>NC_141181.1:47130000-52130000 GCF_055505025.1 Bos grunniens
GGATTCAAGAGGGTGCCCACTTCAGTATTTGCAGCTCGTGGGCTTCATTGCTCCACAGCATGTGGAATCTTTGTTCCCTGATCAGGGATTGAACTCACGTTCCCTGCATTGGAAGGTGGTTTTTTTTTTAACCACTGCGCCACCAGGGAAGTCCCTCGTTGAAAGTTCTGAAGATACAGTGCTTGCTTGAAATATCACCGAGCATCTTGGCATGTGCAATGTAATTGGTTTCTAAAAAAGTTGTGATACAGTGGGATGGGGGCAAAGCCCGTCTTTCTTCTGATGTCTCAAACATCACATCTCACAAATCTTACCTAAAATTTGGAAAGAAAAGCTACTAAGAGAGAGGTCAGGGAAACATTGTTTTAACTTCCTGTGTTGACCACAGGATCAGGGCCCCAGTGGCATCAGTTTTGGGGAGCGATGATATATGTGCCTGACTCCGGAAACTGGAAACCAAGTGGATGTACATTCTCATTCCAGGAACTGGGTCAAGGAGGGGCAAACCAACACTGAAAGTGAATAGAGTGGGGAAAGTGATCGGAGTGTTGGAGGGAGGGTGGTTTGGGAGATGCCTCAGGGAAATTATGCTGTTAAAGCCTTGAATGGAGTTTGCAGGGAACCATGGGCAAAACACGGACAGGGTCTGGGCAGGGAATTGCAGTTGGGCCAGCAGGAGTGATGGGACACGTAGAGGAGTGACAGGTGATAACAGTGAAGGGACAGACCAGGCTCTAGACGTTAAGTGACAATAAAAACCAAACATCCTCACTGCTCAATGCACCCTGCTAGCTGCTATGAATGCAATATACTCTGTCTTCTTATTGCTGATACTAAGCCCAGGCCAGCTGGACTGCCGAAGTGGGCCGATCACCAAATAGGAAGAGAAGCTTCGGCAAACAGGAGCGTAAACACCATACCTGAAAAGGTCAGTGACTTCTGGGTCCCAGGCTGTCCTTACCAAGAGAAACGAGGTCCCAGATTCACTGGGGTTGCTTGTTTTGTCTCACTGAAAGGAAACACACATAACATAAAGTTAACCATTGCACAGAAAAGAATTGAGTGGCATTTTGTACATTCACAGTGCTGGGAAACCGCCGCCTCTATCTGGTTCTGGAACATGTTCATCACCCCCAAATTAAGTCCCGTTCCTATTAAGCAATTACTCCCCATTCCTCCCCTCCATCTTCCCAACCCCTGACGGGCACAAATCTACTTTCTGTCTCAATTCATTTAGTTAGTTCATCCCACATAAATGGAATCATATGTGGTCCTTTGTGTCTGGCTTCTTTCACTCAGCACCGTGTTTTCAAGGTTCGTCCACGCCGTAGCACGTGTCAGAGCTTACTTCCTTTTAATGGCTGAATAGTATTCTGTGGTACCGACAGACCACCTTTTTTTAAATCCGTTCATCCACCAAAGGATGGGTCTAATGTTTTTACAGAGAAACGGGAACCTTTGTGGATTTCTGTTCAGTCCATGGCCATTGAGTTCATGACAGTTGCTCTGAAGAGCTTTCCAGTGGAAGGAAACACAATGGAGAAAAAAAAAAACTCAAGTTAGTTTAGGTACAAAACTAACCTAAAACTAGTTTAGGTAACATGGTCTTAGTAGGTGGTGGTAGGAGCTGCTGGCTGGAAAGGAAAGCTGCCCAATCATCGAGAGTTTGGAATCCCTCGTGGAGGAGTTTTGATCATACTCTGTAACCCATCAGCTTCTGAAAATTTTAAAGCTGGAAACCAAATAATCAGAGCAGATTTTGACCTAGTTCCTTTCATTCCAGGATTATAAAACCTCTTTAAAATCTTAATCCAGTTTTGTAGGTAAAGCGATGGATGAAGCCTTTGAAAAAGAAAAAAAAAGAAAATGCAGAGTAAGTTACCATGTATTCCTTAGCTGTAATTTCCTAAATCAGTTATCTCATGCTTCATATTTACCTTGGTTTTCTATTTCTGTTTTCCTACAGAGCTATCCAGCTTCTCCCCATCTCCTTAAATACTGATCTAACCAGAGGTGCAGAATGGAAAGGTGGATGTGTGTCCCAAGATACACACGAGACACACACAGACACACACACACACTGAATACCTGGGAATGTTTGTTGAAAGGGAAGGGCAATGGGTAAGGATCGAGTTTATTTAAACATAACTTTGAAAAAATATTTATTCATCCATGTTGGGTCTTAGTTGCAACATGCAGGCTCTTTTTAAAAAATTAATTTATTTTAATTGGAGGCTAATTACTTTTCACTATTTTAGTGGTTTTTTGCCATACATTGACAAGAATCAGCTATGCGTGTACATATGTCCCCCATCCTGAAGCCCCCCTCCCACCTCCCTCCCCATCCCATCCCTCAGGGTTGTCCCAGTACACCGACTTTGAGTGCCCTGTTTCATGCGTCAAACTTGGACTACTCATCTATTTCACATATGGTAACATACATGTTTCGATGCTTTTCTCTCAAATTATCCCACCCTCACCTTCTCCCACAGAGTCCAACAGTCTGTCCTTTATATCTGTGTCTCTTTTGCTGTCTCGCATATATGCATTAATATACTGTATTAATGTTTTTCTTTCTGACTTACTTCGTTCTGTATAATAGGCTCCAGTTTCATCCACCTCATTAGAACTGATTGAAGTCATTGCAGTGTACGGACTCTCTAGTTGTGGCACTCGGGCTTCAGTAGCTGCAGCGCATGGGCTTGGTTGCTCCGAGGCATGTGGGATCTTAACTCTCCAACCTGGGATTGAACCTGCGTCACCTGCATTGCAAGGTGAATTCTTAACCGCTGGACCACCAGGGAAGTCCCCTAAGTACATACTTTTCATTGAGCTCCAAATATCACTGTCTGGCCACAGGCAGGATGTATGAGGGCGAGGGAAAGAGAGCACTGACTTGGGTCTACAAAACTGGTCCATTTCTGTTCTAAGGAGTGGCCGTGGTCACCACTTGTGCTCTCCAGAGTTTTCTCTAGAAAAGGAGGCCTTGATCTGGACCAGCACTTCTCACAGTGCCGTCAATGGCCCCGCAGCAGCAGCCCCACCTGTGAGTTTGTACAAAATGCACATTTTCAGGCCCTTCACAGACCCGCTAAACCCCAGATCTCTTGGGGCAGTGCACAGGGTTCTGCATTAATACTCTGTCCATGTGATTCTGGTGCCACTTAAGGCTGGGAAGTGTTGGTGCTGAAACTGTCCCCTTGGTGGTCTCATCTTTGCTTTCAGTTCCTCTGAATTGTTAAAAAAAAAAAAATAGCTTTGAACTCCAGCAAGTTTTTCAGTCAGAATCAGTACCAGTAGCCTCCAACCCACAGGGTGCCCCCCTCCACCTCTGCAGTCAATGGCACCCCTGCCATACTGGTCTTGGGGTCGCACACATGCCAAGCTCAGTCCTGCTTGAGGCTCTAACCTGGCTCTTCCCTCTATGAGGGCACCTGCCTCCAGGTTTCTTCTCCCATCCAGGTCTTGTTTACATGTCCCATCCTCAGAAGGCCCTTTCCTGAGCTCCTGTCCACAGGATTCCCCTCCCCACATGGTCACTCTCCAGACCAGCCCATCATCTGCTACCACAGGGCCATTGCACATCCTATTTCTCAATTTGGAAGCTTCTTCCACTAAACTATCACTGCTTTCCATACAAATATAGCCTCCTCCCAGGGCCATTTCCCTGGGAGTCCTTCTAAAAGAGCCCTCTCCCCACCTCCTATCACTCACTCAATCCTTGCCCTGGTTTATAGGTCCTAGCGCTCCGTAACAAATTATCACAGACTTGGTAGCTTAAACCCACAGAAATTTATTGGTTCACAATTCTGGAGGGCTTAAGTCTGAAATCAAGGTCAGAAGGGGCATGCTCTCTGAAGATGCATGGGGGAAAATCCATCTTTGCCTCTGCCAGCCTCTGGTGGCTCCAGGTGTTCCCTGGCTTCTGGCTGCATTGCTTCAATCTCTGCCTCCATCTTCATTTAACTTCCTTGGGTCTCTCCCTGTGTCCTCTTCTCTCGTTATGAGGACACAGGTCACTGGATTTAGAGCTCACCCTAAATTCAGGATGATTTAATCTAGAGGTGCTTAATGAATTAATTAGAGATCTTATTTGCAAATAAAGTCACAATCTGAGGTTCCTGGTGGCCATGCATTTTTAGGGCACAGTATTCTACTTCAGTGGCACCCCACTCCAGTATTCTTGCCTGGAAAATCTCATGGACGGAGGAGCCTGGTAGGCTGCAGTCCATGGGGTCACGAAGAGTCGGACACGACTGAGCAACGTCACTTTCACTTTTCACTTTCATGCATTGGAGAAGGAAATGGCAACCCACTCCAGTGTTCTTGCCTGGAGAATCCCAGGGACGGGGGAGCCTTGTGGGCTGCCATCTATGGGGTTGCACAGAATCGAACACGACTGAAGTGACTTAGCAGGATTCTACTTCCTATGGGCCTTTCCAGGTGGCGCTAGTGGGAAAAAGTCTGCCTGCCAGTGCAGGAGATGTAAGAGACACCAGTTTGATCCCTGGGTTGGGAAGATCCCCTTGAAGAGGGCAGAGCAACCCAGTGCACTATTCTTGTCTGGAGAATCCCATGGACAGAGGAGCCTGGTGGGCTACTGTCCATAGGGTCCCACAGAGTCGGACACGACTGAAGTAACTTAGCACGCACGCACACATTTTACACCTGACACCCATTCTATCAGTTATCAAGGTCGTTTCTGTTACCTGGCATTACAAGTTTATTTATTATCATCCAGCCTGATAGAATATAATCTCCATGAGGTCAGGGAATGTGTTGCATCCACATGTGAAAAAGGCGAAAGTATTAGTTGCTTAATCATGTCTGACTCTTTGCAACCCCATGGACTGTAGCCCACCAGTCTCCTCTGTTCATGGGATTCTCCGGGCAAGAATATTGGAGTGAGTTGCCACTTCCTTCTCCAGGGGATCTTCCTGACCCAGGGATAGAACTTGGGTATCTTACATTACAGGCAGATGGTTTACCATCTGAGCCACCAGGGAAGTCCAACACCCACATGGGTATTCCCACTTTACACAATGGTGCTTAGCCCTCAACAAGCTTTGTAAGAAACTTTGTTGACTAAATAACAAATTAATGGATTCAGTCTACAGTCCCTCCCTTTGCTCCAACTTTTGCCAGCCCCTGGGGCAATCACTTCTCCCCCATTACCTCCATGTCTCCAGCTTCTCTACTCTGTGGTCCTTCTACCAGCAGCAGGGATTTCAGCTGGGCACCATTTCTGCCCATCACACACCTCCTCCTCTTGGTTAACTGCACCTGCCTCACCTCTCCAGGCCATCTTGAATCTTCGCAGTTTCCACCAATGCCCTGTGTAGTCCTTACCCCACTGGCCTTTCTGCTGCCCCTAGGAAGGTGAGGTTATTGCCATGAATGTCTGTGGGCCACACTTCCACCAGCTTCATTCAGCTGAACCCCTTCAGCTGTGCTCTGTACCCCTCTTCTCGCTTCCTCAAAGATTTCTCTCTATCACAAGTCCTTGCTTTTATCCTCTGCTCTCCTCTCTACCAGGGCTTTCTCCTTGGCATGTGGCGTGTCCACAGTGTCTAGTCTTCCTCATCTTAAAAAGCAAAGCAAAACAAAAGAAACCACGATCACTGCTCTTTCGTCTTTCCCCTTCCAAGTGCATCTCTTTGAAAGAACGGGTTACTGTTCCTTTTTACCCCCTCACCTCCCATCCACTCCTTACCTTCCCACAGTGGGATTTTAATTCTCTAAAACAGTGGTCCCCAAGCGCTGACCATGAACCAGTACTGGTCTGTGGCCTCTTAGGAGCTGGGTTGGACAGCAGGAGGTAAGCATGGGCAAGTGAGTGAAGCTTCATCTATGCTTACAGCTTCTCCCCATCACTCCCGTCACCATAGTATCACAATATATTAATAATAATAGATGGGCTAAAGCGCACAATAAATGTAATGGCCTGGAATCATCCAGAAACCATCCCACCTACCAGCAACATGCCAGTCCATGGAAATATCATCTTCCACAAAACCATTTCCAGGTGCCAAAAAGTTTAGCAATGGCTGCTCTAAGAGACCTCCATGAGCCTAGAACCTTCCTTGTCTCCAAATCCAGTGGACACCTGTTAGACCTACCTGTCTTCTCGGTACCTATTTAGAGTGATGCTGATTCCGTCCATCCCAACAACATCCCATCTTGCTTCCTGTGATCTGGGTTTTCTTCCTCTATGCTGGTTGGTCCTTCTACATATGATTTATGAGAGTTTCTTCTGCCCATCTCCTAAAGGTCAATGGATCAAGGTTCTCAAAGTGTGGTCTCCAGGTCAGCAGCATAAGCTTTGCTGGAAAGCCATTGGAAATACAACTTCTTGGATCTCACTCTAGATCCAATGAATCAGGAACTCTGGGAGTGGGGCTAGAAATTTATGTTTAACCATACGGCCAGTTGATTCAAATTCACCAGATGGTGTAAGAAACATTGTACTCACCACTGGGCTAAGATGTTAAGCTTACCACCTTCCTCCGTCTTTTGGGGTACCATGATATTAAATGGTCTTTTCAGCTGAAAGGGCCTTAAGTCTCTGTTGAGTTTACGTTTGGCTCCCAAGCTTTGTATTGGTAGCTTCTTGTAGCAGTACTCTCCCTAACGAATCCTGTCTTCAGTTGCTTTGGCAATGGTCTTGTAAGCAGGATGTACAGGACAGCTGTAGGAGGTAAGGAAAGAGCTTCTACTCATAATTAGTTTCTTTTTTAAATAAGAGAAATTAGCCTTTCATAATATTAAAGATGTAGATGACACTGGGCGCCTTCTGGGGTGTCTGTGTCTATACGTGAGACACCCATGTACAGAGGGGAAGGGACGTCCTACCTCCCACCTGTCGTCAGACTTGTGACGGGCTGCAGCTTGCACGTGGCCCCGCGCACAGTGATGCACGTGACAAGATCTAACTCTCTCCGAACCAAACCTCATGAAATGCAAAAGCAGCTTGAAAAGATTATAGAAACTATGGGTGGGAGAGAAAAAAAAAACAACGAAAAATGCAAACATAAGCAAACAACAAGAGTGTTGTAGAGCTCACATCTCTATTCATGGTGCAAGCACTTTGCAGTCCTAAATGCTGAATTGTTTAGATCTGACAGTCACATTGCTCTCCTAAAAATATTATTATTATTATTAATTATTTCAGGGATAAAAAGCTTTTAGTAGATAAAAACTTCATGTTTAAAATGAAAGATCTTCGTTTTGGAGTAGACTGCACCCAAATTTTTATTTTGAATTTTCATTTTGTAGTGTGTTTTATCATGTGCATAATACAGTGGTGTATGGTAAATCCTGGGCTTCCCTGGTAGCTCAGCTGAGAAAGAATCCATGTGCAATGCAGGAAACCCCGGTTCGATTCCTGGGTCGGTATGATCCCCTGGAGAAGGGATAGGCTACCCACTCTAGTATTCCTGGGCTTCCCTGGTGGCTCAGATGGTAAAGAATCTGCCTGCAATGTGGGAGACCTGGGTTCACTCCCTAAGTTGGAAAGATTCCCGGGAAGAGGGCATGCAACCCACTCCAGTATTCTTGCCTGGAGAATCCCCATGGACAGAGGAGCCTGGCAGGCTACAGTCCACGAGGTCGCAAAGAGTTGGACATGACTGAACGACTAAGCACAGCACAGTTCAGTTCAGTCCAGTCACTCAGTCATGTCTGACTCTTTGCGACCCTGTGGACTGCAGCATGCTAGGCTTCCCTGACCATCACCAGCTCCTGGAGTTTACTTAAACTCATGTCCATTGAGTCGGTGATGCCACCCAACCATCTCATCCTCTGTTGTCCCCTTCTCCTTCTGCCCTCAATTTTTCCCAGCATCAGGGTCTTTTTTAATGAGTCAGTTCTTCCCATCAGGTGGCCGAAGTATTGGAGTTTCAGCTTCAGCATCAGTCCTTCCAATGAATATTCAGAACTGATTTCCTTTAGGATGGACTGGTTGGATCTCCTTGCAGTCCAAGGGACTCTCAAGAGTCTTCTTCAACACCACATTTCAAAAGCATCAATTCTTTGACACTCAGCTTTCTTTATAATCCAACTCTCACGTTCATACATGACCACTGGAAAAACCATAGCCTTGACTAGATGGATCGTTGTTGGCAAAGTAATATCTTTGCTTCTCACTATGCTGTCTAGGTTGGTCATAACATTTCTTCCAAGGAGTAAACATCTTTTAATTTCATGGCTGCAGTCACCATCTGCAGTGATTTTGGAGCCCAGAAAAATAAAGTTTTCACTGTTTCCCCATCTATTTGCCATGAAGTGTTGGGACCAGATGCCATGATCTTAGTTTTCCAAATGTTGAGTTTTAAGCCAACTTTGTCACTCTCCTCTTTCACTTTCATCAAGAGGTTCTTTAGTTTTTCTTCACTTTCTGCCATAAGGGTGGTGTCATCTGCGTATCTGAGGTCATTCATATTTCTCCCAGCAATATTTATTCCAGCTTGTGCTTCATCCAGTCCAGTGTTTCTCATGATGTACTCTGCATATAATGCATAATGTACTCTGCAGTTTTCATTCCAATCCCAAAGAAAGGCAATGCCAAAGAATGCTCAAACTACCGCACACTTGCACTCATCTCACACGCTAGTAAAGTAATGCTCAAAATTCTCCAAGCCAAGTTTCAATAGTACGTGAACTGTGAACTTCCAGACGTTCAAGCTGGTTTTAGAAAAGGCAAATAAAACAGAGATCAAATTGCCAACATCTGTTGGATCATGGAAAAAGCAAGAGAGTTCCAGAAAAACATCTATTTCTGCTTTATTGACTATGCCAAAGCCTTTGACTGTGTGGATCACAATAAACTGTGGAAAATTCTGAAAGAGATGGGAATACCAGACCACCTGACCTGCCTCTTGAGAAACCTGTATGCAGGTCAGGAAGCAACAGTTAGAACTGGACATGGAACAACAGACTGGTTCCAAATAGGAAAAGGAGTACGTCAAGGCTGTATATTGTCACCCTGCTTATTCAACTTCTATGCAGAGTACATCATGAGACACGCTGGGCTGGAGGAAGCACAAGCTGGAATCAAGATTGCCGGGAGAAATATCAGTAACCTCAGATATGCAGATGGCATCACCCTTATGGCAGAAAGTGAAGAAGAACTAAAAGCCTATTGAGGAGAGTGAAAAAGTTGGCTTAAAGCTCAACATTCAGAAAGCTAAGATCATGGCATCTGGTCCCATCATTTCATGGCAAATAGATGGGGAAACAGTGAAAACAGTGGCTGACTTTATTTTTCTGAGCTCCAAAATCACTGCAGATGGTGATTGCAGCCATGAAATTAAAATATGCTTACTCCTTGTAAGGAAAGTTATGACCCATCTAGATAGCATATTCAAAAGCAGAAACACTACTTTGCCAACAAAGGTCTGTCTAGTTAAGGCTATGGTTTTTCCAGTGGTCATGTATGGACATGAGAGTTGGACTATAAAGAAAGCTGAGCACCGAAAAATTGATGCTTTTGAACTATGTGGTGTTGGAGAAGCCTCTTGAGAGTCCCTTGGACTGCAAGGAGATCCAACCAGTCCATCCTAAAGGAGATCAGTCCTGGGTGTTCATTGGAAGGACTGATGCTGAAGCTGAAACTCCAATACTTTGGCCACCTGATGCAAAGAGCTGATTCATTTGAAAAGACCCTGATTCTGGGAAAGATTGAGGGCAGGAAAAGGGGACAACAGAGGATGAGATGGTTGGATGGCATCACTGACTCGATGGACATGGGTTTGGGTGGACTCCGGGAGTTGGTGATGGACAGGGAGGCCTGGCGTGCTGCGGTCCATGGGGTCTCAAAGAGTCAGACACGACTGAGTGACTGAACAGAACTGAACTGAATATCATGAAAAAGGCACAGCACAGCACATGGTAAATACAGTAATTCCCCTATACGTGAACTTTGAAGTTTTGAGCTTTCAGAGATGCTCACGTGCATTCACAGGTCCAATCACTTAAGTTAGTTCATGTGTCTGGCATACGTTTTCACATGTGTGCATCTATAAGTGGTTATGCTTTTGTGTACTTTACTGTACATGTTCCATATAGAGTACAGTAGTGCAGTATCTTTATTTCAAGCCCAGGATATGAGTGAGTGAAATTGCAGCTTACCCTCCATCTCCTGTCCTGACGATCCTTCAACTCTACCATCTCCCACTTCCTCTCCCTCCTCCAGTCAGTAACTCTTCTTACTTGTTCACTGGATGCCAGCCTCTGTATGCCAGCTGTTCTACTGTACTAATGTACTTTTCAAGGTCCTGTACAATGAGACTAAAAATGTTCTGTTTATTTTTTGTATTTGTTTTTATGTATTATTTGTGTGAAAAGTATTATAGACCTATTACAGTACAGTATTATATAGCCAATTGTGTTAGTTGGATACCTAGGCTAAATTTGTTGGACTTACAAATTAGATTTATGGATGTGCTCTTGGAACAGAACTCGTTCATATGTAGGAGACTTACTGTATGTATAATGGTATATTATAAATAAATACACAAGTATTGAAAATACATGTTCCAAATTTTGCTGTTACGGGTGCATGATCAAAATTGCTTGGAGGCTACTGGGAGGTAAGTTGAGGTCCATGTCTGCAACCTGGAGTGCCTGCCCTCTGCTGCTTGTCCAGCTCTTTCTCTCCCTACTTGTCTCCCACAAGCCAACTCTGAGTTACTGCAGCAATCAACTTCAAAACAGCTCTGAGGCAGCCCTCCGAGTTTTCTTTCCCTAATTTTTCTCCCTGTGCATTAGCACCCTCCTTTCAAAACCCTTCCTCTCTGTGGTGTATCGAGGATTACACTCACTACCATCAGTGAAGTGCATGGATGTTAGTTTCCTTCATTATTTTGAAAGCTCACGGAGGACAGAATCCCCATGTCATTCAGCTTCACATCACACAGTTCTCATGTGAGTAGGAACTCAGAAAATGTTTCTTTAATAAATAAGCCAGCTGACAATGTTCAGCTTATCATGGTGCTAGTGGTAAAGAACCTGCCTGCCAATGCAGGAGACACGAGATGTGGGTTCCATCCCTGGGTCAGGAAGATCCCTTGGAGAAGGGCATGGCAACCCACTCCAGTATTCTTGCTGGGAAAATCCTGGACAGAGGAGCCTGGTGGGCTATAGTCCATGAGGTCACAAAGAGCTGAACATGACTGAAGCAACTTGGTATACAGCCCAAACACTTTATTCAGGGACTTCCCTGGTGGCCCAGTGGTTAAGAATCTGCTCTGCAATGTGGGGGATGCGGCTTTGATCTCTGGTGGGGAAACTAAGATCCCACATGCTGCTGGGCAACTACAGAGCCCTTGCATTTATGCACAGCACAAAGATGGATGCCTGCCGCAGCTAAGACCCAACATAGCCAAATAAATAAATAGCTTTTTAAATTAAAAACAACAGTTCACTCATTTCCATCCTTGTATGCCTTTCAGAAATCAGGTGAAGAGTGTAAGTCACTTACGATTGGCTTCTTCATTCTCTCATGTGTGTTTAATTCTCCTTCAAATAGTGGATCCTACTCTCTGAACTTTTTTTTCTGTCTTTTGCTAATAGCTGTGCATTTTTTGTTTTGTACCGTGATGTTTTGCTTGGAAGTGGCAGTAACCACTGGCTGTGTTGCTCCTGACTTAGATGAAATGCAATTGGTGGCTCAGCCTGTAAAGCATCTGCCTGCAATGCAGGAAACCCGGCTTTGATCCCCGGGTTGGGAAGATCCCCTGGAAAAGGAAATGGCAACCAATTCTAGTACTCTTGCCTGGAAAAGTCCATGGATGGAGGAGCCTAGCGGGCTACAGTCCATGGGGTCGCAAAGAGTCGGACACGACTGAGCAACTTCACTTCAGGGACCCCAAGGGCCCACATTGTTACCGTCATAACCCATAACCCCTCCCCCAGGAACTTAGGGTTCACTTTAAATTAGTCTTAACTATTTGTGATGGCCCCAAAATCTTTACCAGTGGATGCTTCTAGATGTTGGCATGTGAGACAGTTCTGGCCAAATACCCATGAGAGGCTGTTGGCTGGGGTCACTAAAATTAAAAAAATGAAGAGTTGATCTATCCTGCCTTGGGACATTGAAGTAAGTGATGTCCAGACCTGCTGTGACTCTGAGCAAGGTAACCCGGGGGGAACTCTTCTTTGGGGCTTAAGCCAGTTGAATCAGGAACTTCAGGCTGTTCTTACAGGCCAAGACACCCTACATCAAGATGTTTCCACCCCAGGATGTGTCAGAACCTCCTGAGAAGCTTACATGTACGGACTCCTGGCCCCAAACCTGAACAAAGATTCCATAGAATTGAACTTTGCCTGTAGATTACAGTGATCTCAAATTTTAGGAGGCTTTCTAATTGATTCTGATGTTAGTAGAAGAGATCGAGTTTGAGGATCCAAGTTATGATTTTGAGTGAGTTTTGAAGCAGAAATAAAATTCACAATCTACTTGGGGAAACTCCCGTTTTGACAAACATGCTACTGCCTTGGTGAACTACAAGGGTAACTATTTTGAGGTAAAGAAGTACCCTAAAATATATGCTCTTGTTAGATTTGCTGCTGCTGCTGCTGAGTCGCTTCAGTCGTGTCTGACTCTGCGCGACCCTATAGACAGCAGCCCACCAGGTTCCCCCATCCTAGGGATTCTCCAGGCAAGAACACTGGAGTGGGTTGCCATTTCCTTCTCCAATGCATGAAAGTGAAAAGTGAAAGTGAAGTTGCTCAGTCGAGTCCAACTCAGCAACCCCATGGACTGCAGCCTACCAGGCTCCTCCATCCATGGGATTTTCCAGGCAAGAGTACCAGAGTGGGTCACCACTGCCTTCTCTTACCCATCATTTATTAGCCTCTATTCTAAACAGAGATGAACCTCAACCTGTAGTGATATCCAGGTTATTTTGTACGTTGGTAAAAATTGTCACAACATTTCAGCGTCTGTAGTACATGGAGGCCACACATTATAGAGTATTGTACTTTGAAAAAATATTCAAAAATCAGTTCGGATTATTTTGAATGACAGTAATAAAATCACATATACAGAATTAAATTGGTTGATAGAAACTTCAGTTTTTCCCTATGTTTAATAATATAGTTACCCTGGGCTTTTAACCAGTATAAATACTACTCAAGCATATGAATTGACCCATAGCAGTGGCAGAAATGAGTTGGGTCATGAATGGGCCAACCCCACCTGTACTATTAATTATTTATGTATTGGCACCTTTGAAATTTCATCCATCTTCGCTTCAGTTCTTTAATTCAAAGAGCAAGAGCCAAACACTTGCTGTTTTGTTTGCTACAAAAATCAGGATCAATTAGATTGAGCTACATGACATGAGCTTTCACTGGTCTATTGTAAAGAACTGTACGTGATGAGGATTTTCTTCCTAAATTAGTCAGAAGGATCATAGAGTATTATTCTGAAAATGTGACTTTGAGACAGTTTGTACAGTATGGTGAGCAGAGCTTGGACTTTAGCATCAGACAGACCACGGAGTAAGTGTGTGACATCAGGAGTTCGCAACCTTTGGAAATCTAGAAGTTGTTGACTCAGTTTTAGAAACACATATGTGTATATACATGAACGTGCATGCAATTTCCTGTACATTATCAGAATTGGGACTCTAGCGAATTCTAGACTCTGGCTGTGGACTAGACTGACCACACTAGGTATTTTTGCAGCCTAAGCACTAATTTATACCAGTGATGTGGATAGAATTTCTATTTAGAAGAGGTGGTGGAACACATGGAGGGGAAGGGGCCTGGCATCCATGTCTGGAAGCCTGTTTGCATGGCAAGCACACTGCTGTGACTAAGTCTTACATGTACTTGGGCTGACCTAGTCATAGCTGATAGATTATGCGGGTAGCTAAGCCCTGTTATGCTCCCACTTCTTGCTGCCACTGTTAGAACCTCACAAAAATATTAATAGTTGCTCAATAAAAAGGAATGAAATAATGTCATTTGCAGGAACATGGATCGACCTGGAGGTTATCAGACTAAGTGAAATACATTAGATAGAGAAAGACAAATATCATATAATATCACTTTTATATGGAATCTAAAGCAACAATACAAATTAACTTATTTATAAGACAGAAGTAGACTTGCTACTACTGCTAAGTTGCTTCAGTCGTGTCCGACTCTGTGCGACCCCATAGATGGCAGCCCACCAGGCTCCCCCGTCCCTGGAATTCTCCAGCAAGAATACTGGAGTGGGTTGCCATTTTCTTCTCCAGAGGATCTTCCTGACTCAGGGATTGAACCCATATCCCCTACACTGCCAGGTGGGTTCTTTACCACAGAGCCATCTGGGAAGCCCTAATCCTTATTGCTGCTGCTGCTGCTAAGTCGCTTCAGTCGTGTCCGACTCTGTGTGACCCCATAGACGGCAGCCCATCAGGCTCCCCCGTTCCTGGGATTCTCCAGGCAAGAACACTGGAGTGAGTTGCCATTTCCTTCTCCAATGCATAAAAGTGAAAAGTGAAAGGGAAGTTGCTCAATCGTGTCCGACTCTTAGCGACCCTATAGACTATAGCCTACCAGGCTTCTCCATCCATGGGATTTTCCAGGCAAGAGTACTGGAGTGGGGTGCCATTGCCTTCTCCGAATCCTTATTAGTAACATTTAATTTTGTTGTAAATAGCAGTGTTAGTTGCTCAGTCATGTCCAACTCTTTGTCAAAATAAATAATGAAAATTTTCAAAGTGTGGGAAATAGAAGAAAAACCTCATCTATCATCTCAAGAAACCAATATCGCTTTGTAACATTTTGGTGTATTGTCATCTATTCTTTCCCCTACATTTATATACATATCAATCTCTGGGTCAGGAAGATGCCCTGGAGAAGTGAATGGTAACCCACTCCAGTATTCTTGCCTGGAGAATCTCATGGACAGAAGAGCCTGGTGGGCTATGATCCATAGTGTTGCAAAGTCAGACACGACCGAAGTGACTAAGTATACTTCTTTCAATTGTAGCCTATACATTCAATTTTTAAAAGATTTTTTTATGTGGATCGTATTTTGGTCCCTTGTCTGCAAAGCATGTGGCATCTTAGCTCCCCAACCAGGGATCAAGTCCCCACCCCCTGCATTGGAAGGCAAAGTTTTAATCACTGGACCGCCAGGGAAGTCCCTATGCATTCAATTTTCTGTCCCATTTTCCCTCTTATTATATAGCAATCTTGTTACATACATTTCATATGCCACTTTTAGGACCTATGCTATTAAGTGAGTTTGTCATAAGTTGAAAAACTGTCTCCTTTTGAATTCATTTTTATACTGATTCTAAGTTTTCAACATTGTACACAATGCCACACCTCACCTATAGCCTTTTCTTTCTCCTGGAAATGTATTGAGGATAAATTCTCTAATGCATGTATTCTCTCCCAGGGAAATGTTCACTTTTTAAGACGCTTTGTATATTGTAAACTTGCTCTTTTTTTTTTAATTTTATTTTATTTTTAAACTTTACAAATTGTATTAGTTTTGCCAAATATCAAAATGAATCCGCCACAGGTATACATGTGTTCCCCATCCTGAACCCTCCTCCCTCCTCCCTCCCCATACCATCCCTCTGGGTCATCCCAGTGCACTAGCCCCAAGCATCCAGTATCGTGCATTGAACCTGGACTGGCAACTCGTTTCATACATGATATTATACATGTTTCAATGCCATTCTCCCAAATCTTCCCACCCTCTCCCTCTGCAACAGAGTCCATAAGACTGTTCTATACATTAGTGTCTCTTTTGCTGTCTCGTACACAGGGTTATTGTTAGCATCTTTCTAAATTCCATATATATGCATTAGTATACTGTATTGGTGTTTTTCTTTCTGGCTTACTTCACTCTGTATAATAGGCTCCAGTTTCATCCACCTCATTAGAACTGATTCAAATGTATTCTTTTTAATGGCTGAGTAATACTCCATTGTGTATATGTACCACAGCTTTCTTATCCATTCATCTGCTGATGGACATCTAGGTTGCTTCCATGTCCTGGCTATTATAAACAGTGCTGAGATGAACACTGGGGTACACGTGTCTCTTTCCCTTCTGGTTTCCTCAGTGTGTATGCCCAGCAGTGGGATCGCTAGATCATAAGGCAGTTCTTTTTCCAGTTTTTTAAGGAATCTCCACACTGTTCTCCATAGTGGCTGTACTAGTTTGCATTCCCACCAACAGTGTAAGAGAGTTCCCTTTTCTCCACACCCTCTCCAGCATTTATTGCTTGTAGACTTTTGAATCGCAGCCATTCTGACTGGTGTGAAATGGTACCTCATAGTGGTTTTGATTTGCATTTCTCTGATAATGAGTGATGTTGAGCATCTTTTCATGTGTTTGTTAGCCATCTGTATGTCTTCTTTGGAGAAATGTCTATTTAGTTCTTTGGCCCATTTTTTGATTGGGTCATTTATTTTTCTGGAGTTGAGCTGTAGGAGTTGCTTGTATATTTTTGAGATTAGTTGTTTGTCAGTTGCTTCATTTGCTATTATTTTCTCCCATTCTGAAGGCTGCCTTTTCACCTTGCTAATAATTTCCTTTGATGTGCAGAAGCTTTTAAGTTTAATTAGGTCCCATTTGTTTATTTTTGCTTTTATTTCCAATATTCTGGGAGGTGGGTCATAGAGGATCCTGCTGTGATGTATGTCAGAGAGTGTAAACTTGCTCTTTATAAAGTGTTGATTGGGCTACTTTCTGTTGCTGCCAGCCAGGTAGATGTAAGTTTCACTGCGTCTTCTCTAGCACTGTGTATTATCATTTAGCAAAAAAGCGTAGGGCCTTCCCTGGTGGCTCAGATGATAAAGAATCTGCCTGCGATATAGGAGACATAGGTTCAATTCCTGGGTCAGGAAGATCCCCTAGAGAAGAGAATGGCTACCCACTCCAGTTTTCCTGCCTGGAGAATTCCATGGACAGAGGAATCTGACAGAGGTTGCAGTTCATGGGGTCACAAAGAATCTGACATGACTGAGTGACTAACTGGGGACTGGGCACGTAGGACTTACACGCAGAAACTGTAAAATCTCATCGAAGGGCATAAAATAAGACCTGAATAAACGGGAGGCCATATCACATTCTAGGGTGGAAAGACTATTTGGCTGCACTGGGTCTTCGTTGTGGCATGTGGGCTCCTCCTTTGCAGCATATGGACTTTTTCTCTAGCTGTGGCATATGGGGGCTTCTCTCTAGTCACAACATGGGTTTCTCTTATTGCAGAGCACGAGGTCTAGATTGCACAAGTTCATTAGTTGCAGTGCGGACTTCTCTAGTTGTGGCTCATGAGCTTAGTTGCCCTGTGACATGTGGGATCTTCCCGGACTAGGGTTAGAACCCATGTCCCCTGCATTGGAAGGTGTATTCTTAACCATTGGATCAGCAGGGAAATTCCAACAATTTTAAATGTCATTTCTTCTAAATTAATTCATAAATTGAAAGTATTCCAACTAAATCTTTTATTGGGGAGATTTTTTTAAATGATCATATTATTTATATCAGAGGATAAATTAGAACAGCCCTCATAAAGAAGGGAAAATAATAACAAGACACTAGCTTTTCTTACCAAGTATGAAAACTTGATTCCCAACAAAATGGTATTGACATTGGAATTGACAAATAGACCATTGGGGAAGAATGATCAATAAGAAATAGATCTCAGTATAAATGAAATCTGATACAGCAGAGGTGATTTTTCAGTTGGATAAGAAAAAAGATTTTTAAATAAATGAGTGGCACAATCAATGTAATATCTCATTGCGTATTTAACTTACAATGTATACAAATTCAAATTCCTGATGAATTAAAGATTTGCATGTAAAAAAGAAACACAAATATTTGAAGAAAATTTGGGAGACTCTAAGTTGCAGCCTACGGGTTCAGGAGGTCTTTATAACTTAGAAAACCCAGGAAATATTAGGTTGGTGCAAACGTAATTGTGGTTTAGGACCATGAATTTTAAGTTATTATAACTAGGCTCCAAACATATCTTTATTAATCAAAATAGGAACCATTACATTCAACACATTTTTGTCAATGAGAAATAAGTTGGTTTATTCATGTAGGTTAAAAATCCATGCTTGAGGATTTGACAAACGCTTGGAAAGCATTTTTTTGCCTCTTGCTGGTTATGGAAGCATTTTCCCTGCAAAGAATTGTCAAGATGCTTGAAGAAGTGGGAGTCAGTTGGTAGGAGTCAGGTGAGGCAAAGCTTCATAGCCCAATTCATTCAATTTTTGAAGTGTTGGTTGTGTGACTTGTGGTCGGGCTTTGTCGTGGAGAAGAATCAGGCCCATTCTGTTGACCAATGCTGGCTGCAGGCATTGCAGTTTTTGGTGCATCTCAATTTGCTGAATGTTCTTCTCAGATGAGAAGAACAGGATCCAGAAGGGTGTAGTGGATCAGACTGACAGCAGACCACCAAACAGTGACCATGACATTTTTTGGTGCAGGTTTGGCTTTGGGAAGTGCTTTGAAGCTTCTTCTCGGTTCAATCACTGAGCTGGTTGTTGATGGTTGTCGTATACAATCCACTTTTTGTCACATGTCACAATTCAGTCGAGAAATAGTTCATCTTTGTTGCATAGAATAAGAAAAGACAACACTTTAAAATGACGATATTTTTGATTTGTGGTCAGCTCATGAGGCACCTACTTATCAAGCTTTTTCACTTTTCCAGTTTGCTTCCAATGCCAGATGACTAGAGAATGGTCCATGTTGAGTTCTTTGGCAACTTCTCATATAGTTGTAAGAGGATCAGCTTTGATGATCCTCCCAATTGGTCATTGTCAAGTTCCAATGGCCACCCACTAGACTCCCCAACTTCAAGGTTCTCGTCTCCTTCGCAAAACTTCTTGAACCATCAGTGCACTGTGTTTTTGTTAGCAGTCCCTGAGCCAAATGGGTTGTTGATATTGCGAGTTGTCTCTGGTGCTTTATGACCCATTTTCAACTCAAATAAGAAAATCACTTAAATTTTCCTTTTATCTAACATAATTTTCCTAGTCTAAAATAAATATAAAATGAACAGCAAGTAAGAAGCCATTAGCAAAAGTATAAAGCAAGAAATGAACATTAAAATGATGTATAAGTAACCACATTTATCAAAGAATGTATTCCATTATCAAACAGCAACGTTCAACCATGCAAAATCAAAATTACTTTTCTACCTACCTAATATATATATTAGGTACCTATCTAATATAATATATAATATACCTACCTAATATAATATTACCTACCTAATATAATATATATATTAGGTAGGTAGAAAAGTAACTGCATATATATCAGAGAAGGCGACGGCACCCCACTCCAGTACTCTTGCCTGGAAAATCCCATGGACGGAGGAGCCTGGTAGGCTGCAGTCCACGGGGTCGCTAAGAGTCAGACACGACTGAGCAGCTTCACTTTCACTTTTCACTTTCATGCATTGGAGAAGGAAATGGCAACCCACTCCAGTGTTCTTGCCTGGAGAATCCCAGGGACGGGGGAGCCTGGTGGGCTGCCATCTATGGGGTCACACAGAGTTGGACGACTGAAGCAACTTAGAAGTATATATATATATATATACACATATATACATATAAATATATATATATAACTTAGAAGTATATATATATGTGTGTATATGTGTGTGTGTGTGTGTGTATATATATATATGTATATATGGGCTTCCCTGATGGGTCAGATGGTAAAGAATCTGCTTGCAATGCAGGACACCTGGGTTCAATCCCTGAGTTGGGAAGATTCCCCAGGAGAAGAGCAAAGCAACCCACTCCAGTATTCTTGCCTGGAGAATCCCAATGGACAAAGGAGTCAGACAGGCTACAGTTCATGGGTTGCAAAGAGTCAGACACCACTGAGTGACAAAGCACAGCACAATATATATATATATATGTGTGTGTGTGTGTGTGTGTGTGTATGTGTGTGTGTACAGAGTATATATATATGTGTGTGTGTGTGTATATATATATATAAAGATATTTAAAGATCTAAGATTTTTGTTCAGCAAAGTGTATCATAGATAAAATACAAGACATAAAATACAAATGATGTTCTGGAGCAACAACCTGGACCATAGATGAGCAAGAGAAGGATATGAATAAACATTCCGGAAAGGAGCATTAAAATGGCCAATAAGATGTTAAATCTCCCAAGTAGTAAGATGCAAAAGTCAATAACATCAGGGACAAAAAGGAAAGTAACTACAAGGCAGGAAAAGAATCATGTCTCCAGGACTGCTTATCAAAACAACATCAGACGATTCAACCTCAACACTGAAAGCTAGAAGTCAGAGAAGAGAATCTTCAACATCTCAAAGGAAAGTGGTTTCCAACCTAAAATGTTCTGCTTACTCTTTCTATTGATCAAGTCAAAGGGTGACGGGAAGATATTTGAGAAATGCAGAGAATGAATCATTTACTCCCTTTTCTCAGGAAGCGACTGCAGAATGTGTTTCACCAAATCAATAAAGGAATAAACTGAGAAAGTGCCTTAACTATTACAGAATAATAGTTAAGGGAAATTCCAAGATGATAATTTGAGGAGGACTTGAGACAACTGTGGTTGTGCAGCCTTGAAGACCCACTGGTTCAGAGGTAGTGGCAACTTTCTTCACATCTCATTGGCCAGAAAGCGTGACATGTCCTTTTATGAACCAACAATTAGCAAGAATGTGATGTATCCCTAAGATACAGCCTGATGTCCCGAGCTGAATGGGGGAGGTATGGAGGTGCATACAGTGTTGAACAAAGTCAGGTTCTGTTTGGCAGTAAGAAGAGGGTATTGGATGCTGGTTAAGCCAGGAACAATATCTGCTCCAACACTACAATCATATGTGAATATATATGTGTATGTGTGTATTCCAGATCACTGAATCTCTTCTAATAAGCTATATATAAAACTGTGTCAGTGCTAAACTGTTTTGATTGTTATTGGGGTTTTTTTTTAATGCATTTTGATATCTGATGAAGCATTTTGCTCTTTTGCTTTATTTTCACTGGTGAATTTAACCACATACCTAAACAAGAATTAATGTAAATTATTCACAAGCTTGAAAAAAATAGGAAGGAACATTTGCCAAAGTTTTGGGGATTTTGTTTTGTTTTTTACAAAGCTAGCAAAATCAGTCAAAGCTATCACAAGAAAAATACAGACCAATATACTTTATGAAATAGGTACAAAAATCCCCAATACTAGCAAACTGAATCCAGGGCATATAAAAAAGATTATACACCATGACCAAGTGGGATTTATCCCGGGGATGCAAGGTAGATTTAACATCCACAAATCAATTAATGTAACACACCATATCCATAGATTAAAGGACCAAAACCACATGGTCATTTTAATATATGCAGAAAAAGGATTTGACAGAATTCAGCATTCTTTCATGATAGAACACTTGACAGACTAGCAATGGAAAGGACCTTCTTCAATCTGATAAAGGGAATCCATGAAAAAACCACAGCTAATATATATAAAGTAAAAGACTGCTTTCCCCCTAGGATCAGCAACAAGACAGGAATGTCTGCTCTCACCACTTCTATTCAACATTGTGTTAGAAGTTCTAGTCAGGATAATTAGGCAAGAAGATGGGGGGAAAAGGCATTCAAATTGGAAATAAAGTAATAAGACTTCCTCTATTTGCAGATGCTGCAATCTTGTGTGTAGAAAATCCTAAGGAATCCAGCAAAAACTATTAGAACTAATAAAGAGGTTCAGTATAGTCACGTGATACAATATCAATATACAAAAATTAGTTGTATTGCTCTACACCAACAATGAATAAACCATAAATGAAATTTAAAAACAATTCTGTTTACATAGCATCAAAAAGGATAAAATAATTAGGAATTACCTAACAAAAGAAGTATAAAATACATATTTTGGGGCTTCCCTGGTGACTCAGATGGTAAAGAATCTGCCTGCAATGCAGGAGATCCAGTTTCAGTCCCTCGGTGGGGAAGATCCCCTGGAGAAGGGAATGGTTACCTCCTCCAGTATTCTTGCCTGGGAAATCCCATGGACAGAGGAGCCTGGCGGGCTACAGTCAATGGGGTCACAAAGAGTTGGACACGACTCACCAAGTAACACTTTCACTATTTTCTTTCACTTCACTTAGACTACTTAAAAATATTAAATATTTTCATATTTGAAAGAAGATCTAAGAAAAGGAATAGTAAGCAATGTTCATGGTTCAGAAGACTTATATTGTTAAGATGAAAATACCCCTGACTGATCTAGACATTTAATACCATCCCTATTAAAATTACAACTGGCTTCTTTGCAAAAGTTGACAAGATAGCTCTTAAACATACATGAAAATACAAGAGACTCCCAAATGGGCAGAACAGTCTTGAAAATGAGGGGAAAAGTTGATGGACTTATAATTCCTGATTTTGAATTTTACTACACACGTGACCTGCCCCTTGAGAAATCTGTATGCAGGCAGGAAGCAACAGTTAGAATTGGACATGGAACAACAGACTGGTTCCAAATAGGAAAAGGAGTATGTCAAGGTTGTATATTGTCATCCTGCTTGTTTAACTTATATGCAGAGTACATCATGAGAAACGCTGGGCTGGAAGAAGCACAAGCTGGAATCAAGATTGCTGGGAGAAATATCAATAACCTCAGATATGCAGATGACACCATCTTTATGGCAGAAAGTGAAGAGGAACTAAAGAGTTTCTTGATGAAAGTGAAAGAGGAGAGTGAAAAAGTTGGCTTAAAGATCAACATTCAGAAAACTAAGATCATGGCATCCAGTCCCATCACTTAATGGCAAATAGATGGAGAAACAGCAGAAACAATGGCTGACTTTATTTTTCTGGGCTCCAAAATCACTGCAGATGGTGACTACAGCCATGAAATTAAAAGATGCTTACTCCTTGGAAGAAAAGTTATGACCAACCTAGATAGCATATTCAAAAGCAGAGACATTACTTTGCCAACAAAGGTCCGTCTAGTCAAGGCTATGGTTTTTCCAGTAGTCATGTATGGATGTGGGAGTTGGACTATAAAGAAAGCGCCGAAGAATTGATGTTTTTGAACTGTGATGTTGGAGAAGATTCTTGAGAGTCTCCTGGACTGCAAGGAGATCCAACCAGTCCATCCTAAAGGAGATCAGTCCTGGGTGTTCATTGGAAGGACAGATGCTGAAGCTGAAACTCCAATACTTTGGCTACATGATGCGAAGAGCTGACTCATTTGAAAAGACCCTGATGCTGGGAAAGATTGAGGGCAGGAGAAGGGGACGACAGAGGATGAGATGGTTGGATGGCATCACCGACTCAATGGACATGAGTTTGGGTAAACTCAGGGAGTTGGTGATGGACAGGGAGGCCTGGAGTGCTGCGGTTCATTGGGTCACAAAGAGTCGGACACGACTGAGCTACTGAACTGAACTGAACTGAACAAAGCTATAGTAATCCAGATAGTGTGGTACTGGTGTTATGATAGACATTGATCATTGAACTAGAACTTAAAATTCAGCAATAAACCCTTACCTATATAGTCAACTATTTTTTTCAGAAGTTTGGCACAATAATTCAATGAGGAAAGAATATCTCTTCAACCAACAGTGTTAGGATAAATGAATATCCACATGCAAATGAATGAAATTACACCCCTATCTTACATAGCTTACAAAAATTAACTCAAAATGGATTAAAGATCTAAATGTAAGATCTAAAACCATAAAAATAGCAGGAAAAAACATAGAAGTAAATCTTCCTGACTTTGGAGTAAGCCATGGTTTCTTAACTATGACACCCAAAATACAAACACAATTTGAATGAGGTAAATTGAACTTCATCAAATTTTTAAAAAATCAGCTTCAAAGGACACTGTCAAGAATGAAAAGACAAATCACAGAGCAAGGTAAAATATGTATAAATCATATTTTTGATGAGAGAATGGTATCTAGAATATATGAAAAGCTCTGATAACTCAATAATAAAAAGACAAATAGCCTTATTAGAAATGGACAAAGAAGACATAGAGAAAGAAAATTTAGAAAGAGCCAAAAAGCATATGAAAAGATACTCAATGTTATTACACATCAAGAAAATTCAAATCAAATCCACATGAGATAGATACCACTTAACACTCACTGGGGAATTATAATAAAAGACAAGTGTTCAGGAGGATGTGAAGAAATAGGTTCCTTCACACACTGCTGACAGGAATGTAAATGGTGCAGCTGCTTTGAAAAATAGTCTAAAATTTCCTCAATAGGTTAAACATGGAGGCACCCATGACCCAGCAATTGTACACTTAGATTTATACCCAAGAGAAATTAGAACACACCCACGCAAAAATGTGTATGGGAATACTTATAACAGCATTATTTACAAGACTAAAAACATGGAAACAACTCAAATATCCATCAATCGATGCATGGATAAACAAAATGTGGTCTCTCCATACAATGGAATATTATTTGGAAATATAAGGGATGAAGTGCTGACACATGCTACTTTGTTAGATATACCTCGAAAACATGATGCTAAATGAAGACAAAGGACAAAAAATTATAGGATTCTATGTATGTAGGATTCTATGTATAGGAGTGTCCAGAATATGCAAATCTATAGTGATATAAATTAGATTATTTATTAATGTGTAGGAAAATAAATTGAGGTAAAATGAGAAGCGACTGTTAATGTACACAGGGTTTCTTTTGGGGGTGGGTAATGAAAATGTTCTAAAACTGTGGTGACCTCACAGCTCTGAAGATACTAAAAGCCACTGAATTTTACACTTTAAATGTGCAAATGATAGGGGACCCCAATTAAGCTGTTATGGAGATAAAATGAGATAATGTAGACAAATGTTTGGCACCATATCTGGTAGACCCAAAATTCCCATTAAAAGACAGTCATAACTTGTGAAGATGCTATTACCAGCATTACGCTCCAGGAAAAGTCCTGTTGTGATTGGTGATGTATGCAACTGACGTATTTATTTAGAGGAAACTGACGTCTTTATAAAGTTTAGTTTTTCCATCTACAAGAATGATGGTGTGTCACTCCAGTATTTAGTTTATTTAGGTCATACAAGATGGACTATGTCACTGCTCACCTGAATCCCTCAGCCTGTCCAACATTTATCATTAACTTCCACTTAAACTATGCCTTCATTGTTTGCATCATCACCGTTCTGATAATATAGAATTTTTTATTGAACATTTGCTTTATATCAGGCACTTGCTAAATAGGATTCATTTACTTCTCACCACACCCCTGCCAGCTAAGCCCTGTTATTATCTCTACTTTTCAGATGAAGAAACAATTTGTCCATAGAGACAATTGGAGATTTTTGAGTCCAGGTCTCTTTGAGCCTAAAGTGCATGCTCTTAATTGCTAAGGGATCCACCCTTTTAAGCAAAAAAGCTTGCACACGTGTTTGTATTTCTCTGCTTAAATAAATACACATATTTCAGTGCACAGAACACCAAGACATTGCAACCATGCTGACATAAATCTCAGTGTAATAGTTGATGGGTGTTATGTTCTGTATGAATCTATTAATACACAGAAATGACAATGTGTAAATTCACATAAAGTAATTAATGTTACTTGTGTGTTCCTTGACTGTTACTTGATTTGGGTTTGAAAGAAGTGAAAGTGAAAGTCACTCAGTCCTGTTTGACTCTGTGACCCCATGGACTATACAGTCCATGGAATTCTCCAGGCCAGAATACTGGAGTGGGTAGCCTTTCCCTTCTCCGGGGGATCTTCTCAACCCAAGGATCGAACCCAGGTCTCCCACATTGCAAGCGAATTCTTTATCAACTGAACTACAAGGGAAGCCCAAGAATACTGGAGTGGGTAGCCTATCCCTTGTCCAGCGGATCTTCCCAACCCAGGAATGGAACCGGGGTCTCCCTCATTGCAGGCGGATTCTTTACCAACTGAGCTATTAAAAAAATGAAACACTTTTGAGGGATGTGAGACCTTAATGAAGAAGATGGTTGACAACATTATGAACACAAGCAAAATATGCCAATTTCATAGATGTACAGTCTATATTTACCATACTAATATATTCAACTTCTGTTAGGATCTTAGAGGGCTTTCCAAATCTGACCTCATTACTCTTCTCTTTTAGATCAGGTTCATTTCTTTTCCATGCCAATCCTTTTTGTTCCTTGAGGAGATTTGATATAATAAATTAAGGGAATGGTTCTTACACCCTAAGCTGTTAAGAGCTAAGCATGAAGTAATTGGATTATTCTACTCAAATCTGACTTCTAGTCATTACCTCCAAGAAGAACTCAGTGTGAATCAACTTCGACCTGAAAATCACAAAGAACAAATGTTGCTGAAATACTGGCTCCATGGAAGCAGCAGAAATGTCTGTTGGTTGAGATGTTTGAATGAACTAAGCCATGGATGGTAGTGATTTACAGAGCTGTTAAAATTTATGTGCAGGCCTATGTTTGCTGCCAAGTCGCTTCAGTCGTGTCCGACTCTGTGCGACCCCATGGACTGCAGCCTACCAGGCTTCTCCGTCCATGGGATTCTCCAGGCAAGAACACTGGAGTGGGTTGCCATTTCCTTCTCCAATAGGCCTATGTTTATTGGCATCCAAAAAAAGGTACACAATTCACTTGCTGGAAAAACTACTTCTGTGTAAGACAATCCTTCTTTAGTATCTCTCTCTTCCTCTCCTTTACTCTCCAGAATCTCATTCTATCTCTCTCTCTCCGTATACTTAGAGCTATATCATGTGTGTGTGTTTAAGTCCACAGATGATTCTATAGATCTGGACAGATAGATGCTCTGGATACTGGTAATATGCACTATTTCTATTCTCTACTGTACATATTTTTGAACCATTTGAGTTTGTGTGGACATACATTCCTTTCAAAGTGATAAGAAAAAACAGCAGTTTATTTCTATTAAAATAAAATCAGACAATATCTGCAGTTGACGTTACCCTAGAGGATCAAAACATTTCAACCGCAGTTTAGTTTTCATTATCAAGGTCAGAAACAGACCCCAGCAAATCATGATCTCGGTGACCCTTTGAAAGCATGACATTTAACATGTCAGTACTGAGCTTGCAAAGGGGTTATGGAACTTCTCAACACTAATTTTTATTACTTCAATATCAATATAGATGAATATTTCATCAAAACAGAGCACAGTTATGCAAGGCATGCTCTCTCATGATTAGCACTGAGCTTGCCCTGGGCTCTTCCCCCACAGTGGGGAATTTTATTATATAGTAGCCTGCCGAGCTCTCCTGGGGGTCAGGGGGTTAAAGCTACAGAAATATGATTTGTGAATCATCTGAGCTCAGTTTTGTCGCAAAGATAAACAAAAAGATTATCAAAGCCTTTTTTACAGTATTATTTAAATGCCCTTCCAAGGGAGAAGGAGGAGAGATGTGTAGGGCTTGGGAGTTTAATCAAAACCAAACCTGTAAACATCAGTATCGCTTTCATGAAATATTAAGGATTTTAAACGCCCCTCCCCACACCTCAAAGTTCCATTCACAATATGGATTATGTTTGGTTTGGAATTGTTCAAGGTCGTCTTCTCCTGGCTTCTCCGTAATCCGTTAAATGTTACCAATTAAAATAAATGTCTGCAAATGGTCTTCTTAGGGATTTCCTTTGTCACAATTCTGGAGCAAACGGTGATGGCTGGACCATGTGTTCAGATGCAGTGGGGCTGCCTCCACGCATAGAAAGCAAGCCCTTTCTGTTTCAGTGTTGCGCTCACTTGGGGTGACTGATGAGGACGAACCACTACCTCAGTTCGCCAGGCTATTCATCTTTTAGCATCACTGCTGTCTGCATGATGGGAACATGGGTCTTCTTGTGGGAACTGGCTGCTTCCAAAGAGAGATCGGACGTCAAGGGCATGTTTGGATTCAACCACCAGGCTGGTATTTAACTGCAGCTGATGATAATCACTGGAATAGGAAATAGCAACCTACTCCAGTATTCTTGCATGGGAAATCCCATGGACAGAGGACCCAGGCCAGCTACAGGGATCACAAAGAGTCGGACATAACTGAGTGACTGAGTATGCACACACGGCAATAATCAGAAACAAAGTAGTTAGTGTAAATGGTACCTTTTTATAAGGATAAAACATTGTTACATTAAGGTCTTAAAGGTTAAATACTAAATTATTAACAGTGGTTATTATTATTTATTTATTGAAGTATAGTTAATTCACAATGTACAGCAAAGTGATTCAGTTATACTTATATGCATATGGTGGTAGTTTAGTCGCTAAGTCGTGTCTGACTCTTGCAATCCCGTGGACTGTAGCCTGTCAGGCTCCTCCGTCCATGGGATTCTCCAGGCAAGAATACTGGAGTGGGTTGCCATTTAATACATATTGTTCCTTTTTATGGTTTTTTTATTGTGGTAAAAGTCACCTAATATAAAACATACTCTTTTAACCAAATGTAAGTGTACAGTTCAGTGGCACTAAGTATATTCACACTCTTGTGTGACTCTCACCATCATCCATTTCTGGAATTTCTCACTTTCCTGAACTGAAACTCTATCCCCGCTAAACATTAAGTCTCCATTCCCCGATCCCACCCCACCCCACCCCCAGCCTCTGGAATCTACCAAAGTACCTTCTGACTCTGTGAATTTGACTGTCCTAGGTACCTCTGGGGTTGCACAGAGTCGGACACGACTGAAGTGACTCAGCAGCAGCAGGTACCTCGTAAAAGTGGAGTCAAGCAGTGCTTGTCTGCATCTACTGTATACTGGAATGCGTTTTTAAGGTTCACTTGTTCCATGTCCTATAGACAGATGGTACCTTCTTTTCTTCCCCCTGTGCTATCCAGTAGGTTGCAATTAGTTATCTGTACCTAGTGGTGTACATATGTCAATCCCAATCCCCCCACATATATTCTTTTTCATATTCTTTTCCACTACAGGATACTGAATATAGTTCCCTGGGCTCTACAGTTGGATCTTGTTTATCTGCAGAAGCAAAGTAGTTTTGAAGTTGAAATTGCCAGAGAAACTTCTGCTATCCCATTTTGTACCAAATCTCTCCCAAAGAAGTCCACACGGCTTGGAGATTTGCTTTCTCAGAGCCTCTGAGCGCGCCCGCGCGCGCGCGCGTGTGTGTGTGTGTGTGTTTTCTTTTGCCTATTTGATGCCTTTTCCCATCATCTCCAGTTGTTGAAATAAGCCATTTCCCTTACATGTCATTTCCAAATGGAAACAGAACAAAGAAAACAGGACAAAAGAAATCAGGGAATTTTCCAGAGGCACATTTGATGTACAAGTATAAACAGGAAAAGAGATGCCTGGGGAGACCGGAATTGCTCGGGTAGACAGCTGTTAACGCGTGTAGTTGGGAGCTCTGGGGAGATGAGCCCTCGGTGGATTTGTAGAGGAAGAACTTACAGGGCAGGAGAGGGTGAGAGGAAAAGTCTGCCTTTTCTTTTTTTCTATTTTAAGCTACATCTGTCCTAGCAGAATGCAGCGAGTATCTGGTTTATTCAGCTTTACCAGGAAGCGTTGGCTCAAATAAATAGAAACAGACCTCTGAGTCTCAACTCCTCCTCTTCGTGCGATTTGTAGGGTGTGATGGCTTCTGCTCACTGGAGCTGAAGGCACAGGAACGGAAGACCTTCCCGAGCTGCTTAGGGTGAGGTCGACCTTCATTTGGGGATCTTCACAAGCTGCTGGGCTTTGACACAGCCTGGACCTATTTAAGAAAAGCTGGAACATATAACAGGGCCAGCCTGGCATGAGGATGTCAGGAGTTATGTTTCAGAACCATAATCCTATTACTCACTTGGTTTTCACTGAGAGACGGCAGCGTCTCAGATGTTGTGTTAAATCTGTTCTCAAAGGTCTTGAGCAAGAAACCAGCATTTCTGATGAATGCAAATGGTGTGAAAATGAGAGGGAAATAAGGAAAAAGGAAGGGAGAGACTTCTCAGGACACTCTTGAACCTGAACTTCCTCTTTCAGTGGATACAATTGAAACTGAAGCCTCCTTGTTCCCTAATGGAAATTTTGAAGGGCAAGTGTAGAACCAGAGGATTTTCTTTGTTCTAAGAGGGTCTAACTCTGTAAGTCTTCTTCTCTATGGAACTTCTAAGGTGACCTTTTGCTCAACTGACAATAAAGTTGGCAACAGCATATTGAAGCTTGGAACCATGGTCTGTATAATACATGTAATAAGCATAATCTGATGGCTATGTGTTAAAAGGCACTGAGCTTTTCTCATCTCACTTCATTCTCCTAGTCATCCTGTAAGGTGAATATTCCTGGACCAGTTTACGGACAGCAGCATGGAGAGCCCAGAGAGATGAAGCAACTTGCTCAAGGTCGTGTACTAGTAAGTTATGAGTCATAATCCAAATGCTTGCCCATGAATCCATGCTTTCTGAAGAATCTGCATTGAATCATGAACCACAATTTAAGCAACCTTCTTGGACCTCCCCCATCACCCCCTTATCCTGCTGATGACATCGTCTTAATGTACAGGACAGTGAAACTAAGCTGACTCAGAGGAAGACCAATGAATGAAAAAAAAAGAAAGTTGGGTAAATCCAGAACACGGCACACCCAATAAAGACAAAAGCAGGTTCAATTTCGAAAACATGAAGTTAGGGGCTCCTGGTAAGTTTTCAGCTTACTAGACAAGAAAGAGATTTAATGTCACTTCTCCCTTTAGTAATTTTATTTGACCTAAAGCTCTCTAAAGAGCACAAAGGTGGAGTCGTGTCATTAAGTTACATCTTCTTCAAGTGTCAGATTTTTAAATGCCATGGCTTAACCTCTTTAATGCCTTAGAACTTTGTTCCCAGTCAGCTAAGTTCTTTCCCTCTTTTCCTTTTTTTTTTTTTCAAGTTCACAGGCAGCTGCTGGCCTGGAGCCCTTCTCATAAAGAGCAGGAAGGACCCGAAGCCACAGGCAGGATTAAAGGGCTGATCAAAACCTTAGATCTCAGCTTTAAAGTTGTAATGTACAGTGAATTTGGTTACATGGAAAAGGAAACAGTAATTGTTGAAGTATGTTTTCTTAAGCTACAGAATAATTTTTGAAATGCTTGCCTTTAATCCACAGACAGGCTCATGTTGGAGAAAATATTGTCTTCAGTTCAGGATCCTTCAGAGCATCTGAAACACTGGATCTTGGAGCTACATTGTCTTTTTTTCCCCCAAAAAATGAAAAGATGACTGGCATCCTGGATAAAGTTTGAAAGGTTGCTATTTCTAACTACCTATATTCTGGTACTTTGGTTATGAGCTGTTGGAACAGCTCAATGCCTCTTGCTTCTTACTTAATATTTGAGATAGATAGTGCCCTGGTTTTGCTTTAAAAAAAAAAAAAAAGACACTTGTGAGTTCACTGTGCCTAGATTAGAATCTAATTGCACCTGGAAGAGAAGGCTGGCAATGGAGAGAGACGAATCTGCTCATCAGTCGTCAAGACCTGATCATCTCCATCCCCACCCCATTTCCTGCCACTCCCCTACCACCCCAGCCAAGTTCACCAGTCACATGGGAGGAATGTGTGTTTCAGGACTTGAGAGCTCCACATTTGAATTGCCTTTGCTGCTTAGCAGATCATAAACTTAGCAGAAGTTTATGCAACTTTCTAAGCCCCAGTTGGGTGCTGGGGATGTTAGGATACCTAAAATGATCCTTTTCAGGTGACCCGCTTCACACCTGGTGTGAGCACTGCCCTGCTGGTCAAGTGTGATCAAGCAGGACTCCGGAGTTTCTGGAGAGATGAAGTGCCAAGGCTTTTTAGAGGAGTGCTCCCACACTCTTAGTAGGGGAGGACCATTGCGTGGTGGCATTTCCTTCCAATGTGTAACAGACTGCCACTTTTGTAAAACAGGATAAAAATAAATTCCCAGGAAAGTGAAATGGGAAAAGCAAAGATATACCAAATACAAGCTCAATTTTAAAATTTAGAGCCAACAAGCAACACCGTCAAATGGCAGTGGTACTTACTCGCTACTTCCATGCTCATCTCTCTCCTAGAAACCCCCAGGAAATGAACACAAGGAAGTTGCTACTATCCTCTTACAAATCAGGAAATAGGCACAGACAGGCATAGAGAGGTTGTGTAACTTGCTGTTGGTCACATAGCAAGTGATAGGGCCAGGATTTGTGGTCAGGCAGCTGAAACTCACTATTGGACACAGGATCCTTGTGCACGTTGGTGACGCAAGGCATGGTGTCTGGGGCCAGGTTTTGAATCATAACACCTACCATGAGTTTTGCAGGAGTGGAGACTGGAGGCTGAGAGACACCAGTTAGGAATCCATAGTGATAGGGGCCAGAAGCAAGGCAGGCAGAGAGATTGGGAAGAAGAAATAAGAAGAAAGACCATAGAGTTCAAATTTCTAAAACTTGAACATTCATTAATTTATACACTCCAAAAAAGATGGAATCCTTCCTAGTTTTGTGTTTGTTTGTTTGTTTTTCTAACCAGGCTAATCCTGATTCTCAAACCTAATAGTTCAAGAAAGAAAATAGAGATTATTCCCCTTTGCAATAGATCTCTAAATCCCAAACAAAATACTAGACAGTCAAATTCAGTATTAGGCTGAAAGATAATTCACCATGACCAATTATGGCTTATTTTGATATTATGAGGATAGCCTACTATTTAGAAGCTTATTAATGTAATTCATCACATGAAATGTATAAAGAAGGAAAACTAGATCAGTTTGATAAATGCTAGAGAGGCACTTCCTAGAACACAAAGAAAACTAGGAACAGCAAGATCAGCCTGCTGCTGCTGCTGCTAAGTCGCTTCAGTCGTGTCCAACTCTTTGTGACCCCATAGACGGCAGCCCACCACGCTACCCCGTCCCTGGGATTCTCCAGGCAAGAACACTGGAGTGGGTTGCCATTTCCTTCTCCAATGTGTGAAAGTGAAAAGTGAAAGTGAAGTCACTCAGTCGTGTCCGACTCTTAGCGACCCCACGGACTGTAGCCCACCAGGCTCCTCCATCCATGGGATTTTCCAGGCAAGAGTACTGGAGTGGGGTGCCATTGTCTTCTCCAAAGATACATCCTAGCAGGTAGCATTTTCACATTCATATTTGATAAGAGCTTCCCAGTGGCTCAGTTGGAAAGAATCCACTTGCCAATTCAGGAGATATAAGAGATGCGGGTTTGATCCCTGGGTCAGGAAGATTCTCTGGAGAAGGAAATGGCAACCCACAAACAACAGTACTCTTGCCTTGAGAATTCCATGGACAGAGGAACCTGGTGGGCTGTAGTCCAAAGGGTCACAAAGAGTCGGACACAACTGAGCAACTAAGCACACATTCATATTTGATAGTGTTTAGTTAATGCAAGAAGACAAGAAATGGAAATGAGATATAAATAGCAAAAAGGAAGAGACTAAAGGAATAAACAATATATAAGAAGAAATCCTACATTTTTGCTGATGGCTATAAAAATAACAGACAGAAAACATATATTCCTGGACAAGATTATTGAGGACTATAAGGACATCAATTTCTCTAAAATAATGAAAATATTTAATATAATTCCAATGGGATACATTCAGGGACTATATACAAATGAGTCTAACCTGCATATGAAGAATAGCATACTACAAGATGTACTAGAGGCATTCACATTCTGCTTTAGCCATGCACCCAGAGCACATGGTTCCTCATCAACCTGGCAATCAACTCCCTCAGGGCCTTGGCATGGACACTGTGGGCTCCAGGCTCCTGCCTGGACTAGCATCTCTCTGTCATGCACCTGGGCATCAACTGGAACTCACCTGTGCCTCTGGCCTGGCAATTTCTGTGAACCAGACAACTTCTTTGTCATCCAAAGATCTCCATCTCCACCCTCTCTAGTGAGGTGTGAGCCCAGGCGAGGGAGGAGCCCTCTGATGTGCCCTTCCTCATCCTTTCTCTTGCAGTGCTAAGGTTTTCTGTGTTTTGCAGTCACTCTTTTATCATAATTACCTGATTGTTCATATTAAACTTTCCATGTTTAAATCACGGTGCAGTTTCTGTCTCCTGATTGTACCCAGACTGATACTGTGTTAAGTGTACTTTGCAAAAGAATGACAAGGAAGGGCTTATGTTATTGATTAGATAGATAGATAGGGATACAGAATGTTTGTTTATTTATTTATTTTAATATTTTAGTAGCTAAGATAGAAGGGGACTGGCAAGGTTCTGAACAGTTATTAGAACAGGATACAAAGTCAAGGGCAAGATCAAGACCAAACAAGAATGAAGGTAGCATTTCAAATCAGAGGTAAGGAGTGAATTATTTAGTAGCTTATTTTGACACAATTAGATGACCATTTAGAACAGAATTAATTCATTGAAATCCCTAATTTATAACTTTCTCTGAATACACTTTAGATGATCTCACTATTTAAATGTAAAAAATGAAACCAAGGAAACACTAAGACATGGATTACATGGATGTAATCCATGTAATATTGTAAACAATATTGTAAACAATATTACATGGATATGTATGTGTTCCCATGGGGAAGAATACTTTTCTAAGGATAAAAAAGGTAAACCCCTCAAAGGACATCAAGAAAAAAATGGGATATACAAGGTCACATAAACATTTAAATTTTTCCATAAAATTAAAGAATTTTGAGAGCAAACTGAAAATGCAAATGACAAACAGGGAAAATTATTTCTGATTAAGGTTTAAATTTTTGAAAATATAAAGACTTCTTATTAATCAATAAAGTATGGCTGATATGTCCAGTGGAAAAGCTGGGTAAAGAATAGATATTCATTCAAATGCCTAATAATTTTAAACACAGCAAATTTCACTAGTAATCAAAGGCAAAAACATAGAAATTTCAATTTATACTCCTCACATTCCCTTATCACTTCAGTCGTGTCCAACACTTTGTGACCCCATGGACTGTAGCCCACCAGGCTCCTCTCTCCATGGGATTCCCAGGCAAGAATACTGGAGTGGGTTGCCATGCCCTCCTACAGGGGATCTTCCCGACCTAGGGATTGAACTTGCATCTCCTGTGTCTCCTACGTTGCAGGCAGATTCTTTACCACTTAGCCACTGGGCAAGCCCACTCATCACATTGCAAAATCTAGAAAGATAATAGCATATTAGTGAGATCTACATTAGCAATCTTTCAAGAGGGTATTTTAACAAAGTATACCAAAATTAAAAATATGTAAACCTTTGACATATAAATTCCACCATGAGGAACCTGGCTTTGGGAAATAGTCAAAGGTAAGCCCAAAGACATATAGGCAAGGATGTTCATTACAGCACTGTTCATAATATTGAAAAGCTGCAAACACATCAGATGCCCAATAATAGGTGATTGTCTAAATAATGATAATGAAGCAGAACACTATTATGCTTCATGATTCTTGCTGCCTATGTTCTCCACCTGCCCTTTATCTGTGGAAAAGCTTTAGCCCAAAATAAGCTTAATTAGAGAAATGAGAACATGCAAAAACAAAGGAAAACAGTTGAAGGAGACTGAATAATAATAGTTTAGTCATTAAGCAAAGTCAAGAACATTTAAGGCTTCCTTGGTGGTAGTCTACCTGCAAGGCGGGAGACCAGGCTTGATGTTCCTTGTCAAGGGCTATAGAAAATTTTGAGCCATGTCATGTAAGCTGTCTTACAGATACTAGAACACTCACCAGGTGGAAGAAGTTAATTGCGTGATGACCAGACTGTAGCCATGACATCAGTTCAGTTCAGTTCAGTTCAGTCGCTCAGTCGTGTCTGACTCTTTACGACCCCATGAATCGCAGCACGCCAGGCCTCCCTGTCCATCACCAATTCCCGGAGTTCACTCAGACTCACGTCCATCGAGTCAGTGATGCCATCCAGCCATCTCATCCTCTGTTGTCCTCTTTTCCTCCTGCCCCCAATCCCTCCCAACATCAGAGTCTTTTCCAATGAGTCAACTCTTCGCATGAGGTGGCCAAAGTACTGGAGTTTCAGCTTTAGCATCATTCCCTCCAAAGAAATCCCAGGGCTGATCTCCTTCAGAATGGACTGGTTGGATCTCCTTGCAGTCCAAGGGACTCTCAAGAGTCTTTTCCAATACCACAGTTGAAAAGCATCAATTCTTCGGCGCTCAGCTTTCTTCACAGTCCAACTCTCACATCCATACATGACCAAAGGAAAAACTATAGCCTTGACTAGATGGACCTTTGTTGGCAAAGTAATGTCTCTGCTTTTCAATATGCTATCTAGGTTGGTCATAACTTTCCTTCCTAGGAGTAAGTGTCTTTTAATTTCATGGCTGCAGTCACCATCTGCAGTGATTTTGGAGCTCAGAAAAATAAAGTCTGACACTGTTTCCACTGTTTACCCATCTATTTCCCATGAAGTGATGGGACTGGATGCCATGATCTTAGTTTTCTGAAGGTTGAGCTTTAAGCCAACTTTTTCACTCTCCTCTTTCTCTTTCATCAAGAGGCTTTTTAGTTCCTCTTCACTTTCTGCCATAAGGGTGGTGTCATCTGCATATCTGAGGTTATTGATATTTCTCCTGGCAATCTTGATTCCAGCTTGTGCTTCTTCCAGTCCAGCGTTTCTCATGATGTACTCTGCATAGAAGTTAAATAATCAGGGTGACAATATACAGCCTTGATGTACTCCTTTTCCTATTTGGAACCAGTCTGTTGTTCCATGTCCAGTTCTAACTGTTGCTTCCTGACCTGCATACAGGTTTCTCAAGAGGCAGGTCAGGTGGTCTGGTATTCCCATCTCTTTCAGAATTTTCCACAGTTTATTGTGATCCACACAGTCAAAGGCTTTGGCATAGTCAATAAAGCAGAAATAGATGTTTTTCTGGAACTCTCTTGCTTATTCAACTGTACCCCAATACAAAAAAAATGTATAAAGAGTTTATTTTCATTCCAAGAAGCACACAGACTATATACAGTACACAGCAACAGAAGCAAAAAAATGAGTGCATTATGCCTCTTACACTGCAAATTCCCAGTATAAAAGATAGTGCCTTTTAAATATATAATATAAAAACACAAGAAGAAAAACAATAAAAAAAAATAATCGCTGATATAACCAACACACTGGAACCCACAGGCAGATTCTGAAAACCAAAGGATACCCCTTCTTGGGAACTCCTGACTCGGGGGGGCAGATGGCAGTCTGTACCCGCATTGTATTGCAAAGAGCTCAGAACACCAAAAGAGAGGAAAACAGGGACGCCTGCTGCTGCTGCTAAGTCGCTTCAATCGTGTCCGACTCTGTGCGACCCCATAGATGGCAGCCCACCGTAATAAAACTGCTGAACAGGAGAACAAGCGTGTGATGTGGGGGAAAGGGGAGGGGCTGCGCTGCCAGTCCACAGCGGTCTGGGCTGCGCCACCATGGGGGACTGGCCTGCAAACCAGTTCTGCCCTTTCCTGAATACTAGAGGTCTCAGCTAAATGCGTATCCCTTCTCCCTCACACACACACACACACACACACACACACACACACACACACACACGTGCGCGCGCGCGCTCCATATTACCTGAGCTATGAAGCCAGTCGCCTTGCACCGTCTGGGTCAACGCCATGCAGAGGAAGCTTTTTGTCTTGTAGTGGATGCTGCGACTCTGGCTTGTGTCAGTCTCTTAGCAGGACCCTTTAGAACCAAATCCTCGGTCCTCTGCTGCCACTTCTGTCAGCCACACTGCGCAAGGAGATGGCCGCTTCCTCCCTCCTTCTCGACACTGTAATGAGTGATCAAGTACCTTAATGCATGCGTGCCTATTAAGTCGCTTCAGTTGTGTCCAACTCTTTGCAACCCTGTGGAATGTAGACTGCCAGGCTCTTCTGTCCATGGGATTTTCCAGGCAAGAATACTGGAGTGAGTTGCCATTCCCTTCTCCAGGGAATCTTTCCCATCCAGGGATCTAATATGTCTCCTGTATTGGCAGGCGGGTTCTTTACCACTAGCGCCACCTGGGTTTACAAATGCTGTGTATTTATGGGCAACTGTTAAGCTTTTGCCTTCTGTGCTGGGATACTGTGCCTTGCCAGCGGTAGTTGGCACTATGGCTGGGGTTTGCCTGCCCTCTACTTGTGCTAATTTCCTGGGTGTGGACTCCCACACCTGCCTGTAGCCAGGCCAGAAGCATGGCTGGAAAGGGAGCTGGCTGAGGTTCACACAGACACTGTCTTAGCCAAGTTTCACTTTTATAGAGCTCATTCTGATTTATCAGTATTGCTAGAGTGGTGAGCTTAACCCAAAGCACTCACACTTCTCTATTTTGTAAGGACCATCTTTATGGCTTGAGCTGGGGGAAAAAAATATTAAATATAACCTCTGTATCATTTAGGGTCCCAGCAGGAAAAAATTTCTTTGGTTCAGATGGTTCTCTGGAGGATATTTTATCAAAGGAACTCTCTACAAAGGTGAAGAGTGTTAAAGGAAAGAGGGGGAGAGGGGAGAGAGGGGGCCCTCAGGGGCAGGACAGAGGGGGCTCTCAGGGGCAGGAAACAGTATGGAGTGTTACCACCCCAATTCTGCAGAGGCAAGAGAGGGAGAGAGGCAGAGCCCGATGGGGCCCGGAACCTTCACCGTGGGCTTGAACAAAGGGATCATGGGTGGACAGGGATGCAGCCACTGCCAACCCCCAAGGACAGGAGGATGAGAGGTAGGAGAAAGAAATGCCCCACTCTAATCTCCTTCTGCCTTCTGGTCTCTGGCTGGTGCCCCATTGACTGAGTCCAGCTCAAAAGCAGCCAGTCATGGGGGTTGGGTGACGCTTCCTAGTGGGTCAAACTATGACACCTCTCCCAAATTCATGTGTGCTCAGTCACTTCATTCGTGTCCAACTCTGTGACCCTATGGACTGTAGCCTGCCAGGCTCCTCAGTTCATGGGATTCTCCTGTCAGGAATACTGGAGTGGGTTGTCCTACCCTCCTCCAGGGGATCTTCCCCGCCCAGAGATGGAACCCACATCTCCTGTGACTGCTGCACTGCAGGTAGATTCTTTACCGCTGAGTCACCCACACGAAATCTCAGAATGTGAACTTATTTGGAAATAGAGTCTTTGCAGACATATTCAGTTGAGGATCTTGAGATGAAGTCATCCTGGATTTAGGAGGGGAACTAAATCCAATGACTAGTTTCCTCATCAGAAGATGAGAAGACACAGAGAGACACACAGAGAGAAAGGCCATGGGAGGAGAGAGGCAGTCATGAGCCAAGGAACACAAGGATGCTGGCAACCACCAGAAGCTGGAAAAGTCAAGGAAGGGTCCTCCCCTCAAGCCTCTGGAGGGAGGGTAGTCCTGCCAACGCCTTGATTTCAGACTTCTGGCCTCCTGAACTGTGAGAAGATACATCTTGAGAGAGAATTAAAAATATATGTTCACTTCAAAACTTGTACCAAATAGCCCCAAAGTGGAAACAACCCAAATGTTCATCAATAGACAAATGAATGAACAAAATGTGGTATATCTATAAAATGGAATATTATTCAGCCATAAAAAGGAAGGACATACTGATACATGTTACAACATGCATAAACCTTGGAAACATTCCACTAAGTAAGGGAAGCCAGGCATGAAAGACCACATAGTGTATGATTCCACTTATATGAAACGTTTTGAGTAGGAAAAACTGTAAAGACAGAAAGTAGGTTAATAGATGCCTAGATCCACAGAAAGATAGAAGGGTGCATGATCGCTAAGTTTATGAATTTTCTTCATGCTAGTGAAATGTTCTAAAATTAAATATTGGTAATGTTTTTAATTACCAACCCTGTGAATCTACTAGACCCCACTGAATCACAAACTTTAAAAGGGTATATTTTATTGTGTATGAGTGATAGCTCAATAAATTTATTTTTAAAATTCCAGACCCTTAAAAATAGTTTATTTTCTTCTGATCTTGCCAAGATCTTTGTAAAAAAAAAAAAAATCTATGTTTTAATAAAATCATTTGGAGGTCTTGGAATTTCCCAAGAGAATCAACCCATATTACTGTCATGTTACCACATAATTTATTCTTCTAAGTTGGGTCCCTTGTGTTTATTTTCTGTTGGGGTGCTCACAACAGGGAAGGGGGCTTCTCCTATTTTGCAGGATGGTCAAAATTCTTCATGTTACACTTATAAAAATGTAACAAATTCTTTTTAAATGAATGATGCTGTCATACTGGTCTTTACTATTCTCTTTTAAATACATCCTAGTATCTCAACTTAAAAAAAAAATCACCTCCCAGCCATGAAATAAAGTATTTTTGTTTGTAAACATCAAAGGCTCTTTTTAAACAATTTTATGCTTCTCACATACTATAAATCTTTTTTAATACTTCTGGTCGAGAATTAACCAATCAGTGTAATATGATCTATAACATCACATCCTATAAAAAGGATTTGATCTCTGAGGCTCTGGAGAAAGGGATAGAATATTTGTCACCATAGATAGCTGTTTATCAAAGGAATATAAATTAAAAATAAAAACTCTGTGTGTTCCATAAATGCATGACTCATTTACCAGTGGAAAGAAATCTTCATGATAGGATTTTTCTTTCTTCAAGGCTAGAATATTTAAAGCTGCCTTTCACAATGGAGTTTCATTTACAAGGGTATTTAAATGTGAAAATATCTGTGGGTGGTTTTAGGCTAAAAAATGTCATCTGTTTTTAAAACCTTGACATTGGATTTTATTCGGCAGTCAAGTTTACTGGCTGTGTGAATAACAGATGTCTCATTTGGGTACCCGACTTTGATACTCTTGGTCCAGAAGCGGACTCTTTAGGGGATCCTCCCTTGGCATTTATACCTCTGACGACTTTGTAGTTGATCTCAGCTATGCTGTCCCTGTGCTACTGGTCCATGTCGTGGGTGGGGTGAACATACCACTTACAGGTCAAATGGGGATCTTTGGAGAATGAGTCCCTCATGGTTCAGATAGTAAAAAATATGACAGCAAAGCAGGAGATTCAAGAGACCCGGGTTTGATCTCTGGGTTGGGAAGATTCCCTGGAGAAGGAAATGGCAATCCACTCCAGTATTCTTGCCTGGAGAATTCCATGGACAGAGGAGCCTGGCGGGCTATAGTCCATGGGGTTGCAAAGAGTAGGACATGACTGAGAAACTAACACTTGCACTTTCTTTTTGGAAAATGAAGAGAGTAACATTCACAGTGACATCAGGGCAGGCAACAGGTGTCAGCCAGGATGGTTCCGGGCAAAGTGGGATGAACAGCCACACTAATCCTAGGGAATCTCCCCATCAGAAGAACCATCTCCATGTAAGGTCATCTGATACATGCCAAGCATGATGTTAACCCTTAGCGAAGGTCATGTTTCATTTGCTTCCTCAGGCAACCTTACGAAGTGGGTCTGAGATGAGGACGCTTATGAATCTGGTAGGCAGGATCCCACCCCAGTGGCCACAACCTCCTTTCCCCGTCCTGCACCCTGATTCCCGCCTCCTTCCTGGCTTCCGTCTCCTTTGTAAGCTTGTCCTTGTATTCAAGGTCACTCACTCTTGGGGTACTTCAAGGCTGGTCCTGGGCCATCTCACTGCACTGTTTCCCATCTCATCCACCCACTGGGCTTCCCTTAACACCCACATGTAGATAACGTAAGGAGATAGATGTCACAGTAGATGTGAACTGACATCTCTGGGGGAGAACTCTGCTCTGATGGTCAGGTCTCTAAATATCTGTCTCTGTCCTTGCTCTCTACCTTTGGATGACTCACAGGTACCTCAACTTCAATGGGTTCAGAACTGAATTCAGAATCCCACCCATCCAACCTGGGCTTGTCCAGTGGTGCCTCCCGAGAGAACGACCCCACCATCCTCCACTCCTTGTGTGCGCGGGAAATTTGGAAGTATGGATGACACCTTGACATGCTCACTCCCGTAACCAAGTCTTTTTTAAAAAATTCTTTGAGCTTTTGTTTCTGCTGCCGTCTGTCACATTCCCCTGAATAATTGTATCATGGATGAAAAGACAATGAATGTATGAAGTCATAGCTGGGAAATAAATTCTGAAATACCAGTTTTATGTGTAAGTTATTTATACTTGGTTTATATTTCTCATAGTTAAGTTGATTTGCTTTCTCTAAAAAAAAAACTGGGGAGTATAGTCGCTTTACAATGATGTGTCAGTTTCTGCTGTACAACGAAGTGAGTCAGCTATCCGCATATACATATCACCTCCCTCTTGGACCTCCTTCCCCTACCCTATCCCATCCCACCCATCTACATAATCTCCTAAATAGCTTTCAGATCCAAACACGTGGCTGCCAGAGGGCAGAACAAATGCAAAGACCCCCAAGCAAAAGAGGGCTTGGAGCTCCTAAAAAGGCACTAGGGGTGAGCAGAGGGAGCAAGGGAATATGGGTGTTGCCCTCTGAAGGGGAAGGGAGAGCTGGCAGGGCCTTGGGGCTGAGTGGGGACTGGGGCTCTGAAGCTGAATGAAAGCAAGAGCACCAAGAGCCACTGTGTTGAGAAGAGAGTGAGTGAGGGGAGGGGAGGGGAGGCAGGGAGGCCAGTCAGGAGGGGAGGCCATTGCTGTCATGCAAGTGGGGCTCGGGTATGGCTTGGACCAGTGTCCAATGTGTTCACAAAACTTCTCATGCTAACTCCACCCCATAGTCAGCCATCCTCCCAAAAGTCTTTTTTTTTTTATTAATACATTTTTAAAAATAAATTTTTATTGGTGTATCCATTCACAGCAGCTGCTGTTTGTAATACACATCTGTTATGTGACTCTTGCACAGTATTTCTTTTTTTATTTCTTAATTGAAGCATAGTTGATTTATAATGTGCTAATTACTGATGAATAGCAAAATGACTCAGTTAAAAAAAGAATTCTTTTCCATTATGATTTCTCACAGACTTTCCTCAAAAAAACAAGAAGAATCTCAAACAACTGGATGTGACAGTTGGACTGTGAAGAAAGCTGAGTGCCGAATAATTAATGCTTTTGAACTGTAGTGTTGGAGAAGACTCTTAAGAGTCCCTTGGACTGCAAGTAGATCCAACCAGTCCATTCTAAAGGAGATCAGCCCTGGGATGTCTTTGGAAGGAATGATGCTAAAGCTGAAACTCCAGTACTTTGGCCACCTCATGCAAAGAGTTGACTCATTGGAAAAGACTCTGATGCTGGGAGGGATTGGGGGCAAGAGGAGAAGGGGACGACAGAGGATGAGATGGCTGGATGGCATCACTGACTTGATGGACCTGAGTCTGACTGAACTCTGGGAGTTGGTGATGGACAGTGAGGCCTGGCATGCTGTGATTCACGGGGTCACAAAGAGTCGGACACGACTGAGCGACTGAACTGAACTGAACTTACCACTTAAAAGAAGGAGAAAAAGAAGAACAAGCAAAGCCTAAAGTCAGCAGAAGGAAGGAGATAATAAAGATCAGAGAGCAAATTGGAAGGTACTTTCTGAATGTTTTCTCTGTGCCAGACACTCTGGAAATCACCAAACTGTGATTTCAGGCTCTGCTGGCACCAGAGGGGAGCTGGCTCAGTCCAGCTGCTGATTCTCTTGGTAGCAATGACCCAGGAATTGTCCTCTGTCCTTTGTCCTCCTCCTTCACCTAGACATGCAGCTTAAGTGGGAAAGGGACCCACAGAACTTGCTCTAAGTGACCTAAGGAACAGAGTGTCAGTCTATTGATGCCCTCTGTCTCTTATAATGAAATTAGTCAGTGAATCAAGGGGACATAGGGTGGACGCCTCCACGAAGGGACCTTATTGAGGGTCTCTGCTAGTAAATAGTGGAAAAGTAGACGCCACCTCTGCCTTGACAGAGATGTCGTCTAAATGGGGTGTACAGGCACCCATGAAATAATCACACGCGCACATATAAACACACATGTGCCTACAAGCACACACATACCTGCATTGGCACACACATATACATATGCGTATGCATATACACATGGAGACACAGACACGCACAAGTATACACACACACTTACGTGTAACCAGACCCTGTGACGGGTGATGGAAAGGGCGACTTTGCAGAAGAATGAGGTCAATGTGACAGGAGCCAAGCCACACCTGAGAAGCTGGGCAGGGCTTCCCGGGAAGTGTCACCTGACCTGCGAGACATACTGTCTCCGGCCGCTGTGACTCACTGAGTCAGGAACTGAATATCACGGGTTGCAAACAGTGCTTTGTATCAAGATAAATTAAACAGAATAGAAAATATCAGAGTACATAGCAGAGTGATATATGTATATATATATGTCAAATGCTATGCGAGTCTGATATGAAGTGCTTTTCTGACTACAACCTGTGGTTAGAAATGTTTGAAAAATGCTGACTTCAAGGATGAATAAGGGTGACCCCAGGGGCAGTGGGAGCAGCAGGACAGGTCCCCTGGGCAAGGACACCCCATGTGTGAGAGTGGGCGGGCCACAGTCCATGGAGAGTTGGAGGGAGGTTGGCGTTGCAGCAGGGCACAGAGCAGGAGGGCCAAGACACAGCAGGCACTCTGGGCAGGGCCACACTGCACATGTCACGCGGGTCTGTAGTGATGGCACTGGGAGCAACAGACAGAGCCACGCACAGTGTGCAATGTAGTAAAGAAGACCTGTGTAAAGGAAGAGCTGGGCAGAAATGCAAAGGAGAGGGGACAAGAGACAGGGGGAGCAAACCCTGGAAGGACAGTGAGAGTCTTGGTGTGGGAACCTCAGAGCCAGTCATTGAATAATTGGAACTTGCTGAGCACACATGGACAGAAGTGAACAAGAGATGAGGGATACAGTTCATAGGATGGATGTGCGAGTGGCCCTGGTCCTGTCCTCAAAACTGCATTCCCACTTCCACAGAATCCATGTAAACAGCTAAAATGTTTGCTTTATGTGTTTGGTAATTTCAGTGAATGGTTTATCCATGGCTAGATTCTTTAACCTACTCAAATATTCCCCTTTCCAATTTTAGGGGTGCTGTGCTTAGTTGCTCAGTCGTGTCCAATGCTTTGCAACGCTATCGACTGTAGCCCACCAGGCTCTTCTGTCCTTGGGATTCTCCAGGCAAGAATACTGGAGTAAGTTCCATGCCATCCTCCAGGGAATCTTACCAACCCAGAAATGGAACCCAGGTCTCCTGCATTGTGGGTGGATTCTTTACCATCTGAGCAACCAGGAAAGCCCATTTTAGGGGTATGAATGCTAATTAAAAATGAATTAGACCCATAGACATAGAAAGCAAACTTGTGATTAAAACAAAGGGGAAAGGGAAGAGGAGGAATAAACCAGGAGTTTGGTATTAACAGATACACAATACTATATATAAAATAGATAACCAACAAGGACATACTATATGGTATGTATAGTACCATACCATATGGTATGTATAGTTGCCACAGGTAACTATATTCAATATCTTGTAGTAGCCTATAAAGGAAAAGAACCTGAAAAAGAACACACACACACACATGCCCATATGGGCTTCCGAGGTGGTGCTCATGGTAAAGAACTCCCCTGCCAATACAGGAGACATAAGAGACACTGGTTTGATCCCTGGGTTGGAGGAGGGCATGGCAACCCATTCCAGTACTCTTGCCTGGAGAGTCCCATGGACAGAGGAGCCTGGTGGTATAGTGCATAGGTTGCAAAGAGTTGGACACGACTGAAATGAGTTAGCATGTATATATATCTGAATCACTTTGCTTTATACCTGAAACCAACATGACATTGTAAATCAACTATACTACAATTGAGAATAATAATAAAGCACCTCTAGAAAGAAAAAAAGAATCTAATGGTTAGATTAAAAAAGCTCACTCAGTTTTTCCTTTTCAAATACATCTCAAATTCAGTCACGAAACAGTCACACAACTGCCCTTATAGGCGGTAAAATAACAGTTTCGGTGACTACAACTTTTATTAAGTACTTGGTCTGTATTTCATCAATCCTAAGACACATTTGTCATCCATAAAATCTATGTTAGTTCTGCTCCCAAGGGCATCTTGGAATCGAGGGGTAGAGGGCGGGGACAGGCACCAGTTGTGACATAGTTGTCATTATCCCTGCCCAGCTCAGACTTGGTCACAGCTGTTCATCTTTTTACCACTTCATCAACTTATGCACACTGTTGGCACTCTTTGTGTTTGGTTTAGGGCCGGTAGAAATGTTACCAATGAAACTACAGTATGATTTGGTTTGGGAAAGTGAGACTAGATATAATATCAAATGTTTGTCTTAGGAGGAAAGACTCCCAAGACATTTTTCTTCTCAAGCAGCCTCCAAGTGCTTTCAGGGCTCCAAGTAAAGAAGATACCCACACAGAGATGAAGCAGAGATATGAGCGAAAGGCTTGGCCACTCACGCCAAGCAGTGTAGCTCATATCAAGAGAGACTACAAATCTGTCTGATAAGATGATAGAAGTTTCTTAGCCAAGAGGGGATGATACAACCATATCATGTGTCATGAGATTATCATTAAGACTTTGTGCCTTACTTTATCTGGCAGGACTTTTCTTTCTTGGTTGCTAACAAACCAGCTTCAAACTTTACTCAATTAAAATATCAAATATCATTGGGTCAAATAGCAAGAAGTCAAGAGATAGGAAAGCCAGGCTGATGCTTCAGTTGATTTTACTCTTTCCTGAGCCTTTGTCCATCTTCCTGCTCCATCATCCTTTGAGAGTAACTTTCATCTCCACTGTTTCCTAATGATTGTAAATGGCTGCCACCACTCAAGACTTGCGTCTATTCCCGGCAGGAGGAAGAAAGAAGATCCCAGACTAAAGCTAAAGTTAGCTTTAGCACCTCCTTTTCTGAGTTTCTGGGTGCTGATAACCCCAATCTCGTCCTCTCATTCCCCTGTCCTAGCATGGCAGTGGCTTCTGCATTTACGACTCTTGGGTTACCCCAAGTGCCTTTGGCTTATGTCAGTGCCCAACATCTGCTATGTTATTCATTTCCTGTATTGAATCTCACCTGTTGAAATACCTGCTTTCATCTCTGCAGCTGTGCCTGGACCTCTGCTGATACACGGCTCAAGTGATGCCTCCATAGAGTGATCTCCCTGAGGACCCATTTTAAATTATTCCCTCTGTCCTTCACTGTCCCCTCAGCTTTATTTTTTTCATAACATTTATCTCGTCTTTCCATATATGCACACACAAGCTTCCTGAGTAGGAAACTACTTTGATTTGTTTGCTGCAATACCCCCAGCCCTTAGGGCAATAGTTGGCACAATAAATGTATCTTGAATGGACAAATGATTTCTACCTATGAGAAAGATGCCACCTGCTCAGGTGATCAGAAAGGAAAGAAATTCTCGGCAGCTACAGTGCTCTGGAAACACTCCCTGAGCAAGAGCTAGTCTACAGCCACCAACTTTTCTGCTCAAGGTGTCAACAGACCAAGGTGTAGAACTCCCTCAATGTCATGCATGGCCCCATTGGTTAGACTTCTGATTCATTATCAGAAAAAATAAAATAAAAATTTATATATATATATATATATAGAGAGAGAGAGAGAGAAAGAGAGGTTCTTAGTTGGCTCAAACTGCCATAACAAAATTCTAGAGGCTGGAGGAGGTACACAATAAGCATTTATTCCTCATGGTCCTGGAAGCTGGAAGTCCAAGACCAGAGTGCCAGCATGGTCAGTTTCTGACGAGAACTCTCTTCCTGGCCTGAGATGGCCAGCTTCTTGCTGATTCTTCCCATGGTGGAGACAGAGTGGGAGCAAGTTCTCTGGTGTCTCTACTTCCTCTAAGGGCACTAATCCCATCATGAGGGCCCCACCCTCTTGACCTAATCCAGCCTTAGTTATTTCTCAAAGACCCCAACTCTAAATACCATCATACTTGGAATTAGAGCTTCAACATATGAATTTGAGAGAATATATCAAACTATATCAGATTCTCTCTTTTTTTAGGGATTTCTGTTGAATCACACATTCAGTATTCCTTTCTATTTTTTCTTTAGTTGTTGGATTGATTCTATTGGGTGTTTGAACCTCTTTAAAAAATAATGCATCTCAGATCAAATGACATTTCCCTGCAGATTCAATTAGTCGTGAAGCCAGTGTGGAATCTGACAGCCATAGCTGGAATGAGGCAATACACCAGCTGTTCAAACCCACATTCCTGATGATTCTGCCGAATTGATTTATTTTGAAGTCCCTTAAAAGCATCAGTGCATCACAAGGACACACATTTTCTATTTTGCATGTATCATCTCTTCAGAAAACCGAATCCTTATTAATTGTTCACTTTGCCTTTCTTGATAAAAAAAAAGGACTTTTCTCTTTTTTAATCCCATAAGAAGAACATAAAGATATGTGTTCAGTATTGAAATGGATTATTCAGCATCCTGTTTGAGCAGCCTCATTTTGCAATGATCTGCTTCTAATCATTTCAGCCATTCAATTCAATTGTCCACCAGGCAGTGAGGAAACGAACAGAACAGGAGATAACCACTGCCCTCTGGGCACTTACAGTCAACACCACTCAAGTTCTTCACTCTAAGCACCAGAGGACACTTGGGCTAATTCAAACAGAAAAGGGATTTACTAAAAGGATATTGGCAAATCCACAGAGACAGAAAGGGAGAATGGTGGCCAGGGGCCAGAGGAATGGAGGATGGAGAGTCATTGTTTAATGGGTGTAGAGTTTTGCAAGATGAAACGAGTTCTAAAGGTGGATAGTAGTGATGGTTGCACAACAGTGTGAATGTACTTAATGCCACTGCGTGGTTTAGATGGTGTATTATATATTATGTGTGCGTGCATGCTTGCTAAGTCATTTCACTCATGTTTGACTCTTTGCGACCCTATGGACTGTAGCCCACCAGGCTTCTCTGTCCGTGGGCTTCTCCAGACAAGAATGCTGGAGTGGGTTGCCATGCCCTCCTCCAGGAGATCTTCCCAACCTAGGTATTGAACCCACATCTCTTATGTCTCCTGCTTGGCAGGCAGTTTCTTTACCATTAGCACTACCTGGGAAGCCCCATTTTACCTCAGTTTTTAAAAAAAGGATATTGACAGCAACTAGGATTTCTAGGATAGCCAAAGCATGAAGCTCAGAGGTCCATGGGCAGGAGCAGCTTCCATTGTGGGGTTAATGCCATCCCCAGTCACAGATGCTGCAGTGTGTCCTGATGACATCATCACCAGTACTGCCTCTGGAGGCTGGATGCTACTGCTGCCCTTGTCTGTCAATGTGGGTTGTATACAATCTCTTCTCTGCAACACTAGCCTCAGATCCAAGACTCCAGTGGATGCCCCTGATTATCAGAGCCTGGGTGTTACCTGCCTGTAGGAGAATCCAGACACTTATGTATCTGCCACTGTTGGCATCCTGAGCAGGAAGTGAATTATTACTGCATCCAGTGAGAGATTCCTTCCAGAAAAATGGTACAGGGCAGGAATAGAGACACAGGTATAGAGAAAGGTCTTGTGGACAATGGTGGTGGGAAGAAGAGGGTAGGATAAACAGATATGTAACCCCATGTATACACTACCATGTGTAAAATAAATAGCCAGTGGGAAGCTGCTATATAGCACAGGAGCTCAGTTCTATGCTCTGTGATGATCTAGAGTGGTGGGGTGGGGAGGTGGGATTAGGCTCAAGACAGAGGCAATATATGTATACATCTAGCTGATTCACATTGTTGTACAGCAGAAACTAGCACAACATTGTAAAACAATCTTACTCCAATTTTTAAAAATTTAAAAATTGGGGGAAAAAGTGGGAGGTTCCTCAGACCTCAGCCAAGGGTTCAGATGATGCAGGTAAATGTGTTGATGATCCATGCTTTGTTCCATGAAATGTGTGTGGAAGAGATACTTAAAACATCCTGTGGGGAGCTTTCAAATCAGGGCTTGGTCCCCTGGGCTGTCCCTCTTCCCCTCTGCCTGAGAGACTCCTCCTCAAAGCAGATGAGGGCTACTCCACCAGGTTCTTGTCTCTAGTAACAAGAATAACACAGATGTATAGAACAGTCTTTTGGACTCTGTGGGAGAGGGCGAGGGTGGGATGATTTGGGAGAATGGCGTTGAAACATGTATATCATATGTGAAATGAATCGCCAGTCCAGATTCGATGCATGATACAGGATGCTTGGGGCTGGTGCACTGGGATGACCCAGAGGGATGGGATGCAGAGGGAGGTGGGAGGGGGGTTCAGGATGGGGAACACGTGTACACCCGTGGTGGATTCATGTTGATGTATGGCAAAACCAATACAGTATTGTAAAGTAAAAAAAAAAAAAACAAGAATAAGACCTAAACTCTTGTTCTTTTATGGCACTGAGAATTGGGGCTTATTTGTTATTACAGCATAACCTAGACTAGCCTGACTGACACAGGTGCCCAAAGGAATTACAAATGAATACTGCAAGCACAGAAACGGCTAAATATAAGCCTTTTCTGGTGAAGAAATGTTAGTTGAGCAATAAGCCATTTCTACTTATTCTAAAGGATTAATTTGGTGTCCAGTATGTTAGTAAGGGGCAGTAATAATAGCATTTTAATGCAATTTAGAATGCAGAAGATTTTGATGCTGTCAAACTCTTTTGGGTGAGGACTTACTCCAAGTTTATGCAACGCAACTTGTCTGTCTGAACCAGATGATGGTGTTGTCAGCTAGTCTGCTTGTAATGACTAGGCCTTCTTTGCTCTTAGAGGAACCGTTTTAAAAGTACATTATTGGTTTTAGGATTCACCACTGGGGTCCTGGGAAGGTTTACAGCATTTCCTCATTTAACGTCAAATGTGGCATGTTTCTGATGCCTCCTGAGTCCTTCTCTCAAAAGAGAAGGGCAAAAAGAAACAATGAGAGGATGGCAGGAGGGGTCCTAGGCTGCCCACTTACTGCAATCTGGCAGGATGAATCTGGAGGTCAAAGGGCAGCCTGCACCTGGACAGGAAGTCTCCCTCTCACTTCCCATCATCCCGCTTCCAGGGCTGAATAAACTGAAGGAAGGCACATTCCCATGAAGCCAGGAATACCACCATAGTGAGTTCTCCAAAACTGGCTGAGGTGCAGACATCAAGGCCATGGAGAAAGTGCTGTGTGATTATTATTAATATAACAATGCTCTAGATACATGTACTAGTCCCATTTCACAGATGAGAAAACTGAGACATAGAAACACTGTGCAGATAGCTCAAGAACATGTGGATTCACGTTAGAGCAGAATTTGGACCCAGGCTGTCTCTTTCAGGAATCTGCAGAATGTAGTGTGTGCATGTGTGTGTGTATTTGTGTATGTTGCAAAATATATTTAGTGACTCAGACATGGTGGTCTCCCAGGCATGTCTGTAACTCATCTATAACAGCACTGCTGCAAATGTACTTTTGTAATCAAAGGACAAATTGACTGACACTCATATGCATTGAAGTGAGAGATTCTAAACCTCTAACATGTCATCTCACCATCTCACTATCAAATTTTTCTTTATACTATTTTCACATTATATGACATTTACTTTCACACATGTCTGGATGAATGTATCATCTTAGCAAAAACAACCCAGAATGATGTAATGTAATGGCTCATTAAAATAATATCCTGAACAGCCATGGGCTTTTTCTGTCATTGTGTTTTGGTAACAGTTTTTTTTTTTTTTTTCACAGATGACAACATGCATCATGTGCAGGGCAGTGTGATAGAGTGGTTAAGACCAGGTAGCCTCATCCCAGCCTTATCACTCATCAGCCATGCATCCTCAGGCAAACAACTTACCTTTTCACTGCCTCAATTTATTTATTCATTGAATGGTATGGTATGGCATGGCGTATTCAGTCGTGTCTGACTCTGCGATCCCGTGGACTACAGCCTTCCAGGATCCTCTGTCCATGGGATTTCCCAGGCGAGAATACTGGAGTGGGTTGCCATTTCCTACTCCAGGGGATCTTCTCAATCGAGGAATTCAACTCACGTCTCCTTCATTGGCAGGCGGATTCTTTACCACTGAGCCATCTAGAAAGTACCCCTCACCCACTGAGTGGAAATAACAATAGTATCTCTTGTATAGGGCTGTTCTAAGAGTTAAATGAGTTATTCCAAACCCATAGTTCCTTCTCTGCCTAAATCCAAAGAGAAATACTACCTTTGGCGATAAGAACTAACGCTGTTTCTAAGCAAAATTGTTGGTCGCTCAGTCATGTCCAACTCTTTGCAACCCCATGGACAGTTGCCCACCAAGCTCCTCTGTCTATGGAATTCTCCAGGCAAGAATCCTGGAGTGGGTTCCCATTCCCTTCTCCAGGGGATCTTCCTGACTCAGGGATCGAACCCAGGTCTCCTGCTTTGGCAGGTGAATCCTTTACCATCTGAGCCACCAGGGAAGTGTGAACACACATAATTTCACTGGAGAGATATTACTATTATTACAGGATGCCACCCCAGTTTCAAACACATCTAAGGAGCTTGAATAAGGTTTGAGGTACCATCTATGTCAAAGACGATCATATAGTGAATGTCACAGAAATGCTAGCTGGAGTGGACGAGTGGAGAAATTACAGACATATAGAGAGCATCAAACCAGTTAGACTTTATTATGAAACATAACACATTCATGTCAGCATAGTTCATCTTCCTAGCCATGTGCCTCTAAATCTCAGACAAAACCCAATGCAAGAATCAAAACTATCCTGTTTCAGTTTTCTCCAGGAAAACAGAAAGAACAATGGGTGAGATTGGCTTTTGTGTTACTGTTAATTTGAGTCAATGGCGGAGAATTTCCAAAAGTCAAGTCGGAGCTCCTACAACTAACCTACTGGAAATTCAAGGTACCTGGTCTAGCATAAGTCTCTGTTCCAATTATTCTCAGTGGTAAAGAATCTACTTGTGATACAGGAGACATAGGTTCGATCCCTGGGTCAGGAAGATCCCCTGGAGAAGGAAATGGCAACCCACTCCAGCATTCTTGCCAGGATATTCACATAGACAGAGGAGCTTGGCAGGCTATAGTCCATAGCATCGCAAAGAGTCAGACATGACTGAATGACTGAACACTAACCCCAGTTATTCTAAGGAAATGGGCAGCATGCTGGGCGTGGGTGTTAGTGAAACACTAGTCACCAGTGAGTTACACCAGCCCTGCAAGTTGACATCTTGCTGATGAAAAAAAGTCTATCACTGGAGAAATATTATTTTGGTTTTTTCAAAATAAAAATTTTAGACTGTCCCACTACAAAAAGATTGCCTTACCTTGCTGGCTATAAACACTGGTAATCAGAAATCCCAAGTCTGAGTATATTTTCAGTTATTTTTTGGCTTGATAATATTAGTAATATCACAAATGATCTTTAACATTACCTTGGAATTCTTAAAGAATATAGCCAAAATTTAACTAGAAAATTATACACATACACACATATATATACTACATGTTACTGACCTATACTATATAAAATAATCAATTATTTAATAATAAATGCTCTATTATATATAGTATAGATTAATGCTACATACTATACCATATATAATCTGTATTATGCAGACTATAAACTGTGTGTATGCTTTAAGAATAATTATAAATGAAAAAAATTTAATGTACATAAATTATGAAAAACTTAACTAATTAACAAAGTGTAAGCAGGTAAAAACTAAATTGCGAACCTATCAGGCATCATCTCTACAAAGATCTCATTTCTTTGTAGATGATAGGATCTCTGAGGATACATCATAAACAAGAGATATTTTCATGGCAAAACCCAATTTAAACACTTTCCATTATGCTAGCCCAGTAAACATTTCTTTTAAAATAGTCATATTCAGATGCATAACATCCAATTTTGATAGTTTCTCTTCCTACTTATAGTAAGTTTCATACCCAACTGTTATCTCCAGGGAAAGAGACAGAAAAGAGAAGTCAGGGGGACTTCCCCGGTAGTCCAGTGGTTAAGACTTTGCTTCCTAATGCAGGCAGTGTGGGTTTGATCCCTGGTTGTGGTTTGATCTCACATGCCTTGAGGCAGAAAAAGAAACCCCAAAATATAAAATGGAAGCTATATTGTAACAAATTTTAAAATGGTCCACACTGAAAAAAAATCTTAAAAAGATTCGAGGTGGGGGAAATCTCACTTTTTACCTTTAAAAATGTTTGATTTGATTTCTTTAATAAAGATAAGTCTACTGCCTTACACATATCACACACACTCACCCACTGCAAAAGAAACAAGTCCGCTTTATAATTTACCTTCTCCATCACCTTTCAGAGGTGTGTGAGTTTAAGGGGATGCAATAAGCCTTTTACAATAAAGATGCTGCACACTGGCTTGGGATGAGATGGAAATAAGACATGTCACATTTTAGGAGAGAATGCATGCAAGCAGGGCATTCGTCCAAATCTTTTGTACTGAGCATTTCAAAGTTGAGACCCAGTGGGTGGGGCAAAAATAAATCAAGCCCTCCTACGGTGGGAATGTATTGGGATTCCCGTCTCTCAAATCTGACCCTATTTTTTTCTCTCTGAATTGTCAGCTGCTTCAGGGGTTGTCTGATAGATGCCTCTTTTTCTTAGTTCTAAGAATTTTGAGCTGGGAATATGTTTGAAAACACTTCAGAAAAAGAGTGGAAAACACAGTGTCTCCTTTGAAATGTAATCCTTTGTTAAATCCCCCTCCCAAGAGGTAGAGTGCCCCCACACCTGAGGGTAGCGAGGACCCTTTTCTCTCCCACCAATGACCTCACCGGCTCCCAGGGGCTACAGCGCACGGGTTCTCATGCCAGCTTGGTGATTTATAACAAAGTTGTATGAGGAAATAAAACAGTAATTCATTTCATCCTTAATTGGGCATCTTTAGGAAGGAGATGCTGGGCATTTTTTTCTAGACAGCTGAATTTCAAAGAATTTTATATATCACCCCCCACAAGTAGATAGAAAAAGTCTTTTCTTGAGAAATCATCTCGGCATGAAAAGAATTTACTTGCAGAAATGTATTTGGATGTTTTCTTTTAGATTGTTGTTGTTGTTTAGTTGCTAAGTGGTGTCTGACTCTGCGACCCCATGGACTGTAGCCGGCCAGGCTCCTCCGTCCAAAGAATTTCCAAGGCAAGAATATTGGAGGGGGTGCCATTTCCTTCTCCAGTTTTGTTTCAGATTACATCCCTAAATAATCTCTTTGCTGATGATTTTAACAGTGATTTAAAAATAATAAAAGAGACTTAAAATGATATTTGCTCCATTTTATAAGCTCTCGGGGTGTTTTAGCCTGGTAGACACAGAAAGACAAAGGGGCATGATTTTGTTCCCCAAGATTCTATTCTGAAATATTTCAAACATATAGAAAATGGGAGATTTTGGAGAAAGAACACCCAATGCCCACACCCTAGATGCTACAATTAACATTAAGAGTCTGCAAAATTCTTTCTCTCAGTTTATCCATTGCTCTCTTTGTCCATTGATCCATCTCCATTTTTTGATGCCAAGAGCCTAACTTGAGCTGTCAACTGCCCTCTGTCAGAGAGAGGATTTGAGGAGGCATCTTCTTCTAGCCTGTTTAGATAGCAGAAAGGGGTGAGATATCCTAGTGGCTGGAAGAGTGCATTCTATTTCCCCAGCAATAGAAGTCCACCAGCTGCCTCATGGGTTGGATGCTGTTCCCTCTCTTGACACTTGCCTTTTCATCATAAGGTTCTTCCACCAAGTTCTGCACCCAGCTAACAATAATGTGGCATAGCTTTTCTCATCCAGCCAGAAATAAACCAGGCTTTCCCTGGGTCAGGCCAGGGCATTGTTTGAGGAGTTCTAAGCTCAGTAAAAAGGAGGTCTTCTAAATACAGATAACATACATCACGTGCACCTATCTCAAGGATTCAACTCTATGAATCTTATACCTGTGTGCTTTCATATAACCACCGCCCAGTTCCAGATAGCAAGTATTTCCAGCACCCAGAAGCCTCCCTTGAGCCCCACATTAGGTGGTAAGCCACCTCTTACAAGGAGATCACAAATCTGACTTCAAAAACCCTAGATTACTCATGCCTGTTCTCTAATTTCATATACATGGATTCAAACACGATCTACTTTTGTGTCTGGCCTCAGCATTGTTGAATGTACCCGCATGGTTTCATGTAGCTCATTCTTTCAAATAAGGAAATGGTAAAGCATAAAATAAGGAGACTAACAGAATTCTTTAGTAACTAACAATTCAGATTCTACCCATATTATTTACTTGGATCCCTTTTTTCATTTTTCAATGTCTATTTTTTATTCTTTTCAAAATTTTTTGCCTTTGCTGGTGCCTTAAGCATGTGTTTCATCTGGCTTCAGGGAGGCGCACTTCTTCCCAAAGATCACTGATTTCCAGAATAATTGACTACAAATATTTATTGACTGTCAGTCAGATAATGGGTGTATCTTTGACTTTCCTGGCATTTTTGTTTATGCCAGTGGTTCTCAACTGGGGTCTATTGCCCCACCAGGGAGCATTTGGCAATGTCTGGAGAGATTTCTAGTTATCTCTGGACCACAAGGAATGTTCTACTAGTATCTAGTGGGTAGAAGTCAGGGATGCTGAGAACATCCTACCATGCAAAGACATCACCCAAGGCAGAGTGTTATGTGGTCCTGAATGTTAATGCAAAAGTGGAGAAACCTGGGTTACACCTTTTATCCATTTTGAACAGACCTCTTCTAACATGATAGCTATGATGGTCTAGCTCAAGCTAGACTTCCAGTCTACCACTGAACACATTCTCTGGAGGCCAGTTGGGGGCTCTTCCAGTTGCAGACAATGAGCTTCCCAGGTAACTCTAGTGGTAAAGAACCTGCCTGGCAATGCAGGACACATAGGAGACTCAGGTTCTATCCCTGAGTTGGGAAGATCCCCTGGAGGATGGCATGGCAACCCACTCCACTATTCTTGCCTGGAGGATCCCATGGACAAAGGAACCTGACAGGCTACGGTCCATAGGGTCACACAAAGTCAGACACAACCGAGGCAGCTTGGCACACACACAGACTTGTTTACAGTGTTTCTTGTACAGCAAAGTGATTCCGTTTTACATACATATGCTGCTAAGTCGCTTCAGTCATGTCTGACTCTGTGTGACCCCATAGACGGCAGCCCACCAGGCTCTGCCTTCCCTGGGATTCTCCAGGCCAGAACACTGGATTGGGTTGCCATTTCCCTTTCCAATGCCTGAAAGTGAAAAGTGAAAGTGAAGTCGCTCAGTCCTGTCCGACTCTTCGCGACCCCATGGGCTGCAACCTACCAGGCTCCTCCGTCCATGGGATTTTCCAGGCAAGAGTACTGGAGTGGGGTGTCATTGCCTTCTCCAAACATATATGTACACACAAATATATAAAGAATTTTAAGATTCGTTTCCATTATCAGATTATATGATATTAAATATAGTTCCCTGTGCTTGATAGTAGGTAAGGATTTGGAGTCTTAAAAAAAAAACTCTCTATTCATTTGCACTTCTCCTGAGTGCCTAGCCTAGTCTGTTGATGGTAAGCAAGGTTTTCTGATTCAGTTCATTTTGTAAACAGTGTATAAAGTCAACATCCAACATCCTGTGATGAAGTAAAGTAAGTGAAAGGAAGTCACAAGTCACCACTAGTTCCTTTCAGATACTGGTAATCAGAGCTGCTTGCCTAGCAGAACTAATAATTTAAGATTTATTTTCTGTTTGACACTTTCCACTAAGACAGGGATGGAAGGACACTGTAAGGCAGGAGGAAAACACCAAAAGCCATAGAATCTCTGTAAATGGGCCAAATATTTCCTGCCTAAGTGGTTAAGGAGTCAGGAGATTTCCAAGTCAATGTTGTGGACGTGAATATTGCAATGGGATCCAGGGCTTCCAGGATGGAGGTGTTTGAGCTTCATAAGTGGGGAGAAAAGCAAGAACCAATTAACTCCTGTTTCCTCTTGTTTTAACTTCAGCCTCTCAACAGAGCTCACAGGAAAACATTTTGGCTATTCAGGAATCCCTTGTGTTGGGTGATTACAAAGACTGTCTTATAATGTCATTAGTTGCACTTGATGGGAAGAAAATCAAGAATTTCACTGTGCCTCTTGTAGAGGGTATGAAACTGAAGCCGAATGGTGGGTCAGCCACAGAACAGAAGTCTATAAGGATGCCCCATCTCTTCTTTAACCTCTGGACTCAAGTCCGATCATATGTCCCACCTCGCTTTCCTTGAATCACCGCTTAGAGGAAGGAAGAAAAAGACTTGGTACCAGAAGCCCTGAGGAGGAATCTCAAGGTTTTGGATCCAGCTCTCTGCTCAATCCCCGATTAAGTCTGAGCCTTAAACCAGTTTAAAAGCAGAAAGACATATGGTCAATAAAGCCCTGCCTCTTATGTTCTATTCAAAACAAAACTGCTGGGGCTGGGAAGTTGGGGTATTAAAAAGCAATCTAGTGTCCTGTCCATTCAAGGAACCCCTCTGGAGGGAGAGAGAGGGTGAGAAACTTTGTAAAAAAAAAAAAAAAAAAAAATGGTTTAGGGTGGAGGGAGGAAGGAATAAAGAGGCTTATCAAGGCCAGCTGAACTTTGGCGGCTAAGCGCTGGAGTGAGCCGCGCTCCCCCCTGCCGGGGAATTGATGAATAATCCTGGGTCTGGCTGGGGGACTGAGCCAACCGCCATCAAGGCGGGACTCAGCCATTCTAAACGCAAATGAGGGGGCCCTTTCCACCCAGGCCTAAAGGGGAAGGATTAGAAGAGGGAGTTCAAAGCTCTAAAATGGCTCATTCGTGCTTTCTTTTTTTCCTGCCCCCCTCAACCCTTTATTTTGTAAAGGGACCAGAAATATGGTTGGTTATTATCTCAAGTTATTGCTACAAAGAATTTCGAAATTAAAAGATAAGCGCGCTGAGGAAGCTTAGTAATTTTCATAAAAGAGGACTTAAAACAGATGTGCCCTCTTTCACGGAAGCACGCTTGAAAAAATAGAAAAGCATTTTTAACATAGCAGGGGGACATCACATGGCCTCGCGTTTGTCTCCAGAGCATCACTGTGTGTGAATATCAGGCGGGTATGGAGAGAGGACCAATGTGCTAACTCCACTGCAAATGGCTGGGAAAAGTGCTTTCATCTCCCTGGGCCTGGGGTAGATGACCCGAGTCTGTACACCAGATCTTCTGCTAACTAGATAATTTAATTTTTTTAAATGTTGAATACGGCTTCCCTGGGGCTCAGTGGTAAAGAATCTGCCTGCCAATGCAGAAGACATGGGTTCGATACCTGGCCTGGGAAGATCCCACATGCTGTGGAGCAGCTAAGCCCAAGTGCCACAATGGCTAAGCTTGTGCTTTAGAACCCAGGAATCACAACTACTGAGCCCACTTGCCACTCCTGAAGCCCCAGCTCCCGAGAACCCGTGCTTCTCCACAAGAAAAGTCACCACAGTGAGAAGCCCTCACACCCTCTCACCGCAACTAGAGAAAAGCCTGACCAGCAGTGAAGATGCAATAGAGCCAAAAATAAATAATTAATCAAACTATTTTTAAAATGTTGAGTAACCTGCCATTCAGAAGGTGTTGAAGTCATCCAAACCACAGTCCGATCTGTAAGCAAAGCCAAGATTTTGTCAACAACTTAACCCTTTTCCTCCTCCTATCATGAGATGGATCTTTCCCTGTTTGCTTTGGGCTGTTGCCACACCAGTTTGCTTTTGAAGGCTCTCAGGCTGTTAAAATGTCAATCACTGGGTGTTTGCCCCAATTCCTTCCTTTACCAGAACCCCTATAGTTTTGTGTCAATTCTTACCAAACCATAGGTTTTCTTCTACTCATCTCTTGCATAGCTGCTCTGAGTAATGCTGCAAGGAAATGGGAGGGTTCCTCTGTGATTTCGTAAGAGAAACCAAAAGGCAAGTAGATGAACAGTAGTGCTTCTAAGTAGCTGAAGAGACAAACATTTAAACATATTCAGAAATTGCAGAGACTTCCCTGGCAGTGCAGCTTCCACTTCCACTTCCACAAGAGCTTCCACTGCAGGAGATGCTGGTTTGATCCCTGGTTGGATAATGACATACCACATGCCCCACGATGAGGCAAAAAAACTAATAAAAATTATTAAAAAAAAAAAATAGAAAGACACTGCAAGCCCACCAAGTGATACTGATCACTAGATCTTCTGCTGCCTTTTTTCAGGCAAACAGTTGTATCCTGAATGACACAAAGAGTTTTCCAAGTTATGGAAACCATTTGCGTTTTTTTGTTTTTGTTTTTTGTCACTGTCTGAAGTGTTTTCTGTCTGTTTTCCATCAAAATAAAATGCTAGTCGCTCAGATGTGTCCAACGCTTGAACTATAGCCCACCAGTCTCCTCTGTCCATGGAATTCTCCAGGCAAGAATACTGCATTGGGAAACCATTCCCTTCTCCAGGGGATCTTCCGAAGCCAGGGATGGAACTCACATCTCTTGCATCTCCTGCATCGGCAGGCAGATTCTTCACCACTGTGCCACCTAGGAAAATCACAGTAGGCATAGGAACAAGGATTATTTTAGGAGCCCACAGAAGTATTTTAAATTCTTTTAAAATCAAAAGAAGAATTGAATATAATCTGTCCTGGATTGTATTAGTCTTTAAACCAATGCAACCATAAAATATAAATGTTATAATTCTTATAATGAAAAGAAGAGCCCATGAAGGCAAAGGTGCCTGGCACTCGTGAGTCACAACACAGCTTTGACCGAGTATAGGACATTGGGCTGGATATTTTGCAAATCATATGTATTAGGTTTTTCCAGAGAAACAGAATTAACAGGAGGTGTATATAAGATAGGTAACAGCTTATGTGGTTATGGAGGCTGAGAAGTCCCACAATTAGCTGTCTGCAAGCTGTACACCCAGGAAAGCTGGTGGTATTATTCAGCCTGAGTCCAAAGACCTGGGAATCAGAGGAGCCTATGGTGTTTCTTCCAGTCTGACACTGGAGGCCTGAGAACTAGGCTTGGGTGTGGGCCGAGGGATACTGATTTAAGACTTAGAGTCCAAAGGCCCAGGACCCAGGAGCCCTGAAGTTCAGGGTCAGGAGAAGATGGACATCCCAGCTCAAGAAGTGAGAGCAAGGACTCATCTTTCTGTCGCCTTTTTGGTGGGTTCTGTCGAAGCCGCCAAAGGATTGGATGATGCCCGTTTAAGCGGGTGAGGGAACACTTTACTTAGTCTACCGTTCAAGTGCTAATATCTGTCTAAAAAAACGCTTCCTAGATCAACTCAGATACAATGGTTCACCAGCATCCTGGGCATTCCTTAGCCCTGTCCAAGTGACTGGTAACCTTGGCCATCACGTCATAGAAGATAGCACAAAACCTTTGAACAGTCTTCTCTTGAAAGTACAGTGTTAAGGACAAATTTGATTTTTGGGAGCACCCATTCAATCACCTTTGAATTGCCAAAATAAATCAAATAAAGAAGATGTTTTCCTGTTATGCTTAGAGATGGTAGAGGAATTTATAAGGTAACCAGGTGTAGGAATTTTTATGTACTAAGGGGCTCATCAATAACACTCAATTTCATAGCTTACATTTCATGAAAATCAGTACATTTTTAACATTATTATATTGATGGCATCCTGTCTTGGAGACGGTTTCATGCCCAAGTGCCATGTTACGGTGGAGAGGATGGAAGTGTGACATGAAGGAGGGGGCTTAGCATGCAGTCCAGACAGCAACTTTTATAAGGTCTGGGTGGAGAAAAAGACTGAAGAAATAACACCAAGGATGTGATTCTCCCACCTGCCTCAAATTCAGCAATTTCAGAACCATTGCTCTGATTCACTCCTGTCCAAATCGAGCCCTGTGTAGATTCAATACACAAAAGGATGGAAGGGACCAGGCATAAGGGTCTCGGCACTAACTGTATACAATATGAGCATCTATCTGAATCCACGTATATATGAGGTATATATGTATATATTAATCTCTTGATTTCTGTTTGCTTGTTTGTTTTTATATTGGAGTATAGTCACTTAATAGAGGCTGTGATAATTTCAGGTGTACAGCGGAGCGACTCAGCCATACATATCCATGTATCCTTTCTCCCCTAAACTCCCCTGCTAGTCCCCTCCCATCCAGGCTGCTGCATAACACTGAACAGAGTTCCCTGGGCTACACAGCAGGTCCTCGTTGGTTATCCATTTTAGATACAGCAGCGTGTGCCTGTCCTTCCCATATTGCCTAACTATCCCTTCCCTGATTCATCCCCTGGTAACCATTAAGTGCATTCTCTGAGTCTGTTTTGTAAGTAAATTCATTTGTTTCATTTCTTTTTTAGATTCTGCATATAAGGCATGTCATATGATATTTCTCCTTCTCTGACTTACTTCACTCGGTATGACTATCTCTAATTTGGCTTCTATTTGAGCGGATGCATGTACCCAGGGACCTTTGATTCTCACAGAAAAAGTGAGCATATTTCCAACTCTTTCTGCCATCTCTTCTTGTGTGAGGTCAGGAGATGTAGGGTCCTCTTGACCTCAAGGCTCCTGATGACTAGTGTGGGACGCAGGAAGGGGCTTGGGAGATGTGTGTGTGTGTGCTGTCACGTCCGACTATTTGCAATCTCATAGACAGTAGCCCGCCAGGCTCTGTCTGTCCATGGAATTTTCCAGGCAAGAATACTAGAGTGGGATGCCATTTCCTACTCCAGGGGATCTTCCCGATCCAGGGATTGAACCTGCTTCTCTTGTGTCTTCTGGACTGGCAGGGGGATTCTTTTCCACTGAGGGACCTGGGAAGCCAGGTGCAGGGTGTGGAACATGGGAAGGGGCTTGGGAGAACCTGTGCAAATAAACCAGTAACTTCCTACTGGGGAAGAGCTTGCCTTTCTGACGTCATGGGTTGATTTTGGCCATGACCAACATCTCTATATAGTGGACTGCTCATATTTGATGCTGTAAACAAAGTTCATCTTTATTTAGAGGATGAAGGAGGACACTTCCTGCTCCTGAAATGTGATGTAAATGGTCCCTTTCTGTGGATTTCCAAGGACCAATGTGCAAGTTGGTGTTGGTGCTTTGAACATGCCCCTGAAGTGACCGGTGATCTCTTGATGAACTTTGGCAAGCTGGAAGGTGTAACAGTAACAGCCAGCTTGGTTCCACTGTGCTTGCCTTGTGCCTTTCCCCATTTAATCTACATGAGACAGTACCACCCCCACTCTGTAAACAGGCGAACTGACACACTGAGGGGTTAAGTAGCCTGGTCAGGAGTTTGGGGAGGACTGGATCCCAGAGGTGTGACACCATTGCCCACGCTCCTAACCACTGGACAATATGGCCACTCTGCTACAGAGACATGGCGGGGTTATCTCTCCTATAGAGAGTCATAATGTAAATTTCAATAAGTCCAACACAGCCTTTGGAACCAGCCAGCTCTCACTTTCTTTTAATATTTATTTATTTGGCTGTACCAGGTCTTAGTTGCACATATGGGATCTAGTTCCCTGACCAGGGTTCTAATCTGGGTCCCTGTATTAGGAATGGGGAGTCTTAACTGCTGGATAACCAGGGAAGTCCCCTGGATCTGACTGTTAAAAAAAGCTCTACTTGCCAATTTCTCTCCCTGTGTCTTTGATTAAAAGAAAGAAGAGAGGAATAATACCATTGCCTTGCATTTTTATTGTATGGATTCAAGATAATGTACACAGGACTCTGGATGGTGGCTGGCATTCTGTGAAAATCCATCAAGACCTATGATGACTGGCATCATGCCTACACCTTTGCATTCATAGTTTCAACCCTGGTTTTGAACTATCCCAATGATGATCTGTTTTCACCTTCCTACCTGTCCCAAAGCTAAATTGTTTGATAAACTGTTTTGCTAAAAATACTCTCAGTTTGACCAATTATAGGGCTTTGATCTACATGTTTCCAAACTAAAAATTTCTCCAAAAGAGTCTCCACGGGTATCTTTATCACCTTGGTCAGCTGTATGAATGTATTTGGCTGATTATGTTAGATCATTGTTCTACATTTCTATCTTTTGTTCGCTGGTCCACCTGACATCATGAAGGGAATATGAGGTTTTAACTACACCACAGTCATTAAGATTATGCAAATGTAAACCATGTAGTAATTAAAGCTAATATGGTCCTCAATAGTATAAGATTTGTAAATTAATTTCAAGATACATCACTTCAGCAGCAGGGGTTACTGATTTTCTCTGTTTACACTTTTTACTAAAGTTTGTAGTCTTCAAATTATGTGAATAAGTGGAACATTAAAAATGAGGATGATTTCTGTAGCTTCAGTTCAGTTCAGTTCAGGCACTCAGTCGTGTCCAACTCTTTGAGACCCCATGGACTGCAGCATGGCAGGCCTCCCTGACCATCACCAACTCCTGGAGTTTACCCAAACTCATGTCCATTGAGTCAGTGATGCCATCCAACCATCTCATCCTCTGTCATCCCCTTCTCCTCCTGCCCTCAATCCCTCCCAGCATCAGGGTCTTTTCTAATGAGTTAGTTCTTCCCATCAGGTGGCCAAAGTATTGGAGTTTCAGCTTCAGCATCAGTCTTTCCAATGAACACCCAGGACTGATCTTCTTTAGGATGGACTGGTTGGATTTCCTTGCAGTCCAAGGGACTCTCAAGAGTCTTCTCCAACGCCACAGTTCAAAAGCATCAATTCTTCGGTGCTCAGCTTTCTTTATAGTCTAACTCTCACATCCATACATGACTACTGGAAAAACCATAGTCTTGACTAGACGGACCTTTGTTTGCAAAGTAATGTCTCTGCTTTTTAATATGCTATCTAGGTGGGTCATAACTTTCCTTCCAAGGAGTAAGGGTCTTTTAATTTCATGGCTGCAATCACCATCTGCAGCGATTTTGGAGCCCAAAAAATAAAGTCAGCCACTGTTTCCACTGTTTCCCCATCTATTTCCCATGAAGTGATGGGACCAGATGCCTTGATCTTAGTTTTCTGAATGTTGAGCTTTAAGCTAACTTTTTCACTCTCCTCTTTCACTTTCATCAAGAGACTCTTCAGTTCTTCTTCACTTTCTGCCATAAGGGTGGTGTCATCTGCGTATCTGAGGTTACTGATATTTCTCCCGGCAATCTTAATTCCAGCTTGTGCTTCTTCCAGCCCAGCGTCTCTCATGATGTACTCTGCGTATAAGTTAAATAAGCAGGGTGACAATATACAGCCTTGACGTACTCCTTTTCCTGTTGTTCCATGTCCAGTTCTAACTGTTGCTTCCTGACCTGCATACAGGTTTCTCAAGAGGCAGGTCAGGTGGTCTGGTATTCCCAACTCTTTCAGAATTTTTCACAGTTTATTGTGATCCACACAGTCAAAGGCTTTGGCATAGTCAATAAAGCAGAAGTAGATGTTTTTCTGGAACTCTCTTTTTTCCATGATCCAGTGGATGTTGGCAATTTGATCTCTGGTTCCTCTGCCTTTTCTAAAACCAGCTTGAACATCAGGAAGTTCACGGTTCATGTATTGCTGAAGCCTGGCTTGGAGGATTTTGAGCATTACTTTACTAGCGTGTGACATGAGTGCAATTGTGCAGTAGTTTGAGCATTTTTTGGCATTACCTTTCTTTGGGATTGGAATGAAAACTGACCTTTACCAGTTCTGTGCCCACTGCTGAGTTTTCCTAATTTGCTGACATATTGAGTGCAGCACTTTCACAGCATCATCTTTTAGAATTTGAAATAGCTCAACTGGAATTCCATCACCTCCACTAGCTTTGTTTGTAGTGATGCTTCCATAGGCCCACTTAAATTCACATTCCAGGATATCTGGCTCTAGGTGAGTGATAACACCATTGTGGTTATCTGGGTAGTGAAGATCTTTTTTGTATAGTTCTTCTGTGTATTGTTGCCACCTCTTCTTAATATCTTCTGCTTCTGTTAGGTCCCTACCATTTCTGTCCTTTATCGAGCCCATTTTTGCATGAAATATTCCTTTGGTATCTCTCATTTTCTTGTAGAAGTCTCTAGTCTTTCCCATTCTACTGTTTTTCTCTATTTCTTTGCATTGATCCCTGAGGAAGGTTTTCTTATCTCTCCTTGCTATTCTTTGGAACTCTGCATTCAAATGCGTATACCTTTCCTTTTCTCCTTTGCTTTAGATTACTAGAATTTTATGGTCAATTTTACATCAAGTTATGTTATGCAGAGGATTAAATGTCTTTTGATATTGTTTACCTGAATCTCCAATTTCCTTATAATAACTATTTCTAAAGGACAATAGACTTCCTAAGTCAAGTTGAGAGAATGATATACCAAATATCAAAGAGGAATAAGAAAATCAGCATTTGGTTCTAGTTCTTAGAGTAAGGTGTTTGACTTGTAACAAGAAAATAAATATTTTTGAACCTCAATTTTCTTATCTGTAAATAATAGTAGACTCTGGCTAATTTCCAAGACTCTGAGGATGAAATGAGATAGGATCAATCTCTTCACAACTATAATGCAACCTATATGGGTAAAACAGCATTATAATTAATGCAGAAAAGTCTCTTAAGTTTGCCAGCCAAAACAATTCATTTTCTTGCTGGGTCTGTTCGCATCTGAGTGATGCCTTGCTATCTCTTTTGATCCATGGAAGGTGGGCAACGTAAAACCAGAGGTGTTTCTGGGAATGGTTTCTGAAGCCCTGGGCATGTCTTCAAACCAGTCCCTTCTCTGTTGCCAGCCAGTGTGAAGATTCAAGAGTCCTACTGTTACTGGATTGGAGGAACGTCCTGGGGAGAGCTGCCCAGGAGCACTGACCACTGCCCAGACTGTCATAAGACTGCAGGTACATCCACATGGACTTCCACAAACAAGAAACCAACATCTTGGTACATATATACAGTAGAATGTTACTCTGCCATAAAAAAGAACAGAACAATGCCATTTGCAGCCTACGGCTGGACCTAGAGATTGTTCTACTGACTGAAGTAAGTCAGATGGTGCTTTGGTTTTAGTTGCTAAATCGTATCCAACTCTTGTGATCCCATAGACTGTAGCCCACCAGGCTCCTCTGTCCACGGGATTTCCCAGGCAAGATTACTGAAGTAGGGTACCATTTCCTCCTCTAGGGAATCTTCCTGACCCAGGGATTGAAACCAAGTCTCCTGCATTGCAGGCAGATTATTTACCACTGAGCCACCAGGGAAGGCTGAAAGTAAGTCAGAAGAGGAAGACAAATATCATATGATATCACTTATATACAGACTCTAAAAAAATGGTACAAATGAACTTATTTACAAAACAGAAACAAGCTCACAGACATAGAAAACAATCTTATAGTTACCAGGGGAGAATAGGGGGAGGGTTAAGTTGGGAGATTAAGATCGACATATATACACATATAAAATAGATAAACAGCAAGGACCTACTGTGTAACACAGGGAACTCTACTCAATATTCTATAATGACCTATATGGGAGAAGAATCTTAAAAAGAATGCATATACGTATATGTATAACTGATTCACTTTGCTTCACAGTGGAAACTAACACACGATTGTACTGGGTTGGCCAAAAAAGTTCGTTCATGTTTTCCATTAAATATGGAAAATCCAAACAAACTTTTTGGCTAACCCAATAAAACAAATATGCTCCAACAAAAATTTTAAAAGTTACAAACTCCAGAAAGAAAGAAAGAAATATCTATTGCATTTAGCCCCTGAGCTTCTGCACTGTTCATTTCAACGCCTGGTCCATCCTGACTAATACAAGCAATATGAATTCTGTATTCCACAAAATTATGCAGTCAAAACACCTTTAACTTCCTTTTTCCAAGAAGAAAAATAACTGCAAGTATCCGGACTTTATATTTCACATATATAGGCCATGATAAGTCATATTGATAAAAGTGGAATTTCTAATGAATGCAGTTCATTTTGATTTGAAGAGGTGTTGGACCTAAGGAAAGTCCATTTACTTTTACTCTTTCTAAATCTCTCTTCTTTTATGGCTTTTCCCAATGTAGGAGCTGAAGATTCATTTTTTACCTTTATGGTTCAAAGTCTTAGAAGTTTAAACCACTTGGTAGATACAGTCAATGCTTTTGATACTGACAAAATCTTACTTTGCAATTTGGAGACAATCTGAGTGATCAAGGATTAGTTGTTTGAGGACTGGGTAGTTGACTGATAAACTGGTTAGTTGGATTCAGATTGGGTTAGTGATCATCCACAAATCCAATCAATTCTGTGCTCTAGTTTTTATGGCTAGAAATAAAGAAAGCTTTTTGGTAGAGTGCCCTGCCTGTCCAGAGGGATGCATGTGTGTGTGTGTGTCTTATGAAATGAAGAATTAATGGAATCCACTTCCAGATTCCATTTCCATCAGGATAAGAGCACGTGACCTTGGTGTGACACACATTTGATCCCAAATGGCACCTCTAAAAATACCAGTTATCAACCGTCTGCAGTAACAAAGAGAATATTGTGAGAAATGTATTGAAAGAGCTTAGAGTGACAAATACAAAAGCGTATAAAAATGTGGGTTTTAAAAAAATTTCAAGCACGACTTTGAAAAGAAAGGGAAAACATACGTACTAGAAATCTCCCCACTCAATTAAACATTTCATTATTAATGGCAAGCCCATGCTGGTGGAATGAGAATGGGTATCATTTGAGTAGGAAAGTTCACAGCCATTTCGAATGTCCAATTTCCCTTTCGTGATAAAGGCAGGCATTAAGATCCTGGATCCTTACTGAGCATCCTGGTTGAAGAGGGGAACCTGCACCAGGTTACGCCAATAATTGCCAGCCCCCCAGGATCCCAGCTCAGAAATTTTTGTGTGTTCTCAGGAGACAAAAATGACTGATCATCAAAGGCAGTGGAGCACAGCAGGACTGTCATAAGCCTGAAGTTACAACTTAGACATGCAATAGAAAATATCATCGCTACCTCTCCAGTGCATTGCCTGTAGTAATTAAAAACTTGATCCCTGCTGTTTTATCATCTCATTAGCAATGGGGGCACAAGACTTTTATCCTTGTTTGTCAGGAATCAAACATACCAGAGGAACTCTGATTATAAATTGATGAAAGTAAAGTTAAACTTTTAAATAAGAGAAGTGACTGTTCACAATGTTTTTTTAAAGCTGATTAAAGATATCCTCTTTTTTTTTTTTCTATAAAAATAATATCTCTGTCCAGGCTCGAACGGTAGAGGTCATCTCTAGGATGGCTTCATCCTATGCATTTTGTAAAGGGAGTTCGCTTTGTGAGCAGTTCTGATTTAAAATAAATACCAGTCCTGCAAAACTTCCGAAAGCATGGATACAAAGGATGTCCTCCTTTTCAAGGCTTTTGATGAAGTTGAAACACCTTCTACCCTGTCAGTGATGTGTGTTCTAACGTCTTTTATGGAGGGTGGCGAGCCTCACCGTTTAAAAAGCCAGGCAAGCTTTCTATTTATTTTAATAACTCGTCTTTATAAATGAGGACAGGTGAAGGAACGGGGGCTTCTCTGAAGCAGCTAATTTCTCCAACCTTTGTTTCCAAAATAGAAAAATTCCTTTGGAACTCACACTGTTTCCTTGGGGTCCAAAGGATTCTAGCAACTGTAACCTCTTCTGTGGCACTCAGTCAGTTTCTAATCAATGCTCCAGAGCATATGGGGGTTTCAGATTTGAAGAAGGGACAGTTTATGGGACATTTTATTTTATTTCATACATCTCCCACCCACAATGAATTGCTCATCTGTGCATTCAAACTACACATACTGACAGCCATGCTGGGGATCCAAAAACACAATTAAGCTCCTTTTCTGCAGGGAGTTTTAAACTTTCTCCTCTCCACACTCTACACTCGTCTTTGTAAATGAGGCCAGGTGAAGGAACTGGGGCTTCGCTGAGGCAGCTAATTCCTCCAACCTTTGTTTCCAAAACTGTGACTAACTTGTTTGAGGAACAGTAGTCCAAATAGCTTCAGAAGTAAAATAATAAAAATAATAAAAGCTGTATATTCTTAACTTCAAGACTCCTGCCGTTTGGGGTCAGACTATTCTTTGCTGGGAACTGATCTGTGCATCCTAGGATGTTAAGCAGTATCTTGGTTCTCTCTTCCATTAGATTCCAATGGCTGCCCACCTCCTGTGTGACAATGAACAGAGTCTCCATACACTGCCAAAGGTCACTGTGAGGCAGAGCCACTCCGGGTGAGAACACTGGGACATGTATACATAGTATATTGCATTTCTCTCTGTCTGCCCATCTGTCTGTCCATCTGTCTGTTTCTTTCTCTCTCACACAAACATGCAAAATCATGAACACAGGGTCCATCCTGGAAAGGGACACCAAAGTCTACCGGGTAATAAGTAGTTTTCTTTCCTAGGTGGAGGGTGGGGGCGCAACAGGGAAGAAGGTCTGACCTGCTTTCCCCTGCACACTCTTCAATACCTTTAAGGAAAATATTTATTTATTTAATTTGGCCGTGCTGGGTCATAGTTGTGATATGCGAACTCTTTAGTTTTGGCACGCAAACTCTTAGCTATGCATGTGGGATCTAGTTCCCTGACCAGGGATCGAACCCAGGTCCCCTGCATTGGGAATGCAGCATCTTAGCCACTAGACCACCAGCGAAGTCCCCACCCTACAATGTCTTTTAAATCATATGCCTTGTGTGTACATTACCTCTTGTAAGCAAGCAAAAGAACGAACAAATGAAGGAATGAATAATTCAAGCCAGGAGGTTTCCCAGAGATAAATAAGTGAAGAATGAAATTAATGAATCAATAAACAAGTACATGAATGGATAAGTTATGATATTATGCTGAGGCCCCCTACACGTTCTATAAACAGACTAATCAATTAACTAACTCTGATGGTGGGAAGCTTCAGTCACTCAGTTGTGTCCTACTCTTTGCAATCCCACACACTGTAGCCTCTGTCTGTGGAATTCACCAGGCAAGAATACTGGAGTGGGTTGCCATTCCCTTTCCCAAGGGATCTTCCTGACCCAGGGACTGAACCTGGGTCTCCTACATCACAGCAGATTCTTTACCATGAGCCACCAGGATGCAAACATAGCTTTAATCAAAATTATTCTAGTAAAAACAAGAATGTGCTTAAAGAAAGTGACTGAGGGAGGTGTTTCTGATTTTATTCTGTCATTATAAGCAGCATCAATCAAGCATCCGTACTTTTTTTCCCCAGTTGGCAAATGAAAATAGTCTATTTTTCCCTATGTATACTTTATTTATTTTTAATATTTATTTATTTATTTGGCTGGGCCAGGTCTTAGTTGCACCATGTAATATCTAGTCCCCCAAACAGGAACTGAACACAGGCCTATTGCACCAGGACTGCGGAGTCTTAGCCACTGGACCACCAGGTAAGTCCTCCTGTATATGCTTTTGTTTGTTGTGTGCTTAGCTGTATCCCACTCTTTGTGACCCCATGGACTATAGCCTGGCAGGCTCTTCTGTCCATGGAATTTTCCAGACAAGAACACTGGAGTGGTTTGCCATTTCCTACCTTCCTGACCCAGGGGTTGAACCCGCATCTCCTGCATCTCCTGCATTGGCAGGCAGATTCTTTACCACTGTGACACCTGAGAAGCATCATATACCTCAATACTTTTAAAATACCCTGTGCAGTCATCTCCACCTCCAAGCAAATGAATAAATGAATAACTCAAGCCAATGATTCATAAAGGACGAACCCATTTTACAAGGAAAGAAATCAAGAAGGAGGAGATTTTTTGAAGGAGCTGGCTTTGTGCTCATTTAATAGGTTTGAGGTGATTATGCCAGCATTTGTTCTGTCTTGGGGCAGTTGCCTCTGGCGGATGGTGTGGGCAGGGTCCTGGCTGCCCAGTAGGCAGCACCGGGGTGCCTGGTCTCTTTTGAACCATGTTACTATTCCTGTTCCTTGTACCAGTCTGAGAAGCTGTACAAAACCATCCTTGTGGTAATGGGTAGGTCTAGTTTGGGATAAGCTGTAGTGTTATTACAAGGATATTAAGTTGTACAACATGTAACTGGGAGTCAGCCCAGGGTTGTATGAACAGCCGTGAAACTTGGCTCCATCACTGCCGGTAAAGTTGGGCGAACTTGGCAAAAAGCACATTACCCAGAGCCATGCTGATTCATCTGGAGCAAAGAGACTGGACTAGATGATTTCTGTCAAGCCATCCAAGGTCCATGGCCAGGTAGATCTTGAGGATTTCAGTAAGTGGGGGAAAACAGATTCTTCTTCTTGAAGCTAAACTGGAAAGTAGCTTATTCAACTGATAACAGTATTTAAACTTCATGATTATGTGGAAAATAGATTCTGCTGCAGGAAATGCCTTTTTCAATTTTGTCAGACCCTCTCCCAGAGTATAGCCTCTCCCCTTGATGATTTACAGATATTTAATGTGATTATTCGAGGAGGGCATGGCAACCCACTCCAGTATTCCTGCCTGGAGAATCCCATGGACAGAGGAGCCTGGCGGGCTCTGGTTCATGGGGTCACAAAGAGTTCGCTATGACTGAGCCACTAAGCACAGTGTGATTATTCACATCAAATTCAAGCATAACATGAAGTTAGAAAACAGTAAAAATATAAATAGCAGAATCAAGGATATAGATATTCTGAGAGTTTAGAAAACTTAGCAGAGAGAATTATCATCAGTTCTCTGTACTGTATCCTACGCCTGCCTAGAAACCACAGTGCTATGAAAACTCACATAATATAAATCACACGGTCTATGAGAAAAATAGGGTTGGAACATAATGCTCAAAAAGTTCATCAGGAATGCTTTGTAAAAAAGATATCAATAGAAACAGAGTAAAAATGCCAGTGTGGCTTTACTCATGTTAAATGACTACAAAAATACATTAACACTACAATGACTACGGCACTTTACCTGATTAAAGACCTGATGTTTGCCTGTGGCCTCAGAAGCATTGTAGCTGATGAGTTATCATGAGGTGGTGAAAATGTTTCCCGAAATTGAAGGAAATGATGTCAGCCCATATCTCAGGTGTATCTCATGAAACCTGTGTGAACCAGGTCAGTGCTTAAGGTGTGTGTGTGTGTGTGTGTGTGTGTGTGCGCACGCGCGCGTGCGCGTGCACAGTGTGTATTCTTTCTGCCTGATTCGTCACCTGCAGTTTTCTGTATTCCCCTGCTGCTGCTGCTGCTGCTGCTGCTGCTGCTAAGTCGCTTCAGTCGTGTCCGACTCTGTGCGACCCCATAGACAGCAGCCCACTAGGCTCCCCGGTCCCTGGGATTCTCTAGGCAAGAGCACTGGAGTGGGTTGCCATTTCCTTCTCCAGTGCATGAAAGTGAAAAGTGAAAGTGAAGTCGCTCAGTCGTGTCCGACTCTTAGCGACCCCATGGACTGCAGCCTACCAGGCTCCTCAGTCCATGGGATTTTCCAGGCAAGAGTACTGGAGTGGGGTGCCATTGCCTTCATTTCTCAAAGATGAAGTTGCCCCTGAGCAAATGTGAGTTCCATGTTATGTTCAAATTGTTCCCTAATACACCAATTGCATGGAAACAAATTTGTATTTTTGAAACCCACATCAGGGCAGAATTTACACATGGAATAGAAAATGTAATCTAAAGGCAATAATAATACATAACATTTGAACTTGGCTTACTGTGTGCCCAGCACACTGCCAATAATTGACAGGTACTAACACTTTTCAATCTCAATAACCTCTGTAAGGTAGGTGTAGTTATCATCACATCATGTTTTAAAAACAATTTATTGGAGTACAGTTGATTTACAATGCTATGTTAGTTTCAGGTGTACAGAACAGTGATTCAGCTATATATATATATATGTATAGAGTATATATAGATATATATTCTTTTTTAGATTCTTTTCCCTTATGGGTTATTACAAAATATTGAGTATAGTTTCCTTGTGGTATACAATGAGATCCTTGCTGTTTATTTTATGTATAGTAGTGTATACTTGAAATGGCAACCCACTCCAGTATTCTTGCCTAGAGAATCCCAGGGACAGAGGAGCCTGGTGGGCTGCCATCTATGGGGTCGCACAGAGTCGGACACGACTGAAGCGACCTAGCAGCAGCAGTGTATACTTTTCCCTCCCCATCCCTCTTCCCCTTTGACAACCATAAGTTTGTTTTCTATGTCTGTGAGTCTGGTTTTTTTTGTAAAGAAGTTCCCTGGTATCATATTTAGATTACACATATGAGTGACATACGAAAATTGTCTTTGTCTGACATATTTCATTTACTGTGATCATCTCCAGGTCCATCCCTGTTGCTGCAAATGGCATTATTTCATTTTTTTATGGCTGAGTAATATTCCCTTCCATGTATGTACTACAGCTTCCTTATCCACTCATCTTTGGATGGACATTTAGGCTTCTTCCATGTCTTCACTATTGTAAATTGTGCTGCTATGAACATTGGGGTGCACATATCGTTTCAAATTAGAGTGTTCTCTGAATACTTGCCCAGGAGTGGGATTGCAGAAAACTAGAATTATATTATTTTATTGATGATGAAATTAAGGCACAGAAAGAGTGCTGAACATCATACAGCTGTTAGGATGGAGGAAGGATTTGGCTTCAGGTTGCTCTGCTTTCCACCGTGAATGGGAGCAGCACTTAGGATTTCAATGTACTCAGCATTGAATCCCCCATCCATCAGCCACGTGCCGTGACCATAACAACACACACAGTGAGGGGCACCTGGTGTGGCCTTCACAGGAATTCAGCATAAAGAAAAAAGAAAGTGATAAGCCCTCTCCATCTTGCTCAGGACATACCATTGTGGAGTATTCCATCCTTTTCCGGGCCCCACTCTCTGAGGGGAGGGGTAAAAATAGACTGGATTTAGGGGATATAAATAAACTCATGTCCAAAGGAAAGTCAGCAACACGGTGAAGGCATGTCAAGCTGTGTCAGATGAGACGATGGGAAGAAAGTCACAGAATTTAGAAGAGACACTTGCAGGGTTGACGTGAGTCTCCTTGAAGTATTTCAAAGGGTAGGATGTGTTAAGACTATTTGATTAATAAAAAATTTTTTAAATTATCATTTAAACTAAATGCTAAATGGTTAACATTTACTGAGCTCAGATCCCGACACTTTGCATGTACCATCTGTGTTCCTTCTAGCAACAGCCCTGCGATGCTGGTTCTGATATCCACATTTATTCTACAGAAGGGACTGAAACAGCCAACCTCAAGTTTTTGCCCAAGTCACATGACCTATTACTGTCAGGGCAGGAATTGGAACCTATGAAGTTTGACTTCAAAATTTCTGTTCATCATTCCCAAGCAGAAGAAACTTATAAAGTGATCAGTTTAATTGCATGTAATGGAGAAATTTCTGGAAATTAGGAGTGCTCAGAGACAGACCATGCTGCTTCTGGAAATTGTGAATATCTGGTCCCTGGAGCTTTGCAGGCTGAGGTTGAGGGAGCCCCTGATGGGAACACATGAAGGATACACAAGAACAGGTCAGAGAAGATTAACTTTCAAGATCTCTTACTAAACTTGCTTTCTATCATTCTAATGGGGAGTTGACAAAGTCTATTCCTTACAAAATACAATATGCACAGGCATCAGGATGAGCAAGCTGATGTCTTGTCCACCCAGATATTCCTGTGTAGGGTTTTGTAGTAACCCAGCCTTTGGGGTTTGGGGACAGCCCACCCTTGTTCACCCAGGCCTTAGGAAAGGAACTAAGGGAAATATGCCTAAAAGAAGGGGCTACTCTACAGTATGGAGATATATTAATATGTAACCCCCCATGGAGGTCTCAGATCAGAATACCACTGAAATTCTTAATTTGGGGGGGGACTCAGGGTTATAGGGTCTCCCAGAAAAAAAGCACAAATCTCAAAGCAACAAGTTAAATATATGGGATATATTATAAACCTGGAAGTAGACAACTATTTCCAGATGGAAAGAAAACTATATCAAGCCTAGGCACTCCAAAGATAAAAAGACGTCTCTGGGCGTCCCGGCTAGTGCCAGTGGTAAAGAACCCACCTTCCAGAGCGGGAGACATAAGAGACGTGTGTTCGATCCCTGGTTTGAGAAGATCCCCTGGAGGAGGGCAGGGCAACCCACTCCACTATTCTTGCCTGGAGTATCTCATGGACAGAGGAGTCTGGCGGGCTATAGTCCATAGGGTCACACAGAGTCGGACACAACTGACGAGACGTAGCCTAACCTGAATGGATAACGGTGAGTTTCTACTCTGAGAGGAGTAAGTTCATATAGAGTCACATGTCCAGTTGGGAGCTATATATTTTCTCTTGGAGATCTCCAGATAGCTTAACTCAGCAAATTCAAAATGAGACTCAGCCCTCTCTCCCCTGGGTTCCCTATCTTGGTCCTTCCAGAAATCTGTGAGCCATCCTCCATTCTTTCCCTCACCCACGCCCCAACCCTGCCCACCATCTAACAAGGCATCGAGTTCTATCTGTCCCATCATTCAATTGCCTCTCACACCAGTTCACTCTTCTCCATCCTCACGGCCGTCGAGCTAGTTTAGGACATGGTCAGGTTTTTACCACCTGGCCCCTGCTTGTTTCTCAGTCGTCATCCCTGGCTACCATATGCTCATGGTCTACACTCCAGCCATACCGAATTTTTGGCAGTCTTTGGAACTCTCTCTCATGTTGTTTCCCTGGCTCAGAGTGGTAAAAGTAACGTTCAGTTAGGAAGATTCATATTTATTCCTTAGGAATCTGTTTAGATGTCATTTCCATGGTAAATCTTCCCAACATCCCAATTAAGGTGCCCATTTATACGATACCCTAATGCTTTCCCTGATAAAAAGGGTTTAAGTGCACAGCCTTGCTATATTCCCTTGTGTCTGTTTATTCATTGTCGGTCCCATTTGATTGTTAATTTCATGAGAACAGAGACAGTGTAATTGCGAGCACATAGCAGATTTTCAATAAATATTTGTTGAATGAATATGAAAAGATTGAGTTTTCTCACTGTTTTTAAAGTCAACCAGCTTTAAAACAGTAGCTGTTACATGTTACTTACTCCCTGTATTGATGTATTCAAAAATTACAGAAGACATGATTATCAGAGTTTGGGCATAAAACCAGTCAATCATATGGATAAATTTGCCCTGTGTCAACTTCATCTTTGATTTGCAAAATTTTGGAGGTTCATTAACTTTAGATTTGTTTTTATGGGGCAGATAGTGAGCAGATGGTCTGCTTATTGATAAATTGTTAAAAAGTAATTACATCCCAGAAAGTTTACTTTCTAAAACCATTAATAAACTAAATTTCTTCAAAGCTTAGCAAAGAGGAGGAAAAAGCTATTTATAATTACAAAAGCCTTACTTTTCAATGTGAGAGAAAACGCTTACTTTGCACCTTTCAGTTTTGACCAAAAGAATATTTTACAGATATTAAAACTCACAAAAATATGCAGCTCACATAAGACAGGTAGACTATTCAGGTAATTTAGTCAATGAACTGTTTCTTAAAAAGAAAAAAAAAAGGAAAAGGTATATTTCTTATTCACCCATGGGGAATACTGGAGTGATAACTTCTGCAGTAGTGGGATAGCTTTCCAGTTTAGAGTGGTTTTAGTTGAAAAAGAAAATTGAGCTATGACTTCCATGTCACAGACAGTAGCTGTATTAAAGAGCTCCTTTGTATATGTAGTAAAATAGAAGACATTTCAAGCACTTACAGAGTTCCACATCTAAGATCGCAGCCTCGGTAAGACTAGATCTAACTTACCCTATTGTAATGGAGCAGAAATATACGAGACCTGATTTTGTTTGAAATATTGGATCATTTTCCTTTGATTCCATGATTTTCAAGCCGCCCCCCCTCTCCTGGGCTACTTTAATGCAATATCACTTCTGTACCCTAACGCCTTTCCCAGCCTGGTAGGTACGAGAACAGTTCTTCATGTGTAAGTCAACTCTCCAAGGAGACAATTTCAAAGCAGTGCTTTTGTGATAACGGGGAAGATAATATTCTAGAATATAGTGACCAGATCAGAAAATAAAGATACGTAGGGTTTTTCAATTTTCAGATCTACGAAGTTTTGAAATGGACAAACATCTGAAGTTAATAACAGGAGCTAGGGGGCGAAAGGAGAAATGTATAAATATATAAATGTACAGGTTAAAGGTATACAGTCCCTTTGTTCTGCCTTCCAAAGACCTTTCTCATGCAAAACCTGAGAAAAGTCAAAAAAATTAGGTGAAGGAAAGCTTGTGCTAAAACTCTGATAAGGCTGTCTTCCCCTTAAATTTCAATGTATTGCCTTTTCTTATTTACTGCTGACATAAAGACCACAGACTCTTAATTGTTCTGAAAATATGTGTGCTTGATGAAATATCTCTTAGCACACTTTGGTGGACAATGTCCACTTTCCTAGGCAAGGGTTTCCCCATTGGTGACCCCCTTCTCCATCAACCACCATCATCAAAAGGCCAACCTTGGCCCTACCCTAGCTCTGTATTGTTACAGTCAAGGGTAGAGGGTCTAGGTTTAACTGCAGTAACAAAGGGACTGCAAGATAAACTGGTTCAAAGAAGAGACAAAGCTGCAGTACGTAGGGTCTCACAGAGTCAGACACGACTGAAGCAATTTAGCACACACTCCATCTACCCCAGATTGCCTGTCTGGACAGTATGGAGAGAGTTATTATCTTTGCTCTTGTCTCTTGTTTGAACCAGTCTATCTTGTGATTCCTTTGTTACTGCAGCTAAGCCTGAAGATTGCAAGGATGGAAACCGAGACTGTTTTGGAGACTATTGCAATAATATGAGTAAGAGAGAGGGCGGCCTGGAGCAGCAGAGTGGCAGTGGAAGCCCAGGTCCTGTGTATTTTGAGGAGAAAGCTTATAGTTTGCTCATTTTTGGGGGCTCAGAGGTTAAAGGTCTCAGAAGTCTGCCTCCAATGCAGGAGAACCGGGTTTGATTCCTGGGTTGGGAAGATCCCCTGGAGAAGGAAATGGTAACCCACTCCAGTATTCTTGCCTGGAGAATCCCATGGATGTAGAAGCCTGGTAGGCTACAGTCCATGGGGTCACAAAGAGTTAGATATGACTGAGCAACTTCACTTCACTTCACTTTGAGAGGAAGAAATATGTCAAGGATGAGTCTAAGAATTTTGGTCTGAGTAACACACTAGAAGAACAGAATTACCATCAGTTGAACTGGGGAACATGTTTGGAGGGAAATACCAGAGGTTTGGGTTTGGGAATGTTACCTTTGAGTGTTACCTTTTGGAAGTATTAAGAAGGCTGTTGGGTATATGAGTCTGGAGTTTAGGGGAGAGGTTCAGCCTGGAGAGACCACTCTGGAAGAATTTAGGAGTAGTGGTGGTATTTAAGTGTCAGTAGTATTCCAAGTCTTGAGTCTGGGCCCCTGAATCCTATGTATAAGTATGATTGCACTTCCAGATCCCCCGGCAGCTGGGTGGGATCATGGTCTAGTCTTGACTTTTGAGTGCTGAATAGAAACAGTGTGGGTTACACCCAGGACCCAGACCACCTTCAGTTCTATTGCATCACTTTTTCCTGTGCCACAGAACCTGGCAAAGCTTCAGCTGCTCTTCTCTCTTGCTTGAACCAGTCTGGCTTGTGGTCCCTTTGGACCCCCAGAGATTCGCAATGGACTTGCAATCAGGCAAGAGGAAAACCTGGTTTATTTAATCACTTTGGCTTTGCAGCTGTTTATTACTGCAATTAACCTAGCCTACCCAGAACGACATTTAGATACAAATATAGATTCTCATGGCCAAAGTATAGTGTCTAGAATTAGGAGTGGAGAGTTAGGCATTTCAGTGATTATTTTACAGACACTTTGACCTAGGAAATACACCCATTTTTGAAACTGAAACGAAGAGAAGTCAACTGAAATTTAAGAAAGTTAGTCTTTTTAAAATGCTTGCTGTACCAGCAGCATTGTAATCGCTTATTTTGAAATCTCCAAACACTGAGTGCCTTCCAAATATCTTTTTCATCAGCCTCCTCCCAGCTTTCGAATGATATTGCCTGTCCACCAGTGACCCATTTTGAAAAAAAAAAAAAAATGCTATATCTACACCTGTGTCTGTATCTCTATCTATATATCTGTGTCTGTATATACGCCTGTATCTATATCGTGTATCTGCGCCTGTATCTATATCGTGTATCTGCATGTGCGTGCTCATGCGCATTGCTAAGTCATGTCCAACTCTTTACGACCCCACATACTGTAACCCACCAGGCTCCTCTGTCCATGGGATTTTCCCCAGACAAGAATACTGGAGTGGGTTGCTATTTCCTACTCCGGGAGATCTTCCCAACCCAGGGATTGAACCTGTGTCTCCTGAGTCTCCTGCATTGGCAGGCAGATTCTTTACCACCGAGCCACCTGGGAAGCCCATGTTGTATATCTGGACCTATATCTATATATCTGTATCTACACACATACCCATACCAATATCCATACTTGTACCCTTATCAATACACATACTCATATCTATACTTGTATCCTTATCTACACCCATATCTGTATCTATATATGTACCCTGTCAATACACATATCCACATCCATATCTATACACAAACACTTATAAATGCACATATCCTTATCAATACATATATCCTTATCAACATACAGGCCCATATCTATACACAGACCCATATCTATACCCATTCATACAGCTGTGCACGTACCATACCCATATCTGTGGCTATTCACAGACCCATATCTACACCCATAACCATATCCATATCAATACCCATACTCACGCATGCTAAGTCACTTCAGTCGTGTTTGACTCTTTGCGACCCCATGGACTACAGCCCACCAGGCACCTTTGTCCACGGGATTCTCCAGGCAAGAATACTGGAGTGGGTTGTTGTGCCCTTCTCCAAGACCCATACTCATATCTATACCCGTGTCTATACACAAACCCGTATCTATACTCATGCCTGGGCCCATATCCATCTATCTTCCACCTGCCTGTCAGTGTTGGTTGTCCCCATTCTCCCCCAAGTGGACTGCCCTGCTGAAACTCCATGCCACCTGGGACAGCTGCAACGCCTATAGAAGTCAAACAGGGCTTGACCCTGTGCAGCGAGCTAGTGGCAGGTCAGAATCCACCCGGGCAGCAAGGCCCTGTTCAGCTTCTCATTGTGCCTTGAAAATCCCAATGGCAAAGGTGTACACGTGAGAATATGCTGGTGGCGTTCTGGGGAAAACTAGGGACCTGATGGATTGGGATTCTTCATGCTGCTGTTAATAATCCTTCCGATAAAAGATTTCAAAAAATTAAATTTAAAAATATTTTTAAAATTAAAAATATTTAAACGTTTAAAAATAATAATAATAATCCACACCTCTTGTGTAACTCCAAATTAGGAGCTCTCTGCTCCAAAGGGTCTAGGTTGGGTCAAGGCTGTCTTACTAAATAAAGATGGTGATGATGTGAACTGCTCACCCTGAGTGGATGCTGTGTGCAGGCACCCTGTCCCACACATTCACAAGAAAGCCCCGCGAGGAACCTGCTTCACGTCACCTGGTTCCCAAGAGGCCGAGGCTCCGACGCCACATGCCTAGGCCCCATGGAAGGATCTACTTCTGTGCCTCCCCTCCCTTCCCGGTAAATTATTTCTACTTCTCTGAGTTGCCCTGTTTGGTTCTTTATGCAGAGGGAAGCTGTTATGAAATCCTATTTAAACCTCTATGTGTGATGTTTTTAAAAAAACAAACTGTCACCTCCCTCCCTTTCGCTAAAGTAAATATTTTTTGGCAAAGCTAACATTGCCTGTGCCCTTTCCCATGGCCGTTCGGCAGACACATCCCTGTCTGTGACGGTGGTGGGAACCAGCCAGCCCTCACCAAACCCTGCGTAGATGCTGGGTGCTTCCATGCCCTTTGTCCCCATCCGTCCTCCAGTTGCCCTGGGAGACAGTTTTGTCACTCTATCAAGTGGAGAACAGGGGATGGCACGTGAGCAGCTTGCTCAGCATCTCACAGGGTAACTACAGAGCCTGGATCCAACCTGGCTTAATCTGACTGCAAGCAATCTATTGTGTGGGGTGAAGGTGCTTAAGAAAGCAGACGGCAAGGATGGCAGAGACTGTTCATTCTGTGTATTCCAGAACAGTCCCGGGAATACCAGGTGGGCCTTGGTCACCTCCCTCTGGGTCTGAAAGACATAACGCTTACCTGTGATGACACCCAACAAGTATGGCACTTAGAGAATCAAATTTACAGCATCTTTCTCTTTTTTTAAGTTTTTTTTTTTCTTGCTATGGACCATTTTAAAAGTCTTTGCTGAATTTGTTACAATATTGCTTTTGAATTTTCTATGTTTTAGGTGTTGGGGCTTGAGGCATTCGAAATCTTAGTTTCCCAGCCAAGGATCAAACTTCACCCTCTGCAATGAAAGGCGAAGTCTTAACCACTGGACCACCAAGGAAGTCCCTGAAGCATCTTTCTTAAAAGACAGCAACTGATTTCCTTCCTATTCTCCCTGCTTTTCTCATGAAAACAAAAGAGAAGGCCTTGAAACAACTTTCCCATATAGCAGGAGCCCTCTGGTCGGCTTCCAGCAATGGTATCTTCAAGCAGGTCATCAGACCCTCTCAGACACCCCCCTCCTCATTCTCCCTCTGCCCTGGGGCATTTGCACTTGCCAGGTAGGATAGCTTGCCTTCAACACTCAGCAGCTGCCAACACAGAGCCAGGGCCTAACCACAAAACCCTGCCACTCACCACCAATTAGCTTTGCTTTCAGTGTAAACAGCGCTACCTTGAAGACAAATACAGCCTCCCAAAGCAGCAAAGCTCCCTCCCTGCAGCCCCCAGACAGGTGAGAGATCCTGGGCTGCAAAGCACTGAACAGGTGGGAGATGCTGGAAAAGCAATGCTGTCTTGCAAACTGCCTCTCCATCAGGGCAACCGGGAGCCCAGATGCCAAGTCGGGGACCGGGCCTGACTCTCTGGAAGTGGAAAGTAGAGAGTGAGTGAAGACAATGATCTTATTCTCTCTGCTCTTTCTGGCAGACTTTTGCGTGTGCGTGTGGTGGTGGTTTCTCGGGTCTGTGACAAACAGTGTGCAAACAGCGTGTGTTCACAGAGCCAGCCTCAGGAAGGCCTCTGCACACAACACAAAGGCATCTTTTACGTGGTGGGCCTCCTCCCATCAGAGTGCCCGACCCTGACGCTTTCTTTGTTGAGAAGGAAAAAAAAAAAAAAAAGATCATACTTAAGCAAAAGTAAACCACGGCCTGATATTGTGCCAACAACATTAACCAACTTCTCGTCAGGGCCTTTGAAGTCAGCGGGGGGCAACATGCTTGTGGTGCTGGGGAAGAATGATACTTTAAAGCAGTTCCTTTTCATCCCTTTAACTTAATGAAAGATTAATGGCCTTGTTATTTTTGTTTCTGCTTCTCCCCCCTCTCCACAACACACCACCCTTTAATTTCCCCCCACCCTTGTTGAAATTGAAAATCCTGCCTCACAATGGTTTTCTGGATCACTGGGTTTTGTGAATACAATTCCTACCCCTTCTCCACCATCTGCAAACTGGGCCACCTACTCCAAGTCCATGACACCCAGGTGACCGCAGGGGCGGGGCTCCTGGGGAACAGACAGATGGTGGCAACCCAGGAGAACTGGGTTTTATTCAAACAAACCTCACCTCCTCTGAAATGGCCTGGAATTCTTTGGCAAGGAACTTCTCTCTTTCCTTGAAAACTGAGTGTTGTGTTTCCTGGCACCATCTTGAGAGGCCAGCCATGGGCCAATGAGGAGGTGGTTCCATCCCAAGGAATCATGCTGGTCAGAGGTAGAAAAGGGTAAACACAAAACCATTCCATAGACAAGACGACTCCTCCTTCCTCATCCTCCGCTTCCCCAAATTTGCTCTTTTCTGTGTCTTCCTCATGTTCCATCACGGCAAGTCCGTCTACCAGTCGTATGTGCCAAAAATACAGGTATCATTCTTGATACAAACTCACTCCCACCCACTCACCCATGTCCAGCCAGTCAGGAAGACCTGTTCTTTCAACCTTCAAAATACGTTCCAAGGACACCACTTCTATTCATGTCCACTTCTGCTCAAGTTCAAGCTGGGTCACCTCTTGCCTGGAGAACAGTCAGAATTTCAGGGCCTCCTGGTTTCCCTCCTAACCTCTGCTCCTCCTAACCCTGCCACCAGTGGGATCTTTCTAAAATTAAGTTCATGTCATCGACTTGCTTAAACTCTCGGTGGTTCATTAATTCTTTTAGAAGAAAATCCAAACTCCTTACTAAGTGGCTGCAGAGCCCTTCATGCCCTGGGCCCTGCCCGACTCTCATGCACTCAACTTGGCCTTCATGCTCCCCCCCTCCAGGTGATATTGGTTGCTGTCCCCACCCTTCCTCAAAGACTAGCTCACAGAACTGGCTCTTCTGGTTAGTCAGGACTCAGCCAAGTGTACCCCTTAAGAATCCATGCACACACCTCCTGACCCACCCCACCTCCCAGCGTGATGTTCCTCTCTGTCTTTTCATCCCCATTTTATTTTCTCCAAAGCACTTATCTTTACCTGAATTAATTTATCTGTGGATGACCCAGCTACTTCCGCTGGATGCATGTTGCAGGTAGGTGGGCACCCAGGTGGTCTTGCTCACTCAGTGTTTACTTCTTGAATGTTCCCTGTGTGCTAGGCATGCTTCTAGATGGTGAGGGGTCAGCAGTGATCAAGACAGAGTCTCTCTCCTCATGGAGAATGGGTGGTATTTATCTTCGGAGTGGCCCTTGTAATAAAAAGCATCATTTGGTTGTCCCCTTTTTATGGCTGACAAGTATGCCATTTTTTATATGTACCACATTTTCTTTATCATATAACTGAATCAGTTTGCTGTACAGTAGAAATTAACATGAGATTGTAAATCAACTATGCTTCACTTAAAAAAAAAAAAAAAAGGACCATATATAAAACATTGGATTGGTCAAAAAGTTTTTTGGGTTTTTCCATAGATTTTCAAACTTTTTGGCCAATCCAATATAGATTTCAAGAGCAGACCACCATAGAGAATGGCAGGGATGGTGTCTACTATTTAGCCAACTAAATCAGGGAAAGCTGAATATTCATGTGCATAAAGGAGATATTTAGCATGTGCTTAAAAGTCCCAACTTCCTTAACGCATATGTGTGGAACCTAAAAAAATAATACAGATGAACCTATTTCCAGGCAGGAAGAGAGATGCAGACGTAGAGAAGAGACATGTGAGCACAGTGGGGTAAGGACAGGGTGGGACGAGCAGAGACAGTAGCGTTGACATATATACACTCTCATGTGTAAAAGAGACAGCTAGGGGGAAGCTGCTGTAGAGCACAGGGAGCTCAGCCCAGTGCTCTGTGATGATCTAGAGGGGTGGGATAGAGCGGTTGGAGGAAGGTCCAAGAGGGAGGAGATATGTGTACACATCTAGCTGATTAACTTTGTACACCAGAAACCAACACAACATGGCAAAGCAATTATACTCCAAAAAAAAAAGGAGTCCCAAGCTTATCCACTTGACTATCATACATTCAGTGTATACCTGACCAATTTCTGCAAATTTAGAGGTTGATTTACAAAATGAGCTTCAGTAGAAATTATATTATCTGGAATAGGGTAACACCTAATTACTAAACGGTTCCCTGGTGGCCTAGATAGTAAAGAATCTATCTTTAGATAGTAAAGAATCTATCTTTACCCAGGTTTGATCCATGGATTGGGAAGATCTCCTGGAGAAGGAAATAGCAACCCATTACACTATTCTCACCTGGAAAATCCCATGGTCAGAAGAGCCTGGTGGGCTACAATCCATGGGGTCACAAAGAGTCAGACACAATGAAGATAAATCTGCAAGTTCAGTAAAATATAGGTATAACTCATTATGAAAGGAAATAAGCCACTAGATTTATTTATAATTTTCATTCCAGGTAAACTCCACAAAATCCATAAAGACAGCAGCAATGAACCTGGTGGGTGAACACCGACCGACCCTCATGGGGTGTATGGATCACTCATGTTCCTCCAAGCTTTCCCACACCTGCCCTGTACAGCTCGTATGTTACCTGGATCTCCTGTATATTGTCTTCCCCAGGATAATTAAAAACCTCCTGGAGGGCTGGAGCATTCCCTCATAAGAGCTTGGTAAATGCTGTTTAATACAAGATCTGTGAGTAGAATGAAGAAAAGTCAGCTTGAGACCACCTCATCAGCAGAAATGATGACTGTAACAGAATTGTTGTCGTTCAGTTGCTAAGTTGTATCCAACTTTTTGCGACCCCATTGACTGTAACACACCAGGCTTTCTTGTCCTTCACTATCTTCTGGAGTTTGTTCAAACTCATATCCAGTTGATGATGCTGTCCAACCATCTCATCCTCTGTCGCTCCCTTCTCCTCCTGCCCTCATTCTTTCCTAGCATCAGGGTCTTTTTCAGTGAGTTGCCTCATCACATCAGGTGGCCAAATATTGGAATTAGAATCATTGGAGTAAAATGATTCTAATTCCAGGGAAAATGAGAATTCTTTGGCCCCTAGGACTCTTTGGCTTGGGATTTCTGGACACACTTTTAGTATTTTATAAGTGATCTATTGGGGATGAGTGGTACACTCCTAATAGAAACTATCCCAAGAACATGGCTGATGCCTGGCTTCCAGCCAAACAATGACCATATTACATAAATGCTTCAACCCTGCACTGGGAAGAATTTAGTAAAGACAGAGCCTAACGCATGACATTAAATACATTCCTTTTTAAAATAACTCGAGTTGATTTCAGATCAAGAATCACAGTAGTCTAATACTCTGAAAATTAAACAGAAATTTTCTGCCATTACACCAAGCAGCCTGCTTAATAAGTCAGTAATGAAAAAGAATAATTTATTATGGCTTGTGAATTCTGACAGCTCTAAAAAGATGTCCTTTCTCTTGCCCCAAAGGGAGAACAGAATTTTCTTTTTACCTTCAAGACACTGGCATTAAGCATAATTTCTCTGTCTGTAGAACTTTACTATTGAAGAGGAGACGGGATTAGATTTTTACATCGCAACCTATTTTAAGCAATTATAATCCACAAGTAATCTTTTCCATTCATCCCCCCTGGGGCGAGGAAGATGTAAGAGACCGTTCTCTGGGCCTCAATTTAGATCAATGTTTGCATTCCTATTAGCTGAATTAGCTGTGATTCTGGAGCCCATTTATCTCAGATTCTGCAAGGATGTGACTCATAAAAGGAGGTTTTGCTGATTGAGTACCGTTAGTACAATCGAATGGCGTAGCGTACCCCTCCTCTGTACTCAAATGTGCCTTTTGGTGTTTGCCCTTCCCTGTGTGAGTGAGTGAAGCCACTTCCTGTGATCTGATATTAAACCATAGGAGAAGACTACCTGGCTTTTTCCTCTCTCTAATTCTCAGCGTCAGGCAGTGGTGTGATGGATTCTGTTCAAACTGGCCCATGAGGACCGATTATTACTTTTCAGGAATTTTGTGAGCCAGTTTTTAAACATAGCCACTATTAAAAACTAAAGTATATATTTACAATTAAATAAGGTATGCTAGAAACAGGGGCTTCCCTGGTGGCTCAGATTGCGAAGAATCCACCTGCAATGCAGGAGACGCTGGTTCGATCCCTGAGTCATGAAGATCCCCTGGAGAAGGAAATGGCAACCCACTCCAGTATTGTCCATGGAAAATCCTATGGACAAAGGAATCTGGTGGGCTATAGTCCATGGGATCACAAAGAGTCGGAAAGGTCTGAACGACTGATACTTTTACCGCATGTTAGAAACAAAGGTGATAAATCCTTGAAGTTTATGAGTTCCTAATTATTTTACTCCATTTTACTATGCCCTATGCTCTTTTAAAAAATGTTTTATTACTGTTATTCTTTAAAACAAACAAACAAACCTGTCTAGCTGCATTGGGCCTGAGTTGCGGTATGAGGGATCTACGTTGCATCAGGCAGGATCTTTCTCCGTAGCACACAGGCTCAGTAGTTGTGGTACAAAGGCCTAATTGCTCCGTGGCATTTGGCATCTTAGTTTCTGACCAGGGATTGAACCCATGTCCCCTGCATTGCAAAGCAAAGTCTTAACCTCTGGACCACCAGGGAAGTCCCCAACCTACGCTCATGAGGTTCATCACATCTCCTTTATTCATAGGGAGGAAATGCTGTGTAATGCAGGGCTACAGGGTATATTTTCCCAGCTCTAACTGCTGATGTCCAGTTGGTCTCTTGAAATTGACTCTGATGGGAGTGTTTACGTCATTTTTTTGTTAGTTGCTAAGTCATGCCCAACTCTTTTGCGATCCCATGAACTGTATCCCACTAGGTTCCATGGGATTTCCTAGGCAAGAATACTAGAGTGGGTTACCATTTCCTTCTCCAAGGACTTTCCAACCCAAGAATTGAACCCAGGTCTCCTACATTGCAGGCAGATTCTTTACCACTGAGTCATCAGGGAAACTGGCAAACACTGCAAATCTACTTATTTTTTCCATTGCTTTGTTTTCCTGAAGAGTTGGCTCTTAAACATTTTACCAGCACCGCACTGGCAATGGGGGGTGGTGTGTAGGGGAGAATGGTTCAAGAGATGCTTAGGCTAAAATTTAGCTTCCTGAAGCCAGTACTTGCATCTGAGAGCCGCAATTTACTGGTTTGAAAATTCCACTGTTAGACTAGTACGCAGTGCATTCTTAGTACTGGGAATACAGACACCAATAGAGTAGCAAAGTCTCTGTTCTCCAGTGTTCTCAGGGAGCTGAATTATCAGGTATTAAGGCAATATTCAATAGGTGTAGTAAATCGACAAATGTCTTAGAGAATAGAGGGGCCACTTTATCATCAGATAGGCAAAGAAGACCTCCCTGAAAAGGCCCTGTTTTGTTTGCTTCATCTACTCATCATGAATTAACGTGTTCTTCTAAATCTACATCCTGTGTCTTATCTGCTCTGCACTCCTCCTCCAAATTATAAGTGTGAGCTTCATGAGAATAAGGACTCTCTCTGGATCTGTGTCTGCAGTGCCTGGACCCAAAGTAAGCACATAGCAAATATTGGTGGATGAATTAAGTGGTATTTGAGCTGATACCTGTAAAATGGAAATGATTCCAGTGAAGAAGCAGAAGAGAAACCTAGACACAGGGACTATCCCACTAAAAGTTATGAAGTGCAGAGAGGTTGGAATGAGAAGACAGGAGGTTGGGTGACTTGAGCAAGATAAAAGAAGGGAAATTCACATCCCACTAAGCTCTCATCCCTGCGTATATGCCAGCAGATCCCACAACTCTACTTCCCTCTTACATTTCCTACCCCTTTTTCTCTGTGGCATTTTGTGAGTATATCCTTAGCTTTATCTTCCAATTCTGTAATTCCTTCTTCAGCTCCATCTGATCTGCTCTCCATTCCATCCATTAAATGTTTTGCCCAATCACTGTATTTTTTCACCTTAGCATTTCTATGGGTTTCTTTTGCAAATGTATACTTAAAATCTATGCTTCATGACAAATAGGTCAGGAAACAGTGGAAACAGTGGGAGACTTTATTTTTGGGGACTACAAAAATCACTGCAGATGGTGACTGCAGCCATGAAATTAAAAGGTGCTTACTCCTTGGAAGAAAATTATGACCAACCTAGACAGTATAGTAAAAGCAGAGACATTACTTTGCCAACAAAGGTCCTTCTAGTCAAGGCTATGGTTTTTACAGTAGTCATGTACAGATGTGAGAGTTGGACTATAAAGAAAGCTGAGTGCTGAAGAATTGATGCTTTTGAACTGTGGTGTTGGAGAAGACTCTTGAGAGTCCCTTGGACAGCAAGGAGATTCAACTAGTCCATCCTAAAGGAAATCAGTCCTGAATATTCATTGGAAGGACTGATGTTGAAGCTGAAGCTCCAATACTTTGGCCACCTGATGCAAAGACCTGACTCATTTGAAAAAGACCCTGATGCTGGGAAAGATTGAAGGCAGAAGAAGGGGACAACAGATGAGATGGTTGGATGGCATCACTGACTCAATGACATGAATTTGAGTAAACTCCGGGAGTTGGTGATGGACAGGGAGGCCTGGTGTGCTGTAGTCCATGGGGTTGCAAAGAGTCGAACATGACTGAGCAACTGAACTGAATTGAACTATACTTGAAAAAAAAAAAGAAAAAGAAAAGTTTTCTATTTCTTTCTTTTATTTCTTTCATTATTTTAAAGACTTCTGGGATAAAGTCAATTTTGACTTGATATGTTATCCTTTTAATGTGCTGCTGACTCAGTTTGCTAATATTTATCTAGGAAATTTATATTTATATTCATATACAAGATCAGCCCATAACTTTTGGGGCATAAAACTTTGTGGTTGTCACATTTTCTTAATAGTTACACCTTTGATAATTTGAGATTTTCTCCTCTAGACTCTAACTTAGAATTCACTTGCCCAATGTTAATAATACATTCTTATTACATTCTTCTATTTTCATACTTTTTAAATCTATAATGTGTTGTTTGTAAACAGCATGTAGCTGAGTTTCTCTTTACACCCAAGTTGATGTAACTTTTCTTTTTTTAGGGAAAATTGGCGAAATAGTCCTTATATCCTGATTTTTCTACATGCATAGGCTTGTTTCTGTTTAGTTCATGTTGGCTCTTTCCCATCCTTTCTTTTTGCTTTAAAAAAACTGAGCCAAGCTGGTTCATTTATTCCATGTACTTCTTTCAACAAACTGTTATGCTAGCCATACATACTGGCTATATTTTTCCAGAGATAATTTAAAAATTTAACCATACTTCAATTTTATATTTTATTAATATCTAATAGCATTCAGTGGCTTCACCCACCAAACAACACAGGAACACTGGCCCATATTCAGCTCCATTCTCTGTCTCAGTCCCTGCCTTCCAGCCACACTGAGGTTCTATGGAAGGCATCTAACCTCTACCATCCCCTGCAGCCAGTGTCTCCTGGTGGCTTATGGGATGCTGACTAACTCTGCTTCACCCAATCTGAGTTCTTATTTTTAAGTACCTCTGGAATTTTCTCTTCTACTGTTGGCACCATTCTTGTACTCCACAGACCTTAAGATTTAAATCTAATTATATATATAATCGTATTTTCCCATAACTCCTGGGAATTGGGAGCAAGAAGGAGAGGCAGCAGTTAACATGATATTTTGATCAAGTATCCTTTTCAAAGACATTTTTTAGGTTTTAAAATTTTAAGTAATCAATTCCTTATTTCTTATGAAAATTCTTAAAAAAAAAAAAGGTATTGTACTCCCTCTTTGAAATATGAGGAAATTAAGACCCAGACACATTAATTTGTGTAAAGGAAAGTGAAGAGGAACTAAAAAGCCTCTTGATGAAAGTGAAAGTGGAGAGTGAAAAAGTTGGCTTAAAGCTCAACATTCAGAAAATGAAGATCATGGCATCCGGTCCCATCACTTCATGGGAAATAGATGGGGAAAAAGTGGAAACAGTGTCAGACTTTATTTTTGGGGGCTCCAAAATCACTGCAGATGGTGAGTGCAGCCATGAAATTAAAAGATGCTTACTCCTTGGAAGGAAAGTTATGACCAACCTAGATAGCATATTCAAAAGCAGAGACATTACTTTGCCAATAGAGGTTTGTCTAGTCAAGGCTATGGTTTTTCCAGTGGTCATGTATGGATGTGAGAGTCGGACTGTGAAGAAAGCTGAGTGCCGAAGAATTGATGCTTTTGAACTGTGGTGTTGGAGAAGACTCTTGAGAGTCCCTTGGACTGCAAGGAGATCCAACCAGTCCATTCTGAAGGAGATCAGCCCTGGGATTTCTTTTGAAAGAATGATGCTAAAGCTGAAACTCCAGTACTTTGGCCACCTCATACGAAGAGTTGACTCATTGGAAAAGACTCTGATGCTGGGAGGGATTGGGGGCAAGAGGAAAAGGGGACGACAGAGGATGGGATGGCTGGATGGCATCACTGACTTGATGGACGTGAGTCTGGGTGAACTTCGGGAGTTGGTGATGGACAGGGAGGCCTGGCGGGCTGCGATCATGGGGTCACAAAGAGTCGGACACGACTGAGCGACTGAACAGAACTGAACTGAACCACTCTTAGTAAGAAGAAAACCTAGGATTGGAAACTGGGTTTGTCTGATGCTGAAGCTCATTTTTTTTCTGCTCAGATGAAACAGTGGCAACTTCTTTTCTCCTTCTCCTCCTCCTCCTATCCTTTCTCCTTCTTTCCTCCTCCTCCTACCGTCATGATTATTGTTCGTTTCTTTATCTCAGAGGAGTCCCTGAGTCCCTTAAGGAGCGGTGACTGGATCTCTCCCCTGGGTGTTTCCCATGCCTCCCGCCTGGCCTGATGCTCTCACAGTTGCCAGTACTTATCCAATATCTGTTTGCTCCTCCTGACTTTAAGCTTCCTGTGAGCAGGTTTGACTTGTTTTACTAACGTTTCCCACAGTATCCAGTACACACCTGGGGCAGAATGGGTGTTCAGTAAACATTAACTCACTGAAGAAATGAGTCAGCACTTAGGAGGTGTTTATAAATGAATGCCACAGAGGAACACAATCTAATCTGAGAAGGTAACTTGAAAACAGAAGGTGAGAAAAAACTGGATTAGAAACTGGACTTTAAAAACACTTAAAATATGGAGCATTAATCCCACTAATGACATACCCAGACAGGATGACTTCGTGTCCTCCAAAAGAATCTTTTGGTTTCACAGAATACAGTTGAAAAGCATCTTGCTCTTTTAAACAGCTTAATGCAGGCTCTTTCTCTGCATTTTAAAATAAAAATCAATTTCTTGGATTCAACTTTACTGTCTATCAGATAATGACTGATATCTGAATTCCCACCACAACAAACTTTTTGTCATTAAGAAGCTAGATTCAGACTAAGAGAGTGCTAGGATTTTCATAATCAGCTCATTCAAAAATGTTCATGAAGTCTATAGTACACTGAATACCCTGTGCAGTTTGGTCAAGACACAGAGATGAATAAAGTATCAGTTCAGTTCACTCACTTAGTCGTGTCTGACTCTTTGCGACCCCGTTGACTGCAGCACACCAGGCTTTCCTGTCCATCACCAACTCCTGGAGCTTGCTCAAACTCATGTCTATCAAGTCAGTGATGCCAGCCAAACATTTCATCCTCTGTCGTCCCCTTCTCCTCCTGCCTTCAATCTTTCCCAGCATCAGAGTCTTTTCCAATGAGTCAGGTCTTTGCATCAGGTGGCCAAAGTATTGGAGTTTCAGCTTCAGCATCAGTCCTTCCAATGAATATTCAGGACTGGTTTCCTTTAGAATTGACTGGTTTGGTCTCCTTGCTGTCCAAGGGACTCTCAAGAGTCTTCTCCAACACCACAGTTCAAGGGCATTAATTTCTCGGCACTCAGCTTTCTTTATGTATATAAAGTATAGTTCTTGTTAGTAAAGTATAAAGAATAAAGTATAGTTCTTGTTAATAATCTTTACATTTTACAAGTGGGAAGAATGTGGAATTATTTGTGAATGTGAGTGTCTCGTGGAGGGACAGTTCTTGGCTTAATGGAGAAGTTTTGTTTGCTTAACTCTTCACAGGAAAAGGACTTGACATAAACATGATTTCACTGGATTTTTTCTCCAGGTTCCAACTTGTGCCTGGTGGGAGTAGAGACACACAACACATTCATTATACAACCTCATTCTACAAGCATTGGCCCCCACCCTTCACACCTACTCTTTTAATCTTTTCAACAAGTAATGAAAGTTGGCTTGACCTCAAACATCCTTTACAGCAGAAGAAATGTAGAGATGATTGATTGTTACTCTCAATGACTTTTGAGTCAAGGACAGTGTTTTATTCAGCTTTATGTCCTCTGAGGCAGGGAGTAAATGCTGGATGAATGAATAATGCAACTTTAAGGTGAGGTTGACCAGATTTCTCTACTGAAAAGTTACTATTTTTCCCTTTGTAAGTAATAAATATCTTATGAGGAGGATACTTTGAAACTATGTAAATAAAGCGGTTTTTCACCAAACTTTCATCCACTAATTTTAGCATCTGTTGGTGATTCTTATCTGAAACAATTATTATTGTAGTACTAAATGGTGATTTTTTTTGCCAGTTTCTTTCTTTGCGTCTATGGGGTTGCACAGAGTCGGACACAACTGAAGAGACTTAGCAGCAGCAGCAGCAGCAGCAGCAGCATGCATTAAAAAAAAAAAATCAATGTCTTCAGTACTTTTTAGCATATGACCTTATGCATGTTATTTATACTCTCTGAACTTTTATTTCTTTAATCTGTTAGGTTGGGAATAAAAATAATAATTAACTCTCAGCTGTCACTTGAAAATTAAATGAAATAATACGTGTAAAGCTCTTAGAACAGTGTGTGATAAACACTAAATATTCCATCATGATTAGCTACTATTATTTAAATCAAATTTATCAGTATTGCACAACACTCATGGCTCTTATGAAAGAATTTAATTTTGGAGAATTCTGTACTTTAAGAAAAAAGATTTTGTGATACGCTCTTAAAATGAGCAATCAAATCATTCACAAGGGCAGAGAATGCAAATTCACATCTGAAAGTCAAAAAACACTCCAGAAAGGACTTAGATTCATTGGGAATGTTGAAAGGTTTTCATTTGCATGGTGCCCAGCTCCTTGAAGCAAACATCATGGACTCTGCTTGTTTTTTCTATAAAGGTGCAAGATAAGTTAGAAGTCACCCCTATGGAATTACTCTGTGGAATTAGGAATTGGACCATGGAAGAGATCTCCTTGTGAAAGGAGAGTCTCCTGAGAAATGCCATAACTTGGAAATATCTTATCTGTGTCTGAGTTGGAGTGTATTACTGGACAGAGTATTTACTTGTGTAATGGTGCATGGAGTAGCTGAAGTTAAGATGATGGTGCTGGGTTATGTGTAAGTAGTAGGTACCAGATTCTCAGTGGCCCATCGTGAAGGCTTCTCCTCCCACTTACTGCTGGGAGGAGTAAGTTTATCTCATAAATAAAATCCATCTTTGTGCAAGATGCCCTTGTAGACTACTTGGAGCACTGCTGTCTTCAAACCTGGGGTCTTTACTCCATGACCACATCAATCTACAGAGTGAAAAATGTAAGATCCTGACACAAGTTACCCAGACTATGCCCCAGCTAGGAACAGTTCTAAGTCAGGATGGAGGAAGACACCTCCCACCCTCAAGACTGGAGAGGGCTGGCTCTAAAGTTATGTTAGCCAAGAAATGGGAGTGAGCTGAAGACAGCATATGTGTGAGTGGGCCTGTATGTTTGTTCATATCAAACCCAGAAGTGTTGAACTTATGTGCTTTCAAAATCCAGGGGATGCTGTTTCCTTCCCATTGAACAAAACCTGATCCTTGGATGAACCCATTGAAGTCTGCAGGATACACCTCTGTGAGCATCCACACAGAGAACTGGGCTTTTAAAACAAATTTAGGTGAGGGAGCCTTTGCTTTCTAATCAGGTACATCAAACACAGTCAAAATCCCACCTAAAGGTCTTTTTGAAAAATCAATGAATGGATCATGATCAAAGTGTTTGAATTTTCCAGCTTCCCCAAATAACTGTATTCTTGATGCTACATTAAAAGAAGAACATATGAAAAAGCACAGGACATTTCTTTATTTGATTTTTTAGCACACTGGGGTGCTAAGCTCACAAAAGTCCATTGGATGCATCATCTCATTTTTTATCCTAAAAAAAGAAACTTCTAATCTATTATCATGTCCAATACTTTGTTTATAAACCGAGTTTATAAATTACAATTTCATCCACCCAATTCACTCAAAAAAATATTTACTCTGCATCTGCTGCTAAGTCACTTCAGTCGTGCCTGACTCTGTGCGACCCCATAGACGGCAGCCCACCAGGCTCCCCCATCCCTGGGATTCTCCAGGCAAGAACACTGGAGTGGGTTGCCATTTCCTCCTCCAATGTATGAAAGTGAAAAGTGAAAGTGAAGTCGCTCAGTCGTGTCTGACTCTTAGCGACCCCATGGACTGCAGCCTACCAGGCTCTTCCGTCCATGGGATTTTCCAGGCAAGAGTACTAGAGTAGGGTGCCGTTGCCTTCTCCCTACTCTGCACCTACTGTGTGCCAACACTGAGGACCCAGCAGTGAATGAGATGTACTGAAAAAGGCTGTCTTCCTGAACTGATCTGGTGGGTGGACACTGATGTTAAATAAGATCAACAGTCAATAGATACAGTGTGTTAGATAGTGACAAGGTTATGGAAAAAATAAAGGAACAGAGGAAGATAGAGAGTGTTGGGGTTACAGGCTGGAACTTTGGACAGTGATTCCAGAAGAGATCTAATGCATTTGGGCAGAGAGTTTAAGGAGGGAAGGGAAATGAGCCAGGTGACTATTAGAGAGAAGAGCATCCCAGGCTGAGGGGACAGCAAGGGCTAGGCCCCGAGGGAGGGCAAACATGGCCTGTTGTGTGGAGACTGGAGCAGGACAAGCAAAGTGGCCAGCAGCAGGAGAGGAAGTCGAAGAGGTTAGAGGAGCAGGACCACAGATGACCTCAGAGATCCCTAGGGACTTCAGCTTTTACTCCAAGTGAGGTGGGAAATCCCCAAGGGGAGGAGTGACAGGCAGTGATTCTGTTTTATTATAGGGTCATTCTGCCCTCAATACGGACAATAAACTGAGGGAGTCAATAAAAGCAGAAGCAGTGAAACCAGTTAGGAACCTGTTATAATAATTCAGGTGAGAGATAAAGGGAGTCTGGACCAGTGAGTGGCAGTGAAAGTCAGCAGTGTTGGATTCTGTGTCACTTCAGTTAGACAGATGATTGATGGCTGGAATGATGGAGCACAAGATTTACAGATAGATGACAGATAAGTGGATAGACAAATGGACAGATGGAAGATTGGCTGATAGATGGATAATCAACTGAAGAATGGACAGATAGATGATTGATGGATGGATGGATGGAGAGATAGATAGCTGACTGATAGATGGAGAGATGAATAGATTGATGATTGACGGATGGATAATAGATAGATGGATGGACAGATAGGTGACTGATAGATGGATGGATGGATGGGAGAATAGATGAATAGACAGAGTTAGGATATGACTCAGTCATGAGTCCTCTGCAACTGATAAAAATTATCTCATTATCTGTATTTATAGCTATAGCAATATCTACACAGTATTTTTTACCAGCTGCAGAAGACTCAGTCAAGCCCTTCTTTCATGGCACATTGATATCATAGGTATGAGTTTCCCCTTGCTGCTATAACAAACTTCCACAGGCCTAGTGGTAATCAAAACAATGCAGATTTACTCTTTTATATTCTGGATGCCAGAAGTTGGAAATGGATTTCACTGGGTTACTTGTAGCCCCACCACCTGCTCTAGGGCACTCCGAGACACTCCATCAAGGTCCCTAAGGACCTCTACACACTAAATCAATGACTGAGGCTTCACTCTTCTTGATCTCTTGTTGGTATGTGACCCGGGTCAGAACTTACTTCTCCTTAAACTTGATTTTCCCTTGGCCTCCAGGAAACCACACTGCTTTCCCCTCCCACCTCACCAGCTGCTCTCTCAGTGTACTTGGCTGGGCTCCTCTTCCCCTGGATAGTAAACATGAGAGTTCGCAGAGCCTAGACCCTGCTCTCTGGGTGGTCCCATCTGTTCTCATGGTGCTCATGGCCATCTCTTTGATGATGACTCCCAAGTGAATCTCATCAGCCTCTGGCTTAAACCCCAGATGTGTATATCCAACTAGCTCCTTGACATCTTCATGTGGATGTCCAGTAGGCATGTAGGGTGAAGGCTTCAGAGTGAATAAAGCAGGAAATTGGAGACAGCCAATGGGGACGATCATTTCTAGGAGATTTGAAGAAAGGAGGAAGCAAGAAATGGGGCCATAGCTACAGGGGAATATTGGGTCTACGGAGCTTTATTTTTATTTTTTTAAGATTGGATAACAGCACATCTGTAGGCTGATGGTAAAGATTGGGAAGAACGGGAAAGATGAATGAATCAGGAGAGAGAGTGGGGAATGGCAGGAGGGGAGTCTGTGAGTGGGCAAGAGAGGTTAGTATACAGGGCATAAGCAAAAGTGTTGCCTGTTTCTTGGGCATGGATTAGTCAAGCTTAGTATTGATAATAGGGAAAAAGTCACAATATATGGTACATATACAGATAAAACTTTATAACTTAAATTTTCTTCTGAGTGCTGTATCTAGCCAAAAATCAGCTCTTTTGCACAGAATGTGACATATATACCTTCTAGACCATATAGATAGGACTAGAACATTTGAAATGTTTAAATTTTTTAAATATAAGAAGTTCAAAACAATAAAAATCATTTTCTTAACCTCTGAGTCTTACAAAATTTAAGACTGGTAATACATGGGTGCAGTTGATAATGTGAGAAAAATGTACAACGATATAAGGTTGATGGGGCGGTGTCTGAATGCTGTCCAGTAATTTGATGATATCTACCAAAATTTTTAATGCATGTGTCTTTTGATCTAACCCTCACATTTCCAGAATTAGGATGTAATGCTTTGGATAAGGTTGCCCTAAGTTACAAAGACATAAGGACAAAAATGTTTATTTATAAGTGCAAGTATCTGGAAATATCCTAAATGTCCACTAGTTTAGGACTAGGAAACTTGTTTGGGTACTGAGATCCATGTTTTTTAAATATCTGAAACCCCAGAATTCCGAAGCGAACATCCTCATAAGAGGAAAATATTCGCTGGTAAACCAACCCCTTATTAAAGGAATTCCTCCTCCAGCATCTGACCCCATGTGATGCTAGACTCCATCCTTACTCATGACATCAAGTTTCTGTCTTTGTTTAAAATATCTATGCTACAATGCAAATGCCATGCAAGTTCATTGAAAGTGAAGGGAAAAACCATGCAAAAGACACAGGGTTTCATGAAGTTAGCGTAAGTGATGCTATTTTATTCCTACAGAGTGCCTTGGTGAGCTTACAGCAGGTCTTGCTGAAGAAGAGAGAAAGGACCCAGATGCTAGCATGATGAGTGACTCAAAAGATAACAACTTCAACCACAGAGAATCCTGAGAATCCCTTGGGGAGAGAGATGAGACTCTAAATATCTCTGTAAAAAAGATCCCACTGGACAAATCAACACCAAGTGAAACATTTTAACTCATGCTAACATAAAATTCCATGAGAAAACTTCTGCCCAAACAAGTGACTCTTAATCTGTTTCCTCTAAGTATTCCTGCATATTTGCAATTATCGCTGATGTTTTGTTAGAGAATAAACCTATTTTAACAGATCATGGTTTTATTTTTCAAATTTTTCCCTATTAACTCTAAAATCTAGGGATTAGTTTTGTTTGTTTTGTGTTTTTCATTTGGGTTTTTTTTTTTTTTTTTTTGGCTGTACTGCATGATTTGTGGGGCTTAGTTTTAAGTGGATTCCCTTGAAGTGGGTTTTTGTTCCCATCCGAAGTAAGTAATGTCTAACAAAGAGAAGCCCCTTGACATACAGCCGGTGAAAACATGTTCACGAAAATGAAGTAGATCTATTACTAACAGAAAAAATGGCCAAGATAGATTGTTCAGATATATGTGGGTGGCAGTGAGATATATGTATGATTCCATTTTGTGCTTCTAAAGAAAGGATATCCACTGTATATCACAGAGAACTATATTCAATATCGTACAATAAATCATAATGAAAAGCATATTAAAAATAATATATATATATGTATAACTGAGTCACTTTGCTATACAGCAGAAATTAACACAACATTGTAAATCAACTACGCCTGCCTGCCAAGTCACTTCCGTTGCATCTAACTCTTCGTGACCCCATAAAGTATAGCTGCCAAGCTCCACTGTTCATGGGATTCTCCAGGCAAGAATACTGGAGTGGGCTGCCATGCCCTCTTCCAGGGGATCTTCCTGACCTAAGGATCTAACCCGTGTCTCCTGTGGCTCCTGCATTGCAGGCAGATTCTTTACCACTGAGCCACCAGGAAAGCCCATAAATCAACTATACTTCAATTTTTTGAATATCCATATTATATATGTTCTAGCCTATGCATTGGAGAAGGAAATGGCAACCTACTCCAGTGTTCTTGCCTGGAGAATCCCAGGGACGGGGGAGCCTGGTGGGCTGCAGTCCATGGGGTTGCACGGAGTCGGACACGACTGAAGTGACTTAGCAGCAGCAGCAGCCTATGCATAGGAAGTTTCTGGAAATGTGCAGCAGTCTGCTCAGAGGACTTACTACTGGGGATTAGAAATAAAGGCATCAGGGTGAGAATGGGTTGGGATGAGAAACTTTCATTAAGTCACTTCATTCAGTCTGATCTCTAGATTTTCCTTGGAATAACTTGGGGCAGAAATTCTATACACACAAGGATTATTTAGTGCAGATGAAATATAAAATATGGCCAAACCACAGCATGGACTGGAAGAGTGCTGAGATCCTAACAGTCTGCAGGTTTGGTGGGAAGGAGACCCATGCTTTTGCATTCTTACAGGAAGATTTTATTTTTAATAAGATATAGGTGTTAGCTGTCTGAATGGTGCTTTTCTGCTTGGTGCTCTGAATTGAAAAAGCTCATCCCCTTCATGATTCTGTTTCTGCCATCTCCCCCACCTGCCCTGTTTAGATTCCCCCAGAACCTGGTAGGTGACTGTCTCTGGACCTTAGACCCACCTGCTTATCTAGCAGGAAACAGCCCAAACTAGAGGATGGTCCTCTTTGAACCTTCTTTCTCATATTTGAAGTGGGAGACCCATCTATTTCTCATCTCACCCACCTTTTACCCTCTCTTGATGCTTTTTTGTACTTTCCTGAGCGTGCATGCTAAATCACTTCAGTCGTGTCTGACTCCGTGTGACCCTATGGACTGTAGCCCTCCAGGTTCCTCTGTCCATGGGAATCTCCAGGCAGGAATACTGGAGTGGTTGGCCCTGCCTAGAAGCAGTTAAATGCTAAAATCTATAGGCTGAGTTGACAGAACTTTGGCCACCTCATGCGAAGAGTTGACTAGAAAAGACTCTGATGCTGGGAGGGATTGGGGGCAGGAGGAAAAGGGGACGCCAGAGGATGAGATGGCTAGGTGGCGTCACCGACTCGATGGACGTGAGTTTGAGTGAACTCCGGGAGATGGTGATGGACAGGGAGGGCTGGCGTGCTGCAATTCATGGGGTCTCAAAGAGTCGGACATGACTGAGCAACTGAACTGAACTAGAACGCCATCCCCTTTTCTAGACACCAGAGCTGCAAAGATGTGCAGTGCCCAAAAGAGGTTCAGTTCATTTCAGTCACTCAGTCGTGTCCCACTCTTTGCAACCCCATGGACTGCAGCACACCAGGCCTCCCTGTCCATCACCAGTTCCCAGAGTTTACTCAGGCTCATGTCCATTGAGTCGGTGATGTCATCCACCATCTCATCCTCTGTCGTCCCCTTCTTCTCCCGCCTTCAATCTTTCCCAGCATCAGGGTCTTTTCAAATGAGACAGTACTTCTCATCAGCTGGCCAAAGTATTGGAGTTTCAGCTTCAACATCAGTCCTTCCAATGAATATTCAGGACTGAATTCGTTTAGGATGGACTGGTTGGATCTCCTTGCTGTCCAAGGGACTCTCAAGAGTCTTCTCCAACACCACAGTTCAAAACCATCAATTCTTAGGCCCTCAGTTTTCTTTGTAGTCCAACTCTCACATCCATACATGACTACTGGAAAAACCATAGCCTTGATTAGATGGACCTTTGTTGGCAAAGTAATGTCTCTGCTTTTCAATATGCTATCTAGGTTGGTCATAACTTTTCTTCCAAGGAGTAAGGGCCTTTTAATTTCTTGGCTGCAGTCACATCTGCAGTGATTTTGGAGCCCCCCAAAATAAATTCTGCCACTGTTTCCACTGTTTCCCCATCTATTTGCCGTCAAGTGATGGGACCAGAGGCCACAATCTTCATTTTCTGAATATTGAGTTTTAAGCCAACTTTTTCACTCTCCTCTTTCACTTTCATCAAGAGGCTCTTTAGTTCTTCTTTGCTTTCTGCCATAAGGGTGGTGTCATCTGCTAATCTGAGGTTATTGATATTTCTCCCAGCAATCTTGATTCCAGCTTGTTCTTCATCCAGCCTGGCATTTCACATGATGTACTCCCCATATAAGTTAAATAAACAGGATGACAATATACATGTACTCCTTCCCCTATTAGGACCAGTCTGTTGTTCCATGTCCATTTCTAGCTGTTGCTTCTTGACCTGCATACAGATTTCTCAAGAGATGGATCAGGTGGTCTGGTATTCCCATATCTTGAAGAATTTTCCACAGTTTGTTGTGATCCACACAAAGGCTTTGGCATAGTCACTAAAGCAGAAGTAGATGTTTTTCTGGAACTCTCTTGTTTTTTTGATGATCCAGCAGATGTTGGCAATTTGATCTCTGTTTCCTCTGCCTTTTCTAAATCCAGCTTGAACATCTGGAAGTTCACAGTTCACATACTGCTGAAACCTGGTCTGGAGAATTTTGAGCATTACTTTGCTAGTGTGTGAGATGAGTGCAATTGTGCAGTAGTTTGAGCATTCTTTGGCATTGCTTTTCTTTGGGACTGAAATGAAAACTGATCATTAGCAGTCCTGTGGCCACTGCTGAGTTTTCCAGATTTGCTGGCATACTGAGTGCAGCACTTTTACAGCATCATCTTTTAGGATTTGAAACAGCTCAACTGGAATTCTATCACCTCCACTAGTTTTGTTCGTAGTGACGCTCCCTAAGGCCCACTTGATTTCACATTCTAGGATGTCTGGCTCTAGGTGAGTGATCACACCATCATGGTTATCTGGGCAATGAAGATCTTTTTTGTATAGTTCTGTGTATTCTTGCCACCTCTTCTTAATATCTTCTGCTTCTGTTAGGTCCCTACCATTTCTGTCCTTTATTGAGCCCATCTTTGCATGAAATCTTCCCTTGGTATCTCTAATTTTCTTGATAAGATCTCTAGTCTTTTCATTCTATTGTTTGCCTCTATTTCTTCATTGATCACTGAGAAAGGGTTTCTGAGGAAGGAGGAAGACAGTGCAGATAGGATTGAACTGAAAGGAAGCTGTGATTCCGGAATGGAAAAAAATGGAAATGGGGGAGGGGAGTGTGGGGAATGCATGTTTGTCTCATTTTTAGAATCTTAGAAAGATTTTATGAGCAAAGTTAATGGATGAAGCAAAATGTCTAATGAATAATAAAGTTGGGCCATATGCCTTTTCTAAAGAGAGAGAAGAGAGAAACACACACACACAGTGAGAGAGAGAGAGCGCGCACCAAAATGCATTCTTTGTTAACCCAACCACAATCCAATTAATGATGAAAGCATTTCAGCCTTGTTCCAGAACGTGGGGGAAGATGTCTCAGATCTGTCTCTATTACCTCTGAAGGGACCAGAAAGGAAATCCCTACTCCAAAATATTTTCCAAATTAAAGTGTCTCACAATCAGTTTTGTCAACAAATGCATTTTGCTTTTCCTGAGTTTAGCTCTGGCATATTTTCAGAAGTGGAATTTTTAGTTACATCTATAAAGCACTGAAACCTAGGGCAATAGGCCCTCGCAGCACCAGCCCATTTTCTTTAATCCTGTTTTCTCCAAAGAGTTCGTAAAAGGCATTTCCTGAAATCAGGAGGTGAAAATGGACCCCGGGGGCCAAAATACCCACCCCCATCTTCTCAAAAAGAAGGCATATAGCTCACCCTGAAGATGGAAAAGAACTGTTTCTCTATGTGTTTCCGGGTGCCTGCTCCCAATTTGTACAAATTCACCATTCACAAAATCCATTATTTATGCTTTCTCCCTTGAAGGGAAAATACAGATCATCAAGCCAAAATGTCCCTCTACTTCCCCATCCTCTGGTTATAGAGACATCTACAGTGGTACCCATCTCTTCTTTGGAAAAAAACAAAGTACCTATTTTTTTCCCCTGTTATCCCCCGACTGATACTCTTATGTTTATTCTCTTCTTCATCATTTCTGAGCACACGCTTCTCTTCAGGCACACCACCTGCCTCTGAGCTAAGTAAACTCTTCTGTCCTTGCAGCTTCTCTTCAAGCTGGTACCACCCTCCACCTGGGGCAGCCCAAATGCCCATTCTTCTGTTTGCTCCTCAGCCCTAATTAGCCTGATTTCCATCCCTGCTGCTGCTGCTGCTAAGTCGCGTCGGTCGTGTCCAACTCTGTGCGACCCCATAGACAGCAGCCCAACAGGCTCCTCTGTCCCTGGGATTCTCCAGGCAAGAACACTGGAGTGGGTTGCCATTTCCTTCTCCAATGCATCAAAGTGAAAAGTGAAAGTGAAGTCACTCAGCTGTGTCCGACTCTTAGTGACCCCATGGACTGTAGCCTACCAGGCTCCTCCGTCCATGGGATTCTGCAGGCAAGAGTACTGGAGTGGGGTGTCATTGCCTTCTCTGGATTTCCATCCCTAGTGTCTTCTAATTAAATTGATGTGGGGTTGGCTTCTTTCTTTCTTTTTTTTTTTTTTGAGATCTTGCTGGATATTATTTTTTCTTCAAGTACAGTTGATTAACAATATTGTGTTAGTTTCTGATGTGCAGTAAATGATTCAGTGTGTATATATACATATGTACATATGTGTATACTGAATATAAGATATTCTTTTTCATTATAGTTTATTACAAGATATTGAATATCATTCCCTGTCTATACACTACAGACTTGTTTATTTTCTATATCGTAGTTTGTATCTGCTCATCCCAAACTCCTAATTTATTTTCCCACTCCCCTTTGGTAACCATAGCTTGTTTAGTATGTCTGTGAGTCTGTTTCGTTTTGTAAATAAGTTCATTTCCGTCATGTTTTAGTTTCCACATATAAGTGACATTCTATGGTACTTGTCTTTCTCTATCTAACTTACATCACTCAGTATGATAATCTCTAGAACCATCCATGTTGCTGCAAATGGCAATATTTCATTTTTATGGCTGAGTAGGATTCCAGTGTATATATGTACCACATCTTGTTTATTATTCATCTGTGGATGGACACTTAGGTTGCTTCCATGTCATGGCTACTTTACACGGTGCTGCCTTGAACACTGAGGTGCAGGTATCTTTTCAAATTAGAGTTTTGTTAACCGGATGTTCTGAAGGTCCCCACTGACTTTCTAATGAGCAAATGCCGTGTTTAACTTTGGTTCTCATCCTGTTGGATTCTCTAGGAGCTTTGACTCTGTGACCATTCACCTCTTAAAGTTCTTCCTTTTTTTGATTTCTGGATTATCCTTCTGCCCATCTGGCTCCTTTCCCATTCCTCCTGTCCTCAGATGTGTTTGCACTGAACCCCATTCTTGGTCACTCCACTGCTTCTTCCTTCTGGAGACTACTTGTAAGGATCACTTCTGCTCCTGGAGTTTCCATCATGCACTGAAATATGATGCTGCACCTCAGCCTTTCTCCTGAACTGGTGCTCATTTCCCAAGTGCTTCACAAATATCATATTCTAAATAATACTTAGGTATCTCAAATGTAATATATCTACAATTAAATTCACTCCCATGACCCAAGTCTGATTCCTCCTGACTTCATTCTCGGCATCCATGGCTCCCAATGCTACTTACTTGAACATCAAGTCTTGTCTCTTTTACCTCCTGCATCTGGATCACTCTCTTACCTGCACTCTAGACAGTGTAGTAAAAAGCAGAGCAATCATTTCGCTGACAAAGTTCTGTATAGTCAAAGCTATGGTTTTTCCAGTAGTCACTTAAGCATGTGAGTGTTGACCATAAAGAAGGCTGAACACTGAAGAACTGGTACTTTTGAATTGTGGTGCTGGAGAAGACTCTTAAGAGTCCTTTGGACTGCAAGGAGATTAAATTAGTCAATCCTAAAAGAAATCAACCCTGAATATTCATTGGAAGCACTCATGCTGAAGCTGAAGCACCAATATTTTGGCCACCTGATGAGAAGAGCCAACTCACTGGAAAAGACGCTGATGCTGGGAAAGATTGAAGGCAAAAGGAGAAGGAGGTGGCAGAAGAAGAGATGGTTAGATAGTATCACTGACTCAGTGCACATGAATTTGAGCAAACTCTGGGAGATAGTGAAGGACTGGGAAGCCTGGCATGCTGCAGTCCATGAGGTTGCAAAAAGTTGGACCCAACTTAGTGATTGAACAACTTGGTTGCACTAATGTAACAGCCCTGAATCTACCTCCTGAGTAGAAATTTATTTTCCCTCCAGCTCATCTTTACCCACTCCAGTGTTCTTGTCTGGAGAATCGCAGGGACGGGGAAGCCTGGTGGGCTACCGTCTATGGGGTCACACAGAGTCAGACACGACTGAAGTGACTTAGCAGCAGCAGCTCATCTTTTGCTCTAGGAACATGTATCAAGATGACCAGAAAGTTTTTCAAAGAATAGCTACCATGCATTTGGAAATGTATCATCTAACTGAATGCTCAAAATGTCCTTTCACAGTTGATACTCTTGTATATTCCCATTTTACAGCTAGGAAAGGAAAATAACTGGCTGAATGTTCTGCAGCTACTCCTGGAAATGCCCTGATTAATATTCATAGCATCATTCTTATTTATTTATATCCACAGATTTTGTTTCTATTTATACTTCTATTCCCAAAGCTGTTTATATATTGATTTAAATAAAGAGTTCTTCTTTTAGTAAATGAAGCCGCTCAGATTTTACATTTGTACTTGATATTAACAGCTCTTGCCCTGTACATCAGGAAACCAGGCTCATCAAATATGCTCATGTGATATTTCTGATCAAAACAAAACACCTTAAATAAATAAATCGCCTTGAGACTAGAAATACATGCAGCACAATAGTTAACTGTTCTTTCCTACTGGGGGCTTTTGCCAAAATGATCACACACACACACATACACACACACACTCACACACACTCTTCTTTTTACTATTTTGCAACTTAAAGAACTATGCACGCCACATTCTTAACTTAGATTTCCATTTTCGTCATCTTTGCTTGCAAAATTGTCTCTTTTTAAACATGTTCTAAGCACATCATCAATAGAGAATCACAGGACTTTTTTAAGTGCAGCTTTAGAATTTGTGGAATAAATTGAACATGCTTGTTTATTATGTGAGATTTTTTCTTTTTTAATGTAATCTTTTATTATGTACAGTAGAGAATGGACAGAGAAAATTGCATAAAGAAAACATATAGCCTTCTTGTGGATATAGCTGAGGAAGGAGAGAGTAAAATGAATTAGGAAAGTAGCATTAACATGTATACACTACCATGTATAAAATATTTAATAGTTAGCTAGTGGGAAGGCAATGGCACCCCACTCCAGTACTCTTGCCTGGCAAATGCCATGGACAGAGGAGCCTGGAAGGCTGCAGTCCATGGGGTTGCTGAGGGTCGGACACGACTGAGCGACTTCACTTTCACTTTTCACTTTCATGCATTGGAGGAGGAAATGGCAACCCACTCCAGTGTTCTTGCCTGGAGAATCCCAGGGACAGGGGAGCCTGATGGGCTGCCATCTCTGGGGTCGCACAGAGTCGGACACGACTGAAGCGACTTACCATCAGCAGCAGCAGCAGTGGGAACTCAGCTCTGTGCTCTGAGTTCTCTGTGCTCTGTGGTGACCTAGAGGGGCGGGAGGGTGGAGGGGAGGGAGATTAAAGAAGGAGCGGTTATGTCCCATGGCTCAGCAGGTTAAGAATCCACCTGCCAATGCAGGAGACACATGAGACTCTGATTTGATCCCTGGATTGGGAAGACCCCTGGAGAAGGAAATGGTGCTCCACTCCAGTATTATCTCCTGAAAAATCGCATGGACAGAGGAGCCTGGCGGGCTATAGTCCATCAGATAGAAGCACAAGACAAGCCATTCCTGAAAGTCGATGGAGGGGATACAAAATCCTTGGACTACATTTTCTGTTCTTGAATAAGGGCCGTTGGCATTTTAAAATTTGATAACAATTTGGCTTTCTTTCTTTTATAAGTAAAGTCATGTTTGGGGTCCTAGTCTCAAAATATTTTATCCTTTTTAAAAAATTTTCATACTTTACCAGACTGTTTCTTAAAACGTTTTTTGGCTGCACCATGCAGCTTGCGGAATCCCAGTTCCCCCACCAAGTACTGAGCCCAGGTCATTTCAGTTAAAGTCCAGAACCCTAACCACTACATCATCAAGGAACTCCCTAGACTATGTCTTATTAACTGTTTTGGGCCAAATTTCTTAAAGAAGTAGTGCACGATTTCAGTATATCACTTCCCTTATTTTGTATCTCACAATTTTTAAAGTCTTTATTGAATTTATTACTATATTGCTTCTGTTCTTTATGTTCTGGTTTTTTGGCCACGAGGCATGTGGAATCTTAGTTTCCCATTCAGAGATCGAACCTGCACCCCCTGAATTGGAAGGCAAAGTCTTACCTGCTGGACGACCAGAGAAGTCTCTATTGCATGATTTTTTACTGAATTACAATTTTAGTGCTGATCCTCTTTCATTGCTTGGATTTTCTTCTTTGAGGGCTTAAATTTTATGTTGATTGCATCTGCTTCATCTGTCTGCTAAATCTATCACTTTCTCTAAAATCATTTCTTTCTAATTTTTCAAAAAGTTCTCCCTTTCAACATCCATACCTGTTAAGGCATCCTGACCTATTTATTCACTCTGTGTTCCTTCTAGTATAGTCTTCATTACTAAAATAATATTATCTTCTATTTACATTTCCTTCCTAAGTTCTATCATGTCGTTTCTGAGTTTTTCCGAGTTATGCTGTTCTTTAAAAAAAAAAAAAAGCTTGTATTGTTTTATTTTTAAAAAAGCCACTCTCTTTCCTGACTCATGGTATGCTTTCACTGTCTAAAAGTTGCTTTTCTGCCTCTTCTGTTTCATTTTATATTAGCTATATATAGGATTTTTTATTGGGGTATAATTGCTTTACAATGTTGTACTAGTTTATGCTGTACAACAAAGTGAATCAGCTCGCTATATGTATGCATATATCCCCTCCCTCTTGGACCTCCCTCTCCATTAACTATGTACAGGATTTAATCCCAATCCCTTCTACTGCTCAGTGTCACAGGAAAACAGTTTTGATAAGGAGGGATGTTTCAGGGCCCCTCTCCTAAGCTCTAAGTAACATAGCCCTCTTTTCTGTTTTTTCATGTCGTGCTTACGTCTATGGCAGCCTACTCCCGATTGTTTCTTGTTGCCCAACACACTTTTTCCTGGACGCTCATTTTCTCTCTAGTGTTTCAGTGCCCCCAGTTTGAATTCCATTTCCAGAAATTTCTTCTTGGGGTCAAGCTTTGTCCTGGAGGGGAGTTCTGAGTTTCAAGAGCTCACGGGGTCCAGTGTGCTTCTCATTCCTTGTACACACAGCTCTTTTGCCCTTTCTCGTTGGCCCATTTTGGTCCCCCACCCCCCGCCCCGACCTTAAAAGAACCTAATCACAGGAATGAGATTACTAGGCAATTTAACCAAACGCCGGACTTGTGCTCCCGCTGTGGCGTGCCTAACCTGTTGATTCTTTTCCTAGATTAAAAGAAGTCAGAATGAAGAATGAAGTAGTTAAAGAATGACTAGCTCTCTACCCTCAACAGCCCCCTTAGCAATCCAGCAGGCAGATCACTCCGACAAGATAACATCTGAAGAGAGTCAGCCAGTCTGCCTGCAATGAAGAAGGATGCAGAACCCACCCTTCTGCCTCCATGATTCCCTGAGATTCTTTCGAATTTTCCCTTTGAAACCTGTCATGGCTGGGCAGAATCTTCAGAGGTGATCTCAAGACACGAGTCCCCCATCTCCGCAGGTTGCTGGCTTTCCTGATTAAAGTAACTTTCCTTTCTATTGACACTTACCTCTCGAATTACTGGCTTTTGAGTGGTGAACAGATGAACCTGAGTTGGGCAACACTTGAACCCCTTGAGCTTAGCTATTCTTGGAACAAATCCCTCCAGGGCTTCCCTGGTGGCCCAGATGGTAAAGAATCTGCCAAAAATGCAGGAGACCTGGGTTCGATCCCTGGGTTGGGAAGATCCCCTTGAGAAGGGAATGGCTGCCCACTCCAGTATTCTGGCCTGGAAATACTATGGGCAGAGGAGCCTGGAGGGCGACAGTCTATGAGAAAGAGTTGTACATAGCTAAGCACACACATCCCTTCCAATTTCAGTTTCTTGTCTTAACTGGTCTTCCAAGTTTTGCAATTTCTTTGGAAACCCGCAGGTCCATTAAATGCCCCATTCTTTCTCTGCCGCCTGCACAGTTGCTGACATGCATGGTACTTCTTGGTGGTCTGTCCCCTCCCACGTAAGGTTCCTGTGTGTATTCTGAGGTTCATGAGGATTTCTTGTCATAGTTTTATTGTAGATTTTACCATGAATCTTTGACTTTCCTATTTTCTTTATACATTTTCATGACAAACTTCTGAGAGTTAAAATCTGTGCCATGTCACTACCAATGTTGCCAGAATGCTTATGAAAACTTTTAAGAGGAAAAGGAGCATTCGTTCTTCCAACTTCTATAGGTAACATTTTAAAATAGAACTGGAACAGCAAAATCCTTCCAAAGGTTTGATCTAAAACACACTTCTTAGAAACCATCACAACATTGTAAAGAAATTATCCTCCAATTAAAAATAAATAGATAAAATTTAAAAATTTAAGTACCAACATTTAGATCTGAAAAAAATTAAATAATAAAATAAAATAAGCCACAGAGTTGTAAAGTACAGCATAGGGAATATAATCAATAACATTGCAATAACTTTTTATGGTGACAGATGGTTACTAGACTTATCATGGTGATCTACTTATAATGCATTTAAACATTGAATCACAATGTTGTACATCTGAAACTAGTATAACAGTGTCAGTTATACATCAGTCAAAAAATAAAAAATTAAAATGTGCTTCTTTACAGCTTCAGAGGGGAAGATTCCTGGTTTCACTGTGTTTTATACGCATTTCTTCCTCCTTTTACTCAATCATTCAAAATATCTCTTCTGAGGCTGTCCTAGGAGGATTCCTTTTAGGTGACAAGTGGGTTCTTTGACTTGGGGGATCCCATTTTGTACAGCATGCTTCCTCGGTTATTGTTGTAACCCGCCTGTTGAATTAACATTTTCCCAAATGATGTGTTTGAGCTTCAAGTGATGCAGAGATGAGCCCACGGGTCCCTTTGATTCCGCACGCCGTTCACTCTCTGTGCTCCGGGCTCTGCCTTCCGTGTCACTCTTTGCAAGGCTGACATAGAGCATCTTCATACTGTACTTTACCAAGGAAAGGGTGAGGATATGAAATTCAGAAGAGAAATCCCAGAACAGAGAGGTCAACAGCCTTCTCTCCTGGCATAGCCGACATTTCAAAGTGGCTGTTGTTTGAAGGCTCAAAGAGCCATAAAATAGTCATCAGTGTAACCCAACTTTCACACACACAAAAAAAGATTTCATTAGCACTGGGATTTTGTTACCTTTATTTGAAAACGGCGAGGTGAGTTGTCAAACCGCGACTCGGTCTTTAATTTAATACATTTCAAGGAGCAAAGAATAGGCTCCGTATGTTGGGCCGATTGTACTTCTGACGTTCGTATTTCTAAACCTCGGGATTTAGATCTTAATCTTGAAAGCCCTCCAGACTTCAGCCAGGGCGTCTGCCCTCTGTTAAAATACAATGCAGAGCTTCTAAAATAATTGTGTAGCGATGGCCATTTTTTTTCCCTCCATAAAGCGTGTTCCACGCGAAGAGCATCCTTTGAAGTGAGGAGCCATGAGGGTGGCAGGGGGCAAAGGTGAGCAGCCCGTTACAGAAGTTTACATTCCTGGCAGAGGCTGGGTTAGGAGGCTGGATGGAGGCTATTGATATTCAGCGCTTTGACCAGCTTACTCTCGGCACATCTCTGCTTCCCGTGGCAGAGCCGAGACAGACCTTGTCAGTTTCCATTTGCTCTGGTTGGGGAGTCAGCAGGATTCGGTCCACGTGGTCACCAGTCACCCCTGGGGTGGGATTAGGGTCCCGAGCTCCTGAGGCAGGGAGAGGGGGGCTGTTGGTGAAGGCATCCCTTCCCACTCCCTATCCCGCGTGGGAAACCCTCTTAAGATAATTTGCCTGCAGATTTGCAAGCAGGATGGGCATTTTTCACAACCTCGTGCCAGAAGAGAAAGGAGGAAATTAATAGCATCTTCCGAAGCTGGAATGTTAAAGGGACAGAGTGAGGCAACACCCCGCTGTGGCTATTTCTTTCTTTGCGTTAAAAAAAAAAAAATCGCCTCTCCTGACTTTGAAAGTAGCTACTGCTTTTTTTTTTTTTTTTTTGAAGGGAAAAAGAAAAAAATGAAAGCCCTACGAACCATTTCTTTTTGACAATGGAAAGCGCTTTTCCCCCTGGTACTCAACTCATTTAGAAAACGGTTCTACCAGCCTTTCGGAACACGTGCTCTGCACGGACTATTTTCTGTTACAGAATATCTAAGCAGACTCACAGCGGAGAGGACCTGAGAGTGTGTGCGTGAGGAAGGGAGGGAGGGAGGAGGGAGTCATCAACTTGTTTATTCCAGAAAGGAAGTCTTCATCCCTCACAGGCCCTAAGCACACAATTGTGTGGGCTTTGTTCTTTATCACAACCCCGACCTCCACAGGAAGCCCCCTTCTGAAGTACCACCTGAGACCTGCCTTCGTGTAGTGAGCCTTGCTGTTAGATTACTGCGAAAGGCAGAAAGCAGAACCTAAGATGGACCACAGGGGCTCGACCATCGCCTTCCACAAAGTAGGCAAAGCCTAGAAGCGTTGGTTGAAAGCATTCTGGTTCATTTTCTCCTGCCCACAGAATCCACCATTTCTCTAGTTGGCTTGGGTTTACCTGAGTGTTAAAAGGAAAAGATGCTTTGATCCACGTGTTCCCTGACTGCCCCTCACCTGTCTGCCTTTATCAGAACGAGGACTGTGTTTTGTTACTCTTTATAAATTATGAAATATCGAAATACCTTTATTTTTGAATTCTGGAGTTCAGAGAGCCTGTGAAAGAGGGCGCTGCTTATCTTTGAATGGAGATGTTGGAAACTGGCCATCCCATAGATACACAACCCCAGGGGGCGCCACTCCTGCAGAACCAGAGTGCCTACTCCTGGGAGGAGAAACCTTTCCCTTTTTCTGCACATCAGTCCGACCGTCCACCTTTCAAGCCTGTGCACCTGTCTCGCTGGCAGTATGTTGTTTGACCTTGTCTAAGGGCAGTGACCAGGGGCACCTTTAGCAAGTGGTTACACCGCTGGTCCACCGCCGACCTGCTCTGCCTTTGGACACGGAAGCCCAGACTTGAGGGACCCGTCCAGGCATTTTCCTGGCTCTTCCCTGCGACTTTCATCCCAGTTCCACTGCCATTTTGTCCAGCCCACTAAGTGGGGTTTTTGATCTCCAGAGGAGTGAGAATCCGAGAGGCGGATGGGACTCATTTCCATGAGCGGTAGAGTCATTATCCACATGAAAAAAGCGGAAGGAAGAGAGTCGGGCCGGCGGGCTGGCTGCTCATCACCAGCCACAGGAAGACAAGATGCGCTTGTACTCCGGTCAAGGGCACCAGATCCACCTGCACCATCGGGTCGACCGCACAGGAGAGTTAGTGGGAATGATCAGTGATTGTGGAGGTGCCAAGTGGGGCAGGAGGAGCGCCTCTTTGTCCTCTTCCACGTGCACACGTGGCACCCTGTACACAGGCACTCTCTCTACACACACGCATATACATGCATGCATGCACACATACACACATGTACCTGCATGTGAGCACACGTTCTCATACATGTGCACACACATGCCTATACACACATGTTTGCACACACTGATACACATACATACATGTTAGCATACCCTCATACACACGCATATAGACATATGCATGCACACATACTCTCCTACACATGCACACACACTCATACACACATATGCACACACATGCACATATACACATATGCACACACTCTCACACATATGCATATACACACATGCGTGTACAACCCTTCTACACACATGCAAACACATGCGTGTACATACTCTTGTACACATGCATGCACACTCTTTGTCATACATACTCTTACTCATACACATACATGCATACACTCACTCCACGTACACAGTTGTTTATACAAGCACTCTTACTCACATGCACACACAGATACACAGCCTGACCCTGGCCCTCCCCTTCACAACTGTTTAAAAGTTCCCACTGACATCTCATGCTCTCTAGGGGCTCAGACCTCTGGAGAGAGATTTAAAGGGATCCAGTATTGTGACAGGCCCATTATTTGCCTTCGTCGCCTGATGTGGGTTTTACATAACACATCCTCTGGTTGCTTGTGTGCGTGCTCAGTGGTGTACAACTCTTTGCAGCCCCATGGACTGTTGCCCACCAGGCTCCTCTGTCCAGGGGATTTCCCAGGCAAGAATACTAGAGTGGGCTGCTGTTTTCTTCTCCAGGGGATCTTCCCCTCAGAGATTGAACCCACATCTCCTGCACTACAGGCAGATTCTTTACCACTGAACCATCAGGGAAGACTCTCCTCTGATTGAATTGTGGGCAAATTAAAAGTGAATCTACCTGGGGGCTGAAGGTGGATCAGATGGTTTCCAGAGGGGGCTTCAAGCTGTCCTATTATAGAAGTTTATACATTTTTTGAAATAAAAGTTGAATAAACTTTTCTGAAGGGCAAACTAATCGATTATTAAATAGAAGAAAGTTTTTCAGCAAACCTTCAGTGTCCTCACCAGCCAACCTTTTAGAATTCCTGATTTCAAGATGGAAGATAAAGGAAGCTTTTGCCCTTCTTCTTTCTCATATTACAATTTAAAAAAAAAAAAAGACCTTTTAGAGCTGAAGCAGCCATTTCCACCGCGACAGGGCCGTGGGGAGCTCTCAGTGAAGGTTGCGACCATTGACCTCTGCCTTGGTCGTCTCTGAGCTGCTGGCCGCTCCCCAGAATTTCTCCTGCGTTTTCTTTTTAATTTCTCCTCGTTGAAAGGCATGAGGGCTCCCCGCGCTCAGATGGTGTCACTGGCACCCCCAGCTGAGCCTGAGTAATTATTCCCACTCGGCGGGGCTTTGATACGGTTCTGAGGGCCGCCTTTGGCTCAGTCGCTCAGCCTTTGTTCCGCCGAAGTTATTTTCCTCCTTAGGAAATGAAAAAAGATGGAAGATGACAACACCATCAAGGGAGTGGGAAAACACCTACAAGTTATTAACCTTTAAAAAACCGTTAATCCTCTAGCCAAAGGAAAGAGACATCAGGATAACGAGGGCTGAACTGCAGGCTTTGCGATAGATTCTAAGGAGCAGAAGCAAACAGGATGTAAATACCTGGGAAAATTCATGTGCTCAAACTTCTGGAGAGGGGTTAGTTATCTGAGATGGCAGAGGATGGGCAGCTTAATTCAGGTGCCTTCTGGCTTCTTTGATGGCTATGAAGACTCTGCATTTCCCCCTAGACTGTATTAACTTAGATTCACAAAGGGAACTAGAGAGTTAGAGACAGAAAGGGGTTTTCCTACTGGCGAGATGAGACCGTGAGTCTTAATGGATGCTCGGCTGAGCAGGTGTCATGGGCTAAAAATTCATTGTACCAATCCCAGTAGCCCAGAGTGCAGTCGTACTTGGAGAAAGGATTTTTAAAGAGGTGATTATCTTAAAAGGAGGTTGTAAGGCTAGACCCTATTTCAATGTCACTGGTGTCCCTATGAGAAGGGGGAGACAGGAGGATGGGTGATCGCAGAGGGACTAGCCTGAGAGGACGTCCCAAGGAGGCTGCTACCTGCAAGCCCAGAAGAGAGGCCCAAGGGGAAACCAGCCCTGACCACTCCTTGATCTTGGATTTCCTAGAACTGTGAGACAATAAATATCAGTACTATTTTGTTACAGCAGCCTGAGCAGACTGATACAGCAGGTGACTAGTAGAATTGAATCTTAGTTTTTAAAATTGTATTTATTTATTTTATATTTGGTTGCACTGGGTCTTCGTTGCCGGGCATGGCTTTCTCTGGTTGCGGGGAGCAGGGGCTGCTCTCTAGTTGCAGTGCGTGGGTTTCTAATTGTGTTGGCTTCTCCTCCTGTGGAGCATGGCTCATGGGCTTAGTTGCTCCACAGTATGTGGAGCAGTGCCCCCAGATCAGGGATCAAATCCACATCCGCTGGATTGGCAGGCGGATTCGTATCCACTGTGCCACCAGGGAAGTACCAGAATGGAATTTTAAATTCACAAGTATTTTCACTTTAAGTAACACAAAGCATCTTCCATCCCCAAACTCTCATTGGAACTTTACAACTTGAGCTGTAATGGCCTGTAAACTCCAGATTAAAAATCAAAGTGACTCCTAAAATTCCAGCCAAAGAATCCTGTGGGCATCTGGTTTGGGGGGCCAACGGACAAAAGAGTGAGGTTTCTGTCCTTAGCATCCTCCTTTCTCCGTTTCAGAGAGCTTGTTGAGTATGAGCAGGGGACATGAAGACAAACGGCTGAAAGGCTCAGTCACTCACATCTTGGTAGCAAGTTTGGGTTGATGATACTCAAGACTAACTCACTTCCCAGGATCCCTCCATCTGTCTTGATTTGGAAAATATTTTCAGCATGATTTTTATTTGTGTTCTTCCTGCACGAAGACCCACTTGTCCCTTCCCTCTGATTTCTGATTCTGCCACAGGCGCTGTTGGAATTAGAGCACTGATAAGACCAAAAAAAAAAAAACTGGGCCAGGAATTAAATTAATGCTTTTAGACAAATATCCGTTCCATCTCCAATTCTAATGCTAATTACATTTGTGGATCAAAGACCATTCGTTAAAGTTTTGCTTTTGAAAAACAGAGAGAGATTTTACTTTCTCGTTTGATATTTTTATGGGACTTGATGGGTCGGTGGGGGGTGGCTATGGGGGAGACAAGAATCTGGGGACAGAGGCCCAACCAGTGAAAAACTGGGAGTGGATGGAGGTTCCTGAAACATCCTTTTGGGTCGAACTCTGGAGCCCCAGGATCCTTCCTTCTCCTTTTTGGATTGAGACCGCGATGGATTGAGCAGTCTGCATTCCATCCTGGTAGCCGAGCTATTTAGATGTTTTATGAGAAGACGCACAGTATGGCCAGGGTGGGGAGGAATCAAAAGAACTGGTCCATGAAAAAACATGAAGCAACCTTAAATGCATGTTATGAAGTATGAGAAGTCAATCTGAGAAGACTACTATGTACTGTGTGATTCCAACTCCACAACATGCTGGAAAAGGCAGAACTATGGAGACAATAAAAAGATCAGTGGTTGGCAGGGGCTAGTGGGAAGCGATGAATAGGCAGAGAGGAACAGATTTTTAGATCACTTTGTGTGATGCGCTGATGGTGGATACATGTCATCACACATTTGTCCAAGCCCACAGAACACCCGGGCTTCCCAGGTGGCACTACTGGTAAAGAACCTGCCTGCCAAAGCAGGAGACATGAGAGACGAGGGTTCGATCCCTGGGTCGGGAAGATCCCCTGGAGGAGGGCATGGCAACCCACTCCAGTATTCTTTCGTGGAGAATCCCATGGACAGGGGAGCCTGGTGGGCTACAGTCCATTGGGCTGCCCAGGATCAGACATGACTAAAGCTACACGAATGACTAAAAGCACGCACGAACACACAGAACACCCAAAGGTGAACTCTGCTGTAAACCAGTCTCCAGATGAAGGGGCAGGGAGTACATGGGAAATCTCTGTATCTTCCCTTCAATTTTGCTGTGAACCCAAAACTGCTCTTTAAAAGAAAAAAAAAATCTACTTAAAAAAGAAAAAAAAAGTACTGGTAGAATTGATTGGGGGCAGGAGGAGAAGGGGACGACAGAGGATGAGATGGCTGGATGGCATCACCGACTTGATGGACGTGACTTTGAGTGAACTCGGGGAGTTGGTGATGGACAGGGAGGCCTGGCATGCTGCGATTCATGGGATTGCAAAGAGTTGGACACAACTGAGCGACTGAACTGACTGACTGAACTGAAGCAATGTTTGGGTCTGAGATCCACATCTTAGCAATATGGAGCCTACGTTATCTGGGGGAGAAAAGGAAGAGATAAAAGCAAATGAGGTGATGGGGAGGATATGCAGAACAGGAAAGAGTAGGTGGCAGGGATGGGTTAGCTAGCAGAAGGGAGCAAAACAAAAAAAGGGAACGGCAGCCATGGAAAATGCCTTCCACGGGTATAAATCTCACAAAGCCAATTTCCTGAAATAAAGAAATAATAGCATTAAAAGCTGGGAAGACGGTGAAACCGTAAACCGAGAGACTGTAGTCAGAAGAGGAGTTGCCTCTGCACAAACAGGAAATATACACACTTAAAAACATGCTCCCCCAGCCCCCATGCATGAGTTCCATCCCACGGTCATGTAATTACACTTGTGGACGTGCCTGTATGTGCAGGGTACCACCGGGATGAACGGAACTTGTGCCTGAGGGCTTGGGGTTTCTTCAGCTCTTTCTTGTCCTCTTCTCTTCCCCTGGCTTCAGTACCATCCAAAATATGACTTCCGATTTATGGTTTCATTCTTTCATTCATAGAATGAATATTCAAAGGGCTTACCTCCTGAGGAATACAGAGGCATTAAACAAGTAAACAAATATCTAAATAAAAGTCATTCCCAATAGAGATAACCAACTGCTATGATAAAAGTGAAACAGAGTGAGGAGAGGGCCCGAGGAGGCATCCAGGAATGCTTCTCAGAGGAGGTGACTTTTCAACTGAAACCTGGAGGACAAGAATCATCTTCAAGGTTGTAACCTGAAGATGGGGGGGCAAGGGTGTTCTAGACAAAGGGAGGAGCAAGGGCCAGTGCTCCAAAAATGTGCCAAAAGCCTCCAGTGTGTTAGAGCAGGGAGCAGGAGAAGAGGTGGTCCCAGGTAGGGTGATTTTCTAGTTTCAGGTACTGAAGGCCCCATATCCCAGGAAACTCCCTGTCCTGAGCAAACCAAGGTGATTGTAGGAATGTGAATGCCCTGGTGGGGGGTGCATTTTATTTTAAAGAGAGAATCATTGGAGGGCAGGGATCACTTATGATATACATGCTGCTGCTTCCCACCTTGGAAGGCTTCCTTCCCAGAGAGGGTTCAGCCAACCGAAAGTTTGGAATCTGGAACAGATGACCAATAGATGCAGACTTTGCCCACAGAATCCTCTCCCTGTGTCCCTCCTGGCAGCCACAGACCCACAGGGGCGGCCCTCTTTAGATGCTCTATTTATGGGCTATGGGATGTTCTACTCATTACATCCTCCCTGGATTGCATCAACAGCCAAGTGTTCAGGAAGCAGAGGCAGCCTTCAAACTCAGGACACCTGCTCCTTTGTCTCTCAGAGTGGCCGGGAGACAGGATGAGGGCAAAACCTGGACCGCCCTCCCCTATGCTGCTCCTCCACCAGACCCGATTCACCAGCCCTTTGATTCTGACAAGACAGGACCCCACTCACATATTCCTGTCTTGAAGGAAGGTTAAATCGCAGTAGCAGCCTTCAAACAAAACTTTGGACTTTTTCTTCTATCTGTGTCGAATGTTTATGGAGGTCTAAATGTTTGCAGCATGATATCGCATACTACAGTTTTATGAACTATATTTGACAACTGGATTCTTACAGGGCCTTCCAACTTCCAATTACACAGCAACTCTGTCATTCAAGCTGTGCTGCCCGGGCCATCTCAGTCCTGCCATCCCCTCTGCTGACCACGCTTGTCACCAAACACGTTTGTGTGCCTGACATGGAGAGAAGTCAAACAAATTCAAACGTTAAGAGTTTGGACCAAAGATTTATTGCAGGGCCATGCAAGGAGACAGGTGGCTCATGCCTTAAAAAACCCTGAACTCCTCCAAGGGTTTCTTCAAAGCTCTCTTAAAGGCTAGGTGAGAGAGGGACGTAGTTAGTTGTTGCAAACTTCTTGGTGTCGTAATCCTTTGTTCTTATGGCTGTCCGTGTAGATTAGGTTGTGATGTTCCTGTAAACCCGCCAGTAAAACAAATGTTATTCTCTGTTCTGCGATTTTTAATCTCTATGTGACTGGACTCTCAAAGTTTAGAACCCTGAGAACGGCCTATTCTGTATATTTTAGGCTCTAGGCAGCATTCTTTAACAAAAGGTGCAGTCATGACTCAGCACAGGAAAAGGAATAGATCTAATATGCAGTCAGATGTGTTCTTCACTATCACACACTCATACAATTGTGCTGTTTCTCCAACATGTCTCATTCTGCCACCCTAAAAGCCCCACAAAAACCAAAACCAGGAACGTGCTTTCTCCTCCACCCATACCACTCTTTCCTGGAGAATTTCTAGAATTCAAGGATTTCCACAAAAGAGCTAAGTGGACAGATGGGGGACTATGCTTCAGCTCCCATATGTTAAGCATATTTCTTCTATTAGACATAATATTTTTAGCTGTGAGAATAGAAAATACGCCCCCACTTTCCCTGCTTTCTGAGAACTTTGAAGAACTTCTAAGTGTATCTAGAAACTGCAATATGCTCATAAATGCCATGCACACAATCTGGGACTTTTGAGCCACAAACAGCAAGATGTTGTCTTCTGATGAAAACTTAGTTATTTTTTCTGATGGACACAGGTGAGGGGGGTCCCTTTTGGTCTTTTTAAAATTTTCTATTTTTTTATTTATATATTTTGGCCAAAACTCACAACATGTGGGATCTTAGTTTCCTAACCACGGATTGAACCCTAGCTCTCTGCATTGGCAGCATGGACTCTTAACCACTGGAAAGCCAGAGAAGTCTCCATTTTGCTCTTTCATTTGGAATCTTGGGATTTGGGATGTCACCAAATATCTTAGACCACTTGAATTCTTATTGCCACTTTTAGCAAAGAAAAAAATATATATATAAGGTGATGAGGGTACTAAGCACATAAAGATGGATAGAAGGAATGGTTTGGAGCTAGGTGTAGCCTAGTCTAATGTAACCTTCTTAGTGAGATCATGAAGTCCCTGTGATTATTCCCATTTTGCAAATGTGGAAACTGAGCTTGGAAATGATGAGAATGGACGATAAATCAGCCCTGTTTATTTCCAAGGTCTCTGTTCTTCCTCCACCCTCTGCTCTCCTGTTGTGGAGTTTGGCTTGGTGGTGTGCCCTTGGTTGCTACCAAACTTACTGCCATCCCAGCATTGGAAAGGAAAGGTCTCCCGTGTTGGAGGCAGACGCTTTAACCTCTGAGCCACCAGGGAAGCCCTGCAAAGGAATACGGGAAGAAACAAAAAGCAAAACCAGGCAACTCATGCAGGAGAAGTAATCACTGTAGGCTCCTCTTCCAATTTCAGGAGCTCTGTTGAGACTACTGGGGTTTTACTTAATATTGTCTCCCTTAACGGATTACAAGTTGATACATGAAACCACAGGGAAGTCTTTGAATCATCTGAACAACATCCCCCTCGCCACCCCCGACCTTAATATATTCTTAAGTTAAAGGAATGCTCTTAAGAGGTTTTTGTCCCCAGGGTTCCATCCTTGGCTCACAAGGCCTCATTCCAAAGCTCCACCCAGCTCCTTCCCTGGAGCTAAGGATTCATTTATGGAGGTGTCTGCCACAGCTCTCCACCTGGATGTCCTGCAGGCACTACAGCTCAACAAGTCTGAATCTGAACCCCTCTTCCTCTTGTATTTTCAGCTTGAGGGTTGATATCTCTGTCTCCCCAAGCCCCTGGGCTAGACACCCTGGAATCTTGCCCACTCCATCTTCTTAACCCTCTCCCATGCAAAGCTCCAAACCCTCCATTCCAGACTGGGTGCATTGCCCTTTCTTGACATGCACATGAAAAGATGTGAGTCTTGAGTGACCATGTCATATATTTATTTGTGCATCTATTTTCCCAAGCAGACTGTGAACAACATGGAGGTAGAGGACATGCTTGATTTCACCGTTCATTGGCAGCACCTTACGAATGATCTCCATAAATAAATATTTATTGGATTAATAGTGTTGAATGAATGTGTAGATGCAAAATGCTATATAAGCAGGAGATGCGACAAGGGTGTGTGAGAAGTGGGCAGAAAGATGTTTGTATCGCTTATCTTGTTCATAAACACTGCCATGAACTAACTGTGCTAAGGGTCTGGTCCCTCTTGCCTCTGTCACAGCTTCTGGTGGTGTGCTAGCAATCTTTGGCATTTCTTGGAGTGTAGTTGCATCACTCCAATCTCTGCCTTCCTGTCATGTGTCCTTCCTCATGTGTGTGTGTGTCCAAATGTCTCCTCTTCATAAGGAGGACAGATGTATTGGATTAGGGCTCACCCATGTGACCTCATCTGAAATAATTACATCTACAATGTCCCGATTTCCAAACAAGCTCGTATTCTGGGTTATTGGGTGGCAAGATTACAACACAAGAATTTGGGGGAAAGGAGGACACACTTCAACACAATCCAATACGGAAAAGTTGAGGAGCCTCAAGGAAGAAGTAAGAACTCTGGAAGCAGAGGACCCTTCAAAAGAACAGTGGTCATTCCCTTTTCTACTGCTGAGCACTGAAGAATTGATGCTTTTGAACTGTGGTGTTGGAGAAGACTCTTGAGAGTCCCTTGGACTGCAAGGAGATCCAACCAGTCCATTCTAAAGGAGATCAGTCCTGGGTGTTCTTGGAAGGAATGATGCTAAAGCTGAAACTCCAGTACTTTGGCCACCTGATGCGGAGAGTTGACTCATTGGAAAAGACTCTGATGCTGGGAGGGATTGGGGGTAGGAGGAGAAGGGGACGACAGAGGATGAGATGGCTGGATGGCATCACCGACTTGATGGATGTGAGTTTGAGTGAACTCTGGGAGTTGATGATGGACAGGGAGGCCTGGCGTGCTGTGATTCATGGGGTCACAAAGAGTCAGATACGACTGAGCGACTGAACTGAACTGGACTGAACTGAACTATCTCCAAGTCCTCAACCAATGACCCAATGACCATGAGTGACCTATGAATGGAATTCGTTAGGGAGCCAATTCTGAGTCTTCAACAACGTGGAACTCATATGCATCAAATCTTAAGTTCGTAGGCAATTTTTGTTAATGAAAAGCCAATTCTAAGAACATTGGCAATGAATAACCAAATAGCAGTCAAAGGGAATCTTCTCTTTGTCAAGTTATTCTGCCAAACAGATGAGGAAGAGAGAATAGATTATTAATGTTTTCTAACCTCTATTGAAATAATGGACCTGATGTCACATACAGCATCTCCTGACATCACTCAAGTAAGGACAGCTGAACTTCATGTGCCTCCTGCTAGAACAACACATCCTGGTTTGTCTTCTTGCCAAAAACTTAAAATTGATCAAGCCTGTCAATCCAACTTCCTGCTTATGGAAAACACAAAAGACAGAAAAAAATTATTAAATGGCTACCATGAAGATGTAATTAGTAAATCTCAAACTAAGAAACACTGTGGAACAAGAGAAATTAATTTTTCCATAAATACAAAAGGAAAAAAAAAGATGGAGGTAGATCCTAGGAATGAAAAGAAACTTTAAAGATGTTGCAACTAGTAGCAATGTGAGGAGCTATTTTGGTTCCTGATTCAAACCAACATGCATAATATTAAAAAAAAATTAAACCATAGAGGTACGGTTTGATTCCTCATGATGTAGCAGAGGCAAGTGGAGATTTGAATACAGAGTGGGTTTTTGATGATATCAAGGACATACTCTTATACTAAGAGTGGTTTCATAGTTATGTCAAAGAAAACATCCATATCTTTTAGAGCTACACTGTGAAATATTAATAAATAAAGTAATAAAATGTCTAGGATTTGATTCAAAATGATACAGGGATGGGGAAAGTGGATGGAGGTGTAGATGGAGTCAGATTGGCCCAAATGATCACAGGTCTCTTCTGGATAACCCAGGGTGCTCGTCTTCAGGCCAGCTGCTTTCTACCTTATTTCCATCTGTGACCATAATTCCCCTTTGTCACATAGCTTAACATATCCATGGGTTCTGTGCTTAAGACATGGACATCTTTGGGAGGGCGGCATTATTTCATTATTCTGCCAACCTCCTGTGTATTCAGAAGTAGAGATACTCATATGCAAACAGAATAGAAATTGAAATACAGTCTATGCTTTACCAGCTGCTTTCTCTTCCAGGTAGAATTCCCTAAACCCAGTTACCACCTGCAGATTGTTTGTAGATTTGAGAGCTACTTCCACAGAGGAGGTGAGTGATCAAAGCCATTGTGGGGAAAACACTGGTTTTAAAAGTTTTAGTTATTTCTTTTTGGCTGGGTTGGGTCTTCACTGCTGGGGGAGGGCTTTCTCTAGCTGCGTGAGCAGGAGCTGTTTCTCGTTGTGATGCGCAGGCTTCTCATCGTGGTGGCTTCCCTTGTGCATCACGGGCTCCAGGCAAATAGGTTTCAGTAGCTGCAGCATGTAGGCTCAGTAGTTGCGGTGCATGGACTTCGTTGCTCCGTGGCACGTGGAATCTTCCCGGATCAGGGCTCGAACTGTGTCCTTTGCCTGCATTTGGCAGGCCGATTCTTATTCACTGAGCCACCAGGGAAATCTGGAAAAATACTCTTTGTAAAGAGAGACAAGGAATCAAATAAACCTATCCAGTGCTTCCCTTGCCTACTCTTCTTAAAAAACTGGTAGAATTTTAGCTATGAAGGTACCCTTACTGGTCAGTCTTCTAAACCAGACCCTAGTATTCACAGATAAGAGAACTGTGTTCTCAGATGAGGTTGTTTATCCTGACTCCTGGTCTAGGAACAGCTGGGAATGAACATCTCTCTGGGTATCCATGGTCAATTCCGGACCATTCCTCCTCTGCTCTGGTGTGAAATTTCATACTCCTTTGATGTCTAATATTCTCTCCTGGGTAGTAACTGTGCCTGAGGCACTGCCAGGGGATGCCAGGCTAGAGCCTGTATCTGAACAAGAATTGTCCAGGAATCAAGGGAAGGTCAAAAGCACTGATCCTAATGAGTGGACAGAAGGATGTAGAGGGGTGGCATCAGAGAACCAGCCAGTCCCTATGCCCTGGAGCGTCTTGAACTTACCAAGGTGAGCATTCTAAGTGATAACACCGAATCAGACCATAATTTCAACGTCAGCATAATTTCTTTCTCAAAGGAACATAAAATAATGACAGGTCTTATAACTGAGGCTACCGTAGATGTGATGACACAGAGATTCTTCAGCAGCGTCCCTGAGATCTTGCATGGCTCTCACCCGCCAGATCTGCCCAGAAGAAATTGAAAGTGGGGAAGGATGGAATTGCAGTGGGCATGTCTGATCTCATCCACCCCACATGCCCTCTTGTGATTCCTGAGGACTTGTGGTCCATGCACACACAGCATGACTCCTGGTTGCTTTGCTTTATCCTCGTGGCTTGGTCTGCATGGAATGAATCTTAATTTCCTCAGCGCCTGCTCTGACCCTTAGATCCATACTCCTTCAGTCCCCCCCATCACAGCAGATGGCAATTCCAGCCCTCCGTTGCCTGCCCCACCAAAACCCTGGAATCATTCTTCACATCTCTTCTTCTCTCAAACCCTTTGTCCTATTGGCCAGTCAATCCCATCAGAAGTATCTTCAACACAGGGTCATCATCCAACCACCCCCGTTACCAGCACCTGGTATAAGCCATCATTTTTTATCGCCTGGTTGACCACATCGCCGATCTCTTCTGCCACCATGGCTCGCTTCAAGTGTGTTGCTCCCATGGCAACCAGAAATGCTGCTAAAACATCAGTCAAGTCCCACCCAGCATCTACTCATAAAGCCTCCACAACCCCCACCTCCTCCAAAGCAAACCCAAAGAACTCTCAGTGGACACTAAGGCTCAGTGTGGTGGGTTCCCCCGACCCTTCTACGATTTCCTCGTCTATCCCTCTTCCCACATTCATTCCACACCAGCCATGCTTGCCTGCTTTTGTTGGACTCGCCAGGCTGTCCCAGCCTCAGGACCTTTGCACTGTCTGGTCTGCTATTGGGAACACTCCTCTCCCTGACATCCCTATGATTCATATCCTCACCTCCTCTAGGATTTTACTCCAATCCTAGCTGCTCACTGACAACTTTCCTCACAACCTTATTTAAAAAGAGAACACCCCAGCTCTGTTTTTTTTCTATTTCCCCCCCCTTTTTTCCCCCTCTTTCTTTCCCCCTAGCACTCATCACTAACAAATTAGGTAGTTTACACACTGTCTGGTCATTGCCACAACTGGCCCATGAATGTAAGCTTCATGATAGCAAGTTTTGTTCAGTAATTCATCCCCAGGGCCTGCAACTGTGCTTGTCACATAGAAGATGCTCAATAACCTCTTGAAGGGCTTCTCAGGTGGCTCAGTGGTAAAGAATCTGCCTGCCAAGTAGGAGACGTGGATTCCATCCCTGGGTCGGGTAGATTCCCTGGAGAAGGAAATAACAACCCACTCCAGTATTCTTGCCTGGAAAATTCCATAGACAGCGAAGCCTGGCGGTTTACAGTCTATGGGGTCACAGAGTCAGACACGACTTAGCAACTAAACAATGACCTTTTGAATAACTCTTTGTGGAATGAATTTCCTGTTAGCATTAAATATTCCTCTGCCTTTCACTCAGGCTTCAGCGCCTCCTAGCAGCCTTTCCTAACCCCAGACTATCCCACCCCCACCCCCAGCTGGAATTCCTCTTTGATGTTCCCATAATACCTTGCAGGTATGCTTACCATTCACACACCTTGTTTTTTTCGTAATGATCTGTTTATATGATGTAAGTAAGCCACTGCCAACAGAGCGTGGCACCTGGCAGCCCTTGTAAGAGGCAGTTATTAGCATTTTTACTAGTACTCCTCTTCTTCTCTACTCCCTGGATCAGAAGTTTTTTGGAAAACAGTGCTCAGCAGAGAGCTCTGTACAGAGCAGGGGCCGCCTGTGCTTACAGAAAGAATGGAAAGGTTATCGGATACTTCTTCCCACTCGGATCAGGAACTGAGTCAGTCACATGCACCTTGGAGTATTTCTCACCGTCTTTAAATCTGTGCTCCATAGATAGCACACACTAAGTACCTGAATCAAATTAAGTGCCAGGGAAGTTTCAGTGTTCATAGCCAGGGCTGTCCTTTTTCCCCAAATCTATTTAATACCCTCTCACTGACAGCCTCATAGACACCCTTCACAACACGTGAGCTGGTCAAAAGTCATCCATCCTCTTCGTGGCTTTGAAAATCCCTTCAGGATTATGAATGAACACTTCAAGGGTATATTATAAATTCCAACGTGTCTATCGGGCTTTCAAGTGTCTCTGCGGGAACCTCTTACTCAGGCATCCTGGGGTAAAAGGCTTCCCCACCTTCCCAAAGGTGCCCCTCCCCCAGCATTTTCCAAGCCTGAAGTTAAAAAAGAAGGGAATCCACCTGCTTGAGTCTCTAAAAGCCCCTTCATTTTTCATGAGGCAGATTTTTTATGGCTCTCGTGTCACAGAATGGAGCACAGTCACCTGCTCATCTTACGTGGGCATCCGTCCCAAGGCACATTGTGCTTGCCACTGCATAAGCCTGACTCTTTTCTCATGTAAAAGAAAAACACAAGGGAGGAGGTTCCCTAGTGGTCCAGTGGTTGAGAATCTACCTGCCAATGGAGAGGACACCGGTTCAGTCCCTGGTCCCAGATCCTACATGCCGTGGGGCACAACTACTGAGCCAGCATTCTAGAGCCGGAGAGCTGCAACTGCTGAGCCAACGTGCTGCAGCTATTGAAGCCCACGTGCCGCAGAGCTCGTGTTCCGACAAGAGAAGTCACCGCGATAGTAAGCCACACACTGCAACTAGAGAGTAGCCCTCAGTCTCTGCAACTAAAGAAAGCCTGCGTGCAGCAACAAAGACACACCACAGCCAGAAAATAAAATAAATAATAAAGCCTACAGAAGACTTTGTAAAAAAAAAAATAATAAAGAAGAAGAAGAAAAAAAACACAGAAGCAGGTGAGTTGAGCAGGTAAGGAGGAGAAAGAACGAGTTTGGAAATAGTCACCGGGAAAAGGGAGGACGGAGTGAGTGTGAAGGGGATTTTTATGGATCCCGGGCCCAGTGCCCTAGAGAACCTCTCCCTGTCAGTTGCCCAGGTGGCAGTGACCTGCATGAGCAGGGGCTCAGCCTGGAGTTACTATGAAGGGCTGAGCACTGGATGGCTGTTTACCACCCCCATAGCCCAGATCTCTGGCTCTGTGCCGAGTCTAGCCTTTCATCTCTTCCCCTTACATGATCCTATTTCAGTTTCCTTGAGCACTTTCTCACTTTCTGAAATGATCTAGCTTATCTGCTTGTGGATTGCAATTTCCTTGTGTATTTTCTGCAGTCCTATTAGATTGGAATCCCCAGGATAAAAAGGACTTTTCCTCTCTTGTTCAGAGCAGCATCTTTCATGCCTGGAATGGGGCCTGCCACACGCACTCGGGAAACTGGGTCTTCAATGATGTCACATCAGCCCCTTGGGCAGAATCGGATGTGATATTCCTGTATCATGATCTCAGAGCATCTTCATCCCCAGAGGGCCCAGAGGCCCGCTTGCCTGTGCTCGGCCTGTGTTGTAATTTCCCACGGGGCTCACTCAAATGCCACAGCTCTTTCCAGACTGAAGGTGCCTTTCTCCTCTGAGGTTTATCCTGACAAGGCATCAATGGTTCAGGTGTGAGATTGTATAAAAGGTAACAGAATGTGTTTCAAATGTTGGGACTGCTTCCCCTGTTTATATTTTTTTTTTTTAAATTTTAAAGGCATTTGTACCCAACAAGAGGGTTCAAACATGAGTAACTTGGATGAGGTAGTTGTTTCTGGGGGAGTAAGAACCACGTCTGTTGAACAGAATATTTACAGACGAAGGACACATTTAGAGAGACATGAGTGCAGGCCAACCTGGAAGTGGTCTGAAGTGACCTTTCCCTCTGGCCTCTCCTTCTAGGGTCTCTGGACAGCGTTTTAACCACCTGTGTGAGTCTGAGTACCTGGCGGCTTAGTGTTGGAGTCTCATTCCCTGTGTATGGGGAAGGGCCCCTTCCCAGGGCCTCTTAGCTGAGAGATCATTCTGATCTCCTATTGCCCCCAGATATGGTCTCCTTCACTTGCCCACACACACTCACACACACATTCACAGTCACACACATATAAAAACACATATATACATATACATATGTATATATATATACACATATACAAACACATATATACACACACATATACAAACACAAAAATACACATGCATATATGTATACACACGCATATACAAACATATATACATACATATACAAACACATATACACATACATATACAAACATATACAAACTTACACACACCCACATTCACACACATACACACACTCACACCACACACAGAATTGTACTCATATTTACATGCATGCATACATGCTCAGTTACATCCAACTCTTTGCGAGCCCACGGACTGTAACCCACCAGGCTCCCCTGTCCATGGATTATCCTGGCAAGATTACTGGAGTGGGTTGCCATCCTCTCCTCCAGGGGATCTTCCCAACCCAGGGATCAAACCCTGCATTGGCAGGTGGGTTCTTCATCATTTGGGCCACCTGGGAAGCCCAGTATTTACGAATTAGGAAGTACATACCTGTCCGGACAGGGTCTGACTGAGGGGTAAGCAGGAGCCTGGCACATAACTGAAAGGGGCACTCAGTCTGATGTCTTCAAGGACAGGGTCAGTCCCCAGAGTGACTGTCTTCTTCGCTTTGGCAGTTCAGGCCCCTTCCTGGCCTTTTTCAAGTCAGAGCTCAGTATCTGGACGTCTAGCTTCTTTGGAAAACTCAGAAGATTTGACCATGCGTGGCCAGCATTCCCAGATGAACCCCAAAAGGCTGGTTCTGAGGTAGAAATGGCCCTGGAAATGGAGCAGACACCCTCCCACCTCCTTTAACCCCACACCTGAGAGCTTCACATTTTTATCATCTACTTGACTCCTGTAGACTCTTCAAATTCTTCCCCCTCTTGTGATTAGATTATATAGCTTTTTTTGTTGTTGTTTATTTATTTGATCATCTTAAAAATACTTATTTAAAAATAATACATTTATGTGAGCTATATCGGAGAAGGCAATGGCACCCCACTCTAGCACTCTCGCCTGGAAAATCCCATGGACGGAGGAGCCTGGTGGGCTGCAGTCCACGGGGTCGCTAAGAGTCGAACAGGACTGAGCGACTTCACTTTCACTCTTCACTTTCATGCATTGGAGAAGGAAATGGCAACCCACTCCAGTGTTCTTGCCTGGAGAATCCCAGGGACGGGGGAGCCTGGTGGGCTGCCGTCTATGGGGTCGAACAGAGTCGGACACGACTGAAGTGACTTAGCAGCAGACTTAGCATGTGAGATATATAAATTTCATATATTATATACATATTATATGTAAATATATAGTATGTATACATGTATAGAGAGTTTTTAAAACCACATATATCATTTTATACGCACAGTTCAGTTCAGTCACTCAGTCGTGTCCGACTCTTTGCGACCCCATGGACTGCAGCACACCAGGCTTCCTGTCCATCACCAACTCCTGGAGCTTGCTCAAACTCATGTCCATTAAGTCAGTGATGCCATCCAACCATCTCATCCTCCGTTATCCCCTTCTCCTCCAGCCTTCAATCTTTCCCAGCATCAAGATCTTTTCCAATGAGTCAGTTCTTCGCATCAGGTGACCAAAATATTGGAGTGTTACATGCACACATTTATGTATGTCTGTCTAGTCAAGGCTATGGTTTTTCCTGTGGTCATGTATGGATGTGAGAGTTGGATTGTGAAGAAGGCTGAGCGCCGAAGAATTGATGCTTTTCAACTGTGGTGTTGGAGAAGACTCTTGAGAGTCCCTTGGACTGCAAGGAGATCCACCAGTCCATTCTGAAGGAGATCAGCCCTGGGATTTCTTTGGAGGGAATGATGCTGAAGCTGAAACTCCAGTTCTTTGGCCATCTCATGCGAAGAGCTGACTCATTGGAAAAGACTGATGCTGGGAGGGATTGGGGGCAGGAGGAGAAGGGGACAACAGAGGATGAGATGGCTGGATGGCATCACTGACTTGATGGACTTGAGTCTGAGTGAACTCCGGGAGTTGGTGATGGACAGGGAGGCCTGGCGTGCTGCGATTCATGGGGTCGCAAAGAGTCGGACACGACTGAGCGACTGAACTGAACTGAACAGACAAGAATTTCCTTTGAAATATACCACAATACCATTGTCATATTCAACAAAATGACCAATAATTCATTCATATAATATAATACCCAGACTGTATTCAGTTTCCTCAATTATTGCTGAAGGTTTTGTTGTTGTTGTTGTTGTTAAGAACTATTGGTTTTCCCACAATTTAAAAATTGTTTTTGTATCATTAAAATGATACATAAAAAATAAAAGAAAATACAGAGAATAAGACACAAAGCCTCTCTTTATACCTTTTACTCCCACATGGATTTACTGTCACTTCACTCCTTGTGCCATAAAGTAACTATTATTAAGATTTCTCCGTGTGCTTCCATTTCTTCAACTCAATATTCATGCAAGTAAAAGAACATACACTTCTTTTCTTGTATAATTACAACCATGCTTTATTTACTGGTCAGCTCCATGCTCTTTTTCCACTTAATATATGTCCTGGCAACTTTTCTGTGAGGTTATGTATAGACGTTGGCTGTTCTTTTTAATGGTTCTATGCTTATCCATAATATGAAATACACTTGTTAGCCACTTGTGAACATGTTTTCTTTTTTGCCATTACAAAAAATTAATGCAATTAACATCTTTGTCCTTATAACTTTGTGTCCCATGCAAGTATTTTTGCAGAAAAAATGTCCTAAGAATTACTGCTAAGTGGAGTGTGGTCCTGAATTAAAATTTCCAATGTGGCAACTGAAGATGTGGGTAACACAGCAGTGTGAGAGTCCTTCAGATTGACTGTGAATCAGCCTTATTAATTGTCTTACTGTGTTAGCTCCTTTGACAAAATAATGTTGACAATAATGTCTATACTCCAGTGCTGGCATGAAACAACTTTATTTATAATTTATAATAAATGTCATATCAAATATCATAATAATTTATAATATTTACTAAAGTACTCATTTATCAAGAACATTAGTTTTCTGATTAAAGAGTATTTCCTGAAAGCAATTGTATGTTGAGGATGCACAAGGTTTTGTTCAAAGACAGTAGCATGGGCTGTATAACATCTTAAGGCTCATTTGGTTTTCTGAGGCTTTGTACTTTATCTGGCTTCCTATGTGCTATGTTACATGCTCAGTTGCTCAATCTTGTCTGACTCTTTGTGGCCCCATGGACTGTTGCCTGCCAGGCTCCTCTGTCAATGGGATTCTCCAGGAAGGAATATTGTAGTGGCTTGTCATTTCCTCCTCCAGAGCATCTTTCTGACCCAGAGATTGAACCCACATCCCCTGTATCTCCTGCATTGCAGATGGATGATGAGCCATTGGGGAAGCCCATCTGACTTCCTAAACAACAGATTTTCTAAACGATTGTTAGCTTTTGTGCTGCATGCATAAGTTTCATCCTCTAAATCTTCTGAGGTTGCCTCTGTTTTTAGAAAACAGTGCCACCCTATTTCTTGACCACTATTTCTTTCTTTTTGTGCTTTTCTCTCCTCTTCCCTCTTTCTCAGCACCTTAATTCATTGTCCAAAATTATTTTGCATCTTCCTATGGATAACACACCTTTCAGTGAAGGCGTTGAGCTGAGGGCATAGATGTGAGACAGGGAAACTAGATTCAGACATAGATGGAGATACACATTTGCTGGAGCCAGAAGGGTTAACACGACTATAAAGCACCCACTGTCCATACATCCTTTTCTTTACTTTTAGGAAGGCTGTCTAATAACCCAAAAGTCAACAGAAGCCAGGCAGCTCCTCCATCCCAAGCAGTCAGAGGAGGAGAGGCAGCCAGCAAGTTGCTGATAGAAAATCCTTTCCAATGGTCTGTTCTAACTGTGCCTGCACCTGGGAGGGGGCTGAGGGAAGTGGGTCAGGATGAAGGCACTGCTGCCTCCCGCAGACTCATTGTGACAAAAATAGCTCTAAGGAGCCGCTTTCATTGTGCGCAGCTGCCTGTTCATTCAGACACTCCAAGGTAGCTACTGGAAATGAAATACTGGTTAGTCCACACGATAAATCAAAACGTGAGCCAACCGAGACCACACTAGGGACTTTCAGATGTGATTGTGCAGGGGTTGGGTTATTGTCTTGTTTTGTTTTCACTTTGCCCTGGAGATACTGTGTTGGTTCACGAGGAGGTGACCACACGAGAATGGAGATTTTAGGCATGGCAGGTCAAAGATCTTAGAGACCAAATAAGGAAACTGAAACAACCCAACCGACCCAGATCAAATGGGAAAAGCTTCTAAAAGAGTCTTGTTCCACCAGAAGCCACCTTTCTTAATCAAGAAAGCCATCCGAAGAGGAATGTTGCTAAGTTCAGTGGACTGAATGCTTTTGTCCCCCCTCAACTCAAGTTCTGAAGTCTAATCCCCGGTGAAATTGTATAAGGAGAAGGGGCTTCAGGAGGTGATCAGGTCATGAGGGTGGAGCCCACACAACTGGGGTTAGTGCCATATAAGAGCTAGCTTGCTCTTTCTGTGCCAAGTGAGGATGCAGTGAGAAGCTGGCTCTCACCAAGAACCCAGCAGTACTGGCACCCTGATCTGACTTCCCCTTTACAGTAGTTGGTGATCTCTCTGCCCACAGAATCCCTAGAGAATATTCCCTTGAATGAAGACAGTTCATGCCCAACTGGTACATAAAGTCGGTACCCCCTGTTGACAACATGGCACGGCTGCAGGTGTTTCAGTGACAGTAGCTACACTGATGAGAATAACATGTGACTATTAACAGTATTTTGCTCCTCTTTTGCCAACTTTTTGATTAAGATGTTGCTTAGATGCGCAACGCAGGAACTGAACTGAACTAGGTGCACAAACTCATCCTCGTAGTCAGGTCCTTCGACTTCCTTCTGCTGACCCTCTTGTTCAAAATAGCACCAGGCACTAGCCCCCATGACCTTCCCAGACTTCCCAATCAAATGCTAGAAGACAGAGGAAAAGAGGAAACGCCTAGCACTTAAAGCTAAGACTGACCACAACTCACAACCATAATTCTACATCCTCCAAAATATAGATCCTTTACTCATCTACTTCTAGACTAATGACAAAAACTACAACTGGGCACAAAGAAACCTTAATTTAAAAAGTGTTGACACTGGCAGTGCTTTATGGCCACAATGCAAGAAGAATTATAAAGGTTTAAATAAGAAACTCAGTCTTCCAACAATAAAAATGTGCCTTCTAAAATTTTCTTGAGGAATACAGAAAATAGTGTTTCAATTAGAGACAAAAGAAGAATGATGACAAAGACATGAAATATTCAAATATATTGGACATGCGCAAATCTGCGCTCGTGGGAAGTTTCACCATCCTCAATTAGCTCAATATTTTTTTAAAAAAGAAAGAATGCTTAAGAGAAAAAAGGAAAAGAGGAAAAAAAGAGACGAATTTAAGTCAAGAATCTAATAAAGGTAAAAATAATATGCCAATATGATTTTTATACACACATATCTCCTAGGAATATAATACACAATAAAATGAGAAATAAATGAAAAAATAAAGTAAAAAGGTGAAAGGAATGGAAGTAAAAGAATCTAAGCACTACAAGAGACAAAAACATTTTCTAATCATACTCAAGAAATACACACACACACTTTGTGTATTTGTTGTTGTTGTTTTCCAGGGATAATGTGCAAAACCAGGAAGAAAAAGAAATCATCTTTCTGAGACTCATATAAAAAGGGCCTCAATAGGGAATTCTCTGTTGGTCCAGTGGTTAAGACTCCCTGCTTCCACTGCAGGGGCACAGGTTCAATCCCTGATTGGAGAACTAAGATCCTACATGTCATGAAGCCAAAAAATTAAATAAATAAATAAAGTTATTAAAAACAAATACAATAAAAACAGTCTCAACAGATTTATAGGTCTTAAGGAAGGATAAAGTAAGATCTAACTACTATTCAAATTTATTTAAACCTGTAACACATTTTTATATGAAATTTCCATGCAATTATTATGGGATTCCTCTTGTCCTAGCCCCACTGCCGGGGTTGTCTGGAGGCTCCTGGGGAGAAGTGGGCAGCCTGTGAGCACTGGAGGAACATTATCCCTTTGAGATATGATTGTCTGATTTCTAGCTTTATTCTGCGTTAAGTCGGTGATTCCTGGGACTTTGATTTGGTGGGTCTGAGGTGAGATTTCTTATGTATTTCTATCCAATTCCTAGGAGATGGTGATGCTGCCGGTCTGGGGACCACACTTTGAGAAACAGGGTTCGAAATCAGTAGATGGTCTCCACTGTAAGAAAATGAAACATCCAAAAAAATTTTCAGCAGCACAAGGCAAAACAGCAACAACAAAGAGATTCACAGACTAGAGAATGGATTTACGGTTGCCTAGGGAAAGGATGGAGGGAAAGGGCATAGTTACGGAGTTTGGGATGGACATGTACACACTGCTATATTTAAAATGGATAACCAACAAGGACCTACTGTATAGCACAGGAAACTCTGCTCAATGTTATGTGGCAGCCTGCATGGGAGGCAGTTTGGGGGAGAATGGATACATATATATAGATGGGTGATCACCATATTGTTAATCAGCTAAACCCCAATACAAAATTAAAAGTTTAAAAACAACAACAAATTAATTTTTAAAATTTCCCCCAACAAGAAGAGAATAGAAAAAGTATGCCATAAGCTTCAAGTGTCACACTGTGAGGTCTCCCTGGCCCTTCTCTGGGTAAGCCGGGCTGGAAAGATTTTTCAGAGATGTCTACCACTGGAAAACATTACAGTCACCTCCTGCCCCTGGAAACAGTTCAAAATAAAAGCGTGAGAGAAGGCCAAGCAAATATCCAGTATTTCCCATTCAGACTTGTCTTTGATGCTCCCTTTGAAATATCAGACTCTTAAAGTCACATTTTTGGCGGCCCTACTTTTCCGGCGTCTCAGGCACGTTATTAATCGGCTATTAGGTATCACGACACCCGTCAGAGAGGAAATCTCCTTGGTGACGTTCGCAGCCAGGGATAGAAGCGGGTACTGAGGACAGAGCATTGTTTGCCTGCCCGATGTCCAGTCGGGTCTCTGGTGCCTGGCTTCCTGCACTTGGAAAGGCTGCAGCAAGGTCAAAGTCCCCAGCCGGGTCTTTTGCTCGGCTGCAGTCGGAGCAGGAGCTGGGAGAGGCCCCCCATCTTTTTCCTAGGGGAGCAGCTTGCCTATTACTAGGATGTAAGGCCAGCCTGTGTCAATGTTCCATCTCCTTTCAGATTTGGACCGCAAAGCCAGCTCCTTTCCCAAGCTCCAGCCTATTCCAGCTGCTTCAACCTGGGTTGCCCTCTGCAGAGACCCCTGAATGCAGGGCAAGCAGAGGAGGTGTGGAGTGGGAGGGGAGACATTCATAGATGCCTGAACCATCAGGGTTTCTCGGATGGAGCCTGGCATCCCAAAGAGGCAAAAACACCGCCCTGACCTGTTAGGGCCAGTCTGTGCCTACCTAACTACCCTCCTGGGTGTTTCTCAGGACGTGCAGTGTCACATTGCTGGGGCTTGCCCTCTGCTGGGGAGGGGTGACCATCATCCAGCCCCCTCTTCCTAAGAAAGCATCAATCAGCCTTCTAGAGAGCTTGTCTGGGAGACCTACCTCCCGCTACAGAAGCCCAGAGCTTCCTTTCCTTTCTGACCCAGCTCAGCCTGGAGATGGCATCTGGGTAGGCTTGGCCAGCAGAATGGTCTCCACTGGGATTTTTAGGCAAGGGATGCAAAGAACTGAGGACAGCTGGAGTCTTGGTGTTAGCTGTGGCCACTCAGAGCATGGAGCCAAGGCTCTATCTGCCACAGGGTTTTGTTGTTTAGTCACTCAGTCGTCTGACTCTTTTGCGACCCCATGGACTGTTGCCTGACAGGCTCCTCTGTCCATGGGATTCTCCAGGCAAAAATGCTGAAGTGGGTTGCCATTTCCTTCTCCTGGGGATCTTCCCGACCCAGGGAATGAATCTGCGTCTCCTGCATTGCAGGCAGATTCTTTATTGTCTGAGCCACCTGGGAATCCCTTACCATAGGATTCCTGTTCCCCAGTTCTGGTCACCATGCCCTACTGATTTGCCCCCCAACTCTGAACTCCCCCCTTGTTGAAGACGGCAGCAGAGTTCATTTGTTACTTGCTACCAAGAAAAATGACTGGTACACCTGAGGAAGGGGGTTCAGAGGAAAACCTTGAGGAGATGGGAAAACAGTGAAATTCATATACTGATTGGCACATGAAAAAGGAGTTTTAAAAATCCATGACAAATAACCGAAGGTCACTGTCTTTAGTTTCCTGGACACAGGAGGGTCAGATGTTCCACTCTTTGCTCTGTGGCTGGCGGGCCAGGCAGGGGCCAGGATGATCCTGGATGAGTGAGGAGGGAGTTTGGTGCTGGGCAGCTGAGTGCCTGCAAACAGCTGTTGAGCCTTTTGAAGTTGGTGTTTCATTCTAGACCCCGGGGGCAGTTGTTTCTGTCTGCTTGTCCCCAAACGCCTGAGTCAGCACAAAGGGTGGAGGGGTGGGGAGCCCTGAGGGTGGGGCTCTGTCTGCTTCTTCTCTCCTGGAACCCGGGCTGCAGTCCACTGGAGGATGACATCACCGGCACAGTGGTTCTGCCTTCTAGATTCTGGAGCGACTGACCCTCTGTGTTATGAATGCATGCCTATCAATCACGTTATCAATCATATCAATCATCAGTCATGCATGTTATCAATCATCAGATGTGGACCCTGTGCCCGGAAAAAAAACGGAGGGACAGGGGTGGACCATGCTCATCAATGGACCCTTGGCAGGTTCAGTAGCCCCCCAGCTCACCCTACAGATTGCAGACAACCAAGTCGGGGCCAGGCAGACAAGAGCCCCTGTGCGATGTCTAAAGAAAATGCAGACACATGATTAATCAGCGACATATATTTGTCTGCCTGCTTTGGTAGCACATTGTGGGATACATGTCCTGCATTTCAGAACCTAAATCCTGAAGCCACAAGACCCTGTTGACTGTTTTGTTTGATGTCAGGTGACAAGGCTCCACGCTTGGCTACCAGAGGACCTGCAGCAGAGGGAGGGCATAGAGAGGGAGTTTAGGATGGCTGACCTGGGAGCTTGTCCTCTTTACCTAACACCTCCTGACCCCATCCTGCCTCTGCTGTGTCTCTGAAGTGGCTACAGCTGGCTGACACAGAAAAAGCCCCATGGCCCCAGAGCAACTTGCCAATGGAAGGGCTGGTGGAGGGGTGGGGACAGGGCAGATGTCCCCAGGGATCGTCCCAGGTGCATTGGGCACCGCCTGGAGGATTGGGAGGCTGTATGGCTATCCCTGGGTGCTTCTCTGAACCTCAGCTAAAATTAGCCCTGGACTATGCCTGCATATTTTTAAGCTGGAAAAGAAAAAGTGAAAGTCGTTCAGTCATGTCCGACTCTTTGCAACCCCATGGACTGTAGCCTGCCAGGCTTCTCTGTCCATAGAATTCTCCAGGCAAGAATACTGGAGTGGGTTGCCATTTCCTCCTCCGGGGATCTTCCCAACCCAGGGATCGAACCCAGGTCTCCTTCATTGCAGGCAAATTCTTTACTGTCTGAGCCATCAGGGAAGCCAGTCGTGTCAGACTCTTTGCAACCCTATGGATTGTAGCCCTCCAGGCTTCTCTGTCCATGGGATTATCCTAGCAAGAATACTGGAGTGGATTGCTGTTTTCTCCTCCAGGGGATCTTCCCATCCCAGAGACTGAACCCGGGTCTCCTGCGGCTTCTGCATTGGAAGGCAGACTCTTCGCCATTGAGCCACCTGGGAAGCACAATGGAATACTACTTGGCCATAAAAAAGAATGAATTGATGCCATTTACAGCAACATGGACAGACTTCAGTTCAGTTCAGTCACTGAATCATGTCTGACTCTTTGCGACCCCATGGACTGCAGCACACCAGGCTTCCCTGTCCATCACCAACTCCTGAAGTTTGCTCAAACTCATGTCCATTAAGTCAGTGATGCCATCCAAGCACCTCATCCTCTGGAAAAGACCCTGATGCTTGGAAAGATTGAAGGCAGGAGGAAAATGGGATGACAGAGGATGAAACAGGATGGATGGACCTAGAGATTATCATACTAACTGAAGTAAGTCAGAAAAAGAGACAAATATCATATAATATTGCTTATATATGTACTATAAAATATGATGCAAATGAACTTACCTACAAAACAGAGACAGACTCATGGATGTGAAGAACAGACCGATGTTGCCAAGGGCAAGGGGGTTAGGAAAGGGATGGCCTGGGAGGTTGGAATTAGCACATGCAAACTATTATATACAGAATGGATAAACAACAAGGTCCTACTGTTATAACACAGAAAACTATACTTAACATCCTGTGATAAGTCACAATGGAGAATATTTTTCAAAAAGAATGTATATACATGTAAATCTCAATCACTTTGTTGTACAGCAGAAATTAACATAGCATTGCAAATCAACTATACTTCAATTAAAAAAAAAAAAAGATGGTGACAAGGATTTGGTTTTAGATAAGAATGTTCCATTCATGGAGAAGGCAATGGCACCCCACTCTAGTACTCTTGCCTGGAAAATCCCATGGGTGGAGGAGCCTGGTAGGCTGCAGTCCATGGGGTCTTGAAGAGTCAGACACGACTGAGCTACTTCACTTTCACTTCTCACTTTCATGCACTGGAGAAGGAAATGGCAACCCACTCCAGTGTTCTTGCCTGGAGAATCCCAGGGACGGGGAGCCTGGTGGGCTGCTGTCCATAGGGTTGCACAGAGTCAGACACGATTGAAGCGACTTAGCAGCAGCAGCAGTTCCACTCACAGATTAGGATGTCAAGGGTGGACCACAGCAGCTGGACTCCCCAGCCCAGAGTCACAGGTGATGTTCTGAACAGGTCCATGGGCTGCAGTCCCCACAGCCCCTAGAAGCAGGGACTCTGGTACTCATTTTCCACTGAGCCTCACAAATGTCAGATAACTCGCCCAAGGTCACACTGCTTTGGGGTGCCAGAGGTGGGATTTGGACTCAACTCGGCTTTCTCAAGCATCTGTGTTCACAACAACCACTCTATAAACACACTTTTTTTTTTTCATTTCCTGGGGCTACTGTAACATATCAGCACAAAGCTGATGGCTTAGAATAACAGAAGTTTGTTATTTCACTGTCCAAGGAGCCAGAAGTTTGAGATCAACTTCTGGGCAGGGCTCTGCTCCCTCCAGGGACCTCCTTCCTACCTTTTCCAACTCCTGGTGATGCCAGCCTTTTGTTAGCTGATGTCCACATCACTCCAGCCTCAGCCTCTATCTTTACCTCATCCTCTCCCCCTATGTTTCTCTGTCTTGAATCTCCAACTCCTTTCTCTTGTTGTTTTTTTTTTTTTTCCCCAGGGGGTAGGGAGGGAGCCTCATCTCAAGGCTTGTGAGATCCTAGTTCCCCAAGCAGGGATCGAACCCAGGCCTTGAGAGTGAAAGCATGGAGTCTTAACCACTGGATCACCAGGGAGGTCACCTCCTTTTCTTATAAAGACACCTATCATTGCATTGAGCACCCACCCTAAATCCAGAACAATTACACCCCAAGATCCTTAACTTGATTGTATCTGAGAAGACCCTACTTCTAAATAAGGTTACATTTCCAAAACCAGAGTTCAGGACTTGGACATGTTTTTTGAAGGACACAGTTCAAAACCCTTCAGGGGTTTTATTCATTACATTTGGAGGGGATGAAAGACATGAACATGAGAAATATAGGAAAGACTAGTGCAGAGACTACATGTGGGATGTGCCTTAGGCAAGGGCACACACTTGGGTTTAAGGTGGGAGTGAGGGGAGAGTGATGAACGTGTTGGAAAGTCATCACATGTTGGGAACCATGTGCAGCCGGATGCTCTCAAGCTTCTCAGGGAAGAACGTGACTGGTCCTGATGATAGTGAGCAGTGAGTGGAGTTCAGGGTCTGGGGAGGAGGACACTCCAGGCTACATGGTTGCCAATTAGAAGCCATTCAGAGGGGGTTAGAACGATCCCATGGGAGCAGAAGGGGCCCAACCAAGATGGGAGAGGAGTTTCTATTATGGCCAATTGGTCCCAAAGGAAGAGAAGTGTTTCTCTCCCTTTGCAAACTTTCTCCATGGAACCATCTATTCTCTATATGAAGCAAACCCACCATCCAACTGGATTAAAATATCAACTGATCAGGACATGAAAACACACATCCACACAAAAACCTGTACACAAATGTTCACAATAGCTCTCTTCACAACAACCCTCCAATGTGTGAGTGCATGCTCAGTTGCTTCGGTCATGTCTGACTCTTTGCGACCCTGTGGACCGTAGCCCACGAGGCTCCTCTGTCCATGGAATTCTCTAGGCAAAAATACTAGAGTAGGTTGCCATGTCCTCCTCCAGGGGATCTTCTCAATCCAGGGATCAAAGTTGTGTCTCTTATGTCTCCTGCATTGGCAGACAGCTTCTTTACCATTAGCACCACTTGGGAAGCCTAAACCCCACAAAGGAGACCCCCCAAATGTCCATTAGCTGGTTAATGGATGCAGAAAAGGGGTCCATCCATACTTGGAACATTATTCAGCCTTGAAAAAGAAAGCAATTCTGATCACCATGACAACATAGATGAACCTCGGAAACATGATGTTAAGTGAAAGAAGCCAGACCCAAAAGGCCACTTGTTATATGATTCCATTATACGAAATATCAGAGACTGAGTAAGCCACGGACACAGGTGATAGATGGGTGGTTACCAGGAGCTGGTAGAGGGATGGGGAGAAATGAGAGTGACGACTTAATAGAAAGGATTTTCTTTGGAGGGAGTGATGAAAATTTTTTGTAACTTGAAATTGGTGCTGGTTTTACAATGCAGTGAATGCTGTAAATGCTACTGACATATACATTTCAAATGCTTCATTTTATGTCACATAAATTGCATCTCAATAATTACATAAAGAAAGATTCACCTAAAAGTGAGGCCAGGAGGGAGGTAACTATGCGGTGGGCCAAATCAGGTCACCCAGGAATTCCAGATCAGTCAACTCGACCAATAGCTGTGACACACGGAAGGGCTCTCAGGTGACCAGCTGTCCCGCTGAGCCACAGAGCTGAGGAGAGTGTGGCTCCTGCAGGCACATACCTGGGGCAGGTGTGGACGGCTGCATATGCCTCTGATAGGTGAAACCTCTCGAGAGATACAGGTCCCTCCAGCAGGAGCACCGTCTCCAGGACAAAAGTCTTAAATAATCAGGTTGCAAACAGTGAACAACCCGGTGCAGCTGGCTGCCGGCGCTGTATCTAGGAGACCACACCGCAGATCCATTTACTGCCTGAACCACGTGCTTGTTGTCTCTTGACTTCTTGGAAGGGCTCCCCAGTTCTTGCTGCTCACTGTTTTCTAATGTATATTACTGTCTCAATAAAACATCCCACACTAAGAACTATTAGGGGCCCAGTCACTGCTCTGTTACATGTGACTTTTCTTTTTTAAATTTTTATTGGAGCACAGTTGCTTTACAATGTTGTGTTTGTTTCTGCTATACTGCTGCTGCTAAGTAGCTTCAGTCGTGTCTGACTCTGTGTGACCCCATAGACAGTAGCCCACCAGGCTTCCCCGTCCCTGGGATTCTCCAGATAAGAACACTGGAGTGGGTTACCATTTCCTTCTCCCATGCATGAAAGTGAAAAGTGAAAGGGAAGTCGCTCATTCGTGTCCGACCCTCAGCGACACCATGGACTGTAGCCCATCAGGCTTCTCCATCCATGGGATTTTCCAGGCAAGGGTAGGGGAGTGGGGTGCCATTGCCTTCTCCGGTTTCTGCTATACAGCAAGATGAAAAATCTATGTGTTTACATATATCCCCTCCTTTTTGGATTTCCTTCCCATTTAGGTCACCACAGAGCACTGAGTAGAGTTCCCTGTGCTGTACTGTAGGGTCTCATTCAGTTCGGTTCAGTTCAGTTCAGTCACTTAGTCGTGTCCGACTCTTTGTGACCCCATGAATCGCAGCACACCAGGCCTCCCTGTCCATCACCAACTCCTGGAGTTGACTCAGACTCACGTCTATCGAGTCGGTGATGCCATCCAGCCATCCCATCCTCTGTCGTCCCCTTTTCCTCTTGCCCCCAATCCCTCCCAGCATCAGAGTCTTTTCCAATGAGTCAACTCTTCGCATGAGGTGGCCAAAGTACTGGAGTTTCAGCTTTAGCATCATTCCTTCCAAAGACATCCCAGGGCTGATCTCCTTCAGAATGGACTGGTTGGATCTCCTTGCAGTCCAAGGGACTCTCAAGAGTCTTCTCCAACACCACAGTTCAAAAGCATCAATTCTTCGGCGCTCAGCCTTCTTCACAGTCCAACTCTCACATCCATACATGACCACTGGAAAAACTATAGCCTTGACTAGATGGACCTTTGTTGGCAAAGTAATGTCTCTGCTTTTGAATATGCTATCTAGGTTGGTCATAACTTTCCTTCCAAGGAGTAAGCGTCTTTTAATTTCATGGCTGCAGTCACCATCTGCTGTGATTTCATTAGTTATCTGTTTTATATTTAGTATCAACAGTGCATATATGTCAATCCCAATCTCTCAGTTCCTCCCATCCACCTTTTTCCCCTTGATATGTGACCTTTCTTTCTCTTTCTTTTCTTGAATCCTCATTTTCCCCTCCCATAAAATGGGACTAACACAGTATTTCTGTGAGAACAAGAGGTGGTCATATTTATCAAACATTCCATAAGCCCTAATACACATTCAATTGTAAGCTTTTGTCCTCCCATACCTAGCTTAGATAGATTCTCCTTTTTATTTTAAGATTTTTATGTGAATCATCTTTTATGTCTTTATTGAATTTGTTATCATATAATATTCTTTTTCTTTTATGTTCGGTTTTTTGGCCTCAAAGCATGAGGGATCCTACTTCCCCAACCAGGAATGGAACCCACACCCCCTGCATTGGAAGGTGAAGCCTTAACCATTGGACAGCCTGACAGATTTTTCAATGAATGTGGAAATGAGTTATATTCTTACATGTCAAGGAGAAGGTGTATTAGCCAGGCTTCCATGGGAGATGGATGATGTGCGGACGCTGTTATGAGCAGAATGTTCATGTCCTCCCCAATGTGATGGTATTTGGAGCTGGGTCCTTTGGGAGGTGATTCTGTTGAGATAAAGTCATGAGAGTGGAGCCACCATGATTTGTTGTTGTTCGGTTGCTCAGTCGTGTCTGACTCTTCAACCCCATGGACTACAGCACGCCAAGCTTCCCTGTCCTTCACATCTTCTGGAGTTTGCACAGACTCATGTCCATGGAATCAGTGATGCCATCCAACCATCTCATCCTCTGTCATCCCTTTCTCCACTTGCCCTCAATCTTTCCCAGCATCAGGGTCTTTTCCAATGAGTCAGTTCTTTCAATCAAGTGGCCAAAATACTGGAGCTTCAGCTTCAGCATCAGTCCTTCTAGTGAATCTTCAGGGTTGATTTCCTTTAGGATGGACTGGTTTGATATTCTTGCTGTCCAAGGGACTCTCAAGAGTCTTCTCCAACACCACAGTTCAAAATCATCAGTTATTTGGCACTCAGCCTTCTTTATGGTCTGACTTATATCTGTACATGACTACTGGAAAAACCATAGTTTTGACTAGACAGACCTTTGTCAGCAAAGTAATGCCTCCTCTTTTTAATACTATGGGATTAGTGAATTTACAAGAAGAGGAAACAGAGAGATCTCTGCACACATGGAGGAAAGGGTGTGTGAGGACACAGCCAGAAGGCAGCTGTCCACCAGCTGGGAAAAGTGTCCTCATGAGCAACCAAATCCACTGGCACCCTGTCCTTGGACTTCCAGCCTCCAGAACTGTGTGAAATAAATGTCTGTGGTTGAAGCCCCTCAACTCATGGTCTTATGTTATAGCAGCCTGAGCTAAGAGAGGGTGTACCTGGGGAGAGTTGAAAGGAGGGACTCTTAATGGACATGTGAGTACATTTAAAGGAACCAAGGGACTTAACTGATGGCCCAGTGGTTGCGACTCTGTGCTTCCCATGCAGAGGGTGAGGGTTTGATCCTTGGTCAGGGAACCAAGATCCCAGATGTGTGACACAGCCAAAAAAATAGAACAGAGGAACCCAAAGTGGGTGGTGGGGCCCAGAGAGAACTGCCAAAAGGGATGCCATGAAGCTTTCACTCTGATGGAGCAGAGGACAGGGGAGCAAGGGGATACAGTGATGGATGGAGCCCTGAAAAGGGAGCCACAGCCAGACAGAAGTGGGGCTGTAGACAAAGGAATCCTTCCACTGCCAAGCCCAGGAGAACCTGGAGGAGGAGCACCTGGAGCCCCAGGGGTGGAGGAAACACTCAAACCCTGGGCGCAGCAGCCTCTGCCCATCCTCTGCTCTCCCTCTGGGGCCTCCCATTGGCCACAAGTTGCCAAGACAAAACCAGAGGTCAAGATTCCTTGGGAGAGCAGGGGTCAGCCTCCCAGGGGGCAGAGAGGAAGGATAGTGGATCTGGAGAGGCAAGTGTGGGAGCAGCAGAGAGAAGGGATCCCAAAAGGGGCTTGGCTCATGTGCCTGCTCAGTCACTCAGTCGTGTCCGACTCTTGGTGACTCCGTTGACTGTAGCCCACCAGCCTCCTCTGTCCATGGCATTCTCCAGACAAGAATACTAGAGAGGACTGCCATGCCCTTGTCCAGGGGATTGTCCCAGCCCAGGAGTCGAACCCACATTTCCTGCATCTCCTGCATGGGCAGGTGGATTCTTTACCATTTGAGCTACTCGGGAAGGGTACCTGAATACTGCGAAGAGAGTTAGTGATGGGTGTATGCGTAGTCTGTGGTTCCTTCCATTTTTCGTGTGTGTGTGTGTGTGTGTGTTTTGACCCTGCTGTGTGGCATGCAGGATCTTAGTTTCCTCAACAGAGACAGAACCTGTATCCCCTGCAGAGGAAGCGCAGTCTTAACTACTGGACCTCCAGGGAAGTCCCTATTCTTCTTATATTTACTTCACCAAGCATAGACAAAAGCATCCAACTGGTGCTAAATAATTGCCTGCCACATTAAGAACCTCAAGTGCACTCATGGGGACACCTGTGCCCCATGTCATCCTCGCTAAGCATCCTGGTGAGTAGGAACTGAAAGGCAGTTCTAGGAATTGTGAGCATCTTGCCGGCTGGCATCTTGGTCAAAGGTGGTTTAGGAAGACAAGTCTGTGCTGTTTTTCAGGTCCTGGTGACCAGTCTTTCTGGTCTCTGCTGAGCTGAGCTGGAGGTGCAACATAATTAGTAGGTGGAGTGACTTAGAAAAGCATTCCTACGGCCAATTTTGTTTTTTTAAATATGGGAGGGAGACTGATGTCTCTGGTGTGGCCCCCTTGATATCCTGGCTTTGTTCTCCATCTGCTCAGAGCTCACTACTCTTTTTATATTTTTATAAAGTTTTTTTTTTTTAATGTGGACCATGATTAAAGTCTTAGTTGAATTTACTTCAACATTGTTTCTGGGCTTTTTATGTTTTGGTTTTTCAACCACAAGGCATGCAGGATTCTAGCTCCTGACCAGGGATCAAACCTGCATCCTCTTTGTGGAAGGTTATATCTTAACCACTGGACCACCAGGGAAGTCCCATCACCACCCTTCTTTAAATGAACTCAAGAAATAAGTAAGCATACTAGACATGTATGTGCTTAAAGTAAAAGGTGCATTTTTGTAGCATGTCCATTTTTAATGCCAGTGAGATTTGAAAGTTTTCTTTAAATAAAAATCTTTTTATTTTTTTAAATTTTATTTTATTTTTAAACTTTACATAACTGTATTAGTTTTAGAAAAAAAGAATGTGTTCATGTCTTTGCAGTCCTAGATCACTGCACATTTCCCAGGAATATTGTCTCAAGCAGAAATTCCCACATCTCTATTTTAATGTTCATTCATTCACTCAGTCTGGTGGTTTCTGTTTCTTCTCCATTCACGTGCCCAGTGAGAGAATCTCCTCTACCCATGATCAAATGGAAAGGCTGTCGATGAATAAATCTCCTGACAACAGGTGAAAGAAAGGCCATGGAGTCATTCTTGGATAGAGCCCTGAGTTTAATGAGTTTTATACTTCCTGGAGTCTTACTCTAAATAAGAAACATACTGAGAGCTATAAAAGCTATGGCCCTTTCTTTGAAACCTCAATTAAAACCAACACAAATCAAGAATGCTTAGCTTCCCTATCCAGGACTATCTTTCAGAAAGAAAAAAAAAAAAAAAACCGTGGTGACTTATAGGAAAACCACCCTTCTGTCTGCAACTCCTCTGCCATTTCTGTAAAAATAAATAAATCTTAGAAACCAGGAAGGATGTCCTGAGCTAGGACATGGGTACCTCCACCGTCTCAAAATCAATTTCCAAATGTTTTCAGCTCTGGCTCTGAGCCAGCACATGTTTTGACATGATTCTTCCTCCTTAATTTATAACCTATGTGTATCTGCAAGGAAATTCAACCCTTATGTTGCTGATTCCTTTACACTTAACTCATCAAGCACTGCCTTCTAAGGCCCATTTGATGTTAAGAGGCTCTGAGCCCTTTTTTTACGAGGTCTTTTAAACCTGTTCCCTCTTAGAAACAGGAAGCCAGGTTTTTCCAGAAATAAACAAACTCAGCCCACAAAAAGTGTCCCTCGCTGGCCTGGTGACCAGACCCAGAGTCCTTAGTGGCTCCAAACCTGTCAGCACATTTAAAAAAAACCACTCCAATGCTGCCTCTTTCAAGGATAAAACCTTGGGTTAAAAATCCACGAGCTACCCTGTTGCTGGGAAAGTAAGGTAAAGTGAAACAGCCACTATGGAGAACAGGATGGAGGCTCCTTAAAAAACTAAACACGGAACTACCGAGTGACCCAGCAATCCTAATACCAGGCATATTCCCTGAAAAAAACCACAGTTTGAAAAGATACATGCTGCACTACTTACAGTAGCCAGAACATGGGAGCAACCTAAATGTTCATCAATAGATGAATGGATAAAGAGGCCATGGTACATATATGCAATGGGACATTACTCATCCACAAAAAGGAAAGAAACTGGGTCACTTGTGGAGACGTGGATGAACCTAGAGTCTGTCATACAGAATGAAGTAAGTCAGAAAGACGAAAACAATGATCATATTTTAACACATATATGTGGAATCTTAAAAAAATGTCACAGATGAACCTATTCTCAGGGCAGGAATAGAGATGCAGACATAGGGAATAAACAAAGGGACATGGGGGCAAAAAGCGGGGGTGAGACAAATTGGGAGTAAAGCACTGACATATATATACACTATGATGGGTAAGATAGACAGCTCCTGGGAACCTACTATACAGCACAGGGAGATTGGCTCAGTGCTCTGTGATGACCTAGCGTAGTGCAATGGGAAGGGATGGGAGGAAGGTCCAAGAGGGAGGGAATATATGTATGTATATAGTTGATCCACTTTGTTGTTCCGAAGAAACTAATACAACACTGTAAACCAACTTACCCCAGTCAAATTTGTTTTAAAAAAAATCAGCATGCCACAAAAGATAAGGATCACCTAATACCAACAGGAAAGAGAAAACCATTCTACCGGGAGGTTGCCTGGGTTGCAATTTAGGACGTGCAAACACAGGAGATGGGGAATCTGTGGAGGGAGACAGAAGAGAGCTGTTTCTTCATGAATTTCGGTGACACCATCTCTCCAGGTGTGGAAAAGACAGCCACAGGGTCCCTGCCACTCCTCTGACTGAGGGGTGGAGAGTAATCTCTCTCTCCTTGAATCTGAGTGGGCTCGGCCACTTCTTTGTCAGAACATGGTGGAAGGGATATTTTGGTCAACCTCTATGTCCAGAATCCTGTCTCTGGGTGGAGCCAGCTGCCATGGGAGAAGTCTAACTACTCTGAGACTGCCATGCTGTAAGGAAGCCCAGGCCATGTGAGCAGACCCTGGTGGATGGGACACTGCCTGGGGGTTGGGGAGAGAAAGGAGAAACCAAGATGCTAGATCCACAGGTGAAGTGAAACGTGAAAGCAAACTCTCCAGCTGCGGCCATTATCAGAGACAAACAACCCAGCCCATTCCTTCCAGAGTTGCTGACTCCCCAAATCACAGGCAAAATAAAAGGATGGTTTGAGAGTATGCATTTTGAGATGCTCGCCATATGGAGGAATAGTCATGACACCTGGATGCCTCTACTCACCTTCTCTACCTATTCTATGGCATCATGTTCATTTGTATTCCTATTATCAGTTGGTTGAAAATAAAAGAAAACCCTACTGTAGGCCTAAAAAGTAATTTGTGAATTGAAAACCTCATGAGAGCTCTCATTCAGGTATAGTTTGATCCAGGGGTTCGTGATGTCAGCCTGGCATTGATTCCCAGTCTCTGAAAAGGGCTCTCTCCTCCCAGCGCTGGCTTGTGCTCAGGACTGTGTGCTGTGCTAAGTCACTTCAGTTGTGTCTAACTCTTTGCGACCCTATGAACTGTAGCCTACCTACCAGGCTCCTCTGTCTGTGGGATTCTCCAGGCAAGAGTACTGGAGTGGGTTGCCATTTCCTTCTCCAGGGGATCTTCCCCATCCAGGGATTGAACCTGAATATCTTAGGTTTCCTGCATTGGCAGAGAGGTTCTTTATCACTAGCACCACCAGGGAAGCCCTATGCTCAGGCCAGGTGCCCTAAAAATAGCAAGAATCGTGGCACCACTTTCAATCCTGAAAGCACCACACTACATCACCCAGAGGAGGAAAGGGTGTCTGTGCCCACCAGTGATGCTTGGGCGTCTGCCCCACTCCGTGGAGTCTGATGGAGAAGGAGGTGGAGCCAGCTTACCCCTAACCATGTGGATCCCCAAATGGAACAGGGGTGAAATGAATAGGGTAGTGACCAACACATGCCCTCTCTGGGATTTCTGCTCTTTGCTATTTCAATTATTTCAAGAATAGGAGATAAATGAAGCAATTACAAGAATCTGGGTACTGTGGTCTTTAATTTGTATAAAATATTTTTATTTTGGATTGGAAAGTCCAGGTTTAAAAAAGTTATCATCTTGTATTTTTTACTTTATTTTATTTATTTTTTTAGTTTCTTTTTTTTTAAATTGGTGTATAGCTGCTTGTGTCAGCTTCTGCTGTACAGCAAAGTGAATCAGCCATACGTATTCATGTGTCCCACTCTTTTTGGCTTTCCTTCCCATTTGGGTCATCACAGAGCATCGAGTGGGGTTCCCTGTGCTATATAGTAGGTTCCCATTAGTTCTCTATTTTATACATAGTATCCATAGTGTATATATGTCAGTCCAAACATCCCAATTCATCCTACCTCCCCTTTGTTCTCTACATCTCTGTTTCTACTTCTGTTTTGCAACTAAGATCATCTGTACCATTAGAATCTGGGTAATTTCTAAAGTAGAAGGGAAAAGGAGGTTTAAGAAATTTGTCTAACACACATACATGCATTTTAAGAGTATGTTGCTGGGTTTCTATCTGAGAAGAACACTATAGATGACTTTGGCAGCATGCTGGAAAATGTTTAACAACCAGCTCTCCAGAAGAAAAAAATCAGCCCTAAATTGTGACTCTGGCTGATTTCTGTGGTGTCAATACTCCCACCATGCTGGTTTCAAGCTGCCAACTAAATACAAAGTTAGGAGGAGATGCTTACAATCAGCTCTCACAAGCCAGCTCCTGTGTTTTCTGCATAATTTTTTAAAGGATTTTAAAATTGAGAAACTTGGCCCTGGAGGAAATCTTTTCATTCTGACGGAAGCTGTATTCATGCCTTCAGAACTCCCAAATTGTAAATAAAGCCATGCTTCTGGAGGACAAGTGGCTGATGGGTGCCCATTACTTGGTACTTTCCAAAATACACACTGGAAGGACTGAGACACCTTCTCACCCTCTTCAGGGAGAGGATGGATTAATCTGTGAAGCCAAGAGGTCCCAGAAATGAACATAACCAAGTGTGGATGATAGAAACTTTGGAAGAATAACACACAGGTTGAGTAACAGAAGTAGCCATCAAAAAGAGCCCAGACCCAAGTACCATACAGAAGAGGCAACCAAATAGCAACACAAAGGGTAAAGTTGATGAACAAAAGGAAATTTAACAGGGATGAATGTAGTTCATGCGTTTGGATGGAAGGGGAAAGGCAGTCTTATAAGAACCAGATAAGGTAGAGGGCAGTTTTGACTCAGTTCGTGGAAAAGGATGACAGGGAGCTTAATTTAAAGCATTAGCACCACGTGGCTGTCAAAAATGTAATTCTCATTCACATTAACAAAAGTATGAGATCTAACAGAGGAACTGCAAACAGTAGCAGCAGATACGGTGTGTTTGTCTTGCACGGTGTTTATACAATTTTAATTAGTCATCTACATTAAAAAGCAGGAGATTTGAACCCACCCACCCTTCCCTGGTGGCTCAGACGGTAAAGTGTCTGTCTACAATGCGGGAGACCCGGGTTCGATCCCTGGGTCGGGAGGATCCCCTGGAGACGGAAATGGCAATCCACTCCAGTACTATTGCCTGAAAAATCCCATGGACAGAGGAGCCTGGTAGGCTACAGTCCATGGGGTCGAAAGAGTCCGACATGACTGAGTGACTTCACTTTCACTTTTACCCACCTCCAAAATCAAGATTTCTGGTTTGTCTTTAAAACTCAGAATTTCTGTTAACACCAAGCTCCCAAATCTTCAACAGCAACGATGGTCTGGAACTTAGCTATAGGTTCCCTTTTAAACAGATCCTATGGTCCTTGTAACACTCTCTGTTTATTGTCTGACACTAACATCTTCACTCACTGTCTTCCTAGAGACATTTGAATTTGCAGCCCATGGTCTAGAAGAAAGTAGGTGATTATCCTTTTAGTACCTCAAAAATAGTATTTATTTTTTTAAATTTATTCTGTTGAAGTATAGTTGATTTACAATGTTGTGTTAATTTCCAGTGTACAGCAAAGTGATTCAGTTAAACATATATTCTTTTGCATATGCTTTTCCGTTATGGTTTATCACAGTTTACTGAATATAGTTTCCTGAGCTATAGAGTAGGGTCTTGTCATCCTGTTGTTTTGAATTGCTTTGTAACCTCTCTCTCTCAGCTGTCTGTCCATTTATCTGTCCATCCATTCATCCATCTCTCATCTAGCATACTAGTTAGCTCACTGTCTAAACTATTTAATCTATCTACATTATCTATCTTCTAGCTACATAATACATGTTTATTATCAAAAACTGAAATTGAGAAAGTATAAGGAAGAAGGTATAAAGATTATCCATAAATTACACCAAACACAGATAACTACTGTAAACATTTTAAGCCTTTCCAGGTATACACACAGTTCACAACAGCAACAACAGCAAAATGGAATGCACAAGATGCAATTCATAATACACAGAGTGTATTATATAACCTGTCTTGTTAACTAACAACAGGCATAATATTCAGAATGTTTAACAACGGACACGGCATAGGTATTGTGTGTTAGTCGCTCAGTCGTGTCTGATTCTTTGCAACTCCATGGACTGTAGCCCACCAGGCTCTTCTGTCCATGGGATTCTCCGGGCAAGAACACTGGAGTGGGCTGCCATTTCCTTCTCCAATGGCATAGGTGTAGATCAATCTGAAAACAGGCCAAGCGGGAACAACCAGAGGCTTTGTCCATCCTAGCTGGCATCAGCAGCCGTAGTAATATGATTGGCTATTTTCCCATGTTAATAACATGGCTCTACATAATTATTTTATTGAGAACTTGATACTCTAAGGACTTACTACAATTGAACAGTCAGCCTGCTGGTGTCCGTTTAGGTAGTTCTCGATTTTCAACACATTTAATGGAAGTAGAATTGCTGGGTCAGAGGGTATATACTGTTTTAAAAGATGTTAGACACATGCTGCATTTGCTCTCTAGAAAAGATGATCCATTTTATATTCCCACCAGTGTGGTGAGAGGAACCCGTTTCTCCACACCCAAGTATTAACAGCCTTAAAAAAACAATACCAATGTGTTAGGCAAAAATAATCTTGTTTTCACACATGTATCCTGTGATTATCATGAGTGAGGTTAAATATTTTTCTACAGATTTATGGGTAATTAGTATTTCTTATAATTTGAATTGAGATGCACAAACACAGCAGGAAGCTACAGCTTTGGCCTTATAAATTTTATTGAGATTTTGCATTTTAAAAATTGTTTATTAATTCATTTTTTGCTATACAGAATTTCACATTTTTATGGAGTCAAATCATGATTTCATAAAAATAGTTTTGGCTTTGATGTCATACTAAGAAAACTGCTTCTTGAAAAGTTTATAAAAAGTATTCACCAGCTTTTGCTTTCCACTGAATGAATATTTTAGAGAACTTTTCCCCTCTGCTGGTGGTCTTATTTTTATGTTTAAATCTTTTAACAATCCAAATGTATTTTGATAAAAGGCGTGAGGTGAAGATCTAATATAAAAATGTCTCCAAATCTAAAAGAAGGCTCAACACTCGGTGATTGAAACACCCATTCTTTCTTATTTAATTGAAATAAAGTTTCAAATTCATTTGCTGTTCTTCCTGGACATTATATTTTGTTCCATTAATTTGTTTGTTTTAATGCTCTTTTAGTGACTGTAGATTTACATTGCACTTCATTATAATATCTATAGATTATGCATTTCTTCATCACTCTTACAGGGTTCCCCCTCCCCCAGAGTATTTGCTCAAATATGATGAATTTCATATCATTTTATAGAGTTCCAAAAAAATACAGATTTTCAAATTGAACTTGCATTATATTTAGGAATCAATCGGGGGGATAATAGACATATTACCAGGTACATGGTATAATTTTTTCTAATTATATATGCTTTCCAGTAACATAGCAACATCTTCTTCAAAAGGGTTTGCACATTAAGTTTATTTCTCGGTAGTTGCAGGGAAAGATCATTGGCCAAGATGGCGGTGGTCAGGCTCTCTTGCCCCGTGTGCTCTTGCTCTCACCACACATTTTGTAATAATGATTTTGCAAGGTTATGTAACCATGCAAGGTTGACAGCATTTACAGCACTGCACAGGCGCATCATGACCTATATAAGACCTGAGACGCTCTTGCAGTTGCGTTGGGGGCTGCTGCATCAACCCTGAGAGAATGAAGAATGTCTGTAGTTCCTACGAAATCTTCCAGTTTCTTCCCATCTGCTTCCCAGCTCGTGCCTCGCCTACCTTGGGTTTAGTGATCAGCAAGATGACTGGAGTAGTCAGCAGGATACCCAGTATGTACGGGAGCCTGAGGCGCCAATGGAAGGAGGAAGCCAGTGGTCACCACATGATATGTGGTACCCAGTGGCCACGGTCCTCTTGGCATGGGCCCCAGTGGAAGACTGAAAGGTGGTGAACGGTTCACTGGAGAGCATTGAAAAGGCATTACAGGTGGTGAGTTCTCATTTGATAAACAAGGTGGCAGTGCTGGCACATTGGGGTGAATTTTCCTGACTGCCCTGAAGGCGAATATAGATAATGTCCTAGCACAGGTGGGCAATGTGCAGAGATGCTTGGAAGAACTAGAACAACCGATACTGGTGTTAGAGCAAGAATGGCTTCCCTGGTAGCTCAGCTGGTAAAGGATCTGTCTGCAATGCAGGAGACCCTGGTTTGATTCCTGGGTTGGGAAGATCCACTGGAGAAGGGATAGAGCAAGAACCGCACGGCCTTGAAGAACCCAGCATCTCTGACAGTGAGGGTACGGGATGGTGATGATGAACACTACAAGACTAAGGAACGTTATGAGACTGCATGTCCCTGCTTGTTAGCAAGGCCCCTGGTGCAGCAGAAGGATGTGGCCAAGGAGGCAAGGAAGTCCCGTGAGGCCTTGGGCACCAAGGAGGCCAAAGAGAAGAGTGCACCGACTCTGCAGCCAGGATGAGGTCTGGGAAGGCCAGCAAGGGGCAAGGACCAGCCCTGGTGGAGAGCTTAGAGGTGGATCAGGGCCTGCCAAAGCCACCCCCGTGGAGCCCCAAGGAGTCCACAGAGTCTGCATATAGCCAGAAACGATGCTCAGGAGGGCAAGTGAGGCTCAGAAAACACAATGAGGACCTGGGCTTCAAGCTGGCGGAAGATGGTGGGGAAACCATGCCGTGCTTGGATCCGGCTGGACCTCAGCCCCCTCAGCTTCTACACCGGCCTGGCAGGCGGAGGAGCCTCCTGAAGATGACACGTGTTTTACAGGCGGCATGCTAGACGCCATCTTGAACAATGCCCATCCACCTCTTTGGGTTCCTTGACTGCTACCTCGGCGGTGGCAAGCTTGGGAGAAGTAGTGGGGTGGCTGCGGGCAGAGGGGATTTGAAGTGTGAAGACCCCAAGGTGGGGCAGAGCTGGTAAAGGCCCCATCCGGTAACGCGGATGCAAATGTGGGCTGATTTGCTGGCAGCAGGAGTTGACGAAAATAAAATTGATAAACAGCTCAATGCTCTGCTCCTAGAACTATGGAGGCAACTGAGAATACAGCAGCAGTTTACCAAGAATGGGAAGTGCTCACAGTAAGAGATATGGGCTGTTCAGTTAGATTACATGGTGCCCAAGGACGTTCCTTTGGAACTGTAAAGGCTGTGTTCTTACCTTTGGAAATCGGATGGCTCCCTGTGTGGAGATATACTGTAAAGGCTGTGTCTTCTCAGGTGCTGCTAACCGCTGATTCTCTTCCAGATTTACCACAGCGTGCACCAGAGCTTATAAAGTATTTGGGATCATGTGTGTGGGCTGTGAACATGGCAAAAATCCCCTTTGAAGGGGTGGGCCCGGAGCCTGTGGCTGTTGGGGTGGAGGGTGATTTGGTGATTATGGTCCTTAATAAAAATCCCTGTGGGGTGGAGTTGCCCCTGTGGAGGCTCTCCTGCAATTTCACAAGGACAGACGGTGGGCTGGACTTGGCCCCGGATGATCAAGGCACTCCCGCACATGTGGTGGGTGGCTCTTCTAACCCCATGGGGGCAAGGCCTGCAGCATGAGTTCCAGGTGATACCTGGCCTTGAGTCTTGCTGTGTACTGGGGGTGTGCTTGCATGCTAGTCCTTTGGTGTTGTAGCCTTTACTGCTGTTGCGGGATGTGGATCCAAGGGTCGGCGTCACTGGCCAAGGGAATACTGGAGCAGACAGACTGTGTGGATGTGAGGCAAGAGACCCTGAAGGGGTGGAATGTGGGGAAAGAGCGATCTGCCAAGATGGTGGTGGTCAGGCTTTCCCACCCCATGTTCTCTCACCCTTGCCCCACATCTTGTAAATAATGACTTTGCATGGTTATGTAACAGCAGAGATCATTTATAGCACTGCACACGTGCATCATGACCTATATAAGCACCACCTGAAATGCTCTTGTAATTGCATTGAAAGCATGATGCCTTGCTGCTTTGTCAGCCATGAGAGAATAAAGAAATGTCTGTAGCTCCTACGGCTCCTTGCATCTTCTCCCAGTTTCTCCCATCTGCTTCCCAGCTTGTCCCTTGCCTACCCTGGGTTCAGTAATCAGCAAGACAGTAGTTTATCTATGTTTTTTTTAATAAAAAAAAAAAAAACTTCTGTTGGACTATAGTTGATTTACAATGTTATTAGTGTCAGGTGTACAACAAAGTGATTCATATATATTTTTTCTCAGATTATTTTCCCTTATAGGTTGTTACAAAATATTGTGTATAGTTCTCTGTGCTATACAGTAGGTCCTTATTGTTTATCTATTTTATATGTAGTACCTATGCTTTTTGTAGGTATTTTAAAGACGGTCTTTTATTTTCTTCATATTTTTAACTAGTTAATGCTGGTATACAAGGAAGCCACTGATTTTTGTAGATTTGTTTTGTCCAAGTCTCCCTATCAATTCTCATCAATTCCATTTTTGGCTAAGTCTTTCAATCACATCAGCTGCAAATAATAACAGTTTCCAATGGTTTTAGCTTCTTGCCTCTTGCCTTACTTCATGGTCTAGCATAGCCAGGGTAACACTGAATCATAGTTGACAGCCTTCTTTTGTTCCAGGTTTGATAAAAATGCCCGATTATTATGTACAATATTTGCTGTAAGTGTCCAATGATCCCACTCTGTTGCCTCCTTGTTAGACAATTCCTGGAGAATAGCATTCACTTGTGAGCATCTTCCTTAACAAAAGATTATACCAAAGTAAGAACACTCTGAGGACAGTCAGCAAGGGGAAAACCAAGTTATTTAACAGTTTTAAGGATCAAAATAGATGCAGAGAGCACATAACAGTCAAAAACATAAGGTGCTTTCATATGAAAAATGAATTATATGTGTTTATAGGAGGACCACGTCATAAAAGTAGAACTAGTAGGAAATAGTCATAAGGAAGCAGATTTAAACTCAAAATAAGACATGTCTTAAAATTGAGAGCTAGTCCAAGATAGAACATCCAAGGGGTGGTGCCCAAGATAAGCCCATATAATTACGGTCAGGAGTGATACAGTGGTTTAAACTTCAGATGGTGGGTCAGTAGTAGGTCATAGTAGAGTCAGGAGTCTGCAGCATTAGCTTTATCTGGGAGCTTATTACAAATGCAGACTCTTGAGTCCTGTCCAGACCTATGGAATCAGGATCTGCATTTTAGCAAAAGGTCCAGGTGATTTGGATGTACATTAAGGTTTGAAAAGCACTGGACTAGTTGGTTTTTCTTGCAAGTCACAGACACCAAACTTGCTGACACTCGGAGAATACAGGCAGTTAATTACCTTGAATAACAAGAAGACTGTAAGTGTAGTAGCTCAATGAAGTCATCACAAGTTTGCCCCTTGTTTCTCACCTACCATCCTTGGAATGTGGGTGTTAATATTGAGTTTATTGCCTCATGGTCACAAAATGGCTGCAGCAACTCCACATACAGTTTTCACGCTCCACATTCCATGAAGGAAAATGACAGGCTTCCTCAACATCTGTCTTTTAATCATGTAGGAAAATCTTTCCTTAAATTGTCCCCGATTCCCACCTGCACACTCTCATTTCTCTATCACATCAGGAGAACTTACCTTACATCATATTGACTGGTCTGAGTGACATGCACACCCCCAATCCAGTGGGATAATTTTACCCAGTTTAGTAATTTTGGTTCATCCCCTGGGACACATGGGGAAATTTTGCCTTGGCAAGAATAAATCCTTAGAAGGGAGAGGTGGGTTGAAAGTAAAACCAATACATTTAACTTTGTTCAATGTCCCTTCTTCTCTCCTGTGTTTTCTAACATCCTCTTTTACACAACAGATGTGACTCAATACTCTGAACATTACTGAATATTGGGTCTTAATGGCTGAAAAAAGGGTTGCCATCATGACACCCATAAAAGAATGGCAAAATTTTATGTGACTTTTTCTGCCCTTCATATTGTTTTTGTTTGGTCCTCATCGACCTGTGTCATCATTACAACAAAATTAGAATCACAAATTCCTCAAATCTCTTTATGGTCTCTTTATGTCAAGTGTGGATTTTACTTTCTCAATACTTAGAGAAATTTCCTTTGGAGAAAAAAAACAACATTTTAGCTGCCTTAAGTATTTCTGTATTTAGTTCAAATTAAAGCCCTCTGCTATGAGCCCTGAAGCCATTGAAACTTACAAGATACTGACACAGCTTCAGGACTATGGCTTCAGATGGGCTGCAGGAAGAAAGGCAGCTTGCAAATGAAGATTCTTACCCAAAGCCAACAAAATCCAAGTGTTTTATGTGAGTGGTGGCCCTGGAAGGTACACAGGTGCTGCTCTGCCCTGGGGTGAGCAGGGGAGGAGAATGGCCCCAACCCCAGGGCTTGTCACTTCTGATCAAAGTCGGCTCCTGCGGCTCATAATCACCAGCTCCCACCTTTTAAAACAGACACTGATTTATCATCTGTCAGGGTTGATGACTTTGTAGTTCTGCCTAAAATACTGAAAACATTGTTAGAATAGGTTTTTAAGATGGTTTTTTTTTAGCGCACATAGTCCCTAAGAATGCCACCAATCTCTCCCTTTGAGGACATCTGCTGTGAGAGACCACCTGTCGTCAGAGACCCCCTGAGAACATCCTCTCCCATCATTACGAAAACCCCTGAAGACACCAATTGCAAAAGTTCCTTTAGGTCAGGTGGAGGTGGGTGTGTTCCAAACATGGTTTTTAATGAATCCCTTCCTATAAACTGAAGACCCCTGAATGCCAGCCTGGTACCAAAAAAAAAAAAAAAAGGCTTAAAATAACAAAGTGAAACTTGGTGACAGGAAAAGTCCGACTGGGTTTCGGCCATTGTGCAAGATCTAACAGCATCATCTTCATAGGGGTGGGACTGTTTAAGTCCCCAATTACGACCGCTCACCTCGACAACTGAAACTTATTCTTTGCACATTTCAAACGCATCTCCTTCCCTCCTCCCTCCAGCTTGGCCTTCACACTCTTAATAAAACATTAAAAAACACTCCACACTATGTTGCCGGAGCGTGTTCCACGAGCTTCCCTGAAGTCTGGCGTTTTTCTCCATCTCCATATTACAGCCATCTTCATCCATTTGCGTACAGAGGTGTCCGCGCATGAGGTCTGATTTCCTGGGAAGTTGGCTATGATGTGATTGTGTTCAAAGAAAAAGACAGAGAATATTTTCCACTGCTGCAGAGGCACTGTGCCTGCCTTTTAAACTTGAAAGATCAGCGGGTATTCTGTGGAACCTGAACACGGGTATTGGAAAAAGTGTTTCTCTAAGGGGAAAAGAGAAAAAAAAAAAAACACCTCATTCTGTTTAAAGATCATTACTCATTAGCATGCTGGGTTCATCTTTTGTGGGGAGGGGAAATAAACATAATAATAACATTTATTGAACCTAGCTTAATGGCAACAGTCTTCGAAACACTTTATACATAAGATTTTATGGAATCCTATCTCCTGAACTGGAGTGAGGGACAGATGGATTAACACATGTTTTGTTGTTTAGTAGCTAAGTCACGTCTGACTCTGTGACCCCATGAACTACAGCATGCCAGGTACAATACAGAGCTATTAAAACAATCGAGCACCTAGAAAGTGACAGCCTAGGGAGGGGGTCCACTGTCACCCCCATTTTAAGGATGAAAGTTCCAGCAGCTTGCCCAAAGGAAAGCAACTCCCAAGGGCACTGAGTCAGACTGGCTATCTGGGCACAGTAGGAGCCAGATAACGTTCAATCCTAAACTATATTATAGTTTCATATCTTTCAAGTGTAAGATGCCAATTTGCACTCTGATTTGTTATTCTTTTCTGTATCTCTCTCTCTCCTTTCTAAGAAAATAATATGGAAAATAGGATAATATCTATTGCCTCAAGAATACTTCTTGATTTTTGTTTTCCAGTTTTTGGTCTTGGAGCAACAACTCAGTAGGTGCAGGGATTAAAGAATGCCAGCCTGTGGTGCTCATGTTCCTGTTGCTTGGCTGGCCCAAGGGTTAAAGAGAAAGAGGCAGTGCCCCAAGGTAAAAGAGGAGGGGTCTCAGGCATTCACCCTCCTAACCACCCCCCTCCCTTATCTCTGTCTGAATCACATATATGGACTCTGGATAAGACTACTGACATTATCTCCTTCAATCCTTCTCCTCTAAAAATGAGGAACTGGAGCCTGAGTGGTTAAGGGGATGCACTCATTTCAGGCACCCTCTGCAGCCTGCTCTGTCCTCCTCCTTCCTCTGTCCCTGGAGAGACCCCCCACCACCACCTGATTCACCTCTTCTGCAACTCTGACCATCTCTGGACACCCACCTATGCAACACCCCCATCACAGCCTGCAGACCAACCTTATCCACCTGGAAGGATCAGACACCCTCAGGCACAAATTGTCTACGCTGCATTCATCTTTCCTTCTCCACCAACAGCCCGCGCCATCCCCTTGTTTGTTTCCTCCTGTCTCAGTGATGTTCACCCTGGTCCCCACCTGAGTCAGAAACACGGTCCTCCCTGACCATCCCTTCCCTCTTGCTCCTTCTCTGTGTGAAGTCAAGCCCTGCTGCTTCTCTGTCTACCCCCTTTTCTCATCCCCACTGCTGTGTCCTCAGCTCACTCTGGGGACTATTGCAGAAAGGCAGTTTGTCACACCCTCTGCTCTTCCATTCTCCCATGCTGGCAAAGGGAGCTTTGTACTTTGCCAATGTGATCTTGTGCCTCTTTTGCTTGCAGCAAAGGCATGGACGGCTGCTGTGAAGATGAAATGATCTGGTTCATGCAAAGTCCTCAGAACCACTGAGAGCGGTAGGAGGGCCTAATGGTCAGAGAGGCAGGCTCGGACGCACACAGCCAGGGTTCACATTCTGGGCTGCCTGCCTGCTACCCCTGTGGCCTTGGCCAAGTGACTTATCTGTGCTCTAATTTCCTCATCTGATACGGGGGATGAGAATAGCTCCACCAAAATTTGCTAAAGAATTGAATGAATACATGTAAAGTGCTTAGCATAGTAACTGGTATAAAGTGCTATCATTCATTCATTCATTCATCACTTTTTGAACCAGTGGTCCAGGACCTATTAGACTACCCCGTTCCTATCCCGTGCTCTAATTACTTGCTGTGTGACCCTGGGAGTTTACATAACCTCTCTGTGCCTTGGAGTCCTCATCTATAAAGTGGGGCTAATACAAATACCTACCTGAATTGTCCTGGCAGTTAAAAGAGACAGTCCCTGTCAAGCACTCAGCACACAGGAAGTGTTCTGAAAGGTCTGCTACATATGACTATCACTGTTATTGTTGTATCAGTAGTTACTGTTACGACTCTGAGGCCTCCTGCTAGGTGCTGGGCACAGTCTAGGTCCTCACCCATTCGTAACTTCTGCTCTAGCCATCAACAGGTCCCTGCAATTTCACTGTGCTGTGAAATTATATGTCTTGAATCTTCTGCCTTCTGTGAATTTCAAGAGGCCTCCATGACGCAAAATAGAAATACATGTCACACATAAGCTCCTATTATAGCTATGCAGGTCTTCTCAACCAGGCTGTGAACTTCTCCAAGCCAAAGCCTGCTTCTCTGTCTCCCAGACTCTGGCATTTTTTAGGTAGTGAGACGTTTGCTTCCCAGGTGGTTTGGTGGTTAAAGAATCTGCCTGCCAATGCAGGAGACTTGGGTTTGATCCCTGGATCAGGAAGATCCCCTGGAGTAGGAAATGACAACCCACTCCAGTATTCTTGCCTTGGAAATCCATGGAGAGGAATCTGGTGGGCTACCGTCTATGGGGTTGCAAAGAGTCAGGCACGACTGAGCAACCGAGCACGCAGGCACGCTGATATGTAGATGAGGGAATGAATGAGGGAAGGAATGGATGGATGTGGATGGCAGCGTGACCTTGGCCATCACATTCTTTGAGGCTCTTCTAACCAAGATGTCACCCCTCAGATCTGTAACCCAAGACAGATTTCCATTTTCCTGGAGCTGAGGCCACGGCCTCTGACGCTGAGAAATCTCCAAATGAAGGCAGTCAACATTTCTTTTGGAAATCCTTCATTGAGCTGGAGAATCCAACGGCTAGCAGGATGCTTTGGCTGCTTTCTAACTTTTAGGCCTGGATGCTTTTCCTAAAATTCACCTTCTGTATGAGACCCAGGGTCAGATTTCAGTCCTAGAGAGAGTGCGCAGTTTACTTAAAAATCTCTGCTACTTGTAATTACCACTGGGAGATGAGGCACCCCAATGCTCCAAGTACAAGGAAAGGGTAAAACCTGCTGACATTTGTAAACAAAGTCACTGTAGTCTGAGGGATAAATTCGCACTGAAATACACTCTAAACAACAGCAAAGTCACTTGTGGATGCTCTTAAACTTGGTTTTCTTTGGGAATACCGTCCGAAGCCTACACACCTGAACAGGGGCAGACCCAAAACCACTGAATAGTCTAATGATTTTAGAACTGAGTATTTTAAGCTCATACCCAGCTTAGACACTCACCACAGTGCTCCGATAGTTATCTTTCTCGACTTTCCCAAGCTCTATTCCAGAAATGTCATTTTTATTTTTCCTAAGAGTTATCAAAGGGAGCAAGGCAAGCATACATACACATGTACATAAATGTCTTTAGTCTTTTCAAGATCTGTTTGGAAATAATCAACATAGAAGTTTCTACTTGTGAACATTTTTTTAAAAACCTTTTTTCTTTTTTAATGCACTGAAGGCTATTCTGGATTTTACCTTACTTAACCTACCTACTTGGTGTTTCTCGAACTCGGTTCCAAATCATCCATGCTCCTCACTCCTGCATGCTACGTGGAACCCCTTCCCACTCCTCACAAAAAATTATTTAGACCATTGTTCAATTCTAGTTTTGTTGATGCAAGGATAGTCCGGGTCATCAGGCTTCATTCCGAAACGCCATTTTCAGGAAACAAGATACCCTGACTGCAGGCTTCTGTCCATCATTAATAAGTGTTAATAAATGCTCCAAATTCTTAAGAGGTCTTTGTTCAGCCTGGAGCTTGACATCAGGATGACCCAGGGATGGCTGGGTTTGTTCTATCAGATTCCCACAGCAGTTGGTCCAAACTCTGCCCTTGGGTCCTTCTGGTTAGAACCTGAGTTTAGCTGTGCCCCAGACCAGCTTGACTCTGACTCACTTCAAATCTTTACAGCTACACAACTTAGGCAGCAAATACCGGAGGAGAAGCAAGCACAATGAAGCACAAAGCTGATTAGCTTCCCCTTAATGACTCACCACCCTTAGCAGATTATTTTATCCTATCCTGATCTACAATCTGTATTGTAAATGTGTCCAGGTGTTTGTGGGAAACCAGCATACTTTGGATGGTTGTATACCATTTTCTCTCTGTACACTTTGACTTTAGCAGGTCAACGGAGCCCTACTCTGATTTAATTCTCCTAATTGGCTGGATCCATTCTCCAGACGCTAGTCAAGGGGCACAAGCCTGTATCCATGCTTAATATCCAAGATGCTGTTTAATGAACTGGGCTAAAACTGGGCGGCCCTTGCATCCTGCCACCCAGAGTCAGAGCCAACTTCCAACCATACCCGCTTCCTGCATGTAATTCCTCTGCAGCCTGAAATTAAATCATTCTGCCCACTTTGGGATCTGTCCATTTGCCATTTCACAGAGATAACCAATGATCTGTAGACAGAAATGCACACTCGGGATTTGCATGAAAAGTAAACAGAGGGAGAAAGTTTTCTCTGTTCTTCCCACTCAGAGAAGGGTCCCGTCACAACACACAAGGGACCAGCACCAAACTAAAGAACATTTTTTATTTTTAATAAAATAGTGGAGCATGAAAAATATCATATATGACAAATAGACACCAGCAAGACCACTCTTTCCTGGCACCTCCTGGTGAGGAGAATTAACTCCACCTTTTGTAGACAGGCTTCTGGGCTCTATTCATGGAAACCATTTGTTTAATAATAGAAAGAGTCAATAAGCCCTTTGGGCACTTTTGAATCATCCCTCTCCCCTCTCCGCCCCCCCCCCCAACCCTTCTACAAATCAGTCCAAACGTGTATCACATAGGCTTGGTTTCCATTAAAAAGCCACAAACTGTAAAACTAAAAGGGTTCTGAGGGCTGGGCCCCTTAGTTCTTTTGTTAGCATACTTCTTTTGTTGTCTTTACTACAGCAAAATACTTGTTTCTCTTTTGATTTTTATGGAAAGAAAAAGAAATGTATTGCACATCGTTGGCACTGTACCAATACGAGGTTAGATGGAAGTTTCTATCTGGGAGAAAGACCCATTTGTGGAGGCTGGAGTCTATTTTAAGGGACTCCACATCCACTGGAGCGTGCTGAGCTGTCAGGCCTTCTCTTTCTTCCTGTTTGCACAGTAGTTGCTGTCTACAAGCGGCCTTCTGAGGGTGGGCCCCTGGGATGGCTAGCCTGCAAGAGATGGCATCTCTCTCCCTCTTTGCAACTCAGCAGAGGCTCTTTAATTTGCAAAGAAGTTATCTCTTCCCTGATTTGTAAATGGATAGCAAAGCCAACTCAAACATACAGATGTATATTTATGGAAGGTTCTAAACAAAAGTTTTCTTCTGGGGGCCTGAATCAACTGTGCTACCACAAATTAGTTACACAAGAGGCTATTTAACTGGGAGGGCTCTCCTTCGCAGAAGACAAAAACCATGCCCTTTAAGTACATTTGGACTTTCAGTGTATCACAGCATCCTGAATTTCAGAGTAAAAACTTTTTATTTTTTTTTCTTTTACTTTTATTAAAAAAAAAAACAAAAAACAAGCAACCAACCAACAGAGAAAAGCACCATGTTTTGGCTCTGACAGCCACTGAATCCTCTCTGGGAAAGTTTTCCAATCCTGCCATCCCTCCAAGCCCCATTTACACACAGGTGGGAGGCTGGGCGGGGATTTCATATTTCCCCAAATGGGTTTTGGGGGGATGCTGGGCTTTTTTGTAAATTCCACTGCTGGTGATCACGCTGGCCGGTTTTCTCCGGCTCTTTTTCTTGAACCTGCGGCTGCAAACGTTCTGCCAGGACTGCAGCGTCTTAGATGTCCAGACCCACATGCCACTGGTGATGCCCACCACCAGCAGCATGAAAATCTTCACCATGAAGATCTCCACCGCGGGGATGGAGGTGGCCATCAGACAGTCCAGGTTTTTAGTCTGGTTGTTCATTTTGCACTTGTGCTGCGTGGCCAGGACTTTCCAGTACTCCACGTTGAGGCGTTCGTAAAAGTAGCAGGCAATCACACAAGTGGCCGGCACCGTGTAGAGCACGGAGAAGACCCCGATCCGCACCATGAGTTTCTCGAGCTTGTCCGTGTTCTCCCCACCCGTTTTCATCACCCTCCGGATGTGGAAAAGGGCCACGAAGCCCGAGAGGATAAAGGAAGTGCCGATGATGAGGTAACAGGCCAGGGGGATGAGCACGAAGCCGGTGAGGGCGTTGATGTCCATGTTGCCCACATAGCAGACGCCGGTCAGCTCGTCCCCCGCGACCCGGCGCATCACCAGGATCAGGATGGTCTTCACGGCCGGAATGGCCCAGGCGGCCAGATGGAAGTAGCTGCTGTTGGCCTCGATGGCCTCGTGGCCCCACTTCTTGCCCGCGGCCAGGAACCAGGTGAGGGTGAGAATCACCCACCACAGGGAGCTGGCCATGCCGAAGTAGTAAAGGACCAGGAAGACCAGGGTGCAGCCCGTGCTCTCCAGGCCCTCCTGGATGACATAGAGCTGTCCGCTGTCCCGGTCGCAGGCGATGCTCTCGGCGCCCGCAAAGAGGCGGATGATGTAGCCCACCGAGTAGACGCAGTAGCACATGGACAGGAAGATGATGGGGCGCTCCGGGTACCGGAAGCGCGCTGGGTCGATGAGGAAGGTGAGCACGGTGAAGGCGCTGGAGAAGAAGCAGAGCACGGACCAGACAGCCAGCCAGACTACCGCGAAGCGCTTGTCGTCGCGGCTCCAGTACACGTCCACGCCGGGCGTGCAGAGCGGCGCGCACGACGCACTCTTCTCCACGTGGTGAAACTTGCCCGGGTTGTCGCAGCCGGCTCGCCCCGGCCCCCCATCCTTCAGCTGGTGCTCCTGCGCGCTGTGGGGTCGCTGCGGCCTTAAGAGCGGCGGAAACATGCCCGAGCCCCGCGCGGGCTCGTCAGAGCCGTTGTTGGGCGCCTCCATGCACAGGTAATTGGGGTCGTTCTTGTTGGGGAGTTTGCTGCAGTCCAGGGAGTCGGGCCACTTGAAGTTGAACTGCTCCATGATCGGGGAGCACTTTAGCCGGGCCTGCTGGCACATGACCCGGCAGGCGGGGATGGGGGTGGAGACTTGCTCGGTGCACATGGGCGCGTACAGGGAGCACAGAAAGAAGCGGAGGTGGCCGTGGCAGCCGTACTCCACCAGCGGCGCGAACTCGTGCAGCTGGATGGCGGCCTCGCGCTGATTCTCATGGCCCATCAGGTTGGGCATGCGGGTCATGTTGTAGCCAATGTCCTTGCACATCGGGATCTCGATGGGCTGGCACTTGCCGTCGCCCGGCCGCTCCATGTCCATAGAGCTGATGGCAGCACACGAGCCCATCACCTGCAGGACTAGCCACAGGCGGGGGCCCGGACGCTGCATGGTGGCGTCGGAGGTGCCCCGGCGGGGAGGTCCGCCGCCCTCAGAGCAGCCGCTCCCAGGCTCGGGCTGCCGGCCCCGGCTCCTCGTCCCCGCTCCGGCTCCCGCCCATGCCCGCCCTGCCCAGCCCAGCCCCGCCCGAGCGGTGCGCACAGCGCCCCCCGGCCCCGCTCTCCGCGCCCGCCTCCGCCGAGGTGGAGCCGCTGAAGAGAGGAGCAAAGTTTGCGAACAATACCGGGAAGCGAGAGGAGCCCCGCAGCTCTCGGCGCGCGACCGGCTTGGGCTGCAACTCACGGCCGCCGCCGCCGCAAACTTTGGCTTCTCGTGGGAGCGCGCGGAGAGGGCGGGCGGCGCGGGCGCACCGGAGCCGGCGACTCGCGGCGGCTCCGCCCTCCCCGCGCCGGCCTCGGCCCGGCTCGGCCCGCAGCCGTTCGGAGTCCGGTCCCGGGCTGAGCAGTCTCGCAAACAGGCAAAGTGGGAAAAAGCAGAGCGCTGACAGGCCCCGCCCCCGTGCCGCGCGCCCCGCCCCGCCGCTGCTTTGCATGAGAAAGCGCAGCGCCCGGCCCCCAGATCTTGCCACCGCCCCGGCCCCCGGCCTCGCGTCGCCGCCCTCTCGTGCGTCCCGCCCGCTGCTCCTTCGCCTTCTGCGCCAGCCTCCAACTTGGCCTCCCGTCGCCTCCCCGCCTGCGCTCCCTTTCTCGGGGCGCCCCCGGCCTCGTCCCCCGCAGCCCAAGGGCGCCGGGGTTACTGGAAGTTCGGAGACTGGCCGGAGGAAGGGGTGGGCTGGTCTAAGTCAGGCTAGGGGCTTATCTCCCCTGATTTTTATGGTGGGTCCCCGGCCGAGGCAGCTTTCAAAGCGAGGTGGGATTTGCGTTTTATGGCCTCGGCCATAAAGTGGCCCCTTAGCTTGTAAAGCTGCCCGCATCTTCCCGAGGCTGCGGAGTTACCAGGCCTGCGTCGGGGCTCCGGCTCCGGGGAGGGGGGTCTCTTTGAAATTTCAAAGAGAAGCGCTAAGGGCAGGGGGAGGGGCTCTGGGAATCTAGATTTTAGGGCCGCTGCTCCGAGGTCTCCGCGAAGAAGGCGGGGAGGGGGAAGGGCGGGCAGCTTCCTAGGACTCTGAGGTCCCACCCCCCCCTAACCCCCGGCCTCGGGAAGCCGGGGGCTTGGTTTGTAGAAGGGTGACCCCCCGCCCCCACCAGAGCCGCTGAGTTGAGGGGCCTCGCGCCAGGCAGGCCTGGTAATTTCTTCTAGGCGGCTGAGTTTATTTATTATAGGAAGTCATTCGCTCGTCGGGTATTTATATTATTTGGCGAGTGATTTGCCCGGCCTGCTCCCTCCTTGACTGCGGACCCGCGGGATGCTGCGCAGTTGGAGGTGGGAGGGCGCTGAGTCAGCTCTTTTCGAGGGTCCCCAACTCCCCGGGAAAGGGGAGACGCCCATGCCTCGCTCAGTTTTCTTAAAAAGTGGGGGAGTGTCCCGGCCCAGTGCCCTTAGAGCACGCCCTTCGGATGGGGGCGAGTTCGGGACAGAGTCACTTAGGCCACACACACACACACCCGAACCTGGGCGGGCGCGGTGGGCGCGGATGCCCACGCCCCACTTCCAAAGAAGCGCTTCACCTGGCTTCCCGTATTAACCCTTCAGTAAACAGTACCCCTCGGAGGTGGCCGGGTCTCTCTCCTCTTAGACGCTCTCGAGGTCGGAATCTTTGAAAGTTTCCCTGAAACTCCCAGGACCACGCATAGGGGGTCCGTTGGAGGACTTAACCGAGCCGGAGGAGAGGTCACAGGAGCCGGCCCTGTGCGCAGGGGTCTCCTTTTTCTTCCTCCCTTTCTGAGGTTAGCACTCTGAAGGGATGTGCGCTTCGCACAGACATCCCTGGCGGTCGGTGCTGCTCTCTCCACTCCCACCGCACCCCACCCCCCGCCCCCGCCCGGCTTTGCAGGAGCCGCTGGCGCTGCGGGTTGCCCGGTTATTTCTAGGAAGCGCCCAGAAAGGAGATGCTCCTGCCAGTCGCTCGTCCCCTGGGAAGCTTTTTGTCAGCGGTGGCAGAAGTGGGGCGCTTCCTCTGAAAGGCTTTTTTAGAATATTGGCTTTTGTTTGAAACAAGTCGTATGATTTTACATCTAATAAGAAACTTGGGAGAACTCAAAACCTAAAACATACCCACTTATTCTATCCATCCATCCATTCAGCAAACAGAGAAGAACGAGGCTGGGAATTTGCACCCGGCACTGAATTAGTGTCCCTGGATCTCCCTGTGAGGTGTTGGAGGAGGTGGGGGGTGAGGTAGAAAGTGGGGGGGGGGGGGGAGTGATGGGGATAGGGTCGAGGTAAATAAACGCTAATACAGTCAGAACAAGCTGCCTTCAGCTGGATTGTTTCTCCGAGATGCTTTTTTTAAAGGCTGTCATTTTTCTTAAGATAGTTGTGTTTGTGTTTTGTTTTTTTTTTTTTAATCTAGTGAGCTATTTTCCGAACCTTTTCATTAAAAAGATTCCAGAATTTTTCTTGCCAGTTTCCTGCCTTGGACATCATTTTCCTTCTTTTTCCTTTTCTTTTCCTTCCCTCAGAAACTCTGAAAATAGACATGGGGAAGAGTCACTGACAGTGCCAAATACCAAGAGCCAGGGGTGTGAGCTATTTGAGAAAGCATCTCCTAATTGATCTTTTATGTGCTGTTTTAATTCAGCCATGTTCAGACCCATTATTTTCGCTATAACCACTTCAGATTGCTTTCTTCTCTCCTTTTTTTAGAAGAAAAAAAAAAAAAATGTCTGCAGAAGTGCTTCTCTCTGCCCAGCTGAGATGGAAACCAACAAATAGACATTATGATAGAAAAATGAGGGCTCTGAGAAATCACCAACTGCAAGATAACTCTGTAACTAATAAATGAAAAGGCCCTTTTGATGGCTCCAGCTGAAAAGATATTTTATTTTATTTTTTTTTCCTGTGTGTGGGATTTGAGATGTGTGATTCTAAGGAGCGGCGGGGTTCCCTGCTGCTCAGCTCTGGCTGGCAACTGGCCCCCCTCTGGCAAATGTTATGGAGAATTGGGAGGAATTTTATGGCTGTCTCTCCCCTCAGCTCTTTTTTCTTTTGTCTTCTTTGAAGAATGACTTTAGACATTTTATTTACATATTTAACCATGGATGAAAGGGGGAAAAGAAAGCATTTGGGGCTGTCGTGGGAATGGTGATATGTTTAAATTAATGGAAATCTTATTAGGCCTCTAAAATTTTGAGCAAAGGTTTTTAATGAAACTTTATAATTAAACATGATTTCAAATAACATGCAAGGATAAGGAATATATATATATACACATATATATTTTATACACCAACTATCTAAAAATATATGTATATGGGAGAGACACTCTTAAACATTAACTACCTTCAAATTCTTGCAAATGTTTGCCCAGAAAAAGAAAAAGGTTTTGAACAGGAACATGATTTCATCAGTCAGGCAGTATTTTGACCGAGAGCTAAGTATTTCTGGATGGAAGGAGATTGAGAGAGAGGCAGAGTTTCATCACCTAGCAAATTCCAAAGTTGAAAAGACCTTAACAGGGATATTGCTAAAAATCAAAGTTGTATTTCCTCTTAAGACGTTATAGTCAGTGGAAATGATGAGCTCTGTGTGAGATGTTCTAAAATGAGATTCAAGAAAACCCACAGTAATCTCTTTAAGATAACAAGTACCAACTCTTTCAGTGGTAGAGAAAAATTAAACCATAGACTTAGCATGTTACAAGCTAATTACAAGAGTAAACTTGTAGACTATCAGCACAGCTTAGGAAAAGAAAGAGAAGCGTGTTGTAGGGTTGAAGGTAGAAAGTGGTTCAGGTGATCTCTGTTTTTCTAGGAACTCTTGCTTGGAGCATCTCTTCTCAGCACATTGGCATTTGATGATCTGGTAAAATGAGTCTGATGTTTCTTCTTTTATCCTCTACTATCATCAATATTTGTATTTCATCAGCACTTTTCCGATTCTCCTTTCAAGTAAGAATGCGATGCTAATAATGGTCTGACATGTAGAGGGATCTCTGATACCAAAACGTGCCTTTTTCCCCGATTCCATCTAGGGTTATGTTTCTGCAGAAGCTTATTATGAGATTTAGGAAGGGAAAAAAAAAAAAAACAGGCACTGAGAATTCTGTTTTCTAAGCAAGCAGGCATGCTCTTTCCCCTTACCCCCACCCCACATTTTTCTCCTAGGAGAAAATACCTTTGGTCATCCGAAGGGATACTTACTAAAGAAAACACACACAGCGTGTACCACCCCAGAAGCCACACAAGCTGCGGCAAATTCACCGGGCACAAAGTTTTTCATTCCACCTAAAAACACTCGACGGAGGATGTTGGGGTGGGGGCGGGGCGGCAAGAAACAAACAGAAAAGCATCCACATCATAAAACGGATGACTGGAGGGTCCTCTGTTGCTCCAATACAATTTAGGCAGCGATTTTAAGGCCACTTCCCTTGAAATGTGGTTTGAAATATTACCAAAGGTTCCACAGGGTGCATTAGTGTGAATTGCAAATCACAGCCTGTCTCTAATCCCCCTTTCAAGGCCCGGCTTTGGATCACTGGCGTCTACGCGGCTCCCCACTGCTTCTGGCGCTGGAGGGACCATTCAAGGGGACAGCTTACCCCTCTATTCCCACACTCCAAAAAACAACACTGCAGACAGACACCCTCCAACTAAATTAGATTAAACTCCTTCTCCTCCACATGGCATTAGCCTTTTCACTGCCCAAGATTCATTATTCAGTGCCTCCTAATTTAAAGATACAGTATTTCTTTTTCATCTCAACAGAGACGGGCAAGAGCGACACACATACTGAAAGAGGGGACAAAGCCCGCCTTCCATGTAAGTGCTTCCAAATTACAAGGACATTATCTGTTTAAAATATAGGAAAGGCTTAGCACATGTCTGCTGTAAAATACAAACAAATTGACCCTTTGCCTCTGACAGAACTGGCCCCTATCAAAAGTACTTAAACCTGTAATTCTGTAAGGAGCTGCTTTGAGGCGGGAGGAAGGGGGAAGAAGTCTACGGGAAGAAAAATCACAGCATTCCAGGAAAATGAAACAAAAGAGCATTCTTGTATGTGTGCGTGCATACGTGTGTTGGGAGGGGGTGTGTTTTATTTTGTTTTGCATTTATATTCCAAACAGCTTGAAGAAACAGTGTTTTGGAAATGAATGCACGATGTTCGAGCTCAAACTTCATTTTTGGACATAATTACTTTGCTTCTTTTTCCCTTTCCCTTGGCTGTTTGGTATATATTGATTTAATTACTCACCTTCCCATCTGTTTCCTTTCTGCTTTGCGCCTCCACCCTGGGACCCTTTCATTGCGCCTGTCTGGAGGAGGGATGCTAAGAAAGAGGTCAGCTCCGCCCCCCGCCCCACCCCAGGCTGCTGCCCCTGCACAGGTGAGAGAGGCAGATAAGATGAGGAAACCTTCCCTTCAGGGACAAAGCAGGGGCACTCAGAAGCCTGGTCCTGCCTTAAAAAAAGGGAAAAAGAGCCAGCCTCCTGATTTCGCCCTGACATCGGCTGAATCTGAAACCACTTGGCCCAAATTGTGGGTACCCCTAACCAGTGGTGGTGACTGTAAGATTGGAGTCTGAATCCCTACCCCCAAATTCTAGCCCGGCGACCCAGGAAGAGTTCCCTCCTGTCACCATGCCTCAGTTTTCTCACCTGAAAAATGGGCACCGGTGGGGTTGCAACCTCACAGGGCACAGGGAGGATGCTGCTATAATACACCAGGAGGCTTTTAGAGCTATATCAACAAGCGCTGGGTTCACAGCGGCTGTCACAATGATGGCAGGAGAGCAGCAATGGAAGGCAAGAACACCATCAAGGATACAACAGAGCATAACATTCGTGAGCAGGGGTTGGGGTCCATGACATGTCATGTCAGAACTAAAATAATACAAGCCAACAATCGTATGTCAATTAAGTGCTAGGTCTTCCCAGGGGGCTCAGTGGTAAAGAATCCACCTGCCAATGCAGGAGACACAGGTTTGATCCCTGGGTTGGGAATTTCCCCTGGAGGAGGAAATGGCAACCAGCTCCAATATTCTTACCTGGGAAATCCCATGGACAGAGGAGCCTGGCAGGCTACAGTCTATGGGGTCACAAAAGAGTTAGGCACAACTTAGCGACTAAACACAATGAAGTGCTAATAAGAGTGGAAACTGATTGAGCGTTTGACCCATGCCAGGCAGTGTTCTAAGCCTTTTATGTGAAATGACTCATGTAACCCCATAAAGCAGGTTGTAGGAAGATTCCCATTTTTGAGAGGAGAAACGGAAGTGTGGGAGTCTAAGAGTCACTTGCCAAGGCCATATGGCAGATGAGGGACAAAGTCAGGATTTAAAACCAGGCAGTGGGCTCTGTACTCTCTCCACTGCCCTGCCTGCCTCTGGTGCACAGAAACTCAGGACTCTCGGAAAAGGCCCTGTTTGGGTATCATGTCAGTGCCCAGTAAAAGGATAAAGGCCTGGTTTATGGCCTTTTCCCTTTCCTCCTGAATTGGAAGGCATTGGCCACTTTCTTATCATCTTGATGTTCCACTTTCTTGCATTTGAAGGGACTCTTTAGGGTCACAAACAGTGAAGAAAAAGTGGAGGAAACACCACGTGGGAGGTTCCTGGGTTGATTTACCCCTCTCTTCAGCTGTGTGACCTCAGGCAAGTTACTTAACCTCTCTGAACTTTGTTATAAAATGAAGATAATACCAACACCTCCTTTATAAGATCTGGGGTAGGATTAAGTGAGGCAACTCATGAAGTGCTTCTAACAGTGTCTGGCACTGGGATTAGCCAGTGTATAAACTCTCTGGACAGTTGCCTTTTGACTTTCTTTGTTAAATTCTTCTTTTGTTTTCACCGGTTGGAAGGGAAGATGGTTTGCCAATAGCATCCATTACGAGCATCCTCCACTTACGAGGATTTTTCTTTCCAGACTGAACTGCTAACACTCATAGCTTCCTGCTTCTTCCTTGAATTTAGCCAGGAATAAGCAGCTGACAAGTTGGAAGCAACAATGGGGGGTGGGCTTGGCGACACAGCTGCGGAGTCCCTTCCTCCCCCTGGAACCACCTTCAGCTGCTGCAGATCTCTTTCCAGGACGGCTGCTTCTCCTTTCCCTCCAGCCTAGATCTGAAACTCAGTGATGAATTTCTGCTGCTTTCAGAAACAATTCAAGTTTCCCTTGTGTATTTCACGGCAAGAAAAGAAACTCATTCAGATCACCTGCTCTGCTCTCCTCCTTGTAAATGACAATTCAAATGCAAAAATCCCATTTTTCTCTAAGGTCCAGAACAGGGTAGAGAAGATAGTTTTTCTGTCCCTGCATACATTTCAAACCCGCCCCCCACCCCGGCCTTTTTTTTTTCTCTAAAATAACACTTGGGAAGTTCTTTGTGCCTGTTCTTGTAGCTGAGAATGGTGACTTGAAGAATAAAGATTCTCTGTTCTGACAGTTCTGTCTGCTGGTTGGTCTGTCTCCCTTTCTCTCTCTTCTTCTGTCTAATATACATGTATTATATATGTAATCTAATTATATAATATAAATATACATACATTAATTCATATACATATTCAAAATCTAATATTTTTGAAGAGATATTTAAATTATTATAACTTTTTATTTTATACTGATCAAAATCTAATTTTGAAGTTGAATTTCCAAACTTAATCCTCTCTGCAGCTCCAGAACCAAGAACCATGCCTGATGCATGTTTTTTCAATAATTCTAAGGGTGACTATTTTCCACACTGATATCCTACACAAAAGGCCGTGCCCCTCTTGATGGCTGGGAGATGCTGAAGTTGCTCCTGACCTATCTACATGCTGAAGAGGGACTCAGAAAGCTGGATTGGCCCTGAGGTTGCAGCTGAAAGAGGAGCTTCAGTTTTTTTTCTTGAATATTAGAAAATATTATTTTTCCTTCATTCTTGAAAGACTAGGTAATATTAACAAATTGAAAATAATTTCAAGATGTTAAGGAACCTCCCCACTCCTGTTCCCTTGTATGTAGGCAGTGGGAAGGACCGGTCCGTCCTGAGATGCCCTCTGCGATGGAAGGCTCTGGATGGCTGCATCACAAGGACTAAGGTTGGAGAGATGCCGCCTGGACCAGGAGGAAATGAGTGAGCCAGAGAAGCATCCTCAACTTTCCGATCACCATGGTGACCCCTGTTTATTGAATACATGTCACTGGCCAGGCACTGTTCTCAGCCCCTTAGAAACTCTGACATTTTTCATCCTGGCTACAACCCCACTTAGTTGGGACTATTGTTATCTCCATTCTGCGGAGAAGAAAACTAAAGTTCCAAGAGGTTAAGTCACTCAGACAGAAGACTGAAGACGTCAAGCAGACCCTGAAGCCAGGCTCCCCATCACTTCCTTCCATTGCCCTTCAGCCTCTGATAGTAGAAGCAGAAGAGGCCAGATACCAGAGCTTACAAGATGGGACGGGAAGGAAGGAGTAGATTTTATAGATCCTCCAGGAGGGTTAAAAAAAAAAAAAAGCTAGCAGGGCTTGGTTTATGTGTGATTAGTGTCCCATATAACTAATTACACTGGGACAAGAAGGGGAAGCCAGACAAGTCTGGGCCACCCCCCCAGATGGAGAGGAATGACCAGAGACCTTAGCAGCCCAATGCCTGTGACACAGCAAAAAGAGAAATTGCAGGTGGTTGAGATGGTCAACTTGAGTGCAGGTCACATCTGCACACCTGATCAGGGTACTAATGACCCCACTCAGATGTCATAGAAGCAAACCTGGGGTCTCCAATCACCTGACCCCAAAGCCTTTTGACCAGTGTATCAATTAGAGGCAGCCAGAGCAATGGAGCCTATAGTAGGAGATACAGATTTATTGTAAGGCAACAGCCTACATGGTTTTGAGGGCTGCTGGCTGGGCAAAGTTGAAATATACTGGTCCACTGGGCCAGACTATCATCCCCTGCTTTTCAATGAAACCTGCATCCAGAGGTTGCAGAAAAACCTGCTGGGAAGGTATTTTAATAGAAGTGATCAAAGTTCACCATCTGTTGAGTTTATTTTATTCTTTTGGCCATATTATAGCATGTGGGATCTTGGTTCCCCAACCAGAGGTTGAACCCATGACCCCTGCAATGGAAGTGCCGTCCTAGCCACTGGACCACAGGAAATTCCTCATCAGTTGAGTTTAAGTAAAGGAGATTATCCTCAATAATGTGGGTGAGCCTCATCCAAAGAGGTGAAAGGTCATAAGAATAAGATTTCCAGCCTGCTGTGTGGATTTCAAGCTTGCCCAGCCAGCAGCCTTCAAAACCATGTAGGCTGTTGCCTTACAATAAGTCTCCATCTCCTACTGTAGGCTCCATTTCTCTGGCTGGGCCCTAACTGATGCACTGGTCAAAAGGCTTTGGGGTCAGGAGATCCCAGTTTTGCTTGTATGACATCCAAGTGGGGTCATCAGTACCCTGTTCAGGTATGCAGATATGACCTGCACAAAGTCACTTAGCTTTGGAGGGAAACGGGCTTCAGTCTAGCCCCTACCTTACTCCCAAGTTATCCTTCCTGGCCTGGATCTGTGTCTGCCCCTTACTCCAGTTTGCACAAATCTCATTCCAGCAAATGGTGTGTTCCCCTCTGAGAGGTTTCACCTTTTCCTACTTCACACAAGCACCTATGTTGTGGACCCCCTTGGATAGGTTATTAAATCCTTCTGAGTGTCGTCTCCTCATCTATAAGATGGGAGTTATATCCTCAAAATGGAGAGGGTTATATGAGATGACTCATGAAAAAAACTTATCATGGTAACTAGCATGGGGCACCCATAGATATTAGTATCTGTTAGTATTAGACTGGGCTTCCCAGGTGGCGCCAGTGGTAAAGAACCTGCCTGCCGATGCAGGAGACACAAGAGATGCAGGTTCAATTCCTGGGTTGGGAGGATCCCCTGGAGGAGGGCATGGCAACCCACTCCAGTATTCTTGCCTGGAGAATCCCATGGACAGAGGAGCCTGGTGGGCTACAGTCCATGAGGTCTCAGAGTCTGAGGTGACTGAGTGCATGCATGTGCATGCACACACATGCACACACATACACACACACCCATGCAGTGTTAGAGCATTTGTTTCTCATTGCATTAATTAGGTATCTCCTTAGCAAGTGACAGAACTCAACTGGAGCTGGCTTAAACTAGAGAAGTTTCCTCTATCTGGGATTTCAAAGGGTGATGCTTTGGCAGAGGCTGGGGACCTAAGAGCCTAGTGATTGGCATAGACCATCAGGATGCAGCCCTGGAGTCCTGTGAAGGAGGGCAGTTACCCAAGCAGAGCTCTGCCTGGATGCAGGGGAGGAGATGGACAGGGTCAGACAGGCATCTGTAGGGTCTGTTTTGCTTTCTCAGAGGCCAGCTGAGGCAGGCAGCATTTTGACTACAGTGGCTGGTTTTTCCTCAGGAGCACAGTGGAAAGCCGTGTTTTTGGTCTCCTCCATGGCTATTTGGTAAGCTGCTTGCTGGAGTCAGTTGGGTTTTGAAAGGGTGTGCTTGAAACCAAGTTTCACATGCTGGTATCTCCCTGACTGCACTCATTGTTGGAGCAAGGTATCTGGGGGAACATGGGAGTCAGGCCCCGAGGATCCCACTGAGGAAGGCACGAGTTTCATCATCTTTTGGCAGCTTGAATGCATATCCACTGGGCCCAGGGAGTGGCTTAATTACCCGCCTAATAGCAGGTCCACTTATGGCTTCAGGTTTCATAGAGGAAGAAGCATCATTGCAAAATGCTTTTGATGTGGTTTATTAAGCTACGAGGCCATGGTGACATGTGAATTTTTAGAGCTTGGTGCAGTTTGTCGGTGGAGGGGGGGGGCGGCGGGGCGGAGGGAAGGCACATACTTTGTAGAGAAGGAAATTTCAGATCCTGGATCCTAAGTTTGGAAAGAGGTTGGGAATATTTTTTGCTCCCTCCTTGTGCTTCCTGCCTGACTAGGTCTTTATGCCATCTGACATGAATAGCTGTTAGAAAACAAACAAACTCGCAAAGAGTTTCAGGGAAAAAGACTGCAGAAGTTGCATAACCAGAAGTTGCAGCGTTCAATATTCCTTGTAATCAGAAAGCACCAACATCTTTCTGAAATCACCACGGCTACAGTTGAAGTTTTTTCCTTCCTAAATTGCTCTTAGATCCTCCATTCAGATCACTGGGGTGTGTGTGTGTGTGTGTGTGTGCGCACGCGTGTGTTGAGTGCCTGCCACACACCCTGCATGGGACCCCCACAGGGAGGAAAGGGGTGATAAGAAGAAGATATTTTGTTCTTGGGGAGCTTATGGCCAGGGGTAGGGGGTGGTGAGGCAGGCTTCCCAGGTGGCACTAGTGGCAAAGAACCCACCTGCCGATGCAGGAGATGTAAGAGACTTGGGTTCGGTCCCTGGGTCAGGAAGATCCCCCGAAGGAGGGCATGGCAACCCATTCCAGTATTCGTGCCTGGAGAATCCCATGGACAGAGGAGGCTGGCAGGCTGAAATCCACAGGGTTGCAGAGTCAGACACAATTGAAGCAACCGCATGTACCCATGCACACACATATGCCTGCATGGTAGGGTAGGGGCAGATGCCACGTGGCTGCCTTTTATGTAAATTCACATCATGTGAATTTCAACAAGGGTGTTACAGAAGATAAAAATAGAGATTCACTAAAACAAAATTGAGAAGAATGTCATTTACACCCCCGTTTTATTTTGCTTTATTTTTTTGAGGTATACTTGATTTACAATGTTGTGTTAATTTCAGGTGTACAGTAAAGTGATGCAGTTTTACATACATACATAACTGTTCTTTTTCAGATTCTTTTCCCTCAGAGGTTATTACAGATTATTGCTTAGAGTTCCCCATGTTATATACTGGGTCCTCATTGGTTGTTTTATATATAGTAGTACCCACACTCAATTTTAAAATTCAATTAAAAAATCCAATCATGTGAAACCTGGCAGATTAAGTTAATATTGAACTGTATTTACTCTACGGCTGCAGCTCTGACCCCTTTGAGCTAGAAATACTGAAAAGGTCCTTCTCAATATGTACTTCTTTGCAAAAATTAGCCTTGAATTATGCAGCAGATTTGCAAAAGGCAAGATTTCATTAACAAATCCTCTGTATAAAATGCTTCTGCCCTATATTTTAGGATAATGTTTAAATGCAGTGCTAGCTGTCTGCTGGTTCTTTTATTTATACAAAAACTATTTCCTTCGGGGAGGCAGGAGTTGGCAAGGAGTTGGTCCACCCAATGCCTGCTTTTGTAAATAAAGTTTTATGAAACACACCCACTCCTTGACATTTTGCAGATGACTATACTCCCAAGGTAATGAGGGTTAGTAATGGCAACAGAGTCTGTTGCCTCTAGACCGAAAGGTGTAAAGTATCTCGACCTTTAAAGAAAGCCTTTGCTGGCTCTTGGAGCAGGAGGCTGATCCCAGAGACACACAATTCTATTTGCCTGTCTTTGGGCAGATTCTCTAGTCTTCTTGCACTGTGTCCTAACTCTGTGATATCTTGGAGCCTGCTGAGTGAGGGGAGAGTGACTACCTCAATGGAGTGGTGAGGGACGATCGCTTAAGAGGTAACATTTGTCCTGAATGTAGATGACAAGAACAAGCCTGGCAGGCAAAGGTTCAAGCACTGAGGCTTGGAGTACGCCGTCCTGTGGATCTTACTCGGTAAGCACATGACGCATTCTGGGTGCCAGTCATGATGCTAGAATATTAAAAAGTCATAGTCCCTGTTGCCATTTAGGAATTCACAAGTGGCTTAACATAGTGGTTGGACCAGATTTCCAGGTTTGAAGTCTAGCTCTACCACTTAAGTGCTGTGTGACCTTAGGCAAATTGCTTCACCTCTCTGAGCACTGGTTTGCTTAACAGCAAAATGGGAATGATAATAGTAGGACTCAGTGAGCCATGGTAACTAACATGTAAAGGCAAACGGCAATGTCTGCTATGAAGAACACTCCATTACTTACATGGTTTGTGCACCACACAGCCCTATGGGTGCAGTTCACATCAACTTCACCCCAGGCAGGTGGCAGCCCCACACAACAAGGGCTCAAATAACCCAGACTAGTCGTGGAAGAGAGAGAACACATGTAAAGGTGCAGGACTGCATGACCAGTGTCCTAAAGGGGGCTGGGAGGATAAAGCACGTGCTTTGCTTTGGAAGACAGGAGAGAGTTTTCCAGAAAAGGCAACATTGCAACAGTCTTAGAAAGTGGGTAGAAATTCCAAAGACTGAGCAATGGGGAAGGGCATGCAAGGCGGAGGGAGCAGCACACACAAAGACAGTATCTCAAAGTTTTGTAGCGCTTTGTAGCATGTTTGGGGAGCAGAGAGACTTATTTGTGTGCCTGATGAGGTCAGGTGTTGGCTGTGAAGGGCTTGGGGCTAAGGGTATACTGACAGAAGGTGGGTTTAGTAGGTATCAGGTGGCCAGTGGTGAAGAATCCACCTGCCAATGCAGCAGACTCAGGTTCCATCCCTGGGTAGGGAAGATCCCCTGGAAGAGGAAATGGCTACCCACCTCAGTATTCTTGCCTGGAGAATCCCCGAGGACAGAGGAGCCTGGCGGGCTGCAGTCCATGGGGTTGCAAAGAGTCAAACACGACTGAGCGACTAAGCACACAGCACACCCAGTGTTCTTGCCTGGGAAATTCCATGGACAGAGGAGCCTGGCGGGCTGCAGTCCGTGGAGTCGCAGAGTCAGACACGACTGAGCAACTGAACACACATGCATTCAGATAGTTTAGGTCAAAAAGAGTGAGGACATTTATTTAAAGAGATGTATTCAAGGAACATTTGGAAATACTCTCTGCGTGGTGGATGCAATGGGCGTCATTGAGAAAGGAATTTCTGGCCTGAGCGCTGGGTGCAAAGTGTGCTGGGGAGGAGAAGACTATTGAAGATACTAATCATAGGTATTAATCATAGGAGGGGAATCTCAAGCCAAACTGTCCCCAAGGGCAGCCACAGGCCCCTTGGGAACTTGTCCAGATCGCCCTCTCTTGAGACCTTTCTAGTCCAGAAGAAGATGTGCTCTAAGGCAAAGGTTGCCTACCCCCGGGCCACAGACCACTGCCGGTCCGTTCAGGCCACATAGCAGGAAGGGAGTGGCGAGGAGTGAAGCTTCATATGTGTTTATAGCCACTCCCCACTGCTCTCCTGTCCCCCACCCCCCAAATGGGACCGTCTAGTTGCAGGGAAACAAGCTCAGCGCTGATCACCCCACTGATTCTGCGTTAGGATGAGTTGTATAATGATTTTATTATATATCACCATGTAATAATAATATGAATAAAGGGCACAATGAGTGTAATGCATTTGAATCATCTCAAAAACATCCCCAGCCCATGTCTGTGGAAAAATGGTCTTCCATGAAACCAGTTGCTGGTGCCAAAAAGGTTGGGGAGCACTGCTGTAAGGGAAAAGTCACCCAGAATTTCAAGGACATAACCCTCTCATTGGCAGTCCTTATACTGATTTCACATTGCACTGATAATATTTTGCATTATTGGATTAAACAAAAGATTATCACAATTAATTGTACCTGTAATTTACCTTCACTTTTTTATTTTTTATTTGTTAATTTTTTGGCCACGCCTCGCAGCTTGTAGGATCTCAGTTCCCCAACCAGCGACTGAACCCGAACCATGGCAGTGAAAGCCTGGAATCCTAACCACTATGCTACCAGCAAACTCCCTACCTTTCCATTTTTAAAGTGGCAACTGGGGACTTGACTGGTGGTCCAGAGTTTAGGTATCTGCCTTCCAGAGCTGAGGATGTGTGTTCAATCCCTGGTCAGGGAATTAAGATCCCACATGCTGTGGGACAACTGATGAGTCCAGGCGCCCTGGAGCCCGAGCGCCACGACTAGTGAGAAGCCCACACGCCGCAAAGAAAGACCGTGCCTGCCACAGTCAAGGCCCAGCGCAGCCAAAGACAAACAAATAAATAATTTAAAAACGAAAGGGGCAACTAGAAAATGTGTAGACTCACGTGTATGGCCCACGTCACATTTCCATCAGACTGTGCTGAATCTCCTTAAGTCACAGGGATCGAACCCAGGTCTCTTGCATTGTGGATTCTTTACCCTAAACAAGGTTAGGGTTAACATGTTTCTAAATCCACTCCACACACATGATTTGTTTAGCCTGTGCAGTGTTTTAGAGAAGTTTTAACTGATTAGTAAATGAACAACATTGCCCTGTTTTCAAAGGAAATTTTCAGAGTCTCAGGAAGTCTCCAGATCTGGGCATGGATATGGCTGGAGACAGTGGTCACTGTCCCTGTGGACAAGACCCCAGGGTCCAGTTCTCCTTGGGCCCCACCCCACTGCTGAGACTCTCATTTGGGGCGTGGCCTCGAGACTACAACAGGTGATGGCTGACCCTGATCCCAGGCTGGGAGAAAGACGTCCCAGTTCATCCAGGATGACCCCTTCTTCCAGGCTAGACACTGAGACAAGATCACTCGGGAGATGACCTAATCCCCAAGACTGAGCCAGGAGAGGTCTCTGCCTCAGTTTCCCCATGTGTGAAGTGGGCATAATTATATGCACAGAGCAGGAGTTGGGAAGCTTAATTACTGTTTGTGAAGCTCTGCGTGGTGGCTGGCTTAGGGCTTGTGGGAAGGGTTCCCATCGGGATTTTGCCTTTGGCTCTGCCTCCAAGCTAAACCCAGGTGAGTCATCGGGTTAATGGATGCAGGCAGCCCCGCCAACACAAACAGAGGGCTGTTTGCAGCGGCCTGGCCTCGCAGGAAGGTGGCTTGCCCTGACTTAGGGCTGAGCAGCTCATCTGAATCTCCTGGGCTTTCCCTTATAAGAGCCTTGGGGCCCAGTACTCTGGAAGGGGTCTGGGAAAGGATGCCCCCCTTTCTTCAGACCTTCAACTCAAACGCATCATGGAGATGGATGTCTCAAGTGCACAGGGCACTTCGCCAACAGCAGCATAATTAATACTCGGACTCCAAATGCCCGCTCCTCTGAGGTCCCCACCCATCATCAGCCAGGTCTCCCAGCACTCCCTCAGGACCAGACAGGGGCAACCCTCCTGCCCTGGCATCATTCAGCACCTTCCAGAAAGGAAAAGGACCCTAACCAGATGGGAACTCTGGGTGAAAGGGGAGGAGACACCCCCCCCCCGCCCCCACCAGGTGGGAAGGTTGAAGTGGCTGTCTCACCCCTGGAAGATCCTCTTCATATGTGAACGCGGGCTCTGCTGGGTGCCTTGCCTGTTTTCTGCCCCAGGAGGCTGGCTGTTGGCCAGGATGGTGGTGGTTCTGGACTTGGGGACTGGCGAGGCCTTCAGGAGGCCCCTGCATGGATGGAGGGAGGGAGGTCGGTGAACAAGCTGTGGGGGGCTCTTCCTGCCTCCCCCCAGGGCCCTAAGGATCCATGGGCTGTGCTCTGCTGGTCCCTGTGCCCAGATTAAAGCCAGGAAAGGAGAAAGCAGGACCCCAGGTCTCAGGCTGGCATTGTGGAAGCAGCTTACTACGGAGAGTACTGCCTGGGTCCCCATTAAGTCACCTGTGGGGGTTCGGCGGGGGGGGGGGGGGGCGGCACAGCGATGGTGCCAGGGAGGTGACTGCACTTAATTAAAAAGTCTGTCCTTGGACACAGCATGGAGATACTGCCGTGAGGTCGTAGCTTAGAGCCAGAACCAGAGGCAAAATCCCGATGGGAGCCCTTCCCACACTCCCTAAACCAGCCACCACGTGGAGCTTCACAAACAGTAATTAAACTTCCCAACTCCTGCTCTGTACAGTCCCACAGTCACAGCTGAGCACCTGGTTCTGCCAACCTTGGCTGACTGTCCCCTCCCCCATCTCTCCTCCTATCAGGGTCATTCTGTTGAGTGTGGCTTGAGCTGTCCTCTGCTCTTTGACTTGGACCTCTGAAGATGCTCCCTCCTTGGAGAGAAAACCTTTCTTGTGTTTTGACATCATCTAATTTTCCCTACAACGGCCAGAGGTAGATCATTGCTGTCCCCATTTTACAGTCTGGAAAACTAAGGCTGAGAAGGCTGAGCAACTTGCTCAAGGTCACTGAGAGCCAGCCATGGGGCGGGGCCTGTACCCCACTGCCTCCAGAACCCTGTAATTGATATCTTTCGCTGGTGCTATGTGGGAGGAAAAAGCCCCTGAAGGGACTGGTCAAGAGTTTGACGTCTAAGCTATTTACAGGTTAAAAAAGAACAAGGACAGTTTGCGTTGATGTAGCCCTAGAAAATGATATCTCCCTTCGCGGTTGAGAACCCACGGCGGCAGGGCACCCGGATGGCTTGATCCAGCTCTGGGACTTGGGGGCTTTGGGCTCTCATTGGCTTGCTGGGTCCGCGGGTGCCGGCTGAGACACACATGCGGCTCTGCCTATCACTCATCCAGGGTGTCGTCGGTCGGGCCTGCCTGGTGGTTGCTGACGTCACAGGGAGGTGGGTCGGTGGGTGGAGCCGCAGGACGGAGGGACGAGGTTATGATTATGTTGGCGGGAATCCAGACCAAGGGTGGCCTTGGCCGTGCACCCTGGGAGGGGACCGGACGTCCCTAATGGAGCTATCATGAAACTGGCACTCGAAATTTGATCCTTCCCAGAAACTCCTTCTACAAAGCTGTCCTAATAATAATAATAGACATTTTCTGGCCACAGAATAAATACCTTAGTGGATAAAGTGTGTAAAACATGAAATACAAGCGAAAAGATTAAAGTGAAAATCCCCCGGGATCTACCCCTCAGAGACCCCCATGGTTTTGCTGTTTCATCGTAGCCTTCTTTTTTTGGTTTGGGTCTTTTTTTTTTTTGAAAGGTTACCTACTTCATGCTGCATGGTTCCGTAAGTGTGATCTTACTGTACCTACCTTTTCATTACCGCTTTACTTTTTACTTAATAAGACACCATGAAAATCATTTCCTATCATGAAATATTCTTTTAAAAGTTCATTGTGATGGCCAGTCCATACTCCCTTGTGTCATACTGTTTTATGACTTTCCCCAGTACTGCACATGTAGATAATTTCCAGTTTCTTACTTTTCAATGTAACATTTTTAAAGTTGCTTTTTAAATTTTTATTTATTTATTGACTTTTGGCTTTGCTGGGTCTTGTGGCTTTGAGTGGGCTTTCTCTAGTCGCGGTGAGCAGTGGCTACCCTCCAGTTTTGGTGCGCGGGCTTCTCCTTTCCGTGGCATCTCTTACGGCCTAACACAGGCTCTAGGACGCACGGGCTTCGGGAGTTACAGTACAGGGGCTCAGTAGTTGCAGCTTCCAGGCTCTAGCGCATAGGTTCAGTAGTTGTGGTGCACGGGCTTAGTTACTCTGCGGCACGTGGGATCTTTCCAGACCAGGGATTGAACCCATGTCTCCTGCAGTGGCAGGAAGATTCTTTACCACTGAGCCACCAGGGAAGCCTTCAATGTAACTTTTAATCTTCAATATCTTATTTGTATCATTTTGGAAAATCACCCTAGCTTTGATTTTGTTCTCCATGAAACACTTGTTGATTGGGTTTCTGGGCCAACAGGAGGTTGATTTTTGAATTTTGGTGTGGGGTGCACACAAGCCAAGCTTGATTTTTGTTTCTGCTGCAGCATGCCAGTTGGCTGTTCATCTAGTTTTGGGGTTGGGCTGAGAAGGTGGGAGGGGGCAAGCCCCATGCAACCCCTATCTCCCATCTGGATGGACAGGTTTCCAGGGGTGAGACGAGGTAAAACCAGAGAGGTGGAGCCACTAGCCCCAGGGCACACAGCCAAGTGATGCCCAGAGCCCTGGGGTAGCTCCCCCCGGGGTTGGGACTCAGTCCTCAAGCTTCACCCGTGACAAGCACCTCCCTCCCTTTGGCAGTTCTGAATAGGGTCTCTGCCGAATTCTTCTTCGCAACCCAGAAGCTATCCATCAGCCTTTCTGAAGCCTATCCCCCAATGCTCCCTCCCCATCTCTGCCTGTGTTTGGAGCGTTTTTAACATTCCATAGGCTAAATCCCCAGCCCTTTCCTTGGAAGCTGTATACATTCAATTTGCAAAATCTCTCTCTACCTTTCCACCTTAACCTAATGCTTTTCACTTTTTAATCTGTGGCTCTGAGGGGAAAAAAAACTGAGCTGCTTCTTGTTTTCTGTTTCAATCTACCACCTGGAAAATGCACCTGAAAGTTTTGGAATGAAAATTTGTCTCCTAAGGCTCCTTCTATCTTTTTACTATGATGGAGGCATTTTATGGTCCTAAGTTTACCATAAACACAACTGGAAACAATATGACAACCCATGGAGACCCCGAGGGAGGATCTGTGGAAGATGTGGGGACAGATGCTTTCTTCTTGCTTTGCTTTTGAGAGCTAAGTGTTGTTGCATGCCTACTTTTGCAAGGGCCCCTCTTAAAAGGAGTATGAGATGGTATTTTACCGAAAACTTCTCTTACTGTAGAGATCCATTAGCTGGGGCTGGGTTGGGTGTGGCAGGAGGGCTCAGGAGAAGAGGCAGGGGAGACCTTTCTGGGTGGTCTGCAAAGCTAGGACAGGGCTGGGGTACCACCGTGATCTCCTAGGGGTCACCACCCCATTCATCCCCTTGCACGGAGGAACTTCTCAGGAAGGAAGTCAGAGTTCTTGGCGACAATGTGTGCTTCATGGTGGAGGTTCTGCCTTTCTGGGTCCCCCTCGGAGTTGGGGTCACCCTTATCCCCCACACCTGGGACTCAGGTCAACAGAAGTTGAGATGGTTGAAACTTAACTGTTTTGTTTTTTTTTTTTTTTCAACTTTTTATTTTGTATTGGGGTATAGCCAATTAACAAATGATTTGTGATAGTTTAAGATGAACATCGAAGGAACTCAGCCATACATATGCATGTATCCATTCCCCAAACTTTCCTCTCATCCAGGCTGCTACATAACATTGAGCAGAGTTCCATGAGCTATACAGTAGATCCTGGTTGGTTATCCATTTTAAATATAGCAGTGTGTACTTGTCCATCTCAACCTCCCTAACTATCCCTTCCTCCATTCTTCCCCCAGGCAACCATAAGTTTGTTCTCTAATTCTTTGAGTCTCTTTCTTTTTTGTAAGTAACACTTAGCTGGTTTTGAAGCACAGACAACAGAGACCCAAAGATGCGGCCACCCAGTCTGCTCCACTGATTGCTAGCTCTGTGACTTTGGGCAGGCTAGTGACCTCTCTGAGCCTCTAATTTCTCATCTGAAAAACATAGCATGTGATAATCAGTTTTATGTGTCAACTCAGTGAGACTACCCAGGAGTTTCATCAAACCCTAGTCTTGGTGTTGCTGCAAAGTTCCTTCATGGCCGTTGTTAGCATCTACAACCAACTGACTTTAAGTTAAGGAAATTATCCTTTGTAATGTGGGTGGTCCTTATGCAATTAGCTGATGGCCTTAAGAGCAAACACAGATTTCCTGAAGAAGAAGGAATTCTGCTTCAAGACTGTAATGTAGAAATTGTGTCGGAGTCTCCAGCCTGTTGGCCTGCCCAAAGGATTTAGACTTGCCAGCCCTCACGACTGCATGAACCTGTTCCTTGAAATAAATATCTATCAATCATCTAGCATCTACCTACCGATCATCTATCCATCCATCCATGCATCTATCCATCTATTCATTTATAGATAGATCATCTACCGATCCATCTAATCTAATATCTATCTAAATAAATACATATATATCCGTTGTAGGAAGGGGGACCCCTTCCAGGGCCCGAAACTGGGCTCTTGTCTAATACTCGGAGATGAATTGTCCGAGGAGACACATGTGCTGACAAAGCAAGAGATTTTATTGGGAAAGGGCACCCGGGTGGAGAGCAGTAGGGTAAGGGAACCCAGAAGAACTTCTCTGCCGAGTGGCTCGGGTTTTATGGTGATGGGATTAGTTTCCAGGTGGTCTTTGCCCAATCATTCAAATTCAGAGTCTTTCCTGGTGGTGCATGCATCCCTCAGCCAAGATGGATGCTAGCAAGAGGGATTCTGGGAAGTGGACGGACACGCAGTGTCTCCTTTAGACCTCTCCTGAACTCTTCCGGTTGGTGGTGGCTTATTAGTTCCTCATTCCTTATCAGGATCTCCTGTCATAAAACAACTCATGCAAATGGTTACTATGGTGCCTGGCCAGGGTGGGCGGTTTCAGTCAGTGTGCTTCCCCTAACATATCTATGCCTGTATCCATTATATTCTATTGGTTCTGTTTTCTGGGGAACTCTGGCTGATACCCAGAGCTAGCAGTTAGAATTAGATGAGTCACTCTACTAAGATCTAGCCTTGGGTCCAGACACACTATAGATCTTCAGTAAATGACAGTGAGAAGCAGAATTATGTTAAGTCAAGTTGAAGTCTACATTTTTGGCAATTTAAGATGCCAGTTGAAGGAGAGAGCTTGACACACATTCCACAGACAAAATTAACAACCACAGACAAAATTAATTTCCAGGAGCACATGGATATCAGATTGTTTGGGGGAACTTGGGTAAGGAACCTGTCTAACTAGGTTCTTATCTGTCTGGATGAAAGCTGTCATGGGGACACACTCTAAAGAAAACAGAAAGCAGCGTTTTTTTCCCTTTAATGACCACATTGGATTCTGAAATCATACCTGAGAGCAAGAAGATTTCAGGAGACACCCCATGTGCTGGGGTGCATTCTTATTCACTTCTGTCACCAATGGGGGAGATCAGCCATGCAAGCTTCCTGTGTCCTTCTCCTTTCCTGCCTCCCTCCCCAATCAGGCTTGTTCAAAGCAAAGTGGCCTCCCCAGTGCCTGAGTTTCAGACCAACCCTCTGCCATACTCTCAGCTGCTTTGAGAAGACCCAGAAGCCAGGTACACCTTCCCCACCTGGTCCATCCCACACCTGGCCCTGCCCTTGAGCACTTTTATCCTAGAAACTGCCCATGGCTTGTCCCGAGTCTGAGCTTCCTTATTCTTCATCTCCAACAACGAACTACCAGAACACCTGGAGAGTCTGAATCATCCATAGAAAATGCTTTTTTTTTTTTAATGCTCTGGACTGGCAACTGGGCCAGTTTAAGCTGTTTTGGGTAGCAAGTGTGCCAGTAATCTTTGAGACAGGGCTCACTGCGTACCCAAGGCAGGCCGGGCTGAGAAAGTAAACACACTGCATAGCTTTTAGGCTTAAACGTACACTTTTGCAATATGGAGAGTGCCCTGTTTAGTTTGTCATCATTCTGCCCTGCAAGCTACTGGAAGGTCAAAGGCAGTCCTGACGACCTGGAAGGCTGTCTCCTGGAACAGCTGATCCCGGACTGTTTCAGTGCACAAACACCATCACATGACCTTAGGGATGCTGCATGGGCCTGTCATGGGCTTTTGCTGCAGGTAAGTCCTTGGAGACTTGTGCCAACAAGACATTTACTGCATCCCATTTAGGAAAGCTGGCCTGGAGGCTTTAACTGAAATTTTTTTTTTAAATAGCTCTTTACTGCAGTGTGGACAGTATTTGTTTTCAGATGTCAGTGAACTGTCTGTACTCAGCTGGCAATCATCTCAGTTCAGATGGAGAACATGATGTGATTACATTTATTTACTGAATGTATTCATTTTGCAGGGCTGCCAAAGCAGCATACTGCAAACGGGGTGGCTAGAAACAACAGACATTTATTCTTGCACAATTTGGGAGGCCAGAGATCTGAAATCAGGGTGTCGGCACAGCCGTGTTCCCTCTGATGCTTCTAAGGGGCATTTGTCCTGCCTCTTGCTGGTCTCTTCCTTGGATGCTGGTGGTCCTTGGCTGAAAGCTGCATTACTCCAATGTCTAGCCCTCTTTGCGCTTGACTTTCTCCCATGTGTCTCTTCTCTTCTTATGAGGAAATCATATATATTGGATTAGGAGTCCCAGCTACTCCAGTTTAACTCATATGAACTAAATTATCTTTGTTGTTGTTGAGTCACTACATTATGTCTGACTCTTTGGGACCCCATGGACTGCAGCACGCCAGGCTCCTCAGTCCTCCGCTATCACCCAGAATTTGCTCAGATTCATGTCCATAGAGTCGGTGATACTACCTAACCATCTCATCCTCTGCCATCCCCTTCTCTTTTTGCCTTCAGTCTTTCCCAGCATCAGGGTCTTTTCCAAGGAGTCGGCTCTTCACATATGGTGGCCAAAGTTTTGGAGGAGAAAGGCAAAGGAGAAAAGGAAAGATATACCCATCTGAATGCAGACTTCCAAAGAATAGCAAGGAGAGATAAGAATGCCTTCCTCAGTGATCAGTGCAAAGAAATAGAGGAAAACAATAGGATGTGAAAAACTAGAGATCTCTTCAAGAAAATTAGAGATGCCAAGGGAACATTTCCTGCTAAGATGGGCACAATAAAGGACAGAAACTGTGTGGACCTAACAGAAGCAGAAGATATTAAGAAGAGGTGGCAAGGATATACAGAAGAACTATACAAAACAGATCTTCATGACCCAGATAACCACAATGGTATGATCACTCACCTAGGGCCAGACATCCTGGAATGTGAAGTCAAGTGGGCCTTAGAAAGCATCACTATGAACAAAACTAGTGAAGGTGATGGAATTCCAGCTGAACTATTTCAAATCCTAAAAGATGATGCTGTGAAAGTGCTGCACTCAGTATGCCAGCAAATTTGGAAAACTCAGCAGTGGCCACAGGACTGGAAAAGGTCAATTTTCATTCCAATCCCAAAGAAAGGCAATGCCAAAGAATGTTCAAACTATTGTACAATTGAACTCATCTCACACACTAGCAAAGTAATGCTAAAAATTGTCCAAGAAAGGCTTCAGCAGTACATGAACCGTGAACTTCCAGATGTTCAAGCTGCATTTAGAAAAGGCAGAAGAACCATAGATCAAATTGCCAACATCTGTTGGATCATAGAAAAAGCAAGAGAATTCCAGAAAAACATCTGCCTCATTGACTATGCCAAAGCTTTTGACTATGTGGATCACAACAAACTGTGGAAAATTCTTCAAGAGATGGGAATACCAGACCACCTTACCTGCCTCCTGAGAAATCTGTATGCAGGTCAAGAAGCAACAGTTAGAACTGGACATTGAACAATGGACTGGTTCCAAATTGGGAAAGGATTACATCAAGGATGTATACTGTCATTATGCTTATTTAACTTACCTGCAGAGTACATTATGTGAAATGCCAGACTGGATGAAGCACAATCTGGAATCAAGATTGCCAGGAGAAATATCAGTAACCTCAGATATGCAGATGACACCACCCTTATAGCAGAAAGCAAAGAGGAACTAAAGAGCCTCTTGATGAAAGTGAAAGAGGAGAGTGAAAAAGCTGGCTTAAAACTCAACATTCAAAGAATGAATGGCATCCAGTCCCATCACTTCATGGCAAATAGATGGGGAAACAAAACAGTGACAGACTTTTTCTGGTTCCAAAATTACTGCAGATGGTGATTGCAGCCTTGAAATGTATGCTCCTTGGAAGAAGAGCTATGACCAACCTAGACAGCATATTAAAAAGCAGAGACATTACTTTGCTAACAAAGGTCTGTCTAGTCAAAGCTATGGTTTTTCTAGTAGTCATGTACGGATGTGAGAGTTGGATCATAAAGAAGGTTGAGCGCCAAAGAACTGATGCTTTTGAACCGTGGTATTGGAGAGGACTCTTGAAAGTCACTTGCACTGCAAGGAGATCAAACCAGTTAATTCTAAAGGAAATCAATCCTGAATATTCATTGGAAAGACTGATGCTAAAGCTGAAGCTCCAATACTTTGGCCACCTGATGCAAGAATTGACTCATTAGAAAAGACCCTGATGCTGGGAAAAATTGAAGGCAGAAGAAGGGGACAACAGAGGATGAGATGGTTGGATGGCATCACTGACTCAATGAACATGAGTTTGAGCAAGCTCTGGGAGATGGCAAAGGACAGGGAGGCCTGGCATGCTGCAGTTCATGGGGTCGCAAAGAGTTGGACACAACTGAGCAACTGAAGAACAACAACAGATGTTGAGCTTCAGCTTCAACATCAGTCCTTCCAAAGAATATTCAGGGTTGATTTCCTTTAGGATTGACTGGTTTGATCTCCTTGCAGTGCAAAGGACTCTCAAAAGTCTTCTCCAGCACCACAATTCGAAAGCATCAGTTCTTCAACTCTCAGTCTTCTTTATGGTCCAACTCTCACATCTATACATGGCTACTGGAAAAACCATAGCTTCTACTATATGGACCTTGCCAGCAAAATGATGTCTCTGCTTTTTAATATGCTGTCTAGGTTTGTCATAACTTTCCTTCCAAGGAGCAAGCATCCTTTAATCTGCAATGATCTTATTTCCAAATTAGTCACCTTCTGAGATTCTGGGGTTTAGGACTCCAACCTAATCCTTTCGAGGGGGCATAGTTCAACTTGAAACACTGAACTGTTTATTTCCATTAAAAATGGGAGGTCCGCAGTTAGGCTAGAAGGTAGACAAAGGATTTGGTTGCAGACAGCAAGACAGACAAATACTCAGTGGGAGAATCACAAATGAATATGCCTGTAGGGCTCAACTGGGAGCATCTGTCAGGGAGGTCAGCCACGTGTAAGAACTCCAGCTGGGATTTCTGCCCTGCAGTCAAGATGTGTGTGCAAGAAACATCTTGCTTTCATCTTATCTCCTCTATAAGAAGACATTTTAAAAGGAAGCCTCAGTTTGCTATAAGTGTCAGCTGATTTCTGGTCTCAGGGACTGAGAGATGAGAGGGAGCGGTGAGGTCTGGGGCACACTGGAGAGTCCACACTTCATTGCAAGAGGCAACTCCTGTACAATTCCAACCAGTTCTCACCATGGAGAAAGGCAACTCAGGAGGGCTGGATCTTTTGATTTTTCAGCAGATGCTGCACATTAGGGCTTGGTGTGAGATTGCCCACATTATATATCTTGGTAACAAAAGAGACTTTGTTAAAAACTTTGTATTTTGTTTTTTCTGACTGTGGGAGGGAAGAAGTGGAGGGCAGGAGGTCATGGACCACTTCTGTGGTTGACAAAAGAGTGGCCTCCTAAAGAGGCTGGTGTCCTAATCCCCAGAATCTGTGAAGATGCTGCCTCCTGGCAAAAGAGACTCTGCTGATGTGATGACAGAAAGGAAGTGAGTTGGGACATTATCCTGGATCATCTGGGTGGGCCCAGTGTCATCACTAGGTCTTTATAGGAGAGAGCCAGGGGATCATGGTCAGAGAAGACATGGTGATGAAAGCTGAGTCCAAGGGATATACTTTGAAGACGGGGGAAGGGCCCATGGATTAAAGGCAGGCAACTTCCAGAAGCTGGAAAAGGCAAGGAACAGATTCTCCTCTAGAGTTTCCATAGGAGCACATCCCAGCCAACACCCAGATTTTAGCCCAGTTAGACTCATTTAGGACTTCCAGCCTCCAGAACTGTAAGAGAATAGATTTCTGTTGTTTCAGGCTACTATGTTTGTGGTCATTTGTTACAGCAGCAATAGGAGACTGATAAATCTTCTTGCCCCAGTGAGGGGCCTGCTTGGGGCCAGCTGTCCTGGGGCTTCCTCCCCTGCCTCCTACCTACATGTTGCTAAACTTTTAAAAAACCCCATAAAATATTCAACAGTGTCTTCTCCTTCTCAAGGAAGACTGGCTGAAAAGACTTTTGAGTCTGGTTGTGTTTTTCTATGCATCCCTATCTCTTAATGTTCATGGTGGAGGGGGTGGGGGGGCGGAGAGAGGGACAGCAAGGTGGTGCAATAGACACTCTACCAAGGAGGAAAAATTCATACTTCAGATTAGAACAAAGTAGAGCCACCACACCTCATATCACCTTCATGAGAACTCTTTGGTGGCAAATGACAAACAATCCTGAAAATTCTAACTTAGGTAAGCCCCCTGAATTTGAAGTCACTCATTCATGTCCAGCTGTTTGCGACCCCTTGGACTGTAGCCTGCCAGGTTCTTCCTTCTATGGGATTTCCCAGGCAAGAATACTGGAGTGGCTTGCCATTTCCTTCTCCAGGGGATCTTCCGAATCAAGGTCTCCAGCATTGAAGCAAATTCTTTAGCAGCTGAGCCAGCATTAAGTCCACAGGGAGAGCTTCAGGTATGGGTGGATCCAGGGTCTCAAGGGATGACATCAAGAATCTATCTTTCTTCTCTCTGCGTTCTGTTCTCCTATCTGTTGACAGCAAGCTTGCTTTTGGCAGCTACACACTTGCATTTGGAACAGAGTGGACATAAGGGCACTTTTTCCCCAGTAGTTCCAGCAAAACTCTGGGGACCCAGTCCTTCTTGACTCTGACTGATCAGGTCAACTCACACTCTTATCCATCAGCCCTGCTTTTGTCTAGTGGGTCAAGGGCTCTGGCTGCCTTCCTGGGTCCTGTGACCGGCCCTCTCCCCTCAACCCCAAAGCTGGTAGAGGCAGGAGGCTGCCCGCACCTGAAACAAGGACTGAGAATGGGAACGTCAGAGCCGGGTGGTGGAGGCAGTGCTGTGTGACCCCTCCAGGCTCCATTCTCCTTCCTCTGGGGATGCAGAAAGGGTCCCTTCTCGGTCCCCTTGTGTTGGATTGGCCAAAAGTTCATTCAGGTTTTATCATATGATGTTATGGAAAACCCCAAAAGAAATTTTTGCTACCCAATAGTTGCATGTGGCTACGTGACCCAGTGTGGCCAACGGCATTGGGAGGTAGTGACGTCATGTTTCCAGGGTGGACCCTGGGAATTCTCCAGTTCTCCTGGATGTACCCTCTCTTTCCTTATCTGTGAGCCACATATGGAGAACTGGTGGGGTCTCAGAGCCCCAGGGGATGGTGGAACCACGGGGTGGAAGGAACAGATCCATACACATACACACACACACACACTTACACATGCATGCACACCACACATGCACACACACACACAGACATGCATACATGTACACACATCACACATGTATGCTTGCATGCAAATGTATGCACGCACACCCACTCACATATATATGCATATACACAGATTCACACATCACATGTGAATACCTGCATGCATGCTCACACATACATACCCCTGCCCACCTGCACAAATATACACTCGCAGAAACACACACACACACCTGTCATTACAGCCCCACCCCCATCAGACCTTGATATGAGCAGGAAGCAACCTCCGTGTGTTCAGCCCTGGGGTCGGGGCTGTGGGCCATAGTGTCTGCCACTGCCACACAGACAGCTGGGCCTGGGCAGGCACAGGCCCCAGATACCCACACGGGAGGAGCCTTCCTTGCTGAGCTGTTTTCCCGGGATCGCCCTTCGTTTATGGCCTGAGGCAGAGCGAGTAGAGCTGGGTGGATTCTGCCCAGCCCAGCTTCATCTTGTTCTTTACCCATCTTTCAAGTTAAATTCTTATCTTGTTCATCAGGTTTATTTGTTTTCACTCTTCACAGGATCCCTTTTCATGTATTTAAAGGGCAACTGTACACTTTGCACCTGGCCCTCGTCGAGAGCCCACTTTCCAGGGGCGCTGTATTGGTCGAGGGGCCAGTGGAATCAGATCCCAGAGGAAGGGCCCAAGGGTCACAGGTCTGGAGGCCATACATCTGAAAACCGAGGTGTCCGTAGAGCTGATTCCTGGTGAAACCTCTGGGAAGAGGTGGGTGTCTGTTCCTTGTCTCCCCAGCTCCTGGTGTGGCTGGCAGTCCTTGGCCTTCCTTGGTTGGTAGAACCTTCATCCCAGTCTCTACCTTTGTCATCATGTGTCTCTGTCTGTCCTCTTCTTTAAGAACATCCCTCATTGAATAGAGGGCCCACCCTAATCCTGGCTTCCCAGGTGGCAGAGTGGTAAAGAACTCGCCCGCCAATGAGGGAGATGTAATAGCCATGGGTTCAATCCCCAGGAAAATCCCCTGGAGGAGGAAATGGCAACCCACTCCAGTATTCTTGCCTGAAGAATCCCAAGGGCAGAGGAGCCTGGTGGGCTACAGTTCATAGGGTCACAGAGTCGGATATGACTGAAGTGACTTGGCTGGCACCCTAACCCAGTGTGATCTCATTCAGGCCTCACGTTCATGACATCTGCAAAGACCTTTATTCCAAATGAGGTCACATTCTGGGTGAACATGCATTTTGGGGAGACACCCTTCAACTCCTGACCAAGAGTATCTGAGGTTTGTTGGGGAGGGACTCATTAGGTCAGGGATGCTGTGATCCAAGACCAGTGGTTCTTGACTTCACACGGCTATCTGGCTTCAAATCCCATCCCTGCCCCCAGAGGATCCAGCAGCATCCCAATCGGGCATGCGCAGAACCCAGAGAGTGGCAGGGGCAGGGAGCCACCACCTGCCTGGGCAGGAGGGACAACAGGAGGAGACCATGTCACCTGACCTGGGAAACCAGCTGGAGCTAGGCCAGAGGCTGGGGTTTCTAAGATAGCAGTGGGACCCAGGAGGAGAGACCCTCCGGTGGTGCTGAAGCCATGGAGGAAAAGCTACACCTCCCAGAGCAGAGGGAAGGGGAGCAAGACCTTGCCCCGCCCTCCGGACTTCTGCCTGCCATGGTCCATCTTCCTCTGTTGGAACCCACCCTAAGCTAGATGGCAAGGGAGCCCAGAAGTGAAGCTCGCTTTAATGCCAGCAGGATGGAGAGGCTGCAGACAGGATCTGAGAGCAAACAAACTCCTCCACCTTTGTTTGGAAGGGTCCTGAAAAGGCTTTAGAATCCCCCCTCACAAGATGGACAGTCCAAGAAGGACGTGCCATTGAATGTGATGCTTGGTGTTTCCTTTCTTTTGCTCACTTTAGATTTCCCTCTGGGAAACCCAAAGCTCTGTGCAGGAATCATCTCATTTCATCCGCAAAAGGGTCCCGTGATGTTGGCGTTCTTGTGATGCTCCCTTTTACATATGGAGAAACTGAGGCCACGACTGCCCCACTGGGATTTAAATGCATGTGGTCTAGCTTCAGAGCCCTTCTGGATGCCTCTCTGGAGTCACCCTCTCTGGCACGTGTGTGTGACCACTGTCAGGCACAGCCGACCCCAGTAGAGCTCTGGGGGCGGGGTGTGGAGGGACTCTGTTGCTGTCGGTTGCAGCATCCGTGTGCCTGGCAGGGGAGAGGCTCCCATCTGAGCATGTCTACAGGCAAAATGCAAGCACAGGAGTTAACAACAAGGCTCCTCTGGGGCAGGTCGGAGCCTGGTGTGCAGAACGCCTAGGGGATTGTCTCTGATTCTGAAAACAAGGAGGAGCAGGCCTAGGAGAAGGAGCAGCAGAAGAAACTTGACTTCTGAGCCAGCCGGCTGGCTTCCAACAGTGTTTTGGTCCACATCTGAGCTGTGTGGCCTTAGGCACATGGCAGTCTCTCTGAGCCTCCATGAACTAATCTATCAAAAGGGGGAAATCATGAGTGTCTTATAAGCTGTTCTAAGTATAAGATGGGAGACAAGAGCCAAAGAGCTTGACACATCATGTGGGCCTCTAGATCCTGAACTAAGATGTTCTATTTTTCACTCACAGGCCTTTTGGCATCTGGGAATAGGTGAGTATGTAGGTTCTCAGCCAAGTCGTTCTGTGGGGTTGCATGTGTCCTGACTCCCTGGCCACAGGCTAGGTGTTTTATTTATTTCTGCATTTATTTATGGCTGTGCTGGGTCTTTGTCATTGCCTACAATCTTTCTCTAGTTGGGGTGTGTGGGCTTCTTATTGCGGTGGGTTCTCTTGTTGCAGAGCTTGGGGTCTAGAGTACGCAGGCTTAGTAATCACAGCACAAAGGCTGAGTAGTTGTGGCACACAGGCTTAGTTGCTCTTTGGCATGTGGAATCTTCCTGGAGCAGCTATTGAGTCTAGGTCCCCTCCATTGGCAGGCAGATTCTTAACCACTGGACCACCAGGGAAGTCCCAGACCAGATATTTTAAACATAGGCTATATTTTCTCACCCTGGTTCTTTTCACTAATGTCCCAGGCAATGCCTGCAGTCCACATCAGCCTGCTAACAGACAACTTTTCAGCGGATGTCTGGGGCAAAACTTTTGGCATGGTAATCTTTCCAGGGTAGGCATTAGCTTTCTCTTGCCAATTGTTCAGAATGTATGTGTTGTCTTGAATGCTTGTGGATCCAATGGAAAGGCATTTTATCCCATTATGGGGAGTCTATATTGTTGTTCGGAGAAGGCAATGGCACCTCACTCCAGTACTCTTGCCTGGAAAATCCCATGGACGGAGGGGCCTGGTAGGCTGCAGTCCATGGGGTCGCTAGGAGTTGGACACGACTGAGCGACTTCACTTTTACTTTTCACTTTCATGCATTGGAGAAGGAAATGGCAATCCACTCCAATGTTCTTGCCTGGAGAATCCCAGGGACGGAGAGCCTGGTGGGCTGCCGTCTATGGGGTCGCACAGAGTCGGATATGACTGAAGCGACTTAGCAGCAGCAGCATATTGTTGTTGGCCCCATCTTACAGGTGAGAAACTAGGCACAGATATATTAGACTGTGGGTCTGCAGGGACCAGCTGAATAGTGACAGAATTAGGATTCGAATCCCCAGATCCTGGCTTTACATTCTTTTCACTGAAATTTTTGTTGAAATAATTGGAGAGTCATAAGAAATAACACAGAGAGATCCGGTGTATCTTTACCCAGTCTCCTCAGTAACGATAATGTCTGGTAAAACTACAGCACAATATTATGACTGGGATATTGATATGGAATTGGCTTCACTTTTAACCCAACACTGTTACCACCCAGGTTGATATGTTATTTTCTTCAGGAAGGTGCTTTGAATCCAACACTGAATCTGAGGTCAATCTGTCCATTGTTGATGTTTAAGGCTATTTTATTATGCTTAAGGCTACTTTTAAAAAGTTGAACATGAGTGGAATGGGTTGAGCATGTCACTGCAAAGATGCCTTGATGGACTATCTCATCCATTCACCATCTGAGGCAGACCATATGTCACAAAACGGCTGAAGCATCACCATCCATCCCATACGCTCTTCTCACAGGGTGACTTTGACCCAAATTCTCTCATCAAGTGGAGAAATCAGTGTTCCTTCTCCTGGAATTTGAGCGGGCTGATGATGACAGAAGTAATGCTACTGGGCCTCTGAGAATTAGTCACAAAAAGTGATGCCATTTCCTCCTGGTTCTTTTGAAGATGCTGTCATGCTGGAGGAAGTTCAAGCTACCCATGTGGAAAGACCACATGGAGAGACCACATATAGGTGTTGTCTGACAACCCAGCTGAGTTCCCACTGACAGAAAGCAAACACCAGGCATGTTGAGTGACAAGATCTCCAGGTGACTCCAGTCTCCAGCCTTTGAGTCACCCCCCAGCCTTGGGTCTTCAAAGGTGAGACCTTAGATGCTGTAGAGCGGAGGCAAGGCATCCCTGCTGTGCCATATCCAAATTCTTTTTTTTTTTACTGTAACTCATTTTTATTTATTTATGTTTTTATTATTATTTGGTTGTGCTGGGTCCTTGTTGCTCCACATGGGCTTTCCCTAGTTGCAGTAGAGTGGGGCTACCCTTCATTGCAGAGCTCAGGCTCTACAGCACAGGTGCAGTAGTTGTGCTGCATGGGCTCAGTTGCTCCACGGCCTGTGGACTCTTCCTGGACCAGGGATCGAAGCCATGTCTCCGGCATTGACAGGCGATTCTTATCCATTGTACCACCAGGGAAGTCCCCATATCTAAACTCTTAACCCACAGACTCATGGATAAAAGATTGTTAAGTTTCAAGTGGTTTCTTATCTAATGATAGTAACTGACACAGCATCCAGCTAACACTTCTTGAACACCTACTATGTGTCGGGGATGATGTGCAGTGCAGGGTGGGGGGTATAATGGTGAGCAAAACCAGCCAGGAGTCATGCCCTCGTGGCACCTCTGTTCTAACAAATGCAGAAGATGAAAGGTAATCAGAGTTTTGCTTCTCTTCATGCCAGGGTTTGTTTTTGTTTCTGTTTTATTTTATTTTTAAAAGAGGAGAAAACTTGGACTCAATCCTCTTTGGGCTTTGATGCTCTTGCCAAATGAATTAGCCCAAAGTATTTTGGTCTGGCTGTGCCAACTGAGTGTAGCCTAAGCAGAATTATCTGTGACTCATTCTGTTGCTGAACTGAAGAACCAACGTCCTGGGGTGAATGTATTTTGACCTTCGGTCTGTAGTGTCTGACCTTGAAGGTGGGGGTGGTATCACAGAGACTTAAGAGAAACATGAGGGGGCCTGGGACCTGGGATCTATGTACCAATGGAATCTCCATTTTTGGAGTCATTGCTGAGCATCTGACAAGGTACCAGGATCGCTGGGACAGGATAAATCCTCACTTATGGGAAAGGATTCAGCTTAAGCAATAGACACGGAGTCCAACCATGATGGGCAGGTGCTAAGGGCTGGCAAACAAGCCTAGCTTGTTCAGAAGCTTCAACTGTGATACCCTTCTCTGTATCTCATCAGAAGTCCTGCCCACAGTGTTCCCAGGGCTTTTCTGGAGGCCAGTTGGGGATGGCGGTGGGCGGATGGAAAAAGCCGATTATTTCCCTGGTTTTGGGCCAAGACTCAAGTTTGCAAACTCTGTGAAAACAAACACGAGTGAATGTTCCCAGTCCCAGCATGACAGAAGACAATCAGGAGGGATTCCAAAAGGGCGGCTGCAGGATGGGAAACTTGTTTGCAAAGAAACTGGAAAAGACCCCAAGGTTAAGTGCCTGCTTCGGGACCCAGAGGTAAATTTTCACATGGGAATAAAGCGTCTGTGACATGTTCTCTTCCCATGCTGCAGTTGCCAGGAAGGGTAGATCTGAGAGGTCACTGCAAGTATGGTTTCTACAAATTATGCCCAAATATATCTCCTAAACACTGTTTCAGGGAAGGGTCCGTCCACAGTGGTCGACCAGTTGGCCTTCTAGTGAACAAATGAAAGCCCAGCATTCCTGTAGTAGACATTTGTTTTGGCACTTAACACCCATTTCTCCATCTTTGGGTAACAGTCTATGAAAATTTTTTGAGAAACCCTCTCCATTTATGCTTCATCATTCACTGACTTCAGGGGATGGTCATGGAACTCAAACCTGGCCAATTAAAGCACTGTATCTTTTTGGCCTCTTGATTGGTTCAGGGATAGTTGTGGGGCCCAATCCTGGTCAATAACCATCAGGCTGAGAACTTCAATTCACACTCGTGAGGGAGAGAAGGTTTTGTTTCCACTAGGCCTAAAGCACAGAGGTTGTCAGCTGGGGACTCTAAGTTAGGGATGCCTGGTGAGGCTACATGCTGAGCTTGGGGACACACAGAAGAGGGCAGGAGGGGAGATAGAGTTATTTATTCATTGAAGTATAGTTGATTTAAAATGCATTTCAAGTGTGCAGCAAAGTGATTCAGTTACATGCACCCACATATATACATATGTATGAAGTGAAGTGAAATGAAGTCGCTCAGTCGTGTCCGACTCTTTGCGATCCCATGGACTGTAGCCTACCAGGCTCCTCTGTCCATGGGATTTTCGAGGCAATAGTCCTGGAGTGGATTGCCATTTCCTTCTCCAGGGGATCTTCCCAACCCAGGGATCAAACCCGGGTCTCCCGCATTGTAGACAGACGCTTTACTGTCTGAGCCACTAGGGAAGTCCATACATATGTATGCTGCTGCTGCTAAGTCACGTCAGTCGTGTCCGACTCTGTGCGACCCCGTAGACGGCAGCCCACCAGGCTCCTCTGTCCCTGGGATTCTCCAGGCAAGAACACTGGAGTGGGGTGCCATTTCCTTCTCCAATGCATGAAAGTGAAAAGTGAAAGTGAAGTCGTTCAGTCATGTCTGACTCTTAGCAACCCCATGGACTGCAGCCTACCAGGCTCCTCCGTCCATGGGATTTTCCAGGCAAGAGTACTGGAGTGGGGTGCCATCACCTTCTCCGATACATATGTATATGTATATATATATTTCAGATTTTTTCCCTTATAAGTTATTGCAAAATATTGATTATAGTTCCCTATGCTACACATTGTTGGCTGTCTATTTTATGTATAGTGATGTGTTTATGTTAATCCCAAACTCCTAATTTATCCCTCCTTCCCCTTTTCCCCTTTGGTAACCATAAATTTGTTTTCTAAATCTGTGAGTGTGTTTCTGTTTAATAAGTTCTTTGCATCATATTTTAGATTCCACACATTAGTGATATCATATGATATCTTTCTCTGTCTGACTGACTTCACTTAGTATGATATGATCATCTCTAGGTCCAACCATGTTGCTGCAAATGGCATTATTTCATTCCTTTTATGGCTGAGTAATATTCAATTGTATGAATCTATCACATCTTGATAGCACTCAAGTCTAACCATGCCCCAGACTCTTAACTTCCCATTAAAATGAGTCAATACACTCCTTTGTTTGCTTATTTCTTAAGCCATTTTGAATTGGGGCTTACAAATGAAAAAGTCCTGGCTAAAACCTATGCCATCCAAAAATAACATATCTTCCAAAATGATGGGCACAGAACAGAAGAAAGAGGTATGAGTTAGAATTTCTGGACAAGATTCCATGGCTGCCACGACAAATTATCACCAATGTAGTAGCTTAAAACAACCCCAGTTTTTATTCTCTTATGGTTCTGAAGGTCAGAAGTCCAAAATGGGTTTCCAAGATGTCAGTAGAGCTGTGTTCCTTCTGGAAGTTTTAGGAGAGAAGTCACTTCCTTCCCTTTCCAGCTCCTAGAGGCACCACATCCCTTGGTTCATGCCCCCTTCCTCCATCTTCAAAGTCATCATTGTCTCTCCTCTCTGACCTTTTTTCTGTAATCCTATCTCTTTGTGACCATAGCTGGGAAATGTTCCTCATTTTAAAGTATTTTTGTGATTAGATTGGATCCACCTGGATAATCCAGGAAAATTTTCCCTCCCAAGATCCTTAACTTTAATCACATCTGCCAAGTCCCCTCTTATCCCAGAAGGTAACATAGCCACAGGGTCCAGGGCTAGGATGTGGACATCTTTTGGGAGTGAGGGGGCTGAGAGGACATCATTCTGCCTACCACAATCACATAATTATTATTCAAGCATTTAGTATTCATCAGTTGTATACCATGCTCTTTGGGGAGAGCTAAACGGATTTGTTGTTGTTTAGTTGCCAAGTCATGTTTGACTCTTTTGTGACCCCTATGGACTGTAGCCCGCCAGGTTCCTCTGTCCATGGGGGTTTCCCAGGCAAGAATAGTGGAGTGGGTGCCATTTCCTCCTCCAGGGGATCTTCTCAACCCAGGAATCGGAACTGCGTCTCCTGTGTCTCTTGCATAGGCAGGCAGATTCTTTACCGTTGAATCACCAGGGGAAGCCCACTAAAGGGGTTATGAAAAAGTAAAAAATCAAATCAAGAAAGTTTAGTGAAACAACAGGTTCAGAGGTTCCCATGATTGAAGGTTTGATGTGTTTAGAACTCTGAAAACTGAACTGCTTCCCCTGAACTTAGGAGCAACCCTGGGGCTCCTTGCCGACAGCCAGAACAAGAGTCACTTTTTTCCTTCTTTGATTTTTTTTGAAAGGCACATCCGAAATAACACAGAGAGACTGGAGGAATCCTTCCCACACTGAGCTTGGCAGCCTTCTCTCGGGACTTTTCGTGTCATCAACTTCGTTCAGCACCTTTTTCTCCCTGCCTGGCTAACTGAGGCCCTGCATATGGTTTCCTGGTGTGGGTGTGAGATGCATGACCCAAGAGCAGGCAGGAGTGCCAAGCCCCAGGAGGGAGTAACCCAGGCATTGGGGAGGGCCTGGGAGGTGAGTGGTGCCGCAGACGGGCCTCACCTGTGTCACAGTTGTGCTAAGGGCAGGCTCGTCTTGCTGAACCACCTCACCCCTGGTTGTGCCCAGCTGGTTGCAAACCACACAGAACTCAATTAATTACCCAGTGACTTGCGCCTTGGGGCAAGTCCTTGGATCAGTTCCAACGCACTTGGGATAAAGTCCTCATCATTTACCATGGTCCCCAGTGCCACCCAGTCTGGCCTTCCCACCTCTAAAGCTCTTCCTGCTGCTCACCCCAGCTCCCCACATGTCACTGCTCACTGGCCTGTCCTCTGTCCCTTGAAAACCTGAGCGCCTTTCCACCCTACAGCCTTTGCATCTGCTGTTCCCCTCACCCATAATGCTCTTCCAACAAATTCACTTCCTGTTTATCATTCGGAGCAATCATAATTCCATCCTTTATCTAAGACTTTTTTTTTTTTTGGCTGTGCCACATGGCTTACCGGCATCTCAGTTCCCCAGCCAGGGACTGAACCTAGGTTACTAGCACTCAATAAGAGTGCTGAGTCTTAGCCACCGGGCCACCAGGGAATTCCCTCTAGATCTTTATTTAAAATGGTGGTCACTACTCCCAACTCCCCTACTGATGCCTTTTTTTCTACTTTTTTCTACTCCACCCGCATTGCAGTGTCATTTCCGTGAGGACAGGACTTTGTGCCTCTTGTTTACTTGCTGCTGAGGACAATGCTTGACAGAGAGTAGGTCCAATAATAGCCCCCGCGTGAATCCAGAGTGGAAGGTGAAGGAGGCCATATTCATTCCTAGGGTGGGAGCCAGCTTCCAAGACAGTGTCCAAGCCTCACCTTCCAGCACTCACTCCCTCACAAACTTCTCTCCCACATGGAATCAGAGAGATGTCACTTGCCTTCCAAGACTAGTCCATCAAAGACCTTGCAGCTCTGCTTTGGGGTCTTGAAGCAAGTTTTCAGCCACTATGGAAGATGCCCTTCTACTTTGGGGCCAACATGTTACAGAGGCCACAGGTAGTGCTCTGGTCAATGCTGCTAGCTAAGCCCAGCCTTCCACCCAGCCCTGTCAAGGTGTGAGTGACATCATTTGGGCCCTCAGGAACACCCCTTCCCATAGCTGAATACCTCCAAGGAAACTGTCAATGCCAGGTAGAAAAGAAAGTCACCCACGTGAGCTTAAGCCTCCAAAATTGCAAAATAAAATACAATGGTTTTGTAAGCTGCTAACTTTTGTGATTATTTGTTACACAACAACAAATCATTTATATATACAGTTAATCTAGGAGTTGCTTTTTCGTTTTAATGTTTAAGTCCAATGGCAACAATAACACAATCAGTGTCTGCCATGAGAAGGAAACATAATTGTTCCAGGAACTTAAGTCTTCACTTTTCATTGAGTTGAAGACATCATTGATTCCATTGTTGTGTGTCATCCAAGACCAAAATATGACACACCATGCCAACTTCAAAGATGTTAAAATATGAAAAACATGTGTCTTAGAATTAGTAAAATGCAGTGAGTTGGCAGAATCACATATGGTAATTATCCCCAGCAAAAAATACCCCCTGCCAGGCGGCATAGAGAGAACGCAGCTTCCCTTGCACGGCGCTTAATCATTGAACACTCACAGTGGCTACGTGTGTTTACAATACCCAGGTTCCAGCAAGTCCTGATCCTGCTATTCCCAGGTTTCTGATCTTGGGCAAGTTAGCCTCTCTGAGCCTCAGTTTTCTTATCTGTTGAAAGGGGCCATTGTAGAACCTGCAACATGAGGCTGTTGGGAGGATTAAATGAATAATGCACATGGAGTACATTGTGCAATGTCTGGAACTGAGTAAGAGCTCAGAAATTGTTAACGATGATGATGGTGGTGATTGCTGTTGTTTTTAGCTGCTACATTGTGTCCGACTCTTTTGCGACCCCACGGACTATAGTCGGCAGGCTCCTCTGATGATGGTGAGAACGATGGTGATTATGGCGGTGATGGTGATGATGCTGGGGATGCTGGTGATGCTGATGGTGACAGTGATGGTGACAATGATGATGACAGAACTGGTTTTTTAGGGTTTTTTCCCCCCAATGTGCCTTTCCTGCCCACACTGCACTAACTATTCCACTTCAGTTGAGGCTAGCAAGTTCTCTGCCTAGGGCTCTTTCTGCCTGGAGGGCATTTCATAACCTCGGCCAGGTCTGCAGGGAGGGTGGTGTTATAGCCTTTCCCAGAGTGTTCAAATCCTCCCCATGTCGTGTCCTTTCAGACTCCTGCTCTTGGTCCATGTCCACCCTTGTTTCCTCCACCCTCCTCTTTCTACCTTCAGTAGACATTTCAAATTCAGCTTGGGACAGTAATCTAGAAATTGCCTTCCCATGACCATGTTGGAAATAGCATAGTTTTATTAGAGCACTATTTTATTTCATATTATCTACTTAGTTTTGCACTATCTGTTTTGCTTTGCATTCTCTTATCATTCATGCTACAAAGCCCAACCTCACTTAAGACTAGTGACTGCATCTTCACTTTGCCAAATGCAGGTGAAACTCTAGAAATATTGTGTCATATGAATGCATGTCTCTCCTATCAGCAGAGCTGAACTGGACCCAGATGACATTAATGCTTGACAATCAGTGTGAGTCGAACCTTTTGTTAAAAATGGACTATTTGTCACTGAGCCTTAGTTTAATATTTATAACAGCATCGTGAACACTGTTATTTGTCTTGTTGTACAGATTGGACATGCAGACTTAGAAGGATCATTTGGGTCACCCAGTGTCATACCAGTTACTGAAGAAGCTGAAGTGTGACCACCTAGTAAAGGGCATTATCAATATTGGTGTTATTATTATTGCTGGGGCCATGGTGACCATTATCCTTAACTTTCCCCCATCCCAACACCCAGAATAATTCTCATGCCTGGAAGACATTCAGCAAATACACAACAGGAAAATCTTGCATGAGTCAAACGGCTCTGTTTCCATTTTCTTCTTAATTGCGCCCGTCTCCAGGTCCCTCACCACCTGCCCCTCACACCGACATTCTGGGTGGTCGTGTTCCCCTCTTCTGTCACAAGACGGGCTAGGTGCCCCTCACCAAGGGCCCTCTGGAAAAGCATGGTAAAGGATTCCACCTTAACATAGTAATGTAGGCTGCTGTGGCTTCATTTCCCCCACTTGATTGAAATCGTGAGTTAGAGGTTTCCAACCCTTTGCGTGTAACACATAACTAAGTTAACAGCCAAGGAAGCAGCCTGATCCAATTTTCCAAGTAAAACCAATGCCCAGTTATTTTTGAAATTTCCATGATGGGCAGAGCTCCTGACTTCTAAGTGTTTGGGCCATAAATCAAATAGACTTTCCTGTTGTCAAATGTGTCCTCTGGAATAATGAATATCCTTTTAAAAATCAGGGATCAGATTTTTTTTTAATTGAAGTAAAATGCATGTGACCACATAAATCACTTTAAAGTGTACAATTCAGTGGCACTTAGTATCCACAATGTTGTATAAACACCCATTCTGCGTGTTAAGTCATTTCAGTCATGTCTGATTCTTAACAACCCTATGAACTATAGCCTGCCAGGCTCCTCTGTCCATGGGGTTTCCCAAGCAAGAATACTGAAGTGGGTTGCCATGCCCTCCTCCAGGGCATCTTCCCAACCAGGGATTGAACCCACATCTCTTATGTCTCCTGAATTGGCAAGCAGATTCTTTACCACCAGCACCACCTGGGAAGCCCACCACTCCCTCTATCTAGTCCCAAACATTATCATCACCCCAAAAGGAGACCCTGTATCCCTTAGCCATCACCCCCTAGCCCTCCCTCCTCCAAGACCCTGGCAACCAACACTCTCCTTTCTGTCTCTATGGATATACCTCCTCTGGTCATTTTCCTATAAATCCAATCCTACAATAGGTGGCTTTGGGTGCCTGACTTCCTTCACTTAACCTAGTGTTTATGAGGTTCATCCACGTTGTAGCATGCAATATTTTGTTTCTTTGCAAGGCTGGATAATATTCCATTGTATGGATGGACCACATGTGTGCCTCCACTCATCCATTGATGGATAAATGGGCTGTCTCCACAGAGATCAGTTTTAAAAGCCTGCTCAGAAATAGCTCTGCCCCCTGTCACTAGGAAGCTGGCTCTCGTAGGGCTTGTTGAGAGAATTGGTCCCCACTGTCCCTGAAAACCCTGGATCTGATGGGGACTCCAGAGAGGTTGGGAGAGGCCATGTTCCAGGAGGACTCCCCCTCCTCTGAATAGCTTTGGCCTTAGGAGCAGCTGCAGAGTCACATCCCCACCCTCAGGTGACCAGCTTGTCACCAGGCTCCAGGGTTCACTTGGATTCAGCCTCTGGCTGTGGCCCTGGGCGTGATGACTACTGTGGAGGAGAGGGGGGTATGAGCAGGCCCTTGCTTGCACACGCCCATCAAGACCCCTGAGAGGCCAGCAGTGGAGAGGATGGTGAAGGTGGCTGCTTTGAGGGCTCCCAAAAAGACGCAGTTTCCAGGAATGTCTGTGAAAAGTGATTGTGAGTAGACTGTGGCCCTCAATTGGGATGTGACCTGTGGCGCTGAGAAGAGCATGGGAGGAATCGCCAGCGTGACAGGCGTGGATGCCACATGGGCCAGTGCCTGGCTTTCTAGACCAGGTGTCAGATCCGCCCCAGGCCGGCTCTGCGAGCAGCAGATGTGTCCCAGGCCCCCGGGAAGGCTCAGGAAGGAATGGCGTCCCCGGGCCGGCCTGTGGGCAGCGTCCCCAGCACGAGGTCAGGCCGCCAGAGAAAGAAGGGCAGAGTCAGCTGGCCGGAGGGACTGGAATTTTCCTAGGCCAGGCCTCCTGCCTTGAGGAATGTTGGGCAGCCAGTGGAGTGGCCCCTCCCTGCCCCACCCCCAAGTGCCTCTGGAGAGGCTGCACAGCTGGTCCTGTGAAGCTGGGTGTGAGCATGTGGGCAAGTGTACATGCTGTGTGTGAGCATTAAGGGGTGTGAGTGAGTGAGGATGTATGTGAGTGGGAGAGTGTCCAGACATGTGCAAACAAGTGCGAGTGTGAGTACCTGGGAGTGTGCATACATGTGTGAATGCATAAGCACGTGAGTGTTGGAGTGTGAGCACACAGGAGTGTGTATACATGTGTGATTGCATGAGCATGTGTGTATATGTATGCAAACAAGTGTTGGCATGTGTGAATGTGCAAACATGTGATGTGTGTGAATGAATATGTGATTATGTGAACGTGTGGGCAAGCATGTGAATGTGTGTGTGTGTAAGTGCATGAATGTGTGTAGGAGGGCATGTGTAAGGGGCACAGATTCAGGCCCCAGGCGATTTGGTCACGTAGCCTCTAACAGGGACAGCCACCCACACCTGGGGACATGCAGCATGGGACCCACAACATAAATGCAACCCCCAGCAGCCAGGCAGCACTGAACCATTATTAAGCACCTATTTTGTGCCCAGCTCTCCCCTGGGCCTTGGGAAGCTCTATGAGGAGGAAGCAGGGGAGCTAGTTTTCCTAATCCAGGAGGGTGGCATGTGGGAGTGGTGCTGCTGAGGAATAAGTAGCCACAGCAAAGACGGCCAATACCACTACTATTTCCGGGAGCACCCTCCTGCCAGAAGCTGTGTTTCACACCGATACCACTTGAACCTGCTCATAGCCCACAAGTGGGTGGTGTTATCGTCCCTGCCTTACACACGACATGACTAAGCGTGCAAAGAGTTAGGAACCTGTCGCCCCAGCCACCCCACACCTGCCTTGCTCTGTGGAGTGGGCTGGAGTGTGTCAGATGGGAACCCACAGCGCAGGTAACACAGCCAGGCAGAGATGGGCAGCTTGGGCCCCAGCTGGTGATGCTCCAGCTTTCACTTCCCCTGTAAGCCTCCTGCCCCCGACATTTCTAAACCCCAACTCGGGCGCCAACCCCCACCCCCTGCCCCAAGCCAACAAGTTCCATCTTGTGACTTTTATGTGAAAATGAGAAATACAGTTTGTCAACAGGCTGGAATTCCTTTCATCCCAGCCCCTGCTCCTTAATTGGGCTGGGGGAGTTTATTCCTTTGTGCATCTGGTGGAGGGGGGGGGGGCATGGTTCGAACTTCCTCCAGCCCAATGAAAACTAAGACTTTGGTTTTTGCCAAAACTTGTTGCGTGAGCCGCCAGGGACGATGCTTCCGGAAATCCGTGATGAAGAAACTTTTGGGGAAAAAAATAAAGAAGAAAAAAAAAAATCAAAGCAAAGTTTGGAGAAATGAGGCCAGGGGATTTTCCTCTGGTTTCTCCCTGCGAGCAGGGTTGAGGACTCCTCTCGAACGGCCTGCCCTGTAATCTTCTTGATTAGTTCTGCTGGAAGACTGCAGGTCAACTGGAGAGGGGAAAGGAGGGGGAGGGAAAAGTGAGTCCAAAGTGGGTTTGCAGGGGGTGGGGGTGGGGTTGAATGTGGCAGAGACAGCCTTGGATGCCCAGCTGGAGACCACCTTGACTCTGGATCCCAGTTTCTTGGGAGCCAAAGCTGTGTCTACATGGGGGATGGCTAAGAATTCCTGCTTGTAGAGTCCTGAGGCTGCGTCTGCTAATTGCCTTCCAGCTGGATCCTTATGGAAGGAGGGCTTCCTGCGGGCTGTGGGGCACTGAGCAGGGTCAAGGTCAGGATGGGACAGGACCTTGTCTGCATCAGTCTGCTCTGGCTGCTGGACAAGCATCCACAAGCCTGGAGGCTTAAACAACACAAGTCTGTTCTCATACAGCTCTGTGAGCCGGAAGTCTGACACCCATCTTGCCAGGCTAAAATTAAGATGTCGCACCAGTCAGAATGGCCATCCTCACAACATCTACAAACAATAAATGCTGGAAAGGGTGTGGAGAAAAGGGAACCCTTCTAAACTGTTGGTGGGAATGTAAGTTTATACAGCCACTGTGGAGAAGAGTATGGAGGTTCCTTAAAAAACTAAAAATAGAGTTACCAGAGGATCCAGCAATTGGACTCCTGGGTGTATATCCAGACAAAAGCCTGATCTGAAAAGACATATGCACCCCAATGCTCATAGCAGCACTGTTTACAATAGGCAAGACATGGAAATGACCTAAATGTCCATTGACAGAGAAATGGATAAAGAAAATGTAGTACATACATAGAAGGGAATATTACTCAGTCACAAAAACGAATGAAATAATGCTATTGGCAGCAACATGGACGGACCTAGAGATTTTCCTACTGAGTGAAGTAAGTCGGATAGAGAAATCACATGATATCACTTACATGTGGAATCTAAAAAATGGTATAAATGATCATATTTACAAAAATGAAACAGAGTCACAAACATAGAAAACAAACTTATGGTTACCAGAGGGCAAAGGGGGTAACGGGGGTCTGAGGGTGGGATAAATTGGGAGATAGGGGTTGATATATACACACTGTGTGTGTGTTAAATAGATAGCTAATAAGGACCTACCGTACAGCACAGGGGACTCTACTCAATACTCTGTAATAACCTATTTCCACATATATATATATATGTATAACCAATTTACTTTGCTGTACACTTGAAACTAACACAATGTTGTAAATTAACTGTACTCCAATAACATTTTTTTTTAATAAAATAAAATCGTGTGTGGGCAGGGCTGTGTCCCTCCAGAAGACTATTATGGGGGAAAACATTCTCTTGCCTCATCCAGCTCTGGAGGCCACTGCCAACATCTCTTAGCTCTCAAGCCCCTCCAGAAATAGCTCTGACCTCTTGCTTGTGTTACCACATCTGCCTCCTCTTCCCACTTTCTTGCCCATCTCATTATCTCCACCGGTGACTACCCTCTTGCAAGCCTACCATGCCAGCAATGCCTTCTTCCTGTCTCATAGTCACGGATTCTGGGGATCAGGACATAAACATTTTTCAGGGGGACCTGGTCCCAGTGAATTTCAGATCCTTGATGTTCAGTCATAGAAAGAATTCATTGAGAGACAAAGTGATAGGTAACAAGTAGATTTATTTAAAAACACATCCCGCAGACAGAGTGTGGGTCATTTCAGAAGGCAAGAGGCCCCGAAATATGACGTGGTTAGTTTTTCTGGGCTGGGTAATTTCATAGGCTAATGAGTGGGAGGATTATCCCAATTATTTGGAGAAAGGGACAGAAATTTACAGGAAAAGGGCCACCACTCACTTTTTGATCTTTGATGGTTGGCCTCAGAACTGTTGTGACAGTGGTGGGTGTGTAGCTTGTTGGTATGTTACAATGGGGGCTTCCCTGGTGGTTCAGAGGTAAAAAAAAATCTGCCTGCCAATGTAGGAGATGTGGGTTTGATCCCTGGGTTGGGAGGATCCCCTGGAGAAGGAAATGGCAACCGATTCCAGTATTCTTCTCTGGAAAATCCTATGGACAGAGGAGCCTGGCAGGTTACAGTCCATGGGGTCTCAAAGAGTCAGACATGACTTAGCCACTAAAAAACAACAACAATGTTACAATGAATGTATAATGAGGCTCAAGGTCCACCGGAAGTCAAATCTTCCAACATCTTGGCCCTAGTTGATTCTATAGTTTTTTAATTTATTTATTTTGGGCTGCTCTGAGTCTTCATTGCTGCGTGTGGGCTTCCTCTAGTTGTGGCTAGTGGGGGCTACTCTCTAGTTTCAATGCACAGGCTTCTCATTGTGGTGGCTTCCCATACGCAGAGCACAGGCTCTAGGAACTTGGGTTTCAGTAGTAATGGTGTATGGGCTTAGTTGCTGTACAGCATGTGGAGCCTTCCTGGACCAGGGATCGAACCCATGTCCCTTGAAGTGGCAGGCGGATTCTTATCCTTGTTGTACCAGCAAGGAAGTCCCGATTCTAACCAATTTGTCATGCCCTATAACCATGTTACTCTTTAAAGTTTGTGCCCTGTCCTCTTTCCTCCTATTTCAGAATCACAGACTCAAAACCCAAACAGCCCACTAGAAAACCAAGTTTTTCTGTGTTTCCTGCATCCTACCACCAAAAGCTTGCTCCCGGCCTGCTCCCTTAGCACCCATGGTGATACGTCCTAGATTTCCAGCCAGGCCTGGGTGTCCCAGCCAAGGGGAGGCAGAGGTTAACGGGCTGGCCCTGACCCACCCTGCCAAGGTCCCCTCGCCCCCTGCTGGAGCCAGGAGGCCCGTCTCACAGAGTCTGACTGTCTTGGAGGAACTCGTTTGCTGCTCAGAAATAATCCCAAACAAATGCTCTTCATCAAGGATCCTTCAAGAAAAAACATCAACTGAACAAGAGGATCAGGCCTTTGAAATGTCAGCAGTGTAATTACTGGAGGTAAGGGGCCCCAGTTTTAATTGAAGCTGCCTGGAAAACAGCAGTTTTCTAGGGAATAAAATAAAAAATATACAGGCACACAAACCCTAGGAAGCTGGGGGAGGGAGGGCCATGCCCAAGTTCCTGCTCCCCCTATCCCAGCACTGGAGGTCTCAGTCCCCGAAGGGGTTCCTGGGAATTTCCACTTTTGCTCACATTGAACCCACAACATAAGAAGTTTGATGGGCAGCTTGCTCACCAGGCCTTCTGCCCCGAGGTGAACATTGTCCTGGCTTTTCTAGAATATTCTTCGTAGTCATGGAGATCAGAGCTGGCCCAGCTGGGAGGGTTCATGGAGTCCCCCACCCCCAACCCCTCCTTCTCCTCAGCCTGGCATGAGCTTGCTTCCAGAAAAGACCTCCAGCATACACACCCACGGGCCCCAAATGGGGTCCTGCCACGGCCCCAAACATGTCTGCAGGAAGGAAGGCTGCATTCTACCAGGCCGAGCTCAGTACTGAGTACTCAGTACGGACCAGAAGTCAGTACTTCTAAAATAAACCGTGTGGCTAGCTTACAAGCAGCACTGTGGTGCCTAGGAAGTTACACGTGGGGGTTGGGGGTAGCCAGCACTTAAGCAGAATTCACCCTCTGTGTTATAAAGGGCAAATAGCTAACTTTAGGGCCAAGATCAATATCGCATTTTCTCGAGAAAATTGCCTTTACTTTTCTGGAGAAATCCTGACCGTCTGGACTGGCCACATTTACTTAACTGTTACATTCTTTGAGTTTAGAATAATAAAAGATGGCACGGTCCTGAGGCCCCCAGGCTTCCTTTCTTAATAGACTGTGATGGAGTTCAGACAATGAGAGGCAGTGCTCTTTGCTGACCCCTGAGGGGTGAGACTGGCCTGGGCCTCTTCCCCCTCCTCCTGTGACCCCAGCATCTCAGAGCGAGTTTCCAGGGAAAGAAAAGAGCAGTGGCCGGAGGGGAACCCAGGGCCGAGGCTGGGCCTTTGCTTGGGGTCTGCGACCCCTATGGGGGCTTAAAGGCTCTGCCCTGCCTGGGGACCTGCCAGGCAGGGAGCCGGGAGCTGGGACGGAGCCCCGGAGAGTGCAGCCCTGTCTGGGCTCCCTGCTCTTTGCACAAGCTTACCATCACCACCTCACCCCTGCTGCTCACAAGCAAAGCACCCGTGAGCAGCTCACACAAGGATGGACGTGTGAAGCCATGCACAGCTCCCTGGGCTGGCAGCACAGCTCAGTCGGCACAGAAGGGGCTGCTGATGGCAGGTGGCAGTCGCTGGACTAGGACATGGCCGGCTGCACCCAGGGGTGGAGTTAGAGTTGATAACCTTTCAGCTGAGCTCACTGGCACATGTGGAGCTGAGTTAAGCCTGGACAAGCATTCCACAGTATCCTTCTTCCTTCTTTGGGGGTTTTTCATTTAATAATGGCTTGTCTCCAAGAACCTTTGCATGAGATGTGCTAGAATCAGACATCCATTCATTCATTCACAGAGTATTCTTTGAGCCCCTCCTGTGTGCACACCAGAGGCTGTGTGAGGCTCAGGGATGGAGCTGAGCTCCCTAAAACCCCACCTGCAGGGACCTTCTCAGCTATGAGTTTAAATCTGGTTCTGTCTCTGACTAGGTGTGTGAGCTGAAGGAAGTTGCTTTTTCCAAGTCCTAAAGGGGAGTTTCATCCAGTCTATCTTCTAAGACTAGAATGAGAATTAAAGAGGGAATACTAGAAAAAATGCTCACTTCATCCCTGGCACCGAGCTGGTAATTATAGCCATTATTATCATTATCATTATCATGATTATTAATTGCTGGTTTCGTTTACAAGACAGTGTTTAAAGGTCATTTACAAGATTTCTTTTCATTCTTTTTAATAACTGTGAGAAATGTGGCAGGAAAGATAAGTGACTTTTATACAGTTCTATTATGGCCAGGTAAATATTATATACTTTTTATAGCACTAATAATTACACAGAACCCAGTCAATCTTTCAGCAATTGAAATGTTTAAGACTTTATTCTTCTGTAGGCTTGTGTTGAGTTCCCCATTTCCATTTAAGGCCTTTTAAAACATTTAGGCAAATAAATAAGTTATCTAAACAGTTTTTAAAAGAGCAATCTGTCGGGGCTTCCCTAGTGGCTCAGGGATAAAGAATCCACTTGCCCATGCAGGAAACACGGGTTCGATCCTTGATTCGGGAGGATCCCACATGCCACAGAGCAACTAAGCCAGTGCGCCACAACTGCTGAAGCCTGTGAGCCCTGAAGCCTGTGCTCCACAACAAAAGAAACCGCACTGCAATGAAGAGTAGCCCCTGCTCGCCACTACTAGAGCAAAAGCCTGCCCTGCGCAGCACTGAAGATCCAACACAGCCAAAAATAAAAAATATAAACATATACATGTATATACATATGTGTGCACGCATGCTAAGTCGCTTCAGCCGTATCTGACTCTTTGTGACCTTACTGACTGTAGCGCGCCAGGCTCCTCTGTCCATCAGGATTCTCCAGCCAAGAATACTGGAGTGGATTGCCATTCCCTCCTCCAGGAGATATTCCCGACCCAAGGATCAAACCAGTGTCTCTTATGACTCCTACATTTTTTTAAAAATTTTATTTATTTATTTATACAACTGTGTTGAGTCATAGCTGTGGCAAGAGGGATCTTTAATTGCAGCATGTAGGATCTAGTTCCCTGACCAGGGAATGAACCCAGGCCCTCTGCATTGGGAAAACAGAGTCCTAACCACTGGACCACCAGGGAAGTCCCCTGCATTTTTTTTTTTGGCACCATATCACACAACTTGTGGGATATTAGCTCCCTGACCAGCGATAGAACCCAGGCTGCCAACGAAAGTTTCCAAGTACTGCAACTAAGAACAGACAAAGCCAAAAATAAAATTAATTAATTAATTAATTTTAAAAAAATGAAACTTTCTATAGGATATAATATACATACATAATATATATTTGCACAGATATCCTATTTTTTGCCTCTATGGAGGAAACTATACATGTGAAACTATATAAGCATGTGAAAGTATATATAGTGTATATACTGCCTGTATATGGAGCTATATATTATAGGTTATTCAGGATATAATATTTATAAGAAAATGTCTCCTACTTTCCTCCCCTGTAAAGTATATATATAAACTATGTTGTAAAGAAACTATATTTGTAATTCCCTGGTAGCTCAGATGGTAAAGAATCCACTTGCAGTACAGGAGACCCAAGTTCGATCCCTGGGTTGGGAAGATCCCCTGGAGGAAGGCTTGGCAACCCACTCCAGTATTCTTGCCTGGAGAATCCCATAGACAGAAGAGCCTGGTAGGCTACTGTTCAGAGGGCTGCAAAGAGTCGGATATGACTGAACAAGTAACACACAGCATAGGAGATATATATACATGAATGTAGGATTTCCTGTTTTCCTCCGTGAATCATGAAGGCAGGACTTGGTTTTGCCCACTGCTAAATCTAAAGCATCTGAATCATGCTTTCTGTGCATCAAAAACTCAGTATTTGCTGAATGATTTATAACTAAGCTCTTCATTAGACTAGTTACAAGCATTTCAGTACAGTTTTACTTTTGAATACAATATGGGAGCCTTCATAATATTTTCTGAACTTTTGGTCTCTAACGTCTTAATCTGGCTCTGTAAAAAAAAAAAAAAATCGTATTTCCATGTACAGTAAGTTCCCTAGGTACCCAACTAACACAATCAGCTATATAGTATTGTACTATAATAGGTTTATAATACTTTTCACACAAATAATACATTAAAAAATACAAAAAAATAAACTTTGAAAATCTTACAGTGCAGTACCTGGAAAAGTACAGTAGTACAGTACAACCGCAGATGCTTCCTACCGGTACTACTACATCACTGCTGCTTTTATGTTTGCTTCTGGACATCCTGGGCTTGAAATAAAGACACTGCAGACCATGCTCTACCCAGTGCTGTACAGCGAAGGAAACAAAAGCACAACAACTTGTGGAAGATGCAAGCATGAGACATGTGAAGTTACTTGTGTGATGGGCATGTGAACACACATTCACATCTTTGAAAGTCACATCTTGAAGGTTCGTATATAACCTTCAAGGACTTACTGTGTGTGTGTGTATATATATATTCTAAATATATAAACGTAGATGATACATACATATAAAATATATAATATAAATATATATACATATACATTTACCATCATCACTTGAAATGTGTAAAATTTAGTGGTTTCCACCATACTCACAGGGTTTCTCTTGTGGCTCAGCTAGTAAAGAATCTGCCTGCAATGTGGGAGACCTGGGTTCAATCCCTGGGTTGGGAAGATCCCCTGAAAAAGGGAAAGGCTACCCACTCCAGTATTCTGGCCTGAAGAATTCCATGGACTGTACAGGCTATGGGGTTGCAAAGAGTTGGACACGACTGAGCAACTTTCACTTTCATTTCTTTTCACCATATTCACAGAATTATCCAACCATCACCACCGTCTCATGTTAGAACATGGCTATCGCCCCCAAAAGAAAGCCCCTACCCAGGAACGGTCACTCCCCGACCCCAGCCCTTGGCAACCACTATTTCATTTCTGCCCCGTGGATTTGCCTCTTCTGGATACTTCATGTAAATGGACTCACGCGATGACAGCCTTCCCTCACTGAGTGCAAGGTTTTCGAAGTTCAAGGTACGCGGTGTAGGTGTAGGTGCCTCGTCCCTTTTCACGGCTGAGTCACCTTCCAGTGTGTGTGTCGGGTCGTCAGTGCAGGGACTCGGGGTTGTTCCCACCTTTGGGCCGTCGCAAATGATGCTGCTCTTAGTGTTCATGTACACGTGTGGATGTGTGGCTTCGTTTCTCCTGACCTTTGGGCCGTCGCAAATGATGCTGCTCTTAGTGTTCATGTACACATGTGGATGTGTGGCTTCGTTTCTCCTGACCTTTGGGCCGTCACAAATGATGCTGCTCTTAGTGTTCATGTACACGTGTGGATGTGTGGCTTCGTTTCTCCTGACCTTTGGGCCGTCGCAAATGACGCTGCTCTTAGTGTTCATGTACACGTGTGGGTGTGTGGCTTCGTTTCTCCTGACCTTTGGGCCGTCGCAAATGACGCTGCTCTTAGTGTTCATGTACACGTGTGGGTGTGTGGCTTCGTTTCTCCTGGACCCAACTAGTGGCACTGCTGGGTCACGTGGCCCCTCTGTTTAACGTTTGAGGAACGGCCAGATTGTTTCCATAGTGAGCGCCCTCCATCACGGTAACCACGGGCCTGCATGGATCTGACAGACAACTCTGAAAAGGAGTCAGAGTCGTCCTGCGTGCCCAGGGCCTGAGCGGACAGACTCCATCCTTTCTGGACAGAGACCCTTCCTCCCTCAGCTGATGACTGACAGCTCACCATCATCCCTTCCCAGCGAGTGCCCTGCAATCTCCAGGCGACAGAGAACTCCTGGCCCAAGATCACACTGCTCCACAGGGCCAGCAGGCATCTGGTGACCAGGACATGCCGGGGCCTGCAGGCATGTCCTGTGCCCCTGTGTGGGATAACCTGCGGGGCCATCCCAGCCTCAGGGCTCCTGAGCGATGGCACAAGCTCTGAGTGGCAGGACTACAGCTCAGCTCAGCTCCAGCCTTCCCCCAATCTGGTGCTGTCTTCCCACAGAGCTGCTGTCCACGCACCTTCCACTGTGTAATGCATTGCCCCAACAGCCATCATTTGATTTCATGTCCTGTGGTTCTGGACCATCTGGCCAGTTCTCCTTGGGGCCAATCACACAATGAGTGAGTGGAATATTGATGGATCCATCTAGTGACACTAAATGCTCAAGGAGGGTGGGTAAGGCTGTACACTATTCAGCTTCCTGACCCTAGCCCCAGGTACAATGCAGGCCCTGCATCAGTGTGTCTGCTGAGCTGAGCAATGAAATTCCTGAACTCTTCACACTCAGCATCACCTGGACCTGTAGACAGCCCTTTTCCGAAATGTTTACTCTCCAGAAAGATTGACATCCTTTCAACTTTCTGTAATTCTCATTCCCAATGTGTAAAATGGGGGGAAATAATAAGCCCTCCCTCGGAGCATCACAGAAGTCAACTCAGACAACAGGTTGCTATGTGTTCAGCCAGTGCCTGGGATATAGCATGGCACCATGAATATTCTCTTACTCTTTCCAAAGCGAGGTCCACCTTAAGAGTTCATTTTTATGAAAATTCCTAAGCTGGGCTTTGTGTACCCAACAGAGAGATGCTCCATGTTCATGTAAATTTCAGTTCACTTGCTCAGCCTTTCCTTCTAAAGAGGGCTCACTGCTTGTGGTACATCTCACAGCACTGTCGACAGGATTGAATGTGCAACGGGCCTGGCACATAGTAATTGCTGAATACATCTTAGTACTATTATCAGTGTTTATAACTCTCCGTTTGATTTCTCTCTCTTATCTTTGCCCAGCACTGCTAAGATCCACCAGGTATCTGATGTCCAAAAGTTGACAAAGGCTTGGAAAAATAAAACTTGCAGGGCATGAAGCTGAGAGAAAACACACGTGGTTAACTGTCCATTAATCTCTGTCAATCTGTAGATGCAGACCTCAGACACGGGGAGAAAGGAAGAGACTATTTTTCTCTTAGCCACATGTTTTGTATTAGAGATCTAGTAACTAATAAAAGTGCTCCCTAGAGGGGAAAGAAACAGGAGTGTCGTTCAGCTGATAGGTAAATACAAGCAAATTAAAAAAAAAATCAGATCTGCTATTGAATTCCAGGCAATGTTAAAGACCCAAAACTAGGCTGTATTTCCTTTTATTTCACTGTCCGTGTTCACGGGGAGAATTTAGCATGGAGGAAATGTAATTGAGAAACAGAGGCCACTATTGATCTTTCCTGACATAATGATAAACATCACAGTTTATTCTAAATTAATGGCCCAAAGTTGACTTTTTTTCCTTCTCCTTTTAAATTTACTGATAACCGTGGTGATGGTGGGAATGAACATCAGAGGCCTTGGTTACAGATCACAGTCAAGGACAGGTCTGGTGCTGGCTGTGGGATGTGGTAGATGATCCTCATGTTAGCAGCCAACCGGAAAATGCATTTTAAAAGATGTGCTAATGCTGAGTCGAATCGCTGGAAAGATACGGTAAATAAAATTAGGAAAATATCAATAGTAGAAATTAGATAGTAGGTGCATAGATATGTTGCGTGAGTTTTTCGACGTTTCTGTACGTTTAACATTTTTGTCATAAACTGTTGTGTATGAAAGTTCTGGTGCAGTAACCACATCGCCTCTTAATAATTTGTTGTAACAAATTCCCACCACTCACCTGGCTGGATAAATCAGCAAGTTTTTTAAACACCAAGTCATGGGGGTGCATGTGGCAAGGTTTTGGAACAGAAGATTAAATTTAGAACATTGCATACTGCCCTGTTTAGGGGTGGAGGATACTGATGTCTGCAACTTACTCCAAAGTGTATCCAAAAGATCAGCTGAATGGATAGCGAGATGGCTGCACTCCTAGGGTCAAATGAGAGGGGAGTGCTGTTGCGGGTGTTTTAATTTAGCTGATATTGGCGTTAAGTCATAGAGAGAGGAGAAGAAAGTCTACCAGCCTGCCATGGTGATTCAGGAGTCAGGAACACAGACCCGGGTTTTCACCTTGACCTTCCCATCTGTATATATGAGCACATGTCTTAAAATTTATGTGTGTATGTACAAATGTGTTTGGTCTCCTTTATTAAAGTAGATATATATAAGTATCCATATATATGTGTATCTACATTTTGCACATATGTTCTGTTTCCCCTCCTTAAATGGAAACTTTCTATTTCTGCGTTCTGCACCTTGGATCTTAACCATACATTTCCGGTAATGGTCCTCATTCTTTTGAATGCCTGCATGTATCGCTCTGAGTGGATGGAGCCCCACTTAGGCTATCATGTTGCAACTCATGTAGGTTGCTTCCAGTCTTTGGCTATGAGAAATATGCCACATGGATGTCATTCACACAAGGGAAAATCTAAGACAGGGTCCTCTTTTAGGGTCGAATGGTGTGCACATTTCAAAATTGTGATGATTTCAGCCTAATTATACTCACTATGGGTTGCAGCATAGCTCAGATGATAAAGAATCTGCCTAGAGACCAAGGTGGGAGACCAAGGTTCAATCCCTGGGTCTGGAAAATCCCCTGGAGAAGGGAAAGGCTCCCCACTCCAGTATTCTTCTCTGCAGAATTCCATGGATAAAGAAGCCTGGAGGGCTACAGTCTGTGGGGTTGCAAAGACTGGGACACAGTTGAAAAACTAACACATACATGGGTTGCAGCATTAATGGATGGACACATCCATCAGTGATATGTGAGAGCAGGCAAGATTCTCAATTGGTTGTCCAAGAGATCCTGGTACATAGAAAAGTTTGAGAGCTGTGATTTTTGGGGCCTGAGGAAAGAATTCTCTTTGAACCTCATAATATTTATTTTTATCCAAGTCAACAAAAAACCAGTTAGAGCCATCAGAAACAAAGAATGGAAACTTTACTGGGAAAATCCAAGAGGACAGAGGCCTCCGGACTACTTGGACCTCGGACCAGGATTGGTATGGGGGTATTTGTGTCCTAGTCTTATTTCAGTGGTACCCGGCATGTCTGCTGCGGTTCAGACCTGAGCCTCATCACTTCTTTGTCCATGTGATGGCAAAGCCACTCACTTCTCTCCTGTTTTCAAGTTGTCAAGTCAGATTGAGCTGACAGTCTCTTCGTTCCGTTTCCTGATTCTCAGAGGAGGAACTGTGGTCCAGCTCAGGTAAAACATTCCTTCCTGTTTCCATCAGCAGTTGTCTAGATGACAACTCATATTATCCCAACACGATTATTGATTACGTTCTGCTGCATCCATGTGGTTGAGGGATCTGCATGGACATTGCAGTTGGCAGTGTGCTTCACATTTATTTTCTCCATATTACCTGAAAAACCTGAAAAATAGGATAATTACAGGTTTTCCTGAGAGTACTTGGCATAGAGGCTGGCATACAGTAAATATTCAAAACTCAGAGCAATTATTCATCAGACCTCAGAGAACTTTTTGATTAAAATAGTATAATCAACACTTGTATACAATTGCCTCATGAACATAGAATATTCCAGTTATCTATTACTGAATAAAAAGCTACTCCCAAAGTCTAGTGGTTAAAAAAAACAAAAAAACAAGCATTTGTTTTGCTCATGGCTTTGCAATTTGAGTGGAAGATGGTTGGACTGAATTGTCTCAGCTCTACATAGTATTGACTGTCATGACTCAATCAGGGCTGGAGAATCCATTTCCAAGAGGCTCACTCACCCTATATGGGTGGAACATGGTCTTGGCTCTTGATTGGGAGCTCTACAAGGCTTGTTGGCTGCAGGTATCTCTTCTAGAGTTTATTGAGCTTCCTCAGAGCACGGTGGTCTTGTGGTAGATTGGTCTATGATAAGGTGGTTGGCTTCCTCCAGAGTGAGTGTTCCAAGTTGCAAGGCTTCTTACCATGAAGTCCTAGAAGTCTCATTATTTCTACCATATTTATGGATCAAGCCAATCAATAAGGCTAGCTTATATTCAAGAGAAAGGGACTTTAATTCCATCACTCAACGGGAGGAGTAGCAAAGAATTTTCAGTCATTCCTTATCTATCCCACATGGACCAAGAAGTGATATGAGTACTAGGCTATAGTCTTTCTGCATTTGGGCACTTATTTAAGTCAGTGCATTTTGAAACCTTCCTATCTTCCATGCACAGATGTAAAAATTGGTCCCTGCCTTAGGTAACTGGGGAGTAATTGGGGAGACAAAGCATACCTACTTGAAAAGATCTTTTGTTGCACACGCTATCAGTTCAATTCAGTTCAGTTGCTCAGTCTTGTCTGACTCTTTGCGACCTCATAGACTGCAGCATGCCAGGCTTCTCTGTCCATCACCAGCTCCCAGAGCTTGCACAAACTCATGTCCATCAAGTCCGTGATGCCATCCAACCATCTCATCCTCTGTCGTCCCCCTCTCCTCCTGCCTTCAATCTTTCTCAGCATCAGGGTCTTTTCTAATGAATCACTTCCTCGCATCAGGTGGCCAAAGTATTGGAGTTTCAGCTTCAGCATCAGTCCTTCCAATGAATATTCAGGGATGATTTCCTTTAGGATGGACTGGTTGGATCTCCTTGCAGTCCAAGGGTCTTCTCCAACACCACAGTTCAAAAGCATCAATTCTTCAGTGCTCAGCTTTCTTTATAGTCCAACTCTCACATCCATGCATGACTACTGGAAAAACCATAGCCTTGACTAGACGGACCTTTGTTGGCAAAGTAATGTCTCTGCTTTTTAATATGCTGTCTAGGTTGATCATAGCTTTTCTTCCAAGGAGCAAGCGTCTTTTAATTTCATGGCTGCAGTCACCATCTGCAGTGATTTTGGAGCCCAGAAAATAAAGTCTCTGTTCCCATTGTTTCCCCATCTATTTGCCATGAAGTAATGGGACCAGATGCCATGATCTTCGTTTTTTGAATGCTGAGTTTTAAGCCAACTTTTTCACTCTCCTCTTTCACTTTCATCAAGTGGCTCTTTAGTTCTTCTTCGCTTTCTGCCATAAAGGTGGTTTCATCTGTGTATCTGAGGTTATTGATATTTCTCTGGGCAATCTTGATTCTAGCTTGGGTTTCATACAGCCCAGAATTTTGCATGATGTACTCCGCATAGAAGTTGAATAAGCAGGGTGACAATATACAGCCTTGACATACTCCTTTCCCAATTTAGAACCAGTCTGTTGTTCCATGTCCGGTTCTAACTGTTGCTTCTTGACCTTCATACAGGTTTTTCAGGAGGCAGGTAAGGTGGTTGGGTATTCCCATCTTTTTAAGAATTTTGCATACTTTGTTGTGATCAACACAGTCAAAGGCTTTGGAGTAGTCAATAAAGCAGAAGTAGGTTGGAGCCTGGTGAGCTGCTGTCTATGGGGTCGCACAGAGTCGGACAAGACTGAAGCGACTTAGCAGCAGCAGCAGCAGGTCTTTTTCTACTTTTTCTACTTTTTTCCTACTTTTTCTACTTTAAGGTGGCTTAAAACTCAACATTCAGAAAACTAAGATCATGGCATCCAGTCCCTTCACTTCATGGCAAATAGACGGGGAAACAATGGAAACAGGGACTTTATTTTTTGGATTCCAAAATCACTGTAGATAGTGACTGCTGCCATGAAATTAAAAGACGCTTGCTCCTTGGAAGAAAAGCTATGATCAACTTAGACAGTATATTAAAAAAAAAAAAAGCGCAGGCATTACTTTGCCAACAAAGGTCTGTCTAGTAAAAGTTGTGGTTTTTCCAGTAGTCATGCATGGATGTGAGAGTTGGACTATAAAGAAAGCTGAGCACTGAAGAATTGATGCTTTTTAACTGTGGTGTTGGAGAAGACCCTTGGATTGCAAGGACATCCAACCAATCCATCCTAAAGGAAATCATTCTCGAATATTAATTGGAAGGACTGATGCTGAAGCTGAAACTCCAATCCTTTGGCCACCTGATGCGAAGAACTGACTCATTAGAAAAGACTCTGATGCTGGGAACGATTGAAGGCAGGAGGAGAAGAGGACGACAGAGGATGAGATGGTTGGATGGCATCACCTATTCAATGGACATGAGTTTGAACAAGCTCCAGGAGTTGGTGATAGACCGGGAAGCCTGGCATGCTGCAGTCCATGGGGTCGCAAATAGTTGGACATGACTGAGCAACTGAACTGAATTGAACTGAGATCTTTTTCTGGAATTCTCTTCCTTTTTTGATGATCCAATGGATGTTGGCAATTTGATCTCTGGTTTCTCTGCCTTTTCTAAATCTAGCTTGAACATCTGGAAGTTCATGGTTCACATACTGTTGAAGCCTTGCTTGGAGAATTTTGAGCATTACTTTACTGATGTGTGTTCAGTTCAGTTCAGTTCAGTAGCTCGGTAGTGTCCAACTCTTTGTGACCCCATGAATCACAGCACACCAGGCCTCCCGGTCCATCACCAACTCCCGGAATCCACCCAAACCCATGTCCATTGAGTCAGTGATGCCATCCAACCATCTCATCCTCTGTCGTCCCCTTCTCCTCCTGCCTTCAATCTTTCCCAGCATCAGGGTCTTTTTTAATGAGTCAGTTCTTTGCATCAGGTGGCCTAAGTATTGGAGTTTCAGCTTCAGCATCAGTCCTTCCAATGAATATTCAGGACTGATTTCCTGTAGGATAGACTGGTTGGATCTCTTTGCTGTCCATGGGACTCTCAAGAGTCTTCTCCAGCACAACAGTTCAAAAGCATCAGTTCTTCAGTGCTCAGCTTTCTTTATAGCCCAGCTCACATCCATAAATGACAACTGGAAAAACCAAAGCTTTGACTAGATGGATCTTTGTTGGTGTGTGAGATGAGTACAAGTGTGCAGTAGTCTGAATATTCTTTGGCATTGTCTTTCTTTTGAATTGGAATGAAAACTGACCTTTTCCAGTCCTGTGGCCATTGTTGAGTTTTCCAAATTTGCTGGCATATTGACTGTAGCACTTCAACAACATCATTTTTTAGGATTCGAAATAGCTCCACTGGAATTCCATCACCTCCCCTAACTTTGTTCATAGCGATGCTTCCTAAGGCCGACTTGACTTTGCATTCCAAGATGTCTGGCTCTAGGTGCACCAGAAGTGCAGAGCCAGAAGGCAGAGATTCTCAGCGTCAGAGTGCATTCAGAAAGTCCAGAGCAGGTCTGTTAAAAATATGAGTTCCTGGGTCCCACAGCTAAAATTTTCCTTCTGTAGATATGGGGAATGGGTCCATGCCGCTTCATTGAACAGATTATTTATCTTTTTGAAAAGGTCATGTATGTTTAGCGTGAAGATTCATCAGGAGCAGAAAATATAAAATGAAAAGTAAGCTTCCCTCTTACCTGTGCCCCTGATCCTCACTAGTGAGCTCCCATTTCCAGAACATACATGCATGTTTTTAAAAAAGTAGATATAAGCATATGCAAGCCTGTGTCTATAAAACATTTGTGTGCATAACCAATGTATATAAATAGGTTTGGTCTTCTTTGTGAGAGTAGATATATGTGTCCATGTGTATATATCTGTATCTGCACATAAATACATGCACATATATTCTATTTCCCTCCTCAAATGGCAACATTCTATTTCTGTAGTTCCCTACCTTGGATCTTTCATGTAACCATACACTTCTGGGAACGTTCCTTTCTCTTTTGAATGCCTGTACCATACTGCCCTGTGTGGATGGATCACTTATGCTATTATGCCACAGGCAAAGTAGGTTGCTTCCAGTCGTCGACTATGAGAAAAATTGCCACATGGATGTCATTCACACATGGGCAAGTCTTCCTAAGACAGGGTCCTCTTTCAGGGTCAAATATATGTGCATATTAAAATTGTGATCATTTCAGATTAATTGCACTCTACCTATGGCTTGTAGCATTAATGGACACTTCCATCGGTGATGTTGGGAGAGTAAACAAGATTTTATTTTTTTGATTGACATATAATTGATTTACAATGTTGTGTTAGTTTCAGGTATACAGCAAAGTGATTTCAGTTATACATACATCTGTATCTAATTTTTTTCTCTTTCTTTTCAAATTCTTTTCCCTTATAGGTTATTACAAAATATTGAGTAGAGCTCCCTATGCTCTACAGTAGGACCTTGTTGGTTATCTCTTTATAAATAGCAGTGTGTATATGTCAGTAAGATTTTTAACCAGATGCCTGGGAGATCCTGAGGCATAGAAAAGTTTGAGAGCTGTGATGCTTAGGACAAAGTACTGCTATTAGCTTCTGAAAGTCATAGCTGAGGAAAAGTAGAGAAGGCTGCTTCGCAGGTAGGTGGTGAAAAAAGAGAGGTCATAGGCTAGCACAGTTGAGTAGGGAGGGGTCAGCTCAGTGAGATAACATGTGATCCAAGAAAAACATTTCTGTTCACTTTCCCAGGACCAGGGCTTCAGCGTGGGCGTGAGGCGGGGTTGCCCAGGGATTCGCCCACCTGTCGGGACATCCCTCTCTCTAAGTGGAGCAGCCAGGGCCACAGTGCCCTTTGAATGCTTGGATCGTTCCAGTCACCGAGCTGCTTCAGGGTCACCAGAACAAAAACAAGGGTTCATAGCAGTTTCAACTGCTTGCCAGGGACAGACCCGGGCTTTGTTCAAAGTCACAGGTGGCACATCCCAGGGGGACGTGACTACCAGTCTTTTAGATTAAAAAAGATGTCTTTTATTTTCAGATGAAATGCTGTGATATCTGGACTTGGCTTCAAAATAACCCATGGGGTTGATGGAGTGAGAAGGGGTAGAGATAACATGAGGTTGAACTTCAGCTGCTGTTCACTGATGTTGTATGATACAGACAAGGACTCATTATATTCCTATATATATACACACACACACATACATACATATGGACCTCCCAGGTGACACAGTGGTAAAGAATCTGCCTGCCAATGCATGAGACACAGGAGATATGGTTTCAATTCCTGGGTCAGGAAGATCCCCTGGAGTAGGAAATGGTAAACCACTTCAGTATTCTTGCCTGGAAAATTCCATGAACAGAGGAGCCTGGCAGGCAACAGTCCATGGGGTCACAAAAGAGTCAGACACGACTGAGCATGTTTGTGTATATATATATATATATATATATATATATATATAATTTCATATATATATATATAAAATAAAAGATTTCAAGATTTCAATCAACATTTCTGGTTAAGATACAGAGATAACAAAATGCACTTGGATGCCTTCATCTAGTTCATGAAAACATTTCGGCAGCAGCTGCAAATTTAAAGGACCCACATCCAACAGAGTTGAAAGCTCCTTTTCCATGCCATGGGTCCCCCTCAATTTCCAGAATCCTTCCCCCTCTTTCATCTCCTAAAGACAAAAAATTTAAAAAACTCTCCTGACAGTCTCCAGATCTCTTGAATTGGCTATAAAATATTTCAAGGTCTCAGAGTAATTTAATGCCCTATGAAAGTAAAATAAATTGTGTACAAATAATTCAATAAGCTCAGGGAAGTGGGGAAAAAAAAAAAACATTAAGCATGTCACAGATGGCACCTCCAGGCAGTTTATCAAAGCAAGTTTCATAATTTAACAAAATCATCTTGGCATCACACACAAAAGCCCTCCTGTTTGATCCCTTAATAACACTGCTTAGCACTTTCTGGGGAACTGGCTTCTAGCGCCAGCGCTGTTTCCAAGCATTAGCTAATCAATCATCAAAAGATATTTTCCACGCAGGCAGGCAGGACTCGGAATGCTCACTTGATCCCCACGGAAGCGGCCATGGAGGCTAAGAGGATTTTTCAAGGTCACATGTGGGGCAGAGGTCACAGCTGGGGTTGCAGCTAATGAGTTTCTGGTTTCTTCCGTGCTCCCAACAGCGCCTCAGTGCCTCTCCTCCTCTTTCGCATTCCACACGTGGCCCCTCCGGCAGGTCCCTGGATTGCTGGCTGGAAGCCTTCTTCAGCCTAGGATTGGGGTCTTGGCTCAACTGATTCTTCATCTGGGACACCTGCCTGCCCATCGTGACAGATGGGTGGAGTCATCCTGATCTCCCCTGCCCAGGATCTATGGGGAAGTGAACTGTGTGTATTTTCTCCAGAGAACAGAAAGATTTGCTTTTGGCAAAATATGAAGGAGCCCTTCCCTTGACTTTTGATCAGCTGTTCCCATTTGCTTCTGAAACTGTATTTTTAAATTATAGAAGGAGTACCATGCACAGGTTGATGATGCTACAGAAAGGCTTCAAGGTAAAAGAAAGATGGGAAATATTGTGGATCTTCCCCTTCCTGGAGGGGAGCCCTTCTGGCCCCCGCCCCCATCCTTCCAGGGTGGGCTGCACTAGAGACTCATTTCTTTCTCTTTCTTTTTTTCTTTTGCTTAATAAATATTTTAAACTTAAAATTTTTTTATTGGCGTATAGTTTATTCACAGTGTTGTGTTAGTTTCAGGAGTACAGCAAAGTGAATCAGTTATATATATATAATCGGTTATATATACAATGTTATATATGCAATAAATATATATCCTTTTTCAGATTCTTTCCCCCATAAGTTATTCCAGAGTATTCAGTAAAGTTCCCTGTGCTATACAGTAGGTCCTTGTTAGTTATCTATTTTATATATAGTAATATGTATGTGTTAATCCTCATCTTCTAACTTATCACTTCCCCCACATTTCCCCTTTGGTAACCTTAAGTTGGATTCCAGGATCTGTGAGTTTTGGGTAAAAATAGTTCATTTGTGTCAATGCAACCCTTATGAAGAACAGTATGGAGGTTCCTTTAAAAGTTAAAAGTAGAATTATCATATGAGCCAGCAATCCTACTCCTGGGCATGTATCTGGAGAAAACTATAATTTGAAAAGATACATACACTCTAGTGTTCATTGCAGCACTGTTTACAATAGCCAAGACATGGTAACAATCTAAATATCCATGAACAGATGAATGGATAAAGAAGATATGATACATATACCCAATGGAATATTACTTAGTCATTAAAAAGAATGAAATAATGCCATTTACAGCAACAAGAATGGACCCAGAGATTATCATACTAAGTAAAATAAGTCAGATAAAGAAAGATAAATATCACATCACTTTTCTGTGGAATCTAATAGACATTCGTTTGTGAGGAGAGGATGCGGAAGGGACAAGCAGTGTCCCTTGTGGAGGCACTGCAGGTGTCAAAGGTGACATCTTCAGGGTACCAGGTGGATGTCCTGTATCCCTGATGTGATGCAAAGAGGAGGATCCAGCATCTCTGCCGCATTCTCCCCACATCCAGTCTCATCATGAAAAAGCCATCTCCCAAACCCAAATTGAGGGATTCCTGATCAACACTCCTCTGTACCATCAGCAAAGGTTCTGGAAAAGGAGGAAAGATTCAAATGCCCACAGATGTGAGAAGAGAGTGAGGGGATCCAAGGTTTGCATCTGCTGTGGGACCTGGATGGGATGCTGGGGCAGAAGAGGGACATTAGTGAAGACGATGACATTTGAGCAGAGTGTGGAGTCCAGGCCACAGGAATGTCCTGGGGTTGGCATTTTAGCTTTGACAGATGTGCCTGGTAATGAGAGATGCCAGCATGGGGGAAAATGGGTCTGAGTGAGGGACACACAGGAACCCTCTGTAATACTTTTTTTCATGTGGTAAAAGTCACATATTATAAAACATACTATCTTAACGCTATTTAACTGTACATTTCAATGGCATTGAGTCCATTCACATGGTTGTGCAACTCTCACCATCATCCATCTCCCAAATTTTTCACTTTCCTAACTGAAACTTTGTCCTGATTAAACACTGAGTCCCAGTTGCCTCTTCCCACCCTCCCACACCGCCTGGTCCCTGGCATCTACTAATGTACTTTCTGACTCTAAATTTGACTATTCTACATACCTCATATAAGTGGAATGTATGTGGAATCTAGAAAAACAGGGCAAATGAACCTATTTGCAAAGCAGAAATAGAGACACAGATGTAGAGAACAAACGTGTGGGCATGAAGTGGGAAAAGAGTGTGTAAGATAAACTGGGAAATTAGGATTGACATATATACACCACTCTGTATAGATAGATAACTAATGAGAACTTACTGTATAGCACAATGGCAGGGGGGAAAGAAGGTACAATCTCTTTGCTACTTTTTACAAAATGAGGACACTTTCATTTTTAGAGCAGTTTTAGCTTCCTAGCCTCTCTGTATTATCTTTATGAATGTTCTGTAAATCAAAAGCTTTCCAAATAAAACATTTATCTAAGAATAAATGAAAGGTTAAAAATCTTCCATCTTCTCCTTGGTCTCAGTAGACAGAGATAAGCACTGTCAACAATTTCTGGAGTATTCATCCAGAATTCTGTGAAATGCATACTTAAAAAAAAATTAATCAAGATTGGATTCTATCATACAAACTTTGATTTCTTGTCTTCTTCATTTCATTCATATCTGGGTGATAATTTTGTAGAGCAATTAAAGCTGTGCTCATTCTTTCAAGTAACTGCAGTGTCATACCTTGCCAGTATACTCCCATAATTTATTTAGCTAGATCCCAATGGGTATACTGTGGCTTCCCTGGTGGCTCAGACAGTAAAGCATCTGCCTGCAATGCAGAACACCTGGGTTCGATCTCTGGGCTGGGAAGATCCCTTGGAGAAGGAGTTGGCAACCCACTCTAGTACTCTTGCCTGGAAAATTCCATGGACAGAGGAGCCTTGTAGGTTACAGTCCATGGGGTCGTAAAGAGTCGGACACCACTGAGCGACTTCACTCCACTTTAATGGGTATACCAGATGTTTTTTGTTAGTTTTTCCTTTTTCTCTTTTTTTCTATTGTAACAAGACAGCAATACAGATGTGTCCCAGAAAAAGGTCAATAAACAAGGGAAAAAAGCCTTAGCTTTACTAATCATTGTAAAAGTCCAAATTAAGGTGATTTTGATCTCTTGATTGACAATGATTAAAAAGTTTTGCTATAGCTGTGGCTAGGGAGGGTGTGGGGGACATACACTCTTTGATTCTCATAGGGAGAGTGTGAATTGGTGGAAGCAGTTTGGAAGCAATTTAGGCAACATCCATAGTATGATACCAGTGAGAAATACAGTTAACCTGTGGGAGTTAGTGACCAGAGCACAGGAGAACTTCTGGGAAGATAACAAAATTCTCTTTGTAAGTGTGGTGTTGGTTATAAAGGTGTGTTCGCTTTGAGAAAATTCTTTGAGTAGCACACTGATGACTTTGACACTTCCTTGTACGTTACACTTTAATAAAAAGTTAAGATTTGAACAGGCTACCTGTCCTTTTTCCACAAGAAATACTTAGGTAGGGGTTTCCTGGTGGTCCAGTGGTTCAGACTCCCCACTTCCACTGCAGGGGACGTGGTTTTGATCCCTGGTCAGGGAACTTAGGGTGTGTATGCCACGCAGTGTGGTCAAAACAGTATAAAACAAAAATGCTTAGGATGAAAAGCCTGGGAGGGCCTAGTAATTGTTCTCTCCCTGGATGGATTCTATTTGCAGTACCCATAGAAATAATATACACGTAATCTTCAAAAAAACATCTGCTACCAAAACTAGGACTTTCTTATTAATGTGATACTGTATTTGAGTAAAATCAAATAGAAATCAAATCAAACAGAATCAGGCCTTTACCTAAGTTTCTGCAAGCAGACTAACCAAATAAAGTTAAAAAAAAAAAAAGAAAAAACAGATAGTTGAGTTTCTTTTTGTTTCCTAATTGCAGATACCTAAAAAAAAATTCCTTAGAATACAAATAATTCTAACATTGGATTGGGGAGAAAAGGAGAGTGATATAAGTTAATATAGTTATTGAGTTAACTTCAATAACTCAGTAGATTTCATCAAGGTTGGTTAGCTGACCTTTTATTTGGAGACATCCGAAGTGAAATCAAACATCCACATTTTCTGAAATCAGACTTGAAATGGAGCAGGACCCTATGGTCCCTGTCCCCCTCCCCATTCACGTCCTCCATCTGTCTTCTGTCTGTAGAAAGTCTTTTAGCCAAAGAATAGGTTTAATCAGAGAAGGAAGAAAATGCAGAAGCAAAGAAAAGCAAACAGGACAAAATAATAATAATTTAGCCATTAAACAAAGTCAAGGACCTTTAGTTCCTTCTCAAGAGCTAGAGATAATATTCTGAGCCACATCTTGTGAGCTGTCTTACAGATACTGAAACCCCCACCAGGTGGAAGAAGTTAGCTGCATGATGACTGGACTGTAGCCATGACATAAGCTGCCATAGATTCAAAAACTGGCCTCAAAGAAATGGGAACAAACTGACCCTGGAACTGAAGATTAACCACTTAAAACAATCAATATGTTGCTGGTCAGACCACCAGTGACCAATTTCAAGATGATTGTCAGAGCTGACTGTGCTGTTTCTGCACGGCGCCCCCTCCCTCCACCTGTGCACCCCTGAAACTCCCCTTTAAAAGCTTTTGCCCACTGATTGTCCGTGGGGAGTGACCTCTGGACACGAGCCTGCCTTCCCCCCTCCCCACCCAGTTTGCTAGCCTCCAAAATAAAGCAAACTTTCCTTTTCACCAACCTGGCCTCTCAAGTATTAGCTTTTGAGGAGCAAGTAGCCAGACTCCACTTCCAGTAACAAACTAAGGATCTGGAGAAAGCAGCTATGGAAGTCTGGAAGATCCTATCAGTCAGCACCTGGTATTAATGTGGGCAATTTGCTGCTTTAAGCATAAAAAGAAGGGACTTCCCAAGTGGTCCAGTAGTTGGGAATCCACTTGCTAATGCAGAGGACACAGGTTCGATTTCTGGTCCTGGAAGATTCCATATGCCACAGGGCAACTAAGCCCAAAAGTTGCAACTCCTGAGCCGGAGTGCCTAGAGTGCAGTGAGAAGCCCGGCAGCGCAGCTAGAGAGTAGCCCCCAATCGCCACAACTAAAACCCAGTGCAGGCAAAAATAAATAGCTGTTTTTAAAGTTGTTTTGTTTTAGTTGCTAAGTCATGTCCAGCTCTTTGCAACCCCATGGACTGTAGACACAGGCTCCTTTGTCCATGGGATTTCCCAGGCAAGAGTGCTGGAGTAGGTTGCCCTTACATTCTCCAGAGGATCTTCCCAATCCGGGGATCAAACTTGCATCTCTTGCACTGGCAGTCGGATCCTTTACCGCTGAACCACCAGGGAAGCCCCTCCCCCTTCAAAAAGAGGAAGAAGCAAATGATGCCTCTTCACCTGGTAGTACAAGCTGAGGGTGTGTCTTAGGCATCGAGGGAAAATATTTAACAGCCTCAATGCTCCCAGAAAGGATGGCAGCTGAACAGGATTGGAAATCAAAACCCACAGTGTCCTTATAAAGCCCCCAGGCACTCCCCAGGACAGACCCTGGCCTCAAAGTTGAGTTCTAGCGAGAGAAAGACCCTGAGACATTGACCTCCTCTGTGCTGAGATCCCCCATCCCCCACAGCCCCCTCCCTCCCTCCAATCAAGACCAACCTTTATTCTGGCCTCTTTTTGATAAAGCAAAGTCCCCTCTGATTTCCCCGTACTTTTCTAGCTTCTGTGTGTCACACAAGCCTTTTACATTATTAATAAAAGTTTGAATTCAGTTACTTTGCTCTGGAGTATGAAAGCTTCTCTTTCAGGGACTTTGAAACACACTAGATGCAAACTTTCCATTAAGACACTTAGAGGGGAAGTATGACGATTGCCTTCCTTTGAACATCTGGAGTTCTTAAAAATCAAGACCGCCCATGGAACCTGGAATCGTATTTGCACGAAAATAAAGTGCCAGAGACGATGACTCAAAAGAGCTCTCCATTTTAATGTGGTATAATTAAAAGTTTACTTTCTCCAGACTGTTGCTATGGGAATGTAAGGGCCGTTGGGGATATATTAGGGTGGGCAAAATAATTTGGGATGTGTGTAGTTTTTGTTTTTTTTTTTAATTTGGCCAAGCTATGGGGCATGTGGGATCTTAGTTCCCCTGACCAAGGGTCAAACCCATGACCTCTGCATTAGAAGCACTGATTTTTCACCACTGGACAGCCAGGGAAGCCCCTGGAATTGTTTATAAGGATATGTGCATTTGAGAGGGGCAGGTAGGAGATGGGAAGGAAGGGAATGAATGCCATCAAATAGTTCCTTTGGCTTGAATTATATGCCCAGAGATAAATTTGCAAAGATCTCTGTATTAGATGAAGCATATTCTGGTGAATTAATGATGGTATTCATTGCCCCTAAATGGAATTATTCTCATTTAAACATTTATGAAAGTCAATTAAGATATTGACTTTTCTTCCTGGTCTATGGCACACAGCAGTGCAAAGATGCAAATTAGTTTGGGGTGAATGACCAGTTTGCTTAGTGTCTGGGGAGAGATTCCAGGGGAGCAGGCAGGGCACAATTAATAATTCAAAACAACAGAATCTGGGTTAAGCTCAATTCCTGTGTCTACAAATTGTTTTCCTGGGTGTTCTGGCTGATGATGTCTCCCTTCACTGAAAACCACATGACAACTTGTCCTGGAATGACCCGGTTTGACTTCTGGTTCCATCAACAACTGGCTGGAAGGCTTTATCTGGGTCACTGGCCCTCTCTGTGGCTCACCTTCCTCCCAAGGTGTAAGAGTGCCTGCATTTCAGAGGACCAGATCGAGGGCTGCATTGATGGAGTGTGGTCAGTGCTTCAGACCAACCAAACACATAGTAGGTGCTCAAGAGTTAGGAATTCTTCTCACTGAATCCTATTATTACACCTGTTTCTTCAACTGGGAGACAAAGCTACCCAGCTTGACAATGTCAGAGGTGGGACTTGAACCTCTGCCTTTAGAGCCTGGACCCCTCTCCCTCTCCCTCCCCAACAAGTATTCCACCAGCAGTAACTGGGACTGGTCAATCTCTGGGTACTGGCCTTTTTGTTAGGTCATTTGATCCTCATAATACCCTAGTGAAGGCCTTCCCTGGTGGTCCAGAGGTTAAGAATCTGTCTTGCAATTCTGGGGATGTGGGTTTGATTCCTGGTCATGGAACTAAGATTACACAGGCCTCAGGGCAACTAAGCCTTTGTACTGTAACTAGAGTCTGTGTGCTACAAAGAAAGATCCCCCATGATGCAACCAAGACCTGACGCAGCCAAATAAATAAATACTAAGAAAAATCATTTCCTGGTGAGGCATAATTATCCCCAATTAACAGATGGGGGGACATCTTCAGGAAAGTCTCTTGACCAGTCCAAGATGTCAACCCAGAAAGAGGTAGATGACAGCTCAAGGTGTGCACGAGATGGTTTTTCTTTGGCCCCTCAAGTGCCTTCAGAAAGGGCTGGGCCAACTTCAGATTCAAAAAGCAATTTGGCTATTTGATGGGGTGCGGATGGAGGACAGGGAAAATGAGAGCCCGAATTAAGTCCAAAGTGGAACTGCTGAAGTTCTGGGCCAGTTAGAGCAAATTATAGACTTTTAATCAATCTGACAATCAAAGATTCTTGCAGGAATCAATCTTGAATTACTTTGTAAATCACTAAATGTCCAAGCCATTAAAAGTCTGATGACATTAAGATCCATCTTCCACACTGCTATGTTGCCAGCTTTCTATGCCATCCTCCCTGGTTTCTTTCCCTGTCTTCAATTGCTACAATCAAAAGCCATTCATTGTGCACCTAAAGCATATAATTTTGCTTGCTTCAGCTTTTCATCTAGAACCTATGACCCCCTTAGAATCTCTGCTTTCTCGAGCATCACCCTCTGGATCTCACCGCACCTCGTGAGGCAGGACTCTCTTTGGAGGCCAGGGCTGGAGGTCTCAACTCACGACACCAAGTCATTTCTTAAATCAGAGACCAGATTGCAGACAGATTTCGTTGTCTCTTTACAGCCTTGGCTTGGCTGGGGTTCTGGGCACAGTGAGGGAGTCATCCCACAGATGGGAGGAGTGGTACTGCTTCTCTGAAAAGTCATTCTACCAGAACAAAACCAAGGTGTGCCCTTAAGCTGAAGCTGGATCTTAACTAAAAGCAGGGTCTCTTCTATGAGACACTGTTGCCAATTTTACAGGACTCCTAACTCATCTTTTAGAGCAGGGGTTACAAACGCAAATGCTCCCAGGTACAGCTTGGTGACACGAGAGGTTACAGTATAGGCTGAGTGGCCCAAGGCTAGGAGAGAAGACTGTGGCAAATGGGAGGGCACGTGCTCTGTCAGTAAGGGCAGCCACTGCCCAGCTCCAGCAAGGCTGCCTTCATGAGAGAATGTTGACTGTAGACAGCATCATATCCCAGGTTTAATGGGAACCATAGACGTGAATGCTCATGTCACATCTCCAGACCTGGGAAGAACTAGAAGTACATGTTTATTAAATAACTCCTGATAGTTTAATGGGCTTCCCTGATAGCTCAGTTGGTAAATAATCCACCTGCAATGCAGGAGACCCCGGTTCGATTCCTGGGTCAGGAAGATCCGCTGGAGAAGGCTACCCACTCTAGTATTCTTGGGCTTCCTTTGTGGCTCAGCTGGTAAAGAATCTGCCTGCAATGCGGGAGACCTGGGTTTAAGGCATCACAAATAACCTATTTACCTGAAGACCATACTTGTACCCAACCATTTCGCTGGCATTTCTTGGTTCATTGTTGAGCATCTCCTGTGGTCCAAACGCTGCATTCTGCATTAGGGGAGAGATGGTGGATGAGACATCTCAGACGAACAATCAGTTCTTGGACTTTTGATCTCACAAGCACAGTTTTGGTCCTTTTGTGACTGGCTCATTTCCCCTTGGCATCATGTCCTCTAGGTTCACTCATGTTAGAGAATGGGTCAGAATTCCCTTCCTTTTTAAATTAAAAAAAATTTTTTTTTTTTACAATGTATTGCTGTATAGTTGCTTTGGGGCTTTCCAGGTGGCTCCGTGGTAAAGAATCTGCCTGCAATGCAGGAGACGCAGGTTCAATCCCAGGGTTGGGAAGATCCCCTGGAGGAGGGCATGGCTACCCACTCCAGTATTCATTCTTGCCTGGAGGATCCTGTGGACAGAGGAGCCTGGCAGGCTACAGTCCATAGGGTCGCAAAGAGTCAGACGTGACTGAAGCGACTTAGCACGCATGGTTGCTTTACGATGTTGTGTTAGTTTCTGCTATAAAGTGAAGTGAATCAGCTATATACAGACTTATCTCCACTCCCTCTTGAGCTCCTACTGCCCACATCCGACCCATCTAGATCACCTCAAAGCACAGAGCTGAGGTGCCTGTTCTGTACAGCACATTCCTTCTAGCTATCTATTTTACATACGGTAGTGTATATATGCTAATCTCAATCTCCCCATTCTTCCCTGCCCCCACTACCATTCTCTCCCAAATCATCCTCATCCATTCTCTGCATCTGCATCTCTAAAACGCCTTTCCTTTTTAAGGCTGAATAGTACATGCTTGCACATATATACATCACATTTTCTTTATCTGTTCATCTCTTGGAAGACATTTAAAATTGCTTCCTCCTCTGAGCTATTGTGAATTAATATTATTCTGAACATGGGATGCAAATATCTCTTCTAGACCCTGCTTTCAGTTCGGTCTCTATTCAGAAGTGGACGTTCTGAATCTTATGGAAATTCTGTTTATTTTTTTAGGGACCTCCATAGTGTTTTCCACGGTGGCTACACTATTGTTCTGTCCCCCTTTGGATGGAGACATGAAACAGTAATATTTGCCCCAGGGAACACAGCCATGCAGGAAGCTGCACAGAATCATGGATAATTTAAGAGCATGGACCCCAGAGAGGACCACCCGTGTTCCTATCCCTATTGGTTACCCATGCCCGAGCTGTTATTTAAACTCTCTCTGATTTTGTGTCCTCAGCCACAGAATGGGGTTTTACAGTCCCCGGTTACAGGGTCGTAAGGAGGGTTAGAAACCCAAGCACTAAAAACCGCCTGAAAGATTTGAAAGCATTGAAAGATCTACAGAAATCTGTGTTCAATAAAATATGTCCCACTCTTGCCAAAATTTCCGTATATTTTAAGAGAAGCTGGAAATTTGGTTTTTTTTTTATGTGACAACCCCTATTTGTAAAATGTTGGTAAACAGTTCAGATTCAACATAAAATAACAAGTCAGAGACGTGCCTGTGGGCCAGAAGTGGACCCAGGGCTATCTGTGTGGCTTTCCAATAACCAGTGATGTACTTCAGCTGCTATGATAGAAATCCGGAAGGCTACATGGAGGAGGAGGCATTTACACTTATAATACAAGCAGCATTGTGATGGGAAAAGCTGGGAGCGGTGGAGCTGCTGTGGGCAAGGATCCAGGAGTTAAGAGGGTGGCTGCACAGTCAAACTTTAGGTCTGGTGCACTTTCCTCGTGGTTCAGTGGCAAAGACTCTGAACTCCAAATGCAGGGGGCCTAGGTTCAATCCCTGATCAGGGAACTAGATCCCACATGCTGCAACTGAGACCTAGTACAGCCAAATGAATAAATTAAAAAAAAAAAAACAACTTTAGATCTGGCTGGAGCTGAGAGAACATTCAGGGAAGAAGTTCGCTGTTCTCAACACAACCCCCCATTTTTAATGACACAACCTTTGATAGTAAATGAAATGACTACCCTTCTACTTGTTCATCACCTTGGCAACTAACCTTCAGGCTTGTGACCTCCAATTGTAGAAAGCAATTTCTGTGTCTCCCCTGTAAGTGTCCACGTTATAACTGGTCAGCGTTCTGTGTCTTATTAACAGGAACACATATGCTAACAATACATGTAGATGAGGGAACTTCCCTGGTGGTGCAGTTGTTAAGAATCCACCTTCCAATGCAGGAGATATGTGTTCGATCATTTTTCGGGGAACTAAGATCCCATAAACTACGGGGCAACTAAGCCCATGCTCCGCAACAAGAAAAGCCCAAAAGCTGCAACAAAGACCCAGCAAAGCCAAAATTAAATAAAATTTTTAAAAATGTAGATGAAACCATTATGTCATAGCGCACTCCTACTGGAAAAGAAAACTCAATGACCAGGGACTACTACTACTCCCCATATTACTGAAAGTGAAGGAAAGTATTAGTCGCTCAGTCATGTCCGATTCCTTGAGATCCCATGGACTGTAGCCCACCAGGGTCCTCTGCCCATGGAATTCTCCAGGCAATAACACTGGAGTGCCATCCCCTTCCCCAGGGGATCTTCCCGACCCAGGGATCAAACCCGGGTCTTCTGCATTGCAAGCGGATTCTTTACTGACTGAGCCACCAGGGAAGCCATATTACTGGCTCTTATTTAAATTACAGAATTTCACTGACATCTCTCCTCCCTGTGGACTCTGGTGGCACTAGTGGCAAAGAGCCCGACTGCCAATGCAGGAGATGTAAGAGATGCACGTTTGATCTCTGGGTTGGGAAGATCCCCTGGAGGAGGGCATGGCAACCCCCTCCAGTACTTTTGCCTGGAGAATCCCAGGGACAGAGGAGTCTGGCGGGCTATATTCCACAGGGTCACAAAGGTATATGACTGAAGTGACTTAGCACACACACATGCACTCTCCTCCCCGCAGACACATTCACTGGTGGTTTCATTACAAGTATCCACAGGCTTTTAAATTATGGAAGCTTTTCTGCTGTTTCTTCTGATCCAGAGCTGCCATTCCTCCTTTCCCATTAAGGCCCCCTTCCAGACCATTGTTCTTACACCCACAGGACTGGGGACCCTGGAGAGCACACATCTTCTCCATCCTGTTTGATATTTTTAATAGAAGATGTTTTCGTTCTGAGTACAAAGGCCATCTTGAAGTTCAGAATTGGCAAATCAGAAAGAAAAAGATAACTCACTGAGTCTAATCTTTCCCATATTTTACCCCCTAAAACATTTTGTAAATGCCTGGACATGTAAAGGAAGCAAGTTAATCCTTCGGGAGGTTCTTCCATGTCACTGATTGAAACTTCTAGTCCCTTTCTTCTTCTGAGTTCTGATCCATGAAGTATGGATCAGACCGTGAAGTATGTCTATTCGGCCGTTAGTTGGCATTGGTTTCCAGTTTGGGGCCACTATGAATAAAACTGCTTTGACATTCATATGTTGTCTTTGTGGAGACATATGTTTTCATTTCTCTTGGGGTAAATACTTAGGAGCAGAACTAGTAGATGGTATGGTAAGTATACGTTCAACTTTTTAAGAACTTGCCAAGCAATTTCTCAGAGTAGTTTTATGGATTGAATCGGGTCCCCTCAAGAATTCACACGGAAGTCCTGACCTCCAGGGTGGGGTAGACTCACAGTGTGACTCACAATATAACTGTATTGAGGGTGGGTTGTTTTTCTTAATATATATATTTTTAAACGGACCATTTTCTAATTTTTTATGGAATCGGTTACAATATTGCTTCTGTTGTTTCTGTTCTGGGTTTCTGGCCCTGAGGCATATGGGATCTTAGTTCCCCAACCAGGGATCAAACCCACACCCTCTGCATTGAAAAGTGAAGTCTTAACCACTGGACCACCAGCGAAGTCCAGAGGTGGGGCCTTTACAAAGGTAATAAATTTCAAATGAGGTTATGTGTGGGGCCCTAATCCAACATGCCGGGGGTCCAAGTAACAAGAGGGATTCGGACACTGACACGTCCAGAGAGAACATGACCTGAAGATATGGGGAGAGAAGGCAGCTGTCTCCACGCCAAAGAGAGAGGCCTTGACCTGATCCCTCTCTCGATGCCTTTGGAAGGAATCAACTCTGCTGACCCCTCCATCTTGGACCGCCGGCCTCCAGAATGGTGAGAAAGTACATTTCTGTTGTTTAAACTGCTCTGTCCCGACTTCCCTGGTGGTCCAGTGCTTAAGACTCCCCTTTCCAATGCAGGGGGTGCAGGTTAGTCAGGGAGCTAAGATCTCAGATGCCTCAGGGCCAAAAAAACCCAGAAGATAAAACAGAAGCAATACTGTAACAAGGGCTTCCTGCATTGGCAGGTGGATTCTTTACCTGCTAAGCCATTGCTTGCATGTGCAGATGGGCCAAATTCTGGACAAGATACAAAAAGACCAAAAACCCAACTGCTACCCCTGAAGAGCCTGGAGCAAAAGCAGGTACCAGCACACAATACCACCTCAGGGGTGGGCAAAACACCTGAGCCACTCCTCCTGCCTGACCCCTGGACACACGCCTGCCTTCACCCCATATAAGGAACCAGCTCCCCTAGACTCCTCAGCAAGCAAGGAGGGAACCTGTTTGTTGTTGCTGCCCCTGCTGCAGCCGGAACCCCAATAAAGCCTTGTCTGAATTTCTTGTCTGGCCTCCAGTCCATTTCTACAAATTAAGGCGGCCAAGAAGCCTGGTGGCTAACAATTACAGAGCCTGACTGAAAACTCTGGCAAATCTTTGAGGGGTTTTCACTTGTGTGAACCCTGGCTGGATGCGGGACTTGTGGAGACTAGAATCTGGGTCTGTGGGCCCAATGTAACTCAGGGACCTGCTAGGAGAGAGTAGGTTCCTCCCAGGGGTCCTGAGCCCCTAACAGGTCAACTCAGGGCCCTATTGTTTTCCTGGCTGTGATTAGGAGCCATTGCCTGGATCAAAGGAACCCGGAGGATGCCAGTAAGCGAAGAAGGCAGGCAGCCTTGTTGAGAGAGGAGATGCTAAATAAAGCATCAGGAGGTTGTATCTTTCTTCTCTTTCCTGTGGTGATTGGTCTGTTGGGGGGGTGGAGAAAGTCAGAACAAGGGCATTGAGTGCCATTCAGACACGAAGGGCCTGGGCTGTGATTGAAAGAGCAAGCGCTTTCCACAACATCTGACTCCAAAAAGAACAAGGGCAAACGCTGCCTTTTTCTTCAATACACCCACACACACAAACATATACAAATACACACAGACACACACAAACACAGACACATGCACACATAGAAAAGACACGGGTAGGACTTCCCTGGTGGTGCAGTGGTTAAGAATTCACCTGCCAATGCAAGGAAACACGGGTTCAATCCCTGGTCTGGGAAGATCCCACATGCCCTGGAGCAACGAAGCCCACTAAGCCCTTTTGCCACAACTACTGAGCCTGCGTGACACACCTACTGAAGCCCGAGCACCAAGAGCCTGTGCTCTGCAACGAGAGAAGCCACTGAAATGAGAAGCCTGCGCACTGCAACGAAGAGTAGCCCCTGGTCACTGCTACTGGAGAAAGTCCCCGTGCAGCAAGGAAGACCCAGCACAGCCAAAAATAAATAAGTAATAATATATATTTTTAATTTTTAAAAAGACACATGTATAGACACACATACAGAGCAGACATATAGACCCACACTCCTTCCCAGGGCCTCTGGAACAAATCTTGGAGAGGAACTCAAGACTGTAGAATAAGAAAACACAGTTGCTACCCATTTTATATCTATCTATAAAATAGATAACCAACAAAGACCTTCTGTATGGCACAGGGAACTCTGCTCAATATTCTGTAATAATCTACATGGGAAAAGAATTTGAGAAAGGATACATGTATATGAATCTATTTGAATCACTCTGTTCTACATCTAAAACTAACACAATATTATACTCCATTATAAAATTAAAATTGAAATAAAAGAAAACACAGCCCCAAAGTGGTAAACCAGGGGCTTCCCAGGTGGTTTAGTGCTAAAAAAAAATTCACCTGCCAATGAAGAAGACACAGGTTCAATCCCTGGGTCAGGGAGATCTCCTGGAGAAGGAAATGGCGACCCACTCCAGTATTCTTGCCTGGGAAATTCCAGGGACAAAGGAGCCTGGCTGGCTACAGGCTCCTAACCTCCATGTCTTTCCATGGGTTAGGAAAGAGTTGGAGACGACTTAGCGACTAAACAAACTTTACTTAAACCCCCAGGAAACAGGTACAGAGCCAAAAGCAGCTTCCAAGGGTCAGAGAGATAATCTGAATTTCTGAAGGTAGAGCAGGATGCTGGTGACTTCGGGGATGTCCACGTGGAGAGATTCTTCGAGCTGTGCAGGTGGGATTCATATCGCTGGTTTCTAGAAGACAGAAGCCCACCCTGGTACCTGGGGATGCGTCACTTTGTCAACAGCATGACGTCACGCTCCAGGTGTGTGCCGGTTGGTGGGATGGGAACCAGCGCACGCCTGCTCGCTTTGCCGGTGTATCTTCAGCCTCTAGACCCGGGCCTCGCGTTTCTTCAGCTCAACTCTTACCTCCGCCCGGGGAGGGCAGGGTGTGAAAATCCGCCCGGAAAGTCCGGCGGGTCTGCAGCCTCTTGATAGCCGGGCTGTCCGTCCGGCGGCCAGAACAGATGTTGGGAAGTTTGCTTTGTCAGAAAAAGACAAGCAGGCACGCTCACGGACCCTTTGATCTCACCTCGGAAGAAAGTCCTAATGGGTCCCCGCGAATCTCTGCAGTTCGGACATGAAAGACAAAGCGGGGAGGAGGATGTGAGGAGCGCAGGAAACGCACGTAAAGTCAAGCAAACGGCCTTTGAACGAGGGCGGGCGCTGGACGCGCGGCATTGTGTAGCCGTTATCTTCCTTAAGGGTTTCCTTTTTTATCTTTTTTTTTTTTTTCCAGATGGAGTTGTGCAAAGCCGTGGCTTCGTATGGGGGTGGCAGCAAACACCGGCCGCTTCATGGGATGCGAGGCTATGGAGCTATTTCTCAGCCCTTCCTGGGGGGTGGAGGGGGCGGGGAGCATCGAGATGTTGCAAAATTCAGGGCTGGGGGAGGGAGAGGGGAAGCGCGGGGAGGGATACAGTTGCTGCTCTTCGCACTAGCCTCAGAAGAGCAGACTCAAGAATGCCTGGAGTTTGGCAGCCACCAGAGCCTCAAAGATCCGGACCTGGGTCAGCTCTGCTCCTGAGTTTCCTGGCCTTTTCCTTCTGCTTCGACAGGAAAGGCCGACAGTGCTTTGGAATATTCTAGTGAATCCAAAGGTCAGCAATTCCCTGTAGCCTCTGGGTGGTGGCAAAGAATCTTTGTCAGGAGAAAAATAGCTTCCTCACGTGTCCCCCCCACTCCCCACCATCTTCCTAAGCAGGTGAATATCCATGAACATTTGCAGAATGGAGCGGAAGAATTGATGCTTTCAAACTGTGATACTGGAGAAGAAGACTCCTGAGAGCTTCTTGGACTGCAAGGAGATCAAACCAGTCAATCCTAAAAGAAATCAACTCTGAATATTCATTGGAAGGACTGATGCTGAAGCTGAAGCTCCAATCCTTTGGCTGCCTGATGCAAAGAACTGACTCATTGGAAAAGACCCTGATGCTGGGAAAGATTGAAGGCAGGACGAGAAGGGGACGACAGAGGATGAGATGGTTCGATGGCATCACTAACTGGATGGATATGAGTTTGGTCAGGCTCCGGGAGTTGGTGATGGACAGGGAAGCCTAGCATGCTGCAGTCCATGGGGTCGCAAAGAGTCGGACATGACTGAGCAACTGAACTGAACTGATGCAAAGAGCTGACTCATTGGGAAAGACCCTGATGCTGGGAAAGACTGAAGGCAAAAGGAGAAGCAGGGTGGCAGAAGATGAGATGGTTGGATAGCATCACTGACTCAATGGACATGAAATTGACCAAACTCTGGGAGATAGTGGAGGACAGGAGAGCCTGGCCTGCTGCAGTCTGTGGAGTCACAAAGAATTAGGCATGACTTAACAACTGAACAACAATGGCTCTGCTCTGGATCCATTCACTCAATGATAAATGCATGGAGTGGGGCGGGGCAGGGGGGGGGGCAGGTGCACTGTTGTCCCATTGTCCAGCTGGGAACACTGAGGCGCATGAGGAAAACTCAGAGCCGAACCCACTCAGGCGGGCTCTGGAGCCCTCTTACGGAGGAAAGAGTCTTACTGCCCAGAGGATGACAGACAGGCCGCTAGACTGGGCAACCGTCCCCTGTCCTGACTCTTTGGGGAGGGAGGTTGTTTCAGAACTTCGATGCCAAGGGCATCAGCACTGCTGATCTCTGAGTTCTTGGGCAAGAAGATGGCCCAGCTCTCATCCAGCAGTGACTGCCACCCACCAAGGGTCCCTGCCGGGTGATGTCATCTCCCTCCATCCGAAAGCTCCCTGGGTGTCCAACTGCGATGTTTTGTTAGCTTTTTAAAAATATGGGGAATGGCATTATTGATAGCAAGCATCCTCCCATCCCCAGCAAGGAAGGGCATGTCTACATACTGAACACCCATCTCATCTCTGCCAAATCTGAGGGAGCTTCTTCCTTGGGTGCCAGAAAGTGCTGTAGAGTTGGCAGGGATTTACCAAGCTCAGCTGACAATGGAGGAGACCCAGTGCACTTAGGTGGTCTGAGTTTCAGAAACTGAAGTCCCAGTTTCTGAAACACCTGTAACAACTGTGATAGAATACAAGGCCCCCAAAAGTTAAGAGAGAGCTGTGGCTTTCCTCCCATGATTTGGGGCACATTCTCCAGCAGTGATCATGACAATGGCAATTCTCACCTGCGTAGGCATCTGTCAACCTGCTGAACAGAGCATCAGAGCACTGACCGCCAAGAGATCTGTCTCCCAGGATGAAAAATGGGGTTCTCTCTCTTGAAACCACCCCTCATCCACCCCCATCACCTTAAAGAAGTGGATGGTGTTCCTTTTTAGGGAGCAAAATCAAGGGTGAAGTGACATGTTGTCAGGGATTTGCTTTAAAATGTAATGGTGTAGCGTTAGTTGCTCAGTCATGTCCGACTCTTTGCAACCCCACAGACTGTGGCCTGCCAGCGTCCTCTGTCCATGGGATTCTCCAGGCAAGAATACTGGAGTGGGTTGCCATTCCTGTCTCCAGAGGATCATCCCGACACAGGGATCGAACCCAGGTCTCCTGTATTGAAGGCAGATTCTTTACCATCTGAGCTACAGGGAAGTCCTTGCTTTAAAATCATATATCCCAAAGAAGAGAGAAAGAAAAGGGAGACAGGATAGGAGAAACGGAGGGAATCAGATGGATGAAGTTCCTGCAATAAAATGGTGATCGTGGTTGAATCTGGAGGCTGGGGCCATATGTTTTGCTAGGTCTCACATTTGTTCATGTTGGAATGGTTTATCATTTTAAAGAGTCTGGAACAAGGATATTACAGACGTATCTGAAACTCTGACAAACTGGAATTGACCCAGGTGACCAAAGATGGCTCAGCTTGGGTAGAGTCGCAGGGTGGATTATCGTGGTTAAAGAAAGTCACTTGGAAAAACACTCAGCAAGTTGCTTAGATTCAAGTGTTGGTGCAGGGACCACTCTCTAAGACCTGCTATCGTGGCAGAATATTAATCATATTGATTTATAGGATACGGTCATTCAGGTAAAAATGGAAATCTACCAGGTCATATTCTTGTGCATATATCCGTGGAAATCGGTCAAGAAAGGTTTGGAAGAATATCCATGAAATGGGGAAGTGTGGTTTCCCATGGGAAAGTGTGCAGCACCATATTGGGGATGATGGTAAAAGATGTTTGAGGCCCTCATGGTGTTACTGCTTTTTGAGTAGCTAATATTTATGCCAAGGCTCTGTTCTAAGTGCTTCATGTGTGGGACTTTGCTTAATCTTCATAGGAGCTCTGTGAGATAACTGCATTTTAATGATGGGAAAAGAAAGCAGAGAAGAGATAAGTTCTCAACAAGGACCCACGGGGCTGCAGGGGCAGAGCCCAGGTTTTGAACCTGCTGGTCTGGCCCTGGGCTTGGTGCTCAGCCACACCACTGTCCTGTCTCTCTTTAGCCAAGGTACCGCTTTGATTCTTAAGTATATTCATGTAGTATTAGTATAGGATATATTATATCCTATATAGAATATAAAATATATTATATTCTATATATAGTATAGGATGCTACTGCTGCTGCTAAGTTGGTTCAGTCGTGTCTGACTCTGTGTGACCCCATAGACGGCAGCCCACCAGGCTCCCCTGTCCCTGGGATTCTCCAGGCAAGAACACTGGATAGTCACATCTGAACTCGTAATGCTGGGGTCTGCCAGGCACCATCCCCTTAGCATGTCCTGGGGTCCTGGCACAGGCCAGGCTTTAGGACCTACATCTTCCCAGATTCTCTTTGTGGGAATCTCAGAGTTTTCCCATCACTTGGGCCAACATTTCTTTCTAGCCTCAAATCTGACCGGCAGGCCCCTGTGATTTCATCAAGGTGGGCAGGTGGGTAAACCTGTGTCTCACCAGACCCCCAGAAAGAGAACTTTACTTCATGGTCTGTCTGGGGCCCACTGTCCCGAGGACTGCTTGATCTTGAGAAAAGACCGTTCTATGAAGACAGTGTCTTTCTATAGAAAGAGACTAAAGTTTGGGCTGATGGCTGAGGCTTCTGGGCTCTGGTCCCTAGGCCCACCTCCTTGCAGGGTAGGAAGAGGTTAAGCCTCTTGCATTATTGGAAACAAAACCAAATCTACCCCTGGCAACAGAGAAATCTTCCCAAAACACCACGGCCCCACGGCTCTCATCTCCCTCCCGCTACTGCCCTGGAAGGTGGCCCTGCTTCTGCTTCCTGCTTTACCATCGCCCACCCTGCTGCTTCACTCCCTTCTGTCCTCCCCATCTCTCCCTTCTAAGATCCTGCCCTTCAACCTCTGCCCTGGCTGGGATCCGCCCACAACCACTGTTTTCTTTGTTGTTGTTGTTGTTGAAAGATCTTAATTCCCTGACCAGGGATCACACCCATGCTCCCTGCAGTGGAAGCAGAGTCTTAACCATTGGGCCATCAGGGATGTCCCCACTCTCTGCACACCCCTCTCATCCACTGGCTCCAGGCTGGTGACTGCAGCCACAACCACCCGGCTCTTCCCAACTCCCAAGGCCCCGTCCCCTGGATCTCCTGCTGTGTGTCTCCCCCTGCATGGGCCATGGGCTCTCAGGGCTAAGGATCCTCTACCTCTGATAAAATTTCAAGCACTTTCTTCCTGTTCTAACTTCTCTTTGGTTTGAGGTCACTCAAGTTGTACAGAGTTTTCAGTTCGGTCGTATCAAGTTGTGTATCTTCTGTTTTCTGTTCCTGTCGACCCAGAGGGATGGAATGGGGAGGGAGGAGGGAGGAGGGTTCAGGATGGGGAACACATGTATACCTGTGGCGGATTCATTTTGATATTTGGCAAAGCTAATACAATTATGTAAAGTTTAAAAAAAAAAAACAAAAAAACTGCTTGCTTGTGCCAGCTCTGCTCATTCTTTCAATTTCAGCTCAAATACTCTTTGTTCAGTGAGTAAACGGTCACTACTAACTATTGTCATCTACTTGACTTTGGTGTGTATGTGAGTATACACGCATGTGTACCTGTACATGCGGGTGTCCAGATTCATACACATATGACAACAAGCACATGTATACATACATGCCTAGCACACACACAAACGTGTGTGCTCACATATACATGATACATGTGGAAACCCACAACACACACATGTACATATAGAACGCATGCGTGCACATACATGATGTGCAAACATGTAGCATGCATATAAACACATGTGCGCGCATATACCTTCATATATACACATATATAATATGTAAAATATATTTTACAGAGAAGAAAGTGATTATATATGAAGTGCACGCGTGCATGTGTGCTAAGTTGCTTCGGTGTGTCTGACTCTGTGCGACCCTATGAACTGTAGCCCACCAGGCTCCTCTGTCCATGGAATTCTCCAGGCAAGAATACTGGAGTGGGTTGCCATGTCATCCTCCAGGGGATCTTCCTGGCCTAAGAATTGAACCCACATCTCTTATATCTAGTTGCATTGGCAAGTGGATTCTTTACTGCTAGGGCCACCTGGGAAGCCCCTATATATTAAATATAGTATATAAAATCATATATACCTAATATATCTAATATAGAATCAGTTTCCTCCCCTGTAAAATAAAGAGAAAATGAGAGGATACTTAGACTCTCCTCTCCTCATAGAGTGGTAATGAGAGACACAGTGCTCTGTACAAGAATCTTCTGCATGTATAAATAGCAATATTATACAAAGGCTGGTTAGTATTTCTTTCTACCAGACTTTTCCAGGCCAACCACAACAATTTCTTTAAAAGCCAAGAAGTTAATTAAGTCCCTACAGGAAATGCAAGTTGAGCTCTGTCTAAACATCCTTGCTCATAATAGTAATAACTAACATGTAATAATTTCCTACTATGTGCCAGAAACTTTACAATCTTTTTTCTTTCCATTAATTTGTTTTATTGAAGTTCATACAGTCTCTTTAAAATCGTTGTTTTTGTTTTACAGGCAAGAAACCTGAGGCTTGAGGCAGCCAGCATTTTGTCAGGATAAAGAGCTAAGTGTAGGGCATCGATGAACTCGAACCCAGGAGGCCCTGTTTCCAGTGATGGGCTTCTCCCAGGCTGTCATTTGCCTCCAGCGCAGTCATTAAAATTGAAGTCAGTTTTTCTTTTAAGCTCTTTTTAAAAGAAGATTATTTTAAATATAAATTTGACTTTTTTAGCCCCTTGGGTGTTCTAATTTTTTAAAAGAAGGAAAGAAAACGCAAACACTTGATTCTAAATGACGTTATTGGCAAAATCTCATACCGCAACTTATGTAACTTCCAAACCCCCTTCAATACTGCTTCAGAAGCTCCCTTGAATTCGTATTACACAACACACCCTTTGGGCACCTTATAAACACATATTTCCACTTCTGATAAAGCTGGTCCATGGGGGGACTCATTCCCCTCCACGTCTTTGGTCATTCCTTACTGATGAGCAGAGTCAAGGGTGAATAGACTGAAAAAGAATGAGGAAAACTTCAGAAAAGTAGGGCAGGATTTTGGGTCATCTTTGTAATACAGTTTCCAGTCCTCCGCCCACCCCCATCCCTGTGGTATCTGGGGGGATTGTGTCTTTGGCAGCGAAGATTAAGTGGACTGCCTGCCCCCCACGGAGGTTTTAATTGGCAACAGAGTCAGAACCCACTGATGTGTGCAAAATTCATTATTGTGTTTAGGCTTGGAATGCTTGCACGGGCCAGCCGTTTCTCTCTCTGATTTTCCCACAAGCGTTCAGAAAAGATCTTGTGGCTCTGTGTCAGAGTGTCAGGCCCCCAGTGGGGCCAGGTTTCTGAGTTATGTTTTTCAGTAACCTCAAGGGCAAGGCAGAAGGTGGGGGAAATCCTCTAGCTTGCTGTTATCACAGGATTAGGCAGAAGAACGTGCCAGGGGAGGAGAGAAAAGTCAAAATGCTTAGCAGGGAGACCAGCCCTGCTAATCAGGGTTTATGAGAATTCGTAGACCAGCTGGGGTGGCGGGGCAGGAGAGGACCCATGATCTCTGTTTCTGGCTCCCTGGAGGGTCTCTGAGGAGTGTGTGAGTTACATGCGACCTGGTGCAGATGGTCCTTGAGAAGCCAGGCCACTCTAATTCCCCAAATTCTTCCTAATGTGTTGAAAAAAGAGTTGGTACTTTCATGTCAGGCATATAAGTTTCCTGTATCCCTTCTCTGTGAACGCAGCAGATACTTCTTGTTTTTTGATCACCAAACAACCACTTATCCTTATTTGTGTAATAGCATTTATAGGTTGAAAAAAGTGAAAGTCGCTCAGTCATGTCTGACTATTTGCGACCTCTTGGACTGTAGGCTCCTCTGTCCATGGGAGTTCTCAGGTAAGAATACTGGAGTGGGTAGCCAGTCCCTTCTCCAGGGTATCTTCCTGACCCAGGGGTCGAACCCAGGTCTCACACATTGCAGGCGGATTCTTTACTGTCTGAGCCACCAGAGATAAGGTACGTCAAACTGCGGTAGCAAATAGACAACAGGCATCACTCAGCTCCATCAAATTCATGGCTTTTTCAAGCACAAGGCAGTGGAGAGTGGGGCGCTCTGCTCCATATGGCCATTCAGGGACCCAGGCCAAGCATGGCTGCACCACCTTTAACACACAGCTTTGAAGACCACCTACCGCATCCAGCATTCTGGCGAGCTGATTGGTAGAGAGAGCCTGGTGACAATGAGGTGTTTCACGAGCTAGGTGATATCACCTTTGCTCACATTGTACTGGCCAGGACTGAGGAACGCGGTTACATCTAGTTGCAAAGGGGGCTGGGAAGTGCAGAAGTGGCTCTCTGCCAGAAAGGAGGAGGGGAGAATGGATTTCAAAGAGCAACCTCTTGGGACCCCTTGGCTGCCCAGTGGTTTAGACATCTCCGTCTAATGCAGTGGGTGCGGGTTTGATACCTGGTCTGGGAGCTAAGATGCCTCATGCAGTCATGATGCTCATGTGGCCATGAGCCACAGGCCTCATGGGCAAAAAAAATGAACATAAAACAGAAGCAGTATTGTAATAAATTCAACAAAGACTTAAAAAAAAAAAAACAGGCTCTTAAGGATTCTGCCCCCAAAGTGCTGTCTTTGTGGGTCTATACATCAAGTCATTCTGTCTTCTCTAACCAAGCTACTGGGGCATGTGATCCAAACTGGACTTTTCTTTTTTTTTTCCCTATCAGATCCTTTATGTAGCTCAGCATAGAAGGTAACACCAAATTAAGACAAGCAAAGTTCATGTATTAGGCTGTTTATTAATAACTATACAATTTTTATATAAAAAATCATAGAATAATTAAAAAAAAAAAAAAAGACAAGTGAAGTTCCAATTCAGGTACTTCCATCTCTCTCCCTTGTATCCTGATCCAGTGGCTGCCAAAGCCAGGAGGGTCTTAGAGCCGGGCATTTGATTGTGGAGAAAGCTCCTATAGTTGGCCCAGCAGATGGGAAGGGGGCTGTGTCACTTGCTCACAGTCTGAATGACGTCCTCTCCCTCTGACATATGGTCTGTACCCACTGTTTGAAGATTATGTTTCACAGAGAGATCCCACCCCAGAGGGTATTAAAATATTTAAATTCTTTGATACATTTTTGTGAATCTTCACGCAGAAATCCTCCACCGTGGCCCTGGAGGAAGGCATCCACCACTGGGGATGTGTGACCTGGAAACTGGTCTTTGGTTTGGTGGAAAGCTTCCCTAGTCTCAGATAGTCCCAGATCTTTTCCAACAGGTCATCAAAATTCCAGCACTGATGGGCAGCAGATTTTTTCCCATGGCTTTTAAATCTTAGTAACATTTGCCAGAAGAGAAAAATAAAAGTGTTTTATTTCATTTTTTTTAATGAATTTAAGCAGATTAATCCCAGTGGCAGCCAATGAGACCTCCAAGCTCTTCCTGCTACGAGGTCCCTGGAGCCACTTTCTTTTTCCAAGTCCAGTCCTGTAGGCCTTCCCATGCGTGATGGGAGCTCCCTTGTAGAGTTCCAGTAAACGATCCTTTGCTTTAATTAGACAAAGATGTTGTGACAAGCAACAAACAAAGAATGCTCACTGGCATGGGGAGCTGAACTCTGAGGAATTTGGGTTGACCCAACTTGACAATATGTCACGCCAGCAGAAGACGCACTGGGAAATTCTAGCCATAGCTGTGTGTCGTTCTTAAGTATTCCCTGGGTCTTCCTTGGTCAGTTTCATGAGAATAAATCCTGAAAATGGAAATTTGGTGTGGTTGAGTAGAAAGGGCCCAGGACTATAAGTCTCAGGATAACTTGGAAAGAAGTTTGTAAGTCCATCAATTCTATTTTCGGGAATAGACGAACTCCTTGGGTTTAGACATGGATCTTGCAATTATTGAGCATTATCTAAGTCATTAAAGTTGCTTACATTTTATTTGGCGGTGGGATAACCTACTCTACCTCCAGTTTTGTGAAGACCGAATGTGCTGAAAGATATTAACGTCTTCTTCAAAGGTATTAACATCTTTTAAAAAATTATTTATTAATTTTTGGCTGCACCGGGGCTTTGTTGCTGCCTGTGTGCTTTCTCTCGTGGTACACAGGCTTCTCATTGAGGTGTTTTCTCTTGTTGCAGAGCATAGATACTAGGCGTACAACAGCTTCAGGAGTTGTGGCCTGCAAGCTTAGTTGCCCCACAGCATGTGGGATCTTCCCGGACCGGGGATGGAACCTGTGTCCCCTGGATTGACAGGCAGATTCTTAACCACTGGACCACCAGGGAAGTCTTTAATGTTTTTTAAAAGCACAAATGTTAGCCATATGTAAAATATTTTTGCTTTAAAGTAAAACCAGTAGGAAACATATAGAAGTCAATCAGAACTTGAAATAGTAAAACAAAATGCGATATCAAAAAATAAACAAAAAAAACTTCAGCTGCAGCAGAAAGACATTCCAGGACACAAATGTCCTAAATCAAGATGATGGATGTTGGGTGGAGGTTATCTGCTGGTGGCATGTGGACCAAATTTGTCCTCAGATATGTGGTTGACTTACACAGTGTTTGAATCATTTAAACTGCCATACTTAAAAAACCAGGAAATGTAAAGTAAATGTTTTGACTTCCTCCTTTTCTTGAAAAAAATCCAATATTCTGCTACTTTGTACCTTCATCATTTTAGAATAACTTTTGGCAGGGGCTGGGTAACAGCACCCTCTTTAGGCAAATCAGGCATTGTAACCCCTAGTGTGGTTTTGTGGGGCACACACTCAGGGATCCTGACTGAATCCAGGAGTAACAGGATCCACTGTGGTCCATGGAGGTGTCCATCAACCCTGCATCCCTGTCTTCTCACCTCTGCTTGCTTTATTCGAGCATGGGCAAGAGGATTACAAACCTCACATTCAGAATTTCATCCCTGCTCTAGGCTTCTGCCGTCATTCTCTGTCCCGCCAGTTTCTTCCCCTGGGACTTCCTGGACCCTACTCCTAGAACAGCAGGGAGAGTGCCTAGAGCTGTCTGGGTGGGTGGGAAGAAAGCCATGCAGCTGGGGCGTAATTGTTACCTGGAATGAAATTACTTTTAATGACTTTTGGTAGCTTCCCAGCCTCCTCCCGATTCTCACCACCAATGAAGCTTAACAGCCTTTGGGGCAGATATGTCTCCTACACTGTAAGCATTAAAGCTGCTTGGCGGCTGATGGCAAAGAGCGATGTGATAAACATCACCCAAGACAAACATCAAGGAGGGATGCCCATTGTTCATGCTGGTCCGAAGGCAGGATTAGAGACCAGAGGATGAAAGGAAACTTGAGGCTGTTTGTCAGGATAATTTTCCCAAGAATGAAATCAATTAGCCTCTGAAGACTTATTTCTCAGCAGCAATCTGCTTCCATCCCCACTGGGAAAGACAAGACGTCTGTAAGGAAACGGATGTCCCTCCAGCAGAGGATGGGGCTGGAGCCTCCTGGGGTCTTTGAACCCCATTTCTCTTAATTATTTAAATGCATTTTGGAAGCAACATGTCTTTCTTTCTCCAGATCTGTTGCAACAAACTTGACCTGAATTTGTTTCTGACTCATAGGTTATAAGGGTATTTGCTGTTTCCACGTTTGTACTTTCTTGGCTTTTCAGAGCTGGGAGTTTAAATCAACAGGTTAAAAAAAAAAAAAAAACAGGGCTCCTGAGTCTGAGGTGCTCCACCCTCCCCTCTCAGCCTTGAACTGGTCTTCCTCGTCCCCTGACCACTGAGTTTGGCCACTGACAGAACCTTAGTACGGACTCACTTGGCAGAATGCAGCAAATAAGGGCTTCCCTGGTGGCTCGGTGGTAAAGAATCCGCCTGCCAGTGCAAGAGATGCGCGTCTGATCCCTGATCTGGGAAGATCCTACATGCCATGGAGCAACTAACCCGGTGCAATACAACTATGGAGCCTGTGCTCTGGAGCCAGGGAGCTGTAGCTACTGAAGCCCTCATGCCCTAGAGCCTGTGCTCTGCAACAAGAGAAGCCACTGGAATGAGAAGCCAGCGCACCGAAACTAGAGAGTAGTTCCACTTGCTGCAACTATAGAAAAGTCTGTGCAGCAATGAAGACCCAGCACAGATGAAAATAAATAAATAAAATTATTTTTTAAATGCAGCAAAGATTTGTCAAGCCCCTAACTATGTGCCAGTGAAAGTCACTCAGTCGTGTCTGACTCTTTGTGACCCATGTCTAGTCCATGGAATTCTCCAGGCCAGAATACCAGAGTGGGTAGCCTTTCCTTTCTCCAAGGGATCTTTCCAACCCAGGGATCGAACACAGATCTTCTGCATTGCAGGCAGATTCTTTACCAGCTGAGCTACCAGGGAAGCCCAACTATGTGCCAAGCCCCCTTCTAGCTCACTGGAAAGAGGAGCAGAGCATAAGACCCCTGTTTTCGTGGACGGTACTTGGACCAAAATAATCCAGGGGGGATCATTTCAAAGGACTGGTCAACAATATTCAGTTTCCTCTTCTCCCTCATTAGCAGAAATCCAATTTGTTTGGAGGCACCTAAAGAGCTTAATTTCCCAGGTTTCCACAGGGCTAGGGAAAGTCATGTGATCAGTCCTGACCAATGAGACTGAAGCAGATGTTAGTGAGTGGGGCTTCCAGCAAAACTCTTCTAAGGGAGGTGGGCTGATCTGGCACAGCCTGTTGACCTTAACTTTTCACCTCCTGGAGTATAATTTAATTCTCAGTCATCTAGCAACCATAAGGACAAAAGTCACAAATAAAAACAGTGGAGCAAGGTGAGAGGAAGAACTTGGTCTCTAGTGCACTTAGGGCAGGCTGCCTCCAGAATCCTCGTAACACTAGAAAAAATAAACTAGTAAGTTAGGTAACAATAATTAGTTCTAACACTTCAATCTCTTCTGTCTCTCCAAACCCAACTCTGTGAGAACAAATAATCCAGAAATAATGTTTTCACATGATAGTCTTGCTCTCTGCAGTGTATTTTGTAAAGATGGCAATTGATAGCCTCACTGTTGAAGTACAAAATATTCTGGTTCTAAAAGCTTCAGCAGAGCTGGGCTTTCCTGGGCCTGTCCGTCAGACCGTGCAGTGTGAAGGTCTCAGGGAAGCTGAGCTGCTGACGTGGCAGCTAGGGGCTCCACAGAGGGTGCTTCAGGGGATGAGGGGAGAGCTGTATGGCCTCTGGGGACCCAACCTCAGGGATCACTTCTGTGGTCATGACGTGATATGAAGCAGTGACAAGCCAGCCGGGATTCAAGGGGAAATAACAGTCACCCTCTCTTCATGGGAGGGTTATCAAAGAACTCTTCTAAGACCTCTTCATTCTCCAAAGCTTGGTTCATAGCTACCTCAAGAAGCCTTTACTCTTCGCCCCATACTTCTATTGATCGCTCTACCTGGTAACGTTAGTCAAACATTCTTTTGGTGTTTGATTTCTGCCCTGCTTTGCCGTTTAACTGCTTGGCTTACCAGGCAACTTCCTTGACCACTGATACAATCAGCTTTTGAGCAAAGGCAAAAGAAGCCTCTTGGTTTTATTGGTTGTCTTATCTAAGAGACATTCTTCATCTATGTGTCTATCTTCCCTTGTTTTTCTTTATTTTTTCCTTATCTCTTTTTTCCTTTACCATCCTGGAGGCAATATTAATAAGTGATTAGGAATAAGGGTTTTCGGGTCAAAGAGACTAGTGCTTATTTCTTACCGACTGTGTGACCTCAAGCAAATGGCTTAAGTCTCCCTGTCTCCAATTGAAAAATGGCCATTGTGATGAGGGCTGAGTGACTGAATGCATGGAACCCTCTCAACACAGCAGCTGGCAAGTAAGTGCATCTGAAAATGGATTATCTGCCATCAATCATCATCATGGTCACTATCACGATTGTCTGAGGACCTTCGTTTTCCCTAGGATAGACTTGGCTCGTCATTAAATAGAACCAGAGGGATGGGATCCATTGAGAGTGAGTGTTGCTTGGATCCATGCAATTAAGGGAGAGAGTGGGCAGCAAAAGTTTAGAAAACAAACAAGTCTACAGGAAGCCTGGAGACTTTCAAAAACAGTCTAAAACAAAGCAAAACAAAAGGGCTGAGTGGATGATGATGTCACCTGCCTGGTCAAAGAGGAGAGGAAATTGTCGCCGTGCCTCCAGGAAGTGTGGGGTGGCCAGCGGGGCAGCATTGGCATCCAAGGGGCTCTGGGACTGCCTTTGTCTGGGAGCAGCCGGGACCCTCAATCTCCTCATGTTTACGAGACAGCTTCTCTCTTCTTTAAGGTACACTTCTCACACCGGACATGAATTACAATATTTTCAGTTACACATACACACAAATGGTCACTTGCATAAGCTCTGAGGGAAAGAGTGATGAGAAGGAAACATACCAGGCTGTTACTAGTGATTATTTCTCAGATAAATGTGTATTACTTTTATAGTCAGGAACAAAAGCAATAGAGTGATTTTATAGCAGATCTACTTTTGAAACAGGAGGGAAGAGGGCAGGGCACAAGTTTTAAAAGAATGACATAGCCTGAGGACAAGACATAAACATATGAGAAACAAACAGGTCCAAGGTGGAGGATGAGTCAACTTCCGCTACACCTTGATGGACCCTGAGTCTCAGTATATACTCAACATAACACATCAACAAGCTAAGTGACACACCCGCCAGCATCGTGACAATTCCAAGGCCAACCGTCAAAGATCAAAATGTGGATGGTGGCCCAGTTCCTGAAAATCTCTACCCCTTCCCCAAAATAGTTGGATTAATTCTCCTGTTCATTAGCCTATGAAATTATCCAGCCCATAAAAAATAACCACTCTGCATTTTGGGGTCACTCTCACCTTTTGAGACGATCCACACTCTGTCTGTGAAGTATATTTCTCTCTTAAAAAATCCACTTCTTACCTAATGTCTCTTGGTGAATTCTTTCTGTGATGACATCAAGAACCTAATCTTCATTGAGTCCTGAGACCAAGTATGTATGATCTAATATTGGCTTACCTATGTGGATTTTAGGCAAATTCTGTCACATTTTGTTAAAAGGCCATGGGTTCAGTGTGAGTTAAATGGTTTTGCTGTACTAGGGATGTGAAGTATTAATGAGAGAAAACAAAGAATAGTCTTTGGACTATTTGAAAACAAAAGAAAGTCAAAGGGAACCTTTGAAAGGACTCTCACTGTTTACTTGGCTGACCGTAGGATGCTAGGTTTTGCTTGCTTGTTTTAAAATTTATTCTATTGAAGTATGGTTGATCTATCTACAGTGTTATAATAGGATGCTGTTTTAAAATGAGAAAACTGGAGTTTATACTATATTTACTCCACAGCATGTGAAGAAGGAATATTGCCTTACCTATGTGGATTTTAGGCAAATTCTGTCACATTTTGTTAATAAGTAGAATAGTATTGCATCTTTAAATTTTTTTTTAAGCTTGTGTACTGTTCCCCTGCTGGCTCAGTGGTAAAGAATACATCTGCCAATGCAAGAGACGCAGGTTTGATCCCTGGGTCCAGAAGATCCACTGGAGAAGGAAATGGCAACCCACTCCAGTATTCTTGCCTGGAGAATTCCATGGACAGAGGAGCCTGCTGGGCTACAGTCTGTGGGGTCGCAAAGAGTCGGACACGACTAAAAACAAAAACTGTTCCCTAAGAGACCTTGGCTCTGGTGCCTGTGTCCATGTAACCCCAGTGAAAGAGGGGGGCTCTGCAGGAGTGTTTCACCAGCCTGTTACTCCCAGTTGCTTCTGTGGAGACCCCACCCCTAAAAGGATCTCAGGTGGTGAAACAACAGATTCACAATCTCTTTGACATTTTACCCAATAGGTGGAAACTAACTGCTCTACTCTGAGAGTGAGAGCAGCTTAGAGGCTCACTTCTAAGAAATGAAAAACAGCGGCAGTGACAATGTGGGTCTTCTGAGCCCAGGTCCAGAGGCACCCCGCCTTCCTCCCCGCTCCGCTGAGAGGACTGACGCTGGGGGCAGCCGGATGCCACGTCATAGGACACACAGCAGTCCTTTGGAGAAGTCTGAGAGGCAAGGAACTGAACCTCCTGCCAACAGCACTTCGCCTTGGAAACGGATCCTCCACCCTTCCCTCAGAGGACTCAGCCTAGCCTTGGGGTTACCCTACACCAGACTCCCACATTTCTCTTCTGAGGAAACAAACGATGCATGCTTGCTGTTTTAAGCTGCTTAGTTTGGGGGCGATGGACTTGTTCCAAAATGGTGGATGCTCAATACAACATCTCTAGATGCCTGGGACCACCCTCCCACCCCCAGCCTTACTTGCTGTCCGGCAGGCATCTCTGACATGCTTTCCTTTGACGTGCCCACTGACCACCTACCTCTGCCCTTTCGGGATCCCATTGCCACCAAAATGTGGGTAATAACATCTACCGGGGTGTTGTGGGGAATAACTAAAATAATACATCTAAAGGGACTTCCCAGGTGGCTCCAGTGGTAAAGAACCTGCCTGCCAATGCAGGAGACATAAGAGATGTGAATTCCATCCCTGAGTTGGGAAGATTCCCTGGAGGAGGGCATGGCAACCCACTCCAGTATTCTTGCCTGGAAAATTCTATGGACAGAGGAGCCTGGCGGGCTACAGTCCATGGGGTCGCAAAGAGTTGGATGAAACTGAAGTGACTTAGCATGCACACACGCAATACATCTAAAGTTCTCAGCACAATGCCTGGCACAAAGTGAGTATCCCTTTTTTCTGGCTTCCCTGGGTCTTCATTGCTGCCCACGGGATTTCTCTAACTGTGGGGAGTGGGGACTATCTTTAGCTGTGGTACTTGGACTTCTCATTGCAGTGGCTTCTCTTGTTGCAGAGCACGCCTCTAAAGCATAGGCTCAGTAGTTGTGGCTCATGGGCTTAGATACCTCGGGGCATGTGGCATCTTCCCCGGCCCAGGGATGGAACCCTCATCCCCTGCATTGGCAGGTGGATTCTCAACCACTGGACCACCAGGGAAGCCCATGAAGTAAGTGTTCACTAGTCATCTATCACCTTCTTTCCAGGACAGACCTCCATCCCTGCTGAGCAACACTGCTGGGACCGTCATGGCCATGCTGATGATCGGGAATCTCCGAGGTCTCCAGTGAAAGGGCTGAGATGGAGCCACACTCCTGCAGCCTTGAAGGTGCCGTGCTCCACACAGCAGTGGTGTCAGGACTCCCCTCTGTCATCCAGTGCTGCCTGGTGTCTCCTGGGCTCTTCAGCAGTAAGCTGGGGGCTCCATCAAGTCACCACCCAGAAGGTTCTGCCCCGTTCTCAGCTCCATTCACAAGCATGTGTCTGGGATGGAGTCCAGAGGTACCTGCCTTTTGGAAATAGGGGCAGTGGTTGTCACTGTGGGGCCAGCCCTTGAAAGCTGGCCTGAGCTTCTCAGTGTGACTCTGTGCACTGCCACACCTGAGCATCTTGGCTGCCTTCGGAGGTTGTCCAGGTATAGTTGGGCTTCTGCTCACTTTAGAGATAAGAGAAATATGATATAGACAGCTTCAGTGGCTTTCCCTTGTCACCCAGCCAGGAAGTTGCAAATCTGGGTTTGAACTTTTTTTTTTTTTTTTGCCAGTTGGATTAGTCATTCTGTGGAATTGTCACTTACTGTACAAATCATATTTTAGACAAATGCTCTGTGATGCTATGATTCTGGTTAAAAACAGAAGCGATTAAAGAAACACTATATTGACAAGGGCCACAGGTTAGGATGTAGTGTTGAAAGGGTAGCCCTGGAAGCAGACCACCTAAGTTACGGACTTGCTGGACCACATGGTCAAGTTCCTACACCCACTTTGTTTTAGTTTTCACATCTATAAAATTCTCATAACAGCAGCACTAGGTAGGGGATTCGTTGTGAGGGTTCTATGAGTTAATTCACATAAATTGCTAACAGTGCCTGGGACAAGATAAACATGTAATGCATATAAACATTTATTACTTTGTAGCCACCTTTTTGAAAGCATGAAGACAATTGGCTGTATTTTTTTCAGTTTTGCGTTAATATCTTGTGTAGGTAGAGCCCAGTGACTGTTTGCAGTTTAAAATTAGACTAGCATTGACTGGCTTGAGAAGTCATCTCCTCCTCATAGAAAAGTAAAAAAATCATACGATTTTTGTTATTTTGAAAATGAGCTTTAAAAATAATTTGTTGTTGTTCAGTCACTCAGTCATGTCTGACTCTTTGTGACTCCATGGACTGTAGCATGCCAGGCTTCCCTGTCCATCACCAACTCCCAGAGTTTGCTCAAACTCATGTCCATGGAGCCGGTGATGCCATTCAAGCACATCTCATTCTCTGTCATCCCCTTCTCCTCCTGCCTTCAATCTTTCCTAGCATCAGAGTCTTTTCCAGTGAGTCAGTTCTTCACATCAGGTGGCCAAAGTATTGGAGCTTCAGCTTCAGCATCAGTCCTCCCAATGAATATTCAGGGTTGATTTTCTTTAGGATTGACTAGTTTATTCTCCTTGCAGTCCAAGGGACTCTCAAGAGTCTTCTCCAACTACTATTACTACCACTAAGTCGCTTCAGTCGTGTCCGACTCTTAGCGACCCCATGGCCTGCAGCCTACCAGGCTCCTCCATTCATGGGATTTTCTGGGCAACAGTACTGGAGTGGGGTGCCATTGCCTTCTCCATCTTCTCCAACACCACAGTTCAAAAGCATCAATCCTTTGGTGCTCAGTCTTCCTTATGGTTCAACTCTCACATCCATACATGACCACAGGAAAAACCATAGCTTTGACTGGATGGACCTTTGTCGGCAAAGTAATGTCTCCGCTTTTTAATATGCTGTTTATGTTTGTCATAGCTTTTCTTTCAAGGAGCAAGCGCCTTTTAATTTAATGGCTGCAGTCACTGTCCACAGTGACTTTGGAGCCCAAGGAAATAAAGTCCGTCTCTATTTCCATTGTTTCCCCATCTATTTGCCATGAAGTGATGGGACTGAATGCCATGATCTTAGTTTTTTGAATGTTGAGTTTTAAGCCATCTTTTTCACTCTCCTCTTTCACCTTCATCAAGAGGCTCTTTAGTTCTTCTTTGCTTTCTGCCATAAGGCTGGTATCATCTGCATATCTGAGGGTATTGATATAAAAATAACTTAGCTACATAATAAAAATAATAACATAAAGAACCACAGTCCTTTTTTTCCCCCCGCTTGCGGTGGGAGTACTGAGTGGCATGTGCAATCTTAGTTCTGGACCAGGGATCAAACCCTCACCCCCTGCAGTGGAAATGTGGAATCTTAACCACTGGACCACCATGGAAGTCCCACTCATGCCTGTTTTTACGTCATATTTGTAGTTCCCATTTCCCATGGTTATAATTGAGTGGTCCCCAAACATTACTTCTGTCATCAGGAGCCTGGTTTCCATTTCACTTGTTCTTGGCTTATCTCCAACAAGACTGGGATCACAGCGTCTTTAAAGGGCCTTATTACTCAACTGCCACAATCCACTGGCCAACTTCCTTCCAATTTTCCTTTCTTTTGCTTCCTGCAATGGCACCCCACTCCAGTACTCTTTCCTGGAAAGTCCCGTGGACGTAGGAGCCTGGTGGGCTGCAGTCCATGGGGTCGCTAAGAGTCGGACACGACTGAGCGACTTCACTTTCACTTTTCACTTCCATGCATTGGAGAAGGAAATGGCAACCCGCTCCAGTGTTCTTGCCTGGAGAATCCCAGGGATGGGGGAGCCTGGTGGGCTGCCGTCTATGGGGTCGCACAGAGTCAGACACGACTGAAGCGACTTAGCAGCAGTAGCAGTGGGTATTCCACAAATTAAAGAGAATCACAAGGGGTCCACATTTCTTAGAGTTTTACTTCCTATGACCAAGACCAAATATCTGTATGGCTTGAGTAAAGCCATCATGTTCAAGAACAAAAGAAAAAATAGATAATCAACAAGAACCTACTATATAGCACAGGGAACTCTACTCAGTATTCTGTAGTAACCTCTATGGAAAAGGAATCTGAAAAAGAATGTGTATATGCATATGCTAACTGAACCACTTTGTTGTACACCTGAAACTAACCCAACCTGAGGGGCAATTATACTCCATTCATATAAAATTAAAGTTAAATTTAAAAATAAGATAAAATGGAATATAAAAAAATTAAGAAAGCTGTTCACCATGATAGGTAGTCATAGAACAGCTAAAATGCCCATGGGTGTTCTCAACAAAAAGCTTATTTTTCCATTTGCCTCTAAGAAACTTCCCTGTGTGTGATGTAAATGAATTAATTGTCCATGTGATATTCAGAAATGAGATGGAAACTCACCAAGCACTGAAGCCCAGAAAATCCAACTTGTTTTTTAGGTGCACTGATATTTTCCTAGTTCATCAAATATTAATCCTTATGTATGGCAAGCACCCAAGAGAAGGGCGACTCGGGAGTAGGGGAGGGTGATCCACAATGTGAAGTGTTTTAGTGTCCACACTTGATTGTGGACTTGGTACTTGCCCCCAAGTTCACACGTACCCATTTGTAGACATGTCAGGAAGCCATGTGGGCGGCACAGACGACACCTAACTGCCAGATTCATAGTTACTCTGCTGGCATAGAAACCTGAGCATGCGCAGAGCACAGCCAGCCTGGAGAGTCGTTTGCTTGCGTTGGAACAGGATGTGGGTGCATTCTGGGTCACGCATTGTGTTTTTTTCTCTTGCCTTCTCATCTCAGCAACCAGGCTGAACATGAGGTCAGGTTGTGAATATGAGATTAGCTTATATTTGTGAGTTTATCTCTATGGCTGGGGCCTCAGCATCACCATTCTCCCTGTTGACATGAACCAAATCACGTTGAGAATGTGCTTATTTTTCTAAAAGGCAAAGATTTCCAAATTATGTGATCAATATGCAAAATAAGTTGGATCAAATTCTACCTCTGCTTATTCTTGTATAACACTCTTTGCAGTCAGTTGTTATAATTCTGATTCATTTAGGAAAAGAACATGTTAACATATGGGCTGACATAAAAATAAAGTTCTCAAGGCAAGAACACTTTCCTGATGCTGGGAAAGACTGAAGGCAGGAGGAGAAGGGGACAACAGAGGATGAGGTGGTTGGGTGGCATCACCGACTCTATGGACATGAGTTAAAGCAAGCTCTGGGTGTTGGTTATGGACAGGGAAGCCTGGTGTGTTGCAGTCCATGGGGTTGCAAAGAGTTGGACATCACTGAGCAACTGAACTGAACTGAAAAATAAAGCTAATTTTAAACCACCGAATATTTATATAACCATATAAGCAGTCATTAGAGGGGGCTTACCAAATCTCAGGAACCCCATCTCCAGCCCCTCCCTATCTTATGAGTTGAGTTAGTTGAGTCAGTCATGGTAATTCAACCTATGACTGGTTTGGAAATGGGCACATGACGTAATTCTAACCAAGGGCAGGGAGGAGTTTGCTGGGTGGGGGCTCTCCTAGGAAAGGTTCCCTTGCTGTTTAAGGGACCCAGAGGGACCTCTCCCCTTCAGATCTTTGGAAGCTCTTGGTTGAGGTGATGATTCTTGGAGCTGCCATTTTTCAACCTTGAGAAGACATATCTCAGGATACAAGCCAACACTCTGAGGATGATGCAAAGAAGCTGATGTTCCCTGCTCCACTGAGATGACCAACCCTAAATCTGTTTGTGGTCTTTGGCTTCCCTGATGGCTCAGTGGGTAAAGAATCTGCCTGCAACCCAGGAGACACAGGAGACACAGATTCACTCTCTGAGTTGGGAAGATCCCCTGAAGGAGAGCCTGGCAATCCACTCCAGTATTCTTGCCTGGAGAATCCCCATGGACAGAGGAGCCTGGCAGGTTACAGTCCATAGAGTCACAAAGAGTTGGACACAACTGAGCAACTAAGCAAGCAAGCATAATGTGAAATAATAAATATCCAGCTACTCATGCCTTTTTGAGTTGTGTATTCCTTTTCTTACAGTCAGTTCCTGTTACATGTGGCAGTAAGAACATTATGACCAAGGTAAGAGCCCAGGCTTAGAGTTAGAGAGACCTGAGTCCCAGTCTTTGCTCTGCTGCTCACTTACTGTGTAATTTCAGGCATGATGTTTAGCCTCTCTGAGCTTCAGTGTCTTAATCTATCTTCAGGACACTGATAGGATTATAGGAGGTGCTGGGAAGAAAGCATTTAGCACAGTGCCTACCCACTAGTGAACACTCAATACATTTTCAGTTCAGTTCAATTGCTTAGTTGTGTCCGACTCTTTGCAACCCCATGAATCGCAGCATGCCAGGCCTCCCTGTCCATCACCAACTCCTGGAGTTCACTCAGACTCACGTCCATCGAGTTAGTGTTGCCATCCAGCCATCTTATCCTCCGTCGTCCCCTTCTCCTCCTGCCCTCAATCACCCCCAGCATCAGAGTCTTTTCCAATGAGTCAACTCTTCGCATGAGGTGGCCAAAGTACTGGAGTTTCAGCTTTAGCATCAATCCTTCCAAAGAAATCCCAGGGCTGATCTCCTTCAGAATGGACTGGTTGGATGTCCTTGCAGTCCAAGTGACTCTCAAGAGTATATTATTATATATATATATATAAATATATATATTTTATAGTATATAAAAAATATAAATATATATATATTTTATAGTATATACAATGTATAAATACATTTTAGCTAGTTTTAAAAGTTGGTCATTGGTCAGAAGGATTTCTTGCCCATTCAGACACAAAGCTCCACAGCCCAGAGATTTCTGAGCATCTGTGTGACCCAGCTTCTGTAGGTTAAGGCTTTGGGACTCTCCTTGAGTCTTGAGGTTTATAGATTTTCATTCTAGGTGGAGTTGAACTCTTTTAATCTCCTTTGAAAATGGAAATAACTGGGACTTTCCTGTGGCTAAGGGAAGGTCCAGTGGCTAAGATTCCCCACTCCCAGTGCAGGGGGCCCGGGTTTGATCCCTGGTCAGGGACCTAGATCTCACATGCCATAACTAAAGATTCACAAAGATCAAAGATCTCAGGTGCTGCAAATAAGATCCAGTGCGTGAGTGAGTGCTAAGTTGCTTCAGCTATGTCTAACTCTGCGATCCTGTGGACTTGTAACCCACCAGGCTCCTCTGTTCATGGGATTTGCCAGGCAAGACTACTGGAGTAGGTTGCCATGCCCTACTCCAGGGGATCTTCCCAACCCAGGGAGTGAACTCGCATCTCTTATGTCTCCTGCATTGGCAGGCAGATTCTTTCCCACTAGTGACACTTGGGAAGACCCAGTGAAGCCAAATACATTTTTTTTTTAATGGAAACAACCATGATTTTCAACTGGAAACAAACTCATTACCCAATGGAAGGGCATATATTCATTCACCAAAGAAAATACACATGGACCATGGGCCATCTGATTTGTAAGAGACCTGTTGTGTTCCCCATCCCCCAAATTTATATGTTGAAATCATGACCCTCAACACCTCAAGACGCAATCTGATTTGGAGACAGGGTCTGTATAGAGGAAATCCAGTTACAGTGGGGTCATTAGGGTGGGTGCTAATGCAATGTGACCAAGGTTCTTATAAGGGGAAATACGGATACATAGACAGACACATGCAGAGAAAAGATGATGTGAGATGAGGGGAGAAGGCAGCCGTCTACAAACCAAGGAGGAGAGCTGGGTCAGACTCTCCCTCAGACTCAGAAGACTATCTTGATCTCCCTCAGACTCAGAAGACTATCTTGAGAAGACTCAGCTGCTATCTTGATCTGGAACTTCCGATCTCCAGAACTGTGAGAAAACAGATTATTGTTCTCGTCAGCCACCCAGCCTGGGCTTCTTTGTTACTGAAACCCTGAACAAACAGATACATACAAGCCTTGAAGTGAAGTGAAGTGAAGTCGCTCAGTCGTGTCTGAATCTTTGCGACCTCATGGACTGTAGCCTACCAGGCTCCTCCGTCCATGGGATTTTCCAGGTAAGAATACTGGAGTGGGTTGTCATTTCCTTCTCCAGGGGAACTTCCTGACCCAGGGATCAAACCCAGGTCTCCCACATTGTAGGCAGACACTTTACCATCTGAGCCACAAGGGAAGCCCACATACAAGCCTTACCTGGAAGCAACACATTTACCAATCAGGAATTAGAACGGGTGGGTCAGTCGTGATGTGTTTGCACAGAAGGCAGGGAGGCTGAGCTCTTCAACCACACACACATGAGTAAATCACACTCCTGTGTGTTTCCACTGATGCTGGGTTCACAGGAGGGGGCCACTAGCGATGGTGACAGAGCCAGAATAGAACAGTCATCCACTCTGAGGGAGTGGCCACAGGGGACACCGGGGGCTCCTGAGAGCTCAAAGCTCTGTTTGTTCCAGGAGTGCTGACTCAGGGGCTTAGTCACCCCAACCATTGAGCTCAGTCATTCTAAGAGGAGGGGGTGTCTGTAAGAATCCCTGGGCCGGGTCCCCTCATTGAGGTTGGGCTCCATCCCTGAGGCAGGTGGTCAGTGACCCCCTCCCTCTCTCTCCACCCACATCCCCCTCCCAGTGCCTCGGTGTCCCCATAAGCTCTGTGAGTTACCATCAAGATGATAAAAGGTGACTTTTCCTCAGCCTCCTTTCCAGCCTCAAAATCGCCAACTTCTCGGAATTAAAGCCACAAGGATAGACTTCCCTGGTGGTCCAGTGGTTGAGAGTCTGCCTGCCAATGCAGGGGACATGGATGTGATCCCTAGTCCGGGAAGATCCCACATGTTGTGGGGCAGCTAACACCGTGTACTGCAACTACTGAGCCTCTGCTCAACAATAAGGGAAGCCACAGCAATGAGAAGCCCGCACACCACAACCAGAGAAAGCCTGCATGCGGCAATGAAGAGGCCAAAACCTTTTTTTAATAAATAAATTTTAAAAACACACACACAAGGAGAGGGCACAGCAGCAAGGCCTTCTGGTGGAATTGCAGAAGCAGACGGAGCAGGCTGTCCTGCAAACCAGACCCATCCCAGACCCGCCAGGGATGCAGCCCACTCCGAGATGTGTGCACGTGCTCTTGATGACAGGTATGCTGAAATATATCACCTCTCCCCTCTTTGAAGATGAAGAAACAGGTTGGGGAGACTGAGCCCAGCCCAGGATCCTGTGCTTTGTGATCTGCCAAGGCCACCTCCATCCTGGATCCTTCCAAGCCACTGACACCTTTCAGCTCAGGTTCAAGTGTCGGGGAACCTTTGCTTTAATTACACCTCAGGGCTGGGGTCTCAGTGGGGACCAGAAAGAAGGCAGAGCAGGGTGTGCCTGGATGTCCAGAAGGTGGTGTAGACAGGCCTGTAGACAGGCCAGAGAAATCAGATCTGTCTTGAGAAGTACGCTGTTCGGAGGCTTGGGGACTCACTCTTAGACTTCCTGAGGACTCCTCTTTCAAAACGCCCTCTACCTCCTTCCTATTCATCTTTTAAGTTAAAACAAAAAATTAATAAACAAAGCACTTCCTCAGATCAGCTTCTAACAGCAATTTTGTGCTGCAGGTGGAGTCAATTATTTCTATTCCTTTTTTTTTTTTTTTAATGTTTATCTCTCTATTTCCTTGGCCGTGTCGGTCTTAGCTGCAGTGTGCAGGCTCAGCAGTTGAGAGGCTTGGCTTAGTTGCTGTAAGGCATATGAGATTTGAGTTCCCTGACTAGGGATTGAACCCACCTCCCCTGCATTGCAAAAGTGGATTCTTAACCACCTGGCCACTGGGGAAGTCCCTTTATTCCTACTGTAAACATGAATAAGGGGAGCTGCCCCAGTGACTATTCATAGCATAAGCAAAACCGGGAAGCAGGCATTCTGACCCTGAGCTGCTGATGGGCTGGCAAGTGTTAACAACGCTTTTTACGAAACAATCGCCCTCCTCTGAAGCACTTGTCAATATCCGCAGTGTAAACACTCCAACCATGGCCAAGTTCAGGCTGCCAACTTGATATCAATTGGTTCACAAAATTCCTAAAAATTTAACACTTGATGTGAGCCATTTGGGAGGGCCCTGCTGCCCCTCAGTCTTTAATGCTGGTTTATTTTCCACCCATCCTGTCTGCCACAATGAAACATTAATCAAATCCTTTTATTTAGTGCAAAACTTCTTGTTTTCATTTTGAATAGTACTTTGGTGATTGAAATAAAATGATGAGTTGAGTCTATGCCAAATCTTTTTTAACATTTTAGCCAGAAAAAAATGAAAAAAAAAAAAGACAAGATAATTCATAGCAAAGGAGAGTTTCCAGGGTTGTCTCATGTTTATAATGGTGGCTTCAGTGTGAAACCTGACCAGGACAGGCTGAGCTTGGCCTCCCACCCAGACATTCTGAATCTCAGTAACTCTAAGGAACCTCTGAGGGTATGGGGACTTTCAAGGTGACCCTGGTTTTACAAAGTCCCATAAGCTGGAAAGAAAGCCAGGATTCCTATCACTCAGGGTTGCTATGTGCTGCTGAGCAGGTTGCACACTGCCTAAGGCACTAGTTAAGCAGACAGAGGAAGGGGTACTCCTTTCTAATCCACACCAACCATTGTTTGCTAGCTAACCCTCATTTTGGGGTGACTGAGTCAGCCCCAAAGGGGTATGTTTTCCTAATTTGCACAGAGGCGCTATAGAAATGACCACTAGTCCTGTGGTCACCTTCTCCACTCTCATTTGCGGTAGGACGTGGTGGTGAATCAGGCTGGACACAAGGGAGGATCAATTCTTACCTAAACACCTAAAGCTTCCTGTTAGGGCTTGACCTCACTGCTAAAGCATCATCTGAGGAGGCTGGGACAGATACACAGGTTTGAAGTATCTGGTTTTGCTCTCAACTAAAGAATCAGAATCCTTCCTGCCTTTCAGAATTCCCCAAGGTACCAAGGCTTCCCCTGAGAAGTCCCCAGTTTGTCAGGGGTCCCCCATCCTCATGGATAAGGCCAGGTGGGACAGCAAAGCAGTATCTTAGGAGACATGCCAGTTCCTCCCATCAACCACAGAACCAACACAGAGGGTGATGCAGGGCAGGTGGCCCCAGGTGGAGCAACTACCACATTCGTTAGGAACACAGGCTCTGAAGGCAGAAGCCTGCCCCCACCACCCCAGTTGTGGGAGGCCAGGAACATCTCTCACCTCCAAATGTCTTCATTGGGCTTCCCTGGCAGCTCCGTAGTAAAGAATCCACCTGCCAGTTCAGGAGACGTGCGTTCAATCCCCGGGTCATGAAGATCCCCTGGAAGAGGAAATGACGAACCACTCCAGTATTCTTGCCTAGACAATCCAATGGACAGAGGAGCCTGGCGGGCTACAGTCTATGGAGTCGCAAAAAAGTTGGACACAACTTAGGGACTAAATAGCAAGAACAAATACCTCAATTTCTTGTCTTTAATTCGGAGATGCAGCAGCCTCTGTTCTCCAAAGGTGAACACACAGTACTTCTCACCACACGAGCTTTCCTGAGTGTGATTTTGCCATTTCCTCATTAAGACACAGGGCCTAATTCTTCTGCTCTTGGATCTGGGCTGGCCATGATGATTCTCTTATAATCAAAGGGATAGGATAGAAGGGACACTGCCTGAAACCAAGGCCAGGTCGGGGGCCACACAGCATCCACCTGGAACCTCAGCTCCCTAAGAGTCTGTCCAGGAGCTGACGTCTTGGCCTGTGGCTGCCACGATGTAGGAAGCCCAAGGCACATGAGGAGACTACATGGAGGTTTCACAGAAAAAACCAGGGGCCTCGGCCTCTGAGTCGCTGCAGTCCAGGGACTGGACAAACAGGTGAGAAAGCCTCCGGGCGTTTCCCACTTCTGGCTGTTCAGGCCTCCCCAATCTTTAAGGCTCCCTAGTTGGTTCCCCAGACATCACAGGCAGAGAAAAGCCATCCTCTTGGGTCTCATCTGAATTCCTAGCCCACAGAATCCCTGAGTCTTGAAACAGTTGCTGTCTTACACCAGTACACAGGAAGTGGTTTATTATGCAGAAGGAGATAATTGGATCAGTGAATAACACTAATGCTGATGTCATGGGAGTTTGTAGTGGATTAAATAGGATTGAATAGAGTCCCCCCAAAAGATAAGTCTGAATTATAACCCCTGGTACCTGTGAACAGGACCTGACTTGGAAATAGAATCTCTGCAGATGTAATTAGTTAAGGGCCACTGTGGAGTTACAGGGTGGGCCCTATACCCAGTGATGAATGTCCTTATAAGAGAAAGAAGAGGAGTATCTGAGGCACAGAGAGGAGAGGCCATGGGAAGATAGAGACAGAGGCTGAAGAGACAAGTCCAGGGATACCCAGGATCAGGCAGCCACCAGAGCCAGGAAGAAGCCTGGACTAGACTTTCACTCGGAGCCTCCAGTTTGCTACACGGTAGAAATTAACACTACATAGTAAAGCAACTGTAGTATAGTTGCTATAAGCAAGCTCCGGGAGTTGGTGATGGACAGGGAAGCCTGGCGTGCTGTAGTGCATGGGGTCACAAAGAGTCGGACATGACTGACTGACTGAACAGAACTGAACTGAACTATACTGTATTATATATGTGCCCGCATGCTAAGTTGCTTCACTTGTGTCCGACTCTGTGCAGCCCTGTGAACTTTAGCCTGCCGGGCTCCTCCATCCTTGGGATTTTCCAGGCAAGAATTCTGGAGTGGGTTGCCATGCCCTCCTCCAGGGGAGCTTCCTGACCCAGGGATTGAATCTGCATCTCTTATGTCTCTTGCATTGGTAGGGGAGTTCTTTACCACTGAGCCACTTGGGAAGTTGCTCAGTTGTGTCCAACTCTTTGCGACCCCATGGACTATATAGCCTATCAGGTTCCTCCGTCCCGGGTCTCCCGCATTGTAGGCAGACACTTTACCATCTGAGCCACCAGGGAAGTCATATACATACGTACATATATATATATATGGTTATATATATATATATATATTAATGAATATAGGTTTCCTAGGTGGCGGTGGTAAGGAATCTGTCTGCCAATGCAAGAAATGGAGGTTCTATCCCTGGGTTGGGAAGATCCCCTGGAGAAGGAAATGGCGAGCCACTCCAGTATTCTTGCCTGGAAAATCCCATGGACAGAGGAGCCTGGCGAGCCACAAAGAGTCAGACACGACTGAGTGAGTAACACTTTCACACTTTCACTTTCTCCATTCCTGGGCCTGATGCCAGGAGAACAGATCCTCCCCACTTCCCTGGTGCTTGGCTCTCACCCTCTCATCCCACCCAGCAGAGCCTCATACCTGGGCTGAGCAGGAGATGTGGCCTCACCACACTGATGCTCTGTCCATCTTGGCTGCCCCAAAGGTCCCCCGGCTCCAGTCTCTGCTTCATGGGAACAATCTAACAGGCTCTGCGAGCACTTCTAACCCCCTAAATTGCAGGTGGCAATAGTGAGAAGAGACGGGCAACAGTCCCTGTCCCTGGTGGCGGCCCCCTGAGATCCCTGCCTGGCTGGCTACACCCATGAGGCTGTACTTCCCTTTCTGCCCACCCCAGGGTCCACACGTCCACGCCTGGCCACCTCTGCTCTTTGCCCGCCTCCTGAACTGGACCCAAGGGAGCCCGAGACAAAAAGGGCTGTGCCACAGTCGCTGCTGGGTGACCCAGGGATTCACCTCTCTGTTCCCTAGAGACCTTGGCAGTACTTCAAAGCACCTGCGGGGGCAGCGATAGCACCAGGAAGGCGGTGAGGCTGAGCCAACCTTCCCAGCTTGTTTGTTTGCAAACAGATGCTTATCTGAGCCCAGCGCTCCCTCCCTCCCTTCAGCTCTGCCAGTAAATCTGGACAGGTCCCAACAAAGGCCAGTTGGAACCACCACACCCATGGGCAGTGGCCCTGGAGCTTTGGTGGGGCGGGGTTGGGGTGGGCAGTCAGGATTGCTGAGTTGGAGGATGCAGTCTGAGCAGCCTCCCCTGGGGTGCAGGGAAGTCTAAGGGAACATGTCCAAGGGAGCTCTGAGCCAGGAGCACCCTCCAGCCTCTGCCCAAAACCTCTCTGGATGAGGATGGGTGGGTTTTCCCCACTGTGTTCACCTGGAGCATGAGGAAGGGCCTGGAACAGGGTCCTCTTACCCTGGCGCTGTGTTACAGATGGAGGGAACAACTCTGTCATCTCCAACTCTTACCACTGTTACCATCACTGCTCACCAGCACTCGCCAAGCCCCAGACACTCCACCCATTCAGGCTCACGTGTCCCATAGTACCCTTCACATAAATCCTTGAGTTGGGGACTGTTCTTATTTATGTCCATTTTCAGATGAGAAGGCTGGGACTCAGCGAGATGGATCAAGCAGCTCCTAAGCGGTGAGATCAGAATTTGACCTGGTCTGACCCCAGTGCTCCTGCCCACGGGACAGAGTGATCCCTAGATTTTATCTGGAAGGATAAGCAGGCCAAAGTATAAAGAGAACCAGGAGAAAAATATCAACAGGAGGTGGCTAGGGCTCTCGGAAATTAGACGTATTTTAGCATTGGGAGGCTTACACTGCAGACCGGAGTGCTATATTAGTTTTCTGAGGTTGGCAAAGCAAACTACAACTACAGGGGCTTCCGAAAACAGGCGTTTACTCTCTCACAGCCCTGGAGCCTGAAATCAAGGTGTCAGCAGAAGCTCGCTTCCTCCAGAGGCTCCGGGGGTGGAGACTGCCTGCCTCTCCCAGGTGCCGGTGGCCCCGGGCTCCTGGGCTTATGGCCACATCACCCCATCTCTGGCTTGGTTTTCACATGGCCTCATCTCTGGATCTTTCTGTGTCCTAATTGCTGTCTCCTTTTTCTTATAAAGACACACGTCATTGGATTTATCCAAATGATCTCAACTCAAGATCCTTAACTCATGACATGTGCAGAGACTATTTCCAAATAAGATCACCTTGGCAGATGCTAGGTGCACATGGATTTGGGGGGGAGGAGGGTGCTATTCAACCCAGTACCAGAGGACTGACTTCCTGTAATCCTAGGGCAAGGAGGAAAGGTTGACATTTCTGCAAATATAGGGCCACAAAACAGACTTGTATCTCTCTCCTTAATTTTTTTTTAATTTTAAAAAAGTTTTTATAATTTTTTAAATTTTCTTAATTTGGGGGACTGTGCTGGGTCTTAGTTGCTGCAAATGGGCTCTTCATTGTGTTGCATGGGCTCCCTAGTTGTGGTGTGATGGCTTAGCTGCCCAGCAGCGTATGGGATCTTAGTTCCCCTACCTGGGACTGAGCCCATGTCCCTTGCATCAGAAGGTGGATTCTTAACCACTGGACCACCAGGGAAGTCCCTCTCCTTGATTTTTAACACGCCCAAACCCTTTTGATTTAGATGTCCTCAATCTCATTCCTATAAAGTCCAGCATGGAAGGTAATGAGCTTTTCATCTATGTGTTTCTTTAAAAATAGTCTTTAAGTTGTTTCAGACTGTGGCGTCTGAGCTACATTCGTCTGAAGCTTTGTTGGATGGAAAAGACACATCTTTATTAGTACACATCTTTATCAGCAAGACAGAGAGCAGAGGAAATGAAGCAGGGACCACCCCACCCCACTTCACCCCCAGCTTTTCCTAGAAAATAACTATGGCCCTAATAAGTACCTTCTGAATCTGCAGCCAGATTCAAAGGGAGGACTTTGAAGTTTGAGGATGGACATTGGCAGCTTGTCCTAGAGGACTGGCAGGTGATGCATTCATTGCTGCTGTTATTTAGTTGCTAAGTGTGTCCAACTCTTTTGCAACCTCATGGACAGTAGCCCACCAGGCTTCTCTGTCCATTGGATTTCCCAGGCAAGAATACTGGAGTGGGTTGCCATTTCCTTCTCCAAGGGATTGTCCCGACTCAGGAATCTAACTCATGTCTCCGGCATTGGCAGGCAAATTCTTTACCGCTGAGCCACCAGGTTAGCCCTGATGTATTCATAGACTAATATTAAAAAAAATTGTGTCACTTTTTTAGATTCCACATGTAAGTGATATCATATGATACTTGTCGTTAGGTGTCCGACTTATTTCACTTAGCATGATAATCTCTAGATCCAATGTATGTTGCTGCAAATGGCAGTATTTCATCCTTTTTAATGACTTAGTATTCCATTACATATATGTATCACATCTTTATCCATTCATCTGTCAATGGACATGTTGGTTGCTCCCATGCTTTGGCTATTGTAAATAGCGCTGCTATGAAGTGTGCATGTATCTTTTCAAATTAGGATATTCCCTGGATATATGCCCAGGTGTGGGATTGCTACATTATATGGTAGTTCTAGTTTTAGTTTTGGAAGGAACCTCCATACTGTTTTCCAATTTATATTTCTACCAACATTGCAGGAAGAGTCCTTTTTCTCCACACCCTCTGCAGCATTTATTGTTTGTAGACTTTTTGAAACACAAATGAACTTATTTACTAAATAGAAACAGACTCACAAGACTTCAGAAACAAATGTATGGTTACTGAAGGAGAAAGGTGGGGGGAGGGATAAATTAGGAGTTTAGAATTAACAGACACACACTACTATGGATAGAAGAGATAAAGAGGACCTACTCTATAGCATATAAATCTCTATTTAATATTCCATAATAACCTAAATGGGAAAAGAATCTGAAAAAAGAGTGGGTCTACATATATGTATAACTCAGTTACTTTGCTGAATCCCTGAAACTAACACAACATTGTAAATCAACTATACTCCAATATAAAAAATTAAATTAAAAAATAACATCGTGGATTTAGTTAGTATTCTTTGAGACAGTTCCCTCCAAAGGAAACCTGATAAGACAGCTTGCCCTCCTGCCCTCATTCTGTATTTTTAATGAGATTCAGTTGGGATAGAGAGTTTTTCCTTGCAAACTGACCCTTTGCTCTTCAAATCAGTACGTAGTGACCAGATGCATCTTGTGTCCTGATCAAAAGCCATCAGTGCATCTCTGCAGGTGGATGGGGGAAGGGCATTCAGGTCACACTTCAGGTGGAGTCAGGCAGGTGGGGATACCAAAAAGATGAAAATGGTACACTGAACAACTCGTGGGAGAACAGAGGACCAAATGATGTGGTAGCAGAAACCCAGTTATACAGCAAAATCTCCCACAGAGTACTTTTGACAGAAATTCAAGGAGCCTCCTTTTCACTTATCCAGGCAGACCTCAGAGATATTGCAAAGTTGGTTCCAGACCCTGCTCAAAAAAAGCAAATACCACAATAAGCAAATCATGAGTATTTTGATTTCCCAGTGCATGTAAATGTTATGTTTATACTAAATTGTAGTCTGAAAATGCACAATAGCATTATGTCTAAAAAAAGCATGTACAAGAACTTCCCTGGTGGCCCAGTGGTGAAGATTTGTCTTTCAATGCAGGAGGTGCAGGTTCAATCCCTGGTCAGGGAGCTAAGATCTCACGTGCCTGCTGCTGCTGCTAAGTCGCTTCAGTCGTATCTGACTCTGTGCGACCCCAGAGACAGCAACCCACCAGGCTCCCCCATCCCTGGGATTTTCCAGGCAAGAACAATGGAGTGGGTTGCCATTTCCTTCTCCAATGCATGAAAGTGAAAAGTGAACGTGAAGTCGCTCAGTCATGTCCGACTCCTAGCGACCTCATGGACTGCAGCCTACCAGGCTCCTCCATCCATGTGATTTTCCAGGCAAGAGTACTGGAGTGGGGTGCCATTGCCTTCTCCGCTCACATGCCTAGAGGTCAAAAAAACAAAACATAAAACAGAAGCAATATTATAACAAATTCAAAGAAGACTGTTAAAATGGCCCACATCAAAATTTTTTTTTTAATTTAAAATATACACATCTTAATTTAAAACTCTCTTATTGCTAAAAGAAAAAATGCTAACCATCATCTGAGGCTTCAATGAGTCATAATCTTTTTGCAATAATCACATCAAAGATCACACTGATCATGGGTCATCATAGCACATATAATAATAATGGAAATATGAGAATTACCAAAACGTGACATGAAGTGATGGAGAAGGCAATGGCATCCCACTCCAGTGCTCTTGCCTGGAGAATCCCAGGGATGGCGGAGCCTGGTGGGCTGCAGTCCATGGGGTCGCAAAGAGTCGGACACGACTAAAGTGACTTAGCCGCAGCAACAGACATGAAGTGAACAGATGTTTTTTTTGAAAATGGCAAACATAGACTTGTGGCAGAGTTGCCACAGAACTTCTGTTTATAAAAATGAAAAATCTGGGAAGTACAGTGAAATGAGATCTGCCTGGATGTAGACTTGTTGAATTTCAAAAATAATTTATGTGGCCCATGTCTGAATCATATACAGATATGAGAGCTGGAACATAAGGAAGACTGAGAGCCAAAGAACTGATGCTTTCAAACTGTGGTGCTAGAGAAGACTCCTGAGAGACCCTTGGACTGCAAGATCAAACCAGTCAATCCTAAAGGAAATCAACCCTGAATATCCTTTGGAAGGACTGATGCTCAGGTTGAAGCTACAATACTTTGGACACCTGATGTGAAGAGCCGACTCATTGGAAAAGACCCTGATGTTGGGAAAGATTGAAGGCAGGAGAAGGGGAAGATAGAGGATGAGATGGTTGGATGGCATCACCGACTCGATGGACATGAGTTTGAGCAAACTCCAGGGGATAGTGAAGGACAGGGTAGCCTGGTGTCACAAAGAGTCAGACACCACTGAGCAACTAAACAGCAAAAACAAATATCCGACTCATTATTGTTTCAGCTGTGGAAATTTGAGAACAGCCAGAAGCCAAATCATCTGATATGATGATGAGTTAACGCAAAAAGACAGAAATCGTTTCCTTTAACTTAAAAATATGGAAATGTGCATTTACTTGCCGACAGTTTGATGCAGGAATGAGTTCTCTTCTTGAGAGTGCATCTCCTGAAAGGTCTTCTACTTTCTAAATTAAAAACCCCTGTTCAAAAGGCACTCGTGTGATTTCACGTGTCTGTAATGGGCAATGAGATCACAAAGGCATCTCAGGAACAATCCAAGCCCAGGATTCTTTTATGCATCCTGTGATTTACTGCTCATATATTTAAGTTGTCTGGTCCACATTGACTTTGAAGGTCATTTTTTGGGCAACCTGCTTTGATTAAATTTTTCCAAAGCATGCCAAGTATTTTTCACAGAAACAATTTTGCGTTCATATTTCCTTGGTTGAGATTCTATTTTATTAAATCATGATCTGACAGTAACAGATGCAGCTGGCCTAAACACACCTAGGAACATACACACCAGCTTTCAGCAGTTCGTAGAAGGAGAGGGCGTATCACATGCACTGGCATTCAGGATCCTCCAGGTAGGATCAGAGCCTTTCTTTTCTTTTTGTTTATAATTTTATTTATTTATTGGCTGTGCTGGCTGGGTCTTTGTTGCTGACCAGGCACTTCTCTAGTTGTGATGAGCAGGAACTACTCTTCTTTGCAGTGTATGGGCTTCTTATTGTGGTGGCTTCTCTTGTTGCAGAGCACATGCTCCAGTAATTGTGGTTCCCGGGCTGTTGTAGGCTCAGTAGTTGTGGCACATGGGCTTAGTTGCTCTTCGGCATGTGGGATCTTCCCGGACCAGGGATCGAACCCAGGTCTCCTGCGTTGGCAGGTGGATTCTTTACCACTGAGCCACCAGGGAAGCCCAGGGCTAGTATCTTCCAAGGAGGGAAACAGTAGCATCCTTCAAGTCAGAATATCCCCTGGGTGAGTTTCTCAGCACCTCTCCCTGCTCTGCCCTTCTAAGAAGTGGATGGAGATGCTTGGCCGGTGAAAATCTAAAGCAGTTTCCCCATCTGCAAAAGGAGGCTGATGATAGCAGCTCTTACCTTTCAGGATGATCCTGAGGATGGGATGGGAGCAGATACAATCTCAAGAGTCCAGCTGATCACCCAGTAAGCGCTCACTGTAAGAGCGCTTACATTGTAAGTCAGCCTGCGGTTAGAGTTAATCATGGACTCTGGGGTATAATATTGGAGAAAGCAATGGCAACCCACTCCAGTGTTCTTGCCTGGAGAATCCCAGGGACAGGGGAGCCTGGTGGGCTGCCGTCTATGCGGTCGCACAGAGTCGGACACGACTGAAGCGACTTAGCAGCAGCAGCAGGGGTATACTACTCTCCATCTAGATTTTCTGATTGCTCAATTTTGAATAAAATTTCTCCAACTCATCTTTTCTCACTGTGTGCACCTGTGTAAGTGTACTTGTGTTTATCTACTGCACCTCACATCTCTCTACACGCCTGTGAATTATAGTCGTAGCTCTTGGTACACACAGAGACTGCAGTATATTTTAATAAGAAATCATAAACTAGCAGTCCTTAGGTCAAATCTGGCCCACAGATGTATTCTGTTTTCTTTTATGATATTACATTTCTTTTGTTTGTTTCTTTTTGTTTTTTGGCCACACTGTGCAGCACATGGGATCTTAGTTCCCGGACCAGGGATCAAGACTGTGCTCCTTGCTGTGAAAGCTCAATGTCTTCTTAACCACTGGGCCACCAGGGAAGTCCCATACATTTCTTTTTTTTTTTTTACTGTTTAGTCAACAATATTTAGAATTTAGGAGAACCTACATTTTAAAAAATCTAGATTTCTAACTTGGGTTAAAAAGTTGGAAGTTCTGACACACTTTCACCAACAGCAACTTTGAGGCAAGGTTAAGTAGCAGTCTCCTTCTCAGATGAGACATGAAGTTTCCAATTTACCCCAGTCCCCACTACTCCCTATACTAACACATGCTAAGCTGCTAAGTCACTTCAGTCATGTCCGACTCTGTGCGACCCCATAGACAGCAGCCCACCAGGCTCTGCTGTCCCTGGGATTCTCTAGGCAAGAACACTGGAGTGGGTTGCCATTTCCCTCTCCATTGCGTGAAAGTGAAAAGTGAAAGTGAAGTCGCTCAGTCGCAACCAACTTGTAGCCACCCTGGTGGACTGTAGCCCACCAGGCTCCTCCATCCATGGGATTTTCTAGGCAAGAGTACTGGAGTGGCTTGCCATTGCCTTCTCCAAGTAACACATGAGGTTCTCTTAAATCATGTACCCGCCTGATTCCAATAGACACACCTAATACTTTGCAACTTTTTAAGGTTTAAGCTGCTTTGCTCTATGGTTTCCCAGCCCCCCTCACAAAGCCCCGCCCCCAAGCTTATCACCTTGATCCTCATAAAGAGAAAACACTGGAGGTGATAGCTGGCCCCCTCCCCAGGCCATGTCTGGCCTGGCACTCTTCCTCAAAACTGTTCGGCAGTTGTAAGTTTGGGCAAAAACTGTTCTGATGAGCAAGTGAAAGGGTGGATTCAAGGAGTGTATTGAAGTTCCCTGGTGGTCCAGTGGTTAGGACTCAGCACTTTGACTGCCTTGGCCCTGAATTCAATCCCTGGTCCAGGAACTAAGATCCCGCAAGCCACATGGCCCAGCCTGCACCTCATCTCCCCCCGACACACAAAATAAACAGAATATTACTAAAATCAGCGAGTATACTGTTGACATCATTAGCAAAGGCTCTGCTTACAGATGTGTCTGTTGCATCAAAGTCTCATGATCACCCCTGTCCCCCACCCTTTCAATTCAGAAGCTGGGTGAGTTGGAGGACCCCGAAACATTTCTGGATGATGACTGCAGCTCACCCACCACCGTCCAGCCCTCTTTTGCAGCTGCAGAGAAGGAAGCAGCAAAGAAGACTTCTTCTCTGTCTCCTTAGTGAAGACCAGAGCTGCAAGGATGAGTTTTCCTCTGAATTATAGTAGAAGTCACCACACCCTGCAGACAGCGGAAGGCCAGAAGGATTCTGCCTCCTGTCCTGTTGCAGACCTCCCTGTGCAGGTCACCAGGTGGCTTCTGATTCTCACCCAAAGCCCAAGGAGTGACACATCACCGAAAAAGACAGAGGAACCAGGGTGTCTGACTCTCTGCCAGGGTGCTCTCACTATGGTCTCCCATCTCCAGCTTGCTCCTTTGCACTGAGCATCTCTGAGGTCATTAAATGTGATGCTACCATCCCACACTTGGAATGTCTGCACTTTCCACTGCTGGCATTCTTGGGAGCACAACAGGCCAGATTGACAAGAGAGAGTCTAGTCCTCATACTCAGCATTTACTGAGCTCTGCTCTGTCTTGGGTTCTGCCATAGAATTGCCAGATAAAATACAGGACATCTGGTTAAATTTGAATTTCAGATAAACAATGGAGAAATATTTAGCATAAAGTGATAGTCCCTTAGTCCTGTCTGACTCTTTGAGACCCTATGGACTGTAGCCCACCAGGCTCCTCTGTCCATGAAATTGTCCAGGTAAGAATACTGGAGTGGATTGCCCTTCCTTTCTCCAGGGGATCTTCCTGACCCTAGGAACAAACCTGGGTCTCCTGCATTGTAAGCGGATCCTTTACTGTCTGACCCACTCATTTAGCACAGTTCAGTCGCTCAGTCCAGTTCGACTCTGCGACCCCATGAATTGCAGCACGCCAGGCCTCCCTGTCTATCACCAACTCCTGCAGATCATTCAAACTCACGTCCATCGAGTCAGTGATGCCATCCAACCATCTCATCCTCTGCCGTCCCCTTCTCCTCCTGCCCCCAGTCCCTCCCAGCATCAGAGTCTTTTCCAGTGAGTCAACTCTTCGCATGAGGTGGCCAAAGTACTGGAGTTTCAGCTTTAGCTTCATTCCTTCCAAAGAAATCCCAGGGCTGATCTCCTTTAGAATGGACCGGTTGAATCTCCTTGCAGTTCAAGGGACTCTCAAGAGTCGTCTTCAACACCACAGTTCAAAAGCATCAATTCTTCAGTGCTCAGCTTTCTTCACAGTCCAACTCTCACATCCATACATGACCACTGGAAAAACCATAGCCTTGACTAGACGGACCTTTGTTGGCAAAGTAATGTCTCTGATTTTGGACATGCTATCTAGGTTGGTCATAACTTTCCTTCCAAGGAGTAAGCGTCTTTTAATTTCATGGCTGCAATCACCATCTGCAGTGATTTTGGAGCCAAAAAAAATTAAGTCTGACACTGTTTCCACTGTTTCCTCATCTATTTTCCATGAAGTGATGGGACCGGATGCCATGATCTTCGTTTTCTGAATGTTGAGCTTTAAGCCAACTTTTTCACTCTCCTCTTTCACTTTCATCAAGAGGCTTTTTAATTCCTCTTCACTTTCTGCCATAAGGGTGGTGTCTTCTGCATATCTGAGGTTATTGATACTTCTCCCGGCAATCTTGTTCCAGCTTGTGCTTCTTCCAGCCCAGCGTTTCTCATGATGTACTCTGCATAGAAGTTAAATAAACAGGGTGACAATATACAGCCTTGACGTACTCCTTTTCCTATTTGGTAGCACAAGTATGTCCCAAATATTGTACCAGACCTAAAAATACACTGAAGTATTATTCCTTGTTTAACTGAAATTTGTATTTAACTGGGGCTCCTGCATTTTATTTGCTATCTAAGGTGATCCTGCTTAGCTGTGAGAGCCCAGTGCCTGGGGGAATGGCTCTGGAGGCAGACTGCCTGGGTTTGGTTCCTACCTTGGCCATTTACAAGCTGTGTGACCTCGGGTGTGTTACCTAACCCCTATGTACCTCAATTGCCTCACTATCCTTGATTGAAGATAAGAATGGTGCCTGCCCCACGGGAGAGTTGGAAGGATGAAGTTATTGTTGAAGCATGTCTGAGGGTGTCCCGACCCGGTCAGCCCTGGACCAGCATTAGTCATCACTACCCAGAAGCACTGTGACAATAGCCAGGAACAGAGGCCTCCCTCCTCTTCATCCTCATCTCCAGCACTCAGCTTTCTCTACTTCAGCTGCCCTGAGCTGAGCCGCCTTCCTCTCTTTTCTTTTCCTTTTTTTTTTAAATTTACTGATTTATTTTTGGCTGCTCTGGGTCTTTGTTGCTGCATGCGGGCTTTCTCTAGTTGTGGCAAGTAGGGGCTCCTCTTCATTGCAGTGCACAGGCTTCTCATTGTGGTGGCTTCTCTTGTTGCAGGCATGGGCTCTAGGTGCTGGGGCTTCAGTAGTTGCGGCTCACGGGTTTAGGTGCCCTGAGGCATGTGGAATCTTCCCAGACCAGGTTTCCAACCCCTGTCCCCTGCATTGGCAGGTAGATTCTTAAGCACTGGACCTCCAGGGAAGTCCTGCCTTCCTTTCTGCATCAGAACTTTTCCCATCCTATTCCTTCCATCTCAATGATTCTCTCTCCTCCTTACCTGGTTAATCCCTCTATCCCTCATGTGCATCTGTGCATGACTGCATGCTCAGTCATGTCCAACTCTTTGCAATCCCATGGGCTGTAGCCCACCAGGCTTCTCTGTCCATAGGATTTTCCAGGCAAGAATACTGGAGTGGGTTGCCACTTCCTCCTCCAGGATATCTTCCTGACTCAGGCATCCAACCCTGTGTCTCCTGCATTGGCAGGAGGATTCTTTACCACTGAGCCACTTGGGAAGCCACTATCCCTCACGCCAGAGACCAAAAGCCACTTCATTCATTCATTCATTCAGAAAAGATTTATTGAGTACCTACAATGTGTTAGTCTCTGTTTCAGACCAGGGGTCAGCACCTTATAGCCTGAGGGACAATCCAACTGACACATTTCCATGACCCTCCAGAAAAAAATCACTTTTCCATTTTTAAATAGTTGGGAAAAAAGTCTAAAGAGGAGAAATACTACATGATGCATGAAAATGACATGAAATTCAAATTTCAGTGTCCATAAGCAAAGTTTTAGGGACTTCCTGGGTGGTCCAGTGGTTAAGAATCTGCCTTCCAATGCAGGGGACAAAGGTTCAATCCCTGGTTGGGAAACTGGGATCCCACGTGCTGAGGGACTTCTGAGCTCACATGAATGGAGCCCGAGACAATGAAAGATCCCACTGCTGTAACTAAGACCTGATGTGGCCAAATAAATACATACATACTTTTAAAATGAAGTCTTTTAGCTTAGCACATGGCTAAGCTCCTTCACTCACACACCATCAGTGGGTGCTTTTGAACTACCCCACATAGAGCAGATGGGGAAAGAAATGGCAACCCACTCCAAAATTCTTGCCTGGGAAACCCCATGGACAGAGGAGCCTGGGGGGCTACAGTCCATGGGGTCTCAAGAGTTGAACACGATTTAGCAACTAAAGCACCACCACCACCCATAGAACAGAGTAGCTACAGCAGAGACTGCACTGTGGTCTGCATTGAAAAAATATTTATTATCTTAACCCCAACAGAGAACAATTGCCCAGCCCTGAACTAAACGCTGGGAAGACAGCAATGAGCACAAATGAAAACAAAAATCCCAGACAAAACTCTCTGCCTTCACAGAAACACTGGTTGGGTGGGGGAAACTATCAACAAGAGACATAAGAAAAGAGCATCATGTCTTTAGTGAGGAGGAAGGCTTGGCAGGGAGCAGATGGGAATGACACATGGGAAGTTGTCATTTTCAACATGGCAGTTGGAGAAAGAGAGACATTAGTACAGACCTACCAGGGGCAAGGGGAATCTTAAGTGGGTCTCAGACAAGAGAGTCCAGAAAATGGAAGAAGAATGCAGAACCCTGTGCAGGGAGCATGCCTGGCCTCTTGGAGGAGTGGAGGCTGCTGTGTTAGGAGGGGAACGGAGGGATGGGGAGTAGACAAGGGCTCAAAGCAAGAGACAAGGGCCTCAGGACTGAGGTCCAGAGCCTGTGAGCACTGTCAGGATTTGAACTCCTCTCTGAGATCAATAGAGAGCCATTGAGGATATTTTAAAAACAATAATTTATTGAGGTTAGATTCACATAATATGAAATTAACCACTTTAAAGGAAACATTTCATTGGTATTTAGTATATTCACAATGCTGTGCAATCACCACTTTAGTTCCAAAGCATGACCATCATCTTCAAAGGAAACTGCACACATTAAACAGTTCCTTCTCAGGCCTCCTCCCCCAGATGCCAGCCACTGTCAACCTGCTGTCTGTCTCCAAGGATTCACCTATTCTGGAGATTTCATACAAATGGAATCATATAATATGCAACTGTCTGTGACTGGCTGCTTTCACCAGGATCATGTTTTTGAGGTTCATCCATGTTGTCGAGGAAGTCACTTGTTCCTTTTTATGGCTGAATAATATTCCACCATGGGAATAAATGGAATTTGCTTATTCATTCATCTGTTTATGGACACAGGCAATTTACATCCTTTAGCTACTATGAACATTGCTGCTCTGAACACATGTGCACATGTTTGAGCATGGAAGGGTTTTGAGTGAAGTGGCATCTTCTAATTTGCATCATAGTAGGAGCGCTGTGGCTACTCTGTTGGAAAGAAACTGAGAGAGGAACCAGGGTACCTGGTTAGGACTTGGGCAAACTCTGGGGAGAGGCCCCGAGGCTAGACCAGTGGTGGCAGAAGGCAAGTGTGGCAGAAGGCTGGGTGTAATCTGAAAATCTGCTGATGGATTCCACTAGTGCGTGAGAGGGAGTGAGGTAGATGATGCTGGGCTTTGGGGGCCAAGCTAAGGGAAGGACCAGGTTACTGGTTCTAGGATGGGGATGGAGAGAGGGGAAAGGGGAAGATGATGAGTTTTGGGGGGCATGTAAAGTTTGAGAGGCATATTAGGCATCTCAGTAGGGATATCAAGGGGGCAGCTGCACAGATAAGTCTGAGAGGTAAATTTGGAGTCATCAGCAAATAAATCTGGACAAAATCAACCTGGGGCAGAGTATATCTTCTCCAGAGTGCACAGACCAAGTCAAGACCCCGGGATTGTCTCTGTATTTCTCCTTTGGGTGCAGACTCTGGTTTTTAACTAAGTGTTTCAGAGCATGGGCTGCAGACCTCGACGGCAAGGTTTCAGTTCCAATGTGGCAACTTGAAAGCTTTGTGGCCTTTGAAAAATGACTCACCCTCTCTGTTGCCTCTGTCTTCATTTGCAAAATGGGAGTTATAATGGGACCTGCCTCATGAGATTGTTCTAAGGATTCAGTGAGCACACAAGTGTAAAGCGCTGTGAGCAATATTTGACACCTAGTAAGTACAATGTAAAGATGCTATCAATCATGAATATTCTTTAACGTGACTCAGCTCCATGAGCACAAAGACCAGTATCTTCTTTTTTTACACTGATGCATCTCCACAGCCTAGCACCAGATCTAACACACACGACCTCGAGATGATGCTTAAACAGCTTCAGAAGGACAGACAGATGGCTGCCCCTTCCCCCTGGAGGAATGAAGGGTGTGGAGAGAGGCTCTACCAGAGCTGGGCCTAAAAGGCCAGGTGCAGTCCCTGAGGGAAGCCTGGCAGAAGCAGCAGTGTGGTCAGAGGACAGAGAGGCGGGGTAGGTGCAGCTACAGAGGACAGAGAGGAGGGGTGGGGTTACCAGGCTGGGCAGCAGCTAGAAATCGAGCCACGAAGCATCCTATATATCAAAATGCAGAGGCTGTACTTTATAAGGGGCAGGGAGCCATTGAAAATGTTTATAGAGGGGTTGGACATCTTGAAGATTGAGACGGGTAGGGGGGGGCCAATCAATTTGGGGAACTCCTGGTACGTTAAAAAAAAAAAAAAAAAAGCAAACAAATGCTCAGTGTTGCAAAAACCTGAGGTGTATTGACATGTCAGCCCTGCCAGGGTGTAACTCTCTTAGCACCTAAGAGGCCGAAGGACAGATGGGTTGAGTGACCCAGCAGTGGTGTAAAATCACTGTAGACTCCAAACCAGGGCTTCTTATCTGATCTGGGAACATCAAAATGATCTGCAAACATTTCCTCAATTCTCTCAAGTATGCAATACAACTGGTACCCTTGGAGATGCCGAGGGTAAGTTAATTATTTATGTATAGCAGAGGCTGGGGCCAGGGTTACTTCTTTTAGTATCCTAATTAAGACAGAAAGAATGGGACTTTATTGGCAGTCCAGTGGTTAAGACTCTGCACTCCCACTGAAGGGGTTGCAGGTTCGATCTCTGGTTGGGGAACTTAAGATCCTACATGCCATGTGGCTTAGCAAAAATTTTAAAAAAAGAATTAAAGTGATGAAGAGAGGATGGAACAAAAAGTTAGAATAGACAGTATCAGAGTCCATGCACATTAATAGAACAGTTTACGAAATAGAATAGGATTGGATAAAATAAACTAGAATAAGATCAGTAGGACAGAAGAGAACTGATCAGAAAATATTGTAGTGCATAATACTTGCCAAGTGTAACAGCTGATGAGGTGTCTGTTTCATTTGATGGATGTGGGCCATGATATAAGATGAATTCCTTTCTCTGCTGTGACAAAGCCTGACCTTGACTCCTAGGCCCACCTCTTCCCTAAGTATATGAGAAGCCTCATCACCTATCTCTTCTGTTTCTCAGACTCCTCATAAGAACGGGGGATCATACTTGTAACTACCTCAAAGGGTTCTTAGGACAAAGCAGTGGAGCAATGTCTTAAGATGAAGCTCAACAGGTGATAACAAACATCAGCCATGGGTTTTGAAGATAAATCAATTCTTTAAATGTTTAAATCTTTTCAAGTGTTTTCTTCCTCGGCAGCTGTGAACCTAATCAGAGGAGGGACATCATGGGGTTTCTGAGGTCTTGCAGGGGCTGGAATTAAAATGTGAAGAGCCAGAGGCAAGGTGACTCCAGAGACTGCTGTTGTGGGATTTCCAGCACAGGCCTGCCTTGGGGGAATGCCGTGTTACTGGAGAAAGTGTGAGACCAGTGTCGGTAAGGCTGAGATGTAGAAAGTGGAAGAGGAAGCTTACCAGTCCAGATTCAGTCACTGGGAATGGAAACAGGTCCAGATATCTTGAGCAGGAAGGGACTGAACACAGGGGACCGGGCTCTTGCAAACTCATTGGAAGGCCTAGTGTGTGGTTTCCTGCAGAGCTGCAGCATGGACCCACTTGGAGATTGTCACCTTTTCCACAGTCAGGAAGGTGGGTGTCTGAAGTCACCCCTAGGTCTGGTCACATAGAGAAGGTGCCACTCTGGCTACCAGAGGGATCCTCACCATTATCATCGTCAGCACCACCAACATCCTCACCATCATCACCACCACCACCAACATCCTCACCATCATCACCACCATCACCATCACCACCATCATCACCACCACCATCACCACCACCACCATCACCACCATCATCATTATCTTTGTGCAGTATACAACCTGCTCAACAGGACATAGCTGAAGATCCATCAGAAGACTCCACACTTGTCTGTGGTCAGTGGGAATTTGGACTAAACCAAGGAATCTAAACAGTTCTCATTACATGAAAAGCACCATCCAGTACAGAAGCAGTGCCAGAGTAATGAAAAGAATCAAGTGACTCTGGCTTTTCTTGCTCATCTGCACCTTCTGCAGGCCAACAAGGAAGCTACATGTTGAGCTCGTTGGAGACTCCTTTCTGGGTTTGAGGACTTCAGTGGTTCACGATTCTGGCTGAACAGTAGAAATACCTAAGAGCTTTTAAAAAATACTGATACCCAAACCCCACCAAAAACCAAGTGAAACTGAATTTTTGGAGATGTGACCTGAGTATGTTCTTTTGTGAAATCACCGCCATGGGGTCCTCATGGCCAGCCAGGGAAGAAAGCTACCTTGGCCACAGCTGCCCCTGCCCCTATCATCCCCCGTTGAAGTGTGATTCGGTATCCAAGCTGGCAGGTAGCCAGGCTGTGGGCGAGCACTGCTGTGTGCCCCTATGAGCCAGCGCCCACGTCTCTCAGACCCAGAGAGCTACAGTCGTGGGTCAGACAACAGACAAACTCTGAATTTCAGTAGATTTGCCAAGTTGCCCTAAAGCAGCTCTGACTAATTTACACTCCCACCAATGAGCATGTCTCCCCAACACATTCCCTCATACTTGATAGTATCAAACTTTAATTTTTTGGCCAGTCCAATGAGAAAAAAGAAATGGCACCAGTTAAAAAAGAATCATGCAGACTTTACGTACCAGTTTGGCGAGATGTCTGAGATAAATCGTTGAGTGAACGAAACAAGTTGCAGGATGTAGAAAAACATGGTGCAGACGGATGGAAACAAGGTACAAGAAGATCAGCTGTATCATTCCAGTCACAGGTACCACTCGCACGCAGAGGGAAAGAAAGCTTCTTTGGGGAGGCAGCAGGGGGAGCAAGGGGGAGGGGGCATGGTCAAGCGGGACCACCTGTGCCTGGAAAGACTTCACTTTATATCATTAGAGATTAGTTTCTCGAAAGCTTAAGGAAAATTATACACACACACACACACACACACATAGTATACTATATATATACATATACTGTGTATGGTATAATAATACATATACAGTATGTATATATACATACACATGTGTATATAGATAGATAGATAGGCTTCCTGTTAGCTCAGAGAGTAAAGAATCCACCTGCAATGCAGGAGACACACGAGGTGTGGTTTCAATACCTGGGTCAGGAAGATCCCCTGGAGGAGGAAAGGACAACCCTCTCCAGTATTCTTGTCAGAAAAAATCCCATGGACAGAGGAGTCTGGTGGGCTACAGTCCATGGGACCGCAAAGAGTTGGACATGACTGAGTGACTCAGCATGTATGTGTGTGTGTGTGTGTGTGGAAGGGAGAGAGAAAAAATGTGTTAAGATGTTACTGTGTAAGGTACCTGAATAAAGGGTATCCAGAAATTCTCTGTGCTGTTCTTACAACTTTTCTGTAAGTCTGAAAGTATGTCAACATTCAACATTATAGGGGCTTCCCTGGTGACTCAGTGGTAACGAATCTGCCTGCCAATGCGGGACACGTGGGTCGATCCCTGGTCCGGGAAGATTGCACATGCCTCAGAGCATCTAAGCCCGCGTGCCACAACTATTGAGCCTGTGCTCTAGAGCCCAGGAACCACAACTCTAGAGTCCACTTGCCGCCACTACTAAAGCCTGCATGCCTAGAGCCTGTGCTGCTCAGCAACAGAGGCCCCCGCAATGAGAAGCCCGTGCACCACAAAGAAGGGTAGCCCTCACTCGCTGCAAGGCAAAAACGAATAAAGAAATAAAACTGTTTGTTTTTAAAAATTCAGCATTACAAAAAGCCTTAAAGGGATAAAGCAGCCGTAGGAAGGGGGGCTGGTGGGCAGTCCACGGAGGATGGGGAACCAACCAGGTAAACCCACACCTCAGCCCCGCCCGGGTCCGTCCTCCCAACCGGCCCGCAGAAGACGGACAGGGACTTCCTCTTCAAAGACCATCCTGCTTAAACCAGAACGCCTCCCGGGATGGAAGTTCAAAGCAACACTGGGGCAGGGTTGTTTGGTGCCAGTGTTTGGCCTGGGGATTTGAGCGGATTACCCAACCCTGTGTTGCAGGCGGCGGGGTGATGGGGCCTCAGGTGCGAGAGGCCTTTGATGACCGTGAGCTCTTTGGAGGCCCAAGCAAATTGAGGACAAACCAGCTGGGCTGCCCAGGAGGGGGCCGGCTGTTGACCCTTTCTTTCCAGTCTTAAGAAAACAAATACTTGATATTCCACAGGCTGAGTAAACTCATTAAAAGGATCTTGAACTTTCTGCCTTTTTCACGAAGCCCTCAGAAGCTTCTCCACTAGCTTCCAGGGAGGCTGGAGCCGTCCTTGGATCTGGGGCTGCCCCTTCCAACTGGTCCCTGGGAGCGCAGACCTCAGCCGCGAAGCCCACAGACATGTGACTGATGGGGGCCATACCTTTCCCACTCCTAATCTACCTTGTTCCGGAGTCCAGGTCAATGCAGACACTACCTGGAGGGAGCCAGGCCTTAGAAATTCCCACCTTCTCGCCTTGCCTGCTTCAGCCCACGGCAGGAGCAAGACAGGCATGCACACCGTTTCCTTGACAGAATCTCTCCTTGTAAATGCTGGTACGAATGCGTGCTGGTGACTTTGGGTGGGGGTGGTACCTTGGGAGCTTCTTTTTCTCCCAAGGACTCCGGTTCCTTCCGGAGTCCTTGGGAGAAGGACTCGGCCCTCATCCCTTCTCTGCCCCTGCATTCAACCCCAGCCACAAAAGATGCCCCCAAGGATGGGCCACCCATCACAGATGTCAGCCAGAATCACCCCCGCCCCATATTTCCATGCATTTTCTATCAAATGTGAGCTCTGCAGGCAGTTGAAACACAGGCCAAGATGGGACAGCATCAGCTGTCAAGGATTCGAGATGTGCGAGTACAGAGAATGTGGAGGTTATGGCTCTGGCGAGAGAGGTAAGGAAGGGGGCCAGAGACAAGGTTTACAGAAAAATGAAAACCTGAACTCTAGCCGCTTCTGAGCCTGTGTGTTCCCAAGTGTTGGACAAATCAGCTTCATGTGCCTGTGTGTGTGAGGGTGTGTGTGTGAGGGTGTGTGTGCACACACATGCATATGCCTGTGTGTTTATGCATGTACTTAGTTGCTCAGTTGTGTATGACTCTTTGCAACCCAATGGACTATAGAGCCCACCAGGTTCTTCTCTGCCCATGAAATTTTTCAAGCAAGAATACTGGAATATGTTGCCATTTCCTACCCCAGGTGATCTTCCCCACCCAGGAGCAAGGAGGAAGTGGAACCCCGAACTGTGTCTCCCCAGGTGGTGCTAGTAGTAACGAATCCACCTGCCAATGTAAGAGACACAAGAGACACGGGTTTGATCCCTGGGTCAGAAAGATCCCCAGAAAGGAATGGCAAGCCACTCCAGTATTCTTGCCTAGCAAATCCCATAGACAGAGAAGCCTGGTTAGCTGGAGTCCATGAGGTCTCAAAGAATCGGACGGGACTGAGCATGCACACACGCTAACTGAGCACACACACACACACACTAACTGAGCACACACACACACACTAACTGAGCACACACACACACTGAGCACACACACACTGAGCACACACACACACTAACTGAGCACACACACACACACACTGAGCACACACACTAACTGAGCACACACATACACTATGCATGTGTCTTTCAGCCCAGAACTCCAGCACAGGAAGTGGATGTATTGGAATTGCCCCACTTTGGGTGAGGGTTCCTCGTCTTCTCCAGCAGCTCCAGTGCACCCTTGGTTTTCTGTGGATCACAGGATCAGATTACTTTGTGGCTCTTTTCCTTTGGTAACATTCTCTGAGCTTCTGAGAGAAGGGTGGGTTTTGAGGCACGTGGGCTCACTTGGGGTGCTCTGGTTCCACGAGGCCAAGAATGGCCATGGGTTAATGGAGTGCATATCACAAGAGAGATGCCGGATGGGAGCCAGGGATGCAGCATGTGTCAGCCTGGGGGGCTCTGGAGACTGTTCAGAGCAGTTCCAAGAACCAACAGACACATTTTCAGGAATTTTGCACACCATTTGTTAAGCACAGTTTAGTTCAGTTCAGTCACTCAGTCATGTCCGACTCTTTGTAACCCCATGGTCTGTAGCGTGCCAGGCTTCCCTGTCCATCACCAACTCCCAGAGCTTGCTCAAACTCATGTCCATTGAGTCGGTGATGCTATCCAACCATCTCATCCTCTGTTGTCCCCTTCTCCTCCTGCCTTCAATCTTTCCCAGCACCAGGGTCTTTTCCAATGAATCAGTTCTTCGCATCAGGTGGCCAAAGTATTGGAGTTTGAGCATCAGCATCCGTCCTTCCAATAAATATTCAGGACTGATTTCCTTTAGTATTTACTGGTTAAGCACAGTCCTTATTAATTTAAAAAAGGGGGGACTTCCCTGGCAGTCCAAAGCTAAGACTCCACACTCCCAGTGCAGGGGGCCTAGGCACCATCCCTGTTCAGAGAACTAGACCCCATCAGCTGCAACTAAGACCTGGCACAGCCAAATAAATATTTTTTAAAAGACAATAAAATATAAATAAAAATATTTTTTAAAAACAGAAGCAGAAAAAGACGACATGTCTCATTAAAACAACAATATTAACTTACAATGAATTCTATTTTCACTGAAGGTGATCAATATCGAAACTTATCAGCTCCTAACTATTTTGCTACATTTTCCTACTATCTGCTCTCTTGAGGTGATTTCTGTCCATTGAATCCATGTGGTGAAATTAAAGCTGAAGCTGTGCTTTTGAAAACCTCTTCCTAATCCTCATTTAGTGATGTCTCAGCAGTTAGACTGAAATTGGCTATGGTGGGAATATTTACACCACGTGTGTGTGTGCTAAGTGATTTCAGTTATGTCCAATTCTTACAACCCCATGGACTGTAGCCCGCCAGGCTCCTCTGTCCGTGGGATTCTCCAGGCAAGAGTACTGGAGTGGACTGGAGCCCCCAGGGGCCCTTGAGGTCAGCAAAGAGCCAGATAAGGCAGTAGCTCGGAGCCCTTTGGCCTTGCCAGGTCGATTAACCTCTCTGCACTCCGTCACCTTCTCTGTAAACGTTCCCAGTTTCGGAAAGGGCTTAGAACAGAGCCTGGGAGGTGTGGGTTCCCCCCGGGTGTTCCCTGCTGTGAATAGGCTAGTCTTCTGCTTTGCCAGGTCCTAGAAGGGAAACGGAAGACAGGCAGGCAGGGGATTGATGCTATGGTTAACACCACTACATCAGTCTCCTTTGCAGAAAACGAAAGGAAATACAGGCAGACCTCACTTGGTGAATTTCACAAATAGCGTGTTTTTTTACAAACTGAAGGTCTGTGCCCACCTCTGCATCGTAAAGTTTATCTGTGCCATCTCTCTAACAACGTCTGCTCACTTCATGTTTTTGTCACATTTTTGGTGATTTTCTCAGTATTTTAAACTTTCATGACAGTGATCTGTGATCAGTGTGATTACTATAACTAGTTGAAGATTCAGAGGATGGTTAGCATATTTTAGCAGTAAGTGATTTTAAAATTAAGGAATGTGTACTGCTTTTGTAAGATATACGGCAGTGCCATACTGTGTTTGGCTGTGCTTAGTCACTCAGTCGTGTCTGACTCTTTCCGACCTCATGGACCATAGTTCGTCATGTTCCTCTGTCCATGGGGATTCTCCAGGCTAGAATACTGGAGTGGGTTGCCACGCCCTCCTCCAGGGGATTTTCCGAACTCAGGGATTGAACCCAAGTCTCCCGTATTGAGGGGAATTCTTTACTGTCTGAGCCACCAGGGAAGCCCAAGATATAGGACTGTTGCACGCTTAAGAGACTACAGTGTAGTGTAAATATAAGTTTGATAAGCACAGGGAAACAAAAAAAAGGGTAACTCAGTTTATTGCGGTAGACCGAAAATGAATCTCCAGCATCTCCAAGGTTTGCCTGTGTAAACAAAACTTTTCTTTGATGGAAAAAAAAACAAAAGCTCACTGGAGTACATGTTCATGGTGGGCTTCCTGGAAGAGGAGGTAAGGTGGAAATCAGGGGCTGCAAACCCAGAAGCTTGTAGGCAACAAGCAGGTATGAAGTCCTACGGATGAAGTCCAGTGGAAAAGGTGAGCCCTGTCCAGAGAGACGGCCTCTGCTCGGCTAGCTCCACTGCTGGGCGGTGGGACGCTGGCTCATCTCGCCAGGTCTCTGATTTTCTGAGTGGGGACTTTCGTGAGTGTGTGTGGAATCTCCCAGCTTGTAACTATTGACAGTGCACACGACCGTTAGCACACGGTGGACCACGAGAGAAGCATCTGTGGGTAAGTGCGTCCTGCAGGGCCAACATTGCCAGAGCTGGTCTAATAGAATTTGCCGGGTGAGAAGGTAGTAAACAGGCCAGAAAAGGGCAGGTTCAAAGGCCCTGGGGAGGAGGGGGCGCAGCCACGGTGACTCCATGTAGATCTCCGTTCACTCAATTAATTGAGCACCTGACAATTTCTTTTCCTAACTTAACTGTGGAAGAAGTGATGGATTTGACTGCATTTCATGACTATATCCTAATTATCTAACTAAAAATATATGGTACTTAATATTTTAAAATGCAAAATTAGGTTTTACCTGGAAAATAAGCATTTAGTTATGTTCTAGAATAGGTAGCTTCCTATCAGCTTAAAATAAGTGGAGCTTATGTCTGGAAAATGCTGTGATAAAACCACATTCTAACAACAAACGGAGTTCACCACTGAAAACAAACAAAATCAAAAACAAATGAAAAGCTGGCTTTGCATATAGTAGTGTCTACTCACGGTGGATCTTTTCCAACAGTTGCACGACTAATGCTGTTTCTTAAAGACAGAGGTTGTACCCTTACATAATAAGTAGTCATTCTCACCTGTTGAGACTAGAAAAAAAATTGTTTATTCAACTCTGTGGGTTCTTCCCGCTGTTTAGGAGGCTTTGTGTGTGTGTGTGTGTGTGTGTGCATATGCATGCATGTGTGCCTGTGTCCATCTGTGTCCTTGTGTTATATGCTCATGTGTACCCGTCAAGTGTGAACGTGTATATGAGCATTCATGTGTGCAAGTGTGTATGCACCTATAAGAGTGGGTGCATGTCTATGATCTGCATGTGTGTACATGTGCACGTGTGTGAACATGCATGTGTGCACATGAGTGTACATGCACGTGTGTGTACATGGGAGGTCATGTGGGGATGGGTGATCTCCTAACAACAGCCCCTCCAGGTCTTTCTGGCCACGTCTGTCTCTGCAGCATATGCTTCTCTTGGGCGCTGGTAACCCTGGACGTCAGGCTCCAGTCTTCCTTTGGAGCCAGCTGTTGGGTGGAAGGGATTCCTGGGCTGGGGTGAGTCAGCAGAGATGTGAGTACTGAGGAGACCTCTGAGGGTGGAGACAGCAAAGGACTAAAGGAGCTTGTCTGGGCGTCACAGAATCGGACGCTGAGCACCAGGTCTGGTAAGCTTCCAGAGTTTGGTTCAGGGAACAAAGGGAGCAAAGTGGGAAAAGGCAAGTTTTCAACTTCAGGAGTTTCTGTGGTGGCTCCCAGTGCCAACTTTCGTGTAACTCGTGCAAATGCTGCCACCTGGTGGCCTGTTTTGAGACTCTGCCGGAGGCCCGGGCAGACGACGCCATGCGTGCCACGCGTGCCTGCCTGAGTGCTAAGTCGCTTCAGTCGTGTCCGGTTCTTTGCAACCCTATGGACTGTAGCCCCACGAGGCTCCTCTGTCCATGTGATTCTCTGGGCAAGAATACTGGAGTGGATTGTCATGCCCTCTTCCAGGGGATCTTCCGGACCCAGGGATCAAACCCCCATCTCTTCCATCTCCTGCATTGGCAGGCAGATTCTTTAGCACTGGCACCACCTGGGAAGCCCTCTCCTTGTCATGCCTGATGGGAAAATCCTCTTCCTCTGGCTGTGGGCTCTCCCAGGAGGCTGCTGGCATCTTCTTGGACCTCCGATGATCCACGTTTATCAGTGTTTTTGTGGATTTCATGTTTAGGAGGCAAGTGACGAAAGTTCAGAGAAAGTGAACAGGCATGTTTATCAGACCTGCTCTGAGCTGGGCATGTTCCCAGGCAGCTGAACACAGAGGTCTGGGGTGTGCGTGCTGACTCTGGGACTCAGAGCCTAAATCCTCTCTTCAATAGCTCTGGGTCCTGGAGGCAAATTGTCCTTGCCTCTCTCTGCCTCATAGAAGACAATGAGTTCATCTGCCATGCTGAGTTCAGAGTCAGGTTCTTAGTTTTAATGACTGTTTATCTTTATGATGACTGAGTGGTTACACTCACACTCCCATTTTACAGAGGAGGAGTCCTAGAGAGATCCAGTAAGTTGCCTAAGCTCACACTGTTGGGTTGACTGCAGAGTCAGGATGGCAACCCAGGGATTCTGATACTAACTGATTTTTCTCTCTAACTTTCTCCATTGGGTTCACATCCACATATTTTTCTTTAGGCTGAATTTTCTTCCATTGTCCCTATGCCGTCACCCTGTGTTTGCCAGCAGAATGAAAATTCTGTGAATTCCATGAAGGTAGAGGTTCCTGTGCAATATTCTTGCTAGAAAATGCTTAATAACAGACTCTCTGGGGGAAATAATATGTATGTGGATATATTTATATGTATGTGTGTGTGAGAGAGAGAGAAAGGGAAAGTGTATTTGTGACCTCACGGAGTGTGGCCTACCAGGCTCCTCTGTCCATGGGATTCTCTAGGCAAGAATACTAGAGTGGGTAGCCATTCCCTACTCCAGGGGTTCTTCCCCACCCAGGGATTGAACACATCTCCCGCATTTCAGGCAATTTCTTTACCATCTGAACCACTAGAGAAGCCTCTGTGTGTGTGTATATACACATTCATATTTGTGTGAAAGCAAGAGAATTCCAGAAAAACATCTATTTCTGCTTTATTGACTATGCCAAAGCCTTTGACTGTGTGGATCACAATCAACTGTGGAAAATTCTGAAAGAGATGGGAATACCAGACCACCTGATCTGCTTCTTGAGAAATTTGTATGCAGGTCAGGAAGCAACAGTTAGAACCGGACATGGAACAACAGACTGGTTCCAAATAGGAAAAGGAGTACGTCAAGGCTGTATATTGTCACCCTGCTTATTTAACTTCTATGCAGAGTACATCATGAGAAACGCTGGGCTGGAAGAAGCACAAGCTGGAATCAAGATTGCTGGGAGAAATATCAATAACCTCAGATATGCAGATGACACCACCCTTATGGCAGAAAGTGAAGATGAACTAAAAAGCCTCTTGATGAAGGTGAAAGAGGAGAGTGAAAAAGTTGGCTTAAAACTCAACATTCAGAAAACGAAGATCATGGCATCTGGTCTCATCACTTCATGGGAAATAGATGGGGAAACAGTGGAAACAGTGTCAGACTTTATTTTTTTGGACTCCAAGATCACTGCGGATGGTGACGGCAGCCATGAAATTAAAAGACGCTTGCTCCTTGGAAGAAAAGTTATGACCAACCTAGAAAGCATATTAAAAAGCAGAGACATTACTTTGCCAACAAAGGTCCATCTAGTCAAGGCTATGGTTTTTCCTGTGGTCATGTATGGATGTGAGAGTTGGACTGTGAAGAAAGCTGAGTGCCGAAGAATTGATGCTTTTGAACTGTGGTGTTGGAGAAGACTCTTGAGAGTCCCTTGGACTGCAAGGAGATCCAACCAGTCCATTCTAAAGGAGATCAGCCCTGGGATTTATTTGGAAGGACTGATGCTAAAGCTGAAACTCCAGTACTTTGGCCACCTCATGCAAAGAGTTGACTCATTGGAAAAGACCCTGATGCTGGGAGGGATTGGGGGCAGGAGGAGAAGGGGACGACAGAGGATGAGATGGTTGGATGGCATCACTGACTCAATGGACATGAGTCTGGGTGAACTCCAGGAGTTGGTGATGGACAGGGAGGCCTGGCGTGCTGCGATTCATGGGGTCGCAAAGAGTCAGACACGACTGAGCGACTGAACTGAACTGACTGATACACACATTTATATATGTTATATACATCATGCATATACACATATATAATAAATTTACAGATGTAATAAGTGTGTAGCACACAATTTACAAAGAATAAAAAATACACCATTCTACATATAAATTCCATTAAAAACAATTAACTCTCATAGAATTATTTTCGTTTTCACCAGACTCCTGAGTCCCTCATCAACCTCTGGTTGCGACTGAGAAAGTATGCTTCCAGCGGAGCCCTGGCTGGCGTTTTCCTTTATGTGAGCGAGTACGGTGAGTGTGAAACAGGGGATTGTCCTCCAGGACTGCTCCAGGGGCTGGAAGTTTGGAACTCAGGATCTAAAGGGGAGCCTGGTTTGGCGGGGAAGAGCTCCCCGGGGTCCCAGCCTGATGGAGGTCCCGATCCATTGCCGGGCTGGCCAGGCACTGGCCTGTTTGCTACCAGGTTCCCAACTGACTCTCTCAAACTGCCCCTCCCACCAGCTTCTTCCACCTTCTCTGCTCCCCCATTCCTTCCAGGGGGACCAGGCTATTCTTGAGTCTGTTAATGAGCAGACACTGGGGACTACTTGGGAAGGATCCCTGTGGATCAGCATCTGGAGATCTGGGTACTATTAACTCCCCTCAGGGAAGCCTAGGGCACTAGAGGAACCATCAGACAGCCATCTGCCCTGACAGACTGAGTCCTCCAGGCAAGCAGGCAAGTGGGAAAGAGCAGCTGTCTGTCCATCCTCTGAGGTCAGCAGAAAGAAGACCTCTGACTCCAATTGTTGATCTGCCTGGTCCAAAGGCCTGTGGACCCAATTCCCCTCACCCGTTCCGCAGGCTGGGCAGCCCAGCCCCTGCTGCTGCTCTTTCCTTCGCTTCCCCAAGTCTGCCAGGCTCCTTCCAGCCCCCGGGGTCTCTGTGTGTGGGGTGTCATCTGCGGATCCACTAGTCCCCACCCCACAGAATAGCATCTCCGCATCTGGGGTTCAGCCCAAGTGGAGACCTGAAGGGAGCCCCCCAAGGGGGCCACAGTCATTTGGGGCCTCTCCCCTTCTTCCCCCACATCCCAGGGCTGATCACGTGGAGGGCTATTGGTGACTGACTAGTTCACTTTCTGCCCTGCCACCTCTCTGATAGAAGAAACTCAAAAGCAGCCCCCAAGTCGCTGTGGTCCTGGTGAATTTCCGGTGCCCGGAGCCCATCCGGCAGAGGTCACAGCTTCAGTGTAGGACTTCTGGCTTTTAGATGCCTGGTACCATCTAGGCTGCACCACTCATTAACTTTGGGCGCCTTATTAACGCCGCAAGCCCCTGTGCACTCATCTGTAAGTAGAACTGACAGAAGCCCCCTCGCCTGAGGCTGGGGTGAGGCTTAAGTGCGCTTCCCCAGCCCAGGATGGAGCCTGGCCCATGGTCAGTGCCTGTAAATGCCAGCTGTTACAGTTTTTATTGTAAAGGAGCTCACTGCTGTCTTTTCTGAAGAATGGAATGGAAACCGTGTAACGTGAAATTAACTGTTTTAAAGTGAACAATTTAGTGGCATTCAGCACATTTACAACCGCCATTGCCGACTATTTCCAAAACATTATCCCCATCCTTAAAGGAAACCTCCGAACCATTAGCAGTCACTCCCCACTGCCCTCTGCCCCCAGCCCCCGGGCAACCGCCCATCTGCTTTCTGTCTCTGCGGATTAAGTGATCCCGGACACTCCATATAAGTGGAATCATACAATAGGTGGCCTTTTGTGTCTGGCTTTTTCGTCTTAACATAATGTTTTCAAGGTTTATCCAGCACAGAGCAAGCATCAGGACCACGTTCCTTCCTCCCCCATTGTAGGAGTACATCACTGTTCATAACACAGATTGTTTCCACCTTTCAACTGTGGTGAAGTGTTGCTGTGAACATGTGGGCACGTGCATTTGTGTGAGTACCTGCTTTCAATCTGGGAGCATTATACCTGGGAGTGGAGTCTTGGGGTCCGAGGATAATTCTGTGTTTAAGTTTTTAAGAAACCACCAACTACACTCCATGGCGACGGCCCCTTCTTCCTTCCCACCAGCCATAGGAGGGTTCTAATTTCTTCAGATCCTTCTCCCAGTGCTTCTTATTTTCGTAAAAAAAAAAAAAAAAAAATTATAGGAACTTCCTTGATGGCTCAGACGGTAAAGAATCCGCCTGCAATACAGGAGACCTAGGTTCAATCCCTGGATTGGGAAGATCTCCTGGAGAAGGGAAAGGCAACCCACTCCAGTATTCTTGCCTGGAGAATCACATGGATAGAGGAGCCTGATGGGCTACTCTCAGTGGGGTTGAAAAGAATTGGACACGACTGAGCGACTAACACTTTCACTTTCCCTGGATGTCCAGTGGTTAAGACTCTGCACTTCTACTTTGGGTTCCATCCCTGGTCAGGGAACTAAGATGCCACATGCCATGCAATGCAGCCAAAAAAAAAAAAAAAATTGTAGCTGTTCTAGTGCAGCAGTCCCCAAACTTTTTGGAACCAGGAACCAGTTTTGTGGAAGACAATTTTTCCACAGACTCGGGGAGTGTTTCAGGATGATTCAAACAACAATGCAGAGCAGCTGTAATCAGTGATTAATCAATGGTTTTGACTCATATTTCCTTGATGACTTAATGATGCTGAGCATCTTTTCATGTGCTTATTGGCCATTTGTCCATCTTCATTGGAGAGAAGCCTATTCAAATCCTTTGCCCACTTTTAACTCGGGTTGTGTGTCTCTTGTTCAGCGCATCCTTACGGAGTGAAAGAGCTGCTTTTGTTCTGCTGTTCACATCAATCGTCCCTTGGATGCCACCCACAGGACTTCACTAAGTCCTGGTTCTCTCTTTCTTAAGTCACGACCCTAACTCCCGAGCTCCCCCCCAGCCAGGGACTCCCATGACATATTGGCCAGTACGACGTTCCCTGTGAGGCAGAGAGTAGGTGACATGGTTATTAACATCATCTGTGTCTCCCTCCCCCAAAGCGGTGAGACAGTCTAATGACACCTTTCCTGCCGGGCTGTTATTATAATGGATCATATTAAGCCAGTTCCCAGATGTAGAATCAAGATACAGGCTGCTTTAGAATGCCTTCCCATCCCAGTGGCGCTTATTAAATCATTAATATTTCTAAATGCTCCGAGATGCTCAGATGAAAGGAATAGCATCAGGCAAGCATGTTATTAACTAGATTATGACTTCCCGAGAGACTTTCTCGTGTCTTCTCACTGACGGGGCAGGTACAGTGAAATCCCCAGTCTGAAGGCTGCCTTGTCTCTTGGGTTCCCATCAAGAAAGGATTTGGGGGGGGAGCTTTCCTGGTGGCTCAGTGGTAATGAATGCACCTGCCAATGCAGGAGACACAGGTTCAGTCCCTGCCCCAGGAAGATCCCACACGCTGCAGAGCGACTAAGCCTGTGGGCCACAACTACTGAGCCCACACGCCCTAGACCCTGCGCTCCACAAGAGAGGCCACAATAATGAGAAGCCTGTGCACCCCAGCTAGAGAGTAGCCCCCGCTCACCACAACTAGAGAAAAGCCCACGGGACAATGAAGACCCAGTACAGCCATAAATAAATAAATTTTTTTTTTTCTTGTCTGATCCAAACAATCAAAGCTCTCCAACAGGACAGAGATCTGAGAAGTTTATTCCAGGTCACTCACCAGTTTGCATGAAAACAGACCTGGAGGCCCTAACCTGCTAGGAAGCAGGTTCCCGTCCTGCCTTCAGAACTCCACACCCATCCATCTCGTGGGGTGAGTTCTTCCGAATACTTCATGGCACCTCTCCAGGGAACACCTTGTCTTGATTCTTTTTATAATCTCTCTTTGGACTTACAAAAGCACATGCACTAGGGTGTTTGTCGATCTGGTGGGTATATGTACGGGTGTAATAACCACATCCTCTCCTTATGAAATTTGAGATGGAAATCAGTCAAGGTCCAGGTGAACATAAATTTATTAAACAGCTACTATGAGCTCAGGAGATAGCAGCAGGGATCAGACAGAGCCCTGTTATGCTCTCTGAATGCTTATAGTCTGTAGGGAGGAGACAGATGACAGAGAGTAAATACATGAATACATTTTAAAGATTGGTAGTGATGAGGGCCATGAAGGACCTGAAATGGGGCATGGACAGAGGGGAACTAGAGGATTCACCATTACACAGAGGAGTCATGGAAGAGTTCTTGGAGGAGGATGATTGAGCTGGGACCTATGATCACAAGAAAGGGCCAGTTGAGGCAAGATGTAAGGAAAAGCTTTCCTGGGAGGAGGGAACAGCAAGCACACAGATCCAGAAGCAGAAAGGAATTTGGTGAATTGAGGTAACAGGCAAAAGCCAACTGAGTCACAGAATAGCGCATGAGTTGGAAATGTATGCAAGGACCACATTATGCAGAGCATGGTGACATATTATGATTTTGCTTAGTGTTATAGGAAGTGTATCAGTCAGTTTGGGCTGTGTAACAACCAAGCACCAAATCTCTTTGACTTCCAAGAACATACATAACATCTCTTGCTCATATAGGGGGGTGACTGATCTCAGTTATGCTAGGCTGGGATGAGCCCCAGACTTCAGGCTGTGGGTATGGGTCTTCCCTGGGATGAGCCCTGGTGTTGTCTTCTCTTAGTGGGTGGCAGGAAGGCAGGGGCACATGCCAACTGTGTGACCCTATGAATCTTCTGCTTGCATCACATCTGCTCACATTCCTCGACTAAAGCAAGTCACAACCAAGACCATGGATGAATGGATAAGCAAATATGGTCAGTTCATAAAATGGAATATGAACTCGGACTTAAAACGGACCCTCAAGGTTGATTCATGTTGGACCATGGGTCTGCATATGTGATAAGACAATCACAAAAAACGAGGACCGTGTGATTCCACTCAGTGAGGTACTTAGTGTGGTCATATTCATAGAGACAAGATGTAGGATGGTGGGTGCGGGGGCTGGGGGAAGGGGGTGAAATAAAGGAGCAAGAAGTATTAAAAATACCCTGTTCCAAAGAAATGGAGTGAAGACGTGTGAGACAACAACCTGATATTAAAGGTCATCAGAGGCATTCTGAACTTCACTCTTTAATCCATCCCGAGAGGAATGCTTCCTGGCTTTGTGGTTAAGCTGACCCTGTACATTCCTCAATGCTGTGTTCTGTGCCTACATACCTGCATCCTCTCTTGGCTGTAAATAGAGAAAAAATGTTACATTTCTAAGTTCAATAGCGTTTACACTGTCTTGCAACCATCATGACCATCATCTCCAGACCTTTTCATTTTCCCAAATGGAAACTCTGTCCGTGTTAAACAGCAGCCCCCCTGCCCTTTCCCCCAGCCTCTGGCACACACCATCCTACCTCCTGTCTCTATGAATTTGACTACACTAAGGACCCCAAATGAGTGGAGTCATACAGTACTTGCTCTTTGTGATTGTCTGATCACCTGTGCACATCTATGGTACAGCATGAATGAATCTTGAGGATGTCTTTAAGGTTGAGTCATACTCCATTGTATGGATGGACGATATTTCGCTTATCCATTCATCCATCAATGGACACTAGGTTTGCTTGTGGCTATTGTGAGTGATGCTGCTCTGAACCTCAATGAACAAATATCTCTTTGAATCTTTGCTTTCAGTATTTGTAGATATACACTCAGAAATAGAATTGCTGGATCATATGGCAATCCTGTTTAATTTTTGAGGAACCTCCGTACTGTTTGCCACAGTGGCTGCACCAATTTACATTCCCACCAAAAGTCCCCAGAGGTTCCTATTTCCCCACATCCTCTCCAACACTTGTTATTTTCTTTTTTTTTCCCCATCATAGCCATTCTAATGGGTAGGATGCCTGATCCTTTTATAGGTCGTTATTCTATTTTTCCTCCTTTTTGTTTATGGGAAATTGGATCCAAAATTCCAATAAATTTCCATGAAGAATTTTTTTTTGCCACCCTATGCAGCATGTGGTATCTGTTAATAGTTCCCTGAACAGGAATCAAACCTGTGCCCCTGCAGTGGAAGCATTGAGTTTTAACCACTGGACAACCAGGGAAGTCCCTCCATGGAGAATTTTTATTAAAACTCCCACGTATGGACTTCCCCAGTGGTACAGTGGATAAGAATCCGCCTGCCAATGCAGGGGACAGGGGTTCAATCCCTGGTCTGGCAAGATTCCACATGCCACAGAGCAACTAGGCCTGTGACTCACAATTACTGAGTCTGTGCTGTAGAGCCCAAAGACCACAACTACTGAGCCCGAGAGCTGCAGTTACTGAAGCCCATGTGCCTAGAGCCTGTGCTCCGCAACGTGAGAAGCCACTGCAGTGAGAACCCTGAGCACCACAATGAAGAGCAGCCCCCGCTCGCTGCAACTAGAGAAAGCCCAGGTGCAGCAACAAAGACCCAGTGCAACCAAAAACAAGTAATTTTTTTAAAATCCCATGTAATGTTGTAGAAAAATAATTAGAACTTGCCAAGCACTCATGATCCCACCTGTGTGCTACAACTTTGTCTTATTCTATATCTCACCTGTCTTTGCCCCCATGTATCTGCACCAATTCAATTCCTTCTCCCAGAAGATCTCCCCCAGATTTATTGTGATGCAGAGAGGGAAGAGTGAAGCTTTTCTTTGCAGACAGATAATTCTTAAGAAGACACTCAGTTCAGTTCAGTTCAGTTGTTGCTCAGTCATGTTTGACTCTTTGCAACCCCATGGACTGCAGCACCCCAGGCCTCCCTGTCCATCGCCAACTCCCAGAGTTTACTCAAACTCATGTGCATTGAATCGGTGATGCCATCCAACCATCTCATCTTTTGCCATCCCCTTCTCTTTCTGCCTTCAATCTTTCCCAGCATCAGAGTCTTTCTAATGAGCCAGTTCTTCCCAACAGATGGCCAAAGTATTGGAGTTCAGCTTCAACATCAGTCCTTCCAATGAATATTCAGGACTGATTTCCTTTAGGATGGACTGGTTGGATCTCCTTGCAGCCCAAGGGACTCTCAAGAGTCTTCTCCAACACCACAGTTCAAAAGCATCAATTCTTCGGTGCTCAGCTTTCTTTATAGTCCATCTCTCACATCTATACATGAGTACTGGAAAATCCATAGCTTTGATTAGATGAACCTTTGTTGGCAAAGTAATGTCTCTGCTTTTTAATATGTTGTCTAGGTTGGTCATAACTTTTCTTCCAAGGAGCAAGCGTCTTTTAATTTCATGACTGTGGTCAACATCTGCAGTGATTTTGGAGCCCAGGAAAATAAAGTCTATCACTCTTTCCAGTGTTTCCCCATCTATTTGCCATAAAGTGATGGAATCAGATGCCGTGATTTTAGTTTTCTGAATGTTGAGCTTTAAGCCAACTTTTTCACTCTTCTCTTTCACTTTCACCAAGAGGCTCTTTAGTTCTTCTTCGTTTTCTGCCATACAAGAGGTGTCTTCTGCATATCTGAGGTTATTGATATTTCTCCCAGCAATCTTGATTCCAGCTTGTGCTTCATCCAGCCCAGCATTTCTCCTGATGTACTCTGCAGATAAATTAAATAAGCAGGGTAGTTAAATGAGTAGGGTGACAATATACAGCCTTAACGTACTCCTTTCCCTATTTGGAACCAGTTCTGTTGACCCATGTCCAGTTCTAACTGTTGCTTCCTGACCTGCATACAGATTTCTCAAGAAGACTAATATTTTGTTTACTGGATCCCTCCTTGTTCACCCATAGAAGGGAAAGAGATAGTACCTGGGGAAATTCGTCATGTCCTGCAAAGTAAAAATACAAAATAAACACACCCCCCCCCCCCCCCCCCGCCACACACACACACAATCTTGAGGGCCTCACTGTGGGTTTCTTTAAGGGATCAGCTGCAGGTAATCTCCCCCAGTGTGGCCACCTCTTCCCTGCTGTCCTCCTTCCTCCCTGTGATCAGTGGATATGGGAGGAAATGCTCCGGGGAGTCCTGAACCCCAGTGACCCTCCTCATGGGTAACAGCTCTTTGCACCCAGACTGAAGCTGAGCCGCAGGCAAGGATGCTGTTAACACAGGAAGCTGGCAGGCGCTCTCAGCCTGGAAGGAAACCAGCCACCAATCGGCCACCTTGGCGGGAGGATGGGTCTTCCGGTGCGCGTCTGCGTGACCGGCTCCCAGTGCGCGTGATGCGCCTGCTCATGGTGAGCGGCCCTAATACGCAGAGAGGATGCTCGCTGAATCAAGTGGCTGCCTCCACCTTTCCCACCATCGCTTCCCTTCAGAAAGGACCAGCTCTTCACATTTGAGCCCCGGCCCCTCGGAACTCCGCCTCCGGCAGTGAGGGGCTGAGGATGAGACTGGAGAGCACAGATGTGGGTGGTTCTGTCCACAGTGTGAGCGCCTGTATGAGGCGAAGTCAGAGCTCCCCAGCCCCACGGTTCATCGCTATTCATCCTGGGGTCTGCAGGGGAGAATTACCAACGGGCTTTCTGATGCTTCCTGGCAAAGAATTTCTTAGGTTTAATATCTGTACTCTGCCCCACATCCTCTCAGTGATATATTGGGATGGAGATAATCCAAGAATCCTAGAAAACTGTATAAAATAAGGGACAATTTAGGGAGATCCTTTGATTCCCTGGTGACTCAGACGGTAAAGAATCTGCCTGCAATTCAGGAGACATAAGAGACTCGGGTTTGATCCCTGGGTCGAGAAGACCCCCTGGAGGAGGAAATGATAACCCACTTGAGTATTCTTGCCTGGAGAATCCCATGGACAGAGGAGCCTGGCGGGCTACAGTCCACGGGATCATAAAGAGTCGGACAGGACTTAGCGACTAACACTACAGTACTGCTTAGGGAGATGCAAGGACTGAGGTTTAGTAGATGTTAATTAACATAAGGACAGAGAAGCAACCTCCAGTTCTTCAGGAGCCAGAAAGCTTCAGCAAACATTGGAAGCCCTGAATATTGGATATTTCAGCAAACCCTGAAATATCCTCAAAATGTATTTTTTGAGCACAGACATCTTTTGCCTGTTAACATTTGATGTTATTATTCAGCTCTGTCATGAAATAGCTTTATATGCTTGCTTTTATTTTGTAAAGCAGTTTTATCTTTTGTAGTTCATTTTGATAAATAATTGACTCAAGGGGAAACTGTCCCTCCTACAAGAGAATAATAAAATAACAAAAAATTTAAAGTGCATGGTAATAAATGGCCGTTGACATCTTTGTCAGCATTAGAGAGATAATTGGGAATGGTGGGGACTGTGGCTAACTAGAGTGTAGATCTCCTACCTAAGGACAGCCCTACCAGCTGCAGACCAGGGTTCCACAAACATTTGTAAAAGTCCAGAGGGTAAACATTTCAAGCTTTGTGACCCACTACTCCATTTGGCTGTTGTCACAGGAAAACAGCAGTAGACAACAGAAAAAGAAAGGGATGAGGCTAAAATCAGGTAAAACTTTATTTAGCATACCAAGTCTTGCCCCAGATTTGGCCAGTGGGCCATGGTCTGCTGACCTTGGCAATCATGCCTAAATATCAAATGTGAGCCCTTGTTGTCAGATATCCTGACTTCTAAAGAGAAACCAAAATCCTTATTTATTTAGGAACTCTCCCAATTTGAAAAAGTTGGGTCAAGGAGGAAAAAAAAAAAAATGTCCAGGGCAAAGAAAAGTTGTGTCCAAGCTGATTCTTGCCAGCAGGTTACCATTTCGAGATTTCCACAACAACAAAGAACAACCACCACAACCCTCAGATTTTCAAAACTGTGGAATCAGACCCTGGTGGTCCAGTGGTTAGGAACCCACCAGCCAATGCAGGGAACCTGGGTTGGATCCCTGGTCCGGGAAGACTCCACATGCTTGGGGCAACTAAGCCCACGAGCCACAACTACTGAGCCCACATCAGAGCCCGCGCTCTGCAGCAAGAGGGGCCACTATAAGAAGCAATTAGAGAAAGCCCGCAGGCAGTGATGAAGACCCAGACAACCACAAATAAATTAATGAATTTAAAACCATGGAGTCTGTCACCACCCACCTTCAGAGTGAGTTGCAGAAATTCTGCACATTCATATCCGGCAGTGCATATCCTCAGGGCCTGGGGCTCCCCTTCTTAGATATGGACACCTAGGTTTCAGACAATAAAGTCTGCCTGCAAAGTGGGATACTTGGGTTCAGTCCCTGGGTTGGGAAGATCCCTTGGAGAAGGATATGGCAACCTACTCCAGTATTCTTGCCTCGAGAATCCCATGGACAGAGGAACCTGGAGGGCTGCAGTCCATGGGGTCACAAAGAGTCAGACACGACTGAGTGACTAACAACAGACCTACCTGTACATATTCAGCTCAGCAATGCCAGTATGATCGAGGCCAGAGAAGTGACCACAGGTCATGCTGGGACTCAGTTAAGCTGTGAACTGGCCCTGGCTCTTGGCCATGCAGCTCTGGTTCCTTCTCTGATTTTCCGTCTTGACCTTGGAAGGTCACCTCTGAGAATCCTTGTGATATAAAAATCAGCATTTCCACGCTTCTTAAGTTTTCATTACAACTTTTCTTGTCCTTTCAATCTGTAAAAAGAATCACCTGGGAATTCTGGAAGATGAAGATTGCTCTGAGTGAATAGAAGATTGTCAGCACCACCACCGCTGATGCCTCATCAAGATGCTCAATTAATTCAACCAGTAGTGAGGTTCCTATGCCTCACAGTGCAAAACAGCTGAGTTTAGGGGTTGACAGGGATTTAAACAGAAGCAGGGGAGGATGAGGCCTCTCCGAGGTCCATAAGGAGAGGCGATGGAACCCAACTGACACATAGATATAACATAGATAGATTGATATAACACAGATATAATTCTGATGTGGGGGAGGTTGTGATAAATTATACAACAAAGGTATGAACCAATTGTTCTGTAATTATTTCCACTGGAGGGATTGAGAAGTAAGTGGGTCCTCAAAGATTTTCTTTCAAAATGCTATTGAAAGGGATGAAAATAGAAAACAATATGTTATTTTAAAGGAATTCTTTGGCTAAACATTTTTGCTGTGTTTTTTTTTTTAAGGACCCCTTTCATAAAGGAGCATTATAGGAAGATGAACTGTACTGCTGCTGCTGCTGCTGCTAAGTCGCTTCAGTTGTGTCCGACTCTGTCCGACCCCACAGACGGAAGCCCACCAGGCTCCCCGGTCCCTGGGATTCTCCAGGCAAGAACACTGGAGTGGGTTGCCATTTCCTTCTCCAATGCATGAAAGTGAAAAGTGAAAGTGAAGTCGCTCAGTCGTGTGCGACTCTTAGCGACCCCATGGACTGCGGCCCACCAGGCTCCTCCGCCTATGGGATTTTCCAGGCAAGAGTACTGGAGTGGGGTGCCATCACCTATACAAATGTAAATACGGTGGCGTCTGGTGGGCTACGGTCCATGGTTTCGCAGAGCCCGACACAGCTGAACATAGCACAGCAGAAGCAGTTGCTTTTTATTGTTGCAAGTGATTAAAAACTTGTGGCAAATAATTCTACTCTTAATTTTGATCAAGGCTAAACCAGGAGTATTTGCAGCTGTGATCATCTAACTTCATGTCACCCTTAGGATAGGAAACTACTTTGGCTTCAGAGTTCCTGTTCTGAGAACTCCCTCTAGGGGGCAGCAGCCTCAATAGTTTTCTAAACTTGGTGTTTGTTTATCGGGGACAGGAGGAGAAGGGGACGACAGAGGATGAGATGACTGGATGGCATCACCGACTGGATGGACGTGAGTTTAAGTGAACTCCGGGAGTTGACGATGGACAGGGAGGTCTGGCGTGCTGCGATGCATGGAGTCGCAAAGAGTCGGACACGACTGAACCACTGAACTGAACTGAACTGAATTCATCTATAAGATGATTAGGACTCAAGGATACTGGTGGAAAGAGAGTCCCTTGTTTTTCAGATTGATGGTGGACTAAAGAATAGGTTTATTACCCCATTCTTTCAAAACAGGGTGACATTAAGCTTGAATCTAAGATCACACTTACCATAATATTGCTCGTGAGTTATGCGTTATGGCAGTCATGAATTTAAATCCTAACGTTGGACTGTAACTTAATCTCCACCTCTGATTAGTTGTGTATCTATAGCTTGTCGGTTCTGTTAAGAAAAATGTGGAAAGGGTGTCAAGCCAGCATCTTTGCTGAAATAGTTTGTGTTGCTGACACCTCTCTTGGGAGGCACTCTGGTCCTTCACCTTTCATGTTTCATTCTGTGCCTTTTATTGCATTGTGGGCACACAACAAGTTTGGGAAACTTTCTTGGAGTAGACAGAAAGAAGGGAACTGCCTCGTGTTAATATCTGTGTTCATTTGGGCATCTTCTCACAATAAAATGGTTTGTGCTTTGTTTCATCAGCATTGCTATAGATATTTTGGATAGACATGCATGCTAAGTCACTGCAGTGGTGTCCAACTCTTTGCAACCCCATGGAAGCAGTCTGCCAGGCTGCTCTGTCCATGGAGTTCTCCAGGTGAGAATACTGGAGCAAGTTGCCATGCCCTCCTCCAGGGGATCTTCCCAACCCAGGAAGTTAACTCATGTCTCTTTGTCTCCTCCTTCGGCAGGCGGATTCTTTACCACTAGCGCCACCTAGTGATAGCTTACTGTGATTGATGTTGGGTTCATGATCTCCAAAGAAGATTTAGCTTGGGACCAGGGACCAGGTTTGAACACTCAAGAGCTTTTCTGCAGCAGAGTTTTATTAAAGTATAAAAAGGTACAGAGAAAGCTTCTGACATAGACATCGGAAGGGGGACAGAGAAAAGGAAGTTACATACTTTTTTAATTGGTTATTACAATAAACCAAAAGAATGTTTCAAGGTTGTAAAGATCTTACTAGACGCACTGCCACAATTTATGTTTTAAGATAACAGGATTAGAACTAACAATAGAAAGATTTTACCAGACCCACTCCCAGAATATACATTTTAAGATAATAGGATTAGTCAGAAGGTTCTCAAGAAGGAGAAACATGTCCTCAAGCAGGATACATTGTTATATTGACTAAGACAAAGCAATGTAGAAAAATAACATTTGTCCTTTTCTCCTTGAGAGCACCAGATCCCTTTCTTCTCCTCAGGGACCCTGGACTTCTTATCAACCTGCCTAGGAATTGACTGTCTCACTGGGAAGCCCATTTTGGATGGACACTCAGCACTCACTTGGTCCTGCACCATGGCTGAAAACCCCTAGCTCCCTGATGTGAGGAGTCTGGATGTATGTTAGATCTGCGTTTGTTAGAAAAGGCTAGCCTGCTGATGCTTCTGCTGTTCCTTCTTCTTCTTTTTTAAGTATTTGCCTTCACTAGGTCCTGGCATGTGACCTTTTTGGTTGCAGCATGTGGGATCTAGTTCCCTGACCAGGGATAGAACCTGGCCCCCTACATTGGGAGCCTGGAGTCTTAGCCACTGGACCATGAGAGAAGTCCCTGCTTCTGCTGTTTCTACTGGCAAGCATGACGAGAGGGAAGACAAGGCGGCATTTTGTTTATATACTTGTTTGGGGTTTTTTTTTTTTTTTTTTTGCACCTGTGGCCAGTACATAGTCACTGAGTTCACAATTGTCCCGAGGCAGCTCTGGGGCAACAGAAATGGCTTCCTGACCCTTGACTGTGTCCTGGCTGCTCACTGTGCTGAACGTAGCTAAGGTAGGGACTCCCCTCGTGGATCAGGTCTGTGGGTTGCTCTGGAAGTCTTGGTTCCTGTCTTCTGCTCCCCGCCCCTTGCAATGCTCTCAGAGGTATCCGATTCCCTGCATGAAATCCCTTTCTGCCTGAAATAACTAGGGTGGTTTCTGTTTCCAGTAAGTGAGTCCTAACTCTAACAGACAAGCAGCACAGATCAAGGGTTGGCAAACTTTTTGCTGCAGGGAGCCAAATGATCAATAATTTTGGTTTTGTGGGACTTGCCATCCTCACTGCAATTACTCAACCCTGCCATCATCGTATGGTAAAAGCAGCCCCGGACAACATGTGAAATGAAAGGGTGGCTGTGTTCCAATAAGTCTTTATTTGTACTAACTATCCATTGACAGAGGAGAGGATAAAGTAGGTGTGGTACATATATACAAAGGAATACTATGCAGCCATTAAAAAGAATGAAACAATGCCATTTGCCACAAAATGGATGGACCTGGAGTTGTCATACTGAGTGAAGTAAGTCAGAGAAGGAGAAATATTGTATGACATCCCTCATATATGGAATCTAAAAAGAGATGATACAAATGAACTTACTTACAAAACAGAAGAGACTCACAAACTTAGAGAAGGAACTTATGGTTGCCAGGGTAGGAGGTGGAGGAGGGGAAGGGATAGTTAGAAAGTTTGGGGGAGAATGGATATATGCATGTGTATGGCTGAGTCCCTTCCCTGCTCACCTGAAATTAACATAACATTGTTAATCAATGATATACCATAACAAAATTAAAAGTTTGTTTTAAAAAACTTACAGAAACAAGAAGTGGCCTGTGTGCTGTCAACTGCAGATCCGTGGCTAGAAATCAGGAGTGCTCTGCACCCTGGAGTGAATATGCTAACAATTCTCTCTTTGAGTAGGAGGAGAGAGTAGGCATTTTCTAGTTCCACTTGTAAGAGATTCCAGACTAGTTGGTAGGTAGCTTAAAATCCACAAGCATTGTCCCACAGGCCTAGTCATTTATGTATTCATTTACGTCTTCATGAGATCAAAAGTAGGTTTGTAGATTGCCTTATGATCCATATAGTGGTACCTCCCCCAGATTAATCAATGTGGACAGTCTCTTGTGATGGTGACAGGTGGTGACAAGTTTCCTGATTCCGTGCTTAGTGAGCAGAAGTCAAAAGATGGTGTTAAATGGCTTATTTATAAATCCCAAGCAACTAAAGCAGCGCAGGGCACACAGGGGCTCCCATCAGATAGATGTTAGGTATATATGAATCATTTTGCTTTGGATTTCCAGACTGGCAGAAAGGGAAAGGATCAGCATGTCCTGGCACCCCAGACAGTATTTGCTCTGATTCTCTGTCCGGATGGGCCTGCGTGCTAAGTTGCTTCAATCGTGTCTGACTCTTTGTGACCCTATGGACTGTAGCCCACCAGGCTCTTCTATCCAGGGAATTCTTCAGGCAGGAACACTGGAGTGGGTTGCCCCTTCCTCCTCCAGCATATCTCCCCCTGCCCCAGGGATCAAATCTGGGTCTCCTGCATTGCAGGTAGATTCTTTACCTTCTGAGCCACCAGGGAAGCCCTGGGGATGGAGAAGGGGTTGGGAAAGGAAGGGAGTGTGGCTGCAGCAGAGGAAATGCCAGGGGGTGGTGGACAGGAGTGAAAGCACAGACCATCGTGGGTGCATCCTTATGGTAAAGCCAGCACCCAGTGAGTGCACGTTTGGTCCAGGCACAGCTCTGAGAGCATAACCACCAGCAGCTCATTTAATCAGCACAGCATCCCTGTGTCAGCCCCTGTGTACCTAGGCTAACTTTGCTGGACTCATGAACAAATTAGACTTACAAATGCACTCTTGGAATATAGCTTGTTTGTATGAAGGGGACTCAGTGTATATGAAATGTCCCCCACCACCCTGGAAGAGGTCCTTGTCCAGACGCATTCCCTGGGCAAGTCTTTCTCCTCTCAGAGTCTCATTTCCAGGCATGCAATCTTTGCGGTGTCACAAGAACCCTCTGGATTTTGCCCAGGGAGCGAGCCAGGGGCCCCAGGTTTCATGAACAGTCAGGCTTGTCAATTGCCTGCTTTGTAATATACATAATATGCCGTGTTGGATTCGTCATCTTTGGGGGCCCATAAGCCCCTCACTCTCCAGCTCCTTGAAACCCATGGGGTCTTGGCTGACCCGTGCTGGCTCTGACTAGGGTACCTCGCCTGGGACTGCTGTGATGGGCCAGCAAAAGGGGTGGACCGAGGAGGGATAGAGGAACCCAGGTTGCAACAGCTTCACACAGAAGCACCAGATCTTTCTCCACGTGTAGAGTTAAAAGGAAAAGGTGCAGGATGACGCTGGGGCTGAAAAATTGGTTAAAGACCCTCTTCCCAACTTCCTATGAGGCTTTGAGTGGCCTCAGAGAAGACCTGCATCATTTCTTCATCATTCATTCCCTCATTCATCCACCCACAAATATTGAGTGAAGCCTACCATGTACCAGCCACATCCTTGACAACTGAAATAGATAAGCAACCCAGGGACTTCCCTGATGGTCCAGAGACTAAGCCTCCACACTCCCAATGCCTTGGGGGGAACTGGAGGAAGAACGATCCAGGCAGTCAAAACAGCGAAATTCTCCACAGTGGCTGCACCAACTTACATCCCCAATGGCAGTGTACAAGGGCTCCCTTTCCCCCACACCCTCTCCAGTATTTGTTGCTTGTGTTCTTTTCTGATAAGAACCATTCTTTTTTTTTTGATAAGAACCATTCTGATGGGTGTAAGGTGACATCTCATCACAGTTTTGACTTGCGTTTTCCTGATGATTAGCCATGTTGCACTTCTCTTCATGGGCAGTGAGTTTTGATTAATGAATACACTCAAGGAACTATCTTAACAATAAAGACATGGAAGAGGAACTTCCCTGCTGGTCCAGTGGTTACAACTGCACTCCCAATGCAGTGTTACAACTGGACAATTGCACTCCCAATGCAGGGGGCCCAGGTTTGATCCCTAGTCAGGGAACTAGATCCCACATGCCATAACTAAAGATCCTGTATGCTGCAACTAAGACCCAGCACAGCCAACCAGATAAACAATTAAATTTTTTTTAAAGATATTGAAGAACATTTCCATCACCTCAAAGAGCTCTCTTATATTCCTTCTCCATCATGCTCATGCTCAGTCGCTAAGTTGTGTCCAGCTCCTTGTGACCCCATCGCCTGTAGCCCACCAGGCTCCTCTGTCCATGGGATTTCCCAAGCAAGAGTACTGGAGTGGGTTGCCGTTTCCTTCTCCAGGGGTTCTTCCTGACCCAGGGACCGAACCCGCGTCTCCTGCATTGGCAGGCGGATTCTTTACCAAGCCACCAGGGCAGTGTCCCCGCCCATCACTCAGTATGTTTTCTCTCACTATAGATTAGAGTTGCCTTTTCTAGATTTTTGTATACATGGAATCATAAAATATGTACGCTCTGGCTGGTCTGATGTCTTTTGCTCAGAATAACATTTTGAGCTTAATTCATGCTGATATGTGTAACTGCTCGCTCTCTCTTTAAATCCATGCTGTATCAGACATCGTTGTCATGAGTTGTCTCCAATATATGAGGTCGCTTGAAGGTAGCACTCAATGGGCTGCACGTACATTCTCATGGTACTCTGGCTACAGGCAGCATCCCACAGTCAAGCTCAAGAACTAGAAGGCTATTGGAAGGCACAATCTGCATAAAAAGTTCTTGACTGGGACCTAACACCCATATCACACGGGCATTATTTCAGAAAGTGTATTCTAAGAGCAGTGAATCCAGCTGTCATCCTAAATCCTTCATGTTTTATTGTGGGGCTGAACCAACCATAAAACAGATGGACAGATGTAGGAAAAACAAAACCCTTTATTTTACAAGCTAATGACATTATTTCACTTTACATCAAAGTCCAGGGCAGATAAATGGTCCCTGCATTCCTAAACTTAGATGTCCCGTCCTCACCCCAGTCCCAGAAAAGAAGTATTTTGGACACAGTGATAAGTGTTCACAGCCCTGCCCATTTCATCTCCTCAATTATTCCCTGTTCATTTTCTTCTCAGATGGCTTACTTAGTGTGAGCTGTATTTTCAGGTCTCAGGCTGTGAATGACAGACATCTAGAGGCCAAACTGCCTGTAATAAGTTATCAAAGGTGCAGAGGGGTTTATCCGAAGCCTTGACTTCATGTCAGATGGGGTTAGGCGCCGGGCCACCTACTCCTAAATTAACTCAGTCTGATACTGGCCTGGGTTCTTGGCTTTCCCCAATCAGTAGAGATTGATGAGGCCAATCAGGAAATTCAGGCAGGGCTTTATTGGGGCTACTGCTGTAGCAAGGGGGAGCGAGAACAAGTAACAGTTTCCCTTGCTTGCTCGCTGAAATGTGGATGAGCTGGTTCCTTACATGGGGTGAGGGCAGGGGTGTGTCCAGGGGTTGAGCCAAAGGGATGACTTCATTGGTCTGCCCAACCCTTTGTGGTCTTGAGTGTAAGGGACATGCACAGAACCCTGTTTTGCTCCCGACTGTCTGGTTTTGCTCTGGGCTCTTCAGAAGTGGCAGTTGAGTTTTGGGCTTTTTTTTTTTTTTTTTGTCTTTTTGTATCTTGTTGTCCAGAATGTTCTCCAACTGTGCAGAACTAGTGGTAAAGAATCCTCCAGCAATGCAAGAGACCCAGGTTTGATCCCTGGGTACGGAAGATCCCCTGAAGAGGGAAATGGCAACCCACACTGGTACTCTTGCCTGGGAAATCCCATGGACAGAGGAGCCTAGTGGGCTACTGTCCATGGGGTTGCAAAAACCCCATGTGAGCACACACACACAGAATTTGTAGTTTGTTGCTGTAGGAGATGTTTGTCCAGGTACAAGTATTACAGCAGAAGGTCCCAGGTCCCAGGTCTCAGCCTGTCTCAGACCACCAGTATTTATCAAGCACAAATTATACAAGAGGCACTGGGCTAAATTCTGAGATTACAAAGAAGAACTACCTTTGAAGAAGAGATGTGTCTTCCCTAGGATTCTGTAGGCTACATGTGGCAGAAGATAAAAGATCATCTTCTCAAATTAAATTCAGTGGAATTCCAACGCAAATCTCTGTTCAAGGAAATAGATAGAGTTTCTTGAAAATTATGTGGAAGTCCACATAAAGCTTGTGTCCATATATAACTACAAAAAGACAGTGTGGGGTGAAATGATTGTAAAGGGAAGAAACACAGAGGAGAGGAACGTAGATGTCCAAGAAGGATTATATTAAAACATCGCTCAGCATCGTGATGTAAATCCCTCTCATTTCTCCCTCTAAACCTCCTTAAAATACATTTACTGTATTATTGGGTTGGTCAAAACGTTCTTTCATTTTTTTCCCATAAAATGGCTCTAGTAACCCTTAGCTTTGGAGAAGGAAATGGCAACCCACTTCAGTATTCTTGCCTAGAGAACCCCATGGACAGAGGAGCCTGGTGGGCTGCTGTCCATGGGGTCACACAGAGTCGGACGCGACTGAAGCGCCTTAGCATGCATGCTTGTATTGGAGAAGGAAATGGCAACCCGCTCCCGTGTTCTTGCCTGGAGAATCCCAGGGATGGGGGAGCCTGGTGGGCTGCCGTCTATGGGGCGGCACAGAGTCGGACGTGACTGAAGTGACTCAGCAGCAGCAGCAGCAGCAGCCCTTAGTTGTCTTTTACTTCATTTGAAACAATTTTTTTGGATTGCGTTGTGAAGACTGTCATATCACCATGCATTATAAAAAAAGCTTAGCAAGTTAGTGAGCTTCTGTGTAGCCATTTTAATATTGAAGATGGAATAAAAAAGTAACATTTTTGGCATATTATGCTTTATTTTTTCAAGAGAGGTAAAAATGCAACTGAAATAATAATAATAAAAAAAAGGCTTGTGCAGTGTATGGAGAAGGCGCTGTAACTGATGGAAAGGAACAAAAGTGGTTTGTGAAGTTTCATGCTGGCAGTTTCTCACTGGAGGATGCTCTGCGGTCAGGCAGACCGACTGAAGAGGATAGCGATCAAATGCAGACATTAATTGAGAACAATCAATTTTATACCATGCAAGAAACAGCCAACATACTCAGAATATCCAAGTCAACCAAATGAAAATCAGCTTGGTTATGTTAGTTGTTTTGATGTTTGGGTTCCAAATAAGTTAAGAAAAAAACCCCAAAAAACTTTTTGACTCTATTTCCACATGTGATTCTCTACTTAAAATGTAATGAAATGTTCTTGTTCTGTTTTTAAAATAAATTGTGTTGGGTGATGAAAAGTGGATACTGTACCATCATGTAGAACGGAGGAGATCATGGGGCAAGTGAAGTAAACCACCACCAACACCCCAGAGGCCAGGCTTCATTGAAAGTACGTGATGTTGTATATATGGTGGGGTTGGAAGGGCGTCCTCTTTTATGAGCTCCTTCCAGAAAAATGAACAATTAATTCCAACAAGTACTGCTCCCAGTTGGACTAACCGAAAGCAGCACTAGACGGAAAGTGTCAGGAATGAGTCAGCAGAAAACGCATAATCTTCCATCAAGATGCCTCAAAACCACAAGTTTCTTTGATGACCAGGCAGAAACTATCACAGCTTGGCTGGGAAGTTCTGATTCACGCACCGTATTCACCAGACATTGCACCATTGGATTTCTGTTTATTTCAGTCTTTACAAAATTCTCTTAATGGAAAAAATTTCAACTCCCTGGAAGGCTGTAAAAGGCACCTGGAATACTTCTTTGCTCAAAAAGATGAAAAGTTTTGGGAAGATGAAATTATGAAGTTGCCTGAAAAACCACAGAAAGTACTGGAACAAAATGGTGAACATGTTGTTCAATAAAGTTCTTGGTGAAAGTGAAAAATGTGTCTTTTATTTTTACTTAAAAACCAAAGGAACTTTTTAGCAGACCCAGTAATACTTCTGGGCCTTGTTTTGGCTTTTCAGGAGGCGAGGTGGGTTTGGGAGTAAGGATCTGTCAATACCTAAGCCTGAATTTACTGTGGTGTCTTTGAAGCAGCTTTTTGGCTTTTTAATGTTATAAATTAAAAACCAACAACAACAAAACCCAGTTTTTCCCTTAGTGTTGCAAGGTCATCTTATAAATCATATTAGTTTATATGTGAACCTAGCACATTTCAACATTATATCTTAAACAAACATTTGTACCTTTATTAAGTAAATTTCATTCAATATTTGGACAGCACATGTAAACAGAATAATCTCATATTTTAAAGAATAGTTTTCTTTTTAACATACTGTTTCAGGGATTTAAGTAACTCTTAAAAGTGAAATGAATCTTAGGTTCTCAAAAAAAAAAAAAAAATCCCAAATCATCTAACTAGGTTTACACTTACATTTTCTTAAACTTTACAACGTAAAATCACAAGTCTCAAATCAGTGCTCACTCACACAGTTTTGATTGGAATCACAAGTCATCAGAAAATCTGTACCAAATATAGAGTTGTTCTTTTTTTTCATTGAACTTCCCAGGTGGTGCAATGGTGAAGAATCTGCCTGCCAAAGCAGGAGACACAAGGAACATGGGTTCCATCCCTGGGTCAAGAAGACCACCTGGCGAAGGAGACGGCAACCCACTCCAGTATTCTCGCCTGGAAAATTCCATGCACAGAGGATCCTGGAGGACTACCATCCATGGGGTCGCAGAGTTGGACACGACTGAGCAACTGAGCGTGCGAGCACGATACCTGATTTACAGTATTATGTTAGCATCAGGTAATATTGACTCAGCATAATGAGTCAATATTTTTTATAGGTTATCTACTTCATTTAAAGTTGCTGCAAAATAATGGTTGTATTTCCCTGTGCTGTGATATACATTCTTGTTGGTTATTTATTCTATACATAGCACTTAATACCTTCTAACCCCTTACCCCTATCACGCCCCTCCCCTCTTCCCTCTCCCCACTGGTAGCCACTAGTTTGTTCTCGATGTCTGTGAGTTTGTTTCTGTTCTGTTATATACACTGGGTTTACTTTTTAGATTCTACATATAAGTGACAATATAGAGTATTTGTCTTTCACTGCGTGACATTTCACTAAGCATGATACTCTCGATCCATCCACATTGCCGCAAATGGCAGAATCTCATTCTTTTTTTACGGCGAATATTTAATTGTGTGGAATGGTAACTTCATCCTTTAACCTCCTGATGGGCACTTAGTTTGATTCCCTGCATACATGCTAAGTCGCTTCAGTCATGGCCAACTCTTCGATCCTATGGACCATAGCCTGCCAGGGGGATTCTCCAGGCAGGAATACTGAAGTGGGTTGCCATGCCCTCCTCCTGGGAATCTTCCTGACCCAGGGATCGAACCCGTGTAACAGTAGGAGGGTGTGCATCTCTTTATCGCTCTCTGGGTGGTTATTTAGTGCTTGCATTGTTAAATTCGCCCTGCATCTCTCTGCTAACAGCAAAACCGTTCCTATAGAAGGTCTGCGGGGAACAAGCTTGGTGAATTCAATAAACCTTATGGCAACAATTCTCCTCATGGACACTAGGTGGCAGCATTGCACCACAGCTGCTGCCTCTCTGGGTTCCCCGGATCCCTCCACAAGTGGTTCGTTCATACCCTGACCCGCACTGCCTTCTTTCCCAACCTCCTTCACTGTAACCTGACCTTGGAGTGACCCTGTCTTCAAGATACCATCGTCTTCCTTCTCTCCTTCACGTCCTCTCTCCCAGTTCTGCTGCTTTCCAGGCCCTGTCCAAGGCCCCTCATTTCGGGGTGGAAAGAACCAAAGACACGAAGACCCTTTTCCAGGATTAGAAGGCTCTGATGACCTTTTTCAAGGACCTGCATCCACCCAGTCCCCAATCCCATGCAAAAGAAAACTGATATTTCTATCAAGGGCTTGACGGCGTGAATCATCTCCCAGCCATGTATTCCTCACCCTGCTCAGACGGCAGAGTCCAGTGACTCTGCTGATTAATCTTCACATGGTTCACACCACACCTGTCCTAAGGAGTCCGATATGCTATGAGACTTTTTGTGATGATTACTTCTATGTGTCAGCCTCACTGGGCTCTGGTGCCCCGTTCTTTAGTCAAATGCTACTCTCATGGGCAGGTGTTATGTTGATGTGGCTAATAGTTTCAACCATTTGACTTTAAGTCAGGAGATGACCCTCCAGCCTCTGGGTGGGCCTCACCTAGTCAGTTGAAGGCCTTACAAGCAAAAACAGAGATTCCCCAGAGAAGAAATTCTGCCTCAAAACTGTAACATAGAAATCCTGGGTTTCCATCCTGCTGCTGCTGCTGCTGCTAAGTCGCTTCAGTCGTGTCCGACTCTGTGCCACCCCGTAGATGGCAGCCCACCAGGCTTCCCCATCCCTGGGATTATCCAGGCAAGAACACTGGAGTGGGTTGCCATTTCCTTCTCCAATGCATGAAAGTGAAAAGTTAAAGTGAAGTCGATCAGTCGTGTCCGACTCTAGCGACCCCATGGACTGCAGCTTACCAGGCTTCTCTGTCCATGGGATTTTCCAGGCAAAAGTACTGGAGTGGGGTGCCATTGCCTTCTCTGAAGATTTTAGTCTCTATCTTTTTTATCCTATATGTATTATAAGTATTAGTATATGTGGGACTTCACAGGTGTCTCAGTGGTAAAGAATCTGCCGACCAATGGGTTTGATCCCTGGGTCAGGAAGATCCCCTGGAGAAGAAAATGGCAACCTACTCCAGCGTTCTTGCCTGGGAAATCCCATGGACAGAGGAGTCTGGTGGGCTAGAGCCCATGGGGTTGCAAAAAAGTCAGACATGACTTAGTGACTAAACAGCAACAACATTATTAATGTATCCATAGAGCTGATTCACTTTGCTGTACAGAAGTAATTAATGCAACATTGTAAAGCGACTATACTTCAATAAAATTTTTTAAAAATAGTATGTATCTTATGTATACCATATATAATATATGCTATGCTATGCTATACTAAGTCACTTCAGTCGTGTCCGACTCTGTGCGACCCCATAGAGGGCAGCCCACCAGGCTCCCCCGTCCCTGGGATTCTCCAGGCAAGAACACTGGAGTGGGCTGCCATTTCCTTCTCCAATGCATGAAAGTGAAAAGCGAAAGTGAGCTCGCTCAGTCGTGTCCGACTCTTCACGACCCCATGGACTGCAGCCTACCAGGCTCCTCCGTCCATTGGATTTTCCAGGCAAGAGTACTGGAGTGGGGTGCCATTGCCTTCTTCATAGTGTATATATATATATCCTATTTATAACAGAAGTACATGTGTATATTAGATATTTTTATATGTGTATATATATATCTATATGGGCTTCCCTGGTGGCTCAGTGGTAAAGAACTCACATGCAAAGCAGGAGCCACAGGAGATGCAGGTTCCATCCCTGGGTGGGGAAGTTCCCCTGGAGGAGGAAATGGCAGCCACTCCAGTATTCTTGCCTGGGAAATTCCATAGACAGAGGAGCCTGGCAGGCTACAGTCCACAGGGTTGCAAAGAGTCAGATACGACTTAGTGACTAAACAACAACACTATATCTATATCAGTTCAGTTCAGTTCAGTCGCTCAGTTATGTCTGACTCTTTGGGACCCCATGAATAGCAGCACGCCAGGCCTCCCTGTCCATCACCAACTCCCGGAGTTCACTCAGACTCACGTCCATCAAGTCAGTGATGCCATCCAGCCATCTCATCCTCTGTCGTCCCCTTCTCCTCCTGCCCCCAATCCCTCCCAGCATCAGAGTCTTTTCCAATGAGTTAATATATCCTATTAATTCCAAGTCTCCGGAGATCCCTCACTGACACAGGCATATTGTCATATACCCAAGGGGAAGCCTGAGGCTTGAGGACACCAAGCTTTGAGCCATTGTCACTTTGCTTAAGGGAGAATCGAACTTGTGGTTTTGTAACAGGATATTTCAAAGCAAACCTGTATGGAGCAGATTTTTGCAGAAGTTTAAAATTAAAAAAAAAAAATTGTGGGGACTTCCCGGGTGGTCCAGTGGTTAAGTGTGGGTTTGAGCCCTGGTCCGGGAGCTAGATCCCACATGCTGTGGGGCACTGCCCAAAAAATAAAAGAAATGGATTGTGTACACACTGTTAGAGACTGAAGGAAAGTCACCTATGCTTGGACCACTTGTGTGTTGAGGGAGGAAGAGGCAGCACCTTGGTGGGTTATGGTTGCACTCGCCGCTGTAACAAGCAGGCCCCCAGGGCTTCTCACAATGGGAGTTTGCCTTCTGACTCACAGCAACGGGACTAAGGATGGCCTTGGACAGCAGGCCCATGAGAGAAGGTGGAGGAGAAACAGATCACCCTCAGACATGCTGGCCCTTTTTACTAGCAAGACCAAGATGTCGAAGGTTAGCCAGGCACTGTGGTAGCCAGCTGGGCTCACACTAGAAGGGGAAGGAGAGATTTTAACATCTAGCTGTTTCTGCCTCCCCAACTACTTGGGGCTTTCATATTTCATATTTTTCTTATCGAATGAGCCCTGGGACACCTTGACTGCAAGTATCCTGCAGTGGCTCAGCTTTCATCACTGTGTTCACTGCCATGGGAGTCCTTAAAATACGGCAGTTACCTGAGTAACTGTGGGGGTAGAGGGGTGTCAGAGGTGAGGAAAGGAGGGTCCCCTTTTTTTCTTTCTATGCTTCTGGATAGTTTGAAATTTTTACCAGCATTTTGAAGAACTGGTTGGCAGGGGGTGACATCTTTTATCTCTTGGATCATGCTTTGTTGATGTTTTCTTTTCTTTTTTAAAATTTACTTTTAATTTGGGGATAATTACTTTACAATGTTTTTTTGGTTTCTGCTGTGCAACAACATGAATCAGCTATATGTATACATATATCCCCTCCCCCTTGAGCCTCCCCCCACCATCCCAGCCCTCTAGGTCATCACAGAGGACCAAGCTGAGCTCCCTGTGCTATACAGCAGCTTCCGGCTATTTTTCATTTTATATTGGAGTATGTTTGATTTACAAAGTTGTATTCATTTCAGGTGTACAGCAAAGTCATTTAGTTTGTATCTATTTTCTTTCAGACTCTTTTCCCATATAGGTTATTATGGAGCATTGAGTAGAGTTCCCTGTGCTATACAGTAGGTCCTTGTTGATAGTCTATATTATATTTAGTAGTATGAACCGGTTAATCTCAACCTCTTAATTTATCCCCTCCCCCACCTTTCCCTTTGGTAACCATACATTTGTTTTCCAAGTCTGTGAGTCTGTTAGATATGTTTTCAATCTTTAAAATAAATGATTATGAAGAAGCAAAAAATCAAATCAAGTGTGTTATCTCTTTCAGGGAATGATGCTGGAGTGGCTTTCTATAGTTCTAGGAGCTGATGGATAATTACAATATGTAAAGTTTGTAGAGATGATCCACTTCATTTAAATGGTGCTCAGGAAAATGAAAGTCTTTGTTTTCTCTTGCCTGATCACTTGATGACTGTGGTGGTCTTCATGACCACCCTTTTTTTTTCTCCCCACCCCTTCCCGTGACTTGGAGAGTGCAGATCAACTGTGAGTTTCCTGTGGCTTGTTCATCTCGTCTTTCCTTTTCTCCCTTCAAAAGGAAATTATTGGCTGGTGTCCTTTTGCAGGGAGGGGGAGACAGAGATGAATATTGGTTTGCAGCCCATTTCTGCAAAGCCTTATTTATCTCACACAGATGCAGGAAGTTAAATTTTGATGATGTGTTAGCTGGTAAGGAGGGTGTAGGAGATGAGCTCCTTCCTACAAAAAGAGAGAAAATGAAGCATTATTACCTCAAGAAAGGGACCTGATTGGGCTGTCTTTGGAAGTCAAACGTTGCTGCCAAGTTATCTGGAGCCTGGTACACAAGAGGGCGGGGGCAGGGAGGGGAAGGGGATGGAGGGTGAGATGCTCAGACCGCAGCTTCTGCCAGAGGGGGTCTGTACCCGTCCTTTTCCCTTAAAAATAAATCCCAATCAGCAGCCTTCATGCACTGATGTGGGGCGGGGGCTGGACGGACACCAGAGGGGAACCTGGGGCTGGCGAGTGTCCTCAGATCAGAGGTTGAATGGCAGTGGCTTGGAAAGGATCCTCAGGTAGGTCGGGGGTAGAGTCTGTGGCCCCGGCCCTCTCTGTATACATCATTGCATTATTCATGATTCCTCCAGTTTCAAATGCAGTTGTTGTTCTTCAGTTGCTAAGTCACGTCCGACTCTTTGCGACACTATGGACTGTAGCACACCAGGCTTTCCTGTCCTTCACTATCTCCCAGAATTTGCTCAAACTTATGTCCATTGAGTCAGTGATGCCATCCAATCATCTCATCCTCTGTCTCCCTCTCCTTCTCCTGCCCTCAATCATTCCTAGCATCAAGGTCTTTTCCAAAGAGTCAGCTGTTTGCTTCAGGTGCCCAAAGTATTGGAGCTTCAGCTTCAGCATTGGTCCTTCCAATGAACATTCAGAGTTGATTTCCTTTAGAATCAACTGGTTTGATCTCCTTGCTATCCAAGGAACTCTCCAGAGTCTTCTCCAGCACCATAGTTTAAAAGCATGAATTCTTGGGCTCTCAGCCTTCTTTATGGTCCGACTCTCACATCTGTACATGAGTATTGGAAAAACCATAGCTTTGACTATATAGACCTTTGTCAGCAAAGTGATGTCTCTGCTTTTTAATATGCTGTCTAGGTTTGTCAAATGCAGAAACCCAATCAAATTGTTGGTGTGGATTAAATGGCACACCTAACTGAAAAGATCCAGGGTTAATTACCTGAGGGGATGCAGTTTAGAGGTGTTGGAAGTCTCTGGTTCTCTTGGCTCTCTTTTCCTCTGTTGGCTTCAGTCCAGGGCCAGTCCTCTTTATTCACAACCCTCGGGGCCAGGACGATGGAAATTCTGAGTGGACAGTGCTCATTTCAGGAGCCAAGGACTTCTCCATCCAAATCATCCTATTAGCTTGGGGCACTGCTTCCTAGAGACAACTCCAGGGCTCTGTATTCTCATATGTTCTCATATGTATTAATAAAATCAGATGATAGTTAGAAGGACATACAAATTATCATCCAAACTGGAACACTTCTGCGAGATAAAGGGAGCACTGTTAATAATCACACTGAGGACTTTCCTGGTGGTCCAGTGGTTGAGAATCCACCTGCCATGCAGGGGACATGGGTTTGACCCCTGGTCGGTGAGGATTCTACATGTGTTGAGGGGGTGGGGGGGCACAATTCTGCCTGTGTGCCACAACTCCTGAGCCCACAAGCGGCAACTACTGAAGCCTGTGCTCTGCAACAAGAAAACTAGAGAAAGCCCACTCGCCGCAACTAGAGAAAGTCCATGCACAGCCAAAAATGAATAAAATAAATCAATTAAAAAATAATGACACTGAGACAACAGGTGTAAATGGAAGATCCCCACCCCTGGGCAAATAAGGCCCTACGGGCATCCTGGTGATGACCTGAGTCACAGGATGGCTGCCAAGATTGAGACAATGTTCTACAGAGAAGGTTTAACAAACTGCAGGAACGAAGAAAGCGCTTGGAAAGGCTCTTAAAGCAGTGTTGTCTGGAACTCTGTGTTGCTGAGTCTGGGGGTGGGTGTCTGGAAGGTTTGGGCAGGTGTCAAGTCTCCCCACATACTGGTTAGGTGACTAATGATGCATTATCTTGGACTCTTATACACCTGAGAGTACTTTCAGTCCCAAGGCACTTCTAGAAATGATGCTCTTGCGTGGCTACTTGGTTTCCACTTCCTAATTGTCTCTGAAAATAGTCCCCTGGTCTGGCTATGCAGTAGTCAGCCTGGGCTTTTTGCCCAGAGAAGGTTCATTCTACTGTGCTTTGGCTTCTTTTCTGTGTGTTTGACTGTAAGGTAGATAAGTAGTCCCCAGAGCCAATGCACACATTTGAGGCCTGCAGCTGGTTGACACTCTTGATGGATCAGGATCTGGAGTGCTTCAGCCTCTCTGGACAACAAGGAGACTTTCTCCAGATGTGGCCTGGGGAGAGCTGCACACCTGCCCTTCTGGTCCTTGGCCCCATTGCCCCCTCCCAGCGCGTCCTGTTCCAGGAACCAGACACCAGGCAGCTTCTGACTCCTGTCTTGCCACCTGGGATGCATTAAAACTTCAGGTGGAGTTTCCATAACGACCTGAGCTCAGTTCCTTTATGATGCTTGTAAGAAAAAATAACTGTTGGGTGGATTATTGTCAGATCATTCGCATGGGAACAAAATGTGCTTCCTCAGCTCTTCAAAAGAGCAGAGCAGACGGGGCTGCCAGCTTCCTAAAATGCTGCCCTCAAAAGCGTTTTCGTTTCTCTCAGGAAACAGAGGATGTTTTGAGGCAGTGGACCAGATGACCCCAGGACCTGTCTTCCCTGGGAGACTGTTTTCGTTTTGTGAGGCTCAGCTTAAACTTCTTTCCCTTGTGCCCATGTCCCTGATAAGGACAGGTGTTCCTGTGATGTCCGCCTCCCCGTAGTAGCTCGTGGAGCCCGCTGTCATGCCCCCTTGCCTGGTTGTTGTTGTTTAATTGCTAAGTTGTATCCAACTCTTTTGTGACCATGGACTGTAGCCTGCCAGGCTCCCCTGTCCATGGGGTTTCCCAGTGGGTTTTCCCACTCTAGAATACTAAAGTGGGTTGCCATTTCCTTCTCCAGGGGCTCTTCCCAACCCAGGCATTGAACCCATGTCTCCTGCATTGGCAAGCAGATTCTTTACCACTGAGCCACCAGCAAAGCCCCCTAGCCAGGTTAGATGTCCCTAATGTGCAAGTCTGTGTGATCAAGCACGCAGACTCTCAACCTCTCTTAGTCACTGTTTTGCCCCCCAGAGTCTCCAGTCATGTTTTAGGCATATTTTGAAATTAATTTGTATTGGAGTATAGTTGCTTTGCAATGTTGTGTTAGTTTCTGCTGTACAACAAAGTGAATCAGCTATAGGTAGACATATACCCCTTTTTTGGATTTCCTTCCCGTGTAAGTTACCTCAGGACACTGAGTCGAGCTGCCTGTGCTATTCAGTAGGTTCTCGTTATCTGTTTTGTACATAGTACTGTATATATGTCAATCCCAGTCTCTCAATTCATCCCGCCCCCTCTTCCCTGCTTGGTGTCCATTCTTTTGTTCTCTACTTCTGTGTCTCTATTTCTGCTGCTTTAGGCATGTTGCAGCTTAATAAATATCTGTGGAAGGAATGAGTAGGCAGCAGTGGCTAAATAAAGTCCATGACCAGCGGAAACAATGGGAGAAGTTGTGAAAAACTTGAACTTCTAATTGAATATCTGGTGGGTTCTGGCAGAGAGAAAGAAAGGGGAGAGGGATGGATGTTGGATAGGAAACCAACATTGTCTGCCCCAGAGTCCCACCCATCACTGGTGTCCTTTTCATAACCCCCAGCCCACTTCCGACTCCAGCCACAACTGTGATGGGTGGTTCTGTGAAAACTCAAACTCCCTCTGTGCTACCAGGACCCCTCCCCCACCGACCCCGCCTCCCCAAGACTGATCCATCTGCTTCCTATTTACACGTTCATGCTCTTCAGCTAACGGGTAGATAAACTCACCATGATGCATCCATGACATGGAACACTACTCAGCTGTAAGAAGAATGGACTTATGTACATGACAACCCTATGAATTTCAAATGCATTGTGCAGGTGAATGTCAGGCTGAAAAAAGCTACATGCTGTAGAATTTTATTTATATGACCTTCTGGGAAAGGTAAATGCATAGCCACAATTAAACGAAAAGACATCAGAGTTTGCCAGGAGCCTGAGAGGAGTTGATTTTAAATGGGTAACAACAAGGGAGATGGTGAAACTGATGGAACTCTTGTGTTTTGTCTCCAGTGATTGCTATTCAACTCCGTGCCTTTGTCACACTCTTAGAAATGTACACCAAAAGCAGGATTTCTCCTGTCTCTAAATTTTGAAATAAATAAAATGTAAAAATACATTAAAAATATTCCCACCGCCTGAATGGAGAACATTTCTCGTTACAAAGAGGAGCTTAGCGAAGAGTGTGCTAAATATATTTCCCCACAGACGAAGTGAAAGATGTGGAAGTTTGAGTCATGGACTCAAAACTGGGTCAAGATACAAATGAGATCACCTCCATGGTGGTCTGCGTTTATCCGCCATTTTGTGGACATTGATCAGAAGGCAAAAGCCAGTAATAAAAATCATATTCGTCCCTGAGGATGGAAAGGGGTTTATAAAATCTTAGTTCTCGCCCTCCTCCTCATCTTTCATTTCAACATACATAATCTCTTGGTTGATAAACATGGGTAGCCAGAAAATAGACATGTTTATAGTTGAAGGGAGCTAGATATCTCTAGAACAAGGAAGTGATGAAGAAACAGGGTTACGTCTGGGTCTCCAAGAAACTGGAATCAAGGACGTGAATCCTGCAGGGAGATTTATCTTTGCTGTTGTTGCTTTTCTTTGTTTCTTCTTTGTGAGCTGTGTGTCAGCTTTATTTGCTATTCCTTCTGCATGCACAATTTCTCCACATGGATATCAACTGTTTCTATGACTAATATCTTGAAACTTTAGTCATCCCAAGACAAATGAACTGAATTTTCTTCCTTTTAAGGATAAAATTTTGTAGGAGGAACTTTACTGGCATAGCTACAACCAGGTATCCATAGGTGTTGGATTATGTTAAGAAACCATAGAGTTAAGGGACTTCCCTTATGGTCCAGGGGCCAAGATGTCACACTCCCAATGCAGGGGGCCTGGGTTCAATCCCTGGTTAGGGAAATAGATCCCACATGCCACAACTAAAGATCCCAAGGTCATGACTAAGACCCAGCACAGTCAAAAAATAAATATTTACATAGATATTTACAAATAAAAACATAATAAATAATAAATCAAAAAAAAAAGAAACTATACAGTTCAGTTCAATTCAGTTCAGCCACTCAGTCATGTCTGACTCTTTGCAACCCCATGGACTGCAGCACACCAGGCCTCCCTGTCCATCATCAGCTCCCAAAGTTTACTCAAACTCATGTCCCTCAAGTCAGTGATGCCATCCAACATCTCATCCTCTGTCATCCCCTTCTCCTCCCATCTTCAATCTTTCCCAGCATCAGGGTCTTTTCAAATGAGTTAGCTCTTCACATCAGGTGGCCAAAGTATTGGAGCTTCAGCTTCAGCATCAGTCCTTCCAATGAATATTCAGGACTGATTTACTTTAGGATGGACAGGTTGGATCTCCTTGCTGTCCAAGGGACTCTCAAGAGTCTTCTCAAATATCACAGTTCAAAAGCATCAATTCTTCAATCCTCAGTTTTCTTTATAGTCCAACTCTCACATCCATACATGACTACTGGAAAAACCACAGTTTTGTCTAGATGGACTTTGTTGGCAAAGTAATGTCTCTGCTTTTTAATAAGCTGTCTAAGTTGGTCATAACTTTTCTTCCAAGGAACAAATGTCTCTTAATTTCATGGCTGCAATCAGTTAAATATTCTTAAAATAGTGGGTTTCATATTACTTGACTTTTACCACAATTAAAAAAAATTGTTTTAAAAAAAATGAACTTGTCAACTCCCATGTAAACCAAAAGACATTTGCAGGTAACAAAGAGAAAATTTTCAGAAAAGGGCTAACATTCCCAAAGGGATTACTGTTCTTAGGTAGAGGGGATTGTTAAGTAGACAAAAATGTATGTCTATACCATTCCTCCTGTTTTGGTGTGTTTGGTGTGTTTTGTGGAGGGTTGGTTATAGCAGATAATAGGTATTTGGTTTTCCACCATCTATTTCCTTTTCTTCAGAGAGGATGGATTTGACTTATCTGAGTGGAATGCATGCCTGCTTCTCTCTCACTCAGTTCATGGTTTGAGTTGACCTCACCAGAAGAAATGGAGTAGCCATCATGGTCAACAAAAGAGTCTGAAATGCAGTACTTGGATGCAATCTCAAAAATGACAGAATGATCTCTGTTCGTTCCAAGCCAAACCATTCAATATCACAGTAATCCAAGTCTATGCCCCAACCAGTAACGCTGAAGAAGCTGAAGTTGAACAGTTCTATGAAGACCTACAAGACCTTTTAGAACTAACACCCAAAAAAGATGTCCTTTTCATTATAGGGGACTGGAATGCAAAAGTAGGAAGTCAAGAAACACCTGGAGTAACAGGCAAATTTGGCCTTGGAATACGGAATGAAGCAGGGCAAAGACTAATAGAGTTTTGCCAAGAAAATGCACTGGTCATAGCAAACACCCTCTTCCAACAACACAAGAGAAGACTCTACATATGGATGTCACCAGATGGTCAACACCAAAATCAGATTGATTATATTCTTTGCAGCCAAAGATAGAGAAGTTCTATACAGTCAACAAAAACAAGACCAGGAGCTGACTGTGGCTCAGATCATGAACTCCTTATTGCCAAATTCAGACTTAAATTGAAGAAAGTAGGGAAAACCATTAGACCATTCAGGTATGACCTAAATCAAATCCCTTATGATTATACAGTGGAAGTGAGAAATAGATTTAAGGGCCTAGATCTGATAGAGTGCCTATGAACTATGGACTGAGGTTCGTGACATTGTACAGGAGACAAGTACATTGTACAGGGATCAAGACCATCCCCATGGAAAAGAAATGCAAAAAAGCAAAATGGCTGTCTGGGGAGGCCTTACAAATAGCTGTGAAAAGAAGAGAAGTGAAAAACAAAGGAGAAAAGGAAAGATATAAGCATCTGAATGCAGAGTTCCAAAGAATAGCAAGAAAAGATAAGAAAGCCTTCTTTAGCGATCAATGCAAAGAAATAGAGGAAAACAACATAATGGGAAAGACTAGAGATCTCTTCAAGAAAATTAGAGATACCAAGGGAACATTTCATGTAGGGATGGGCTCGATAAAGGACAGAAATGGTATGGACCTAACAGAAGCAGAAGATATTAAGAAGAGGTGGCAAGAATACACAGAAGAACTGTACAAAAAAGATCTTCATGACCCAGATAATCACAATGGCCTGATCACTCATCTAGAGCCAGACATCCTGGAATGTGAAGTCAAGTGGGCCTTAGAAAGCATCACTACGAACAAAGCTAGTGGAGGTGATGGAATTCCAGTTGAGCGATTCCAAATCCTGAAAGATGATGCTGTGAAAGTGCTGCACTCAATATGCCAGCAAATTTGGAAAACTCAGCAGTGGCCACAGGACTGGAAAAGGTCAGTTTTCATTCCAATCCCAAAGAAAGGCAATGCCAAAGAATGCTCAAACTACCACACAATTGTACTCATTTCACACGCTAGTAAAGTAATGCTCAAAATTCTCCAAGCCAGGCTTCAGCAATATGTGAACTGTGAACTTTCTGATGTTCAAGCTGGTTTTAGAAAAGGCAGAGGAACCAGAGATCAAATTGCCAACATCCGCTGGATCATGGAAAAAGCAAGAGAGTTCCAGAAAAACATCTATTTCTGCTTTATTGACTATGCCAAAGCCTTTGACTGTGTGGATCACCATCAACTGTGGAAAATTCTGAAAGAGATGGAATGAACTTATGAACCACCTGACCTGCCTTTTGAGAAATCTGTATGCAGGTCAGGAAGCAACAGTTAGAACTGGACATGGAACAACAGACTGGTTCCAAATAGGAAAAGGAGCATGTCAAGGCTGTATATTGTCATCCTGCTTATTTAACTTCTATGCAGAGTACATCATGAGAAACGCTGGACTGGAAGAAGCACAAGCTGGAATCAAGATTGCTGGCAGAAAGTGAAGAGGAACTAAAAAGCCTCTTGATGAAAGTGAAAGAGGAGAGTGAAAAAGTTGGCTTAAAGCTCAACATTCAGAAAATGAAGATCATGGCATCTGGGCCCATCACTTCATGGGAAATAGATGGGGATACAGTGGAAACAGTGTCAGACTTTATTTTGGGGGGCTCCAAAATCACTGCAGAGGGTGATTGCAGCCATGAAATTAAAAGACGCTTACTCCTTGGAAGGAAAGTTATGACCAACCTAGATAGCATATTCAAAAGCAGAGACATTACTTTGCCAACAAAGGTCCGTCTAGTCAAGGCTGTGGTTTTTCCAGCGGTCATGTATGGATGTGAGAGTTGGACTGTGAAGAAAGCTGAACACCGAAGAATTGATGCTTTTGAACTGTGGTGTTAGAGAAGACTCTTGAGAGTCCCTTGGACTGCAAGGAGATCCAACCAGTCCATTCTAAAGGAGATCAGCCCTGGGATTTCTTTGGAAGGAATGATGCTAAAGCTGAAACTCCAGTACTTTGGCCACCTCATGCGAAGAGTTGACTCATTGGAAAAGACTCTGATGCTAGGAGGGATTGGGGGCGGGAGGAGAACGGGACAACAGAGGATGAGATGGTTGGATGGCCTCACTGACTCAATGGACGTGAGTCTCAGTGAACTCCGAGAGTTGGTGATGGACAGGGAGGCCTGGCGTGCTGTGATTCATGGTGTCACAAAGAGTTGGACACGACTGAGTGACTGAACTGAACTGAATTGAACACCAGAGCTGGTCACATGACTCAGACCCGACCAATCAGAACATCACACTCCCAAGGATAATGATTGGTTCAGAGATAAGCAAGGTAATCAATCAGAACCTATGACATTGAAAGAAATTATTTTGTTTTGGTTTTGAGGTATTTTCAATACTACAGAAAAAGAAACATACACTCAAACTTCTCACCATCCCATATACCTCTCTCCAGAGTTGACCTGGATGGCTTTAGTTATGAGCTGCTGGCTGCCATTTTCCTCCATGTGAAATCTTAAAATGAAGCCCCTCTGGGGACAGGAGAGCTATAGCACAGAGAAAAACCGAGCTCTGGGGACACTACTGAAGTCCCTAAGTCAGGACACTACTGGAGTTTCTAAGTCCTGACACCAATATATCCACTGAGTTTTTAATTAACTGACCTCTAAAGAGATTTGACTGTTTTCAGTCCTTGTTCGGTCCAGAGCTCTTTTCAATCCTTTACACTTTAAAGTAAGTCTAACAACAATTGTCACCCTGCTTATTTAACTTCTATGCAGAGTACATCATGAGAAATGCTGGGCTGGAAGAAGCACAAGCTGGAATCAAGATTGCCGGGAGAAATACCAATAACCTCAGATATGCAGATGACACCACCTTATGGCAGAAAGTGAAGATGAACTAAAAAGCTTCTTGATGAAAGTGAAAGAGGAGAGTGAAAAAGTTGGCTTAAAGCTCAACATTCAGAAAACGAAGATCATGGCATCTGGTCTCATCACTTCATGGGAAATAGATGGGGAAACAGTGGAAACAGTGTCAGACTTTATTTTTTTTTGGCTCCAAAATCACTGCAGATGGTGATTGCAGCCATGAAATTAAAAGACGCTTACTCTTTGGAAGGAAAGTTATGACCAACCTAGATAGCATATTGAAAAGCAGAGACATTACTTTGCCAACAAAGGTCCATTTAGTCAAGGCTATGGTTTTTCCAGTGGTCACGTATGGATGTGAGAGTTGGACTGTGAAGAAAGCTGAACACCGAAGAATTGATGCTTTTGAACTGTGGTGTTGGAGAAGACTCTTTAGAGTCCCTTGGACTGAAGGGAGATCCAACCAGTCCATTCTAAAGGAGATCAGCCGTGGGTGTTCTTTGGAAGGAATGATGCTAAAGCTGAAACTCCAGTACTTTGGCCACCTCATGCAAAGAGTTGACTCATTGGAAAAGACTCTGATGCTAGGAGGGATTGGGGGCGGGAGGAGAAGGGGATGACAGAGGATGAGATGGCTAGATGGCATCCCCGACTCGATGGATGTGTTTGAGTGAACTCCGGGAGTTAGTGATGGACAGGGAGGCCTGGCATGCTGCGATTCATGGGGTCGCAAAGAGTCGGACACGACTGAGCGGCTGAACTGAACTGAACTGAACTGAACAACAATTCATTTTTTTTTTTTTTTTAAAGATTTATGGGAATTTCCTGGCAGTCCAGTAGTTAGAACTCCACACTTTCAAGCTGAGGAGTGCAATCCCTGGCCAGGGAACAAAGATCCCACAAGCTGTCCAGCATAGCCAAAAATAATAAAGTAATTTATAATTCACCTTTCCTACAGTACTGGAGCGGAGAAAGCAACGGCACCCCACTCCAGTACTGTTGCCTGGAAAATCCCATGGGTGGAGGAGCCGGGTAGGCTGCAGTCCATGCGGTTGCAAAGAGTCGGACACGACTAAGCAACTTCACTTTCACTTTTCACTTTCCTGCATTGGAGAAGAAAATGGCAACCCACTCCAGTGTTCTTGCCTGGAGAATCCCAGGGATGGGGTAGCCTGGTGGGCTGCTGTCTATGGGGTCGCACAGAGTCGGACACGACTGAAGCGACTTAGCAGCAGCAACAGTACTGGAGACTTGAGTTTGATCCCTGAGTCAGGAAGATCCCCTGGAGTAGGAAATGGCCACCGACTCCAGTATTCTTGCCTGGAGAATTTCATGGACAGAAGAGCTTGGTGGGCTACAGTCCATGGGCCCACAAAGAGTCAGATACAACTGAGTGATTAACTGTCATTTACTGAGCATCTGCTGTATGCCTAGCTCTCTGCATATGCTGTTACATTCAATCTGCACATTAGTCACGTGTGTTGTTTTATTTTACCTTTCAATAGATGAAGGAACGGGACTCAGAGAGTGGCGCAACTGGGTAGGCAGGAAGAATGACAAATAAAGCTGACAGAGCTCACAAAATAGAGATAAGGAAAAGAAGCAACCACAAAAATAAATCTCCCTGCAGGATTCAAGTCCTTGATTCCAGTTTCTCTGAGTCCCAGCTGCATCCCTGTTGCTTCCGTCATTTCCTTGTTTTAGAGATATCTAGCTCCTGTTCAACGATAAAATGTGCCTATTTGCCAGCCATCCATGTTTTTCAGCCAGAAGATTACATATGTCAAAATGAGAGATGAGTAGGAGAGTGAGAACTAAGATTTTTGTAGACTAAACACCTCTCCATCATTATGGACAAATAGAAAATATGAACTAGGTGATTTCTAAACTTATACAGAGTGAAGTAAGCCAGAAAGAAAAACACCATTACAGTATACTAACGCATATATATGGAATTTAGAAAAATGGTAACAATAACCCTGCATGCGAGACAGCAAAAGAGACACAGATGTGTAGAACAGTCTCTTGGACTCTGTGGGAGAAGGTGAGCATGGGATGATTTGGGAGAATGGCATTGAAACATGTATAATATCATATGTGAAATGAATCGCCAGTCCAGGTTTGATATGTGATACAGGATGCTCGGGGCTGGTGCACTGGGATGACCCAGAGGGATGGTATGGGGAGGGAGGTGAGAGGGGGGTTCAAGATGGGGAACATGTGTACACCCGTGGTGGATTCATGTTGATGTATGGCAAAACCAATACAATATTGTAAAGTAATTAGCCTCCAATTAAAATAAATAAATTTACATTAAAAAATAATAAAGTAATTAGCCTCCAATTAAAATAAATAAATTTATATTAAAAATAATAATAATATACAGTTGTGGCAGAAAAAAAAAACCTTCCTCCACCTCATGTGTTTAACTCTGTGATTTTTTTTTTTTTAATCTACAGGTAAAAAAACACACAGAGAAGGCTCATGTCTTGCCAATCCACACAGGATCAACTGTTTCTATGACTGCTATCTTAAAACTTTAGTTAGTCCAAGACAAATTAACACATTTTTTTCTCCATTCCAGGCATATCTGCTATTTCCAGTCCATATAAGTCATACATTTTTTTCTTCTTGTTTTAGATATCTTTTGAGAAATGTCTGCTTTTTGCTCTACAGAAACCAGACATAGAAGATTAGACTATGTGGGAGGGTTGGTGGTAGGACTTGAGCTCTTTCCCATCACTGATTGGAAGATGCCCTCTTGTGCCTTGAATGTTGTTTCAGACACTTATGGAATCAGCATTCAGAGGTGTTATCTTGGACAATGCTTATCAGGCCCCCTAAAGGCCCCTTTCCAAGAGATGTTCTCCGGACCAGCACTATGGTTGCCCCTGGCACTCTTGCCACTATTGTCCTGTGTTTAACTGCAGCAGAAAACAAGCAGGAGGAGAATCATTTTCCTCTTCCTCTTCCGTTTAGTCTCGCAACTTCAGCTCCCATTGGTGGAACCTAACAGGAAGAGGTTGGATGTGGAAGTCGGGAAATGTAGTTCTCCGACTCTCACCCACTATAATGGAGCAGAGCACGGGAGGGTAGGAATAGGACTGAGATCAAGGAGAAACACAGCCTATGTTCTATCCCACCCAAGCCTCACCTTTCCCTTTGCCAACTTCTCATCATTAATTCTCAGATTAGATTTTTCAGAAAGGGCATCCTAGAACCCAGAGACCAGACAAGTCCTCTTGGGTTTAGGGTTTTTTGTGTTTTGTTTGTTTTTCTGTTCTGGCCATGCTATGCAGCATGTGAGATCTTAGTTTCCTGACCAAGCATTGACCCTGTGTCCACTGCAGTGCAAAGTGTAGAGATTTAACCACTGGACCTCCAAGGAAGTCCCAAGTCCTAAAGTAGCCTGTGCAGCCCCTTCCTAACTCTCATAACCCCTATGTTTTTTGTTTTGGTCATTTATTTATTAATAGTCTGCATAATTTAATTTCATGAAAGAAAATGTTGAAGAGAATAGGCAAAACTCTTTTTTTTTAACTTTTATTTTATTTTTAAACTTTACAATATTGTATTAGCAAAACTCTTTCAAAAGAGGAAGAAAGAAAGTTTCAAGCCAAAAAAAAAAAAAAATACCATTTTCTTCTGACTCAGTGCAACCACATTTATCAGTTTGTGCCAGTGATCTATCAATTCAAGTAAAGTCTTACAAACCTTGACGCAGTAAGAAAGTTCTCTGTGTGTTTTATTGAACAAAAGATTACGGACATTCCAATATTTTAGATATAGAGGCTTAAATGCCTATCGATAACTATGAGACTCTTCAAAGGGAGAGAGAGAAGTAAATTCATTTAAGGTCCCATGAAAACCTGTAGCAGTTGACAGGACTGGTTTTCCAGGTAGGATTCTGGTGCAAAGACACGGGGTAGAGCTTTGGTGAATCAGAAACTATAGAAGGATGTGCTTCGTCATGTCTGACTCTCTGCAGCTCCGTGGATCATAGCTTGCCAGGCTCCTCTGACCATGGAACTTCCCAGGCAAGAATACTGGAGTGAGTTGCCATTTCCTACTCAAGCAAAATATAAAACAGAGTGAGGTCAGGAGAGGATCTGACATGGAAATCTCAATAAGCTTCCACTAGGAAAGAACACAGAATCATAAGACTTCAGTCTTCTGGGAATTCGACGGATGGCAGAGGAGTGGCAGAGCATGAGTCTTCTCTGTGTGTTTCTTTACCTGTAGATTAAAAAAGAAAAGCACAGAATTAAAGAACATAGAGATGAGAGAAGGTTTAGAAATCACCTAGTTTAATTTTTCTCAACCTCAATTTGCCTAAAAATCACTGAGGAAGAGTTTTGAAATCAGAAATGCAATGTCTCCATCCTGGTGGCTTCTTGGAATTAGATTTTTTTTTTTAATTTGAGTGGAATTGCTGTACAATGTTGTGCTAGTTTCTACTGTACAACAATGTGAATCAGTTATATTTGTACATACATCCCTTCCCTCTTAAGCCTCCCTCCTTCCTCCCTGTCCCTCTCCTCTAGGTCATCAAAGAGCATGGAGCTGAGCTCTCTGTGCCAAACACCAGCTTCCTGCTAGCTATCTGTTTTACATCAGATCAGTCGCTCAGTCGTGTCCGACTCTTTGCGACCCCATGAATCGCAGCATGCCAGGCCTCCCTGTCCAACACCAACTCCCAGAGTTCACTGAGACTCACGCCCATCGAGTCGGTGATGCCATCCAGCCATCTCATGCTCTGTCGTCCCCTTCTCCTCCTGCCCCCAATCCCGCCCAGGTAGTGTATATAGGTGAATGCTTTCTCAGTTCATTCCACCCTCTCCTTTCCTGCTTTTGTCCACAAGTCCTTTCTCTATGTCTGCGTTTCTATTCCTGCCTTGCAAAGAAAATGTGGTACATGTGTACAATAGGATACTGCTGCTGCGGCTAAGTCGCTTCAGTCGTGTCCGACTCTGTGTGACCCCATAGATGGCAGCCCACCAGGCTCCCCCATCCCTGGGATTCTCCAGGCAAGAACACTGGAGTGGGTTGCCATTTCCTTCTCCAGTGCATGAAAGTGAAAAGGGCAAGTGAAGTTGCTCAGTCATGTCCGACTCTTAGCGATCCCATGGACTGCAGCCTACCAGGCTCCTCCGCCCATGGGATTTTCCAGGCAAGAGTACTGGAGTGGGGTGCCATTGCCTTCTCCGACAATAGGATATTACTCAGCCATAAAAAGGGATGCAATTGGGTCATCTGTAGTATTGTGGATGAACCTAGAGTCTGTCATATAGAGTGAAGTAAGTCAGAAAGAGAAAAACAAATATCATATATGAACACATATATGTGGAATCTAGAAAAATGGAATCAGATTTTGAAAGAGCTCTGTGGGTCATTTTGATGTACATTCTCAGGTAAGTCAAAGGACTGAGGCAATGCTTTCACTTTACAGGTAATCAGAGACCAAGCGATCTGACCCACATTTCTGCGTGCGTTTTGTCATGGAGACATCAGATGTCCATTACCTTTCCCATGCCCCTGCCTTGGAACAGCTGTCTGGTTGGTTTTGTCCCCTGGGTGCAACTCAGACTGTATTTCACAGCATCTAATCATCCAGTGCTTTTGGCCAAGAGATAAGTTAGATCACCGGTATGCCTTATGGATAATAACCAGTGTGGCTAAAACTCTCAATTCTAGAGTCTAGCTCTGGCAGCTGGACTTCTCAGTGGCCCTAGGATGAGATTTTTCTGTCTGTGAAACCAGTGGAGTAGCCAAAATTTCAACAGCACAAACATCCTCATAGGAGGAATAACTGATTTTGCCCACCCTGTATTGCCTTACACAAAGACCCATGGACTTAAAGGAGAGCCATGACAAGCCTCTTTGTATGTACATGGATGCAAGCATGTGCCTCATATGCGGTGCCTCATGTGTGGTCCTAGATAACACATGTGTTCTCCACTTGAGTCGCTTTTGTGGAATAGCCTTATGGGGGTTTGGACTTTTTTTGTTATCGATTTGTAAACGATGTTTACATGTCAGAGATTTAGCCTTATTTTTATATTTATGAAACAAATTTTTCCTCATTTTGTCATTTTTCTTTTGATGAATCAGTTAAATTCATCTGTCAAACCTAGAGAGGCCATTTTTATTGAGAATATTGTTGTTTGTTTCGTCGCTAAGTTGTGTCAGACTCTTTTGTGACTCTATGAACTGTAGCCCACCAGGCTCCTCTGTCCATGGGATTTCCCAGATAAGAATACTGGAATGGGTTCCCATTTCCTTCCCAGGGGATCCTCCCAGCCTACGAATCAGACCTGTGTCTCCTGTTTGGCACTCAAATTCTTTACCACTGAGCCACCTGGGAAGCCCCATTGAGAATGGAGAACAATTCTGTCATGCAGTTTTCACTTCTTTGCCATCATTGAATGTGTATCTTTTAAAGATGATTGCTGATCTGACTTATAAGGATAACATTTTTTTCTGTGAGACAGAGAAGGGAACGAAAAACTTGAATCTTGAGTGGTGTAGAATTAAAACTATATTGTTTGAGTACTTGGGCTGATTGAGTTGAAAGCAGTGAATTTCTTAGGGTCACAGAAATAGTAAATGGAAAGGCCCTTCTTATTGCCAAGGTGATCCTATACAGCCTTCTCCTCCTCCTTGCACCTGTCCTCCATTTTCCCAGAATCTGTAAACAGACACTAGGGCTCTTTCCAGCCCTAGATCCCAGGATCAGCCTCCTGCCTGTAAAAGGAGTCTTTTCTGGGATCACCGGTGGCCACAGCTTAAAATGTTCCTGATCTGACCCCAAAAGGACCCATGTGTTCACCAAGAACAATGCTAGCAATGCCTTCAGCATTTGAACTCCAAAGTGGGACCGTCCCACGTGGACATGTGGATTTTCCTGGTAAGTTTTTGAAGAAGTAGGATACCTGTACATTTCTATGGGTTCCTGTACTTCTTTTAACACAGCACTTTTCATTTTATTGTTTCTGAAAGTGCAGCAGCAAAATGTTAAGGTCCAGCAGAACTCGCATACTTTGACAACTGAAATGCCAGCAGTGACAAATGACTCTTTGGTTCCGTGGTGTTTCCCATGCATCTGTCAAATGGTATTACTCTTGTATAATGATTGGAAATATTCATCTTTAGGAGGAGCGCTGCGATCATTCAAGCCTCTGATTTCTGAAAAGTGACATTTTTTTCATTTTTATGAATTGCCATCTTATGGCATGACACACACAGGCACATGGCTGGCTAATTTTATAAAATAAGAAGAAAACACACACAAGAAGCTACAGGCTGCCTTCCTCTGAGGATTTCCTGGTTGCCTCAGTGAGATTAATTTCCATGGCCAGGCTGGGTGCACTCCTGCCTGGGAGGGTAGAGGCATGTATAATTTTATTTATGGCTGTGCTGGGTCTTTGCTGATGTGTACAGGCTTTCTCTACTTGAGACAAGTGGGCGCTAACTCTAGTTGCAGTGGATGGGCTTCTCACTGCTGTGGTTTCTCTTGTTGCAGTTCCTGGGCTCTAAGCTCATGGCCTTCAGTAGTTGCAGCTCATGGACTCAGTTGTCCCTTGGCATATAGGATCTTCCCGGACCAGGGATTGAACCTGTGTCCCCTGCATTGGCAGGCAGGTTCTCATCCACTGTACCACCAGGAAAGTCCTTTTTTTAAAAATAAATACTTTCACTGGATAGAGGCATTTAATTTTGGAGGACAGCTTATACCTGGGCAACTCTTAGAAAGTCTGAGATTTCCACCCCCTAATCAGAATGTAGACCCAGACCTTTTGAATTTCTACTCTGGGATTTTGATCACCTTGCCTGGTTTTACATTAGTGATGAAAATCAAAAATTTAGTTTTTTCCCTAGAGACTCTGACAGCATGATTGCATTCAAAATGGGAATTAGTGGCCAATAACTGAAATGTGTTTGAGTAAACTCTGGGAGTTGGTGATGGACAGGGAGACCTGACGTGTTGCAGTCCATGGGGTCGCAAAGAGTCGGACATGACTGAGCAACTGAACTGAACTGAACAGAAATAAAAAGACAACAATTGTCTACCCTTTATACAATGCAGCCCAGCTGGGTGAGACCTGGAAATATACATTTTGCTTTCCTAAAATATCTAGAAATCAGTGGTGCTTTAGAAAAAGAATCAGTAATCTGTGAATAGACCAGATCAGGGCCCCTGCTTGTATCTGTAAATAAAGTTTTATTGGAACCCAGTCATGCACATTCACCTAATCACCTATGGCTATTCTTGTGCTACAGCAGTCAGAGTAGTTGTGGCAGAGCCTGTGTGGCCTTTAAAGCCTAAACGTGTGCTTTCTGGCCCTTTCAAGGAAAAGTTTGCTGACTTCTGTCTCAGAAGAAACTTTGCTGGCTTTCTCTACTAGAAGCAGAGTACAGCTACCAAGTGTCACAGACCACGACACCCTACACAGCCTCTGTCCTGGCCCCCATTAGGCTGTGGTTTGCCACTGTCATTGCAAATACCAAAACTTCTCCATCATCTGTGCAACAAATAGGCTGGCGAGATGAGGCGAGGGTCAGTCATTTACTGGTTTATTAGTCCCTTCAGCAAGAAAGTGCCTGGTACTTTCTGTTCCCTCAGGAGCTTTATGATTTCTATGGAGCTTTTTATCATCATTTGGACGACCTTCACTAAGGTATCTACAGGGCCCTTCTAATACTGTTCTCTCAAAAAGATGATTAAAGCAAAGATATTGTGGTTGCGAGAAGACTGCTACATCAGCAACTTCATCTTTAGTAAGAGAAGGAGAAAGGGGACATATGAGGTAGTGGGATGTGAGCCCAATGTGATTAAGACATTATAAATGTTAATTCAAATCATCCCATCACCTCACATGGCCGCTCATACTCTCCCTTCACCAGCATGGCCACCCACACCCTCCCCCTCATCAACATGGCCGCCCACACCCTCCCCCTCATCAACATGGCCACCCACACCCTGAGCTTCACCTGTAATGAAATATGGAAGAGAAATAATATCTATATATGTATCTTACTGTAACCTAGTATCTCTTTGTAAATATAATTTCATAAGGTCCATTTTTATATGATTAATGAGAAATGTAAACCATAAACTCAGCATCAGAAAGGCACAGAGGCAAGTCTCTGCCTACCCTGTGTCTGCAATTTCCCAGAGGGAAGAAAACCTTGTAATAATTGGGCCAGTGCTAGAACTTGAAAATGAACATGGAAACCAGCTATGGTTTGTGAATGTAAGTCAAGGTTCCATTGACACTGGCACCATGAGCAAAAGGCTCACTTCACACCAACCTTGTCACTCTCGTGTCTGAACAAGTGGAACCACTGCCTACATGTATTAGTAGAACAGATCCGACAGTATCCCATGAATCATGGTTGTTGCCTAGCATAGTCTCATAGAAGACAAAGTCACCAAATACCAGCCAAAAAGCCAATTGATAAATCTAGGTTTGACTTGGTTGGGTGACTGACCTAGGAGCCTTTCCTTCCCACCCACTTCAGCAGATAGTGCAGGAGACCAAGTCATCTTTTATCTCTGGACTCCCCATTAGGACCATTGCGGCAACCATCCCCTTCTTCTCCAAGCAATGGAAAACAACAAAAAAGGGCAACACTCAGCAAGTTACTACCACTATCCAATTCTATATTCATAGAGTTTCAATCAGCAAACTGCCAAGAACCTGATTTATATCTGGAAGAGACAACAGCATTGACATGCACCTAACCTCATGGTTGGTTAAGGTGGATTCAAGGAAGCTTAGAGGTAATGTGATGGTGAGGGCAGGAGGAGAAGGGGACGACAGAGGATGAGATGGTTGGATGGCATCACCGACTCAGTGGACATGAGTTTGGGCAAACTCCAGGAATTGGTGATGGACAGGGAGGCTTGGCGTGCTGTGGTTCATGGGGTCGCAAAGAGACAGACACGACTGAGCGACTGAACTGAACTGAACTGACTGATGGCCCATTCCAAGGTAATAATCACAGGGAGTCTTTCTGTGGACCAATCTCTTCCCTGGATTCACTTCATGAATTTTATGAATCTCTCCTCTATATTTCTCTTTTTCTAAATCCTTTATTCCTTTTCAACTGTTCTGTTCATGTTTATACAATGTATGGTTCAGGATGATATGTTTAATATATATATATTTTTTCTTCATGGTGTTTTTCCTTCCTTCTCAACCTTAGCCTTTGGTTGCAGGTCTGTGCCCCTGGCACCGATTCAGAGAAAGGACGTTGCAGCAGAAGAGAGAATACAAACCTTAGAACCTGGCCTCTGAGGGGAGTTGGGGTATAAAATGAACACAATGCATTACATCCAGGCTCCTTTAGGGATAGATACTGTTTTCCTGGGAAAGTAGGGAGCAAAGAGAAGTGACAAGGGAGACAGAGTTATGAGCCCAACCTTCTCTCGGACAGAGCTAGAAATATCATCCTCAGGCAAACTGGTCTCCGTCAGACATCCACAATAATGTCTAGCCTTGGTGTCCATCCTTCAACCCATCACTCACCCATGCCTCAACAATGACACCTCTCTCCCTAAGACTTGGATCAGTTTACTCTGTATGGGAACTTACCCTACAGAGGCCCAGAGGAGGTCCTGGACATTTGGTGGGAAGGTGTTATGGAGTGGAGGAGAGTCCAGGGATCTGTATGTGGGGGACTTTGATTCTAGAAAGTGTAACCATATTCCTTCTCACCGTCAGGGAGGAAGATAACATAATGAGAGCAGAACACCACCCTTTCGGCCTAGACAGTTTTCATATTAGCTATGTCCAAAACTGAATATAAACAGTGAAATATTAGCCATAAATATTCCATATATACAGTGGAATATTAGCTATAAAAAAGAATGAAATAATGCCATGTGCAGCAACACGGATGGAACTAAAGATTATCATATTATGTGAAGTCAGACAAAGAGAAATACCATATGATATCATTTTTATGTGAAATCTAATTTTTAAACAAGGACACAGGGCTTCCCTAGTGGTCCAGTGGTTAAGAATCCACCTTGCAGTGTAAGGGACACCAGTTCAATCCCTGGTCCAGGAAGATCCCACATATTGTGGAACAACTAAGCCCACATGCTGTAAGTACTGAAGCCCACGCGCTGCAACTACTGACGCCCAAGTGCGTAGAGCCTGTGCTTCACAGCAAGAGAAGCCACCATAATGAGAAGCCTGTGCGCTGCAACCAAGAGTAGCCCCTGCTCACTGCTCTAGAGAAAGCCCACGTGCAGCAACAGAGACCCAGCACAGACAATAAACAAAATAAATAAATAAGTAAATCTTTTAAAAATGATACAAATGAACTTACATATAAAACAGAAACAGCCTCACAGACATAGAAAACAAATTTATGGTTACCGAAGGGGAAGCGGGGGGTAAATTAGGAGCTTGGGGTTAGTGTACACAGATTACTGAATATAAAATAGATAACCAACAAGGACCTACTGTATAGTACAGGGAACTATGCTTGATATTATGTGATAACATATATGAGGAAAAAATCTGAAAAAGAATGAATACATGTATATGTACAAGTGAGTCACTTTGCTGTATACTTGAAACTAACACAACACTTTAAATCAACAACAATTCAATAAAAATTTTAAAAATATATATTTAGGATGGCAAAATACTTCATCTATGGAGTCCATACTCATGTTTTAGCTCTATTTTCAATTAATCAATAGCTTTATAATGTCAAAAAAACATGATCAGTTCTCACATAACAATTCTGACCTCTAGCTTCTAAAAATGGAGAAGGCAATGGCAACCCACTCCAGTACTCTTGCCTGGCAAATCCCATGGACAGAGGAGCCTGGTGGGCTGCAGTCCATGGGGTCGCTAGAGTCGGACACGACTGAGCGAATTCCCTTTCACTTTTCACTTTCATGCATTGGAGAAGGAAATAGCAACCCACTCCAGTGTTCTTGCCTGGAGAATCCCAGGGACGGGGGAGCCTGGTGGGCTGCTGTCTCTGGGGTTGCGCAGAGTCAGACACGACTGAAGCGACTTAGCAGCAGCAGCAGCTTCTAAAAAAAATTTTAAAAAGGAAGATCAGACCATGCTTGGCTCCTGCCTCTGAATGGCAGCACTGGACTGGAGCTATGTGCAGGCTGCCTCTGTAGACAGAACGTCAGCCTTCAGTCATTCTTATCTGAACACTGAGTTCCCTCATTATGGGGATTTTCCTAGACCCTGTAGGCATTCCAATTTGCAGCTGTGGAATTGTGAGAGGAGAAAGTCCTGCCGTTGTTTTGATCACTGTTATTGAACTAATTGGCTACTTTGCTAAATTCCTGGTGCTATCAATATAGCTAATTACCTGTCATCTGTCACCAAATAAACTGATCAGCATAAGGGACCAGGACTAATAGGAATGCCACGGGAGTCTTTAGTCTTCCCCTCTATTCCACCAGCTATTTTGTTGTTTTACTTCTCATGAGTCTAAAAGGTCACTTGAACATTTTCATTCCCTCACTTTTTTCCCTCCGCTTTTAATTTTCATCCCAAATACCTTCCATCTCGATCAAGGACTGTCAACATTTTACTCTGTTTTCTTCTGTGTATATGTGTGTTTGTGTGTGTGTTTCTCTCGCTCTCTCAAATTTGTTGCCAATACTGAACCACTTGAAAGTAAACCACAGACATTGGGACACAGGCTGCTTCACCTCTTAATCCTCAAAGATGCATCTCCTGAGAGTAATGATGGATTTCATCCTCCATAACCACAGAACATGAAATTATTATTGCCTTTATCAAAATAACTCTAATTTCATAATATATTCTAATGTTCAGCCCATATTCTAATTTCCCAAAATGTACTCAAGTATCTTTTAGAGTATTAAAAAAAATGTTTTACATGTTTCCTACCTTCTCTTTCTTCAATATTGTCCTTTCAAATTTATAATCTACTGGCCTGAGAAGTGAGCATATGTTACAAAGTTTTCCAAAACAATACTAGGCCTTCCCTCCTGGGAAGACCAGAAATCCCTGTTTTTCAGTTTGTATTTCTTTTTTTTTTTTAATTTAGATATATATGTTTGGTTTTTATTTGTTTATTTTATTTTATTTATTCTGGTTGGCTCTTGGTTGCTGATCAGGCTTTTCTCTAGCTGCTGTGAGCAGGAGCTCCTCTGTTGCGGTGGATAGGCTTCTCACTGCAGTGGTTTCTTCTTGCTGCGGGGCATGGGCTCCAGGGTGTATGGGCTTCAGTAGCTGCAGCAAACAGGCTCAGTAGTTGTGGCAACAGGCTTAGTTGTCCCTTGGCGTGTGGGACCTTCCCAGACCAGGTTTCCTATCCTTGTATTGCAAGGTGGACTCTTTACCACTGAGTCACAAGAGAAGCCCCCAGTTACTATTTCTGAGTAGTAAATTACTGCAAAACTTAGCAACTGAAAGCTATTTTCTATGCTCATGGGTTCTGAGGGCCAGGAATTTGGAGTGAGTGGCATGCAGATTGCTTTTATCTGCTCCATGAATCTGGGCCTCACCTGGGAAGACTTTGAGGCCAGGACCTGGAGTTATCAGAAGGCTTGTTCACTCTCAAGTCTCAAGGTGTTTGGGCTGGAAGCACTTGAGGACTTGGAGGCCTGCCTGCATGCCTACTCGTGGCTTCCCCACAGCATGGCGGCCAGCTGGTTTAATCCATTGTAGCTCAGGGCTCCAAATGTTACTATTTCAACTGAGTGCCCTTTTGTGAAAGCCGGTGTCACTTCCACTGTACAATCAGAAGCCCAGCTGAACCCCAAGCGGGGGAAAAATAGACTCAAGCTTGTGTCAAGTGCAAGGACCATGTATAGACAATCACACGGGAAGGAAATGTCATTAAGGCCATCTTGGGGGGAAAAGTCTGCTTTACCTTGTAGGATGCACCTAATTGTGCCTTGGAGCTTTGCTCATCATATTGCCACATCCCATATTTCCCATTCTCTTTTTACCTTTTCAGGAAAGATCATTTTTCTTATTCCTCTGAAGAAATAAATTCATCTTCCCACAAGCTCCCCCTTCCTCCTGTTTCACACTCCCCTGCTTCAGGCACACATGAAGCTCCTTCCGCTTCTGAATAGGTGACCCTTCACTGATTTATTCACCTACATCTGCTTCCACGGAACTGGAGATGAAATAATCTTAGGTGTGAATTCAGTCTGCAGCATCCCAGTGTGACTGCACTCCCCTCCCCGAGCAACTGTTAGTCCCCCAACATGGATACCGTGACATGCAGCAGACAGCCTTCCCCTCCGTGTGTTAGGGGAAGTACTGACAGAAACTGCCCACCCTAGCCAGGCATCACAGCAACCATTTGCATGTATTATTTGATGAGGGGAGGTCCTGGTAAGGAACACAGAACTAGCAAGCCACCACCAACTGGAAGAATTTGGGAAAGGTCAAAAGGACACTCCAGTTCATATGTCCTACCAACCTCCCAGAATCCTCCTCCCTGGAACTCATCTTGTCTGAGCAATGTGCACACCACTTGGAGGGACTCTGAGTCAGAATGATTGGCCAGAGACTACCTGGACACTAATCCTATCACAGTAAAACTCAGACTGTGAGTCACGGGGCAGAGCAGTCCTCCTGGGTTCCCTGACCCTCCTACTCTCTGCCTGGGTGCCCCTTCCCAATAAAGTCTCTTGCTTTGTCTCCTCGGACAATTCATTTCCAAATGTTAGACAAGAGCCCGCTCTCAGGCCCTGGAAGGGGTCCCCCTTTCCATAGCAAATGGATTCATAGACTCACATCCTCTACCCTCCCCAACTCTTTCTTGCAAGGCTCTGCCCTTGGTAATTGCTTTTGCTGTTTAGTTGCTAAGTTGTGTCAACTCTTTTGTGATTCCACGGTCTATAACCCACAGGTTCCTCTGTCCATGGGATTTCCCAGGCAAGAATACTGGAGTGGGTTGCTATTTACTTCTCCAGGGCATCTTCTCGACCCAGGGATCAAATGAACCCACATCTCCTGCATTGAGAGGTGGATTCTTTACTACTGAGCCACCAGAAAAGCTCAGCTCTTAGTAACCACAAAACTTTCCAACACCATTAGAATGGATTTGGTGTTAGCTGTCAAACTGTTTTCCCATAAACAGATTTCTTAACAGGTTTCAACACTCGGAAAGTAAACTCATTAACATACTACAGCCACTATTTGGGCAAGTGGAGCTCGCACTGGTGATTAACAAGGAGTTTCCATGCATTCCTTTTCTAAGGAGTTAGTGTTCTGGAATAGACAGCAGAGGCATAATTAAAGGTAGTAGTGTCATAGTCACTAATAACCTCGAGAGGAAGCTGCTTAGAGTTCTGTGTTATCCATAATTGAGTATGTAGTTAATGTCTGCACACCATTTATCTGACAGTATTTCAGCTCATTGATTTCTTGGAGTCCCCTGACCCCACCATTAACTTGCCTGTGCTGTAGATTTTAAGAAAAAACAAACATTCCACTGTGATCACATACATAGGGGAAAATGTTTGTGGAGTACTTGGTTTTGCTTTGTTCAAACAAGTCAAATTTCAAAGTGACCCTAACTGACAATAGCCAAGAAAACTATAAAGGAAGAACTTCATTATTATTATTCTGAAACTGTTGTACAATTGGTAATCTAGCAACATTCAGGAAGGTGGGGCCTGGTAGACTTCCCTCGTGGTCCAGGGGCTAAGGGTCCCTTCTCCCAGTGCAGGGGCTTCAATCCCTAATCAGGAAAATAGATCCCACATGCCAGAAGGAGACAGAAGATCCCACATGCCACAACAAAGAGAAGACACAGCCAAATAAATAAATAAATATTTTGAAAGGAAAGTAGGGTCTGGGTGGGAAAAGTAAAATTATTATTTCAAGAATTCTTTTAAAATAATGAGAGATTTAGCAAAATGCGATGAGAAGAATATCTCTCTTCTGTGTCCTGAACGTGACAAAAGAGCAAGAATCGTTGGAAAAATGGTGGTGCTAATGAAACAAAAATGGAATTAACCCCAACTGAAATAAACCTCATCAAAGAGGAGAGTGAAATTCATATGCCTGACTGCTAAGTCGCTTCAGTCATGTCTGATTCTTTGTGACCCCATGGACTGTAGCCCACTGGGTTCCTCTGTTCATGGGATTCTCCAGGCAAGAATACTGGAGTGGGTAGCCATTTCCTTCTCCAGGGGAATCTTCCCGACCCAGGGATCGAACCCAAGTCTCTTACATCACCTGCATCTGCAGGTGAGTTCTTTACCACTAGTGCCACCTGGGAAAAATTTTATATGTTTAAACTTATATATATATTTATTTACTTATTCTGTCTTCAAAGTTTTGGAGGGAGGGGGGAATCTTTAGTCAGAGTTGAAACATTCCAGTAGCTAGAAACTGGTTAGTCACTAAACTCTAGTATGCCTTTCTGTTGAGTGAAAATAAGTTCCATGTCTGTTATTTTTGTTAGAATATTGACAGATAAGGTCCCTCCACCACGATTTACAGATGCATTTGCATTGCCACCTCCCACCCCTCAAAGGAAATGTATGTAAATTGAGTTTCTATCTCGAAATTGTCTTTCTCTTCAGAGTACGGTTTCTTTAAAATTATAAAGGGAAAATAGAAAGAAGAATGAGAAATGAGATGAGGTGTTTTTCTTTTCTTTTGGTCTTTCCGCCTCACCTCCCACCCCTACGCCCCTGCATCCTCCAGCTAGGACCCTTTAGAACTTCCTCCCGCCATCCCCAAACTCTTAAGTGCAATTCCTAGGCAATCTTTAATGACTAAAATTCTTCATTCTGCCTTCCGAGAATGATGCTGAAAGCTCGCCTTCTCTGTACACCAGTGCCCAATCGCACCTTGGAGTCAGAGTTTTGGGTGAAGTACAAAAAAAATAGCTTTATTACTTTGCCAGACAAAAGGGGCCACAGCGGGCTAATACCCTCAAAACCGTGTGCCCAACGTGGAGAGGATAGTGAGAAGTTTAATAGTAATGGTTCAAAGAGGCCATGATCAGCTTATGGACACTCTTCTGATGGGTTGGTGCTGAAGACAGTAGAAGTCAGCATCATCAACCTTCAGGTCCATCTGGCCTGGAGTCTACATGCTTGCAGGCAGAGTACATATCATTATTAATCATTAACTTCTCCCACCTGGCGGGGGTTTCAGTATCTGCAAAATAGCTCAGAGATATTGTGTGTATCTGCTGACGGGAAAAGAGAACCTTGCCCCAAGGCTGCTCTTGACTTTTTCTCCCTGGCCTTGCATCTCCTACTTTCCCTAATTAATAACTGCTTGAACCTTTCCATTGGAACTCAGGGAAGGTCATGGAGCCTGAATGAAGGCTGTTTCCTATAATCCAAGAAATAGGGGACACAGAAAGGCTTTGTACCCAGGAGCCCCACAGGGCTCTGCTTGGTGTTAGAAACTCCATTTAAAAATGTCCCAGGTGTCCTGTTCTTAACAGAAGATCCAATTCTGACACCAATTACAATGTGTGGGTTTTTCCCCATCAGAGAGCAGTTCTCAGAAACCAGCTGCGTGTCCTACAATTCAACTCAATTGACACCCTCTACCAGGAGACAATATCAGACCCCACAAGTTGAGAGTTCGGTCCTACACGATGGCCCCCCTCCCCCACTTCAGATGCCAATGGCAAGTCCAGTCGTCACCTGTGCTTCTCACCAACTGGTTATTGATTAGACTCTAAGAGGTTTCCTCGACCTCCTCCTCGGGTTTGATTAATTTGTTAGGTCAGCTCACAGAACTCAGAAAAACATATTACTTACTAGGTTAAAGGCTATAACTCAGTGACAGACAGATGGAAGAGATGCATAGGGTGAGGCATGGGGAAAGATACGGGCCTTCCAAGCTCTGGGCTCCACTCTCCCTTCATCTTCATCTGTTCACCCACCGGAGAGCTAACACCATTTGGGGGTTCTTTTGGGGTTTTTACGGAGGCTCCATTACATGGGCATGATTGATTAAATCATGGGCCACTGGTGACTGATTCAGCCTCCAGCCTATGTTCCCCTCCCAGAGGTCAGGGGCTTGGGGCTGAAAGGTCCATCTCTCTAATCACAATGAAACAGGAGGGAAGGGTGCAGTGCAAACTTTAAAAGAATGACATAGCCCTGAGGACACAACATAAGCTGATTGGAACCAAATGGGCCCAAGATGGCAGACAAGTGGACTTCCACTAGACCTTGAGCCTCAGTATGAAAAGTGAAAGTCGCTCAGTCATGTCTGACTCTCTGCAACCCCATGGACTATACAGTCCATGAAATTCTCCAGGCCAGAATACTGGAGTGGGTAGCCTTTCCCTTTTCCAGGGCATCTTCCCAACCCAGGGATCAAACCCAGATCTCCTGCATTGCAGGCGGATTCTTTACCAGCTGAGCCACAAGGGAAGCCCTGAGCCTCAGTATACACACACTCTAACATTTCAGCATACTAAATGACAACCTACAGGCACCAGGATGGCTCCAAGGCCAATCATGAAGGTCAAAAAATGGGCAGTGGCCCAATTCCTGGAAATGTCCATCCCTTCCTTAAAATAATTGGAATAATCCTCCCACTCATTAACCTATGAAATTAGTGTTAGTCATTCAGTCAAGTCTTGGGGTTGCAACCCCACAGACTAGCTTGCCAGGTTCCTCTGTTCATGGGATTCTCCAGGCAAGAATACAGGAGTGGGATGCCATTCCTTTCTCCAGGGTATCTTCCAGACACAGGGATCAAATCCAGGTCTCCTGCATTGCAGGCAGATTCTCTACTGTCTGAGCCACCAGAGAAGCCTGCCTATGAAATTACCCAGCCCTTTAAAAACTAACGATATCAGATTTCAAGGCCCCTCTTACCTTCTGAGAGGGCCCACCCTCTGTGCAGTGTGTTTCTCTCTAAATAAATCCACTTATTATCTATCACTTTGTCTCTCACTGAATTCTTTCTGTGATGAGACATCAAGAATCTGAGCCTCAGGAAGTTCAGGTACCAGGTGAGTGATTCTAAAAAAAAAAAAAAAAACACATGGGTTGGAGTCCCACGCAGGGTTTTGGCTAGTTTCGAGTCCCAACCACGTAGGTTAGAGTCTCAATATGAAAGGAAAGGTTTCAAAGGAGGCTTCACAGGCAACCAGTATCCACCCCCTCTACACAGGCACTTTCCAAAAGTTGCCTCATTAACATAACAAAAGACACAATCACCCCTCCCATCCAGGCTTCCCAGGTGGCGCTAGTAGTAACGAAATTGCCTGCCAATGTGTGAGCCGAAGGATGCATGAGTTTGATCCCTGGTTCAGGAAGATTCCCTGGAGGAGGGCATGGCAACCCACTCCAGTATTCTGGCCTGGAGAATCCCATGGACAGAGGAGCCTGGCGGGCCGCGAGTCCGACACGACTTAGTGACTAAACCACCACCACCATATTCATCTACACTAGCTGCCACCAACCCCTTTTGCACCAGCTTCTTGTCGTTTTTGAATCTCCTCTCAAAACCATCTCTATCATTTCAGATATGGTGAGTGAGGTGAAGAAATTTCTCTCCCAAATAACCCAGTGCCTTCGTTTAACAGATACAGTGTAGTGGCTCCTCAGATACTGGCTATTATGGGCTTGATAGTGAGGTGCTGTTTGGATTCAAATTACTGACAGGAACGTCTCACCTGCTTCACACACACGCCCAGAAAAACACGTTTCTGCAAATTTCAGGATATTCACAGAGTGGGGAGAAAAGCGATGCTCGTGCTTTGTTCTCTTCTTTCCGCGACACACTTCTCCCTCCCCCTGTTTTGATTCCCGTCATCTCATTTCTTAAATTGGCTGAGTTGGAAGGAATTCACAGGGACTAGATTTGACAGCCGAGAAACGTTTTGCGTCATAAAAGCAGAACCGCTCCACAGAGCAAAATGACCACAGAGAGGAAAAAAAGTCTCCCTTTGAGAAGGAGAATTGCTAAGAGGGTTAGGTGGGATGAAACAAGGCTGTTTGTAGCCAGCAAGGCTCCAGGGTCCCTTCCACCCCTTGGGGAGCTGCCCACACCCAGAGCCACCTATAACCCAGTGATGTTTTCTACAGCAGCTGGGAGTCTTTCTAATTCTCCACCCCATATCCAGACCTGACCTCAGTTTCAGCTCACCTGGGAAGAGGATTGGGCTGCTGGTGCAACCTCACTTTTCTGCTATACTAGGACACACTAGGAAGAAGGCAATTGCACCCCACTCCAGTACTCTTGCCTGGAAAATCCAATGGACGGAGGAGCCTGGTAGGCTGCAGTCCATGGGGTCTCGAAGAGTCAGACACGACTGAGCGACTTCACTTTCACTTTTCACTTTCATGCATTGGAGAAGGAAATGGCAACCCACTCCAGTGTTCTTGCCTGGAGAATCCCAGGGACGGGGGAGCCTGTTGGGCTGCCGTCTATGGGGTCGCACAGAGTTGGACATGACTGAAGCGACTTAGCAGCAGCAGCAGCAGCAGCAGCAGCAGCAGGACACACTAGACCCAGAGACCAAGGAACAGAGGAAGGCTGGACTTAGGACATGGGGCCAGAGGGGCAGCCCCCCTTGCATAATTGGGAAGGGACTAAACCAGCTCAGCTTTGCAAGTCTGAAACCAACAGGACCCTGTGGGGCTCCTGGGCATGAAACCTTTCTGTGTCCCCTGTTCCCTGATTGCTGGAAATAGGCTTCATTCAGCCTCCAAGACCTTCCCTGGGACAGGTTCAAACAGTTGCTCATCAGGGGAGGAAAGTGAAAGTGAAGTAGCTCTGTCGTGTCCGACTCTTTAGAACCCCATGGACTGTAACCTACCAGGCTCCTCCCTCCATGGGATTCTCCAGGCAAGAGTACTGGAGTGGGTTGCCATTTCCTGCTCCAGGGGATCTTCCCGACCCAGGGATCGAACTCAGGTCTCCCGCATTCCAGGTAGAGGCTTTAACCTCTGAGCCACCAGGGAAGCCCACCAGGGGAGGGAGGGGATGCAAAGACAAGGCAGGAGCAGTCAAGAAACACTAGTGTGGCCTTGCGGCAGGGTCCTGGTCCCAACCTCCATCACCCGCCTCCCCCAAGGGATACACTTAACAATATCTTGAGCTGTTTTGCAGACGCTGAAAACCCCACCAGGTGGAAGAAATTACTTGTATGCTGCTCACAAGCATGTAAGATCTCAGATCTGTTGGAACCAGAAGCTCAATGATGCTGACTCCCACTTACCTCACCTCCAGTCCATCAGAAGAATGTCCATGAGCTGATCACACCCTCTTTGAGGGTGTTTCATTTTGTTTCATGTTATAGAAATTGAACCATTCTATAAAATTCCTCACTACTCCTTCCAGGTTGGGACACACAGTTTTGAGGACTTTAGCCCGCTGTGGCCCCCTTTGCCAGGCAAAGCAATAAAGCTATTCTTTTCTACTTCACCCAAAGTCCTGCCTCTGAGGTTTAATTTGGTGTCAGTGTACAGAGGCCAGATTTGACATCAGATCTTCTCCAAGCCTCGTGAAATAAATGTAAATCCAGCGGCAAAGAAGTGCACTTTGCTAACTGAGGGATTCACTCAAGAGGAGAAAAAAGGCAATGTGAGCGTCACAGCCCAATGGCATCGTAATGCCAGCCAAATTGACTTCTTTGGGTTTCCAAGAGATGGGAACCAATGTGTAGTTATTTTCTGAACCAAGCCTTAATAGAGTTGTCAGTGGATTTGTGGAAAGGACTACAGCAGCAAGAATCTCTGTTCTATGGGCTCTAAGGTGGGAACCTTATAAAAGAGTTCAAGATTCATTGAAATAGCAAAAGACGAACGATTTAAAAATCAGTGATCCACATTTTACCATAACATTTGTCATGTAAGAAGGAAAAAAAGGAAGAAAAGAAGAGAAAAAAGAAGGTTCATAATCTCTAGCCATGTGGTTATTAAGATAAGAGACTAGCAGTTCACGAGAGATCTCTTAAGCAGGAAAGTGGTACAGATTAATTTCTATGCAAGCATTATACCCAGTTTTAAGGAACCTGTAAGAATCTAATAAATGGTTATGTAACAACCTAAATGGGAAAACATTTTTAAAAAGAACAGATACATGTGTATGTATGACTGAATCACTTTGCTGTATGCCTGAAACTAACACAGCATTGTTAATCAACTATACTATACACCAGTATAAAATTAAAAGTTAAAAAAAAAAAAAGAATCTCATAAATGCGAAACGAGAAAAATAAATGAAAATGTGGGACTACAACTTGTCAGTCTGGGTATTCATGCAGATAATCCATTGAAGAAACGTTTTTTGAGCTCCAGGTACTATTCTGGGTGTTGGGGGTTCAGCATTTGGCAGATTGCCTTCCCATGTAGATTATGCCAACCAGAAGCCCAGGGATCCTGTTTCCAGAAGGAGGGGAAACGGAAACTGGACAGACAGATGCAAATAAATATGCATTACTGTGAGACCTTGTTGTGAGTGTTGTTCTGCTTCTGCATCTCTCCATCTTTTTGTTGTTGTTGTTCTGCCTCCCATCTCTTTTCTGCCTCTGTTCTGCCTCTCTGTCACCATCTTTGACTCCTGTGATGCTTTGGACAGTGGAAGAGATTAGGTATTTCATCTGGAACAACAGACAAACTAGTTTCTTAACAACTGCCACAGAAAACTCCTCTGGCAAGCAAAAAGGCAATCCTGTTTTTATGATGTTCCTTTTTCCTCTTTGCCTTTTCTTACAGGCACACGAAGCTGTGAAAGTCATTGATTTGTATTAAATCCCTGTCCTTCCAACTAGTAAAGCTATTGAAGATGTTCATCTCTCACCTACAGATGACCTGCAACGGGTGACTCGCATAATGATAACTGGTCACACTGACATGTTTCCTGCATTGTGTGGACAGCCTGCTTTAGCCCACCAGTATCCATTCCAGTTCTTCAGGCAGCAGCTCTCTACTATGGACTGAATGTTTGTCCCCCCAACCACCCTCCTTCCTGCAAAATTCATATGCCAGAATCCCACCCTCTAATGTGGTGGTGTTGGGAGGGAGGACCTTTGGGAGGTGATTAGGTCATGAGGTTGGAGCCCTCATGAATGGGATTAGTGCCCTTAGGAACAAGACACCGGAGAGCTCCCTCACCCCTTCCACCAGGTGAGGCACAGCAAGAAGATGGGATCTATGAACCAGGAAGTGGGCCCCACCATACATACAATCTGCTGGTGACTTCATCGTGGACGCTAGCCTCCAGAACTGTGAGAAATAGATGTGTGTTGTTTAAGCCACTGTTATATTCTATGATATTTTTGTTATAGCAGCCCTAATGGACTAAGACACACTATAGTTTTTTTCTTTTTTTTTTAAATGACCTCTTCCTTATTGCATGTGGCCTTTTGTGGGGCTCTCCCTTACCAGCAGTGAGCAAGTAGCCCATTCTAGTGTGTCATGCTCTTTTTCAGCACTTTGAGTCTTTAGCAGAGTAATACAGGAAAGGGATGTAGTTGAAGTGACTCATTTCAGAGGTGATCCTCATAAGATTGGCCAGATATTTGTTCGTTTCTTCTGGTTTGCCAGATTGAAGATCTTTTAAGCCATTACTTTTTCAACCTCACCTTTCTTCTCTAAAACTCCAACGACACAAATATGAAATCTCGTGGTATAGTCCCAGATATCTCTATTTATTTTTAGTCTATTATTCTCTCTGTTTAGATTGAACGAGGAAATGGCAACCCACTCCAGTGTTCTTGCCTGGAGAATCCCAGGGACAGGGGAGCCTGGTGGGCTTCCGTCTATGGGGTCGCACAGAGTCAGACACGACTGTAGTGACTTAGCAGCAGCAGCAGATTGAACGATCTCCCTTGTTCTATTTTGTAGTCACTTGATTCCTTCCCCTATCCTGTCCATTCTGCTATTGAGCCCATTGACTGAGCTTTTAAATTTCATTTATTGTATTTTCCAATTGGAAAGTTTCTGTTTGGCTCTTCTCTACATCTTCTACTTCTTTGCAGAGACTTTATGTCTATCTGCTGAAGATTTCTGTTTTTCACTGGTTTCAAGTCTGTTAGTGATTGTTGAAGCATTTTTACAATGGCTGCTTTAAAATCCTGTCCTGTCTAGGAGAAGTTGGCCTCTATTGAGTGCTTCTTTTTTCTTTTTTCAAGTTGATGTATTCCTAATTATTTGTATGAAAAAAGATTTTTATCAAAATCTGGACAAGTTAGGTAAAACTTTGGATCTTGTTTAAATCTTCTGTTTTAACAGGATTCCTCTGACAAAATTCCAATGGAGTGGGAGCAAGTAGTATTCATTTCTGTCTAGATTCCTCACTCAACCTCCTTTGAAACCTGTGGGAAGAGTCCCTCATTATTGCTGGGTGGGGGTGGGAATTCATGTGATCTGCTAGGCTCTACTGATAGCACTTTTTAAGGAGGGGGAGATCTGCCTCACTACTCTCCTCATCCATTGCCAGTGTGGGGAGGCTGGCCTTGTTAGCCCTGGAAGCTGTGTATGTGCAGGCCCGCATTTGACCTTCTCTGACACTCTTCCAACAGAGGCATTGGAACACCTTGTTTCAACCAGGTGAGTCTGGAAATCTAGACTCCCCACTCAAACTTTGCAGGCAGAGTAGGAAGTGAGGCCACAGTTGTTTTTTTTTTTTTTTTTTGTGGTATGTGTCTGGAGCAGAGTAATTGTCTGAAGGTTTTCTATCTTGGGGGGCTGTTCCTTTTCTGTTCTGGGGTCTTTTCTTTCTTTTTTCCTGTTTTAAGGGCCTTTTGTCTACATCCACTGGCATTTCTGGTTACCAGCTTCTTTAGTACTAAGCAATCTGGTATATGAGGCTTAAAGAAAACCCAGGAAAATGACCATTCTGTTGACCTATTTGGGTCCTGAGGTCTGTGTGAAATCTATTCTCTTCTCTTAACCATTCAGAATGTCTTTGTGTTTGTTACATATGCAATGTCCATGCAATTTAGCTGTACATAGGAAGAGACCTAGGAAAAAGTACATCTAATCCATCTTTGCAAAAGTGGAAATCTAAATTTCTAATGGTTAGAAAATACTAGGTGATATGAACAACAGTCTCTCGTGTTCGACCAAATCCTTATCCCGCTGGACTCAAAGCCTCTTATATCATTATTATTGAATATGTTACCTTTGCTTTTCTCCTGTCTTATGATTCATTTTAGGTACTTTATCAGAAAAGGAAAAAAAGTGCATGGTCAATACTTGCCTTGTGAACTTTAAGCCATTGGATTCCTTTCCCAAACCTTCAGTCTAAATCTCCCATGCCAAATTACCTGCCGATGGGCAGGAACTCTAATTCCTGCTTTCATTTATTTATTTATTTATTTTTGTCTGCTGGTGATGGTCCCTGGAATTAGAGGACCACAGGCACAAAATGGAAACATTGCCCTCTCCCAGGCTGCAGATGAGCTGCCAGGCATGTCACCTGCCCCGTAGAAGTTTGAAAAGCTGCAAACTTCAGAAACAGTTGCCGTCATGTTTCTGGTGCCTGTCAATATGGCAAAAAGCCTCTAGCTATCAAATTTGTTGGAAGCCTTTTTATTTAACAAGGTTTATTTTAAAAGCCAAATGTGTTTCTTTGTTGTGTGCTTCTGTTTGCTTCTTTAAGAAAATTCTGAAGCTAGCAGCATCAGGCAGAAAAGAGGTGTAAATGTAAAACATGTCCTTGTAGGGGGACAAGACCCTAGGAAAATTGGGGTAAGCTCAACTTTTCATTTTTCCTAGAAAAGTACATGAAATTAGAAAGTACATGAAATTAATGTATGAATGTTGCATTGATTGGGGTCCTAGAAGGAAACAGAGGAAACATGAAATTGATATTGAGAAGACCAGGATGAAGAGGATCAAGAGAAGCCAACAACAGTATGGGATCGTGTGGTACTTTGGGACCATTGCCACATGGTGGGGAGGCAGGGTGCGGGCTGTTGCCATCCTATACTTTTAGGACTATGAGGAGGAAGTGGTGCCAGAACCCACACAGTGTGGCTTTAGAGAGGGCCACCTGATAGGGATTGTGATCTTTGGCAGAGGGAGAGCAGATAACCCATGGTGACCAGCAGGGAGGGAGTTGTGAGCACAAATACCTTGGATTTCCCCAATCTCTTGGCTATCATTCGCGAAACCCAACAAGAAGACAGAGACTAAGGCAGCCCACTGATGCAATACGTAAGGGTTCAGTCAGACAGAAAAGAGTAGAGCTTGGATCTGGAGGGACAAAGAGAAGATGTCCAGCAGAGCATCACAAGGGAAGAAGCCACAGTGAGTGTGCTGAGTCACAGGAAGCCACTTAGGTGCTTTCACGGTAGTGTCTTGCTCAAGGTCTTTGGGCAAGATGCCCAGTCCTGCTTGTACTCCAGTATGACAGATAGGCCACTTAGTTTACAGTTCTTTCTGATCATAAAAGTAACCTTTGTCCATTGTTTTGGATGGCACATAATATAAAGAAGAAAATCACTCTAATTCCACTGCCCAGGAAAAGTGTGCACTTATTTTTTTGGGATTTTCTGGAAATGAGGTGTTTGGTGCTTACTTGTATCTCTATTGGATAACTGCCACATACGAGATTCTCAATCCATCTTTCTGTGATTTTGGTAAATTTCTCTATTTATTGGTAGAGTTTGGGGGGTAGGGAGGAGAATGTCCATCTCTGCCCTTGTCTGCAACAGTGCTTCATCTACATACAGCTAGAAAAAATTTCTCCACCTTAAAACTGACCTTTTCTCCTTAATCCAATCATCTTCACCTCCTTCAAAGTTTCTAGCTATTATATCTTAGGTGTTTTATTTTTTTCCATTGCACATTGCCTGAAGCATGACTTCTGGAATCTTCCATGTATTCTGTTGTTACTGGGTTTCTCTCTACATCTCTGCCTACAAGAACAAGGAGGAGAGAAAAGACAACGTCAGTCAAGCTTTAACTGTGCGCCAATTCACATTTCTTTCAGTAACTTGTCCAACTAGAATTCTCTGTGTAATGAGATGTATTAGTTTTCTAGGGTTACCATAATAAATTACCACAACCTAAAACAATAGAAACATACCCTCTCATAGTTCTGGAGCCTTGACATCCAAAATCAAGGTGCCAAAGGGCCATGCTCCCTCTGAAGTCTCTGGCGGAGACTGCTTCCTTGTTTTTTCCAGCTTCTGACAGTGGCCGTTAATCCTTGCCATTCCTTGGCTTGTAGTTGCTTAAGGTCTCTGTCTTTACAAGGCCATCTTTCCCCCTCTGTATCTGCTTCTCTGTATTCAAATGTCTTCTTTTTTTTTTTTTCAAGATTTTTTTGATATGGGCCATTTTTAAAAAATTTATTAAATTTGTTATAATATGGATCAAAGACACATAAATGCATGTATATGAAATCTAGAAAAAATGGTACAGATGAACTGATTTGAGGCACAAGAATAGAGATGAAGACATAGAGGACAGGTGTGTGGAACATGGTGGGGAAGAAGGGTGGGATGAACTGGGAGAATAGGGCCGACATATGTACACGGCCATGTGTGAAATAGACAGCTAGCGGGAGGCTGCCGTATAGCACAGGGAGTCCAGCTCAGTGCCCTTTGGTGACTTAAAGGGGTGGAATGGGGAGGATTAGGAGGGAGGTCCAAGGGAGAGGGGATATATGTATAAATATGGCTGATAGACTTCATTGTAAGGCAGAAACCAACACAACTTTGTGAAGCAACTCTACCCCGATAAAAAATAAAAATAAGAAAAAGAAACTTTCCTTGCAGTAGGATATATCTGAGATTAATCACAAAGAAGAGAGGATCACATAGTTCATCTTCCCTGTGATAGGTTAAATTCTGTCCCTCACCGCCAGCCCCAAATATATGTTCAAATCCTAACCCCTGGTACCATAAACGTGGCCATATTTGGAAATCTACATATGTAGATGTAATCAAGCTAAGATAAAGTCCTACTCAGTCAGGGTGGGCCCTCATCCAATAACTATTGTCCTTAAAAGAAGAAAGCAGGGACTTCCCTGGCAGGCCGGTGGTTAAGATTTCACAACTAGAGAGAGATGTTGCTGGGGTATAATGGATGGAAGACAGAAATGCAATTAAATCTCCATAATGCATAGGACAGTTCTCCACATTAATGCCTTATCTGAGAAAAACCTGTGTCTCTCTGCAAAATCCATTCCCCTAGATTTCCATGTAGTGTTCTGCACCCACTTTTGTTTGAATGTCGTCTTCTCAGCCAGAACTTCCTTGACCATCTTTGCTAAAGTTGCAGCCCTCCACCTCCAACCAAACACTTTCTGACAGTCTCTCCAATATATTTTTCTACATAGCATGTATCACTTTTTAACAGACAGTAAGTCCCCTATATACAAACCTTCAAGTCAGGAGCTTTCAAAGATGCAAACATGTGTTCCATCAATGACAAACATGAATGAAATTGCAGCTTGCCCTCCATCTCCTATTGCTGATGATCCTTCAGCTCTACCATCTCCCACCACCTCTCTCTCCTCCAGTCAGTAACTCTTCTTGTCTATTCACTCGATGCCAGTCCCTGGATGCCAACTTTTTTACTGTACTACTATACTCTTCAAGGTACTGTCCTGTAAGATTTAAAATGTAAAAGAGACACAGATGTATAGAACAGTCTTTTGGACTCTGTGGGAGAGGGCGAGGGTGGGATGATTTGGGAGAATGGCATTGAAACATGTATAATATCATATAAGAAATGAATCACCAGTCCAGGTTTGATACAGGATACAGGATGCTTGGGGCTGGTGCACTGAGATGAACCAGAGGGATGGTACGGGGAGGGAGGTGGGAGGGGGGTTCAGGATGGGGAACACATGTACACCCGTGGTGGATTCATGTTGATGTATGGCAAAACCAATACAATACTGTAAAGTAATTATCCTCCAATTAAAATCAATAAATTTAAATTAGAAAAAGATTTAAAATGTTTTCTTTTGTGTGTGTGTTTGTTTTTTGTGCATTATTTGTGTGCAAAGTATTATAAACCTATTACAGTACAGTACCATACAGCTGATTTTGTTAGCTAGGTACCTAGGCTAACTTTGTTGGACTTAATGAACAAATGGGAATTAAAAATGCAGTCTTGGAATGGAATTTATTCATATGCAGGGAACTTACTCATACTATGACATCTTTTCATCAATATTATGTCCATTCCATTAGGGATTAAGCTTTATGGGATGTTGGTTTTGTCCGTTTTGTGTTCTGCCTTTTCCCACATGTATGGAGAAGTGCCCACGTACATAGTCAGCACTCCATAAGTGTTTTTTTGGATGGATAAAATGAAATTTTAAACACAGTAGTTGGCACTTCTATCTTCACTTCTTATTTTTAGAATAAACTCTGTTTCACTTTGGTCAGTCTCAAACGTCTCATTAAGTGTTACTCTCAAACCAAGGAAAGAAATTGCATTCCACTGATGAGTTCTGCCTGCATCCAGGGAGCAAATAGGATCAACAATGTGTATTCTTTTCAGACAGTATTTTCTTTTGGGGTTTTGATTGCACTTCTTTAGAAAACAGAATAAAATGCTGAACACTGAGTCTGTGTTTGTTACAGGAGTGTGTTGTCTCTTGTTTGTTTGGGCTGCACTGTACAGCCTATGGATCTGAGCCCCCTGATCAGGGATCAAACCCGTGCCCCCTGGCTTCAGAATGTGGAGGCTTAACCACTGGACTACCAGGGAAGTCCCCTGAAAGCCTGTTTATAGAAGCTACTAACTACCTTCTCAGCGTTCTCAAGACACTGTCTAGTTCTGGAAAATCTTAAAGAGCCCAGAAAAAACTGGCCTTTTATATTCTTGGTGGTGGCACTCAGTTATTTTATAAACTAGAAGGGTTAATATTTTTCTTCATTCTTTTAAGTTTGAAGATTTCATCTCCTTGAGCATACTCAACTCCTGTTCTTCTGTTTAATCAGCACTGGCCATTCATTTTTAGAGTGTATAATAATATGTCAGCGATACTGTTTTATTTCACCATGGTAGTGCTCTCTTTTCTTCCAATTTCTAGAAAAATGCACACAAGATACATTCCAAAGATGCTGGAATTCCATTTATATCCAGCTCATCCATTATTGGCATAATCTATATTTCAAAAAGTAATTTATTGTTCCTCTGAAGGAAGTTCAATATTGGAAATCTGTTATCTCACAATGAATAAAATAAAAGTCTGAAGCCAATTTAACCTTTCCATTACCTGTTGTCCAGCCAAGGCAATTAAGAAGCTTCTTTCAGATTAAAGTTGAACTGGAGATAATTGAATGGATCTTATTCCAAGTGTCCCTTACTGTGCTATTACCTTAATGTTCAATTTCCTATTGTGTGGCTATGGATCACAGTCTCCTTTCCTATAAGTCAGTGCAGTGCAGTGCAGTGCAGGCTCATTTCCAAGAGAAGCTCTGAACTTAAGCATCTCATTTAGAGAAGGAAGTAACAGGAGGAGTTCAACTTCCTCCATATTTGGTAAAAAATCACAGTGGGGATAAAAGCTGGTTAATGCTGGTCTTCTTATCAATGGTGTTGCCAATCCTGCTGCTCACCATGACCACGAGGGAAGAGTCCCCATGGCATTTGTGCTTGGTCAGAACTGAACTTGGACCCACCAGGAAGGCAGTGCTGCTGTGTTCTTGAGAGGCAGACCAGCAGTACTGACACTGGGCGATGACCATGAATGGGTTTTTTTCACAGAGTTTAAAAAATGTGATCATTACTTTAGACACATTGAATCTGAAGGCAGTAAAGCTGTATGAAGTCATTTTTTAAAAACAACCCCTGAAGCTTCCATGCTGTTCCTTGGCTTGATTCTGCCCACGGGACCCACCCTCTTGACATCAAATTACCCGCTGATGCCAGCTCACGTCATCCTCCTGGACACCGGAAAACATCATCTCCTTTTTGCCATCGCTCAGATGAAATGACCGGTGGCTGCTCTTTGTGCCTGATTAAGGGGATTGAAGAATGTCCTTCAACCGGGAACCCAGCTCTGAGTTGTTTGACCCCTGTTGGCTGGGTCATATAAGATCAGTCATGCTTACCTTCCTGTGACCAGTGACAAAAGTCCTTCTGACCCCGGAAGAAGCTACCTTTGGTGAAAGAAGTGGGTTTGTATGAGACGGAGCTTGAAATCATTAATATCCTGTCATAACCACCCACCTCAACTCTCCCAATATTGTTTAGAGAAGATTCATGAATCTTTTCACCTGCTCCAAAATCTCTGCCCAGGGCATGTGTAGCCCATGAGAGTGAATTCCATGCTTATTTTCAAGTTGCCCAGAAAATCTAAGAATGAAAGACATTTTATCTTTTTTGTTTATTTTTTATTGGAGTGTAGTTACTTTACAATGTTATATTAGTTTCTGCTATACAGCAAAATGAATCAGCTATTTATCCCCTCTTTTTAAAAAATTTCCTTCCCATGCAGATCAGCAGAGAGCATTGAGTAGACTTCTCTGCTGTACAGTAGGTTTTCATTAGTTACCTATTTTATACATCAGTTCAGTTCAGTTCAGTTGCTCAGTCATGTCCAACTCTTTGCAACCCCATGAATTGCAGCACGCCAGGCCTCCCTGTCCATCACCAACTCCTGGAGTTCACCCAAACTCACGTCCATCGAGTCGGTGATGCCATCCAGCATTCTCATCCTCTGTCGTCCCCTTCTCTTCCTGCCCCCAATCCCTCCCAGCATCAGAGTCTTTTCCAATGAGTCAACTCTTCACATGAGGTGGCCAAAGTATTGGAGTTTCAGTTTTAGCATCAGTCCTTCCAAAGAACACCCAGGACTGATATCCTTTAGAATGGACTGGTTGGATCTCCTTGTGGTCCAAGGGACTCTCAAGAGTCTTCTCCAACACCACACTTCAAAAGCATCAATTCTTTGGTACTCAGCTTTCTTCACAGTCCAACTTTCACATCTGTACATGACCACTGGAAAAACCATAGCCTTGACTAGACAGACCTTTGTTTTATATATAGTAGTGTATATATTTCAGGGCTTCCCCGGTGGCTCTGTTGGTAAAGAATCTGCCAACAATGCAGAAGACTATCTGCAATGCAGGAGACCCAGGTTCGATCCCTGGGTTGGGAAGATCCCCTGGAAAAAGAAATGGCAACCCACTTTAGGATTCTTGCCTGGGAAATACCATGGACAGAGAAGTCTGATGGGTTACAGTCCAAAGGGTCACAAGAGTTGGACATGAAGTAGGGACTAAATCACCACCATATATGTCAATTCCAATCACCCAATTCATCCCACTTCCCTCTCCATCTTGGCATCCATACATCTGTTCTTTACATCTGAGTCTGTATTTCTGCTTTGCAAATAAGTTCATCTGTACATTTTTCTAGACTTGACATATAAATATTAATATACAATATTTGTTTTTCTGACTTACTTCATTTTATGACAGTCTCATGACTTACTTCATTGTATGACAGTCTCTAGGTCCATCCATGTTTTTGCTAATGGCACAAATATTTTCCTTTTTATGGTTGAGTAGTATTCCATTGTATATATGTACTACATATTCTTTATCCATTCATCTGTTGATGGATATTTAGGCTGCTTCCATGTCCTGGCTATTGTAAACAGTGCTTCAGTGAACATTGGTGTGAGTGTATCTTTTTGAATTATGATTTTCTCTGGGTATATACTCTAGAGTGGGATTGCTGAGTATATATCCAGCAATTTAAAAAGGAATTAGAAAGTTGGAAACAGGGTGGGTGATTCCCCGATCTTGTAACATGAGTGATTTCTGGGTGAAAACCCGAAGACCAAATTTGCAGTTCCATATATTGAATGTATCCCCAAGGAGCCAACCTACCCACAGAGTTAATTAATTAGAGGGTTTACAAAAAAGAACTATTTTCACTGTGAGATATAATTATGCCACATAGACCCAAAGGTGTAGTGTCCTGCTTTGGGGTAGCAATGTCCTGATATTCCTCGAAAGATTCAGAGAGAAGGAAACTCTCTGGATTTCCCTGGTGGTCCAGTGGTTAGGACTCCACGCTTCCACTGCAGGGGGTGTGAGTTTGACTCCTGGTCAGGGAATTAACAATATTGCACATGCCGTGAAGTGCAGCCAAAAATAAAAGGAAGCTCTTTGGAAGCCATCTTCCCAAAGTGAAGCCCTTTTTCATGACCATCAGTGGTCATGAAGTTAAAAGGGTCTCAAAAAATTGAGCATCTCCGTGTTGTGAGCATGACATGCTGAGGGGAGGTGCTCTTGCTGTTTTAGCAAAGCTGGGCTGGTTAGCCTGAGACTCTTTTGACTAAGTTACTGAGTCACTGAATCAGTAACTCAGACTCAGATGGGAGATCTGGTCACCTAGGGTACCTAGGATTATGTCAGTGTTTCTACTGATCCCCCCCAGCCTTCTTCCTTCCCTGTTCTCTGTGCCCTCCTGGCTCTTCCTCCCTTCTGGGCTTTCCATCGACATTAATTTCATTTTATGTCCTCATAGCCTCTTCCTCTGGCACCAGGCTGACACTCTGAGGCTCCTGGGGCCAGGCCAGGCTCCTGGACCTCCCTGTCAACAACTCCATGGGAATTTCAGAAAACAGCTCAGATGTCTCCATCTGCAGTCTCTCTCCAAGGCTCCCTACTACCATTCTAGGGCAAGATCGCTCAGCTATTACAGGAGATGAGGAAGGGGCAGGTCTGTTTGTGTAGAGTTCATGTGCATCTCGGAGGGTTGAGATAAAAATGTGTACTAGTATTGTTGCTGTTCCATCCCTAAGTCATGTCTGACTCTTTGCCACCCCATGGACTACAGCCCAGTAGGCTCCTCTGTCCTCCTCTGTCTCCTGGAGTTTGCTCAAATTCACATCCATTGAGTCAATGATGCTATATAACCATCTCATCCTCTGCCACCCCATTCTCCTTTTGCCTTCCATCTTTCCCAGCATCGTGGTCTTTTCCAGTGAGTCAACTTTTCACATCAGGTGGCCAAAGTACTGGAGCTTTAGCTTCAGCATCAGTCCTTCCAATGAACATTCAGGGTTGATTCCCTTTAGAACTGACTGTGAGGGAAACAATATTTGACCAGGCTTTCTTGGGAAGAAAAAGATAAAAGCTCTCTCCTCTAAAGTCAGTGGGAATTTCTTTGGTTAGCGCTTGGTGCCGGACTGTTTTACACTAAATTAAATAAGAGCTGAGCTTTCCTCCTAGCATTTTTTAATGTATTTTTGAAAATATTTATTTATTTGGTTGCATTAGGTCTTAGCTTCAGAGAGTAGGATCTGTCATGCAGCATCTTCCGTTGTGGCATGTGAATTCTCTAGTTGTGGTGTGGACTCTAGAGCACAGAGGCTCAGTAGTTGCTGACGTGGGTTTAGTTGTCCCACAGCCTGTGGCATCTTAGTTCTGTGACCAGGGATCGAATTCATGTCCCCTGCATTGTAAGGTGGATTCTTAACCACTGGACCACCAGGGAGGTTCCCTGGTGTTTGTTAAGACCGTTGTCTTATTCCTTTACTTTGCACCAGAGTCTAAGATATCCAGAAAGAACCAATGTTTTTGAGCTATTTTCTTGCAACTTTTATCTCTATCCCTCTCTTTTTCTCTTCTCAGCTTCCTTTTCCTCCTCCAGGGCCCTTTTTTGCCTTTCTCCTTGGGGCACGATCTGCAGGGGGCCCCCTTCTCACACCTGATATTCACATCTTATATGCTCTCCTCCCCAAGTGTGGGGAGTGGGGACTGCAACTTGTTTCTAACCAGATCGCAGACGGTCAGTGAAGGGAAATACATATGTATATTATGCAGTATTGTAACGTCCATCTTTAAAAAAAATTGTTATTATCTACTTATTTTTGTCTGGACTGATTGTGTGTTGTCATACATGGGCTTTCTCCAGTGGTTGGCAGGGCTTCTCATTGCGGTGGCTTTTCTTGTTGCTGAGCACTGGGTTCCAGGGCATGTGGGCTTCAGTACTTGTGGTGCACAGGATTAGTTGTCCCACAGCACGTGGGCTCTTCCTGGACCAGGGATCAGACCCATGTTCCCTGCATTAGGCAGATTCTTAACCACTGTACTACTGGGGAAGTCTCTGTAACACCCATCTTGCTAAGATCCTATTGTGGGCTTGATGAAGCAGGTGGCCATACTGGGGGCGTACAAGGCAAAGAGCCAAGCACAGCCAAAAGGAACCTCTGCCAACACCCAAGGTGAGCTTGGAAACAGACCCTTCCCCATCAGTACTCAGATGAGACCTCATCCCAACTGGCAACGTTAATTATGTTCTCAGAGGACTCAGCCCAGCCACGTCCGCACTCCTCCCTTGCAGAAACTGTGAGATAATAAAAGTGAGTTCCTTTTAGGTCCTAAATTCCTAATAATTGGTTACAAAGCAATGGCTATACCCACCTTGCCTCTTGTAAAGAAGAAAATCAGTAGCCCCTGAAATGCTTTTTTTAATATATTGTGCATGACATTTCTCTGCTTACTGTGGATCTGTCACCTCCCTTGGCACTCCCCCTTCTGCATCAAACTGTTGTATTCGCATCTTGAAGTGTTGAAATAATTATCAGATACCGATATGGTCTCCTCCTGTTGGGGGATTAATATGTAGCCTCTTTTCTGCTGACACTGCATTCTTCATGAATAATTTGTTTCAGTTGAAACCACTGGATAATTTGTAGGCCACCTTCACTTTAAAGAGTGTTTCAAGCCACTGCTGTCATCTGTGAAATAAGTTTGGTTTTTATAAATGAACTGTATTATAAATCAATGAGCCCAACTCTTAAGTATACTGGGATAATTTATGGATGGGACGTGAGGTGGCAAAATCTTCTCTCTGGCTTGTGATTAAATATAATTCGATCTGTGAATAGAAAGCCCATCCCTCAGACAACATTGTGCATTCCGTGGCTGCCCCTTTTCCACCACTGGGGGTAGCAGTAATTGTCACCACATTGGTACTTTTCCTATACATGTATTCCTAATCGGTCAACTTTTCACTAGTGGGAGTCAGGGGTGTGCAGAGATTGAATTTCTCAGTCTGTTCCCCTGAATGTATAAGTTACATCAAGTGTGACAAAAACTCTTTCCAGCCAAGACTCTAGTGTTCATCATCACAGGTCTGACAGAAGCATGTTGGACTAGGCATTTCCCATCTGTCCTTCCAGATTCTTCTGTGCTGCTGTATTCCTTGGGAGACTAAACTTCGTAAATGGCATCAGTGGTTTAGTTGTCTTATGGTTGAAACTGGCTTAAGGAGACACCCTGGCAGAAGACAGAGCAGAGGGAGACAGAGCATGGGGTGACTGATCTCCTGGCTCTTTTCCAGCAGGGTCACCCCTAGTTGGCTGCACCTGTCCACCGATCTTCTCAGCTCCTGTAAGGAAGGTTCCCTGCGCCAGCAGGACCTGAGTTGGCCTCAGGCTTCTTTGTCCCTGGCCTCCTGCTTTGTCTGGTTCCTGTAATTTTGCCCTCACCTTTGTCAATGGTCTCTTTACCAACCTCTCCCCAGCCTCCCCTTTGGAGCACCATCTATGCACTAGTGACTCTCTCCCCCAGCTGAAAGTCAGCTCTGTATTCCATGTCTCAGGACCTGATGGAGAATAAAGCAGAAATGGCCTGGGAAATCCTTTGGATTTGATCTCAAATTATTACTCTTGGAGACAGAACTTGGGGATCAATGATACTGACCAGGGTTCTGAGCCTTCCCCAATCAATAGAAATGACTAGAAGCCAGACAAGAAATTTAAGCAAGGCTTTATTGTTAGGACTCCCGAACTGGCTACAGCAGGGAGCTAAAACAAGTAACAGGTTCCCTTGTTCACTGGCTCCCTGAGGTGGGCTGAACTCACTCCTTACATAGGATGACGGTAGCGGTGTGTCCAGGGGTCAGGCCAGAGGGATGGCTTAGTGTTCTGCCCACCCACCGGAAATGGCAGTTGGATGTTTTGGTCTCTTTGTATCTTTTGTCCAGAATTCACCCCGACTGTGCCTGCACATCGTTATTTTTAGTCCCCTATTGTTTCTTTGTATTTTGTTCCTTGAGAAGAGGCATGTCCATGTGCAAGCTTTGCAGCACTGCAGCAAAGGATTCCAGGTCCCAGGCCTGTCTCAAATACTGTCGACTTCAAAAGTAGGAAGGACCACGGAGGGGCTTTTCTACAGGCCAACAGCTCTATGGATCTTTTAGCATTGGTGTGAAGGTGTCAAGGCCTCAGCGAAAGAAGGCACAAGGTATGATTAGGAAGATGGAGCCCTGGCAGACCATGGACAGACAACCTGGAGATACAGCTGTATGTCAAGGGTGGGCCTGAAGGAAAATGCTCACCTACTCAGCAGTCATCTCAGAGGCCATCTCTGCAAACACAGGGAAGAGGACATCCTACCTGGCCCTGTATCCCATTATGTATCTCCCCAGGGAACCCTGACGCCATGTTGGACATAGGAAGAAGTTTGTTTGGTTATATTACATGCTTATCATGTACCAGACATCCAGGGCCTTAAATGGATAAGTAACCGATCCTTCCTAAATCCATGAAGACTTTTGTTGTTGTTTAGTCATGAAGTCATGTCTGACTCTTTTGTGATCCCATGGACTGTAGCCTGCCAGGCTCCTCTGTCCATGGGATTTTCCAGGCAAGAATACTGGAGTGGGTTGCCATTTCCTTCTCCAGGGGATCTTCCTGACCCAGAGATTGAACCCACGGCTCCTGCACTGGCAGGAGGATTCTTTACAACTGAGCCACCAGAGAAGCCCTTAGAGGACTTTACCAATGAGGAAACTGAGGCCCGGAAAGAATTCTTTCTCCAGTATTCTTGCTTGGAGAATTCCATGAACTGAGGAGTCTGGTGGGCTACAGACCATGGGTTCGAAAAGAGTCTGTCACAACTGAGGGACTAACACTTTCATTTCACTTTCACCAAACTGAATAAACCCATGAAACACAAAGAAAGCTGTTTCTTTTGCGTTGAGCTGCCATATCATTCAGGTGGTGGACTCTGGGTCCACAGAGAGAAAAGCTAAGGTTTATGATTTGTTAATTTTTTAAAATATATGTTTCTATTTATTTAGATCTTTCATTACGTCTCTATTTTTTCAAATTTTTTATTGAAGTGTAGTTGATTTACAATGTTATGTTAATTTCTTCTGCATGCAAAGGGATTCAATTATACTAGATTTGCTAATTATTTTAGAAAGCTGAAAAATCCAAAGCTGGAAGGGATGCTTTGTGTCCTGTCTTTATTATTTATTTATTTGTTAAACCGTGGTCTTATTTATTTATTTGGCTGTGTTGGGTCTTGGTACACTGGATCTTCGTTGCATCACATGGGATCATTTGTTGCGGTGCACGCACTCTCTAGTTGCAACTCGAGGGCTCAGTAGTTGCAGTGTAAGTTGCCCTTTGGCATGTGCAGTCTTAGTTCCCCAACCAGGGATCAAACCTTCATCCTCTGCATTGCAAGGCAGATTCTTAAGCACTGGACCACCAGGGAAGTCCCAAGTCCCCTGCCTTTAGATAAAGTTGATGGTCCTCCCTGTCCTGGAAGACAGACAGGTAAGCTCTAGACCTTCCCTCAGGACCTCATCCCAGAATTTAGTTCCTTTAAATCTTTCTAAATGAGTCTCTTCTCAGCAGCTGAGCTTGAGCGCCCTTCCCTGGTCCTGCACCCTAAACTCTCTCTCCCCTTCCATCGTGACAACCTGTATGTTTCCTCCCAGCCCTCACCGCAGGTGCCATGACCATCTTGTTCCCTCCTTCTTTCCCAAGATCCAGAGCAGGGCTGGCAGATGGCAGGAAAAGAAATCAAAATTCGTTGAATGAATGAGTCATCCTCTTGATTGAGAATCACCCAGTGAATCACAGACACACAGACTCTCAAAGTTGAGAAGGATGTTTAACTTCTCCCAGCCCAATTTTCTACCCAGCACATGAATCCAAAGTGCCGTCTATTACAGAATCACATCCGCGAACGTTTTTCTGACTTTAATTTAAAGCCCTTAAAAAATACTATTCTTTTGTGGGCAAAGAAACAGCTGCTGTTCCATCACCCATGTAAAACGAAGCCTCTTAATGACACCTTGTTTGGAATCTAAGTGTGTGCCCCTTACAAAGACTGTCAATTTTACAAATAACTGTTAAGATGAGTGAATGGCTAAAATCCTGCAACTATTAGGCCATTTGATTTTAAAAAGTCATCTTTTGTTAGTGAAATGCTATGCTTTCCTCGAATCATCTCTGTGTCTTGGAAGTGCCCATCAGCTGATATAATATACAAACCCAATGTTCATGGACCACATTTCAGGTTTTAAAACTGCCACTCAAGAAAATGATAATAAAAAGTTAAAAAAATTATTAGTATCGTGTTGGTGAGTATGTTGGAAACAGGTATGCCACTGATAACAGAATAAATTGATATTTTAAAGCATATACCAATTTCATATCTCAAAACTTTCCGCTAGAGTAATTCATATACAAAGATATTTATTTCATCCTAGGTTAACAGGGGGAAAACTGGAAACAACCTAAAATTCCCATTAGAAATAAAAATGTAGTTTGAAAGAATGCAGCAATCCTACACACAGTGATGTATAAATATTTCCATGATATATTGTTGAATAAAAAAATGATGTAACGAGACCTAAATTTATTGACTTTTAATGATAAACCCATGCTGATACAACAAACACACACCTCTCAAGTCTTCTGCTCTGATACATGCATGGAAATTCGTAGAAAAATGTCCAAGAAGGTACAAAACAAACAGCAATGAATGATTCTAGGGAAGAAAGAAAAGAATCTGGACTTGAGGGAGAAGTAGATGAGCACTTCAGTGCTATCCTTGAATTTCAGCCTCTTACAAGTGGTATAAATATATGCATTGCCAGCAATTAAAATTTAATTTAAAATTACTGTTTGGGACTTCCCTGGTGGTCCAGTGGCTAAGACTCCTCGCTTTCAATGCAGGGGTTCTATCCCTGGTCAGGGAACTAGGTCTCACAGGCCACAGCTAAGAGTTTGCATGCCGCAGCTAAAGATTCCACATGCCATGACGAAGAGCGAAGATCCCACGTGCTGCACCTAAGGCTCAGTGCAGCCAAATAAATAAATAAAAGAAATATTTATGGGCTTCCCAGATGGCTCAGAAGTAAAGAATCCGCCTGCCAGTGCAGGAGATACAGGTTCAATGCCTGATCTTGGAGGATCCCACATGCCTCGGAGCAACTAAGCCCGTGCACCATAACTATGGATCCTGTGCTCTAGAGCCCAGGAATTGCAACTACTGAGTCCACGTGCTACAACTACTGAAGCCCGAGCACCCTAGAGCCCGTTCTCCACAAAAAGAGAAGCCACCACGATGAGAAGCCCACGTACCACAACTACAGTGTAGCCCCCACTTGACGCAACTAGAGAAAAGCCCGAGCAGCAATGAAGACTCAGCACAGCCAAAAGTAAGTAAGTAAATAAAAATTTTTTTAAATAGTATTTAAAATTTTTCTCTTTAAAATATATAAATAAAAAATGAAAATACTATGGTTATTAATCAGGATCCCCCAAGTGGTGCTAGTGGTAAAGAACCCATGCTGCCAAAGCAGGAGACGTAAGAGATGTGGGTTTGATCCCTAAGTCGGGAAGATCTCCTGGAGGAGGGCATGGCAACCAACTCCAGTATTCTTGCCTGGAGAATCCCATGGACAGAGGAGCCTCTCGAGCTACAGTCCATAGGATCACAAAGAGTCAGACACGACTAAAGAAACTTAGCACACACACTCATGGTTATAAATCAGAAAACCAAACATAATTGTGTGTGTGGTGGGGAAAGAAATGGCAACACCAGCTAATGATGTCATACTCTGATTCTGACTTGTTCTGTGAGATTAAGACTCTTTCTTATTCCTAACACAAGAGATGGCCAAAGGCTTTCTGGAAATAGCTCACTCAACACAGGCTGCTAACACTTGTCATTGTAGATCGTGCACTCTGTACTCTGGATTGAATTCATGAAGCATTTCTTATGTAAGTAGCCTGGAGACAAATAGGAGCTGAAGAGTTATGAGACAGCAGAGATGGAGGAGGAAAAGGCTCTCACCTGACTTGACCCATGCGTGCCTCAGGGGATGTAAAGACACTTTGTTTTGCTGTCAGCATCTCCTCTTATTGTAGAAACAAGTTCTTTCTGGGTCCTGCTAAACCATAAGATCCTAGAGAAGAGGCCACATTTGCACCTGCCGTCCGTCTATGCCGCCACATTGGATTACTCCATGGCACCCAACCAACCCCACTGAAACCCATCAGAGGAGGATGTATAGAACTGAAACTGGGAAAGAATTCCTGATGGTAATGGTGAGGCAGGAGATAGATGAGCTCCAGCCTGGGCATTTAAAACTAGCCTCCTATTTACATTTCCTGGGGAAGGAGGCAGGTGGGCTCTAGGCTAGACATTTACAACCAGCCTCCTGTCTGCACTCGGAGATGAAAATAACAACAGGAACAGGATAAATAGCAGGATTTTGTCTCCTGTGGGCACCTTAAGATAATAGCCATGGCAGTGGTAGAGAGGGGCTAAACCTTGAGGAGAAGACCAGGAGGTCACATAGTTCTCATCTTTGGGGGCAAGGGAGACACTGCACATGGGCAGAAAGGCTTCTTGGGAGATCAAAAGGAGGTGGCACCAACCCATAACATGAGATGTCAAGTCCCTCTTGCCCTGGAATTTCATCTGGGAAAAAATTGAGCATGCATGTTGGGAGGGGTCCTATGGCAGTTCAGGTGTGGAAAAAGAAACCAGATAATTGGCCAAAGGTAAGCAAAGACCCAGAAGAACTGCCCTGCATAAGCAATTTGACCACCTCCTTAATGTGCTGCTTGTCAGAGGTGCCACCCACATCCTTTCTCTCCAGGTGTGCATCTCTGCCTGTTTCTTCTTCTTTTTTTTTTTTAAATAATAATTTTATTTATTTATGGCAGTGCTGGATCTTCACTACTGCATGAGGGCTTTCTCTAGTTGTGGTGAGTGGAGGCTATTCTTTGCTGTGGTGTGCCGGCTTCTCACTGTGGTGACTTCTCCTGTTGAGGAGCACAGGCTCTAGGCACTTGGGCTTAAGTAGTTGCGGCACACACTCAGGAGTTGCAGTTTGTGGGCTCTAGAGCACAGCCTCAGTTAGTTGAGGTGCACAAGCTTCATTGCTCTGAGGCATGTGGGATCCTCCAGGACCAGGGATTGAACTCATGTCTCCTGCTTTGGCAGATGTATTCTTTACCACTGAGCCACCAGAGAAGCCCCCTACCTTGCTTCTATCTTAACAAGCTGTTTTTTTGTGTGCTCTCCTCCTTGAGCTGTGTCTCTAATAATAAACTTTGTACCTGTTTGTACAGTCTTTGCCTCCTTGGGAAATGCATTTTTTTTCAAGGGGGCCTAGAGCCAGTGGAACTCTGCTTCTAGCCTCTAGCCCCTGGTGGACTAGTGACTAGGATTCCTGCTTTTCACCCAGGCCACCCAGGTTCAATTCCTGGACAGGGAACTAAGATCTCGATTCAAGTTACTGCCCACTGCTGTCTCTCTGAGGTCAGTGGAACCATTATCCATAAAACCTGGGAATCGTTGGCAGCCACATTTCCTGCTGGACAGAGAATTCAGGTCCCTAGAGAGAGAGAATAAACTGATTTGCATAGAGAAGGATGAGACGTGGAAGAAAGGATCCAACTGTCTTTCAAATCCCACTTGTGATTTTCCTGACGTTCATGCCCTTCCTACTGTTACTCACCCACTCCTTCATCAGAGTCATGAGCCTGTTTATTTCCCATCTTGCAGAAAAGTGTCCTGACTAATTTAAGGACTCTAGTGAGCCCTGTTGTAGGAGTGTAGATACAGGAATTACAAGGAGGTCGTCTCTCATCACTAAATAACCATACACAACAGCTTCTACCCTTGTCTCTGAAATCTGGGCTGAAGCAAAGCAATCCCTGGTGCCTTTAAGAATTTCAGCTTTTTCGGCAAGAAAAGATGTAAGAGAAGCCAGCTAACTGCGTTAACATTTTCAAGGTTACTGTGCCTCTCCTGAACCCACAACATCACTCCATCGTTATGAAATACATATTGAATTATATATTCCACTCAAGGAGAGTGTAAAAGACTGGCTCTGTGTCTACAGCCTGAGTTTCTCATGACAGAATGTTCTAGAAGGGCATTGCTCTAGTAATTGTCTCTTGCTCTCATTTCAGCCATGCTCAGAAGCACTGAGGACTCACGGCTTTGCTTTTGAGTGGAGAGGGGTCCTTCACCAAGTTCTGTTTCTCAGCTTTGATAAAAATCAGCTATCCATGGGGGACCTGGCTGGGGACACATGCATCAGCCCTCACACCCAGGCTCCAAAGACAGCAGAAAGCTCCTCTGTGACATTCTAGAACTTTCTAGAGGCCCACACAATGCCACTTCCTAGGCTAATTCATTAGCAGAGAGGTCTGGTATACATGGATACAGAGACAAGTGGGAAGATAGATTATCCTGAAGGATATTTCATCGAAGCTATGAAAAAATACCTGATGAATTTCTCCTGCTTCCTTATAGAAAGTGTTTTTAGTGATCAATTTTTTTCAGGTAAGTTAACATAATTCGCTCCTAAATAAAATTGAGCAAATACTCATATTCTTGACTGCCTGTTCTGCTCTTACTTTTTTTGTTGTTGTTGTTCTCCTCTTTCTATACTGCAGGATTGCAACTAATTATACAGATTCTGAATTCAGACAGACCAGGATCTGATGCTGGCTTAATGGCTCACTAGCTTGGGAAAGTTACGTAATCTCCCTGTGCCTCAAATTCCTCATCTACACTATGGAGATAAGATATATTAATTAGAAACACGTGAATTATTAGTAATTTTCACAAGTAGGGAGTTCTTTTTCTCACAAAAAGAAGTCCTGATGTATCAGTTCAGTGGCTTACTCATGTCCAAAGAGTATGTCTACGAGTCCCCTAATCTTTACCTCATCATCATAGTATGGCTGCTGGAGCTCCTGCCATCATATCAGGGGTCAAGGCAAGAATTATTTGGGGATGGTGGTAGCTGTGGGGTTCCTTTCCTTTCCCTTTCTCCCAGATATGTTGCTTTTTAATAAAGAAAAACACACACACAAGGTTTACCAGACTTGCCTCTACCTTACCCTATCCTATGCTCTAAATTTCTCTTTATGAGTTATTGGCCAGTACAGTATTATAAGGCCTCCCTTGGGATATTTGGTTTTCCATTCTTGTTGAAAGCAGCAGAAGAAAGGGAATTTGTAAATGGATTTGAGGTTAACTAAGTGGCACTGTGAAGATTAAATAAATAATAAATACAGAATACTCAGGTGTGCAATGATTATTGATGATCCTATTTTTATATTGGTCTAGCAAAGACATCAGACATTTTAATAGATATCAATAATATTTTATGGATATATATATATTTAATGGGGCTAAATATATATATATTTAATAAAATCATAGCATCTTTGATGTCATCCATATCTCAACATCACATTAGTTTAATGTTTTCTTGCTGAAATCTCAATGGATTTCCTAATGTCTCAAGTAATTTGTGTCCTGATATTATTACTTCTGGTGGGAGGAAGAGGGTCTCTTTTTGTCCCTTTTTAAAGTTTTAATAAAGGTTATTATTTAGTTTTCCATTACAGAGTAATATGACAGCAGGAATGTAGTCATTGCTGAATGAATGTTTTTGTAAATTCTTCATAACCAAACTTATTAGACTTTTCCCATATTTGAGAACATTTCCTTTATAAAGATTCAGAAAACAGAAAAACTCAGGAAAATACATACAAGTCATTGGTCATCTGTAAGTGGAAAAATAAAAGAACAAAAACCTATTAACTTTTTTGGAATATGGAGTGGGTTACTTCCCATGATGTCCCTATATTAATTAAGATAAATAATATGGCTGGTCAAACAGATAAGCTACATTGTAGAATCTTAGTGTCTTAACACTGTCTATTTTTCCTTCATGTCACAATCCAGTGGGAGTTGGTATATAGTCTTTTCTCTGGAAGACGATGACCCAAGTCCTTTGCATCTTCTGGCTCCGTACTCCTCCAGATCTTCTTTATAAGCCAGTGCATGGAGGCAGAGAAAGATGATCATGCATAGCAATGTTTCTGGCGCATGCCTGGGATTGGGTGTGCCACTTCCCCATATTTCTTTGGCTGGTATTCAGACACATGGCCATAGCTAGAGGCAGGGGAGGTCAGGAAATGCATGTGTGCCTATCATTTCAGAAAAGAGAGGTAAGCCAAGAGCTGGCTGATGCCATCGCCAGAAGGAATGTCAGAGGGTGAGGTTAGCACTCTCAAAGACACACTGTGCTGCTCCAGGAAGAGAGATTTAAAATGGGCAGATTTCCATTTCTCTGTGGATCAGAGATGCCACACCACCACACAGGCAGGACAGCATCTTCACAGCAGTTGGGACACATGTGTCTTCTCCCACCTCATCCTCAACACCACAGCATTGGGCAGCATTGCTCTCTGTATGGTTTTTACACACAGCTGCTGCTAAGTCGCTTCAGTCATGTCAGACTCTTTGAGACCCCATGGACTCTAACCCGCCAGGCTTCTCTGTCCATGGGATTCTCCAGGCAAGATTACTGGAGTGGGCTGTCATGCCCTCCTCCAGGGGAATCTTTCCAACCCACGGATCGAACCCTCGTCTCTTATGTCTCTTGCATTGGCAGGTGGGTTCTTTACCACTAGTACCACCTGGGAAGCACATAGAGCTCCTATGAATTACCCAAGATTTTCTCAGTCTCTTTTCTGCTTCAGTTAGCCAGACTTCCTGTTGACTGCAACGCCAAAGCCTAATAAATCCCCCTGAGAGATCTCAAGTGTTCTCAGCACAATAAGAGTAACTGTGAAATTACTGATGCATGCATCCATGCTCAGTTACTCAGTCATGTCTGATTCTTTGTGACCCCATGGACTGTGGAATGCCAGCTTCCACTGTCCATGGGATTTTCCAGGCAAGAATTCTGGAATGGGTTGCCATTCCTATCAATACATTAACACGTTATTGACCAGGGGATTTTTGCAGAAACTAACACCTGTGGCTGGAAATTTGTTATGTAACTGAATATTGGAATGTCCCCAGTCAATAATATTCAGGTAACAAAACTCTTATTAGTAGGTCTCTGGTCAATAAGTTGTTAAGTGGCTTGATTATGGTAATCACGTCATGATGTAGACCAGAACATCATATTGTATATCCTAAATGTTTACAATTTTCATTTGTCATTTGTATCTCAATAAAGCTAAAAAAATACAATTGTCCACTACAGACACTTAATCCAGCCACCTTGCTCACAGCTGACAATTAATGTTGGTTGCACTGAATAAGTGATGAAATTAATAAACATCTCCTGAGTACCAGGGATTCAGTTAAGCATCCATGGAACTGACACGGAGCTCTAATGACTCAAGTCTGAACATGGACAATGAGGTCCAAAGGACAGCATAATGTCCTTTGTTTATGAAGCAGGAGCTGGCCGCTGGATTCCTTTTAAACAGAGCTCAGGGTAGGATATGAAAGCTGTGTTTTCCAGTGATGTCTGCTGGGTGCTGCTTGCGTCCACGTCTCTTCTTATTTTTATGGGTTGCTCCCTTATAAACAAGGGGACTGCCCCGAGTCTGGGTGGAGCCCTTGTTTCCCCAGGCTGATAAATAGCAGAAGTGAGATGTGAGGTGTCTGTCGAATGTGCGGTTGACACGTACTTGCATAGACATGTGCATTGGGTTTGGTTGAATGGGCTCCCAGCTGGTCTAAATATAGAGACATCGATTTTCCTCCAGATGGTGCCAGGGTTTCAGCTGATTGCTCTCTTTTATACTAATAAACACGGAAGTCATCCCGCCTGCCGACTGAACCCCGGATGCGTACATCTCGGGAGGGCGCGGCGTCCTGCTAGTGGACTTGCAAGGTCCCGCAAGACAGGTTCAGTGAATCTTTTGGGGAGAGACAAGGATGTTTTTCACACTCCCCTCTTAAACTTTGTTTCTCTGGCTAGAAGAAAACTATATGACATAATCTTTCTTACTGAGATGTTAAGGAAATAGCATGTTAAATAATTTGTTAGCTCTGAGTACATTTATTGTAACAAAGGCCTTAAAGAAAGAGGCAGCTGTTTATATGAAGGAGGACTTGGTGATGACAGACTTGCCAACACTGGGTTGGAACCGGTGTGTGACTCAAAGGCTGCCGGGATGTCTTCAAAAGACGCAAGAGTGGCAACTGCCTGGTAGACCTACAGTCATTTTAAAATTTTTATTGGCGTATAATTGACTATGTTGTGCTAGTTTCAGGGGTACAGCACTGGTGTACACTCCTGTCATGGTGGGGTGCTGGGCTTAGGTTCCGGGGATATTTTACAGAGAGTGTCATTTGATAAAAAAAAAAAAAAAGTTGGAGAAGGTGAGAAAGAGTTTGGGGGAAAAGAGGTTCAAAGAGGGGGACAGAATGCAGGGAGGCCAGTTTGGATGCTTCACAGAGAGAGTGCAGAGGGGGAGGCGAAGACACCAAGATGACGGAGTGGGATTGTGCGGGGCCACGTAGACCACTGTAAGGAATGTGGATTTTATGCTGCATGAGATGAAAGCCACCGAGACCTTTTGGACAGAGGAGGTGTATAGTTAGGGTTCTCCAAAGAGTATATATATATACACAGATATATATATACTCTCTCTCTGTGTATATATATGCTCTATGTATGATATGTATTGTACGTATGACATGTATTCTATATATGATATGCAATGCATGGTGCATATGTGCTGTCACGTCTGACTCTTTGTGACCCCTTGGACTGTAGTCTGCCAGGCTCCTCTGTCCATGAATTTTCCAGGCAAGAATACTGGAGTGGGTTGCCATTTCTTACTCCAGGGGATCTTCCTGACCCAGGGATTGAACCCATGTCTCTTGTGTCTCCTGCATTGGCAGGCGGATTCTGTACCACTATGCCACCTTATTCTTTATATATGGTGTATTTTCTTCACATATTCTATATGATATATATTTTCTATATACATTTTCTATGATATAGTCTACATGATACATATATTCCATATATGATAGATATATTCTATATATGGTGCATATATTCTATATAGGATACATGTATTCTACTTATATATTCTATATATGATATATTCTATATACATACGTATTTTAAAGATGATACACATATTCTTATTTTGTTGTTAACTTTTTATTTGGAGATAATACAGTAAAAGTTGCAAGGGAAGTACAGGATTTTTTTTAACATACCCTTTACCCAGCTTCTACTGATGCTAATGTCTTTAAGTTCAGTTCAGATCAGTTGCTCAGTCGTGTCTGACTCTTTGTGACCCCATGAATTGCAGCATGCCAGGCCTCCCTGTCCATCACCAACTCCCAGAGTTCACTCAGACTAACCTCCATCGAGTCAGTGATGCCATCCAATCATCTCATCCTCTGTTGTCCCCTTCTCCTCTTGCCCCCAATCCCTCCCAGCATCAGAGTCTTTTCCAATGAGTCAACTCTTCACATGAGGTGGCCAAAGTACTGGAGTTTCAGCTTTAGCATCATTCCTCCCAAAGAAATCCCAGGGCTGATCTCCTTCAGAATGGACTGGTTGGATCTCCTTGCAGTCCAAGGGACTCTCAAGAGTCTTCTCCAACACCACAGTTCAAAAGCATCAATTCTTCGGCGCTCAGCTTTCTTCACAATCCAACTCTCACATCCATACATGACCACTGGAAAAACCATAGCCTTGACTAGACGGACCTTTGTTGGCAAAGTAATGTCTCTGCTTTTTAATATGCTATCTAGGTTGGTCATAACTTTTCTTCCAAGGAGTAAGCGTCTTTTAATTTCATGGCTGCAGTCACCATCTGCAGTGATAATGTCTTACATAACTATAATATAATTATCAAAACTACAAAATTAACATTGGTTCAGCCCTTAACTATACTTTCCAATTTCACTTGAAATTCACTATTTTCGCACTATTGTCTTATTTCTGTTCCCAGATCCCATTCAGGATATCACATTGCATTTTTTAAAAAAATTTTTTATTGGAATATCATTGCTTTACAATGCTGTGTTAGTTTCTGCCATACAATGAAGTGAGTCATTGTAAAGGGGATACATATATCCCCTTTCTTTTGAACCTTTCTCCCAACCCCCCATCCCTCCACCCAGGTCATCACTGAGTACCGAGCTGAGAGCTCCCTGTGCTGTATAGCAGCTTCCCCCTAGCTATCTATCTTACACATGGCAGTGTATATATATGTCAGACCTAATTTTCCAATTACATATATGTCATATATCTTATGCATATGATATATTCTATATATGATATATATTCTCTATATGTGACAATTTTCTACATGATACTTAAATATATTAAATGTATGTATACATATAAAGCTTGATCAGGGTGCAGGATGACTAAACATTATTTCTAGGTGTGTCAATGGTTAAGATGCATAGAACATCTTAATGGATGTCGCTAGGGGAAAAATCCCCCCAGGGAGACTCTGAACAGCTCACTTGGCTGATCAGTATGGTAGGTCTTACTTAAATCAAAGCAGCATCTAGTTGACTCTGTGAATGGACATCTCAGGGCAAACTCAGTCCCCTTCCCCAGGGGATACCAATGTCAACAAACACTGCACAGAGTGCAGCTGCGTTTTCTGCCTTGGTGGTTTCTCTCTCTCTCTCTCTTTTTAAAAATATTTATTTGTTTGTTTGACTGCACCAGTCTTAGCCGCACCTTGTGGAATCTTCTGTCTTTGTTGCAGCATGCAGGATATCTAGTTGCAGCATGTGGGATGCAGTCTCCTGATGAGGGATCTAACCTGAGCCCAATGTATTGGGAGTGCAGAGTCTTAGCCAATGGACCACCAGGGAAGTCTTGATTTCTCATCTTTGAGGTGGCAGCTCATTTTGTTATTACATTCTCCAAATATTCTTACAAAAATCTATACATCTATTATTTTATAGAAGTTTTAGCTACTTCATTCCATCATTAGAAAGATGACTATAAACCAGTTAATCTACTTAACCTAGTAAATGCTTAATACATACTTGTTGAAGCCATGCTGCTGCTACTGCAGCTAAGTCGCTTCAGTTGTATCCAACTCTGTGTGACCCCAGAGATGACAGCCCATCAGGTTCCCCCATCCCTGGGATTCTCCAGGCAAGAACACTGGAGTGGGTTGCCATTTAGAAATAAATATCTTCTTTCTTTATTAAGCAGTATTTTTCTGGTGCTAGGACTTGGTAAAACTAAAATCATCAACTGCTTTTGATTTATTATTTAATTATTAAAGACCAAAACTGCAAGGAATTTTAAAGATAACTTTGAACAACTGCCAGTAATATTTGAGGAAGTTCTTTTCCTTGCCACCCAGAACTTTTACAGTAAACCTATCTTTTTCTCTTTTCTTCATAAAGAATAAAAAAGACACTTCAGACATCAGCCATGATTAATCAAGACCAGACTGTCCTGGATGAAAAGGGAAATATTCGCTTACGTAAGGACCTGTCGCCCATCTGGATCTTGACTTGGAAGCCCTCACACTTGTCTTTGTGTCAACTTGAGGTTCATGTACATTTCATCAACCTTGCCAACTAAAATTGACAGGTGGGGGCTTCCAGGGAGAGGGATTCTGAAGTCTAATCTGGGTTCACAGCCCACGAGTGGTCTGATCCACTATTTTTTAAATGTTTTATTTATTTATATGTTTGTTTGACTGCATTGGGTCTTAGTTGCAGCACACAGAATCTTCAGTGCCTCATGCAGATCTTTTGTTGCAATGCATAAACTCTAGTTGTGGCACAGGGGCTCTGGAGTGTGGGCTTACTTGCTCTGTGGCATGTGGAATCAATCCTGCATAAGGTGGATTCTTAACCACTGGACCACTAGGGAAGGTCCAGCGTGATCTACTACTGATGTCTCCTGTGGGTAGAGAGGTAAGGAATAGCATCACACTTCTTACAAATTTGACCCCACTGGAATAATGGCTTTAAGCAGTTTCAGATGGTTAGATTGATAGGTTTGTTTTTTACATATAGATATTTAAAGTATAGTTGATGACATTTCTCACTTATCAGCTCAAAATGCACCTTCCTTTAAAGATAAAAGCTCAAATTAGTTCCCAGATCCACAGGTGAGTTCTTATGCTTGTACCACAGTTCTGGCTAAGAAGCTCTTTGTTTATTTTTTGATAACCTTTATTAGCCACCATGTCATTTCTCTCTAAGTGTAAACCTTAGTTTTCCTGTAAGACTTTGCACAGTCATTCAGTAACTCACAGATAATAGGTGCAAAGAACTGACTTCTCTCTGTTAAAGGCAGAGAAGAAGGAAGATGAGTAGACAGCAGAAATGAACTTGCAACACTTGGAACAGGGTGTATGAGTTTGTCCTTAACATATAAATCCTAAGATTTGCACCCCACCCCCACCATTTTTTAGAATCTCAATCAATGTTGTTTTAGTTCATTTGTCAATTTTGAAATTAATGTAGAGAAATGCCGTCATCATTTAAAAAGAAATGAGAGGCCATCACATACCAGGATTTAATGTGAACTGACATGGGACAGGATGGAATAGAAAATGAGATGCTTCACATAAATAAAGGTGGACTTCTCTGATGGCTCAGCAGTATAGAATCTGCCTGCAATGCAGGAGAGGCAGGTTCAATTCCTGGGTTGGGAAGATCCTCTGGAGAAGAGAATGGCAACCCACTCCAGTATTCTTGCCTGGGAAATCCCATGCTCAGGGGCACCTGGGTGGGTTAGAGTCCATGGGGTCGCAAAGAGTTGGATACAACTGAGCACCACCAGCACAGTAGGAAAAGTATCATTTTTTGAAATTGTGTTTCAGTTATGATGCTTGTGTTTCAGTTGTGATTCACCGGGACACACAAATTTGTATATTTCAGGTAATGTCAAATCTATTTCTTATTTTGGGTTGCAGTCAAAATCGGTAAAAGAAAACTGCTGTGAATCGCATATATTATATGGAAAGGATTCTTCACCCTTGCCCCCACCCCAGCCTTCCCCAGCTGTGCTCAGAGAACATCCCGTCAGCAACATCCCATCTGAGTGGGAAGGACAGTGATGGGGACAGTGTGTGGTCACCCGCCTCGTGCTGTAATCATGTGGGCATTAGACAAATACTATTTTGGTTTTGATTGCCCCAGAGATCCTCTCTTAGAGACTGAAATTAAAGGAAGGCACTGTCCACCCACCCTCAGAGGCAGGTGGAAGCAGAGAGGAACAAGCATCTTTTAAAGAGTCATGTGAGAAACTTCCCAAGAGCAATCAGACCCACAAAGTCTCACGCTGCATTTCTCTATTTTGCCGAGCCAGATGGAAGATAGTTTCCCATACCATTCGCTCTTAAGACATGGAGCCTAGAAACCACTTCACTGTACTTCAGTTTTTGTGTGTGCTGCAGGTTTGAAAGTTATCCACCTTTTACACACCTTAAGAATATCTTTTCTCTTCTTCCCTTCCCTTCTCTTCCCTTTCCTTGAGGATGTCCATCTTTTCAAGACACATCTCCTGCTCTTGATTGGCACCTAACCTACAGTGCAAGCACTGTGTTCATGCATGTCACCTACAACTTGGCACTTGCCATGGGTATTTGCCATCTACTTCTACAAGGATTAAATCATGTGCTGCTGCAGCTGCTGAGTTCAGCATAGAGCACAGAAATGAGGCACTCGGTGCTCAGGGAAAACTGGCAGGACAGGTCTTCAGATAGTTAGATATTCTCAGCCAATTTTACGAGTCCAATTCTTGTATCTCCTCATTAAGCACCAAAATCCTTCATGGTGATGATTGTTCCTTGTGACTATCAAAGTTCACCAGGCTAGTAGAAACCTTTTGGAAAAATATGTGCTTGACTGCATGTATTCCCCCTTCACCAAAATTATATATGTAGAAGCTTTACCCCCTGCTTCTTTGGAGCAGCTTCTCCGAGCTCTCTGAGGTGCTGTCTCCCAGGCTGCAGTTCTCACTTTGCCCCAAATAGAACTTAACTTGCAACTCTCACGTTGTGCTTTTTTTTTTTAATCAATATGCATCAAATGCTTATTACAGATAATTTTGCATGTGTGTGGCTGAAAGTCTCCATTTTGAGTGGAGGTGTTCTCACCTATAATAATAGTCTTTACTTTGTCCATGAAGAAAGGCAAACACACTCACTTGCTTACTTAAGTGTAATTTAAAACCAACTCTTGAGCATAATGGGATGTTACAGCCAATATTTATTTTTTTCCTTTCATTAGATAAATAGTATAAATTGGGATCCTTGAGAAAATTGTACCGATGGTATCATATTTGAATGTATTTTGAGCTTGAGACTCACTCAGGCAAATTTTTATCATATGCAAATCACCATCATTATGCAAATAAGAACATCCTCGTTGCCATGCAAGTGTAAAATGGATGTTTGTTTTTATGACGATGAATTATCTTTCCCAGTTGCAGTCTGCTGTGTGCAGTTCAGAAATCTGTGTGGGGGGGCTCCTGTTTGTTTTTCAGAGATTTTTGTTGGTGTCAACGTGAATCTATTGCCAACTCGGGCAAAGTGGATTCTCTGTTTATTCCCAGGTCTAGAATCCTAGTTTCTTTGTTGAAGCATTACTGGGTTTTGTAGGGGTTTTTGTAATTTATAGTTTATATATAGTAGCAAGTCTACAGCTAACTTGAAAAGCTGTAAGCCTTTTGCGGTTCCACTGGGAAGTTCCCTGCTTACCTTCAAAGTCCTCCAGGTCCTTTCTGAGTCATCTTAGAATCCCTCCAGGGAAGAAAATGACCCAGAAGAGTGGATTATTTTGTTGTACTGCTGTATGATATAGGCTAGCTGGATAATATTAGTAACAGTAAATCATTAACAATTAATGCTCCCTAGTGAACACTATGTGCTAAGTATTTAATTTATAGTTTCTCATTTAATCCTCATGCAGCCCTTTAAGGAAGGTTCTGTTATCATCTCCATTTCATACAAGAGGAAAATGAGTTCAGAAAGGTCAAATAACTTGTTCTGGGTCACATAGCCAGTAAGTGGTAGAGTCAGGACTCAGACCCAGGTTCCTGCTCCCACCAAGCTTAAGGTCTTAAGGTCTCTAAAGGGTGACTTGAACTCCAAAGTTGGAGCCATGGGTACTGAATAAAGCAGGGAGCTTGTCTAGGAGGATGCAGTTAAAAGGAGAAACTTTGGTTCCCCTGAGGTCAAAAGGAGAGTCTCCAGTGATGGGAGTGGGCTGAGGTGATGGGTGAGGATGGGGATGGAGGAGGACCAGCCAGTGAACCAGTGTCTCTGAAGGGGGGCAGCGTGAAGGCTTGAAACCAAGCAGGATCCTGTGGGGCTCCTGGACACAAAGCCTTTCTGTGTCCCTCTTTTCTTGATTACAGAAAATAGTCTTCATTCTGCCTCCATGACCTTCCCTGAATTCCAAGGGGCAGGTTCAAACAGTTGCTAATCAGGGAAAAGAGGGGCAGGGTCCTGTTCCCCATCAAGGGATACACAGAACAATATCTTTGAACTGTTTTGCAGATACTGAAACCCACCCCAGGTGGAAGAAGCTAACTGTCTTCTGTTCACAAGCATGTAGACCCCAGACTTGTTAGAACCAGAAGGTTGATGAGGCTGATTTCAGAGTATATCACCACCAACCAATCAGAAGAATATTCATGAGCTGACCACACCCTTTTTGAACCATTACTATAAAATTCCTCATTCCCCCTCCAGGTGGGGGCATGCAGTCTTGGGGGCATGCAGTCTTGAGGGCATTAGCCCACTGTGGCCTCCTTTGTCTGGCAAAGCAACAAAGCTATTCATTTCCACTTGTGTCCAAGTTTTAATTCAGTTGAATTTGGCTTCAGGCTGAGGCCAGAGGACACTTCATCTTATGGTTCCCAGGAAGACATGAGATAATTATGAGTGGTATCAGGACTACCACTCAGGCTCCCACAGCTTGACGTGATTTAGTCCTAATACGCTCTTTCCCCACTTCCTGTCTATCTTAGTGTCTCCATGGTCTAGATCCCCATCAGTTTATTCCAGGCCTAAGAGGGAAAAGGCTGTGGATGAGAACCTCATTGTAGAACATTCCTTCTCAGGCCCTGGGATTTTCCTTTGCAGATGTCTCACTCACTGTACCTTTAATTCGTGGCAGTTCAGCATCTACTCACTTTGGGAAATAGCACCCTGATTTCCGCATTGGGAAATAATCAGTGTCACATGGGTTGCCCAGCAGGTTGCTAACCCAGACGACCTGCTCTTTCCGAGTGCATTGGGGGATGTCTCGAGTTCCTTCCCTGGAATTCAGATCATGAATACTGAGAGGGACTGGAACGAATGAATGCTTCCAGAAAGACCTTGGAAAGATAACCAAATACCTTTTTTTTTTTTTTTTTATGGAATGCTTGATGAATTTGCCTGTCGTCCTTGTGCAAGAGCCATGCTAATCTTCTCTGTATCATTCCAGCTTAGTACACGTGCTGTCAAAGTGAGCATGATAACCAAATACTTCTATTCGTTTATTTATCCTATTGTCCCAGGTCTTAGTTTAAGCACACAAGATCATTGATCTCCATTTGTGGGGTGTGGGGTCTTTAGTTGCAGCATGTGAACTCTTAGTTTGTGGCATGTGAGATCTTGTTCCCTGACCGGGGGTCAGACGCAGGCCCCCTGCACTGAGAGTGCAGAGTCTTGGCCCCTGGACCACCAGGGAAGTCCCATCCAAATACTTTCTGCCACCAGGAACTCCACTGGTGACCTCTGCAAGGTGTGTCTTCCATGTTTCCTGCTGATTCTGAGCATCACGTAACTCCCAGTATCTGTCCTCAGAGCCTGGTGGCCAGCACAGCCTTGGTCACCACCATTCGGAGGAGGTGGGCTAACTGAGCAGGAATCAGAAGAGGACCACCCTAAGAGGGGTTCTTGTCAAGCTTCCAGGTGTTGAGGGGGTCACTGAGAACCATGAGCCAAACTGACAGCAAGGCTAATGATAATGTAATGAGCAAGATTAGTCATGTCCAGCTCTTTGCAACCCCATGGAATAGTCCATGGAATTCACCAAGTCAGAATACTGGAGTGGGTAGCTGTTCCCTTCTCCAGGGGATCTTCCCAACCCAGGGATAGAACCCAGGTCTCCCGCATTGCAAGCAGATTCTTTACCAGCTGAGCCACCAGGGAAGCCCTGCAACAGTGCAGGCAAGAGAAAAAGATAAACACTGAAATGTTCCAGCTATCAATGTTTTTTATTTCTCTACAAAACTGCAGGGCTTCTCCAGTGGCTCAGCGGTAAAGAATCTGCCTGCAATACAGGAGACCTGGGTTCGATCCCTGGGTCGGGAAGATCCCCTGGAGGAGGAAATGGCAACCCACTCCTCTATTCTTGCCTGGAGAATCCCATGGACAGATGAGCTTGGGAGCCTGCAGTCCATAGGGTCACACAGAGTCAGGCACAACTGAAGCGACTGAGCATACACGCACAGAACTGCAATGGGATGAGGGTCAGTTAGATGAGCTCAGTGCTGAGAAGACCCCCACAAAAGGCTCTGGATTGGAGTCAGGAATGAGGAGGGGCAAGAGAGGAAGGGCTGGGGGTGGGAAAGTAGAGGGTCAGAGCAGACAAAAGTGCCCCAGCCAAGAGCCTCCTAAAAGGCCTCCACATGCAGATGCCTCCGCTAGGAAGTTGGATGTCACTTGGGCATGGCCGGCCCAGGGGACCTGAGTCCTTGATGGAAATCCTTTCAGAAAACTCAGAAAGGCTGTTCTTGGCTGTTCACCAAGTCTGGTGTGTGGAGGGCAACATCCCCTGTGGGCCTGTCAGTCAAAGCCTTACAATGACTTGTGATGGACCTGAAAGATCACATGTAGGGTTTTGACTGGAGCTGGCCTTTCAGATCTCAGGCTCTGAAGGCCCAGGTGTGTCCTTCAGAGCTGCTCTTCAGGAATAAACAGCAGAGGTACATTCCCACAAAAAGGTCCTTTCAGGCCTTTCTCTTAAATGGTTCTGTTTAGGCAAGTTCATGTGCCCGAAGCACAGTGATGCCAAACAAACTGAAATGCTGGAGTTCGGAGCAGAAAAGGCTTATTACAGGGCCGTGCAAGGAGGTGGGTGCCCCAGGCCCTAAAAAGCCTCAAGCTCCCCAAAGCAAAGCACTTTTAAAGGCAAGGTGTAGGGGAGGGGGTATTGTGGGGGAGGAGGGGGTGGTGTGGGGGAGGAGGATGGCTTGTGCATGATTCTCTGATTGGCTGATGGTAGGGTAACAGTGCAGTGTCACAGGGGTTAACAGTATCAGTCCTTAGGTGCCAGGGGGCCTGGGGCTCTGCTCAAGGTCATCAAGTGGTTGATATCCATGTGGTAGGGGGGATTTTCACATCTGCAAAATGATTCAGGAAATGTGCATCAGAAACTATTACTTAGTTAATTCTGAGAGGAGATAAAGTGGAGGATATGGTGGAAGTCTTATCCCCCTACCCCCGCCTCAAAGGCCCCATGGGGTTCTATGCTCGGTTGCATTTTCTTCCTGCACTTTGAGTCTTCTAGTGTAAAGTACACAGAGGTGGTTTGGGTGGGTTGGTGTGCTGGGCATTGGGATCCACACGGGTATAAATAATGTCCTACAAGCAGCTCCAAAGAGCTGTTAACAAGTCAGAGAAGGTGGATTTCAGGGGACAGAGGGCTGTAAGCAAGATCTCAGACACCTGAGCATGGAGCCACCCCCACCATCTCCCATCTTTGTCACAGAGCTCAAGATTTGGATTCGGAAAAGAGAAGATCTGATGCATTTAGCCTGGGTCACAGGCCTAGAGAGGCCACATGCAAACAGGGCCTGGGGGTGGGGTTTGGTTCTCCCAAGGAGAACAGGTACGGCTCCCAGAACAGGTGGAACAATGCCAGATGGACACACAACAGCTGGCCACTCAGGTCCTTCTCCTGCTGGTCCCACATGGTCTGAATCGGAGGTTCCAAATTTTTGGATCTGAATCTCTTCATGTCACTTGCAATCTCCTTTGGGGAGAAGATGGTTAAAATATGTTCACATTTTGATGTTGAGGGCAATAATATACAACTATAGGGTTTTTATGTATCATGAGTTTCATTCTCATTTATACAGAAAGAGCACTGTTCTTATCAGCAACAGTGCAAAGCCGCTGGGATGGGCTGAACTGTGCACTCCTCCCCAAGTTCATCTGTTGTTGTCCTAACCCTCAGTACCTGAGAATGTGACTGTATTTGGAGATAGAGGGTCTTTATAAAGGTAATAAAGGGAAAATGAGGCCTTCCCAGATGGCGCTAGTGGTAAAGAACCTGTCTGCCAATATAGGAGACATAAGAGACACGGATTCAGTCCCTGGGTGGGGAAGATCCCCTGGAGGAGGGCACGGCAACCCACTCCACTCTTCTTGTCTGGAGACTCACATGGACAGAGGAGCCTGGTGGGCTACAGTCCACAGGGTTGCAAAGAGTCGGATGTAACTGAAGCATCTTAGCACACATACATGCAAGGTAAAATGAGGTCATATGAGTGGTCCAATCCTATATAGCTGGTGTCCTATAAGAGGAAGAAATTTTTTTTTGTTGTTGTTGGAGTATAGCTGCTTTACGATGTTGTGTTAGTTTCTGCTGTAGAGTAAGGTGAATCAGCCACATGTACATACATCCCCTCTTCCTTGGATTTCCTTCCCATTTGGGTCACTACAGGGCACTGGTAGAGAAGAGGAGAGGAGAATAGAGAAGAGGAGAAAATCTGGACGCAGACACACAGATGGAACACCATCAAAACACGTGGAGAAGACGGCCAGCTGAGGAGAATGGTCTCAAATCAATTCTGTTGACACCTGGATCTTGAACTTAGAGCCTCTGGCAATGTGAGAAAATTAATTTCTTGTGTTACTTTGTTATGGCAGCCCTGACAAACTAATACAGCCTCTGTAATTCCTATCTGAGAATAGACAGTGCGTCCTATTATAGAAGTTTGGGGAACTTTCACATGTATTAAAGGTTATTTTTGTTTGTTTTTCAGAAGTTCTCTCTTTTTTAACTCCAGCAAGCAGGCAGACCACTTGCTTTTTGAACCTGTCTGTAAGATTAATTGTCCAGAAAATGTTGTGAATTAATTGCTTACATCATTAAAAGGTCAGTAGGAAACAGGTGATGCTTTTTTAAAAAGGTGGTTTGCTGTGCAGGTTGCATTGGCTGCTCTGGTGTTTCACTGAGCTCAGAGTTGCAGAAGTGCAAACAGAAGTTCAGTGACACTGACAAGCTACCATGTAAGAGCCAGAACTAATGATACCTATTATAAATTAATTTATATGTATGAGGAATATATATATAATCATATCAATCCTATTATTATCTAGTATAGCATATTTTAATTATTTATAATATAAATAGTTTGTTCCCCAATAATTATGTAGTATATTATATTAATATATACAATAATATATAATATAATTAATACATATAATTAATTTTTGACTTCTTATTTTTTAGAGATTAAGAACTTTGCAGAAGCAATGGTGAAATTTTCTACTTTCACGCTCTTTTGAGGTACAGGAAGTCATTTTGATTTGGCTTTCTGGACCCCTAAAAATATCAGTCAACCACAACCCCCAATTTCCCTTCTATCAGTTTTAGCATGAGTGGTCCAGGCAACCAAGCACAGCATCCTCCAAATGAGTTGATTGGCTCAAGCACAAGCAGGTGATCTAAGCTGGTCCAATCAGAACAAAGCTCAGGGCTTTGTAAGATCCACTGAAAAAGAAGACTGCTGATCACCCTAACTTGAATTTGGGAGGATGTGGGCTGACACTCCTGCAACCATTGTGCCACCAGGAGGAGAGAGCATGGCAGACAGTGGTGTTTGCATCAAAGTACAGCTGAAAGGGAGAGAGAGAAATCAGATTTCTATGTCATCCTTTGAACTCAGATTAAGCCATGTGTAAAGCCAGATCTGAGCCTTTCTAGTTACATGGTCTAATAAATTTTTTTCCTTCTGCCTACTTGGGTTGGGTTGTAAAAGTTTGATTTCTTAGTGAGACATCAAATGGGCAAAGATTGATGGATGGCTTGAACTATCTGTTTGATACGAAGGAAAAAAGGTGGTCCATTTATTGGTTAAATGCCCTTTGTGTTAATTATTGATAGAACTGCCATATGACCCAGCAATCCCACTGCTGGGCATACACACTGAGGAAACCAGAATTGAAAGAGACACGTGTACCGCAATGTTCATCGCAGCACTGTTTATAATAGCCAGGACATGGAAGCAACCTAGGTGTCCATCAGCAGATGAATGGATAAGAAAGCTATGGTACATATACACAATGGAGTATTACTCAGCCATTAAAAAGAATACATTTGAATCAGTTCTAATGAGGTGGATGAAACTGGAGCCTATTATACAGAGTGAAGTAAGCCAGAAAGAAAAACACCAATACAGTATGCTGCTGCTGCTGCTAAGTTGCTTCAGTTGTGTCCGACTCTGTGCGACCCCATAGACGGCAGCCCATCAGGCTCCCCTGACCCTGGGATTCTCCAGGCAAGAACACTGGAGTGGGTTGCCATTTCCTTCTCCAATGCATGAAAGTGAAAAGTGAAAGTGAAGTCACTCAGTCGTGTCCGACTCTTCTTGACCCCATGGACTGCAGCCCACCAGGCTCCTCCGTCCATGGGATTTTCCAGCAAGAGTACTGGAGTGGGGTGCCATTGCCTTCTCCCCAATACAGTATATTAACACATATATATGGAATTCAGAAAAATGGTAACGATAACCGTGTATGTGAGACAGCAAAAGAGACACAGATGTCTAGAACAGTCTTTTGGACTCTGTGGAAGAGGGAAAGGGGGGATGACTTGGGAGAATGGCATTGAAGCATGTATAATATTATATGTGAAACGAATTGCCAGTCCAGGTTCGAAGCATGATACAGAATGCTCAGGGCTGGTGCACTGGGATAACCCAGAGGGATGGTATGGGGAGGGAGGTGGGAGGGGTTTCAGGATGGGGAACATGTGTACACCTGTGGTGGATTCATGTTGATGTATGGCAAAATGAATACAATATTGTAATTAGCCTCCAATTAAAATAAATAAATTTATATACATATATAAAAAAGAACTTTCACCACCTGCAGTCTTGCCCTTTGAGTTCACCTAGAGATGTAAGTGTTGGTGTCACTGTGCTTGAAGGCAGACGTTGATTTGTGCAGAGAGTGAAAAGACCGAGTCCTAAGGCAACAAGACACGGTTTGCTTTCACCTTAACTAGTAACCGACAATAAGGTTTGTCTGTTGGAATTTTTTAAATCATAGGTTCAATTTCAGTAGTTGCGATCGGTCTGTTTGTGTTTTCTGTTTCTTTCTGGTCGGGTCTTGGGAGACTGTACCTTTCTAAGAATTTGCTCATCTCTACTAGGCTGTTCATTTTATTGGCTTACCGTTGCTTGCAGTAGTCTCTTATGATCTTTTGTATTTTTGTGGTGTCAGTTGTAACTTCTCCTTTTTCATTTCTAGTTTTATTGATTTGAGCTCTCTCCCTTTGTGTCCTGATGAGTTGGCTAAAGGTTTATTTCGTTTATCTTTTCAAAGAACCAGTTTTTAATTTTATTGATCTTTTCTATCGTTTTCTTCATCTCTATTTCATTTATTTCTGCTCTGAGTTTTATGGTTTATTTCTCTCTACTAACTTTGGGTTTCGTTTGTTCTTCTTTCTCTAGTTGCTTTAGGTATATGGTTAGGTTGTTTATTTGAGACTTCTCTTGTTTCCTGAGGTTAGATTGTATTGCTGTAAACTTCCTTCATAGAACAGCTTAACTGCATCCCATAGGTTTTGGATCATCGTGTTCTCATTTTCACTTTTCTCCAGGTATTTTTTGTTGTTTAGTAACATACTTCTTAGCCTTTATGTGTTTGTGTTTTTTATAGCTTATTTTTCCTTGTAGTTGATTTCTTTTTTTAAATATTTATTTACTTATTTACTTGCGCTAGGTCTTATTTGTGGCATGTGGGATCTAGTTCCTTGACTAGGGATTGAACTCAGGCCCCCTGCATTGGCAATGTAGAGACTTAGCCACTAGACCACCAGGGTAGTCCCTTGTAGTTGATTTCTAATCCCAAGGCATCATGGTTGGAAGGTCCAAGGGAGAAGATGGTGGCTTCAGGAAAAACACATATATATTCATATTGTGCTGTGCTTAGTAGCTCAGTCGTGTCCAATTTTTTGTGGCCCTATGGACTGTAGCCCTCCAGAATCCTCTGTCTATGGAGATTCTCCAGGCAAGAATACTGGAATGGGTTGCCATGCCCTCCTCCAGGGGATCTCCCCAACCCAGGAATCGAACCCAGGTCTCTCACATTGCAGGCGGGTTCTTTACCATCTGAGCCACCAAGGAAGCCCATATATATAAACATATAAAAATTTTTTTCCCCTTGTAATATGCTCTTATATTTTTCCCTTGTATTATCACAATACTAATTAAATTATTAGTGGCATAAGAAGGAAAATTAATTGTACTGCTTCTCTCTTCTGCTAGAATAAAACTGCAATAAGACATAGTTTTTGATGTAATCTTGTTTACTACTACGTCCCTGTATGTTGTAGGACTTCAGGAACAATTTAGTGTAAGAATAAGAAAACCAGGCTCAGAGATATGAGGTAACATGCTCAGGACTGCACTATCAATAGAGCTGGGATGCAATTCCTCTTCATAACCTCTAGAATGTGAGTATGTAAAGGGAAAAAGAGGGCAGAGCATCACACGAGGCTCCCAGATGGAAGTGCCCCAAAGCAACACTAGAAAAGTGCCTTGGACCAGCTCTCATGCTGCTGCTGCTGCTAAGCCCTGCAGTCGGGTATGACTCCGTGTGACCCCATAGATGGCAGCCCACCAGGCTTCCCCATCCCTGGGATTCTCTAGGCAAGAACACTGGAGTGGGTTGCCATTTCCTTCTCCAGTGCATGAAAGTGAAAAGTGGAAGTGAAGTCTCTCAGTCGTGTCTGACTCAGCAACCCCATGGATTGCAGTCTACCAGGCTCTTCCGTCCATGGGATTTTCCAGGCAAGAGTACTGGAGTGGGGTGCTATTGCCTTCTCTGACCAGCTCTCATAATCCACCATAAAACTGGTGGGTTGTCTTAAAGATCAAAATTAAAGAGATGCCAAGGTGAGTGGAGAATGTGCAGGTGTGAACTTCAGCAGATGCTTTCTGTCTGAACACCATGAACTGGAAGATGGAAACACCCTTTGAGAATCACTGAATAGACGTCCAGTCTAGAGGGCTGCTCTGAAGATGGTGCTGCCGGGGGAGAGGAAGGTCTCAAGGAGGAAGAAATAGCATCTTCTGATCATGAGGCATCAGGAGGTATAAGGGGATAAGTGTGAGTGGAAGAGGAATGAGAGATGGTGCCTTAGTCAGATTCTGGCTAGGAATAGAGTCCACACCAGCTACTTGCCAGGACAGCATGATCTGGGGCACTGGCCAAAATCATGGGCAGGGAGGAGAGCCCAACAGAGCATGGTGAGGAAACCAGAAATCCTAGCGCTTGGAGGACACAGAGGGAAGGGACAGTCCTGAGACCCCCTGGAGAGAACTAGTGCCTTGGGGACGTCTTTCCTGCCACCCGAGTCCCTGTAGGCCGACGTCGTGAGAAACCAGGTGACCAGGGGTCCTGGGAAAAGTAAACCTCAAGGATCAAGCCTCACAGATGCAGAAGAGGGCAGGGGCGGATCTGGGACTGGGTCTGAAAGCAAACTCAGTGATGCAGGATTAAGGACGGTGAGCGGGGGGGCGGGGAGAAACCACATCCCATGCCTGGAAAAGCTTGAGCTCAATCCTCTGCCTGAGAATAAGAGGCATGGATGGAAGGGATGCAATTAAAGAAAAATTACTTTTGAAAATCCCATTAGTGCCCAAATGTTTTGTTATTAGATAATAACTAAATAGAAAAGGAAAACGCAGTGTTTATGGTCATACATTATTAAAATATTAACCAGGCCCCCGTGGAATCTGAATTTCCTTCTTTTCTGACTTCATTGAGGGCCCTTGAGCCTTTTGGATGCAAATGCTGTTTATTCAACACATTAAGCAATGCAGTTCAAATTATTTATTAATGGTGCTTATTTAATTTGATATCTAGGGTGTTTTCTGTCTGTGTCTGATGTCATTTGGGAAACAGACCATTTTTTTCCATTTTTTATTCCTATTAAACAGATTTGAGAGTGAATTATTCACGGAATTGTTTAATTTTGAGGGACTTTGATTATATCGAGTCTGTGTGTCATTTTCTCCTCCTTTATTGAGGCTGCCAGAAGTCAATTAGCCATCCCTAAAAGAAACAACAGCAGATATCTCATTAGCAGTGGGCTTAATATTTATTTTTTTTTAGATGTCTTTTCATTTGTGGTCATAGTTTCTGTTTAGATAAATGATTGTACAGATGCTTTGAAATGCATGCAAGGCCTTTTTTTTTTTCCAGTCAAGGAAATTGACTGCAACTGTTTCATGCAAAAAAATTTTCCAAGATTGTATGCTGATTGGGAGCAGGGGCCACGTTTTGAACTTTTTACGAATGCTGGCTAACCTTTAAGGGTGTAAACTATGTGTAAGATACTATGCTGTGTGGATTACAAATACGATCTGATTAAATTCTCACCATAACATTGTGATCCAGGGCTAAGAAAGCACTCCAAGCTCATAGCTGGCTCTGGCCATTCAAGATCCTGTTATTTTAACCATTAATCATCTCCTCTGAATGTATTATGTGCTTGCGCTTAGTCACTCAGTCATGTCCAATTCTTTGTGACCCCACAGACTGTAGCCCGCCAGGCTCCGCTGGCGTGGGATGCTCCAGGCAAGAGGACTGGAGTGGGTTACCATTTCCTACTCCAGGGGATCTTCCTAACCCAAGGATCAAAACTGCATCTCCTGCATTGGCAGACGGATTCTTTAACACTTAGCTACCTGGGAAGCCCAACAAATCATAAATTCCAGGTAATATTTTATTTTGTGAACCAATGAAGAAATGCAGCAGTGGAGAGGTATCTTGCTACTTCTGAAAAAGGGTACAATGTCACCTAGTGATCCTGCAATTCATTTTGTTTTTAACGCTGTGGACATTTACTAGTTAGGACTCAGGGTAGCAAGTGACAGGAATGCAATTCAAACTGACAAAAGCAAAAATTAAAAGGGAATTTGGTTGAAAAAACCATAAAGTTGATAGGAAATGTTAGCTTCAGGTATGGCTGGACTCAGACACTCAAACAATGGACTGATCTCTTTTCGCTACAAAGATTTCCAGTCTTCTGGGTTATTTTTGTTCCCAGGGAGCATATTCCCTTTTGGTGTTGAGATGGCAAATGGAGCAGCTCAGATCCACCTCCCAATTTTTTTAGTGCCCTTCTGGTGGCTCGAGCAAAAGACCTAGGAAGAGGTATGATGGGCTTAGACGAGATAATGTGCTCATCCTTTAGCCAATCACTGCAGTGGAGGAGTATGACACTTTGATGATCCATCCCTGGTCCACACACCTATGCCAGGACTCAGGTTGAGCACCCTAGTGAACCAGTACCATCCAGACTGCTTGGCTTGACTGGGGAAGGTGGGTTGTCTTGAAAGAACAAATCCAGATCAGGAAAAATACCTAAGTGCGTTGTTCACTTGTTGAATTTTGAGAAACTTGTTGAGGACGCTTGTCACTTCTGATTATATCTTCTGCTGTCAGTGTTTGAGTCACTTTCCAGAGGCTTCTAGCAATCTCCATTGTCTTTGTGTCAAGATCCGTGTAGGATGCCTGGGTGTGGGTGGAGACTTGTCTTATTTCTTTTGGGTTTAGTGTGTTCTGTGTGTGATTCACTGCTGCTGCTGTTCTTCAGGGGGTTGAATCAAACTAGGATAAAATCCTAGACTTAAGCTATCTTTTTTTTTTTTTTTTTTCTTCTCTACTCATATTTTCAACTATCACTTAAAGACTTGAGGAGCCCCTCTGGGGAGAGAAGGAGTTGTTGGTTCAGAGCATACTGACAATTCTTTAATGGAGTTTCCTTCATTTTGGAAGAAACAGAGGACTGAGAACTGCTTGGTTTTTTTCTCCCAGCTCAGTGTCTGTCTGGGTCTGGGAGAAATTTGTTTCTTGTTCAATGTCTCCTATTTATTCTACTTCCAGCCCAAAAAACTTGCCTTTTTATTTAGATTCACCCCCTGATTACCATGGAATCACCCTCCTGCCTGAATCTGCTGTCTTGTCTTTCAATTTTGCCTAAATAACATTCTTGTCCTACTCAAAGTGGCTGGGTATTTACAGGTCTCATGGAATCAGTCATTTAACAGTCAGCCAGTCAACAGAGAGATACCAAGACACACCCTCCAACATTAAGGAGTTCACACCCTTGCTATCAGGAAGAGCAGACTCTTGTACAGACCATTCCAGTGGAGAACTGTAAACAGAAGGGTCCAGAGCAAGGCAAGATCTTGGTAGACTCAGTGTAATGGGCAAATAGCACTTATTCTTCCTTCCTGGATGCTTTCTTTTTCTGTTTTGGAATTGACATGGACTTTATATAAAATAAAATTCACCATGTTAAGTGTGCAATTTGGTACTTTTTAGCATACTTAAAGGATTGTACAATCATCACTACTATGTATTCTACAATATTTTCATCACCCCCAAAGCAACCCCATACCCATTAGCAGTCACCCCTCAATGCCCCTCCATGCCCAGCCCCTGGTAACCACTAATTTGCCTCCTGTGCCTATAGATTTATCTACTCTGGCTATTTCATATAAAGGAATCATACTGTATGTAACCTTTTGCATCTGGCTTCTTTCACTTAGTATCAGGTTTTCAAAGTTTGTCCATGTTATTGCCTGCATCAGTGCTTCATTTCTTTTTATGGCTGAAGAATCATTAAAAAATTCTACCATGAATATATGAGGGTTCCTCAACTTAATCTGGTTCCCTTGTCTTTCTCCCTTACTCACAGATTATTTCTTGCAATTTAAAATTTTATGTTTACCTATTGGTCTTTACATTTTATTTTTGTCCATTATTTAGCTTCTTGTTTCTAAGTTTCTAGAGTCCCATTTATCCAATTCAAATAAACATATACATAAACCCTCATCTAGACCACAATGGAATATTCTCTTCACACAGCAAGAAAATCTATACAAAATATAGATTTGGTGATAATCTTAATCATTCTAATAATCCTAATATCACCCCTAAAAATAAGCAAGCTAAATTCATCTTTTTATGGTGGGAAGATTTTTGTGGGGGAATTTTGTGTGTTTGGATGGAAGTAACAGAAACCTCTATCAGAGGTTGCATGATGGCTTCCCTGAAACAAGAAACCAGAAACCAGGCTTCCCTGGTGGCTCAGTGGAAAGGAATCTGCCTGCAATGCAGGAGAGACAAGAGACACATGTTTGATCCCTGGGTCAGGAAGATCCCCTGGATGTGGGCATGACAACCTACTTCCAGTATCCTTGGTGGGAAAATCCCATGGACAGAGGAGCCTGGTGGGCCATGGTCCACGGGGTTACAAAGAGTCAGATATGATTGAAGGGACTGAGCACAGAATCCTCATGAGAATTTGAACAAACGTAAAATCGGTGCCCAGGAGTTTCCCATGGAATACAGCTGTAAGAGCTCTGCATTGTGCCCACTGCTCTGTGCATACGAGCTCTGCTCTTCTTTATCTGTGAGTGCCCTCCTGTGAGGCTTCGCGCCTGCAGCAGATGGATGACACCTTTCTGCAGGTCCTAAGATGCTCCTGTAGGGAAGCTTTCTGGAGGATCTGGCTTGTGACAGGGACCTCCCAATGGTCTAATCAACAGTGGCCAACAGAAAAAGTCTCCTAGTGTGGAGACTTTTATAGTTGCCTTTTATAGTTGCCAGGAGCCCATCACACAATGATAGATTAAAGGACCCTTTGGACTTATGTTGATGTCACAAAGGATGTTTCTTCACAAGTGAAAAGAGACAAAGATGAGGAGGAGAAGTGGCAGAGCGAAAGGAGAAGAGAGATAGTGTGAGAATAAAGGAAACCATGCATGCTTGAGGCTGAGGACTACATGGGGAGCTGTGTCCTCTGAGGATGGAGCAGTGCAGAGGACTTGGTGGGTTCCAGGGGAACCTGAGGCAGTGGGAGGGAGAGTACAAGTGTGGCCCAAATTATTCATGAAACTCCTCGTCCAGGTTGTAAATGCTCAGGGCTCTCATAAACCCATCTTCCACAAGGCCATTCTCCATATGGATTAAGAGTTCCTGGGGGAAGGCCACGTTTCTCTGAAACAAGCATCACCTTGTTCCTAGTTGCCAGGGAGCAAGGGATAAATAAATGCACTTGGAAATATAAATGCGTAATAAAGAAAATAAAAATGGCAATAAGACACAGTTTACCTGGCAAGTTACCTCCTTACTTTAATGAAATCCTTTTTACTGCACCATTTACCAGCCTTGTGTCCAGTCGATAGAAAACTTAATAATGAAGCAAGATCCCACAGTGCTTTCTGAGGACACTTATAAATTTGGTTGGGGGTTGGGGAGGGGGGAGTGTTCCTTCTTCCTTATTCAACTAAGATTAAATATGGCTCTTAAAATACTGCAATGGAGATTGAGAAGAAGCTTTATTTCTGCCATGGCACATGAAATAGCTTTGATTAAAACTCCACGAAGTACAAAAAGATTCTGTTGTATGTGTTCATGCTGTATAGTAGCCAACAATGCATTACTTGGAACAAAGCAATTCCTTTTCATTAGTAACCTTACACCAGAAAAGCAAAATGGGTTGGTTTTGGATTGGCTGCCAAATATTAAATTCCTAATCATTCATGTGAAGTACCATTTCACATAAAATACACTCAGCATTTGTCTATAATTATATTTTCTCATGATTAAGACAAATTAACGCATAAGGAAAATTGTGACTTATTGCCTCATGATACCTAGGATCTCACAAGTGTTATTTTTAGTCTCTTAAGAAGTTCAAACATACTGTATATATTTCTATTATGTTTATATTTCTGTTCAGAGGGGAGACAAAGATTATTTAATTGCTGGCAACAGGACAATTGGTTATTGATGTAGAAAAGAATTACAGCTTCACCTCACACCATAGAGTGAGATGAATTTCAAATAAAAGAAAGAATAAATTTAAGGAAATGAAACCAAGAAAACAGAGCTGGTGTATTAGTAGTTCTCAGTGTGAAGTTAGCCTTCCGAAGCCCAAGAGCCAGGGAAGAAAGTTCAGTTTATGGTTTCAACTACATAAAATAAAAACAAATTTATACATGCCCCAGTGACCATAAATAAAATTAAAGAGCTAATGAACCACTGGGGGAAAATACTTACTAAGTACAACAAAGTATTGAAATCTCATTAAGGACTCATACCAACCACCTTAACAGTCTCACACATTATTGAAGAAAGAGGAAAAAGGAGTGAGTAGGCAAGTGATCAAACAGAACTGAAAATTTGTGGAAAAAATGTTTATTAGTAGTAAAAACAAAAAATAAAAAAAAAATCTAAAACATTGAGATACTGCTTTTCAACTATCAACTGGCAAACCACTTTTGAAATAAGGCCATTAAACAGCATTTCCCAACTTTGGCACTACTATGTAATATTTTTGGATGATTATTTTTGGGAAGGGTTATCCTTGTAGCAGAAATTAATTGAGGTACCCCATTATGTTAGTGCTTCCTCTCTACTCATGCAAACTATAGATTTTCTTTCTTGCTTAATCACACTCTGAAAATGATTGCCCTCTAGCTAAGGTTGCACTATGTACCTGATGTTTACCCCTCCAAGATAATACTCCCCAACACTCCTTTCCCCTGGGAGCATTCTTCATTTCAGAAAGATCAGGGAAGGAAAATCTTGAGGACCACATGTTCTGGAATCACCTGACACCAGCCCTAATGATCTCAATGCCCCCAGGAGAAGGAGAAAAATGCAAGAACTACATCAGTCGCAATCCTTATCTACAGCTCTGTTTTCCATTCTAAAACTGTAAGACCTCTTCCAGCTTCCCAGGAAGTGGGGCATAGTCTTGAGAGCATTAGTCTGTGGCCTCCTTTGCCTGGCAAAGTAACAAAGCTACTCCTTTCTACCCCTCCAAAGCTCTGTCTCTGCATTTCTATTTGGCACCAGTGAACAGAGGCTGAGTTTGGGGGGCAACATCCTGCACTGAGTCTCTACCCACCAGATGCCCCTTGCACCCTCTCCCTCTGACCCTGAGAAAGGTCTCCAGACAATATCCCATATCCTCTTGGGCCCCAAATTTCCCACTTGGTTAGGCTGCAAGGAAATTTGCAGTCTTGTACATTTCTGGCTCAGAGAAATTTTGGGAAAGAAACATGGAAATATGTATTAAAAGATCTGGGAACATACATCCTCTCTTATCTAGCAGTTATATTCATAGCATTTATCCCGAGGAAAGTATCTGTGCACTGTCAACTACAAATTGGCTTGCCATTGGCACTTGCCATCCACTTCTACAAGGATTAAATTATGTGCTGCTGCAGTTGCTGATTTCCAAAATCCTCAGAAAGTTCAGGGTGGAAAACAGAGACGAGGCTCTCTGTGTCCTGGAAAACCTGGCAGAGCAGGTTTTTGGATAGTTAGATATTGTCAGAAGCTGATTTTATGAGCCCAATTTTTGTATCTCCTCCTATCCAAAAAAGCACCAAAATCCTTCATGGTGATGTCTGCTCCTCGTGACTAGCAGAAACTGCAAAAGAGTATATGCTTGATCGCATGTATTCCTTCTTCACCAAAATCACATATATGCTGACCTTAGATATGCAGATGACACCACCCTTATGGCAGAAAGTGAAGAGGAACTAAAAAGCCTCTGGATGAAAGTGAAAGTGGAGAGTGAAAAAGTTGGCTTAAAGCTCAACATTCAGAAAACGAAGATCATGGCATCCGGTCCCACCACTTCATGGGAAATAGATGGGGAAACAGTGTCAGACTTTATTTTTCTGGGCTCCAAAATCGCTACAGATGGTGACTGCAGCCATGAAATTAAAAGACGCTTACTCCTTGGAAGGAAAGTTATGACCAACCTAGATAGCATATTCAAAAGCAGAGACATTACTTTGCCAACAAAGGTTCGTCTAGTTAAGGCTATGGTTTTTCCAGTGGTCATGTATGGATGTGAGAGTTGGACTGTGAAGAAGGCTGAGCACCGAAGAATTGATGCTTTTGAACTGTGGTGTTGGAGAAGACTCTTAAGAGTCCCTTGGACTGCAAGGAGATCCAACCAGTCCATTCTGAAGGAGATCAGCCCTGGGATTTCTTTGGAAGGAATGATGCTAAAACTGAAACTCCAGTACTTTGGCCACTTCATGCAAAGAGTTGACTCTGATGCTGGAAGGGATTGGGGGCAGGAGGAGAAGGGGATGACAGAGGATGACATGGCTGGATGGCATCACTGACTCGATGGACATGAGTCTGAGTGAACTCTGGGAGTTGGTGATGGACAGGGAGGCCTGGCGTGCTGCGATTCATGGGGTCGCAAAGAGTCCGACACGACCGAGCGATTGATCTGATCTACCCCCTGCCTCTTCAGAACAGTTTCCCAGAGCTATCTCCTGGGCTATAGTCCTATCAGTGCTCTCTCCTGGGCTGCAGTCCTCATTTTGCCACAAATAAAGCTTAACCCGCAACTCTCATGTTTTGCATTTTTTTGAAGCCTGCAGCACTAACATTTGAATTTGTTATAATATCCAAAGCTTGTTTTTAATTGCAAACAATGATAAATCACATAACCTGCAACAGCAAGGAGTGAATGATTTGGTATAGAACAGTAACGTTGTTATCTGGGGTCTCTATAACTATAAATAAAACTGTGACCAATGTACACAAAGTGTCTAGCTATGAAACAATATTTAGCTTAGGAAACGGGGAGATGAGTGGGGTATAAATGTGCACAGAAAAATACTGCCAGGACAATTATCAAACTGGTGCTGGATGGTAAGTTTTGGTTATATTAGTTATCTACTGCTATAAAACAAGCCACAAATTAACTGGCTTAAAGCAAAGCTCATTATCTCTTTGTTTCTGTGGGTCAGGAATTCCAGGTGAGACTGTTCAGCTGGGTGGACCTAGCTCAGAGTCTCTCACAAGGTTGCTACCAAGATGGCAGCTGAGGTTGCATCGTCTGAAGGCTTGTCTGCAGCTGGAGGATGCATTTTTAAATGCCTCACTTGCATTGCTATTGAAAGGAAGTGTGGGTGGAAAATGACACCCCTGTATCAGTAAATGGGCTTCCCAGGTGGTGCAGTGGTAAAGAATCTGCCTGCCAATGCAGGAGATGCTGGAAATGCAGGTTTTATCCCTGGGTTGGGAAGATCCCCTGGAGTAGGAAATGGCAACCACTCCAGTATTCTTTCCTGGAGAATCCCATGGACAGAGGAGCCTGGAGGGCTACAGTCCATGGGGTCACAAAGACTCGGACATTACTGAGCCCAAATGCACACACATTAAGGAGGTAAGCAAAGAAAATAACTGAGAGATTCCTGCAATATTCTATGTGAGAAACAGATGAGATCTGAACCAGGGTGGTAGCAGTGTGGACGAAAGGAAAGAGAAAATCCTTATGTATTTAGGGTGAAGTGTCAGTAGAGATTGATGATTAATTCTATGTAGACGGTAAGGAGTAAGGAGTAGGTAAGACTTTGAGAAGAGTTTCAAATGCAGTGAGCAACTAGGGAATTTTAAAGACCATTTTATAGCTACAAGGGGCAGAGAAAAGAAATAGAAGGTATATATTTTGTGACACTATAAAAAATTAAATGTTAATTGCTTATGGAAAGTGTCCAATAGGTACTTGGGAATTCAGTCTGAATCTCAGGTGCAATTTCTTGGATAAATATGGGGCCATCTTTTCATAGTTACCGGTGAAAGTTGTGGTGTCCATAAGATGCCGAGGAGTGGACTTAGAATTGAAGAAAGAATATATTCCCAGAGGATACTTAAGAGGTAGGTAAAGAGGGAAATAACCCCACAGATTAATACTAAGGAGGAAATCAGTAAAGGAGGAAAAAATGACAAAACCATGAGCTCATAGCCTCAAGAGGAAAGAAGTGGGTCATGTTAAGTGTTATGGAAAAATAGGACAGATGAGAAATTAAACACATCCTTGAGATTCCTAATTAGTAGGTCACCTGTGACATGATTGGAAATTGTGTCCACAGACTGATGGGGAAAAGATAAATTGCAGTTGGCTGAAGAGTGAAAAATCTATTTAGTATTGGCAGACAAAAGAGATTTTCAACAGGAACCCTGGATTCTAGCAATGAAGGATAAATGGTTATTTGTACTCTACAACCAATTAATGAAAGAGATTTCTACTCTTCAGAAGATTTAATGTTAGACACACATGCAGAATAATGACAAAATTAATAATCAAAATTGAACATTTGTTGCAGTGGGAACTGTATATTCTGATGCAAATTGCAGGTGCTTACATATGTGCTAAGTACAATCAAGAGCTAATGTTTATTGAATAACTTATGAGCCAGAAACTTCCCATCTCTTGTTTTATTTCTTCCATCCTTATAACTCCAGGGTCCTTGTCCCTGAGAACAAATGAGGCCATGGACATCGATCCCCCAGTTTCACTTTTTGGGCTCTCCCCTTCCTTGTCACTACTTCTTTTAGGAGTCGGCTCTTGGGTAGAGTTGGAGAAGACTCTATGGTGTTGGCCATCACTCAGTGAAATTCATCTCTAAACAGCTCAAGCAAAATGATAATTCATTGGTTCATGTTATAAAATGATTTAAAGTGGAGGCACAGATTTGATGTCAAGAAAACTGGAGGCAGGCTCTCAGATTCCCTTGGGATTTCTTTTGCTCACTAAACATTGGCTTCATTCTCTTATATCTGCTTTCTACCATGTGAAGGACCCAGTTACTGGTGGCTCTGAATCTTACAGCCTTACAGCTTTCTTTTTGGATGTGGACCATTTTAAAGTCTTTATCAAATCTGTTACTATATTGCTTTTAAAAAATTTTTATATTGGCGTATAGCTGATCCACAATTTGTGATAGTTTCAGGTATACAGTAAAGTGATTTAGTTTTACATGTTCGCATATATATTCTTTTTCAGACTCTTTTCCCATATAGGTCATTCCAGAGTATTGCATAGAATTCCCTGTGCTGTACAGTAGGTCCTTGTTGATTATCTGTTTTACATTATAGAGGTGTGCATATGCCACTCAAGACCTCCCAATTCATCCCTCCCACATCTTTCCCCCTTGGTGACCACAAGCCCACCTCTTAAGTCTGTGAGTCTGTTTCTGTGCTATAAACAAGTTCATCTGCATCACTTTTGGAGTCCACATGTAAGTGCTATCATATTATATTTTTCTTTGTCTGACTTACCATGTTGCTGCAAATGGCATTATTTCGTTCTTTTTAAAAAAAAAAATAGGTTTAAGGTATGTTTTACATGCAATAAAATTCACTCTTTTTGAATGAACAGGTCTGTTTGTTTTGACAATGTATGTAATAGTGTAAACATCAGCACAATCATTAAGTGGGATATTTCTTTCTTTTATTTAATTTTATGTTACAATATTGCTTTTGCTTCTGTTTTGTTTAGGTTTTTTGGCTGCAGGACATCTGGGATCTTATCTTCCCAACCAGTGACCAGTGATGATCCTGCACCTCTTGCAGTGGGAGGGGAAATCTTAACCACCGGACTGCCAGGGAAGTCCCGGGATCCCACAGCTTTTCAGCCTTTCAGCAAGAAGAAAAAAGAGCTTCTACTTCTGAGATCCAATTTGAAAAATCTCAGGGAAGGACTCTTACTGGCCCTCCTGGGTTACACATCCATTCATTCTATCTATCAGTCACTGTTGCCTCCTGGGTTACGTATCCCTTCAATGGGCCAGTCAATGTTGCCTGGAAGAAGAGGGAAGAGCTGGTATGTTGGGTTCAGTATAGACCACAGACCCAATTTCATGTCTGGGACAAGCAGTTATAGAAGGATTTTCAGAGAGATTCTGGTAAAACACACCTATGACTGCAACCAGCTTCCCACCCCTACCATGATGTGCTTGATCAGAAAACCTTCCCGACCAGTCCCACCGCACCTTGTAAGTCAACCCATGCAAAACAAATGCTGTGTCTCACCCATCCCGTGAACTCAAAAACAAATCTCAGCTTAGGCTCAGAGACTCACGTTCACCCGCAATCCCCCATTTACGTTTATGGGCCAATACCTTGCCCGTGGCCATGTCTACTCTAAGAGGAGCAGAGCTGTGAGCCACCTGATGGACACAACACTACCATTCACATATCACACTTTGCAAGATTTGGGGGCTTTAAGTATTTGAGTTTGACAAGGTAGAAATCAGGAAAAACTAACATTTCTGATTTGCTTTTCTATTTATCTGAGGCTACTTCCTTGGTGGCTCAGATGGTTAAAAAAACAAAAAAGCTGCCTGCAATGAAGGAGACTGGAGTTTCATACCTTGGTCAGGATCAGACACAACTGAGCAACTAACACTTATCTGAGGTTGGAATAAAAATTATGAGCTTACCCTATGGAAAATAATATGGAAGTTTCTTTAAAAACTAAAAATAGAGTTACTATATGACCTAGTAATTTTACTCTTGGGCATATATCAGGAAAAGACAAAAAGTCTAATTTGAAAAGTTACATGCATCTCAGTGTTCATAGCAGGACTATTTATACTTGAAACTAACAGAATATTGTTAATCAACTATACTTTAATTAAAAAAAAATAATGAGCTTAAATCCCTTCCATTTGGAGATCAGAAAGCAAGGGTGTGTCTGAAGTATGTGGAATTGGTGGTCTGGGACAGGGCAGTAGGTACTGGGTACTGGGAGACCTGTATCTAGTCGACTTTGCTGCCAATTACATGTGCAATCTGGACTTGCCATTGCAGTGTTTGTGTCTTGACTTCATCTGAAAAAAGAGAAGGAAGTCCCCAGAATTTTTGTGTTCATATTCTTGGATATTCTTGAGCACATAGATAAGCATTTTCCCCTCCACTGGAGAATGATGTACAGACCTGTGTTGTTATTGGATGTCCATGCTGTTAGTGGATGCACACAAATCATTCCTTTTGATAACCACAGTAGGATTATCCTTGGTGAAACAGTCCTTCCTACTCTCAGTACGTGTGGTTTGGGTAGCTTTACAACCTCAAATCCAGTTCAGCCAGGCTATCCCTAAGCAATGGGCCTGTGGTCCTATTTGAGATGCTGACAGTCAGGCTGAGATATATTGTTGGAATCATCAGAAAAAGAGTTCCCTCTCACTTAGATTTGGGCCTGTAGATTTGTAAGAGAGTAGCTGCAGGGGCCACTGGGTGGGGAGGGGCTGCCAGAGAGAGATGTCAATACCAAAGAAAGTCAAGCCTAGAGGTGGAGAGAGACTAAGGCTGGGTGACCACCTGGATCCAGCCATTCCTGAAGGATTCTCCATCAAACTTTCGATTTGTGGGTTCCTTTCACGACTGAGTGACTGAACTGAACTGAACTTCACGGATGTAGGACAGGGACCACTTACGATTTCTGTACCCCTAATGTCTGGCAGAATGTAGGTGTTCAGTTACTGTTTATTGAGTTGTGCTGAAATGAACAAAGGACTACTTTGCTGTTAGCAAGGGTTCTGATTACCTATACTGCTTACCAAGCCACCCAAACTCAATGGCATAAAATAACAATCTCTTTTATTATGGTTACAGATTTTGTGGCTCAGGAATTCACACTGTAGGGTTGGGTCTCTATTCCACAGTGACCAGGGACTCATTTGGACATGTTGAGCAGGGGTTGACCAGTTAACTGGGGACTGGCATTATCTGAATGCTCTGACACTTGTCTATTTGGGGTCTCAGCTAGAGACCCTGAAGATTAGGACTGCTCCCTGGAATGATGATGTATAACTTCTCCATGTGACCCAGCTGTCCCAGGTCACAGGCAGTTAGCACCTCAAGGCTCCAGGAAAAATGGCTCTAGTGAGCAAGGTGACCTATTTTCTCTGATTTACCCTGGAAGTCATACAGCATCACTCTTCTATTGGTTTACCTGGAGGCACAAGCCCATGTAGATTCCAGGGAAAGGGATAGAGACCCCACCTCCTGATGGGGGAGGGAGTTAAGATTACATTGAAAAGATCAGGTGGTTGGGCACATGGTTGTGGCTGTCTTTGGAAAATACAATGCCATAGTTTGGGATAAGGTGTTTATTTGGAGGATGGTGGGGAGAGACTGGCCATATTGGATGAAGTAAATGATTGGAATTAGCAATGATTGTAGCTCAGTTGGTAAAGAATCTGCCTGCAATACAGGAGACCTGGGTTCGATTCCTGGATCTCCAGGAAGATCTCCTGGAGAAGGAAATGGCAGCCCACTCCAGTATTCTTGCCTAGAGAGTCCCATGAACAGAGGAGCCTGGCAGGCTACAGTCCACGGGGTTGCAAGAGTCGGACACAACTTAGCAACTAAACCACCACCACCATTATTTATTAGCATTAGTTTAAGTGGTCTTGCTTTCCCCAACCAGCTTGAAGGTAGAACGTATAAGGACAAGTGTATTTTGGAGGAGGAAGGCGGAAGCAGGCACCTGTACTGACCTTGGAAGAAGACGAAGAGAAAGTTTTCCTTTCTCCAATGAGTCATTTGACTGTGGGGGCGGGGCTGGCATTGAGCTTAGGAAAGGCACCTAAGCTGCTCACCATCCCCCAGCTCAGGTGAGCAACTCTGTTTTCTTGCTACACTGCGAAATAGTTATATACACACCCCAGCAACACCATTTTAAAATGGCAAGTCTGACACTCAACTTGAACTTGGAGGTGCAACAACTCAGGAATGAAACCTGGAAATGGGACGTGACAGAACAGTTTGCATCCCAGTCAGCACTTTTTCCTGATCGTGTGCACCAAGATGAAAAATCAACAAACAGAGCTTACACCTGCAGATGCTTCATCTTGGAAAAATTTGCAAGTACATAAGGTGTCTTATTTTGTTTTTGTTTTCCAAGACTTGGAATTTTTTTGTGTGTGTGGAGAAAAGAAAAACTTTAACTGAGAAAGAGCAAGATTCTTAAACTCCAAGATGAGTAAAGTTGATTTATATGCATTGTTTCTCTGGCTTAATGATTGGTGTTTTTTAAGAGATCTCATGTGGGCATGAAACAAACAAGACTTTTGTTTATAAGTCTGATCCTCAGGGATCAGACATACTGATTTAACATCATGCTAAGAAAATCTGTTCCTGACTTGGACCCTACAGAAACCCAATGAATTATGTGCATAGTTATACAGGTAATTGGACGAGGATAAATATAACATTTTGAAAGAAAAATATATTTCTGGGACTTCCCTAGTGGTCCATTGGTTAAAAGTTTGCACTGCCAATGCAGAGGGCATGGATTTAATCCCTGGCTGGGGAACTAAGATCCTATATGCCATGCAGTGTGGCCAAAAGATTAAAAAAAATACACTTCTATTCCCACAGGAAACAGTGACTAGCAATAACTCTCTATTATAATGCTGACTATATTCTAGGATGCTGAGTATCATGTAGATGCTATATATGGGTTTTCTCAATTCTGTAACAGCCCAACATATCAAGTGATACAATAGCCTAGATTGTTTAAGTTAAGGAAACTGAACCTCAGAGGGGTTAAGTAATTTGACCAAGGTCACACAGCTATTAATTCAGATCCAAGCAGACTTTGCTTTAACCACCCCACTGCCCTGCCTCAGAATAGTACTGGGTAGACAGGAGACCTAGGAGATAGCCATGTGGTGAGTTTCATATTAAAACCCACCCCTCTCGCTCCTTTGGGAAAAGGAAATATAGACAAGGCAAGTCACATTGCTTCTTTCAGTATCTGTTTCCCTACCAGTGAAAGGACTGGTCTAATTAACTGAGCTCCAAGCTGGAGTTCAATGTTAAATTCGTTATGTTGACCAGTTATACGGCCCAAAGATAGCAGGTAAATAGTCCCTAAGCAGTGTCTTCTTCAAATAAGAAGGAGAATGCACATTCTCTCAGGCTGGGGGAGGCGGGGAAGGAGTAGCTGATTCATTTCTTGATTTTTAGAGTTTTGTACTGGCGTGTGGTTGATTTACAGTTTACAGTTGACGACACTTGGAGTATGGCTGTTTAGTTTCAGGGGTACAGCGGTGATTCAGGAATATGTATAACTATTCTTTTGCACATTCTCTTTCCATTTAGGTTCTTACAGAATTTTGAATAGAGTTCCCTGTGCTATGCTGCAGGTCCTTGTTGTTTCTCTGCTTTATACCTAGTAGCAGCCTGGAAAAATCCCATGGGCGGAGGAGTCTGGTAGGCTGCAGTCCATGGGGTCTCAAAGAGTCGGACACGACTGAGCAACTTCATTTTTACTTTTCACTTTCAGGCATTGGAGAAGGAAATGGCAACCCACTCCAGTGTTCTTGCCTGGAGAATCCCAGGGACGGGGGAGCCTGGTGGGCTGCCGTCTATGGGGTCGCACAGAGTGCGACTGAAGCGGACACAACTGAAGCGACTTAGCAGCAGCAGCAGTGTGTATATATTAATCCCAAACTCCCAATTTATTCCTTCCCCTTTTCCCCTTCTGTAACTATGCATTTATTTTCTAAGTCTGTGTGATCTTCTTCTGTTTTGTAAATAAGTTCATCTGTATCATTTTTTTTAAGATTCTGCATGTAAGTGATATCACATGATATTGTTCTTTCTTTGATTTACTTTCCATGTATAAGTGATATCATATTCTATTTCTCTCTTTGATTTACTTTCTTTTAAAAATGTTACTGAACGACTGGGTTTTTCTGTAGTATTCTGAGTGGTGGGAATAGAGAAGTGAGAAAACACAGGTATTGTTCTCAGGGACCTTGCACTCCAGGTGGCAGAGAGAGACAGGTGTTGACCAACGACAGGAAACACAACACAGTTTAAGAAGAGAGAAATCCATGGAGGCTGCTACTTAAGCATTGCGTCTAAGGGAGGCGAAGGGATGCTTAGCAGAGACCGAAAGTGAAGTGAGGGAGGAACTGTATGGATATCTGATGAACACGTGTTCCAGGCAGAGAAAGAAGTCTGGCGAGGCCATGCATTGTGACAAATCATGTGTGGTGCAGGCAGGAGCAGGGCTGGCTGAAGCAGGAGAGGAGGAGGGGATACCACTGAGCATGGAGGAGGGGGATGGACACCCCACCAACAGCTTGAAGGGTACTGTTGGGACTTGAGCTTTTCACTGGGATGGGAGCCATGGGAGGGAATGATTGAAGAGTGGCGAGGGTTGATTCAGTCTGTCCTCAACCAGGGGAGAAGCCGGAGCTCAACCAGTGGGTCAGGTTAGAGGAGAGATGAGAGATGATCTAGTAATGAGGAGCCAACTCAACCTAGACCAGCTTTAAAAGGTGGGGTTTGGGAACTTCCCTGGTGGACCAGTGGTTAAGAATCTGCCTTGCAATGCAGGGGATGTGGGTTTGATCCCTGGTCTGGGAACTAAGATCCAACATGCCGCGGGGCAACTAAGCCTGTGCCCCACAACTTGAGAGCCTGTGTGTCGCAGTGAAGGTCCCATGTGCCACAGCTAAGACCCGACACAGTCAAAAAAATAAATGTATTTTTTTGAGTTTATGTGAAACTAAGATATTTCACGGAAGGTTAGAAATGATCAGAATAAGGGACTGGAACAGCAGACAGATTTTGTCTCTTAGATCTTTTCTCCTCGTGTTGCTTTCCTCCAGATTGTTCGGAGCGGGTAGCGTGGCCAGTGGCTTCTCAGTCTTGCATCACGTAGGGAGACGGCTTCCCCCACACCTCACTTCCCATGCAAATGTCCCGGGGCAGGGCTGTGATGAGTCGGGCTTAGATGCCACTTCCAGACAGGCATCCTGTGGTTGAAACATAGCAGTGCCAGATATGCCAACAAGATACATGGTTTGAGAATCTGCCAGTTATTAAAAAGCATCCATTCAGGGTGGGTACATATGTGATTAACTCTAGTTTTGCTAGCATGGAAATTTTAACCAAAGTGTAACCTTTTTTTTTTTTTTTTTAATATTTATTTGTTGGTTGTGCTGGGTCTTCCTTGCTGCGCTGGGGCTTTCTCTAGTTGCAGTATGCAGGCTTCTCACTGCAGGGGCATCTCTGGTCGCAGAGCGCAGGCTCTAGGGCAAGTGGGCTTCAGTAGCTGTGGCACATGGGCTTTAGTTGCTCCATAGCATATGGAATCTTCCTGGACCAGGGATTGAACCTAGGTCCCCTGCACTGTCAGGGGACACTGTACCCCTAGGGAAGTCCACAAAACGGTAACTGCTTGAAGGCTAGGTTCGGAAAGAATTTTGAAATGTTTGCTAAATAAATATGTTTTAATCACACAGGTCTCATAATGGGTTTTCTAGAAGTCATTTCCATAGTGATCCCAGTACAAAAACACCAGAATCAAAGACAAAGAAAAGAAAAGAAACCCCCAAAATTTGTATTTTAGTTTACTTGAAACATATAACACCTGCAGATACTCACTAGTAGTCCCTTTCAGAGCTAACTGAAAATGATGACTAGGACCGGCCAATTTTGATGATCAGAAGTGGTTTATGCTCAGATTTCTACATCCTAAATTATTTTATCCTCATAGCAGAGTTTTTAAAAGGCAGCAATAACTAAATTAAGGGATTCTCTGTCTGGTCTTTATTTGCTCAGGTTCAACATTGGAGGCTTGAAGCAGGAGATGACGGGCCGCCCCAACTCTAAGGTTTTCCATTTTAATTGGTCATTGCCATTGTCAACGACACTGGTGTGACTCTGGGCATCTCGAAAACCCACAAGGCTCTAAACTATCACACGTAAAGTTCTCTCCTCCAGGAGTCAGACCAAAGGTGCTCCCTATTTGAGATCTCTTCTTCTTGTGCAACTCTTTTCACACACACGCACACACACACTTTCTTTTTCATATTCTTTTCCATTATGGTTTGTCTTAGGATATTGAATATAGTTCCCCCGGCTATACAGTGAGATCTTGTTTATCTATTCTCTATGTACTAGTCTGCATCTGCTAATTCCAAAAGCCAATCCATCCCTCCCCTTTGGCAACAAGTCTGGCCTCTTTGTCTGCGAGTCTGTTTTGTTTCACAGTTATGTGGATTTACATCACATTTTAGATTCCACGTGTAAGTGATATCATATGGCATTTGTTTCTCTCTTTCTGATTTGTTTTGCTTAGTTTGATCATCTCTAGGTCCATCCATGTTGTTGGCAATGGCATTATTTCTTTGTTTTCTATGACTGAGGAGTATTCCATTGTATATACACCACATGTCCTTTATCCATTCACCTGCTCCATGTCTTGGGTATTGTAAATAGTGCTGCTATGAACACACCTTATGCAACTCTTTAAACTCCCTCTAAAGAATTTGCCTTTTCTTAAGAGACACATTTGGTCCTGAGAAAGTGAAGGAGGCTTCCAGCTTCCTCTTGTTCGAAAACATTCATTTGAATTATCAACATGGTTGCCTATACCTATTTAAAATTATCAGTTACTTGGCAGATTTGGGGGCTTCCCAACCGGTCCATTCTGAAGGAGATCAGTCCTGGGATTTCTTTGGAAGGAAGGATGCTAAAGCTGAAACTCCAGTACTTTGGCCACCTCATGCAAAGAGTTGACTCATTGGAAAAGACCCTGATGCTGGGAGGGACTGGGGGCAGGAGGAAAAGGGGACGACAGAGGATGAGATGGCTGGATGGCATCACTGACTCGATGGAAATGAGTTTGAATGAACTCTGGGAGTTGGTGATGGACAGGGAGGCCTCGCATGCTGCAGTTCATGGGGTTGCAAAAAGTCAGACACGACTGAGCGAATGAACTGAACTGAACTGGTAGTTCAGATGGTAAAGAATCTGCCTGCAGTGCATCAGACTCAAGTTCGATCTCTGGGTCAGGAAGATACCCTGGAGAAGGGAATGGCTACCTGCTGCAGTATTCTTGCCTGGAGGATCCCATGGACAGAGGAGCCCGACGGGCCACAGTTGATAGGGTACAAAGAACTGGACACGACTGAGTGACTAACACGCTGGCGGATTTTAAAGAACAGCCCAAGTTCAACTCAAGTATTACAGTGGACGCATGCTGTATGAACACTTAAGTTTTCATTTTTAAGTTAATTCCACAATGTTTTTATTTTCATTTTTAGGAGCATATAAGGCTCAAGGTGGTGACTTTCATTCCACAAGACCAGATTCAGAATTTCCTTCACCACAGTCATGTGCTTGGCCACCCTTTTCATTTAAAATGATGTAATAAATTAAATTTCCAGTTTTAGAAAATATAATTTGGCTATAATTTAAAACATGACAGCCTGTGACTGCTGATTGCCCCGGGAGAGAACTCATTTGTTCTTGGATGGGAGAACAAGATGAGATGCCACCACTTCAACACTAGGGGTCACTGCAGGCCCACTGATGCTGTGAGTCCGCGCGGTGGTGCAGCCGGCTGCCCAGGGGGTCCCAGCGCCAGAGTGCTGCACCGCTGTTCTTGCTGGCTGTGCAAAAGGAAACCTTGAGAGACTGTTTCCAGGTGCTGCTTTGCAGCCTTTCTGAGGTATTAAAATAGCAACAAAAACAACATTTATCCAGTGTCACATATATTTTATTATTTGGGGGTAATAGTTGAAAATGATTTTTATTTTTTTTGAAAATGATTTTTAAAATCATTCCTTCAGTGATACTATAGCATCAGTCACTGCATTTAAGATCCAAAGAGCTCACTGATGTCACTAGTTATTTTTTCGAGATGGACCTGTCTCATCTGATACGACAAAGATCAATCTAAAACAACTGATCGTATTTAATCACATTGGATGACTCCTACGCTAATCAGTTTAAACACCAGACGGAGACCTTCTGACAAAATGGAAAACTATTTGAGAATTGTTAGAAATAATCTTTTGAAAGACTTTTTGTGGCTGTTTGGAGGAGGGACTCTATGTCCTGACTTGGACCAACAAATCTGTGGAAGATGAGACAAAAGCAAGTTATTGAAATCCCAAGAAGAGAACTCTGTACTGTTGAGACAAGTTAGCCGTCGGGAAGAAACTGGAGTGTACACCCAATTTACTCGGTGATCTTAGAGGACTTTTATTAAGAGGAAAGGTAGAGTTTTTTTTTTTTTTTTTTAAGCCAGAAGTCTTCCCAGCCCTATTCTTTCCATTTGTTTATTCCCCCAAAGCATCCTTAAATAACTTCCAAATTAGTCCGTTGAAAACATCCTCAGATTTCAGCTTTGAAGCTGTGGAATGTTCTCTTGTAACAACTCCCGGCGCTCAATTTCTCTTTGATGTTGGCAAACTCTACAAATTGCCAAATAAAGCGTTCCCTCCGTGACTGCTCTGAGTTCCTCTGGGGCAAGATCAACTCCCTCTGTGTCATTTTCATAGCATTTGGTGGAGGGGCAGGGGGGCAGGAAGCCATCTCCTCCCATCACAACCTGGGATGTGTAACATCTTATTCAAAGGTCTGCAAAGGGGATCGTTTGCTCCCTGACAAAGGTGTATGGAACCCAAGACCCAGCCTTTCAAACCCATTGGAAACACTGATTTCAAAGGGGTTAAAGAAATCAGACCATTTGATGCTGAGCTCAGAAGAGAAAATGGGTCCTTTCGACGTGTCAGATTCAGACTTACCATGGGATGCTGGTTCAGGCCATACAGACACCAGTGTTCTCTTTCGTCTGTGATCAAGTCCTTCCCTGGTGGCTCAGACAGTAAAGAATCTGCCCACAATGTGGGAGACCCAGATTTGATCCCTAGGTCCAGAAGATTCCCTGGAGAAGGCAATGGCACCCCACTCCAGTACTCTTGCCTGGAAAACTCCATGGACGGAGGAGCCTGGTGGGCTGCAGTCCATGGGGTCGCTAAGAGTCAGACATGACTGAGCGACTTCACTTTCACTTTTCACTTTCATGCATTGGAGGAGGAAATGGCAACCCACTCCAGGGTTCTTGCCTGGAGAATCCCCAGGATGGTGGAGCCTGATGGGCTGCCGTCTGTGGGGTCGCAGAGTCGGACACAACTGAAGCGACTTAGTAGCAGTAGTAGTAGTAGTAGTAGTAGAGCGACTAACACTTTCACTTTTCAAGTGCTCTTGAAGAGTAGGTGGGGACTGGCTCTTTCTCTGGGAAGGATGCTCTCTGCAATAAGACCTTCAGTCTGACACCCTCATTTTCTTTATGATGGTGTGCTCAGCCCACTCTCAACCGAGAAGCCTCATGGAACCAGGCTAAGAAGTGGCTGCACCTAAGGACCACAGTGGCAGGAGCTCCATATGGTGGTGGCTACCAGCTGCCCAGCAAGATGCGGTCAGATGGATCTCCAGCTCTGGCCTGCACTTTAATGCTAATCAGCTCATCAGCCCGTTTTCTCCACCCTGGAGGATAATACAGCCAGTGCAGGGCTGTATTTGAGCCTCATGATTGATACTTGATAGCTGAGGAATGAACATAGGTGTTTTCAAGCCAGAACACAGGGACCTGAAATCAGACAGGAAAGCGGGAAAGGTCTCAGCCACCCTGGGCACAGCAAAGCTGATCTGGTTCTGTGTATGTGATTCTTAACTTTCCAGCTTCCCTGGAACCCACATGACCACACAGAGGCCCCATGTTGTGAAGGCAGGAAGGTGTGGGCTCCAGGAGAAGATGAGAGGCCGGAGAGCTCATGCTTGGCCCCTGCCTCTATAGGCGCTATTGGAACATCCAGAGACCTTCTAGAAATGTGAATTGGCTCATATGATTTGACATTTCACACAGGCCTTCCTATTGCCTTACATCAACCCAAATCTAGGCTGTGCCTCTGTCTCCCACCTGTCCCCTGACTTCACCTCCTTCCTTGCTCTCCAAGGCTCACTCAGCCCCAGCCCCACATTCTTCTATCTGATTCTCGCAGGATTTTTTTGCACCTTAGGGCCTTTGCACTTGCTGTGCCCTCCATCAGACATCTTAGGACTCAGATCTGTACACAGAGGGTCCTTCTCACTAGTGGGGTCCCCTTTCTAAGGTCACCTTCCCAGAGAAGCCTCGCCTGACCCCTCTGAGTAGAAGTAAATACTGTCCTGTTTGAGTGTCTTCTTAGGCTATTTTTGAAAGTATCTTGTTCACTATTTGCTTGTCTTCTGTCTGTCCATCCTCAGGAGAACATAAGCTCAGTGGTGGCTTTTACACTTGCTAAGCCTCCAGTGCCTGGCCAATAATAGGCATATAGTAAATACATATTCAATGGAGAATGCTGCTGCTAAGTTGCTTCAGTCGTGTCCGACTCTGTGCAACCCCATAGACGGCAGCTCACCAGGCTCCACCATCCCTAGGATTCTCCAGGCAAGAACACTGGAGTGGGTTGCCATTTCCTTCTCCAATGCATGAAAGTGAAAAGTGAAAGTGAAGTCCCTCAGTCGTGTTAGACTCTTTGCGACTCCATGAACTGCAGCCCACCAGGCTCCTCCGTCCATGGGACTTCCTAGGCAAGAGTACTGGAGTGGGTTGCCATTGCCTTCTCCCCAGTGGAGAATGGGATCCATATAAATTCCTTTCCTCAGAGTACCCCAGCCATGAGGACCCTCTCTTGGAAGTTCCAGCGCTTCTTCTCTGTGATACACTCTAAAGGTCCCAAGAGGTTAACATAGACTCAAATATAAGGGTGCATGGTGCCCCACACTGCATCCTGGTGTGGGACCCAGAGCACCCTACAGGTTCACTAATTAGTGTGCTTGGTGCAGCCTTCACTTCAGTGCAAAACCATGCCTTCCTCCTTTGAGCTCTCCTGATACGTATCATAAGTGATCCAAAGCTTAAGTATGGTTCCCTCCACTGGACTCTAAGCCATTTCTTGGTGAGTAGAGTTGGAGGGTGTGGGTTTTATTTTATGCTTTGCTTGCACACCACTCCTGCTTCTGTGGAGACAGGCTGAGATCAATGGAGGTGTATTGGTTAGGATTTTTCACATCAGCTGTCGTAACAAACAAGCCCTCAAACTCCAGTGACTTAACATGATACACGATCTTGTTAAATTTTATTTTTATTTAGTTAATTTTTTGTTTGGGCTGCATCGGGTCCTCTTTGTGGCATGTGGGCTTTCTCCAGTTTCTGTGTGGGGGGCTTCTCTAGTTGTGGCACTCATGCTTCTTTGGGTTTGGAGCACAGGCTCTAGAGCTCACAGGCTCAGCAGTTGGGCTTAGTTGCCCCACGGCACGTGGGGTCTGAGTTTCCCAACCAGGGATTGAACACGTGTCCCGTCCCCTGCATTGGAAGGTGGATTTCCAACCGCTGGACCACCAGGGAAGTCCCAACATGATACAGTCTTATTTCTTGCTGGCCCTAAATTCAGTGTTGGAATGTGCTAAATCCAGGCCTTTCACACTTAGGGGGCCCAGCCTCCTTCCTTCTCATCACTCGGCCTTTGTTCTCACTTCCCTATTGGACTTTCGTCTCCACCTGGAAAATAGAGGAAAAGAGTCACGCCGGGTGGAGGTACTGTAGGCTCTTCCTGGAAGGAATGGGCATCACTTCCGCCCACATTCCTTTGGCCACAACTCAAATCTATAGCCACACTTAACGCAACCCCACGGGCTGCAGTCCAGGGAATTCTCCAGGTCAGAATACTGGAGTGGGTAGCCTTTCCCTTCTCCAGGGGATCTTCCCAATCCAGGGATTGAATCCAGGTCTCCTGCATTGCAGGTGGATTCTTTACCAGCTAAGCCACAAGGGAAGCCCTTAGGAAGGCCAGGGGACCTGATTTGGCTACAGGTAGATAAAGGGGGTTTTAGTGAACAGGGAGCATCCATCAAGCTCCCGTGAGTGAACAAGTGAGTGAAACACCCAGGAGGTCTTTCAATGGTGTGTTCTTGGGAGAGGCAGCCTTGCAGGCTCTCCTTGCCCTCCGGTAGAAGAGGCCTCACCCCTGATGGAAGGGCTCTCAGGGGCTACAGGTAGAAATGCAGGATTTCTTCCAGGCAGCACTGCGTATAACTTCAAAGAAGACTATTTAAGGCACCCCTGAGCTTTCTGTATTGATCCATGAATCAGTAAAATAAGGCAAAAGGAGCACCCTACTATTAGTCTTTGCTAAAGAGTCTACACCTTTAGGTTCACTTTGGGGTTACCTGGCGAGACCAGGAGTCACCTGGTTTTTTAACATCTGCTTGTGGACCCCTGGGAGGACATGAATCAGAAGGAGAAGAGTAGAAGAGTCTGCATTTCACTCTGGTGTCCCAGAAGACCCCAGAACTACAGAATGGCGATTCCTTTCTCCTGCTGGATGTCTCATGTGACCTGGAGGAGGCTTTGCCTCCCTAGGCCTGCTGCTGGGCTGGCTGATGAGGGGTCCCTGCCTTGGAGCAGCTGTACCATCTCAAGCATGTAGTCTATTCATCCCCCTTGGCAGGGATGTGGGGAGGTGCAGAGTGGACAATCACAGGTGATTTGCCACTGCCTCATCTCAGAAGGGCCCTCATCATTTCCACTAGTGTTTTACTGGTCCCCTGAAGGGGGGCTGAGAACAGCAGACCCTGCACCATCCTCAAAAGCACTTCATGGGGGCTTTCCAGAATGCTCTTTTTGGAGGGATGACCTTGCCCAGCCTTATCAGGAAGGGTGAGAGGCATAGCTGCTGTGCACCGTGCCCTCCACATCAGAATGCTGTCTCTGTTCTCGAAAGAGACAAGTCCTTGGATCTGGCCATTCTATTTCCAGGCCAGCCCACGAATTTTGAGAAACTGAGAAGAAAAGAAGTTTCAGGGGGCTTCCCTGGTGGCTCAGTGGTAAAGAATCTGCCTGCCAATGCTGGAGACACAGGTTCAATCCCTGATCCAGGAAGATTCCACACGCCATGGAGCAACAAAGCCTGTGCATCACAATTACTGAGCCCTCGTTCTAGAGCCTGGGAGCCACAGTTAATGAAGCCCATGCACCCTAAAGCCCGTGCTTCGCAACAAGAGAAGCCACTGCAGTGAGAAGCCTGCACACTGCAACCCCCGCTTGCCACAACGAAGGCCAGCACAGCCAAACATAAATAAAGAAAAATAAACATTTTAAAAAAGTTAATAGAAGTTTTGGAAAGGCTCCTCTGCACCCTCAAGAAGGACTGATCTGGTAGCTTGCATGTCATCCCCATGATTCTCAAACTTCAGGCATTTCTCACCATCCTTATGAGTTTTGTCAAGGGGGGATGATGACAAATGTCCTTGTGTTACTAGTGATTCAATGCTCTCCTTGAAATAAGCCTAATGCTTCAAAAACTTAGGTAACTTAATTGAAAATGCAACTTACATCACTAAAGGGAAACTGAGACATCAAACACATCAATAGCCAAAGTAAAAATAAAACCAGCATTCAAAAATTCTAGCTAGACACCATCACTCTGCACAGAAAAATATGCCTTCTATTTTGAAACCAAGGGCATTTATAATCGTGAAAAGTCATCCTAAGAGTTGCTTAGGTTTCAGCCTTTCTCCCTGATGTGATTAGAAAGGTTGGAAGAGGAACTGATTCCGTTTTAGAGGAGGCCCCATCTTTGTGGTATCCAGAAGCCTCCTATATCCACCCGTGGGATCCACCCATCCTGGAATTCCACCTTCATCATTTCCTGGTCTTTCAGGAAACTGCTGCAGAAAAATGTTTTGTTTTTATGGAAAGTCGACCCAACGCAAACTGCCTGGTGTCCCAGCTTAATTCACAAAGTGGGAACAGTTAGTACTGTTTAATTACTGACAGAATTAGGCTTACAGATTGATTTATGGCCTTACAGAGGAAACAGATATTCTTGGAGGAAAGCAGATTTCTCACAATTAATTTGAGGCAGGCTCTTCAGATGGGAAGTGCTCCCAGAGGCTTGGGATGCTACTGAAGAGCTGGTAGGCCTCAGCCTACTTCTCTAAAGCCTTCCTAAGGTGTTGCCTCTCCCAGGATTAGTTGTGCTAATTACCCAAAGAAGATTAGATATATTAGCTAGAACAGCTTCTTGGAGAGTGAGTAGCCATGCTTACATCGTATTTCAGCCACTGATCCAGTACCTGGAGTTGCAGCTTCCCAAAACTTGAATACCAAAGAATAGGAAAAATTTTTGTGAGTCAGCTGTGTATAATGGGGAAATGGTTTACCCTGGAATCTGTTAGCTACTTTTTGCCCTGAGGATGCAGATAGAGCGTGACATACCTCCCATCCTCCTCCCAAAATGTACTTGGTGATTGCAGTTCTGGAAAAAAAAAAACAACGAAACATTTTGAATTAGAATACATAAAAAGATTGTTTTTAATAAAGCATAGGATCATTAGATCCTAGTCAATACATTTGAAAAATGTTTTAGAAATAGACTCCGTTTCACATTGAAACGGGCTCTGGCAATCTGGAGTTGGCATTTTGTGCAATCTACTGGCTCCGCCATTAAGAAGACAGATGGAGATGTGCCAGGGACTAAACCTCAGCTTCCCCATCATTGAGGTGGAGGGGATAGGGGACTCGACCAGTGGTCCTTGGATGGGCAGCATCAGTATCACCTGGCAATTGTTAGAAACACAGATTCTTGAGTGTCACCTGCTGCGGCTGCTGCTGCTAAGTCCTAGACTTGATAAATAAGAGGCTCTAGGGGTGGCGATGGAGGACTCACTATCCCGGGTGATGTTGATACTTACTCAAATTTTGCAAGTACTGAAACACATACTCTCTTAGGTTCTTTGCTGTATTAACTCTAGAGTTTTATAGGAGAGAGATGCAAAGTGAAAATGCAGAGAGTTTAAAAAGTAAATGAAAAAAAAAAAACCCAAACAACAAAACCATCCAGAAAGACAGACAGACATTCAAAAAAGTAAATACAGAATAAAATAGAAGCCACATCTCATAGAGAATGAAACCCAGACAGACACTCTTGAAAATTTGCAAGCTAAGCACCCAAAGTGTTGATATATTTTTGCAATGACGGGCATATATAATAAAACTTCTGTGGCTCCCTTGGCTGAATGATAATGACCCATTTTTACCTACTGAGGTAAAGTCACCTCATTTGATTTGGTTGTTGTCGGTTTACAATATTCTTTAAATATTCAGACCGCTTTCTCTCGCTCTCATTTCTGATTCGGGTAATTCAAAGGCTCCCATGGAGAAGTCCTTGGGCTAAAATCAGAGGCTGATGCTCTGTAGCCTTGGTTTCCAGTGTGTCTTAATTAGGCATTCAGGAAGGATAAATGAAGAACTCGTCTTTTATCTTCTCAAGGCCAAGTTGGCCCCTAACGGATCCATTCCTAGTTCCAAATGGGCCAGAGGGGATTCGGGACGGAATTCTTTTAGGATCAGTGACTTGGTGGTCATTCCAGGGTAGAGGCGGGGTGAGGCCAGCATGATCCTCAGGACGGCTGGCAAGTCGAAGTCTTCCTCCCTAGATATTGTGGGGAAGATCCAGCGCGGGGGTGATGGGCCCTTTACAGCCATCTTCTCGTTTACTGGCAGGCGGAGAGCATTAGAAACCCCCAAGACAGAGGACCTGCTCTTAGCGTCAGGTCTGACTAGCAGGAGAAGGTAAACGGCCTTCTTGACACCTGTTGGGAGAGTGGGCAGCTCCCTGCCGCCTCCTCCGCGCTGGCCGAGCCGGCCGGGTACTAGCCCGCCTCCCAGCCCCTCCACTGCCGCTCCGGCGCGCAGGGAGGGGTGGCCGGGAGGGTGGGTGAGGGGCAGACCCGGAGAGGTGGGATTGACTGTGCGGATTGGGGCTTGCGGCTGTCACTCCGAAAGGGTGGGGCTTTTTTAAAAAAGACAAATTTTTAAGGCAGACCCCGAGTCCGCACCCGGCACCGTGGCGCTCGCGTCCGTGCCGGATGCAGTCTCGGCGGAGCGCGGCCGGTGCGCGGGCGGCGAGGTCCCAGGGCCCGCGGGTCCTCCTCCGCGCGCGGCTAGCGCGCCTCCCCCAGGCGGCGGGGGCAGCCCTGCGTCCTCGGAGTCGGCGGTGCGCGCCGCGCGCTTAGGTCCCCGCGAGCTTGATCCCGGGCGGGAGCCGGGCCGGGGCGGGCGGCAAGGGGAGTGACTGCTCCCAGCCAAACTTTGGCGCCGGTGCGCGCCCCGGGGCGCGGCCGGGCGGGATGGGGACCGCGCGCCCGGGCGCCCCGCGCCGTTCCGGGCGCCGGGCCACCCGGCCGGGAGTCCTCGCGCCACCTCCGCCCGCGCCCCGGGCGCCGCATCCCGGCCGCCCCGCCGCCCGTTAGCCTACCCGCGTCCCTGCGCTCCCGGAGGCGCCCTTTGGGAGCCACCTGGGAGCCAGTTCTCGCTGGGTAAACGGAAAGGAACAAATTCGTGTGGATGAAAATAAAAATATCCTGGTGGGGGTGAAAGGGAGGTGGGGTTTGTCTGCGCGCGCGTTGGACTCGGGAGAGCAACTCCGGAGCGGCGTGCGGTGTCGCCTCCCGGCCGGCCATGGACTGGCGGGAGGAAGGCGCAGGGCGCCGCGGCCGCTCGCGCCCCTAGCCCGGCGCTCCCTCGCCTTCCCGCCCCGCTCCGACCCTCGGGGAGCTTGGCGACCGTGTCTTCATCGCCCAGACGGCACCGTGGAGCCGAGGATCTGCGCTCCGGGTCTCCGGGATGTGCGCGTCTGCGATGGGGACGCTGTGGCACCGCTGGTCCCCCGTGCTCATCAGCCTGGCCGCCCTCTTCTCCAAAGGTGAGGAGACGCCGCCGCCGCCACCTGGGGCCCCGGGACGAACTTTGCTGGGAGTGAGTGTGTGGGAGGGTGTGCGTGGATGGGGGTGGCCGGGAGAGTGGGTGTGGGTGTGCGTTGATGCGTGTGCACGCGCGCGCGTGCGGCAGCCAAGGTCCTCAGAGGCCCCTTTGCAGCAGGTGCCTCCCGGGAAGACTTGGGCGGGAGGCCCTGAGTGAGAGTGCCAAGGGCGGCAAAATAGCCCGGTCCACATGGCAGCCTCGGGGAGGGGGTCGCGTGGAGAACCTTGAAAGGAGACGTGGGCCCTGGGAGGGCTGAGGAGGATGTCCGAGGAAGGGATTGAAATGACCTCCTGAAAAGGTTCTGGAATTTGGACTTGACTTTTTCTGCTGGCAGGCACCCGTGAGGATATAATTCCAGAGCGCGCCTCTGTATGGGAATGCAGTTGAGTACATTCGTCGGCTGCGACGCCTATGAAATGGGTCCAGCTCTGGAGAGGTGGCCCTGAGTTTCTCTAAGAGAGATTTTGGGGGCAGACTTCTCTTCCTTTGCCTTCTGTGGCTGTTTGTCCGAGGGCAGCATCCGTGAGGGTTGGGCGCAGAGTTTAAACCGTGCTTATCACCTGCGTTCCCCCAGCAGAGCCCCTAATTTGCAGCTGCCAGAAAAGCCGGGATTCCCCATCTGCTTCCCTTCTGTCAGCATCCCTCTCTGTCATTGGTACAGCAAGTTGGAATGCTCAGGACACGAATTCCTTGAAGGGAAATTATTTGATTCACACGTGAGGTTGTAGAAAGGATCAGCAGTTCTTCCTGCTTACTGATCAGGACTCTATCTGTGTGTGGTTCTTTCTCCCAAGAGCCTCTTTCCTACAGAGAGAGAGAGAGAGATTAGAAGAAACGTGGAGCTTTTTAGCAGTCTCCCATGTGTGTCCCTAAAACCCTGTAAACAGATTTTTGTTCTCCGGAGAAGATTTCCGAGATGAGATCGCTCTTAGAAACTTCAAAGCCAATTATCATGCACAGAGCCTTTTAATTACAGGAATTTTCTGTTCTCAGAGCCTTTCCGGCATCACTGAGGTTACATTGCTTTAGATCTGACAATAGCCGGCTTTTGTGCTGGTGTGATTTAGGAACAGGGTGACCCGTGCCCACTCTGCTTGGCTGTCTTTTCAAGTGTGGTCTAAAGGGCTCATGTCTCCTAATTATGAGTTAGAGCAATTCTGAGGGCCAGAGCCTCGGGGGTTTTTGATGTGCACAAGAAGCAAGAAAAGGTTGATGAATTTGGTGAAGCCAACCCAGGCAAACATGAGGTTAAAAAAACCTGAATCCACAGCAACAACAGCCCAGCAGACTTGCCTTTTGCTACGAGGCATGTTTTCTATTGGTTGTCGCTTGATTTGATAGTAGGAATGGACTCCTGTGTTTTATGCTGCAGTAACAAGGTTTTACTAAGAAAGGTACAGAATTGCTTTGTAAATATGACCTAACTATTGTGTTTCCTTGGTTAGGTACATAGTTCTCTTACTGATCTCCTTATTAGACTGAGTAGGGTTGAAAAGAAATGTATTTCCCCTGATAGTCTCTTGAACTTTTTCAAGTGGAAACTCTGAAAATGTCCTTAAAATGAGAAACTCTGACGTGAAGGTCTTGGCTTGTGGAAAGATGCTATAAGCCCAGCCTATGGCATATTTTGATTTGAACACCCCTAAAACCATTCTGTCCTATAAAATTTCCTGGTGCAGATAATAATGGTGTTTTAAATGCAGGGACCGTGCATTTCTTTTTCCATTATGTTCAAGTCACTTTGCGCTCTCAGATCCTCTGACTGCCTGAAAGTTCTGAACCAGCTTGAAATCCAAGATGGACTATATTTCAGAGGATTTTGATTGGAAGAAAACATATGCATAGACACACACCCATCCAAAGTGCCCAGTTTATCTGGGTCCAATGCAAAGATGGAGATTGTTACCAAATACTAAATATTGCTTCAGTGTATTATTGTTTTTACTGCATTGCTCTAGTTCTTTCTAAAGATGAAGCTTTAAAGGAACAGATGTGTACATTTTAACAACAGGCTAAGGTCTTTGAAATTCACATTTGTTTAAATTTTATGCACAGGAAGTGATTGGACATAGAGCAACCTCATAGATCTTTTGAAAATCAAATAAAAATAAAATTTCATTGCTTGCACTTCTATCCCTTGGGAACTGGGAACTCTACTATGACACAAAAAGTTTGATCAGCACTGTCGTCAGGTGGTCCCAGCCTTCACTGGAGAATGATCTTTATGTCAAGTCATCAGAGGGCTTGTGTCTTAAGTTTAGGATATTAACTTACTTAAAAACTTCATGCAGATTACAGCTGTGCCAGCTTGCGAATGTGGTTTTCTATGCTGCTATTGGCTTCGTGGAAGGGGGCAGGGCATGGAAAGGAAAGGGGCCCAAAGACAAATTAATGAGACTGTTAAGGCAAGTTCACCTGTCGGCCACATAGGCCAGACAAACTGAAACGTCAGAATTTGGAACAGAGAAAGGTTTATTGCAGGACCATGCAAGGAGACAGGTGGCTTATGCCCTAAAAAGCCTCGAGCTTCCTGAAGAGTTTTGGCAAAGCGTTTTTAAAAGCCAAGTAAGGCAGGTGGTGGTGGGGGTCACAGGGTACCTGATCAGATGGTGCACAATTCTCTGGCTGATGATGAGGGAACAGGGCAGGGTTACAGGGGTTAACTTTATCTATCCTTAGGCTCCAAGGGTTGTGGGGCTATGTGCTCTCGGTCCTTAAGTAGTTAATATCTTCCATTTGGTGGTGGGGTTTCTTGTCTGCAAAACAACTCCGGAAATGTGCATCAAATACTATTATTTAGGTACTTCAGAGAGGAGCTAAAGCAGAGGATATGGGGAAAGGCCTGTCCCAGGAAGGTCCCAGGGGTTCCTTCTCTTACAAAACTATGCATGTGTTAGTCGCTCAGTCATGTCTGACTCTTGGTGACCCCATAGACTGTAGCCCGCCGGGCTCCTCTGTCTATGGAATTCTCCAGGCAAGAATACTGGAGTGGGTTACCATTTCCTTCTCTAAAGGATCTTCCCGACCCAAGGATCGAACCCTGGTCCCCTGCATTACAGGCAGATTCTTTACCATCTGAGCTACCAGACTTACAAGACTAGTGACCGTCAAAGAGCTGGGAAGGCTTTCAATACAAAATCAGGAAGGTTGCCACATGTAGACTGCTTGTCATGACCCTGACCTGCATCCCCCAGAGTTGTGTTTTCTTGCAAATGCCAATAAGAAGCAGACACTCAGAGGCCTGGGATCCCGGGAGAGGAACTGCTGGGGTGATGGGGCACCGTCTTCAGGCTGTGCCAGTCATGTGCTCCACCTGCATCCGGAGCAGTACAGCCAGCCTGCTGGGCAGTGGCATTGTGAGGTCACCTTCTGCAGAATGTTTCCACCTTGATCAGTTCAGTTCAGTTTAGTCGCTCAGTCATGTCCTACTCTTTGCGACCCCATGAACCACAGCACGCCAGGCCTCCATCCATCACCAACTGCCAGAGTTTACCCAAACTCATGTCCATTGAGTCAGTGATGCCATCCAGCCATCTCATCCTCCATTGTCCCCTTCTCCTCCTGCCCTCAATCTTTCCCAGCATCAGGGTCTTTTCAAATGAGTAAGCTCTTCGCATCAGGTGGGCAAAGTATTGGAGTTTCAGCTTCAACATCAGTCCTTCCAGTGAACATCCAGGACTGAGCTTTCTTCTTAGGTCAGAACTGAAGTGTCTGGCTGGCCAAGCATCACCTCTTATTTAAGAATATCCTCCCACATCCCATCCTTCTGGACTGGAAGGAACTTCGGTTTCCAGTGACACTTTGTCTGGGCTGTTGGGGAGGAAGGCATATTCCAGGAGGGAGCATTCTGGGGTGTGTGTGTATGTTTGAGAGAGACACAGAGACAGAATAGACTTCACTGCTTACATTTAAACAGTGACAAAATTAAAAGGCTAAGAAATGGGGAGACCATGAAATTTCATTTTTCCTGAATTAAAAAGTTAAATGCTAAATATGATTTTATAAAAAGTACTTAAATACATAGAAAGTTAGAATTCTAACTATTCAGATCTGCTTAATTTAGTTCAATTCTGAAAGCCAAGGGAAAATGAAAAACAAAAACTCCAAAAATACCCTATTGTAGAAGCTTACTTGTTGTTTGGTCGCTAAGTCCTGTCTGACTCTTTGAGACCCCATGGACTGTGGCATGCCTAGGCTTCCCAGCCCTTCAGTATCTCCCAGAGTTTGCTCAAACTCATGTCCATCGAGTCAGCAATGCCATCCAATCATCTCATCCTCTGTCGCCCCCTTCTCATCCTGCCTTCAGTCTTTCCCAGCATCAAGATCTTTTCCAATGAGTTGGCTGTTTGCATCAGGTGGCCAAAGTACTGGAGCTTCAGCTTCAACATCAGTCCTTCCAATGAATATTCAGGGTTGATTTCCTTTAGGATTGACTGGTTTGATATCCTTGCTGTCCAAGGGACCCTCAAGAACCTTCTCCAACACCACTGTTCAAAAGCATCAATTCTTTGGCGCTCAACCTTCTTTATGGTCCAACTCTTACACCCGTATGTGATTACTAGAAAAACTATAACTTTGACTATATGGACTTTTGACTTTTACATTTTTACACTTCTGCACTTTACCCTTGACTTTTACATTTTTAAAATTCATCTAGCCATTTATCCATTGACCAATTTATTCAACCAGTCATCATCCATTATGTATTCATCCATATATCCCTCCATTTATCCATCCTTTCATCCATGTGCCCATCCATCCTTCCGTTCTTTCATCTATGTAGCCACCTATCCATCCTTAAGTCTAAAAAATTTGATAATTCAAAAAGTTTCAAAGAGCACAGAACCCTGCAGGAACTATTTGCCAGTGTTCTGAGGACACAGGATTAGGAAGGTGTAAAGTCATTGCTGGCCATTTCTCTAGCTTGTAAAGCACACAAATCATCCACGATTTTAAGTTGTGAACTCAAACCCCTCCTGTTCTGTGTTCAGGTCCCTCTTCCTTTCCTCTTCTGCTTTTCTTGGTTCCCTCTGCTTCCTTATTTTATCACAGTAGCTACTTTTGGAGCACCAGTTGTATTATTACACACTTTATGCTGGCCGTAGGATTACAGCAGTGAGAAGAACCCACCCAGATAAGGTTACTATCCTTCCAGAACTGGCAGTTCATAGAGGAGACAGAGAAAAGTGCTTAACTGTATAAAATTGTAAGGCTTCTCTGGTGTTCTAGTGGTTAATACTCTGCACTCCCAATCCTGGGGGCATGCGTTTGATCCCTGGTCTGGGACCTAAGATCTCCCATGCCACCTGGCACAGTCAAAAAAAAAGTAATTATACATTACATAAAAATGTTATATAAAGGAATGCCAGCTTTCAACTGTGATGTGCTAGAGGCACAGAGCAATCATCTCTGAGTACAGGTATGTTGGCCTTGAACTTAGCGCATCTGGGGAGTGGCTAAGTGTCAACAGAGCTGGTATATGAGAGGGAGGGTGCAGACACGTACGTGGACTCCAGAGGGCAGTGTGGCTGGGCAGAGAGAGCAGTGGAGCTTGTGGTACTGCATGAAGGGACAGGATCCTGTCACCCTGACCTGGAGACAGGCAGCAGTCAGATGGGGTGTGGAGGTATCCGTGGCATCCAACCCTAGTCTTCTGCGTTGGCAAGTGAATTCTTGACTTCTGAACCACCCAGGTGATGCTAGTGGTAAAGAATCCATCCGCCAATGTAGGAGACATAAGAGGCGCGGGTTCTATCCCTTGGTTGGGAAGATCCCCTGGAGGAAGGCATGGCAGCACTCTCCAGTATTCTTGCCTGAAAAATCCCATGGACAGAGGAGCCTAGCGGGCTATAGTCCATGGGATGTGGAAGAGTCAGATATGACTGAAGTGACTTAGCATGCACTCATGAGTCATCAGGGAAAGCCCAGATGTCAGGTACAGACGGACTTTTCAAGGGTCTGTAAATTTCTTGTAGCTTCCTTAACATCTTACCACGAACAAGGTGACTTAAAACAATAGAACTTCATTCTAGCGTAGTTCTAGAGCCAGTAGTCCAAAATCAATGTCCCTGGGCCAAAATCAAGGTGTCGGCTAGAGGCTTTAGGGGAAAATCTTTTGGGTCCTGGTGACTGCCTGTAGTCCTTACTTTATGGCAGAAGCACTGCAATTTTCAAGGTTGCTGTCTTCCCATCTCTCTCTGTTCCATTCTCAAACCTTCTCTTCTGTGTCAAACCTCCCATGCTTCCCTCTTACATAAAGATACAAGTGATTGGATTTAGGGACCACTGGGAATAATCCGGACTGTCTCCCATTCTACTGTAATCACATCTGCGAAGACCCCCTCCCTTCCCCCTTCCCCCTAAAAATAAGGGAGCACTCACAGGTTCAAGGCATATAGATACCTTTTGGAGGGCACTTTTTACAGGGGTAACATTTTAAAACTATTTTCTGTCTCCTCTAAAGCTTTCATTACCTCTAGAAGCAACATCTATGTATTTTTCTATCTGCTTTCTCTCCAGTACTTGGTATAGTACTTTGGACCCTGCAGGGGCACAATAAGTTTTTAAGTATCCTTAGGACTGTAAATTATTGTTAAAAGAAACTTTTTGCGACAGTAAAATTGTTTGATGCTGGTTTTGTTTTTTTCTCCAGTAATTCAAAGAGCCCCAGGACATACTTTGGTCGATAATAATAACAGCGAATTTTAAAGTAATTATTGCATGCCAGACACTGAGCTGAGTGATTGATGAAAATGGTTTTTGTGAATTCGCAGATAAACCCAGTAGGGTGGATTTTATTCGCCCCATTTTGTAGATGGAGAAATGGAGACTCGGAGACCTAGTGTCCAAGATCTTACAACTAAAGTAGCACAGTCTGAATTCTGATGCCGAAGCACCTTGCTGTTAGCTCTTTTACATCCTGCTCATGTTTATGTATATTACTTACAATGAATCCCTTTGTCAGGCAAAAATTACGTCTGGTGCTGGACTTGATAAACTTTGTGTACAGAGTGGTTTCCCTGGAATTTCAGCTCCAAGCCTTGGATGTGCTTGGCGCTCATTATTTGTTGCTGGAAATGGATAAATGAATATCCTGTTTTTTGTTTTTTTAATTTTCTCAGTCTTCATTTTTCCAACAGCAATCGGGAAAGATAGCAAAAAAGGATTAAAACATAGATTTTCAAATATAATTTTATTTATTGGCTGTGCTAGGTCTGTGTTGCTGCTGCGGGCTACTCTCTGGTTGCAGTGCGTGGGCCTCTCACTGTGGTGGCTTCTCTTGTAGTGGAGCGCGGGCTCTGGGCACAAGGGCTTCAGTGGCTGTGGCATGTGGCTGATAGAGCACGGGCTCAATAATTGCAGCTCATGGGCTTAGTTGCTCCGTGGCTTGTGGCATCTTCCCAGATCAGTGGTTGAACCCGTGTCTCCTGCACTGGCAAACTCGGATTCCTCTCTGCTGAGCTACCAGGAAGCCCCTAAAACAGATTTTAATCCCAAGGCTGTCACAGGGGTGGAGGAGGTGATCTGATGATGAGTCATGGTGTGGTTGTCTCCGAGGCCAGGATGCTGATGCATCTTTGGTTGTGCTCCCTGAATCCCAGGATCCCATCATTCATTCATCACCTCAGCTAACATGCATGGGTCCTGGTGGAGGGGAGACTGACGTGACCTCTGTTCTAATAAGACTAAACCTCTGGGTAACTTAGGTGACTCTTTAATACCATTGTAAAAAAAGAGAAAGAAGCATGTAGCATGAAGGCAGACAAATATTTTTCCTGTTTCCAAAAGGAGAATGTTAGGTTCTGTGAACATATGGATTGGCGAGTTTAACTTATGATGCCAGACCACAAGCTTGAATGAGTTATGGGGAGAATATTGTGCGGGTTCTGGCAGACGTGAGTGGTGATCACGGGAAACCAGCATGGATTTGTCATGACATGAGACCAGAGACTCCAGATATTTTGATATCACTTTTATCATTCATTTAAAAATCTGCTTTAAAAAAATCTATAGGAAGGATTAAGAGGAGCACCCAACAGCTTGAAACCAGGGTTGTATTCATTTCAGTGTCAGTTTTAAGGGTTCCTTTTATTTATTAAAAAAAAAAAAATTTTGGTCTTTTTAATTTTACTGTTTTTCAAGATTTGGCAACTTTGAAAATCTTATTTATTTAAAAAATTTAAATGTCAGGGTACTGATATGTTCTTAAAATCTTTATTATTTTTTATTGAAGTATAGTCGATTTACAGTGTAGTGCCAATCTCTGCTGTACAGCAAAGTGATTCAGGTATATCTGTATAGACACCCTTTTTTATATTCTTTTCCATTAGGGTTTATCACAGGATATTGAATATAGTTCACTGGGCTATACAATAGAACCTTATTGTTTATCCACCCCACATATAATATCTTGCATTTGCTATTCTCAAACTCCCAGTCTTTAACCCCCCCTCCTCCCCTTGGCAACCACAAGTCTCTTCTCTATGTCCATATGTCTGTTTCTGTTTCATAGATAGGATCATTTGTGTCATATCTTAGATTCCGCATATAAGTAATATCATGTGATATTTGTCTCTCTCTTTCTGACTTACTTCATTTGTCTCTAGGTGCATCCATGTTGCTGCCAATGGCATTATCTCATTCTTTTTTGTGGCTGAGAAGGCGATGGCACCCCACTCCAGTACTCTTGCCTGGAGAATCCCAGGGGTAGGGGAGCCTGGTGGGCTGCCGTCTATGGGGTCGCACAGAGTCGGACACGACTGAAGTGACTTAGCAGTAGCAGCAGCAGCATTCCACTTGGAAAAGGCAATGGCACCCCACTCCAGTACTCTTGCCTGGAAAATCCCGTGGATGGAGAAGCCTGGTAGGCTACAGTCTGTGGGGTCACAAAGAGTGGGACACGACTGAGCGACTTCCCTTACGCACCACGTCTTTCTCCATTCATCTGCTGATGGACATTTATGTTGTTTCCATGTCTTGGCTTTTATGAATAGTGCTGTTATGAACACAGGGTGCATGTATCTATTTGAATTATAATTTATCTGGATATATGCCCAGGAGTGGGACTGCGGGATCATATGGTAATTCTATATTTAGTTTTCTGAGGAGCCTGCACACTTTTTTCCATAGTGGCTGCACCAACTTTCATTCATACCAACAGTGTAGGAGGGTTTCAAGGGTCCCTTTTATACAAATGTATCATCCAATATGTCTGTCCTGTTAACTCTCAGAAATTAAGAATCTACAGGGAAGGAAGGCCCTTGAACTCAAACAAATTTGTGAAATACATTTAAAAAGAGATTAAGCACATATTGTCATGACGGGACAGCAGTAACCAAGGTGAAAAATACATTTGAAAGAGTTGAAAGGGAATAAAACTTTTCTCCCTCTTTTTCTTAACCAAAGCCTAGAAATGAGACTGAGATATACATTTGAAAAGACAGGAATTCGCAAAGAATTTTTAGCCATTAGCGACATTAGTTATTTTCCATGTGAGAAACATAAATTCTTATGTTTTAGGGAGAGATGCTGAGCAGACTCACTAAGTAAAGAAGGTGGCAATTAGATTTCATTTTTGTTGTTTTTGCTTCTGTGTTTGGTCAGGAAAACAATGTTGGTAGGTTGTGGGGGATGCTTAAATTTTGATACAACTTGCTGAGGTTCTCAGATTCTGGGCACAGAGACTTCCCTGGTGGTCCGGTGGCTAAGACGCCATGCTCCTAATGCAGGGGGCCTGGGTTCGATCCCTGGTTGGGGACCTAAGGTCCCACATGCCGTGGAGTGACTAAGGCCGAGTCCTTGCGCTGCAACAGTCCCAGGTGCTACAATTAAGACCTGATTCAGTCAAATAAATAAAATATATTTAAAAAAAATCTGTCTCCTTTTCAAGTTGCTTTTCTAAGAAATCCTTCTTAGGCCTTAGTACCAGGAAAAAAAAGGAAAAAAAGCTATGTTTATCCTGAGAGATAGTTTACACCTCATCCTAAGAACACCATGAATTTTCTAAGTGAATTTCCAACTGTCTGTCTTTGCTTGAACTCCTAGGAGTCTCGGAGCCAACTTCGCTATTTATAAGTCTAGGAACTTAAGAGACACATCTTGTGACTCAGCTCCAGCCTTGGCTTTATTTTATTTTCCTTATTCTGTCTCTCTTGTCTGCCTCCTTGCCTACTTTTTCTATCCCAGTGCATTTATTTTTTGTAAGCTACTTCAAAGTAATCCTGACACAAGGGAGAGGTAAAAATAAATAATCTCACTCCCTGAAGACGACTGCTGCAGCAGTTTAATGTCTTTCGTTTTGGTTGTTTCTCTATGAATTTTTGAAACAGTTGTGTTCACACGGTCTCTGGGACACATAATTGGTTTTTTACTTTTCTGAGTTCATATGTTTATGTAAGCGTATTTCTCATGTTTTAAAGATGTATCACAAATATATTTTTAATGTCTTTGCTATAGCTTAAAATTTTCAACTCTTGCTACACAATTATATAATTTATGGGGGTTTTTTTTGCTATTGTGAGGAAATCATTATCTTTGTGCATAATTTTTCCTTTGAGTTACTTTCTTAGAATCACAGTTATTTAATGATGGAGCCAAAGAATATAGATAGAGATTTGCTGCCAAATTCTTTTCCAAAAGGGCTCACCTTTTTGTACAGGTGTTAATGATACCTGAAAGTGACCATCATGTTGAACCTTGTTGCCCTTAGTGATGGCACTATGGGTGTCTGCTGTACTCCCACAATCTTTGTAGACTGCCTTGGTGGCCCTGAAAAGTATTCAAAACATAGACAGAACTTATGGATGCCAGAGGGAAAGGTGAGAGAAGGCATAGTTAGGGAGTTTGGGATGGACACGTACACACTGCTCTATTTAAAATGGATAGCCAATAGGGGCCTACTGTATAGCAGAGGGAACTCTGCCCAATGCTGTGTGGCAGCCTGGATGGGAGGGGAGTTTGGGGGAGAATGGATACATGGTTATGTATGGCTGAGTCCTTTTGATGTCCACCTGAAATTATCACAACATCATGAATCAGCTATACCCCAATGTAACATAAAAAGATTTTTGTTGTTGTTTTAAAAAAGAGACGACATGGAGGGAGTCACATCAAGAACGTGGCTTCTATGGGTCTGAAGATGTTTTCCTTGAAGTGTGGTCGAGCCCCCTGAGATGCTTTGTGTCTAAGGGCTGCGGGATTGCAGTGGATGAAGTCACAGTATGTGGCCAATGGGGAAGACGCAGAGTTGCGTACAGAGGGTTCTTCCTGGGATGCTTTGCTCAGAGGACCTTAGTCAACAGGTATCATGGAGGCAGACTGTGGCTTCAAGGTGACGAGGGAAAATGAAAATGCATTTAGAAATGGAGTAAGAAGGATTTGATTTAGTTACCTGGGAAGATGAAGCCCCTCTAGGACGAGCTGTTTGTGAATCACCATTATAGAACAGAAGCGAAACAGCAGGTGGACATTTAAACCCAGAATTCCTTGATTCTGTGATGTTGATAGAATTTGAAAGGTCCCCCGCTGCCTAAATACAGCAAAAAATATTCAAGTTCAGCCCCGAGATTGACCTAGTTCTCATATTTTGTCTCCAACTGGGACTGTCACTCGTACTGAGCACCAAGGGCTTTGAGTTATTTATCCAACAATTATTTTTTGAAGCCAAATTATAAACACAGTGAGACAGGCTCCAAATATATAGCAATGAATATGAAATCTACGCTGCCCTTAAAGTGGGGGAGACTGAGATGTGAACCCCTACCTGTCTGTAGTAAGCAGCTGAATGCAGATAAGGAAAAGTCATTGATAAGGTGAAGAAAAGAAGGAAAGCAGCCTTGGTTTCCCCTTAAAGACCTTTAGAGGTTTTTTTTTTTTTTTTTTTTTTTGCTGTGACATATGGCATGTGGGATCTTAGTTCCCTCACCAGGGATTAAACCCAGGCCTCCTGTAGGGGCAACGCAGAGTCTTAACCACTGGACCACAGGGGAAGTTCCTAGAGATCTTTTCTATGGGCTTTTCTGGTTCTCAGGAACCCAGAGATTCCTGCCAACCTTGCTATCAGGACTCCAGTCTCTTCAGTTCAGAAAGGCACAGCAGAAGGGATCTGCAATGGGTGTGAAATGTGCCAGTCTTCAGTATCTGCAGAAATTCTCATCTTGTTCAAATTGATTTTCATGACATTGGAAAAAGTCATGTTAAAGTATCTCAATTGTGTGCCTTTTCTCTTCCCAAGAGGACTATGGGAAGGAAACACAGACCTTAATGTGTGTTTCTCATGTTCATGGTCATGATGTTGGTGAACAGGTGCTCAGTGAATGGGCTGATTCAATTTTGATTTTTCTAAACAGGCTTCTAGGATTTGAAAGTATTCCTTGGGTTTCTTTGAACTGGAGGCTCTCAAGAGGAGATACTGTTTTATCCTCCCAAAGGCCTCTAGATTACTGTCGTCAGTCAGCCTTTAACAGATGCTGTGAAGGGAGAAATCAAAGTGGGTCTTCAGCTGTGAGGATCCTTTTTTTGAAATAGGAAGCAAAGTGTAAGAGAATCCCCAAGAAGCCATGGGTTGGATGGGAGAATTCTGCTTGAGTGTGATTTATTTAAGGAAATACTGTGATGAATAACTAGACATATTTTGGTTGCAGGTACAAAACAAAAATCTAAAATTGCCTGAGGAATACGTTAGTGAGGATGGGCTAGAATGATGGGTAGGCTATAATGAAATATATATATTGCATATATGTCAATATATTAGATACATACATTATACACACACATCTATTACACATACTTATATTGATATATGAATAAATGTCCATGTCTCTGTGGCATAATTTGACAAAAATTTATTTCTTATTTGCTTAGAGTCCAGTCAGTCCTCTTTGACTTTGTGGTTATGCCATTTTGGACACATGGCAGCAGGGGATGAGAGAGCTAGGGGATTTTGTGGGATGCATTTAAGGTCCAGATTTGGAAATGGCTTCATTGCACTCACATCCCATTGATCAGCATTAGAAACAGAGCCTCCATCTAACCACAGGGAGGACTGGGACTTGTCGAGAAGAATGGATATAGTTGTTCAACAGTAACAGTCTCTGCCTAAGGAAAAGAGAAATGAACTGATTCGCACAGCTGAAATCCCGGGCATCAGGCAAGGCTTGATCCAGGTGCTCACATGATGCCTGAAATCTCTTTGCTCTTCTTTAACTATATTCATTCTAGTCTAAGACACACTGCCCTTCATTTAAGCAAGATGCTCCACCAGCTCAGAATTACACCTTTTTTAACCCTAAATTTAGTAATTAGAGTGTTCTCTTAACACTTCCATCAAAGTTCTGGTCCTGACTGTTAAAGGCCCACATCACTCCATGAGCCTTCCTACATCAGTCACTGAGCACAGAAGGATGGGATAGAGCAGCCTGATTGGCTTACATTTAGCCAATAAGCTCCCCCTTTAGAGCCTGGAGGAGGAACCCACTGAGACCACCTGCTATGAAAATGAGGGGCAGGTTATGCAAAATAATTATTTTGCCAAATTGGGGAGATGGATGCTGGCTGGTTGATAGATAGCAGCATTCCACTCTTAGGATCATTTTCATTTTCCAACCTAATATGAAAATATTCACATGTTCTCTCCTTTGTTGTTGTTCAGTCATTAAGTCATGTTTGAGTCTTTGTACCTCCATGGACTGCAGCCCACCAGTCTTCCTTGTCCTTCCCCATCTCCCTGGAGTTTGCTCAAACTCATGTCCATTGAGTCGGTGATGCTATCCAACCATCTCATCCTCTGCCACCCCCTTCTCCTGCCTTCAATCTTTCCCAGCTAATCTTTCCCAATCTAATGAGTTGGCTCTTTGCATCAGGTGGCCAAAGTATTAGAACTTCAGCATTAATCCTTCCAGTGAACATTCATGGTTGAGTTCCTTTAGGATTGACTGGTTTGATCTCCTTAGAGTTCAAGGGACTCTTAAGAGTCTTCTCCAGCACCACAGTTCGAAGGCATCCATTCTCACACAGATGACAACTCCCAGTACAGAACTGTCCCCTCTCTGATAAGTTACTTTGTCCTTTGAATATTTGTTTAAATGTAATGTACACTTTCGTTTCCAATGATTGTAATTTTTCAGAGTCCTTAATGAGATGTAAAAACTATGCACAATGGAAATTACCATTGTGAATAAATATTTGCATTATGGGCTGTTAAAAGCAAGCATCAAAACGCACAATTGCTTGTTTTACAAGCATTCAATATTTTGAAATGTGAGATCAGTGAAATGACTGAGAACTCTATTGAAAGGGAGAGAGAGCAGCTTAAATCATATTATTTACATTTTCAAGGGAGCGGCGCCAGCAAAAGGAGGGAAAACAGTGATTTTGATGTACAGAAATGTAAAAGCAGCTCACCACTGAGTTCTGCCTTAGCCCTTTAAGTTCTGCGTATCTGGTTCCCATAAAGCTAGTGTTCTGCTTGATTTCCTTAATTAGGTAATACACATTAGGGAGTTGGGTTTTTGCCTGTACTTCAGATAAATGTAACCTTAAAACAAAGGGGAAAAACAGTTTCCAGCGCATTCTGGTATTACGGATAACCTAATATTTACATTTCGGAACAGACCAAAGCTTGCAGTGCACATTTGGGCCAAATGTCACCTTTTTACTATCCTAAAGTTATTTTCCTGGAATTGTTTTGGATGTGGTAAAGAGATGTTTAATAGGGAAAGGACATTATTACTATTCTTTTATGATTGAAATTTAAAAAGAAGGCCTCATGAATCTAAAGGATGCAAAACAAATAAAGCGATAGGGTGCCATAAGCCTTTAACTGGTAGGGAAGGAAAAGTGCTTTGTTTAAAACAATGCTGATTGAAATGCAGGTGATTTGCAATGTTGTGTTAGTTTCAGGTGTGCAGCAACGTGCTTCATGTATACATACATGTGTATGTATGTGTATACATGTTCCTTTTGCACATTCTCTTCCATTATAAGTTATTATAAGCTATTGAGTGTCTTTTTAAAAAGCCTTCAGATTTCCTCCTGTACTTGTATGTCAGAGGTGTGGCTTTTTTTTTTCTTCTAAACTTGTTTTTTTGTGTTGGAGTAGAAGAGTTGACTCATTGGAAAAGACCCTGATGCTGGGAGGGATTGGGGGCAGGAGGAGAAGGGGACGACAGAGGATGAGATGGCTGGATGGCATCACCGACTCGATGGACATGGGTTTGGGTGAACTCCGGGAGTTGGTGATGGACAGGGAGGCCTGGCGTGCTGCGATTCACGGGGTCACAAAGAGTCGGACACGACTGAGCGACTGAACTGAACTGATAGCCAATGAACAATGCTGTGATGGTTTCAGGTGGAGAGCAAAGGAACTCAGCCATACACGTACATGCATCCTTTCTCCCCCAAACTCTCCTCCTGTCCAGACTGCTCCATTACATTGAGCAGAGTTCCTTGTTGCTATACAGTAGGTCCCTGCTGGTTATCCATTTTAAATATAGCAGTGTGTGTAAGTGTCCATCCCAAACTCCCTAACTGTCCCTTCCCTCCATCCTGGCAACCTTAAGTTCCATCTCTAAATCCGTGAGTCTGTTTCTATTTTGTAAATAAGTTCATTTGTGTCTTTTTTTTTTTAGACTCCACATATGATTAGTCTCATACAATATTTCTCCTTTATCTGACTTACTTCACTCATTGTGATAATCTCTAGGTAGAGGTGTGCCTTTTGATTGACAGATAAGTGCGGTGGTACATGTGGCCTGCAAATACATTATATATGGCTTTTGCGGTGAATATTTTGAGATAGATTTTCATAAAGTGTGGATTTTCCGGTTTCTTTTCAATGGTGAGCAGCCCTGATATTTCTGCATGTCAACAGTGGTTCCAAGCTGGGCATCTGCTATTCCAACCGGTTGCTCTGCCCTGGGTGCATCTTAGTACATATCTCTTTTCCTAGTTACATTATCCCTGGACTTGAACTACTAGAGAACTGGTACCCTGGGTTTGGGTGTCTGTCAAAAGTGGGGAAATGAACTCTGGATGGGAATCCCTCTATTTGTTGAATCCACAGAGCTTCACTCATTTATATTATTTTGCTGGGCTCTGGAGATGTGTGAATTGACAGTCCCTGCTGGATCATATTTACCTTAATTTCCAGGAATTGTTTGATTTTGTGTTCTGCTTTGTTTTTACATTGTTTATTTACTGGAGCAGTGCCCTTGACATATATTCTAATATATGCATGGAGGGGTCATGCAAAGACCTTCCAAGGGGTATGTAAGTGGAGATATTTTAAAGGAGATGTATTTACAAATGCTCAACTTCTGTATGTATTCACTCTTAAACTTGACATCCGTATATTAATTTGCAGTTACATTGTTCATCTTCTCTCTCCCTTCCTCTGTCTCTCTCTCCTGCACTGTCACACACACACACACACTCACACATGCACACACGGAACTTCTTTGATTTTACAATAAAAACTTAACCTCTCATCCATCTAATGTCTTACTATGATGCATTTCTCCCAGGTGTTAAAACCTCCTCAGTACCCCCAGCAAAATTAGTAATTAGTTTAACCAGTGCAGCATAATACTCCCCCCACATAGCTGGTTGAGAGGTATATTTACAAGAAGAGAATTACTTTTTATTTAAAAAAGTTATTTATCAAAATGTGTAATATTTGAGTATTATATACTCAAATATAATACTTATGTTGTATCATAATCATGATTGTAACAAACTTGATGAAGTTTGTAAAAACTGAGAATTTTACAGTCTTAAGAAGAAATGAAAAAGCTTAAGTTCAGTATCCACAACTATATTTTTATTGTAAGAATGTATTAGAGGTGATGGGTATACATTACTTTCAAGATTAAAAGTATATTACATTCGGATATTTCCATGTCTTGGCTATTGTAAATAGTGCTGCAGTGAATATTGGGGTGCATATATCTTTTCAATTATAATTTTCTCTAGATATATGCCCAGGAGCAGTATTGCAGGATCCCACAGTAGCTCTGTTTTTAGTTTTTAAGGATACCTCCATACTGTTCTCCACAGTGGCTGTGCCAGTTACATTCCTACCAACACTGTATGGGGATTCCTTTTTCTCCACGTCTTCTCCAGCATTGTTGTTTGTAGACTTTTTGATGGTGTGAGGTGGTACCTCGCTGTAGTTTTGATTTGCATTTCTCTAATTGTTAGCGATGTTGAGCGTATTTGCATGTACCTTTTGGCCCTCTGTATGTCTTCTTTGGACAAATGTTATTTGGATCTTCTACCCACTTTTTTATTAGGTTGGTTGGATTTTTTAAAAATACTGAGCTGTATAAGCTGTTTGAACATTATATTTTGAACATTAATACCTTGGTAGCATCATTTAAAGAACTTATATACAAAATGGAAATAAAGCCCACAGACATAAAAACAAACTTATGGTTACCAAAGGGGAATTGAGGGGGTGGGGAATAAATTAGGAGTTTCGGATTAACAGATACACACTGCTGCTGCTGCTGCTGCTAAGTCACTTCAGTCGTGTCCGACTCTGTGCGACCCTAAAGACGGCAGCCCACCAGGCTCCCCCGTTCCTGGGATTCAAAAACACTGGAGTGGGCCGCCATTGCCTTCTCCAATGCATGAAAGTGGAAAGTGAAAGTGAAGTTGCTCAGATGTGTCCGACTCTTAGCGACCACATGGACAGCAGCCTACCAGACTCCTCCATCCATGGGATTTTCCAGGCAAGAGTACTGGAGTAGGGTGCCATTGCCTTCTCTGTAACAGATACACACTACTGTGTATAAAATAGATGATCAAGAGGGACCTACCATATAGCACAGGAAAGTGTACTCAATATTTTGTAATAAGCTATAAGGGAAAAGATTCTGAAAAATATTATATTTATTAACATTATATATATATATATATATATATGAGTCACTTTCCTGTGCACCTGAAACTAACACAACACTGTAAATCCACTGTAATTGAATTTAAAAAGGTATATTACATTAGGATTAAATTCTGTAAAGGAATCAGAATGGAAATGTGAGTTTAGGGGGGAAAGGAGCAGTGTAACATTTTGATTGTTAATGAAGATTTTTAAAAGATTTTATAAATGGATGGTGGTGGGTGTGGAGTCATTCTGTTATTTATATTCCAATAGATGCATTTAAAAGAGTGATGTAACAGTTTCATTTTAAATGTCAAGATTTACAATATACTGCGAAGTTTATCCTTAGCAACTATTGAAACTCTGATGAAAACTATTAGAAATCAGTTTTTAAATATACCAGTGTGAGCTTAGTTGCTCAGTTGTGTCCGACTCTTTGCAACCCCATGGACTGTAGCATGCCAGACTCCTCTGTCGATGGGGATTCTCCAGGCAGGAATGCTGGAGTGGGTTGCCATTCCCCTCTCTAAAATGTACCAGTGACTACATAGTTTTAGAAGTTTTCTCCCAGGAGAGAGAGGAACAATCCTCTTGGAAGACCATTGGCTTTCTAATAGTAGTTCTCAGCCTGGATTACACATTACAGTTGCCTCTCAACCTTTTCAACACTGTTGGCTGAGGAAACCAGAATATCTTTGGGTCACATTCAAGCGTTGGGGGTTTTGAGAAATCAAGGCTGAGAACCATGAAACAAAACCATCAAGAGAAAGTCATCTGTCCATGCAGAGAAGAGGTAAACAGATTCTGAAATCTGGCTGCACTAAAATCTCCTGAGAAGAGATGTAGAGTGGGTGTCAGCTTATATGAGGCCAGTTTGCATGGCATACAGTTCACCTCTTTGTACAGTTTTGTAAATGTTGACAAATGCATATAGTCTTGTAGCCATTGCCACAGTTAAGGTAGTGAAGATGCAGAACATTTCCATCACCCACCCACCCACCCCAAGTTGTCTCCTACTCCTTTAGTTTGTCCCTCTCTCCACCTTCATCCCCTAGCAATGAAGATCTGTTTCCTGTCCATAAAATTTTGCTTTTTCCAGAATGTTATATACATGGTACCCTACCTTATGTAACTTTCTGAGTTAGACTTACTTCACTTAGTTCAGTGCATTTCGTATTCTTCCAGGTTGTTGGGTATGTTACCAAGTCCAAGCTCCTATTGCTCACCACAGGGTGAGATGATAAATTGAGAGGAAACAAGGTATAGCAACTTTATTCAGAAAGTCAGGAAATCCAAAACACTGTGTTCCAAAGAGCCAGCTTACCAAGACAGAATTCAGATCACTTCTCTTTTTGAGTGATGTACTTGAGTTAACATTATATTTAATTAAAAATATTTATTTATCTGGCTATGTCAGGTCTTAGTTGTGGCACGTAGGATCTAGTTCCCTGACCAGGAATTGAACCTGGGCCCCCTGCTTTGGCAATGTGGAGGCTTAGCCACAACCACCAGGGAAGCCCTCAGACTTCTTTTTAAATAATTTTTAAAAAATTTAAATTTAAAAGTTTAAAAGTTTTTTCATAAAATAAATCTTGATAAACTATTTTATTAAAGTATAATTGCTATACAATATTAGATGTTATAGGTATATAGTATTATGGTTCAAAATTTTTGAAGGTTATACTCCATTTATAGTTATTACAAAATGTTGGTTATATTATTTTTTTTCCCTCTAGCTTATTTTATACCTAATAGTTTGTACCTTCCACTCCTCCACCTTTGTGTTCCCCCCCCACCCCGTTCCCTGTCCCCACTGGTAACCACTAGTTTGTTCTCTTTATTTATGAGTTTGCTTCTTTTTTGTTATATCCTCTGGTTTATTGTATTTTTAAGATTCCACATATAACTGCTGTCATATGGTATTTGTCTTCCTCTGTCTGACTTATTTCACTTAGCACAATGCCCTCCAAATCTGTCTGCCATTTCCTTCTCCGTGAAGTCCATCTGCTGCTGCTGCTGCTGCTGCTAAGTCGCTTCAGTCATGTCCGACTTTGTGCGACCCCATAGATGGCAGCCCACCAGGCTCCCCTGTCCCTGGGATTCTCCAGGCAAGAACACTGGAGTGGGTTGCCATTTCCTTCTCCAATGCAGGAAAGTGAAAAGTGAAAGTGAAGTCACTCAGTCGTGTCCGACTCTTAGCGACCCCATGGACTGCAGCCCACCAGGCTCCTCCGTCCATGGGATTTTCCAGGCAAGAGCACTGGGGTGGGTGCCATCGCCTTCTCCTACAAAGTCCATCTACGTTGTTGCAAATGGCAAACTTTCATTCTTTTTTTGTGGATGAGTATTGTATATATTTAGGGCTTCCCTGGTGACTCAGTGGTAAAGAATCAGCTTCCCAAGGCAGGAGATAGTGGGTTTGATCCCTGGGTCGGGAATATCCCTTGGAGAAGGAACTGGCAACCCACTCCAGTATTCTTGCCTGGGAAATCCCATGGACTGAGGAGCCTGGCGGGCTATGAGGTCACAAGAGTCAGACATGACTTAGTGACTAAACAACAACAATTGTATATATACTATATCATCTTCATTCATTCAGCTGTTGATGGACACTTAGGTTGCTTTCTTATCTTGGCAATTGTAAATAATGTTGCTTTGAACATTAGTGTATCTTTTCAAGTTAGTGTTTTTGGGTTTTTTTCGGATACATACCCAGGACTAGAATTGCTGGATCTCTTTTTAATACTCTAGATTTTTGAGAAACCTCCATATTCTTTTCCACAGTTCAGTTCAGTTCAGTTCAGTCACTCAGTCATGTCCATCTCTGCGACCCTATGAACTGCAGCACTCCAGGCCTCCCTGTCCATCACCAACTCCCGGAGTTCACCCAAACGCATGTCCGTCGAGTCGGTGATGCCATCCAGCCATCTCATCCTCTGTCGTCCCCTTCTCCTCCTGCCCCCAATCCCTCCCATCATCAGTGTCTTTTCCAATGACTCAACTGTTCCCATGAGGTGGCCAAAATATTGGAGTTTCAGCTTTAGCATCAGACCTTCCAATGAACACCCAGGGCTGATCTCCTTTAGAATGGACTGGTTGGATCTCCTTGCAGTCCAAGGGACTCTCAAGAGTCTTCTCCAACACCACAGTTCAAAAGCATCAATTCTTCAGCGCTCAGCTTTCTTCACAGTCCAACTCTCACATCCATACATGACCAGTGGAAAAACCATAGCCTTGACTAGACGGACCTTTGTTGGCAAAGTAATGTCTCTGCTTTTGAATATGCTATCTAAGCTGGTCATAACTTTCCTTCCAAGGAGTGAGCATCTTTTAATTTCATGGCTGCAATCTCCATCTGCAGTGATTTTGGACCCCCCAAAAATAAAGTCTAACACTGTTTCCACTGTTTCCCCATCTATTTCCCATGAAGTGATGGGACCAGATGTAGCTGCATCAATTTAAATTCCCACAGATAGTGTACTGCTGCTGCTGCTGCTGCTGCTGCTGCTAAGTCGCTTCAGTTGTGTCCGACTCTGTGCGACCCCATAGACAGCAACCCACCAGGCTCTCCCGTCCCTGGGATTCTCCAGGCAAGAACACTGGAGTGGGTTGCCATTTCTCTATATGCATATAAAAGGTTATACCTTTAAAGGTCAAGCCTGGGAGGCAAAGACTTGAGAAAGGGTTGTTATGTATATTTCAGGCACTGATTGACAAGACAGAGGGTGCAGAACCAGCATGACTAAGCCAGAGTAACGAGCACAAAAGTAAGAATAGGTCCAATATGGAGGCAGGTTTGTTCCTCTCTGTTCCAGATGTGTCAGGAGTTCATTTCTGCTAAGTAGTGTGCCATGGCACAGGTGTACCAGAGTTAGTTTATCTGTTCTCCAGGGCACAGATGCCCAAGTGGCTAATAGTTTTGGCTATCATGGATAAAGCCACTCTTAAGCGCTTGTGGACAAGTTCTGGTGTCAATTTATGTTTTCATTTCTCTGTGGGTAAATATCTGGGGATGAGATTATTGGGTAAATGTGGAACCTGCCTGTTTGACATTCTATGATAGTGCCAGGCTGTTTTGCAGAATGGTTGAACCATTTGGCATTTACACCAGAGCTGTGTAAGGTTCCAGCTGTTCTTCATCCTTGCCAACATGTGATGTTTTCACCTTGCGATTCAATTTTAGCTACTGTAATACACGTGTAATCGTATCTCTTGGTAATTTAAATTTTCATTTCCTTAATCACTAATGATGTTGAGCAGTTTTTAGTGGCTTATTTGCCGTCTGTATATCTTTTTTTTTTTTCTTTATAAAGTATCTGATCTAATCATTTCTGTTTTGAAATGGGCAACTAATTTGGGTTATCTTATACAGTCTTGAGAATTGTCTGTATATCTTGAATATAAATCTCTTATATATGTGGTTTGAAAATATTGTTCTTAGTCTGTAACATGTCATTTCTTTTAACAGATGTTTGGCAGAGTAGACTTTAAAACAGTTTTTTATTAAAAATTTTTTTAGTGTTTTTAAGTGTTTGGCTGAGTCCCATGGCATTTGGGGTCTTAGTTACCTGACCAGGACTAGAACCCATATCCCCTGTATTGGAAGTGTGGAGAATTAAACAGTAGACTGCCAGCGAAGTCCCCCGACTTTTTATTTTGATGAAGACTAATTTACTTTTTTTTAAATGGAATTGGTTTTGTCATCGTATTTTAGGTATCTTTGCCCAAAGAAAGGTCACAAAACTTTCCTCTTGTTTAATATTCTAATAAATTTAATAGTTTTAGGTTTTACACTGAGGGCTATGATTCTTTTGGGTTAATTTTTGTATATGGTACAATGTATGGGTTGTGTTTTCTCTTTTTACATATGAATGTACCAATTGATCCAGCATATTTTATTGTTAAAGACTGCTGTCTTAAATTGGCTTCATATATTTTTGTTAAGATCATTTAACTATGTATGGTAGGCATATTCTGGAGTCTGTCTTGTTGCTCTGATTTATGTGTCTATCCTTTCAGCAGTACCAGTCTGTCTTGATGATTATTCTTTATAATAAATCTTGAAATAAGGTAATGGGGATCATCTAACTTTGTGCTTTTTTTTTTTAAATCGTGTTGACTATTCTAGTCTCTTCGCAATTTGCAATATAAATTTTGGAACTAATTTCTTGATTTCTGAAAAAAGATCCTGGTTGGGATTTTGATTGGGATTGCACTGAATGTGCAGAAAACACACCTTCATAATAATGAGAACATTCATTTTAATAGTAATGAACTCTCTAATGCATGAACATGGTATAGCTAACAATTTATTTATGCTTTCTTTGATTTTTTATCATCACTCTTTTATAGTTTCCAGCATACAGATACCACACAAAAGTTTTAGATTTATGCCAAAGTGTTCCAGGGTTTGGGATACTATTCATGAATAGAATAGTATTCTTTTTAAAACTTAAACATATGACTTTTATTGCAAACATACAGAATAAAATTGGTTTTCATATGTTGACCTTACATCCTAAAACTACTTATTTCATTCATTTAATAACTTTTTTGGTAGACTTTTGGGAACATTTTATGAACAGTCAAGTCATTTGTGAATATAGTTTTTATTGCCCACTTTTCAGTCTATATACCTTCCCTTCCCTTGCCTTCCCTTTGCACCAGCTAGAACCGCCAGTATGATGTTTGTTGAAAAAAAACTCCACAACATAAGGGTTGCAGATTCAGTTTTATTTGGGACAAAATGAGTCCTGCAGTGTGGGAGACAGCATTTCAAATAGCTTTGAGAAACTGCTCTGAGGAGGTAAGGGAAGGACCTAGCATATGTAAGAGTTTTGCAGCAGAGGGCAGGTAGTCAGTAATGTCTAAATATTGTTGTTAAAGAAAACCAGATATCTCAAGTTAAGGAATTTAGGGCTTTTCTATGTATGGTAAGATGCAAGGGTCTGGGTTCACTGAAATCTTTCCTCAGCTATCTGGAGACTGTGTTTTCACATCCTGAGTTTCCTCGGGGCTCGCCAGCTCACCATCCATAGTGGCTGCAATTGCTGATGACAGTAACATCCTTTGTTTACAGATACGGCAGGAAATATTCTATTTCTCGCGTTGAATAAAAGTGGTGAGAGTTTTCGTCCTTATCTTTTCCCAGTCTTAGGAGAAAGACAGTTGGTCTTACACCACTATCTATGATGTTGGAGGTTTCTTTTAGATGAATATATATGTTATGAAATATGTAATTTCACAAAATATTGAGATGAACTTCTGCTCTTTTCCTAATTTGTTGAGAGATTTTATCATAAATGGATGTTGAACTTTGTCCAATCCTTTTATTGCATCACTTGCCACAAGCTGATTTTATTTTTTAGTGTGCTGATACTGTGGATTACATTGCTTTTTCAAATATCAAATCACCCCGTATTCCTTGTACCAACCCAATTTAGTCATGGTATAATTTTTAATGCATTGCTGTATTTCTTTGGCTGATATTTTGTTTGGGGCTTTTGTGTCTGAGTTATTTTCTGTACTTTTCTCTTAAGTACTGTTTTGTCTAGTTTCTGTATCGGGATAATACCAGTTTTATAAAAGGAAGTGTGGAGCATTCCCTCCTGTTTTGTTTTCTGGAGGAGATTGTATAAATTCAGTGCTACTATTTCTTTAAATGTTTGGTTTAAATTTTCTGATGAAACTGCTTGTGCTTAGCAATTTTTTTAAAGAAGCTTTTAAATTGCAGATTCAATATAATAGTGCTAAAACTGCTCAGATTATCTTATTGAGTGAGTTTTGGTAGTTGTGTTTTTTTACAAATGGGTCTGGTTTATCTAAATTGTTGAATTTGTGGAAGTAATGTTCACAGTGTTGCTTTACTAGCCTTTTTCATGCCTTGTGATTTGTAGTGATGCCATTTATTTCATTCCTGCAGTTGGTTGTATGTTCTTTTCTCTTTTTTCTTGGTCAGTCTGGCTAGAGGTTTAAGACTTTTATCTGTCTTTTCAAAGAAACAGATTTCAATTTTCTTTTTTTTCCTGTTGTTTTCTGCTGCTGCTGCTAAGTCGCTTCAGTCATGTCTGACTCTGTGCGACCCCATAGACGGCAGCCCACCAGGCTCCCCTGTCCCTGGGATTCTCCAGGCAAGAACACTGGAGTGGGTTGCCATTTCCTTCTCCAATGAATGAAAGTTTTCTATAGTATGTTTATTGATTTATGTGGTAATCTTTATTATTTCCTTTGGTGACTTCAACTTTAATTTTCTCCTCCTTATATAGTTTCTTCTCCTGGAAGCTTGGATCAGTTTCTCAGATAATTTTTTTTTCTAACATAAGCATCTGCTGCTACCCATTTTCTTCTGGGCACTGTTTTAGCTCTGTCTTCCCTCCTGGCTCAGGTGGTAAAGAATCTGCCTGCAATGCAGGAGACCTGGGTTCAGTCCCTGGGTTGGGAAGATCCCCTGGAGAAGGGAAAGACTACCCATGCCAGAATACTGGACTGTATTCTGGACTGAGAATTCCATGGGGTTGCAAAGAGTTGGACATGACTGAGTGACTTTCACTTTCTTTCTCAAACTTTTATGTTATACTTCTGTTTTCGTACAATTTCTATTTTTTAAATTAATTTTTCTGGTTACCTCTTGTTTGCCTCATATATTGTTTAGGTTTTTTGTTGTTTACTTTTAAAATATTTGAGAATTTTCTGAATACCTTTCTGTTATTGACTTGTTGTTCACTAAGTTGTGTCCGACTCTTTGTGACCCCCATGGACTACAGCACGCCGAGCTACCCTGTTCTTTGCTCTTTCCTGGAGTTTTCTCAAACTCATGTCCATTGAGTTGGTGATGCCATCCAGCCGTCTCATTCTCTGTTTCCGCTTTCTCCTCCTGCCTTCAATCTTTCCCAGTATCAGGGTCTTTTCCAGTGAGTCGGCTCTTTGCATCAGATAGCCAAAGTATTGGAGTTTCAGCTTCAGATCAGTCCTTCCAATGAATATTCAGGACTGATTTCCTTTAGGATGGACTGGTTTGATCTCCTTGTTGTCCAAGGGGTGTTGAAGAATCTTCTCCAGCACTACAGTTCAAAACCATCAGTTCTTTGGGGCTCACCCTTCTTTATGGTCCAACTCTCACAGCTTTATGTGATTACTGGAAAAACCATAGCTTTAACTATACAGACCTTTGTAGGCAAAGTGATGTCTCTGCTTTTTAATATACTGTCTAGGTTTGTCATAGCTTTTCTTCCAAAGAGTAAGTGTCTTTTAATTTGATGGCTGAAGTCACTGTCCGCAGTGATTTTGGAGCCCAAGAAAATAAAGTCTATCCCTGTTTCCATTTTTCCCCATCTATTTGCCATGAAGTGATAGATCTGATGCTATGATCTTAGTTTTTTTTTTTAAATTTAATTCTATTTTATTTAGAATATAGTTTGTAGCACGTTAATTCATTTATGTTTTTGAGTATTTTTTTATCTTCCAGAATATGGTCTATGTGCTACCTACTCCGTGTGTTCCTGAAAAGATTGTTATGTTTATATTGTTGTCTAATATTTTATATCCTTACTGATTTTCTGCCTACCTGCTCCTTCCAGTAGTGAGTGTTGACCTCTCCAACTAAATTTATGGGTTTTTATGTTTCTCCTATTAGTATTGTGAGTTTCTGCTTCATGTATTTTAGAGTTCTGTTGTTAGGTGCATACACATTTAGGATTGTTACATATTGTAAGTGAATTGACTCCTTTATGAGCATATAATACTTTTTCCCCTTGTATTAGTGCTTATTTGGAAGTCTGTTTTTTCTCATTAATGTAGCTCCTTCAGTTTTTTTGGTTAGTGTTTGCATGTTACCTTTCTCCTGTTTTAAATTTTTTAACCAGTGAATACCTTTATATTTACAGTGTGTGTCTTATAGACAGCATCTAGCTGGCTGTTGCTTTATATCCACTCCAACAATCTGTTTTTTAATTGGTGTGCTTAGACAGTTTTCTTGCTGTGTAATTTCTTATTTAACGGTTAAAATCTACCATCTTCCTAGTTCTATGATGTACTCTCTGATCCTTGTGCCCTCCCTTGACTGTTTTTTAGTTAATGAAACATTATTTATAATTCTGTTTTATCTCTACTCTTCAGCTATTACTTGTACCTTTAAAACAACTCATTACAGTGATTGCTCTAGAGTTTTGAATACAGACTCTTAATTTATCACAAAACTAATTTCCAAATACTATTACACCACATAGAGTGTAAGAAGCTCTAAACCGTATATTTACACTTTTTCTTTCTCACTTTTAGTTATATTGATGTCATTTTTAATTTTTATTCATGCTATAAACCCACAGTATATTGTTATTATTTTTTAACATATTTTTTTTAATAGAAAAAGATGAAATGGGGAAAGAAATGAATATATATTTAGTATCTATCATGGGTCATGATATCAGGCATTTTTATGCTTTTTCTTGTTGTTATTACTTTTGTTTCATACACACATTCATCTTTTAGAGCAATTGTAAATTAAAAAAATGGATTTTATATCTACTTACATTTTAACAATTTCTGGAGGTCTTCATTTCTTTGTGTAGAATCAAGTTTCTGCCTGGTAACATATTCTTTCTTTCTGAAGAACATCTTGTAACATATCTTTTTGTCAGAGATCTGATGGTAAGGCATTCCTGGCTTTTACTTTTCTGAAAGTATCTTTATTTTTATTTCCAAAAATATTTGCTTCACGATGTCACTTCACTGTCTCCTGTCTTACATAGCTTCTGACAAGAAGTCTACTGAAATCTTTATCTTTGTTCTTCTGAATGTAATGTGTCTTTTTTTCTTGGGTTGCCCTTTAAGCTTTCTCTTTATGTTTCTCTTTCAGCAGTTTGGATATGATGTGTCAAGATGCTTTCTGTCTGTCTCTATTTATGTTTATTCCCTTATTTGGCTGTGCCAGGCCTCAGTTGTGGTATGTGGAATCTTGGATCTTCACTATAACATGCAAAATCCTTAGTTGGCATGTGAACGCTTAGCTGTGGCACGCGGGATCTAGACCAGAGGTCGAACCTGGGCCTCCTGTGTTGGGAATGTGCAATCTTAGCCACCAGACCACCAGGGAAGTCCCAAGACGTGCTGTTTCGGATTTATTTATCCTGCTTGGGATTCTCTGAGCGTCTTGGTCTGTGGTTTAATAACTTTCATTATTTTGGGAAAATAGCACATGCTCTGTTTTCAGTCATTCCTTCTTTTCTCTCTCTATCTCTTACCGTTCCAATTACACACGTGGTAGACTTTTTCATGTTGTCCCTGAGCTCCTGGGTGTTCTGTTTTCTCACTCTTCTCTTTTTTCACTAAGTGTTTCACTTCCAGTAACTACTTTTGACCTGTTCTTCTATCACTGACTCTTCTCTTAGCCATTTTTAGTTTATGAATAAACCCATTGAAGATATTCTTCATGTCTGACCGTGTGGGGTTTTCATTGTTCTGTTATTTTTAATGTTTCCATCTGGACATTTTCTTATTCCTTCTCTTTGCCCAGACTGCCCATGTGGGCATGCAGTTGTCCACCTTTTCCACCAGAATCTCCTTGCATAGCACCCTGAGTGTCTCCTACCCAGTCTTTGGCCCAAGTGAACCAATGTCTATTGTCTTTTTTAAGGAACCTCTTTTTTTCCCCTGGATTTCAGGCTAGTTGGTTTCTCTGCAACTTCAGCTCTTTGATGTGTCCCAGAAACTCTATTAGTCGATGGTTTATCCAGTGTTTTCTGTTGCTGTTGTTGTTATTGTTAGGATGGGCTCAGTCCTTTTTCCCATTCTCTGCTTCTTAGGCAAAAACTTAAAAAAAAACAAAAACAAAAACAAAAACCAAAAAACAGATGCAGAGATTCTGATTTATGTGATTTGTGGTTTGGCCCAGACAAAGGTCTAGTTCTAAAAGCCTCCCAGTAATTTTGATTCTGAGGCTCAAATGCTGTGGGGCTGTGATGTGGGGGATGAGGTGCAAAGTCTGATGTTTGGCATTTATGTCATGACATTTCCCTAGTGCAATTATTTTAGGTCTCCCTTTTGGTTTAACCAGGAGAACAGAAAACATGTCAAAATATTGTCCACATGGGGAATTTAGCAGAAGACATCAGTTTAGTAGAAAAAAAAATTCAGTCTCAGCTCTGGACAGCAGTGGTAGTTTCCTGTTGGTCTTTCTTTCCGATGGTGAAGGGGGTTGTTTCTTCATACAAATGAACTGTGTTCTTAGTGGCGAGGAGATTCGCTCCCATCGTTATGGACAGAAAGTGTGTTTGCACACCCAGCCTCCATCCCACCTCTCACAGCACCATCTTGTTTCATTTTGGGGGAAGCTCAGGGAATTCAGAGATTTCTTACGGCAGGGACCCCTGCCATCTCCAGGCAGAAGGGACAAGGGGAGGAGATGTGTCCTCACAGTCCTGTTTCCAGGGCAAGTATTACCTTCTGGAGCTGCCAGTAAAAAAGATGCAGCTGACTCCTCTGAAGTCACCCCAGTGTGAGGGGGACAGAAGCCCTGGCCTCTCTCTCTTTCACCCTTCTGTCTCCTGCCAGTGGCCTTCATTGTTTCAGCCCTGCCTACAGCCAGCTGGCATGGAAGCCTGGGAATGCAAGCTGCAGGGGTCAGTCCACCTACAAGGCAGAACAGAACAGCAATAGTTAAGGAGATGCCCCGAGGTGGCCACTATTCATCAACCAAAGACTTCCTAGATAACTGCCTAGTTAGGCAAAGAAAACTTTATTACTTACTGTGATAAAGTTTAAAAAAAGCACTTCTTGGGAATTTCCAGGTGGTCCAGTGGTTGGAACTTGGTACTTTCACTGCTGGATCCTGGGTTCAGTTCTTGGTTGGGGAGCTAAAATCCTGCAAGCCACGTGGGGTGGCACCTGTACCCCAAAAACATCTCTCCAGACTGTTAGTAGTATCCCAGAAAAGGGAGGTCAGGGATGGATATTTAGAATTTTAGGGCCCAGGCCCCAGTAGCTTAAGGTGATTCTTTCACTTTGGGGATCATGTAGATAGCAAAGTGAGGGGCTTGTGGGGAATCTGGATCCCCAGTTATCTTATAAGTGAGTTTTGAGGCCAAGTGAGCCATCTCTTGCTCTGAAAAGGGGCCTCTTTGCCCAGGTTAGCAATAGATGGTTTCCATAAATCAGTTTCCAGGAATCTCCTAGCCAAACAATGAAGTTACATATTATTTTGTAGTTTTATCTTCCTGGATAGGAATCTCCTGAAACAGATGGTAAAGCCATTTTGATATAGATGATCTCTTATTCGTCTTGTTGCTTAAGCTTTGGGATTCCTGAGGGTCTCAGTTCTTAGGACAAAAGGGACAGAAACTGCCACTCCCCATCAGTAAGATAGATTCTAGGCTTCAGTCGTCTCTGGGGTTGAAGCTAAATCAGTGCAGCCTCACGCGTGTATGTTCTAGTGAGTGGTTGATATGAAGACATTAGAATAACTTCTGGTGTGCTTGGAGGAGAAACAGCTACTTCTGAGCCAAATCACAGATACCCAGGAGTCCGCTTTCCGAAATGGGTTGTCATCAGTGCTAACAGCTCTGTGGGGAGACTGCAGGATGAAGCTTTAGGTTATTGCTCTGTGTGTGTGTGTGTGTGTGTGTGTGTGTGTGTGTGTGTGTTTGTCTGTGTGTGTGTGTGTGTGTGTGGTTAACAGGTAGAATTAGGCTGCTGTTCTTCAGTAGAGGTGCCTGCTGTTTAGCCACTATTTATTTGCAGGCTGACCGTGGGAGGCAGATGAATGACACTCCCTGACCTTATTTGTCCTGAGCGTTTCAGGATGCTTCTTAGCTGAGCCAATGGGGCATGTGCCCCCTCTCTGCTCTCAAGTGCCTTGTAGAATCAGCTATTGATCAGCTGGGTTCCTGGATCTGACACGTGTGGAGGAAATGGCTGGGGCTGAGGAAAGGTCACAGCATTGCTCTGTAATTCGTCTCGCTCGTGTGTGCTTGTGCAAATGCGTGTGCACCGTAGCGAACATTCTTCTCTTGGTCTCAGCTCTGGACGGTAGTGGTAGTTTCCTGTTGTTCTTCCTGTTTACGGACAGAAGGGGGTTGTTTCTTCATAAAGATACTCCACTTTCTGGAGTGGGGAGGAGGTTCATACCTATTGATGTGGACAGAAAGTGTGCTTGCACACCCAGTCTTCATTCCACTTTTTACAGCATCATCTGTTTTCCTTTAGGGGGAAATCACCCCATCCCATGAAGCTGAAACTGAAGCTCCAATACTTTGCCCACCTGATGCGTAGAGCCGATTCATTAGAAAAGTCCCTGATGCTGGAAAAGATTGAAGGCAGAGGAGAAGGGGATAACAGAGGATGAGATGGTTGGATGGCATCACTGACTCAATGGACATGAGTTTGAGCAAGCTCCAGGAGACAGTGAAGGACAGGGAAGCCTGGCATGCTGCAGTCCATGGGGTCTCAAAGAGTCACACTACTGAGCGACTGAACGACAAAACTCCATCCCTAGTATCAGTTCATAGAGTGAGCCTTGTTCCAGAGGTGGGTACATGGACCCGGAATGAGGCAGTCACCACATTCCATCCATCCAACCACGGTGATTGAGCAGGGGCTTGGTACCTGATTCAATTTCAGTAAAGGAGAGACAGGTTCATTTCATAGCTTTTGGTGGAAACATCAGAAAAACATAAGGTCACATTTGAAACTGTGCATCTCAGATTGGAACTTAACCCATGTGCTTGGGACTCAAACCCAGCCAAAACCCATGGTCTTTTTTTTTTAATAGTTTGGCTATTTAGAAAAATATTTATTTTTGGCTGTGCTGGGTCTTTATTGCTGTGCAAGCTCTTCTCTAGTTGCAGGAAGTGGGGACTTCTCTCTAGTTGCAGTGCGCAAGCTTCTCATTGTGGTAGCTTCTTTTGTTGCAGAGCACGGGCTAAAGGGTATGTGGGCTTAGTATTTGGGGCTCCCTGGACCTAGAGCACAGGCTCAATAGCTGTGACTCACGGGCCTAGATGCTTCTAAGCATGTGGGATCTCTCCAGATCAAGGATCAAACCCGTGTCTTGCATTGGCAGGTGGATTCTTTACCTCTGAGTCACCAGGAAGCCCCAGCTCATGGTCTTTTAACTGAGATCACACACCTGTTTTCAGGACTTAATGGAGCTAAGGTTATCAATGTCTCATCAGAGAAAGAATTCAGTGAGAGACAAAGTGATAGGTAAGAAATGGATTTATTTAGAGGGAAACGCATTCCACAGACAGAGTGTGGGCCATCTGAGAAGACAGGAACAGCTTTGAATTATGGCATGGTTAGTTTTTATGGGCCGGGTAATTTCATAGACTATTGAGTGGGAGGGTTATTCCAACTATTTTGGGGAGGAGGTGAGAATTTTCAGGAACGGGGCCACTGCCTACTCTTTTTGTTATTGTTGTTCAGTTGCTCAGTCATGTCTGACTCTTTGCAACCCCATGGACTGCAGCATGCCAGGCTTCCCTGTCCTTCACCGTCTCCTGGAGCTTGCTCAGACTCATGTCCATTGAGTCGGTGATGCCATCCAACCATCTCGTCCTCTGTCATACCTTTCACCTCCTGCCTTCTATCTTTCCCAACATCAGGGTCTTTTCCAAGGAGTCAGCTTTTTGCATCAGGTGGCCAAAGTATTGGAGCTTCAACTTTAGCATCGGTTCTTCCAATGAATATTCAGGGTTGCTTTCCTTTAGGATTGTGTGGTTGGATCTCGTTGCAGTCCAAGGGACTCTCAAGAGTCTTCTCCAACACCATAGTTCATAAGCATCAATTCTTTGGCTCTCAGCCTTCTTTATGGTCCAACTCTCACATCCATAGGTGACTACTGGAAAAACCATAGCTTTGACCATATGGACCTTTGTCTGCAAAGTGATGTCTCTGCTTTTTAATATGTTGTCTAGGTTTTTCATAGCTTTTCTTCCAAGGAGCAAGCATCTTTTAATTTCATGGCTGCAGTCATCACCTGTAGTGATTTTGGAGCCCAAGAAAATAAAGTCTGTCACTGTTTCCATTGTTTCCCCATCTATTTGCCATGAGGTGATGGGACCGGATGCCATGATCTTTATTTTCTTAATGTTGAGCTTTAGGCCAGCTTTTTCACTCTCCTCTTTCACCTTCATTAAGAGGCTCCTTACTTCCTCTTTGCTTTCTACCATAAGGATGGTGTTACCTGCATATTTGAGGTTATTGATATTTCTCCCTGCAATCTTGATTCCAGCTTGTGCTTCATCCAGCCCAGCATTTCACATGAGGTACTCTGCATATAAGTTAAATAAGTAGAGTGACAATATATAGCCTTGATGTACTCCTTTCCCAGTTTTGAACCAGTCTGTTGTTCCATGTCCGATTCTAACTGTTGCTTCTTGACCTGTGTACAGATTTCTCAGGAGGCAGGTCAGGTGGTCTGGTATTCCCATTTCTTGAAGAATTTTCCACAGTTTGCTGTGATCCACACAGTCAAGGCTTTAGCATAGTCAGTGAAGCAGAAGTAGATATTTTTCTGAAATTCTCTTGCTTTATCGATGATTCATCGGATATTGGCAATTTGCTCTCTGGTTCCTCTCCCTTTTCTAAATCCAGCCTACTCTCTAGTCTTTATGATTGGCCTTAGAACTGTCATGATGCCTGTGGGTATGTCATTTAGCTTACTGATGTGCTACAGTGAGAGTACACTGAGACTCAAGGTCTAGTGGACGTCAACTCATCTGCCATCTTGGACTTGTTTGGTTCTAATCAGTTCATGTTGCTTCCTTGGGCTTTGTCATTCTTTTAAATGTTGTGTCGTACCCCATTTCCCATTATATGGGGATGCACTGGCAGTAAGGATGATGTGAGCAGGGGCTGTTGGGGGCCACTTCACAGAGCCCAAGAATGAAGCCAACACAAAGACACAGAGAGAAGGCAAGCACGATGGTGTTACTTGAGGCTTGATCCAGCCATGCCTGAATCCCCCAGCTTGACTCCAGAGCTGTTCAGTTACATAAGTTAATAAAATCTCTCTCTTTTTTTCCTTTAAGCTAATTTAAGTTTGTATCATTTGTTGCTAAAAGAGGCCTGACAGATATACTCATGGAGGGAGTACAGCCATAGTCATGGAGACAGCTGGGAGAAATGCCAGTCATCACATCATCCCCAGCCATTTTTCCTACTGAATCTCAAAACAAACTTCTAAGTGAGAGTTCTTGCTGAGTTGGAAATAATGATTTGATGAGGATGCTTAGGGCTTAGTATAAATCACCAAACAGTTGTATTTGGAATAGAATGAACACTTCTGGGCTCTCATCTTGCCCTTTTAGTTCTGAAAATTCATGTACAGCATGAGGGACACCACTTACCAATGCTGAGAGCATTGCTGCAGAAGGACTTGCAAAGCTCTTGGTAAATAATGAATGAGTGCATATAGGAAGGTTGATTAATTTGGAAATCTCCAGACCAGAGTTGACAAAATGGCAGCCGATACGTCAGACATTGCCTATGGACATGTGATGGATCAATAGATGTTGTTTTCTTAATTAAATTGTCAACATTTTCAAATCAGGAGAATTCACGTGCCGTTGGGTTTCTGGTGACTTTGAAAGTCGTAAGTCCCGGTGGAGCTGGTATTGCCATGGTCCCCTCTCAGTGGAGGTTGAAAGGCTGCTTCCTCCTTTGATGATGCGTGCACACCTCTGTTTGCCTCATACACCCCACGAAGCCAGTCTCACTCATTTTGTTATCTGTTTCACCCCTGAACTGCACTCCAGGCCTTTGAGTTGTCAGGATGGCAGTATCTCTCTTCTGAGCTGTGCCTGCTTGACGTCCTTCTGTCTCTCCTTTAACACTGTCCTTATATATTACATGTATGTTAAAAAATATATGTTACATATATGTTAAAATCTTTATTGAATTTGTTATAATACTGCTTCTGCTTTATTTTCTGGTTTCCCCTGCATTGGAAGACAAAGTCTTGACCACTGGATGACTAGGGAAGTCCCTTAACACTGTCTTAATTTGAACCTACAAGGCCTTTCTGGAGAAGGCAATGGCACCCCACTCCAGCACTCTTGCCTGGAAAATCCCATGGACGGAGGAGCCTGGTGGGCTGGAGTCCATGGGGTCGCTAAGAGTCAGACATGACTGAGCAACTTCACTTTCACTTTTCACTTTCATGCATTGGAGAAGGAAATGGCAACTGACTCCAGTGTTCTTGCCTGGAGAATCCCAGGGACAGTGGAGCCTGGTGGGCTGCTGTCTATGGGGTTGCACAGAGTCTGACATGACTGATGCGACTTAGCAGCAGCACAAGGCCTTTCTAAGTGTGAGTCAGGACAGCATCATTTCATGAGTTTTTGAGTCTGGTATTACATTTAAGAAGAATACGGAAGAGGACCAGAAATGAAAGACATGCCCAAATTCTATTATGCATTTATATTTACATCTAATAATTAATGGTTCTCTTGATGCTGAAAACTCAGCTTCTATGCACTGGTGCCTAATTGAATCTCAGAGAGAGTTATGGGTAAAGTAGGAAAGAAAAGCTTTATTGCTTTGTCAGGCAAATGAGGACACAGCGGGCTCCTGCCTTTCAAAAGTGTATCCCATCCTGGGAGGATTTGTTGAGGAGTTCTCCAGCAATGGTTCAAGGGTGGGGTTGCTGACAAGGATCAGGGTGTGTGTGGGCAGGGCCTGCACCCCTTTATTCTGACCTCAGGTGGTCTCCTGATAAACTTTTCTGGTTCCCAAGGCTATCAAATTAAGACCTTCTCTCTGGAATGAAGAATGCTAATATCTTCCATTTGTTGGGGGAATTAGCTCTGTAAAAGGACTCAAAGATGTTGTTACATGTGTCCCTTGACGTGGAATCGGGGCCCTGCCCCAAGGCTGCACTATTGTTTCTTGACTGTTCCTCCCTTGTCTCATTAGAAGGACTGATGCTGAAGCTCCAATGCTTTGGCCACCTGATGCAAAGAGCCAACTCATTGGAAAAGACCCTGATGCTGGGAAAGATTGAAGACAGGAGGAGAAGGGGGTGACCGAGGATGAGATGGTTGGATGACATCACTCACTCAGTGGACATCAGTCTGAGTAAACTCTGGGAGATAGTGAAAGACAGGGAATCCTGGTGTGCTGCAGTCCATGGGGTCACAAAGAGTCAGACACGACTGAGAGACTGAACAACAATCCCTTCCCTGATTAGTAACTGTTTAAAAGGCTTCCATGCTTAGGAGCCCCACAGGGTCCTGCTCGGTGCACTCACATATACACATATAAACATAATGTGCCTTGGGGACTACCCTGGTGGTTCAGTGGCTAAGACTCCATGCTTTCAGTGCAGGGGGCCTAGGTTTGATCTCTGGTCAGGGAACTAGATCCCACATGCTGAGACTAAAGACCCCCACATGCCACAGTGAAGACTGAAGATCTCATGAGTGGCAGCTAAGACCTGGTGCAGCTAAATGAATAAATGAATAAATACTTTTAAAAAAACCCACATACTATACCTTTCAGGTCTCATTTGTAAGCAATATTAAATGTTTATTTTCCTAGTAAGTCCTTTGGGAATGGAGTTCAGGCCAAATAGCTATCTTGGTGCTTTCTCTGCTATAAGTTTGTTCATTCATTCAATATTTGATGAGTGCCTACCCGTACAGGGTGGTGAACAGGACAGAAGTGTCTGCCTGCATGGAGCTTATTTTCTAATGAGGAGGCTGACAATAAAAAAAAGTGGCATGGAGTAATTTCAGAAATGCTGTATGCTAGGAAGCAAATAATACAGAGTGAGTTAAGAGTGAGGAGGGCCAGTCTGTGGATGAGGTGGTCAGGTATGTCCCCATAGAGGTGATATTTAAGTAGAGACCTGTTATGTTTGTGTCTCCCCCAGATTCCTATCTTGAAACCTTACCCCCAAATGTGATGGTCTTAAGAAATGGAGCCTTTGGGAGGTGGTTAGGATTAGGTGAGGTTGTGAAGCTTGGGCCCTTGAAGATAGGATTAGAGCCTTTACCAGTGACAGAGGGCTGGCATCCTGCCTTTGCACTCCACAGTGGAGGATACAGTGAAAGAATGGTCCCCTGCAACTTGGAAGGAAGAATGTCTTCCCCAAAATGGACCATGCTGGTGCCCTGATCTTGGGTTGCAGGAAAGAGGGGGCGGGAGGCGGGTAGTGCCAGGGGATGATCACATCCCAGGTCATGGCTGAGTCCCTGGAATGGCCACCAAATGTAGGTTCTTGGCTTCATGCAGGTAAGAATTCAAGAGTGAGCCATGGTAATGTGAAAGAAGATTTATTCAAGGAGGTAACACACTCCTAGATGGAAGTGTGGCCCATCTGGGAAGGCAAGAGAGGCCCCAGGGTATAGGGTTGTCAATTTTTATGGGCTGGGGCTTCCCGGGTGGCTCAGCTGATACAGAATCCACCTGCAATGTGGGAGACCTGGGTTCGATCCCTGGGTTGGGAAGATTCCCTGGAGAAGGGAAAGGCTACTCATTCCAGTATTCTGGCCTGGAGAATTCCATGCACTGTATAGTCCATGGGATCGCAAAGAGTCGGACACAACTGAGCGACTTTCACTTTCACAATCTCATAGGCTAATGAGAGGGAGGAATATTCCAGCTATTATGGGGAAGGAGTGGGAATTTCCAGGAATTGGGCCACTGCCCTCTTTCCCTTTGTCCCCCTTAGAACTGTCATGGATTCTGTGGATGCGTCATTTATCTTGCTGATATGTTACAATGGAAGTCAGCTAGTCGCCATCTTGGATCTATTTGGTTCTAATCAGTTTTTGTACTGTCCTTGGGCAAAAGCTAAAGTTCCTGCCCAGTCCCCTTCCTGTCTCACTTGGACTTTGACCTCCAGAACTATAAGGACTACATTTATGTTCTTTCTAAGCCATCCCATCTATGGCACTTTGTCATGGCTGCCTGAACTGGTTAAGCCAAGACCTGAGGCCCTTGTGAGGATATCTGGAAGTGAAAGAAAGTGAAATTCACTTCATCATGTCCGATTCTTTGAGACCCCATAGACTATACAATCCATGGAATTCTCCAGGCCAGAATACTGGAGTGGGTAGCCTTTCCTTTCTCCAGAGGATCTTCCCAACTCAGGGATTAAGCCCAGGTCTCCCACATTGCAGGTGGATTCTTTACCATCTGAGTCACAAGGGAAGGCCAAGAATACTGGGTGGGTAGTCTATCCCTTCTCCAGCATATTTTCCTGACCCAGAAATGGAACATGGGTCTCCTGCATTGCAGGCGGATTCTTTACCAACTGAGCCAGAACTTCTTAGAGTCCTAGTGAAGGCAGGCCCTAAAGTGTGAGTAAACTTGATGTGCTAAGCCAGGTTCAGCAAAATAGCATGTTTTTGAGACTGTGGGCCCTATGATCTCTGTCATAACTAGCCATCTCTGTTGCAATGCGAAAGCAGCCAGACATTATGTAAACAAAATGTCCCTGCCTCTGTTCCAATAAAACTTTATTTATAATCTCTAGCATTGGAATTTCATATACTTTTCACATACCAGGTAATATTCTCCACACCCCGCCCCCCTTTTTTTTGAACCATTTTAAAACATGAAGACCATTTTCACTTTCCAGCTGTATGGAAACAGCAGTCTGGATTTGATCCAAGAGCCCTGATTTTCTGACCCCTGTTGTAAGCAGGTTGCTGGGGGTGGTGTGTAGCCAATACAGAGAACAGTAGGAAGTGCAATCTGAGATGCAGGTTGAAAACAGTTCACAGAGGGTAAATCAATGGGCAGTCGATGCGAGTTTTTAAACATTTTATTTTATATTGGAGTATATCTGATGAACTGTGTTGTAGTTGTTTCATTTGGACAGCAAAGGTACTCAGGCATACATATACCTGTATCCATTATCCCTCAACCTCCTTTTTGAGAAGTTTTCAAAAAATAGAAAGACATGATCCAATTTACATTTTTCAAAAAGTTTACCATCTCCTTAACTTCTAATTTCTTCCTAGAATACTTTTCTCTCAAAAAGAACATGTTTTTTTTTTTTCTACCCACAAAGATGAAAACAAGGGTATGTTTCTGCTTTTGTGAAATCAGATCTTTGTGAGTTTAAGTGTTGGTGGATTTGATTGTCTGTAATTTATCTGCTCCTTGAGTCTGTAAAAGCGCTGATTTGAAACAAGGTACTTGCCTAGTAGCTCAGATGGTAAGGAATCTGCCTGCAGTTCAGGAGACCTGGGTTCGATGCCTGGATCAGAAGATCTCCTGGAGAAGGGAATGGCAACCCACTCCAGTATTCTTGCCTGGAAAACCCCATGGACAGAGAAGCCTGGGGCGCTACAGTCCGTGGGGTCACAAATAGTGGGACACGACTAAACAACTAACAGTTTGACTTTCAGAGCATCTTAAGGAGCTGCTACTGCTAAGTTGCTTCAGTCGTGTCCAGCTCTATGTGACCCCATAGACGGCAGCCCACCAGGCTCCCCCGTCCCTGGGATTCTCCAGGCAAGAACACTGGAGTGGGTTGCCATTTCCTTCTCCAAAGCATGAAAATGAAAAGTGAAAGTGAAGTCGCTTAGTCAAGTCCAACTCCTAGCGACCCCATGGACTGCAGCCCACCAGGCTCCTCCGTCCATGGATTTTCCAGGCAAGAGTACTGGAGTAGGGTGCCATTGTCTTCTCCGCTTAAGGAGCTAGCTACATCTTTCTTTGTGCAAGGGGTTCACATTGGTTTAGAGTCTCACCATCGGAATAGTTCAGCAAAGAGCTGGGCTTTTAAAAATTCTTTTGTTGAAACTTCCTGCTGCTTTTAACAAATCAGCTTAAATTCCTATTGTTTGTTTTTATAATCAAGTAGGCGACAGCAGTCTGGTTCTCTTTTAATTGTCTTCATTTCTGCCCTTATTGGAGTTGCAGTAAATCAGTGAAATGGTGTGATAATGACAATCACAACAGCTTTTTTCCCTCTTGGCATGCAGGGCTCCTTTCCATTTTGTTAATCACAATCAGAATAGTGCATCTGCTCAGAGGGCCCCTCTCCTATCAGATCTTAGAAGGAGAGACAAAGAAATTTGAAGATAAATCGTCTTTGTTGCATGAATTTGATGCAGTGAATTAAAGGAAAAATAACTGTCTGAACTATTCAATCAAAATATTGCCTCCTTTACAACAATTGTAGTACAAGAATTTTAAAGAATTTCTCCGACTTTCTTTTTGTAATAGTGATCAGAGGCCAGATCTGGCTCTGACTGGCTTAGGGTCTTCCCACACGACAAGAGGAAGATTTAAGTATTCCCAGTAGAGCTTGCCTACTCTGTTCTGCAAGAAGAAACCTTTGCCTCTGTGGAGTATGCTTTCTGATGTTTATTGAAAGGCACTATGCAAGCATGGACAGTCAATATCCCATTAAGCATTTAACCCAGAAACTTGTGTTTAAAGTTACACCCTATAGACATAGAGGTATCTGAGAATGCTGCACGAAGAACTGTAGCTGAAATTCAGCCTCTGTACCCAGTTAAATCTGGGAGACAGAGTTTCAGTAAAGTAGAAAAGAATAGCTTTAATACTTTGCCAGGCAAAGGGGGTCAGCGTGGGCTGATGCCCTCAAAACTGTGTGTCCTGCCCTGGATGAGGTAGTGAAGGGTTTTACATAAATGGTTCAAAGAGGAAGGCATGATCAGCTCATGGACACTCTTCTGATTGGTTGGTGGTGAGGTAATCAGGAGTCAGCCTCAACAACAACCTTCTGGTTCCAACAGGTCTGGGGTCTACGTGCTGGTGAGCAGCTTACAATTAACTACTTCCACCTGGGAGGGGTTTCAGTATCTGCAGAATAGCTCAAAGATACTGTTCTGTGTATCCCTTAAGGACTGGAAAAGGTCAGTTTCCATTCCAATCCCAAAGAAAGGTAATGCCAAAGACTTTTCAAACTACTGTACAACTGCACTCATCTCACATGCTGGCAAAGAAATGCTCAAAATTTTCCAAGCCAGGCTTCAACAGTATGTGAACCATGAATTTCTAGATGTTCAAGCTGGATTTAGAAAAGGCAGAGGAACCAGAGATCAAATTGCCAACATCCACAAGATCATCAAAAAAGCAAAAGAGTTCCAGAGAAACATCTACTTCTGCTTTATTGACTATGCCAAAGTCTTTGACTATGTGGATCACAATCAACTGTGGAAAATTCTTCAAGAAATGGGAATACCAGACCACCATGAGAAATCTGTATGCAGGTCAAAAAGCAACAGTTAGAACTGGACATGGAACAACAGACTGGTTCCAAATCAGGAAAGGAGTACGTCAATGTTGTATATTGTCACCCTGCTTATTTAACTTATATGCAGAGTACATCATGTGAAATGCTGCGCTGGATGAAGCACAAGCTGGAATCAAGATTCCTGGGAGATACATCAGTAACCTCAGATATGCAGATGGCAGCAAGCGAAGAAATAGAGCCTCTTGATGAAAGTGAAAGAGGAGAGTGAAAAAGTTAGCTTAAAACCCAACATTCAGAAAACTAAGATCATGGCATCTGGTCCCATCACTTTGTGGTGAACAGATGGGGAAACAGTGACAGACTTTACTTTTTTGGACTCCAAAACCACTGCAGATGGTGACTGCAGCCATGAAATTGAAAGACTCTTGCTCCTTGGAAGAAAAGCTATGATCAACCTAGACGCCATATTCAAAAGCAGAGACATTACTTTGCCAACAAAGGTCCATCTAGTCAAGGCTATGGTTCTTCCAGGGGTCATGTATGGATGTGAGAGTTGGACTGTGAAGAAGGCTGAGCGCCGAAGAATTGATGCTTTTGAACTGTGGTGTTGGAGAAGACTCTTGAGAGTCCCTCGGACTGCAAGGGGATCCAACCAGTCCATCCTAAAGGAAATCAGTCCTGAATATTCATTGGAAGGACTGATGCTGAAGCTGAAATGCCAATACTTTGGCCACCTGATGTGAAAAGCTGACTCATTTGAAAAGACCCTGATGCTGGGAAAGATTGAAGGTGGGAGAAGAGGATGACAGAGGATGAGATGGTTGGATGGCATCACCGACTCAATGGACATGAGTTTGAGCAGGCTCCAGGAGTTGGTGATGGACAGGGAAGCCTGGCGTGCTGCAGTCCATGAGGTCGCAAAGAGTTGGACAGGACTGAGCGACGAACTGAACTGATCCCTTAAGGAGGACCCAGGACCCCGCCCCAAGGCTGCACTATTGTTTCTTGACTGCTTCTCCCTTGTCTCTGCATCCCCTCCCATCCTTGATTAGCAACTGTTTGAACTTGCCTGTTGGAACTTGGGGAAGGAAGTTCCTGGAGGCTGAATGAAGCTTATTTTCTGCAAACAAGAAAACAGCAGGACTGGGCCAGGGGTAGCGGGGAGAGAAGGGGGACACAAAAAGATTTGTGCCCAGGAGCCTAACAGGGTCCTGCTTGGCTTTAGAACTATTCGTTGTTCATTGGCATTTGCTGTGAAATTTTCACAGTTTTAACTTATAGATGGACACATAACACGAACAACGTACCTCTAAACAACTTCTTTGTATTTGTTTTCTTCCTTGAGGGGAGCAGATTTGACCTTTAAAGCTTTCAGACGGGGAGGAAGATAAGTTCTTAAGTTATCCTGCAGGCAGATATAAAGGCTTTTTGAACAGCTAATGCTGGGGAGATAATACTGCAGCTAGGGGCCCTGAGAGGAGGCTGTAGCGCGGTGGATTGTGTTGTTCAATTTGGAGATCAAGAAGGCTGCTTGATCACAAAGTTCACATTCCCCAGGCTGTAAATGTCTTCTATTTTTCCACTCCCTGTACAAACTGGATTAGGGATTTTGAGCCTTTCAACTCCCATTTTTTTTCTTGGAGAGAGTTCTTCCTATCAGGACAAAAGAGAACAGGCATTAAAACAGGTTCTGCTGTCTGTTTCTTTAACAATATCAGCAGAGCAAGATTTCATCCTGTGTGTATAGCCTGCTGTCCATGGTGAGTACTCCCTCAGTTAGAACGTGGTTTTGTGTTGGTGTTTGGTGGAAATTGCTGGGAGGAGCTTGGCAGCGTGTGTCTAGGCAGCTCTGAAGAATCTGAGCCTTTGGGAGCCCTTATCTTTGTCTGAGTCAAGACGGTGAAATAGGGAGGCAGCTCAGTGGTGATTGTAGACCCAACGGATGTGGCTTTGATGCTGCATTTTTTACCTATCCATTTCCCCTCCAGTTCTTGGGACCTGACCTATGGAGGCTGGAAATGGGGTTGCTGTTGTTCAGTTGCTAAGTTGTGCCCAACTCTTTGTGACCCTGTGGTTTGCAGCACACCAGGCTCCTCTGTCTATGGGATTATCCAGTCAAGAATACTAGAGTGAGTTGCCAGTACTCCAGGGGATCTTCCTGACCCAGGGCTTGAGCCTGTATCTCCTGCATTGGCAGGAGATGTGGTTATTGATCATGTTTCTGACTGAATGTCCTACAATTCAATTCAGTCTCGAATAACTCCCCAGAGTCAGTGAACACCCTCAGGTTAAGGGCTTAGTTCCAACCAGACCCTCCCTCATTTCAGACACCAGCTGCAAGGCGAGAGAGACTCCCCAGGCTACCTGCACTTTTCTTCAACAGACTACAAATTTGGGGGTTCCCATGATGTTTGCTTAGGTTTCATAACTTGCTAGAACTGATGCCTAAAGGATGGCCTCTGTAAACCAGTGCCAAATCGAATCTCAGAGACAGAGATTTGAGTGAAGTGGAAAATAATAGCTTTATTGCTTTGCCAGGCACAGGGAGGACACAGGGAGCTCCTCCCCTGGAAAACTGTGTGTCCCAACCTGGGAGGACTTGATGAGGCCTTTTATAGGAATGGTTCCAGGGTGGCTTTGTTGACAAGATTAGGCTGTGTGCAGGGTGTCAGGCGGTCAGTATCTTATTCTCGGCTAGCTTCTCTGGTCCCTTTCATCTTGCCTCAGGTAGTTTCATGACAGCTCCTCCCTCGATCAGTAACCCTGCCCTTTGGAACTCAGGGAAGGTCATGGAGGCTGGAGTCTTATCTACAAGAAGCAGGGGACAAAAAGGTGTTCTTGCCTGGTAGCGCCGCCCGCTCCCCCGCCCCGGGTCCTGCTCGGTTTCAGAATGAATCACAGAACTCATCCAGAAAACTGTCCTTATCAATCCAATGATTGCCTTATTATAAAGGCCACGACTCAAGAACAGGCAAATGGAAGAGAGGCACAGGATAAGGCCTAGGGGTGGATGCAGAGCTGGGATGGACTTTCCTTGTGCAATCTGGGCAGGTGATCTCAGCTATTGACGGGTTCCTCCATGGGCAGTTCCACTGAGTGTAGAGGTCTGGGATTTTTTTTTTTTTGTATAATTTTTATTTTTTTTTGCCACACCGTGCAGCATGTGGGATCTTTGTTCCCCAACCAGGGATCGAAACTGTGCCCCCTGCAGTTTAAGCATGGAGTCTTAATCTTAACCACTGAACTGCCAGGGAAGTCCCAAGGTCCAGGGTTATTATATGGAATCCAGTACATAGGTTTGGTTGATTCACTCATTGGTCTACTTATCTCCCAGAGATTGAGGTGTGAGCTGAAAGTTTAGTCCTGCTTGCTGTTTCTGGTTTGGGCAGCTCCTCCACGGGTGTTTTCTAAGGGTCCACCCACAAATCACCTCATTAGCATAAGCTTGTGAATGGTTGTTGCTGTTGTTCAGTCACTCAGCCATGTCTGACTCTGCGACCGCATGGACTGTCATCCATACATGACTCCTGGAACTTGACTGGAACATAACCTTGACTGTTCAGACCTTGTTGGCAAAGTGCTGTCTGTGCTTGTGAATAACAAAGGCTGTTATCACTGAGGCAAATTCCAAGGGTTTTTGAAACTCCTGACAAGGACTCAGACAGAGATCAGGTAGAGTCTTTATTATATTAGATATAGATTTAAGTATGGGTATGACATATATGGGTATAGATATAGATGTGTGTGTACATTCGTCTTGTGCTGCAAACCCATTGGTGGAACAGTTCATCATTAAACCCTTTCTTCCATAAATCTCCACTGGGAAATGCAGAGCTCAAGAAGCATAGCAAGGTAATTGCTCCTAATTCAGATGAAAAAGGATTTTTGTGCCTACTTTGAGAAAGAATTATGTTTTCTCATTTACTATATTTAATTTGGTGCATAAAATGAAGCTGAAAAAGACAGGTCACTCCATGCCTTGGTGCTGACTTTGAGCAGGTGTTTGCTTGCTGTGGTTTGTATAAAGGAGTTGATGGACACATATCTTTAGGCACCAGGAGGTGTTTTATTCCGAGGACAGACTGGGCATAGGACAAAGAATAATGGGGTGCATGGTGCTGGAGAGTCTTATCCTGCCTTAAGACATTTACATCCAAAAATAGATAAAGCAAAAGAGAAACACTGTGATGCTGAAAAGAGTTCTAAGGGCTGGGTATAGTAAGGGCTGGTTTGCAACCCACAGAGAGGTAAAGCAGGGTTCGGGTCCCTGAAGTTTGGATCTTCGACGTCAAGCTGCTGTTGCTCTGTCGCTGGGGGCTCCTGCCTTGCTCCTTGATTTGTCTCTGCCAGACAGGCATCTTTGAACTCACTCCTTCTGCTGGAGGACAGACAGAGTGCTGGGGGCAGCATGGGTTGGCATGGGAGGGGCAGTCTGTTACATCCTGAGCTGCCTGAGAAATGAGTTTCCAGAATATCAGCTTGTTGTAGCCTTAAAAGGCCAGTCCTGCAGTCTTGGGGTTCTGAAACATCTGGCCAGATTTTGCTGGAATCAGCTGTGCATACACCTGGCACCTGCTCACAGGCGTGCAGGGGATAGTGGTGGGATGGGGTGGATCAGCCCAGATACTTTCGCTACATGAAATCCTGCATGAATGGAGTTTGCTGGGACCTCAGGAACTGATTGAAACAGCATTTTTTCATGCATACATCTTCCAGGAGTCCCTCCTGGAGGTTATCAGATGGCTTTTCATTGTGTATATAGTATATACAGACTGAAATCCAAAGAAGTAGTTATTTACTAGAAGTGAACATAGGCTGAACAAATTCTAAATCTGTTTATTGAGGTGTGATTTGCATACAATCAAACACACCCATTTCAAGTGTATAGTTATTGATTTTTTGACACATATATGCACCATGTCAGCATTGTCACAATCAAGATATAGATGATTTCTGTCATCCCAAGAAGTACCTTCTACCCCCTTGATGTCAACCCTACCGCATCCCTGGCCTCATGCTGCCAACTGTTTATTGCCACAGGTTTGGTTTTGTCTGGAACATAACGTTTTTAACTCCAGGCGTGTTGAATGGAGCCACAGAAGTGTGATAGGAAAGCTCAACTCATCCCCTAACAATGGCCTCTGGGTTGTTGGTGGACACGATCTGAAACAGCGAGACAACCCCTGTCCCAAAACACAGGGAAGTGTCACTCAGGAATCGGGATCTGGAGCCAGACTGCCCAGGTTCAAATCCAGCCTCCTCAACCCACTAGCCATCTGACCACAGGCAAGGGTGTTCCTCCATTCCTTTGACTGCAGAATGCAAATTAGAAAATGCCTCCTTTGTGAGATTGTTGAGAATTGAGTGAAATGATACCATAAAGAGCTTAGAGTGGGCTCAGAAAGTTACAGTCACTCAGTTGTGTACAACTCTTTGTGACTCCATGGACTGTAGCCTGTCAGGCTTCTCTGTCCATGAAATTCTACAGGTGAGAATACTAGAGTGGGTTGCCATGCTCTACCTCCAGGGGATCTTCCTGACCCAGAGATCGAATCCCGGTCTCCTGCATTGCAGGCAAATTCTTTATTGTTTGAGCCACCATAGAAGCCCACCAGGGAGTGGGCTCAGAGGAAGCCCCAGTAATCCCATCAAGTGTAATGTCAGTGCAGCCTGTGCATTAACCTGATGGCTCGTACTCCTGACAATTCATTCTTCACACGGCAGCCAGGATGCTTAAAAGGAAATGCAAAAGAAATCATTACACATACAGTAAGCCCAAATTCCTACTGTTCACTGCAGATGTGGTCGTTCTCTCTTCCTGGACTCAACTCCTGGCATCCCATCTCCTTCTCTATGCTCTAGCTACACTGGACACGTTTTTCTGTTTGTGTAAGCCCAGCTTCAGGTTCATTTCATTACCATGGGGTTTGCACCTGCTGTTTCCTCTGCCTAGAAATCTTTCCCCAGGCTTTGCACCTTTGCATTCAGTGCCAGCCTGATTGTCATGCGGTGAGGGGGTCTACCCTGCCCAGTCTGTGCTCGTCGCTCCCCAGGGCCACACACTTTTCTGTTTCATGGCACGCATCTACACCTGGAATTATCTTGTCTATTTCTTTGTGTGTCTGCTTATTTTCTGGATTTCTGTCTCCTCCCACTGGGAAATAGGTTCTGTCATTGGAGACCCTGTTAGGAGCAGAAGTTCATGACAGTGCATTCTATAAGGAACTCACATGGAGTTTGGATACACCTCACCTCTTCTGGACTGTCTTTCCCTAATCCTTAGTCTAATTGGTTGTGGCTAATGTAGCAGGGTTGTTTTGGCTCCAAACATTTGGACCTACCCATTTACCTCAGAGGGACATAGCTGATCAAGTATGCTATCTAGTCTACTATGCTAGGGGCAGCCCAGGGAACACTGAGTGTGTAGAGTCAGGGGTTTTTGAGCACCTAATGAGAGGAATCAACCCAAACTGACTTAAGGTAAAAGCACAGGTGGTGAGAAGATATATTGGCTTAAGCAACTAAAAATTCCAGAGTGGCCTTCAGGTATAGCTTGATCCAGGAGCTCAGATGACATCATCAACACTCAGTCTCTCCCCATGTGTTGTTTTTGTTCTCCGGATCGACTTTTCCTCAGGCAGTCTGCTCACATGGTATACTCCAGTAGGTCCTGAATTATATCCCCCCAAGCCTCTTGTTCTAGAGAAGGCAATGGCACCCCACTCCAGTACTCTTGCCTGGAAAATCCAATGGACGGAGGAGCCTGGAAGGCTGCAGGCCATGGGGTCGCTGAGGGTCGGACACGACTGATCGACTTCACTTTCACTTTTCATTTTCATGCATTGGAGAAGGAAATGGCAACCCACTCCAGTGTTCTTGCCTGGGGAATCCCAGGGACGGGGAACCTGATGGGCTGCCGTCTATGGGGTTGCACAGAGTCAGACACGACTGAAGTGACTTAGCAGCAAACCTCATGTTCAGCAGGAAAAACACCTCTTTTTTGGTGCTTACAACAGAAAGTTCCTCCTCCTGTTGGCTTGCCTGTGGGCGTGTGCTCAGCCCTTGTGTTGCTTAGCCTGTGGGCGTATGCTCAGCCCTTGTGTTGCTTATCAATTGCTCAATAACATACAGCCTCTGGATGATAACAGTGGCAGAAAGGAACAAACAACCTCCAGATGGTGACAGTAAGGTAAAGCAAGATAAGCATTTATCATTTCAGGTAGGACAGAAATTCAGGCAGGGCCCTGTGGCGGTGGCTTGTCTTTGCTTTATAATGTCTGGGTCCTCAGCTGGGAGACGTGAAGCCTGAAGTCTGCAATCTTTTGAAGACTTGGCTGAGCTGGAGAATCATTCATCTCTCCTGGCAAGTTGTTCTTGGCTCCTTCCCAACTGGGCCAGTTGTCAAGGCTGTTAGTTTTCTTCCAAGGTGGCACTGGTTCCCCCAGAGAGGGCAGGCTGGGAGCAGCGATGTCCCCTGTGACCTCTGCTGGAGTCACCATGTGCTACTCTTTGGAAGGTAATAGCAGTTCCAGCCTCACTGGGGCCGCCAGTGGTACAGTCAGGCTGCGACTTTAAGAGGATGAGTGGTAGAAGAATTTACAGGCGTATTTCCAAACCACCACAGCCCTAGACTAAACACAGTTGCTGGACTCGGTGATTGATGCTGCAGCAGTGCATGGGAGTGCTGAAACCAGCAAAGGACAAAAGGAAAAATTCTGTTATACCCCCTCCCGGAAAAAACCCCCCAAACCATGATGTCACCATGCTGGGTATTTTATACACTAAAATATGCTAGGGCTACAGACTTTCTTCTTCTCTGGGGAAAGCCACTGATTTTCCACAAACCCCCATATATATATATATATGTTTTACATTTGTTTATTTGTTTTTTAATTGAATTTATTCATTTATTTTTGACTGTGCTGGGGTTTCATCGCTGCGTAGGATTTTCTCTAGTTGCAGTGAGCGGGAGGCTACTCTCCAGTTGTGATGCAGGGGCTTCTCACTGCAGAACTCGAGCTCTAGGGTGTATACAGGCTTCAGTAGTTGCAGCACATGGACTACAGTAGTTACAGCTCTCGGGCTCTAGAGCACAGGCTCAGTAGTTGTGGCGCACCGGCTTTAACTGTTCCACAGCATGTGGGATCTTCCTGGACCAGAGATCGAACCCACGTTTCCTGCCTTGGCAGGCGATCTCTTTAGCGCTGAGCCACCAGCGAAGCCCTGTTTATTTACTTGTGTTCACTATTAGTCTAGTTGATTTACAGTGTTGTGCTAGTGTCAGGTGTCTCTTTAGCGCTGAGCCACCAGCGAAGCCCTGTTTATTTACTTGTGTTCACTATTAGTCTAGTTGATTTACAGTGTTGTGCTAGTGTCAGGTGTGCAGCAAAGAATGCAGTTTATATACATGTGTGTGTGTATATACATATATGTGTGTATATATATACTTTTTCAGATTCTTTTCCCTTATAGATTATTGTAAGATCCTAGACATAGTTCCCTGTGCTCTGGATTTCTAATAACTGTTAGGACACATGCATTATCCTGAAGCAGGACTTAGCCAGGCTCATGGATGTCTCACTTGGATGTAAATGTGTAAGGGCTGCTGTAGCAAACTTGATATACACAAAAAACAAAGATAAAATTCCATCCTTGTGAAGCAGGAGCATTAGGTTCTGTAAACTAAGGCTCTTCATTTTACAAAAGAGCTGACCAGCAGGTTACTTAAAATAGCAGACTCCCTATGTTAACGTGAAATGTCGGCACTGTGCACCTCAGTCTCTGCAAGGGTAACCCCATAGGAAGGAAGGGGAGCACCTGGGAGTTTCTTGGGAAGGATGCCGTTTTGCCTCTGGGCATCTGCTGATTTCTGTGACTCTGGGCTGGTCCTTTAGCAGTGGTACAGGATCCATCCTTTTCTGTTTTGGAAGGATTCCCAATGTTCCCCACCAGCATTCCCATAGAAGAAGCATCTCCTTTTTTATTGGGGCATAGTTACTTTACAATATTTTGTTAGTTTCTGCTGTACAGCAAAGTGAGTTGGCTATATCTATACATATATCTGGGTTTCCCAGGTGGTGCTAGTGGTAAAAAACTCACCTGCCAATGCAGGGGACACGAGACACGGGTTCAGTGCCTGGGTTGGGGAGATCCCCTGGAGGAGGGCGTGACAACCCACTCCAGTATTCTTGCCTGGAGAATCCCATGGATAGATCCCTGGTGGGCCGAAGTCCATAGAGTCATAAAGAGCTGGACATGACTGGAGCGAAAGCACGCATGCAGGCGTACATAATGCCCTCCCTCTTGGGTCTTCCTCCCACTATCCCCCAAGCCACCCCTCTAGTCATCTCAGCGCACCGAGCTGAGCTCCCTGTGCTATATAGCAGCTTCCACGTAGCTATCTAGAACCATGTCCTTTTAAACCCAGCTTCTAAGACAGACACAAAGTCTGTAATTAAGACTCTTGCCCAATGTAAAAATTATAGCGACTTTCATGTGACACAGCTCGTATTTGTCTGACAACCTTCCTGTTGCCCACTCCAAGTCAGTTCCTTTTCTTTCTTTTTTTTTAAACTTGTTTTTAATTGGAGGATAATTGCTTTACCAGGTAGTATTGGTTTCTGCCATACAACAACGTGAATCAGCCATAAGTATATATATATCCCCTCTCTCTTGAACCTCCCTCCCACCTCCCGGTGCCACCCCTCTGGATTGTCCCAGAGCACTGGGTTGAGTTCCCTGTGTTATACGGCAGCTTTCCATTAGCTACTTATTTTACATATGGTAATGTATATGTTTCAATGCTACTCTCAATTCGTCCCACCTTCTCCTTCCCCCACTGTAACCACAAGTCTCTTTATATCTGTGTCTGTATTCTTGCCCTGAAAATAGATTCAGCTGTAAAAAGGAATGAATGTGAGTCAGTTGAACTGAAGTGGATGAACCTGGAGCCTGTTTTACAGAGTGAAGTAAGTCAGAAAGAGAAAAACAAATATCGTACATTAACGCATATATATGGAATCTAGAAAGACGGTGCTGATGAACCAAGTTCCTTTTCCATGCCTCAATTCTTGGCATGGATGGATGAGTGGTCTTGGAGCCCCATTTCATCTGCCCTGGAATTCCTCCATTGCTGGTCTGCATGCACTGGTATCCTCTCTTTTCATTGAGAAACAGGCGTGTTGTCCGGTGCTTCAGTCTTGTAGCTTGGCTACTGTGGCTTTAAACTAAGCTTGTCTTGCTTCATCTTCAAACAGCAAGCATTTAGCCTAGGCGGTGTCAACTTTCAATGGTGTTTTTATTTTATTACCATGGAATGGTTCTAGGCAGCGCATAGGTAAATGTCTTAGCTAAGTGCTTTTGAATCCCAGACCCATTCTTGGATTCTACTTGTGTCCCCTCTTGATGGAATTCAAATAAACAGTTCTCTGGCGTGAAAGGCCGTCTATTAGATTTATTTCTAAATTCTCTTAAGGATGTCAGCAGGTAGCACCCCAGGATGTGAGGAGAAGGCACAAGTGATCAACTTCGGTAGCTGTGGTGAATTAGTCTGAATCTATTGGAAATGAAAAGTTCAGACAGCACAGAAGGGATAGATTGAACTAGTGGCTCGGAGTAAATGGAAAGGACAGGTGTATTTTGTGCTTTATCGGTGGAGCACGTGCGTTGAGCATATCATAAATATGCAGCATCAGGACTTCCCTGGCAGCCCGTGCGTGCTTGAGTGCTAAGTCGCTTCAGTCGTGTTCCGACTCTTTGTGACCCCATGGACTGTAGCCTGCCAGGCTCCTCTCTTCATGGGATTCTCCAGGCAAGAATACTGGAGTGGGTTGCCATTTCCTTCTCCAGTGGTTGATACTCCCTCCTTCCACTGCAGGAGTGTGCAGGTTCAATCCCTGGTCTGGGAACTAAGATCTCACCTGTTGGTTATTGAACTTGAAATTCCTGCCTGATTTAGGGGCCTGAAATATAGGGGTGAGAGTGTCTGCTTTTTGTGGCTTTCCAAGTCAGTCTTTTATTTTATTTATTTATTTAAAAGCTATATATGTGTGTATATATATACATTTTCTATTTTTATTTATTTGCTACACCAGGTCTTAGTTGAGGCACACAAAATCTTTAGTTGCTGCATGTGATCTCTTAGTTGCGGCGTGTGGGATCTAGTTCCCTGATCAGGGATCAGACCCTCACGCCCTACATTGGAAGTGTGGAGTCTTAACCACTGGACCACCAGGGAAGTCCCTTATTTTATTTATTTATTTGTTTATTTTTACTATCCTTGCTTCCCTGGAATAAATCCCACTTGATCATGGTCTATGATTCTTTTATGTGGTTAATTTCATTTTGCTAATATTTTGCTGAGGATTTTGGTATCTGTGTTCATCAGGGACATTAGCCTGTCATTTTCTCTTTTTGTGGTGGCCTTGCTGGTTTTGTTATGAGGGGAAGACTGGCCTTGTCAAATGAATTTGAAAGTGTTTCCTCCTCTTCTGTGTTCTGGGAAAGGTCTGGATCCAAGTCAGTCTTCTCAAAGCAGCTTTGCAAGGAGAACATCTCTAGCTTTATTCCATTGGAAAAGTCAAAGGTTGGTCAGAGTAGAACATTCTAAAAAGTGTGATTTTTCAAAACATTGTTTTCAATCACTCAGTTGTGTCCAACTCTGTGACCCCATGGACTGCAACACACCAGGCTTCCCTGCCCTTCACTATGTCCCAGAGTTTTCTCAAACTCATGTCCAGTGAGCTGATGATGCCATCCAACTATTTCATCCTCTGTTGTTCCCTTCTCCTTCTGCCCTCAGTCTCTGCCTGCATCAAGGTCTTTTCCAATGAGTTGGCTCTTAGCATCAGACGGCCAAAGTGTTGGACTTTCAGCTTTAGCATCCGTCCTTCCAATGAATATTCAGGGTTGATTTCCTTTAGGGTCGACTGGTTTGATGTCCTTGCTGTCCCAGGGTCTCTCAAGAGTCTTCTCCAGCACCGCAGTTCAAAAGTGTAACATTTTCAAAAGTTCAAAACATAATGGAGCAAAATAAGCCAAATTTGGAGTTGGTGACGTGGTAGAGCTAAAGAAAAGGGGATTGTGAGAAACTGATACATACACACACACACACTCAGTGGAAAAAGTAAAAGGATGCTGGAATAGAATTATAAAGTTTGACACCCCCTGGGCATTAAAAAAAAATCACTTCTGAGGTTTTCTTTTCCATGTGGCAGAAACAATTTGCATCTCTCCTGGACAAAAGTCGTTTTCAGCTTGTCAGTCTTCTGCAACTTAACATCTCTATTTACAGAGTCTGGGCCCTGATCAATAGTAAACGGTGAGTGCAGTGGAGTCCTCTTTCCCAGGAGGATCCTGTGACATTTTCTTGTGGCTGTTGAATGTTCTCACCTGGTCTTGAAAGGGCACGCGGTGAGCTTGTTGCCTTTCTTCCAAACTGTGCACACTTTATCTTAGCAGGTTGCATTCTGTAAAGGCAGATGGGGTGATGGAAAGATTGGAGGAAAGGAGGCAGAGTGACGGCGGTGACCGGGGGTGTGAAGGCCCTGACTCATGGCCAAGGACTCATTCCCAGGTGCAGGGTGGCTAGAACTTCCAAGTGCCCACAATAAAATGTCAATCCAGGTCTTTATGGGAAAAGTCCCAATTTAAAAAATTTGGGCAACTAGTTCATTAACAAAAATGGATATGTGTCAGGGAGGGGGAGATTCTTCCCACCCCTACCTTTCTTGAGAGCTAGTGGCTGAACTAATAATAAAATGGGCACAAGACAAATGATCGGGGGTGGGGGGTGGTGTGAAGAAACACATTTTAATTCATGTGCATGGAGGTCTCATAGAAATGGGACCTAAGAAGTGACCAAGGCAGGCAGCTTTTATACTTTTTAGACAAAGAAACAATACCTTTCTTGAAATTTTATTTTTTTTTTTATTGGAGTATAGTTGCTTTACAGTGTTGCATTACTTTCTCCTGTACTGCAAAGTGGATCAGTTATGTCTTTACATATATCCCAAGAAACAATACATTTTGAGGTTGGCAGGAAAAAGAAACTTAGGTGTGGGTGCTGCTCAATGAGCAGAGAATCTAAACAGAGTTGGGGCCTGGAGTCATCAAGTGCAGAGCTAACACGGTTCTGTATGCAAGCTTCTTGACCTGAATCCCCCATCTCTGGTGACAGTGGTGTCCTTCTACATGTAAGTAAGGGTCGGACACCTTTCTCATGGGACCTTTATGTTCTGCTTCAGGGAGACAGAGAGGAGGGTCAGAGTGTCCCTCTTGCATTGGCCGTTTCTTTTTTCAATTTTATTAAAATGTAATTGATTTACAATGTTGTATTAATTTCTGCCCGGCAACCCTGGGTCAGGAAGATCCCCTGGAGTAGGAAATGACAACCCACTCCAGTACTCTTGCCTGGGAAATCCCATGGACTGAGGAGCCTGGTGGGCTACAATCCATGGGATTGCAAAGAGTCAGACACGACTGAGTGACTTCTGTGTGTGTGTGTGTATATACAGCAAATTGACTCAGTTATGCAATATATATTCTTGTTCATATTCTTCTCCATGATGGTCTCTCACAGGATAGTGAACGTAGTTCCCTGTGCTACACAGTAGGACCTTGTTGTTTATCCATTTTATATACAAGTAGTTGCATCTGATAACCCCAAACTCCCACTCCCTCCCTTCCCCATCCTCCTCCTTGGCAACCACATGTTTCTTAAATGATTTAAATTCAAAATAGTCCATATGCTGTTGAGACACATTTTGGGGCAGCCTGCCCTGGGCCCCAACAGGGCCATATGATGCCTCTGAAAAGTGATTGACTAGACCCTGCTCTGGCTCAGTCGGGAGAATGCTGAGAATCAGGGGCTGGGGAGTAGAATGGTCCATTCACATCCAACCCTGGGTTTTGCTTACTATGTGAAGATGCTCTAATGGGTGGTAACTGGGTACCTTGTCATTCGCTGGTGAGGCTGTTACCAAATCTGGCCTCTGTGTACTGATGCTGAATTGAATCTTGGAGACAAGAGTTTGGGTGAAGTAGAAGAGAATAGCTTGTACCTTCCCAGGCACAGCATGCCATGTTGCAGAGGGCTAAGCCATCAAGACTGTGTACCCTGCCCTGGCGGTGGTCTGTTAATTCAGTCAGTTCAGTCCTCACTCAGTTGTGTCCAACTCTTTGCGACCCCATGGACTGCAGCATGCCAGGCCTCCCTGTCCATGACTAACTCCTTAGCTTGCTCAAACTCATGTCCATCATGTCTGTGATGAGTCAATGATGCCATCCAACCATGTCATCCTCAGTCATCCCCTTCTCCTCCTGCCTTCAATCTTTCCCAGCATCAGGGTCTTTTCCAGTGAGACAGCTCTTCTCATCAGGTGGCCAAAGTATTGGAGCTTCAGCGTCAGCATCAGTCCTTCCAGTGAATATTCAGGACTGATTTCCTTTAGGATTAACTGGTTTGATCTCCTTGCAGTGCAAGGGACTCTCAAGAATCTTCTCCAACACCACAATTCAAAAACATCAATTCTTTGGCACTCAGCTTTCCTCATAGTCCAACTCTCAAATCCATACATGACTACTGGAAAAACAATAGCCTTGACTAGATGGACATTTGCTGGCAAAGTAATGTCTCTGCTTTTTAATATGATGTCTAGGTTGGTCATAGCTTTTCTTCCAAGGAGCAAGTGTCTTTTAATTTAATGGCTGCAGTCACCATCTGCAGTGATTTTGGAGCCCAAGAAAATGAAGTCATCACTGTTTCCATTGTTTCCCCATCTATTTGCCATGAAGTGATAGGACCAGATACCATGATTTTAGTTTTTTGAATGTTGAGTTTCAAGCCAGTTTTTTCACTCTCACTTTCATCAAGAGGCTCTTCAGTTCCTCTTCACTTTTTGCCATAAGGGTGGTGTCATCTGCGTATCTGAGGTTATTGATATTTCTCCCAGCACTCTTTGATTCCAGCTTGTGCTTCATGCAGCCCGGTTCGCATGATATACTCTGCATAGAAGTTAAATAAGCAGGGTTACAATGTACAGCCTTGATGTACTCCTTTCCTAATTTGGAACCAGTCCGTTGTCCCATGTCTGGTTCTAACTGTTGCTTCTTGACCTGCATACAGATTTCTTAGGAGTCAGATAAGGTGGTCTGGTATTCCCATCTCTTGAAAAATTTTCCACAGTTGGTTGTGATCTACACAGTCAAAGGCTTTGGCATAGTCAATAAAGCAGAAGTAGATATTTTCCTGGAACTCTCTTGCTTTTTCTATGATCCAAAGGATGTTGGCAATTTGATCTCTGGTTCCTCTGCCTTTTCTAAATCCAGCTTGAACATCTAGAACTTCACAGTTCACGTACTGTTGAAGCCTGGCTTGGAGAATTTTGAGCATTACTTCGCTAACGTGTGATATGAGTGCAATTGTGTGGTAGTTTGAGCATTCTTTGGCATTGCCCTTCTTTGGGATTGGAATGAAAACTGACCTTTTCCAGTCCTGTGGCCAACTGCTGAGTTTTCCAAATTTGCTGGCATATTGAGTGCAGCACTTTCACAGCATCATATTTTAGGATTTGAAAGAGCTCAACTGGAATTCCGTCACCTCCACTAGCTTTGTTCATAGTGATGCTTTCTAAGGCCCACTTGACTTCACATTCCAGGATGTCTGGCTCTAGGTGAGTGATCACACCATCATGGTTATCTGGGTCATGATGATCTTTTTTGTATAGTTCTTCTGTGTATTCTTGCCACCTCTTCTTAATATCTTCTGCTTCTGTTAGGTCCATAGTATATCTGTCCTTTATTGTGCCCATCTCTGCTTGAAATGTTCCCTTGGTATCTCTAATTTTCTTGAGGAGATCTCTAGTGTTTCCCATTCTATTGTTTTCCTCTATTTCTTTGCATTGATCACTGAGGAAGGCTTGCTTATCTCTCCTTGCTATTCTTTGGAAGTCTGCATTCAGATGGGTGTATCTTTCCTTTTCTCCTTTGCCTTTTGATTCTCTTCTTTTCTCAGCTATTTGTAAGGCCTCTTCAGACAACCATTTTGCCTTTTTGCATTTCTTTTTCTTGGGGATGGTCCTGATCACTGCCTCCCATACAGTGTCATGAATCTCTGTCCATAGTTCTTCAGGCACTCTGTCTATCAGTTCTGATGCTATGAATCTGGTTGACACTTCCACTGTATAATTGTAAGTGATTTGATTTAGGTCATACCTGAATGGTCTAGTGGTTTTCCCTACTTTCTTAGGGAAGAGTTTTATAGAAATGGTTCAAAGAGGAGAATGTGATCAACTTCTGAGCATTCTTCTGATTGGTGGAGAGACAAATGGGACCCAGCATCATCCACCTTCTGATTCCAACAAGTCTGAGGTCTACATGCTGGTGGAGCAGACAGTTAACTTCTACCTAGTGGGGGTTTCTGTATTTGCAAAATAACCTGAAGGACTTGGCTCAGAATATTATCTGTAGTCCTTGAGGAGGAACTAAAGGTCCTTGACTTTGTTTAATAGTTAAACTGTTATTCTTTTGTTTTGCTTGACTGTTTTCCTTTCTGCATTTTCTTGTTAATCTGATTGAATTTATTCTTTGACTAAACAAAAGGCAGGTGGAGGACATGGGAGGGAATTTATTCTGGGAAGACCTGATAGAGTCCTACTCAGTTACAAGGTGAGGATGGCATCCATGAATAGGGGCGTGCCTGGCAGCCAGTAGATGCTACCGTGTGTGCCGTTGGGGTAAAAGGATTTCAAGACTCTCTCCGGGTGGACAGCATGTGTTATGGTTTTGGTTTGCTCCATGAGGTTGGTTTCTCTTGCACTTTGCTTCATCACCTTGGAGTGCCTTTCCGGAAGGGCTCTAGAGTGTGGAGAGATGCTTACAGATCCAGGAAATGCCTGCTGTTCTTGGCGCAGGTGGAATCCTCCTCCTGCCCATCACTGATCCTGTTGCCTGGGGCTCCTTCTCATTATTCTTTCTGTAAAGCGGGGTGACTATAGCGCTTACCGCATCGATGGGTGAGATGATGTATGAGAGGTGATGCATGATGTATGACAGATGATATACATGAGGTGAGGTATGAGAGCCCCCCAGGACCACCTTGAAGCCTCATCAGCTCGCCGTGCATACTGCACACTTGGACAAAGAGTGTGATGCAAGTTGGTTCTGGGAGGGGAGGGGAACGAGGACTTGATTGAGCGCTAGCTCATTTTACAATGAGAAAACTGAGGCCAGCCCCCCCACCCACCCCTGGTGACTCTCTTAGTTTGTATCATTGAGTTACTTTCCTGCTTGGTTACGATGGTCACCTAGTGTTATGCCTGTGCAACATGATGGAACGCTCTTACTTGGAAGTCGCTCTGGGTTTTTCTCGATTCCTTGTGAGGTGTCAGTGGAGATGCAAGTGTGCTCTCCTTACTTTGGGTGCCAAACAAAACCTTTCCCTTACCCAGAACATACTTCCAGCCCCAATAAAATGCAAATCTCCGGTAGACAGCACACCTGGCAGGGACCAAAGACCAAGGGCGAAAGGGTTCATTCCTGTTCTATTCTGCAGAGAACAGAACAGTTTGCATGTGGACCTCGGCAGAATTCACACCTGGCAGTGTCAACCCAGTGCCTGCGTGCAAAGCATCTGACAGGTGCTTCCAAGCCTAGGTTTTCTGTTAAGACTTGTATTATGAAAACAGATCTGTGGGACTTCCCTGGCAGTCTAGTATTGACTTCACCTTCCAATGCAGGTGGTATGGGTTTGATTGCTGCTCCAGTAACTAAGATCCCACATGCCTTGAGGCCAAAAACCAAAACATAAAACAGAAGCAATGTTGTAACAAATACTTTTAAAATGGTCCACACACACAAAACTCTTAAAAAAGAAGAAAATAGATCTGTTATAGAGTGGATAAACAAGATCCTGCTGTATAGCACAGGAAACTATATTCAATTTCCTGAGATAAACCATAATGGGAAAGAATATGAAAAAGAATGTGTATGTATATGTAACTGAGTCACTTTGCTGGATAGTAGAAATTAACATGACATTGTAAATCAGCTGCAAAAAGGAAACTGGATAGTAGAAGCTTTGGTTAATGCAGAACATGTGCAACTTCTGGACAGGCAGGCCAACTTGAGTGTTGGTCACCAGCGATGGCCCCCAGGTAGTGACAGCCAGCCTAGGGCAGAAGGCTGGTTGCAAGGTATCTGTGTATAACCTTTCTTTTGTCCCGTCATGTGGTTCTGACACATCAGAAGGCATGAGAATTCTCCACTAGAATATGTACTGTGTGTTATTGGAAGCTTAAGGGATTTTTCAAGATGATCTGGAGTATGTGCAGTTTTTACCTTAGATTCTCAGCTATTTTTCTATTTTTACTGGAGTACAGTTGCTTTACTGTGTTGTGTTAGTTTCTGCTGTACAGCAGAGTGAATCAGCTGTGTGTATACACATGTCCCCTCTTTTTTAGGTTTCCTTACTATTTAGGTCACCACAGAGCACTGAGTAGAGTTTAATGTGCTGTAACGTACGTTCTTGTTGGTTATCTATTTTATACATAGTACTGATAGTGTACTGTGGCTTCCCTGGTAGCTCAGATGGTAAAGCATCTGCCTACCATGCGGGAGACCCAGGTTCGATCCTTGGGTCTGGAAGATTCCCTGGAGAAGGCAATGGCAACCCACTCCAGTACTCTTGCCTAGAAAATCCCATGGACCAAGGAGCCTGGTAGGCTACAGTTCATGGGGTCGCAAAGAGTCAGACACGACTGAGCGATTTCACTTCACTTCACTGATAGTGTACGTATGTCAATCTCAATCTCCCAGTTCATCCCACATCCCTCTACCCCCTTGATGTCCACACATTTGTTCTCTCTGTCTGTGTCTCTGTTTCTGCTTTGCAAATAAGATCATTATACCATGTTCTAGATTCCACATAGGGCTTCTCTGGTGGCTCAGATGGTAAAGAGTCTGCCTGCAATGTAGGAGACCTGGATTCGATCCCTGGGTAGGAAGATCCCCTGGAGGAGGGCATGGCAACCCACTCCAGTATTCTTGCCTGGAGAATCCCATGGACGGAGGAGCCTGGTGGGCTGCAGTCCATGGGGTCGCTAAGAGTCAGACACGACTGAAGTGACTTAGCATGCACGCATGCAGATTCCACATATATGTTAATATACTATATTTGTTTTTCTCTTTCTGTTTTATTTCACTCTGTCATACAGAGTAAATGAAGTTCTCACCTTTTCTCTCTCCTCCACTTCACGTGGTAAATGTTGGGGGCCTGAGACACACAGATATCCTATTAAATAAATGAAAATTATTCCCTTTTATCCAGTGGAAATGTTTTTAGGAATATCAGAGTCTAGGATCTCTCCATATCAGAAAATCTGGAAACATCCTTAAAAAACAAAAGTTACAAAGCAGAAGGTGGTCCAGCTATATTCTGGAATCTTCATCTGTGTCGTTGTCTATGGCTGTGCGTAAGTTACTTCTGTGTCTTCCAGACCTCCTTACTTCTATTCCATGGGCTGTTTATTTGAGTTAAAATATCACACTTGAGCCTTCCATGGTGGCTCAGCGGTAAAGAATCCACCTGCCAATGCAGGAGACACGGGTTCGATCCCTGATCCAGGAAGATCCCACATGCTGTGGAGCAGCTGAGTCTGTGGGCCACAACTCCTGAGCCTGCGCCGTAGAGCCCCGGGAGCCACAACTACTGAGCCCACGTTCCACAACTACCGAAACCTGAATGCACTCGGTTTGAATGCCTGTGCTCTGCAAGAGAAGCCCGTGCTCTGCAAGAGAGGCCCATGCTCTGCAACAAGAGAAGCCCGTGCTCTGCAAAAGAAGCCCACGCTCTGCAACGAGAGAAGCCGTCGCAGTGAGAAGCCAGTGCACCACAGCTAGAGAGTAGCCCCCACTCACTGCAAGCCTGTGCAGCAACAAAGACCCAGCACAGCTGAAAATTAATAAATATATATATGTATATTTTAAATCACGGGCTTCCCTGGTGGCTCAGACGGTAAAGTGTCTGTCTGCAATGCAGCAGACCCGGGTTCGATCCCTGGGTTGGGAAGATCCCCTGGAGAAGGAAATGGCAGCCCTCTCCAGTATCCTTGCCTGGAAAATCCCATGGACGGCGGAGCCTGGTAGGCTACTGTCCACGGGGTCGCAAAGAGTCGGACGTGACTGAGCGAAGGGAAGATATTTTAAATCACACTCATTCTGAAGACTCAGAAGAAAATACCTGCCCTGGGAAATTCAGCAGGTTTATTACTGGTTTCTGTAAATGTTTGCCATCCTGAGTGAGATGTGGTAGATCCAGAAAGAGGAAGAGGACGAGGCAGAGGGAAGAGAAAGAGGGAGGGAGGAAGAGATGGGGCGAGAGAGGTTGAGAAATTGGTTCTTCCAGAAAGAACTCTAAAACCAGGGGTGGAGAAATAGCTGTTCATACAGATAGAACACAGAAACAGGCATCAGAATTAGAAAGAGGAAAGAGAGGAGAGGAGAGAGTAATCTAACATGTGAAGAAGTAGACACACACACAGATAGAATAATTTGGGGCCATGCTGATCCTAACCCTACCTGTGAGATGCCCAGAATGTGATAACCAAGTGGCCGCCAGTGGCAGGACACTTCAAGTGATTTTCAGAAAGAGACAAGTCTGTCACATAAATAAATGTTAGGAAAAGACAGAAGTACCAGTGCATCTGGAGTGATTTTAAAAACTGCATGGAAGATGAGATGCATCGTTGGATCCTAAAGGAGCTGAGGGCAGAGTAGGGGAATGGATGCGGAGGGCTGGCAGTGGGCATCTGCCCTCCTAGACAGAGGCTGATGGTCCTTTTGAAGGGATTCAATCAAAGAACCCCCAGAGCCTCTTCTATTTCCAGATTCCCAATCAATCCCACAGCAGGCTCTTCAAGAATGAGGCTCAGTCTACAGTGAACGGGGAACAGTGTCCGGGCTTCTGACACCAGGCCCACTAAAGCTTGAAGAGTCATTACTTTCCATGAGATCTCTCCTCTTTAGGCTCGTGGCTGGGTGAGGAGTTGATCTTGGGGGCCTTTGTATGTGGTACACCGTAGCTCTGTCCTTCCTGCCAGCTGACTCTCCCCCTTATCCCTGGTCTGTGTTTTCTGTGCTTTTCTTTGGAGGTTTAGGACACCATAGCATCCTTGTTTTAGGACACCATAGCATCCTTGTCCAGAGAAGGCAATGGCAACCCACTCCAGTACTCTTGCCTGGAAAATCCCATGGACGGAGGAGCCTGGTAGGCTGCAGTCCATGGGGTCGTGAAGAGGGGACATGAGTGAGAGACTTCACTTTCACTTTTCACTTTCATGCATTGGAGAAGGAAATGGCAACCCACTCCAGTGTTCTTGCCTGGAGAATCCCAGGGACGGGGGAGCCTGGTGGGCTGCCGTCTATGGGATCGCACAGAGTCCGACAGGACTGAAGCGACTTAGTAGCAGCAGCAGCAGCAGCAGCAGCAGCAGCATCCTTGTCTGGTGTCTAGGAAGCCCTTGTCTCTTATTTAAAAACAATGTTGACTTTCATTTTAAAACAACGTTCACTTCCCTGGCAGTCCAGGCTCTGTGTTTTCACTGCAGGGGGCACGGGTTTGATCCCTGATTGAGGAACTAAGATCTTCCATGCTGGTGAGGTACAGTCAAAAAGTTAAAAAAAAAAAAAGTGTTGATTTCCAAAGTTAAATGTATACCAGAGTGGATTATGCAGAGCAGTTTTTTGTAACTTTTCTCTTGTAACTGCCAGTTCCAGCAAGCATGATAGAGGTGAGATACAGGACAAAGAAATCTTCTTGTGGAGTCATTTTTCAATGGGCATTTGTTAAACTGTGATGGGATTGGGATCTCAGATCTTTCTACCCCATTTGGAAAAAATATCTGTCCATCTGTTTTCCATCATAGTGAAAGGAGGCTTTGCTGCAGTGATGTGGACTTAAGGGTGGTATTTTAGGTGTGATTATTTAATTACTGCACAATTTCTTTTAATTTGTAATGACCAGACTCAGCCTCTTGATTGTTTTAGGGAAGTTTGGAGAGTACTAAAAGGCAGAAAGATTAGTCTCTCCAGGAATCTTTTCATCCTTCCATCATCCGCTGTAATAGACACACTGAAAAGTTCATAAAACATCAACGACAGTTTCGTGAATTGTGATAAGGCACTGCTTTGTGTAACCACCTTACAGGACAACATAGGAAACCTTGTAATCCCAGTGCGCTGCTTCTTAATCACAGCTCTTCCTGTCCATCTCCAGGCGGATGCCGCTACTCAGACACACAGGGGAGTCACTTTTACCTGAGTGTGGACCCCAAGCGGTCAGCTTTAGCTTTTCTTGTTATAGCCTTTGGAAAGAACTGGTTGTGTATTTCTACTGAGAAAAATAGATACATTCAGCAAATAAGGCAAAACTTACAAATTCTTATCGGTATTCCGACCCCAAAAGGTTTTAGAGATAACAGGTGTTCACACTTGGGTGTGAAAATCCTCCAACTTTGTTTCAGCAAAACAAGATTTTCACATCAGGCAGTGCATTGAACACAAGTTCATTTGGCAACTTTCGACTTTCACACAGATCGGGGTGAGACATCTGTGGCTCTTCCGTCAATGGTCATTGCCAGTCTGACACCTGTTTTTTGGAGGCCCTTGAACTAAAAGCAGTTTTCACATTTGAAAATGGTTTAAAAATCAAAAGAATGATATTTCATGCCAGGTGAAAATTAGATGAGATTCCCATTTTAGTGTCCGGATAAAAAGTTTTATTGGAATGTGGCCACACTCATTCAGTAGTACTTTTGGCTGCTTTCCCTACAGTGTCAGAGTTGAATGGGCTTCCCAGGTGGCTCAGTGGTAACGAATCTGCCTGACAATGCAGGAGATGCAGGCGACATGGGTTCAGTCCCTGGGTTGAGAAGATCCCCTGGAGGAGGAAATGGCAACCCACTTCAGTGAATCCCATGGGCTGAGGATCCTGGTGGGCTACAGTCTGTGAGGTCACAAAGAGTGGGACACAGCTTGGCAACTGAGCACACACACACGCAGAGTTGAGTAATTGTGGAATTGACATTATGGCTTGAAAAGCCCAGAACCTTGACTTATCTGGTCCTTTTCTGAAAGAGTTCCTGCCCATGATATAGACTATGATGTGGATGCCTGGTGAAATTGTGCAGTGCCCGACATGCGCAGCTGTACGGAAGCGGCATGTAGACGTACACGTATTTTACAAAGTCAAACAATGCTGTCATCCTGTAATTTATTTTATAAAAGCAGACACTGTGCTTGTCTCTGGGCTTCCTTTGTGGCTCAGCTGGTAAAGAATCTGCCTGCAATGTGGGAGACCTGGGTTCGATCCCTGGGTTGGGAAGATCCCCTGGAGAAGGGAAAGGCTACCCACTCCCGTATTCTGGCCTGGAGAATTCCATGGACTGTATAGTCCATGGGGTCGCAAAGGGTCGGACACGACTGAGCGACTTGCACTGCACAGCACTGCTTGCTTGTCTCTAATTTTTCACAATGGCAAATAATGCTGTAGTCAACATCCTTGTTCTTTTAGATCAGCTTCTGCATGCTTCTAAAGTTACAATGATCTCCAGCCGAGAGCAGTATAAATACCTGCACGTGTACCATGTCATCCGCAATGTGGCAACTTGTGATAAATGAACAATTTTTCAATTTACTGTTTATGATGGCAGCCTGAGAGAGGAAAATCTCTTCTGAGTGGCAAAAAAAGAAAAAAAAATGTCTATAATGAGTTGGGAGGTTTTCAAATTGTAAATGTGAAAAGCAAGTCAACTCATTTCCAAATAATGGGGAAACTGTTTAGCGTGGAGAAAATATCTTGTTGCACGTGCCTGGATTAGCTCCATATGCAAATTGGGTCCTGATTCCCTATGTAGAAGTCGGTTTTCCCTGCGGGTAGCAACATCTGCCTTTGTCTACATCTAAGCTGGATATTTGGACAAAAGGATCCAGAATAGAGACTGTATCTTTTGAACGGTGCTAGTATTTGCATGAATATTGAGATGTTGTTATCTCCAAGGTAAATAATCGACCTGAGTTTCACCCTTATTTCAGTGCTGAGGTCAACGTGCACCAGTAACTGCTCAAGAAATGGGTTTTTATCATGACGGAATCTGCTAGAAGCCATCAGAGTGGCTGCTGCTGTTTCTTGATGGCCCCTTTCTTTCAAAGAGATTTCCCTAAAGGAAATCAACCCTGAATATTCATTGGAAGGACTGATGCTGAAGCTGAAGCTCAGCTTTGGCCACCTAATGTGAAGAGCTGACTCACTGCAAAAGACCCTGATGCTGGGAAAGATTGAGGGCAGGAGGAGAAGGGGGCGACAGAAGATGAGATGGTTGGATGACATCACTGAGTCAATGGACGTGATCTGGAGCAAACTCCTGGAGATACTGGACAGGGAAGCCTGGCGTGCCACAGCCCATGGCGTTACAAAGAGTTGGACATGACTTAGCAACTGAAAAACAACAACAATTAAGAAAAGTATTTGTTTTGTTTTTGCCATGGAAAGGTCCTCAGTTTGTGTATCCTCGCTTACATATTAATAACTCATAGTTCATAGTAATTCAGTTCAGTTTAGTTGCTCAGTCATGTTCAACTCTTTGCAACCCCATGGACTGCAGCACGCCAGGCCTCCCTGTCCATCACCAACTCCCGGAGCTTACTCAAACTCATGTCCATTGAGTCAGTGACCATCCAACCATCTCATCTTCTGTCGTCCTCTTCTCCTTTTGCCCTCAATCTTTCCCAGCATCAGGGTCTTTTCAAATGAGTCAGCTCTTCGCATCAGGTGGCCAAAGTATTGGCATTTCAGCTTCAACATTAGTCCTTCCAATGAAAACCCAGGACTGATCTCCTTTAGGATGATCTCCTTTAGGTTGGATCTCCTTGCAGTCCAAGGGACTCTCAAGAGTCTTCTCCAACACCACAGTTCAAAAGCATCAATTCTTCGGCACTCAGCTTTCTTTACAGTCCAACTTTCATATCCATACATGACCACAGGAAAAACCATAGTCTTGACTAGACAGACCTTTGTTGGCAAAGTAATGTCTCTGCTTTTTAATATGCTGTCTCAGTTGGTCATAACTTTCTTTCCAAGGAGTAAGCGTCTTTTAATTTCATGGCTGCAATCACCATCTGCAGTGATTTTGGAGCCCAGAAAAATAAAGTCTGACACTGTTTCCACTGTTTCCCCATCTATTTGCCATGAAGTGATGAGACCAGATGCCATGATCTTCGTTTTCTGAATGTTGAGCTTTAAGCCAACTTTTTCACTCTCCTCTTTCACTTTCATCAAGAGGCTTTTTAGTTCCTCTTCACTTTCTGCCATAAGGGTGGTGTCATCTGCATATCTGAGGTTATTGATATTTCTCCCAGCAATCTTCATTCCAGCTTGTGCTTCCTCCAGCCCAGCATTTCTCATGATGTACTCTGCATATAAGTTAAATAAGCAGGGTGACAATATACAGCCTTGATGTACTCCTTTTCCTGTTTGGAACCAGTCTGTTGTTCCATGTCCAGTTCTAACTATTGGTTCCTGACCTGCATACAGATTTCTCAAGAGGCAGATCAGGTGGTCTGGTATTCCCATCTCTTTCAGAATTTTCCACAGTTGATTGTGATCCACACAGTCAAAGGCTTTGGCATAGTCAATAAAGCAGAAATAGATGTTTTTCTGGAACTCTCTTGCTTTTTCGATGGCCCAGACGATGTTGGCAATTTGATCTCTGGTTCCTCTGCCTTTTCTAAATCCAGCTTGAACATCTGGAAGTTCATGGTCCACATACTGCTGAAGCCTGCTTGGAGAATTTTGAGCATTACTTTACTAGCGTGTGAGATGAGTGCAATTGTGCGGTAGTTTGAGCATTCTTTGGCATTGCCTTTCTTTGGGATTGGAATGAAAGTTGACTTTTTCCAGTCCTGTGGCCACTGCTGAGTTTTCCAAATTTGCTGGCATATTGAGTGCAGCACTTTCACAGCATCCTCTTTCAGGATTTGAAATAGCTCAACTGGTATTCCATCACCTCCACTAGCTTTGTTTGTAGTGTTGCTTCCTAAGGCCCACTTGACTTCAGATTACAGGATGTCTGGCTCTAGGTGAGTGATCACACCATCGTGATTATCTGGGTCATGAAGATCTTTTTTGTACAGTTTTTCTATGTATTCTTGCCACCTCTTCTTAATATCTTCTGCTTCTGTTAGGTCCATACCATTTCTGTTCTTTATTGAGCCCATCTTTGCATGAAGTGTTCCCTTGGTATCTCTAATTTTTTTGAAGAGATCTCTAGTCTTTCTCATTCTGGTATTCCCATCTCTTTCAGAATTTTCCAAATTCTGAAATTTGGAAACATAGCAAAACCAAACATACCAAAACCAATACCAAATATGTAGCTCAGCCTGTTGACTTGCTAAGCTTCCTAAAAAGTCCTAATCCATCTGCAGAAAGTTCCCCTGATGAAATGACCCCTCAGGCTCCTTACTCAGGGAAGTATTTGAGAAAACATCCGGTTTCTACAGAAAACATGTTTGTAAGATGTGCTGTTCACACCTGGACCTCTATAAACAAAGAGGAATCAAAACAATGTTTAATAGCTCAACACTCCCCAAATGACAGAGGATGAGATGGTTGGACAGCATCACCAACTCGATGGACATGAGTTTGAACAAAACCCAGGAGCTGGTAAAAGACAGGGAAACCAGGCATGCTGCAGTCCATGGGGTTGCAGAGTCAGACACAACTGAGTGACTGAACAACAACAACTCCCCAAACCCGACACACTGCACATCTCATATTTACATGAAAGTTGTCTGTTGGTTTGGTCCCTCCTCTGTCTTCAAGTCATGCTCCACGTCATGACCCCAACAATGTCAATGTGAGCCCTGGGGAGAGAGCCTTTCAGACCTGGGCATCTACATTCCTCAGTTCTCATATTCAAGAACTCCAAAAATAAGTCAGAGGTCTGAGTTTTCAAAGCTCAGAGCTACTAATACATGGAAGCTTCCATTGCGGTGAAAGCTCTTACGCAAACAGAAGGCTGTGGTTGTGTCTGTTAGCACTTTTCTCTTGGCTGTTACAAATAATTTCCATGTATCCTCAGGCTCGGAAGTGGTGTGCAGTGTGGCGTCATGGAGTCTGTGGGTGTGTTCAGGTGGTCATTCGGTGACAAGGGAAAATTTCAGCTCTGATTATTTTTTTTTTACCATTTTTATCTTAAATTGTATTCATGTTTGGCTGCACTGGGTCTTTGTTGCTGCACGCAGGCTTTCTCTAGTCGTGGCAAACTGGGGCTACTCTCTGGCTACGGCACGTGGGCTTCTCGGATGTCGTGGTTTCTCTTGTTGTGGAACTTGGCTGTAAGGCATGCAGGCCCAATAGTTGTGGCACGTGGGTTTAGTTGCTCCAAGGCATGTGGAATCTTCCCAGGCCAGGGATTGAACCTGTGTCCCTTGTATTGACAGGCAGACTCCTAACCACTGGACCACCAGGGAACTCCTGCATATTTCCTTTAAAAACTACTTCATTAAAGTAGAGTTCATTTACACTGTTGTATTAGTTTCTGGTATACAACAAAGTAATTCAGTTATATATATGTTATGTGTATATACTCTTTTTCATATTCTTTTCCATTATGATTTATCACAGAATATTGCATATAGTTCTCTGTGCTATACAGTAGGTCCTTATTGTTTATCCATTCTATATATACTAGTTTGCATCTTCTAATCCTAAACTCCCAATCTACCCCTCCCTCACCCTCAGTGGCAACTACATGCCTCTTCTCTAGAGTCTGTTTCTCTTTTGTAGATAACTTCATTTGTGTCATATTTTAAATTCCACGTACAAGTGATATCATATGGTATTGGTCTTTCTTTGACTTAGTTTGATTATCTCTGGGTCCATCCATTATTGCAGTTGGCATTGCTTCATTTGTTCTTATGGCTGAGTAATATTTCATTATATATATGTACCACATCTTCTTTATCCATTCGTCAATGAACATTTAGGTTACTTTCATGTTTTGGTGATTATGAATAGTTCAGCTCTGCTTATGTATTAACTGTTCAGCGTGAACATCCTCTGACTCAGTTCTCTTATATGCTTAATGGGTATTCGGATATGTTAATCATGGGAATGTTGCAAGATTCAAATGAGTCACCATGTAGGAAATACTGAGCCTGGTACATGGCAAGGAGTTGACCTCCATAAAAATCAGTTCCTTACTGCTATTTTGTCGCCAGCCTCCCTGATCAGTAACATTCACGTGGTGACCAACTAGACCAAATAGGTTTTTTAAGTGGTAAAACTTATATTTGGGGGGTAGTCAGTGATGTTGTAATTTAGTAATTGTGTATGTATGTATCATGGGTACTATATCCACACAACTGTAGTAAAACCAAATCTAATTATATAAATAAAACAGTTAGCTTTTTGTAAAGTCAAAGCATACTCCATTCCAAGATTTTTGGCCTTGGTTTGGTTTTAGATTCATGACTTAAACAAAAGGAGGGATTTGCTTTTTCCTCTAACAAACAGAAATATAGTTTTATGCTTGTATGTGCTTGGTATTTAGTTATACATTGTAGAAGAGCTCATTTATATCCTTAAAAGTAGTATTTTAAAAAGCTATATGAAAAAAACTATATGTTTATACAGAAAAATGACAAAAATGAAATAATTTGGAGTTTAGAACATGAAAATGGATCAGATGTGGCCATACTACCAAAGGACTTTGAGATGTCCCTTTGTAAAGATGAAAGTTGGAAAACCAGAGATGCTTATAGTCTGATTTGTTGCATTACAAACTCCTACCCATGATTGCACAGATAACTTTTTTTCCCCCTCTGGAGCATCTGCCTTTTAATTACTGAGTCCATACTCCAGTCTGGGGCAAGAATGATTTGCAACCTGAAAATGATAATTTTCCAATTATAAGAGGCAGGAAGAAAGATGGCTGGAGTATAAAAAGAAAAGGGGTATTGATAAGGACAATGGGATGAAACTGAGCAAAGCATCAAAGGAAGATGTGGGGACTTCGCTGGTGGTCCCTGGTGGTCCACTGGTTAAGACTCTGCACTTCCATTGCAGGCACATGGGTTTGATCCCTGGTAGAGGGAATAAGCGGAGAAGGCAATGGCACCCCACTCAAATACTCTTGCCTGGCAAATCCCATGGACGGAGGAGCCTGGTAGGCTGCAGTCCCTGGGGTCGCTAGGAGTCGGACACGATTGAGCGACTTCACTTTCACTTTTCACTTTCATGCATTGGAGAAGGAAATGGCAACCCACTCCAGTGTTCTTGCCTGGAGAATCCCAGGGACGGGGGAGCCTGGTGGGCTGCTGTCTCTGGGGTCGCACAGAGTCAGACACAACTGAAGTGACTTAGCAGCAGCTGCAGCAGCAGGGGAACTAAGATCCCACATGCTGTATGGTGTAGCCAAAAAAAAAAAAAAAGGAAGATGTATGAGAACATGGGAGTCTTATTTCTTCCCTGTGGTTCTTGCTTCTGGGATGTGCTGATCTACATGGGGTGCTGCTGCTGCTTAATTGCTCAGTCATGTCCGACTCTTTGCAACCTTTTGGACTGTCATCTACCAGGCTCCTCTGTCCCTGGGATTTTTCAGGCAAGCCTACTGGAGTGGGTTGCCATTTTCCTTCTCCAGGGGGGTCTTCCTTACCCAGGGATTGAATCAGCACCTCCTACTGTCTCCTACCTTGGCAGGTGGATTCTTTACCTGCTGAGCCATCAGGGAAGGGACCTTAAAACTGGTTGACATCATCTCAAAATACTCAGGGAGTCAGTCAGTTGAATCTTTTGCGAGTGATGACTCAAATGGCCACTCACAATTACTTTTAATCTTCATGATTTAAAGTGAGAAATTGAAGAAATGGAAGTAACCAAACTAAACTGAAACCAAAGTGCTCAAATTTTCCTAAAATAAAGCTTTTCATTTGCAGGTGCCTCGTCCATGCTTCTGCCCAGGCCAGTTGTCCTGGTTGAGAGTCACGTGGCCTGGTTTTACCTTCATAGGATATTTTTCTTCGTTTTTCCTCATTGGAAAAAACTTTTTTTTAATTTTCAAATCTCCTTGCTGCTAGGATCCACTCATCCAAACAAGCCATTTTTATCCTAAGACTAAGCTGAAGTGTTTACATAAACACTTCAGTGATAGTGCAGGTGACAGTTCTTTTTATATGTCAAGGAACAAAAATTGTCACTTCTGTGTCCTGATTCCTCCTTGGTTTCGTTTAAGGGCAGATCCTTAAGGGACCATTTTCACCTGAAGTCTTTACGAAACTGCTGTGATAATGTTCAAAGGAACCATGAGGAAATTACCTTTGAGTATGTCAGATATCAAATAAAAAGAAAATACCTGTAGCTCAGAGGTGAAATCCTCCTGGAATGAGTTATGATGCTCGTGGCCCATCCAAAGGGCAGTCAACTTTCGCTTATTTACAAGTTCACTGAATAGATCAATAATGTGCAGATGATGCAAAATCATGGCTGAGCCACAAATTACACGTAATGCTAACTGATTTGGAGCCAGCACACTCGTTGCAGGTAATATTCTGTTTTTCTTTTTTAAAAACATGATAATTTGGGGGACTGAAGGTGAATGACTTGCCTTGGAGAAAATGTCATGTTTGGATGATGAGTTACTTATGAATAAAATCTAGTAAAATGATGTTGAACTTGGGGAATGAGGAAAATTCTACTCTTAGGCTTAAAATGTATCATCAGAGAATTGTCATCTATAAAACTTAGTTACATGTTCAATACATCAGGATGTGAGTTTCTTAAACTTGTTCACCATCTTTGGCTACTTCTGTGTAAAACCCTAGTCACTAAGGCGACTGGTCTCTGGCAGTGGTCATAACATAGGAAGTTCTGCTTGATGCCATCAGTATGAGTTGTGATATGCTACACTAACAAATAGCCCCTTGAATTTCTGGTGTTCAAAACAACAACTTGTACAGCACAGGGAACTATGCTCAAAATTCTGTCATAACTTATAAGGGACCATTCTTTTGTAGAAAAGAATCTACAAATATCTATATCTATATTTATATCTATATATATCTGAATTATTGTGCTGTACACCTGGAACTAATATGATATTGTTAGGTTAAGATACTGTCAACCTCAATAGAAAATAAATGGATTAAAATAATACACATATATTGAACTGTAAAAAATAAAACAACAAAAGATTTATGTCTTTTCACTCTATGCATTCCTTGAGTTTCAGCTGTGGATTCTGGCACTATTCTCACCCTGGGACCCAGGCTGATCACATAGTGGAGGGAAAGAGAGGGTAGCAAAGTGTGCCCTGGCTCTTCACACCGAAGGGACATACGTCAGTTTCTCACCTTTCATAGGCCATGACCAACCACATGGCCAGGGTAGGGAAGTGAATTACTAGCATATGCCAGGAAGGAAAATGGGAACCAGCCAATGTGAAGAGGCTTCACGATTGTCATTGCATGTCATTTATGGAAATGACTTTGTGGAGAGAAGTACAGATATGTGATGTGGGGATGAACACTATGAAGAAAGTTAAAGATGGTGAAAGGAGTGAAAAATGACAGAGGATAATTGTTCAACAGAGGAAAGTTGGAAAGTGCATCTCTGAGGAGCTAACTTGATGAGAGGCCTGAATGGAATGAGAAGACCAGTCACAAGGTTCTGTGTCTCTTACTTTGACACCGTGAAAGTTGTTGGCATTGAAGGCTTAATGAATGATTTTATGGTTGTCATGGACACGACTTCTATTTCCAGCTGTGTGATGGGATGTCTCGAATTAGACTGAGGTCTAATTACTGAGGTCAAGCAATGACATGGAATAATATTTTGTGCACCCACTCACGCACCCACCCACCCACCCCCACCCCTACACACACATACACGTGTGCACACACACTTTCTCTTGCTGGAGAGACTGCCAGAAGGCTAAAACTTGAAGAAAGAAAATGTCTGGTTATCTGTTGCAGAGAAGCAAACCACCCCAAAACTATTAAAGCAATAATTTATCAATACTCTGTAATGGCTCCAATGGGAAAAGAATCTAAAAAAGAGAGTGTATTTATGTGTATGTATAACTGCTTCACTTTGCTGTACACCTGAAATTAACACAACATTGCAAATCAGTTTTACTCCAATAAAAATTTTTTTAAAATTTATCATTATCCTTCATGGCTCTTGGAGTTGGTGGATTCAGCTGGGTCATTCTTGCTTGGGGTCCCCAATACCATTACAGGCAGATGGTGGCCAAGGCTGGAGTTACTGAGTCTTCTCCAATCTCATGTCTTGTCTGTTCATGTGATGAACTTGGGTTTCCTCAAGCTTGGTGGTCTTAGGGTAGTCAGACCTCTTTAAGAAGCACCTCTTTTCTTCCAGAGCAGTTACTCCCAAGAGACAGGCAGGGGAAGGTACCAGGCTCTTCAGGCCTGAGCCTGGAGCGTGTCAGAGCATCACTTCAGCCATACTCTATAGGTCAGAGCAATCACAGAACCTGCCCAGCTTCAAGGGCAGGCCTCACCTTTTCATGGATGTGCAGATGTCTATAACCCACGGCGAAAACTACATGCACTCGTGCGCTGAACATCCCTGATATTCGGAACCACTTTTTGACTCAAGGCACGTCCTGACTTTGAGCCCCAGCTGAGAAGGAACAAAGTAGATCACAGCTGTTGGAAGTCTTCTGGACCTGGACAGATCAAAACTGAGGTTCAAGGTTGTGAAGGCAGCAGGGACTGAGATTAAGAACCCAGGCAGGAGGGAAAAGCTTAGAAGTGAGCCCAACATTCTGCATCACTGCTTCTCCTGTTTCTCTTTAAGTATTTGCCAACTAACAGCAGCAGTTGAAAGGCTGAGGAATTGAAGAGAAAGTGGCGACTCAGAGGCTGATGAAGCTGATAGGCAAGGTCTCTCTCAGCAGTCTCATTATGCATTTGCTCGGGAGAGACAGAGACGCAGTTCAGAACCTGCCAAGGAATCTGGGCCCATAAACATGCTTTTAGTTGGGATTCCCAGTGCAACAGAGGCCAAGAATAAGAGTGAACCAGAGACAGGTTAACCCTCACAAAATCTCAGCATCAGCCTTGAAATAGTTCAGCGACAGGCTGGAGTAAGATCGGCTGCCCTTACTCTAAGTGCCTTCGTGAAGCAAAATAAGTCCTCTCTGGGGAAGTTAACATATTCCACAGGGTCTTTACAGATTTTCATATATATTGTCTGAAATTCCATCAAAAAATTCCTAGGGACACCAGAGGCCAGGACCAATAGTGGAGGGGGCAGAAAGAGACCCAGGGTGGTCCCTGTGGTGACCCAGGATGAAAGAACAGGTAAAACCAAGGCGGGTCTTGGAATGCAGGAATGGAAAAACCAGATCCTTATTGTCCTTCCCTCCCCCACGTTGTAACTATTAACAGATTTCAGGTCCTTCTGAGCAGTATAACCTGTCTCCCCTCCTATCCCATAGGGAGAAGACATTTGCCTTACTCGTCCCCAACCCAGTACATGTGCCTCATCCAATCAGCAAATGACCCAGTGGTAAAAAGGCCACTGCCAGTGCAGGAGCTGCAAGAGATGTGGGTTGATCCCTGGGTCGGGAAGATTCCCTGTAGTAGGAAATGGCAGCTCACTCCAGTATTCTTCCCTGGAAAATTCCATGGGCACAGGAGCCTGGTGGGCTACAGGGCATGGGTTCACAAAGAGTCGGACATGTCTGAGCAACTGAGCACTCAGAACTGAAATACAGGTCACAGAATATTGTGAAGAACCAAGAGGAGAGGGAGAGAGGAATTTATAAAATTGGTGAAAAGCATGAAGCCACAGATATAGATTCAAGAAGTGCTATGACACCCCCCAGCATAGATGCAAAGGAAATCACATCTAAGTATATCATCATCAAACTGCTAAAAAGAGAAAAATGACATTTAAATGGAAGGAAACCATAGTAAGACTTACGGTTGACTTTCAATAGAAATAAAATTCAGAAGACAGTGGAACCATGTATTTAAAGTACAGATGAAAATTAACTGTTAAAACCTAGGGTTTGATATATAAAAAATATATGACTCAAAAATGAAGACTAAATAATGATATTTTCTGACAAACAGAAACAAAGAGAATTTGACACTGCAGACCTGCTGTGAAAGGGATGCTAAAATGTATTTTTTCAACTAGAAGGAGCATGATTCCCAGTGGGAAGCACACAAAGGCAGACTGTGATGGAGTGATGGTAGATATGTGGGTAATCGAAATGACAATGAGCCACACAAAGTATTAATGAGAAACCTTTTTTATATCATTTGAATTTGACTAGGAATTGTTGATGGCTTCCCGGGTGGCTCAGTGGTAAAGATCTACCTGCCAGTGCAGGAGAGGCTGGAAAGAAGGGTTTCCATCCCTGGGTTGGGAAGATCCCCTGGAGAAGGGAATAGCAACCGGCTCCAGTATTCTTGCCTGGAAAATCCCATGGACAGAAGAGCTTGGTGAGCTACAGTTCCTGGGGTCACAAAGAGTCGTATACCACTGAGCACATACATAAAATCTGTTTATGACACTGCGATTTTGCTCTTGAGAATCATCTTATTTTGGCATAAATGTAATATGCATTTGTAACTAACTTTGGAGGCATGCCTTGCCTGTGTGAGGCAGCTGATTGGTTTTTGTGGGGATATTTGAATACAAAGTATGCAGGATTTTGTAAGTAAGATAGAGGGTGATTTGTGGTGATGATCTGTATGATCTTGTCTTTTGCTTTCCCCCAAATGGTTATAAATGGTTTTCTTTTATTGATTTCTGACTGAGACATGCTAGTCTTAAATACCTCTAGAACATGAGGGAAAAACATTCAAGCTTACTTTTGTTTTAGAAGCTACTCTTAGACTGGGCTATTTTTTAGCAATTTATTCTGCATCTCAACATTATTATAAGAGTTTTGATGATTAGCCATTGCTGAAATATTAGCTACAAAACAGATTTATTTTGGATGCATGTTTAAAATATATTGTTCTGTTGTTCATTAACTAAGTCATGTCCTATACTTTTCGACTTCATGGACTGCAGCACATCAGGCTTCCTTGTCCTCCACTATCTCCCAGAGTTGGCTCAAATTCATGTCCATTGAGTCATTGATGCTGTCTAACCATCTCATCCTGTAGATAAACAAAATAGATATATTCAATTTCATGTTTATTTCCCTCTGGGTAGTTTGAATATTTTGTTCCAGCTATTGAAAAATAATGAATAAGGAAAGTGGCTGACCTAACCAGTTCTCTCTCTACCAACAGGTAAACTTCTTGTTTGAGAACACAGAGAAAGGGAGTATTTAGATTGCTTCACCTGTTTCCTCCATGAGAGTTTTTGTCAGGAAGTCCCAAACTTTCTCACTGACTTGACATCAGTGGTGAAGGAGGTCAGTGCTAGCTGACGATGGAGCATAACAATGACCCAGTGTCCTGACTGTCCCTGCTGTCTCATGAATTGGGTGACTCCATCCTTTTTAAAATGGAGAGCGCTTTGTGTGGCTTACACCACTTAAAGCTAAAATGCAGTGTGCATTCTAACCGGACATGCTACTGTTAGTCAGTGAAGGGCTGGGATTTGGTCCCTTGGCTAAGAGAAGAATGCATTCTGGAACTGTAAGAGGGAGAGGGCATGGCTGTTTGGGAATGAAGAACGTGATTTCACCACTGTGGGCTTCAGGCTGCTTAGACTGTGCATATATGCTAAGTCCCTTCAGTCGTGTCCGACTCTGTGTGACCCTATGGACCGCAGCCTGCCAGACTCATCTGTCCCTACGTTTTTTCAGGCAAGAATAAATGGAGTGGGTTGCCAAACCCTCCTCCAGGGGATCTTCCAGACCCAGGGACTGAATCCACGTCTCTTACATCTCCTGCACTGGTAGGCAGGTTCTTTACTCTAGGGGCTTCCCTGGTGCTCCTGTGGCTAAGACTCCGCACACCTAGTGCAGGGGCCCCAGGTTCAATCCCTGGTCAGGGAACTAGTTCCCACATGCCACAACTAAGAGTTCGTGTGTCGCAGCTAAAGATCCCACATGCTGCAACCAAGACCTCGAACAGCCAAATAAATAATTGTTTTTTTTTTTTAAAGAATTAATAGCAACAATAACATTGTCCGTAAATGTTGGGATCACACTTGTTTCAGCAAGGTACTTGCTGTCTAAGAGGTATGGGGGATTCAGCAGTCTGAAGAAAGGGCAGGTGTATGTGTCTTCATTTCACACTCCTGCCAGGACAGAGGCTCGTTACGCAGAATAATTAGCAGGCTTACCTGCATCTTTTGGGTTTCCCAGGTGGTGCCAGTGGTAAAGAATCCACCTGCCAATGCAAGAGACACAAGAGACACAGGTTCGATCCCTGGGTCTGGAAGATCTCCTGGCGGAGGGCATGGCAACCCACTCCAGTATTCTTGCCTGGAAAATCCCAGGCAAGAGGAGGAGCCTGGTGGGCTACAGTCCATAGGATCACACAGAGCTGGAGGTGACTGAGCACACACGCCCGCACCTGTATCTTTTAAATTATTCTGCCTTTCTCACCCTCTCAATTTTACAAGCACATAAAATGAAATTGGTTTAAGTTGCTGTATTTCGCTGAAAATAAGATGTCATCCTGTAAGATTTATCCTGTTTTCAGATATATGAAAATGTGCATCTTCATATTGACAAGATAGAAAAAGATACCCGTTCTGTGGAATGGATAAGTTCTGAAAGATTCTAGGTCACTTATTAGTTAGATGGTCATGAAAGTATCTTTCAGTTCTGTTTTATTAATCAGTAGTCATTTTTTTGTGTAACAATGGTGTTTTCTTACTACAAACACAATCTATTTGCAATAAAAAAAATAAACTTTTAAATATGCAAATTGTCACTTGGACCCATGCTGTAGGTGCTCTTTGTTCCTGCTTAGAAAAGGGACAGCACCCCTTCACATTATCCAGAAAGGACTCAGTTCTAACAGAAACACAGCATCGATTTGACCAAGTATTTCGTAAGAATGAAAAATGGAGAGGTTTTAAAGTCCAGAAACTGCAGCAAACTCCTCAAATCTGAGTTTCACCTTTCCTCTTCCAAGCATCTTGCCCGCAGACCCCAGAGCTGTTTTTTTGTTTGTTTTTTCGGGTAATTTCGATCCTTTCCCCTTTGACTGTAGTACTTTGTCAATATCATTCATTTCTGCATTTGATGGTTTTCATTGGGTCATTTATTGTGTTGTTCTCCATTCCCCATATTTGAACTATGTCTTAGGTTTCCAGGGAAATTATAATGACTTATGAGCTGGACTCATGGTTTTAAATATTTCATGATGGTATGAATGTGATTCCTGTTTGAAAAATGCGTATTTGTAGACTCGAATATTTTCCATAGGTGTGTTTTTAAAAATCTTCGTCTATTATTGAGTCATATTCCTGTTTTATTTAAAACATGTTATTTTTTAATGTTTGAAAACGTTCTGAAATGACGGGTGCTCCCTGGAGGTCCAGTGGTTAGGACTTGGAGCTTTCACTGCCAGGGCTGGGTTCAGTCCCTGGTCAGGGAACTAAGATTCCACAAGCCACGTGGAATAACTAAATATGTAAATAAAAATAAATAAATCTAGCTTCTTAAAAATTTTTTTTGAAGTGAAAGTCTTACAAGGACTGATTTAGGGACACGGTGTGGATCAGTCTTTAAAGATTCCTCTTTACAAAGTGGGTCCTGCCATCGTGTATTTTGAAGAAATGCTGTCACGGTGAAGCAGTCTGTTGGAGACGGTACTTTTCAGACACTACACATGAGCCTGGCCAAAGATTTCCAAAGTTGAGTTATTTGTGTCTCAGCTTTACAATTTTTATCCTGTCTGAAACCCAAAGTACTGTTGTTAGCTTAATATTCTTTTTTCGGTAGAGAGATACTTTTTAAATAAAAATTAATTTTATAAATTAATTTTTATTATAAATATAAATGGGAAACCTGAATTATTTATGAAAAACAGAAATAAAGTTAAACTCAGTGAAAGGACACCAGGTGAAGATTCTCTCATTAGATACTATGATCTGTTCTAGCTCCATTCAAAGGACATCTGAGCAACCAGAGAGAGACCAGAGACACAGCAGCAGGAAGAGAATGCTCTGATGTAGCACAGGAGGGAGGGAGAGGAAAAGAGGATAACTTCCTCCTGGTGGGGCTTTGTCCTGTTTGATGCCTGTGTGTGACCTACCTGAAATCCCTGAGTGGACCTTCAGGGATGCCCGTCAGACTCTGGGAAAACGGGATCTTGTCATATTAAGTTATATAAAGTTAAAACACAAAGGTGCAGAATCTGGCTCTGAGTAAGCACTTAATGAATATTAGCATTATGATTATTGTTACTATTTTATTAATTGTAATCAATACACAATATAGAATTATATTAATTATATATAGTTATGTCCAATACTTTGGCCACCTCATGCAAAGAGTTGACTCATTGGAAAAGACTGTATGCACATATAAATATATAATCATTAATATTATTACTTCTCATATATCTTACTTTAATTTTTATTAAAGGGACTATTATCCAACACAATAGTCTTGAGATTATTGCTTTTGTACTTTGGGGGATTCTCCTTTAAATACAATTAATATTTTAGTGTTGATGGATTCATCTCTCAGCTTCTCATTGTTCCTGCTTTCTCTCTTTGCCATTCCCTGTGAATCTTAACTTTGTCTATTAAAAGGAGGGAACTTGGGGCAAAAGTTTAAGAAAGACTTTAAATGAAAATTCAAATAGCATTAACACTTCAGCACACTTCATTATTACCATAGTGGAGGGCAGGAAATACAAAAGGTAAAATTAACACATTCTTGGCTCAAGTTCATGGCTTTGAAAAAAAAGTTCCCTCTGAGGAGCAGGGGGCTTAGGGTTGATTAAACTGGGATTTCCAGCATCTCTCAGCTCTGATGAGAGAGATGAAAAGTCATTCAGTCTAATTAGACAGTCTTATGGGGGCTTCCAAACACCCATCTATGCTGATTTTTTTCTTCTTTTAATCTTAGAAGTGGATTTTCAGAGTCTTTTTTCCTTCAGTTGCAACTTGGTACTCTCCATGGAGGAAACACATGATTCTTCACACCTTGAAAAATTTTTGTGGCTACATTATTGACACTTTTAAAACATATAATATCAAAATATAGTGAATGTTAGTTGCTCAGTCCTGTCGGACTCATTGTGACCCCATGGACTGGAGCCTGCCAAGCTCCTCTGTCCATGGGATTCTCCAGGCAAAAATACTGGAGTGGCTAGCCATTCCCTTCTCCAGGGGATCTTACCCACACAGAGATTGACCTCGGTTTCTCATGTTGCAGGCAGATTCTTTGCCATTTGAGCCAGCAGGGAAGCCCCTTGGTGGAGACATTACTTTCAGTGGCAGTGATCACACACATGAAACACTCAAAGTCATGTCTTTCATGTCCTAGCAAGTGTCTTTGAGTCAAATTCTTTTCCCCTCTGGGTGAACGATAGGTGTTTCCCCCTTTCTTTTACTTTATCATCTTTGCATTGCAAAATATAGTAGGTATAAAATTTGTATGTAATGTATATGTGTACACACACATGCACATGTGTGTATGCATGTGTATACAGCATATGTATTATGTGATCTTAAATAATGTGTTTTATATGTATATGTTTCTATATATATACATATATGTGTATATATATTCTGTGTGTGTGTGTGTGTATATATATATATGTTCAGTTCAGTCATGTCCAATTCTTTGCAACCCCTTGGACTGCAGCATGCCAGGCTTCCTTGTCCATCACCAATTCCTGGAGCTTGCTCAAACTCCTGTCCATCGAGTCAGTTATGCCATCCAACCATCTCATCCTCTGTCCTCCCCTTCTCCTGCCCTCAATCAATCCCAGCATCAGAGTCATTTCCAGTGAGTCATTTCTTTGCATCAGGTGGCCAAATTATTGGGGTTTCAGCTTCAGCATTAGTCCTTCCAATGAATATTCAGGGTTGCTCTCCTTTTGGATTGATTGGTTTGATCTCCTTGTAGTCCAAAGGACTCTCAAGAGGCTTCTCCAACACCACACAGTTCAAAGGCATCAAATTCCTTGGCGCACAGAGTTGGACACGACTGAAGTGACTTAGCAGCAGCAGCAGCAGCTTTCATTATAGTCCAACTCTCACATCCATACACGACTACTGGAAAAACCATAGCTTTGACTAGATGGACCTTTGTTGGCAAAGTAATGTCTCTGCTTTTTAATATGTTGTCTACGTTTTTCATAGCTTTTCTTACAAGGAGTAAGCGTCTTTTAATTTCATGGCTGCAGTCACCACCTGCAGTGATTTTGAAGTCCAAAAAAATAAAGTCTGTCACTGTTTCCATTGTTTACCCATCTATTTGCCAGGCTTCCCTGGTGTCTTAGACGGTAAAGCATCTACTTGCAATGCGGGAAACCCGGGTTTGATCCCTGGTTTGAGAGGATCCCCTGGAGAATGAAATGGCAACCCGTTCTTTTACTCTTGCCTGGAAAATCCCATGGACGGAGGAGCCTGGTAGGCTACATTTCATGGGGTCGCAAAGAGTTGGACACGACTAAGCGACTTCACTTTAATTTAGATGGGGCCAGATACCATGATCTTAGTTTTCTGAATGTTGAGTTTTAAGCCAGCTTTTTCACTCTCCTCTTTCACTTTCATCAAGAGACTCTTTATTTCTTCTTTGCTTTCTGCCATAAGGGTGGTGTAATCTGCGTATCTAAGGTTATTGATATTTCTCCTGGCAATCTTGATTCCAGCTTGTGCTTCGTCCAGCCTAGCATTTCGCATGATGTACTTAGCATAGAAGTTAAATAAGCGGGGTTACAATATATAGCCTTGAGGTACTCCTTTCCCGATTTGGAACCAGTCTGTTGTTCCATGTCCAGTTCTAACTGTTGCTTCCTGACCTGCATATAGGTTTCTCAGGAGGCAGGTCAGGTGGTCTGGTGTTCCCATCTCTTGAAGAATTTTCCACATTTTGTTGTGATCCACACAGTCAAAGGCTTTGGCGTAGTCAATAAAGCATAAGTAGATGTTTTTCTGAAACTCTTTTGCTTTTTCGATGATCCAACGGATGTTGGCAGTTTGATCTCTGGTTCCTCTGCCTTTTCTAAATCCATTCTGAATATCTGAAAGTTCATGGTTCACCTATTGTTGAAGCCTGGCTTGGAGAATTTTGAGCATTACTTTGCTAGCGTGTGAGATGAGTGCAACTGTGCGGCAGTTTGAACATTCTTTGGCATTGCTTTCTTTGGGATTGGAATGAAAACTGACCTTTTCCAATCCTGTGGCTACTGCTGAGTTTTCCAAATTTGCTGGCATATTGAGTGCAGCAGCAGTTTCACAGCTTCATCTGTTAGGATTTGACATAGCTCCACTGGAATTCCATCATCTCCACTAGCTTTGTTTGTAGTGATGCCTACCTGACTTCACACTCCAGGATGTCTGGCTCTAGGTGAGTGATTACACCATCATGGTTATCTGGGTCATTAAGATCTTTTCTGTATAGTTCTTCTGTGTATTCTTGCCACCTCTGCTTAATTTCTTCTGCTTCTGTTAGGTCCATAACATTGTTTCCAAATTTGTACCCCTGCATTGTGATAAAGCCTAATTTATACTATTCCTAAAGACTTCCACAGTTTCATGACCAAACAAGTTCAATGAATGATTATTTTTAAATTTAGTGATTACAGTAACAGTAATCCTTTCAAGTATTTAAACATGTACTGCATGTTAGCCTTTGTAGTGGGTGTTGTCTTTTTTTTTCAATAATTTTTTTTTTTCTATTGAAATATAGTTGAGCAGATCCCCTGTAAAAGGAAATGGCAACCCATTCCAGTGTTCTTGCCTGGAAAATCCCATGGACAGCGGAGCCTTGCAGGTTACAGTCCATAGGCTTGCAAAAGAGTAAGATATGACTTAGCAATTAAATAACAGCAACAACATAGTTGATTTACAGTATCATGTACAGTAAAGTGATTCAGTTGTGAGTATATATGTATTGTTTTTCAGATACTTTTCTGTTGTAGGTTATGACAAGCTATTAAGTACCAATACATTGATATTCTTTTCCACTGTAGATTATTTAGGTTACCGCAAGATATTGAGTATAACTATACTTCCTGTTGGAGAAGGAAATGGCAACCCACTCCAGTACTCTTGCCTGGAAAATTCCATGGATGGAGGAGCCTGGTGGGCTATGGTCCATGGAGTCGCAAAGAGTCGGACACAACTGAGCAACTTTACTTTCTTTCTTTCTATAGTTCCTTTTGGAGAGGGAAATGGCAACCCACTCCAGTGTTCTTGCCTGGAGAGTCCCGTGGATGGAGGGGCCTGGTGGGCTGCAGTCTATGGGGTTGCAAAGAGTTGGACACGACTAAGCAACTAACACACACATACTTCTTGTGCTATGCAGTGGGTCTTTTGGGTGTTGGCTTATTTAACTGTCATAACAGTCCTTTGTGGGGGGCTGGTCTCTGTCATCTGTGCGGACAGATTAGGGAGAGAGACTTAAGAGCATCAGTGGCTTGCCTACTCCCTGGGTGGTGAGGGGTCAGCTGGACCCACCTCTGCAGTTGCTGGAGGAGGAATTGGTTTATAAGCCCCCACTGGGGCCTCAGGAAGGCCTGGGGGCTATTTGTACAACACAGGTAGCTGGACATTTTATTTCCACTTTGTGCATTTTAAAAAATTTGCATTATCCTTCTGTTTTTACTTTTGTCTAAGGATCATGTACTTCCTGGGTGAACATGGAATGTTGTTCTTTTTTATTTCCACTTGTTATGTACTGAGAACTCAAAGTATTCAAATAAAGGACTCCCTGGGTACCAGAAACTTGATACAGGCGTGTCACTAATCATCACTGATCATCACTCCGGGCCTGTGAGATGGGTGCTGTTTGGACCCTGATGGATAAGAGGACTGAAGCCTGCGGGGGGCCGGGGGCAGGGGTGTCACTGCCCAAGGCTACCTGCTGGCCAGGAATCTTCCCTTACCAATCTCACTGCTTTTCCAGGACACCAGCTACATTTGAAAGGAGGCGTGTTCTCCAAAGAGAGTGATGGATGGGGGTGGGGGCTGTGGAAGGAAAATAGTGGAGCTTCTCTTTACATATAATTTATATATTATCCTAAACAATATTTTCATACTGTCCCATCACTTTGTGGCAAATCAATGGGGGAAACAATGGAAACAGTGACAGACTTTATTTTTTTGGACTCCAAAATCACTGCAGATGGTGACTGCAGCCATGAAATTAAAAGACGCTTGCTCCTTGGAAGAAAAGCTATAACAAACCTAGACAACATATTAAAAAGAAGAGACATTACTTTACCAACAAAGGTCCATCTAGTCAAAGCTATGGTTTTTCCAGTAGTCATATGTGGATGTGAGAGTTGGACTATAAAGAAGGCTGAGCACCGAAGAATGGATGCTTTTGAACTGTGGTGTGGAGAAGACTCTTGAGAGTTCCTTGAACTGCAAGGAGATCCAACCAGTCAATCCTGAAGGAAATCAACCCTGAATATTCATTGGAAGGACTGATGCTGAAGTGGAAGAATACTTTGGCCACCTGATACAAAGAACTGACTCATTGGAAAAGACTCTTAATGCTGGGAAAGGTTGAAAGCTGGAGGAGAAGGGGCAGACAGAGGACAAGATGGTTGGGTGGGATCACTGACTCAATGGACTTGAGTTTGAACAAGCACTTGGAGATGCTGAAGGACAGGAAAGCCTGGTGTGCTGCAATCCTTGGGGTCACAAAGAGTTTGACACGACTGAGCAACCGAACAGCAACAAACAGTGTTTAGAAAAAGGGATTTTTAATCTACTTTATTGAAGTATAGCTATTTGCAATGTATTTTGCTGTACAGCAAAGTGATTCATTTATACATATGTATACATTCTTTTTTTTATTTGGGTGCGTGTGGTCTTAGTTGCACATGAGTTTCTGTCTCTAGTTGCAGGATGCCAGCTCAGCAGTTGTGTTGTGGGGCCTTGGTTGTCCTACAGCCTGTGGGATTTTAGTTTCCTGAGCAGGGATCGAACCCACACCCCCTGCATTGACTGGTGGATTCTTAACCACTGGACCACTGGGGAAATCCCTGCATTCTTTTTCATTTTCTTTTCCATTACGGTTTATCACAGGATAGAAAAATTTTGCGATTCCATTTTGTAATGAACGTAATATCTTATTATAGTACTTTGTGTACCTAATTCACATATAAGGGAAAATATACATATATAATATTTTATTATATACATGTATACCTATATAGCACAGAATATTTGGTACACACATATATATGGCTCCTTTGCTCACTCGCTTGCTCAGTCATGTCCGACTTTTTGCAGCCTCTTGGCCTGTAGCTTGCCAGACTCCTCTGTCCATAGGATTTTTCAGGCAAGAATACTGGAGTGGGGTGCCACTTTCTATCTGAGGAGATCTTCCCAATCCAGGGATCAAAACAGCTTCTTTTGGGTCTCCTGCGTAGGCAGGTGGATTCTTTACCACTAGCGCTACCTGGGAGGCCCACTTATATATAAAGATATATATTAATATTGCTTCTGTGTGAATTATGTGATATACTGCTGTACTAATATACTCTTGCACTCTATATGTGTTGTATAGAGTATACACGCTTATGTAGAGAATATATTTATATAGAATAATGTGTGACTAAGTTTATACACAAACACAGATACACACACACACACAGACATACACACAGTAGGTATTTAAAATACTGCTTACTTTCCAGGGTGCATTTGATTTTACAATGAAAAATTCAGAAGCTGGTGGGTTGAACCCTTGCTGGCCTGGTGTGTGAGTCTAGAATTCGGGGAAGTTTGGCCTGGGGTGCCCTCACATGTTTTATTGCTAAAATCAGATTGACCCTGGGCTTAAACACTCTTTTGAGCGCCCCTTATGTGTCTGTAGAGGACGCGCTGGAATGCTTTCTCTCTGCCTCAGACTTTCCAGGTGAGCACCTGTAGTTTGTGCGGGCTTTCTCATCTTTCTGCATGTTGCCAAAATTCTTCCCCCTCTGTGCACTGAGAACCAAAAGAAATACAGAGATTTTCAGAGGAATGAGAGAAATGCCTTTATCTCTGCCTAGCAAAGGGGAATACATAGAATTGTGCCGCCCCTCTGGGTGAGGTTTTATATCCCAGCGAAGGTCTTACTTTTTTTTTTCCTCTGCAGAATTTCAAAATGGCCATAGCTTGGCAACTCAGCTGTCAGGTCTGGCGTCCCTGAAGTTATCAGCCTCTGACCTTCTTTCTGAGACGTAGAATGCTGCAAGAGAGTGTAGGGGGAGAAGAATGCCGGATGCAGTGTATCATCTATATGGAGTCAGAGAGTAATTAGCTTTGTTAAAGACAAGTCCAGCTACAAGTGTTTGTTAGTAGTAACAGCTAAGAAGTAATCCAGATTGCTTAACTCTTGAAGGCCTGTTTGGCTGGTATATGCCAAAAGCTGTTCACTCATTTCTGTTTTTGCTGCAGCAGTGAGTTGTGCTATGATAACTCTCTTCATATCCATATTCCATAACATTTGTCCAATCTTTTAAACAGGCATTTTCCCAAAAAGTAGAATTTCTGGGGGCCAAGAGTATCTTTAAAAGTCTTTCATTTTGGAAAATTCTATTCTACATTTGCCTCCAAAATGTTGCAGACATCTCCACTGCTTTTATTTGTGTATATATCTCAGTTCCCTGTCCCCTTATCTATATTGGTATCATGATGAGAGGAAAAAGGATATCTCTTTATTCTTTTTTTTTAAAACCTTTTTAAATTTGTTTTTTTAGTAGCACCCTGTGGCATGTGGTATCATGGTTCCCCAACCAGGGATCGAACCTGCACCCCCTGCATCTGAGGGCAGGGTCTTAGGCACTGGACTCCCAGTGCCTGTGCGTGCATGCTCGTGTCGACTCTTTGTGACCCCATGAACTGCAGCCCACCTGGCTCCTCTGTCCAAGGAGTTCTCCAGACAAGAATACTGGAGCGGGTTGCCATTTCCTACTCCAGGGGATCTTCCAGATCGAGGGATTGAACAAGTGTCTCCGGTGTCTCCTGCCTTGGCAGGTGGCTTCTTTACCACTGTGCCACCTGGGAAGCCTACCTGGACTCCCAGGGAGGTCCCCCAATTCTTTTCATTTGTATATCTTTGATTGCTAGTAGGTTAAATCATCTTGTTGGTTTTCCCCCTTTATTTCTTTTGGGAATCGACTTTGTATCTTCATATCCTAGGTTGATTTTTGTTGGGGTGTCCATCTTTTTTTAAAAAATTAGAGGTTCTTTTGTGTTGAGAACAACCTTGCTCAAATATATCACATATGTATGTATGATATATATATATACAGAGAGAAAGGTTAGCAATAATTTCAGAACTGCATCTATGTTAAACTGGTCTTTTTTTTTTTTTTTAAACCACCTTCCCTTATAATTCAGTAAGGAGGGACTGATTGAAAATTTGAGAGGCTGATGGGGAATCAGACCTAAGAAAGATGGCAAGGGGTGCATTAGTCATTGCTGCAGGTGGAGTTCTGTGATGTGGCTTCTAGCTCTGCAGACGGAGAGGTTGCTGAATTCACTAAATTTGGGTCCAGATGGGATTGGCAGTCTTTCACCGCCAATTTTTTTTTTATTTTTAAACTTTACATAATTGTATTAGTTTTGCCAAATATCAAAATGAATCCGCCACAGGTATACATGTGTTCCCCATCCTGAACCCTCCTCCCTCCTCCCCCCCCATACCATCCCTCTGGGTCGTCCCAGTGCACTAGCCCCAAGCATCCAGTATCGTGCATCGAACCTGGACTGGCAACTCGTTTCTTACATGATATTTTACATGTTTCAATGCCATTCTCCCAAATCTTCCCACCCTCTCCCTCTCCCACAGAGTCCATAAGACTGTTCTATACATCAGTGTCTCTTTTGCTGTCTCGTACACCAGGTTATTGTTACCATCTTTCTAAATTCCATTTTTAGGAAGATTAGAAAGGGCTTTCCTATTGTAGAGGATACCTCAGGGCAGTCTTATTTACTTATTTTTATCCGGGCTGATGAGTGATTTAGGGAAGATGGTATTGACATCTTTGAGTTAATAGCCGCTCACCCATGGCTTTTAATCCTGATTTATGGCTATGGTTTAAGAGCAGGAATCTAGTGCAGCAATTTATGTAATGGAGCGAACCACTGCCCCGAAAAGCAGCCTGAACGAGGGGTTATTAGTTCATAAAAACGTCAGAGGTGAGTATCTTTGTTTGGTGGGACAGCTGTTTAATCCGAAATCTGGGAAGTTGCTTTATTTTTTGTCTGAAGAGAGGGGAAAAAAAAAATAGGTGTTTTGGATTACATTTTGTGTGTAATTCTGTATGACAGATATATTAAATTAGCCTTAACAAGGCTTTTGGAGTGCTGCCTCCACACTGTAAATTTTATTTGACTTTTTCATTTGCAGGTGGCATGAAACCATTTCATGTATATTTCATGGGCTCCAAAGAGCCAGAAAAGTCCGCGCAGAAATGTGAGGTCTCAGCCCATTCATTCTGAAGCAGACACTGTTCTGAAGCAGATGCGGGCACGTGATGGGGGAATAAATTGTCTGCATTTATGTTTTGGGTTAAAAATATTAACAGCAAGCCCCAGAACTTTTTGTTTGGTGGAGAAATCAGTATTAGTAAGGTCTGAGCAAGTTTGGAGTAGGAGTACGGTTCCATCTTTATTTTTCCATCGAAAGCATAGATGCTTCTGTTTAGAGAACTTGCCTCGTGGAGGAAGACAAAACCAAGGTGCTGTTTTGGAACCTGATTGTACTACAGAAAACTTGAGAAGGCATTTTGTTTGTAAACCTGGTAATTAAACTCATTTGCATGTGTGAATTTTGTACTCAGATCTTCACCACTCAACTCATCACCTTGGAAATTAACACTCAGGGCTTGAATTTAGTTTGGGTATTTCCAGATTCATTTCCCATTAAAAAGTAATATTGAGAATAAAGTCTTTTGGGAGAGATGTCAGATGAGAAAATTATCAGAAAGTATTTGCCTCAAATGTACACATTTCAACTGAAGCAAGCGGTGCCTTTAAAAAAATAATTTTCAGATTTGGTTGGCACATCTGTTGCTGTATAAATTACATAATTTCCCCTCGGAGACATTACTTTAAGTGGCAGTGGTCACAAACATGAAACACCGAAGTCATGTTTTTCATTTCCTAGCAAGTGTCTTTGAATCAAATTCTTTTCCCTCTGGGTGAAGAATAGATTTTTCTCCCCTTTTCATTTGCTTTTTCTTCATTGCTTTGCAAAATTTGGAATCAATTAGGGGGATAGATTTGTTAACGGTTGCCTTAATTAGTTTGCTAATAGGTACAACCACAAAGTAATTTTTTCCAAACTGCCTGAATCTTTAGGTTTGTAGAGATATAAGTATAATAATCATCGCTTCAGAGTGCTGTATTTTGCTAACAATGTATGTAAACATCAATAGACAGCCAGGGAGTGGTTTTACTGCGGTCATTCATCTCTTTTTATAGTGTTGGGGAGGGGACCCTTTTTCTGATTTTAGTGATTCATGGGAAGTGCTTTTATGTCCGTAGAAGGAAAATAATGCCATTATTCTGGTAGGTAAGCTCTACTCTTGCTTGATAAAGAGCTAATGTATATGTCTTTACATTTATGAAACACAGAATGTACTCGTGTAATTTACCAGCTCCCAGTCGGTAGTCCAGAAAAACACCTACTTTTGCTTTATTGACTATGCCAAAGCCTTTGACTGTGTGGATCACAGCAAACTGTGAAAAATTCTTAAAGAGATGGGAATACCAGACTACCTGACCCGCCTCCTGATAAATCTGTATGCAGGTCAAGAAACAAGAGTTAGAACTGGGCATGGAAAAACAGACTGGTTCCAAATTGGGAAAGGAATACGTCAAGGCTGTATATTGTCACCCTGCTTATTTAACTTATATGCAGAGTACATCATGTGAAATGCCTGGCTGAATGAAGCAGAAGCTGGAATCAAGATTGCCGGGAGAAATATCAATAACCTCAGATATGCAGATGACACCACCCTTGTGGCAGAAAGTGCAGAACTAAAGAGCCTCTTGATGAAAGTGAAAGAGGAGAGTGAAAAATCCAGCTTAAAACTCAACATTCAGAAAACTAAGATCATGCCATCCAGTCCCATCACTTCATGGCAGATAGATGGGGAGACAATGGAAGCAGTGAAAAACTATTTTTGGGGGCTCCAAAATCACTGCAGATGGTGACTGCAGCCATGAAATTGAAAGATGCTTGCTCCTTGGAAGAAAAGCTATGATCAACCTAGACAGCATATTAAAAAGCAGAGACATTACTTTACCAACAAAGGTTTGTCTAGTCAAAGCTATGGTTTTTCCAGTAGTCATGTGTGGATGTGAGAGTTGGACTATAAAGAAAGCTGAGCACCTAAGAATTGATGCTTTAGAACTGTGATGTTGGAGAAGACTCTTGAGAGTCGCTTGCACTGCAAGGAGATCCAACCAGTCCGTCCTAAAGGAAGTCAGTCCTGAATATTCATTGGAAGGACTGATGCTGAAGCTGAAACTCCAATACTTTGGCCACCTGATACAAAGAATCAACTCATTGGAAAAGACCCTGATGCTGGGAAATATTGAAGGCGGGAGGAGAAGGGGATGACAGAGGATGAGATGGTTGGATGGCGTCACCAATGCAATGGACATGAGTTTGAGCAGGCTGCAGGAGTTGGTAATGGACAGGGAGGCCTGGCGTGCTGCAGTCCATGGGGTCGCAAAAAGTTGGACATGACTGAGTGACTGAACTGAGTTGGTATTCACACACACACACACACAGGTGTGAAATAATAGTACCAGAGACTTTTAAGGAATTGGCAGCATCCATACCCTTAATGGCTTCACCTCTGTCTTCTCAGTTATATGAAACCTGCTTGCTCCTCATTAAATATGCTGCTGCTGCTGCTGCTGCTAAATCGTTTTAGTCGTGTCCGACTCTGTGCGACCTCATAGACAGCAGCCCACCAGGCTCCCCCGTCCTTGGGATTCTCCAGGCAATAACACTGGAGTGGGTTGCCATTTCCTTCTCCAATGCGTGAAAGTGAAAAGTGAGAGTGAAGTCACTCAGTCATGTCCGACTCTTCTCGACCACATGGACTGCAGCCTACCAGGCTCCTCCGCCCGAGGGATTTTCTAGGCAAGAATACTGGAGTGGGTTGCCATTGCCTCTCCAATTAAATATGATGAATAGATAAAAATATAATAGTTGCATCACAAATGATGTGTCCCTACAGTTACATCAGTTGGGACTCTTGAGACCTGCTGAGTACAGCTCAGGACTGAACATGGTTTATTTCTAACCTCATCACACATTTCCTGCAGGTTGGTAGAGTCCCCTTGTGCAGGGTCCAGGCTCGTGGAATCTCAGACAGCTGGTTGGTGTACCCTCTGGCTCAGAGGCTTCCTGTGGCAGGAAAGAGTGTGCCTGGTCACACACCAGGTCCACAATGCTGAGTTGTAAGACTCAGTTGTAAGATCATGCTCAGTTGAAAGATCAGTTGTAATGCTCAGTTGTAATATCATGTCCATGGTCTGCGGAAATCCTTGGTCATAGCTGCTCATGTACACAGAGGTGCTAGAGAAATGGGGAAATTACATGGTTATTTGTCCTTCAGCAAATGTCCTTCCATGTAATTTAACAACTGTACATTTCAAGGTTTTTTCACTTTTCTAATCAATACAGTTTTTTCATAGAATAGTCTTTTGTGTGATTTTGCTTTTATAACTTTATATCAGATGCATGCATCTTGTCTTGTGAAAGTCACTCAGTCATGTCCAAGTCTTTGTGACCCTATGGACTGTAGCCTGCCAGGCTCCTTTGTCCATGGAATTCTCCAGGCAAGAATACTGGAGTGGGTAACCTATCCCTTCTCCAGCAGATCTTCCTGACCCAGGAATCGAACCAGGGTCTGCTGCATTGCAGGTGGATTCTTTACCATGCATGCATGCTAAGTTGCTTCAGTCATGTCTGACTCTTTGTGATCCTGTGGGCCGTAGCCCACCAGGCTTCTTTGTCCATAGGATTCTCCGGGCAAAAGAGTCTTGGAGTTGGTTGCTGTGCCCTCCTCCAGGGGATCTTCTCAACCCAGGGTCTCTTATGTCTCTTACATTGGCAGGCAGGTTCTTTACTATTAACGCCATGTAGGAAGCCCTTTATATCAAATACATATTAATAAATGAAAGAAGCCAATCTGAGAAGGCTAATGCTGTATGGTTTCAGATTTATGATATCGTGGAAAAGGGAAAACTGTGGAGACAGGGAACAGATCAGTGGTGGCCAGGGGTGGGGGTGAAAGGATGAATTTGGCAAAGCCCAGAGAGGTTTGGGGCCTTAATGGTGGATTGCATGTCATTGTCCATTTGTCCAAACTCATAGACTGCTCTAAAGAACAGTCTTTATAAAAACAAACCAAAAGCCTAAAGTACAGAAAATTGAGTTAACCTAACAGTTTAAGGTCGGACTGTCATTAACCCCTAGCAAGACCCCTTCTTGCTTTATTTTCTGCGTTTCCCTTACCTTCCAACCCTGGTCCATTTCTCTTCCCCATGGGCTCCTGTCCTAACACACTTGATGTGGAGCTGCCAATGTTACGTATCTTTGTAAAATACGTACTCATTGTGTGTAGGTATGTGTTAAGGCATTTGATGGGTATTATCTTACATCCTTGCTTCTGTTTCTCATTGTTTTACCTGGTATATTTTAAGATTTAGGCGTGTTGTTTACCTAAACTTTTGTTTGGTTGTCCGTAGCATTCATTTGCCATTTTTATCATCTTCTGGTAGAATGTGGAAAACCTCTGTGTGTGCTATGTCTCATCAGTCATGTGCGACTCTTTGCAATCCTATGGACTGTAACCCACCAGACTCCTCTGTCCATGGGATTCTCCAGGCCGGAATACTGGAGTGGATTGCCATGCCCTCCTCCAGGGGATCTTCCAGACCCAGGGATCGAACCTGCATCTCTTGTATTGGTTGGTGGGTTCTTTATCATGAATGCCACCTGGGAAGCTCAACCTCTAGGTCTTGGAGAATAAAATGGTCCAGTGTGCAGCTTGTGGAAAACTAGAGTGTCGTGGCACTCAGAGTGGGGGTTGGAAAAGAATTTCTAGACACAGAGTATTGAAGAAGAGAGTGAGTTTATTAAGAACAAAGAGCAGAGATAACGTGGGTGCTGTGAGCATAGTGGGCTGACCTCCTGACCGGCCAGGGAGAGCCAGCTGAAGGGAGAATAGAGTTTACTGGAGTGGGAGATGTTCTTGCAACTGTGGATGGACTCAAGGGAGAGCTGAGGCTTTTTGTGGGTAGTTGTTCAGTCACTCAGTCATGTTTGACTCTTTGTGACTCTGTGGACTGCAGCACACCAGGCTTCCCTGTCCTTCACTATCTCCCAGAGTTTGCTCAAACTCATGTGCATTGAGTCCATTATGCCATCCAACCATCTCATTGTCTATCTCTTGCTCCCTTCTCCTTCCCTGAGTCTTTCCCAGCTTCAGGATCTTTTCCAATGAGTCATCTCTTCTCATGGGTTAGTAGCCAATTTTTACAACCTCAAGACAAAATTCGTACTGGAAGGGTGGCATTAGGTGATTAGTTAGGGTGCTGTAGGGTGAGTACCATACATTTTTGCCTAACATGGTGTCAGGAAGCTGGCCAGTAAGGACTGGGGGGATTTTGGCAGTGGTTACAGTGGGGCTCAGTCAATTACAGAGATGACCTTGGCTCCGGACTCCATTTCTGTGGCCTTCACGAAGGGCCTCGAACCTGTGACCTAGGTATGGAACTCCTCATGGAGCATGCGATTTCCACTTATGATTGTTGTTGTTCAGTTGTTAAGTCATATCTAACTCTTTGGGACCCCACGGATGGCAGCACGCCAGGCTTCCTTGTCCTTCACTATCTCTCAGAATTTGCTCAAACTGACGTCCATTGTATCAGTGATGCCATCCACCCATCTTATGATGGCTGGATTCAAATTATTTAAAATGTGGTGGTCCACAGTCCCTCTGTGGGCTGGGTCCCATCTGTAGATCTATTGCCTTTGGTGCAGGAAAAGTTCCAGACAAGCTCCAGACTCTGACCAGCTTCCCAAAGTCCCACTGTGCAGAGGGCAAGAGGGCTGACACCCTCGCCAGTGATTCTAAACCAGCCTCAGCTGCAGACTTTCTGGAGAGTTTGGTTCCAAAGTAAAGAATTCTGGGCATACACACCCCTAACCCCCACTATGCTGCATGCAGAAATTAAAAAAAAAAAATCTCATTAGTTTTAGGGCTGTGGGCATTTGGACACAGTGATAGAGATCCACAGACCTGATGTTTGTATTGGCTGGGAAGTCTGTATTTCTTGAAGACACACACCAAGTGATTTGATGTGTTGCTTTAGGGGAGAGGATGGAAATTCATGCTGTGTTTGGAAGGTTTCTGTGGGGCAGGGGAGTGGACATCCCATTGGTGTAATTTTATTAGTCATAAAAAGCACTGACTTAAAAAATTAAAATTAAATTTATATTTTAATTCAATTAAAATATAAAAACAGGCTTCCCTGGTGGCAAAGAATCTACCTGCTAATGCAGGAGATGAGCATTCCATTCTTGGATCAGGAAGATCCTCTGGAGAAAGAAATGGCAACCCACTCTAGTATTCTTGCCTGGAAAATCCCATGGACAGAGGAGCCTGTTGGGCTGTAGCCCATGGGGTTGCAAACGAATCAATCATAACTTAGCGACTAAACAACAACAATGAAAAATGTGAAAATAGATAAGTGAATCAAACAGGAAACATTCTTTAATGATGTGTTAAGGGAAATAGGTTTGCATTTGGGTGTGTGTGTGATTGAGTATGGTCTATATTAAAAATAATTCCATTGCAAATTTCACAAATATACCCGAGGATAGCTTTAATTAGAGAAATGTGTCAGGGATCAAAGTACATAGAAACCAAAGGGCAACCTAAACTGAGGCAGGAGGGTTTTTCAGAACAAGGCGTGGAAATCTGCAAGAGCTGTTTATAATTTACAAGTGACTTCCCTGTGAAGAATGCTGTGTATCAAGAGCAATTCTCTGCTGGTGACCAACTCGAGTTGGGGTAGATGCTGAACAATAAAAGCTTCAGAGGAATTTTCTAGTTCTTTGTGAGAAAGATGTGCAGTGGAAGGTCTGGCCCACATAGGCAAAAGCTCCTTGAGAGGTGAAAGTTGGATCTTTCACGTCATCATTTATGATGCACTTTCTGGGACTCAGAGATGTGATGACTCAGTAAAGGAAGTTTCCTGAGGGATTTATGGTCAGGTTTGGGGCAACAGTTGCAGGCAGAGCTGAATACGTTCTGGCATCAGACTCAGCTGCATCTGAACTTACCTACTCAGACCTCCTTCCTGCAGGTGACAGAGACTTGGAAGGCAGAGAGAAAATGCTGGTGTTTATCTGCTGATGGGTAAGCCACACGGCACTTCCAAAACATCATCTGGTTTAGTTCTCCCGCTGCTCTGTGCCAGAAATCGGACAGATGTAATCTTCATGTCATGAGTAAAGAAGCTCCTGTTGGTTTAGGATAGAGGTCGGCAGACTTTTCCTATTAAGGGCTCAATGGTTTTCTTTTTTTTTTGCAAATCACAAATGGTCCCTTACATCTCCCTTCACCTTGATCCCTCCAAGGCCAAGGTAACAGAGGGGCTGCTTGTGGGTGGAGCTGACTCATAATCTGAGACTGGGAGGGAGGAGAAAATGAGGGAGGTGGAGAGAGGGAAAGAAAATACTGAGACCATTTGGCCACTTGAACCCATTGCCACTTAGAAATTTAAGTAACATATAAGCAGTGAAAATCACTCCTCGGCTATGTCCAAATAAGTTGACTTTTCTGTCACCAGTTACTGAAAATTCTGGCTAAAACACTGAGGTTGTAATAATAATAAGTAAGCCTAAGCCTGATAAAATAATTTCTGTGTTCCATGTGCTGTTCTAGAAGACATGTGCGTGCCTCATCCATCTACCCACCCATCTCTCTCTCTTTCTCTGTCCTCTGTCCTTCTCTGTCTCCTCTTTCAATCCATCCAACAACTGCACGGAGTAGCATGAGATTATTACCAGGATAAGATTTTACCCTAAGTTGGAAAAGGAAGTGCTGGCAGGCAATGTGGCTTGATCGCTGGACCACTCTGTTCCAGAAAGACACAAAACTTAGTGAGATTGCACACTGAATTGTGTTTCACAAGTAAGAAATGAAACTTAACCCGAAAGGAGATGCACTTAGAGCCTGGCATTATAGCTGGAGTTTTGAATGGTGTTTGCTGTAACATTCTGAGCACTGACATGGGTGATTGCTACCCTCCTTCTCTCCTTCTCTCCCTTCCTACTTTCCTCCCTTCCAGCAAAGAGGGAGGCTAAGGATCTTTGGATTACTCATCACCCACGTTTGCCACAAAAAATACCATGGATTTAATTTGTGCGTCATATAGTACCAGCATCATAGATGATGGCTGTGATGTTGAGAGGGGAAGAAAGACCATTGTAAATGCTAATAGACATTTTGAGATGTGGCTGCGTGGATAAATTAGAATTGTTAACATTATTTATACGGGTAATTATATAATTTCTAAGTTCACAGAAATAATTTGGCTTAATGATTTCTAAATGCACACAGTATCACATTAAGAGGTTTTTATTAATGCTGTTCATGTAGGGAGAAACCAAGACTGAGAATCCTGAATCTTTAATATGCCCATAGAACAGACTCTAGAAAATTCTCTTGCCTTATGAGAGGAATTTCTGAGCCATTGCAAAGAGGCCAAGATCATTTCACAGAGTCTTTGCAGTAGTTGCCGCTTTGGAGACCCCTCCCAACCCCCTGCTTTGTCATTATTTGGAGACTGTGGGTACCTTTGCATATAATTTGCATACAGTCATTTTCACTGCAGTGAAAGAATACAGTTATTCATATGCCCGCTCAAAACTAGGGTGAGCATAAGCTTTCATTTACAGAGTCTGTCTTTAGGGCACACTTCATTTCACTTAGAATAAATTATCATACATTTATCATTAGTTAGCAAGTTATTAACATTAATATAAACAAATATGTGGCGCATTTCTTAGGGAAGATTGCGTTTTTAATCACTTAGTGAATGTAGCAGGCAGAGTCTACATATTTTATTTTTTTAATGGCTGTGCTTTCTCAGTTTCCATATTCACATTAAAAACATAATTCCAGGCACTTTGCATCAGTTAGCTCAGAATGCACTTAATTGAGGTGAGGGGGGTTAAAAAGGAACTTTTCTCTTCCAGTGACAAACAACAATTTCTTCAGACACCTTTTTACACTTGAGAGTTGCTCTAATTTGTTGGTTAAGGATATCTCCATCTACAACGAGCAAGGTTTTAAAATTTAACTTCATGAAATGTCAGAATAGGAAACAAGAAATGCTGGGTTTCCTTGGAGGTTCCTTGCTCAGAAGATGGCTTCTAACAACTAATATGACTAATTAGGATGGACAGAAATTACTATGGACTCTCTTTAATAAATCATAAAGCTTCAATTACACTAAATGGTATTTTGCAAATTTTATTCCTTGCTTATATGAGAACAAAGTTAAAAAGGAGTAAGGAAATATTGGTACAACTATTTTTTATCCAGTGTTCTAGAGTTCTCAGTTCTCTGACCATTTATGGATGAAAGCATGAATTTTGGGCCAAGAAAGAATAGATTTTATTGTTTGTTAACTGGGTACCAATTGGGCAAGTTACAGGATTTCATCAAGCTTCAATATCTTTATCTGAAAATGGGGATGCTAGTAATAGTCTTTATTTCATAGGGTCACAGGAAAGATTTAAGGATGTCAGGCATCCATAGAGCTTAGCATAAGAGCAAAGAGAAAGGGACTTCCCTAATGGTCCTGTGGCTAAGACTCTGAGCTCCCAATGCAGGGGGCATGAATTTGATTCCTGGTCTGGGAACTAGATCCCACAAGCCACAACTAAGAGTTTGCTTGCCACAGCTAAAGATTCTGCATGCTGAAATTAAGACCTGGCCCAGCCAAATCAATATTTTTTTTTTAAAGAGGAAAAGGAGAGAAGTGCTCAATTATTACCTTCTAGCATTAATATTTATTGCCGTGTGATATTCAGTTGCTTCTTCTTGTTGTTCACTTGCTCACTTGTGTCTGACCCTTTGCACCCCCATGGACTGCAGCACACCATGCTCATCTGTCCTCCTCTGTCTCCCGGAGTTTGCTTAAATTCAGTTCCATTGAATTGATGATGCTATCTAACCATCTCATCCTCTCTTGCCCCATTCTCTTTTTGCCTTCATTTTTTCTTCAGCATCAAGGTCTTTTCCAGTGAGTCGGTTCTTTGTATCAGATCGCCGAAGTATTGGCACTTCAGCTTCAGCATCAGTCCTTCCAACGAATGTTAAGGGTTGATTTCTTTAGGATTGACTGATTTGATCTCCTTGCTGTCCAAGGGACTCCCAAGGGTCTTCTCCAGCACCACAGTTCAAAAGCTTCCATTTTTCAGCGCTCAGCCTTTTTTATAGTCCAGTTCTCACAACCATACATGACTACTGGAAAAACCATAGCTTTGTTTTATTTTATCTCTTTCCTCCTTTTCATGGTTGGCACCCCTTGTGAACAATCCTGGAGGTGAGCAATGGGGAGGTGCTGGTCACAGTTCCGACTTGCTGTTGTGTAGAGTGCAGGAGTCTAGAGAGGAATGGACAGCGTTGGCAGCTACAGCCATCATACTGTATCTTTGACATTTATTTAAATTAAAACTTATTTGGCTGGATCTTAGTTGAGGCAGGCAAACTCTTAGTTGCAGCATGTGGGATCTAGTTCCCTGAACCTGGGATCAAACATGGGCCTCCTGCATTGGGGGCTCAAAGTCTTAGCCATTGGACCACTGGGCAAGTCCCAGTCATCCTGTATTGAATATTGGAAGCTAACCAAGAGAGGAGATTTCAGTGCTCATAGCCACCCCAAGATGGAACCTGTGTGAAGAGAAGGCAGATTAATCAGCTTGATGATAGTGATCATTTCCCTTGTACACATAGAGCAAAACTTCACATTGCACACCTTAAGTATATATGGTTTTTATTTAAAGAAGGACTCCAACACTTCCCTATTTCATGACAGTATTCTGGGGGCTCCCTGTCTCAGATCCTCACAGTGCCTTGTGACCAGGCTGAGTATTCTTCACCCTGTGAGGTCAAGTCCCACCCCTCTACTCTGGCTTTTGAAATTCCTGTGTGATGTGACAACATGGGGCACCTGGGTGGCCTTTCCTGACCGTGAGTGGTGGCCAGGAGTCCCAGCACTTCCTTCAATCCAAAGTGGCTACATTCTCCAGCGTCAAGTTCAAAGAAGACCTCATTACTCTTGATAAAAGGCTCTGTGTTCTTTTATCAGGCTGAGTTCTGGGTGCCTTCCACCATCTAGAAACATCGGAGGAGGCGTGGGAATGACAAAGATCGACATTGAGGGATGCTGTGGGGCATGGAGAGTCACACACTCCTCCTTGTCACCTTCTGGAGGAAATGGGCTCTGTTGTGCGTGTGTGCACGCTAAATTGCTTCACTTGTACTCGACTCTGACTTTATGGACCGTATCCTGCTAGACTCCTCTGTCCATGGGATTCTCCAGGCAGGAATACTGGGATGGGTTGCCGTTTCCTTCTCCAGGGGATCTTCCCAACCTAGGGATCAAACTCAGGTCTCTTAACATCTCCTGCATTGGCAGGCTGGTTCTTTACCACTAGTGCCCCCTGGGAAACCCAGGCTCTGTTACATTGTATCAACAAACAGCCACAAAACTTGAAGGGCTCACCCCAAAGAAAACTCCTTTCTTACTCATGCTAGGAGCTTATCCTTGGTCAGCAGGAGGATCCAGTTCTTTTTTCTTCCACTTAACTTACAGTGTTCTGTATGCTTCAGGTATACAGCAAAGTGATTAAAAAAAAAAACAAAACTATATATATATATATGTTTCATCTTTATTCATCTGTTGATGGACACTTAGGTTGCTTCTGTGTCTTGCCTATTGTAAATAGTGCTGCTATGAACATAGGGGTGCAAGGATCTTTTTGAATTATAGTTTTTTCCAGATATATTGCCCAGGAATATGATTGCTGGGTTATATGGCAACTCTATTTTTAGTTTTTGAGGCACCTGCATACTATTTTCCACAGTGGCTGCACCACCTGACATTTTCACCAACTGTGTAGGAGGGTTCCTTTTACTCTAAACTCTCTCCAGCATTTATTATTTTCAGACTTTTTAATGATGACCATTATGTCTAGTGTGAAGTTACACTTCATTGTAGTTTTTATTTGCATTTCTCTAATAATCAGCAAAGTTGAGCATCTCTTCCTGTGCTTATTGGCCATGTGATTGTCATCTTTGGAGAAATGTCTATTTAGGTATTCTGCTCATTTTTTATTGAGTGGTTTGCTTTTTTTGTTATTGAGTTGCATGGGCTTTTGGTATATTTTGGAAATTAAATCCCTGTTGGTCTCCGTTGGCCTATATTTTGATGATGCAGATTCCATTTTGCTTGGTCATTTTCATCTGTTAAAATTCAAAACTCTCAGAAGGGAAGCCCTCTAGTTTCTTCAGTCATTCTCTATCTCGTTTGTATTTGTGGATATATTTCTGAGAAAACCAACCCCATGAGCTTCTCCATGAAATGAAGTCCTCTGTGGTCAAATGCTTTTGAGAAATGTAAACTTACAGCACATGTTGTTAGGCTAAAGATTCCAAGAAATCCCACAGGGAGAAAATCCTCTCCAGTGTTGAGCCCGGTGTTTCCCAAATGGTTTTGACCATGGACTGCTTTTACTGTGGCATGTATAGATCAGAATCAGACCCAGAACATGCCATCTTAGGGGTGGTTAATTTCAGTCCCTTCTTGGAGCAGGGTTAGAAAGGGTTTAGGTAGGGATGAGGGCTGGAGAGACAGAGGAAGGGAAGAGGGGACGAGAGGGAAGAGAGAAGAGTAGAGGACAGACCAGAGAGGCTGCAATCACCTGGCTATGTGTAAGACAGTTCCGAGCTTGTCTTGACTCTTTTCAGATTTATTTAAAAATTGAGAGTTACTTAATTGAATTTTGTCTTTTGCTCTAGTTTTTTTTTTTTTAATTGAAGGATAATTGCTTTACAGAATTTTGCTGTTTTCTGTCAAACCTCAACATGAATCAGCAAAGGTATACATATATCTCCTCCCTTTTGAAACTCCCTCCCATCCCACCTGCCTAGGTTGATACAGAGCCCCTGTTTGAGTTTCCTGAGCCATACAGCAAATTCCCGTTGGCTATCTATTTTACATATGGGAATGTAAGTTTCCATGTTACTCTTTCTATACATCTCACCCTCTCCTACCCTCTCCTCCCCTCTCCCCATGTCCATAAATCTATTCTCTATGTTTCTCCATTGTTGCCCTGTAAATAAATTCTTTTGTACCATTTTTCTAGATTCTGTATATATGTGTTAGAATACGATATTTATCTTTCTCTTTCTGACTCACTTCACTCTGGGTCATATCTTTAAACCTAGAATATAAGCTCCTTCATAGAGGAGCCCTCAAATGTATTGTCTTTACAGTTGGAACTCTCAAAGTACAACACAAAGTATTGGGCATAAAACATAAGTATATTTTGAACTAAATGGATTTCTGGTCTACCTCCAATGAACTGCAAACATTCTACTTGGAAAATCTTGACTAAATCTGACTGCGAGATCCATATAATGTACAGGCAAGTGTTTCAGAGCAGAAAACAATGCTAGATTTGTGTGAAGAGCCCTGGGTTTGTGTCCCAGCTCTGCCACACTTGAGTAAACCCTGTAGACTCCCCACCCTTGATTGCCTTACCTGCAAAGGGACATTCAGGATCCCCACTAAGCTGACAGTGTTGTTGGGAGGTGCCAGTGAAACAACAGATGGAAAAAAACTTTGTAAATTCTTATGATGAGGTTGAAATACATTTCCAACAACCAGTTCTTGAATTCCTTGTAGAGGGAGAATGGTCTTCAGTTCAGTTCAGTCGCTCAGTTGTGTCTGACTCTTTGTGACTCCGTGAATTGCAGCACACCAGGCCTCCCTGTCCATAACCAACTCCTGGAGTTCACCCAAACTCACGGTCTTCAGAGGGGGGAAAATATATCTTGGAAAGAATTCAGGTACTTGAGGGAGCTGATTTCTGCTGTGTCCAAGATTTCAGAGGTTGGAGAATTAAGGAGTGAGGGGAGAGGGGAGAGGAGCCAGAAGAGGAAGTGACCCTTGGTTCTTCATGAGGAGAGGCTGAGAAACCATAGATAGTGTCAGAAAGATTCAGAGAACAGGAGTGGCCGGGGTACCACTGGGAGCTTTTGCTTCCAGTTAAGTCTTGGGATTTCTTCTCATCTTCAGCCTCAGCCCCCAAATACTGTGTATCACACTCGTGAATACATTTGGATGGGTAGAACTTCCTTTTTGACTATTTAAAAAAAGTACCAAGAATGAGAAGAAAATACAGAATTGAACAATAGTGGTGATCATAGTAGTAGTTATACCAGTAGTAGTTAGCTCTTAGCATATACCAGGCACTGTTCAAAGCAGGTTACTCTTAAGCACTGTTTTTATTTCCATGTCACAGGTGAAGGAATTTTAGGCAGGTTAAAAAAAAAAATTGCTGTAGGTCACATTCCACAGGCTCCAGAGTCTACACACACACACACACACATACATGGACCTTAGGATGGATTCATACCTTCATATATGGTGGACTTGGGGCTTAAATCAGTTTTATCCAGATCTCAAGAGCTAGAGATTCCCCACCAGTGGCTAAGTTAATGTCTATATGGTATTAAACGATTTTTAGCATATTTTTTGATGAAATTTTTTGATATTTATTTTAAATGAAAAAAAGATGAATATTTTTAATGGTAAAAGATGCAATTCACAAAGAAGATAGACATCATAAACCATTAGACTTCTTAACAGAGAAACAAAGATACATAGAGCAAAAGTCAGAAGAAATATAAGGGAAAAGAAAAAATATATAATCATAGTGAGACATATTAACATATCTCGAATATTTTATCAAGTGCAGAAAAAATAATGGGGATCTTTAATGATATCATTAATAATTTAAATATAATATATTTATATTTAATTTATATTAATCCTACACAAAATATATTTAAAATTCTGTATCCCATACATTTTTATTAGATATCCATAGGACATTTAGAAAAACTGGCAAAAAGATAAAACATTACTAAATTTCAAAAAGTAGAATTTTGTGTGTGTGTGTGATTCATTTATACATATACACATATATTATTTTTGAAATTATTTTCCATTACAGGTTATTACAAGATACTGAATATAGTTCCCTATGCTATACAGTAAACTTTTGTTGCTTATTGCATATTTTTTTTTGAATTAGAAATATAGCATTCTATTCATACTAAGTCAAACAAATGGAATTGAAATGTCATAAATTTTTTAGTTAGGCAAAAATTTTCTAGTTTTCTAAAATATATATATTATACATGTTATTTATATATCTGTATACAAAAACTTTTCTACTGTACTTGATAATTACAATCACAAGTCATCATGGGAACGTGATTAACCCAACAATGTAACGTAATTGCATACAATCTGGAGGGTCAAGCAGAGTAATGTGGTAAGTGAAAGTGCATGTTTCTTCCTACTTGGCAAGTCTGTCTTTTGGTTTGTGCATTTAATCCATTTACAGTTAATGTAATTATTGATATAGATGATTTTACTACCATTTTCTTAATTGTTTTGAGTTTATTTTCTGTAGGTAGGGCTTTCCTTCTCTTGTTTTCTACCTAAAAGGAGTTCCTTTAGCATTTATTTCTCCATCAAATCTGAAGGAAAGTCTTGCTAGGTAGAGAATTCTTGGTTGTAGTTTCATTGCTTTCATCACTTTAAGTATGTCATGACATTCACTTCTGGCTTGTAGAGTTTCTGTTGAGAAATCAGCTGATGGGCTGATGGGAATTCCCTTGTATGTTATTTGTTGTTTTTCCCTTGTTGCATTTAATATTTTATCTCTTTAATTTTTGTTTGTTTGATTACTGTGTGTCTCAGTGTTTTCCTACTTGGGTTTATCCTTCCTGGGAGTCTCTGCACTTCCTGGGCTTGATTGATTTAATTTCCTTTCTCATGTTCAGGAAGTTTTCAGCTATTGTCTTTTCAAATATTTACTCAGATCCCTTCTCTCTCTCTTCTTCGGAGACTGCTATAATACAAATGTTAGCGCATTGAATGTTGTCCCAGAGGTCTCTTAGGCTGTCTTCATTTCTTTTCATTCTTTTTTTTTTTTTCCTATATTCTATTCTGAGGTAGTGATTCCCACCATTCTGTCCTCCAGGTCATTTATCTGTGCTTCTGACTCAATTATTCAGCTATAGATTCCTTCTAGTGTATTATTCATCTCTGTTTGTTTGTTCTTTAGTTCTTCTAGGTCTTTGGTAAACATTTCTTGCATCTTCTCAGTCTTTGCCTCCATTCTTTTTCTGAGATTCAGAATCATCTTCATTATCATTTTTCTGAATTCTTTTTCTGGAAGATTGCCTATCTCTACCTCATTTAGTTATTTTTCTGGGGTTTTATATTGTCCCTTCATCTGGGACATGACTTTCTGCTTTTTCATGCTGATTAACTTTTTTAATGTGGTTTTTGTATTAGTTGTTGTGGGATTGTGGTTCTTCTTACTTCTTCTGTCTGCCCTCTGATGGAGGAGGTTAAGAGTTTTATGTAAGCTTCCTCATGGGAGAAACAGGTGGTGGGAAAAACTGGGTCTTGTTCTGGTGGGCAGGACCTTGCTCAGTAAAGCTTTAACCCAATTATTTGCTGATGTGTGGGGTACCTTCCCTGGTAGTTTTTTGGCCTGAGGCCACCGGGGCCTGGGGTCTATGGACTCTATGGTAGGGTTAATGGCAAACTCCAAGAGCTGTTTATGCCGAAGGGGACCTTCCCAGACAGCTGCTCTTAGTTACCCTGTTCCTGTGGTGAGCCCCTGCCAACTGCCTCCACAGGAGACCCTCCAACACTAGAAGGTAGTTTTGGTTCTGTTTCCTGTGGGGTCACTGCTCCTTTCCTCAGGGTCTTGGTGCATGCAAGACTTTGCTTGTGCCCTCCAAGACTGAAGTCTCTGTTTCCCTTAGTCCTGCAGAAGTCTTGTGATCAAATCCCAGTGGCCTTCAAGACCAGATTCCCTGGACCAAAGGATTCCCAGTCCTTTGTCAGATCCCAAGACTGGGAAGCATGACGTGGGGTTCAGAACCTTCACAACAGTGGGAGAACTTCTTTGGTATTATTGTTCTCCAGTTTGTGGGTCACCCACCTGGTGGGCATGGGATTTGATTTTATCGTAATTGTGCCCCTCCTACCATCTCGCTGCAACTTCTTCTTTGTCTTTGGATGAGGGGTATCTTTTTTTGGTGGGTTGCAGTGTCCTCCTGTCGATGATGGTTCAACAGCTAGTTTCCATTTTGGTGCTCCTGCAGGAGGAGATGGATGCACGTCCTTCTACTGCACCGTCTTGAAATGGAAGACTCAGCATATTTTATTTACCCAATTATTTTTTATTGAAAGTTGAACCTGGGGGTTGGCTGTCCTTTCTAGCTCTTGTTCTTGAAAAGTCAGCCTCTATGAATGAAGTGTGCTATTTGGCACTCTGGGATGGGGTGATTTGAAGAAGAATAAGACAAATTTCCTTGTCTTTAAACAATTTATATTACAAGAAAGCACTTTTGTATTTGATGACATGAACCTGTGTTTTCATTCCATGTGAAGGCTTTCTTCAGCAAGGTAAGAACTGTATGCAGTGGACAGAGGGAGAGTGGGAACAGGTTGTTAAATAAATTCCAGAGGCTCCTAAGGAATGAGAACCACACATTCTACTCTATGTCCCATGAACCCATGTGCAGAGTGTGTACATAAATGCATACATTTATCAATATAGCCTTCAAGTATTAAAGACCATATTTCCAACATGGCGGGTTCAAGCCAATATACCATCTTGGAAAAATCCATAAACATCATGTCTTCTTATCTTCGCTTTTTGTCTTGATTTCTTCTATTCTTCCTGTTGGCTGAAATGTAGCCTCTGATAGCTTACAATGAACGATGTCGGATTCTTGATCTCTGAAGAAGATTTAGCTTCGGGAAGAGGGACCAGGCTTGATCACTCAAGAGCTTTTGTGTAGCAGAGTTTTATTAAAGTATGAAAAGGGGCAGAGAAAGCTTCTGACATAGACATCAGAAGGGGGATGGAGAGTGCCCCCCCCCCCTAGTGTTAGCAAGGAAGCTATGTACTTTTTAATTAGTTATTACAATAAATCAAAAGAATGTCCCAAGTTTGTGAAAATTTTACCAGACCCACTCCCACAATTTACATTTTAGGATAACAGGATTAGAACTTAACAATAGAAATATCCTACCAGACCCACTCCCATAATATACATTCTAAGATATCAGGATTAGTCAGAAGGTTTTCAGGAAGGAGAAACTGTCCTCAAGCAGGATACATTGTTGTTATGTAATCCCTAGTACAGAGTTTAAACTGAGTTGTGTAATCATCAGTTCTGGGCTTAAAGAAAAAAAGGTTTTATGTGACTAAGACTAAGGAATGTAGAGATTAAAAAAGATGTTTGTTCTTTCCTTCTCCTTGAGAATTCCAGACTCCTTTCTCCTCCTCAGAAGCCCCAGACCCCTCTCTCCTCCTCGGAGACCCTGGACTTCTTATCAACCTGCCCAGGAATTGACTCTCTCACCTCCTTCACTTCTTAAACTGAAAATGGAGCCAGAACATTCTGAGGCTTCCCAGATAGAAGATGCTTGGTTGGTCAAAACCCAGCTTGATTTTCCCAAGCTCTTCAACATAGTGCCTGAATTTGTTCATTTCTGCCTCTGTGAATTTGTTACCTCTTTTGCCTCTGGTCTTCCTAGTGAAGACTGATTACCAAGAAGTTTATGGTCTTTGAGCTTCCCTGGTGGCTCAGCTGGTTAAGAATCTGCCTGCAGTGTTGTAGACCTGGGTTCAATCCCTGGGTTGGGAAGATCCCCTGGAGAAGGGAATGGCAACCCATTTTGCTATTCTGGCCTGGAGAATTCTATAAACTGTATAGTCCATGGGGTTGCAAAGAGTTGGACAGTACAGAGTGACTTTCATTTATGGTCACTAACTGCTAAAGCATTCAGTTCCTTGTCTCCTGCAGAAAGAAAACATTAGAAAAACCTAACAATGTCTGACACTTAGTAGGTCTTTGATAAATACACATTTGGTGAATGAATGCATGAATATATTAAGGTGCCATGAAGTTTTTACTGCCAGGAATTTTCATTGTAGCCCTTGCATATTGATAAGAAATGAACATATAATCCCTCCAGTTTCATACAATGTTGTACCAGTTTTTAACCATTCTTTTCCAATTGTAAACACTTCTTCATGTAATCCATTTCTCTTCTTATTAATGTCAGCTAGTTATTAAATTGACTCCTGTCTAATTAGCCAAGTGCTATTCTTGGATCAAATTGGATGACTGTAATAAAAGCTACTCATTATTTGAATAGGAAATGATGGTACCTATTTATGTTCCTGTTTGTGATTTTTTTCAGATTTTTTGTCTCTGATTAAATGAGCTCAGTGTTTTAGAGATCTTCATTCACGCATGAGAGCATCGCATGCACGTGTTTTGGCAAATGCTGTAATCAAAGGCCTCGTATCAGCAAAGAGACTGAGGCTACAGAATAAATCATCTCAGGATGTTTTCACAAGGAGCCCGTGACGTGTCTTAGAAGTAAACCTTTCTCCTAGACTTGGGAAGACTGATGATTACAAAATAGATCTTTCTCCCCTTTCATCTTAATTGTGGTATTCATCATTTTTATCATCCTTTTATGGCCCAGAGATAGAATTTGCTTCTCTTTTATTTGGACTTTTCCTGTTTGTGTGTGTTTTATTTTGCTCCTGTTTTTCTGTAATTAATATTTAGTTTTTCTCTGATGCAAGCAGGTTGGAAGATCGTGTATGCCTTTTGCAATCACTTAGTCCCACAGTGTCTAAGAGGGGAGCATTGGTTAGCTCCCGGACATAGTAAGTGACTCAGTTTTTTTATCTGGAAAATGGAGCTAGTACCTCCCTGTGTTCTTGCTTCTTTGTGTGGTTTATAAATGACAGATATTCCAACACATGGTGAGAAATTCAAAACATATTTGTAAAAGGGTGAAGTTTATATTTGTAGTCTCACGTGTACAGATTTATATTCTGGCTGATACTTTTTTGCATTCTGGTGACTCAGTCGGTAAAGAAGCTGCCTGCAGTGCAGGAGACCACCTACATCACTGGAGACCAGGATTCAACCCCTGGGTTGGGAAGATCCTCTGGAGGAGGAAATGGCAATCCACCCCAGTATTCCTGCTTGGGAAATCCCATGGACAGAGCAGCCTGGTGGGTTACAGTCCATGGGGTCACAAGAGTCAGACAGAGCTTAGTGACTAAACCACAAAAACAAAAAAGAGGGCAAGGGCTCTAGAAAATATATTCTGAAGTGTCGAGGTAGAATAAGGTACTTTTCTTGAAAAAGAGTCTGACCTTGGGTTCCTGCTTGGCAGGTTTTCTTGTATGAGGCAGGTAGGCAAGAGGTGATCATGGTCAGTGCAGATTCCTGTATTGACTTTCCTTTACCATCCTATCCTTTGCCAGTGGTCTGGTGTAGAGGAGAGAGAAAGTCAGACCAAGCAAATCGTTCTGAATCATCTGGTTTGTAGTGACCAACTGATGCTTCTCCGTGGTCGGTAGCTTTCCTGAGCTGCCACTGAATTCAAACCATCTCTCAGTCATTGTCTTTGTTTCCAAAGAAAAGGAACTCTGATTTCTAATTGGAAAAGGAATACAGAGTCATTGTAAGGAATTCAGACAGTGCAGACAGGCCTAAAGCAAAAAAACAAATAGGATCTAAAATCCCACCACCTGAAGAAAATACTGCTCGTGCTTGGGGGCACTTTCCCACAGTCATATGGACAGACAGACATACACCCAAGCACACACATGCCTATGCTTAGAAACAAAAATTAAGTCCCTGACAGCTGTTGCAAATGCACCTGTTTGAACAGAAATGCTTGAAGTCATCTGATAGAGTATTGATAAAATGGTCTTCTGGTGATGCAACTAGAGCTCCGGAGGGTGGGAGCAGACCTAGAACATTCATCCATCCGAATAGCTGCAGGCGTGGATTGGTCCTGCTTGCTGTGTCCGTGTGCAAACCACCTGGAGAGGTGGCAGGGACTTATTTATTTATCATGTTGCTTAACAATTCTCCCACGTGGTGCCTGGAAGGATCATATCATTTGCTGTTTTGCAACCTGCTGTTTTCACTCAGCAATATATTCTAGATTCTGCCATGTTCTTATAGAACCAGGAACTAAATCACTCTCTTAATGGCTGCATGCTCATCTTCTGTATGTATGTGCTAAGATTTATATAACAGATGCCCTTAGGTGAATCATTCCAGCACCATTAACACCCTTGTTTACATCTTGAATAGTTTGACAGTAAACAGCCATTATGCATCTTGAGTATTCTAGGAAAAATCTTCAGTTTCTTGGAACTCTTAGAGTAGTAAAGGAGTCTGAGGAAAGACAGGGGCGCCCGTGATTACAAACGGAAGGAAATGAAAAGGCAATCTGGTGGAGAATAACAGGTGATGGAGGAGCTTGAGGTAGGCTTTTCTGGAGCAGCCTCCTGTTAAGTTTAAGCTGAATCGTGGAAAATATGAAGGTGTCAGTTAAATGAATAGCAGGAGAAAGACATTGTAGAATGAAAGCAGAGCTCTGATTTTGGGTAAAGGAAGAGGATCATGAGAGGGACTGAACGCTGACTGGCATGATCAGTGCTTTGCTAGTAAAGTGGGTGATAACTGGGAAAGGCTTTGACCTTGGAAAAGCCACTGGGAAGCTAACCTAGAGTTCAGTGCCCATAGGACCACTGGACCAAGGACTTTAGATTATTTTCACAGTATGCTAGGAAGCCAGAGAAGGGTTTTAAACAGGAAATGAGATGATCTTACGTTTCTCAGTTCACGCTGACAGCTGATAAGCATGAACTGGAGGGGATGAAGGAACAAAACCAATGGTACCTCTTTGCCATGGCCCACAAAAGCAACGAGAATGAGTCTGACCAGGGTGGTGACTGGATCTGGAGAGAAGTGGACAGGTTTGGGAGATACTTGGCAAGTGAGTATCTCCAATTGTCAAATTTTCAAAGGTTTGGCTGGTAAGGGAGTGGAAGCCATGAAAAATGACTCAACTGTTTCTGGTTTGAGCAACTATCACTGAGAAGGTACCACTGATGGAGATGGGAAAAGTGGAGAGTTGAGGATCAATGCATGAGCTCGATTTTTGAACTTTTGATAAACTTGGATGACCTCTGAGTGACTCTGTCAAGTAGGCACAGGATTTACAAATCCAGGGTTTCGTGGAATTGTTAGACTTGGGCGTATATGTTCAGGAAGGGACAACTTGTGGATGGTGCTTAGATTCAGGAGATGGATGCGCTCTTCTCAGGAGACAGTAGAGAGAAACTTGAAGGGTGATGCCTTGAGTGATGCCCACATTTAATATTCGTTTGGCAAAGCATTATCCAGGCAAAGAGGTTGAGAAGTGGCCAGAGAGAGAGAGAGGTAAAAGGAATACCTGGAATTGGTGGTACCCCAGAAAGAAGGATGCTTCCATGCTGGGAGAAGGGCTGATACTACCAAATGCTGTTGAAAGTCCAGAAGAGATAGATCCTGCTCCGATGATTCAGAGACGAGATGACTGGTGATCTTGGCAGGTGAGGTGGAGACAGAAACCATACTGGAGGGACTTCCCAAGTGGTCCAGTGGCTGAGAGCCACTCTCCTAATGCAGGGGGCCCAGGATCGATCCCTGGTCAGAGAACTAGATCCCATATGTGGCAACTATAGATCCTGCACGCTGCAACTAAAGATGCTGTGTGCCACAGTGAAGATGGAAGATCCCGCGTGCCACAGCTAAGACTTGGCACAGTCAAATCAATAAAGAAACTATTTAAAAAGAAACCAAACTGGAAAATCTGGAGGACTGAGCTGAAGGAAACAGAGCCAACTTCCAGAGACGATTCTTAGGTTTGGTGAAGAGGGCTGAACGAGGTGTTTAAAATGGAAAAGGGATATTTTTGAAGATGCAGAATAGTAGGACATGATTGTGTGAGCTGGGCTGTTTGATACCGATGAGCAAAGCCAGCCTGGTAACTTTAAGCAGAAGAATGATTTTTTAAAAGAACCTTTGCAATACACAGAGACTCAGAGGGTTGTTGAAACTCCACAGCCAGGAATCACGCTCATTGATAGCACAGAGGTGCTTTTCGTGGAAACACCACCAAGATGGAGAGAATTGCCTCCATTAGGCAGAAGAGGGGTGCTGGTGGAGGGGGAGAACTTGGGGCAGGACTTGATGGTGAGAGTGTGGGCACTTGAGGTCTGGTGCACTTTCTTATACAGACTGAGTGGGAATGAATGGCGGAGTGGATGAGATCTCTTCAGTGTGTTACCCCAGTTTCTCTGCATCAGAAGTCCCGGTGAGAAACCAGCTAGAAAACCAGCTAGGTTTTCTGCCCAGGGTTTCACAAGGCTAGGTGTCTGCCAGGCTGGAATTTCGACTACAGGCTTTGGGGGACCATCTGCTTCCAGACTCAGTCAGGCTGTTGGAAAAGTCCAGTTCCTGGGAGGGGTAGAACTGAGGTCCCCATTGCTGCCTGGGATCTCCCACTTTCCTGTCTCCATCCTCAAAGTCAGCCTTGGCACGGTGCTGCCTTCTCACTTTTCAGCCTGGCTTCCTCTCCTGCATCTACTTTTAAGGGTTCCCTGGATTACATGGAGTCTGCTGGAATGATCCACAGTGACCGCCCTATTATAAGACAGTCAGTGAGTCAGTAACCTTAATCACATCTGCAGAGTCCCTTTTGCCATATAAGGCAACGTGGTCACAGATGGTATTTCAATATCCTCATGTTCCCTGGGATTAGTAAAAATCTTCTGAGGAGTCCCTAATTCTGCCCAGCCCAGGAGGTAAAGGTGGAGTGAAGGAACTGGGAGCCCATATCCCCAGGATTAGGGCAAGAAATCTTCTGGGGAGTCCCTAACTCTGCCCAGCCCAGGAGGTGAAGGTGGAGCGAAGGAACTGGGAGCCCAGAGGTGGGAGGCTCACGTTTGTGACTATTGAGGTCACTGTGGATGTGACAGGCACTCAGGATCCAGGTGAAGCAAGGATGGGGCGAGGGACCCCCAGCGGGACGTGGGGTATCATCAACTGGTGGGCGCCTCAGAGGAAGGGGATGGGGCCACAGGTCAAGCTGACCCCAGTCCCTGCCCTGAGGAATACTGAATGTAGGAGCAAACAGATTACTTTAGAAAGGAACTGACATCTGTCATTTTTTGACCAGACAATTTATATTCTTCAGTAGAATGTAAACATTTTCTTATAGAGGTCTGACAAATTTCTCATTAATCTAGTTGTAGTTTTCTCTGCAAATTTATGAATGGAATCTTTCTGTCACTGCATTTATAACCACTTATGTATTCTTATTAAAAAGTCCTTGATTTTGTGGGTTTTTAAATTAGTTAATTTAAATTAAATTAGAAGAGCAGAAGGGGAAGAGGTCATCAGAGGATGAGATGGCTGGATCGCATCACCGATGTAATGGACGTGAACTTGGGGGGCAAACTTCGGGAGATGGCGAGGGATAGAGGGGCCTAGTGTGCTTCAGTCCATGGTGTCATGAAGAGTCAGACACGACTGAACAACAAATTAATTAATTTATTTTTGGCTGTGCTAAGACTTTGTGGCTGTATGCAGGCTTTCTCTAGTTGTGGGGAGTGGGGGCTCCTCTCTAGCTCAGGTGCGTGGGCTTCTCACTGCGGTGGCTTCTTTTGTTACCGACCACAGGCTCTATGGGCCTTCAGCAGTTGTGGTGCACAGGCTTAGTTGCCCTGTGGCATATGGGATCTTTCTGGACCAGGGATTGAACCCATACTCCCTGCATTGGCAGGCGGATTGTTAACCACCAGACCACCAGAGAAGTTCCCTGCTTTTGTGTTTTAATTATGTTGATATTTTCTTTTATCATCCCTTTCCTGTAGTTTTTTTTTTCTTATTGGCCTATAGTTTCTTTATAATATTGTGTTAGTTTTGGGTGTACAGTAAAGTGATTTGGTTAAATTGTGTGTGTGTGTGTGTGTGTATATATATATATATATATATATATATAGTGTCAGACTTTATTTTTCTGGGCTCCAAAATCACTGCAGATGGTGATTGCAGCCATGAAATTAAAAGACACTTACTCCTTGGAAGGAAGGTTATGACCAACCTAGATAGCATATTCAAAAGCAAAGACATTACTTTGCCAACAAAGGTCTGTCTAGTCAAGGTTATGGTTTTTCCAGTGGTCATGTATGGATGTGAGAGTTGACTGTGAAGAAGGCTGAGCGCTGAAGAATTGATGCTTTTGAACTGTGGTGTTGGAGAAGACTCTTGAGAGTCCCTTGGACTTCAAGGAGATCCAACCAGTCCATTCTGAAGGAGATCAGCCCTGGGATTTCTTTGGAAGGAATGATGCTAAAGCTGAAACTCCAGTATTTTGGCCACCTCATGCGAAGAGTTGACTCATTGGAAAAGACTCTGATGCTGGGAGGGATTAGGGGCAGGAGGAGAAGGGGACGACAGAGGATGAGATGGCTGGATGGCATCACTGACTCGATGGATGTGAGTCTGAATGAACTCTGGGAGTTGGTGATGGATGGGGAGGCCTGGCGTGCTGTGATTCATGGGGTCTCAAAGAGTCGGACACAACTGAGCCACTGAACTGAACTGACTGATATATATATTTTCAGATTATTTGTATTATAGTTTATTAAAAGACATTAAAAGACAAGGAGCAATATTTTCATGTAGCTTTGATTGGATTTTCCATGCATGCAATGTTGTTTGCTTTAAGATTACCTATTTCTTTTATCTTGCTTGAAAGTGAAAGTGAAGTCTTTCAGTTGTGTCCCACTCTTTGCGACGCTATGGACGGTAGCCTACCAGGCTTCTCTGTCCATAGGATTCTCCAGGCAAGAGTACTGGAGTGGGTTACCATTTCCTTCTCCTGGGGATCTTCCCGACCCAGGTATCGAACCTGGGTCTTCCTCATTGTAGGCAGACGCTTTAACCTCTGAGCCACCAGGAAAGCCCTTATCTTGCTTAGTTAGGATTTAATTTTTAGTTAGGGATGTTTTGATTTTTGTTAAATGGGTCTGTGTGTTTCTTCTTCACTCTATTCATGTCCTTGAATGGTTCCATTTAGATATAATCCTGCTAAAATTAATTTGATTTTTTTAAGTCCTATCTTTGATACATTTCTTATTGTATTTTTCTAGAATGTTCTTTCTATGTGCTGGGGAACAGATTAAATAGTGATGGTGTTCCTTGAACGTGTAAAACAGTTTACGTTTGAAACTGCCAAGAGTCTGATTTCCATCCCCTGCTACCCTTTCTTTGCTAAATGTTGAGCACACGCACATACGTACATGTATATATATGTATACACACACATAGATAGGTACTGACACAGACAAAGACACTTACCACACACACAACCAGAAGCAGCCTAACAATCACTTTTTTTATTGACTATCATAGAAGAAATGTTAACATTTTGTGTTTTTTTTTTTCTTTAAATTTTTTAAATATGTAAAAACAGTATTTCAGATTTGTGGAGTAGCTTAGACTTTTAAAAATACATGAATACTTTGCAGAGGATAATGTTTGTTTTTTTTCAAATCCAATATGTCTCTTGCTTATTTATTTTTGTTTCCTTGCTTCACTAGATCTCTAGTGATCAATGCTGATGATAAAAGTATTCTGCCCTTCTTCCTGATAAAAATGCTGGTCTTGTTTCACCATTAAGATGAGTTTTGTGTTTGATTGTAGGTCTTGGTAGACTGCAGGTTGGAGAGTTGCCTCCTATTATTGGTGCTCCACTTCCTCTTCTTTTAATTACAAATGCTTTTTCTTAGGAACAGTTCCTCAGTAAGTTTTATAACTTATTAGACACTTATTTTTACATTTTAATCTTATCTTTTTCCCCAAGTCCATTTTTGTATTTTTCCAGCTTCCTAGAAACATCCCTTTGCTCCAGCTTTTCAAATTTATTAACTTTGGGTTAATTTACACAGTGTGATAAGCCTTTAAATTTCCTAAGCATCTGTGTTTATTTACTCTCATTTTTAATTTTCATCATTTGTTTTTTCTGCTCACGTTTTCTAGATTAGGTTAACTGGAGGCTTAGCATTTTTTATTACTGGTCTTTCTACAGGATTCTTTTTTTAAAGAAAATACACATCCGCTACCATTTTCCCCAGAGATTCAGAACTACTTTATAACTGAGTTACATTGAGGCTCAGTAGGTTTTCAAAAACAAAGGGCTTGGTAATATTGATGATGTATTTATTACACAGTAAGTGTTAGAGAAAAACTCTACCCTACTTCTCTGCAGGAGACTGTCTTCCAGCCAACTCAATGGACCCTCCTTCAGTGACTCATGGAGTGAGCTCCCCAGAGATGTCTCCTGTAGGCTTCCATACATTCTGTTCTCATCCAAATGATTCATTAGCCAGTCTACAAGTGCCTTTGATTATACTATTACCCAAGATTTGCTTGAAGAGTTCTAAGTAGTTGGCTTGTTGGTTTTATTTTCTTCCTGTTTTATAATAGCAGAATATTGTTACCCAACTCAAGTTCAACGGCTCACTGCTCAAAAGCCAGTCCTTGAGAGGCAAGTATTGGCAGAAAGAAACATTGCTTTCATGTGAAAGCAGCTAAAACCAACTTCAAACTTATCTGCTTTGGCATGATAGTTTTAAGAAGGGAAAAAATAGTGGGGAGAATCTCAGGAAATCATGGAGGCAGGATGGTGGGTTCGACTTGCTTCTTCACTGGGTGCAGACTGGCTTGCTCTCTCTTTAAATGTTATCTTGCCCATGTGATCTCTTGCTTGTTTGATAAGGTGGCTGCTGGGGTTAGATCTCTGGTCATTCTTTATCTACTTCATACTTCATTCTGATTTCTTTTAATCTGGGAAAGAATCAGCAGGTTAGGCACAGCATGGTTTTCATTCAGGAGATCATGTCAATTACCTAGTGAACTCATTCCAATTATTAGGTTCTTTTAAGGTCAGAGGGGAACAGAAATAGGCAAACAGGAAAGGGCAGAAGAGCTGCTTTCAGAATCACTAGATTGTGGTCTAAAAGTTTATTCTCTTATTTCTTCTTCAGGGATTTATTGACATTTCTTGTGAACATTTTTCCTAAATGGTTTGGCACATTTGAAAAAGTATACCACACAACATTGTAAAGCAGTTATCTTTCAATTAAAAGTCAGTTTTTAAAAAAGAAAAAGTATACTAGTCCTTGTAATACTTAGCTTCAAGTGTAGAGATAGCTTTAACTAAACTTTGTTACTTACATTTTCCACATTCTCTGTAGCTCTTTTCTTCCTTACGTTTTTTTCATGCACATAATCTGCCAGAAGTAAATGTAGTATGTTAAGTATTTCTTGTTTCTACTGAGTTCTGCCCAAGTTCTCCTTATTTCTATGTTTATCCACTTTTGCTTTATATATTTCAGTATATAATTCTGTTTTCAATATTTCAGTGCTATGCAAGTAAGCCCTTAAGCATTTATAATCACTGTGTTGACATTGTACATTTTACTCTTTGTATTCATAACTTGTCTTTGCCTCGTTTCATTCTTTTGATCTTGAATTTAACTTTATCTCATATTCCTATTGCAACCCCTGCTTTCTCGATTGACTGACCTGTGCTCAATCTTTATTTTTTTACCCTTTGCAGTTTTCACAGAGGTATATTTTGTTTTCTGACCCAATTTGACAGTATTTTTCTTTTGTTAATAATAGGTGAATTATGGCAGTTTGAGATCTCTTGTTTTTATGCTACATCTCTATTCCAGATCTAATTCTGCTATTCCCTTGACTTGGGTAAAGAATAGCGTTCACTAGGCAGAAAGGGTAGGAGAGTGTAGTTGTCTGTAGATGTCTGTGATTAAGCTATGTTGTACAATATTTGTGCGATTTAAATTTTTTTCATCATTAACAGTAATATTCCACATGCACCTCGTTCCTTTCAGCTGAGAATTGAAATCATTGTTTCCTCAATAGAGTCCTATATTTTGTAATGACATAGTACTAAGTCAGAAGCCAAGACTGACAGTATGAGTTTTGTTAGCCAAAATAATTACATTTTCAAGGTTTTTCTCATGCTAATTCCCGAGACTTCCTGCTGCTCTGGAGTTCATTGTTCTGTCTAAGTCAGCACCCTTAAGTCAACCTCCACAGATGACGCTGAATATTAAGCCAGAGTGCTATCTAAGATAGCACAGATTGCTGGAAAAAAGAGTGATAATGAAATAATGTTGAGCAGCTGTAAGCAAATGGCTATTTGGTTGTTTTTCAGCTACTCTTGGACCTCAATCTCATGGAGCTGTTTTCATCCCCAGTGGTACAACCTAATCAGAATCAGTTCAGCATGAATTGTTTTCAGGTAGAACACAAGGAGAAACCAAAGATGGATTTGAACAACCAACAGGATATCTGCTCTTAACTTTACAAAAATAAGCTATAAAAGTTAACGGCAGCAGTGCCAAATAGAAGCAGTTTCTACCCGAGGACTGTGAGAGAAAAAGGATTGCATGGTATGGCCCATTGAGAAACAATTTTCCATTTTTACTTTTCCATGAAGTAGTGTTGTAGGGACTGGGTGTGTAGTGGGGGTTGGGGGTGGAGAAGTATGTCTGCCCATCTGTTAACTTCAGTGGAAGGATGAGAGTCTTGTGTCTGCTGTGTGAATGCCACCTTGGAGGGGAGTGGGCATTTATGGCCACAAGACTTCCTGGTCAGGCAGTAACAACGCAGAACAGAGCCCGGGGTGATGTGCTAGGAGTGGGTGGGGCCTTCATTTCTAGGAGCAGGCTGGCCCTGGCTACAGGTCGCAGGTCATGGTGGTCACAGCAAATGGATTGTGTTTAGGTCTTTTTTTTTTTTTTTTTTTAATAATTACTTTTTGGCTGCGCCGGGTCTTTGTTGCTGCATGGGCTTTGTCTAGTTGCGGTGTGCAGGGGCCACTCTCTAGTTGTGGTGTGCAGGCTTCTCACTGTGGTGGCTTCTCCTGTGGTGGTGTGTGGGCTCAGTAGTCCTGGCACTCGGGCTTAGTGGATGTGGAATCGTCCCAGACCAGGAATCGAACCCGTGTCCCCTGCGTTGGCAGGCAGATTCTTAACCGCTTGGACCACCAGCCGCATCCTGCTTAGGTCTTTCAGTCTTGGTTGCCAAGAGAACTCAGAAAATCTGCATCTTCATGTAAAACTCTCCCTTTTCACTTGGCAATTAATTTAAACCCAAAGGTGGGGAAAATCCACTGTTTACCAAGTTCTACATGTTCAGACATGTCTGTAGGCCTCACAGGCTACGTTGATTAAAGGCCAAAGCGTTTTCTGGCCACTGTCAAGTTGCTCAGGGGGCGGTGTGTACCTGTCACTCCTTCCCTGAAGCTCTAAACGTGGCTGCCTGATTGCAGGCTCCTGCACACCACTTCTCTTCTATGTGTACCGTGAACGAGACAGAATTGCTGGTTCCATATCTGGAGTCCTAGCCAGACAACTCCAGGAAGAGAGAGATCCGAGAGCTCGGGGGGCCTCAGAGTATGGCTCAGGGCCTGACGTGCAATGATCTCAAAATAGACTCGTTGGAAGATGAACTTTTTTCCTTTGTTACTTTAATTTTCCATTGTCTCCACCCTGGGCCTCATTTCTGAACTCCCCTCCTCTTAATTTAGGAGTTTAGACTAAAAGCTTGGGGCTTGCCCTCTGGCACAGCGGGTAAAGAATCTGCCTGCAGTGCAGAAGACACAGGAGACGTGGGTTTGATCCCTGGGTTGGGAAGATCCCCTGGAGGAGGAAACGGCAATCCACTCCAGTATTCTTGCTTGGGAAATCCCATGGACAGAGGAGCCTGGTGGGCTACAGTCCATGGGGTTGCAAAAAGTTGGACACGACTAAGTGACTGAGCACACAGGTACAGTCTATATATAGGTTTGGGTTCTAAATACACCCTCTTCCTTTACACATTCCTCCCCACTGTCCCCTCCATCCTGCATTTAAAATCTTGGAAAGATTAATAATGTTGATGAAAGTGATCAATAAGCAGTCTATAGTAGATGTAGAAAATAGGTTTATTTGAGACAAACTGAGGACTCTAGCCTGGAAAACAGTCCCTCAGATAGCTCTGTGGAATTGCTCCCTCCCCCACATCAGGGTTTTCAGCAGTTTTATGTCTTCTCAGAACAAAGACCATCAAACAAGTCAGAGATATATCCCCTCAAGTTTAAAAAAACAAACCGGTTAGCGTGTTTACAGTAAGTCAGCCCGGCCTTGACACCTGGGGAGGGAGTCTTATCGTTGAAGGAGGACCAGCACAGGTGTCCCAGGAAGGGAGGCATTTAGTCTTTGCTGCTAAGTCACTTCAGTCGTGTCCATTTCCTTCTCCAATGCATGAAAGTGAAAAGTGAAAGTAAAGTCGCTCAGTCGTGTCCGAATCTAGCGACCCCATGGACTGCAGCCTACCAGGCTCCTCCGTCCATGGGATTCTCCAGGCAAAAGTACTGGAGTGGGGCCATTGCCTTCTCTGATTTAGTCTTTATTTATTTTCAAATTAATTAATGTACTGTTTTTTCATTGGAGTATAGTTGCTTTACACTGCTGCGTCAGTTTCTGCTGTCCAGCAAAGTGAATCAGCTATACTGTTCCATCGCTAAGTCGTGTCTGACTCTTTGCAACCCCATGGACTGCAGCATTCCAGGCTTCCTGTCCTTCACCATCTTCCTGGAATCTCCCTATTCATTCCACCCTCTTAGTCTTTATTTTTAACATGGTCATTCTTTACTTCTGGTCAGTGTGCCCTCTTCTTCAATGTTTAAAGCAGATAGACAATGCATGTTTGATAGGCTAATTAGTGTCGAGTTCAAGTGAACTCATGGATAAGCAAGAATGACTTCTCTGTCCCTCAACGTGGGAACATTTCTTTTGTCACTAGCAAGATGTCATCTCTCGTGAAGTCTGTATCTTAGCATTTCTGGAGAAATTGCTCTTAAGCCTTGCATTCACTTCCTTAATGATGGGCTTTCTTGTTGGGAACATGCGGGCCTCAGTAGGGTGATTGGGGGTGGGGTGTCATGTCATGGAGAAAGCTCTCTTGGATTTTGATGATCACCAAGGATGCTTTCCATTCTGTAGCTGGTATAACAAATCAACATGTAAGCCTGAGGCGGTATGTCCTGTGACCAGAGTGTTTTTGTGCCAGCATCTCAGGGTGAAATGAGTTTTGACACAAGTAGGATGAGGGCTCATACAAAAAGCCTTCTATGAGGGGCACAGTCCAAGGCCCCAGGCTGCAGAGCTGAGCACAGAGGACCTTCAGAGGACAAGTACCATCCCATCCTGGGTCAGCCTCCCAAAGGCCGGGGGAGAAGGCTCACCCTTTTCTTGACAGACCTGTGGCTGTTGTCCTGATAATCCACAACATCACGGTCTCTTGCTTTCCCTGCAGCAGGAGTGAAAAACACACACACTCACAGGGACCAGGCAGATGGTGAGAGTGAGTGATGCGGGCAGGTGTGAGACCCAGGGACTCAAAACTGATGGGGAGGAGCCAGGTGGAGGAGGGCGCTGTGTCCTACCAGAGTCTGGATCCACCTTCCCCAGGTGACAGCTGATCTGGAACGCAGGCCCAACATTGGCAGAGCTTCCCATATCCGAAGGATGCCTGACATCTTCTGTTTGTTTATTTTGGCTGTGCTGGGTCTTCGTTGCGCCGCGCGCTTTTCTCTAGTTGCGGCGAGCAGGGGGCTACTCTTCGTAGTGGTGTGCAGGTTTCTCATTGTGGTGGCTTCTTTTGTTGCAGAGCATGGGCTCAAGGGTGTGTGGGCTTCAGTAGTTCTGACTCCCCGGCTTAGTTGTTCTGCGGCATGTGGGATCTTCCCCAACCAGGGATCAAACCTGTGTCCTCTTCACTGGCAGGCAGATTCCTAACCACTGGAGCCACTAGGGAAGTCCCTGAAATCTCTATTTTTATGTGAAACCTTCCAATTCTTTTTTTTTTTTTTTTTCTGGCTGTGCTGTGTGGCATATAGGATCTTAGTTTCCCAACCAGGAATCGAATTGTGCCCCCTACAGGGGAAGCGGAGAGTCTTAACCGTTGGATGGCCAGGGAAGTCTCTGAAATCTTCCAAGTCTTAAAAACTTAAAAATTTTTTTATTGAAAAAATGTTGTTCAGACCAGACAAAACCATTGGGTATGCTAGATTTGCTCTGTGGGTCATCAGTTTGCAACTTTTGTTCAAGCCAGAAGGCAAGAACCCTGGAGACACAGTCCTTGGAAAGTCAGACTTAATCTGCCCTCCCTACTCCCACCCCGCTCGCCTCTCTTCATTCCCTCTCAGAGATGCTCCCCCAGGTTAGAGCAACGTTGGGCGGCAAGATCCCCTGAGTTCACACTGGAAGCCTGGCTCCCATTCCCTGCTTCTTCCAGGGCAAGCACAAATTAGATGGGGTTCTGATCGAGAATTGTGCTGCTCTACCTAACTTTTTTTTTTTTTTATTTTATTTTATTTTTAAACTTTACATAATTGTATTAGTTTTGCCAAATATGAGCTTAGCTATGTTACTACTAATTATTGTAGCTCTTTTCATTCCTTTACAGAACTTGAAAACACTTAACCTATTTGGCTCTGCAGAATGTTTAGATTAATAAATATAACATGTCAATTTAATCATGTTCCTGTCTTGTTGCCAAACTGCAGAGATTTTTGAAATAATGTGTTACTCTGTTTTTCTCATACAGGATGAATGAAATCCAATGGTAATGCAGAAATTGAATTAAAAAAAAAAAACACTACCAGTAAATGGGGTATTCTTACCAAGACAGGCATGGGACCCAGAATTTAGAATATATGTAGTCTTCTGGGCTGTCAAGGAAAGTGTTCCTGGACAGAGCTTTGGTGAAGCCCTCAGCCATCTTGGCTTCTTCCTGGGTACAGGATGCTATGGGAGGAGACTGTGAATTTTCATAACTCATTTATAATTTCTAACAAATGGCCTTGGAAACATTTGCAATCTTTAATGATAAATGCACAGTAGATACTTTTGGAGCTTTCTCCTACCTAGCCTCCCCAACTCTGGAATCCTCCATTCCTATTAATCTGAGATTGTAGTCAGTGAAGTAATGAAGCATCTGTGCAGGTGGACAAAGGTACCAGCAGCCATGGTGAAAGCTGAACCCAGAAGGTCTAAGGGAACAGGATGCTCTGCGTGCTCTTGAGAAGGGAGTAGCTGATAATGGTATGCCGTGTTGCTGGGAAATTAACGTTTCTCAAAAAAGTACTATAAAAAAAAAATACTGCAGGATTAGGGAATTATTCCAAAGGACAACAGATGCCCCCAGAACATGGAACTGAAAACATTTAAAGTGGGTTAGACCAAAGGACACATTGCAGCACTGTTTACAGTAGCCAAGACGTGGAAGCCGCTTAAATGTCCATCAACAGAGAAATGGATAAAGAAGACATGGTGCATATCTACAATGGAATGTTACTCATGAAAAAGAATGAAATAATGCCATTTGTAGCTACATGGATGGAGCTAGAGATTGTCAAGTTGAGTGAAGCAAGTCAGAGAAAGGAGAAATATCATATTAAATGCAGAATCTAAAAAAAAAAATGATAGGCATGAACTTAACAAAACAGAACCAGACTCATGGACATAAAAAATGCTAGGGGGTGAAGAATGAGTGTAGAGATACTTAGGGAGCTCGGGATTGACATGTACACACTGCTATATATAGCAAGGACCTACTGTATAGCGCAGGGAATTCTGCTCAGTGTTACGTGGCAGCCTGGATGGGAGAAGATTTTAGGGGAGAATGGATACATGTGTGGGCTTCCCTGGTGGCTCAAATAGTAAAGAGTCTGCCTGCAATGCAGGCCTGGGTTCGACCCCTGGATCTGGAAGATCCCAGGGAGAAGCGAGTGCAGTACTGCAACCTACTCCAGTGTTGTTGCCTGGAGAATTTCATTGACAGAAGAGCCTGGCAAGCTACAGTCCACGCAGTCACTGAGTTGGACAAGACTGAGCGACTAACGCACACATGGATACATGTGTATGTATGACTGAGTCGCTTTGCTGTCCACCTAAAACTATCACAAAGTTGATGATTGGCTATACTCCAATACAAAATTTTTAAAAAGTTAAAAAAGTTCTTATTGAAAATGAAAATAAAAAGATGTAAGTAGGGGATCTGAAAAGCAAAGAGGAAAGCAGTAAAATATCTTCCGAAAAGATCTTCCATCACCCAAATAGTCCCTGGGCTGGATAGAAATTTTAATCAAAGTTGAAGAAAGAGAAACAGCAACAGAATAGAATGATTTGGTTACATAATAGATGAAGAGTGTGGTGTTAAGGATGCACAGGGTGTTTATGGTTTGGAAAGAAAATGTTGATGCACAGGACAAGTAAATGTTAGAAGACATCACATTAGCATTTGAGAAAGGCAGACTTTATAAAGTAAGAACTGGAAGTTGAGATAAGGTAACAGAATTGGATGCAAGTGGGGAAAGCAAGAATTAAAACAGCTAGATATGATAGGAAAAGTGTTTACAGAAATGGAAACTACAGTAAATGCTATTGTAGGTAAACTATTTTTTTAAAACAAAAACACAAATTGTAATAAATGAGTTTGTAACCAAAAACCCAAAGTATTATTAAATCTTCCTACTCTGAAAAAACCAGATTGGGCCTAGGTGTTTTATGTTTTCCTGTAAATGTAAAAGAAATGTTCATTTCCATTGTACATTAACAGAAATAAATGGAAAGGAAATATAAATAAGTCATAGACAAAAATAAAACTCTTTCAGTGAATCTTATGAGGCCACATAATCCTCAAATGAAAATTGAAAAAATAGTAAAAGAAATTTTAAAGAAAAATCTCACTCATAAAAATAGCTGTAAAAATCCTCAATAAAATACTGACATGTCAAGTGGAGTAATACAATACATCAATGAAGCCAAAAACTTTAAAAAAATCTGCAAGAATGGTATAATATTAAGAAATGTGTTAGTAAAGGTGACTAATTTCAATTGAGGTAGAATTGATTTACAATGCTGTGTTAGTTTCAGGTGTACAGCAAAGTGATTCATTCTTTTTCAGATTCTTTTCCATTATAGGATGTTACAAGATATTGAAATAGTTCCCCATGCTATACTGTAGGTCCTTGTTGCTTATCTATTTTATATGTAGTGGTGTGTATTGGTTAATCCCAAACTCTTAATATTTCCCTCCCTCCCCCATAAGTTTGTGTTCTATGTGTGTAAATCTGTTTCTGTTTTATAAGTAAGTTCTTTTGTATCACTGTTTTGGACTCCAGATATAAGTGATGTTTGTCCTTCTTTGTCTGACTTAGTTCACTTGGTATGATGATCTCTAGGCTCATCCATGTTGTTGCAAATGGAATTACTTCATTCTTTATTTATGACTGAGTAGTATTTCATACATAATTTTCTTTATCCATTCATCTGTCAGTGGACACTTAGATTGCTTCCATGTTTTGGCTATTTGTAAACAGTGCTGCTCTGAGATTTATGTATCTTTTTGAATTAGAGTATTTCTCTTTTCCAGATAGATGCCCCAAAGTAGGATTACTGGATTATATGGTAACTCGATTTTTAGTTTTCTAAGGGTAAAGCTGACTTTTTGATTTATATCAATAATTTTGATTAAATCCAATAGGTGTATCTGATTTAAGGAAATAGAAACAGTATTATAGGAATTGGGTGATCCTTTCTCAGAGTTACACACTGTGTCTATCTGAGTCCAGTAACTATGTTACATGTAAGGGCAAAATATAAATAAAAGACAGTGTCGGATGCCGGGCTGTGGACACGATGATGTAGCGGTGCTGTTGTGAGCTTCGGTGCCATAAAATACTGTTTTGTGAGCATCACTTGTGAGGTTGGTCAAATGCTTTTTTAGATTACTGTGTGTGTTTATCGACGTTTATAAGTGATTTACTGTAGAGGATGCAGTACCTGAACAACCTGGTCCTTCCTACCCAGCCATTGTCTGGTTGAGAGTTGTGGCTTCTGCCTGCAGTGTCTGCACTTCAGCAGGTGCACTGTGCATGCCTGGGGATGTTCTGGGCCTGTGAGCATCCTCTACCAGGGCAGAGGCTGAAAACAATCAAGAATCATATTATATTGGGACTTCCCTGGTGGTCCAGTGGCTAAGACTCCACGTTCCCGATGCAGGAGCCCTGGGTTCCATCTCTGGTCGGGGAACTAGATCCCACATGCCACAACTAAGAGTTCTTATGCCATAAATAAAGATGCTGCAAATGAGACCCAGTGCAGCCAAAGAGATCAATATTTAAAACAATCACATCATAGTTATGCAATGAGTCAGAAAAGGATCAGACTAACCACTGGAAAGGATGAAAAGGATTGTAAGCTGTTATTAATGTCTTTAATGTGAAGAGGTATAAAGAATACAATTCAATAATTCGCTTTCCTTTGGTAAACTTCCCTCGTGTTAAAAATAATAATAGTAACACGTGCAAGATTATATTACTCAAATTAATATAAATATATGCACTGGTGACAAATAGGAAAGCAAAGACACTTTCCTCTAGCCTGCCTGTTCACATGAAATAGTTTAGTACTATTCTTTAAGTTTCTTCCAGAAATGCATGTGCATATATGTGTGTGTATTCTTTTTTATTTACCCAAGAGGAAAATCATTATTAAGAGAAGATATAATGTGATATCATTTTAGGGGATTTGAGAAACTCAGACATCTGTAATTTTGCCCCAAAATAGCAACAATTACTTTGCAAATGACACGGAAAAAAGATCCCACTTGAAAATAACAAAAATATAAATGATCTAGGAAGAACTTAATAAAAACGTACAAAATTGAACTAACTGGTTCACAAAACTAAAATCTACAAACTATAAATGAAGACAAAAAAGACCACTTATGTGAAATTATGGAAGGATCAATATCATAGGGGCTTCCCCGATGGCTCAGTGGTGAAGAATCCGCTGGCAATGCAGGAGACACGGGGTTGGGAATATCCCCTGGAGGGGAAAATGGCAATCCACTCCAGCATTCTTGCCTGGAAAATCCCATGGATAGAGGAGCCTGGTGAGCAAAGAGTAGGTCATGACTGAGCAACTGAGCACAGTATTATACAGTGTAATTTTCTGAAATTAATCTGTGATCTTACTTTTCCAATCAAACTAGCAGTGTTTTATTTAAGGATAACTTGGCAAAGTAATTTTGAATTTTATTTAGTAAAATGTACGACTATATGTAATAAGGCAGATATTTAAAGGAAGAATAATTTTGAAGACGCTGAACTGTAAGATATTAAAACACCCTATAAAAATAAATAAAATACTGCAGTAGAAGCTTAAGAAGGAGAAGTTTAATAGACTAAAACAGAAAGCCGGTCATAGTGTCTCTGTGTTATATGTATGTATTTAATGTAAAAGAACAACTTTGAAAACATTTATTGCTCTGATTACTTACAGGCAAAAACATACATATATTTAAAACACTGTATTCAAGATTTTAAAAGTAAAGTTGTTGCTGTTCAGTTGCTCAGTCATGTCCGACTCCTTGTGACGCCATGGACTGCAGCACACCAGGCTTCCCTGTCCCTCACTATCTCCCAGGGCTTACTCAAACTCATGTCCATTGAGCCGTGATGCCATCCAACCATCTCATCCTCTGTTGTCCCCTTCTCCTCCTGCCTTCTATCTTTCCCAGCATCAGGGTCTTTTCCAGTGAGTCAGCTCTTCACATCAGGTTGCCCAAGTATTGGAGTTTCAGCTTCAGCATCAGTCCTTCCAATGAATAGTCAGGGTTGATTTTCTTTAGGATTGACTGGTTTGATCTCCTTGCAGTCCAAGGGACTCTCAAGAGTCTTCTCCAGTACTACAGTTTGAAAGCATCAATTCTTTGGTACTTAGCTTTCTTTATGGTCCAACTCTCACATCCATACGTAACTACTGGAAAAACCAGGGCTTTTTTGACTATCCAGACCTTTGTTGGCAAAGTAAGGTCTCTGCTATTTAATACGCTGTTTAGGTTTGTCATAGCTTTTCTTCCAAAGAGCAAGCGTCTTTGCTGACTTACTGACCTGTAACAACATTTTCGAAATACCTGACAACATACATTGTGCTTTTAACAAGTAGACTAACATTGACACACAGTAACACTGACACAGAAGTCAGATTGGCTATTAATAGGCAATTCACAAAATAATTTAAAATAACATCTGAAAAATACTGTCATCTTTATTTAAATGGAAGGAATTAGAATGATGTGGGACTGCTTTTCCCTAATGCCCTGACAGAGGTTTAGGGACCTACCATGAAGTAGAGCAAAAAGATGCTCCCACACTCTTGGTGAGAGTGGAGCTTGGAAAATCAAACAAAAGTTTCAAAGACAGTTTAGCAGTTCTTAGGAGAGACATTAAAACATTCCTGCTGTTTCATACCACAGCCCAGCTGGAATATTTTTCCTATGGAAATAAAATTAGATGATTTGCAAATATATTTTTCGCATATTTATTCATTAGAGAATTCTTGAGGGCATGGGGAAGGGCTCAAGACATATTTGTAAGTAAAAATGATAGTTCTAATTCACACATTCATATACAGGGCTAGGAATTCATGTGCGTGGGCATATATCATGTCCTGTAATATATATTTTCTAGAGAAAACATTTGGTAAAATGCATACCTATTTGCCTCCTGGTGATGGATCATGAGTGATATTAATTTTCTTTGTACTTTTCTATATTCTCTTGTATTAGTGAAAATGTAATAAATTACATTCAGAAAAACAAGCGCTATACGTGAGCTTTCCTGACTCTTCCCTCTGATAATGTATGTTCATCCTTCAGGCTTCCTCTTAAAGTCACTTTCTTGGGACAAATTGAGACAGTAGCATTGACATATTTACACCTCCATGTGTGAGATAGACAGCCAGGGGGAAGCTGCTATAGCCCAGAGAGCTCAACTCAGTGCTCTGTGGCAACCTAGAGGGGTGGGATGGGGAATGGGTGGAAGGTCCAAGAGGAAGGAGATATTTGTATATGTATCAGCTGATTCACACTGTGGCACAGCAGAAACTAACACAACATTGTAAAGCAATTATACTCCAAAAAGAAGTCACTCTTTTTAAAAAATATTTTTATTTATTTATTTGGCTGCACTGGGTCTTCCTTGGGGCATGTGGGATGTAATTTCCTGCCCAGGGATTGAACCCAGGCCTCCTGCCTGGGGAACACAAAGTCTTAGCCACTGAAACACCAGGATAATCTTCTGAAGTCATTTTTTAAAAGAGCTTTCCCCCACCCCCGAAATCCCCAATCTGAGTGAGATTCCTTCAGTAAGTTTCTTTCAGAACCATTTTTCTTTTCTAGCGGTTATGACAGATTTTATTTCTGTATTTACTGGTGTACTGATTTGTTCAGTGCCTATCCCTCTCCACTAGACCGTGAGGCCCGTGTTCCTCGGGACTGTGTCTGGTCATTTCCCATACATTGTACTTAGCACCTGGCAGCTAACGGGTTCTCAGTAAAGATTTACTGGATGAAGAATGAGTGAATAAATGGATGCTCATTAAAATGGCTAACACCTATGGAATCTATGGGATACTTCTCATGTGTTATTCATTTAACATGTCTTGTTTCATTCATTCCCATAACACCCCTGTATAAATGGCTCCCATTTTGCAGGTGAGGAAACTGAGGCTTATTGAGATGAAAGACCCTATTGAAGATTACAGAGATGGTGAGAAGGGTAATTTAGAATGAACTCTGACACTGGGGCTTTTGACTTTTTTGCCCTCCAATATCTGACAGAATGGAAAGGAAACTTAATAGCAGTGCACATAAAGTGAGCTAGGCTGCCGTGGGGGAATCATGTCTTATGCTGAGATGTTTAGTCTGTCTGGAAATCACTGATGTGGGACTTTTCTCCCAGAGTGATTCAAACATTTACTTTGGAGCCTGATGGCACCTTCTGAGGTCAGTCAATTCTCTTATCCCTGTAACTTAGCACCGTAATAAATAACAAACACTTTTCTAGCACCCTGGAAAAAAATGGGGTATCTCTCCTCTTCAAGGGAGAGTATGTGAACCGTGAACTTCCTGATGTTCAAGCTGGTTTTAGAAAAGGCAGAGGAACCAGAGATCAAATTGCCAACATCCGCTGGATCATGGAAAAAGCAAGAGAGTTCCAGAAAAGCATCTATTTCTGCTTTATTGACTATGCCAAAGCCTTTGACTGTGTGGATCACAATAAACTGTGGAAAATTATGAAAGAGATAGGAATACCAGATCACCTGATCTGCCTCTTGAGAAATTTGTATGCAGGTCAGGAGCAACAGTTAGAACTGGGCATGCAACAATAGATTGGTTCCAAATAGGAAAAGGAGTTTGTCAAGGCTGTATATTGTCACCCTGTTATTTAACTTCTATGCAGAGTACATCATGAGAAACGCTGGACTGGAAGAAACACAAGCTGGAATCAAGATTGCCGGGAGAAATATCAATAACCTTGGATATGCAGATGACATCACCCTTATGGCAGAAAGTGAAGAGGAACTCAAAAGCCTGTTGATGAAAGTGAAAGTGGAGAGTGAAAAAGTTGGCTTCAAGCTCAACATTCAGAAAACAAAGATCATGGCATCCGGTCCCATCACTTCATGGGAAATAGATGGGGAAACAGTGGAAACAGTGTCAGACTTTATTTTTCTGGGCTCCAAAATCACTGCAGATGGTGACTGCAGCCATGAAATTAAAAGACGCTTACTCCTTGGAAGGTAAGTTATGACCAACCTAGATAGCATATTCAAAAGCAGAGATATTACTTTGCCAACAAAGGTCCATCTAGTCAAGGCTATGGTTTTTCCTGTGGTCATGTTTCGATGTGAGAGTTGGACTGTGAAGAAGGCTGAACACAGAAGAATTGATGCTTTTGAACTGTGGTGTTGGAGAAGACTCTTGAGAGTCCCTTGGACTGCAAGGAGATCCAACCAGTGCATTCTGAAGGAGATCAGCCCTGGGATTTCTTTGGAAGAACTGATGCTAAAGCTGAAACTCCAGTACTTTGGCCACCTCATGCGAAGAGTTGACTCCTTGGAAAAGACTCTGATGCTGGGAGGGATTGGGGGCAAGAGGAGAAGGGGACGACAGAGGATGAGATGGCTGGATGGCATCAGTGACTCGATGGACGTGAGTCTGAGTGAACTCCAGGAGTTGGTGATGGACAGGGAGGCCTGGCGTGCTGCAGTTCATGGGGTTGCAAAGAGTCGGACACGACTGAGCTACTGATGTGATCTGATCTGATAGCTTCTTTTGGTCTTTGTCCTAATATGTAGCAAAATAGGTGCTTTATTGAAATGATCTGTGGATTTTCTTACTCTGCTGATGGCTGCTAGAATATTTGCTTTTCAAATTGATTTTTTTTTTCAGCCAAGATTCCAGGCATCAGTGGCTAAAAAAACTCAGAGCTGGCCTGAAATGGAGAGATTCATTTGGTAATTAGATTTTGAGAAATCATGACCTTGGTTCTTGAAATGTGTGGGGAAGCATAGATTGGATACTGTGAAAGTTAATTCAGTCGTTCCTCCCAAGGAAGAGGGGATGTTTGTAATTGGACCAGAAAAATATCTAAATTAGAATATTTTCCTTTGTGTTCTAAAGCAGTCAGAGTTCAAGGCAATGATAGTTTCTTAAGCCATTTGAACCATTTTTCACTACCTCTCTTGCTTGACATTCAAAATGAATAGCTTTATTTCTCTCCATTCCTTTGCTTTAGAAGCAACATTTTATTTGAAAAAAAGATGAAACTGGTTATATAATTTTCTGTATTATTCAAATGCTCTACATAATTAATTGTTAAAGGTCAATTTCTCTTTTGTCGTCAGTGTTGGAGGTATACTTTCATAAATTTTATTTCCATTTTGCTTTTTGATCAATATATTTAAGACCTTGTTCCTTGGAGCAGCTCAGAAAAATGTAAAAATCAGGACCGCTGATTTTTACTGTCTGTCTGTCCTGTTGCCTTTACCAGACATTGCAAATTTGATTGTGTCTTGCGAGGCAGTTTACGCAAACTATTGAAATGAAAGAAATGTATGCAATAGACATTAAACTTACGACACGTCCAGTGGAGATGGAAATGGGAATGTGTCAGCAGAGTATGGATGACAGAAAGGCAATACTGGATTAAAGGTCTTCGGATCTTTGACTCTTGGAAGGTTGCCGGTTTACAATTTTGTTTTTTTCCTGTTGAAAACAAATTCAGAAACTCCTAAAGCAAGATAATCTGACTCTCTGGAGAGTTATTAAGATGCAGTTCAACTAGTATCTATGAAGCATTCTTTGTGTTTCAGACACTGGGCTTGCTGGGGGGGATCTAAGATCTTTTATTTGTAGAGAAAATAGAATTGTGATGATGGCATAGCCAGTGCAAAAAGTCTTCAGTGTACTCACTTATGGAATGTAGATACATGCCATCTGAATAGACCACCCAGGGTGAACGACCCATTCTGTTTCTTCGTGGCTGTCTAAGGATTATTGAGAGATTTCCATGGTTATAAGATCTTGAGAGACGGATAAATTAGAAGTTTGGGATAAACATATACACACCACTATATATATGGTAACCAACAAGGACCTAGTGTATAGCACAGGGACCTCTGCTCAATATTAGCTATAAACTATAATGGAAAAGATTTTAAATGGAAAAAGATTTTATAATGGAAAAAATTTTTAAAAATTAAAAAGATTTTGAGGCTCCTTATATTGTGGTTTTGGAGAAGGAAATGGCACCCCACTCCAATATTCTTGCCTGAAAAATCCCATGGACAGCAGAGCCTGGCGGGCTGCTGTCCATGGAGTTACAAAGAGTCAGACATGACTGAACACATAGTACATACATGTTGTGGTTATAGTACAAAAACATAGAAGACACCCTGTAGACATCCATAGATCCTCAGTCCATTGACTTCTCTTGTCTCCTTGACCCCATCCATCCCCAAGCAATTATGTCCTTGCCTGGCTAGTGCCCCAGCCTCCTGCTAGGACTCCTTGCTGTAACCCTTGTCCTCCACACTCATCTCTAATCATTCATTGAAAACAGCTGTCAGTGTATAAACATAAGAAGATTGCAATCATGGTTTGCAATCATATTTAGAACTTCTTACTGTGACTCACTACAGGAGCTGATCTCTTTTTATGTCCCAGACTTCTTCAATCATTTGTTCATTCCTCACAGTGGTCAAGGCTCACTAGTCTTCTCTCTATTCCTTATGAATACCAACCTCCTGTCTGTCTATTTCGGTCTTCCATCCAGTTGGAACACTCTTTCCCCAGCTCCTTCCATAGCTGGATCGCTTGTCCTTTAAATACCAACTCCTCGGAGACAATGTTGGCTCCCTTGCTGGTGACTGACAAATCCCCCAAAACCCAGCACAATGTCTAGTGCAAAGTACATGCTCCATAAATGTTGTTCTGTGGATGGATAGACCAATTCATACCCTAGGTCATATTTGTCCCTCCTGAGTTTAATCATAATTTGGTTAAATATTTTGTGTGCACAAGTCTTCTTGAAGACTTGAGTTAAGTGTATGAGCAGTCTTCTGAGTTGAGTATGGTGATCTTGGTGTGTGTATGTGTACTTATGTATCTGTCCATCTTGCTGAAAAATAATGGTTTTTTCTTTCGAAAAATAGAATGAGCCATAATCTCCTGTCCTTGACTTTGAACCTCCAATCTTTGATTCATTCTTCCTGTTTTTATACAACTCAGTTCAGTTCAGTTCAGTCGCTCAGTCGTGTCCGACTCTTTGCGACCCCATGAATTGAAGCATGCCAGGCCTCCCTGTCCATCACCATCTCCTGGAGTTCACTCATGCTCATGTCCATCGAGTCAGTGATGCCATCCAGCCATCTCATCCTCTGTTGTCCCCTTCTCCTCCTGACCCCAATCCCTCCCAGCATCAGGGTCTTTTCCAATGTGTCAACTGTTCGCATGAGGTGGCCAAAGTATTGGAGTTTCAGCTTCAGCATCAGTCGTTCCAATGAACACTCAGGACTGATCTCCTTTAGTATGGACTTGTTGGCAAAGTAATATCTCTGCTTTTCAATATGCTTTCTAGGTTGGTCATAAGTTTCCTTCCAAAAAGTAAGCATCTTTTAATTTCATGGCTGCAATCACCATCTGCAGTGATTTTGGAGCCCCCCAAAATAAAGTCTGACACTGTTTCCACTGTTTCCCCATCTATTTGCCATGAAGTGATGGGACCAGATGCCATGATCTTCGTTTTCTGAATGTTGAGCTTGAAGCCAACTTTTTCACTCTCCTCTTTCACTTTCATCAAGAGGCTTTTGAGTTCCTCTTCACTTTCTGCCATAAGGGTGATGTCATCTGCATATCTGAGGTTATTGATATTTCTCCCGGCAATCTTGATTCCAGCTTGTGTTTCTTCCAGCCCAGCGTTTCTCATGATGTACTCTGCATAGAAGTTAAATAAGCAGGGTGACAATATACAGCCTTGACTTACTCCTTTTCCTATTTGGAACCAGTCTGTTGTCCAGTTCTAACTGTTGCTTCCTGACCTGCATATAGGTCAATAGGCAGGTCAGGTGGTCTGGTATTCCCATCTCTTTCATATGCTATGTACTTTTGAGGATGTTAGTACTCAAAAGACCAAATTCCCACTCTCACATAGCTTCTAATCTAGTGTTTGGAATTGATCCCAAGGATATTCATTAGAACACAGGAAATAGTAGTTTGAACCAAAAATTCTAGAGAGGGGTCTACTCTAAGCTACTTGTCAAGAAAATTCAATTCCCTGAATGGCTTTTTTTGTGAAAGAGAGAAAAGGGATACCCATTGTTTAAATTGGATTATAATTGTTTTACAATGTTGTGTCACTTTCTTCTATAAAACAAAGTGAATTAGCTCTATGTATACATATATTCCCTCCCTCTTGAACCTCCTTCCCACCCTCTAGGTCATCACAGAGCACTGAGCTGAGCTCCCTGCGCTCTACAGCAGCTTCCCACTAAAGCTCTCTATTTGACACATGGTATTGTATATATGTCAATCCTAATCTCTCAATTCATCCCAGCCCCTGCCCCACCCCCGTGTCCACACGTCTTTTCTCTATGTCAGCATCTCTGGGAGTGCCCGTATCTGACAATGTGCTGACCTTTCTCATGGTTCTGTCTCACCATCTATCAATGAGCTGAGAGGAGGCACTGTGTGAATGCCTTGGTTTCCTTCATCGTCTTCTCTGATGGCTCAGACCGTAAAGAATCTGCCTACAGTGCAGGAGACCTGGGTCCAAGCCCTGAGTCAGGAAGACCCCCTTGAGAAGCAAATAGCTATGCTCAAGCTTGTGTGAATTCCTTGCTTCCTGAGTGGGTGGGGGAGGGTAGTCACCTGGGTCCCTGGGGCGGGGAGAGGGGAGTAGGTGGTGGGCGGGGGATGTCTGGATTAGCCCACACATCTTGAACCATTTTTCCTCTTCTCAGGCCCCTGCCTAACCCCACACCTCCCTTGGTACCTGCTGTTTCTGCCTCTGCATCTTTCTGGGATGAGCTGGCCCATCCTCTCGCTCCTCCAGCACCACCCCTCTCTGTGGGCATCTTGGCTGCTGACTCCTCTGCTCCAGAAACCCAGTTGTCCTAATGCTTCATCAGTGTTTTGTCTTCCCCAGGCAGTTATCATCCATCTGATGCCGTCTCTCCTGCATTCTCTTTGTCCTGGTGGCCTTCTTCCTTTTCCTTCTCGAACTCCATTTGCTCACGTTCATAGGATGTTGGGTGAGCGGAGAGCAGAGATAAACCCACTACACACTTAACCAGGAGCATCTGGAATAGTTTTTGCTCTTTGGAGGAAAGCGACCCTTCCTGAAGTGTGTAGGATTGATTCTTTTTTTTTTTTTTTTTTTAATATTTATTGATTTATTTGACTGGATCTTAGTAGTGGCATGTGAACTTTTAGTTTTGACATGTGAGATCTAGATCCCTGACCAGGGATGGTACCCAGGTCCCCTGCTTTGGAAGCACAGAGTCTTAGCCACTGGACCACCAGGGAAGTCCCAGGACTGAGGTTTTAGGGAAAAATCAGTTAAATGTTGATTCTACTTTCAGATCAATTTGGACAAGTAAAACTTCCCCTTTCTCTGTAATAAGATGGAGCTACAGCATTTTTTTGAGAACATCTAGTGCAATGCTTCCATATACTGTGAGGAAAGAGGCCCAGCAAAGAGAAGAGATATCCCCGAGGTCACAACACCAGTCTTTGGTGGAGTTAGAGTTCAGAGACAATCCTAATACCATCTGTAAAGGGGGGAAGGCCCCGTCAATGGAAGGTACTCTTTTTACTTACTTCATTCCTTCCTCCTCTCTCATCTGCCTCTGTGACCTCTCCCCTCTCTCCCCTTCCCCTCTCATTGATCTGGGTGGCCTTGGCCAGCAGGGTCTTGAAGCAGAGTTTTTGTTCCCAGCTGGAGATTGAAGTCAGGCCATGGCAGTGAGAGTACTGAATCCTAACCACTAGACCATGAGGGCCTGTGGCCAGTGACAAGGCCCTGGGCTGTTGGCTGTGTAGAAATGAATCTCCACAATGAGATGGAAAGAAGGGAAACAAGTAAAGTGTTTATTAGCAGAGAAAAGAGTATGTGTGGAGAGACACACGCGCAGACTCGGAGAGAGAATTGTGTCTTTGTGGTACAGTAAGTCCCCTACATACGAATCTTCAGGTTGTGAAATTTCGAAGATGCGAACATGTGTTCACATGTCCAGTCACCTAAGTTAGTTCACATATCTGGTGTATGTTGTCCCGTACACGCCTCCTGTACAAGTGGTTGTGCTTTTGTGCACTTTACTGTACAGTACTGTATGCATGTGTGCTAAGTCATGACTTCAGTCATGTCCGACTCTGTGCAACCCTGTGGACTGTAGCCTGCCAGGCTCCTCTGTCCATGGGATTCTCCAGGCAAGAATACTGGAGTAGGTTGCTGTGCCCTCCTCCACGGGATCTTCCCAATCCAGGGATCGAACCCACATCTGTGTGTACCCTGCATTGGCAGGCAGGTTCTTTACCACTGGCTCCACCTGGGAAGCCCCCAGTACTGTATAGAGTACCGTGGGACAGCATCTTTATTTCAAGTCCAGAATGTCCAGGAGCAAGTGTAAATTAAGTGTAAATTGTGTTAGTTAGGTCCCTAGACTGACTTTGTTGGACTTGCCAGTGCTGTCTCACAAGGGATCTCATTCATATGTAGGGACTTGCTGTAGTCTGAATCACTTATATGGGGCATTTCTTCTGGGTTACCTCTGTCCAGTCATTTTGCTTTGTCTGACTCTGAGCCCATCTTTGGTACATCTGAGTCCTCCCCTGTGTGCACACACATCTCTTAGCCAGGATGGATTCTAGTGAAGAGGCCTGTGGGTAGGTTGACACCACCTACAGTGGGGTGGCACCCCTCCTTTCTTGGACCCATGGGGAGCCTCTCTGTGCATGTGTAGTTGGGTGTCCTTGACCTCCAGGATGAGAAATGTGTGGTCTTTTATCTGGGCAGCACTCAGCTCCTCTCTGCTCCTGCTCTTATCTTATCTTAGTCTTGAAGGATCTGTCCACAGCGGACAAGATTCCAGCTGCTCAACCTGGGGCCCATCTGCTTTCTGCCTCACTGTTACCTCTCTCCATCTTTCCCTCCTTCCTTCCATCAAGTCATCAGTAGCCAAAATGTTAATGTCTGTAAATTTAGGATCATTCTTTAATAAGATGAAAGCATTTTTTAGTAACATGGTTCACATTTTTATTTATTTATTTTGGTAGAGATTGCAACAAGGAAGGGAAGTAGTGTTTCCTGGGTTGACCTCCCCTCACCTAGGGGAGGCTGAGCTTTCCAAAGCCACTTCCTCTGCCTATTGTGTGGGCTTCCCTGGTGGCTCAGATGATAAAGAATCTGCCTACAATGCAAGAGACTCAGGTTTGATCCCTGGGTTGGGAAGATCCCCTGGAGAAGGGAATGGCTACCCACTCCAGTATTCTTGTCTGGAGAATTCCATGGACAGAGGAGCCTGGTGGGCTACAGTCCATGGAATTGCAAAGAGCTGGACACAACTGAGCGGCTAATGCTTTCACTTTTTTTTTTTCACTTGCTGTGTGTCCTGCCTGGTCCCTTCTTTTCTTGTGTGAGTAGAGACCCCAATGGCCTGGCCAGCATCTTATCATTCTCAAATTTGCCCATGCAGATGTACTCAGAGCTTCCATCTTCACTATTTTCCTTACCCTCTTTTATTTTATGTGATAACAGGAACCCCTCCGGTTGGATAAAATCATTGCCCTGGAGTGAAGGAAGAGACATGACATGAAGACACAGTGCACGTGGAAGTTTGTCTTTTCTCCTGTCAGGGAACTGATTGATTGCACGTCCTTTTCTGTAGGTTTCTTTCTGGTACATGGGGTCCTTTCCACTCCTTGGCAGCTCTGATTGACAAGCATCAGCCGTGAAACTTACAACCCACATATTTCTGATAGAACGGATAAAATAGATTCTGATACATGAATGTAATAAGTAGAGTCAGTAAAATTTAAAATCTCGATGAGGCTAGCTGTCAGGAAATTCAATAAGAATTAACTTCATTTCTGATTACCAGGGAAGTCAGGGACATGTTGAAAAGTTTGCGGAGAAGGGTATGCTTTCCTTTACCCTTGAGACTTTATGCTTTGTTCAGACCAAGTGAAATGGAATCTTTTAATCTTGTGTACTTTCATAGGCTTGCCGTCTTGAGCAAGTTCTGTAAGAGAGAAAAAGATGGGCTGGGGTTTCAGGGGTTGCTGTTATGCAAAACACCTTCAGGTCAAAAATCTGTATTTTTAATGCCCCTATTGTCTCTTAGGAACTGGTGAAAGAGCGTAGCTTTTTGAATAGCTCATCCCCATCATATTGTATTTTATTGTTCATGAAGGAGTTGTGTAATTTATACCTTTCTCACCAACTTGGGTTGTGTGTTCATGCCTGTGTTTGATAACAATTTTTTCTCTTTCCAGTTTTACTCAATTCAGACAGCGATGGTTCACACTTTTAAAATATGAGTGCCGGTTTTTAAGTTTTTGTTTAAAATCTTAATGCAAAACACCAGTCTCTAATAGAAAGATAAATGGGCGTGCTCTGGTGCACGTGATGGGAGCCATGTTTATCCACTCATCCTGATACCTTTTATCCATAAAAGCCCAATACTTGACCACTGAAGAAGTGTGGGCTTTAAACCCCAGGTTTAAATTCATGTGCATTGATTTATGCATGCATCTGTTTATTCTTGGTGGCTCAGATGGTAAAGAATCTGCCTGCAATGCAGGAGACCCAGGTTCAATCCTTGGGTTGGGAAGATCCCCTGGAGAAGGGATTGGAAATACACTCCAATATGCTTGCCTGCAGAATTCCATGGGCAGAGGTAACTGGTGGTCTATAGTTCATGGGGTCGCAAAGAGCTGGACACGACTGAGCTACTTTCATTTTCACTGTTCATTCCTGGTTCTTTCGTGAACCCATGCACCTATGTTCATTTATTTCAGCATTCATGTATGCATTGTTTACAAGGTAATTGATTTACACATCCACTTATTTTAGCCACCTGATGCAAAGAACTGACTCATTAGGAAAGACCCTAATGCTAGGAAAGATTGAAGGCAGGAGGAGAAGAGAAAAACAGAGGATGAGGTGGTTGGATGGCTTCACCGACTTGATGGACATGAGTTTGAGCAAGCTCCAGGAGTTGGTGATGGACAGGGATGCCTGGAATGCTGCAGTCCATAGGGTCATGAAGAGTTGGACACTACTGAGCAACTGAACTGACTGATTGACTGATCCATTTATTCCTGCAGTCATTCATTTACGCATTCATTCACTGCATAGTCTTTGGTACTCACAACATGCCAGCACTGTTCTAGGCCCTGGATACACACCAGTTGAACAAAAGAGATAAAAATCCTTGCCCCCATGGACCATATAGTCTGGTGAAGGCAAATAGGAAGGATGTGGGAGAGGGGACAGGAAGTGGGGTGGGTTGGGAGACACTCACACTTGTATCAGTTTTAATGCATGTGGATTAGAGCCTGAAGGATGTAGGATGGCCAGGGAGCTTGGGGCTTCCTGTAGTGTCAGAAGTAGATGAGGATAAAAAACACATTACTGAGTAGTTCTTTTTTAAAATTTATTTTACTGAAGTATAGTTGATTTACATGTTAACTTTGGCTGTACAGCAAAGTGATTCTGCTGTGCATATGTGTGTGTGTGTGTGTATATATATACTCTTTTTAATATTCTTTTTCATCATGGTTTATCACCGGGTACTGAAGGTAGTTCTCAGTGTTATACAGTAGGACATTATTTTTTTTTTTTCCATCCTATATATAAGGTTGCCTCTGCTAGTCCCAAAGTCCCAATCAAACCTTCCCCTTCACCTGTGGCCAACACAAGTCTGTTCTCTATGTCAGAGTCTGTTTTCTTTCCACAGATCACTTTATTTGACAGTCACACTTATTTTAAAGAGGCAACTTAAATGTTTACAATAGGAAAGAGCATACTGCATCCCTCAGCTGGTATCTATCCCATTTGAGATACTGGATTCATCCAGGTGGGCTGCCGTAACAAAGTACCATAGACCTTTTGACTGAACCAAGAAAGATTTATTTCTCTCAGTTCCAGAGGCTGGGAGTCTGAAGTCTGGGTGCCAGGCTGGTGGGTTCTGGTGAGGATTCCCTTCCCGGCTGCAAACGGCCACCTTCTCACCGTGTCCTCACAGGGTAGAGAGAGTGCTTTGCTGTCTCTTCCTCTTCTTATTAATATAAAAGGCTTCCCAGGTGGTGCAGTGGTAGAGAACCCGCCTGCCAATGCAGGAGACGCAGGTTCGGTCCCTGGGTTGGAAAGACCCCCTGGGGTAGGAAATGGCAACCCACTCCAGTATTCTTGCCGGGAAACCCTCATGGACAGAGGAGCCTCATGGGCTATAGCCTATGGGATCACAAAGAGTCAGACATGACTGAGCAACTGAGCACACAGCACACACAGTCCCTTGGGACTTTGCTGGTGGTCCAGTGGTTAGGACTTCGTGCTTCCTCTGCAGGTTCAATCCTCCGTCAGGGAACTAAGATCTCACAGGCCTCAGGACATGCCCCCCACCAAAGAACATTAATCCCTTCATGGGGCCCCACCCTTGTGACCTCATCTGTGCCTAGTTCTCTCCCAAAGGCCCCCTAACAAACACATCATGGGGATGGCATAAGGCTTCAATGGATGCATCTGAGGGGACACAGTTCAGTCCATGGCAGCCATGAAAGATGAAGCCACCTTTTATAAAAGCCTTCCCACTCTGCATGAGAAGAGCTATAAATCTGAACAGTCTGGGCCACTGTTCTCAGTGGCCACTCTGAGGCCACTTAAGGCCACTTAAGGCCACTTAAGGCCACTCTGTCTCATGTATGCAATGTTCCTTGGCATATTTAGCAACTGAGCAGATAAGAGTGTGATTGAAGTCAGGAAACACCATTTATTTAGCACCATCCCCATACCAGGCAGTCCTGTGTGTTACCTTAATTCTGATGGAGTCTATGGAGGTAGATACTATTATTTCCATTTTCATAATTTATTTATTCACTTAATTTTTTTAGTTGCACTGGGTTTTTGTTGCTGCACTCGGGCTTTCTCTAGTTGTGGCAAGTGGAGACTGCTCCCCTGAGGTGGGAGAGCTTCTCATTGCGGTGGATTCTCTTGTTGCTCTAGGGCGTGCGGGCTCAGAAGTTGTGACACATGGGCTTAGGTGCTCCGCAGTGTGTGGAATCCTCCCGGATCAGGGATCAAACCCGTGTCTCTTGCATTGGCAGGCGGATTCTTTACCACTGGAACACCAGGGAAGTTCTATTAGTTCCATTTTACTCTTGAAAACACCTGGTCCCCTAAAGGTTGTATGTGCTCAGACATCACACTCAGCGAGGGGCAGGGCTGACCTGAGAGCCTACAGAACAAGGAAGATGATGTCAATGAGTGGATCAGACTGGCTGTGGGATGCAGCGGCTAGACTGGGGGCTCCAAGAAGCCTGGATGCCCTCAGCTCAGCTCGTAATGGTAATCCTAGCACCTTGGACAGTGCCTGGCACCCAGTGATACATCACAGCTGAAAAGGGCCTCTGAGGCCACTGGTGCAAGGAAACTTCGTGTGAGAGCTTGTTGATTCTGAAAGCTCTCAGTAAATGGGCGACAACAAAGATAAACTTGCCAGTAAGTGGGCTGAAAGTACATTCAAGTAGAAACAGTGATGTTCAGTTCAGTTCAGTTCAGTTGCTCAGTTGTGTCTGACTCTTTGCAACCCCATGAATCGCAGCATGCCAGGCCTCCCTGTCCATCACCAACTCCCAGAGTTCACCCAAACCCATGTCCATTGAGTCGGTGATGCCATCCAACCATCTTAACTTCTGTCATCCCCTTCCCCTCCTGCCTTCAATCTTTCCCAGCATCAGGGTCTTTTCAAATGAGTCAGCTCTTCGCATCAGGTGGCCAAAGTACTGGAGTTTCAGCTTCAGCATCAGTCCTTCCAATGAACACCCAGGATTGATCTCCTTTAGGATGTACTGGTTGGATCTCCTTGCAGTCCAAGGGACTCTCAAGAGTTTTCTCCAACACCACAGTTCAAAAGCATCGATTCTTCAGTGCTCAGCTTTCTTTATAGGCCAACTCTCACATCCATATACGACCACTGGAAAAACCATAGCCTTGACTAGATGGACCTTTGTTGACAAAGTAACGTCTCTGCTTTTAACATGCTGTCTAGGTTGGTCATAACTTTCCTTCCAAGGAGCAAGTGTCTTTTAATTTCATGGCTGCAGTCACCAGCTGCAGTGATTTTGGAGCCCAGAAAAATAAAGTCAGCCACTGTTTCCACTGTTTCCCCATCTATCTGCCATGAAGCGATGGGACCAGATGCCATGGTCTTCGTTTTCTGAATGTTGAGCTTGAAGCCAACTTTTTCACTCTCCTCTTTCACTTTCATCAAGAGGCTCTTTAGTTCTTCTTCACTTTCTGCCATAAGGGTGGTGTCATCTGCATATCTGAGGTTATTGATATTTCTTCCGGTAATCTTGATTCCAGCCTGTGGTTCCTCCAGCCCAGCGTTTCTCATGATGTACTCTGCATATAAGTTAAATAAGCAGGGTGATAATATACAGCCTTGATGTACTCCTTTTCCTATTTGGAACAAGTCTGTTGTTCCATGTCCAGTTTTAACTGTTGCTTCCTGACCTGCATATAGGTTTCTCAAGAGGCAGGTCAGGTGGTCTGGTATTCCCATCTCTTTCAGAATTTTCCACAGTTTATTGTGATCCACACAGTCAAAGGCTTTGGCATAGTCAATAAAGCAGAAGTAGATGTTTTTTTGAAACTGTCTTGCTTTTTCGATGATCCAGCAGATGTTGGCGATTTGATCTCTGGTTCCTCTGCCTTTTCTAAAACCAGCTTGAACATCTGGAAGTTCACGGTTCCAGATTACATTATTCTACATTATACTACATTATTCAAGTAGAAATGGTGATGGATCTCATGAAATTCACCACGCCAGTGTTTCAGCTCTCTGTCATGTGGCTCGTGCCAGAGATGGCTTTTGAGGATTAGCTAGAAGGCTGTGGCTCATCCTTCAGAAAGTTACTTGTGTGCACACATGATGTGACGTTTAGCACAGGGTGACTTCCTGACTGTCAGTGGTTTATGGGGTGGAAATGCAACCCCCCCTCTCTGGACCCTGTGAAGCGTTCGCTGCAGGATAAGCCTCCTAATGATGCGAGGTAAAAGGATCGATCTTCAGCTCACCCAGAGGTTGTTCACTAATAGGAGGGAATTAAATCAGACACTTTTCAAGTTCATTGACTTTGAGTTTAAATATGTGTTTTTGGACACAACAAAGATAAGATAAAGAGAAAAAAAATCCGTGATCGGCACATTGGCTGGGTGTGGGTTTATTACCTTAGCTCCATGGAAAATAAAGAGTCATGCCATAGAATACCATGAGAATAAATACTTTTGAGAAACATGAATGATAAATGAAATGGATTTTAAGGAGTTAAGAACTGAACAAGGAAGATGAAAAAAATAAAAACCACCAATGAGAGCAATTACACCCTTTTCAAGTGAATGGAAGCTGCTTCATTTTTCTCTATTTTGATATTAAGTTCCCACTTAACATTCCTGGAATGAGCTTCCTGCTACTCAGAGAGTAATTTTCAGATTTCAAGGGGAGTTTTTCCTAGAAAACGGGCACTAAATGCCAGCCAGTGGCTTTACCTGGAGATGTGCTAAAGAAACAGTCATCTCCTCTGATCTTGGAAGAGGAAAAAGGTGGATAAAAGCAAAGAGGAAGATTCTTACTCTGTTGGAATTATGGAAAGACATCATCCTGATCATTTATAATGAGCCTTGCTGAGAGATTTCAAAGATAATCTGTGATGCTGTCTTATCTCACAGACAGAAATGATCTTTGCTTTCAGGCTTGGCACAGGATACCAGCAAGCACCATTCAATCAGTTGTTAAGTGGTTTCATTATTTGTACTGTTTTCACACTGGCTCTAGTGCTATCCACTAACTTTACTTTTCATCAAATACCGAGCTTTTGACTCCAACCAGAATACTCAAAATTAAAGTTATTCCAAACATGGAGTTCAAATGCAAACAACTTTCAGAACTCAAAGACAAAAGAGCTGTTTTCCCAGTTGCATTCATCTGCAGCAGTTGCCCTGGACACCCTACAGCGAAAGTACTGGAACCCGGAATAGAATTCTGGTTTGACCACACAGGAGCCCTGTAACTTTCCATGAGAAAAAGGTGATTCCAAGACTGTATCATGTCTGTGGGATTGTCCTGAGAATAGAACATGGATGATGGGAAGGAAAGCAATTTATTACCAACAACATCCTTTGCAGAATGAGATCGTATTTATGATACTATTTTCGACAATTTGCATCTTCGAACATAGGACATGTTTACTGTTTTTTTTTTTTTTAACCCTGCTGGTCCTCTAAGGTGAGACCACAGCTCTTTCAGACTTGCTTCACTATGTATAACAGACTCTAGGTCCATCCACGTCACTGCAAATGACTCAGTTTCATTGGTTTCTATGGCTGAGTAGTATTCCATTGTATATATGAACCACTTTTTATACTTTCATGTGCTGATGGACATTTAGGTTGTTTCCATGTCCTGGTTATTGTAAATGAATAAACATTGGGGTGCATGTGTGGTTTTGAATTATGGTCTTCAAATATTGTATATTAACATATGTATATGGAATCTAGCAAAACAGTGCAGATGAACCTATTTGCAGGGCAGGAACAGAGATGCAGATGTAGAGAATAGACGTGGAATAGATGGTGGGGCTGGGGACAGGGAAGGTGGGATGAATAGGGAGAGTAACATTGAGCATATATATGCCATCGTATATAGAATAGACAGCCAGTGAGAGGCTGCTATACAGCCCAGTGCTCTATGAGGTCCTAGATGGGTGGGATGGGGGAAGGTGGAAGGGAGCCTCAAGAAGGATGGGATATATTTATACATGTAGCTGATTCAATTTGTTGTACAGCAGAAGCTAACACAAGATTGTAAAGCAATTATATTCCAAAAAAGGAGACAAGACCGAAGCTCCCTAGTTTTTACTTAACTGTGAACCAAAGGTTGAATCAGATTTATCCCCAGGCTCTCAGAGTTGTCTGTTTGGAGGGCTCTACAAAGAAAACCTGTGAATCTGACAGGGTGGCTCTTTCCAGAAAGCTCTCACATGAATCTTCAAGCTGCAAAACTTTTAGAAACGGAAATGACCATTTCAGAGAAGCATAAAGGTACTCAGTTTCCAAGTTTAGGGTGACACTTACTAGCAAAGACTTCACTTACTGACCACAACGACCAAGATAACAAGAACAAACAAAAAAGTGCACAGCCCTGGAAATAGAATTGGGGGTTCTCAGGAGCAGGAATTGAGCTGCATTATGGAGCGCTTGACTCTGTTGGAATTTTCAGAGCACAAAATAGGTCAAGACTTCATTTCCCAACCTAGGTGAAACTGTGACTCATTTCTGGCCACAAAGATGTGAGTGAGAGTAACACATGTCTCACAATGGACATTGATTTGTAAGAAATAAGTATGGGTTCCTTTCTCCCTTCTTTCCCACTGTCTGGGAGATGGGCAGGATGCTGCAAATTGAAGTGAGGCATGATTTTATAGCTGGGCAAGCATTATGCTGTTGCCAGTAAAGGCACAGAGAGGTTGAATCACTTCCTCAAGGTCAAACAGCAGGAAAAGGAGTGGAAGCAGAACTCAAATACATCTTGCACGACACCTGGTCCTGTCTAAAAAACTCTTACTCCTTGGAAGAAAAGAAAAGTTATTATGACCAACCTGGACAGCATATTAAAAAGCAGAGATATTTCTTTGCCCACAAAGGTCTGTCTAGTCAAAGCTATGGTTTTTCCAGTAGTTATGTGTGGATGTGAGAGTTGGACTATAAAGAAAGCTGAGTGCCAAAGAATTGGTGCTTTTGAACTGTGGTGTTGGAGAAGACTCTTGAGAGTCCCTTGGACAGAAGGAGACCCAACCAGTACATCCTAAAGGAAATCAGTCCTGAATATTCATTGAAAGGACTGGTGCTGAAGCTGAAACTCCAATACTTTGGCCACCTGATGTGAAGAATTGACTCATCTGAGAAGACCCTGATGCTGGGAAAGATTGAAGGCAGGAGGAGAAGGGGATGACAGAGGATGAGACGGTTGGATGGCATCACTGACTCAATGAACAAGAGTTTGAGTAAACTCCAGGAGTTGTTGATGCACAGGGAGGCCTGGCATGCTGCAGTCCATGATGTCGCAAAGAGTCAAACGTGACTGAGCAACTGAGATGAACTGCCTGAAAATGTTTCTAAGATGTTCGGTTCACACCCTGGTGGCTCAGACAGTAAAGAATCTACCTGCATTGTGGGAGACCTGGGTTTGATCCCTGAGTTGGGAAGATCCCCTGGAGGAAGGCATGGCAACCCACTCCAGTATTCTTGCCTGGAGAATCCCCATGGACAGAGAAGCATGGTGGGCTACAGTCCATGGGGTTGCAAAGAGTTGGACATGACTGAATGACTAAGCACACAAAATGCCCTTGAACTTTGGTCCTGTCCAAAATGTCCATGAGCATATTTGGCTTATGGCAAATGGTTTTGGACAGGACTAAATATTAAGGACATTTTGGAGTTGATCAAATGCCTTATGTGCATTTTGACAGGACCAAATATCTGCTAACCCCAATACAAAAGGTCCAACTGCAGAGTGCATGGTCTGAAGTGCTATGTTACACATGGTTCCCTGTATTTTATCTTAGGGATCACAAGATGCATTAATCTCTTCTTGAATGTCCATCTGTCTTCTTTTTCTAGAGTTATTATTGCATTGCATATGAGGTTGTATTCAGAAAGGCTATGAATGTTTTGGACTTTTTGTGTTTTAAATTTAGAAAGAGCTCCTTTCTCTAGTATGAATGTGACTGGTGATCGCTTACCAGGATCTTTTCTCACTCTCCTCAACAATGTAGCTCCCAAGTTTTAGCTAGGCACTTGAATGTAGCTCAAGTTTACATTTCCTGACCTTTGTTACAGTTCACTGAACTCCAGGGATTACACTTTTATCAGAGAGATATGAGAAGTAGTTTAAAGTGCTGCCTGGATCTTTGCTTCCCACTGTCTCAATATAGATGTGATGGTGGGAACCGAAGCAGCCACTTTGGACCCAGAGTTAGAAGCCATATGGTAAGAGTTTGGAACTGCCTTACTAGCCCAGGACTCTATATGTGAGAAAAAAATGTAAGCTTGTGTCTTGTATAAGCTGCTATATTGGAGAGTCACTTTTGTGTTGTACCCCAAGTGGTACACTCAGAAGTATGCCTCAAGTCTAGCCATCTGTAGAATTTTTCCCAGACTGCTTTGCACAGTCTCTCTCATTTCATACTTGGAACTGTGTCTGTCACACACAAGTTAGAAATTTTGTGAGGTGTGCATGAATTAAGACAGATGAATCACTTCAATATTTATAGATAAAAGGCTAAGAAAAACAAATGTGGTAATTTCTGTACTGTTAGTTTCTACTAGGATTCTTAAGAAACTTAAAACCAAACCCTGATCTTAGAATTTTGTATATTTTTAATATATTTATATAAATTTTATATATTTTTAAAAATGTATTTTGCAACAGAGCCTTTGACTAAATAGCCCTTTGTATTCACATTGCAGCTCTCAAATATGCCTTTGAGCTCACAAAACTCAAAATGCTTTCACTTGCTGGGAATGAATGGCCATAGCAACCCAGAGAATCCCCTCATTCATATATTCACGAGCTAGTCTGAAATTCATTTATTGGGAACATTCCTGATAATGGCTGTTACAGGAATACCACTAAGTTCCGTGTTAATAAGCTCTCTCCCCAGAAACGTAGTTATTAACATCCCTTTGCTGTAGATCAAAGAGAGATTTCAGCCACTGTTTCAATTTTCTCTTCAATTTAATGATGATAAAAAGGTCCTGGATTAATAGCCCTGAGGTGCTTTTTAGTTATTTATCTATGTAGCAGGTACTGGGGTTTGTGGAAGCTTGAAATTCAGTTATTACAGCCTTTTGCCTGGAGCCTAGCTCCCTGTGTAATTTCCCCCCTTCCCATGGGTCATAAACTCAAATGCCCACAGAGCCAGGCAGGAAGAGTAAATTTAAGTGAAGCAGGCCAGGTGGAAACTTGGTCTCCATGGAGATGCATCCTGGCTTAGGAGGCAGCCAGTTCTCCATCCTGATTGCGGTGTAGACCCAGGGTTACTGGACCGTCCTCTAAAGAGAAGACAGGCATGCAGATTTTGATGAAAAACCTGACTTTTAAAGGTGAATAACTAATTTTCACAAAAGGTTTTTAAAACATTTTGCCCACCCCCCAATAAACTGTGAGCTAAATTAAAACCCTGGCGGCTTATTTATGACTGGCTGGCCTGCAGATGCCTAATGGATAAAAAGGTCATAGCTCATCACAGTGTCCTGCACATAGTCAGGCTGAATAATTACTTGATGGGTCGAATCACGTCATTCAAGCGAGACTGGGTATACGATACCTAAACGTCAGAAAGGCAGCGAGTCCCCAGGCTTGGGCAGGCTGGGCAAGACGCATCTAAGCTGACTTGAGGCCAGGTGTGTGAGGACCAGAATCAGTGGGAAGCGGCACACTGTAGGGCATCTCTGAGGCTGCAGGATGCTCCTCACCTTGGACGGGACACTCAGCTCTTCAGACATCCTGCTGTGTCACCTTGTGCAGCTCCAAATTCTGAGCCCCCGATTCCTCCCTGATGATGCTGAGTGTGCTACCTTGGAGGATGGTTCTAAGAATTACATGTAAATGCATGTGGTTGCAATATTCAGTGATTAATAATAATAATAATAATTATTATTATTAATATTAATAAATATTATTAATCACTTTGGGTGGTGACTGCAGCCATGAAATTTAAAGATGCTTGCTCTTTGGAAGAAAAGCTATGACCAACCTAGACAGCATATTAAAAAGCAGAAACATCACAATGCTGACAAAGGCCCATATAATCAAAGCTATGGTTTTTCCAGTAGGCATGTATGAATGTTAGAGTTGGACCATAAAGAAGGCTGAGTGCCGAAGAATTGATGCTTTTGAAATGTGATGATGGAGAAGACTCTTGAGAGTCCCTTGGATAGCAAGGAGATATCCAACCAGTCCTTCCTAAAGAAAATCAACCTTGAATATTCACTGGAAGGACTGATGCTGAAGCTGCAGTTACAAAACTTTGGCCACCTGATGAGAAAAGCCGAGTCATTGGAAAAGACCCTGATGCTGGGAAAAATTGACAGCAGGGGGAGAAGGGGGCGACAGAGGATGAAATGGTTGGATGGCATCACCAACTCAATGGTCATAAATTTGAGCCAGCTCCAGGAGATGGTGAAGGACAGGGAAGCCTAGTGTGCTACAGTCCATGGTGTCACAAAGAGTCAGACATGACTGACTGAACAATAACAGCAACAACAATAGTAGTAATAATAATAAACCATAAGTAGTCTAGTCAAGGCTATGGCTTTTCCAGTAGTCATGTATGCATGTGAGAGTTGGATTGTGAAGAAAGCTGAGCGCTGAAGAATTGATGCTTTTGAACTGTGGTGTTGGAGAAGACTCTTGAGAGTCCCTTGGACTGCAAGGAGATCCAACCAGTCCATTCTGAAGGAGATCAGTCCTGGGTGTTCTTTGGAAGGACTGATGCTAAAGCTGAAACTCCAGTACTTTGGCCACCTCATGTGAAGAGTTGACTCCTTGGAAAAGACTCTGATGCTGGGAGGGATTGGGGCAGGAGGAGAAGGGGACAACAGAGGATAAGATGGCTGGATGGCATCACTGACTCGATGGACGTGAGTCTGAGTGAATTCTGGGAGTTGGTGATGGACAGGGAGGCCTGACGTGCTGCAGTTCATGGGGTCGCAAAGAGTCGGACACGACTGAGCAACTGAACTGAACTGATATGAAACTTGCCAGCACAGGGGCTGCAATGTAAAATAGCTAGAACCGTTATTATGAGATCCTTCTCATTGTCTCTCCCAGTATATGTTCTCCTTCCTTAAAAACAGGGCCCTAATTTACAACAAGCACATGCCACCTGGTGTACATGTCCCATTTCCTTGTAGCTAGGTATAGCCATTTGATTGTAAGCAGAATTGTGGAATGGAGATGTCCAATAGTGTCCTTAAAATGCAAGTGCCTCTCTTTAATCTTCTCTCCTTTCTGCTGTCTGGATTTTGGATGTGATGGCTGGAGCTGTTGCAACCACTGTGTTTCATAAGAATTTTAAAGACCTATGTGGGAAAAGATGAAAGGAGCCAGGCTCCTTTCTGATCATGAAGGCACAGTTCCAGCCCTAGAATGCTTAGCACTAGACGGCATTTACATGACAGGTAAACTTGTTGAAACCACGGTTCATTTTTTGCTCCTTTGGCCTCTGTTGTTGTCCTTTCATTCACACGTGGAGTCTGTTGTCATGTGCAATTGAAGGAGTCGTCTGATGATGATGGGCCAGTCCAGGGGTGGTTGAAAGTGGTAGAACTCCCATCCCAAAATTAAAAAAAAAAAAAAAAATTAAAAGCCCTCAAAATGTATAAAACTTAAGCTCCTCAATGTTAGAATTATAGATAGCACCTTCCTCCACACAGCACTGCATCCCCAAATAAGTAAAAATAAAACTATATCTGGGTCAGGATTCAAGCTACTATTTTTTATAGTCACCTGTTCCAAACATTTATTTACTGTAAAAGCCTCAGATTGTCAGAAATCATCCCAGTGCAACAAGCAACTTGCAAACAATTTTCTAAAGCATCTTTGATGCACAGGATTTACTGTACCCAGTGGGGTGACTGAGTCATATTAATGCTAACTTGATGGTGCCGAGTGTGCAGAGGAGTCTTCCAGGAATGATAAACAGCTGGGAATAACTACTGACAAATTCTCCAGATGCTTTTTACCAGTATGCTGGCAGCTGAGTTCATTTTAGATCAATGCATATTCTCAAGACTTTTATGGGATTGAGCCCAGACTGTACAATCCTATAAAAGTTTTGAGAAGTTAATTTCTCAGTGGTAAAGAAGCTGCCTGCCAATGCAGCAGAAGCAGGAGACACGGGTTCCATTGTTCACTTGGGAAAATGCCCTGGAATGGGAAGTGGCAACCCATTCCAGGATTCTTGCTGGAAAAATCCCATGGACAGAGGAGCCTGGCGGGCTGCACTCCATGGGGTCACAACGAGTTGGAGACGACTGAGCGACTGAGAATTCACACATCAGAGTCTACCCTGGGTTGTCTGAGCATCGCGCTTGGGAACGGTATAGTCTGGGTAGTTGAGCTTGCACCATAAATTAGGAAAAGTTTTTAAAATTGAAAGAGGAGAGTTTATGTTAAAATTTATTTTATTGAAGTAGAGTTGATTTGTGCTGTATTAATTTTTAATATATAGCAGAGTGATTCAGTTATACATACATACTCTTTTTCACGTGCTTTTCGACTATAGCTTATCACAGGATGTTGAATGTAGTTCCCTGTGCTGTACAGCAGGACTTTTGTTTATACGTAATAGTTTGCATCTGCTAACCCGGAACTCTCAATCCCCCGCTCCCGCACCTTCCTGCCCCTTGGCATCTACAGTCTGTTCTCTGTTTCTGTTTTGTAGATAAGTTCATTTGTGCCGTATTTTAGATTTTGCACGTAAGTGGTTTTCTATGGTATCTGTCTCTTTCTGACTGACTTGATTTCGTATGATCGTCTCTGTCTGGGTCCAGCCATGTTGCTGCAAAGGGCATTAGTCTTTTAAAGACGGCAATTGATGAAACAAGTTTTCTTTTCTGCTGGGGCGAGGAGCAAGGATTTCTGTTGATTTGTCCTTTTGCAGAGATTCCTTTTTGTCTTAGGTTGTTAAAAACGATACATGCTTTGTAGTGATTTTAACGTGTCATTTTTCATTTTGCCCTTCGAATTGAATCCCATTTAAATTTCTTTGCATTTGAGGGTTTTTGTTTGCTATTTGGGGTGCTCTTGGTGATAGTTGATGATGCCCTTGTGTTTTCTGAAAGAGTGGTAAGAACTCGGTGTAGTATAAGAAAAGAAGAAAGTTCTTGAGGGGCGCTTTATGAAATCTCCCCAATGGTCCCGTATTCACAGGATGTGGAATGATCACTTTTTGGTGCCTCTGATGATGAAAAGTCAGAGATGGGTTGGGGCACGCCAGGTGACGGCTCTGGTCCAGTGGAGAACCTGTTGATTAGAGGTTGAAATTGAGAATGTATAGGCTGAATATAACTCAGAGTATTTTTTTAACTTTTTATTTTATATTGGGGTATAGTTGATTAACAGTGTTGTGATCGTCTCACGTGAACAACAAAGAAACTCAGCCACACATGCACGTGTATCCACTCTCCCTCAAACTCCCCTCCCATCCGGGCTGTCACACAACGCTGAGCAGAGTTCCATGTGCTATACGGTAGGACCTTGTTGGTTATCCATTTTCAATATAACAGTGTGTACATGTCTATCTCAAACTCCCCATTTCTTTCCCCTTTTCTTCCTGCCTGGTAACCAGAAGTCTTACAGATGTATTTTATTTGCCCTGCTCAGAGTTGTTGTTGTTGTTTTTTTAAAGTTTGGATTATTTGCCATTAAAAACTCTATCAGATACGCAGATGACACCACCCTTATGGCAGAAAGTGAAGAGGAACTAAAAAGCCTTTTGATGAAAGTGAAAGAGGAGAGTGAAAAAGTTGGCTGAAAGCTCAACATTCAGAAAATGAAGATCATGGCATCTGGTCCCATCACTTCATGGGAAATAGATGGGGAAACCATGGAAACAGTGTCAGACTTTATTTTGGGGGGCTCCAAAATCATTGCAGATGGTGATTGCAGTCATGAAATTAAAAGATGCTTACTCCTTGGAAGGAAAGTTATGACCAACCTAGATAGCATATTCAAAAGCAGAGACATTACTTTGCCAACAAAGGTTCATTTAGTCAATGCTATGGTTTTTCCAGTGGTCATGTATGGATGTGAGAGTTGCCCTGTGAAGAAAGCTGAGCACCGAAGAATTGATGCTTTTGAACTGTGGTGTTGGAGAAGACTCTTGAGAGTCCCTTGGACTGCAAGGAAATCCAACCAGTCCATTCTAAAGGTGATCAGTCCTGGGTGTTCTTTGGAAGGACTGATGCTGAAGCTGAAACTCCAGTACTTTGGCCACCTCATGTGAAGAGTTGACTCCTTGGAAAAGACTCTGATGCTGGGAGGGATTGGGGGCAGGAGGAGAAGGGGATGACAGAGGATGAGATGGCTGGATGGCATCACTGACTTGATGGACATGAGTCTGAGTGAACTCCAGGAGTTGGTGATGGGCAGGGAGGCCTGGCGTGCTGCAATTCATGGGGTCGCAAAGAGTCGGACACGACTGAGCGACTGAACTGAACTGAACTGAAAAAATCCATTAGTGTCCCATAGAGGGAAAAAGGGTGTCTGGCTTCTGTATAATGATCAGCAGAGTCCTAACTTCTTGAAATGGGGCATGAGCTCCAGTACCCTGCAGCTCCTACCTGACTCAGTTTTCACCTGCACACTATTAGACTCACCCTGAACCCATGGAGTCTGGGCTTCTTATTCCTGCCTAGCTAAATGCCACAGGTAATAACAGTAAGAAACATCACAAATGACACTTCGCCTTGGGGCAGCCTAGCAGTTTATAGACCCAGCTCGGCTATTCTCCAGGGTTTTCTAAAATGTCTGAATTGAACATATGTATATGGCAGATATTTAAAAACACCTCTGTTAATAAAAAAGACATCCTGGTGTCTGACTTTGTTGTTAGAAATGCCACTGTTCAAAGGTATAGATTTATTTTCTTACTCAAGTGTGTGAAGGTTGATTAAGAGCAGCTAATGAAGCAATGGACTTGATGATTAAAGAGGATGTCATTTTTTTTCCCTCCTTGGAAAGATGAAATTTTTTTGAAGCCTATTATCTAAAAATGTAGCTGCAGACCTGACAAGTTGTTCTTGTTACTTTTTTTCCTAGTTAAGAAGCAAGAACTTGCATAAATGATGAAGGAATGCAGTCTTTTCCTTCTTAAGTATCCAATTTAAATATGTTTATCACCAAGTCTGCTTGAAAAAATGAATTGAGCCATTTTTACAAAACAGCTAGCAAAATAGAAGCCTCAAGGTAAGGCTGACATTTTTCTGTGATGTATCAGGAATGGCAGGTTAACACCTTGCTTTCTTAACTAGTAGTGAGTGTGTGTGTGCGTGTGTGTGTGTGTGTGTGCGCGCGCTCACACACTGTTTGCCACCCCCATGGACTCACAGCCAGGAAGTATTCAGAGCTCATCTTGGCTCACTCCACTGTCAACGTGAGAAAGAACCAAAAGAGGAAGAACCTGAGAAAGAACCGAGAGACTTTGGGAGATTGGGGGCGGAATGAGGACAGGGGGCGGGGTGGTCACTAGTACTTGAAATAATGAAAGAACCAACCTGTTGAAAAGAGTGGAGCTTTTCCATGTCAGCTTCTGGAAAAGACTTCCCAAACAGCAATCCTAAAATCTCCTCCATACTAACCCTTTGAACTCAAGCATCAGCTCTGTGAAACCAGGTACCCTGGGGGTAGAGTTTTCACCCAACTAGGTGATTCATGGTCCCTGGGATTGAAATCAACGGATTGTGGAGTATTTGGCATCTTAAAGGAGATTCACAGCATCCCCGCACAAGAATATCACCTTTTCCTTTTTTTCCTTCCTGAGGTCTTACTTTTACAGAGCAAAGAGTTTAAAGATACATGCCTTTTTTCCGCCTTCCTGGAATGATTTTTTTTTTCAAATTACAGCACAAATACAAAATTCATTACAGCTTGGTTTCAAGGCTCATTAGTTGTTGGATCTTGGTTTCTCACCAAGACAGGAGAGAATTTTTTTCCTTATTGTTGAAGTAGCGTAGCATAGAGTACTCAGTGTCAAAAAATATACATATGTTTGTGTATATATACACATAGACACACATACATATATACAGATACATGAACACACATATATACACATACGTTTGTATATATGTGTGTGTGTTTGTATATGTGTATATGTATTTGTGTGTGTGCATGTATTTTTTTTTTTACCATAATTACAACTAGTGTGTGTGTTTGTGTATGTGATGGATTTAATGCCTTTGGTAGCTGCTATATGGCAAGAATGCAAAGGGAGGGATGTCCCTGGGGGTGAGAATGCAATCACATTTAACAGAGTGCCACTTGATGTTGTCTATGTGGTTTTACTCTCACTCCCTTGATTTTCTCCTGCGCTTTTCCTTTTTGTATTTATCTGCCCCCATCTCTTCTATAGACCCGGGTTGCTTTGTTAATTGGTCTCAGTGTCTGTCACAGAAATGCTAATGGCAGCAGAAATGTGACAGCCCCGAGAATCCCTTAGCGACTCTGAGCCTGGAACAGAGGCCGTTTGTACTTCTCTCCAGCAGCCTCAGAGCGATCCCTCTGTGCAGCCTGGATGGGCTTCAGAAGGCTGATTCTTTGGGGAATTAGGATGTTCCCTTCAGCCAGATACTTTGCAAGATCGATGCCTGATTTTGTGAGGGTGCTGCTTATACAGAGCCCTGGTTGCAGAAGGGTGGGGGTTCGGGGTAGGAAAGAGTGCAGGAGAAAAGAAGGGATGCCTTGAATAAAGTCAGGATATACATCAGAATTATGTAATAGCAACACCTCTCTAAGTCCTCTCTAACCTCTCAACAGCTGCAGAATACAGGTCTTTTTTCTTTGGATTATTAAACTTTGGTGGGAATTAAAGTTAAGCACGTATGGAGAGTATTCTTTCTGTTTTTCAAGCCAAAAAAAAAAATAGAAAAACTTGAGGAAAGAAAAGGAAGCTGCCATCCAATTAATTCCAGGGCTCTGGCATTCATGGCTAGCACTGACTCATGCTTTCCAAATGAACGCAGGCATTGTTCTCTGCCCCTTATTTATCCTAGTCATCTGTTGATGCTCTTGGTCAGTGAGGAACATGCTGTCATTACCCCCACTTTTGCAGGTGGGAAAACTGAGGCACAGAGATCACTCAGCTTGCCCAGGCCATCCACAGAGCACGGCAGGGACTGGTTGGAATCCCGTCGATTCTAGAGACTGAGCCAGTAACAGATTCAGTGCAATACTTTGTCTCCTGTTTTCATCTATTCCTTCCTAGTTTTTGCCCACATCTGTGTATGTTTTATTGTGGGTACAACCCTTGTGTGAGTTTGTTTTCTGCTTTTGTTCACTTCTCATTTTATTAGAAACTCTACATTTCTGTTCTTATTATAATCTGTGTAACAACAGCAGTCATATGTTTAGAGTGTCAGCCCAGGTTACACTTCAGTCCCTACTTTTTACCATCAGTTTTTGCTTTTCCATCCCTGTTTATTCTCCACCCCATGCAACAGTGGTTTCAACCACAGCAGAGCAAATACAGTGACACTCCATCTCACCTTGGGATAATGCTTGACTTAGGTAGCATCCATGAAAGTCTTTTCCTGGCAAACACAGACTTGGCACCAAGACCCGTGGGCAGTCATTTGTGACCCAAGGTAGATTTTCTTAACAGCTGATTGACCAAAGACATATGAACACATCTTTTGCTACCCAAACATTATTGACCAGAGTGCTTCAATATTCTTTTACATAACAAATCACTAGCCACAGGTGTTAGTTTCTGCAGAAATCCCCTGGTCAGTAATTTGTGAAGAGCTATAGGATGGGCCCATGAAGTAAAGGGACATGGGTCTATAAATGGAGAAAAGAAGAAAGAAATCTGAGTTCCAAAGCAGTGGAGAAGAAAGACAGGAAATGGAGCCTATGAACATGTGTAATGTAATGTGTTCCCATGTGAGCATGGGAAATTGTCACTTCCTTGGGCACACCTGCCTTTCACACCTCCCTGATTGGATCAGTGCTCTTGATGTTGTCACAGTGCCCTGGAGTTCTCAACCACAGATATTAGGACAGATGCCAATTTTCCATTGATTGTGTGATTTCTTGATCAATATTCTTCTCCTTTCTATTCACTATAGGATCACCAACCCCCACCCATAATGACAGCTAGCATTTACTGAGGGTGTACTATATTCCCAGCACCATGCACAGTTTTTATAAGCACTTAAAACTCAGGATAACCCACAGAGCTACATTATTATCCACATTTAACTTCTGAGGAAATGGAGGCATTAAGAAATTTGCCTAAGTCTTATAAGTGGTGGGACTGGAATTGACATCCCATTCATCTGACTGGTTTCCAAGGTTAATACAGAAACATTGTATCCAGTGATGTGCTGCTGTTTGTTTAAACTTTCTTGCATTCATGGACATTTAGATTGGTTCCATTCTTCCTTAGTCTGGATGATCACAGTCTGAACATCTTTGGGGGTGTACAAAGATACTCTTTCTAAAAAAAGGTTTTTAATTAATTAATTTATTTATTTCTTTTGGGTTGCACCGGGTCTTCTTTGCTGTGCTCAGTCTTTCTCTAGTTGCAGCGAGCCGGGGCAACTTTTTGTTGTGATACAGAGGCTTCTCATTGCAATGGTTCCTCTTGTTGAGGAGCTCAGACTCTAGGCATGAGAGCTTCAGTAGTTACAGCATGTAGGCTCCGTAGTTGTGGCTCAGGGGCCCTGGAGCATGAAATACTTGCATAAAATCCAAAAAGGTATAGTCAAGCAATCACACGTTCAATATGGAAAGCCTGCCGAGTGGTATGTACGTTTGAGGGCTGCAGAGGTGAGTAGACAGATCTGCTGCAGTGGAGGGAGGGAGGCAGACAAGACGGAGAAAGCAGCAGAGGATGCTAAGTGCTATAAAGACAACATAAGATGAGAAGTGAGCAGTAGCAGGTAAGGGCATCCAGTTTCGATGGACTCAGGACAGCCTTGACCCAAGAGGTGGAATTTGAGTAGAGGGCTCTGAAGTTGTGGTGCATAGGCTTAGTTGCTCCACTGCATGTGGAATCTTCCTGGACTAAGGATCCAACCTGTGTCCCCTGCATTGGCAGGTGGATTCCTATCCACTGTGCCAATGTGCCTATCCACTGAGCAAAGATGCTTTTAACCTACACACTCCAACCACTTAAACCTTTCTGTTCTTGAGAGAAGACAAACTTAACCCTACCCCAGGGCCTTTGCACTAGCTGTTCCCTTGCCTGTAACATTCTGCTACTTCCATATCTTCAACCACCCAACTCTTTCTTGATAGACAGCCCTCTGCTCAAATTCCACCTCTTTGGTCAAGGCTTTCCCGAGTCCATTGAAACTGGATGCAATTACCTGCTACTGCTCATTTCTCATTTTATGTTGTCTTTATAGCACTTACCATCCTCTGCTGCTTTGTCTGTCTTGTCTGCCTCCCTCCCTCCACTGCAGCACATCTGCCTACTCACCTTTGCAGCCCTGGTACTGTACATACCACTCAGTAGGCTTTCCATGTTGAACATGTGATTGCTTGACTATACCTTTTTGGATTTTTATACAAGTGTTTCATCTGAATGAATCCCCCAGGAATGGGGTTATTCTGCCCAGGGGGCATTTGTGCCCAAGATCTCCAGGCACCCGTCATGGCCAATGCACAAAAAAGCAGCCTGTGTTCCCTTCAGGCTCCCTCAAACAATCCCCTGCCTCTTCCTCCCTACTGCTGCTCAGCCCCGGAGATGAAAAGACTTCTGTGTCCTCTTGCTTCCCTTTCTCAGTGGCGCAGCCATGAATCTTGTGTACTCTGTCAGCGTCTGTGTCTCCTCCATTCCTCTAAGATGTTAAGGAAGATAAATGATGGGGGAGAAGTCCCAGCTTCGACTGGCTTAAGTACATGATGCTTCTGTTCTTACAGGTCCAGGAACCTGGGCTCACCCAGACCTTGGAATTGTCGGCAACACAGTTACATGGTCCTGTGCTTCTGCTACCTTAAATTGTCTCCTTTCAGGCTCTGATAGGACTTCCTTTGCCTTTTAGAAACAGAGATTGAATGCAACTGTTATTTTGATGTGAAGTCCTTTCTGCAAGTTGTGGGCAGGATTTAAATATTTGAGGTATAGACTGAGTGTATACATTTATTTTCTTTGAAATACTGCACTTGTATCTTTTATCTTTTGACTTTTTTTTTTTTTCAAATTAAATGGCCCAAGTGACTCCAAGTATGTGGAATCCAAAGCATTAAATCATTTGGAGTTCCAAGTCTAAATCATTGAAGGTATGTGGAATCCAAATCATTAAATCATCTGGAATTTCAAATTCAAATCATTCCAAGTGTTTGGAATCCAAATAATTATAAAAAAAAACCTTCAAAGTTTGTTTTCTTACAAAAATTCTTTCTTACTTGAAATGTATAAAAAATAAATTTTTGGTGTATATCCTATTATATTTCACATATATATTTATAAAATTACTCAAAAAAGTCCTATTACAGTCATACTTTGGGACACTGTGCACCTGTTAAAAAGAATGAGGCAGTTTTATAGTTTTTCAAACAGAAATAGTCTTAGGACTCATTAAGTGAAATAAAGACACATTTCATGTCCCTGTGGGATCCCATTTGCGATTCACAAAAGGTACACCTCAGTCCATTTATCTCCTCCTGTTGGTACTGGTGGAAATGCAGACCCCCACCCCCCACCCCTGCCCCAGGTTAGTATCAGCATCATCTGTTGTGTATGTAACTGTGGCAGTCACTCGAAGAAGATGGGATAATAGTACTGACCTCATAGAGTTGTGCAAATTGATGAGCTAGTATTTGTAAAGTACTAAATGTTTTGTTAAACTTTTTCATGTGAGTGTGATTGATAGATTTACCCTAATCCCAGCTGTCAGAGATTCTACACTGTGTACAACATGCAACTAGTAGAAACATCCAGTGGTTAAGGGGATTATAGAAGTGGGCTCAGTATCTGGAACTAGATTCCAGAGATCACAGTGTGAACTTGATACTTTTCTTTCTCTTGAGACTTTGGTGTTGAGGAACGTGGTGGCTTTGACAGAAACACTGAATTATTCTGAAGCTCATATATGGTCTTCTTGTGCAAGTCTGTTGGGCTTCCCTGGTGGCACAGACAGTAAAGAATCCACCTGCAATGCAGGAGACCCAGAGTTTGATCCCTGGGTTGGGAATTTCCCCTGGAGAAGGGAATGGCTACCCACTCCAGTATTCTTGCCTGGAGAATCCCTGGACAGAGGAGCCTGGTGGGCTACAGTCCATGGGGTTGCAAAGAGTTGAACACAACTGAGCGACTAATACACACACGTAAGCCCAACTGAGGTGAGATGAGTAGCTGCATTGGTTCCAACAGTTACTAAGACATGCTGCCATGATTCACCATGTTGATAGCAATAGCAAACACTGATATGACAATTACTAAACACCATCTATTTTATAATTACAGAAACTCACTGAGGCAGGTGCCTCATATTACATTTTATTTTACAGATGGGGAAACGGAAGCACAGTGGTTAAACCTATTCAGAGCCACACAGCTGAGAAGAACTGGGATTTGAAATTCTAGCCCATGCTGCCTCTCAGATGTGCTTAGTCACTCAGTCATGTCTGACTCTTGTGACTCCATGGACTGCAGCCCACCAGGCTTCTCTGTCCATGGGATTCTCCGGGCGAGAATACTGGAGTGGGTTGCCATTAGCTCCTCCAGGGGATCTTCCCGACCCAGGGATTGAACCCAGGTCTCCTGCATTGTAGGTGGATTCTTTACCAGCTGAGCCACCAGGAAAGCCCTGCCTCTCAGGTGTGGGTCTATATAAAATCAAGTAGTTCTGTCACCTGCCTTGGGACCTGGAATGCCCAGAAGAGGGGTCCTACCGTGGGATGCTTACCTTGAATGAAGTTAGTGATGTATACTCTTGGAAGAGAGTCACCCTCCTTTCTTTCTACACATGGAGCCTGGAAGGAGGTTGAGCTGGGAGGGAAGAATGAGCTGTCTTCTCAGAGGCCTTTGGTGCTGTGTATCTCTCAGATCTCAGTGAGATGTAATTATTTAATTAAACATAAGACACCTACTGCAGCTGGTTCCCAGTGGCGTGTTTTCATGTCATATTATAATGTCACTGAGAGAATTTCTATCTCCAACATGGTACACGGATGAGACTGAAATAAGGAAATCAGCCTATCCATTATCAGCAGAATTTCACTCTGTGTATCCTTACTCACCTGTGTGTTTGCATGCTTGGTTGCCCAGTCATGCTGACTCTTTGTGTCTTCGTGGCTGTAGCCTGCCAGGCTTCTCTGTCCATGGAATTTTCTGGGGAAGAATACTGGAGCAGGCTGCCATTTCCTACTCCAGGGGAATCTTCTCGATTTGTATCCTTAGTGGTTTGCATTCCTGGACGACTGTGTGAATTATTCTCTTTCTTTAAAAAAAAATTATTTGGCTGCACGTGGTCTTAGTTGTGGCACTTGGGTTCTTTAACTGCAACATATGAGATCTAGTTCCCTGACCAGGAATCAAACCCACACCACCTGCATTGGGAATGTGGAGTCTTAGCCACTGGACCAGCAGGGAAGTCCCCAACTGTATGATTTCTTTACAGCCTCTAATATTGATCCTCCAACTCTTCCTTGATGAGTACTGGGCCTTCCTTCAGATGCATGTGGGCAACACCCCTTTCTAACGGCCTTCTTAGGTTAACTTCCAGAGGAGTCCTTCCCAAGACACATCTTTTGTAATCTTCTCTTTCCAAGTGTGAAGAGGTCTTTCTTCTCTCTGCAATCAAAGCTGTTCTTGAGGGGGAGTCTTGTGTCCTCAAGTAATAAAACAGCCTGAAATTGGGCTGTGTTAGGAACTCAGGGGAGGGGGCACCAGCTTCTTGCTGACAAGCATCTCCTCTTCTAGCTCATCAGCATGATTCTCATAAAATGAAAATGTCTTTTTTTCCAACCCAAAGTCAGTCATCTTTTCCTCTGTACCAGCCAAAACTATAGAGCCTTACTTATGTCTATCATATTGTTGACTGCATTTTACATGTTGGAGGAATTTTCAAAGATAGTTGAAAACAAATGTGATTTCCTCCTTGCCTGGCGACTTCAGAACTAAATTGCCAGCATAGGCTGTGACCCCAACATATCCTAAAAGTTTGCTGAAAATCCTTTGTACCTCTCTTATTTAGCTTTTGGCTAAAAAACTAGAAAGCCCTATTTATGGGTGACAACTGAATTTTTGTGTGTATTTGCAAAAAGATGCCTGTGCGTCAATGTTCATAGCAGCCTTATTCAGAAGAGTCAAGACGTGGATACAAGCTAAATGCCCATTGAGAGAAGAATGGATAAAGAAGATGTGGCACCTATATACAATGAAATACTACTCGGACATTAAAAAGAATGAAATATGCCATTTGCAGCAACATGGATGGACCTAGAGATTGTCATACATAGCGAAGTCAGACAAAGAGAAATACGGTATGATGTCTTTTATATGCAGAATCTAAAAATAAATGACACAATTGAACATATTTACAAAACAGAAACAGACTCACAGACTTAGAGAATGAACTTCTGGTTCCTGGAGAAGAAGAATGCGGTAAAAGGGTAGTTAGGCAGTTTGAGTCAGCATGTACATGCTGCTATATTCAAAATGGATAACCAACAAGGATCTACTGTATAGCACAGGGAACTCTGCTCAGTGTTCTGTGGCAGCCTGGATGGGAAGGGAGTTTAGGGGAGAGTGGCTACATGCATATGTAGGTCTGAGTCCCTCTGCTGTCTACCTGAAACTATCACATCATTGTTAATTGGCTGTGTGTGTGTGCGTGTTAAGTTGCTTCAGTCCTGTCTGACTCTATAAAACCCTATGGGCCATTGTCTTCCATGCTCCTCTGTCCGTGGGATTCTCTAGGCAAGAATCCTGGAGTGGGTTGCTATGCCCCCCTCCAGGGGATCTTCCCGACCCAGGGATCAGACCATGTCTTTATAGCTCCTGCATTGGCAGGCAGGTTCTTGACCACTAGCACCACCTGGAAAGCCCGTTAACTGCTCATATGCCAATATAAAATAAAAAGTTAAAAAATTAAAAATAAAACACAGAAATAAAGAAACACACACAGGGTATTCTAAAATGACTTTGCCATTTTATTGGGGAATGGGAGTGGGCACTCCTGCGGGTAAGTTATCTAACACCTAGAGTTGCAAAATAGCTTCCATAGAATCAAATGACCCCAGGGCTTCCCTCTAGAATCTAGACAATACACACTTCACCACAGGAGTACATGAATTTTCCTGTAGCCAGAACCAGATCACATGCCTGCTTTTAGGCCAATCCCAGGCCAAGAATCGGTTCTCCCTTGTTAAATTAGACCAGGGAGTGGCTGGTGTAGGGTTGGCTACTGCCTGAGAGGAACCCATATGTCTTTACTACCTGAACAGGTAGAGTGTTTATTTTCAAGGAAGTGATAGAAGTTGATTATTAGCAGCCAATGAATAGTCTGCTGTGTTGCCTTATGACACACAGACATTCACATGTGAATATGTGTGTGTGTGTTTGTTAGTATTTTCTCCACAATGAATACATTATTGATTTCCTAGAATCTGATTGTTGCTAGAATATTTGTAACCTGTTTATATCCATTGAAAAGATCCCTGGTGAGAAAAGTCTATCATTTGTGAAGTTCTTTTTCAAATTATTTTTCTGTTGTGTGGAAGTAATTTTGCTTTTTCACTTTTATCGACCCCACTGTTTTATTAGAGTTTGAATTTGGAGTGGAAATCCAGGAGGAGAGAAAGGACTGTATGGTTTCCTATTTTCCTGTCCCAATTATCCATGTGCGTTGTGTTAGTATATGTTACAGGCTTCCAATTCTTAGGAGGCTAAAGAAAGAAAGAAAAAAAAAAAAAAAAAAAGAATGAGATAATCACAGTTTGCATTGTAAACACAAAGGGTTTCATTTATTCAAAGCTTTTCTCAACACTGTTGTGTCTTATTGGGAAGATTTTCATGAACAGTTTCTCAAAATCTAGAAACCATAACAAAAACAAGGCATGCTTTAGTTATTTAAAATTTTTTTTATTGAAGTATAGTTGATTTAGAATGTGTTAATTTCTGCTGTAGAGCAAAGTGATTCAGTTATACATATATGTACTTTCTTTTTCATATTCTTTTCTATGATGGTTTATCACAGGATATTGAATATAGTTCCCTGTTCTACAGAGTGGGACCTTATTTTATCCATTCTAACTGTAATAGTTTGCATCTATTAACCCCAAACTCCCAATTCATCCCTATCCCACCCACCTTGTTCTCTAAGGACATGCTTTAAAAGAAAGTTTTACAAACTCTCAGAATAGTGGGTTGCTGTTAGGTGACCCATATGTGTAAAGCAGGCTGGTATAAAACAGTGGGAGTAAGAGCCTGTGGGGCTTCCCTAGTGGCTCATTGGTAAAGAATCCACCTGCCAATCACTGCAGGAGATGTGGATTCCGTCCCTGGGTCAGGAGGATCCCCTGGAGGAGGGTATGCCAACTACTCCAGTATTCTTGCCTGGGAAATCCCATGGACAGAAGAGCCTGGTGGGCTACAGTCTGTGGGGTTACAAAACAACTGGACACGACTTAGCAACTAAACAAGAGAGGCTGTATAACTCCTTGCCAACGCATGATTGGCATTCTGGTGCCACACCCAGGGTGGCTGATGTTTTACTACTTTAGAAAAAAAGCCCAAAGTCTAGAGGTCCATGTGGAAATTATTTTAAAATTTTGAGTTCTAGTACAATTTAAAAAATCATTTTAAACATTTTAATATAGATCACCTTTAAGCCTGTTTGCAGCCTTTACCTTGGTAACTAAAATGTAATTGCTAAAACTGTACCCTGTGAGTTAGTGTCCTGTTAATTTCATCTGCACAGAAAGGATCCTTTTGTACTTTTCAAGCAATGTGTAGGAAAACAACTGTAAGAATTCAATAGATGTATTTCCACCCACCCTAGTGTGTTTGCCTGGATGGCACAAAACGCAGTGGGTTGCTTTTTCAGTGGCTTGATGCACGGGGCTGTGAGAGTGAAAACGATTGCTTTTTGATCCATCTCCCCAAACTGGGATAAACCAGTTGATGTGCACAATCAATGGCTAAAGACTCCAGAAACAGTCTGCCTGACTCTAGTGAACTGGGCCAGGCTCTTAAGTCAGGAGAAGGTATGCATGACAGGAGGCCCCTGGAGTTTGCAGCTTTGATGAGGCATCTTCAGCCATTAGCACTGTCTGTCTCACCTACTTGCTTATGAAGGCAGAATGCTAATGCTGCCCTTAAAATGAGCACAACTGCCAGAGACTTCAGGAGGGTGAGAAGGAGACAGAGGCAAAATCCCTGCACAGAATAGGGACTGTGAGCAGCGTTGGAATAATTCTCTGTATTCTGATGGAATAGTCACTGCAATATAGCTTGATTCTAGGATTTTAGAAAGCCCAACCCTTTTGGAGAAGCATTGCTGATTTTTAAAAGAACTCGGTCTGTTCATCTTAAGCAGGCACAAGTTGTCAGCTCTTGTTATCATTGGGATTAGTGAAACCTTTTGGGTGTCATTTTGAGAGCTCCGGAGAGCTCTGGTACCTCAGTCCTTCATGTCTCAGCACAGAAAAGAATTCAGTGAGAGACGAAGTGATAGATAAAAAGCGATTTATTAGACTAGGATGCTTCTGAGACTTACAAGTGGGCGGGTGAGAAAGGCCACGCCCCGAGAACTTACTAGGCTATGGTTTTATAATCAAGGGAAAAGTGGGGATGGGGACAAGACCATCTTTGTCTTTCTCGGAGTAGATGTCATGCTTCCATCATCAGTTCTTTCTCCAGGTTGAGCATGGAGGTTTTCTTCTCTCTACATGGTCAAGCTGGGTGCACAGATGATTGTCATTCATGTGTGCAGAGAGCGTGTCCTAGGGATCATTAACATACTGAGTTCACTGGGCAGGATGTGGGTCTCATTGTTTTACTGTTTGGGGGCATGTCTCATGCTTCTGCCACATGGTTTTGTTGCTAAGCAAGCCTGCTTGGTTTTGCCTTTAAGCAAACCTCTCTTGAGTAATCATTAACTTATGGGGGTCTCCCATATTTTTCTACTTACAGTCCCCTGGTGGGATTAACTATTTTATCACCCACTTTGTCTCTTTACTGTGTCCCTCTCATTAGGAGATTTAGATTTGAGCTATTTTTTGCAGTCACATATCCATCCCTACCTTCATTGAGCATGTTTTGTTTGCAAATGACTAGAAAGACAAATCAAACTGACTTAAACAATGAGAAGAATTCATAGGCACATGTAATTGAAACACTTAGGGATTGTCAGATTCGGGTATAGATTGATTCAGTGGTATAACTGTACATTGGAAGCTCTAGCTTCACTTCTTTTGGATTGTCCCAGTTCTGTTCTTGGCTTGCTTCCTCCTCAGGCTAGAGTGTCTCGTGGCAGAAAAAAAAATCACTGCATTGACCCCAGTCCTGAAGGGAAGCGAGCACATTATTCCAGCCTTTGAGTAGTGTATCTTGATGGTCACCCTGTTGGGATCCATGTTGGCCATGGACTCACTTGTGTACCCACCATGGTCGACAGAAAATGCAATAGTCTGATGACCTAGCCCAGGACGGCAGATTCTTTTCTCGGGAAGGGATATTGACTCAGTTTCTAGGAACGTGTCATAGGTGCAAACAGAAGTTGTTGGAAGTTAAAACAGGACATGGAGAGACATGGGTGCTCAGGGTTGTCAGCCCACCTTCCCTAAAAAGCCCTAAAAAGCAGACCCTGAGACAAAGCTTGCACGTGTCACTTTTCTGTGTGTTTGGGTGGGGCTTGGCAGTCCAACTGGGAGGATAGAAGTGGATCTATCTGCCAATTCTTTACTGATTCCCAAATATTAGTGGATGAAATGCCCCTGCAATTCCAGATGTTATCAACTCTTCCTGGGAGGATACTTGGGAAGGCAAATCCATGGTAGTGCTCTAGGTTACTTCACAGGTGGTAGGGGAAGCCATATTCTCCAGGTTCATGTGGGGTGGTCCAGCCCTGGGGCTTATCTTGGGCTCTAGGCTCTGAGCACAGAGTTCAGGCTTGGGGATTCAATCTGAGGATCAGGGGAGAGGGTACATGTTTTTAACTGTTCATTGGGATACAGCCAGTTCACAATGTTGTGATAGTTTCAGGAGAACAGCAAAGAGACTTAGCCATACATATGTTGCTGTTGTCCAGCCTCTAAGTCATGTCCAAGTCTTTTGACCTCATAGATTGTAGCCCGCCAGGCTCCTCTGTCCATGGGATTTCCCAGGTAAGATTATCGGAGTGGGTTGCCATGTCCTTCTCCAGGGGATCTTCCTGATCCAGAGGTCGAACTCGCATCTCCTGCTTTAGCAGGTGGATTCCTTACCACTGAGCCACGTGGGAAGCCCTCCATACATATATACGTATCCTTTCTCTCCCAAACTCCCCTCCCATCCAGGCTGCCACATAACATTGAGCAGAGCTCCTTGTGCTATACAGTAGGTCCTGTTTGCTATTCATTTTAAATATAGCCGTATGTACATGGCAGTCCCAAACTCTAAATACCCCTTCTCCCCATCCTCCCCCCGCCAACCAAAAATTTGTTCTCTAAGTTTGGGAGTCTGTTTCTGTTTTGTAAAATAAGTTCATTTGTATTATTTCTTTTTAGATTCCACATGTAAGGGGTGTCATCCGATATTTAGGAGGAGGGTACATGTACCAGGCCTGTGTGGGGGGCAGCCAGCCCCATGCTGGAGAGTGGGAGTGTCTGCTCCAGAATAAAGCTCTCTCTTCCTTCTGACATTATAGCAGACATGTACCGGGAGCAAAACAATATTTAGATGTTACAGTTGAATCCGTCAGCCCTTGTTTACTGAGTTATTCTTACCATTTATAAGGCACTTATCTCCTAATGGACTAAAAGAGTGAAGATACACAAACCATAGGAAAATTAGTGTTTTCTAAATGCCTTCAGTGTGCCATGCACTATGCCAGATGCTATTAAATACACTTATACAAATGGGCTCAGGATGAATGTGCTTATTTTGCTAAATCCCTGTATTTAAAGCTTGTATTCCTCCCCACTCCATAATCATAGCCACATACATAATTTCTCTCAATGTGTCTCGATATGATGATCAAGATAAAGTCAATGACAAAAGCTTAATCCCCACAGTGAATTTGGCTGCTTGATTATATGTTTTTACTATTTTAAATTTTATTTTGAAATTAAATATGGCTTACAAGGGCTATTCAGAGGACCAGTATTATAGGAAAACATGGACATAAAATTCACAATATTGTATTCAGATGCAGCAACTGTCGATGTTTTGGTAAATATCTTTCTCTTTTTCTATGCATGTTTTTGAATTGTTATTTATCTGGGATCATGAACAGATTTATTTTCCATTTTATGTATGCGTTTTGGCATAGCTATTCATCAAGATAGGAGAGGTTTGGTTGCAGTAACTCATAAATTGTGACTATTAGTGGTTTTCTACAGCAAATGTATATTTCATCCTTATGCAAAGTCTCCTTTAAAGTTTCTGGTTGAAGCATCTCTCTTGAGAAACTCTTTCAAGCATTGACCAAGTATTTGGGTTGTTTGATCCTTCTGGAACATATGGTTTCCAGGATCCATGTAAAAAGAGAAGAGAGAGCTGCACATCCAAAAGGGAGTGATTTTTTTTCTAGTTGATATTTCATGGAAGAGCAGTTGACTTACATGTTCTGTTAGCTTCTGCTGACAGCAAAGTGAGTCAGTTATACATTTATACACACACGCATATATATTCTTTTTCTTTTTTTTAAATTTTATTTTATTTTTAAACTTTACATAATTGTATTAGTTTTGCCAAATATCAAAATGAATCCATCACAGGTATACATGTGCTCCCCATCCTGAACCCTCCTCCCTCCTCCCTCCCCATACCATCCCTCTGGGTCGTCCCAGTGCACTAGCCCCAAGCATCCAGTTATTCTTTTTCATATTCTTCTCCGTGATGGTTTATTACAGGATACTGAATGTGGTTCCCTGTGCTGTACAGTAGGTCCTTGTGGTTTATCCATCCTATGTACAAGAGTTTACATCTGCTAATCCCACACTCCCAATTCTCCTCTCTCCCAAACCCACTCCCCTGCCCCTTGGCAAACACAAGTCTGTTCTCTATGTATGTGAGTCTGTTTTTGTTTCCTAGACATACCGATTTGCATCATATTTTAGATTCCACATATAAGCAATCTCATATGATATTTGTCTCTCTCTTTCTAGCATACTTCGCTTAGTATGATAATCTCTAGGCCCAATCATGTTGCCGCAAATGCATTTTATTCTTTTTTTATGGCTGAGTAGTACTCCATTGTGTATATGGACCACGTCTTCTTTATCCATTCCTCTGTTGATGGACATTTAGGTTGCTTCTGTGCCTTGGCTGTTGTAAATAGTGCTGCTATGAATGTTAGAGTGCATGCATCGTTTCAAATTAGAGTTGTGTTCAGATATATGCCTAGGGATGGGATTGCTGGGCCACATGACAACTCTGTTATTAGTTTAGTTTTTTTTTTTTTCCCCAGGAACCATAAGGCACCATTTTAAGGTCCAGGTTTAGAATTGGCTTAATTGCCTCTGTCCATTCCCTGGACTAAATCTCAGACACATGACCCCTCTCTGAATCTCAGGGTGGACTTCCTATGCATCGAGAGAGGAAATGTCATTGTCCACAACCACATTTAATGGTCTCTGTCGAATCTGATTGTAGCAGTTTATCTGGTCTTCTCTCACTGGTTTATTTGCCTAAAAGTGACTTTGTGCCTGATGTTTCACTGTTGTGAATGGTGTGTCAGTAACCATGGCGATACACATCAACTTTTGCTTATCTTTGATTTTTCCTTTTGGATAAATCCCTGCATGTAGGAGTGATAGAAATAATAACAGAAATTTAATTCCTGTGTGTGTCTGGTTCTGTAATACTTAGATGCTCTCTCATTTAATGAGCAGGACATTGTAATAATCTCCGTTTTGCAGATGAGTTGGTCCAGCCTTTGAGTTCTTGTCTCCTGAGGGCAAAGCTTCCTGTCTGTCTCTGCTGGTTCAAAGGGTCTTTGGACTTCAGAGCCAGTTTCTCTTCAGAAAGATTATATTACTTTACACTTTTTCACGGCATATAAAAACAACCAAAGGCCCAGCTCCAACAAATGTTTTTCTTAAATTTTGTCCATAGAAATAGTCTCAGTGTGGGAACACGGCTCAGTGGCCAAGAAATGAAAGGAGTGCGGCAAGGTTGAGGTTTACTGAAGATTCACTGTCCTTCTAGAGATTCGGTTCATACTTCTATAAAATTAGTAGATCACCTTGAAAGATTTGAGGCTTGGAATGCTGAGAAATTCCAAAAAAATGTCTTCCAAAAATAACACTTTAGAAAGTTCCAAGGCATGAAAGTTTCAATATTTCTAATTCTGGACCGTTCCAGAAAGTTCCAAGGCATTGAGATTCCAATATTTCTAGTTATGGAGACTTCCAGAAAATATTTAGGTTGGAAGGATTTTTAAATAAGTATAAAAGCTGCCAAATGAATTAAATTTCATAACTGTTATTAGGGGAATTGGCACCACTTTGGATATATGTTATTATCATCATTCCTTCACTCATTTATACAACAAATGTGTATATTATGGCTGTCTCTTGCCAGGCATTTAGATGTTCTGGAATTACAGAGATGATTTAAAAAAGAGTAACCTCTTATGCACCCCACTCCAGTACTCTTGCCTGGAACATCCCATGGACGGAGGAGCTGGGTAGGCTGCAGTCCATGGGGTCTCGAAGAGTCGGACATGACTGAGTGACTTCACTTTCACTTTTCACTTTTCACTTTCATGCATTGGAGAAGGAAATGGCAACCCACTCCAGTGTTCTTGCCTGGAGAATCCCAGGGACAGGGGAGCCTGGTGGGCTGCCGTCTATGGGGTCGCACAGAGTCGGACACGACTGAAGTGACTTTGCAGCTTAGCAGGAGCAACCCCTCATGGGGTATTTATTCTAGTGTAGGAAGCAGAAACCAAGTTGCATTCCTAATTAATTTCTTTTTTTAGTTTTTTTATATATATATATACACACACATATATCTCTTCTTTTTCAGATTCTTTTCCCATTTAGATTATTACACAATACTGAGTTGAGTTCCCTGTGCTATATAGTAGGTCTTGTTGGTGACCTGCTTTATATATAGTAGTGCATATCTGTTAATCCCAAACTCCTAATTTTACCCTCCCCACCACTTTTCCCCTTGGGTAACCATAAATTTGTTTTTAAAGTCTGTGAGTCTGTTTCTATTTTGTAAATTAGTTCATTTGTATCATTTTGTGTTTTTTTAGATTCCAAGTACAAGTGATATCATATGATATTTGTCTTTCTCTAGCTGATTTAGCTCACTGAGTATAATAATCTCTAGGTCCATCCATGTTGCAGCAAATGACATTATTGTTTTGTTTATGACTGAGTAATATTCCATCATATTCCATTATGTACATGTACCACATCTCCTTTACCTATTCATCTGTCAACGGACATTTGGGTTGCTTCCATGGCACTCTCTCTCTCTCTCTCTCTATATATATATATATATACACATACATATATATATATTTGTGTATATGAATCACTTTGCTGTATAGCAGAAATTAACATAGCATTGTAAATCAATTATACTTCAATAAAAACAATAAAATGAAAACAAGGAATAAAAATTTACACAAATTCAGCTATTTGAGCTCAGAAATAGAGAAATAGTCTAAATTAAGAAAAGCCCATGTACGTAACACAGAGAGGGCAGGGGAGCAGGTGGTGAGAAGGACTGTTAGTAGGAGGCACAGGAAGTGCAGGGTGGACACGTCATGGCTTTTTCCTGAGCTGTGGATACTGTTGCAAGCTTTTCAGCCAAGGTGAGGCATGATCATGTTTCCCTTAAAGAGAAACAAACAGGGACTTCCCTGGAAGTCCAGTGGTTATGACTCTGTGCTTCCACTGCAGTGGGTGCAAATTTGATCCTTGGTCGGGGAGCTGAAACTCCAATCCTTTGGCCACCTCATGCGAAGAGTTGACTCATTGGAAAAGACTCTGATGCTGGGAGGGATTGGGGGCGGGAGGAGAAGGGGACGACAGAGGATGAGATGGCTGGATGGCATCACCGACTCAATGGACATGGGTTTGGGTGAACTCTGGGAGTTGGTGATGGACAGGGAGGCCTGGCGTGCTGCAGTTCATGGGGTCGCAAAGAGTCAGACACAAATGAGTGACTGAACTGAACTGAACTGAACTGGGGAACTAAATTCTACAAGCTGTAAGGTGTGGTCAAAAAAAAAGCGGGGGGTGGGGAGAGAGAGAAACAGTAGTTTACTTTCATTGCATTGGAAGGCAATTTGGATCGGGGTGATGACAGTGGAGAGGACTGGATGGATTTAAGAGAACTTGGCAAATGAATGACGCTGAGGTTGAAAGAAAAGAAAGTGACAAGGAGGTCCCCAAGATTCCCATTCTCTGCTTAGACAACAAACTTTGGCCAAGAAGCAGGTTGGGGCCGGAGCAATCTTGAGGCTGGCTTTGGACAAGTTGCATTTGGGATGCCAGCAAGACATCCATAAGAACCTGGTGAGTAGGCAGCTAGATACAAAGGTCTGAAGCTCACAGGCAGGATTTTGGCTGAGATTTTGAATTTTTGAGTCATTGGCATATAGATGGTATTTGAATCCACAGACATATAGTCAGAACAAACTAAACTGGCAACCTTTCAGCAGTGACCCCTCTGCCAAAGCATGAGATGAAAGGAAAAAAAAGAAGACATCTCATACTGGATTATTCTTAACACCAAGATCGTGTTTTCCCATAGGTGCTGTTAATTTTTGAGATAATGGCAGAATCTCCCTCCTGGAAAATGGGGGCTACCTTTAAAGCTCATTTTTAATGTGAAAACTTTAGAGAGCATCTGATAAATGATAGGTTAAATAGCACATCTGGATAGTGGTCTGCTTTTCCCTTGACTCTGACTTTGGCTTGCATTTATTTTCATGATTATGGCAACCAAATTTTTGTGTGTGGTGTGAAAAGATGCATGCACCCCAATATTCATAGCAGCCCTATTCACAATAGCCAAGGCATGGAAGCAATGTGCATGTCCATTGATGGAGGAACGGATAAAGAAGATGTGATACATGTTTACAATGGAATACTACTCAGCCATAAAAAAGAGCATAGTAATGCCATTTGCAGCAACACGGATGGACCTAGACAGTATCATACTAAGTGAAACAAGTCAGAAAGAGAAGGACAGATATCGTATGACATCACTTATATGTAGAATCTAAGCAAATGATACAAATGAACTGATTTATACAACAGAAACAGACTCACAGACTTCAAAACAAAGTTAAGCTTACCAAAGGGGAAAGATGGGGAGGAGGGATACATTGGGAATTTGAGATGAACAGATACACATTGCTATATAAAAAATAGATGAATAACTAGGACCTACTGTATGGCTCAGGGAAACTGTGCTCAATATTGGTTAATAATGGGCATGGGAAAAGAACCTGAAAAAGAATGGATGTATTTATATGTATAACTGAATCACTTAGGTGTACACCTGAAACTAACACAGCATTGTAAATCAACTATGAAATAAAAATTAAATATGAGGTATGAAATAAATAGGAAATAAAAATTAAATTGAAAGAATAAAAAGAATCTGCCCCCTAAAAATAATTCTTGTGTGTGTTGAATCCACATATCTGTTTCAATAAAGACCGAGTGTCTTTTAAGTAGGAGAAGGCGATGGCACCCAACTCCAGCGCTCTTGCCTGGAGAATCCCATGGTGCAGGAGCCTGGTGGGCTGCAGTCCATGGAGTCGCAAAGAGTTGGACACGACTGAGTGACTTCACTTTCACTTTTCACTTTCCTGCATTAGAGAAGGAAATGGCAACCCACTCCAGTGTTCTTGCCTGGAGAATCCCAGGGATGGCGGAGCCTGGTGGGCTGCCATCTATGGGGTCGCACAGAGTTGGACACGACCGAAGCGACTTAGCAGCAGTCTTTTAAGTAACAGCCATCAGTTGGGAAAGGGATGAAGGGGAGATGAGAGGAGGAGGAAGAGGTGCTTGGAGAGGGTGAGGGACAGTGGTGTGCACTAAGGAAGGGAATGTCAGAGCCATACCCAGAAGGAGGCAGAGGGTGGCATGCTGACTGTTGATGGTGGAGCTCTGTGAACCTCGTGCTGGACAGCTGGGTGAGTGATAAACTCGATTTGAATTATTCTAGCACTGTGTAACATCATTCCTTAGAACACTTGTTCTTTTTCTGTTTTCTTTTTGAATTTTTATTTTTAATGGTGGTAAAATATGCATTGCATAAAATTTACCATTTCAAGCCTTTAAAAAACAATTGGGGTATAGTTGCTTTACAAGGTGGTATTGGTTTCTGCTGTACAGTGAAGTGAATCAGCTATGTGTACACATATATCTCCTCCCTCTTGGACTTCCCTCTCACCTCCCCACTGCACCCCAGCCCTCTAGGTCACCACCGAGCACCAAGCTGGACTCCCTGTGCTATACAGCAGCTTCCCACAGGATATCTGTTTAATGCACACAAGTGTATACATGTCAGTCCTAATCTCTCCCAGCACATCTCACCCACCCCTTTCCCCTGTGTGTCCACAAGTCTTTTTTTCTATTCCTGCCCTGAAAATAGGTTCGTCTGTACTGTTTTTCTAGATTCCACATACATGTGTTAATATTCGATACTTGTTTTTTCTTTCTGACTCACTTCACTGTGCGTGACAGACACATCTGTCTGTCATGTGTGTGCTCAGTTGCGTCCGACTCTTTGTGACCCCATGGACTGTCAACCACCAGGCTCTTCTGTCCATGGGATTTTCCAGGCAAGAATACTGGAGTGGGACTAAGATCCTAGGTGGCCTAGAGGTAAAGAGCCCACCTGCCAGTGCAGGAGATGTGAAAGACGTGGGTTCGATCCCTGGGTTGGAAAGATCCCCTGGAGAAGGAAAGGGAAACCTGCTCCAGGGTTCTTGTCTGGGAAATCCCATGGACAGAGGAGCCTGGTGGGCCACAGTTTGTGGGGTTGCAAAGAGTTGGACACAGCTGAGCACACACACTCAAGGTCCTACCAGTTGTGCAGCATGCCCAGAAAATAAAATATGCATGAACATGTGTCACCTGTAACATGAGCATGATTCCTTTCATTCATTAATGAGGGAACCGGATAGGTGGCAAGGTTGTCTTTCAAGACCTTTGAAGGTCAACTTTGAAAAGCTGGATATTTATAGATAACTCGATAAAGGGATGTTATATCGAGCTACTGAGTTAGCTGCAAGGAGGGTTTATGCCCTACAGGGCAAATAAGCTGTAACCCCAAGTAATATATAGCTTCACTGTATACAGACACCAAACCAGTAGTAAATAGCCAAGCCAAACATAGGTGCCTCCTTCTAGAAAATTAAACAGCCCTCAGGTGAGCCTGTTAACCAATAATAATGGAAGGACAGAAGTCATGCTCTTGTCTTGTTTCCAGGTTTTGGACAATATTTCTTTTTAAAGAAAACAAAATTTATTTATTTGACCATGCTAGGTCTTATTTGCAGCATGTGGGATCTTGTTCCCTGACTAGGGATTGAACCTAGGTCCCCTGCTTTGGGAGCACAGAGTCTTCGCCACTGGACCAATAGGGAAGTCCCTGGACAGTATTTCTTAACAGAAGTGTCATTGTGATTGGAAAATGCCCGTATATCTCTGTGTTGTCCTGCTGAACAATGTGGCAGATTTCCTAAACCCATTTCTGCTCTGTTTACTTAAGATATCACAAGATGCCTCCAGTCCCTGTGTAAGTGTTAAGTTAGAATGTTTCTCAATTTTATAAGTGCTTGGTCTTCATCTAGACGATAAGCTACTAAAGGCAGAATCCCTGTCTCTTTAGTCTTTATGTTCATCCCACTCCCTTTAATGGAGGTGATTTTTCAGGCTACTTCACCAAATGTAGAAGCACTGCAGTATATATAATCCTTGAAGATTTTCCGGCCTCCTCTTTTTTCCCCTTGGGTGGGATCTGAGTCCCAGGTCACGGGGCTTAAGCTAGATGCATGTTATCTCAGCTGGGTTTCAGCCCTTAGCGCTTCTGCATCCATACTCGCATCTTCTGAGAACATCACCTCCGTGTTTGCTCTCTGGCTGCCTGGTCCAGATGTCATTCTACCATGGTGTCCCTTCATCTAGACTCGTTATTCCAGCAGAGCATGAACCCCTTGCGGACTAGCTCTCCTGTTCTTCTTTGGGGTCAAACAGACTGTTAGTGGTGTTGCTTCAGTTTCCCAAACTTCCTTACTTAACAGCTGTTTGTATTAGTTCTTTGGTTTTCTTCCCATGGAAGAGTAGGGGATTCTGATAGGTTTGGACACCCAAGATTTTCCATGGAAATTTAAGGCACAGATGGCTTCTGCTGAGAGATCTTCCAATATATTTGAAGCGGGGTGAGATTCTATCTCACCTCACTCCACCTGCCCTTTGAGGCAATTCTGAAGAGCAGGCAGATTCAAATACCATTTCATTGAATCTCTTCCTAATGTATATTTTCTTCTTCTTTGCTTTGTATCTGTTCCCCTTCCTTGAATCAGAAAATTATCCTCTAATTGTTTGAATAAAGGACCGATTCTTCAAAATCTATATTGTATAGGGCTGGGTTGACCTGAGTTTCTTACACTCAGAAGCTAAGGTTTTGCTTTTATTCATTGCATTTATGCTACAAGTGAATTGGGAATTTGTGGCCTGGTAGTATCAGGATCTGATAGAGAGAGTGTTTGGGGCGAGGGGCGGGAGGGAGGCACCAAGGGAAAGAATAAAATAAAATGTTATGACAAAGATGAGAAAAGAATTATAGGGAGGGATGTATCAAGTAACGATCAAAAATATTTTTCCACTACACTTACCAGAGTGCCCTGCACCAGTAGAGAGTTATATATATAGTCATCAAGGGAATAAATGTGCCTTATGTAACAGAAAACACACAGGAAATGGGCTTCTTTAATTTCCTTTTGTTGAAACTGATGATTTCTAAGTGTGTCATTTCCAGTACTTGCTGAACATCGTGTGATTGTGTATGAGTGTGTATGTCTTTTTTCAATTAACTTGTCAGTCTACCCTTATTTTTCAGGGAAAGAAAGCATTTCAAATTATTCTACATTGTTTAAATAAATGCGCTTACTGATTTGTGAAAATCCAGGACTTGATCTGCCGTATTTTTACCGGAATCTCTTTGTAATTTGGAGGACATTTGGAAGGCCTATAAAAAAATAATTCTTTCTTTAAATCAATTGGATGAAGTTTAGGGGAAAAGATTCTTTCTGATTTCTTTCAGATCTGAATAATGCAAGAGCTATTGGCTTTAAAGGACTTTATATATTGCATTGTGTTTTGTGAATTTTTCGATATTGAGTGCTTTTGGCACTTTTCAGACAAGAGCAATGATGATGAGAAAGGATGCCTGTGGGGTATTCAGTCTGTTGCGGGGAGCGGGCCCTGATGTTAGTGCGAGGTGCAAATCAAAGGAAATTTGGAAGCATCGTATCCTTAAGTTCTGAGGATAGCTGCACTGATAGAAATGTTTCCAGTAAATCTGGGTTTACAGAGAAGCCTCTGTTTAAATAACCATCTCTAGGTTTTTTTAGAGAGAAGTTTCACTACTGCTTGCCTTGAGCAAACCCTCATCAAGAACAAGAAACCGTGGGATTTCCCTGGCAGTCCAGTGGTTGAGACTGTACTTCCACCACAGGGGTCATGGGTTCAATCCCTGATCAGGAAACTAGTAGGATCCCACATGCTGTGCATTACAGCTTATGCTGCTACTGCTGCTAAGTCACTTCAGTTGTGTCTGACTCTGTGTGACCCCAGAGACGGCAGCCCACCAGGCTCCCCCATCCCTGGGATTCTCCAGGCAAGAACACTGGAGTGGGCTGCCATTTCCTTCTCCAAAGCAGGAAAGTGAAAAGTGAAACTGAAGTCGCTCTGTCGTGTCTAACTCTTAGCGACCCCACGGACTGTAGCCTACCAGGCTCCTCTGTCCATGGGATTTTCCAGGCAAGAGTACTGGAGCGGGGTGCCATTGCCTTCTCTGAAGGCATGTAATACATACAGCTTATACATACATGCATATATATATGGGCTTCCCAGGTGACTCAGTAGTAAAAGAATCTGCCTGCCAATGCAAGAGACACAGGATCAGGAGGATCTCTTGGAGTAGGAAATGGTGACCCACCCCAGTATTCTTGCCTGGAAAATTTCGTGCAGAGCAGCCTGGCGGGCTGGTGGCAAAGAGTCAGACACAACTGGACATGCATGCACAACAACTATACGTGAAATCTTTTATAAAAGATTTTTTATAAAAGATTCCTTTATAAAAAAAGAACAAGTAGCCATACCCTTGGGTCCTGAAAGTTAAATGTTAACAGACAGGTTGATGGAGGTCTGTGGCTGTTGCCTGTCCAACATCCACGCTCCGTTCATCCAACAACCTCCGACTAGTTGCTTTGGGTACCATACTGTCTCCTTCAGATACAGGCTTGGTGGAATTATTATTATTATTCTTTTTGGTGGAATTATTAAGACACCTCACCTCTCCTGGCCAGGGCAGCTAGTCTTGCCAACACTGGACCAGTAAGACGTTATTTCCCAGCGGAGGGACAAAAAACACCCAGAAGTGGTAGGGCTTTATTTTATCAAAACTGGGGCATCTTGGACATGATTTCCTTGGTTCTCACGCCTGAATCTCCAAAGCTGCTCAGGGTTCTGTCCTTTCCAGGTGGAGTTTTGTTTCCGTGACTGCTGTTCTGAGACCAGTTCCAAGGAAGAGTGTGTTGGGGTGGCAGTTGTTCCCACGCCAGCTGAATGTCCTGCGATTCACCTCAGTTCTGACCCTATCTACCAGGCGGACAGCATCAGACCTCAGAGGTTAAAGGCTCAGTCCCATGAGACAGCCCCACCCCAGGTCATCTGTTGCCTGTGACCGACTGGCTATAGATTGTAGGTACCAATGACACCTCTCCTCCGTGGGCTCAATTAACTTGCTGGAGCGACTCATGGAATCCAGAGAGACGTTTTACTCATAGATTACTGGTTTATTATAAAAGGCTATAACTCAGGAACAGACAGACTGAAGAGCCCAGAGCAAGGTGGGGGAAGGGTACAGAGCTCTTCAGGCACCGCGATGCCCAGGCTTCTAAGTGTTCTCAGCCCCAAAGTTCTCCCAGTCTAGTCCTCTTGCGTTTATTTTAATTTTTTTTTAAATTTTGTATTGAAGTATAGCTGATTAACAGTGTTGTGATAGTTTCAGGTGAACAGTGAAGGGACTCAGACATACATATACGTATCTCTTGGGTTTTCATGGAGACTTCATTCCCCATGGACAGAGGAACCTGGCGAGCTACAGTCTATGGGGTCGCAAAGAGTCGGACACAACTGAGTGGCTCAGCACAGCGTACAGCACACATCACATAGGCATGCATGTGTGCCCAGTCGCTTCAGTCATATTTGATTCTTCATGATCCCATGGACTGTAGCCCACCAGGCGCCTCTGTCCATGGGATTTTCCAGGCAAGAATACTGGAATGGGTTATTATGCCCTCCTCCAGGAGATCTTCCAAACCCTGGGGATCAAACCCATGTCTCCTGGATCTCCTGCATTGCAATCAGATTCTTTACCACTAAGCCACCAGGGAAGCTCCATTACATAGGCGCAATTGATTAAATTATTGACCACTGATGACTGACTGAACTTGCAACCTCTCTCCCTTCCCTGCAGTCAGGGTTGGGTAGGGGATGCTGCTGCTGCTGCTGCTAAGTTGCTTCAGTCATGTCTGACTCTGTGCGACCCCATAGATGGCAGCCCACCAGGCTCCCCTGTCCCTGGGATTCTCCAGGCAAGAATACTGGAGTGGGTTGCCATTTCCTTCTCCAGGGCATGAAAGTGAAACGTGAAAGTGAAGGGGATGCTAGGGAGACTGAGAGCCCCAATCCTCCAGTCAGATGGTTGGCTCCACTGGCAACCAGCCACCACCCTTAGATGTGTCCCAAAGTCATCTCATTAATATATCAATAACAAAAGATATCTTTACACCTCTTCTAACAGTAAATTCCAGGAGTTTTAGAAGCTTTATGCCAGAAATGTAGAGAAAGGCCAAATGTATATTTATTCTTATAAATAACAGTATAACAGTGACCAACCCCAGGAGCCTTTCAAATCTCTCTGATTTGCACGTTAGGGACTCTGCTGCTCCTGCTTACAGCCGGAGTGTCCTGAGTTGTGTTTAAGTCAGCCAAAACCTCTGGTTGCAATATTAGAGAGTCTTGAAGTTTCCAAATAATGTCAAAGGGTAATTTGATAGAGCTTATCTAGCCACAGAGAGTTTAAAGTTTATTTTTCCCAATGTTCTGAGACATGAAAGTTTGATTTGCTGGCTCTTCCTTCAAAAATTCCTGCTGTCAAGATATTGACATCTTTTCTTAGGATGTAAGAGGACAATATATGAGGTGCCACTGGACCTAAGTCTCGCATCCTTGGTATTTGTTACATTTGATATATTTTGAGTTATCTTCCAGCGATGGAACACACACATTGTGTGTGTGTGTAGGAATGTAAAATTGTAAAGTTAAGCATTTAAAATATAGTAAACTTTTAACCCCCCTTTTTAATATTTAAAAAATACTGAAGTCATCTGTTTTTTTTTTCCCCCATATCTGATAAGGTGAACTATAATCCACTTAAAAAAATCTTAGCAGGAATGTCATAGGGGGGTGGCACAGGGACAGAGCAGTTGCAAATTGATGTTTCTCTCCTCATCATTTTAAAGAATTAGGATTCTATCAAGCAAATAATAACTGAAGTTTGGCGATGCATCATGCAAGATTAATGTATGAATTAGTCTCTGATGAGATTGGTTTTAATTAAGATCACAAGGCTGAGTGAGGACAGCAAAGTGAAAGAGTGAAATTATACTAAGACAAGTTTTCTGTCCAGCAAATCTATTTGGAAGTGCCCTTAAGGTTTCTTAGGAAAATGCTTTAACACAATACAAAATTATTGCAGGAAGCTGGGGACGCCCTCCCTTCCAGGGCCCAAGAGTGGGCTGTTGTCTAACACTTGGAAATGAATTGTCTGAGCAGACACTTGTGCTCACAAAGCAAGAGACTTCACTGGGAAGGCGTGCCTGGGCTGAGTGAGAGCAGCAGGGTAAGTGAACCCAGGAGAACTGCTCTGCCACATGGCTCACAGCCTTGGGTTTTATGGTGATAGAGTTAGTTTCTAGGTTGTCTCTGGCCAATCACCGTGACTCAGGTTCCTTCCTTGTGGTGTGCACATCACTCAGCCAAGGTGATTCCAGTGAGGAGGATTCTGGGAGGTTGGTAAGACATGTGGAATCTCCTTTTGATCTTTCCTGAATTCTTCCGGTTGGTGGTGGCTTGTTAGTTCCATATTCCTTACCAGGACCTCCTTTTGTAAAATAACTCATGCAAATGGTTACTGTGGTGCCTGTGTAGGGAGAATGGTTTCAGCCAATGTTTCCAGTAACAAAATCATCATGGTGTTTTTACTGAAGTTGCAAATCCTGTTCAGTAGATGCAGACATAGTCTTGTTAGTCTACATGTAATGCAAAAACAAACAAGCAGTTCTGTGTGTGTGAGTGATAACAGCCTTGGCAAATGACTTCCAACCAGCATTTAAAAGGCAGGGCCCTGAATCCATGCCTACAAGGAAATTGATGAGTGCAGGGCGCCTGGGAAAGGCAGGAAGTGATGGGACACATGAAGGATGGGGGAATATGCGGGAATATGCCCATGAGAGTAGCGGATGTTCAGTCCTGGCTGAGTGGGAACGAGGCCCCGACATGATTTCTAAACTTGAAACTCTTGATTTTGGAAAGTTAACCAGGAAATAATCAAATGGCCAACGGGTACATGAAAAGATGCTCAGCATTTTTCATCCTAAGAGAAATGCAAATCAGAACCATAGGGAGATGCTTTGGACTCAATTGTATTTTGAAACAGCATTTCATTTTAACAGGCAGAGAGAGCCACTGTTGCTCCCTGCCTCTTTTGATTTACAAGCCTCTATTTTGTTGCTGAAGTAAGCTCAACATTCAAAAAATGAAGATCATGGCATCCAGTCCCATCACTTCATGGGAAATAGATTGGGAAACAATGGAAACAATGATAGACTTTATTTTTGGGGTCTCCAAAATCACTGCAGATGGTGACTGCAGCCATGAAATTAAAAGATGTTTGCTCCTTGGAAGAAAGCTATGACCAACCTAGATCACATATTAAAAAGCAGAGACATTACTTTGCCAACAAAGGTCCATCTAGTCAAAGCTATGGTTTTTCCAGTAGTTATGTATGGATGTGAGAGTTGGACCATAAAGAAAAGTTGAGCACCGAAGAATTGATGCTTTTGAACTGTGGTGTTCAAGAAGACTCTTGAGAGTCCCTTGGACTGCAAGGAGATCCAACCAGTCCATCCTAAAGGAGATCAGTCCTGGGTATTCATTGGAAGGACTGATGCTGAAGCTGAAGCTCCAGTACTTTGGCCACCTGATGCAAAGAATTGACTCCTTGGAAAAGACCCTGATGCTGGGAAAGATTGAAGGCGGGAGGAGAAGGGGGCAACTGAGGATAAAATGGTTGGATGACATCACCGACTTGATGGACATGAGCTTGAGCAGGCTCTGGGAGTTGGTGATGGATGGGGAAGGCTGGCGTGCTGCAGTCCATGGGGTTGCAAAGAGTTGGACATGAACTGACTGACTGAGATCAAGAGTGTTTGAGGGCCCCGACCGAGGGAAGGATGGGGCTCTGTCCACAAAGCCGGGGAGGCTGCAGGAGAAGCAATTTCAGGCATGGGGTGACCAGGTGGTTTCCTGAAGTTCCCCAGACCATGTGTCTCTCCCACACTATACAGGGGCTCTTTAGAGTATAAAGCATTTTGCTCTCATTACCTCATCATCAGCCTTGGGAGGCCTTCAATAAAGGATTACATAAATGATGAAACCTCTTTCCTCCCGGCAAAAATGGCTTGTGTGTATACATGAGAAATAATGTTTCTTGATTGAGAGAGAAGAAAATAGAACATTCTTTGTTCAATATTACAAAGCACTCCAGCCCACTGCCCGCTCCCATGCTTTAGGGTTCTTTTCAAGTCCTGAGTTCTCCTTCATGTGTTTTGAGCCCAAAGTTCTCCTTAATGTGTTTTGAGCCCAAAGTTTTGTCACTGTTCAGTCACGCAGTCGCATCTGACTCTTTGTGATCCCGCGGACTGCAGCACACCAGGCCTCCCTGTCCCTCACTATCTCCTGAAGTTTGCCCAAGTTTGTGTCCATTGAGTTGGTGATGCCATCCAACCATCTCATCCTCTGCCACCTTCTTCTCCTTTTGCCTTCAATCTTTCCCAGCATCAGAGTCTTTTCCAACGAGTCAGCTGTGAGCCCAATGACATCTCCCTATATCCAGTTTCACTACATTGGTACAGGTTGTTGGCATCTTTCTTCCTTGTTAGTGTCCACATGGATCCACCCCAGTTCTGTTCCTGGCTCCTTGCAACCCATTCCCCTCCCAGCAGCAGGAGTGATTTTCAGGGCACATGAAATCAATTCTCTCTCCCATTCATTTATTTAGGTGCATTGGGTTTTAGTTGTGACATGCAGGGTCTTCACTGTGGCTTATGGGCTTTGGATTGTGTGAGCTCAGTAGCTGGCACACTCAGCTTAGTTGCTATGCAGCACGTGGGATCTTAGTTCCCTGACCAGGGATCAAACCCATATCCCTTGTATTGCAAGGTGGATTCTTAATCCCTGGACCACCAGGGAAGACTCTCTCTCCAGTGTCATCTCCAGAAGTCATCCTTTGATGGCTTCATTGTGGTCAAGAGAAGATGCAGGTTCTTGACCTGCAAGGTTGTGCATGAGCTGGTATCAGCCCACCTCCCTGTGTTCCAGTCATCCTGGCTTCCCTGATTGGATTGTTCAAACCTCTTGTTTCACCAAAGCCCTTGTAAGTGTCCCTCCTCTACCTGAAAAAGTTGATTAGTTGACTTCTTTTCATTCATCCGTAGATGTTGTTCTCAGTCTTGGAAAGCTGGATCCTTGGCCTCACTCACTCCCCTGGGGCAGGTTCCTGACTGATGGGCACGCCCTCTGTGAGCTCTGCCCACCCCTGGCCCTCCTAAGAGTGTCCTCAGCATCCTTACTCAGTGGGGCTGGGTAGGTCTGTTTGGAGGTGGGGAAGAATGGTTTATGGGCTAAAAGAATCAGAGACCTTCACTCTACACATGTGAACAATTTCCATCATCCTTACCTTTGAAAGTCACCCCTCAAGCTCATTAATTTGCTCCTTGTTTTGTTTTGTTTTTTTAGCATATGTCATATTGAGCGCGTTCCGTGTGTTCTCTGTCCTGAGGGACCTGCAGGCAGGAGCAGCCCAGCTGCTGTTCTTTATGATGATACTAATAGCTGACATTTGCCAGCTGTCATTCACACGCCAGAACTGACTGTAAGCCCTGGACACAGACAGACCTTAACTTGTGTGGTTTCATCTTGCCACTGTTAGGATCTCCATTTTTAAATGAAGAAAAAGCAATTAGATTAGTGAGAGAGCTCCAGAAAGCTATCCAGCAGTCTGGGCTCCACCTCCTAGCTTAGAGCAGCAGGACCAGAAGATGCTGGGGAATGGGTGGAGTGAGAGGGCCATCCAGGTGGGCTGGTTGTGAGAAGGTAACGACTACCACATGGCCTGGAAGACATCCCCAGATCCCTGGGCTGGACCATCTGGGGTCTTGGGAAAATGACCAGATCTGTGTTTGTGGATGTCTATAGATAGATAGACATCCACTTGTCTGTCTATCTGCCTATCTATCTGTCTATACATATGTCCAACCATCTGTCCATCTATCATCTATATATATTTTTTTGGCCACACCTTGCAGCATGCAGGATCTAAGTTTCTCAACCAGGGGTTGAACGCATGCCCCATGTAGTGGAAGCACCGAGTCTTAACCAGTGTACCGCCAGGGAAGTGTATCTATGTCTATCTTATCTATCTGTCTATGTACCTACCTCCCCATCCCTCTATTATCTATCTATCCAGCCATCTATGCATCTGACTGTCATCTATATCTCTGCCTTTGCATCCATCCATCCATCATCTATGTGTGTATGTATGTATCTATCTGACTTCCTTGGTGGCTCAGTGGTAAAGAATCCGCCTGCAGTGGCAGGAGACATGGGTTCAGTTCCTGGGTCAGGAAGATCCCCTGCAAAAGGAAATGGTAATCCACTCCAGTATTCTTGCCTGGGAAATCCCATGGGCAGAGGAACCTGGTGGGCTACAGTCCATGGGTTTGCCAAAGAGTAAACTCAGGGACTAAACAATAACAACGTATCTGTCTGCCTGTCTGTCTATCATCCATTTGTAAGCATCACTATTGCAAGGAAGTTGTCTAAAGATAAGCAAATGCTGTGATAGAGCTTTGCTTACCCAACACTTCCAGCCAGTTCTCCTGATTGGTTTTGAAGGTGATGTTATGTAGATGAATCCAACTTCCCTGTCTGGATGCCATTGCGTGTTTCCCCCTAGGTCTTTATGAGTCTCCAATTTGGGGATTTCCTCCTCACTGGGGTCTGCTCAGGATGGGACCAGGGTGAGTCCAATATGGTGCCCTGGCACTCAGTCCAGCTCTTGAAGTCCAGGGATTGTGCTGGGCAGTGGAGGCCTCCTTGTGTTTTGAACCTGGACCCTCCACTTGTCTCACTCAAGCTCAGCTCTTAAAGCCTGGAGAGCTTTTAGACATTGGGATATATGCAAGGCTGCAAATACGTAATCTCTACATTTAGCACTGCAGTTTCCAATTACGCACAGACATATATATTTGTCACAGGCTTCGTTTCAGCCTGTCTCCTCTTGCTGCGGGCTATATAAAATCTCCCTCCCCACCCACTTTTAATCATTAAATAGGAATCATTCAGGCACATGAGATCCTGGAGTAGAATCTTGAAATGTAACAATAATAGTTTCAGCACAGAGCTGAGGAAAGTACATCCCCGAGCTATCCTAACTTTGTAGAATTTGCAATATTAAACAGTGAAAATTGACATTCAGTAGAATAGTGATAGTTAACATTGATATGTGCTGGGCATTGTTTGAAGAATGTGCCATGAGCTAAGTTGCTTAGTCGTGCCTGACTCTTTGCGACCTTGTGGACCAAGGCCTGCCAGGCTCCTCTGTCCATGGGATTCTCCAGGAAAGATTACTGGAATGGGTTACCATGCCTTTTTCCAGGGGATCTTCCTGACCCAGGGATCGAACCCATGTCTCTCATATCTCCTGCATTGGTAGGTGGATTCTTTACCACTAACGCCACCAGTAATCTTTAAAATAGCCCATTGGCTAGCAACTGCTATTACCCCCATTGCACAGATGAGGAAGATGATTTTCTTTCATTGAAGTACAGTTGGTGTACAATGTTGTGTTAGTTTTAGGTGTACAGCAATGTGATTCGATCTTATATATGTGTATGCTGTTGTAGTTCAGTCACTAAGTCATGTCCAACTCTTTGCAACCCAGTGGATTGTAGCATGCCAGGCTTCCCTGTCCTCCACTATCTCCCAGAGTTTGCTCAATATATATATTGAGTTTGTATATATATGTGTGTGTGTATATGTATACATATATATATATATATATTCTTTTTCAGATTCTGTTTTTCACCAGGGTTATCGAAACATGTTGAGTATAGTTCCCTGTGCTATACAGTAGAACCTTGCTGTTCATCTGTCTTTATACCTCTGAATCCCAAACTTCTAATTTATTCACCCTGCTGCCTCTCCCCTTTGTTTACCCATAGTTTGTTTTCTGTGTCTGTGCATCTGGTTTTTTTTTTTTTTTTGCAAATAAGTTCATTTGTATCACTTTTTTGGATTCCAAATATAAGTGATATCATATGATATTTGTCTTTCTTTTTCTGTCTTACTTCATTTAGTATGATAATCTCTAGGTCCATCCATGTTGCAGCAAGTCACTTATTTCATTCTTTTTTATGGCTGAGTAATATTCCATTTTGTATATTCTCAGTGTTTATATACTGGAGATGAAATTATTTACTCACACAACACAGAGTCTGACTTCATAGCCCTCAGACAATTTACAACATGGTAAATACCTGGATTAATTACCTGATGTGGCTTCACAAATTTCCACAGATTTCATAGCTTTAAACACATGTTTTTTCCCTCTTGCATTTCCAGAGGTCAGAAGTCTGAAATGGGTTTCAGTGAGCTAAAATCACGGTGTCAGCAAGGCTCTATTGCTTCTGCAGGCTCCAGGGGAGTGTTTGCTTCCTTCCTTGTTCAGCTTCTAGAAGTTGCCCTCTGGCTCCTGGCTCTTCTCGGTCTTCCTGGTCTAACATGCACTGATCACTGTAGCTCCTTTTGCCTCCCTCTGATAAGGACACTTGGGATCACGTAGAGCCCACCTTAATAATCCAGGAGCATCTCCCATCTCAAGAGTCTTGACTCCATCTTATCTGTAAAGCTCCTTTGCCCTGTAAGGTGGCATATTCACACACTCTAAGGATCTGAATGTGAATTTGTTGGTGGAGAGGAGGGAAGTCATTCTTTTGTCTATTATAATTGCTAAAAACAAAGGAGGAAATTTCTGACACAGCAGAGAGGCTACGTGGTGGGCAGGTTTTCTTATCATGTTCACGATACTGACCAGAGTTCTTGGCCTTCCTCAATCAATAGAAATTGACTAGAGGCCAGACAAGAAATTCAGGCAAGGCATTACTGGGGGCTCTGCTGCACAGGGCTTGCTCCCTGAGGTGGGGACGAGCTGGTTCCTTATGGGAGTGAGGGTACGGGTGTGTCCAGGGGTCAGGCTGAAAGGGCGGCTCAGGTGTTTCGCCCCACCTTTGGCGATGTTGTGTGCAGGGGACTTGCGCAGTAGCCCGCATTTGCTCCGGACTCTTCAGAAGCGGCAGTAGGTGTCTATTGGTCTTCTTGTATCCTTTGTCCAGAATTTGCTCCAGTTATTTTTAATCCCATATAGTTTCTTTGTATTTTGTTGCTGGAGGAGAGGTGTGTCCAGGCGCATACATTGCAACAAAAGGTCCCAAGTCCAAGCCTGTCTCAAGCAGAGACATGGAAAGCGGGTGCCTGAATTGAGATGCGCCGAGGTGGTTGTGATAAAAGACATAGGACAAGAAGTTGGATTTTTGCCCTGGGGTTGCATGGCGAGTCCTAGAAGCCCTCTCAGGATGCCTTCACAGTGTGATGTCCCGGTGGGTCCTCAGTCACTTTAAACAAAGGCGATGTGTTCATTTTCTCAATATTGCTGGGTCAGAGTCCTCGGTCTAACTTCCCAGTGGGTTCCTCTTCTGGAAGCCAGAGGGCAATTGAAATTGATGAGATTCTTGCATTCCAGTGCTTCAAAGAATGGGGTTTCATCACTTTTGGTCTCAGGGATGGAGGGTATCAGCAGAGTCACAGAGCTGGAAGACACAGGGCTGCACCAAGCATGCTGGCCTATGACAATTTGTTCTAAAGGGTTCTGAGGGACTGAAGATCACAGGCACCCCAGGGAAATCGACTCCTCGTGGAGAACACTGCAGGTTTTGTTCGAGTAGAATACATTTTCTGTTAACTTTACAAGGAGCAAATCTTATTTGTTTAAGGACCCAGAATGAATGCATTTTCTGTGTGGCCTCCTTTTCTCAGAAGGTTGTTGATGAAACTTTTCAGTATTTGACTAAAAACTTTTTGTTGGAAGTCATTCTAATGTACTTGCCGCAGAGGACCTCTCTTTGCCAGGAGAATCCCCCAGAAAAGCCTTTAACATTCTCATACCCCATGTGATGGTCCATGTCAGGTGCCCACTTGCCTGGGCTTAGGGACACCCAGAGAACTGGTAAAACAAGATCTCTGGGTGTGTCTGCAAGGGTGTTTCTGGAAGAGATTAGCATTTGAACTGGTGAACTGAAGATCACCCTTACCCATGTGGGAGGGCATCTTACCAATCTGAGGGTCTGAACAGAACAAACAGATGGAGGAAGGATAAGCCATCTCTGTCTCTCTTGGGTTGATCTGTCTACCTTCTCCTGCCCTCAGACGTCAGTGCTCCTGACTCTCAGATGTTCTGACTTGGAATGAATTACATCACCTGCTTTCTCAGGCCTCCATCTTGCAGAGGTCTCATGGGTCTTCTAACTGCATGAGCCAGTGTCTGTAATCAATCTCTGTTTCTCGTCTCTGTCTGTCTATCTATCCATCCATCCCTCCATCCATCAATCATATAGTATCTGTTACTTAATTTTCTATCCATCCATCCATCAATCATCTATTATCTATCTATTCATTTATTTATCATTTATTTATCTATCGTCTTGGAACAGGAAATGGCAACCCACTCCAGTGCTCTTGCCTGGAGAATCCCATGGACAGAGGAGCCTGGGGGGCTACAGTCGTGGGGTCACAGAGAGTCAGACACATTTGAGTGACTAATCACATCTGTCATGTATCTAACCATCCATCCATCATCTGGTGGCATGGTGCTAGTCACTCAGTCGTGTCTGACTCCTTGCGACCACATGGACTGTAGCCCGCTGGGCTCCTCTGACCTAGGAATTCTCCAGGCGAGAATACTGGACTGGGTAGCCATTCACTTCTCCAGGGAATCTTCCCAACCCAGAGATCGAACCCAGGTCTCCCACATTGGCAGGCAGATTCTTTTCCATCTGAGCCACCAGGGAAGCCCATCCATCATCTACTATCTATCAATTATCTATCTATTTATCTACTACTGGTTCTCTTTCTCTGGAGAATCCTGACTAATACCCTCAGGTCATCATTGTGTATGCTTTGTGATCTGCTGAAGATACAGATGTTGTTAGTTTAGGAAAAGTAATGATCCCAGTCATGGTCTTGGAATCTGTTTTCTTTAAAAGTGTCCAAGGTCAGCTATAGTTATTTGCCACTTTTTCTCAAGGATGAAAACATCAAGACTCTCTTTCCATTGTGTCAATATCACAGACATTTAAAGGTAAAACAGCACCTTGAAGACGGTTCTCATTTTGTAGATAAGCTACGGAAGTCTCCAGGATCTTGCATGGCTCATCCAAAGCAACAGACATGGGACTTACATTGTATTTCCTAATTTTTGATTCAGAGGAGTTTGAGAAAAGACTTGACCTTGATGGCCCCAGTGCTCCTCCCACGTGGTTCTCATTTGAGTCCCAGCTGAAGTGCTTCCTCCTGCTTTTCCTGCCATCCTGAGAGATGATGGTCTTTTTCTCCAAACTTACTGCCATTTTGCATTGACTTGTTGATCTTTGTCGATGTCTTACTGGCGATTTAAGAATCCTTTGAGCCTTGGTTGTTCTTTCTCATATGAGGAACAGCTGGCAAATGAATGTGTCTTCCATTATTGTTGTGTAACAGTGGCTTCTATTTATTGTGAACTAACAAAGGGCTGGGCGCTAATTTTCATGGATCAACACATCTAATCCATCAACTATAGGATATGGTTGCTGCTAATCCCCATAGTTGACAGAAGAGAAAACCAGTTAGAAAGGGCGACACAGGCCACTAAAGTCACAGAATGAGCAGAAGATGGAAATGAGATTTGAAGATCTGAGGTCAGGATCTGACTGCCCCAGAGAGTCCTTGCTTATAATTTCAGTCACCTTCTGTTCTGAACCCTATTTCAGGAGGGTGGCAGGAGCCAGCCCCCAGCTGGTCTGGTGCCAAGGCTCTGTCTTGAATCGGGGAACACGCATTGTGCCCAGGAGGATCTGGGGTGGCCGTCTGGGTTCCTCATGTCATCTGCCTGTACTTGCGTCTTCCAAAATGTTCATCATCCTCCCTAATGCTTGCACGTCCATCCACATAGGTTCCTGCCGAGGTTTCCCTGCACTTGCATGAGGAGCTCTAGTGCCTGTCTCAGCTGGGTCCTGGCTTAAGGCACAGGAGAGTCTAGGAGGTTTTCCAAGCACTAGGCTGCTGTTGCCTTTCTGAGTCTTCAGTTTCCACTCTCCATAGGGCCTACCCTCATTCAAAGCACAGGCCTGGCCAGACAGAAAAGATACATGCACTCCTATGTTCATAGCAGCACGGTTCACAATAGCCAAGACCTGGAAGCAACCTAAATATCCACAGACAGATGAATGAATAAAGAAGACATAGTACAAATAAACAATGAAATACTCCTCAGCCATAAAAAGGAATGAAATAATGCCATTTGCAGAAACATGAATGCAGCTAGCAATTATCATACTAAATGAAGTAAGTCAGAGGGAGGAAGACAAATACCATATGATACCACATATGACACAACTGAACTTATCAATGAAGCAGAAACAGAATCATGGATGTACAGAGCAGATTTGTGGTTGCTGAGGGGGAGGTGTTCAGGGAGGGATGGATTAGGGTTTTAGGATTAGCAGGTGCCAACTATTATCTATAGACTGGATAAACAGCAAAGCCCTACTGTGGAGTAGTTAATGTCCTGTGAAAAACCATCATGGCAAAGAATATGAAAAAGAATGGATATATAAATATGTACACTTGAATCACTTTACTGTGCAGCAGAAATTAATTCAATGTTGTAAATCAACTATATGTCAATGTAAAAAAAAATTAAAAAAAGAAAGATCTCTCAGAACTTAAAAAAAAAGCTCAGGCCTGGCTTACTCCAGGGGCAGGGGCCAGATCCCTTCCAGGGAGGCCCTGTCAATATCTATGCATTGTTTTTTTCCGTCTCTGTCTCTGGATGCCTCTCTGGCACTCATCATCTGTGGTGTACACGATGAATCCTTTCCTGTCTTTGAAAGGAGTTCATTTTAACAAGGGGCTTCCCAGGTCACACCAGCAGTAAAGAACCTGCCTGCCAATGCAGGAGATGTAAGAGATGTGGGTTCAATCTCTGGGTCAGGAAGATCCCCTGGAAGAGGGCATGGCAACCCTCTCCAGTATTCTTGCCTGGAGAATCCCATGGACAGAGGAGCCTGGTGGGCTACAGTCCATAAGGTTGCAGAGTCAGACACGACTGAGTGACTGAACTGAACTGAAGCGACTTAGCACGCACGAATTTTAACAATGAAAAACAAGGAAGAAATTCTTGGGTTCTGCCTTCATCTGTGAAGAAGGCAATGGCACCCACTCCAGTACTCTTGCCTGGAGAATCCCAGGGACGGGGGAGTCTGGTGGGCTGCCGTCTATGGGGTCGCACAGAGTCGGATACAACTGGAGCGACTTAGCAGCAGCAGCAGCCTTCATCTGAGAAAATAGCTGGAAATGTATCTCCTGCCAGAAACAGGGGCTAGGGTACCCAGGGTTTTCAGACTTCCAGAAGGGAGATCAACTTCACGTTTCAAATATTAGCCTGCTACACCTGCCTTGTATATTTGTGTTTATGAGACATGAAGTCATATCCATTGGTATTTCAAGAATTTGTGCTCTTCCACCTGGGAGACACTTGACATCAAAGCCAGGATAGAGGGAGTTCCCTGGTGGTCCGGTTGTTAGGACCTCACCTTCCAATGCAGGGGTGTGTAGGTTCTATAATTGGTTGTGGAGCTAGGATCCCACTTGCCTCGGTGCCAAAAAAACCAAAACAAAAAGCAGAAGCTGTCCTGTAACACGTTCAATAAAGACTTTTAAAATGTCCACATCAGAAAAACCTTAAACTAAGCCAGGGTAAAAATTCTTTGGGAGGTCACACTTGAGTCAACATGTTATAAACCACGACTTTTCCAAAGTTCTTCAACAAAAGCTGTACACTGGACTTCATTTCAGAACTCCCAAATATGAAAATGACACCATCCATTTTTAATGTCATAATTACATTGGAACGGCTGAGGGTAACTGAATGGTGGACAGAATGAATCCTTGAGCTAACAGAAAGCAGCAGAAATGTACAAATCCATTCCCATCCCATCAGCTGACTTTTCCAGCATGAACCCTCTATTCATCTTATAATAGAATCACATATTTTTAAAAGGAATTGAGTGGTTTTAAAATGATTTTGTGATGGCTACAAAAAAGACTTTGTAGCACAAGCCAGAATATAATGTGTTTTTCTCTCATGCTTTCACGTATGCTCTGTCAGGTTGAGATCTTCAAGAGCCGTAGAATATTTTTTTTCAGTTGTCAATAATTAGGTGTCAATCAGGAGGATATGTCTGTGTACGAGGAACAAGGGTTCTGATACCTGGAGTGATGAAAATTCCTGTAGCTGCCGGGGTAGAAATGGACATATCAGAAATAAGAGAGATTGCCGGCATTGAAAATGACTCTGGGTAGATACCATGTCTTATTTATTTGGATTTCCCTGGTCCAGCAATGATGCCCTGGTATATAAGAACCACTAAAGGTGTGGATGTTTGCCACACGAATTATAGAAGTATTGATAAGATAATATGAATATCGGCTGACCTGGTGGCCCAGTGGAAATGAATCCACTTGCCAATGTAGGAGACGTGGGTTCGATCCCTGGCCCAGGAAGATCCCACATGCCAGGCGACAACCAATCCCATGCCCCACAACTATTGAGCCTGCACTCTAGAGTCCGTGAACCCACGTGCCACAGCTACTGAAGCCTGTGTGCCCTAAAGCTTGTGCTCTGCAACAAGAGAAGCTACCGCAGTGAGCAGCCTGCGTGCCACAACTAGAAAGGAGCCATGCTCAAGGCAGTTAAGAGAAAAGCCTGCACAGCACTGCGCAGCATAGCCTAAATAAATAAATTAAAAAAATTATTTTAGAAAAGATATATGAATATCTTAAAAACTTCAACTATCAAAGTCACGGAATTCTTCTGCATCAGTGCATGAGTCGAAATCCTAGAAGGAAATAGGTAACATACTCCAGATGGGTGCTTGCAGGGAATGTGTTAGTGGGGTTAATGATAGAAGTGTGGTCAGAGTTAAGGGATGAAACCTAGGGGGCAGCACCAGTTGGGTGGAGTCACTGCCGCTTGGCCCACGGTAGGGTGGGAAAATTTGATCCTGGGACTAGGAGAGGGGTCCCTGCAGAAGCCAGGTCATTCCACTGAAGCTGGGCCTCAAAGGGGAGTGAAGACAGAGGAAATTCCCCACTTCTTTGCTTCCCCTCCCACATCTCCTGCTGGTCCCTTCCACTGCCTGCACTCAGCTGAAGCAGCTGTGATGACCAGTAGATGTTGTCCAGTCCACACAGAGCAAACTCATGCTGCACAAATATGAATGGGCAAGCAGAGCATCCAACTCATTAGTTGAGATGGTTAACTAAAGGTAGTTTCCTAATGCTGCATCCAAAGTAGAGGTTGCTGTGTGTGAATTCAATGGACCATAATGACTGTGGCCCAGGAAATCCCATCTCTGTCCCCAGTAGAGAGTTATTCTTCCTCTCTTATATTAGAGAGAGCTCCAAGGGAACTGGATTTCTCAGCATTTCTTCTCCTTTTTCCGGGGAGGCCCACGTGTGCTGGAGGGGCTATAGTGCCTCCTCCATCTTGCTGTTCTTTGGGTCCCCCACCTACACACCCCTTACCTCAGATGAGAGCTCATCAGTTCTTTGGGAGGCAGAAATTCCTCCCCACTGAGTATTCCCCATCACTTGTCCCCCTTAGTGTGAACTCAGATGAAGTTGAAGCAGTTCTCTTTTTGAGAGGCCAGGTAAACCTCCGAAGAAGAACAGGGCAGGTTGCAGGGCTGGGAGTTGTGTGCCTCTGTGGATGACCCACCCACCCGCTTGTACCTCCTGGGACTGGGCGGGGTGAGAGGGAGGTGTGAAACCCTGCCTTAGGACTGGAACATTTTGTCCCCTCCTGCAGAGGGATGGAGCCGCCTCTGGCCCCATCACCTGGGCGGGGGTGGAGGGCAGGTAGGACTTGGACCAGCTAGTGCCCCTACCAGCTCTGACTCCCTTTTCCTCCTTCTAGGTCATGTAGGGTGAACAGAGCCTATTGGGACAGGGGAATTGTCTTCTAATGGAATTTTCTTGCAGAGGGAACTTGTGTTCTACTCTTAAGATGGCCCTATTCTTTTGGAAATTAAAATCCCTGGTTTGACTGTGCTCAGGAGAATTTGCTTTTGACCTGGGTTTGCTTTTGTGAGAAAAGACAGAGAGTCAAGGAGCTGGGTCTGACTGAGTCGTTTAAGGCAGAGGCTCCATCTCGGAGAAGAGCTCTTCTCGTAGTAGCGGGTGAATAGCTTGCCCTGCTACGTGGGTGTCCCCATGTCTTGCTATGCTATAATGTGTCGGGATTTTTTTTTCTTGTTTTTACATCTCTGGAGTCTCTAGTAAAAGGCTGTATATCAAATGTTTGGTGCGTGTTGTGTTCACACAGACTCCCTCCGCCCTCCCTCCCCTTCTCACCCATCTACCCTCGTTTCTGTTCTTTCTTCTTTTCTCCTGCAAAAAGCATCTCTTCTGTCCCCGTGTCTGGTGGGACTGAGGCTGCAGACAGTGATTACATTAATTCCATCCATTACGCAGCAAGGACTAACGTGGCCATTTAGGTTTCGCAGCAAGATTTCTAATCTCATTGATTTTTCTTGGTATTTGGTCAGATATTATAGCTGAGGCGATTTAAATAAGATTTTGATAAATGAACGCAGGAGTCATTTAATCTGCTTGTTCAGTAATGATCGATCAATACAGTGCATTATTGGGTATAGAGATGCTGCAGACTCTGTCACATGATGGATGGCCATGTAGATTACTGGGAGGGGGAGGAGTGACCAATTTTTAAAAAAAAAATGCCAGTTTTGGTTGCAAATGATTCATGGTGATGTTGTCACAATGGCTACAAACTGAAGAAGAACAGAGGGTGGGGCTAGCTTTCCCCTACAGATCAGATAACAGGCCACTGCCCTGGGTCTCGGTGAGACCATGATGACTGTTTTTAACCTTGCTCTTTAGGTAATTTTCTTTATTGCTATTTATATTTTATTTGGAGTAAAAATCAGTTACTTTCTTGTTCACAGCAGAAATTCCTAGGTCCTTTGTGATTGGGGGAGATGCTGCAAATTCAGATTTTATAGTGGCCAAGGTGAAATCTGAGTGAAACTAACAAGTGTAAAGTGGAAAAAATAGTGTGAAGCACATAGTGCACGGCTGGGGACACCGTCGGTGAAGAACTGTAGAGACTGGTGTGGACCATCGATAAACGAGAGGTCGGGCACGCTCTAAAGGGAGCTGCTAGTTGTGTCAAACCAGTCAGCCCAAAAGTTCAGGGATTCCTTATCTTCTGATAACTCAAGAGGTGTAAGAAGTTGAAATTTCCTTGTGAAATATTTCTAGTGTTCATTGTTGGCAACTAATTAAAAAAATATTTAAAGGACATTTGGTAATGTGTGGAGACATTTTTCGTCATCACACCTGCAGGAAATGCTGCTGGCCCCTGGGTAGAGGCCAGAGATGCTATTAAACATTCTTCATCACACGGAACAGCCCCCACAACAAAGAACGTTATCCAGCCTTCAATGTCTGTTGAGAAACCATATTGAGAAGCGGAATATTTCCTGCCTTATCAGTAAGCAAGGATGTCATCAGTCAGTTCAGTTCAGTCACTCAGTTGTGTCTGACTCTTTGCGACCGCATGAATTGCAGCACGCCAGGCCTCCCTGTTCATTACCAACTCCCGGAGTTCACCCAGACTCACGTCCATCGAGTCGGTGATGCCATCCAGCCATCTCATCCTCTGTCTTCCCCTTCTCCTCCTGCCCCCAATCCCTCCCAGCATCAGAGTCTTTTCCAATGAGTCAACTCTTTGCATGAGGTGGCCAAAGTAATGGAGTTTCAGCTTTAGCATCAGACCTTCCAAAGAATACCCAGGACTGATCTCCATAGTCATCAGCAATTACAGCCCTCCAGTATGAACTGGTGAACCCTGAGGGAACTCAGGAAAGCATAGAATACCTGCCATCTAGTAGCCATCAGACTGTAGCCACTCCTGATGGTGAGCTCTGACGAAACTCAGGATGTGAAATACAAGATACTGGCCCCAGAAAGCTGAGGTGCATACAAAAGGAATGATTTCAGTGAGCACAGACTTTGCGTCTTCACATATATAGAAAAGCCCTAAGTTCCTTAACTTGGGGTATCTGGTTTTCTTTAATTAATGGTAATCTTTTGATATTCCAACTACCTGCCCTTTGTTGCGAAAAACTCCTACGTATCTTGGCTCCCCTTTCACCTCCTTGGGGTATTTCCCAGAGCTATCTGAAACACAGACTCCTGGGCTGTAGTCCTCATTTTGCCCCAAATAAAACTTAATGCACAACTTTCACAATGTAAATTGTTTTTAAGACAACAGTAACTTAGGTTGATTTTGAGCATGGGCCACGTAGTATATTAATGTTTCTCTAAATAGCTGTCTCGAAGATTTTCTTTCACTTTTAAGAAGTAAAAATTCATTTTTATATAAAGGAAGGCCACAGTTGGGGTTTCCCAGGTGGCTCAGTGGTAGAGAATCTGCCTGCCAAGCAGGAGACACAGGTTCGATTCCTTGGTCAGGAAGATCCCCCGGAGAAGGAAATGGCAACCCACTCCAGTATTCTTGCCTGGAGAATCCCGTGGGCAGATGAACCTGGTGGGCTACAGTCCATGGGTTTGCAAAGAGTTGGATATGACTTAGCGACTAAACAACAGCAACAAAAGACCATTATCATCTGTCTCAGAGCATTTTTTATCTAAGGGATTATATGTGGTAAATAAGTTTTTTTCAATAGAAAAACTTACTGTTGCTCTTTGTTGAAACACTAATTCCTCAGGAAGCCCGTCACTCCATTACCCACTGCCGACTTCCTTCCTCTCTAATCAATGACCTGACTCCTTTTCCTACTGGTCTCTTCACTACCCCTGAGATATAGTATATTTGTTTCAGAATTATCCAGTGTTTTATATTATGTGTAAAGTGCTTATGAAAATACTTGGAGAGAGCGACATTTCAGATATGAAATATATTTTTATTCATGTGAATTGTATTGCTACCATGAGTAAAAGAATATTTATTCCTGCTTCTGTGAAACCAGCATCAAGGGAAACTAGCTGTACCATAAAAAAGAAGGATCGCACTGTTATAAGTGAACAGTCTATAAAGAGGGTGACTTCTGTTGGGCACATACTTCTTTAAAGAAACAGCAATAAATAAAGTTTGTCTTTAAGGTGGTCTGTTACCTAAATGGAAGAAAATAGTGGATGCCAAAGAATAATGTGATTGTAAAAGTGGGAATCCAGAGGCGGGTGAGTTAACATTCCAAGGAAAGAGAGAGAGAGACGGACCCAGCCTTTCATGAGTTTCAGAGGACACAGAGAGGATGAGATTACAGACTGGGGCAGGGATTCCACATAGTGGGAAGGATTACTTTCTGTTTGCTGAGTCATCATATTCACTCTCCTGCCTTCTCTGTCTGCCTGGTGCCCCAGGAGGTTGATCCTTAGGCATTGCAGGAGGGAGGAGAAAGGGTCAGGTTTGTTTCTCTGGGCCTCACAGTGGGCTTCCTCTCGAGGCGATGGTGGCTCCCTCTAGTGATGATCTGAAGTACTGCAACTCCCCTGGTGGCTTTTGCTGCATTAAAAGCTCCACAATGACCCTACTCTTGTATGCTGATCTGTGGGACTTAATAGTAGTCAAAAATACTATAGTTATAATAAAATACTTTTTTAAATATTATGGAAGTATTATTCTGAAACCGATCCTTGGTCATCCTATGGAAAACAGCACAATTATATAAAGATACCTACATAGGACTGTTCATCACATGTTATATATAAAAAAAAAAATTAGAAATAGTCCAAAAGTCTACCAGTAGAGGATTGGTGGGTTAAATGTACTAGAACATTATCGTACAAAATGTGATTGATATATACTGGTATGGAAAACTGTCTCATAAATAAAAATTAGATTAAAAAGAAGTAATACTTGATCACTGTAGAAAATAGAAAACAAAAATGATGGGCAAAAATAAGAAAATCAGCAAAACAGAGGTTTCCCTGGTGGTCCAATGGCTTAGACTCCATGCAGAGGGCTGAGGTTTTATCTTTGGTCAGGGAACTAGATCGCATATGCCAAAGCTAAAGATCCTGCGTAGTGCAATTAAGACTTGGTGCAAGCAGATAAATAAAATAGAAATAAATATTGTGAAAAAGAAAATTAGTAAATCAGTCATAAACTTGATATCCCGTGAGAACCCATATCAATATTTTTAAATAAATGTTATTTTTGAAAGTATAATGTCTATGAAGAAAATGAAACAAATGAATCATTATATATAACATTTCTATAATCCAGGGATAGAAATGTGCTTGCCAGGAGCTGGGGAATGGGGAAGTAGGGAGAGGTTGGGGAAAAGGGTACAAACTTTCATCTATTAGAGGAATAAGTTCAGGGATCTAATGTGAAACAGTAATCTGAGCTTCTAATGCAGTGGTCATATGGATGATAATATTGTATTATGTAACTGAAATTTGCTGAGGGTAGACCTTCCGTGCTCATATATTAATATATTGCAATGTTATATGTGGATTATACCTTCATCAAGCTGAAAAAGGAAAAAAAGAGAACATTCTTGGCATCCCTGAACTTACTGTCACCCTCTTCCATTTACTGTCTTTATTTTCTCAAAGGTAGCCATTACCTGAACATACTTTGCTTTTTCCTGTTCTTGAGTTTTATGCAAGTAGCATCCTATACTCTGTAGCTGTTTGTGTATGGCTTCTTACAGCTACATGATGTTCATGAGTTTTCTGTTGGTTGTTATGTCTGTTCCAATGTTTTGCCTCTTTTTATTGGGTTTTCTGTTTTGTACTCTTCTGTTCGTTTAGCCCTGTTTATATGTATTAAGTGAGCTTTCCTGGTGGCTCAGTGATAAAGAACTCTCTTGCCAATGCAGGAGATGTGGGTTTGATCCCTGGGTCGGGAAGAACTTCTGCAAAGGAAATGGCAACCCTCTCCAGTGTTATTGCCTGGAAAAGCTCATGGACAGAGTGTACTGCAAGAGTTGGACATGACTTAGCAACTAAAGAACAGCAACACCACCATGATATGCATAAATATACAGGGTTCTGCATTTTTGTTTCCAAAAATGTAATACCAGTGTATATTTTTACATATACGTGTGATGAAAATATCTCCAGACCATTAAATGTTTTTATTCTAATGTGTCCTTTGAGCAGCTGCCTAATTTATATAGTAGTTGTGCTTTACCCCACAATTGTGCACTGGATAAAGGCTCTCTAAGTGTCAGACATGGGCAAAAATCTGGGGATAAATATTTTTTCAGAATAAAGTCCTTGCCTTTCACAGATAATTAAAAAAGCAAGAATGCAAAATATGATAAAAACTGAGATAGGGAATGTTAACACAATTTCATTTAACAGTTCCTACTGCCATGTAATTAGGTGGCGGCCAAACAATTACTGTGAACCTTTAGTATTTTTTCCTAAATTATAATATTTGGAGTGTGTCACTTTCAGATCCTTGTAACTTTTCATTTTTTTGTTGTCATCCTGTTACAGGGTGACTCATTTATTCTAGCATCTAATACCTTAGCAACTATGGAAATAGCATTGATTCTTGATACTTTTATTTGCAAGGATTAGAGTATATGCACTTTCTTTGTTCTTTGATTATCTCCTGGTCTCTGAACTATCTTACCACTGAGAAACTAGATGTTGGTTTAGATTCAGAAATTTAAGTTATGATGTCTTCTATCTGAGTCTACCTTTCTGTGAGTAAAGAAACCAAATTCTTCATCATTTTAGAGCTTCATCTTTTTTTTTCAAGCCCTAAGAACACAGGGGGTGGATGGAAGTGGAGACTTTTCTGGGAATTAAGTTCTAAATTAAACAAAATAATCTCCAATTTATCAGTGTATAAAACAAAATCTTATATACCAAAGAATATAAGATCTCATTTGTGGTAAACTTGATTTTGATTGGGTTTATAGGGTTATGGATTTGATAAAGTATTCTGTTGTTCATAACAATTAACAATCTGAATAGCAGTTCCATAATAATAGAAGGGCTGTTGCATGGAACTTAGCCGCTAATTGCACAGTGAATGGAACAAATAATAATTGCTGTAGAAGTTCAGGGAGAAATAGGATCAAATGGGGTGATCAGAAAGAAAGCTTCACTGAAGAGGTGGAATTTGACCTGATTCTTTATATTCCAAATGGAATTTTGATGATAGAGGCAAAAGCTCATTTCAGGTTGCTGAAACACCTTAAAACAATAGGTGAAGAGTTTTTCTGGACATCATTTGTGGCTTTTGTAAATATATTCTCTTTATCTATGACACCTTACATTTTCATGAGGTCCAAATGCAAGGGCAGCGTGAGTAGACAACCGTGATACCTAATTACGGGTAATTAAGTATTGTGATTTTTTTATTCATCAGGGGAGCTGACATTGGGTCTCCTATTGCTGGCCACTGTTGTCCTTCTTCACTCATGAATGACCAGTGTTCTTAGTGCCAAACTGTTTGAGTCCTTGTCTCTGACATTGGAAGGCCAGCTGCTTTGCTTTTTATCTCCTGACTCTTCCACTATGCTTTGTGAGGGAGGGAGAGGACTGGGGAGAATGGGATGGGAGGTAGCATAGGCAAGACTGACTTGGCCGAGTACACAATGTGCCCTACACACCCCATCGAATCCATCAACAGGGTGTCTATCTCGAAACATGTCCACATCATGGATTCTTACCACCAGCACCGCTGCCGTCCTGGCCCAAACCACCATCCTCTCTAGTCTGGATTGCTGCTGCATTCCCCATCTAGTCCTTCTTCTTCATCTGTCCTACCCCCACCCCCATCTAATCTCCCTGTAGTAGCCAGGTCATTTTAAACACCTAGGGTTAGTACTAGCAAGGTAATGTCCAACATGTTGACAATAGTTATTCCAATTATGCTATGTAGGAAAACTCTTAATAGAGTAGATCCTAAGATGTATCATGATAAGTTTTTTTTTCTTTTTACTGGATGTTAACTAAATGGATCTTAACTAAACTTGCTGTGGTAATCATTTCACAATATATGTAAATCAAACCATCATACTGTATCTTAAACTTACACAGTGATGCATGTGAATTATTTTTCAGTAAAACTGAAAAAAATACATAGAAAGTAAACAGCTGCAGCCTAAAGATTAAAAAAATCAAATACCTGTTGGGATAAGTATGTGACCTAAATGAGGCATAAGGGCTGGGTGGGGACTGTGGCCAACTAGTGAATTCTTGCCCCAGGGCACAGCTCTGTGGTTTGTGGCTGGATGGCAATGGATTCCCTGATTTCTCACATGTTGCAGTGTTTTAAAGAAAAATGTGAAACAGATTCTTACGTGAAATCATCTGTTTTGTCGGTATTGGGCATTAAGAGCTAATTGTGAATTTCAGTAACGCCATGAAGAATCAACTAAAATTCTTTGAAGCCAGATTCAACCCAGGTAACAAAATCTGCTGTGGGCATTGGGGAGAGTTTTAAAACAAGAAGTAAGACCTGGAGGATGACCTTTTGCCATCATCTACCTGAGCTTCTCTCTGCAGCACGAGTTTGGGGAAATGACAATTTCTTCTCAGATTATTGTAGAACAAGTGCCACCTATAACCCTCTTTATGACTGCAGATGCCCTTTGCCCAGATGAAAGCTACCCTGGAATTTAACAAGTAGAATTTTTTTCAAAACAATAGAATTCTTGTTGAAGCATAGTTGATTGACAATGCTGTGTTAGTTTTAGGTATAAAGCAAAGTGAGTCAGTTATGTGGTGTTCTTTTTCAGATTATTTACCATTATGGATTATTACAAGATACTGAGTAGAGTTAGTCCTATGCTGTACAGTAGGTTCTTGTTTATTTTATATATAGCAATGTGTATCTGTTAATCCCAACTCTTGATTTATTCCCTGCCTCCCTTTCTTTGGTAACCAGAAGTTTGTTTTCTATGTCTGTGAGTCTATTTCTGTTTTGTAAATAAGTTCATTAGTATCATTTTTCAGATTTCACATATAAGTGATGTCATGTTATTTATCTTTCTCAGTCTGACTTATTTCTCTTGGTATGATCATCTCTATGTCCATCCATGTTGCTACAAATGGCATTATTTCATTCTTTTTTTTTTATTTCATTCCTTTTTATGGCTGAGTGATATTACATTGGAAAATATATGTAACATCTTCTTTATCCATTCCTCTGTTGATAGACATTTAGGTTCCTTCCATGTCTTTGCTGTTATAAGTAATATTGTTATGAACATTGGGGTGTATGTATCTTTTCAAATTGAGGTTTTTGTCTTTTCTGGTTTATGCCTAGGAGTGGGATTGCTGGATCATATGCAACTGTATTTTTATTTTTTTGAGGAACTTCCATGTGTTCTCTCCATAGAAGCTGTACCAATTTACATTCAAACCAACAGTGTGGGAGGGTGCCCTTTTCTCTGTACCCTCTCCAGCCTTTATTATTTGTCAACTTTTTAATGATGTCCATTCTGACTGGTATGAGGTTGTACCTCATTGTAGTTTTGATTTGCATTTCTCTAATAATTAGTGATGTTGAGCATCTTTTCTTGTGCCTGTTGGTCATCTGTATGTCTTCTTTAAAGAAATGTCTGTTTAGATCCTCTTCTACTTCTAGTGAGTAGAATTTTTAAAAAGGGACTCGAAACTGACTCTTTTCCTTTCCAAGTGGCCAGAACCTGAACTCAGGGAAACATAATTTACTCCAAAAAGTAAAAGCCCCATTGCTTCTCAGGCTTCTGACCTGCTTCAGTGGCCACGTCTCACAGACTGCTGCTTCTGCTAGGTTTTCCCAGGTCCTGACTGCTCCTTACTCCGTGCTGTCCCTCTCCTGGAGTTCTCACAAAACAAAGCAGTTGGAGCAGAATTTCCAGGCAAAATTAAGTGAGCTGCACATTAATTATAATTACTCTTAGTGTGTGTGTACTCAGTCGTGTCCGACTCTCTGCAACCCCATGGGCTGTAGCCTGCCAGGCCCCTCTGTCTATGAGATTTTCCAGGCAAGAATACTAGAGTGGGTTGACATTTCCTTCTCCAGGGGATCTTCCCAACCCAGGGATTGCACCTGTGTCTCTTGTGTCTCCTGCTTTGGTAGGCAGGTTCTTTACCACTGATGCCACCGACAATAAAACTGTGAGCTGCGCTCACTCAGAAACAAAACTTGCTGGCAAATGAATTGAGAAACAAGAACAAAACTTGTTGTTATATGTGAATGTCATTGATAACACTTTAAAGAAAACAGGGCATATTTTAATTCTGTTCTGGCTTCAGTGAAGCTTCTGTATGAATGAATTTCCTCTGCCACCATGTCATATTGCGTCCTTTACTTTCTGTGTCTATATTCTTCTTTTATAATGCAATGAAGTGGAAGACTCTTGGGAGACCCCTCTTCCCCCCGACAATACCATCAATGGGCTGCCATCCTTCTGGTTTCTTACTCTATCTTTCAAAAAAAAATTTAATGCTGTACAAAAGAGATGCAGAAATAGAGGCAGCATAATGGCCTTGGAAGAGAAATGCTGACAAGCTGGATACAGCTCTGTGATCCACGAAGAATATAATTTCCTGATTGAAAGTATGGGTGAGGGAGGGTAAGGAGCTTGCATAAACCAGGCAGGGTTAGCTGTCTGCAGTGCTAATAGGCGTCTCCCTGCTCTTTTCCCCCTCTCAGTTCAAAAAATATTCAGGCTTTTAAGGTTGTGGTTTCAAAATTTCTTCCAGTGATTCCTATTAATTCTCCCATACTTAACGTTCCACATTTGAGCTGTTAATTTCATTTGATTATAAGTCACTTTAGGGAAAAAATAGCTTGTGCTGAGTAACGAGATCTTAGTGATATAAACCACTAAGTGGTTTTGGGGAGGCTAGTGGAGAGACTCGCATGGTTCCAGCCAGCCCTCTTACTGTCTCTTAGACCAGGACGTACAAATCCCCGATATTTTGTTCTGCCTTGTTTTGTTTTCAGTCTTGGTCTTTGAATCACTCAGATGAGGACCGTTGCATTGTTGTCATATGAGATTGAAAAAGGAAGCTTGGAGACCGTTTGGTTGGGGGCTGCTCATCTCAGCTGCACTTTAGGATCACTTGGAAATTTTTTAAAATACTTTTATTCATTTATTTATTTTTGGCTATGCTGAGTCTTTGTTGCTCTGCGGCCTTTTCTCTAGTTGCTGCAAGTGGGGGCTACGGTGATGCAGGGACTTCTCATTGTGGTGGCCTCTCGTCGCACTTCCATGGCTCTAGAGCTCAGGCTCAACAGCTGTGGCACATGGGCTTACTTGCTCTGTGGCATGTGGGATCTTCCCAGACCAGGATCTTTCCAAACCTGTGTCTCCTGCATTGGCCAGTGGATTCTTTACCACTGAGTCACCATGGAAGCCCCACCAGGAAAAAAAAAATATATTTTAAAATTATATGTTTGGGTCACATGTATGCAAAGAAATCAGCATGGATGTGTGGTTGGGTACTAATATTTCTTTAAAATGGCCCAACCTGCTGCCAGGATTGAGAATCTTGCTATGCCTTAGTCCTCTCATTTGGAGTCAGGGATGCTGATACTTGAGTGTCAGAGCTGGAGATGGAGCTGCATTCAGCTAAGGAAGGATTAACTTTGCCAACAAAGGTCCATCTAGTCAAGGCTCTGGTTTTACCAGTAGTCATGTATGGATGTGAGACTGGGACTATAAAGAAAGCTTAGTGCTGAAGAATTGATGCTTTTGAACTGTGGTGTTGGAAAAGACTTTTGAGAGTCCCTTGGACTGCAAGGAGATCCAACCAGTCCATCCTAAAGGAGATCAGTAATGGGTGTTCATTGGAAGGACTGATGTTGAAGCTGAAACTCCAATACTTTGGCCACTTGATGCAGACTCGTGCCCCCAAACCTCAAATTCCACAAAGTGTTTCAGCAAAGCATTTTTAAAGGCAAGATGGGTGCAGGGGGAGGGGGAGGGGATTGGTTGTTGCAGGCATCTTGGTGTTGGAATCCTTTGTTCTTACAACTGTCCAGTAGGTCACCTCATGATGTTCCAGTAAATCTCCAGCAAGACAAATGCATTCTCTGTTCTGCAACTTTTTAACTCTCTATGAATGGGAAAGTGTTATACCTTTAAAGGTCAAAGCCTTGAGAATGGTTCTCCGGTGTATTTCAAGCTATAGGCAACATTTCTAACTTGTAACAAAAGCAATAAGATACAAAGGTTAAAGTTAAAAAAAAATAAAAACAGATTAAATATGGAATGAGATTTGTTCTTCCCTATCACTTGACTTGAACAGGGCATCCTCCCTGCCCCCTTTCATTTCCTATCAAATTTCATGCAAGGCGCTACGTGGATATAACCCTCTTGTGATTGGATGCTTCGATGAATAGGACCGTCCTGGGTATGGATGTGTTCTCCACACATCTGAGTTATCATCATTGCAGAGTCATGTCAACACTTTCATTTAGAACACTGTTGAGATTAGCCTGGCGTCATTTACGTGTGCAACATTTTTACAAATACCTTGTCTTTAACTAATGGTGTGGACTTCCATAGTAGTCTAGTGATTGGGAATCTGCCTTTACTGGACTTCCCTGGTGGTTCCAGTTGTTACGAATCTGCCTGCCTGTGCAGCAGACAAAGGTTCAATCCCTGATCAGGGACGATCCCCCTTGCCTTGGGGCAACTAAACCATGCACCACAACTCCTGAGCCCACGCCATGGAGCCTGTGCTCTGCAATGAGAGAGGCCCATGCATTGCAGCTCAAAAGCAGCCTGTGGATGCTGCAACTAAAGAAAGCCTGCATGCAGCAATGAAGACCCAGCACAGCAAAAAATATAAATAAATAAAATTGTTTTTTAAAAAGGATAGTGATGTGTCACACGTCTAGTAGGGATCCATTCCACGCTGAAGATGACTCCAGAATCTAGTCCTATTAGAATACTTACTGTATTCTTGATTATGAATCCTCAACGGCACAGCTGACTCTCTTTCTTTTGGTGGGATCATGGGTCCAGACTACTGGTTATAAAATTTGATTGGCAAATTCCAGCCACTGAATAGCTTGGAAGAAGGCAGTCCACAAACAAGCAAGTCAGTCCCAGAAGCTCTATTTAAAGACGCACATATAAAGCCATGTATTTCCTCTGTCAGGGTGAAATCAACTTGTCACCGAGAGGCACAACAGTTAATCAAAAGTTTAAAATAATGGAGAGTACTGCTTTAGGCAAATATTCCACAGAAGAACCCAGGGCTCTCAAATAAGCACTTTCTGATTGAATAAATAACTTAACGGAATCATTTTCAAAGCATCTCAGCTACCCGATGTTTGCACAACTCAGTACTAAGGCTTCCAGAAACATGTACTATCTGAAGAAACGTCTGATGGTAAAAATAAATCATTAAGGTTTTCCCTGCATCTGTCATTCATGTGGATTTAGACCTTTTTCTAGAGAGGACTATGGCACCCCACTTCAGTACTCTTGCCTGGAAAATCCCATGGGCGGAGGAGCCTGGTAGGCTGCAGTCCATGGGGTTGCGAAGAGTCGGACACGACTGAGCGACTTGACTTTCACTTTTCACTTTCATGCTTTGGAGAAGGAAATGGCAACCCACTCCAGTGTTCTTGCTTGGAGAATCCCAGGGACGGGGGAGCCTGGTTGGCTGCTGTCTATGGGGTCGCACAGAGTCGGACACAACTGAAGCGACTTAGCAGCAGCAGCAGCAGAGAGGACTACTGAAAAAATTTTGTAATATTGTTGTGAACCATGGTATCCCTCGAGTTTTGTTTTTAGACTCGAGCATTTTTTCCATTCTAGGAAGTACATTTTATACTATAGAACTGAGCTGGTTCTAACAAATTTTCACCTCTTTATTTTTTTCCCTTGTTGGCTTTTTAAAATTTTAAAAAGGATTAACAAGGGAGTACTGCATTGTAAGGACTTTTCTGGGAGCTCAGCTGGTAAAGATCCACCTGCAATGCAGGAGACCCTGGTTTGATTCCTGGGTTGGGAAGATTCCCTGGAGGAGGGCATGGCAACCCACTCCAGTATTCTTGCCTGGAGAATCCCATGGACAGAGGAGCCTGGCAGGCTACAGTCCACAGGGTCGCAAAGAGTCAGATACTGACTGAGCAACTAAGCACAGCACAGCACGTAGCATTGGAAACATAACACCATAAGTGTCTGAATTCCAACAGAAAAGAAATGAGCATCTTGCACACAGGTGATTGTGTTGTATCTGATTGTTGCTAAGAATTCTAAACATTTTGGGCAAAACTGATGATATCTAAGAAAGTATTTTTCAATCTTTAATGTGTAAATCACCTGGGGATCTTACTAGCATCCAAATTTTGATTTAGTAACCGTGGAGTGGGACCTCTACCACTGCATTTTTAATAAGTCTCTAGGTCCCTCAAGTGCTTCTGGTCCATTTTGCATAGCTAGGTTTTCTTTTCTTTTTAATTTTCTTTTGTATTGCTATATCGTTGATCTCTTTTTTTTTTTTTAAGGCTACATCTTGAGTATGTTGGTAGCTTTTGGTGGCTTTTTCAATAGAATGGCCAGATTATCATTTCTGAAAGCAGTAAGATTAATATATTCACGCATGTGTATTGAACACTTCTACAAAATAGCTCATGGAATTTTCTCAACAATTGTATGAGGTGCATACTGTTATTACCCCCATTTTATAGATTCAAGAAACTGAATTTAAGAGAATTTAAATGATTTCCTAAAGTTACCAAGCCAAGGAGACAGAAAACTATTGAAGGGTTATGCTTCAATATAACCTGGTCAGAAACCCAGGCCACCTGATCCAGAGCCTGTTTTCTTTTTTTAAAAAAAAGACAAAAACAAAACTTATTTATTTAGCTGTGTTGGGCCTTAGTTGAGGCACGCGGAATCTTCCTTGCGGCACACAGGCTGTCTTGTTTAGGGGAGCAGACACAGTAGTTGAAGCACGCGGGCTTAGTTGCCCTGTGGTATGTGGGATCTTAGTTCTCTGACAAAGGATCGAACCCGTGTCCCCTGCATTGCAACGGAGATTCTTAACCACTGAACTATAAGGGAAGTTCCTTAGAACCTGTTTCTTAACTTTCCCTTCACTGCCTGATTTTCGTGTTCAATTTTTTTCTTAAAATAGTGGTAGAAAACGAGTTAATTATTGGCTGTTTATTCCTTGTCTCATTAATATTAAAAGGACATGAATTGAGAGGAAAATGAATTAAGTATTTGCGCGTGTTGGGGTGTGGCAGTTTCTCTAACTCATATTTATGCTCAGAGATGCACAGAGAGGAAATCACTTCTTCTTCCTAATGCCCTAATTAGTGCTTTGACAGTTAATCAGTTCCCATTGTGCTGTGAAGCCAGGCATTTTAGAGGTTCAGAGCACACATTCTGGACTCTGGCAGGCTCCTTCAAATCCAGGCACAGGTACTTTTGAGCTCAGTGAGCCAAGCATCTTCAATTGTCTTGGCCTTAATTTTCCTAACTGCTAAATGGGGACAATACACTCCTTACCTTGGTGTTACACAAACACTGAAAGAAAGTAAACGTGGAAGGTGCTCAGCTGTGTCCGACTCTTTTCAACCCCATGGACTGTAACCTGCCAGGCTCCTCTGTCCCTATAATTCTCCAGGCCAGAATACTGGGGTGGGTCGCCATTCCCTTCTCCAGGGTATCTTCCCAACCCAGGGATCGAACCCTGGTCTCCCCCATTGCAGGCAGATTCTTTACCAGCAGAGACCCCAGGGAAACCCTGAACAATATCACACGAACACTGAACAAGATCATGAATAAATGAAGTGTCTGACACGTGGCAAAAACACAACAGATGTTACTTTCTCTCCCTCAGTTTTCCTCCAAAGAAACCAGAATGCAAACGTAAATACCAGAATAACGTAAGGACAACAGGGCTGTTCAGGTTTTATTTACTTTGTGTGTGCATGCTCAGTTGTGTCTGACTCTGTGATCACATGGACTGTAGCCCCCAGGCTCCTCTGTCCATGGAATTTTCCAGGCAAACATACTGGAGTGGGTTGCTATTTCCTCTTCCAGGGGATCTTCCTGACCCAAGGTTCAAACCCACGTCTCCTGCATCTCATGCATCGGCAGGCAGATTCTTTACCACTGTACCACCTGGGAAGCCACTTTTTGTACTTTAGGAATAAAATGTTCACCGCAAACCTGAGGTAGCAGACACTACTGTTTTTATTCGTTCCATGACATCCTCTGGGGAACCTCCTGTATCCTCTGCCATAACCCGTTAGTCCAAGACACATATGGGATTGAATCCACCACAGTGTCAGGGTGGAAACGTGACTCAGGCCTGGCCAATTAGCATACTCCATTTCCTTGGCCTATGTGATTGGTTGAGTTGTGAGCACGTGACCTGCGCTGGGCCAATGATCATCAGGTCTGGGATTTTAAAGTGTTTAAGGAAGAGAAAGAAACTACCGCTTCCAGTGGATTTGTCCTTGCGAGATGATAAGCCAGGAGCTGCTAGGGGCCACTGGCCTGAGTGAGTCACCCTGAAAATAGATCCATTCATTTTGTAGGAAACAGTTACAAGACATGGTGCTGCTAGTGTGCTTGAACCTTGACTTCATGCTTCTGGACTTTTTAGATTTTGGGTTAAAGAAATTGCTTACTTGCCTAAGTTGATAGATTTGGATTTTTTAATAGCTTTTACAAAAATGCAGATAAGCAAGCAAGCAACACTTACCAAACACCTGAGAATGTGGGTCCTGTCCCATTTATGTGCAGATTTTTGATCTGAGACATAAAGCATGCATGGGCAAAATCAGATGAGAGCTCCAAAGGACTCTGTCAAGAAGTGCGAAATGACAGGTTTCATGGCACATAAGAAACTGAGTGTACCCTCTTCTCTAGAATGCAGATTAAGTTCCTTCATCTGCATGGAGAGAAAAAGCCTTCCATGATGAAATGGCTCATGATCCCTGTTATGGGCTGCCATGTATGGTTGTTTAGGTTGTGCACTGTACAAATGCTCTCATGCTAGAGGAGTCCTGGAGCTAAAGGCCAGTCTGTGTTGCGTTCAGTGAACTGTGCTGGCTATCATGAGCCTGTATTGGCCTGGGAAGAGGGACACTTACTTCTAATTATACAAATGTTTTGTATGTTAGTTAGTTTCAGGCCTGGCAGAACTCCACCTTGGTATTAACCTGCTCCATTACTACACCCAGATGCTGAATGTCCCTAAAAACTAGATGCTGTGATCATGCGGATTGGTCCCTGTGTTAATTCATCATTGACAGCTGTGTTAGTTTTCTATTGCTTTTAGTGACTAGAGATGACACAAATTTGTCATCTTTCAGTTCTGTAGGTTTGATGTCCGACACAGGTCTCTCTGAGCTAAAAGCCAAGTGTCATTGCAGCAGCATTCCTTTCTGGAAGTTTTAAGGGAGAATGTTTTCTTGAGTTTTCCAGCTTCTAGAAATTGCCTTCATTCCTTGGCTCCTGGCTCACTACCTCCTTCAACATCCAAGACAGTATGTTGAGTCTTTCATATCCCATCACTCCAGCTTCCCCTTCTGCCTCCCTCTTCCACTTTTTACAATTTGAAGTCTAGTTGGTGTACAGTATTATATGTCACAGGTGTATAATACAGTCATTCACAATTTTTAAAGTTTATATTCCATTTATGGTTATAAAATATTGGCCTGTGTTGTACAGTATATCCTTGTAGCTTATTTTATACCTAATACTTTGTATCTCTTACTCCTCCACCCCTTTATTGTCCGTCCTGCTTCCCCCTCCCCACAGGTAACCTCTAGTTTGCTCTCTGTATCTGTAAGTCTGCTTCTTTTTGTTATATTCACTAGTTGGTTGTAGTTTTTTAGATTCCACATATTAGTGCTTACAAACAGTATTTGTCTTTCTCTCTGACTTACTTCCTTTAGCAGAAGAGCCTCCAAGTCTATCCATGTTGCTGCAAACGGCAGCATTTTATTCTTTTTATGGCTGAGTAGTATTTTGATGGGCTTCCTAGTAGCTCAGCAGGTAGAGAATCCACCTGCAATGCAGGAGACCCTGGTTCGATTCCTGGGTCGGGAAGATTCCCCTGGAGAAGGGATAGGCTACCCACTCCAGTATTCTTGGGCTTCCCTGGTGGCTCAGATGATAAAGAATCCGCCTGCAATGCAGGAGACCTGTGTTTGATCCCTGGATTGGGACAATCCCCTGGAGGAGGACATAATATTCTTGCCTGGAGAATCCTCATGGACAGAGGAGCCTGGCGGGCTACAGTCCATGGGATTTCAGAGTTGGACATGACTGAGTGAATGAGCACAGCACAGCACAGTATTCCATTGTATGTACATACCATATCATTTTTATCCATCCATCTGTGATACTTAGGTTGCCTCCATATCTTGGCAGTCACCTAAACATGTAAGACAAGTATTAACAGCTGTGAAAGAAATGGACAGGAGTACAATAATAGATATTAGAAGGGACTTTCACACCCCTTTTACATCAGTGGATAGATCATCTTCACTTTGAAGGACCCCCTGTGATGGCATTGCGCCCACACAGATGCTCCAGACTGACCTCTCCTCTCCTGGTCCTTATCATCATTGCATCCGCAGAGCTCCTGTTGCTGTGTCAGGCACATGTTCACAAGCACTGGAGTCAGGTGAGACTCTTGGGAGGAATCTTCTTCCACCTACTACATTTTTTAGAAAATTTGGTCAATTATTCCCGGACTTGTTTTAAGATTTTTAATTTCTGGGCTAAATTCAATGTTAGTTAACTGTTGAGGGAGAGTCACTGTTACCCTCACCAGCAGCCCCTGTTGCTCACTTGACATCAGGAACCATTTTTCTATGCAGCTGGGCAATCGGAACTCATCTCACTTTCCAGGTAACTGAATGAGAACATTGCCCTGGGGGATCTCATTCTTCCTGCTGTGTCCTTTTGATTCAGGGGATGGCCCTTTCCCCAGATGCATTGTTTTCAGTCCATACAGATTTCATGTTTTTACAATTGCATTCAAATCACACTTGAGACTGCCAACCTGAAGCTGCTTAGGCTAGGGAAGTAATTCCCGAATCTTTCCGGGGCTGGCATCTTTCTGGGTTACCTTGCTGTATCTGCCCTTTAAGAATTAGGAACTCTCACCTCTGGTAATTTGGATATTGCAATGTGGTAAGTGAATGATCATCTTCTGCTTGGAAATATATCTGTTCTGTTCTTCAGTTGAGGTTTTCAGTTTTTTTCCTGGGATGATCATGATGACTTCCTACACATGGTATGCTCTCTGATTCGGTTTCTTTGTTTGATGCTGTGCTGGGTCTTTGTGGAACATCCCAGTGGTACCAATGCGAGCCGTTGCGGGAGAGTGCAGAGGTGGCTGGCAGGAGTAGGCTGAGTGAGACTGAAATTTCATATCCTCACAGGCATGGGACCTGGAAGACACCCCCAGCCTCTTTTCTTCTTCCCCATTAAAAGATAATTTTCAGAAAGAGATAAAGTCGTTGACTGTCTTATGGATATAAAATGAAGATGTTAAAATTTTTATGTAGCTCATTAATGAAATGGGGACACCCAGCAGATGTGATAGCTGATCCCAAGGAGAAGGCAGAGAAGCACAGGAGGAATGTCAAAATTCACACCTGCAGACACAAACCTGACTTTTCCAGTAGTGGGGGAGGGGTGGTCCCTCTGCCAGAGAGAGCTGATGTGCATTCCTATAGACAAAATTTATTTTGAATTACTCTCTGTTATCTACGGCCTTATAAAATAGTTCCCATGGCATCACACTCTGAAAATCTAGAATGGCATGAAAAGTTTCCACAAAAGCACAGAGTTCTGTCTCTGCCCCAATTTCTACTAGATGAACTCTCCTCTGAGCAGCCTGTACCACTCTTGGCATCCTTGACTCTTCTCTGATTGCAGGTCTTCGTTTGCTGGCCTGTGAACCTCAGGCAGGAGTGAATGGCGGTGGTTGCTATTTTCTGTTGGTATTTATTTTTCTTGCCCAGGGGCCCCCCTCCCCGTTGCCCTCCGTCCTCCCTCATCCCCTCCCTCCTCCCTCCCCCTCCTCCTTCTCCATCTCCTCTTACCTCCTCCTTCTTTTTCCTCTTGCCTTCTTGTTCCCTTGCTATCTCTTACCTTCTTTTCAGAGAATTTGGTATACTGATTAAAAATCTCAAATCCACTTGGCCCTCAGAAAACAAGAGAGGGAGGAAAAAGTTGTTTATGGGGTTTTTAATCCCTGAACTAATTAAATATTAATATAAACAAGTTTTTTCAAAATTACGAGATGTGACACTCTACCAATTTTAATATAAGCAACTTAATGAAGCACACTCCCTGCATACTGAGTGTGTGCACCCAGGCTTCTGGGGATGCTTACACATTGACAGGTCAGAGGTTAGAGATGAAGTCAGTGCTCTGTATTCAGGCCTCGTCTTCCTTACTAGAGTGTATTTCAGTGGGCTTTCAGGGGGGTTCAACAGCGATGACCATCTCAGGGGAAAGTCTGGGGTTAATGAGTTGCTGACCCTGAGACCAAGAGATTGGCTTTGAGCTATTTGTCCATTATTCTTTCATTTATCCATTTGTTTATTCTTTAATTCATGCATTTACTTAACGTCCTTCTGTGCCCTGGTATTGTTCCGGGTCCTGAATTGATAGCTATGAACAAGTCGTGTCAGATGTCTGCCTCCAAGGTCCCAGCAAAGAAGGTGGGGTCTTCAGGTTTAATCAAGAAAACAAATAGAAAAGGCAATTTAAGATGGAAAGAAACTAAGCAGGGCAGGAGGCAGGGACCAGACAGGCCACTTCAAGGTCCTTCTTGTGCTGAGACCTGTCCCAGGAAAAACAGCTAGCCATGCAGAATAGATAGCATTTCAGGAAGAAGGGGCCACTGCAAAGGCCCTGAGGCAGGAGTTAGTGCATTTGAAAAAGGGCATGAAGGGCATGAATGGATGTGGGCTGGGGAGTGGGGGAAGGTTACAGTGGAAGACAGAGGTCACAGCTGTGTCATGCAAGACTTTGTCCATGGCCTTGCATGGTATCTCAAGGTATCTGCTTTGTTCAGCCTTATTCTCCTTCTGAATAGTTCTCAGATGAGTTCCCAGGTCAAGGAGGCAGTGAGTATGTGGTTCTCAAAGTGTGGCCCCTGGACCAGGTGAATCAGCCTCACCTGTTAAAATACAAATTCTTGGTTCCACCCCAGACCTACTCCTTCTGAATCAGAAGCTCTGTGGTGAAACCCCACCACAGCAAGCCCTCCAAGTAATTCCCAATGCTGACCAGAGGGTGAGAACCCTTGTATGCAATGACAGCAAGAGGGTTTTGTTTCTCTGCTTCTTTGCAGTCTTAAAAATTATGGTCAGAACTCACACACCTCCCCTTTCAGCCGCATTTGCCAGATATAGTCTTCATAGTTTTCATTGTTGTTCAGTCACTCAGTTGTGTCTAGCTCTTTGCAACCCCATGGTCTGTAGCATGCCAGGCTTCCCTGTCCTTCACTGTCTCCCAGAGTTTGTTTAAACTCATGGCCACTGAGTCAGTGATGTCATCCAACCTTCTCATACTCTGTCACCTCTTCTCCTCTTGCTCTCAATCTTTCCCAGCATCAGCGTCTTTACCAGTGAGTTGGCTCCTCGCATCAGGTGGTCAAAATATTGGAGCTTCAGCATCAGCATGAGTCCTTCCAATGAATATTCAGGGTTGATTTCTTTCAGCATCGACTGATTTGATCTCTTTGCTGTCCAAGGGACTCTCAAGAGTCTTCTCCAGCATCACGGTTCAAAAGCATCAATTTTTTTGTCTCTCAGTCTTCTTCATGGTCGAACTCTCACATCCATATGCAACTACTGGAAAAACCATATCCTTGCCTATACAGACCTTTATTGGCAAAGTGATGACTCTGCTTTTCAATATGCTGTCTAGGTTTGTCATAGCTTTTATTCCAAGAAGGAACTGTCTTTTAATTTAATGGCTTACAGTAGCTATGGAATTTCTATGCAAAAGTTCAAGTGAAACCTGACTGGTGAGGATGGGACCAAACCTTCTCATCTAACTGTCTAGGATGCCTGACTAGTTAGATTTTTCAAAATTAAGTTGGATTTATCATTTCCGCCTTCTTCCTAAAAGAGCTTTTACACACATTATTTAAAGTAGTATTGCAATTTCTTAATTAGAAAAAAAATTCTTTGAGATAAGAGCGACCTCCATTTGAACAAACACAAAAAATTCTTCTGCAGAGAACCTCCCTGGTGGTCCAGTGGTTAAGAATTCACCTGCCAATGAAGGTGACACAGGTTCGACCCCTGGTCTGGGAAGATTCTACATGCCATGGGGCAACTAAGCTCATGCGCCACAACTACTGAGCCCTTGCTATAGAGCCTGTGCTCTGCAACAAGAGAAGCCACCACAATGAGAAACCCACATACCATAACCAGAGAGTAGCCCCCATGTGCCACAACTATAGAAAAGCCTGCATGCAGCAACCAAAGCACAGCCAAAAATAAATTTATTGCATTTTTAAAAAAAACAGGGTGCTTTAAAGGGGACCCAGTTATGACTATTTAAAAAAATTCTTCTGCAGATGGATTTTTACATGTTTGCAGTCACCCATGCATGTTTACACATTATATAGGAGAACCATTTTACCAAAATTGGCTAGAATAGTTGTTCTCAAACTGTAGCATTTAACAGAATCCCTTGGGAGATTGTGAAAGCAAAGATCACTGAGTCCCAGCTAGAGTGTCTGGATCAGCGGGGTTGCAGCAGGACCTGAGAATTTGGATCTCCAACAAATTCTTATGTGATGCTGATGCTGCCAGTACCACCAGGACTACAGGTGGAGTTCCCGTTGCTGGAACACAGAGTTCAAAAAGCTATGACTCTGTCTTAAAGATGGGATTAGACTCAGCTGTGAATAACAAGCTGAACTATAACAGTGGCTGAAACAAACTAGAAATTTATTCTTACTTGCATAAATGTCCCAGCTAATGTGGTGGCTCTCGGGTCGTCTGGAAACTGTACCTTCGCGGCCCTGTCTTTCTAACATGCTATTCCTCCTCAGTATTGCATGAACCACTGTTTGTTTCCATTAACCTATTGAAGGACATCTCGGTTACTTCCAAGTTTGGTAGTTATGAATAAAGCTGCTGTTAATATTCCCATATAGGCTTTTGTGTGGACATAAATTTTCCACTCCTTTCAGTAAATATCAAGGAGCATGATTGCTGGATGGTATAGAAAAAGCATGTTTAGTTTTACAAGAATTGACAAACTTGCCTTTGAAAGTGGCTGTACCATTTTGCATTCCCACCAACACTGAATGAGGGTTCCTGTTGCTCCACATCCTCGCCAGCATTTGATGTGTCAGTGTTTTGGATTCTGGCTATTTCATGAGGTGTGTAGTGGTTATATAGATGTTTTGTTGGATATTTAGTTTGCTCCTTTTTACTTAAACTTTAAACCTGATGTGCACTGAATTTTCTTTCAATATAAACATTTCTTAGCATTTATTTATTTTTTCATGTCTAGGAATAGATTCCAAAGTGTGCACTGAATGGGGCAGAGAGAAAGGGAACTCCAAACTTCTCTTAGATATTGTCAAGTTCTCTTCCGGAAATATGACACATGTTATGTTTCCACTCAAGCTTTGTATGAGAGCATAGTGATGACTAAACTCCAGGAAGCATTGTTCATTGTGATTTTAAAAACTCTTCATCAAGTCTGTAAGGAAAGATATATTGAGCATGACATGAATTTTATCTCTACTTTCAGAATCTGGAAATAACAGATCCTGGTCTCCTTCATCCCATCTAAGTGGGTCTCCTACACTCACTTTGTTTGGAAGGTCATTGCAATTGTGTCTTCATTCCTGTGGATGGTCAGCGAGTTTGTTGTGGCCTAATATATATATATATATGTCACTGGCATGCATATATATGTACCTGGCATACATATGTACAGTTTCCTAAATTGTAAAACTGGAGTGGTGGTTCTCTAATGGGAATGATTTTTCTTCCCAATTAGGGTTGCCAGATATAGCAAACAAGAATACAGGGTATCCAGCTAAATTTGATTTTCAAATAAACATTGAATGGCCCATGAAATATTTGGGAGTCACTTACACTAAGAAGAGTACTCGTTATTATTCTGAAATTCAAATTTAAATGGGCATCTTGTATTTATTGAGTTCCCTGGTGGCTCAGAGGATAAAGCATGTGCCTGCCATGCGGGAGACCCGGGTTCAATCCCTGGGTTGGGAAGATCCCCTGGGGAAGGAAATGGCAACCCACTCCAGTATTCTTGCCTGGACAGCGGAGCTACAGTCCACAGGGTCGCAAAGAGTCGGACTCGACTGAGCGAGTTCACTTCACTTGTATTTATCAGGCAACTTTACCCTGAGGTGCATTTGTGACTGTCTGGAGACATTTGTCGTTGTCATAACTGGACAGGGGAGTTCTGGCATCTAGTTGAGGTCAAGGAGGCTGATAAATATTCAACAGTGTACCATCCGCAGAAAGACTTACCCTCAGTAGTGCTGGGGTGGAAAGACCTTGGTTAAGACTGTCGGAATTTCTGTTTAATTTCCTGGCTTTTGCACTTAGCTAGTGAAATGTAAAGGCTGACAGGGACTAAATATGATTAATATATGTGGGAATGTATAACTCTCCTTACAGCCGTCCTGTCTCAGGTTACAGACCTACTTGACTGGCCATGCTTCCATCTGTGCACCCTGGTTTATTTTTCTTCATGGCACTTACTGCTGCATGAAATTACATTACGTGGGCTTATTTCTTTACTTGTGTTTTAATCTGCCCTCCTCACTAATATGTGAGCCTCATGAGGATAGGGATATTACTCTTTCTATTTAATTCCATCTCTCCAGCACCGTGGACAGCGCCCGACACATGTATTCGTGCCGTGAATGACAATATGAATAAAGGCAGAGAGGTATCTTGCTTTTAAAAGAACTCTACGGATGCCAAACATATTTCTCATAACAAATTATTCTTTAAGCTAGAGTGCTTCTCACACTTAAATCTACACTTAAATCGGCTGCATTTGCCACTGGCTACAGTCTTTAGTTGTCACACTCCTTGGGGAAGCTGCAGTCAGATACCAGCTTCCTGAATCATTCAAAGTATGAAAGAAAATGTGCTTGAGAAATGAAGACAAATTCCCTTCTGAAATATCAGAAGCAACAAACTCAATGTTTTAGAAACAAATTAAGAGCCATGTGTATAAAGTAAATGTGCTCATCCCAAGGAGAAAAGAGAAGATGGATCTATCTAGAAGGGACTGGATCTAGGAGGGACAAATATGAAGGGACTGGAATAAGAGAAGATGAGGAAGCAAGATCTTTTATTGTAATAGCAAAATATGCATAAATATCTCTTGGCATAATTCCCAGAGATTGAAATTTCCCTTCAATGAAGTCTGTTTTCCCATATAAAGTTAGAAAAATGGTTACTTGTCCATTTTGGTTAATTTTTAGTGAGGATAATTTAATCTGGAAAAGTATGTTGGTTCCAGATTTATAAAATTCTCTTCTGTGTTATTCTAAAGATCTGGGGCATCATGAAAGTTTTTAGAGAGTAATTAACGGATATCAGAGTTAATGTTTTGTGTCAAATTTTCAACAATTATAAATTTGGAAAAAAAAGCTATTTTGGCAATGCAGTTCCTTCCATGTTTTATATTTAAATATATTTGATGTCATTAAAAAAATAAAGTAAATGTGTTTGTTCATCTGCATAGCTGGACCTTTCTCCTATACTTCATGTATGGTGTCCTTGGAGTCAGGGGGAGGGATACCGTGCTTTTTCAAGGTCTTCAAAAAGTGTCCTTTTGTTGATGCAAATCCCAAAGGACAACCAGTGTCTTTTTCCTGGAGCTAACATTTTCTCAATTAAAGACGACATGACAAGCCCCCCAAATGTGTCCAGCTCTGTGCTGGGTCCTGGGGGCATGACAGTTGTCATCTTCCAATCTGTGCTACAGCAGCAAATCCTGTAAGCCCTGGACCTGGAAGTCAAGCAGCCACTGTAGACCAATCACCAAGAAGTACCTACTTTCACGTCAACCTCAGCTTTAACAATTATGGTTCTTGGACTTGATGTGTGAGTTATATTTTTCCAGTATTCATTAAGATATGCATGGGGCTTCCCCAGTGGCTCAGTGGTAAAGAATCCACCTACCTGTGCAGAAGACACAGGTTCTATCCCTGATCGGGCAAGATCCCACATGCTGCGGAGCAACTAAGCTTGAGTTCCACAACTCTTAAGCCTCTGCTGTAGAGCCTGGGAACCTCAACTGCTGAGCCCACGTGCAGCAACTGCTGAAGCCTGTGCACCAAGAGCCTGTGGTCCGCACCAAGAGAAGCCACTTCAATGAGAAGCCTGTGGACTGCACTGGAGAGTAGCCCCCACTCACCGCAACCAGAGAAAAACCTCACCCAATAATGAAAATCCCATACAGCCAAAAATAAATAAATTATTTTTTAAAAAAAGAGAGATGCATGGCCAGTTGCAAATTTTAAAAATGTTTTTCTGTGTATCACTGTGAATTAACTAATCATGATGTCATTGATACTCAAGCCATATTCTGGGAAAAGCCTGATTGAATCTGGAAAGATGAACCCAGTGGGTCTGGGCCCTTGAATGAATCCTTGAGGGCTGCATTGCTTTGTGGTAAAGGAGTCAAGACTGTTGTATTAGAATTCTTTGTCATTTACCACCTGTGTGACTTAAGGCAAGTCCCTTAACCTCTCTGAGCCTCAGTTTCCTCACTGTGATGTGAGGATGATAAAAAGCACCTAATGCATGGGGTTGTTGGGAGTATTACATTCATTGGTCATTCTAGAGCGTGTAAAACAGTGTCCAGAATGAAGTAAGTGTAGTCATTAAATAAATAATTTCAAAACTAACTGTGATACAAAGCAGTTTGCTACCTACCCAAGGAGAAGCACAGAATCAAAGTATTGCATAGATGTGGAGATACCATTTGACTGAGGTTCCTAGGGAGGGTTTCTTAGGTCTGGAGGCCCTAATGTGCAGTGTTCTAGAGCAGATGAGCATTTATCTACTAGAGATTTGCTTTGGGGGAAAGGCCATGGCAACCTGGAGGGTGGGAGCAGTAGAGGAGGGAACCTAGGATGCCATTTGATGAATTACCAGCAGTTTGGCCTGGTTGGGGCATAGGTTTGATGTGGCAGACAGCAAGATCCTGAGGCTGGGAAGCGAGAATTGAAACCCAGAGATTTTGAATGGGCTACTAAATTTCACATGGAAGTCATTGAAGAGTTAAGGACATCTTTTTTAATGATAGCAGAAAGCGTGACAGGGACACAGTAGACTGTGAGGAATTCCAACCCAGGCAGCAGACCAACAGGGTACATGCTGGTCTGTGGTGCAAGGGAAGGACACACCTGTCGGGAGGATTTGCCAGTGTCCATGGTGTGAACAGTCTCAGCATGGACGATTGGCTCCTGAAGTTCCTGGACCCAGCTGGAGGGTGGTGCATAGAATCAGCTCTTGTGAGTCTGCACCTGCCAGGTCCAGCAACACCATTGACTAGACCTGCCTCCTCCAGTCCTCCAGGCACTGGCTAGCTGTGTGACCCTGGTCAGGGGGTCAATCCCTTTGACTCTCAGTTTCCTTATCTACAAAAGGAGGAGAATAATGTAAAACAACATCAATGACATTTGCAGTTATAAAAAGAGAAAGGCAGTGAGGTCAGAAGTGTAAACTTTTCCCCAGGGTAGTGTTGTCCCAGCAATTGTCCCAGAGGACAATCGTCTCCCTGCCTTTAAAGCTCCCTGCCTCCATGCCTGAACTCACAGCCCCTTCCTTCATCCTCAAAGCCAGCAAGAAATATGTCCTTCTTCTCTGACCTCCTGGCATTCTCTTATTAAGACCCTTGTGATGACATTGGTTCCACTGGACGAACCAAAATCATCTCCCCATCTCATAATGTTTCACTGAATCACAACCGCAAAGTCCCTTTTGCTATGAAGGTCCCATATTCTCAGATTCTTGGGGTTAGGTCGTGGATATCTTTGGAGGGAGGTATTTTTTAGCCCGTGACAGTAACCAGGGACAACTGTGTGTGCACATGCACAAGTGTTTGAGGATCTGTTTACAATCATTGGCATAAATACAAACATGTCTACAAGCATATGTATAATAGTGTCTATATATTGTTCATTAATGTGTATAGACAAGGGCTTCCCTGGTGGCTCAGATGGTAAAGAATCTGCCTGTAATGCAGGAGATCCGGTTTTGATTCGTGGGTTGGGAAGACCCCCTGGAGAAGGGAATGGCAACTCACTCCAATATTCTTGCCTGGAGAATTCCATCTACAGAGAAGCTTGGAGGGCTACAGTCCATGACTTGACTGAGCGACTTTCAGTTTCATGTATAGACAAAGGAGCAGAGAGATAAAATAGAAGAGGCTTTAGAGTCAAGGACCAGTTTTGCTTGTTTGTTTTTGAAGTTTGAGTATACCATGCTTATAAACTGAGGCAAGCTATCCAGTTGAGAGGCAGAAATAGATGATGTGAAAGCTTGAGAGGGAAAAGTGGACTGTAAAGACTGGTTTTTGAAGGAGAAGGAGATGCTTATAATCACAGACAAAGACAGGTAACAAATTCTAAGTTGCTGGCAGCTTCTCTGGAGAGAAGAGGAGAGAGTTCCTTTCTGGTGGATTCTGAAGTATAAGTCATCAGCTGAACTTGTGTTGGGGTTCAGTGGGATGATATGATTTTGACTGTTGATTATTCATCTCCGTGTAGGGCAGCCCTGATACTCAGGAGTAGGAAGGAGCAAAGTGGGTGAGCTGAGCCAATCTGGAAGTTTGATTTGGGTTTGTGTGTTAAATACTCTCTAATCCAAGTTCTCAGAGGGCACACCTCTCATCTCAGTCTGGGGCCTTTAGGAACTTAGTGAAACTCAGGGTATCTAGTGTGTCCCAGCTCTCAGTAAAGCCATCTGCTTTCCGTCCCATCTCTGACATATTCGTCTGTGACCCAGTATAAGGGCACAGGAAACAGGAAGTGCCAAGGTTTCCCCAAACCACAGTGATTGTGGGGTCTGCTATATAATAAGGTCTTGTCATTTCAAGCATGCTGAGATCCTTCTGGTCCAAGAAGAGACCTTCTTTCACTCTTGGGGAAAGCTATCCAATTCAGGTTAAGTTGGACACTGTGATTTGCGGGTTTTGGAATGCATTCTTATTCTTATATTGGAGGAGGAAAATTTTCTATCCTTCATGTAAGTTTTTGTTGTTATTTTCACTGACTTTTAAGAGAGAGGACCGCAGTGGACCTAATATTCCTTCAGTTTGATTTATTAAACTGAAATTCCAAAATATTTTCCCATAGTAATAAGGTCATGAATCTCTTCAAATTTGTGTATTTTCTCCTTGATCATTAGTCAAGTTGAATGCATATTTTTTCCTTGGCAATAAAGAACTTCTTTAGCATTTTCCAATCACTAGACAGAAAAAAATAAAGGCATATAAGAATAAATCCAGTGAAGGATAAGAAATGGAAAAAACAACCCACATAGTATTGTGGGACATTTAAACATAAAATAAGATAGCAGGAATAAATCCAAACAAATCAATCAAGTAGAGGCTTACAATCAAAATCTATTTAGACATCAACACTAAAGAAAAATACACAGATCACTGAAAATAAAAGTAAGCAAAACGTTGCATTAAGAAAATGTTTACAAGAATCAGAGAAATCTGAGATGGATGGCTGTATTAATTTCAGGAAAAAAAAATACGTTCAAAGCCAAAAACATTAAGAAGGACCAAAGAAAAGGTTTTATTATTGGCAACAGGAGACATAATACACAAGAATTTATCATGGTCATGATTCCTTGGGTAGTGTCTAACATATTGAGGACAGGTATGGTCTTGTGTTTTTGAAATATAAGAACCTAACCATTTCAGAATCCCTGGGAAATAATTTAACATACCTTTCTCAGACATTGACAAATATAGCAGACAAAACTAAGAGATTCTGTAGTAAAATTGAGAGTACAGTTACCAAAAGACCACAATATGGGACCAATTCCTCCCATCGGATATCTTTTAGAACTTATCAGTATCTCTGGCCCATTGATATTGTATATTTGCTTTCCAGATTTATACCAGCTTTTCCTATTTTTTCTTTTAGGCCGTTTCATGAGGATTTTCTGTAATTCATATGTAAATGAACAATCTTAATCTGCCATCTGTAACTATCCATTTTGTGTTTATTTTTTTAAATTTAGCATTTTTTTGGCTTAATTTTCAATTTTGTTATTTTTTATATTATTATTTCTTACCTTTGGTTTTATCATTTTTTCCGCATAATTTTTTTTGTTTTGTTTGGGATTTCTCTTTTCTTGAGTAGAATGCTTAGTTTACCAACTTCCTTCTATTTTGTTTTATACTGACAGTATTGAAGATAGTATGACTTTCCTTTTGATTACATCTTTGTCTGCTTCACAGGCTTCCCTAGTGGCTAAGATGGTAAAGAATCTGCGTGCAATGCAGAAGACTTGGGTTCAATTCCTCTGTCAGGGAGATCCCCTGGACAAGGGAATGGCTACCTACTCCAGTATTCTTGTCTGGAGAATTCCATGCACAGAGAAGCCTAGAGGGCTACAGTCCACAGGATTGCAAAAAATCAGACATGACCAAGCAACTAACACTTTGGCTGCTTCACATGTTTTGATGTGTACTATCATCGTTATTAGGATTTGTAAATATAGTGCAATTAAAAGCTTTCTTTTAATTTTGTATTCAAGAACAGTTTAGTAGTTTTTTTTTTCCTAAGCAAGTAGCACTGTTTCTATTTTTCTGTTGTTATTGATTTATATTTTAATACATATGCTTATGGACTACAATTTAAATTCTTTTTGTGAAATTTTTGGTTTTTCTTGTGACTTTATATATGATATTTGTCAAGAGTCATGAATAATATATATAAGAGTATCCTTTGTAGAGATTACAACTTCATAATTCATATTATTTATATCTTCATAGCCTTACTTTTTCATCCTTCTTAAGTCAGAGGTTGGAAAAGAAGGTATATAAAGTTTTTAAAAAATTAGTAGCTGTCAATTTCCAATTGTAACTTTAAGAGATTTGCTATATTAATTTTGGAGATATATTTTTGCTTAGAATACTTATTACTACATATGCACTATGAATTGTATCCTTCCACAAAAATTAAGATCTTTAACCCAGGTAGTTATTTTTTCTCTGGAATTTACCTTATCCTCTGATGTTAAAATTGTGCTATTTTTTTCACCCCCTATGAAATATCTATGGTTAGGTTTTTTAAAAAAATGTCTCAGTCACTTTATTTAGGAGTTCTCTTGCAGACAATTTAAACTTACTTTCTTATGATTTTTGAGTCATCTGTCAGTCTCTCTTTTCACAAGAGAGTTTAACTTATTTATATTTAGTGTCATAGTTAACAAATTTGTTCTTATTCCTTTCATCATATTTTATACTTTTTATCAATTTTCTTTCTTGATGATCAATGTTCTTTATTTTCAATATATCACTTGATGAGCTGTTTCTGTTTTCTCTCTTTTTCTCTCTCCCTTCCCAGTTTGTAAGCCAAACAGCTTGATTTTAAACTTAGAGAAAAGTACAGTTAAATATATATTTATTTGGTTACTGTTGACAAAAATAAAGCCATTTCTATTGCAAAATTAGTACACTTTTACTTTTTTTTTCTTTTCATGCTTCTTTTGGGATTTTTACCAAGTATATGATTTTTAAAAGCTACAATATTTGGGTTATGAATCTTTTTTGATCAATAACTATTTTGAACTTCTTTGTTTTGCCTATGTTTTAAACTTTATTTGAATTTATTCTATATGCTTAAATGTTTTTGTATTTATGCTATGATTTTCTTGTTACTGAATATTATACTTTGGTTCACTTCCTGGTTGCCTGAATAATTTGGTTCAGTGATGTTTGTAAGGAAAGGTAGATAGGATGTAACCTTGCATCTTTGTGTTATCTTCGCATATTATCAGGACAATCTCTAGTTTAGAGAATTAATTGTTCAATTAGAACACTCCCCATAAGATTTGGGGAAATACTTGTTATTTTATAATACTTTTGTACAGTGGGCATGACTGAGGCCAATTTCATTAGTTTTTTCTTTTAAAAGTTTTACTTTTAAATAAGCACTTATAGAATTATTCATCATCTGTGGCATTAAGAAATGTTTTTAGGAAATATCTAAAAGTTGGTGTTTACAGTTTTTGTTGGAATTCAGTGGAATATTTACTTTTACCCCAGGACTGTTTTCCTTTCTCTATTGTCTTTTAATAATTCTTCTTTTGCATTTTCCTGCTATTTTTCTTAGAAGTTCTATTATCTGTGTATATATCTAATGTGTCTCATATTTGTTTGCAGTCTGCCACTGATCATTTTCATTTCTTGTCTTTGCCATTTAGCTTTAGGGAAAGCTTCATAAATTCTCCTTTTTTTAGGATAAATTCAATTTTCTTCTTTTTCATATCTATTTTATTGCTTCTGAAACCATTTTAAATCCCTTACTTTTAATACTGCCATATCTTCTTCCATCTTGGTCTTATTTCATTATAAAGTAACAAAGGGCCTGCATTTCCTTGATTAGTGAGAGTATAAAAGTTATTCTGTGTGAAATATACTTTAGTCCTCTGTGGTAACTACTCTTGAAACTACCTCTTCATTGCCCTTTGAAATGTCTTTCTTTGATTTTGCAGTTTTTATTTATAAAAAAAATTTTTTTTTATTCTCCTGTTTTCCATCTATATTTGCCTTCTCTCTCATGGTCCTTGAATGAGGGTCATCTCATCGTGCCTTGGCATTTCACTGGCACAGTGGAGTGGGTTCCTCTTTTCTCCATTCGGTTTTCACCTGCTCTTGTTATAGCTGTACAGGAAATGTCCACCTGGAAGGGCCACTGGTCCTACATTCCTGTATCCGTGACGCTGCAGCTGGAGCAGCGTGGGGATGCATTGGGATTGCTGATATTCCCAGACGGTCGCTATAACAGCCCTTCTCTCAGTTTGGTACAGCTGCTGCCCTGGGGGCCAGTTTCCTGTAAATCATTTTGGTGTGGCCTGGACTCAGTCCACAGCAAGGCTGTGTCACACCTTCCGCTCCAAGTCAGCAAGAAGCCCTGATTCTGGGGTTTTCTGCACTGTGTGGTCACACTCACTCTTGAGTCATTCAATTTGGCTGATTACAAATGTTGTCGGCAGTCAGCATCGGGAAGCATTACCAAGTGCAGAGCATCCCTGGGATGCATGCCCTTTGCTTTTAGAACTATCAGGTTATTTCTACCAGGCTATTACCTTCTTTTATGATGTCATGCTTAGGGCTACTAGAGTTAGCCAATAACGATACAGGGTCCCTGGTTACATTTGGATTTCAGATACCTGACAAATTTTGTTTTTGTTCTTAATTATAAGCATGCCCCCATGTAACCTTTCTGTAAATTAGAAAAGGAAACATAGTTGATTTTCCTACATTTCATCTGGCAACCCTCACCATGCTGTTTTTTCTGCATGAGGTGTTGGCATCTCATGCAATTTCTCAGGAATTCTCCCAGGCTAGGGCTTGCAGTTTGCCCTGAATGTTCAGCACAGATGCCGATTTTTACTTATTACCATGTTCTCTTAGCTACTGCTTTTGAGTCCACTCAGGGGACATTTTAAAGGTCTGTGCTCAAATTGCCATCTTCCTCAGGTTTCTTAAAGATATTATTTAGGGGAAATTATTTTTTTTTTCAAAATGTTAAAATTAACAGAAAATCTCTGCAAGGCTGCTTGCGTTGCTTAAAGATGGGAACATGTCACTTTCTTTCAAATAAGCATGTAAGTCACAGCACAAAAGTCAGATGTAATTTTTTTTCTTTAAGAGATTATTAACTGAGATTTACCACATGCAACTTCTTTGTTATTTGACACCTTGCTCTTTTTTTACATGGAAATGGTGTTCTTCATTTATAATAGTCATCCCCATGGGGATTCCAGGATATTCAGCTTTACTTCTTAGTCCATTCTGTGCATTGTGGAACACTGTTGTTGTTTTTTTTTTTTTTCAGTTTTGTTTTTTTAAAAAGGAATGACTGGAAAAGGAAATAACAACTAGCTTTGGGTCAACTTGGAGCATTTTTAAGCAATAAACATCGAGGTTAGATAACCAGGTGAAAAGACAAATAGGCCATTTGTAGAATGCAGCTTAGAAATTACTTCCCTTTGAATGATGCCCGTGGTAACCCCTGATTGCTTTCCCAAATAGAGTCAGGGGACCCACAGCCATTGTCTTTGGGATATGTAATTAGTTGCACAATAAAGTTAGGTATTCTCAAGTAGTAGGGATCAGATGTTCAACAGGAAAGTTCAGGGAGCCTCGGTGTCAGATATTGTTCCTTATTTACAACCTGACCATTTATTTGGCTTCAGCAGTGTCTACAGTGAATGACAGGCTGATGTGATGACAACCAGAATAACCACTCCAGGTGGTGCCAAGATGTATTTTTAAGAATCACGGGATCTGTGAGTCTGTTTCCATTTTGTAAATAAGTTAATCTGTATCATTTTTTTAAAAGTTATTTATTTGTTTATATTTGACCTTGCTGCACGGGGACTTTCTCTTGACGTGGCTCCTGGGCGTAGCTGGTCTGTGTCATGTGGGATCTTCCCAAACCAGAGATTGAACCCATGCCCCCTGCATTGGCAGGTGGATTCTTAATCAGTGGTTATTTTTTAAAAAATTATTTACAAAATAGAAACAGACTTAACAGGTATTGAAAATAAACCTATGGTTACCAAAAGGGAAATGTGGTAGGGGTAGGCATAAATCAGGGGCTTGGGATAAATGTATACACACTACTATATGTATGGCAGATAACCAACAGTGATCTACTGTATTGCATGGGGAATGCTACTCAGTATCTTGTGATAACTTATATGAGAAAATAATCTGAAATAAAAGGAATATATATATAAATATGTATAACTTTGCTGTGCACCTGAAACCAACACAACATTATAAATCAACTATAATCCAATAAAATTTATAAAAGAGAATCAGGGACCTTATTCCATAGAGAGGTGCCTCCCTTCGTTAGTCCCCTATCATCACCATTACTTGAAGCTCCTCATGGGGTAAAAGAATGGAGGATTCTAATTATAGAGGGATGCAACAGAGGAGGCAGAGTATAAAGTCCCGATGTAAAAATATAATCAGCTTTTTGTAATACTGAAAGCACCATGCATTCGTTGACTCATTCATTTCTCAAATATTTACTGAGAACCTAATATTTGCCAGGTGCTCTTCTAAGGACTGTGAATAAAACAGAGAAAAGGCCAACGTGTCATCTCTGCTCACTTGCATATAACCTACTGGGGCATGGAGGGAATTACAGCAGAGAATAAAGTCCTGTAATAGGAAAGTATAAGATCTACAGGAGGACATCAGTGGGGCATATAATGCAGAATCGTGCAGTCAAGAGAAGTGACTTTTACGACGCAGCCTGCGATGTCCCAGCAGAGTCGGGGAGGGGAGGTGGTACCCAGAGAAGGGACGAAGGAGGAAGCTTCAACCCTGAACATGAGCACAAAATTCACTCCCTGTACTTCACTTGCATGAAAATTCACAAGTGACAGTGCACTCTTATTGAAAATATAAATCCTGAGAGATTTCCAGAATGTTAAGAAAAATGTAATTCTCCTAAGGAATGAGGTCTCTTGTGCTATGCTAAGTCATTTCAGTCGTGTCCAACTCTGTGCGTCCCCATAGACGGCAGCCCACCAGGCTCCCCCGTCCCTGGGATTCTCCAGGCAAGAATACTGGAGTGGGTTGCCATTTCCTTCTCCAATGCATGAAAGTGAAAAGTCAAAGTGAAGTCGCTCAGTCATGTCTGACTCTTAGTGACCCCATGGACTACAACCTAACAGGCTCCTCCGTCCATGAGATTTTCCAAGCAAGAGTACTGGAGTGGGGTGCCATTGCCTTCTCCAGTCTCTTGTGAAGTCCATGATATTTTGATGTTTGAAAAAGGAATTCCTAGGTATTGCTGCTGCTGCTGCTAAGTCGCTTCAGTCGTGTCCGACTCTTAGCGACCCCATGGACTGCAGCCTACCAGGCTCCTCCATCCCTGGGATTTTCCAGGCAAGAGTACTGGAGTGGGTTGCCATTGCCTTCTCCTCCTAGGTATTAGGTTGAGTCATATGAAATCAGTGCTTGGGTGAATCAGAACTCCTCAAGATATTGGAGGTTTCAGATGGTTCAGGCCTATGGAAGCCTTCATTGCTGAAGTGGAGCTCAGCCTGGCCTGAGCTGGGTGATGCCATGGAATGGAGGGAGCCCTTCCCACAGGGGTTGTCCATCAACTCAGGACGAGTATATGCCAAGCTGACTCCTTGTCCAGGGTAGGATGGACTTCAGCTGAGTGCCCTGTGCTGCTAGAACTGGATGGGGGCTTCTGCCCTCTGGTCGGGCCCCTCCTACAGAGCAGCACCGGAGAGGCAGAGAGGCTAAGGGACTTGCCTGTTCTCTCACGAGATCTGAGCAGCAAAGCCACAGTGAAGACTCCTTTCTCTGAGTTCTTTGCTTTCCCCTCTGTTCACAGACAACTGCCAGGAGGGGTCCGGACTCCTGTAGGCGTCATGTATCAGAAAATGTGCTCACGTGGGCCTCTGAAACAGGTCCGCCTGATGAATGTCAGGGCCTGAGTTGCTTTTATTGCAAAATAACCAGAGAGAGTGACAGGGCTAATGAGAAGGGGTCTGGATAATTTGTGGAGCTTTGCCTAGAAAGTCAGTGTTTCCAGAGCCAGTAATTTCCATTTCTAAAGCCCCTTAAATTGGTTCTTGAATTATGTAATCTCTGTTTCTGTGTTTTTCTTACAGAATGTAAGGCACATTGTAAAAATAACATTTTTGGATTCTTTTTCTCCCTGAGGGCGGGATATGTTCAGGAAGGGGGTGGGGGGAAAAAGACTTTCTGTGCATTGGTGTCAACACAGCTTTCACGAAGGATGTGGAGGCCACAAAAGTGATGGACTTCCCTTGCTTCTTGGGTTTTTAGGGTCACATGGACTCGACATGATGGGGTTGGGTCATCGCATCTATTTCAGGTTTCCTTCCAGCAGTATCTTTCCAAGGTCTTTTCTGTCCATCTCTCAGCTTAGACCCGAGGAAAGTACATGATGTGCAAGTGATTTATGATTGTCCATCTTTAAAGTCTTTTATCATGTTCCCATGGTAAATGTGTCAAGGGTAGAGTATGTATCTGGTGGAACAGGAAATAGTATTGGATAAAATATGGACACAACATCAAGCCACATGCTGAGAAAGTCATTCTTGTTTCCAATCTCAGTCCATCTGGTGGAGCTAATGGGAGCACTCTTCTCTGCTGGATGCCAGCAGTTTCTTAAGACCTTTCTCATGAGGATCTTTCCCTCTAACTGAAAGAGAGCAAGTCTTAGGCATAAGCCATCACCCCCTAAAAGGCATGAGGACTGCTAGTTGAAAATTAAAGGCATTACTTTGAATTTTCTTTCTTTTTTATTGGAGGATAATTGTTTTACATTGTTGTGGTGGTCTCTGCCATACATCTATCATACATCTATATGTATACACACACACACACACACCCCTCCCTCATACATATATATATATACACATACACACCCTCCCTCTTGAACCTCCTCTTCCCATATATACATAATTATATATGTGTATATATGTATACATATATATATACCCCTCCCTCTTGAGCCTCCCTTTTCCATATATACATAATTATTTATGTATATATATAATTAATATGTATAATTATAAACTTATATTTATACCCTTCCCTCTTGAGCCTCCCCTCCTCATGCTACCCCTCTAGGTCATGACAGAGCACCAGGCTGGGCTCCCTGTGTTCTATAGCAACTTCCTTCTAGTTATCTACTTCACACATGATAGGGAAGATCCCCCGGGGGAGTGCATGGCAACCCACTCCAGTATTCTTGCCTGAAGAATCCCATGGACAGAGGAGCCTGGGGGGCTAAAGTCCATGGGATCAGAAAGAGTCAGACAGGACTGAAATGCTTTAGCATAGTGTATAAATGTCAGTGCTACTTTGTCAATTTGTACTTCATTTCTCCTTTCTCTCTTCTTATCCTGCTGTGTCTACAAGTCCATTCTCTACACCTGCATCTCCATTTCTTCTCTATATATAGGTTCATCAGTACTGTTTTTCTGGATTCCATATATATGCCTCAATATATGGTATTTGTTTCTCTCTTTCTGACTTCACTTTGTATAACAGGGTCTAGGTTCATCCACCTCACTACAACTGACTCAAAATTGTTCTTTTTTTTACAGCCGAGTAATATTCTATTTGTATTTGCTCGCTTAGCTTCTGTGCATGGCCAATGAGGCTGGTGGCTGGTTCTCTACTTACTCCAGTGGCATCAATTTTTCTTTAAAGAAATACATTTAATATAAAATGAATTGATTTAAGACATTTTGGATAAAGAATCGCTTAATTAATGCTAAGGCAGGGCAATCCACTATAAAGGGGTTACAAAGAGGTCTGAAATATTGGTATCACTGCCCTCAAGTTTCTAACCCCTGAACCCCGATTCCTCCCAACAGTGGCTGAAAGCCGAGGCATACTGGAGAGTATCCAGAGGTTCTCTTTGCTGCCCACCTACCTCCCGGTGACCTACCACATCCACCACGCAGACGTGTCCTTCTTCCTCAAGGAAGCCAACCAGGACATCATGAGAAACTCCAGTCTACAGTCGCGGGTGGAGTCCTTTCTGATTTACAAATCCAAGAGGCTACCAGTCCTGAATGCCAGCTATGGGCCTTTCGCCATTGAGCAGGTGGTACCCCAGGACTTGATGCTCCCCTCCAGCCCCTTTGGATTCACCAGCACGTTTTCTCTGAACTGGAAGCTGAAGGCGCACATCCTGCGGGACAAGATCTACCTGAGCCGGCCCCGCGTGCAGGTGCTGTTCCACGTGGTGGGCAGGGACTGGGATGACCCTGGCCCGGTGCAGAGCCTGCCCTGCCTGCGGGTGTTCGCCTTCCGGGAGACCCGGGAGGTACGAGGCAGCTGCCGCCTGCGGGGGGCTCTGGGGCTGTGCGTGGCGCAGCTGGAGCTCCCGGCCAGCTGGTTCGGCCCCCCGACGGTGGTGGCCGGAAGGAAGAAGACGCCGGAGCCCCCCGAAGGGAGTCCGGTGGAGCTCTACTACGCCGTGCAGCAAGGGGACGAGCGTGGAGACTGCGCCAAGGAGGATGCCCGGAGAGCCGGCGGTATGCGGACGGGCCGTAATGACATCGATGAGTCTGGGCCTCCCTTGCACAGGATCGGGAGTGTTTTTCTTTACCAGACCCCCAGCCGGCCGCCGCTGAGAGAGCTGCGCTTGGATAACCACGTGGCTGTGCAGTACGTGCCAAAGACAGTCAGGCAGGGAGACGTGCTGACTTTTCCAGTCTCCATCTCCAAAAACTCCACCGAGGACCGCTTCACGTTAAGGTGAGTTCATTATCTTCCGGTAGCACCTCCAAGGTCAAGGGCGCTTCTGAGACCCTTCCCCTATGTGTGATGCATAGATCTGTGTTAGCGCTGGCCAGGGTAGAAACGTCCCTCCACTTTTTGCGGACTCCAATGTTCACTGTCAAGTAGAAAGACCAGTTAGAGCTCTCTGAATTGGCAGTTGATTCAGTGAAGATGTTGTTAATAGATTTTCTGGGCTGTCCCAGAAAAGTCAGGAGCAGGCTGATATTCTATCTTGGACCTGGCTTAGGTGGTTCTCAGCAGGTCTTAGGAGAGTTCAATGGCTCAGAGTTGACATAACTCTGCAAATGGGTTGGCAAAAATTGTCAGGGAGGATAGAGGATACAGTGTTGCCAACTCACAATCTCTTCGGAGCATGTGAGTTCTAAGTACACTCTGTGGCACCAACCTCAAAGTTACCCTTTTGTTTCTCTCTGGAAATAGAACTTAGTGTTCAAAATATAAAAGAGCAGAAAGTGTGAAGATATCCAGTAGAGTTTGTGGATTGTCTTATATAAAAATTATACCAAGAGGAGGCATTTAAAATGAGTCCTGTGGGATTTAAGAAAAAAGAAGGGATGAGTTTTCTCTTTGGAACATACAGTAGCTTGTGAGGGAAGTTTGGCTTGATTGGATTTTCATTACAGTTTTGTTGTTGTTTCATTTGTTTTAAACATACATGAGTTTGATTATAACAGCTATTTGGTGTAAGTATTATTAGATCACTAAATGTGTCCTCACATTGCTACATAATCCAGAAAGTTGACCTGAAGTGCCATCTAATCAAGTTTGGTATGACCCCTGAGTGTTACTGGACATGGGACCACATTTATATGTGGGTTTTTAAAGCTTATCCAACAATGAAAAGCCCTCTTGTCCCTCTCCCCTGGGGCTCAATAGCTGTTTTTCTTTCTTTCTTTTCTTTTTTACTTTGTCTATGTTTCATTTATTTCTCTTATCTTTCTGATTCCTTTTGCTCTACTAACTTTGAGTTTTATTTGTTCTTTCTCTAGTTGCTTAGCTGTAAGGTTAGGTTGTTTATTTGAGATTTTTCTCTTTTCTTGAGCCAAGATTGTCTTGCTATAAACTTCACTCTTAGAACTGCTTTTGCTGCATCCCATAGGTTTTGGATCATCGTATTTTTGTTGTCATTTGTCTCTAGGTACTTTTTGATTTCCTCTTTGGTTTCTTCAGTGATCTATTGATTATTTAGTAACAAATTGTTTAGCCTCCATATGTTTGTGTGTGTGTGTTTTTTACAGTTTTTTCTATAATTTATTTTTAGTCTCATAGCATTGTGAGCATAGATGCTTGATGTGATTTCAGTTTTATTAAATTTACCATGCCTTGATTTGTGACCCAAGGTGTGATCTATCCTGGAGAATGTTCCATGTGCTCTTGAGAAAGAAGTGTATTCTGCTGCTTTCAGTTGGAATGTCCTATGAATATCAGTTAAGTCTATCTGTTCTAATGTGTCATTTAAAGCTTGTGTTTTCTTATGAATTTTCTGTCTGGATGATCCCACTTACATTGTGTAGGTGGAATGATGAAGTCCCCCACTGTTCTTTCCTTAAAAAAAAAAAATTCTGTGTTTGTTAAGGGGGTGGATGAGTTTAAGAAAGAAATCATTCTCTTGCTTATACTTTGCACATTTCAGTTTTGTTGATTGTGACCTAGTGCTGGGAATTTCCTTTGAATCTCAACCAAAGACACAGAAACCAATGGACAGTATTAACCTCATGATCGGACCTGGCTGATGTTGGCAGGAAAAACCTTCAGCCGGGTGGGGGTGCATCTGGGGATTAAACACAGGGATTTAGTATGAACAACACGTCTGTGGGACTGAGACCTCGTGATTGCTCCCTTCTGTCCTTTGGAAATCAGACCTAGATCCAGCTGGTCATGGGCCCTCCCTCTGCCTGATGTGTAGCTTTGTGCTTGGTTTTCCCAGGCTTGACACATTTATATAATATTCTTTTTGGAGATGACTGCCTATATAGAGAAATATTTTGCCAGTGGAAACTCAAGGTCTTGAATAAGAAGAAGTCAAACAATTTCATAATCTACCATTTTTTTTCATTTGCCAGCTACTGCTTGTTGAATTCCTGGACCCATGATTTACAAACTAGAATCTCCTAAAGCTTTAACTCTCCAGTAGATGATATTCACATCAGCCTTTATTGGGAAGCAGCTATCAGTGTAGAATTACATTTCACAGAAAACTGTGCATCTGACCACAATCCATTGCCCACTAGTGTGTTCACATGCATCCTGAGGGCAGCCCTGCCACTGGCAAGCTGTGCCATGGCCAGGAGAGGTTCGTTTCTGGGCTATGTATTCTGAGGGATCCACAGCTTTGCAGATTCAGAAATAAGCATCTTGCCACTTAGAAGTCAAAAGATTGGAAAATTTTGGATGTAGAGCCAAAGTGTGTTTGTTCAGAGTCCATCATTTAGAAAGGTGCTTTCCATTTAAGACAATAGTAAAATAAATCAGTAAATACTTTACAAATGTGTATTTAAGTTGGTAAAGTAGCACGCTTTCCATCTCTTTAAAAGTTGCATTAATAATGTGCCTGCTGAATACTTAACACACACTAATTACGAATGAGTCTTATCTGTTTATGAAAACAGCTGGCGGGAAACCTGGATCTGGCAATGTCGTTAGCCTTTAGTTGGAATTCTCATAATTAGAAAATAATGAAGCTGTGTATCTTTTTTAATGAAGTCAATTTGACACTCGTTTAGCACAGCTTCCGAGTATTTAGAATTAGCCTGGGTCTGCTCTGTTGTTGTTGTTTAGATGCTAAGTCGTGTCTGACTCTTTTGTGACCTCATGGACTGTAGCCTGCCAGGGTCCTCTGTCCATGGGATTTTCCAGTCAAGAATACTGAAGTAGGGTGCCATTTCCTTCTCCAGGGGTTCTTCTCCACCCAGGGATCAAAGATCAAACCTGCATCTCCTTCATTGGCAGGCAGGTTCTTTACCACTGAGCCACCTTGGAAGCCCATATGTGTGTGTGTATGTGTGTGTACACATACATACATGTATTAATATATCCATAAAATACTATCAGTTCAGTTCAGTTCAGTTCATTCACTCAGTCGTGTCCGACTCTTTGTGACCCCATGAATCGCAGCACGCCAGGCCTCCCTGTCCATCACCAACTCCCGGAGTTCACTCAGACTCACAGCCATCGAGTCAGTGATGCCATCCAGCCATCTCATCCTCTGTTGTCCCCTTCTCCTCCCGCCCCCAATCCCTCCCAGCATCAGAGTCTTTTCCAATGAGTCAACTCTTCGAATGAGGTGGCCAAAGTACTGGAGTTTCAGCTTCAGCATCATTCCTTCCAAAGAAATCCCAGGGCTGATCTCCTTCAGAATGGATTGGTTGGATCTCCTTGCAGACCAAGGGACTCTCAAGAGTCTTCTCCAACACCACAGTTCAAAAGTATCAATTCTTCAGTGCTCAGCCTTCTTCACAGTCCCAACTCTCACATCCATACATGACCACAGGAAAAACCATAGATTGACTAGATGGACCTTTGTTGGCAAAGTAAAATACTAAGGGTATCTGTTAAATGACTAGAGGCATTTCTGTAATATCCAGCATGAACTGATGGCTTTGCTGTGTTCTGTGCTTAGTTACTCAATCGTGTCCAATTCTTTGTAGCCCCATGGGCTATAGCCTGTCAGACTTCTTCTGTCTATGGGATTTCCCAGACAAAAATACTGTAGTGGGTTGCCATTTCCTTCTCCAGGGAATCTTCCCGACCTAGGGATCAAACCCACATCTCCTGCCTTGGCATGTGGGTTCTTTACCGCTGAGCCACCAGGAAGCCCCAGCTCTATCTAGCCATCTGCTGTATATACAACCCTGAAGGATACAACCATGTATCCTTGGGTGCTTTCCTCTGCAATAGTGACTTGTTTCTAGACTCAGGGGTGACAGTGCTAATGAAGTCCACAGGTGGGTTCATGTTTTGTGGGTCAGGTGCCAGTAGGACATAGCTTTCCACTTAAGGATGGCCAGGGTGGAGAGGGGACCAGATTAACTGCCAGCAACAGAAGGGAACCCATCTGGATTGAGGACTTCTGCTGCAGACAGTGATTGACCACCTAAAAACTGCCACTTCCCTGTCACTTCTGTGCCTCTCATTTCTAGCTGACACAAAGAGGCTTGTCTTCTATCCTGAGAATCAAGTTTTGTGGTGCAAATTATCTCCAAGGGCAATTTACAAAAATAGCTGGGTGTGTGCATGTGTGTGCATTAGCCATTGCAAAGAGGAAAACCAGAATGGGGCTGTTTGTCATCTTAGAAGTTCTCTTCTCTCCTGGAGCCCAAATCTTCCAAAGCAGACCTTCACAAAGGAAGAAAAGCAAAGCACTTTCATTCTTTAAACATCTAAGGATCCCTTTTAATTTCAGAGAATGTTTTCCTTCCAGTGGACAACAAAAGCATCACCCAGCACGTGGACCTTTTTTGCACATTCTCACCACTCCATCCCTTTTTCTTCTCCCACAGAGAGTCAATTTCAGAAACATCCGAGGCCTCTTGTCACCTGATTATGTGTCTGGAGAATCAAAGAACTCTTTCTTGCTCATCTCCCCCACCTATTCTTCGGTTGCTTCTTCCCACAAGAAGTCAGTTTCAAAGGCTTCTGGTTGTCTGATCTGAATGTAAGCCTGGAGCCAAATATTTGCACAGTATTAGCTTGGCTCCCTGACAATCCAGGAAAAAGAGGTGGAAAGGTCCAAATCAGAGATACAGCACTCAGAACTGTCTGGGTGCCTTTCTCAAAGTCAGAGATATGTTAAGATTGGTTAAATGAATGAATGAATGAATGGCTGTCTTGGTGGTGGTGGTTTAGTCACAAAATCACGTCCAACTCTTTTGCGACCCCGTGGACTATAGCCCGCCAGGATCCTTGGTCCATGAGATTCTACAGGCAAGAATACTGAAATGGGTTGCCATTTCCTTCTCCAGGGGATCTTGCCAGGGATTGAACCCACATCTCCTGCATTGCAGGTGGATTCTTTACCAACCAAGCCACCTGGAAAGTTTAGACGTCTTGTTAATTATTAACAAATGCATATACTTTGCTGAAGTCTTTGCAGTTTTATATGCTAAATCTTCAAGAATTTGTTAAGAATCTTGTGCTCAGAAGGTGGTCAGGTCTCAGAGCAGGTTTCTGAATAAGGCATTATTAAGAAGTAGATATTCACTATTCTTGCAAAAATGAGAGATATAAAAGAGGGGAAAAAACCAAAATAAGAATAATTGACAAGAGGACAAAGTGGGCCTGGGGTTGATAAGGCTCAAATGTATTTTTTGGTGGTTTGGGAAGCTTGCTTTGCAGAAGGTTTTGAGCTTGTTAGAAATAATATGTGGTGTGTTTTGGTGGTTTGGCCCTGAACTTGAGTCACTTGAATGATGTAGCCTTTGACGCTGCCTTGAAGCAGAAAGTCTCTCCTTGTTCTATTGCAGGTAAAGTATGCCCTGGTATACCGAATGATATTCTTAGTTGCATGCCATAAATCCCAACCTACATAATTTAAGAACATAAATAAATGAAAGGGTTAGTTGAGTGTATGTTGTTAGTCTTAAGAATTAATAAGGCATGGGACCACTTGCCTTGACAATGCACAGTGTGGGAGGCGGAGGATGCCCTTGGTTTAGAGGCAACAGCCTGCTTGCCCAGCACCTCTTCCCCACCTGGCATAATGAATTCTTCCAAAAGTTCCCTCTGTTCTTTTTATAATCAAAGGTGCAAAGACTCTTGGATGTTTAAAGAATGATCTAATTCTAATTTTTTTCCTTGTAGCTATCCAGTTTTCCCAGCACCATTTGTGTTGAAGAGACTGTCTTTCCAACATTATATTCTTGTCTCCTTGGTTGTAGATTAATTAACCATAGGTGCATGGGTTTATTTCTAGGCTTTGTATCCTGTTCCATTGATCTGTGTTTCTGTTTTGTGCCAATACCATACTGTTTTGATGACTGTAGTTTTGCCTCGTTAATTGGCTATACTCCAATATAAAATAAAAAGGTTTTTAAGAGTCAGGAGTTATAGTCTAGTTTGACTCTGTAATATGTTTTGTTGCCAGTATGGTTGTAGAAATTTCACAACCATCTCAAGGCTCAGGGTTCTCATGTGCTGAATGTTAAATATGTCCTACTTTATGGCAGGATGTTTACAGAAGTTAATCCCATTGATGAAGTTGAACATTAAACTGAACTGCATTGACAACAAAGAAATGTATTGAATAGAGTCCAAAATTTCATGGATTAGTGCAAAATAAGGAAAAGTGGGAGGCAGAGAGGGAGACGAAAGGCTTCCCTGACTGGGAATAGAACCCCATGGGGGCTGCGGCCATGAGAGTGCTGAATCCTAACCACTAGACCACCAGGGAGCGCTTGGCTAACAAAGATCCTTCTAGTCAAAGCTATGGTTTTTCCAGTAGTCATATACAAATGTGAGAGTTGGACCATAAAGGAGGCTGAGTGCTGAAGAACTGATGCTTTCAAATTGTGGTGCTGGACAGGACTCTTGAGAGTCCCTTGGACTGCAAAGAGATCAAACCAGGTCAATCCTAAAGGAAATCAACCCTGAATATTCTTTGGAAAGACTGTTGCTGATGCTGAAGCTATAATACTTTGGCCACCTGATGCAAAAAGCAAACTGTTTGGAAAAGACCCTGATGCTGGGAAAGACTGAAGGCAGGAGGAGAAGGGGATGACTGAGGATGATATGGTTGCATGGCATCATTGACTCAATGGACATGAGTTTGAGCAAACTCTGGAAGATAGTGAAGGACAGGGAAGCCTGGCATATTGCAGTCTGTGGGGTCACAAAGAGTCAGACACAACTGAGGAACTTAAGAGCAACAACAAGGCAAAGTGGACATGGATGAAGTATTGTCAAGCAAGAAAACTCATGATGTGGAAAAATTACTGCTTTAAGACCTGAATGAAGTTTAACTGATTTAGATCATAAAGAAAGCAAGAAGAGATGAGATTTCCAGTATATTTTAAGAACGAAAACAGCTTTCATTTTATTTGTTATTTGCTTTGGAAAAATATATCTGGAAAATATAGGCAGTGCCTGCAGGCAAAGAGTGAATTAGATTCTGTGAGATGAAGACAGTCATGCAAGTTACTTAATCTTGGGTCACATAAATATAGAATAAAATAGGTGGTACAAAATAAAACAAGATAAAATACTCACTCAGATTTTTAAAAAAGACTCTTGGGACGCTCCCAGTGGCTCACAGACCTAGTTGCTGTGTCTGAGCCCAGGGTAGCAGAGTTACCTGGTGTGCTTCCAGAATGAGAGGTGGGCTTCTGGAGTCACCTGTCACTAAGAGCACATCCCAGGGGAGGTGGTATTTCCCTCCTGAGAAAAGTGGGGTGCTTTTAAGGAAGAGGATGATGCTGGGTATCTCCAAACCCCACAAAGGTCCATGACATCCATGCCTGGCACTGCATCTCCCTTTGTCATCTGATGGATTCAGGGAGTTGCTTCTGCAGCAGACTGGAGTGCGAGGCAGACAGAGAAAGGAGGGCGATCCATCTTTTTCTTTTTTTTTTAATTTTATTTTATTTTTAAACTTTACATAATTGTATTAGTTTTGCCAAATATCAAAATGAATCCGCCACAGGTATACATGTGTTCCCCATCCTGAACCCTCCTCCCTCCTCCCTCCCCATACCATCCCTCTGGGTCATCCCAGTGCACTAGCTCCAAGCATCCAGTATCGTGCATTGAACCTGGACTGGCCACTGGTTTCTTACATGATATTTTACATGTTTCAATGCCCTGTTTGAGAATAGATTCAGATTTAAGGAAAAAGTTGTGAGGTCAGTACAGGATAGTGCCAGGTGCCTCATGGTTAGCTTCCCCCTGTAATTAACACCTGACATTAGCTTCATTCATTTGTCACGATCAATGCTCCACTATTATTATTAGCTGAAGTCCACACTCATTCATACTCTCTTAGTGTTTGCCTGATGCCCCCTTTTCTGTTCCAGGCTCCTGCTCAGGATATCACATTTAATCATCATGTCTTTTTAATTTCTGTTGTCTGTGACTGTTTCTCAGATTTGCTTTCTGTTGACATTGACAGCTACGAGACGTCCTGTTCAGACTTTCTGAAGAATGTCCCTCAATTGGGATTTATCTGATGTTTTTCGTGTGATAAGACCAAAGAGTGGGCTTGGGGATTAAAAAAAAGAAAAAACCACAGAGATAATGTTTTGTATTTGTCTGCAAACTACTCTCTTTCACCTTTTCATTGAATAAACATTGATTGAGGATGTCAGGAAGTACACAGATGAGTAAAAAGGAAAAATGACTCCTATTTGAGGAACAGGAGCATGAGAGAGTGAGCTCTGCCCTGGAAGAGTGGAGAATATGTAGTGGTTCACTTTAATTTGATTTTTGTTTTGTACTGAGGTGTAGTTGGTTTGCAGATTTATTGTGTTGGTTTTGGATGTACAACGGGGTGGTTCAGTCGTGCATATGCATGTATCTGGGTTTTTTTTTTTTTTTGGATTTTCCCCATATTATCATTGTGGAATATTGAGTGGAGTTCCCTATACTGTACAGTAGATCCTTGTTGTTTGTGTAGTACTTCTCTTTTCCAAGAAAGGAAATTCAGGCAAAGGGAACAGTACAGATAAAAACACAAAGACATCAGGTGTATCTCTATGCTCTTTTATCCCCAGTCATTTTGAAATAAAAACCAAACGGGAGAGGAAGGTAAATTTCCAAACTCATTCTATGAGGCCACCATCACCCTAATACCAAAACCTGACAAAGATCCCACAAAAAAAGAAAACTACAGGCCAATATCACTGATGAACATAGATGCAAAAATCCTTAACAAAATTCTAGCAATCAGAATCCAACAACACATTAAAAAGATCATACACCATGACCAAGTGGGCTTTATCCCAGGGATGCAAGGATTCTTCAATATCCGCAAATCAATCAATGTAATACACCACATTAACAAATTGAAAAATAAAAACCATATGATTATCTCAATAGATGCAGAGAAAGCCTTTGACAAAATTCAACATCCATTTATGATAAAAACTCTCCAGAAAGCAGGAATAGAAGGAACATACCTCAACATAATAAAAGCTATATATGACAAACCCACAGCAAACATTATCCTCAATGGTGAAAAATTGAAAGCATTTCCTCTAAAGTCAGGAACAAGACAAGGGTGCCCACTTTCACCATTACTATTCAACATAGTTTTGGAAGTTTTGGCCACAGCAATCAGAGCAGAAAAAGAAATAAAAGGAATCCAAATTGGAAAAGAAGAAGTAAAACTCTCACTATTTGCAGATGACATGATCCTCTACATAGAAAACCCTAAAGACTCCACCAGAAAATTACTAGAAATAATCAATGACTATAGTAAAGTTGCAGGATATAAAATCAACACACAGAAATCCCTTGCATTCCTATACACCAATAATGAGAAAACAGAAAGAGAAATTAAGGAAACAATTCCATTCACCATTGCAACGGAAAGAATAAAATACTTAGGAATATATCTACCTAAAGAAACTAAAGACCTATATATAGAAAACTATAAAACACTGGTGAAAGAAATCAAAGAGGACACTAATAGATGGAGAAATATACCATGTTCATGGATTGGAAGAATCAATATAGTGAAAATGAGTATACTACCCAAAGCAATTTATAGATTCAATGCAATCCCTATCAAGCTACCAACAGTATTCTTCACAGAGCTAGAACAAATAATTTCACAATTTGTATGGAAATACAAAAAACCTCGAATAGCCAAAGCGATCTTGAGAAAGAAGAATGGAACTGGAGGAATCAACCTACCTGACTTCAGGCTCTACTACAAAGCCACAGTTATCAAGACAGTATGGTACTGGCACAAAGACAGAAATATAGATCAATGGAACAAAATAGAAAGCCCAGAGATAAATCCACGCACATATGGACACCTTATCTTTGACAAAGGAGGCAAGAATATACAATGGATTAAAGACAATCTCTTTAACAAGTGGTGCTGGGAAATCTGGTCAACCACTTGTAAAAGAATGAAACTAGACCACTTTCTAACACCTTACACAAAAATAAACTCAAAATGGATTAAAGATCTAAACGTAAGACCAGAAACTATAAAACTCCTAGAGGAGAACATAGGCAAAACACTCTCTGACATACATCACAGCAGGATCCTCTATGACCCACCTCCCAGAATATTGGAAATAAAAGCAAAAATAAACAAATGGGACCTAATTAACCTTAAAAGCTTCTGCACATCAAAGGAAACTATTAGCAAGGTGAAAAGACAGCCTTCAGAATGGGAGAAAATAATAGCAAATGAAGCAACTGACAAACAACTAATCTCAAAAATATACAAGCAACTCCTACAGCTCAACTCCAGAAAAATAAGTGACCCAATCAAAAAATGGGCCAAAGAACTAAATAGACATTTCTCCAAAGAAGACATACAGATGGCTAACAAACACATGAAAAGATGCTCAACATCACTCATTATCAGAGAATTGCAAATCAAAACCACTATGAGGTACCATTTCACACCAGTCAGAACGGCTGTGATCCAAAAGTCTACAAGCAATAAATGCTGGAGAGGGTGTGGAGAAAAGGGAACCCTCTTACACTGTTGGTGGGAATGCAAACTAGTACAGTCACTATGGAGAACAATGTGGAGATTCCTTAAAAAACTGGAAGTAGAACTGCCTTATGATCCAGCAATCCCACTGCTAGGCATACACACTGAGGAAACCAGAAGGGAAAGAGACACGTGTACCCCAATGTTCATCGCAGCACTGTTTATAATAGCCAGGACATGGAAGCAACCTAGATGTCCATCAGCAGATGAATGGATAAGAAAGCAGTGGTACATATACACAATGGAGTTTTACTCAGCCATTAAAAAGAATACATTTGAATCAGTTCTAATGAGGTGGATGAAACTGGAGCCTATTATACAGAGTGAAGTAAGCCAGAAGGAAAAACATCAATACAGTATACTAATGCATATATATGGAATTTAGAAAGATGGTAACAATAACCCTGTGTACGAGACAGCAAAAGAGACACTGATGTATAGAACAGTCTTGTGGACTCTGTGGGAGAGCGAGAGGGTGGGAAGATTTGGGAGAATGACATTGAAACACGTAAAATATCATGTAAGAAATGAGTTGCCAGTCCAGGTTCGATGCACGATACTGGATGCTTGGGGCTAGTGCACTGGGATGACCCAGAGGGATGGTATGGGGAGGGAGGAAGGAGGAGGGTTCAGGATGGGGAACACATGTATACCTGTGGTGGATTCATTTTGATATTTGGCAAAACTAATACAATTATGTAAAGTTTAAAAATAAAATCAATCAATGCAAAAAATAAATAAATAAAATGGCTGCCTTCAAATATTTAAAAAAATGGTCATAAGAGGTAAGGTTAAGATGGTGTACCTGTGTATTTATTAATAAATTCAGTGAAACCAAAATGTAGATTTTGATGCAAGATAAAAAAATGACTTCGGCAAAAGAGTTGTTCAAGCAGAGGCCAGATTATCAATAATCATGGGTTTTAGGAAAGGAATCCCTGCATTGATGAGATATTTGATCTGTTCTATATAATAACCTTAAACCTTGCCAATGTTTTACTTTTAGGAGAAAAACAGCTCTTCCGAAAGAGAACATTTATTTTCCAATCTGTAACATGTTTTTTAAATGACAGTTATTGAAAGAAAGGATTTTATGAATAAAAATGTCAATTGAAATATTAAAAAAAAAAAACCAAATGGGATTTTTAAAAACAAAAAATAAACACATAAAAATAAAGTGCCATTTTCATTTCATCATATCAAGGATATTTACTCCCAATCTGACTTAGTCATTGTTGATGTGAACTTTGGTCACTGGTTGGGGTGATATTTCTTGGGTTTTTCCACTGTAAAGTTGATTTTTCAACACGTCCTATACAGTATTTTCCAAAAGGAAGTAATTATCCACAGCTCACAGTTATGGAATTATAGTGTGCCTTCTTGCCAGTGGTATATCTATGTAAATCATTTGGAATTCTGTGGGGGAAATTTGTTAATTTTCCCTCATGCATATATTTATTCAATCATTGATTTCAATAAGGACATCTGGATATTTATTAATACTTTACAGTTTGGGTTATAATCCCATAGAATAGACACTTCTCAGTCTTTGGCTGTTGACATTTGGATCTTATGTTTTGTTGAGAGGTGCCGTCTGGTCTGTACATTGTAGTTTGAGTAACTGCATCTCTGACTTGACCCACTATATACACAACCTGAATTGTGATATCCCAAGATGGTCCAGATATTTCCTAATATCTCCTGGGTGGGGATGGAATCACCCTTACAACTGAAAAATTATGACTGTGGTTGTTGGGAAACTACTCTACTCTTGGACTTCCCCCTGGTGGTTTAGTGGATAAGAATCCACCTGCCAATGCAGGGGACACGGGTTCAATCCCTGCTCCAGGAAAATCCCACATAACTTGAAGTAACTAAGCCTGTGCACCACAACTCTGAACCTGAGCACTAGAGTCTGTGCTCCCCAACAATAGAAGCCACCACAATGAGAAGTCTGGGCACCACAACTAGAGAGTAACCCCTGCTCACCACAACCAGAGAAAGCTCACTTGCAGCAACAAAGACTTTTAGCACAGCAAAAAAAAAAAAAAAGAATAAATAAAATTAAAAAGCTCAGCTCTTACAGAGAGGGAGGTACCAGGTTTAGAATAAATAAATACTGTGTGGAGTCAGATTTTTCTTGAAAATCCCTTATGTTGTACCCAACATATGGGTTTTACTTCCACCTGAGCATGTATTCCGTGAGAATCTTGAATCATGAGATGAGCAGAATCTTCCATCTGCTCGCTGTTGTTTCTTCATTTCTCATACAATATCTGGCCTAAACAGCCACTCATTAACTGTTGGAGGATTGAGTAGTAGTTACAGTCTCCATGAGTTCACTCCATGTATCTTCCGTTTAGGAGGGGACCAGAGACAAGGTTCTTCATTTAGACTTGAGATGAAGTGGCTGGTGTGTATTTCAAGGCCATGTATACAAAATAATGGGCTTTCCAGGTGGCTCAAGTGGTAAAGAGTCTTGTCTGCCAAGCAGGAGGCCTCAGTTCAATCCCTGGGTCAGGAAGACCCCCTGAAGAAGGAAAGGGCAACCCACTCCAGTATGCTTGCCTGGGAAATCCCATGGACAGAAGAGCCTGGTGAGCTAGTCCATGGTGTCGCAAACAGTTGGACAGAACTTAGCAACTAAAGAACAATAGCAACAATATAAAATAACAGAGTCAGGTGTAGTCCTATTAAGATACTTGCTCTGTAAGAGGAACCCCAATCTGAGATGATCTGAGGCCATTGTTTCCAACAATGACAGCTTCTAGGATCTTCTGGCCTCCATAACAGTCTGGGGTGAAGCCTTGGTGTTAGTAATTTTTTTTTTTTTTAGTAACAACAATACCCATGATGGCTCAGTGGTAAAGAATCCTCTTGCCAGTACAGGAGACACAGGAGGTGTGGGTTCAATCCCTGGATCGGGACGATCCCATGGAGGAGGAAATGGCAATCCACTCCAGTATTCTTGTTTGGATGAATCCCGTAGACAGAGGAACCTGGTGGGGTACAGTCCATGGGGTCGCAAAGCATTGGACATAACTGAGTGACTGAGCACACATATCCATGAACCTAAAAGAATGCATATTTCTTTCTTTAAGTAATTTATCCATCTGTTATAATTCATGTACCCTAAGGTAACGGAAATCCAAACCTATACTGTGAATAGATTTTAAAAAATTGTTCTTCTATCTTTTTCATTATCTCTTTTATTAATATTATTATTTTACTGAAATATAGTTGATTTATAATATCATGTATTATGCTAGTATTTTTTCTGTTTATTTATTTATTTATTTTTGGTTGTGCTGAGTCTTCATTCCTATGAGTGGGCTTTCTCTGGGTGTGGGTACTCAGGGCTGCTTTCTCATTGCGGTGCATGGACTTCTCATTGCGATCGCTTCTCTTGTTGCAGAGCAGAAGCTCTAGTGGGCTTCAGTGATTGCAGCATATGGGCTCAGTACCTGTGGCTCAAAGGCCCTAGAGCATGCAGGCTTCAGTCATTGTGGCAAGCGGGCTTAGTTGCCCCTCGGCATGTTAGATCTTCCTGGACCAGGGATCGAACCCGTGTCCCCTGCATTGGCAGGTGGATTCTTAACTACTTGACTACCAGAAAAGTCCCTGGTACTGGCATTTTCAAAAACCTCTCCAAGAGATACGAACTTGCAGTTGGAGTTGGGAGCCATTGGGTTCACGTCACCCTTCTTGCTATTCTGGTCAATGCTTGTTAAGTCGAATGGTGAAGTTAGAAATTTAAGTTAATTAAACTGCTCATGCTCCTCTCTCCCGCTATATAATTGAATCACATTGTTTAACGAACTTTTGTGCAAACTCCACTGTGTAACAATACACATAGCCTCTCTGCATACAGCTTCACACATTTCAAGATGTCAATCCATAGTGATCTCCAACTCAAGAATCCCTCCATCCGCTGATAGCTCCCTTTCCTTTCCAGCTGTACTGTGTTTTAACCAAGTGTTCATGATAAGTCACTACGGTTGTTTCTGACTCTTTGTGACCCTATGGATCATCGCCTGCCAGGCTCCTGTGTCCGTGGGATTCTCCAGGCAATAATACTGGAATAGGTTGCTGTGCCCTCCTCCAGGGGATCTTCCTGACCCAGAAATCCAATCTGTATCTCTTGTGTCTGTTGCATTGGCAGGTGAGTTCCTTACCACTAGCACTACCCTTTGCCCCAAGCTGATGGCTATACATCCATTTTTGAGTTAAACAAACTGATGGCTCTGATTCTTTTGGGGAAGAGAGGAAAGAAGGAAGATGCCAACTGTGGTACGAGCTGTGCTCTGATATTGATACTGGGACTGTTGCTTGAGATTTCCTTGAATCTCTTTGCCATGTTCTAGCAGGAGGCTCATCTCATGAGCAAGAGAAATTGACTTTGGCCAACTTGGCAGAGTTGGAAGTTCTGAAGATAATGGAAGGGTTTCTTTCTTTTTTATGGCTGGATAATATTTCTTCGTGTATATACATCACATTTTCTTTATCCATTCATCCATTACTGGACACTCAGGTTGTTTCCATGTCTTGACTCTTGCAAATAATGCTGCAGTGAACAGCGGGGAACAGATATCTCCTTGAGACAGTGATTTCATTTTTTCCTGCAACAACAGGGATAAACCTTAAAGGCATTATGTTCAGTGACATAAGTCCAAGAAATTCAGATTCTGAATAATGTCACTTCCAGGTGGAATCTGATGAAAGCTTCTAGAATCAGAGAATAGATGGATGGTTGCCAGAGGCTTGAGGAAGGGGGAAAAGGGATGCTGGTCCGAAGGTACCAACTACTGGTTCTGAGATAAACAAGTTCTGGGGATTTAATGTACGGCATGGTAACTGCAGTTAATCATACTGTATTGCATACTTGAAAGTTGCTAAGAGAGTAAATATTAAAAGTTCTCATCATGAAAAAAGAGATAACTAAATGAGATGATGGAGTTATAAACTAACCTTATTGCTGTAAAATCATTTTACACTATGTATGTGTGTCATATATATTACACATTACACTTTAAATTATCACACTGTACACCCTAAGCTTACACAGTATTATATGTCAATTACATCTCAAGAAAGCCAGAAAACAAAAAGAAATCAATGAAATGACTAGAGAAAAGATGCTGAATGAAGTAGGATCCATGCCATTCTGGGGGGTCGGAGTTGAAACAAGAAGCAGCTGTTCTGTAACAGGAAGAGCTCCTGCAGAAATCAATGCTCTTTGTACATTTCTTCCATTCTTTTATCTCTAGCCTAGACCTCACCAACCTAGGGAGGAGGTCATTCTCTCAAGCTTGAGTCCTGTGTCCACCCCTTGGCCATGCCAGAGCAGTGAGAGAAAATATGTGACCCCCTCAGTAACTTCTGGGAGGGAAGTAGGTGCTGCATTTACCATCCCTCCTTGATCAGTCCCAGTGAGAGACCACTGATCCCCCGACTCAGAACTCAGGGGGCTTCCAGAAAGAGGGCAGAGAGACTGGTAGCCAAAATAGGACACATGATTGCTGCACACTCCTTCAGGGAAAGGTTATCATCCCCATGGATGAGATGAAATGAAATTAATTTGCACACACAAAAAGAGCAGGGTGGACATACCTCCACACTCCTCTTCATGGTTTGTGCAGTGTGGCCTGAAACCCCCTAGAGTCCACTGTGTGTGTATGTGTGTTGTTTACGCTTCGGACAGGCCCAGAAAATGCAGGCGCTACAGGAAACTGTTGTGTGTCTTCGAGGCCCCGGGGGCTCTAAGGAATGATCGTGTGGTGTTCAGGACACTGCCTTCAAGGCTTGGTGAGAAGCATGTTTGAAAGGAGCAATTTTTTAATTGAGCTATGGATAATTTACAGTGTTGTGTTAGTTTCAAGTGCACAACAGAGGGACTCAGTTATTCACACACACACATGTTCTCTTTTGAATTCTTTTTCATTATAGGTGGGGCCGTTCATTACCCATTACATCACCTGACACTTTCATCTTTGTTCAGGAAAAAAACAAAATCCCTTATGAAATGCATCTGCAGACAAATTCTGCTTATTCTGAATGTCATTTTGCTCACCATGGTGGCCAGGATACACCAAACACTGATAGAATAAATTTGCAACATTTCGCATAATGCCTTCAATTTCTTTTTTTATTTATTAAGTTACAGTTGATTTACAATCTTGTGTTAGTGTCAGGTGTACAGTTTCGGATTCTTTTCCACTGTAGGTTATTACCTGCTATTAAATGTAGTCTCCTGTGCTACATAGTAGGACATCATTGTTACCTATTTTATAAATAGTAGTGTGTTTCTGTTAATCCCCAACTCCTAATTTATCTCCACCCCTCATGAAAGGAGCAATTTTCTCCTCCCTGCCTCAAAACATAAAACCTCAAGGGAGCCAAAAGGTGGCTGTCAACGTGAAATTCCTATATTCACTGGACTTGGAAAAGAGCCAGAAGGAGAAAACAAAAAACCACAGGGAAGTGTTTTGCTCACAATCTTTATATTTTTCTGGGAGTTGGAGTAGGGCAGCTAATGGGGGCCTCAGGAAGGAGGGTCATGACATTCTTTCTCAAGTCTCTGTCTATTGAGGCAGAGTCCAAGAAATGTGGAAGAGGAAAAGATATGAATGGACATGGCCGTTCCTCTCTGCATATAGTTCTAGAAGTTTCTCTGAGAAGTGATTGTGTGGGGTTTGGTTTTCAAAGAATATAAGGATATGAGCCAGGTGGCTGCCATTATATCCTTTGACTGTGGGCTGGGTGCAGTGATTTTTATGAAAATAATTTTTTCAGTATGTTTAGCCTTTGTGTATTAAAAAAAATATTGTTACATTAGAGATGTACACACAGAAAAGATGTCTTGCAACCAAAGCTCCCTGTGGTCTTCTTTGACTGTGCCCGCTTCTGGTTACAGATGTTTGTACTCTATAACCTTGAACTGACCTTCGTCTCCGTGTGAGGACCTCATCACATCCCTTGCATGCTAGACCCACCTGACAGTCTCCTTTTCAACCAGACTGCAAGCAGCCAGAGGGAAAGGACTGGGTGAAGGGTTATATGACCTTAATGGGGAGGAGTCGGGGATGGGTTTTGGTCCTTGATGTCATCTGTGCATTTGGTATCCATGGAGATTCCATTTCCCAGGTGGTCTTTGGTCAGGAGGCCACAGAGGCTGTTGATCGAATATCTTCATATCCTTTGCCAGTCACCTTCAGACGTGGTTTTTCTGTGTACCTCTTCTGGGTCACTCATGGGAACACAAGAATAATGTGCAGAGGCTAGGAGGTTTGAGGGAGAGATTGCTGAGTACAATCATTTTAATGATAATGATAGTGATAATAAGAATGTTAGTATAATAACAAGCATTTATTAAGTATCTATTTGTGCATTTGTGCCTGGTACTCTTCTAATTGCTTAAAATATTTTTCACATGTTTAATTCTCAGAACAACCCCACAACGTAGGTACTATTATCACCTCGATTTTCCAGAAGTGGAAACAGAAACACAAGAGGTGAACAGCCTGGCAGATGCCCTTGTGCTCATACCACATCTACTTTGAGGTCCTGAGAACTCACCCTCGCTGACTTACACTGCCGAGCACACGTTTTGGAAAATCCATCTTCATCAGTGCCAGGCAGAGAGGCAGACACAGATACTCCAAAATCTCATTTTTATAAAAGCACTTAAGGAAATGAATTACCTGAAACATTTCCCTTATTGAGCAGATGTTTCTTGAGTGTGATGCTTGGTGCCGGGGATGTTAACAGAGAATAAAACATGGATACAGCCCTGTAATGAGTGGCCGGTGCTGTGAATGTGAACCTGGGGTGTCTTTTCTGGGAATGAGATGCCAACTTCAGACAGTGCTTTGGAGCGTAGACAGACTAAGGTATGTCCACCGTCATGAACATCTGTCAGGCTTACCAGTCATTGCAGAGTAAAGAGCTCTGAAGAACGCTAGATGGATTTTCATGGGCCTTTCCAGGGACTTCAGACACTGATAATTATCAGTGTCTGAACTGATTTATCACAGTCTGAACTGTGGGATGACAGTTTCAGATCTGGAGGCAGAACTGACCTCTTGAAGACCACCTGGGTTTATGAGGAAGAAGACAGGTCATGGGGCCAAGACCATGGTCACCTCTCTTGGCATCCTCACTGCCAGTGCACTCTTGGGAAGGTCATCGAAAGTCATTGAGCCTTAGTCTCTGGGCTCTTACCATTCCAGGTGTTGTTAATGTAAATAAAAGATGACAGGTAAGCCTTGAGCAGTTTGTGAGGCTCCAGATCAGGCATTTAGGAAATAACCAATCAGTCAAGGGATGTATTAGGTGTCCTCTGAAATGCAAACAGATGACCTTGGGTCATTTCACCCTGAGCAGTGTCAATTCATTCTGAAAGGGGCCCCTGTTAACACAAGGAGCAGGTCACCTCTAACTTAAACTATGAAGAAGAAACAAAAGAAGGTGCATGTTTGAAGCTGCTGAGGAGTCATTTTCTTGGGTAACTCCAGAAAGCAACTGACTCAGCATCTTCCAGTATGAGACGGGAGAGTGGACCCAGATGTCAGAATCCTCTCTCCCAAATCTGAAGGAATGGAAGTAAACTGATTCTTTTAAAAAAATCCAGCAAAAATAATGCTAACATCAATGTACAAGCAAAGGACTCGGGCAGACATCAGCTCAAGAGTGAGACGGAAATCAGCTGAGTGATGGAAGTGCAAAAATCAGCTCAGTGCATCTGATCTGATCACAGATCACAAGTGTAGTTTCTTTTCCTTCAGTGGCTCTTCAAGGGGCAATAGCAAACTGACTGTGGCTTGCATACTTGTATGCTCTTCCCCACCCACTTAAATTTAGGCTTAGTGTATCTCTTTCCTGGTAGAAGACAGCAGAAGTGAGGACCTGGAACATCTGAGATGAGACATAAGCTGTGACCTTCCACCTCAGTCTCCAGGAACACTTGTTCTGGGAGCCCAGAGCCACCTGTAAAAAGTCCAGCTCATCTTCTGGGAGATCCCATGGGAGGCTCTGCAGCTCTGTGGAGAGAGGGGAGACCTGGTGAGCCCCATCTTTTAGCTATTCCTGTCTGGATCCCAGACATGTGTGTGAAGCTGTCTTGGGTGCTGTAGACCAGCCAGATGACAGCTCAGAACCACCAGGGGACCTCACCACCTCCAGGTGGAGTGGAGACATCTCACAGCTGAGCCCTGCTTAGACTCCTGGTACATAAAATCGTGATGTACATGAAAACTGTGGTGTTCTAGGCCACTACGTTTTGGGGTAGGTTGTTAGCTGGAGTTTTCAGTAACTGTTGGGTTGGCCAGAAATTTCGAGTTTTTCCCTAACCTGGAAAACTCAAACAAACTTTTTGGCCAATCCAATAATAATCAAGAAAAAGATTGCCAATGAACTTGCAAAAGATCGTTGCACTTTTACTTGCAAAAGTGCAGAGGTGATGCCCTGGAGCTGCTTGCTCTGACGTTTACTCCTCACCCTTCTCCTGCTCTGCCGTGATTAAGTCCACCTCTGTGACCTGCATCTTCCAGATGCCCTACACTATCCAGATCTGGCTTTTAACTGGGTTCGACCAGTGTGACTCCATGGCAGGACTCTTATGGCCTGGAAAATGGGAAAAGTTAGGATAGTTTTCTCCCTTGCTTCCCAGTCCCTACTCAGGCCAGAAAGCTCCTCCATGGTTCAAGCTCCTGCCAGGCAACCGGTGCCATGGCTCCAAACCCTTCAGTGAGGCCTCACTGATGGCACCTTAGAATCCCCCTCTTTGCTTTGTCCTTCTGACCCGAGGAGAAGAGACTTCCTGCGGTTAATATCATCACGGCTGCATCACCATCATCTACTTGTTTTGTCAGTAATTTCAGCCCCTCTGTCACAAGTGCTTCTGGTCACTTATCTGCTGTGGTTTCTGTCCCCTGACTTGACCCTGTGGGTGTAGCAGCAGTCGGAAAAGATAATTTTTATGAAAGCCGACTATCTTTTCCGATCAACTCTGCTGCTGCTACTGCTAAGTCGCTTCAGTCGTGTCCGACTCTGTGTGACCCCAGAGATGGCAGCCCACCAGGCTCCCCCGTCCCTGGGATTCTCCAGGCGAGAATTGTACCAAAAGCAGAGACAGTCTTGGAGGTTTGTCATTTGTGTCGACCTCAGCTGGGAGCAAAGGCAGAAGGGTCATAAGCAATGCAGAAATGAACTTACTCTAACAGAAAACATCATAAACAAGATAACAGCTTTTGAAAGACCAAGAGGCAGAAGAAAGAGAACACGGAGACATGAGATAATACTTTTCTCTCCAGTCTGTGAACTCCTTATGCAAAAGTAAAAAATCAACATTTCTGTTTCTGTCTCCATTCTCATTTTGGCTGGTGGAAGGATTGATGATGATAAAAGACTATCTAGGGATGTTTGTCTTTATGAAAAGCAAGGATCCTGGACCCAGAGAAGAATTGGAAGGATAATCTGAAGCCCAAGTAGATGGAAGAAATATTGCAGCTGGCCAAAAAGGTCATTTGGGTTTTTCTGTTACATTGTATGAAAAGACACACACACACACAAGAAAAAACCTGAACAAACTTTTTGGCCAACCCAATACAATACTAACCCTCTCCCTTTCGTTTCCCCATCTCAGCACAAATGCACACACAAAGCACTGAGTGGACTCAGGCACAGAGCATTTGAAAACCTGCAGAAAGAGGAGACAGATCCTAACCCACCCATCAAGGCCCTGACCCAACTCCCCTCCTCTCTACCCTCTCTAGGTAAATCCCAGGCCATTGAAAACTCAGGTGTTGGTACATATTTTGCAAGATAAAGCTTGTTAAGTAAAATTCATCCACATTCCACATGAATAGGTGGCTCAGAGTCATCCAAGTTGGACATGAATCAGATTGCAAAAGACATGGCCATCCATCTATGTAAATATATTGCAGAAAGGAAAGGAAGAAAGAAAGGAATATGGAAGGAAATACAGCAATATAAGAGAAGAGGAATTTATTTGGGAAGAAACATAAATTTAAGGTAATTTTTTTTTCTGTGAGTGTTTATATGGGTAGAAAAAATTTTTTAAAGGACATGAACTAAATAAATGAAGTTAAAATATAAAAAGAAAATAAAGATAAGGTAGACCAGAGAGCTAACACATGAATTGAGGATCCAACAGTGAAAAATAGAAATTAAACAAGAAATAAGATAGACATAGTTTAAAGGGGAATTATTGGCATATATAGAAAAGATGGAGGCAATCTTGGTGTTCAGTTCAGTCGTTCAGTCATGTCTGACTATTTGTGACCCCATGAATCGCAGCACACCAGGCCTCCCTGTCCATCACCAACACTTGGAGTTTACCCAAACTCATGTCCATCGAGTCGGTGATGCCATCCAGCCATCTCATCCTCTGTCGTCCCCTTTTCCTCCTGCCCCCAATCGCTCCCAGCATCAGGGTCTTTTCCAAGTAGTCAACTCTTTGCATGAGGTGGCCAAAGTACTGGAGTTTCAGCTTCAGCATCAGTCCTTCCAATGAACACCCAGGACTGATCTCCTTTAGGATGGACTGGTTGGATCTCTTTGCAGTCCAAGGAACTTTCAAGAGTCTTCTCCAACACCACAGTTCAAAAAGCATCAATTCTTTGGCGCTCAGCTTTCTTCACAGTCCAACTCTCACATCCATACATGACCACTGGAAAAATCATAGCCTTGACTAGACGGACCTTTGTTGGCAAAGTAATGTCTCTGCTTTTCAATATGCTATCTAGGTTGGTCCTAACTTTCCTTCCAAGGAGTAATTGTCTTTTAATTTCATGGCTGCAGTCACCATTGGCAGTGATTTTGGAGCCCAAAAAAATAAAGTCTGACACTGTTTCCCCATCTATTTGCCATGAAATGATGGGACCAGATGCCGTGATCTTCGTTTTCTGATTGTTGAACTTGAAGCCAACTTTTTCACTCTCCTCTTTCATTTTCATCAAGAGGTTTTTTAATTCCTCTTCACTTTCTGCCATAAGGGTGGTGTCATCTGCATATCTGAGGTTACTGATATTTCTCCTGGCAATCTTGATTTCAGCTTGTGCTTCTTCCAGCCCAGAGTTTCTCATGATGTACTCTGCATAGAAGTTAAATAAGCAGGGTGGCAATCTTGGTGAGTGCTAGGGAAACATGAAAAAGTAAAGAATTAGGAAGAGGGACTTCCCTGGTGGCCTAGCAGTTGAGACGCCATGCTTCCAATGTAGGGGGAGTGGGTTTGATCCCTGGTTGGGGAGCAAAGATCCCACATGCTGCACCACCAAAAACAAAACAAAATCTGTGCCTGTGGTGATAGTTACACAACTCTCTAAGTATACCAGAATCCTTGAATTGTGCAATTAAAGAAAGTAAATTGTATGTAGATTGTAACTCAAAAAATAAAAAGGAAAAAAGGACTAAGAAGAAAATAATAGACATGAAGAAGAAAGTTAATCTAATATAAGGATGATTCGTGTCCTAGAGCTGAGAATCCCACAGAATGAATACCCCCCCAAAAAATTCACAAATATATTTGTTTCTAAAATTTAGAAATAGTTAAATCTGTAGATCCAAAGGACATTCTCGTGTTACAGAAAAAGAAAATAATGCAAAAGTAAATACCAAGATATATCCTAATTACGAAATTTCAATCTTAGTGAAATAATCAACTAATTATTCAGGTAGAACAAATATTCAATCAAAACCCTGAAGAAATGGATATGCCATATTCAGTTTGAAAAGCATGCTGTTTCCCCACATTAATCATTAGAGTCAATGCTATTGCAATAAAATATCAGCTGGAATATGTTTCAAGGAACTTGATATGTTAATTTTTAAATATATACAAAGACCAAAATGTCAAGAATTGGTGGGTAACTAAAGCAAAGAAAAACATTGATGGGTTCTTTAAAAGTCATAAATATTCAAATGGTGTGATAGTGGAACACAATGGGTGAATAGAATAATAAACAGAAGAAGGATATTTTGTGAGGATTTCCCCGGTAGTCCAGTGGCTAAGACTCCATGTCCAGGGCAGGGGGCCAGGTTCAATCACTGGTCAGGAAAATAGATCCCACATGCTAAGAGTTCATATGCTGCAACTAAAGGTCCTGTGTGCTGTAGCTAAGACTCGGCACAGCCAAGTAAATAAAGGGGAGTTTGTGTAATGGAACTAAAATTACAGATCAGTGAGAAGAGATGCATTTTTCAGAAATGGCACTAGCACATTGATTATCCAAATGAGAAAAATGGAATCAGATGTCTAAGACATCAATTCCAGATCAGTTAGGATTCTTTTTTCAAAGGAAAAAAAATCAATATAGAAGAATATACTGAAGGATATCTTTACAAGTTCTGAGATGAAAGAATTTCTTTAAACAAGACACCAAAACCCTGGCCACAAAGGAAAAAATGATACAAATGGCTATGTTTTAAAATAAGTACTTTTTTCAACAATAAAAAATTGATCATAATTTGAGGGAAGGTATTTGTAACATGTAAAGACTGATGGAGAATTAGGATGAAGAATATATAAAGAATGCCTATAATTCAGTAAAAAAATAACTGAAAAGAAAAATGGGCAAAAAATATGAGCAGGCATTTCACAGAAGAAAAAACAAAGTAGTCAATGAATAGCAAGGATACCGCATCTCATTAGAAATCAGAGAAGAACAAATGAACACTATTATACATTTCATTTCTATGTGCACCAGATTTCCAAAAGTCTGATAATATGAATTGTAGAGGATGTGGAACAAAGGAAACTTTCTTTATTGCTGGTGGGCAAAATTGATGCAAGCTCTTTAGAAAATAATATGGAATCACCCAGCTATATCAAAGATATGTATACACTATGACCCCAAATTTACACTTCTAAGGTATAGAACTCTTATATTTGATCACCAGAAGACATTCATAAATATTCATAGCAGTGCCGTTCTAATAGGAAAAAACTGGAAATGTCCCAAATGACCATTGAGAGGATGGATAAATAAATGTTGACATATTCCTACAGTGGACTCCTATACATTCACAAAAATGATTGAATTACATCCCTATGGGTAACCTCTGATCTGGAATATTAAATTTAATGGAAAGTTTCAGAAAAAAACATTTATGTAAAGATTAAAAACTAAGCATAAATTAGCAAAGTGTTGATGGATGATGGATATATACATTCACTTAGGTAAAATTATTGAAAAACGACAAGGCGATGCACATAAAACTTAGAGTAATCGGTCTCAGAATGAAGGATGAAGATATTAATAAGGAGAAACATGCTGGAAGCTTCAAAATACTGGGTATATTCTAGTTTTTAACCTGGGGTCTACTACAGTAGTGATTACTATTGTCTTTTAAAATGTCTGTATGGTATATAGTATTTTCTTTAATCTACATATATGTAATTTCAGTGAAAGCTTTATATATACTTATGTACATTGGTGTATGTATGTGAGTGATACATTCCAGATTTCAAAATGCTTTGTAAAGAAAATGAGTCACTTGTCATTTACCAGGGGGAAAATTTCAGGCTGTTTTTAGACTTTTCCACAGAAACATTCCATGGCATCAGTGCAGAAGATAATAGAGCAATATCTGCAAGTGACTAAAGTGCTCATTAAAGGGATATCGGTTATTTTAAATTTGCATTATACTGTTCACAAAAGACTATCTAGCTTTTTTGATATGAAAGTTTTCCAAAACATTAGGTGAGAAACATGAAGGGCAGAAGATGGCATAGGATAGACAGATGGAAAGGCAGAGAGGTCATAGATTGAGGATGATGGTGATAGCTAGTTAGATAGAGGATGAATGGATGGATGGATGGAAAGGGAGAAAGATAAAGGATGGATGGATGGATGGATGGGAAGGCAGATATATAGATAGATGATGGATAGATAGATAAATAGGGATGGATGGATAAGTAGATAGTGAGGTAAGTAGGTAGCTAGATATACAGATACTAAGGTGCATATATCAGTGGTTACATGTGTGGGTGGATGGGTGGGTGAATCATGGCTGGTTGGCTGCCTGAGTAGGTACACAGATACTTGCAGGTGTACTTTATTGCGTCATATATAGATAATAGGCATTGAGAGATCTTTTATAACTATTCCAACTCAAGTCGGGTCCTTTTCTTCCTTTCATCATCTTTCTTTAATTTGTTCTTCAGTAGATGGAGAAGGCAATGGCACCCCACTCCAGTACTCTTGCCTGGAACATCCCGTGGATGGAGGAGCCTGGTAGGCTGCAGTACATGGGGTCGCGAAGAGTCGGACACAACTGAGCGACTTCGCTTTTACTTTTCACTTTCATGCATTGGAGAAGGAAATGGCAACCCACTCCAGTGTTCTTGCCTGGAGAATCCCAGGGACAGAGGAGCCTGGTGGGCTGCCGTCTATGGGGTCACACAGAGTTGGACACGACTGAAGTGACTCAGCAGCAGCAGCAGACCTTACCACTGCCTGGTATCCAGCTGTTTAGGTCTCTGTGCTTTGACCGTTTTGCTCTTCTTCCTGTGAGCTCCACATGAGCAGACCTCTTTCCTTTCTTGTGCATCCTCAAAACCCAAGTGCAGCTTCTGATACATAGTCGATCGCAGTTTATCTCTGGGGATCGAGTGCTTTGATTCATGTAAAGCCAGAAACCATGGCAAATTTAAAGGCCCTGAAAGAGTCTCTGTATGTTGACAGAGCCCAGGTTTGCTGATGTGGAAATCTGGATGAATTTTTACCTGTGTGTGTGTTCTAAGTCACTTCAGTTGTGTCTGACTCTTTGCAACTCTATGGACTATGGCTGGCCAGGCTCCTCTGTCCTTGAGATTTCCCAGGCAAGATTACTGAAGTGGGTTACCGTGACCTCCTCCAGGGGATCTTCCCAATCCAGGGACTGAACTGGTGTCTCTTCAGTTCAGTTCAGTCGCTCAGTCACGTTTGACTTTTTGTGACCCCATGAACTGCTTCACGCCAGGCTTCCCTGTCCATCACCAACTGCCTGGTGTCTCTGTCTCTTGCATTGGCAGGCGAGTTCTTTACCACTAGGGCCACCCACCTATGGTCCTACATCTCAGATTCTGTACTTAAGGTTTTCCCAGGTCTTATCCTGAGGCAGGGTTTCTGAACCCTAGCACATACTTCTTGTTGTGTCTAAGGAGTTGGGGGGTGGGAGAGGGTGTTCTAAGAATTGTAGGATTTGGGGCAGCATCCCTGGTCCCTCGCCACTAGTAGCCCTCCTCCTCCTTTAGTTGTGGTTGGCAGATATCTCCAGAAGTCCAGATCACCCTCAGCTGAAACCGTTATCCTAAGGAAACATTTTCTTATCGTGGAATGAAATATTAGTTGAATTACAGACTCCCTTTCTAACCTACACAGTTATTTTCAATGAAATCTAGTTCCGTCTTCTCACTGATACCTTGATTTGTCATGACTTAACTTCTTCTACCATAATCTTCTGGTGTTTTCTAGGCATTTCCTCATTCGTCATGGTGAACAATCTCATTTGGCTCTGAAGACACATATATTAGCGCTCTCTAGATACTGTTGAAAGAAAACAGAAGGAAACTTTGTTGAGGGACCAAAACTTACATGCTAAAAGCAACCAGAGGGACTTCCCTGCCGATCCAGTGGCTAAGACTCTGCAATCCCGATGCAGAGGGCCTGGGTTCAATCCCTGGTCAGGGAACTAGATCGTACATGCCCCAACTTGGATCCCACATGCTGCAACTAAAGATCTTGCACGCCAACAAACATGGAAGATCCTGCAAGCCACTGCTAAGACCCAGTGCAGCCAAATAAGTAAATATTTAGAAAAATAAAGCAAGCAGAATGGTAGAGAGTAATTTTGATTCTGTATCATAAGATTCAGCATCATCTTTTGTGTGGAAAATTCCCCAGAATTGATGTGGTTTAGGGTTAAAACGTAAAATAAATGTCGAGTTAAAAATTCAGTATTGAAGTGTCTTTTAAACCAAGAATTGATCAAACAAGGGAATCACTGTGCTACTGTAGACATGATTTGTTGGGAAAAGATGTCTGAAAACGCAGTTTACTTTGGTGAAACTAAGTACACACTCTCAGAAGAAAATAAAATATCTGACATTCTCTACCTAAGTAAAAATCAAAGTGCTTGAAAAGCTCTGGATTTATCCATTTTCTTTGCCAGAAGGGACACCTATGGCAGGGCTGCCTGGATTTCCAACCTGCTGCTCAGAAAATGTGCCCTTTTCAAAGCTTATTTCAGTTCCTTGTTGCCTCCAGAATTAGCACCTGATGCCCTTTTCCATTGGTTTGAGGAAGATTTATTTTAATTCTACTTTTCAAACTCTTGACTATATTAACAGCAAAGAAAACTCAGGAGGGCTTATATTTCAGACAAGTATAAATGGAGCGGATCTGGGAGGTACAGATTTAAGGCTTCCCCTGTTCATCTGCAGACAGGAGGCAGGAGTTTTCTCTGTGCTGGGCTGATGTGGTGACAGTCCTCATGCCTAAAATTAGGTCTTTTCTCCTTGCAGATCTGTGTCATCTGGGAAAAGGGGGCAAATTCCATTTTTGCAGTAGGTTCCCTCATTTTGGTAAGTTTCATCCTAGAGAAGGAGCCTGCCCTATTTCTGCTTTATGGAGCTTTTGAATCAGAAACTTAAGAGATTCTCAGAATGGTAAAGAGCAAAGGTTTGATATTGGTTTTTTGCTGGAGAAATAGGACATTGCCTCTTGGCTTTGTCAGATCCTGGAAACAGTAAAATCCTGAACACGCAGACTCAGGAACTGTTTTATTTACTGCCTGCCTCTTGCAAGGGTACCAGCATAATTCCAGTATCTGGTGGCCTGAACTGAATGAGTCCAGGCTTTTCCTCAGTCCAGGGTCTTTTGTTTCTTTAGTTTTTTTTTTTTTTTTAAGAGATACTAGTTTATTTATTTGTTTGTTTTTACTTATCAATTTTTTGGCAGTGTGGCTTGTGGGATCTTAGTTCCCCAACCAGGGATTAAACCCATGGCTCCTGCCATGGAGGCATGGAGTCCTGACCACTGGACCACCAGGGAAGTCCTGTCTTTAGATTCCTTTTAAGCAGCAAATGGTTATATACGACCAGAGAAAACATGTGTTTTGTTTTTTTTTCAAAATTTGAAACCTTCTTTTATTATAGAAATTTCCAAACACATGTGAAAGTAGTGAGAATGAATTAATGAGCCTCCAGTTATCAGTTTCCCAGATCCATTGGTTGCCAGTTTTCACCACTTTTGTGTCATTTCCCCCTCTCACCAACATTTCTTAAAAATCGACTTTAAAGGCAATATGCCGAGTGGAAGAAGTCAGCTACAAAAGGCCAGGTGTTGTGTGCTCCCGTTTTTCTGTGATATTCCGGAAAAGGCACAGTATGGGGATGGAAAATTGGTCAATTGTTGCTATAGATTGGGAGGAGAAGTGTTTTCATTGCAAACGGAAACAGTCAGGAGGTTTGGGGGCTGATGAAACATCTATACCTTGATTGTGTGGGTGGTTGCCTGAATCAATACAGGTCTGAAAACTCATAGCAGTGGACTGCAAAATATTTATATACATGTACAGACATACAGAAACACATCTATGTACATTGCCTGATCACATGGGTTTATAAAATTGTCAGAACTCAATAAGCATGTCAAATGGATGAATTTAATTGTACGAAACACTATCTATTTTTAACCCCATATATCTAAAAAAATCTAATAGCTTGCTGTTGTCAGTCTTACCCATATGCTCACTCTCTGTTTTTTAAAATAATTGATTTTTCTTTTATTTTTATTTATTTATTTTTAATTTTATTTTTAAACTTTACAATATTGTATTAGTTTTGCCAAATATCGAAATGAATCCGCCACAGGTATACATGTGTTCCCCATCCTGAACCCTCCTCCTTCCTCCCTCCTCCCTCCCTATACCATCCCTCTGGATCATCCCAGTGCACCAGCCCCAAGCATCCAGTATTGTGCATCGAACCTAGACTGGTGACTCGTTTCATACATGATATTATACATGTTTCAATGTCATTCTCCCAAATCTTCCCACCCTCTCCCTCTCCCACAGAGTCCATAAGACTGATCTATACATCAGTGTCTCTTTTGCTGTCTCTTACACAGGGTTATTGTTACCATCTTTCTAAATTCCATATATATGCATTAGTATACTGTATTGGTGTTTTTCTTTCTGCCTTACTTCGCTCTGTATAATAGGCTCCAGTTTCGTCCACCTCATTAGAACTGATTCAAATGTATTCTTTTTAATGGCTGAGTAAAACTCCATTGTGTATATGTACCACAGCTTTCTTATCCATTCATCTGCTGAGGGGCATCTAGGTTGCTTCCATGTCCTGGCTATTATAAACAGTGCTGCGATGAACACTGGGGTACACGTGTCTCTTTCCCTTCTGGTTTCCTCAGTGTGTATGCCCAGCAGTGGGATTGCTGGATCATAAGGCAGTTCTATTTCCAGTTTTTTAAGGAATCTCCACACTGTTCTCCATAGTGGCTGTACTAGTTTGCATTCCCACCAACAGTGTAAGAGGGTTCCCTTTTCTCCACACCCTCTCCAGCATTTATTGCTTGTAGACTTTTGGATCGCAGCCATTCTGACTGGGGTGAAATGGTACCTCATAGTGGTTTTGATTTGCATTTCTCTGATAATGAGTGATGTTGAGCATCTTTTCATGTGTTTGTTAGCCATCTATATGTCTTCTTTGGAGAAATGTCTATTTAGTTCTTTGGCCCATTTTTTGATTGGGTCATTTATTCTTCTGGAGTTGAGCTGTAGGAGTTGCTTGTATATTTTTGAGATTAGTTGTTTGTCTGTTGCTTCATTTGCTATTATTTTCTCCCATTCTGAAGGCTGCCTTTTCACCTTGCTAATAGTTTCCTTTGTTGTGCAGAAGCTTTTAAGTTTAATTAGGTCCCATTTGTTTATTTTTGCTTTTATTTCCAATATTCTGGGAGGTGGGTCATAGAGGATCCTGCTGTGATGTATGTCGGAGAGTGTTTTGCCTATGTTCTCCTCTAGGAGTTTTATAGTTTCTGGTCTTACATTTAGATCTTTAATCCATTTTGAGTTTATTTTTGTGTATGGTGTTAGAAAGTGGTCTAGTTGCATTCTTTTACAAGTGGTTGACCAGATTTCCCAGCACCACTTGTTAAAGAGATTGTCTTTAATCCATTGTATATTCTTGCCTCCTTTGTCAAAGATAAGGTGTCCATATGTGCGTGGATTTATCTCTGGGCTTTCTATTTTGTTCCATTGATCTATATTTCTGTCTTTGTGCCAGTACCATACTGTCTTGATAACTGTGGCTTTGTAATAGAGCCTGAAGTCAGGTAGGTTGATTTCTCCAGTTCCATTCTTCTTTCTGAAGATAGCTTTGGCTATTCGAGGTTTTTTGTATTTCCATACAAATTGTGAAATTATTTGTTCTAGCTCTGTGAAGAATACTGTTGGTAGCTTGATAGGGATTGCATTGAATCTATAAATTGCTTTGGGTAGTATACTCATTTTCACTATATTGATTCTTCCAATCCATGAACATGGTATATTTCTCCATCTATTAGTGTCCTCTTTGATTTCTTTCACCAGTGTTTTATAGTTTTCTATATATAGGTCTTTAGTTTCTTTAGGTAGATATATTCCTAAGTATTTTATTCTTTCCGTTGCAATGGTGAATGGAATTATTTCCTTAATTTCTCTTTCTGTTTTCTCATTATTAGTGTATAGGAATGCAAGGGATTTCTGTGTGTTGATTTTATATCCTGCAACTTTACTATAATCATTGATTAGTTCTAGTAATTTTCTGGTGGAGTCTTTAGGGTTTTCTATGTAGAGGATCATGTCATCTGCAAATAGTGAGAGTTTTACTTCTTCTTTTCCAATTTGGATTCCTTTTATTTCTTTTTCTGCTCTGATTGCTGTGGCCAAAACTTCGAAAACTATGTTGAATAGTAATGGTGAAAGTGGGCACCCTTGTCTTGTACTGGAAGACTTTAATACCCCACTCACACCTATGGATAGATCAACTAAACAGAAAATTAACAAGGAAACACAAACTTTAAATGATACAATAGACCAGTTAGACCTAATTGATATCTATAGGACATTTCATCCCAAAACAATGAATTTCATCTTTTTCTCAAGTGCACATGGAACCTTCTCCAGGATAGATCACATCCTGGGCCATAAATCTAGCCTTGGTAAATTCAAAAAAATAGAAATCATTCCAAGCATCTTTTCTGACCACAATGAAGTAACATTAGATCTCAATTACAGGAGAAAAACTATTAAAAATTCCAACATATGGAGGCTGAACAACACGCTGCTGAATAACCAAAAAATCACAGAAGAAATCAAAAAAGAGATCAAAATTTGCATAGAAATGAATGAAAATGAAAACACAACAACCCAAAACCTATGGGACACTGTAAAAGCAGTCCTAAGGGGAAAGTTCATAGCAATACAGGCATACCTCAAGAAACAAGAAAAAAGTCAAATAAATAACCTAACTCTACACCTAAAGCAACTAGAAAAGGAAGAAATGAAGAACCCCAGGGTTAGTAGAAGGAAAGAAATCTTAAAAATTAGAGCAGAAATAAATGCAAAAGAAACAAAAGAGACCATAGCAAAAATCAAAAAAGCCAAAAGCTGGTTCTTTGAAAGGATAAATAAAATTGACAAACCATTAGCCAGACTCATCAAGAAACAAAGGGAGAAAAATCAAATCAATAAAATTAGAAATGAAAATGGAGAGATCATAACAGATAACACAGAAATACAAAGGATCATAAGAGACTACTATCAACAATTATATGCCAATAAAATGGACAACGTGGAAGAAATGGTCAAGTTCTTAGAAAAGTACAACTTTCCAAAACTGGACCAGGAAGAAATAGAAAATCTTAACAGACCCATCACAAGCATGGAAATTGAAACTGTAATCAAAAATCTTCCAGCAAACAAAAGCCCAGGTCCAGACGGCTTCACAGCTGAATTCTACCAAAAATTTAGAGAAGAGCTGACACGTATCCTGCTCAAACTCTTCCAGAAAATTGCAGAGGAAGGTAAACTTCCAAACTCATTCTATGAGGCCACCATCACCCTAATACCAAAACCTGACAAAGATCCCACAAAAAAAGAAAACTACAGGCCAATATCACTGATGAACATAGATGCAAAAATCCTTAACAAAATTCTAGCAATCAGAATCCAACAACACATTAAAAAGATCATACACCATGACCAAGTGGGCTTTATCCCAGGGATGCAAGGATTCTTCAATATCCGCAAATCAATCAATGTAATACACCACATTAACAAATTGAAAAATAAAAACCATATGATTATCTCAATAGATGCAGAGAAAGCCTTTGACAAAATTCAACATCCATTTATGATAAAAACTCTCCAGAAAGCAGGAATAGAAGGAACATACCTCAACATAATAAAAGCTATATATGACAAACCCACAGCAAACATTATCCTCAATGGTGAAAAATTGATTTTGCTTTTTAAGATTTCTTTTTATTGTTTGGCTGTGCCAAGTCTTAGTTCAGTTCAGTTCAGTTCAGTTCATTTGCTCAGTCATGTCTAACTCTTTGTGACCCCACGAATCGCAGCACGCCAGGCCTCCTTGTCCATCACCATCTCCCGGAGTTAGGACATTCCAAATCTAGATCCATGACCAAGGATTGAACCTGGGCCTCTTGCATTGGGAGCTCAGAGTCTTAGCCACTGGACCACCAGAGAAGTCCCATTGATGGTTTCTTTTTATCTCTTCTCAAGTATACAGTCTCTGGTTAGCTTTGCTTACCTAAATCCTGCTGCTGCTGCTGCTGCCAAGTTGCTTCAGTCATGTCCAACTCTGTGCGACCCCATAGACGGCAGCCTACCAGGCTCCCCCATCCCTGGGATTCTCCAGGCAAGAACACTGGAGTGGGTTGCCATTTCCTTCTCCAGTGCATGAAAGTGAAAAGTGAAAGTGAAGTCTCTCAGTCATGTCCGACCCTCAGCGACTCCATGGACCGCAGCCTACCAGGCTCTTCCGTCTATGGGATTTTCCAGGCAAGAGTACTGGAGTGGGGTGCCATTGCCTTCTCCGACCTAAATCCTAGTCTTCCTCTTTGTGTTAGAATAGGTATCTTCAGATGCTGGAACAAGCCAACCACTACATCTCAGATGCCTCTCACAATACATGTGTGCTTCTTGCTCACACAGAGTCCAGTGTTCACTAGGAGGCATCCACGGAGGATGTGGGAACCCGTGCTTCTCTGAGCCTCTGCTTTCGTATAGGACATTAAGTCCTTCACTTCCAGCCAGTGGGCATTAAGTGTGGAGGGTCATGTAGGGAGTTGTGACCCTCCTGGAAACGCACATCACTTTCTCTGTGATGCTGTTGGTCAGATTCCACTGGTCAGGTGGTTACACATCACTCATAGGCCATGAAAACACAAGACCTGGCTGTGCACTCCGATAACGATGGTTTGGTCTGTGGTCGTCTCTTTTCCATCCCTTATAATTATATTGTTGGTGCCCAAAGGTAGATAACATGGCTCTTTACCCTTAATCACGATCTACCTCTTTTGAATTTTTCTCCCATTATCATGTCATTACTATGAGGTAGGAATATTTTTTAACATCCAACATCACCATATAAGGGGAAATTCTGTCACTACAGCAACCTCGAGTTGGGAAGTACATCGTGACATTAAGCACTTCTTAACCTTTCTTCTGACATTTTACTCTCTGTCTTCGGTGGTCTGATTCCCCACTGTTCTGTTGTCTACTCTTAGTCTTGTGATTTAGAGGAATATTAACCATGCGGCACTGCTGTTTTGCTACTTTGCTTTTATTTTTTTTTCTGCCATCATAAAATACTATTTATTCTAATTATACTTGGGAGGTTAACCAAAAGTAAGTCAACCAGTATAATACATGACCTGAGTATAATGAAAGGAAAAAGTAAAACAAAAGGTCATTTCAACTTACACATAAAAGGAAGTTGACGGAATCCAATTTCTCCCCTGGTAAAAGTTCTCAAGATGCTAGGAACAGCAAGGAAAGTGCTCAATACGATACAGGATAGTTTTGAGAAACCCACAGCTGATATCAAACTCAGTGCTACCTTGATTTTCCATCTCATTTCTTCCAGGTCAGATGAGGTACAGTGTCTCCTAAATTTATAAATGAACTCTTTGTTTCAATATCTAAGGGAGCCTTGCTCCTTCTGCTGCACCGAAGGCAGTACCTCCACTCAGGATTGTGTCTGTGATTCCTTGGGAATCTCCTCTCCCTTGTGATCTTACCCGGCCACTCCTGGCATCATGCCTGGTTCCCCAGCCCTGCTCCAAATTGTTTAAATGCTTCAGCCTCATAATCTTATCTATCCTATATAGTCTTCCCTTATTCCTTAAGCCAGCTCTGTTTTCTCACTTTCTTGCATTCCCATTGGTATTAAACCAATATTGTACATTCTTTAACTAACTTAAATAGCTGATCTTCTGATTTCTGACAGTGATGATAAAGCCTTCCCTGGCCAGAGTCCTGGCCATATTTGTTGTTGTTTTTCAGTTGCTAAGTCGTGTCTGACTCTTTGTGACCCTAGAAGCTGCAGCATGCCAGGCTTCCCTGTCCTTTTCTATCTGCCAGAGTTTGCTCAAACTCATGTCCGTTGATTCAGTGATGCCATCCAACCATCTCATCCTCCATCACCCTCTTCTCCCGCCCTCAGTCTTTCCCAGCATCAGGGTCTTTTCCGATGAAAAGACCTTCACATCAGGTAGCCAAAATATTGAGCTTCAGCTTTAGCACCAGGCCATCCAATGAATATTCAGGGTTGATTTCCTTTAGCACTGACTGGTTTGATCTCCTTGCAGTCCAAGGGACTCTCAAGAGTCTTCTCTAGCACCACAATTTGAAAGCAGCCATATTTACTTCTTATCTAAAAATGCACTCACCTTAATTTCTTGGGGTACATTTTTATGGAAACTTTTTAAGAATTGAAGTGTAGTTGATGTACAATGTTGTGTTGGTTTCTGGTGGACAGCAAGGCGATTCAGTTTCATATATATTATACATAATATATTAGTATGTATATATAATATTGTTTTCCATTATGATTTATTATGGTATATTGAATGTAGTAGTAACTCATTTTTTATTTTATATTGGAAACCAATTGGAAGCAACCATTTTACCAGGGATTAGAGCACATTTATTCCACAAATCGATATCCAGCAGTGATTTTTTAAAATGTATTTGTGTTTTATTTATTTTGTATTTATGTTTTAATTGGAGTGTAATTGCTTTACAATGTTAGTTTAGTTTCTGATGTATAGCAAAGTGATTCACTTACATATGTATACATATATCTATATATATGTGTGTATACTCTTTTCCATTACGGTTTATTGCAGGATATTGAACATAGTGGAAACTCATTTTTTATCTGACAGGGACTGGAACTCTTCTCATCCACAAAGTGTGATCCACCAGTGATCTTTTAAGTTACTGTCTTTCCTCCAAAGTTATACAAATTCCTGAATGTGAAAAGTGTTCCATGTGTGGCTTCTTTCCTCTGGCTGTCAACATTTGCTCTTCTATTGTCTTTGCAAGGAGTGTTCTGAAACAATGGTTTTATGCATCATCTCAGTATTTACCTTGTCTTTGCTTCCTCTCTCTTTTGCCAAACAAATGTTTAGTACCTCATCATTCCAGTGAGAAGGAAACATCAGAAAGAGTTCCAAGATTTTAAAACAAAAGCTTCCAAATTCCACTTTTTTTTCTTTTGCTTTGCCAAATGGGGAAGAAATATTGCACAGATTCCTGCCAAATGTAAACATGTGTGTCTTCCCAATATTCCCCCAGCTCTTGGCTCCCTCTGGCTCAAACCTTAGTTCAGATTTCTGGTGGCATGATGGGGAGGACTTCTGAGCCATGGTTTCAATAATGTGCTTAAGAGAGAAATGAGTTCTGTTTCTTTGTAAAGTTGAATCAAGAGAATTAAAATAGAATGCACTTCATATTAGAAGAGAGAGTGATTGAAGGTTCCTCAAGACTTCCCAGGTTCAACCGGGGTAGTTATTAAATGCAGAAGAAAGTCTTCGAACATCAATTTTGCAGATTTTTTCAAAAACGTGCTAAAACAGATTAATGCCTTGAGGTTCTGAATTATTAGGTAATAAATCAAAATGTATTTGACTATCTACTGTCTGCCTATCTCTGTGCAAAAAAATACTTATAGATATATGTACAGAAATGATGGTCCTATATGTGGTCCTACATGTATGATTTGTAGAAAAAATGGTAATATAAACATCTCTACCCATAGAGAGCTCACCTTTTAGTTGAAAGAAAGTAGCTTAGTCATGTCCAACTCTTTGCGACCCCATGGACTATTTCCCGCCAAGCTCGTCAGTCCATGAAATTTTCCAGGCAAGGATACTAGAGTGAGTTGCCATTTCCTTCTCCAGGGGATCTTCCCAACCCAGGGATCAAACGCAGGTCTCCTGCACTGCAGGCAGAAGCTTTACCGTCTGAGCCACCAGGGAAGTTCCATATCTTAGTTGCTGCTACTAAGTTGCTTCAGTCGTGTCTGACTCTGTGTGACCCCAGAGACGGCAGCGGACCAGGCTCCCCTGTCCCTGGGATTCTCCAGGCAAGAATACTGGAGTGGGTTGCCATTTCCTTCTCCAATGCATGAAAGTGAAAAGTCAAAGTGAAGTCGCTCAGTCGTGTCTGACTCTTAGCGACCCCATGAACTGCAGCCCACCAGGCCCCTCCGTCCATGTGATTTTCCAGGCAAGAGTAATGGAGTGTGTTGCCAGTGCCTTCTCCATATCTTAGTTAGAAAGTCTAAAAAATCCTTATGAAACTACTTGTAAATGCCTCAGAAATGATGAAATGTTCAATTATTCTGTGTCTGAAAGAGGTCGATATTTTAAATAGCATATTAAAACAGAGTTTGCAATTTATATATACATACTGGTACATTTAAAATAGACAACAATCAAGGCACTACTGCATAGCACAAGGAACTCTGCTCAATATTCTGTAATAACCTAAATGGGAAAAGAACTTGAAAAAGAACAGATACATGTGTATGTATAACTGAATCACTTTGCTGTACACCTGAAATTAACACGATGTTGTTAATCAACTCTACTCCAATATGAAATAAAAATCAAAACAAAGCAAACAAAGAAACATCACACAAGTCCCTTTCTGAGCTCCTCTGCTTTCTGCTTCTATTTTCTGTGAGTACCATGTTTTGCTGCCTTTTGTCCTATTTGAACTTGCATGTGCCTTGGTTTCCTGACTTTCTCTCGTATTGATCAGGTCGAAACTGAGCCCTGCATCACTCTCAGGGCTGCATCTTCCATGGGTGACACAAGCACGTCCCAAGGCTGATACATCTAAACATCCCTCTGGTTCTTCATTTTATACCTGGGTTATGTTTAGGTCATAGGATCCAACTCCATAGAGCTGCCATAGGATCCAGCAATCCCACTCCTGTACCTATATCCAGAGAAAACAAACTGTGTTAACCACATGTAACTACTTCTATGTGTAAAGAAGCAACTGTGGTGCCATAGTTAGGAGTCCAGGCTGCCTGGGTCCTCTAAACGTGAGATTCCTCAACCACAAAATAGAGGTAGCATCCGCCCCTCATAGTGATGAATACATCTGAATCACTTAGAATGGTGCCGTGTACATAGTAAGTACTCCGTACATGTTAGTTGTTCTTCTCAATGCTGTTGACATTGTTTTTGTCGTGTTCATGGGCTGAATGGTTTTATGTCCATAGTTTTATGTCAGAATGTTTCAGGACTGACCAAAATTGAGGATTCCCAGCTTCTCTGTACAAGCTTCATTTTTTGAGATTTTTTTTTTTTAATTGTGTAACACCAAGAGACACAAAGTAGTTCACAGAGTTTTAGTTCCTTTTTATTTTTTTTTAAATCCAACCATTAAAGTATGCCTTTTTAAATTAACTAATTTGGCTGTGTCAGATCTTCACTGTGGATACAGGATCTTGTTGGAGCACGTAGATTTCTATAGTTGTGGCACAGGCTTCTCTGTACTTGAGGCATGTCGGCTCAGCAGTGGCAGTGTGCGGACTTTGTTGCCTTGCAGGGCACGTGAGATCTTAGTTCCCTGACGAGGGATCGAACTCATTTCCCCTGCATTCCACAAGGGAAGTCCCTTAGTTGTTTGATTAGGACATTATCTTCAATTCAGTTTAGTCGCTCAGTCGTGTCTGACTTTTTGCAACCCAATGGATTGCAGCACACCAGGCCTCCCTGTCCATCACCAACTCCCGGAGTTTACTCAAATTCATGTCCATTGAGTTGGTGGTGGTGCCATCCAACCATCTCATCCTCTGTTGTCCCCTTCTCCTCCCACCTTCAATCTTTCCCAGCATCAGGGTCTTTTCAAATGAGTCAGCTCTTCACATGAGGTGGCCAAAGTATTGGAGTTTCAGCTTCAACATCAGTCCTTCCAATGAATATTCAGGACTGATTTCCTTTAGGATGGACTGATTGGATTTCCTTGCAGTCCAAGGCACTCTCAAGAGTCTTCTCCAACACCACAGATCAAAAACATCAATTCTTGAGTGCTCAGCTTTCTTGATAGTTCAACTCTCACATCCATCCATGACTACTGGAAAAGCCATAGCTTTGACTAGATGGACCTTTGTTGGCAAAGTAATGTCTCTGCTTTGTAATATGCTGTCTAGGTTGGTCATGGAGAAGCAATGGCATCCCACTCCAGTACTCTTGCCTGGAGAATCCCATGGATGGAGGAGCCTGGTAGGCTGCAGTCCATGGGATGGCTAAGAGTCGGACACGACTGAGCAACTTCACTTTCACTTTTAACTTTCATACATTGAAGAAGGAAATGGCAACCCACTCCAGTGTTCTTGCCTGGCAAATCCCCAGGACAGGGGAGCCTGGTGGGCTGCCATCTATGGAGTCTCACAGAGTTGGACACGACTGAAGCGACTTAGCAGCAGCAGCAGCAGCAGCAGGTTGGTCATAACTTTTCTTCCAAGGAGTGAGCATCTTTTAATTTCATGGCTGCAGTCACCCTCTGTAGTGATTTTGGAGCCAAAAAAAAAAAAAAAGTCTGCCACTATTTCCACTGTTTCCCCATCTATTTACCATGAAGTGATGGGACCAGATGCCATGATCTTAGTTTTCTGAATGTTGAGCTTTAAGTCAGCTTTTTCACTCTCCTCTTTCACTTTCATCAAGAGGCTCTTTAGGTCTTCTTTGCTTTCTGCCATAAAGGTGGTGTCATCTGCATATCTGAGGTTACTGATATTTCTCCCAGCAATCTTGATTCCAGCTTGTGCTTCATCCAGTTCGGCATTTCTCATGATGTGCTCTGCATATAAGTTAAATAAGCAGGGTGACAATATTCAGCCTTGATGTATTCGTTTCCCTATTTGGAACCAGTCTGTTTTTCCATGTTCAGCTCTGTTACTTCCTGACCTGCATACAGACATTCTCTTATTGCCTCACAAATCTGGCTCCGAGCTAGAGCTAGTTGCTATTTGCTCAGCATTTAGAGGCGGAATCCTTTTATTGTCCTAAGTTCCCCCGACTGTTGGTCTGAGCCATGGGTGTGGAGAGAGCTCCATCACCCTTCCAGGAGGGCTGTGGTCCCAGATCTTGTATTGATTTTTTCTAGATTCCTCTAATGAGTCCTCAATGGCATCTAATTCCAGTTTTCTTACCTCTATTTAAAGTCTCAGGGAAAATTTCTCACTATAATTCTTTTTTTCATTAATAGAAATTTTAAAAAGCAAGCAATAGTTAATTTCCAATCACAAAAGTTTTCATGAAGGAGATGTGTAAACATTACATTTGTCATCCTTTCTCCTGAATATGTAGACCAATTTAAAAAAAATGTTTGGCCCTGTTCCATGTGCTGGACAATGTATGCGTGTAGCTTATTTATTTTTTACCTAGCAGTTTGTACCTCTTAATCCCCTACCTCTGTCTTGCTCCTCCCCACTGCCCTCTCCCCACTGGTAACCACTAGTTTGTTCCCTGTATCTGTGAGTCTGTTTCTCTTTTGTTATATTCACTGGTTTGTTGTATTTTTTTTCAGATTCCATACAGAAGCGATATCATAGAGTATTTGTCTTTTTATGGCTCCTACTCAGCTATAAAAAAGGAATGAAATTTTGCCATTTGCAGCAACATGGATGGACTTGGAGGGCATTATGTTTAGTGAAAGAAGTTAGACAGAGAAAGACAAATACCATAGGCTAACTTTAGAAAAGGCCCCCAAAGAGTGATTTTCTCTCATTTGAGCATAATTGTCAAATGTTCTGTATGATCTATGCCTATGAGAACAGAAAGTAAAAGCCACAACACAATCGCGTGGAGGAGAGTTTCCCCCAAGGGAATCTCATAATCCAAATATAAATATCTGGGGGAGAGGACTATATCCATTGCCAGAGATTTTGTTCCTTTACTTGGATAGTCACAGATGGACTGTATGTTGATTTGCTATCAATTATTTAGAATTAATTCATGGTCAGTCTGCCATGCAGAGCTGCTAGTTGCCTAGCAGCTTCATTTACCCCTTATTCCTTGCTAATAAAATTCTGATTTAATTCAGGGGAGCAGTGTCCTGCTAAAGTCTTTACTTCCTGATTAGTCCAAGATGGTGGAGGACACACCATCTGCCTTTCGCCCTTCTTCCTTCCTGGCACAGCGTCATAAGGATGGGTGTGGAGAATAAAACTTGAGACTGAGAGACTGAGTGTCATGACCTAGACATGTAGCAGGAAGCTAGAAGGAGCCTGGGTCCTTGATAACCCAGTTCAAGGCTTGAGCCTTGCCTCTCATCTGCATTTCTTTTACATGGGAAAATGATCTCCCCCTCTGTTTTTTTTTTAAACTGCTGTGATTAAATCTGTGACCTGTATGTAGCCCAGTGCAGCCCTCACTGTTCATGATTCATATTTTTAGTCATTTTACTTATTTATTTTTGGCTGTGCTGGATCTTCACTACCGCTCACGGGCTCAGTTGTTGTGGCACTGGGCTTAGTTGCCCAGTGGCATGTGGGATCTTAGTTCCCAGATCAGGAATGGGTGGAACCCATGTCCCCTGCATTGACAGGGGACATGGGTTCCACCTGGAACTGGACCACCAAGGAAGTCCCTAATGACTCGTATTTTTACCTGTCTTACAAGGTCAATGAATTTGAGTCTTGGGCAGAAAGAGCCAAGATGGTGTGTTCTATTTGCATAAATTATTAGCTTTGTTGAATTACAAGACAGATATGCTTGAACGTGGCTGCTCCTCGTGAGTAATTCAGAGGAGAGACAGACCAGGTAAAAGACCATCCACAAATGGATGAGCCAGCTGATTCCACAGAGTGGAAACAGCTCACATACAAGTTGAAGATGCATTGGTACTGTGTTCATTCTAAGGAGACCTCTGAGTTTAATGCAAAATTTAGACCTATCCTTATCTTCTTTGTAAGATGTATGGCCTGGGTAGCACAAAGAGAAAGCTCAAACTTACATCCAGCTCATGGATGGTGTTTGATCTCCAGGCTCTTAGCCTGCGGTCTATCAGAATAGGTAGTCCACTGGCTCTCACCTGAGAATATTCCCTCACCTGCACTTTCATTACATTTCTGATGTGCATCACATGCTAGAGCTTGTTTCCTTCTGTTGCTCAAATATTTATTGTATTTACTTTCCAGTTTATTGTCTATGAAGATATCATAGACTTTTTATACAACTTGAATATTCCATAGGACATACCTAGCCTGATACTGATTTGTGGACTCAGTCAGATTGTGTTATTTGGGGCTTCCCAGGTATTCCACTGATTAACAATCTTTCTGCCAATGAAGGGGACATGGATTTGAATCCTAGTCCAGGAAGATTCCACATACCATCAGGCAACTACAGCCGTGTGCCACAATTACTGAGCCTGAGCTTTAGAGCCTGTGCTCCACCACAAGAGAAGCCACCGGACTGAGAAGCCTGTGCACCGCAACTAGAGAGTAGCCCCCACTTGCTGCAACTTGAGAAGCCCCGTGCGCAGCAAGGAAGACCCAGTGCAGCCATTTAGCAGTACTGCAGCGTTCAGAGGTGAAAAAAAAGTGAGAACAGAAAGTCCCAGCTGGAGAGAATGTTTTAAAGGCAAATGCAACCCTGCTCTCACCTACAATCTGAGATGAATTATCAGATTCATCGAATCCCCCTTCAGTCATGGGGAGGTTGGTGGACTACAGTTTGGCCTTTATGGAGGTACGACTTGAGAACAACTTTCCTGGCTAATGGGGCTGCAGGAACTAGTTGCTTAGCTCACCATCAGAACACTGTATTTCCAGAGCACCAAATAACCTTTCCACCTTCTCCTCCGTTTTTGAAATGTTTTTCAGTCTTGAAAGTTAGCTTTTCAGTGCAATTGTTTGTATTTGTCAACTCCAGAAGCCCCTGAAAAGCAGAAGTAAAGCTTCATTTCCTTGAAAATATAAGTGGCCTTGGGATAGCCACTCAGCTGTGCCTGTGTCTCTGGCTTTCAAACATCAGCTGCAAGTTAAGAGACACTTGGCCATTGGTGGGAGATTTTTCTTTAATCCAGACATGCAAACCACTTCTCCCACAACCTTTTCTGTCTTTCCTTCAAGATTTTTTGATGTGAGCCATTTTTAAAAGTCTTTCTTGAATTTGTTGCAGCGTTGCTTCTGTTTAATGTTTTGTTGTTTTGGGCTCTAAGGCATATGAGATCTTAGCTCCCTAACAGGGATTGGACCTGCACCCCCTACATTAGAAGGAGACGTCTTAACCACTAGACTGCTAGGGAAGTCCCTTCTTTTCTTTTTTAGGTACTGCTTTCTCAACTTGCTACACTACGGCTTGTATTTTAGCAGTGGTGTTTGAATGGTCCAATAAGATTCAGGAAATAAATAGAGCTGTGGAAAATATCAACATTGGAGGGGATGTCAACTGGAAAAAGAAAAGCACAGCCTAAAAGTTTAGAATTAAATTAGGTGAACTTTCTCAGGATTCATTCCCAGGAGACAGCCTCTCAGAGAGCTCTGAGGGGTTGTTCCAAAGTGGTAACAGAGGAGCCAGGATATATAAGGGTTTTTGCAACAAAATCCAGGTAGTCAGAATATCAAAAGAGTACTGTTAATTAAGGAAAACCAGACAATGTGAGTTAAAGAATTTAGCACTTTTCTATGGATAGGAAGATGCAAGAGTCAGGGCTCGTTGAAATAATTCCTTAGATTTCATCATGCACCAGAAAAGTCTAGGGCTGAAATCCTGTTTTTCTCCATCCTGAATCCCCACAGGGTCTGCATTTGAGGACGGGGCAGCTGCAGCGGCTGGCGGCTTGTTTACTGCTGGGGGCGGGTATCATTCTTAGTCCAGAGAGACACGTTGGTGGCAGTGGGTTCTGGTCCCCCAGGGCCCTGCTTCCTCAGTCATAATGGTGGCGATAGTGATGTTCTAGACAAATTGTGTCAAGAGGATGTCGACTTGAGAAATTAAGGTAGACTGTCTGTCTTGGAGACTCACTTGACAAATCCATTGGTGTATCTCCTGCCAGCACATGGCGCATCCTCAGCACCACATGCAGGGGAATCAAGGTGCTACATTTTGGTACAAAGTGTGTAAGCAGGTCTTGTGCCCCCCAGGCTTGAGCTGCTCCTTGCTCTGTACTGGACAGCCCTCGTTTTTTAAAGCATATTTTCTATGATTTCTCTCCTTTTATTTTTTAAAATGAATTGATCTATTTTGGGGGGGGGGGCTGTGCTGGCTATTCGTTACTTCATTGTGCTTTCTCTAGTTGCGGTGAGCAGGGGCTGCCCTTCTTGAGGTGCTCGGGCTTCTCATTGTGGTGGCTTCTCTCGTTGCAGAGCACAGGCTCTAGAGCACGTGGGCTTCGGTAGTTGCAGCACATGGGCTTAGTTGCTCCATGGCATGTAGGATCTTCCTGGAGCAGGGATCACACCCATGTCCCTTGCCTTGGCCGGTGGATTCTTATCCACTGTGCCAGCAGGGAAGTCCTGGACAGCTCTCTTTTTAATGAAAGCATCAGGCTGCACTTTATGCCACATGAGTCTCTCATTCTTACCCCCTTGATTGGATCAAAGGCTGGGATCAACACAGAAGCCAACATTAAGCAAAGTCATGTCAAAATTGTATTCAGTACAGCACTGGTCATAACCATTCACCCAACGTGGTTCTCCATATTGGATGGCCACAAGCTAATTCAACCAGACCACTGTCTGGATTATTATGAATAGGAGATGCAAGCAAAAGAAGCAGGAGAGGCCTGTTCAGAGGTGAGAAGAAAGCAGCATGAATATAACTTTCCCTGGAACTGTATTTACAACTTAGACACAAGACCTCCAGGAGGTCTCAGAGCATCTGGGGACAGAATGAATTGCCTTTCTTATCTATTTGTCACTTCTTCATATATCCATATAATGTTACTGTATCACCTCCAGGAATTGGGGGCATATCTCTTTTTTTACGGTATGTATTTTATCCCATCCACTAGCCTCCATCCACCTCCACGACCCGTTACTCTCACCCTTCCTGTAAAGCATAACTCCTCTTTTTCTGGGAATGGAGATGGAGACTCTGAATCATGTCCCAGCGATAATTCTCCTGACAACTCAGATAACATTCTTTCTGGGTCATCTGCTTAATGCTCCTGGTAATCCCATCCAGTTTGTTCTTAATTCACAGGCATTTCCAAATAAAATTCCTTGGTCTTCACTTAAAAGGACAGGAACCCTTTTGTTGATTAGCTGGAAATTAGACCTACTTTGAAGATTTAGAGAATACCATTCAATAATTCCAACTGAACCATTCTTTGAAATAGCTATTATTTTTTAAAGAGCTCTACTGCATTTCATAAGAAAATAGTCATAATTAAAATCTACTCCACCCTGTCATATATTATAATATTGCTAAAGCTATTTATAATAATCTGCAGAAAAGGCATTCTCTGTTCTTAAGGTTAATTGCACAAAACAGAGAAGAACAACAGGGTTTTTGTTTTTGTATTTTTTTTTTTTTACTCACCTGTTATTTTACCCATTATTAGGAGAAAATCAAGTTGTTCTCACTTCACAAAATAACTTTTCAAGCTGACTGATCCTTTATAGTTTATTAGAGCAAGGGGCATGAGTAAACACATTAGTTTTTGGAAATTTCTAAGTAGCTGGAATATAAGAAAATGACCTTTTTTCCGCCCCCATGGCCAACATTTTAGGAAGTTTCCTTTTCTGAGGGAATCTTCCCTGGTGGCTCAGATGGTAAAGAATCTGCCTGCAATGCAGGAGACCCAGATTCGATCCCTGGGTTGGGAAGATCCCCTGGAGAAGGGAATGGCAACCTGCTCCAGTATTCTTGCCTGGGAAATCCCACAGACAGAGGAGCCTGGTAGGCTACAGTCCATGGGGTTGCAAAGAGTTGGACACAACTGAGTGACTAACACTTTCCCAGTATAGCAATCAATCTGATAATGTTTGGATTCTTGACCAAAAAAAGAAAAAAGCACATGTATTTTGAGTCTCTATTACTACGTAAGGAACCACCCCTGACTTAGTGACTTAAACCAGCACTAAATGAAGGAACCACCCCTGACTTAGTGACTTAAACCAGCACTTGATTTGTTGGCATTTGTTGACAGTCTTTGTGTCAGAAGCTCAGGAAGGGCTCAGGTCAGCTCCAGGGGGCATCAGTGGGATAGCTGATGGGGCAGTACTCACTGCTTGACTGCTTAGTGGCTCTTAAACCCATATACCTGAACCGTGGTGCCTTTGACCTCTTTACCTATGACCTTGCATCCTCCATCCCCAATTGTCACACAGCTTGGTGGGCTTAGAATAGTCACACAGCTTACCTAGAGGCTGGCTTCCAAAGTTGTGTGTTTCAAGGAACTAAGCCAAAGTTTCAGTCTTAAAAAAAAAAAATTTTTTTTTTAATTAATTACTTTGGCTGCACCTGGTTCTGGGTTAGTCTCTCTGTCATATCCGACTCTTTGTGACCCCATGGACTGTAGCCCCTCTGTCTATGTGATTTCCCAGGCAAGAATGCCGGAGTGGGTAGCCATTCCATTCTCTAGGGGATCTTCCTGACCCAAGGAACCTGTGTCTCCTGCATTGCAGGCAGATTCTTTACCATCTGACCCACGAGGTCTTCGCTGTGGCACAGAGGGTCTTCGATCATTGTTGCAGCATGTGGGATCTTTAATTGTGGCATTCGAACCCTTAGTTGCATGATGTGGGATCTAGTTCCCTGACGAGGGATCGTATCCAGGCCCCCTGCCTTGGGAACTCAGAGTCTTAGTCATGGATTCCTAGGGAGGTCCCTCAGTCTATTTTAGGACCTAGCTTCAGAAGCCATCCTGTCCATCAAGCAATTCACAGAAGCCAGTCCAAGTTTCAGATCAAGGGAATCAGACATCACCTTCCAATGGCAGGTGTAGCAAAGAATCTGGAGCCATTTTTAGTTCAACCATGTGATGTTTGCTACTATTTTCCCTGATAGTCTGAAATGCAGATTTTTGGAGCTGACATTTCTAGGATGAGAACCTTGAAACCATAGAATGAATTAAGGGAAGAGAGAAAACCATGAATAGTTGAGTAATAACAAAGATTAAATTCCCCCATTAGATGAAGGAGGTTTATTGAAGGTTTGTGGGAGAGATGAAAGAAGACCTTCTAAGACCCTTCTGAGTTAATATCTAAGTTTTTGCACCTGTTTATCTAAATTGCTCAAACTAGTGGTTATTGTCATCACCAGGTGTTATTGGGTTCTGGTGAGTCCCTTAGCCTAGAAAGCTTGTTCCTTCCCTATCATCTTTGCATAGTTTGTGATTTTCCCGGGAACAAGTCTCATTCCAAATATCACCTCCTGAAATACGCTTTCCATGGCGGTTCTCTCGAGCACCTATCATTATCTGAAATGCATTATTTATGTGTATCACTTGAGTTTGTTGATCCTTTGTCCCAAATTGCTGAAAGGCAGGTTGAATTGGTTGGTTGGTTCACACCTACAACCCAGCTCTGGGCCCAGTCCAGCTGGTGATGCCCTCTTGATGTTCTGAATTAATAGTCAAACACAGGGAACGTCCCTGGTGGTCCAATAGTTAGGATGCTGCACGTCCAGTGTAGGGGGCATGGCTTCAAACTCTGGCCAGAGAATCCCACAGCGCAACCAAAAATAAATAGTTGAACACACAAAGGAAAATGCTAGGTACCGAGCTTCATTTTCAGCAGCCCATGTGATTTGGCTGCAAGCTCAGGAAATTGTCTCTTAGCACTGACTCATGTTCACCCTCAGAGTCTCAGTTTCAAGTTTTCTTTCCTTTAACCACAGCTGTTTTCCTGCAGACCCATGACCAGATGCCAAGTGCTTTGAAAATGAGAGAAAGGCAAATGGCCCACTGCATTCATTGCCATTAACTTACCCATGCAATTTTATAGACCTCAAGGCCTTGCTGTCCCAAGGGGAGGCTGCCTTCTGAAATGATGACCTTCAGAATTTATTTTCATTGCAAAAATATATTTGAAGGGTGGTTAAAGGGCTGCTTAGAGACTTTACTTCCCTACTGATGATGGAAAGGTGGGGTCATCTCTGTCCTGTTGTTACCTAAGCAATCAGAGCCAGCTCTTGGGGGAGAGGGAGCTGGTCTCTCTTGGCATTGGAACAGCCTGGATTCATGGGAGCCCGTCTGAAGGCTAGAGAAATCGAATGAGAAGTTTGTTGACTTAAAATTGTATCTCCGTGGCTACTTTTTGGCCTGTATCCAGATGGTTCAGCACGCAGAAAGTCATCACACTTGCTTCTATGTGTTCTCATTCCTTTCATAATATTGCATTATCCAAAGAGAGACAAAATGCAGCCCAATCCCAGAAATGGCTGTTTTAAGATGATGCTGTTTTCCGGTTCAGCTGTCAGCAGCTCATTTGCCCCTCTAGCCAGATTACAGAACAAATGAAGGGCTTTGCGACCACGCTGGGGTGATGAATACTGCTGCTCACGGTTTGTGAAGTTAGCTCTCGGTCTCCTCATGTGAAGTTTGAAAACTCAGAGTCATCCAACACTGAAGGAAGAGTAGGAGCGGAATACAGGAAATTAGAGGAGACAGAAATGGAAGGAAAGTGTCTGAGATCAGAGGGGCTTTGGTTTGTTTGTTTCTTTAGTTTTTAGAGTCTCTCCCTCCATTTCGGTGGTACCCTTTTTATTTCTCGAAAATACATACGTTTCCCTCTCTGTCAGATATCAAATACCCTGAGTCTTGGAGCAGCCCTTAAAAAAAAAAGGAGTAATTCTAAATTAGATAAGAGTCAAGGGTTTATCCAAATGTCTCCTCTGCAAGGAGCAGGCTGGAAACTATGGTGACCCAGCACCACTATTGTGATAGCTTTTTAAAAAGTGTAAATATAGATATAGATCATGCATTTTCAGTGCAGTTGGATTGACCTCCAAGGGCATGTAGTTGTTACTTTGGTGGGAGGGTGGGGACAAAAAGAATCTTACCCTTATTATGTAGAAAATACAGATATATTCATAGTACTTAACAGATGTACAAGACATCTGTGGGCTTAAGGTTTTGTGGGAAAAAAGTGATTAGGAAATTTAAGTGTGACAGAGCTTCTTAGACCTGGAGCATCTTGCTTTTTTTTAATTATTATTTTTAAAAATAATTTTTATTGGAGTATAGTTGCCTTACCATGTTGGGTTAATTTTTGTACAGCAAAATGAATCAGCTATACATACATATATTGTTATATCCCCTCCCTTTTGATCTTCCTTCTTATTCAGATCACCACAGAGCAAAGAGTAGAGTTTCCTGTCTATACAGTATATTCTCATTAGTTCTCTATTTTATACATAGTATCAGACCTGGAGCACCTTTTAGTGGCAGAAAGGAAAGAAGCGCTGACAGACACACACACAGATGGGAACATGCCAGAGACACAGGAGGCCCCTGGAAAAAGGCCCCAAAGGCCACAGCTGGGCAGGTACCTTTGAAGTGATATAAGAGAAATGCCGGTTTACATGTACGGCCTTTCTCGAAAGACACTTCACCCCAGTCTAATCAGGAGGAAAAACATTAAGTTTCATTTAAGAAGCGTTCTACAAAATACTTGGTGAGTACTTCTGAAAACTGTCAAGGTCATCAGAAAGAGGGAAAATCTGAATACCAGTCACAGCCAAGAAAAGCCCAAGGAGATTTGATGAGTAAATGTCACGTGATAACCCCAGATGGAATCCTGGAATGGGGGCGGGGGGTGGAAACATTAGTTTAAAAACAGGAAAATTGAATACCTTCTTGAATTTAGTTACTCATGTACCAATATTGGTTCATTATTTGTAACAAATGTACTATAGGAATAGAAGATGCTATAAAATAGGAGAAACTGGATTTGGGGAGAATATTCTGTACTTTCTTAGCCATTTTTCTAAAATGGTTCTAAAATTTTGCAAAGCTTATTTTAAAAAGGTCTCCCTAGGGAGCAATAATGAAAAAATAAGGGCTGAGAAACCCTGATCTGGAGACAAATATGGAGAAACGCAGCTGGTTGCAGTTGGAGGCACCGTTTATCCTGGTGGGTGGCTCAGTTCCAGTCCCGAAGTGACTGCTGGCTTTTTCTGATATGGATTAGTCTTATCCAAGATTACCTACTCTCAGTTTTCTCCCTTGATCAGTTAGTTTTAAAGTAAAAGTAGCAAAATAGAACAAACTGCAAGATAACTTGAGGCTTCTTCCAAGGAGAACTATCTTTCACGATGCACTTATTTGCCTGTTCTGCACCAGAAACTTAAAACGGAGCTGGACCTTCTATTCTTTCCCCCTTCCCCCCCAATCCATGTCCTCCACCTGCCTTTTGTCTGTGGGAAAACTTTAACCAAAGAATAAGTTTAATCAGAAAAGTGAGAAAATGCAGAAGCAAAGGAAAATAGCCCAATAAGACTAAATAATAGTCATTTAGCCAGTAAGCAAAGTCAAGGACCTTGAGTTCCTTCTCAAGGGCAATAGATAATATTCTGAGTGATGTCCTGGGAACTGTCTTGTAAATACTGAAAGTCCAAGCAGGTGAGAGAAGTTAACTCCATGATGACCAGACTGTAGCCATGGTATAAGTAAGCTGCCACAAATCTAAGAACTGGTCTCAAGAAATGGAAACAAACCGACCCTGAAAGTGAAGATTAACTGTACCTAAAAACAATCAAGATGCTGGTCAGCCCACTGTGTGACCAATTTTAAGATGACTGTCAGAGTTACTGCCATTTCTGTATAGAGCCCCCTCCTTCCATCTATAAAAGCTCTTGCCCACTGATTGTCTGGTGGGGGTAGAGGGAAGGAGTTGGCCCTTGGACAGGAGTTCCACTCCACCCCCATCACCAGACTCCAAAATAAAGCAAACTTTTCTTTCCACCAGCCTGACTGTTTCGTGGTTTTTGAGTGGTAAGCAGCCAGATCCCACTTTCAGCTGTAAGCTGGCGATCAGGCTAAGTTCTCCAGTGGCTTCATTGCATTTAGACTGAAGCCAAACCAAGCAGGCCTGGCATGTTCTGGGCCCTGTCTCCCTCTCCAACTCCATTCTGGCCATTTCTCCTTTTGTGTCCCCAACCGTCATGACCTTCAAGCTTCACCTGGTTGCCTTCACCGTGTCCAGGGAGCTTCCTTGACCTTCTGACTTATAATGTGTCAACTTACTTTATTCCTTAACATCAGGTTGACTTCTTTCAAAGATTTAAGGCAACTTAAAGTATATATTATAATTTATTTTCTTAATGACGGCCTTGGACTGTTGACTGATAGTGGGATGGTGGACAGAGACAGGTGAACAGACCAACTGGGCTCATCACTCTGCACCCAGTTCCTAGTTCATGCCTGGCAAACAGTGATGCTTGTATTAGTTTCATGTAGCTGCTCTAACAAATGATGATGAACGTGATGACTTGAAACAACTAATATTTTAAGTTCTGTACATCAGAAGTGGATGGATCTCATTGGCCTAACTTCAAGGTATGAGCAGGGATGTATTGTGTTTTTTTGAGAGATTTTAGGGAAGAATTTAGTTTTTTGCTCCTAAAAGGCTGTCAATGCTCCTTGACTAGTAACCCCTTTCTTCATCTTGAAACCCAGCATCATAGCATTTTTAAAACTCTGTCTGACTCTGACCTTCTGCCTCCCTCTTCTACATAAAAAGGGCCCTTATAATTATATCAGGCTGCCCAGATAATCCAGGGTCATCTCAACATGAAATCAACTGGTTGACAACTACTTTCATTTGCAACTTTAATCCCTCTTTATTTATGTATTGGCTGTGCTGATCTCCTTTGCTGTGCATGGGCTTTCTCTAGTTGGGAGTGGGGGCTACCCACTAGTTGCAGTAAGTAGCTTCTCATTGTGGTGACTTCTCTTGTTGTGGACCATAGGCCCTTGAGCACGTGGGCTTTGGTAGTTACGGTACATGGGCTTAGTTGCCCCAAAGCATGTGGAATCTCCCTGGACCAGGGATCAAATCTGTGTCTCCTACATTGGCAGGTGGATTCTTAACCACTGGACCACCAGAGAAGTCCAACCTTAATCCCCCTTGCCTACTAGTATAACATTGTCTCAGAATCCTGGGAATAGGACATGAATATCTTTGGGGGCTATTTTAGTGCTTACCAGCAGTGCTCAAAATGACAGCTATCTATTGTTGAATGAATCAATAAGTGAATGAATGAATGAATGAGTGTTCTATAACCAAAGTTCTTACGTAAAGGTGGCCCCATAATCTCCTACTGAACTTTATTTGAAAATAAATGATCCTCTTCTCCACTGAGAGAACCAAGAAAGGATTTCCATGAGCTACCTTGATTCAAAGAATGTGTTACCCTGCTGCTAAGTTACATTAGTCGTGTCTGACTCTGTGCGATCCTGTAGACGGCAGCCCACCAGGCTCCCCCGTCCCTGGGATTGTTGACATCTATACTGGGTTTCAAAGCACTTGGTAGAGATTTTCAGAGCCCCCTTACAAGCTGACTGATCTAAAGGTACACATCCTTGCTTTGATTCTTTAAATGATTTGTGAGGCTATAGATTCCACTTTTACATGGGACTAGAGAAAAGTTATGACCAACCTAGACAGCATATTCAAAAGCAGAGACATTACTTTGCCAACAAAGGTTCGTCTAGTCAAGGCTATGGTTTTCCCAGTGGTCATATATGGATGTGAGCGTTGGACTGTGCAGAAAGCTGAGCACTGAAGAATTGATGCTTTTGAACTGTGGTGTTGGAGAAGACTCTTGAGAGTCCCTTGGACTGCAAGGAGATCCAACCAGTCCATTCTGAAGGAGATCAGCCCTGGGATTTCTTTGGAAGGAATGATGCTAAAGCTGAAACTCCAGTACTTTGGCCACCTCATGCGAAGAGTTGACTCATTGGAAAAGACTCTGATGCTGGGAAGGATTGGGGGCAAGAGGAGAAGGGGACGACAGAGGATGAGATGGCTGGATGGCATCACTGACTCGATGGACGTGAGTCTGAGTGAACTCCGGGAGTTGGTGATGGACAGGGAAGCCTGGTGTGCTGTGATTCATGGGGTCACAAAGAGTCGGACACGACTGAGCGACTGAACCGAACTGAACTGAAAGCTTACTCCGAAGAATCGACTAAGTGAGTTATCAAAATTACAGAAGTTTGGAATCCAAAGACTAACATCAATATTTTACTGCAGTTTGCTGAAGACCTTGTTGTTCTCCTATGAAGGCTGCAGTCGCACAACCTCTGTAACATTGCAGGGTCCCCACTGTGGGCATGAGTGGCCAGAGGAGAGCTGGGAGAGGACGTCCTGGCTTGTTTGCAGCTCTCAGTCATTGCTGCTCTTGCTTCTCAGTTATGAATGACTGTTCAGTTTACCCTCAACATTATCTACTTAATCTGTTACGGGTTGTCTGTTTAGCTTCAGAGTCATTGTGATGCTGGAGAAACTATTTCTGTAACAACTTGGAACTTTCCATTAGCTACACTTAAAGACATGCTGTGGTTTAAATATAACTGTTTGTTTAAAGTATGTATATAAATTTAAATGCAGTGTATATAAATAAAGAAGTCCAATTTTGGGAAATGTATATTATGTTATCTTAAATACATAGTATATATTATATTAAATATATTTATATGTTATATAGGTAGTATTATTACATTAAATACATTAAGTATGTGTGTTTCCCAATTACCCCATTGGGGAATAGAAAATGGTGGGGAAACAGCCTAGGAAATGGATCTTTTGTTTTGTCTAAATGAACCAAGATTGAAAATAAATTGAGAACCACAGGTATGCACTGTCCTCATCCCTTAAAGCATTAATGAGGCTCAATCATGAAGGAAGAGAATAAATTCAGATAACTCAGGGAATTACCTTTGAATCAAAGTGATTAAGTCCTTGCTTTTGGCATCACAGTGACTCTCCTAGCTGGGAGAGAGGGTTAAGTATTCAAAATGACCACAAGCATATCAGCACACCCAGAAAGGAATACAATGACTGGAGATTACCATGCTGGATGGGGTGGGTTGGACAGAGAGAGACAAATATCCTATGATGTTCCTAATATTTGAAATTAAAAAAAAAATCCAGATGAACTTGTTTGTGGAGCAGGGCCAGACTCACAGACTTAAAGAATGAATTTATGGTTACAGGGTTGGGGGTGGGGAGGGATAGAATGGGAGGTTGGGACTGACACGTCCACACTACTATATGTAAAACAGATAACGAGGAAGAACCTACTGTAGCACAGGGAACTTTGCTCAGTAGTCTGTATGTAATAACCCAAATGGGAAAGAAATTTGAAAAAAAAATGCGCTAAGTCACTTCAGTCATGTCCAACTCTGTGCGACCCCATGGACTATATATGGCCCGCCAGCTCCTCTGTCCATGGGATTCTCCAAGCAAGAAGGTGGGTAGATACATGTGTAAACGAATCACTTTGCTGTACACCTGAAACTAACACATTGTCAATGAGCTATATATTCCACTATAAAATAAAAATTAAAAGACAAAAAGCAAAACAAACATAAGAACAGCCAAGGAATGCCATCAAGGCTGGTTTCTCATAACAGCTTTTTCTTTCCATCATGTTTATTTCTGAAGACACCTTCTGTTGGCGGCCACTGATACTGGTTTTCTGTTATCTTTAGCAGTGTAAAGCTTCCTTTAAAAAAAAAATCTTAAAATCCCCACAAAACCCAAAATGATCAGAAATATACCAGCATATCTAGAAAGGAATAGGTTGACCAGGCAAAAACTCTTTCATTGCCTGGGGTTAAGGAATAGATAAGGAACACCATGCGCAGAGGCTGATACCTATGTAGGGATGCTGGGTTGAAGATAGTGAGGCAAACAAAGTGAATTTTGCGTGCCCTGGGGCTTTATATATACTTACTTCTGATTTCCCTGTTTACCTATGAGTCAGCCAACATTCAAGCTCGAACATAGTAGTAACTTATTTATTAAGTGTTCAAGGTGTAGAAGTCATTAGCAGCAGCTCTATTATGAAGAATACTCAAAATAAAATGGAAAAAGTATGTGAACAGGAGGGACTTCACTCGTAGCTCAGTTGGTAAAGAATCTGCCTGCAACGCAGGAGACGTGGGTTCGATTCTTGGGTCAGAAAGATCCCCTGGAGAAGAAATGGCAACCCACTCCAGTATTCCTGCCTGGAGAATTCCATGGACAGAGGAGCCTGGCAGGCTATATTCCATGGGGTCTCAAGAGGTGGGCATGACTTAGAGACTAAACCATAACACGTGAACATGTGATTCCTTAGAGAGGAAACCTGCATCATCCTGTCAATGGCCATAGAAAAGATGCTCAATTTCACAAAGAAATAAAGTGAAATAAAATCATGGAAATGGAAAATTAAAACCACATCAGGGTACAGTTTCAACCCTGTCAGATTGACAAAATGAAAAAGTGTGACAAGACCAACTGTTGGAAATAAAATGAAACAATGAGAATTCCAAGGTTCTGCCAGTAAGAGGGTCAAATGTTAGAACTATTTTGAAAAGTGATTTGGCCACATAGAGTTAATTTGAAGATGCACGATCTAAATGACCCAGTAGTTCTTTTCTGTTCTTTAATGATCTGTTCCAGAGGAAGCTCTTGGTCATCTAAACTAGGATAAATACAAGACTGTTTGAAACAGCATCGCTTTTAATAGAAAAACATGAGAAACAAACGTACGTTTGTCAAAAAGTAATGCATAAAAAAAGTAACGCATACATTTCAAATGCTTATTCAACATGTGTTCCACAGCAGAGAAAGTAAGTGCACTACAGTGGTGTCAACATTGTTACTGAGTCCAAGCTCTGTTTGCTGTCCACACAACAGACCAATAATCTGGAGATGAGGTGTTGAGGCAAGGAACAGTGACTTATTTCGGAAAGCTGGGCGTCTGAGAAGATAGTGCACTAGAGACCTAGAATACCATCTTATGGGGGTCTGGATGCTAGTTTCTTTTATTAAGCAGATGGGGGAGGAGGTGAGGAAGTAAAGTAAAAAAAAAAGGGCCATAAGTCTTGTAAAATATCTCCTGGTTTGGCCAACATCGGGGAGGGGATTTGTTAATTTCTTTTTGTTCTGCAGCCATTTACAGGTGGACGCGGTCGCAGTGTCTCTCTGAGCTGAATAAAGGCACTTTAACATTCAGGCAGGGGGCAGTTTTCCAGGAGACAGGCCATTATGTATGCTTATAGCTATAGTCAGCATCCTTTTAGTGATCGTAGTAACAAAAGCAGTGGAAAGTAAAGGTTAAAAAAAAAGAAACAATCCAACATAGAGTCAGATTTTGTTCGTCCCTGTTATTAATACAATATCACACACAATAGTGAGGGAAAAGGTAAAATTCTAGGTAGGCATGGACAATATGGTGTACTTTCTATTAACTTGTAAAATAGTTATATATAAACCTACATTAAGATTTATGTGTGTATTGAAAGCATAACTATATACATATGAATGGCAACCCCAGGCACAGGGTAAGAGATGGAACCTGGCTGTGGGGAGGGGGAGGGGAGGTGAGGTGAAACAACTGTAGAACAGTAGGAAGAAGAGTTCCCTGGGGACTTCAGTTGCATTTGAACATTTTATTTCTTCAGCTGAGTGCTAGGTACCTATGTCTTACTGTGTATCTGAAACCACATTTTCTAGAGGTAAGCTTTCTCCGGAGATTAGGGGAAAAGAGTTCTATTCATCATAATTCTTTCACAAAGACTGTAGAGTGGTGGGTGATAACAAATTCACTATGAAATGATACAAAAGGTTTCTGTCTCATCCTATGCCCTGTCTTACGTTTTAAAGTGCTTTTTTACGCTTATGTTGTATTTAGCTAATTGATAACTTTGCAGGGAAGCAGGGGCAGAGGCACATAGGGTATTTCATAGCCTAAATTGCTGACAATGCAACTCCAAGCTTACCCACTACCACTCTCAACATCTGGGGATGGATCACAAGAGAAAGCATTTGGAAGCCAGGTTAGTGATGATTCCCCATTTATCTGATTTCTCAGAACTGAGTTTCTGGAAGAAAGACCTTGTTGAATAAGTAATAAAAACTATGGGTCCTAACTGTTTCACTCAGGGTGTGACTTTAGTAAAGTTTCTTCTCCTCTCTGAGTATTTAGTTTCTTCATTTGAAAACATGGGAAAATAATATCTATTGTGAGGGAGGGGGAAATTTCTGCCTCTACTCCTCTTGAGTGCTTGTGGCTGGAGTGATAATAAAATTGATGCAAGACACATGAATGGGAGAAAAACAAACATATTTGAATCATGCACATGGAGGTCTTGAAGCCAAGTGTGGCCTCCTTTCCCCCTACACCAAATTAAACCTCAGAGACAGAGTTTTGGGTGAAGTACAAAAGAATAGCTTTATTGCTTTGTCAGGCAAAGGGGGCCGTAGGGGGCTAATGCCCTCAAAACTGTGTGTCCCCCCCAGAAGAGGGTAGTGAGGAGTTTTACCGTCATGGTTCAAAGAGGGTGTGTTCAACTCATGGACATTTTTCTATTTGGTTGTTGATAAGCTAAGTGGGAGTCAGCATCATCAACCTTCTGGTCCATCTGGTCTGAGGTCTACATGCTTGTGGGCAGCAGACAGGTAACTTCTCCCACCTGGTGAGGATTTCAGTATCTGCAAAACAGCTCAAAGATGTTGTGTGCATCCTTTGAGGGGGGCCAGGACTCTGCCCTGAGACTGCACTACTGTTTCTTGAGTTCGCCCTTGTCTCTGCATCACCTCCCTCCCCTGATTAGCATCTGTTTGAACCAGTCCTTTTGGGACTCAGGGACAGTTATGGAGGCTGAATGAAGCCTATTTCTTGTAATCAAGAAATGGGGAACACAGAAAGGCTTTTGTGACCAGGAGCCTGCTCGGTTTCAGTCTTACAGAGACGGGACTTTAGAATTGGCCAAAGCAGGCAGTTTTCATACGTTTTAGGCAAAGAAACCATTAGTTGGTAAAGAATTGACAGACAAACAAACTTAGGTTTTGGTGCTCAGTTAATGAAGAATCCAAACAGAGTTGGTGCTGGAGTTGTCAATGAAAGCAGGAACAAGGTTTCTTCATGTAGGCTTCTTGACTTGAATTCTCCATCTCTGGTGATAAGGTATCCTTCTGCATACAGACACAAATCTCCTTCTTATTTGGGGAGATTTACTTCTTGCTTCAGGGAGATGACAATGGAGGGTTAGAGTGTCTCTCTTGCCTTGGCCATTTAAGTAATTTCAATTCAAAATAATGTGCCATCGAGGCACATTTGGGGGCAGCCTACCCCAAATATGGAGAAGGCAATGGCACCCCACTCCAGTACTCTTGCCTGGAGAGTCCCATGGATGTAGGAGCCTGGTGGGCTGCAGTCCATGGGGTTACTGAGACTCGGACACAACTGAGAGACTTCACTTTCACTTTTCACTTTCATGTATTGGAGAAGGAAATGGCAACCCATTCCAGTGATCTTGCCTGGAGAATCCCAGGGACGGGGGAGCCTGGTGGGCTGCCGTCTATGGGGTCGCACAGAGTCGGACACAACTGAAACGACTTAGCTTAGCTACCCCAAATTACCCCACACTACCTTCCGGAATTCTTGTGGGAATTAAATGAAAGATGGACTCATTTTCATTTCATTTAAGAGACACACAGTGTTATGCTCGCCCGCAGTAGGTATTTATATCTTCCTTCCTGTCATCCTCAGTGAGTCCATATGAAATGTGTTTCCCATTAGATTTGGAAGACTTGTCCATTTTGCTTTGCATTCTGTTGTTCATTCATCCTGGGGTTTTCATTTACCAATTATACATATGAATTTATAAAGGTAAAATCCTCTTCTAATAAATCTTGATGGAGTGAAAATGTGTATCATATGAAAATTTTAGAATGGAATTTCCCATTTATTTGATGCATTATTCATTGAAATCAAATTATCTGTTAATAAAATGCAGTTGTTTAGACAGGGCATTGAGGATTTGTTGCAAATAAAATTGACTTGTATCACAATTGAACATAAATAGATACATCCTTAAGGGAGAAACCAATTCATCATTAATTCTCATTTTTAAAAGCATAGGCCATGTGCTTGGTACCCTATGTGCAAAGTATATGACAGGAGAATCATAAAGCAGACTCAGTCTGAAACAGTAAAAATAACTAAAGATTCAAATAATTAAAGATCTTATGCAAATCATCAAGGAAAAACTAAACAACAGGATAGAAAATCTAGCAAACGACATGAGTAAGCAATTCTCAGAGGAAAAAAATGTCACCAGCCCCCAGGATGCTCTGTCTTCAGGAATCAGGGAAACACAAAATGCACAATGTCGTTTCACATTTATCATATTGGTGGAAAGAGAATTCTGACAAGAAGTGGGATAATGGGCATACTGGTTCACTGGGGTTCCCTGGGGACAGGTGTGTAAATTGGTGTGTCTCCTCAAGGGAGCAATTTGGCAATAAAGCCAAGCAGAAGGTCTTCCTCTGTGACCAGCAGTTCTGCTAGACAGACACTTGTGAAATTCTTGGCATCTGGATCCAGAGGCAGCTACAAAGATGTCCACTCATTGCAATAAAGATTGTGTTTGGGGGCTCAGTCACATCTGATTCTTTGTGACCCCATGGATTGTAGCCTGCCAGGCTCCTTTGTCCATGGGATTTTCCCTGCAAGAATACTGGAATGGGTTGCCATTTCCTCCAAGAGATCTTCCTAACCCAGGGATCTGTGTCTCCTGCATCTCCTGCATTGGCAGGTGGATTCTTTACCTCTGAGACACCTGGGAAGCCCTAGAGAAAGATTAGAAACCCTCTAAACTTCCACCCAGGAAAGAATTAAATACAAACCTTGTGACTTATGCGTACAGTCATGCAATGTATGTGAGTTAAAATAGAGCTTATGCATCAAAATGGATACATTCCTCTCAAACTACAAACAAACAGGAAATAAAGTAAGTTGTAGAAAAGGTATGGTATGACCCTATAGCCATTTAAAAGACATGCAAAGCAATACTCTGGCTTGTGTGTGTATACATATTAAAAACATATGCATACATTTTATATCGTATGTTGTTGTTCAGTTCTCAGTCATGTCCTACTCTGTACGACCCCATGGACTTCAGCATGCCAGGCTTCCCTGTCCTTAGTGTCATGTGTGTGTGTGTGTATCTGTGTGCTTATATGCATGTATATGCATGTATGCATGTGTATGCATATTTATACAAATTTATTTACAAGCATACATATATTTGTATAAAATCACATCTAGGAATGATAAACACAAGTTGTGGTGGTAAGTGCAAGTTTATGATAGTAGTTGCTTTGAGGGAAGGAGAGTCCAGTGGGATCTGGAAAGAGTATTTCTCTCAAACTGGGTGGTGGCAACATGGATGTTGACTCTAAGACAGTGACATCTCTTGTATTCCTGAAGTATTCCCTGATATGAAAGCCCTTGTCCCTCCCTTATGTGGACATGAAGAGATGCTGTAAAGAAGTCCTACGAAGTGCTGACCTAAATGACCAAGAGAGGCTCGGCTATGTGGTGGAAAGGTCACAAGTGGGAGTCCAGGCACCAACAGTATGAGCAAGGCCTCCTCAGATAGAATACTTACCTTCTTGGATGCTCAGCATCTGATTCTGCAAAATGGGCAAGGTCATTCCTTCTCAATGGTAGTTGTGAGCAATGATGGAGAAATGAACTTTGTCAACTCTGCAGCAGTGTTGCCTGTGAGAAACACAGTGCGAGCCACAAGTGTGTGCCACGTGCAGAATTTAAAATTTCCTCCTGTACAGCAGAGAGAACTCTACTCAGTGCTCTGTAGTAACATATGAGAGAAGAATCTGAAAAAGAACTGATACATGTATATGTATGACTGAATCGCTTTGCTGGGCCCCTGAAACTAACAGAACATTGTAAATCAGATACACTCCAACAAAACAAATCATAGAAAACATTCTAGTAGCCACTCTACAAACAAAAACAAACAGAATAAATGAATTTTAGTGAGATAGGTTATTGAATCCAAGAAACTCAAATCATGTTCGTTTCAATATATAATCAATATACAAATATTCATGATACATTCTTCTTTTTTGTACTTGGTCTTGAAATCCAGTGTGGCTTTTACACTCACAGCACAGCTCAATTCAGAGCCCTGCTTTTCTTTGACTAGTGTCTACCTTATTGGACATTGCAGCCCTGGAGGACTATGCTAACACTGATTGGATATAATTGCAAACAGTTCTAATTACAAACCAGATCTAAGGGCTTTACTCTTGGAATGAAGAAAAAATCAGTGTGTTACAAATACATTGATTTACAGATTTGTTCATTTAGTTTCAAAATACTCATTGAATGTGATAGGATGTGCTTGGTGGTTTACCTATATTATTCTTTTTCAACCATCTTTAAATTATAGTTAACTTACAATGTTGTGTCAATTTCAGGTGTACAGTAAAGTGATTCAGATATGTATTTATATGTGTATATTTAATTTTCTCTTTCAGATTCTTTTCTATTATAGACTATTATAAGATATTGAATATAGTTCCATGTACTATTCAGTAGGTCCTTGTTGGTTATCTATTTCACAAATCATAGTGTGTATATGTTAATCCCAGACTCCTAATTTATCCTTTCCTCCTTTCCCCTTTGGTAACCGTAAGTTTGTTTTCTGTGTCTATGAATACATTTCTGTTTTGTAAACAAGTTCATTTATATCATTTTTAAAGATTCCACATATAAGTGATATCATACAGTATTTGTCTTTCTCTTCTGACTTTACTTCACTTATTATGATAATCTCGCGGTCCGTCCAGGTTGCTGGATGACATTATTTCATTCTTTTACCATGTCTTCTTTATCCATTCATGTGACATGCTGCTTCCATGTCTTGGCTATTGTGAATAGTGGTGCAATGAACATTGGGGTACATGTATCTTTTTGAATTAGATTTTTTCTCTGGACCTAAATTATTTTTAATTGTCAAAATAGTTATTATAGTTCTTCCTTTCATAATAGGAAGCAGACCTTAGCTCCTGAGGGTGATCACTTGCCCTTGTTCACACTTTCGCCCTCTCTTGATTCCCATGGCAATGCTCTTTTTGTGCCCTTCTTACCCTTGGGGACCTGATAGTCTATTAAAGCCAGAAGATGCACAGACAAACAATTAAGGCAGTAAAGAGGTTGTATCAGATATGGATTCGAGGCGCAAAGGGAAGGAGCTTAATATACACAGGCAAGAAGCTTTATATATACAGCAATGTTCTACAAATTGCATCCATCCATCAGTGCAGGTGTGAACAAATATTCGGTAAAAAGCCAAATAGTCAGTATTTTTGGCTTTGTGGGTCATACAGTTTCTATTGTGACTACTCAAGTCTGCCATTGTATAGCGGAAGCAGCCATAGAAAATACATAAATGACTCTACTGGGCTGTCTTCCAATAAAACTCTTTACAAGAGCAGGCAGTGTGGGCATGATTGGATGCAGGGATTGCAGTTTGCCAACCCCTTCATCAGGGTGTGTGAAAGGATCTGAGGTGGTTCAGTGATTCAGCACACATAATATTTGAGCCCGAGTTGAGTGAGTCATTCCTTTTCAAACTATTTGTGAGTCCTTTTGGTGATGTCAAGGAGAATTGCTCAATTGTGATCAGAAGGCGTTTAACATGTCGCTAACTCTTGACAATTTCTGGTTGCAGCAAGGATAAACAGCAAAGATAAGCTGCCACCAAGCTAAGACTTCTTCTAGAGTGCTAATGGGGTATGCAGCAATAATATGAGGTTTCTCTTCAAAAGAAATGGAGTTTTTTTCTAAAGTGAGTTGATTTAAAGGGTAATATTTACTCTATTACAATATTGGTGGTATATACATTCTGGAAAAAAAAAATCACAAAGGGTCTGCCTGAATATCTGAGGTGTGAAAGACACAATTCTTGTCCACATTCCACATTTTATGGTTGTTCAAGAAAATGAAGCTCAGCAAGGTAGCTGATCACAAACCATGGAACCAGTTGGGTACAAATCCATCTTAGAGGGAACCTTGGTTGTGAGCTGGGGGCTGGAAGCTTGGCTTGAGTTTGGATGGTTAAAGAACCCAGGATGAGCTGGACGCAGGGGTCAGAGTGCAAACAGTGAGGGGTGGAGTGAAAGGGTTGACCTGGTTGGTCCAGGCGTCTGTAAAGCAGCGACTCTGGCTACAGTCAATGGTTTACTGTACTTTGTCCCGGGGCTATTCTTTCTCACTGGACACGAACCAGCCTCTGCGTCTAGGGCCAACATCTATAACAACACTTGCTGTGTGTGAGGGCTTTTTGCCCTCTCTTGCATGGGATCTGATGAGTTTGTTTTTACAATCACAGAAAGTGAAACTTGGGAATATTTTCTGTAGTTACAAAAGGTGAACTAATGTGTTTGCTTTTGTAACTGTTCAAAGAGTGTGATGAAATTTCACCTGTCTCCATCTCTCTCTTTCTCACAGCAAAATCCACTTCAATTCAGAGCTACCCAATTAATCTTTAGCCATAGAGCCTATAGCCCTCTTGCCACCATCTCCTCTGTCTGTTACAACACTGCCATCCCCACACCTCTGAACCACTGGATTTTCTACTTGGTTTAACATGGGATGGAGCTGTAATCGTGTTCGCTGAGACATGTTCAGTTTGCACTTGGAGAATTTTCATGATATAACACAGCTCAGTAAGCTACAAAATGAGCTGCAATGAGACATTTGCACAGTTAAAATCTGAAAATAGAATAATGGGCTCTTAAAAGGCACTGTTGCAGGACTTGCCATTGTACAAGGAAAAGCATATTCTGAGCTGCTCTAACTTATCTGAACAATAACGGCAGTGGAATGAATCTCAGCCTGTCTTGCTGCCCACCTCCGGCCCCGATTCTGCTCCAGGTGTTATGACAATAGCTCCTCAGGTGGGTGTGGTAGGGCTCTGTGTCACTGGCGTCCAGACAGAGCAGGTGCAGGAGAGGAAAGGGTCTCGGGGTCTGTGGCTACAATCAGCCTCCTCCAGTAGAAGCTCACTTGAGTCAGGACACAATGGGGTGCAGAGTTTCCTGATGGGTCTTGACAGCTTTATTGGAAATCACGTGAAATGCAGGAGGCCACCAGATTATTTTTTTAATTTCTTTTTAATTGAAGTATAGTTGATTTATAATGTTTTTGTTAATTTCTGCTGTACAGCAAAATGACTCAGTTATACATATGCATACATAATTTTTCATGTGCTTTTCCCTTATGGTTTATTGGGGCTTCCCTGGTGGCTCAGCTGGTAAAGAATCTGCCTGCAATGCAGGAGACCTGGGTTCAATCCCTAGGTTGGGAAGATCTCCTGGAGAAGGGAACGGCTATCCATTCCAGTTTTCTGGCCCGGAGAATTCCATGGACTGTATAGTCCCTGGGCTTGCAAAGAGTTGGACATAACTGACTTTCACTTTCACTATGATTTATCACATAATATTGAATAGAGTTCCCTCTACTATACAGTAGGACCTTGTTGTTTATCCATTCTGTGTCTAAAAGCTTACACCTGCCAATCCCAACCTCCCAATCCCTGTGCCAATCCCAACTCTATCCCTGCATGCCCATCCCTCTTGGCAATCTCAAGTCTGTTCTCTATGTCCCTGATTCTCTTTCTGTTTCATACATAGGCGAACCTGGGTCTCTTGCATTGCAGGCAGATTCTTTACCATCTGAGCCACAGGGAAGCCCATTTTAAATTCTACATATCAGTGGTATCATATGATATTTGTCTTACTTACTTCACTTAGTATGATCATCTCTAATTGCATCCTCATTGCTGAGATGGCATAATTTCATTCATTTTTATGACCAAGTAATATTCCATTGTATATATGTACCACTTATTCTTTATCCATTCAGCTGTTGATGGACATTTAGCTTGCCTTCATGTGAGTCTTGGCTGTTTTGAATAGTGCTGCTATGAACATTGAGTGCATGTATCCTTTTGAATTCTAGTTTCGTCTGGGTATATACCCAATAGTGGGGTTGCTGGATCCCATGGCAATTCTATTGTGTGTGTGTGTGTGGTTTACATTTTTAAAGATGTTGCTTGCTGGTAGCCTTGTAGAATATGGTATTAAGGGCAGTTCAGTTCAGTTCAGTCCCTCAGTCGTGTCCGACTCTTTGCGACCCCATGGACTGCAGCACGCCAGGCCTCCCTGTCCATCACCAACTCCCGGAGTTTACTTGAATTCATGTCCATTGAGTCAGTGGTGGTGCCATCCAACCATCTCATCCTCTGTTGTCCCCTTCTCCTCCTGCCTTCAATCTTTCCCAGCATCAGGGTCTTTTCAAATGAGTCAGCTCTTCGTATCAGGTGGCTAAAGTATTAGAGTTTCAGCTTCAACATCAGTCCTTCCAATGAATATTCAGGACTGATTTCCTTTAGGATGGACTGATTGGATCTCCTTGCAGTCCAAAGAACTCTCAAGAGTCTTCTCCAACACTGCAGTTCAAAAGCACCAATTCTTCAGTGCTCAGCTTTTTTTATAGTCCAGCTCTCACATCCATACATGGCAGCTGGCGTGGACCTCAGGTAGGATATTCTAACAGCAGCCTAAGCCACCAGAGCCATGAGCTGAGCAGAGGGCTATCAAGAATAAAAATGGGCAAGAGCTCAAACAAGGACGTTTTGTGCAGGTATATATGAAACAATAGAAATATAGTAAGTCTCCTACATACAAATGAGTTCTGTTCTGAGAACATGTTCGTAAGTCCAATTTGTTTGTAAGTTCAACAAAGTTAGCCTAGCTACCCAACTAACACAATCAGCCAAATGGCACTATGCTGTAATAGATTTATAATACTTTTCACACAAATAATACATAAAAACAAACAAAAATAGATAAAACACTTTTAATCATATATTACATGACCTTGGAAAGTACAGTAGTATCATCTGCATCACTGCTGCTTTTACATTTGCTCCTGGACATCCTGGGCTTGAAATAAAGATATTGTCTTATGGTACTTCATACAGTGCTGTACAATAAGCACACAAAAGCACAACCACACGTCCAGAGGATGCATGCATACGACATTGTATGTCAGACATCGGACTAACTTCTGTGATTGGACATGTGAACGCTCATTTGCATCTCTGACAGTTCACAACTTGAAGGTTCATATGATTTGGACTTCAGTTCAGTTCAGTTCAGTTCAATCACTCAGGCGTGTCCGACTCTTTGCAACCCCATGATTTGCAGCACGCCAGGCCTCCCTGTCCATCACCAACTCCCGGAGTTCACTCAAACTCATGTCCATCGAGTCAGTGATGCCATCCAACCATGTCATCCCCTTTTCCTCCTGCCCCCAATCCCTCCCAGCATCAGAGTCTTTTCCAATGAGTCAACTCTTTGCATGAGGTGGCCAAAGTACTGGAGTTTCAGCTTCAGCATCATTCCTTCCAAAGAAATCCCAGGTCTGATCTCCTTCAGAATGGACTGGTTGGATCTCCTTGCAGTCCAAGGGACTCTCAAGAGTCTTCTCCAACACCGCAGTTGAAACGCATCAGTATTTCCTAATGCATAGTATCTCTCAGGAGAATGAAATGGCAACCCACTCCAATATTCTTGCCTGGAGAATCCCATGGACAGAGGATCCTGGTGGGCTACAGTCCATGGAGTCACAAAGAGTTGGACACGACTGAGTGATTGAGCAGTATCTCTCAAAATTATTGCTTTTCATACAGTATTAGAAACTGCCAGCTCATTTGAAATCCATTTGTGATGCACTTCTTGCTACCTGAGGGCTAGAATGATGATTAGAAATGCATCCTGTTTTTGGACACATCACCCCTGTGTTTTGTTTTTGCTGTGCTGTTGGGAACTCCTGACTTATCCAGGGCTCCAGGAATCTCCACTTAATCTAATGTGCCTGCACCCTTGCCATTCTAAGTGAGGAAGCAATGTGGACACCTTCAGCGTTAATTATGGTTTAGAGACATAATTGCAGAGAGTGCTTATCACATTAGGCTTACCCAGGAACGATGTTCACAAGCATCACACCTGTGTGGTTGATAAATTTCCCATCCAAAGCCGAGAAGACATTCTATGAAGAGGGACCCACATTCTCCACAATTGTTAAGAGATTTGATAGTTCCACCTTCCATGTGCCTTCAGTGATTCAGAAATAATATCTTTGGTTAAACTTTTGGTAGCAAAGAAATGTAATTTTAAAATTCCAGGTATGGTCTTTACATACCTCTACTCTCAGACTCATCCAAGTGGTTGGACTGAACAGTGTTCCCCCTCTTACCTTAGATGTGCCTTAGTATTTGTGGATGAAGATTGGAGCGTCATTTATCAGCCACCAGGCAGCTAATCAGGGCTTCCCATGCAATGTGGAATTTGCTCTTATGCCTTGGTATCAGGGGAGAAATCATCCTCAAAATTAAACGATTCATTCTTCTCTAGAGCAATGTGTGTCTTCATGGAATTTAAAAACCAGGATACAGGAAGACTGAGATTTCAGATAACTTGCAATCTGATTGAATTTCACTTATTGGAGCTGTTTCAAGCACTGCTCCAGAAATAAGATAGTAGTATAAAATCAAACTAATAAACCAAATAATGACAGAAGCTTCCAGCTATTTTGTCATCTTCTTTATGCTGTATTGTGTTGCTTTGAAATTTCTATGGGAGGATAGAGAATGTCTTCAAGCTCCTGGCTGGCAGGCTAACCCCTGTGTCATTTTGGGTACAGAGAAGTTCTTTGAGAAGAGGCATTATGTTAACACTCTACTCTTTTCTCAAAGTCTACCAAACAAAAACAAAAACAAAACCCACCACAGGACTGTTTTGGAGTCTTTTTAATAGAAGCATCACAGATTTATAGCTAATACTGATTTTTTTCACCTTGAATTTTGCAAATGAAAAGGCGTGGCCATTAATAAAGTGAAGGAGTTGGCTTGAGTGTGAGAATTAAGAAATTTAACCTGTGAAATATTTCCATGGAAGCATATCTTCTTAATCTGTGTAGGGAAAGAAGTGTGCTGTAGAATTTGAATCTCAACCTGGATGTGAATTGCAAGAGTTACACTTGGTGGGATCTGGGGTAGGTCATGACCTCTTACCTGTAAAACAGAGAAGCAGTAATACTTAGATCACAATTTTGTTGTAGGAAGTAATGAATTAAAACAGGTATCTAAGCAGAAACGTTGCACTGGATGGAGTTAAAATAAGCAAGAGGATTTTATTCAAAACTATTGTAACAGAGAAGAGGGAGACCAGGACGCAGTCTGAGCTCAGCTCCACTGAAGAAGGGTGGAAGGGTTTGTATGAGTTGGGGTGGGGAGATTTGAGGCCAACTGTGTGTGCTAATCACTCACCCAGAGCCAGACATCCTGGAATGCGAAGTCAAGTGGGCCTTAGGAAGCATCACTATGCACAAAGCTAGTGGAGGTGATGGAGTTCCAGTTGAGCTATTTCAAATCCTAAAAGATGATGCTGTGAAAATGCTGCACTAAATATGCCAGCAAATTTGGAAAACTCAGCAGTGGCCACAGGACTGGAAAAGGTCAGTTTTCATTTCAATCCCAAAGAAGGCAATGCCAAAGAATGCTCAAACTACTGCACAATTGCACTAATCTCACACGCTAGCAAAGTAATGTTCAAAATTCTCCAAGCCAGGCTTCAACAGTAAATGGACCGTGAACTTCCAGATGTTCAAGCTGGATTTAGAAAAGGCAGAGGAACCAGAGATCAAATTGTCAACAACTGTTGGATCATCAAAAAAGCAAGAGAATTCCAGAAAAACATCTCCTTCTGCTTTGTTGATTATGCCAAATCCTTTGTGTATATGACAACAAGCTGTGGAAAATTCTGAAAGAGATGGGAATACGAGACCACCTGACCTGCCTCCTCAGAAATCTGTATGCAGATTAAGAAGAAACAGTTAGAACCTGACATAGAACAATAGACTGGCTCCAAATTAGGAAAGGAGTATGTCAAGGCTGTATATTGTCACCCTGCTTATTTAACTTATATGCAGAGTACATCATATGAAATGCCAGACTGGATGAAGCACAAGCTGGAATCAAGATTGCTGGGAGAAATATGAATAACCTCAGATACACAGATGACACCACCCTTATGGCAGAAAGTGAAGAAGAACTAAAGAGCTTCTTGATGAAAATGAAAGAGGAGAGTGAAAAAGCTAGCTTAAAACTCAACATTCGAAAAACAAAGATCATGGCATCTGGTCCCATCACTTCATGGCAGATAGATGGGGAAACAATGGAAAACAGTGACAGACTTTATTTTTTGGGGGCTCCAAAATCACTGCAGCCATGACATTAAGAGATGCTTGCTCCTTGGAAGAAAAGCTATGACCAACCTAGACAGCATGTTAAAAAGCAGAGACATTACTGTGCTGACAAAGTTCCATCTAGTCAAAGCTATGGTTTTTCCAGTAGACATGTATGGATTGGAGAGTTGGATTATAAGAAAGCTGAGTGCTGAAGAATTGATGCTTTTGAACTGTGGTGTTGGAGAAGACTCTTGAGAGTCCTTTGGACTGCAAGGAGATCCAACCACTTCATCCTAAAGGAAATAAGTCTTGAATATTCATTGGAAGGACTGATGTTGAAGCTGAAACTCCCAATACTTTGGCCATCTGATGCGGAGAACTGACTCATTTGAAAAGACCCTGATGCTGGGAAAGATTGAAGGCAGGAGGAGAAGGGGACAACAGAGGATGAGATGGTTGGATGGCTTCACTGACTCGATGGACACGAGTTTGAGCAAACTCTGGGAGTCGGTGATGGTCAGGGAAGCCTGTCATGCTGCAGTCCATGGGGTCGCAAAGAGTTGAACACAACTGAGTGATTGAACTGATACTGATACTGTGTGTGCTAGTCAGCTTAATCTAAAGGAAAGTTAACTTTCTTACCTCTTCCCCACAGGAGGGAGGTTGACAACTCAGAGCAAAGTTCCCACCCACTTTAGGCTCCTCCCTTCTTAGAAAACCAGGAGGCAGGTGGCACTGTTTCCCCTGAAGTTTTCAAAGGGCTGGCCCCCAGGTCCTTGAGAAAGACATTGCTGGGTTGCAAAACTGGCAAAAGACTTTGTTTTTTTATTTTAATTATTTTTTTAAATTTCCTTGGCTGCTCCAGGTCTTAGGTGTGGCTCCCAGGAATCTTTGATCTTCATTGCAGCATGCAGGGTCTTTTAGATGCAGAATGTGGGATCCAGTTCTCTGATTAGGGACTGAACCCAGGCCCCCTGCATTGGGAGCTTGGAGTCTTAGCCATTGGACTATCAGGGAAGTCCCTGGTAAGAGGCTTTCAAAAAGATTTTAAAACATCTCAAAGGGGTGGAGAAAGAACTTACTGGTGACAAGTTTTCTAAAGTGTGTGCTCTAAAAAAAAGGAGGGGTTCATTGGATAGTCTGTCTGGATTCTGTAAGGGCTGGGGGCAGGGGAGGCCTGGCTAAGGTGTAGCTAAGCTGAGGCAAGTATGAAGCCCTCTGGGTCACGGACACAATTCTCAGAGCCACACCTTCCACAATGCAAACCTCATCCTAGAATTTTTAGATCTTTTTGGAAAGTAAATTGAAGAGCAATGATCGATATAATCCATGGTTTTTATTGGGAAAAAAAACCTAGAAAACCTCCTAATAATGATCTTCCCAAGGTATTCAAATAATTCCTTTTATGACTATCCGACAGAATAGCAGGTCTGCAAACTCATTTTTCAGTGTAAGTTTTAGAGAAAAATTATAGATTTGAATACAATGTAACTAACTGAAAAAATGTCTGAGTCATTTGCATAGAGAAGGAGTAAGCTTTACAAAAAAGTCTATTTTAGTTAAATAAAAGCTTTTTGAGAAAAAAAGCTATGGTAGGATGGCATGGGGATTTTTATCCAAAGCAGTTAGAGTGGTTATGCATACCTGAGTCATCTTTGCTTTGGAAATCTGACCTGTGTGTGTGCGAGTCCATTTAGTGCTGAGAAATTCATATGGCAGCACTGGGTGTGTGTCAGGGTTGCAGGATTTGGTCCCCCAGCTGTTTTATGTATGTGACAGCTTTGAGGTCCTTTCTCATGATGGGTACTTTATAAATGCAAAGCTGTGTTATAACTGATCCACAATTGTCCTAAATCCTGATATGGTCTTCAATTGTCCAAAAAATGGAGAAAAATGAAAAGGAGGTTCAGCTGTGACTTATTTTTAAAAAAAAAAAAACAAAACATGGAATTCAACCAAGTATATTTTAAAGATCTACTTGTCTTTATTGAACTATTCATGAATGGGAGACCCTCCTATCTAGCATGGAGAGGGCATCTCCAGAGGGTTAAAGAAAGGGGAAGGTTTCTAAAGGCAAGACAAGGAGATAAAAAGCAAAAAAGAGTGTGTCAGGCTTAGGTAGCCCACAGGGAAGGAAGGGGTCTGTGTGGCAGATACTCCATTTACCTTTGGGGGATGGAAAGCGCCCTTGTGACAGGTGACTTCATTCTTGCTGAGTGACAGGTTCAGACTCTATTTTTGGAAGCTGAGGCTTCAGTTAGATAAGTCATACATTAAGCCCCAGTTTGGTGGCCTCACATATGTGACTCCATCTTGGGCTTGTGGTTTTCTTTATTTAAAAAAAATTATTTGTTTATTTATGGCAGTGCTGGGTCTTCGTCGCTGCGTGTGAACTTTCTCTAGTTGTGGCCAGCGGGGGCTACTATTTGTTGCAATGCACGGGTGTGTCCTTGTGGTGGTTCCTCTTGTTGCGGAGCATGGGCTCTGGAGCACAGGGGCTTCAATATTTGCAGCCCATGGGCTCAGTTGTGGTGCACAGGCTTAGTTGCCCCGAGGCATGTGGGATCTTCCTCATTCTCTAGGGATTGTAGCCTCATTCTCTGTATTGGCAGGTGAATTCCTATCCACTGTGCCACCAGAGAAGTCCAGGCTTGTGGTGTTCTTTTTAACAGTTTTGACTTTTGAATTCAAGCCATCTCCCCCCTGCCCTTTCCTCTTCCTCTCTGTCTCTCTCTCTCTCACACACTCACTCTGCATCTGTACAAAGATACTTACTTGATTACCCCATGGGAAAATGCCATGGAACAACCAGATTGGGGATTTGGGCAACGCTTTGCGTTGACAGACTACTTCTCCAAATATTTATTTGTCATCTCTGCCTAATGTAATCAATTAAAACTTGCTTTGATTCTGCATGATGAGAGCCCTTTGCCATCAAATGAAAACTAAGCACTTGTCTTCTGAGTGATGGTTTCTATTTTAGCTGTTGCTTGGAGTGAAGATACTTAGAGGAGGGAAGGTATTTACTGAGCTGGTGCTTGTGGGGAATGGAGGTCATAGGGACGGACAGGTGACTGGCTGGGTTTCTTTTCCTTTTCTTTGAGGCTTCTTTGTCCTTCTTTGCTTCCATCTCTTTGTGGGGCCGTCTGTTTTCCCTTTGTTTGTTTCAGTAATTTGAGGACTTACTATTGTAGAGATATGTGCAAAGATGAAATGACTCGAATTCTAAGCCACCAACATTTTTTTAAAGCAAATAATGTAGATGCCACATCTAAATACACAGTTGCTGGGACCGTGGGGGAAGGTGAGGGTCACCATCAGATATGAGGTTTAGAAATGTTCTCTGAACAAGCTTACGGTTCCCAGGGGAGAAGGGAGGGGAGGGGTAGTTAGGGATGGACGTGTACATACTGCTATATTTAAAATGGATACCCAACAAGGAACTACTGTATGGAACAGGGAGATTGAATATTGTGTAACAACCTAAATGGGAAAAAGAATTTGAAAAAGAATAGATACATGAATATGTATGTTGCTGTATTCCTGAAATTAACACAATATTGTTAATCAACTATGCTCCAATATAAAATAAAAAGTTAAAAAAAAAGAAATGCAGAATAAAAAAAATATTCTCTTTCATAATTCAGTCTACCTTATGTATATGTAAATGTAACAAGATATACCTTATGGGGAAGCATTTTAATACAGTTGTAGACTTGGTTTGGAAACTTAAACTTTTCAATAAAGGAATTGCAGAAGCCCAGGAAATACAAATTCTTTCCTAAACATGGTTTCTGCTTCCCAAAGCAGTAGAACATTCTAAAATAAGTAAATTGCAAAGCAGAGGTTACTGGCTTAAATTTGTTTCTTTTCATAATCTCTTAGGTGTTAATGGAACTCTAATGTACATTTTTTAAAAGGCAAAACCTCTTGTTTTCACTTTAACGTGCAAGCCCAGAAGATGCTAAGAGAATATGAATGATGTAGTTTTTTTTTTAAAAAGCAAATACTTTAAACAAATTTTCAAAAATAACATTCTGATACTGACATGTCCAAATTTTGTTTTCTTTGCATGACATTTAAACACGAAATGATCAGTCCCATGAACCGTTTAGTAAAGTCCAAGATAGAGACGTGAAAAGCATCAGGTTTGTATCCAAGATTCTGATAGAATTGAAGTTCTACAGGAGAATGAATAAACCTAAAACTTAAAAAAAAAAAAAGTGTCCATGGTGGACAGTTCAGTTCAAGGTACTGAATTGAACTGAAAGGATGCACCTCCAGGAGGGCCCCCGTCGCCCCTCCCACAGGACTAGACAACCTCAGGGAAGGGAGAGGTGAGCAGTTGGAAGGGAGATGGGCAGAATAGATAATATTCTGAAAATCATAATAGTTTCAGCACAAGTTCATTGCCTCTTCTGTAACAGAGACAGATCTTAGGGGAGAAAGGGTTTAAAAAAATTTTTTTTAATATTATTCTATTTATTAACTTAGATGGAAACCTCAGACTCAGAAGTTTGTTGGCTTACCTGCTCTTGACTGAATATTTTTTAGTTTCAGGGACAAACACCTCCAAAGTAACCATGGTTATGTTTCTCTAGCTTCCTAGCATCCAGGAAGAATGCATTAGTGGTTCTTCAGCAGTAGGAAAATGAACCAATTTGAAAGAAGGCTGTCAGGCCCGGGGGTAAACAGGAGATGGATGGTGGATGCGATGAGTCCTGACAGCGTGTGAGCAGGCTTCCTTGCTGTCACTCTGCCCTCATCCATCACACTTCTACCAGGAGCGGGAGATGCCATTTGGATGTACTTAAATTCCCAAAAAGCTGATAAAATGAATCCAGTTAAAAAAAGCTTAGGTCTTGCATTAATCCTGGTCCCCTGGACTTCAAACTGTATTAACCCCATGAAGAAATAGAAGCCATAGAGTCTGTGTTCACTGAACCCTTAGCAGGCGCCATTTTTTTGTGGAATTCAGATGTCAGTGCTTCTGTTTGTTCTTAGGTGACAAATAAAACATGTTGTGAGTTTTCTTGCTGCCCAGGTATTACCCAGAAGTTTCTCCCACAGATCAGATTTCCTCACCAATCTCCAGCATCTCTGTAATTTAGACCAACATCAGATCACTGGCTTTATATTGTTTCTTGAGTTTAAACAGATAAGAAACTCTTTGTAATAACTGGATGCTATGTAAATAGCTACTGGGAAGCTGTGTGTAGCACAGGGAGCTCAGCTGGGTGCTCCGTGATGACCTAGAGGGGTGGCATGGGGAGTGGGAGGGAGGCTTAAGAGGGAGCTGATATATGTTTACGTAGAGTTGATTCACGTTGTTGTACAGCAGGAACTAACACAACATTGTAAAGCAATTATCCTTCAATTAAAAATAAGTTAAAAGAAAAAAGAATCAGAAAGTATGTGACTTTTGAAACCTTGAATTTGCCTAGTTTCAGAATACCATTACATGGTTGATTCCCTGATGCGTTTAGTGTTGTGAGACATTGGTGAAAAAAAATACAGGAGACAAATCAGCCAAAGCCCGTGGGGAGGAAGCTTATCTCTTGGTCCAAGGCTTTGTTTCATTTATAACGTGTGTGGGTGAGGGGCGGTAGGGGAACAAAATATGTCATCCCCAAATGTCTCTTTAACAAGCAGATTATTTCAAGATGACAACAATCAAACCTCCAATAGGCTCAAGAAGAAATTTTTACCTTGGCCCTTCCTTACTGAAAAAACTTAGAGGGTTTGTTCCCAGAAAGCTATCAGCAGAGATATTAGCAAAGAAAATGGGCTGAATGTGGTGGGGGGAACAAACCTAGAGATCAGAGTCCTCTCTGTGTCCCAAGGCCTCTGCCAGGCCCAGCAAACTTTGTTTCCCAAACATTTACTTTTCCATCTTCATGTGAATTGCCTTCTGTTATAAGCTGAGCTCCATACTTGTCCCAATGTGGGTATTGACCAAAAAAAAAAAAAAAGCACAACCTAAATAAACGTTGAGAGTTATGTTTTATTCAGTGAATAAAACTGAGGACTTAAGCACAAGACACAGCATCTTAGCTCGGAGGGACTGTGCTGAAGAAGCAAGAGGGGAGTTTCTTCAACAAAGACCAGGTAGTTGGAACATCTAGCGATTCAGTGCAGTGCAGTTCAGTTCAGTCGCTCAGTTGTGTCTGACGTTTTGCAACCCCATGAACCGTAGCACGCCAGGCCTCCCTGTCCATCACCAACTACCGGAGTTCACCCAAACCCATGTCCATCGAGTCGATGATGCCATCCAACCATCCCATCCTCTGTCGTCCCCTTCTCCTCCTGCCCTCAATCTTTCCCAGCATCAGGGTCTTTTCCAGTGAGTCAGCTCCTCGCATCAGGTGGCCAAAGTACTGGAGTTTCAGATTCAACATCAGTCCTTCCAATGAACACCCAGGACTGATCTCCTTTAGGATGGACTGGTTGGATCTCCTTGCAGTCCAAGGGACTCTCAAGAGTCTTCTCCAACAGCAAAAGAAAAATTCTCAAGGAATTTAACACTTTTCTATGTATGGGGAGATATGAATCTGAGCTCACTGAAATCATTCCTTTGATAAGCATATCAGCTATATGGGGCCAGTATCCTGTGTTTTCTCATCTTGGGTCCCTTTGGGTACATCATCTGGGGTGGCTACAGTGGCTGAGAGCTGGATGGTGGGCATCCTGTTTCTTACCTGAGGGAACTCAGGGTTCACGATGGTGAGGCCTGGAGGCTGATCCAGGAGAAGTAAAACACAGCCAGGATGAAAACAGTATAAAATGAAAGAGAGATTAGATCCTAATTTTAATAGATTCTGCCTGAAATGCAGGAGACCTGGGTTTGATCCCTGGGTTGGGAAGATCCCCTGGAGGCGGGCATGGCTACCCACTCCAGTATTCTTGCCTGGAGAATTCTATGGACAGAGGAGCCTGGTGGGCTGCAGTCCATGGGGTTGCAAAGAGTCAGACAGGGCTGAATGTCTAACATGCACATATAACGGCTCTAAGATTAAGCTTCAAATATTGGGTCCAATTCTATATAAAGGAGAGAGAGAAACAGAGGATCATAAATGAATTTTGAGTTGAGGGTTAACATCATCAGAGCTGAGAACAGTATTTCTACTTTTTCCTCCCTCCCTTTCTTCTGTTTTTCTTTCTTTTTCATCCTTCTTGTCTCTCTCTCTTCTTTTTTCCTAAAAAGCATTAAGAAAATCAAATAAAACCTCCAACCCTGAGGTTGGACTGAGCAAAGTTTGCATTGGTTCTGTGTTCTTTTTCTCAGTCAGTCCTTGGCTATAATGGGCAAGATTTTTATCTCATCGTAATTGTATACAGATACAATTCAGGTCTAGCTTTTCCCATTTATATGCAACCGTTTCCCAATGTGGTAAACTTTCTAATTATAACTTTCAATGCCCTTAATAATCTTTTGTAAGTAAGCAGCGAAATACTCGAAAATTTGATGCTGGATGCTCAGTTTCTGTGCACTAGGACTCAAATCTCAGAGACAGAGTTTTGGGTGAAGTAGAAATGAATAGCTTTATTGCTTTGCCAGGCAAAGGGGGACATGGTGGGCTCATGCCCTGGAAAACGGTGTGTCCCAACCTGCGAGCATTTGGTGAGGAGCTTTACAGCAATGGATCCAGGGTAGGGTTGATGATGGGGTGTGTGCAGGGCCTGTGTTCCTTTAATTTGGCCTCAGGTGGTCCTCCTGTTGAACTTCTGTGGTTCCTTTAATCTGGCCTCAAGTGGTCTCCTGAACTTCTCTGAAGAATGCTTCATTAAGTAGTTAGCATCTTCCATTTGTTGGAGTGTTTAGTTCTGCAGAAGAGCTCAAAGATGTTGTTTTATGTATATGCCTTGACCTGCAAACAAGAAACAGGAGGCAGAGAAAGGACTCTTCCTAGTCACAGTGGATTGATGTTGCTTGTCTGGTTCTCTGGTTGTAAATAATGCTGTAGTGAACATCTTCATGTCATTTTCACTGGCATTTTTTTTTTTATTCCTAGAAATAGTTCCTTTTTTTTTTCTTTTTTCTTGTATGTGAATTAGTCTTAAATTCTAAAGTTCTTGTGTGATATGTTTGGAATAGGAGCCACCCAGGCTTTGAGGAACTATATTTGATCATTTAATACTTTCTAACAAAAGATTAATGAACAAAAAGGAGAAATTGTGAAATCAAATTCATATTCTTGGCAAGGCAAGAAAACTTGAAAAGTAAAAATTTATCTGCTCTTTGGCCTCCTCTCCCCCCACATAGCGCACTGTATATTTGCATTATACATCCACCAAAGCTCCCCCATTGGCAGGAATACCTGCTCAGCCATAGACAGCAACATTCTCTTAGCATCAAATTCACAGTTCCTTAACTGATAACATTCCTTCTGGATCTTGTAAGGGACCACGATGATGCTTAGATATGGATTATGTAAACTGTTAGTGATATGTCACTTAATGTACAGCCCTCTGTCTCAAAAAAATTTACGTTAACTGTGCCTTGATTTCTACTGTGCAGAACAGTTCTGGGAGCTTTCCAAAATGCTCTTGCCAGCTTATAATCCTTAGATTTGGCTCAGGTAAAATTTTCCATTTTTTTCTTAGATCAGCTGTTTAATTTCTCAGAAACAATGGGAAGATAAAAGAGTCTGGGCTTGTTGAAATTATTCCTTTGACATCCCCCTTAATTATGTAGGGACAGTATCCTGTTTTTCTTCATCATGAATTCCTCTCAGGGTGTACCATGGTGAAGGTGGGGTGGAGTTGCTGTTGACCCTGGTGGCTTTGTGGCTGCAACATCCTTTGTTTACTGAAATGGCAGCTGTGATTGTCCACAAGTCACATTCACTACTATTAACAAGGGATTCTTCCTCAGAATGACATTGCTCACCAAATTTGCACCATTCCAAATTGGCTTTCCTGGTGGCACAATAGTAAAGGATCCAGCTGCTAATGCAGAGATATGGGTTCAATCCGTGAGTCAGGAAGATCCCCTGGAGAAGGCCGTGGCAACCCACTCCTGTATTCTTGCCTGAAAAGTCCCTTAGACAAAGGAGCTTGACAGGCTATATGGGGTCATAAAGAGTTGGACACGACTTAACAACTGAGAGTGACCATCAGTCAAAAAGATGTGAACAGTTTCGCTGCTCTTTGGTGAAAGTTTCATTTGTCTGAGAGGTGAGACTTTGTGGAACCCTGACATCTCATTTTGATCTTTTCAAATGATCTTTTCCCAGCTAAGAGTTTGTCAAATATGTTACCAAGGATCATCAGTCTTGTGATTTCCTTCCTACTCCCTTTACTTCACTCCTGAAGAAAACTTCTTTGCTTTTCTAAGTGTGTGTTTCTAAACTTTCAGTTTGGATGTTCAGAATTTCCCTCAATCATTCTCTCTAGGACACGAATTTGTTCATAGGTAGCATGTTTCTAAAGCCATGTCTGGCTGTGTCTATTGGTTGGGAGGTTTGTGAAATGAGTAACTTGAAATCCTTTCTGCTTCTTTTGATGGTCTGATGAAGCCTTTACTCTTAAGGTTGGACTTTGCTGCTTTCTGCTCTTTCTCATGAGACGGTCCTGGGTGAGATGTCTGGATATTGCAGGACTTTTGTGCAGACCATTTAACCTTTCCCCTCTCTCCAGGAACAAGCATACAGGAGCCCTGAAAGAAGAGCTGCTTCTGACATCACAGCCCTTGGTTGAGTTTGGCTTTTCCAATGTCTCCCCTGGTGGCTTTGGGCAAGTTGATGAACATCTCTGAGTTCCAGTGTTCTCATCTGTAAAATGGGTGTCATGATCATAAGTATAGTGCTATACCTCATATAGTCATTGGAAGAGAAGAAGCCTGGGGTGGACTCACCAGTGGCTTGATATGTCATGGAAAGGAAAGGAAAAGTCATCAGTTGTGTCCAACTCTTTGCGACCCCATGGACTATACAGTCCATGGAATTCTCCAGGCCAGAATACTGGAGTGGGTAGCCTTTCCCTTCTCCAGGGGATTTTCCCAACCCAGGGATTGAACCCAGGTCTCCCGCATTGCAGGCGGATTCTTTACCAGCTGAGCCACATGTCACGAGCTTTTGGTAAATATCAGGTAAATATCAGTTCTTATCAGGAGCTACTCTGATAACTAGAACAGTAGATTAGGTGGCAGTTATTGGATCAGGCTAACTGCCTTGTCTCTATTTGCTTTCTTTCAGTGTTCCAAACTCTTGCTTCTTAGAAATGTTCCGGGAGACCTCATTTCTCTATGACATGGGAAACATTCAGATTGTTTTAGTTTATTCCAAGGTAATCCCTGTACAAAGAATGAACAGCCTCGTCATTTCTTATTTTCCTGGTTTCCCCATCTGATTCTTGGATGTCTTTTGAACCTTTGCAGTGTAGTTTCCTCTTTTCTTTTTCCTCCATGGCGACTGCCCTGAACTCCAAACATAAACCATTGAGTTGAACAGTTTCCATCTGTCTGTTTTTCTCCAACACACACATGCCACATATAAATTATGTTCCAAACTAGAGCACTTTTCAATTGAAAACAGACAGCACCCATTATTATATCAAGACAACAGGAGTAAACCCAAGCTCCCAGACCAACTGGACATCTGGAAAATCACATGTCGACCTCACACACAAACATGTTTTGTGTATTTGGTGTGTATCCAAATATGCCACTTTCAAAAAACTATTTAACCAGCTACCCAGCAGACATGCATTAACTTCCTGCTATGTGCAAAACTCTTTTTCATTGCTGTCTATCTAGACCCAAAGATAAATCAGAAACAAATTTTGTTTTTCAAGAATACATTGCATGAGGAAACCAGAAGGGAAAGAGACACGTGTACCCCAATGTTCATCGCAGCACTGTTTATAATAGCCAGGACATGGAAGCAACCTAGATGTCCATCAGCAGATGAATGGATAAGAAAGCTGTGGTACATATACACAATGGAGTATTACTCAGCCATTAAAAAGAATACATTTGAATCAGTTCTAATGAGGTGGATGAAACTGGAGCCTATTATACAGAGTGAAGTAAGCCAGAAGGAAAAACATAAATACAGTATACTAACGCATATATATGGAATTTAGAAAGATGGTAACAATAACCCGGTGTACGAGACAGCAAAGGACACACTGACGTATAGAACAGTCTTATGGACTCTGTGGGAGAGGGAGAGGGTGGGAAGATTTGGGAGAATGGCATTGAAACATGTAAAATGTCATGTAAGAGATGAGTTGCCAGTACAGGTTCGATGCAGGATGCTGGATGCTTGGGGCTAGAGCACTGGGACGACCCAGAGGGATGGTATGGGGAGGGAGGAGGGAGGAGGGTTCAGGATGGGGAACACATGTATACCTGTGGCGGATTCATTTTGATGTTTGGCAAAACTAATACAATTATGTAAAGTTTAAAAATAAAATAAAATTAGAAAAAAAAAGAATACATTGCACTTTTTAAAACTTGAATTACAGTTGACTTACAATATTAGTTTCAGGTGTAGAGCATAGTGATTCAGTGTTTTTATAGATGATACTGTGTTAAAAGTTATTACAAGACAATGGTTTGATTCCCTGTGCTGAACAACATATCCTTGTTGCTTATCCATTTTAGACCTAGTAGTTTGTACCTCTTAAACCCATCCCACAATGTGTCTCTTCCCTTTGAATACATTGCACTTTTACCAAATAAATGGTTAACTTCATACATTCAACTATACGTGCCCATATTTTTATACAAAGTGTATCCTAAACACAAGCCACACTACACCATCTGGTTGCTCTCCTGAAACCCAGCAGTCTGCCCCTTCTCTCTGGTCACACTGAGGGACAATATATGGTCACATGTTTGTGTTCAAAGTCATAAATACTGACCTTGTTGGGGAGATTTTCAAGGATGACTTTGATTGTATAGTTTTTTCTTTCTTATGAACTCGTTGGAGGATCTAATTCCTAAGTAAAATACAACAGCACAAATAAAGTCATAGGAAACATAAGACATGAGCTTTAGTAACTCTAGGGAAGAAGGTGGCAGACAGATATCATGGAAGAGGCAGAGATAAATTAAGGGAATTAAGGATAATGTCTTCCAGGTAGGAGGAGGGGGTGGGAGAAGACACATGAACTGAGTTTTGATGGATTCATTCATCAGAAACTTGCCCAGCATAACTGTATATCATGCGCTGCTCTAGGTGCGAGGGCTTCAATGGTGAGCAGACACGGACACCATTCTAATTCTAAATTATTCTGCTGCTGCTGCTAAGTCACTTCAGTCATGTCCGACTCTGTGTGACCCCATAGACGGCAGCCCACCAGGCTCCCCTGTCCCTGGGATTCTCCAGGCAAGAGCACTGGAGTGGGTTGTCATTTCCTTCTCCAATTCATGAAAGTGAAAAGTGAAAGTGAAGTCACTCAGTCATGCCCGACCCTCAGCGACCCCATGGACTGCAGCCTTCCAGGCTCCTCCATCCATGGGATTTTCCAGGCAAGAGTACTGGAGTGGGGTGCCATTGCCTTCTCCCAAATCATTCTAAATCACCATTATAATTCTGGTACCTGCCACCAAAGAGCCTTACCTGATACTCTGAGAAGGTTTGAGGGAATGTAAAGAGAACCTCCCCAGGGGCAGAGATGATCTAGGCAAGATCTGAAAAATAAGAAGCCTATCTAGGGGAGATAGGGGGAAAGAATATGCCAGATGATGGACTTGGAATGTGCAAAGCCACTGTGGTGGAGCAGAGGATTGTAGGTGGGCTTCAGCTTGACTAGAGCAGAAGGAGGGATGGAGGGAAAGACAGAGAATGTCTGTCTGTGTGTGAGAGAGAGAAAGAGAAATTGATAAGAATAGAAATGTAGTAAGATCCCTTGTGGTCCTCTATCCTTGGTAAGGGATTCTGACTTTTTTCTTAAGGTGATAGGAAGTAAGTGAAGGAAGTTCACTAGAAGATGAAAGAGGGGAGGTGAGATGTGATCACACCCAATGTACTCATTTTGCATGCTCCTTAAGTGACACACATCCCTTTCTGCAATTGCGTTGTTCATTTACTTATCTACTTGACCACTGTATGTTTCCCAATTAGACAGTAAGTTCCACAAAGCTGGGACCAGGTCCTTCCTGTGTACTGCTGAATCTCCCATGCCAAGCACAGTTCCAGGCAGAGAGTAGGTGCTTAGTATATATTTCCTGAATGTAGGGAAAGTGTATGAGTGACTGGCCAAGGCTGTCAGCCTAACAACCACTTTGTTTGTGATACAGCCAACTCCATCTACTGGTAAGATATCCAGTGACATCCAGGGGTCACTACTCAACAGACACTCCATCCATCCACCCTTCCTGCCTCCTGCAACATCACTTTGCCCTTTTCCTGGACCTGTCCTTCAAACATTCAGCAAAATGTGAAGCATCGTATAAATAGCCGCAGCCTATTCTTTCCTGATCAGAGTTTTTCTGAAACTTCTGGAAGTTGATATTCTAAACTCATTTGGAGGAACACAGGCAGTCTGTTACACAGGTTATCAGAAAATAGGTTTGGAGAACACTGCATCCTACATCTTTATTCCAGAGCATCTCAAAGCCCTGGACCAGTAGAGCCTCTGAGAAGGCACACAGGAGAAACCTGTGTAGCTTTATTTAATTCCATGTTTCTCGAAATTAATCGACCACGGAGCTCTTTTGTTTTCAGCCTAATACTGATTAAAATTCCATTAGAAGCTAGTGTTCCGAGGAAAGACAATTGGGAAACAACTGTAAGTTGATAAGTTTATAATAGCCACGGACCACTTACAGCTATAGTGAATTATATTCTTTTCAACACGAAGAGCAGTGCTCCAAGTTAAATCTTTTAAAGTTAGACAGTTATTTATGTAATTTGCAATAACAGCAATCTTCTTTAAACATCCCAAATTGAGACTTCACATACCCCCTCTGAGTAGGTGTTGTTTAATCGCAACCTCACAAGTGGAGGGGATAAGAAGTTCCTGTGGGTGTACAGTAACTAATTGTGTTGTAAGTAACAAATCCTGTCTTTAAATAATGCACCTACTGTGCAGGGCTTTCTTTGAAATAGCTCATGTTTGCCTAGTGTTTCTAAAGTGTGGCGGAGCCTATCCACACTCTAACTGTTGGAGACATGATAATTGTTTTGCAGGTCTGTGGGCTGAGGCAGTTGCAAAAACTGTAAGATTAACAGCAGTATGAAACAGAGGAGGTGCTCGTTACTGGGGAGACCAGACTCATGCAAACATTCTGATCCTGGAGATAGAATTGGCTTCTCTGATTTTGTTTTTCAATAGCTTCAATAGCTCCTCTGTGTACTGATATGACAAAAGCAAACCTTTGGAGTGTGGGTTCCTAGGGTGGAGTAGAACAGTAATTTCTAAAAAGTGAAAACCAGTTCAGAGAATAATGTCACTTGATTGGGGAAAATTATGTTTCTGTATCTTTTTCTTGAAACTTTAAATAACACTGGGTACCAGTGCCAGAACTGGATGATCTTAAAAAACATGGCTCAGTACAATCTAGAAAATATAAAGACCTCCCCACAAGTCATGGAAAATTGATGGATACCCGAATGATAAATGGGCAATCCCCAAAAGGATATTGCAGTAGTCCATGATGAAACTGTGCACCTCAGATTGGGACTTGAACCCACCGTCTTCCAACTGAGACCCCCCCCCCCAACCTGGTTTCAGCACTTAACAAAGCTCAGGTTCTTGATGTCTTTTCACAGAGAGAATTCAGTGACAGTGATAGGTAAGAAGTAGATTTATTTAGAGAAATGTACTCCACATGCAGAGTGTGGGCCATTTGAAGGCAAGAGTAGCCTGGAAATCTGATGTGATTAGCTGTTATGGGCTGGATAATTTCATAGGCTAATGAGTGGGAGGATTATTCCAACTATTTGGGGAAAAGGGACAGAGATTTCCAGTAACGGGGTCACCACCCACTATTTGGTCTTTGATGGTTGACCTTGGAATTGTCATGGCACCCACGTGTGTCATTTAGCTTGTTGATGTGTTGTGTGTGTGTTAGTCACTCAGTCTTGTTTGACTCTTTGCCACCCCATGGACTGTAGCCTGCCAGGCTCCTCTGTCCATGGGATTCTCCAAGCATGAATACTGGAGTGGGTTGCCATTTCCTTCTCCAGGGTATCTTCCTGACACAGAGATCAAACCCATATCTCTTATGTCTTCTGTGTTGGCAGGTGGGTTCTTTACTACCAGCACCACCTGTTGATGTGTTACAGTGAGCTTAGTTTGTTGTTCAGTCTCTTAGTTGTGTCTGACTCTTTGCAACCCCATGGACTGCAACACTCCAGGCTTCCCTGTCCTTCACCGTCTCCCAGAGCTTGCTCAAACTCATGTCCATTGAGTCTGTGATGCCACCCAAACATCTTATCCTCTGTCGTCCCCTTCTCCAGCCTTCAATCTTTCCCAGCATCAGTGTCTTTTCTAATGAGTCAGCTCTTTGCATCAAGTGGCCAAAGTATTGGAGTTTCAGCTTCAGCATCAGTTCTTCCAATGAATATTCAGGATTGGTTTCCTTTAGGATTGACTGGCTTGTTCTCCTTGCTGGCCAAGGGACTCTAAAGAGTCTTCTCCAACACCACAGTTCAAAAGCATCAATTCATTGGCACTCAGCATTCTTTATAGTCCAACTCTCACATCCATACATGACTACTGGAAAAACCATAGCTTTGACTTTACAGACCTTTGTTTTGGTTGCTGTTAAATAAGAAAGAAAACCCAAATCCAACTGGTTTAAGCAAGAAAGCATGCTTCTGGCTTTAGGGACAGCTGGATCCAGTTAGTCAAGTGCTATCATTAGATCTCTCTTTCTCACCCCATCTTCTTCTTACCTTCCTCTCAGCTCTGACTTGTCTGTGTGTTATTTTCATTTTCCTCTATTACTGATGAACTCCTTTGCATCATATATCCTGGGGAAATGCCTATGCCAGCCTTAACTTTTACTCCCCAACTAGCCAAAGCCAGGCTTACCCCCAATAGCTGTAACAGAGTCCAAAGGAAGGCTCTTACCATCCTGGGTTAGGTCATTTGTCCCTAGCCTAGCCAAGCACCAAGACAATGAGAATGGATTATTCTGATTGGCCATCCCATGTCACGTGATCATTCCCATAACTAGAGGGCAGGGTTCCATGACTGACAGCCCTGCTAGTGCCACATGGATAAGACAGGGTGGTATTGAGATAAAGCAGACACATCTTCCCTACAAGAGTAGACAATGACTCATGATATTTACAAGAACATTTAGTAGAGGAGTGAAGAGAAGAGGGAAAGCCCTATTAACTGATATATGGATCCTCTCCCACCTCAGGGCACTGGGAGATTAAGGTTTTTTTTTTTTTCTCTTCATATTTTGAGAAGATGAATCTGGCATAGGATATAGGTGGTCAGAACACCTTTTCAGTGTCTGACCTTTGAACCTTTTCCTAGGTATACTTTCCCCCAAATTTATTCACGGTCAGTTGCCCATATGATATGTTAAGATTTTGAAGGGCTCCTTTGCATTTGCATATAGAGCAACTCCTGTGTGCTGGCATGTTGGTAGACTTTCAGGATCATAGCTATTTTTAATGTATTTGCAGGTTTCTGGTCCTGGCCTCCTTATTGGGAATGAAGATCTTAGAGCACAGCCTGCCTCCCTTGGTGGCATTATACCTTCAGGGTCTAGCAGACTCCTGTTCTCAACATTTCCACCTTCATTGGACTCAGTGAGCATAGCTAAAACAAGATCCCTCTCTATGGCTCAGAGCATCTCCTTCTGAGAACAGATGACCTTTCAGGCTTTTAAGTCACATAAAGTACAACCTTCTTCACTTTTCCAAAAAGTCAAGTGGGTGTTGGGTAAAGGATGGAACGTAGCATAGACAAATACAATGAATAGATAAATAACAGCACTCAGCAGGAGTGGCCGTGGGCAGTTATGCACAAGCACCCTGGACCCAGACCACCTGTGTTCACAGCTTGCCTCTGCCAAGCAGCTGTGTGTCCTCAGGCAAGTTTGCTTGCCTCTCTGGGCTTCAGACTCTTTGTTGGTAAGTGGGATAATGAACCTATCTCCCACTGTTGGAAGATGTAATATGCGAATCTTTCAAAGACTTGGGACCATGCCTGGCACCTGCTAGCAGGCCCTCGGCATCATCTTACTTTATTAGGATACTAAAGCCAGAGACCAGGAGCCTCGTTCATGTGCATCATTTGTTGGATACAGACACGGTGCCAAGCATGCAGTTATGACTGGTGGGGATCCAATACTGAAAAGATAGACAAGGTCCCTACCTCGTGAAATGTGCATTCTAGTCAAGAGAGAAAATAAACTTGTAAAGGCATTTGTAGGGGAACAAAACTTGGCAGCCCCAAATGCCTCTTTGGCACGTGGATATTTCAGGCTGAAAATAATCAAGACTGAAAAGACACAGGAAGAAACTTCCACTCCATCCCCGCTTAACTGCCTAAAAGAATTTAGATAGAAGGGCTGTTTCTAGAATAGAGTGATCACCAGAGATCTTTGTGAAGAATAAGGTCTTGGCATGATGAAGGAGAGATGGAGTCCACTCTGTGCCCCATGGTCTCCAAACCAGAGAACAGTTATTCACCAAACATTTGCTTTCCATCTCCATGTGAATTGCCTTCCTTCCTTCTGAGATCCTAAACCACCATCCCCAGCATCTTCTTTTGTCTTTAGCTGAAGATGGTATTTAAATTGAGGGCTTCATCCATCTAGGCAACTTATTCAGTTTTCCTGGGTCTGTCCCAGGTATATATGGTATACACCTAATGATACTTGTGAGTTCTTCCAGAATTCAGGCTCCCACTCAGATGAAGGATGGTAGCTTCAGGCTGAGCACAAAACTGCTGGAATAGAGCTTTGTTACCTCAGCACCAACCAATCAGAAGAAAGTCACTCCCTGCGGCCCTCACCCCAAATTTTGCCTGTGAAAACTCCCTGAAAATCCCTGGGGAGTTCAGGAGTTTTAAGCAGGAGCCACTCATTCTCTTTGTGATACCCTGCAGTGAACCTTTCTGTGCTCCAGACTCTGATGTTTGGGCTTGTTTGGCCTCTCTGTGCATCAGGCACATGATCTTGTGTTTGGTAACAAATGGAAAAGGCTGTTACTGATCTCAAGTGGCCTTAGTCTGCAGCTCCTTAAAGCAGGTCTTTGGTTTCCAGCCAGAAACTGAGGCTGGGTCATGGCAGTGAGAGCAACAAATCCTAGGAACTAGGCCAGTGGTCAGGGACCAGGCCTTGGCCCTTCAACTTTGCAGTAAAGAATTCCCACAAAGACATAAAGTAGTGAAACAAGTAAAGTGTTTATTCAGAGGAAAAGAGTACAGTACGTGTGGAGAGACACACAGGTGGGCTCAGAGAGTCCTTGAGTCACACCCTTGTGGAACATACATCACTTTTGTGGAGCATTTCTTCCAGTTTTCCTTGGCCAGTCATTCTGATTTGCCTGGTCCTGGGTCCGTATTTGGTAGACCTCGGAATCCTCCCACATGTACGCCTGCATCTCTCAGCCAAGCTGGATTCTACCCCAGAGGCGTATGGGTATTTAGCATCACTTAGCATCATCCCTCTTTGACCTCTAAGAAGCCTTTCTGCACATGCATAGTAGGGGAGGTCTCCTGACTTCACGTATGAGAAATATGTGGTCTCTTATCTTCTATCTGGGCAGGGCCCTCCTCCCCTCAGTTGTCCTGCTGTTTTCATCTTGGACCATCAATCCACAGAGGACAAATCCCAACTGTTTGCGCTGGGGCCCCATAAATCTCCTGCCTCATTGCGATGAGGCGAGGGTGGCTCTCCCCAGGGGTGTTCAGGGGAGGGGGAAACAGGTGGCTGGATGTTGGGTCAACCTCAAAGGGTAGGTTACCAGAATTTTCCAGTGGGTTGATTGTGAGCTAGAAAGAGGGAGCGTAGTCTAAGATGACCCCAAAGATTTGGCAGACAGTTCTTGTAGGTGGAACAGGCTTGGGGACAAAAGTAGAAATGAATATGTATAGAATAGAGACACACTGATGCCTTGGATTGGGTAACTTGGGGCTATTTTAGGGTTCTGTAATCAAATACAACTAATTCTGGATGTCTTTCTAGAGGGGAGTTTGGTTTTTATGTCCTAAATGTCCCTTTCCTGTTAGGGGAATGCACTCAATTGTAAAATGAAATGTCCTTTAAAAAGAAAATCTTAACAGTGTTTAAATTAAGAAGAAAATGATGACTGTAACTCAGTTTGAATCAAAGCAAGTCATTTAATGATTTTCATTAACACTACTGATGGAGACCTTTACACCAAATGTCAGATGATCCTCATATTTAAAACACTGAAAACAGGAATTGGTAATGGGAACATTAAGAGAATTTAGTTCAGCAAATGGGATTACAGTGATACCTTTCCTTGCAGAAGTTAATTGAGTTTAAATTAAGGCAATTTGGCTGAAGTTTAAAAAATCAAACGGTGGTAGAGAGGTTGTGATAACCCGGGACAGTTGAATGCCTATGAATGGAAACACTTTGGGACATTAGCTAAGCGTGGGGAAATGGGCTAAGTGTTTGCATATTTAATTAAGTAATTAGTCCTTCATTGGCAGAAACGTTCCTGCACATACACTGTGTCTCGGTGGAGTCCCCCGCTAGAGGTGATGTGAGTGTCGCAGAGAAATGAAACTTGTCCCTTATAGGGTGCTGTGTTCATAATGAATTTCTCTGGGGACATAGGTATATCTGTTCTTGTGTGTGTGTGTGTCTGTGTTTGTGTGTGTGTATTTCAAAATCTGAAATCCATATTGCCTTAAAAAATGATACAAATGAACTAGTAAATAAACAAACCAGAAATAGATGCACATAGAAAACAAACTTGTAGCTACCAAAGGGGAAGGTGGGGGGAGTGTAAATTAGGATTATGGTATTAACAGATACACACTACCATATATAAAATAGATGAACAAGCTACTGTATAGCAGGGGTAATTATACTCAATAGCTTGTAGTAACCTGTAGTAAAGAAGCTGAAAAAGAATACATATATATATATCATCTATATTTCAATAAAAATAAAAAATAATGATAATAGCAAATTTACTGAATACAGAAAAAAACCTATGTTGTCTTAAATTATTATTGAAACTGCACAAATTTTAAGGACTTGAATATTACTGTTGAGATATTTTTCTCTCTCGGTTATTGAGTTTAACTTGAGCACGGTAGTTATGACAGAAACTGTATGAAACAGAAGGGAAGTGGACAGGGCACAACCTTTAAAAGTGACATGGCCACTGTTATTGTTCACTCACTCAATTGCGTCCTGTTTGTGACCCCATGGACTGCAGCAGGCCAGGCTTCCCTGTCCTTCACCATCTCCCAGAGCTTGCTCAAACTCATGCCCATCGAGTCAGTGATGCCATCCAACCATCTTGTCCTTTGTCATCCCCTTTTCCTCCTGCCTTCCATCTTTCCCAGCATCAGGGTCTTTTCCAATGAATTAGCTCTTTGCATCAGGTGGCCAAAGTATTGGAGCTTCAGTTTCTGAATCAGTCTTTCCAGTGAATATTCAAGGTTGATTTCCATTAGGATTGACTGGTTTGATCTCCTTGGTTTCCAAGGGACTCTCAATTGAAAAGCATCAGTTCTTCGGTGCTCAGTCTTCTTTGCATCCATGTATTTCCTACTTGTGTCCTTTTGCATTGTTTTATCTAATTCAGAAATCACCACCTGCAGGCCTTGTTTTGGGCAATTTTCCTGCTTTCTCTGTGGTCCTCATAACAACAGTATAAAGTAGGTTTCCTTTCTGCTTTGTTACAGGCTGGGAAGTTAATACACAGGGAAGTAAAATGACTTGCCCAAGGCCATACAGCTAGGAGATGTCAGGATGGATCAGACTTGAGATGTTGAATGAAGCCGGTCTGCTTCCCAAGCTACATCCTTATCCCATAGATGGAGAACAAGGTGTAAGAGGGTGAAGGGGAACTCTAAGACCTGATGCCAATGATTGGTTGAAAGGTAGATGAACCCTCTCTTGCCTGAGTCTGGGGTCTAGAATCTCTTCTCATAGATTCTTTTAGTCTTTCTATCATTCATTTTCTGCATTAGCCTTGAAACTGTATGTTTCTAGAATGTCAGGCAGTTGGCACCCTGGTCTTGCTTTGCTGCATGAGTGCTTATCTGAGGTCCAAGTCTCACAAGCGTGGAATTCAGGACTCAGTCACTCCTTACACTTTAGGTGAGGTGATATCATGGGTTCTTTGCAAGTGACTCTTTCAGCATCAGCAGATATCCTGGAGGTCCTTTGGCCTGGGTTGTAAATTCAACCCCGAATTCTAACCTTGTTCCCTGTCATTAAGCAAGATCTGCCTGGCTCCAGTAGTCCCTTAATAGGATTGTGATCTTAGGACTGGGGGTGGGGATTCCTGTCCATCAGGACTTTTGTCCTTCTCTGAATCCCAGCGGTCCTGCTTGATCAGATCTATTCTCTTAGCGTCTCAGCTGTGGTTAGGAACACGAAATCTTTCTAGGTTTGGGGACCAAAATGTAAATCACAAATTAATTAGGAAGTGCCAACCATGTAGAATCAGGATATGTCACACAAAAATCCCTATTTCTGCTGTCATTTGCAGTCCCAGAAGATGTGGCCTGATGTGGTTCGCCTGCCCGTGACTTGCTGACACTTGGGAGCTGCCACCTGCCATGTTTAAGTTTTCCCCAGCCAGTCTGTTTCGCTCATTCCTTCTATCCACCTGGCCCTGTGGGCCCTGGAGTTTGTGACTCTTCAAGTTCAGCTCTCTTTTAGCATCATCTGGTACCATAGCTCACAGTGGCCAACATATTTTAGATGCATTTGATTGGAATTTTAGCTCCAGGGGTAGCGGTATTCCAACCAAGAGATCATTCTACTTTCCAAGCCTCAGTTTCCTCACAAATGAACTCTAGATAGTAATAGTATCTAACTCAGGGGTGCTGCAAGAGGGAGTAGGACAGAATGGTTGGCTATGCCCCTGCTGTCTGCCAACTGTTGCCTTATCTTCTTCCTCTGCATCCAAACTCTGGTTGACCCAGCTCACTCATGACAAACTTTTCACCCACCTTCCCAGCCTCTTTACAGCTGGGATGACTTAGTCTGGCTTTGACATCAAAAGCTATTGAAACTATCATAGAAATAGCTTGTTTCTGGACTTTCCGTCTTGTGAGAAAAAGAAATGCCTCTTTGGTTAAGCCACTCTGCTTGTATTCCTGTTATTTGTACCTAAAAAAGACACTTACTCCTTGGAAGAAAAGTTATGACCAACCTAGATAGCATATTGAAAAGCAGAGACATTACTTTGTCAACAAAGGTCCATCTAGTCAAGGCTATGGTTTTTCCAGTGGTCACGTATGGATGTGAGAATTAGACTGTGAAGAAAGCTGAGTGCCGAAGAATTGATGCTTTTAAACTGTGGTTTTGGAGAAGACTCTTGAGAGTCCCTTGGACTGCAAGGAGATCCAACCAGTCCATTCTGAAGAAGATCAGCCCTGGGATTTCTTTGGAAGGAATGATGCTAAAGCTGAAACTCCAGTACTTTGGCCACCTCATGCGAAGAGTTGACTCATTGGAAAAGACTCTGATGCTGGGAGGGATTGGGGGCAGGAGGAGAGGGGGACGACAGAGGATGAGATGGCTGGATGGCATCACTGACTCGATGGACGTGAGTCTGAGTGAACTCCGGGAGTTGGTGATGGACAGGGAGGCCTGGCGTGCTGCGATTCATGGGGTCACAAAGAGTCAGACACGACTGAGTGACTGAACTGAACTGAACTGACACTGCTAACTGATGAATGTCCAAGAGCATTGTCTCTGGAGCCACATTGCCTGGCTATCAATACTGGCTTTTCTGCATTCTAGTTGTTGCTGAGATGACCATGCATATCTGCCATCCATCTGCCTGTCTATATCCCTGGCCTCCTTTGTGGTATGAGATGGGTCAGTGGGACTGAGTTCTGGCAAGTAGGGATGTAAAAAGACAGTACATCACCTTGAATCCCAGGCATATAGGTCCAGGAAGCACCAGCATCTGTGTGCCTCCCCCATCCCTCTCTTCCCACAGTGGGATGGACTTGGAAGCCGTGAGTTGATAGGATAGCATCACAGGATGGAGGGAGCCTTGAGTCACTGGATGGAGGACACTGCCAGTCAACACACGCTGGAGCTGGTATGAGCGAGAAGGAAAGTTTTGTTGTGTTAGGCTTAAAGTAAACCTTGGGTGCCCAAGGTTCCAGGAAAAAGGAACAGCTATGAAAGTTGTGCAGCTCTTCAGCTCCTCCACCTTCATTTCAGATGTAATTGGGAGATACCTGAGAGGAAAACCTGCCAAGATGCAAATCCAGAAGCAAATGTCAGCTGCAGACAAGAGAATAGAGTAGCATGATCAGGGCAGAAAGGTTGATGGCAGTTGATGTTAATTACCTTAGAAAGACAATAGCATTATGGTCATGCTTGAGCAGGTCATTCTACCTCTCCTTGCCTCCGTTTCCTTATAAATGAAATCTAGACTTTAATACAGAGGATTAGATGTATAGCTGTAAATCTAGACAGAGGATGAGATGGGTTGGATAGCATCATGGACTCAATAGACATGAGTTTGGCAAACTCTGGGTGATAGTGAAGGACAGGGAAGCCTGGCATGCTGCAATCCATAGGGTCCCAAAGAATTGGATACTTAGCTACTGAACAATAAAAATAGTATCTAACTTGGGGGGGCTGCAAGAGTTATGTAATGCATACATGAAGAGCTTTGGACAACATCTCATACATGGTAAATGTAGAGAGAGAGAGGAGAGGGGAAGAGAGACACACGGAGAGAGCAATCTTCTGATACTTTGTAAGCCATCCTGCTTTGAATTCTACTGCAGAATTTTTGACTCCTGCGTTGTCAGCTGGGGTGCAGCTGAGATCGGGACATTGGGGATTAATGAGCACTGCTGTTCTTCCTGGACCTAGGTGAACACGGGCTTCCCCTTGGGTGGCAATTTGGACCAGTGCCTTGCAGGTCTGTTATCAGAACATTAGTGCAGTGTCAGACTAATGCACTTTTGTCGGTACTTAACCTAATTGTCCTGTAAATCCCTCCGATTATGTGCTGTTTACTTCCTAACACGTCCTATGAACACGTTTGTAATTCACTTATGGATGAACAGAGCCACGTTCTAATATTATTGTTTTCTTTCTATTAACATCATCCATCGCTTGCCTGCTTGTAACCTGAGGAATACAGCCCCCAAATTCATACATTTGAGATTTTAAGCGATGCTGGACATGCACTGTGGAATGAAGTGGTCAGAACTCTTTGCTCTGTTCTGCTTGACTGGACAACAGCTTTTCAGAGCATCTTTAACAGAATCCCCAAGCCTGCAGGAAACTAACTGCCTGACTGCTAGAAAACGAATCTCAGGTGTTTTGAATTGTTTCATTGTCTTATTGAACTGGGTGACAAAGAAGAAAAAGAAGTGAGAGTTTTGTAATGGAACAAGGAATAGATTCACTAATGTGTAAGGGAGTGCTGTTGCTGAAGCTCTTTACAGGTATTGGGTTATAAGTTTTAAGAGGCAAAAAGGACAACACAGGTGTCCATTCAAGATGACAGCTTACTGCATTCCACCCCTCTTTCTCTTTCTCTGGTTTTTAAAGGAGAGGAATGTGCCTTTGTCTTCATGAGCTCTAGCAGAAGCTCCTGTCTCAGGCAGGAAATGAGAGATCAGTTCCCACTGGAGAGCATTTCCTTGGTCTCATGACTCTGTCTTATTCGTCTTTTTGTTACCAGGGCAGACATAGAATAAATGGATGAATTAATGCTGATTAGTTCATAGGATACACAGACCATAGAAAACTCTACTAGTTAAGTGGACATAAGAATTATTTATGTATTTTTTAAACTTTGTTGATGTATAGCTGATTTGCAATGTAGTGTTGATTGACGCTGTATAGCAAAGTGACTCAGATATGTGTGTGTGTGTATATATATATATATAATATTCTTTTCCATTATGATTTATCACAAGACATCAAATATATTAATAGTTTCCTGAGCTGTGCAGTAGGACCCTGTTGTTTATGTTGTTTATCCATCCTGTATATACTACTTTGCCCCAACTCCACACTCCCAATCCATCCCTCCTTCACCTCCCGCCCCCTCCCAGGCAACCACACCTCTGTTCTCTTTGTCGGTGAGTCTGTTTTTTTTCATGCGTGTGCGTGCTTAGTCACTTCAGTCATGTCCGACTCTCTGCAACCCTATGGACCATAGCCTGCCAGGCTCCTCTGGGATTTTCCAGGCAAGAATGCAGGAGTGGGTAGCCATTTCCTTCTCTACGGGATCTTCCCAACCCAGGGATTGAACCTGCATCTCCTGTGTCTCCTGCATTGCAGCAGTATTCTTTACCCACTGAGCTACCCTAGGAATTCCCTTCTGTTTCACAGATAAATTCATTTGTGTCATATTTGGGACTCCACCTATAAGTGATATCATATGGTATTTGAGTGAACATAAAAATTAAATGCTACCCATTACATTTTGAGTGCTTTCTGATTATGTGCACTTTCCCATTTACAGTAAATTTTTCTATTGTGATAAAATATACACAACATAAAGCTCACCATTTTAACAATTTTTAAATACACAGTTCAGTGGCATTAAGTACTGTGACATTTTTGGACAGTCAGCACTATCCATTAAATGTCATTGAAATATAGTTGATTTACAGTGTTGTGTTAACTATCCATTTCCAGAACAGTTTCATCATCCAAAAGTTAAACTGTGTGTCCATTAAACAATAATTCCTCATTTGTCCTTTTCCCCTGGCAACCACCATTCTGTTTTCTCACCCTATGAATACGACTGCTCTGGGAACCTCACATAAGTGAAACTTCTATATGATTGTCTTCGGTGTTTCCTTTCTTTCATTAGTATACTCTTTTTACAGTTCATCCATGTTATAATGTGTGTCAGAATTTCCTTCCTTTCTAAGGCTGAATAATATGCCATTGTCTATAAACCCTACATCTTGTTTATCCATTCATCCAGTGATCCATTGATGTGCACTTGATCAATAAGATTTAAATCCTGTATTATTATCCTTATTATTCAAATTCAGAGGTGAAATAACTTGCCTAAGGTCAGAAACCTATTGACTTCTATACTCGGACTTAACAGGGCTGATTTCTAAGTTTCTATAAAACTTGTGATAAATTCTTTTTATGATGCTAACATTTCAAGGCTGGTCAACACAGATTTATTTAAAAGCAATGACTCAGGACATGAACTAATGATTTTCAACGTGGTCCCTTTAATTTCTCTTAAATTAAGAGGATGTGTGCCCTCTGCCACATCCATCAGGCATTTTCTTTTTTTTCAGAGCATCCCTGATTCCTTCACCTGAATTACTTTCACCAACTGGATACAGTCTAGGGAAATAGATCAAGGGCTGCTCATCTTCCTATGTGGAGCAGGCATACGACTCAAACCAAGTCAGCCAGACATCCCTTCCATGAACTAGGAATATGAAACAGAGGCACGAAGAGATGATGGTTAGGTTGCCCTCTGAGTGACAAGATTCTAAGTAGACCATTCCTGCTTCTAATCTCTCCCTATTACTCCTTCTTTTAACCTCCTGCACCTCCTCAAGTGTGAAAGTGAAAGTCGCTCAGTCATATCTGACTCTTTGCAGCCCCATACAGTCTGTGGGATTATTCTCTAGGCCAGAATACTGGAGTGGGTAGCCTTTCCCTTCTCCAGGGGATCTTCCCAACCCAGGCATAGAACCCAGGTCTCCCTCATTGCAGGCAGATTCTTTACCAGCTGAGCCAACAGGGAAGCCCAGGAATACTGGAATGCGTAGCCTATCCCTTCTCCAGGGGATCTTCCCAGCCCAGGAATTGAACGGGGATCTCCTGCATTGCAGGCAGATTGTTAACCAACTGAGCTGCCAGGGAAGCACATCCTCAAAGCTCTCATCAGTTCTGTAGACCCTTAGTGTCCTTGCAGTTGGTTATTTCTTGTTGCAGTTAACCAGCATTGCTTTCTGTTGCTTGCAACTAAGGATTTTGACTGATTCAGAAGTAGAATGCTTATATATTCCTATTAAAGAAGTGTTTATTGAATTTGCGGCCCACTGTGTACTAATTATTCTTCTACAGTCATGAGATTAAAAGAGAAAAATATGAGCTAAGACCGTGCTACATATGTTTGGACCACGTCACTTGGGAGTTGGTTAGAAACATAAAATTTCTGACCCCACCCCAGACCTACAGAATCTGAATCTCCATTTTAACCACAACATTGAGAACTGTTGAGTGAGCACATAATCTTTACTCTTAAAAAAATCACTGTGTTTGAGGAGAAGGCAATGGCACCCCATTCCAGTACTCTTGTCTGGAAAATCCCATGGATGGAGGAGCCTGGTAGGCTGCAGTCCATGGGGTCGCGAAGAATCAGACACTACTGAGCAACTTCACTTTCACTTTTCACTTTCATACATTGGAGAAGGAAATGGCAACCCACTCCAGTGTTCTTGCCTAGAGAGTCCCAGGGACGGGGGAGCCTGTTGGGCTGCCGTCTATGGGGTCGCACAGAGTCGGACACGACTGAAGCGACTGTGTTTGAAGAGATGCATATAATTGCAGTAATAGGCGTAGGAACAAAATAACCAGGGAGAAAAACCTGTTAACTTTGCTGTTGCCTCTGACAAATGCTTTGGATCATACTTTCGTGTTCCCCAATAAAGGGCCATTGTTTTTTCTATGTTGTCTTTAAAACAATGGCAAATGGTCAAGAGGCTCATACACCAAATTGTAGAACACAGCTTGTCAGGGGACTGAGGGGAATCACAGAAATAGGAGAAGTGGCAGGTGTGTGGGTCTTTGTTAGCTTTGTGTTAGCAGCACTGTGTTACTGGTAAGCCACTACAATACTCTTGCCTGGAAAATCCCATGGACAGAGGAGCCTGGCAGGCTACAGTCAGTGGGGTCGCAAAGAGTCGGACAGGACTGAGTGATTAACACTTTGACTTTGACTTTGACTTTCACTTAGCAGCGTGTGGAGACCTAGCATGGTTACAGGGTTAAAAGGGAGGGCTCCCAACTCTTCAGCTTCAAAAATTAAACACTGGCTCTGCCTCCAGCATGATCTGGGGCCAGAGCATAAGTGGCATGAGTGAAGGCAGAATCTTGTGCCCAACCTGCCAGCCCAGCATTTGGTTTGGGGGGAGGACCAGACTCTTCCTGGTGTGATCAGAGTGATACTGACCTGGGTTCTTGCCTTTCCCAATTAATAGAACTTGACTAGAGGCCAGAGATGATTCCAGATTGTGGATGAAGCAAAAGCTGGAATCAGAATTGCTGGGAGAAATATCAATAGCCTCAGATACACAGAAGATACCACCCTTATGGCAGAAAGCAAAGAACTAAAGAGCCTCCTGATGAAAGTGAAAGAGGAGAGTGAAAACAGTTGGCTTAAAACTCAACATTCAGAAAACTAAGATTGTGGCATTCAGTCCCATCACTTCATGGCAAATAGATGGAGAAACAATGAAAACAGTGAGAGACTTTATTTTTGGGGGCTCCAAAATCATTGCAGATGGTGACTACAGCCATGAAATTAAAAGATGCTTTCTTCTTGGAAGAAAAGTTATGACCAACCTAGACAGCATATTAAAAAGCAGAGATATTACTTTGCCGACAAAGGTCCATCTAGTCAAACTATCGTTATTCCAGTAGTCATGTATGGATGTGAGAGTTGGACTATAAAGAAAGCTGAGAGCTGAAGAATTGATGCTTTTGAACTGTGGTGGTGGAGAAGACTCGTGAGAGTCCCTTGGACTGCAAGGAGATCCACCCAGTCCATCCTAAAGGAAATCAGTCCTGAACGTTCATTGGAAGGGCTGATGTTGAAGCTGAAACTCCAATACTTTGGCCACCTGACATGAAGAACTGACTCATTTGAAAAGACCCTGATGCTGGGAAAGATTGAAGGCAGGAGGAGAAGGGGATGACAGAAGATGAGATGGTTAGATGGCATCATCAACTCAGTGGACATAGGTTTGAGCAAGCTCCGGGAGTTGGTGATGGACAGGGAAGCCTGGCATGCAGCAGTCCATGTGGTCGCAAAGAGTCGGACACGACTGAGTGACTGAACTGAACTGAGCTGAACTGAGAGGCCAGAGCAGAAATTTAGTCAAGGCTTTATTGCAACCCCTGCTGCACAGGGGGGACTAAGAACAAACAATAGGTTCCCTTGCTTCTTGCTCCCCAGGATGGGCGGGTAGTGAGGTTGCTCCTTATATGGTGTGAGGGCAAGGTTGTGTCCACGGGTCAGGCTGGAGGAGTGGCTTAGGTGGTTTACTGAGCTATTGGGTGGTGGTGAGTGCAGGGGGCATGCACTCAACTTTTGCTCCTGACTCTTCAGAAGTAGGGTTTTTTTTTTTTTTTTGGTCTTTTTGTATCTTTTGTCCAGAATTTGCCCTAACTGCACATGCATGTAGTTATGTTTAGTTCCAGATAGTTTCTTCGTATTTTGTTGTTGGAGAAAATGTGTGTCCAAGTGCAAGCATTGCAGCAAAGCATCCCGGGTCCCAGCTGGTCTCAAGGGGACAGAGCCTCAGCTTGTCAGTGACTGTGATCAATTACTGAACCACTGTCAGTTTTCCTCTAACCTTGCAGAGGCCACCATCTTTCTTGGAAAACCACTCACACCCAGAGGAGGAAGGAGGCATGGATCTTCAACAAAGCTCTTAGAGGTCAGACGAGTTCAATTCTGCTGCTCCTTTTCATGATGCCCTTGTGCCTTACCTCCATGTCCTAACTGAAGACACCTAATTTTCTTTTGAGTGATATATTGAGACTCTAATACTACCCGTAAGTGTTTCTCAAGGATAGTTTCCCAGCCGCAACACCTGGGAACTTAAACTAGAAATGAATATTTGGTGACCCCAACCCAGACCCACTCAACTGGAAAATTTTGGGGTGGGAATCTAGCCGTTTGTGTTTTAACAAGCCACCAGGTGGTTGGGGTACACTTGAATTTTGAGAGCCACTTCTCTGATGGGTTTCTTTGTGGACAAAATACGAGGGGAGTTGGTTGGAAATTGTGCGATGGAAAGGAATGAGGATGGTGCAGAGAGAGGGAGAAAGACAGGAGCTGATGGGTCAATAAACTGATATTTTAGATTTATCTGTTAACAGAAATCACCTGGTTTTCTACAGGGCACACAGTTTTTGTTCTCTAACTCCAAATTCTGTATTTTCCCCCCAGAAACAGAGTGTTAAAAGAAGACTCTGTGTACAGGTTTCAGAAAGAAAATCAGGGACTTCCCTGGTGGTCCAGTGGTTAAGACTTCACCTTCCAATGCTGAAGGTGTGGGGTTGATCCCTGGTTAGGGAGCTATGATCTCACATGCCAAAAAATCAAAACATAAAACAGAAGCAATATTGTAACAAATTCAATAAAGATTTTTTAAATGGTCCACATTAAAAAAAAATCTTAAAAAAAAAATCAATTGCATTTCCATCCAGTGAACTGGTCTCTCATTAACAGCATCCATCATTTGTCAAATGCGAGCTGTGCTTATCTAAGAGCTCTCCTGCCTCATGGTTTCTTATCTTTTCTGGTGACATTTGAACTTTCATCCATCATCGACATAGTTAGGTTCCATCTTTGCAGATGAAAAACAACTCTGGATCTGGATAGAATGAAGATGGGTTTCAAAAGAGAGCTTTTAGTCTCCCCAGCTGGGCATCTCAGCCCACTCCCTGCAGCAACGTTGGCATTTTGTTAGCTTTTACAGACTCCTCTACTCTGTTAAGTGGCAAGCCAGTGCGTCTCGAGTGAATAAACATCAGCGTTCTTGTTTCTGCCACTGCAGGGTCAAGAGTGCTGAATTAAAGCTCCTTAAACCACACTTCACTGTTCCTTCACAGTGATTTTCATTTAAAAGCCAGGGATTCGTGGGTGATTATTCTGTTCTTCTTGCAGTGTGTTATCTGGTTTCCCCATAGCAATCAATATCTCATGGAATCTAGTAGAAACAACTCTTTGTTTGCCAGCCTCCCCGACCCTATCCAGTACACCCAATGGGGTCTGGAAATCTTTATCTGATACAGTACACTTGGACGATAGCGATTCTGGCCTGGTAAAGCATGTTATAAGCTGATTGGTAGAATTAAAAGATGAATTCATGCCTTGAACAACTCAACAAGAAACCTCTATATCTTTTGAGAGTTGTGGGAGAAAGCTTGTGTGATACCCGAGTGCCCACAAATACAGAAAGGGGCTTTAAAAAATACATATTTATTATAGAATTGTCTTTTCATACTGATCATGTGGGTCAATCCTAAAGGAAATCAACCCTCAATATTCATTGGAAGGACTGATGCTGAAGTTGAAGCTCTAATACTTTGCCCACCTGATGCGAAGAGCCGACTCATTGGAAAAGACTCTGATGCTGAGAAAGATTGAGGGCAGGAGGAGAAGAGGATGGCAGAGGATGAGATGGTTGGATGGCATCACTGACTCAATGGACATAAATTTGAGTGAATCTTGGTGGGTAGTGAAGGACAGGGAAGCCTGGCATGCTGCAGACTATGGGGTCACAAAGGGCTGGACACAGCTTAGTGACTGGACAGCAACAGTGGAATTGTCATTCGTTTATTTATCAGCCATTCTGTTTATTAAACAAATACTGAAAGATGCACTAAAAGATTAATGTCTCCAGAAGACAGGTCCTTGGTCCCCAGCTCCTGGGGTTTAACCTTTCCGCCTTTGGAATGTTCTGCCTGGTAAGTATCTTTGTTTACCTGAGGACCTTGGGTCATGCCAGATAGTCAGTGGCAGCAATATGATTTATGGTGGAGCCCTTGATTCATCCAAAAGATACCAACTCCATCTTTGGAGCAGCTAGAGACTAAGGTCAACCATGCAGGTGATCAGCCATGCCTATAGGACCAAACTCCAATAAAATCTCTGGACACCAAGCTTCCCTGGGCTTCCCTGTTTGACAATACTCTGTGCATATTATCACACATCATTGATGGGAGAAATATGCATTGTCTGCACGGCTTTTCTGGAAGAGGACCACAGAAAGTTTTACACCTGGTCTCTCCTGGACCCTGCCATTATGCGTTTTCCCCCATTGCCGATTTTAATCTGTGTTCTCTCATTGTAATAAACCATAACTGGGAGTATTATAGCTTTACTGAGTTTGCTGAGTTCTAGTTAATTCTTATTCAGGATAAACCTGGGGACCTCCTGTATTTCAGTGCCTGCTCAAAAAGTCAGGGACTATGTTAGAGCTGGAGACACAGAGATGAGAACAAAGTCTCTTTCTTCATTTCCAAGAGAGAAAAGGAAACCGATAATGGCGGAAGAGCATAATAAAGGCTCTTTGTATACCAGAGAATCAGTACACTTACTGCCCTTTCTATTCCAAATGCATTGTTTGGGATAAGGCTGCATTCTGAGTTACACTGTACCCTAAGTATTTTGTAGAGGGTGCTTACATCAAGTTATATACTTAGGTGTGTAAGAAATGCAATTGTATTCCTCCAAATTTAAGGTAATTTCTTTTTCTTCTCCCTACTTTTTACCCAAACAGCAGAAAATTTATCTCAATCAGTCAGGTAATTCAATATGGTTCTTATTGTCAATTCTGAGTTCTCTGCTTTTCTGGGTAGTTGCTTCTAAGATTCAGGCAGTTTGATAGTACCTGCCTTTGGGTGAGAGTGATGGAGAATGAGGTTGGTGTGGTCTCAGGTCCTTGGGTGTTCATCCACTCTCACCAAAGCTATGACCTTACTGAGTTTCTCTGCAGGCTTCTCTCTAGCTGGGCTGGTAACTGAGCCAGTCTACACCATCTCTTGGATACAGGGGAATTTTAGCAGCTTTCCCACATGGCTAGGGGACCCTGGCAAACTCTGGGCCTGTCTTAGAGTCTCTGCACCTGGGTATGATGACTTGTCTCATCCTTCTACATCTTCCTTGTCAGTTTCCTCCATCTTCCCAGGTTTTATTCAAGAAAGTCTGTAGAGGCGTCTGTAGTTTGTCTTCATCCATACCCACTGTGACTCACTTCCAACTTTCCTTTTATACTGTGAAGGGTGAAAAATAGGCTAAAATGATATTTCCTAAAGGCCTTTATAATTGGGGTCCATCTATAACCTGTTCTCCCAAGGAGACACCACTCACAAGACCAAGGGGGAGAGGTGAGTGGGTAACTATACAAGCTCAGGTTTCCCTGTGCAGGGAAATTATCAAGCTGGGTGGCTGAGGGTCTGGTCCTTCCTAACCAGCTTTGTTGGTTTGTGTGTCGTCTGATCCCTAACATGGACAGCTGCACAGAAGTAGGAGCATCTGCTGTGATATCGTCACAACAGCCTTGGGGCAGAGTTGAGCGTTTTTCCTGGCTGCCTTGTTTCTGGCTTCCCAGCAACTAAGCCTGTTTATCTGGCCTTCACAGATTCAATATGGCAGCTGTTGATGGCAACCAAGAACACCAACCCATAAAAACAAGGATATATGAAAAACTGCATTGCCTGGTTATTGATTTACAATGGACAATGTGGTCTTCAAGGTTTCCAAATGAGTGTTTGCCAATCAGCACATTTTCTCCCTAAATACAACTTCTCTACATGGAGCCCTAATTGCCCATAATCATCAAAAGGCTATGTAGATAGAGGCATGAAGATATTGCAAGAGAAACTACAGAATTTTCTAACCCTTAGATCCAGTGTCACTCAAGGACTGTTCAGGAGAATATAAGATGAGACAAGATCTTTTTTTCCTGGAGGTGAAAGAGAGGCTAGAACCCTCATGACTGTTGAGGAGTTAAAGTGAGGGCATCTGTATTCCTTTCCAGTTGTCTGTTACTTTGTATTTGGTGTGTGCCCATTTAGGGATGACTTGGTAGGAGAGGAAATCCACAATGCCATGATAAAAAGTCATGTCCCCACAAGTGCATATCATTTTAATAATCATACCCATCATATTTAAGTCTTCAGTGGCACAGTGATGGGTGTTTGTGACACAGCAGAACACAAGCTACAAAGTACGTGAGAAGAAAATCTGGAAGGGGACCAATGATGAGAACCTTTAAGAGTGAGTCCCATCAAGGTCATCTTGGATTTATACCTCTAGTATATTTTAAGGGCAAATGATTCATTTGTATTAATACCTACAGTATGAAGAGGAAAATTCTGAAATTTATATGTGGATAGGTCACTCAATTTGTTGGGGGGGAACTTTGCTCTGAAATGGTTATCTCACATCTCAATGTGTTCATTCCCTACCCTTACTCCCTCAAGGGCAAAGCTGTTTTAATTAAAACTATTTTCTTAGGAAGGTATGCATTTGTATTGTTTAATATTGTCTGCCAACAGCGTCTTCATTTTGTGCCTTGGCTAGGTACCCGGAACTTGAAATTCATTTGCAGCTAGTCAAGCTTAGATAACGATAATGATAATGAAATCTCATGCTTCAGCATCTAAGTATGATAGTGCTTCAGGCATGAGGGGGGGAGTTTTTTCCTGTCTGTGTCATTTTCCAATTGGTTAGTTGCATTATAGTGATTTGAATGCGTCCGTTCTTTCCTCATTCAACTGAAAACAATTACCAGAGGCTAGACAGTTGGGTCAGGTCTGGAAATGATGACATCTGTGATGTTCTGAATCAAAAATGGCATTTGCCCATGTGACTAAAATCAATACGAGGCCCAAAGAAATGCAATCAGTGGGCCCCAAAGTTGATGTCATGAGAGCTGGAGGTGACCTGTATAAACTTCTGGTATTACCTCAAATTGTCTTTTCCCTCTCATGTTCTTATTATTTCCTGTTCTTCACTTATTTTCTCTTACTGTTTTCTCATACTTTTCATTTTATCATCGTCTCCTGCCTACATTTAAATAAGCCAGTAGCATCCAGGCATAACTGCTGTCTGCTTTTAAAAACAAAAGTTGAACTGACTGTTGATAGCTTCATTAATCTGTTCTGGTATCAGTATTTGTTTTTTGGTGCACTGTTTTTGGAAATATGGGTAGGTGTTTGCACATTCTTAACCTATACGGTGTGGTTGTAATAAACAGAGATAAGCTGCTCAGGTTTCACCTTTAACCTCTCTGCCTGATGGTTTTTAATGTTATCAGTCGGCCCTTAAAGATGTTCCAACAGAGCACAGGCTTTGCCAGGTGCTGTCCTAGGTACTGAATTTACAAGTTTGAATAGACTCCAGCTGGGGAGGCAGAAATAAATAATCATAATCCATTCAGTACAAGCGATTGCGACAACATTCACAAGATATAGATGGAACGTTTAAAATGCACAAAGTATAAAATACAGGAGAAATTCCACTGATTCACGACGGAGAGCTTTTTGGTGGTTCTGAATTGTGGTTTCAAATGCAACGTCTTGGGACTTCCCCGTTGGTGCAGTAGTTAGGAATCCTTGCAACACAGGTTCAATCCCTGTTCAGGGAACTAAAATCCTACATGCTGAGGAGCAACTAAGCCACAAACTACAGCTATTGAGCCCATATGCTCTGGAGCCCATGTGCCACAACTAGAGAGTCTGTGCACTGCAACGAAAAACCCTGCAGAACACAATGAAGAAGATCCTGTGTGCCACAACTAAGACCTGACACAGTCAAATAAATAAATAATTAAAAAACAAAACTAAAATGTAACCTCTTTGGGGCAATTATACATGCCAACTGATGAAACAAATTATATGATAGCAGTAGTCATTTGTTGTTTTTAAATTCTTTCTTATTTGACTGGCAGGGAATTTTTTGTATGAATATTGTATAGTCACTGGTATTTAAAAGCTTCTGTAATTCCAAGTTTCATGTTTATTATTACTTTCGCCTTGGATTATACACAAAGAATGACAGTCATATGCACCAAAATATATCAGTTGTGAATGTGTTAATTGCAAGGGACAGAAACCCTCCTGAAACCAGATTAAGCAGAATGAGGGATTTATTGGTTCATAAAACTGGGAATTCCAAGGGTGGCCCTGCTTTCATGCATGGCTAGTTCTAGGATTAGGAGCCAAGGGCAATAAATCTTTCTCTGCTTCTCAGCCCTGCTCTCCTTTCTCCATTGCTTCCCCTTCTTGATGAAATATGGCTTCCAGAAACCCCAAGCCTGCATTCTGTCCCTGAACAGTTACAGGGGAAGGTCAGTAGTCCCCAGCATCCCTCAGAAGCCTAGGGATTTTCTGTGGCTGGTTTAATCACATCAGGCATCCAAATACACGACACAAAATGAGTTTTCCAGTCAAATACGATGCAATGCTATGAAAAGGTATGATGGTCCTGCCTTGATCAAATGCCCAGCCTAGCTTGGGATAGACTCACCCCACCAAACCACATGGACTTTGGATGAAGAAGAAGTGGAAACTGATGCTAGTGGCATCAGATTTTTTAAAATGTATTTATTTATCTTTTATGTTTTTAGCTGTGCTAGGTCTTCATTGCTGCACTTGAGCTTTCTCTTGTTGCAGCAAGTGGGGGCTGCTCTTCATTGCAGAGCATGGACTTCTTGGTGTGGTGGCTTCTTTTGTTGCTGAGCTCAGGCTCTAGGCACGCAGGCTTCAGTAGTTGCGTCCACGGGCTTCGTTGCCCTGCAGCATGTGGAATCTTCCCGGACCAGGGTCGACCCCATGTTCTTTGCATTGGCAGGCAGATTCTTAACCAACGGACCATCAGTGAAGTCCCCAGCATGAGATAAAGAGAGAACAAGTCTTGGAAAACAGGGAAACTGGTATCCAGTACCCATGACCACCATTATCTAGAAATCAAAGCAATGTTTCTGTAAGCTGTGACTTTTCCATCCATCTTTGTTGTTTTATATTTTTATTGTTCCTCTGTTGGTGGTATTCCTTTGGCTTACGTTTATCTTGATTGTACCATTTCTTGCTTATTTTCTGCCATTAGTGCCAATACACACCTGGAACTATAGCGACAATAGAAAATACAAACACGTACAAAGTCTATCTTAATTGTGCAACAGCAGTAGGAACCTTTGGCTGAGAGAGAGAGAGTGATGATTCTATTTGGGGCAAAGAAAAATCATAGAAAATCCAGATCTGGATGCCTTGCTCAGATGTCAGTCTGGTTTGATGTGTTTAGGTGGTCTGAGGGTTGACCTAAGTAAGTCTATTTTTACAGCCCTTTTTCAGCCACTTCTGAGAGTCATTCCAGGCTACACTGTGCTCAACAGCCCAGAAAGGAATGAAGAGCATCTTGTAGGATGCATTTTTCTCATGGAAGATTGAAATGTGTGAAAACACTCCTGTGTTTCCTAAGAATCTATCCTAGAAATCTGGCTTACCATGTGCCAGGATTCTACCCCTCAAAGATATATGTAATTTATATTTGTGATCAAATATTTTGGTAAATTGTTTGATGTGGACCATTTTTTAAGTCTTTTTTAAAAATTTGTTACATATTGTTTCTGTTTTACGTTTCATTTTATTTGGCCTCAAGGCATATTGGATCTTAGCTCCCCGACTAGGTATCAAGCTTGCACCCCTTCAGTGAAAGTTGAAATCTAATTCCTGGACGCCAGGGAAATCCCTGTGACAGAATTTTATTGTATTTATTTATTTATTTATTTATTTATTTATTTATTTTTTCGCAAAGAATGTCATGACTGGGTTTCCACCTTTGAAATTCTTATATTCCCCACTAATTTCATTGAATTCTGATATGTCTCTGACCTTATTCAAATAGCATTTTATTTTATTTGTTTTTTAAATTTTATTTTATTTTAAACTTTACAATATTGTATTAGTTTTGCCAAATATCGAAATGGATCCGCCACAGGTATACCCGCGTTCCCCATCCTGAACCCTCCTCCCTCCTCCCTCCCCTACCCTCCCTCTGGGTCATCCCAGTGCACCAGCCCCAAGCATCCAGTACCGTGCATCGAACCTGGACTGGCGACTCGTTTCATACATGATATTATACATGTTTCAATGCCATTCTCCCAAATCTCCCCACCCTCTCCCTCTCCCACAGAGTCCATAAGACTGATCTATACATCGGTGTCTCTTTTGCAGTCTCGTACATAGGGTTATTGTTACCATCTTTCTAAATTCCATATATATGCGTTAGTATACTGTATTGGTGTTTTTCTTTCTGGCTTACTTCACTCTGTATAATAGGTTCCAGTTTCATCTATCTCATTAGAACTGATTCAAATGTATTCTTTTTAATGGCTGAGTAATACTCCATTGTGTATATGTACCACAGCTTTCTTATCCATTCATCTGCTGATGGGCATCTAGGTTGCTTCCATGTCCTGGCTATTATAAACAGTGCTGCGATGAACATTGGGGTACACGTGTCTCTTTCAAATAGCATTTTAAAAAACATGTTTGAAGGGACTCATCACCCCCCAATAAAGCACATCTAATGTAGGACCAGCTTGAACTCTGGGATATTCTGAGGTTGTCTAAACTTTACCCATGGTCCAAGCCAGATGGGAAATGGTTGATCTGTGAATAACGGCAGGCCCACCTTTGAGGCATTTTGTGATCTGCAGACAGTGGTTCAGCCAATATAGCTACAAGTTCAAATGCTACGTTGTGGTCGAACGGCGGTTGTGGTTAAACACAACTGTGGTGTAGTTAAGGCTCTTTAACATGATATTTGGATTTCCTGGCTCTTCATTTTATTTTTTAAAGAATTTTTCCATGTTCATCTAAGGGGAATGACTTTTGTCCTTGGACTGCCTCAGGGAACCTGTATAAAGGATGAATTGAGAGGTAGTATTGCCTTCTCAGGGGACACTCCTACTTGGACCGCATGGATGTGTTATTTGCTTCTGGGGAATTCTGATGGAACATTTCTCTTTATAACATCATTTTAGTTATCATCCTGGGAAGTTCTATAGCTCTGCTTTATGTAAATACTGGGTGTTCATTATAGAAGATTGAGTTATATTTTATTTCTAAATGTACCTGTTTCAGGACCTGAAAAATATCTTAGGACATTCTGGTCACCAATTTATGCAAATAAATTGGAGAGGATTATATCACTATTCTTTTTAATGTCCTCCTAGTTGATAGCAGCGCAACTGTGGTCCATTAGCTTGATAATATTATCCACTATTAAATACAGATATAACTATATATATGTATGTATGATACATATCATATATGATAAAAGTGATTATATATTATATATAGTGTATATATACAATTATATATTATATATATAATTATATATGTATATATTATATAATACATAATATGTAAAATATATATGTAATATAGTATATAGATAATATATGCATTTGTAAGTATGATTTTATATGTAATGTAGTATAATTAAACGTATAAATTTATTATATATATGTGCACTCAACATGTATACACAAATATATAATATACTTGTTCAGAGACATCAAGAAGTATATTGTCTCATGGCAACTATTGAAATAGCCCCCTTTCATCTACCTTCTTCTCTGTTCACCAGCCTGTATCTGATGCTTGCAGAGTATCCAGTTATGTATCAGCAAGATAAGGAGATTCTGTCAGTTACTAGTTTTATAACTTTTCAACATCTTTCCATTGTAGTTGTGATAAAATCTCCACCTTGTCCCATAGGACCACACTGAACCTAGCCCTTTTCTATTTGTTTGAAACCACATTCTGCAAGTTTTCAAGCATTTAATGAGTGGCTCAGTCACACTGGACCCCTTTCTGTTTCTCAAAGCCTGACTTGTACTTTTCTTGGAATATTTGAAGTTGTTGCATTTTTGGAATCATCTGTTTCCAAAGTGTATGAACGCAGCTGTGTGCAAATATATTGCAGCTTTGACGGCACCGTGCTGTAGAGCGGACAGCCCCCAAAGATGGGCAGCATGAAAGAGTCTGCCCTTCTATCGGTCCTATGTTACAGGATAGCTGAGGGTCAATGGCACCCCACTCCAGTACTCTTGCCTGGAAAATCCCATGGGCAGAGGAGCCTGGTAGGCTGCAGTCCGTGGGGTTGCTAACAGTCAGACACAACTGAGCAAGTTCACTTTCAGTTTTCACTTTCATGGACAAGGAAATGGCAACCCACTCCAGTGTTCTTGCCTGGAGAATCCCAGGGACAGGGGAGCCTGGTAGGCTGCCATCTATGGAGTCGCACAGAGTCGGACATGACTGAAGTGACTTAGCAGCAGCAGCAGCAGCTGAGGGTCAGCTGGAGATTGGCTGATCCAGGCTGGGCTCAGTTCAGTGGCTGGGCTGGTATCAACTGTTCTCACACACACATCTGCAACCATCTGGCTCTTCTGGGGCTGGCTGCTTTCCACATGCCTCTCTTCCAGTTCCCAGAATCAGCAGGCCAGCCCAGGGGTATTCTCATGGCAAGAGCCAAAGTGCAGGAGGGCAGGTGGAAATGCACAAGACTTCTTGAGAACTGGCTCAAAGGCATGCTTACCTCATTCTGTTGACCAAAGTGTGTCCCATGAACTGAATTCAAAGTCAATGGTGGAGAAATGTCCGTGCCCCTCTTATACAGCTGTGAAGTTGTAGAGCAAACCTTAAGAACTGGGTGAAGAATTGGGTCCAATAACTCACATTACCATCCTGGCTGACAGCTTCTCACTAGTTCATTGAATATGCCCCAATCTTCCAGCAGGGGTTTCCCTATTACAAGACTGCATTTTACTTCCTAAAGTTATTTTGTTTCCATTTTACTTCCTCCTTTCCTAAAGTTATCTTGTTTCCATATTACTTCCTCTCACCTCCCTTTAATATAAGATTCAGCATAAGTACAAAGTGGGCACTTTATATAGTGTTCTTGCATCAATGACGGGTTTAAATGTCAGCTTCTAATCACATTTATGTTTGCATTGTATCTGATTTCTCTGAAATTAATTAGGAGATCAGATTTCTTATCCAGAGTCCCCCTTGAGCACAATCTGTGTCTAGAAGCAAGTTAATTCTCTCCAGCCTTCTTTTCTTCAGTCTGTAAAAGGAAACTATTAACTCTTTTGGCTTGTTACTTCGCTTTCAATTCTCCCCATCTCTGATGATAGACCCTGAGTCTGTTGAATAAGGTAAATTTACATTGCTTTCATTCTTAGAGCCATAGGAAATGATCTGTCCACAATCGGAGCAGCAGCCCCAGATATGGAAAGCTTTTCAGCAAGTGTCAGTCATGTTCATACTAAATACATAGTGTATTTGAGATGGAGGACCGGATATACTAGCATGCCAAGGAATCTGCTCCAAGAAAGTTATGAGAATAGCAAATGTGAAGCACTGATGTGAAAAGGTAGAATGTACAATACTGAGGAATAATTTATAGAGGATTTAGGAAAGCTGTGGAGCATTAGTGCAAGGCTGAATGTGATTCCTGCAACTGGTTTTGGCCACACATCTCTAATCTCAGTGGGAAGTTATTGTAGCCACTTTAGAAAATTTTTTATTTATCTTTGGCTGCTCTGGGTCTTCATTGCTGAAGTGGGCTTTCTCTAGTTGTGGCGAAACAAGGGTGACTCTTCTTGTGTTGTGTGGGCTTCTCACTGCAGTGGTTTTCCTTATTGCAGCGTACAGGCTGTAGGTGTGCAGGTTTCGGTAGTTATGGTTCATGGGCCTAGTTGCTCCAGGGCATGTGGGATCTTCCCAGACCAGGGATCGAATCTGGGTCTCCTGCATTGCAGGCAGACTTTTTATTGTCTGAACCACCAAGGAAGCTCAGGTATTCTCCATAGTTTGGCTAAACGTAGAATATGTGATATATCCCTTTTTACATGTCTTCCAGTGAAAACTGAAGGCAACTTGCTGTGTATTACTGAGAACCTCTCTTAATCATCATTCCTCCTGACAGTTGGGTAAACAAATGTATTAATTTCCTCTGGACATGACCATTAATGTTCATTTAGCTGGCAATCTACCTGATAAACGTCAATAAAATCTCTTGATGAACCTTAAATATAAAAATCACATAGAAGCAAATTATGGTCTCAATCAAGGTCATGTGGCTTATGGAGTTACTAAGCTGAGTCAGCTTACAAAAGCTTTTAAAACCACTTCTGAATATGGAGGGGGAAGCCCCAGGAAGTGCTTTGTGTTTCTGGCATTAAGCCATTCCTCTTTCTTTGGTGTATCCACAGGTCAAAGTGACATGTACTCATCACTTAAACACGAACCATGAAAGCCCAGAAGCAAGCCCCTTGTTTTTATACCATGGCTTGGAAATCTGTCAAAATGGAATCTCTAAGGATTTCTCTTAGTCTGACATCAAATGATACATCATAGGAGGTGGCTTAAGATCAGGGTGATAAAAGGTGGGGGAAAGGAAAAGCATTGGTGAAGAGTAGTTGAAATCATGCAAGCTTTAAAAATCCTGCAAGCTTTTTTCTTTTTAAACCAGGACAAAACCAGAAGTTTAATAACATGTATACCTCTTTTATACAGGGTTGATTTGAAGGAAGACTGAGTCACTCCCTGAGATGACCAAAACCATCACCTTAAATACGTCATCTTCTGCTAAAAACAGAAGAAAGCCCTTGGGGAACTGGGGAAGCCAGTTACAGCAGGTTATCATGCGAAGCCCAGGAAACAAGCACATGATGGTTTGCAGGTTTAAGTCAGGACTTCTCCATTGATAAAACTCTGGGATCTTCAAGGAATTTATTATTTTAGAAAAATCTAGATCAAGCGAAGGAGTTCCCTGTGACACTTCATCACAGCTTCACTTGCTTTTACTATCAGATCAGATCAGATCAGTCGCTCAGTCGTGTCTGACTCTTTGCGACCCCATGAATCGCAGCACGCCAGGCCTCCCTGTCCATCACCATCTCCTGGAGTTCACTCAGACACACTTCCATCGAGTCAGTGATACCATCCAGCCATCTCATCCTCTGTCGTCCCCTTCTCCTCATGCCCCCAATCCTTCCCAGCATCAGAGTCTTTTCCAATGAGTCAACTCTTCGCCTGAGGTGGCCAAAGTACTGGAGTTTCAGCTTCAGCATCATTCCTTCCAAAGAAATCCCAGGGCTGATCTCCTTCCGAATGGGCTGGTTGGATCTCCTTGCAGTCCAAGGGACTCTCAAGAGTCTTCTCCAACACCACAGTTCAAAAGCATCAATTCTTCGGCGCTCAACCTTCTTCACAGTCCAACTCTCACATCCATACATGACCACAGGAAAAACCATAGCCTTGATTAGATGAACCTTTGTTGGCAAAGTAATGTCTCTGCTTTTGAATATGTTATCTAGGTTGGTCATAACTTTCCTTCCAAGGAGTAAGCATCTTTTAATTTCATGGCTGCAGTCACCATCTGTAGTGATTTTGGAGCCCAGAAAAATAAATTTGACACTGTTTCCACTGTTTCCCCATCTATTTCCCAGGAAGTGGTGAGACCGGATGCCATGATCTTCGTTTTCTGAATGTTGAGCTTTAAGCCAACTTTTTCACTCTCCACTTTCACTTTCATCCAGAGGCTTTTGAGTTCCTCTTCATTTTCTGCCAAAAGGGTGGTGTCGTCTGCATATCTGAGGTTATTGATATTTCTCCCGGCAATCTTGATTCCAGTTTGTGTTTCTTCCAGTCCAGCATTTCTCATGATGTACTCTGCATAGAAGTTAAATGAACAGGGTGACAATATACAGCCTTGATGAACTCCTTTTCCTATTTGGAACCAGTCTGTTGTTCCATGTCCAGTTCTAACTGTTGCTTCCTGACCTGCATACAGATTTCTCAAGAGGCAGATCAGGTGTTCTCACCTCCTGAGAACTGAAGGTACAAATTATAGTGTTTCAATTGGCACCATGCTAATTTATCTTGGCCTAAAATAGTGAATGGGCTTCCCTGGTGGCTCAGGTGGTAAAGAATCTGCCTGCAATGCTGGAGACCTGGGTTCAATATCTGGGTTGGGAAGATTACCTGGAGGAGGGCATGGAGGCTTACTCGAATATTCTTGCCTGGAAAATCTCCATGGACAGAGAAGCTGGGTGGGTTACTGTCCATGGGGTCGCAAAGAGTCAGACGTGACTGAGCAACTAAGCACAGCACAACACAAAATAGTGAATACTGAGCAAGTAAAGGAAAAACCTCTTCCTCTCAGAAATTGGTCTTCATTTTTTCATGAGAATTGCTAGTCTTCCTCCCAAAGCCAAAACCATAAATTTTTTAGTGTTTGACCTCAATATATTTTCTCTTAACTCAGCTTTTAAACCTTCTCTGCCTCCTGCTACCATTCACTTTCTAGTACATTTGAAATCTGTCCAAGCCGTTCCTGGGCTTCAGGTGTCTGAGACCTGATTTATTTCATTGATATATTAAAACACCCTTGAATCCAGCCAACGTATGTGGCCAGTTTTACTTGCTTTGCTCCCATACTGGTAATGGAATTTTTATGGCTGTAAAATATCTGGGTCATGTGGCATTTTCATCTTCTGTTGTCTTGAGCTGGTATAGTTTTACCAACGTGCCATTAAGGGATGGTTCCTTTACCATCATTGTGCTGCCTGGGGCCTTGCCCACTTTGCACTGTAAGTCAGAACAAGAGACCCTCCAAGTATTTAATTTCCCTGACTAATATATACCCTTTACTTCTTCACAACTGATATCACAGCAGATGGGGAATGTATTCTGGTTTCATCCCCTTTTCCTTGTCCCCTTCCTCTGCCTCCTCATCATCAGTATTGAGTTGGCAACACATATATATGGGTTTCCCTGGTGGCTCAGCTGGGAAAAAATCCACCTGCAATGTAGGAGACCTGGGTTTGATCCCTGGGTTGGGAAGATGCCCTGGAGAAGGAAAAGGCTACCAACTCCAGTATTCTGGCCTGGAGAATCCCCATGGACAGAGGAGCCTGGGGGCTACAGTCCATAGGGTCACAAAGAGTTGGACACAACTAAGCGACTAAGCACAGAATAGCATATATATATGTTATATATATATATATATATATACACACACACACATAGCACATATATATACACATATACATATAGCATATATATATACATATATATAGAGAGAGACAGATCAAAAAACTATAAAGTACAAAGATGTGTACTATTAAAATAATCCTCTTTCTAACATTTCCCAATATAATCCAGTGTCTGAGCTGTGTCCTTTTCCCTGGGTCTCTCCTTTCAGATACATGGTTTTACCTGCCTAGCGCCCTTCTTGTTGTTGTTTTTAAGTCATGTCCCGATCTTTGAAACCCCATGAACTCAGCATCCCAGGCTTCCCTGTCCTTCACTGTCTCCTGGAGTTTGCTCAGATTCATGTCCACTGAGTCAGTGATGCCATCCAACCATCTTATCCTCTGTCATCCCCTTCTCTCTTGCCCTCAATCATTCCCAGCATCAAGGTCTTTTCCACTGAGTGAGCTCTTTGTATCAGGTGGCCAAAGTATTGGAGCTCCAACTTAAGCACCGGTTCTTCCAATGAATATTCAGGGTTGATTTCTCTTAGAATTGACTGGTTTGATCTCCTTGCTGTCCATGGGACTCTTGAGAGTCTTCTCCAGCACCACAATTCAGTTCAGTTCAGTTCAGTCGCTCAGTCGTGTCCGACTCTTTGCGACCTCATGAATCACAGCACGCCAGGCCTCCCTGTCCATCACCAACTCCCAGAGTTCACTCAGACTCAAGTCCCTCGAGTCAGGGATGCCATCCAGCCATCTCATCCTCTGTCGTCCCCTTCTCCTCCTGCCCTCAATCCCTCCCAGCATCAGAGTCTTTTCCAATGAGTCAACTCTTCGCCTGAGGTGGCCAAAGTACTGGAGTTTCAGCTTCAGCATCATTCCTTCCAAAGAAATCCCAGGGCTGATCTCCTTCCGAATGGGCTGGTTGGATCTCCTTGCAGTCCAAGGGACTCGCAAGAGTCTTCTCCAACACCACAGTTCAAAAGCATCAATTCTTCAGTGCTCAGCCTTCTTCACAGTCCAACTCTCACATCCATACATGACCACAGGAAAAACCACAGCCTTGACTAGATGAACCTTTGTTGGCAAAGTAATGTCTCTGCTTTTGAATATGCTATCTAGGTTGGTCATAACTTTCCTTCCAAGGAGTAAGTGTCTTTTAATTTCATGGCTGCAGTCACCATCTGCAGTGATTTTGGAGCCCAGGAAAATAAAGTCTGACACTGTTTCCACTGTTTCCCCATCTATTTCCCATGGAGTGATGGGACCGGATGCCATGATCTTCGTTTTCTGAATGTTGAGCTTTAAGCCAACTTTTTCACTCTCCACTTTCACTTTCATCCAGAGGCTTTTGAGTTCCTCTTCACTTTCTGCCATAAGGGTGGTGTCATCTGCATATCTGAGGTTATTGATATTTCTCCCGGCAATCTTGATTCCAGTTTGTGTTTCTTCCAGTCCAGCATTTCTCATGATGTACTCTGCATATAAGTTAAATAAACAGGGTGACAATATACAGCCTTGATGAACTCCTTTTCCTATTTGGAACCAGTCTGTTGTTCCATGTCCAGTTCTAACTGTTGCTTCCTGACCTGCATACAGATTTCTCAAGAGGCAGGTCAGGTGGTCTTTCCACTATTGGAAAGAATCAATCCTTGGTTGCTCAACCTTTATGGTCCAGCTGTCACATCTGTACATGACCACTGGAAAACTATAGCTTTGACTATACGGACCTTTGTCGGCAAAGTGACATCTCTGCTTTTTAATATGCTGGCAGGTTTGTCATAACCTTTCTTCCAAGGAGCCAGCATCTTTTAATTTCATGGCCGCAGTCACTGTCCTTTAATAATGTATAAATGAATCATTTTGTCGTATAGCATAAATTAACACAATATTGTAATTCAGCTATACTTCAATTTTTTTCATTTTAAAAACTTTTTAAAAAGAAGTTGGCTCAAAGGAACAATATTGCCAAATTCTATAGGACTATTGGATTATCCTATGAAATGGGAGACTTCAAAGCAAAGCTAATTCATAGTGCTTAGGATAGGTAAGCGTTATCTTTAAACAGCCTGTATTTTGTGGATGCCTTATAGTTTTTCTTATAACCTCTTGTTCCATCTAGAAAGCTGATCAGTAGAACTGGGGGACAGAGAACCATCTAGAACAGGAAAGTAAGATATTTCATCATTTTTTTTAACCAGTTCCAAGTCACTTTCTCTTCTCACTCCCTGGAATCAGATGGGTGTTATACTCGTGATGGCTTACAATTAGATTCAGTGGTGTTTTTGTTTTCTTAATCATACATGTTGGAGAAGACTCTTGAGAGTCCCTTGGACAACAAGGAGATCCAACCAGTCCATCCTAAAGGAAATCGGCCCTGAATACTCATTGGAAGGACTGATGCTGAAACTGAAACTCCAATACTTTGGCCACCTGATGTGAAGAACTGACTCATTGGAAAATACCCTGATGCTGGGAAAGATTGAAGGCAAGAGGAGAAGGGGACAGCAGCGAATAAGATGTTGGATGACATCACCAACTCAATGGACATGAGTTTGCATAAACTCTGGGAGTTGGTGATGGACAGGGAGGCCTGTAGTGCCACAGTCCATGGGGTCACAATGAGTTGGACATGACTGAGCAACTGAACTGAACTGAATCATACATGAACCATGGCATGTCTTGCAAATCAGCAGTGTCTTGAAGTAAAGTGAAGTGAAAGTTGCTCAGTCGTGTCCAACTCTTTGCAGGGTGACAATATACAGCCTTGACCTACTCCTTTCCCGATTTGGAACCACTCTGTTGTTCCATGTCCAGTTCTAACTGTTTCTTCTTGACCTGCATACAGATTTCTCAGAAGACAGGTAAGGTGTCCTGGTATTCCCATCTCTTGAAGAATTTTCCACAGTTCATTTTCATCCACACAGTCAAAGGCTTTGGCCTACTCAATAAAGCAAAAGTAGATGTTTTTCTGAAACTCTCTTGGTTTTTCAATGATCCAATGGATATTGGCAATTTGATCTCTGATTCCTCTGCCTATTCTAAATCCATCTTGAACATCTGGAAGTTCATGATTCACGTACTGTTGAAGCCTGGCTTGGAGAATTTTGAGCATTACTTTGCTAGTGTGTGACGCACGTGCAATTGTGTGGTAGCATGAGCATTCTTTGGCATTGCCTTTCTTTGGCACTGGAACGAAAACTGACCTTTCCCAGTCCTGTGGCCACTGCTGAGTTTTCCAAATTTGCTGGCATATTGAGTGCAGCACTTTCACAGCATCATCTTTCAGGATTTGAAATAGCTCAACTGGAATTCTATCACCTCCACTAGCTTTGTTTGAGTGGTCCACTTGACTTCACATTCCAGGATGTCGCGCTCAGGAGGGTGATCACACCATTGTGGATATCTCAGTCATGAAGATCTTTTTTGTATACTTTTTCTGTATATTCTTGCCACTACTTCTTAACATCTGCTTCTGTTATGTCCATACTGTTTCTGTTCTTTATTGTGCCCATCTTTGCATAAAATCTTCCCTTGATATCTCTTAATTTTCTTGAAAGATCTCTAGTCTTTCCCTTTCTTTTCCTTTTTTCTTTTTCCATTCTTTTCTAGTTTTCCTCTATTTCTTTTCATTAATCAGTGAGGAAGGCTTTCTTATCTCTCCTCACTATTCTTTGGAACTCTGCATTCAAATGCGTATATCTTTTCTCCTTTTCCTTTAGCTTCTTTTCTTTTCTCAGTTATTTGTAAGGTCTCCTCAGACAACCATTTTGCCTTTTTGCATTCCCATTTCTTGGGGATGGTCTCGATCACTGCCTCCTGTACAATGTCATGAAGCTCCATCCATAGTTCTTCAGGCACTCTGTCAGATCTAATCCCTTGAATCTATTTGTCACTTCCAATGTATAATCGTAAGGGATTTGATTTAAGTCATGCCTGAATGGTCTAGTGGTTTTCCCTACTTTCTTCAATTTAAGTTTGAATTTGGCAATAAAGAGTTCATGATCTGAGCCACAGTCAGCTCCTGATCTTGTTTTTGTTGACTGTATAGAGCTTCTCCATCTTTGGCTGTCAAGAATATAATCAATCTGATTTCAGTATTGACCATCTGGTGATGTCCATGTGTAGAGTCTTCTCTTGTGTTGTTGGAAGACGGTGTTTGCTATGACCAGTGCATTTTCTTGGCAAAACTGCTAGCCTCTTCCCTGTTTCATTTTGAATTCCAAGGCCAAATTTGCTTGTTACTCCAAATATCTCTTGACTTCCTACTTTTCCATTCCAGTCCCCTATAATGGAAATGACATTTTTTTGGGGTGTTTATTCTAGAAGATTTATACGGTCTGAAGAGAAAGAATTGATGCTTTTGAACTGTGGTGTTGGAAAAGACTCTTGAGAGTCCCTTGGACTTCAAGAACATCCAACCAGTCCATTCTAAAGGAGATCAGCCCTGGGATTTCTTTGGAAGGAATGCTGCTAAAGCTGAAACTCCAGTACTTTGGCCACCTCATGCGAAGACTTGACTCATTGGAAAAGACTCTGATGCTGGGAGGGATTGGGGGCAAGAGGAGAAGAGGATAACAGAGGATGAGATGGCTGGATGGCATCACTGACTCGACGGACGTGAGTCTGAGTGAACTCCGGGAGTTGGTGATGGACAGGGAGGCCTGGCATGCTGCGATTCATGGGGTCGCGAAGAGTCGGACATGACTGAGAGACTGATCTGATCTGATTCTAGAAGATCTTTTAGGTCTTCTTAGAACTGTTCAACTTCAACTTCTTCAGCATTAGTGGTTGGGGCATAGACTTGGATTACTGTGATATTGAATGGTTTGCCTTGGAAACAAACAGGGATCAATCTGTCATTTTTGAGACTGCACCCAAGAACTGCATTTCAGAACTGTACTCTGCATATAAGTTAAATAAGCAGGGTGACAATATACAGCCTTGATGTACTCCTGCTTCTTATTTAGAAGAAGTCTGTTGTCCCATGTCCAGTTCTTTTTTTTTTTTTTCCTTTACAATATTGTATTGGTTTTGCCATACATCAACATGAATCCTCCACGGATGTACACATGTTCCCCATCCTGAATCCCCCACCCACCTCCCTCCCCATCCCATCCCTCTGGGTCACCCCAGTGCACCAGCCCCGAGCATCCTGTATCATGCATCGAACCTGGACTGGCGATTCATTTCACATATGATATTATACATGTTTCAATGCCATTCTCCCAAATCATCCCACCCTCGCCCTCTCCCACAGAGTCCATAAGACTGTTTATATATCTGTGTCTCTTTTGCTGTCTCGCATACAGGGTTATTATTATCATCTTTCTAAATTCCATATATATGTGTTAGTATACTGTATTGGTGTTTTTCTTTCTGGCTTACTTCACTCTGTATATGTATTTCTGTGTTGTCTGTTGTGATCTCTCCATTTTCATTTCTAATTTTATTGATTTGATTTTTCTCCCTTTGTTTCTTGATGAGTCTGACTAATGGTTTGTCAATTTTATTTATCCTTTCAAAGAACCAGCTTTTGGTTTTGTTGATTTTTGCTATGGTCTCTTTTGTTTCTTTTGCATTTATCTCTGCCCTAATTTTTAAGATTTCTTTCCTTCTACTAACCCTGGGGTTCTTCATTTCTTCCTTTTCTAATTGGTTTAGGAGTAGAGTTAAGTTATTTATTTGACTTTTTTCTTGTTTCTTGAGGTATGCCTGTATTGCTATGAACCTTCCCCTTAGCACTGCTTTTACAGTGTCCCACAGGTTTTAGGTTTTTGTGTTTTCATTTTCATTTGTTTCTATGCATATTTTGATTTCTTCTGTGATTTGATGGTTATTCAGCAGCATGTTGTTCAGCCTCCATATGTTGGAGTTTTTAGTAGTTTTTCTCCTGTAATTGAGATCTAATCTTACTGCATTGTGGTCAGAAAAGATGCTTGGAATGATTTCAATATTTTGAATTTACCAAGGCTAGATTTATGGCCCAGGATGTGATCTATCCTGAGAAGGTTCCGTGTGCACTTGAGATTTATGGCCCAGGATGTGATCTATCCTGAGAAGGTTCCGTGTGCACTTGAGAAAAAGGTGAAATTCATTGTTTTGGGGTGAAATGTCCTATAGATATCAGTTAGGTCTAACTGGTCTATTGTATCATTTAAATTTTGTGTTTCCTTGTTAATTTTCTGTTTAGTTGATCTATCCATAGGTGTGAGTGGGGTATTAAAGTCTCCCATTATTATTGTGTTATTGTTAATTTCCCCTTTCATACTTGTTAGCATTTGTCTTACATATTGTGGTGCTCCTATGTTGGGTGCATATATATTTATAATTGTTATTGCTTCTTCTTTGATCCTTTGATCATGATGTAGTGTTCTTCTTTGTCTCTTTTCACAGCCTTTGTTTTAAAGTCTATTTTATCTGATATGAGTATTGCTACTCCTGCTTTCTTTTGGTCTCTATTTGCATGGAATATCTTTTTCCAGCCCTTCACTTTCAGTCTGTATGTGTCCCTTGTTTTGAGGTGGGTCTCTTGTAGACAACATATGTAGGGGTCTTGTTTTTGTATCCATTCATCCAGTCTTTGTCTTTTGGTTGGAGTATTCAACCAAATATACGGAATCTATAAAAATGATACAAATAAACTTGTTTGCAAAACAGAAGCAGACTCACAGACATAGAAAACAAACTATGGTTATCAAAGGGGAAATGTGTGAGGGGAGATAAATTAGAAGTTTGGAATTAACACATACACACTGCTATATATAAAATAGATAAACAACAAGATACTATTGTATGACACAGGGAACTCTACTCAGTGTTTTATAATAACCAATATGGGAAAAGACTCTGAGAAAGAATATGTGTGTGTGTGTGTGTGTGTGCGTGTGTGCGCGTGTGTGTGTGTGTGTATGGGTTTCCCTTGTGGCTCAGCTGGTAAAGAATCTGCCTGCAATGCAGGAGAACTGGGTTCAGTCCCTCGGTTGGGAAGATCCTCTGGAGAAGGCAAAGGCTATCTACTCCAGTATTCTGGCTGAGAGAATTCCAGGAGTGTATACTCCATGCGGTCACGAAGAGTTGGACACGACTGAGCAACTTTCACTCACTCATATATTTGTGTGTGTGTGTAAATATGCAGCTGCATTTCTTTGCTGTACACCTAAAATTAGCACAACATTGTGAATCAACTATGTGTGTGTGCTATGTCCCTTCAGTAGTGTCCAGCTCTTTGTGAACCTGTAGACTGTAGCCCACCAGGATCCTCTGTCCATGGGGGTTTTCCAGGCAAGAATACTGGAATGGGTTGCCATGCCCTCGTCCAGGGCATCTTCCCAACCTAGGAATTGAACCTGAGTCTGCACTGGCAGGTGGGTTCTCTACTACTGGTGCCACCTTACTGCAACAAAAAATATTAAGAATAAAAAATAAACTGCTATTTTATTGTACTGACACTACCATTACTTTTGATCTCTGCTCCAGCTGCTGAAACTTTACCCTAAATGATACAATTCTGATCTTTCCTCACACAGCCAGCCAAGAAGAACGGAAGTAAAATTTTCTCCTTTTCTTTGGGCATGTGGGCCAGACTCTTGCAAGAATTATGAGAACCAGGGGCAAAAAATGAAATGGTATTTGAAAGAATTTGTACCTGAAAGTGAACTTGTGATATGAAAAATGGGTGATTGGTGGGTACAGGGGACTCACATGCTTTCAAACAGACTTAGGGGTGGCCGTGTGCGAAAAGAGATCTGTTTCAGTGGTGGCTGTGTCAGGTAAAGGGCCGTCCTGATCTGGCATTTCTTGGTGAGTCAGGAGCTGTGACAAACAACTCAGGCTCACAAATCAGATGGAAACTGGAAAAATGCATTTCATTTGAGATACCTTTTTCTCAGAAGGTGCGTACATCCTCGGGCATGTCTGACTCTTTTGTGACCCCATGGACTGTGGCCTCCCAGGCTTTGCCGTCCATGGAATTTCCCATGCAAGAACACTGGAGTGGGTTGCATTTTCTTCTCCAGGGGATCTTTCTCCCCCAGGATCGAGACACACGCAAATAGAGGGGGTTTTAGATGAAAAATAAAAGGCAAAAAGAACAACACATGAAGCAGGATACTGAAGAAACTGATTCATGAAGGAAGATAAAACCAACTAAATATGTATCTTTCATGGTAACTATACAGTCTTGAAGTGACAAAGACAGGAAGGAATCATTTAATGTCATTGACCCAGGAGGAAAGGAAGTGAAATTCAGAAAAGAGAAATGTACTCCAAGTGTCCAGGGAGCAATCCAGGCAATGAACTCCGTCTGATCACACCAGTCTTGCCGTGGAAGATTCAGCGCCTAATGGACTTAATCCTATTGGTGAGAATGGGATAAATGCTTCTATGTTGAGATGTAGTTGCTCTCTGCTCACTGTGGGACTGTGCCAGTAAATTTACTAAACCAGCCATGAAGATCAGTCTGCTCCACGAGCCCAGAAGAACCACGTGGCAACAGGTGGCTCTCCTCAAGAATATGTATAAGCTGTTTGAATCTTCTTTCCCTGCCATGCTGGTTGATTGTGGAAATCTGTGTAGGGATCTAGACTTGGAGTAGGAAATAGCAAAAAGGACTGCTGGACAAAGATATATTATCTATATATCAGGAACATTAGTTCTTGAATCTGTAGCCAGACACCAATTCCTCCCCCACACTTCCCACGGAGAAAACTTATGAACAAAACTGTCATTCAAAAAAATACATGTACCCCAATGGTCATAGAAGCATTATTTACAATAATCAAGATATGGAAGCCACCAAAGTATTCATGGGGAGATGAATAGATAAGGAATGACATGGTACATATATACAATGGAATATTACTCAGCCATAAAAAAGAAAGAGTGCCATTTTCAGCAACGTAGGTGGACCTAGAGATGATCATATTAAGTGAAGTCAGAGAAAGACAAATATCATATGATATCACTTAAACGTGGGATCTAAAAAAAATGATACAAATGAATTTACCTAAGAAACATAAACAGACTAACAGATACAGTAAGCAAATTTATGGTTACCAAAGGGAAAAGGGAAGGAAGGGATAAATTAGGAGTTTGGCATTAACAGAATCACACTACTAAGTATAAAACAGATAAACAGCAAGGTCCTCTTGTATAGTACAGGGAACCATGTTCAATATCTTGTAATCTGTAATGGAAAAGAATCTTAAACAGGATATATATATATATATATATATTCAGTTGTATATAATATATATTAATTATTATAAATACATACAATTATGTATAATATATTATTATATAGAATAATAATTATATATATGTTATATAAATAACTGAGTCATCTTGCTGTATACCAGAAACTGACACAATGTGAATCAACTATACTTCAATAAAAATAAATAAATTCATCAGAAAATAAAGAATTTCTGGCAAGGATCTCTCCCTTGTCTAAAAAATTTGAAAGATTGAATACTTTGAACCATTTGAACTGCTACAGGGCAGTTTCCTATTTAAAGAATTGATATTACATTATAGAACCACACTTAGAAGTTCATTCTGGTAATATTTATATGAATACTAATGATAAGTGATTTTTTTAAATTAATTTATTTTTATTGAAGGATAATTGCTTTACAGAATTTTGTTGTTTTCTGTCAAACCTCAACATGAATCAGCCATAGGTACACATATGTCCCCTCCCTTCTGAACCCCCCTCCCATCTGCCTCCCCCATCCCACCCCTCTATGTTGATACAGAGCCCCTGTTTGAGTTTCCTGAGCCATAGAGCAAATTCCCGTTGGCTATCTATTTTATGTATGGTAATATAAGTTTCCATGTTACTCTCTCCATACATCTCACCCTCTCCTCACCTCTCTCCATGCCCATAAGTCTGTTCTCTATGTCTGTTTCTCCACTGTTGCCTGCAAATAAATTCTTCAGTACCGTTTTTTCTACATTCCATATATATGTATTAAAATACAATATTTATCTTTCTCTTTATGCCTTACTTCACTCTATATAATAGGCTCTAGGTTTATCTACCTCATTAGAATGGACTCAAATGTATTCCTTTTTATGGCTGAGTAATATTCCGTTGTGTATTTATCCATTCATCTGTCAATGGATATTTAGGTTGCTTCCATGTTCTAGCTATTGTAAATAGTGCTGCAGTGAACACTGGGATACATGTGTCTTTTCAATTTTGGTTTCCTCAGGGTATATGCCTAGGAGTGGGATTGCTGGGTCATATTGTGGTTTTATTCCTAGTATTTTGAGGAATCTCCATACCGTCTTCCATAGTGGCTGTATCGATTTACATTCCCACCAACAGTGCAAGAGCGTTCCCTTTTCTCCACACCCTCTCCAGCATGGATTATTTGTAGACTTTTTGATGAGGGCCATTCTGACCTGTGTGAGGTGATATCTCATTGTAGTTTAGATTTACAGTTCTCTAATAATGAGCAATGTTAAGCATCTTTTTGTGAGTTTGTTAGCCATCTGTATGTCTTCTTTGAAGAAATGTCTGTTTAGGTCATTTTCCCCACTTTTTGATTGGGTTGTTTGTTTTTCTGGTATTGAGTTGTATGAGCTGCTTGTATATTTTGAAATTAATCCTTTATCAATTGTTTCATTTGCTATTATTTTCTCCCATTCTGAGAGTTGTCTTTACACCTTGCTTATAGTTTCCTTTGCTGTGATTTTTTTTTTAGCTATTTTCCCTTTTAGGTGTGATTCTAGAGTCATCATTATTAATATATTTAAAGTAAGATATATTTGTCTTTATAAGAGTGTAGCTGATCATTAAAAAATGAAAATGGGGTTGAGAAGACACAGTTCATCATTCATTCAAGCACTCTTGCAACTCTATGTATGTTACCTCAGGTGTATTTTCTTCCATTCCTTTTATTTGTCTTAAAGCAATTATGTTTACACCAGAATCTTGTTGTTGTTGTTTAGTCACTGCTGCTGCTGCTGCTAAGTCGCTTCAGTCGTGTCCAACTCTGTGCAACCCCATAGACGGCAGCCCACTAGGCTCCTCTGTCCCTGGGATTCTCCAGGCAAAAATACTGGAGTGGGTTGCCATTTCCTTCTCCAATGCATGAAAGTGAAAAGTGAAAGTGAAGTCACTCAGTCGTCACTAAGTCGTGTCTATTTTGCGACCCCATGGACTCTAGCCCACCAGCCTCCTCTGTCATGTGATTCTCCAGGCAAGAATACTGGAGTGGGTTGTGATGCTCTCCTCCAGGGAATCTTCCCCACTTGGGGATCTAACCCTCATCACTTTTGTCTCCTGCATTGGCAGGCAGGTTCTTTACCACTAGCACCGCCTCAGAAGCCCTGATCCTTCCCCTAAAAATGCAGCCTCTTGCCCCTTTGATTTTAACTTATGGAGACTGAATTTGGACTTCTGACTTTCAGTGCTGTGAGATGGCTGTTCATGTTATTTTTCTTAAGCCACTGAGATTGTGGTAATTTATTACAGCAGCAGGAAACTAATACTGACCAGCATTTCTGTCACCTTGACTTTTTCCTTCTAGTTGCTTTTTGTCATAACCTTTTGCATTGATTAAAATAGTTCTTCTTTGTGCAAACCACCTGTTGAATAGAGGAAATTGTGATAGTGAGAGCTGTCCAGCCTGGCAGTGCACGCCAAGGCGGGTGTGCAGTCTTAATGGAAATGTGATTCTCGACAAAACTGGGCATCTGTCCAAATACAAATCCTTCCTTATTTGCAGGTTTGCAAATGTAATTTCTGAGATCTCTGCATTGATTCTCTTTTCAGTGATAACTTTTATTCTAGTTGATATTACTGTGTTGCTGTGTGTGCATGCTCTGCGTGTCTGACTCTTCGTGACCCCATGAACTCTAGCTCGCCAGGCTCCTCTGTGCCTTGAATTTCCCAGGGAAAGATACTGGAATGGGTTGCCATTTCCTCTTCCAGGGGATCTTCCTGACCCAGGGATCAAACCCCAGTCTCCTCTGTTTCCTACTTTGGCAGGCGGATTCTTTACCACTGAGCCACCTGGGAAGCCTGGCTGATATTACTACATAAATATTATTTAAAATCTGTATTTTTAACTTGGTATTTAATGAGTATTTTCCAACTTATTTCATGGTCTTTAGACCCATCTCTGACTGCCTTGGGAGGAATTAATACATGTTTTAAAAATTTATTTATTTACTTATGGCTATGGTGGGCCTTCGTTGCTGCACACAGGCCTTCTCTAATTGTGTTGTACAGACTTCTCATCAGGGTTGCTTCTCTTGTTGCAGAGCACAGATCTAGGAGCGCAGGCTTGAGTAGTTGTGGTGCATGGGCTTAGGTGCTCCCTGGCATGTGAGATCTTCCTGGACTAGAGACTGAACCTATGTCCCCTCCACTGGCAGGCAGATTCTTGACCACTGGACCACCAGGGAAGCCCTTAATACATTTTTGTTGTGGGAAACCAACAAAAATAATTTTTACATTTGGTTCTTGGTATCTCTCTCTCATTTTTTTCATTTTCAAAGTGACTAATTATTTGAACATTATCTATTGAGTAATCGATTCTTTCCTTATTCCTTGTAAATGCTGTTGTGACCTTTATTACACGTTATCTGCCTGTATTAGTGGAGATAGGCCAGGCTATGGTATTGTAGCACTGTAAGCTTTAGGAAATCATTAGCATAGCATTATAAACACGTGTTTGCCGTACCCAGCTCACTCTGAGGCTGGTCATGGGATCCTCCTCTATCTTAAAGTTATGCCATCTGGAAGAGATGAAGAGATGGCCCCCCCCCCCCACACACACACACAAAAAAGAGATGGCCCTCAAGTTGGATGCTATAGGTCAGAAATGGGCTGGAGAATCAAAGACATGAGTTTAAGTGCTAAATCTAGATGTGTCTTATGTGACTTCTGCCACCCTTCATAGGCAAAACTCAGTTGCATGTTTCCAATCTAATTTCAGAGAATGTTTAGAGATTTATTCATCCTGTATGTATATGGAGAAAAGAAGCTTTGGTGAGCATATAGCAGTATCTCAACCCTAGATCATCACATGCATGGTTCTGATCTTAGATGCTCCATTTTGTTCCAAAGAACTATTTATCTATTCTTATTTTAGCACAGCTCTCTTTTAATGACTATTATTATATTTTTCCAGTACATTTTGACATAGAGTAGGAAAAAATCTTTTTATTTTATGTCTTTTTTCCCTTAAATATTCCTGGCTTTTCTTATGCAAATAAATTCATTTAATAAAATGATGAAGATATTCTCAACACAAACATACACACAATCTCACTGGCATTTTGATTGGAAATGTATTACATTCATATTTTCATTTTGAGGAGAAACATCAATATCTATATATTATTCATTATTTCCTTCAGTTGCTGATATTTTGAAAACAAAACAAAAATACCTGCAATTTTAACCCAAAGTCCCTTTGAAAGAATCTGTGGGACAGTTATCCTGTGATAACATTATTTAATGGAGTAGAAAGAAATCAGACGTGGAAATCCCTGTGAACAAATCACACAGTTCACCAGGCCCTTGTGCATTTGAAGAATCATTGGGGACAGATTATGACTTGTCAGTCAATCCTGCAAGGGTCTCTCCTTCATGGTAAATCGTGCCCAGGGACCCTTGGTTCAATGTCTGTCCAACACATGGCAGAGCTTGCTGCCTGCCATGGGTTCGGTCCATTTTCAAATGTTTTAAAAAATTGTTCATCTTGTTTTCAGATTCCTAAATTGCAATCCAGGACAAACTGATAGTTCTAAGGGTGTGAGGATATGCTTTCTTTTTCTCAAAACCTCATCCCCACTAAGTGCAAGACAGGGGCATGACAATGTATCTAGTTCGCCCTTGACTCTTTTGAAAGGAAACTGCAGTTGTTCAAATATTACACTGATATTCATAGCAACTAAGCCTTTTCATGCATCTTACGGAAATCATTTTTAAACTTCTCTGCCACTCCAGTGATCACACATGCTTCTTTAATATAGATGAAGTCTTCTTCAATGACTAATTAAACTTCTGTCTGATTAATAATGATAACAACAAAGCTACTGTTGATTAAGCGTGTGTTGTGTGTCAACAGCATTCTCATTGTTTTCTTTGCATCAGTGTATTTCATCCTCAGATCCACGTGTGAAGTAGGCACTATTATTTTCGTCATTGTTCAGGGGTGGAAACTGGGACAGAGAGAGTAATCTTGAAGGTCTCTCAAACTGCAAGCCCAGAGCCGGTAACCAGTTTCCAGTCTTCAGGCTCTGTTCCCACGCTTCTTCCACTCATGGAATGACGTTCCCTTTCAGTTCTCTTTGGGCAGCTTACACAGAAATTCAGAGTTATTCTTTCCTCTTGCTATTATCTATCTCATTATAAATGTTTAGTGACTGGAGAAAGCCTTGATCTTTTCCACAATCTCCTGGAACATTCCCATCTTTGATAAATACAGAAAGTCATTTGAATCAATGCGGGGAACCCAACTTACAGCTTGCAGCCAAGCCTTGTGGTGCCCAGCTTAGGCTGTTTCTCTTAGGCTACTTGGACCATGGAGGGTAGTCAAGGAAGGTACTTCTCTGTGATGGTTAAAGTGAAATAGACAAAGTCCAGTCATAACACCCTACTTCAGGCTTGCGTATGTTACACCTGCTCACATCCCATTGGCCAAAGCAAGTCACATGGCAGAGCCCAAAGGCAAATGATGAGGAAGTGACCACCATCCTCATGAGCTTAAAGGCATTCGTGTGTGTGTGCGTGCTCAGTCATGTCTGACTCTTTACGACCCTATTGACTGAAGCCCACCAGGCTTCTCTGTCCATGGGATTTTCCTGGCAAAAATACTGGAGTGTGTTTCCTTTTCATCTTCCAGAGAATTTTCCCAACCCAAGGATCAAACCTGCATCTCCTGCATTGCATGCAGATTCTTCAACACTGAGCCTCTGGGGGAGGTCCTAAAGGAATTCATGTAGCCATATTCAAAGATCAGTAAGGTGGAAAATATGCTTCTTCTCTGGAAAGAGTGGGATATTATTTATAAATGATAATTTCACCTACCATATATTCATTTCAGGAACAATGCCAATACTATCCTTGGAATTTAAAAAACACAGACAGATTTCCCTAAGCCAAAAACTTTGGAGTATTGCTAAGACAAAATAAATATGAGCACAAACACAAAGCTCAAGCTAGTTCCTGAATCACCAAAAACCAAATCCAACAAGATGCCAGTTTTCACAATTCAGTATAATGGTTCACACAGAGGGGAAAAAAAGTAAAACTACATAACACGAAATAAAAGTATTTTTGTTGTTTCTAATAAGGAGTGTCTCTGCCAACTCTTTGTAGAAGTCATTTTTCAGAAATTTTATTTGATGGGAGCTCATATGAGCATACTTTTCAAAGTTTCTTTACTTTCCTTTAGGATACATTATTCCAGAAGCTTTCTTAAAACAGTAACAATAATTTCAAACTTAAAAATATTAAATTGTTCATGATTCTCTTAAAGAGAGGGGATAAACATCGGTGACAGCCTTCCATTACTCTGCTGTTAAGATAGCACTTCTAAATACAGAAGGAGCAGAAAATGTCTTTCTCAGAGAGTAAGGGAAAACACTAATAGAATTATTTAAAGCTACATAAAACTGTTTCTCCAGAAAAACTTTTCCTGTGAGTTTGCAAGGTGATAGGTTTGAGAAAGTACATGAATGATGTGTTTTGCTTTTCCTCTTCACAGAAAGTAAATGGATATGAAATAATGTCTAGGTGACACTATCAGAGGAACCAGGTGAAAATTCTCATCTGAATGTACTAACTGGAATCCACTAGAAGTTTACTAAATTCATGCCAAGGTTTATGATCGTACTGTGATTCCACGGGGAGAAAACCTCAGAAAATATCCTATGGCAAGTCTGGGGCATTTTATTACCTTCTTCTCAAACGTTGGTTTAAAACATTGAATCCATTGTATATAGGTCAATGGCAGAAATTCAAAGATGGTAGATGTTATCTTTTGTTAGTGTGGATGGTTAGTTTTCTCATATCAAAGTAAAAATATTATTTTGGAAAACATTCCATTGAAAATGACCCTTACTTGCATGCACATAAAGGAAGCAAAGTTTTTTTAAAAAAACCTGAATTTTTAAAAATGTCTGAAAATTTTGGTGAATAAGACAGATTACTTCCTCATAAATACTTCTCTTATCAAGGAAGATACTCATCTTGGTAAATTAGCAGTTCTTGGGATGGAAAATTCTAACTGAGGAAGAAAGGTATTTAAAAGTGGGAAGGTGGGGGATTCCCTGGTGGTCTAGTGGTTAAGAATCTGCTTGCCAGTGCAGGGGACATGGGTTTGATCTCTGGTCCCAGAAGATCCCACACGCCGTGGAGCAACTAGTGTTGTGTGCCACAACTATTGAGCCTGTGCTCTAGAGCCCCAGACCTGCACCTGCAGAGCCCACGCTCTAGAGCCCGTGCTCCACAATGAGAGAAGCCGCTGCAGTGAGAAGCCTGCACGCTGCAGTGAGGAGTAGCCCCCACTCGCCGCAGCTAGGGAACAAAATCTGAGCAGCAATGAAGACCCAGCCAATAAATAAATTAATGCATTTTTTTAAAGTGGGAAAGTGAGTTTAAAGACTTTGCACATAAGTCAATAAAAGATTTCTAGCAAGATGACTATAATGTTTTCTATGAGCATTTGGGTTTGTCTCAAAAGAGACTATTTTTGAACTTTCCTTGTATGAAAATTTCTAAATGAGACAATGTAAAGAAATAATAGAAATAGTTGAACCTAGACCCTGGTGGTGATGAATTTTATCACTTGTGCCGAACTTGACCAATTGGTTAATGTCTGTCTAGCAACATTTTGGAGAAGGCAATGGCACCCCACTCCAGTACTCTTGCCTGGTAAATCCCATGGATGGAGGACCTGGTAGGCTGCAGTCCATGGGGTCACTAAGAGTTGGACACGACTGAGCAATTTCACCTTAACTTTTCACTTTCATGCATTGGAGAAGGAAATGGCAACCCACTCTAGTGTTCTTGCCTGGAGAATCCCAGGGACAGGGGAGCCTGGTGGGCTGCCATCTATGGGGTCGCACAGAGTCAGACACAACTGAAGCGACTTAGCAGTAGCAGCAGCAGCAACATTTTGAAAGTGAGTCTGTTAGAGAATTCCTGCTCAACTAGAAAAAGTACCAATATTAGCTATAAATTCCGGTCTACGTTAACATCTCCTGTAAAGGGCCAGATACTAAAATTTGAGGCTTTGCGAGCCATATGGTCCTCCCGGCAGCTGTTCAGCCCCTGCATTCTAGTGGGAAAGCAACTGAAGTCAGTGGAGGAATCATGAATTCAATGTGGCCATCTTTCCCATAAAATTTTATTTGTAGACATTTAAATTTAAATGATACGTAAGTCTCATATGTCATGAAATATCGCTCTTCTTTTGACTGTTTTCAACAATTAAAAATGTAGTTTTTTTTTTTTTTTTAGTTTATAAGCTGTTAAAAAATGGGTGGTTGACAAGGACATGTTGTGTAGCACAGGGAACTATACCCAATATTTTGTAATAACCTATGATGGAAGAAGAATCTGAAAAAGAGCATACCTGCGTGTGTGTGTATAACAGAATCATCGTGCTGTACACCTGAAACTAACACACCATGGTAAAGCGACTATACTTTGATAAAATAAAAAACTGAGACTGATATTGACATGTACACACTACTGTATTTAAAGTGGATAACCAATAAGGACCTACTGTATAGCACAGGGAACTCTGCTTAATGTTATGTGGCAGCCTGGATGGGAGAAGAGTTTGGGGGAAAATAGATACATGTATATGTATGGCAGAGTTACTTTGCTGTCCACCTAAAACTATCACAACATTGTCAATTGGCTATACTATACAAGATAAAAAGTTAAAAAACACCAAATGGTCAGTGGATTTGACCCATCCACTTATAACTGGCAACCCCTGATATAAAGGTTATAAATTGGAAGGGGAACCAAATGGGCTTGAATCAAGCGGTAACATCCTTTAACTGAACACACAGAATAACTATCACATGTAAATATGGGATGAAAGAGCTAATTTCTTCGTTATATTAAGAACTCTAAGAAATCAATAAGAAAACTGCTAACAATTCAATATAAAAAGAGTCAGATGTCTGGAACAGAAAATTTACCATGAGGCTCTACAAGTGGTTTCAAGCATTAAATAGGTACCCTGCCTCAGAAAAGGAGTGTCAATTTTCATCCAACAGATTTGTAAGAATCGAAATTCTTTTTAAAAATTTTATTTATTCATTTTTGGCTGTAGGTCTTCTTTGCTGTGAGGGCTTGCTCTAGTTGCTGCAGGCAGAATCAACTCTTCATTGCGGTACTTGGGCTTCTCACTGCATTGACTTATCTTGTCGCAGAACATGGGCTCTAGGGTGCTAGGGCTTCAGTAGTTGCGGCCTGTGGGCTCAAGAGTTGCAACCCCTGGCCTCTAGAGCACAAGCTCAGTAGCTGTGGTCCACAGGCTTAGTTGCTCTGTGGCATGTGGGATCTTCCCAGGCCAGACTTTGATCTCGTGTCTCCTGCATTGGCAGGTGGATTCTTTACTACTGAACCATCAGGGATGCCCAGGATTAAGATTCTTGAAAAAAAGTATTGGCAGGGATGTGAAAAGAAAGCTCTCTCCACATTTTTCTTGGAAGTTGAAACTGGTACAATCAGCTTGAAAGGCAATTTGACCTCCCTCAGTATTTGTCAAAGAAGCATCTTTGTTTACCCAGAAATTCCATTTTAGGGACATAACCTAGAGCCTTGGCCTCTGACAATTGTATAAAGGACACTTATGTAGCATCATTTATACTTTCAAAGGCTGGGAGTAGGTGAATGCTTATCAAAAAAACATCTGTTTCCATAAATGATGGTCTACTTTAAAATAGGATAGTGTGTGCTGAAAGGGGAAAGCATCAGTGTATAAATTGACCAATCTGAATCAATCTCCCAGGTATATTATTAAGTGAAAAAATAATAGCAGAGGGAATGAGAGAAAGCTATCATTGATGTGAATAATAAGCTAGAAATAGAAGTTGCATCTGAAGACTGGCAAAAGAGAAAGGGGTTTTATTTTTCTCCTTTGTAGTTTTATGACAATCTGAATTTCTTGCTATGTGCTCCTTCAGTCAAAACTTGAAAAAACAGGGATAAATTGTTATCAGCAAATTATTTGTCTCCCTTCCAGTTACAACAGAGTGTGATTTAAAACTTCTAACCTTTAAACCATGTCTAACTGAAGCTATAATGAGAAAATCGTTTGTCACATTGAACAAAAGCAATTGAGTTTCAAAAATGAAATGTTTATTTATAAAATAGAAAATGTGTAAGAGTGGTCTATTGAACTAATAATGAGAAAAAGATAAAACAAAGACAGCTGCCTTTTTTTTTTCCCTTTGGGCTCTTGAATCAGGAGACATTATTAAATGAGAACACCTAGCATGTTGTTATAAGTGTAATAAAGCTGACATAGCTTTTCCCCAATTTTGCACTTGACTGATTCTTTCTAGTCTTCCAGTTTGACCTTGATTCCCTTTCAGAGACAGCTGTCTCACTACTCTCTAAAACAGGCACGTGCCCAGACTGGTCATTTCCTACTACATTATCGCATTTTATTTTTATCACCAGTTTCCCTACTTCCTTATTTACGGCTCTGTTCCCTCCAGAATGTAACTTCTGTGAAAGCAAGTACTTCACCTGCGTCTACCATGCTTAGAATGAAGACTACTAACAGCAGTAAAAAGAACATATTCCAATTTAGTTTTTAAAACAAGGATGAGACACCTGTCAGAAGGGGTATCATACAAAGGTCTACACATGACAGACTTGTGGGTGAGGCTGTGGAGAAAAGGGCACCCTTCTGGATTGTTGGCAGGAATGTAAATCAGTGCAGCCACTGTGGAAAGTAGTATAGAGATTCCTTAAAAAGCTAAAAATAGAGATGCCATTAATCCAGCAATTCCACTCCTGGGTATATATCTGGAAAAAAATAAAAATACAAATTCGAAAAGATACATGTACCCCAGTGTTCATAGCATCACTGTTTACAATACCTGAGACACCAAAGCAACCTAAGTGCCCATTAATAGATGATGAATGGATAAAGAAGATGTAGTGCTTATATATACAATGGAATATTACACAGCCTTAAAAATAAGAAAATTCTGCCACTTGCAGCAACATGGTCGGACCTAGAGATCATCACACTGAATGAAGTAAGTCAGACAAAGACAAATATATGGTATCACTTTTATGTGGAACCTTAAAAAATGATGCAAGGGAACTTCTTTGCAAAACAGAAACAGACTCACAGACACAGATAACCAATGTCTGATTATCAAAAGGGAAAGTGGGAGAACAGATACATTGGGAGTACGGGATTAGCAGATGCACACTACTGTGTATAAAATAGGTGTACAACAAGGCCTACTTATAGCAGAGGGAATTACATTCAGTATATTGTAATAATCTGTAATGGAAAAGAATCTGAAAAGGAATACACATGTATATATATATATGTATATAATGTGTGTATATATATATGTATTTATAACTGAATCACTTTGCTGTACACATGAGTCATTGTAAATCAACTCTACGTCAATTAAGAACAATTAAAAAATACTGGCTAAAGCAGGGGAAATGTCAATAGCACATGAGATTGGCCATGGAAATTGTGAAGTGTGAACCACAATTTTTTGTTCTGCCACGAGATCAAAACTCAACATTTTTTCGGTGAGATGGGAAATAAAATCAGAGAGGACCTGTGAGCCCCTTGGCATAACTTATCCAATATGAACACTTGGTTTGTTCCAGCTCTGTCTCGCTGACTCTTCCCATCAGCACATATGCCTTTATCCATGTAAAAAATTAAATTAAAAAAGCCCATCAGGGATGGTGTTTTTGGCAAATGATGTTAAGGCAGAGTTTATTTTTAACCACAAACTTTGTCAGTGTGCATTGGAGAATGACCCAAATCCCAAAATCTGGAACCATCAGTTGCTATCACTGTTAATCAGTGATAGACAATCAGCCATTGTCTACCTGGTACCAGTTTTAGAGGTAGACATTTTCACACCAAGATCCTGCCTGTCATTTGAAATCTCTAAAAATCAATAATAGACTCTGCCAATCTAATTTACATGAACAAAAAAAGGTCAAGACAAACCGTAGACTGGGAGGGATTGGGGGCAAGAGGAAAAGTGGATGACAGAGGATGAGATGGCCGGATGGCATCACTGACTCGATGGACGTGAATCTGAGTGAACTCTGCGAGTTGGTGATGGACAGGGAGGCCTGGCATGCTGCGATTCATGGGGTCACAAAGAGTCGGACACGACTGAGCGACTGATCTGATCTGATCTGATCTGAGTGTTCGTATCTGGAAATTTTTAAGGCAATGCTTAGAAGAATGTAGACTTCTGTTAGTAAATGAAAATTGTGTTAGCCACCGCATACCTCCCCCCAACATTTTATGTGAGGGGTGTTCTTTTTTAACACAAGACGTTTGTATATGAGGCACCTCTGGGGCACTCCTTCAAGTTCTGTCAAGTTCAACCTTTTTCATTTTGGTTGTGCTGGGTTTTCGTTATGGCACACAGGCTTTTCTGGTGGTGATGTGTGGGCTCAGTTGCCTCACAGCATGTGGGATCTTAGTTTCCCCACCAGGGATCGAACCTGCATCCCCTGCATTGGAAGGCAGATTTTTAACCATGGGGCAACTAGGAAAGCCTCTCAAATTCAGCTCTTATTCCAGGCACGGAAGCAGAGACTAGTTCTACATGGGCTTCAATTCGATTGGTCCAGACACTGTCTGACAGGCTCCCAGTTCACGCATGTTGTATGTGTTTCTACCCCAGGGTTTCTCTCACCTTGAAGGAACCACTTGACATTGATGTGTGTGCTTCCCAGAAACTTGGGAAAAGCATATGCCTCTTGGGGCAACTCTTGAATAACTAGGGGACTGAAGCAAGCACATCACCTTTTCTTTCTTTCTCCAGCGTTGGCTCTGCATTGCCTCCTCTCTTTCAGAGAGTTCCCTGGTCAGGAAACTACTGCGTCTTTGATTGCCGATTCAATAACACGTCTCTTGTTTACTCTCTCCTCTTCCTCATGCCTTTATCCCTGACTCCACACCCTGAGATCACACTGCCATATCAGTGTGATCAGACTTTATCTTTGACTTTCTTTCTGGAGCAATTCAAGCTAAGATGCCTCTAACAGGAAAAACTCTTCTGTAAATGTTCAGAACATGTGAAGGAAGGTAAATTTAGTTGAAATCATTCCAATTTCCTCTTCTGGTAATATTGTCAATAAATCTGATGTTTCTGTCTTTAAAAGGGGTGAAAAGTGGAATAGGATTTGCATTGATGATCTAAAATGGATTTTTTCCCCAGGAAAACTGTATTTAAAATCAGAGAGGCATGTATTTATTTAGTTTTTCAACAGATATTCCACACCTAAGTCCTATTCTAGGTAATGGGACTATGATGGTGATAAGACAAAATTGCTATTTTCAGGGAGCTCATTGTATGGGTCTATTTCAATTAGAAATTCAGAAAAATTGATAAAAATCATAGTGAAATACCCTCAGGTGACATTCAGGAAAAATTATTGTTGTTTGAGCTGCTACATTTTGTGTTGGTTTTTTAGGCAGTGTTATTGTGAAGACAGCTAATTCTGTCTTGAGAAAAAATGATCTTTGTACACAAAGGTCCGTAAGTTGAAACTGACTCACAAATGGGAAAACTGGCCTGAAAACTTTGTTTATTTATAAGTATGTGTAATTGAATTAATCTCTGACATATGTACAGATTTCAGATAAAACTGGATTTTTTAATTTCATCAAAAACTTAGATTTGACAACACTCTGTCCATATTTATACTGAGCAAAAATTGGTTGGACCTTTCTAGCCAATACTGGCTTTAGCAATCCAGTTGGGCACACATTCCTATCACTTCCCATTTCCTCTTTTAAGGGTTTTATTTTCTTTTACATTTTTGTACTACAAATTACTTTTATATTATTGCTTGTTTGCATAACAGCTATTTTCAGTAATTAAATATGTTTTTTAAAAAACATTTTCATTGAAGTATAGTTGATTTACAATGTTGTGTTAGCTTCAGGGCTATATAGCAAAGTGATTCTTTTAAAAATTCTTTTCCATTATAGTTTGTTACAAAATATCGAATATATTTCCCTGTGATATACAGTCGTCCTGTTGGTTGTCTATTTTGTAGATAGATGGGCTTCCCTGGTGACTCAGTGGATAAAGAATCTGCCTGCAATGCAGGAGATGTGAGCTCAGTCCCTGGGTCAGGAAGATCCACTGGAGGAGGGGATGGCAACCCACTCCAGTATTCTGGCCTGGAGAATCCCATGGACAGAGGAGCCTGGCGGGTACCAACGCAGAGTTGGACACAAGTGAAGCAACCGAACACTCATGTAAAGAGTAGATAGATAGTAGTGTGTATATGTTAATGCCAAACTCCTAATTTCTCTCTCCCTTCCCTATTTCCCCTTTGGTAACCATAAGTTTGTTTTCTATGTCTGTGGATCTGTTTCTGTTTTGTGTCTAAGTTCATTTATATCTTTTTTTTTAGATTCTACATATAAAGATACCATATGATATTTGTCTTTGTCTGACTTCATTTGGTTTGATAATCTTTAGGTCCATCCATGTTGCTGCAGATGACATTATTTCATTCTCTTTTCTGGCTGAGTAATATTCCATTGTACTTCTATGTCTTGATTATTGTAGATAACAGTACTGCAATGAATATTGGGGTGCATGTATCTTTTCAAATTGTGGTTTTCTCCATATATATGTCCAGGAATAGGATTGAAGGATCATACGGTAACTTTATTTTTAGTTTTTTAAGGAACCTCCATACTGTTCTACATATTGGCAGCACCAACATTGTGGGAGCGTTTATTCCCACCAACAGTGTGACCCTCTCTGCCATTTATTATTTGGAGACTTTTTGATGATAGCCATTCTGATCGGTGCCATCACTTCTTATTTCCTGTTTGACACCCAGCCCAGCTTCAGTAATCATTTCACTTTTGTCCATAAAGAGTTATTTGCTCTCAAATTTGGGAGAAGGAAATGGCAACACACTCCAGTACTCTTGCCTGGAAAATCCAATGGACGGAGGAGCCTGGTAGGCTATAGTCCATGGGGTTGCAAAGAGTTGGACATGACTGAGAGACTTCACTTTCACTTTTCACTTTAATGCATTGGAGAAGGAAATGGCAACCCACTCCAGTGTTCTTGCCTGGAGAATCCCAGGGACGGGGGAGTCTGGTGGGCTGACGTCTATGGGGTTGCACAGAGTCGGACACGATTGAAGTGACTTAGCAGCAGCAGCAGCTCACTAATTTAGGGAGAGATTTCTAACTACTTCATGGAAGCAGAGAGCATTGAATAATTTCAACGAGCAGCAATTGGGAAGCCATAATAATGCAGGGACCAGTAACCAGGCTCATGTGAGGAAAGTTTTCTGGGAAACTGAGAGCTTCCATTTCAATGATCTGTTCTTCTGAGAAACTTCCTTACACCCTCTGGGTGGCAGAGGGATCTGCTTAGACTTAAAATGTATCTCCTTGCAGATGTGATGAGGAAGTGAACTGCCCTCCTATAGAATTTGGCTTTACAGTTTCTCTGATTCCATCTCTACACAGAGCCAGCCGAACCTGGGGGAATATTTGGCATCTACGTCTCATCTTCTCTGATATCAAGCTTCTTCTTAGCTTCTTTTATTTTGACTTTGCTGCTTCCTTAGTTGGAAGTCTTTCTTATTTACTTCATTTCATATCTTATCATCTGTCATTGATATCAGAAAACACTGAAGGATACTGCAGTCCTCAGGTTCCCAAATACTGGAAAGAGCTGTGAACTCGATTCCTAGATTTTCATTTGAACTCAGTCGCTGACTTGCTGAGGGCGCTTGGACACATCACTTTCCTTCTCTGAGCTTCAGCTTCCTTTCTACTCAAAAGGGCATCCATGAAGTCCCACCCCTGTACTGTCCGGTTCCCTGGTGGCGCAGTCGGTAAAGAATCTGCCTGCGCTGCAGGAGACCCAAGTTCGGTCACCCACTCCAGTATTCTTGCCTGGGGAATCCCATGGACAGAGGAGCCTGGCGGGCTATACTCCACTGGGTCTCAAGAGTAGGATACGACTTAGCGGCTAAACCACCACCTCCGCTGTCAGACAAGTGAATGGGTTTCAGCGACTTTTGTAATGGGATTTGTTCTGCACACAGCTGCCACTTCTGTTCATGTATCATTATTCCCTCCCAAGAAAAACAGTGTGTCTTGGCCTTTTGTTAATTTTTTTTTAACATTTTGGAGTTTTAATATCCCTAAAGATTCTGATTTAAACTGGATAGAGTTCAGGCATATATATTCCCCCCAACATTTTATTATACTGATAAAAAATTTTGAACATGCAGTTATATTAATCAAATGTTAGATTTCACACCTATATCCTTCATCGAAATTCTTCAAATAATATTTTAAATATACGTATTTATTTGGCTACACCGGGTCTCATTTTGCGGCATGAAGTTTGTTTAGTTGCCACAGGTGAACTCTTAGTTGCGGCATGTGGGATCTAGTTCCCTGATCAGGGATTGAACCCAGACCCCCTGCATCGGGAGCATGGAGCCTTATCCACTGGACCACCAGGGTAGTCCCTACAAAGGACTTTTTAATAATGTCTCCTTTACATTATTATGTAAATGTCTCATACATCCATCAATGTATCTTTCTTTGCATTTATTGATCCATCTTATTTCTGATGCATTTCAAAATCAGTATCCCAAAAAAGAATCTGGCCCACTGGCTGAAGCATCATCCTCTGATAAGAACTGGCCACTCCATATAGGTATGGGGTCCTCAAGGCTGCCACCCTGGGTATTCAGTCATCCCAAGGCCTCCACACAGAGCTGCTTTGCCCTTTTATGGCCATCAGATTAATTTAAAAGAGAAAAGTTAGAGTTGGCAGTTGTAAGCTATTATATATAGCGTGGATAAACAACAGGTCTTACTGTATACTGCAGGGGACTATATTCAGTAACCTATGATAAACTATTAAAAAATTAAAAAGACAAAAATATATGTATAACTGATTCATTTTTCTGTATAGCAGAAATTAACACACATTGTAAATCAGCTCTACTTCAATTAAAAAAGAGAGAGAGAAAAGACTTTAAGAGCACTAAACTAGCTTTCCCCAGAATCCAAGTAGTAGTAGAATGATTATTTTGAAATGGAAGTCTTGCAGTGGGTGCACCTCCAGTTCACAGAGACCCCGCGGCCCTCAGTCCACACCTGTCTCCCCCTATTCCTCGTACCTTCTCACTCTAGTGTACAGTCTGCAACACCCCACCTATTTGTTCAGGGAAAACACGTGAACAACCTTATACCTGCCAACTCCACATCATTTAACATGTAATAGCAAGTCAGTTCAATGCTATTTCAAGTAGTGCACATATAGCAAGACTTTATTATGTGTTTATTTTTAAAATTGTATTTTATGGAAATACAGTTGGTTTACAATGTGTTAATTTCTGGTGTGCAGCACAGTGATTCTTTGATATGTATTCAGCATATATTATTTTCCATTATGATGTGTCACAAGATGTTGAATATAGTTCCCTGTGCTATACAGTAGGTCCTTATTTATCCATCCTATATATAATAGTTGGCGTCTGTTAATCCCTCCATTCCCCACACACATTTAAATTTTGAATTAATATTTGAATGAAGAATGAAGAGTAATATGCAAATAACTTCTAGCATTCATAAGGACTTTTAGCCACCCCACAGTAAGAAATTTCTAGGGACTTCCCTAGTGGTTGAGTGGTTAAGACTTCATGCTTCCAGTGCAGGGGACATGGGTTCAATCCCTGATCAGGGAGATAGGATCCCACGTGCCACACAGCATGGCCAAAAAAGAAATTGCTTCATGCTCATCAAGAAGGCATCACCACTGCAACCTAAATAAAGCTTGGCAACTTAAAAAAAATTAAATTTTTATTCAACAGTGTCCGTCTGAGGACACAGAAGAAGAGGTCCTCTCTTCTGGTTACATTTAAATGGAATGGAATTCTCTCTAACTTAGTCTAATTATAGCAACCATAATTGATTTCCTCCATTAGCTCCTCTGTTCTTACTCCCTTGGTGACTGCAGTGTGTCTAGCTGCTAAGTCATGTCCAACTCTTTGCGATCCTATGGACTATAGGATCCATGGAATTCTCCAGGGCAGAATAGTGAAGTGGGTAGCCTTCCCCTTCTCCAGGGAAGCTTCCCAACCCAGGGATAGAACCCAGGTCTCCCACATTGCAGGCGGATTCTTTACCAGCTGAGCCACAAGCGAAGCCCAAGAATGCTGGAGTGGGTTAGCCTATCCCTTCTCCAGGGGATCTCCTTGACCCAGGAATCGAACCGGAGTCTCCTGCATTTCAGAGTATAATTCTAGATAAAACTAAATTAAGATAAATATCTTTCTGCTGAGGTGCTTGGAAGTACCATAGTCATCTTGGAACTGTGAGAAAAGGAACACCTTGGACTTAGATGGCATCAAAACAGAATCTTTACTGGGCTGCAAAATTAACCAACCCTGATGCTGCTGTGCCTCTAGATTTAATGGTTTGTGAGATGATAAGTTCCTTATTTATTTAAGCACCTTGTAGGTGGTCTTTTGTTACTTCAAGCCAAAGTTCCTAACTGTTGTCCCAATGTTTCTTTTGTTTTTGACCCACCATTGTCTCTAATAAGTCATTTCTGGGTGGCTTTATTTAGCCAACTGAAAAACATTAAAGATTTATTCCACCATCCTGCTCCTCTTCCAAGGGTTCCTTCCTTTAAATTTTTCTATTTTCATTTTAATAATTTTTATATTTTTAAGTTTTAAACTTTGTCTTTTATATTTTAGTTCCGTTGATTAACAATGCTGTGTTAGTTTCGGGTGTATAGCACAGTGATTCAGTTACACACATAGATGTATCTGTTCTTTTTTCAAAGTCTTTTCCCATTTAAGTTATTGCAGAGTGTGGAGCAGAGTTCCCTGTGCTATACAGTAGGTCCTTGTGGTTATCTGTCTTAAATACAATAGTGTGTACATGTAAATCCCGAAGTCTCACTCTCTCCCGCTCCCAGCCCTGGTAATCAAGAATTTGTTCTCTAAGTCTGTGAGTCTATTTCTGTTTTGTAAAGAAGTGTTTTATTTTTTAAGATTCCGCATGTAAGTAATGTCATATGATGTTTGTCTGTCTGACTTTCTTCGTTAGTACAATAATCTCCAGTTCCATCCATGTTGCTGCAAAAGCCATCATTTCATTCTTTTTATCTAAGAGCTGTTTCCTTTAGAGTTGAAGAAACATCTGGCTTTATTTGCCATCTAGTGAAAAACACACACAACTGCCTTACGGGGATGACAAGCTGTCATTAGCTATGTCCACTTTAATTAAAAACGCTCAGTGTACAGTTTCATCTACCTCCCACAAAAACGCAACCATGAAAATAAAAGGCTTCCTCTTCCCTATATGATAGCAGCAACTGTGTGGTAATCGACCTTGAGTGTCGGTCCCAGGTCTCCGTTTCCAGCAGGCAGTCATCTCCCAGTGCCACTTGCTGAGATGAAGCTGTTGCTTCATTTGACTTCCTTTGCAAAGCCTGCAGGTTCAGCTTTGATGCGTGTTCCGGAAATTGGCAGGTTGTATAACCTTGAGCAATACTTTAATTCTGTGCTTACACCTTTCACAAATGTAGTTTTGGAAAGTCAAATAAATCTGTATTTAAAATTTTACATACTGCAATCTTTTCACTCTACAGTGTCATACAGAAGAGAAGCTCTTTTATACATATATATCTCTCTGCCACCCTGCCCTTCCTATAGTATCGAGCACGCAGGAGAGTATTAGCGGCAATTGAAATCACTGATCAAATCCAGAAGATGGTGATGTTTGTTTAAGTGCTACGGCCAGTGGCAAGCATCGTACTGTAATGCCAATCTGAAAACCATTATCTCTTTCTTGTGCCTAAGTATGGAAAATGCCCCCAGATGTCCAAGTTTACCTTTAACCTCGAATTTTATTGGACTTTTTTCTTTGTTCAATATAAAGTTTAATAAACTTCTGAAAAATTGGGATGAAAAATTTAAAAAGAAGATTAAAGAATGTTTTGATAGAGAAAAGTTTGCAATCATACAACTTGTGAAAATTTCATTATCCTTTTTACAATGTGGTAGTCATATTTTTGATCACTTTAATCTGGTTTTTTTTTTCAAATTGATATAGTTAATTTACAATGCTGTGTTAGTTTCATGTGTGCAACAATGTGATTCAGTTATGTATATAACATATCTGTATTATATACACTAATGTAATATATAGTCTCCTATATGCTATATATATGTATTATATACAATATATGTATTATCTTTCTCAGATTCTTTTCCATTATAAATTATTACAAGATACTGAGTATAGTTGCCTATGTTATACAATAGGTCATTTTTTGCACTTTTATTTATTTACATTTGATTTTTATCTATTTATTTACTTTTGGCCATACTCTGTGGCTTGCATGAGCTCAGTTCTTCATCCAGGAACTGAATTGAGCCATGGTTGTGAAAGCTCAGAATCCTCACCACTAGGTCACCAGGGAACTCCTCCATTTTTGCGCTTTTAATGCTGCTGTCATGATAGGTACATTGATCAAAGTCAGATAATCTCTGTTATGTTGTAATCAGAGGACCATCCGTGTGAAATCTTACTAATTTGTTTATGAATGAAGATGCTCTCCTACCTCGACTCTTCTTACTCCTCTAGTGTTTCTAAATCTAACTGGTAGAACTTTAATATCTCACAACTAGCCATGTCATGTGAGATGACCCTAAGTCACTCTAGGGTCACTTGGCAGTGGAGACTTGCAAACTCTCCAGCCTTGCTGAGGCAAAGACTGTGACAGCAGGAGCCAGTAATTTGATGCCTTCAGTGTGATTCTGATGTGTGCCAGGATTTGGGAACCACTGCTTTAGCAGCAGACAGTGTATCCCTGTTTATACTATATTGAACTTTCTGACCTGTAGAACTAGTTACTGTAGAAGTCCACAGGTTTGGCAAGCAGGTGGGTGGGGAAGGGAAGGATTGGGAGTTTGGGTTGAGCAGATGCAAATTAGTCTATATAGGATGGGGGCTTCCCCGATGGCTGAGCAGGTAAAGAATCCGCCTACAATACAGGAGACGAGGGTTCAATCCCTGGGTCAGAAAGATCCTCTAGAGGAGGGCATGGCAACCCACTCCAGTATTCTTGCCTGGAGAATCTCATGGACAGAGGAGCCTGACAGGCTACACTCTATAGGGTCACAGAGTTGGACACGACTGAAGCGACTGAACACAGCACATATATAGGATGGATACACAACAGTGTCCTACTGCATAGCACATGAAACTGTATTCAGTATCCTGTGATAAACATCCTGGGAAAGAATATGAAATAGAATATGTATATGTATAACTCAGTCATTTTGCTATACATTAGAAATTAACAGAACATTGTAAATCAGCTATACTTCAATAATATTTTTAAAAAGAAGTCCACAGATATACCTTTACCTACTTTGTTTTCTTTTCTGTTGAATCAACTGAACAATAAAAAAATTAATCAGATTCTCTTCAAACATATGATGGATTAAAAATAAAATAATAATATCATGCTATACTAATATAATATTAGTAGTAAGAAGGTATTAATATGATATAACATACAATAAAATAATGAAATAAATATAAGAAGTTTCTATTGCTTAATGCATTGCTTAATACGTTTGAAAGATTTTTTTTAGAAACAAATTTTCTTAATAAATGACCTGCCTTTCCACAGATGTGCAGTGGGACTTCATAGGGAAGAGAACAATATGATTTGAGATTTTAAAATACAACAGATATATTTAAATATAACATCGAGGCAATCAAAGTTGATGTCTAAGACACAACAGTAGGGAAAATTATGTCATAAAATAATGATTCATGAGTACTCTGGGGTGATGTTCATTTCCCAAGAAATAAGACTCTCCTCAGCTTCTAGCATAAGGGAGTTTGATGTGTCAGTGTGGTGAATTATTGACTATCAGATAATATGTTATCATTTGAACCAATTGTATAAGTTAGGATTCTGGTGGCAAGTGACAGAAAACACTCAAACTGACTTAACAGCAGAGGGAATATATGACTTGTGAAACGAAAACTTCAAGTGCAAGGTGGCTTTGTTAAGTGGAAGTGTTAGTCACTTGGTCAGATCCAACTCTTTGCGACCCCTATGGACTGTAGCCCACCAGCCTCCTCTGTCCCTGGAATTCTCCAGGCAAGAATATTGGAATGGGTAGCCATTTCCTTCTCCAGGGGATCTTCCTGACCCAGGGATCGAACCCAGGTCTCCGGCATTGCAGGCAGACTGTTTACTGTCTGAGCCACCAGAGAAGCCCACAGGGTGGCTTTCAGTTCAGTTCAGTTGCTCAGTCGTGTCCGACTCTTTGCGACCCCATGAATCGCAGCACGCCAGGCTTTAGGGAGGTTCAATTTAGCATTTCAAACAATATCCTTAAGCACTTTGCTTTTGGACTTGGCTGTGTGGAGCGCCCAAGCTCCTGTCTGCTCTTCCCTTGAAGGGCCCATAGTAGACACCCACCTCCTGGAAGCCCTTGTGGGTGATAAAGTTAATTTTTTGCTCTTCCAAAGGTCTTAGAACATCTTCTTAACTTTTGTTCTATTCAGGTCACGTGTTCATCCCTAAAACCACCTACAATGATCAGACATTTGGATGCATTAACTGGCTTAAAGTTCTCAGACTTCATGGTCTCAGGCTACACTTTTTAAAATTATTGAGGACTCTAAAAAACATTTGTTTATTTAAATTGTACCCATCAATAGTTACCCCACTAGAAATTAAAACTGAGAAATGCAAAAAATGTGTATTTATGAATTTATTAAAAAAAAACAGTTGTAAAGCCAATGCACGTGAACATAACAGTATATTTTTATGAAATGCAACTCTACTTTTCGTGTTCAAACAAAATTCATGAGAAAGGCAGCACTCTTACATTTTTGTCAATTTTTTTAAACATCTGACTTAACAAGTAAGAGCTGGGTTCTTATATATACTTCTGAATTCAAGCTGTGGTGACAACATTGTTTTTATTGACATAAAAATAGAGTTTGGCCTCATGTGGATGTAGTTGGAAAAGAGAGGAATTTTTAATAATCTTTCAGATCATTGTGTGTGTATATGTGTGTGTTTTTAATACTACACCAAAACTTGTCATATAGTTTCTTAGTTGCAATGTGGATACTAAAACTTTTGAGTGGTTCAAAAACCACTCATGAATTGTAAAATCATGCATTGGTTATTTAGAAAATACTGATTCACTGGTTATGTACAACTTTCAAATGCTGACCGATTTATTGCACAGCATTAAAAATTCACATCTTCTTTTAAACATCAGAAAAAGCCTATACCCACTGTGACACTTCAGAATCACAGTGGCAGATACCAGTTTTCCAAAATCCACTTTTTGCTAGAAAACTGTCAATGGCTTACTGGTAACAAGTACTGTTAGATGTTTTTCTTGAAGTGGCAACCTCAATTTGTCATATTTGTTTGTGAAATACCCAAACTGAATACCCATAGCTTGTTAGTTGTTTTTTTTTAAAAAATGGTATTCCATAAAAAAAAAAGTAGCCAGCTTAACTCACAGCTCAAAGAATAGTATGCATGTTTCCTCAAGAAGACCATAAGAACTCAGTATGTAGTAGAAGTTTATATGTATCTATAGAACTTCCCTGGTGATCCAGTGATTAAGACTCCATGTTTCCAATGCAGGGGGAACAGGTCTGATCCCTGGTCAGGGAACTAAGATCCCACTTATGTTGGTAGGGCCAAAAATTTTTAAAAAGAGAGATATAAGTTTGTATATATTTGTCACACAGAATATTTAAAAAAGACATGTATTCAAAGACACATTTAATAAAAACAGTCATTTTTACTGTTCCATCAAGGACATCCTCCAGTAAAATTGGCATTTTACTTTGAGTGTGTTACCGTGAATAATAGCATTATTAGGAGTACAGGCCGATTTCATTGCCTTGGTTTATGCTGAGGTGACAGCAGTTTTATCCAGCATTGCTTTTGCAACATTATTACAAATGACAACTTAGAAAAAAAGTGGGTCGCATCTTAGTTTCATTATGGATATAGTTCTGCCTTTTTAGAGTGCCTGAAAACATTTGAAGGATTCCCCGGGGGTTCCCAGGCTGTACTTTGAGAATCACAGAGGTCAGCCATCAAGAACCCTGGTTACAACTGAGACATGGGTCATTTCCGCTAAGTCACAGGGAAATATTGTCTGGAGAGACAAAAATGTACTGTTTCAACAAAAGTGTTAGTTGCTTAGTGGTGTCCGATTCTTTGCTATCTCATGGACTGTAGCCTACCAGGCTCCTCTGTCTATGGAGTTCTCCAGGCAAGAATATTGGAGTGGGTTGACATTCCCTTCTCCAGGGGATCTTCCTGACCCAGGGTTTGAACCTGAGTCTCCCACACTGCAGGCAGATTCTTTACCATCTGAGTCAGAGTAAAAGAAAGCAGAGTGACAAAAATAGCAGATGCAAGACTTCCCTAGTGGCCCAGGGGCTGACTCCGTGCTCCCAATGCAGGGGACACAGGTTCAATTGTTGGTCAGGAAGCCAAGATCCCACATGCGGCAACTGAGTTTGCACATCGCAACTATAAGATTCATCATCCTGAGTGCTGCAAATAAGAGCCATCATAGCCAAATAAATAAATATTAAATAAAATAGCAGATGCTTCAGACAACTGTCCAGGAAGGTCATGGGACCCTTTGTCCACAAAGTTCCTAAGGATCAAGAAGACGACCTTGGTCCAGATGATTCAAGCCCTGTCCTGCCAGAAGGCACCAGGCTGTTGGTTCATGTTCCTTTTAGTCTGTCAACTTTGTCAGATCCTATAACCACACTGCAGCTGTGTCACATGACCCATCAGAAGAATGCCTGCTTCTATTTCAATAAATTCAACAAATGAAGGAGAATAGAATTCTAAGGCCAGCACTGCCACTGATCAGCAGTTTTGACCTTGGGCTGTTGTTCAACTTCTTGTTTCTGTCTTCTTGTCTAAAAAATAAGGCAGGTTGAGTAGATCATCACTAAATTGTTGCATAGACCAGATTCTCTGGGAGAAACAAGTGAAATCTTGTGAAATGCCTTGGGCTGTTGTACTGTGTTCCTTTTGATCTGTTAACTCTGTCCGTCTACCTGAAATACTACCAGTGTGTAAAAGTACCTATCGTCTGTCTTCAGAAATAGACACCATTTACCTCATATCAGATCAGCCAAGGGTTTGATTCTTTCTTTAGTCATTTCCTTTTACACTCCACACCATCCCAAGTCAGGGCAACTGAAAGAATTCATGGCTGTCCTGACAGGTTTAGTAATATACCAATTGTTAAAAAAAAAAAATACTTTGATTACCACTCCCCGGATATAAGACATCATCTCAGATGGGCATTCAGATAAGGTTAACCTTCTCTCTTTCCTCCTTGACAGTCTTATATCTTTTCCCAGTCAGGTTGTTCTTCTCCCAAGGTCTCCAGGAATTCATTCTGAAAGGACAACCTTAGTTGCTCTGTGACATACAGACCAGGAAGAGGGCTTTAGGTCCTTCAGATTTTACAGAATGAGATACCTACCAGAAAAATGAACATCTCTTTTGTAACATTCCTCATAATTTAACTGTTCTGTTCTGCTGACCAATTCTGGGTCTCTGTAGCAGAATTGGGTTGTTATCCTTCTACCCCTCAAGAAGGGTTAAGTGGGGAGGGGTAAAAGAAAGAAGGATGGGGGAAAATATCCATAAATATCTTCAACTATGCACAGGATCAAAAGCACTCAGGATCAAAAATATATAAAACAGTAAAGCAAAGCTGTGTGCCTTCTGAAAAAGTGGACCTTTATGTTACCATCTTAAGGAAAGTAGACATTTATGTCACCGTGGTCCTTGAACAAGGTCTTGGAATTTTTATGAAGATGAACAGAGGATTGGAGAAGACAGAGAAATACTGTCTGTTTAAATGTTATTTTGGGACATTATAGCTTGTGGTTATTCTTTATTGTGTAATTTTAGAATCTTAGTTTTATATCTTCAGTAAATGAAAGCACCCTCTGAAATAATTAATCCATACGATAAGTCACCCTGTTACCTGAGCACCTCCTATGCCTACGGTTCTGTTAGAGGCTAGGGCAATCTTGATGAGAAGTACATAGATAGAGAAGTTTGCTACTTAGTATGATAAATGACACATTGATTGCATGTCAATTACATGCAAGGCAGTAGATGCCTAATAGAAGTACTTGTGGAGAACAGGGAAGTTTATAGGACTTGGTCAAAGAAGAATAAATCAGGGATGACTTCACTAGAGGACTTGCTATAAAGGAGGTCACAAAGGAAGCATGAGATTTATCCAGATGAGGAAAACGGTTGAAGTACCTTGTAGACAAGGTCCCCAACCTTTTTGGCACCATAGACTGGTTTCATGGAAGACAGTTTTTCCACAGATGTTGTGTGATGGGGGATGGTTTGGGGATGCTTCTCAAAAAGAGCTTACACCCTAGATACCTTGCATTTGTAGTTCACAGTAGTGTTCCCAGTCCTAATGCTGCCACTGACTGAATGGAAGGCAGGGCTCAGGTGGTAATGCAAGCAAGGGGGAGCAGCTGTAAATATAGGTGAAGCTTCTCTGGCTTGCCTGGAGCCCACCTCCTGCTGTGTGCCCTGGTTTATAACAAGCCACAGACTGGTAACTAGTCTGTGGCCTGGGAATTAAGGACCCCGGTTCTATACCATGGAAGAGCATGGGCATTTAAACACCCAGATGGGAGCATGGGGTACCTTGGGGAATAGCAGAGGATGCAGTGGTTGAGATCTTATACACACATAGGCTTTGCTGATTCTTGAGACTAATTTGGGATAACCCAGTCGGGTTATCTCAAAAGAGGAAGTTCAGGGTCAGGAAGACTGTCACATTCATTGTCCAAGAAAACAGGGCTGGTGAGTGCCTGTTCTTGAGCTGGAATCTGGGTCTTCCTTCTACGAGGATGGGGATGTATCTACTATTCCATGAGATTCCAAGAGGTCTGGGGGACTCAGGGCCTGCTCACAGCCTCTCTGGTCTAATCTATTCTTTGTCGTCTGGCTACCTGTCTATGAAAGATTTCTTAACTCATTTGATGAAAAGTAGGGTTTCTGGCTAGTAGGAAGCGCTCTTTGAACTGGGTTAATTGGTCTGAAGCAGCATTAGCTTTCTGACTGAGAGTATATTATGCTCTCAACCTATTACATTCTACCATGGAAAAATTGCTAAATTCAATGTCATCTTTCAAACACATGATTTGGGAATTCAAGAATTACCTGGACTTGGACTGTCCAATTGAAATCAAGCTATAAAAGATTATCCACACTCAGAGGGAGGAAATCCTTGGTAGTTGAAGCCAAGGTTTTATTCACTCAGTCATGTCTGACTCTTTGTGATCCAATGGACTGTAGCCCGCCAGGCTCCTCTGTCCATGGAATTATCCACGCAAGAATACTGGAGTGGGTACCCATTCCTTTCTCCAGGAGATCTTCCCAACCAGGGATTGAACCAAGATCTCCTGCATTGCAGGCAGATTCTTTACTATCTGAGCCACCAGGGAAGCCCAGTTGAAGCCAAAGTTCTCCATAAACTTTATGAATTTATTAATAAATACATAGATTATTCTACCAAAGTTTCAATATTTCACTGTAAAACATTTTTCAAGAAATATGTGTGTATATGTATATGTATAAAGCCATCAAAATAAAGTGGTTTTTCTATTTCTAGAAAGAAATCTACTTATATTCTGAATTATTATATATTACTGTAATCATTATATATAGAAAACTTTTACCTACCATTAATCCAAGTGGATAGTGTCCAAGAATTCCAGCTCTATCTCATAGTACAAATCATTCATAAACTAGTTTTCTGCCCTTTTCATAACTGAATTTAGCCCTGAAACCTCCCGAGATTTATATTTTTAATATCTCTATTTGAATGAGGGTTGTCCTCGTATCTGGACAGAATGCTTTTCTTTCTGAACTGTTAATTGTGCAGAGAACCCAGAGATAAACAAATTGATTTAATTTTAATCTGCTTTCATGGTGATGCATAATGATAACTGGTTTCTGTCTCCTAGGGTTGAAAACCACAGCCCTTAATAAGAGTTTTCGGGTATATTATGCAGCTCTAAATAGCTTATGTTGTGCTAGACTGCTCTCCATAAATTATTCTAACTCCAGCAGTATCTCGGGGACTCCTAGTTCTTGTCTGCTGCAGATTTTCAATCACTGAGACTATTAGTGTGACATGAAGCAACTCTGAGCCTACTTCTATGAAGAACAGCACTGATTGCATGCCTAGTGTTCCATAAATGAGATTAGTTCTGGAGAAACTAGCCATGCTCACTGTCCCTGGTGAATAGCAGCACAGGTAGAGAAGAGACACACAGGCTTTCACACATGGTCATCGGAAATGAACTTCACATAGTAGGTGCTCAGACATTGGTTAGATGATTGATTTGGAGTTGTTTATTTTGCCTAATTATTTTGAATTAGGCATAGCTATCGCCTAGTTGGGGCTTCCCTGATTAGCTCAGGTGATGAAGAATCCGCCTGCAATGCAGAAGACCCCAGCTTAATTCCTGGGTTGGGAAGATCTGCTGGAGAAGGGAAAGGCTGCCCACTCCAGTATTCTTGGGCTTCCCTTGTGGCTCAGCGGATAAAGAATCCGCCTGCAGTGCGGGAGACCTGGGTTCGATCACTGGGTTGGGATGATCCCCTGGAGAAGGGAAAGGCTACCCACTCGAGTATTCTGGCCTGGAGAATTCCAAGAACTGTATAGTCCATGGGGTCACAAAGAGTCAGACATGACTGAGTGACTTTCACTTTACATTGCCTAGTTAGAATCAGAATTGACTCTCAAAATGGGACAGAATTTTTAGGTTCTTAACTTGCCCTTTTTCAATCCCTCAGAGAAGCATTATCTGAATCCTTCAACATCAATTGTCAGATCATCAGTCGCTCAGTCGTGCCCGACTCTTTGCGACCCCATGAATCGCAGCACACCAGGCCTCCCTGTGCATCACCAACTCCCGGAGTTCACTCAGACTCACGTCCATCGAGTCAGTGATGCCATTCAGCCATCTCATCCTCTGTCGTCCCCTTCTCTTCCTGCTCCCAATCCCTCCCAGCATCAGAGTCTTTTCAATGAGTCAACTCTTTGCATGAGGTGGCCAAAGAACTGGAGTTTCAGCTTTAGCATCATTCCTTCCAAAGAAATCCCAGGGCTGATCTCCTTCAGAATGGGCTAGTTGGATCTCCTTGCAGTCCAAGGGACTCTCAAGAGTCTTCTCCAACACCACAGTTCAAAAGCATCAATTCTTCGGTGCTCAGCCTTCTTCACAGTCCAACTCTCACATCCATACATGACCACAGGAAAAACCACAGCCTTGACTAGACGAACCTTTGTTGGCAAAGTAATGTCTCTGCTTTTGAATATGTTATCTAGGTTGGTCATAAATTCCTTCCAAGGAGTAAGCATCTTTTAATTTCATGGCTGCAGTCGCCATCTGTAGTGACTTTGGAGCCCAGAAAAATAAATTTGACACTGTTTCCACTGTTTCCCCATCTATTTCCCATGAAGTGGTAGGACCGGATGCCATGATCTCATTTTCTGAATGTTGAGTTTTAAGCCAACTTTTTCACTCTCCTCTTTACTTTCATCAAGAGGCTTTTTAGTTCCTCTTCGCTTTCTGCCATAAGGGTGGTGTCATCTCCATATCTGAGGTTATTGATATTTCTCCCGGCAAACTTGATTCCAGCTTGTGTTTCTTCCAGTCCAGCATTTCTCATGATGTACTCTGCATATAAGTTAAATAAGCAGGGTGACAATATACAGCCTTGACGTACTCCTTTTCCTATTTGGAGCCAGTCTGTTGTTCCATGTCCAGTTCTAACTGTTGCTTCCTGACCTGCATACAAATTTCTCAAGAGGCAGGTCAGGTGGTCTGGTATTCCCATCTCTTTCAGAATTTTCCACAGTTTATTGTGATCCACACATTCAAAGGCTTTGTCATGGTCAATAAAGCAGAAATAGATGTTTTTCTGGAACTCTCTTGCTTTTTCCATGATCCAGCAGATGTTGGCAATTTGATCTCTGGTTCCTCTGCCTTTTCTAAAACCAGCTTGAACATCAGGAAGTTCACGGTTCACATATTGCTGAAGCCTGGCTTGGAGAATTTTGAGCATTCTTTTACTAGTGTGTGAGATGAGTGCAATTGTGGGGTAGTTTGAGCATTGTTTGGCATTGCCTTTCTTTGGGATTGGAATGAAAACTGACCTTTTCTAGTCCTATGGCCCCTGCTGAGTTTTCCAGATTTGCTGGCATATTGAGTGCAGCACTTTCACAGCATCATCTTTCAGAATTTGGAATAGCTCAACTGGAATTCCATCACCTCCACTAGCTTTGTTCGTAGTGATGCTTTCTAAGGCCCACTTGACTTAACTTTCCAGGATGTCTGGCTCTAGGTCAGTGATCACACCATCGTGATTATCTGGGTCGTGAAGATCTTTTTTGTACAGGTCTTCTGTGTATTCTTGCCATCTCTTCTTAATATCTTCTGCTTCTGTTAGGTCCATACCATTTCTGTCCTTTATCGAGCTCATCTTTGCATGAAATATTCCTTTGGTATCTCTGATTTTCTTGAAGAGATCTCTAGTCTTTCCCATTCTGTTGTTTTCCTCTATTTCTTTGCCTTGATCGCTGAAGAAGGCTTTCTTATCCCTTCTTGCTATTCTTTGGAACTCTGCATTCAGATGTTTATATCTTTCCGTTTCTTCTTTGCTTTTCGCGTCTCTTCTTTTCACAGCTATTTGTAAGGCCTCCCCAGACAGCCATTTTGCTTTTTCATTTCTTTTCTATGGGAATGGTCTTGATCCCTGTCTCCTGTACTATGTCACAAACCTCATTCCATAGATCATCAGGCACTCTATCTATCAGATCTAGGCCCTTAAATCTATTTCTCACTTCCACTGTATAATCATAAGGGATTTGATTTAGGTCATACCTGAATGGTCTAGTGGTTTTCCCCACTTTCTTCAATTTAAGTCTGAATTTGGCAATAAGGAGTTCATGATCTGAGCCACAGTCAGCTCTTGGTCTTGTTTTTGCTGACTGTATAGAGCTTCTTCATCTTTGGCTGCAAAGAATATAATCAATATGATTTCAGTGTTGACCATCTGGTGATGTCCATGTGTAGAGTCTTCTCTTGTGTTGTTGGAAGAGGGTGTTTGTTATGACCAGTGCATTTTCTTGGCAAAACTCTATTAGTCTTTGCCCTGCTTCATTCCGTATTCCAAGGCCAAATTTGCCTGTTACTCCAGGTGTTTCTTGACTTCCTACTTTTGCATTCCAGTCCCCTATAATGAAAAGGACATCTTTTTTGGGTGTTAGTTCTAAAAGGTCTTGTAGGTCTTCATAGAACCGTTCAACTTCAGTTTCCTCAGCATTACTGGTTGGGGCATAGACTTGGATTACTGTGATACTGAATGGTTTGCCTTGGAAACGAACAGAGATCATTCTGTTGTTTTTGAGATTGCATCCAAGTACTGCATTTTGGACTCTTGTTGACCATTATGGCCACTCCATTTCTTCTGAGGGATTCCTGCCCGCAGTAGTAGATATAATGGTCATCTGAGTTAAATTAACCCATTCCAGTCCATTTCAGTTCGCTGATTCCTAGAATGTCAACATTCACTCTTGCCATCTCTTGTTTGACCACTTCCAATTTGCCTTGATTCATGGACCTGACATTCCAGGTTCCTATGCAATATTGCTCTTTATAGCATCGGACCTTGCTTCTATCACCAGTCACATCTACAGCTGGGTTTTGTTTTTGCTTTGGCTCCATCCCTTCATTCTTTCTGGAGTTATTTCTCCACTGATCTCCAGTAGCATATTGGGCACCTACTGACCTGGGGAGTTCCTCTTTCAGTATCCTATCATTTTGCCTTTTCATACTGTTCATGGGGTTCTCAAGGCAAGAATACTGAAGTGGTTTGCCATTCCCTTCTCCAGTGGACCACATTCTGTCAAATCTCTCCACCATGACCCGCCTGTCTTGGGTTGCCCCACGGGCATGGCTTAGTTTCATTGAGTTAGACAAGGCTGTGGTCCTAGTATGATTAGACTGAATAGTTTTCTGTGAGTATGGTTTCAGTGTGTTTGCCCTCTGATGCCCTCTTGCAACACCTACCATCTTACTTGTGTTTCTCTTACCTTGGGCGTGGGGTATCTCTTCATGGCTGCTCCAGCAAAGTGCAGCCATTGCTCCTTACCTTGGACGAGGGGTATCTCCTCACCGTTGCTCTTCCTGACCTTCAACATGGGATAGCTCTTCTAAGCCCTCCTGTGCCCACGCAGCCAAATTAGATCCCCTATTTACTTTCTCATGACACCTGAGACTTCTTCAGTCCAGTCACCATGATCCATCGTCATGTAATCATTTGTTTATCATCTGTCTTCCTTTATTGGCCATTGTTACCAACCATTAATGGGACTTCCCAGGTGGCTCAGTGGTAAAGAATCCGCCTGCCAATGAAGAGACACGGGTTCCATCCCTGGGTTGGGGAAATCCCCTAGAGAAGGACATGGCACCCCACTCCTGTATTCTTTCCTGGGCAATCCCATAGACAGAGGAGCCTGGTGGGCTACAGTCCATAGTATCACAAAGAGTCAGACACAACTTATCAACTAACACAACAACAGCCATAGGCTAATATCTACTCTAGGAAGAGAACTGGGTTATGTTTTCCCATAACCGTGAAGGTAGGCATGCTATGACTTGTTCAGACTAAAGACAAGTGACAGTGACGTGTCACTCCACCACGGATGCAAGGGCAAACTGATGTGAAAAGTTTCCATCTTTTCTTCTCTAGTGGGGGTCTGCCAACATTCCAGATGGTACAGCCTCTCTTGGCTCTCCCACTGACCTGGGTGAGCAGGTGCACAGATGAGAAATAACCTTGTGTCATTTATTTCGTAGGCATGAATTGTTATTGCAGCATCACATGCCCTAACCTGACTGTTCATTCCCATTAACTTGATAAGCTCCATGAGAACAGGAACTGGAACTATTTTGTGCTCCACTGTACCCCTAGCAATAAACAAGGCCAGGTACACGGATGATGCATAGTAAATGTTTTTAATTTACAAATAAAACCCTTGGGATCTCATCAATGGAGAACTGGGCTCATTCTTAGAAATTTACGTATGGCTGCACTTATAAGTGTGCCTCTTTAAGCTTCAGTTAGCTTCGAGTGCTCAGACACTCTTCATATTGAAGCAAAATGCACCTTCTATCAATGTTTCTACGTTTCTCTGGCCTCTCAGGTGTTCACGTCCCACCTACAGCCCACTTCACTTCACACTTCTCATGTTACTTGAAGCCATGCTCATGTCCTTTCTTATTTTACCAGTAGATTTTCAATATGAAAACTTTCCTTATATCTTTTAGATTAGATTCACATGACAGGAAGCAAGGTTATACTTGTTCTTTCTACATCAAAAAATATTATAGAGAAATCGAAGTCTTTTTGGGTGGGCTTCGTATCAAAGAATCTGTCTAGTTGACATTTTTCTAGGTGTCTTCCAACATTGAACCCAAAGTAGAAAGACTATTAATAAACACTTTTGATTTAGGGAGGAAGAAGTATTCTAGGTTAAATCATAATCTCTGCATGTTAGATGAAAAGGAATGAAAATTAAAATAGATTTCCTGTCTATTCTCTCACGTATTACCTCATCTAACCTCACAACATGTATAAAATATTACATGTGCAGAAAACTCAGAATCTTTGTAGTTGCTGGAAAAAATAGCTGGTGTGTTCAGTTAGGTGTTGGTGGGTTGTCTGTGATTATTAATCTACCAGAACTCCATTCTTCTTTTGGAATTTTGAAGACAGTTTTAAATTATAAAGGTCTTCAGCCTGGGGTACATGTATGCCTGATGTTATGCCAAGCCATTCAAAGAGTATATAGAAATAAGTCATTCTCTTAAAGAGAACATTTAAGACATTCTCTTAAAAATGGAATCTGTTTTCTGAGTTCTCTACTTCCATACATTGTCTTTCTTGAAGTTGATGTACCATGAAGGTACCCATCAGCTTCTTATTTGTTCTATGCACCCATCTAGGATCTCACTTGGATGGATTGCGCTGGGTAACGGCTTAGGAGCTATAGACAGTTTAGTGATATTAGTGCCTTTGAGAAAGCAGATTACTCTAATGACTAGATAACAAATTCCTTTGTAAGCCACAGAATCTCTAATCCTTTGCTTTTAACAAAGCAGTAGAAGGGGCTCTGATCACACTGTCAGATCTTTAAACATCCCCTTTGAGGATGAATCACAATGTGGTGTTTCTCTTCTAAAGAGTTGAGAACCACGAGTGACATCTCTGTCACAAAGTGCCCTGGACTCCACCTATGAGGTCGAGTTGCAGGACTGGAATGGAAGCTGACCATCTCATTCTTGCAGTTCATGAAACACATCCTATGATGTGAAACACATCCACTGACATGTGCTAACTCAGGAAGAAGGTTCCTGAACTAGAACATCTTTATCCGTTTGCTGTAATTGCTACCCCTTCTGTATTCTTCTCTTTATCTCAGAGCAGAAACCTGCACCTATGCTTTCCAGATGTCCTTTCCCCATGTCTTGCTGGGTTAGAGTCTGCCAAGCAGAGGCATGAGGCTTTGGAAAGTAGAAGAGAATAGGCGTTGTTCTCCTGTGTGGCTTCTGAAGATTCCAGATATTCCCAGAAGCTGGGGAGCTAGTACTGGGAATCATCCATTTTCCTGCAGCAGATGGTAGAGATAGTTGGAAGGGGCTTTCCAGCCCTTATTTCCAGGTTGCCAATAGTTTCTGCTTCCTTGTATTAAATACTCTCCACTTGGACTTGCTTCAGTTCTTCTACCCTGATGGGACCCACAGGAACCCTGCATTTCTCTGCTCCCATGGAGTATGCTGCAGTCATGTGACTTGCTTTGGCCAATCTGATGTATGTCGTTTCCATGTAGAAGAAAGTATGAAACATGGGGTGATGTTTCATGTTCTATCTTCCTTTGGCTGAGAAATTCTAAAGCGCCATCAGTCTGAATTCTTCCCTGTCTGCATGCATGCATGCAAAGTCACTTCAGTTGTGTTTAACTCTTTGTGACTCTATGGACTGTAGCCCACCAGGTCCCTCTACCCATGGAATTTTCCAGGCAAGAATACAGGAGTGGGTTGCCAGGCCCACTCCATGGGAATCTTCCTGAACCAGGGATCGAACCCCTGTCTCTTATGTCTGCTGCGTTGACAGGCGGATCTGAGCAAAAAATAAATCTGTTACTCTAAGCCAGTAAGCATCAGGGTTGTTTGCTGCGTCAGCATAAGAAGGGCTCTCCTGACTATAGAACCCCCTTCCTGTTATTAATCAATTCATTCCCGATAATCCTTCACTGTCTTGTGTTGAATAATTATTCTTTCAAATACATATATACATATATATATATATTCTTAAATGTATACTGAACATAATTGTAATGCATCTCAGTCTAGAATTTTAAAAACCACATTTAGAGACGTGGACACAGGGAAAAATAAATTTGAATTTATATACATATATCTGTTGCAAAGAAGTGTGACAGAGTAATCAATAAAAAACTTTCAGGCACGAAAACATAACACATTAGAGTTAACTTCTGTGAAAGAAATAAAATGGATATACAAACTAAAAGAGAAAAAAGAAATATAAAATTCAAGCCTGGTAAAGAACAGGTGGTCTGTGTGCTTTTTTAAAACAAATAATGGGAGGTATCAAATCACTACAATATTTAGATTCCGGTGAATACTTTGATATAGCAGTTTAATTTTAAAATGCCAATGGTTACAATATACTGAAAATTTCAACCTTTGCCGCTGAGAAGGAAAGTTTTAAATGCCACCTTTCAAATGTGCCTGCAGAGACCTTGTTTTGTAAAAATTATTCTGGAGCATTACTATCCCACGACATTTTCTATGACATGGGTATGTTCTCTACCTATCCTAGCTTACAGAGTAGTGCCTATCTGCATGTGTTATGTTCTCAAATTATGGTTATGCCCCTGAGGAACTGAATTTATCTTATCTTTACTTTTTTTTTTTTTTTGGCCACTGCATGCAGCTTGCAGGAATCTTAGTTTCCCCAATCAGAGATGGAACCTGGGCTCTGTTGGCAGAGAAAGCTCAGAGTGCTAACCAATGTACCTCTGGGGAAGTGCCAGTCTCTACAATTTTAAATTTAAATAGATTCACAGGACCAAGAGCTAACTTTTTGAATAGTGCATTTTCAGGGTCTGTGCATGCCAGGCGAATAGTTATGGGCTATCAGATGGAAAAAAGAGCCATACAAGTAAGTACGTGTTTAATTGACTCACTTTGCTGTACAGAAGAAACTAACAACAGTGTAAGTCAACTGCAATAACCATTAAAAAAAAAACTTTAAAAACTAGCAAAAAAGGGCCAAGTAAAATTGTGAAATTATTTACATTCACTGCTGTAAAAGAAGGGTAAGCACTTGAGGTATGTTCAGCAATTTTTAACCTCTACAGAGACAACCCTGTCCTTCTCACTTCAGCACCTGTGGAAGATAAAGCTCCATTCCATTGCCAGAGGAAGTGCAGTGAGAGGCATCCCCGTTGTAATGAAGGATATGTTGGGATTTGGCTCAACTTGGACTGATGGGGTGGAGTTTCAGAGACTTCTTTCAACCCAGTGAGGATCTGGGTGCCAGGTGGTTTGGTGTTGGCAGAAGTGGTGGTCTAGATAGAGATACCACTTCCTCCTCTCACTTTGATACATGGGCCAGTGATGGGGTTGGTGGGGGTGTGGACTGCTGCAGGTGTTTAAATTCAAGGATGAACAGCTCAGAAAACAAGTGAATGTTTTTCCCATTGCCCTGCACATTCCTCAAGGCTGTATTCAAGTCAGTTATATATGCAAGCAATGAAGGCAGAAAGGAAATGTAAAACTCCCTGCGACATCCTCTAAACTTTGCCTTCATTCATAATTCATGAATATTCATGAGAGAAAACCAGTGTCTTTATGGAGGAAGTACAAAGCACAATATGTAAATCACTTGTAACCCAATTGCCCAAGATGTCACTACTCAGTTTTGACATATATGCCCAGCCTTCTGATACATATCTATACATTCATCTATAGTATCTACAGGGAGGAACATATCAAGTAAAACTGTAATGTCAGAAAGTCTGCTCACTTAAATCTATATCATAAGTTTATTTTCTTTATTCTTCTTTTGTTTTCACTGTATTCAGATTCTAGGGGAGATATGACATAGATTAGCAGAATCACATTAAGAACCTTAAAAGCCCTAGGCACTGTCAGATTATGAGAACCACGTTCTTCTGCTAATTATTTTCCAGTAGAAATAAAATATGAAAGGCAAAATACATTTTCAAAGGCCCAAAAAATCTTCTGATGATGATCTAATATCCTTTTTAGATCAATGACTTTAAAATAAATGTCTTTTGTTTCTCTAGCTTTTTTGTGTATATATTTCACACATATTCTGCACAGTAAACAATGAACACTTCTCAAGTCATCAATTACTAAGGGGTCAACCCAGGCTTAATTCTGTGGCTGCAGACCCAGGTCATGCCACCTGGCAGCTTGTTCTTTGAAAGATACTGCCTAGAACAGATCCACCTTTTCATTAAGGCATCCTCAAATTCAAATGTGCTCTATGATAGGTTAATATTTTCTTATGCATCCAATCTGGCTGATACCCTCCCAGCTCTCTATCAATGCCATGGGGCTGTCAAACTCCAGTAAACAATGGGTTTAAGTTCTGTATAAACAGCTTCTCTTTCCAAATTGGGGACAAGAAGACACTGTAACGGGTTTAGTGACGTGGTACAGTTCCTGTTGGCATGTTTTCACTAGCAACCTAAGAATTGGCAGGATATTTGGTGTCTTGGAAGGACAGAGAGAGACAGCAAAATAGCTGGGGAAGATACACTGGAAAACTGGATGCTTTAAGTCACAGTAGGGCTAGAAGAAAGGTTATTCAAGTGACTGGGACTTCATCAGGAATAGGGAGAAAGTGCCAGAGATCAGACCATCAATATCTCAAAGTCACAGGCTTGGTGACTTGAGGGTCTGATCTAGCTTGAGTGCATATCGTTGAAAAATTTTAGGAAGTTGAACTCAGGTACTACCATCTTAAGCACAATAAGCCTTACAGTCTGCCTCCTACAGGGAAGCTGGTTGGATTCCCCCTGGATACAGGTCTCCAGATTTCTCTTCCTCATAAAAGGAGAGTTACTTGGTGGGGAATATCAAATTCAGTGCATGGTCACATTTTATAGGTCTCTATGTAAGGGATCAAATTGCCAACGTCTGCTGGATCATCGAAAAAGCAAGAGAGTTCCAGAAAAACATCTATTTCTGCTTTATTGACTATGCCAAAGCCTTTGACTGTGTGGATCACAATAAACTGTGGAAAATTCTGAAAGAGATGGGAATACCAGACCACCTGACCTGCCTCTTGAGAAACCTATATGCAGGTCAGGAAGCAACAGTTAGAACTGGACATGGAACAGCAGACTGGTTCCAAATAGGAAAAGGAGTACGTCAAGGCTGTATATTGTCACCCTGCTTATTTAACTTATATGCAGAGTACATCATGAGAAATGCTGGGCTGGAAGAAGCACAAGCTGGAATCAAGATTGCCAGGAGAAATATCAATAACCTCAGATATGCAGATGATACCACCCTTATGGCAGAAAGTGAAGAGGAACTAAAAGTAATGAAAGTGAAAGAAGAGAGTGAAAAAGTTGGCTTAAAGCTCAACATTCAGAAAATGAAGATCATGGCATCTGGTCCCATCACTTCATGGGAAATAGATGGGGAAACAGTGGAAACAGTGTCAGACTTTATTTTTTTGGGCTCCAAAATCACTGCAGATGGTGACTGCAGCCATGAAATTAAAAGACGCTTATTCCTTGGAAGGAAAGTTATGACCAACCTAGATAGCGTATTCAAAAGCGGAGACATTACTTTGCCATCAAAGGTCTGTCTAGTCAAGGCTATGGTTTTTCCAGTGGTCATGTATGGATGTGAGAGTTGGACTATGAAGAAAGCTGAGCGCCGAAGAATTGATGCTTTTGAACTGTGGTGTTGGAGAAGACTCTTGAGAGTCCCTTGGACTTCAAGGAGATCCAACCAGTCCATCCTAAAGGAGATAAGTCCTGGGTGTTCATTGGAAGGACTGATGCTAAAGCTGAAACTCCAATACTTTGGCCACCTCATGAGAAGAGTTGACTCATTGGAAAAGACTCTGATGCTGGGAGGGATTGGGGGCAGGAGGAGGAGGGGACAACAGAGGATGAGATGGCTGGATGACATCACCAACTTGATGGACTTGTGAGTTTGAGTGAACTCTAGGAGTTGGTGATGGACAGGGAGGGCTGGTGTGCTGTGATTCATTCTGTCACAAAGAGTCGGACACAACTGAGCGACTGAACTGAACTGATGTGAGAGATGATAGTGAAGAGAAGGTGGTAATAGATGGGGCCGGGATCAGGCTTTTTGATTCAGAAAAGAGAACACAATTAAAGGAGCATGCATGAAACTAGAAGAGAAACAGTTAATGACAAGAGGTGACAGATAAATAATCAATAGTTAGATAGATGATAGATAATTAATACATGATTGATAGGTAGGTAAGTAGATAAATAAAAGCTAAGTAGGTAGGTAGATAGACAATTGATAGATATGTAGATAGATGATTGATATGTAGACAGGTACATAGAAAGAAAATAGAAAAACAGTTCAGTTCAGTTGCTCAGTCATATCCGACTCTTTGCGACCCCATGGACTGCAGCACACCAGGCCTCCCTGTCCATCACCAACTCCCGGAGTTTACCCAAACTCATGTCCATGGAGTCAGTGATGCCATCCAACCATCTCACCCTCTGTCTGTAGGACAGACATCTCTGTAGAAAGACAGACATATGGTTAAATAGGTAGATAAGATTTAATATGGGAGATAACACCATTTCAAGGTTACGTTCCCGTTGCAAATTGAATCTTTCAATTGCCAATCTTCGTACACTTAAATGGCTTTGTTGGAAGTTTTCCATGTAACACACAGGTTTACCTTCCTCATTTCTTTGTGATGTTTATTTCTGAACACAGTTTGTTCATTTACTCTCAGGCCCCAATAGACATACTCTTTTCCAATCTGATGGGAAGGAATTTAGAGCAGGAGAGAAACCTACTAATCCCTGTAACAAGAACTTTTCAATCAGAGGAGGACTTACTGTTGTTTCTGGCCGTGTGTGTTACTTCTTCTTTCCAGTTTTGTATTCATCACCTTAACCAAAACATCAGAGAACACTGAGTTCTCTTTGTTGTTTAATGTCACAGGACTGTAATTAAACTGTTAGACTCTGTGATCACTGATGCAAAGGCAATGTTGGACTCTGTTAGTTCCAAGGACAAAAGCAGGGGTCCCGAACTTGGTTGCCTTCAAGAGGCAGACAAGTAATAAAATTGAGTGAATTGGGCTTCTCTGGTGGCTCTAGAGAAGGAAATGGCAATGCACTCAAATATTCTTGCCTGGGAAATCCCATGGACAGGGGAGCCTGGCAGGCTACAGTCCATGGAGTGCCAAAGGAGTCAGACATGACTTAGTGACTAAACGACAACAAAATTGAGTGAATTAATTCAGGTTGGGCCTAAGAAAATTGTTGATGGATGAAGATGCACTAGGGGATGGTGGACACCAGGGAAAACTGGACAACTTGTGTACCGTTTCAGGTGGTAGCCTCAGTTGATTGGTGTTTAAGGCAGCAGATCAGGTACTGTTATACACTATGTTTCAAGACAAGTCAATGATGTGGATTCTTAAAGGAAATGCTTTAATTTGAAAATAACTGGTTCAAATTATCAAAATGGAATAGAACAATGTCAAACAAGAGATGTGTAGGCTCAATTCAGTCCATGGGCCGCCATTTATGACTTCCGAGGGAGAAACCCACCTTCCCAGGTAGAGCCCAGCCTCCAATGTAGACTAAGGACAGGCAGGCAATGGTTTTCCAGTTTTGCATCAGAACATTGTTGTTGCATTTTCTCTTGCTACATGGGCTTCCCAGGTGGCTCAGTGGTACAGAATCCGCCTGCCAATGCAGGAGACACAATAGACATGGGTTCTATTCCTGGGTTGGGAAGATCCTCTGGAGTAGGAAATGGCAACCCACTCCAGTATTCTTGCCTGGAAAATCCCATGGACAGAGGTGCCTGGAGGGCTACAGTCCATGGGGTTGCAAAAGAGACAGACACAACTGAGAAACAAGTGCTAGTTTTTCTTGCTGCATAACACATCTAGTGCTCCAGACAACACCCATTTTCTTCATTCATGGATTCTGTGTGTCAGGCATTGTGAAGCAGTGTGTCTAGAGTAAATGTCTCTGCTCCATTGTTATGGAACCCAGGTCCAGCCACCCGCTGCTTGAAAGCCGATTCTTCAGAGACCTGTGTTCATAGGGAGGGAAAATTTGCTTTATTGTGGAGGCTGGCAACAGGAGGAGAAGGTGGATTCCCATCTGAAAACCAGCCCCCGATTGCTGCTCAGGGAACAGGAGCTTTTAAAGGGGAGTTTAAGCGTTGTATAGGCAGAGGGAGGGAAGAGAGCAGCATAGTCATCTCAACATCAGTAATGCAGTGATCTGACCAATGTCACCTTGGTTGTTTTATTTATTTATTTATTTTATTTTTGGCTGTGCTGTGTCTTCGTCTCTGTGCAGGCTTTTCTCTAGTTGCGGCAAGCAGAGGCTACTCTCTAGTTGCAGTGCTCGGGCTTCTCATTGCAGTGGCTTCTCTTGTTTTGGAGCACAGGCTCTAGAGTGTGCAGGCTTCGGTAGTCATGGCTCCTGGGCTCTAGAGCACAGGCTCAGTAGTTGTGGTACATGCTTAGTTGCTACTCGGCATATGGGATCTTCCCGAATCATGGAGATCAAACCCATAGAGATCAAACTACATCATGCAGATCAAACCCATGTCTCTTGCATTGGTAGGCAGATTCTTTACCACTGAGCCACCAGAAGGTGGTTAAAACACCTTTGGTTGTTTTGAGTACAGTTAATTTTTAGTTCCATGGTCTATTCCCAGTTTTTTGAGACCAGTTCTTAGAACTGTGTGAAGTAGAGCAGCTGATACCATGGCTTCAAATAGGTCATCATGAAGTCATCTTCCACCTGGGGGGGCCTTCAGTATCTGTAAAACACCTCCCAGGAGATGGCTCTGAATATTACCTATGACTCTTGAGGAGAAAATAAAGGTCTTTGGCCTTGCTTAGTGACTAAACTAGTATATTTTATCTTATGTAAAGGCTTTGAGTATAAAGTACAACTAAGTTCTCTGGCCAAGGTGGTGCTTACACCGTGAAAGTTGGGGCTTCAACCAGGAAAGCTTGAAAGAGATGACAAGACCATTGATGGTGGGAATCCTGTTAAGTCTCACTGCAGACATGCCTGATGGTGGATGCTGGCTCATTCCTGGGCCTCAGCTGGGCGTGTCCTCCAAAGCCCTGTCATCCTTAGCAGTAGGGCTGCATCACAGCATGGCAGCTTCAGACTGCTCAGGAGAGGCTCAGCATCGTGGGAAAACCATGGAAGCCGACGGATCTTCTCTGACCTAATTCACAAGTCTTGTACCCTCTCTTTTGCCCTACATGCAATTCTCCCTCCTTCACAGAAGGAGAGACAAGCTCACACTGAAAGAAGAGATAGATGCTCTTAGGGTTGTTTTCGGACAAGACAACCTTCCCTATCTGCTAAAAACCAGTAGACTGAGGTGATGAAAGCAAAGCTGAATGGAGATTTAAATCAAGCCATTAAAATGTACAGGCTGTCTCTTCCTGTTTATCAGCGCCTCTGTGTTCACCTCCCCTGGTTGGCTTTGTAGTTTACAACCAGCTTAGCACTTAGCTTTCAGCCAGAGTCGTGATTGCAGGCTGGTAATGGCTGTGAAATTGTTACCTAAGTGTTGTATAAAGTGAAACAGCTGGCTGCTGACAAACACCAGCCCTGCAGCATGTGGGCTGGAAGGGGCCGCTGCGCAGTGTCAACAGAGATGCTGGTTCACATGTGAGCTGAGGATCCCTCTTTGCTGTCACTCAAGAGCCTCATGGATCGCAACAGGAAAGAACAGTCTCCGAGGTGCAATCAGGGAGGACGAATACCAAGCCTTCCCTTTGTTGAATAAATCCCACTTTTCAGTAGTGAAAGCAGAGGAATTAAATCCTTACCCTTTGCTCCCAAGGCTTCAACATCAAGTTTCTCTATCAGGATTTTTTTTTTTTTTTGACCACACCCTACAGCATGTGGGAACTTAGTTGCCAGACTAAGGGCTCAAACCCGCAACCCCTGGAGTGGAAGGCAGAGTCTTAACCACTGGACCACTGGGCAAGTCCCTGTCAGGATTTTTTAAATATAAAAATATGAAAAAACACATGAGAATGAAATAATAATTAGTTTCAAAAATGAAATGTATCCCTTATATCTGGAATCTAAAATATGACACAAGTGAACTTATCTCTGAAACAGAAACAGACTCACGGATACAGAGAACAGACTTGTGGGTGCCAAGAGAGAAGAGATGGAAGAGGGATCAGTTGGGATTTGGGGTTAGCAGTTGCAAACTAGTGTACAGAGAATGGATAAACAGCAAAGTGCTACTCTAGAGTATGGGGAACTCTATTTGGTATCCTGTGATAAACCATAATGGAAAAGACTATTCAAAGAGAAGAGAATGTATATAGAAGTATAACTGAGCCACTTTACTGTATATCAGAAATTAACAAAACATTGTAAATCAACTATATGTCAATGAAATAAATTTTTTTAAGACTGGAATTATCCTTTTTTCACCCAGTGAGTGCCATTGAATCTGGAAAATTCTCTCTTTCACCCAAAGAACAGATCTTTCAAATGACTGCCTGATCAGTTTATTTGTTATCTAATCAGAACTGAAGAAACATTCACAGATTCTTACTCAGGCTTTCAGTTTATATGTTCCTAGGAAAAGGAGTCAGAGTAGAATTTCTCTAAAAGAGAGTATAGTCCGGGTTATGCTGCTGTAACAAACAGCCCCTAGACTGCAGTGTTTTGAGGCCAGCTGGTTTTATTTCTCTGTCACACTACATATCTGCTGGTGCCCCTGCTTTGGTGTGTCCTCAGTCGGGATCTGGGATGATGGGAAAGTCACCACCTGGAACACTCACTGTCTCTGGCGGGGAGGGGAAGACATCACACCGAGCACGCTCCAACCTCACCAAATGTGATGCGTGTCTCTCCAGCCCACATTTTATTGGCCAGAGCCACAAACCCAGATCTCACTTCAAGGAGAGGTGGAGAAATAAATCATACCACGCACCTGGAAGAAAAAACAGGAAAGTCATGCAACTGCCACTCTCTACAAGTGACAGTACATGTCCTAAGTTTCCCTTTCTTTGTGTGTCTAATAATTCATCAGGCGTTCTAAGGAAACAGCCAGTCTTTCTAATCTCTTCTTAAAAAAATATTTTTTAAACGTTAAAAATTTTTTAAACTTCATTTGTCTGTTTTTGGCTGCATTGGGTCTTTGTTGCTGAGCTTGGGCTTTCTCTACTTCCAATGATTAGGGGCTACTCTAGTTGTGGTGCACATGGCTTCTCATTGCTCTGGCTTCTCTTGTTGTGGAGTATGGGCTCTAGGCACATGGACTCAGTAGTTGTGATGCACAGGCTTAGTTGCTCTGAGGCATGTGGAATCTTCCCAGACCAGGGATTGAACCCATGTCCTCTGCATTGGCAGGCTGATTCTTAACCACTGGACCATCAGGGAAGTCCCTCTAATCTCTTTTAAATCTTGGTTTTCTCATTGTGCAATGAGAAAGTTGAACAAGTTTTGGAAATACTTTCATGGGGGGGAAAATAGCTTTCTTCTTCGTTCAAGGCAATCCCATGTCTAAGTGTGGCAGAGTAAAGTAAATGTCGCACAGTTGTGTCCGACTCTTTGCAATCCCATGGACTATAGCCTACCAGGTTCCTCTGTCCATGGGGTTTTCCAGGCAAGAATACTGGAGTGGGTTGCTGTTTCCCTCTCCAGGAGATATTCCCAACCCAGGCATCGAACCCAGGTCTCCCGCGTTGTAGGCAGATGCTTGCTTTACCATCTAAGTCACCGGGGAAGTCAGAAGGTAGGATCAACTTTTCCCACCCCCGCTTTGAACGTAGGTATAGTCACGTAACTTGCTTCAGCCAACAAAATGTGAGGGGAAGTGACAGGTGTCGAATTCAGGGGGGAGTTTGAGGAATTGAAACCACCCCATGGTGTTGTGAGGGAGAGTGGTACAGATGGAAGTTAAAGAGAGAAATAGAAAGGGTCAATGTTCAGATTCTAATTTCCAAAGTGGGATTCTCTTGTCCTTAGATGATTCATTGGGAAGCCAGGTTTACAGAGTGAGAGAAAAATCTCTTGAAAACCTTCTTTATCCCCCACTTTGCAACCCACTAAGATGGGGGCCCAGCAGATAATAGATTCTGCTATACTGCAGGGGCCAGAGTGGGGAGAAGAGGATGTAGAAAGACCAAATCCCACCTCTGCGGATGTAAACGTGGTCCTGAGGGACTGTGGAAAGAAGAAAAGGGCCAGAAATAGTGGAAACAGGATGAGCTGCGTGTCTGTGTTGCCACCAATGGGGCAGAAAATCTGAGCTGGGTGACAGGACTTTGCCAGAAAAGTCATTAGGAACTCCAAGGGCGGAAGGACCTCTGCTAGCAAGTAGCATTTAGCTTCTGGAAAGAAGTTGTCTCAGTGGTGGATTACACAATGACTCAATCGTCAGTGTTTGGTAAGCCCAGGTCTAAATTTATGTCAGCCCAATTGTAATAGTGTGGGATAGCATATCCATGTACCAAGTCCCCATGTGTCCTTGGAGGGGCAGGGGAGGGTAGCTGAGGGCATGGACTGTCAACTTAGCCAGGGGATATCCTACAGGAAGAAAAAAGGACCAATAAGACATAGTGGGTAAGAGTAGGGCTCCTGGAGGCATTATTAGCCATGTGGCTTTAAGCAACTTGCTTAATTTCCCTGTGCCTCAGTCTTCATAAGGCTATGTCTTGTCTCCATAAGCACCCTTGAAAAATTATACCATTTTCAGATAGGAATTTTATTTCTTTTTTACTTTTTAAATTATGGAAGTATGATAAGACATTTACAGAAGACTTGGAAAAAAGATTCTTTTTTTTAATGAAAGTATATTTGATTTACAATGTTGGGTTAGTTTCTGCTGTACAGCAAACTGATTCACTTATACATATATGTATATTATTTTTGTATTCTTTTCCATTATGTTTTACCACAGGATATTGAATAGAGCTCCCTGTGCTTGCAATAGGATCTTGTTGTTTATCCATTTTATATATGATAGTTTGCATCTGTTGACCCTAAACTCAAACCCATTCCTCACTCCCTTCTCCCTCCTTCTTGGCAACTGTATGTCTACTCTCTATGTTGGACAAGATTCTTTTATGTGGTGTATTGATTTTTCTCTCCAGAAACACAATATGAGATGTGATGATGAGGCGTTATTGTAGTCTGTCCACTGTACTCTGGGATGTCAGTGATGGAGAGGTTTAGTGTATGTGTGTGTGTGTGTGTGTGTGTGTGTGTGTGTGGTGAGCTTGCAAGGAGTACCTGAACAATCTCTCCTTTTGCTCAGTTTTGCTGTTGATGTAAAACTGCTCTAAAAAATAAAGTTTATTAATTTGTTAAAAAGTGCTAGTTCAACATTAAAATTTTAAGCAAAGACCCATGCACTAACTTATTCACTGGATGCTTTCTAGTTGGAGAATATCATGTAGAACAAATTTTAACAGTCCATCATGTTTGGGTGAAATTGCATTAAGAGCTGCCCACTAGAGTTTGCAGAGAACCAACCGAACTGACCTTGCTGTGAGTTGAATTGTGTCCCCCTCAATTCCTACCTCACAGTACCTGTGGATGTGACTTTATTTGGAAATAGAGTCTTTTTAAATAGAATAAATCCAATACAGTATTGTGCACTTAAAAATATGTTAATGGAGTAGATATCAAGTTAAGTGTTCTTACTGCTTTTTTTAAAAAGTAAAGATAAAAATGAAAAGAAAAAAAAAGGCTCTGGTTAGGTCAGGTGTCCCTGATTGCTCAGTGGGTAAAGAATCCTCCTGCCAATGCAGGAAGCCTGGGTTTGATCCTTGGATGGGGAAGATCACCTGGAAGAGGAAAATGGCAACCCACTCCAGTATTCTTGCCTGAAAAAAATCCCATGGACAGAGGAGCCCGGAGGGCTACAGTCTAAAGGGTCCCCAAAAAGGGTCCCAAAGGGTCCTATATGACAATGCACGTGCTAGTGAGGATATTTTGAGGTGGAGAGATAGTCTTTTCTTGCTGCTCTGGGAAAATTCCTGAGCCCATCAGTCTGATTGGACCACACCACTGTAATCCATAGGACACGTGGACCCAAGGCAGTTCCCAAAGAATTGGAATACTTTCAAGGCAAACCACAAATCCCTGGAAGGTTATCACTGTCCTCGAAAACCTGGTTTTTGAAGCAGCCAGTGTTGTGTTCGAATCCAGCTGTCACCCTAATGCTAACACACATGCATGTTATCTTTGCAAGAGATAAGTTCTGCTGTGGCCATCACCTGTCTTAATTGATTGACGTGTATGCGCTTCAGTTTCAGAGAGGGATATTAAAAAGCACATTTTTCTTTTTTCTTGGAAGCTGAAAGGCCATCTTTGAAGATGTGCTGACATAAATGATTCTTGTTGAAATAGGCATCAAAATACTCCCGAAAAAATGGGGATAATAAGAAGGAAATAGCTCTATCAGATATTAAAATGTCATTAGCTATTGTGTGTAAAACATTTGGGTACTGGCTCATGTGAAGACAGATCAGACAGATCGATGAAAGTAAGTGGAGAGGCCAAAAATAAACATAAAAAGGCGAATTTAGTGCATATTGAAGATGGCATTTTAAATCAAGTACTGAGGGAATCATTTAATAAACCACATGCTGGTAAAACCCATACAGAGAAAAGATAAAGGAAGATCCCTCTTTCATTAACTTCTTGCACTAAAATGAGTTCCTGATGGATCAAGGGACTAACTTCCTTACTAATAACATGTTCTTATTGTTGTTCAATCGCTAAGTCATGTCTAACTCTGCGACTCCATGGACTGCAGCACTCCAGGCTTCCCTGTCCTTCACTGTCTCCAAGAGTTTGCTCAAACTCATGTCCATTGAGTCAGTGATGCCATCCAACCATCTCATCTTCTGTTGCCCCCTTCCCTGCCTGCCCTCAATCTTTCCCAGCATCAGAGTCTTTTCTAGTGAGTTAGCTCTTTGCATTAGGTGGCCCAAGTATTGGAGCTTCAGCTTTAGCATCAGTTCTTAGGAATATTCAGAGTTGATTTCCTTTAGGATTGACTGATTTGGTCTCCTTGCTGTGCAAGGGACTCTCAAGAGTCTTCCAAGACCAAGAAAACAACAGAGAAGTAGATAAAGGATTTGAACAGATATTTAGCAAAAAAAAAAAAGTTATAGGTATATGAAAAATATTCAGTGAAACTCAAACTTAATGAAGTATTGTTTGTATTAGATCTGTAGTGATCAAAAGGCACATTAACACATTCTCAGTGAATGTGCAAATTGGTAGAATCTCTTTGAGTGGTAATTTAGCACGTTCTATCAAAATTGAACACGGACATCTTTTTTGACTTGGCAATTTCTTTTTTAAGAACTGTTACTGTAGACCTGCTTGTCTGTGTCTACAAAGCTGTGAGTGTATGGAAATTCTCTGAAGTGCTGGTTGTAAGTAGCAAAGATTGGACACCTCCTATAAGACCATCAGATGGCCAACAGGCAGTTAAATTTTATTCAAATAAATCTACACATTGAAGTAGTACATCGAAGGAAGTGGGAATATAAACACTGATATAGATGCATGAAAAGATACAGTATTGCAAAGAGTCAGACACAACTGAGCGACTGAGCTGAAATGACAGATAAGATGTGTAAAAGTGTATACAGTATGTTGCCATTGGTATTTTTAAAAGATCTATACTTCTTTATTTTTTTTAATAAAGTCTTTATTGAGTTTGTTGCAGTATTGCTTCTGTTTCATCTTTTTGTTTTTTTGGCCACAAGGCATGTGGGATCCTAGCTCCCCCACCAGGGATTGAACTTGCACCCCCTGCATTGGAAAGTGAAGTCTTGAGCACTGGACCACAAGGAAGTCTCCAAAGATCTACTTTTCTAAATGTGTTAATCTCCTAGAAAATGGGCACTGAACTGGGGAGAAGTCTGGGGGGAGAAGTCTGCAGTGAAACTTTTTGTGTTTCTGCCTTTGTTATGTTGAAATATTTACCAACATGCTTGTATGATTCTTTTCAATGAAAAAAAAAAGTTAATTAACACTGAATCCCTCCAAAAAGAGCCTCTGAAAATACAAGTTTGTTAACTATAACTCTGGTTTTGATTTAGAATGTTTTCCTTAATTAAAGAAGTATATTTAAACAATCCCTCTAAAACCCTGGTAACCTTGAAAGCTGAAGGAAACAGCCATCCTGTTCTATTATGTGCTGTAGTGAAATTAGAGGATGGGGACTCATAACAGATAAGAGAATTAGGTCTTATTCCAAACCCCGGGAGCCAGACCCCTCCCAGCCCCCAGTGCATCTCTATGCCCTGGGAGCAGAGTCGGGAGACTAATGTTCCAAACACGAGTCACTGAGGAAGGCCACCAGGCTTGCTGTGCTCCAGATACTCATCGCGCTTGCTCTGCTGCGATTCCGCCCTTGGGAATTTGGAACTCCTGAGACCGACGTGAACTTTGACTCTGCATCTTCCACCTCCCACGGGACAGCGTGGATGCAGATTTATTTCATTTCGTTTTGGTTTTTTAGGAAAACCAGGCCATTGGGTAGTGACTGTTGTGAGGATGAGATGGAAAGAGATTCAAAATAGCTGTCCAGCTTTCAAAATGGTGCCTGGAAAAAGAGATGAGACTCAGGAAGTGTTTGTTGAATGAATCAATGACCGAAGAAGCAAACAAAGAGACCAGTTTGATTTACTCACCCAGTAAACTTTTATGTAACAAGGGAAATAATAATCGTAATAGTAATAATAATAATAGACTATTTTTAGTGGACATTATGGAGTTGGCATGCTGTATCTGTTTAAAAAAACTTTCAATTTTATATTATAGTTGATTAACTACATTGTGATAGTTTCAGGTGTGTAGCATAGCGACGGATGTAACCATTCTCCCCCAAACTCCCCTTCCATCCAGACTGCCACCTAATAATGAGCAGGGTTCCCGGTGATAAACACTTGCTCCTTGTTGGTTATTTTATTTTTTATCCATTTTAAGTATAGTGGTGCACACTGTATCTTGTAGAGTTCATTATGTTCAACAAAGAATAGGACTTTTTTTCTTGCATGAATGCTGATGTATTTCACTGATGTATTTGCTGATGTATCTGTGACTCTGTGATAAGAGACTCAATAGCATGTAAAGAATGAGGTGGCCTAATTCATGGACATATGGTCAGTTCACAGAGTGTAGTTACTTATTGCTTTGGTAACAATGAGGCAAATAATTTCTCCTGCTTTTCAAGAAATGTGATGTGCTCATGTGGCATGCCTTCTGCATGCCTTTGCTACCCCTCTGAGCTCAGCCATCATTTACTGGGAAGCTGTGATGAGAGATCTTGTCTATACTAAGGCTTTGGTTTTTCAAAGGAATCCATAAACGCTGTGCATGCGCGTGTGTGTTCAGTCGTGTCTGACTCTTTGTGACTGTATGGACTGTAGCCCTATGGACTGTAGCCCTCCAGGCTCCTCTGTCTATGGAATTTTCCAGTTAAGAATACTATAGTGGTTTGCCATTTCTTCCTCCAAGGGATCTTCCTGATCCAGAGCTTAAAATTGCATGTCTTATATCTCCTGCATTAGCAGGTGGATTCTTTACCACTGGACCACCAAGGAAGCCCCAGTCTATGTATTCTAGTAACACATACAGAGTTCTATCAAGTTCTGTCAACATATATATAACATATTTACATTATATACTTTTTGTTAATTGCTCAGTCCTGTCCGATTCTTTGCAACCCCACGAACTGTGGCCCTCCAGGCTTCTCTGTCCATGGGATTCTCCGGGCAAGAATACTGGAGTGGATTGCCATTTCCTTCTCCAGAGGAACTTCCCCACCCAAGGATCAAACCCTGGTCTCCTGCATCACAGGGAGATTCTTTACAGTTTGCGCTACAGGGAAGTCCTGTATGTTAGATACTAGTCTCACATAATAAGCTATGAAATATTTAAATTGCATCCTTGATGGTTGGATGGTGGTCTGCCATTTTTCAGTAGGAACAAGAATTGTGCTTCCTGCTCACATGCCAGGCAAAGATCAAATCACATCTAGAAGACATTCATATATCTATTTTGGAGCGAGGAAGAAAGTTTCCTCACCCCTTCTAGGTCCTTCTGGCTGGTTCAAGAATTAAATTGAGATGAAACAGATGAACAGGAGAATGTCAAACAAAAGTGTAATCACATGTATACATTGGAGAAACCAGGAAAATTGACTAACTCGAAAAAAGACCAAAATCTTCACCTTCAACAATAGCTTCAGCTAATGGCTGAAGAGGATGTTGGGGATAGAGGTTTGGTACTTTGGTGGGGAGAAAGGCAACTGACATGGAGATGGAAAAGCAAGTGTTTGGTGAACAAATGTTTGCTGGGCCAGGCAGAGACCGTGGGACACAGAGACATCTCTGATCTCTAAGAGTTCCCTCCACCACACCTAGTCTCTGTTCTTCTCAGGTCCTCTATCCCTGGTGATAGCTCTGTTCCTGCAATAGGACCACTATTGAAATTCTTCAGGCAGTTAGGGAAGGGTCAAAGTTTCTTCCTGAGTTTTTGGGTCTGTGATTGTCTTCATCTGAAAATAATCTGCATGCCAGAGACATTTTGGGCTGGCAAATTTTCCCCCCAATAGATATATTTCCCTTCTACTTTCCCACATGTTTTGGTTCCTGGCTTTACCATTTTGTATTATGTGGGTAACAAAGTCTTTTTAAGATAGTCACTCACATCTTGGGATCTCCATCTTTGTGTAAGATAGTCATCCTCATCCTGGGATCTCCATCTCTGTGTCTTGCTTTCTTTTTTCTTCGTAGGATTTATCAACGTAAGAAGCGTGTGTGGGTTTGTGTGTGTGTTTTGTCTCTTCCCCAGGAATGTTAGTTCCCTGTCAATAGGAAGTATGCATGGTTTGTGCCTAACAAGCTTCCTGGACTGTGAATGATGCCTGGAGAACAGGTGGGACTCAGTGTTTGTTGAATGAATCAGTGACTGAAGAAGCAGACAAAGAGACAGGATTGGTTTACTCACCTAGTGTTACTCATTACATTCATGACCTGCTTTAGGCATTTATATCTGAACATTTTGGTGGAAGGGAGGTACTAGGAGGGGGATCATCACTTCCTCTAAAGCTTCTTTTTAAATAAATATTTAATATTATTTTTTGTTTTATTATTTGACTGTGGAATCTTTAGTTGCAGCATGCAAACTCTTTGTTTTAGCATGCAGGGTCAAGTTCTCAGACCAGGGATTGAACCCAGGCCCCCGCATTGGAAGTGCAAAGTCGTAGCCACTGGACCACCAGGGAAGTCTCCCCCCAAAGCTTCTAACAGTTAGCACCCAGACTCGTCCTGTTGGTGTGCTTCCCGTGTGGTGTGCAGTCCTTCCTGTCCCGTTTCTACTCACCACATGTTTTGGACATGTGCCCATAGGAAAGATGGGTCTCTGGAACCTTCTTGTGAATGAACTGAGAGTCAGAGGAAACCAGGTACTTGGAGAGACTAAGGACTATGTACAGGACACCTTTAGCTCTACAATGGCTTTTAAAGAGTTAGAGAGCATCTCTCTGTGCTGGCAAAGGTAGCCCACAGGTTGAGTTTACTGGGGTGAAAGGTGGTGACTCATGGAAGTTCCGGGAGAAACAGCAAGTCCTCAGCCTCTGCACCAGCAGCCAGCCTGGCCAGAGACTGGCATCACATGTCGCTCACCCTTTGGGTCAAGATGCAGAGTTCTGTTGCTTTGGCTTTTCTTCTCACTGGGCTCTTCTGAGTTGGTTGGCGGCCAGCCTGCTTCCTGCTTTCAGCAATTAATTTGTCCTCGGAGTCAGTTGAGAAGAGCGGCCAGGGTGATCTGTGAATAAAGCAGCATCTTTTGTATGATCGGGATTGTTGCAGACAGTTGTAGAGACTGTACACTGCTCAACTCTACGAGGCCCAATTAACGTCCTAATTTCTATGCAGGGTACTTCCTGGAGTTGGTCAGGGCACAAGTTATATGGCCACATGACAATCCTGGGCATGATCTTATTTATAGAAAATTATAGAATTATAACCTGGGTGTGTCAACTGTAAAAAAAAAATACAGCTTCAAAGTCAAGAATTACATTTTATTCAATGGACTTGAAGACATCTTCTCAGATTGCTCTGAGGGTCTACTCCAAAGAGGTCAGGGAGGAACTGGATGTATAGAAGTTTTTGCTGGGAAAAAAAAAAAAGTAGTTGAAGTTTGAAAGATTACTGCTAATCACAAAAACAGACATTTCGAGTGAATAATTTTGGTGCTTTTCTTTGTATAGGAAGATCCAAGAGTCTGAGCTCATTGAAATTACTCCTTTGATGTTCACTACAGCTGTCCAGAGCCAGTATCCTGTTTTTCTCCATCCTGAGTCCCCTCAGGGTGAACAGTCAGGGTGGCTGCAGGAGCTGAGGGCTTGATGTCTAGACCGTCCTTTGTTTACTGAAATGGCAGGTGACATTCTTTATCCACAGGTGTGAACAAAGCAGGATGATGACTAAAATTTTGATGATCTAAGTTCAGTGTGATGGAAGTTCAGGCAGATTTTACTTTTTTCCTTATACCTGTGTGTATTACTCAGTGTTTTTCTACAGTGAGCATATCCCAACCCCTTAATCAGGACAAAAATGATAAAGGTATTAATCATGTCCAGTGTGCGTGTAGGGAGGGGCAAGATGTTGGTGTGCTTTTCTGTGCTTGGAGACCTCAGTGATACTTCTGAGGTAACGTGACGTCACATACCTCATTGATTCATTCACTCATTCATGATGGATTGATCTTACTGCGTTCCAGCTAACAGAGGTCACAAACGCTGAGCAGCTTCCAATCCTTGAATGACTTTGCTTAGCGAGGATGGTGTTTTTACATTTTTGGAATTTCACATACATCTGAGAATTTCTGCCCTCCCTTCAATGTTTAAAGACTTGGCAACACCAGGCCTGGGCTCATAGTCTGAGTTGTCCAACCCTCCTTAAGTTTGCACTTTATAAGGAATGACATCATCTCCACTTCCACGGCCTTTGAAAATTCAGTTGATCAGCCAGTGACTAAAAAGTGTCCACCTCCCTCCCGTCTGGCTGGCAGGGGCTCCTGGAGGCCATGTCCCCCTCTTTCTCCACTGTTGGCTCCTCCCACTGTGGGTTTTGGGGAATGCCCCTTCCTGTGTGACGCAGATCCACTCCGTGTTTGATCTTCTGCTCTTTAATCCCCCTCAGAGTGTGGTCCTTTGACAGCTGGGATGATGGTACACACGCCTTGTGTCAGCCTAGGACTTTCAATGCCTCAAGATAGCAATACATCAAAAACGACTTGCCTTGAAGTGACTGGCCTTCATTCTGAATTTAACTTTACCAAAATGGCAGTGTGGAAACAGATTCTTCATACTTATAGGAACACACGGAATCAGCAGTAGAGTTTTATCTCCTTATTAATGTGCATTTATTTACTTGCTTCCATATAACAGGACTTCTGTTCATTATGTTTATTCATGTCACGCTTGGGAATTAAAGGGTCTGGAGATTTGAGCAATTCCCTGTAAGTGAGGTGTGTGCACCCCAAGAGATATGCAAAGTGATGAAAAAATTGCAATGATGCAAAAATAGGACCTCTCACCATGTTGTTTTGTAATCTCATCATTTTTATTTATATTTTTCTGCATATTTTCTAGCATGCATGTTATGTCAGTAGTTCAAGTATAGATTTGATAAATATATTTATATTAAAGTGAAATGCTAAAAAATAATTTACCGATAGGAGTTCCTGGTTGTAAAAGAAATGCTTTAGAACCTGCTAATTCACACTACGGCTTTAACTAGGGTTCACTCGTGTGTAGCATTGTCGGCCTTGAACTACATATATTAGGTTAGTCCCAAAGTCATGCGCAGAGAAATTCAGCAAAGTACATTCCAGTGATGGGAAGAGGGGCCCAGTGTCCCAGGAAGGAGAAATGGGACAAGATTAACAAAGGCTGTTAATTACATCATAAATAATCACATTAAAATAATTTTTGGCTGGGGCAGGTCCAAGATGTAGGGATGGGGCTGAAAGTTGTTCTATGTTTTAATCTTTTGCATTATGGTTTATTACAGGATATTGAGTAGAGTTCCCTGTGCTGTGTAGTAGGACCTTTTCAAGATATTTTATATATAGGAATTTGTATCTGCTAATACCAAACTTCTAATTTATCCCTTCTCCCACACCTTCCCTCTTTGGTAACCATAATTTTGTTTTCTATGACTGAGCGTCTGTTTTTGTTTCATAAATAAGTTCACTTGTGTCATATTTTAGATTCCACATCTACATGATATCATGTGGTGTTTGTCTGAAAATGGTTCTTAAATGAAATGTTATAGGCTATAAAAGATGTGGTCTTGGTGGGACATAATATGGTCATAAATTGATCCTCATCAATTAGAAATTAGAATAATGAGTGATTGTGGACTATTAATATTACAATAAAGTTACTGAGTATGAGAAAACACAGTATATTTAATTCTTTTCCATAATTAATGAGGGAAGATAAGTAAGGAGACAGGGAGGAATTCAAAACAGCTTTATTTTGAACCAAAGGGGTTTTTTGGGCTATGAACCAATGAGAAGTGACAGGTTTCCCATCAGTTAATTGGAAAGGATGCCGCTAACCAAATCCACAGCACTTGGAAGCGTGTAGCATCCTTCTGTTACCCAGGATATGAGAGATGGGATGAGGGAGAGCAGAAATAACAGGTGCACACCACAGCTCTGATCCCAGGCTGCTGGCTGTTTCAACTGTTACTGGATACTGTATTTGAAACACTCACAAGCATAGATGTGCACGCATGTGTGTATATGGGTATGTGTCTATATGTATATATAAACATATGCATATATGCATGCATAATATTTGTTTATGTGTGTCTATATATATCTGTGTGTGTGTGTGTATATATGGACTTCCTTGGTGACTTAGATGGTAAAGAATCTGCCTGCAATGCCAGAGATATATGTGTATATACATATGTGTGTATGTATATATGTGTATCATGTTTCTATATGTCTCTGTATGTATCTATGTGTGCATGCATGTATGTGTGTATATATATATGTTTATATTTGTGCTTGTGTGTGTCACTGTGTGTATATATGAGTATGTGTATGTGCAGGTATATATGTCTGTGTATGTCAATATGTGTATATATACCTGTGTGTATATGTAATGTGCATATATTGTCATGAATATGTCTATGTGTATATACATGTATATTTGTGTGTGCACATGTATGCATATGTTGTTGTGTATGTATATGCGTGTATATGCATCTGTATATGTCTGTGTGTGTACATGTCCATGTGTGTATATATGATGTGTATATCAATGCGTTTATATTTGTGTTTATATGCGTGTATGTGTATTTGTGTTTGTATGTGTATTTACATCTATCTATGGATATATTTGTGTGTGTAACCTATATAAATACAATAACTCTGTTATGTTTTTGAAATAAACTATACCTTTAAGCCAAGCAGGGTTTGTTTATTCCAGTCCACAGTCCATGTACATTCTGTGGGGAGAAATTATGGCTTTTTCTCCAGCCACTACAGTAGTCATACTATTAAATGTAAATATATAGTAAATGTATGGCTTTTTCTCCAGCCACTACAGTAGTCATACTATTAAATGTAAATATATAGTAAATGTCTTTGGAAATCAAGTGCTGTGTTTATCTCTATGTAGTAAAGCTGTCAGTGTAACCTGTATTTATTGAACCACAAGTAGATTATAAAATTTCCACTAATGAATGTAAGTAACCCAGTTGTCATCAACAAAAGAAGGAAGTAGCATTTGGTTCAGACCCAGCAGAGCCAAATTTCATGTGTTCTGAGGATTATCTTAATAGTTCCAAAATGCTGCTACTTACAGCGCTGAGATGAATGTTTCAAAATGATGCTCCCAACACAAACCATATTCAGTGTGTACCACAGATGTGTCTCTGAGAAACAACCACTCTCGTTTCTTTCATACATTCATTCGTTCTTGATGTTTGTACTCTATTCACGGATGTTTCTTGAGCAGGGACCTCTTGCCCAATTCAGAACATCTGAAATATGCTATAGAAATGTGTCTTCTCTTATGAAAACATTCTATGTCCACAAAGCACCATTTCTTAGTGCCCAGTGCTCAATTTCATAATCCCTCTTTAGAAATAATGCTATAAATTATAGCTTCGGGTAGCTGCACTGGAATTATTGGCAACAGATATTAGGTACTTTGTGGGTTAAATAAGCAACCATGTTCTTTCCTAAGAACTTAAAAATGATTCATTGGAGAAACAGTATCTGAATTCTAAATAACCTACGTATGAATAAATTTTAAGAAAAATAAGAGCCTATTCTATAATCAGAAAAAGCTTAGATACTAATAACTCCTGTATCACGAAAAGATTGCCAAATCCAAGTTGATGATGACCTATTTATTTAAAGTAAATTTGACTCAATAAAATCCCAGTGCACAGTAATTGGAACAGCCCTTAGAATTCATCTTCATAGACTAGCAGCTGTCCGTAGTGAATTGAACTTTTCATCAACCATCTTGGTTGCTTACAATTTAAATAAGTTCCTGCAAGGCAGGAATCCCAGCTCCTGTCACCAGAAGGTCAGATGGCTTCCTAGTCTGTGCATACAATCCCCAATTTATAAGTGACTGCATTCAAGATGTTGGTTTCTACTTGGATTATTTATGACACAAAGCATTGTATTGTTTTTCCTCTAGAAGCACCAATGTGCATGGTGCTCACCTACAAATGCTAACTTCAGCCCTGGGGTTCAAATGTAAGAAGTGATTCCTCTTGTCTTTGTTAGATAAGGCAAAGTAGTATGTGTTTTGGGGTCCCCGGGACCACCCCTGAGTTTGATGACTTGCGGGGAAAACTCTAAGGACTCAGCGTACAGTCATAATTGGATTAAAAGGACACAAAGCAAGTTCAGCAAAAGGAAAAGAGACACGGGGTGGAGTCTCGGGGTACTAGACACAAGCTTGGGAAAGTCCCCTCTCAGGAAGTTGTACAGGGTGCCCTTCATCCCTCCAGCAACAAGTTATGACAACACGGATAAACAGTTGTCTCTCTGGAAAGCTCATCCAAGCCTGAGAGCCAAGCATTTTTTACTGGGGGCAGGTCTCCTAGACACCACCTGCCTGGCAGGCACGGTAACTTCAGACCACCAGAAAGAAAGCAGGAGTCCGTCATCAACTATATTGCTTGTACAAAAAATTTAGACTTAGTGAGCCCATTATTAAAGAGTTGAGGAAACCCCTTTCAAAATCCAGATACCAGAGGGCAGCCTTGCCAGCATGCCTTTCTAGGGGGGCAGTCTCAGACCTGCTGAGTTCACTTTTCTTTGCACAATCTGTCTTCAAGTTGTTTCTTTGGGAAATTCCATTCATAGTGCATGCAGGCAAGTCCTTTTCTCACCAAGCCCCATTCCTAAAAGTGGCATCTTTTCTTCCCGCTTTGTTCTTAATATTAGGGGTGACTTGGCTTGTCTCATCTGGTGATAAGAGTGAGGATTTTAGAGATGGAGACTCAGAGCCCACCTCCTTGCCTCTGTGTCATTACAGGTACCACAGCTATAAGTCTGGGGAGCATACCTCTGGGGCTCCCCTCTTGGGAGCATCTTCCACCTGGTCACCCATCAGCCTGCCCCATTTGTCCCCTGGCCTTCTTGCTTCAGATCCATTCATGTTTTCCTCAAGGGACTAAGAAAAGAAGACACAACAGGAAGCATGACTCTTCCCAGCAGTTTGTGCATCCAACTGTTTGCGATTTATTGCGTTGTCCTTTGACTATATCCTTTCCATTTCCCATATATTTATTCACTTGAAATCTCTTAGAGAAAAACAAGGGTGTATGAGGAAACCAGCTCCGCCATGCATTCTCTGCCTCTCTCATCCTGCTTCTCTGATATCTGGGGGAAAAATTTGCAAGCGTGTCATCTGTCCCTTTCCGTGAATGAATGAAAGAAGGAATGTGTGAATGGAAAGTAAAAGTGTTAGTCACTCAGTCCTGTCTGACTCTTTGCGACCCCATGGACTGTAGCCCACCAGGCTCCTCCGTCTATGGAATTCTCCAGGCAAGAATACTAGAGTGGGTTGCCATTTCCTTCTCCAGGCAAAAGTACTAGAGTGGGTACCATTCCCTTCTCAACGGGTATCTCCCCGATCTAGGGATCAAACCCAGGTTTTCTGCATTGCAGGCAGATTCTGTACTGCCTGAGCCACCAGGGAAGGAGAGAAATAATAAGCAGTCTGGTATGAGGCCTCACCTGCTTTCACAAATTTGTCATTAGGTCTGAGAAGATGTTAAATCTCAGGACAGGTACTGGCCAGTGTTGGCTAACAAAGAAATCAACCAGCTCAAATAAGTGGCTTGAGCACGAGGAAGTTTTATGTGATGCCAAGGAAAGCCCTGAGACTCGTTGGACCCACACTGTGATTCAGGAACCGTTTCAAATCCTGCTTCACCTGCAGCCAGATCCCCTGGTTGCTCAGCTTCTCAGTGAAAATTAAAATGATCCTGACCTCACAGGGCATACGTGGGAGTGAAATGAAATAAAACTGTCATGAACTCAGAAGAGCACCCAGTTTGTGGAAAGGAATCGATAAGTGATAGTGATGATGGAATGATGGTCCTGGTGATGACAATGCTGATGATGAGGATGTTGTGGGAGGAACACAAGAGTAGAAGTCAGGCAGGGACTTCCCTGGCAGTCTAGTGCTTAAGCCTTTGCCTTCCAATGCAGGGGTTGCAGGTTCGATCCCTGGTTGGGAAGCTAAGATCCCACGTGCCTTGCGGCCAAAAAACCAAAACATAAAACAGAAGCAATATTGCAGCAAATTCAATAAAGACTTTAAAAATAGTACACATTAAAAAAATCTTTAAAAAAAAAGGAATTAAGGCATGCCTCTGTACCCTGTCAACATCTGTTTTCCTATGAACTAGCATGCTTCTCAAAACTGTCTGAGTGGCAGGGCCTGTCCTCCACCCTTGAACTTGGAACGATGCTTGGGAAATTAGATAATACAGAGAAAGGGCCCATCAGTATGCGGCATGGAAAAGACATTCCTAAACTGTGCATTGTTATTATTAATTCACTTTTGCAGTTTGAATGAATTTCTTTTTTCTATTTAATTTTAACAGTCTACTGGTATTCAGGTAGTTTTTTTTTTTAATTAAAGCCATCCACTATTATGTGACCGATCCTTGCCTGTGTCACTATTCTGTTTCTGTTAAAGGAAGTAATGACCAGGAGAAAAAATGAGGATGGATGGATTGGAATGGAATTGTCAATGTGTGATTAAATTCTGTTAAACATGGGGTGACACCTGCCAGGCGACCATGTGCCATTAAGTGCTGGGTGTCCCCAGAAGCAGAGGTGACCCAGGGATGCCCACCGGCGTCTCAGTTGACCATGTGCCATTAAGTGCTGGGTGTCCCCAGAAGCAGAGGTGACCCAGGGATGCCCACCGGCGTCTCAGTTGTGCACTTGCTGTCTCCAACAGGGTAAAGGTGATGAAAGGCATGAACATCATTGGGGTGAGAGCCAGCAGCCCTTCCGTGTGGGAAGTCAAGGAGAGCACAGATTATGCTGGGAAGTACACACCCGCTGTCATTGTTTGTCAGAAGAAGTCGGCTGGCTCGGAAAAAAGGTGAGTCCCCACGGCCTGCCGTGTATTCAGATTATCAGTGAGGGCGGCCTCTGTTTTCCCCACATCGTTAACAGCCACTTTCACTGTGGTTTGCATTTGCTGTGCGTCTGTATTATTAGCGCTTCTAGGTAAGACGGATGAAGTCCTTCATTTGGAAAAAGGTGAGCTATTATTCACGGTGGACCTGCTTACAGTCCCAGTGCAGCTCTGGGTCACCTGCAGGGACTCCTCCGTGCAGATGGAGTTTAATCTCCAAATGATGTTACATGGCAACGCGACCTCTCTCTAATCTGTACGATTAGGGAAAACGGAAAGTCTGGGCAGCTCTGATAAAACGGCCCATTTTGCAAGTGTTCCAAACAAGAGTTTCTCGAGAAAGCAAACAAACAAACGAGTAAAGTTGGTAGATTTCCTGGCCTGAAAAGGTGCCTTTTACATTTGCCGTGTCATTTAAATATAATGCAAGGATTGCATTTTGTGTGGGCATTTTCTGATGGGCATGTGAACAATCTGCTGTGGAATTATAGAGAATTGTGACTTTGTCTCTGATACTCACCAAATTAGAAGCAGTTGATTCACAGCTGGGCAGAGAGACTTGGAAACTCAGTGGTTCCTGATTTAGTTCTGTTTCCTGAAACCTCATTTGTGATTCCGGAGAAGGCAGTGGCAACCCACTCCAGTACTCTCGCCTGGAAAATCCCATGGACGCAGGAGCCTGGTAGGCTGCAGCCCATGGGGTCGCTAAGAGTTGGATACAACTGAGCGACTTCACTTTCACTTTTCCTTTCATGCATTGGAGAAGGAAATGGCAAGCCACTCCAGTGTTATTGCCTGGAGAATCCCGGAGTCGGGGGAGCCTGGTGGGCTGCTGTCTATGGGGTCACACAGAGTCGGACATGACTGAAGCGACTTAGCAGCAGCAGCAGCAGCATTTGTGATTCCAAAATATTTCTGGTCTGGTCACCTGTTTTTGCCACTTTGGGGTTGGTTGGGTTTTTTTTTTGCTCATTGTATTACCGGCAATTGAAATAATAATAAATGGACCAGCCATACCTATACGCATTATTTCTGGAGTCAGGTTTTTAAACTTCCTAGCTCCATGTTTAGAGAAAGTTTATTTTCCATTGTTTATTCTAATATGGAGGTCATGAATCTCAGCTGATGTCTAGTTTGCCTTTGGGGATTTATTTCCAAAGAGCATTTGATGTGAATTTGGGGGTGACATGATGTGAATTTCCCTCCATGCTCCTGTTTCACGTGGGTGCTCTGAGATTTGGGTTATCAACTGTCAAGCTCTGTCAAGACGTTCCTCTTGTGACCAGTGTTTCAAGAATTTTTTTCTTGAAGATTTGCTTGTAGAGCAAATGAGAGCAGAGAAGAAGAGATCTGTATCTGAGTTCTGCCCTAAGTCTTTATGTAGTAATGGTCTGCCATGTGGAGTACCTTCAAGAACTTATAAATAAGGTCACGTCCAAAAGTGTCTGTGCCAGTGACGTGGTTTGGGAAGTAAGGTGCCAGCTCCCTTAAGGGTTTCCTTTGTGTTGTAATGTTAGCAAAAATTAGGAGGATAGATAGGTAGGTAGATGAATAATGATAGATATATAAACAATAAATAGATGATAGTTAGATAAATAATAGATAATGTGATGGATGGATGGGTGGAGAGATAAATGATACATATACAGATAGATATATAGACAAACATATATTTTTTTCTTTACCAGAAAGTTGCAGGAGTCTGGGGGAGACTTGGGAGAAATCCCAACCAAGGTGCTTTTTTTCCAGCTTGCTTCTTCTTGCCATTTACTGTATGGATTAGTGGGAGTAGCAGTGATTGTAGTGTTATGTATGAAATGCGAAGAGATTTGAATCATTTGAAATGTATTCTTGACTTTCTGGCTAAGCGTTCATTCAGTCTGTCTTGGGCATGGAGAAATTAAGGAAACTTTCCAAGAGAAGCTCATTCCCATTAAGATGTAAGGTGTAAGCTGCCTTTTTATGCATCAGCTAAGATAGGCATTCCCAAGGGGCTTTAACACTTCCTCAGATGAAACAGAAAATCAACAGCTCTAGGACATATCAAAATGTACAAATGTATGGTGCTTGCCATTTTCCCCCCTTTCATCTGTATCAGTATCTTTAAGAAACAAATTTGCTGAATGGACTGTCAAGCTACTCCTTCACAGTTCTGATATCATCATGCCACTCACTATGGAGACTATTCCTTATCCATTTGTAGATTCTGATATCAGTTTTCTATTTTCTACTATGGGTCTAGATGACGAAAGAAAGCATGTGGCCTAATATAGACATACAGAAACACACACAACTCTATATCTATAATATGTTATATTTGTGTGCATATGTAGACTATTATATGTATGTGCATATGCAGTATATTACATGTCTTTGTAATATGTCATATATATAGTATATGTATCTAGGACATATAAGGGATATGGGTGTTTCAGTATCTGCATGTATACATGACATACTTATGCGTACTTGTGTATGTCTGCATGAGTACATATGCTTTCTTTCATCATCTGGACCCACAATAAGAAATAGAAAAGTATGTTATGATGCAGAAGTTTATTCAGTGTTTTTCACTCTAGTTGTTACACTACAGCCAGGAAGGCTTTGCTTAATGAGGAAGCTGTAGAATGCATGCTCTTTTATTTATTTATTTATTTTTAGATTCTTTTTTCTAATTTTATTTTATTTTTAAACTTTACATAATTGTATTAGTTTTGCCAAATATCAAAATGAATCCGATGGAAAACCACACCACCGGTGGGTCTGGTTGGTAGCTGTTTCCAGACCCTACAGCAACACATGTTACCTGTGAGAGTCTCCATGAATATTCCTTTAGTGACATCCTAGAATAAGACTATATATAAGACTATAAAGACATTACTTTATGTATTACTATGCAAATCTGTAAGTACACATACTGAATAGTCTCTTGACATACCTGTTCATATCAAGTAAGGTGCATAAGAGCATCTGCATTGATGACCTATTGAGGGAAAACCCAGAAAAGGACACTTTTTCAGCAGAGGGACTGGCAACTGTAATTTCTTTTGGAATGAGCTGGGAAGTTGGGGAAGAAAGCTGAATGTAAATTACTATGTTCAACTTTTATCCTCCCTTTAAATTGTTTTTATTTTGCTTCTGTCTTTATGGGGTTAAATGCAGAAGAATCATGCTCTACTCTTGGGGGTAGTGAGCACACCAGAAGATCCGTTTCCTTTTCCTTGAAGGATAATTGGAGAACATATGATGGATTGGATATTTTCATGTTAATAGGTTTTGCTTCAGAAGCAGTTTTGCTTTATACATTCTCCCTACTCTCTTTGAATGTTTTTCAGTTATTCTTTTTTTTTTTCTTTTGGACTTTATTTATTTACTTATTTTGGCTACGCTGAGTCTTAGTTGCAGCATGAGGGATCTCTGTTGTGTCATGTGGGATCTTTCGTTGTGGGACAGGGATTCTCTAGTTGCAGCTCATGGGCTTTGCTGCCCCATGGCATGTAGGATCTTAGTTCCCTGACCAGGAATCGAACCCATGTCCCCTACATTTCAAGGTGGATTCTTAACCACTGGACCACCAGGAAAATGCATCCGTTATTCTTAGAGTCAGAGTCAGATCATAAAGATGCAAAAGAGTCAGTCTTAATGAACTTGAGAATCATGGGTTGTGTATTGCTAATAATTTACCATGGACTGTGAAGGTGCATTAATGAAGTTAAGTTCCTGTGACAGGTGTAATTTTATGGATTAAGGAGATGCTTGTCTAGTGATGAACTCAACAGGAGTAAGTGAAGATCTCTTATCTAAGTTGAACTACATCCTTCATTTTTTTAAAGAACTGTGGTTATTCAAAGCCTTATCATCAGAGTATTAACATATGAATGTTACCCACAGCTATCAGATCTGTTTTGACTAAGCATTGCCAGGAAATATTATGGAACAGAAGGAGAATAACTAATTATGCTCTATCCATCAAATTCCATTTGGCATTTTCTAAATCTTGCTCACTCTAGCACTTTGTAAACTTAAATAAATGTGTAACAAAAGTCATGTATTTTTTTATTTCTTTGTTCTTCTTTGCATAGATGAGTGTTTTCCAAAGTTTGCCATAGTTTCTATCTAAATGATTTTAGGTGGTATAAAGAAACAGGATCAAATAAACTTAAATGACAAAAATGTGTGTGTTTTCCAGTTATCCAGCAGGACTTTTAATTGAAGAGAAATTCATCTCTTTTGGGGCTAATATGTCTTAAAAGTCTCTATCCTTTGTTAATAGATTGTAGACAAGCAAGAGTACATAGTTAGGCTTAATCCTTTCTCATGATTATCCATTTACTTCATAAGATACTGCTTTTCCATTTATTATAGGTAATTTTGTTACGACTTCATGCTCATACTGCTTGCCACATGACAGGACAATAAATTGATGAATGAGTTGTTGGGGAAAGAGATAGTGACTTTATTCAGAAAGCCAGCAGACTGAGAAGATGGGTGGACTAGTGTTGCAAAGAATCATCTTACCTGTGTTAGAATTCAGGCTTCTTTTATACTAAAACGGGAGGCGGGGGGTGTTGACTGTTGCATACTTCTGGTGCAGGAATCCTTTGTTCTTGGAACTATCCATGTAAGTCAGGTTGCAACCTTACAGCCCATTCTGCAACCTTTTAATCTCTATAAAGTATTAAAGCTTTAAAGATCAGAGCCTTGAGAATGGACTATGCTGTATATTTCAGGCTATAGACAAATTCTTAACTTGTAGCAAAAGCAATAGAACACAGAAGTTAAAGTAAAAATAAAGAGATCCAATATGGAGTCAGATTTGTTCTTCCCTGTAACAATATGTTTCATTTTAAAACAAATATAGCTTAAGTAATAGCATGACATACCATAAGTAGAAAGTAATATTTAAAGGATACACAGATATGATTACAATCATGAATGTGTGTTCAAAAAATATATGCTGGCATGATAAATCCATCTCATAATACTTTTATTAGGATTAAGTTTGATAATTCAATGAATGACTTACAAAAAATAAAATGACTTAAGTAAAGTAAAAGTTTACTTCTCTGTCTCATAGGAGAAACCATGATACAGGCAGGCCATAGATGGCCTGGCAGCTCCTCAGTACCATCAGGGTCCCAGGCACCTATTTTTCTTTAACACCATGTTAATGCATGATTCTTATCCTCATAGAATAAGATGGCTGCTGGAGTGCCAGCCACCATATCTGCATTGCAGGCTAAAAAAAAAAAAAAAAACTGACAGAAAAGAGCCTTCTCCACTGGATCAGTTCCGTTTGAACAACTTTTCTAGAAATTTAGGCCAACCTCCAATACTCTCCTGCTTCTCATTGGTCAGGACTTAATCACATGGCCTAACCAGACTTCAGAGGGAAGTAAGAAACATCATGTATTGCAGGCAGCAGTATACTTAAGTCAGAATCAGTTTTCTGCTCCAAAGAGAAAAGTGGACTGGATGGGTTAAGGGACCAGAAACCTTGATCTCAGCAATTTATAAAGTGTAAATCTTGTGGGATTTCCAGTAGGATGATGGAAAGGACATGATACCTAACCATTCCTTTCATTCTGCCAGGTTCCCATGGAAATTTTCAGTTATTGTATTTTAAATAGATAAATAACAAGGTCCTACTGTATAGCACAGGGAACAATGTTAAATACTATGTAATAAATGATAATGGAAAATAATATGAAAAAGGATATATATGTGTACACACATATATGTCTGTATATGTATATAAATCACTTTGCTGTACACCAGAAACTAACATACCATTATAAATCAGCTATACTCCAATTAAATAAATAAGTACATACATATAGGAAAAAATTATCATGCATATGTTAGAAATGTACAGACATATTTGTGAAAAGTACAAGACTGGATTGAAGGAAGATACCAAGATTGCCAATCTCAATTGTGCATTAGGGTATATATGTATACCTATGGCTGATTCATGTTGTGGTTTCAAAGAAAACTGCAAAATTCTGTAAAGCAATTATCCTTCAATAAAAAATAAATTAATTTAAAAAAAGAAAAGGACCAGGAATTTGTGTAGAAGAAATCCAGGTACACACATACACACACACACACACACAAATCAGGACTGTCTCCTAATATTGACAGCAGGTGCTAGTACAGGTGGGCACGGACATGTCAAAGCCAGTAAGATTTCCTCTTTGGACTGGTAACAATAAAAGGCAGTTACTGGACGAGGAGCACACTTTTGGAGCAGGTACTCAAGCAGGTGGAAAACCCATGTGTGTGTGTGCTAAGTCCCTCCGTCGTGTCTGACTCTTTGTGATCCCATGGACTGTAGCCCGCCAGGCTCCTCAGTCCATGGAATTTTACAAGCAGGAATACTGGAGTGGGTTATTATTTTCTACTCCAGGGGATGTTCCCAACTTGATCTCAAGTCTCTTGTGTCTTTTGCATTGGCAGGTGGATTCAATACCACCGCACCAGTTGGGAAGCTGCAGAAAACCCATAGGCATTTAAAAATATCACCTCAAGAAATTTTGGAAAAATTCTTAAAAATCAGAGACAGAAACAGAATTTTGTGCATGAAATAGAGATAATTTTAAACACTGACCAGTGGTCTCAGATTCTAAATAAGCATGATGTCATCAAAGACAGATGAAGCCAGCAAGGAGAGAAAGTCCGTGAGGTAAGAAAGATGGAATGAGAAACTCAATGACTTTTGGACTTGCCACTGTAGAAACTGCAATCAGGGACTTCCTGGTGGTCCAGCAGTTGAGACTCTGCCTTCTAATGCAAGGGGTACAGGTTTGATCCCTAGTCATGGAGCTAAGAGTCCATGTCTCACGCCAAAAAAACTGAAACATAAAAAAGAAGCAGTATTGTAAAAGATTCAATAAAAACTTAAAAAATGCTGTACATTTTTAAAAAATTCTTAAAATGAAGTCAGTGAACTTGAGAGAAAACTTTGGGAGAAAGAATTTTTAGAAGAGAGAATAAAAGAACTGAAAATAAAGAAATCCCTAAAAACCAATCAAACAAGGCTATATAGAAAGAATGACCACAGGTACAGCTGAAGATAACCTGTTACCATAAGGTCTGGCACAACTAGTTCTATACCCAAGAGAACTGAAAACAAATGTCCACACAAGAACTAAGTACAAACATGTTCACAGCAGCATTTGTTATCACAGCTAGTAGATGAGCAGATAAACACATGACCTATCCGTGCAAAGGAATGCAAGGAACTCTACTCAGTGCTCTGTGGTAACTGAAATGGGAAGGAAATAAAAAAAAAAAAGCCGGAGGGGGGCGGAATATATGTATACCTCTCACTTTGCTATACAGCAGAAACTGATACAACATTGTAAACCAACAATACTCCAATAAAAATTTTTTTTTTAAGGAAGAAGGTAGATTAGTGGTTGCCTGGGAAGGGGAGAATGGAGAGATTTTGGTCATGAATATGGGGCTTCTTTCGGAAGTAATAAAAAATATTCTAAAATTAGATAGTGCTGAGGTTTGTTCAGGGCTTCCCAGCTGGTGCTAGTGGTAAAGAACCCGCCTGCCAATGTGAAAACCGTAAGAGATGCAGGTTCAATCCCTGAATCAGGAAGATTCCCCTGGAGGAGGGCATGGCAACTCACTTCAGTATTGTTGCCTGGAGAATCCCCATGAACAGAGGAGCCTGATGGGCTATAGTCCATGGAGTCTGAAAGAGTTGGACAGGACTGAAGCAGCTTTAGCACACATGCACACATGCTGGTTGTTCAACTAAAAACCTCTGGATTTAAACCACCGTTAAAATGGTGACTTTTATAGTATATGAATTATATCTTGATAAATCTGCTATAAAGTCAGTTTATTACAAAAAAGCTAATGAGATAAGACCAATTTTATCAATAAATATAGGAGAGGGAAAATTTAGCAGATATTCAATCAGGATGTTGCCAGATGGCAACATGACTCGTGATTCATAATGTCCCCTTCATTGACTCAGTATGTATTTCTGAAAATTCCCGTGGTGAACGTAAAATTCTTTTAATTAGGAAAATATCAGATATGGAAAACAAACAACAAAAAATAAAGTTGTAATGCACTGTGGCTAGGAAAATTGTTTAATAGAGTCTGTACATCTCTCTTGTCATTGTGCAGTGGAATATTGACAGTTTAGCAATGCCTTATTCATCTGCTGACTTGTCCAAATTTGAAGCCGGAAAGAGCTGGCCCTTCTTTTTGGCTCCAGGCAAAAAATCTCGTAATAAAGATGTTATAGATCGGTTAAAAATGTTCAGTTTTGCTTTAGAAAGCGAAGTTTTAATGATTGCAATTTACAGCTACTTGACAATGTCAGGATGACAGATCAAGTGATAGAAATAAAAAGATCTTTTTTTTTTATTAATGTAATGATTTGATTAGAGTTATTTTCTAGCAATTTCTCTTCGTCAAGGCAATTCAGGTCTTCTGACATCCAGAACTTGAGTTTAACAACAAGACCTGAGACAATGGTATAAAGTTATCAAAATTTTATGTCTTTCTTGTGGAAAGTGTGATTTTTTTTTTGACGCCTTAAATGCTTTCAGTATCCTTATTGTTGGCTGTTATGGATTATAATAGTAATACGTATTACCATCTGAATGATAATTCTTTCACAAAGAGTAGAAACAATACAGGTGTAAGATTCATGAAATCTAATATTCATTGCTCATTTTTATCCTGGCCATCTTGCAGTTCACCAAAGAGGCAATAAAAGGTTAAACATCAACCCTATCAATGTTAGCCTTCACTGGACAGTTGTGAGAATCTCATGTAATCCTAAACAAGAACAGACACACTTTGAAATAATCAAGAATACATACCTGGATTTCCCTGGTGGTCCAGTGGTTAAGAATCAACTTTGCAAGGCAGGGGACGTGGATTCAATCCTTAGTCTAGGAAGATCCCACAGGCCATGGGGCAACTAAGCCCATACACCACAACTACAGATACCTGCACACCCTAGAACCTGTGCCCTGCAACAAGAGAAGCCACCACAATGAGAAGCCCTCTTACTGCAACTAGAGAATAGCCCCCATTCACCACAACTCGAGAAAGCCTGTGTGCAGCAATGAAGACCCAGGGCAGCAAAATATATATATATATATATTTTTTTTTTTTAAAAAGAACACATACCCAAGTTCTCCTTGATCATGAAAGATTTTGCTTTATTTCCACAGCCTAACTGAAAATTCCTTAATATACCAGATGAATTACATTAGTTGTACATGGAGCTTGAGTTGTATATGGAGCTTCGTACTTGAGTATGAAGAAAGTTTTCCCACTGTCTTTATTATTTTTTTATATTTTATGTTGGACTGTAGTTTATTTACAGTGTTGTGTTAGTTTCAGGTGTGGAACATACGGATTTAGTTGTTATTTGTGGTTGTTGTTTGGTTGCTCAGTCATGTCTGACTCTTTGTGACCCCATGAACTGCAGCAGCAAGTCTTTCCTGTCCTTCACTATCTACCGGAGTTTGCTCAAACTCATGCCCATTGAGTCAGTGACGCCATCCAACCATCTCATCCTCTGTTGGCCTCTTCTCCTCTTGTCCTCAGTCTTTCCCAGCATCAGGGTCTTTTCTAATCAGCCGGCTCTTCGCTTCATCTGGCCAAAGTATTGGAGCTTCAGCTTTAGCATCAGTCCTTCCAAAGAATATTCCGGGTTGATTTCCTTTAGGATTGACTGGCTTGATCTCCTTGCTGTCCAAGGGACTCTCAAGAGTCTTCTCAGCACCACAGTTTGAAAGCATCAACTCTTCAGTGCTCAGCCTTCTTTGTGGTCTAACTCTCATATATATACGTAACTACTGGAAAAATCAGAGCTTTGTCTATATGGACCTTTGTCCTAATTATATTGGCAAAACAAAGATACAAATAATGAAATATTTTTCTGAGAATGAGGAAGAACACAGAATCCTCATACACCATTGAAAGAATTATAAAATAGTTTGTCCTCCTTGGAGAAATACTTGTCAGTATCCAACTATTGACTTAAAATTTTTTTTTTTACTGAAATATAGTTGATTTACAATGTGTTACTTCATTATGGTGCTAGAGAAGACTCTTGAGAGTTCCTTGGATAGCAGTGAGATCAAGCCAGTCAATCTTAAAGGAAATCAACCCTGAATATTCACTGGAAGGGCCGATCCTGAAGCTGAAGCTCCAATACTCTGGCCACCTGATGTGAAGAGCTGACTCATTGGAGAAGACCTTGTTGCTGGGAAAGACTGAGGGCAGGAGGAGAAGTGGGCAACAGAGCATGAGATGGTTAGATAGGATCACTAACTCAATAGACATGAGTTTGAGCAAACTCAGGAAGATAGTGAAGGGCAGGGAAGCCTGGTGTGCTACAGTCCATGGGGTTGCAAAGAGTCAGACAGTACTGAGCGATTAAACAACAACAGCAACTTTCATGTGTACAGCAAAGTTATACATATATATTCTTTTTTCACATTCTCTTCTAAGTTATTACAAGATATTGAATAGTTTCCTGTGCTATACAGTAGGTTCTTAGTCACAGACATAGACAACAAATTTATGGTTACTAAAGGGGAAAGGTGGGGGGAGTGATAAATTAGGAGGTTAAGAGAAAAATAAACACTCTACCATACATAAAATAGATAATCAGCAGGGACCTACTGGCCATTGATGCATGTTTAAAACATGCATCCATGTGACCCTGAAAGGACAGGTCTAGATACTTCTCCAGATAAACACTTAGCCATGGATATGGAGAGATGGGTACGGGAGTATTCATTATTGCATTTTTGAAAAACAGCTAACTGTTAAAAGCAGCCTGAATATCCATCAAAAGATAAATTGATTTTAAAATTGTACATTTATCTAATTGAAATCTATGCAGCAATAAGACAACAATTATGAAGCAATAAGACAACAATTATGAATTACCTAAGTGTAATTATTAATGAATGTTTATTAACATTTGTTTTGATAGGCAGGGTTCTTGGTTTCCTTAATCAATAGAAATGGATAAGATGCCAAACAAAACATTCAAGCAAGGCTTCAGTGAGGCCCCTGCTGCAGCAGGAGGGAGCGAGAACAAGTAACAGGCCCCCATGTTCACTCTTGGAGGGCGTGAGAGCTGTTCCCTTATAAGAGGTGAGGATAGGGGTGTATCCAGGGGTCCAGCTGGAGAGGTTGCTGAGGTGCCTCAACAGATGAATAGATGAGGAAGTTGTGATACATATACACAATGAAACATTACTCAACTATATAAAAGAATGCATTTGAATCCATTCTAATGAGGTGTATGAACCTAGAGCCTGTTATACAGAAAGAAGTTAAGTCAGAAAGAGAAAGACAGATATCATATATTGACACATATATATGGAGTTTAGAAATATGGTACTGATGATCCTATTTGCGGGGCAGCAGAGGTCACAAAGATGCGAAACACAGACTTATAGTCACAGTGGGGAGGGAGAGGGTGGGATGACTTGGGAGACTAGAACTGAAACATATACATTACCATATGCAACATAGACAGCCAGTGGGAATCTGCTGTATGAAGCAGGAAACTCCAACCTGGGGCTCTGTGACAACCTAGAGGGGTGGGATGGGGAGGGTGTGGGAAGGGGCTTTACGAGGGTGGGGACATATGTGTATCTATGGCTAGAATTGATGCTTTTGAACTGTGCTGTTGGAGAAGACTCTTGAGAGTCCCTTGGACAGCAAGGAGATCAAACCAGTCAATCCTAAAGGACATCAGTCTTGAATACTCATTGGAAGGACTGTGAAGCTGAAGCTCCAATACTTTGGCCACCTGATGTGAAGAACTGACTCATTGGAAAAGAACCTGATACTGGGAAAGATTGAAGGCAGAAGATGAGATGCTTGGATGGCATCGCAGACTCAATGAACATGAGTCTGAGCAAGCTCCAGGAGTTGGTGATGGACAAGGAAGCCTGGCATGCTGCACTCCATGGAGTTACAAAGAGTCAAACACAACTGAGAGACTGAACTGAACTGAACTGATGGCTGATTCATGCTGATGTATAGTAGAAGCCATCACAATATTGTAAAGTAATATTTTTCCAACTGAAAATTAAATTAAATAACGTGTAGAGTATGATTCTACTCAAGTCATTCTATCTGTATTAATCTGGATTAATACAGATATAAATGGGATGAGCCATGGCTGCTTCTTAAAAGACCAACCATTGAAAGATAATCCAGAGGAAGGTGTGTGAGGGTGTCAGGCAGGCATCATGTAGGGGAAAGCTTTAAAATTTTCCTAAAATAGCATCCTAGTTGTGTCCCTGGAAAGGTAAGCTTATTTGTATCACTTCCTCTAGAAACAGATAGACTGAGAAAGGAGGCAGCAATCCTTCAAGCCCATGGCATTACAGTGAAGGAAAATTACAAGCCCAATTCCCAATGAATTTATACCTTGGGCTGACTCATTTACCACTTCCTGACACATACACCATCTTATTAGGTGGTCGCAGGGGGGAGTGTGAGATTTGCCTGAATGTACCCTGGTGTGGCTTTACTTTTATTACATCCATATATTTGATATTTAACATCTCCCATTTCCAAGTAGAGTACCACGCTTAGAATTAAATTATTAAACACCCACTCTCGGCAGGGAACAATGTGAGTTACCGCTGTACATCTTTACTAGAGAATCTGCCTTTGTTTTGGGTAGGATATCCAGGGCACTATAATAAAAAATGCCAACTGTTTTCTCTGCTAGAGCTACACGAATGCAGCATAAATAATAACCTAATAGCAGCAATAATTATATGATGGCACTGGCTGGTGTTCATCAGAATATTTCATAAGCACACTCCAGGGTTGTAGATCATGGCTAATGTTGGGTTGCCCAGGTTTGTGATTTCACAAAGTCATACCAAGCCACTATATATTGCCTCTTCCTTCACAGAAATGATGAAAAATGTCTGCAGTAGCAGAAGTATCTGGTGTGACATGTAATATCCCATCAAGAAAACCATGGGCTAATATTTGTCTTCAATATTAAATTTAAATAGTAAATTAAATACAATATTAAATAGTAAATTTCTGAACTTGAAACTTCATTGGATAAGTGTGTGTACACGTGTGTATGTGTGTGTCTACAGCCACAAATCATAGTCCTTAGTGTCCTTCCTTCCAAACATGGAGAACATTATCAGTAGAAGTCTTAAAGGAAAAAAAAAACAAGTCTGTATCTACATTGATATGTATATATCTGTATGTCTTTATCTCTGCATCTGTATTTTCATATATATCCATACTGATAACTTACCTATACATGTCTCAGTTTATAATTACACATGTATGCATAATAAATATGCATCATGCAAAAAATAAAATTATTTTTATTTTGAAAGGGTCATGAGCTTTTGTAGTCAAATTTGTTTTGCTAAGTATCCATTGCAAAAATGGTGCACTGCATAACTTAGATGTTTTCTAGGGGCCAAGTTCTTTGGGAAAGTCATTTTTTTTTTTTTTTTTGGATCATTTACCTGTATGAGCCTCCACAGTCTCTGATCTGTGCATTCATCCTCGATGACAAGCCTTTGCTGTCAGCACCCTACCAAGCCTCTCAAAATCCCCAGGTTTTTCCTGTGTGCTTAGCTGGAAGAAGCAAAAGCTATATTTGGATTATCTGTTTTCTTGAAGGCCTGGGGAGCAGTTTAGAAAGATAATAGTATTTCATGGAACATTAAAAAAGAAACAAAAGAAAAATTATGGGATCCATCCAAAGAAGCTTTATTTACAGTCCAACTGTGAAAAGTATCATCTTGTTTCTTATGTTCTAAAAATTTTGCTCTGATTATTGTTTTTTCAGCCAGGATGTCTTATTTTATTTTTAAGAGCACATGTTTTAGATTTGCTATCATTTCTAAACTCGTTTTTTTTTTTTTTTTCTGACAGCACTCACCTTCCATGCTGGGTGCCAGTTCAAAAAGTTTCTTTGGTAACTTATTAGTCTTTTAACCCTGGTGGTTGATTTGGTCAGCAGTTAGTCTGGTGGGCCTTGTCTGCTTTGGAATTGTACTTGAACTGAGACATAGTTGGAAAAATTAGTGGTGGGGCACAGGACTTTATATTCCTACCTAGAGCTCTTAAAAAAAAGTTTTGTTATAAATTATGTAACATAAAATGCACCCATTTTAAGTGTGCAGTTAAATGAATTTTAGAAAAAAATTTTTTTATCCAGTCATCTTGTTTAAGAAGATTTCCATCTGTGGAAAAAGTCCCTTTTTACCAATTTGCCATGAAACCCCACTTCTTCACCGATTTCAGGCAACCACTTGTCTCTTTTCTGAATCCATAATTTTGCTTTTTCCATAATAGCTCAAGTCAGAAACAATCCAAATATGTATCAACTGGTGAGTGGATTAAAAGCTGTGCTACACTTTAGCAATGGAATACTACACAGCAGTGAAAAGGAAGTGGCCACTGATGCATGAAAAAATATGGTTAGGGAGTCCCCTGATGGTCCAGTGTTTAGGACTCTGTGCTCTTACTGCCAAGGGCTCAGGGTTCGATCCCAGGTCGGGCAACTAAGATCCCACAAGCCATGAAGTGTGGGGGAATAAAAAAGATAGAAAAATCAAACAAAAAATCTGGATAAAACTCAAAAGTATTACACTGATTGGAAGGAGCCAGTCACATGAGATGACCTATTCAATGAGTCCATTTACAATAAGTTCTCCATATCTGCAGGTCCCACATCCACAAATTCAACCAACTGTAGATCAAAAATTTTTAAATTCAAGAAAGTTCCCAAAAAGCAAAATTTGCATTTGCTCACACCAGCAACTATGTACATAGCATTTATATTGTATCTACAACTCTTTACGAAACATTTGCTCTGTATTAAGTATTGTGAGTAATTAGAAATGATTTAAAGTATGTAAGAGGAGGTGTAGATTATATGCAAATGCCACACCATGTATGTAAAGGGATATGAGCATCTCAGAGTTTGGTAGCCTCAGGGGTGGTGGTGGGAACTAATCCCTACAGATATTGAGGAATGACTATGTGTATGTGTATATACAGTCTTCCCTGGTAGCTCAGACAGTAAAGAATCCTCCTGCATTGCAGGAGACCCAGGTTCGATCCCTGGTTCAGGAAGATCCCCTGGAGAAGTGAATAGCTACCCACTTTAGCATTCTTGCTTGGGAAATCCCATGGACAGAGGAGTCTGGTGGGCTACAGTCCATGGGGTTGCAAAGAGTCACACACAACTCAGCAACTAACACTTTCACTTCACTTTTTCATATATATTCGTGTGTGTGTGAGTGTGTGTGTGTGTGTGTGTGCACGCGCTCAGTTGTGTCCACTCTGTGACTCCATGGACTGTAGCCCACCAAGCTTCTTTGTCCATGGGATTTCCCAGGCAAGAATACTGGAGTGGGTTGCCCTTTCCTTCTCTAGGACATCTTCCTGACCTAGGGATCGAACCTGCGTCTCTTATGTTCCTGCATTGGCAGGGGGATTCTTTACCACTGAGCAGCAGGGAAGTCCACAGGAACATCCCCTGGAGAAGGAATCAGCAATCCATTTGATTTTTCTTGCCTGAGAAATCCCAGGGACAGAGGAGCCATGAGACTGGGGGGCTACAGTTCATGGGGTTGCAAAGAGTCAGACATGACTGAACAGCTGAGCACACACACAATCATCAGGAGAAGAAATGACCCACTGACCAGCCATTCTAATTACAGGCAATATGAAAAGGTTTCATCTCACTATTTTGAAGGGATTTGTTTCTTTAAACAAAAGATGCCAATCAATAAATGCAGGGAACTCTAAGATCATTCATCTTTGTCATAAAAGTAGATCCAAGTCTTTATATCATAGAAATGAGATGCTAAGGATGACTTTAACTCACACTGCAAAGTCGGTGATCCCTTTGATATATAATCTGAAGTCTGAAATATTTCAGAAGAAAAAAAAAATGTCTGTTTTTTTCCGTTGTAGACAGAATACCTATAGATGTAATTGTATTAGGATCAATTTCACAATGTGCAAAAATCACATGGGAACTGCCTAAACATACCAAGGTTTTCTTTCAGTTCAGTCAACATCAGTTTTTGTGATGGATGTTGTGCTTGTCTATAGCCACTCAGCGTTTTGCTTGTGGAACTCTTGAAGTCTGAGATACTTGCTAAATGTGGTTTTGATTACACACTCCTGGAGCCAAACGGAACGTGGATGAGAGAAGCACTTTGCGTGGTGTGCAGATGCTTGTTATAACAAATCCTCTCAGAGAAAACCTGTGTGAAGTCCTAGGAAAGAAATGAGACAGCACAGGCTTCTGAAGGGGCTACATGGAGAGAATGAATGTCAGTGTTAAATACCATATATAGAAGTTGGAGGAATAAAGATGTTTGTCAACATGCACAGCTTCATGGTTGTGTGCATAGACTTTTCTTTTACATCTTTCAAAATATTTTTTATTGTATGTGTTTCCTTAATAAAACCCTGGAAAGGAACTTCCCTGTTGGTCCAATGGCCAAGATTCTGCACTCCCAACGCAGGGGGTCTGGGTTCGATACCTGGTCAGAAAACTAGATCCTACAGGCCACAACTGAAGATTTCACATGCCGCAACCAAGATCAGGAGCAGCCAAATAAATAAATAAGTATTTTAAAATAAGAAAGACTCGCAGCATGTCTGATAAGTACTATGCTTTTTAAGTAAGTGTGAAGGGCAGAATACGTTTTGAAATCTCTTTTACAAATACAGTTGATATGAAGATCACCGTGACTTTGGGTGCTGGAAGTTACCATCATCACCACTTTGCTTGTTGCTCTCATTCATTTTTGAAGGCTATGCTAAATTTCAGTTCAAGACTGAATGAATGAATTAATTTAAAGGTACATTTTTCTACTCCAGCATCCCTGAATTTCATCTCCTTGAGCACTCGATTAATGAGCCTTCCTTAAAAGGAATTTAGGGACATCCCTGGTGGTCCAGTGGTTGAGAATCTGCCTTGCAGTGCAGGGGACTTGGGTTTGATTCCTGGCTGGGGAACAATGATCCCACATGCCCCAGAGAAACTAAACCTGTATGTGGCCACTGCTGTATCCGAGAACGGCAACTAGAAAGTTCGTGTGCCGCAATGAAATATTGTGCGTAACACAACAAAGAGGACGAGGGCCGCAACTAAGACCTGATGCAGGTCAAGTAATACCAAAATAAATACATGAATAGTTTCTTTAAAAAAAAGGAGTTTAGGTTTCTTAAAACAGGGTAAGACATAAATTCAAGGACTTAATATTCGTAACAAGTCAAAACCTAAACCTCTCTATGCTGCATTAAATACAGAAAAGTATATTTTAGTACACTTGGATGTATTTGTACACAACAAAAAAGTCTTCACAAAAGTTCTTATACAGAAAAATAATATATCTGCATGTGCCAGAATTTGTTAAAATGGTTACTCACCCTTTGGTCCTATATTCTAGGAACTTGTTCTAAATAAGTAATCACAAATATTGTGCACAAGCATGATCTTCACACTTTAATTAATAGCATTAATAAAAATTAATAGCACTAAATATTAAGGATGGGGGTGATTAAAATAAAACTTGAGGATATTCACATAGCAGAATATGACAGGGTCAGTAGAATGCTATTTTAAAGATTTACTGATACCAGAAAATGCTTTTACTTGACTTGTGGGTGTACAAATATGAGGAGCTTTCCAGGTGGCTCAGTGGTAGAGAATCTGCCTGCCAGTGCATGAACCACAGGAGACATGAGTTTGATCCCTGGCTCAGGAAGATCCCCTGGAGGAGGAAATGGCACCCCTCTCCAGTAGTCTTACCTGGGAAAGCCCACGGACAGAGGAGCCTGGCAGGCTGTAGTCCATGGTGTCACAAAAGAGTGACATGACTGAGCACGCACGCACACATACACACATACATACAGCATTGTCTGAAGGCTACAAAAACGGAATTTGTAACACAGAATTTTAATAACAGTGAGATTATACGTCGTATTTATTTTGTCCTCAATCCAATCTCTACACTATTTTTTGAGAACCTTGGAGAAGGCAGTGGCACCCCACTCCAGTACTCTTGCCTGGAAAATCCCATGGACGGAGGAGCCTGGTGAGCTGCAGTCCATGGGGTCGCTAGGAGTCGGACACGACTGAGCAACTTCACTTTCCGTTTTCACTTTCATGCATTGGGGAAGGAAATGGCAACCCAGTCCATTGTTCTTGCCTGGAGAATCCCAGGCACGGGCGAGCCTGGTGGGCAGCCGTCTCTGGGGTCGCACAGTCGGACACGACTGAAGCGACTTAGCAGCAGCAGCAGCAGTATGTGTGTGGTACTGGATTGTACATGAGTTCAATGGTAACAAAACAGAGCATCTGTTCTCGTGGATCTTAAAGTCTGTTTTTAATTTGTTGACATTTGGGAGTCTTTACAATGAACTTAGACTAGTTTTAATAATTACATAAAATACCCAGAAGGTTTTTTGTTTTTTTTTTGCTGCACTGGGTCTTGGTTGCTGTGTGTGGGCTTCTCTAGCTGTGGGGAGCAGGGTCTACTCTCTAGCTGGGATACGTGGGCTTCTCCTTATGGTGGCTTTTCTTGCTGCAGAGCTTGGGCTCTTGTGAGGATAGTTGCGTTGGGGCACATGGGATCTTCCCAGACCAGAGATGAAACCTGTGTCCCCTGTATGGACAGGTACCCTTAACCACTGAACTGCCAAGGAATGCCCTCTCCAGAAATTTTAGTTTTATTATTCCAAACTTGCTATAGAGAAATACACACATTTTCTTCAGGATATCAGGGTTGGCTTGAAGGGAGCTGTCAAGGTATTTGTGAAATCGTTTCTTCTCCTTAGAAAAGAACTGTCTTTGAAAATGATTGCCTTTTGATTATCTTGGTAATTACATACATTGTGCATTTTTGTATCTGTCTACATTTAAGAACACAAAGCTAAATTCACTTTGGATTGGATTAATGAAAATATTTGCAATACTCATGCCGTACCTCACTTATCTTTTAGTAAGATATATTGGAATTGATCTATTATATAATATTCTTAGGACATATATCAAAATAATATAAAAAAAGAAATCAACAAATTGTGATTCAACAGATAGCATCAAAAGTTCAATTTTCTTTTTAAAACAAAAAATATTTTTTTTAAAAAAAGCATAATTTCCCCCTATTCCTTATTCGCCCATGCTTGCCACAGAGAAAATCTCCAAACTAATTTCAGAGTGACCTTGTGATGGGGTTATAGCCTAAGAAATTGTAGCAGGAGCCTTAGGCAGGATTTATGAGAAGATGTGAATTGAATTTTGCATGGGGAAGGGAAATTTCATTTAGTATTTGTTGTCAAGTGCTGTTTTAACATAAGGCAATGAGATGGCTTGACACCCTTGAAGATGACCCCCAGCTTCACCCCACCCTGGGTGGGCAGTTGTGATCCCTCAAACCCTAATGGCTTTGCTGTCTGTCTTTATCCCTCCCCTCATCTCTGCCATTTTTAGATACTCCCAGGATCTCAGCTGAGCCCTTTTCATTACAGTCTACTGTCTATTTTTGGACCCCTCCAAACAGTCATTTGACTGCTAATGTCTTCCACTTATTAAGAGATGAGTAATGATCCAATGTCTTCCAGTGTTTTACCTATACTACTGTACAGTTAGTTCATTTGATTCATCTTCCTAACCCTACAGGTAGAAATATCATCCTCATTTTATGCATCATGGCTGCTGCTGCTGCTAAGTCACTTCAGTCATGTCCGACTCTGTGTGACCCCATAGACGTCAGCCCACCAAGGCTCTCCTGCCCCTGGGATTCTCCAGGCAAGAACACTGGAGCGGGTTGCCATTTCCTTCTCCAGTGCGTGAGAGTGAAAAAGTGAAAGTGAAGTCGCTCAGTCGTGTCCGACTCTTAGCGACCCCATGGACTGCAGCCCACCAGGCTCCTCCATCCATGGGATTTTCCAGGCAAGAGTGCTGGAGTGGGGTGCCATTGCCTTCTCCATGCATCATGGAGACCCAGCTAAATTTTGGTAATCTAAATGACTCCCTGGAGTAGGCTGAATAATGCCTTCCTCCTTCCCTCTCTGCAGAATGTGTCTATCTCCTAAATTTTGGAGTCTGTGAATTTGTTACCTTATAGGTTAAAAAGACTTTGCAGATGTGTTTACATTAGGCATCTTGAGATGGGCAGATTACAGCAAGTTATCCTGGTAGTTATCCAGTTATCCTAGTATCCAAAATCACTGCGGACACTGACCATACCCATGAAATTAAAAGACGTTTGCTCCTTGGAAGGAAAGCTGCGACAAACCTACACAGTGTATTTAAAAGCAGAGATATCACTCTGTCGACAAAGTCCGCATCGTCAAAGCCATGGTTTTTCCCATAGTCATGTACAGATGTGAGAGTTGGATCACAGAGAAAGCTGAGCGCCAAAGAATTGATGTTTTCAAATTATGGTGCTGGAGAAGACTCTGGAGAGTCCCTTGGACTGCAAGGAGATCAAATCAGTCAGTCATAAAAGATATCAACCCTAAGTATTCAATGGAAGGACTGATGCTGAAGCTGAAGGTTCAGTACTTTGGCCACCTGATGAGAAGAGCTGACTCACTGGAAAAGACTCTGATGCTGGCAAAGATTGAAGGCAAGAGGAGAAAGGGACAGCAGAAGTTGAGATGGTTGGATCACATTATTGACTCAATGGATGTGAATTTGAGCAAATTCTGTCCTTTGGGAGATAGTAGAGGACAGAGGAGCCTGGCATGCTGCAGTCCATGGGGTCACAAAGAGTCGGACACAACTTAGCGACTGAACAACAACAACTCTTGTATTAACAACAGCAATATCCTGGTAGACTTAAGGTGATTACAATTGTCCTTATATGAGGGAGGTAGAGGGAAGCTTGACTACTGAAGTAGAGAAGTGACAATGGAATTAGATGTTTGATGAATTCAAAAAGAGACAGGGAGACAAGGAATGCAAGCAGCCTCTAAAAGTTGAAAAAGGCAGGCAGTGGATTCTCCAGTGATGTCTCCAAACCTCAGGACTAGTCCAGCTGACCCTTGATTTCAGACTTCTGACCTCCAGAGCTGTGCGAGTAGATGTGTATGATTTAGGCTACTCAGTTTGTGGTAGTTTGTTACAGCAGCAGCAGGAATCTAGAACACATCCTTCTTTCACTCCTGCAGTAATGGTATAATGAGGTCTCAAACTCCAGGGAGACAGTCCCTAGGCTGGAGCTTTTAGCCATAGTGCTGCACTTAAAGATCATTTGACTCAAGTTAAGTCCCCTAAAGTTATGAATGCTTAGTGGTTAAATGAACAGAGTCCCTGTCCTGGCACTTGGCAGCTGTGTGGCATTGGTCAAGATATATGGCTTCCTAATCTCACTATCTACATGAGAAATGGACATGATAGTCACACATGCATTTAGGGATCCTAAGGATGGAGGAATTGATGTCTGGAAAGCACTTTACAAGATTCTTATCTCATTGTCAATGTCACAATCACATTTAGTAACAGAAGGCACATGAAGACTTTGAAAGGCCAATTAAGTTTTCAAGTGTGAAGCTTCAATAACATTTCTTGGACTCTTCATTCATTCACAATCATTTTATTATTTTTTATTAAATTCTTTATCTTGCACTGGAATGTAGCTGATTAACAATGTGTCATAGTTTCAGGTGGACAGCAAAAGGACTCAGCCATCCATATACATGTATCCATTCTATTCCAAACTTCCCTCCCATCCAGGCTGCCACATAAAATTGATCAGAGTTCCCTGTGCTATACAGAAGGTCCTTGTGGGTTATCCATTTTAAATAAAGCAGTATGTATTTATTCTATTTGTAACTAGTATGTGAAGGGAGGTGTGTGTCCAAAAAGTCTTTCCTGGAATGAATTTTAAAAGACAGTGAAAGGCTGAAAGCCAAGTCACTGATAGTTATGAGACAGAGTTTTGATTTTTAGGGAGAGTTATGTATATGGACACCTGGTTTCACACTGGGAAAATTGATAAGCAAGTAGATTAATAGATAAGTGAAATAAAGTGGGCAGTATTGTGTCTATGGTTATTATGGGATATATATAAACTGATTTCCCTGGGGCTTTTCTGCTGGCTCAGATGGTAAAGAATCTGCCTGCAATGCAGGAGATCTGGGTTCAATCCCTGGGTTGAAGAGATCCCCTGGAAAAGGGAATGGGTACCAACTCCAGTATTCTTGCCTGGAGAATTCATGGACAGATGCTACAGTCCATGTTGTCACAAAGAGTCCAACATGACTGAACAACCAACACTTTGACTTTCTTTTCGCTGATTTCCAAACATGCTGAATTGGGGTTCTGGGGAGATGCAAGGGTTAATGTTCTTTGGAAACTGCCTCTCATGGTACAGAGCAGCAGTTGGTGCTGGAAGGCTTTGATTAAATGAGTCTCTCCAAATGACTGAAGAGCAATTCTATTATGGGCAGTCCTTGTTTTCCATCACTGGGCATTCTGGAACATCACTAATCATATAGCATATTGTCTCACACTGGACCATATTTTCCCGTAAGAACAGCACTGCAATTGGAGGGTCACATTCCTGATGGAGGGCTCCAGTTTCCAACAAATCATGGCTATGAAAAGAATGTATCGTAAAAGCAGAATTCTAACCATCTTAAATACTGGCACTCATTTCACGCAGTGAAATGCAATCAGTTTTGCCCTATTCAGCAAATATATATTAAGCGTCTAATTTACAGCAGACACTTTGCTAGGCACTGGAGATGCAAAGATAATAAAATACAGCCTTGCATGTTCATGCAGTTCACAGGCACAGATAAATCAGGTCATTTCGTTGAGGTGAGCAAGATGAGTGATGTGAGCACTGAACTATCGATTTTTTTTTTAAAAGAAGCCCCAGTGTTCTCTACAAAACATAAAAACCTAGCCCATCAGTGTCAAAAATCAGACCATAATTTGACTACTGTGGTGTATCAGAAGGAACACTACATTTAGAGTGAGAAAACGTCTTTCTGATTTCTATATCAGCTAGGAGTCTCCTATTGAAAGTGTCAGAAAACCCAAGTCCAGCTAGTTTACTCAAGGTACAAAGAAAAAATAAACTAGGAGATTTGGTGGAGATGATGGTGGTGGAATTATCGGCTCATGAAACAGGTCTTAATGTGGAGCTGCAAGTATGGCTGGTGTAATGGTTTTAAAATATGTCTAGAAACAGATTTCTGGTTCCCAGGGTCGGGCGGCAAGGGGAGGAAGGATTGAGATTTTGGGATCATCAGATGTAAACTATTATATATAGGATTGATAAACAACAAGGTCCTACTGTATAGCACAGGCAACTATTTTGAATACCCTGTGATAAACCATAGTGGAAAAGAATATGAAAAAGGATGCATATGTATGTATAACTGAATCACTCTGATGTACAGCAGAAAGTAACACAACATTGTAAATCAACTATACTTCAATAAAATAAAAATTTTAAGCTTCTAGAAATTCTTTGACATTCTTCCCTTCAAAAGGCACAGTCTAATAACCCTCCCTCTAAGTGTGGGTCAGACTCAGTTGTTTTTCTCTAATGAATAGAGCATGGCAGATTAATGATGTGTGACAGTTGAAGCTAGATCATAAGACATCACCACTTCTACTTTGATCTTTGTTGAAACATTCACTCTGGCACAAGCTAGCCAGCTGCCGTGACATGTAGACACTCAAGTAGCCGATGGAGAAGTCATGTGGGGATGAACACAGCACCCTGGCCACAGCCAGCCCAATTTGCCAGTCTTATGCATCATGCTCCTTTGAAGTCCGTCTTCCACCCCAGTCAAGCCTTCAGATAACTGCAGCCCTAGCTACATCTTAACTGTAGCCTTCTGAGAGACTCAGCCAAAACAACCCAACTGAGCCACTCCAAAATCTGTGACCTCAGAGAACATGAGAATGATAAACATTTACTCTTGTTTTGCTACACCAATCTGGATTTGTAGTTTAGAAGATGGCGTCAGTCCTGAATTTCTATCTAATCCCTGACTCTTCTCTGGGCTGGCTACATTCTCAGAAAGGTTACCTCTCTTCATGGCAGGTTGATTACAACTGCTCCAACATCAAATCATCTCATTTTACAGTAGGAAAGACACGATAAAGTGTCTCTCCAGTTAATTCCTCCAGAAATCCTGAGACTTACTCTGATTGGACCAGCCTTAGTCATGTGCCTCTCTCTGGACCAATCAGTGGAGCCGGGACCTAGGTTCCATGATGGAGAGAGGGATTAGTTAGTCAGTGAAACACAGAAAGAGGCGGGATGCGAGGCAATTATCCAGTCAGAACATGGTCTTATTATGAAAAGAGAGAGGAATTTAGTCAACAATTATTTCAACGACTGCTATGTGCAGGCACAGTTCTAAGCCCTGAGGATACATCAGGGCTTGGAAAAAAGAACAAAAATTTCCATTTTGTATTGCTTACATTTCAGCAAATGAATTCTGAGGTGGTTAAAAATACTGCAAATCTAACTAATGGTGCAATATTTATCAAGTTAACAGCTGTGTGACCCAGAATAAGTCATATTCTTCTCCTCTTATTTTTTCCTCTGAAAAATTAAAATACAACCTTCTTCTCTCTATTGGCAAGTCCCCCCTGCACCCTACCCTAAGGATGAGATGAGGTGATGTATGTGGAAATAATATATGAAGTACAGAATATTGTTTTCAATATTGAAACCAAGTTCACAGACTGGAAGAAAATACTTGCAAATCATACTGCTGACAAAGTACCAGTATCCAGAAGAGAAGACAAATGACCAATCTGAAAAATGGACAAAACATTTGAACAGAGGTTTCCCAAAAATATATATACATATGGTAAATGAATACATGAAAAAAAATATTCACTACTAGTTATCAAAGAAACCTAAATTTAAACTACAATGAGGTACCACACATACCCACTAGAATGAAGTTTTAAAAGGTGGATAGCTTATACTTACATTTATTTATAGCAGCTTTATTCACAATAACCCAATGTCTGTCATCAGGCTAATTGGTGAATACATTTCTATATATCTATAAATGGAATAAGACTCAAAAATTAAAAGAAATGGGGTACTGATGCACACAACATGGATGAATCTCAAAAACATTTTGCTGAGTAAAAGAAGCCAGAAACAAATAAGTGCATAGTGTACTGTTTTTTTTATATGAAACTTGATGAATGGAAAAGCTAAATGATAGTGACAGAAAGCATGTTAGGCCTTACCTAGGGCAGTGGAAAGGCTGGGAATTGACTCCATGGATTCATAAGGGACTTATTGCATTGATGGATCCGTTCTATAACTTGATTGTGTTACATGACTGTGTACATTTGTCAGAATTCGTTTAACTATATGCCTCAAGTGGTGGCTTTTTATTATATGCAAATTGTACTTCAATAAATTTCATTGAAAAGTAAGTTAACATTTCACTAGGGCTTCCTCTGACCTTTCAAGGGTTTAAATGGCCTTCTGGTGATGAGTAGAAGTGAAGTCCTCTCAAATGACCTTGGAGAATTTGAGCTTTAGACATTTCTGTACAGCAGGCAGGGAGGTTCTGAATCATTTCAATTGTTTTGATTGTGCAAAGTAGTAGCTTCAATAAACAATCTGTATAATCAAGGGTTGCAATAGGGTGAACCACCCGTTAGATCAGGTCTCCGTACACGTTTTTTTATTTCCCTCACACTGTTCTTTTAGAATTTGGGAAATTTTACTTCAAAATATAGACTTTTGCATCTCCCGCAAATCAGTATGATCTCGGTCTGCTGGGCTGTGACTGCAGTCAGCGCAAGTGGAGGGGTTACCCTCTGTAGAAGAAATCACAGACCAGTTTGCATCAGTACGCAGCCCTGAGACCCAGGCCCCTTCGCTCATTTTTATTCATTTATTTGGCTGCGCTGAGTCTTAGTTGCAGCATGTGGGATCTATTTCCCAGACCAGGGATTGAACCCGGGCCCCCTTGCATTGAGAGCTCGGAGCCTTAGCCACTGGACCACCAGGGAAGTCACCTCCTTTCCCTGCTTCATTTTTTTTTTTTAAATCAAATATTCCCTCCATGTCAACTCTTGAAAAAAGCATTCCAAAGCATTACCTTTCATGTATTATACACCATTTTAAAAACTGAAAAGAATATTGTGTAACAGAAACAAGACTCTGTAGCATGCTCTTGAGAACCCTTCAGATGCTAGAATCTCACTGTCCTTTCAGCATGTTTGGTCCACAGATGCACCAGCACCACTTGCCATCCTCAGGCTGATCAGAGCTGACCCCATCCTCTCAATGGAGAGAATAAGCAGTCATTCACAAAGCTGGTGGGCTGAATTGTGTGCCCAAGAGTACACAGAAGAGGGACGGTGGGAAGACCACGATGCTGATGGGCGGTGGACCAAATAGAATTGAAGAGCCAGAGAAGAACAGGTCCTCAGTGATGAAGTGTGAGAAGTGGGATTAACAGGCTTGTAGATGAAGTTGCAGTGGGTGTGGAAGCTTTGGGGTTCCAAGGAGAGAGGAGAACCATCCAATGAGGGCTCAGATTATGAAGGAGGAAGGGAAGGGAAACAAGAATAAGAAGGAGGAGGGGGCTGAAGAAGAGGGGGCGAAGGGGAGGACAGGAATCTGGACCATTATGTTTCTAAAGAGAAGGAAAAAAAGGAACTCTCAGCTGCAACTTCAGACAGAAGAAACATTCCAGAAACTTACTTGGGTCCATCTTTTGACTTGTTTCCCATCTTTCTTTACCCGCATCTCAACCCCCCTCTGTGGTATTCTTGCTGCTGCTGCTGCTGCTAAGTCACTTCAGTCGTGTCCGACTCTGTGCGACCCCATAGACGGCAGCCCACCAGGCTTCCCCGTGCCTGGGACTCTCCAAGCAAGAACACTGGAGTGGGTTGCCATTTCCTTCTCCAATGCATGAAAGTGAAAAGTGTGAAAGTGAAGTCGCTCAATTGTGTCTGACTCTTAGCGACCCCATGGACTGCCGCCTACCAGGCTCCACCAGCCATGGGATTTTCCAGGTGAAAGTACTGGAGTGGGGTGCCATTGCCTTCTCCTGTGGTATTCCTGTGTAGGTTTTAAAAAAAGTTGACTGTACAGCTGATGGTGGTTATCACTCAGGGGGTAGGTTATGATGCTGAGAAATTCCATTATAAAACAACATCAATTTCTAAATTTAAAATGTGTGTATACAGTATATAAGATAGGTTTTTAAAACATTCTCTTTGCATTTGCATATGCTGTTTCCTTTGCCTGCAGTGTCCTTCCCTCCCCTCTCTGCCTATCCAGATATGTGAAGTGAAAATGTTAGTCGCTCAGTCGTGTCCAACTCTTTGCAACCCCTTGGACTGTAGCCCACCAGGGTCCTCTGTCCATGGGATTCTCCAGGCAAGAATACTGGAGTGGGTTGCCATTCCCTCCTCCAAGCCATCTTCCTGGCCCAGGGATCGAACCTGGGTTCCTATCCAAATATACACATCCTTTATTATTCAGTTTAAATGTCCTCATTTCTGGGTGTCTTCAACCCTAGCCTCCTGAATGAAGATAAATGGAACTGTTTCTCTTCTCTGCTCCTGTAACACACTGACCATTGTTCATTTGCTGTTTTAGATTTCTTTTTCAACCACTGTAAATTTTATTTATTTTTTATTGTGTTTTTACATTGAAGTATAGTCAATTTACAATGTTGTGTTAGCTTCAGGAGTACAGCAGAGTGATTCAGTTTTACATATATACGTTCAGTTCAGTCACTCAGTCGTGTCCAACTCTTTGCGACCCCACAGACTGTAGCATGCCAGGCTTCCCTGTCCATCACTAACTCCCGAAGCTTGCTCAAACTCATGTCCATTGAGCTGGTGATGCCATCCAACCATCTGATCCTGTCATCCCCTTCTCCTGCCTTCAATCTTTCCCAGCATCAGGGTCTTTTCCAGTGAGTCAATTCTTCGGATCAGGTGGCCAAAGTATTGGAGTTTCAGTTTCAGTATCAGTCTTTCCAATGAATATTCAGCATTGATTTCCTTTAGGATTGACTGGTTTGATCTCCTTGCTGTCCAAGGGACTCTCAAGAGTCTTCTCCTACATCACAGTTAGAAAGCATCAGTTCTTTAGCATTCAGCTTTCTTTATGGCCCAACTCTCACATCCTTACATGACTACTGGAAAAACCATAGCTTTGACTATATGGACCTTTGTCAACAAAGTAGTCTCTGCTTTTTACTGTGCTGTCTAGGTTGGTCATGGAGAAGGTGATGGCACCCCACTCCAGTACTCTTGCCTGGAAAATCCCATGGACGGAGGAGCCTGGTAGGCTGCAGTCCATGGGGTCGCTAAGAGTCGGGCACGACTGAGCGACTTCACTTTCACTTTTCACTTTCATGCATTGGAGAAGGAAATGGCAACCTGCTCCAGTATTCTTGCCCGGAGAATCCCAGGGACGGGGGAGCCTGGTGGGCTGCCATCTGTGGGGTCTCACAGAGTTGGACATGACTGAAGCGACTTAGCAGCAGCAGCAGCAGCTAGGTTTGTCATAGCTTTTCTTCTTATATTTATGTGTGTATATATGTATATTTATATGTGTATGTGTATTATTTTTTCAGATTTTTTCCATCATAGGTTATTACAAGACGTTGAATATAGATCCCTGTGTTATGCGTTAGGTCCTTGTTGTTTTATACCTATTTTAGGGAAGCCTGATGTGCTGTAGTCTATGGGGTCACAAAGAGTCAGACACAACTTAGTGACTGAACAACGACAGTGTGTATATGCTGCTGTTTGGGACTTTTGTCTCTGTTTCCAGACTTGGGGAATCTTTAGACTTCCTCTGTAGACTCTGCATATCACACATAAATATTAAAGCAACTAGAAAATCACTCTTGGTGATTTATAGATTTGGGTGTTTTTTTTTTAATTTTATTGGATTATAGTTGATTTATAATGTACTGGTTTGTGTTAGTTTCAGATGTATAGCAAAGTGTTTCAGTTATACATGTACATATATTCGTTCTTTTTCAGATTCTTTTCTCATATAGGTTATCACAGAATATTGAGTAAAGTCCCCTGTGCCAAACAGTAGGTCCTTGTTGGTTATCTATATTATGTAGTATGTGTTTGTTCATCCCAAACTCTCGATTTATCCCCTCTTCCCCCACCACACACACCTTAGGTTTCCTCTTTGGTAACTAGAAGTTTGCTTTTGATATCTGTGTGTCTGTTTAGGTTGATTTACAGATTTGTTGACTATGACCAGATAGTCAATACTTATTATGAGTTTACAAACCAAGTATCCTAGGGTACTGGACTTCTGTTGCTTTTGGCTGACCGTCATCTATTCTTCTTTTCATTCATTCATGAAATACTCATTGTGCACCTATTATGTGATATTTGGTATTATAGGTACTAGGGATACAGTAGTAAAGAAGACTGACAAGTTTCCTGCCCTCATGGAGCTTATATTCTAGGGGCCAAAGACAGATTAATGCATAACTAGATAAAATTGGGACCAGTCCTCCCCACTTCTCAGTTCACTTGCTTAGAGTAGAACCAAGCCCACCCTCTGACTCTAGAGGAGGGAGGGACATGGTCCAAATCCACATAGTTCCCCTGGTCTAGGTAGATGAAAAATATGTTTGAATGTCATTTTCCATGACTTGAAAAATAATATTTATTTAACTGTGCTGGGTCCCAGTTGCAGCATGCAGGATCTTTGAGCTATGGCATGTGGAATCTTCAGCTGCAGCATGTGCGATCTCGTTCCCTGACCAGGGAATGAACCTCCACCCCTACCCTCTGCACTGGGAGGGAAAAGTCCCAGCCCCTGGGCCACCAGTGAAGTCTCCGTTTCTACAACTTTTACAGGAAATAAGCTTTTCAGTTTTCTTCTGCTCCTTCTACATGGAATGGTAGGATGCAGACTCAGAGCTGCTGGTAATTAATTTGCCATAATGTGGCATGACTCTTTCTGAGAATAGTATGCACAGAGAAAGACATAAAATTAGATGTGTCTTCTAGGTAGCCATGTTTTACACCTAAGTCAAGCTTTACCTGAAGTTAGTACTTTCCCTGGATTTGTCACATACACTTGCCAATAATGTTTATTGGCAAAAACCAGTCGAAGCTGGGTTTCTGCTCGTTGCAGACCTGTCTTATACACCAGGTTACTGTTCTGCTTATATACCACAAATTAGTATAAAAATGTCAAATTTTATTTTAGAATACATGTCATGGAATTGCAACAATGGCACAAAAAGAAGAACTTCTGGTTCCAGCCAGTGTGCAAAAGCATTTATTTAAAATGACTAAAGATATAGAGCTTGAAATTACTAGGTTTCTATATATGAGTACTTCTTATGTAAAAAATTTTAAATCTTTGGGAGGGTGCCCTCTGAGTATCTCTTCATTTGATCTGTGGCTTCAAGTAGGGAATATATTAACATCTGTTTTTCTGTGATTTTGCATCTTTGGCCAAATTACAAAGCCATTATCTAATACTTGGCATTTAATCTCTCCTGTGGTCGCCAACATCACTTAAGAAAATCACAGAAATTGTGAGTAAGCGGTGTTTGGTCTAAGACATATATTTCACAGATGGAGAAATTGTTCTGAGCCTGGATCATTAGAATCCAGGTCTCAGGATGTTCAAGGCATTTATCATTACCAATTCCCATCTGGGAGTTAGCCTTAGTTGAATTTAGGATCTGCTGCAAACTTTTGATAGTTCTTTGCATGTATTGCTTTGAAGATATTCGGAAGTCTGGAGATTTTAGAAAGTTTTTAAATGAGAAATAAGCACGTCTCTTGGATATAATCAGATTTTTTTTTTTCAGAAGAGAAATTGCAGGGTGGTTCCCCAAGCTACTTTTCTTAGCAGCCTCAGAAATCATGAGATGTGAGATTGTATTTTAGGATTGTCTAAGTAAACCTCCGTCTCTCCTCCCCTGCCTCATTTTTCTAATCTAAGGAGATAGATCTTGAGTCTTTCAATCTCTGTGAAATGATTTTCACTTTGGTTGTCATTTTAAGTATGAATTTCCCCTTAATCCTGAAAGCTTTATTTCATTTTGCTCCTCTATCTATAGCCTGAAATTTAATTCTACTTTGATGCTGTAATTTCAAGCTTCTGTTCTCTATGTAGGGCATTGTGCTTTGGGGCAGACAAAAGGCGCTCAAACTGTACCTTCATTTACCGGGGAGTCTGTAGGGAGAAAACAGAAAAGAAACAAATGCTATCATAATTGAAATTATAATGTTTTGAAGTTAAACTCATTTTATCAGCCCCGTTTTCTTGTGAACCATTGGAATCACCATGACATGCTTATTATCACTCCCATATGATGTGTTATCAGATGCCCATAAAGGACCAGGGTCATCGGTGTTGGAAATGAGATGCATGATAGCATAAACACAATTAGGTACTTGGGTCTTGGTGGGCCGTTCAGGAGCAGAGTGTCCATTTTCCTGCCAGAGATGAATCCAACTCAGGAACAAGCAGTACTGAACTCAAGTTCAGCTGCCCATCACTCAAAAGCTGGTAATTCTAGAGGCAAGTGTCAGGAGAAAGGAAAATTGCTTTAGTCAGAAAAGCTGGTAATCAGGGGAGAAAGTGACCTCATGTCCAGAGGCCATCTCCGAAGACTGTGCAGAAGCTCAGTGAATCATTAAGGAAGCTGGGTTTGTTTTTTTCTTTTTGGCTGCACCCAACCTGGGATTGAACCTATACTCTTAGGGTTGTTGGTCTTCTTCAACCAATAGAAATTCATTAGAGGCCCGACAGCCGCCAGGTGGTGTTGTGGTCAAGCACCCGCCTGCCAGTGTGGGAGACTAAGAGATGTGGGTTCTATCCCTGGGTTGGGAAGATCCCCTGGAGGAGTGCATGTCAGCCCAGTCCAGTATTGTTGCCTGGAGAATCCCATGGACAGAGGAGCCTGGTGGGCACAGTCCATGGGGTCGCAGAGAGTCTGACATGACCGAAGTGACCACAGGTGCATGCACAGAGCCCAGATAAGAAATACAGGCAAGGCTTTACTGAGGCTCCAGCTGCAACAGGAGCAGTGAGAACAAGTAACAAGTTCTCTTGCTCGCTCCCTGGCCAGGGTAAGGGGAGTGGAGGGTGGGCAAGGACGGGCAAGCTGCTGCCTTACATGGGGTGAGGGTAGGGGTGTGTCCAAGGGTCTGGCCAGAGGGGTGGCCCAGATGATTTGCCCACCCCTCTGATGGCACGGTGTGCAGGGGTCATGCTCTGAGCCCTACTACTACTAACATCCTGTTTTTGCTCTGGCTGTTCAGAAGTTGCAGTTGAGTTTTTTGGTCTTTTTGTATCTTTTGTCCAGAATTTGTCCCAAATGCACATGCACGTGGTTATTTTTCAGATCAGATCAGATCAGTCACTCAGTCGTGTCCGACTCTGTGTGACCCCATGAATCGCAGCACACCAGGCCTCCCTGTCCATCACCAACTCACTGAGACTCACGTCCATCGAGTCAGTGATGCCATCCAGCCATCTCATCCTCTGTCGTCCCCTTCTCCTACTGCCCCCAATCCCTCCCAGCATCAGAGTCTTTTCCAATGAGTCAACTCTTCACATGAAGTGGCCAAAGTACTGGACTTTCAGCTTTAGCATCATTCCTTCCAAAGAAATCCCAGGGCTGATCTCCTTCAGAATGGACTGGTTGGATCTCCTTGCAGTCCAAGGGACTCTCATGAGTCTTCTCCAACACCACAGTTCAAAAGCATCAATTCTTCGGCGCTCAGTCTTCACAGTCCAACTCTCACATCCATACATGACCACAGGAAAAACCATAGCCTTGACTAGACGAACCTTTGTTGGCAAAGTAATGTCTCTGCTTTTGGTTTTCTATGTAGAGGATCATGTCATCTGCAAATAGTGAGAGTTTTACTTCTTCTTTTCCAATTTGGATTCCTTTTATTTCTTTTTCTGCTCTGATTGCTGTGGCCAAAACTTCCAAAACTATGTTGAATAGTAATGGTGAAAGTGGGCACCCTTGTCTTGTTCCTGACTTTAGAGGAAATGCTTTCAATTTTTCACCATTGAGGATAATGTTTGCTGTGGGTTTGTCATATATAGCTTTTATTATGTTGAGGTATGTTCCTTCTATTCCTGCTTTCTGGAGAGTTTTTATCATAAATGGGTGTTGAATTTTGTCAAAGGCTTTCTCTGCATCTATTGAGATAATCATATGGTTTTTATTTTTCAATTTGTTAATGTGGTGTATTACATTGATTGATTTGCGGATATTGAAGAATCCTTGCATCCCTGGGATAAAGCCCACTTGATCATGGTGTATGATCTTTTTAATGTGTTGTTGGATTCTGATTGCTAGAATTTTGTTAAGGATTTTTGCATCTATGTTCATCAGTGATATTGGCCTGTAGTTTTCTTTTTTTGTGGCATCTTTGTCAGGTTTTGGTATTAGGGTAATGGTGGCCTCATAGAATGAGTTTGAAAGTTTACCTTCCTCTGCAATTTTTTGGAAGAGTTTGAGCAGGATAGGTGTCAGCTCTTCTCTAAATTTTTGGTAGAATTCAGCTGTGAAGCTGTCTGGACCGGGGCTTTTGTTTGCTGGAAGATTTTTGATTACAGTTTCAATTTCCATGCTTGTGATGGGTCTGTTAAGATTTTCTATTTCTTCCTGGTCGAGTTTTGGCAAGTTGTACTTTTCTAAGAATTTATCCATTTCTTCCACGTTGTCCATTTTATTGGCATATAATTGTTGATAGTAGTCTCTTATGATCCTTTGTATTTCTGTGTTGTCTGTTGTGATCTCTCCATTTTCGTTTCTAATTTTGTTGATTTGATTTTTCTCCCTTTGTTTCTTGATGAGTCTGGCTAATGGTTTGTCAATTTTATTTATCCTTTCAAAGAACCAGCTTTTGGTTTTGTTGATTTTTGCTATGGTCTCTTTTGTTTCTTTTGCATTTATTTCTGCTCTAATTTTTAAGATTTCTTTCCTTCTACTAACCCTGGGGTTCTTCATTTCTTCCTTTTCTAGTTGCTTTAGTTGTAGAGTTAGGCTTTAGCTATCTAGGTTGGTCATAACTTTCCTTCCAAGGAGTAAGTGTCTTTTAATTTCATAGCTGCAGTCACCATCTGCAGTGATTTTGGAGCCCAAAAAAAGTAAAGTCTGACACTGTTTCCACTGTTTCCCCATCTATTTCCCATGAAGTGATGGGACCGGATGCCATGATCTTTGTTTTCTGAATGTTGAGCTTTAAGCCAACTTTTTCACTCTCCACTTTCACTTTCATCCAGAGGCTTTTGAGTTCCTCTTCACTTTCTGCCATAAAGGTGGTGTCATCTGCATATCTGAGGTTATTGATATTTCTCCTGGCAATCTTGATTCCAGTTTGTGTTTCTTCCAGTCCAGCATTTCTCATGATGTACTCTGCATATAAGTTAAATAAACAGGGTGACAATATGCATCCTTGACATACTCCTTTTCCTATTTGGAACCAGTCTGTTGTTCCATGTCCAGTTCTAACTGTTGCTTCCTGACCTGCATACAAATTTCTCAAGAGGCGGATCAGGTGGTCTGGTATTCCCATCTCTTTCAGAATTTTCCACAGTTGATTGTGATCCACACTGTCAAAGGCTTTGTCATAGTCAATAAAGCAGAAATAGATGTTTTTCTGGAACTCTCTTGCTTTTTCCATGATCCAGCAGATGTTGGCAATTTGGCCTCTGGTTCCTCTGCCTTTTCTAAAACCGGCTTGAACATCTGGAAGTTCACGGTTCACATATTGCTGAAGCCTGGCTTGGAGAATTTTGAGCATTACTTTACTAGGGTGTGAGATGACTGCAATTGTGCGATAGTTTGAGCATTGTTTGGCATTGCCTTTCTTTGGGATTGGAATGAAAACTGACCTTTTCCAGTCCTGTGGCCCCTGCTGAGTTTTCCAAATTTGCTGGCATATTGAGTGCAGCACTTTCACAGCATCATCTTTCAGGATTTGGAATAGCTCAACTGGAATTCTATCACCTCCACTAGCTTTGTTCATAGTGATTCTTTCTAAGGCCCACTTGACTTCACATTCCAGGATGTCTGGCTCTAGGTCAGTGATCACACCATCGTGATTATCTGGGTCTTGAAGATCTTTTTTGTACAGTTCTTCTGTATTCTTGCCATCTCTTCTTAATATCTTCTGCTTCTGTTAGGTCCATACCATTTCTGTCCTTTATCGAGCCCATCTTTGCATGAAATGTTCCCTTGGTATCTCTGATTTTCTTGAAGAGATCTCTCGTCTTTCCCATTCTGTTGTTTTCCTCTATTTCTTTGCATTGATCGCTGAAGAAGGCTTTCTTATCTCTTCTTGCTATTCTTTGGAACTCTTCACTCAGATGTTTATATCTTTCCTTTTCTCCTTTGCTTTTCGCTTCTCTTCTTTTCACAGCCATTTGTAAGGCCTCCCCAGACAGCCACTTTGCTTTTTTGCATTTCTTTTCCATGGGGATGGTCTTGATCCCTGTCTCCTGTACAATGTCACGAACCTCATTCCATAGCTCCCTTTGTAATTTTTGCTCAAGGCGAGGTGTGCTGAAGTGCATGCACTGCAGCAAAGGGTCCCAGACATGTGTCAGCCTGTCCCACCCATACCAATGAAAGCAGAGTACTAACCACAGGACAGCCAGGGAATTCCCAGGAGGGGGGGTTCTGCATTCTTCTCCACTGCATGCAGACTGGCTGACTCTCTTCAGATGTTATCATACCCATGTGATCTGCCTGCAGGATTGCTAAGCGGGCCTCTGGGTGTAGAGAACTAGTCATTCTTTAACTACTTCCTTCTTCATTCGGACTTCTTTGAATCCCGGAAAAGAATCAACAGGTTAGGCATGGCACGGTGTGCATTCAGGAGAGCGCGGTCAGGAGTTTGTTTAAATTGCCTACTGAGCTAATTTGTATAATTAGGTTCTTTTAAGGTCAGATCAAGGTGGGGAAGGGCAAAAGAGCTGCTTTCATTAGACATGTTGCTGTGATCCGTGATAGAATTTCTCTTTGTCCATCAGGAGCAGGTAGAGAAGGGAAGTGGAGCACTCAGGTGGTGTTTGTACACGCAATAGCATACTTTGTTCATCAAGGGTTGGACTGAGTACTTAAATGCCTCACTCTGCCTGGGAATATTCATTGGAAGGACTGATGCTGAAGCTGAAACTCCAATACTTTGGCCACCTGATGCAAAGAACCGACTCATTTCAGACCTTGATGCTGGGAAAGATTGAAGGTGGGAGGAGAAGGGGACGACAGAGGATGAGATCGTTAGATGGCAGAACCGACTCAATGGACTTGAATTTGAGCAAGCTCCAGGAGCTGGTGATGGACAGGGAAGCCTGGCACGCTGCAGTCCATGGGGTTGCAAAGAGTTGGACAGGACTGAGCGATTGAACTGAACTGAACCTCCTGGGAAGACCTCACCTCGTGTCCTCTGGGCACATCTCGTGTGACATCTTCTAACAGCAGCCAAGGGTAGAAAGGCAGACTCAACTGCTGGTGATCCAGGCAACTCACAACAGCCGTAGGGAGGCTGGGGTGGTCTCTCCTCCAGATGGGGGAGCTCCTCTAAGCCCTGCTAGAGGATCTCATGGTGGGGGAAACATTAAGGAATACTGCCATGACCTCCCATGTATGATCTCACTGTTGGTGAGGTCATACTCAGATTTCTTTTCAAACTTACCCAGTGATTCCCCTACAGTGAAGGTCCCCCGAAAAATGGTCCCTGGACCATTTCTAGTAGCATTTCTAGTAGCACATAATCCCTCACTCCTATCCATTTTGCTTCATTTTCTTCATGATGTCACCAGCGTGGAGAAGAGGCCTCTTATCGGAACATTAAGAATGATTGTTATACTGGGACTGATTCCACATATACTCAGTTTATGTGCTCTTGTGGGTTCAAAAAGGTCAAAACTCTACATCTTCTTCACGATACCTCTGTCCTGGCTATTGATCTCACGGACCAAGGTCAACTGGATGAACACTGTTCTTCTGCTCTAGAAACATAGAGAATACTTGAAGCATGCTTAACCTTGTATTCATACCTTTTCACATAACACACTAATTCTGATTCTATTCCGTTCACTTCTCCAGTGCAGTATATTTCTGTTCTGATTAAGTGTCACCCAGGACCTCTTTCCAGGGTTTTTAATTTATGATATAAACCCATCTTCCCAAGGTCAACCTTACATATTCTAGGATGTAATTTTATCATGTTGTATACTTGTGAAAGTGTCAGTCACTCAGTCTTGTGTGACTCTTTGTGACCCTATGGACTGTTGCCTGCCAGGTTCCTCCAGGCAAGAATGCGAGAGTAGGTTGCCATTTCCTTCTCCAGGGGATCTCCCTGACCCAGGGATTGAACCCAGGTCTTCCACATTGCAGGCAGATTCCTTACCATCTGAGCCACCAGGGAATCCCATGTTGTATATTTATATGATATGATACTAAATTAGCTAAAATATAAAATAAACCACATGGTGCACACACACACACACACACACTTCAATATCACACACACTATATATATATACTTAAGTATGACCTGTCTCTCCCACTGAAAAGCGAACTTTATGAGAGCAGTAACATTGTCACCTTCCTTTTTTTCTCCCTATGGTTTCTCCAGCTCCTAGAACAATACAGTATATGTGATAAGGAATCTATAAGTATTTTAAATGAGTGAATGGATAGAGGCAAGCTGGCATTTTCCTGAATTTGGCAGACATATTCTTTGAAGGCAGAGAAACAGAAGACGATGCTAGAGAAATAGAGAAAGAGTGGACATGATACTTGGGGAGCAGCCTAGGCGAGGAGAGAGAGAGAGAGCTCTTACGCGTATGGACTCCTAACTTCAGTTCTTATCTGAATCTCTATATATCCCCAGTCTTTGATTCCATTGGGTGGTCCTATATTCTCGTGTGAGACTTGTGGGGGTTTTTTTGGCTTCACCGCGAGGCCCTCGGGATCTTAGTTTCCAGACCAGGGTTGGGAACCTGAGCCCTCTGCGGTGGAAGCCCAGAGTCTTAACCTCTGGACCACGAAGAAGTCCCAATATTTCCTTCTTCTTAAACAATATTGAGTCAAACTCTTTTTCTTGCTGCTAAAGAAGCTTATTTGATAAAGGCAAATAGGAGATGCTGAATAGAGACACTGCTGTAGACTGAGTAGACTTACTTTTATTTGCCTAAATGTGTATCTGTATTGTTATGTACTCAAAACTCTGCATTCTGACCCAAGCCAACTAGTATATTTCTGAGAAGGATTTGGGAAATTGCAAATAGCACTGTTTCTAATCATCGAGATCTTGGTATGTCGTGTCTCATCTTGAAGCTTACAGCATACCTTTGCATTTATTCATTCTGACAGTGCCTTCTTCTCACCAAGAAGCCCCTGGAACATTTTATTATTGGGCATCCTATGTCCTGTTTCCTGTCTGAGTTCATGTGGGAAGGTGAGCCACGGGGGGAATGGTGTTAGTGTGACTTCTTTTTATCTATTTAATTTCTGCTGCTCAAAGAGGAACCCCAACAACCAAGCCTGGGAAATTGTGTGGCTAAGTAATCTCAAATAATAGGACTTTTAAAAAACTTTCTGAAAACCAATGGATAGTTTCTAACTTGTAGCTCTAGCCAGTTGACACCCCCAGATTATTTTGAATCTTAGATGTGTTCAAATACCTTATTAAACAAACTGAATTATTTCATATGAGCCAGGGCTCCAGCAGGAAACTCCAGATGGTTGGAATGGGAGAAACTTCAGTGAAGAATGAGGTGTGAGCAGGAGTAAGGCAAATTGCAGTGTTAGTTCCCTCAGACTCCCAAGGGTGGTCACAAGCCACGACTCTTGCTTGACGAGGGAGGAGGGCCCAGTAAGAGGTAGACTCAGAGATAGGGGACCACCTGTCACAAGCTAGGGTTTTGAAGGAATACAGCAGCCATATGCAATCTGGAATATAGCAGAGAAGTGGGAAAGAAGACTGATACCTATCCTCTGTCTTCTATTCTCATGCCAGGAAAATCCCATTGGCAAACCCAGTTGGAAGCTGAAGGCTAATGGGGACCTTGATCTGAGCCCCTGGGTGATGTGGTCCATCTCAGTCAGCCCTGGGTTCACAGGAGGCGGAGAATGAATCTTGGACAAAAGAAGAGATAAATAGAAAATAATCAGTGCACCATGACTTTCAGTAGACTTCTACATTTCAGGTTCAGTCAATATGTAGTGTTTACTTTCAAGAAAGCCATGGAAACCTTTAGGATTTTCTTCTTCCTCTCCTTATACTGGGGGTTCATGACTTCCTCTCCCCCCACTATAAGTTGCAGTTGGGAAATATAATATTATTAGTAGTACAGAGATACATATTTTCTTTTCTTCCCACACGAATATTTCTGGCTGGTGAGTTGCCTTTTACCATCTTTGGAACATTTCCAAAATGTATCCTTACCCTGATCATTATTCATGCCAACATCTTTTCCCACACTGATGAGTGTAATTTCCTCCTTTGTGATCTGCTTAAGGCCTTACTCTTTCAACATCAGGGGGTCCAGACTGAGTCAGCCAAGCAATGTTCTTTCTTCCACAAGCTAGCCTTGTCATCATTAGTGATTTTTTTTTCCATTGTTGCCAAAACTAGTTCAGAATTACTCTCCTGAATTTTCTAATTCTCTCCTAAAGGGCTTAGTAATTTTCTCTGAGTGCATATATATCTTAAATTTTATTGCTGCCACACCCCCCCATGTGTGCTTCTAAATATAGCCATTATCCTTCTCAATAACTTCCAATTTTTTGTAGGTATTCATTCAATAAATTCATTCAAGAAAATATTAATTGTATGGATGTACTGTACTAAATGTGAAGGGTATGATGATGAATGAAACAATTTAATCTCTCAACTCACAGAGCTTCCAAATAAATCTCTTGCCAAAAAAAAGCACGAATATTGTTCTCTTTGTGTTCATCGTAAATTTCTAGACCCCTTTCCTACTGTGTTTTCTATTTATCATAGAATTCTTTTGTAATGCATTTGTAAAAGTCAAAATGAAACTCCTCATTATTTTGTAATCACTTCAAAAACCATTTGTTGAGAGATTGGCATTTTTACCCCAGAGTGAAATGAGATTCGGAAAGAACTAAGCTGTAAGTTCCCACCCTGAGGATGTTAAACCAGTGCCCTTCTCTTTAGAAGGTGATCAGAAGCAACTTCATAATAGAAAGACAGTCTAATTGTGTCACGAGTCACTCTCTTTATAAAACCCTTCAAAGCTCTCTATCAGATTTTGGTTTGAAAGGAAAGGCTTAATCAGCAGGTTCACAATTCTCTCCCTAGGTTAAGGAGGGAGTGGTGAGGACACCACCAAAAAGAAGGAAAGTGATTGCGTCTCACCTTCTGTTCACACTAATTGTAACCAAGGCCATCACTGCAGGACCATACCCCTGCCCCTCCCTCAAATGGAAACCAGTTACTGTAATCTCAGTTTCAAGAGAAAGCTGCAAAGAGAAAAGCAAAACTGGTTAGAACGTCCAAGGTCCAAGATGGCAGAAGACTTGACTTCCAATAAACCTTGAACTTCACCTGCTCATTGTAATATCTTAGCTAAATGACACACCCATGGATGTCACGACAGTTGACTTTACCATAGTAACCACCAGAAAAGCCCAGGCAAGGACTGAAAAGGAGAGTTGTATCAGTTTGGGGTCCAAACCACACCTCTGTTTTTGGATAAGTAATGAATATTCCTTCCATTCTTTAGAATTCCTTCCCTTTTACCTCGACCGTCCCATATATGTGATTTCCCTCTCAAATCAGGTTGAGAATTTGACTTGTGAATTAAATTCTCATTTCTTCATGTTTTGACCATTGAATAGAGCTACTACTGTTCCAGTTTCTGCATTGGTTTCATTATTGATTGGGCAAATCCTAGTGGAAAAAGAATCTCTCTGGCCAACACAGGGGGTCTCAACTGGGGTTAGGACCCTGAGGATGGGTCCAAGTCAACTGGTTCAGTAACTTAATAACAGACTCCCTGGTGTTTGCAGTCAGGAGTACCCTTATCTTGACAATGCTTTAAGCCTAATATTGCTAAAGGTAAGTATAGACTGGAGAAAAGAAAAAAAACAACCTAAAAATTGAGAACTATGTTTTAGTCCAATACCCTACTGAGGGCAATAGCACAGAATGGCAGCCTCTCAGATCAATCTGAGGGGCTGCTCCGAAGAGGGAGCTAGGATATATAGAAGGTTTTGCTGGGGGGAGTGGGGGAAAGCAAGCAAACAAACAAAACATGTAGTGAAACTTCAAAAGATGACAGCTAGTCACAAAGCCAGACATCTCAGATTAATGATTTTTGTGTTTTTCTATGTATGGGAAGATGCAATAATCTGGGCTCACTGAAATCTTTCCTTTGATATGCACTTCATCTGTCTGGGGCCAGTATCCTACTTGTCTCCATCTGAATCCCCCCAGAGTGCATGCATCTTCAGGGGTGGCTGCAGTGTCTTGATGGTCAAAACAAAGCTTCCACACAAACAAAGCTGGAATCAATGGAGTTATGTCATGCCTCATAGGACAATCACATAAGCTGGTGACCATCTGCTTATATTAATAAAACGGAGATGCTTGGTGGCTGCCAACTTTCTTTGAAGTGACATTCACCGTGTACATGCACCACTTGGAGATTTCAGATGTTCACGTGAGGCTGCTTTGTGCAAAGTGGGGAGAAATGGATTTTTCTGGTGATCCAGCAGTTAAGGATCTGCCGTCCAATGCAGGGGGAGCAGTTTCAATCCTAGGTCGGGGAACTAATGATCCCACATGCCAGGGTCAGCTAAGCCTGTGAACTACAACTAGAGAGCCCACATGCTGCAAATAACTGAACCCGTGTGCTCTAGAGCCCATGCTCTGAAACAAGAGAAGCCCATGGGACTCAACTGGAGAAAGCCTGCATGGTGCACGGCCAAGAAAATGAGAATTAGAAAATAAAAGTAAAAATAAATAAAAACAAAGTGGGGAGAAAGATCTGGATGCCTGACCCTCTTGTTCCGAAGCTGTTTCTGTTCTGCCTGTATCAATCAGTCATTTGTATCTTTTGAAATTATTGGTAAAGCTTGATGATGGCTTTCATCTTCTTTTGTGTATGTGAATCTGTTTTGATCATCAAAACACATATTATCTTACTGCTAAGTTCCTTACCCCTTTGTTGAGAAAATTAGCTTTTTCAGAATACGACCAAGGACTTCCCTGACAGTCCAGAGGTTAAGACTCTGCAGTTCCACTGCAGGAGGCATGGGTTCAATCCCCGGTTGGGGAACTAAGATCTTGCATGCCACGAGATGGAGTCAAATAAAAAGAATAATTAAAAAAAAATGCCCAAGTCCACTTCTGCCCACTCTCATTCCACCCTGCTGGCCTCAAACGCTGGCCTCAAACCCTGGGACTCTGTGTGTGCTCATTGCTTTGCTTAGAAATGCTTGCCCATTTATTCAGCTGGCAATGCCTAAGCATGTACCACATGCCAAACACTGTTCTAGACACTGGACACCCACTGTTGAACACAGGGCTGACTACTGAAGTGTTTGGGGATCGGCAAGAGGCCAGGATGCTTAGAGCTGAGAGAAGGAGAAGACAGACAGACACAAGGCCAAGATACAGACATCTGGTTTGATTCAGTGATGAGGATATTTAAGAGATTGAAGGAGGATATGTCATGCTTTGTCCTTTTTCTTTTCTTAGGGGAGGAGATCATCATTCTACAATAAAATATTATCAAAGACCAGCAGAAGCACAGGGACAGAATTCGAGGCAATGCCAGTGATTGAAGCTGAAAAATCCATTACTTATAAGCCGATTTATACTTCTTTGTACATTTCTTAATATGCAAATGTAAACAAGTCATTTACATATTCTGTCCACCCAGCAGGCATATGCTTGCAATGTTAAGAAAATTAGATTCATGAGTCATGTCAAAAAGAAAAGGTGTGCCTGCAGGTAGGCGGCTCCTGTCTTTCAATGCAGCTTGTCTCTGGGAGGCAGCTCATGGTAGTGAATTTATACACACTTTGGAGCCAGAGATTTTCCAGCCCTGACACTTAGCTGTATGACTTAGGCATATTCCTTAACTCCTCTGACCCTCAATTCCTCATAAAGTGACTAAGGATGCTAAAGAAAACATGAATAACTCACCCCCTCATGGGTCCATATCGGCTTCCCAGGTGGCATTTGTGGTAAAGAACCTGTCTGCCAATACAGGAGACATGAGAGACAGAGCATTTCATCCCTTTATTGGGAAGATCCCCTGGAGGAGAAAATGGCAACCCACGCCAGTATTCTTGCCTGGAAAAGCCCATGGGCAGAGGAACTTGCAGGGTACAGTCCATAGGGTTGCAGAGTCAGACACAACTGAGCATCCGAGCACGAGTCCATATACAGGCACTAGAGAAGCACTTCTGTCCTCTTACTTACTAGGTAGGTGACATCCATCTAATTTCCCACCTAAATCCAAGTTTCTATTAAATGCCTGAACCATGAAGATTTTCTCTTAATTTTCCTCTCCATCCGCAACAGGGTGAGGCAGGAATATTGGATGAGCTTGCCTCTGTTGATTTTAACTTTCCAAGAGGGGGTCTGCCCCAAACTCTAGGCTGGATAGTGGGAGTAGGAAAGAGAGGGAAAGCTTTTATTGAAATGTAGTCGATTTACAGTATTTTGTTAGTTTCAGGTGTTGAGCATAGTGATTCAGTATTTTTGCAGATTATATGGCTCAGACAGTAAAGAATCTGCCTGCAAAGCAGAAGACCCAGGCTCGATTACTGGGTCAGGAAAATCCCCTTTAGAAGCAAAGTGCAGCCCACTCCAGTATTCTTGCTTGAAGAATTCCATGAACAGAGGAGCCTGGCAGGCCCCAGCCCATAGGGTCACAAAGAGTTGGACACAGCTGAGTGACTAACACTTTCACTTTCATAGGTCATTATAAGATACTGGGTATAGTTCCCTGTGCTATACAGTAAATCTTTGTTGTTTATTTTATACAGAGTAGTTTGTATCTATTAACCCCAAACCCCTAATTTGTCCAGCTCCTCCTTCCCTCTCCCCTTGGGAAACCACAAGTTTGTTTTCTCTATCTATCTGTTTCTATTTTGTATATGCATCCATCTGTATTATTTTTTAGATTTGACATAATGAGTGGTATCACATGATATTTGTCTTTCTCTTTCTTACTTTACCTCGTATGATAATCTCTAGGTCTATCCATGTTGCCACAAATGGCAGAATTCTTTCTTTCTCATTGTACCACATCTTCTTAATCCAGTCATCTGTTGATGGACACTGAGGTTGTCTTCATGTCTTGGCTATTGTCAATAAGGCTGCTTTGAACTCTGAAATGCTTGTATCTTCTTGAATTAGTTTTTTCTGGGTATATGCCCAGAAGTGGGACTGCTGGATCATATGGAAACTCTACTATTAGCTTTTTTCCGTACCGTTTTCCATAGTGGTTGTACAGTTCACATTACCACTGGCAGTACATATGGGTTCCCTTTTCCCCATGTGGGAGGGAAAGGTTTTAGAACTCCACCCCGCCACTGCCAACATGATTGTATTCCCAAGCTGCTTCCTACAGCCTAACCCTGATTCCAAGATGGCATGAGTTGAGCTTCACCTCTCACTTTCTTGCAGACTCAGGTGGAAAACTGGGATGTTATCTACCGATCCCTTAACACATCCACAGAGTTCATGCTCAGAAGGCTTGCTTGGTTTCCCTAATTTGTCCATGTTTCGTTTTCCTCATAGGATGACTCATGTCCTGAGTCTCATGATAATTAAATAAGATATAATTTATTAAATTTAAATAATTATTAAATTTAATAATAAATTACATTTAAAATAAAATTTAATTAAATCAGTGTCATGTGTTTAAAAGTGTACCTAGTCTATGATAGCCAGTCTTTTATTATTAGCTGGTGCTATTTGTGTTAAAAATGAACACACCCTCACATCCATTTTATTCTTATGCACATTTATTTATATTGAATATCCCAAGAGATTACAGAGTAGCTGGCTATAGTACTGTATTTGAGCCCGAGAACTGGGGAATGAGGTCTGGGAGAGTGAAGAGACTTGATTTTAATTTTACACCAATTTGTATTGTTTGAATTTTTGAACCATATGTATCGATTACTATTCCAACAATGAAAATTACACAGAGTGCTGCTCAGTATGAAGCAAGTACCTAATAGATGTTAACTGACATCACCCTCAATATTGTTTTGGAGATTCAAATGGGTCTGTGCCTTACCAAATTTGATGCCTGTCATAGAATAGATAGTTAATCATGGTAGCTATAAGAAAATAGTTTCCCATTCACTGTTGGATTAATCTGGACTCTTTGATTGCAAGTGATGGAATCCAAACTCAAAATTAAACAAAAACAAAATGGGAGAGAGAGTGCATTTATTGGCTCAAGGACCTATAGGTGCCCAGCATACATAGCTTCAGCTGGATATGAAGACACAAATGGTGTCATGAGGGCATGGTTTTTCCACCACTGGACTCAGCGTTCTTCACATCATCTTGTTCTCAGAAGACTCCATGCAGTGGCTTGGGCCCACCATTTAGATTATAATCTCAGGAAGAATGAAGATTACTAATTCACAAGAGTCACAGTGAAAGTTTCAGGTCCGTCTCTGATCTGCCTTGGGCCATGTGTCCTGTCTAAGTATTAAGCCTTAAAAAGACAGGCCCTACTGTCCAGGCTTGGTTCATGCTAGCCTTATGTACTTTAGGATAGGGCAACCTCTTAGGAACCTAAAGAATGGGTAATAGATACTGCTGCTGCTAAGTCACTTCAGTTGTGTCCGACTCTGTGCGACCCCATAGACCCCATAGACCCCACCAGGCTGCCCCATGCCTGGGATTCTCCAGGCAAGAACACTGGAGTGGGTTGCCATTTCCTTCTCCACTGCGTGAAAGTGAAAAGTGAAAGTGAAGTCGCTCAGTCGTGTCCAACTCTTCGCGATCCCATGGACTGCAGCCAACCCTCCCACAAAATGTAAGGTGTCATTGCCCCCCAAAAAACAAAAATGTTCTATCATCACATGAAAGACAAAGTCAACTTTGTCTTGCATGTATACTGCATTTCATTTGGCATCCGAGGAAAAAGACCTTCCGATAAGTAAAGTGACAGAAAGAAAATTGTAGGTCGTGCTTAGGTAATGAGTGGAGTGTGCAATGTAGAAATATGGGGGCTGCATATAGTTATATTTTGTGCATGAATTGTGATTCTGTGACAGTGTACTTAATGATATGATATATAATTAGATGTTCTCTGCTATCCATCTAAGTGCACTTACGTTCTATCACTTTATAGACACATTTCTTTCTTGATTTCTCTGCTTTGTACTGAAAAGCTCTCTCATGTTTTCTTAAAATAAAAATTAATTGCTTTTCAGCTAACTCTGTGAGCAAAAAGATGTGTCTCCCAGGAAGTATTTTATAATCAGTTTCCAAGTACTGCATTTGTAACCAAAAGTATCCTTAATTGGCTTGAAACTGACATTTTCTATTTTTTTCTTACTGATTTTAACTCAAAAAATAAAAGACAGAAAAAGATAAGAAATTCATAACTAGATTCAGGAAGTTTTTCGACCTATAATATTTCAGACATTGCAAACTATTGATGGAAAGAATTTTCACACATTGACCCCTGGGGAAGTCGTTCTGACTTCTACATGATCTCACCTCAGCTTTTGTTGTTGTTGTTTAGTTGCTAAGTCGCATCCATTCTTTTGTGACCCAATGGACTGTAGCCTGCCAGTCCATGGGATTTCCCAGTCAAGTATACTGGAGTGGGTTGCCATTTCCTTCCCTAGGGGATCTTCCTGACCCAGGGATCAAACCCACATCTCCTGCATTGCAGGCAGATTCTTTACTACTGAACCACCAGAAAAGCCCCATGTGGACTTTAGGGTAAACAAAATAGCCTTTTTGTAGCCTATTAAACATGCATTGTGCTTAGACTTTAACCATTAAATAAAAGAATGCATTCATGCATCAAAATGGAGCTGGGTGGCCCTTGTGGACATAGTTGTAGACATGTTCCTATAATACCGAGAACTTAAATTTTCTGAACTCTATTAGACTCAAGGACACCACCAGACATTCTCAAAACAGTATCTGTGAGCAGCTGCCAGCTGCATCTCAAGGCTTCCTCTTGTAACTAAGCAACCATTTCAGACCCCAACCAACCCTTGCTTAACAAGCACCTTACTTCTTGCCAGCTCCAATCCTAATTCTTGACAAACAGCTTATGTATTTTGCAGTTTTTGCTTTTTCTAAGCCTCCTTCATGTTGTAGTTCAACAAAATAGAATTCAAGTGCTTCTTGAATCTGTGGCTCCCAGGCTATAGTCCTCAGTTTGGAGTGAATAAAATCCTTTTTAAAATTCTTTTAAAATTCATTTAAAATTCCTACTACAAGTAGGTTTATTGGTTATTTCCATTAACACTCTTTATTACGGAACTTTTTTTTTTTTTTTTTTTTTTTGAGGAACTGTTTGACTGTGGGATTTTAGTTCCCTGACCAGGAATTGAACCTGGGCCCTCAGCAATGAGAGTGTGGAGTCCTAACCACTGGACCACCGGAAAATTCTCCCTTAAAAATAGAAATTGTTAACAAACACACCCAAATTGATAATGGCTTATACACGTGATATTCATTTCTATTGCATGTAAAATACAAACAGATATTGCTAATAGATAGCTCTCATTAAGCGAAGATTGACAAATCCAATTTCATCCCATTGCCTTTGGTACATAGGTTCCAAGGTTACCAAAGTTATCAGGATGAAGTGAAGGGAGGAAGAAAGCAGTGAGGATCATGGGAGAGGCTGTTGGGATAGACCTGAGTGGCATACATCACTTATGTTCACATTCTGTTGACCTCAGTCACATGACCATCTATGTAGCAAGATAGCTTGGGAAATGTAGTCTATCTCTGTGCCACAAATAAGAAGAAATGGTTTTGGTGAACAGCCAATGAGTGTTGGTGACACCAGTAATGTAAATTTGGTGTTTTGTTATTCTTTACCGTGGGTTAATAGTCTAATTGGCCTGCTTGCGCTATGCTTACCCTCATTTTTATCTTGCACTCAGAGTGGACATATTAATGAAACAGGAAGCTTTCTCCCATGGGCTGATAATCATAGTGCACATTTGTTGGGGATTGTGCTGTATTCAAGGGGCTTTCAACATGAGTTATCTAATTTGATATTCATAAGGATCATGAGTTAATGAGGTTATATCATCAGAGGGCAAATTTAGTCTTTGGGAAACTCAGTTGTCTAAAGTCACACATCTCTTAAATTTAGAGTTGGGACATTACATTTTAGCCCAGATTCCAGTGCTTATAGGGTAACACAGGTAGGTGCCATTCAATGACTAAGAAACCCATGGTGACCAACAGATGGTCACACATTGAAATGCCTGAGGAGTGAGGGCAGGCAGAAGATATGAATGAGCAAACAAATTGTGAGTGGAGGTATGGGGAGGAGGATATTGTGGAAACCGGGGTACAAACTAATGAGGCCCTGAAACTCAGACCCTGCTGCTTATTGCTATATGGGGTTATGGATCTACAGTGGCCAGTTCTTTCTGAGAAAGAAAACATTCATATATTCAGGTGGAGTTTCCAAATATTGACAATATCATCTAGAACAAACAGAATACATCTGTGGGTCATCAGTCTGCAAATTCTAGCTGAAGGTTGAAGGAACTGATGTTTTGATGGGTCTTACAAAGCCAAATGGGTATCCGGAGACCTGAAGCAAACAGATTGGCAAATTATGTCAAGTGCCCTGAAGTGGGTGTAGAAACTTATTTATTTATGAGTATTGTATATAGTAGATTGACACTAGAGAAGCTCAAGTACCCAGTCATTCCGAATTGACCAAATGGATTATAGTAGCTATATTAAACAGAATATCGTGTGGTCATTAGATATGATGAAATAGTTGGAAAGCTTTCCTTGGTACATATTTAAGCCCAAAGCATTTTAAGAAAGAGTCTGCTTACTCTAATTTCAAGAGGCACATGGCTTTAGCCTCTGTCCCCATGGGCCTATGGTTGCCTAGATACGCTTTCTCTCTCTCAGCAGATAGGCAATGGGAAGGAGGGCTTAGTCTCTGTCCTGAAAGAATGGGTCAGCTAGTCATGTGGACAACTGTTGTATTATATACAAAAGACTTTAAAAGAATCTGTATCAAAATGTTAATTCTCTTTGGATGGTGGGATTTTATAATGATGATTTTAAGAATCCACTTGTGTGTCTGTAATTATGAACTCGTCTACTGTTTAAGAATACTATTTGCATATTTTAGAAAATAATAAAAGTTTTTAAAGAGATAATTATATTCTACCCTAATGATTCCCATTTCCCTCAAATGATCTCACAGGAATATAGCACATAAAAATGGTATTCTTTAAAAGGTCAAGGCCAAATAACATTTACAACTGCAGTTGTCAAAACTATAGGGCCAAGGAATGTGTGTCGCTTAACATATACACGTCACATATATACATTCACAAGTATCCCTGATCATTTTATTTTAAATAAATAAGATAATATCTTAGGTGGCCCAGGTAGTGCTAGTGGTAAAGAACCCACCTGCCAATGCAGGAGATTTAAGAGACATGGGTTCGATCCCTGGATTGGGATGATCCCCTGGAGGAGGGCATGGTAACCTACTCTAGTGTTCTTGCCTGGAGAATCCCATGGAAAGAGGAGCCGGGTGGACTAGAGTCCACAGGGTCACAAAGAGTTGGGCCCTGCTGAGGCAACTTAGCAAGCACACAAGACAGAATCTTACATAATAGTGTTTTTTGTTTTTCGATGCTCAAATACTGTTTGAGAACCAATAAACATTGATTAAAGATGACATGTATTCCCAAGAGCTAGTGGATTCTTTGGCTTTGTGTTGTTTAGTCTCTCAGTTGTGTCTGACTCTTTGCGACCCTTTGGACTGTAGCCCGCCGGGCTCATCTGTCCTTGGGATTTCCCAGGCAAGAATACTAGAGGAGGTCTCCATTTCCTTCTCCAGGGCATTTTCCTGACCCAGAGATTGAACTTGAGTCTCCTGCATTGTCAGGTGGATTCTTTACCACTGAGCCACCTGGGAAGCCCCTGGATTCTTTGCCTAGGGACACTAATGTCTGATGTTTCCATGGTTCTAGCAGAGCAGTAAAGACCTTAGTTTTTGTTCAACTGAAGTTATACTGAAAAAGAGGGACATTCAACGAGAAAATTTTGTGTTATATTTTTACTTGAGTCTAGATAATTATGATTGTCATAAAATAAGAAATCTTAATTCTTATCATTCAGGTCTCAGAAGGGAAGAGAGGAAAGGGAAGAAGAAATAAGAAATTGATAAAGAGGTAGAGAAGAGGTGGGAACCCAATTCCGTTGTCTTGAGGTTAGAGCAGTGTGGATGTAATAATCCTGAGAAGAAAGCAGTTCATAGTGTATCTGATCTCTCACTGCCATCATCTCCCTGGACCTTGGCAGCAGTCCAGTAAATAGTTCAGATGGATACGACTTCCCCATCATCTCCATCTTGTGCATCAGATGCCACCTGCACAGATGAGATTATATACACTTTTAATTATTGTCTTATGACTTTGCACAAATGACTTTCATGCTCAAAGCCTTTTCAAATGGGGATCATCACAACCTCGTTCATTTGGCTGAAGAGAGGAGTCAAGATGAGGGAGACAAAGTGGTCACACCAGGCCCACCCCCTTACATTTGTAGACTTGGAACAAGCACGTAAATGGAGCTTGTGCACCATCTTGGTTTGGATTCTCCCAGAAGCAGAAGCTGAAACAAACATTGAAATGCAGGTATATTTTGTGGACAAAAAGGGAAGGGGAAGTAAGACAAGGAAGGGCATAGAGCCAATAAAAGGTGGCATCAAGTGTGTCAGTCATGTGGATGACGGCAGACTTCCCCTGATGGGGTAACTGAGGGTGAACACCCCTGAGTGGAGAACCTGGGGTACTTCTGTCCCAACACCCATCGGTCTTTTGTTGGAAGTTGCTCCTGGGAGACCCATTTCTCTCATGTTCCGCCTGCTGTTCTGGCAGCAGAGCAGACTCCAGCAGGAACCTGAAGCCCCGAGGCACAGAGATGCAGTCTTGACAATTGGAAGTCAGGCTGAGTGCACCTGAGTGGGGAAGCCTGGGAACACGAGGAGGGGTGAGGGGCACCCTCAGCATCTGCTGCACACAACATATGTCTCCATACTCAAGAGTTATAAATCAAGTAAACAAGCTGATAAATAAAAGATGCTCTGTCCTCCCATCATGGCTAATCTACCTTTGTAACTACCTGGGCTGCCACATTAGGATCCAGAATTCTTGGATGCAAGTCCTCAGATTCTGCCTTAGAATCTGTGTCCCATGGCACAATCAACCTGGGCCCACTTCCAAGCCTCCCCACCTGGCCAACCACGAGGGGCATACACAGGCATTTGGAGAGCATCTTAAGTGCCCTCTGCAAAGAGCTGCCCCTCACCACCCCTTGGGTCTGGCTGTAAACACATGGGCAGTGGACCCATGTGGGTTCGCTGAGGATGCATCCAGGGAAGAGGATGTGCAGATGCAGAAGTGGGTTGGTCCACTGGGACAACAGCTTTCAGGGTCCCCAGGCGACGAACACTGATAGTGCCTGACTGCTAGCGCCTCCATCCTTACTGTGCCCATGAAAGCTGACCTCACAGTGGCCGAAGGACCCCCAGAAGTCGTTGTCGTAATCCCTAGTGTGATGGTATTAGGATGTGGGGCCTTTGGAGGGTGAGTAGATCATGAGGGTGGAGCTCACACAAATGGGATTAGTGCCCTTATAAGAGCTTCCTGGAGAAGGAAATGGCAACCCACTCCAGTACTCTTGCCTTGAAAATCCCATGGATGGGAGGAGCATGGTGTGGCTACTGTCTATGGGGTCGCAAAGAGTCAGGCACGACTGAGTGACTTGACTTTCTTTCTAAGAGCTTCCCAGGTGGCACAAGTGGTAAAGAACCTGCCTGCCAATACAGGAGATATAAGAGACACAGGTTCAGTCCCTGGGTTGGGAAGATCCCCTGGAGGAGGGCATGGCAACCCACTCCAGTATTCTTGCCTGGAGAATCCCATGGACAGAGGAGCCTGGCGGGCTATAGTCCATGGGTTGGCAAAGAGTTGGACACAGCAGAAGTGACTTAGCATGCATGCATACACAAGAGAAGGCCAAGAATCTCTTTCAGCCATGTGAGGACACAATAAGAAGGCTGCAATCTAGCGGAGGTCTCTCACCAGATCCTGGCCGTACTGGCACTGACATCTTGGAGTTCCAGCTTCCAGAACTGTGAAAAATCAATGTCTGGTTTTTATAAGTCACACTTATGGTGGGCTGGTACTGGGCTGATGAAAACCCAAGAGTCACAAGAGAACACATTAGACCTTTTGAGAAAAGAAACAAGATGAAGTCTGTCTCACCACTCATAGAGTTAATATACTACTTGTCAAAACCCCAGGGATCTGATGACTTTTCCTCAAATATGCCAGAATCTTGGCGACCTTTCTAGTGCATGGGATGATATTTTATAGCAAACAAAATTACCAAGCAAAAATGATTAACCAGGGGAGCAGGCATTTAATTACCCTATTATGTGCCTAGCACTGTGAACGCAAACTTTCTGTCCCCCGGAGAAGTGTACAGTCCAGGGGAAGAGTTTAGAAGCATTTGAGGCATAAAATCAACTGCTCAAAGATGCCTATAAGAGTAAAGAAGTGAGTGAAGACCAATTCAGGGCAAGTTCATGATTCTATGTGTATCTTTTTAATTGGAGTATAATTGCTTTACGGAGTTGTGTTGGCTTCTGCCGTACAACAGTGTGAATCAGCTGTATGTACACATATACCCACTCCCTCTTGAGCGTCTCTCCCATCTCCCCAGCCCACTTCTCTAGGTCATCACAGAGTACCGAGCTGAGCTCCCTGTGCTGTACAGCAGGTCCCTGCTAGCTAGCTGTTTTACAAAAGGCACTGTATATATGTCAATGCTATTCTAAGTTCACGATTTTAAAGGAATCTTGTCCACATATGTTTTGTTAAGTTCAACCTACATTAGAGAAAAATCATTGTGAAACACAGATTTTTTTTTTTTAAATCATAGGTTACCTCATGGAAGGAATTTTGTGAATGAAATGCTACAACCTGATTAAACATTACAACACAGCTATAAAATGCCAACCTAATTATAGCCCCAAGTCCTAAACACTATTTTTTGTTACTATCAAGTGAGGCTTTGATATTTTGATACGGAAACACACATGCCATCCTCTGAAAACCTCTTGCAATTCACGCAGGACTTGTGTTCTCATTAAATGATACTCCTGGTTAGCAGAATTTTTTAATTAAATGATCATTTCTTTGACCAATTTTCAAAACAACTCAACTCCCATAAGGTACAATTCATGTTAAAACTTTGTGAAATAGTATTCAATTTGTCATGGATTCAAAAGAAATGATAAAAATATGTTGTGTTCATTGAGAATAATTATTACTCATGCTCTTTGTAACACCAGTGGTTCTCGACGTTGAGTGAGGATTAAAATCACTTGAGGTTTCTTTCCCAAATGCTCATGCCGAGGCTTCATCCACATTAAATCAAAATCTCTGGGTGAGATCCAGGCACTTGTGTATTTTCAAAGCCTTCTAGAAGTTTTCAATAGGAAGGCAAAGTGGAGAACCACGGTATTAGACAAAGGAAGGAAAAAGTCAAGCATATCGGCATGAATTTGTCTAGATTCTATTGTACATGCAGGAGTTTCCTACAAAAAAAGAAACACAATGACAGGTATCAGACAGCAACATTTCGGGATCATTTGTTCCATGTGTATGATATTTAGAAGACAGAATATTTTCTTAAGCTTCCAGGTCATTCGAATTCCAGAGCAAAAGGACTTAAATTGACCATTTAGTGCACTTCCTGCAACACACAGACACACACGGTAAATGTGTTCACAGAGATAAAAGCCGATGTGTGCGCTTTCCAGTGGGACTTGCTAGGAAAAATGCCAAATCATCATAGTAAATGAATCTTGAAAACCCAGGTGGAAAAAGGCTACTGAAACTTTTCACAGAATTAATCTGAATTTAAGGCTGGCCAAAAAAATAAAATAATAATAATGCTCATTTAAAATTTGTGAAAGAACTTTCTTGCAGGCACCCTTAGTTTTACTCTCCCTGTTTTTTTTCCTTTGATGTTGATTTTTTTCAGAGGCTGATCTTTTTAAAACGCTGTTTTTGCTCCCATTTTTTCATTAGATTTTCTTTAATTACCAGAATTGTGCATGTAATGACTGCATTACTCTAAAAAGATTTAAAAAGGCAATAATCTCCACCTCACCATGTCCCTCCTCCCACCCTCCTGAAATGGCTAGTATCAACAACCCAATACAGTCTTCCACATTTTTCCTGTTCATACTCACATTTACTTTGCATTTATTTAAGGATTTGAATGTACTTTGACAACACCAGGATTGTCTACAATGCTGCCGTTTTCCGTTTATCATAGGATGGTATGTATTCAGATGGGCAGGTGGAAGATTTTTTCTTCTGTGGTCCTGACACTTGCTTGAATCTATAGAATGGTTGTAGCATGGTTCGTTCATCCCTCCCCTGTTGGTAGACATTCTGGCTGCATCTGTTTTTCACCACTCCACTCACTGCAGTAATGATACAACCATGGTGGAGATGGATCAACTCTGGGGCATGACATCTGAGGTCTCAGCTAGGATTGCCTGAATGGCAAGGGTGTAACTGACCCAGCTCTTCTAAGGCTGTAGGTCTGGGACCTCCTTCTGGCTGATCAGCTGGACAACTTTGTTCTCTCTCAGAGGTCTCTCAATATGGCTGGAGTATAACAACACGGCAGTTTTTAGGTCTCCAAGAGGGAATGATCCAAGCCTTGTCATTGCCTCATACATCCTCACGTTCCATTGGCCAAAGCAAGTGTCATGGTCAAGTCCAATGTCTGCATGTGTGTGGTGCAGGGGATGGGTACAGAATGGTATGACTATAGGGAGAAATGGCTCCCTGGAGCCACCTAAGAGCAGTCTAATTTTTTTTACTCTGTTTCACAGCATGTGTGATCTTAGTTCCCAACCAGGGATCAAAGACATACTCCCTGCAATGTAAATGCAGATTCCTAACCACTGGACTGCCAGCAAAGTCCCAAGAGCAATTTTACTTGGTCAAAGGGTATATACAGTTTTAATCTTAGTAAATCCTGCAAATCACCTTACAAATAGGTGGGGCTATTAACATTATCACAAGGAACCTATGAGAGCTCATTTCCAAAATCGATGCACATAGTAAATGTTAATTTTTTAATTTAACAATATTATAGGTGAAAACTGGTATATGCTTAGTTTCCATTTCCTTTACCAAAACTAAGATTGAGAATCTTTTCACATATTTGCTGTTCAGCCGAATCCCTCACGTCTTCTGCAAACTGTTTTACATTTTTATATAGAAGGTTGTTGTATAGTTTGGGGAAAATCTTTTTGTGTATTAAGCTCTTCCTTAAGTTCTAGTTCAATAGGAACTGTTCTATTAGATCTCTCAGTTCAGTTCAGTCGCTCAGTTGTGTCCGACTCTTTGCGACCCCAAGAACCACAGCACACCAGGCCTGCCTGTCCATTACCAACTCCCGGAGTTCACTGAGACTCACGTCCATCGAGTCAGTGATGCCATCCAGCCATCTCATCCTCTGTCATCCCCTTCTCCTCCTGCCCCCAATCCCTCCCACCATCAGAGCCTTTTCCAATGAGTCAGCTCTTCTCATGAAGTGGCCAAAGTACTGGAGTTTCAGCTTTAGCATCATTCCTGCCAAAGAAATCCCAGGGCTGATCTCCTTCAGAATGGACTGGTTGGATCTCCTTGCAGTCCAAGGGACTCTCAAGAGTCTTCTCCAACACCACAGTTCAAAAGCATCAATTCTTCAGCGCTCAGCTTTCTTCACAGTCCAACTCTCACATCCATACATGACCACTGGAGAAGCTTTCAGCTATACCCTAGATCATTTATTTGATATTATTTTACTTTTTATTGTTTTATTCCTGTACCTCCAGTACCTGGGACATCTTGGAAGTTCAATAAATATTTAAGAGGTGCTTCCTTGGTGGGTCAGTGGTAAAGAATCCACCTACCAACGCAGGAGACCCTGGCTCAATCTCTGGGTCAGGAAAATCCCCTGGAGAAGGAAATGACAACCCACTCCAGTATTCTTGCCTGGGAAATCCCATGGACAGAGGAGCCTGGCAGGCTACAGTCTATGGAGTTGCAAAGAGTCGGACACAACTGAAGCAACTAAACAACAGCAGCATGAAGGCCAGTAGTGATCGTTGGGATTCCAACCTCCCAGAAACCCTGGATTCTGATCTCCAGGCTAGACACTTAACCAGTAAAGGAGATCATTCTCTTTATTCCCAATTTAGACATAGAGTCCTTAAATTTGCAGCAAAATAGAGGTTTGGTTTCGTTTTTCTTTGCCCAGGCTTATCCATATGGTGGAATCTCTTCCTGCTTCCCTTAATAATAAGGACTAGTTTTCAGCAGACTTTTTTATCAAAATGAAATCAAATTCATTTCATGTACTTTTTCGGATGCTGAAGACTCAAAGGCTACTGACCTAACACCCTTGTCTGAAAGGGTTGTTCTCAACACTGAGTTCTTGAGATGGTCCCAACCAACTGGATGTAAATTGAAGATGCAGTCACTGGAAACCCCTCAGAGAGCAGAGAACAGAGAGGATTAAATGATGAATTCTGCTCCAGCAGTGACCAGCAAATATGTCCTCATTCACATGTGTTGGCTTCTGTTTGTATGTATTTCTAACATTTTAAGTCACTGTGATGTTGGAGGGCAGAATCATGTGGGCATAGTTGCTCAGTTGTATCCAACTGTTTGCTACACTTTGGACTATAGCTCACCAAGCTCCTCTGTCCATGAGATTTCCCAGGCAAGAATACTGGACTGGGTTGCCATTTTCCTTCTTCAGGGGATCTTCCCAATCCAGGGATTGAACCTATGCCTCCTGTGTCTCCTGCACTGCAGGCAGATTCTTTACCTGCTGAGCTATCAGGGAAGAATACCAAACCCTAAAAAACTGAAAAATGAAAAAGGGGCAAGTAGTCACATTTTATTGTACCTTCAGTCTTTTTCAAAGGAAACTTCTTTATGAAGCTCAGATTCTAAAATTTGAAGTCAGCATCCTGCATCCCTTACAGCTAAATGTGTAGTCAGTTTTGAAGCCAAGAGGGAAATTCTCTCAGCACAGCCAAGGAGCTTTGGGAAGTGGGATGGAAAGACACTGTGGGTACCTCTGTCTAGTTTCAGATGAAATACTTGCCTGCATGTTCTGAACCGCCCCACAGATGAAAGGCCACTACACACCCCAGCCTTGTCACTTTGGTCCAGTATATATATATATATTTTTTTTTTTTAATCTGTTGCTCTCCAAAGTTAGACCTTGAGGCAGGACCAGGTTTAAGAGGAGGTGATACTTATGGAATAGAAGATGATGATCTAGTGAAGAAAAGGCAACACTTTAAAAAATTATATATATATATATATATATATATATATATATATATATATATATATATTTTATCTCTCCCTTAGCATCTCTATTTGGGCCAGGGGCAGTTTTGAGAGTTAGCATAGAATATTTCAGCATGTCAGGCTTGTAAAGCACAAGGGGAATCTTAAGACAGCTGAAGAGTCTTTTGATGTGGCTATCAGTGAAGTGGAGTGGGACCCTACAGTCCTTGCCCTGCATGTCCTCAGTCTGCCTTTTGTCTGTGTGAAAACTTTAGCCAAAGAATAAGTTAACAGAGAAGTGAGAAAATGCAGAAACAAAGGAAACAGATAGTGGTAGTTTAGTCAGTAACCATAGTCAGGGACCTTCAGTTCCTTATTAAGGGCTAAAGATAATATTCTGAGCCATATCTTGGAAGCTGTCTTGTAGATACTGAAACCCCCCCAGGTGTAAGAAGTTAACTACATGATGACCAGACTGCAGGCATGACATAGCTGTCACAGTGCTAAGAATTGGCCTCAAGAAAATGGAAACAGACTGTCCCTGGAACTGAAGATTAACTGTACTTAAAACAATCAAGATGATGCTGGTCAGATCACTGATGACCAATTTCAAGATGGCCATCAGAGCTGACTGTGCTATTTCTGCATGGACCCACCTCCCTCCATCTGTAATGTAAAAGCTCTTGACCCCTGATTTTAAGTAGGGGGAGTCGACCTTTGGACAGATATCTGCCCTCCCCATCAACTCTCAGTTGCTGGCATCCAGAATAAAGCAAACTTAACTTTCCACCAACTTGGCCTCTTTATTGACTGTTGAATGGCATGCAGCTGGATCCCGTTTTTGGTAACACCAAAAGAAATCAAATATTACATTTTACTCCAGTGGTTCTCAGCTTGGGTAGATTGGCAGGGACATTTAGGGACATTTTTTTGTAGGATACAGGTTCGCTACTGGTATCCAGTGGTTAGATGCCACCCCAGTATGCTGCTAAACACCCTACAGGGCACAGAAGGGCTTCCCAAAACAGAGAATTATTTGGCCCAAGATGTCCAGGTTGAGAAACTATGCCTGATGGTATTTCAGCATGGCAAGCTCAGAGATGTGCTGTTAATTAATTTAGAGAATGTGAGCTTTAGCATAAAACTGAACAACAGGTGGCATCCATTGGCCCCGGAGAGTGATGGGAAGATCAAGGTCTGAGTAACTTGGGCCAGGTTCTCCACACCTGAACAACACTGCAACCTAAGCAAAGTGTGGAACACTCATAGTCAGAGAGACAACACTTCAGAAGTTAATTTAGTGTTTGTGCAGTGGATCCACTAATTAATTAGATAATTAATTAGAATTTATTTTTATATTTCTATAATAATATAACTATAAATTATAATGTTTTTATTTCTGTAATACACATATCATTATATTTTATTAATTCATTTATTATGTTTTATTTCATTTTGAGAGGAAGCTAAAATATCTTTTGAAAAATGAATGGTCAGGGCACTAAAGCCTTTAATTATCATGCAACCTTTCATCCTGAACTTCAACACTGGCTCATTTGGGCATGACAGTCATTCTTCACATTGGATCTAATGTTATATTAGTAATTTAGTATTAGTAATTTTTTTCTTTTTTTTCAGTATTAGTAATTTTTTTAACAAATTCGTTTTATGATTAATTAATTTGTCTGTGCTAGTCTTAGTTGCCACATGTGGGATCTTTAGTTGTGATAGGTGGGATCTAGCGCCCTGACCAGCATGGACCCCAGGCCCCCCACATTGGGATCGCTGAGTCTTAACCATTCACTGCACCACCAGGGAAGTCCCTATTCTACCATAACACTTTCACGTGAATTTTCTCATTTTTCTTTTTAACCTCACAGACACCTTAAAGAACCCCCTCCCCCTGTTCTGTCCTGGATATCCAAAATATTCTAAGATCATTTATGGAATAACTAATCTCATTTTCCTGCTGATCTGAAATGTCTGATTTTGATGTGTACTGATCACTGCATGTAAATCCAGTCCATCTATTTCTAGACTCACTATTCTGTTTCATCCCCGGTCCCTACTCCACTGAGCAAATATCACCCTCTTTTAATCATGTGAACATTATACTTTTGTCTTTGATAGTGGGTACCACATGTCCTCCCTAATGGTTCATCATTTGCAAAATCGTGGTGGTTATTCTTACAGATCCCTCCTCCTTTGTGTGGATTTAAAAATTGTCTGGAAAATCCCCTAATAAATACCACTGTTGTGGATTGGAATGGTGATGAATTTATAGATTAATTGGTTGGAGGACAGAGATCTTTGAGATCATGAGTTTTTCCTTTCAGGAATATAACATTTCATTTATCATGCTGTTTTCATTCTCCTTTATTAATACACAAATATATGTAAATATGGCTGTGGGTCACCTGGTCATGTACAATTTAGGAAGTCATGCTGATATCTTCATCATTCTGGTCACAAGGAGCATTGCTTCTCAGCATGGTTGAGTCCCCAACCAAAAGCCACAGCCCCACAGATTTTCCTAATAGTCCCCCCGCCACCACTGCATGCAAACACGGATACACATGCACACACCTCATAATGTGTGGGAGGCATTATTTTTGGTCAACATACGTGCTGGGAGATGCCATTCATGTTTAGTGGACAAAGACCAGGGATGTTTAATCTCCTATAGTGATGGGATGGGGCTGTTCATCCAACAGAGAATCAAGTCGGTTTTCAAATACCGCACAGGACAGTGGTAATGATAGATGAGTGCGAGCATGCATGCTCAGTCACTTCAGTTGTGTCTGACTCTTTGCAGCCCCATGGACTGAAGCCCGCCAGGTTCCTCTGTCCATGAAATTCTCCAGGCAAGAAAACTGGAGTGGGTTGCCATGCCCTCCTCCATGGGATCTTCCCGACCCAGGAATCGAACCCACACCTCCTGCAGCTCCTGCATTGCAGGCGAATTCTTTACTGATGAGCCATCAGGGAAGTCTGATGATAGATAGGGAAGCCTATATAAAAATAGTGGGTCTTACTGCTTGACACCATTGATATAGAAATACAGTACTTTGCATCATTTCAATATACACCAAATTTGGGGGATGTCAAGATAAGATTGCATTCTGTTGAGTTCAGAGAAGTTTCAAAAGTTATTAAGCTTTCTAGAGAAGTCTATCACTTTGTATGGTACCACATTTATGATATCTCTTCCAATGGCTAAAGCCTTTGATGATTTCATTGTGCCTTTCAGAGTAGTCATGTTGACGCATCTTCACATTGAAATGCATATTGTTTCATTCAAAATCACTTTCCTTTCATGGGTTCATTACCTTATGGATAAGTCATTATATTTCTTTTGAATTATGCATGTAGATAATCCTGTTATGTATGAATTTCATTTTAGAGAGGAAAGAGGACAAAACACAATGATTGTTATAAAGAAGGGGCATTGAAAATACTGTCCTGGACAGATTCCAAGCAAAATCCACTTTTTTGAGAAGATATGACCCCTTTATTTTCCCTCTCTGTGTTTTGTGTGTGTTCTTTCCTATACGCCCCGAATTGAGGAAGCAGTTTGTGGAGGCAAGCTTATTCTAGTAGGCCCTGCCTCATGAAGGGTCATGTACACAGAGTGAGTTAACACAAGGATGGGCAATGGGAGATGCCTACTTAACTCCAGCATCCCACCTTCTCATCATCCAGGAACATCCAGCCACAGTGACCTTTTTTGAGGTTCCTGGAACACCAAGCAATTTCCACACCAGGGCCTTCATCTTTGCTGGCCCCTTGCTACTTATCAAGCAGCATCCGGCTTATTCTTTACATGTCAGTTAATGTCACCTTTCTTTTTAAAAATATTTGTTTTATTTTATTTTTGGCTGCTCTGGGTCTTTGTTGCTGTTCACAGGCTTTCTCTAGTTGTGGTGAATAGGGGCTACTCTCCAGTTGTGGTGTTTGTGCTTCTCATTAAAGTGGCTTTCTGGGCTCTAGAGCACAGACTGGGTGGTTGTGATGCATGGACTTAGTTGCCTCATAGTGTGTGGGATCTTAGTTCCCAAACCAGGGATTGAACCTTTGTCTCTGCATTGGAAGGCAGATTCTTAACCACTGGACCACCAAGAAAGTCCTTTCTCTCTCTTTTTCTGTCTTCTCTCAGATATTTAAAAGCTAGACTATGGTGCTAACCTCGTGAGGCCAATGTCACACATTCCAGAAAATATCTCAGTCTGATAGTCTGATACCTGAGCTCGACAAGATGGCCCAGCAGACTGAGCCAGTAGAAATATCTATGATTTAGTCTTCGCCCTGTTGTGGCCAGTAGGTTAGATATGGTCAACGTGAGCTGTGCACCTTGATGGAATTTTCACCTGCTGGTGTGACACAATGTTTGGTGTGTCTGTCACCAAATCCCTTCTACTTTGAACAGTGGGTCAGTAGAGACACCAGTTTAGTCTGCACAAAAGGGAAGTGGGCCAGATGTCAGCCCTGCACACTTTGGTGCCGTGGACATCACTTAGCACCAGTGATTCTACTTATTATCCATGAACTTATTATGCAAAATATCTTACCTTTGAGCTTTAGTTTGTACAGCCCACTGAAGAATGGATGATTTTGAACTGTGGTGTTGGAGAAGACTCTTGAGAGTCCCTTGGACTGCAAGGAGATCCAACCAGTCCATCCTAAAGGAGATCAGTCCTGGGTGTTCATTGGAAGGACTGATGTTGAAGCTGAAACTCCAATACTTTGGCCACCTCATGTGAAGAGCTGACTCATTTGAAAAGACCCTGATGCTGGGAAAGATTGAGGGCAGGAGGAGAAGGGGATGACAGAGGATGAGATGGTTGGATGGCATCACCGACTCGATGGACATGGGTTTGGGTAGACTCCCAGAGTTGGTGATGGACAGGAAGGCCTGGCGTGCTGCGGTTCATGGGGTCACAAAGTCTGACACGACTGAGCGACTGAACTGACCTGAACAAGAGAATAATCATACCTGCCTCACTGGAGTGATGGATTGATATGAGAATCAAACATAATAAATTACCTAAAGCACCACTAGGCCTGGACCAGAGCGAGCACTCAGCAAATTAATAGGTAATGTGTTAGAAGAGAATGTATCTATGCATACATGTTGCTATATGCATACATGTCGCTATAGTATTTCTACAATTTTGAGTACTACTGTATCCCAGAATCCTCTACTATACTGAAGATATCTTTGAAGGATTAGCATTGATAAACAACTCTGTCATCCGTTGACCTGAATTAACTCAGGCATCAGAACTATTAGAAGGGAAGTATGCATGCTCAGTCACTCAATCTTGTCTGACTCTCTGTGACCCACCTGGCTCCTCTGTCCATGGGATTTTCCAGGCAAAAATACTGGAGCAGAAGATTGCCATTTCCTTCTCCAAGGGATCTTCTTGACCCAGGGATTGAACCTGCGTCTCTTGCGTCTCCTGAATTGGCAGGTGGATTCTTTACAACTGAGCTACCAGATACATGTGTGTGTGTGTGTGTGTGTGTGTTAGTTACTCAGTCGTGTCCAACTCTTTGTGACCCTGTGGATTGTAGCCCATCAGGCTCCTCTGTCCATGGAATTCTCCAAGCAGTAATACTAGAGTGGGTTGCCATTCCCTTCTCCAGAGATCTTCCCAACCCAGAGATAGGACTCCAGTCTCCTACATTACAGGCAGATTCTTTATCATCTGAGCCACCAGGGAAGCCCATCTACATATATAGATATATATCTATATCTATCATATATATACCTATACATGTGTATAGATAGATAGATATAGATATATATTTGGCCACACCACAGGACTTGTGGGATCTCAGTTCCCCAATCAAGGATTATACCCAGGCCATGGCAGTGAAATTCTGGAGTCCTAACCACTAGTCCACCAGGAAACTCCCCAGAAGAGAGATCTTTGAAAGGGAAAAGAAAAAAAAAAAAAAAAAGGATTAAGTGATTCACTTTGCTAGTCTCTGCATTTTGAAAAGCCTTGTTGTTTAAGTCCCTAGTTCCACCCGAAAAGGCACAGCTTGGGGATAGAGTTGGCTTGTGTGTTGTTTGCACAGGAATGCAGTTTCTAACAACATATATTTAAGGAGTTAATTCACTTATTGGTCTATTTTTGTTGGAGTACCTATGATGTGCCAGGTGTTATACTAGGCATGTGTAAACAATGGAGAAAAAGAAAGATTTGATATCTGCTTCCTTGTAGCTCATAGACAGTAGCTTATATCCTGGTTAAGTGTCTATTTGATCACAAGGAGAAATTTACAAATGCTTGTTTATGTCATGGAGGATTTATGGTGAAGATCCAGATTGTTACAAATTAGTGGAAGACACATGCTCAGCTTTCACAGGTCCTGAAAATTCTCGATTACCTGCTTTCTCATCTCTGTCTCTCTGGGTCCTCATGACTTATCATCTCTATTTCATTCTACTTTTTTCTTCTTACACTGCAGATTAGTTCTCTGATCATTTACTGATGTACTTTACATGTACGGCTGAAAGTGTTGGCTGCTCAGTTGTGTCTTGACTCTTTGTGATCCCATGGACAGTAGCCCACCAGGCTTCTCTGTCCATAGGATTCTCCAGGCAAGAATACTGGAATGGGTGACCATGCCCTTCTCCAGGGGATCTTCCTGACTTAGGCTTTGAACTCGGGTGTCTTGCATTGCAGGCAGATTCTTTACCATCTGAGCCACCAGGATCATTTACTGATGTGCGTTTACATATACTGCTGATTGCCTCCAAACTCTCACTACAAATTACAATCTTCCTCTACTTTTCTAGGGACAAAAGGTGCTAACTAAGACAACATACAGGCCAGTTTTTAGCTCAGTGAAGGAGCAACCTGTTTCATAAATGTCTGTTTTGGAGGAAAGAAGCTGTTTCTAAAATTGTATACATCTTTGCCTGTGGTCTATGTGGCCTGGAACCCGCATGTACATTTTCCACAATATTTTCAACCTTCTTAAGGAATACAGGATTTCGAAAGGAACAGCCCTGAGTCCATTATTGGCTTCCTAGCTATGTGTCCTTAAGCACATTACATCACTGTTGTAGCAAAAGTTTCATCACCCAAAAAATAAAGACAAAAACCCAAATATCTCACACATAGACTTATCAGGATACATTAAATCAGGAATCATAAGCAAAATCCTCATAATATGCCTGACACAAAGTAGGGAACCCTTAATAAATGCTAGCTTATGTCTTTCAGAGGATTGAAAAGTATGAACTTCTCTATGAAATACACTTCCAGATGTGTTGGTAGGCACTTCAATCACCTAAAGTAATTTACATGCACATACCCATAAAAATACTTGAAGAAAGCTTGGTAACTTCCCAAAGAAGTTATACCTTGCAAAGTTACCTTGCAAAGATACCTTGCAAAGTTATCCAGAAGAATAGTTTTTGAAGTTTGGAACCCAAATGCATTCATCTTTTATGACCATTCCACAAAAACAAATTGCTTTTATAGTCAAAATGACAAATTTAGACCCCTTGATCAATACCCCTATTTTATGAGCTGTCGGTGGAGAGAACTAAAGATGCTACCTTGCTTGATTGCCTGGGAATAAAGATTGATCAGCCCAGTATCTTCCCATCTATAGCTTCCAGGTTGATTCACATACTCTTTTCAGGCCAGGCAGCCACATTCCATCCCTCTTCAAAATTACATAGTCGATAACTTTTCCGCTCAGCATGTTTCACCGAGGCTTGAAGGGGACTATGACCCCAGTGAGAAGCATTAGTCTCTCAGTCGTGTCTGACTCCTTGCGACTCTGTGGACTATAGTTCACCAGGCTCCTCTGTCCATGGAATTCTCCAGGCCAGAATACTGGAGTGGGTTGCCATTCCCTTCTCCAGGAGATCTTCCTGATCCAGGGATCAAACCCAGATCTCCTGCATTGCAGACAGATTCTTTACCATTTGAGCCACTAGGGAAGCCCCAAACGTTCACCTCCTCTTTGGGAGTGGCAGTTCATAAAGGTTAATTTTGCATCCAACAGGGCCTGGGGTGCGGGGGGGTTCAGTTTTAAGTTTCCCAACATCACCTTGTCAAACATTTTCTGTGATTTCACTTTAGAGGCTTCTGGGGTTTTGACAGAGGCAACAACTCAAAGTGATGTGAAGACATAGGCTGAAGTCTGTCCTTTCAGCTTCGTAGGGGAAATTCTTATTTCCCTTTGCACAGGTTTACCCCAGTGGAAAGTCCACAATGTTTGGATCTTTGTAATCTGAAGTCCCTGAAGTAAATTTTGGAAACAGAGAGAGGTATTTCTGTCTGACTTTGTAAGAAAGCAAGAGCTATATTACAGAGACTTCCCTGGTGGTCTAGTGGTCAAGAATCTGCCTTCCAGTGCAAGGGAGGTGATTTCAATCCCTGGTCAGGGAACTAAGATCCCACATGCTGTGGCTCAAGTAAGCCTGCCTCAGCCAAAACTAAATAAATAAATATTTAAAAAAGGAATGCAATTATTAATAAGCTCATAGATCCTACATTCTCCCCATTAAAAAAACAACTGTACTACAACAGCAATGATGATGAATATTATTCTCAGTCTCTGTGCCCAGTGGGGTGGTCAGTGTCCTGTATCTTGAACTGAATACATGATCAGTGATTCTGTTAGTGATGATGGATGGAATGAACATTCTGTTCTATCATTAGATTGTTTTAATTTTTAATTTCTCAGTTACCCTACAGGAGTGGTTCTTAAATTTTAACACTTACCAGAATCACCCTGGAGGGCTTGTTAAAACACAGATTGCTAGGCCCACTCTCAGAATTTTAGATTTAATCAGTCTGGAGAATTTGTGTTTCTAACAAGCTCCCAGGTGGTGGGACACACTTCGAGAACTCCTATCACATTTCAGCCCCTTAATTGTTTTAAACATCTGTAGACTCAAAAACAAAAAATGTCTTACAGGCATAGAAGCTAGAAAAGACAGACATTTTTAAATTAAAGTGTAGTTAATTTATAATGTTGTGTTAGTTTCAGGTTTATAACAGTGTGACTCAGATATATACGTATATATACATACGTATATATAAAATCAATTTCAGAATCTTTCTCCTTATAGGATATTATAAAATATCCAGTATAGTTCCCTGGGCTGTACAGTAGGTTCTTGTTGTTATATATTTTATATATAGTAGTGTGTATCTGTTAATCCTAACCTTCTGATTTATCCCTTCCCTCCCTTGTTTCCCCTTTGGTAACCAATGATTGGTTTTCTATGTCTGTTAGCCTAGTTCTGTTTTTGTATATAAATTTATTTGTATATTTTTTTTAGATTGACATATGAGTGATATCATATGATATTTGTCTTTCTCTGACTTCACTTGGTATGATAATCTCTGCTGCTGCTGCTGCTAAGTCGCTTCAGTCGTGTCCGACTCTGTGCGACCCCAGAGATGGCAGCCCACCAGGCTCCCCTGTCCCTGGGATTCTCTGAGAACACTGGAGTGGGTTACCATTTCCTTCTCTGATGCATGAAAGTGAAAAGTGGAAGTGAAGGCGCTCAGTCGTGCCTGACTCTTAGCGACCCCATGGACTGGAGCCCACCAGGCTCCTCCGCCCGTGGGATTTTCCAGGCAAGAGCACTGGAGTGGGTGCCATTGCCTTCTCCAGGTCCATCTATATTGCTACAAATGGTATTATTTCATTATTTAGGGCTGAGTAATATTCCATTGTACATTCTGTACCACATCTTCTTTATCCTTTCAAGACAGACACTTTTTACTGTTTTGACTCAAGGCAATGAATAAATTTCTGTTGTGCTGCTGCTGCTGCTTCTAAGTCGCTTCAGTCATGTTCGACTCTGTGCCACCCCATAGACGGCAGCTGTTGTACTAAAGGAAGACAAAAAAGTAGCAGTCTTGCTCTCTCTCTTGCTCCGTCTTGCTCTTGCAGTTTTGCTCGGTCTCTTATGGGTGAAATATGCAGTAAATATCTAAAAAGCATTCACTCTGTGAAAATACAGGTCCATGTGTCACCCACAGGAGTACATTTACAATAGCAATTTATGAATAGTTGAAGTTGAATTGAAATATAAATCACAAGAGCTCAGAGACAAGTTGGGAATTGGAGTGGTTTTGTTTTGTTTATTTTTAAAATCAGGAAAAAAATTTCAAAAGCTATTAGCTTGTTTCTAGTTAATACTTCTCTAGTTCTGGGTCATTTTGCTTATGCTTTCTCTTTCAGCCTTGAAATTTTCTCAATTAAAATCCCTCATCAACCAATTGCACTTAGAACAAGGTGGTTCACAAAACACTTCTAAAAAACATATCTGATAATTCAAAGTAAATGAATGCACTGTATTAAAGAGCTATCAGGCCATTCTATGAAAGAGAATGGGAGAAAAGAAAAGGACCACCTGAAAGTCATCCTGTTAAAGCTACCTATAATGTATTGTCAGATGAAAAATAAAGGAAACTATTTACAGTATAGTCTGACATTGACAAAGGGACAGATGACAGATAGACAGGTAGGTAGATAGATTACACAGGTACACGATGTAAAGCGAAACAAGAAAACACCAAAATTATTTTGTATTAAAAAAAACTTATATATGAGTGGAATATTTGTAGCTGATGTTTGATCATCTTTTTGTGTGTGTGCGCGTACTCAGTCATGTCTGACTCTTTGCAACTCTGTGGACTGTAGCCCATCAGGCTTCTCCGGTAGTGAGATTTTTTCCAGGCAAGAATACTGACCATCTTTTTACTTGTTTTCATTTTCCTAATTTTCTACAATTAGCATGTATTACTTTGAAATCTTTTAAAAAGATACAGTCTCCATTTGCAACAACATGGATGGATCTAGAGATTGTCATACTGAGTGAAGTAAGTCAAACAGAGAAAGGGAAATATGGTATGCTAATGGCGCCCCACTCCAGTACTCTTGCCTGGAAAATCCCATGGGCGGAGGAGCCTGGTGGGCTGCAGTCCATGGGGTCGCTAAGAGTCAGGCACGACTGAGTGACTTCACTTTCACTTTTCACTTTCATGCATTGGAGAAGGAAATGGCAACCCACTCCAGTGTTCTTGCCTGGAGAATCCCAGGGACAGGGGAGCCTGGTGGGCTGCCGTCTATGGGGTCGCACAGAGTCGGACATGACTGAAGCGACTTAGCAGCAGCAGCAGCAGCTAGGTTGGTCATAGCTTTTCTTCTTATATTTATGTATGTATATATGTATATTTATTTGTGTATGTGTATTATTTTTTCAGATTCTTTTCCGTCATAGGTTATTACAAGACGTTGAATATAGATCCCTGTGTTATGCATTAGGTCCTTGTTGTTTTATACCTATTTTAGGGAAGCCTGATGTGCTGTAGTCTATGGGGTCACACGACTGAAGCGACTTAGTAGTAGTATTATCCCCTATATGCAGAATCTAAAAGGAAATGATGCAAATAAACTTATTTACAAAACTGAGAACAGACTCGTAGACTTAGAAAAGGAATTCATGGTTACCAGGGGAAAAGGAGTGGGGGAAAGGATAGTTAGGGAGTTTCGGATAGACATGAACACACTGCTGTATTCTAAATGGATAACCAACAAGAACCTACTGTATAGCACAGGGAACTCTGCTCAATGTTATGTGGCAACCTGGATGGGAGAAGAATTTTGGGGAGAATGTGTTAGTCCCTCTGTCTTGTCGAACTCTTTGCAGCCTCATTGATTGTAGCCCACCAGGCCCATCTGTGCCTGGGTCTCTCCAGGGAAGAATACTGGAGTGGGTTGTCATTCCCTTCTCCAGGAGATCTTCCTGATCCAGGAACTGAACCCAGGTCCCCTGCCTTGCAGGAAGATTCTTTATGGTCTGAGCCACCAGAGGGAAGATGGATACATGTGTATATATGGCTTAGTCACTCTGCTGTGAAGCTGAAACTATCACAACATTGTTAATTGGCTATATTCCAGTACAAAATAATTTTTTTTTTTAAAAAAGGTACAATCTCTTGTATCTTTAGAGCATGTAATCAAGCTCTTTCTTTTTGATCTTATGGTCCCTTGTCTGTGGGCTATTTTTCTTCATTAAGTCAAGGAGGAGATGTTTTGTTTTCTTGCTGTTTTAATGTGTTAGGTGACATGCAGGTTTGGAGCACCATGTAAGATAGGAGAGTTTAAGGAGTCTGTCTTACCACTGGGGCCTCTTTCAAAGAACGACCCGTTAAGGTATCATCAAGAAAACAAAACATCTGTTTCCAGCTGGAATAAGCCAGATTTTTAAAGGCGTGACATTAAAATTGATTTATCCAATCATAAAGATAAAGCAAAATAAAATGCAGCACGCACCCTCGGCTTGGAGTAATTAGAAATATACGGCTGTCAGGGTAAAAAGCAGTTTGCAAAATATCGCATGGAAAATATTGTTTCATGAAGTGTGAAGACAGAACAGGAGAGGCTACTGAGGGGGGTTTCAAAGAAGTGTAATCACCAAGATACAATTGGAGAAATATTTCTGGATCTCGTTGGCATTTTTTACAGATTGATTTATTTCTGGCTGCCCTGGGTCTTGGTTGCTGTGCGTGGACCTTCTCCATTTGCGGCGCACGGGGGCTACCCTCTAGTTGCAGGGTGCAGGCTTCTAATTACAGTGCTTTCTCTTGTTGCTCAGCATGGGCTCCAGGCACCTGGGCTTTGGTAGTTGCGGCACACAGGCTTCATTGCCCATTGGCAGGAGGGATCTTCCCAGATCAGGGCTCGAACCCATGTCCCCTGCATTGGCAGGAGATTCTTTACCACTGAACCACCAGGGAAGCCCAAGTTGCATTCTTGATGAAGGCCTCATGAACTGCATTTTGGAAAGCCAAAAAGGTAAAAAATGAAAACCAAAAGCTATCAATGGAAGGTTTCTGAAGAGGCTGGGTGGATGCTTGGAGCCTCTTTGAGGCTGGGGCTGGTGACAAGTTTTCTTTGCTTCACTGTCCTGCTGTGGATGTAGGAATGATGGGTGGGCCACATTTGAATCAGCACCTTCCACGTTGCCTTTGTGATAATGAATGCTGATGTGCATATGTCCAGGAAGGGAACCAGGAATGTGGGCTTCCCACCTTCTGTCTCCAGTCATCATGGTCCAGAGGAATCAGCCACAAATTGCCTCACCCAGGGTCAGAGCACCACAAAGAATGATGGAAATCGCCTTCCTGGCTCATCTTCCTCTTCTCGCTGCAAGAGAAAGAAAAAGCAATTACTGGGAGGCAGAAGCCAGGGGAAAAAAAACAAAAGTAGTTGTGTGTAATGCCTAATATGCTAGCCTTGAAAACATCTTTGTTTTCTCTCCTAAATGCCACCCCCAGATGCCAAGCGGCTGAAGCGAGGAGCTTTCTGTGTGGAAAAACTACTTCAGAAGCAGCCCTTGCATTCCCAGTCACTCCCGAATCGCACTGTCCCATGTGCTTTTCTTAGAATGCCTGGCCTTCCTTATCTGTTCCCTGGATGACTGAACCTCTCTCTTCATGCTCCCCAGGCGTAGCTCATGCAGCTGCCTGATCCAGCTTTCTAAAGCAGCAACTGGTTCCATCCTCCTTGTGAGTGAAAAGCTACAGTGGTCTCCCACTGGCTTCTCAATAAAATTCAGCTCCTGCTGTCCAGCATGCAAGGTCTTTGGGGCACTGGTTCTAAAGTGTATTTCCAAATGCCTAGCCCATTATAATTGTTCAAAATTGGGAAAGGAGTACATCAAGGCTATATATTGTCACCTGCTTATTTAACTTATATGCATGTGAAATCCTGGGCTGGATGAAGCACAAGCTGGAGTCAAGATTGCTGGGAGAAATATCAATAACTTCAGATATGCAGATGACACTATCCTTATGACAGAAAGTGAAGAGAAACTAAAGAGCCTTTTGATGAAAGTGAAAGAAGACAGTGAAAAAGCTGGCTTAAAACTCAACATTCAAAAAACTAAGATCATGGCATCCGACCCATCACTTCAGGGCCAACAGATGGGGAAACAATGGAAACAGTGACAGATTTTATTTTCTTGGGCTCCAAAATCACTGTGGACAGTGACTGCAACTGTGAAATTAAAAGATGCTTGCTCCTTGGAAGAAAAGCTATGCAAACCTAGACAGTGTATAAAAAAGCAGAGCCATTACTTTGCCTACAAAGGTCCATCTAGTCAAAGCTATGGTGTTTCTAGTAGTCAGGTATGGATGTGAGAGTTGGGCCATAAAGAAGGCTGAACACTGAAGAACTGATGCTTTTGAACTGTGGTGCTGAAGAAGACTCTTGAGAGTCCCTTGGACTGCAAGGATATTAAACCAGTCAATCCTAAAGGAAGTCAACTCTGAATATTCATTGGAAAGATTGTTGCTGAAGCTCCTATACTTTGGCCACCTGACGCAAAGAAGTGACTCACTGGAAAAGACCCTGATGTTGGGAAAGATTGAAGGCAGGAGGAGAAGGGGCTGACAGAGGATGAGATGGTTGGATGGCACCACCAATTCAATGGACATGAGTTTGAGCAAACTCTGGGAGATGGTGAAGGACAGGAAGGCATGGTGTGCTGCAGTCCAAGGGGTCAGAAAGAGACACAACTGAGCAATTGAACAACAAAGTTGTTCAAGCACAGAGGTGGACCCATCACCCTTGGTGCCTTCTGATAGGAGGCCCCTATACTTGTCTAAATTCTTCCTGGTTTGAAGGCCATGTACACATGCCTTGACCCCTCCATGCCTGCCCTGTCATCATTTCCGAATTCCTAGGAGATATCACATTTTCTTTATAAGGTTTGTAAGGTGGAGGTTTGCTCCTCTGGCTGCCCAGCATCCTTGCCTCTTCTTCCCGTTATTTGCATCCTGAATATGTAAGGAGAATCTGCTCCCTTTGAGAGATGTGGGCAGGTAACTGAGGCCCCATCAATCAGAACAGCCCACTCCCCTGGGCCACAGTGATTGGCTGGGGGTGGTCATATGATTCAAGGATAGCCAATGAGATTCCATCTCTGGACTTTGGGCTGAAGTTACTAGGCAAATCCGTCTCTTTATAGAGCAAGAACAGAGCTGGTATCACATAAGCCTGGAACTGCTCTCCACCATCTCTGAAAGCCTGCTTGGGAATAAAATTGAGATGGAGAAAAGCAAGGCTTAAAGCATATACTGGTGACAGAATTTAAACTGTGGATTCAGCTGGGTCTGGATTAAGACCAACCATTTGAATTTCCCAGGACTATAACCCAATAAATTATTTTCTTTTTGGTCTAAGCCAGAGTTGTATTACTGACTTTTCTATTTAGGTACTTATAAAAGCAGTAACATTTATTTTCTTGGCTGGATTATAATCATGGATGCATATTTTAAATTTTGTTTTTGATTATTCAGTTAACATACGTTTTTTATGAAGTATGTAGTATCTGTCAGATTCCCTATCAGGCACTGAGTTCAGTTCCTGCCTCTTAAGGGCTATTGATCCAACCAAATGGGGGAGATGTAAATAATTACAGCAGTGCAAAGTAGCTTAGTAGACACTTCGGAGAATCTGCCTTGTTCCTGCAACTCCAGATATAACTGAGTAGACTTCTTGGAGGTAGTGACATTTAAGCTGGATGTTGACGAATAAATAAGAGTTTCCTACCAGATCAGCAGGGACTAAGCATTCCAAGCCAAGGAAATAATATGTGAGAACAAATAAGAGGGTGTATAGTGATTTGGGGGGAAAATAACATGTAATTCATCATGGCAGGGAGACTGTCCGATGTTCTTGACTGATACCCTCCCCCCTTTTTTTTTGGCTGCACCACACAGTATGTGAGATCTTAGCTCTCTGACCAGGAATCTAAATCGTGCCCCTTGCATCGAAAGTGTGGAGTCTTCTAAAAATTTTTTTTTATTTTATTTTTAACTGGAGGATAATTACTTGACAATATTGTGATGGTTTCTGCCATACATCAGTATGAATCAGTCATAGATGTGCTTACGTCACTTCCATTTTGGACCTCCCTCCCCATCCCACCCCTCTAAGTTTTCACAGAGCATCGGCTTTGGGTTCCCTGCATTAATCAGCAGATTCCCACTGGCTATCTATTTTATGTTTTCATGCTACTCTCTCCATTCGTCCTACCTGCTTCTTCCCCCATTATGTCCAAAATTCTGTCCTTTATGTCTGCGTCTGCTTTAGTGTCAGTTTCTCAGTCGTGTCCAACTCTGCAACCCCGTGGACTGTAGCCCACCAGGCTCCTCTGTCCATGGGATTCTCCAGGCAAGAATACTGGAGTGGATTGCCATTCCCTTATCCAGGGGACCTTCCCAACCCAGGGATTGAACCCAGGTCTCCTGCATTGCAGGGAGATTGTTTACTGTCTGAGCCACCATGGAAGCCCCCTGCATCTCCTTTACTACCCTGTACATAAAGCCATCAGTACCATCTTTCTAAACTCCATATAAATGCATGAATATATGGTATTTGTGAAAGCGTTGAATCTTCACCACTGGACCGCCAGGGAATTCCCCCAGCTGATTTCTGAAGTACCTAAGGAACAGTGCTTTCCCGAAGGAATGTTTGTGAGTGAGTGAGTTAATGAGTGAACATCATTGTCAAGTGCTGTTACAGGTCATAGAAAATTCATAACAGCTACTGTGAGAAGGAATGATTCATTGAGGCTCAGAAAAATAATTGTTATGTGAAAATTAAAAGTCTGTTCAACCAACCAGTGTTATACTAGTCTTTCCTGTCAAACCAACTGTGAATGAGAGACCAGACACGACAGCCTTTGTCATTTGATTGGATTGGGCATGTAGCAAATGATAACAAAAGTATTCTTAACAGCAATGATTTGTTATTTGTGAAGGCTTTTCTTGGTGCTAGGAATTGTGTTAAGCAATTTACTTGCATTGTGTCAATCACTGTTGATAGTAATCCAGAGATACGGAAATTATGAATATTCTCATTTTTATTTTCATATTTTATTCTTATTTATTTATTTAGCTCTAGTTAGTCTTAGTTGTGACATGAGGCATGTTTAGTGGTGACATGTGGGATCTAGTTCCCTGACCAGGGATCGAACCATGCACTCTGCATTGGGAACTTGGTGTCTTAGACACTGAGTGAGTGAGTGCTTAGGCACTCAGCCATGTCTGACTCTTTGCAACCCCATGGACTGTAGCCCACGAGACTCCTCTATCCATGGGATTTTCCCAGCAAGAATACTGTAGTGGGTTGTTATTTCCTTCTCCAGGGGATTTTCCCAACCCAGAGATCAAACCCGCATCTCCTGTCTCCTGAATTGCAGGTAGATTCTTTACCACTGAGCCACCAGGGAAGCCCCTGAGCCACAGAACCACGAGGAAACCGTCCCCATTTTTAAAATGAAGGAAATGAGGCTAAGAGACCAAGTTCATCCGGATAGACAAAAATTGCCTGTACCAACAAGGCTACAGTTTATCCTCCAGTTAAGTGAATATGCGTACTCAAAGGCTGGTAGGAGGGAAAACCAGAAAGGACTGTCTCTATTCTGAGCTCTTGTTCAAAACAATCTGATCAATTGTATCTGAAGAATAAGTGATGTTGGCTGGATCCAATATCCTTTTGTGTGCCCTTTAGATCAGACTTCTTAAAATAAGAATTTCACGTGTCTATCAGCTTGAGATTTTGTGGTTTGCTGTGGGCTCTGCTCTGGAGGAGGGCATGGCAACCCACTCCAGTATTCTTGCTGGAGAATCCCATAGATAGAGGAGTCTGGCAGGCAACAGTCCATAGGGTCACAAAGAGTTGGACATGACTAAAGCAACTGAGTATGCACGAATGTGTGCTCTGAGATTACTGGGTGGGTTCCCTGAATCAAAGTCGATGGAGCCTATTTGCCAAGACCTGCTTCTCATAAAAGTGGTGAAAGCATAAGATGAACAGGGTATGGACTACATGTCTCATTCCATTGAAGGCTTAAAATTCAACGGGTTAATTCTCTATTGCCTTGACCTCCCGTTTACAAAGTCCCGTTTATAATCAATTTGAGGTTGTTAATTGGACAAAAGAATTCTTTATTACCATATCCCAAGGGTAGCCAAAATTTAATTGCTGCAGCCTTGTTTGTGCAGGCAATTTCTGTCTAACAAAGAGGGATATTTAATGCTGTTGTAAAATTAATTGGGTGTGTTATGCTTCGACCCCCACAATAGTCAGAGGGCTGAGAGACTGGTAATGTGAATAGTGTTTATTAACCGCATAGATTTCATAATAATTTCCTTTGCAAAGTCAGCCATAAAACCCTGTCCTAAGCACCATTTTAGTTCTGTCATACAAATGTGAAAATTACAACTCAGATTTGTAACTCAAAATTGTAACATTTTTCTTATTCTGGTCTGTGATACCATTTCAATTCCTCAAATTCCTTGTCCATTTTAAGAAAATTAAGTCCCCGTCCTTTCTTTCAGGTTTTCTCCATGTCCCCCCCTCTCTATTTTTTTTTTTCTATCTCTACCTCCTTCCATTGGTCTCTCTGTCTCTGTGTCTCTGTTTCTCTCTGTCTATGGAATGCCCTCCTAAGCATATCCTTAATCAGTGTCTCCCATTCATCCCTCTCTTTAAACTTTGGGGAAAAGTGCCCCTACAGTGGTCTCACTGCAAAGATTCATTTCTCCTCAGTTTGTGAATTTCTCTTCTCTCCTACCCCTTCAGAAGAAAGGCCCTGGGTTTTAATGTCATTCAGATCTGGTTCAGATCCCAGCTCTGAAACTCAGAGTGAGTCACTTAACTCTTTCTTCCTGCTCAAATTACATTTTTGGTTTGTTTTTCTTACTTTTTAATTGAAGGGTAATTACAATATTGTGTTGGTTTCTGCCATGCATCAACATAGATCAGACATAAGTATACCTATGTCCCCTCCCTCTTGAACCTCCCTCTCACCTCCCTTCCCATCCTACCCCTCTAGGTTGGTACAGAGACTCAGTTTGAATTCCCTGAGTCATGCAACAAATTCTCATTGGCTGTCTAATTTACATACGTTAGTGTATATGTTTCCATGCCACTCTCTGCATTTGCCGCGCTCTCTCCTTCCTACTCCCCTCCCCACCACCACCACATCCATAAGTCTGTTCTCTATGTCTGGGTCTCCATTGCTGCCCTGCAAATAGGTTCCTCAGTACCGTCTTTCTAGATTCCATATATATGTGTTAATATACAATATTTGTTTTTCTTCTTCTGGCTCACTTCACTCTATATAATGGGTTCTAGGTTCTTCCACTCACTAGCACTGACTCTAAGGTGTTCCTTTTAATGGCTGAGTAATATTCCTTTGTATATATGTACCACAGCTTCTTTATCCTTTCTCAAATTATTATTATTCGGCTGCACTGGGTCTTCATTGCAGCATGCAGGCTCTTCATTGTGGTGTGTGGGCTTTTTTCTAGTTGTGACACGTGGGGGCTCCTCTAATTGTGGAGCACAGGCTCTAGAGCACACAGGCTCAGTGGTTGCAGGCATGTGGGATCTTGATTCCCCAACCAGAGATCGAACCCCCTTCTCCTGCATTGAAAAGCAGATTCTTAACCACTGGACCACCAGGGAAATCCCTCAAACATTCTATCTGTAACACAAGCTAGCAATGCCTTCCTTCTAGAATTCTGGAGAATTAAATGAGATGAAGTTTCCTGGAATGTCTAGCCTCTGATGCTTCCTTACTCAGTCTTCTTGAACTGAGCCTTCCATCTTTGAGAGGAACATGTCCGTATGGACACGTCTACCTATATGAATCTATCAATCATCCATCGATTGGTTGTCTTCTCTTCTTTCTTGGTCCCTGCAAAAGAGCTTACACATCTGCTCAGCCACACTAGCCTTTCCAGTTTCATGTGAAGACCCTCAAAAAGACAAATGAGTCAGAAGGAAGGTGGAATTTTTAGACTGATCCTTTCATGAAACACAAGGATAGAGATTTTATCTCACCTACCGGGATTTTCTTTGAGTTTTTTCTTTTTTCTCCCTTGAAATTGTTTTCATGTGTACCATTTTTAAAGTCTTTATTGAATGTGTTAAAATATTGTTTCTGTTTTATGTTTTTGGGCCACAAGGCATGTAGGATCTTAGCTCCCTGACTAGGGATTGAACCCATACCCCCTGCATTGAAAAGCAAAATCCTAACCGCTGGACCGCCAGAGAAGTCCCTGGGTTTGTTTTTGTTGTTTGTCTTGTTTTTACTTTTTTCATCTGAGTCCATCTATGTCTGTCTACAAACCAAACACCCCTTTAACCTGTCAGGCCACTGGGCTAACAGAATCTTCTGGTCTTGTTTCTCAATCCACATGTCTACTTCTGCCCTTTAAGAGCTTCCATTTGAATCTCTTTCCCTGCATCCACTGGAAAGCTCAGGTCAGCGGTCACACATGACTTTGTTCCTAGAGTCCCCATTCTGGTTCTTGGTCTTTCTCTTGGCTCAGACTTCATATTCCTGAATGGAACCTTCCAGCAAAATAAAAAACCTTCCTGAATTGCCAGCCTCTGTGCTTTCTTGTCTCTATTTCCTCCATCCAACTGATTTTTTCTAAGCCTTTACTGTCCATAGTTATATTGACCGGACTTCCCATCACCTTCAACCCTGATCAGCAGAGTCACTGTAAAACTTCCAGCTCTGCCATCAAACTCACACTGGTGAGCTTGGTAACCAGAAAGCCTGTAACCTCTTCAAGGACCACCTCCATTCAAGGACCACCTCCATTCACATCTGGCCAGCTCGAGTTAACTTCTCTCATTTAATGTATGTTCGATATCCAGTAACATGCTTCACACACTTGTTTCAATTTCACTTTCATTTTGTGGGGGGACCTCTAGCAGTCTGGGTTTGCCTTATAGGCATGGGTATCTGAAAATGGGGGTGTCCTCAGCACCCAGTGAGAAGTAAGGTCTTTATAATCACCTTAGGCATTTCTGTATAGCTCTCCTAATCAGCTCACTGAATTCTGTAGCGACTCATCACACTCATATGCAAACACATAAGTCTTCACTGATTCATTCCTCATTTTCTGCATACAGTCGTCAGCAATCCCAACTGTAACCTTTTTAACAACAGCTAACATTTATTCAGTGCTAATTACATGCCAAATGCTGTTTTCACTGCTTTCTACCCATTCAAGAATCTAATCTCACTTCAGTTCTATGACATAGGTGCTAATTATTATGCCCTTTTCAGACAAGGAGATGGAGTCCCATAGAAGGTTAGAAAAACATCCAAACTTGAAAAGTTGATCTGTGTCAGTGAATAACACAGCTGCTCCTTAAACACAGACAGCATGAGTTAGTGTTCCCAGGCAGGAATTTCTTCCCACCCTGTCTTGAGAAACATCTTGAGATGTTTCAAATCTTGAATCCTGAGAAAATTGAGTGGGGAAATTGAGAAAAAGTATGGCACTTCTTACACAAGTATTCAAGCTTAACAAACCACACAGAGATGTCCTGCTTCAGGAAAATTCCCCAAAGTCAAGGTGAAAACAAGAGCGGGAACACTAGGAGTGGCACTGAAGGGCAAGGTGAACATTTGGGAACACTGAGGTTGCAGTATGTAGGGGTAAATCCCTTGTGATCTAATGGGTCTTTCCTGTAACTGTGTCCCTTTTGATATTTGCTGGTGGCCCTGACTTCTGTTAACAGTAAGTCACTATTGCTAATAAAAGAAATAACAATATGTTTGTACACACAGCACACTTTATATCAACCCTTGAAATAACATATCAAGAAATAACACATCTTCAAAGCAAATTAAGTCCTTAAATTGGCCATTTCTGTGATTGCCATTCACCCTAATACGAAATATTAATGTAAAATTACTCATAGACTACCCCAAAATGTTCACTAGTGTTTTCTAGAGTTGCAGTATTCACCATGGAATATCGTTATCTATAAATTCAACTAAACGTAAGACTTATTAGACACACTTTATTTATCCATAATAATGAGTAGAGGGTGTGAAGTGTTGGTAGTATTTTAGGAATAACCTATGATTTTAAAAATCCTCTGAGAATTCCTGGGACATTCAGTTTCTCTTTTGCAAGTTCCAAATATTCATATTGTATAAGAATTCAGAGCACCAACCTGCATGAAGTCCTGCTTTTAGCCAGTGTTCTAGAATATGTCTAGCCATACAATTCACATTTTATAAAATACCCATATTACCATTACAAATGGAAATCATTTTGCCTATAGTCTGTGTTGCCCGCCATCATGGAATCTTGTCTGCCTTGTCCACCACGTAACTTCAGCACCAAGAAGAGCTCCTGCCAAGTTTTAGGGGCTCAGTAGACATTTGATGGATCTGTGACTGAATTAGCATGGCCAGTTGTTTACACTGTGCAAAAGCAAAGCATTGCAAATGACGAAAGAGTGTTCTGATCCTAGTCACTGAAGAAAATGGATGCTTTCTTGATTTTGACTGCAGAAGAAATCCTTTTATGGACATCAGCAGGACTACCAGCCTGCAGCTCGTCCTCATTTCCGGGTGATTTTCTGAGCTTCACCAGGATATCCATCTAGCAGAGTGTCGCTAGGTGCCAAGGTGACAGGAACATCATTGGAGATATTCAGAGAACACACGGGGAGGTGTTTCTGGTGTCATTACAACCTACTGAGCAAAGAGCCCCAGTGGGCTCATTCAGGAAACTTGTGACGTTCCAAACCTCAGACAGGAAACACTAGCCCTGGGCTTTTTCTTGGTAATTGAGAAAAATGTCTTTCCCTTTTCTGTCAAATGGGAGAGAGTGGAGACCATGGTTTCTGAGCTGCCTTCTAGCTCCCAGGGGATTCAGTGGGTCTTACCTGCCTACCCTGAGCTGGATGTCTCTTCTCTCAACTTCCCTGGGTGAAACTGTCAGAGTAGAAAGCTGACTTATGTGTGTGTGTGTTCAGTTCCAGTCTTACTGTAGGTTGTAGCTGATGAATTACAGAACTACTGTGAGCCTCTCTTGGGGAATAATTTAACAGCGACCTGGTATTCTTTCTTTCTTTAAAAATTATTTATTTATTTATTTTTGGCTCTGCTGGGTCTTCATTGCTGCGCACAGGTTTTCTTTAGTTTCAACAAACCAGGCTCACTCTCTAATTGTAGTCCACAGGCTTCTCATTGCAGTCGCTTCTCTTATTGCTGAACACAGGCTCTAGGGTCCTCAGGCTTAGTTGTGGCTCAGGGGCTTAATCGCCCCAAGGCATGTCAGCAAGGAGACCAAACCAGTAGATCCTAAAGGTAATCCACCCTGAATATTCATTGGAAGGACTGATGCTGAAGCTGAAGTTCCAGTACTTTGGCCACTTGATGCAAAGAACCGATTCACTGGAAAAGACTCTGTTGCTGGGAAAGATTGAGGATAGGAGGAAAAGTGGGGGAACAGAGGATGAGATGGTTGGATGGCATCACGGACTCAAAGGGCATGATTCTGAGCAAACTCTGGGAGATAGTAAAGAACAGGGAAGTCTGGTGTGCTGCAGTCCATGGGGTCGCAAAGAGTCGAACAAGACTTAGCTACTGAAAAACAACAATGTGGAATCTTTCCTGGACCAGGGATGGAATCTGTGTCCCCTGCATTGGCAGGTGGACTCTTAACCACTGGACCACCAAGGAAGTCCAGGGTGTTCCTTCTGAACTCCGCTGTTTAGCTTGTTGCCTCTTTCCTGGAACGTCTTAACTCCTGGTTGGAAGACTGTGAGTTCAAGTCTCCTTAGGGACAGAGTTTCATCAGCAGGTCTTTCAAATCTATTTCTTTCTCTGTGTGATGCCCAAAGCTGTCTGTGTAATTATCTTTCTCCGAGGCATCTGATTAAACCACATCAGAAGGTCTTTTAGTAGAAAAGGAAGAAAATTGTAATGAATTTAGCTTGTGTCTTGTGGTATCATTATCAGTGGACTCAAATCCCATCTTGAGAAAAATAAAATAAAACACAAACCTCTTCCTACTCAGATGTAAGGCAAATACTAGCTTGTGAAATAGCAATGCTCTTATGTTGTTGTTACGCTTTTTTTTTTCCCCTTTAATATCCTCTGCAGTGGAGAGGACTTATACCAAAAAGAGTCAGCCTGGCTGAGTTTTTGCCCCATTTATTGTTGTTACAGCTGAAGTCACAGCAGGAAGCAGAAGAGATACAGTGAGAGGGGAGAGAAAGAGTTACAGAGAGATTATTCATAGAGGTGTGGGCAGGGAGAAAGGCCCAATAAGTGACTAAAGCAGCAGGAAGTTCTTACCTCCCTGGGTCTGAAGGCCAAGAGAGAAAACAATATCCAGAGTGAAGGTGGAACTGGACTCCTGGAGAAGGACCCCAGGATAAGAGCTGTTAGCCCAGAGAGATTCAACTGCTGTCAGAAATGGGGCAACTGATCAGGGGAGAGTTGGGGAATAAACACCCCTTCCCCTCTGTTCCTCTGTCTTTTGTCCAAAACTAACCAGAAGCCAGAAAATAAAGGATCTTAGAGCTGTAGCCCTTAGGGATTCTAAAACAGAGCAGAAGGAAGGGGGGTGGAACTGGGGTGGCAGATGGGTAAGTGGGGGAGTGATATAAATAGAGAAAACCCAGCTCTATTAATCATTTATTGATAAAGGGAGCAGATGAAGAGGCCTCCTTCACCTTCAGCCTAAAAGAAAGCAGGTGGTAGCCCCACCACTTTGATTTTCAGGGACCAGCACAAGCCCTTGCTGTTGTACACAGGGACTGTTTATTTTATGTCTGCAGAGAGGGGGCCATCTGGAAGGCCAGATCAATTTGTTCCAGGAGGAATCTGAAGATACTGGGGAGTCGGTGACTGGAAAGAAGGGAAGATGTTGGGGTCGGCTTCTAAGCCAGGGGACCCTGAGACAGGCTCAGCAGGAGTGGGGAGAACTCAGTCTATTCGTCTTCCTCCCTGCCCCACTCCCCCAGTGTCACCACGATCATTATAATGACAATGGTAATAAAATCAGTGATAATAGCCACTAACATTTCCTGGATGCTTTCCATGAATCTGGCTCTATGCTAACAACTTTTAATGTTCTTTCATTTAATCCTCTTGATGGTCCTAAAAAAATAAAAGAGCCACTAAAATCATCTCCAGTTGAGAAATGAGGAAACGGTGTACACAAGCGTAATAATATATCCACACAGAGTGATTAGGTGGCAAACTCAGGATCTGAGGTTAGTGCTATTTGAGTCTCCAGGTTTTTCTCTTAACTTCTTCTTTTTTTTTTAAGTTGTATTTTATGTTGAAGTTGATTAACAATGTTGTGTTAGTTTCTGGTGTACAGCAAAGAGATTCAATTATTCATATACATGTATCTATTGTTTTTCAAGTTCTCCTCCCATTTAGGTCGTTCCATAATATTGGAACAGAGTTCCCTGTGATATATACACTAAATCGCTTCAGTCATGTTCGACTCTTTGCCACCCTGACGACTATAGCCCACAAGTCTCCTCTGTCCATGCAATTCTCCAAGCAAGAATACTAGAGTGGCTTGTCATGCCCTCCTCCAGGGGATCTTTCTGACCCAGGGATCGAACCCACATGTCTTATGTCTCCTGCATGGGCAGGCAGGTTCTTTACCACTAGCACCACTTGGGAAGCCTGTATATATATATATATATCCTTATATATCCTTGTTTTTCCTCTTAACTTCTGCAATATCCTTTCGCCTGTACGTTCAATCAATAATGTGGTTCTGTCTGTTCTGTCTACTAAGCATCTTTTGAACTCTTCACCTCCCGCCATCATGTCTTTCCTGGGTGATTGCACTGAGCCCTTAAATCATTTCCCTGCTTGTCCTGTCTCTCCTTTTGAGAAGCCCCTCCTACATGCAAAGAGTAGAGTTGTCCTTCTGGGAAAACACACAGCCATTGTCCCCTGAACTGAAAACCTCTGGCTCCCCAGAGGACAAGTACAACCTCCATTTCGTCCCAAGGCAAGGTCATCATCACAAGACCATCCAAACCATTCTCACCAGAAGCTTCTCTTTAGGCACTGCTTTCTGCCCTTTAAGCTGCAGCCATGTATCAGATCCCTACTGGAACACTCGATGGTTTTGCACGTGCTGTGATTTCTGCTTGTAGTTCCCTTCTTCCTTCCCCCCACGTGGAGAATTCTTAGTAACAATTCAGCACCCAGGGAAATGATGCTCTCCTTACAAGCCTGCCCCAGCTCCCTGCTTCTTAGTTATTTGTCCTCCTCTTCTGCCCTTTCTCCTCATTATGTTTGTCATCATAACGTGTTGTAATCACATTGCTGAAGTCAGCTTCCACCTCAAATCTGTGATCTTTAAAACAGTAACACAATCGTTTGTATTACCTCCGGTAGTACTAAAAAAGAAAAGCCTGGTGAGACAAGTGTATGATTATCCTCAATTCAAACTGGGGAAGTGGAGACTTAGAAAGGTCAAGTACTCTGTCCAAAGATGCACAGCATTTAAGTGCTGAAGTTGGGTTAGAGCCAGGATGTCCACCCCAGCCCCTAGCTTTGCTCATTCTTACTGCTCTATAGCATCACTCCTGTCTCTACAGTGTGTGTGTCATATCCCATGGCTTTGTATGATTATCTCTGACTACCCTTCTTGTTGTTGTTTAGTCACTAAGTCCTGTCTCTTTGTGACCCCATGGCCCTTAGCACATCAAGCTCCTCTGTCCATGGGATTTCCCAGGGAAGACTACTGGAATGGGTTGCCATTTCCTTCTTCAAGAGATCTTCTATCCAGGGATCAAACACACACCTCTTGCATTGTCAGGTGGATTCCTTACCACTGAAGCCCCCCAGGAAGCCCTAAACTTTTATAGTTCTAGACCGTGATAAAACCCAAATGCATGTTCATTGGATAAATGCTCCTGGAATCAGCAGCCAGAGCCCAGACACTTGGCTGTTAATTGATGAGCCCTGTGAGCTTTAGGGCTCCCATACCTGCACCTGTCTACTTTAGATGTGTTGCCTATGGTTCCGAGGAAGCATGCTGGATTATGAGTCCCCTTTGCCTTTTGGACTCTTTTCAAACTCTCTAAAGGTCAGCTGTTAATTAGCAGAATTTCTTGCACTTAACTTTGGTTGTCATGCATGAGAGATGGGAGGTCACATCCAGTGTTTGCAGCCATGGAGTTCTTGGGGAAAAACAAACAGGTAGACAGACTGCCTGCTATCTTGAACTGTAATGGTAGTCACAGACAATGGCTCAGAACACAGTGTCTGTGAGCTGGAGAGGAGGGGCAGAGAGAGACAGGAAGTACACCTTCTTGCAGGAGAATCAACTCCTTCTTAGATGGTACCATCCTTGGCTAATGCAAGGGCTGAAGAGGTGATTTCCAGGGAGAAAGCTCCTATTTGGAGGGCAAATGTGATGCTCCTACACCAACTGAAGGATTATGTGGTTTAGCACATTGGTAAAGATATTTTTCACTTGCTGGTGAAGTATCATTGTGCCTAGAGAGCCTTAAATTAACCATCAGAGAACTCTTTCATTCCCCAGCTAGAAGCAAAAAGGGAGACCTCTTAAAGTCAGTGACATCACCTGTATGATGTCCTCACAGGGAAAATCTTTCACAGGAATGTGTCTTGGTGCCTCCCAGATCTTATTGCCCCTGTTGACTTTGCTCCTTGAGTCAGTCACTTTGCACCACACCCACTGCTTAGGGGAGGACCTTACACTGAAAGCCCTACATTCGAAGTCTCATCTTTTCTAAAATTCCATTGTGTATTTTCTTTTAAAAAAATTATTTATTTATTTTTGGCTGTGCTGGGTCTTTGTTGCTATGCAGACTTTTCTCTAGTTGCAGCGAGCAGGGGTTAGTTACTCTCTAGTTGCAGCATGTGGGCTTCTCTAGGCAGTGGGCTTCAGTAGTTACAGCACGTGGGCTCAGTAGTCGTGGCTCCCGGGCTCTAGAGCACAGCAGTCATGGTGCTTAGCCCCACGGCATGTGGGGTCTCCTAGATCAGGGATCAAACCCATGTCTCCTTCATTGGCAAGCAGATTCTTTACCACTGAGCTACCAGGGAAGCCCCCATAGTGTATTTTCAATATTAAGAGTAATTTAATGTCTCCAGTGTAATAGTTTAAGAAGAATTGAAGGTTCTTCTTCAATACTAATAATGATGCTCAAAACTCATTCAGTGCGATGCATAATAGTTGTGCACTCCGTTTAGCACTGGCAGGAAACAAGCTCAAAGACACAGAATGTGACCTGGAGGAGTTATGTTCTTGCCTGAGGGATAATCGAACCCTACAGAGATTTATTCAACAAGGTATATCATGAGTGATGATAGAGAGGAAGCATTATGGTTGCTACTTAGTAGCCGTTTTAGAAATAGAACTCCAACTACTTCTCCTGTTATGTGGTTACGGGGTAATTGACAGGACACTGGCTTCGGGGTGGGAGTCGGGGAGGGGATGTGAGAACAAAGGAAAACCAAACAGGACATCACACACAGGCGCAGACACTTAGACACAAGCACAAATGAACACATACTCAGATACACCCACAGACACACATGGATTCACACAGAGAGATACACACACATATACACAGACAGCCACAGACACACACGGATACACACCCATATACACACAGAGACACACATGGGCACACTCACAGATACAAACACAGAGAGACGTATGCAGACACAGTCACTGAGATATACACAGAGACACACACGTGAATAAAAACACACAGAGACACACATAGAGACATGACGGATACACACACACATGCACAGACACACAAATATACACAAACACACAGATTCACACACAGACACACAGGCACAAAGGCAGACGCACATGCAGAGACACACACAGACACACACATGTACACACAATGAGACACACACACACAGATAGTAGTGACAGTGATTAGCTCCAGTGTGAGTGCAGGACCCACGCCAAGTCAACAGGACACAATGCAATTTAATTCTAGGGCTGTTGGGTAGACCTTAAGGGTGAGATGGTTCTAATCCCCTGGGTTTAATGGCACTGAGCGTGGAAGCCTGTAGCTCCCGGGGCCTGTCCAGGGAATGGAGTCACAGAGGAGATAGATAACGCAGTCAAAAGCTGGAAGAATCACCATGTTGTATGCTTGAAACATATGACAGTTACACCTCAGTAAAGCTAGAAAACAAACAGAAACAGGTAGAGGAAGTAGCTATGCTATGCCTGCACCTGGTTTGAACCCCTGCGTCCAGCCACTGCTAGACTGTTTCATTGCATGCAAATACATTCTTTTTAAAATGATTATTGTTAGCTTCAGTTAGTTTAAGGTTTCTAGTATTTGCAACCAACCAAGATGATTATTGGAAAGAGTCTCATTCAGTTGGAGGAAGCAGCTTTAACCCCTTCTTTGAATACAACTTGAATCCTTTAGAAAGGATTGAATATTGTGGTAGGAGATTCCAGGCCAAGGACTGCCACACACAGAAGCCAGGAGGCAGAAACGAACAGATATGGACGCTCGCTTTTTAGTCTGCAAAGATTTTCAGATCATCTACAATATGCCTGGGTTTGTGCTAAGAGCTAGAATGCAAAGGTGATCCTAAAATATGGTAAAAGAATCTGTACACTGCATCCTGGTTAAACTGTTGCAGAGGGTGGGGGATGGGGGGGATGAGTGAATCTGAGAAAACAAGGGATAAATAACAGGTTCCTGCCCCTCCCTCCTTCCTTTCCTTCCTCTCTCCCTCCCTCCCATCCATCCTTCATTCTAAAAAAGTACTCAGAAACCAAGGCTCAACAAAGGTTTAACAGTAAAAATGATCAACTCATGAGTTCCCAGGATGTTTCTGTTAGGATAGTGTCACCACCGATGTGAATGCCCGTTCATTTCTTCAGACACTGGCTGGGAAACATAAGCAGAGACTTGGGTTGTGATGAAGATAATACCCGTGACAAGAGTTAAGTCAACATCCAGGGAGAGCAGGAAGAAAGAATGCAATCAGCATCTCATCTTGCATGTGATTGATGAAACAGCATCCTTTCTTTTGGAGATGACTTCCAAGTTTTATTGATAGACAAGAAAGCAAGTGTGAAGACTTGATTCTCCATCAACTCATGTCCATTTATAGTTATCTTTGCAATAAACAGAGAGAATTTCTTTCCAGGGTCCACACACTACTTTTTTCCCCAAGCAGGCACTATTCCACACTGCCCTCTTTTCAAGCAAAATGCCACAGTTCTCCTCGCTGCTCTGAAAAGTGGGCCATGTGGAATGGGGTAGGTGGAGGTATCATCCATCATGATTCCTGAGTGGTGTCTTTGAGGAAATGAGGAAAAAGAGGAACGTTCACCAGGGCTGGGAGACAGCATTTCATCTGTTTATACTGACCTCAAGGAACCCAGACTCAAGATGAACTATTTGTTCTAACCTTTTATGTCACTGTGGCAGATGGCTGTTTGTCTGCTTAATGTCAATTCTGCCCTTCCTCTGCACTCACCGTGGGACAGAACAGTGTTCTAGGTGAAACCACCTTCCTAGATCTTTGCCACTAAGAAGTCATGTGACACAATTCTTGTAATAAGGACAGGTGGAATTTTCCAGGCGGAGCTCCTACGAGGATATACTTCCCCTCCTGCCTGGGTTCCTCTTATCATTAAGCTGCTGCCCAGACCTGGCTGTCCTTATATATATGATTTTATTTATTTGTTTGTTTATGGCTATGATGGGTCTTCATTGTTGCTCAGGCTTTTCTCTAGTTGCGGCAAACAGGGACTCCTCTCTAGTTGCTGTGTGTGAGCTTCTCATCGCGGTGGCTCCTCTTGTTGTGGAACACAGCCTTTAGGTATGTGGACTGCAGTTGTTGTGGATCCTGGGCTTTAGAGCACAGGCTTAACAGTTGTGGCACATGGGCTTAACTGCCCGACAGCATGTGGGATCTTCCCAGACCAGGGATTGAACGTGTGTCTCTTGCATTGGCAGGTGGATTCTTTACCACTGAACCACCAGGAAAGCCCCTGGCTGTCCTTTATCTGGATTACTTGTTACAGGAGAAGAACCTTGATGGGCAGGTCACGTTAAACTGACAAACCTCTATAGTCAGGTTTCTGATTTTTGACATCTTTAATGAATTTACTTTATCTCTGCTTTGTTCTTGAAGTTCTTTCTTTGGCTTTATGTACTTTGAGAAATGTTTCTGCTCGGTTATCAATATGCTGGGCCCCTTCTTTCTGAACATTTAGTTAGTTTACATGATTTATTGCCCTGTAATTGCCACTCAAACTTCTGTGTGAATTCCGTAGAAGCTTTAACTAATGTGCAGTCTGCAGGCACCAGATATGCAGCAAAATGTTTACACAGGGAAACAAGATGCATAAAGGGGGAGGCAGCTATGCAGCAATACAGATTTGAGTTTTAACAATGCTTCTACCATGATTAATGCCTGTTTATCAGAGGTCTGTGTTGCCAGCTGGGTAAATTCCAGCATATTTTGGGGGGTGGTAAATTTATGATGACCTTCTTGCCAGCATCTGTGTATTTTGTTTTCCTTGACAACATTGAGGAGCTTCAGTCACTTCGTGGGAAACCCATGAAGTGAACATTCACAGAAGACAGAGTATCTGTGAACCATGATTTGAATTTCACTGCATCGGGAAGCAAAAGTCAGACACACTTGCCAGAAAGCCCAGGAAACCTTGATAAGAAGTTATGGAAACTTCCCAGGGCAGAAATGCCTGTCTGGGTGCCAAGTGATTTCTTTAATGAGCCCTAATACCTGCTATTTGCAAAGAAGCAGAGTAATTTGCAAGTTTCATGGCTGATGCTACTATCAGGACATTATAGCTAATAATTTTGCAAAGCGTAGCACTGTTTGCTTCTTTTCTTTTCTAATAGGAGTACGTTTCACTGCTACTTAAAAATCAAACCTGGGATCTTAACTTACATAAGGATCAGACTGAAATCAAAGCATCATTGAAAATCACTTAGAATCAAAATCACTTTTGAAAATCCTTGTCACAAGACAAGTATACTCACTTTCAACTAATCAAACATATCTGTTTATCCCCCAGCTCTGAGCAGATTACAGTTTCCAGCTTGGGAGGTTTGTTTTGTTTTTCTGAGGTACCCAAAGAAGTCACTGGTTGGCTGACACCAAGGATCACGCTGTAGGAAAATGTACATTTTCACACCCTGGACTCATACTTGGTGTGCTGAGATTTCTCATACTGTGAGATTCTAGAAGACAGCATATTCATGCTGTCCACTGAGTCACTGTCCAAGGTGCTGATCAGTTGGATGGACGAATGTCATTTGAAGCTGCATTTGTATAAGTAACCACACATATGCTGAGATTCTGCAGGACTTGTGTTAGCATCTAGCATGACCAGGGGAGGCTGGAAGATTCACCTATCAACCCCAAAGGAGGCCTCCCACCAAGTGAAGGAAAAAGATCCCGGTGATGCCAAGCACAAAAAGTAGACACCCACAGACCTGAGCCATTGCATCCTCTCCAGGCTTGGAGATGCCAAGGAAGGCTTAAAACACAAGGCACCAGTTGGCAGGAAGAAGTGATGGGTCCCTCCTAACGGCTCCCACCAACTGATGGGCTGCAGGTACCCCTCTCATTCTGCAGACAAAGACCCACTTCCTCCCTAAGGTGGGCAGATACACTGATGGGATTGATGTCAGGTGCCACATGACCACATTCTTGGTCAATATTATGAAGTTCACTGTGTGCCTGGAACAACAGAAATGTTTCTTCCAACTTGGAAGAAGACTATGGACCGAATGAAAGTTCCCATCTGGCCTCCACCTAAGGACTGTTCCGCACTTAGGGTGCTGACTGGGAGGGCAAGGCCATATAATGGTTGCTCCTCCAACAAAATCTGGAGGTGTAAAGATGTGTTACACCTCAGAGACTTCTCCTAAGCCTCTGGAGCCCCAGTGGGTGTGGTGGAAACTTACACTGCAATCTTACCATCCCCTGGAAGTTTATTTGCATTGCAAGTTTATTTGCCATTGGATCAGTGAGCTCCTTGATTGAATGCTGGGCAGGGTTAAACATTGTCATCAAGGAGCTTATTCTCAAAGCATTTTTTTTATGGAGCTGATTTTTTTAAATTGTTACCATTTAATAGATAAATACCCAAGACTGATGAAGTGACTTACCTGGGATTTGAACCTTGGACCTCCCAATGCCAATAGCTCTGCTGGTTCCTATACCCTTTCCAACCCCCCAACCAAACTCCATACCCACTGTGAACAATGAAATCTCACTTATCAGAAGATAAAAATCAGGCAAGTCATATGAGTGTGAGAGAGAGCTTCAAAATCTTCATCACTATTTGATTGGTGACTAATGGCTAAATGAAATACTGGGGTCCCTTATCTTTCTTTTAGCAGATTTGGAGCACAGAATATTGATACATTCAGTCTTTTGAAAATATTTGAGTGGTGATATGTTACTGGCATTACATCAAATAGGAACTTAGTCTGTTTGGGCTGATATAGCAAAATACCACAGACTGGGTGGCTTGCAAAGGACAGAAATTTAGTTTTCACCATTCTAGATCCTGTAAGTCTGAGATCAGGGGGCAGTGAGGGTGAATTCTGGTGGCAGTGCTTCTCAGGGTTGCAGAGGGCCAACTTCTTGCTGCGTCCTCACATGGTAGGAGGAGAGAGGGAGCTCTTGGGCCTCTTTAATAGGGGCACTAACCCCATTTATGGGGGCTCCATCCTCATGACCTGATCACCTCCCAAAGGCCCCATCTCCTGACACCATCACACTGGGCATCGGGTTTCAGCATATGAATTTTTTAGTGGAGGAAGAGGTAACAAATATTCAATCCATAGCAGTTAGTATAGTGTAGGAATGAATAAGAAACTACTATAGTAAGTCCCCTCCATATAAATGAATTTTGTCCTGAAAGCACACTTGTAAGTCCAATTTGTTCGTAAGTCAAACAAAGTTAGCCTGTTATTGTTCAGTCCCTCAGTCATGTCCAACTCTTTGTGACCCCATGGACTTCAGCATGCCAGGTTTCCCTGTCTTTCACTATCTCTCACAGTTTGCTCAAACTCATGTCCATTGATTGGTGATACCATGCAACCATCTCATCCTCTGTCACCCCCTTCTCCTCATGCCCTCAATCTTTCTCAGCATCAGGGTCTTTTCCAGTGAGTTGGCACTTTGCCTCAAGAGGCCAAAGTATTGGAGCTTCAGCTTCAGCATCAGTCTTTTCAATGAATGCTGAGTTGATTTCCTTTAGGATTGACTGGTTTGACCTCCTTGCTGTCAAAGGAACTCTCAAGAGTCTTGTCCAGCACCATAGTTTGAAAGCATCAATTCTTTGGTGTTCAGCCTTCTTTGTGGTCCAACTCTCAATCTATACATGACTGCTGGAAAAACCATAGCTTTGACTAGAGTCAGCAAAGTGATGTCTCTGCTTTTTAATATGCTATCTAGGTTTGTCACAGCTTTTCTTCCAAGGAGCAAGCATCTTTTAATTTCACAGTTAGCTCAGGGACCGAAATAACACAATTGGCTCTATAGTACTGTAATAAGTTTATAATACTTTTCACACAAATAATACATAAAAGACAAACAAATATAAAAATAAAGAAAGCATGTTTAATCTTACAGTACAGTACCTTGAATACTACAGTAATATAGTACAACAGCTGTCATACAGGGGCTGGCATGTATGTTTGCATCACTGAAAGTTCTCAGCTTGAAGGTTCGTATGTAGGGGATTTATTGTACATTACTTTCAAGTACTTTTGCCTTTTAGTATGAGACAGAGCAAGTATGACAGAGCACAGACAGCTGTTTACATCCAGGTGCAGGATATGCAAGCTTTCATTATGTCATTCCCTCTATTTTTCCTGTGAACTTCAAGTGTTTCAGAATGAAAAAAAAGAAAAGTTTTAAAAACTGTATACTTCACCACATATTGGTACATCCTTTGAAAAAGTTGTTTAACCAAAGTAAGTCTCAGTTTCCTCATCTGTAAAACACAGAGAATGGATACTCTGTTGTGTAATTGTCAAGAATAATAACCAAAGTAAGTCTGTTTCCTCATCTGTGAGACCCAGAGAATGGATACTCTGTTGTGTAATTGTCAAGAATAAAGTCATTAATGTGTAAAGTGCCTGGTGTCCAGACATTCAGCACACATAAATTCACTGAGCACCCACAGTGCACTGAGCATCATGCTGAAAGTGCTCCTCTCTTCTTCTGCCTGCCCTAAAGATCGCAATGTGCAGGGTGTAATTTTCAACTTCTAGGAGCTCACAGTTCACTGGTGGTCAGGCTTAAAGATTATTACAACTCAGATGAGTGGTACCCAGACGGGTGAAGTGATTAGGTAGCTTCACACAGCTGGTTAGTGGCAGAGACCAGGAACTGAGGGCTCCTGATTCTGATGTTGCTTCCAGGTCACCAGATGAATGACCATGTTTTGCATTATTGTATATCTAGGAAAGCTGAAGGTGCTGCAGTGGAGGAACATGGACATAGCACTAGACAACAATAACTCACAGGGGAAGAATATGAGTCTCTTCCTTTCTTTTCCCACCATACAGGTTCCCCCATGTAGAAAGGCTGTATTTGATACTAGAATATCTTGTTTTTATTTTACTGAAGATAGTTGATTTACAATGTTTTACTAGCTTCAAGTGTACAGCTCAGTGATTTATGTATATATATACATATATGTGTATATATATATATATATAATGTGCATATATATATTTTTAAGATCCTTTTCCTTTATAGGTTATTAAAGCATATTGAATATAGTTCCCTGTGCTATATATTTGGTCCTAGTTATTTATCTATTTTATGTTTAGTAATATAGTAGTGTGTTATGGAGCGGGTTGTCATTTCCTTCTTCAGAGGATCTTCCCGACCCATGGATCGAACCCAGGTCTCCTGCATTGTAGGCAGATGCTTTACCGTCTGAGCCACCCAGGAAATCCTTAATCCCAAACTCCTAATTTATTCCCCCCATCTCCTTTGGAAACCAATATGTTTGTTTTCCATGTCTGTGAGGTTCCCCGCCCCCCGCCCCCAAATTTGGTAAATGTGTTTATTTCCATCATTTTTTAGATTCCACATACAAGCGATATCACATGATATTTGCCTTTCTTTATCTGGCTTACTTCACTTGGTATGATAATGTCTGAGTCTATCCCGTTACTGCAATGATATTTCATTCTTTTTATAGCTGAGTAATATTCCTTTGTATATATACCACATCTTCTTTATCCATTCATACTCGGGTGTCTTTAAATCCCTGTATTTGCTTCACTCATTTTTCACAGTGAAGTACAAGTCAGAGGCAGAGCCTTTGGCAGGCAATAGTATACAGTTAGAATTAATCATGTTGTTTATTTTCTCCTTGGTTATGTTTATGACTGCCTTCTATTTATGGCAAATAGCACCATTTTAACTTAACAGCCGTGCAATAAAACTTCCTTTCCAAATGAATGTATTTAAGTCAAGAAAGCAAGTCAGTTTAATAAAAATATTAAGTTTGCCTAAGTGTCACTTGCATGCATATGGAGCAAACATCGGATTCCAGAATGACTGAAGCAGAAAAGCCCTGAGCCAGACTATTTACTGAGCTAAAAATAACTCTTTCAAGAAAAGATAAAATTGGAGAAAGTGCTGCGTTTTGAATAGTAGTTGGAAAAGCGAATTGTGCATGTGTTCTGTGGCTTCTGTGCCAAAAAGTCACTTTCCTTGTGTCAGGAAAGATGAGAAGAGAAACAGAGAAACTGTCAGTTTATGTCTGAGAAGGACAAACTCAGCACCTGAGATTCCAGGCTTTTATCACTGCAGATTAGCCTATTTTAGATTTCAAATATGGTTAAATAATGCCACGTGTGGTCCACTTCGGGGCTTTGCTGTGTGATCAGAATCAGAGACATTTCATTTCTGGGAAAGACAGCTAATGCCAGCCTGGTCTCATGGCCAGGCAATTGATTAAAGCTTGGCAGGTGCAATTGCTGTTTCTAATGAAGACTCGGGTAGCTCAGCTGGTGAAGAATCCACCTGCAATGCAGGAAACCCTGGTTTGATTCCTGGGTCAGGAAGTCCCCCCTGGAGAAGGGATAGGCTTCACACTCCAGTGGTGGCTCAGATGGTGAAGAATCCGCCTACAGTGCGGGAGACCTGGGTTCGATCCCTGGGTTGGGAAGATCCCTTGGAGGAAGGCATGGCAACCCACTCCGGTATTCATGCCTGGAGAATCCTCATGGACAGAGGAGCCTGGCAGGCTACAGTCCATGTGGTCGCAAAGAGTCGGACACGATTGAGCGACTAAGCACAACCACAAACAAGCACAATGAAGAACTTACTCCCTACAGCATCTTTTCTTCTTAAAGTGACAGAAAGAGAAAAACCAAAGCCTGAAAGATATCATTGACACCAGCTTTCAATTGCCTTTTTAAAATCAGTTTCACACACCTCACTCGGCCAAATGTGGAACAGTGGATGTATTTACTGCTCACCCAGGCTCAGAAGGCAAGGGAGGACTGGGCTCTTTAAGGGCAGAGATCTGAGAAATGTTCATGTCAACAGGAGACATTAAACATCAATTTGTAAATACATCCATCGGTATATCCATGTGCTGATTCAATGTCTTATTCTACTGTGAAGGCAGGAATCTTGTCTCCCTCATGCAAAGCTGGACCTCCCACATCTGGGACATTGTATTCTCAGCACATAGTTTTGAATGAATAGATAAGTCATTTCTGCATGGGCACCAGCAGGGCAGCTAAGGTGCACAGCCCTGAAAGTCAAGCCGTGTCTAGTGTAAGCAGCGATCCTGCAACCCTGGGTCATAGGGATAGAAGTACTGACCAAGTCACACCATATTCTCTCCAAGGTCTCCCATTCTCTCTTCCGTGAAGGACTGGCTGCACTAGTGGTGGGTGTCTTGGTGCACCACCCACATTTTCTGCTCCAGCCCTTAGCCCTTATTTGTGTGTGCAGGAGGTATTTAAGGGTGTGTCCTTGGGAAAAGCTTGTGGAGGAAGCAGGACTGAGCATATTCAGTGCAGTTTCAACAAAAGTCTCAGTCCATCCCTAGGGGAGCCCTGAGGTTGGGGTGAAGCCAGGGTACTAGATCTTTGTATCAGGCTCGACCAGTCTTTCAATAGCAGCTTCTGTCTGGAAGGAAGCATGACCTGGCATGGGGTGGGAGGCAATGGGTTGGTGGGTCTGTTCATCTGGGGGCAGTTCCTAGAAGTTGTCCACTCCCAATGTGCCAATCAGCTGGGGATCCCTGCCTTCTTCTGGAAGCAGGGCAGATAAAGCACCCCAGGACATCCATGGTGTGTGTTCAGTCGCTTCAGTTGTGTCCAACTCTTTGCAACCCTGTTGACTGTAGCCCACCAGGCTCCTCTGTCCATGGGATTTTCCAGTCAAGAATACTTGAGTGGGTGGCCATTTCCTCCTCCGGGGGATCTTCCTGACCCAGGGATCAAACCCATGTCTCCTACGTCTCTTGCATCGTGGGCCAATTCTTTACCACTGAGCCATTGAGGAAACCCATTATATACCTTATTTACTCAATAAAGGTAAGGAATTGGAAGGACTTTGGGTCATGAATGAAATGCATGTGGCTCTTCCCTTTTCCTTGTTTTGACTGTGTTCATAGAAGGAAATTCCCACATCTAATCCAGATGCAATTGTACTGCCTTGGGTGTGCATTCTGGCATCATCAAACACAGATGTGTGTTCAGGGTTTTGCTGTGCTTTGAGGCTACAGTCAATTCCAGCACCCTATTCCAAACATGTCTGTACCACTCAAGAGGCACCAGGACAAAATGGAAGGGGAATTGGGTGGATAATTTGAAGACTCCTCTACTGCCTTGCAGCTTGTTGAGTCCTGGCTTTTATATCTCAGTACATAGGGACTGTTCAGTGACTTGCCCAGAATTACACAGCAGGGGGAAAGGGAAGAGTCTTGAGACATCTAAGTTCAGGATCATTTCTACTTTACCACAGAGGCATGGGGCTCTCTCCTCGGAGAGAGCTAAGAATGTGCTTAGTCACTGTCATGTTCGAGTCTTTGTGACCTCATGGACAGAGGATTCTCCAGGCAGGAATACTGGAGTGGGTTGCCATGCCCTCCTCTGGGGGATCTTCCCAACCCAGGGATTGAAGCCAGGTCTCCTGCATTGCATGCAGATGCTTTATCTTCTGAGCCACTAGCGATGCACATGTAGAACCAGGTATTTCTGGCAAGTTGTTCACAGACCCCTTCTTCACACTTTCCTTGCTCTACTTCCAATCACAAAGGGTTGATTGTTCCAAATTCCATATTTCAAGCTCCCTGGCCCACTGGGTGCTCATAACGTTTAGTTAATGGAAGAAAGTTTAGGAGATTTGAGAGCAGGAAGAATGGAGAACCCAGGATTTCTGTCTCTTTCTCTCTTTCTGTCTCTCTGTCTCTGCTGTGGGCAACATCTCACTCAGTGGCCTTCCCTCCCCTATGGCTCTGTCTCATACCAAACATCCTCCACCATGACTCCAGCTCCTAACAGGTGGCTTCCATTTCTGACTCTAGTAAGACCACCTCCTTCTGGCCACCTCCATCCCTGGAGATGTTAGTTGCTTTCCTAAGTTGCCTCACTGCTTCTTTTTATGGTTTTTGGTTCTTCCAATACCTTTTGAAGTTTTTGCTAAAATGTATTATGTATACAGTTAAGTGCATGTAATTTTGTACATCTTCATGAACATCCAACATCTTCTAAACTAATCCCCTGGATTAAATTCACTCTGTTAACTCCAGACAAAGACTGTTTTCCTGACTGGATTTTAAACCCATAAGATCATTAATCAAAGCTAGATAAATGAAAATTTCAAAATAATTGTTAAATAGAATAGAGAGGGATACAAATCCCAATCTAAAAACTCCTATGGGCAAGACTTAATATTATTTTTCTATAGTTGATCTTAGTATCTACTTCAAACTTCCATTCTTTTGGATGAAGGCACTTCACTCTCAATCATATCAGGTTCTTTTACATACTTCACCCTCCTGATCCAGGCTTCCAATTGCTTTGCACAATTGTATCTAAGTCTTGAGTGATCTGCAGTTGCCAAGGGTTCAAGAGGAAAGTGAAGGGAAAGTGTATTTGGTCATCACTTAGCCAGCTAACATCTGAGATGTCTGAGGTCTACCTGGGCTTCAGGTGTGGGTCTGTCTAGGCTTTTTATACATCATGAATCTTTCATTCTACAAGTCATGGAGAATGACTCCAACACAGAGAGATGCCTCAAAGACTCTGCTGCTTCTCTGGGACATGTGAGATGTTTATCATCATGTCCTTACATCACTGAATCTGGAAAAATACCTCTGTTGTTTGAATCCTTTGCCTCATCACACTGCACAATCATTTCCTCTCTGGGTTCTTCTTCTTTTTAAGAGATAGAGTCATGGTCTCCATGGTTCGTCAATCCCTAAATCTCTTCATTGTCTGCAGCCTTCTCTCTCTGAGACTTAGGGAGACAGACCTGGCCATTTTTTTTCCAGATGTCCACAGTTTCTACTCATTCCTTGATTTCCTTTCAAATATCTCTCTTGTAAATTCATTAAAAAAATAAATAATTTTTTGTTTTAAGAACTGGATGCTTCACTCTTACATTATCATGGATACTTCAAAATCCATTTCTACTTTTGTGCACCTGTGTCCTTCTTGTTTCCTAGGAGAACTATGTTTTATGCAAGTCAGCTTAGGTAATGGATGACCCTGAAGTCTCAGGGGCTCATGCCAACCAAAGCTTGCTTTTTGCTCTCTCTGCCAGTCCATGCTTGGTGACAAATAGCTATGGGGCGCCTCTTTTCCATTCTATCTATGTTCCATTGCTGTTGAGGACAGCTTTGTTTTGGGATAAAGAAATATTTTGGAAACACATCATAAGTCTTTAAGCATCTGTCTCAAAGTGCCATATGTCACTTCTGTTAACTTCATGGGTTAAAGCAAGTCACATGTCCAAGCTTGATATCAATAGGCAGAAAAACAGAAGTCTACCAAAGGGAGGGCCAGCATGTATTTGGAAACAATTGAATAATCTGCCATACTTTTGAAAATTTCACTGCTTGGGAAACAGTCTTTGTCTGCCCTTATGCTGAACATTAAGAACAGAACTGACTAGATTATGGGTGAATGGTGAAGAGAAAGTGGGTTAGGAGACAAAAGCAGGGAGTAGGGCAGACCTAAGCTAATGTTTAAAAAATAGTCTCATAGAGAACAGATTTGTGGTTGCCAAGAAGGAGGGCAGGGGGTGGAAGAGGGATGAATTGGGAGGTTGGGGTTAGCAGATGCAAACTGTTTTATGCAGGATGGATAAGCAACAAGGTCCTACTGTAGAGCATAGAGAACTCTATTCAATATCCTGTGATAAACCACAATGAAAAAGAATGTGTGTATATATATGTATGTATCACAGCGTCAGTTTGTTGTACAGCAGAAACTAACACAATGTTGTAAATCAACTATACTTCAATTAAAAATTTTTTAAAAACATGATCTTGCCATGTATGCAAGCAGAGTATTGACCATCAGGTGTTTGGACTGACCTTATTCTTGCCGGGATTTGTCTGTTACCAGGTGGGGATATTTGACTGAAATAGAACCTCTTGTACTGCGTTTCAGAGCCCCTAAAGAGAGGAATCTGACCCCCAAAGTAAACCTGATTAACTTTGTACATTTCAAGTTTGGGGTATTTAATATTAATGTGTTAATGTCTTTGTTAAGAATAATTCCCAAAGTCCCAATTCCTGCTGTAGTGCACTTTCCCCCTAATTTCCTGCAGCAATGGACTGTGAAGAAAGCTGAGTGCAGAAGAATTGATGCCTTTGAACTGTGGTGTTGGAAAAGACTCTTGAGAGTCCCTTGGACTGCAAAGAGATCCAACCAGTCTATCCTAAAGGAGATCAGTCCTGGGTGTTCATTGGAAGGACTGATGCTGAAGCTGAAACTCCAGAAATTGGCCAACTCACGCGAAGAGTTGACTCATTGGAAAAGACCCTGATGCTGGGAGGGATTGGGGGCAGGAGGAGAAGGGGGCGACAGAGGATGAGATGGCTGGATGGCATCACTGACTCACTGGACGTGAGTCTGAGTGAACTCCGGGAGTTGGTGATGGACAGGAGGCCTGGCATGCTGCGATTCATAGGGTCTCAAAGAGTCGGACATGACTGAGCGACTGAACTGAACTGAACTGAATTGAATGTTTATAGGAGGAAAATCCCAAAAGGGAGTTATGAATCCTGTAGCTATTGGTCTATTTTTAATCCTGTACCAGGCATAAAACCTGGGGATTTGGAATGAGAAAACAGTGGCCAGAAGCTATTGCGTAAGCGATTCCATTGAGAATTGCAATTAAAAAAAACATTCAAAGCAGATTCCATATGGCGTACTATACATGGAACTGACAAGTAAACTGATTCTGAAAACACATACTGCTCTGTCATATTATGTCTGAGTTACCCTTTAATTACAGTTTATTCCTGTTCAGCACTTTATTGGTGATAGAAGAATATAATTTTTAAAATTAGCAAATTCTAACATATACAGTAAATGTGCAAAAGTCGTAAGTGTCAATCGTGATGAAATGTCACATGTGAAGTCAGGTCCCCACCTCCCAGATCTAAATACAGAACTTCTCCATCATCCCAACAGATGCTCTCACTCTTGCGTGCCAGGACCCGCCTCCACTGGAGGAGAAGAGTTATTCGGACCTCGCTCATCATAAACTTGTCTTCCCTGTTACTGAGCTTCACAGAAATGAAGTCATACAGTATACACTCTTTCGTGTCTGTCTTCTTTTGCTCAAAATTGTATCAGTGAGATTTATCTATGATATTGTAAGGAGATGTGTTTTCTTTTTTTCATTTTAAATTACTTTTTATTGGAGTATAATTGCTTTACAGTGTTGTGTTGGTTTCTACTGTACAGCGAGGTGAGTCAGCTATACATATACATATATCCCCTGTTTTGGATTTCCTTCCCATTTGAGTCTCCACAGGGCAATGAATAGAGTTCCCTGTGCTATACTGTAGTTATCTGTTTTATAATAGCAGTGTATATATAACAATCCCAGTCTCCCAGTTCATCCCACCCTGCTTCCCCCTTGGTATCCATACATTTGTTGTGTAGAGTAGGTATGTTTTGCACAAACGCTGGCAGACACTTTCTCAGGGTGATTACGCCAAGTTCCGCTCGTCTCCCCAGCAGTGTAGGAGCACTCCAGTTATTCCATATCCTCACCAACACTTGACATCAATCAAAAGGTCTTTTTTTTTAGTTGATTTTTTTGATCTTTTCTAAACACAAGTATGACCATGTTTTCATTCTTTTAAAACACTTTAACAAAAAGATTGGGGGGAAATTCCTGAGCATAGTAGAGTTTAAATGTCCACCAGAGAGACTGATGGGTTCTGGAATTAAAAAGTGATTTGAGTGGCAGTAAAGAGACGTGGGCTTCCAAGATGGGGCAGTGGTAAAGAACCCGTCTGCCGATGCAAGAGACATAAGGGATGAGGATTCGATCCCTGGGTCCAGAAGATCCCCTGGAGGAGGGCATGGCAAGCCACTCCAGTATTCTTGCCTGGAGAATCCTATGGACAGAGGAGTCTAGAGGGCTACAGTCCAAACGGTTGCAAAAAGTCGAACATGACTAAAGCGACTTAGTACACACACAAACAGATATACTGATATTTTTTACACAATTCATTTTATGATCCTAAGTTTGTACCCAGTAACCAAGGAACAAAAGAAGTGTCACTAGGCAATGTTTTGGGGGAAAACCCAAGTGGAATACCATCCCTGATATTTGTTCCAGGGTTGCACACACCTGAATGACATTCTAAGGTCTCATGTACAGTAGACATGAGTTGCTATAGAATGAAAACATTCTTCTCAGCTCAGACAAGGAGTTGCAGCAACCAGGAGAGGATGAAAGAGACGGATCTTCTCCCTTGTAGAATTTCTCTCACTAATGAAGGAGACAGTTCATTAAATAAACTCCAGTGTACAGGAGAGATAGTCTCCTATAGTAAACAGAATCCTGGAGTCTGAAGCCAGGCAACCCGATACTAAATCTTGACTTGGCCATGTGCTGGGTGAATGTTCTTGGCCAGGCTTGTTCGGTCCTGTTTCCTCTTCTGTAAATAAAGATGATACTGAAATGGAGCATGACTCTACGGTCCCTGACCTCCATGTCCCCTGCTGCCTTTTGTCTGTGGAAAAACTTTAGCCAAAGAATAAGTTTAATCACAGAAGTGAGAAAATGCAGAAACAGAGGAAAACAGTCAAGACCAAATAATAATAATAATAATGATAGTGTACTCATTAAGCACAGTCAAATACCTTTAGTTCCTCCTCAAGGGCTGTAGATAATATTCTGAGCCATCCTGTGAAGCTGTCTTATAGATACTGAAACCCCCACCAGGGAGAGAAGTTAATTACATGATGACCAGCTTGTCGCCATGACATAAGCTGCCACAGTTCTGAGAATTGGCCTCAAAGAAATGGAAAGAATCTGACCCTGGAACTGAAGATTACTGTACCTAAAACAAATAGAGTGACATGGGTCAGACCACTGATGATCAATGTGAAGATGACTGTCAGAGCTGACGGTGCTGTTTCTGCATATAGCCCCCTCCCTCTGTCTATAAAATCTTTTGGCCATTGATTGTCGGCTGGAGGGAGTCAGCCTTTGTACAGATGCTTTTGGTAATGATATGAACCACACTTCCTTGTGGGATTGTTGGAAAGAGTAAATTACATGTAATATTTGTAGAGCAATGCTAGTTAGGTCCTAACAGGAGGCTTGAGTGATGGGGGAAGGGCAGGAATACAGGTCTGCACAGGTTCCTTCTTTGAGCATTGAGTAAGAATGTACAAACCAAGGGGTCCCCAGAAGTTCCTGGGGAGGTAAACCCTAAGAAGAATTGAGAGTTGATCAGGGAAAAAGGAGTGGAGAACATTTGAGGTAGAGAGGTGGTATGGGAAAAGCAAGCAGGTAAGAAACCAACCTTTAGGACTGATTTGAACATCACCTTCATTTGCTGAAGTAGCCAGGAGAGTAGCGTAAAGGTGTGAAAGACGGCCAGGTGAGGGTGGCTGTGACCTGTGTTGGCTCCCCGAGCAGCAACCTCCCATGGCAAGTACTAAGTACCAGGTGAGCTCAGAATTTTCTGCTTGTCAGAAACATGCGTGTGTTTTAAATCAAAACTACAGTGAGGTACCACCTCATACCAGTCAGAATGGCCGCCATTTAAAAAAATCTACAAATTTAACAAATGCTAGGGAGGGAAGAGAAAAGGAAACCCTCTTATAAACTGTTGGTGGGAATGTAAATTGATGCAGCCACTATGGAGAACAGTATAGAGGTTTCTCAAAAAAACTAAAGAGTTGCGATAGGATCCAGCAATCCTACTGCTGGACATATATTCAGAGCAAACTGTAATTCAAACAGATACATGCACCCTTATGTTCATAGCAGCACTGTTTACTATAGTCAAGACATGGAAACAACCTACATGTCCATCGACAGATGAATGGATAAACAAGATGTGTGTGATATGTATAAATATATATATATATCAATCAATAGATAAATATAAAATGATTGTGAATTTATGATTAGTAGATGCAATAGTATATAGAGGATGGATAAGCAACAAGATCCTACTGTGTAGCATGGACAACTATATTCAATATCCTGTGACAAGCCATTATGGAAAAGAACATGAAAAAGAGTATATATATATTTAACTGAGTCACTTTGCTATACACTAGAAATGAACACAACATTGTAAATCAACTCTCCTTCCATAAAATACATTTTTAAAAAGTAGATGCATGTCATTAAAAGAAGCTTACATCCTCGTTGTTGTTCAATTGCTAAGTCACATCGTACTCTTTGCGACCCCATGGACTGCAACACGCCAGGCTTCCCTGTTCTTCACTATCATCTCCCAGAGTTTGCTCAAACTCATGTTAAATCAGTGATGCCCTCCATCTTTTCCTCTGTTGCACCCTGCTCCTCCTGCCCTCAATCTTCCCTAGCATCAGGGTCTTTTCCAACAAGTCAGCTCTTCGAATCAGGTGGCCAAATTATTGGAGCTTCACCTTCAGCCTTAGTCCTTCCAATGAATATTCAGGGTTAATTTTCTTTAGGATTGATTGGTTTGATCTTCTTGCTGTCCAAGGACTCTAAAGAGTATTCTCCAGCATGATTCAAAAGCTAGTAGGAGGAAGTAAAATCCAAACATACCTAGCTACTTAACCTGTGAGTATGGATAAATGCTTGGAGATGGATAAAGCAAGATGATGAAGTAAGTTTCAGTGGAATTTTGTGTTGGATGGTGGGAGAAGTCACATCAGAGAGAGACCTGACTGTTCGGTAGGTATGTGGGAGGACAAAAGACAGAGAGAATAGCAGATGCAAAGGCTCTGGGGCAGGCGTGCAATTGCTGTGCTTTAGGAAAGTGCAGATGCCAAGGGGATGGAGCAGAGGAGTAGCAGGGAATGAGAGGTGAGTCAACCAAGGAGCCTAGGACCAGACCATGTGGGGACTTGGGCAGGTGATGAGCACTCAAGTTTTGTCTACAGTGAGATGGGAAACCAGCAGAGATGAGAGGCCTGTTCTGAATTCTTCCTGGCTGCTACATGAACAATAAAATTACAGGGATCACAGTGGAGCAGGATGTCCACTTAGGCTACTGTATCGGGCTGGCCAAAAAGTTCATTTGGCCTTTTCTGTAAGATCTCCGGGAAAACCTGAACCAAGTTTTTGACCAACCCGATAATTCTTTGGGAGGAGGTGATGATGGCTTCCAGCAGAGCAAGAGTGATAAAGCTGAGAACACGTGGTTGGAACCCAGATCTGGTGTGTAAAGTAAGACCCGCTGATCGGATCCAATACCCAAAAGGAATCTCATGTGCATCACTCTGGAGAAGACGAGAGACACTCCAGGCAGCTGGGTTCTTAGGCTCTCAGCCCAGACGTGACAGATGGGTCTTTGCCCTTCATCTCCCATGAGAGGTAAACTGAAAGAAAATTGACTTTCTGGAACATCTGAGGCCCAGAAGAATAATCCTTTGGGAAATCCAGATAAGCAGCACATTGAAGCAGAAACATGTGAGCACTAGACTCAGCTGCTGGGATCATCAAGTAAGTCACTGAATCGCTCTGAAACTCGGTGTCCTTTTTTGCAAATATGGGACAAGGACAATGGCCCGCACAAGGGCAAGCTGTGAGTACCTGATGAGATAGAGGTGGGAGGCATCCATCCTCCTTGCTGTGATAAGGAAGTGCAGGACCAGTTTCCATTCTTGGAAGCTCCCCAGAATAAAGCCAGAAGAACATGAACCTGGGGGCTTCCCTGGAGGCACAGTGGTAAAGAATCTACCTGTCAATGCAGGAGATGCAAGAGATGTGAGTTCGATCCCTGGGTCGGGAAGATCCCTTAGAGGAGGGCTTTGGCAACCCACTCCAGTATTCTTGCCTGAAAAATTCCACAGACAGAGGAGGCTGGTGGGTGATGATCCATGAGGTCACAAAGAGCTGGACATGACTGAGTCCTGGGATTGTCCCCAGTGAGTCTAAGCTAACCGTCACTGATCCTTCATCTCAAGCCAGGTTCCCACCACCAGGCATGCACCCAAGGCCTAGCCAGAGTATGCACTGGGTATTCAGTCTAATTTGGCTGAGATATATGCCTGTCTCCTTCACTCTCCTTAGCAATATCCGTCGTTACCTCCCCAAGTTTAAGGAGCAAGGACATTTTCCTTCCTGTATGTCTCCATCTCTTGTTGCCAGTTGGAAGATAGTACCCATGGGAAAAGGTCAGGGGAGTCAGGGCTAATCAGCATTTATTGTGAGCTTGCACTTTGTCATGGGCTTTATAGTGATTTAATTCTCACAATCAACCCCATGAGATAGTTTATCACTATTTACAGATCATAAAAATAAGGCAGAGTGGTGTCTAAGGGCTGTTCCACAGGCAAAATGCAGAGCTGGGTTTAAACCTAGATGAGTTAGGAATGGTCAGTTGGCCCAGTCAACATCCTTTGAGACTTTATAGATGGAAAAATCTAAAAACTGTACTTTGCAGACTCCCAGGAAGCCAAGATCCTGCATATTAGGGATCTGTCCATCAGATGCTCTCAAACACAATCAAACCTCAGAACTACCTTATAAGGTGATAAGCAGCAGGCTGAAGCAACCTTTACCTGGTGTGGATCTAGCAAGGGCCAGTGTCATTGCTCTGGATCCAGCAGTTCTGGCCAAACTTCCCCAACAAGAGCTAAAGTGTGTTCCAGGAGCCCCTGGTGGGACAGTGTTTCCTGAATTTCTGAATTCCTAATCAGCAGAGGCTGCAGCAACTCCTTGGTAGTCCTTCTCTGTGGGTTTCTAATCCCACTCTGGAGCTGGTTTCTCCAGCTCTTGATTAATTAATCACATTAATCTGACAATGATTTTGTAAAGTCATTCCATCTAGTAGCCCCCCTTTCTGTGTATCACCATGAGGGGGCTTTCTGTGAATGGCAGCTGAACCCCTACTGACAGACCCAGCTCATCTAATTCAGCACCCAGTAGAGTTTAGGGCGCAATTCCCAAACACTTGGCCAGACCAACCTAAGAGATTTCCAATGAGTGATGATGAGCTGTTGAATACAATTAAGTGGCAAAATTCACATTTCTTCAGCTGCTCTCAAGGAGGCTTATTTCCCAAGGATAATCTCTAGCCATGGCTGATGGCATTTTCTCCATCCCCTCCCCCTCAGTAGTGAGAGGAATTCATCGTTCTCGAGGGCCTTCGTAAGGATTGAGGACCAGGTAATGAAAGGTAATAGCTTTTCCCTTGAGAAAATGTCCAAGACATGTATTTCCATTAAAAAGCATAATGCCTCCTGAAGCCAAATATTGTTTTCTGTTTTGTTTTGGGTTGTCTTTGGCTGTTTGATGTCAGCCTTCATGAATATGGAAAATTGAGAACTGGCCATGGCTAAACCATTTCTCTACCAAGGAAAACTAGATTTTTGTCCTAGGGCCAAAAAAATAAATAAAAATCAAAGTTTCTATTTGAACCCTCTCTATCTTATATAAGCAATGGAATCCCTCATCCCAGTAATAACACATGTTAAGAATTCTTGAACATGGATCACATTAACCGCAAAGTTGCAAAATAGAAAAATGCAAATGCGAAGACTTCACCTCTTTGGTCTTCATCATTCAAATTTCACACTTGGGCCCTGAAGGGTTTTGTTTTTTTCCTTTTGTTTTTGTTTTAAAGGAAAAGTGTTTGGATGTTCTATAACAAAATGTTGTTGTGTTGTGACATAGTTGTAAAGTACACCTGGACACTGAACTATCCAATTTAAAACGGATTTTTAAATTCACTTAAAAGAAACCGATCTCTTGTCCCCAGTTCTGTCACATCTGACCTGCCGTATTCTTGGTTTTCTCCTCTTTGTGTTTCTGTGTCTTTTGTCCCTCTATTCACTCTTCCCTTCATGGATTTTGTGTTTTTGTTTATCAGGTAATTGAAAACATTTACTATTGTATATACATCTTTATAGAAGCTTCAATGACCCATCTACAAATTTCCATTAATTGTAGAGAGGATTGAAAACACAGCAATAAGAGCAGAGACAGGATGTGAAAAGATGATTGAGATCAGCTCAGTGGGACTTAATACCTGGAAAATCTGTTAATACAGCAATTAAAGTGAAAATCCCCCTTGAAGTAAACTCAGAGTCTTAATACCTCTTGCATTGCGGCATCCTCAGATCCACTATTTTATTTTCCTCCTGTAGGAAATTCACAAGGTTCACTTTCTCCCAGAAATGCTATTTTTTTAAGTGCTTTTTAATTTTATCAGTATTCTTAAAAAAAACTGGGTGCATAGGGAGTCAAAATGACCGGGATCAAATGAAAAGCAGAGGAGGCTTCCTTAATGGTAGGCTTTATATTCCTCTGTTTATTTATCTACTGACTGTGCTGTGTCTTCGTTGCTGCACAGGCGTTTTCTCTAGCTGTGGCGAGCAAGAACTACTCCTGTCTAGTTGCAGGGCTCCAGCTTCTCACTGCTGTGGCTTCCCTTGTTGTGGAGCGTGGGCTCTAGGCATGCGGGTTTTATTAGTTGTGGCTCACGAGCTCAGTAGTTGTGGCTCTCGAGCTCAGTAGTTGTGGTGATGGGCTTAGCTGCTCCTCAGCACATGGGATCTTCCCAGATCAGGGATTGAACCCACGTCTCCTGCATTGGCAGGCAGATTCTTTACCACTGAGCCAACCAGGAAAGCCCTAGGCTTTATTTTCTGACCAAGAGAAGAAATGATGGAGTGTTATCCCTCTGCCAAACCTGGCAAGTGTACCCCCTAGGTCATCCGCCTCCCTATCTCCTACCATCCACACACACATCATTGTTCTCACCCTAAATGAGATTCAAATCTCAGAGATGATAAACATTTCAGCAGAAGCACTGATGATGCAAAGCTCGCTTGGTATGTGTGCTTCACATATGAGGTCTTACTTACGCCTTACAAACATCCTTTGAGGTTTTTGTCATCACCCTCGTGGCACGTGAGCAATAAAACTTCAGCAAGAGGAAAGTGACTTTGCCAAGGTCATGTATCTCTTAAGAGGTTATAGGTCTCTAAACGAGACCACACATTCTGCTTGTGAAAGAGCGTCAGATGGATGAAAATGTCATGTGCATTGCAGCCGCACTGCATCCGTGGCTCCTCCGACTTCTGCCAGACTGTGTGGCTTGAGGCAAATTACCCAACCTCTCTGTGCCTCAGTGTCCCCATTTGAATAATGGTGATGATACTCACATATTGCTTCCCTCACATGATTGTTGGATTTAAATTTAGGTAATATATTGAGACTTCCCTAGCGGTCCAGTGGTTAGGACTCTGAGCTTCCACTGCAGGGCTTGCAGGTCAATCCCTGGTGGGGAAACTGAGATCCCACATGCTTGCAGAGTGTGGCAAAAAAAAAAAAAAAGCAACTATACGCCAATAAAAATTAAATAAATGTAATTAATATATGTAAAGAGCTTAGAAGAGCACTTGGTTCACAGTAAGCACTATTTGTGAGCTGCTGCTATTATCATTATTATTATTTAGAAATTTCATGCTCAGCAAGTGGTTCTTCCAATATTTTAACAATTTGAGACAGGATTGGAGAGGGAGTGTGTTGAGCTTCTCTTAAGATGAGAGACATTTAAACATTAATGTGGCAACTGCTACTCACTGCCTTCCTCATCCTCCTTCTGCCTTCTTTCGTATTTACAGAGTCCTGACTCTCTGCAGAGAAACAACTGTCTCAGCTATAAGACTACATTTCTGAGCCTCCTCTGGTCTTAGGTGGGGTCTTATGAAAGGGATTCCAAACAATTTCTGGAAAGGTTTTCCTTTTTTGCTCTAAGAGCTTTCTTTCTCCTTGTTGTTTTCTCCTTCATAATCTCCCTTCCTGAATTGCTGACTGAAGGAAGGATGTGGTGCAGCCATCTTGTGATAATGAGGCAGTTATAAGAGGAAGGCCATGCACTAGGTCATGAAGATGCAAGATGTTATGCAAACCTGAAGTGCCTACTTCTGGACTCGTGGCTGTTTGAGAAAAAGGAATCACTTCTATGGTTTCACTTTCAAGCTCCTGAGCACAATTTCTAGCCAATACTAACAGTGGCCTTCAGTGGACCTAGATAGAGAGATGGGTGTCTCTCAGCTGCCAGTTTTCTGGGCCCCTGAAAATGTGTGCACCAAACACAGCCACATCTCATTCTTCTTCAACTGTACACCAATTGTCATGCTGTTCTCCCAAAGATCTCATGCTGGAACATGAGCTCTTCACATGTTATGGCAAGGCTTCACATGTCATCTCAGTCCTGCCTTGCCTGTGCAGGCCTGGGGAATGTGCTAAACTTTCCAAATACTGGTCTCTGAGTGTAGATAGAGACAATCAAAGCTGCTTCACTGGGTTGTTCTAAACCACACTCGATAAAGCTGGAAATGATCACAGTTGGTTCCTGTTCTTGAAACATGTTCGGTGAATGGCAACTATGAATACCATATCCTGCCCACCTCACATCAGTATCAGAGACTCACTTCTATTTGACTGTATAAACAGGAACAAAGTTCTACTTCAAAAAGAAGGGCGTGATTAAGCTCTGTCAGCATATGTGTGTGTGGTCAATTTTACTTTTCTTTTTTTTTTTAAAAGAAAGTTGATTTTATTTACCCATATTTTGCTTATTATGTACTTTCTTCCTAATATTTAAAGATAGCATCTTTTATCATTTCTGTTTAGAAAAATTCTTTTAGGGTAGATCTTGATGGAAAATTCTCTTGCTTTTTCTTTATCTAAAGATACATTAATTTTCACCCTCATTTCTGAAAGATATTTTTACTGGACATAAAATTTTGTATTGACAGTTCTTTTCTTTCTGCACATAAAAAATTTCTGATCTCCAAGTTATTGTGATGGAACTTAACTATAATTTTACTTTTCTTAAATATGTGTTTATTTGACTACACAGATCTTATTAATAGTTGCGGCACTCAGAATCTGCTGTCTTCGTTGCAGCATGCAAACTCTTAGTTGTGGCATGTGGGATCTAGTTCCCTGACCAGGGATCGAACCTGGGCCCCCCGCATTGATAGTGTGGAGTCCGAGCCACTGGACCGCCAGGGAAGTCTCATGGTCACTTTTTCTTGACCACCGTGTTCATTTAGTCATTTGCATGTTGTTGTGTTTCCAGAGTGCTTTTCAAAAGAGATTAATGTTTTTATTGCACTGTAGTTGATTTAAAATGTTATATGAGTTTCACGTGTACAGCATGGTGATTTAGCTTAGTTTTTTTTTTTTTGCAGATTAGATAACATTGTAAGTTTTTTATAAGATATTTGATATAATTCCTTGTGCTCTACCATATCCTTTTATTGCTTATCTATTTTATACATAGTAGTTTTTAATCTGTTAATTCCATACTCCTAATTTGTCCCTCCCCACTTTCTTCTCCTCTTTGGTAACCAGAAGTTTGTCTTCTATATCTGTAAGTCTGTTTCTGTTTTGTGTATATATATTCATTTGTATTATTTTTTTAGAGTCCACATACAAATGATATATGGTATTTGTCTTTGTATAACTTATTTCACTAAGCATAATATTCTCTAGGTCCATCCATGTTGTGCAAATGGTATTACTTCGTTCTTTTTATGACTGAGTAATATTATATCATGTATATATCACGTCTTCTTAATCCAGTTGTCTGTTTTGGGGCACTTGGGTTGCTTCTGTATCTTGGCTATTGTAAATAGAGCTGCTATGAAGGTTGGGACATATGTATGTTAATCTTATAATGTCAATTAGTATAAAACCAACTGCAATATAAAAACTTCCATTATAATGAAACAAACGTAGGAATTTAAAAACAAACCTACAATAGAAGCATATGGCAAACAGGAAGCCTCCTACCTTGCTGGTAGAAATGGAAGAAGGTGCAGCAACTTTGGAAAACTTTGTCTTACAATGCTCAACATAGCTTTACCACGTGACCTAGCAATTTCAATACTAGATATGTATGCAAAAGAAATGAAATTTTATGTCCACACAAAGACTTGCACACGAGTGATTTCAGCACCATTATTAACAATGATAAAAAATTGGAAGCAGCACAAATGTCCATCAGCTTATGAATGGGTAAGCCCAATGTGTGATATTCATGCAAAGAAACAGTAAGCAATAAAAAGAAATGGTCTGTTGATAAAGATAGCAACATGGGCTGAACCTCAAAACCATTATTCTAAGTGAAAGCAGCAGACGCAAGACCACATATTGCATGATTCCATTTACATGAAAAATGTCCAGAGAAGGCAAACTGTTACAGAGACAGAAGGTAGATTAGTGGTTGCTAGGGGCTTAGGATAGAAATGGAGATTAACCGTAAATAAGCATGAGGGATCTTGCTAGGATGGTGGAAATACCCTCAAAATGGTCTAGATGATCGCACAATTTGGGAAATGTAATTACAGTGATTGAAATATACACCAGCAATGGTTGTATTAAATAGTATTTAAAATGTACTTCAATACATATGTTTTAAAACCCCAAAGCTGTTTCATGGTGAAGAATTCTTTGTGTATTTTAAGAGTCAGTGGAAAATAGGAAGAATTCTGAAGGCTAGAGTATTATCAAATAAGAGGTAGACATGCCTTGGCTAAGTCAAAATTAGGGTGAGGAAAGGGAAGGGTGATGGGGTACAAGAAACTGTGAATGTTGTATTAGAGAGTCAGCCCCGATATTGAACACCTATATCGTTGGTGTGATGTTGAGAGAAAACTACATTATTGGGAAACTTCATGGTAAAAAGAGTGGAAATCCTATTAAGAAAGTTTTGTCATAGACTCGCCTTGAACACAAATGAAAGCACTTACACGTAACTTTTTGGGAAGTAAGTCATCCGTGTACAGAAATGCTTCCAAATTTCTTGATTATCATCATCCAAGTGTCACTAGTATCAAACAGATATAATACTCATAGAAAATAATACATCTTTGTAAAGTTTTTTTTAAAGGTTGTAAAATTTGTATGTAATTTTCTAAAAATGTCAAGTATTTCATCAGCCAAAGCTGCCCAGGAGACTTATCCATGAGGCTATTATAATCGAAGGAATTTCACACTTATGATCTGTTTGGCTTTAATGAATTGGATTTCGTGCCCTAAATGGCTGTGATTGTAAAAATATGTTTTAAAAATTAGGATGTAGTGGGCTTTCCTTATAAAAATTTGTGACATCTTTCTATTTCAAGTCAACAGATTACAAATTAATATTTATGTGCGGAGACTTTCTGAAGGTATCTGGTATTAGTTTTTTCGACTAATGGACACTGTGATTTCTGTTTCCCATCACAGAACACCTGTCTTTTTTTTCCCCTTTTGTATCTTGTTTTGTTCTTTCTGACCATACCACAGCATGTGGGGATCTTAGTTCCCTGACCAGGGATCAAACCCGTGCCCCATGAAGTAGAAGTGCAGAGTCTTGACCACTGAACCACCCAGAACACCTGTCTTAAACATCATCTATAACTAGATTGTCAACATTCAGACTCTCCTTCAACAGTCCCCACCTCCACTGGTGAAAGGAAGGCTTTGGTAATTAATCATGATGTTTTTCCATTAAGCCCTGACCTAGCTTCAGACGCCACTACCAATCACCCAAGTTTGCTCTTGAGATGGAATCTATTTGCTAGCCCAACTCTGGAAGAATCAGGCCCCCTAATGAGAATGTCACCAAAATGTCATGAAAGAGAGTGTGCTTTCTGTGACAAGACAGGACAGGGATAGTGACTGTTACCAGTGCAAAGACTTGCAACCCACTCAGTCATGTAAGTCAGTCCACTGTGGCTTATTTCCATTGTTTTGTTGTTGTTGTTCAGTTGCTCAGTTGTGTTCGACTCTTTGCAACCCCACAGACTGCAGCAGGCCAGGCTTCCCTGTCCTTCACCAACTCCCAGAGTTCACTCAGACTCACGTACATTGAGTCGGTGATGCCATCCAGCCATCTCCTCCTCTGTCGTCCCCTTCTCCTCCTGCCCCAAATCCCTCCCAGCATCAGGGTCTTTTCCAATGAGTCAACCCTTCACAGGAGGTGGCCAAAGTATTGGAGTTTCAGCTTCAGCCTCAGTCCTTCCAATGAACACCCAGGACTGATTTCCTTTAGAATGGACTGGTTGGATCTCCTCACAGTCCAAGGGACTCTCAAGAGTCTTCTCCAACACCACAGTTCAAAAGCATCAATTCTTTGGCGCTCAGCTTTCTTCACAGTCCAACTCTCACATCCATACATGACCACTGGAAAAACCATAGCCTTAACTAGACAGACCTTTGTTGACAAAGTAATGTCTCTGCTTTTCAATGTGCTATCTAGGTTGGTCATAACTTTTCTTCCAAGGAGTAAGCGTCTTTTAATTTCATGGCTGCAGTCAGCATCTGCAGTGATTTTGGAGCCCCCCAAAAAATAAAGTCTGACACTGTTTCCACTGTTTCCCCGTCTATTTCCCATGAAGTGATGGGACCAGATGCCATGATCTTCGTTTTCTGAATGTTGAGCTTTAAGCCAACTTTTTCACTCTCCTCTTTCACTTTCATCAAGAAGCTCTTTAGTTCTTCTTCACTTTCTGCCATAAGGGTGGTGTCATCTGCATATCTGAGGTTATTGATATTTCTCCCAGCAATCTTGATTCCAGCTTGTGCTTCTTCCAGCCCAGTGTTTCTCATGATGTACTCTGCATATAAGTTAAATAAGCAGGGTGACAATATACAGCCTTGACGTACTCCTTTTCCTATTTGGAACCAGTCTGTTGTTCCATGTCCAGTTCTAACTGTTACTTCCTGACCTGCATACAAATTTCTCAAGAGGTAGGTCAGGTGGTCTGGTATTCCCATCTCTTTCAGAATTTTCCACAGTTTATTGTGATCCACACAGTCAAAGGCTTTGGCATAGTCAATAAAGCAGAAATAGATGTTTTTCTGGAACTCTCTTGCTTTTTCCATAATCCAGCAGATGTTGGCAATTTGGCCTCTGGTTCCTCTGCCTTTTCTAAAACCAGCTTGAACATCTGAAAATTCACAGTTCACATATTCCTGAAGCCTGGCTTGGAGAATTTTGAGCATTACTTTACTAGCGTGTGAGATGAGTGCAATTGTGTGGTAGTTTGAGCATTCTTTGTCATTGCCTTTCTTTGGGATTGGAATGAAAACTGACCTTTTCCAGTCCTGTGGCCCTTGCTGAGTTTTCCAGATTTGCTGGCACATTGAGTGCAGCACTTTCACAGCATCATCTTTCAGGATTTGAAATAGCTCAACTGGAATGCCATAATTTGCAGAACACTTTTTCATGTTTCTGTGCAGGAGAGGTAAAACAAAGAAAGGAAACTATCAAATAATATGATTTCAGTTAAAATGTCAGCTGTGCTAAGTCACTTTAGTCATGTCTGACTCTTTGTGACCCCATTGACTATAGCCGACCAGACTCTTCTGTCCATGGGATTTTCCAGGCGAGAATACTAGAACGGGTTGCCATTTCCTTCTCCAGGGGATCTTCCTGACCCAGGGATCAAACCCATGTCTCCTGCATTGGCAGGTGGATTCTTTACCACTGAGCCACCAGGGAAGCCTGAAATGTCAACTATACTATCTAAATGAATGTTTGTATATATGCATAGTTTTTCATAAAAGATTAACATATTTTGGCTTAAAGGTATATTCTGTGTATTCTTCTTCTTCCACATCAGTATATACCGAATTACTTATATCTTTTAAAAAAAAATCTGCATGATAATCAAAAGGAAAGTTTTACTATAATTGATTCAGCCATTCACCTACTGACAGGTAAGTCTCTTCCCAATATTTTGTCAGTGTGAATAATTCTGCACACATCCTTATGTACTGGTGATTTTACTACTGAAGATAAAATCCCAATTGAGATTTATGGGTCAAAGAATATTTAATTCTTTAGGATAATAAGCAAGGCCAAATTAATTTTCAGAACACCAAAGCATTTCATTTGTCTGACAACGTTTGTGAAAGTTCTTATTTAGCAACAAGCTCCCTGGACTTAGATGTTAGCTCATTTTTTCCTAATCTGATGAGGAACTGTGTAATCTTTGTGGTTCTATTTTGTCTTGACTGCTTATAAGGAAGAGTGTTTTCCAGATGTTTTCTGGCCTCTGGCAGCTTCTCTTTGGGGATGTGCCTGTTGATGCCCTATGCTAAGGTTTTGGGTTTTTTTAATTAATTAATTTTTTATTGAAGGATAATTACTTTATAAAATTTTGTTGTTTTCTGTCAAACCTTAATATGAATCAGCCATAGGAACACATATATCCCCTCCCTTTTGACCCTGCCTCTCATCTCCCTCCTCATCTCACCCCTCTAGGTTGATACAGAGCCCCTGTTTGAGTTTTCTGAGCCATACAGAAAATTCCCAAAAAACTAGGAATAAAGCCACCATGTGACCCAGCAATTCCACTCTTAGGCATATACCCTGAGGAAACCAAAATAGAAAAAGACACATGTATCCCATTGTTCATTGCAGCACTATTTACAATAGCTAGAACACGGAAGCAACCTAGACGTCCACTGACAGATGAATGGATAAAGAAATTGTGGTACATATATGCTAAGGGTTTTGTTTCTTGTTGTTTGTCTTATAACAAGGGCACCTTATTATCTTTAAGTGTCCTTGTCCTGTGTCAAGATGGTGACATTTCTGTTCAATGATACAGCTACCATGTATCTCTCTTTTGCTTTTGTTGATGGTGCCTTCACCAACCAAAGTTAAACAGTTATATGGATGTGAATTGTTGTCTATTTTATATGACAGTTCATGATCCCCAAATATGTAAATATTCTCTTAAACACTAGGATTAATGCCAGTAAGGGGTGAGAATAAGAGAAAAGTAGAAAAGCATTATTTAAATTGCTATATGATTTGATTAATTGAATGAGCATGAATTAATTTGAAAATTAAAAATATGAAGAAGGAAGGAAGGGAGGGAGGGCGGGAGAGAGGGAAGAAAGAAAAAAAAAAACAGAAAAATGAAAGTAGTTAGGGGAGGATTTGACCTGAAGAAGCAGGACAAGGAAATCGTTTTGGGGTGGGGGTGACACTGATGGAACTCTTCTGTATCTTTACTGTGGTGATGGTCATAAAACTATACTCTTGTCGAAACTCACAAAAGTGTGCACAGTAAGAAGAAACTGTACTGTATGTTAATTGAGCATAATCAGTTTCATGAGAGAAAAGATTCCCATTATATGAATCTAGCTTTACCCTGATGACAAAATTTGACAATAGTTGAAAAACAAAGAAAAATAAGGGTCAACTCATTTGGGAGCATAGGGGCCAAAATCTTACCTAAAATATTAGTAAATCAAATCCAACAGTGTATTAAAAATATGACCAAGTAGAGATTGTGTTGGAATACAATTCAGTAGGTATTCAACATTAGAACATCAGGGAATCAGCTTTAGGAGTTTCTCCAGTGTCTCTGCATTATTGCAGTTTAGAGCAGAGGATTCTTTGTTCAGGGGTCCAGGGGGTGTTGTCCTGGACACTGAGGGGTGTTTAGCAGCATCTCTGGCCTCCACTGGGCTTTCCAGGTGGCTCAGATGGTAAAGAATCTGCCTGCAATTCAGTAGACATGGGTTTGATCCCTGGGTTGGGAAGATCCCCTGGAGAAGGTCATGGCAACCCACTCCAGTATTCTTGCCTGGAGAATCCCATGGACAGAGGAGCTGGGCTATATATAGTCCATGGGGTCACAAAGAGTCAGACATGACTGAATGACTAACACTTTCACTTTTTCACTGGTCTTTACTACCTAGATATCATAGTAACCTCCATCATATATGACAATCAAAAATATCTCCAGAAATTGCCAGATATTCCCTGGGTGGCAAAATCTCCCCTACATGAGAAACTGGTTAAAATCATTGATCAATAGAATAAATAAAGAAACATGTGATCATCTTGATGTCTTATAAACATCTGAAGAAAATGTCTCAAAGATTTTTAAAATACACAATAAGCTCAAGTTGTAGGAATGGATGAGAATTTTTTTTAACTATATGAAGACTAGATACCAAAACTCCACATCAGACACCATATGTAATGCTTAAATATGGAAATATAAAAATGTTCCTGGAATCTTTCACCAATTAGTAGGTTTATACTGGGTATCCTATGTCAGTACTCAAAAAATATTGGAGGCTGCACCTACTCTGTGTTGGTTTAGTTGGAGATAGATTTTGGAGGGAGGCAGAAACGAGCGTGTCTACTGGGGTGATGGGGGGCCTTTATCCTTCACTATGTTGTTGGTTGTACTGGCAGCTTCTTGGCAGCAGGGATGATTATCTGCCTTTGTGACTTCCTGCAGGACCTGAGCTTAGTGAGAAAGTACATAAACAGTCTAGCAAAAGAAATAGATTTGCTTTCGGTTTTCCTGGCTGTCCTGTTGGCTCGCATTTTTCCCCTGCTGTTTTCCTCATTTATTGGACGGTTCTGCCATGATGCTGTGCACAGGAAACTTTACTCTGCTTTCTTAGGCATGATTTGGAACTGTCAGCAGCAGGATGTGTGTGGCGATGATTGACAGTTTTTTAAAATTAATTTTTATTGGAGTATAGTTGCTTTACAATGTTATGTTAGTTTCTACTGTACCACAAAGTGAATCAGCCGTATACACATATATTCCCTCTTTTTTGGACTTCCTTCCCATTCAGGTCATTTTTTTTAACGTATTTTATATTGGAGTGTAATTGATAAACAACACTGTGATAATTTCAGGTGTACAGCAAAGTGATTCAGCTATGCATATACATGTATAGATTGTTTTTTAAATTATTTTCCCATTTAGGTTGTTACAGAATATTGAACAGAGTTCCCTGTGCTGTACAGTAGGTCCTGGTTGGTTATTCACTTTAAATATAGCAGTTTGTACATGTCCATCCCAACTCCCTAATTATCCCTCCCCTACCAACCACCCTTGCCCCCTGGTAACCATAAGTTTGTTCTCTAAGTCTGAGTTTCTTTCTGTTTTGTAAATAAGTCCATGTGTATAATTTCTTTTTAGATTTTGCAAGTAAGTGATGTCATACAATATACATTTACATTTTTAAAAAATATATGACTAAATAAAATCTAGCAGCTACTTGCTACCTGTGAAGTGAAAGACTGTGGACTTGGCATTTTATATTCTTATGTGATAGGGTTTAACTGTGGATGCAGTGAAGAAAACATAGTGTAGTATAGCTTATATATATATATATAATATGAATATACATATACACATATATATAGTGTATATGTATACTGTGTGTCTGTATATATATATATACTATTTATTTACTTATTTAGGATTTTCTTGGTTATAACATTAGCTCACATCTCTGCAAAGTAGAGTGGTGGTTCCGGTTTGAGGCAAAGCTTCATTAATTCCCCTGAATGACATCACCAGGGTCAGGGTTTCTATCTTCTTTGCCGTATTACTTCTGTGGAAGCCTTTGTCTTTAAGCTCCACACATGTCTTCTGTCAGTGCCTGTCTCCCTCATGGTGGCAAAATACTTGCTGCTGCACCTGAACTTAAATCTTTATCCCAGAGCATCCAAGGATAATAGAAATGCTTCAGGAGTTTCCATGGAATTTCTGGAATTCAGTCCTCTCTCTTTGGCCAAAACTGGGTCACATCCCTCCTCCCTGTGACCCAATCACAGACAAGACTGATTGGCCAGGTCTACATCCTACACCATGGAAACTTGGGGATGTGACATTAGCACCTCCTGAACCTGGGAGTGAAGCTGGGAAATGGTGGCTCCCCAAGGAACATACAAGAAAGATGGTGGATTCATTTCCTGCACCTAATTTTCAGGAATAAGGCACCACAAACTAGGTGGCTTCAGATAATGGAAATTCATCCTCTCACAGTTCCATGGACTAGAAATCTGGAGTCAAGGTGTTGGCAGGGCTCTGCTCCTTCTGAAACCTCCAGGGTAGGACTTTTCCCTGTTTCCTTCAAGCTTCTGGTATTGTCAGGAATCCTTGGTGTTCCTCGATTGTAGCACATCCCTCTAATTTCCTCCTCCATCATCACATGACCTTCTCCCTGAGTCTGTATCTGCCCCTGTGTCTTTACATGGCTATTTTAAAATTATTTTATTTATGTATATTTATTTATGGCTGTGATGGGTCTTCGTTGCTGTAGGCTTTTCTCCAGTTGTAGTGAGCAGGGGCAACTCTTGGGATTCTCATTGTGGTGACTTCTCTCGCTGTGGCTCCAGAGCTCTAGACGTGTGGGCTTCGGTAGTTATAACGTGTGGGCTTTGTGCTGTGGGGCACGTGAGATCTTCCCAGACCCGTGATCGCACCTGTGTCACCTTCATTGCAGACACTTTCTTCACCACTGGACCTTTACATGGCTTTTTTATCTGCTTCTGCGACCAACCATTGGATTTAGGGACACCAGCTGTTGAGTTTAGGGCCCTAATACATTATGACCTCATCTTAACTAATTACATCTGCAAAGACCCTACTTAAGATCACATTCTCAGGTTCCAAGTACAGATCTTCCCTGATTTACAATAAGATTATGTCTCAATATGTCTTAATATAACCCATCTTAAGTTGAAAATATTGTAAGTCAAAAATGCATTTAATACATCTAAACTCCTGAACATCGTAACTTAGCCTTGCCCTGCTCAGAATACATACATTAACCTGCAATTGGGCAAAATCACCTGTCACGAAACCTATTTTATCATAAAGTGTTGAATGTCTCATGTAATTTATTAAATACTGTAGTGAAAGTGAAAAACAGAATGGTTGTCTGGTCAAGGATGGTTGTAAGTGTATCAGTTGTTTACCCTGGTCATGATGTGGCTGATGTGAGATGTAGCTGCCACTATCCCGAATCTCGAGGGAGGACTGAATCATGTATCACCAGGCTGGGATAAGGTCACAATTCAAAACTCAAAGTACAGTTTCTATTAAATGCATATCACTTGGACATCATCATAAAGTCTGTAGACACGACTATTTGAGGGCCAGTATTTAACACCATGTTGTGCTAAGTTTCATCTATCGTGTCCAAGTCTGTGCAACCCTGTGGACTGTGGCCACCGGGCTCCGCTGTTCATGGGATTCTCCAAGTCAAGAATATTGAAGTGGGTTGCCATGCCCTCCTCCAGGGATCTTCCAAACCCAGGGATTCATCCGGGGTCTCCTGCATTGCAGGCAGATTCTTTACCGTCTGAGCCACCAGGGAAGTTCAGTGACTTAATTTTGATTCTTTATAATACAGCATCACAGGGCTAGGACACTCAAAGGCGTGTGTGGATTGTGTTCTCACTGGAGGCATAGTGAAATGCTGTAATTCTGCTTAGAAAATATTTTGTAAGGGCTTATTGGGTGTAAGACATTGTTCATTCACAGCCAGCTAAGATGTTTTTAATACTTAATTCATATGACTTCATGGAAAGAATAATTACTCCTTGTTTGTATTTCAATAGATCACTGTCCAAAACCTCTATTACAGTATTTACCATATTGTTTGATTGTCTGTCTCCTAGAATAGATAAAGTGTAATCTCTCCAAGGTCAAAATAAGAGTTTCCTATTCATGTTGCACTCAGAGAAGTACTTGGTGTGCAATAAATATTTGTGGAACTTGAAACCTTGAGGATGTATTACCATCTTCCAAAGACTAAAGGTTCTAGAATGGTGCTTGCTGGAAAGCGGATTTATCTAATGTTTTCTAATATCGCCTGTATTTCTTAGGGTACAAAAATCACCCCATCCTCCCAAATGGGTTTGATGCCCAAACTGTAGGAAATAGCATAGCTTACTTTCTAGAGGAATTTTCTATCTCAAACTAATTATATTAAATGTACAGAAATCTGCCTTCACTAGATATTGTTTGAATCTGTGTGGCTGAAACTGGACTACTGTAGTTTAACCTTTTTAACCCAATAGAGGATTATAGTTTTCTCATGAAGAAAATTAGCCCAGAGGAAGATGGTCCAGGACTGATGCGTTCGATGTCCCAGGTTGGCACCATCTTTCCACTATCCTGTCCCCAAAGTATGGCTTTCTCCCTGTTGGTTTTCAGACAGCTCTTCCCCCTCCTTCCTTCTGTGAAGGAAGAATGAGGCAGGAGTGACACATAGAGCAGGAAAGCTAAGTGTTTTCAGAATCCCCAGCAGACTTCTGCTTCCTAAATGCCTGGCAGAACTGTGCCCTGGCCACCCTGAAGGCAAGGGGAGTCGTTGTTTGTGTTTATCAAAGCTAGGATCACTGCCAACTCAAGCAAAATCGAGGCTCTTATAATAAGAGAAAAAGGGAAATGGATTTTGGATAGACGACTAGCAATGTCATCCACACAGGGTTCCTGAGTAAACAAGTCAGTTTATTCAAACTGCTCCTGCTTCAGAGAGAGAGCTCAGTCATATTTTATTTTCTAAAAAATAGACTTTAGACTCTTCAAAAGCAATGAGTATTTTTGTAAATTTTAGCTCACCGTCTAAAACCTCTATTTTGTAGCATTTACCATAGAATTTGTCTGCCATATATACACATTATATATATGTCGTATGTTGTATATATGACATATAATATGTATTATTATATATGGTATATAATATATGTTTATTAAATACACTTATATTTTAAATATAAATACATTGAAAAATAAATATTGATATTATATATATAGACTGTCTTTCAAATGAGATTTTCTGACATTTTGGCTAATTGTTCCAATGCAGACTGTTGATAAGAAACTAATTTTCAAAGCAAATGAACAGCAACAACAAAAAAGGTGGTTGACGGGAGTACTACATTTCAGTCAACTTCTCCTTTGGTAAATCTAGTTTAAGGTGAAGCTTAAACATACATGGGCTTCCATAGTAGCTCAGTTGGTAAAGAATCCACCTGCAATGCAGGAGAACTCTGTTTGATTCCTGGGTCATGAAGATCTGCTGGAGAAGGGATAGGTTACCCACTCCAGTATTCTTGGGCTTCCCTTGTGGATCAGCTGGTAAAGAATCTGCCTGCAATGTGTGAGACCTGAGTTCAGTCCCTGGGTTGGGAAGATCTCCTGGAGAAGGGTACAGCTACCCACTCCAGTATTCTGGCCTAAAGAATTCCATGGACTGTATAGTCTATGGGGTCGCAAAGAGTTGGACACGACTGCACAACTTTCAGTTTTATACACACATATTATATCCTTCCCTGCCAAGGTACCATATAAAATATAGAAAAGAAAAGAAAAAGCTATGAACACAGAACAGAGAAAGATGAGATATGGGGGACTGGGAAGAGGAAATGTGGAGATCTGTGTGGTTGGAGGGGGCTGGGGGCAGTGTAGCCCCAGGTGTAGGGATGAACAGCTAAAGGGCTGTGTGTCCCCACAGAACCTCAGAGAGAGCTTAGGACTCAAAAATATCAAGTCTAGCAGAAAGCTAGTGTTACAGCCATTAACCAAAGCACAGGCATTCACTAAAACCAGGAACAAAATAAAGATGTCTGTGCTCTTCCCAAACTTTTAACATTTTGTTGGTGATATTACTCCATTAACTAGACAAATGAAAGCAATTAGAGGCATAAGAATTGGAAAAGGAGACATGAAAGCATCTCTCTTTGCAGATGATATAGTTATATATCCAGAAAATTCCAAGGAATCAATGGGAAAACTGAGAAAAATAGTAAGACAAACTAATGAAATAATGGATTTATAAAAATCAGCACAAAACTCATAGGCATTCTATATGCAGACAACAAAGACTTAACTTTTTATTTTTATTAACAAGACTGCTCTTGTAATAGCAAAAATTACATAAAGTGCTGAAGCACAAACTTAGAAAAAAAATTCAAAACCAAAATGTAGGAAATTATAAAACCTTCTTTAAAGTTCAAAAGAAAAATGAAAACCCTATTTCAAAATAGAAAGATATACCATGTCGTTGAATAGGAAGTCTTTACATCATGAAGGTAGTTTTCCTGAAAATAATAAACTCAGTGATCTTTAATAAAATTACTATCGTATTTTTTTTCTGGAGCTATACAGGTTGCTTTAAAAGTTCATTTAGAAAACTAAATGAACAAGAAGATTCATGAATATATTGAACAAGAAAAACACGGTGCAGTATACCTGTGCTGTGCTGTGCTTAGTCACTCAATCATGTCCGACTCTTGCGACCCCGTGGACTGTAGCCCACCGGGCTCCTCTGTCCATGGGGATTCTCCAGGCTAGAATAGTGGAGTGGGTTGCCATGCCCTCCTCCAGGGGATCTGCCCAACTTGGAGGTCAAACCCAGGTCTCCTGCATTGAAGGTGGATTCTTTCCCATCTGAGCCACCAGGGAAGCCTACCTAATCTTATAACATATGAGATGGGACTTCCCTGGTGGTCCAGCAGCTGACTCCATGCTTCCAACCCAGGGGACCTGAGTTCAGTCTCTAGTCAGGGAACTAGATCCCACATCCACAACTAAGAGTTTGCATGCTGCAACTAAGACCTGCCACAGCCAAATAGATGAATAAATATTAAAAAAATTAAAAAGCATATCAGAAATCTTGTATAATTAAAGCAGGATCATAGTATTGGTCTTTGTAGTATTGTTACATGGGTAGTGAGATAAATCCATAGGTCATAGTAGAAAAAATTTATCATGCTGAGATTTATTATGAGAAAGCATTACAAATCAGTGGAGAAAAGATGAACTTTTTAATAAGAGGTATAGGAATAGCTGAATACACCTTGTGAAAATGACATGATATGCTGCTCTGCGCATATCATACCAGGGTAAATAACACATGAATCAGAGATGTAAATGTAAAAGCAAAACACACTGAAGCAATAAATGCAAATACTAGTAGATAATATGGATGAATTCCTCCATAATCTGAAATTCCTCCATAATCTGAGAAAAAAAAAAAAAACCCTCCTAGGACCCAAAATTCAGAGAGAAAAAAGATAGACAAATAGGATGACATAAACAAAGCTATGAATGGGGGAAAATTCACCAGAAGGCAAACATAACAAACTTCAGAAAATATCTATAAATTTTAAGACAGACCTAACCATATACCTATGAAGAATTTTTAAAACCAGAGAGAAAAAAGGTCACTGGCCCTAAAGGGAAACGTTCAGAGGTATAAACAGTTTGCAGAAAGTAAAAGCACATGGTCATTCAATATATCAAATATGCTCACTGTTGATCATATACAAGGAGATGTAAATTAAAAGTGTTTTGAGATACCACATCTCAACCCCCACCCCCAAATTAATAAAAAAAAAATCGAATGTTTCATAGCATCCTCTTTTGGCATAGCCGTGAGGAAGGGAGCAGATGAATTAAAAATGCCACAACTCCTAAGAGAGGGAATTTTATGATATCCCAATGATTAGACAGGCATGTGCTGTTTGACCAGCAATTCCAGGTCAAGAGATCTCTCTTCAATGGACAGTGTCAAATATTAATACATGAAAAGATGGATATGCATCTTGCAAGGTTGTTTGTCATAGGGAAAGATGTGTGGAATTTACCCCTGAAAGGTGATCTCTGCCTGCATTTGAACCACTCGGGTACCACTGCAATGCCCTCATTCATTGCCCCCTGCTCCTGCTAATGATATCAACAGTAGTTTGCCATAGTAACACCTGTTTTGTGAGCTCCATCTGCAAAGAGGAATTGGGAGATGGATTGGGAGAACTTGCAAAAAGAAAGTGTAAGAACCTGTCAATTAGGACTTGGGAGGTAAATGAAAGAATATAGGAGCCTGCCTGCTTGCTTGAGGGTGCCTTAGGCATCAGCATTGTTCATTCCACAGTCATCCTTAGGACCAGTCTTGTGTGTGTGCTCAGTTGCACAGTCATGTAGGATCTGCGATGCTACAGACTGCAGCCCGCCAAGCTCCTTTGTCCATGGTATTCTCTTAGGAGAATATATAATAATATAAATATAAATAAACCAGGTATTTTAAATCCATATAGACTTTATTTTCTTGCTTCTTACTATTGTTCCATGGAAGTGAACTCACACTGTCCATTATGGACACCACTGGACCCCTGTGGCTATTTAAATTAAAATTTTAAGTGATTTCAGTCACACTGGCCACATTTTTAGTGCTAGAAACCTCTATATTTTTTCTCCAAGTGGAAATAGCTGTATTTCTTGTGATGATTATGATTTTTCTTATATGTATGTTCATTATAAAAATGTTTTTAATAAAAATGTATTAAAAAACTCAAAGATTTGGGACTTCCCTTGTGGTCCAGTGGTGGAGACTCTATCTGCCAACGCAGGGGATGTGGATTTGATCCCTGGTCTGGGAAGATCCTACATCCCTCTGAACAGCCGAGCCACACGCTGCAACTACCAAGCTCGAGAGCCCATGCTTTGCAACAAGAGAAGCCACCACAATGAGAAGCCCACACACAACTAAAGTACCTTCTGCTCACTGCAACTAGAGAAGGTTCATCGGCAGCAACAAAGACCTAGCACAACCAAAAATAAATAAATTAAATATTTTTGAAAGCCAAAGACTTACTCTAAAAGCATGTCCACTTCCCAGAGTATTACTGAGGTTGGCAGATTTTACATTCCTCTAGTTTTTGTTTTTTTGTTGTTTTTTTTCTATCCATTTATAAACATGCTTGACTTTCTGGGCCATTCAAGCATTTCGGTTGTGTTTCTGTGCTTGTATCAAAGTGAGTGAATGATGTTTACTATTTTATACGCATTATTAAGTTCTACTGTCGGAGTTCTGTGGCATATAAATATGAAATAACGTAGTGTTCAAATATGTGTATTTACTATTGATAGGTACCCAGTGCTTTCACACTCTATGTGTAAAGAAATGCTTCTGTTTATCTTACAGAAGTTGGAACAATATACGGAAATGTCAGAACATTGCTGGCAATATAATCTCCTGAACTGCCGAACACTGTCATTCACATTTCCTACAGGTGGTTCACCCACTAGGTTCTCAGCATCCACAGGATGAAAAATTTTCTCCCGTGGTGTTTTTGTCACTGGAACAGAAATGATTAAAGACACAGAAAATGTTTATGTTTTCTCCAAGAGAATCCAGTAAAATATTCATATTGCTTTGCTTGTCTTCTTCTGAACCTGTGTTCATGAAAACGTGTCTGTGTATGTGTGTGTATCAGACAGACAGACTTTCTATCTTAATTCACTTCTATTTCTTACACATTTTTTTTTCCCAAGAAAGACATAGGTAAGTTGGAGTAGAGACATACAGACATAATGCTTCCTTTAAATAAAAGTGGATTTCTCTCTGAATGTCTATCAGTCTCTGTACTTAAAAAGTCATTACAAGACTTCCCTGGTGGGCCAATGGTTAAGAATCTGCCTGCCAATGCAGGGGACACAGGTTCAATCCCTGGTCTGGGAAGATCCCACATGTTGCAGAGTAACTAAGCCTGAGAGCCACAGCTACTGAAGCCCATGCGCCTAGAGCCTGTGCTCTGCAATAAGAAGTCATGCACTGCAATGATGAGTAGCCCTTGCTCGCTGCAACTAGGAAAAGCCCACATGCAGCAATGAAGACCAAGTAAAGCAAAATAAATAAAAATTCATTTAAAAGTCATAAGGTTTACCTACTTATGGTCAACCTATGTTCATGGAACCCATGAAACTCAGACACACACGCATAAACACATTTATATGTACAGAGAGTTCATAAATGTCATGAACTTCATATTCTCAAAGAAATTAGTGACCCCAAAATTTTAGAACCACTGACCAGAGCATGCTTTATTACTTTTCCTCTGACCATCTGTCAATGGTATTAAATGACCATGTGTAAAAATATAAGGCACCCAAGAATAAACTCAAGAACAGTTGTTTGGGAGCAATATGGAAAAAAACCCTCAAACTCAACTAAGGGATAAGAAATAAGACTTCTGTCATTGAAGTCTTATTCATGTTCCTGGATGATTAAAAAAAAAAAAAAAGTTGATACCAAGAAGTGGCAGATCCACAGCAAATTAATTTATAAATGCAGTATTATGCTCATTTAAATCCTAACAGGGTGGTCAGAAAAATAACCAAATAATTCTCAAATTCATCTAGAAAAAAGAATGCTTAAAAGAACCAAAATATTTCAAAAAAGAGAAGTAATGAAATAACCAAAATATTTCAAAAAATGAAGATACATCCTGCACATAAATTATAAACCTACATGCTAATCACGTATGAAAAAAATAGAATGGAAAAATTCATACTCAGTGAGTATACATGATGCCAGGCACTGTCCAAATGCTGAAATTAAGCAAGAAAGACAAGATCCTTTACGTTCTAATGTGTGCAAATGGAGGAGAAAATGCTATCTTACAGACAGAGTGATGGTAAAAATAAAACAGTGTAAAGGGTGGTGCTTCAGGAAAAATACAATGCTAAAATTGGATGGATTGCCAGGAAAGGTTTCTCTAAGAACAATAGGTCAATGGCACAATGGTCAATTTCTTTCAAATCCAGAAATGAACTAGTTTATTTTAGTAATTTGGCATCTATTCATGGTGATATTTCAAATCATCCCACCATGGTTGTCTAGATGTTTCTGTAATTGTTTCTGATAAAATAAATACATGATTTTTTTGTAAAGAAAAATTTTTTATTCACTAAAAACTCAGAAAAGCACAAAGCATTTAGAACAAATCTTGTTACAAACTCTCAATAAGTATTAGGTATTATTGATTATTATTAAAAAGTTAGAATTGATATACATACACTCATTGCCTTTTGGGTTAATCAGCCTTGCCCTAAGTAAGGTCCAGGCACATTATATGGTTAAGTGGGGCATTATTTTTTACATTTGGTTTCCCTGGGGACTTTTTTTCTTAATTTTTCTTGGAGTACAGTTGCTTTACAATGTTGTGCTGGTTTCTACTGTAGAGCGAAGTGAATCAGCTATCCGTGTATCTGTATGCCACCCTGTGGGACTTTGTTCCCATTCAGGTTACCACAGTGCATTAAGTAAAGTTCCTTGTGCTATGCAGTAGGTTCTCCTTAGTTATCTATTAATATTTTATACATATTATCAGTAGTGTATATATGTCAATTCCAGTCTCCTAATTCATGCCACACACACTCACTTTCTCCCTTTGTATCCATATATTTGTTCTCTGTGTCTGGGTCTCTATTTATGCTTTGCAGACAAGACCATTTATACCTAAATACATGAATTTAAAGTTCAATCTTACGACTTTTTCTCTGAGCTTCTCAGAGACAGAGAGTGCCAGGGTCACTTCCCATTTGTAAGAATTCCACGATTCTAACTGATGAAGAAATGGCAAAGACAGTTACAAGTGTCATATTGTATTTTAAAGGTTTATACTTAGCAAATTAACATTTTTAACCTCTGTAAAATTGTGTTAATTAGAAAATGACTTGGCTTGCATTCTGTTTTTCCTGCGAATCACTCTGTAATTGCAATTAAAACCTAAATGTTGCTAAAGAGATATATAGCAAACATTTTAATAACTTTAGCTTCCTAAATTAGGTCTTAATCAAGGCTTAATTTTTTCGTTCATTGTTGATTTTGAAAAGTTGGACCCTGGTTTAGGAAAAGTCATTTCAAGTTGCCTTTTCTGGTAGCATTTTTCTTATATCAAGGGGACCTTTGGTTTATCTAATAAGGACATTGTTAAAAGAAAATTAATCTGTCATTAACATGCAGTGTGTGCTGGAGGAATAGAGGCAAGGAGAAAAACTAATAGGCTTGAACAGAACTCTGTATTCTGTGTCTGTATCTGAGAACGCGACTCCCGGGACCATAGTTGGTATACTGCACAGTTTGAGGTGAGTAGGATGCTTTCACACAAGAGTCTAAATATACAACCCACCACCTGTGAGGCATAGGAAGCAACCTGGTCTCATTTGTCTCACTGCTGAAACTTCAGGTTCAAACCTAATGTGCAGTGTGTATATGGTGTATGGACATGTGTGTCTACTTATCATAAATATCCATGTATGCATTAATACATACAAGACGTATGTATGCATATAGGCGCATGCATGTGTAATTACACGTTTGTATGTGTCTGTATAAATGCTGCTGCTGTTTAGTAAGTCGTTGTGCAACTCTTTTGGACCCTATGGACTGTAGCCTCCCAGGCTCCTCTGTCCATGGAATTTCCCAAGCAAGAATCTGGAGTGGGTTGCTATTTCCGACTCTAGGGGATCTTCCAAACCCAGGGATTGAACCCGAATCTCCTGTCTTGACAGGTGGATTCTTTACCACTGAGCCATCTGGGAAGCCCATATGTATAAATATTTGCGTATAAATATGTATATGTGGACATATTTTGTAAAAATATACATTGAAGTCTGCTTTAAAAACTTTCTTTGTTCCTAATTCACTTTCAGTTAAAGTATATAAACAAACACTGTTTTCCAAAAGTATAGTTTGTAAGACTAAAGTTGAATTACTCTAAAACACAAATTTGACTAAATTTGACTAAAAATTTGACTAAATTCTTGACAACTCTGAAATTTTATTTTGTATAACCATCATGAAAAATGTATTTATAATATATTAATGAATGTATTTATGAAGAAGGATGCTCCTCTTTTTAATGAGGTTTCTGAGTGATTCTAGTGGAGGTAATGGAATTCCAGTTGAGCTATTTCAAGTCCTAAGAGATGATGCTGTGAAAGTGTTGCACTCAATATGCCAGCAAATTTGGAAAACTCAGCAGTGGCCACAGGACTGGTAAAGGTGAGTTTTCATTCCAACCCAAAGAAAGGCAATGCCATAGAATGCTCAAACTACCACACAACTGCCCTCATCTCACACACTAGCAAAGTAATGCTCGAAATTCTCCAACCTAGGCTTCAATAGTACGTGAACCAAGAACTTCCAGATGTTCAAGCTGGATTTAAAAAAGGTAGAGGAACCAGAGATCAAATTGCTAACATCTGTTGGATGATATAAAAAGCAAGAGAGTCCAGAAAAACATCTACGTCTGCTTTATTGACTATGTCAAAGCCTTCCTGGACTGTGTGGATCACAACAAACTATGGAAAATTCTTAAAGAGATGGGAATACCAGACCACCTTACCTGCCTCCTGAGAAATCTGTATGCAGGTCAGGAAGCAACAGTTAGAACCGGACATGGAACAATGGACTAGTTCCAAATTGGGAAAGGAGTCTTTCCCAATTTGGCTGTATATTGTCACCCTGTTTACTTAACTTATATGCAGAGTACATCAGGAGAAACGCTGGGCTGGATGAAGCACAAACAGGAATCAAGATTGCTGGAGAAATATCAATAACCTCAGATATGCAGATGACACCACCCTCATGGCAGAGAGCGAAGAGGAACTGAAGAGCCTCTTGATGAAAGTGAAAGAGGAGAGTGAAGAAGCTGGCTTAAAACTCAACATTCAAAAAAAGATCATGTCGTCTGGTCCCATCACTTCATGGCAAATAGATGGGGGAACAATAGAAACAATGACAGACTTTATTTTCTTGGGCTCCAAAATCGCTGCAGATGGTGATTGCAGCCATGAAATAAAAAGACGCTTGCTTCATGGAAGAAAAGCTATGGCCAACCTAGACAGCATATTCAAAAGCAGAGACATTATTTTGCCTACAAAGGTCCGTCTAGTCAAAGCTATGGTTTTTCCAATAGCCATGTATGGATGTGAGATTTGGGCCATAAAGAAAGCTGAGCACTGAAGAATTCATGCTTTTGAACTGTGTTGTTGGAGAAGACTCTTGAGAGTCCCTTGGACTGCAAGGCGATTCAACCAGTCCATCCTAAAGGCAATCAGTCCTAAATATTCATTGGAAGGACTGATGATGGAGCTGAAGCTGAAGCTCCAATATTTTGGCCACCTGATGCGAAGAACTGACTCATTGGAGAAGACCCTGGTTGGGAAAGATTGAAGGCAGGAGGAGAAGGGGATGACAAAGGATGAGATGGTTGGATGCCATCACTGACTTGACGGACATGAATTTGATCAAGCTCTGGGAGTTGGTGATGGACAGGGAAGCCTGATGTGCTGTGCTCCGTGGGGTTGCAAAGAGTCAGACATGACTGAGTGACTGAACTGAGTGAATCAAACTAATTGGATTCTATGGAAATTTGGGGATTTTAATAATTTAATTAGACAAATTATTAGACTATTTAGTCTAATAAACCATTATCTAAAAAAATGAGAACTTGATTAAATTTCCCTTCTAGAAGAAAAAAGAAATTCTAAAGAAAAATATCTGGTATCTTTCGTAAATTCTTTTTTAAAATGATTTTTAAGTCAATATGTTGTATTTTCATTTTTATTCAATTCAAGAAATTTTCTTTTTCTTTTCTTTCTTTTTTGGCTACACGGGATCTTAGTTCCCTGACAAGGGATTGAACCCATGCCCCGTGACATGTAAGCACAGTCTTAACCACTGGATTGCCAGGGAAGTCCCACTTTCACGAACTCTCATTTTTCCTCTTTTGTAAGATTCAAAGGAAGTTATCTACTTACTCTATATCCCTACAAGTGATGAACTGTGGGAGGATGGGAGGTGGAGAAGAGGGATTCATCTTCGTAAAGAAATATGGCAGTCTTTGAAGGAGTCATCCTTGATGTTCTTATTTCACCCAAGGCCCACTCTGAATCCATCAGCAAATGCCATTGGGTCTACTCTCCGAAAGAAACCGTGAATCTGGCCACTTGTCAGCTCACCTCCCCCAACATCACTCCTTGCTTCTTCCCTTGTCCCCACAGCCTCCTCTTCACCCGACATCCAGGGAGATTCTTGTAAATCTCGTATGTTTGGTCTTACTCAATAACTAATATTTAAGTTTTTCAAAAATCAAAATGATGGATATAGGTACCACATCTTCTTTATCCATCACTCTGTCGATGGGCGTTTAGGTTTCTTCCATGTCTTGGCTATTGAAAATAGTGTTGCAATTAACACTGGGGTATATGTAACTTTTCAAATTAGAGTTTTCTCCTGATATATGCCCAGGATTTCTGGGTCATGACATATGTACACTACCATGTGTAAAGCAGACAGCTAGTGGGAACCTGCTGTATAGCACAGGGAGCTCAGCTCAGTGCTCTTTGATGACCTAGACGGATGAGATGTGCGGAGGGTGGGCAGGAGGCCCAAGAGAAAGGGGCTGTTTGTATACATGAGGCTGATTCAATGAGTTGTAAAGTAGAAACTAGCACAACACTGTAAAGCAATTAGACTCCAATAACAAAATGACATGGAAATATATAGACTGAGATGTCTTCTCCCCATTTCATTCATGGCCACACCATGGTCCCACAATTAGAATGTTATACTTTTATTTTTATATTCCATCCATTTTTACATTTCAAAAAAAAAATGAGTGCTGTTTTTAACATTCAAATCAGAGAGCCTCTGTGCTTAAGAACTAAAGTGACTTCCTGTGTCACTCAGAATAAAATCCAAAATCTTTACCAGAGAGAAAGCCCTTATAGTTTCTGGCCCACTTTCTCTTTCCTTACCATCCCTCACACATGCCCAGCACACACCAACCTCAGGGCCTTTGCTCATGCTCTGCCCCCCACCTGGAACACACTTCCCTTTGCTCTCCCTTGGCTGGTTCTCACACTTCATCCAGCCCCTTTCTTGAATGTGACCTCTGCAAAGAGCCTTTGCTGATCCATCTTTCTAATTAATGTTCTCTTTATTCTCCATCTACTTTACATATCATCATGAACCTATGAGTTTTAGAGAATCTATAAAAAGAATATATATATATATATGAATGAATCACTCTGCTATACACTTGAAATGAAAACAATATTGTACATCAGTCATATTTCAATTAAAAAAATTTTTTAGGCAAGGTTTTATTGGGGCCTCTGCTGCAGCAGTGGGGAGGAAGAATAAAAAACAGATTTCCTTGCTCACTCCAAGGAGGGAGTGAGCTTGTTCCTTAAATGGAGAGAGGGTAGGGGTGTGTGCAAGGGTCAGGCAGGAGGCGTGGCTTAGGTAGTTTGCACACCCCTCTGGTGGTTTTGTGTGCAGAGGGCATGGGCAGTATTCTACTTTTGCTCCCAACACCCCGTTTTTGCTCCAGGCTCTTCAGTTAGGTTTTTTTTTTTTTTTTTTTTGGTCTCTTTGTATCTTTTGTCCAGAGCGAATATATGGCTTCCCAGGTGGCTCTAGTGCTAAAGAATCTGTCTGCAAATGCAGGAGACATAAGAGATGCCAATTGGATCCCTGGGTTGGGAAGATCCCCTGGAGTAGGAAATGGCAACCCACTCCAGTATTCTTGCCTAGGAAATCCAATGGACAGAGAGGCCTGGTGGGCTACAGTCCATGGGATTATGAAGAGTCAGACAGAGACTAAACAATATATATATATAGATATATATATATATATATAGATATATATGAATCACTTTGCTACTAAAGCAACATTGTAAATCAATTATATTTCAATTATTTATTTTCAATTATTTTTTAATTAAAGTTTAAATTTTAAAAATTTTAATTAAAAATAAAGACTAATACAACATCACTCACTCAGCAGAATGCCAATAGCAGGGACCTTTTCCCTCTCACATTCCTCTATATCCACAATTGCTACAACCTTGCCTGACAAGTAGTAGATGCTCCAAAGATAGCAATTGAACACATAAATGAACAGTGACAAATTGTTCAGGAGAGGTCTTTGCTTTTGTCTGATTTTTTTCCCCATTACAAGTGCATTGCACTTTCCACAGCAGATGTGTTCTTCAGCAGTTACATATGAGCTGAATTTTTGCAGGTGAAAATCTATTTAAAATGCATTAGTGCAGTTTTCTATTTGAGATCATTCACTTCACGTGAGTGCTCTGCCATCACTTCCTAACATCTGTTTTGTGAATTTCCTCCTTACGACACTCCTTTTAAGGAGATACGTGTGTATTCTAAAGGATGTGTCTACATTCTTCTAAGAGAGACATGCCTGGGAGCATTTTCTAAAGCCACTTGCTGCTTTTCAGCATTCCAGATGAATCTTCTAATCACACGGAGACTCACTGTAGCAGTCACCTTGCCTGACAAGTCTTTGATAACAAGCAGTAAAATTACTCAAGCCATGGGAACTTTATCCTTTGGGTAATTGAGGTGACTTGGAGGGAACTGCTAAGTGAAGACTATTGTTTATTTATGACAAAGTCCTTTAATAATTTGTATTTGGCACTCAGTTGGGACTTTCAAGGAGCCAACCACAATCCTGGTAAATGATTCCATGGGATGGGTCTTCTTTGATAACCCATGGCTGAAAAACACAATTCAAACTAGTAAACAAAGGAGAATTCATCCATGTAAGTACGTGGACATTCAGAAATAAGATTGCCTCCGGATGCTGAGAGAAATACACCCCCAGGACTAGATCCTCAATCTCTCTGCTCTTCACCAGCTGTCCCACCAGACTCCCCGGCCATCCTCTCAGCCTCATGGCCGGTGGAAAATAAACACTTTCTTTACCCTATCAATTACAGAATGAAATGGATGGATTACATCTTGTCCTTGAACTGAAGGGCTGAGGCATGTTGATTAGCTGAGATTTAACATTTCTGGTTGAGAACCCTAGTAAGAAAGCTCATAGACCCGTGTGACAGGCAGTGAGCTCTACCTCCCAGACATCTTCTCAGAGGGACTCGGAGGAACTCTTATAGCCCATCTTCCTTTCGGTCCCCAGTGAAAATCTCATTGAACTGGAGCTGTACAGGCTCAAATGAATGCTGGGTTCTAGCTACCACCGTAAGTTTGATTTCTTTTATGAAGCCTTAGGGGCAGACTTCTAGGAAATCTGTTCAAAGCTATTTGTCAAGACTCCCCTAAGAGTTTCTAATCTTTCTCTCTTTGGTCATCCTCCAGACAAACAACAGCAACAACAAATTCCAAAACTAGATGGTAAATGCACACGCGGGAAACCTGGCTAGTCAAGAAACTAATCCGCCCTCTCCTGCCTCGCATGGAGTCTAGGGTAGCTGCTTTCTGCCCTTGGTGATGCTGGGTTGTAGAAGGGGATGGAATTGGAGCCTCCATGGTTGGGCTTCTCAGTGAACTCATCTCCCTCCATTCGCTTCCCCCGGTGGTACTGAGACTGATGCATCCACCATCACAGAGCTAGCAGACCCATCAAGAGAAGACAAACTGAGTCCACCAGCTGACTTCATGGGATCAGTTCACATCCTTAAACACTTGCGGGCATCTATAGAGAGCCAGATTATTCTGGTCACTGAGATTGAAGAGAACAGAGGAGGTGGAGAAGTAGAGGGAAGGGCACCCAGACTCAAGCCAGAAGCTGGGGCTTCAATAGCCTGTATAGCTGTATTGCCTGTATAGCTCCAGTTCAATGACATTTTCTCTGGGGACTGAAAAGAAGATGGGCTATAAGAGTCCCTCCGAGTCCCTCTGTCATTCTGCAGCTCAAATCACACAGATCCCTCACAGCCAAACTCAGTGCAGAAAAATTAAACCAACAGTGGATTTCAGTGAAAACTTGAGGGGTGTAATGGAAAAGAAGCATCACCCTAGATCTATCGACGGAGAAATAGCCTAAGAGGACTGCACGCATGCTCAGAACTTTGCTTATGTTTGGGAAGTCAGACTAAAAGAAATTATGCTGTATTTTTTCCTTCGTTGAATAATTTCTAAATGACCAACCTGCTGTGACTCACGTTTTTCCCACAAAGATCTTGGTAGTTTTCCCACTCAAATGGAACAACTGAGAGTTAATGCGAAAAATATTACATATGTAACTTGGCATCCAGATTATATATTTTACCCAAGAATTTTTCTTCCAGAAAGTGCAAATTATACAATTCCCTTCCCATCATACTGATTTGAAAACATCAGTGTTGAGTGGATTGGACCCTGCGGTTCATTGATTGGAACTTGGAGATGCAAAATGAATAAATTTCACTGCCGAAGTAGCCCAGGTGGCCCTGCATATAAAGAGGTGTGGGCCACGTAAACCCATTGGCAGGACTATGGTTCAACCCAGCATAGGTTACAGATTCAAACTAAAAGGATTCTCTGTTAACTAATGTGCCTGCATCTGTGATACCAAGCAGGGTTCTTGGCCTTCCTTAATCAATAGAAACTTATCAGAGACTAGAAAAGAAATTCAGCCAGGGCTTTATTGGGGCCCCTCCTGCAGCAGTGGGGAGAGAGAGCAAATAACAGGCTCCCTTGTGCTCTCACTTCCCAAGTCAGGGGTGAGCTGGTTCCTTATATGGGGTGAGGGGAGGGATGTGTCCTGAGGTTCAGCTGGAGAGGTGGCTTAGGTATTTTGCCTACCTTTGCAGGGGGCTTGTGCAGTACCCTCCTTTAGCTCCTGAACCCTTGCTTTAGCTCCCAGCTCTTCAGAAGCAGCAGTTGGGTTTTTTGATCATTTTGTATCTTGTCCATAATTTGCTCCAACTGCACATGCACAGAGTTATTTCTAGTCCCTTATAGTTTCTTTGCATTTTGTTATTCGAGGAGTTGTTTGTCCAGGTACAAGCAGTGCAGCAAAGCGTCCCAGTCCCAGCCTGTTTCAGGCAATGGCACCCCACTCCAGTACTCTTGCCTGGAAAATCCCATGGATGGAGGAGCCTGGAAGGCTGCAGTCCATGGGGTTGCTGTGGTTGGACACGACTGAGCAACTTCACTTTCACTTTTCACTTTCCTGCATTGGGGAAGGAAATGGCAACCCACTCCAGTGTTCTTGCCTGGAGAATCCCAGGGACGGGGGAGCCTGGTGGGCTGCAGTCTATGGGGTCGCACAGAGTCGGACATGACTGAAGCGACTTAGCAGCAGCAGCAGTTTATTCCCACTAACCCTGAACTTGGTCTTTTCACCTAGTCTGCATTCTGGGTTTCTCTCATAACTCCTGAGGTACAAGTTTCCCCAGTCCCTTCTCCTCTCATCTTCTGTGACTTTCAGGTATTACATATACTATTTCCCTAAGGTGTTCCCATGCAGGAACCAAAGCTTTGGCCCTAAATAAAAGGCCCTGATTGCAGGGGTCTGTCAACTCCACATCTGTGGGTTGACTTTTGCCTTCTTGCGAGACTTCTGGTTCCACAACCTGAGATGAATCAAAGTAGAGCTCAGTGAAGCCAAAGCAGATGTGGATTGTCCAGACTGGATGCCACTATTAAGCTATGCTTTCCATTCAAGGCCATTTTAGGGAAAAGAATGTTGGCTGACAGAAGAGTAGAATTATTTGTTGAGTGGGAAATCATTCAACCACCCCAGAATGATCACTGATTGCATCAGATACATTCCCAGACATGGAGAAAGATGAATGAAGATACTGACACTGCAGTTTTCCTGAATTCTCAGCTCCCAGATTCTTTTCTCTGTTGATCCTCAGTCCCAGGATAGGCATAATAGAATCAAGAAATGAGAAAGTGTTCAACCAAGTTTTTGATAGATACTACTCTGATTGCCTTCTAGGGCTATTTTTCATTATATTTTATGGTGTTTGTTGGAAAGGTTAAATGCATAACACGGTTAAGGATCGGTGGTGTTGTAAAGAATGCTGTTCATCAAGAACACAATTAATCTAGTTTCTGACCCTAAATGACACAGCCACACACTTGGTGAGTGATGGGCATGGAAAACTCCGTCTCTCAGACAAGCAAGACTCCTCAGAAAGCTCACAGGGCAAAGACGAATTTATTAAAGGCCACTTGGAGAGGTCAATAAACATTTGTTGTGTTTTCTATACTGAGACGCACTGTGTGAGGTGAGATGCTCAAAGTGGACTACAGGTTCTTACACCCCAGAGTACTAAAAAAACTAAGCGTATATTGGCAATATTCCTATAAGATTAAGAATCGGTTTATTCTTCTGATCAGGGCTTGGGAGAAGATATGAGTTATTAAATAAACTTACCCACAAGCTGAAGCTTCAATATTTTGGACACCTGATGCAAAGAGCCCACTCACTGGAAAAGACCATGACACTGGGAAAGATTGACAGCAGGAGGAGAAAGGGGTGACAGAGGATAAGATGGTTGGTTGGATGCATCACTAACTCAATGGACATGAGTTTGAGCAAACTCTGGGAGATGGTGAAGGTAAGCTGGTGTGCTGCAGTCCATGGGGTCACAAAGAATTGGACACAACTTAGCGACTGAACAGCAACAACCCACAAACAAAATAGTCATATAAGTATGTTTATGGGATAGATACCATAGATACTTTGTGGAAACAGATTTTTTTTTTTTGGCTGCACCACAGAGCATGTGGGATCTTAGTTCCCCAATCAGGGATTGAATTCAGGCTCCTGCAGTGGAAGCTTGGATTCTTAACCACTGGACCACCAGGAAGGTCCCTGGAAACAGATCTTAAATTACAATTTTGAGTGCACAAGCAGTGTGACTGTCTTTATATTTTCTTGGACAAAGATAAAAGTTTCAGGAAAGTGTAAAAACTAACACATTTGTAGAAATAACTCTGTAGACATAGCTTATTTCCATCAAAATGAACAACAATATGGTTTTATCATATTTGCTCTTGGATTTGTTAAGAAATAAAAATGTTCAGATATAACATCATCTTTAAATAGGACCTTATGTAGTGTGTTGAGTTGAGGTGCTTTAAGAAAGAATCATTGGTAATGTGAAAAAGATAAAGACTTTATTCTTTTCTTCTACAGAAATCCAAGCTGCCTAGTTACCCAGGCTAGGAAGGCAGATGCAACTACATGGTTGTTCAAGACCTAGACTCTTTCTAGTGTCTTGTTTTCTAGGACAGTGCCCTTGTCCACATGGAAACAAGTGGCCCAGCACCATCAAGTCCTTCTTTCAGTTAGAAGGAAAGGAAAGAACAGGTGGCCGTTAAGGAAATTCCACTTATAGATGTGATCTTGGGGTTACACAGGTGATTTTTTTCTCATCATCCAGTGGATACAACTTAGTCACATGTCTACAGCTAAGTGGTATTGGGCTGGCCAGAAAGTTTGTTCAGGTTTGGCCATTTCACAACCAATGAGCACTGAAGAATTGAGGCTTTTGAACCATGGTGTTGGAGAAGACTCTTGAGAGTCCCTTGGACTGTGAGGAGATCCAACTAGTCCATTCTAAAGGAGATCAGTCCTGAATATTCACTGGAAGGACTGATGCTGAAGCTGAAGCTCCAATACTTTGGCCACCTAATGCGAAGAACTGACTCACTGGAAAGGACTCTGATGCTGGGAAAGATTGAAGACAGGAGGAGAAGGGGATGACAGAGGATGAGATGGTTGGATGGCATCACTGACTCGATGGACATGAGTTTGAGCAATCTCCAGGAGTTGGTGATAGACAGGAAAACCTGGCATGCTGCAGTCCACAGGGTCACAAAGAGTTGGACATGACTGAGCGACTGAACTGAACTGATGTTATGAATATAGCAGATCATAAACTCAGCTTATGAATCAAGGTCCTATTATTAGCAGAAGAAGGGAAATGAATTGGAGGAGACAATTAGCAGTTTCTTCCACAACCACCTCCTCCAACCTCATCCTTTTCCCCACCGTCCCACGATTCACCTCTGTCCTTTGTTTGGTGTGCATCTCTCTTTTATGCGAATGTGAATTAATTTTCACTTTACATAAATAAAGATACTGGACATAGTGTTTTGCAGTTTTTTCCTTTCACTGAATTTGTTTTTTGAGATTAATCCATACCCATATTCATATATGATGAGGGCATGACAACCACTTCAGTATTCTTGCATGGAGAATCTGGTGGACAGAGGAGCCTGAAGGGCTATAGTCCATAAAGTCAGAGAGAATCGGACGCAACTGAAGTGACTTAGCATATAGCACATATTCATAATTCCTCCCCAGTGTGGTCTTAGCAACTCACCAACCTGCCAAGTTACACTAGAATATCACCTCCTCATTCTTGCTCTCCTTCTTACTGTCAAAAGTCACAATTAGCCCCCACTCCAGTATTCTTGCCTGGAAAATCCCATGGACAGAGGAGCCTGGCAGGCTACAGTCCATAGGGTTGCAAGGAGTCAGACATGACTGAGCATGCATGCTATGCAAATGGATAAAAAAATAGCACCTAAAATATTTCTTAATAAAAGTTAATTTCTATTTTGAATCTCCTGTTCTACTTGGTGGTAGAAATTCTTAGATGATTTGGTGTACTCGTACCCTCAATGGGGTGCTTACATAGAGGACAGTGAATAGATGACAGAGTCCTCATGTCATGTTTTTTAAACACTTTACAGATGTATAATTTACATTTTGTCAAGTTCCCTGTTTTTGTGTACAATTCAGTGTACATTTTGGCTTATGTACTGAATTGTGTAACCATCACCACAATCCAATTTTAAAACACTTCCGTCACCCCAAAAAGATCACGGGGAGCCTTTAAAGCCAATCTCCCTCTTCTCCACCAGCCCCAGGCAACTGCACATTTAATTTCTGTCTAGAGATTTGCCTTTTCTGGACATTTCATATAAATGGAATCATATAATATGTGGTCTTTTCAATGTTGTTTTGTTTCTAGCTGGTGTGACGTGACATGTCACTGAGTGTGTTTAGGGCATCGTTTTAAAATTTTTTATTATTTGAATGAAGAGTTTTTTTGGCTGCACAGGCTCTTCGCTGCAGTACATGGGCTTCTCTAGTTGCCCAGAGGCATGTGGGATCTTAGTTCCCTGAGCATGGATCGAACTGAGGTTCCCTGCACTGGCAGGCGTATTCTCATTGGAATTCTCATTGGAACCAGGGAAGTTCCTTTAGGGCATCTTATGTGCGCAGTTTAGCACAACAGAGGCACCAAGCTCAAAACCTCATCAAATGCTGTTCCCTGCTTCTAAACTCCTTCCCCTGGGAAACTCCTTCTGACTTCTCCCAACTCTGGGGTGACCCAGCTTTGGGAGTTCTTTATCACCCCTAGAATCTTCCACAGAAGTTCCAAGAAATAATGCAGCCTCTCAGAGATTTATCTGTTTCTTTAGTTAGTGATCAGGGAGAAAAACACTTACTGTCATTTCTGAGCCAACCGATCTCAATAATTTTATCGACCAACCGGGTCCAGTCCTTGAGTTTCTGAGTAGTATTTCAGCCTAGCAGGCAGTCGTAATCACCTCTTTTCATGTTCCAGGTTTGTATCCCCAGTTCTTGCAAAAATGTATTGAAGGAAGCAGCAGCCAGCAGGGATAAAATTTCTTCATGTTTCTCAGCAGAAACCATAATTGACAGTAATAGCTACAACTCCCAGCTCAGAGGCCAGTGTTATTTCTTTCCCCGCCCATCATTCCGAGATGGCAGAGTTTGATCAATGGTTTAGCGTTCTCGGCTTGTTACTGAAAAATGTGCAGTGCCACAAAACTGCTTTGAGATGGAAGCCGTTTAATTCAATTTGTAATTCTGCCTTGTTAACGAGGTGATGATGAAAAGCCTTGCTGCTTATTTCAATATTAATTTTAAATGATGGTCCTGTCAAGAAAAGTATTTCTATTTGGTTGTGAGGTGGATGTCTCTTTGGAGAAGCCTGACAGATAAGTGATTGAATTCTGGGATGATATTTATGTTTCCGGGGCTTCCCTGGTGGCTTGGTGGTAAGTGATTGAATTCTGGGATGATATTTATGTTTCCGGGGCTTCCCTGGTGGCTTGGTGGTAAAGAATCTGCCTGCCATGCAGGAGCTGCAGGTTTGATCCCTGGGTTGGGAAGATACCCTGGAGAAGGAAATGGCAACCTATTCCAGTATTCTTGCCTGGGAAATCCCTCGGATAGAGGACCCTGGCAGGCTACAATCTACAGGGTCGCAAAAGAGTCAGACATAACTTAGAAACTGAACAACAACAATTTATGTTTCCCAGGGAAGAGCGTGACCGTGGTTGGTACTTAGAGAGCGCTGCTTTGCTCCTTCTGTGTACGCGTGTCACTGTGGGTTGTGACGGGCATTTTTGAGTGATGGATGTTACTGTACTCAGTTTGCCATGAGTTTCTGGCTGAGGTGTCTGAGCCAGCTGGAGTCTTATTTATCTTCATGAAAGTATAGCCACTCAAGACTCTTCCAGAGGGGCTTTTGAAAAGTTTTTCAGGGTTAGGTAAAAGAAAGTAGTTTTCAATTTAGCCAAGTTTCTGAGAAGCAGCCTACGGCAAGTATGTGAACTTTGCTCCGCTCAAAAAGAGAACACGAAGGCTGCAGTCTGGCCCTGTGCCATCCCAATGGAAGAAGGTTAAGTATGCTCTCAGCAAACCCTGTAACATACTCTGAGCCACTCCTCAGACACAACCACCACTCTCCTGGAAAAAGACAGGAAAAATCCCCGGAAGTCACCGCATCTAAATGCTGACCAGTGAAACAAACTGACACAGCAGGGCTGATGGACATTTTCAACACAGAGCTGGTTGGTTTATTCGCTCACCTTCATTGATTCATTCACTCATTTATTAGATACATTTTGGTACCTCTGCAGTCACACACCCTGGGCAAAGATGGTCCATATGACATAGCCCTTCCTTCCAGGAACTCTGACAGTCTTGATCAGAAATCAGAAACTCACATCCACTGGCTGAGTGTGTCCCACAGATAGCACTTCTGTTGTCCAGTGAGATTTTCTTCTTTTGAAGTATAGTTGATTTAAAATGTTGTGTTAGTTTCTGGTGTACAGCCAAGTGGTTATATATATATATATATATGTATATATATATATACACACACATATGTATATATACATACATAAAAAGTTGGACACAGCTGAGTAACTAACAATGTATATATAGATATAGATAATAGATATACATGAATATCTCTATATATACATATCCATTTCCATTACAGTTTTTTACAGGATACTGAATATAGTTCTCTGTGCTATACCATTGGACCTTGTTGTTTGTCTATTTATATATGTTAATAGTAGTTTGTATTTGTTTATACTCCCAAGTTATCTCTCTGCCACCTTCTTCCCCTTTGGTAGCCATAAGTTTGTTTTCTATGTCTGTGAGTCTGTTTCTGTTTTGTAAACGAGTTCATTTATATCATGTTTTAGATTCCACATAGAAGTGATAGCCTGTGGTATTTGTCTTGCTCTTTCTGACTTACTTCACTTAGTGTGATAGTCTCTAGATTCATCCGTGTTGCTGCGAATGGCATTATTTCATTCTCTTCTTATAGATGAGTAGTATTCCATCGTATACATGCACCACGCCTATATCCATTCATCTGTCTGTCAATGGACATTTAGGTTGCTACCAGGATGTGGTTCATGAAAATTCATTACACACCTTGTTTGAAAAATCAAGGGCTTTGATGTGAAAATCTAGGCTTCCAGCATCTTGAAAAATCAAAACAATCTGTAATGACTAAGTGACTGAGCACATATACAAGTGGCAAGCACACCATATCATCTGCTAATAATAATATTATTACGTCATTATTGTGTCAGTGTTCAAGTAGAGATAAGTTCATTGAAGGAAAATAGTGAAATGACAAGAAGCATGCTAAGGCAGAACCTTGAGATTCGCTTTTCGTAGGGTAAGAGAAAAAAGTAACCATGGAAAGAATAATGGTCTTATTAATCCACAGATATAATAATCAACAGTATACAGAACTTATAATGTGCTAGAATATACACACACACACACACACACATATATGGTACATATGGGTGTATGAGTATTCAGTTCAGTTCAGTCGCTCAGTCGTGTCCGACTCTTTGCGACCCTATAAATTGCAGCACACCAGGCCTCCCTGTCCATCACCAACTCCTGGAGTTCACTCAAACTCACGTCCATCGAGTCAGTGATGTCATCCAGCCATCTCATCCTCTGTTGTCCCCTTCTTCCTCTTGCCCCCAATCCCTCCCAGCGTCAGAGTCTTTTCCAATGAGTCAACTCTTCACATGAGGTGGCCAAAGTACTGGAGTTTCAGCTTTAGCATCGTTCCTTCCAAAGAACACCCAGGACTGATCTCCTTTCGAATGCACTGGTTGGAACTCCTTGCAGTCCAAGGGACTCTCAAGCGTCTTCTCCAACAACACAGTTCAAAAGCATCAATTCTTCAGCGCTCAGCTTTCTTCACAGTCCAACTCTCACATCCATACACGACCACTGGAAAAACCATAGCCTTGACTAGACGAACCTTTGTTGGCAAAGTAATGTCTCTGCTTTTGAATATGCTATCTAGGTTGGTCATAACTTTCCTTCCAAGGAGTAAGCGTCTTTTAATTTCATGGCTGCAGTCACCATCTGCAGTGATTTTGGAGCCCCCAAAAATAAAGTCTGATACTGTTTCCACTGTTTCCCCATTTATTTCCCATGAAGTGATGGGACCGGATGCCATGATCTTCGTTTTCTGAATGTGGAGCTTTAAGCCAACTTTTTCACTCTCCTCTTTCACTTTCATCAAGAGGCTTTTTAGTTCCTCTTCGCTTTCTGCCATAAGGGTGGTGTCATCTGCATATCTGAGGTTATTGATATTTCTCCCGGCAATCTTGATTCCAGCTTGTGCTTCTTCCAGCCCAGCATTTCTCATGATGTACTCTGCATAGAAGTTAAATAAGCAGGGTGACAATATACAGCCTTTTTGTTCTCCTTTTCTTATTTGGAACCAGTCTGTTGTTCCTATTTGAGTATTAGGACATGTTAAATAATTGTTTCACACAAATCGCACCATAGTATGATATTAAGACCCACATTTTACAAATAAACAAGCTAAAATAAGAAGAATTTGAGTAACTTTCTCAACACCCCAACACTAGTTTGGAGCTGAGGTTAAGAACACAGCCTGGCTCCTTGATCCCTATCTTCAACAGATGTACTCTGCTCTGATGTTGTTGTTTAGTCACTAAATCAAGTCTAACTCTTTTGTGACCCCATGAACTGTAGCCCACCAGGCTCCTCTGTCCATGGGGTTTTCCAGGCAAGAACACTGAAGTGGGTTACTATTTATTTCTCCAGGGGATCTTCCCAACCCAGGAATCGAACCCACATCACCTGCATTATCAGGTAGATTCTTTACCACTGAGCCACCAGGGAAGTCCCCCCTCTGCTCTTATACTATACTCTAGATAGAAAAGGTTGACCCAGATGAGATCGAGTGACATAGGGGTTAGGGACTGGTGATCACAGAGTCACCAGGAAGAAGCATGAGGACCAAGGATGGTCCTTTGAAATCTGCAAATAGGAGGTGAGAATGGACAGTCATTCGGATTTCCTTCCAGCATCTGTACCTGCCCTGCCAATGAGTACACCTGAGTTCTCCTCTGGAGGCTTGCCCTGACTCATGGCTCAACCATGGAGAGAAGAGAGGACATCAGGAATCTCTGACTCCTTCCACACATAATATCGGCATCAAATAAGGTCATCGATACTATCTTTTCTAGATTCCACATGTATGTGTTAATACAGGATACTTGTTTTTCTCTTTCTGACGTACTTCACTGTATGACAATCTCTAGGTCCATCCACATCTCTGCAAATGACCCAATTTCATTCCTTTTAAGGGCTGGGTAATAGTCCATTGTATGTATGTACCATATCGTCTTTATCCATTCATCTGTTGATGGACATTTGTGTAGTTTCCATGTATAAATAGATAACTAATAAGAACCTACTGTATAGCACAGGGAACTCAACTCAATGCTCTCCAGTGACCTAAATGAAAAGGAAAACATTTTTTTAAAGGTGATCTATGTATACATATATCTGATTTCATCTTCTTGGATCACAGCCTTGTCGTGGTGAAGTGGCTTGCATAACTCAATGAAGCTATGAGCCATGCCATACAGGGCCATTTAAGACAGATGGATCATAGTGAAGAGTTCTGAAAAACTGCTCCATGGGAGGAGGAAATGGCAACCCACTCCAGTATTATTGCCTGGAGAACCCCATGGACAGTATGAAAAGGCAAAAAGATGTGACAATGGAAGATGAGCTCCCCAGGTCAGATGGTGTCCAGTATGCTACTGGGGAAGAGCAGAGGGCAATTATTAATAACTCCATAAAGAAAGAAGCAGCTGGGCTGAAGCAGAAATGACACCCAGTTGTGGATGTGTATGGTGGTAAAAGTAAAGTCTGATGCTATAAAGAACAGTGTTGCATGAGAACCTGGAATGTTAGGTCCATGAATCAAGGTAAATTGGATGTGGTCAAGCAGGAGATGGAAAGATTGAACATTGACATCTTAAGAATCAATGATATATTTCTCCATCATAGATGGAGAAATATACCATGTTCATGGATTGGAAGAATCAATATAGTGAAAATGAGTATACTACCCAAAGCAATTTATAGATTCAACGCAATCCCTATCAAGCTACCAACAGTATTCTTCACAGAGCTAGAACAAATAATTTCACAATTTGTATGGAAATACAAAAAACCTCGAATAGCCAAAGCGATCTTGAGAAAGAAGAATGGAACTGGAGGAATCAACCTACCTGACTTCAGGCTCTACTACAAAGCCACAGTTATCAAGACAGTATGGTACTGGCACAAAGACAGAATTATTGATCAATGGAATAAAATAGAAAGCCCAGAGATAAATCCACGCACATATGGACACCTTATCTTCGACAAAGGAGGCAAGAATATACAATGGATTAAAGACAATCTCTTTAACAAGTGGTGCTGGGAAATCTGGTCAACCACTTGTAAAAGAATGAAACTGGACCACTTTCTAACACCATACACAAAAATAAACTCAAAATGGATTAAAGATCTAAACGTAAGACCAGAAACTATAAAACTCCTAGAGGAGAACATAGGCAAAACACTCTCCGACATACATCACAGCAGGATCCTCTATGACCCACCTCCCAGAATATTGGAAATAAAAGCAAAAATAAACAAATGGGACCTAATTAACCTTAAAAGCTTCTGCACATCAAAGGAAACTATTAGCAAGGTGAAAAGACAGCCTTCAGAATGGGAGAAAATAATAGCAAATGAAGCAACCGACAAACAACTAATCTCAAAAATATACAAGCAACTCCTACAGCTCAACTCCAGAAAAATAAACGACCCAATCAAAAAATGGGCCAAAGAACTAAATAGACATTTCTCCAAAAAAGACATACAGATGGCTAACAAACACATGAAAAGATGCTCAACATCACTCATTATCAGAGAAATGCAAATCAAAACCACTATGAGGTACCATTTCACACCAGTCAAAATGGCTGCGATCCAAAAGTCTACAAATAATAAATGCTGGAGAGGGTGTGGAGAAAAGGGAACTCTCTTACACTGTTGGTGGGAATGCAAACTAGTACAGCCACTATGGAGAACAGTGTGGAGATTCCTTAAGAAACTGGAAGTAGAACTGCCTTATGATCCAGCAATCCCACTGCTAGGCATACACACTGAGGAAACCAGAAGGGAAAGAGACACGTGTACCCCAATGTTCATCGCAGCACTGTTTATAATAGCCAGGACATGGAAGCAACCTAGATGTCCAACAGCAGATGAATGGATAAGCAAGCTGTGGTACATATACACAATGGAGTATTACTCAGCCATTAAAAAGAATACATTTGAATCAGTTCTAATGAGGTGGATGAAACTGGAGCCTATTATACAGAGTGAAGTAAGCCAGAAGGAAAAACATAAATACAGTATACTAACGCACATATATGGAATTTAGAAAGATGGTAACAATAACCCTGTGTACGAGACAGCAAAAGAGACACTGATGTATAGAGCAGTCTTATGGACTCTGTGGGAGAGGGAGAGGGTGGGAAGATTTGGGACAATGGCAATGAAACATGTAAAATATCATGTAGGAAACGAGTTGCCAGTCCAGGTTCGATGCATGATGCTGGATGCTTGGGGCTGGTGCACTGGGACGGCCCAGAGGGATGGTATGGGGAGGGAGGAGGGAGGAGGGTTCGGGATGGGGAACACATGTATACCTGTGGCGGATTCATTTTGATATTTGGAAAAACTAATACAATTATGTAAAGTTTAAAAATAAAATAAAATTGGAAGAATAAAAAAAAAAAAAAAGAATCAATGAACTAAAATGGATAGAAATGGGCGAATTTAATTCAGAAGATCATTATATTTATTACTATGGGCAAGAATCCCTTAGAAGAACTGGAGTAGCCCTCACAGTCAAAAAAGAGTCTGAAATGCAGTACTTCAGTGCAACATCAAAGACGACAGAATAATCTCTGTTCGTTTCCAAGGCAAACCATTCATCATCACAGTAATTCAAGTTTATGCCCCAGTCCCTGATACCAAAGAAGCTGAACAGTTCTGTGAAGACCTACAAGACTTTCTAGAACTGCTGCTGCTGCTGCTAAGTCGCTTCAGTCATGACTGACTCTGTGCGACCCCAGAGATGGCAGCCCACCAGGCCGTTCCTGGGATTCTCCAGGCAAGAACACTGGAGTGGGTTGCCATTTCCTTCTCCATTTCTAGAACTAACACCCCCCAAAAAAGATGTCCCTTGAGTTACAGGGGATTGAAATGCAAAAGATGGAAGTCAAGAGATACCCAAAGTAACAGGCAAGTTTGGCCTTGGAGTACAAAATGAAACAGGGCAAAGGCTAATGGAATTTTGTCAAGAGAACATACTGGTCATAGCAAACACCCGTTTCCAACAACCCAAGAGATGACTCTACACATGGACCTCACCAGATGGTCAGTACTGAAATCAGATTGATTATGTTCTGTGCTGCTAAAGATATAGAAGCTCTGTACAGTCAGCAAAAGCAAGACCGAGAGCTGACTGTGACTCAGATTATGAGCTCCTCATTGCAAAATCTATTAGGCCATTCAGGTATGACCTAAATCAAATTCTTTATAATTTTACAGTGGAACTGATGAATAGATTCAAGGGATTAGATCCAGCAGACAGGGTATTGGAAGAACTGTGGACAGAGGTTCTTAACGTTGTACAGGAGGCAGTGACCAGAACCATCACAAAAAAAGAGAAATGCACAGTTGGCTCATCTCAGTCGTTGTGACCCTAAAAATCCACACATACTCTGTAAACAGGTGAATGTGCTGTGTTCCAGTAGAACTTTATGTATAAAAACAGAGAGGCCTGATTTGCTCTTGCCTCTAGTTTGCCAGCCTCTGGGGTAGACTATATTCTAGAGGAGTTTGTTGGTGTTAGAAAGTACAGGAGTATCCGTGCCTCCACAGCATGATAATCCCTGTCATACAATCATTTTCCTCCTCAGCTGGTCCTCCAGCATCGCAGCTGGTGGTGAGATTCAGATGTGGGAGGTGTGGTCCTGATGCTCTAGGAGGAGGTCTTGATAGTCGCTGATGGCAGTGGTCCCTATATGGCATTTCTTAGTTTCTATTTTATTTTCAAACATCTTATTTTATATTGGGGTGTAGCCCATCAACCATGTTGTGACAGTTTCAGGTGAACAGCGAATGGACTCAGCCATAGGAAAACATGTATCCATTCTCCCCCAAACTCCCCTCCCATTCAGACTGAATATAACATTTCTTGGAAACTTATTGGTGGGGTTTACTCTTGAAATTTCCTGTAGTAGAAGAGGAATTACAATCCTCAATTATGTCATCAGGCTGTGTGTCTTCACATCCTTTCTCTTCATACGTTTGACCTTGGACAAGTAACCTAGCCACTCTCTGCTTCATTTTCTTCAGCATTTCCTGGAAATGGTAATATATCTACTTCCAAGAGGTTTTTAGGAATTAAATGATCAAATACTTTGTATAGCATAGAGCAGATAGTAAATGCTCAAACTTTGTTAGCTCTTATAATTTTATTTATAGAATATCATTAGTTCCAATATTAGCATGGTATTAATAAATGCACTGTGCTTAGTCATTCAGTCATTTCCAACTCTTTGCAACCCCATGGACTGTAGCCTGCCAGGATCCTCTGTCCATGGGATTCTTCAGGCAAGAATACTGGAGTGGTTGCCATGCACTCCTCCAGGGGCTCTGCCCAACCCAGAGATGGAACCCCAGGTCTCCCACATTGTAGACGGATTCTTTACAATCTGAGTCACCAGGGAAGCCCAAGAATACTGGAGTCTGGTAGCCTATCCCTTCTCCAGGGGATCTTCCCAACCCAGGAATCGAACCAGGGTCTCCTGCATTGCCGGCAGATTCTTTACCAGCTGAGCTACCAGGGAAGCCTGGTATTAATGAATGTGTTGGTATAAATATAGTACAATATTAGCATGAACACTAGCATTAGTATTAGTATTGGGACTAGAGTAAGGGATAGTGTTGGTATACAGTGTTAGTGTTAGTTGATATTAGTGTTAGGGTTCGTATCAGTATTAGGGTTAGTATTAGAATTTGTGTTCCTGTTGGAATTTAAACAGACCAGGACCCTATGGGTCCTTGCTGCCCCTTCCCCCGGCCATGTCCTCTGCCTGCCTTTTGTCTGTGGAAAACTTTAGTCAAAGAATACGTTTAATCAGAGAAATGGGAACATACAAAAGCAAAGGAAAACAAGTAAAAGGAGACCAAATAATAATAATGTAATAATTAAGGACCTTTAGTTCCTTCTTAAGGACTATAGATAACATTCTGAGCCGTATCCTGTGAGCTGTCTTATAGGTACTGAAACCCCAAGTGGAAAAAGTTTAAGAAGTTAACTACATGATGACCAGATTGTACCCATAACAGAAGCTGCCACAATTCTAAGAACTGGCCTTAAAGAAATGGGAACAAATGGACCCTGGAACTGAAGATTGTGTGCGTGCTAAGTTGCTTCAGTTGGGTCTGACTCTTTTGTGACCCTACGGACTGTAGCCCACCAGGCTTCTCTGTCCATGGGATTCTCCAGGCAAGGATAGTCGAGTGGGTACTGTACCTAAAATAACCAAGATGATGCTGATCCGAGCACCAGTGACCAATTTCAAGATGACTCTCAGAGCTTACTGTGCTGTTTCTGCATGTAGCCCCCTCTTACTCTCTAGAAAAGCTCTTGCCCACTGGTTGACAGGGTGCGACTGGGCCTTTGGACAGACATCTGCCCTCCCCCAGCCCCAGGGCTGGCATCGGAAGTAAAGCAAACTTTCCTTTCCACCAGCCTGGCCTGTTTATTGGCTTTTGAGCAGTGAGTAGCCGGACCCCCGCACATTCTTTTGGTAACAGAATCAGTGTTAATATTATGTTAGGGTTAGGGTTAGGGTTGGGGTTAGTGTTGCTGTTAGTATTAGGGTTAGTACTTGTGTTGCTGCTGCTGCTGCTAAGTTGCTTCAGTCGTGTCCGACTCTGTGCGACCCCATAGACGGCAGCCCACCAGGCTCCCCTGTCCCTGGGATTTTCCAGGCAAGAGCACTGGAGTGGGGTGCCATTGCCTTCTCCGAGTACTTGTGTTATAGTACCATAATTAGTGTTAGTATTTGCATTAGTGTTAGTTTTGGGTTTAGGGTCAAGTTTAGTGACGGTATTAGTATTGGGTTTGGGGTCTGAGTTAGTATTAACATTAGCGTTGGATTTGGCGCCAGGGTCAGTATTAGTATCAGTGTTGGGTTTGGGGTCAGGGTCAGTATTAATGTAGATATTGCTATTAGTATTGTGGCACCAGTCCTGAGAAACAGTCACTCTACACTTTGGTTCCTGTTTCCATGATTGGTCAGGAGCATGTTCCATTGCAAGCATCAGAAACCCTCTTGTAACAAGGGATTTAGGGCTGTGTGCATCTCATAAATCAGTTCATTACACAGGACTGAGCCACAGTAAATTATCAGGAAGTGTTGTCCTAACTGGCCATTGTGTAGGGAAACCATCAGAGACAGAGACCTGCAGGAACAGCGTGGGAACTGTGTACACCGCATAGTGGCCTGTCTCCGGTGGAAATTAATTAAGAGGTTCTAAAACTCACCCAGATGCATCATTGATCCTCTCTGAGCCTCTGAGCCAGCATGTCAGGGTTGATCCCAGCCTCTTCCTCTTCTTTTCCTAATAGAGATTCTATCTCCGGGGAGTCTGTTAAGTATGCACCAATGGTTTGGCTGCTGGCCCGCTGCTCTCTGTAATACACAGTCATAAAATATGCAACAGAAGATATTGTTTGCCTTCTGAGCAAACAATTCAAGCTCTAAATTATTAAACCTGAAAATAAGAAAGAGAGACATTTTTAGCAGTTAATCTTGTCTCCTAACTCTCCCGTCAGTGCCTGGGAAATTTGATTTGTGTTTTTGACTAATTCTTGCTGCATATTTAAAGAAGAGGGAGATTGCAGTCTTGTTCTCTTAAAAACCAACCAGATAGTCTGGTGGGTGGGAGATGAATGAATAATCTGTTTATTTTCAGGTCGCTGGGAATAACAAAGATACAAAACTGTTTTCCCCCAAATGTCCCACTAAATCTATAATCCAGTAAGTTTAAGAAGCCCTTTAACCATTTAAAATGCTCATTGGGATGCAGAGAGGGGACAAAGCTGCAGTTTCAGATGATGTATGTATACTACAGACAATTTGAGATGAGTGGAATGGTTTCTGACTATGAGTCCATCTACACATGCTGTCTTGGGAAAGAGCGATAATTGGCTTCTTTTTTGTATTTTCCAAGAATTTAAGATAGAACATGACACCTTAAAATGGAAGCATAAACACTTGCACTCTAACATGGGAGGAAGTATAGGAACTTTTTTCCCAGTGCTTTAAGACTGTTTTGTATGTACACATCACCAAGAGATTGTGTTCAAATGCTGACTCTGATCCAGGAGGTCTGGAGCAAGCTTGAGAATATTCTTTTCAACCAGTTCTAAGAGATGCTGGTCTGTGGACCACACACTGAGTAGCCAAGGTTCATCCTTGAGGAAAAAGTGGAATGATGACCTGATGTGTACCTTCTATCCATAAATAGAGCCAGGAAAGCAAAGTGTTGCCGTGTCATCTGTTTTCTAGGAACCCACCGATCACCTTGACTTTTGAGACATTTTGTCCTGCAGAAAAGACAAAAGCATGGTCCAAATCCCCATGAGTTCTACTGAATGTTAATTTCTTGGAGATTTACACCCAGACAGCTTTGTGGAGCCCTTCCTATTGTGATGCAATTTGTTGCCAGCTGTCTTTTGTCTATTTTCCATTGTTTGTTTTGCTCCTTTTTGTTTTAGGTCACTCTTAAAGTCTCAATAAGCTCTGTTAAATTTTCAGTAGTTGACTTGGCACCTGAATGTTGCACTTTCATACACGAGGTTTTACTAATCAAGCTATCCCCCAGATTCTTTCAGTGCAACTCTTTGTCTGCACCTTCTTATTTCTTGTGATGAGCATGTGCTGTTGGGAGCACGTTGTTGAATCTCTGTGTTGGTGTGTCATCTCTGTTTGCCATTTGGTCTGGAGTTTGATTCTATGAAACTTTTCTTGGTTTTGCTGCTGTTGTGCTGGATCCTCATCTCAGCATGCAGGCTAGTCTTTGGTTGTGGTGCTCAAGCTTCTCATTGTGGTGGCTTCTCGAGCACGGGCTCTAGAGCACTGGCTTCAGAAGTTATAGTGCACAGGCTTAGTTGTTCCATGGTGTAGTGACCCAAGGATGAAAGAGCAGATAAAACCAAGGAGGGTCTTGGAATGCAGGAAAAAAACCAGACCCTTATCATCTTTCCCTCCCCCATGCTCTAACTATTAACAGATTTCATGTCCTCCTGATCAGTATAACCTGTCTCCCTTCCTATCCCATAGGGAGAAGGTATTTGCCTTACTCTTCCCCAACCCAGTATACGTGCCTCATCCAATCAGCAAACGACCCACAAGACCCCATCCCACTCCTTGTACCCTGGGTATAAAAGTAGACTAAGGACCCGTGTTCAGTGTCAGTTCTTCCTTGAGCTGGCCAGCTGTTTTAACAGTGTCTCCCACACTGATAAACTTTATTCCCCGTCATTCTGTCTCATGTCTGGAAATTCTTTTCCAACCCGCACCCGAACCATGACACAGGGCATGTGGAATCTTCACTGGACAGGGCCCAAACCCATGTGCCCTGCGTTGGCAGGGAGATTCTTAACCACTGGATCACCAGGGAAGTCTGAAAACTAGAATTTCTTCTGTCCCTGGACACCTGGCTTTTGGGGGAATGTACAGTCTAAACATGTCTTCACCTGAACTCTCATATTTCACTCTTTCAAAAAACTCCATATCGTGAAAAGTGGCCAATTTTCTAAGTTACATACAAGGTTGACAAACTCAAGATGCCATGGTGTGAAAATTGATCTAGCCTAGCGTTTTTACCTACAATGAACATGATGCATACAATCATGGAAAAGTAATGATTTCTAGTTAATAGCGCGTCCTAGGGTTAATAATTAGGGTCTCCTCTTCTTTCTGGTTCAATTGAATCAATATTTTGTTTAATACTTGAGGTTTAGGACTTTATGTTTTCTACTATCAAGCAGTACCGTGCAACAGTGGGTAGCCTGTACTTTTCCACTTCACAGATCACCTTACCTGTAAACTGCCCTGCTAAAGGGATCTCGAGTCCAGCCTTACTGGTCAATATGATGGACAAGTGACAATTATTATTTTTGCTGGAGCAAGTCTCTATACTGTAAGTATTGCCTAGAAATGATTTTTCAGGGATGATTACAGTAATACTTGGTAATTGAATACCCCTTTTCAGTTTAATGGGCTGGAAAGAATGTAAGTGCTCAAAAAACTGTGATCTGATGTTCTAACCTTGACTTAAATGATAGTGGCTTGAAAAGTGGTAAATTTCAAAGAAAGAGTCTTGTAAACTGGCTTCTGAATTGACATTTGATTATCAGCTAGAAGGGTTTGATATTTAAACTGACTCTTGAATATTTTAGCATAGAAGTTCTTTTTCAGTAGCAGAATGGAAATTTCGATTGTTATTGAAATCTCATAGGCTTTTACAGTACTTCAACCACCACCAAGTTTTTCCAAGAACATGGTGCTGTGTTTAAGATGGATGGATTCTGACCCATCAATTACACCCCTGAGTGAATTATACTCCAGAAGAAATGGATGCATGTATGTTACCAGAAGATATGGACTAGAATGTACATAGAACATGGCCCAAACTGGGACACTACTGAAATACCCAAGAGTAGGATGAATAAATTCCAGTGTAGTCACACAATGCAACACAATACCGCTATGAGAATTAACGATCCATGATTGTACTCAACAGTAGGGATGAGCTCATGTTAATGGGAGAGTCCACACTCTGTCATTTCATTTACATGAAGTACCGAAACAGGGGAAATGAATCTATGCTTTGAAGCAGGAGGGCATGGCAACGCATTCCAATATTCTTGCCTGGAGTATCCCATGGACAGAGCAGCCTGACGGGCTACAGTCCACAGGGTTGCAAAGAGTTGGACACGACTGAAGTGATGTAGCAGGCACATGCTCATCCCTTGAAAGGCCAGGTGCATGATTACTGTTGGGCACAAGGGCAGTTTCTGGAGAGGAACTTCTGGGATGTTGTTAATTTCCTGTGACTTGATTCAGTTGCTAACTACCTGACTAATTTTATGAAAATTTGTCAGACTCTGCCTCTATGCCATGTGGACTTTCGTGACAAAGTTTAAACAATTATAAGGGAATCAAACCAACACCAGAGCCAGACTGCCTGCAATCAGATACTGGGTTTTCACTTCAGAGCCACAGAACCTGAGGAAACTCTTGTAACTGTGCTGGGTTTACATTTGTTTACATGCAAAATGGGAGTCGTAAGCAAAATCCACCTCAGAGATGGCAGCAAGCACTCTAGAAGCAAATAAATTATTAAAAAAAAAAAGAACAACAATGAAAAAAAAAACCAAACCAGAATGTCACCAACCTAATTGTAATGAAAAGCCGTAATTCCAAGTCAGGTGATTGTTTGAAAGGATAGAAGTCATTTTCAGTGTTCTCAGAGGCAGTTAATCCTTTTGTGAGTCATTCAGAGCCAAATCGCCTGCATTTGCTAGGTTTTCTGGGTAACTTTATCACTGTTTATTGGTTTGTCTATGAGTTTCTATGAGGAAAGTAACAAGGAGTCAAATACCAAAAGGCATAGTTGGGCTTAGAGATAACTGTGTTGTAAAAATAAAATACAGGTGTTCAAAAGATGATTTCAAACACAATGTGTATGTGTGTGTGTGTGTGTGTGTGTGTGCTCAGTCACTCAGTTGTGTCCAGCTCTTTGTAACCCCATGGACTGTAACCCTCCAGGTTCTTCTGTCCTTGGAATTTTCCAGACAAGAATACTGGAGTGGGTTGCCTTTTCCTCTTTGAGGGGTTCTTCCTGACCCAAGGATTGAACCTGCATCTCTTGGGTCTTCTTTGGACTCTTTCCCACACATTAAGCTTCTGGAAATAACCATGAGTTTCCATTGTATCTTCCACCTCTCATCACCTTACAGGGGTGATTAAAAGGCCAGGTGATTTATATCAAAGTTGCTTCCAGTGATCGAGACTCCACCTTTCGATGCAGGGGGTGCAGGTTTGAAAACTGTGCAGAATGGCTTACCTTCTTTTTATTCTTATTGAATGCAAACTATTAAGCCTGTAATTTAACCGCCTACACTTATCCACATGTGTTTGTGTGTGTGTCTGCGTGTAATTGTGTGCAGGGCTGTGAACAAATTCAGATATGGGCTGAACAGGACTGAAAGAATGTTTCCACAACACTAAATCACATGTTGCAATGAAAACCATCTCCAGGATAATGCATTTTTATCGTTTATTACCCATAATCAGGTTTATTAAATGTAATCCATTGATTGAATTAAAGGTGTATTCTGAGGAGACCTATCAGATTGAGCGCACCAGTGTTCCCAGGCAATTAGCTCCCTGCTAATCCAAAGGCATGTTGCGATTGAAACTAACACTCATTGCTTTTATTTGTTTCTGTCTCTGAAGCTGCTTAAGACATTTATTTCAAAATTCACTCCATCCACCTCTGCTGTTTGTGTCGACTGAACTTTTCCAAAGGCATGCGAGTCCTCACTGAAAATATTCAGCCAGCAATAATGGTGCTGATGGCTACCTTTGAAAATAGCTCCATTCTGCCACAGTTCACCGAGCCTCTATAGGGAGGAAATGGGATCCTGCACATAGCTGAATGGAGGACGGGGGCGGCATTCTTCCATTTAGAGCTGGCCTGTTCTGCTTCAGGGCAGAGAGCCCTCAGGGATAGCTAGCAGAGCATGGAGAGACCCTATTATTTCATTTTCTGTTTCAGACAAAGCTCTTTAGCTTTCAGCTGCCTTTGACATTATTTGTCTCAGGTTCCCCCCAAAACTTTTGATTAGCTCCTGAGAAATAGACTCTTAGCTATGGAGAACTTTGAAAGTGTGTGTGTATCAGGACACAGCCTGACCACAGCTTTCAATTAGCTTGAAGAGTGCTGGGTGGCAGAACTGCCCTCAAAGTGCTGGATAACTGAAAGTAGTGTTGCTTTGATCAACTTTGGAATATCCATGTTAGACCTAGAATATGGCCTCAAAGGCTGGACTTGCCTGCCTCTGCAGAACTGAATATATGATGTCCATGGTCTTGCCCTTAAAATACCATCACCAATTTTTTTAATTAAAATACCCTTTGAGGTTTGGGGCACCTGATTGTTCTCCACTATATTTTAAAGTTTCACTTTGAGAAAATGATTATTTTGATGTGAACTTGAAAAAGAAAAGAGACTGTAGTGATCGTTAAATGTCATGAAGAGAGACGTGTGCAGATATTTCAGGATACTGTGCAGCAGGAACAGAAACTGATAAGTTTGCAAAATAATGTTGACTTTGAAGATGGTGACTGTAGTTCAGACATTCTTATGATGTGAACACTTCACTGTTCATGTATTTATACCTACTTCACCTCACTTTAAGATGACTTAAAGTGGCTTGATGACCATAGTTAATCATAGAAAAGATAAAATATAAAGAATTAGGGAGTGAAAGGAAAACACAGATGGAAACAGAAAAGTTAAGTTAGGATTCATAACGGAAATAAACACCACGTGGTTCTTCACACTTGCAGGTGGTAAATCAGAGCTTCTTTCTAAAAATCCTAATGGTCAACAGATCAAAGAATGCAATCAAGTAAAAGATTCAAAGTGACCACAAAATGAATCCAAACCAATAACTCAGGGATGCACAACTTCTCTTGGTAACAGGATCTGGGTGGAGGTTTTATGTTGATCCTCAGAGAAGGGACACCGTGGAATATGGTGGACTGTGCCCTTGGCAACATCTCAAATATTGGAAGAATATTTCATTTTTAATTCTACCATTTCATTTAACATTTCTTAATGTAGGTTGAGAACGTAATGCAATTGCTCTTTTCCGGAATGCTATTCTCTCAGATGTCCCATAGTTTATATCTCTCTTGAAATATGATTTGTTTGAAATACCTGATGTCCAGAGAAGGCTTGTGTGTTAGTTTCCTGGAACTACCATAACAAAGAACAACAGACTGGGTGGCTTAAACCACATGAATTTATTTTCTCATAGTTGTAGAGGCGAGAAATAGGAACTCAGTGATTGATTTCTTCTGAGGCCTTGTACCTTGATTTGTACCTGGCCGTATTCTCTTTCTGTCTTCAACTGTCATTCCTTTAAATGAGTGTGTCTATTTCCCAGTCTTCTCTTTTTATAAGGACACAAGTTGTTTTGGATTCAGTTCAGTTCAGTTCAGTTCAGACACTCAGTCGTGTCCAACTCTTTGTGACCCCATGAACTGCAGCAAGCCAAGCCTCCCTGTCCATCACCAACTCCTGGAGTCCACCCAAACCCATGTCCATCGAGTCAGTGATGGCATCCAGCCATCTCATCTTCTGTTGTCCCTTTCTCCTCCTGCCTCCAATCCCTCCCAGCATCAGCGTCTTTTCCAATGAGTCAGTTCTTCGCATCAGGTGGCCAAAGTATTGGAGTTTCAGCTTCAACATCAGTCCATCCAATGAATACCCAGGACTGATCTCCTTTAGGATGGACTGGTTGGATCTCCTTGCAGTCCAAGGGGCTCTCAAGAGTCTTCTCCAACACCACAGTTCAAAAGCATCAATTCTTCTGAGCTCAGCTTTCTTTATAGTCCAACTCTCACATCCATACATGACTACTGGAAAAACCATAGCCTTGACTAGACCGACCTTTGTTGGCAAAGTAATTTCTCTGCTTTTTAATATGCTGTCTAGGTTGGTCATAACTTTCCTTCCAAGGAGTAAGCGTCTTTTAATTTCATGGCTGCAATCACCACCTGCAGTGATTAGAACACCCTAAAGGCCTCATTTAAGCTTAATGTCTTCTTTAAAGACCATATCTCCCCAAAGAGTCACATTTTGAAGTACTGGGCAGTGGGAAGGATAGGACTTGAATATACAAAAATTGAGGGGACATCATTCAGCTCATAACATCTTTTGTTGTTCAGTCTCTAAGTTGTATCCAACTTTTGGAAACCCCATGGACTGCAGCATGCCAGGCTTCCCTGTCCTTCACCATCTCCCAGAGCTTGCTCAAACTCATGTCCGCTGAGTCAGTGATGCCATCCAACCATCTCATCCTCTGTCATCCACTTCTCAGGCCTTCAATCTTTCCCAGCATCAGGGTCTTTTCCAATGAATCGGCTCTTCACATCAGGTGGCCAAAGTATTGGAGCTTCAGCTTCAGCTTGGCTTACCATTCCCTTCTCCAGTTGACCACATTTTTTCAGAACTATCCAACGTGACCTGTCCGTCTTGGGTGGCCCTGCATGATATGGCTCATAGTTTCCTTGAGTTACACAAGACTGTGATCCATGTGATCATTTTGATTAGTTTTCTGTGATGGTGATAACATCTTCTATGCCTACCGTATTAAAAGTGGGGCCTCTATCCCCTCCCTTTGTTATGTATTCTTCAGAGCTTTTCTCTTAGATAGGTTTCCCTGGAAATGGACTTTAAGGAAGAAAGTTGACTGCAGAAGTTTTTCTGGTGAGGCTGTGGGGAAATATACTTATTAGGAAGTAGGGGAGGAGGGGATGGGAGAAGAAGACACTGACCTCCAATTCAGGTGAGGCTTCAACTGATCCAGGTGATTCTAATATGCTCTCCAGGAGAGGACGTTGATTTAAGTGGTACCTTTGCCACCCTTTCTTCCCAAATCTGTGGTCCAAGCAGTTTAGTTCCCTTGTACTCAAATATGGTGGTTCTTAATCATGACTTTATATTTGACTGATGCAAGGCAATTTTTTAAAACCCAGAGACTTGCCCAGTGCACACTCCAGAAAGATTAAATCAAACTCTATGGGAGGCATCAGTATTACCTGGCAATGCAGGTGATCCCCAACACGCAGCCCTCGTCATAAACCTTTGTTCTGAAACGACACCCATCTTGAGTCTGCAGTGTAGACACAACTGCAGATGTTTGGCCTGAATCACAGTCTCTCATGATTGGGCTATTTGTAAAGTACTCTGTGTTTACTGACTGCTGTACTGAATAATTTATTGATTATTATAAGGCTGAGCGTAGTACAGTTGATGTTGATTTATCATCTCCTTTACATGAAGTGGCAAATGACTGTTGGATCTTTTGTGGCAGAAATGATGAGAGATAGAGGAAGCTGAAGTGCACCCACATTCCCTGTGCATTGTGCTGTGGTTGACATTTATGTCACTTTGAGAATTCCTCTGGTTGGCCATGCAAGGACAAAGCTGTTCTTTTTTTAATATTTGTTTGTTTATTTATTTATTTGGCAGTGTTGGGTATTGATTGAGGCACTGAGGATCTTCATTGCAGCACACAGGCTCCTCTAGTTGCAGCACATAGGCTTTTCTTGTTGCAGCATGCATGCTCCTCTAGTTGCAGCATGTAGGCTTCCCTAGTTGCAGCAAATAGGCTCCTCTAGTTGCAGCACACAGGCTTCTCTAGTTGCAGCATACAGGCTTCTCTCAAATAGTGGTGCATGGGCTCCAGAGTGTAGGGACTTAGTTGCCCCACAACATGTGGGATCTTAGTCCCCTGACCGGGGATTGATTCTTAACTACTGTACCACTGGGGGAGTTCTGGCATAGCTATTCTAAGTGGCTGGAGTACTGTTGGTCTGCCCAGGTAGAGAGAGTGCCAGGTAGGAGTTGTTATGATGTTTCCTGGAGCTGGGGTACATTTTAGTGGTTCCCCAGGGGTTACCTGAAGCCCCGCCCAAGTAGAGTTTTTGAAATATTATACTCCACTTCACTGCTACCCTACCAGCTTCTATCCTCCTTCTATAATGCTTCCTGAAATATTGAGTCAGTGGGTTGTTTACATCTCTTAAGCCAAACTATGTAAGCAGGCTTGAGGCAAAATGAGTGTCCTTCTTGCTGTCACTCATCAGGCTTTACGATGCAGTCACGCAAAGGAAATAACCACAGACAACCTGAAAATTGCCCAGCACAGCTCTTGGGTCCCAGTGACGATTTGACTTTCTCAAAACAAAGCTGTGAGTCCGTTCCATGACTCTCTTCTCCCCAGCACTGGTCCTCACTTCTCACCTAGAGACCTCTTGTTCCTACCATCTCTGAATCCCCTTCTACTCTCAGCTCAAAGCATCTACTCTAGACAGAAGGATGTCCCTCCCTCTCCAAAATTCATGATGAGGTCCTCAGCCCCACTGTGACTGTACTGGAAGACAGTGCTTTAGGAGGTAATTAAAGTTAAGTAAGGTCATAAGAGTAGAGCCCTCATCTGATAGGATTATTTGTCTTTGGACAGTTCTTCAGGGACTGGGGGAAACGCATTCTTGCACATTCTGTTTTATTCTTTAAGATTTTCATTTCTTTCTTTTACTCATTTATTTTTTAAATATTTCCCTAAGACTCTAGACTTTTGAAATTTAGCAGCCAGGAAGGAAACTCCATTCTTTCTTGTTTCTCAGAAGCACTGAGCACCCACTAGTCTCTCTGCCTGATAGAGTGAAAGGAAGAAAAGAGAAAAATCAAGAAAATAGCCAGTTAACTTGTAAAAACAAAAAATGTTACCCTACCATAATCCTCAGGTGGCTTGGCTTCATTTTGTACCTTGTAGTCCTTAAGTATCCTGTATGATACTGTCTGAGTGGATCCATGACATGCATTTGTCAGAACCTAAAGAGCCTTACAGCACAGTGAGCCTTAAATCATGTAGGAAGTCAGAGCATCTGAAGAAGGAATGCAGAGTGTGACAAGACAAGTTAACTATATTACAAATGTATAAAACAATCTGTCTTCCTCCCCATAACCAAAAACTCTAGTCTTATCATGAGAAGAAACATCAAACATATTTCAATAGTGGAGATATACTACAGAATATTGTACCAGTATGCCCCAAAACTGGTAAGGTCATAAGATGCAAGAAAAGTCTGAAAAACTTTTACAGCCAAGAAGAGCTAAGGAGATGCAAAAGCTCAATATTTTGTAGAAACCTGGATGGGATCCTGAACAGAAAAAGAACATTAGATTGCAATATGGAGAAATTATGGATTTCAGTTTGGAGAAGGCAATGGCACCCCACTCCAGTACTCTTGCTTGGAGAGTCCTATGGACGGAGGAGCCTGGAAGGCTGCAGTCCATGGCATCGCTGGGGGTCGGACACGACTGAGTGACTTCACTTTCGCTTTTCACTTTCCTGCATCGGAGAAGGAAATGGCAACCCACTCCAGTGTTCTTGCCTGGAGAATCCCAGGGACGGGGGAGCCTGGTGGGCTGCCGTCTATGGGGTTGCACAGAGTCGGACACGACTGAAGTGACTTAGCAGATGGACTTCAGTTAATAATAATATATCAATATTGGTTTATTAATTGTAACAAATTACTGTTGTTGTTCAGTCGCTAAGTCAGGTCTGACTCTTTGTGACCACATGGACCGCAGCATGCAGGCCTCCCTGTCCCTCACTATCTCCCGGAGTTTGCTCAAACTCAGGTCTGTTGAGTCTGTGATGCCACCCAACCATCTCATCCTCTGCTGCCCCCTTCTCCTTTTGCCTTTGATCTTTCCCAGTATGGTATATTGTAACAAATATACCTTAGTAATCTAAGGTGTTAATTTTTGGGGAATCTCAGTGTTGAATATATGGAAGTTCTCTGAAATGCGTTTTCCATTTTTCTGTAACTCTAAAACTATTCTAAAAACTAAAGCCTATTTAAAGAAAAAAAAAATGGATGAACCAGATCTTTGCTTTCTAGAGTTAATATAAATGTGACCTGGATAACACCAATAAGAAACAGGAAGTGTTTATTACATGCCAAGAAGTTTCTACCTAATTTTTTTAAACAAATTTATGATGCTTGTTGTAAAATTTCTCTATTTTTATGAGGCCCAAATGTTTATAATTTAAATACAGTTATGATTGGAAAAGGGCTTGACAGATGGGGTAGTGGAGGGGTAATAATTTAGGCTGGAAGGAAAAGGAAAGAGTTAGTCGCTCTGTTTTGTCCAACTCTTTGAGAACCCATGGACTGTAGCCCACCAGGCTCCTCTGTCCATGGAATTCTCCAGACAAGAATACTGGAGTGGGTTGTCATTTCCGTCTTGAGAGGATCATCCTGACCCAGGAATCAAACCTGGGTCTCCTGCATTGCAGGTGGATTCTTTACCATCTGAGCCACCAGGGAAGCTGGTGGAAGGCTGGAAAGATTTGTTCACATAAGTGATGACATGAAGTCATTTTCCACATTCAGATACATGTATCAACCTAAAGAAAACTTGGTGTGCTACTTTTCTCAGGCTGCTCCAACTAAATACCATAGACTGGGATTAAACAATAAACATCTATTTCTAACAGTTTGGGAGATGGGAATGACTAAGATCAAGGCGCCAATATATTCAGTGTCTGGTGAGGACTCTCTTCCTGGTTTGTAGATGGCTTCTCCTGGCTGTGTCCTCACCAGTGGTAGGGGCCAGGGAGCTCTCCGGGGTCTCTTTTAAAAAGGCACTAATCCCATTCATGGGGGGCTTCCTTCATGATCTAATCACCTCCAAAGTTCCCATCTCCTAAGACCATCACATTAAGGGTTAGGGCTTAACAGATGAATTTTGGAGAGCCCCAGACGTTCAGTCTGCAGAACTTGGCATTTGACTTTCTAAATATTTGTAATGGAATGGTGCCTTAATAGGTTGGTTTTTCTAACAGTGAGAGGGTCCCTGTTTGTATTTATTCCCTATGGCCTCTGTAACTAGTTACCACTAAAGTGAGACTTAAAGCAGTAAACATTTATTCTCTCACAGACCTCACAGAAGTCAGAGGCTGCAGTCAGTCTCACTGCTGTCTGCAGGGCTGGTCCCTTCTGGCGAGTCTGATGGAGAAACCGTTTCCTTGTCTTTTTGAGCTTGTAGAGGCCCTGGTGTTCCTTGGCCTATAACCTCTCCTTCCATTTTCAAAGCTCACCCCTGCAGTTCCTGTTTCTCTCATTGTCGCATGGCCTTCTCTCTCTCTGTGGGGAAATCTCCCTCTTAGGAGAACACTTGTAATGACATTTAAGACCTGGCTAGATAATCCAGGATAATCTCTTCATCTCAAGAGCCTTAACTTAATCACAGCTGCAAAGTCTTTCTTAGCCATATAAGGAAGCATTTGCAGGTTCTGTGGATTAGGATGTAGATATCTTTGGGGGTTGTTATTCAGCTTGACCACACTGGTTCTTAGTTGAAAGAAGTATTGGGGATATGATAGAGAAGAAAGTGAAAAGCAGTGATGCATTCTTTTCTACGTGCCCCACGATCTTCATTTCTGCCTGTGACACCCATCCATCCATGGCCCCAGACAGCATCAGACCTTCCCTGCTCCCAAAGCCTGGCCAGGGGCTGACAGCAACAACCCCTTTCTTTCTTCTCAACCACTGAAGGATACATTGTATCACATGCTCACAGTGGCCCATACATTAACTACAGCCCAAACAAACATGTAGCAGAATCTGGGCTGCAGAATGTATGTTGGCCCAACAGGAAGTGCCCTACTGCTCATGATCATGACTTGGCAAGATAATGTGGGGGCAGGTAAGTTGTTCAGTGTCTCTTGATAACCCCCAACATTGACCCACTTTTAGCAGCTAAATATAGAGACGTACAGACTCCAGTATTTTTCCGTTTCTAATCAGTGCCCTACCACCATCAGCACCACCACCATCATAAGCATGATTATTGGTTACCATCACCACCGTTATCACTGTCACCACCATCTTTATCATCACCATCACCACCACCACCACCATAAGCATGATTATCGGTTACCATCACCACCGTTATCACTGTCACCACCATCGTTATCGTCACCATCACCACCACCACCACCATAAGCACGATCATCAGTTACCATCACCACCGTTATCACTGTCACCACCATCGTTATCCTCACCATCACCACCACCACCACCATAAGCATGATCATCGGTTACCATCACCACCGTTATCACTGTCACCACCATCGTTATCGTCACCATCACCACCACCACCACCATAAGCATGATCATCGGTTACCATCACCACCGTTATCACTGTCACCACCATCGTTATCGTCACCATCACCACCACCATAAGCATGATCATGGGTTACCATCACCACCGTTATCACTGTCACCACCATCGTTATCGTCACCATCACCACCACCACCACCATAAGCATGATCATGGGTTACCATCACCACCGTTATCACTGTCACCACCATCGTTATCGTCACCATCACCACCACCACCACCATAAGCATGATCATGGGTTACCATCACCACCGTTATCACTGTCACCACCATCGTTATCGTCACCATCACCACCACCATAAGCATGATCATGGGTTACCATCACCACCGTTATCACTGTCACCACCATCGTTATCGTCACCATCACCACCACCACCACCATAAGCACGATCATCGGTTACCATCACCACCGTTATCACTGTCACCACCATCGTTATCATCACCATCACCACCATAAGCATGATCATCGGTTACCATCACCACCGTTATCACTGTCACCACCATCGTTATCGTCACCATCACCACCACCACCACCATAAGCACGATCATCGGTTACCATCACCACCGTTATCACTGTCACCACCATCGTTATCGTCACCATCACCACCACCACCACCATAAGCATGATCATCGGTTACCATCACCACTGTTATCACTGTCACCACCATCATTATCGTCACCATCACCACCACCTTTGTCATCATCATCGTCATGATCAAAATCATCTTTTTTTCTAAAGATCAGATGGTTAGTGTTACTTTACTTTGTAAAACTTTTATGTAGAAAAGCGAACTCATAAAATCTGGAGGGAAGAGCATATACTTTGTCTACTAAGATTAAGTCCTGGGGTGGGAGGGAGGCTCAAGAGGTAGGGGATATATGTCTACATATAGCTGATTCACAGTGTTGCACAGAAACTAACACAACATTGTAATTGCACTTCAGTTTTTTTTTAAAAAGACCTAATGGAGGCCCTTCATGGACAAGGCTGATTATTTAAGTTCTTCTATAGGAAGGGGCTCTGAACCCCAACTTCATTCTATTGCCAATGCCGTGGCTGACATGAGCTGTCACTTCAGAGAGAGGGGGCAGTGCACTAATTCACACAAGCGCCATGCAGACCAGCCCTGCTCAGAGCCCAAGATATCAAAGGTCAGGAGGAGTCTCCGGAAACCTTTATCACTTTCCCAGCTTCATGGCAATACAGTGTGAAACATCCAGTCTCTAAGTTTCCTTGAAGACATTGCAAGCCATTTGTGCCAAACCTGGTTTGAAGACATATTTGTTTGGCTCGCATGTTGGTTTTAAGAAATTAAAAAAAAAAAGTTATACATGTTTAATCAGTTATCCATGTTTAATAATAAGGAGCTTTCAATTTTTTTAAATGGACTTTTCTTTGAAAAAGATTAGAAGATCTGCCAATACTGCATTTTTTTCCAGAACCTCCTCCAGTTGTCAACAGTCTCTACCACTACTGTTTTCCTTTAGCTCATTGTGCCCCCTCACTGTGTGACCTGTTTGGTCTTTGTAGTGTTTGAAACTGGAGTTCTTTTTCCCAATATGATACCCTTATATGTGTCAAATACAAAGGGAGTTTACAAGCACGCTAAACTTACTTGATCTCACCTGGCTTTAATCTTTTCCTAAGAGAAGCTTTCCCCTCCCTTTCTCTGTTTGTAGCTTAAGATGGCTGTTCGTGCCTTTGGCTATTCTCTTTGCTGCTGGAAAATTCAGTTGTCATGTTTCATATCACTTTCATCTTGCAGCGATCTTTGCAAATTAGCCTTCTGGCAGATAGAGCCCCAGCTATTTAGATCTGCCCCAAGTTGCCTCTGAACAGTGAGGCGGGACATTTAAAGAATAAATGACAGGGGCACTGGCCCCTGTGGATCCGATCCAGCTACCTGTGAGCATTTAGACACGATGGGCTGATCTTGTGATTGTATTCTCCAGAGTTCTAGCAAAGATTAGTATAGTGTGCCATTCGCTGAATTTCCTATCTAACTTCCCTGGCAATGCTCAGATACAGAACTGCTAATACAGCAAGACTGATATCTGAATTTAAAAAAAAAAAAAAAAACCTGAGGAACAGATAATTTTTATCAAGTTAGATTTTTTAAAACTGGATTGTTGATTAAGGAGATAGTTACCATTAAAACACTGGGGTTGTATATTTCAAATAACAAAAAGATGTCGTAGGTACTCTGTGCCTGATATGATGGCTGCACGACCCACTGAGGTCTCCTCCTTGTACCTTCCTGCTGTGCCATCTCACCATCACAAGGGGGCAGCTGCACCTCCAGGCATCACATGTGTATTCCAGGCAAGAAAGAGAAAGAGGGGAGGGTGAAAAGTGTATGCCCTCTGACACTCCAGCTCTCTATCAGGAAAAATCTTGTTTCCTGGAAGCTACAAAATAGATTTCCAGAAATATACACATGACGGTCCTTCAGCTCTACCATCTCCCACCTCCTCTCCCTCCTCCAGTCAGTAGTTCTTTTCGCCTATTCACTCAGTGCCAGCCTCTGTATGCCAGCTATTGTACTGTACTCCTCTACATTTCAAGGTACTGTGAGATGAAAACTGTTTTCTTTATTTTTTGTGTTTGTTTTTTATGTATTATTAGTGTGAAAAGGATTATAAACCTATTGCAGTACAGTATGATATAGCTGGTTGCTTTTGTTGGGTATCTGTGTGTGTTAGTCGCTCAGCCGTGTCCAACTCTTTGCAACCCTGTGGACTGTAGCCAGCCAGGCTCCTCTGTCCATGGGATTCTCTAGGGAGGACTACTAGAATGGGTTGCCATTCCCTTCTCCAGGGGATCTTCCCAACCCAAGGATTGAATCTGGGTCTCCTACATGGCAGACAGATTCTTTACCATCCTTGCTAGGCTAACCTTGTTGGACATATGAACAAATTGAACTTAATGAATGCTCTCTTAGAACATAACTCATTTGTATGTAGGGAACTTACTGTAGATCCAACATTGGTCACACAGTTATTGAATCATTCCATTATTGAATACTCATGTACCTAGAACCTATGGGGATCTATAAGGTTTGAGTAACAGCAACAGTGAAAATGAAAGGAATTTCTACTACAAAGCCACAGTTATCAAGACAGTATGGTACTGGCACAAAGACAGAAATATAGATCAATGGAACAAAATAGAAAGCCCAGAGATAAATCCACGCACATATGGACACCTTATCTTTGACAAAGGAGGCAAGAATATACAATGGATTAAAGACAATCTCTTTAACAAGTGGTGCTGGGAAATCTGGTCAACCACTTGTAAAAGAATGAAACTAGAACACTTTCTAACACCATATACAAAAATAAACTCAAAATGGATTAAAGATCTCAACGTAAGACCAGAAACTATAAAACTCCTAAAGGAGAACATAGGCAAAACACTCTCTGACATACATCACAGCAGGATCCTCTATGATCCACCTCCCAGAATATTGGAAATAAAAGTAAAAATAAACAAATGGGACCTAATTAAACTTAAAAGCTTCTGCACATCAAAGGAAACTATTAGCAAGGTGAAAAGACAGCCTTCAGAATGGGAGAAAATAATAGCAAATGAAGCAACCGACAAACAACTAATCTCAAAAATATACAAGCAACTCCTACAGCTCAACTCCAGAAAAATAAATGACCCAATCAAAAAATGGGCCAAAGATCTATATAGACATTTCTCCAAAGAAGACATACAGATGGCTAACAAACACATGAAAAGATGCTCAACATCACTCATTATCAGAGAAATGCAAATCAAAACCACTATGAGGTACCATTTCACGCCAGTCAGAATGGCTGCGATCCAAAAGTCTACAAATAATAAATGCTGGAGAGGGTGTGGAGAAAAGGGAACCCTCTTACACTGTTGGTGGGAATGCAAACTAGTACAGCCACTATGGAGAACAGTGTGGAGATTCCTTAAAAAACTGGAAATAGAACTGCCTTATGATCCAGCAATCCCACTGCTGGGCATACACACTGAGGAAACCGGAAGGGAAAGACACACGTGTACCCCAATGTTCATCGCAGCACTGTTTATAATAGCCAGGACATGGAAGCAACCTAGATGTCCATCAGCAGATGAATGGATAAGAAAGCAGTGGTACATATACACAATGGAGTATTACTCAGCCATTAAAAAGAATACATTTGAATCAGTTCTAATGAGGTGGATGAAACTGGAGCCTATTATACAGAGTGAAGTAAGCCAGAAGGAAAAACACCAATACAGTATACTAACGCATATATATGGAATTTAGAAAGATGGTAACGATAACCCTGTATACGGGACAGCAAAAGAGACACTGATGTATAGAACAGTCTTATGGACTCTGTGGGAGAGGGAGAGGGTGGGAAGATTTGGGAGAATGGCATTGAAACATGTGAAACGTCATGTATGAAACGAGGTGCCAGTCAAGGTTCAATGCACGATGCTGGATGCTTGGGGCTGGTGCACTGGGACGACCCAGAGGGATGGTGTGGGGAGGGAGGAGGGAGGAGGGTTCAGGATGGGGAACACATGTATACTAATTAAATAATTTTCTATTAAAGAAAAAAAAAAAAAAGGAGGGACTGACAGAGGAAAGAGATAAGGAAGAAAGGAATGAAAGATGGAAGGAAATGAGAAGAGGAAAGAATACTTCCTGTCCTCAAAACATTCACTCTCTGCTATGAGAAATGGATATGTAAATGAGTAATTAATCAACCTCATATCTATCCCTTGGTGTGGTGATCAGCCCTCAGAATGCAGTGTGCAGATGTACGCTGAACTATTCTAGGGACATCATTCACAGTCAGTGTGGTGTATCTTTGAGTTGGGCAGTACCTGCACCGATGTATACGCCAATCCTAGCACTGGTGATGGTGGTTAAATGGGATCATGTGTGCAGAGGGAGTTGTGATTATTAACTATTTTAGAGTTGAGAAACCTGAGGTTTAAGGAGATTAAAAATTAGATCTCATAACTAATAGCAGTCAGGATTCTATTCTGAGTGTAACTCACTCCAAACTCCATTCTGTCAACTACTATATTTGCCTGCCTACTATCTTGTCTAGAGAATGTTCACGATGACAAAATAAACTTTCATGCTGTAAAATCCCTCTGGGAGTGGCCTCAACTGTGAAGGTTAATAGGTGGATGTTTGAAGCCTTTGATAAAATAATGTAAGTGATCTTTCTTTCCTCAAATGAAACTGATAACAAACACATCTAAATGCTTCTGTGAGAAAAACAAACTTCCTGATGAAATTCTCCTTCACGGCAGCTTTGCGAGATTTTAGCAAATCCCCCATCATGCCCCAAACCAGAAAGGCAACACTGACTTAAAGTTTGTCTTTAATTATATTTAAATCATGAAGCTTAACTGAATGTATTGACATTTATACTGAGAAATTCATTGACATTCTATTAACCTCGATCAGCAAATTAATTCTTCAACCTCAGGCCTAGAGCATGTGAGGGGCTGGAGCACAGTTACACATTGATCATGGGATATGGTGTGGCTTGGTCATGTGGGAATCGACTGGCTAAGCCTAAAGAAACAGACCCCTGGCTTGCAGAGGAGAAATTCACTAGATACGTATTTGAATTATTTTTTGTTGTGAAAGAATAAAACATCTGAGCCTCTCACCTTTCATTTGTCATGTCAGATGGGAGTTGAGAAAACCATTGGGAGAGCCAATCTCTATCAATTAATAGTCGTGTTTACATTTTCACATGAATGGAGATTCTACTCCACAAATTCAGCTACATGCTTAAAGAGATCATGGCTAGTTAAAGAAAATTTGTCTCTGGTTATCGTAACTTCCAGGATCAAGCTGATGTTGTTAGATTTTTGTGCTAAGATTTTCCATGCAATGTAACTGTCAGAGGTGCTTGTTTAGGGAGTCCAACCTTGCTTTTCTGATGAAGACAGTTCTTTGGCCATCACCTGTGAGTGGTAGCACTGACTCTAAGATGAGTTACTAAAAGCCCTGTCAAGACACAAAGAATTTCATCCCAAAATGTCTTCCTTTGACCCGTCTGGTGACATAGCCTTCAGAGACAGAGTCTTAATAGACGTTTTTTTCTTAGTGTGCTCTCTTAACAAATAAATGCATTAAAGTGGAGGAATTAGAGGAATTTTTTTTAATTTTTGAAATGCTAATTTGAAAATTTTTTATATTGAACTGTAGTTGATTTACAATTGGTTACTTTCAGATGTATAGCAAAGTAGTTCAGTCATTCAGTTATATATATTATATATGTATTCTTTTTCAGATTCTTTTCAATTATAAATTATTACAAGATACTGAATCTAGTTTCCTGTGCTATACAGTAGATTGAAGAGGAAATATTTTTCATTGAAAGTTATTGAGAGAAAGGATTTCCCTGGTGGTGGTCCGGTAGTTAAGATGTCTCCATTCAATGCAGAGGGGTTCAGGTTTAATCCATGGTCCAGGAACCAAGATCCCACATGCCTCGTGGGCAAAATTCCAAAGAAACATAAAACAGAAGTCATATTGTAATACATTCAATAAAGACTTTTAAAATGGTCTACATATAAAAATATTTTTTTAAACGATTGAGGGCAAAGACGAGGGAGAAAGCTGTACTGTGGACCGTTGTCAGTCTGACTTAGAAGGGTGAAGGAACCTGCGCACAGAGCTGGTGTTTCAGATGGATCCTCTTCCAGCCCCCGAAGAGGAGAGAATGAGACATGTAGAGTTAATTGCACGTAACTGTGTTGCTTCCCTTCCCTGCCAATTCCGCCGTATTCTGGTTCTGTGTGTTCTGCCCAAAGCGCATCTAGGGTTTCATCGGAGATGCTGAGCAGACCGAGTTGATGGCATTCTCATCACCTGTGTATGCAGACGAGTTGTGATCTCTACCCGTCTGCAGTCCTGGCGAGGATGCTAACGTGTCTGTGCCCTACAAATCGGATTTTTCAAGTAAAAAATAATACTCCCAACAAAAATATATACATAAAATATCTCTCCCTCTGCAAGTGCATATGTTTAAGAAAATGTCAGGCTATGGAGAGGAAAGAGTTTACTGTATTTTCCTTTCTGTATTGTCTGCAGCAGCACTTCCAGCTCATGTGTGGAAAATACTTTCTGATGGGAGGAGGGGTGGGGGAAGTGCTTCTAGGATCACTCCAGGAACATTTCACTTTCAGAGAGAATTTTGCCTTTCTTTCCTAATTCTGAGCAGAGACATGTAATGGCTCCTTTTTTTTTAGTATTTATTTTTAAATTTAATTTGGCTATGCCAGGTCTTCATTGCCACATGTGGGATCTGATTCCCTGACCAGGGATCGAACCCTGGGGCCCCTGCATTGGGAGCATGAAGTCTTAGCTGCTGGACAACGAGGAAGGGCCTCTTCATGGATTCTGACCCTCTATTCCTCCTTTGACTGTGTGGATCACAATAAACTGTGGAAAATTCTGAAAGAGATGGGAATACCAGACCACCTGACCTGCCTCTTGAGAAATTTGTATGCAGGTCAGGAAGTAACAGTTAGAACTGGACATGGAACAATAGACTGGTTCCAAATAGGAAAAGGAGTACGTCAAGGCTGTATATTGTCACCCTGCTTATTTAACTTATATGCAGAGTACATCATGAGAAACGCTGGACTGGAAGAAGCACAAGCTGGAATCAAGATTGCCGGGAGAAATATCAATAACCTCATATATGCAGATGACACCACCCTTATGGCAGAAAGCGAAGAGGAACTAAAAAGCCTCTTGATGAAAGTGAAAGAGGAGAGTGAAAAAGTTGGCTTAAAGCTCAACATTCAGAAAACGAAGATCATGGCATCTGGTCCTATCACTTCATGGGAAATAGATGGGGAAACAGTGGAAACAGTGTCAGACTTTATTTTGGGGGGCTCAAAAATCACGGCAGATGGTGATTGCAGCCGTGAAATTAAAAGATGCTTACTCCCTGGAAGGAAAGGTATGACCAATCTAGTAGGCATATTGAAAAGCAGAGACATTACTTTGCCAACAAAGGTCCATCTAGTCAAGGCTATGGTTTTTCCAGTGGTCATGTATGAATGTGAGAGTTGGACTGTGAAGAAAGCTGAGTGCTGAAGAATTGATGCTTTTGAACTGTGGTGTTGGAAAAGATGCTTGAGAGTCCCTTGGACTGCAAGGAGATCCAGCCAGTCCATTCTGAAGGAGATCAGCCCTGGGTGTTCTTTGGAAGGAATGATGCTAAAGCTGAAACTCCAGTACTTTGGTCACCTCATGTGAAGAGTTGACTCATTGGAAAAGACTTGATTCTGGGAGGGATTGGGGGCAGGAGGAGAAGGGGACCACAGAGGATGAGATGGCTGGATGGCATCACTGACTCGATGGACGTGAGTCTGAGTGAACTCTGGGAGTTGGTGATGGACAGGGAGGCCTGGCGTGCTGCGATTCATGGGGTCGCAAAGAGTCGGACACGACTGAGGGACTGATGTGATGTGATCTGATCTGATAACTGATTCACTTTGCTGTACACCTGAAACTAACACAACCTTGTAAACAAACTATACTTCCAGCAAAGTCCATCTATGTCAAATAGAGGTTGAAATGTCATAGTAAAAGTAGTTTAAAATGCATTTGATTAGGAACTTACAATTTGTAAATGAAGCTTAAGACAGATGATCAGGTTATTTCACCTTAAATATGCAAAAATTAGAATTATGGTCTTGTTCTCAGATAAAGACTGAAACCAGTATTCCTTGAGTGGAGAAGTAATCTTTGGGGGAGGGGGAACTTTCAGTTTTGATCAATTTTTAAAAAGTAATCTAGGTTTTCATTAACTTTTCTCAAAGACTTGTGCCTTTGTTACATCGTATGTTTTCGACATTCCTAAATTGTCATCATCCTTGTATAGTTTCTCTTAACATGTTTAAGTCTACCAAGCCTTTGTTTGTCAATCATTTCATGTGTGAATCACGTAATGCAAGCAATTGTCTTCGAAATTCCACTGGTGGATTTGATTAAATATGACAGTTTTCAAAAAATTAAAAATATCCCTTTGCAGTAGATTTGCATGGTGTTTACATGTGATTGTGTTCTATATACAAATAGCAATCAGTGATGATGTTTAATGTTTTACTTCAATATTTGATTTAATTTCTCCTGTATACCAAAGTGATTCAGTTACACACATTTATACATTCTTTGTCATGTTCTTTTCCATGATGGTTTATCACAGGATATTGAATATAGTTCCCTGTGCTGTGCAGTAGGACCTTGTTGTTTATGCATTCTCTATATAAGAGTTCACACAACAGTGACATTTATGATGGACATTTAGGATGCAGATGCTGAGTGTGGAGAGATCACCGAATGAGGTCTACATTTCCATCAACGGCATCACAGAGCCCTTGTCCAGATACAAGGAGCCCCTATATTTCTTCCGCTATCTTCCCTGCCTTCTGTTTTCTCATTTTCCCTTCCTTGCTGTAGGGAAACCTGGTCTGTATGCCTTTGTGTGTTTGTGGTTAAAAGGAGCAGTGAATGTATTTGTGGTGTATCTTTTTACGGGCAAACCTGCAATTGTAGGTGATAACTAGTGTCTTCACAGTCATTGGGCAGGAAGATCATGACTCTATCAACAGGAGTTTAAAAAATCAACACAGTGTGGGATGAACAGGTGCCCAGCGCTATGTTTAAAAACAATAACCCTGTATACGAGACAGCCAAAGAGACACTGATGTATAGAACAGTCTTTTGGACTCTGTGGGAGAGGGAGAGGGTGGGATGATTTGGGAGAATGGCATTGAAATATGTATAATATCATATATGGAACGAGTCTCCAGTCCAGGTTCGATGCACGATACTGGATACTTGGGGCTGGTGCACTGGGATGACCCAGAGGGATGGTATGGGGAGGGAGGAGGGAGGAGGGTTCAGGATGGGGAACACATGTATACCTGTGGTGGATTCATTTCGATATTTGGCAAAACCAATACAATATTGTAAAGTTTAAAAATAAAATTAAATTAAAAAAATAAAAATAAATAAATAAAAATTACTATTAATTGAAAAAATAATAATAAAATAGATAACCAACAGGAACTTGCTGTACAGCGCAGGGTGGTGGTGGTGGTTTAGTTGCTAAATTGTGTCCAACTCTTGCATCCTCATGGACTCTAACCTCCCAGACTCTTCTATCCATGGGATTCGCCAGGCAAGAATACTGTAGCAGGTTGCCATTTCCTTCTCCAGGAGATCTTTCTGACCCAAGGATAGAACCTGGGTCTCCTGCATTGCAGGTGGATTCTTTACTGACTGAGCCACCAGGGAACAACAAAGCACAGGGAACTCAGCTCAGTGTTAGCTGGCAACTTGGGTGGGAGGGAGCTTGGGGGAGAATGGATACATGTACGCGTATGGCTTGAGTCCCTTTGCTGTCCACCTGAAACTATTACAATGTTGTTAATCGGCTATACTCCAGTACAAAATAAAAAATTTTAGTTTAAAAAAGTTTAATAAAATGGAAAAAAAGTAAAAAACTCAAGACAGAAATTCATATATATACACCCTGAGCCTCAGTCCTGCAAATTCCTACTGCCCACCCAAGCTTAAGTGTGTCTCTCCCACGGCCTTATTTCTTTAAATATCTACCTGGTATTCTCTGATTCACCTGTAATCCATTCTCAGCACTGTAGCCATCATGGTGTTTTCAAACCATCCTCCCTTATGATGGAATCCTATTTAGACTTGGGACTCTAGGGCTGCTTTGGCAGGTGTAATGTCCTGGTGTGCCCCTGGATGCCCTGACTACAGAACTTCGTTTGTGTTTCTCTGTGTGTGCTTAGTCGCTCAGTTATGTCTGACTCTTTGTGACCCCGTGAACTGTAGCCCGCTGGGCTGCTCTGTCCGTGGGACTCTCCAGACAAGAATACTAGGGTGGGTGGCCATGCCCTCCTCCAGGAGATCTTCCCAACCCAGGGATTGAACCCAGATTTCCTGCATTGCAGGTGGATTCTTTACCATCTGAGCCACCATGGAAACTTGTGTTTCTAGACAAAGACAAACCCATTCATGGTTTGAATGCTTGACCCCTATAGTCCCTTCCATCAGACCCCAGCAATAGGCCTATCCAAGAAGGAGCTATATGCTGACATGCAGACTCTACAAGTCACCTTTGTCATCAGAACAATGAAGACAAAAGCCAAACTCTACAGTGGGAGGCATCCAGGTGAGGGATCAGAAATGGCTTGATCAAGAAGGTGGTGGCCAATTTTCCGGGGGAGTCCTCACTTCATGGGTTGACTTCCTTATGGCAGGCTCTCTTGACTCCCACCCATCATGGACTGATCTGGAGCACCCTCCATCTGCATTCCCACTGCAAACCCACCCAGCATACTCTGGTCAAGAACCTGCCCTGGGTGCTCAGATGGAGGATAGGAGTGGTCATGAGTTTCAGGGGAACCTGCCCCCCGCCACATGGTGATATGAGCAAGTAATCACTGCCTCCCCCATCCAAAGGCCTCCTCTTGTTTCATCCCTTCCCCAACTTCTTCCCCATTGACCCTACACTCACAGTTTTACATGAAGGCTCTCAGTGCTAAAAATAGGATGTGCAACTGGAAGAAAAGAAAGGAAATAACCATTTCTGTACCCCACCTGGTTTACAGAAGGACTTCCTAAAGACAGAAAAAATACGGAAGGATCGTAGACACACAGCAGGCCTGTACTTCTCTTTAGAGAGTGTTGAGTGTGGTTTAGCATAGTGATAGTCATCGTGATGATTGGGGTTTGCTTTCGGCACCTGCAGGTGGGGCCCAGAATGACAGATGGTTCCACACAATGAAGAATGTCCCTTACGCAGTTTGAAATTCTAATGTTCTGCAGACATTTTTGTAGGACTCATAGCTCATCTGAAAGAGTGTGACTTTTTTCACTTTTCCCTGTTTCAGAGTTCTATAGTTTAGCTTGACTTATCGTTCCTAGTTCAATTATCATCCTGTACTTTTTTAAAAAAATTGAAGTATTGTTGACTCACAGGGTTGTGTTAATTTCTGCTATACAGCAAAGTCACTCAGGTATACATACATATGCATTCTTTGTTTTTTTTTAGTATTCTTTTCCATTATGGTTTATCATAGGGTATTGAATATAATTCTCTGTGTCATTCTGTACTTTTTAAGTTATCTTATAACAATAAGTCCGGTCTGTGAATTCTTATCCTAGGTATACAGTTTTTATTCCAGGGTTTGTGCATACACTTGTGTTTTTTCGTTTCCTGTTTTTCTCATTCCGAACAGTCTCAGATCAACTCTTAAATCCAAATTTATTTTTCATCCTTAGGAATAAATATTTCCCCACCTCCTAATATCTTCCAGTAATGATTATTTCCAAGCATTTACATATTGAAATCAATGTTAGCGTATTATTTTTTTAAGGTTTAATAATTTCCCATTTCCCTTATGATAAAGAGATTTGCAAACTTTTCCCATAAGGGGTAAGATAGTAAATATTTTTGGCTTTGTGGGCCATATGCTTTCTAGCCTGCATAATCTTGTTTCTTTTTAAACAATGTTTAAAAATGGCAAAGCTGCTTTTAGCCCAGGATCTATGCACAGACAAGCTTTGGCTGGATTTGACCACCGACCATAGTTTGCTGACTCTGAAAAAAAAAAAAAATAAACAACAACTCTGAATGTGGCTACAAGGACTCTCTCCCTCTACTCACCCTTCAGGTGTATCTCTCATGCCTCAGTTCTAAGCCCTCTGCATCTTCCAGTCACACTGGTTTCTTTTGTTTTCTTCAACCCACCCTGCTCCCTCCGAACTCAGGGCATTTGTATGTGCAGTTCTTTCTGCCTGGAAACCAGCCTGGAACTTGGCCTGGAGATCACAGGCCAACGCTTGTTACACCAGGAAATGCATCCTTATCTCCCTGAGTACAGGAGGGTCCTCTAACATAGCTCTCATCTCACCAGCTGCTTCTGTCTCTCACCTCTTCTTACAGTGGCTAATTACATTTTCTGACTGGATCATTTATTTCATATCCATCTTCCTCACTAGAATGTATGCTCTGGAAAAGCAAGAATCTTTATCCATCTGCTCTTTGGGGGCTAATAGGGAACCCTGGATTATGACGTTTGCCAGTTTCCACGGCACGACTATTCCCCCCAACCTCAGAACCCTCTTACACTGTTGGTGGGAATGTAAATTGGTGCAGCTACTATGGAGGACAGTATGGAGGTTCCTTAAAAAGCAGAATAGAGTTACTATGTGATCTCTCAGTCCCACTCCTGGGCTTGTATCCAGTGTGTGTGTGCTCAGTTGTGTCCAGCTCTTTGTGACCCCATGGACTGTAGCCTGCCAAGCTCCTCTGCCCATGGAATTTTCCAGGTCAGAATACTGGAGTGGGTCATCATTTGCTTCTGCAATAGATCTGGAGAAAACTATAATTTGGAAAGATACTTGCACTCCTATGTTCATTGCAGCACTGTGCATAATAGCCAGTACCTGGAAGTAACCTAAATGTCCATTGACAGAGGAGTGGATAGGGAAGGTGTGGTACATATATACAATGGAATATTACTCAGCCATAAAAAGGAACAAAATAATGCCATTTGCAATAAGACAGATGGACCTAGAGACTGTCATGCAGAATGAAATAAATCAAACAGATAAAGATGAATAATCATATGACACCATCAGGCTTCAGCAATATGTGAACCGTGAACTTCCGGATGTTCAAGCTGGCTTTAGAAAAGGCAGAGGAACCAGAGATCAAATTGCCATCATCCGCTGGATCATGCAAAAAGGAAGAGAGTTCCAGGAAAACATCTATTTCTGCTTTATTGACTATGCCAAAGCCTTTGACTGTGTGGATCACAATCAACTGTGGAAAATTCTGAAAGAGATGGGAATACCAGACCACCTGACCTGCCTCTTGAGAAATCTGTATGCAGGTCAGGAAGCAACAGTTAGAACTGGACACGGAACAACAGACTGGTTCCAAATAGGAAAAGGAGTGCGTCAAGGCTGTATATTGTCACCCTGCTTGTTTAACTTATATGTAGAGTACATCATGAGAAACACTGGACTGGAAGAAACACAAGCTGAAATCAAGATTGCCGGGAGAAATATCAGTAACCTCAGATATGCAGATGACACCACCCTTATGGCAGAAAGTGAAGAGGAACTCAAAAGCCTCTTGATGAAAGTGAAAGTGGAGAGTGAAAAAGTTGGCTTAAAGCTCAACATTCAGAAAACAAAAGATCATGGCATCCGGTCCCATCATGTCATGGGAAATAGATGGGGAAACAGTGGAAACAGTGTCAGACTTTATTTTTCTGGGCTCCAAAATCACTACAGATGGTGACTGCAGCCATGAAATTAAAAGACGCTTACTCCTTGGAAGGAAAGTTATGACCAACCTAGATAGTGTATTGAAAAGCAGAGACATTACTTTGCCAACAAAGGTCCATCTAGTCAAGGCTATGGTTTTTCCAGTGGTCATGTATGGATGTGAGAGTTGGACTGTGAAGAAGGCTGAGTGCCGAAGAATTGATGCTTTTGAACTGTGGTGTTGGAGAAGACTCTTGAGAGTCCCTTGGACTACAAGGAGATCCAACCAGTCCATTCTGAAGATCAGTCCTGGGATTTCTTTGGAGGGAATGATGCTGAAGCCGAAACTCCAGTACTTTGGCCACCTCATGCGAAGAGTTGACTCACTGGAAAAGACTCTGATGCTGGGAGGGATTGGGGGCAGGAGGAGAAGGGGATGACAGAGGATGAGACGGCTGGATGGCATCACTGACTTGATGGACATGAGTCTGAGTGAACTCCAGGAGTTGGTGATGGACAGGGAGGCCTGGCGTGCTGCAATTCATGGGGTCGCAAAGAGTCGGACACGACTGAGTGACTGAACTGAACTGAACTGAGCATGTGGAATCTAAATAAAGGGTACAAATGAACTTATTTACAAAACAGAAATAGAGTTACAGATGTGGAAAACAAACCTATGGTTACCAGAGGGTAAGCAGAGGAGGGTTAAATTGGAAGATTGGGATTGACGTATACATACTACTATATGTAAACTAGATAACTAATAAGCACCTACTGTACAGCACAGGGAACTCTACTCAATACTCTGTAATGGCATATATGGGAAAAGAATCTAAAAGGGGGGATATATATGCATATATAACTGATGCAATTTGCTGTTCAGCAGAAAGTAACACAAAATTATAAATCAACTATACCCCAATAAAAAATTTTAGAAAAGAAAGTATTTCCACTCCAGTCAAAGTCAAGCTACTAAAATGATGTCAGTGGATGTGGAGGTAGAAGGAGATGTTTAGAATCAGCTTGGCCTGGGCAACCACTGGATCTCCATCTTTTTAAGCTAACTTTTGTATCTGCATCTCTATCACCCAGCAGTGTCCAATAAATAAGAAGAATTCCTGACATATCACTTGAGTGAACGCATGAATAAAGTAAATATTGGCAGGGAAAGCAAGAAAGCATAGATAAAAGGAGGAAATGTAGCATAATTTGATTCAAGCTGCAAGCTTTCCATTTTGCTTCTCCAGAAGTACTCTGGTTACCCAACCTCAGAGTATTATAAGGTAGAAACAGAGGACATGGTAAGACAAATTTATGGGGACAAAAACTTCATTATAAAGTGTGTACAAGCTCAATCGCTCAGTCTGTCTGACTGTTTGTGACCCCTGACTGTACCCCGCCAGGCTCCTCTGTCCCTGGAATTCTCCAGGCAAGAATACTGGAGTGGGTAGCCATTTCCTTTTTCAGGGGATCTTCCCAACCCAGTGATCAAACCTACATCTCCTGCATTGGCAAGTGGATTGTTTACCACTGAGCCACCAGGGAAGCCCTAATTATAAAGTACATACATTAAAAGGATCGTGTCTATTTTTTCTCCTAAAGAGAGGTTTTTATTCTGAAATGTTAATGAAAAGTTAGAAAAAAGATGTCAGTAATAGAAAACCTTCATCCTGTGATAATGTCTGAGAAAAACAATTTTTTTGAATAATAGCCTTATTTTAATCTTGAACATGAGATGTGAAGGGAAGGAAAAAGAAGTCCATGGCACTTGCATTTAGGAGACATCTAGTTGCCCATGTCTGGATTTGATGCAAAGTTCCAAAATGCCACTGCAGACAAATACTGGCTTGGTCAGAAGGATACCTGCAGGTGGAGCTGGAAAGGGTTAGTGCCTGGACTAATGGCTCCTCCACCCCTTCACTCATTCCTCATGTCTCTTTCATTGATAGAATCATCCACACAGCATTTGTCATTTGCCAGTGGTGTCTTCTTTACTTGAAAAATTCCTTCAGTTTCCCAACAAGCAGATCCTGAGCCAAGACTGTGTGTGATTTATAAAGGAAATGTCCCCCATAAATCAATAAGAGGTCAGGGAGAGTAGAAGAAGGAGAGAAGAGCCCAGGCACTCGTGCTGTTTTCAAAGTCACGTGCAGGGTGGTTTTAGCCTAACCCCATAGGGAGCCCATGGAGCATGCTCAGTGCCTCCAACTGATTCAGCTAGAGGTGAGGGCTCACCTTCTGCACCATCAGGCTCTGCCCAAGGGCAGCCTCCGAGGGTAGTGATCTCTACAGCACATGCAGCCCTTTGTACTTGTGGGCAAGATGGCTTCAGAAACTCAAGAAAAGCCATCCAGGGAAAGTCACAGGTAGATATCATTACAAATGAAAGCACTTAGATGTGGAGAAAAGGGAACCCTCCTACACTGTGAGTGGGGATGTAAACTGGTGCAGCAACAGTGGAAAAGAGTATAGAAGGCTCTCAAAAAATGAAACTAGAGCTACCGTATGACCCAGCAATTCCACTCCTGGGGATATATCTGAAAGAAACAAAAACAGTAATTTGAAAAGATACATACACTCCAGTGTTCATGGGAACATTGTTTACAATAGCCAAGACATGGAAACAACCTAAGTGGTCCTCAACTGATGAATGAATAAGGAAGATGTGGTACATACATACAGTGGAATGGTACAGTGTAAGTGTGTGTGCTCAGTTGTGTTCGACTCTTTGAGACCCCATGGACTATAGCCCGCCAGGCTCCTCTGTCCATGGGATTCTCCAGGTAAGAATACTGGAGTGGGTTGCCGTGCCCTCCTCCAGGGGATCTTCCTGACCCAGTGATCGAACCCATGTCTGTTGCATCTCCTGCACTGGCAGACGGATTCTTTACCAGTGTGCCACCTGGAAAATCCTAACGGAATAGTACTCAATCATAACAATGAATGATTTTTTTCCATTTGCAGCAACATGGATAGACCTAGAGGGTATTATGCTTAGTGAAATATGTCAAAGAAAGACAAATACTGTATGTTGTTGCTGTTCAGTCATTAAGTCGTATCTGACTCATTTGCAAACCCGTGGACTATAGCCCGCCAAGCTCCTCTATCCATGGGATTCCCCAGGCAAGAATACTGGAGTGGGTCACCATTTCCTTCTCCTAAATAATATATAATATCACCTATATCTGAAATCTAAAAATATTTACAGCAAACTAGTGAATATAATTTTAAAAAGAAGCAGTCACAGATATAGAGAACAAACTAGTGGTTACCAGTGGGGAGGGGGAAGGGGGGCAATACAGAGGAAGGGGGTGGGTAGTATAACTATCGGGTGTAAGATGGGCTCGGGGATTCACTGTATAACACAAGGAATATGGTTGATAATTTTGTAATAACTATAAATAGACAGTAACCTTTAAAAATTGTGTAAATAATTTTAAAAAAAGTAAAATTTAAAAAAGAAAAAGCACTTAGAAGCCAGGAGTAAGGCATGTGGAAATGATGAAGAGATATGAGGAGACTTGGTTGGAACCCTGACACTGTCCATCACCATTTGCTCCCCGGTCATAAGTGGCTCTCATTCACACGACCTCTAGAAAGTGTCCTGAAGTTTTTAGAACTCATCTGGAACAATTTTCCTAAGGGCAGTCATTCAGATACTAGATGTGCTCTCTCTCCAGCTTTCCTTTGTTTCTGGCAATTTTACCTATTTATCTTATAAAGTGCCATCTGGGAAAAAGAAACCTAAGTTGCAAATGAAATGCCACTCTCTGCTTCCCCCCATCCACCCCACCATATCACCCAGGACACTCACACTTGTGGTGGAAACCAGTTGTCCACGTGGTTGGTTACAGAATGCACTCTGATCGTTGGCACACTTTTTTTTTTTTTAGCCATAATATGTTGATTTTCTAAGCTGGGAAAAAAAAATACAGTAACTTAAACATGCATTGACTTGCATCTCAAATACGTAGCTCCTAACTGTTCTAATGCTGGGAGGTCCGTGTCTGCATGGTTTCTCATCTCTCCAAATGATGATGGTAGGCCTCCGTATCTAATACTCTTGTTTCCACATCTCTGTTCTGATTTATGGACACATTGTGGAACTTAAAATAGTTGGCTGAAGACCCTAAAGGCAAGCTCATCTCAAAGCATCTTGTTACAAAAAATGTTCCAGCTTTGGTTATACAGAATTCACTTGAAGCATCCAATCTGGGGTCGTGAGGAAGCCCTGTGTAATGCCTTGACTTGTGTTTCTCTCGGGGTTTGAAAAGTTGTTTTACTGATCTTTATTGCTAATAAGCATACCTGTCCTGGCAGTGGAAAAAGAGATAGGGGTTTATAACCCACGGATGCAAACTGGGCATCCTGTACCCAGATCTCTTGGATCCTTTTCTCAGTAGCTGGGTGACCTTGGAAAGATGGTTTACCCTCCTTGACCCCAAACTCCTCATCCACCAACTGGGAGTAAATAACAGTTATTTATTATAATACTGTGAGGATAGCAAGAGGTAAGACATAAAATGCCCTTGAAACAGCTCACATTCAAAATACTCAGTGGTAATTATTCCATCACTTTGAGAAAAGAAGCATGTCCATCCAAAAGAAGATTTTCTTTTTGCTTGAAAGTGATGCCTTTCCTTGACCTTGGGATGCGCTGGGGTGGTTCCATTTGATCCTGGAGGATGTGGTCATTGACTGTCTGAGCTGGCCCAGAGCCTTGTTTTCTGAAAGGGTGTTTTCTTTTCCTTAAATCTGGGGAAGCCTCAGGCTATGGCAGAGCTTCTCTGGTGGCTCAGAGGTAAAGAAATCACCTTCCCATGCAGGAGATGTGGGTTCGATCCCAGGGTAAGGAAGATACCCTGGAGAAGGAAATGGCAACCTACTCTAGTATTCTTGCCTGGGAAATCCCAGGGACAAAGGTGTCTGGCGGACTACAGTCCATGGGGTTGCAAAGAGTCAGACACAACTTAGCAACTGAACAACAGCAGGCTATGTCAAAAACCATGTGTCTTTAAAGGTGAAAAACACTTAGATTTTTATTAAAGTTTGGTTGATTTACAATATGTTGGTATCAGGTGTATGGCATAGCGATTCAATGTTTTTCAAATTAGATTCCATTAGAGGTTATTACAAGATAGTGGATATCAGTCCCTGTGCCACACAGTGGGTCCTTATTGCTTATCTAAAAGGCTTAGATTTGGGGACTTGCCTGGTGATCCAATGGTGAAGAATCCATCTGCCAGTGCAGGGGACATGGATTCGATCCCTGGTCTATGAAGATCCCACATGCCGAGGGGCAACTAAACCCATGCACCGGAACCACTGGGCCCATGCACTAGAACCCAAGCTCTGCAACCAGAGAAGGCTCTGCAATGAGAAGTCTGTGCATTGCAACAAAGAGTAGCCCCCACTCGCCGCAACTAGAGAAAACCCGAGTGTGACAGTGAAGACCAAACACAGCCAAAAATAAATAAATAAATACAACTTTTTAAAATTAAGAAATTAAAGGCTGAGATTTTGAACCCAATGCACCAAGTGGCCCATGTAGGGGGAAAGTGAAAGTGAAGTTGCTCAGTCGTGTCCGACTCCTAGCGACCCCATGGACTGCAGCCCACCAGGCTCCTCCGTCCATGGGACTCTCCAGGCAAGAGTACTGGAGTGGGGTGCCATTGCCTTCTCTGATGTAGGGGGAAGCTATAGGCAAATAAGAAGAGTTCCTCAAATCAAGGATATATTATTCAACTTCTCTGTGAAAGAGAACTATTAAGAGATGCCTCCAAGCCAACCGAGGTGGAACCAGTCAGTAGGGATCTGAGGAGTCCCTAAGAGGGTGCATTACCATACCGCTGCTTCCATTTCTGTCTTGTGTGCAAAGGACAGCTACAAGCAAGACAGGGCAGGAAGGTTGCTCTTGGCTTCCTCTGCTGGTAGGAGCCACGCCAGTGGAAGAACCTAAACCTGCAGGCAGCTCCATGCCCACAGTGCTCTGAGGTCCGCAATCCAGAACTGAGCCTCTCCATGGGTGACTGCACTGTCTTCCATGCAAACTCTGCTCAAACTCGACTGCGATACTGCCTTCCAGATGGAGTTCACGCATAAAGCGTTGCCCATCCCTGTTGCTAATTATTTAACTCGGTCTCTGCAGGGAGGGAGCTTCCCTGGTGGTAATAAAGAATCTGTCTACAATGCAGGAGCCCTGGTTTGATCCCTGAATCAGGAAGATCCCCTGGAGGAGGGAGTGGCCATCCATTCCAGTTTTCTTGCCTGGAGAATTGCATGGACAGAGGAAACTGGCAAGTTACAGTTCATGCTTTCGCAGAATGTCAGATGCAACTGAGCGGCTAACACTGAGGGAAGGAGAAGAAGGAGGCAGAATGGTTGGGGCTGGGTCTAGGGCCACTGAAAGTGGCATCTGAACGCTTTACGCTGCTCCAGACCCCCAGGCGCCCTTGGCTGGAGCTCTGTTCTTTTCCTTCCTCATTCTCTCACTGATGGACATTGGAAACCCTGAATGTTTCTTCTTCTTGGTTCATCTGTGTCTTCACAGATTTTACTGACCATATTTCCCAAATCTGCTCAGTTAGGACATTCCATTTCAAATACCATTATATACAAAATATTTCCAAGAGTGTGGGTATCCATATAATTAAATTTTAAAACTTCTAACATAGTTGCTCATGATCTGGTGGTATAATAGCATGACCTGGATCAAAGGAAAGAGAGAAAGATGGAAGCAAGGAAGGGAGGGGAGAGAGAGAAGAAGGAGGAAGCGGAGGGAAAGGGGTGGAAAAGGAGAAGAAAGAAAGAGAAAGAAAGGGAAATGACAAAGAAAAAAAGGGATAAGAGAAAAGAAAAAACAAAATCTGTGCCTCACCCCACTCAGAAACAATCAGAACTGAGAGTGTTGCCTGGTCATTAGTTTATTTGTGAAGTTCTCCCCAGGTATTTCTAATCCCTGGGTAAAGTGGAGAAACACTGCATATGATATATGCAGACATATTTCATAAGCTTCCACTTCACAGTACTTTGTCTCCTGTAACACAGTAGATACCACGTATTGTCCTCTGCACAAGGCACTCTGGGAACAGCCTAAGGATGACTACTCTTTTCAGAATATTTCAGGCTAACACCCAAACACTCCAACTGCAAAGATACAGTCCTTAGCTTTCCAGTTAAACATGAAGAAGTGATAAATAGTGCCAAATATGGAAGAGTTCTGGAAACTCTCAAGTGCTAAATATTTACAAAAAGTTATTAAAATTCAAATTTCCAGTGATTTGCTAAGACACACAAGGTGAGTTCTTCCAAAGCTAGATCACCATATGCAGAATTTGCAGAGGAAACTGTCAGGGACCTGGTGCACACCCTAGTGCATCAGAAATACCGAGAAGCTCCTGCACGCTAAGGAACCATTCAAGAAAAACACACAATCTCAGAATACGTGACCTTCCTAGAGTTTGCTCTGGCTGCCAGGTTAAGCGTTTCCAACCTACGTTGTTTGCATCAGCAAATCAAATAGAGGAAAGTTAGCTCAAAAGAAACTGTTTGCTTTACCCTTTGGCCAGGCAATGGATCTAAGGGCAAAAAGAAAATCAGACCTGATAGGAGAATGGTGCAAGATTACTGAAGGAGTAAAATTAGAAGAAGTAAATAGAGCACTTTAAACATTACTGTTATTCTGACCAGTGTGGAATGGTACCTCATTGTAGTTTTGATCTGCATTTCTCCAATAATTAGTGATATTGAACATCTTTGCATGTGCTGCTTGGCCATCCATATGTCTTCTTTGGAGAATGGATAAGATGTGGTACATATATACAATGGAATATTACTCAGTCATGAAAAAGAATGAAATTGGGTCATTTCATTCTAGATAGACCTAGAATCTGTCATACAGAATGAAGTAAGTCCAAAAGAGAAAAATATTTAGTGCATATATGTGGAATCTAGAAAAATGGCATGGATGAACCTATTTGCAGAGCAGGAATAGAGATGCAGACCTAGAGAATGGATGGATGAACATGGGGTTGGGGGGAAGGGGGTGGGATGAATTGGGAGATTGAGATTGACACATATACACTACCATGTATAAAATAGATGACTAATTATATGCCACCATATAGTACAGGGAACTCAGCTTGGTGCTCTGTGGTGACTTAGATGGGTAAGATGAGGGGGTTTGGTGGGAGGGAAATACAAGAAGGAGGGAATGTATGTACACTTATAGCTGATTCAGTTCTTTGTACAGCAGAAACTAACACAGCATTGTAAAACAACTATATCCCAATAAGTAATATATATATATATATATATATATATATATATATATATATATAGCTGATGTTATTTTAGATGGGTCTTGCAGAATGGGAAGAATTTGACCAAATGGAGAGATTTATAAAGGTATTTCTGATAAAGTGAACTCTGTGAGTAAAAGGTGGGGATGTGGCAGTAAGAAAAGTCCCATATTCCAGTGGAATCTGGAATTGTGCAGTTTTGTTGAGGTTAGGGCACCTGGAAGGGGGGGCAAAAAAGAGAACAGTGTAAAGTATGGAGCAGGGTCATGATATTGCATACAAGGAATTACTACTCTGAAGGAATTCCCACGTGCCTTCATTGTGGAGTTGAGTTTCTGAATTCAACTTTTACCAATTCTGCTCTGTGAATTTCCCTTTCCTTGTGACTAAACATAGAAGACAAGGCTCATAACAGCCAAAAGAAGGATTATCCCATTTCATGAATGGGAGAGGAATACTGGAATGCTTGCGAATTCCAAATATAAAAACCAAGATGCATTCTAGTATCACTTTCCCAAGTTTCCTGTGCTTGTGGAAACTGTCGTTCAGAGTTCCAAAAAGGCAACGGCATGCATCTTAGGAAAAGAAATCTGCACAGGGTATCAATCCACAGTGGCTGACACAATTTGTTTCTAATTCTTATCACAGCCACTGTTTCTTAAAGAGTTCATCGTCTTTCCGAGAGAGAGTGATTCTTGTAGGATTTAAAAATCAGGTTCTATTCTCTTTTTTAAATAAGTTCATTGGTAACATTTTTTTTAGATTCCACATATAAGTGATACATATTTGTCTTTCTCTGACTTACTTCACTTAGTGTGATCATCTCTGCTACTGATGCTGCTAAGTCGCTTCAGTCGTGTCCGACTCTGTGCAACCCCACAGACAGCAGCCCACCAGGCTCCCCCGTCCCTGGGATTCTCCAGGCAAGAACACTGGAGTGGGTTGCCATTTCCTTCTCCAATGCATGAAAGTGAAAAGTGAAAGTGAAGTCGCTCAGTCGTGTCCGACTCTGAGCGACCTCATGGACTGCAGCTACCAGGCTCCTCTGTCCATGGGATTTCCCAGGCAAGAGTACTGGAGTGGGGTGCCATTGCCTTCTCTAGGTCTATCCATATTGCTGCCATGGCATTGTTTTGTTCTTTCTTATGGCTGAGTAATAGTCCACTGTATATATGCACCACATATCCATTCATCTGCCAGTGATGAACGGGCATTTGTGTTGTTTCTGTGTCTTGTCTCTAGTGCAAAGTGCTGCTATGAACACTGGAGTGCTTGTATCTATTTGAATTATGGATTTATAAGTGACTCACTTTGCTGTACACCTGAAACTAACACAACATTGTCCATCAACGATACTCCAATAAAAACTAGAAAATTTAAACAAAGAATAAATTAACTAATTACATAAAATCAAAGCCAGTGCCATTTTGCTTTCACCATTGCCCATGGTTCACTGTAGCTACTCCTGTTCCACGTGAGAGGCCGATGCTCATGCAGGGAGTTTACCTCTGTGACTGGTGCTCTCTCTTTGGGAATATCTTCTGATCTTCCTTCTCTTTCTTGCCCTCCTCCTCCTCATGTTCCAAATTCCCCAGCATTTATCTCCGAGCTTCTTATTGATACATTTGCATGGATCTGATGGTATGATAAATGTTTCAATAGATTTTTCTTATCTTAAAGGCCAATTCTTATCCTCTTAAATGTCAAGGTCAGTGATCATTTTTGCAGTTACATGAAATTCCGATCTCTAGAGACAGATCTGATAGGTGGAAGTGGCTTTGGTCACGTAGGGTTAAAAAGCATCTCTCCTTGCTGCCTCCTTGGTGAACCCTCACCTGTACTTCTTCACATCTTCCCTCGGGGTGTGGATGGCACCACATCTGCATCTTTTTCGCCTGTCATTTAGAAAAGCAGACATTTTATAAAAGCTGACTATAAAAAAGAAGAAGAGGTAGCCAGTGAATTAAACTAACCAAAATAGCTGAAAAAAATCATCTGATATTCTGACTTGGATTCATTTTCAGATATGTGTTTACAGAAAACCCAAGACGTCTGAAAACTAATCATTGTCATAATCACTCCTGTTTTCAGGTAACATCTGGCTGTTTCTCCTTGCTCATCCGTGTGGGTCTCATAGCCCCAGTCTTCTGTTCATGGCTCATCTCTGATTCTCTCCACTTCTTTCTCATCCCCACCAGAAATAAAAAGCCATATCACCCTCAAACACCTTTAAAATTCTGTGCATCCAACTTGAAGGGACTGTGGCTTTGGAAAATCTAATATAGGCAGCAAAAAGATTTCTGGGAGTGGGAGAAAGAATCCTGTCCTCCTAGATGGAGCTCAGGGAAGAAATATTTAGGAAATTCAATCAGTACTTCACGTAGTCATCCACAAACACCTGTTCTGGGGACTCTGAGCAGCTCACAAGAAACAAGGGTTGGGAAGCTTGAGCAATGGTGTCTAAGGCCAGGCCAAGGCTGTGAATCTTCTTGAAGATATTGGATATTGGATATTGGATATCCAAATCTTTTGGATATTGAATATCTTTTTTTTTCCTTTCTTTTTTCATTGGTATATAGTTGATTTACAATGTTGTATTAGTTTCAGGTGTACAACAAAGTGATTAAGTTATACATATATATATGTGTGTCTATTCTTTTCAGATTATTTTCCATTATAGATTATTACATGATATTGAATATAGTTCCCTGTGCTATACAGTAAATCCACATTGCTTATCTATCATATATATAGTAGTATGTACCTGTTAATCTCAAACTCCTAATTTATCTCTCCTCCCTCCCCTACCCCTTCCCCTTTGGTAACTGTAAGTTTGTTTTTTATGTCTGTGAGTCTATTTCTGTTTTGTAAACAAGTTCATTTATTTATTTTTTTAATTTAATTTTATTTTTAAACTTTACATAATTGTATTAGTTTTGCCAAATATCAAAATGAATCCGCCACAGGTATACATGTGTTCCCCATCCTGAACCCTCGTTTTTAGATTTCACATATAAATGATGTCATATGATATTTGTCTTTGACATATTTCACTTAGTATAATAATCTCTAGGTCCATCCACATTGCTGCAAATAGCATTTATTTCATTTTTTATGACTGAGTAATTTTCTATTATATATAAATATATGTATAATATGTATGTATATATCATATAGATTATATATGTGCATATATCACATCTTCTTTGTCCATTCATCTGTCCATGGTCATCGAAGATTGCTTTTCCAACAGACTCTTTGAACAATAGTATAAGTGCGCGTGGAAATTGTCTGTTGCCTGCCAGGCACGCCCACCCAGGCCTCAGTGTTCTTCTCTCCTTCTCTCTCCTTCTGTCCAGTGCTAACAGTGCCTCCTATGAAGTCATGCAGATCGACGTAGAAATCGAAGAACCCGGTGACCTGCCGGCCACACAGCTTGTCACATGGCAGGTTGAATATCCAGGAGACATCACGTCTGACTTGGGTGTCTCCAAGATCTACGTGAGTCAGAAAGACTTGATCGGAGTCATCCCACTGGCCATGGTAAGACAGTCCCTGCCCTGGGCTGTTAATACAGACCTCAGGGAAAGGCACAGCATCACACACATGACCTAAACACACTGGGAAAATGTCAGTGAGCCCAAAACCAGGGTCAGGGAGAACTGATGCTGATTCTAAATACATACTTATATGTATCTTTAAAATATTATTTAGAAAATAATCAAAGTCCACACATTAGATTTGGGTCTTCCACTATGAGAAAAGTATTGATGATTTTATCAAGGTGTTTGTGTGATACACTGGAGACTAGTCAAGGATCTTAAACATGTATACCTGCAGAGACCAAACAGATCTAGCATCTGAGTGAAAGGTGACAAGTGATTTGACAAATACCTACCCAATGAAAAGGCCTAAGCAACAGGAAAGCCATGCAGGAAATTCAAGGAAAGCCATGCAGGAAAGCCAAGGAAAAGTCTGAATTCTTAAGACCTACTAACTTTTCAACAGAAAACATCCATGTAGTTTTAGTGTGAACCATCAACTCCTTGTTAGAACTAATTTTATTTTAAATCAAGCTTGTCTAGGAAAGGGTTAGCTATAATCCATTCACAGGCCATCTATTAGTAACTTGTAAAAGATTTAGGTCTCTAAGTCACTCCATGTGTTTCCTAGGATTTGTGGAATAGAGATGGGTTTTCATCCTTAGAAGGATCCACCCCCTGGTTGCTATGCAATGGACCACACTGCCTGTGGGACGACTAACCACCCAGGTTGACCTCAACAAACACACCAATGCCTTATCTAGCCTAACCTTTTCCCAGGGTCTCTCTACAAAGGAATCATACGTTTTCCTGATGTGAGTTTTCACAGTGCAAATGCTTGGGATTGAGAGTCTGCTGAGAGTACTTTGAGCTTCCTCATGTTACAAAAGTACTTTTACTGTTGAAAGTGAAGGATTGACAGCCTCATGTCTCCCCCTCACCATCTATTAGGAATTATTGACAAGAGTTATTATGGGGCCATGAAAGGATGTCAGGAATCAATCTTTCAATACAAGGTAACATGGACAGTTGCCTAGTGACACTAAGTTGGTTATTATACTGTTCATTAGGCGATGTAAAGGTGTTGGGATCCTTCAGTTGATAAGGGCTCTTATTAACTATTTCTTTTATTATATTTTAAAGGCACCAGATCTCCCCTGGTACATTATTTCATATGTGACAGCAGCGCTCCTTCGTTTAGGCTGTTAGTGGTTCTGTTACTGGCAATGGCAAGACCGTTTGTCTTGAATAAGTAATTATTTGAATTTGTTCCCCTTTTCAGCACCTTTAGTCTGATGAGCTGTTAGCCATACACTACACGGCTTCTGTTGCTTGGCTCAGCATCAGACAGTCTGCTTGGTTTCCCGAGTTCAGCATTTCTTCTGCCTAGACTGTCAGCCTGTTTCAGACCCCACTCTTCTTCATAACCTACATGAATCCCTGCTCACATGAATCCACTTTCTGTCCTCTCCTGGTCTCTGAAACAGTTCTCACCTTGCATCACCCTTTCTGGCTATGATACATATAATTGTAGAAGTGTGTGTAATGGCAGAGCTAGAAGAATCTCAGTTTTTATCAGTTAGGAATTGCGTTTGGCTGAAAACACGCCCTAACCTTAACCCCAAGCCTAGCCCTACCCACTCACTCCACTTTGCCCTGGCCAGTAGTCACTTTAATACAAGTGTGTTTTTCCTTCATGTAAAAGAACTCTTAAGGTTTGTAGTGCAGGGCTGGTACATTGCCCCATGCTATCTGAGACTCAGTCTTCATCTTTATTTCTGCTTCAGCACTCGAAGGCATACATTCTATCCTTATGGTTACCCTGTGGTCCAAAATGGCTCCTGGGATCCAGCCAGCATATCCATATTCTGCCAGCCAGAAAAAGGAAGAGATATAGAATTGGATCCATTCCTTTTCCCTTTCAAGAAGTCCTCATAAGAAGCCAATGTAATATTTCTGTGTGTATCCAATGAACAAGAACTTGGTTATATGGATACTTAGTTGGAAGTCTACTTTTTAGTATGGCACATTTGCTCAGGTTCTGTTACAAGGAAACAACAAGAGATTAAATATTGCAAAGCAATGAGCAGTATTTGAAACAATCCTTCTCCATTTCCAGATGAGGAAACTGAGGCTCAGAGAGGTTCCTCATCCTGGCACCTGTTTTCCATTCTGTGTTCATCTTTATGAGCCTCCTGGGAAGCAAAATAAAATATACGTATATCTTAGTCTCCCTTAGCAGCTATTGTTGTTGTTTGGTTGCTCAGTCATGTCCAACTCTTTGCAACCCCATGGACTGTAGCCCGCCAGGCTCCTCTGTCCCTGGGATTCTCCAGGCAAGAATACTGGAGTGAGTTGCCATTATTAGCTATGCAACCATGCTTCATTTCACTCTGGCTCAGTTTCCTCATCTACAAAGGGTGAAAGAGATAATACTCGTAAGGTTGATGTAAGAGACGGTGATAATTCAAGAGGGCCTGGAAGAGTGCCCAGTGAAGTCAAGCATACAATAAATGTTTGCTCTTATTACAATCATTTAGTTACTAAATGCAAAAGATAAATAATTCTCTAGCAATTATGTTGTAAAGTCTTCAGGAAAGGGAATGTTCCTAGTCCCCATGTTTCCCAAGATAAGAAGAGTGTTAGTCCAGTAATCTTGCCTGGAAAATCCCACGGATGGAGGAGCCTGGTGGGCTGCAGTCCATGGGGTCGCTAGAGTCGAACACCACTGAACGACTTCACTTTCACTTTTCACTTTGATGCTTTGGAGAAGGAAATGGCAACCCACTCTAGTGTTCTTGCCTGGAGAATCCCAGGGACAGAGGAGCCTGGTGGGCTGCCATCTATGGGGTCACACAGAGTCGGACATGACTGAAGCGACAGCAGCAGCAGCAGCAGGCGGTGTGTATATGCTCACTGATTCTTTTTTTTTTTTTAACAATTTTAAACAGTTACACTCCATTTACAGTTATTACAAAGTATCAGCTATATTCCCCATGTTGTAACAGTAAGTCTTTGAGCCTACCTTACAGCCAATACTTCATATCTCCCTCTCTCTTACCCCTATATTGCCTGTTCACCACCTCTCCCAACTGGTACCCTAGTTTGTTCTCTAGATCTGTGAGTCTGCTTCTTTTTTGTTATATTCACTAGTCTGTTGTATTGTTTTAGATTCCACATATAAGTGATATCATACAATATACGTCTTTCTCTGTTTGACTTATTTCACTTATAGCATAATGCCTTCCAAGTTCTTCCGTGTTGCTGCAAATGGCAAAATTGTGTTCCTTTTTGTGGCTGAGGCATATTCTTTTGTTTATATACACCACATCTTCTTTATCTACTCATCTGTGGTTGGACACTTAGGTTGTTTCCATGCCTTGGCTATTGTGAATAATGCTGCTCTGAATATTGGGGGATGCTCTCTAATTCTTGAATGGAAGTGAATGAATTGCATTAAAACTGCATTAAAACATATGTGGTCTGAGGAGTTTTTTGCTAGTACCTTCTGAGCATCTTCCTCTGGAACTTAAAGTCTTCATGGTCCTGACTCCCCAGTCTTTTTGTATTTGGAACGTTTTGAGTCCCTTTTCCAGAGAAAGTTGCATCATTTCACCTTTGACTTGATGGGAAAAAATTTTACTTGTTTTTAGAGGAGTGGTCATTAAATAGACCTTTTGCTGTATATTTTCATTTTTACTTTATTTTTGTTCCTATATGTTTGTTGAGAGGTATTTGAAATCGGATATCATTCTGTCATCTACTCATTTGTGCTGCATATTCTTTTTTATTGAAGTTTGTTTGATTGATAATGTTGTGCCAATCTCTGCTGCACAGCAAAGTGACTCAGTTATGTACATACAGACATTCTTTTTGTATTCTTTTCCATTATAGTTTGTGGCAGGATATTGAATATAGTTCCCTGTGCTGTACATGAGAACCTTATTGTTTATCCATTCCAAAGGCAGTACTTTGCCTCTTCCAATCCCAAAGTCCCAGTCCACCCCTCTCCCTCCCCACATCCCCCTTAGCAACCACAGGTCTCTTCTGTATGTCTGTGAGTCTGTTTCTGTTTTGTGGATAGATTCATTTGTGCCAGATCCAACAGTCTCACTCCTGGAAATATAACCAGAAAAACCTATAATTCAAAAAAATACACGCCCCACTATGTTCACAGCAACAGTATTCACGACAGCCAAGGCATGGAAACAGCCTAAATGTCCATCCACAGATTAGCACATAAAGAAGAAGTGATACATACATACAATGGAGTGCTACCCGGCCATAAAAAAGAGTGAAATGATGCCATTTGCAGCAACATGGATGCACACAGTGATTATCATACTAAGTCAAGTAAGCCAGAAAAGGAAAGACAAAGACCATATAATATCACTCACATGTGTTACCTTTTTTTGAAATGTTAGAGACAGAAGGAAGGCCAGCTCACCTGGACTATAATGAGTCCATGAGGAGAGAATACTTTGAGTTGAGCTCAAGGTCACATGGAGGCTTGTAAGCTAGAGAACAGAGGCGGATATTTCAGTGTGATAGGGAGTCACTGAAAGGCTTTCAGCACAGCAGCCGCTGTGCTGATGAATGTTTTTAGAAAGCACTCTGGCTGTATGTAGAGAATGGATTTGGGAGAGCAAGGGAACATCAGAAAGGACTACTTTGGCTGCTGTAAAATAACCGTGACTTAAGAACCGTGGCGTTTACTTGTCCCCACCTCTCCCATCTGAATGTGAGCAGCGTTACCAGGTGGCCCCAAGGGGTAGAACATAGCATCCTTCTATCCTCTTGCCAAGTGACTCTAAAAACACTGACCTTATCCACACAGCCCCAGATTAATAACAGACATGTCCATGTGGCAGCCAATAGGACTAGGACAAGCGTGCAAGGGGAGGGTGTGCCCCTCTCCACGAAGGACATGACCCTTCTCTGAATCCACCACCTCCGCTCCCATCCCATCAGCCCATGAACTCAGCTGAACGATCACGTTCAGAGCAAGGGAGGCTGGGAGAGTGAGTTTTATCACAGGAGCCCCTGTGTCCAGCTATAGATATATTTGGTGAAAATGTATATGGGGAATGTATATATATAGATGTATGATGGGGAGACACTGAGGTTATTCTGGACTGCAGTGGACTGCAGTGATCTCCGTGGAGAGATGCAGAGGTAGACCATTTTAGGATACATCTTAGCAGGCAAATGATAGGACTTTTCAATACATCGGTTATAGGTGTGAAGGAAGAAGTTGGGGGAAAGATGAGTCTGATTTTAGACCCAGCCCCAAAGCTCCCTATATATGATTGTTGTTGTTCAGTCACTAAGTCATGTCAGACTCTTTGCAATCCCCTGGCATGCAATCCTGTGGCATGCCAGGCTCCTCTGTCCTCCACTATCTCCAGGAATTTGCTCCAGTTCATGTCCATTGAGTCAGTGATGCCGTCTAACCATCTCATCCCCTGCTGTCCCCTTCTGCTTCTGCCTTCAATCTTTCCCAGCATCAGGCTCTTTTCCAGTGAGTCAGGTCTTTGCATCTGGTGGCCAAAGTATTGGAGCTTCAGCATCAGTCCTCCCAATGAATATTCAGGGTTTGATTTCCTTTATGATTGACTGGTTTGATCTCCCTGCTGTCCAAGGGACTCTCAAGAGTCTTCTCCAGCACCACAGTATGAAAGCATCAGTTCTTCGGCACTCAGCCTTCATGTCCAGCTCTCACATCCGCACATGACTACTAGAAAAACCATAGCTTTGACTATATGGACCCTTGACTATATGGACCTTTGACTATATGGACTATATGAAATCTCTGCTTTTTTAGTACACTATCTAGGTTTGTCATCACTTTACTTCCAAGGAACAAGTGTCTTTTAATTTCATGGCTGCAATCACCATCTGCAGTAATTATATGATAGCACCACAAAAACTTAAAATGTTTTTTTTTTTTTTTTTAACATGATAAAAATTTATTTCTGGTTCAAATCAAGAAAAGGTACTAACTAAAATGATAAAATAACTTAAAGGTAGCAGAACAAAAGCATTATATACCAAAATTATTTTACAGATATATTATTTATAACTAGTTAGAAGACATATAAAAATTACAATTTACAATAAGAAAAAGATTAAACACTTTGCAATAAACTTTAAATGAAAGGTATACAAACTCTATAAGGAAAGACATAGACTTCCTGAAAGCTATGAAAAGAGACTTGAACAAATGAAAGACACTCCCAGTTTTTTAGGATTCAACATCATAAACTGTCAATTACCTAAGTTAATGAAAAATTTAACACAAACCCAACAAAAACATGAATAAACGTTTTTAGGGAGGTGCATGTGTGGTAAGTCACTTCAGTCACGTCTGACTCTTTGTAGCTCTACAGACCGTAGCCTGCAAGGCTCCTCTGTCCATGGGATTCTCCATGCAAGAATACTGGAGTAGGTTGCCATTTCCTCCTCCAGGGTATCTTCCCCACCCAGAGATCAAACTCGTGCCTATTACATCTCCTGCATTGGCAGGCAAGTTCTTTACCACTATTGCAGACAAATTAATATTTAAAAAATCATGTGGAAAAACCCACCCATGTAAGAATAGTCAAAAAGATATTAAAAAGGAAAGGCAAGGAGGAAGGTCTAGCTCAGTTATAAAACAATCTATAAAGTCATCTAATTAAAACAGTGTGACACTGACACATGAATAGACAAGCAAAGAGAGTAGATCAGAAAGCCAAGAAATAAACCCAAGTGCATATGGAAATTTAGTATATGATAAGGTGGCATCCCAAATTACTAGGAGAATATGGTAATTTTATTTATTTATTTTTTTTAAATTTTATTTTTTTAAAAAAAATCACATGCTCCCCATCCTGAACCCTCCTCCCTCCCAACCTCCCCATACCATCCCCCTGGGCCTTCCCAGCGCACCAGCCCCAAGCATCCAGCATCGTGCACTGAACCTGGACTGGCATCTCGTTTCATACATGACATTTCACATGTTTCAATGACATTCTCCCAAATCTTCCCACCCTCTCCCACAGAGTCCATAAGACTGTTCTATACATCAGTGTCTCTTTTGCTGTCTCGTACACAGGGTTATCGTTACCATCTTTCTAAATTCCGTATACATGCGTTAGTATACTGTATTTATGTTTTTCCTTCTGGCTTACTTCACTCTGTATAATAGTCTCCAGTTTCATCCACCTCATTAGAACTGATTCAAATGTATTCTTTTACACTGTTGGTGGGAATGCAAATTAGTACAGCCACTATGGAGAACAGTGTGGAGATTCCTTAAAAAACTGGAAATAGAACTGCCTTATGATCCAGCAATCCCACTGCTGGGCATACACACTGAGGAAACCAGAAGGGAAAGAGACACGTGTACCCCAATGTTCATCGCAGCACTGTTTATAATAGCCAGGACATGGAAGCAACCTAGATGTCCATCAGCAGATGAATGGATAAGAAAGCTGTGGTACATATACACAATGGAGTATTACTCAGCCATTAAAATGTTTTTTTAAAAAGATCTTCTATTATAAAATTTCCTGTGGTCTATATTTTTACCCTCAATTCTTTGCCCACATTTCTGATAAACTTTTAGAAATACATTTGAATCAAAGGATGGGAATCAAAAACTTTGCAGTACTATATAATATTTTTTTATAAGAGCCACCAAACTGCGCTCCTCTAGGAGACCCACAGACAGCATCTCTTATGTCCCTAGCATTAGCAGACAGGTTCTGTACCACTAGCGCCACCTGGAAACCCCAGTGCCTTTTAACTGTTCAGTTTATTAGTGTTTAATATTTTCACTGTTGTGCCACAGATCATCAGAATATTTTCATCTGGCAACTCGCTGAACACTAGCCCCGCCCCGCCCTCCTCCCAGCCGTTAGAAACGCCTTCTACTTTCTGTTTTCATGCCTTTTGATCGTAGTGCTGTAAATATTCCTCCCAGTTTACCATTTGTCTTCTGGTGTCACTTACTGTATATATTATAGCATGCAGAAGTTTGTGGGTATTTGTTTAATTTTTATGTAGTCAAATCTACTGATCTTTTCCGTAGTGGAAATCTCTTCCTCTCTCCCTAATTGTAACCAAGAGGAAAAATCGTGCCTGTCTTTTGTGTTCTTATAAAACCTCCAAATATTAAAATGTTCCCCCACAGCATATTTGAATAGGTAGTACTATAATCTTCAGAAAACAATGCTAAAAGTAAATGCAGTTGTGACTCCCTGTACACATGGGGTGAGCACACGGCCCCTCTGTTCTTTCTGAGATGCGTAACTTCATCTCCAGGAAAGCTTTGAGATGACACGCAGTTAACCCCTTCTATTCAAAGTTCATTTTTCAAAAGATGCTTATTTCTTTCTCAATATTTTGCATATTTTTTCCTGATGTCTATGGCCTTAAAACCTGTATATTTCTTTTTCCTAAATCCATTCGTGTTTCTCTCTGTTATTACAGTATTTATTTTTTCTGTTCAGTAAATGATCCCTTACTATCTCGTGAGTAAATCTATTTTTTTTTTTTTTTTTGGTCCTTTGGGAGAAAATTCTGAAGAAAAGGTCATTAAATGAGCATTGCCATTAATCTAATTAGTGTTTGTCTGTAACTGCATGTCATTGTCGAGTTCTGGGGAGCATGTTTGCATTTCTTCCATTTCTTGCATTTCTTATCAGAAAATATTCTTCCAGGGGTGGGGAGTTGGCACCCAGTTTCTCAAGGTTCTTTATCATTCTGTCCTATCTGCCTCCTGTGTTTTGGCTAAAACAAGTGTTTTGAGCTTCTGTGGGGATTCAAAGATGATGAGACTGATATTCATCAATTTGAATGCCGTATCAGTTAGTTGAATATCCTTTCAAACCTATTAACGTGTGTTCTTTATTTTAATATAAAACAAACAGTGTTTTCATTCATGCTGGGTGGTAGCTATTTGGGTACCATAACTGTGATGGCTGTTCTGAATGTAGGATGGATGTGGGTGACTCAGCTCTCCTCTGGATTGTAAGGGCACACCCTCCTCTTAATGCTGAGCTTCTGATGTTTCTGATTTTGCTGTGTCTGAGCCTTGACCACTGAATTTTATTTTTTAATATTTATTTATTTATTTGACTACACCGTGTCTTAGTTGTGGCACACGAGATTTTCGATCTCCACTGAGGCATGTGAAATCTTTAGTTGCGGCTTGCAAACTCTTAGTTGCCGCATGTGGGATCTAGTTTCCTGACCAGGGATTGAACCCATGCCCCTTGCATTGGGAGCATGGAGTATTAGCCACTGGACCACCAGGGAAGTCCCTGAATTTTAGTTATTAGAATTGAGTTGGAACTTTACATAAAAATTAATCACGAGATATAGTCTGGACAGGCAGTTATCCTTGAAAATAATCAAAAGTGCCTTGGTGATGGTGACGTTCCATGGCATTTACATAAGATGACATAAGAGTACAGATGTGTCTGCCAGACCCAGCCCTGAAGATGCTTGGGGAAGGCCAACAGAGTTTTTAAGCAAAAACAGTCAGATGTGCCATGTGCTCTTTATGAAGTGCAATTTGATATATTCCAAACCTTTCTTCAAACATGACACTCATGGGAGAACAGATATCACTCAGAATTCTCTGTATAAGCCCATTTCCCCTGCCACTTCCTCCAGGGAGTCCTCCTGGATCTTCACAGCCTGACATGATTCTTATTGGACCTTCTGCTATGACTACTGCACAATTTGTGAGGGTAACAATCAAGTTGGGGAATTCAAACACAGTTCTTTTTGCTGGTTGAGATCACACCATTGGGAGCAAGAGCTGTACCCAAGATGCTTGGAAAGACGTAAACTCAGGATATCCTGGAAAGATGGAAACTCAGGATGTCCTTTTATGTACCTTCAAAGTCCTTCCTTATGTCATCTTATTGTTTGAACTCCACCTAAATCCTTCTGATCTCCAGGTCCCTCTTGCAAAGTAGAAGGAGCGAGACTCCAGGGCGCCACTCCTGACTTATCACTTATGTCCAAACCAAATGCCTTCTTCTCTTGAGTTTGCCTTAGTTAAGGGCCTCATAAGCCAGACGAGAGCAGGTAGCAGCCATTTAAAAAATTGTGTTATTTATATATTGGTTGTGCTGGGTTTCAGTTGCAGCATGCAGGATCTTTAGTTGCGACACACACACTCTTATTTGGAGCATGTGGGATCTAGTTCCTTAACCAGGGATCAAATCTTTGCCCCCTGCATTGGGAGCCACTGGACCCAGGGAAGTCCCAGGGAACCATGAAGTTTAGACGTAGCCAGATCCTTCTCTTATTTGACTGAGGCCTGAGTTCTTTATTCTACAGTTTTGGGTATTTCAAGAAAGTAATCATCAAATAACCTCTTCCTTCCTGATCTCAACCTGCATCTTCTTAAATCTTACCAATCAAGGCATGTCCTCCTAAATCCAGGACTCAGCAGAAATTCCATTTCTGCAAACCTTAGAGACAAAACTCACCCCCACGCTCATTACCATATAATTTGCTATTGTAAAGCTCCTGATGAAATTAATGCATTTTAAGTAAGCTTTCCTTAATTGAATACATTTGTCTCCTTAAAGCAAATGAACTGCCCTTTCATCTCCCACACCTTCCCCTGGTTTTAGGATCTTCAGGAGTTAATCTTGCACACCACCTTGCCTGGATGATCTCCTGGGAACACTGTGGTTGTTATTAATCCATGTCCCCTTCACATTTGTATTCCTGGCTGAAGGCATGGTACCACCCATAGTAGAAGCCTGGAGAACAGTTTTACCACTCACTAGAGCCGTGCGGGTCTTATAGGGTCACACCAGCTGCTTTATCCCCCATCAACTGTGAACTTAGCACAGGTCATGTGCCCTGACTGTCACCTTTTGAGATCTGAACTTGAGATAAGGCTCCCAAATTATAGAAGAAAAACTCTCTCTCCTGGCTCCAGTAATGAAGTTTCTTTTTATTTTTGTCATCAAAGCAGATTCCTTGGCTCTTTTTTTATTTGACTTTTCATGATATCCTTTTCCTGTGTCAGCCTGCTAATTAATATGCCAGATACCCTCTGTTGTTTTCCTCAGACTTTTTGAAAATTCAATCACATTGGATGGCATAGCACTGCTTTCATTTTTATACTTTCTCAACCAAGTGCAAATTAAGATGCTGCAACAGGCCTTGAGAAAAATCTCTGCTCCAAGACGTACTCTTTCCTTTGTGTGTCTGTTGAGTCACTAACTCCCCAAAACACCGTCAGTCATGATGATTCTAGGTCCTTACTGTTTATTATGTACCAGGTATGCCTCTAGGTTCCTCCTTGCAGGGATTAACTCATTCAGTTCTAAGAGACCCACTGATGTTGGTACTGCTCTTTTTCACATTTTATTTACTTTTATTTTATTGTTTATTTTTGGCCCTGCTGGGTCTTCATTGCTGCCCTATAGTTGTGGTGTGTGGGCTTCTCATTGCACTGGCTCCTCTTGTTGTAGATTATAGGCTCTAGGCACACGGGCTCATTAATTGTGGTGCATGGGCTTAGTCTAAGACCCACAGGTTTGGGATCTTCCCGGACCAAGGATTGAACACATGTCCACGCCTGCAATGGCAGGCAGATTCTTAACCACTGGATCACCAAGGATGTCCCTGGACTACTCTTATGCCCATTTCACAGATGGATGAGAGCACGCAGTGTTTGAAGAATGGCGCCAAGCGATTCAGGTGAGACACTGAGCTGGAATTAGATTCTAGATGGATGGGCTACAGAGTCTGTGCTCGCAACCTGTGTGCTGCACCTCCCTGAAAACAGAGTTAAGGCTGTTGATCAGCTCAATATGTGGAAAGATCTTTGGAAAATGCAAATGCAAGAATGTGCACTTGTAAAAATATGAAATTGAGAAGTCTTAACTGAAATAGGAAAAGTCATCTAAAAATGAATTATTTATTACGCACAAAGCCACTGCCTTTTCTTTTCAGCCCACTGTGCTACCTTTGATGCTCACTAATGAGCTGTCCTCTCCAGAGGTGATTTATAATGAGACAGTGGCAGCTGCACCTCGGTGCTTTTAAAGGTACATGATGCAAAACAAATAGGGAGACTTACTGCTATTGTTGTTTAGTCGTGTGGTTATTACAGCCCCAGAGACTGTACAACTGGTTGTTCTCCGTGAACAAATGCTCATGATGTAACTCATTTTGCAGGTACCCCAGAAAGGTAGTCCATTGAAGAAGCATTTACTGAGTTTCCCTCTATGTGCCAGGCACTGGCCTTTGTGAGTAGGGGATAACAGCATGCATCGCACTCATGGGAGGTGGCTGGTAAAAAATGTACCATATGATCCAGCAGTCCTGGGCATCCATCCAGACAAAACTGTAATTTGAAAAGATACATGCACCCCAATGTTCATAGCAGCACTATTCACAATAGCCAACACATGGGAGCAACCTAAATGTCCATAAAGAGATGAATGGATAAAGGAAGTGTGGTGTGTATTGTATTAATAAATGGACTACTACTCAGCCATAAAAAAGAATGAAATAATGCTCTTGCAACAACATGGATCGACCTAGACGTCATATTAAGTGAAATAAGTCAGGCAGAAAAGGACAAATATCATGATATCTCTTAATGTGTGGATTCTAAAAAGAAATGATCCAGATGAACATATTTATAAAACTGAAATAGACTCACAGACATAGAATACACACTTATGGCTACCAAAGGAGAAGGGGGGATAAACCAGGAAGTTGGGATTAACATACACACAGTGCTATATATCAAACAGATGAACAACAAGGACCTTCTGTATAGCACAGGGAACTATATTCAATATCTTACAATTGCATATAATGGAAAAGAATATATATCAGATCAGATCAGTTGCTCAGTCGTGTCCAGCTTTTTGTGACCCCATGAATCACAGCACGCCAGGCCTCTCTGTCCATCACCAACTCCCAGAGTTCACTCAGACTCATGTCCATCGAGTCAGTGATGCCATCCAGCCATCTCATCCTCTGTCGTACCCTTCTCCTCCTGCCCCCAATCCCTCCCAGCATCAGAGTCTCTTCCAATGAGTCAACTCTTCGCATGAGGTGGCCAGGTACTGGAGTTTCAATTTTAGCATCATTCCTTCCAAAGAAATCCCAGGACTGATCTCCTTCAGAATGGACTGGTTGGATCTCCTTGCAGTCCAAGGGACTCTCAAGAGTCTTCTCCAACAACACAGTTCAAAAGCATCAATTCTTCGGTGCTCAGCCTTCTTCACAGTCCAACTCTCACATCCATACATGACCACAGGAAAAACCATAGCCTTGACTAGACGAACCTTTGTTGGCAAAGTAATGTCTCTGCTTTTGAACATGCTATCTAGGTTGGTCATAACTTTCCTTCCAAGGAGTAAGCGTCTTTTAATTTCATGGCTGCAGTCACCATCTGCAGTGATTTTGGAGCCCAAAAAATAAAGTCTGACACTGTTTCCACTGTTTCCCCATCTATTTCCCATGAAGTGATGGGACCGGATGCCATGATCTTTGTTTTCTGAATGTTGAGCTTTAAGCCAACTTTTTCACTCTCCACTTTCACTTTCATCAAGAGGCTTTTTAGTTCCTCTTCACTTTCTGCCATAAGGGTGGTGTCATCTGCATATCTGAGGTTATTGATATTTCTCCCACCAATCTTGATTCCAGCTTGTGTTTCTTCCAGTCCAGCGTTTCTCATGATGTACTCTGCATATAAGTTAAATAAACAGGGTGACAATATACAGCCTTGACGTACTCCTTTTCCTATTTGCAACCAGTCTGTTGTTCCATATCCAGTTCTAACTGTTGCTTCCTGACCTGCACACAAATTTCTCAAGAGGAAGATCAGGTGGTCTGGTATTCCCATCTCTTTCAGAATTTTCCACAGTTGATTGTGATCCACACAGTCAAAGGCTTTGGCATAGTCAATAAAGCAGAAATAGATGTTTTTCTGGAACTCTCTTGCTTTTTCCATGATCCAGTGGATGTTGGCAATTTGGTCTCTGGTTCCTCTGCCTTTTCTAAAACCAGCTTGAACATCTGGAAGTTCATGGTTCACGTATTGCTGAAGCCTGGCTTGGAGAATTTTGAGCATGACTTTACTAGCGTGTGAGATGAGTGCAATTGTGCGGTAGTTTGAGCATTCTTTGGCATTGCCTTTCTTTGGGATTGGAATGGAAACTGACCTTTTCCAGTCCTGTGGCCATTGCTGAGTTTTCCAAATTTGCTGGCATATTGAGTGCAGCACTTTCACAGCATCATCTTTCACGATTTGGAATAGCTCACCTGGAATTCTATCACCTCCACTAGCTTTGTTCATAGTGATGCTTTCTAAGGCCCACTTGACTTCACATTCCAGGATGTCTGGCTCTAGGTCAGTGATATTTTCTTTATATTTATATATAAATATCTGAATTACTGAATTACTTTGCTGTATACCTGAAACTAAGACAACTTTGTAAACTAAGCATGCATGCTAAGTTGCTTCTGTCATGTTCGACTCTTTGAGATCCTTTGGACTGTAGCATGCCAGGCTCCTCTATCCATGAGATTCTCCAGGCAAGAAGACTAGAATGGGTTGCCATGCCCTCCTCCAGGGGATCTTCCCAATGCAGGGGTCAAACCCATGCCTCTTATGTCTCTTGCACTGACGGGAGAGTTCTTTACCACTTGTACCACCTGGGAAGCCCAAACCAAGCATCAGATCAGATCAGATCAGTCGCTCAGTCGTGTCCGACTCTTTGTGACCCCATGAATCACAGCACACCAGGCCTCCCTGTCCATCACCAACTCCTGGAGTTCACTCAGACTCACATCCATCGAGTCAGTGATGCCATCCAGCCATCTCATCCTCTGTCGTCCCCTTCTCCTCCTGCCCCCAATCCCTCCCAGCATCAGAGTCTTTTCCAATGAGTCAACTCTTCGCATGAGGTGGCCAAAGTACTGGAGTTTCAATTTTAGCATCATTCCTTCCAAAGAAATCCCAGGGCTGATCTCCTTCAAAATGGACTGGTTGGATCTCTTTGCAGTCCAAGGGACTCTCAAGAGTCTTCTCCAACAACACAGTTCAAAAGCATCAATTTTTCAGCGCTCAGCTTTCTTCACAGTCCAACTCTCACATCCATACATGACCACAGGAAAAACCATAGCCTTGACTAGACGAACCTTTGTTGGCAAAGTAATGTCTCTGCTTTTGAATTGAAACCAAGCATAGTTCAATTTAAAAAATAAGTAAAAAATAATTGACCAAGGTGAATTCAGAACTGATCTATGTTTAGGAGAAAATAGAACAGAAAGTTGGGAAGGAGAAAGACTGGTTGGGCAAGCTCTTTGAGATGGGAGTCATCTCTGCAGGGGTGATATTTGAGCTGCCAAAAAGGACACAAATGGAGAGATCTGAGAAGAGCTGGCTTTCCAGACAGAAGGAGAAGTGGATGCCAAAGCCCAAAGCAAGGCCAGCTTGATAAGCTTTAGAATAGAGAGCATCCAGTGAAGCTGGAGAACAGTGAGATGGGGGGATGAGGTCAGGGCAGGCAGACACTGGAGTAGGTACCTTATCAGCCATGATGCGTGCAGTAGGATTTCTGATTTCTCTGTGTTTAAGTCTCATCTGATTCATGATCTGTTTTTAAAATATCACTCTGAACACCAAGGGGAGAACAAATTTGGAAGGGGGGCAACAATGAAAATGGAAATATCACAGTGGAGGCTACTTTAATGGTCCAGGTGGAAAAGGATGAGGACTTGGGCTAGGATGATGGCGATATTGAAGACAAGTGGAAGGTCTTGGGTTGTCCTTTCTCAGTATAGCCATCAGAAACTGCTTATAAATAAGGAGTGTGTTTGAATGGGGAGATGAAATAGCCTAGATTAGTCACTGTTTTCTTATAGTCCAATAGGACTCTCTTGTTGCTCAGTCACTCGGTCATGTCCAACTCTTTGTGACTCATGGACTGTAGCCCGCCAGTTTCCTCTGTTCATGAGATTTTCCAGGCAAGATTACTGAAGGGGGTTGCTATTTCCTCCTCCAGGGGATCTTCCCAACCCAGGGATCAAACCTACTTCTCTTGCATCTCTTGCATTGGCAGGCAGATTCTTTACCTCTGTGCCACCTGGGAAGCCCTGAGATGTTCTAAAGTATGAGCCATCTAATATGGTGGCCATTGCCACATGGGATTATTGAGCTCTGGAAAGGTGGCTTGTATCATGGAGGAACTGAGTATTTCATGTAATTGAATTAATTTAAATACTCATATGAGCTAGTGTCTATCAGGTTAGACAGTACAGTGCTAAACTTTTGGTTTGGGAAACTGAGAGGGCCATCATGCTGTTTTTTGAGATGGTGTTCTGTACCTTCTCCACATGGTCTGTGGACCCACACTCCACTCTTCTGCACCCTGAGCTATGCTCTTGGAGTGTTTCTTGTATGGATCACCTCCAGTGGTCTGTCTTGTCCACTGGTTGGGTCCAGTAAATGGAAGAAGATCATTGGGTGAAAAGAAAGGTTGGCTTTTGTTTTCCCTTACTTCCTTCCCTGATGAGCCACCATTTCTCAATGACTGTGTTGTTCTATCAATAGCACCAGCTCCTGTCAGTCAAAAGTGTGGTTAAGGAACTGCATCAATACCAGCTGTGGAGTTTGTGTTGCAAATACAGGCATCAGTGTCCATCTGCACTAATAGTTGTCTTATTCACACTCCTTCAACAATTAGGTGAAATTAACCTGAATGCACCATTATGTCTTTTTGTATAGTTCCTGCCCTCAAATGCATGCATTGAAGTACATATTATTTTATTACAAACAATTCACTTTTATTTCTGCTTTTATAATTCAGTTACAACATTATATTGTATTTTTTAAGCATGTGTGCTGGAAGCTTATATTCATGATGGTTCTTATTTTGGATAATAAAGTCAGCACTACTATATTTGTTATGTAAAAGGAGCAATAGCTCAAAAGGGCCAAAAACAATGGCATTGACAAATGTTTTCTGTGAGGGCACAGATAGTAAATATTTTCAGGTTTGCAGGCCATACAGTCTTTTTGCAACAATTCAGCCGTATTCTTGTAGCTCAGAAGTAGCCATAACACGTAAGCACATGGGCGTGGCTGAGTTCCAGTGGAACTATTTCTGGGGACTGAAATTTGAATTTTATGTAATGTACATGTGTCACCAAAAAAAGTATGCTTCTCTTGATTTTTTTCCAAATGTAAAAACTGTCTTTTTCTCCCAAATATAAAAGCTATTCTTAGCTGCAGGCTGTACAAAAACTATAGCTTGCTGGCCGTAATTTGCCCATTGCTGATCTAATGTAGACATAGTCTCTTCTTATCTTTGTCTCAGTTTCTTCTTCTGCAAGTTGAGAACATCCCCTCCCTTGGAGTCCAGTTATGCTGTAAGGCTTGACCTTTTTGCCACCTGCAATGCGGGAGACCAGGGTTTGACCCCTGGGTTGGGAAGATCCCCTGGAGAAGAAAATGGCAACTCCAATATTCCTGCCTGGAAAGTCCCATGGACAGAGAAGCCTGAAGGGCTACAGTTGATGGGGTCGCAAGAGTCAGATAGGACTTAGTGACTAAACCACTTTGCATGAAAGCTTCCCTAAAAATAAAAACAAATTTAAATAGTAACATTAGCATGAGCAAAGTGTATTTTCTGCAGTAAACATGGATACATTTCCCGCCATATGCCACTCCATAAAGAGTTTCCAAAAGGTTCAGGGTAACCAGAGCAGGAAGTCTGAGCCATGATCACACTCTCAACATCTCAATTTTGACTACTTGGCCTTGTACTCGTTAATTCCCCTCCTGAGCGAAACAAACTTTCCTGACACTTAGAATCAAATGAATGTCTTCCATCTTTGCAGAGTCCTGGGAGACTCCCCACCCCACACTCATGATGTTTATTCTTCTTAAATCTGCCTCAGTATTCCTCACATTCTTTGGTTAACTTCATCGTCTTCCTCTGATGATTTCCACTGGATGATATCAAAATTTGTTGGCTGTACTGCTTCCATTAACCTTCCAATTAATGTCATTATCCAAGAGTTGAAGGTGGTACAGGAAAAAGAGAGCTGGTAACTAATCTAAGGGCGTGCTTGCCGGTAAATCTCAGTGTCAACATTTCTTTGCCTCTTGAATTATTTGTTAAGGGCTGGCTCACTCCAGGACCTCCACAATCTTGGCAGCAATTAAAAGAAGGTGAAAACACCTCTCAGAAAACAGGATTGCATAGATGATCCATGGGCTTTTCAGACATTTATGCCAACAGCCAAGCCACTGTTGTCTATCTGTTAATCTTGATATTTTTCTTACAAAAGAGATGACCTAAACCCTAACTCGGACTTCTGGAAGATATTAAGTGAAAGTGAAGTCGCTCAATCGTGTCCGACTCTTTGCGACCCCGTGGACTATAGCCCGCCAGGTTCCTCTGTCCATGGGATTATCCAGGCAAGAATACTGGAGTGGGTTGCCATTTCCTTCTCCAGGGGGAAGATATTAGGATCCATGTATTTTTGAGATACTAGCTACCTGCTTATATGTTAGGGTCAGAATTTGGCATTATATACCACGTGGTCCAGATTGTGATCCATAAAATCCAACTTCATCAGGAAAGCTTCCTCCACCACTGTATATTAAGAGTCCTTTGGACAGAAAGGATATCAAACCAGTCAGTCCCAAAGGAAATCAATCCTGACTATTCATTGGAAGGACTGATGCTGAAGCTGAAGCCCCAGTACTTTGGCCACCTGATGCAAAGAGCCAACTCATTGGAAAAGACCTGGATGCTGGGAAGGATTGAAGGCACAAGGAGAAGGGGAGGCAGAGGATGAGGTGATTAGATAGCATCAGTAACTCAGTGGAGGTGAATTTGAGCAAACTCTGGGAGATGCTGAAGGACAGAGGAGCCTGGTGTGCTACAGTCCATGGGTCACAAAGAGTCAAGCAAGACTTAGCAACTAAATAACAGCAACCACCACCACCCTATCTAAAGAGCATACTCTCTCACTCTGACCTCCTTATCTTTATTTTCTTTCTTTCCATGGTATTTCTTGACACCTAATGTATCATAGATTGATTTTGTTCAACCCACAAACACCAAGGAAACAGAGGCATGGCCTGTGGGGCTCATGCTGGATCTGTAGCACTTAGACCAGTGTCTGGCCCACAGTAGAGTCCTATAAACATGCTTATGATGTAGAATGAATCAGATGGAGCTGAATTAGTATCCCAGGCATGAGAGTTTATAACTGTGTGGACCCTTTGCAAATTAAATTACCTCCCTGCACCTCACTTTTCTTATCTAGAAAGTGGGGATAATGATGGTTTCATTAATAAAGGTACCTTATAGGGTGATGTAAAATTTAATGTGTCAAAATAAAATATTTGGCACAGGATCTGGCACTTAGTGACTGTACAATAAATAATCTCACTACTATTAAGAATCATACTATTAAGAATCATAGTCATAAGAAGGTATGTTTGTGGATATTAGCACAAAATACTGAAGTATTTATTATTTTCTCAATATTATTCTTCTACAAGTTTTCCAAGAAATTATGGGAAAATAAGCTTTGAATGTCCTATAGAGATGAAATGACTCAATTTTAAATGAAATGACTTTAACATTTTAAGCCATAAGTAAATATATATGTATAATTGAATCACTTGCTGTACACCTGAAAATAATACAACATTGTAAATCAACTATACTTCAATTTAAAAAATAAGAAAAAAATAGTAAGTAATAATAACTAAGTTCTGTACATGGAGACTTAAGTAAACAGTTATGTGGGCACAGGATGACAATGATGAATCTGTTAGGACATATTCAAATTCAATCCAAATTGGTTTATGCAGAAATCATAATTGATTGACTCACTGTGTAAAATTAGATTCATTTGGCTGCATTCAAGAGACCCCAAAACACAATGACTATAACAGCAATGGAAGTTTATCTCTTTTGCATCGGAAAGAAGTCCAGAGGTAGGCATTTTGAGACATATATGGTGACTTCCTGGTTATCAGGGCTCCAGGAGCCACCTGAATCTGTCCCTCTACCATGTGACTCCATTCTCAAATCACCTCATGATCCAAAACAGCTAATAAAGCTCCAGCCATCAAGTCTGAGTTACAGACTTAAAGAGGAAGAAGGAAAGGAACCAAAAATTCACTCCTGTAAGGAGCCTCCCCCTACACTTCTGCTTATATCTCCTCAGTCAGAACATAATCATATGGTCATATTTGGGAATACCGGGAAATGAAGTTTTTGGGCTGAGTTCAGGGGTTCTGAAAGAGGGCTGCATTATAGTACAATTCTGGGGGTGTGCAATATATGGCAAGTCTGTACCTAAATAAAACTGAGGCTCCAGTACTGAGGAAATGGGTAGACCAGATGTCCCTAGCAATGAGCCAAGTCTTCTGGAAACACATAACCTCAAACACTAATTTCAAATACATAACCTCAAACTCAATGAAAACTGACTTTGACCAATTTTACTCCAAAAATTATGTGATATCACCCAGGATCTGAGTCTGCTTCCCTGAAATTCTCTCGTACTGGTTCTCACCCATGAACCAGCTTCACCCTCAGGCTGATCTCCTCTTGGTAGTGCAATGTTGAGGACTATGCAGGTCTCAAATCCTGATTTTCCCAAGTCCATTTCCCAAGGATGAGAAATGGTTCTTCGAAGAAGTGTCTCTGACTATTAAAGCAAGAAGAAAGACACAGATGCTGTCAGGGGCACACATGGATTCCACTGTGCCTCTTTATGTTGCTCAGGCAAAGTGAACGCGCGTAGATTTTGAAAACTTACTCTTCAAAGAAGCATGTAAATCCATTAGACAAGACTGAGTATTCGGATCCCTGACTGCATAGCTTCTACGAAACCTAGTAATGCTACCATCCAAAAATATTGTCAAGACGTGAATGACATTTGACATTTGACATGAATGACAAATGGCATCTGTTGTCTTTAGAAATTTTTTTTTATTGTGGTAAAAGTCACATAATATAAAACATACTAATTTAACCATATTTAACTGTACAGTTCAGTGGCACTAAGGATATTCACGTTGCTGTACCACTCTCACCATCATCCATGACCCGACTTTTTCACCTGTCCCCACTAAACTCTAACTCCCCATCCACCCCACCCCCTGGCCCCTAGCATTTACCAGTGTGTTATATAACTCTATGGATTTAACTACTCTCAATACCTTATGTAAGGGGAATCAAACAGTATTCATTTGCATGTACCGTATGCTGCTGCTGCTAAGTCATTTCAGTCATGCCCAACACTGTGTGACCCCATAGATGGCAGCCCACCAGATCCCCATCCCTGGGATTCTCTAGGCAAGAACACTGGAGGGGGTTGCCATTTCCTTCTCCAATGCCTGAAAGTGAAAGTGAAGTCTCTCAGTCGTGTCCAACTCTTCTCGACCCATGGACTGCAGCCTACCAGGCTCCTCTGTCCATGGGATTTTCCAGGCAAGAATACTGGAGTGGGTTGCCATTGCCTTCTCTGGCATGTACTATATATTGGAATGCATTTTAAGGTTAACTTAGTATGCATCTGGTGTCTTTTTAATAAGAACTCAAGACTTGAAAATACAAATTTCCTGAAATAGAATAACATGTGAAGAACAGCCCCAAATAAGAGAGTCTCTAGGATACCTGAAAGATGATGCTTTGAAAGTGCTGCACTCAATATGCCAGCAAATTTGGAAAACTCAGCAGTGGCCACAGGACTGGAAAAGGTCAGTTTCCATTCCAATCCCAAAGAAAGGCAATGCCAAAGAATGCTCAAACTACCACACAATTGCACTCATCTCACATGCTAGTAAAGTCATGCTCAAAATTCTCCAAGCCAGGCTTCAGCAATACGTGAACTGTGAACTTCCAGATGTTCAAGCTGGTTTTAGAAAAGGCAGAGGAACCAGAGATCAAATTGCCAGCATTCGCTGGATCATCGAAAAAGCAAGAGAGTTCCAGAAAAACATCTATTTCTGCTTTATTGACTATGCCAAAGCCTTTGACTGTGTGGATCACAATAAACTGTGGAAAATTCTGAAAGAGATGAGAATGCCAGACCACCTGACCTGCCTCTTGAGAAATCTGTATGCAGGTCAGGAAGCAACAGTTAGAACTGGACATGGAACAACAGACTGGTTCCAAATAGGAAAAGGAGTACATCAAGGCTGTCTATTGTCACCCTGCTTATTTAACTTCTATGCAGAGTACATCATGAGAAACACTGGACTGGAAGAAGCACAAGCTGGAATCAAGATTGCCGGGAGAAATATCAATAACCTCTGTGATATGCAGATGACACCACCCTTATGACAGAAAGTGAAGAGGAACTAGAAAGCCTCTTGATGAAAGTGAAAGAGGAGAGTGAAAAAGTTGGCTTAAAGCTCAACATTCAGAAAACGAAGATCATGGCATCCAGTCCCATCACTTCATGGAAAATAGATGGGGAGACAGTGGAAACAGTGTCAGACTTTATTTTTTGGGCTCCAAAATCACTGCAGATGGTGATTGCAGCCATGAAATTAAAAGACGCTTACTCCTTGGAAGAAGAGTTATGACCAACCTAGATAGCATATTCAAAAGCAGAGACATTACTTTGCCAACAAAGGTCGTCTAGTCAAGGCTATGGTTTTTCCAGTGGTCATGTATGGATGCGAGAGTTGGACTGTGAAGAAAGCTGAGCGCCAAAGAACTGATGCTTTTGAACTGTGGTGTTGGAGAAGACTCTTGAGAGTCCCTTGGACTGCAAGGAAATCCAACCAGTCCATTCTGAAGGAGATCAGCCCTGGGTGTTCTTTGGAAGGAATGATGCTAAAGCTGAAACTCCAGTACTTTGGCCACCTCATGCGAAGAGTTGACTCATTGGAAAAGACTCTGATGCTGGGAGGGATTGGGGGCAGGAGGAGAAGGGACTGACAGAGGATGAGATGGCTGGATGGCATCACTGACTCAATGGAAATGTGTTTGAGTGAACTTCAGGAGATGGTGATGGACAGGGAGGCCTGGCGTGCTGCTATTCATGGGGTCGCAAAAAGTCAGACACGACTGAGTGACTGCACTGAGGATACCTTAGTTTCTTTCTTTTAGATAATGTTTGTCTTAAATAAGAAGAGTTTCTGTATTCACAGTGTTGGCTGTAAAGTATAAGGGAAGGCAGAGAACTCTCATACAAAACATAAAGAGTCTAAATATAAACATGCTGGTAATTACGTGTCAGTCATGAGAAAAGAATATTATTAAAATTTTGAAAAATTTTTCTAAAGAGCACATTAAAATATGTATTTTCAAAAAGTAGTGGTTTTCTCATGTGGGGCTTAACTATTTTCCCAGTGTTCTTTAACTCAGAAGTGATCAACAAAAAGCATTATTTTCTTGACAGATGCTAAGAAAACTGGAAATTTCAATAGATGCTGAAAATTTGAGTTGGTGTAGAATTAAAGAAAACTCATTTTTAAGTAACATTTCCACAAGCTCTTTGCTCTATTAATCTTTGTGTGACGGGTGGTAAATGCAGAGTTAGAGCTTTGCAATATGGAGAAATTAGGGGAAAAAAATCTGTCTTTTCAGTTGGAATAAACCAGTCTTTTCAGTTGTGTGGTTAAATTATTCCTTAAATTTAGCCTAAGCAAAAGGGATTGATTTATCCTTAAATGCAATTTCTCTTTTGCTTCAAAGAGATTATGAATACAAATGCAGAAGACATGCTTTCTCGATTCTTATTTTGGTGAAAGAGACTATTTTTTCCCTTTTTGTCTCCTCCTGTTCTCTCTCCCCTATTCCTTTCTCTCCTCCTCTATTTGTCAAGGTTTTCCAGAGAAAACCTGATAAATAGATAGGTAGGAAGATAGATAGATTATAGATGGATGATAGATGATAGATAAATGTGCTCAGTTGCTCAGTCATGTTCAGTTCTTTATGACCCTGTAGACTATAGCCCATCAGGCTCCTTTGTCCATAGAATTTTCCAGGCAAGAATACTGTACTCAGTTGCCATTTCCTTCTCTAGGGGATCTTTCCGACCTAGGGGTCGAACCCATGTTTCTTGCATCTTCTGCATTGGCAGGTGGATTCTTTACCACTGAGCTACCCAGGACACCCAGATAGATAGATAACATGATAGATAACAGGGGAATGATAGGTAAATAGATAATAGACAGATGATAGAGAAATAGATACATAGATATATATCTATATCCATGTGTATATATGTAATATAATTATATTATTATTCTCCTTTTCTTTGTATCAATATTACATTATACACTAAGAAAAGGAGGAAATTTACCCCCTCGTCCCTTGCCTCACTGCTGGAGTTGGGACATCTCATCTCATCCTGCTTTTGGACTGGGATTAGTACCACCAGTTCCCCTGCTTCTCAGACCTATGAACCCTGCCTGGACTTATACCACCAGCTCTCGCAGGTCTCCAGCTTAAACAGATTGTGGGCCACCTAAGGATCTTATTACTGCATTTACGAGGTATCAGTGTGTCACCAGTTGAGATGATTTCAGAATGCAAGAACCGGGGGATCTAGTTCACACATGCAAACAGCACGAGCAAATGTCTCATGCCACCTCCCAGGGAGTCTTGGGCGGCAGTCTCTGGGGTGGTGGCCAGTCCAGGGTGCCCACTCTGTTTCACTGTACTTCTCTCAGTCCTGCTCTGCTGTTGCTTGTCCTCCATGCAGCCTTCATGGGTATCATCAAACCCCTGGGCAAAGGGATTCTTTGCTCACATTCAGCCGGAGAAAGAAGCGCAGCTCTCCTGCAGCTATCCAATGGAAGTTCTTCCTCTGGATCAGCTCATGCCAGATTCAGTCTTGATCACTTGCCCCCGAAACATCACCAGATACTATGAGAAGTTTGAGGCTGACTGTCTAAACTCATTCCAGCCAAGGGGATAGTACCGCGATGCTTGGCTATGATGGAAGATGATGTCAGCATTCTCTGAATCCACTAGCTGTTAGTAAGGATGGGTATTCAACTAAAACCAGGTTTCTGATAAGAAGGAGGGAAGAAAGAAGGGGAACATGTGACACGGAGGTGTCCTGGAAAATCTCCAGCAGAAAAACACAGGACAAATACTATCACATAGAGTTCTGGGTGAAAGGAGATAAACTACCTTTTCATATCATGTACAAAACACATCTTAGAACCAACAACAGTGAAAACTTTTCAATAGAGAAGGTGCTTGAAAAATCAAAATGATAGACTTGTGAAGGAAGAACCCACACACCATCCTTCATTAGTGAAACACACCTGCGTGCAGTATGAAACAAATTAGTCCCCACCTTTGGGATACCACCAATGGTACTGTGGTCCTTAATGAAGCAACCATAAGGGTCTTGCTATAGTTCATCACAATAGCTGGTATAAAATGCTTGGTTAGTAATATTAAAAGTTGAGGACTGAATTATTCAGCCATAGTAAATGAATGAAATAATGCCATTTGCAGCAACCCAGATGGGCCTAGAGATGATCGTACTAAGTGAAGTAAGTCAGGAAGAGAAAGACAGATATATGATATTGTTTGTATGTGGGATATGAAGAATAAAAATGAATGTATTTACAAAACAGAACTGGTAGGTCAGCTGATAAAGAATCTGTCTGTAATGCAGGAGACCCCAGTTTGATTTCTGGGTGGGGAAGATCCACTGGAGAAGGGGTAGGATACCCACTCCATTATTCTTGGGCTTCCCTGCTGGTTCAGCTGATAAAGAATCCGCCTGCAATACGGGAGACCCCAGTTCAATCCCTGGGTTGGGAAGATCCCCTGGAGAAGGGAACGGCTACCCACTCCAGTATTCTGGCCTGAAGAATTCCATGGACTGTATAGTCCTTGGGGTCGCAAAGAGTCAGACACAACTGAGTGAATTTTACTTTCACAAAACAGAACTAGACTCACAGACATAGAAAACAAACTTATGGTTACCAAAGGGGAAAGTGGGGAAGGACATAAATTAAGAGTTCAGGATTGTCAGATACATATGAACTATTATATATAAAATAGATAAATGAAAAGGATTTCCTATATATCATAGAGAAAAGAATTCTGAAAAAGAATATGTGCATATATATGAATCCCTTTGCTATACACCAGAAACACACAACTTTGTAAATCAACTATATTTCGATTAAAAAAGTAAAATAGTTGAAGATTGAGCTTCAGCCAAGGTTTAAAGCTTTGCAATGTATTTATCTATGATCTGTGAACTTCTCATCAAAAGGGATTTTAGCAAAACGTAGCAGAGTAAGCTGACCATCTTAAGCTCCAGTCCAAACTGCCTCTGAGCATACTTTCCTAATAAATCAGCACTCTTCTTCAGAATCAGTTTAATTCTCTATGGCTCACCAGCGGTGAGTCTTTGGTTTATTAATTCATCTAATGCTAGATCGTGTTTGTCTGTTTGGAATATGTTCGCAAAGCTTGGTGTTCATCTCCAGGGCCATAACAAGTGGGTGTGTATTCATTTTTGTACTAATAGAATGATCATATGTGTCAGAGACAATCATGACTAGATCAGAAAAGATGGAAGAAGTTAGCCTTTAAGCTTTTTTAATTGTAAAAACATGAGAAATATTAACAGTAATAGAAAGAAGGGACTTTTGCACGGCTTTTCTAAAAAGGAAGCTACACCATAACACATCACAATGATTGCCCTGCAGCAAAATTCTTCAAAATTACTATCTGAGGGATGTGGTACTTATAGTTGAAAGTGACTTTTTTTTAACTAGAACTTATTTTTCCTAGACCTGTCTGCAGCTAACTGTGGGACAGGAAGTATTTAAACTGCTCTGTGCATTCCAGGCAGATCTGCTTGCCTGACAATGTGAAATGGAAATGGAGGCCATCACTCCTTATGAATTTGTAGTTATATGCAAGTATAATAAGCTAACATATGGAAAGGCAATGGAATAATTAAGAAAAGGATTTTGCTAGGCATGTTACCAGAGATCTGCGAGTTCTATCCGTAAATCTTGTCTTTCTCCATTTTGAAAATGTGTGTGTGACAAGCCAGTTAATTCTTTTAACGACTATCAGAGCGACAGGTATTACCTACCTCTTATGGTGTATACCAGATTCATCTTTTTAAAAAACGGAAAAAGGTTGAACTCATTTCTGAGATACAAGACAGGAGGCAAATTTAGCCTTCCAGTCTATGAATCCAGGTAGAGTGATGGAACCTAGTTCCCATGTCTTTCTAGAAAAATCTGTCCTTGATTTTAAATTCCCTTTGTGCTAATGAAGTTGCAAAATCATAATAAGCATGCAATTCAATTAGTAAGAAAAGAGCTCAATCATGCAAGAAGAAGCAGACTCTGATTTATTGAGTATCTATATTGTGTTCTATTACCTGAGTCACCATGTTAGATGCTTTACAAAACTTTTTTTTTTTAAACTGGAATATAATTGTTTTACAATGTTGTGTTAGTTTCTGCTGTACAACAGAGTAGATCAGCCATACGTATATCCCCTCCCTCTTGGACCTCCCTCTCACCTGCACCCCACCTCTCTAAGTCATCAGAGAGTAGTGAGCCGAGGTCCCTGTGTTATACGGCAGCTTCCTGCTAGCTTTCTATTTTACACATGGTAGTGAATATACATCAGTCCTAATCTCCCAATTTGTTCCACCGTCTCCTCTCCCCAACCCCATGTCCACATGTCCACTCTCTGCATCTGCATCTCTGTTCCTGCCTTGGAACTAGGTTCATCTGTACCATTTTTCTAGATCCTATTTATGCTCCACAATACCATGAGAAGCATCATGGCCATTTTTCAAATGGGAAAACTGAGGATCATGGAAAGAAAATAAGTTACCAAAAGTCACACAGTTAGAAAAAGTCTGGCACTTGTTAACCAGCAGGGTTTAAATGTGGAATTATGCCACTAAGAATATGCAGAAACATCCCTTGTCCTCTGAACGGGGACATGGGACATAAGATGTACCTATGTGCCTTAAGACAAGCAAATGTAAAACATCGATCCCATACCTGGATGGGTGGTAAAGGCGTACTTCATGCAATGGTCCCAGATACGTTTCTCTTCAAAATAGAAGACGAGAAAGCAAAGCTATGGTACGGCTAAATGGTAGGCGGATGATGTTGGGAGCTTTCTGAATGACAGGAGAAAATAAATGGGACTCCCACGAAAGAAAACCCATGTCACTCTCACCTCTTCTCACAGTAACTTTGGCAAGTTTCTGTCTTTGTGTCTGCCTTTCCTTATCTATGAAATAATGCCACACTGAGCCCATCCACTGAATAGAATTCTTGACATTTTGTTAGATCCGTGGTAGTATGTTTCACGACAACCTGTGAGTTTTTCATATTAAGATAGAATTTCCCTTACAGCACTCCTCACCAGGGACCTGTATAGACTTTTATTGATCCTCTCTGGGTATAGAGAATAATGTACTACGTCTTAGGAAAGCCCATGCTACAGACATAATTGGTGACGGGAAAGACATGGGTAAAGTATGAATATGAATATGGGTGGTAGAGATAATTTAGCTATAAGTGATACACAAATGAAGACATACAGAGAGAGGTTTGTAATGCTCAACCCCTAGTAGATGGCTTCTTTGCCATTTTGCTACCCACTCAAGTCATCCTCGACTCTCCTCTGTCCCATATCCTCATGTTCAACCCAATATCAAGAACTTTTTACCTCCTAATTCTCAAAACCACCCATTTCTTCCCATACGTACCACCACTGTTGTATCAAATTACCTTATTTCTAATCATCACCTACGTTTCATCACTCTTCTTTTCATATAAATACTTTACTGAAGTATCATTGACTTACAGTGTTTCCAGCGCACAGCATGGTGATTCGTTTACACAAATATACATATATTATTTTTGAAATTATTTTCCATAATAGGTTATTACAAGGTATTGACTATAGTTCCCTATGCTATACAGTAAATCATCACTTTTTATTGATATATTTTATTTATTTTTTCTTTTTTTTTGGCTGTGCTGCATGTTTGTTACAGTTCGTGGGCTCTTCTTTGCGATGCGCAGACTTCTCTAATTGTGGTATCCCAAGGCATGTGGGATCTTAGTTCCCTGACCAGGGATCTAACCTGCATCCCCTTCATTGGAAGGCGATTTTTTTTACCACTGGACCACCAGGGAAGTCTCATGTTTCATTACTTTTAATCCCTCTCCAGTTCACTCTCCATACTGCAGATAGTAATCTTTTAGAAACTCAGCTTTGATGATGTCACTACTTCCTGCTTGAAACATTTGAATGAGTTCTTATTGCTCTGGAAAGAGACATCAAAATGCTTAACATCGCACATGAAGCCTACTGTCTGTGACCTACGTCTTACCTACCTTTCCAGTCTCTTCTGACATCGTTTTCTTCTGCAAGAGAATTGGAAATTGTAGTTTTCTCTGCCTAAGAAGGAGCTGGCAAATCCACAGCACAGTCTTCAGTCTTTCTCGGGTTTAAATATCTCTCAGTTCTTTCAACTGTTATTAATCTCTAACTATGTCAGGCATTCTTCTCTAAATACCCTTGGGTTATTAGTGTCCTTGGAGATGACTGCTCCACTTCTTTTCAGCATTCAATTATGCTTGAGTCTCAGTTTTGATCCCGAATTAATTTGTAGTCCTGGAACTGAAAATAGTATTCAGGGCGTGAGCTGGCAAGAGAGTGGAGTTTGTCTCTAATATCTCATTTGGGGTCACCATATCCCCATGAATCATGGCCAATTTGCCATGACCTTTCTTGGGAAGCTTCATGGCATTGCCAACACCTAGTTACACAGATCTCTGTCCTTTTCACACATGGGTCCTCAGCGCATCTTATCTATGATTGTTCTGAATCAGTGAGGGTTTGGATCCAGGAAGCTAAAAGTGCCATTTCTTTCTCAACTCTAACCTCATTAGATACAGTTCATCATCATTTCAGCCCCTTGAAATATTTTAGGGTTCTGAATCTGTGTTGGAGCATTTTGATGATACGTTTCAGCTTGGTGTCATGTATGACTGTAATTAGCTTCCTGTCAGTATCCTCATTCAGTTCATTAATTGGAATTCTGATCAGAAAAGGGATGAGGATGGCACTCTCTGTGGAATTCCACAGCTTCTGCGATAGCACACGTACCAGCTTTTCCTCCTGACTTGTGGGCTACTTTCCTGACCTCCCCCCACCCCTTTCACCATTCCTTCTCATCTACCCACCTGATCTGCTCCTGGGAAGTCTTTAGCCTTCTTTCCTGGCTACTTTGACTCCTCTGATGACTGCACCTTTCTTGTGATGTTAAATATCATCTGCTGCTGCTGCTGCTGCTGCATCACTTCAGTTGTGTCCGACTCTGTGAGACCCCATAGACAGAAGCCCACCAGGCTCCCCTGTCCCTGGGATTCTCCAGGCAAGAACACTGGAGTGGGTTGCCACTTCCTTCTCCAATGCATGAAAGTGAAAAGTGAAAGTGAAGTCACTCAGTCATGTCCAACTCTTAGTGACCCCATGGACTGCAGCTTACCAGGCTCCTCTGCCCAGGGGATTTTCATATGACTTCTCATTGTCCAAAATGACACACTGAGTTATTCTATCACAGTCAGACCAATATCCTAGGTAAAACATGCCTATCATATTCTAAAAATTAATTAAAATTTCCCTAAACCTTTTCTTCTCCTGGGTTCAGCATCCCAATAAATTATAATTCAATCTACCTTGTTCTCAACACAATAACCTAAGAGTTCTTGTGGTACTGATTTTTCTTATCTGACAAGCCAAGCAATAACCACGTTAGTTTTTAGAACTTTATTCTCTTAAGATTTTTTTTAACGTGGACCATGTTTAAAAGCTTTATTGAATTTGTTACAATATTGTCTCTGTTTAATGTTTTGGTTTTTTGACTGCAAGGTATGTGGGATCTTAGCTCTCCAACCGGGGATCAAACCAGAGAAGTCCCAGTTTTTGTTTTGTCTCCAAAGTATATCCTTGAGTTTGATCTCTTCTGCTTTTCCCTAAGTTCAAGACATTTCAATGTCTTGCCCTAATTACGTGGTCTCCTTTCCTCCACTTGTTTCTACCCCTACTCCCACTTGATTCATTTTCCTCATATCAGCTGGAAGATCTGTATAAAATACAAGACATCTTCCTATCTTTTCTGCTTGAGATCATTGCATGCACTTCCATCCACACTTGAAATAAAATTAAGAGTTTTTCAGTTCAGTTCAGTCTCTCAGTTGTGTCCGACTCTTTGCGACCCCATGAATCACAGCACACCAGGCCTCCCTGTCCATCACCAACTCCTGGAGTTCACCTAAACCCATGTCCATCGAGTCAGTGATGCCATCCAGCCATCTCATCCTGTCGTCCCCTTCTCCTCCTGCCCCCAGTCCCTCCCAGCATCAGGGTCTTTTCCAATGAGTCAACTCTTCACGTGAGGTGGCCAAAGTATTGGAGTTTCAGCTTCAGCATCATTCCTTCCAAAGAAATCCCAGGGCTGATCTCCTTCAGAATGGACTAGTTGGATCTCCTTGCAGTCCAAGGGACTCTCAAGAGTCTTCTCCAACACCACAGATCAAAAGCATCAATTCTTCGGTGCTCAGCTTTCTTCACAGTCCAACTCTCACATCCATACATGACCACTGGAAAAACCATAGCCTTGACTAGATGACCTTTGTTGGCAAAGTAATGTCTCTGCTTTTGAATATGCTATCTAGGTTGGTCATAACTTTCCTTCCAAGGAGTAAGCGTCTTTTAATTTCATGGCTGCAATCACCATCTGCAGTGATTTTTGGAGCCCCCAAAAATAAAGTCTGACATTGTTCCCTCTGTTTCCCCATCTATTTCCTGTGAAGTGATGGGAACAGATGCCATGATCTTAGTTTTCTGAATGTTGAGCTTTAAGCCAACTTTTTCACTCTCCTCTTTCACTTTCATCAAGAGGCTTTTTAGATCCTCTTCACTTTCTGCCATAAGGGTGGTGTCACCTGCATATCTGAGGTTATTGATATTTCTCCCACCAATCTTGATTCCAGCTTGTGCTTCTTCCAGCTCAGCGTTTCTCATGATGTACTCTGCATAGAAGTTAAATAAGCAAGGTGACAATATACAGCCTTGATGAACTCCTTTTCCTATTTGGAACCAGTCTGTTGTTCCATGTCCAATTCTAAGTGTGGCTTCCTGACCTGCATACAGGTTTCTCAAGAGGCAGGTCAGGTGGTCTGGTATTCCCATCTCTTTCAGAATTTTCCACAGTTTATTGTGATCCACACAGTCAAAGGCTTTGAAATAGTCAATAAAGCAGAAATAGATGTTTTTCTGGAACTCTCTTGCTTTTTCCATGATCCAGCGGATGTTGGCAATTTGATATCTGGTTCCTCTGCCTTTTCTAAAACCAGCTTGAACATCCGGAAGTTCACGGTTCACATATTGCTGAAGCCTGGCTTGGAGAATTTTGAGCATGACTTTACTAGCGTGTGAGATGAGTGCAATTGTGCGGTAGTTTGAGCATTCTTTGGCATTGCCTTTCTTTGGGACTGGAATGGAAACTGACCTTTTCCAGTCCTGTGGCCATTGCTGAGTTTTCCAAATTTGCTGGCATATTGAGTGCAGCACTTTCACAGCATCATCTTTCAGGATTTGAAATAGCTCAACTGGAATTCCATCACCTCCACTAGCTTTGTTCGTAGTGATGCTTCCTAAGGCCCACTTGACTTCACATTCCAGGATGCCTGGCTCTAGGTGAGTGATCACACCATCATGATTATCTGGGTCATGAAGTTCTTTTTTTTTTTTTATTCTTCCATTTTTATTTTATTTTTAAACTTTACATAATTGTATTAGTTTTGCCAAATATCAAAATGAATCCGCCACAGGTATACGTGTGTTCCCCATCCCAAACCCTCCTCCCTCCTCCCTCCCCATACCATCCCTCTGGGCCGTCCCAGTGCACCAGCCCCAAGCATCCAGCATCATGCATCGAACCTGGACTGGCAACTCGTTTCCTACATGATATTTTACATGTTTCATTGCCATTCTCCCAAATCTTCCCACCCTCTCCCTCTCCCACAGAGTCCATAAGACTGTTCTATACATCAGTGTCTCTTTTGCTGTCTCGTACACCGGGTTATTGTTACCATCTTTCTAAATTCCATATATGTGCGTTAGTATACTGTATTTATGTTTTTCCTTCTGGCTTACTTCACTCTGTATAATAGGCTCCAGTTTCATCCACCTCATTAGAACTGATTCAAATGTATTCTTTTTAATGGCTGAGTAATACTCCATTGTGTATATGTACCACAGCTTTCTTATCCATTCATCTGCTGATGGACATCTAGGTTGCTTCATGAAGTTCTTACTAAGACTCAAAGGCTCCTTCATTGTCTGATCCCTTCCTGCCTCTTTGACCTCATTTCCTAAAACTAACTCTCTTGCTGGTAAGCTTCACAGTCCCATTCTCTAGTCTTCCTGAAACTTACTCTGACCTCTGGGTTTGCACTAGCTGTTCTTCTGCCTGGAAGTCTCAATCATAAGCATGTCTCCAGGTGACTCATCACTCAACCTGTCCTCTCTTTATAAGCTTTCTTCAATCAGTGAAGAAATCAGTGTTGCCTCCACCACTGTCAAGACATTCCATCCCATGGTTTATCTGCTTTGTTTTATCTTTAGTTGTCTGAAATTATCCTCCCTATTTTTATATCAACTTACGAGTTTGTTTCTCCCCTCCTAGGTTTTAAGGGCTTCCCAGGTGATGTTACTGGTGAACTCATCTGCTAATGCAGGAGACACAAGACATGTGGGTTAGATCCCTGGGTTGGGAAGATCGCCTGGAGAAGGGCATGGCAACCCACTCCAGTATTCTTGCCCAGAGAATCCCATGGACAGAGGAGGCTGGTGGGCTACAGTCCATAGGATTGCAAAGAGTCAGACATGACTGAAGCAATTTAGTACACACGTGCACGCACACACACACACCCACACACACACAGGTTTTAAACTTCTTAAGCTCAGGGTGCTTGTCCATTTTGATTGATGTGATATCCACACACCTTGAATATTAACTCGCACATGGTAGGGGCTCAAAATATTTGTTGGATGATTAAATGTTGATGCATATAACATCCAACCAATTAATACCTGAGGTTATTCAGACATGGCATGTCCTTATGAAGCCATAGCAACTTCTAGTGATTGTCAGGTTTTTTTTAAATTGGAGGGAAATTGCTTTACGAGGTTGTGTTGGTTTCTGCTGTACAACAATGCAAATTAGTCATAACTACATATATATGTATATATCCCCTCCCTCTTGAGCCTCTATCCCACCCCTCCAGGTCATCACCGATAGCCACTCTGCCTGTTTGATACAGCAGCTTCCCACTAGCCATCTATTTTACACATGGTAGTGTATATATGTCAGTGCTACTTTCTTAACTCACCCCACACTCTTCTTCCCTCACTATGTCCACAAGTTCGTTCTCTATGTCTGTGTCTCCATTCCCTCCCTGCAAATAGGCTTATCAGTACCATTTTCTAGATTTTATTTATATGCATTAAATATATGATATTTGTTTTTCTCTTTCTAACTTACTTTACTCTGTATGACAGGATCTAGGTCCATCTGCCTCACTACGACTGACTCAAATTTGTTCCTTTTTATGACTGAGTAACATTCCATTGTTTATACATACCATGCTTTCTTTATCCATGATCACCTGTTCAACACCCATGTCTCTGTTGACTTCAGGCTTACTGATCTGCAGTTTTCATAATCGACTTTCTGTCCTGTACATTTTTGTTCACTGGAAATTATTCAGGGGTTTTTCTGCCTCTTTATGATTCTTCAAAAGTTCAGTAAAAACCCTACAAAGTCTGTCTGTCTGTCCCCCAGAGTGGTACATTCAATTATGAAGGCTTGATCTCATTTAAAAAGGCTCAGTGAAGGACTTCCCTCGCTGTCCAATGGTTAAGATCCCATGAGTCCACTACCGTGGGGCATGGGTTTAAATACTGGTCAGGGAACTAAGATCCTACAAGGCTCACTGTGGGGGCCAAAAAAAAAAAAAAAGTTCAATGATGGTTTGCAAATTATTTATCCAGTTGGGAGTCCAGTTCCTTCTTAACCACTCTCACTTCTGCTCTGATGATTCTCTGACAACAGAATGGAAGCACAAATGGGAATGAGGCTTTTTGGTAGCTGATACTGTTTTCTGAAAGCCTTCCTTTTCCTGGATGTGTGCGCCTGGAATCTTTTTGCTTCTGCAGACCCATTTGTTTTTGTCATCCCTTTTCTACATTAAAGGGCTTCAAGACCCTCTGGTCTGTCGCCAGGCTTGGCCAGAGAGAAGTCTCTGGAGGCCCCAGCAGGAGTCCAGGTGACAGAAGTGAAGGGAGGCAGAGTAGTATCAACATTTTCCCTCCTGACTGCCTCTCTGCAAGTTTCCCAGGACACTGGGGGAGGCCCTGGAGGAGGGGGTCCATCTACCTAACATATCTGGTCCTCCCAACAACATCCCTCCTCCCCTCCAGCCAAGGGGTGGCAGCTACAGCCTGGTGCTGGCTCCAGATTACTGATGGGTTTTCTATGGTCCTTCTATGTCACCACCTTCCTAAATGAACCTTTCTCAACCTGTCCTATTTTCTATCGGAACCCCGATTGATGCCCTGGGAATCCTCCTGCAAGGAGTTTGGGACTGACATGGATACAACAATGTATAAAATAACTAATGAGAACCTGCTTTACAGCACAGGGAACTCTACTCAGTGCTCTGTGGTGACCTAAATGGGAAGGAAATCAGAAAAAGAGTGGATATATGTATACATACAGCTGATTCACCTTGCTGTACAGCAGAAACTAACACAATGTTGTGAAACAACTCTACTCCAGTAGAAATTTAATTTTAAAAAAGGATCTGGACCTCCCTGGTGGCTCAGTGGTAAAGAATCCACCTGCCAATAGAGGAAACATGGGTTTGATCCTTGGTTTGGGAAAATCCCACATGTCCCAGAGCAGCTAAGCCCATGGGCCACAACTATTGAGCTTGTGCTCCAGAGCCTGGAAGCCGCAACTACTGAAGCCCTTGTACCCTACAGCCTGTGCTCTGCAACAAGAGAAGCCATCAGAGTGAGAAGCCTGTGTACTGCAACTGGGGAGTAGCCCCTGCTCACCAAAACTAGAGAAAAGTTTGTGCAGCAACAAAGACTCAGAACAGCCATAAATAAATAAATAATTTTTTAAACGTTCACCTTGAAAAAAAAAATAAAAGATTTTAAAAAGACCCACTTCTCACCACAAGACTCCCATCTGTCCTTTCCCTGGTCAAACTTAGACCTTCAGATGTTTGTGGCTTTTCTTTCTCTATCAGTCCTTTGCCTTTTGAATGCAGAATTTCAGTTTTCCCCCTCTTCCTCTAGTGGTGGCAAGTGGAGGCTACTCTAGTTGCAGGGCACGGGCTTCTCATTGCAGTGGCGTCTCTTGTTGCAGATCACAAGCTGTAGGATGTGTGGGCTTTGGGAGTTGCACCATGCAGCTCAGTAGTTGTGGCACATGGGCTCAGTTGCTATGAGGCATGTGGGATCTTCCCAGACCGGGGATAGAACTGATGTCTCCTGCATTGGCAGGCGGATTCTTTATCACTGAGCCCACCAGGGAAGCCCCTGAGCACATCTCAATTGTTCAGGCTGTACGATTCCTTGTCCTCCAGTGGGTGTGGACTAATTAACAAATATGGATGAAGAGGAGGGTCAGAGTTCATGGGTCCTGCCTGAAGTCCAGCTCTGCCCTAGATGGTCAGGCTGGGAGTGCCTCTGAAACTGGACAGCAGGTTGGACCGTCACCTATGAAGCATCTTCAGTCACAGAGCACCTCAATCCCAGTCCTACTTTCATCCATAAAGACTCTACCCACATTAACATGTGGAAAGAGAGAGCGCTACAAGTATTGTCCAGAAATCTTCAGCTTTTTGCATAAGATGTTACAGGAAAAAAAAAAAAGAAAACTCGAATGAACTTTTTGGCCAACCCAATGTATTAAAGAGACAAATCCCAGAAGATTTGTTCCAAGACAGATCTTGGAACACAAGCTATTGAGATAATTTGCTACCTAAGTAGTGATAAAGTAATTACTGAACTAGTAATTAAATAGGTAATTGGACAGTTTATTTCCTCTGCATTTAACAACAACAATATGTCACCAGCAACCACAAAAAGAACATTAGAAAAATCAACTCAACTTTCAGAAAGAACCAGAGAGAATGTATGATGAGGAACCCAGGAAAAGTTAGATTTTTGTGTGTGTGTTTACTTTTTAAAATTTATTGGAGTATAGTTGCCTTACAATGTTGTATTAGTTTCTACTGCCAAAGTTTTTACAGCAAAATGAACTAGCTGTGCACAAACATGTATCCCCTCCCTTTTGGGCCTCCTCACCCTTCAAGTCACCACAATGCATTAAGTAGAGTTCCCTGTGCTATACAAGGGGTTCTCATTACTTACCTATTTTATGCATAGCATCAGTAGTGTGTTTAAGTCAATCCCAGTCTCCCAGTTCATCCCACTCTAGTCAGATGAACTTCCCCCTTGATATCCATATATTTGTTATGTCTGTTTCTCTATTTCTGCTTTGCAAATAGGATCATCTGTATCATTTTTCTCAATCTTTAGAGATGATATTGATGATAGATTTTGCTATTAATGGCTACACTCTATAACTGGCTTCTGAATGTGTTTGTTCAGGAAGTTACACAAATGACATAGAGAGAAGGAGGGCTGATCTTCCTCCAGTGGATGAGTAAACTGAGGTTGCAAAGACCATATATTCTAAAGAGTAAGTTAACATTAGCTACTTACCCTTATGTAATGTTCCTTGCAAATTTTGCCCCAAAGCTACGGATACTCCCTTCCTAGCAACTACCTGCTGCTGCTGCTGCTAAGTCGCTTCAGTCGTGTCCAACTCTGTGCGACCCCATAGACGGCAGCCCACCAGGCTCCCCCGTCCCTGGGATTCTCCAGGCAAGAACACTGGAGTGGGTTGCCATTTCCTTCCCCAATGCATGAAAGTGAAAACGGAAAGTGAAGTTGCTCAGTCGTGTCCGACTCCTAGCGACCCCATGGACTGCAGCCCACCAGGCTCCTCCGTCCATGGGATTTTCCAGGCAAGAGTACTGGAGTGGGGTGCCATTGCCTTCTCCAAGCAACTACCTACTTCCATTATATTGATAGTACCTTTAAGAATGTCATTTAGATTAACATCTAAAATGGCAAATTAATCAGTATCCACCTAGAGTCCGCTGTTGGTCCCATCCTAGCAGATAGAGACCACTTACCTAGGACATTTTCATTCCATCAAATAGTATCTGCCCATGTGTAGCTGGGATTGGTCCAGAAAGAATGGCTGAATTACAAGTGCTCTTTCTTTCCGTAAACCCTAGTTAATAAATCCATCCCACTGACATAGGCTGTTTATCATGTTTTATTATTCACTCGAGAGTTAACTAAGCAGTATTCTGCTCTTTCTGGAGAATTATTTTATGTTGCTGCTGCAATCAATTTATGATTTCTAAACAAGGCAAAGGGTCATTGATTATCTTCAAGGGAAATGATAGTGAGCAAGGCCTGCTTGTGTTTTGATATGCTGGCCAAAGTGGGTTTTGTGGCAGAGAAAAATGGAATTAATTAGTGAATCGGCCTTTCACGGATGTTTTGCAAATCATCAACATAGTGTACCATGAATTCAAATTATATTCCTTTTTCATAAAGAATCCTTTGTGGTGTTTTCCTCATTCATTTAATCATGCATATTTTCTACAAATGTGTGTGTGTGTTTACATGCCTTAAATATACTAGGTAAGTGTAAGGTTTGGTAAATAAACAGACATAGAGCCCAATCCCATGAATTTAGCAGTAAAGACATAGGCAACAGGTAAAGAACAGATAAGTAAACATTGCGAGTATCAGACAGCATAGTATAAACTATCAAACAGAATATCATGATAGAGAATTCAGGATTGTGGAAGGGAGGGTACTTAGTTTGGAATATTAGTGAAAATCAGCCTTAAGGAGGTGGTGTTTAAACTGAGACTTATGGAAACATATTGGATACCACAAGGGGAAGTGGGAGTGGGATGAATTGGAAGATTGGGATTGATATATATACACTATTCATACTATGTATAAAATAGATAGCTAATAAGAAGCTCCTGTGTAGCTCAGGAATGCTAGTCAGTGCTCTGTGGTGACTTGAAAGGAAATGGATATATGTGTACGTATAGCTGACTCACTTTGCTGTACACACAGAAACACATGCAACATTGTAAAGCAATTATACTTCATGTGTGCTAAGTCACTTTAGTCGTGTCTGACCCTATGGACTTCAGTCACTTCAGTCTTTGAAACCCAATGGACTATGGACTGTAGCCCACAAGGCTCCTCTGTCCATGGGATTCTCCAGGTAGAAATACTGGAGTGGATTGCCATGCCCTCCTCCAGGGAATCTTCCCGACTCCAAGACTGAACCCTTGACACCCTCAGCTCCTGCACTGCAGATTCTTTACTGCTGAGCCATCAGGGAAGCCCAGTGGGAGGCAAATATACTCCAGTAAAAATTAATAAACTGAGGCTTACAGGATAAAAGTATGTTACTCCTGCATAATGCAAGGAATGTGACTGCAGACAGAAGGAAACTTCTGCAGGTGGAGTCTAAGGTGAAAAAGGACTCAAGGTGACCTTCGAGGCCAGAAGGCAAGAAATCAGAGAAAAGTATCTCAAAATGATCTTGAAATGACTATCTGGATTTTATCTCAAGTGCAGTAGTTAGAATTTGAGAGTGTCAGTTAGAGAATTTTTAAATACAAATATATATATATTATGGATTTTAAATACTTTGTGAGCGGGGATTGTTTTGGAGCAGAGCAGAGCAGAGATGGAGACAGCAAGACCACCTGTGGACTACTTTACAGCGTCCTGCAGAGAAACGATGGAAGAGGGTGGGGTAGAGAGAAGGGGGCAGAGTCAAGATATCTGAGGTTATCATAAGAGGAATAGCCATTGAGCCTTGCTGGTGGATGATCATGTGGGCATTTAGAGAAAAAAGAGGATCCTGAGAAGTCCGTGTCTGATTTCAAATAAATAGAAATAAGGAGGTGTTGCTTCAAACTGGAGAGGTGAAGAAGCAGATGACATGGTTTCAAGGAGAAATCAAAAATTTAGTTATTGATATGTAAATTTGGGAGTACTTGGAAAATATGGAACCAAAAATGTGGTCCAACTGCTCACCACTCAAAAGCTGTTAAAAAGAACAGGTTGATGGAAAGGAAAGTTTGCTTTATTTTGGATGCTGGCAATCAGGGAAGAGGGCAGACTCCTGTCCAGAGGCCAACTCCTTTCCCTGACAATCAGTGGGCAAGAGCTTTTATAGATGGAGGGAGGGGGCTATGTGCAGAAACAGCACAGTCAGCTCTGACGGTCATCTTGAAATTGGTCATCAGTGGCCTAACCAGTGTCATATTGATTGTTTTAACTGCACTTAATCTTCAGTTCCAGGGCCAGTTTGTTTCCCATTTCTTGAGGCCAGTTCTCAAAATTGTGGCTGCTTATGTCATGACTATAGTCTGGTCATCATGTAGTTAACTTCTTCTACCCAGTGGAGGTGTCAGCATCTATAAGACAGTGGACAGGATATGGCTTAGAATATCATCTCTACCCCTTGAGAAGGAACTAGAGATCCTTGCCACCCAGGGATCGAACCTGGGTCTCCTGTATTGTAGCCAGATGCTTTACCGTCTGAGCCACCAGGGAAGACATACTTAATGACTAAACTACTATTATGTAGTCTTGTTGGACTGTTTTACTTTGTTTCTACATTTTCTCACTTCTATGATTAAAGTTATTCTTCGGCTAAAGTTTTTCCACAGACAGAAGGCAGGTGGAGGCCCTGGTGGGCAAGGACCATTTCATTGCTCCATTTCAATAGGAAGACGAGTTAAGGTTACAACCTTTATATAAATCATGCATTCATCGCCAAAAAGGATCTCTAGGCTTGAATTACCAACTAAGCACAGCATTGAAGCTTCAGTTACAACATTTCCACTAGTTTTTTTTTTTTAAATAGCAGTAATAATAATGTCAGGGGGTCATTTGCTGAATACCCAGTCTCTGTTAGGTGCATTATAGATGACTTATAGTTACTGTCGGAGAAGGCAATGGCACCCCACTCCAGTACTCTTGCCTAGAAAATCCCATGGACGGAGGAGCCTGGAAGGCTGCAGTCCATGGGGTCACTAAGAGTCGGGCACAACTGAGCGACTTCACTTTCACTTTTCACTTTCAGGCATTGGAGAAGGCAATGGCAACCCACTCCAGTGTTCTTGCCTGAAGAATCCCAGGGACGGGGGAGCCTGTTGGGCTGCCGTCTATGGGGTCACACAGAGTCAGACACGACTGAAGCAACTTAGCAGCAGCAGCAGCATAGTTACTGTTATTTGTATAAATTATTATCCTTTCCATAGTGTTTCCAAGTTTCTCTCTAATTCTCCTAGGAAGTCTGAAAATTTTCTGCATTTACACTATCATTTTCAAACTAGTAGCACTAATTTTAAAACAAGTTTAAATAGTACCTCTATGAATGTCACACGTTGCACTTTGAATTGCTAAATTTATTTAGGAAAAAGAAAGCCAGGGTAGTCTTTGCTCACTGTCCTGTGTTGCTTCTTTATTTCAAATCTTAAAATATTTGAAGAAGAAGCCGGGGTTAAAGGCTCACTAAACATCCTAAAATGAGCTGTTTCAAGATTTATCTTTTGTTCATAACCTGATGCTTAGAATCGCTGATATTCTTACCTTTTCCTTGGCCTGTAGGGTGCTCATGGACACATTTGCAGCCTGCTTATCGCCACTGGATGCCAAGGCAGTGGTGGTTTGGACTCATGCACTTGCCCAACCCTGGATTTCTTGTTATCATCCTTATTTTTCTCTGTACCATGATTTCTTCAAGTCAGCATTTTCCAAACAGATGATCCATGGAACACTGGCACTCTGCAGAGTATTGATTTTGTATTTAAAAAAAATGCTTTGCCAGGGATGTAAAATGCTGGGTTAACCAAAGTTAGCAGGCTTCTCTGCAGTCGGGCCACTCAGAACTGTAAATAATGACCCTTTTCTGTGTGAAGGGGGTTAAGATGTTCTTCACCATGGAATCCTACGTGCCAGTGGATTTTTCCCAAGTCACCATCACCACCATCTGTAATTGTTCTATAGGATGCAATTTGGGGTATCTTACATGACATATTAAATATATTTTCAATTCCTTTCTTATTTTTTAATATATTTACTTATTTGTTTGGCTGCATCAGGTGCTTGCTGTGGCACCCGGGCTCTTCATTGCTGCCTTCAGCCCTTCTCTAGTTGCGGCGAGCAGGGCCATCTCTAGTCGTGGGCTTCTTGTGGTGGTGGCTTCTCTTGTTGTAGAGCACAGGCTCTACAGTGCAGGCTCGGTGATTGTGCTGCACAGGCTTAAATGCCCTGCGGCATGTGGAATCCTCCTGACCAGAGATGGAACCTGTGTCCCCTGCATTGGAAGGCAGATTCCCAACCACTGGATCACCAGGGAAGTCCCCATTCCTTTTTTGGAAAGAGATGAAATATAAGTAAACAGATCAACAATGTAAAGTCAGGTAATTTACAGAAGGTTTGGCATGCTAACCTTGGTTTTCAGACCTCTTTTCAGCTTTGTAACGTCTCTCTTGGGTCACCCGGAAGGAGTTCTTTGATTTCTTCTTGATCTCTTTATCTGCTTAGGGAACCATATTATCAAACTCTCTTGATTTTGCATGGATGTTGTGAAAAGAGACAGGACTGGCTCACTTAGATGGGCTTTTAGCTTTTGGTATCCGAGGTGTTACATAAATCCCAGGCCTTGTTTGTACTATGGTTATAATAAGCAGTATAACTTTTCTGCTGGGTAACCCTGAGATCACATTGTCAGAGAAAAAGAAATGGCTGAACAGAACCACTTTTACGAGTTAAACCCATTTTCCGACAGCTGGCTGGTGGGTGAGTTGCTGAGTTCTGAGATTTGAAGTGGCATTTACAGAAGACCTTATTTTGAGAAGGCACCACAGGCAAATTATAACAAGTGTTATTTAACAGCTCTAATTATGATTTTTTCCCCTCTCTCTCCACACTTTGTATCTACAATTTGATCCAAATTAATATTTATTTATACTAATAATAGCCAACCCAGATGGATTGCTTACTATGTACCAAGCAGTGTTCACAAGGGCTTTGCATGAACTAACCCATTTTATCTTCATGATAGCCTAGGAAGTAGGGGCTATTATTATCCTCATTTTAATGATGCTGAGACTGAGGTTAAGAGAGGGAAGAAACTAACCAAATTCTGACACAGACGGTCAGCTCCAAAGCTCAGACCCCTATCAGGCTGTCTTTCATCAGCTTAGCAGTACATCATGTAACTGTCTGTCCTCAGACATACATGACCTTGACTTTGTTTTTTTAATGATTTTTATTGTGGTTAAAGTCATATAATATGAAACATACTCCTTTAACCATACTTAACTATACAGTTCAGTGGCACTAACTACATTCACATTGCCTTGCAACTCTCACCACCATCCATTTCCCGAATGTTTCACCTTCCTAAACTGAAACTCTGTCCCCGTTAAACACTAACCCCCACTCCCCACCACCCACCCCACCCCCAGCTCCTGATATCTGTCATCATACTTTCTGACTCTGTGAATTTGACTACTCTGGGTATCTTGTTCAAGGGGAATTGAAGAGTATTTGTACCTACTTTCTATGGGAATGCATTTTTACTTTACCTTGACTTCGTAACTAACACAGATCTTGATGTTCTACTCTTTGGGGATTACGTAAGACCCTTGACCAAGCCTCAGAAAGCACAGTGGCCCTTGAACTCTAAACTTTCATTTCCCAAATATCAGCAGTGCGTGTAGGCATGAGCTGACATTAATGAGCAGCTCAGACTTGGAGCAATGTTCCTTTAGTGTCCAGTGATCTCTACGAAGCATCGCTTTCTGCAACTTTCCGCGTGTGAGTTTCTTGTTCGGATGTCTCTGTTTGATAATTTTTCTAATTCAACACAGTATTTAGGGAGATGTTATTATAAGCTGGCACTGTGCTTGCTATTGGGGGCACAGTGTAAATTGGGCTGATAAGGTCCCTGCTCTGTTAAGTTCCTTTCTAAGGAAGAAACTGGCGCCACCAAATGATACCACCGTAAGAACAGTTTAGTTTGTGGGGGTTGTGGGGGTGTGTGTGATTTTGCAGGTACCATTGTTGTTCTTTAGTCACTCCATTGTGTCCAACTCTTGGCGACCCCATGGACTGTAGCCCACCAGGGTCTTCTGTCCATGGGATTTCCCAGGCAAGAATACTGGAGTGAGTTGCCATTTCCTTCCCCAAGTGATCTTCCTGACCCAGGGATCACCACTTCCATCTCCTGCATTGGCAGGCGGATTCTTTACCACTGAGCCACCATAGTTAGCCTTCAAGAGATGTGGATATCAAGAGGGGTTAGCAGTGTGAAGACCCAGGGTCACAACGACCCCAAGTAAAGAGCACAGCAAATTCTAACAACAAATTAGAAAACCCAGGTAGGCGGTGATGGAGGTGGAAGGTGGCAGTGGCAGCTGGTTTCTGAGCTGCTAGATCGTTCTGGGCTGCAGTTGGGTCAGCCTGTTTCCAATGATGCCCATGTTGAGGAAGGCTCAGCTTGCATGTGGAAGGCCCTCATCTACTCCATTGCACTCCCAGGGGTGGGAGTGAGCAAGCTGAACTCTTCCTGAAGTCTCACTGCGGAGAGGAGGAGAGACCTGAGTCCATCACCGATCTTCATGGGCACATCAGATCCAAGCTATGAAGATGAACAAAGAGAACCTGGACCACCACCCAGTGGGGACCACAGCACTAACTGGACCACTGCTGTGCACCCACGAGCCAGAAGAATGTATGGGACCTAGAGCCTACCTTCTTTTTCGTTGTTGTTTAAGATATTTATTGGAAATGTTTAATTATCTGATCGACAGCTCAGCTTCTTATATCCAGTGATGGCCATTGTATTTGATGATCATTACCTGGTGGGCTGCAGTCCATAGGGTTGCAAAGAGTCCCACCCGACTGAAGCGACTTAGCACACATGCACGTAGACACATATTTGATGACCTTTACACTGATCTTCCCTTTGCTTAGAGCAGGAGATGGCTTAAATAAATAACTTAGTCATGAGCTGGAAAAAAATGACAAGATGCAGGTATGCTTGGGACACAAAGTCAGGTTGGGGGATGGTGACAAGATGACATGAGAGAGGTTGGCAGGACCTTGGGGAAGATGGGGTCTTTTGGAGCATGATCTGGAATTTGAATTTTATTGTAACTGCTGCTGCTGCTGCTAAGTCACTTCAGTCGTGTCCAACTCTGTGCGACCCCGTAGACAGCAGCCCACCAGGCTCCCATCCCTGGGATTCTCCAGGCAAGAACACTGGAGTGGGTTGCCATTTCCTTCTCCAATGCATGAAAGTGAAAAGTGAAAGTGAAGTCACTCAGTCGTGTCCGACTCTTCGAGACCCCATGGGCTGCAGCCTACCAGGCTCCTCTGTCCATGGGATTTTCCAGGCAAGAGTACTGGAGTGGGGTGCCATTGCCTTCTCCTACTACACAGTTGTAAAGTAGGGAGTTTACACGTAACCTCTATGGCACCCCGGACTGGTCTCGTGGAAGACAGTTTTTCCACGGACCAAGGGTGGGAGGATGGTTTCAGGATGATTTAAGAACATTACACTTATTGTGCACCTTATTTATAATATTATTACATCAGCTCTACCTCAGATCATCAGGCATTAGATCCTGGAAGTTGGGGACCCCTGTTTCAAAGGACCACCCTGGCCAGTGTGTGAAAACAAGGGTGCTGAACAGAGTCAAGGGTGCTGCTTGAAGCTCTGAATATCCTGTGATGATGGAGATGGGATGCAGCAAGATGGCACAGACAACAAATCAGGTGGCATTGAGGTGGAAACATTGACACTTAGTCCTTGGGGATGAATTTAAGGGATGGGGATGGAGTTGAGAGCAAAAAATTGCAAGTGGGGTAGAATACATTGTGTTTTATTTTTTTGGCTTTTCCTCCATCAAAGCAGATGTAGAAGTGAGAGAATCACTGTCAGAAAAACAAACCAGAAATGAACAGGCTGTGATAGGTTACATTGGGACCCCAGAGCTCCATCCTGGATTTTGTATTTGCCTCCCTGCTTCCTAGAAGGTGGAGTTCACTTCCTCTTCCATTGGCTTTGAGCTTTGCCATGCATCTTGCTTTGGCCAAGGTGATGGTGGCAGATGTGAGCAGAACAGGTGCTGGAAACATGCTTATGTGACCAGACTTGTCCTCTTGTGCTTCTGGCATCATTATGAGAAAAACATGTCGTGTAGTCTGGTGGTCCCAGGAGACTGAGAGATGTGTGGAGAACGACTGAACGCCATCTGGAGCCTGGAGCCAAGTCCTGTGGACCTTCTGAGCCCAGCTAACCCACAGCCTGAAGTAGAGCATCATCAGCTGACCCAAGGATCAGGGATGCTGAGAATAAATGCTTCGTGTTGTACATCACTCTAACTGAGTCAGAGCTCTTCAGAAACACCAGTCCCAGCCGTAGGAAGTGTGGCAGACACGCCTTATGAATATGGATAAGTCCTGTTCTGACTCTTCTTAATCAAAGTCTTTGGAGCCTGAGAATCTGCTAAGGTTGACAATAGCTTCAGTTTATGTCCTTTAGATAAATGCTGTGAATGCAAGATAAAAAGAGGGAAAAAAAGAGTTGGTAGCTCTTCAGGTCTTTTGGTGCTGTGAAGGTCTCAAACAATGCACCTGTGAATTTACGGTTACCAGTGGGGAAGGGTAGGAGGGAGTGGTAGAGTGGGAGTTTGGGATAGACATATACACACTACTATATTTAAAATATATAACCAACAAGGAAGGGCCTATTGCATAGCACAGGGAACTCTGCTCAATATTGTGTAATAACCTAAGTGGGAAAAGAATTTGAAAAAGAATAGGTAGTTGAATATGTATGACTGAATCATTTTGCTGTATGCCTGAAACAAGCACAAACTTGTTCATCAACGGTGTGTGTGTGTGTGTGTGTGTATTAGTCACTTAGTCATGTCCGACTCTTTGCAACCCCATGGACTGTATCCCACCAGTCTCCTCTGTCCATGGGATTCTCTGGGCAAGAATACTGGAGTGGGTTGCCATTTCCTTCTCTAGGGGATCTTCCCAGCCCAGGGATCGAACCTGGGTTTCCTGCTTTTACAGGCAAATTCTTTTTTGTCTGAGCCACCAGGGAAGCCCAATACTCCAGTATAAAATAAGAATTTTAAAAAGTGACAGCAAAACAATGCACAAAAGCCCCCAGAACCATGCCTCAGACAGCAGGGGCACTCTGGTCCTCAGTCTGGAGAATAAGAAGAACATCTGTGCTTTTTAAAAAATATTTATTTACTTGGCTGCACCAGGCCTTAGTTGCAGCACACGGGAGCTGCTGTCTTCACTGCAGCAGGCGAACTCTTAGTTGCGGCCTGTGGGATCTAGTTCCCTGACCAGGGATTGAACCCAGGCCCCCTGCAGTGGGGGGCACACAGTCTTAGCCACTGAACCACCAGGAAAGTCCCAGGAATGTCTGTGCTTTGGAAACAAGTTTGATGAGGAAGTAAATTACCACAGACACTTCAGTCTCCTGTATGAGTCTTTTCTTACAACATCTCATAAAAGGTCTTTGTCCAACATTACTGAGTAAATGTTGAGATAGAAAGGAGCTGGAACAATGCCATGAGCCACCCGCCACCCCCCGCCAAGCTCTGTACAGGGACATGCAGTATACACATGAAAGAGGATCCAGATATTAATATTTTTAATACAGGGACCTAAGAAACCAAACTCTGGAAAACATCGAGCATTTGCAAGAAGCTTAAATAAATGACACAGCAAAACCCAGGGCTTGTTCCAATGGGACAGTCCTTTCTGAAATGGGACTTTGTGCATTGATTTCCATCATCTACTTTCAAGATTGTGTGGGAGGGACTTTCCTGGTGGTCCAGTGGCTAAGGCTCTCTGCTCCTGATGCAGGGGGCCTAGGTTCAATCCCTGGTCAGGGAACCAGATCCCGTGTGCTACAACTAAAATCTGGCACAGCTGAATAAATAAATACTTTAAAAAAAAAGACTGTGTGGACTTAATAATGGCCCCAAGGTATCCCTTCCTTGGATCTGGAACCTAGGAACGTACACTTCTGTGACAAAAGGGGCTCTACAGGTGTTGTTAAGAAAGTGACATGAGGGGGTTTGCCCTGATCATCAGTATGAATGTGATCACACATGTCCTGATAGAAGAGAACAGCAGAATTTGGCTACAGGAGGGCTCTGATGTGGGGATTTTTCAAAAGGAGGCTGGAGGAAAGTGACAGGTTGGAGTGGTGTTGGAATGGAGCCACAAGCCATGGAATGGTGGCTGCCTCTAATGTTTGAAACGGCAAGTGGACAAATTCTCCCCCGGAGCCTCCAAAAGGATCGTGCCCTGTGGACACCTTGCTTTTATACTTCTGACCTGCAAAAGTGAAAGAGAATCTATTTGCATTGTTCTGAGCCACCAGCCTTTGGCCATGTGTTACAGCAGCAACAGGAAAGTAATACAGGGACCTTAACAGGTGCTTGTACGTGTGTAAGCTCTTAAGTGGTGCTTCCCAGGCGGTACTAGTGGTAAAGAATCCACCTGCCAATGCAGGAGATGCAGGTTCAGTTCCTGAGTCGGGAAGATCCCCTGGAGGAGGAAATGGCAACCCTCTCTAGTATTTATGCCTGAAAAGTTCCACGGACAGAGGAGCCTGGCGGGCTGCAGTCCATGGGGCCGCAAAGAGTCAGACTCAGCTGAGCGAGGTCTTAAGCTGGGCAGGTGCCCTGGGGTTATCTGTAGCACTCCTTCCATTCGTAGCCCTGGCTACCAATAACATCGAATGCCTTTTTTATTTGAATGAATCAATGACATTCCTTTTTTTTTCCTTTCTTAAAATTTATTTATCTATTTTGGCTGTGGTGGGTCATTGTTGCTGCACATGAGCTTTGTCTAGTTGCAGCAAGGGGGACTACCCTCTAGTTCTGCGTGGGCTTCTTAATGCAGTGGCTTATCTTGTTGCCAAGCATGGGCTCTAGGGCATATGGACTTCAGTAGTCGGGGTGCACAGGCTTAGCTGCTCTGTTCGGCATGTGGCATCTTCCTGGACCAGGGACCAAACTGGGGTTCCTTGTATTGAAAGGCAGATTCTTAACCACTGGACTATCAGAAGTCCCACATTCCCGTTTTTATGACTTTCAGAATTCTCTCCTTTTACAGGATAACTGTGTGACAAAGTGCCTTGCTCTGTAGGTTGATAATTTCTCTGAGCATTGATTGGCCTCAGGAGTATTGAACTCACACCACACATGCCTGCATCTTTATTAGTAGCTGCTCAAGTATTCAGCATCGCCTCTGAGATCAGCTGGCTCCCCTGTATGTCTTGAAAGGCCCATTAAAGCAGTCATTATTCTATGAATCTTCTTTGCGCCCAAACTCCAAATGTGCACAGACTTGAAAAAAAGAAAAGACGTGAGGTTTTATTTTTTTTTCTTCATTTTTGCACTTTTTTTTTTGTCAACCTTTAAAGAGCTCAAGTTATCTCTGTATGTTTGACTAATTTCAGATTTTGAGAGCACAAGGAAAGTACTTGAGGTCTGAAGCTTGCCTATGAAAATGATGGAGCATGATTGGAGAGCTGTCAGAATGGGATGGTTCATTGGAGAAACATGCTTAACTTTACAGCACCAAAAGGTTCATGGAGATGATGGCTTCCTCTTCTTTAGCACCACTGTGAGACCATCCTGAAGGACATCTGAGAAAGACGTAGCGAATGCTTCCATTTTGTCTTAGCAGTGAATTAAATCTAGTGTCAGTGAAGATGTGAACATGATCTCTTATTTATAGTGTCTGCGTGTTCCAAGAGTTTAAAAAAATGTCAGTCGTTCAGTAATTCCAGTTTGATGAGAGGTGGGGTGGGGGAAATCGAGAGGAGTTGTCATGTATAATACATTTTCTGAGCTGCCCTAGCTGTCTCTAAGTTTTTCTTTATATAGTTTTGGACCAAAATGTGCTTTGGAGAAACATCAGTCCAGTGTTAAGCTGTCAAAACTCTTTGTTGTGTGTGGCAGAAATCCAGTCAACTGGGTGAAACCAAAGAGAGATATTGGTTGACTTTCATAAGAAGCAGTCTGCACATAGATTTCAGGTATGGCTTGATCCAGGAGCTTAAGCTGTATCATCAGGATGCTTGTTCTGTACCCACCAGGAGATTTAGCCAGGCCAGAATCACCCAGCATGGGCTTCGGTGAACAGGGAACGAGAGCTGGACTAAAGAATTTGTATCAGTTGTATATCTTTGTGCCATTTCAGATCTTTTCAGCTCTACCTGATGCAGGGGCATTGGGCCATTCTTTCTAGATACAGTAGTAACAAACTCCCTAGTGACTCCGGAGAGTCACACACACACAAAAACCAGCCTCTGACTTTAGACCTGTGCTGTCCTGCCCTAGAACTGTCTTGTTCATTCTGAAATGTAAAAGATTTTGTGGTCAAGTATACACATGGTACTCAGAAGCAAAGAGGAGTTAGCATCCTTCAGGACACATCTTTGACCAACAAAAGATGGAATCCAGTGGATAAATCCCTCCCCAAATGGATGGATCTGAGAAGCATCCATGGGTCTGGTCGCAGAAGAGAGTCTGGCAACTTTGAGCAATTTGTCATGCTTGACATCAAACACTGACCAGCTCCATCATGCATGTTCATACCAGTTTCCTTCATTCCTATTTCCTCCCCCTTTTTCTGCACTCCTGCCCAGGGGCTAGCATACTCTCTTGTTTCACAGCACATAACCTCTGCCTCAGGTTTTCTGTAGAATACAGGTTGAGTGATTATGATTCATTTGGAAGAAGGGGATGCCTTTTCTTTCTCAGACACCTTAAAGTACCTTACACACCCAGGACACTATGGAACTTGTTGGGGAAGGTGTAGGGAACTTCAGTAAGACAAAGTTACAGGTTTTATCCAGAGTCACCTCAGCCATAGAAACAGTAGGATGGTTTGGAAGCTTCTAATACTTGTCCACTAATGAGGCTGCATGGCTGTGAAAAGCATGAAGTCAAAGTACATAACACAGGAGATTCTTTGATTCTGCCCAAATGACGTCTTGTTGCTCCTAGAATAGAACGTAAGGGTGAGTTAGAGGTGATCAGAGAGGTAACTCTGGTGTGGTGTACTTAGCTTAAAATATCTGTTCTGTTGTGGCAAATGGCAGCATTTCCTACTTTTTTATGGCTGAATACATATAGTGCACTTTCTTTATCCATTCATCCATCAATGGACATTTAGGTTGCTTCCTACCTTGGCTGTTGTGAATATGGCCGCAGTAAACACAGGGGTGCAGATATCTCCTCCAGATATTGATTTTGTTGCCTTTGGATGTATACTCACAAGTGGGATAACTGGAGAGAAGTGGTAGGTCTATTTTAAGTTGGGGAGTGGGGGGAACCTCCATTCTGTTTTTCATAAAAGCTGTACCAACTTGCATTCCTTCCAAGGGTATGAGACTGTGAAATAAGCTGGACAGAGAAACACAAACACTGTTTGCTATCACTTATATATGGAATCTGAAATAAAGGAGAGTTGAACTCATAGAAACGGAAAGTAGAATGGTGGTTACCAGTGTCTGGGGGTGGGGGATGGGAAGATGTTGGCCCAAGGGTCCAAACTTCTAGTTATTAAGTGAATAAGTTCTGGGGACAGTGGGTGACTATAGTTAATAATTATGTGTTGTGCACTTGAACTATACTAACAATAGATCTAAAGTATCCTTTTTTTAGAAAAGGTAACTGTGTAAGATGATAGATGTGTTAGCTTGACTGTGATAATCATTTCAAAATTATATATACATTAGATCATCATATTCTGCACTTTAAATATAACTACAATTGTAGTTATATTCAATATACTTCAATACGGCTGAAAACATTTTTAATATTAAAAAATATCTGTACTGCCATTTTCCCTTTGGCAAACCAGTTATCCAATCTAAGCATCTCTCTACAACACCATTGGGAGGTTTAAGTGGGATAATGCATTCAGATTCTCCCAACACATACAATGCAATCCAAAGGCTTTCTTGTTACCAAATCTAGACTTCTATGGCGGGTTGTTTACTTGCATTTACTATTGTGTTAGTCAAGGTGATCCAGCAAAACAGAACCAATAGTATATGTACAGGCACACCTCAGAGGTATTGTGGGTTTGGTTCCAGACCACTGTAATAAAGCGAATTTCACAGTAAAGTGAGTCACATGAATTCTTTAGTTTCTCAGTGCTTACATAAGTTATATTTATCCCATATGGTAGTATACTGTATGCAACAGCATTATGTCTAAAATAATACTGAACATACATTCAAAAATACTTTATTAACAAAAATTCTGGGGCTTCCCTGGTGGCTCACTGGTAAAGAATCCACGTGCCAATGCAGGAGACACGGGTTCAGTCCCCAGTCTGGGAAGATCCCAAATGCGGCAGAGCAACTAAGTGCATGCGCCACAACTATTGTGCCTGTGCCCTGAAGCCCGGGAACCGCAACCACCAAAGCCCGCACACCCTGCAGCCCAGTGCTCTGCAACAGGAAAAACCACAGCAAAGAGAATATTGTGCACTGAAACTAGAAAGTAGCCCATGCTCACTGCATTAGAGAAAAGCCAGTGCGGCAGTGAAGACCCAGCATGGCCAAAAATAAATAAAATTCTAAAAATGTTAACGGTCATCTGGGTCTTCAGCAAGTCATAGTTATAACATCAAAGATCACTGACCACAAATAAATGTAACAAGTATAATAATACTGCAAAAGTTTAAAATATTGAGAGATTAACCAAAAGGGGACCCAGTGACACAAAATGAGCAAATGCTATTGGAAAAAGGGGCATTGATAGACTCGCTCAATACAAGGTTGCCACAAAACTTGAATTTGTAAAACACACACACACACACACACACACAAATGAAACAAAAAAACACAGTATCTGAAGACACAATAAAGCAAAGCAGAATGAATGAGGTGTGGCTGCATATACTTTTTACTTTTATACATATATGTATATGTGTGTGTATATATATGCATATATATATACACTGAATTATATATGTATATATACACATATATATGAAGAGACTTATAATAAAGAATAATTATGGAGTCTGGCAAGTCTGAAATCTGCAGGGTAGACTAGCAGACTGAGGATACAAGCCGCCAGTGTTCCAGTTTGAGTCTAGAGGCTGTCTTCTGCTGAGCCAGGAAGAGCTGTTGTTGCAAATGAAGTCTGAAGGCAGTGTGCAAGAGAATTCTCTCTTGCTCAGTAGAGGCCGTTCTTTTTGTTCCATTCACGCCTTCGTCTGATTGGATGAGGCCCACCATGTTATGGAGAGCAGTCTGCTTTCATCGTCAATCTCATCCAAAAATATTCTCACAGAAACACTCAGGATAATGTTTAGCCAACTATCTGGGGACCCCAAAGCCCAATCAAAGCTGATACATAAAATTAGCCATTACAACAGTGAAGTTTTTTGTTTGTTTGTTTCAAAAAACCCATCAAACTGAAGAAAAAAGTAAACAGTCATATGAGAGACTGCACAAAATGTTGAAAAGTGGAAAGATGACTGTCAGGTGGTAACTGAATTAGCAGACCAGAGATAGCCAACCACCTGCAGAAGGGTGGGGGGATATATTGATAAGAGAGAGAGGCAGGGTGGAGAGAGAGAGTGAATAAAATTGCTTAGGACTTAGATGTTCCAGGCATCTCAGAAATCAGTGTGAGGTGGTGCTGAGAGCAGGAAAACACACCAAAACTCTGTGTTTTCTGTGAGAAATGCTCAGCTCTCCCAGAGTCCCTCCTGTAGTCCTTGCTCATGTCAACTGTCCACCAAGCCCCCATGGTGAGAATGAAGGTTGGCTGTCTGGACAGAGTTAGTGAGAAAAACTCTGGCCCTATGCCTCCTCATGATGCCTTCATTGTTTGAGCCCCAAGTCCCTAACACACGGCAGGCAATTGATGAATTTTATGATAAGCTTGATTGGATTGTTTCACTTCATAAAATATTTCCTCTAATGACTTTGTTTTACAGATTAGGAAATAGACATAAAGATCTGCTAGCTGTTGATTTCCCCATATATATAATTTGTATTCGAGGTGTTGAAAATCTTACAGTATGTTCTAAATCATGGTAGAAGCACTGAATTTGGGTCCGTATCACTCACTGTATTCTGATTACATAAATGTTCATGATCCATCCATGGAAATAGTGTCCTGAGCCATAAACGTCAAGATGCAAGATCAATATTTTTTATTGCTTTTCAATAAGTCAATTTTTTTTCAAGTTTCTGCTAGGCTAGTTATCAGAAATCTAATCTCATCCACCTCCCCTTTTCTTCTTGGGTTGTTGACATACCAGGAAGTCCCAGAATATATATTCCAGTCCCAGAATATATATTCCAAAGTGTCTGGAGATGAGGACATCTGAATGCATAGAACGTGTTCTTGCAAGCATCTTCTAAGATGCCAACTCTCCCATCTGGCTTTTACACATTGGTCCATGAACGTCTCCATGCATACAATCCACTAGGAAAAGCTTTTTACCCTCATCTGTATAGTGAAGCATCTTTTCAGGTCCAGAAACTCCCTTGGCTACTTCCAAGCCACTCCTGGGCACATGAGAATATTTCTGCTGCTTCTCTACAACCCAGGGCATGGCACATGTCCAAGATACTCTGTCAGCCTAGTGAAATCTCAAGAAAATCTTATCTTTGGAGACTCTTCACATCCCTGGGAACTGCCTCAGGAAGCAAGAAATGGAGCCACTTCACTGCTCTCACACTCATCTCTCCTTAGCTTGAAGTCTAAGACTCTGTGTGAAACCCACCCCACTTCGTCACTGACTGTCTTCCCCTCTTCTTGGCTAGAGGAAGCAAATTCAGGAAATTGAAGGACACTTGACATTACTCACTGAGTATTCCTTCAAATCTTAACATTGGCTGTATTTTTTCTCTATTCCAGTGTAGACTTTTGGAAATAAGAAGTCAGTAAAAAATTTTCTCTCTTTATTTTGCTTTCTTCTCTACATTTTATTTGCACATCTCTTTCACACAATGCCATAGTTAATCATGTGTATGTCTGTGCATGCCTGTGTAAGTGCTAAATTGCCTCAGTTACGTCAGACCCTGAAGCCTGCCAGGCTCCTCTGTCTGTGGGCTCTCTGGGCAAGAATACTGGAGTGGGTCACCATGCCCTCCTCCAGTGGATCTTCCTGACCCAGAGATCAAACCCACATCTCTTATATCTCTTGCATTGGCGAGTGGGTTCTTTACCACTAGCGCCACCTAGGAAGTCCGTATATGTCTCTATTATTATTCATAATTATACATTATTAAAAGATAAATCTTTATAATCCTCATTAATACCAATTGAACTCTCTGAGTGTTTCTTTTTTTTTTTCTCTCTGAGTGTTTCTACTTGCATTTTTCTGTGTTCGTCTATACCAAGGACAAGTGGTGCAGGATATAAGGAACCAGAAGTAAAGTTTATAAATCTGAGTCTGGAACTGAGATGCTCAAGAATAAGGTTGAAGTGTGCTTGCTGATCTTTTTCCTTTGGTAATTAACCCTGCCTTTCTCTAGTTAAAGAATCTCTTTAAAGGATGGATCACCCTCATTCACTCTCATGGGTGTGATTTGACTGGCAATAAGAGGCATATGTGGGTAGCTCCCTCTTCTTATGAGGAGCTTTGTCTGCCCAGGCATCATTATCTGCTTTGCTGAGGTGGGCTAGGGGGAAGATGATGATGGATTTCTTCCGTTTGCTCTGCTGACCACATTAGGGCTACGTTTGGGAAGTGGGAGAGGAAGCATCATCTCTCCTCTCACTGATGAGAATGAGTTTGTTTGCTGAGTCATACAAAGAATGTGAATAGCACCAGTCGAAATAAGTTTGCCCTTTATTAATGTTCTCCCATGTCTCTTTATAAAATTTTATTGAAGTATAGTTGATTTGGGGGCTCCCAAGGTGATGGAGTGGTAAAGAATCCACCTACTAATGCAAGAGATGCAGGAGACACGGGTTTGATCCTTGGGTTGGGAAGATCCCCTGGAGGAGGGAGTGGCCAACACACTCTAGTAATCTTGCCTGGGAAAGCTCATGGACAGAGGAGCGTGGTGGGCTACAGTCCATGGGATCGCAAGGAGTCAGACATGACTGAGCGTGCACATAGTTGATTTACAGTGTTGTGACTCCTGCATTCCTTTTTTGAAGTGTAACTGCTTTACAATGTTGTATTCATTTCTGCTGTACGATGAAGTGAATCAGCTACATGTATACATTTATCTCCTCCCTCCTGGACCTCTCTCCCACCACCCCTACCATCCCACCCTGCTGGGTTCCCAGTGGGCACCGATCTGAGCTCCCTGTGATATACATCCTCAATAGCTATCTATTTTATGCATGGCAGTGTATATAAGTCAATCCTAATTATAAACCCCATCCTGTGTGACAGGCATGCTCTAATCATCTCAGCTGCATTTCTTCCTCCCCATCACAGGCTGTGCTATGGAATCATATTAAAGAGCTTCTTCCCCCATCTCCCCTAATGTTCTGGTTTTCTCACCTGGGCTTCTCCAAACCCATTCAGTCTGTCTTTCTGATTCCCTGCAGCAAATTCTTCCACCTTCTTCCTCGGATGTGACACTTACTTTGACCTTCCTCAGCCTCCCAGCCACTTCTCAGGCCACGAATCATTGCTCTACCATAACCTCATAGCCATTCCTGAGCCCTTCTCCTAAAGATCTTCTCGCCCCTCCAACTCCCACTTCCCAGTGATACAAGACCCCAGAGGGAGTCTTAGAACCACTGGAAGGGACTCTGCAGCCCATGGGCTATCTTAATCATGCTTGCATGTTCAATCGTGTCTGACCCAATGGACTGTAGCCCACCAGACTCCTCTGCCCATGGGATTCCCCAGGCAAGAATACTGGAGTAGGTTGCCATTTCCTCCTCCAGATCTTCCTGATCCAGGAATCAAATCTGCATCCCTTTCTTCTCCTGAATCAACAGGCAGATTCTTTTACCACTGAGCCACCTGGAAAGCCCAGACTATCTTAATAGTCAAGTCAAAACCAACCCTGCAAAGATCTTGAGTTCCAACTTCATAGCCTATGCCCCCAAGTGTTACTAAGCATCTTCTTATATTGCCTACCTGCTGGTATAAAAGTAACAAATATGTTTCTTAAAAATAGTTTCCTCCAGGTAGGGGAGGTGGGGAGAGATGGCAGACTGGATTCAGTAGTTCAGATTAAGACAAAAAGTCTAGAAGAAAAAGAAGAAAACAAGAGAATTGTAATTATTCCAGATCATTGTGAGGAAGAGCCAAATGGAAAGATTACAGACAAGATGTAGTCTCTGTTGAGAAAGCCTCCTGGTTACTAAGGGATAAATTGGGAGGTTGGGATTGATATATACACAATGCTGCTGCTGCTGCTGCTAAGTCGCTTCAGTCGTGTCCGACTCTTAGCGACCCCATGGACTGCAGCCTACCAGGCTCCTCTGTCCATGGGATTTTCCAGGCAAGAGTACTGGAGTGGGGTGCCATTCCCTTCTCCGTATATACACACTACTATATATAAAATAGATAACTAATATAAGGACCTACTGTATAGCACAGGGAACTCTGCTCAAAACTCTGTAATGACCCATATGAGGAAAGAATCTTTAAAAAGAGTGGATATATGTATATGTATAACTGAGTCACTTTGCTGTACACCTGAAACTAACACAATCTTGTAAATCAACTCTGCTCCAATAAAAAAAATTTTTTTTAAATGAAAGAAAGCCTTGTAAAATGAAATTGGGCTGTAATTAATTTAAGAACTATCTTTGGAAATGAACCCCAGGAAGATGAAACTTCGTTATTTTACTTAATTCTGCAACACTGGACATATCTTTTAGCATGTTTTGAACTTGAGACACAAAATATTAGAGTAGAAGAAATCGTGTAAGGATGTCTCTCCAGCCATTGGCTCATAGGAACTGTGTACTTAACACTGGAGGGCGTTATCCTAGATGTCTGCACCTGGAGTTTGGTCTGGTTTCTCTCTTTAGCTCGATGATTTTTCAAAACTTTTACTTATTGGTTTATTTCTTTTTGGCTGCACTGGGTCTTTTTGCTGTGCTCGAGTTACTCTGTAGCTGTGATGCAACAGGCTTCTCATTGTGGTGGCTTCTCTTGTTGGGGAGCGTGAATTCCAGAGCACGAAGGCTTGATAGTTGTGGAGTATGGGCTTAGTTACCCCAAGGCATGTAGAGTCTTCTCGGACCAGGGATCAAACTCGTGTCCTCTGCATTGGCAGGCAGATTCTTACCTACTAGACCACCAGGGAAGTCCTAGCCCAGTGATTCTTCAACATTCAAGTCTGTAAAGATCACTGTGTTGATTGGACACATGAAACCACCTACTTTATGTACATAAAGTCACCATACTTTATGGACAATTAAGGAAAAATTTTAAATAATGAACTTTATGCCGTTTCTGTCTTGCTCTGACTCTGAGGCTTAATCCTCTAGGGAAAGGCAACTTCATTACACAATAAATAGAGAGTCTGACCCTACCAGACTAATGATGTCTGCTATGAAAATACATCTTTGCCATGGGTTGACACATCACTTGGTTGAGGTCAACAACTTAATGGCCTGCTTTTATTGTGAATTTTACTTCTAAGAATGATTGCTGAATATATTATTACCTTTTAAGTATTGCATAGAAGTTTCCCATCTTACTGTCTTCTACCCCTCCCCCCAGTCAGGAATGACCACTCTTTTACCCATGTGATCTTTTCAGCCTCATTCTAGGCTTTTATATGCCCATTCATGCACATGTAGAATATACACATATCATACACATTAGTCCACATCTCATACACATACACATTCATGCACATGTGAAATCTATAGTGGACATTGGAGATTTTATCTCCACATCAAAGCTGTCATTCTGAAGTTATTGCCTTGCAACTCCCTTTTTTCTTCACCAGTAACGTTTCTCGGAGAAGGCAGTGGCACCCCACTCCAGTACTCTTGCCTGGAAAATCCCATGGATGGAGGAGCCTGGTAGGCTGCAGTCCATGGGGTCGCTAAGAGTCGGACACGACTGAGCGACTTCACTTTCACTTTTCAGTTTCATGCATTGGAGAAGGAAATGGTAACCCATTCCAGTGTTCTTGCCTGGAGAAACCCAGGGACGGGGGAGCCTGGTGGGCTGCTGTTTAGGGGGTTGCACAGAGTCGGACACGACTGAAGTAACTTAGCAGCAGCAGCAACATTTCTAGTGATCTGCCCATGTCTCTGCACATAAAACCAGTTATTCCCATTACCTGTCACATAGTTATGTTAACCAAAATAATGTAGGTTATAGTACAGTAACCAATGTTCTTGGAAATCTCAGGGTCTTAGCACAACAAAAATGTATTTCTCACTCATGTAGAGTTACCATCAGGTTGGCAAGGAGTTTTTTTATCTGCTAACTTGGGGATCCAGGCTTTTTCCATTTTGTGATGCTCCCACCTCAATGCATCGTTTCCAAGAATAGCATGGAAAGGAAAGAGAGGGGTGGAGGAAACACATGGGCCTTACTTGTTCCATTTTCATTTTGAAATACATTTAGGCTTAAAAATATGTTGCAAAAATAATAGAAAGAATTCCCATAGGCTCTTTACTGAAATTCCCTAAATGTCAACATGTTACATAACCACAGTGCAGTTGATCAAAACCAGGAAATAAATATTGATATGGGAATGTGAATCAATACAGACCTATTTGGATTCCGCCATTGTCCCGTTAATGCCTTTTTCTGGCATGAGTCACACACTCTTACTCTGAGATAATTCCTTATACTTAGTTTTTCATGACCTTGTCATTTTTAATGAGTTGTTGTTGTTCAGTCACTAAGTTGTGTCAGACTCTTTGTGACCCCATGAACTGCAGCATGCCAGATGCCTCTGTCCTCCACTATCTCCCAAAGTTTGCTCAAATTCACATCCATTGAGTTGGTGATGCTATCTAACCATGGCATCCTCTGTCACCCCCTTCTCCTTTTGCCTTGAGTACTGGTCAGTTATCTTGTAGGACGTGCCTCAATTTGGGTTTGGCTAATGTTTCCTTGTGGTTAAATTCAGGATGTCCTTTTTTGGCATGAATACCATGGAAATTATGCTGTGCCCTTCTTGGTGAGTTGTACTGGCAGGTGGATGGCATCATTATATCCTGTTACAGGGGAGGCTAGCTTGGAGCGTTTGGTTAAGGTAGCATCTTCCAGACTTATACACTGTGACCTTTCTGTTTTCTCCTGTGTATTAAATAACTATAGAGATACTTGGAGACTATGTAAATATTCTGTGGAATACAATCCATCCTTCTCATGATTTAGTTTCTTGCTCAAATTATCCCAGATTTGTCCATTTAAAACTCCTTCAGTTGGTCCTTGTGTCCTTTCAGGATGCCATTATCCTTTTTTTTCTTTTTTTGAGCACTTTTTAAATTGCCTGCCACCTTGAGAGTCCTGGGCTTCCCTTGTGGCTCAGATGGTAAAGAATCTGCCTGCAATGCTGGAGACCTAGGTTTGATTCCTACATTGGAAAGATCCCCTGCAGAAGGGAATGGCAACCCAGGAGAATTCCATGGACAGAGAAGCCTGGCAGGTTACAGTGCATGGGGTCGCAAAGAGTCGGACATGATTGAGCTACTAACACTTTCACTTTCAGAAGAGATCTCAGGCTCATCGTGTACTTGTCATGTTGCAGACTGGCATCTGCCATTTCTCCAAGGATCCCGGTTCCTTTTATTGAAGACATTATTTTGGCTACAAGATCTGGGTTCTAGGGGCATATGCTGTCTTGGGACAGACACAGTGCTTCATCCCCTGCTCTCATTCCCAGTTGCTGGCTCTCAGTCACACACTCCCAACCTAAGATCAGGGAGACCGAGAAATCTTACGTTTTCAATACCCAAGAAAGGATGCAATGTGATGAGCACGTGGTGCTCTTGCCATTACAGTAGTGCTGAGTGTGCTGAGCCCTCTGTATTTACCCACGTCCTAGGCTTCCAACTTTTCACTCTTAAAAATAACCCTGCAATGTAATCCTCCAAGCCTGTCTCCTTGGTCACAGTCCCAGTAGATTATCCATGTTCGTTGTCACTAAAAAATATCTCAGCTGATCCATAAGGAGATCAGGACAGCTTCAAATCTGGCCATGGTGATGTTTTCTGAATCTTATTCACCACCAAAAGTGAAACACCGTGGCCCACTTGTATTTTGGGTTCTGCACTCTTTTCGGGTTTGCCATCAGCTGTTTTCCCTGTAAAACAATCTAAAGTGGATTGTGGCAAGCTGGCATGTCTGAAACTCAGGTTCTAGTTATTTTATTTTTAGTTTGACTTTTTTCCTAATGAACCCCAAACTCCAGAAACCTTCTCTCCATAATTGGACTCAGGGGTTGGTGGTCACAGCCTTCTATAAACCGTTCATTTAAAATAAAACTCTCTTGTTAACAATAAGAAAACAAGAGGCTTTCATAACATGGTTTTTTTTCAAGCGTCTGATCTGAATAAATAGAACTGTGAAACTGTGAGATGTGGTTAGTAAAGTTACATTGTTTCTATAACACACTATGGCTAAAGAAAAATCTAGATTAGAGGAGAAGATTTTGAGGGACAAACTGGAGAAGCAGAAGGGAGAATACTGCTGGCGTAGAAAGGGAAGAGTGAGGTAGACTGAATTATAATGATGGAAGGAGAAAAAAAGGTACCTTTCACACCTATATTCTAGGCAATTCGTTTTAAATATAATTGGCTACAACACATCAAAATAGCAACTTATTTGAGAAAATAAAAGTGAAAGTAAATTTTCAGGCATTTCACTTTTACGATGACATAGCTTTCTCTGGTTATATCATAGATCGACAGTCATGACCTGGGGATGGTGTCCCAGTTCTTGAAATCAGAATGGTGCCTTTCATCTGGTTTACTGTTGGTCTGTTCCTGAATCATGGTCCCAGTCTGAGATTGTTATCTGTCTCTACCATACAGAAGACCATGTCACTGTGTAAAGACATTATTTTAGACATGAAGGTAATATAATTGCCTTTAAATATAATTTATTGAGGTGGAGTCAAATAATGTGAAAGTAACCATTTAAGTGGGTCTTCCAGTTGCAGTCACAATGCTGTGAGGGGGGTCTATAGACTCACATTATACTCTGACTATAGTATAATGCCAGGCTGGCAACAGCCAACCACAGTCATATGGACACTGAAATTGAACCATCTAGTCTGCAAACTACATTCCTAGCCTTGACCTTAAGCCTATCTCTTATTCCTTTGTCCCTCCATTTATACTTCTATCAAACTGCACATGTGCCTGTGTGAGTGCTCAAGTCGTGTCTGACTCTTTGTGACCTCCTGGACTGTAGAGTGCCAAGCTCCTCTGTTCATGGGATCATCCAGTCAAGAATCCTGAAGTGGCTAGAACAACAATTTCATGCATCTTGTGAGGATTTTTTATTATGATTAAGTGAGTGAACCCCATAAAACACTCATGAGAGGCTCTGGCGCATAGGAAATAGAGATTATCATTTTTGGAGCACTTATCACTATCTAAAATTATATTGGTATTTATTTATGAATTGTCTTTCTTCTTCTCTAGAATGTAATATTTATGAGAATGAGTCTTTTTCTGTTGCCATAGCTGCTAAATGCCCAAAACCAAAGAATGTCTGATTTATAGTAGACGCTTGATAAATACTTACTTGATTCATGAATGCCTGAATGAACGGATGACGGAATGACAGATCTGTGACTGTCAGCTCTTTCCTGACAAGTCCTGTCTGTGACTCAGTGTTAATAGAGTTTCTGAGCAGACCTGAGAATCAGGGATTTTTTTTTCTCTTCTTGTGCCCAGGAAACTTACCCATTCAGATACAGGTGCCCAGAAATGCTAATATTGTACCCACAAAACTGACCCAGGTGCCTTTATCAGGTGGCACAAGTGACGAAAGCATCCCCAGCCTCATGCTTCATAGTTTAGGGACTTTTGCTTTCAGAGCTTGTGCTTTGGGACTGTAGCATCCGACAGATGATCAGGATCTGAAATGTTTTTGAAGCCTACTAGAGGCCACCATCATGGGACTTCCCTGGTGGCTCAGATGATAAAAAATCTGCCTGCAGTGCAGGAGACCCAGGTTCAATCCCTGGGTCAGAAAGATCCCCTGGAGAAGGGAATGGCTTCTGGTATTCTTGCCTGGAGAATTCTACGGACAGAGGAGCCTGGTGGGCTATAGTCCATAAGGGTTGGAAAGAGTCAAATATGACTGAGCAACCAATACTTTCACTTTTCACTTTTTATTCAGGTGTGACCATCATCTCAGTACCTTACCCATGCAAGAAATGTAAATGTATCTATTATTCTATTATTAATTCTCCACTTGATTTTCATTTCTCCTGCATTCCTCCTATATCTCAGGTGACCCAAAGGCAACTCTTTCTTTCTCCAGGATCCGACAGAAATTCTAGGGACTTTCTTATTTGCCATGTCGTGCCTTGGGTTCAAGGGAGGTCCTCGAACCTCTGTATCAGTCCTTTTTTCCTCCTGGGCTGTGAATCAACCCAGATGTTACTGGTCTTCGTCTGGACCACTGCTGTCTATAGAGATGCCATGGTTCTGAGCCATGCCCATGTCCCTTCTACTGCCTTACCACCAGGAGATGTAGCATGCTTCCAAGCGGTCTCAAACCTTAATTACACTCAGATTATTTTTTTAATTTTTATTTTATATTAGAGTATAGTTTAACAATGTTGTGTTACTTTCATATGTACAGCAAAGTGATTCAGTTATACATGTGTCTATTCTTTTTCTTTCTTTTTAAAAAATATTTATTCATTTATTTGGCTGCATCAGGTCTTGGTTGCAGCATGTGGGATCTTTTGTTGCAGCACCCGGACTCTCTAGTTATGACCCACAGACTCTCTAGTTACGGCACATGGACTCTAGTTATGGCGTTCCGGCTCAGTAGTTGTAGTACCCGGGCTTGATTTCCCCACAGCATGTGGGTTCTTAGTTCCCCAGCCAACCAGGGATCCAGCTCACATCCTCTGCATTGGAAGGTGGACTTTCAACCACTGGACCACCAGGGAAGGCCCCTTTCTTATTCAAATTCTTTTCCCATTTAGCTTACTTACAGAATATTGGGCAGAGTACCCTGCGTCATACAGTAGGTCCTTGTTGGTTATCTCTTTTAAATATTAGCAGTGTGTGTCTGTCAATCCCAAACTCTAAATCTATTGCTTCCCCTACCTTTTCCCTTTGGTAACCATAAGTTTGTTTCCTAAGTCTGTAAGTCTGTTCATGTAGATTTTAATACTTCAGCTTCTGTCTTCAGAAGGTAACCATGTCAGTTCCCAGTATGTGCTGTGGGGCAAAACTAGGCAGATGGCTCTGTTCCCTCTGCTCTCCTAGTCCCAACTTTACCTGAATATAGTAATATACTAGTCTCTCAGGTATGTCCGACTCTTTGCGACTCCGTGGACTGTAGCCCACCAGGCTCCTCTGTTCATGGGATTCTCCAGGCAAGAATACGGGAGTGGGTAGCCATTTGGTTCTCCAAGGGATCTTCTCGAGCCAAGGATTGAACTTGAGTTTCCTGCATTGCAGGAGAATTCTTTACCATCTGAGCCATCACTTTACCTGAAGATGTTATTATTCCTTCTGCAATTCAGCCCAGGACGGAGTCAGGTTGCAGGAACCCTCAGCTTTCTGTTCACTTTATTTCTGAGTTATGGTATCACAGCTATGACTCTGTTTTAGGTTGGGTTTTCTAGAAGTGGGATGAAGTTTCTCAAATAAGTGATTAATTGAGGAGGTGGTCTCAGGAGAGAACTATAAGGAAAGCGGGAGGGGAATAGAGAGCCAGGCTATCTGTTATCTGATATCAGCTTTGTGGAAGCCAATCCTCAGCCTGACCCCATGGGAAGCTCTAGGTTAGGGGTCCCCAACCTCCAGGTGGCATACCGGTACCTCCTGTCAGAATATCAGCAGCATCAGACTAGAAATAAAATGCACAATAAACATATGTGCTTGAATCATCCCCAAACCTCCCCGCTTCCAGTCCATGGAAAAACTGTCTTCCATGAAACCAGTTCCTGGTGCCAAAAAGGTTGGGGACTGCTGTCCTAGCGAATGCGTCACTAAATGGAGGCCCCAGGGGGCAAGGAAGACAGTCTTTTGTCTTCCCCATCAGTCTGGCATGGGCCATCATTTGGGGTGGTTTTCAGGAAAAGCAGAATCTTGCAGATAATACCAGGGGAGGCAGCTCCCATTGTCCAAAGGTAGTTCTCAGGATTCTTGAACTATAAGCTATTAGCATCAACCCCAGCAGCAGATTCAGAGTTGGGATGGGGGTGTCAATAATGGTTTGTTTATTTAAACAAAGAAGATAGAAGATAACTGGATACATCTGAGCACTATGCTCTACCACTGAGGCATCAGGAAGATTCTTTCCATTGGCAGAAGCAGGGGATGGGATAATTAGAGAGTTTGGGATGGACGTGTACACACTGCTATATTTTAAATGGATAACCCACCAGGACCTACCTTGTAGCACAGGGAACTCTGTTCAATGATATGGGACAGCCTGGATGGGAGTGGGAGTTTGGAGGAAAACGGATACATGTATGTATATGGCTCAGTCCCTTTGCTGTCTACCTGAAAACTATCACAACTTTGTTAATTGGCAATATTCCAGAATAAAATAAAAACAGGGAAATAAAAGAAATTTCTTCCCATACTCAGTGAGTTAAAATCTCGTTTAGCCACATGATTTCAAATTTTGTAAAACAAATGCCTCTCCATCCACAAAATTCAGGCTCAAGCTAGTGGGACGTCTGTATGTATCCATCAGCAGCTTTGGCACGAACCCATCTAAGCCAGCTCCTGAAGTTCTACAGCAAAGTAGGAAGTTGATAGAAGACATGGGGGCTCAGCTGGTAAAGAATCTGCCTGCAATGCGGGAGACCTGGGTTGGGAAGATCCCCTGGAGAAGGGAACAGCTACCCACCCCAGTATTCTGGCTTGGAGAATTCCATAGACTGTATAGTCCATGGGGTCTCAGAGAGTCCGACACTACTAAGTAACTTTCACTTGCACTTTCTGGTGAAAGACCTAAGGAAAACCCAGTGGGACGGCTGGGTCATATGGTAGTTCTATTTTTAGTTTTTTTTTTTTCTTTTTCAATTGCTGTTGTTTTGTCATATTGTATTGTGCTGAAGTGGAAGACACAGAGGGGAGGGAGAAAATTACCAGGCAGAAATGATATATGCCTACTAGAAAGCTGTATATGTACAAACATGTTATATTTATTTAAATGTTCACAGCATTTACTGCTTAAACTTTACTCTCTCTTTTTAAACTTCACTGGCATGCATGCAGTAACTGAGTTTTATAGAATAAGTTTAAAATGATAATACTTAGAGTAAGATCTCCAAATTTTTAACTATTTGCTTCTTATTCTACCCATTAAACGTATGGCGTACTTTCTGAAATTTTTTCTCTTTGTATTCTATTTTCTAAAATGTTGGACAACAACAATTAAAAGTGAACCTCTTGCTTATATATATAAAAAAAAACTAAGGAGATGTCTGTCTGTTTTTTATAAAAATCAATCATTTTATATTCTTTTTCTGGAAAAAAACAGATACTGTATTATGTGTACACTGTAAATGCAATTACTTGATTTCAATTGTATCTGCAACAATATACTAGCTTTGTGTGTTCCCAGGGTCACGGTATGTCATGGAAATGATTGCCATCACAGTACCTCTCTTTTTTTTAATGTTTTAAAAAATTAGTTATTTTTGGCTGTGTTAGGTCGTCATTGCTCCGCGGGGGCTGCTCTCTAGTTGTGGTGCGCGGTCTTGCCATTACGGCGGCTTCTCTTATTGTGGAGCGCCAGCTCTAGGTGTGAGGGCTTCTGTACTGGCTGCTCCCAGACTCTAGAGCTCAGGCTCTGTAGTTGTGGTGCACGGGCTTAGCATGTGGGATCTTCCCGGACCAGAGATAGAACCTGTGTCCCCAGCATCGGCAGGTGGATTCTTAACCACTGAACCACCAGGGAAGTCCGCCATACCTATCTTGAATGCTTTTTATGAAGCAGTTTCTTAGAAATCAGAGGGAAGATGAGCGTGTTAAAAGAACTCAACAAGATGGCACTCACAGTTTGTATCTCAAATGTACTGTGTGTATTTCACTATTTCTTCTCTCTATACAGCCACATTGTTAGCCTTAATTAGAACATTAAATACTATAGTTTCCCTTTACGAAGCCAGCAGGGTTTTCTTTGCTGTAAAACGAGTCATTCAATTCCCCTTCTGCTAATGGGTAGAGGATAATTAACATTGTCTTGAGGCTAATTTTCATTTACGCTGCCATTCCTCATAAGCTGCACATTATTCTCTGGAAAAGTCAATGTGTCACTTTTATTAGCCCAGTTTGCACTTTAACACCAGGGAAATTAATTCAGGCTACATTAACGTACTCGACTTCAGATACAATGGAATTATCTGACTGTGTCCTTTATGAAGTGCCATCATTTAGCAGTGAATTGACGCAGCTCCATAAAAAAAAATGAGATCATCATTGGATGCTTGTACTGTTATTGATTTTCCTAGTCATGTGACACAGCCATGAGGAAAGGTGGGCCAAACATTTGTTTTTTCACGATTTCTCAGTTTTCACTCACGAGACCAGGAGTTCACTTTTTAAGAGATGGTGGGATTCCCAGTGACTTAGTGCCCTTAAAGGATTGGCTCTAATTCATTATTTAAACTCTTGGTAAAAGGTTTTCTAGGTTTGCGCTTTTCTACCAAAAAAAAAAAAATTCAAGGTAAAAAAATCAAATATTAAAGACTGCAGCCATTAGGGAATTTTCACACTTTTTTTTCAAACAGTGCAAAGCATGGTTAGGATTTCTATTCCAGGTTTCCAGTTTTAAGATGATGTTTCACAAATTGCCAGAGCTGTCTGGTAATTCTCTCCTAAATGAGTACAAAGTTCTCATTCCTAAAAATTTCTTTAGGAAGCAGAGGAAGTGGAAAAAACATCTGCCACTTTGCCACAACATTTATTATTTTACCAAGGTCCATTATTAGCAAGAGAAAATCCTACTTTCTTAAGTGTCTTAATTACATACTAATTAGATGGTAGGGCTTGCATGCATGCGTGGTAAGTTGCTTCAGTCTTGTCCAACTATGAGAACCTATGGACTTCAGCCCACCAGGCTCCTCCATCCATAGGGTTCTCCACGTAAGAATACTGGAGTGGGTTGCCATGCCCTCCTCCAGGGTGTCTTCCCAACCTAAAGATCAAATCCGTGTTTTCTATGTCTGCCTGCACTGCTGGTTTCTTTACCACAACCACCACTTTGCATGTGCGCTTAGTCACTCAGTCGTTTCCGACTCTTGTGACCCCATAGACTAGCTTGCCAGACTGCTCTGTCCATGGGATTCTCCAGCCAAGAATACTGGAGTGGGTTGCCATTCCCTTCTCCAGGGAATCTTCTCGAGCCAGGAATCGAACCTGGGTCTCCTGCATTGCAGGCAGATTCTTTACCGACTGAGCTATGAGGGAAGCCCCAGAACCACCTTAGAAGCCCCCAAATAGATGGTAGTAACTGCTCCCTTTGAATCAAAAGTTGCAAATTGGTGTCCTCTTAGTCAGATATGTGGGTGCTTGGGCTACACAGGACCTTTTTTTTTTTTTTTTTTTTTTTTACTTTTTTGAGCAATTTTAGGTTCAGAGCAAACTTGAGGGGAAATTTCCCATTCACCCCCAGCTCCCACATAAGCACACCTCCATTGTCAACATTCCCTGACAAAGTGGACACTTGTTAGAACTGATGAGTCTGCACTGACATCCGTTATTACCTGAAGTCTGTAATTTACACTGGGGTTCACTTGTATGTTGTACATTTTATGGGTTTGAATAAATGTATAATGAAATACATCCATTATTATGGTCTCATATGGAGTATTTTAGTATGCCCTAAACATCCTCTGTGCTCCCTGTTCATCCTCCCTGCCATCCCACCCTGGGAAACCACAGATCTTTCTATTTTCTCCACCATTTTGCCTTTTTCATATGATATAGTTGGAATCGTGCTGTATGTAGCCTTTTCAAGTTGAGTCTTTCACCTAGTAATATACATTTAAGGTTACTCTACGTCTTGTCATGGCTTAATAGCTCTTTTTTTTTTTTTTAGGTTATCACAAAATACATTTTATTTTTATTATTATTATTTTACTTTACAATATTGTATTGGTTTTGCCATACATCAACATGCATCCACCACGGGTGTACACGTGTTCCCCATCCTGAACCCCCCTCCCACCTCCCTCCCCATACCATCCCTCTGGGTCATCCCAGTGCACCAGCCCCAAGCTTCCTGTATCCTGCATCAAACCTGGACTGGCGATTCATTTCTTATATGATATTATACATGTTTTAATGCCATTCTCCCAAATCACTCCCCCCACAGAGTCCAAAAGACTGTTCTATACATCTGTGTCTCTTTTGCTGTCTCGCATACAGGGTTATCGTTACTGTCTTTCTAAACTCCATATATATACGTTAGTATACTGTATTGGTGTTTTTCTTTCAGGCTTACTTCGCTCTGTATAATACGCTCCAGTTTCATCCACCTCATTAGAACTGATTCAAATGTATTCTTTTTAATGGCTGAGTAATACTCCACTGTGTATACGTACCACAGCTTTCTTATCCATTCATCTGCTGATGGACATCTAAGTTGCTTCCATGTCCTGGTTATTATAAACAGTGCTGCGATGAACATTGGGGTACACGTGTCTCTTTCAATTCTGGTTTCCTCAGTGTGTATGCCCAGCAGTGGGATTGCTGGGTCATATGGCAGTTCTATTTCCATGTTTTTAAGGAATCTCCACACTGTTTCCGTAGTGGCTGTACTAGTTTGCATTAGAAAGTGTTCTAGTTTCATTCTTTTATAAGTGGTTGACCAGTTTTCCCAGCACCACTTGTTAAAGAGATTGTCTTTTCTCCATTGTATATTCTTGCCTCCTTTGTCAAAGATAAGGTGTCCATAGGTGTGTGAATTTATCTCTGGGCTTTCTATTTTGTTCCATTGATCTATATTTCTGTCTTTGTGCCAGTACCATACTGTCTTGATGACTGTGGCTTTGTAGTAGAGTCTGAAGTCAGGCAGCTTGATTCCTCCAGTTCCATTCTTCTTTCTCAAGATTGCTTTGGCTATTCGAGGTTTTTTGTATTTCCATACGAATTGTGAAATTATTTGTTCTAGCTCTGTGAAAAATACCGTTGGTAGATTGATAGGGATTGCATTGAATCTATAGATTGCTTTGGGTAGTATACTCATTTTCACTATATTGATTCTTCCGATCCATGAACATGGTATATTTGTCCATGTATTAGTGTCCTCTTTGATTTCTTTTACCAGTGTTTTATAGTTTTCTATATATAGGTCTTCAGTTTCTTTAGGTAGATATATTCCTAAGTATTTTATTCTTTCCATTGCAACGGTGAATGGAATTGTTTCCTTAATTTCTCTTTCTGTTTTCTCATTATTAGTGTATAGGAATGCAAGGGATTTCTGTGTGTTGATTTTATGTCCTGGAACTTTACTATATTCATTGATTAGCTCTAGTAATTTTCTAGTGGAGTCTTTAGGGTTTTCTATGTAGAGGATCAGAATGGGAAAGACTAGAGATCTCTTCAAGAAAATTAGAGATACCAAAGGAACATTTCATGCAAAGATGGGCTCGATAAAGGACAGAAATGGTATGGACCTAACAGAAGCAGAAGATATTAAGAAGAGATGGCAAGAATACACAGAAGAACTGTACAAAAAAGATCTTCACAATCCCGATAATCACGATGGTGTGATCACTCACCTAGAGCCAGACATCCTGCAATGTGAAGTCAAGTGGGCCTTAGGAAGCATGACTACAAACAAAACTAGTGGAGGTGATAGAATTCCAGTTGAGCTATTCCAAATCCTGAAAGATAATGCTGTGAAAGTGCTGCACTCAATATGCCAGCAAATTTGGAAAACTCAGCAGTAGCCACAGGACTGGAAAAGGTCAGTTTTCATTCCAATATCAAAGAAAGGCAATGCCAAAGAATGCTCAAACTACCACACAATTGCACTCATCTCACACGCTAGTAAAGTAATGCTCAAAATTCTCTAAGCCAGGCTTCAGCAATATGTGAACCGTGAACTTCCAGATGTTCAAACTGGTTTTAGAAAAGGCAGAGGAACCAGAGATCAAATTACCAACATCCGCTGGATCATAGAAAAAGCAAGAGAGTTCCAGAAAAACATCTATTTCTGCTTTATTGACTATGCCAAAGCCTTTGACTGTGTGGATCACAATCAACTGTGGAAAATTCTTCAAGAGATGGGAATACCAGACCACCTGATCTGCCTCTTGAGAAAATGTATGCAGGTCAGGAAGCAACAGTTAGAACTGGACATGGAACAACAGACTGGTTCCAAATAGGAAAAGGAGTATGTCACGGATGTATATTGTCACCCTGTTTATTTAAATTATATGCAGAGTACATCATGAGAAACACTGGACTGGAAGAAACACAAGCTTGAATCAAGATTGCTGGGAGAAATATCAATAACTTCAGATATGCAGATGACACCACCCTTATGGCAGAAAGTGAAGAGGAACTAAAAAGCCTCTTGATGAAAGTGAAAGTGGAGAGTGAAAAAGTTGGCTTAAAGCTCAGAAAACGAAGATCATGGCATCCGGTCCCATCACTTCATGGCAAATAGATGGGGAAACAGTGTAAACAGTGTCAGACTTTATTTTTCTGGGCTCCAAAATCACTACAGATGGTGACTGCAGCCATGAAATTAAAAGACGCTTACTCCTTGGAAGGAAAGTTATGACCAACCTAGATAGCATATTCAAAAGCAGAGACATACTTTGCCAACAAAAGTTCATCTAGTCAAGGCTATGGTTTTTCCTGTGATCATGTATGGATGTGAGAGTTGGACTGTGAAGAAGGCTGAGCGCCGAAGAATTGATGCTTTTGAACTGTGGTGTTGGAGAAGACTCTTGAGAGTCCCTTGGACTACAAGGAGATCCAACCAGTCCATTCTGAAGGAGATCAGCCCTGGGATTTCTTTGGAAGGAATGATGCTAAAGCTGAAACTCCAGTACTTAGGCCACCTGATGCGAAGTGTTGACTCATTGGAAAAGACTCTGATGCTGGGAGGGATTGGGGGCAGGAGGAGAAGGGGACGACAGAGGATGAGATGGCTGGATGGCATCACTGACTCGATGGACGTGAGTCTGGGTGAACTCTGGGAGTTGGTGATGGACAGGGAGGCCTGGCATGCTGAGATTCATGGGGTCACAAAGAGTCGGACATGACTGAGCGACAGATCTGATCTGATCTGATGTAGAGAATCGTGCCATCTGCAAACAGTGAGAGTTTTACTTCTCCTTTTCCGACTTGGATTCTTTTTATTTCTTTTTCTGCTCTGATTGCTGTGGCCAAAACTTTCAAAACTATGTTGAATAGTAGAGGTGAGAGTGGGCACCCTTGTCTTGTTCCTGAATTTAAGGGAAATGCTTTCAGTTTTTCACCATTGAGGATAATGTTTGCTGTGGGTTTGTCATATGTAGCTTTTATTATGCTGAGGTATGTTCCTTCTATTCCTGCTTTCTGGAGAGTTTTTATCATAAATGGATGTTGAATTTTATCAAAGGCTTTCTCTGCATCTATTGAGATAATCATATGGCTTTTATTTTTCAATTTGTTAATGTGGTGTATTACATTGATTGATTTGCACTCACACCTATGGATAGATCAACTGAACAGAAAACTAACAAAGAAACACAAACTTTTAATGATACAATAGACCAGTTAGACCTAATTGATATCTATAGGACATTTCACCCCAAAACAATGAATTTCACCTTTTTCTCAAGCACACATGGAACCTTCTCCAGGATAGATCACATCCTGGACCATAAATCTAGCCTTGGTAAATTTAAAAAAATTGAAATCATTCCAAGCATCTTTTCTGACCACAGTGCAGTAAGATTAGATCTCAGTTACAGGAGAAAAAATATTAAAAATTCCAACATATGGAGGCTGAACAACACGCTGCTGAATAACCAACAAATCACAGAAGAAATCAAAATATGCATAGAAATGAATGAAAATGAAAACACAACAACCCAAAACCTGTGGGACACTATAAAAGCAGTGCTAGGGGAAAGTTCATAGCAATACAGGCATACCTCAAGAAACAAGAAAAAAGTCAAATAAATAACCTAACTCTACACCTAAAGCAACTAGAAAAGGAAGAAATGAAGAACCCCAGGGTTAGTAGAAGGAAAGAAATCTTAAAAATTAGGACAGAAATAAATGCAAAAGAAACAAAGGAGACCATAGCAAAAATCAACAAAGTCAAAAGCTGGTTCTTTGAAAGGATAAATAAAATTGACAAACCATTAGCCAGACTCATCAAGAAACAAAGGGAGAAAAATCAAATCAATAAAATTAGAAATGAAAATGGAGAGATCACAACAGAAAACACACAAATACAAAGGATCATAAGAGACTACTATCAACAATTATATGCCAATAAAATGGACAACGTGGAAGAAATGGACAAATTCTTAGAAAAGTACAACTTTCCAAAACTGAACCAGAAAGAAATAGAAAATCTTAATAGACCCATCACAAGCACAGAAATTGAAACTGTAATCAGAAATCTTCCAGCAAATAAAAGCCCAGGTCCAGACGGCTTCACAGCTGAATTCTACCAAAAATTTGGAGAAGAGCTGACACCTATCCTACTCAAACTCTTCCAGAAAATTGCAGAGGAAGGTAAACTTTCAAACTCATTCTATGAGGCCACCATCACCCTAATACCAAAGCCTGACAAAGATGCCACAAAAAAAGAAAACTACAGGCCAATATCACTGATGAACATAGATGCAAAAATCTTTAATAAAATTCTAGCAATCAGAATCCAACAACACGTTAAGAAGATCATACACCATGACCAAGTGTGCTTTATCCCAGGGATGCAAGGATAGCTCTTTTTTTTAAAAATTCCTGAATAATATTTCATGGGCTTCCCTGGTGGTTCAATGGTAAAGAATCCGCTTGCAATGCGGGAGACATGGATTTAGTCCCTGGGTCAGGAAGATCTCCTGGAGGAGGACATGGCAACCCACTCCATTATTCTTACCTAGAGAATCCCATGGACAGAGGAGCAATATTTCATTATTAACCACAACCCAATCCAAAAATGGGCGCTAGATCTAGACATTTCTCCAAAGAAGACATACACGTGACCAAAAAGCACATGAGAAGATGCTGAACATCACTAATTATTAGAGAAATGCAAATCAGAATTACCATAAGGTATCACCTCATACCAGTCAGACCAGCCATCATCAAAAAATCTACAAACAATTACCACAGCTTATTGATTCATTCACCTACTGAAGGTTATCTTGAGTACTCACAGAGATTTTTTTCTAAAAGAAAAATATGTAAATTTTTATTGCTAGGTTTAACATAGCAAACTTTATGTCAATTCTGGATTTCTGAGTTCTCTTGTAAAACTAGAAACTGACAGGCAGATGAGAGCCCTGCTTGGTTACAGCCTGCTGAAGCTTCTCCAATTCAGAACTGCATTTTCCAGTTGACCTCAGGACCCACCCAATCCACTCCATTTTGACCCCATTTGTGGGATACCTCTGATCTAAACAGCAACAATAGCAAAATGATGTCTAAATAAATATTGTCCCAGATTGGGCAAGTTGTTCATGTACACAACATTCATTGAGTCTTCTGCTTATTTATCTACCATTCAGGGCTGGCCATTATGACCACATAATAGATTTATTTGAAGGAAGGAAAGCGTGATTCTTTCTAAAACCAAATTCTCTTTATTCTTCCCATAGCCAAAATCCACAGAAGCCTTTGTGCCACAGGTGCCTTTTTTTTTTTTTCCTAATTTTATTTTATTTTTAAACTTTACATAATTGTATTAGTTTTGCCAAATATCAAAATGAATCCACCACAGGTATACATGTGTTCCCCATCCTGAACCCTCCTCCCTCCTCCCTCCCCATACCATCCCTCTGGGTCGTCCCAGTGCACTAGCCCCAAGCATCCAGTATCGTGCATCAAACCTGGACTGGCAACTCGTTTCTTACATGATATTTTACATGTTTCAGTGCCATTCTCCCAAATCTTCCCACCCTCTCCCTCTCCCACAGAGTCCATAAGACTGTTCTATACATCAGTGTCTCTTTTGCTGTCTCGTACACAGGGTTATTGTTACCATCTTTCTAAATTCCATATATATGCATTAGTATACTGTATTTATGTTTTCCCTTCTGGCTTACTTCACTCTGTATAATAGGCTCCAGTTTCATCCACCTCATTAGAACTGATTCAAATGTATTCTTTTTAATGGCTGAGTAATACTCCATTGTGTACATGTACCACAGCTTTCTTATCCATTCATCTGCTGATGGACATCTAGGTTGCTTCCATGTCCTGGCTATTATAAACAGTGCTGCGATGAACATTGGGGTACACGTGTCTCTTTCCCTTCTGGTTTCCTCAGTGTGTATACACAGGTGCCTTTTTTAAACGCAGTGGTTATCTAGTTTCCTGAAGAGGAATCCAAACGCAGTAAAATGGCTACTCGACCCTGGAAAGTTGGCAGAGTTGTCTGTCCTCTAGAAGCCAAGCGTGGCTGTGACCCAGATGAAAGATTAGGGTTAAAATGGAGCCTTGGAGTGCTTGGTTTGGAATGAAATCATTACTGCTCCCTTCTGAACTAATCCCTTCCCTTCTTTGAAAAATTCCTTTCCAAATTTTTCATTGACCTTCTCCCAGCAGTAATGTAGCAGCATGACCCAGGGGCTGTGTGTGTCCAGCTGCTGTAATTGAGTCATTCCCAGGAGTGACAGTCCCTGAATCCCCCACCCCAGATCTGGGTGCATTACTCATTTGACATCCATCTCTGTGATACGAAGTTTGCTGCTATCTTGAACTCACAGAGGCAATAGGGATCTCAAGGAAATGTGCTGCTAGTTTGCATTACACTTGAGGGCTTGGGAGGAGCAGGGGTGGGATGTAAAGGAGAGAACAGTTAAGACTCAAGCTGGCTTACACCACTTAGTATGATAATCTCTAGGCTCATACACGTTGCTGCAAATGGCATTTTGTTCACTTTTATGGCCAAGTAATATTCCATTATATCTATTAATATGTACTAAATCACTGCAGATGGTGATTGCAGCCATGAAATTAAAAGACACTTACTCCTTGGAAAGAAAGTTATGACCAACCTAGATAGCATATTCTAAAGCAGAGACATTACTTTGCCAACAAAGGTTCGTCTAGTCAAGGCTATGGTTTTTCCTGTGGTCATGTATGGATGTGAGAGTTGGACTGTGAAGAAGGCTGAGTGCCGAAGAATTGATGCTTTTGAGCTGTGGTGTTGGAGAAGACTCTTGAGAGTCTCTTGGACTGCAAGGAGATCCAACCAGTCCATTCTGAAGGAGATCAGCCCTGGGATTTCTTTGGAAGGAATGATGCTAAAGTTGAAACTCCAGTACTTAGGCCACCTGATGCGAAGAGTTGACTCATTGGAAAAGACTCTGATGCTGGGAGGGATTGGGGGCAGGAGGAGAAGGGGACGACAGAGGATGAGATGGCTGGATGGCATCACTGACTCGATGGACATGAATGTGAGTGAACTCCGGGAGTTGGTGATGGACAGGGAGGCCTGGCGTGCTGCGATTCATGGGGTCGCAAAGAGTCGGACATGACTGAGTGACTGAACTGAACTGACATCTTCTTTATCCATTCTTCTGTCCATGGACATTTCAGTTGCTTTCATTTCTTGGCTATTGTAAATAGTCCTGCAATGAACATTTGGATGCATATGTCTTTTCTAGTTGAGGTTTTCTCTGGATATATGCCAAGTGGTGGGATTGCTGGGTCATAAAATAGTTCTATTTTTAGTTTTTCAAGGAACCTCCATAGTGTTCTCCATATGGTTTTACCAATTTACATTCACATCAGACAAAGACAAATATCATATTGTATCATTCATATGTGGGGTTTAAGTTTTTAAAAAGTGATACAAATGAACTTATTGACAAAACTTACAGATATCAAAAACAAACTTATAGTCACCAAAGGGGAAATTTGGGAGGGGTTAGTTCGTTGGAAGGACTGATGCTAAAGCTGAAACTCCAGTACTTTGGCCACCTCATGTGAAGAGTTGACTCATTGGAAAAGACCCTGATGCTGGGAGGGATTGGGGGCAAGAGAAGAAGGGGACAACAGAGGATGAGATGGCTGGATGGCATCACTGACTCGATGGACGTGAGTCTGAGTGAACTCTGGGAGTTGGTGATGGACAGGGAGGCCTGGCATTCTGCAATTCATGGGGTCGCAAAGAGTCAGATACTACTGAACGACTGAACTGAACTGAACTGAATTGATAAATCAGAAGCTTGGGATGAACATACACACACTACTGTATATAAGATATATAACCAATAAGGACCTACTGTATAGCACATGTAACTCTACTCAATATTCTGTGATAACCCATAGGAGAAAAGAATCTGAAAAAGAATGAATATGTGTATGGATATATGCATACATGAAAAAGAATGGATATATAATTGAATCACTTTGCTGTACACCTGAAACTAACACAGCATTGTAAATCAACTGTAACCCAATAAAATTAAAAGAAGAAAACTCAAGTTGGTATAAGACCAGATCTGTCTTGAGGAGGACCAGTTGTTGACCCCACCTTGTATCTGAGTTCTTACCTGTTGGGCGCACTTGTTCCTGAGTTCTCTGATGTCTCACTCTGGCTTGGATTCTCTCATTGCAAATGGAAGAGGGTTGACCAGAAAGCTGATATTCAACTAAGGTCTGGACATTTCTCTCTACATAGAGGTGGGAATTTTCAAAGATGATACAAAGAGAGAAGTGTTCTTAACCCTATGGAATCATTCTTGGGATCAACACATCCCAAACTTTATCATCCACACAAATTTGAGCAGCTCTGGGGGATTGAGAGGGTCTTCAGAGAATATATGGGGGCCCGTGAAAAAGTGGTGTGTTTCTTACAATGATCTGATTATGATTTAAAAAAAACACAATACAAGCAATTTTAAAAGTTAGATGCTAAATTTGTTTATAACTTCCAAATAACAACCTTTTAAATTTGTTAATGAGAAACTTTAGCTGACATGCCTGTGCATAACTTTTAACTATCTGATTTCATTCTTGAAATGGTCGCATCAAATCCTTTTTTAATGAGCCTTTCAAATTCTTGATAGTCAGCATTGATACATAGGTAATAAAATACATTTAATCATTTTTACCAGCACTCAAAAATTTGCATCAGTTGAAACTATGTCTCTTTGTCTTGACAAATTGAATGCTGAAATCTCTTGTGATAATCTGAGTAGATCTCTAAACTAATAGAACTATTTTATAATAACTATTTCAAAGTAACAGTGAAGCTCTAATCTGACATAGATGCCACTAAGACTTGGGTCTGGTAGTTGAGGAGAATACATTTCTTTTTTTAAAGAGACTCTTGGGGACTTCCCTGGTAGTACAGTAGTTAGGAATCCGTCTGCCAATGCAGGGGACAAGGGTTCAATCCTTGGTCCAGGAAGATCCCACATGCCATGGAGCAACTAGCCCATAGGCCACAACTACTGCAGCCCACGTGCCTAGAGCCTGTGCTCTGAAATAAGAGAAACCATTGTAATGAGAAGCCCTCACACCACAATGAAGGCCCAGTACAACTAAAAATAAATAATAATAAAAAAAAGAGAGAGACTCAGAAGCACACAGTCCACTTCTCTCTAGCCAGAAAAATAAAGGGAGAAAGCCAGCATTTTTTCTCAAGTTTTTGTGTTAAACGCTGCCACTGTTTTCTCTCCGATTTGTGTTCTAAGACCCTGAGGTTCACCTTTTCATTATTTAGCACCTATGTGCTGCCTTTCATTATTTGGACCAGACTTTGGTCCAACTTGGCATCTCCCCAGATAAGACTCTATACTTGGCATTTCAGTCTTGCCTTGAACTCTTAGGCACCAGGTCACTGACAAACACGGTCGTCAGTCAAGGAGGGCACCTGGCAGTGACACATTGAGACTCATTGACGTGAACAGCAATGGTTTTGATTTTGCATAATGAGCCATGATCTCCCCAAAGCACTTTGCATAATGTGAGAACAATAAATCATGTTGGCCGTGTCAGTAATTTTCAGGGCTGTGCATTAGATAAACAAATTGGGTGTCATTATCCTTTAAAAGTTCATAGGAAACCAGGAGACAGCCTTTCTGTGATGGTACTTTTGAAACAATGAGTGCTTAGTAATGGTTGAAAACTATTTGTGTAAGTGGGTTGTGATTTATCCCTAATTCTCCGTTTTGACCGACACTGAAAGGAGTCACAAATAGCCCCCTCTGTGGAGTGGCCGCCTGCCTGGCACTGATAAATGTATCTCCCCCTGCACGACTTTAGCTGAGAAACAGATTTTGATAGCTTGCTAGGATTTGGGTCAGTGGATAATTCCACACCAACAGCAGATCGTAGTGTTATTGACAAAAGCAAAGACACAAATAAATGGCAAATTCCATAAATCCCTGGCTTGTAAGAGTTCTTTTCATAGATTTATCATCAGTGTCCTTGAAAGCTATCTCTAAAAAAAATTTTTTTGCATGCTCCCCACAGATTAACAGTATAGTTTTCAGAGTTGCCAATGACTTAGTTCCCTATAAAAGGTGCTATTCAATGAAATGGTGCCTTGGGTAGGAAACATTTTATCTTTGAGTAACAATTCAAAGAGAAAGTTTGCCTGGAAGAGTGATCAGGGATTATACTCCTAAATGGACAGAGTCTAAAAAAGCCATTCAGTGGTTAGGCTCATACCCTTGTAGATGCTACTCCTCTGGGTCAAGAAAGGTCCCCAATCTCAAGAATGGCTTTAGTGACTTACAAGGGACCTGGTATAACCAAAAGTGGGGTCTGGCTGCTTGCCCCTCAAAAGCAATTAAAGGGGGAAGTTTGGTAGAAAGAAATGTTTGTTCTATTTTGTATGCTGGTAACCTGCAGGGAGGGCAGACGCCTATCCAAAAACCACCCCCATCCCCAAACAGTCAGTGAACAAGAGCTTTTCTAGATAGAAGGCAGGGGCCATGTGCAGAAGCAGCACAGTCAGCTCTGACAGTCCTCTTAAAATTGGTCATCTGTGATCTGACCAGCATCATCTTGCTGAAGTACAGGTCATCTTCAGTTTGCATTCATTTCCTTGAGACCATTTCTTGGAATTGTGGCAGCGTACATCATGGCTACAGTCTGGTCATCATGTAGTTAACTTCTCCCTGGATGGGGGTTTCAGTATCTATAAGACAGCTCACAAGAGATGGCTCAGAATATTATATTTAGCCCTTGAGAAGGAACTAGAGGTCCTTGAGTTTGCTTATGTACTAAATTATTATTTAGTCTTGTTGGACTATTTTCCATTGTTCCTGCATTTTCTCACTTCTCTGATTAAATTTATTCTTTGCCTAAAGTTTTTTGAAGACAGAAGGCAGGTGGAGGACATGGCGGGGGAAGAACCCTAGGCCCCTGCTTCGTTTCACTGGGGCTTGGGAGGGGTCTGATAGCAGCTGTAGAATGAACAAAGATGGAACACAAATCCCTCTGCCCTTCACCGCTGTGTCCTCCCATCCCCTGGGGTGCTGTGTTTCAGCTGCTCTGTGTCCCTCTCGAACGATTTATTTTGGAAACTCCACTCTATGTGGGGTTTGAGTTTTCTGAGCATGTGGTTTGCATTTTTAGCTTCTTTTCAAATCTGGCAAGTGGTACTGAAATAAACCGATACCAAATAATGAATAAACCCCGTTATTGCTTAAATCACAGCAGCCTTGCCCCAGTTTCAGCTATGCAAGTTCAACCTGCATGATTTCGGGTGGTTCTGTATTCCTACTTCTGCTAACAGCTTTGTGCTCTTCTTCACACAGACTCAACTCTTCATTTAACAAATGTTTTTAAAGATACTTTATATTGCTTTTGTTGCTCTGATTGCTTGCAATAAAGTAACTGTAAAAATAATGCTATTATAAAGCAAACAATCCCAGTGCATCTCCTTGCCAGGAAAAGGTGTCTTGCTCTTTGTTAAAAGAAAAACAAAATGTAGGGAAGGAATTGGCAGTGTCTGAAGTATGGTCACACCAGCATCAAACTCTGTAATGTCCCCAGAACCACTGGGGGTGGTGGCTGAAGAGGGGCCCCTACAACATCTCTTTCTGTTTTTTTCCTGCCATCCGTGCATGCTGAAACCGGGCCCAGTGCCATCATCTGAGAAACTCTAGACCCAAGAATTCTGCTGCAGGAACATCTGTTGCAGAAGCAGACTCTGTCCTTTTTTTTCCCAACATTTATTTTATATTGGCCTGGAGTTGATTAATGATGTGTTGGTTTCAGGTATACAACAAAGTAATTCATTTATACATACACTATGTTATCTATTCTTTTTCAAATTATTTTCCCTTTTAGGTCATCACAGAATATTGAGCAAAATTCCCTGTGCTAAACAGTAGGTCCTTTTTGTTTATTTTATGCATAGCTTAGTATATATGTGAATCCCAAACCCCCAGTTTATCCTGCCTACCTTGTCTTCCCGTTGGTAACCATAAGTTTGTTTTCTAAGTCTGTGAGTCTATTTATGTTTTGTAAATAAGTTCATTTGTTTCATTTGTTTTCGGTTCTCAACAAATCATATATCAAGTTATATGATATATTTATTTTTGACTGACTTACTTCACTTAGTGTGAAGATCTACAGGTCCATCCATGTTGCTGCAAATGGAGTTACTTCATTCTTTTTAATGGTCGAGTAATATTCCATTGTGTATATGTACTGCATCTTTATCCATTCATCTGTTAATGGATATTTAGGTTGAGTCCATGTCTTGGCTATCATAGATATTGCTGCAATGAACACTGGGATGCAAGTATCCTTTCAAACCAAGATTTTCTCAGGATATATGCCCATATTGCTGGATCATTCAGTGGCTCTAATTTTGCTTTTCTAAGGAATCTCTGTACTGTTCTCCATCATGTCTCCACCAATTAATTTACATTTCTGCCAACAGTGTGGGAGGGTTCCTGTTCTCTACACCTTCCTCAGCATTTATTGTTTGTAGCATTTTTGATAATGGCCATTCTGACTGGTGTGAGGCAATATCTCATGGTAATTTTCTGTCCTATTTTCAATACACTTGAAGAGTCCACTGTTTTGAGTAAAATTATTCCCATGGGATGGACAGGCAAGGCCCCATTCCTTCTAATATTCATACCCAGCTACCAATTTTATGGCGAAAACTGGCCATTTAAAGTCCATCCTTTATTCCACAGTGGTGGGAAGCACAGCAGAGAATGTTTCTTCTTTAACGTGGCAGATACAGGATGTGTCTAAATTAGGTGTGCTTTTCACATCTCCATACCTGGCAAAATAAAGACATGGTCAGTCCTGTATTACAAGTCAGATGCAAACGTGCTTACGGACAAGACTGTGTCTCAATAGAAAAGAAATATCCAATTTGTAAAGAGCCTCGTGGGACCCCAATGTTGAGATTTGTGGGATTTCTGTTATAGATTTAGTCACGAATCATGTTGCCAATGAATTCATCTAATGAAGCTGGCAGTTGATCCTCTAGCATTACAACCAAGGGTTATTGATGACTCAATCCCCTGACTCACTAGAGTAGTGCTTCCCAGATCTGATGTGCAGACAGATTCTCTGGCCATCTGGTTACACTGGAGACTGATGGAGTTGGTCTTGAGTGAACCTGGAACTCTGCATTGCTGGAAAACTCCCGGATGGTGTTATCTCTGGTGCCCTAAGGACTTTCCTTGGAAGAGCCAACTGCTACATGACTTGAGGTGGCCTTTGCTTTCTGGTCCTATCACCCCTGAGATATTTTAGTACCTGGCACTTGACTATCCCAACTTTGGAGAAGGAAAATCTTCCTGAGATCTCTCTTTGCACAGAAGAGGTATAATGTTTTGAGTCAGATTATTGCAAGAAAGCTCTCTAACCCTGCTTTTAGCTGTGATGTTACAAAGCTAAGAATCACAGTCCTCTTGAATACCCACTTAAAAGAGCTCCCAATCTTCAGAGAATAGGCTGTCTGTATTTTTTTGTCTTGTTTTCCCTGACAGCATCACTCAGTATCAGCAAAACATGGCTTGGTCTTTTTTTTTTTTTAATCAGCTTTACAAACACAACTCAAAAGCTACAGCTTTAAGGAAAATACACTCCAAAAACAAAGCAACAACAACAAAAAAAAAAAACCTTTGTGCACTTCTGTGACATAAAATATGAGCATTAGTCCTTTATTTGCTCTCAACAATGAAGCCTTTGAGGCAGCTGTCATGGGGAACCACCATGTAGGTCAAAAATATCCCTGCCTATGAGAAAGCCAGGCCCACAGATGCTCCAGTAAGATACTCAACAACAACCAGTTTTAAAATGCATATTAAACCTTGTCATGCCTATAATTATCTCTGATGAATTCTAAAGGGATGCTAATATTTTGACATGTGACCAACTTGGAGGATGAGGACTAATTTGAAAACATCGCAGCCTTTTGTTAGCTGAACACTTTAGACTCTCACTTGCCTAGCAAAACAGAAAGTATGTATTTTTGCAACTTGAGCCATTGGCTGTACACACCTACTCCTTCGACACACACTCTCACACTCACGCCAACCATGTGGGATTTTGACCGTGAAGGATGTAAGGCATTTCCAAAGATCAAAGGGAAACTCTCTAAATATGCAATTGCATTTCATATTCTGTCACCTGATGGAGATTTGTCTAGACTGGATTCTAATGGCATTTAAGTAGGGTATGTTGCAAAGCTTTGTTTTCACAGGAAATACAAGATGACATGCGTCGGCTGGTGCCACCTTGCTTAATGATGCAGACAGTTCTTGAATAGCTTGTCTATATACTTCCATTTTCAGAAGCCATCCGTGTCTCTTCAGTTCTGAGAATTTAAACTCAGGTGGTACCCTATGTTCTAGGTGGTTTCTATGGTAACAAGGCCAGATAGGCGAGGGCCGGGTTTCTTGTCCTGATGCTGCTGTTCAGCTTTGGTTACAGGACCTGCTCTTGACAACACTTACACTTCTGGCAGAGATGCAGATGATAAATCATTGCTGGAAGAAAAATGAGAAAACAGAGCAGATGTAGAACCAGCATGACCTTGTCTGCATACAGGACACCAGCCCCGAGAACAGAAATCAAGACTTAACAAACGGCGATTCCGAAGAGACAGAGCGTATCAGATTCCTATGAGAGCTTTTCCTCTCTTCCTCAGCTTTCCCTGACTGGCTCGCTGGATTGTCCCAATCTGACCCAGATGTCAGTGTCATTCATTCACCAGATGGTACCCCCTGAGTTCATGCCTCCACCTTCCCTTTTGGAGGAGCTTGGTCACATCCCATCCATCACTAAGTGGCACTAGCTGAAGCCCTGTTGTTCTGGCACTTTCACTAACAAGATGCTGGGTTCTGCATACAGCATGAAAACTAGATCAAGTCACTGCTCAGAGGAAGTCTGCTCTAACTCTGACCCAATAATGAGACACAAAGGACCGGACTGCCAGTGGGACTGAGGGGAAGGAGCTGAAGTAGAGCCGAGAACACGGATTCCCTGAGGATTCTGTTAAGTACGGAGTTGCCAAACTTATCTCCTCTCCTTTTGCCATCATCCTGTGCTGATAAGCCACCTCCCCATTCTGTCTGCCATGTTGTCCATGAACACCTAAGGAATTCATACACTCATCCATTCATTCAACAAATGCTTATTGACGTGTCTGACATATGAAGTACCTTTTTAGGGTTGGGAGAATGGAACAGAGTCCAAGATTGGCAAAGTCCCTGCTTTCATGTAAAAATCCCTGCTTTCGTGTAACTGACAATCCAGTGGAAAAGACATCAGGAAGGAAGGAGAGGAGGGAGGGAAAAAAAGGAGTGGGTAAAGAATGTTAGAATAAGTACTGTTCCGGAAAGGACATAAACTAAGGAAATACAAAAGACGCCCTTTGACTGGAGGATTGGGAAGATTCCCTTTGACGTAGTCTGAGATCTGAGTAAGATGAAAGAGCCAGTTATGCAAAGATAAGGAAAAAGGTGTAATTAGAAGGGGACACAGCTAATGGAAAACCCAAACAGGAATCAGGCCTGTTTGAAGAGAGAAGGAACACTCTTGTGACTGGAGTGTGATGATCCAGAGAACGAAACAGGACATCCCAGAGGGTTCGGAGGTTCCCTATCTCAGGACTTGTGAGAAGTTGCATTTGATTATACCCTGTGATCAGAAGCCGCTGGAGGTTTTTAAATGAGGGCGGGGTAGCTATTTAAAGTTCGTTATGATACCAGGTAAAGAATTGATGAGGGGCTTCCCTAGAGACTCAGTGGTAAAGAACCTGCCTGTCAATGCAGGAGATGCAAGCTTGATCCCTGGGTTGGGAAGATCCCCTGGAGAAGGAAATGGACCCACCCCAGTATTCTTGCCTGGGAAATTCAATGGACAGAGGAGCTTGGTGGGCCACAGTCTACAGGGTTGCAAAGAGTCAGACACAACTGAGCATGCCAGGTTAGGCAATGGACAAAACAAACCAAACGTCTTTGTTTTACATTATCATTGGAAAGACATAATAACTATGATAAATAAGTAAGATGTATGCTCTACTAGTGATGGATGTTAAAGAGAATAATAATATAAAGCATGTAAGTGGGACAGCAGTGTCTGGGCTGGGTTGTTGTTTTTGAGTCACTAAGTCACGTCTAACTCTTTGTGACCCCATGAATTGCAGCATGCCAGGCTTCCCTGTCCTTCACTATCTCCCTGAGTTTGCTGAAACTCATGTCATTTGAGCCGGTAATGCCATTCAACCATCTCGTCCTGTCACCCCCTTCTCCTCCTGCCTTCAATTTTTCCCAGCATCAGGGTCTTTTTCAATGAATCAGCTCTTTGTATCATGTGGCCAAAGTACTAGAGCTTCAGCTTCAGCATCAGTCCTTCCAATGAATATTCAAAGTTGATTTCCTTTAAGATTGACTAGTTTAATCTCCTTGCTGTCCAAGGGACTCTCAAGAGTCTTCTCCAGCACCACAGTTCGAAAGCATCAATTCTTCAGTGCTCAGCCTTCTTTATAGTCCAACTCTCACATCCATACATGACTACTGGAAAAGCCATAGCTTTGACTGTGTGGAGCTTTGTTGGCAAAGTGATATCTTTGCTTTTTAATATGCCATCTAGGTTTGTTATAGCCTTTCTTCCAAGGGGCTAGGGGAGGGGTTACAATTTTTGGTTAGAGTGGTCTGAGGAGACCTCACTAAGAATGTGACGTTTGATAGAAGATGGTAATTGGGCATCTGGGTTTCTTGGGGAAGAGCTCTGCAAACAGAGAGGGTATTGAGTACAAACACCTGCTGCACAAGAGTGATGTAGACTCACAGAGGAGGCCACATTGGCTGGACTTTAGGTACCAAGGGGAGGAGAGTAGAGATGGAGTCATGGAAGCAGTGAAGATGCAGGAGGAGCATGACCCATCATGTTTAGCTACGCAGGTCATAGGAACATCACTGGGTGTGACTCCAAGGGGGATGGGGAAGGACTAAGGTGAGGAAGGGCATACCGATGTTTTAGGCAATGTTGTAGATTATCGGTCATGTGTAGACCTCTACACATCACATACAGAGCAAAAGCGTATTTCTCAAACAGATCCTGACTCCCGCACCCCAAAGCTGAGCCTCCTCTTGAACTTTCAGTCACATGAGTCCACAAGTTCCTTTTTCTTAATCTATTTTCAACTGACTTCCTGTTACTTGCATCTGATACAACGGTGAGTATATACACTCCCTGTCTTAGATTCAGACCCTTCTTTTTTGTTCTGAAGAGCCCTACATGGCCTGTCCTTCTGCTTCCTTTTCCTCTCTTCAAGGATTGGTATTTTACTCTTGGGTGAAAAGAGTTGCTTCATCAGCACCTTGACACATCTACAGAATCCCTTTTTCTGCTCACAGCAGTCATATGTCTGGTATGTCCTTCCTTCCTTCTCCCTCTCTCCCTCTCTGCCTATATATCCATCCTTCTAGACACTGTTAAAATAGTTGATCTTTAAGATTTTCCTGATCATTGTGACCTCCTGCTATCTTGGTGTAAATGACTCCCTTCTGTATATCAGTCAAGAGCACAGAATCTAGAGACAGACTGCCTGGGTTCAAGCTCCAGCTCCATCACTTATCATTTGTGTGATGGTGGGCAAATCTACACCTCAGGCTTAACATCTGCAATATAGGAATGATATAACATTTGATGAAGTGAGTTCCAACCAGTTAGAACATTGTCAACCATATTGCCAGTATTTTCTAAGACATTATCAGAAAAAAAAAAAAAAAAGGAATAACCAAATTGGGGCATTTGAGAAGAGTATAATAAAGGGATGTAGAGAAACAACAAAGCACAGTGTAATGTATCAGGATTTGTGACAAGAACCATTTCCATACATAGATCTCAAGAAATGAGTAGAGGATGCAGTTACTCAGACCTGGAAAGACACTATGTGGAGAGAGTCACTGGGCAGGAGCAGTGGCCTCAGACCAAGGGCAGAGCCAGCCCACAGTGACCCTGCAGAGAACAGGTGCTCAGGGGAATGGGAAATGAATCTTCAGATTTACTTTGTCCCTTGTCTCTGGTCTGCTGCTGGAGGTCCCCATTGGACTAACCAACTGGAAACCCAAGGTCAAGGAGCCATGGATAGCCCATACTGGTCAGCGTCCAGGTCACTGAGCATGGTGGAGAAGGGTAGGACTAATCGGGAGGATAAAGTACCTAGAACATGAGTAGGAGTTATTGTTACTCTTTGGTCCTGTCCTAACCTGTGCTCAGAACACCTTGTGCATGGACTTTGTTAACTACCCCAACCTTCCCCATCTGGACCATGAACCTCTGAAAAGGGTGGTGGTACCCCAGACCAGAGATGGCACACTGGAGCCTCTAGGGTCATATCAATGAGAATGCATTCACTGTTTACCTGGGTCCTGCAGCCTTTTTTGTGAAAGACTCAACAGGTGGCCCTGAGCCCAAGTTCTGCCACAATTACTTCTTTAGTTGCAGTGTGTACTTTCTTGAATCTCATAGCTCTTACTCTCTGTGGTCATTCACCCCATCACTACCTTCCCAGCCCAGCAGACACATGAGTTTGGGACATCTGCCTTAAAGCTTTATCATGCCCAGAACTCAGTAGCTACCTAGAAGCTAATATCTTACCTACAAGAGTTAGAAGCTTCCTGTCAAAGACTAAAACAGCTGATGCTTCTGGTAGGAAAAAATAATTAGAAAACTCATTTGTTATGCCTTTGTGCACACTAATATTTTCAAAGCTAATTGCTTATTCAATTAAGGTCGTTTGCCTTGATCACCATAAGAAATTAGCTGAAACTCTGCATTATTGGTGAATCCTTTTAACAAATAGTACATGAGCAGCCATGACAGGCAGTGATATACAAGCATAGGCTTTGGAGGAAATGGATTCTAGGAAAGGAGCAGCCCTTGTACCAGTGCCCCTGGACATATCCCCTCTGACCCACCTAAGGACATGGCCACCTGAGATATTTTCCTCTCTGTTGCATCATCCATTTCTCCCATTTATATCATCAAGAGAATAGGCTCTAGTATCTTGTAATGAAATGAAGAGTATCTTCTCAAATTTATATTTCAACATATATATTGAAGTCCTAACTCCAGCACCACAGAAGGTGATGTAACTATAGATAGGGTCCTTAAAGAGGTGATTAAGTTGATGACCCACCCTGATGACTGTATCCTGTGAGAAGAGGAGATAAGGACACAGACACACACAGAGGGGTGACCAACTGAAGACACAGGGGAAAGACGGCCATCTACACACCAAAGAGAGAGGCCTCAGAACAACCCAACCCTGCTGACACCCTAACCATAGACTTCTAGCCTTCAGAATTGTGAGAATGCACATTTCTGTTGTTGACGCCGAGCTTCACTGACAGAGAATATTACAAACCCCTCCCTTTGAGCCATTGTCATACACTGTACATTTTATACAGAGTATAAAATGGTGCAGCCACTGTGGGAAACAGAATGAAGGGTCCTCTAGAAACTAAAAATAGAGCTACTATGCTGCTGCTGCTGCTGCTAAGTTGCTTCAGTCGTGTCCGACTCTGTGCGACCCCATAGACAGCAGCCCACCAGGCTCTGCCATCCCTGGGATTCTCCAGGCAAGAACACTGGAGTGGGTTGCCATTTCCTTCTCCATTTCGTGAAAGTAAATAGTGAAAGTGAAGTCGCTCAGTCACGGCTGACTCGTAACGACCCTATGGACTGTAGCCTACCAGGCTCCTCCATCCATGGGATTTTCTAGGCAAGAGTACTGGAGTGGCTTGACATTGCCTTCTCCGAGAGCTACTATAGGACCTAGCAATTCCAAACCTGGATATGTATCTGAAAAAAGGAAAACGCTAATTCAAAAAGATCCATGCACTCCATTGTTCACAGCAGCATTATTTATAATAACTGAGATATGGAAGTAACATAAGTGTCCATCCACAGATGAATGATAAAGAAGATGTGATGCGTATACAACTGAATACTCCTCAGTCATAAAAAAGAATGAAGTTTTGCCATTTGTAGCAACATGGACAGACTTGGAGGGCATTATACTAAGTGAAGTAAGTCAGACAGAGGAGGAAAAATACTGTATGCGATCACTTAATATGTGGAGTCTAAAAAAATACAGCACAGTGGTGAATGTAACAGAAAGAAGAGGACTCACAGATATAGAGAACAAACCACTAGTTACCAGAGGGGATAGGCTGGGAGAGGGGCAAATAGGGGTAGGGGAGAAAGAGGTATAAACTGTTTTATATAAAGTAAGCTACAAGGATATATTGTACAACACAGGGAATATAGCCAATACTTTATAACTATAAATGAAGTATAGCCTTTAAAAGCTGTAAATCACTATATCAGTTCAGTCTCTCAGTTGTGTCCAACTCTTTGCGACCCCATGGACTGCAGTATGCCAGGTTTCCCTGTCCATCACCAACTCCTGGAGCTTGCTAAAACTCATGTCTATCGAGTCAGTGATGGCATCCAACCATCTCATCCTCTGTTGTCCCCTTCTTCTGCCTTCAATCTTTCCCAGCTTCAGGGTCTTTCAAATGAGCCAGTTCTTCCCATCAGGTGGGCAAAGCATTGGAGTTTCAGCTTCAGTATCAGTCATTCCAATGATTCAGCATTGATTTCCTTTAGGGTGGACTGGTTTGATCTCCTAGCAGTCCAAGGGACTCGCAACAGTCTTCTCCAACACCACAGTTCAAAAATATTAATTCTTCAGTGCTCAGCTTTCTTTACAGTCCAACTCTCACACTCATACATGACTATTGGAAAAACCATAGCTTTGACTAGATGGACCTTTGTAGGCAAAGTAATGTCTCTGCTTTTTAATATGCTGTCTGGGTTGGTTATAGCTTTTCTTGGAAGGAGCAAGTGTCTTTTAATTTCATGGCTGCAGTCACCATCTGCAGTGATTTTGGAGCCCTAAAAAATAAAGTCTCTCACTGTTTCCATTGTTTCCCCATCTATTTGCCGTGATGTGATGGGACCAGATGCCATGATCTTCGTTTTCTGAATGTTGAGCTTTAAGCCAACTTTTTCACTCTCCTCTTTCACTTTCACCAAGAGGCTCTTTAGTTATTCTCTTTCTGCTCTAAGGGTGGTGTCATCTGCATATCTGAGGTTATTGATATTTCTCCCGGCAATCTTGATTCCAGCTTGAGCTTCTTCCAGCCCAGCATTTCACACGGTATACTCTGCTGCTACTGCTGCTAAGTCACTTCAGTCGTGTCCGACTCTGTGCGACCCCATAGACGGCAGCCCACCAGGCTCCACCGTCCCTGGGATTCTCCAGGCAAGAACACTGGAGTGGGTTGGCATTTCCTTCTCCAATGCATGAAAGTGAAAAAATAAAGTGAAGTCGCTCGGTCATATCTGACTTCTAGTGACCCTATGGACTGCAGCCTACCAGGCTCCTCCATCCATGGGATTTTCCAGGCAAGAGTACTAGAGTGGGGTGCCATATTCTCTGCATAGAAGTTAAATAAGCAGGGTGACAATATTCAGCCTTGACATACTCCTTCCCCTATTTGGAACCAGTCTGCTGTTCCATGTCCAGTTCTAACTGTTGCTTCTTGACCTGCATACAGATTTCTCGGAAGGCAGGTCAGGTGGTCTGGTATTCCCATCTCTTGAAGAATTTTCCACCGTTTGTTGCGATTCACACAGTCAAAGGCTTTGGCGTAGTCAATAAATAGTACAATCTATAGTACACCTGAAACTTATATAATATGGTGCCACAACTAGACTTCAATTTAAAAACACTCTCCCTTAGACCTCCCCTCTTTCTCAAGCTACAAGCCACCTTCCTGGAAATATTTTTAAATGAATATCTAAATCCTTTGCTCACCTCTTTTTTATTTTTCAAGGTTTTTGGAGGTGGGCCATTTTTAAAGTCTTTATTAAATTAGTCACAATATTGCTTCTGTTTTAACTTTGGGGTTTTTCAGCCCCGAGGCATGTGGGGATCTTACTTCCCCAACCAGGGATCAACCATGCACGCCCTGCATTGGAAGGCAAAGTCTTAACCACTGAATCACCAGAGAAGTCCCATCACCTGTTCATTTCTTACTTTCTTCTATGTGGTCTGAGTCAGCTATGACCCCAACCACTTGACTCATAGCCTCCAAGGAACTCCAGTGTGCCTGGTTGAGTGGTGGCCCCTCTGTTCTCATCTCACCCCGCCTCTCAGTGGAATTAAGAAGGTGGGTGCCTCTGTCAGCCTCCAGACACTTGTTGTTGTCTCAGCATCTTTATCCTCAGGCTTTCCTGCTTTTTATCCTCCCACCTTCAGGACCACTCCTTCTCAGTCTCCTTGGATAGCTTTGCTCAGCTCCCCAATTTAGAGTTTCTCAGGCATCCATCCACAGCTCTCTCCTTTCATTGTTAAGCTTGAAATTCCAAATCTAAGCCTGACTTCTCCACGGACATTCATACCCTTGTCTCCAACTACCTACTCGATAGTTCCTCGAGGAAGTCAGATGCATTTCAGACTCAGCATGGCCGGATGAGACTCTTGATTCCCACCCCTCACAATCTGGTCTCACCTAACCTGGGAGGCAGTGGTCCCCCCAAAGGTGGCTCAGAGTCAATGTATGGCTGATGTCTGGATCTCAGTTGTGGACACTCATGCTGTATGATTGGTGTCCCAAGAGCCCATGAGGCTCTACCAATCCTAGACTCCACCTGAGACACATTCTTTTTTTAAATAATTGGAGGATAATTGTTTTACAGTGTTGTGTTATTTTCTGCTGTACAACATGAATCAGCTATAAGTATGCATATGTCATCTCCTTCTTGGACCTCCCTCCCACCCCTCTAGGTCACCACCGAGCCCCGAGCTGAGCTCCCTGTGCAATACAGCAGCTTCCCACTAGCTGTCTATTTCACACGTGGTAGTGTGTATATGTCCGTGCTTCTCTCTCAATTCATCCCACCCTCTCCTTCCCTCTCTGGGTCCACAGGTCCGTTCTCTACATGAAACACATTCTTGCTCACCTGTTTCCCTCATTATTTTTTGGCATTTCCAGAAGACCACACCCTTGATAAGTCACACACCTTATCTCTGCTTCTGGAAACTGAACCCAAGACACACATCATCCCATTATCATATTTATTTACTTTATGCGGGTGTGCAAGCATGTGCACTCTGTTGTGTCTAACTCTTTGTGACCCCATGGACTATAGCCCACCAGGCTCCTCTGTCCATGGAATTTTCCAGACAAGAATATCAGAGTGAGTTGCCATTTCCTTCTCCAGGGGAATCTTCCCAACTCAGGAATCAAACCCGAGACTCTTGTATCTCCTGCATTGACAGGCAGATTCTTTATCAGCAGAGCCACTGGGAATCAATGATCATTTTCTGAATTTATCTAGTTGACTTATTTGTTTGCTTGTTTCCTGTCCTTTTCTCTCACTGTAAGTTCTGTGAAAGGAGGAGATCCATGTCAAATGCCATTCAAGCCCAGAACAGTACTTGGTGGATAATGGGTGCCCAGAAATATTACATGAGAAAATGAAAAATTGAACAAATGAGCCCATGCAAAGCAGACAGCCTGTCTTGTGTGACTGACTAGTCAATTGATTGGCTTCTGGCACCAAGGCAAAAAGTGAACACATGGCTGGGGTCATTATCCTTCCCCTTGCAGATGTCAGTCGGAATTCATTTAGGATCATCACATAGCTTCCCATTCAGAAATGATTTCTCCCAATGGCTGTCTATAAGCCAATATATATTAGGAATGATTTATTCCTTAATTTGAGAATAAGCAGTTTGTAAGCATGGAGTGTGCTATTTTTGCAAAGAAGATCCAGAATAGTCACCCTACCTACATGTATGTAGGATATTCCAATTACTATTAATAATGACATTGATAATAATAATTACCCTTGATAGAGTGTTCTGACAATGGCTCATGTATGTACTATCTGATTTACATAGATGACTTCATTTAATCTTCAAAACAACTCTGTAAATTAAGTGGGATCTAGCCCAGCTTTGTAAGTGAGACTACTGAAGTTCAGAGAGTTTAAATGACTTGGCCAGGATGAGCCATCCAGAAGGGACTGGAATAGAATTCAAACACATGTGTCTAGTTTTATGAAAAAAAAAAAGTGTTTTATTTAAACAGTGGGGTGTGAAAAGGTTGTGCACCCTGTCTTAATTGTTGTATCTGTTAGGACTTTGTGCACTGCAAGAGATTGATAACCTAACCCAAAATGGCTTAGAAAAGACTCACATAACTGTACAGCTCATGTAAATAGCATGTAATAGGACAGTTGGGGGCACTGACTTCAGATATAGTTTTATCCAGGAGCTCAAACAAGGTCACTAGGATCTGCTTTCTCTGCATCCCTTGAGCCAGCTCCATTCTCAGATAGCTCCATACATAGCTATGTAGTGTCAGGATGCCCACAGTAGTTCAAGTTCAGTCCTCCTAGATTCAATTCCAGTGGCCTCTCTGAGAAACTCCAGGAAGTCATCTTAGAAAATCAAAATCATTACACTTTGATATCTCTGTCTGGGTCATATATCCTTCTGTAGTATTGCCTATGTAGTATTAGTGTAGTACTTGCATATTACCTATACACATGCGTGTGTGTTGACTCAGTCATGTCAGACTCTTTAAGACCCCATGGACTGTAGCCCACCAAGCTCTTCGGTCCATGGAATTTCCCAGACAAGAATACGGGAGTGGGTTGCCATTTCCTTTTCCAGGGGATCTTCCTGAACCAGAGATCATACCCATGTCTCCTGCATTGGCAGATGGATTCTTCACCACTGAGCTTAACCAGGTTGCAATCCAGTCATTCTAGCCTAGAAGTCTCACCTTTCCCTTTACATCATCTGTGGAAAATAGTCAGGACTCTGGCTGCAAGCCACAGAAAACCCAACTCAATCTTAACCTGAAAGGGAATTTTTTGTTTTTGTAATGGATGTGTTCAGGCAAGACTTGATCCAGGAGCTCAAACTGTCCCTCTGTAGGGACCTGATTCTTCTCCATCTCCAAGTATCAGCTTTATAAGGTTGCAAGAGTTAGCAAGTAAAATTTACTGAATTTCAGATAAAAAAAATTATTTTTTTAGGAAAAGTATGTTCAAATATTGTATAGCGACTAAACACACACAACAACATAAAGATATGTATAAATGGGAAGGGGAGGCAGGTGGTAGGGGAGAATGAGAAAAGAGATTCACGGAAGTGTCCCTGAGTAGGACCCATCCCAGAAGTGGTCAGAAGAGCCTTGTCCTTGACAGGCATGCCCTCTGAGGAAAAACAAAGCTCCATAATATTCACTGAGCCTTTGAATGCTCCAAGCACTTCGAATAAGCTCCTTACAGACGTGATCTCATTGAATCCTCCCTGCAGCTCTACAATTTAGATACTCTTATTTATTTCCATTTGATTACTGAGGAATCTGATAGATTAATCAGAGAAGATTAATTTGCTAAGTCCCAGATACAGCAAGTGGCAGAGTGGGATTGAACAAGACCACCTAACTCCATGCTCCTTCTTAAATTCTCTGTTCTTCTAAGGGATGCTATGAAGCATCAGCACCATTTAAAAAACCCTCCCATGTAGCACAGGGAACCCAGTTTGGCACTCTGTGATGATCTAGAGGCATAGGAGGGGGGAAGGGAGAGAGGCTCTGCAGAAAGGGAATAGATGTATAATTATGGCTGATTCACATTGTTGTATGGCAGAAACCAACACAACATTGTAAAAATTTTTTTAAAAAGGTACCTAGAATAATCAAATTCATAGAATCAGAAAGTATATTGGTAGATATCAGGGGCTGGGGGTGAGATGGGGGGACAAAGATGGGGAGTTAGTCTTTAATAGGGACAGAGTTTCCGTTTAGGAGGGTGAAAAATTCGAGAGATGGATGATGGTAGCAGTTGCACAACAATTTGAATGTACTTAGTGCCACTGAAATGTACAGTTAAATATGGTTAAAATAGTATTTTTAATATTATATGACTTTTACCACAATAACGAAAACATTAAATTAAAAAAAGAAACCCTCCTCAGTTTTGAATATAGCTTCGTTATGCAACTTTCTCATTTGGGGAGTTTCCCACAACTTCCCAGAGGATGAGGATGCCCAGGCTGAAGGATTTGTGCCTGCAGGTCTTTTGGGCACCACACCTCCCACAGTACAATAATAATTGGCCTCATTGCAACATCGGTTCCTCCACTTCTGACAAGAAAGCCAACGTCCCTAAGTCTGATCACTTCTAAGAGAATCTATGACTCTAAGAGAGTCTATGGGTTTTGTTTGCAGCTTTTATATTGCCCACTGACTCCCACCTCTTTTCAAAGAGCCTTTTTGATTCAAATGGCTTCACTAGGAAATTAATTTTTCACAACTGCGCCTTTATTTCTCCTCCTAATTATTACTGTGGGAAGAATCACCAGATCCCACCTCACCTAGAAGCGCAGATGCTCAGCTAGGAGTCTTTGAGTTTGTAGGAAACTCGGTTTCCCCACCTCCCACAAAGAGAAGTGAAAACATAGGAGGTAGTCCTCAGAAGGCTCCAGAAAGGAGTCAGCTAAATCTGCACTTCCGTTCAATGCATCCCTGCTCTGTGACACCTGCCGTTTGCTGAGTTCAGTTGAAATGCACAACAGAACACTCGCTCCTGGCTGGTAGGTCTGAGGTCTTCCTCAACACCCAAAGTCTGACTCCAGTGGCTATAAATCTCAGTGGACAGGCTCAAGTCATCAAGAAATATTTATTTCTTTGTTTTTCTGTAACTCAACTTAATTACTTTTCCCAGACCCCATTATTTATGGTTTGGCAGGAAAATTAACCCTGGTGTCTTTTGGTTTGTTTCTGAGGTCACTGAAACGTGTGGTGAATGAACTCAGAGAGTACTGGGACTTTGGGTGGTGTGGGCCCATAAGATCCTCAGATCAACTGCCCTGTGAGGGCGCTACTGGGAGGCCATTGCCTTGGTCATCTTGGCAGCATGAACTGGAATTCTCTGAGGATTCCAGACCTTGCTTGGGAACCTGGAAACCTTCTAGGGGGCAACCCGTGGTCCTCTGCTTGGATTCACCATCAGTCAGGTCTATGGATTCCTGCTGCTTCTGCAGCAGTGTCAGCAAGAAGCCTGAAGTCAGAAATCACCTTTTCTCTTGGTGTCCCATCCTCTTTCCCCCTGCCTCCTTATCCAAAGATACAGCCAAGGATACACACCCAGAAAAACAGCCTTCCATGTCAGGGGCACAAGCAGATCCCACACCCAGTCGACTACTTCTGGACAAAACACTCTATCCATATTCTGGTTCTTCTCTTTCTTTATTCACCTGATACCTTAGGCCTATGTCTCTCCTTTTATTTTCTAAACAATCCTCTCATTTTCTAAGATTCTGTAAATTTGAAATATAGGAGTCAGGGAAGCTCTGTGCTACAAATCAAATAGAGATACACAGATATTTAGTAAATAGGCGGATGATTTGACTACCTTGTATTAGTGAGGAAAACTAAGTTGCTGTAACAAATAAGCCCCCAAATGCAATGACACAACCATGATAGAAGTATTTCTCATTTGCATAAACATAGAGGGTGGACAGGTGGACACTTCCAGTTACCAAGGAGCGCTCATCCAAGTAGAGATTTAGGGGCCTGGGTTCTTCTATCTTGTGTCTCTGCCATGTCCCTGAGACATCACATCCAGGGTTCAGGCACAACAGTCAATAAGGAACATGGAACAGGCACACTTGCTCTCTTAAATGAGATGTTCCAAAGAGCATTCATTCAGTTCAGTTCACTTCAGTCGCTCAGTCGTGTCCAGCTCTTTGCAACCCCATGAACTGCAGCACGCCGGGCCTCCCTGTCCATCACCAACTCCCGGAGTTCAACCAAACTCATGTCCATCGAGTCGGTGATGTCATCCAGCCATCTCATCTTCTGTCGTCCCCTTCTCCTCCTGCCCCCAATCCCTCCCAGCATCGGGGTCTTTTCCAATGAGTCAACTCTTCGCATGAGGTGGCCAAAGTACAGGAGTTTCAGCTTTAGCATCAGTCCTTCCAATGAATACCTAGGACTGATCTCCTTTAGAATGGACTGGTTGGATCTCCTTGCAGTCCAAGGGACTCTCAAGAGTCTTCTCCAACACCACAGTTTAAAAGCATCAATTCTTCAGCGCTCAGCTTTCTTTACAGTCCAACTGTCACATCCATACATGACGACTGGAAAAACCATAGCCTTGACTAGACGGACCTTTGTTGGCAAAGTAATGTCTCTGCTTTTGAATATGCTGTCTAGGTTGGTCATAACTTTCCTACCAGGGAGTAGGCATCTTTTAATTTCATGGCTGCAATCACCATCTGCAGTGATTTTGGAGCCCCAAAAAATAAAGTCTGACACTGTTTCCCCTGTTTCCCCATCTATTTCCCATGAAGTTCTTATATCTCAACTCATTCATTGGTGATCTAAGTCACATGACCACACCCAGCAGCAAGGGAAGCTGGGAAATGTAGTCCAGCTTTGTGTTCTGGAAAAAAGGGGAGAGTGAAGGTAGGTGATTAGAATCTGTGCCAAAAACACTGACCTTAACACTTTAACACCTATTCAGTTTCTCTATCCCACTGAGTGTTCAATAAAAATGTAAATAGGTAAAAGTTCAGTCAGTTCAGTTCAGTCAGTCAGTCATGTCCGACTCTTCGTGACCCCATGAATCGCAGCATGGCAGGCCTCCCTGTCCATCACCATCTCCTGGAGTTCACTCAGACTCACAGCCATCGAGTCAGTGATGCCATCCAGCCATCTCATCCTCTGTGGTCCCCTTCTCCTCCTGCCCCCAATCCCTCCCAGCATCAGAGTCTTTTCCAATGAGTCAACTCTTCGCATGAGGTGGCCAAAGTACTGGAGTTTCAGCTTTAGCATCATTCCTTCCAAAATAATCCCAGGGCTGATCTCCTTCAGAATGGACTGGGTGGATCTCCTTGCAGTCCAAGGGACTCTCAAGCGTCTTCTCCAACACCAGAGTTCAAAAGCATCAATTCTTTGGCACTCAACTTTCTTCACAGTCCAACTCTCATGTCCATACATGACCACTGGAAAAACCATAGCCTTGACTAGATGGACCTTTGTTGGCAAAGTAATGTCTCTGCTTTTCAATATGCTATCTAGGTTGGTCATAACTTTTCTTCCAAGGAGTAAGTGTCTTTTAATTTCATGGCTGCAGTCACCATCTGCAGTGATTTTGGAGCCCAAAAAAGTAAAGTCTGACACTGCTTCCACTGTTTCCCCATCTATTTGCCATGAAGTGATGGGACCAGATGCCATGATCTTCGTTTTCTGAATGTTGAGCTTTAAGCCAACTTTTTCTCTCCTCTTTCACTTTCATCAAGAGGCTTTTTAGTTCCTCTTCACTTTCTGCCATAAGGGTGGTGTCGTCTGCTTATCTGAGGTTATTGATATTTCTCCCGGCAATCTTGATTCCAGCTTGTGTTTCTTCCAGTCCAGCGTTTCTCATGATGTACTCTGCATAGAAGTTAAATAAGCAGGGTGACAATATACAGCCTTGACGTACTCCTTTTCCTATTTGGAACCAGTCTGTTGTTCCATGTCCAGTTCTAACTGTTGCTTCCTGACCTGCATATAGGTTTCTCAAGAGGCAGGTCAGGTGGTCTGGTATTCCTATCTCTTTCAGAATTTTCCACAGTTTATTGTGATCCACACAGTCAAAGGCTTTGGCATAGTCAATAAAGCAGAAATAGATGTTTTTCTGGAACTCTCTTGCTTTTTCCATGATCCAGCGGATGTTGGCAATTTGGTCTCTAGTTCCTCTGCCTTTTCTAAAACCGGCTTGAACATCTGGAAGTTCACAGTTCACGTATTGCTGAAGCCTGGCTTGGAGAATTTTGAGCATTACTTTACTAGCGTGTGAGATGAGTGCAATTGTGCGGTAGTTTGAGCATTCTTTGGCATTGCCTTTCTTTGGGATTGGAATGGAAACTGACCTTTTCCAGTCCTGTGGCCACTGCTAAATTTTCCAAATTTGCTGGCATGTTGAGTGCAGCACTTTCACAGCATCATCTTTCAGGATTTGAAATAGCTCAACTGGAATTCCATCACCTCCATTAGCTTTGTTCATAGTGATGCTTCCTAAGGCCCACTTGACTTTACATTCCAGGAAGTCTGGCTCTAGGTGAGTGATCACACCATCGTGATTATCTGAGTCATGAAGATCTTTTTTGTACAGTTCTTCTGTCTATTCTCTCCACCTCTTCTTAATATCTTCTGCTTCTGTTAGGTCCATACCATTTCTTTCCTTTATCAAGCCCATCTTTGCATGAAATATTCCCTTGGTATCTCTAATTTTCTTGAAGAGATCTCAGGTAAAATTTAGAGGCTTATAATAAGAAAGAATGAAGGACTTCCTGCTGACAAGCAGAACATGTAAGAAATATTTGTACATCCTTCATCCATCCAAGGGATTTGATAGTTAACTTCAGGGCAGAGCAATTTCAGTGAAGACATTGGAGCTTCCTTTCCACTCCTTCCTTTTGTCTTGTTCAGTGCTTCCAAACTTCAGCGTGCATGAAAATTTTTTGTGCAGTGTTGCACACATTAAACCTTGGAAGTTGAAATTTATGGGCAACTAAGCTGATTTTCTAAACTTCTTTTGATTACACACAGCTTTACCTTATGAACTTGCTGACAAAAGTACCTCTTATGTAAAATATAATGCCTCTGCACTAGGAAATCTGGGGGTGGAAATCTATGAGTTAGCCTCTTACACTCTCTTCCCACTCGTGAACATGGGGTGCGTGATCCTTCCCCAATGGTCGAGAGCCTGACTCCAGTTAGGCTTGAATTTTTATCTTTGGAGAATCTGGTCATTCTCTCCAGGGCCAGCCACCACCAGCAGCCCATATGTATCGGGGAATATTCCTGGAAAACTTAGGCAGCTCTATCATTAAATTGTTTTCAACCACCCCAAAGAGAGAATGAATGAATCACTCATTTTCTACATAAGTAGACATTTGGTCTAAGAGTGACCATTGGTCTAAGAGCATTTGGGGCCCTCCAGCAGAGTACATCATGAGAAACGCTGGACTGGAAGAAACACAAGCTGGAATCAAGATTGCCGGGAGAAATATCAATAACCTCAGATAAGCAGACGACACCACCCTTATGGCAGAAAGTGAAGAGGAACTAAAACGCCTCTTGATGAAAATGAAAGAGGAGAGAAAAAGTTGGCTTAAAGCTCAACATTCAGAAAACGAAGATCATGGCATCTGGTCCCATCACTTCATGGCAAATAGATGGGGAAACAGTGGAAACAGTGTCAGACTTTACTTTTTTGGGCTCCAAAATCACTGCAGATGGTGACTGCAGCCATGAAATTAAAAGACACTTACTCCTTGGAAGAAAAGTTATGACCAACCTAGATAGCATATTGAAAAGCAGAGACATTACTTTGCCAACAAAGGTCCATCTAGTCAAGGCTATGGTTTTTCCAGTGGTCATGTATGGACGTGAGAGTTAGACTGTGAAGAAAGCTGAGTGCCGAAGAATTGATGCTTTTGAACTGTGGTTTTGGAGAAGACTCTTGAGAGTCTTCCAACCAGTCCATTCTAAAGGAGATCAGTCCTCGGTGTTCATTGGAAGGAATGATGCTAAAGCTGAAACTCCAATACTTTGGCCAACTTATGGGAAGAGTTGACTCATTGGAAAAGACCTTGATGCTGGGAGGCATTGGGGGCAGGAAGAGAAGGGGCCAACAGAGGATGAGATGGCTGGATGGCATCACCAACTCGATGGACGTGAATTTGGGTGAACTCCGGGAGTTGGTGATGGACAGGGAGGCCTGGTGTGCTGTGATTCATGGGGTCGCAAAGAGTCGGACACGACTGAGCGACTTAACAGAACCGAACTGAACTGCCTCTTTTTGTTTAATCTGTGCAGAAGTATTCTGTCTGCTCTGGACCCTTATCAGAGATCCAGAAATACTGGAGTAGAGAAGGATTTGAGCTGTTGAACAAATTGAAGTAAACATTTGCCTCCATGCAACTTACACAAATGATGAACTGTTTTACTCTAAAGAATTCCAAAAGGAAGAGTTTCCAAGAATTTTTATTTAAGTATAGTTGATTTACAATGTTGTGTTAGTTTCTGGTACACAGTAATCTGATTCACATATATATATATAATATATGTGAATATATGCTCACATATATATTTTTTCCATTATAGTTTACTGAAGATACTGAATACAATTCCCTGTGGTATGTAGTAAGACTTTATTGTTTATCTATTTTATATATAGTAGTTTGTATCTATTAATCCCAAACTCCTAATTTATCCCTCCCTCTACCTCTTCCCTTTTCTCCTTTGCTTTTCACTTCTCTTCTTTTCACAGCTATGTGTAAAGCCTCCCCAGACAACCATTTTGCTTTTTTGCATTTCTTTTCCATGGGGATGGTCTTGATCCCTGTCTCCTGTACAATGTCACGAACCTCTGTCCATAGTTCATCAGGCACTCGATCTATCAGATCTAGGCCCTTAAATCTATTTCTTACTTCCACTGTATAATCATAAGGGATTGGATTTAGGTCATACCTGAATGGTCTAGTGATTTTCCCCACTTTCTTCAATTTAAGTCTGAATTTGGCAGTAAGGAGTTCATGATCTGAGCCACAGTCAGCTCCCGGTCTTGTTTTTGCTGACTGTATAGAGCTTCTCCATCTTTGGCTGTAAAGAATATAATCAATCTGATTTCGGTGTTGACCATCTGGTGATGTCCATGTATAGAGTCTTCTCTTGTGTTGTTGGAAGAGGGTGTTTGTTATGACCAGTGCATTCTCTTGGCAAAACTCTATTAGCCTTTGCCCTGCTTCATTCCGTATTCCAAGGCCAAATTCGCCTGTTACCCCAGGTGTTTCTTGACTTCCTACTTTTGCATTCCAGTCCCCTATAATGAAAAGGACATCTTTTTTGGGTGTTAGTTCTAAAAGGTCTTGTAGGTCTTCATAGAACCGTTCAACTTCAGCTTCTTCAGCATTACTGGAAGGGGACAACAGAGGATGAGATGGCTGGATGGCATCACCAACTCAGTGGACATGAGTTTGGGTGAACTCCGGGAGTTGGTGATGGACAGGGAGGCCTGGCGTGCTGCGATTCATGGGGTGGCAAAGAGTCGGACACGACTGAGCGACTAAACTGAACTACCCCTTTCCCCTTTGTTACAAGTTTATTTTTTATTTCTGTGAGTTTGTTTCTATTTTGCAAGTAAGTTCATTTGTACTATTTTTCTAAACTCCACATATAAATAATATCAAGACAATGATATTTGTGTTTCTCTTTCTGACTTATTTCACTTACTATGATAATCTCTAGACCCATCCATGTTGCTGTAAATGGCATTATTTCATTTTTCATGGCTGAGTAATATTCCATTGTATATATGTGTCACATCTTATTTATCCACTCAACTGTCAGTGGACATTTAGGTTGCTTCCATGTCTTGGGTGTTGTGACTAGCTCTCTTATGAACATTGAGGTGCGTGTGTCTTTTCAAATTAGACTTTTAATCTTTTCCCAAGAAAAGATCTATGCCTGAGAGTAGGATTGCCAAACCACATGGCAATTCTATTTTTAGTTTTCTGAGGACCCTGCATACTGTTTTACATAGTGGCTGCACCAATTTACCTTCTCACCAAACATGTCTGAGGGTTCCCTTTTCCCACCACCCTCTCCAGCATTTGTTATTTGTAGGCTTTTTAATGATGGCCATTCTGACCAGCATAAACTAATATCTCAGTGTAGTTTTGGTTTGCATTTCATGTGCTAACTGGCCATGTATCTGTTTTCTTTGTAGAAATTTCTGTTTAGATCTTCTTCCCATTGTTTGATTGGCTTGTTTGGTTTTTCATTATTGAGCTGAATGAGCTGTTTGTATGAGCCGAATGAGCTGTTTGTATATTTTGGGAATTAAACCCTGTCAGTCACATCATATTCCAAGAATACTTTGAGCAATGAAATAAATGGATGACTTTCCAAAGGAACAACTATGAAGGTCCCAGAATGCATTGCATATAATTGTGACATATGTTGAGCCCTCAGTCTTCTTTCATTGGCCACACTCATTCAGTCATTCAGCAAATATATACTGAGTTCCTTCTATTCGGCAGTGTCCATAACAGGTGCAGGTAATATGGGCCAGGGTCTTGCCCATCTGGAGTGACCAATCTCTATGTCCGTCAGGGCTCTCAGTTGCAATAACAGATATTCCGCCTGGCTGATAGAGACAGAAAAGGAGTTTAAGTTAAAAGATACTGAATGGCTCAAAGAATCACAGAGGGAAAACTTAGAACCACATTTAGAAATTGGACAGTGGATTATTCACAGACCCAGTAGAAAACAGATGGCTCACTCACATTAGGAGGATCTGAGGCAAGTTTAACAAAGAATTTAGCAAAGATGTTCACAGACCCCTGAGACTTGACTGGATGAGAAGAGAAAATAACTACCAGGATTGGAAGACAGAGAGGGTTGTGTGGTCAAAGATGACTTAGAACTACTGAGACCTTCAGTAAAAAGGATGGAGCCAACAGGGACACCTTGCAAGGAGGAGGACCAGGTGCTAACTTCCCTCCATCAGATCTTCTCTGGTGCTTGCCATGGGCCAAACCCACCCAGGAACCAAACCAGAAGCCAGTAAGGCAAAAGGACTCCACACAAGTCACTACCCAGGTCACCAAGCAAGGACAGAAGAAGGGAGATTCCATTTGGAAGGGGGCATAGGAGAAGGCCAGTGGAGGCAGCCAGAAGGAGGCTTGGCAGCCAGGACCACAGCAACACCTCTGTCCCACAGTGGCCTCATGCTTCCACCCTTCACAAACAAGTGTACTCTCCAGCCCCTTTTTGTTGGTGCCTCCTTCGGGGGGCAGGACAGTGAGTAAACTTATAAGTGAACATATTAATTGCGAGTAGTTCTCAATGCTAAGAAGACCTTTAAGCAACTGTATGATGCCTGGATGTGACAGGGTACTTTAGATAATCAGAGAGTTGGAAAGCATTTTAGGGCTTCCCCAGGAAGCACTGATTATAAACATGACTTTTCAAGTTAATTCAGTATTCTAAAACATGACAAAGTACCTCCATGATCGTAAGGTGATTTTATTATGCTTAATGAGCTGTCTTATAGCATCGTGGGATTTTAGAGATGAGATAGCTTCCGTAATACTGATCTCGTCTGAAAAGAAATTTAAAACAGACATTTTAATAAAAAAAAAAAAAAAAACCCTCTCTTCTCATTAGTTTCTAAGTCCTTTGTGTGGCAGTAAATAGCCACTTATTTGGTTCTCGTTTAGCACTTTCAATGATTTCTATGCTACACCACAATGAGGATTCTGAATTCGATTTTTAAATGAATCCATTAGAGTTGTCTTCATTTCACTTGTAGAATGGATTTTGCAAGGCAGAACATCTTCATTATTTTATAATATTAAGAGTATCTGCAGCAGCCTTTTGTGATAGCTGAGTTAATTAGTGTGAGATCAGAGGATTATATTGAGTTCTGGCACAAAGTTGAAGGGGAAATCAACCACCTGTGACACAGTTTCAGCATTAAGTGAAGAAATGCTATTTATTTCAGCAAACATTTCAACACAGGTAGATTCCTCAGCGATCATCCTTTGTCTCAAAATCACAAGTCAAAAGTGATTCAAATTATTAGGTATTTGAATTTGATATGAAGACATTTTGCCCTTCTTTGCAAAGAGACTTGCAGAAGTTGTCCATGATATTGAGATAGAGAATAACTAAAAATTTGACGTGAATTTTATGTTATAGGTATGTAAATAATCAATGCAATGTTATTTATCTATTAAGATGTCATTGCTAGCTAGGAAATTTGTTGCTTCAAAGCTCAAGTTTCCTGTTCTTCAGGTTTTATCTTAAAAAACTGCTCCTTGAGGCCGAAAGCCTCCAATTTCAGTGACACCTTTATAACCAGGCAAAACCATTTTCAGTTTCCACGTTAGCCAACCCCATACCTTGACTTGAAACATCTCATCCACAATGAGGAAACTTTCCTGAGAGCTAGTGACAATTTCAGTGATTCTAGATAATATTCCGCCTCATTATTCTAGACAATATTATCTACCATTATTCTAGATAGAACTGTGTGTAGTTATATTCAATAGTATCGTGTCTATCTTTGTTCCACATTCGTATGAATCTTATCAGGACAATTTACATTAAAATTTTGTTCCCTGTTTGTGAAAAAGAGTGAGAAGCACAGAAAAATATTACAGGAGAGAAAGCAGTTCAGGATTTGGTTTTTGTGGTCATCTAAATACCAGAAAATGTCATTTAGTTGCCAAATCCAGAGCATGACCTATTTCAGTAATACTTTAGGAGGCTGATAGCTTAATATATGTTGTAATTCTGAAAACCGGAGAGGGAGAAACTGGCAATCTGGTCTGTATATCTCTTTTAAATGTCATTATTTTACGTTGATCCCAATCCTTGCCCTCTGCACATGTGAGGTCTGTTCATTTATGTCTGGCCTGAAATGCAGAAAAACCTCTATGACTAAGCCCAAATCTGAAGAATTAGAGAAATATAAATTGATAACAATGTGTCCACTTCCCGAAGAAAATCTACCTTGACCTCCAGATTTTTAGCTTTAGCGATTTGCTATAAACATTTTTCAAGAAAGTAAAATGAGCTACTTAGAAAGTTTTTGAAGCATCTTTTGGATTAAGGAACAAGGGATGTAAACAAAGGAAATCCATATGATAGCAGTTACAGTTTTCACACCTTCGATACCAACTTAATGAAAAAAATGGTTGCATAAATATATAGTTTATTCTAGACCATAAAAGACCCTTCAACTCCAGTAAATAAACAGAACTGGCCTATCACTAATAATATATTTGGCACGTCTTGGGCATGAGGACTTTTGATCCTGTTATGTACAGTCTCATCTGTGACCTTTTTTTTTTAAGATACCCTACATTCAAAGACAAACGAAGTAAGTCATGATGAAGACAGCTGCTTTGTCTTTGGATGTAGAACATCTTTTTATCCCATTTCTTCATTTTTTTTTTCCTTTCTTGGCCACGCAGCATGTGGGATCTCAGTTCCCCCACCAGGGATGAAACCTTGCACCCCTTGCATTGGAAGCACAGAGACTCAACCATGGGACAACCAGGAAGTTCCTCAGTTGTGACCTTGTTGAGCTGTTACCTGATCTCTTTCCATAGGTTTCCATGTCACTTTTTCTACCAGCTCAGGTTTGTATGTTGAAAAGAAAAAGCAGCCTCGGTGATTCTGCTTGGTGCTGTCTTGCTGTGGTTACACCATTCTTTCTTTTCTAGTGATCTTCCCTCTAAAAGGACTTAGAGTTGCTTGAAGTTGTCTATGAACGTGGTAACCTACTTTGGGAAATGAAAAACTTAAATGCCTGTAGAGGTCAGTGGATGCTATGAAAAGGGTCACGCAGGAAAGATGACAAGTCCACCAATACATATTCTAGCTAAGAGGAGACAGCTGCCTCTCAAATCAGTCAGCTAATGTCCTTCCAGAAGAGTACCTCAAGCTGACAGATTAACCAGTTTTTTTCAATAAAAGTCCCAATTTTCTATTTTTCTATGAAACTTCCTAATTTTTATAAGTTGGCAAGTAACTCTCTTATTAAAAAAAAAAAAAAAACAGGCAGGCTAAACAGAACCCATGTAGGCCAGGTCTGCCTTCTGGGATATTCTGTTTTATGTTGTGTCAACTTTCTTCTCTCTCTGCCACTTTGCCTTCTACTGGCTTTGTAGCCATATCAATGCCCAGTTTCCCACTTCACTCACTGTCATTGTCCTTTATAAACAAACTGCAACCCCCCCAAAATATGGGAAGTGTAAGTTATTAATATATAAGCTGACATCAGAAATTGACCAAGGGCAAAAACTCTCTTTATCCAGAAATATGTTCTAATATAATAAAAACTGAGCTGCATACAAATGTTTATAGTAGTTTTATTCATAATTGACCCCAAATTGAAACCAACCGAGATATTCTTCAGCAGGTGAATAAGTCAAACCGAGGCACATCCAGACAATGGAATACTATTCAGTGCTTTAAGAGAGAGTTATAATATTAAGTTGCTCCTAAGATTTTTATTTTCGGGCACAATAAGTCAATCTTTCTAAGCTCACCCTCTTCATTTTTCCTAGTTTCTAGTTCATTTCTTGCCCTTTTCTAATTTCTCCATGGTAGATTCAAAATGCATGCAGACAGTGAAATATTTGTCCTTGGTTCTGTGGTCAGTGGTGGTCACTTTCTGTAACCACCCCCCTCACTGTTCACCACTGTCCTTGTCCTTAGGGGAACAGTGACTGTGACTATAGGAGTCCCTAGTACTCCCTCCCTGAGGAGTGTTAAGATTCCAGATGTAAAACTAAGCCAGGTACCTGCTTCATTTACCCAAGGGAAAAAAAAAAAAAAAAACAACGAAATCCATCAAAACGAGAGCATTTCAACAGTTAATTAAAATTCTAAGATGCAGGAGTCATAGAAGTAATTATCTAAGATGTATTCAATCGGTTGTTAGCTAAACCCATTAAAAAATTAGTCAAGAATAATTTGCTATTTGATATTGACATTTTTCTATTTCTCATTCATGCTAAAGAAAATCCCATTACAGAATCTAATTTACTTTGCATTAAACTCACCTTTACAAGAATGAAAATCAAATCTCACCTGATGACAAGAATGAGACTCACAAAATACCTGGAGATAAAGCCCTGTGTTGACAAAGAAATCAGCCAAAGGTCATACTCTTTCCAGCTATTCTAATCTAGGGTGCAAAATCATATTGCTTCCACAGTTGCATGTGTATGCGAAGAGTAGGACTCCACTGAGCTGGATTTGCAGCTCCCTCTCCCTAGGGGCTTCAAACCCATATACGGTTTTACAGCCTACACACAACAAGGCAAATATCATCTAAATATGTCTTTATGCAAATTATGCTTATCCAACAACTGCAGTATAATAGAAAGAGGGCCATGTTGTTCATAAATCTTGGGTTCATCTCTCCTGACTACTAAACTCGCAAGTCCTCATCTGTAAAATGGGATCAGAAGCCACTGTGAAACAGAATCTGCCTTCCAAGGCAGGGGAGCCAGATTCAATGCCTGGTTGGGGAACTAAGATCCCATATGCCGTAGGGCAGCTAAGCCTGCGCTTCGCAACTACTGAGCCTGCGTGGCTAGAACCCGTGCTCCACAGTAAAAGAAGCCACCGCCACGATAAGTCTACACGCTGCAACTGAGTAGCCCCCAGTCACCACAGCTAGAGAAAAGCCCATGGGCAGCAAAGAAGACCCCACACAGCCAAAAATAAAGTTAAAGAAAAAGGACAGAAAATGAAAAAAATTATCAACCTTGGGGAAAAGCTGTGAGCAAGTAAAAGTGCTTTTAACTACAACTGTAAGGCTCCATATGCTTATATCATATTTGAAAAAGCATCTAGTGATTTGTACTATGGTTTATCCATTCTGACCAGAGGTTGCAAAAGTATGCGTGTAAATGTGTGAATAGGTGCATCCATGTGCTTGCTTAGCTTCTCCAGACTATGCTGAAGGGCTAAATCCAACCACTGGTCTTTAAGAGAATCATGAAGGGAAGTCTAGATTTTGCATCCCGTTAACAGTGTTTTCCAAGGACTTTCCTTGGTTGTCCCGTGACTAAAATATGCACTTCCACTGCAGCGGGCATAGGTTCCATTCCTCGTCTGGGAACTAAGATTTTGCATGCCTGATGGTGTGGCCTAAAAATAAATAAATAAAAAGTTAAAAATAGTGTTTCCATACACAAGCTGTGGGAAAGCCAGCCTCCATGCCATCCTTGTAGACCCTGATTTAAAACTATTGCCCTTCTTACTGAATGATCATGTCCTCAAGGATGCTTTATTTATTTTCACATTTCCAGGGTCTGGCATTTCATCACAGTTCAGTAACAATTAAATGATTAAAGAACAAATCAGTGGACCATCAAAAATAAAATCTCTGGAGTAATTACTGAAAATTGGAATGAGGGCAGATAAGGGTATAGAAAATAGAGGGGAAAAAATTGAAAGAAGGGAGAAAATAACAACCAAAAAAAAGAGTCAAACAAAGAGCAAGAAGAGGAAAAATAAGAAATCAAATACATTTTAAAAGCCTAGGCAGATAGAAAACACAAAATACATAAAGCGCAAAAGTGCTATGCTCAGTTGTGTCCAACTTTTGTGGCCCCATGCACTGTAGCCCGTCAGCCTCCTCTGCCCATCAATCTTCCAGGCAAGAATACTGGAGCGGGTTGCCATTTCCTCAGCCTCCTCTGCCCATGCAATTTTCCAGGCAAGAATACTGAAACGGGTTGCCATTTCCTATTCCAGGGGATCTCCCCAACCCAAGGATCAAACCCACATCTTTTGTGTCTCCTGCATTGGCAGGTGGATTCTTTACCACTAGCACCACCTGGGACGCCCAAAGCATGAAATAAATGAATTCAAATATGTAGATAATGATAACCAATAAAAATGAATTAAACTCTGCCATTAAAGACCATGATTATAAGACTACCTAAAAAAATATAATACTCCAGTTATATGTTTTTACTGAACACACACATTCAACATATACACACAAAGAAAGATTGAAAGTAGATGGTTGGGAAGTTATATATAAAGCAAATTCTAGTTAAAAGAAAATTAGTGTGGGTATATAACTATCGAATGAATAGATTTTGTAGCAAAAAGTGTAAGTAGATGTATCTATCTATCCATCTATGTACCCACATATATGCATTCTATACCCTTTCTGCATTCATATATATTTCATCAAAATAATAGTCTTCTGAAACCTTATTCCTCTCCTGGGATGAAAAGCAAATTTATTGGACATAAGGAAACCTTCCTGAAGTGGAGGAGGATTAAACTCTAGAACAAGTCAATGCTATGCTATGCTAAGTCACTTCAGTTGTGTCTGACTCTGTGTGACCCACAGACGGCAGCCCATCAGGCTCCCCTGTCCCTGAGATTCTCCAGGCAAGAACACTGGAGTGGGTTGCCATTTCCTTCTCCAATGCATGAAAGTGAAAAATGAAAATGAAGTCGCTCAGTCGTGTCTGACTCTTAGAGACCCCATGGACTGCAACCTTCCAGGCTCCTCCATCCATGGGATTTTCCAGAAAAAGTCAATGGGAGAGGCTATAAAACCCCACTCTCCAGAGATGGGCTTATATCGCTTACATGTGGAATCTTTAAAAAAAAAAAAAAAGATACAAATGAACTTATTTACAAAATAGAAACAGAATCACAGATGTAGAGAACAAACTTCTGGTTACCAAGGGGAAAAGTGAAAGGGAAAAGTGAAAGTGAAAACTGAAACTCGCTCAGTCGTGTCCGACTCTTTGTGACCCCATGAACTATACAGTCCACGAAATTCTCCAGGCCAGAATACTGGAGTTGGAAGCCATTCCCTTCTTCAGGGGATCTTTCCAACCCAGGGATCAAACCCAGGTCTCCCTCATTACAGGCAAATTGTTTACCAGCTGAACAATAAATTGGAAGAGGGGGCTTGATACATACACACTACCTGCCTGCCTGCTAAATCACTTCAGTTGTGTTCAGCTCTTTGGGACCCTACCAGGCTCCTCTGTCCTTGGGATTCTCCAGGCAAGAGTAATGGAGTGGGCTGCCATTCCCTCCTCCCACATATACACACTACCATATATAAAATAAGTAATAAGGACCCACTGAACAGCACAGGGAACTCTACTCAATACTCTGTAATGGCCTATATGGAGAAAGAATCTAAAAAAGAGTGACTATCTGTATACGTGTGTGTATATACATATATATATATATATATAATTGACTCACTTTGCTGTACACCTGAAACTACCACAAATTGTAAATCAACTATGCTGCAATAAAAATTAATAAAAAAGAAAAGAATAGAGCGACAGCCATTTTTCAATGACATTCTGGTTGAAAGACCCTGGTGTCCCAATTGAGACCCATTTGAACACTAGGAATGGTTGTCACAGAGCACAGCTCAGGATCAATGGATCAGTCTTCAAGGCCTCTCTCCCTTATTCTCTCTCTCTCTCTCACACACACACACTCAGAATAGTGAGGTCGAAGGGAATGATAGATTTTTTTCTTTCCTTAAGTAAGTTTGGTTTTCTCTCTTCATGCATCCTTCTTTATTATTATTGGCACCTTATATGCATCATCTGTATGGGGGCTTCCCGGGTGGCACAATGCTAAAGAATCTGCCTGCCAAAGCAGGAGAGACAAGAGATGCAGTTTCAGTCCCTGGGGCAGGAAGATCCTCTGGAGAAGGAAATGGCAACAGACTCCAGTATTCTTGCTTGGGCAATCCCATAGACTGAGGAGCCTAGTGGGCTATAGTCCAAAGGGTTGCAAAGAGTCAGACACAACTGAGGACATGCATCATCTAATCAGGAAATATTTTTAGTTATCTGCCCTTTTCCAAACACATTGTTACACTCCAAAGATAGAATGGAAAACAGAACATGCTTGGTCTCTGCCCCCGGGGACCACAGAGTTCGATGATCTATATAGATCCTAATCAAATAATTACACAAAGAAATATAAAAATTATCTGACAAGTGCTATAAAGGAGAGAGAAAATGTACTAGAAGAGGTACAGTACTGAAACCTCAGGTCAACCGACCTGTTAAGAGAAGTCGGAGGAGCTTTCTCCAAGGAAGTGATGCTTAGAGATCTGAAGGGTGGATGTGAAGGAACCAGGGTCCCAGAGCAGGATGCCATGTTCCAGGGTGAGGAAATACCACATGCAGAGAACCTGAGGCAGGAGGGAGCATCTTACAGGGTTGCTGGAAGCAGGTCTAAGACTAGAGAACAGAGAGCAGGGAGAGTGTCATAAACAGAGACTTGTGGATCAGATCAAGGAAGATTTTCTGTTCCAGGAGCAATTGAATGTATTGAAGTTGGTTTGTGGCTGGAGGTGCAGAAGGGCAGGGGAACGGGGAACCAGGAGATGAGAAGGGGTTTTGAGGCTAGAGATGGATGGGTTAGAGGTGGGTGGGCCAACGACTGAGTCCACTCTATTGCCCAAATCCAGGCAGGAAAACATGGGGGTTGGATGCTGGTGTTTGTGGGTTGGGATGGATAGGATAGGTATGGGGAGAAGGGGATGGGATAGGGGGAGATTCAGAAGGTTGAATGGAGACAGGACACAGTGATGGATGGACAGGGAGGTGAAGGGATGTCTTTGAGCTTCCTAGGCTGATAGCCTGAACACCTGGAAAGAAGGGAATGTCCTTCTCAAAGATGAGAAAAATTCAAGTGTACTAAGTTTATGGGGGCAGTTTATAGGTATGCATATATTGAATTTGATGTAGGTACCTTAGAGATTGGGCATCCATGTAAATATTATAAACAAGGCTCACTGCCTCAACCTTGAAGAGTTCAGTCTAGGGGAGAAAATATCCATAAAAATATAATGAAGACACAGGTGGATTCAATACTCACAGATCACAAAGCCTTTTTAAAAAAATCGTGGATCAAGAGGTTATTCTCCATGCTTATTCTGATAACTCCCTTCATTCTTCTGCTTCTTGATATTATAGTTTAGAGACATTACATTGTCTAAGTGCATACATTCTCATTTGGGACAATTCTTTATTTTTTAATTTTTTTTGATTGCTCGGCATGTGGAATCTTAATTCCCCAACCATGGATCAAATCCACGCCCCCAGCATTAAAAATGCATAGTCTTAACCACTTAACTACCGGGGAAGTCATTTGGAACAATTCTAAAGTTCTTGTTCATTCAACACAAATTGTCTGAGGATTGACGAGGTCCCAGCTAGCTCAGCCTCTCTGTGATATAACCTCTACTTGAATGTCATAATCATTGCTACCCTGGGGGAAATTCAAACCAATTTACTGGACCAGGATTGAAGAAATGTACATTAGCAATAGAATAGGAAATGAGAGGCATCCACGAGACACACCAGGCTAAGGAGTTATTTTATACATGAAACCAACAAATATTCTTACATATTGGAAGTCCTGGAGGATATGCAGTGACAATTAACAGAGGTTCTGTCTGGATGAATTCCTGCTTATGTCTGTTTTCTTCTTTATGCTTCCATGTAGCTTCCAAATGTTCTACAATTTTCATGCTGAGTCAACTTTTATCACTAATGCAAAAGACAGGATGTCCATCTTTTTGGACAGGGAGGCAGGCATCATTGATCACTGACCTAATGGTCATTTCTCCCTTCTGGCTAAAACAAGACCAATTTTGTTAAGCTTTTGAGAGGAAGTATGTTCAGGAAATCTGGGTCCAGATCCAGAGCAATGAAATCACAATTGTTCAAAATGAAGTATGTTAGTGTCCTAAAGCTGTCTTGGGTTTCCCAGGTGGCTCAGTGGTAAAGAATCTGCCTGCCAATGCAGGAGATGTGGGTTTGATCCTGAGGTCAAGAAGACCTCCTGGAGTAGGAAATGGTAGCCCACTCCAGTACTTTTGCCTGGAAAGTCCCATGGACAGAGGAGTCTGGAGGGCTACAGTCCCTGGAGTTGCAAAGAGTTGCACATGACTGAACATGCACACGCACACACATAAGGCTGCCTTAGCAAATTCCTGCATATTTGGGTGTCTTAAAGCAACAGAAGGTTCTAAAGAAAGAAGTCTGAATTCAGTGGAGCCATGCTTTCTCCCTGAAGGTTCTAGGAAAGAATCTTTCCTTTCCTCTCTAACCTTGACTCTAATCTTTGGCATTCCTTAGCTTGTAGTTCAGAGAAGGCAATGGCAACCCACTCCAGTACTCTTGCCTGGAAACTACCATGGACGGAGGAGCCTGGTGGGCTGCAGTCCATGGGGTCGCGAAGAGTCGGACACTTATTGAGCGACTTCACTTTCCCTTTTCACTTTCATGCATTGGAGAATTAAATGGCAACCCACTCCAGTGTTCTTGCTTGGAGAATCCCAGGGACGGCGGAGCCTGGTGGGCTGCCGTCTATGGGGTCGCACAGAGTCGGACACAACTGAAGCGACTTAGCAGCATTAGCAGCAGCAGCAGCAGCTTGTAGATGCATTACTCCAGTCTCTGCCCAAGCTGTCGTGATATTCCCCCTTTTCTGTGTCAGTGTTCAAATTTACCGTTCATCACAAGGACACCAGTCATTGGATTAGGGTCCACCCTTATTCAGTCAGGGCTTCCCTTGTAGCTCAGACAGTAAAGAATCTGCCTGCAATGGGGGAGACCCAGGTTCGATCCCTGGATTGAGAAGATCCCCTGGTGGACGGCATGGCAACCCACTCCAGAATTCTTGCCTGGAGAATCCCATGGACAGAGGATCCTGGCGGGCTGCAGTCCATGGGATTGCAAAGAGTCAGACACAACTGTGCAACTAACACTTCTCACTTTTTCTCATTCAGTTGGAACTCACCTTAATTCCATAAAAATGACCTCATTTCCAAATAAGCTTCATAACTGAAGATTAGGATTGGGACATATCTTTTGGGGGGTATTCTCAAACTCAGTTGCATGGTACAATAATACTACATGATTCCATTTATATAAAACTCTAGAAAATTCACACTAATCTATAGGGACAGATATACTTGCCAGGAGATGGGGTGGGGAACAGGTGGTAGCAGAGAGGTGTAAGTTAAAAATGACCAATAGTTACTAGGAAATTTTGAGACTGATGGATATGTTCATTGTATTGATTGCCTGTAGAGATGGTTTCACTGGTGTATACATACAACACTTAACAGTGGACTTAAAATATATGTGGTTGGTTTCATGACATAGATAGATATACAAGTGACCATGGTGCTAGTGGTAAAGAACCCATCTGCCAACACAGGAGACACAAGAGATGCAAGTCCGATCCCTGGGTTGGGAAGATCCCCTGGTGGACGGCATGGCAACCCTCACCAGTATTCTTGCCTGAAGAGTCCCATGGATAGAGGAGCCTAGTGGGCTACATGGGGTTGCATTGCGATGCAAAGAGTCATATACAACTGAAGTGACTTAGCACACAGGAACATGACATATACACCCCAAGAAAGGTGTTTAATTTAAAAAAAAATTAATACCAATCTGTGACCCTTACAAAGATTAAAAATAATTTTCCATTTTATTTTACAAGGCCAGGATTTTACTAATACTATAGCCACACAAAGACACCAACGGGACTCAGAAAATGACATCTTTTTGAGAACTTGTATCCAGTGTGTGTTAAAAACACTTTTCATTGTCAATCCTATAAATCAGAATACAGGACAAACAATCCTAGAGAAATAGCCAAACTTTTTGAATAAACAGTTCATGAGAGTAGATATACAAGTGACCAATAAGTATGTAAAAACATATTCAACATCATTTTTGTTAAGTAAATGCACAGTAAAACCACAATGAGATGCAACTACACACTTGCTAAAATGGGTAAAATTTGAAAGATCGACAATATCAAGTGTTGGAAAGGCCGTGAAGAAACTAGAACCCATATCTTTGCTGGTGAGAATGTAAATGGTACAGCCTTGTTGGAAAAGAGTTAGCAGAATTTTAAAGTTACATAAACTACCATAAGATCCAGCATTTCCACCCAACCAAAAACAAACAAACAAAAAAATGAAAGCATATGTCCACACAGAGATTTGTATATGAATATTCAAATAGGTATTATTCATCATAGCCAAATGAGGGACTTCCCTGGCAATCCAGTAGTCAAGACTCCAAACTTCCACTGAAGAGGGTATGGGTTCCATCCTGGTCAGAAGCTATGAGCCCACATGCTGCATGGCGCAGGCCCCCTCCCCCCACAAAAAAATTATCAGAGCCAAAGGAGGCAGCCAGAATATTTATTAACTGACAAATGTATGAACCAATTGTGATAGAGCCTCATAATGAAATATTACTCTGCAGTGAAAAAGGAAATGACCTTCAGACATACATAGCAACAAAAGTTACATTACACAGATTACATGAAGATATTACACTAAGATAAAACTAGTCACAAAAGGCGATACATTGTATGAAGACACATATAAGAAATTTCCAGAAAATGCAAGCTAGTGAAAAAAATCAGAGTGGTGGGTTGGGAGTCAGGATTGACTACTAAGGGAGCTGAAGGAATTTTTAGGGTTGGGGAAATGTTCTGAAATTGATTATGGTGATTGTTGCAAAATTGTATACTTTTACAAAAACATCAAATTCTTTAAAGTCATTGACTTAATTGTATGTAGTGAAAGTGTTGGTCCCTCAGTTGTATCTGACTCAAGGACTATAGCTCTTCAGGCTCCTCCGTCCATGGGATTCTCCAGGCCAAGAATACTGGAGTGGGTTGCCATTTCCTTCTCCAGGGGATCTTCCCAACCCAGATATTGAACCTGGGTGTCCTGCATTACAGGCAGATTCTTGACCATCTGAGCCACCAGGGAAGCCCTTATCATATGTAAATTATATCTAAATATAGAAGTTATGAAATACGTATCATGGCCAGGACTGGTCTTTGTGGAGAAAAAAAAAACAGAATTTAAGGCAGTATTCTGTTCTCAAAGCTATAGTAAGACTGACCATAAATTCAAGTTTTAATTTGACTAGAATTTTTATTAAAGTCTTGCAGTAAAGTTTACCATGTCACTCTTAATGAAGTGTCTCAAATATGCCTTAAATACACATTTAATGTACATCTAATGAGATTCTTTGGCCAACTAATTATTAAGCATGTTTAATGGAGTTTAACAATTGCAGGCAAGATACATAGCCCTTTCTCCATAGATTTATCCTTATCAAAATGCTTCTAAGATAATGGATTTCACTCACATAGATTGCCTTTGTGAATAAAAATCATTATTTCACCCACAATAATAGTACTTCTATTTCTATCAGTTATTAAAAACCTATTCAATTAAAACAAGAAGTCATTACTATTGGCTCTCTTTATGGATTTGTGATTCTGTGTGCCTATGGTATTTTAAAGAGATTTAGATAAAGTAGGATATTTCACAAAATGTACTTCATTCTGGTAAAGGAGCAGAAAAGAAATACTGGTTTTGTGTTCAGGGCAGGTGAGAACAAGATTACAGGTCATTATAAATCAGATTTTGGAGAAATGTAGATTTTTCAAGGCATGGGCTTGAAAGCCAAAGTCAAGCTCAGATTTATTTTCTTGAGCACATAGTGAGCATTAACATAAATTCTCTTGGAAGCAGTCGGAAAAGATGAGCTAGTTAACTGTTGCTACAGAGCCTACAGTGAGAAAGGCTTGAAAGCCTTTACTTGCAGGACTTTCTAAGAATGTTATTGCAAGACAGATTCTGTCTCTTCATAACGGCTTCTCCAATTCCCCATTTCCAAACCTCCCTAGATTTGCAAATAACCAGCAGCATGATCTCCATAATTTTCCCTTATTTTAATTTCCATTCTTTAATTTCTGAGCAACCTTCCTGCATGGCAATAGAGATGATATGGAGTGGGTTTAATTTTCTTCTACAATCACTTTTAGAAATTTGTCTCAACCCTCAAACTCCTAAAGTCACGTTTTGCCACAGGCTGAACAGAGTTTACATTTCAAAACCTGTATTTATGCACATATCTGACTTGGGTGTGGAAAACAAAGACCCCTTTACAACCCTCATTAAAAATTTGGCTTGAAAGTCATGGGACACATTTATATCCATGTCATTTTCTTTCTTTCTGTTTTGGTTAGACTACTTATTGCAACAATTAGCCAGGTCACGATTTTTAAAATATGTACTTTGCTCTTTTTATTTTAATCCATTGACCCTTGGAAACCTAGAGACCCAATCACGTTAAAATAAAATTAGTACTATCTATCACTTTGTGGTTTCAGTCTGTCCTCCCAAGGTACACCTCCCTCTATCACATTGTTTGCTTCAGTTTCTCCAGTACACTAGGAAGCATATTTCATAGAATAAATCCTGCTCTCACCAAAAATATATCCTATAATGACACCGGATATAAGAGCTTTCAAAACCACTAAAACAGGGCATCATTTTTAAAAGATAAATTACTGTTTGGGGGATCTGAGTATGAAAAAGAAGCATAAGCCTAGGGAGGAAAAGAATCTTTTTTTCTAAAAACTGTGGGAACGCTCATCCATCCATTCATACAAGGATGATTGAAAGCCAGCACTGGGTGTCACTACATCCTGTATGGGATCAGAGCAGTGAGCAAAACACACACCATCCGTGTGCTCACACATTTTTAAGTCTAGCATAGAAGGCAGACAACTTTCAAAGTTCAAATAATTCATTGTGTTTCAGTCACTTCAGTTCAGTTCAGTTCAGTCACTCAATCGTGTCTGACTCTTTGCGACCCCATGAACTGCAGCACACCAGGCCTCCCTGTCCATCACCAACACCCAAACTCATGTCCATTGAGTCGGTGATGGCATCCAACCATCTCATCCTCTGTTGTCCCCTTCTCCTCCTGCCCTCAATCCTTCCCAGCATCAGGGTCTTTTCAAATGAGTCAGCTCTTCACATCAGGTGCCCAAAGTATTAGAGTTTCAGCTTCAACATCAGTCCTTCCGATGAACATTAACGACTGATCTCCTTTAGGATGGACTGGTTGGATCTCCTTGCAGTCCAAGGGACTCTCAAGAGTCTTCTCCAACACCACAGTTCAAAAGCATCAATTCTTCGGCACTCAGCTTTCTTTATAGTCCAACTCTCACATCCATACACGACTACTGGAAAAACCATAGCCTTGACTAGATGGACCTTTAATAATATTTAATTTAATGAATTACATTTTAAAACTAAATATATGTAAAAGTCAGATCATTTTCAAGGTAAAACGAAAATGAGGCACCCTCAGGGAGGGGCGGTGGTTGTGAGCCAGAGGCGGAAGGCAACTAACAGTAGATCAGTTTGAGAAGCCCCTCTGAGGCAATGATATTTGAATGAAAACGTGAATAAAGGACTGGGGGAAGGAAGCAGTACCTCGCCCCTGACATCTTGCCTCCCAAGGATGCATCTTGGAATCTCTGGACCAGATTGGGTGGGACTGGCAAGTCCGAGCCCACATGATTCTTCCTGAATTTAGCTCTGTGTTCAGCCAACCTTCCTTGCTTCTGTGTTTCCTTTATGGCACCATCACTCTCTTTTAATATTCCTTGAGCATTGAGCAGTAAACCTTCTGCCTCACACTGCTTTGCCAATTGCCCTCTCTGTCGAGTCATTTGTCTTGGGCCATGTTGGTGTGTGCATGTGTTTTATACATTGGACGGAGTGGGCTGGTGAAGTGACCATCCTTTATGGACAGAGATGACTCTCAGCGGGTCTCATGAGAACTCTGGGAGGAGTTGAAACCTCTCAAAATTGAGACCGAAACCCATAACAATTAAATCAGAATCCCTAAGTACAGGATCCAGCATCAGTATATTTAGTCTCCCCAGGTGATTCTAATGTGCAGCAAAGTTTGAGGACCATTAGGGTAGAATCGCCCGTGAAGATATAAGAAGATGACTGGTGTCTGAGTCTCTGTCCCTCATGCTTGTGCTCAGTCATATTTGACTCTTTGTGACCTCGCGGTCTACAGCCCACCAGGCTCCTCTGTCCATGGGATTCTCCAGGAAAGAATACTGGAACATACTGGGTTACCATGCCCTTCTTCAGGTAATCCTCCCAACCCAGGGATTGAACTCGCATCTCCCCCATTGACAGGCGGTTGCTTTACCATTCACCTGGGAAGTCCCTCTCTTCCTAGAGATGGTAATATAATTGGTTTGAGATAGGTTCCTGGCTTTGGTATTTTTCACACCTCCCTGCAGGATTATCTTCCATGGCCTTGGTTGAGAAGCAGTGCTCTGGACCCAACTTCAGGTGCCCCAGAACCTTAAGAAAGACAAGACAGTTTGGCTCTTATGTGTCCATGCTTCCTCTTCTATGCATTAAGCTGTTGGCCAGAGTTACTGTTATCATCTCAGCTGGCTGATTTTGAGCAAACCTACAGCCAGGTGGGGATGGACCCGTGGCTTTGGACTCATTAACACCGTGCTCTGACCAGCTGAACTCATCAACGACAGATGCTTCCTTGGCTGCCCATCAATTGGAAGACTTCTGCCAAAGTCCAGCTCAATTAAATAAAAAATAATGATAATAACGATGACACACACTGGTGATAACATGGTGATTCCAGCAAATGAGGTAACCCCGCCTTAAGTTCTTGCTCTGAATTGGACCAAGTCTGGTCGCTTTAAATGTGTGACTCATTTTTCACTTTGAGGTTTATGGATGTGACAAGATTTCCCAAGTCCAGCCAGGAACTGTGGAGAGCTAGAGATGTTTCTACAAGGGTCCACTAAGGATGTATTTAGCTTTCACTGTGGAACAAAATAGCAAAGAGAATCTGGCTGGACTTCCCTGGTGGTCCGGTGGTAAAGAATCTGCCTGCCAGTGCACGGGACATGCATTTGATCCCTGGTCCAGGAAGATTCCATATGCCATAGAGCAACTAAGCCTGTGCGCCATACTGTGCACGCACTAGAGTCCACGTGCCACAGCTGCTGAAGCCTGTGTATCCTCAGCCTGTGCTCCACCACAAGAGAAGCCACTGCAAGGACAAGTCCATGCACCGCAACTCAAAAAAGCTGGCACGCAGCCATGGTGATCCAGGGCAGCCAAAAATAAATAAGTAAATAAATTTTAAAATACCCATCATTTAAGAAACAAAAGCGGGGACAGAAAACCTGATTGTAATACAGAGTATCTGCTGAAGATGAATTGAGGGAAGGACTTCAGATGCTAATTCCAGGCATACTGATGAGTCCCGAGTTAAGCATGTGACACTTCGAAGTTTGACATGTGAGTCCCACTTGCCTCCTGGGGTCAGCTCTGGATTGTGTGTTGCTGCTGCTAAGTCTGCTAAGTCGCTTCAGTCGTGTCCGACTCTGTGCGACCCCATAGACGGCAGCCCACCAGACTCCCCCGTCCCTGGGATTCTCCAGGTGAGAACACTGGAGTGAGTTGCCATTTCCTTCTCCAATGCATGAAAGTGAAAAGTGAAAGTGAAGTCGCTCAGTCGTGTCCGACTCTTAGCGACCCCATGGACTGCAGCCTACCAGGCTCCTCTGTCCATGGGATTTTCCAGGCAAAGTACTGGAGTGGGGTGCTATCGCCTTTTGGAGTCACACAAAAGCCCTGCCCTTCTGAAGCTTTTATGCTGATCTCGTCAAACAGGCAATCAATTCATAGGGGAAAAAATAACTTCTGAGAGGGACAAATACTCTCTTAAATGGAGTGAAATAAACAAGATGAGTGGTTTCAAAGACTTTCTCATAACCTTGGATTCACATCCTGGTGCTTAATTAAGGTGATGGCAGCGGAGGTGGAAGGAATTGGCTGGGTTGACAGAACATGTTGGGACAGTGCTCACAGGACCTCACGAATGGATGAGGTATGGGAATGAGCTAAAGAAGAAAGTGAAGGATGACTTCTGAGGTTTCTGGCTGGAGCATCCAGGTGCCCAGTGGCACAGTTTGCTGTTCAGAACACTGAAAGAGGAGCAGGTTTTAAGGAGGCTATCACGAGTTCTATCTTGGACCCAGATGTTAGGAGAAACGCCGACTAAAACCGCCTACCCTGGCCAGGCATCATAGTAACCATTTGCATTAGTTATCTTACAACAGGAGGTCCTGGTATGAAATGCAGAGCTAAAAAGTTAATACCAACCAAGAGAATTCAGGAAATATTAAAAGAAGAGAGGGGATGCCAGTTCAATGTCCTACTAACCTCCCAGAATCCTCCTGGCTGAGCGATGCACGTGCCAGCAGGAAGGACCCTGAGTCAGAGTGATTGGCCAGAGAAAACCCAAAAACTAACTGAATTACCATAAAACCTGAGACTGTGAGTCACGTGACAGAGCAGTCCTCCTGGGTTCCTTTACCCTCCTGCTCTCTGTCTGGGCTACCCTTCCCAATAAAATCTCTTGCTTTGTCAGCACGTATGTCTCCTCAGACAATTCATTTCCAAGTGTTAGACAGGAGCCTACTCTTGGGCTCAGGAAGGGATCTGTCTTCTACAACACAGAGAGTTTGAGACACCCTGGGAGAGAGGTCAAATAGCCAGGGAACATCTGAGTGTGGAGCTCATGGGAGAGGTCAGAGCTGGAGACATAATCTGGAAATAAATAGAATGTGAATATTGTAGCCAAAAATTCAGCCTTTGTACACTACTACCAAATTGAATCTCAGAGATAGAGTTTCAGTGAAATACAAAAGAATAGCTTTATTGCTTTGCCAAACAAAGGCAGTCACAGTGGGTTAATGCCCTCAAAACTGTGTGTTCACACCTGAGGTAGAGAGGTGGTTGTCAGGAGTTTTATAGTCCAGGGGCAGGATTGCTGATCAACCTAGAGATCATTGGGTATCAGGTGGTGATGTTCAAACTGTGACCTTTTCTGGCTTGAAGAGTGCTTCATCAGGAAGTTAACCTCTTAACCTGACTTGGGGAAGGTTTTGTTTCTGCAGCAGAGCTCAAAGATATTGTTCTGTGTATCCTCTAAGGTGTAACCAGGACCCTGCCCCAAGGCTGCACTGCTGTTTCTTGACTGCCCTTCCCGTGCCTCTACATGCCCTTCCTTTCCTGGTTGGCAACTGTTTGAACCTGCCCTTTGGAACTTAAGGAAGGGAACAGAGAAGGGCTTTTGCGATCAGGAGACCCACAAGGTCCTGCTTGGTTTCAATATCCTGGGGCTGGATGACATCACCTTCCATGGTGCTGTCTTCCATGGCAATGTGGCCCACAAAGGATCACACATTTCTCTGTATTTTCAAACAGGTTGAGAGTAAGATCAGTGTTCATGAGCTTGATCATAGAGCTTCCTTTTGAAATAGGGTCTGTAAGCATCTTTATTCACATCTAGCTCCTGTGATCCTCATCTGTTTTTCTGATCTTAGGGCAGCCACACCCAGGAATCATAGAATCCAAGGCTTACATACTGAGAAAAGACTGAAAGATACAAAGACAAAATGAGAGAATACTGATTTTGTCCCTCTCACAAGTAGCACCAACCACTGCCACCACCAATGCCTGAAAAGCATTTTCATGGCCAAGACATTATGGGACTGAAGTCAATGCATGGGTGACTGTAGCCAATTTAAAAATCCCAAATGGAGTGTCCCCTGCCTCCCAAAATAATGTTAATTGCATCCCCTCTCTTCCTAATTAGTTTGGGCTCATGACATGCAAATTCATTTTTATATTAGCCTAAGAAAAACATAATTAAGAAGTTGTCTGCTGGAAAAAAAGAAAAGGCACATAATGTATTCTGGGGCCAAACTGCAAATGACTTTTGGACTTTATACCATCTCAAATTAGGCGTACCACTGAATCCTCGTTAGCATAGATCATCAAGGCTGGGCTCCAAGCCCCACCAATAAGTCTTGTTGAGATCCCTGTAGCTTGCAGGTCAGAAAAGCACTCAGCACCACTCACAGTCCCTCTGGAGGGTTGAGATTCTAGACCCACTTTTAGGTGCACCCACTCAGTGAAATGAAGTCCTTTCATGTTTCTTAATTTTGTATGTCCTTTCCACACTAACTGAATTAATTCCTTAGTTTCAGAAAACCAGTAGGCTTCTTCCAGCCTACAGAAAATTCTGTTGCCTTTGACAATTTGACATGCATTTCTCTGTAGCGATAGGGAAAATGGTCCAACAGCTGGTTTCATTCAGGGCTACAGGCAAAAACTCCCCTAGTTTCAAAAAGCAAATTCTTTATGATATCAAGAGGATTCTATCAACAGACATAAATTAAATATTCATGCCAGGTTTCATGGAATTGCTGTTTGGAGGCTATAAATGAAGTAAATGAAGTTTAAGTTTCTTAGAAGAACCCTCACCAACATCCAGAGTTGTCAATCTTTGCTAAGTGCACTCCGTAGTATTTTTGTCATATGTCAGACTTTTCTTACCAGAGAGGGCAATGAATCACTGGATTTATCATTTGCTTTTCAAAAAAGTGTTATAAAGGAAGTTGAGTGCTTAACTATTGTGCCTTTCATACTTTCCTATATATTTTAGCTTTAGTTGTTGGGCTTGGGCAATTTTTGTATCCTGGCATTGGGGATTTACACACATGTTGCCAGTCTCCAAACATCTAAACAAGTGAGACCAGCTTCAAAGCCTCCTGCAGCCAGCTGTGTTGTACAAAGGAGAAGTGGACCTTAGTGAAATGGAGAGTTACTACTTCATGCCCACTGAAAGATGCCCCAGAGTTGCCTGCACTTCTCATGTTTCAAGACAAATCAGAAATCCAGACTTCTGCATATCTCCCAATTTTTAGATGTTGTGATCTATTAAAAAGAATTAAATCTGTATAATCCAAGCAAAGTATATCTGTGGGCTGGAATCAGTCCACAGAGCCCAAATTTACAAACTCTAATTTGAACAGCATTCCCTGGTGGCTCAGAGGTTAAAGCGTCTGTCTGCAAGGCAGGAGACCGAGGTTCAATCCCTGGGTTGGAAAGATCCCCTGGAGAAGGAAATGGCAACCCACTCCAGTATTCTTGCCCGGAGAATCCCATGGACAGAGGAGCCTGGTAGGTTACAGTCCACGGGGTCACAAAGAGTCGGACACGATTGAGCAACTTCACTTTCAGAATTGACTTTTACAAAATGGAAGACAGTAAAACTCCATGGCTTGAGGAATATTATTCAGCCATGAAAGGAATAAATTGGTGATACATGCTACACCACAGATGAACTTTGATGGCATTATGCTTTGTAAAAGAAGCCAGTCAAAATGACTGTCATCAAAAGAAACACAAATAATAAATGTTGGCAAGGATGTGGAGAAAAGGGAACCCTCAAACATTGTCAGTAGGAATGTAAAATGGAGCAACCACTGTGGGGAAGAGTATGAAGGGTCGTCAGAAAACCAAAAGTAGAGTTTCTGTGTGATTCAGCAACTCCACTCACTCCTAGGTACTTACCCAAACAAAAGCAGAAAGAAAAGATATGTGCACCCTAATGTTCATAGCCCCATTATTCACAATAGCCAAGATATGGAAGCAACCTTAGTGTCCACTGACAAATGAATAGAAAAAGAAGATGTGATACATATACACAATGAAATACTACTCAGTCATTAAAAAAACAATGAAATTCTACCATTTGCAGCAATGGGGATGGACCTAGGGAATATTATGCTTCGTGAAATAAGTCAGGCAGATAAAGACACATACCATATGGAATCTGAAAAATACAGCAAACTAGTGAATGTAACAAAAAAGAAGCAGGTTCACAGATATAAACAACAAACCAGTGGTTCCCAGTGGGGTGAGGGAAGGGGTAGGACAGAGGTGGGGGATTAAGAAATACAACCTATTAGGTATAAAATAAGCCACCAGGATACATTGTACACCACAAGGAGTATTCAATTCAGTTCAGCCGCTCAGTCATGTCTGCTTCTTTGCGACCCCATGGACTGCAGCACGCCAGGCTTCCCTGTCCACCCCCAACTCCCGAAGCTTGCTCAAACTCATGTCCATTGAGTTGGTGATGCCATCCAACCATCTCAATCCTCTGTCGTCCCCTTCTCCTCCTGCCTTCAGTCTTTCCCAGCATCAGGGTCTTTTCCAAGGAGTCAGTTCTTCAATGAGTCAGTATGAGGAATATAGCCAATATTTTATAATAACTGAAATGAAGTATAACCTTTAAAAATTATGAATTACCATATTGTACACCTGTAACTTATGTAATATTGTACATCAATTCTTAAAAATTAAAAAGGATAAACGTCAAGTTAAAAAAGCAGAAATGAAAGATCACACATTGCATAATTCAATTCCTATGAAATATTTAGAACAGGAAAATCCATAGGGACAGGAGGTAGGTTAGTAATTGCTTAGGGTCAGAGTAGGGGTATGATTGGAGGAGGTGGGGGAAAAAAGCTACAAGATACAGGGTTTCTTTTTGAGGTGACAGAAATGTTCTGAAATTGACTGAAATGGTAATGGTTGCACATACCTGTGAATATATTAAAAACTAAAGAATAGTACATTTTAAATGGGTGAACTGTATAATATGTGAATTACATCTCCATGAAGCTGTCTGAAAAACTGTTGTTCTTTAGTCCTGTCTGACTCTTTGCAACCCTGTGGACTGTAGCTCACCAGGCTGCTCTGTCCATGGGATTTCCCAGGCAAGAATATTGGAGTACATTGCCATGCCTTGCTCCAGGGGATCTTCCTGACCCAGGGATCAAATCCACATCTCCTGCATTGGCAGGTGGATTTTTTACCACTGAGCCACCAGGGAAGCCCATTTAGAAAATAAATAACAACAAAAACCTCTTTGCCTTGAAAAAGGAACTGAAATTTTCAGCATACAAAACCAGCCCACCATATCTGCATCATACCACGTGTCCTCAGCCTCTTGGGAACATCCTTCTAAAACTCAATTCAAAAGTTAAACTTACAACAGATAAAAGCCATTATATATGGAATGGATAAACAAGACAACAAGGTCCTACTGTAGAGCACAGGGAACTATATCCAGTATCCTGTGATAAACCAGAATGGAAAAGAATTTTTAAAAGAATACATGTAGAAAGCTTCCCTGGTGGCTCAGCAGTAAAACATCTGCCTGCAATGTAGGAGCCACAGGGGATGTGGGTTCAATCCCTGGGTCAGGAAGAGTCCTTGGAGGAGGGCATGGCAACCCACATCAGTATTCTTGCCTGGAGAATCCCACAGACAGAGGAGCCTGGCGGGCTTCAGTCCAGAGGATCACAAAGAGTCAGTGAAGCGACTGAGCCTGCATTCATACACGTATGACTGAATCGCTGTACAGCGGAAACTAAAACAACGTTGTCAATCAACTATACTTCAATTTAAAAATTTTTTTAAATTGAAGCTAAACTTATCTATTTCTGAAAAGTTTAGGCAAATGACAGTTTATTCTGCTAGACTCTCTGTCTGCAAGATCTTTGACATTCTCATTGTCATCTGCTCAATGTTGCCCAAATAGGGATTAGAAAATGGAGGGGGGGATCCATTGTTTTGTACCCTTTCTCCAGGGCTAGGATGTCCAACCAACCTCAGACTCACATGTAAAATCAGGCAAAAATGACAATTTCTTCTCTTCCTTGAAAATTTCACTTTAGAAACAGAAATCTTAAGGACAAAATTGGCTTAAAGTCTTAAATTCATTAATATGCTTTTGTCTTATAAATCAGGAGGAGGATATACAGCCCATTATGTGAGGACCAAGGGTTAATCCAAATCCTTCTAAACAACACAACTAAACACTTGGGATTTCTGTGCGTCTTAAAGTGCTTTTTGAAAACCCCCAATTCATTCCTTTTCCTTTTCTTTTTCACATGCAGGACACGTTTGCTTAGCAGATATAAATAAGTTCATGTTATTGTTATCATTTGGAGTGTTCTGTAGCACTTAATGTAATAAATAAAAATCTCTGTTTGACCACATCCTTGGGGATGTCAAGAATGCTTGGCCAATTTTAGCATCTTTCAAAATTTAAACAGTGGCGGCAGCATGGTCCTGCGTTCTCCATACAGCTATGCATTCCCCCTTGAGGGGATTTCAGTAATGCTGTCTAATCAGCTTAAGGAGTTAATTAAACAGCTGTCACTTAGTTTCTTAATTCTGAATCTTGATGCTAAATGAGATTTGAAATTAGTGATGCAAAAATAAGCAGTGCTTTTGTGATACCAGGGGATTTCTTCTCATGGCCTAGAATAAAAGGGACCTTATTCACAGCCAGTAGGGGTCATGGGGTGACCCAGAGAGATGAACTGGGGTCCTGGGAAAATGCTTACCCCGCTGGGGAGTGCGGACAAGTATAGAGTTTGAACTTTCCCTTTTATCCCAAAGGGACTTCTCTGTTAGGAATGATTATTATCTACTATCTACAGAAGTCACAAATTGGAGCCCATAGGTCAACATAACTGGTAAATGTGTTTTGTTTGGGCTTCCTGGTGATTTTCACCAAAGGTAAAAAATCAGATCTCACATAAAAACCAGTCAGTCCTAAAGGAACTCAACCCTGAATATTCGTTGGAAGGACTGAAGCTGTAGCTCCAGTACTTTGGCCACCTGATGCGAAGTGCCAACACACTGGGTAAGATCCTGATTCTGAGAAAGATGGAAGGCAGAAGGAGAAGGGGGTGGCAGAGAATAAAATGATTAGATAGCATCACCAACTCAATGGGCATGAATTTAAGCAAACTCTGGGAGATGGTGGAAGAGAAGGGAGCCTGGCATGCTGCAGTCTATGACATTGCAAAGATACGGACATAACTTAGAGCTTGAACAACAACAATACATAAAAATATTGATTCTTGGTGCCTCTTGGAAAATCAGAAAACATGCAAACCCCAGGTCCACATTTTTACATGGTAGCCCTTAGCTGGAGCTAAAACTGCCCGCTTTTGATCAGATGTGAGAACCAGGGTCCTCATGTTACCATCATCACCTCCCAGGCTGGTTGAGACCAGAGCTTTGATACCATGTCCCGAGACACCAGGGCTCCCCAGGTAATGCAGTGGTAAAGAACCCACTTGCCAACTCAGGAGATGCCAGAGACACGGGTTTGATCCTTAGGTTGGGAAGATCCTCTGGAGTAGGAAATGGCAACCCACTTTAGTATTCTTGCCAGTAAAATCCCATGGACAGAGGAGCCTGGTGGGCTACAGTCCGTGGGGTCAAGAGGAGTTGGACATGACTGAGCACACACACACACACACATACCTGACTTACCAAGTTCAGGGACATTTGTCTGGATCAAGAGACAATGCCACTCAAGGTAAGAGCAAACTGTATTAGAATTGCCCTGTCCCTTGAGATGTGTGAGCTCTCACTTGGAGGCTCTGAAAAAATCTCAATAGGAAAAATGGACATGAGTAAAAATGCTCCAGGTCTGAGCACATGGTTCTGCAGTCCTGCCCAGATGTTTTCTCCAGAAATAAACCTGATGTGGATTTGCATGAAGAATAAATATGGCCATAAATTCATGATTTTGTTTTATTTTTTAAAACTGTATTGAAGTGTGGTTGATTTACAGTGTTGTGTTGACTTCTGCTGTACAGCAAAGCAACTCAAATATAGATAGATAGATAGATAGATAGATAGATAGACATGGGCTTCCCAGGTGTCACAACGGTGAAGAATCCACCTGCTGATGCAAGACATGCAAGAGACGCAGGTTCAATCCCTGGGTCAGGAAGATCCCCTGGAGCAGGAAATGGCACCCCACTCCAATATGCTTGCCTGGAAAATTCCATGGTCTGAGGAGCCTGGTGGGTTACAATCCATGGGGTTGCACAGAGTTGGACACAAATGAGCAACTAAGCACACACATATTCTTTTCCATTATGTTTTATTACATAGTATTGAATATAGTTTCCTGTGCTATACAATAGGACTTTATTGTTTATCCATTCTCCATGTAATAGTTTGTATCTACTAATCCCAAATTTCCAATCTATCCATCCCCCACCCCTTCCACCCTAGCAACCAAAAGTCTGTTCTCTATGTCTGTGAGTCTATTTCTGCCGTGTACATTAGTTCATTTATGTCATACCTTAGATTCCACATAGACATGATATCATATGATATTTGTCTTTCTCTGACTGACTGACTTTAATTAATATGATTCCCTCTCTGTCCACATTGCTGCAAATGGCATTGTTTTGTTCTTTTTATGGCTGAGTAATATTCCATTATATACATCTCTCTTATCCATTCATCTCTCAATGAATATTTAGGTTGCTTTCATGTCTTGGCTATTTTAAGTAGTTCTGCTTATGAATATAGGGGGGGAGCATGTATCTTTTTGAATTTGAGTTGTGTTTAGACATAGTTAGCATGCATTTTTGCTGGCCACAAGCCAGTCACAGATCTAAGTACTTTTCATGCATACAGTCCTCACAGCAACTCAATAATATGGAAATATTTGCCACTCCCATTGTACAGATGAGAAACTGAGGCACAGTGCAGGCACTGGTTTGTCTACAGCCACAGAGCTAGTAGGGACAGATCAGTTCAGTTCAGTCACTCAGTCGTGTCCGACTCTTTGCGACTCCATGAATCACAGCACGCCAGGCCTCCCTGTCCATCACCAACTCCCGGGGTTCACTCACACTCACGTCCATCGAGTCAGTGATGCCATCCAGCCATCTCATCCTCTGTCGTCCCCTTCTCCTCCTGCCCCCAATCCCTCCCAGCATCAGAGTCTTTTCCAATGAGTCAACTCTTCACATGAGGTGGCCAAAGTACTGGAGTTTCAGCTTCAGCATCATTCCCTCCAAAGAAATCCCAGGGCTGATCTCCTTCAGAATGGACTGGTTGGATCTCCTTGCAGTCTAAGACTCTCAAGAGTCTTCTCCAACACCACAGTTCAAAAGCATCAATTCTTCAGTGCTCAGCCTTCTTCACAGTCCAACTCTCACATCCATACATGACCACAGGAAAAACCATAGCCTTGACTAGATGAACCTTTGTTGGCAAAGTAATGTCTCTGCTTTTGAATATGCTCTCTAAGTTGGTCATAACTTTCCTTCCAAGGAGTAAGCATCTTTTAATTTCATGGCTGAAGTCACCATCTGCAGTGATTTTGGAGCCCAGAAAAATAAAGTCTGACATTGTTTCCTCTGTTTCCCCATCTATTTCCCATGAAGTGATGGGACCGGATGCCATGATCTTCGTTTTCTGAATGTTGAGCTTTAAGCCAACTTTTTCACTCTCCACTTTCACTTTCATCAATAGGCTTTTGAGTTCCTCTTCACTTTCTGCCATAAGGGTGGTGTCATCTGCATATATGAGGTTATTGATATTTCTCCCGGCAATCTTGATTCCAGCTTGTGTTTCTTCCAGTCCAGCGTTTCTCATGATGTACTCTGCATATAAGTTAAATAGGCAGGCTGATAATATACAGCCTTGACATACTCCTTTTCCTATTTGGAACCAGTCTGTTGTTCCATGTCCAATTCTAAGTGTGGCTTCCTGACCTGCATACAGGTTTCTCAAGAGGCAGGTCAGGTGGTCTGGTATTCCCATCTCTTTCAGAATTTTCCACAGTTTATTGTGATACACACAGTCAAAGGCTTCGAAATAGTCAATAAAGCAGAAATAGATGTTTTTCTGGAACTCTCTTGCTTTTTCCATGATCCAGCGGATGTTGGCAATTTGATCTCTGGTTCCTCTGCCTTTTCTAAAACCAGCTTGAACATCAGGAAGTTCACAGTTCACATATTGCTGAAGCCTGGCTTGGAGAATTTTGAGCATTACTTTACTAGCGTGTGAGATGAGTGCAATTGTGCAGTAGTTTGAGCATTCTTTGACATTGCCTTTCTTTGGGATTGGAATGGAAACTGACCTTTTCCAGTCCTGTGGCCACTGCTGAGTTTTCCAAATTTGCTGGCATATTGAGTGCAGCACTTTCACAGCATCATCTTTCAGGATTTGAAATAGCTCAACTGGGGTTCAAAGTCAGCCTGTCTGGCTTCAGAGCCAGTATTCTTCACTTTTTGATCTACTGTCTCCATATATAATTTATTTTCTATAATATCTGTAATAAACTTTACATGATAGCACACTGATTGTTTCTACCCAGAGAGATTAAGAAAGATGTCCCATTTGAGCTGGACCTTGATCTTAGCATTTTAGGATCACTCTTAATAGTGAGCTACACTGGCACAAAAAGTACGATTTTTCAAATTTTTCAAATTTATATTCAGTTTTCAAAGGCACATCTCCTACAGATAACAGTGCTATTGTAATGGTTGCTGACATGAAGAAAATCAAGGATTTCCCTCCCTCCTGCTTTAACAATAAACTTTTTTCTATCCTTTGGTGCATGTATTTATTAAAGCCTGAATCTAGGAAAGGAAAGTCCCCAAATTAAATCTATGCAGTAGGCTTGGAGAATGTGTTAGCAGGAACAGAAGCATGGAAAGTTCTGCTGGGAACACTCCCAGGAGAATGGAGAAGTCAGTGAAGAGCTTGACAACAATTAAAGCTATGATAAAGAGAATTGTGAAAGGCAAGAGAAGAAATAGGCACTCAGAGACACCCGCATCTGTGAATATTGGCTTGGCCCAAAAGTTCATTTGGGTTTTCCATCCCATCTTATGTAAAACCCAAACAAACTTTTTGGCCAACCCAGTATTATCAATAGCATGGAAAGCAATGAAATGTAGTACAGTATATTTCCGTACCACGGTTCCCAACTAACGTGACATCAGAAGTCTGGAGACATTTTTGGTCATCACGACAGGGGAATTACACTGTGTGCTGAGCCCAGGGATATGGCTAAATATATAAAGTGCACAGAATAGCCTGAGAGCAAAGACTTTTCTAGCCCCAAACATCAACAGTCTAGACGGAGAATTTCTGCTCCCCAATGAACAATATTTGTATGAGTGTAATAGATCCATTACCAGTTTTCAACTTTTAGATTCAACCTTTGTGCCAAGCAAAGGAGGCTTTATTATATATCAGGACACAACAAAGATATTATCAACCTGAAGAGGATAAAAGGAACAGTTAGAAATGAGAAAACTTGGGAGGTCAATGTGGTATTATAAGCTGAAGGGGCTTTAAGCCGTGCTAATACTCTCATCTTATAAAGTGTGTGGGGTCTCAGTTACCTCTATCTGCATTAGAAGGAACAGTATTATGTTGTGGCATAACATGGTGATTGTCATTTATATTGTTTCTGTCCTGGTTCTGGGAGTTGTCAGGACTCAGTTATCTGGCTCAGCTGGGGGAGTGCCCTCGAAGGCTTCCTCACTCATGTAGCTGGTGGGTCAGTGCTGGATTTTTGCTGCTGACTCAGCGTACTCTTACCTGGAAAATCCCATGGATGGAGGAGCCTGGTGGGCTGCAGTCCATGGGGTTGTGAAGAGTCGGACATGACTGAGCGACTTCCCTTTCACTTTTCACTTTCATGAATTGGAGAAGGAAATGGCAACCCACTTCAGTGTTCTTACCTGGAGAATCCCAGGGACGGCGGAGCCTGGTGGACTGACACCTATGGGATCACACAGAGTCGGACACGACTGAAGCGACTTAGCAGCAGCGGCAGCCACTTACATGCCAGTGCCCTCTCCACGTGGCCTGGGCTCCTTCGCAGCATGGCGGTTGAGTTCCAAGAACAAGGATCCCCAGGGAGAAAACTAGAAGTTATATTGCTCTAGATGACTGACTCTCAGAAAAAAACATATCACTTCCTTTGCATTCTCAGCTTCAGAACGTGAGTCACTAAGTCCAGGCTGTACTTCAGGGGAGGCTCCCTAGACTCCACTTCTGCATAGGCAGAGTCAAAAACTGAGCAGACAGACTTTTAAACCACTTGGGAATCAACACTTTGTCTCTTGATGAGAGGTATGTTTCGCTTAAAATGAAAAAAAAAAAAAAAAAAGCTTATCAAGGGACTTCCCTGGTGCTCCAATGGCTAAGACTTTGCATTCTCAATGCCAGAGGCCTGAGTTCAATCCCTGGTCAGGGAGTTAGATCCTACTTGCCAAATCAAAGACCCCGCATACTGCAGCTAAGACCTGGCACAGTCAAATAAATAGTTTTTAAAAAAGAAGTTAATGTTGCTATACAGCAAGGTTCTGATTTGGAAAAGAAAAAAGACAGGTAATAGAAGAATCAAACCAGGAACTTAGCTGTGTGGACTGGGACAGGAGAAATTGCAGAGGGAGAAAGATTTCATCCATGTCATCCCAGAAAATCAGTGGATAATATTTGAGCATACTATGTCAAGAAACTGTTATTCAGATATACAGGGGAAAAGCCTTCCTAACATAGTGGGAGAGTTGAAAGTGGGATGGATGAGATGACTTTTTATGGTATTTTATGATAAACCTTTTCACAAATGCAAAATTTTAACAATGAGGTTATATAACCTTGATAAGATTTTCTAATTCACATAAAAAAGTAAACACACCATGCATTGGGTTTGCATCTTAATGTCATCCGCAAGACAGCCTAACTGTGAAAGGCATGAGCAGACTGCCAGTCTCCTGTGGGCTCTGTGGTATGACATTTCTCTGCTTCCCCTTGGGAGGGAGAAAATTTTTATTTTCTTAGCAGCCTTTATGGCTGCTAAAATAATTCTCCATACCACGCTATACCATCAAGCCTGAGGGCTGATGTACCTTCAAAAACAGAGTGGTTTATAAATTTGCTTGCAAAGCAGGTGCCAAATTGACTGATGCTCCCACTTGTTAAAAGAAGCACAGAGGTGATTTATCATGATGCAGCATTATCACTAATGAGATAGAGTATTTCCATGGTCATCTAATGGCTCTTCTGTTTAATGTGGTATGAACTGGCCTGTTTGGTATTCATTAAGGGTGCAGGTGGGGGAGCTGGAATAACAGACCTTGTCCAAACAAGCAAGAGATCAACAAGATGATGAGTCACTATTCTATTTATTAGGTTGTTGATCTTTGTTGGGAAGTGAATTGAAAAGATGTAAGAAATTAACTACAGTGAAGGAATCACACTGAGGGAAAGCATGGCATTGGTGATGTTAGGTTCCTGTTCTGTGTCTGCCCCAGCTCCTTTCAACAAAAATCAGGACAGTCAACCAGGAGATGAAGAGCCAGCCACCCAGCAGTGTTGAGTTTTCATACCTGAGCTGTCTATTAAAATACTTTGGCCTGGGGCACAGTCCAGAACTCAATGAATATATATTTTTTGAAATGACGTTGGGAAGTGTTGTATATTAGTCAGAGTGGATTGCGTTATATTGCAGTAACGAGTTGCTCCACCATCTCGTTGCCTTAAGACAAGGAAAGCATTTTTCTTACTCCTGCTTCATGTCTTACATGGGGCACTAGGAAGCTCTTCTCCATATGCTAACCTGGATCTAACAAGCTCTGCCTTCTTGGAGCTGAACCAGCTGGGAAGCGTAGCCTTTTCAGTCATCAGGGCAGGTGATGAGAAAGAACAGATAATTGTTTATGAAAGCTTTAATGCCTCAACCCAGAAGTAGCAAATAACATTGACTCTGGCATTTTAGTGGCTGTAAGTGTTTACATGGCTCTATCTGCAGGGGTAGAAAGTAAGGAAAATATAAAAGAGCAAATGACATATTGGCTGAGCCTTGTTTTTCTGGCATAAACTGGAATTCACTTGCATGGCATACCTACCAACATCCAGTCTAACTGGCCAGGCATCCCTTCTGATTAATTGGTACCCATGCCATACCAGTGTTTTAGGGTCCCTCCACCCATTGACCCCCAATCTGTTTGGCACCAGGGACTGGTTTCATGGAAGACAAATTTTCCATGGACTGGGGTTGAAGGGGTGGTTTCAGGATGATTCAAGTTCATTACAGTTACTGTGCCCTTCATCTCTATTATTATTACACCAGGTTCACCTCAGATCATCAGGCATTAGATCCCAGAGGCTGGGAACCCCTGCCCCAGTCCATATTTTACTTGTCACTTTTGAATACGATATGTTTTGGCAGAAGGGGAAAATTATTTCTATACCTGACTTGGACATTCATCTTTAACTCAACAGTGTGCTTATTTTAGTGTGTAACCTAAACTCTCACTCCTTATATCCTTTGACATTGGAGGTCCTAGAATTCAGTCTGCTTTGGACAAAGAATCATAAGATACTGTTTGTTTGTGTCGTTCGAGGTGTCATCAAGAGCAGAGGGTGAATCATGCCTACATAGAATGTTAATTTAAGAGTGTTAACAGACTTAATAGAATACTCTGTATTTTAACATCAGGAAAATACCAGTGCATGTACTGTGGAAAGCTATCATTTGTAGTTGCCCCAAGGGTACCCTCTTTGTACCCCACAGTGTAAATCTCATCTTCTCTGGGTAAATTTCTGAAACCTGCTTCATGTAGCCTCCCTCGAAAGATGGAGAGAGAGCACGCGTGCGCTCAAAGTGTCCATGGCGATTTAGCATCATGATTTAGTCTCTGCCAGTTGGATGTACCTGTGATGCTTTACTTCCAATGCTGCCATGAGAAAGGATGTGTGCCTGAGATTTCTTAAGAGGCAGTGAGATTCTAGAACAATTTTCCTGATTTGTCAGCTTCCTAATCAAGGCAGAAGCAGCAAGTGGGCCAACTCTGTGTTTCCAGATGTTAAGCTTCAGAGGTGAGGCTGGAGTCTGTTCCTTCAATCCTGTCAACAGTGCAGGGCTCCGTCCACACTCAACAAACCCCTTTCAGCTGAATTGAGCTATATTGGATTCTGTTGTGTGCAACTAAGATCCCTGACTCACATAGTGTTTCTCAAAACTGAACATCATTTCCAAGATACTTTGAAGAATGGGTAAATATTGTAAGACATCAACTACCTGTTTTAAACATTTGTTAGCAATATAGGAAGTTGCAGGAGTATCAGGAGGAGAGTAAGAAGGTTGCAAATTGTAGGTAGATCTAAACTGTGCTCCAAAAGGAGCCATGTCAACTCCTCAGATCGTGCCAAGGCTCCCAGTGTGGATCCTTAATTCAGGGTGTGTGAATTCTTCATCTCCTGATGAACCATAGGGACGCCATTTTGTTTGTGTCTTTGCTTCAGTGGAGCATTTGATACAGCCTTATTGAGCATTTTAGTCTCTCCAAGGGTGATAAGCAGGCAAGTGAAGGAGTTTTACTTCTGAAACCTGCTGTTTCAGTTCAGTACAGTTCAGTCGCTCAGTTGTGTCTGACTCTTTGTGACCCCGTGGACTGCAGCACGCCAGACCTCCCTGTCCATCACTAACTCCCGGAGTTTACTCAAACTCATGTCCATTGAGTCAGTGATGCCATCCAACCATCTCATCCTCTGTCCTCCCCTTCTCGTCCTGCCTTCAATCTTTCCCAGCATCAGGGTCTTTTCCAAATGAGTCAGTTCTTCGCGTGAGGTGGCCAAAGTATTGGAGTTTCAGCTTCAGCATCAGTCCTTCCAATGAATATTCAGGACTGATATCCTTTAGGATGGACTGGTTGGATCTCCTTGCAGTCCAAGGGACTCTCAAGAGTCTTCTCCTACACCACGGTTCAAATGCATCAATTCTTCAGTGCTCAGCTTTATTAGTGTAATTTCTGACACATATCTCCATGCAAACGAGAATGTCCAGGTGTGTTTCTTTTTTTAAATATGAGGTGAAATTCTTGTCCCACAGTTGATCCTGGGAAATTTCTCACCCGACCTGGGAGTAACTTTCTAACAGCTGGGTCCATTTTGGATCTGCTGCCTCAGCCCTGCTCTGGGCACTTCCCTGACCTGGTCCCACCTTGAGTCATTCAGACAACTTCCTACAGGTTGGTCCAGGGCTTTCCTTACATCCCAGGAGCCTCTGCCCAGGTGTTCAGTTTATAACCCTGGGGGATGTATGCTGCTCTTCCAGTAGCCAATTATGGGAGGCCAGGTCTATGCTCCCCCCACCCACAGCTGCAAGCTGCCCCACACACCCTACAGTCAGTTTTCCCTTCTTTCCTACCTCCCATGCCTCACCCCTCACTCCTGCCTGCTGCAAATAAATCAACTTCATCCAGAGCCTTGGCTCAGGCTCTGCTTTGGGGAAAACTCAGACTAATGCAATATCCAATTTGCACATTGGCAAGGTGAGCTTGATAATGGTTAAAGAAACACCAAGTCTGCATCTCAATAAGAAGTAGAAGGAAACTTTGTAAACCAAAGTGCTTTCATCTGACTACCTTCCTGGTCAACTTTATTGATTAGGATGCTTTGTAACCAAAAGAAAATGATGCTGGTTAATTTTTATTTTTTAACCACACTTGAGGTATGACTGACATGTAAAAAGCTGTACATATTTAATGGATACAACTCAATGAGTTTGGGGATATTCACTTTCATTTTTCACTTTCATGCATTGGAGAAGGAAATGGCAACCCACTCCAGTGTTCTTGCCTGGAGAATCCCAGGGACGGGGGAGCTTGGTGGGCTGCCGTCTCTGGGGTTGCACAGAGTCGGACACGACTGAAGTGACTTAGCAGCAGCAGTAGCATCATATACCTAGACAGCATGTTAAAAGGCAGAGACATTACTTTGCCAACAAAGGTCCATCTAGTCAAGACTGTGGTTTTTCCAGTAGTCATGTATGGATGTGAGAGTTGTAATATAAAGAAAGCTGAGTGCCGAAGAATTGATGCTTTTGAACTGTGGTGTTGGAGAAGACTCTTGAGAGTCCCTTGGACTGCAAGGAAATCCAACCCGTCCATCCTAAAGGAAATCAGTCCTGAATGTTCATTGGAAGGACTGATGTTGAAGCTGAAACTCCAATACTTTGGCCACCTGATGTGAAGAACTGACTCACTGGAAAAGATCCTGATGCTGGGAAAGACTGAGGGTAGGAGGAGATGGGGAGGACAGAGGATGAGATGATTGGATGGCATCACCGACTCAATGGACATGAGTTTGAGTAAACTCCAGGAGTTAGTGATGGACAGGGATGCCTGGCGTGCTGCAGTCCATAGGGTCACAAAGAGTCAGACACGACTGAGCGACTGAACTGATTTGAACTGATATGCCTTTGATGGTCCTGCAAAGCAGGAGACCCTGGTTGGATTCCTGGGCCAAGAAGATCCCCTGCAGAAGGTATAGGCATTCTACTCCAGTACTTTTGGGCTTCCCTGGTAGCTCAGTTGGTAAAGAATCCACCTGCAATGCAGGAGACCCCAGTTTGATTCCTGGGTCAGGAAGTTCCCCTGGACAAGGGATAGATTACCCACTCCAGTATTCTTGGTCTTCCGTGGTGACTCAGACAGTAAAGAATCTGCCTGCAATGCAGGAGACCTGGGTATGATCCCTGGATTGGGAAGATCCTCTGGAGGAGGGCATGGCAACCCACTCCAGTATTCTTGCCTGGAGAATCCCTAAGGACAGAAGAACCTGGTGGGCTACAGTCCATAGGGTCACAAAGAGTTGGACATGACTGAGCGACTAAGCGCAGCACAGCACATATACCTGTGAGGGCCTCCCAGGTGGAACTAGTGGTAACGAGCCAGCCTGCCAATGCAGGAGACAAAAGAGACGTGGGTTGGTTCCCTGGATCAGGAAGATCCCCTGGAGGAGGGCGTGGCAACCCACTCCAGTATGCTTGCCTGGAAAATTCCGTGGACAGAGGAGCCTGGCAGGCTATAGTCCATAGGGTTGCAAAGGGTCAGACAGGACTGAAGAAACTTAGAATGCACACATACACCTGTGAAGCCATCGACACCGCTAAGATCATGGCCAGAGCCAACACCTCTCAGTGTTTCCTCCCTCCCCCTTTATTGTCATCATTGTCATTATTATTACTCATGTATGTGGTAAGAACATTTAACACACCCTGTACCCTCTGGTGGTTCAGATGGTAAAGAATCTGCCTGCAATGCAAGAGATTTGATCCCTGGGTCGGAAAGATCCCCTGGAGAAGGACATGGCAATCCACTCCAGTATTCTTGCCTGGAGAATTCCATGAACAGAGGAGCCTGGTGGGCTACAGTCCATGGTGTTGCAAAGAACTGGACATGACTGAGCAACTAACACATTTGCTTTCACTTTCACTACCCTCTAAAAAGGTAATTACCTAATGAATACGGCTCCGTTGGAGAATGGATAAAACCATTTAAAAGGTAGGAATCAGGACCTTAGTGGAAATACAGATAACAGGGCAAATGACAGACTTTTCCAGGTGCCACCAGTGCAACAAATAGAATCCAAACATTCTTGACTCTTGCCTCGGTCTTCTTGAATGAAATTCAAATCCCAGGGTTAGAGGGCTTGATTGTCAGAGCTTCAGAGATCACTGGGGGCAGAGGATTATGCTGATTTTCAGTCCTAAAAAAAGGGATGGTTTCAGCCAGTCTAGCCATTCCCTAGCTATTTCTAAATCGATCCATTTCATGTACCAATTTCTAGTAAATAGAAATTTATTTATATTAATACTATAAATTGCTGTTTATAATAGAAATCTGTTTGTAGGCTCTCTAGTGTGTTACACAGATGTACTTGTCAGTCCTTATGTCAGTGCTAATCCATAGTATGAAGCTCCAGAATAAATCATGTTCATACTTTTTTTTTAAAAAAAGGAAGGGATTGCATTTCCAAAAGAAAACTGAAGTCCTGTTATGCAGAAGGACTTGGGGCAGGTGAAAATCAAGGTTGTCCATCCCAGAAACTCATTATATTTCTTTAAAAATATTACTGCATTGGCTAAAATGTTCATGTGGCTTTTTCCGAAAGATGTTACAGAAAAACCCGAACGAATTTTTTGTCAATATAAGGAAATTGACTGTGGTATTTCACTCAAACCCCATTTGTTGGAGAGCTTACACGCTCTTCTTCTGTCCTCATGAGCCCCCAGAGGAAATGCTATCTTTGTGCAAATCTAAGTAAAATCAAGCTGAGTGTGCCAGTTCACTTTTACTGCCACCTCCTCATAACGCCCATCTTTCAAATTTCTCTCTCACTGAGTTAAAAAGATGTGAAATGCCCTGCTTGGAGGTAAGGGGATGGGACCGTGTGCAGCCTGATCAGATAAGCCTCTGATTTTGCAAATGCTGACCCCAAGCCAGGCTTCCCGCAGCCCAGCTGGGAGCCCGACTTCCACTTATGCTTCATCCTGTTTGTTTTATAGGATGTTCGCCCTTCTCTGCCCTCCTCCAATGGGGCACTCGAAGCCCTGTCTATGATGCTTCTGTTTAGAGAAGGAGTGAACCCAGCTAACACCACATTTATTCTATTCCAACCTCGTTCATTGAGATTAACATTTGTGGGATCATTTCAAAGCCACATATTAACATGATTTCCCAAAGCCACAGTAATGTTGAAGTTCCCAAATCGTTTTCTTCTCATTAGGAACAACAGGCAATTTAACTTACTTCTTTCAGCCCAAGAGCTGTGAAAACTGATGAATATTTCTTCCTTCCAAGCTGTGTCAGATAGGACTGTGATTATCTGTGAGTGACAGGGACACACATACAAAAGGATGAAAAGGGCAGGACCTCAGTCTTCTCTCCAGATGTGTTCAGAGGAAGCAGTCCAAGCTTCATGCTGTGAGGCATCTACCATCAGGCTGCTTCTCTTTGAGACTCAGCGATGGCACCAGTTTCCTGGGGCTGCTGTAACAAAGTACATCAAACGTGGTGGCTTCAAACAACAGAAATTTACATGGAAACAACCTAAATGTCTGTTGACAGATGAATGGATAAAGAAGATGTGGTACATGTATACAAAGGGGTATTACTGCTGCTACTGCTAAGTCACTTCAGTCGTGTCCGACTCTGTGCAACCCCATAGACGGCAGCCCACCAGGCTCCCCCGTCCCTGGGATTCTCCAGGCAAGAACACTGGAGTGGGTTGCCATTTCCTTCTCCAATGCATGAAAGTGAAAAGTGAAAGTGAAGTCGCTCAGTAGTGTCCGACTCCTAGTGACCCCACAGACTGCAGCCCACCAGGCTCCTCCGTCCATGGGATTTGCCAGGCAAGAGTACTGGAGTGGGGTGCCATTGCCTTCTCCCACAAAGGGGTATTACTCAGCCATAAAAAAGAATGCAATCTTGCCACTTGCAGCAACAGGAGGCATCTAGAGATTATCACACTGAGTGAAGTAAGTCAGAAAGAGAAAGACGAATATCACAATATCACTTACATGTGGAATCTAGACGATGACACAAATGACCTTACCTGTGAAACAGAAACAGACTCACAGACGTAAAGAACAGACTTGTGGTTGCCAAGGGCAGAGGAAAAAGAAGGACTGAGAGTTTTGAATTAGCAGATGCAAACTACTATATAGGGACTGGATAAACAGCAAGGTCCTACCTTGTAGCACAGGGAGCTATATTCAGTATCCTGTGATAAACCGTCATGGAAAAGAATATGAAAAAGGATGTATGTATAATTGAATCACTGTACCATACAGTAGAAATTAACACAATGTTGTAAGTCAACTATACTTCAATTAAAAAAAAATTATTCTCTCACAGTTCAATAATCCCAAAATTCAGGTGTTGACAGAGCCATGTTCCCTCTGATTGTTCTTGAAGAGTACATTTCCTGCTTCCTCTTTCTCACATTTTATTGTTGAGAAAATTTAGGCACCAAGAGTTAAGTTAGTTAGACTTCCCTGGCAGTCCAGTGGTTAAGACTCTGAGCTTCCAATTTAGGAGGTGTGGGTTTGAGGAACTAAGATCCCATATGCTGCCAGCATCTTTGAAGCTCCTTGGCTGGTAGCTGCATCCCTGTCGTCTCTGCTTTTGTCTTCACAGGACCATTCTCCCTGTGCCTCTTGACTCTGTTTTCTCTTCCTATGAGGACACTGGTTGTTGGATTAGGGCCCACTCAAACCCAACATGGCCTCATTTTAACGAATTATACCTGCAAAGACTCTCTGTTAGAATAAAATCATGTCCTGAGGTTCTGGGTAGAAAGGAACTCTGGGGGACACTGTTCACCCCATCACAGTCATCATGCACCTTTGGGTATAGTCAGTTCTCTACATATGAATGACTTCTGTTCTAAGAGCACATTGCTAAGTCCAATTTGTTCCCGAGTCCTACAAAGGCAGCTAGGTGCCCAACTAACAGCATCGGCTATATAGTACTATACTATAATAGGTTTATAATACCTTTCACACAAATAATACATTAAAAAAATACAAAAAATAAAACATTTTTAATCTTACAGGACTGGACCTTGAAAAGTACAGTAGTATAGTACAACAGCTGGCATCCAAGCGCTGGCATCGAGTGAACGGGCAAGAAGAGCTACTGGCTGGAGGAGGGAGAGAAGGTGGGAGATAGCAGAGCTGCAGATCGTCAGCAACAGGAGATGGAGGGCAAACTGCAGTTTCACTCTCACTTAACATTGATGGAATGCACGTTAGCATCTTTGAAAGTTTGCAACTTGAATTTCTTAGGCACCGGGCAATTCTTAACCCACTGAAACCCAGGTCAAAAGCAAGAGGTGGGCACTGTTATCCTGATTTTATAGTTGAGAAAATTTAGGCACCAAGAGTTAAGTTAGTTAGACTTCCCTGGCAGTCCAGTGGTTAAGACTGTGAGCTTCCAATTTAGGAGGTGTGGGTTCAGGGAACTAAGATCCCATATGCTGTGAAGCGCAGCCAAAATGTTAAAAGAAAAAGAAAGAAAAAAATAGCATACTTAATAAGAGATTAAAAAAAAAAAAAGTTATATAGGTTGCCTGAGGTCACCCAGTGGGTTGTGTCAAAAGTGAGATTTGAACCCAGTGGTCCTACAAGAGTCTCCCTGCTCTTAACCTTTGTACTACACTGAACCATTTGGGTCTTAACAGCAAGCTCCACCTTTGGGGGTGCAAGAGACAGCCCCAACTGTGCATGGTGGGCTGGAAGAAAAGGAAAATGCAAAACAAACCTTCAGAATCTGCTTTTTTAAAACAGACTTCCCTGGCAACTTCACCCAGAGACTGCCATTTATATCTCATGGACCAAAACCATATCACAGATTAAGGGCAGCCAAAAAGATGTAATAATTTTAGCTGGGCATTTTACAGCCTTAAAGGAAATTGGCATTTTGTTAGGTAAGCAGGAAAGCAGGATATGTACTGGATGAGTTACAAACTGCCTGTAACACACAGATCCATCTCTTGATGTGGTTTTCTTTTTTAATTTTTATTGAAATAGAATTAGTTTACAATGTTGTGTTAGTTTCAGGCATACAGCAAAGTGGTTAAATCATACATATATATTCTTTTAGAATCTTTTTTCATTATAGGTTATTACAAAATATTGAATATAGTTCCCTGTGCTACACAGTAGGACCTTGTCGACTATCTATTTTACATATAGTGGTGTGTATCTGTTAATCCCAAACTCCTAATTTATTCCTCCCCCCTTTCCCCTTTGGTAACCATGAGTTTGTTTTCTATGCCTGTGAGTCTATTTCTGTTTTTGACATGTTTTAGAGGGTCCCCCTTCAAAAGTAGTGTTTTCCTGTATCCATTATCTTCCTCTTCTCTGTTTTAAAAATAATGTTCAAGAGTGCACATGAAGAAATGACTGTGTTCATACACAAAATCAGAACCCTAGAAACAAGAGGAAATTTAAAAAAACAAACAAACACTCTAATGTTGATTCCAATCCGTCAGATCTCCATATGACAAAGTGTTTCACACTTAAGTCACAGCAGACTGTCAGGGCTGTGTGCATTTCCCTTACACACTGCCAGAGTGCTCCAGACCAATTCCTAGCATCACCGTCTGCCAGGATCTTTTGTTGAGATTGTCTGTCTGCACACACAGCAGGCTGGACGAGCCAGGGAATGGTCAGCTTGCAGGAGCTGATGGGTAAAACTCCAGCTCCCTCTCCCTTCCTGTAATTATTTTTAGCTGTTTATTTTGGTGTGTTTTCTTTTTTTAATTTATTTGGCTGCGCCACTAGGGTTCTTAGTTTGGGGCATATGGGATCTAGTTCCCTGACCAACAATTGAACCTGGGCCCCTTTCCATTGGGAGCATGGAATCTTAACCCCTGGGCCACCAGGGGAGCCCCTCAGCTCTGTCTTTTAGATAGCTTCCCCCACAGGAAAATATATTATAAAACATTTCAACATATTAAAATATGTAACATAACCAATGTGTTTCATCATAGGGATCAACCCCTGCAAGATTAAGCTCCAGCCCCCAACTCTGGTCACTGGCAGGACATGCATCCTTGTTGTCTGCCCATTTTTCCATGTATCACTTCCCCACTCCCTTCTTGAAGTTTCCTGAGTCTCTGAAACAAATGGCTCTTGAATCCTCATTCCAGCATCTGTTTCTGGGGCCTTTCCAAACTAAGATGCGGGTCATCGTTTCTCAAGTAAAACGAGGACAGTCATTGTTGCCTGACAATAGAGGATAATGAGTTACATTTCAAAAAAGGATCTGCACCCTTACTCACGAGGTCGTCCCTTTTCCTGGTGCCACAGTCAGAGTCTCTTGCCCCCTCTTGCCCTCTCCTAGCCGCTGGTGACCCTCAAGTTCTGCAGCCATGTGGTCCAATTCCCAGAAAGGACTTACTAGCAAGAACACAGTGTCCAGATGGCAGAAGACAAGCATGGAGCTATCAGTAAGAACTGAGACAGGGCTTTCTCAAGACATGCCTGCCTTTGTATCCGAGGCTCAGGGGCTGTGATAAGGGGAACTCACGTCAATAAGGCAACTGGGCCTTCAAGGGTTTTATGGAATCACATCTCAACCCACGCCAGGCCTCTGCAGGCACATTCACCACCATCTTCTTGTCCAGAGACTTTTGTGAGCCATCCACACACCAGTCACCTCCTGGAGAAAGTCAGCAATGCACAAGAGAAGGCTCTCTTCTTTTTTCATCTTTTTTTAAATTTTTTGCACTACTCAGAACTTTCTTTATGTTTCCTTCTTTCTTTCTTGTCTATGCTGGGTCTTTGCTATGGGACTCAGGCTTCTTTTGCTGCGGAGCATGGGCTCTCGAGCAGGGGCTCGGTACTTGTGGCACACAGGCTTCGTTGCCCCCATGGCATGTGGGATCTTCCCGGGCCAGAGATCGAACCCTTGTCCCCTGCACTGGAAAACAGGTCCTCAACCACTGGACCACCAGGGAAGTCCCTCAGAACCTTACTAATACAAGCAAAAGAACCAAACTTAACTAATTCAAAAAAACACAGCAATAACGTTTTTTTGTTTTTGTTTTTGTTTTAATAAGCAGTAGGGAATATATTGCTTTGTGTAACCATGAAGTCCATGAATTATTGCATGGATTAGATCTAGGTTTCTTTTTTAATTTCTATTTTATATTGAAGTTGGCTTCCCAGGTAGCTCAGTGGTAAAGAATCTGCCTACTGATGCAGGAGACACAGGTTCAATCCCTGGGTCGGGAAGATAACCTGGAATAGGAAATGGAAACCCACTACAGTATTCTTGCCTGGAAAACCCCATGGACAGAGAAGCTTGGCAGGCTGCAGTCCATGGGGTCACAAAGAATCGGCCGTGACTGAGCAACTGAGGCTGTGTTGGTTTCAGGTATACAGCAAAGTGATTCTGTTATACATATGCATGTGTCTATTCTTCTTCAAATCCTTTTCCCATTTAGATTGTTGCTGAATATTAAGCAGAGTGAAGAGAAGTTTCTTGATATCAAATAATCACACAGAGGAGGCAGGAAAATGCCAGGCTTGAAAGCTTGGTCCCTAATCCCCACTGAAATCTTGCAGATGGACTGATGCACTCTGTTTAGAGGATAAGAAAACATCCCAGACCTGTGGGCTCACAGCTGCTCAGTGGTTATCCCAGGGTCATTTCCCACAATGCTGACCTGACTGCAATGCATTCCAGGCCTTTTGAGTTTTATTGTTGGGCAGAGATGCTCTTTACTTTTCTACCACTGGTGTGCAAAATTGTTTTCCCTGAAGCTGATGTTCTAATGCTGTTTCTCTAGTCTGCTTTTTCCCTTAGAGATGAGCCAGTTTGGGCCTAAGAGTTAAATTGCATTTTTCCACTTCTTCTCGAAGTGTGAACAGTTCCTTTTGATCTCTACCCTTTAGAGTGGAAAAATATGGCTGGCCTTTTTCCTCCCCAGAGGCAGCGGGAAGTAGCAACACCATGCTGATTGGCTTCCTTCATTCTTTTACTATGTTTGTACCCAAAATAAAATAAAAATCCTCTGGAAACCCACAGGGGAGGGGAAAAAAGGTGCATAAGCAATGGGGTATTTGGAGGCCTATGCATATTCAGACAATTTGAGGCATAGTCTTTGAAATTCAGGAACATTACAAACTGTAGTCTTGTCTTTTAGAATTAAAGAAACAATATATATATACACACATATATATCCATGTATGTGTGTATATATATATATTATCATATCCAAAGGCTAAGCCAAATGAACTAATTATAAAACGAACTGAGTCCTATAAAGGAAAAGTAAAATCTTACATAAGAAATAGAAAGTTAACATAAGGAAAACGGTTATATAATTTTAAGCTGATAAACTTCTACGCCTTCTTCTGGCATACAGCTAAATGGGCGTTTTTGATTTCACATGAAAACCAAATTAACAAGAATCTCTGCAAGCCTGTCTCTAAAAGACGTAAAAGGCTTCCTAAATAGGTCCTGAGGCCCGTCCAGACGTGGTGTTGCTGTACCCAGGCTCAACCGGTCAAGTTCAGATGAATAGAAGAAACTCGGCGTGCACGCTGACATAAGATCTCTTAGGAATACGACTGACATGTGATGAATGGGGATTGAACAGAACTCGAATGTCTTGTTGTACAAAGATTGAGGCTTATATGGGAATTTTTATCTTCACGTGGTTAAAGGAGGTGATCCTTGCAGAGAAGAATGAGATTCCTATTGCTTGAGGCTCAGTGTTCTCCACCTGAGAAATAGGCTCACAGGATCCCATAGGACTGCTCCAGTTCACAAACCGCAAGAGTGTGAGAGTAACCCTAGAAGGCATAGGTTTGTTGGAGGCAGAAGTGCGGAGTGAGGATTCTTGCTTAGTGTCCAGGAAAAGGTGCGTGTGTGCTCAGTCGCTGAGTCGTAGCCTACTCTTAGCGACCCCACGGACTGTAACCCACCAGGCTCCTCTGTCCATGGGATTTCCCAAGCAAGAATACTGGAGTGAATTGCTCTTTCCTTCTCCAAGGGATCTTCCCAACACAGAGAAAAAGTACCCATTGCCAAGAAGAGAGAACTCAGGCAGACAAATGTCATATGATATCACTTACACGTGGAGTCCAAAAAAATGATTCAAATGAACTTACCTACAAAAACAGAAATAGACGCACAAGCATAGAAAACAAACTGTGGTTACCAAAAAGGAAGGCAGGGAAAGGATAAACTAGGAGTTTAGGATTAACAGGTACACACTACTCTGTGTGTGTGTGTGTGTGTGTGTGTGTGTGTGTGTGTGTTAGTCGCTCAGTCGTGTCCGACTCTTTGCAACCCCATGGACTGTAGCCCTCCAGGCTTTTCTGTCCATGGGATTCTCCAGGCAAGAATACTGGAGTGGGTTGCCATTTCCTTTTCCACTCGACTATATATAAAAGAGATAAATGACAAGGACCTATTGTATAGCACAGGGAACTATATCCAGTATCTTGGAATAACCAATAATGGAAAAGAATCTGAAAAGTAATATATATATACATATATGAATCACCTTGCCATGTATCACAAATAGCACAACATTGTAAAGCATCTATATGTCAGTAAAAAATAAAAAATTAAAAGGAAGGGACCTACGCACAGAAGGCTAACATACAGAACAAGGAGATGAATATGCTAGTGTGGGTTCCAGTTCCTCCCTTGCTGGGTCCTTCTCCATGCTTTCCACAGGCTCTGGGTGAGGTTCTATTGAGCAGGAAGCAGAGGCAGCCCCACAGAGCTTACCATCTAGAAGGATGAAAGGATTGAACAACTATAAGGAATAGCAAAACTGCAGTGGTGTCAGATGCCCCAAAGGAGAGCCCATGCCTTTCTTTCCTGGGCTCTGAGGGACTGTCATGTTCTTGGCTCTGAAAGCAAATAACAGAAGCAAACAGGGAGGTCCTAAAGGACACATGTTGAGCTGAGCTCTGGAGGAAGTGTTTAGCAGGGAAAATGCATGTTGGGGTGAGTGTGTGTGTATGAGTGTTGTGCGTGTGTGTGTCACATTGATGGGGCTCTGGGGGTGTCACTGAGGTCATCATAGCATTCCAGACACATACAGAGGCTGGGATAGCCTTGGAAAAGTGACAGGAAGTGAAAGAAAGCAAGAGCCACAGCATACAGAGTGACAGTCTCTCAGTCTCCTTATGTCCCGCACATTAGGCATCTTGTTCCCTGGCCAACAGTTGACTGTTTACATCGGAATCCTTTTGTGTGAATTTAGACCAATTGGAACATGAACACGTGGACTCAGGGGTTGAACATCCTGGGTTCTACTTCCACCTCCACCTTCGCCATTTCTTAGCTGTGTCAAGTAACAAAACCTCTCTGTGCCAACCACATAGTAGAGCAAATCTGAATGCACGTTAAATGATTCTGTGAGACTTCATAGGTCCATACTTATACAGTGCTAGGACAGTTCTTGGTGCATGATGAAGTTTGTCAAATACAATATTCATGATGAATTTGCTCCCCCGCCCTCTGCATCCCATACCCCTCTCCATCATATTCAACCCCTCAAAAGTCTGGGTGATGGAGGAACATTACCTGGGCCACCATGATCCCTTGGCTGGTGCAGAATGCCAGGCTTCCTGAACCTGAGTGGGGGCAGCTTCTTCACAGGGAGCCTGAGGGAAGGCAATCTACACGTGTCTGGATGTGATGGCAGAATACGTTTGCTCTTCCAGGAGGCGGAAATCCTGAACACAGCCATCCTCACTGGGAAGACAGTGGCCGTGCCCGTGAAGGTGGTCTCTGTGGAGGAGGACGGTGCGGTGACAGATCTCAAGTCCGTGGAGTGTCGATCATCTGATGAAGATGTCATTAAGGCAAGTTGACACCCCCGGCTCCCTGCAGAAATCCACTGTTGAGTCAGCATCAGTGCTCGTCAACCGGCTGGGACCACAGAGTCCCCCAAGATCCCCCATCCCCCATCCCACTCTGGTTATCCTGCTGCTTCCATTCCCTGCCCGAGATTAGATCAGGATGAGAAGGACATGGTGCTTCAGGGGGTGGTGGGGAATGGTAGTCCTGGTCAGTGATGATCCTAACCGTCTGTGTTTCCAAATGCTGTGACCTCTTCCACGCCCCCAGGGAGGATGGCCGAGGGATGAGGGACCACCATCCAAATAGAGCTTACTGTCCCCCCACTCACTGCATCGGCTGGGAAGGGGAGAGAAGGGAGCATCAGAAACTAGGTTGATGTGTATGCCGCCACGCTCTAGGATGATTTCATAGCACAAAGGTTTTTGGAGGATCAGTGAGGATTCACAAGTGGCTCCACTCCCCTAGCTAACCAGTAGGATTCTCCATGAGTTAGGGGTGGGGTGACCAGCTCCCCCATCCCTGCTTTAAATGCTGAAGACTCCCTCCTTCTCTCTGGCTGCTTTTACCTTTTAAATTGAATGCAAAAGTGATCTAAAACAAAGGCCTTTGGGGGAATGCAATGCCTGGGGAGGAAGGGGGTGCCTGGTTTGCTCTGCCAAGCAGCTTGTAGTGTGATGCCAGTCAGCAGGGGAAAGGGTTTGTCACGCTGTCGCCACCCACTGTGCAGACAGAGCTTCCTGGCACCTCCTCTGAGCCAGCCTCCCAGCAAACGCCCCCATCCTGGGAGGGATGCAGTGGGGAGGGGGGGGGCCTCCCATCCTTGTGGTCCCAGGACTCATCAGAGCCCACCAGCCTTCCTGCCTGTTCTGCTCAGGGACTGAAGGGCCTCTCTGACCCCACGTGAACCCCAGGTAGCATTTCCACCCACGAGAAGGCAGGGGACAAACGCAGATTGAGTCGTCGCTGAGCTCTGGGTCCAGTTTCAGATGTTGGGACCACAAGTTAGAGGCACGGCCCTGTCCTTAGAGTCTCAGAGAGAAGGCAGTGCTGTGAGAAGATGACCGAGCCGTGTGACACATTATACAACACATCCCACCCTTCATTCCCTTCACCTCAGTACATGGCACATTCATCTTCCCAGTGGCTCAGACCAGAATCTTGGCACATCCTTTAAACCAGTGTCTTAGCACGTCCCATATTCCTGGTTCTCTCTCTCTCCCCACATCCAGTCCTTCAGCAATTCCCGTTGGCAGTGCTTTCTAAACACACCCAGGAGCCAAGCAGTCCTCACAGCTACCACCCCAGCCCAAGCCACCATAACTCTCCTGGATCAAAGCAGTGACCTTCTTGTTGGCTTCTCAGTGGCCTCCTGAGGCAGCTGGAGTGATTCATGTGGAAGCCTAGTGATGTTATTCCTTAGCTCAGAACCATCCACTGGCCTCCTCCCACCTCAAAGGTAAAGCCAAAGGGTTTACCAGGACAGGGGAAGTACAGCCCAGCCAGCTATGCCTGCCTCAACTCAGACCTCACTCTGGTCATGCTCCCTCTCACCACCTCTGTTCCAAGGACTATGCAGATTTCGCTTTTCCTCTAACAGTTCAGACATCCTTCTGCTCCGCAAGGTCCTAACTCTCTTCCCCTCGATGGTTTTCAGGCATGCTCACCCCTTTATCTTCTTGCTAAAGTCTTTCCTAAGCAAGTTTTATATATATATATATATAATATATATATATGATATATATTTATATAAATAAATTATATATATATATCATTTGATATATATGATATTATTTATTTTATTCTTGGCCGTGCTAGGTCTTTGTTAGTGTGCCCCGGCTTTCTGCAGTTGCAGCAAGCAGGGGCTACTCTTTAGTTGTGCTGCATAGGCTTCTCATTGTGATGACTTCTCTTGGGGAGTGTGGGCTCTAGGGCCTGCAGGCTATGCTCAGTATTTGCCATTCCCAGGCTCTAGAGCACAGGCTCAGGATTTGCGGGGCAGAGGCTTTGTTGTTCTGCAGCACGTGGGACCTTCCGGGGCCAGGGATCAAACCTGTGTCTCGTGCATTGGCAGGCAGATTCTTTACCACTGAGCCACCAGGGAAGCCCCGAGTAAGTTTTGCAAAATTTTGTAAAAATCATATGCCATTCGATCTAGCTCATTATTTACTTTATTTAGCTTATATTTATTAAGCGTATTATTTAGCTTATTATTATTAAGGGTCCTCTCCATCATGGCTCCAGGAAAACACTAAGGAAACTCTGAAGATGAACCTGCGGAAGAGGAAGATCACGGAAACCATACATACCCCTGGGGAGGTCTGCTGCTTAAACCTGCACCAGCTTCCAGTTTGCAACGTTGTGGGTGGCATTTTATGTTCCAGACAGTCTTTGTTGGCTATTTATTATGAATTAGGTAAATCATCCACTGTGAGTTTCTTCCTGTTTGCGCCGCTTTTAGGAAGTACTACTGATTCCTACAGTAGATAGGGAGCTTTGTCCTGCAGCTCCCATTTTCCTTTTTTCTGATAACAATAACCGGATATTCTCTAAAAATCCCTCCACCGAATTCGTACACGTTTTTTTCCTTTTTTCCCCCCCAAATTCTTTATTTTATTTTTTTTTAATTTTTATTGGAGTATAGTTGCTTTACAATGTTGTGTTAGTTTCTGCTGTACAGCAAAGTGAATCTGTTATATGTATACCTACATCTGCTGATTTTTAGATTTCCATCCCATTTAGGTCACCACAGAGCACTGAGTAGAGTTCCCTGTGCGATACAGTAGGTTCTCATCAGTTATCTATTTTATACACAGTAGTGTGTATATGCCAATCTCAGTCTCCCAGTTTATCCTACCCACCCTTTTGGTATCCATACGTGTGTTCTCTACATCTGCGTTTCTATTTCTGCTTTGCAAGTAAGTTCATCTGTACCATTTTTCTAGATTCCACTTACAAGTGATCCACGGTATTTGCTTTCCTCTTTGTGACTTAACTTCACTGTATGAGAGTCTTGAATGTTTTACTTTTTAAAATTTATTTAAATTTTTTCTTCCAGTTTGATTGGGATATCATTGATATACAGCACTGTATAGGTTTAAGGTGTCCAGCATAATGATTTAACCTGTGTACGTCATGAAATGATGATCATGATAAGTTTAGTGAATGTCCATCACTTCACGTGGATACATAATTGTGTGCTCAGTCAGTCTGAGCCTGCCAGGTTCCCCTGTCCATGGGATTCTCCAGGCAATATTGGAGTGAGTTGCTTCTCACTCCAGGGAGATACATAAATAAAGAAATAGAAAAAAAATTTTTTTCTTGTGATGCTCACTCTTAGGATTTTCTCTCATAACAACTTTCACGTGTAACATACAGCAGTATTACTTCTATTTCTTATGTTGTACATTACATCTCTAGCACCTATTTATCTTATAGCTAGGAGTCTGTCTCTTTGGTTGCCTTCATCCAATTCCCTCTCACCTCACCCAATGCCTCTGATAACCACAAATCTGATCTCTTTTATATCTGTTTGTTTTTGAAATATAATTGACCTGCAACACCATGTTCGTTTGTGTTATGCAGCCGAGTAATTTGAGATTTCTATATATTTCAAAATGATCACCACGGTAAGTCTAGTCACTATGTCATCACACAAAGATATTACATAGTTATTGACTGTATTCCCATGCTGTGTATTTCATAACCATGCCTCATTTATTTTAAATCTATGCAATTTAAATAGTATGGTGTCCAACCCAGCTTCCAGTGGCCATGTGACCCACAGTGGCCAATCAAAGCACTGCATCCATCCAGAGACTTTCATTGGCTCAGGGGGAGACACAGTATTCAATCCCAATCAATGGGAGGCAATCCTGAGACTTTGGCTGAAATTCCTGTAAGACAACCTTTTCTCTCCTTTTGTTCTTACTCCTTATCCTTGAGAGGATATGCCAGAGTTATTAAGTTCCTTTTTTTTTTTGGTTGCCCTGGGTCTCTGTTGCTGTGTGCAGGCTTTCTCTAGTTGCTGCAAGTGGAAGCTACTCTTCACTGCAGTGCATAGGCTTCTCACTGCAGTGGCTTCTCCTATTGCAGAGCACGGGGTCTAGGCACACAGGCTTCGATAGTTGCAGCACATGGGTTCGGTAGTTGCAGCTTGTGGGCTTAGAAGCTGTGGTGCACAGGCTTTGTTGCTCCACAGCATGTGGAATCTTCCTGGACCCGGGATCAAACCCATGTCCCCTGCATTGGCAGGCAGATTCTAATCCACCGTACCACCAGGGATGTCCAGATTCCATCTTGAGAAAGGAACCTGCCAGGGAATTAGAAACAATAGAGGAAGCCAGAACCACTGTTCAGAAAAACCAGGAACTTATGCTACTGCTCAAGACCTCGAATCCCACCGCACTACTGCCTAAACATAAACCAATGGAGTCCTTTTTTGTGTAAAGCAATTTCTGTTTATCTTATAATACCAGTCACCAAAGAAGTCCGGGTTTATATATGTGCCCTAAAGAGTACAGAATGACTTGGGTCGTCTCGGGAGTCCATGAAATCATTGTCAGAAATGCAGAGGCTCAAGGAAAGTGGAAAACCTTCCTGTGTTCAGTTTCACGTCCATCCACAGGCCTCACCGCCTGGTGAATAACTTGAAAATCAAACCCCACAGCCTGCACAGCTGTCACCGTGCTGCTCTATGAATCACAGGTGCTGAAGGAGAATCACTTGGTGTAGATAATGTTTTGGTGCCATTTGGAGGCCCTTGAGAAAGAAAGCCAAGGAATCCTTGGAGAAGCATCTCAACACCTGCTCAGAGGCTCCTGGGAAATCTCTGAGCAGTAGGTCTGTCTTTAAAGCCCATCTCCCCATCCCCTACATCTTTTTATTTTCATTGCTTTATCTTCTTTCCCTAGCCAGAGGCCCAATAAGCTCTTGCATTCTCCTCCCTCCATACAAAACCACCTCTCAGGAGATCCACTGGAAAACTCATTTGGTCTGAATCGTAAATTACATGAAGGCATGTTACCTTGTGTCTCCCAAGGCTGCTGGGTTTTTAAGAAGGCAGCGGGTCCCTCACGGATGCATTTCAGATATTGATGAGAATATCTATTGTGATTCTTAGGAGTTGGAAATAACAGGAAATTCCACCCACACTGACTTAAGTTTAAATAGGAAAAAAGTGTGGCTGACGTCATTGGAGAGTTCAGTCAGAACTAATTTCTGAGGGTTTTATTCAGAACCACAAGAACATTCTTTCTCTCTTTCCCACCCCTTCACATATAGCCACACTTTCTTGTGGGTGAGTTTCATTCTGACAGAGGCTGCCCTTGTGGGAGCAAAATGGATGCCTCAGAACCGATTCAAATCCAACAGGAAAGAACCTACGTCCTCTGGGCCAGTCCAGTGTAAGTCCTGGGATATGCTCTAATGGGACCTGTTTAGGTCACCTCCTTATCCTTGAAGCTCAGAGAGCCTAAAACACCAAATGTTCAAAGCCTACATCACTCCAAAGGACACGAACTGATAAAGGAGGGGTTGTGGGGAGAGGGGCAGGCCCTCCCCCGCCCCAGGAACTCTGAGTGCTCTTACCACCGAAGACGGTGGGGCCTTCGAGAAACAGAAACAGCATATACTGCAAGGGTCGCTAGGAGTCGGACACGACTGAGCAACTTCACTTTCACTTTTCACTTCCATGCATTGGAGAAGGAAATGGCACCCCACTCCAGTGTTCTTGCCTGGAGAATCCCAGGGACGGGGGAGCCTGGTGGGCTGCCGTCTCTGGGGTCGCACAGAGTCGGACACGACTGAAGTGACTTAGCAGAAGCAGCAGCAGCATGCAGCCACTTATGACTGGCAGAGCTATGGAGGTCAGGGACCCTTAAGAGCCCCACAGTTGCCCTGTGGGAAGTGGCTGTACTGCAAAGCCAAACTACACTTTTACACATAGCAGAGAAGACTGATTTGGGCTCGAGAGTCACTCCTGAAATGCTTGCTGAGTTTTGTTTTTTTTTTTTTTCTTTAAATACGGACATGAGAGTTGGACCATAAATAAGGCTGAACACCAAAAGAATTGATGCTTTTCAATTGTGGTGCTAGAGAAGACCCCTGAGAGTCCCTTGGACAGCAAGGAGATCCAACTAGTCAATCCTAAAGGAATTCAACCCTGATTATTCATTGGAAGAACTGATGCTGAAGCTGAAGCTCCAATAGTTTGACCCCCCTGATGCACAAAGAGCTGACTCATTGGAAAAGGCTGGGAAAGACTGAAGGCAGGAGGAGAAGGGGACAAGAGAGGATGAGACTGTTGGATAGCATCACCAACTCAATGGACATGAGTTTGAGCAAACTCCAGGAGATAGTGAAGAACAGGGAAGCCTGGCGTACTGCAGTCCACGAGGTCTCAGAGAGTCGGACATGACTTGTCGAACATGAGTTAATGACTGAACAACAGTTGATTTACAATGTTGAGTTAGTTTCTGTTGTACAGCAAAGGTATTCAGATATATGGTAATAGAATATAGAGAGATACATATTTTTATAGATATATAGAGAGATTCTTTTTCATTTTTTCCATTATATGTTATTATAAGATATTAAATATATTTATCTGTGCTATACAGTAGGATCTCATTGTTTATCTCTTTTATATATAGTAGTATGTATCTCCCAGGGATGGGGGAGCCTGGTGGGCTGGCATCTATGGGGGTCACACAGAGTCAGCCATGACTGAAGCAACTTAGCAGCAGCAGCAGCAGCAGCAGCAGAGTGTATCTCTAACTCCTAACTCATCCCTCCCCTACCCAACATGTTCCCTTTGGTAATCATAAATTTGTTGTCTCTATCTGTGAGTCTGTTTCTGTTTTGCAAATAAGTTCAAAAGTTAGATTCCACATATAAGTGATGTCATGTGATATTTGTCTTTCTTTTTCTTTACTTAGTGTGATAATCTCTTGGTCCATCCGTGTTGCTACGGATGACATTATTTTATTCTTTTTTTAATATATTCCAGTGTATATATGGGCTTCCCCAGTGGCTCAGAACGTAAACAATCTGCCTGCAATGCAGAAGACCCAGGTTCAATCCCTGGGTTGGAAAGATCCCCTGGAGAGGGAAATGGCAACCCACTCCAGTATTCTTGCCTGGAGAATTCCATGGACAGAGGAACGTGGTGGGTCCATGGGGTCACAGAGTCAGACAGGACTGAGCCACTAACACTTCACTTCAGTGTATATATACCACATCTTCTTTGTCCATTCATCTGTTGGTGGACACTGCGTTGCTTCCACGTCTTGGCTATTGTAAGTAATGTTGCTGTGAACATTTGGGTGCATGTATCTTTTCAGATTAGATTTTTTCTCTGGATATATGCCCAAGAGTGGGATTGCTGGATCATATGGTAGCTCTATTTTTAGTTTTTTAAGGAACCGCCATACTGTTCTCCATAGTGGCTGCACCAATTTACATTCCAACCAATAGTGTAGGAGGCTTCTTTTTTTGCTGAGTTGTTTTTAAAGCGTTCATTAACTGCTCCTAAACAGACAAGTATCTTCCCCAAATGACAGAAAAGTCCTCTGTTACCAGTGAAGGGAGGTCAGCCCCTGCACATCGCAGCTGGATCCAGTGAGCCTACTTCAGCATCTTCTAATACTCTGACAGCATCAGGACCTACCCTGCTTTCCAGCAGAAACTCACAAGGGTTGGAAGCTGGGCTTAATCAAGCCTGACGTGTTCTCCCAAGGCTGATCCAGGCAGAAGTGTTCCTGCCACAGGAGCAGACCGCCGCTGCCAGGGGAAGGAGGGTGATTTCAGGACTGGAATGAGACACTTAACAACCCCAAGAGAGGAAAGGAGTAGCAGAGATTGCCTCCCCAGCGGGGCGCTGTGCTGTGGGCTGCAGGCTATGGCTTGTCCTGGCGGTGGCCTTGCTCCAGAGGAGGAGAGAGGGATAGTGGGGGCCCTGCCCACCATGCAGCCCACTTTGGGGACCCCTGCTGAACTTCCTGTCACCTGATCAGCCACAGAGAGAGCCACGAGGAGAGGGCATCCTCTTGAGTCCCTTCTTTTTTTTTTTTTTTCTCAGTCTGCTGATCTTTTACTGGGGCTCATCATTTTTGTCCCCTCCCAGAGAGAAGTGGCTTCTTTTTTTTTTAGTTTTATTTACTTACTTGGCTCTTTTGGGTCTTAGTTGCAGCACGTGGGATCTTTGTTGCATTATACAGGCTCTTTCATTGTGGTATAAAGATTCTCTCTAGTTGTGTCCACGTGGGCTTAGTTGCTCCATGGCACGTGTGATTTTATCTCCCCAACCAGGGATCAAACTCAGGTCCCCTGCATTACAAGGTGGATTCTTAACCACTGGACCACCAGGAAACTCCCCCAAGTGGTTCCTTAAATACCAGCCAAGGAATCGGGAAATCGTGTGGATTATGCCTGTTCGATCAGCCCTGCTGCCTCCTCTGCAGGTTCTCCCTGTGTTACTTGCAGGGGAAGAGCTCCTGGGAAGAGGTTCGGCTGTAGGACATGGCATCCTCCAAGAAGGAGCGTGATGCTTTTCAGGCACTGATAGAGGCGACGCACTTTTCATTTGGTGAACACATATCCCTTGAGTTCCTTTATTGAGCAAGGCTGTTAGATTAGAATAACCTCTCAATACTCCCCTTCTTCAATCCATCTTGCACGTAATGGGTAGTTATTTGTTGCTGCTGTTTCCTCAATATCATTTTTTAGCATTTGTTCTTTTTTAATTTTATCTTTATCGAAGTATAATTGATTTACTATGTTGTGTTAGTTTCAGGTGTACAGCAAACTGATTCAGTTATACGTATACGTGTGTGTGTGTGTGTGTGTATCAGATTCTTTTCCCTTCCAGAGTTTTACAAAATATTGAGTATAGTTCCCTGTGCTATACAGTAGGTCCTTGTTGGTTATCTAGTTTATATATAGTAGTGTGTATCTGTTAATTTTCATCAAGAGGCTTTTGAGTTTCTCTTCACTTTCTGCCAAAAGGGTAGTGTCATTTGCATGTCTGAGGTTATTGATATTTCTCCTGGCAATCTTGATTCCAGCTGTGCTTCTTCCAGTCCAGCGTTTCTCATGATGTACTCTGCATATAAGTTAAATAAGCAGCCTTGACGTACTCCTTTTCCTATTTGGAACCAGTCCGTTGTTCCATGTCCAGTTCTAACTGTTGCTTCCTGACCTGCATACAAATTTCTCAAGAGGCAGATCAGGTGGTCTGGTATTCCCATCTCTTGAAGAATTTTCCACAGTTTATTGTGATCCACACAGTCAAAGGCTTTGGCATAGTCAATAAAGCAGAAATAGATGTTTTTCTGGAACTCTCTTGCTTTTTCCATGATCCAGCGGATGTTGGCAATTTGATCTCTGGTTCCTCTGCCTTTTCTAAAACCAGCTTGAACATCAGGAAGTTCACAGTTCACATATTGCTGAAGCCTGGCTTGGAGAATTTTGAGCATGACTTTACTAGCCTGTGAGATGAGTGCAATTGTGCAGTAGTTTGAGCATTCTTTGGAATTGCCTTTCTTTGTGATTGGAATGAAAACTGACCTTTTCCAGTCTGTGGCCACTGCTGAGTTTTCCAAATTTGCTGGCATATTGAGTGCAGCACTTTCACAGCATCATCTTTCAGGATTTGGAATAGTTCAACTGGAATTCCATCACCTCCACTAGCTTTGTTCGTAGTGATGCTTTCTAAGGCCCACTTGACTTCACATTCCAGGATGTCTGGCTCTAGGTCAGTGATCACACCATTGTGATTATCTGGGTCGTGAAGATCTTTTTTGTACAGTTCTTCTGTGTATTCTTGCCATCTCTTCTTAGTATCTTCTGCTTCTCTTAGGTCCATACCATTTCTGTCCTTTATCGAGCTCATCTTTGCATGAAATGTTCCTTTGGTATCTCTGATTTTCTTGAAGAGATCCCTAGTCTTTCCCATTCTGTTGTTTTCCTTTATTGAAGAGGAACTCAAAAGCCTCTTGATGAAAGTGAAAGTGGAGAGTGAAAAAGTTGGCTTAAAGCTCAACATTCAGAAAACGAAGATCATGGCATCCGGTCCCACCACTTCATGGGAAATAGATGGGGAAACAGGGGAAACAGTGTCAGACTTTATTTTTCTGGGCTCCAAAATCACTATAGATGGTGACTGTAGCCATGAAATTAAAAGACGCTTCCTCCTTGGAAGGAAAGTTATGACCAACCCAGATAGCATATTCAAAAGCAGAGACATTACTTTGCCAACAAAGGTTCGTCTAGTCAAGGCTATGGTTTTTCCTGTGGTCATGTATGGATGTGAGAGTTGGACTGTAAAGAAGGCTGAGCACCGAAGAATTGATGCTTTTGAACTGTGGTGTTGGAGAAGACTCTTGAGAGTCCCTTGGACTGCAAGGAGATCCAACCAGTCCATTCCAAAGGAGATCAGCCCTGGGATTTCTTTGGAAGGAATGATGCTAAAGCTGAAACTCCAGTACTTTGGCCACCTCGTGCGAAGAGTTGACTCATTGGAAAAGACTCTGATGCTGGGAGGATTGGGGGCAGGAGGAGAAGGGGACGACAGAGGATGAGATGGCTGGATGGCATCACTGACTCGATGGACGTGAGTCTGAGTGAACTCCAGGAGTTGGTGATGGACAGGGAGGCCTGGCATGCTACAATTCATGGGGTCGCAAAGAGTCGGACACGACTGAGCGACTGATCTGATCTGATCTGTTAATTGGGCTTCCCAGGTGTCTCAGAGGTAAAAAATCCACCTGTCAATGCAGAAGACATAGGAGACATGGGTTCGGTCCCTGGATCAGGAAGATCCCCTGGAGAAGGAAATGGCAACCCACTCCAGTATTCCTGCCTGTAAAATCCCATGGACAGAGGAGCCTGGCGGGCTAACGTTCATGGGGTCCCAAAGAGTTGGACACGGCTGAGTGACTGAGTACACACATCTGTTAATCACAAATTCCGAATTCATCCCTCCTTCCCCCTTCCTTCTCCCTTTGATAACGATAAGTTCATTTTCTATGTCTGTGGGTCTATTTTGTGTATAAATTCATTTGTATCTGTTTTCTTAAGCTTCCGCCTGTAAGTGATATCATATGATACTTGTCTTTCTCTGCGTGGCTTGCTTCACTTAGTAGGATAATCCCCAGGTCCATGTATGTTGCTGCAAATGGCCTTAGTTCATTCCTGGCTAAGTAATATTCCATTGTATAAATATCCCACACCTTTATCCATTTATCTGTCAATGAGCATTTAGATTGTATCAGTGGTTATTTAGAAAGATGTTAATGATAACCCTGTATGCGAGACAGCAAAAGAGACACAGATGTATGGAACAGTCTTTTGGACTCTGTGGGAGAGGGCGAGGGTGGGATGGTTTGGGAGAATGGCATTGAAACATGTATATTATCATATGTGAAGCGAATCGCCAGTCCAGGTTCGATGCATGATACAGGATGCTCAGGGCTGGTGCACTGGGATGACCCAGAGGGATGGAATGGGAAGGTAGGTGGGAGGGGGGTTCAGGATGGGGAACACATGTACACCTGTGGCGGATTCATGTCAATGTATGGCAAAACCAGTACAATATTGTAAAGTAATTAGCCTCCAATTAAAATAAATAAATTTATATTTAAAAAAAAAACAAAAAAATAAATAAACCTCACATATAGGAATAGAATCTGTAGCTACAGAGTGGGGTGAAGCCACCTGCTGGATGCAATGTCTGGACCTCATATTTGTCCCCACCCCCCCACCATCAGTAGAGACACTCTTGGATGCAAACGAAGCAGCAGAAGCACAAAAAGAGCCGATAGGCTGCACAGCATCAACTCTGCCTGTACAACTACTGGCATCTCTCTTCATGTGGCAGCATCCTATTTGGACACCAAATAACAGTGTTCCTTCCCTGAAGTTGACTTACTAGTGTCAGAACATTTTTATTGCTTGATTGAGAGTAAATGTTTCAGCTTAGAGAAAACAGTATTTCTCTTCCTCAAACCTGGACCCAGTGTTTAGACCCTGATTCTCTTCCTTTCTATCCACTTGCCAGTTTCTAATATATAAAGCATCATTTCAGAGTTGTCAGTAGGTCTTGACTCCTGATCCAGGTTAAACATGAAAAGTATTATAATAATAATAGAAATAGCAATGTTTTCATGTATCCTGGGTGTTCATTACACAGCAGGTAACATTTCTTTGATCCTCACTATGACCCCAAGAAATAGTGTTGTTTTTATCTTATATTTCAGATAAGAATATTGAGGCACCCAGAGGTTTTTTGTTTAAACTGTGACAAAATACATATAAGATTACCATCTTAACAATTCCAAAATGTACAGGGCAGTATTGTCAAGTATATTCACATTATTGAGCAACCATCACCACCATCTATCTCCAGAACTCTTTTCTTCTTGCAAAGCTGAAATTTGGTACCCATTTAAACACTAAGTCCCAATTAAGCACTAATTCCCTCTGCCCCGGTAGCCTCTATTCTACTTTCTGTCTTTGTGAATTTGGCCACTCTAGGTGCCGCATATTAGTGGAATCATACGGTATTTGTCCTCTGTGTCTGGCTTATTTCACTGACTGTAACATCCTCAAGGTTCATGCATGTTTTTGCATGGGTCAGAATTTCCTTCCTTTTCAAGGCTGAGTCATATTCCATCGTAGGGACAGACCATTTATCCATTCATCCATCAGTGGGAACTTGGGTTGCTTCAGCCTTCTGTCAACTGGCTGATGTGAACACACAGTTTTTTTGTTTGTTTCTGGGGGGATTTTGGGGGGGAGTTTTTTTAATGGGTAGGTAATTTCCAAATGAAATAAGATACTAAAGCATTAATTATTGAATATTGGCTTCCCTTTGCAGAGAGATTAAAGGTATCTAGGAAACTGAAGGTACTTAGTGCCACCCTGAGATATTCTCTAAAGAAACCACATGTTTAAAATCGTACATGCTCAGGATTTTCTAAGACTGGATTAAATCTGGTTGAATTTTTGTATTTCTAAATGGATTTTGTTGAGAGTGGACTAGGGCAAGATTTCTGCCTGCAAAGTTCTCTTGGAAGATGAATGCACAGAATTTTAACACATCATCAGAAACCGAGATCCATGATACCCATTTCCAAGGCCTGTTTTGCTTTTGCTTCTATCGCTCATCATTCGGGATATGGGTTGGCAAACTATGGCTGCCATGGTAACAAGTTGGGAATGTACCATCCATTTATCAGTGCTGCTTTAGCACTGCTGTGGCAGACTTGAGTAGCTGTGAGAGCAATCGCACAGTCCGCAAAGCCAAAAATGCTTACCATCCACTTCTTTACAGAAAATATTTGCCCACCTCTGTTCAAGGACTCTGATCAGGCTTTCCTTCTGTGAGTGATCATTTACCGTGGCACATGGAAAGCCCATGCTCCCAGCCAAAAATAACTCCTCCACACATGGATGCTTGCAATCCCTCCAACAAGACATCATATTATTGGACTAACCATTCATTCTCCTGCTCTCCTTTGTCAAACTGAACATACTTCTGGGAGAGACTGTGTATATATCCCTTCCTGAAAATTTTGTCAGAATGAACTTGCTTAGATCAACTTTGCTCTTTGGTAGTCAAAATCAGGACAAGCAGAGATTATGCCTTTTTGGGAAATGGGATAGATTGGGTCGGAGAGGGCAAACCAACCTTGCCTTCCATCCCGGGTTAGCCAACAGCAGCATCAGCAAACATACCTCATACAAAATACTCAGCATCGCCAGTCAAATATAGCACATCTTTCTATCATGTTCAGACATTCCTGAGAACTCTTCTCAACACCATCAATCATGGATTTAAGAGATGAAACCTCTTCATCATCTTTGACCTAGAATTTACACAAAGGATCTCGGAAAACATTTAGACCAAGGATCATCACCCCAGAAAACAGGATCCACACAATAACTTAAACGTGTAAAGGAGAAAGGAAATAGTAGAGACTTCAGCAAACTGAGCAGCATATATCCTGTCTAAAGGTGCAGCCAATGCCACATCCTGTGTGATTATTGCATGGTGGACACATGGGGCTTAAGAGTTTGGGCTCTCATGTTTGGGCTCTCATCCAGATTGTCTGGATTTAAATCCTAACTCTTAATAAATGAGATCGAGTCTGGATACTTAAACTTCCTTTTCCTCAGTTTCTTCAGTTGTAAGATGGATATAACATTCTTGTGACAAATTTGATTCTGCACTGTGTTGGGAAAGCAATCTATTAGAGCCACTTTGATCACTTGTATATTTGTTTTATAAGTAGGAATTTGCCTCTGAGCCACAGTCTTAACTTCAGGAGTATCTGCACAAAATCTTTTCAAGTTTCATTTAGAACTTAATAAGTGGGGTCAAGATTAGAAGGTAAAATGAACTTTCCACAACTTCCTCAAGCATGTTACTGCCCTTAATTTTGTCCTAAAACTACTCTCCAAAACTACCCCCAAAACTACTCTCATCAGTGAAAGTATTCCTTTGGAAATGTAAGACACATCGCATCACTCCTCCACTCAGAATTGTCCTATGGCTTCTCCATTTTCTCAAAATAAAAACTAAAATGCCTTACAATTGCCACTAAGACCATCCAATCTCCCTGTCCTCCCCCATGGATCTTCACCACCTGACCTCATTTCCTGCCTCTCCCTTCAGCCAGACTGCCTTCTGAAGATTGCAGAGACCTTGCAGGCATGCTCCCACCTAAGACCTTCAAACATCTGCTGTCTCTTCTACCAGATGCACACAAAGCTCACCCTTTCACTTCCTTCTTAGCTCCAAAGTCCCCAGTTCACAGGGCAATAAGCTGGCTCCATCACTCCCCAACTCTCCATCCCCTCTTCCCTGGTTTATTTTTCTTCCTGGAACTTAATCACCATAACCTTGTTCATCTATTCACTGTCCACCTTTATGAGGCCAAGACCTTCTTGGTTTGACCACTGATGATTTTCCAATGCCTAGAGCAATGCCTGCTGCTTTGTCAATAACTGTTGAAAGGAAGGGTCTAATCTACGGAGTCACAAAGTGGATGAGGGAGAAGAGCTCCATCTCTCTTGGTTGTGACGTGGAAGGTTCGGATATCCAAGGGAAACTTCCCTGCAGTAGGAAAAAATCAGCAAGGAACCCAGCTCAGCATTCTCCTCTTTGAAGTGAAGAGACACCTATATATTCATTTGTGCAGCAGAATTTCTCCAAACCTTTATATGAAAAAGCAAGATCATTTAAAGGATGGTGGGTGGGAATTTTCTCCAGACCAAGAGGAAACATGCAGGAGTTCCAATAGATGATGGATAATGAGTTGATGGACAGCTTTCAGAATTGTATTTAAATGGCTCTGTTAGTTTGACTCAGAAAACAGTAAAGATATGATGAGAGTGGCTATAGAGAGAATAATACCTTGGCTGTAAAGGCAAGGTCAGAAAGAAAGGGATCCAGCTCCATTGCTACTCCTCCATATTTTCTGTTTTCTACATGAAGGAGGAACTGTGACAGCTAATTAGGATTCTTTGGCAGCTTAAATGGTAACAAGAAGCCAGAGGCTGAGCGTTCTTTCTCAGACACTGGGTAGGCAATTAGACTGTGCAGGAGAATTGCACACTGTTACTTCCAAGATGCTAAAGATCAAAATGACAGAAGTCAGATGTTAGAAGTCAAGCAATACATTTGTGGTCCAAAAAAACCCAATTTAAAAGATTTTCAAGAGTAATTTTCACTTTAGGTGGATGCACCTTTCTTTAGACTTTAACTCTTAGGTAAGATGTGACTCTGTGAGGAATGTGGTTATCCTCAGTTATTTACATGTTAGGTTTGGAGACATTCTAGTTGGGGGACTTTTCTGACTTATTTCTATCTTCCTGGACTTAACTGAGAGTCTGGCGTGTAGCAGTTTCTTAATAAATAAATGGAATGAATCAATGGTAGAATAAACACAGATGTGTATTGAGCATTGATAAACATCCAGTGGGGCATGAAGTACCAGATCCTCTCTGTTTCCTTGCCATAGCATTTTCTGTTACGCTGTCTTTTTGTGAACACACATACTTGATGAAATTTGGATTTTGGATGTGTTGTTTGCTGGATGCCAAGAGGCATCATCTGTCTACACCTGGAGCCAGATGTTCATTACGAGCTAAAGGTTTCTTGTTGAGCACTGCCTGGTCAGGCAGAAGCCCCAGTTGCAAGCATAGTACCTTCCAGGATTCTAAAATGCCTATAAGGGTGAGAGTAACTAATTCCCCTCCACTTCTTTCTATTTTTATTTGGAATATAATTGCTCTACAACATTGTGTCAGCTTGTGCCATGCAACACCGTGAATCAGCCATATGTATACACGTATCCCCTCGCTCTTGAGCCTCCCTTCCACCTTCCCATCCCTAGCCTCTGGGTCATCACAGAGCACTGAGCTGAGCCCCTTGAGTGCTATACGGCAGCTCCCCCCCTGCTATCTGTTTTACTCATGGTAGTGTGTATATGTGAATGCTGCTCTCTCAGTTCACCACCCTTTTTCTTCCCCCTCACCATGTCCACAAGCCCATTGTCTGTGTCTGTGCCTCTATTCCTGCCCTGCAAATAGGTTCATTAGTACCATTTTTCTAGATTCCATATATATGTAATAATATATATATGATATTTATTTTTCTCTTTTTTGACTTACTTAACTCTGTATGGCAGGCTCTAGATTCATCCACATCACTTTAACAGACTTGATTTCATTCCTTTTCATGACCAAGTAATATTCCATTGTGTACATGTGCCACATCTTCTTTATTCATTCATCTGTCGGTGGACATCTAGGCTGCTTCCAAGCCCTGGCTATTGTAAACAGTGCTGGTCACTCAGGCTTCCTCGTGCCTACCTGGTTGTCAGAGGTCCCCCACCAGCACCTGGTGAGTGTCCTAGGTGTGGGGAGACACTGACCCTGTGTCTTTCCTCTCTGCCATCTTGGCTCAACCTCCCTCCATTTCTGTGATAGAAATTATTACTTTGACTTACAATTCTGTGACTGAAAGTAGATTGTTATATGAAGAAGGAAAACATATTGATAACAGGTGCATTAAAGCATGAGTTATAGGTCCTAAGCCCTTTTAAATCCTCTGAGTCAATGCTCAGACATTTAAACACTGTCCTATACAGAGTGCATGTTGTTGGCACAGAGCCTTTGCACTCTTCTTTTGAAACCCAACATAAGAACGATGGTGTTTTGCATGGTGATTTAGGAGTCAAACCTCCATTGGTGGTAAAATGAGGCATACAGCTAGCAGCTCGCACATCACATCTAAAATGGATGTGAGTGTACAACACACTGCTGTGATTCAAATCCCAACTAACATCAGAAACTCTCATCAATGAAGACAGCAGGAGATAATTAGTACCAACCCATCAATACATCTTTACCTTCTGCTTCTACAGAGTTAAAATTAATAGAGGGCAGAAATGATGGCAAAAATGTACATACAAAATCCGATATTTGATATTATACTTAGCCAAAAGTTGTGGAGTTTGTTTTTTGTTTTTTTCCATTATTTGTCTTTCCAGGCCTGGCACTGAGGGTTTCTGCCTTATAAGAACTTGACACAAAGCCTTGACTTTAATTTTAGGGTGAGTTACAGAAGCTTCTGCTGGCTTTTCCCCGAGGGAATGATCTTTGATCCAAGAAGAGGAGAGAAAATGCCAGGAGCATAATGAGTGTTTGTGACTGAGACAAAAACCCAGCTTGGGGCCCTTGCAAGTAAAACTAGGGAGTCAGATTTCTCAGTTTGGAGGCAGTGGTCACAGTCAAGGAGAAGAATCAGTGTGGTTTCAGATCCCACATGCAGACCTTCTTTGGACCCTCAAGTCTCTGAGCAACACTGAACTGGCTGGAGTGTTCAGAGATCTATCCCGGGTCCCAGGCCTCTCCAGTCTGGGCACAACTCAGGCCATAAGAAATAGCAGAGGCCAGGCCAGGTAATGCTCAGGTATTGATGAAAACCAGAGGTAAGCATTCAAGCCACCACTCTCCAGGGAAATATCTTTTTTTTCCCAGAGTCAGATTAAGACTCTAGAGGCCCAAAGTTCAGAAAATATTGTGGAGGCTACCATATGGTATTCAAAATTAAAACTGCACTGAAAGGCTTATAACTAGTCTAATGAAGAGCTTAATTATAAACATAAATCATTCAGCAAATAATTACTGAGTTTTTGATGCACAGAAGGCATGGTTTTCAGGTGCTGTAGATTCAGGAGTGAGCAAAACAGAGTCCTGCCCTCATGATTTCAAGAGGAAAAAAGAAAATCCTATTTTCACGTATATATTCTATATCCCCTATATCTTATACATATTTCTTCACAAATATAATTTCATATACTTTACAGAAGAGTAAAGTAGGAGATATTTTCTTATAAATTTTATATCTGATACAACCTATAATATATAGTTTCATATATAAGCAGACATGGGCTTCCCAGGGGGCATTAGCAGTAAAGAGCCCACTTGCCAATGCAGGAGACATAAGAGACATGGGTTCGATCCCTGAGTTGGGAAGATCCGTGAAGGAGGGCATGGCAACCCACTCCAGTATTCTTGCCTGGAGAATTCCATGAGCAGGAGCCTGGTGGGCTAAAATTCATAGGGTCACAAAAGTCACACGACTGAAGCAACTTAGCACACACCCACGCGTAGGCAGATGTATATCCTGTATATACACTTTCATATATATGTAGTTTCACATATATGGTTTTCTCCATGGAGGTTAAAAATAGGATATATATGTAAATATCCTGTTTGCATATTGTTTATTTACAGATGCATATTGCATATATATATATATATATTCGATATAATCTATCTATATCCTATAGAAAGTTTTTCTTTTTTAATCAATTAATTTTAATTTTTGGCTAAGTCAGGGTCTTAGTTGTGGCATGTGGGATCATGTGTCAAATCATCATGGTTGTATACCTTAAATTTACACAATGTTACATGTTGAGTACATCTCATCAAAGCAAGGAGGGGAAAGCGAGCAAAAAACGGGTCTAATATTGAAACCATGGGTGATTCTGGTTTTTTGTCTCTGTGAAAAGAAAATGCATAAAAACAGGAAGGATTATGATGCTGCTGTAATAACAAAGTAATAAAGTACAATAAACTTAAATAAGGCTTCATGATGCTTATAAAAATGAAAGAATAAATCAATTTTCGTATTTCATCCGACTTAATCCATCGCTGATTTTCACACTGATTTCAAATACCGCTAAGAAAGAAAAATACTGGAGGTAAAACGTGACCCAAGGCTGACAATGTTGATTGTGAAGCGCGTCCTGGTTTCGGTGATGTTACAGAGAGAAGGCGAGAACAGTCTAAGGACAGATGAAATTCAGTCCTTTTCTTAGGGACAGAATCCTACTAGGCTTGCAAAGTCTGCTTTAGGCAAATGCTAGATTCTTAAAAGGGTTCTTTTTGTTTGTTTTCTTTTTCAGTATCCTTAGGGAAGGTGTGTCTAAATGCTCAAAGCAGGAGTCATATTGGCTAATACTTCAAAGGTGTTCCCACTTAAAATTGAAAATCTGCCTTTAAGGAAGTAGCTAAAGACCACCCTCATCTCCTTGTCTGTGGCCCCTTCCTCCTTCCATCTGTGAAGTCAGCAGAGTTGCGTCTCTGTGCTCACTCTGATTCCTTTTCTGCCTCTGTCCTCCACTTCCAAGGGCCCCCTGGCTACACTGGGCCCTCCTGAATCACCCAGGATGGTCTTTGTGTCTCACAGTCGGCTGATCACAGACTCGGTTCCATCTACAACCTCTGTCATGAAACCCAATCTGTGCACAGTTTCCAGGAAGCAGGGTGTTGACATCCTTGGGGGCACTCTGTGCTGCCCAACACAGGCTACCTTGCCAACATCTCTGCCAACCTGATGTGCTTCTCTTGATATTTAGACGATGAAGTGTCACATACACCCTTTTCTCCTGAACATCTCTGGCTTAAAGGTGACACAACAGGAGAGAGAACAGCCAAACATGGTCTCTTGTGGCTTGTGATGGCCATGCACACCTTCCTCCAGATTGAACATCACACGTTTTATCCATCTGTAGGGGGGACTGGGTCAGCCCAGCCCAGCCCAGCCCTTCATATCCAGCTACACTTTGCAGGAGTCGGTGGTGGCCATGTGCCATATTCCTTTGCATGTCCCTCTTGCCTCTTGCAAGCTCACCCCCACCATCACCTAATCCCTGGGCTTTAATTCCAAAGCCTGAGCAGGAACCCTCTCCCTTACTTCTCAGAAGTTGGAGACTTGAGAATTTTTACCTCAAACCACGATTTTAGTCTCACTTTCATTATCTCCAAGCATATCAGACACTTTGTTTGTTCAAGGGCTCCCACACTTTCAGAGTATGGGTCACCAGCCTCTGACATTGTGAAGGGGGATAGTTTGGATGCTTCCAAATGCTATAGGTATTTGGGGGGCTTCCTTCTGATGGTTTGATGGGCAGTAACCTCTCGAGGACTTTCCTCTCCTCTCTCCTGGGGGCCTGAGGGCCAGAGAGATTTTCCTCTCAGAAACACTATCCTCCCACAATAAAACAACCCTTTATTCTGCAATCCCAATCCCCTCGTTGACCAGCCATGGCTGACTTGAGCGTATTGGGGGACAGTGTATCCACTCACCAAAATACCGAAAAGCAGGTTCGTGGGGACAGGAGGAGATGTGAAGTTCAAACAGTATAGCCACACCGTGTTTGATATTTCAGATACTGAAGGAATAGTGTAATCAGGGCAGCTAATAGGTAGAATGTAATTTAGCATATTTCTTACAGTGGGCCACTTTTGAAAATGGAGGGAGATGGTACTCATGATGAAAGATGTAAAGCTGACTTGTCCTGGGCAAACCAGGGTGTGCAATGACCCCAAATAGGAGCAAAGGGCTGTGCTTGCTTCACTGGGTGGGGTGCATCTGATATTTAGGGCAAGAATTCTGAGCTCAGAGAAACTGAACCGTGAGCACTGATGTGTTTTCTGTGGCTCAGAGCCGGAAAGCAGTCTCTCACTGAATAGCAATCTATAATTGAATGCCATTTCCAAAGAAAAAGTCACCCCTGAGGTTAGACTTGGAAGGAACACGATAGCGATTCTGGAATGCCTCTGGGGTTCACACACTGAACTGTTCAGTTTAAGGAAAATTCACGTCCTGGATCCTTTCATGCAGTGTTTTCTAAGGTAGAATATATAACATTTTTCTAGAGGGTGAGAAGAACACTTTCTATATTAGCAGTTTCTATTTATTTTAATGTTTACTAGGCTAACATATGTCTGGGACATCCAACTGTGATTTTACGGATATTCTTCCTTGGGACCAGACTAAATTTAAAAAGTTGTTAGTATAAAGAAGATGTAAAGAAACATATTAGTAAACGATAATACAGGTGGTACGTGGGAAGAATAAGAAACAGTGAAGGTGGTACACAAGGGATCAGACAATGCCGCTTCGACATACAATTGCATTAAAGTGGAGGAATTGTTGCCTTCTTCAATAAGCGTGGGTAACCCTCTTCATGGAAACGGGAGATGGCTCTGTTGCGTACTCATTAAAAGTATGATTCTATAGGAAAAGACACGGGTAAGGCCCCAGTGTCATACAACGATTCATCGTCCCTTCCTAGAATGCCAGAACTATAGGTCATCATTCTAATTGTGAGGATGCAGTGGTACAAATGGCAACCCACTCCAGTGTTCTTGCCTGGAGAATCCCAGGGATGGGGGAGCCTGGTGGGCTGCCATCTATGGGGTCGCACAGAGTCGGACACGACTGAAGCTACTTAGCAGCAGCAGCAGCGGCAGTAGTACAAAAAAGAAACCTCCACTCTGTATAGCTGACTTTATTAGTATTTTTAAAAAGTAAATGTTCTGGGGACTTCCCTGGTGGTCCAGTGGCTAAGACCACAGTCCCAAATGCAGGGAGCCCAGGTTCAATTCCTGGTCAGGGAACTAGATCCCACTTGCTGCAACTAAAGATCCTATTTGCTGCCTCAAAGACTGAAGATCTCATGTGCCACAACTAAGACACAAGGCAGCCAAATAAATATATATTTTTTTAATTAAAAGTTCTAGTTTCATGATTATGATAGAAGTTTATAACCTAAGCTAAATTTAAAAAATACTTTTAAGTAATACAATCTGAGACTTTCACTCCAGTTTCTCCCTGCTCACCCTTCCATTACCACCACCACATCCCTGACACCCTTGCCTAAATCCCTCCAGCCCCATTTTCCAAGATCTTGAAGCTCAGTTGAGTCACTCCGGTGTGTCCAAGTCTTTGTGACCCCATGGACTGCAGCACGCCAGGCTTCCCTGTCCATCACCGACTCCTGGAGCCTGCTCAAACTCATGTCCATAGAGTCGGTGATGCCATCCAACCTTCTCATCCTCTGTTGTCCCCTTCTCCTCCCACCTTCAATCTTTCCCAGCATCAGGGTCTTTTCCAGTGAGTCAGTTCTTCGTGTCAGGTGGCCAAAGTATTGGAGTTTCAGCTTCAGCATCAGTCCTTCCAATGAGTATTCAAAACTGATTTCCTTTAGGATGGACTGGTTGGATCTCCTTGCAGCTTGAAGCTTGAAGCTTGACGCTACTCACTTATTAATAGTATTCTCCCATCTCCCCTTCTCCATCTGTATCTGTTACAGTAAGGCTTGCTGCTGTAGCAAATAAAGCTCCATATTTAAGAAGCCTAACACAACCAGCGGAGAAGGAAATGGCAACCCACTCCAGTGTTCTTGCCTTGAAAATCCCCATGGGTGGAGGGGCCTGGTGGGCTGCAGTCCATGGGGTCGCTAGGAGTGGGACACGACTGAGCGACTTCACTTTCACTTTTCACTTTCATGCATTGGAGAAGGAAATGGCAACCCACTCCAGTATTCTTGCCTGGAGAATCCCAGGGACGGGGGACCCTGGTGGGCTGCCATCTCTGGGGTTGCACAGAGTCGGACACGACAGAAGCGACTTGGCAGCAGCAACGACACAATCAGAGTTTACTTTCCTTTCTACAATCTTGGCATTGGTTGTCATCCTCCACGTGGTGATTCAGGGTGGAGCTCCTTCCATCTTGTGGCTTCTCCATCCCCTGGGGCTCCTCTAGCGCCATCTGGTGGAGCTGCGGAGAGCGTGGCGAATCACACACAGTGGTTGATGATGGCTAGGCCTGAGCGTGGTGTGCCTCCACTCTCCTGTCATTGGCTGGAACACAGTCACATGGTCTCACCTAAGTGCAAGGGAGGCTAGGTGTGTACTGACAGAGAAGTTCTCTGAGTGGAGGAGACTCAGGTCTAAAGAAGTAGGAGAGCCTGTAGGCAGCTAATTATTTATATTAAATTGACACGTGTCATGTTATAAAGGTATGATTTACCACAGATTTTTATAACATAAAAATATGATATCTAAAATTATTATTCACTTTTAAAAAATTTAAATTTAAGTATAGTTGATTTACAGTGTTTTAGGGGTAAAGTTAAGTGATTCTTTTATTCATGTATATATGTGTGTGTTTATATATTTTTTAGATTATTTTCCATTTTAGTTTATTACAAGATAGTGAGTATAGTTCCCTGTGCTATACAGCAAGGCCTTGTTGATGATCTCTTTTCTATACAGTAGTGTCTATATGTTAATCCTGTACTCCTCATTTATCCCCCACCCTCACTTGGGTGGCCATGTTTGTTTTCAATGTCTGTGAGTCAATTTCTGTTTTGCAAATAAGTTCATTTGTATAATATCTTAGATTTCACATGTAAGTGATATCATATATTTGTCTTTCTCTGTCTGGCTTACTTCACTTAGTATAATAATCTTTTAGGTCCCCCCATGTGGCTTCAAATGCATTATTTTATTCCTTTTTATGTCTAATACTCCATTATGGAGAAGGAAATGGCAACCCACTCCAGTATTCTTCTCCGGAAAATCCTATGGACAGAGGAGCCTGGTGGGCGATAGTCCATAGGGTCGCACAGAGTCAGACATTACTTGGTGACTAAACCACCAATATTACATTGTGCATATACACCACATCTTCTTTATCCATTCATCTGTTGATGGACATTTAGGTTGCTTCCATGTCATGGCCATTGTAAATAGTGCTTCTGTGAATGAACATGGTTTTAATAAATTCTGAACCTTCATAAGATACTAATATTATACTAAGACTTCCGTGGCTGTCCAGTGGTTAAGATTCCACACTTCCAATGCAAGGGGTGTAGGTTCGATCCCTGGTCTAAGAACATAGATCCCACATGTTGCATGGTGCAGCCAAGAAAAAAAGGATACTAATATCATGCAAAATCAATTGTGAAGAAACGAAGTTGTCCTTTTGCAATGAATCTGCAATTGCTGTTGCAGTTTAGCAAGTAATGATGAGTACACACTAACCCCTCGTGGTCTTGCTGGTCCCAGCAGTGTCCTGAGCACTCAGACCCATCGCTCACTTCGCCTTCCGAATGTCCCTGTAAGGAAGGTCCTGTGTTATAGATGAGGAACCGGGGGCATGTGCCCAAGCTTGGACTCAGGCTGTCTGGCCCCAGGCTTCACCAGGATATTGATCACAGATGAAGACAATTTGTGATAAAGGAGGAGACAGAAGGGAGAGGCCTTTTTCAGGAGGCGGGGAGGCAGGAACAGTGCAGCCTGCAGAGGGATGGGGTGGATGATCACACAAAGGACAGGGCAGGGAGGAAGCAGACCCCTGTGCTGCACAGGAGATTCCTGGACCCCTTCCAGTGGAGCACGACCATATGCAGAGGCCTGGGAGCGATGAAGATTGGAGTCTGGCCCCAGAAGAGCAGGTGAAGCTGAGCCACAGGCAGTGTACCCAGAAGGTTCCTGAATGTGGCTACAAAACAACTGCCCGAATCAGGCTCGACAAGCAGGACCTAAACCAGAGGTGCACCAGACAGGGGCCCTGGGCTCACCTGGACTTCAGATACGCAGAGGTTTCTGCACTCTGAATAGATGAACAAGCAGAACCCCCTTGGACTTACTCCCTGCCCCTGCAAGGGGCTCCCAGCAGCTCCTCAAAACCCTGCAGAAGGGTCTGGCCTTTTGCAGACTGCAAGCCTCTCTGAACCCTGCTGTTGATGGGAGTCAGGCTCAACACCTAATCTTGACTTTTTAGTGCAACCCTCCACAGGTCTGAGCATTTCTAGTGGCAATTTCATCGAGAGGTTTTTCATGGTGTTGTCAGGGGAAAATCATTTATTTAAACAGGACACATTTCCAAGGCCTCTGGATTGTTTCAGTCTACGCATGGCTGCATACTAAGTCACTTCAGTCATGTCTAACTCTTTGCAACCATGGACTGTAGCCTGCTAGGCTCCTCTGTCCCTGGGATTCTCCAAGCAAGAATACTGGAGGTGGTTGCCATGCCCTCCTCCAGGGGATCTTCCTGACCCAGGAATTGAACCTATGTTTCATGTCTCCTGCATTGGCAGGCAGGTTCTTTACCACTAGAGCCACCTGGGAAACCCCCCTATGCAGTCTACTTCAGAGCGAAGTTGCTTAAGTTCACCAATGCGGAGGTGATTAGATAGATAGATGGGCTTCCCTGATAGCTCAGTTGGTAAAGAATCCACCTGCAGTGCAGGAGACCCCGGTTGGATTCCTGGGTCAGGAAGATCCCCTGGAGGAGGGTATGGCAACCCACTCCAGTACTCTTCGGCTTCTCTGGTGGCTCAGCTGGTAAAAAATTCGCCTGCAATGCAGGAGACCTGGGTTTGATCCCTGGTTTGGGAAGATCCCCTGGAGAAGGGAAAGGCTACCCACTCCATTATTCTGGCCTGGAAAATTCCATGGACTGTATAGTCCATGGGGTGGCAAAGACAACCAAGCAACTTTCACTTTCTTTTAGATAGATAGATAAAAAGAAACTGTAAGCATTCCTTTGGGAAATCTTAAACCAACCGATTTTGAGAAGCAAACTTAGAATGTTGTACATACATAAATTCCCAGTTGTTGATATATTTGGAAATGACTAGGGGGGAAAGCTTGACTTTCTAGGTGGAGAAATTCATCAAGAATTTGCAATGTGATGACTTGTCTTCATCAGTTCCTTCTATTTATTTATTTAAGTTTGGCTTTGCTGGGTCTTCGTCGCTGAGCAGGCTTTCTCTAGTTGTGGCGGGCGGGGGCTACTCTCAAGTCGCAGCGTATAGGCTGCAGGGGCTTCTCTTGTTGCAGAGGACAGGCTCGAGGTACACGGGATTCAGTATTGCAGCACGTGGGCTCAGTTGTTTGGTGCATGGGGTTACTTGTCACATGGCATGGGGCATCTTCCTGGAACAGGGATCAAACCCATGTCCCCTGCACTGGCAGGCAGATTCTTAACCACTGGACCACCAGGGAAGTCCTCCTTTGTTTGCTTTAAATGCTCTTTTGATTGAAAATGCGATTCTTTTTTCTGTCGTGCTATACCCTTTGTCCTAGTGCTGACAGATAATAGAAACTGTCTTTTCTTGAAACCTTAGAAACGCTTTTTCCTCTGTAGGTGGTCATCTACTCTCCTCCATGCTCTGTGTATCCTCTGGTCCTTTCCTTGCGGCAATGCCAACAAGCTCCTGCATCTTCTCTCTCTGGGGGTAGAAGTGGGAATTTTAACCTGATCAGCTTCAAGTTCAATTCCAAGACGATTCTGTAGTTTTAGAAAGTAAACAAGTTCAGCCCAGATTCAACCCAGCTCACGTTCATTGGTGTTAGACTTGAGGTCCTGTGAAATAATTTCCACCCAGGTTCTGCTTTGTTTAGCAAATTAGCCCCCTCTTCTCCTGTGGGGCTCAGCCTTGGGTCAGCTCAGGTCACCTGAAGCAGAAGTACATGCTCCCACCTCCTGGCTTTGCCCAAACGCTTGTCCTGTTTTTCCTCCTAATTTAATGCATGAAACATTTCTGATGAAACAACCAAAGGAGATTTTTATAGGAAAGAGGAAGTAGGTTAAGGGGAGGGGCATGAAGCCCCCTCTGAGTCAGACTTAGCACCTTCTCTCGATCACCAGATAATACAGGGCTGAAGAGAACAAGTCATTGGGAAAAAAGAAGGAAAAAAAAAAATAGTCCCAAAGATAAGATCACATGTGTATATTCTTAGAGTGGATTGTGCCTGAGGATGGATGGTCCTGAACTTCACATATAAAGCCATGAAGAGACTAACATCCAGTGTAGCTCTTCTGTATGCTATGGGGATGCCATGAATATGCCCAGGACTGACATAGCCCCTGAGACCCCCATTCCTGTAAGCATTTTGGCCCCGCAAAATCCCATCAGCCAGTACTCTTCTCTTTGGCTTCGGAACAGCCCATACAGAAGACAGCCCACAGAGGAGAGGAGCTCAGAAGAGCTCAGTCCTCTACTGAAATGCAACAGCAGACGGGCACTCCTGAAACACAACCAGCTTCTGCGTTCAGTCCTGGTTATTTGTGGGATGTGAGGAATTCTGACAGTGAGAGACATGAGATAGGAGGGCATCCCTAGTCCTCTTGGAGCCCGTCCAGACCTTCTATCTTCCCTGCCCTGTTGCTGGTGTGATGCCTGGCTCCATTAGAGTCTGCCTTGCCGAGGACCACAGACTCAGTGGTGGCGGGGAGCATGGTGACATGAGCGGTTGGGGAGCGGGGATGTGGAGGGTATGTGTGTGCACAGTTCTCCCAAGGCAGCTTTTGTCGTCTCTCTTGTAATAAAACCATGTCCACAGGGAAATTTACCTCTATGAAGAGAAAAACATCAACCTTAGCTCAACAATAAATGGCAACCAGCATGTAACTTCTTTTAAGAGGGAAAACATGAAGGGCTTTCTGTAAAACTGGGGAGAAGGTCCCCACTAAAGGGGGGAAGCCACCGCTGATAGCTTACAGTGAATGATGTCTGATTCATGATCTCTGAAGAAGATTTAGTTTCGGGACCAGAGACCAGGCTTGACCACTCAAGGCTTTTGTGTAGCAGAAGTTTTATTACAGTGAAAATGGACAAAGAAAGTTTCTGACATAGACATCAGCAGGGGGATGGAGAACGCCCCCCTTGCTAGAGTTAGCAAGGAAAGGAATTACATACTTTTTAATTTAGTTGTTACAATAAATCAAAGGAATGTCTCAAGGTTGTAAAAATTTTACCAGACCCACTCCCACAACTTACATTTTAGTATAACAGGATTAGAACTTAACAATAGAAAGATCCTTCCAGACCCACTCCCATAATATACGTTCTAAGATATCAGGATTAGTCAGAAGGTTTTCAGGAAGGAGCAACTGTCCGCAAGCAGGATACGTTGTTGTTATATAATCCTTAGTACAGAGTTTAAACCAAGTTGTTTGTTGTTAATCATTAGTTCCAGGCTTAAAGAAAAAAAAAAAAACATTTTAATGTGACAAGACTCAGGAATGTAAAGAAAAAAAAAATGTTTGTCCTTTCCTCCTGGAGAATTCCAGACCCCTATCTCCTCCTCAAGAACCCCAGACCCCTCTCTCCTCAAGGACCCCCAGACTTTTTATCAACCTGCCTAGGAATTGACTCTCTCACCACCCGGCCCCAGATAATCGTCCCTGTGACACTGGCCCAGTGCTGCCAGAGCTAGTAACTCTTCAAGAGAAACTAGAAATCCAGGTTCTTGGGTAAAATCTCTCTCTCTCTTTTGGTGGGTAACAGCTTTATTGGTGGGCTTTTCTCATGGCTCAGTGCTAAAGAATCCACCTGCCAAGCAGGAGACGTGGATTTGATCCCTGGTCGGGAAGATCTCCAGGAGAAGGAAATGGAAACCCACTCCAGTGTTCCTACCTAGAGAATTCCATGGACAGAGGAGCCTGGAAGGCTGTAGTCCATTGGGTTGCAAAGAGTCAGACAGGACTGAGCATTCACACAAGGTATAGAGAGCTGATATAGATATCCGCTGATATCTATAGAAGTAGGTGTGAATGTATGTATACAAACACACAGAGTCACACGTGCACAGACACACTCATACACCTCACTAGTTTTGTTTCTCTAGAGAACCCTGATTGATACACCATCCCACCAAGGCAAGTGTGGGTGGTTTTGGTCTTGCTTATTGTGTGGTGGCAGGATACACCCACCATTCAACAGGAAGGTCAATTGCTTTTGCTCCACATTTCATTCATATGGCGGCAGAGAAATCCTTCATACCTTCGCTCATGCCCACCCCCGCTAGATTCTGTGTTTGATGTGTGTCAGAAGCTTTGCTAGGTGCTCAGGACACTGAGATGAATGGAACACATGGTGGCAGTAAGAAACAGAGGAATCTGTCTGCACTAAAAGGAAAACAGCTTTTCAAATCAGTGCACTAAAGTATTACATGGGAGATGATAGAAAAATGAATGGAGCGTAACAGGTCCGCACAGGAGGGAACGGTCACAGCTGCACAGAGGAAGAGGGTGATCAAAGAATGACTCTGAAGCTGGATCAGCTGAGATTAAACAGGATCTCATCCAGTGTGTGGTTTAGAAGAGATGCATCCTAGGCAAAGGAAATGGCTTTTCACAAGGCAGAGGGGAAAACAGCCTGGGTCCTACATCCGGCAGGTTAACCTAGAGTTAGAGGTAGGACCTCGCTGGGAAATCGGGCAGGAGATCATCTAGAGAGCAATACATGTGCCCTGCTAAAGTTTGGGCTTTATCCTGCAGGGATGGGAGCCATTGCATAGATTTCAGAAACGCAATGGCATCTTCAGATTTCCACTTCAGAAAACTCTCCCTCATGTTGCAGAATCAATCAAAGCAGGGTGAGGAATTAGAGGCAGAGAGACCAATCTGGAGGTCATTGCAATAGTCTGGGTGAGACATGATAAAGTAGGGATACAGAGAAGAGGACGTATTTTAGAGGCTCTATTTTAGATGGAGTCTTCCAGCTTGGATGACTGATCGGGTATCGGAAATGAAGGAGGAGGAGGAATTTCAGATGGCTTCCACAATTCTGGATGGAGAGTAGCACCTGACCTCTAAGCAAGAGAAGAAACAAATCTGAAGAGAAATGAACTTAGTTTGTTTATAATGAGTATGCGCTGCCTGCAGCGTTTCCTGTGTCTGCTCACAAATCCCATTCGCACTGCTACGACCCGAGTCCAGCACATCATCCTTTACCTGGATAATTGCAACATCCTTCTTATGGGTCTCCGTATTTCCTTCCATGATCCCATAAAGTCCATCAAATCATGTCCTCTCTCTGCTGAAGCCCTCCAGTATCTTGTCATCCCCCCCAGGAAAAAAAAATCCAAATGCCTTTCCATGGTTTATAAGTCTTGATGTCATCTGACCCTAACTCTTACCATGTTCCCCTTACCGGATTATGACTGCCCTGGTCTGCTTTCCTTTTCTTTTGGAGGGCAGTGCTTGATGAGCCAGGAGACAACAGAAGGGAGTTATGCTCTCTGCCCTTTCTGCTTCCTGTCTGCGATGCTCTTACCCCACATCTGGGGTTGGCTACCTCCTTCCCATCACTCGACTCTCAAATGTCATTTTCTCAAAGACCTTTCCTGACCACCCCCATCTTAAGCAGTCCCATTGCTCTACTTAATCTTTCCCATCATTTCCTTCACAGACCTTCAGTTCACTTTCAGTTCAGTCGCTCAGTCGTGTCCAACTCTTTGCAACCCCATGGATTGCAGCACGCCAGGCTTCCCTGTCCATTACCAATTCCCAGAGCCTACTGAAACTCACGTCCATCATCTCAGTGATGCCATCCAACCATCTCATCCTCTGTCGTCCCCTTCTCCTCCCACCTTCAATCTTTCCCAGCATCAGAGTCTCTTCCAATGAGTCAGTTCTTCATATCAGGTGGCCAAAGTACCAGAGTTTCAGCTCCAGGATCTGTCCTTCCAATGAATATTCAGGACTGATCTCCTTCAGAATGGACTGGTTGGATCTCCTTGCAGTCCAAGGTACTCTCAAGAGTCTTCTCCAACACCACAGTTCAGAAGCATCAATTCTTCAGTGCTCAGCTTTCTTTATAGTCCATACATGACAGACATGAAATACATGACTACTGGAAAAACCACAGCTTTGACTAGATGGACCTTTGTGGTAAAGTAATGTCTCTGCTTTTTAAAATGCTGTCTAGGTTGGTCGTAGCTTTTCTTACAAGGAGCAAGCGTCTTTTAATTTCATGGCTGCAGTCACCATCTGCAGTGATTTTGGAGCCCAGAAAATAAAGTCTGTTACTGTTTCCATTGTTTTCCCATCTATTTGCCATACTATCCAAAAGTTTCCCTGTGATATCCATGAAAGCAAAGACCTGACTTCCTTGGCTTCAGCATCTCCTGGATGCCTAGAACAGTGCAGAGCACACAGTAGGAGCTCAGTATGTTGACACTGACATCATTGCAGTGCAAGGCTCTCTGAGTTGCTGCGCTCGGTCTCAGTAGTTGTGTGTGAGTTTAGTTGCCCCAAGGCACGTGGGATCTTAGTTCCCTGATCAGGGATCGAACCCGTGTCCCTTACATTGGAAGGTGGATTCTTAACCACTGGACCACCAGAGAATCCCTACTCATTTGAAACCACATGGGCTCTCCATCTTCTGGTTGATTTTTTCATATCATTCATCATTTTCCAACCTACTACATAGTGTACTTATTTATCATATTGATTGTTTATTGTCTCTACCCACATTAGAATATATGCCCCACAAGAACAGGAATTTTTGTTTTATTGACTGATGGAGCCCATGTAGGAACATTTCTCATTGAGCACGCATTAGGTCCTCAATAAAATATTTGTTTTAATGAATGAATTCATTGACAACTTGCAAGTGAGAGTAACCCTTCCCTGTGATTCCACTTGTAAGTATCTAATATTTTTTTTCCTTTCATCCTATTAATTCCCCATTTTGTGAGAATTAAATATCACCTATTGTGGTTTTGCCAACAAGATAATTTTCAGGACTTTGGAATCTCCAAACCATGTGCCATGTTAAAGAGAAGACTCTAGTGGGAATTCCTTAGTGGTCTGACACTTAAGAATCCACCTTTCAATGCAAGAGACATGGGTTTGATCCCTGGTCCAGGAACTAAGATCCCACATGCCGTGGGCCACTTAAGCCCATGTGCTACAACTGCTGAGCACACAAACCACAAGGAAAGATCCTGCCTGCCACAGCTAAGACCTAATGCAGCCAAATAAATAAATACATATTAAAAGAGAGAGAGAAAGCTATGGCATTTGGGCAAAGCCACTGAAGGCAATCCTTGGCTTTATTGGCATATTTCCCTTCCAATGTGTTTGACAGACTGTTTCCCAAATGGCAGCTTTTCTTCTCAGCCTGAATACACCTCCATGCCTGGCAGTTTGCTTGGTCACATCTGGGACTGGGCAATGCCCAAGATGCATATAGAGGAAAGTAGCTGTATTTCTCAGACACTAATTGCTGAATTTGGTTCTCACACCTGTGACGGGCAGGGCCAGGCTGCCATCAGTGTCTGCCCTTCAGCAAAGCTAATTACTGACAGTGAGATCTTCACATTTTCTCAGAGGCCCCAGCAAAAACCTCAAAATGGATTTTAATGCCTGTAATGAAAAGAAACGTATTCTCTGTAGGGTTGTAGAAAGAGTCATCCAAGCAAAGTGAATAGGGGATGGAGAGTTCCAGAAGACCAGGATTCACCTGGTTCTAGCACAGAGAACAAAAAAGTGATGTTTCTAATATTTAGATGTCTCGGGACTTCCCTGGCAGTCCAGTGGTTAAGACTCCATGATTCCACTGCAGTGGGCACAAGCGCAATCCCTGGTTGGGGAGTGAAGATCGTGCATGCCTTTTGGTATGGCCAAAAAATAATAAGTTTCTTTTAAAAATTAAATTAATATTTAGACTTCTCTTGGAGACCTGCTTTCTTCTATGGCTTTTGCCATGTGGTGGGAAGATTTTCTGAAGTTCAAGCTGTTCAACCGCTAAGTCGTGTTTGACTCTCTGACCCCATGAACTGTAGCACACCAGGCTTCCCTGTCCTTCACTATCTCCCAGAGTTTGCTCAAACTCATGTCCATTGACTCAGTGATGTTATCTAACCATGTCATCTCTGCCACCCCCTTTTCCTCCTGCCCTCAATCTTTCCCAGCCTCAGGGTCTTTTCTAATGAGTCAGTTCTTCACATCAGGTGGCCAAAGTATTGGAGCTTCAGCTTCAGCATCAGTCCTTCCAATGAATATTCAGGAGTTATAGTTATAAATGGCAGCTGCATCTGAGCCCAGTAGAACCATATCGCGTGTGAATTTGTCATGGTAATTCAAGTACACACATGAGCTTAGAGAGAGAATTTTTTTTTTTTTTTTCCGTGCTATGAGGCCTGTGGAATCTTAGTTCCAAGACGAGGGCTCAAACCTGTGCCCCCTGCATTGGTGTCTTAATCATGGACCACCAGGGAAGTCCCTCAAAAGAGAAGTCTTAATCAAATAATAAGGAGATTTCACACCTTCCACATGCAGAGGAGCTTCCTGGGGGCAATGGGGAAAAGGGAGCCAGAATCTACTCTTCCCCGATGATCTCCCTCCCCAGACGGTTCTCAGGATGTGAGCATCTCCCTGCAGAAGCTTCTGAAAATGCCTAGTTTCACATAGCATGGTCTCTGATCCAAGCCCCCTCAGTGGATCCAGCGTTCATCCAAAAAATGATGACCAATTCTAGAGCTGGGAGGGTGCTGGACCGTGCTGGAATTACTGAGACAGTCTCTGGATCCAATGCAGTGCTTCTCAAAGGAGTTTGCGATCAGTGGGGAGGGGAGGTGTATGTTCTGCAAAATATTTTGCCTTACATCCTCACCCCTATAGGAGATTTCATTCTGCTAAGTCTAGAAGGTTCTTGGGCATGACAAAAACAAACTTGAGGCCTTCCCTGGTGGCTCAGTGATAAAGAATCCGCCTGCCGACACAGGAGACATAGGTTCAATTCCTGGTCCAGGAAGATCCCAAATGTGGTGGATCAACAAGCCCATGCACCACAACTACTGAGCCTGTGCTCTTAAGCCCAGGAGACGCCCCTACTGAAGTCCTCTCGCCCTAGACCCCGTGCTCCGCAACAACAGAACCCATCACAATGAGAAGCCCTCAAACCACAACTAGAGAGTGGCCCCCACTCTCTGCAATTAGAAGAAAGCCCTGGCAGCAGCAAAGACCCACCACAGCCATAAATAAATAAAATTATTTCTTGTAAAAGAACAAACTTGGAAGGCTAAGGATCCTAATTCCAGGATGTTAGGTAGACAAAGCATCATTGCATTTGCAACAATAATCAGTTTTGTTAAGCAGCCTTGCTTTATTAGGATGATTTCATTTATATAGCACTTTATAGGTTTCCAAATACTTTCTTATATTCTCCTCATTTACAGAAACTTGTAAGACAAATGAGGAAGCAGAAACACATAATGTTAAATGACATTCTTGGTATCTGATAGCCAAGTCAGAAGTGACATAGAAATCTAGCTCTGGATATCACGTGCTGGGGTCGTCTCAGCCCACCATGTTGCTTTCCCTTGAAAAACAGATCATCTTTTTTTCAGACAGCCTAATTATGACTTTGAAGGAGTATTTATATAGCCAGGCTAAGCTCATTCTGGTCCAATTCTTATTAAAATAGAAGTGCATTTCCCTCTTCTTTTGAATCACAACTTAAAATGATTCTGAAATTCAAGCAATTGGAAGATAGGCTTGGCTTTTTTCACAATCTCTGAAAACCCTGAAAAAGAATGACAGATTTTCATCACCTGTTCCACACAGGCAGATTGTTAAAAAGCTGAGCGTTTCGTGGGGGGGAGGAGACAATCCATTAGGCAGAAGTTAAAGCCCCTCCCTCAGAATTCACTCAATACATTAGTCATTATGGGCATTCATAAAAATAATCACGCACATCTCTGACTCCATTCACAAATGCAAAGTGACAGCCTATGACTTAGCTACAAAAAGGATATTATCAGGATGAAAAGAATTGGAGAGGACATTGAGGCTGTGGGAAGGAGAAAGTGGAAGAATTGAACATTGGCATAAATATAAATCACAAAAGAAGCTTGCATTAATGCAATGTGAGAGTCAGAAACTGCCCTGCTGATGTTGAAAAGATCATATACTCACGGGATGAAGAGTCCCCCAGGCTGGGAATCTTTGGTGAGAAATAAGCAGGGTTTGGACCAAAAGGAGGCAGCTAGAAACAGGCTGCTTGAGCTGGCCTGAGAAATAATGTCTCATTAGAGAACATCCTTTTTTACAATTTTTTAGGTACAATGTAGGAGAAATGTCCAGGGACACAAAGTATCATGCCCTTCATCTCACAAGTAGTTTTTCTTAAAATACAGTCCATTTTAGAGACTTTTGGAGGAGGCAAGGTTTATTCATCTTTATAGCAATAAATCCTGGGCATATTTGCTTGCTCTCTTCACTGAAATTTGTACCTCACATCTGTTGGTGATTAGTTACTGCCTCGAGGATCTTCTCTGCCAGCCTCAGATGTCATCATCTTTTATTTATTCACAGTTTGCATACGCTAAGAGCATTCGAGAAACAATCTCCCCCCATTGCTTCACCCCTAACCTAGAAAGAGCAGCTCTAAGTGAGAAAGGGATTTGGAGACTTCCTGATTATTCATGAAGAAGTCAGACCGCCCTGGACCCAATTAAGGACTGGCTGCAGTCCAGCAGGGTATCCCTAAGTGTGGACATGATTCAACTCATAGCCAGTGTAAGAATTCTAGGTGGTACATAGATCATAGATGGATGCTTTTGAAACACAATATTTGTGTGTTTCATTTAATCTCTTAGAAACTGTAAGTAACATATCAAAACTGGGATTGCAAATATTGTACTTGGAAGAAGGTTAGGGTAAAAAAAAAAAAAAGTAATAGGGACTTCCCCAGTGCTCTAGTGGTTAAGACACCATGCTTTCACTGCAGCGGGATCTGGATTGATTCCTGGTCAAGAAATTAAGATCCCACAAGCCCTAGGGTGCAACCAAAAAATAGAAAAAAAAAAAGGTAATAACAGAAATGGTGCTTAGATACGTGGCAAAAGTAAAAATGGTATGTATGGATGACTGAAGCTTGGCAAGGGTAAGCAGTAAATTCATTCATTCAGTAAGTAAGGACATCTTGAATACCCTCTGAATGTCAGACCTCCTTCTTTTAGATAGTGGAAATACAGAGACAATAAAAATCTGCAGATGGTGACTGCAGCCATGAAATTAAAAGACGCTTACTCCTTGGAAGGAAAGTTATGACCAACATAGATAGCATATTCAAAAGCAGAGACATTACTTTGCCAACAAAGGTCCACCTAGTCAAGGCTATGGTTTTTCCTGTGGTCATGTATGGATGTGAGAGTTGGACTGTGAAGAAAGCTGAGCCCCGAAGAATTGATGCTTTTGAACTGTGGTGTTGGAGAAGACTCTTAAGAGTCCCTTGGACTGCAAGGAGATCCAACCAGTCCATTCTAAAGGAGATCAGTCCTGGGTGTTCTTTAGAAGGACTGATGCTAAAGCTGAAACTCCAATACTTTGGCCACCTCATGTGAAGAGTTGACTCATTGGAAAAGACCCTGATGCTGAGAGGGATTGGGAGCAGGAAGAGAAGGGAACGACAGAGGATGAGATGGTTGGACGGCATCACCGACTTGACGGATATGAGTTTGAACAAACTCTGGGAGTTGGTGATGGGCCGGGAAGCCTGGTATGTTGCAGTCTATGGGGTCTCAAAGAGTCAGAGATAACTAAGCAACTGAACTGAACTGATAATCCATTCTACAAGACAACATGTTCAGACGTTGCCAGTTCCAGCTGCAGCTGTGTCAGCAGCCCCTGAAATCAGGGCTTCAACCTGGCTTCCAGTGATTCTCTTGGTTTTCTATTCACTGTCACATAATGGCTGCTACAGCTCCAACCACAACATCCTCACACCACCATGTCCCATAGTTATGTTTCCTGCCTGACCAGAGAAGATATTTGTGATTGTCCATAAAAGGGTAGGATGAGTTTACTCTCCGCCACTGATTCTCAGAGTAGGATCCCCAGACTCACAGTGTCAACATCACCTGGAAATTGCATACAGATGCCAATTCTCAGATCCTACCCCAGACCAACCAAATCAAGAACTCTGAGGGTGGTGACCAGTAATCTGTATTTTAACAAACCCTTGGTTGCATTATCAAGTTTAAAAAACACTGCTTTGGAAAAATGCTGTTTGGGTAAAAAGCAGCCTGATTTTAGTCAAGTTAAATTTGAAAGGTAGATGCTAAAAAGACATAAAGTAGGTTATCAAGTGCTAGGGTTCTGGTCCCTTTCTTGGTCACTAGCTAACTGTGTGGTTATTGGAATTAAGTTAACTTCCCAGATTTCATTTATTTAAACAGTGATAGGAGTGCAAGGGCGGGGGGAGTTTTGAGAAGAGGTTTGATCAGATCAGTGGTTTTCAACCAGGAGCAATTCCTGTCCCCGCAGGACCTTTGGCAGTATCTGGGGATGTTTTTGGTTGCCATTAAAATGAGAGGAGACACTACTAGCATCTAGGGGGGTGGAAGAGAGGAATGATGCTAAACAGCCTACAGTACAAAGGACAGCACCGCAAACGAAAGAGTTATCCAGCCCCATATGTCACTAGTAAGGCTGGGGAACCCTGGGATGGCTCTAGGGATGTCACGACACAGGTGAACCTTGAAAACATTCTGTTAAGCGAAGGACGCAAGACACAAAAGGCCACGTGTTGTAGGACTCCATTTACATGAAAGATCTAGAAGAGGCAAATCCTTAAGAAAGTAGGTTATTGGTTGCCCAGAGTTGGCAGGAAGGGTAAAGAACATTGACTGCTAATGGGTCTGGGGGTTTCCTGTTTGGGATGATGAAAACTGAAAGTGATGATGGTTACAGAATTCTGTGACTATGGTTGAAACTACTTAATTGTGCACTTAAAAGGACTATTTTCATGGTATGGAAACAATATCTTAATAAAGCTGTTATTGGGGGGAAGAAAAAGGGGGGATAAATTGAAAGCCCTAAACTGAAAACTCTTTAGTAAAACCATTTCCCGTGCTGAAGACTTTTCTTTCTGTTGAGAAACCATGGTGCTATCTCATAGAAAAAGCTGCAATTTTCCCACTGCTAATGCCCCAGCTTTTTTCAAAAAAGAATACATTTTTCCAAGAATCATCATGACTGGGTACTTTTCCTTCTATTAGCTCTGAATATGTCATCTTATCTCTGTGAATATGGCTATTATTTTTACTTTTTGCAAAAAGCTTGACTGTTTTGGTAATCGCTATGAAAAAGACTATTTTCGACAGCGTTCTTCTTCCACCCACCCTCACGCTTTCCTTAAGCAGCTAGAAGTGCAGGAGCCCTTTGTGCTCACTGCAGCCTCTGTAGTATTTGGGGTCAAGGTAATTCTTCCCCAGGCTTGCATATCTTAGTAACTCCAAATGCAGTACTTGGGCTGGCTCCCAGTTTGACCAGCTGCCATCTGAATTCAAAACTCAATTATTTAAACGTTACACAAATGCTCGCATTATCCTGTAGACCTATGTTATGGCTACTCTCATGCAAAATGGGTTAAGGCAAATTCCACAGTGTCAATGTGGAAATTCCACATTGTGTATTTCAGAGGTGGGCTTTCATGGGGAAAGTCATGAATCAAGGAGCAGCAGGAGAGGGACTTCCCTGGGGCGGGCGCAGTGGATAAGAATCTGCCTGTCAGGGCAGGGGATGAGGGTTCGATCGCTGGTCCGGGAAGGTTCCACATGCTGCTGGGCCACGAAGCCCGTGCACCACAACTGCTGAAGCCTACACCCTCTGGAGCCCGTGCTCCGGAACAGGAGAAGCCACCACAGTGAAAAGCCCCAGGCACCACAGCTGGAGAGCGGCCCCCTCTCCCCACAACTCGAGAAAGCCCACACACAGCAACAAAGACCCAGCACAGCCAAAATAAATAAATAAAATTAAAAAGTAAAAAAAGAAGCAGTAGCTAGAGAAGGCAAGTTTCCCGATCTTCCCTTGTTCCGTGGAGAGATGTGCTGAGACCAAGGGCTGCGGGGAACCTGCAGAGGGCCCCTGACTCCTGCTGCCGCAGGTGCTTTTTACCTGGCAGGTGTGAGGCAACCTTGTCAGCTGGTAGAGCAGCAGACAGCCTAGACAGAAGCAGTCCGGTTTTAGAAGTCAGTTATTTATAGGACTTGTCAGGGAAGCGAGCTGCCTAGTAGGTAGTGACTCTGCCGCCCCTCCTGGTGGGGGGCACGAGCCCTTGATCTCATAAGATGTTGAGTTTACCGCATGCCTCCCACTGAGCAATGGCCAGAACCACGGGCCCCAGTGAGTCTTCTAGCCAAGGAACACATGGAGTTCCTGAGGTCACTTAAGAAATATTCTGCTTGCTACCCATCTCAGCATCGGCGTGGTTGCCCAGCAATCCCAGGCAACAGCACGGAGTCTCTTATGTCTCTGCCATTGACCACCACTACCCACCATAAGTGGGCCTTTGCATAGGGCCAGAAATGCCTGGCAATTTATGTAGTAGTTACATCCAGAGTCTTACAACAGAAGCTCCCTGTTCTGCTCAGAAATAAGTTTTAGTTTTTTGTTATTGTTTGCTTTTATATTTTGGGCTTCCCAGGTGGCGCTAGTGGTAAAGAACCTGCCAGCCAATGCAGGAGATGTAAGAGGTGAGAGTTCGATTCCTGGGTCAGGAAGATCCCCTGGAGGAGGAAATGGCTACCCACTCTAGTATTCTTGCCTGGAGAATCCCATGGACAGAGGAGCATGGCGGGCTACAGTCCATAGGGTCACAAAGAATCGGACACGACTGAAGCTACTTAGCATGCATGCATGTACACTTCTATATTTTAATACTGTATTTTAAGGTTAATGTAAAACTGGCTAATTTACAGCACTTTAATATTGAATTCATTTCTGATATTCAAGTATTTAGGTATTTTGGGTCAGAATATAGATTTGGCATCAGTTGAGATACCAAAAAGCCTGCAACACCCAGTCCACATACATACATGCTCATCAGACGTCAGCTAGAGCTGAAATCAATCTGGCCCTTTAAACAGAAGCAGAGCAGGGTGGTCTGGTTTGCTGCAGTCCCCACCAACCCCAGTTCAACCCCAACACTGAATCAAGTGAGAGTGAACTGGCGTTCCCCTTTGCACAAAGCCCATTGCTTCTCTTTTCCTGCCTCAGCCCTGCAGGCATTTGAGTTTCTGACACCGGGTTTTAAATCCTAAAGACTAGTTGTCAAGTCCCGGTCCCCTAATGATTCACTGTGTGACGTAGCTACTTATATAACCTCACTGAACCTCGTTTTGATCACTCCTAAAATGATGTTCATACTAACTGTACTTTCAAATGGTGGCTGTGAGAATTAAAAAGAATACATGTGAATAAGATAAATCAGTGCCCAGCTCAAAGTAAGCTATAAAATGAATGTCGCTATTAATAATGCCATGAATGTCTTAGTTGGTTCTGTCTATTTTGACAAAATACTATACACTGGCAGCATAAACAACAGACATTTATTTCTCAAGGCTCTCCAGGCTGGCAAGTCCAAGATCAAAGCCTGGGAGGTTCAGTCCTGGTGAGAGCCCTCTGCCTGGCTAGCAGATGATCTTCATACTGTATCCCCACTTGGGGGACATAGACTGCAAGCTCTGGTCACTCTCCACTACTTATAAGGCCACCAATCCCATCATGGAGGCCCTGCTCTCATGACCTCACCTAAACCTTTTAAAGCCTCCACTTCCTAATATCAACATGTTAAGGGATAAGTCTCCAACACAGGAATTTTGAAAGGATGTAAATAGTCAGCCCTTAATCAAAAACATCATCATTTGGCTTCAGATATTGGTCTTAGTGTTACTGAGTCCAAGTTCTGCTCACCGCCTGATGGGCTGATGAGTCAGAGATGAGGTGTTGAGCGAGGGATACAGCTTTTTTTTTTTTTTTTTTTTTGGCGGGGGAGCGGATACAGCTTTAGTCGGAGAGTTGGCTGACCAGGAAGATGGCAGACTAAAGTCTCAAAATAACCATCTTGTCATGGTCTGGATTTCAGGTTCTTTTATGGATCAGAGATGTGGGATGGGAGGGGAGAAAACGAACGAAAAAGCCCATTAATCTTGTCAATATCTCCTAGAATGGCAAGCCTCAGGCAGGAGGATGTGTTGATTTCTTCCTTCCCGCCATCTACAGGTAGACAAGGTTATGACAAAGGCACTTTAGCTTAACAGTATCAGGCAGAGGGGCAGGATTCTCTGAGATGGGCCTTTATGTGTGATTATAACAAAAGCAACAGAAAGCAAGTCAAAGAAACAGTTTTGACACAGAATCAGAATTGACTTCTTTCTGCAACATTAGCTGTTGTCAAGTTACCAGGACCCTGTAGGATGATTCTTCTAAAGGAAAAAGTCATAAATTATGCATCCCATGGCAGTGCCTGCCTCTGCCAGTGATCATACAGGCATCAGTTTTATGATTTTTTTTTCCTGTACTTACACACCAAGAGAAACAACCTAGGGAACATCCAGCCAGAAGAATTCAAGGCTCTCTGGGAAGGCGTTCTTGGTGTCATTATTTAACTTTCTCTAATGCTTTGTTTCTAACATGCGTGTTTTCTGCAGGCAAAAAAAAAAAAAAGAGCAGGGGTAGAAAGCTGTGATACTGCCCTGCCCATGGCCAAATCTACATTTGTCATGCCAGTCTGTTTCCACTTGCAGGGTGGTAGGAGTACGTTTCATCGGTTCATAATTTTGGCTCAGATGGTAAAGACTCTGCCTGCAATTTGTAAGACCTGGGTTTGATCCCCTGGAGAAGGAAATGGCAACCTACTCCAGTATTCTTGCCTGGAGAATCCCATGGACAGAAGAGCCTGGAGGGCTATAGTCCATGGGTCACCCAGGGTTGGACACGACTCAAACAACTTAGCATACAGCACAAGAGTACATTTAGAGAATAATGTCGGAGAAACCATGTTAGGAAAGGTCTAATTTTTGCAATTAATATTTTGCTATACTTACTTTATTATACTTTTCATTATCTATTCATACCTACTACCACTGACCTATTTATTTGTATGTTTCAAGGTTAGTTGCAGATATCAGTCCATTTCACCTCTGAACACTTAAGTATGTCTATCATTAACTAGAGTTCAGTATTTGTTTAAATTGATTTCCATAAAATTTATGGCATGAAATGCACTGATCTTAACAGTACTAAGTGATTTTTTTAAAGGAAACAGTCGTTTTATTTTATTTTTACTTTTTTTGGCTGTGTTGGGTCTTTATTGCTACACGTGGGCTTTCTCTAGTTGCAGGAATTGGGGACTACTCTTCACCACAGTGCTTGGACCTCTAATTGTGGCGGCTTCTCCTGTTGCAAATCTTTAGGCACGCAGGCTTCAGCAGTTGCAGCATGCAGGCTCCTGGGCTCTGGAGTGCCGGCTCAGTGGTTGTGGCTCATGGGCTTAGCTGTCCCATGGCATGTGGGATCTTCCAGGACCAGCAATTGAACCCAATGTGCCCTGCATTGGTAGGCATATTTTTAACCACTGGAACACCAGGAAAGTCCCCTTAAGTGATGGGTTTTGACAAAAGCATATACCTTTGTACCCAAAACTCTTGTCAAGACAGAACATTCCCACCATTTAAGAAAGTTCCTTCAACTACTGTATAGCACTGGGAACTCTACTCAATATTCTGGAATAACCTATGTGAGGAAAGAATCTAAAAAAGAGTGAATATTTGTATTTGTACAACTGAGTCACTTTGTACAACTGAACACTTAAAACTAACACAACATTATAAATCAACTATACTCCAATGAAAGTAAAATTAGGAAAAAAAGTTCTTTTATCCCTCTTTCCAGTCAACCCTAGCCTTCTTCAGACGCAACCACTATTCTGAGATTTTTCTCAGTAGATTAGTTTCCCTGTCTGAAAATTTCACATAAATGGAATCGTGTATGGAATACTTCTTTCATTTAGTGCAATATTTTTGAGGCTTATTCACTTTATCATGTGAATCAATAATTCTTTCCTTCTAAAGCCTGGATAGTTTTCCATTCTCATCTCTGAATATCCCACTGTTTGTGTCTTTCCTGTTGATGATTCCAGTTTTTAGCTCATATGAGTACTGGTATGGACATTCATATGTAAATCCTTTTTAAAATAATTTTGGGGCTTCCCTGGTGGCTCAGCCAGTAAAGTGGGAGACTTGGGTTCGATCTCTGGATTAGGAAGATCCCTGGAGAAGGGCATGGCAACACACTCCAGTATTCTTGCCTAGAGGGTCCCATGGACAGAGGGACATTCATATGTAAATTCTTTTAAGAATAATTTTCTTTGTTTATTTTTGGCTGTGCTGGGTCTTAATTGCTATGTGGACATTTCTCTAGTTGCGGCAAGCAGGAGCTACTCTCTAGCTGTGGGGCATGAGCTTCTCATTGCTGGGGCTTCTCTTGTTGTGGAGTATGGACTCTAGGGAGTTTGGGCTTCAGTAATTGTGGTTCCTGGGCTCTAGAGAAAGCACTCAATAGTTGTGATGCACGGGCTTAGTTGCTCGGAGGCATATGGGATTCCCGAACCAGGGGTGGAACCTGTGTCTCCTGCATTGGCAGGTGGATTATTTACCACCAAGTCATCAGGGAAGCCCCATATGGAAATCTTTATGTGGACATGATTTTCATTGCTTTCCTGTAAATATGAGTAAAATATCTGGGTCATAAGCCCTACAATTAGAAAGAGCCAAACTCCCCACCCACCAAGTCTGAGTTCAAGTTGCTCCATGTTCTTGCCCACATCCAAGCAATATTTAAATGATGCTCTTAGCTCTTTTAATTGCAGCCACTCCAGTGGGTGCACTGTCAGATCTGGTGGTGAAGGAGCCACCAGAACAGTGCAGAGTTGTGGGTATCAGGGACAACAGTGCTTGACTTGGTTCAGAACAAAAGCATCATATCCAGTTCTTACCACCAGCTGACCGGGGAATGTGTTTCTTGGGGACACAAAGCTGGAAGCTGAAATGATGCCCCATCAGCTTCCAGACCCTAGGCATGCATCGTGGGTTTTCCCCACAATTGATTGACTTTGCATATCAATCCAGCTGCCATGGGGAAACTTGCCAGAGAAGATTGCAGTATTGGGGGTCCTCAGTCACACAGGAGGCCATGCAGTGTCACAGAAACCACATGCTTGGACAAAGATCAGATCATCCATTTGGTGTCATTTTCCATCCAGTTGATTCACCTAAACGTTCCTCTTTCCCGCAGAGTAGATTTTGGGTGAAGAAGATTAAGGAGTAAAGATGGTTGAACTAGAGTAGAATAAGGAGTCAATTATCCTGTACCATTCAGGGTTTATTTTCAGACTTTATTTTCTTAGGCTCCAAAATCACTTCAGATGGTGACTGTAGCCATGAAATTAAAAGATGCTTGCTCCTTGGAAGAACTTAGACAGCATATTAAAAAGCAGAGACATTACTTTGCCTACAAAGGTCCATCTAGTCAAAGCTATGGTTTTTCCAGTAGTCATGTATGGATGTGAGAGTTGGATCATAAAGAAGGCTGAGCCCTGAAGAATTGATGCTTTTGAATTGTGGTGCTGGAGAAGACTCTTGAGGGTCCCTTGGACTGCAAGGGGATCAAATCCGTCATTTCTAAAGGAAATCAGTCCTGAATATTCATTGGAAGGACTGATGCTGAAGCTGAAGCTCCAATATTTTGGCCACCTAATGCACAAAGAGCCGACTCATTAGAAAAGGCCCTGATGCTGGGAAAGACTGAAGGCAGGATGAGAAGCGGACAACAGAGGATGAGATGGTTGGATGGCATCACCGACTCAGTGGACATGACTTTGAGCAAGCTCCGGGAGATGCTGCAGGACAGGGAAGCCTGGTGTGCTGCAGTCCATGGGGTTGCAATGGGTCAGACACGACTGAGTGACTGAACAACATTCAGGGTTAGCAGGAGACTTGCAGAGGTAACTGAACAGAATTGAAAGAAGGGCATTTTCACAGGCATGGGCAAACATGATGCAGAACCCAGGAAACAGTAACAGTGAGAAGCTGTGAACTCCTGGGGGAAAGGGCCAGGGAGAGGTTGCCGGTGCTGAACCTCAGACAAAGTCAGAGCAGGAGAGACACTGCTCAGGAGCAGCTGTGCACGTGGATACAGGAAGTAAGGCAGCAGGGGCCAATCAGCAGCCTGGCAGGGAGGAGCTGAGAGACAATATCCAGCCTTTCTCTGCCGCTAGTCAGACTTCCTGTCAGTGTCTTCCTTTGGTCAAACCCAGCCCAGGATCTAGTGGGAAAAGGAAATCTGGTGGGACTTCCCTGGTGGTTCAGTGATAAAGAATCCACCTGCCAATCCAGGAGACAGGGGTTCAGTCTCTGATCTGGGGGGATCCCACAAGCCGTGGAGAAACTAAGCCTGTGCACCACAACTACTGAGGCTGTGGTCTAGAGCCCAGGAGCTGCAACTGCTGAAGCCCGCATGGCCGAGAACCCATGCTCCACAGCAAGAGAAGCCTCCGCAGCAAGAGAAGCCTCCACAGCAAGAGAAGCCTCCACAGCAAGAGAAGCCTCCACAGCAAGAGAAGCCTCCACAGCAAAAGAAGCCTCCACAGCAAGAGAAGCCCATGTACCAGGACTAGAGGGTGGCCCCCACTCACTGCAACTAGAGAAAAACCCACTCAGCAACAAAGACCCAGCAAAGCCAAAAATAAATATATAAATAAAATTATATTTTTTTTAAAAAGGAAATCTATTGATCTGATTCATGAAAGTTGACTTCCTGGGGGAAGACAAGGGAAGGGAAGGGCAGAGAATGTATCAGGACAGGTAGAGAGTAAAAAAAAAAAGTGCAATCCCAAAGCTCATTGAAATCATATAAGCTGTTACTTCGATGTAGGAAGAAGAAATTAAAATGCTATTTAGAACAATAACTGCTGCAGCTGCTTTAGCATTGTTATCTCATGAAACGCTTCACCAATTTGGACACAAATACAATTAATTTACCTCTTGTATTGTTGCAAACTAATTTCTTAAGCACACACCTGCCTTATTATCAGGATGTCTAGAATCTTCCTTTCAATGGCCACCCACTCATGCATTGTCCAAGAACTACAGGGGCTTGCAGAGAACAAGGAGGATGGGAGAGGGGGAGCATGGGGGAGGTTTCCGCGCGACGGGTTCACGTCTGCCGTTGCATCCTGCGGCCACTTGGCGGCACTGCCGAGTAGTGCGTCCGCAGAGTCAGCCGCGTGGTGATTGATGTTGGGGTGGAGACCTTTTTAACCCAGAGCTGAGACAGGGCTGCACAGACTCCCAGATCAATACTCACTTCACATGTTCCCTGCCGGTACTCCTTGAGCTGATGTTACAAAATATCCGAGACTGGGCAGTGGGAATTTATTTTCTCATTGTTCTGAAGGCTGAACATCCAAGATCAAGGTGCTATCAGTGCTGGTTTCCCGTATCTCTCTTCCTGCATTGCAAAGGGCTACCTTCTTGCTGTGTCTTCACATGGCTTTCCCTCTGAGCATTCAGGAAAGGGGCGGGGCGGGAGGACTTGACGTCTCCCCCTTCTCTTTTAAGGACAGCAGTCCTATTGAATTAGAATCCCACCCTCATGACATTAATCACCTCCTTAAAGGACCCATCTCCAAGTATATTGGGAGTTGGGGCTTCAACATAGGAACTTAAGGTGGGGAAAAGATACAATGTAGTCTAAAGGTAAAATTGTTAATCCTCAAAGCATGACACTTCAGAGGGTGAGACTACATACTCTGCAACAAAATCATTCGTTAGGCTTTTAAAGAAACTGTATTTTTTATTTGGCTGTGTCAGGCTTCTCTCTAGTTGAGTCACACGGGCTCAGTTACCCTGTGACATGTAGGATCTTAGTTCCCCAACCAGAGATCAAACCTGAGTCCCCTGCATTGCAAGACAGATTCTTAACCACTGGACCACCAAGGAAGTCCCCAAACCATTAGGTTTTTGTCCTAATCCTGAGTCACCAAGTCAGGCTATTCTTACTGGTTAACATCCCTCTTTGGATCATTCAATACCCTCACTTGATTTTAAAAATCTGCCTCCTTCCTAGCACTTCCTAACACTTCCTAAAGGAGTGTTAGGAGGGCTCGGCTTCAGAAGCCCACAAGAATTTTTACTATCTGCTTTCTCCAGGACAACAGATGCTTCATAGTGCTCCATTTTCAGAATGATGAGATTCTGATACAGCAAAGTAGGTCATCCTCAAGGGGGCCTGTGGCTACTACTCATTGCATAGGACAGGCTGGCCTCATTTGGACCATTTCATTTGGACCATTTAGACCATGATCATTTCAATGGTCCTCCAACTACATCTCTGCCTGTTAGAGGGATGGAGAAAGAGGCAAAGCTATATCAGAGAAGATGTGTTCAGAAAAGTGTGGATAGATTTAAGAAACCACTTTAATAGCTGGTAGAGGGCAGAAAATAAACCAGTGCCCCCCTCCACCCTGCACTGTTTTCCCTGCTACCATCTTTAACCCTAAGGACAAGGTATGGTCTAGAAGGAGGGGACGAATATAAAGTGAGTGCTGTAAGCATAGAAGCCACCAAGTGGAGGTTGGAGACTGGCATTTGGAAGGAAGAGGAAAAAAAGGACTAGGAAGAAACAATAGAGCTCGGTGGCCAGTCAACGCCCCCCAGTGGCTGGACTTGGAACTACATGTGCTGGCCCAATGTCAACTGCCCAGCAGACCTCGCTCTCACTCCAAAAGATCAGTAAAAGTCTGGTGTGTTTGCTACCTCATGGAGGTATTCTGGAGGAGGAGGAAGGGAATTTGGCATTGTTCCGCAGGGGTGACAGGATGTACAAAAGAACCACAGGGCCGTGGCCAAAAGGTAAAGAGGAAGTGGGCTCAGAACGGAACTGACCGGGAGAGTGTGAAGACCTTGATATTTTTTCTCAGGCCAGGAAGGTCTCACCGTAGAAGACTGGACGGAGGCTCCAATCAGTTTATTTGAATTTTCAAGTCAACTTTCAACTGGAGCCCCCTGACTTGAGAACCTCTGGGTTCCATCTCCTTTGGCATTTACTGCATCTGGACACAGTTATTCAGTCCTTTTCAAAAGTGCTGTCTTTTTCTCTGGGCAGCCTTGCTTCTCTCTGCTTTCATCTTTGTTAAGCTGGGAGCTGAGGTGGCAGGCAGTGAAGAGAAAATCACTCATTTCCTGGGCTTGACAAGAGGTCCTTTTGAGTCCAATCAAAGTCTATGTGTGAAATGTTTAACTTTTTTGCCTTCATCTATTTTCACACATTTTCCTCTAATTTAACAAAGGCTTTATATGTCTATGATAAAGCATTCCAGCAAGGGATCATATAATAATTAACACTCATATAGCACTTAATATGAGCCAATTAAAAAATCATGCATTAATTCATATAATCTTTGTGACAACCATATAAAGTAAGTACTATTATTATCTCTACTATAGAGATAGAAATACTGATCCTCAGTGAGGTTAAATAACTTGTGTGCAGTGACTCATGGTAAGTGGAGAGGCTGGGATTGGTACCCAAGCTATCTGTTTGTAGGACTCATGTGTTAACATCAACTCATGTATAGGACTTTAATGCCCTCTCACGACTGAAATGATGTAAAGACATACCTGAACCCAGGTGCCCAGCTCATCCACCTGAGACACCCATTCTACTTAGCATACAGTTCAAATGCTCAGTGGGCTTCTAGACCTCGTATATCTAGCCCCCTCCTTTTTTTTCTTTTTTTCTTTTTTTTTACTGTTAGGATGAATGGGTTTTTTTTTAATTTAATTTAATTTTTAAACTTTACATAATTGTATTAGTTTTGCCAAATATCAAAATGAATCCATCACAGGTATACATGTGCTCCCCATCCTGAACCCTCCTCCCTCCTCCCTCCCCATACCATCCCTCTGGGTCGTCCCAGTGCACTAGCCCCAAGCATCCAGTATCGTGCATCGAACCTGGACTGGCATCTCGTTTCATACATGATATTTTACATGTTTCAATGCCATTCTCCCAGATCTTCCCACCCTCTCCCTCTCCCACAGAGTCCATAAGATTGTTCCATACATCAGTGTCTCTTTTGCTGTCTCGTACACAGGGTTATTGTTATCATCTTTCTAAATTCCATATACATGCGTTAGTATACTGTATTGGTGTTTTTCCTTCTGGCTTACTTCACTCTGTATAATAGGCTCCAGTTTCATCCACCTCATTAGAACTGATTCAAATGTATTCTTTTTAATGGCTGAGTAATACTCCATTGTGTATATGTACCACTGCTTTCTTATCCATTCATCTGCTGATGGACATCTAGGCTGCTTCCATGTCCTGGCTATTATAAACAGTGCTGCGATGAACATTGGGGTACACGTGTCTCTTTCCCTTCTGGTTTCCTCAGTGTGTATGCCCAGCAGTGGGATTGCTAGATCATAAGGCAGTTCTATTTCCAGTTTTTTAAGGAATCTCCACACTGTTCTCCATAGTGGCTGTACTAGTTTGCATTCCCACCAACAGTGTAAGAGGGTTCCCTTTTCTCCACACCCTCTCCAACATTTATTATTTGTAGACTTTTGGATCGCAGCCATTCTGACTGGTGTGAAATGGTACCTCATAATGGTCTTGATTTGCATTTCTCTGATAATGAGTGATGTTGAGCATCTTTTCATGTGTTTGTTAGCCATCTGTATGTCTTCTTTGTAGAAATGTCTATTTAGTTCTTTGGCCCATTTTTTGATTGGGTCATTTATTTTTCTGGAGTTGAGCTGTAGGAGTTGCTTGTATATTTTTGAGATTAGTTGTTTGTCAGTTGCTTCATTTGCTATTATTTTCTCCCATTCTGAAGACTATCTTTTCACCTTGCTAATAGTTTCCTTTGATGTGCAGAAGCTTTTAAGGTTAATTAGGTCCCATTTGTTTATTTTTGCTTTTATTTCCAATATTCTGGGAGGTGGGTCATAGAGGATCCTGCTGTGATGTATGTCAGAGAGTGTTTTGCCTATGTTCTCCTCTAGGAGTTTTACAGTTTCTGGTCTTCCGTTTAGATCTTTAACCCATTTTGAGTTTATTTTTGTGTATGGTGTTAGAAAGTGTTCTAGTTTCATTCTTTTACAAGTGGTTGACCAGTTTTCCCAGCACCACTTGTTAAAGAGATTGTCTTTAATCCATTGTATATTCTTGCCTCCTTTGTCAAAGATAAGGTGTCCATATGTGCGTGGATTTATCTCTGGGCTTTCTATTTTGTTCCATTGATCTATATTTCTGTCTTTGTGCCAGTACCATACTGTCTTGATAACTGTGGCTTTGTAGTAGAGCCTGAAGTCAGGTAGGTTGATTCCTCCAGTTCCATTCTTCTTTCTCAAGATCGCTTTGGCTATTCGAGGTTTTTTGTATTTCCATACAAATTGTGAAATTATTTGTTCTAGCTCTGTGAAGAATACTGTTGGTAGCTTGATAGGGATTGCATTGAATCTATAAATTGCTTTGGGTAGTATACTCATTTTCACTATATTGATTCTTCCAATCCATGAACATGGTATATTTCTCCATCTATTAGTGTCCTCTTTGATTTCTTTCACCAGTGTTTTATAGTTTTCTATATATAGGTCTTTAGTTTCTTTAGGTAGATATATTCCTAAGTATTTTATTCTTTCCGTTGCAATGGTGAATGGAATTATTTCCTTAATTTCTCTTTCTGTTTTCTCATTATTAGTGTATAGGAATGCAAGGGATTTCTGTGTGTTGATTTTATATCCTGCAACTTTTCTATAGTCATTGATTAGTTCTAGTAATTTTCTGGTGGAGTCTTTAGGGTTTTCTATGTAGAGGATCATGTCATCTGCAAATAGTGAGAGTTTTACTTCTTCTTTTCCAATTTGGATTCCTTTTATTTCTTTTTCTGCTCTGATTGCTGTGGCCAAAACTTCCAAAACTATGTTGAATAGTAATGGTGACAGTGGGCACCCTTGTCTTGTTCCTGACTTTAGAGGAAATGCTTTCAATTTTTCACCATTGAGTATAATGTTTGCTGTGGGTTTGTCATATATAGCTTTTATTATGTTGAGGTATGTTCCTTCTATTCCTGCTTTCTGGAGAGTTTTTATCATAAATGGGTGTTGAATTTTGTCAAAGGCTTTCTCTGCATCTATTGAGATAATCATATGGTTTTTATTTTTCAATTTGTTAATGTGGTGTATTACATTGATTGATTTGCGGATATTGAAGAATCCTTGCATCCCTGGGATAAAGCCCACTTGGTCATGGTGTATGATCTTTTTAATGTGTTGTTGGATTCTGATTGCTAGAATTTTGTTAAGGATTTTTGCATCTATGTTCATCAGTAATATTGGCCTGTAGTTTTCTTTTTTTGTGGGATCTTTGTCAGGTTTTGGTATTAGGGTGATGGTGGCCTCATAGAATGAGTTTGGAAGTTTACCTTCCTCTGCAATTTTCTGGAAGAGTTTGAGCAGGATAGGTGTTAGCTCTTCTCTAAATTTTTGGTAGAATTCAGCTGTGAAGCCATCTGGACCCATAGCCCCCTCCTTTTTGATACAAAAGTGTATCACACTATTTCTAGGATCCTGCATCTTGCTTTCTCTTCTCGGCCCTAAAACTCAGTGATCACATCAGATTAGCATACTAAAAGTTCTGGAATCAATTCAAATGTGTGTATGTGTTGGGGGAGTGAGGTGGAATTCCCCACCAGGAAGAAATTCTCCAACACAAGTTGGGTGTCCTACATTTCAATTCAATTCTGACACACTCTACCCAGGGACATAAGATCCCATAGGTTAAAGGCTCAATCGTACAAGACACCCCCATCCCACTTCTGACACCAATTGAGTCATCACCTGTGCTTTTGATCAACTGTGTGTAAATCAGAGTTTCCTGCACCTACTCCTTGGGTTCAACTATTCTGCTAGAATGGCTCACATAACTCAAGGAATCAGTTTATTCCCTGGATTACTGGTTTATTACAAAGGGTATTAAAGGATACAAATCAACAGGCAGAGGAAGAGATATTTAAGGTGGAGTCCCAAACAAAAGAGCTTCTGTCCTAGGGGAGTCTGAGCCCCAACAGCAGGCATAAAAACATGTTCTGATACCCCAACCTGAAAGGTCTCTGAACTCCATCCTTTTTTGGTTTTATGGAAGCCTCGTTTAACAGGCAATATTGACGAAATCAATGGCTATTGGTGATTGATTCAGCCTCCAGCCCCTCTCCCATTTTCTCCAGAAAATCAGAGGATGGGACTGAAAGTTCTAACCTTCTATTCAAGGTTGGTTACCCTGGCAACCAGCTTCCCCATCTTTAAAGGATTTCCAAAAGTTGCCTCATTAGCATGAACCCTGTTGAGGTTGAGAGGGGCTTGTTTTGAATAATAAGACACTCATTACATCTTCATGGTTCTGAAGCAGTTTTTCAGGAACTGAGGACAAGAGGCCAAATGTTATAGCAAAAGGTGCTCCCATTGTTTTTGTAGCTGAGGACATCTCAAAGGTCTGGGGGGCTATGAGCCAGGAACCATGGAGAAGACCAAATGTATATTTCTAATGTGATTTCTTATAAATCACAATACCAGCATGCACAGAATTGCCTCATTCTGCTGTAACTCCTCTGTAGCATTCTGTGGCATGGATGCATCATGATTTATTTAATCAATTTCTTAATGAGGGGTGTTTCGATGTTTCCTGTCTATTATAACTATTTTCAAAAGGAGAGTATAAGTTTTTCATTCCAGGACTTGAGGAGAAAGAAGAGGACAGAGGATTCAGGGGATTAATTAGCTCGTTCCTATGTAGAAGAGCTGGTATTTAAAACAGTTCATGGTCCAGAATGGCCAGGTGTACCAGGACCTCACCATGCAAAGGTAGCACGTCTGACTCCAAATGGCCAAGGTACCAAGATGGCTCAGCAGTAAAGAATTTGCCTGCCAGGCAGGAGACATGGGTTAGATCCCCGGATCAGGAAGATCTCCTGGAAAAGGAAATGGTAACCCACTCCAGTATTCTTTCCTGGGGAATCCCCTAGACAGAGGAGCCTGGCAGGCTACAGTCCATGAGGTCACAAAGAGTCAAACACAACTCATCAACTAAGCAACAACAAACCAAATAACTGGAACAGAAGCCAACCAGCATATTAATGTACCCACCAGGTCAGAACCAATCCAGGTTGTAGAGAGAAGCAAAGAGAAATTTATGACACGGGGCTTTAGGATGTAACAAGACAGAACTAGTTGTATGACTGATTCATGTTGATGTATGGCAGAAACCAGTGCAATGTTGTAGAGCAATTATCTTTCAATTAAAAATAAATAATTTTTTAAAAAGGTAAAGGTAACACATTAAACTCATCCCCCGCCCCCAAAAAAGGAGCTAGTTGTGAGCACATGAAGGAAGAAGAATGTTTCTTCTCAGAAGCTGCTCAAAGTTTTAGCTTTTAAACAAAATCCTAACAAAAATCTTGGCATTGCTGGTGCTGTGAAAAATAAAAAGTCAGGGAAAAAGTTAAATTGTCCAAACGATAAGGTAAATATAGGAAGAACTTAGCAGTTAAATAGAAAACCAGCAAGTTCTTAGCAAGTAATGCTTTACTAGAAGCTGGAAGAGAAGAGTAGGATTATGATCTAACTTCTGACACATAAGCAGTTACATAAGAGATTGCAAAATTACTGGAAATGCGTAAAGGATTGGTTTAGAAGTGAGATATTATATGCTTCATTTTGTTAACAAAAAAAGAATCTATTATAATTTTTCTCAGCCCTCTGAAATAGCACCTTGAGATAAATCAGTTGTCATGCTAAATGTCCACAGAAAGTTTTGCTCACCAGAAAGTTCTGGATTTTTATATTTGGAAGCCTGTTTCAAAAGTCTAAGGTACTCAGTTAAATGCTTCCACTCTGATTTTTTTTTTCAGTATTAGTAAGCATAAGAAATAAATGTACATTTCATCGTGTGTTCAGGAAAGGAAAGCACTCTCTTGAAGGCCCAGCTGCATCCACGTGTTCACCATTCACAATAGCCAAGGGGTGGAAATAACCCAAGTGCCCATGTATGATGCACAGATGAAGAAATGTAGCATATATATCCAAGGGAAGATTATTCAGTCATAAAAAGTCCACCATTTGAGACAACATCAATCAATCTTGAGGGCATTACCCTAAGTGAAATAAATCAGATAAAGGCAAATTCTGCATGAAATCACTTACATGGAAACTCTTTGTTTAAAAAAAAAAGAAAGAAAGAAAGACAGAGCTCATAGAAACAGAGAGTAGAATGGTGTTTTCCAGGAGTTATGGGGCAAAGGATGGATGGGAAGATGTGGGACCAAGGGTACAAGCTTGGTTACAAGAAGATTAAGTCCTGGGAGCTAATGTATGGCATAGTGTCTGTAGTTGCAATAATGTATCATATACTTGTAAGGTGCCAAGAGCATAGTTCTTGAAAGTCCTCACTACAAAAAGAAATGACACCTGTATGAGGGGATGGAAATGTTAACTCGTTGTATTGTGGTCATCATTCTGCAACACAAACACCTGTTGGATCATCACAGTCTACACTTTAAACTTCTGCCAAGTGCTGTCTTGAGCATAGAATGAAATCTTTTCTTTGCCATACCCCCACCTCAGACCATCCCCATCATCTGTCTTCTCCCATCTTTCTGGGTGCTGTTGGTAAATTGTTTATTCTTCTCATAATATCTGCCTGCATTCACATCCTTCCACTTGCCAGGACCCCTGATTTCTCGCTTGCCTCTATAACTGCATCTATCCATTCATCCTGCAACTTGGACACCTCGCAAAGTCCTGTCTTCAGCCTTATTCCCTCTCTCTTTCTCTCCCTCAGGTTACTGATCCATTCCTGCAGCTTCACTTCTCATTTCTAAGAGAAATGAACCAAATTTTTCCATTAAACACTGCATCCCCTGAATTCTCCAAGTTGTGTTAGCATGGACTTGTCTGCCTACAGTGATCTGACCACATCTCAGACCAGCTGATCTAAAGCCGAATCTGTTATCTCCCTCAACTCGTGATCTGCATTGCTGTAAATAGCATCTCTCTGTTCTTTCAGGCACTCACACTGGAAAATTCCTGTTTTGCCATCTCTCATATCCAGTCCGTCACCAAGTCCTGTTTCTTTCTTCTCAGATAACTTTCCATTCTGTGCCCAAATCCATCAGGCCGTATCCTTCTGTAGTAGCCAGGACCCTTCCTTTGGAAGATCAGAAAACTTATTCCCAATGGAATTGTTAACCTTTGTAACTGAAAATCCAGGGGTGCTTCTTTCAGATACGGCTTGAACTAGGATTTCAAACACTCTCATCAGTATGAGTCTCTGCCCATCTCTCGACTCTGGCTGCCCACAGGTCGGCCTCATTCTCAAATAAAATGGATGTCAGCAGATTCAGTTACATGATCCACACAGTCAGCAGTACAATTGAAAGAGACATTCTTTTCTCCAATAATTCAAACTAGTACCCTGGAACTGAGTCTGATTTGTGTATTCTGAGCTATTTACCCATCTCTGAGCCAATCCATGTGACCAGACAGAATGGGATTGATTGACGGGCAAGACATGGGTGCATGCCACTTTTGAAGTGAGCCATTTGAATCACCTGGCCTGAGAGTGGGAGAAAGGTGACTCCCCAAGGGAAATAGGAATTCTGTATCTGAGAGAGGATGCAGTGGGGCTGGTACAGAACGAAACAACAGATGCCCAGCAAATATCCACCAGGAACTGATGCTCTAGCGAAGTGCAGATTCCTTCAGAAACACAGTCAACTGTGATATACTCTTTAATTGATGACGGTTCACCTCATATACAACTGTGAATATTTTACATGTGACCCACACTTTTCTACTCTGATTCTGCCACTTCACCCCTCTCAGGCAACAACTCAGTACTTAGTCCACAGAGAAACCAGAAAGAGTCAGATCAAAACACCCACCTGCATCTGTAGTCATTCTACCCTCCTTCCCTCGTCACAGGGATGATTTGGCCGTCCTCTGCTTAGAGTCGTAGCTGATCCTATTTCTCTCTGAATCCCAACTGTTCTTGTCTTTTTCATTCTCCTTTTCTATTCTGCATATCGCATGTAGTGCTTTGTGTGTGTATGGGTGGTGGTGGTGGTTTAGTCACTAAGTCATGTCCAGCTCTTTGAGACCCTATGGACTACAGCTCACCAGGCTCCTCTGTCCATGGGATTTCCCAGGCAAAACTACTGGAGTGGATTGCCATTTGCTCCTCTTGACCCAGGGATTGAACCTGCATCTCTTGCATCTTTCACTGAAGTATAGCTGATTTGCAACGTTGTGTTAGTTTCAAGTGTACAGCATGAATATACATATGAAATCTTCAGATTCTTTTCCCTTATGCATGTGCACTAAGTCACTTCAGTAATGTCCAACCCCATGGACTGTAGCCCACCAAGCTCCTCTGACTGTGAGATTCTCCAGGCAAGAACACTGGAATAGGTTCTCATGCCCTTCTCCACTGGATCGTCCTGACCCAGAAATGAAACTGGATTCTCTTATATCTGCTGCATTGGCAGGTGGCTTCTTTACCACTAGCGCCACCTGGGAAGCCCTTTCCCTTATAGGTTCTTACAAAATATTTAATTTAGTTCCCTGTGCTATACAGTAAGACTTTATTGTTTATCTACTTTATAATGATAGTGTGTATCTGTTAATCTCAAACTCCTAGTTTATCCTTTCCCCTTTTTCCCTTTGGTAACCGTCAGTTTGTCTTCTATGTTTGTGGTTCTATTTCTGTTTTTTAAATAAGTTCATTTGTATCTTTTTTTTTTAGATTTCACATATAGACAGTGTCATGCGATATATGTCCTTCTCATCTCTCTCTCTTCCCCAGACATCAACATGTTTAAGTTCCTTCCATGTTAAAAGGGGGGAAAAGAGTGACCTTCTAGGTAGGGTGTCCTCCAGCTAGTGGCCAGTTTGGGGCTTTTTCATAGCTTAGAATCTTGTAGGCATCGTCTGCACCCACGAGGTCCTCTCGTATACCCTACTCAATCTCAACCCCCAACTCACTGTCATCTGTCATGTCACTGGGTTAAAAATGCTCCTGCCAGGGTCACAGAACCAAATAGTTGCTGTTTAAAAAAAGACACACTTTCCATCCACATCCTGCTTGAACTCCCAACAACATTTAGTAAAACTGACCACTCTCTCTTCCTTGAAAAACCATCTTCCCTGAAATTCCATGATACATTCTTCCAGTTTTTCTCCTGTCCTTCATTTGGCTCTTATCCTCCTGGCCAAGACTGTGTCAACTTAAAAAGAAAAATACATGATGTAAAAGCTGTGAGAAAAGTTTATTCAGCATCGTACTGAGGACTATAGCCAGGGAGACAGCCTCTCAGGTACCTCTGAGAACTGGTCTGAAGAGATAAGGGGGGAGGTCAACATATATGTGATTTTGCTGAAGGGGATACTTAACAACCAGTCATACATCTCGATAGAAGGTTTCCGCTAGTCATAAGGAACAGATGTCTTAGTTAATGATTTTGGTACTTTTCAATGTATGGGAAGATGCAAGAATCCAGGCTTACAAAAAATTTCTCCTGAAAATATCTATCAGAAGGTCTGTTCTGCCAGTTTTCCCAGAGCACAGAGGACCCTAATCCTGATCTCCACCCTGAACTCCTTTCAGCGTGTGTTGAAAGTCAGCAACCACAGTGGCAAATGACTCAACCCTATAGAGCTGGTGGCCAGGCAACATTCTTCAGTTGGCAACTCAAAGACTGATGTCCCATCCTCTGCCTCTTCATTTCTCATGGTGTCACTCACTCTGAGAGTCCCCACTCATTTCCATGGTCATACATCAACTGGTGATCCTCAAGTATGAATTCCAACCCAGTTGCTTGTCTTGAACTCCAGTGTCTGGGCCACATACCTGCTCACTTGTCACGTGGACCACTTGAATGCAAAATGTCCAGAATCAAAAGTGCGCACACACCCCCAACCTCCTCATCCAACTGCATTTTCTGTTTCAGAAGGAGAGTCATTCCTGATTCCTCCTTCTTCTTCAGTTTTCTCCTCCTACCTGCAAAACATACACGTACTTGATCACTGGGAGTCAACCCCTGATTTGAGGCTTATCTTCCTTAATATATCTTCAAGCTGTCTTCTTCCCTCCTTTTATTTATTAATTTATTTGGCTGCATTGGGTCTTAGTTGCAGCACATGGGATCTTTCCTTGTGGCGCATGGACTCTCTGCTATGACACACAGACTCTACAGCTGTGAAGCGGACTCCAGAGTGCACAGGCTCAGTAGTTGCAACGTACAGGCTTAGTTGCTCTGTGGCAGGTGGGATTTTAGTTCCCTGACCAGGGATAGAACCTGCATCCCCTGCATTGCAAGGCAGATTCTTTGCCACTGGACCCCAAGGGAAGTCCTTCTCTCCTTCTTTATCACAACTCTCCTCAACCAAGCCACCATCACCTCTCACCTGCATACCTACAACAACTTCCTACATCATTCTTGGGTCCCCAGTTTTACCCTCTTCAAGCCACTAAAATATAAACCTCACCTATCCCCCCCTGCTACCAAAGTATGTCACGATCTGGCCTCTGCTTCCCTCCCTTCTCCCACCTTGTCCCCATTCACCTGTCAAAATGTATTTTTCCAGCCAAACTGAACTACACTTCCACCAACACACTGTGCTATAAATTTCACTCCTCTTCTCCTAGTAGAGTACATCCAGCCATCTAGCTAGTGCGTTGACAGCTGCAGAGGAAAAAGCAATGGAGTTAGAGATGTCATAAATTTTAAATGTAAGATGAAATGTGATTATCAAAGAAACTACATTATGTTCTTAATAATCGTTACAACTTTAAAGTTGTATAGGCATTGCGAAGACCAGATGGTCTGGAGTTTTGTTTGCACTGAATGTTCAGTGATCAGGGTGGAATTAATATCAGCTAAAGTATTTTTATATAATTTGTGGCTTTTGCTGGCATTTATTAAGTTTGCACGGTGGATCATTTCTATCGTGTTGTCATTATACTCCAAATCATAAACATAGGTCAGTGACTCCACACAGGTTAACTAAGTATCAAACTTAGTGATTAAAATAGTAATATTAGTATTTTATCTAGAATGATGATATGAACATAAAGAGTGGCCAAATCCCAAATGTAGATCTGAATGTATTGAGGCCAGTGAATCTGAAAATATGATGAGCTTTCATGAAGAAGAAAAGAGTAACTAGTAAGAATAATGACTCCCTGAAAACTGGATTTTATTTAACTGACAGGAAGCCATGGAAATGTTTGTGACATTTCAAAAAAGAAGTAGTTCTCTAATAATCATTTTATAGCAAAAGCAACATAATGCGTTTTATACCAAATTAGCATCATGGTTAAAGGTAAAGAAATCAAAATTACATAATCACCATCAAAGATGTATGTCTTCCTTGTAGCGTAAAACGAGTACCTTACAGAAATGTCATGTATGAAACGAAAAAAAAAAAAAAGGCAGATCTAATCACTTAATTATTTTGTCATAGAAAGTATAAACCTGCTTTGAGCAAGCCCATTCATTCACTCTAACACTACCCACTGCATATGAATAGTGTAAACAGTGTTACATGACAGCTCTTCATACTCTTGAACTCTGGTACTTTGACGCCCTCTTTTCTTTATTTAAAATTCCTATGGATACACTCTGACTTATCAATGTACTTTAAATGTGATATCCCAAAAAAAAAAAAAAAAAAGCTTCAAAGTCAGGTGCGAATTGAATACCAGATATACTTGGAGAGAGAGTGCAGTACAGTATTGGTAAGTTCCTTTATCAGACAACTTTCTCTGCAGAAAAGCAACTTGTATCAGTGTGTTCTCGCAAATATTTTATTTTACAAATGCATGTTTCATACAAAACAGCTCTCAGTGCGTGTGCTGTTTCTTGCGTGTATCAGAAAGAAATATTAGATGACTTCATATTCTGTTCATTATTTTGTGGTCGACAGTATGCTACCTGATCTTGACTCTGTAATGTCAGAGAAGTGTAGATATGATCAAAGATGGAATGGGAATGTGTCCATTCAAGGGATGTGCAGCAAAAGGGGCAGGAATTACGTAACTCTCAGGAAGCAGTTGGCAATTAAAAGCCACAGCAAATGCTCTGAGTCTGTGGTCACTTCAGACATCCAGAAGTATTAGAACTAATTCATTCTACCTGCTGTCTCTAATGAGCCAGGAGAAAGAAAGAATGGAAGGAAGGGAGGGAGGAAAGAAGGAAAGAAAAAGGGGAAGAAAGAAAGAGCAAAAGAAAGCAAGCAAGCTTAGGGTGTAAGCTATCTGTCATTGACTCAGAGGTGTAATCATCAGAAATATGATCATTCTTAGTAATATTAGAATCATCATTATTAAATCTCAAAAGATTATGTCTTATTTATAAACTTGTACTCTGCATCCAAACACTGATTAAATGATCTGAGGATACCAAATGTTGAAGACACTGTACCCCAAAACAAAACCACCCTTTATGCAACTCTGTATATCTTGAATCATCATCAGTGCTAAAGAGTCAATATTTGTGGAATTAATGAATCAATCTATATCATCTCATCCTAGCTCTCTAATGTACATTGCAAAATTGGGGAAACTTAGGCATATTTTCCACGATTTCTAAAAATGGGAAGGCAGGCAGTACTCAGATGGGAATGATACATGTGGTCCTCTGGATGCTGTTCCAGCCTGTCTCTCTACTATCCTACCACACTGTAATCCCACCGGAGAACTGTCTCTCACTCACTGTCTCTCACCGCATCCCCAGAACGTCTCAAACTGCAGTCTGTGGACCACCCAGGAATCTATCACACTGTCCCTATTTGTCGAGAAGGAGGCAATGACATGTGACTATGTCATGCATTTTTTTAGATGTATTTATTTTTGGTCATGCTGGGTCTTTGTTGCTGCACACGGACTTTCTCTAGTGGAAAAAAGCAGGGGCTACTTTTCATTGCAGTGTGTGGGCTTCTCATTGCGGAGGCTTCTCTTTTTGTGGAGCACAGGCTCTAGGCTCTCAGGCTTCAGTAGTTGCAGCACATGGGCTCAGTCATTGTGGCTGGAGGGCTCTAGAGCACTGGGTTAGTAGTTGTGGCGCTCAGGCTCTGTTGCTCTGCAACATGTGGGATCTTCCAGGACCAGGGGTCAAAACAGTGTCCCTTGCATTGCAAGATGGATTCTTAACCACTGGACCACCAAGGAAGCCCAGACTTCAAGCATTTTAAATATAAGATGAATTATGGTTTTCAGAGAAAATTGTGACACAGAGAAGAACCAGAAACTTAGTAAATATTCTGAATAAATCTTGCCTAGAATGGGCAGCTGTGATGTATCATCTTCTGACTTTTAATTGGCTCCACTCCTGCAAAATACATTTCCTATGTCACTTTCCAGTCTGTGAAATGACTCCCAACTGAAATAAGAGCCAACATCATCCTGGGCACACAGGAGAAGGTGCAGGACCACCATCCCCACCCCCAGAGTCATCCCAATAAACTCCACCTGATACCTCTATCTCTATCACTGATTCTCAACTAAAATGATTGGGTTCCCAGGAACTCCTGTTCTTGGCTGGCAGTGGTGGTCACCACCAGCCAAGCCTGAGGTTCTTTGAAAAGTCACCTTCCTTCCTTCTGATTTGGCAGTTTTGAAAAACATTTGTTAATTTTTCAGATGCAATCTTTTCATATCTGTTTACAAGTGTGAAAATTCCTCACCAGGTCAGCTTCTGAGAATCATTAAGCAAAGCACAGAAAAGTCAAAGGTAGAAATAAATAATTGGTATACACAGCTGTCCTTCCAATCTTGCCTTCAGAACCTAGGAGGTTGTGGCATTTCACTGGGACCTGAACGCTGAGCTCCAGCTTCAGAGGGGGAGACAGAAAAGCTTCAGAACATCTGTTTTCATGTATGTAGGCAGAAATCCCTGATTCCATCATATTCAGACTCTGTATACTACAGGCAGCACCACATTTAAAGTCCATGATCAGTGATCATCAACTCTCCCAAGGATGTTGTACAGCCATCTCTGTGGTCTATACATCATCGTGTCTGAATCCTTCTTTTCTCCCGGTGCTGGGCACCAGGCTGGATACAAAGTTGGTGCATTAAGCCACGTGTAATCAGGACACCAGAAACCAAGGCAAAAGCCTCCACAGAGGGAATTTAAGGTGTGGGACTGCTGTCAAATAGCTGAAAGGGCCAAGCGGAGATTGCGAAAGAATTGAGACATTAGCAGCAGTGGGCAGCAAGCACCATGAGTAGTAGGTCTGGAAGGATGAATGGATGAGGTGATATCTCCAGAACCACGGAGTCACCCAGCCCCTACCAGAGTTGCTGTCCTGAGCACAGAGAGAGTGAGGTGTGAGGATTTGAGGTACAATGTAACTATAGGTTACAACCCTGTATCATATTATTGGATCTCCCCCAGTATCCCCATCCCTCTCCAACCCCACCAGTGCCTCCACTTGGCTGAACCTACTTGGAAGCCAGCTGACCATGAAGCCTGGGAATGGTTTGCAAAGACCTGTGATTCAGAGCAGTGCTGGTGGGGGTAGCAGGGGAGTGAGTCATAGGAGGAAATTCCAGGCACCCAGGATATAACTTCTACGTTACACAAGAGAGAGAGAGCCTTCTTCCCAGAATCCTGATTCTCCCCTTGGATGCTCCAGAACCCCTCTGGCTGGGAGACCTCTTTCACCTCCTGGTTAGAAAACGCCCTTGCAGCAATGGTTGGAGAGCCTCACAAGGGCAGCCATTCCAAGACAAAGAACTGGCAACTGCAATGCCTTCCCACTGGAGCCCAGACCTATCTCAGGCCCCACCTGGGGGATTTTTGAGCACATTCTCGGTGCTCCTGCCTTACTGGGCAGAAGGTTAAGAGGACTGCAGAATTAACAACCCAACTGCCCCTGCTTCCCCTCCCCTGACACTAATCAAAAGGCAGATTGACAATGCATCACCACCTCAGCTGATGGTATTTTCAAGTTGGCAGGAATATGGGAAAACGCTCTATTTCAACACCCTGTCACCCCATAACAGAGAGACTGGAACACCTCACAGGAAAAGTCCCATCTACAGAAAAGCCCATCTACAGAAGCCCAGAGTGCACTGCTTGTTTGCTTTAAAGTGAATTGATTAAGGAAATTCCCTGGGAGTCCAGTGATTAAGACTCTGTGCTCCCACTGCAGGGGGCACAGGTTAGATCCCTGGTCAGGGAAATAAGATCTCACCAAGCCGGGGGCACAGCTAAAAAAAGATATTTAAAAAATTTTTTTGAAAACTATATAGAAATTTAAATATTTCATATAATTCATAAAGCAAATTGACTTCAAAAGTAATTTGATTCAAAGGTACATAGGATGAATGAGATGTGAGGATTGAAGGTAAAATGTGACTACAGGTGACAACACAGGATTGTATCCGTGAAATTTGCTAAGAGAGTAGAAACTTAAATGGTCACAAAAAAAAATAAATAATAAACAAAGATAAATATGTGAGGTGATGGATGTGTTAATTAACTAGATTGCAGAATCCTTTCACAATGTGTATGTATATCAAATCACCGCATGTGTACTTTTAATATCTTATAATATTATACCTCAATAAAGCTGGAAATTACAAAAGGCACAGAGTAACTAAATAATAAAATTAAAGGCATATGGATTTGGATTGATGATATACAGATATGTTACAAAGGTGCCTTTGTTAACCAAGCACAGGCCAACAGCAGATTCAATGCCGGAAGCCTGGCCTTCCCTTTCAGTTCAGTTCAGTTCAGTCGCTCAGTCGTGTCCGACTCTTTGCGTCCCCATGAATCGCAGCACACCAGGCCTCCCTGTCCATCAACCAACTCCCGGAGTTCACTCAAACTCATGTCCATCGAGTTGGTGATGCCATCCAGCCATCTCATCCTCTGTTGTCCCCTTCTCCTCCTGCCTTCAATCTTTCCCAGCATCAGGGTCTTTTCCAATGAGTCAGTTCTTCGCATCGGGTGGCCAAAGTATTGGAGTTTCAGCTTCAGCATCAGTCCTTCCAATGAATATTCAGGACTGATTTCCTTTAGGATGGACCTTTAGTTGCTGTATACTGGGCATGTCTGGAGGGAGGGTCCCAGGAAGGGGTCTGGGGTAGCCAAACAGATAATCTGTCCATCTCAAGATCCTTAGTTGAATCACATCTGTAACGTTCCCATTCCTATTCAAGCAATATAGTCTCTGGTTCCAGGGCTTAGGATGTGGACATCTTGTGGGATGGTGGGGAGACACTTTATCTCATTCAAAAGCAAGTGCTGGCCCTTCCCTGGTGGTCCAGTGGCTAAGACTCCACCCTCCCCATGCAGGGGCTCCAGGTTCAATCCCTGCACAGTGAACTAGATCCCATGTGCCACAACTAAGACTCAGCACAGCTAAATAAATAAAAATAAATAGTTTTTTAAAAAACAAATTGAGTGCTTATTTTAGAACAAGCTCTTTAAAAGCACTGCAGATGCAAAGAGGGAAAGGTGGGGTGTTTGCCTTCAGTCAGCTCAGAGGTTTAGTAGAGAAAAAGCTAGGTCAACAAAGCAATCACAAAGCAGTAAATTATGGTCATAGTAGCATGGGGATGTAAGTATGGGATGCCTAAATCTGGAAGAATGAAAGGAATCATGGCATCTGTGCAGATGCTGGCCAGGAAATGTGGAGACAGTGCTAGAAATGGAAAGTCATGATTTCTAAATGATCACACTCAAGTTAGTTCTGACAGCAATTGTCAGTCACACTTAAAGCTAGGGTGGTAGGAGGGTGTTGGATGGAGTGGGATACTCTCATGGTCTTAGGTGTCTCACAACGCTTATAAGTTACAAGAAGAAAAAGTAGGAAGTCTGGGGTGAAGAAATCAAACCACACCTTGACCAGGGGTGATCGAAATTAACATCACGAATGAGGGGCAAATGGATGTCCCATACCTGTGGATGGAATTCTCCCAAGAAGGATACAGCATTCCCTGGGCAGCATCCCAGATGGGAAGGCATAGAGTTATCTAATCATGAGGAAACTGTTAGATTGGCCCCAAATGGGGAACATCCTATTTTTACAAATTGGCAGATTCCTCAAAAATGTCAATATTGTGAAAGAGAACAAAAGGTCAAGGAAATGTTCCAAGTTGTTCAACCTATTCTTCTTCAAATTCATTTCTCATTTAGGTTATTACAGAATATTGAGCAGAGTTCCCTGTGCTATACTGTGGATTCCTGTTGGTTATCTATTTAAACATAGCAGTGTGTACACTGTCCGTCCCATACTCCCTCCTGACCACTATCCCTCCCTCCCTGTAACCATACATTCATTTGCTGAGTCTGCTTTCTAAATAAGTTCATTTGTATCATTTTTTAAATTCTGAATGGCAACCCACTCCAATATTCTTTCCCTGGGAAAGTCCCAGGGACAGGGGAGCCTGGCAGGCTACAGTCCATGGGATCTCAAAGAGTCAAATACAACTGAGTGTGTGCATGCACACACACACACACACACACACACACACACACACACACAAGTGATATCATATGATGAAATGCTCCAAATTAAAGAAAAACTATGACATCTAATGCAATGCCCAATCTAAGACTCCAGGCTCTTGTCCTGGAGAGAAAAAATAATTAAGAAAACGTTCTTGGGATATGAATGGAAGATCAGACGAATTTAACTGAAAGGTTGTTTCTTGAATTTGATAACTATACTATAGTTATCATGGCCCATTGCTCTTAAATACTCAAATATGAATTTCTCAAGAATATCCTTGCTCTTGACAAATTCATACTTGAGTATCTAAGAACAATGGGCCATGATGTATGTAACTCACTCTCATATTGTTCAAAAAGAAATTGTGGATAGATGTTAGATTATAGATGAATAGGAGATGATTAATAAATTGATGATAGATAGTGGAGTCATGATTAGAACACATTATGGCAAATGGGTGAAATATTGGCAGTAGATGAATGTAGGTCAAGAAAACTCTTTGTATTATCATTTGTTGTTTAATTTTAGTCATTTATTTTTGGCTATGCTGGGTCTTCGTTGCTCCTCAGGCTTTTCTTTAGTTGCAGAGAGTGGTGGCTACTCTCTAGTTGGGGTGCACGGGCTTCTCATGGTGGTGGCTTCTCTTGTTGCCAGAGTGCGGCTAGAGCCGTAGGCTCAGAACACAGGGTCAGTAGATGTGGTGCAGGGGCTTAGGTGCTCTGCGGCATGTCAGATCTTCCTGGACCAGGGATCAAACCAGTGTCTCCTGCATTGGCATTGAATTCTTTACCACTGAGCCACCAGGGAAGCCCTCTTTGTATTGCTGTTGCAGCTTTCCTATAAACTTGACATTATTTCCAAATGAAAAGCAATTTTTAATGAACACAGTGTAAACTCAGACTCCAGACTTGCCTGGGATTGAGTCTCAGCTGTACCCTCTCATTCTCTCTGTTAACTTCAGCCCATTTTGTGATTCCCCTGAGCCTCAGCTTACCCATCTGTAAAATAAGGATTCCAACAGCACCTCCCTGGTTGGACTGTGTGCAGCTCAGATGAACTAATTCATGTGAAGCCCCTGGAAGAGGATTCTGTGCTCAGCAGAACTGCCTGTGTTATTATCCCCAGGAAAGGTAACATTTAACTGAGATCTGGAGGATGTGTCAAAGTTTGCCAGCTGGCTACGTACAATAAGAGCATTGCCGATTTGCAAGAAATGTTGCTGAAAACTACAGTGAGAGGTGGGATGTGGCACAAGATGGACAGATGAGGAGCGGCCAGACTATGAAGTGCCTCTCGCCCACACAAAGGAAGGTTGTTAGTTGTTCTATAGTGTGGTTAGCGTTTGAGTGATTAATGTAGGTCCAGACAGGTGAGTTGGAGAAGGAAATGGCAACCCCCTCCAGTACTCTTGCCTGGAAAATTCCATGAACAAAGGAGTCTGGTAGGCTATAGTCCATGGGATTGCAAAGAGTTGGACACGACTGAGCAACTTCACTTCAATTCACACAGGTGAGTGGTGGCATAAAATTTGCAATTCTCAAAGACCACCCTGGCCATCGTAGAAAATGGATCTGACCAATCGAAATAACAGGCCAGCAAGTCATTAAGGATGGTGACCATCCAGGGAACAGATAATGAGAACTGGAACCAGGGAAACTGCAGGAAGGCCAAATGGGAGGAAAGGATTTGGAGATATCTGGTAGATACAGTCAGTAGAATCTGCAGTTTGAGTGACGTGATTTGGTGGGTGGTGAGGAAACATCAAGAATGCCTGCCCAACTCTTATGCTGTTTGTGGAAATGTTGGTTCGTACAGCCACTGTAGAAAACAGGACAGAGGTTCCTGCTGCTGCTGCTGCTGCTAAGTCACTCAGTCGTGTCCGACTCTGTGCGACCCCATTGACAGCAGCCCACCAGGCTCTGCTGTCCCTGGGATTTTCCAGGCAAGAATACTGGAGTGGGTTGCCTTTGGCTTCTCTGACAGAGGTTCCTAAAAAACCTAAAAATAGAGTTACCATATGATCCAGCCATCCTACTCCAGGGCATATATATCCAGACAAAACTGTAACTTAAAAAATATACGCAAGCTTATGTTCAGAGCAGCACTGTTCACAACAGCCAAGACATGGAAACAACCTAAATGACCATCAACAGATGAGTGGATAAAGAAAATCTGGTACAGACATACAACAGAATATTACTCAGCCATAAAAAGAACACAATGATGCCATTTGCAGCAAAGCAAATGGACCTACAGACTATCACGCTAAGTGAAGTCAGTCAGAAAGAGCAAGACAAATATCATTCCATATCACTTATAAATGGGATCTGAAACGTGACACAAATGAACTTATCTATGAAACTGACAGACTCACAGACATAGAAAACAGATTTGTGGTTGTCAAGGGGTAAGGAAGGATTGAGAATTTAGGACGAGCAGATGCAAACTAGTATATATAGGGTGGATAAACAAGATCCTACTGTGTAGCACAGGGAACTATATCTAATATTCTGTGATAAATGAGAATGGAGAAGAATATGAAAAAGAATGTGTACATAACTGAACACCTAAAATGAACACAACATTGTAAATCAGCTATTGTTGCTGTTTAGTTACCAAATCACGTCCCACTCTGCGACCCCATGGACTGCAGTGTGCCAGACCTCCCTGTCCCTCACCATCTGCCGAAGTTTGCCCAAGTTCATGTCCATTGCATCGGTGATGCCAGCCAGCCATCTCCTCCTCTGATGCCCTCTTCTCCTTTGGCCCTCAATCTTTCTCAGCATCAGGGACTTTTCCAATGAGTCAGCTGTTCGTATCAGATGACCAAAATACTGGAGCTTCAGCCTCAGCATCAGTCCTTTCAATGAATGAATATTCAGGGTTGATCTCCCTTAAGATAGACTGATTTGATTTCCTTGCTGTCCAAGAGACTTTCAGGAGTCTTCTCCAGCACCAGTTTGAAGACATCAATTCTTTTATGGTTCAGGTCTCACAACCATATGTGACCGCTGGGAAGACCATAGCCTTGACTGTATGGACCTTTGTCAGCAGAGTAATGTCTCTGCTTTTCAACACACTGTCTAGGTTTATCATAACTTTCTTGCCAAGAAGCAATTATTTCCTGATTTCATGGCTGCAGTCACTATTCACAGTTATTTTAGAGCCCAAGAAGAGAAAATTTGTCACTGCTTCCACCTTTTCCCCTTCTATTTGCCATGAAGTAATGGGGCTGGAAGTAATGGATCTTCATTTTTTTTAATATTTAGTTTTAAGCCAGCTCTTACACTCTCCTCCTTCACCCTCATAAAGAGGTTCTTTAGTTCCTCTTCGCTTTCTGCCATTAGAGTGGTATCATCCACATATGTGAGGTTTTTGATATTTCTCCTGCCTATCTTGATTCCAGCTTGTAACTCATCCAGCCTGGCATTTCTCATGATGTGAGAAATCAACTATACTTCAGTGATTTTTTTTTTAAATGAATGCCTTTCCAGGCTTCTGGCTTGGAAAATGGCAGGAGGAGCTGGTTTGGGGTGGAGGATGTGCAGTTGTCATCCTGAAAAGTCCTAAAGGCTGTAGATGGACTCCATTGGCCCACAGTGTGGAGGCAGAAGGGTTCAAAATGCTTCTGCTGGGTCCTGGCTATTATCATTTCTCCCAACTGTACAGATTTGTTGGCTTTAGCTTACCTACTTCTTGATACAGTCAACAATTATCTGGAAATGGTTTTATGTTGTGAAGTGGACAATACTTTATAGTGGATGAATAGCATAAATGGAAGAAAAACCATTGAATGTATTAAATTCTTTCCAAAAATTGCACAATAAAAAAAAATTGAAAAATTTTGGAAACAATGCATTTGAGGTGCCCTAAGAACATCAAACCTCTAGATGAAACTGAATGAGGAGAGTGAAAAAGTTGCCTTAAAGCTCAACATTCCGAAAACTAAGATCATGGCATCTAGTCCCATCACTTCATGGGAAATAGATGGCAAAACAGTGGAAACAGTGTCAGACTTTATTTTGGGGGGCTCCAAAATCACTACAGATGGTGACCGCAGCCATGAAATTAAAAGATGCTTACTCCTTGGAAGGAAAGTTATGATGGCAACCCACTCCAGTACTCTTGCCTGGAGAATCCCATGGACGGAGGAGCCTGGTGGACTACAGTCCATGGGGTCGCAAACAGTCGGACACGACTGAGCAACTTCACTCACTCACTCAGATAGTATATTGAAAAGCAGAGATATTACTTTGCCAACAAAGGTCCGTCTAGTCAAAGCTATGGTTTTTCCAGTGGTCATGTATGGATGTGAGAGTTGGACTGTGAAGAAGGCTGAGCGCCGAAGAATTGATGCTTTTGAACTGTGGTGTTGGAGAAGACTCTTGAGAGTCCCTTGGACTGCAAGGAGATCCAACCAATCCATCCTAAAGGAGATCAGTCCTGGGTGTTCATTGGAAGGACTGATGCTAAAGCTGAAACTCCAATACTTTGGCCACCTCATGTGAAGAGTTGACTCATTGGAAAAGACCCTGATGCTGGGAGGGATTGGGGGCAGGAGGAAAAGGGGATGACAGAGGATGAGATGGCTGGATGGCATCACCAACTCGATGGACATGAGTTTGAGTGAACTCCAAGAGTTGGTGATGGACAGGGAGGCCTGGCCTGCTGTGATTCATGGGGTTGCAAAGAGTTGGACACGACTGAGTGACTGAACTGAACTGAAGGACATCAGATGGAAATGTCCAGTGGTCTGTTGGCTGAGCCCAGAGCTCAGTGTCAGAGACAGAGATTCAGAGTTATCACCATCACCTTGATGACAATGCTGTTGTGTATGACATCACCAGGTAAGGTGACTCTGAAGATCAGTGGTGGGTTCTTTTCATTTGATGAAAAGGATTCTTTCCTGGAAGCCCACTTGCACTAAAAAATATTCATGTAAATTTAAGGAATGACCCTGGAAGTCATCCCTGAAGTCCCTCCCTCCTTGTCCAAGTTAAAGAGCTCTTCTTGAGGTCAGGAACTCCAAGTGTGAGTGATGAGCCGTTAGTGGGTTATGAAATAGATTCAGTGGGTTTTTGACCAGAATTAGAGAAAAAAGAGAAGGGATGAAAGAATGGAATAAAGGAAAGGAAAAGCATAGAAAATACTGTCATGCATATAAGAGAAGCAAGTCTTATTTTTACAACTTTCATTTTGGTTATATGTGCTTATATATGAACACTTGTGTTTCAGTCTATATGCATACAAAATAATGCATGCATATAAATTACTATATGTGTTTATATGTGTGTTAGTTGTTCAGTCATGTCCAACTCTTTGCAACCCTAAGACTGTTACCTACCAGGCCCCTCTATCCATGGAATTCTCCAGGCAAGAATACTTGAGTGGGTTGCCATTTCCTTCTCCAGGGGATCTTCCCGACATGGGAAGATTGAAGCCAGGTCTCCTGCATTGTGGACAGATTCTTTACCCTCTGAGCCACCCGCAAAGCCCTGTATTTATATATACAGATATATAAACACACACACACACACACACACACACACACACACACACATACCTCTTTATATCATTGCAAATGGAGCGTGCATCAATTATCTATTACTGCAGAAAAGCCAGAGTGGTTTCAAACAACAAATCATTTATATGTAAATATATTTAAATATATTGTTGTTCAGTCTCTTAAGTTGTATAAATATAACTGCAAATTGGACTTACCTCTGCTGTGGACACACAGGTAGCTAGAGTCACCCAGCAGCCCAATCAGGGCTGGGTGGTCCCAGATGCCCCCTCACAGGTCTGAGCATCAGCCAGACTGTCAGCTGGTGGCCTTGGTTCTCCTGCACCAGGCTTCTCCACTTGGCCAACTAGGGCTTCCTCTCCAGGCACCTAGCAAGCCTCTGTGTTATGCTCACAGATGCTACTTTGGCCAGAACAAGTTGGAAAATCATCATTTTGACATGAAGCCCAGAGTCAGTATGGAAAGGGACCCTAACCCCAAGGATCTGGCCACTGGGGGCGTGAGTGATTAGGGGCCATTAGCACAACCCCTGCTGTAGCGTGACTCGTATGTAATTCCTGGTGTGTCTTTTCCACGCTCTGCTTGTTCTCGAGTTTTAAGGCTTGTCCTTCACCCTGGTGTATCCCTGTTTTCCTTTCTGCCCACTTCTCTTCTTCATTAATTGAAATTCTGTGAGAAAACCTTGATGCTAGGTGTGGGAGAGGGTGCCAAGCAAGGTGAGAAGATACCATCTTAGCCCTCAGGCCCCTGATCAGCTCTTTGAGTAGATAAGGGTCCAACAACAGAAAAGCTAAATAATGAATGGAGTGCCGCTCAGCTGTCACAGGACAGCTCCAAATTAAATGTCCAGGGAATTTCTCTGGGAGCGAAAAAGTGGGCGAGGTCATAAATATCATACTAAATGAAGTAAGTCAGACAGAGAAAGACAAATATGATATCACTTACATGTGGAATCTGAAAAAAAAAATGGTACAAATGAACCCATCTACAAAACAGAAATAGAGTCACAGAAGTGGAAAACAAACTTATGGTTGTTGATAAGTTGCCATCATGTCCAGCTCTTTTCGACCCCATAAACAGCAGCCTGCCAAGATTCCCTGCCTTTCACTCTCTCCAGGAGTTTGCTCAAACTCATGTCCGTTGAGTCAGTGATGCTATCTAACCATCTGATCCTCTGCCATTCCCTTCTCCTCCTTCTGTCAATCCTTCCCAGTTTCAGGGTCTTTTCTAATGAGTGGACTCTTCGCATCAGGTGGCCAAAGTATTGGAGCTTCAGCTTCAGCATCCATCATATTTCCAATGAGTATTCAGGGTTGATTTCCTTTAGGATTGACTGGTTTGATCTCTTTGCTGTCCAAGGGACTGTCTTACTAAGGAAGGTGGAGGGGATAAATTGAGAGATTGCAATTGACATATGCACACTACAGTATATAAAATAGATAACTAATAAAGACCTACTCTATGGCAGAGGGAACTCTGTTCAATATTCTGTAATGATCTAGATGGGAATAGAATCTAAAGAGTCGATACATGTGTATGCATAAGTGATTCACTTTGCTGTACAGCAGAAACTAACACAATGTTGTAAATCAACTATACTCCAATAGAAATTAATTACCATTAAAATAAATTTAAATATATATATATATATATTTTTTTTTTAAGTCATGCAACCAAATCCAGGCAGCATCAGACTCCCTCCTGCAGGACCTTGGAAAGTTGATATTTTTTTTTCCCCTCTCTCTTTTCCTAACTGAACTGGGACTCATCTTTCCTGCTTCCTGCAAGCTTCAGCAATAATGCAAAAAAAAAGTCAGTGTTTGGGCAAGGGGAGGATTTTAATGTGCTCTTACTAAAATAGTCAGGGCTGCTGTTTACAGCACTAGAAATCAGCACCCAAGTTTAAGTCTGGGGGCAGCCATTTGTCTTCAGAATGAAGGTGGGGTCACTGGTGTGGGTGCTATGATTAGAGACACAGCAGAAGCTGAAGAAGGGGCTTCCCGTCACAATATTTCACGGTTTCCAGTCTCTGTGTTGATGGTGATGAACAATGGCAGTGTGAGAAGATTCTATTTGTCAACATGTTTTTTGCTGTTGGTTTTTACGGCTGGTTCAGAGATCACAGAGTCCCAGCCTGCTTTCTTATGGCTCTTTTCTTCTCCAATATCCTAAACTAAATAAATGTCATGATGCCAGCTTTATATTCTAAGTCAGAGGTTGCCGGTTTGAGGTCCTTGGGTTACGTGCAGCCATTACACACATTGTGTTTGGCCTTAAAGTTTTTAATATTGGCCAAAATTTTGAAATCTGGGATTGTTATATTAAAAGTTGCATTTAAAATGGGATTTATAGCTTTTTTTAGAAAATAAAATAGCTGGCAACAGTGACCCCTTTTTTTAACAGGGCAACAGTCAGATAATCTTAACAGCTATTCTTCTTCTGCCTGGGAGAGAGCTTTATAGTTTACACTTAACGTGTCTATTTATATTATGTATATATACTCTCTGTAGTTATTGGACTTTGGTGACCCCCAAATTCAATTAAAAATTTTAGGGAAAAATTTAGAAACCAGCATTCCTGAAACAGAAGGAAGCTGCATTTGTATTTGGGGATCAGATTAGGGTCACACGTGGCTTGAAATAACAAGGATCTGACAATAGCAACATGTAGAAGAACCAAGTTCTATTTTTAGGGCTGGACTTGTGACAAGGAGTCCAGAGGTTCGAGTCTAGAGTTGTTGCAGCTGTTTAGCAATGATAACAGGGAGCCGTCTCTTTCTCCTTTTTTGCAGCACCGTCTTTAGCATGATGGTTTTGTTGCTCAGGTCTGTTGCCTCGTGGTCACAAGATGGTTGCCACACCTCCAGCCACAAATCTACATTCTAAGTAGGAAAAAGAATGAATCAGGAAGGGGCACAGGCTATATCAGGGAAGCAAAACATTTCCAGAACTGAACAGCCTGCTTCTTATTGTCCAAAAGGTATCACATAGCCGCAGGCATCTTCAAGGAAGATTAGAAAGGTGGAAAGACACTGCGGCACTGAGCACTGTAGGGGCAGAAAGGGGTGAACACCAGACTTGAAGAGGGCGAATATAATATGGGACGTGCAGTCACTGAGACTTGGACTCAAGGTCTGTTTTTCAGTCGCTAAGTCGTGGCTGACTCTTTGTGACCCCACAGACTGCAGCACGCCAGGTTACTCTGTCTTTCACCATTTGCTTGGGACAAACCTCTTTTTGTCTCTTTATTAAATATCAATGAAAATGAAAACTGTTGCTTTTAATTGACAAGAGAAACAATTGCTCATAATTTAACTATTTTAAAGTTGTAAGTATGAGAACTGCATTCCTATTTCCTTAAGACTGACTGCTATAAATTTAGGAATGTAAGATATAGATAATATAAATATATTATATATAGATATATTATTATATTATTATTACATTATGCAATTATATACACAGTATATAATTTATATTTTATTATATGTATATTATGTGTATATGATATGTTATACATTTTATATGTACATGTATATAGTAATATATAGAGAGATCTCCCTGTAGCTCAAACAGTAAAGAATCTGCCTTTGATGCAGGAAACTAGAATTCGATCCCTGGGTCGGGAAGATCCTCTGGAGAAGGGAATGGCAATCCACTCCAGTATTCTTGCCTGGAGAATTCCATGAACAGAGAAGCCTGGCGGGCTATAGTCCATGGGGTAGCAAAGAGTCGGAAATGACTGAGCGACTAACTCACACATAGTTAAATGTGTATATATATATATATATATATATATACACACACACACATATTTCCATATATATAAGTTCCTAAATTTATAGCAGTCAGTCTTAAGGAAATAGGAATGCAGTTCTCATAGTTACAATTCTAAAATAGTTAAATTATGAGTAATTGTTTCTCTTGTCAATTAAAAGCAACAATTTTCATTTTCATTGATATTTATAAACAGACAAAAAGAGATTTGTCCCAATATAATATATATAATATATATATATATATTAGTAATGTGTGTGTATATATTTTTTCCTACTACTTTGCAAACAGATTCCTGGCAAACATATTTAAAGGAAAGCATTTCTATAAGAGCAATAGAATTATACTAGCTTTCCTTTCCCTTAAAAATCCTTTTTAAATTACTCATTGCAAGTAAAAACGAGAGTGAAGGTAGGATAAAACTTCAAATTCAACTCTTTTGTACACAGAGCATAATTGCTCTATACCCATGAATCTTTGCAGTCTTGATTTCAAGTTTGGGGTGGCTAAATGAGAAAGCATTCAAGTGAAGCCTAGCTAAAAATTCAGTGTTTGTCCTCCTGCAAAAGTTTGAAAATATTAAGAAAATATTTGCTTTTAATTTTGGTTAGTTCATTGAAAGTGTCCAAGAGCAAAGATTATGTGCTCTTAGTAGGAATTTAATTATTAGAGCAAGTTACTGGGGTCTAATGAAAATTCAGGAAAATAGAGCTGGTTGTTATTTAAGCATAAAGTTGTCAGCATTGCTTGGTGATTTCTTTTTCATGACTTTTTCATTAAACATATTTTGAGTATGCTGGGTTCTGACACCTGCTCACCACCTGCAATTTTTAGGAGACTCTCTAACATGAGGGTGCCAGTTTCTTCTCAAAGCAGGCATCTTTGGACCCCCAAAGCAGGAAAATGCACTGGAATCTGGAATACCGCTCTAAAGTGTTCTGAGTTCATACACACTTATGCAATCATGTATGTGACACATGGATTTCCCTGGTGGCTCAGACGGTAAAGAATCCGCCTGCAATGCGGGAGACATGGGTTTGATCCCTGGGTCAGGAAGATCCCCTGGAGAAGGGAATGGCGACCCACTCCAGTATTCTTGCCTGGAGAATCCATGGACAGAGGAGCCTGATGGGCTACAGTCCATGAGGTCACAAAGAGTCGGACATGACTGAAGTAACTTAAGCATGTACACACGTGATGAATATAACTATAAATATAATGTAATTGCACGGAAAGACACAATTTGTGTTTCTGTTTCTCATTAGTAATTTTTGTTATCTGTATGTCACAGTGTTCCAGGTAGATCAACTGAACAAGTGTTTAGGTGACTGCTATCAACCCAAATGCACATAAAACACTCGGGGGCATTACGATGCTCATGCCTGGGCCCCACTCTTGTCCAGCTGAATCAGAACCTCTTGGCATGGGCCCTGGGAATTGGCTTTTTTTCTTTTTTTGGCTGCTCTGTATAGCATGTGTGATCTTAGTTCTCCAGTAGGGATCGAACCCGCATTCCCTGCAGTGAAAGCACAGAGTCTTAATGACTGGACCACTGGGGAAGCCCAGGAATTTGCCTTCTTAAAGCTATCCAGATGATTTTAATGGGTGGGAAAACACACTCTGGGCTCAGCCCCAGCATTTTAGTCTTAGTCAGCGTCTAAGCTGATGTGTATCCAGGATAACCGGCAGGTGTGAGGTTCTTGCTAATTTCTGCAGCAGGTGTTGGCTCACTGATTCTTTAAAGCATAGCCCCTCCCCCAGAACATCCTCCTAATCACCTTGCCACAGCCCTCACTCTCCACACCCTACCAGGCTTTACTGATCTTCGTTGAGCCTCTCACTCTCTGACACTGTGCTCTGAATCTGTTTCTTTCTTTAAAAAAAAAAAAAAATTATTTCTTTACTTGGCAGCACCAGGTCTTCGTTATGGCACACAGGATATTTCCCTGACCAGGGATCGAACCCAGGCCCCCTGCATTGGGTGTGCGAAGTCTTAGCCACTGGACCACCAGGAAAGCCCCTAAATCTGTCTGTCTCTGATTATTGCCCACATCCCTTCCTAGAATAAAGTTCCATGAAGACAAGGCTTTTTAGCTGTTGTCTCAAGTGTCTAGAACATTCTAGAAAGTGCTTTAGCAGGTTGGGCTCCCCTAAGAAGACCCCAAGATGGAGGTAAGCCTGCAGGATATTCCTTGGGGACCCACACCTGTGAAAGAGAGGGGCCAGAAGCACAGTAGGGAGGAGGGAGAAGCTGGGTACATTGCAGCCTCCGGGAGGGCTCAGTGATGGGCCCCCAGGAGGACCTGGGGCTAAGTTAGAGCAAGATGGCTGGACCTCTACGCCCCCACACTGATCAGTCACCAGGTACAGGCATCCCTGGAAGGAGAGCCACCTTGGGGGAGCTGGTTTGCTTCGGCTACAGCCATCCCCTGAGGGCTGACGGTGAAGGACCATCTACTACCCACACCACTGGCACCTGAGTAAATTCACCCTTCCTTCCTTCCTGGAGATGGGGGTCTGGGGTGCGGGGGGCACATCACAGCCAGTGTCACGGTGCTCAAAACTACTTTAGAAAGTAACTTTCTGTTTCCCCATACCCCAAACAGACCTTTGATTTTCAAGCTTACAAACTTCATCTTGGAGAGTTAACCCAAGGAACAGGTTTGGAGGACTAGGGAGAGTGAAGGATGTATTTATTCATACCAGCAGGAGATGTGGGTTCAATCCTTGGGTCAGGAAGATCCCCTGGAGGAGGAAATGACAGCCCACTTCAGTATTCTTGCCTGGGAAATTCTATGGACATAGGAGCCTGGCGGGCTACAGTCCATAGGAGTGCAACGAGTCAGACACAACTTAATAACTAAAACAACACAACAAGCTGTGGACCACAGGGCTCCGTCCTGCTCAGAGCCCTCAGAGGAGGCATGCAGAAGACATCTGAGAATCATGTGTTCGTGACTCCAGGAAGGGGAGTAATTTCCTACCAGCTTCCTTCCCCTACCAGTCCCGGGCCCACCAGGGATGTTAGCTCCCTTGCACTTCAAGTATGCACTTGCCTTCCTAAGGCCAAACAGGAGGTGACCAGCTGATTTGCCCAGGACTGCCCCAGCTTAAGCACTGAAGGTCCCACATCCCAGGAAACTCTTCCATCATGGCCAACCCAGAACGGTTGGTCACCCCTTGGACAGATTCCTCCAGGCACCAGGCGGCAACCAGAGAGAAGCTTTTGGGCTAGTCCTGCAGGATGCTGATTCCAGCAGCAACCACCAAGGTTAAAATGCAGGCAAGAGCATATGAAACAGTACACAGGAGGTGTCCAGTACAAAACACCAGCCATTCTTACCCTTCCTCTTGATCAGCCAGACATCTTCATTTAGAAACATGTTGTTTTTGTTCAGTCACTAAGTCGTGTCTGAATCTTTGCAACCCCATGGACTGCAGCACACCAGGTTTCCCTGTCTGTCACCATCTCCCGGAGCTTGCTCAAACTCATGTCCCTTTTTTTTTTTTTTTTTGGTTTCATACATGATATTATACATGTTTCAATGCCATTCTCCCAAATCCTCCCACCCTCTCCCTCTCCAACAGAGTCGGAGTATTACTCAGCCATTAAAAAGAATACATTTGAATCAGTTCTAATGAGATGGATGAAACTGGAGCCTATTATACAGAGTGAAGTAAGCCAGAAAGAAAAACACCAATACAGTATACTAACGCATATATATGGAATTTAGAAAGATGGTAACAATAACCCTGTGTACGAGACAGCAAAAGAGACAGTGATGTATAGAACTCATGTCCCTTGAGTCAGTGATGCCATCCAACCATCTCATCTTCTGTCATTCCCTTCTCCTCCTGCCTTCTATCTTTCCCAGCATCAGGGTCTTTTCCAGTGAGTCAGCTCTTCCCATCAGGAGTCGAAAGTATTGAAATGTCAGTTTTAGCATCAGTCCTTCAAATGAATATTCAGGGTTGATTTCCTTTAGGATTGACTGGTTTGATCTCCTTGCTGTCCAAGGGACTCTCAAGAGTCTTCTCTAGCACCACAATTCAAAAGCATCAATTCTTTGGCACTCAGCTTTCTTTATGGTCCAAATCTCATATCTATACATGACTGGGAAAAAACATAGCTTTGACTATATGAACCTTTAAACTTAGATGCACCAATTAGGCAAAAATCTGTTTTGCTGTGTTTGAATTAGCTGCTGCTTTTTTGGCTCAAGGACCGTTTCTGTGGCTTTCTGCTTCAACCTGGCCAAGCACCTAGGGTAAAATAGAAGCATTTTCAAAAGCCCCAGTATTTAGCAGATGCCTAGAGCGTAGGCTGTTTACATACCCTTGAAGGGCCAATTTTCTTGGGCATTTGGCTTATTTGCTTTCATCTGTGTATGCATAAGGACCAAAATTTGGCTCCTGGGAAACCTTCCGGACCTGCTGGAAGCCACCGGCTGGGCCAAGTCTCCTCACATCTGACAACTGTTGAATCTCAACCGCTATAATGAAATTAGCCTCAGATGCTCCGGGGCTGTTTGGATTTGGGATTAGTGAGGCATTTGGCATGAGGAGGCAGGAGACATTTGTGCACTGTTTCACACCATGAGCTAGTCTTTCTTTTAAAAAAAAAAAAAGTCCTAAGTTGTGGAGAACAAGTGTTCTTGGCATGCAAGTGATTGGAAATATGAAAAACTTCATCAAGGACACACATGCTCTGGTATACATGCACGCCAGTACCTTTAGGGAGTATGACAGGATATAATGCAAATGTCATTCGTTTTGTGAGTCCCTCTCCCTCTTGGCTCCATGATGGATGGACAGGTCTGTCATTCCTTGGCGCCAAATGTTTTTCCTCTGAATGTTTCTCTGAGGCCACCAGGTTAGTTCAGACTGCCTCCCTCCAATGTCATCCGCAACTACAGGGCATCCCACACCCCAGAATCAGATGCGATGTCTTTCTCATGACTTGTGGCATCTCAGCATCCCAGTGACAGATCTGTTAGCCCTAATGACACATCTTTTCATGTACAACTTGGTCCTCTCTTGTAACTGCCTGATGCTAATAAGGAAGAGAAAAGCTCTTTCTTAAGTTTAAAAATGTAGTGCTGTTAAGAGGAAAAACTCTCTGTTCTAGCTCATTTTATCAGAGTCTTGAAAATGTATTAAACTAGAACCCTGAGTTAATTCAAGGAATGCTAATTCACTCCCTAATATAAATTCCTGCCACATGCGTACATATTGTGATGTAGTTATTCCCATACCATTCACCCACCAGCCCGACAGCACTGGCATATTTTTGTTCTTCAATTAGCCAGATCCCTTAGATACAGCGGAGAGGCTTACAGCGTTGAGTGGGTTCCTGTACTCGAGATGTTATCTACGCTAATTAAACCAAGATAGAAGAAACCCACCAGAGAGTTTCTTGCTGCTTCTGAGGTCTGTCCCTTCCTTATTCAAATGCTTCTGCTGGAGGAGAGGCCTGGGGGCCAGAAACTGCAACAAGATCTTGCTGGAAAAAGCAAAAGTAGAGACAACAGAGAGAAAACCAAGGTCCCAGAACCACCCAAAGATTTTTTATTATTATTATTGGAGTATAGCTGGGGCTTCCCAGGTGGCGTTAATGATAAAGAACCCGCCTGCCAATGCAGGAGACGCAACAGACGTGGGTTTGACTCCTGGGTTGGGGAGATCCTGGAGGAGAGCATGGCCCCCCACGCCAGTATCCTTATCAATGAGGGAGGGAGAACCCCATGCAAAGAGGAGCCTGGTGGGCTACAGTCCAGAGGGTCACAAAGAGTCAGACACGACTGAAGCGACTTAACACATAGTTCATTTACACTGTTGTGTTAATTTCAGGTGTACAGCAAAGTGATTCAGACATATATATATATGTCTTCTTTTTCATGTTCTTTTCCATTATAGGTTATTATGTTTCTCTGTGCTATATAGCAGGACCTTATTTGTTGTTTATCTATTTTATGTATAGTGGCTTGTATCTGTTAATCTCAAACTCTTTAATTTATTCCCCAACCTCTCGACTTTGATGACCATAAGTTAGTTTTCTCTGTCTGTGATTCTGTTTCTGTTTTGTATATAAGTTTGTTTGTATCATTTTTCAGATTCCACATATAAGTGATATCATATGATATTTGTCTTCCTGTGTCTGATTTACTTCACTTAGTATGACCGTCCATAGGTCCACCCATGTTGCTGCAAGTGGCATTATCTCATTCTTTTTTGTGACTGAATACAAAGATTTTTAACTGGCTCTGGAGTGCCACTGAAATAGACACCACAGATACTTACATGAATATGAATGTGCGTGCTAAGTCACTTCAGTTGTGTCCGACTCTTTGCAACACTTTGCAGCCCACCAGGCTCCTCTGTCCATGGGATTCTCCAAGCAATAGTACTGGAGTGGGTTGCCATGCTCTCCTCCAAGGGATCTTTCCAACCCAGGGATTGAACTTAGTCTCTTAGTCTCCTGCATCAGCAGGCAGGTTCTTTACCACTAGTGCCACCTGGGAAGCCCATGAATAAGAGTATATAGATATAAATAGAGAGAGAGCGATTATAGATGTTAATATCAGTGCATTTCAATATTCTGTCTGTACGTCTGGCCTGGGATAACTTTAAAGCCCATGTACTTCTTGCTTTTCATTGAGCAAAAGAAAAGGAAAATTAAGATGCACTCAATGCTCCAAGCTCCTGTTACCTCACAGAGGGATGTGCTTGGGTCGAGCACAGCTGGGCAGCCAGGGCATGTCCTCCAGGAGGTCACCTGCCTTGGACACTGTGTAAATTAGCAGAAGATTGGGAAGGGCAAGGAATGCCGTGTCGATGATGTTTTGATAGGAACTCTCTGGCCAAGAAGATATCATCACATCTCTTGCCTCAGTAAGGCTATAGCAACTCAGCATCTTCACATCCTCCAAACACATTCTTTAAAACTTTTTGTTGTATGTTGGAGTATAGCTGGTTAACAGTGTTGGGATAATTTCAGGTGGGCAGCAGAGAGTATCAGCCATACATATACATGTATCCATTCTCCCCCAAACTCTCCTCCCATCCAAGCAGAGCTCCCAGTGCCATACAGTCGGTTCTTGTTGGTTGTTCATTTTAAATGCAGCAGTGTGTACAGGTCCATCCCAAACTCCCTAACCATCCCTTCCTCCCTGCCTTCTGCACAGCAATCATTAATTCCTTCTCTAAGTCTGAGTCTGTTTCTGGTTTGTAAGTAAGATCATTTGTATCATTTCTTTTTAGATTCCAAATACATTTTCATTGTGTTTTACCAAAATGTCAGTCTGTGCTAGATTGGAAATCAAAGAAAAAAAATCAACTTTCTTTATCACACAGAGATGAAGGAGCCCTGAGCTGAAAGAACTGAGTTGACACAGCTCAGACCCACTGAGCTAGTTTCTTGCTAAACTTTGGGGACGAGTTTACGGGATGTGGCTCTCAACTTCTCTGGTAGAATTTCTATTGGGAGATCATGTCCCAGAAGAGTGCTTAATGGTGGGTCTAGATTTTTCTAATATCAACATACGTAATCCCTCTAGAAATGAGCATACTTCCAGGAACACATCCCATTATTTCTGAGCTGGGTCACATTATCGCTCTTTGGGAACCGACAGAAGAGCATGAAACATCGTTAATAGACATCAGGCATCTCCCCGTCTCTCCCAGGCTTGTCGGGATGTGCTTCATTCCAAAGGCAAACAGTCCATTCTCCTCTCGTCTTCCTCCTGGGATTAGTTACAGCGGCAGCCACGTCATTGTAACAAGATGGGGAAATGTAATTACATTAATAGGGGGCACCAGACTTCCTCTCAGAGCAGAAACTGAGTTTATTGGCCAAACGAGAAGGGGAAGTGTTTGCAGAATGAAACATAGGTCTGTCCAGAACCGAGCAAATCCACCCAAGAAAAATGAGGGCATGCATGTGTCATCAAAAGTTGTATACCACTTATTTCACTTAGTGTGATCATCTCGAGGTCCATCCATCTTGCTGCAAATGGCATTATTTCCTTCATTTTTATGGCTGAGTAAGTCAGACCGCAAAGGACAAATGTAATATGATATCACTTAAATGTGGAATCTAAAAGAAAGTGGTACAAAGGAACTTTACAAAACAGAAGCAGACTCACGGACATAGAAAACTAACCTATAGGACTTCCCCGATGTCCCAAAAGTGGTTAAGAATCTGCCTGCCAGTGCAGGAGACCCGGGTTTGATCCCTGGTCTGGGAAGATTCCACATGCCACAGAGCAGTTAAGCCCATGTGCCACAACTACTGAGCCTGTGCTCAACAACAAGAGCAGCCACTGCAACAGGAGCCCATGCACTCAGTGAAGACCTGGCACAGCCATAAAAAAAAAAAAAGATTTAAAAAATAAAAAAAAGCAAACTTATGGTTGCCAAAGGGGAAGGACTGTGGAGGGGGGATAAATTAGGAGCTTAGGGTTAACAGATATACACTGTTGTTGTTGTTCAGCCACTGAGTCGTGTCCAACTGTTTGCAACCCCATGGACTGCAGCATACCAGGCTTCCCTGTCCTTCACTGTCTCTCGGAGTTTGCTCAAACTCATGTCCAGTGAGTCGATGGTGCCATCCAATCATCTCATCCTCTGTCACCCACTTCTTCTCCTGCCATCAGTCTTTCCCAGCATCAGGATCTTTTCCAATGACTTGGCTGTTCACATCAGGTAGCCAAAGCATTGGCTTCAGCATCAGTCCTTCCAATGAATATTCAGGGTTGATTTCCTTTAGGATTGACTGGTTTGATCTCCTTGCTACCCAAGGAATTTAAGGGTCTTCTTCAGCACCCCAGTTCAAAAGCATCATACACACGACTATATATAAAATAGATAAATGACAAGGCCCCACTGTATGGTGTGATAGTTTGTAGTAACTCATGTAGGGAAAGAATCTGAATCACTTTGCTGTACACCTGAAACTAACACAGCATTGTAAAACTACACTTCAATAAAAAATTTTTTTTAATTAAAAAAGAGATGAAAAAAGAAGTTGTGTACGGGAACATTTGCAGCAGCATCACGTGTGATTGCCCAAAGCTGGAAATGAGCCAGATGCCCATCTTTAGGAGGATAGATAAACACACGGCTGTGGGTTCATATACAACACACTGCTCAAAGAGAGCAGTGAGCATGGACACAGCCCACAGGCTTAAAGGTGAGCTAATGAAGCTGGAAAGAGGAGAGGAGACGCGGCATTGTTTCTTCTCTGGGGAGTTCTAGAAGACGCAAAACTAACCCCTGGGAAGAAAAGCCAAACTAATTGTGAATGGTTCGGGGAGTGATGAAGAGAAGGAGGAGGGAGACTTTGAGAGGGCTGCGGTGATCTGGAGTTGGGAGGCTGTACAGGTGTGTACACACGCAGGCGTCCACCGAGTTGTACAGGTAAGATGTGTGCACATTCAGGTAGTAAGTTATGACTCAACTTTTTTTAACTACCTGTGTGTGCAGGTAAGACTTGGAGGTCCAAGATGTGGGTGATACTGATCCTCCTGGGGCCAGGTGGGCACTTTGGACAATCTCTCCATCCTTCTTTATTTTTTATGATCTTGGCATTTTTGAAGGGTCCCAGTCAGAAACATTGTAGAGAGTTTCCCGATATGGGTCTGTCTGATGTTTTCTCCTGATTAGAGGTTAGCTTTCTGGGAAACACAGCACAGAAATGAGGTGATGTGATATCAGTATGCTTTCTTCCCGGTGATGTTCACTTTGATTATGTGGCTAAGGTAGTGTCAGCCAGGTTTCTCCACTGTGAAGTTATTTCTTTCCCTTTGCAGTTAATCTCGGGGTAGTATCCTGATAGCATGCAAATATCCCATTTCTCCTTAGATGTTCACCCGCTGACGTTAACATCACCCAGGGATGTTGCCTTCCGCCCTTCCTCCCCACAATCCACACCTCACCAAGTAGTCAAAATGGCTTTTAAACATGTAAGTCAGCTGTATCACTCCCATGCAGAAAGCATCCTGATGGCCTTTTGCAGTGGTTTTGTATGGTTTTACTAAAATCTAACCTTCTCACTTTAACCTTTCAGGCCTTGTATGATCTGGCCCTGCCAAATTCCTCTCACCCACATTGCCTCTCTCCCTTCCGCTTCGGTCATCCTATTCTGCATTTGGTTTATTTCTTCGAGATTTCATGCTCATTTCTGTTGTCTGACTTTTACACTTGCTTTTCCCTCTTCCTAAATACCCTCTGCTCAGGTCCTCTCATGGTTGACCCATGACTTAGGATTCAGATCTTAGTTAAAGTATTGCCTCCTTCCCTGTCTCTATTACATTTCTCATTCTTCTGTGGCCAAGTGTGGGGTTCTACTTCATTTTCTCAAATCCCACCATTATCTGAATGCATGTCTTTGCCCCAATGATACCATAAGTTTCTTCTTTTTATTATTTATGTTTGACTATGCTGGGTCTTCTTTGTTGCGTGTGGGCTTTCTCTAGTTGCAGCAAGCAGTGGCTACTCTCATTGCAGGGGCTCCTCTTACTGTGGAGCACAGGCTCAAGGGCATGAAAGCTTCAGTAATTGGGGCTCCCAGGCTCTAGAGTGTGGGCTCAGTAATTATGGTGCATGGGTTTAGTAGCCCTGCTACATGTGAAATCTTCCCAGACGAGGGTTGAACCTGTGTCCCCTGCATTGGCTGGTGGATTCTTAACAACTGGACCACCAGGGAAGTCCACTATAAGCTTCTTCAAATCAAACATTTAATCTCTACCATCCACTGCTTTTTTTGAAGTATAGTTAACATACAATATTGTGTTAGTTTCCAGTTTATGGCAAAGTGAATTCGGTGTTATATATATATATGTGTGTGTGTGTGTGTGTGTGTGTGCATATATACACCATAAAATTTGTTTTCTCTGTGAGTCTATCTCTGTTTTGCCAATAAATCCATTTGTATTTTTTTTTAGATTCTATGTATAAGTGATATCATATGATATTTGTCTTTCTCTGTTTGACTTACCATTCACCATTTTATCTATGGTGTTGAGGACAGTACCTGGCCCCCAAAAGGTGCTCATAAAACATTGGTTGGATAAATGAATTCCTTTAATCCTGTTCATAGCTCTAGCCAACATCAGATCAAGGAGTAGTTCATTTCATCGATTCAAACAACCTTTTTCAGAGTCCAAAGGACTCCTACTTCTAGCACCTCCAGATTTGGTAACATAATGCCTTCCTATAAAATCTGAGCAAGAGACACCCTTTTTAAGCCTTGTCTTCCCACACTGGAATTCTACCAATTGCTTAAGTTCAACCTCTCCTATGGCCCCCGTCAGCATCCCCTCAATTACTGTGGTCAGTCTCCTGTCATGGAACAACTCATGGAAGATGCTTAAAAACAAGGGCAATATATTTGCAGCCACATGGATGGACTTGGAGGGCATTATGCTGAGTGAAATAAATCAGAGAAAGATAAATACCGTATCAAATCTCTTACATGTGGAATCTGAAAAATACAACTGACTAGTGAATATAACAGACTACTGAATATAACAAAGAACAGACTTGGAGATACAGAGGACAAACCAGTGATTACTAATGGGGACAGTGAAGGGGGAGGGGGGAGATGGGGAAGGAGATGAAGAGGTACAATTTATTAGGCAGAAAATAAGCTACAAGGATATATTGTTCAGAATGGAGAATATAGCCAATGTTTTACAATAACTATAAATGAAGTATAACTTAAAATGGTGACTCACTCTCTTGTATACCTGTAACATATAATGTTGTACATCAACTAGACTTCAATACATACATTAAAAAATACATAAAGTTGAAAAAAAAAAAAACACTCTGGCAACAAGAAGACAAAAATAGCCTAAAACAATGATTGTGCCACTCTGAATAGACTAAAAACCACTCAACTGTACATTTCAAGTAACTGAATTGTATAGTATAAGGTCTCAATAAAGCTGTTATTTAAAACAAAATATGTGGAATCTAAAAAAAAATGAACCTATTTACAAAACATGAATAGAATCACATTAGTAGAAAATAAGCTTACAGTTATCAAGGGGGAAAGGAGGGAGGGATAAATTGGGAAACTGGGATGGACATATACACACTGCTATATATAAAATAGATAACTAATAAGCACCTACTGTACAGCACAGGGAGCTTTACTCAGTATTCTGTAATGACCTGTGTGTATGTGTGTGTGTGTGCTAATCGCTCAGTTGTGTCTGGCTCTTTGTGACTTCATGGACTGTAGCCTGCCAGCCTCCCCTGTCCATGGAATTCTCCAGGCAAGAATACTGGAGTGGGTTGCCATTTCCTTCTCCAGGGGATCTCCCTGACCCAGGGATCAAACCTGGGTCTTCCACATTGCGGACAGATTCTTTACCCTCTGAGCCACCAGGAAATAATGACCTAAATGGGAAAAGGATCTAAGAAAGAGGGAATATATGTATAACTGATTCACTTTGCTGTACACTTAAAACTAACAACACTGTCAATCAACTGTACTCCAATAAAAATTAATTAAAAGTTTAAAAAAAAAAAAGCAAGGATGACGTGGTTTGCATTCTTTTTCTCTGGGGACAGTGTTAGTTCAGGAAGCCTGCTTTTAGGACAGCTCATTTGTAAGAGTAGCGAGACTGCCTCTGCAGACAGAAGAGAAGTGGATCTTTTATGAGCATCTGAGCAGCAGAGACGTAGATGCTGTGCTCTCCCCGAGTCCCTTTCTCTGCGGCAGCCTTGTGTGCGAGCTGTGGTATATGATGCATCAGAGCTCTCAGCACAGAGGAGAGATGCTGGTGAGACATGAACCCTTGCCTGGAGTTGCCAGGACATCATTGAGTATATTCCATGGCCTGTCTCATTCCAGAGCATCTCACAAAGATTGTTTTTGATCTCCAAACAGCAGCACCCAAGTCCACTCTGCTTTGACGTTCATTGCAAGCAGCACTGTTTAATTTCATGTCCTCTCAAAGGCCCTGAGGTTGATCATTGTGTGCAGAAGTTACCAGAGAAGCTGCTGTATAACACAGGGAACTCAGCTCGGGGCTCTGTGATGACCTAGAGGGCCGGGATGGGTTGGGGGAAGGCTCAAGAAGGATGGGATATATGTATGCTTATAGCTGATTCACATTGTTATACAGCAGAAACTAACACAGCATAGTAAAGCAATTATACTCCAATTAAAAATAAAAAAGAAAGAAGGTGTTAGAGAACACACACCATTCCAATGGGCCATTGGGCAGCCTGACATCCTGCATCTCTGCATCCCTGGAAACCAGAGCAGTCAGGGTACTGGGAACCAGTGCTACGGGAGGGGCAGGTGATGAAAGGGGTCCAGTGCCCTCCCCCAGGGGAGTGAGATGGCTAGGGGGTTCATCACGGGCATTCACTGCTGACTGAGAACACACATCCCAGAGTTTCTGGGGAAGCCACTCTGCAGCTCCTGTGTGCTCCAACTGCACCATATGCTTCATAATTCACAACACCCCCTATGCATCCATCCTCTATGTTTAAAAGAAAGTTGGTGTCCATTTTCCATTTAACCATCATCTTCAAAAGTATGATTTTGATGAAGTCTTTGATGGAAGTATAATTAGTCTTCAAAGTGTTTCATTTCTGCTGTACAGCAAAGTGGCTCAGTTATACGTATATTAATACATGCATTCTTTGTTTTAATGTTCTTTCCCGTTATGGTTTATCAGGATACTGTAGTTCTCAGTGCTTTACAGGAGGGCCTTGTTGTTTATCCATTCTATATGTATAGTTTGCATCTGCTAACCACAAACTCCCAGTCCATCCCTTCCCTACCAACCTCCTCCTCGACCGCCACAAATGCACTCTTTGTCCATGATTCCGCTTCTGTTTTGTAGATAAGTTCATGTTGTGTTGTATGTTAGTTTGCACATATAAGTGATATCATATGACCTTTGTCTTTCCCTGACTTACTTCACTTAGGATGATAACTTCTAGATCTATCCATGTTCCTGCAAATGGTACTATTTCATTCTTTTTTATGGCTGAGTAGTATTCCATTGTGTCTATATGCCGTATCATCTTTATCTATTCATCTGTTGATGGACATTTAGATTGTTTCCATGTCTTAAGCTATTGAGAATAGTACTTCTATGAACATAAAGGCTGCATGTATCTTTCTGAATTATAGTTTTGTCTGGATGTATGCCCAGGAGTGGGATATATGGCAACTCAAAAGTATGGTTTTGATTCTTAGATTCCTGAATGTTAGAAATCTGAAATGGACTGAGAAGGACTTAGAACTACCCACACGCTGTATTTTTAAGGGAAAAGCTCAGAACATAGAATGTTGGCCATCATATTTTTAAAAAATGAGAAAAGTATATATACTTAAATGCTTGTACATGCATAGACTCTTCTGGAAGGAGGCTCAAGAGACTGCTGACGATGGTTCCTTTCAGAGTGGGAAGCAGGGGGAGCTCCAGCTGGGAGGGGGACGGATTTATGCTTGTTTCACTGCAAATGCTTCTTCCTGTTCTATTTGACTTTAAACCATGAACCTGTACCAACTTTCCATTTTTATACTGAAAAATAAGTAACAGTTGAAAATCTCCAATGAGGTATTCAAACTTGAAAACCCAGTCTGAAATGTTTAGAATATATGACAAAGTTTTATGAATTTTAAAAAATCATTGAAGGGAAACCTGTACTCATGGATAGACGTGTTTCTTTGCATGGCTGTGGAGTCCGAGCTCAGACTGTCCTTTGGGAACTGACTGGTGTGTTCCGAGGCTGTTATAGAAGAGAGCCTAACAGTGCAACCCCAGGAAACAAGAGTGCTTAGGTTCTTACCAGCTGTGACATGGGCCATGCAGGGCTTAATTTCCTCTCTCAAAAAAATAATCATGAAAAAAAAATCATGATAAAAATACTTACCTCACTGAGTTGTTATGAAGATTCAATAAAACATGGAAAGCACTTAAAACAGTGCCTGCAATATAGAAAATACTATAATAAACATTAGGGGACTTTTTGAACCAATCTTGATACTTTATTAATAACTGAAGTCCATAGTTTCCACTCTTTTTTTATTGAAGTATAGTTGATTTTCAGCATTGTGTTAGTTTCTGGTATACAGCAAAGTTATATATACTTATACACATTTTTTTCAGATTCTTTTCCATTATAGTTTATTACAGGATATTGAATATGTGAATAGCTTCCTGTTCTGTACAGTAGGACCTTGTTGCTTATCTATTTTCTATATAGTAGTGTGTATCTGCTAATCCTGAACTCCTAATTTCTCTCTCCTCCATCCGCTTTAGTAAACATAAGTTTGTTTTCTCTGCTATGAGTCTGTTTGTGTTTCATAAATGGTTCATTTGCATCATATTTTAGATTCCACGTGTAAGTGATCTCATGTCATATTTGTCTTTCTCTATCTGGCTTACTTCACTTAGGATGATAGTCTCCAGGTCCATCCATGTAGCTGCATATCACATTATTTCATTTTCTTTCCTTCATTTTTGGTGAAACGTCTACATTGTGGCTTCTGTGGATTGTGACCAATGTATGTGACACGTGTGGGCTTCCCTGACGGCACAGTGGTAAAGAATCCGCCTGCCAATGCAGGAGACTCTAGTTTGATCTCTGGGTTTGGGAAGATCCCTTGGAAGAGGAAATGGTAACCCACTCTAGTATTCTTGCCCGTGAGGTCTCATGGACAGAGGAGCCTGGTGGGCTACAGTCCATGTGTTCACAAAGAGCTGAACATGACTTAGCAATTAAACAATAACAATATGACATGTATCTGCCTTCACGGTATCATACAGAATAATTTCACTGCCCTAAAAGTCCTCTGCCTACTTATTCCTTCTCCCTCCTCACCTTCATCCTTTTATCGTCTGTAATTTGGCTTTTCCCAGAGTGTCACAGAGTTGGAATCACACAGTACCTGGCCTTTTCAGTTTGGCTTCTTTGACTTAGCAATATGCATTTAAGTTTCCTCCATGTCTTTGCATGACTTGGTAGCTCATTTCTTTTGAGCACTAAATACTCCTTTGTTTGGCTGGGCCATAGTGTATTCGTCATCCATTCACCTGCTGTGAAGGACATCTTAGTTGCTTCCAGATTTTGGTAATGATGAATAAAACTGCTACAAACATTTGCGCACAGGTTTTCATGTAGACATATGTTGTTCAGCTCGCTTGGGTAAATACCAAGGAGCACAATTGCTGGATCATATTGTAAGAATGTGCTCAGCTTTGTAAGACACTGCCAAATGGCCTTCCAAGTGGCTGAGTACCGTTTTGTATTCCCACCAGCAGTGAAGGAGAGTCTCCTTTGCTCTGCATCCTCGCCAGCATTTGGTATTGTTAATGTTTTGGATTTTAGCCATTCTAATGGGTGTGTGGTAGCATCTCATTGTTGTTTTAATTCGCAATTCCCTGATGACATATGGAGCATCTTTGCATATTCTTATTTGCCATCTGGATACCTTCTTGGGTGAGGTATCTGTTCAGATCTCTCACTGATTTAAATTTTTTTTTCTTATTGTTAAGTTTTAAGAATCCTTTGTATATTTTGGATGCCAGTCTTTATTAGATGCGTGCAAAAATTTTCTCCCAGCCTGTCGCTTGTCTAAACATTAGCTGCTATTACTATTATTCTCTATCAGTCATGCAAATTTAGATTTGCAGTGTTCTAATGCCATTCTCACTAATAAATGACAAGGGTTGGTTTTTGCTGTTTAGAGAGTTCAGGATCGGCATGTCCATACTGCCATATTTAAAATGGATAACCAACAAGGACCTACTGTATAGCACAGGGACATCTGCCCAATGGTATGTGGCAGCCTGGATGGGAGGGAAATCTGGGGGAGAACGGATATAGGGATATGTATGGCTGAGTCCTTTTGCTGTTCATCTGAAACTATCACACACTGTTAATCGGCTGTGTCCTGTGCTGTGCTGTGCTGAGTCTATTTAGTCATGTCCGACTCTTTGGGACCCTGTGGACTGTAGCCCTCCAGGCTTCTCTGTCCATGGGGATTCTCCAGGCAAGAATACTGGAGTGGGTTGCCGTGCCCTTCTCCAGGGAATCTTCCTGACCCAGGGATCAAACCTGCGTCTCTAAAGTCTCCTGCGTTGGCAGGCAGGCTCTTTACCACTGGCGCCATATGGGAAGCCCATTAATCGGATATACTACAGTAGAAAATAAAAAGTAGAAAAAAAAAAAAGTGTGTCCAGCCAAAAGGAGGTGTGGCTGCCCTCACCTGCCATGTGCAGGGCCCCCTGCACCAAAGCCTGCAGCCAGTCCTGCCAGGAAGTAACGGGAGTTCATCCAGGTCGTACTCATGTGCCACCTTGGTGCTTGTGATGTTGACTGTCCTGGGCTCTGGCTTCCACAAGCCTGCGGACAGTGCTTACCCTTCCTGCCAGGTCGGTGTGCCTACAGGCTCCTGGCGTCCACCCAGTGCTGACTCATTATTCCTGACTGAAAACAAGGAAGACCAAGCTATGATATCAGAAAAGAGGTTCGCCTTTACTCCGGTGGTGGGGGTGGAGCAGGACTGGAAGGGTGCGAGGGGCTTCCAGTGCGAACCATAGTGCTCTGGTTCTTGAGCCGGGTTCAGGTTATGAGTTTGTTCACTGTGAGATGTCACTGAGCGGACAGTAGTGATGTGCACACTTATCTGTAGATAATAAAGTTCAACAGAAAATGAGCTCCTAAAAAGATTTTTTTTTTAATTGATCTCTTTGGCTGTGCTGGGTCTTAATTGTGGTATGCAGGCTCTTAGTCAAGACATGTGGGATTTAGTTTGCTGACCAAGGATCAGACCCAGGCCTCCTGCATTGGGAGTGTGAGCCTTAACTACTGGACCACCAGGGGTGTCCCAAGATTTTTTAAATAATAAAGGGAGGAAGGAAGGAGGGAGGAGGGGAAGGAAGGAAGGATGGATGGATGGATGAATGGATAGGTTGAGGGAGGGAGTTGGAAGGAGGGATGTAGAGATGATTAGATGGAAGGAGAGATGGATGGAGGGAGGGACAATGAGTGGAGAGAGGGACAGATGGAGGGATTAAGGGAGGGAGAGAGGGAAGAGGTTGGAGAGATTAATAGATGGAATGAGAGATAAATGGATGGAGGAAAGGATGAATGGATGGGGGAGGGATGGAGGAAGGGAGGGATGGAGAGATGATTAGATGGAAGGAGAGATGGATGGAGGGAAGGAGGGATGGAGGGAGGGGTGGACAAATGGATCAAGGAAAGAATGGATGGATGTCAGAGATGTAGCAGACATTTCTAGCCATAGCACTGCCACCTCACCATCTCCACCCCCGAACTGCTGGTCCAGGGCCCCTGGACCACCAGTAACATCACTTACAGAGGCAGTGAGGAAACACATTAAGTAGATAACACTGAGCTGACAGAGGCATCGTCAGGCTGCATTTGCATTGCATGTTTTAGATGGCATTCATGTTAGCCCTGTAAGGATTATTGTCCAACATCGCTGGATATTAAGCAGAGAATCTTCCAGCTCAAAGCAGCCAGGGAAACAGCTTTTGTTGAGGGACTGAGAGGAAGGGAGGTTTTTTATCATCAGTCCTTATTCACCATAGAACTTGTAATCAAAGCCCAAGCCTTTCAGAACAGATGGGTGGATTTCATCTGTGAAAGAAGTTACTAGTATTAGCTCATTCTTTGTGGAGTGAGAGGGTAATATCACTATCCCTTCTCTGGGTGCAGGACACCCTCCCATCAGCAGCTCTCAACTGTCAACTAAATGAGAATCAGCCACAGCATCTGTCAAAATGCAGATTCACTGGCTTAACTGGGAGGGCTCACCTAGGAAGTCTGCTCACTTTCTGAGCCTACTGTAGTAAATCGCCGCTAACTGGATCAGTTCATTTCCTCTCTTGCAATTCTGGAGGTCTGAATTCCAAAATCAAGGTGTGGGCAGGGCTGTGCTCCTTCCAGAGGTTCCAGAGAAGGATCCTTCCTGCCTCTTCCAGTTCCCGGTGTCTCTGGGCATTCTGGACCCGCAGCCACATCCCTCCAGTCTCTGCCTCCATCCTCATGTGGCCTGCTTTCCTGTGTCTCCTTTTTTTGTCTCTTACAAGGACACTCTCCTTGGCTTTAGAATCCACCCTAATCCAGTCTGACTGCATTTTAACTAATTCCATCTGCAAGGACCCCCTGAGCTGCTGGGTAGACAGGAATTTGGAAGGATTCAATCCACTACCATAGATCTGCAAAAGATCCGAGGGATTTGTATTTGTTATATATTTTTTCCTTATCTGGGTATATGTCCACATGACTTCAAATAACACTGACATTCAGGCAGTCCTCATCTTATGTAGCCCCCTGTTAGTGGAAACTCAGCCATCAGAACCATGACCTTGGTCCATGACCATTTGAGGTGAGGAACCTGCTGATATGAAGTCTTCTCCCCTGCTGCTGCTGCTGCTGCTGCTGCTGCTAAGTCACCTCAGTCATGTCCAACTTTGTGCGACCCCATAGACAGCAGCCCACCAGACTCCTCTGTCCCTGGAATTCTCTAGGCAAGAATACTGGAGTGGTTTGCCATTTCCTTCTCCAATGCATGCAGGCATGCTGAGTCGATTCAGTCGTGTCCAACTCTGTGCAACCCCATGGACAGCAGCCCACCAGACTCTTCTGTCCCTGGGATTCTCCAGGCAAGAATACTGGAGCGGGCAGCCATTGTCTTCTCCACTTCTCCACTAAAGCGAGACAAATCAAAGGTTGCCTGGAGGAAAAGACACACTAAGAAACCCTTATCGGGACTTGCCTGGTGGTGCAGTGGATAAGAGTCTGCCTGCCAATGCAGGGGACACAGGTTCAATCCCTGGTCTGGGAAGATTTCACATACCATGGAGCAACTAAACACAGGCACCACAGCTACTGAGCCCACGTGCTGCAACTGCTAAAGCCTGCATGCCTAGAGCCTGCACGTTGCAACTACTGAGCCTGCGTGCTGCAACTACTGAACCCCGTGAACCTAGAACCTGTGCTTCCCAACAAGGGAAGCCCCTGCAATGAAAAGCCCATGCACCACAACTAGAGAAAAGCCCCTGCTCTCTGAAACTAGAGAAGGGCTTCACCCAGCAATGAAGATCCAGGGCAACCAAAAATAAATAAATAAATAAATAATATTTTTTTAAAAATAGGCTCTTATCATAGGTGGTACTCTAGACTGAGGGTCTGTGTCCTCCCCAAAATTCATACATTGAAACCTGGTGCCCAATGTGATGGTGGCAGGAGGTGGGGTCTTTGGTGATTAGGTCAGGTGGATGGGGCCCTTACTTTGGGATTAGTGCCGTTATGAAAGAGACCCAGAGAGTGCCCTGGCCTATTCTACCACATGAAGACACAGAGAAGATGTTCATCTACGCAGCAGGTAGTGGGCACCAAATCTGGTGGAGCCATGATCTTGGACTTCCATCCCCAGAGCTGTCAGAAATAAATGTCTGCTGTTTATAAACCACCCAGTTTGGTCATTAAAAATTTTTTTTGTTGGAATATAGTTGCTTTACAATGTTGTGTCAGTTTTCTGCTATACAGCAAAGTGAATCAGTTATATATACACATATATCCTCTCTTTTTTGGATTTCCTTCCCATTCAGGTCACCACAGAACACTGAATAGAGTTCCCTGTGCTACACAGTGGGTTCTCATTAGTTATCAATTTTATACATAGTGTATATGTGTCAATACTAATCTCCCAATTTATCTCACTCCCAAGACTCCTTTCAAGACAGAGAAACCCCTTCCTTGCTCTGCCATGGAGAGGCCCCAGAAATCCCAGGGGTGGCAGGGGTGACCTGGAGACTGAGGACAGTAATGATCTTAGAATCCAGTTGAGATTTTCGATGATCTGTCAGCCAGGGTGGCCTCTGTGTGGGCACTGGCTTTTCTCATTTCGGGATGCATCCTGGATCCCTTCACTTCAGTGGGCGGAGCACCAGCCTGCCCCTTGCTCTACCAGCCCACAAGGTGTACATCCAGCTAGCACCTGTGTGATTCAATAGAAGGTCACAGGTCCACCTGAGCAGCATGGCCCTCATATTTACTGTGCCAACAGGGAGATACTGAGCAGAGTCAGGAAGCAGGCAGAGCACATCCTTGGTCCTCCTATTCCTCTGTCAGCATTTCCCTCCCTCTTCTCCTCTTGCATAGACACCTCTGATAAGACTAAAAGGCAGAGCATTGTTATTATACCATCGAGGATGTGTGTGTCCAAGCACAGTTGTGTCTGACTCTTTGCAACCCCATGGACTGCAGCCTGCCAGGCTTCTCTGTCCATGGAACTTCCCAGGCAAGAATACTGGAGTGGGTTGCCATTAACTTCTCCAGGAGATCTTTCCAACCCAGGGATTAAAATGCATCTCTTATATCTACTGCATTGGTGGCTGGGTTCTTTACCACTGTACCACCTGAGGAAATTATGAGGGTGCTTATATACAAATAGTTACTTCTTGTCTTGGCAGTATACTAATTTGCATCATAATTATTCATGCAGCCCTATTTGTGTGTTTAATATTCATTTGTGTGTGTTATATTTACAACTACACAGAAAATGATGTGAAAAAATTTTTAAAGATTTGAGTGTGACTCTCTCTGTGGTTAATAGGGACCATAAGCCCTATAGCCAAAGGAATGAATCACTAATAGTGAATTTTCTAAATGAGGTTGAAAGGGTGGAAGAGGTTCCTCTTTCCTCTCTTGACTCTAGGTTTCAGATCCCAACATGTGGGTCACCCTCAAGATCAGTGTACCTCTTTACAAACAGGCAGAGCTATATGTGTAAGAGATTAATCAAAGGGAAGGATAAAGTGGGGAAGGAGTGGAAGTTAGCAGAGTGAGCTTCAGAATGCAGTGAGGATTTGATCCCTATGAAAGGAGAGGGGTAGGAACAGGAAGAGGAGAAGGAGCCTGCCTGCAGCAAATCTCAAAATTCTCAGGCCATTAAGCAGATGACCTGGAAAACTGACGCTGGGTCAAAATGGTCATCCTTGTTCCATTACGGTGTTCGAACACTGGCTGGCAGATGCTGGGGGCCCTGCAGGCAGATGGAGTCAGCAAATGACACTCCCGATGGTAGACTCCCACTGAAGGGAAATCTGAATGGCACTCCTCACCACTGCTGAGCATCTGTTCTGCCACCCTCATCAGAGTAGACCCTAAGGCAAACAGGGTTGATAGTTTTATTGTTTGCTGTATGCTTGCAGAAACCTCAGAACTGCATGTATGTTAACTCATTTACTCTTCAAACTGTGCATGAAGCTGGAACCCTTCACCACTCCCATTTCACAGGTGAGGAAACCAAGTCATAGAGAGGTTAAGTGATTTGTCCGGGGTCACACAGCCAGTGAATGAAGGAGCTGGTATAATGTAAAATGCCTGGAACATCTGGATCCAGAACCTAGTGATACTCGACTGCCTTGGGATTTACCCAGAAGGAAAAACTCACACAGACCTTTCCATCATGTAAAAGTTCTGAACAAATTCTTGTTTCTTCTAGCCCTGCAGTATTTTCATTATCCTTATTTAAGAGGAATTAATTCTATTTATGCATTCTGATGATAGTTTTCCATCTCTGACAATAGTACAAAGTTTAAGCGAAAAAAGTTGATTCTTGAACTGAAGTTATTAACAGGCAGGTTGAAGCATTTATGGAAAACTGATTGTTTGCAACTTCTTTTGAAATGAATCATAAAAGGAAATGGACTACAGGCTGAGAAGTGGATAGACGTGTGACAAAGCCCGTCCAGATTGTGTTGATGATAGAAGCTTGGTGGTGGGTGTATGAGTGTTTGCTGTATGAGTTCATTCTTTTTTGTTTAAAATTTGTCATAACAAATGGTTGAAAACAGCAGGTCAACAGTTTAATCAAAACTGTAAACTGTAGGTGATGTGTGATTGGTAGTCATTCTGTGGGTGGATTGAGCATTGCTGGAGTTTGGAAAATAGTACAGTTGTGAGTGATGGCTAGAGAGGTCCTCCCCCAAATGGTAGAGGAGACAGAAAAGTCTGCACGAACCAAGCAGCTCAGGCTTTCCCTGGACCTGACTGGGGGTTGGGGAGCTCCAGCTTCAGGGGGAAGGGGGAGCATTAACCTGTCCAGTGTGGTCTCCCCTCTTCTGGTGGCATCACAGCTGTCACTCAAACAGACTGTCCAAGGCTTTGAGATCTGAGCCATCTTCCCAAACCCAGTAATGCTGCCAAGAACCAGATCAGGATGTGAGACAAGCAGCCTGAGTCACGCCCACCTGCCAAAATCAGAGCCGAAATGAACTCACAGAAAGTTTCCTCGAAGCCACACAGTCTAAGGCAAACGCAGGGTCGCAGGAAGGACCCCTGGAGAGCTTATGGCATTTTTGTGTGGGAGACGATACGTGGGGCTTCCTTGGTGGCTCAGACAGTAAAGAATCCGCCTACAATGCAGGAGATCCAGGTGTGATCCCTGCGTTGGGAAGATCCCCTGGAGGAGGGCATGACAACCCATGCCAGTATTCTTGCCTGGAGAATCTCCATGGACAGAGGAGCCTGGTGGGGCTACAGTCCATGGGGTCATAAAGAGTCAGACACGACTGAATGACCAAGCACAACACGGATGGTACATGATGCCCAAGCATGCGAGGTAGGTATCAATACATTCTGCAGCAACATGGGTTCAGGCTAGACTTTCAACTTCAGGAAAAGCTGCCTTACCTGGGGTAAAGATATAGGGGATGCCAGAGGCTTCTGGATTTGTTGGTGATCAGCCTGAGTTTTCATAGTTTTAAGTATTAATAAATGTATGCTCTTCACCGTGTTCTTGACCTGCTGTAAGTGCCATGAGGGCACCATGTGACTCTCCATCCCTGTGAAGTGAATACCAGCTCAGATGAGGAGCAGAGAGGGGAGGGCACGTGCTTGTGATGCCAGATCTGTGAGTGGGTGCAGAGTCCCCACTCTGCCTGTCTGTACTGCTGCCCTCTTTGGGATGTTAGTGGGATTTCTCCCCCTAAAAGTCTGAAAAGTCATCGGGAAAACTAAGAAAATCTTCCTGTTTGGTGACTGGTAGAGAGTCCCTTGGTTCAAGGGTATAAACGGTCTGGTTTGCGTTGATTACTCCCTCGCTTCTGGAGCCATGCCCCTCAACGTCTGTTATGCTCTGCATCCACACCTCTTTTAAACATCAAAGGATGGTTTTTTTTCTTTTAAAAAACAAACTTTTATTTTATATTGGAGTATAGCCAGTTAACAATGTAGTGATAGTTTCAGGTGGACGGCAAAGGGACTCAGCCATACATATACATGTATCCATTCTCCCCCAAACTCCCCTGCCATCCAGGCTGCCACACGACATTGAGCAGAGTTCCCTGTGCTGTACAGTAGGTCCTTGTTGGTTATCAATTTTAAATACAGCAGTGTGTGTAATCCAAACTCCCTAACTATCCCCTCCCACCATTCTTACCCCTACTACCAACCATAAGTTTGTTCTCTAAAGTCTGTGAGTCTATTTCTGTTTTGTAAATAAGTTAACTTGTACCATTTCTTTTTAGATTTCACATGTATGGGTACCTTATGATATTTATCCTTCTCTGTCTGACTTATTTCACTCACTATGACAATCTCTAGGTCCATCCATCTTGCTGCAAATGGCATTATTTCATAAAGGTTGACTGATAAAAAAAAAAAGTCTGTATGGTTTCAGGAGCAAGAGTGGGCAGTTCTATTTGCTTGTAAATATTAACCAAAACATATCCTACACAGAAGCCCCAGAAACCCTGTGCTTTGCAGCTGCCAGAATGACTGCAGGGGATGCCCAGCACATTTAGCGTGGGAGGACTCATCACCGGAAAAGAAATTGACCTAGAAGAGTCCATGATGCATTTGGCAAATGGACCAGTGATGGGATGACTTAATATTGTTTTCTGGTGTTATAAAGTCAAGAACTGCCTTCTGGAGTTGCAGTGTATGTTTGAATAGGTTGTGCGCTGCAGAACTCTGGGGGGAGGGTGTCATTCACATGGATGCCTTGGTTTGAAGAGTACCCCCTCCTCTCCTTCCTGAAGAAAAACTCAGAGCAGTGACCTGGGTCACACCTGGGCACCCTCTGCCAATAGAGGGGCCAGAAGCAGCCACTTCCTGATATCCAGAGAAGGGGACAGAGATGGCTTCTTGAATGTAAACAGACCATTTCGTGGTTGCTTTGTGCCAATCACATCGCAAAGGAGGAGGTCAGGATGAGAGTGATGGAGAGAGGATGGCCATTAATAGGAAAGCTTTGCCCTGTTCCTGTTTGCATGGAAGAGAGATGTATTTTTTTCTCTGCAGTTCCCAGAAGCTTCTTTTTCTTTCTTTTCCTGCCACCCAAACATAAGGCGCACGGAGTGTTCCACCTGGCCCATTCCTCCACATCCCCAGAACTTGGTGAATGAAAATGCACTGTTGTTAACTCCTGTGCCCACGCACCCAAAAGAGATGGTCCTCTCCCCCTTATATCCGCTTACATCTTCCTTTTGGTCACTGGGACCAGGACAGTAGAAGTAGCCACATCCATCATGGTCATGGAGTGCCGGACATGGACCCAGCAGGGGGCAGTGACTGGGCATGGTCCAAGGTTAAAATATTCAGTCTGAGGCCCTGGATTGTGATAGAGATCCAGGGGTGTTTGGCACATTTGTGAGAGTAGTTTGTTATTGTTCATAAGGATTCAGTTCAGTTCAGTTCAGTTCAGTCACTCAGGGATTACCAATAGTTAGTAGGCAAACATCAGAGGTAGTAATGTCCTGTAATGTCCAGGACAGCTCTGCACTATAGAAAATTATTCCATACATTCTTGACTTTTAGATGTCCCTCCAAACTAGGGGGTGAGGAACTGTTATTATCTGTACAGTAGCTTAGTACACACAACCGGGAATTTCTCAGTAATGCAAACTCAGGGTAAATCAAAAGAATACTTGGACTTCCCTAGTGGTAGAGTGGTGAAGGAGCCACCTGCCAGTAAGGGGATACAGGTTCAGTCCCTGGTCTGGGAAGATCCCACATGCCAAGGGACAGCTGAGCTCGTACACCACAACTACTGAAGCCCGCATACTGACTACAGCCCATGCTTTGCAACAAGAGAAGCCGCTGCAATGAGAAGCACCATGACTAGAGAGTAACGCTTGCTCGTTGCAACTAGCAAAAGCCCTACATGCAGTAATAAAGACCCAGCAGTGCCGAAAATAAATGAATGAATTTTTTTAAAAAAGAATATTTTGTGTTTGTTTGTAACTTTACCAAGAGTGTGCCTACCAGGGAAAATTTCCCCACCAACCACTCCACCTTCTGTACCAGCACCCTCATAGCTGTAGCATTTATGATGGCTCGATTGAGGGGGGGAGAAGAGGGAGAATCTGCCTTCTCTACATTTCCTAGCGAATTATACTTAAGAAGGTACTTGTTGAAATGTGTATCATTCTATTATAAATTAATTTTTATTTTACTTGATATCCAGTTAGGGCATATATTTATGTTAATAACAAGATCTTGCAGATAGGTTACATTATCTGTGAATTCCACTTTGGAATTTTGAAGGCGTTATAAAATATTCATTGAACAATGGAGGTATTATGTCTGATAAGGTTGAAAACCGTGGTGTTAGGAAGTGTGTGCTTTATCTTAGCTGCAGTTAAGACTTTCTTGCAAAGTGGTTCTCTTTTATTTATTCATTCAACAATTCTGTCTTGTGTACCTATTATATACCAGGTCCAATTCTCGGCACAGTGGATACAATGGATGAACAGGCCATTAGTCAGAATAGGTTAGATGATGCTGAGATAACAAACAGCACAGGACACTCGGCAGGTTTTCACTGTTGACTTTTCCTCTCACTCTCAGAGACAGCATCTGGAAGCTCCCCAGGGGAAGTATCCTTTATGGAGTAACAGCACAGCCTCCCAGACCACTTCCACTGGGGGCACTTACATCTTGGGACTCCCAGACAGGGAAAAGGACTCAGAGAACGTACACTGGTTCCTAAATGCTTCTGATCAGAAGTAAAACACATTCCTGCCTTATTGGCCAAAGTAAATCTCACAGCCATGCTTAAGTCAAGGAGGTGGGGAGTGTCAGGAATGAAAAGAAAAATGAGAACTAGAAACAAGGTCTCTACCTGTATTACCCAACTTGGGTCTGGCTGCTTGCTGCTCAAAAATCAACACTCGAGAGAAACAAATTTTGGTAGAAAGGAAAGATGCTTTTAATCAGAAAGCCAGCAATCTGGGGGAGATAGTGGACTCAGTGTCCCCAAAAACCATCTTCGAAAATTTTACTCAACAGTGAAAGCTTTTAGGTAATATCCAGATAGGAGGTCAGAGATGTAGCCATCCCTGACTGTGTGCAGACTTGTCTACTCCTTATGACTCTTTTTAGATGCTATGTTTTTTTTTTCTAATTGGGGTATAGTTGCTTTACAGTGTTGCTAGTTTCAGGTGTGCAGCAAAGTGCATCAGTTATGAAGTGAAGTCAGAGTCGCTCAGTTGTGTCTGACTCTTTGCTATCCCATGGACTATACAGTCCATGGAATTCTCTAGGCCAGGATAGTGGAGTAGGTAGCCTTTCCCTTCTCCAAGGGATCTTCCCAACCCAGGGATCCCACATTGTAGATGGATTCCTTACCAGCTGAGCCACAAGGGAAACCCAAGTTACACATATACAAATATTCACTCTCCTTTAGATTCTTTCCCCATATAGGTCACTACAGAGTACTGAGTAGACTTACCTGTGCTATACAATAGGTCCTTATTAATTATCAATTTTATATGTAAAATAGCCTCCCACTTCTGTTTTATATAGTGGCCTTCCCACTTCCCCACTAGTGGTAAAGAACCTGCCTGCCAATGTAGGAGACATAAGAGATGCAAGTTTGATCCCTGGGTCTGGAAGATCCCCTGGAGGAGGGCATGGCAACGCATTCCAATATTCTTGCCTGGAAAATTCCATGGGCAGAGGAGCCTGGCGGGCCACAGTCTGAAAATTAGTGTGTATCTGTTAAACCCACACTCCAAATTTATGCCTGCCTGTCTTTCCCTTTTGGTAACCATAAGCATGTTCTCTATGTCTATCGGTCTATTTCTGTTTTGCGAATAAGTTCATTTGTAAAGCCAGAGCTTGGAGGAGGGCATGCTGGCTGGCTAATGCTCTTGTCTTTGAAGAGGTGTGATGAGGCTGGTTCTGGAAATGTTAAAGGAGCTGTGGGCTGGATGCCCCAGAGGAGGCACAGCTGCTACGGCCTGAGGCATTGCTACAGTGATGCTCACAGGTCCAACAGGAGACAGGACAGGCTCCTGGGAAGAAAATAGAAAGGAGCCAGCTTTTCCTCCACCAGCCTGGAAGTTGCCTTCTCATCATCTTATTGGCTAAACCTATGAAAGAGCACAGCTGACTTTACAGAATCCCGGAACAGGACATGGCAGGGAGAGCTTGAGCTCAGCGACAATAACCACCTTCCAAAACATTTCATTTCTCAATGCGCTGATCTTCACAGTCTCCTCTATCTCGTTTTCACAAAGCAGAACTCAGCACCTGCTGGTCTCCTGTGCTGTGTTTTCTCTTTTGTGATTATTGAATGTGCTGTGAGACACAGGCTCTGTCCTCCCAAGACCTGGCTTTGGTTCCATGAGTTCCAGAGACCATAAATAGAAGACGGATCCTTGGACCAAACACAAAACATCCATCAACTCCCTGTTCACTTGTGCTGCTGCTTCAATGTCGAGTATGTTGTGTGATCCAAAAGAAAAGAAAGGAGCGGTGGTTTCCAGAAGTGGGCTGCAGTGTTTGTATTCAAGGGCTATTAAAAGGTATTTAGGAATTTCCCTGGGGGTCCAGTGGTTAAGAATCTGCCTTGCAGTGCAGGGGACGTGGGTTCAATCCTTAGTCAGGGGACTAAAATCCCACATGCTGCAGAGCAACTAAGCCCACACTGCAACTACTGAGCCCATGTGCTCCAGAGCCTGAGTCCCGCAGCTAAGATCCATCAAAGTCAAATACATGAATAATTTTTTATAAAGGTATTTAAGGAGAGGTTTAGCAAGAGAGGGAAACAAAACTCAACAGCTGGTAGCAAAAGAAGCATTTGTCCATTTAGAGATTTAAGGCTTCCAATTTCCCCTCTTTATCTATATTTCATCTGTGTGTGTATGTGTGATTAATGATGAATGTGTGTCTATACATACCCCAGAAAGAGATGGGTCAGAGTCTTTCTAGACGCGTGGCTCTTGACAGTTCACTGGTTTGACTCACAAATACATCACTGGTTTACTTTTCTGTGTTCTTTGGTGATGAGGATGGAGTCAAGAGCTCCATCAGTCGGACCAGAGCTTCTTCTGCCACCCTCTTAGTCTCACATCCAAGGCCTCCACTGCCCTGAAGCTGGCCTGTTCCCATGTCCATGCCATTCTATGGGGAATGAAGGCAGCGACATTGATCCACAGACTTCATCACTTGCACAGGGTGAGGTTGCATGAGGTTTATGAATGACATGCCCAGAAGACCGGCTTTTGCTCTGTGTTTTTATAAGCATTGTTTGTATTTACTGATTCTCATTTATAACCAGAAAGTTGCCAAAGGATCTAGGTTGCCATCAGCATTTCTCCTCCGATTTCTCACTGTCAGTACAAATGCTGTTCTCTCTGGAATAGCTCTTTCTTGATAAATGGATGGAAGGACTGCACTGATGGGGCTAAGAGGGAAAAACAGCATGAGATGATGAAATGAGCAAGGACACCAGGGCCAGGGAAACCTTTGGGTCAGATCTCGTATCTACAGTTTAATGGCTGAGCAACACTTGGAAATGTATGTGATTCTTCATGGCCCTGAAGGCTTCCTCTTTCAGACAGTTCTCTCATCTGGAAAACTGAGTTTGAAGTCTGGTAGCATCGCTGATTCTCTCCCTCTTGTGATGTCCTCTCTTTTAGGGATTGCCAATCCAATGCTGGTGGCAAGACAATAGGGGGTGGTGGGACCCCATGAACCGGAGAGTGCTGGGGACAGAGGTGCATGGGAGTTGGCTTGTAAATCTAGCACGACTCATCCTCGCTCATCTCTTCTCAAGTCTGCATCCAGTGACTTTAGGTTGATAGCGTAACATCAGGAGCATTTATGCCATGGAAATCACACGCTATAAATAAGGCTTGTGTTTATTTCACAGAGAGCCGGTTGTTACACTTACCAGCACACCACTACCTGGGGACACTGTTTAGAAGACCACTGCCTAGAGGGGGTGTGACTCGGTGTTGGCAGCTTGTTAGTCTTCTAGGGACAGAGTTTTGATTCTGTTATTTTCTAGCTTACATAAATATTTTCAAGGCAAATAAACAATCTATGCCTCAGTTTCCTCATCTGTAAACTGGAGATAATAATCATTCTTCAGTTCAGTTCAGTTGCTCAGTTGTGTCCGACTCTTTGAGACCCCATGAATTGCAGCACGCCAGGCCTCTCTGTCCATCACCAACTCCCAGAGTTCACCCAAACTCACGTCCATCGAGTCAGTGATGCCATCCAGCCATATTATCCTCTGTCGTCCCCTCCTCCTCCTGCCCCCAATCCCTCCCAGTATCAGAGTCTTTTCCAATGAGTCAACTCTTTGCATGAGGTGGCCAAAGAATTGGAGTTTCAGCTTTAGCATCAGTCCTTCCAAAGAACACCCAGGGCTGATCTCCTTTAGAATGGACTGGTTGGATCTCCTTGCAGTCCAAGGGACTCTCAAGAGTCTTCTCCAACACCATATTTCAACAGCATCAATTCTTCGGCACTCAGCTTTCCTCACAGTACAACTCTCACATCCATACATGACCACTGGAAAAACCATAGCCTTGACTAGACAGACCTTTGTTGGCAAAGTAATGTCTCCACTTTTGAATATGCTATCTAGGTTGGTCATAACTTTAATCATTCTTACCCAGAGGCAGATCTACTGTGAAGCTAATGCAGCTTAGGCTTGATGGCCCCTCCCTTACCTGGGCTCTCTTCCAAGACCCAGCACAGATTAAATGATACAAATTAATTTATTTATAAAATTCTTTTTTTTATTTATTAAAAAAAGAAGTAGACCCACAGACATTAAAAAAAAAAGTTTGTAGTTACCAAAGGTGAAAGTAGGGACAGGGATAAATTAGGAATAAACTAGGAATTTGGAATTAATGGCTCAGTGGTAAAGAATACACCTTCAATGCAGGAGTCACAGAAGACATGGGTTTGATCCCTGGGTTGGGAAGATCCCCTGCAGCAGGGCATTGCCGCCTACTCCAGTATTCTTGCCTGGAGAATTCCAAGGACAGAGGGGACTGGCGGGCTACAGTTTATGGGGTCGCAAAGAGTCGGACACAACTGAAGTGACTTGGCATGTATGCATGTAGGAATTTGGGATTAACAGATACACACTATTACATATAAGACAGATAAACAAGTCTGTAAGCATGGGAAACTATATTCAATATCTTGTATTAACCTATAATGGAAAAGAATCTGAAAAGGAATACATATGTGTATATATATATATATGTACACACAACACATATATATAATATATAAAATAGAATCACTTTGCTGTAATCCTGAATCATTGTAAATAAACCATACTTCAAAAAATTTTTTTGAAAAGAAAGAAAAGAAATTTTGTATTCTTTTTGTTTTAATTTTTATGGAAGTATAGTTGATTTACTATCTTACATTAATTTCAGGAATACAACAAAGCAATCCAGTTTTGTTTATATGTGTGTGTATTTGTATGTATATGTATATTCTTTTCAGATTCTTTTCCATAGTAGGTTATTATAAGATTTGAGCATAGCTCCCTGTGCTATACAATAAGTCCTTGTTGGTTATCTATTTTATATATAGTAGTGTGTATATCAAAAGTTCAATGGTGTTAGTCACTCAGTCATGTCTGACTCTTTGCGATCCTGTGGACTGAAGCGCTCCAGGCTCCTCTGTCCATGGGATTCTCCAGGCCAGAATACTGGAGTGGGTAGCCATTCCCTTCTCCAGGAGATCTTCCCAACCCAGGGATCAAACCCGGGTCTCCTGCATTGCAGGCAGATTCTTTACCATTTGAGCCACCAGGGAGGCCCAGTGTGTACATGTTAACCTCAAGTTCCTAATTGATCTGTTCCCCTCCCTTTTCCCTTTGGTAACCATAAGTATATAGAAATTTTGTATTCTTAATTTGCAACTCTTCAGCAATGAGGCCTCCCTTTCTGCTCCTCTGTTTATGTAGAAGATTATCATAAGACGTAAGGGAATGTATGTAAGTTGGTTAATGCAGAGCCTGGAATGTCAGGGGACATTCAACTTTAAGGGATCCAGTATGTTATTTTCTTCTTTTGTGTGTCGTTTCTCAAGGACTCTCTATTCCTTATCAGTTCCTGGAAAGCAGGAACAAGCAGAGCTGCACGCAGTTCTCAGGACTGAGATCATGAGAAGGGCACCTGCTTGGATTCCTTTCAGTGACCCCCTTCAGTGACCCCCTTCATCGACCCCCTTCAGTGACCCCCTTCAGCAACCCCCTTTAGTGACCCCCTTCATAGACCCCCTTCAGCGACCCTCTTCAGTGACTCCCTTCAGTGACCCCCTTTAGTGACCCCCTTCAGTGACTTTTTACTTAAAGGTAATCTATTCAGTTATACCCCTCTTACTCAGGATGTGGAATGCTTTCTGGCCCTTTGAAGATTGTTATTTGCTTGGCTTTGTTTTTGCTCAATTTTTTTACTGCCTAAAGCTGCCATGTATGAAGATACATAAACATGCGTTTCTGCAAATAAAGCACCCTTGTTTCACTCGAGACTTGGGTCCCCTGCGTCCTTCTCATCAACTCCAGTCCCCAGGTCCTGGTCTACAAAGACTGTGACACTGGAACGTATCAATGTTAGATCTTCTGGCTTCAGAAGTCTCAATGAAGAGTTATAACCAGTGAGGCCAGGCTAAGGAACCGAGCTCTGAGGCAGACAGGGCAGTGGGGCAGAGCTGACGAGAAACCAAGGCACCGGACAGCATTTATATAAGGGGAAATCTGGAATTTCCGACACAGTGGGATGTGGTGAAGCAACGTGCTGAACACATTGGGGATGGAAAGCCAGAACAAAGATTCTGTGCTCCTGAGACATTATCCATGAGAGCCAAGAGAGCAGGCTCTCTTACGCATGTGATACAACCAGAACAGGATCCACACTGATGGCGGTCCTGGGTTCTGAGAACAAAGAATTGGAAGGCACATATTGGTTCAAGGCCAGTTTCTCGGTTTCCACACATACTTTCTTGTTCTGGTTATCTGCACAACAGACCACAGTTCTGTGGGTTGACTGGGCACAGTGGAGTGGTTTTCATGACCTCATGTGGTTGCTATCAGTGGCTCCTGGGTGGACCCACCCGAAGGTTGAACCAGACCAACATCCAAGGTGGAGCACCCATGCATATAGCAACTGGTGCTGGTGGTTAGCTGGGAGCCCAGTGTTAGCTGTAGATGGGAGAGTCCACAGGATATTGGCCTAGGCTTCCTAGGATATTGGCACATGACTTCTGAGGGGGAACATCTGAAGGGCAAGTATTTCAGGAACCATAGGTGGAGGGCTTCTCATGACCTGGCATCAGAAGTCACAGGTTACCACTTGTGTCACATCCTGTAAGTCCAGAGAGTCACTAAGACCAGTCCAAACTCGAGGAGAGGAATTGGATTCCACCTCTTCTGTGGGGTACAGTGAGGCCCCATGGGGAAGAGCATGTGAGCTGTGAGAAATTGTGGCCACCTTTGGGAATACAATGTACCACATTCCCTCGCATCCCTGAGTCTCAAAGTTCTCTACCCAGGAAAAAAAAAAACAAATCAGTGTCATCACATCAACCTCCCAGGACTGCTGGGAAAAGCAGAAGGACCTAGTGGAATTCCCTAGGGCAAGCTTCTCAGTTTGCACTGAAGCCAAGCATGCACTGCAGCACAGGGAGTGTGCACAAGGATATTCGTTACCACATGGTTTTAAAAAGCAAAATGTAGAAACATGTGAATGTTTCTTAATTGAAAGAGTACCCCCCTCTGTACACAGTTGTACAATCTGTGACATAGGGCCTTGTGATGCTCAAAGGAATCATTTAGAAGTGCTCAAAATGACAGTTCTTCTCTGAGGGTGACTTTTCAGCCCAGGGGGCATTTGACAATAACTGGAGACAATATTATGGTCATAACTGGCATGTGGTTATTGAAGTTCAGGGATGCTGCTAAACACGCTAGCATGCCCGAAACAGCCTTTGTAACAAGAAGTATCCATCCCCAGATGTTGCCAGTGCCAAGGCTGGCACAGGCCAAGAGCTCCTTGCATGGGTTGGTATGAAAGTTCTTTTCTATCAGAGTGCTGATTGGCAACTGTGAGAAAACAATGGTGACCCAGACCACATGGGGTAATTTCAAGAACAAAGAAAAGAGAACGTTCACTGAATGTGTTATTCCTTCTGACCCAGGAAAGAGGGAAAGTGAGAATGTAGCGTTGTGTAAAAATGTTCTGTTTTGAGTTAAAAATAACAAAGCTTCTTGGGAACTTAAATTTAGGGTTTTATTAATGGAAGAAAAATAGGATCTAATATAAATGATTCCAAAAATGTGAAAAATATCCCTGTTCAAGAAGAGGTTCATTGTGGTGACATGGAAGGGACCTCAGATGCTCCATCCAAATAGGGCTCTTGGAACCAAATAGGACCCTACAGGACCTTCCTGGGGGAAGACTCCACCACATCCCTGGCCTCTTTGTAGAAAAGTTTTAGTCTCCTAGTCTTTCCCCAATCTCCAAAGAACAAATTTAATCAGAGAAGTGAGAAAAATGTAGAAACCAAGGAAAGCAGTCAAGCAAGACAGAATAATAATGGTTTATCCATAAAGCAAGTCAATGACCTTTAGTTCCTTCTCAAGGGCTAGAGATAATATCTTGAGCCATTTCCTTGAACCATATCCTTACTAAAATCCCCACCAGGTGGAAAAAGTTGACTGTATGCTAACTACCAGCACATAGACTCCAGACCTGTTAGAGCCATAAAATTGATGAATGAAATTCCTGAAACACCACCCTGTTACCTAACGACCCAAGCAATGTTCACCCTCGTAACCTTCACCCTTCATGTTGTTTTAAAAACCTTTTCCTACAAGCTATCAAGATGATCAAACCAGTCCATTCTAAAGGAAATCAACCCTGAATATTCATTGGAAGGACTGATGCTGAAGCTGAAGCTCTAATACTTTGGCCACCTGATGTGAAGAACTGACTCATTGGAAAAGACCCTGATGCTGGGAAAGATTGAAGGTGGGAGGAGAAGGGGATGACAGAGGGTGAGATGGTTAGATAGCATCACCAAAGGACATGAATCTGAGCAAACTCCAGGAGATAGTGCAAGACAGGAAAGCCTGGCATGCTGCAGTCCATGGGGTTGCAAAGGGTCAGACTCTAATTATTGAATAAACAATAACAACACCAGGCACCTCCATCCACCTGAGTGTCAGCCTCAGGACCTGCATATACTCCCTGCCTTGGCTCTTCCTCCTCCAGTGTGTTCATGTAGAACTTTTTGCTTGGCAGAAAAGTGTCTATTATATATTTATAGACACCGCTGAGGTAGACAAAGTTGTCTCCCAATAAATTAACCAGTGTCACAAGCTTGGGAAATTCTCTTCCCATTAATTAGCCCAGTGTTACATGTCCCTTGGAGAAGGAAATGGCAACCCACTCCAGTATTCTTGCCTGGAGAATCCTATAGACAGAGGAGCCTGGTGGGCTACAGTACATGGGGTCATGAAGAGTCAGACACGACTGAGTGACTGTCACTTCACTACATGTTCCTCAAGCCCATAGGACACGGCAACTCAGTTTCTCCTCTGAAACATGGGATAATAGCATTTACTAATAGATTTATCATGAGGATTAAATGGAATGATGCTTAACCCAGTGCCTGGCATACAGAAAGCATTCAATAAATATCAGTCACTGCTTTTCTTGTTACTGTTATTATTAATGGTACCATTTTTGTCCAAGATTAACACTAATCTCAGGTAGGTAATGCCTAACTTGAGAATTGGATACAAATACTCCTGCTGACTGTGTCTTTTTGCCAAATTTAAAGGGAAGGGGGATGGAATTTTAATATCCTTAGCTCTCACTCTTAAAAAAAAAAAAGAAAAACATCAGAAGAACATACGTTTCACCACAAATGTTGGTGATATTTAAATAAGATTTAAATTTGTACAGCATTTAAACAGAAAAGAAGCAAATGGCATTAAATTCACAAAAGTGCCAGATTGTACACACCCAGAGTCAGAAATATTAACCATTTTCCCGTCACGGAACAGTGCAGCTGGCTGGAAATGTATTATGAGAGGAAATGTTTTAATGGATCCTTCCTTCAAACCTTCAGCATTGTAAAGTGGTAGTTAATGAATTATTGGACATGTACAGTCATTTGTATTTAAACAAGAGGAAATGAATAGGTCTTGTCAGCTCACCTAGACTGTCCTATTTCTCTGGTTCAGCTCCTCGGGGAGGAGGAATTAATGCTAGAATTCAGTGGCCAAGGAGATGGAGGGAAAGATGGATATCGAGGTAGAAGGACCAGTTCTGCCCCATCAGCTCCTGTGAGAACACAGTTCAGCTCATCTGTCCTGAGCAGATGCCAAGGAAATGGTCAGGGGCCAGGTCTGCCCTTGGGAAACCAGACTGGTATCTTCCCAACTGACAGTCACCAAGTCTTAGATCAGATTCCCTGTAGCTGAGGCACTGTGTGTAGGAGACCCATTGATGAAACCCCGCCCCCAAGAAATAAGGGAGTGAGGGGTGAGAGGGCAGAACAGGGCAAGGGAAGAGATGGGCCGGGATGGTATATTAGATTCCTGTGGCCACTGTCACAAATGACCACAGGCTTGGAGTCTTAAAACCACACCTTGGGACTTGCCTGGTGGTCCAGCGGTTAAGACTGCCTTCCAATGCAGGGGGCATGCATTTGATCATTGGAAAGACTGATGCTGAAGCTGAAACTCCAATACTTTGGCCACCTGATGCAAAGAACTGACTCATTGGAAAAGACCCTGATGCTGGGAAAGATTGAAGGTAGGAGGCGAAGGGGATGACAGAGGATGAGATGGTTGGATGGTATCACTGACTCGATGTACATGAGTTTGAGCAAGCTCCGGGAGTTGGTGACGGACAGGGAAGCCTGGCATGCTGCAGTTCATGGAGTTGCAAAGAATCGGACATGACTGAGCGACTGAACTGAACTGAACTGAAGGGAACTAAGATCTCAAATGCCTCACAGTGGAGCCAATAAATAAGTCAACAAATAAATAAAACTCTTAAAAAAAAAAAAAAAGGACTCTAAAAAACCAGCCTTCTCTCACAGTCTTGGAGTGTGAAGTCATGCTCTCTCTGGGAGCCCCAGGGGAGAAGTTGCTCCAACTGCTTTGGCAGTGCAGCCGGCTTTCACTGGCTTGTGGCCACACCGCTGCTCCTCTCCACATGGGCTGCTGTTCTGTCCATGTCCAGCCTCCTCTGCCTCTCCCAGTTAAGGACTCTGGGATTGCATTCAGGGCCCATAATCCAGGATGCTCTCATCCCCAAATCCTGGGCTTAATTACACCCTTTTTCCATAGAAGGTGACATTTACAGTTTCTAAGGATCAGGATCTGACATCTTTGGGAACCATTATTCAGCCTCCCACGCATACGGTTCAGGAGACCCTGCTTCCCCACGCCAGCTCTGGAGTTTGAAATGTACTAGAGACGTTGTCCTGAGGTGTGTTTGTACAGCCAGTGGTTGGCCACAGGCTGCCCAGAGGATAAGCAGGGGTGGGAAGACCCCACCCTCACCAGGCATCTCCCACCAGCCAGAGGAATTCTCCAAAATTCTCTCTCCCCCGCCTCCTTACTCCCCCATCCTTTCCCGCCTCCCTCCCCTACTGTGTCACCAAAGAAGAACCAGGTATGGTTGGCAAATACTTTAGTGATGCCTCCACGCCCAGAGCAAGGACGGGGGCTGGGTATGGAAAACCAGAAGGGCCATTTGCTTTTTTACTGATTCTTTATTCATAAACCTGATACAAGTTTACAAAATTTACTTTAAGTTACCACATAAACCTGCAATGAAAAATAAAGTCCAAAAAGAACCGAACACCAAAGTATGCCGCATGTGCACCTGTCAATGCTAGCCATCAGAATATTAAAGAATTCAATACTGTATTCAGGATTTAGCCTCGGGTTTAAGGAACTTGAACACTTTAAAGAATTCTGCCTTGTCACTTGCTATCTGAGCAACTGGCAATCGTAAGTTTAGACAAATGTAACCAACTGAACAAGAATGCCAGAAAATCTTCTTCTACTGTCCTCAACCAAAACAGAAAAAAAAAAAAAAAGAAATTAAACATGATAATGCAGAAGTGCCAAGTCTCTCAGATGTGGTTTACAAAGTTAAAAACAGGTTTTTTTCTAGTTACTATCTTTTTTATTTTTTAATTGGAGGAAAATTGCTTTCCAATGTTGTGTTGGTTTCTGCTATACAATGATGCAAATCAGCCTTAAGTATACATATATCCCCTCCCTCTGGAGCCTCCCTCCCCTCCCCCCACCCCTCTAGGTCATCACAGAGCCCCAGGCTGGGCTCCCCGTGTCATACAGCAACTTCTCACCAGCTATCTGCTTTACACATGACCATGTATATGTGTCGATGCTACGTTCTCTGTTCATCCCACTCTTTTCTTCCCGTCCTGTGTCCACAAGCCCATTTTCTGTATCTCTGTCTCCATTCCTTCCCTGCACAGGTTCATCGATATCACTTTCCGAAATCCCATATAAATGTATTAATATCTGTTTTTCTCTTTCTGACTTACTTCACTCTATATAACAGGCTCTACATTCATCCACCTCACTATAACTGACTCAAATTCATTCTTTTTTATGGCTGAGTGATATACCATTGTATATATGCACTACATCTCCTTTATCCATTCATCTGTTGATGGACATCTAGGTTGCTTCCATGTCCTGGCTGTTGTAAACAGTGCTGCAATGCACACCCAGGTGTGTATTAATCGCTCAGTCGTGTCCAACTCTTTGTGACCCCATAGACTGCATAGCCTGCCAGGCTCCTCTGTCCATGGAATTTCCTAGGCAAGAATACTGGAGTGGATAGCCATTCCCTTCTCCAGGGGATATTCCCAACCTAGGGATCGAACCTGGGTCTCCTGCATTGCAGGAAGGTTTTTTACTGTCTGAGCCACCAGGGAAGCTCGCACACTGGGGTACATGTCATCTAAAAACTGAGTGGTGAAGCATAAGAAACACTTTTGAACTTTGTAACTTGATTGCGCAGGAGGGAAAAATGCTGCTTCTGGATTTCTTTTTAAAAGTACTTAATAACTAGAGTTTACTCTTAAATCAAACTTACAAACCTCTTATCAAATGCAGATGCTGTCCTTATTCATTGATGTAAACACACACACACACACACACACACACACACAACCCGTCTCTATCTCAGTGCTCAGCCCAGCTTACCTAGCACTCCTGTTTCAAGTCCCGAGCATCAGTTGCCTCCACTCATCTCTACTAAGAGTGACCTTCTAAGTGTCAAACCCTGCTCTCCTTCTGCTCTCCTTCCTTGTCCTTTGTATCAAAGTCTAAATCCCACTTTTCCTCATTGCTTCAGGGGGGAAACACTGAGTTTGTTTGTTTGTTTGTTTGTTTTTTAAAAAAAAAAAGAACAAAACACATAGACTTCATTTTTTGCGCTCACAGCTTTGGCTAACACACCAAGCATCTCTCATCCACAGGAGGATATAGGGCTTTTTGCCCACAGTGAGCTTCATGCATCTTTTCTTAGAGCCCCTGATTTGACAAAAGGGCCCATAAAATTAAAGTCATGAAACAGCTTCTTTTTCTTTTTCTTTTTTTTTTTTAATGCCTGTTTAAATTTTTATTTATTTATTTTTGACTGTGCTTGGTCTTTGTTGCCACACCGGCTTTTCTCTAGTTGTGGCACATAGGCTCAGTAGTGAACTTTAAAGTTCGGTGCCCGAACTTTAGAGCACAGGCTCAATAGTTGTGGTACACAGGCTTAGTTGCTCCAATGCATATGGGATTTTCCTGGATCAGGGATCGAACTGTGTCTCCTGCATTGGCAGGCAGATCCTTAACCACTGGACCACCAGGGAAGTCCCAGCTTCTTTTTCTGAAAGCAAGTCTTCTCAGTATTTTCTTGCTCCCTCTGTCTCTCAGTCTCTCTGTTTCTCAGCTTACCTCTGGCAGTTCAGCCTCATTCAGAATTGAAAGGCTTAAAAGTGAAAAGCTAGGACTTCCCGGATGGTCCATAGTTAAGAATCCACCTTCCATTGCAAGGCACATAGGTTTGATCCCTGATCTGTGAAGATTCCACCTGCCTCAGGGCGACTAAGCCCAAGCCCCATGACAAAGATCCAGTGCAGCCAAAATAAAATTTAAAAATAAAATATTTACACTTATAAAAGCATCAAAAAGAATAAAATATTTAAAGAAAGAAAATGCCTAAGATTCAAGACTCGGCAGCCCTGAAGATGAAATGTCAGTGATCAGGACAAATGACAGTAAAACTACCTGGGCTGGTTCCATTCCACTTTCCAATCAGATTTCAGTACTCCCACTATTGGCGGACATTTAGGAGGACCACCCACTCCACTCAGAAATGGACCCGGGCCCACATTTCCCTCCAAGTCACTGACCATCGCCTGGATGCCGAGCTCCCCGTGAGCCTCCCTGGCCCCCTTGTTGCCTCACCAGGAAGATCAAGGAGCCATCATCAGCAATCCTTTCTAAGATGTTTGAACAACCTAGTCATTTCTGCATTTGCTTTCTTCATGCCCCTCCAAGTGCTGGAAGGAGGTTTACATCGTTTAAAAAAAAAAAAAAACAGACCACAACAGAGCATCCAGGCAAGAGTGATGCCTGTACCGAGGCAGGAGGCAGCTGGGAGGTGACTTGGGTTGAATCTGGTCTTTTCCACTTTCCAGCCATGCGTCCTTTGTGTGTGTGTGTGTGTCAGTCATGTCTGACTCTTTGTGACCCCATGCAGAAGCCCACCAGGCTCCTCTGTCCATGGAATTTCCCACGCAAGAATACTGGAATGGATTGACATTTCCTACTCCAGGGGATCTTATCAATCCAGGGATCGAACCTGCGTCTCTTGCATCTCCTGCATCTCCTGCATTAGCAGACAAATTCTTTACAACTAGCGCCACCTGGGAAGTGTCCTTAAGAAAAGGTACTTAATTCTTGGACCTGTGAAATGACAGTAATGGCCCCACCTCCTGGGTTCTTGTGACTGACTAGTAACTGGAACCATATGTGGGAGGTGGTCACCTGCTGGGCTGGGCACATATTAGGTTAGGTGCTCAGTAAACCAAGGGCTTCACTCCAGTTCATATCTTGCTCCAAGTTCAACCAGCCAAGCCCCGAGCAAGGAAGACACCCTCATGGCCTCTGGTTCTGTCCTCCTCTCCCTCTCAGTGTCCATCTCTTGTGGCTTCTGGGAAAAATGACCACAAATCTGATGACTTAAAATTACACATGTGAGACTTCCCTGGTGGTCCAGGGGTTAAGACTTCACCACTCAATGTAGGATATACAGGTTCGATCCCTGGTCAGGGAGTTGGGATGCCATATGCCTGGTGGCCAGAGGGGTAAAAAAGGAAGCCATATTGCAACAAATTCAGTAAAGATTTTTAAAATGGTCCACATCAAAAAATCTTGGGGAAAAAAGCCATGGAGAGGAACTTCCCTGGTGGTTCAGTGGTTAAGATTCTGCACTTCCACTGTAGGGGGTGTGGATTCAATCCCTGATTGGGGGACTAAGATCCCGCAAGTCAAAAATAAATAAATAAAAGTTTCTTGAAAACCACACACGTGTATTCTCCCACACGTTCTGAGAGAAGAAACCCTTCATCAGCTTCACAAGGTGTCAGCAGGGCTGCACTCCCCCTGAACCCTGAAACTCTAGAGGAGAGAACAGTCCCTGACTCCCCAAGTTCCTCGAGATGCTTTCTTTGGGCTCCTTGACCCTTTCCTCCATCCACAAAACTGGCCATGTAGCATCTTGCTTTGGCGACACACAGCCTTCCTCCGCCCGAGGTTCTCAAATCTCCCTCTGCTTCTTTCCTATAAGGACACTCAGATTACATTTAGGGACCACCTGGATAATCTCGGACTACCTGCTCATCTCAAGACCCTTAATGTCATCAAACCCGTGAAGTCACTTTTGCCAAATAAACTAATGCACCAGTTCCAGAAGTTAGGACTTGGTATCGTTGAGGGCCATCATTCATCCTATCGCACAACTCCGGAGCTTTGCCCCAAGTCTTGTTTAGGACGAGCATGGGCTCCCCTGCAGAGCTGGGACACAAAGATGAGGGGACAAGGTGCTTTGAACTTGGCTCTTCTCTCAAACGTGGGCAGAGAGGAGCCGTCCCATACACCAGCACGAGGTGAGAATGTGGATTCCAAAACCAGACCCCAGGGCTGATTCATGGCTGCTCCTGCCCAGCAGGGGACTGTGGTCAAACTCCTCTACTCTCAGTTTCCTCATCTGGAATATGGGACTAACACCCGTCTCGGAGTTGTTCTGAGGATGAAATGATCTAACCTGTGCCTGGATGTGTTAATACGCAGTTTGTTCCTCCTTCAGACAAACCAGGAAGTCATCACTGGGCAAAGAGATGCGATGTGATGGGACGGGATGGGATGGGTGGTATATAACATGCAAGTAACTCTGCAGGTACGGCTCCATCACCTAAGAGCAATCTCCCAGAGGAGGTGCAGCATAAATTATCAGCAGAACACCTGCAGCCAGTGGGGATGACCTCAACTAGTCAAAGAGCTCGAAGGAGAGGTGGGTGGGGCCCATGGTATCTGTCATTGTAGCCTCTGCTGTATCAGAAAGCAAAAACCAGTATCCAGGAAATCCCATGGCAGCCCAGTGGTTGGGACTCTGCGCTTGCACTGCCAAGCACGCGGTTCGATCCCTGATCCGGAATTAAGATCCCACAAGCCATGTGGTGTGGCCAAAAAAAAAGCAGCGTCCACTTACTTCTCATGGTCGTGACCCCAAAAGAGCTATGGCACTTCAGTTTTCTCCTCTGCTTTCTCTTGCTGTTCCTGTGTTGTTGCTGTTCAGTCACTAAGTCATGTCTGACTCTTTGTGACTCCATTGACTGCAGCATGCTAGGCTTCCCTGTCCTTCACTATCTCCCTGAGTTTGCTCAAACTCATGTCCATTTAGTCAGTGATGCCATCCAACCAACTCATCCTCTGTTGCCCACTTCTCTTGCCCTCAATCTTTTCGAGCATCAGAGTCTTTTCCAGTTAGTCAGCTCTTCACATCAGGTGGCCAAAGTATTGGAGCTTCAGCTTCAGCATCAGTTCTTCCAATGAATATTCAGGGTTGATTTCCCTAAGGATTGACTGGTTTGATCTCCTTGCCGTCCAAGGGACTCTCAAGAGTCTTCTCCACTACCACTTTGCGGTGTGATAAAAACTCACTCATGGGTCCCCTACCACTCTCTCTCTTCTTCCAGGTTTCTGACAGATGTGACTACATCTTTGTCAATGGGAAGGAAATGAAGGGCAAGGTGGGCGTGGTGGTGAACTTCACCTTCCAGCACCTGAACACTCCTCTGGAGATGACGGTATGGGTGCCCCGGTTGCCCCTGCAGATCGAGATCTCGGACACTGAGCTCAACCAGATCAAGGGCTGGAGAGTCCCCATCGTCTCCAACAAGAGGTGGGTGTGCTGATCAGGCTCCACAGCAGAAACCCAGGTCAAGTATGCTTAGCCTAAAGGTGGAAATTTACAGGATAGCTAACTTCAGGCATGTCTCATTCCAGGGGTTCAGGGGTAGCCTAGGGGTGTGTGTCTCTATCCCCTTCTCAGCTCCAATTTGCTTTATATCAGCTTCATTCCCTATCAAGTTTTGCTCCTGCGGTTCCAAACTTCTAGTCTACCTTCTTTGTGACTCTGAAAAAAGTACATCCTCTCTTCCCCAATAATTCCTACTAGAGACTTGGAGTTAAGTGTTATTCTTACTTGGGTTGTGTGTCCATGCCTGATCTAATCACTGTAGACGAGGAGGAGGAGAAGGGGGGTAGACAGAATACACTGATTGACCAGCTAGGCTGGAGCCAGAGGAACTAAAGAAAGAAGGTCAACCCTGCCTAAACCAAGGGATCAATATCAGGAGAAGGGAGAATTGATCTGGGAGGACCCAAGCCATAGAGGTTCACTAGAGACCTGTCTGAACAGATGCTGCCTGACCTGGGCAGTCTCTTTGTGCCCCAGCCCAGAAACTCTGAGATTACTTTCCCTTGGGGAGATGAAGTCCAAAGCTTGTCATCTGTGTGCCTAGTGCATCACTCTGATGGTGTTTGATGGAATGACAAGTCTGCACTATCCACATGAGGCAAATAAGTGGGCATCAGATAAAAAGAGAATTTTGTTCAGAGAACTTTATCATCTCAGAGAGACCCATGCTCAAAGAATCACATACAAGTGACTTGTAGAAAGTGCAGAATTAGACAAGGAAATATTCCTGGAGTCTGGGTACTCAACAGAGAGGAGAAAATTGGTACTTACGTGAGGGATAGCTTTCACATTCTTACCCTTGGAAGTCCACCCCTTTGAGTTCTTGTGGCCCCTGGGAGAGGGCATGACTTCAGGAATGGAGGTTTGGGTTCCATGTGCAATTGGAAGATGGTTTCAGACACGATCTTTTTCTTAACCACAGGGGTTTCTAATGTTGAGTTGGAAGAATGGAATTCAGCATGGTTATTGATGCTGCTGAGGGGAGGCAGTTGCAGGGAGGGACTCACCAAAGAATTGGGGACTTCCCTCATGATCCAGTGATTAAGATGCCATGTTTCCAATGCAGGGGGTGCAGATTCAATCCCTGGTTGGGGAACTAAGATCCCACATGCTGTTTGGCTGAAAAAAGGGAAAAAGAAAGACCTGGCTGAGTCTCTTTATGGACAGTGCAGATGCTGTCACAACTTTTCAGCTACAGAACTATTTCAAGGAATCAACAGCTGGTTTGATGGCGATTGTGATGGTGCTGGGAAGGGCTGAGAGAGTGCCTAAGGCATCAGATGATGAGGGAACAACTAACATCTGCTTCCTGGCCACCATCCTTGTTCTTTCAACATTTATCGTCACCAAACACCTTGAGTGAAACGCTCACTTTCCTTGTGTATTGGTTTATAGGGCTACACTGGTCATCCAGAGCCTTATTGTATTGACTACCGTGACATGATATAATGGCTTATCCCAAAACCAAGTGGCTTAAAGGAAAAACCTGTCATCTCACAGTTCTGCATCAAGAACCCAGGCAAGGCTTGGGTCTCTCTCAGGCTGCCATCCAGTTGTCAGTCAGAGCTGTGGTCTCATCATGAGGCTCGGTGGGGATGGACCTGCAACTGAGCTCATATGGTTGCTGGCCAGTCTTAGCTCCTCACAGGCTATTGAGCTGAGGGCCACAGTTCCTCACTGGCTGTTGGCCAGAGGCTGCTCAGTTTCTAGCTGTGGGATGTCCTCAGAGAGCTTCCCACAGCATGGCAGCTGGCTTCATCAGGGCAAGCAAGAGAGAAGAACCAAGGAAAGAGAGCCAAACAAGAAAGTATCTTAAAATCTGATTTTGAAAGTGACATCCTGTAACTTCTGCTGTTACCATCAGTTCAGTTCAGTTCAGTCGGTCAGTCGTGTCCGACTCTTTGCGACCCCATGAATTGCAGCAGGCCAGGCCTCCCTGTCCATCACCATCTCCCGGAGTTCACTCAGACTCACGTCCACCAAGTCAGTGATGCCATCCAGCCATCTCATCCTCTGTTGTCCCCTTCTCCTCTTGCCCCCAATCCCTCCCAGCATCAGAGTCTTTTCCAATGAGTCAACTCTTCGCATGAGGTGGCCAAAGTACTGGAGTTTCAGCTTTAGCATCAGTCCTTCCAAAGAAATCCCAGGGCTGATCTCCTTAAGAATGGACTGGTTGGACCTCCTTGCAGTCCAAGGGACTCTCAAGAGTCTTCTCCAACACCACAGTTCAAAAGCATCAATTCTTCAGCACTCAGCTTTCTTCACAGTCCACCTCTCACATCCACACATGACCACTGGAAAAACCATATCCTTGACTAGATGGACCTTTGTTGGCAAAGTAATGTCTCTGCTTTTCAATATGACCAACGGTCATAACTTTCCTTCCAAGGAATAAGCGTCTTTCAATTTCATGGCTGCAATCACCATCTGCAGTGATTTTGGAGCCCCAAAAAATAAAGTTTGACACTGTTTCCACTGTTTCCCCATCTATTTCCCATGAAGTCATGGGACCGGATGCCATGATCTTCATTTTCTGAATGTTGAGCTTTAAGCCAACTTTTTCACTCTCCTCTTTCACTTTCATCAAGAGGCTTTTTAGTTCCTCTTCACTTTCTGCCATAAGGGTGTGTCATCTGCATATCTGAGGTTATTGATATTTCTCACGGCAATCTTGATTCCAGCTGTGCTTCTTCCAGCCCAGCGTTTCTCATGATGTACTCTACATAGAAGTTAAATAAGCAGGGTGACAATATACAGCCTTGATGTACTCCTTTTCCTATTTGGAACCAGTCTGTTGTTCCATGTCCAGTTCTAACTGTTGCTTCCTGACCTGCATACAAATTTCTCAAGAGGCAGGTCAGGTGGTCTGGTATTCCCATCTCTTTCAGAATTTTCTTCAGTGTATTATGATCCACACAGTCAAAGGCTTTGGCATAGTCAATAAAGCAGAAATAGATGTTTTTCTGGAACTCTCTTGCTTTTTGCATGATCCAGCGGATGTTGGCAATTTGATCTCTGGTTCCTCTGCCTTTTCTAAAACCAGCTTGAACATCTGGAAGTTCATGGTTCACCTATTGCTGAAGCCTGGCTTGGAGAATTTTGAGCATTACTTTACTAGCGTGTGAGATGAGTGCAATTGTGCGGTAGTTTGAGCATTCTTTGGCATTGCCTTTCTTTGGGATTGGAATGGAAACTGACCTTTTCCAGTCCTGTGGCCACTGCTGAGTTTTCCAAATGTGCTGGCATATTGAGTGCAGCACTTTCACAGCATCATCTTTCAGAATTTGGAATAGCTCAACTGGAATTCTATCACCTCCACTAGCTTTGTTCGTAGTGATGCTTTCTAAGGCCCACTTGACTTCACACTCCAGGATGTCTGGCTCTAGGTGAGTGATCACATCATTGTGATTATTTGGGTCATGAAGATCTTTTTTTGTACAGTTCTTCTGTGTATTCTTTCCACCTTTTCTTAGTATCTTCTGCTTCTGTAAGGTCCATACCATTTCTGTCCTTTATCGAGCCCATCTTTGCATGAAATGTTCCCTTGGTATCTCTAATTTTCTTGAAGAAATCTCCAGTCTTTCCCATTCTGTTGTTTTCCTCTATTTTTTTGCATTGATAGCTGAGGAAGGCTTTCTTATCTCTTCTTGCTGTTCTTTGGAACTCTGCATTCAGATGTTTATATCTTTCCTTTTCTCCTTTGCTTTTTGCTTCTCTTCTTTTCACAGCTATTTGTAAGGCCTCCCCAGACAGCCATTTTGCTTTTTTGCATTTCTTTTCCATGGCATGGCCTTGATCCCTGTCTCCTGTACAACGTCATGAACCTCAGTCCATAGTTCATCAGGCACTCTATCTATCAGATCTAGTCCCTTAAATCTATTTCTCACTTCCACTATATAATCATAAAGGATCTGATTTAGGTCATACCTGAATAGTCTAGTGGTTTTCCCTACTTTCTTCAATTTAAGTCTGAATTTGGCAGTAAGGAGTTCATGGTCTGAGCCACAGTCAGCTCCTGGTCTTGTTTTTGTTGACTGTATAGAGCTTCTCCATCTTTGGCTGCAAAGAATATAATCAATCTGATTCCGGTGTTGACGCTCTGGTGATGTCCATGTGTAGAGTCTTCTCTTGTGTTGTTGGAAGAGGGTGTTTGCTATGACCAGTGTATTTTCTTGGCAAAACTCAATTAGTTATCTTACTTCAGGAGAAATTTATTAGGTCCAGCCCACACTCAAGGAGAAGGGGATTTCACAAAATGAATACTAGGAGGTGAGGGGGGTTTAGGGACAACTTAGACCTCTGCTGGCCACTCCAGTCCATTCTGACTGGTCAGTACTCGGGCCATGTTGTTTAGTTGCTAAGTCGCATCCAACTCTTAGTGACTCATGGACTGTAGCCATGTGAGGCTCCTCTGTCCATGGGATTTCCCAGGCAAGAATACCAGAGTGTGCTGTCATTTCCTTCTCCAGGGGATCTTCCCCACCCAGGGATCTAATCTGTGTCTCCTGCATTGGCAGATGGGTTCTTTACAGCCAAGCCACTAGGGAGGCCTGTACTCAGGCCGTAAGTGTGGGTGGGTGCTCAGTCGCAACTCTTTGTGACCCCATGGACTGTAGCCCACAAGCCTCCTCTGTCCATGGGATTCTCCAGGCAAGAATACTGGAACAGGTTGCCATGCCCTCCTCCAAGGGATCTTACCGACCCAGAGATCAAACCCAAGTCTCCTGCATTTCCTGCATTGCAGGCGAATTCTTTACTGCTGAGCCACTGGGGAAGCCCGTCCTCAGGCCATAGCAGTGGTCAAATATTCTGCCCAAATATCCTGCCCAACCCCGGCTATGAACTCCGTAACAGCAGGACTTACACCCACTCACCTTTGCAGCTCCTGCCATGTTTCACACCCAGCCCCCTCGTTGACCCAACAAATCAGCATCTGTTAAACTGAACCGCCCCTTTGACAGGCCAGCTCAGGACAGCGAGGAGGAGGATGAAGACGAGAAGAGGAACAGGGGCTGCACGCTCCAATACCAGCATGCCATGGTGCGGGTCTTGACTCAGTTTGTGGTGGAAGCGGCTGAGCCTGGGGGGCAGCTGGCCCACCTTCTGGGCTCCGATTGGCAGGTGGACATCACGGAGCTGGTAAATGACTTCATGCAGGTGGAGGAGCCCCGGATCGCTAAGCTGCAAGGGGGACAAGTCCTGATTGGCCAGGAACTGGGGATGACCACCATTCAGGTAAGACAGCTCAGATGAGAACTCTGTTATTTGTCTCTTACACTAATATCCAGTCTTTAAATTGAAGTACAGTTGATTTACAATATTGTGTTAGTTTCAGGTGTGCAACAAAGTGATTCAGTTATACATACATATGTATCTATTCTTTTTGAGATTCTTTTCCCTTATAGATTATTATATGATGTTGAATACAGCTCCCTGTGCTGCACAGTAGGTCCCTGTTGTTTTTCAACTTTATATATAGTAGTGTGTAGTAGTAAGTACATATGTATGTGTCATATTTCAGATTCCACATATGAATATCATGTTATTTGTCTTTCTCTATCTGGCTTAGTTCACTTAGTTTGATAATGTCTAGATTGTCCGTGTTGCTGCAAATGGCATTATTCCATTCTTTTCTATGGCTGAGTAGTATTCCACTGCATACATGTACCACATCTCCTTTATCCACTGATTTGTCAGTTGACAGTTAGGTTGTTTCCATGCCCTGGCTACTGCAAATAGTGCAGCAATTAACATAGAGGTATATTTATTTTTTCAAATTAGAGTTTTCTCTAGATGTTTGCCCAGGAGTGCTATCCGTGGATCATTAGGTAACTATTTGGCAATGCCCATTTTCAGAGTGAGTAGGTTGAAAGGAACTGTCAAGTAAATAACATGAATGGTATAATAATGTTACAAGTCTTTAAATTCCTCACATATTCCTTTCATTTGAGCAACACTGGCCTGACTTCTTGGGTTGAATCATGTCTGAAACTTCAAGACATTACTTGTCTGTAAGACACAGTGGACATTACCATCTTGGGACAAAAGCTCTAGAAATAGAGCCACTATATATATGATCCAGCAATTGTACTTCTGGGCATATATCTGGAAAAGACAAAAACTCTAATTCGAAAAGATACATGCATCCCAGTGTTCATAGCAGCACTATTTACATAGCCAAGATATGGAAGCAACCCAGGTGTCCATCAACAGAAGAATGGGTAAAGAAGATGTATATATATACACATACACACACATATATACTGGAATATTACTCAGACATTAAAAAGAACAAAATCATGCCAGTTGCAACAACAATTAGCATAGTAAATGGAGTAAGCCAGTCAGAGAAGGACAAATATCATGTGATATTAAGTTCATTTGTACATCTAAAAAAATGATACAAATGAACTTATTTACAGAACAGAAACAGCCTCACAGACATAGAAAACAAACTTATGGTTATTAAAGGGGAAAGGTAGATGGAGGAATAAATTAGGAATCTGAGGTTAAAATATGCACACTACATATATAAAATAGACAATCAGCAAAGACCTACTGTACAGCACAGGGACCTCTACTCAATACTCTGTAAGAACCTATGTGGGAAAAGAATCTGAAAAAGAATAGATATATGTGTATGTATAACTGAATCACTTTGTTGTACACCTGAAACTAACACAACATTGTAAATCAACTCTACCCCAATATAAAATACAAATTTTTAATTTTTAAATTAAAAACAAAATTTGAAAAGCCCTCGAGATGAACTAACCTCATTAGAATTCGGGGCGTGGCCAGCAGCTTCTCACTCTGTCAGTCTACCTCACTGACCCTTGTCACCTGAAAGCTTTGCATCCTGCCGTGATGCTCAGCTGCATTCACCAGGCCACAGCTCCCACACATTCCAGAAATGTGCGGAAGGAAGGAACACAGTAATTGTGACTCCACCAGTCTTGTGAGCACCTCCTGCTGGGAATGGATGGGGTAGACCAGTGTGCAGAATGGGAGTTTTGAAGCAAACCCTTTCACAAGACATGGTTCTCGAGGGCCACTCGGGTTTAGTCATTTTCCTCCTGTCTGAGACCAAATAATATTCCTCAGTGGCTGCCCCATTTGTAGGAGAGGCGATCATCCTCTTAAGCAACAAGTGAGGTTTCTAAAGTATTTGGGCATTGCAAAGACTTATAAGTGAAACTATATTGGATTGTGGAAAATTTAAATCACTCTGGGAAATGGGCTTGAATTTAAAAGAGATCATTTTTGAACCCATTATTAACAAATGACTTAATTAACCATGGGACTTCTCATTAAAATAGATTTATTGCAGCTGTCAGTTGGGGCATATATTATAAAATATTCAGACAGCCTATTGAAACAAAATGTTTTTATTTATATGATCAAGAAAATGTAATTTGGCTGTTAACCCTATATTTTTTGAGAATGTTTTATAACTTTCCTTTTAGATATTCTTATGAAACCACTTGCAAATGATATAATTTAATAAAGTACTTCTGCCACTGGAAAAAAATAGTGAAAATAAAAGAGATCATTTTATCAAGGAGGAAAATAGATTGCTTTGAATTGGGACCCAGGAGTCACATGTTCCAATGCTCTCTGAAAGCTGAGAAGGAGCCATCAGTGAGAAAATTAGGATGGGTATCAGATGAAAGACAATGACTGATTTGGAACCTAAATGTGAGGAGCACAATACGGAGTGGTGAGGAGTGTGATGAAGAGGCTGCTATTCCTCTCCAAAAGCTGCCAAAGGGCAAATGGGAGCCCAGCATGGAGAGATATTGCCAGTTTTCCAGAACAGCTAGAAAGCTATCGTTAATATGAAATCCTCTATTTTTTAAGGATGGCCATTCATCCCATTTTAAAGTACTACATCAAACAAAACATACCTGCCCCATGGACAAGTGCTTGCAATCTTCACAGCAGACTTTTGCTCAAAAGATCTAAATTCCTTATTACTCAGCTATTAAAAAGAATGCATTTGAATCAGCTCTAATGAGGTGGATGAAACTGGAGCCTATTATACAGAGTGAAGTAAGTCAGAAAGAAAAACACCAATACAGTATATTAAGCATATATATGGAATTTAGAAAGAGGGTAACGATGACCCTATATGCGAGACAGCAAAAGAGACACAGATGTAAAGAACAGATTTTTGGACTCTGTGGGAGAGGGCGAGGGTGGGATGATTTGAGAGAATAGCACTGAAACATGTATATTACCATATGTGAAATAGATGGCCAATCCAGGTTTGATGCATGAGACAGGATGCTCAGGGCTGGTGCACTGGGATGACCCTGAGGGATGGGATGGGAAGGGAGGTGGGAGGGAGGTTCAGGATGGGGAACACATGTACACCCGTGGCTGATTCATGTCTATGTATGGCAAAAACCACTACAATATTGTAAAGTAATTAACCGCCAATTAAAATAAATAAATAAATTTTTTAAAAAAGATCTAAATTCCTGCAGTTGACGCACTCATCTGTCTATCTCTCTCCCTCCCCCGCATGGAGCATCCTTTACACCAAAGTGGGGGCTTTCTGAAACCACAGAGAGCTATGTCATTTCTGCCTTTCAGATCCTGTCGCCTCTGTCAGATGCTATCTTGGCCGAGAAGACGGTCACCGTGCTGGACGAGAAGGTGACAATCACAGACCTTGGGGTCCAGCTGGTGACGGGACTGTCCCTCTCCCTGCAACTCAGCCCAGGGAGCAACAGAGCCATCTTCGCCACCGCGGTGGCTCAAGAACTTCTGCAAAGGCCTAAACAGGTGTGGGAGTGGGAACGGCACACCGTGAGGAGGGGTCACCTATTGGGGAGGTCACACGACTGGGAGAGTCACACACCAGGGTGAAACCCTATGTGTCTCGGAGCCGCATGGCGGGCTTGGGTCACACACCAGTGGGTTTATTCATTGAGTGGGGTCCTGCCCTGAGCAGGTCACACACACACATCAAGTGAGGTCACACACCAGCTGAGGTCACACAGCAGGTGAGGTTGCCCATCTGGTGGAGTCACCAGTTTGGGGGGGTCCCACAAAAGAGTGGGCTTGCACATTGGGTGTTCCTCAGTTGTTGTTATTTTTTTTTAATTTTATTGGACTATAGTTGATTTGCAATGTTGTGTTAGTTTCAGGTGTACAGAAGAGTCGATCAGCTATACATATACATATACCTACTCTTTTCTTTAGTTTAGATTCTTTCCCCATATAGGTCACTACAGAGTGCTGAGTAGGGCTCCTTGTGCTGTACAATAGGTCCTTGTTAGTCTTGAAAAGGGTTTGTGAAGGAGTCACTGCTCAGCCTCAGGCTTCCTACCCCCTAAATGGAGATGCTGAACAACAAGGTTGCCATGCGTGATGGATTCTAGGCAGAATCCAGGGGCTCAATGCAGGCTCTACATCCCACTGGACATCGCATTTGCTGTTTCTCCACATCATGATGGTCCTGGCTCTTCACCCCACTGACCTCCCCGAGCAGTGGGGTGAAGGCAAGGGCAGGAACAGACCCTAAGGAGGTGTCCAAACTCCTGTAAAGTCCCTGCCCCTCTATGATGGGGCCACAGGTCTGGGGGGTCAGAAGGAGAATGGAGGAGTTGCTTCCACATTTATTGTTTAGCTCCGACCAGAAGTAACAAACTGCTGGTTACGTTGTACGTGGAGTTCTTTCTCTTTACTGGAAAACAGCATGTGCTAATAGAATGGGTGTGTGTGCTGGGTGTGTTTTCTGTGTGTTGTGCACATGTTGTGTGTATTGTGCAGCGCATGTTTGTGTGTTGATGCCACAGTTTCCAAACAAACAGGGCACTTGAAAATGTTATCTGATCTCCTCCCTCATCAGAGGTGGAGAAACATTATTTCTTAGAGAGAACCTGGATTGTGAGTCTCAGGAGCCTTGTTTACCAAACACCCAAGGATGATGGTCTCAGGCTGCTGATTCTCTGTGCCCCATGAGACAGACCGTCCTCCCGAGGGGATGCTGGAAGGCCTCCAGTCCTTGTGGGGAGTTTTCAGGCAATTTGCCTTGTCAATCAAGAGCCCTTTTCCCAGCAGCTCTATGCTCAGCAGGTGCGTTACGACTTGAGCCCCCTTGTGCACCCACTGAGGCTGTGACTACGTTCAGGCAGGGAGGTGGGCTAAGCCAGACCTTCCCCTGGAAGCACAGAGTCAGTCTTGCAGTTTCCCCAGCCCATATCCATCACTGAATGCTCCTCCATCAGGCGTTAGCTAATTGCTTGCCCTTTCACTCTGGTCTCTGTGTGCAAGGCTTTGGACTACAAAGCACTCGAAAGTGGGTGAGCTCAGAAACAGATATGAATTCTTGCCAAAGGCAAACCTCCCTCTTCTCAGGGCACAATGCCAGCCAGGACACAAATTCCAGGTAGCAAAGGAGAAATAACCTGAGGCTTCTTCCTGTCTTCCTGGGGCGATCCAATCAGATGACGGCCAGTGAGGAGTTAAGGAAGCGATAAGACACAGTTAGAATAAGGCCACAGAGCTGATCCATTCCCCACAAGCAGAGCAAGCCATGTGACCCTGAGGTTTGGTCTGTGCTTGGTTTGGGTGGAGCTTGGCCTCTGCCTGCAACTTGGCTCTGACATTTCAGTTTCAAGAAATCCAGTGTGCATTTGACTTTCCTGCTGTGATTTCATGGCCAATCGGAAGACCCTAGTAGAGGACTTCTCTAGTGATCCAGTGGCTAAGATTTTGTGCTCCCAGTGCAGGGGGGCGGGGTTTGACCTCTGGTCAGGGAACTAGATCCCACATGCTACAACTAAGAAGTTCACATGCCCCAACTAAGAGCTGGCACAGCTTAAAAGAAAAATTGACCCTGTAAACCAGGGTTATGCCCAGTGGCTTTTGCACTGGCTCCTGGTGGTGTTTTCCACCCAGCAGCCAGTCCAAGCCAATGTCTAACAAGGTCAGGATTTACCGACTGAGTGGAAGCAGGAGCAGAAGCCCCCAGTCTCATGTGAGAAGCTTCCTTCTCACTTCCAAAGACCAGATACCACCAGGAAAACTTAATCTGTTGTGGTTTGGGGTGCCTTGGTTTCAAGAAAGAGAAATCCACTCAAGCAAGTTGAAATAACACTGGATTTACTACAAGGTTAGCAAGGCTTTTGTGAAAGTGTTAGTCGCTCAGTCGTGTCTGATTCTTTGCAACTCCATGGACTGTATAACCTGCCAGGCTCCTCTGTCCATGGAATTCTTCAGGCAAGAACACTGGAGTAGGTAGCCATTTCCTTCTCCAGGGGATCTTCCCGACCCAGGGATCAAACCCACGTCTTCCTCATTGCAGACATATCCTCCATGGTCTGAGCCACCAGGGAAGCCCAGCTATAAGAACTTGGTGAAACGGGTTCAGCAGTTTTTCTCATATCCATTATCTCATTAGATAAATGCTGAGCCCAGACATTTGTTTGTACTCGATCCATTGTAGTTGCTCCAAAGTGAGGCTTCATTCCCCAGTTTCATACAAGCTCCCACTCATCTGCCCACAGCTAAGTGCTTCAGTCCTGTCTTTCTTATTTCAAACTGGAGGGGGAGATGCTGGCCAGCTCAGAGCTGCTGAGATGAATGGCTCTGACCAGCCATTCTCCGGGTTAGGTCAGCTATGGCCAGGTGGGCAGGGGCATAAGCCTCTTGGGGCTGAGCACCCCTCTGGGCTTGGGATGCAGCAGCTTCTCCAGGAGACAGGAGGAAGCGGGAGCAACGGGCCTGCCAGTTCGCTGTCAAGGCCAATGACATCTTCACTGAATTGGAAGGCCTGGAGATTATCTCATCTCTTATGATCTCCCTGGTCAGACTAGTCCCTAGGAAATCAGATCTAAAGCAACAAAGTAAAAAGAAAAGAAATTGAGATATACACAAACCTTGGCCCTGGCTACTCTTTGGTCTCCCAGTTTCCCCCAATGGGTGGGTTGGAGGATGGATGGGAGTACAAAAATTCTCCCAATAGAGAGCTTCCTAACTTTAATCTTCACCCCAACCCCTCTCCCTGCCTGGAGAGCATTACCCCTCACCTCCAAGCCGGGACTGTGTCTGCAAGCCAATACAAGCCTATCCTTAGATGCTTGTGTGGCAGGACCCGAAACAACTAAAGCCTAAAGCCAGACCTCTGAGGCGCCCTTGTGTAGATCAAGGGCTTTCATCTGTGTTGTGAGTAATGTTCAGAGACTGGGTATTAAAGCAGCTTAAAAGTAATGTAATAAATATGTTTCATTTAAATGTGTAACACTTGTGAATGACCCACTAGCCAGTAAATCTCCTTTGACATGCAATCTATTATTGTGCAGAAGTAGATCTTCCAGCGAAGGGGAAAAAAAAAATCTTTCTTTCAACACCTCGGGAAAGAAAGCAAATCTTATTAGGAGGTGTTTATTCCTGGTCGTGTTTCGTGGTTGTCATTTTACTGTTGTGGGTTTTCTTTAGCTTCTCTTGTCTTTACAAGAATTCATTCTATTTTATACCTTTTGTGCTTCTTACTTCTATACTGTGTAACAGGTTTCCCTTTGTTCTTGTAACATTCTCTTTGCTACAGAGTGTCTTTGTGTGCAATGAGCTTTGGGACCCAATTTTTTTACCTTAGTTTTTAATTGGAGTATAATTGCTTTACAATGTTAATGTTGTGTTAGTTTCTGCTGTACAACTACATGAATCAGCTATAAGTATACATATATTCCCTCCCTCTGGGACTGCCCCCCCGCCCCTCCCCACTCCATCCCGTCCCTTTAGGTCATCACAGAGCCCCGAGCTGAGCTCCCTGTGCTATATAGCAGCTTCCCAGCAGCTGTCTGTCTTACATGTGGTAGTGTGTATATGTGAACACTACTCTTTCAGTTTGTTCCACCCTCCCCTTCCCCCTCTCTGTCCATCTTTGATGAGCTTACTTATTCTTTTCAACAGGAAGCAGCCATCAGTTGCTGGGTCCAATTCAGTGATGGCTCCGTCACCCCCTTGGATATTTACGATGCAAAAGACTTCTCCCTGATGGCCACATCCCTGGATGAGAAGGTGGTCTCCATCCACCAAGACCCCAAATTCAAGTGGCCTATAATCGCCGCTGAAGCTGAAGGACAGGGGGCCCTGGTGAAGGTCGAAATGGTCATTTGCGAATCGTGCCAGAAATCCAAGCGGAAGAGCGTGCTGGCTGTGGGGACAGCCAATATCAAAGTGAAGTTTGGCCAAAACGATGCCACCCCCAACACCAGTGACAGCAGACACACAGGGGCAGGAGGTCGCCTGGATAATAACATCAGTGACAGAAGACCCAAAAAGCCCTTGCAGGAATGGGGGAGTCAGGAGGGAGAGTACTACAGCAGTTCCTCCATAGGCCTCATGGAAGGCAGGGGCTCCACAACGGAGAGGTCCACCTTCCAGAAGAACAGGGGCCAGGAAAGTCTTCTGGATGATGGCAGCCATTTGCAGACCATCTCCATCGACCTCACCAGCTTCCCAGCCCAGGTGGACCTGCCCAGAAGCCACGGGGAGACAGAGGAGAACGACCCCCAGTCCTCCAAAGGGCTGAGCGACCTGGAGATCGGAATGTATGCCCTGCTGGGGGTCTTCTGCCTGGCCATTTTGGTCTTCCTCATCAATTGCGTGACCTTTGCATTAAAGTACAGGCACAAACAGGTCCCCTTCGAAGAACAGGAAGGGATGACTCACTCCCACGACTGGGTCGGCCTGAGCCACCGGACGGAACTGCTGGAGAACCAGCTCCACTTTGCCTCCTCCCAAGAGGAGCAGATCACCGCCATCGACAGGGGCATGGATTTCGAAGAGAGTAAGTATCTGCTCTGCACAGACTCCCAAAAGAGCATCAACGGGCAGCTGTTCAGATCTTCAGGACCCACCCTCATGGACGGGAAAGATCAGAAAAGCGAGCCCCCAACGTCCCCTACCTCAAAAAGGAAAAGAGTCAAATTCACCACTTTCGCCACCCTCTCTCCAGAGGATGGATGCCCTGCTGTGAACTCCCTAGCGGCCAGCAGGGAGGATACCGTGAACTGGGTCGGCCAGGATCTGGACCCTGGGGGAGGCCAAGAGTCACATGGCTACAGGGAAGGATTACGTGAAGATGTGTAAACTGGGCATTCGCAGACATTGGTTCTCACTCACCTTTCGGCCTTTAACTTGGGGATTCGGGGCAACGGGGACCGCAGTGGGGGGAATGAAAAGACAAGGGGGACTTCCCCGGCAGTCCAATGGTTTAGGACTCAACACTTCCACTGTAGGGGGCGTGGGTTTGATCCCTGGTCAGGAAACTAAGGTCCCCCATGCCTCCAGGCGTGGCAAAAAAAAAAAAAAGGGACACGATCAGGCTGACACTATCCACAGAGCCCCAGAAAACGACCCTGGATCCCCCAGGGAGGCCCCGAGTTGGAATCAATGTCCACATTCCAGGGTCCGATGTCTCAGTCGATGAAAAGAGGTTTATCACTCATGGCGAGATTTTTTTTCAACTTGGAAGAAAAATGAGTTCTGAGTCACTGAGCTTCCGACAGCCTCCAGGAAAAAACTGTCCCTCACTTGCCATCTCTCTTTCTTTAATCGAAGCAATTTGGATACAGCCAAAGCCACATGGCTGCAATATTCAATGTTGCGGACCACAGGAAAAAAAGGAGACTCAGGTTGGGCGGGCTGGATGGGAGGAAGTGCGTCATGGAAACTCACCTGGCTGTGAGCCTGAGCAGAAGCGGAGTCTAGCGCCGCCTAGAGTCAGCTCTTGGGAAGTATGATTTCCAATTATCTCCCACAGGCTGGGTCAGGGTAAACCCCGGTTATTGACAAACCAAGGCAATCATTGACAAGGGGTTGAAAGGGAACAAGAGGGCAAACAGGTCACCAATACCTTTGTAACTAGATGTCAAGAACAAACACCCAGGAAACTAAACCCTCTGAGCCATTCGGAGCATCCCTTTATTGGTAAACTAGGGATCCTGGGCATAGAGTTTCAATCAGGTTCAAAGAACCAGGCTTTTTTTTTTTTTTTAAGCAAATTTATTCTGTTCACATTTGTACCCTTCCTTGCATCGCCACCTTTGCAAAAGTCATTAATCACTCGTGGGCAGTGGGGACCCATGTCACTGTTTGCTGAGCCTCTTCCACCGTGGCCTCTGTGTCAATCAGTCTACACTGAAGCCCCATGGGGCCAACTTCACACGTGTCTTGCTTTGAAAAGGCTAGTCTTTGGGGGTCAGCAGTGCTCACAAGGAATACAACACCCAAGGATGCTCATTCTCCTGGCTTTTCTGGAAAGAAGGGAGGGATGGTCTGTGATGGGTCTTGCGACAGTCCCATCTGGTCTGCTGCCCAAGGCTGCTGAGATAAATCTGGGCATGCCCATAGAGGGGTACAGGGTGAGGAGAGTTGAGATTCAGTGTGTGTGACGAGGGTTGGGCAGGAAATCTGGCCCCCCTCACATGTGGGGGGAACATGAGGCTGCTGCTTCTTCACCTTGGAGGGATAGAGGGACCCATGGTACCTGCCTATGGGGCAGAGAGCTGGGTTATTCGAGCATTGGGTTCTAAGGTCAATTTCTCTTTCTCTGTCTCTCTGTCTCTATGTCTCTCTGAACCTATCTCTCTGCTTCCTCTCTCTCTGTGTCTCAGTCTCTCTCTGTGCATATAACTGAATTCTCCTGAGATCAAGTGTGTAATTCCACCAGTTCATCCTCTCAACCTCAGCACTCTCTCTAAAACTAAGGTGCTGTCCATTTGCCCTAACACTGAGAGTCCAGGAGCCATCAGCCACCTGCTCCTGTCCCCAAGTTGACTTACATTGTCTGGCTGGGTGACTAAATGGTCACCCTTTTTCAATGATAATCCTTTGCTTTCAGTAACCCACTCCTGTTCCTTTCAGCCTTTCCCTCGTTTTCATACCGCTGTCGATGCCCCCTCTCCAATCCGTCTGCGTGCAGAATGTATTGTAGATTATAAGAATGTAATATATATTTATAAACTTACCGACTGTAAATATAAAGTTTGCCTTCTGCGGCTTATGGCTGTCCTTTGTCTTTCTACGCACTCACACCACCCCCTTCCCCGCCCCAGTGGCTGGCATCCTCAGCAAATGACCCTCCAAAGCTGCAGCTTTGGGTAAATGAAAATGCAGATGGAAAGATCCCAGCAACAATCCAATTACACGCTTACATCGTGTAATGCCGCTCTCCGCATCGAGGCGATGTTGACACATGATGACAAAGTACATTGTGTACTAAGCATCTCTCCTTCAGGACCTGAAAGGATTTGCAAATCAATCACACATGCAATTCTCTGCTAAAAGCCTGCTGACTGATGGCGGTAAGTGAGAACCACGGCAGGCAAGCGTGTATCCCAGCCTCCCTTTGGGCTGGAGGGAGGGAACGAATGGGCTCTGTCATTTCTTTAGATCGCTCTTGTACGTTCAGAGGTCAATTTCCTGAAGGATGTATATGCCCACGGTGACTGTGGGCTGGGTTTCTTGTTGTTGTTTTTTTAAGGTTGATTTTTCAGGGAATTTCCTCGTGGCCCCGTGGTTAGGAATCCACCTTCCAGTGCGGGGGACTTGGGGTCGGCATCTGCTCGGGGAACTAAGATCCCATGTGTCGCAGGGCCACTAAGCCTGTATGCCACAACTACTGAACTCTTGCACCTCAACTAGAGAGAAGTGTGCCTGCCAGAGTGAAGATCCCAAGTGCTGCAACTAAGACCTCATGTAGCCAAATAAATAATTTTTTAAAGGTTGATTTTCAGATTCCTCTGATAATCAGTTGCAGTCCCAAGATGATTCCACAGAAGAAGAAGTTGCATGAAATCTTTGTCTTCATGCAAGCAATGTCAAGTGATGTACCATTCTTTTATTCAACTGGTATTTATTGAGCACCTACTATATGCTAGTTGTCGTTCAGTTGCTCAGTCATGTCCAGCTCTTTGCGACCCCCATAGACTGCAGCACACCAGGCTTCCCTGTCCTTCACCATCTCCCAGAGCTTTCTCAAACTCATGTCCATTGAGTTGGTGATGCCATCCAACCATCTCATCCTCTGTCACCCCCTTCTCCTCCTGCTCTCAATCTTTCCCAGCATCAGGGTCTTTTCCAATGAGTCGGCTCTTCGCATTAGGTGGCCAAAGTTTTGGAACTTCAACTTCAGCATCAGTCCTTCCAATGAATAGTCAAGGTGGATTTCCTTTAGGAATGACTGGTTTGATCTCCTTGCAGGCCAAGGATGAGTGGTAAATAGACCCATGCCTACTCTCAAAGACCTCTAGTGTGGGGTGGAGGAGATTAACAACAATGTAATTTTCAGATCATCATACATTATATGAAGGATAATAAAATAGGTTATGGTATAGAAAAAGACTGGGTCAATGCTTAAGACTTTGGCCATTGCACCTAAAAAAAAATCTGAATTTCTGTCTTCTCTCGAAAATTTCAGACTCTGGTGAGATGGGTCTTAGAATCCACCTTGGCCCTAATTGGACATCCTGAATTTACTGCTGTGGCCTCCAGGCAGGACACCCCCACACCCCTGCAGGTTCCTCCACACCCAGATTGTCTCTCTGACCCAGAGGGCAAATTTCATTTGCCATCTATTTCACCATTTTTCTTCTAATAAGGAAATATTTCTCCCCAGCTGTGTCTCTACCCAGAAGTGCTGAAAACAAAAATAAATGGAGGGAGCTGTGTGTTCTCTAGACAAAATTAGGAGAAGTATATTCTTATGTTAAAGAGAGTACCCTCGGTGTCTGGTAGGAAAATAGAGATTGTTGTCTTTAGGGATCCCCAGTCTCAGAGGTCTAATGCCTGATGATCTAAAATGGAACTGACAATAATAATAGAAAAGTCAGTAAATGTTAATGCGCCTGACACATCCCCAAACCATCCCCACCCCTTCGACGGAAAAATGTCTTCCTCGAAACCGGTCCCTAGAGGCAACGCACTCCAGTACTGTTGCCTTGAAAATCCCATGGATGGAGGAGCCTAGTAGCCTGCAGTCCATGGGGTCGCGAAGAGTCGGACACGACTGAGCGACTTCACTTTCACTTTTTACCTTCATGCATTGGAGAAGGAAATGGCAACCCACTCCAGTGTTCTTGCCTGGAGAATCCCAGGGACACGGGAGCCTGGTGGGCTGCCGTCTATGGGGTTGCACAGAGTCGGACACGACTGAAGCGACTTAGCAGCAGCAGCAGTGCCAAAAATGCTGGGGACCGCTGATTTAAAAAACACAGCTCACACAGCTCATAATGTGATCTGTGTGCCCGGAGAGTAGGAGAAAGAAATGATATGAACACCTTAACGAATTGACTTTTAGACAGGGTGTTTTAGGGTGCAAATAAAATAAAGGATGCTGCGCAGTTTCTCCTAGCCTGACCTGCTTGCTCATTTCCACCCCTCGTGGGCCCCCCATCCCGCCAATTGGTGAGTTCCGACCCAGTAGACTTAGACACCAAGCCCACAAAAACCAGGATCATCAGCGCCCCCTGGTGGACTCCGTGGCTTCCTGCAGCGTTTAGTGCGCCAGAGTTGAGCGATCCATTCCCTGAACAGAGTTCCACACACTCGGCCACCTGAACAACAGAAATGTGCTCACAGTCTTGAGGCTGGAAGTCCGAGATCAGGTGTCCACAGGGTCGGTTCCTTCTGAGGCTCTACGGGGCTCTGATCCAGCCCCTCTCTGCCTCCTGGTGGTGGCTCTTGTCCTGCAGAGGCTTCACCCCGTCTCTCCTTCCATGCTCACATGGCGTTTTCCACATCATGTGCATGTGTGCGTGTCCCAATTTCCTCATTTTATTTTTTATTTGTATTTCTCTCTTATAGGGAAGAGGACTGAAGGTCTGCATTCAGAGCTGCTTTGTGGGTTCTTTGGTCATCAGGGTTTTTTATTTTGGCCACGAGGCACATGGGATCTTAGCTCCCTGAAAGTGAAAGTACTAGTCGCTCAATCCTGTCCTACTTTTTGCCACACTATGGGCTGTAGTCCACCATGATTCTCTGTCCATGGAATTCTCTAGGCAAGAATACTGGAGTGGGTTGCAGGCCCTCCTCCTAGGGATCTACCCAACCCAGAAATCAAACCTGTGCCTCCTGCATTGCAAGCAGATTCTTTACCATCTGAGCTACCAGGGAAACCCCTTTAGTTCCCTGACCAGGAGTCAAACCTGGAAGTGCAGAGTCTTAACCACTAAACTGCCAGGGAGGTCCCCAAATTTCCCCTTTATAAACAAACGCCAGGCAAGTTGGAGTTGAGCCCGCCCTGCTCCAGGAAGACTCATCTTAACTAACTACATCCACAAAGACCCTATTTCCAAGCAAGGTCACGTCTAGTTACTGGGCAGTTAGGACTTCAACCCATTAATGTGAGGGGCACAAATAAAGTCATAGCACTGGCCTCTGGCCAGAGGTCTAAGGAGCTAAACTCGTGAGCAGACTAAGAGCAATTGACTGCTCCATGGACCAACCAGGGCACTGGGCTTCCAGGAAACTGTCTTATTTTGAAAAGCCTCACCTCATCCTCAATTTCACACCCACTTTATAAATGAGGCTGTGCAAGGACACCCTGGGAGAGCAAGGGAACAGTTTATCTGTTTCCCTCTGGGGAAGCTCAGAACTGTGAATTAATTACCCCATGTGTCACTTCCCAAGACACAGTCATTAGCAGTCTTTAGCTCCTCACTGGGGACCACTCCCCCTCTTTGCTGTGGCTGCAGCCATGGAGATTCTGGCAGAAATGTGGGTGAAGCAAGCATATTCTGACAGCGTGGACCAGCTCCTCAAACCCAGCCGTCATTGATGACCTGAGGGGTGATGGACAGGGGATTTGGAGCGAAGAACATGCTATGGCCAGAGTTCCAGATGCAAGTTTGACCCCTGCCTGGCCCCCAAAGGCCTTCCTCTTAAGTTCTCTATGGTACACTTTGCCTACACCTGGCTCCAGTTGCTGTGTCTATCACAAGACATGGGGAAAAGTGCTGAGCTGTGTATCTAGCCTCCTGTAGATAAGAGAATTGAAAGGACTAAGGCTACGTGTCCTCTGAGAGGTGTACTTATTTTTTCCTGGAGTGACCATCATTAAGTATCACAAACTAGGGGTTTAAGACAACAGAAATGTATTTACTCCCCATTCTGGAGCCCCAAATCAAGGTGTTAATCGAATTGGTTCTTGGCTATGAAAGAATCTGTCTCATGCTTCTTCCCTGGGTTTTGCTGGTCACTAGCAATCTTTGGAATCCTTTAGCTGTTTCCAAAGATGATCTTTCCAGATAAGGCTGCAGTCCCAGGTTCTGAGGGTTAGGATTTCAACATATCTTTTCAGGAAGACAATTCTACCCACTCCAGGGAGGAAGCAGTCCCCTTAGGAGGGAAGAAGTCCTTTTCTGATGTTTGCTTTGGAGAAAATCTATGCAGCAAGTGATTTTAAACATTATTTTTTAACCAAACTTCAGGAAGAATAGGGGCAGTGGACAGAATTTATTTCTCCCTAGGACTGGACAACGGGCTTCCCAGGTGGCGCTACTGGTAATGAATCCGCCTGCCAGTGCAAGAGATGCAGGTTTGACCCCTGGGTCAGGAAGATCTCCTGGAGAAGGAAATGTCACCCCATTCCAGCATTCTTGCCTGGTAAGTTCCTTGGGCAGAGAAGCCTGGAAGGCTACATACAGTCCATGAAGTCTCAAAGAATTGTATGTGACTAAGTCACAAGGAGTCACACACGACTGAGTGACTTCACTTTCACTTTTCACTTTCATGCATTGGAGAAGGAAATGGCAACCCACTCCAGTGTTCTTGTGCCAGGGTCCAGCCCCAGCTGATCCAGGGTATTTGAAGGGGAGACGGCGTCGACGACTATTTAAATGTTCATTAAGGATATAAAGAGTAATAGAATGAGGATAGCTCAGTAGGAAAATTCAGTGGAGAAAAGAGGCTGAGTAGCTTGGTTTACGCAGGAGACCAATAAAACTTCAAGACAAGAAGTTTGCATCACTTATGTAGGCCACAGGCATCCTTCCGTTCTCCCAAAGGAGAGGAGACACTGAGGCCTCCCGGGTCGGATCTTAGAAGCCCAGGCATAATTAGTAAGCATGGTGGGTTCCACGCTCCAGATGGAGACTCAGCCAGAGTGAGAGAGAGAGTGACATGGGGAGACCAGTCTTTCGAGAAACTGATCCCAATTCTTTATTTTCCAGGGTCTGTTTTTATACACTGAGGTGTTATACAAAAGTCACGCAGGGACAGCAGTCCTGACTTTTATTAAAGTCAGGTGCTTTGTACAAATGTATAGAGAGATCTTAGGGGTGTTACATCATCTTCTGGCCAGGGGGGCCTGCTGACAATTTATGGTCCTCTCCTTGTGACAGCGATCAGTCAACCAGAACACTTATTTCTCCAGGGGTGATTATTTTTGAAACAGACGCCACCTTCCAAAGGTACCAGATAAAGTTACATTCCTATAGGGTGAGGGTGTAGTGGGTTTTAATTAAGGAAAGAATTTGCTTAGCCTAAGGTCTAACGTGATTAATATCAAAGGTTAATACTTATTTCTTCTATATATTCATTAATGTGTATAAGGGCAGGGGATGTGGAGACTTAGCAGTAAACATTGGCTCAACAAATGAAAAACCCTTCACCAATACAATTTCTAATCAGCCCACTATACTTATACTAATGGTTTTCTAACTTTTCTAAGGAACCTATTTTTAGAAGGTTTAAAGCATCTCGTGCCTCTCATGGTTGGGAGGCTGTGAGCAATCACATGTGGCCAGACAAGCCTGTCAGGCAGGCTAGAGAACCTTCAGAGGAGTTTGTAGGTTGAAACACTCCTATCACGCCCAGGAATTATTATTAACTGGAGCTCTAAGTTAACTCTTTCTCCAAAAGAGGTGGTGGGGGACAGCCCCCCGTAAAGTCAGAGGTGTAGGTGAGAGCACAAAGTAGTAAAGTAGGCAGGCTCTGGTTATGGGGGTAGATGCTCGAGGATTTCCAGGGGGACTCCTGAGGCTCGATCCCGCCTTTGTGTATGTCGAGCCTCCTTCCTCATGACCTTTGCCGTGGGCGGAGTGCCTCACGCCGGCCCCCAACATCTCCCCCTTTTTTATTTCTTAAAACAGCCAGATGCAGCTCAGTCGCAAGCTTCCGAATGCTCTGCTGAAGAATCCTGACAATACAAGGAAGAATGATTATGAGAAGTAGGATTAGAGCACCAACGACAGCATAACTAGGGATATTAGACAGAATGTTTTTCCAGAAATAAAGTTAGAGAAGGTGAGAAAAAAGTCATTAGCTGCTCCAGTGGCGGTAAAATCCAGTTGAGAGTGTTCCAAGGTCTGTATTTGATTATGAAGTTTCCCTAAGTCCAGGCCAATATCAGACCTATTCCAAACACCTGAGATATGATTTTTAATCTTTTCCCATTCATAATCTGTCTTGTTTACCTTCAAAGATGTCACGCATATCCACCTGTAATCAGCTTGGCATGTTAAAGCCATTTTCACTTTTAAAGCCTGTAACTCAGTCCCAATGTGCATTGTTGTCTCTTCTAAGGCATCTACTCTCATCTCCAATTTTGTATCTGTAGCTTCCTGTGTTGTTAGAGTTAGAGAAACATTTTTAGACATGGTATCAACATATTGGGCAGTATGCACTTGTTGAGTCAATGATATTGCTGCCACTGTAACAGATGTAATTGTGATTATTAAAGCTGATATTTCTAAAATAAGTAAGCCCACAAACCATCACGATCACATTAAATCCTGTAGTTGTTGTAACACAGCAAGACCATAGCTATCATATAGGCACCATAAGATAGGATGGGCGTTGTAACACCACAAAGGAGCAAACATTACATTGAGGGTTTAAACAAGATGAAAGCATACATTGTTCACAAGTTACTATATTAGGTCCACCTGATTAATTCATATGTACATTGAGTTTCTTGGAGTCATTAGTAAAAAGAAAAACATAAGGCGAGGGTAGACAAGCTAAAACAGAATAAGTAGAATTATTTTCTGGTTGGAGTTCACGCTGCAGCAGCCCTGTCAGTCTCGCCAGGATCTCGATGTTTATCTTGCTTCCCCTACCGGCGGGTGCCGCCCCTGCTCCCTCACTGAACTGGCCTCGGGCTCAGCGGCGGCCAAGCAAGCACAGACAGACGCTGGCGGGGCTACCGGCTGCGAGCGCTGTGCGCTGGGCCCTGGCAGCCAGGCTGGTCCAGCCCGCGGCTCCTGACGTGTGGCTGTTCCATGCGGCATCGGTGGCAGGAGCAGAGGAGTGCCCCTCCTCTATTGTGATCGAAGCAATGGGGGAACCGGATGTCTGGGGAACTGCAACACGGTGAATCAGCCTGTCCAGGATCTAAATTGGAGAATCTGCGTCCTGTGGAAAAATACAAGCACATCCTCGACTGCTAGTTAATAATGGGTCAGGACCCTTCCATTGTCCAAAGAGGAGGTCCTTCCATTTCACCAATGGCTTTGTATCTTGTTGTTCTGGACGAATCAGCATTTAGGTTATTTATTACAAAGAGAGCATGTTGTAAGATCTGATGGGGGGAACTATACTTAAACTCACCTTCTTTTAATTTTTGAATTTGTATTTTTAATGTTTAGTGTGTTCTACCTGCTATAGCTAGTCCCTGGGGATAGTAAGGGATGCCTGTGTTATGATTTATTTGAAATTTTATACAAAATTTTTGGTATCTGGAATAGGGAACTGTTTGTATTTAACAGGGAAAATAACTGGATGTCTAGATATAAAATTTAACAAAACGTTGGAGGGTAAATGATGTAAAAATTTGACCAAAATAGTTTCTTATAGCAATCTGCCAATTTTCATCAATCATTAGAAAAGCATCAAGTTGTTCTTTATTATATGGAATTACAATTTCTGATGGCTCTTTACCAAATAACTTAATGTTCTGATTTTTTTCCTTTAATATCAAAGTAGCTATCAATCTTGGATAAGAAGCTGCTACTTTTTTAGTTTGAGCAAGCAGATGGACCCACTCTAGGGGGCCATTTTGCCATAAAACCAATTTTTTGTCTGGCTACCCCAATTACACCTATGGGGGTTTTATGGCAAAGGAATTGTCAAGCAGTTGTCAATTTAATTTTTAAAAATTTTAAAATTTACATTTTAACAACATAAATTTAGGGATATGTTAATTTAGGTCTAATGTTTAGTTTAGGTCTCTGTATAAATTTAAATAATAAATGTATAACCTCCATATCTCATTTTGCTTATTTGACTTCAGGCTCAGGCAAAGCTCTTGCATACGGTGGCCTCCAGAAACTCTAGCCTTGGTAATTTCCCATGAAAGAAATTTTGAGTTAAAGACAGTAAGTGTCCTGACACTTTCAGATGAAATCCTTCAATTGATCCCTATTGGCTGGCTGGAGTCACAAGCTGAACAGAAATCAAATCTGTCACCTGCAAGATGCAATGTCCAGGCCTCCATCACAGGCATCTTCCTCCAACCCTAGAGACTGATTAGTGCCAGGGGGAGAGATTAGTGCCTTGCTGTCTCAACAATCAACTTACATTTTTTATTTCCTGTGTCTTTGTTTTATTTTGTTTTTGATCGAGGTGTGAAAATTTCTAGGTTCAGTTGAGTTTCTGATGAAGAAATACAACTGAGATTTCTTTCAGTGATAAAATCTGCATATTTGTATTGCAAACAAGGTAACTAAAACCTGATGTGAATTCCTCCCTTTGTGGCTTAAAGAATATCTTTTATTCAGTATGAAACCTTTATACTATATGCTCCACACATTGAGAATAAATATACAAGGGACTTCCCTGGTAGTCCAGGAGTTATGAATCTGCCTTCCAATGCAGGGGAAGTGGGTTCCATTCTTGGTTAAGGAACTAAGATCCTGCATGTCTCAGGGCAACTAAGCCCGAGTGTCGCAACTAGAGAACCCCTCATGCCACAACGAAGACCCAGCACAGCCAAAATTTAAAAATAAATAAATAAAATTCAGCTTTAAGTAAACAGAATAAATGTACATTAAATCTTGGTTTAAAAAAAGTAAAGTGAGAAAGGACTAACTTCCAAGGGAAAATCAAGATATTTTTGCAATAAAAATGGATGTTTGCCCTGCAAAGCAATGGATCTCCTTCCTCCTTTCACTGCCTTTTCCTGGCTTCCCCACCCCCAATTCCATTCCCATGAGCTTTGCTTTCTGGACATTGAGGAAGACTCTGGAACCGCATGTACAGGACCCCAGAAGACTGAGGTCCAAGCTGAAGGAGAGACAGCAAACACCCTTCACAAGCAAACTGTGTGAATCCCCCATGGAAACCCATCTGTCACTCTTGGATGGGTGCCCAGTAGAGAGTCCTGGGGGCATCAGGCTCTGGGTCACCTCCTCTGTCCAGGACTTTCAGACTTTGAACATCTCATGACCATTTTCCCCTGATGTTCAATCAAGTCCACCAGTGATGCTAATGGACTCAAAGCACGATGGCCAATGTTTGTTTTATAACTCTAAAACTTCTGTCTTGCTTTCCTCTGCTTCCCCTACCTCCAGAACATTTCATGCCTCTTAAATGAAATCTACTAAGCAGACAGTCAATGTTTGCTAAGTGAAAATTAACAGAGTGACCTTTTAAAAACATAATTCACATGAGCTCACTCCCCTTCTTAAAATCCTCCAATAGATGATCATAAATCCTAGAATGAAATCCGGACTTTGTTACCAGCACTGCCCATAACCCCACCTTCAATTCCCACCATAGCCACACTTGGTCACTAACTCTAGTCCCACTGGTTCTCTTTTGTCTATTTTTCTGGCAAAACAAGCCCATCCCCACCTTGGAGCTTATTCCCCTTTTCCCTCTTCTTTCCAGAACTCTATTCTCCCAGATTGTCACAGGCTGGACTCCTCATCACCATTCAGGTCTTAGTTCATAGGTTGCTTCTTCAGTGAGGCTTTCTCTAGCCACCTGAGAGTAGCTTCACATCCCTTCCATTTAAGTCCCTCCCCTTCCCCCTACCCCCCAGTTATCATCCCATCTTACAGTCTTTGTATCTCCTAGACAACTCTGGCTTTGTCCTTTCCAAGTATTTGCTTCTTTGTTTGCTATATGTGTTTCCTCATAGAAGATAAGTTCCAGAAGAATAAGGATCTAGTCCTACCTGTCTTCTGCTATATACCCCATGACTAGAGCCATGCCTAGCAAGAGTCAGCAATCAGTAAACATTTACTTGGACAGATGGATGGACGGGTGGATGATTAGATGCTTGAATGGATAGATGAATGCTTGGATGGATGGATGTTTGGAAGAATGGATGGATGTTTGGATGGATGGATGTTTGGATGATGAGTGAACGGATGAATGGATTGATGGATGGTTGAGCGAGTGGTTGTTTGAATGGATGGACAGTTGGAAGATGGACGATTATAGGTTTGAATAATGGACAAATGTTTGAATGAATGGATGGACAGATGGATGATTAGATTCTTGGATGGATTGATGAATGTTTGGGTGGATGGATGAATGCTTGGATGGATAGATGAAAAGAGATGGATGGATACGTGGATATTTGGATGGGTGAGTGAATGGATGGATGGATTGATGGTTGGTTGAGTGAGTGGATGTTTGGATGAATTAAACACATGAATAGATGGATGATTTGATGCTTGAAAGGATAGACAAATGTTTGGATGTATGGGTGGATGTTCGAATGAATGGATGGATGGGCAAGAGACAATGAATGGTTTGCAGAGCATAAATGACAAAAACACAGTCTGATAAATTAAGCTAGGCACCTAGTGGGAACCAGGAACTAAACTGATGCCAGAGGCTTTTTTAATACAGTGGGGCTGTGCTTCCACTTGGATGTAACAACAGCATCTTCCCCTGAGTCTGTAGATTTGGTCACTCTGGGGGCAAAAAAAATAGTTAGATGCAACTCTTGCCCTCAAGAGGAGCAGAGAAGACAATACTCCTTGTCCTCTGTTTCTATACAGACCTTGCTGGCTTGCCATCAAGGCCTAGCCCTCTGTGAGTGAAGCATGGTAAGAATTAAAACATCCCCCCCTTTTCCCAGATCAACCTCACTGTGGGGAGGTCTTCACTTGAGTCGAAATCTTGCCAGTCATGCTCCATTCAATCAGAATTTCCAGAGTCTAGTGAAAAAACACATGACATCTCTCTGGCCTTTTCACATCCCCCAGGAAAGGAATGGGGTTACCTTCTTTGTGTAGAGCCCCCACATCCTTGGGGCATGCTTGGACACCTGCTCAACACATTTCCCAACCAACCCTGCAGTTCAGTTGGGTCTGCATAACTAGCAGTTCTGGCAACGACTGTGAACAGTGATGACAGGTCACTCCCAGCAGGGGCAGTCAGGAGCCAGGGTGAGTGACCTGTGCATGCTCTCCCTTATCCTGCCTCAGTGACTGGGAAGACACATGTTTGGGGACTTTTTCTTTATTAAAATATAGTTGACTTCTAATGCTAATTTATACTATATGGCAAAGTAATTAGACATATATATATGTATGTATATTCTTTTCCATATTCTTTTCCATGGTGGTTTATCACAGGGTATTGAATACAGTTCCCTGTGCTCTACAGTAGGACCTTACTGTTTATCCGTCCTATATATAGTAGCTGGCATCTGCTCACCCCAAACTCCCAATCCTTCCCTCTTCACCCTCACCCCTTGGCAACCACCAGTCTGTTGTCTGTGGCCACGGTTCTGTTTCTGTTTCCTAGGTAGGTTCATCTGTCATATTTTAGGTTTCACATGTAAGTGGCATCCTATGGAGTTTGGGGAAGACACATGCTGATTTGTAGTGCCACCGGTTGGAGGGAGCCCAGGTCCCCAAGGACCCAGGGACACGTGGGAGGTTCATGGCCTTAGAGAGGATGGGACCTCCCAGACCCTTCTGGACAAGAAACAGTCCTTTATTCTGTTTCACTGACTGCTGTTCTGGTTTATTTACCGCAGTACCTACTCCCGCCTGATTAATGCACTAGCCGTTCAGTAGAAGCTTCTTGACTTATTGAGTGGCTGGATTCCGGGGAGCTGACCTTCCTGTAAAGATGGGAGCACAGAGGGAGGGGGACCGGATTCATGCCAAACCAGGTTCTTTTTCCCCTTTGAGGGTCCACGTGACTTGGATGCTCATGCAGGCTTGGCCTGAAGGAGTGGAACAAGCATAGCATCTTGAGAGGGACGAGGTCTCTCGAGGCCTAATTGGGCTTCTTACCACCAGCTTGAGGGAAACGACCAGGGACTTTCTTGCCGGCGTCTCGTGGCTGGTGTGAACTAATTAGGCGGCTGAGAAAGGAGTGTCTCTGCTTTGCTCTGTCTGTGACAGTGTCGCTCAGCAGCCTGACCTTCCCCAAAGGCCTCTGTACTGGTTGATTGTCCCAGCTCCACTGGTGGCCCTGCTCCCAAGCTACTGTTTGAAGCACACATATCAGTGATACATGGGGATGTGGGTACTATAGTCCTAAGGAGGCAAGTTCTGCTCAGCCGTGCCTCCCAGCTCCTGTCCCAGCCTCTCAGACCCACCAAGCAGCCTAAGGTCAGGAAACAGCAGGAGGCAGCTTGGGTCCAACTCCCACTCCTATGAGCGGCGGATGTGGGCAGACGTCCAGGCTTAGATCTCCACGTGGCCTCAGTTGCTGGGAGGAAAGCTGAGGTTGCCTGAAATCTCCTGTGTTCCCGTGTGGATGTTTGTTTGTCTGTTTAAATGAATTTGTCTGTGCCGGGTCTTAGTTGCAGCATGCAGGATCTTTAGGTATGGTATGTGAACTCTTATTCGCAGCATGTGGGATCTAGTTCCCTGACCAGGGATGGAACCCAGGCCCCTACATTGGGATTACAGAATCTTCGCTGACCCACCAGGGAAACTTGCTCTTGCTGCTGTTTGAAGCGTTTCATGCTGCTAATATCAGTTTCTGTAAGGTATCCGGGAACCGACACAGCCAGCCTCAATGCATCTGACCTGCAATATGGAGAGGATGCCACCTGGCTGAGGGCCACTTCTTTGCCTGCACCACTGTATCTTTGACAATATAGCAGAGGTCCTGCCTGGAAGAGTCTCTATGGACCCCACTCCTATGCTTTGCTTAGTGGCCACTGCTGCTTTCTGAGCGACCACCCTTTTCATAACAGAGCCAGAGAAACTCGCTTCCTGCCTACTGACCTCAGCTGACCCCATTTAGTTGATTGGAATCTATGCTTTCTGCTTATTTTTAGTTTTTTTATTTTAAAAAAATTTCATTGAAATATAGCTGATTTATAAAGTTTCATGTGGACAGAAAAAGTGATTCACTTTTTAAAAAAATTTTAATTGTATTTTTTAAAATTAGGATTTGGTTTTTTACATATATGTGTTTGTATATATGGGCTTCCCAGGTGGCTCAGGTGGTAAAGAATCTGCCTTCCTATGCAGGAGACCTGGGTTCCATCCCTGGGTTGGGAAGATCCCCTGGAGGAAGGCATGGCAACCCACTCCAGCATTCTTGCCTGGAGAATCCTCATGGACAGAGGAGCCCAGTGGGCTATATATAGCCCATGGGGTTACAAAGAGTCAGACATGACTGAGCAACTAAGCACAACACACAATGTGTATGTGAATATAATACATATATGTTCCTTTTTAGATTCTTTTTCGTTATGTTATTACAAGATATTGAGTATCTTGTGCTATATGGTATGTCCTTGTTGGTTTTCTAATTTATTCCATAGGGTCACAAAGAGTTGGACATGACTGAGCAACTGAGCACACACATACATTCAGTGTGTATCCATTAATCCCAAACTCCTTATTTATCCCTCTCTCCCCACTTTCCCCTTTGATAACCATAAGTTTGTTTTCTATGTCTGTGAGTCTATATCTGTTTTATGGTGGTTGGTGGTTTAGTCTCTAAGTTGTGTTCAACTCTAGTGACCCCATGGACTGTAGCCCACCAGGCTCCTCTGTCCATGGGATTTCCCAGGCAAAAATACTGGAGTGGGTTGCCATTTCCTTCTCCAGGGGATCTTCCCAACCCAGAAACTGAACTCGTGTCTCCCACATTGTAGGTGGTTTCTTTACCCCTGAGCCACCAGGGAAGCCATTTCTGTTTTATAAATATGTTCATTTGTAATCATTTTCTTAGATTCCACATATAAGCAATATCATATGATACTTGGATTTCTCTATCTGATTTCATTTAGTATGATCATCTCTAGGTTCATCCATGTAGCTACAAATGGTATCATTCATTCTTTTTTATGGCTGAGTAATATTCCATTGTATATATGTACCACATCTTCTTTATCCATGGACATTTAGGTTTTTCCCATATCCTGGCTATCGTAGATCGTGCTGCTGGGAACATAGGGGTGGACATATCTTTTCAAATTAGTATTTTCTCCAGTTACACGCCCTGGAGTGGGAGTGCTGGGTCATATGGTAACTCTAGTTTTTTAAAGAAACTCCATACTGTTCTCCATAGTGGCTGCACCAATTTCCACTCCCACCAACAGTGTGGGAGGCTTCCTTTCTTTCCATTCCCTCTCCTGTGCTTCCTGTTCCATGATGCAAAGTCTTGCTGTAACAGGCAAGGCTGTCATGAGAAGACCATAGCTGCCCCATTAAGATGATTGGGGTGAACTTGTAAGGTTATCCATGACATCTTTGACGAGTAGCAAGCTCTTCTTGATGTGGATGCAGAAAGAGCTGTTAAAACAAGGACATCAATAGCCCTTGATGAAGGTGAGTATCTTGAATGGGGCACAAGTATCCTTGGGGACCCTGCAAGGTAGCATCCTCTTTGACTGACCACGAGCCTGGCACCAATTCTTTCGCCCTTTGACCACTCTAGCCCCAGATATTTCAGGAGCTGAAGTTATAGAGGGTCATGGTCTCCAATCAACCACCTATTTGAATCTTGTATCCATCTACTAAAACAGATATGGGTTTTTTCAGCCTTAGAACAGTGAGAGAGTGCTGCAGCCCAGGAAACCTGGACCCTGGTGGAAGGGGAGTTTTGTAACTTCCCAGTAGATTTATGGAAGTCCTAGAAGATGAGATCCTTGCTTTTCTTTTAGCCCTATCTTTCCCCCCATACCATCTTAGGAAAACATAGACCCAAGAATATCTATCAAGTCACCAGGTTAAGCTTAATATCCAATTGATATTTCAAATTTTTCAAAATCTTCACTGCTCTGAATGGAACCATCCATTTCCACTATTTGGGATGATTCTGGGCCCCCTCTGTTCTAAAGAGGGTAACCTCCTGGTCATCCTTGGCTGGTCCCCTGCCATCGCTTGCTCTGGCATCCGTGGCTGCCTCTGACACTACACCAGGCAGTTCTTGCCGCTCTCAGTGTGAATTTCTGTGTTCCCAAGAGCTGTTCTCCCAGACATGACTGTCACCTACGATTTACCACAAAGGAGAGCTCTACACCTAGCCTGGAGGGGCCCCTGGGGCAGAACTCAGGCGCCAACAAATGAGATTTCCCAGATTGGTACTTTTCTCCATGTAAACAAAATCTCAATCCTCCCAGTTTAAAAAAGCCTCAAGGAATATGCAAAACTCAGTGTTCTCAAAAAAGGTGTTTGAAAATAACTGTAGTTGGGAGAGAGACAGAGAGAGGAGAGAGCGCGAGAAAGCATGAGTTAAATAATGAGTCTATGGCTTGATTGCCTCCTCCGTGGAAACAGAAACCAAATCACCATGCCAAGAAGAAAGGGTTTTAATGAGAACTGGATGGGCCAACATTCATCTTAGACAATCTCGTTTGGAAGATCTGTGTCATCGAGAAACATTAGAAAGTCCACATTTCTCGAGGCTGTGTGATTAGACACAGCCCAAGGTGATAATGATCATCTGTGGTTCAAACTCAGGAGATTTAGAGTAGGATAAATGTGTCCGACTCTTTGTGACCCCATGGACTGTAACCCACCAGGCTCCTCTGTCCATGGGATTCCCCAGGCAAGACTACTAGAGTGGGTTGCCACTTCCTTCTCCAGGGAATCTTCTTGACCCAAGAATCCAACCCAGGTCTCCTGCATTGCAGGCAGATTCTTTACCAACTGAGCTGTGAGGGAAGTCCCTAAACACAAGAATGGGATGATGAGACTCCCTCACTGCCTCTCTATGGCTAGATGGCTTATTCACAGGACAGGAGATCTTGCTCTGCTTCTTCCCAACTTCTGAGATGCTTTCAAGTACATGAAGGCTTTGAAGAAAATTCCCAGTCTGTCTCCATGTCCCTCAAATCTCTGAGACAAAATCAATATATGCAATTAAAATGTTCCCTTTTTTTTTGGATGTGTAATTGAACAGACAAATGCCTGAGCTGTAGGTGTCAATATATAGATCTTGGCAAGCAGGGTAATCTATTACCAGCAGCTATTAATCATCTTTTGCACTTGCTTGAGTGGATCTGAGATACTTCAAGTTGGAGGATGTGGATCATTTGAGATTCTAGTCTTGATGATCAGGCCCCCAAGAAATCAAAGGAATTTTCTCGGAGTCACATGGCTAGGAAGTGGCAAAGCCAGTGGTTGAATCTCCTCTCTTGACTTCCTAACATGAATCATTGGTTAGGGCTACAATAGCATTCAACCCCATTTCGTACTGTGACTCCAAATTCCTTTGCAATTATCTTACTCCATTGTGGGCATTCTTTCTTTAAGATCCTTTTAAGTTTTATTTTATTATTATCTTTTTTTAGTTTACTTATTTGGCTGCATCAGGTCTCAGTTGTGGCACACAGGATCCACATTGCATCGTGTGGATCTTTCGTTGTAACACACAGACTCTCCAGTTGTGGCGTGAAGGCTTAGCTGCCCAGCAGCATGCATGATCTTAGGTCCCTGACCAGGAATCAAACCCGTGTCCCCTGCATTGTAAGGCAGATTCGTAACCCTTGAACCACCAGGGAGGTCACACTGTGTGCATTCCTGGTCAGACAGTACAGGGAGGCGGCGGATCTTCTGAGGTCAGAGGTCACCTGGAGAGTTCCTGAGTAACTGCACTCCTATCTCTACTGGGCACCCAGCCAGCAGGTGGGCTCAGAGTTTAAGCTTGGTTAACCAGGTAGAAAAAGCAGAGGAACCAGAGATCAAATTGCCAACATCCGCTGGATCATTGAGAAAGCAAGAGAGTTCCAGAAAAACATCTATTTTTGCTTTAATAACTATGCCAAAGCCTTTGACTGTGTGGATCACAGTAAACTGTGGAAAATTCTGAAAGAGATGGGAATACCAGACCACCAGACCTGCCTCTTGAGAAATCTGTATGCAGGTCAGGAAGCAACAGTTAGAACTGGACATGGAACAACAGACTGGTTCCAAATTGGGAAAGAAGTATGTCAAGGCTGTATATTGTCACCCTGCTTGTTTAACTTATATGCAGAGTACATCATGAGAAACGCTGGACTGGAGGAAGCACAAGCTGGAATCAAGATTGCCAGGAGAAATATCAATAACCTCAGATATGCAGATGACACCACCCTTATGGCAGAAAATGAAGAACTCAAAAGCCTCTTAATGAAAGTGAAAGTGGAGAGTGAAAAAGTTGGCTTAAAGCTCAACATTCAGAAAACGAAGACCATGGCATCTGGTCCCATCACTTCATGGCAAATAGATGGGGAAACAGTGGCTGACTTTATTTTGGGGGGCTCCAAAATCACTGCAAATGGTGACTGCAGCCATGAAATTAAAAGGCACTTACTCCTTGGAAAGAAAGTTATGACCAACCTAGACAGCATATTAAAAAGCAGAGTCATTACTTTGCCAACAAATGTCCATCTACTCAAGGCTATGGTTTTTCCAGTGGTCATGTATGGATGTGAGAGTTGGACTACAAGGAAAGCTGAGCACCAAAGAATGGATGCTTTTGAACTGTGGTGTTGGAGGAGACAGACTCTTGAGAGTCCCTTGAACTGCAAGGAGATCCAACCAGTCCATCCTAAAGGAGATCAGTCCTGGGTGTTCATTGAAAGGACTGATGTTGAAGGTGAAACTCCAATACTTTGGCCACCTGATGTGAAGAGCTGACTCATTGGAAAAGACCCTGATTCTGGGAAAGATTGAGGGCAGGAGGAGAAGGGGATGACAGAGGATGAGATGGTTGGATGGCATCATCAACTCAATGGACATGAGTTGGGGTAAACTCCGGGAGTTGGTGATGGACAGGGAGGCTTGGCATGCTGTGGTTCATGGGGTCACAAAGAGTTGGACACAACTAAGCGACTGAACTGAAATGAACTGAACCAGGTAGATGCTAACTAGAGCCACTAACTTTCCAACAAGTGACCCAAGGACAGAAGAAGCAGACGAAATTGCATCCACCCAATCTGGACCCACTCATCCAGTTTGTTCCTGCTAGGGAACATTTTTGTAGTTTCTACCTCCAGGTCTCCAAAGCTCTACTGCTACATGCCTGTTTCCAGCCTCCCCAGTGATTCTGACAGTTCTCAGTGGCCTTCCAGGAAATTATATTTTGCTTGTATTAATGAGCATGTCAGTTTCCTGACTTCCATCAGATATCTTATCTTTAAAAACTGGTCTTTCTCTTATGCTTCCTGATAATAAAAGGGCTTCTCTGTTCTCCCAGAATGGCATCTGGTCCACAATCATTTGGGGATCTCTGATGCCCTATGCTTTAATAAAGTCCCATATTGTGGTACAAGCTAAGCTTGTAGGAAAAAGGAAATATTTATGTAGAGACATTTATTACAACCTTTCTCAACTTCCACACAGTTGACGTTTTAATGCTGGATGATTCTTTATTTGTACTGGTGGTTCAGTGGTAAGGAATCTACCTGCCAATGCAGGAGATGCAAGTTCAATCCCTCTGTCAGGAAGATCCCCTGGAAGTGGGCATGGCAATCCACTCCAGTATTCTTGCCTGGAGAATCCCATGGACAGAGGCGCCTGGTGGGCTACAGTCCATGGGGTCGCAAAGAGTCCGTTGTGACTGAGCAACTAAACAACGACAACAACAATTCTTTATTTGGGAGAGGGGGCTTCCTGTGTATCACAGGATATTTTACAGCATCTCTACCCATGAGATGTCAGCAGCAACCCCCTCTGTCGTGTGATAGGAGAATGTGTCTCCAGGTATTCCCAGGTGCCAATGGTGGGGGTGGGCAAAATTGCTTCTAGACAAGAACCACTCAGTGCTGTGTGACCACCACAGGGTCCTCATTCCAGCCTTCAGGGAGGAAAGGGAGAAACGAAAAAGCAGTAGAGAGTGAGTAATCTCCTTTCAGAAGGACATGACCCTGATTTTGCTCACCTCCCTTCCATTCACATCCCGCTGGCCTGAACTTGTCTCAGGTCCACCCAGGGCTTCAAGGGATGCTGGGAAATGTCACCACCTGAGCTGCCTTATGCCTGGCTCAAAGGCAGGGGATCCTTTTTCTAAAGGGGATATAGGAAGAATGGATTCCAGGGACAATGGGTAAGCTCTGCCCCAGACCCTGAAAGGCCATCTCACGGGATCTCCCAGACATGATATGAAGAAGGCACACAGATTCCAGTTTCCTTGGCTAGCTATGTGTGGAGATGATATATAGACATATACACATATATGTACATTTACACATATATAAACATTGATTATATTCTTTGCAGCCAAAGATGGAGAAGCTCTATACAGTCAGCAAAAACAAGACCAGGAGCTGACTGTGGCTCAGACCATGAACTCCTTATTGCCAAATTCAGACTTAAATTGAAGAAAGTAGGGAAAACCACTAGACCATTCAGGTATGACCTAAATCAAATCCCTTATGATTATACAGTGGAAGTGAGAAATAGATTTAAGGGCCTAGATCTGATAGATAGAGTGCCTGATGAGCTATGGATTGAGGTTCGTGACATTGTACAGGAGACAGGGATCAAGACCATCCCCATGGAAAAGAAATGCAAAAAGCAAAATGGCTGACTGGGGAGGCCCTACAAATAGCTGTGAAAAGAAGAGAAGCAAAAAGCAAAGGAGAAAAGGAAAGATATAAGCATCTGAATGCAGAGTTCCAAAGAATAGCAAGAAGAGATAAGAAAGCCTTCTTCAGTGATCAATGCAAAAAAATAGAGGAAAACAACAGAATGGGAAAGACTAGAGATCTCTTCAAGAAAATCAGAGATACCAAAGGAACATTTCATGCAAAGATGGGCTCGATAAAGGACAGAAATGGTATGGACCTAACAGAAGCAGAAGATATTAAGAACAGATGGCAAGGATACACAGAAGAACTGTACAAAAAAGATCTTCATGACCAAGATAATCACGATGGTGTGATCACTGACCTAGAGCCAGACATCCTGGAATGTGAAGTTAAGCGGGCCTTAGAAAGCATCACTACAAACAAAGCTAGTGGAGGTGATAGAATTCCAGTTGAGCTATTCCAAATCCTGAAAGATGATGCTGTGAAAGTGCTGCACTCAATATGCCAGCAAATTTGGAAAACTCAGCAGTGGCCACAGGACTGGAAAAGGTCAGTTTTCATTCCAATCCCAAAGAAAGGCAATGCCAAAGAATGCTCAAACTACCGCACAATTGCATTCATCTCACATGCTAGTAAAGTAATGCTTAAAATTCTCCAAGCCAGGCTTCAGCAATATGTGAACCGTGAACTTCCTGATGTTCAAGCTGGTTTTAGAAAAGGCAGAGGAACCAGAGGCCAAATTGCCAACATCTGCTGGATCATGGAAAAAGCAAGAGAGTTCCAGAAAAACATCTATTTCTGCTTTATTGACTATGCCAAAGCCTTTGACTGTGTGGATCACAATACACTGAAGAAAATTCTGAAAGAGATGGGAATACCAGACCACCTCACCTGCCTCTTGAGAAACCTGTATGCAGGTCAGGAAGCAACAATTAGAACTGGACATGGAACAACAGACTGGTTCCAAATAGGAAAAGGAATACATCAAGGCTGTATATTGTCACCCTGTTTATTTAACTTATATACAGAGTACATCATGAGAAACGCTGGGCTGGAAGAAACACAAGCTGGAATCAAGATTGCCGGGAGAAATATCAATCACCTCAGATATGCAGATGACACCACCCTTATGGCAGAAAGTGAAAAGGAACTAAAAAGCCTCTTGATGAAGGTGAAAGTGGAGAGTGAAAAAATTGGCTTAAAGCTCAACATTCAGAAAACGAAGATCATGGCATCCGGTCCCATCACTTCATGGGAAATAGATGGGGAAACAGTGGAAACAGTGTCAGACTTTATTTTTCTGGGCTCCAAAATCACTACAGATGGTGACTGCAGCCATGAAATTAAAAGACGCTTACTCCTTGGAAGGAAAGTTATGACCAACCTAGATAGCATATTCAAAAGCAGAGACATTACTTTGCCAACAAAGGTTCATCTAGTCAAGGCTATGGTTTTTCCTGTGGTCATGTATGGATGTGAGAGTTGGACTCTGAAGAAGGCTGAGCACCGAAGAATGGATGCTTGTGAACTGTGGTGTTGGAGAAGACTCTTGAGAGTCCCTTGGACTGCAAGGAGATCCAACCAGTCCATTTTAAAGGAAATCAGTCCTGGGATTTCTTTGGAAGGAATGATGTTAAAGCTGAAACTCCAGTATTTTGGCCACCTCATGCGAAGAGTTGACTCATTGGAAAAGACTCTGATGCTGGGAGGGATTGGGGGCAAGAGGAGAAGGGGACGACAGAGGATGAGATGGTTGGATGGCATCACTGACTTGATTCACTCCCTGAGTGAACTCCGGGAGTTGGTGATGGACAGGGAGGCCTGGTGTGCTACGATTCATGGGGTCGCAGAGGGTTGAACACAACTGAGCAACTGATCTGATCTGATCTGAAACACATATACCTTTATGCACATTGATACATACATTTATACATGCATATATATCCACATAGAGATACAGAAATGTTTATGCACATACATACATATATACACACATTTGTATATACATCTGGGTGTATACATATACACACACTTTATATACATGCATTTTGTTGTTCAGTTGTTCAGTCATGTCCAATTCTTTGTGACCCCATGGACTGCAGCATGCCACGCTTCCCTGTCCATCACCAACTGCTGGAGCTTGCTCAAACTCATGTCCACTGAGTTGGTGATGCCATCCAACCATCTGGTCCACTGTTTTCCCCTTCTCCTCCTGCCTTATATCTTTCCCAGCATCAGGGTCTTTTCCAATAAATTGACTCTTCTCAACAGGTGGTCAAAGTATTGGAACTTCAGCTGTTTCAGTATATATAAGCATGCTGCTGCTGCTGCTAAGTCGCTTTAGTCGTGTCCAACTCTGTGCGACCCCATAGACAGCAGCCCACCAGGCTCTGCCGTCCCTGGGATTCTCCAGGCAAGAACACTGGAGTGGGTTGCCATTTCCCTCTCCAATGCATGAAAATGAAAAATGAAAATGAAGTCGCTCAGCCGTGTCTGACTCTTCACGACCCCATAGACTGCAGCCTACCAGGCTCTTCTTTCCATGGGATTTTCCAGGCAAGAATACTGGAGTGGGGTGCCATTTCCTTCTCCAATATATATAAGCATAAATACATATAAATATTATATGTAGAGTTAGCCATAAAGCTCATTTGTTTTTTTCTCATAAGATCTTATGGAAAAGGACTTCCCTGGTGGTCCAGTGGTTAGAAGTCCACCTGCCAACGCAGAGGACATGGGTTTGATCCCTGGTCTTGGATGTTCCCACATGCCAAGGGGCAACTAAGCCTGGGTACTGCAACTACAACTTCTGAAACCAGCACACGTAGAGCCCATGATTCACAACAAGAGACACCACTGCAACAAGAAGCCCACACATTGCAATGAAGAGTAATTCCCAGTAGCCGCGTCTAGAGAAAGCCCGCACACAGCAGCAGAAACCCAGCGCAGCCATAAATGAATAAACAACTGGAAGAAAAAAAAAAGATGTATTGCAGAAAACCCTAATGAACTTTTTGGGTAGCCCAATATATGTATTCTCTTTGGTGGGCTACAGTGTATGGGGTCGCAAAGAGTAGGATATGACTGAGAGACTAACACTTTCACTTTCTGCCACTCCCCTTCTGTGTACCTTTGTTTACTCCATCCCTTCTAATCCTCAATTATTTTATGTGGGAAATGGGAATAATGATTATATTGTACCTATAGATAGGATTGGGGCTTCCCTAGTGGCTCAGTGGTAAAGAATCTGCCTGCCAGTGCAAGAGATGTGGGTTTGATCCCTGGGTCAGAAAGATCCCCTGGAGAAGGAAATGACAACCCACTCCAGTATTCTTGCCTAAAGAATCCCTGACAGAGATTCCGTGGACAGAGGAGCCTGATGGGCTACAGTCCGTGCTTTTGCAAAGAGTTGGACATAACTTAGTGACTAAACAACACACAGATAGATAGGATTGGGAGGAAACATGATGAAATAATGCACTTTGCCTGGCCACAGTCAGCCTCATACACAGGACGTACCATGGTTGTAAATATCCTGGGTTCATCCTTCAGGGGTGATGAGGAGTGGATTACAACACTGGACCACGTCAGTAGCTCCTAAAATCCAATTGGAGACCTTTTACAAAATATGACTTGAAAAATCTAAGGCCTCTCCCCCAAGAAGTTTTGAGTTGATAAGGCTGAGTCTGGGCCGGGAATTTGTATTTTTAAAAGCTCCCCCAGTTGATTCTGATGTAAACCTGGTCTGAGTACTGGCTCCCCCAAGGCAGAGATTTTTAATTCCAATTCTTTAACTTCACTCTCTGCCCTTTTATTGTCATGCCAAAAACCCCAGCGTCAGTCCCTTTTCAAGCCATTAATAAGCATTTATGACCCAGCTTTCCTCCCCCCTTCCAGTCCTGATCAATAGCATTCCTCTTAGCATTTGGCATTCACCTGCAAGCCTTGGGTGAGTTCCCAAGGTCAGAGATGGGCAACGAATCCTCTCTTTAAACAATAGCACTGGCCTGCAGGGCTGGAATCAGGATGCCCTGCAATACTGAGCCATTCAACCGAGATCTGGTTTAGTGCAGTCCTTGGTTCTGTGTGCCTGGCTGAGGGGAGAGGCACTCCATGGAACGTTGTCTGGAAGACTGATGCTGAATGCTGGAGGGGATGGATAGCAGAGGTTGGACGCAGAGAATGACCATTGCTGCTAGACACTGGTGCCTCTGATGATGAATCAGCCTCTAGGAACAGGTCTCAGGGAGAACTGTTTTGCATGGAACCAGAGCGTGTGCGTGCTCAGTCGTTCAGTTGTGTCTGACTCTTTGTGACCCCCATGGGCAGAGGAACCCGCCAGGCTCCTTTGTCCGTGGGATTTTTTAGGCAAGAATACTGGAACCGGTTGCCATTTCCTCCTCCAGGGGATCTTCCTGACCCCAGAGACTGAACCTGTGTCTCCTACATTGGCGAGTGGATTCGTGAGCCATCTGGGAAGCCCCTGCCTGCATGGAGTTATTTAGATACTTTACCAAACACTCCTCCCCCCAAAAGAAGGATTCTCTCTCAAGGGCCCCCTTTTCTTGTTCAGTTGCTAAGTCATATTCAGCTCTTTTGCAGCCCCATGGACTATAGCCCACCAAGCTCCTCTGTCCATGGAGTTATCCTACAGCTGGATCTGAACTTTTGCACAAAGACAGATGGAGACAGGATATTTCTCGCTCAGCTCTTTGGAGTGACAAAATACTGGGGAACAATCAAAAGGGAACTGGCTGCAGAGTCCAAAGGGCACCTCTGGCTCTCTGAGTTATAACTAGCTTCTCAGGCCCCAAGTGGTCATGTAACCAAGCAGGACCCCTTGGGGCCTTCCTGAGGGTAGGGGGACAGGCCCTCCTCCATACCCTCTGGTTTAGCTCCTCTCCAAAGTACCTAGATAACAGTATTTGATGCACATTTCCTGAATTGTTTTTCAGATGTGAAAACCTCTCACCAAATGAAACTTGTTAACTAGTTGACATTCATGAGTTCATAGCCTCAGCTCTCCTGGAGCCTAAGGACTGATCATGTCAACTCCTGTGACACCACCCTGTTGCTTCACCAGTCATAGAATTGTTCACAAGCTGATTATATATTCTATGACACCCCCAACCCCCTAACTTGGATTTTTAAAGCACTTTGTCAAAACCCTTGGAGAGCTCAGGATTTTTCAGGGCATGAGCCACCCTTCTCCTTGCATGGTCCTACAGTAAACATTTCTCTGCTCCAAACTCTGTCATTTCAGTTTGCTTGGTCTCATTGTGTGTCAAGAACATGAACTTCTGCTAACAGTCAGTAGAGGCTTCCAAGGTCTTTTTTCGACCTGTGAGTGTCTCCAAGCTTCTGGGACAGTATATTCTAGTTGTGTGATGCATTGATTGTAAAAAGGGGCTCCAATTCTTTTCCCCAGGTGCACATCACTTTCAGTGTAACTTTGAAGCTCCCTCTATTAAGAGGTAGGGGCTTCCTTGGTGGCTCAGTGGTGGAGAGTCTGCTTGCCAGGGCAGGGGACATGGGTCCCCTGATCCAGGGTGGATCCCATATGCTGCAGAGCGATTGGGCCCATGTGCCACGACTATTGGGCACTGCAACTACTGAACCCTCATGCCACAAGTGCTGAAGCCCGAGCACATCCTAGAGCCCCTGCTCCACAACAAGAGAAGTCACTGCAACAGGAAGCCTCCACACCACAGCTAGAGAGTAACCTCTGCTTAGCTCAACTAGAGAAAAGTCTGTGCAGCAATCAAGACCCAGCCAAAAATAAATAAATAAATAATTTTTTTTTAAAAAAAGAAGAACTGAGCTTGTGGGAAAATTAAGGTAAACAATTAGGATTTTAAAAAGATAAAAAAGAGGTAGAGTATATTTCCAGTATATTTCCTCAGCCTTCAAATTTGAGCTAGTCTTGTTACTTGCCTTAGCCCACAAAGTATAGTGGAAGTGACATTGTGCCCTTTCCACACCTAGGTCTCAAGAGCCCTGCTCCTGCTCACTCCTTGGAACTTTCTGCCTCCACATCAATGAGCCGGGGGCAGCCTGCTGAAGAATGAGTCATATTTAGCAGGAGAGGAAATGCAGTTGTCCTGTCAAAACTCCAAACACCTGAGAGCCCAGCCAAAATCAGCAAAATCAATCTAACTGTTGACTCACAAACTGACATAGGAATATCAGTAAGCCCACCTGAGACCAAAAGAAATGTCCAGCCAATGCACAGACTCAGGAGCTAAAGAATGTTTGTTAATTTAAGCAGTAGGATTTTTTTGTGCTTGGATGTTACACAGCAATAGCTGACTGATACACCTTGGTAAGACCATGATGATGCCTTAATTTGTAGAGTCAGTGTGGCTTCCTCTTGCCACATAGAATCGGTAGGTTTCATGGTAATAGAGGGTCCATAAGGTCTCCCTGGATGAAGATACCACAGGCTCCTGGGGAACTCCTTTCCATCATCATTGAAATAGATGTCTCTGAGGAAGATGCTGGCCACAGGGCCACCACAGCCATATAGAGGGTCTTGTCATTGTGAGTGGCTTTGGAGAAGTCAACCTGGGTGTTGGCTGAGCTGTTCACCTTCTGTTCACAAGCATGATGTCACTCTAGCAGGAGTGACACCCTGTCTCACATCAGGGCCAGCTCATTCAGTGGAGTTTAAATAAAGCATACTAAAAGGAATGAAGGGTGTCTTTACAGAACATGAACACTCTATGCTTTGTTGTTAAGCCAAACATGTAGATATGAAGACTAGGTCACACTTAATTAAAATCTATATTCCTGGAGTGGTACATAAGAAACCAGTAACTCAACCCATACTTACATGGTCAATTAACCTATGCCAAAAGGAGAAAGACTATACAATGGAAAAAGGACAGCCTCTTTAATAAATGGTGCTGGGGAAAATGGACAGCTATATGCAAAAGAATAAAATTGGACTAATTTCTCACACAATATACACAAATAAACACAAAATGTTTTGACTTAGATTATATATATGTATTTATATATGGGCTTCTCTGGTGGTCCAGGTGGGATATAATCCACCTGCAGTGTAGGGGACCTGGGTTCAATCCTTGGGTTGGGAAGATTCCCTGGAGGATGGCTTGGCAACCCACTCCAGTATTCTTGCCTGAAGAATCTCCATGGACTGAGGAGCCTGGCAGGCTACAGTCCATGGGGTTGTAAAGAGTTGGACATGACTGAGTGTCTGAGCACAGCACAGCACATACATGCGCATGCACACACACACACACAATGAAATACTACTCAGCCATAAAAAAAGAATAAAATCTTTCCATTTGTGGCAACATGGGTGAATCTAGAGGGTACTGTGCTGAACGAAATAAGTCAGAGAAAGACAAATACCACAGTCTCCCTTATATGTAGAATCTTAAAAACAAATCAAACAAAAATCAGATGCACAGAACCAGAGAACAAATAGAGGATTGCCAGAGAAGAGAGAGTAGGGAGCAAAATAGGTGAAGGGGATTAAGAGGTACAAACCTCCATTCATATATTAAATAAGTCATGGGGATATACAGCATAAGGAACATGGTCAGCAATATTGTAATAACTTTGTATGAGGACAGATGGTTACTAGACTTATCACGGTGATCATTTCATAATTATGCAAATATCAAATAATAGCACAGCACACCTGAAACATTTCAATTAAAAAATGTAAAGCAATGATAAATTTAAAAAAATAAGAAACTAGTAAGTTTGTTTGAAAAGAATCAGAAGACCAAGGGGGATGTGGGAAGAACACTTGGTTTGTCTTCTTGACTTGTTATTTATTATCCTGCTGGAAAAGCAGTAAAGCATGGTAGCTTAAGGTATGGACTTGGAGCCAGAATGCCTGGGCTCAAATTCTGAGTTCACTGGTACCTGCCCCAGATCATAGAATTCATAATTAGCAGGCCCATGATATGAAACTAGACAGGCTGCCTCCAAAGCCTGTATTCTTAATCCCTGTTCTATAGATACACATGGCAGGTAGATACACACACGGCATGTAGATACACACACACACACACACACACACAGCAACTCAAGGTGACAATCCCAACTTACATCTGTGTATGTCTACTTAAGACTCACTAATTCATTTTCTACTTTTGTTTTCAAGGCATTCAGCTCTCCCAGTGAGGCCATAACTTCTCAGTAATTCAGTTGAGTTCACCTTAACTGAAACCAATGCATGTTTCTTGTGATTTATTTCTGTAGATGAAATGTCCTGTGTGAAAAGTTATCATATTAATTACAGCTTCTCAATCTGTTAACAGGGTTAGGTTGGTGATAATGCACTTAAGATACCAAGGCTGAGCCCAACACTCATTCAGCTTGGTCATTACCACAAGGTATGATAGAAGTAGATGAGTAGACCTGTCCATGGTGCTTGTCAACTTAATGGAAAATAAAAAAGAATAAAAATATGCTTATCCAGATGTAAGACCTGGACCATAATTGGGAGAAATTGAGAGTAATTGGATTGTGTTTCCAAATCTGCAAGATTAGAGGGAGGTTGGCCAAGCCAGAAAAGCTATACCTGGAGAAAAAGTAGCCAGGTAAAGTTTGCACACTTACTAAGTCGCTTCAGTCATGTCCAACTCTGTGCAGCCCTATGGACTGTAGCCCTTCAGGTTCCTCTGTCCACTGGATTTTTCAGGCAATAATGCTGGAGTGGGTTGCCATTTCCTCCTCAAGGGGATCTTCCTGACCCAGTGATCGAACCCAGTTTTTCTATATGGCAAGTGGACTTTGTACCACTAGTACCACCTGGGAAGCCCCCAGGTAAAGCTTAAGTAATCTCATGAAGAACTGAAGCAGAAGCCTGGGGTACAAGGGGGAAGGAGTAATTTGATGCATAAATCTTACACAAGCTACAACTTCTGCAGTCAATGCAAATGATAAATCTTTTTTAATGGATTCCAGAGGCCTGGGAGGGGTGATAATCAATAAGCCTTCTCTTTCCCCAAGGAAAATGGTGGCAGTGCATTCTGTCTGTCCCGCATTGCAGAAATCCCCAAGGAAAGGTTTTCAAGCCTCTTATATCCCCAGCTGTGCTTCTCTGAAACTACCCCAAAACCATCTTTCCTGATTTCAAAGACACACACACAAAAAAAGCTGCTTGATACTTTATTTGTCAGCAGCATGCAGCTTGTGGGATCATAGTTCCCTAAGGATCGAACCCGTACCCTCTGCAGTGGGAGTGTGGAGTCTTAACCACTGGACTGCCAAGAAAGTCCCCTCAAAGACAACTTTGAGTGAGCCACAGCTCCTAAATCTCACATGCCATTTTGAGTAAAATTTTAGGCCTTGTGCTATGCTGCCCACTAACAGTATAAAAACGACAAGGTAACATATGTGCGAGACTGTGATGGAACTGCATAATGATGTCCTTGGATAGACGAATCTTAATTCTACAAGGTTTGAGAAGGACCAGGTACAGCAAATTTAGCCAAGACCTAAACAGAGGGCACACAGCTGCCAGATAATTGCTAAAAGCAGCAAAAACCACCTCCATTATATCCAAACTGTAATATTTCTAGCCTACTCTGCTATCTAAATGGTAGTGAAGTAAGAGATAGACAGGCTCCAGGTTAGGCATTTATAACCAGCTTGCTATTTGCTCTCCAGAATGGAAGTAGCAACTGAGACAGGGTAAACAGCCGGGCTTTGCCTCCTGTGGACGCTGTGCGATAATGGTCATGGCAGGAACAGAGACGGGCTAAACTTTGTCTGAGTAAAGGATCAGAAGTCCACATATTTCCCATCCTTGGGGCAACGGAGACACTGCACGTGTGCAGAAAGGCTCTATGGGGGTCATCAACCCATAATATGTGATGCTAATATGTGATCCCAGAGGCCTCTGGGCTGGAATCCATCTTGAAAAAGTTGGACAGTTTTATCATTTGAGAGAAGCAACAGAATATCCTTAAAAAACAAGAGGTAGACCCAGACTCCCTGATTTCAATTTCTGGCCCTTCCACTTTTTACTTTGATGCACATAAGTGATTTATTGATCATCTCTCTGCTTTCATTTTCTAATCTTTAAAATGGGAAGAATGATAAATCTCTTTAAAATATAATAGTGAGGATTGAGCTCATAGATACAAACTGCTTAGAACCACTTCTGACACATAGCACAAGTTTAATGGATTTGTGGCATATTATCTTCTTATCTTCAGCCTCAGGATGTTTTCAAAATACCTCACACCTCTTTTTCCCCCGAAACAAAAAAAGGGGGCATGTTCTTCTAAGAAGCTGTTGAAGAGAGTTGGTTTTCTTGGTTTCAAGCAACAGAAAGTGACCCATTATTAGAAGGATATCAGAGGCAGAGATTAAAAACCTGAGAAATGAGTAAGAACCAAGAGAACCAGCTACTGGGGACCACAGAAAAGGTGACAAAAGCCACTTATGTCCCAGCTATAGGACATATGGTGATCACCTCTATATTTGACCTCTATATGTCTCAATATTGTGTGACCTCCTATATTTCCCAACTCCCTACACCAGTTACTCAAGAATCAGAATTCTTGGAAAAGAATGAGGTTGGCCAAATCCAGGACATGTGCTGACCCCCTCACCATCAGAGATGGAATCTCACTCTTTCACAGTGAGGGCTTCCCTAAGGGAATCACCAGTGTTGGACAACCAAAAGATGACAAAGGTCCACCCTAGTGGGAGCCACTAATTTCTAAGCAATGCTCCCTCAGACAATGGAGGGAGTCCTACCAAGAGATCCAGAAAGTCCAAACCCTGGCAGTCCAGTGGTTAAGAATATACACTTCCATTGCAGGGACACGGATTTGATCCCTGGTTGGGGAAATTAGATCCCACATGCTGGGTGGTGCAGTCAAAAAACAGATAAATAAAAATAAATTTAAGTAAACATTTTTAAAAAACTGAAGAAGCCATGCAGCAACATGGATAGACCTAGAGATTATCATACTAAGCCAAGTAAGTCAGAGAAAGACAAATACCGTATGATACCATTTATATGTGGAATCTAAAATACAATACAAATGAACTTATCTACGAAACAGAAACAGTCACAGACAGAGAGGATAGACTTATGGTTGCCAAAAGTTGGGAGGAGAAGGAAGGATTGGGAGTTTGGGGGTTAGCAGATGCAAATTAGCATGTATAGGTGAATAAACAGCAAGGTCCTGCTGCAGAGCACAGGGAACTATATTTAACATCTTGTGATAAGTCAGAATTGAAAAGAATATGAAAAAGAACATATATATATATGTTCTGGGGGCTTCCCAGGTGGCTCAGTGGTAAAGAATCCACCTGCCAAGCAGGAGGTGCAGGTTTGATTCCTGGATTGAGAAGATCCCTTGCAGAAGGAATCAGTAACCTGCTCCAGTATTCTTGCCTGGGAAACCCCATGGACAGAGGAGACTGGTGGGCTACAGTCCATGGTGTTGCAAAAGAATCAGACGCGACTAGCGATTAAACACCACCACTAACAACAAATGTATAATGGAGTCACTTTGTTAATCATTATAATCAACTAGACTTCAATAGAATTAAAAATAATAATAATAAAAACACTCAAGAACCCATCTAGGTTTTTTGATGGAAGCCAAAGCAAACACTGTTTGTAGACAGCTCAAAAGGGCTGTCACTCTCATTCTCCCCCACCCCTTCCTACCTCTTCCCAATTACCAGGCTCAAAGAATTACTGAAATTAAATATAGCGATTGAAGCTGCCTATTGTGTCCTGGTATGTAATACATCACAATGACGCCTTCAGACTCAGCCATCCATCTGAATCCCCTCTGGTGTGTGTTTCGTACAATGGTTATTGTTGTGAAAAGAGACCCAGGAACGAGCTCTTGCATTATTCACTTCATTTATTTTGACACAATATTTGGAGCTACTTCATTAAATTTGCTTAGAGTGTCCTGTCATTTTCCCCTCTGCCAGTGTCTGTTTCACGGAGATAATATAACACACAGAGAGTGAAAAAAGTTTCCTTGGAAGGGAATAGAAATTATTTAACGTGATTTATAGATCAGCGTGAACGTTTTTCTTTTTTCCCCTCAAAGGCTCCAAAGAGCATGAAACATTTCATTAGTGAACATATCGGTGATTTGGCTTCTAAATGGCTGAGCCAATTAAGCTGTTGTTCTTCAAGATGAAGAGAGACCCTGTTTTGGCATTGTTTAGTCTTTTTTTTGGAGGGGATGGTTTCTCCAGGTGAAGCTAACTCTGACAGCAGAGATGCTAAACAGGCCGTAGTGTGTGGACTTTTAACTTTTATTCACGTGAGAGACAGAAATCTTCAAGTTCTAGGCTATCTAGCTGATCAGTCTAAAGAAACAGAATCCGAGTGGCCAACTCATTCAGAAAGTGTTGCTTTTCTACAATTAATGACTGTCAACTGTTGCTAACAAATGCTAGGTGAACAGGATTTTAAGAAACTTATTGAGGTCAATTGGATTTAAAGGTCCCTTGCCCCAGTTTCACAGTGGGAACCCTGAGACCCCTGGTAAAACAACAAGACTGATTTAAGAAGATGAGTCGAAATGACAGAATGTCAGAATTCCTAACTCAGTGCTCATCTCATTAGGCACATTGGCTCCAAAATTATCCAGAGATGAATATACAGAAAAGGAAGACGATACAAACAAGAAACCAGTGTGTGTTTATTTTTACTTCTCCAGCTTTCAGGAGAGGGAAAACTTCTATAAGAATAGAATTGTGTGCCTGCAGTGGAGCTGGTGTTCACTGCTGTACCCCTGCAGGGCTGTCCCACCCCCACTCTGATTGGTCAGGGTTCGCACTGCTCATTAAGTATTTTGAATACAGTCACTGCATCTATCGAGAGGACCAGTTTAAAAAGGAAGGCGTAGTGAAAAGATGCTCAATATCGCCAATTATTAGAGCAATGCAAATCAAAACTCCAGTGAGGTATCATCTCACAGTGGTCAGAATGGTCATCATCAAAATGTCTACAAATTACCAGTGCTGGAGAGGGTGTAGAAAAAAGGGAACCCTCCTACACTGTTGCTGGGAATGTAGGCTGGTGCAGCCACTATGGAGAACAGTACGGAGGCTCTTTAAAAAACTAAAAATAAAATTACCATAGAATCCAACAATCCCGCTCCTGGACATATACCCAGATATGACCACAATCAAAAAGATACATGCACTCCCAATGTTTACAACAGCACTATTCACAATAGTCAAGACACGGAAACAGCCTAAATGTCCATTGACAGATGAATGAATAAAGATGTGTTACATATAAATACGGGAATACTAAAAATGAATGAAATAATGCCATTTGCAGCAACATGGATGCAACTAGAGATTATCATACTAAGTGAACTAAGTCAGAGAAAGACAAATACCATATTTCACTTATACATGGAATCTAAAATATGGCACAATGAACTTATCTCTGACATAGAATTATGGACATAGAGAACAGACTTGTAGTTGCCAAGCGGGCAGGGAGGGAGAAGGATGGACTGGGAGTTTAAGGTTAGTAGGTGCAAACTATTATATATAGAATGGATAAACAGCAAGGTCCTACTGAATAGCACAGGGAACTATATCCAATCTCCTGGGATAAACCATAATGGAAGAGGATATTGTTTTTAAAAGAATGTATAATATAGGTGTGTAACTGAGTCACTTTGCTCTACAGCAGAAATTAACACATTATAAATCAATTATACTTCAATAAAAAATAAATGTAAAAGAAGGCATCTTACGATGTCTTATGTAGTATTTAACTTTTTCCTATTTATATAATACCTTACTATACTATTTATTCCAAAAAGATTTGACATTTAGTGAGAAATTGAGGAAAAGAAACATACACAATTATTCCTTAAGAAAAGAAGTTAAAGGCAGTTTATCTAATGCAGGTAAAACTCGACTTAAGCAATATGTATATATATCTAGATGTTCACATTTTTAGGTTCAGTTCACATTAATAAGAGCATTAAATAAAGAGATTCTATGGTCACATAAAAGAGCTGATTTTTGCTATCCTTTCTCCCTAAGAATCAATGTCGTCGTTTATAGTAATTTATTGCCTTTTCTTTGGCAATGTCTGCTCATAATATAATAGATGTAGAGGGACTTCCCTGATGGTCCAGTGTTAAAAATCTGCCTTGCAATGCAGGGGATGTGGATTTGATTTCTGATTGGGGAACTAAGACCCCACTTGCCTCGGAACAACCAAGTGAAAGAAAGTGAAGTCGCTCAGTCGTGTTCAACTCTTTGCGATCCTGTGGACTGTAGGCTACCAGGCATCTCCGTCCATGGGATTCTCCAGGCAAGAATACTGGAGTGGGTTACCATTTCCTTCTCCAGGGGATCTTCCCGACCCAGGGATCAAACCCAGGTCTCCTGCACTGGAGGCAGTTGCTTTAACCTCTCAGCCACCAGGGAAGCCCTTGCAACTACTGAGCCCACATGCCACAGCTAGAGAGTCCACGTGCTTGCAACAAAAGATGCTGCATGCCACAACTACGCCTCAACACAGCCAAATAAATAGATAAATAAAAGATGTAGAAATCAGAAAAGGAGGAAATCAGAGGAATATGAGATCTCTGTTCATTGCTGCAGTGATATTTAATGTGTTCAAATGTTTTCCTATGAAGCTTGAAAAACATTTTTCTAAATTGGGAATGCCTGCATGAAGTGTATCAACTTGCAACAGTAAGTTTTAGATAGCAAAACGTGGCATTATTAATATTAAGTTTATTTTTAAAAATTACCTTTTGAAAGGCATTGCATTACATCTAAAAAATTACAAAGTAAAAAAAAATGATAAAACAGGACATCGTGGTCACATGTTGTTTTGCAGTTTTAGTATCACACTTTCTCTGGTGACAGCATCTCAAATTTGCTTTGAGGAAGATGAAAGTGAAAGTGTTAGTCCCTCAGTCATGTCTGATTCCTTGCAACCTCATGGACTGTGACCCACCAGCCTCCTTTTCCATGTAATTCTCCAGGCAAAAATACTGGAGTGGGTAGCCATTCCCTTCTTCAAGGAATCTTCCAACACAGGGATGGATACTGGGTCTCCTGCATTGCATGCAGATTCTTTACTGACTGAGCCCAGTTGGATGCAGTCTGGTGAAGCTGTGGGTCAAGTTGCCCGGGCCTCCTCCATTCAGAGGATGTCCACCCAGGTGCCCTCAGTTTCTGCATTATACTGATGTTCTGATTCCTTGGTCCTTTCCTGTCCATTTTAAGTCTAGGTTTCAGCCTGATTTCCTATTTCAGAGAAATCTATTATTAACTTTTTAAACTTTTATTAATTTAATTTTTATTTAATATTGTGGCAGAAAGCAAAAAACTAAAAAGCCTCTTGATGAAAGTGAAAGAGGACAGTGAAAAAGTTGGCTTAAAACTCAACATTCAGAAAACTAAGATCATGGCATCTGGTCCCATCACTTCATGGCAAATAAATGGGGAAACAATGGAAACAGTGACAGACTTTATTTTTTGGGGTTCCAAAATCACTGCAGATGATGACTGCAGCCATGAAATTAAAAGACGTTTGCTGCTTGGAAGAAAAGTTATGACCAACCTAGACAGCATATTAAAAAGCAGAGACATTACTTTGCCAACAAATGTCCATCTAGTCAAAGCTATGGTTTTTCCAGTAGTCATGGATGGATGTGAGAGTTGGACTATAAAGAAAGCTGAGCACTGAAGAATGATGGTTTTGAACTGTGGTGTTGGAGAAGACTCTTGAGAGTCCCTTGGACAGCAAGGATATCCAAGCAGCCCATCTTAAAGGAAGTCAGTCCTAAATATTCATTGGAAGGACAGATGCTGAAGCTGAAACTCCAATACTTTGGCCACCTGATGTGAAGAATCGACTCATTTGAAGAGACCCTGATGCTGGGAAAGATTGAAGGTGGGAGGAGAAGGGGATGACAAAGGATGAGATGGTTGGAGGGCATCAGCGACTCAATGGACATGAGTTTGAGTAAGGTCTGGGAGTTGGCGATGGACAGGGAGGCCTGGCGTGCTGCAGTCCATGGGGTCGCAAAGAGTTGGACACGACTGAGTGACTGAACTGAACTGATTGTGGTATAGTTGATTTACAATGTTGTGTTAGTTTAAAGTGTACAACAAAGTCATTTAGTTATACATATACATGTGTCCATTATTTTTCAGATTGTATTCCCAATAAACAAGGATGTAACAGCCATCAGTGACTTCAAGCCTCCAAATGTGACTGAGGGCTCCCAAAAGGGAGCATAATGCCTGAGCAGATGCCATCACCCCCCTACAGTGATTGCTGAAGAGCCCTGGGGGATGTGAGAAATTAAAAAAAAAAAAAAACAGGATTTGGCCCCAGATAGCTGAGGTGCATATGAAAGGAATGAATTCAGTGAGCCCAGACACTTGCATCTTCCCATACACAGAAGAGCGCTAAACTCCTCACTTGATATCTAGGTTTTCTTACTACTTAACAATAATCTTTGATGTTCAGACTGCCTGCCCCACTTTGTTGCAAGAAAGTATAGAGCGTGACTCCCCGCCCTGCCTCCTGAGCAGTTTTCTCAGAGCTACTGAGATGCTGTATCCAGGGCTTCGGGTACCAAACATTCCCACCAAATAAAATAGCTCTCTGCTTTCAGGTTGTGACTGATCTTTCAGTTGACACAGACTATTGAGTCTAGTACTCTGTGCTGTAGACTAGGTCCCTGTTGATTACTTTGTTTATACTAGTGTGTATCTGTTAATCCTAAACTCCTAATTTATCCCTCCCCCCAATTTTCTATTTTGTAAGATACCCCATTACCTTATAATAAAGCCTATTTCTCTTTAAATTAGTCAAAATCATAAAAGATAGGTATACTTGTCCATGGAAAATCCCATGGACAGAGGAGCCTGACAGGCTACAGTCCATGGGATCGCAAGAGTCGGACACGACTTGGCGACTAAACCACCACCATACTTGCATATATAACTGAACCACTTTGTTGTACACCTGAAACTAACATAACATTGTAAATCAACTATTCACCCAATAAGGGGCTTCCCAGGTGGCTCAGTGGTAAAGAATCTGCCTCCCAATGCAGGAGATGCAGGAGACGCAGGTTCAGTCCCTGAGCGGGGAAGACACCCTAGAGGAGGAAATGGCAACCCACTCTGATGTTCTTGTCTGGAAAACCCCATGGACAGAGGAGCCTGATGGGCTACAGCCCTTGGGGTCACAAGAGTCAGACATGACTTAGCAACTGAGCACACACACATACTCCAATAGAAAAAAAAAAAAAAAAAAAAGCTGACCTGGTGGGGAAAAATTAGTCAAAATCATTTTCTGTTACAACAAAAGAATGTTGGATTCTAACAGAAAAGAGTCAATTTTGACTCTTCATGCTAGATCTGTGTTTTTGGTCACTTTTATTATTATAATCAGATATTATGGCCTGTCTCAGAGAATCCTGCCCCTATGCCTGAGTGCTTGCTGTGCTTAGTTACCCAGTCATGTCCAACTCTTTGCGACCCTATGGAATGTAGCCTGCCAGGCTTCTCTGTCCATGGGGATTCTCCAGGTAAGAGTACTGGAGTGGGTTGCCACGTCCTCCTCCTTCCTGATCCAGGGATCGAAACCAAGTCTCCTGCACTGTAGGCAGGTTCTTTACTGTCTGAGCCACTCAAGCTAAAACCTTTTTCTCAGAACCCTGTCCATCTGTAGATGGCAGAAAGGAAGAAATTAATACATTCCCCTGCCTGAAGCTTGCCATTCTAGGAGGTATTTGCAAGACTAAATGACCTTTTTACTTTGCTTCCTCACCTCCCTCTACCTCTGATACATAAAGGAACCTGGCATCCAGACCCCCACAAGAGGGTTATTTTGAGACATTAGTCTGCCGTATTCTTGGTCAGCTGCCTTTCCAAATAAAGTCATAGTCCTTGCCACAACACCTGGTCTCTCAGATTCACTGGTCTCTCATGGGGCAAGCAGAGTGAGCTTGGACTCAGTAACAAATGAACCCCAAATAATGAGTCCCCTAATCTACTAGCGATGATATAAATCAATCCATGAGGTTGGAACAAGGAGTCATACTCCACAGATGGAATTAGTTCTCTGTAGGGATGCCTCCCTGAAGCAAATCTTCCTGAAAATACGGCTTGGAGACAAGTTATGGATGAGATTAAAATGCCTCTTGATTTGTCATCAGAAGCATCAACTAGGGAGAAATTCTGTAACTGTGAGACTCTTAAGATGTTATAAAGAGTCTGTTGAAAATAAAATATTTACTGTGACCAGTGTGAACCTCAAGAGAAGATCTTTGCTGCATCCTGCAGGATCTTTCACTGCCATGCATGGATTCTCTAGTTACAACGCAGGGGCTCCAGAGCAGACAAGCTCAGTAGTTGCCACACACAGGCTTAGTTGCTCTGGGGCATATGGGATCATAATTCCCTGACAAGGGTGGTGGGGGGAACTGTGTTCCCTGCATTGCGAGGTAGATTCTTCAACACTGGACCGCCTGGGAAGTTCCAGGAAAGAGTTTTATCTGCTCCAGAGAAAGCATCTTACCAATCAATGCTTTATCCTGAGCTACCTGGAAAGACATGCTGCTGCTGCTAAGTCACATCAGTCGTGTTCGACTCTGTGTGACCCCATACATATCCTAATTATGCTGACAAACTATAGCCATTAGCCCTTAATAAAAGAACAAGCGTGTGTGGGACCATTCTTCCTGTCCCCTTTTAATGGAATGGGGAGAGATGTGTTTAACTCTGGCACTTTCAAAGAGCCCCTGGCACCAGCAACCCTAGCATAACGTTCTGCAGCAACATACATTTCCAGGGTGACAGCGTGGAAAGGTTCCTAACCACCAGCAGCCACACCACTTTTTCATCCTACTTGCTCTGTGGACCACTCCTGTGTCAGAAGAGACCCTACCTGAGTTATGGCAGGGCTGGTAAGTCTCCTGTGCTCAGAAAGTCCACTTGACTATTGGTTGTTAGAGGCTGGTTTGTCCAAGCTGTGTGCAGAGCCTTGGGGAGAGGGAGGGTGGGGGCTGGACATTAGGGATGGGGCTCTTAATTATTTGCTGATTTGAACCATTTGAATGGGTGGTGGGTCCTGCCCAGAGATGATAACTGGGAGCAACAGGGCCTCTCCCAGAGCATCTGATTATTAATTCTGTCCAGCAGTCAGACCCACATGTGTCTCTACCCTTCTCCTGCTGCAGGCTGAGCTAGATGGTGGGATGCTGCCCCCTTACTGGCAGTGAAACTCCCCAATATCTGAGATCTGGAAGGAGGCTGCAGTTTATGGGAATCGAGGAATCACTCTCCCTGATAAGATGAATGCAGAGAGCTGGAGGTTGGAAGGGGATCACCCAGGGCCTAGTCAGCCAGATCTGAGACCCTGGGGGACTTGCTTGCAGCAGAGGGAAACCCAACATCACAGCTTTTCGGACCACACCACACAGCCATGAAGGGCCCGAGGAGACATCTGTGGCCCTGGAGGGTCAGGAGAAGGAGCTTAGGCTTACTACGGTTCCCCCACCTCAACCCAGCCCTTGGTTACAAGAAGTAGATCCATAGGAATCAAGGTTTCTACTGTGATCACCAGGCCCCTATTCATCCTGCAAACTCAGATGCACCCAGGGGCCAGGTGAACAGTCCCAATGACAGTGGAGACAGCAGCAACCTGGCCAGACACCCCCAGGGAAAGCAGCCTGTGCTGTCCAGCACCAGCCAGCCATTGTTGCCATGAGAGATGTGAGTCTGGTGTCACCAGATTTTCTGATTTTTGGAGGGTGATGATAGAGAGTGGAAAAGAATGTAGAAACCAGGATTTAATGTAAACCCTCCAACATTTTGTGAGTGGCTCAATTTTTAAAAAGCATTCCAAAGGGACTTCCCTGGTGGTCCAATGCAGGGGGCCTGGGTTCAATCCCTGGTCTGGGAACTAGTTCCCACACGTAGCAACTAAAGGTTGCACAACTAAAGATCCTGCACGTGCAATGAAGATTGAAGATCCTGCACAGTCCAGCTAAGACAAGTGCAGGCAAATAAATAAATATGTAAACATATTTTTTTTAATCCCCCAAATTACACAAAGTTAGCCTGTGGTCCAGGCTGTGAGCGCTATCTTCCAGTGAAACTTCTCGATGGTAATAATGATAAATAACATTAATGTGACACCAACTGCATGACCAGTCCTGGTACTGAGAACTTCATATACCTTGTGTCGCTTAGTTTTCTGGCAACATCAGAAATTGCTGCTTATCCATTCATTCATTCATTTTTTTGGTATTCATATACATGGTCTTATTTATCATTAATCTTTTTTTGATTAAATGTTGAGATTTAAACTGATAAACTACTTAAAATTGATGTACAATAGTATATAATATGATTACAGGTCTACAAGGATTCCCAAAGAAAGGCAATGCCAAAGAATGCTCAAACTACTGCACAATTGCATTCATCTCACATACTAGTAAAGTAATGCTCAAAATTTTCCAAGCCAGGCTTCAACAGTACGTGAACCATGAACTTCCAGATGTTCAAGCTGGTTTTAGAAAAGGCAGAGGAACCAGAGATCAAATTGCCAACATCCTCTGGATCATCGAAAAAGCAAGAGAGTTCCAGAAAAACATCTACTTCTGCTTTATTGACTATGCCAAAGCCTTTGACTGTGTGGACCACAACAAACTGTGGAAAATTCTGAAAGAGACGGGAATACCAGACCACCTGACCTGCCTCTTGAGAAATCTGTATGCAGGTCAGGAAGCAATAGTCAGAACTGGACATGGAACAACAGACTGGTTCCAAATTGGGAAAGAAGTATGTCAAGGCTGTATATTGCCACCCTGCTTTTTTAACTTATATGCAGAGTACATCGTGAGAAACTCTGGGCTGGATGAAGCATAAGCTGGAATCAAGATTGCTGGGAGAAATATCAATAACCTCAAATATGCAGATGACACCACCCTTATGGCAGAAAGCAAAGAAGAACTAAAGAGCCTCTTGATGAAATTGAAACAGGAGAGTGAAAAAGTTGGCTTAAAACTCAACATTCAGAAAACTAAGATCATAACATCTGGTCCCATCACTTCATGGCAAATAGATGGGGAAACAATGGAAACAGTCACAGACTTTATTTTTTTGGGTTCCAAAACCACTGCAGATGGTGACTGCAGCCATGAAATCAAAAGACGTTTGCTGCTTGGAAGAAAAGTTATGACCAATCTAGAAAGCATATTAAAAAGCAGAGAAATTTATTTGCCAACAAAGGTCCATCTAGTCAAAGCTGTGTTTTTTCCAGTAGCCACGTATGGATGTGAGAGTTGGATTATAAAGAAAGCTGAGTGCCGAAGTACTGATGCTTTTGAACTGTGGTGTTGGAGAAGACTCTTGAGAGTCCCTTGGACTGCAAGGAGTTCCAACCAGTCCATCCTAAAGGAAATGAGTCCCGAATATTCATTGGAAGGACTGATGCTCCAATACTTTGGCCACCTGATTCGAAGAAGTGACTCATTTGAAAAGACCCTGATGCTGGGAAAGATTGAAGATATGAGGAGAAGGGAATGACAGAGGATGAGATGGCTGGATGGCCATCAGTGGACTCAATGGACATGAGTTTGGGTAAACACCAGGAGCTGGCAATGGACAGGGAGGCCTGACGTTCTGCAGTCCATGGGGTCACAAAGAGGTGGACACGACTGAGTGACTGAACTCAACTGAAGGATTCATTCATTTTTCACGCCTCTCTGGAGCGCCCCTGCTGGTGCCTAGTGTTATAAGCATGGGGTCCGGCACAGTGGGCGGAGGTGGGGCAAACGGTTAGCAAAGAAATCCATCAATGGGCAAGGTCATTTCAGACACTGACAGGTGCCATACAGAAAATAAAACTGGGTGATCCATGCAGAAAAAGTGGCCCTCACTCGATGCAACTAGAGAAGAGCCCGCACAGCAACAATGACTCAGCACAGACAAAAACAATAGATAAATAAAATTTAAAAACAAAAAACAAAACTGGGTGATACAGTGAAGTCCTAAGTAGACAGCTCTTTGGAGAAGGTGAACAACAAGGTCTCTGTACAGGATGTGACATAAGAGTCAGCCGTCTGAGCGTGGGGGAAGGAGTTGCCACAGGAGAGAGGATGGCAGGGGTCAAGGTGCAGCATCCCCAAGGGACAGGACGGGCAGGACCATCCTAGAGGCTTCCCTGGTGGCTCAGCCAATAAAAAAGCTACACACTGTGCAGGAGACCTGAGTTCGATCCTTGAGTAAGGAAGATCTCCTGGAGAAGGGAATGACTGCCCATTCCAGCATTTTTGCCTGAAGAATCCCATGGGCAGGGCAGCCTAGTGGGCTACACTCCATGGGGTCACAAAGAGTTGGACACGACTGAGCCACTGACACTTTTCTACTTTCTATGGCTGTGTTGGGAGGTAAGATTTTTCTTCGCAATGTAATGAGAAGCTCTCAGCTGGGCCATCATCCTGTTTGCAACTTGTATTGATACAAGATGCCTCTGAGTGCTGTGTGCAGCATGGGCTGGAGAGGGGTGAGTCAGGATGGACCCACTAAGATATAACAGGCATTTACCATTTCACCTCTCCAACCCCTTACAAGTGAGGAATGTAAGCAGTGCTTCTGGAATGCGCTGGTCTCCATGAAAGGTACAAAGAGAACTTAAACCTCTGCTGCTAAGTCACTTCAGTCGTGTCCGACTCTGTGCAACCCCATAGATGGCAGCCCACCAGGCTCCCTCCGTCCCTGGGATTCTCCAGGCAAGAACACTGCAGGGTTTGCCATTTCCTTCTCCAATGCGTGAAAGTGAAAAGAGAACGTGAAGTCCCTCAGTCATGTCCGACTCTTAGCGACCTCATGGACTGCAGCCCACCAGGCTCCTCCGTCCATGGGATTTTCCAAGCAAGAGTACTTGAGTGGGGTGCCATTGCCTTCTCCGACTTAAACCTCTAGAGGAAGGCAAAGCACTCACCCGAGAGGACCAGCCAGCACTTGTGTGTCACCAGCTGTGATTCATGGAGGCCAGTTGGGGAGACTGTATGTGTGTGTGTGTACGTGCGCGCACAGAAGCAGATTCCTACTCTTTCACCCAAAGTCTGAAGTTCAAATATGAGCCATCTGTCTTCCCCTGATCTGAGCATCACGGACGAACACACTTCAATTCCCCAGTTTGTCATTAACTGACTGAAAAAATGTCACATCTCTCAAAAACAGAGCTGACCTTTGAGTGGATTTCCTGGCTGTTGGTGGGAGAGAGGGGCCGTGAAAAACAGCTTCTCTCTCAGGATGCACAGGGTTCCCTGGCAAAGCAGATGCAAGCAGCAAGCCAGGGCTGGGGGCAGAGGCAGACTTTGGGGCTGACTGCACATCTTTCTTGGTGCAAAGCTGACAGCCTGATTGATGGTCAGTTGTTGTGATGAGGGGGCTTCCTAACCTAGAAAAGTCCTCAAACTCCAATTACCCTTCCCTCCATCATGGTAGCTGGATGCCAAAACTCCCTGCATTCGACATTGCCTTAAGTTAAGATTCTTTAGATCCTAGGCAGATGCAAATGTGTTCCCAGGGAGGAGTGATTTTAATCCATTATTCTTGACACGATTCAGTAAAATTGACTGTCATTATTTAGCAAGACTTGGAGAGGTGGCACACCAGGCTGGAAAGTTTTTACTGAAGATAGGGGAAAATCGCAGGAAGAGAATGGCTTACAGTTACGGATGAGCATATAAATTTCTGGAAATAATGACAGTGATTTGCTGAAAACTAATGATTCAGAAGAACCCCAAAGGAAAGTAGAGACAATTAAATTGAGCAGATTCATCAACACTTGTTCAGTAAGAGAAATATGAAGATGTGTGTGTTGGTTTTCTGAGACAGAGTGTGTGCTATGAAGTTTTCCAGCATGGTAATGAATCATCAAGAATAATTTTGAAGAGGACTTCCCTGATGGCCCAGTGGTTAAGACTCTGTGCTTCCAATGCAGGGGACCAGGGTTCAATCCCTGATCAGGAAACAAGATCCCACATGCTGCAACTATTTGCATGCTGCCACTGAAGAACCCATATACCGCAACAAAGACTGAAGATCCCTCATGTTGCAACTAAGACACAGCACAGCCAAATAAATTTTTTTTTTAAAAAAGAGTAATTTTGAAGAATTGAAAGTGGAAACTCAAGGTTATTTGTATACCACATTCCTGGAAGCATTATTCACAATATTTAAAAGGTAGAGATAATCCAAGTGTCCATCTAGAGATGAGTGGTTAAGCAAAATGTGTCTATCTACAATGGAATGCTACTTGGCCATTAAAAGGAATGAACATTTGATACAATGCTACAACATAGGTGGACCTTGAAAACACTGTGCTTGGAAGAATAAATGATATGAAGGACAAACACTGCATCATTTCACCTTTACAAGGTAGCTGGAATTCAAATTCACAGAGACAGAAAGTAGAATACATTGATACAGCCACTGCAGAGGTTCCTTAAAAACGAGAAATAAAACCAACATATGTATAACATAGGGAGCACAGTGCAGGACTCTGTGACCACCTAGAGGGGTGGGATGGGGTAAGAGGTGGAGGGGGAGGTTTAAGAAGGAGGGGACATATGTTTACTTATGGCTGATTCACATTGCTGTACAGCCGAAACCAACATAATATTGTAAAGCAATTATCCTCTACTCAAAAATAAAGAAAAAAGTTTACTAGAGAGGGACTTCCTTGGTGGTCCAGTGGTTAAGAATCCGCCTGCCAATGCAGGGAACACGAGTTCAATCCCTGGTCTGGGAACTAAGATTCCAGATGCTTCTGGGCAACTAAGCCCGTGTGCCATGGGTTGTTGTTTAGAAGTCACTCCTGCTCCTCCCCTAAGGTCCAGTTTCTATGGGAGAACCATGCGGTCAGGCATCACCACTGACTTGCTTTAGGCAATGGGATGTGAATAGATGTGCCTTTCACTATTTCCCAGACAGAGCATCACTGACTGATCTGCACTCTTCTTTTTCTTCCACCACAAGATTGGAAGCATCATGAACAGGAGCCATTCTGTCATGGTAGACATATAATATGAGCCTGAAATGAATCTCAGGGGTTGTAGGTCTCTGGATCTGGGGGTTGTTACTGGAAAATAATCAGCCTCAGCTGGCCAGTCATGGACTTACCTTACAGGCTCCCATTTATATGTATGAGGTAATACAGAACCTGCCCACTACCACAGAGCTAGTCATTGGTGGAGCCTGACCTCAGGTCCGGGGGGCTTGGCTCCCCCAGACATACTCTCTTGATCCTCACAATCAACCTCCTCTCTTCAGCCCATTTATTTCAACAGATAACTTCTCTCCTGGTGGATCCAAACACTCATGTTCTATTTCTCTTTACACAGTCCCCAGTTTCTGAGAAAGCTCTCCTGCATAACCTCAGGTGTTTTCTTTTTTTCCTGTGGAATCCAGCCTGGGTGCTGCCTTCAGACCAGCAAGATCCCCAGGGGTTCTCATCAGAGCTGGGTCTAACGAGGGAAGCTTTTGCACAGAGTGTCGACTGATTTTCTTCCCTCCTGAGGTGGGAGTGTTGCGGGTCAGAATAACGTACTCTACCCTACTCCACAGAAGACAAATGATGCCTCTTTGGTTCCCCCAAAGGACAAGTGAGTCCCCAGTCCATATGTAATATCACTGCAGGAGCGCTCTGTCCCAAAGATATAACACAGCACAGAGCGTACTTTCTTATTATGCTGGCGGAAAGTCAACTCCTGCTTTAACAGTAAACTCTCCTGACATCTCCAATGGAGATAATTACGGTGCTTAAGGGAACTTTTGGCCTTGCTAAAAATACTTAGCAACAGTTTGCATGGCAAGGAAGGCACTTACAGGTGATCCAGGAAAGACTCTGGAGCCGGTGTTTGTGAATTCATCAGGGTACCCCCCTGGCTGCCTGTCCGCCTCCCCATCTGATGTGCTTTCATTCCTCCTTCATCCTCCTCCTCCTTGACCTCACACTCCTGCTTCTGACACTAGCGAGCTTAGGTGAACTCCATCCTACCCAACAGTGAGGGGAAAGCAAGGAGATAAAGCTGTTTAGTTCAGGGACTCTGGCAGATGCTGCTAAGGGTTCACCAAACCCTAATTTCCTTTCCACTTGGAAACACAGCTTAACTAAATTTCTCAGGGTTCCTTGTGGTAGAAGAAAGCAAATGCCTGAGGCATGGTCAATAGAAATATGGGAGAAAATGATATCTTCCAATTAAAGCATGGAGCAAAGAAAGCCTGTGGGTATGATCTCTGTGTTTCCCCCATCCACCAGCTAAACGATGAAGCCCTAGAGAAGGGCAGAGCTACAAGATGGAAAGAATCTGGGTTCCTGAGTCACCATGTGGAAGATGCCTACTATACACATGCTCCAAACTGTTAAATGAACAAGGAACAAACTGTGTTAGCCACCGTTTATGTCAGATAACCCATCCTGACTAATACAAAATTCCTGACCCAGTGTTCCTCGTACTCAAATTCTATTGTTCAGTTGCTAAGTCATGTCCGACTCTATTCCCAAATTCAACTGGGTCTTCCAGGAATCCCTGGAAGAGCCCATGTTGGAATACTACACTCTACGCTGAGCTAGCTACCCACAATGTACTTCTTCATTCATTATCATCCTTATATATGTCTTCCACCTGCTAATTCTATCCTGTATCCTTTTGCTCTAATAAAACATAATCATGAGTATGTCCCTTGGACAGCAAGGAGATCAAACCAGTCAATCCTAAAGGAAATCAACCCTGAATATTCACTGGAAGGAGTGATGCTGAAGCTGAAGCTCCAATACTTTGGCCACCTGAGGCGAAGAGCTGACTCACTGGAAAAGACCCTGATGTTGGGAAAGACTGAGGGCAGGAGGAGAAGGGGGCAGCAGAGGATGAGACAGTTAGATAGCATCACCAACAGGATGGACATGAGTTCAAGCAAACTTAAGATAGTGAAGGATAGAGGATCCTGGTGTGCTGCAGTCCATGGGGTTGCAAAGAGTCAGACACAATTTAGCGACTGAACAACAGCAGTATGAGTATAATAGTTTTGCTGAGTTCTGGGAGTTCTAATGAGTCATGAAATCAAGAGTGGGATTAAGGAACTCCCCAGCTGTAGGGAGGCAAAGGTATTCTAATTTAAAAATTTGGGAAAATACAGAGACTTGAAAATGCCATTTGTGAACAGACATGGAAAAAAAAGTACTCTCAAACATATGGGAAAAGGTTCAACTTGACTCCATAGCATCACAAGTATAGACTAGAAGCAGATTGAAATATTATGTTTTTAACCTAGCAGCTTGGCACAGATCCCAAAGCCTGGCAACATGCTGTGCTGGTAAAGCTGAGGGAGAGCAGACGCTCCTGCGTAGCTGGTGGAAACGTAAGCTGATACAAGCTCCATATGGATTAATTTGGCAGTGTTCATCAAATTAGAAATACACATACCTTTGACCCATCTACTCTTCTGCTGTGAAAATATCCCACCCATATATATGAAATGCAGGAATACATGTCCATAAGAGTATTCACTGCTGCATTTTTGTGGTGAGAGCAAAAGATTGAGAACAACCCATATGTCCACCATCAAGGAACTAGTTGGATAAATTGCATTATATCCAACAGAATATGTAATCAAAAAGAGTGCATCTGAAAAAAAAAAAGAAAAGAGGAAAATGTGTACTGATGTAGACAGAGACACATTTCAGCGAGGGAAAAACTTAGGTTACATAATAGGATGCATAGCACTACAACTAGTTATATGAAAAAATGGGGGAAATATGAATGTATTTTGTCCTTGCTTCTGCTTGCATGAAGATGCTCTGTAATAAAACACAAATAATTAAAATAATGACCTGTTTGGGGTAAAAGGAGGAAGGGCAACGGGGATATTATTTTTGAACCATTTAAATGTGTTGCTTATTTAAGGGGTTAGATTTGTGTGTGGGGGGGGGGGGGTGGCCTGCCACACAGCATGTGGGATCTTAGTTCCTTGACCAGAGATCATATCTGTGTCCCCTGAAGTGGAAACACAGTCTTAACCATTGGACCGCCATGGAAGTCCCTAAGGGGTTAGATTTTTAAAAACAAAACAAAAATACCGTTTTCTAAATCCCAGTATAGTTTGAATGCTTCTAAAAGATGGAAGTGAAATGTCTTCAGACAGTTGCTTTGTGTCATTTATGTTGGTGTCTACAGATGTTGTAGCCACAGTCTCTAAAGCTTCCCCTGCCCCAATCCCTGACCCTAGTCTTCTGATGTTCACACCCTGGGCCATCCACTCCCATTATGTGTGATCTGGACTTATCAACCCAATTCTAACTAATACAATGTGGCAGAAGAGATGAATTATAAAAAGGTTATAAAAAGGCTGTAGCTTCCGTGTCTCAAGAATGGAAAGCTACGGTCTTCAAAGAGACTCTCTTTAAAGAGAAAGAGAAAAAAAAAGACTCTCTCTTGGGTTGCCGGCTCTGGTGGCAGCCCGATGGGAAGTCCATGTGGCAAAGCAGTGAGGATGATCAGCAGCCACATGGGTGGGCTTAGAAGCATCTCCCTCTTCCCCAACTGGAGCCTTGAGAGGTTACACAGATCAGGTTTAGTCTACATGGGAGGGGAATTATATAGCGATGGAAATGGCGGGGATCACTGGACGCCATGTTGGAAACTCTGTTTTCACAATGTTTGTAACAGAACTGGAAATATCAGCACAGCCCCAGGGCTAGGGGATGGAGATAAGGGCAATGGGGGGCGGCGGAGACAGACTAGGATGGGAAACAAGGTGGAGAACTTTAGCCTTATAAGACACCCACTACTGGGACTTCCCAGGTGGTTCAGTGGTTGAGACTCCATGCTTCCAACGTAGGGGTGCAAGTTGGCTCTCTGGTCAGAGAACTAAGATCCTGCATGCCCTGAAGCATGCTCCCCAAAAATAATAATAAAGAAATAAAAGCCCCCCTGCTGCTGCTGCTGTTGCATCGCTTCAGTCGTGTCCGACTCTGTGCGACCCCATAGATGGCAGCCCACCAGGCTTCCCATCCCTGGGATTCTCCAGGCAAGACAGTACAGAGAAGGTGACAAACTACTGAACTAATGCAATGACTGGATGGACGTCAACATCATCTGGGGAGGTTAAAAAGGAAAAGATACCCACTGTTATCTATTTGGTGCTCTTCCTTTTAGTCCTTTGTCTATGCATTTTTTTTAATGTCGAGCTGTGAGGCATGCAGGATTTTAGTTCCCCAACCAAGGATCAAATCCGTGGCTCTGCTTTGAGAGCATGGAGTCTGAACCACTGGACCACCAGGGAAGCCCCTCTCTGTGCATTTATGTAGAACCTATATATGAGGGAGGAAATTAGCATAAATGGATAATATGTCAAATGTATCCATTGGCAATTTTTTTACCCAATAGTATATGTCATGGAATTCTATCCTTGATGGCATATATAGGACTACCTAATTTTTTTAACTGCTGCATGGTATTTCATAGGATGTATGTGCTGTTTATTAAATCATTCTCCTATTGGTATAAATTGCCAACATCTGCTGGATTGTGGAAAAAGCAAGAGAGTTCCAGAAAAAAATCTATTTCTGATTTATTGACTATGCCAAAGCTTTTGACTGTGTGGATCACAATAAACTGTGGAAAATTCTGAAAGAGATGGGAATACCAGACCACCTGACCTGCCTCTTGAGAAATCCGTATGCAGGTCAGGAAGTAAGTTAGAACTGGACATAGAACAACAGACTGGTTCCAAATAGGAAAAGGAGTACGTCAAGGCTGTATACTGTCACCCTGCTTATTTAACTTATATGCAGAGTACATCATGAGAAACGCTGGACTGGAAGAAACACAAGCTAGAATCAAGATTGCTGGGAGAAATATCAATAACCTCAGATATGCAGATGACACCACCCTTATGGCAGAAAGTGAAGAGGAACTCAAAAGCCTCTTGATGAAAGTGAAAGTGGAGAGTGAAAAAGGTGGCTTAAAGCTCAACATTCAGAAAACGAAGATCATGGCATCTGTTCCCATCACTTCATGGCAAGTAGATGGCGAAACAGTGGAAACAGTGTCAGACTTTATTTTTGGGGGCTCCAAAATCACTGCAGATGGTGACTGCAGCCATGAAATTAAAAGACGCTTACTTCTTGGAAGGAAAGTTATGACCAACCTAGATAGCATATTCAAAAGCAGAGACATTACTTTGCCAACAAAGGTCCGTCTAGTCAAGGCTATGGTTTTTCCAGTGGTCATGTATGGATGTGAGAGTTGGACTGTGAAGAAGGCTGAGCACCGAAGAATTGATGCTTTTGAACTGTGGGTTGGAGAAGACTTTTGAGAGTCCCTTGGACTGCAAGGAGATCCAACCAGTCCATTCTGAAGGAGATCAGCCCTGGGATTTCTTTGGAAGGAATGATGCTAAAGCTGAAATTCCAGTACTTTGGCCACCTCATGCGTAGAGTTGACTCATTGGAAAAGACTCTGATGCTGGGAGGGATTGGGGGCAGGAGCAGAAGGGGATGACAGAGGGTGAGATGGCTGGATGGCATCACTGACTTGATGGACATGAGTCTGAGTGAAGTCCGGGAGTTGGTGATGGACAGGGAGGCCTGGTGTGCTGCGATTCATGGATCGCAAAGAGTCGGACACGACTGAGCGACTGAACTGAACTGATTGGTATACTTCTGGCTTAGTTTTCAGTTTTACACTGTTATAAATATTGATAGCCAAATCTCAAAAGCTTACATGACATATGTAAGATTCCATTTCTGTGATAGCCTTAAAAAAACTGCGCCTATGGCGAAGATATTGTGGTCATCAGAGGTAAGGGGTTGGGGTGGGAGAGTATAATTATAAAGGGAGGTACCAGGGGGAAAAAGGGGGAGGGATAAATTGAAAGATTGGGATTGACACATACACACTGTTATATATAGGATAGATAACTAATGAGAACCTACTATAGAGCACAGGAAACTCTACTGAATACTCTGTAATGACCGATATGGGAATAGAATCTAAAAAAGAGTGGATATATATATATATAGAACTGACTCACTTTACTATACACCTGAAACTAACCAACATTGTAAATCAACTGCACTCCAATAAAAAAATTTATTAAAAATAAAGGACGCAAAGATCTAGGAAAGAAATTCAATTTAGAAGTAAAAACTACTTATTTGACTTGTAAAAATAAAGGAAGGCACAAAGAATTTTCTGTATCCTGATCCTGGTGTTAATTCCATGAATCCATACATCTGAAATTCATGGAACTCTATACGCAGAGAAAGAGGGTGAGATGGCTTGATGGCATCACCAACTTGATGCACGTGAGTTTGGGTGAATTCTGGGAGTTGATGATGGACAGGGAGGCCTGGCATGCTGCCATTCATGGGGTCGCAAAGAGTTGGACACGACTGAGTGACTGAACTGAACTAAACTGAATTTTTAATTAAATTAGCTTGAAACTTTATTCCTCTTGCACAATTGCTATCCTGACTACCCATGCACCATGGGAGGGGAGCTGGAGAGGCCTTTAAGAAGAGGAATTTCTGTCACAAGGCATCACATCTTTACTTTTAATATTTTCTGCCAGACTGCCCTTCAAAGTGGCTACACTCATGCAGTGTTCTTAAAAGCAATGTAGCCTTAAGGAGGTTTCCTACCATGGAGTCGATGGAAAAACTTCACACAGAATTGAAAATCTATATCCTAGGAATCTTACAATATCCCAAATCTATATTCTAGACTGCTGTCCTTTCTTTTCACTGGTGATTAACAGCAGAAGAGTAGAATAGGAAATAAATCAGCAAAAGGGAATTCGAGCAGAAGTTTTAGAACTCACATAGTGGGACTTCCCTGGTGGTCCAGTGACTAAGACTCCATGCTTCTAATCCATGGGGACTGAGTTCAGTTCCTAGTCAACTGAACTGATCAGGAACTGATCAGGAGTTCAGGGGATCAGGAACTGATCCCCCATGATGCAGCCAAAGATCCTGCATACTGCAACGAAGATCAGAGATCTTAAGGGCCACAGCTAAGACCCGGTGCAGCCAAATAAATAAATTAATTAATACTTTCAAAAACCCTCACCTACCTATGGGGCATGGCAAGGAATAGAAATTAATAAAGATCATAATGATAAGAATAGTAAACACTTGTGTAGTGCTGTCAAGGTGCCAAGGACTGGACAATCACTTTGCATGTCATAGTTATTGGATTCTCACAACAAACCCAGAAAGTAGGTTACCTTTATAGCCCCATTTTACAGATGAGAAAACCGAGACAGGGCTTGAGCAGTGTACCTGCTATCACAGCTAGAAAACAGCAGGTCTAGGGCTCAGTACAGAGCAGTCTAGCTGCAGAAGGCATGTGCTGGAATCCTGACATCTCAACACAATCCAGTTTGGTTTTCAACACTACAACTGACAACCGGAGTCAGAACCAGATGATGGGAATGCAAGATTTCATCCCCCAGAAGCAATAGTCGAGAGTCAGTTGTTGCCTTTGGGGAAGGCACATTCAGCATCGACAGATGTTTTGTTTTCTGGAAAGAGACCAAAATTAGGATTTCTTTATAAAATATCTCAATGCTTATGTATTGACTCAGTTTGGTTTTTAATAACTGTATAGATCACATTACAACCTCTGAGTTAGAACTTGCTATGAAAATATGATGCTTGAAAAGGTTAACCCAAACATGACCAGCATATTTGTGATTCTTTTGTATTTTTTATTCTTATTATTTTGGCTGTGCAGCATGCAGGATGTCAGTTCCCAACCAGGGATTGAACCTGCGCCCCCTCAGTGGAAGTGCAGCATCCTAACCACTGGACTGTCAGGAATGTCTCTGTGATTCTTTTAGATCCAGCTTGAAGTGCCCACCAAGTTAACTCTGTGTTGTTTATTATTGCATAAAACACACACACACACCCCAAATGTCAGTGACCTAGAAAGAAAGTGGATGGCTTATTTTCCATTATCATGTTTTGTTATTATTAACTGTAATATGACATGGCTTATGAATTATAATGTATTATAATGATTTACCTGTGTTGGATCCCTGGGTTGGGAAGATCCCCTGGAGAAGAGCATGGCAACTCATTCCAGTATTCTTGCCTGGAGAATCGCCATGGACAGAGAAGCCTGGTGGGCTCCATACAGTCCATGGGGTTGCAAAGAGTCAGACACAACTGAGCAACTAAGCATGTAATGATTTGTTAATTATCATGATTATTGCTCAGGAATCTGTGGTCCCACTGATCTAAGTCATGCTGGCTGTCTGTGGCTGGGATCACCCATGTTTCTGTGGTCGGGTGTCTGGTCAGCTGTGGTCTGGATGGTTTAAGGAGGCCTCAGCTGGAATGACTTCTCTATGCTCCACCAAGACTCTCATCTTCCAGCCAGCTAGCCTGGGCTTATTTATGTAATGGTTCTGCGGGTTTCTAAGAAAAGCTTGATCAAGAGCATGTAACATTTCTTGGGTCCAGACTCAGGACTCATAAGACACTGGTTCTGTTGCATTCTTTTCTCCAAGGCAGGTCAAAAGGCCAGTCTGCTTCCCACTTGGGAGTAGGAAAATAGACTTCTGTTTCTTTTGTCTGTGCTGGGTCTCTGTTGCTGTGTTCAGGCTTTCTTTAGTTGCCTAAAGAAATGGGCTTCTCATTCAGGTGGCTTCTCTTGTTTTGGAGCACAGGCTCTAGGGTGCGCAGGCTCAGTAGTTGTGGCTCACAGGCTTTGTTGCCCCGTGGTATGTGGGATCTTCCCTGACCATGGATCAAACCTGTGTCCCCTGCATGGCAGGCAGATTCTTAACCACTGGACCATCATAGAAGTCCAGAAAATAAGACTCTAGATGAGTGTACCAACAAGACACTAGGGTCATTTTTGTAGCCCTCCTACCTCCTCTTCCTGAGCTCCTCTCTCAAATCATTGCTGATTGTTTTAACAAAAGACAAAGTGTGGAAAAACAACAAGTAGGCTTTCAGAAGAACTATTAAGTAAGATGGTTCATTGCCATCTGATAAATTCCCACTGTCCCGGCCCAATTTTAATCTTTGCTCCCCTTCCCAGGGAAATAGTCACCTAAGGAATTAGCAATTAGAAGCCCAACACCATTGGGAGTTAATTCTATAGATTGCACTCTGCGAAAATAATGGAAAAAGTGAATAAGCTTAACTAAAATAAAAGGTCAGTAATATATTAACACTGTAACCCTCCAGAGAGAGCTTTTACTACCTTCTGCCTAGAATGTGCAGGTATATATTAATGGAATAGAACAGGGCCTGAAACAAAGGATTGACTAGTTTTCTGTGACGGAGAAGCCAATGGCACCCCACTCCAGTACTCTTGCCTGGAAAATCCCATGGACGGAGGAGCCTCATAGGCTGCAGTCCATGGGGTCGCTGAGGGTCAGACACGACTGAGCGACTTCACTTTCACTTTTCACTTTCGTGCATTGGAGAAGGAAATGGCAACCCACTCCAGTGTTCTAGCCTGGAGAATCCCAGGGACGGGGGAGCCTGGTGGGCTGCCGTCTCTGGGGTCACACAGAATCGGACACGACTGAAGTGACTCAGCAGCAGTTTTCTGTGAGTATGGTTTCAGTGTGTCTGCCCTCTGATGCCCTCTTGCAACACCTACCGTCTTACTTGGGTTTCTCTTACCTTGGGCGTGGGGTATCTCTTCATGGATGCTCCAGCAAAGCACAGCCATTGCTCCTTACCTTGGACGAGGGGTATTTCCCCACCACCGCCCTTCCTGACCTTCAATGTGGGATAGCTCCTCTAGGCCCTCCTGTGCCCGCGCAACCACGGCTCCTTGGACGTGGGGTTGGTCCTCCCAGCCACCGCCCCTGGCCTCGGGCTTAGCGGGGTGGGGTATCTCCTTCCGGCCGCCGCCCCTTACCTCAGACGCAGGGTAACTCCTCTCGTCGTCGCCCCTGACCTTGGACGCTGGGTATCTCCTCTCCGCCGCCCACCCTGACCTCGGACGCGGGGTAGCTCCTCTTGACTGAGGCCTGGAGTGCTGCGATTCATGGGGTCGCAAAGAGTCGGACATGACTGAGCGACTGATCTGATCTGATCTGATGTGAAACAAAGGAAGAACACTGTGAGTGCAAGCTACCACTATTATCACTCATAAATTCCGCAAAAATCTTACTAAGAACCTACTTAGTGCAAGATGTCACAAATGTGCCTTGTAGAGGGACAGGCTGGGGCCTGGGACCCTTTGCTGCGGTGCTTGAACCTGGACAAATGTCCCCTTGAGCAACAAAATAGAAAGCCTAAGGGACTAAAAATAACTGCATGTACCCATAGTTGGCATTCTGGACAAAAGATACAAAAGGACCAAAAATGCAACTGCCACTTCTGAAGAGAAGGGAGCAAGAACGTGCCCCTACCCTCAAAACCACCAGAGAAGTGGGCAAACCACCTAAGCCACCTCTCCAATCCAACTTCTGGTTGCTCCATTTAAGGAACAACCTTGCCACCCATTCAGGGAGCGAATGAACAACAGAATCTGTTACTTGTTCTCACTCCTCTCTGCTATAGCAGGAGCCCCAATAAAACTTTTGCCTGAATTCCTTGTCTGGCTTTGTATCAGTTTCTATTGATTGGAGAAGGTCAAGAACCCTGGTAGGTATCAGTAAGATTTAATAAATATTCATTGGACATGAGTTTGAGCAAACTCCAGGAGATGGTGAAGGACAGGGAAGCCTGGAGTGCTTCAGTCCATGGGGTTGCAAAGAGTCAGACTTAGTGACTGAACAACTACTTTGAGTAGAAATTAGCTGATCACGTTGCCATTCAGTTTTCAAAATGACAAATTCTTAGGGAGGACTTAGAATAAATGGATTTGCAGAAGCCAGGAATGTGGGTTAACCAAATTGGTTCTGTGTTTCTGCCCTCCTAACTCTTGACTTAGACAGTGTGGTTAATAGACTATGACCTCCCCTAAAAGGATCCCCCTGAGAAGGCAATGGCAACCCACTCCAGTACTCTTGCCTGGAAAATCTCATGGATGGAGGAGCCTGGTAGGCTGCAGTCCATGGGGTTGCTAAGAGTCAGATACGACTGAGCGACTTCACTTTCACTTTTCACTTTAATGCATTGGAGAAGGAAATGGCAACCCACTCCAGTGTTCTTGCCTGGAGAATCCCGGGGACAGAGGAACCTGGTGGGCTGCCATGTATGGGGTTGCACAGAGTCGGACACGACTGAAGCGACTTAGCAGCAGCAGCAGCAAAAGGATGCCCACATCTTAATCCATGGACCTTGTAGATTTGTTACCTTTTATAACAAAGGAGACTTTGCAGATGTGATTCAATGAAAGATCCTAATATGGGGAGATGCTCCTGGATCATTCAGGTAGGCTCAGTGTCATCAAAAATTCTTATCAGAGGGAAACAGAGGGTCATAAGAAGAGATGCGAAGACAGAAGCAGAGGGCAGAGAGCAAGATTTGAAGATATGTTGTGAGTTTTGAGGATGGAAAAAAGATGAAGAGATGGATCCAAAGCAAAAACAACACCCAGTTGTGGATGTGACTGGTGATAGAAGCAAGGTCTGATGCTGTAAAGAGCAATATTGCACAGGAACCTGGAATATTAGGTCCATGAATCAAGGAAAATTGGAAGTGATCAAACAGGAGATGGCAAGAGTAAAAGTCAACATTTTAGGAATCAGTGAACTAAAATGTACTGGAATGGGTGAATTTAACTCAGATAACCATTATATCTACTACTATGGGCAAGAATCCCTTAGAAGAAATGGAGTAGCCATCATAGTCAACAAGAGTCCAAAATGCAGTACTTGGATGCAATCTCAAAAATGACAGAATGATCTCTGTTCGTTTCCAAGGCAAACCATTCACTATCACGGTAATCCAAGTCTATGCCCGGACCAATAATGCTGAAGAAGTTGAAGTCAAATGGTTCTATGAAGACCTACAAGACCTTCTAGAACTAACGCCCAAAAAAGATATCCTTTTCATTATAGGGGACTGGAAGTCAAGAAACACCTGGAGTAACAGGAAAATTTGGCCTTGGAGTACAGAATGAGGCAGGGCAAAAGCTAACAGAGTTTTGCCAAAAGAACGCACTAGTCATAGCAAACACCCTCTTCCAACAACACAAGAGAAGACTGTACACATGGACATCACCAGATGGTCAACACCAAAATCAGATTGATTATATTTTTTGCAGGCAAAGATGGAGAAGCTCTATACAGTCAGCAAAAACAAGACCAGGAGCTGACTATGGCTCAGATCATGAACTCCTTATTGCCAAATTCAAACTTAAATTGAAGAAAGTAGGGAAAATCACTAGACCATTCATGTATGATTTGATTTATCAAATTCCTTATGATTATACAGTGGAAGTGGACAAATAGATTCAAGGGATTAGATCTGATAGAGTGCCTGATGAACTATGGATGGAGGTTTGTGACATTGTACAGGAGACAGGGAGCAAGATTATCCCCATGGAAAAGAAATGCAAAAAAGCAAAATGGCTGTCTGAGAAGGCCTTACAAATACCTGTGAAAAGAAGAGAAGTGAAAAGCGAAGGAGAAAAGGAAAGATATACCCATTTGAGTGCAGAGTTCCAAAGAATAGCAAGGAGAGATAAGAAAGCCTTCCTCAGTGATCAATTCAAAGAAATAGAGGAAAACAATAGAATAGGAAAGACTAGAGATCTCTTCAAGAAAATTAGAGATACCAAGGGAACATTTCATGCAAAGATGGGCTCAATAAAGGACAGAAATGCTATGGACCTAACAGAAGCAGAAGATATTAAGAAGTGGCGGCAAGAATACACAGAAGAACTATACAAAAAAGGTCTTCATGACCCAGATAATCACGATGGTGTGATCACTCACATAGAGCCAGACATCCTGGAATGTGAAGTCAAGTGGGCCTTAGGAAGCATCATTATGAACAAAGCTAGTGGAGGTGATAGAATTCCAGTTGAGCTATTTCAAATCCTAAAAGATGATACCGTTGAAGTGCTGCACTTGATAGACCAGCAAATTTGGAAAACTCAGCAGTGGCCACAGGACTGGAAAAGGTCAGTTTTCATTCCAATCCCAAAGAAAGACAATGCCAAAGAATGCTCAAACTACCACACAATTGCACTCATTTCACACACTAGTAAAGTAATGCTCAAAATTCTCCAAGCCAGGCTTCAGCAATATATGAACCGTGAACTTCCTGATGTTCAAGCTGATTTTAGAAAAGGCAGAGGAACCAGAGATCAAATTGCCAACATCCATGAATCATCGAAAAGGCAAGAGAGTTCCACAAAGACATCTATTTCTGCTTTATTGACTATGCCAAAGCCTTTGACTGTGTGGATCACAATAAACTGTAGAAAATTCTTCAAGAGATGGGAATACTGGACCACCTGACCTGCCTCTTGAGAAATCTGTATGCAGGTCAGAAAGCAACAGTTAGAACTGGATATGGAACAACAGACTAGTTCCAAATAGGAAAAAGAGTACATTAAGGCTGTATATTGTCACCCTGCTTATTTAACTTACATACAGAGTACATCATGAGAAACACTGAGCTGGATGAAGCACAACCTGGAATCAAGATTGCCGGAAGAAATATCAATAACCTCAGATATGCAGATGACACCACACTTATGGCAGAAAGTAAAGAAGAACTAAAGAGCCTCTTGACGAAAGTAAAAAAGGAAAGTGAAAAAGTTGGCTTAAAGCTCAACATTCAGAAAACAAAGATCATGACATCCAGTCCCATCACTTCATGGCAAGTAGATGGGGAAACATTGGAAACTGTGGCTGACTTTATTTTAAGGGGCTCCAAAATCACTGCAGATGGTGACTGAAGCCATGAAATTAAAAGACCCTTACTCCTTGGAAGGAAAGTTATGACCAACCTAGACAGCATATTAAAAAGCAGAGATATTACTTTGCCAACAAAGGTCCGTCTAGTCAAAGCTGTGGTTTTTCCAGTGGTCATGTATGGATGTGAGAGTTGGACTATAAAGAAAGCTGAACACTGAAGAATTGATGGTTTTGAAGTGTGGTATTGGAGAAGACTCTTGAGAGTCCCCTGGACTGCAAGGAGATCCAAGCAGTCCATCCTAAAGGAAATCAGTCCTGAATATTCATTGTAAGGACTGATGTTGAAGCTGAAACTCCAGTTCTTTGGCCACCTGATGCGAAGAGCTGACTCATTTGAAAAGACCCTGATGCTGGGAAAGATTGAAGGCAGGAGGAGAAGGGGTTGACAGAGGGTAAGATGGTTGAATGGCATCACTGACTTAATGGACATGAGTTTGGGTAAACTCCAGGAGTTGGTGATGGACAGGGAGGCCTGGTGTGCTGCAGTCCATGGGGTCGCAGAGTCAGACGTGACTGAGTGACTGAACTGAACTGAACTTGAGGATGGAGCAAGGGGCCATGAGCCCCACCATGCTATACGCACAGCTCCCATGTTTATTCCAACAATATTTACAACAGCCAAAATATGCAAGCAACTTGTGCTGTGCTGTGCTGTGCTGTGCTTAGTCGCTCAGTCATGTCTGACTTTTTGTGAACCCATGAACTGTAGCCTGCCAGGCTCCCCTGTCCATGGCATTCTCCAGGCAAGAATACTGGAGTGGGTTGCCATTTCCTTCTCCAGGGGATCTTTCTAACCCAGGAATCAAACCCAGGTCTCCTGCATTGCTGGCAGATTCTTTACCAGCTGAGCTACCAGGGAATCCCATGCAAGAAACCTAAGTGTCTATGAATAGATGAATAGATAAAGAAGATGTGAGATACATACACACACACAGAGAATAGAATACTAAAAGATGAAATCTTACCTCTTGGAACAGCGTGGACCTTGAGAGTATCATGCTAAGTGAAATAAGTCAGATGCAGGAAGACAAATACCATAGGATTTCACTTATATGCAGACATAAAAAGGAAAGAAAAATAACAAACTGAATAAAAGCAAACACAAATACAGAGAACAGAGCAGTAGTTATCAGAGGGGAAGGGGTTGGGGGCAGTGAAATGGGTACAGGGGCTCAACTGTATTGTGACAGATGAAAACTAAAAACTGTTGGTCTATTGAATTACTCCTTAGTTTCTCTCTTGTGGGATTTTAGCTCCCCTAACAGGGATTGAACTCCGGCCGGCTGCAGTGAAAGTGCAGAGTCCTAAACACTGGACCACGAGGAAACTCTGGGAACCTAAACTTTAGGTGGTGAGCGCTCTGCAGTGTGTACAGAAGTCAGTACATGGGGAACAAATAGTGTTATAAACAGTGTTACCTCAATAAAGTGTTAAAAATTTAAACAAAAAGCCTTGATTCCTAGGAACCTTTAAACATATGTTTTAGAGACATACAGTTAAAAGACATAGTAGGGACCTCCCTGACGGTCCAGTGGCTGAGACTGTAAGCTCACAATGCAGGGGGCCTGCGTTTGATCCCTGGTCAGGGAACTAGATTCCACATGCCACAACTGAAAATCCTGAATGCTGCAACTAAGACCCAATATAGCCAAATAAATAAAATATATATTTTTAAATATATTAAAAAGTAAAAGCCATAATAGCTGGTATCCATGTAACATATTTCCGTTTCATAACGAATCCAAAGACAGGGGAAGAAATGATAGCTTATTTATAGAAGAAGCTATTTGCAATGTTTCTCTAGGAAATTCTTAGAGATAGACATGCATGTGTGCACATGTATGGGCCCGTTTGCACATGTAATGTTGATAGATCACGTATGTTAAAGTTACCGCTTCTCATTTTATTTCCCCAGGGCCCCAGTAATAACCTGGGCCATTCTGCAGTACAAGTAATCTCTGAAAATTGCTCAGATCCCATCAGATATCTGCTAATGCTTGATTCAATTAAGCTTAAACTATAAATAACCTTTATGTAGAAGGGCAATTACACAAATCAAAGATGTGTCATGTAAAGAGATAGATGTGACATTGGTTTACATCTCCCTAAAGCCTTGATACATCTAGAAATAGGTCTTTATGCCCAGGAATGGGAGGAGCACGGACCTCTACAGTGGTCCCCAACCTTTTTTTTGCCACCAGGGGCCAGCTTCAAGGGAGATAATTTTTCCACGGACTGGGGGGAGATGGTTTCAGGATGATTCAGTTCAGTTCAGTTCAGTCGCTCAGTCATGTCCGACACTTTGCAACCCCATGAATCGCAGCACACCAGGCCTCCCTGCCCATCACCAACTCCCGGAGTTCACCCAAACCTATGTCCATTGAGTCGGTGATGCCATTCAACCATCTCATCCTCTGTCGTCCCCTTCTCCTGCCTTCAATCTTTCCCAGCATCAGGGTCTTTTCAAATTAGTCAGCTCTTCGCATCTGGTGGCCAAAGTATTGGAGTTTCAGCTTCAACATCAGTCCTTCCAATGAACAACCCAGGACTGATCTCTTTTAAGATGGACTGGTTGGATCTCCTTACTGTCCAAGGGACTCTCAAGAGTCTTGTCCAACATCACAGTTCAAAACCACCAATTCTTTGGTGCTCAGCTTTCTTTATAGTTCAACTCTTACATCCATACATGACTTACTGGAAAAACCATAGCCTTGACTAGACAGACTTTTGTTGGCAAAGTAATGTCTCTGCTTTTGAATATGCTGTCTAGGTTGTTGTAACTTTCCTTCCAAGGAGTAAGTGTCTTTTACTTTCATGGCTACAATCACCATCTGCAGTGACTTTGGAGCCCCAAAAAATAAACTTTGCCACTGTTTCCACTGTTTCGCCATCTATTTGCCACGAAGTGATTGGACCAGATGCCATGATCGTAGCTTTCTCAATGTTGAGCTTTAAGCCAACTTTATCACTCTCCTCTTTCACTTTCATCAAGAGGCTCTTTAGTTCCTCTTCACTTTCTGCCATAAGAATGGTGTCATCTGTATATCTGAGGTTGTTGATATTTCTCCTGGCAATCTTGATTCCAGCTTGTGCTTCCTCCAGCCCAGCATTTCTCATGATGTACTCTGCATATAAGTTAAATAAACAGGGTGGAAATATACAGCCTTGACATACTCCTTTTCCTATTTGGAACCAGTTTGTTGTTCCATATCCAGTTCTAACTGTTGCTTCCTGACCTGCATACAGGTTTCTCAAGAAGCAGGTCAGGTGGTTTGGTATTCCCATCTCTTTCAGACTTTTCCACAGGTTATTGTGATCCACACAGTCAAAGGCTTTGGCATAGTCAATAAGGCAGAAATAGATGTTTTTCTGGAACTCTCTTGCTTTTTTCGATGATCCAGCAGATGTTGGCAATTTGATCTCTGGTTCCTCTGCCTTTTCTAAAACCAGCTTGAACATCTGGAAGTTCACGGTTCACATATAGCTGAAGCCTGGATGATTAAAGTGCATTATATTTATTGTGCATTTTATTTCTACTATTATTGCATCAACTCCACCTCAGATCATCAGGCATTAGATTTTGGAAGTTGGGGACCCCTGCTCTAGAATATACCCCACCGTGATGGTAGGAGTCTTGCCCTCCTTGGTTCACAGCCACCTTCCCCAAAGTCTACACCAGTTTCTGATCTGTAACAAACCATCAAGGATTACTTGTGGAGTGAACAGATAATGGGTAAATGGGTGAACCCCATTCCAGGCAAAGCTAGAAGAGATCAGAATGGATTGTCATTGGAGACACAGAAATAATAACCAAGTGTCCATCATGAAAGAACAAATTATGAAAAGATATACTCACATATCAATTAAGAACAAAGTGGTAAATAATGGATTTTTAAGAGCATGCTTCCAGAATTTCACCCTGACCATGCACCTAGATAGAGCTGTCGACTTTCCAATGACTGGCTTCTCTCCAACCCAAAAGAACGGAAGAAAGCCGAATTCTTCCCAGAATGATGAAATTATACTGGACAACTTAATGAAAAATTCACAGCTGCCACTGAGGCATTAAATGGTTGGTTTCCACATGGAAGCCTCCATGGCTTGTGACAAGCTCTTGACAAACTGTTTCTTTATTTTTTCATGGAAATGTTATGGATGAGAAAGATTAACCAAAAAGGTTTTCCCCAACTGCAGCCTTGTCTGAGCTTCACTGCTCACCAGTCAAGACACAGCCAGAGGCAGGACCAGAAGGTCCCAAGATAGATGACACTCTCCCATCCAGTGAAAATGAAGTATTAATCCTGTGTTGTTGTTTTTGTGTGTGTGAGGGGACTTGCGTTACAAATTGCTTATATAGAAAGAGGGCTCGTTTCTTCTTTTACAGTGTAGTTTACCACCCCTGACTTCCACCAGGAAAAATAAAGCGTCTTCTTTGGAGATTTTCAAATTCAAATAACTGAGGTTATGAGGTAATGAGACATGAGTTCTGAGAGCTCAGAAATCACCCACATTTGGTTACTTTAGTACTCCTGGACTGGCCCTTAAATCTTAGGTGACTCTGGCCACCACTTTTTTTTTCAGTCTTAATCATTTTTATTTGACTTAACTGAAAAATAAATACAAGAGAATGGCTGTGAAACTACTTGCAGCATAGTAAACTTTAAAAGATTTATTTTGACTTCACCCACTTACGTTTCTCAGAATGAGAAGATATACATTATTCACCAATAAATGCTTAATTCTTTAAATTTACAATTACCTTATTTGCAGAAACTTGGAAATCATTCCAGTTAAATGGGGGAAAAAACTATAAAAAAGTTTCTGTTCTTATAATTCAAAATATATTTAAAATAACATTTCTACATCAGCCAAAACCTTTAACCAAAAATTCAGAACTGCAAGTCACCTAAGTTTAACAAAATGGTCACATTCTAATTTATCTTGATTATTAACACATGAAAAAAGTATATAGTGGCTCCTAAAGCAAAGCAGGCTTAGCAACTGGTAGAATTTTCCTTTGAGGGCACTCAAAGCTGTCTTTGAATTGAAGCTAGCATCCCAAATGCCTGCAATGAATCCAAGGAACGCACTTGGTACAAATGCCAGGATTTCACCAGGTGGGCTCTGTGTGGACTTGACACGCCTGACAGCTACAGTGACAGAACCATTACTTTAATTAGGTTAATTTCAACACTGGTCATATTGATCCTTTACCCATCACGCCATAGTTTACTAGAAAGAGACTCCAAATCTCCCCATAAACCCTCTCAGATAAAAGTCAGGTGCTAGTCTATGGATGAATAAGCATTTCTACTTTCAAGCCTATGGCAGTGCATCTGAGATGTGCCCTATGTCTATGTCCAACTTCTGCTTCACTACAGTTTTATTAACCACTTCCAAGAAAACTGAAATACAGTCTTAAGCCAGAAGCCAATGCTTAAACAAAGCATGGTTTTTGTTCTTGATGAAGATATTTAAGACTCTTTTTTGAAGAGATAGCTCCAGTGGGACATTTAGGAATAAGAGGGAATGATGTCTTTCATTTTATGTAGTGGCCTCAGCTAGTCTGTTCCAGAAACATGTGTAGCATTTCATATCAGCATTTTCATTTAATGGAACTCGAGACTAGTCATTGACAGATGGAGATTTTGGGGCTTTGTGATTATTTTTCCTTCTTCATTTATTATTTTATAATCATTATTATTGTTTCATAATAATTTTTAAAATATCATTTTTAACCTATGAAAATAAAATATGTTCACTTTGGGAAGCTTAAAGACCACAGAAAAAACACACAAGAAAATAAATGTTACCCATAACCTCATCACCCAAATACACACCTGTGAACAAGTTCTGATTTATAAGGAAACTGAGATCATACTTTACATACAAGGCGGTCTATGTTTCCTTGTCCAGTCATATCATTTATATTTTAAATTCTAAAAGCTGCACATTATTCCATGTTAAGACTAACAGCAACAATCAATTTGCTGTTTCTAGATATTTGCACTGTTGGAATTGTTAGTCATTATAATTAACACAAAATAGCTGTCTGAGGAGGCCTTACAAATAGCTGTGAAAAGAAGAGAAGCTAAAAGCAAAGAAGAAAAGGAAAGATAATAAGCATCTGAATGCAGAGTTCCAAAGAATAGCAAGGAGAGATAAGAAAGCCTTCCTCAGCGATCAATGCAAATAAATAGAGGAAAACAACAGAATGGGAAAGACTAGAGATCTCTTCAAGAAAATTAGAGATACCAAGGGAACATTTCATTCAAAGATGGGCTTGATAAAGGACAGAAATGTATGGAACTAACAGAAGCAGAAGATATTAAGAAGAGGTGGCAAGAATACATAGAAGAACTGTACAAAAAAGATCTTCACAACCAAGATAATCACGATAGTGTGATCACTCACCTAGAGCCAAACATCCTGGAATGTGAAGTCAAGTGGGCCTTAGACAGCCTCACTATGAACAATGCGAGTGGAGGTGATGGAATTCCAGTTGAGCTATTTCAAATCCTGGAAGATGATGCTGTGAAAGTGCTGCACTCAATATGCCAGCAAATTTGGAAAACTCAGCAGTGGCCACAGGACTGGAAAAGGTCAGTTTTCATTCCAATCCCAAAGAAAGGCAATGCCAAAGAATGCTCAAACTACTGCACAATTGCACTCATCTCACATGCTAGTAAAGTAATGCTCAAAATTCTCCAAGCCAGGCTTCAGCAATACGTGAACTGTGAACTTGCAGATGTTCAAGCTGGTTTTAGAAAAGACAGAGGAACCAGAGGTCAACTTGCCAACATCCACTGGATCATGGAAAAAGGACGAGAGTTCCAGAACAAACATCTATTTCTGCTTTATTGACTATGCCAAAGCCTTTGACTGTGTGGATCTCAATAAACTGCAGAAAATTCTGAAAGAGATGGGAATACCAGACCACCTGACCTACCTCTTGAGAAACCTATATGCAGGTCAAGAAGCAACAGTTAGAACTGGACATGGAACAACAGACTGGTTCCAAATAGGAAAAGGAGTACATCAAGGCTGTATATTGTCACCCTGCTTATTTAACTTATATGCAGAGTACATCATGAGAAATGCTGGGCTGGAGGAAGCACAAGCTGGAATCAAGATTGCCAGGAGAAATATCAACAACCTCAGATATGCAGATGACACCACCCTTATAGCAGAAAGTGAAGAGGAACTAAAAAGCCTCTTGATGAAAGTGAAAGAGGAGAGTGAAAAAGTTGGCTTAAAGCTCAACATTCAGAAAACTAAGATCATGACATCTGGTCCCATCACTTCATGGCAAGTAGATGGCGAAACAGTGGAAACAGTGTCAGACTTTATTTTGGGGGGCTCCAAAATCACTGCAGATGGTGATTGCAGCCATGATTATTAAAAGACGCTTACTCCTTGGAAGGAAAGTTATGACCAACCTAGATAGCATATTCAAAAGCAGAGACATTACTTTGCCAACAAAGGTCCGTCTAGTCAAGGCTATGGTTTTTCCAGTGGTCATGTATGGATGTGAGAGTTGGACTGTGAAGAAGGCTGAGCGCTGAAGAATTGATGCTTTTGAACTGTGGTGTTGGAGAAGACTCTTGAAAGTCCCTTGGACTGCAAGGAGATCTAACCAGTCCATTCTAAAGGAGATCAGTCCTGAGTGTTCTTTGGAAGGAATTATGCTAAAGCTGAAATTCCAGTACTTTGGCCACCTCATGGGAAGAGTTGAGTCACTGGAAAAGACTCTGATGCTGGGAGGGATTGGGGGCAGGAGGAGAAGGGGACGACAGAGGATGAGATGGCTGGATGGCATCACCGACTCGATGGATGTGAGTCTGAGTGAACTCCAGGAGTCGGTGATGGACAGGGAGGCCTGGCATGCTGCAGTTCATGGGGTCGCAAAGATTCGGACACGACTGAGCGACTGAACTGAACTGAATTGAATTTATATATGGAGCTTCCCAGGTGGCACAGTGATAAAGAATCTGCCTACCAATTCAGGAGACACATGAGATGTGGGTTTGATCCCTGGGTCAGAAAGATCCCCTAGATGAGGGCATGGCAACCCTCCAGTATTTTTACACAACATATATAAAACCAAATAGCCCTAAAGAAAGTTTGCACCCATTACACTTCCAGGATAAGCACTCAAGAATTTGATGATTTTTAAAGTGCTCACATCTTTAGCCGGAGCTTTGATGTTCTCCTTTCTTCCGCGGCACCCACCTCCTAATTCCATGAGGCAGTTAACAAGCGCTCTGATTGATCTCAAGGGATTTGATGTCAACTAGCCCCACTCTCCACCGTTTCCCAGAGCTGCCCTGCTAGCCACGCTTGGCCTGCTGCCTAAATAACCCACATTCACAATGGCTGCATGTGTCTGTGAAGGAGGCTACTGCCCTGCATAAATGCAGAAGGGTGCCAGGCACATTACATTCTATAAACAGTGAGGCCCTGCCTTGGATTATATGTAAGTGGTCTTAAATTGGCTAAAAAATGAGATGTGCTGGTTAAGCTGGTTGAATCAGGCTCCCAGGAGGTATGTTCACCTAGGACCTAGGAACATGATTCTGTTGGACCAAGCATCTCTGCAAATGTAAATAAGATGAGGATCTCAAGATGAGACCACCATGGATAAAGGTGAGGGGGAAATCCAAGAATGAGTGTCCTTTTAGAAGAGAGAAAAGAAGACATAGTGTATCAGTTCAAGTGCCATGGTAAAATACAAGATGGGGTGGCTTACAGGATGGACCTTTATTTTCAAGGTTCTAGAGCCTGGGAGTCCAAGATGAAGGAGCCACCAGGGTTGGTCTCTAGTGAAACTCATCTTCTGGCTTACACATGGTTTCCTTGCTGTGTCCTCAGGTGCCTTTCCTCTGAGCATGTGGGAGCAAAAGAGGTCTCTGATATTTCTTCTGGCTTCTGCTCCTCCTCCCCTACGGTGTCCCCTCCTCCTTCATCTCCCACACGGGTCCTGCTGGAGTAGGGACCCATTCTAATGATTCTATTTATTCTTAACTCTCTCCCTAGAGGCCTTATCTATGAAAGGACTTCCCCTGTGGCTCAGTGGTAAAGAACCCACTTGCCAATGCAGGAGGCACAAGAGACTCAGGTGCAATCCCTGGGTCAGGAAGATGCCCTGGAAGAGGAAACAGCAACCCACTCCAGTATTCTTGTCTGGAGAATCCCATGGAGAGAGGAGCCTGGCGGGCTGCAGTCCATGGGGTTGCAGAGTTGGATGCAATTGAAGCAACTGAGCACACACAGAAAAGCCTTATCTTTGAATACAGTCACATTCAGAGTTGGGGCTTCAACATACGAATTTGATTCACTTCAGTTCATAGCATCCAGACAAACAAAGGGTGTCCTGTGAAGAAAGAGGCAGAGATTGAAGTGACGCTGCTAAAAGCCAGGGAATGCCAGGAGCCGCAAAGGCTGGACCCAGCTTAGAGCTTTTCAGTTTGACCTTTTGGTGCCCTGTACTAATGACTCTGCAGCCATCCAAGCAGCCTGGTTCAGCAACAGCACTCAGGTAGTTATAAGAATACCATTTCCATTCACCCCAAACTAATGTAAGCAAAACAGAGAATTTATTTTAAAGAGGTGTCCCTTTAAAACAAAAGACAAAAAATACCAGCCTGAATAACCAAAGTCTGGTAATTGAATTCTTTAAAACTCTCTCTCTCTCTCTCATTTCACATTCTGCTCTTTTCTGTAACATTTGTTGCAGTTTTCACTCTTTCCAACTCAAAATTCTCAGAGAAAGATTGATTGCCTATCTTGGATCGAATGTTCATTCCTGGACCAGCTAATTGTAGCCAGCATTAAGAGTTCTGAGGAAGAGACTCGTGTGTGTGTGTGTGTGTGTGTGTGTGTGTGTAATAGATTAGGAGTCAGACATGTTACAAGTTTCAATATTTAGATATTAAAAATAATTTTTGTCAAGGTGCAACTCAAATTATTTAGAGAAGCCAACCACTATACCTACCATTTGACACGCTCCTACTTTATACTTTTTAGAATTTTAGTGATGCACAGACATCAGTTCCTCGTGTCCTTTAAACTGGTTTTGATTTCCCACTGGTTCCCTCACTAATGTGTTAAATGAAACCTGACATAGTCTCATTCATAGAATTAAGTTTTTAACACCTTGAAAATCCTATTTGTGATATTACCTATGCCCATGGATTGGAGGTCGCAAGAGTAGGACAATTATTGGCGAGTTGTGAAGATGGAGAGTGGGTAACTGCAAAACACCCATCTCAGTACAAATTCACCTGCATGTGTTGGGTCATCATAAATAAGTGTAAGAAAGGAAATCCCAACAGAGAGAGTTAAAGAGACGGGTGGGACTTGCCTGGTGTTCCAGTGTTAAGAGTTTGCCTGCCAATGCAGGGAACATGGGTTTGATCCCTTGTCCGGGAAGATCCCACATGCTGCAGAGCAACTAAACCCGTGCACCACAGCCCCTGAGCCCTTGTACCCTAGAGCCTGTGCTTCACAACAGGAGAAGACATTGTAGTGAGAAGCCGAAGCACTGCAAGTAGGGAGTAGCCCCACTTGCCTCAATTAGAGAAAGGCCATGCACAACAGTGGAGATCCAACACATCCAAAAAGAAATGAATAATTTTTTAAAAAGACTCAAAAAGAATTTAAAAAAAGATATGAGGTGACACCTGGGGAATTCTTTCTCATTACCTGCACAGGCGGGCCCAAGCAGGGACCTGACTTTACTCTGATGGCTGAAAGCTGTCACTCACCCTCTGATTCTACAAAGACAAAGTCACTGGCCACTGATCTTCAACACACCCTGAAAGGAATTCAGAGCAGAAGTCAGGAAGGAGGCCCTCTGTGCTCTGGAAGATACTAGCAGAACAAGCCTTCAGATAATTAGACCTTTTCAGGAGAAGCTTTTATAAGCCTGATTTTTTACATCTTCTCATACTTAGAAAAGCACCAAAATCATTAATAGAGAGTAGGGAGAGACAAATTGGGAGCTTGGGATGAACATATATACACTACTAAATATGAAATGTTGCAGGAAGGGGAACCCCCTTCCAGGGCCTGAAACTGGGCTCTTGTCTAACACTTGGGAATGAATTGTACGAGGAGACACATGTGCTGACAAAGCAAGAGATTTTATTGGGAAAAGGCACCGGGTGGAGAGCAGTAGGGTAAGGGAACCCAGGAGTACAGCTCTGTGGCTTGCAGTCTCTGGTTTTATGGTGATGGGATTAGTTTCCAGGTTGTCTTTAGCCAATCATTCTGACTCAGAGTCCTTCATGGTGGTCCACGCCTTGTTCAGCCAAGATGGATGCCAGAGAGGATTCTGGGAGGTGGTTGGACATGTGGTGTCTCCTTTTGACCTTTCCCAAACTTCCAGTTGGTGGTGGCTTATTAGTTCCGTGTTCCTTACCAGGACCTCCTGTTGTAAAACAACTCATGCAAATGGTTACTATGGTGGCTGCCCAGGGTGGACGGTTTCAGTCAGTCTGCTTCCTTTAACAACTCCCCACTAAGAGACTTCATACTCAAGATACTTCTTGGGAATTGAGGTAAAGGTCTCTTTTATTCTGTAACTTCTTCCTGCTGTGCATGGGTGTAGGCCTGCCTAGCAGAGCAGATGTCTCTCTCTACCTGATCTAAGTCAAGGTATTTTTTGTCTGGAACCAGCATTCACCCTTGTAATAACAGCAATTTAGTTTGAAACTGTTGGCTCCTCTCAGAGATGAAATAGACAGGGGCCAAACAGGAGACCTAACAGATGGTCATCACTGGTCCCCAGAAACAGAAGGCAACATTTGGGATGAGGGGTGCAGAGTTTGTGACTTTGATTGGTTGGTGGTGAGGCAGCAGAGCTGTGCTCCAGGAATCTTGTGCTCAGCCTGAAGTTACCATCCTCCACCTGGGTGGGGTCCCAGTTCTGCAAAAGAACTAAAAGATACTGTTATGCATATTTTTTGACTAGGAACCAGGACGCTGTCTCAAGGCTGTACCACCATTTGATTGTTTCTCCTCTGTTTCTGTATCCCCTCCCTTCCCTGATTAGCAATTGTTTGAATCCACCCTTTGGAACTCAGGGAAGGTCAAGGAGGCTGAATGAAGCCTATATCCTACGGATAAGAAATGCAGAACACAGAACAGATCTGTACTCTGGAGCCCCACAGAGACCTGCTCAGTTTTAATTTGGGGAACTAGGCAACGATTGGTGGCTCAGAGGTTAAAGCGTCTGCCCGGAATGCGGGAGACCCGGGTCTGATTTCTGGGTTGGGAAGATCCCCTGGAGAAGGAAATGGCAACCCACTCCAGTACTCTTGCCTGGAGAATCCCATGGAGGGAGGAGTCTGGTAGGCTATAGTCCATGGGGTCGCAAAGAGTCGGACATGACTGAGCGACTTCACAACACAACAACAAGGCAACTATAACTGTAATAACTTTCTGTCAAAATGGGGCATAGGACTGCCTTAGTTTGGAGAATAGACACTGAATTGGAAGTATTCCTGAGTTCCAAGTCCTAGGTCTGATGGCTGAAAGCTGTCACTCACCCTCTGATTCTACAAAGACAAAGTGACTGGTCACTACGGCCACCGATCTTCAACACACCCTGAAAGGAATTCAGAGCACAAGTCAGGAAGGAGGCCCTCTGTGGTCTAGAAGATACTGGCAGAACATGCCTTCAGATAATTAGACCTTTTCAGGAGAACATTTTCTAAGCCCAGTTTTTTACATCTTCTCGTACCTAGAAAAGCACTAAAATCATTAATAGGGAGTAGGGAGGGATAAATTGGGAGCTTGGGATGAACATAAACACACTACTAAATATAAAATAGGTAACCAACAAGGACCCACTGTATAGCCCAGGGAACTGCACTCAATATTTTGTAAAAACCTGTAAGGGAAATGAATCTGAAAAAGAATATATACGTGTATCACTGAATCACTTTGCTGTACATCTGAAACTAACACCACATTGTAAATCAACTGTGTTCCAGGGCTTCCTTGGTGGCCCAGTGCTGTGGTGGTCCAGATACCATGTGCTGCAACTAAGACCCGCAGCAGCCAAACAAATAATTAAAATAAATATTAAAAAAAACCCACTATTGTCCAATTAAAAAAAACCGATGGAGGCTTCTGCTCCTCATGACTGGCCAAAATGTGGGCTTAATGCACATATCCCCCTCACCAGCTCCCTCTGCCTCCTGATGTACCCTGGTGCTTCCTTTGTGGTTCTCAAGGCACAATGTACCCCCCTCCACCTGGCAACAGTGAGTCAGTGTTTTTGAATGGCAGCTGATGTGTTGCCTTGCTACACCTCAAATTTTCAAGGCCCAGGTGACCCGAGTCCTCATCTGTTTTCTTCCCAATCTGATCATTAAAGCACAGACATTATGCCTTGAGTCCTTCAGGACTTTGCCTCTGATAACTGGCTAGACCTTCTGTTTTGAACCAACAGAACCTTTCTGTCTCTCTCAAAAACCTCTGCTTTGCAATTCAAAAGCCTTGGTTTTCAAGACTCTTGTTTTCTCTCTCTGGAAATTCCAAAGGCTTCTTAGCAACTCACGCCAAGAATTTGACTCTTTTGTATCTGAATCTGGTCTGACAATGCCTACCTCCAGTCCCATATGCAATAAGCTCAAAATGGTCCAGTTTTCACAAAGAATTAATGTAAGTGTGTACCTATATGGGTGCGTGCAAAAAAATATATGCTTAGTTAATATATTGGTGTAGTATTCTGCCACCACAAAATAGGAAAAAATTTTGAATAAAGGCAACATCGTAGTTGTTTTCAGGCTGCTAAAAACATTCTAAAAACAATAAAGTCTTATTATATTTAAGACCTGGGCTTCCCAGATGGCATTAGTGGTAAAGAACCTGCCTGCTAATGCAGGAGACATAAGAGACGTGGGTTCAATCCCTGGGTCCGGAAGATCCCCTGGAGGAGAGCATGGCAACCCACTCCAGTATTCTTGCCTAGAGAATCCCAAGGACAGAGGAGCCTGACAGGCAACAGTCCATAGGTTTGCAAAGAGTCAGACACGACTGAAAGGACTTAGCATGCTTTCACACATTTTTAAGACCTATTGATCAAAATTCTATCTCGGTTCTACTGATCAACAAAGAACAATACTCCTAACTATGTAATTCATTCAAAATAAACATATTGATATTAAAACTTACGTGAGGGAAAACATCTCTTTCCTCTACCCTGTTGGTTCAGTGGCCGGAATCCTGCGTATCTAACAAAAGATGGATGAATAGGAGGAACAAGTTTATTCACATCCATATGAAGGCTCACAGAAGTGAAAATCCTACAGAGGCAGAGACTTACATACAATTTCTACAAAGGGCAACATATATTTGGAGCTGTGAAAAGACAAAGTGATCTCTGGTAGCCCCAGCCTGCAGTGGCTTGAAGCAGGGCTCAGGTTCCCAGCCACAGACTGAGGCCAGGTCACACGGCGAGACACCAGATCCTAGCCACTAGACCAGTGGTCAGTGACAAGGGCCCTGGCCTCTCAGCTCTGCAGAGAATTTCCACAAGGACAGAAAGTAGAGGAGCAAGTAAAGTATTCATTAAGAGGAAAAGAGTATAGGATGTGTTAGACTCAGAGGGAGAGTCCCTGCTGCTGCTGCAGCTGCTAAGTCACTTCAGTTGTGTCCAACTCTGTGCGACCCCATAGACATCTGGCAGCCCACCAGGCTCCCCCGTCCCTGGGATTCTCCAGGCAGGAACACTGGAGTGGGTTGCCATTTCCTTCTCCAGTGCATGAAAGTGAAAAGTGAAAGTGAAGTCGCTCAGTCGTGTCCGACTCTCAGCGACCCCATAGACTGCAGCCTACCAGGCTCCTCCGTCCATGGGATTTTCCAGGCAAGAGTACTGGAGTGGGGTGCCATTTCGTGTTTAAATCACTTATAGAGGGCATTTCTTCTAGCTTCCTTTGGCCAATCATTTTGATTTGCCTGATTCACAGTCCATTTTTGGTACTTCTCCAGATCCTCCCATGTGTGTGCACGCATCTCTTAGCCAAGATGGATTCTACTGCAAAGGCCTATGGGTAGCCTGGCATTAGTTAGCATCACTCCCCTTTGACCTCCAAAGAGACTTTCGGCATATGTGTGGTCAAGGAGGTCTCATAACTTCAAGAATGAGAAACATGTGATCTGGGCAGGGTCTAGCCTTCTCTTAATTGTTCTGGTATTCTTGTCTTGGAGTTTCAGTCTATAAGGATTGAATCTCCAATTGCTTTACCCTGGAATGGCAGGCGGGCATCTACCTCCTGCCTCAAATGGAAAGGGGATTTGAGATTCTAGGGGCAATCAGTTGTGGGAAGATAAACAGATAGGGAAACTAATGGAAGACGAATGTTATTTAGTAAAATTTGTTTGTCTGATGGCTCAGATGGTAAAGAAACTGCCTGCAAAATAGGAGACCTGGTTTTGATTCCTGGGTTGGGAAGATCCCCTGGAGAAGGAAATGGCAACCCATTCCAGTATTCTTGCCTGGAAAAATCCCATGGACCAAGGAGCCTGGCAGGCTGTAGCTGATGGGGTTATAGAGTTGGACACAACTGTGCCACTCTCAGTCACTCATCTTGGCACCGACTTCAGTTCAAAATAATCTATATGACCAAGAGGCATATTTGGGTGTCACATACTCTGATCCTTTTCAATTGCCTTTGACTTGGGTTGAACAGTTATCTAGTTCATGTGCAAACTAAATTCCTTAGAGTCTAGCTGACAACTAAGTGCGTGGGATAAGGAGACAATCACACGTAGGGTTGGAGAGAGAGAGACAAGGAGAGAATGAGAGAGAGAATATGAGACAGAGAGACAGAGAATGAGGGGGCGGAGGCGGGGTGCAGGAAATGAGAGAGAGGAGAAAACAGTCTAAGCAGCCCTGAGTCTGTTTTCTGGCTTTATCTCTTTCCACCCCTGTGACTCAGGACCAGTTTCAGAGCCTCAGTTTCCTCATCTGTTAATTAATGGGGATGGGGGTGAGGATCGAGATACCGCAGATAAGGCACTGTCAAACAAGAAGCAAATCCTGAGTTAGCAAAGAGAGATTTTATTGGAGTGGATTTGTGAGGATTTTTTGCAATAGAGAGGACTCTCTGACAATAAGATTTGTAAGCAAATCTTTGCAAGCATTTTGCAAAGTGGATTTTTTATTAAATCTAGGAAGAGGAAACAAGGCTTAGAAAGAGCCCGGTATGGGGAAGTGGGATGTGTGGGAGATGTCTGTGTCCTGAGACTAGGCTGGTGGGGGTGGGGGTGGGGGGCTGTGATGGATGAGCTCTCTGCTGCCTCTGACTAAGGCTGGACCAGAACCTGAGGAAGGAGAAGTGCATGGGAAGTGGGGGAAGTAGGCAATCTGTGAGTTCATGTAAGCCATGTGGGGAAGGGAAGTCCTTTACAGTAAACCATTTCCCTGAACATAAACGTGGGGAGTGCATTTCTTAACCTTTGCTGTTTTCCAGGAACACAGAGCTCCGGTAAAGTTCAAGGTCGTCAGCATTGAGCACCCTGCCCAGCACACAGTGTCCAATTAATGTTTGTGATTACTGACAAAATTGGAGTAATGACACCATTTTAAGTCATAAACACAGATTTTTTTTCAATCACCTTGTGTATTATCATTTTTTATATGCCTGCTGAGCCTCTAAACTCATTTAGATACTGGATAGTGTCTAAATTAGACACTCAGAGAAATAGGATAGGAAAGGAACAATGAAACAGAGAAGAGCAAATCTGACTCCATGTTGGATCTATTCCTTTAGCTCTAACTCTTGTGCTCTTTTGCCTTGGCTGAGTCATGCTGGCCCTGCACCTTTTGTAAAAGAATGTTCCCTAGAGCCTGAAATATACAGGAGGGCCCTTCTCAAGGCTCTGACCTTTAAAGGTGTAAAACTTTTCCATCCATACAGAGATAAAATGTTTCAGAACAGAGAATAATATTTGTCTTGCTAGACATTTATAGGAACATGGTGACCTGACCTACATGGACAGCTGCAAGAACAAAGGATTCCTGCACCAAGAAGTTTGTACCAACCAGCCATACCCTCTCCCCTTCTAGTATCAAAGAAGTCTGAATTCTAACTTCAGGAAGATGGTTCTTTGGGACACTTGTCCACCATCTTCTCAATCTGCTGGTCTTTTAAATGAAGTTGCTAACCTTTGCCCCAACATCTCCTCTCTTGATATATTGACCTGCTGTACAGAGAGCCATATGAGCCTAGACTCTGTAACACAGAGAGGAAACCCTTCTTAGCAAGCAGAAATCTAGAAGATCTTTAGACTCTGTGAGTTGTTTTTCCAGCTGTTTATAAAATGGGGGAATTTGCACCAAATACCAAGTCAGAAAGCTAGTCTCCTAGTATTACTTGGTTCCTCATGCTCTGACTTCTTGCAAATGCCTGGTTATTAACCTTTCTGATTTGGAGGAAATACTTAGCATATTTTTATATTAGATGCTAAAGAAGAAAATCCACTTTAAATGAAGCATGACTCTCCTAATAGCTGGGGCTTTCTAAAGATTGTAGAAAGAGTTCGAAGGCTTCTACTGAGAATGGCATCATGAAGTTATTATTTTTTTTTCTAAGAAGAAAGATTTTGTAATTTAGCAGAATTGTGTAATTTGGAGGGAAGATATTTCTTTCAGCCTGGATTTTTAAGGACTAGTAATGAGTTTGAAGAAAGAAGTAGATTGTAAAATAATCTCTTTAAAATAGATTGTGGCCACAGATAAAGATGAAGTCATTTTTATTTTTTTAAATTGACACCCTCCCCCTGATAGACTTTTTTTTGTAATCATTTTTACCAGAAGTTCCTTTACAGTCTAAAACAATTCTCTTGGAAATGACCTGTGGTGCCTTGGCTGGGGTTTTCATTCTAACTTTGGAGGCGTAACTGCCTCATGGGTCATATTCTCACAGCCTTTGATCTGATCCCTTCCTGAGCGTTGGCTACATGCTCACTGACTGCTTGTAATCATCCATCCATGTCTGTGTGAATGGTTGAGCCCACTAAGAAGTGACCCCTCTCATAAGGATCAGGAGTGTTCATTATGGTATCTATACCAGAAAGCAGTGTCTGTCTCAACTGCTATAAGAAATACAGGCTTAGGGGATTCCCCTGGCAGTCCAGTGGTTAAGATTCCATGCTTCCAGTGCAGAGGATATGCTTTTGGTTCCTGGTTCTGTAACTAAGATCCCACATGCCATGAGTGACATGGCCAAAAAATAATTTTTTTTCTGTTTTAAAAAAGAAAGACTGACCAAAGATATGGAAACCACCTGAGTGTCCATCTACAGACAAATGGATAAAGATGTGATACATATATGCAATGGACTGCTACTCTGTAAAAGTGAAATGTCGCTGTGGACAACAACATGGATGGACTTGGACGGCATTAGGCTAAGCAAAATAAGTCAGAGAAAGACAAATACTGCATGATTTTAGTTTTTAGTCCAAATTTTTGTTTTGTCTCAGTCAAACTGACCCATGGATCATTTGAGAAACTATTTCTATTTCCCAAGACCTTCCGACATGAGCATTGCCATGGTTACTCATTTAGGGGAACCAGGAGAACAACCAGTGGAAAGACTGGGATTACATATAAAGTCAACACATTTCATTTTATTATGTCTTCCAGGACTGTGTCTTACCTCACACAAAGAAACATTGTAGGAGATTCAGCTGGAAACCCTTGTACTCAGGGTTTGAGGTAATAATCGATACATGGCTCCAGCTGAGGGTTTGTATACAAATAAGATCTTGGGAAGAAAATGTGAACTGTGTTGAGATGGCCTTCAAGCCTTAATCAAAACCTTATGGGAAACACTTTTCTTGGCATTAAAAGGTCTTCAGTGATAAGTAAGAGGTCATACAGCTGTAACCACTACAGAATTTAAAACCAGTTTTTCACAGTGGCTACTGTACTGCAAGCTGTCCCAAATCAGCATTTTCCCTTCTCTCTATTTATTTATTTATTGTTTAATATTTATTTATTTGGTTGTGTCGAGTCTTAGTTACGGCACTCAGGATCTTCACTGCAAAATACAGTATCTTTCATTGCAGCCTGTGGGTTTCTCTGTAAATATGGTGCACAGGCTCAGCAGTTGCAGCACACGAGCGTTTGCCCCCTGGCATGTGGGATCTTTGTTCCTCCACCAGGGATTGAACTTGTGCCCCTGCACTGGAGGACGGATTTTTTTTTTTTAATTTTTAATTGAAGGATAATTTCTTTACAATACTGTGTTGGTTTCTGCCATACATCAGCATGAATCAGCCATAGGTTGACCCCTCACTCGTAAACTTCCCTCCCAGTTCCCACCCATCCCACCCCTCTAAGTTGTCACAGAGCACTGGGTTGAGCTCCCTGAGTCATACAGCAAATTCCCACTGGCAATCTATTTTAAATATGGTAGTGTATGTGTTTCCATGTTAGTCTCTCCTTCTGTCCCACCCTCTCCTTCCTCCCCCAAACTCCAATCCATAGGTCTGTTCTCTATGTCTGCATCTCTGTTGTGCTAAGTCGATTCAGTTGTGTCCGACTCTTTGTGACCCCATGGACTGCAGCCTGCCAGGCTCCTCTGTCCATGGGATTCTCTACTCAAGAATACTGGAGTGGGTTGCCGTGCCCTCCTCCAGGGGATCTTCCCGAGCCAGGGATCAAACCCGCGTCTCTTATGTCTCCTGCATTGGCAGGTGGGTTCTTTATCACTTGCGTCACTTGGGATGCCCATTTGCTGCCCTTCAAATAGGTTAATCAATACCATCTTTCTAGATGGAAGGTGGATTCTAAACCACTGGACCACCAGGGAAGTCCCTCTTTCTTTTAAAAAAAAACTTTAAATATTTCACTCCACTCTCATCTTGTTTGCATGGCTCCATAGAAGTCAGATATAATTCCTGTAAATTTTTCCCTCTCTACGTAAGTGGGGGTTTTTTCCCCCGTGACTTCTTTCAAGGTATTTTTTTCTTTATTTTTGATTTTCTGTAGTTTGAATGTGTTAAGCTTACATGTATATTTTTCTGGCATTTACCTTTCTTGATGATTTCTGAGTTTGCTGAATCTGTGGTTTGGTGTCTGACCTTGATCTTGGAGAACTATCGGAGTTATTGTTTCAAATATTTCTTCTGTTTCTTTCTCTCTTTTCCTTCTGGCATTCTCATTATGCATATTACACTTTTTAAAACTGTCCCATAGCTCTAGGATAGTCTGCTCTGGTTGTTCATCCCCTTCTGTTTTGATTGTAGATCATTGTTTTTTTTTTTTTAAACTTTATTTATTTATTTGGCTGCCGTGGGTCTTAGTTGCAGCATGTGAACTCTTAGTTGTGGCATGTGGGATCTAGTTCCCAAACCAGGGATCAAATCTGAACCCCCTACATTGGGAGCACAGAGTCTTAGTCATTGGACCACCAGGGAAGTCTCAATAACAGACACTTGGTTTTTAACCGGGCACATGGCTGCTGGGAGAAAAGCCTGCAATCCTAAGCTTCCCTTACAATGGGATGTGGGCACAGTATGTAACTAGAAACAGGAATTTTCCTGAAAGGAAAGAGATAAATCTTTGTTCCCACTTTCCATCTTCCTGCAGCCTGGAATTCAGGCACGATGGCAGTGCTTGGGCAGCCACCTTACACCATGGTGGGTGGGTAGAGAGGAACACCTGCTGAGGATGGAGGGTCCCTGACCCTGAGAAGCACAATCTGAGCTGAATTACTGTCTCTACTTGATAGATAAATATATATTTCTCTTCTGCTTAAGCCACTATTATTTTGGATTTTCTGTCAGTCATATCCAAATATTAATTCTAAACAATACCCTTCCACTCCCCATACCCAGGATAGAGTTGGCCCCTCTTAATGATGGTTCCACATTCTACATGTTTAAATGTCAACACAGTGTAAGTCAGCTACAAAGTGAAATAGCAAACCTTGCAGAAGATGCAGGATTTTCCTGAAATGGATGAAATGGATGCTGGAAAATTACCTAAAACCCAGGCAAAGGAGGCTCTGGCAGGATGGAACCAGGTAATGAGTGACTTAAGGATGAGGACAGGGCAGACACTGCAAAAGAAAACCACAACATCAAAGGAAGAAAAGAAGCTCTGAGGAATATTGATGAAGTCCCAGTGGATGGGTTTTGCTTATTTGTTTGTGTGAAATATTTCTTGGCACTGCGCTGAGAGTTTCAATTCTATCTGCAGAAATAAATCTTAGTAAACATTAGACGAATGTACTCTATGTTCTTAATGTTGGGATTCAGTTTTTAATACAAAGTCACAACCAACCTTTATTTCAATGGTCCTTGTTTTCCCTGAAATTCTGGTCCATATTCAAGTGGATGTTTCAGTCAGTCCTTGTCCCTTGTGGCTACACTTTGGATCAGGGAAACTTCGGGCCTGGGTGCCTCCACCTCCAAGACTCTGATGTAATCAGTCTGAGAGGCAGCCCAAGCATCAGGAGTTTTCAAAGTGACAGTGGGGACTTCTCTGGTGGTCCAGTGGTTAAGAATTTGCCTGCCAATGCAGGGGACACAGGTTCGATCCCTGCCCCAGAAAGATTCCACATGCTGCAGGGCAACGAAGCCCACGCAGTGCAACTATTGAGTCTGTGCTCTAGAGCCTGGGAGCCACAGCTACTGAAGCCCACACGCCCTAGAGTCTGTGCTCCACAATAAGAGAAGCCATCACAATGAGAAGCCCACACACGGCAACTAGAGTAGCCCATACTCTGCAACTAGAGAAAAGCCCATGCAGCAACAGCCAAAAATAAATAAATAAATGAAATTATTTTTAAAAATTAAATAAAATTAAAAATAAAAGCTGAGGCTGGGGAACTGCTGCTTTTACTACCTGGCCTCCCTGGTGAGGGCTGGCTTTGGCTGGGGAGGACTTCCTGCGTGTCATTCCCACATCAGACTCCTAACTCTCCAAGAGGAGACTGGGTCAGAAAGGGGAAGGGAGGTGGGAGGGTGGAGTATGGGGAGATGCACGTGAAAAAGGGAGGAGAGAGAGGTGGGAGGAGGAAGAAGACAAGAGCTGGCTCTCCCCATCTCCTGCTGCTGCTGCTGCTAAGTCGCTTCAGTAGCGTCCGACTCTGTGCGACCCCATAGATGGCAGCCCACCAGGCTCCCCCGTCCCTGGGATTCTCCAGGCAAGAACACTGGAGTGGGTTGCCATTTCCTTCTCCAGTGCATGAAAGTGAAAAGTGAAAGTGAAGTTGCTCAGTCGTGTCGGACTCGTAGCGACCCCATGGACTGCAGCCCACCAGGCTCCTCCATCCATGGGATTTTCCAGGCAAGAGTACTGGAGTGGGGTGCCATTGCCTTCTCCTAATGGGCTGCAATTAACGAACTGCAAGGTCAAGCACCAGGAAGCTTCTAGGGAAGAGTTTATGCAGCTATGCCAAGTATTGTTACTGAAGATGACACAGAAATACAACGAACACTTGAAGCCACATGCCGGCTGAGAGTACAAAGGATTTCCAAATCCCATCCCTAACTGATAATATGTATGAGTGTGTTAGTCGCTCTGTCGTGCTCCTCTGTCCACGGCATTCTCTGGGCAAGAATATAGGAGTGAGTAGCCATTGTCTTCTCAAGGGATCTTCCCGACCCAGGGATCAAAGCCGGGTCTCCTACATTATAGGCGGACTCTTTAGCATCTGAGCCACAGTGAGGGAAGCCATCAGAACGGAGACTAGCTAGTGGGGCATTCCAGTCTATGGGGCGCGCAAGGCACCGTGTGGACCACCCATTCCCATCTGCATGGAGAGCCTGCACAGTCTGCCTTTGGAAACCTGAAGATATCTGATGAACCTTTCAGATCAAAACAAAGCTATCCTATTTAACTTCATTGCAAAAGTGTGGGGAAGGGGTGTGGAGGGCTCTTCTGGCAGAAGTGGTGAGCGCCAGCCAGCCCATCACACCAATTGCAAGTCAGGTACGAGCAGTGCCTCTTTGCTAGAGAACACCATGCTGCGTTAAATGCAATTTCCCTCCACATGGGAAGGTTATAGTATCTTAGTTCTATCTGGAAATTGACTCATTGAGTCATCCAAACCTGTACATCAGCAAATTGGAAACTATACGCAAAATGTTTAAACATAAAGTTAACGGAGTATGAAACTGAGAGCATCTAGAACATTTACAGAAAAGCATTCTTTTTACGTCTATACTTCGGTATTAAAATAGCAATTGTATTTTAAACCCTTCTTAATGAATTGTGTCAGTGTACTAATATCTGCTTTTAAAGTGCAGGAACTGGAGGGTGGGGTGGGTCTGGTTCTTGTTGAATCAGGCTCACAAAAGGAACACACAGGGACTCTTGCTGTACAGCAGACGGTGACACTTTATTCATTTAAAAACATGCCCTTCCCCAAAGGGCATGAGGCATGTGTGTATGTTTCTATAAAGATATGGATGAACTATGCTGAGGTTCAGTGGAGCCAAGCACATACAATATCATTCAACCAGGATGAGAGCAGAGACTCCCAATGACCAGTATTTTATCAGCAGCAGCATCACTGGTCAGTACCCAGGACAACACTTGGCCTTTTCTTAGGTTGGCATCACTGATTCCAAACTCAGATGGATCTGTCCACTAGGGGTTTGGACTCTGTTTCTCCCTTCCTCTCTTCTCTATGGCCATAAGGGAGCCCCAACTCTCACGACCCTCAGATGCCACCAAAAAAAAAAAAAAAAAGGAGGAGGGTGGTGATGGGTATTTTTAGAGAATCCTGGGCATGAGGAGCAGGTTTACCAGATAACTGCCTTTGGGAAGGTACTCTGTTGTGAGATTGAGGGGTAGGATTAAACTGGAAATGACACGGAACAGAATCTATAAATTCGCTGTTCTCATCTCCACATCATCAGCACCAGAGTTTAAGGTGTTCAGTCAGAGCCTTCCTCTTTTAGGTTTGGTTGTTTATAAAGACAGGATGGTTGGAAAGAAAAAAGCCCAGGATGTTGTGAAGTCTGAAGCAAAGACAGCGTGGGTCTTTCTGCCCCCTCCAGGGTCTGCGGGCATCAGAACAAACCCTAAGGAAACACTTCCTCGGATGGACTCAGAGCTGGCTTCATCTCCTCCTTTGGATCCTGTGGCTTCCAACTTTACACAAGAAACAGAGCATGTCACGCCCAGTCATCATGGAATGTCCACTGGAAAGCGGGGGTTTCAGGATCCAACAGAGGCAAATGCTGCCACCAAGGAAAAGAAGCACGGGGTTTGGGGGATGCCCACTGGTGTAGCCAGGGTGTCCTTACAGTGATGCGGACACTTGCTTAAACTCGCCCCATGTTGGATAAGGTCACCGGGACCCACGTGCCGGTCCTGAGACGGGCTGGAGGCTGGTGACCTGATCTCCACTCACTGCTGGGTCTCTGAGGCTGAGACCCTGATGCTGAACCCAGAGTCAGTTCCAGTGTCTTCCAGGCCATGGGTTGATGCGGCCTTAGTGCCAACTGATTTTCAAACCCAATTCGACTGGAGGTAGGTGGAGCCTACAGGGTGGGGGAGTGGGGGTGGTGCTGCCTGCTTATCTAAAGAGGTCCGGGCTATCTTACATGACGATTACACACAGCCCTGCTTCCGGTGTTCAGAGATGCAAACCTGCAGAGCCTGGGGGCGCAGCCAGACATCTGTCAGCCCTAGATTTGCTGCAGGGTCTGCACCATGTTAAAAATCGCTGCCAGAACCCCTCTCAGCTGACATGTCTGATGTTTGCTTTTGCTCCTTGAGAAGGCAGTGATCATCAGAAGACAGGAGAGAGGTGTCTAACCCTGTGAGGGCTTACAAAATAAGTCTTTGTTGGCCCTGCTGCTGCTAAGCTGCTAAGTCCTAGAACGTCCTAAAGCAGCTAATCCAACTCTCTCCCTGACTCCCCTTAAAACCAGTGACCCCGCCCCCACCCCAGTGAGGACTGCATTTCCAGGAGGTATGATCTGGAAGCACATCTGGGATGTTACTTGGAAGCACAGAGAGGTTTTTGGATGAATCGTCTTATGACTGATAGGTCTACGATTCCAATGAGCTGGGCTTGGTTTGTACTGGCCAGGCCCCTTGCCCAGAGCTGTGTCCAGGGTATCTGCCCACGGCTGAGCATCTCACAGTACCAGGCAGGTACTCTTAGTCCTCAGGGCTTCTCTCCAGCGTCCTGACCAGCTGCCTGTAGGTCTGTCTTTCCTCCTGCCACGAATGGTACTTTCTCACATACTCCCTTCCATTGGCCACGATTGTTTTTTCTAATGCCGGATCGCTCACCAGTCTCTTTGCCAGCTGAACAAACTCCTACAAAGAAGGAGGTGGAGGAGAAAGAGAGGTAAGTAATTGGTAAAATGGGGGATGCAAACACATCTGAAAGCCCAGGTCGGCCTTTGCTCCTGGTCCCTCTTTTGCCCACCGCCCTTATTCTGGAAAAAAAATAGCCCTTCAAAGGGATGCAAGTTAGTGCAAACATTGGGACTGAATAAGAAATTACATACACAAACCACACACACGTGGGCACGTGTGAGCAAGGGTGAACATCGTGGAAAAATACTGGAGCCATTAATTATGCTTCCTCCATCTTTCTTTTCTAGATTGCCCAAATTTACTATTTCTTACAGTAACTGAATTCTTACAGTGACTCTTAGAGCCATAATTTCTTCCCTCCTTTGTACTCAGCTGGGAGATGAAGTCAGGTCTTACTCCAGGATCTGAGCTCCTATATTGTAGACAATAGTACCTCTGCCCAGTTTTGTTTTGTTTTTTTCATTATATTCCTTCATCTTTTCTGGGCACAGAGCATGTCTTCAAATCATGGACATCATCTGACGGAGTGGAAAAGGTCAGGCTTCTATTGCAGATCTGGGTGCAAATCCTCTTTGAAACACGTAACTTAGCTGTGCAGCTTTGGGCAAACTAGTTAACCTCTGTGAGTCCCACACTGATCGTCTCCCAAGGGCCAGTGGGCACTTGACAGATAAGCCCTGCCCTGCCCCTGACTCCATCGGGGAGAGGGGATTTAACCAGCCTCAATTTTCTAGACTTTGCTTCTGGTGCTCAGCTTCAGAGCGAGGAAGTCTACATTGCTCTATGTTTATCCATACTTTTTGTAGACACTGATGCAATGAAAAAGTGGCCACCTCTTTTAAGAATTAAAAGTAATTTTTTTGTTGTGGGTTCACTGTGAGCAGGGGGGATATTAGTTCCCCGACCAGGGATCAAACCTGCACTCCCTGGATTTGAAGCACAGAGTCTTACCCAGTGGGCTGCCAGAGAAGTCCCCAGCTGCACACTTAGTTGCTCAGTCGTGTCTGACTCTTTGCAACCCCATGGACTGTAGCCCACCAGGCTCCTCTGTCCATGGGATTCTCCAGGCAAGAATACTGAAGTGGGCTGCCATTCCCTTCTCCAGGGGATCTTCCCAACCCAGGGATTGAACCCAGGTCTTCTGCGTTGCAGGCAGATTCTTTATCACCTGAGCAACCAAGGAAGCCCAAAATAAAGTAAGACTGCCAGAGAAATCCCAAAGTAACCACTTTTTAATAAGGGTTTAAAGAGTTTAAGGGTTAAGGGTTTAATCAAAACCCTTCATAATTGGAAAGAATTAGAGTTGTTTTGATTGCTAAAGAGTATTCAGAGAGAGGAAGGGAACGTGCATTATTTATTATGCTTGCACATAAGTCAAAGCAGTGCTCATAAGCCAGGAGGCCTGCGTTTAAATTCACACCCTACCATTTTCTGGTTGGGTTGGTTGTTTTTTGATGCTGAGATGCATGAGCTATTTGTATATTTTGGAGAATAATCCCTTGTCAGTTAAAGAAAGTGAAAGTGATGTCTCTCAGTCGTGTCCAACTTTTGCGACCCCATGGACTGTAACCTACCAGGTTCCTCCATCCATGGGATTTTCCAGGCAAGAACACTGGAGTGGGTTGCCATTTCCTTCTCCAGGAGATCTTCCCGACCCAGGGATTGAAGCCGGGTCTCCTGCATTGTAGGCAGACACTTTATCATCTGAGCCACCAGTTAACTTGTTTGCAAATATTTTCTCCCATTCAGACAGTTGTCTTTTCATCTCATAGTTTCCTTTGCTGTGCAAAAGTCTTTAAGTTTAATTTGGTCCCATTTGTTTCATTTTTTTGTTGTTGTTACTCTAGGAGGTGGGTCAAAAAAATATCTTGCTGTGATTTATGTCCGAGAGGAGATGGATAAAGAAGATGTGGTACAAATATACAATGGAATATTACTCAGCCCTAAAAAGGAACAAAACTGTGCCATTTGCAGAGATGTGGATGGACCCAGAGGCTATCATACAGAGTAAAGTAAGTCAGAAAGAGAAAAACAAATATCATATGATATAATGTGTATGTGGAATCTAGAAAAATTATACAGATGAACTTATCTGCAAAGCAGGAATAGAGTCACAGATATTGAGGACAAATTGGGGGATTGGGATTGACATACATACCAGACCGTGGTTAAAATAGGTAACTAACGAGAACCTACTGTGTAGCATAGGGAATTCTGCTTAGTGCCCTGTGGTGACCGAAATGGGAAGGAAATCCAAAAGAGAGGGGATATATGTATACATACAGCTGGTTCCCTTTGCTGTACAGTAGAAACTAACACACATTGCAAAGCAACTGTATTCCAATAAAAATTAATGAAGAACAATCACAGAAGTGATGCTGGATGCATTTTGTAACCTGAGACTCGGTTTCTTCATCCTTAAAATAGGAATAATAACTGTACCTAGGGCTTCCCAGGGAGGGGGTTCAGTGGTAAAGAATCTGCCTGCCAATGCAGGAGATGGAGGTTCAATCTCTGGGTCTGGAAGATCCCCTGGAGAATGGAATGACTACTCACTCCAGTATTCTTGCCTGGAGAATCCCATGGACAGAGGAGCCTGGCAGGGCTACAATCCATGGGATGGTTAAAAAGCTGGACACGGCTTAGCAACTAAACAACTAAAAAAAAAGTACCTGCTTCGTAGCATGCTGAGAGGATTTAATGAGTTTATACATAGAATTCAGGGCAGAGCCTAGCACAGACTTAGCTATCATTATTATTATGATTCACCAACTTGTGTAAATTCCAATAAAACAACAGAGATTAATACACAGTGCTTTGCTGTTTGCAAGGAACATCCACATACTCTCAAAATTATTGTTAATTAAACGTTGGATGATTTTTATAGCTAGCAATATAAATAGCAATATTTACAATAGAGTAGAATTTTATTTTTAAGCAGTATGCATACACTTTATGGTAAATTGGTGTTCTTTTTATAATAAAAATATAACATATTTATTCTCATCTCATAGGATAACAACATCCTTATTAAAGTTATTCTAGAGGCTTATAGCTTTGGTACATTATTTTAAGATGCTGGTCATATCGTTGATTTACCTGATACAGAGACTTTGGCTAAAACTCACCCCCCCCCCCCCCCGCTTATGATTTCTATAGAATCTATGACCGTTTTACAACAGAGTCCTGAATGATAGAGTTTCTAGGAATAGGATGTGATAAAGCACACTGTTTATTCCTCTCTGCATGTGAGACTGAACAAAAAAAAAAAACACAGACTGAAATAAAGCAAGAGAGAGTCGGGCGAGGAGTGAGAAATGTCTTCACCGCTGGCATAGAACCCTGGATGCTGGCTGAAAGAAAAGAAAGAATTAGAAAATCGCACTCTGGAATGTTGAGAGTCACTTTCTGAGGCCCTGAAATTTTTTTCTTCTGGGCTGAAACAGCTCCCCATTTCAACGAAGGCAATATTCTGAACACACTTGTGCGGACGATGAGAAAAGTATGTTGACACACTCTGTCATCCACTCTGTGCAAGGTGGTGGCCACAGCCCTTCCATCCCTTTCATGAACGTCTCTTTGCAATAGGACCTGCCCACTCCTCCTATAAAGTGGGAGGTCTATTTCCCCATCTCCTGAATCTAGGCTGGTCCTGGAATTTGCTTTTACTAACAGACTAGGTCAGAAGTAATGTTGTCTGACTTCCAAGCAAAGCTTCAAAAGGGCTTACAGCTCCCACCCTTGCCATCATGGGCCCCCGAGGTCACCCCACAAAGAAGCCTGAGATAGCCTCCTGAAGACAAAAGACCACTTTGACAAAGATGCCTGGCTACCACCTGCATCACCACCAGACACTCATCCTGTGGACCAAAGAACCATGCTATAAGAGCTGTAGCAAAACTCCCAGGGTCTTTCCTGGTGGCCCAGGGGTTAGGAGTCCGTCTGCCAATGCAGGGGACACAGGTTCGATCCCAGGTGTGGGAGGATCCCACATGCAGTGGAGCAACTAAGCCCATGCACCACAACTACTGAGCCCTCATGGCTAGAGCCTGTGCTCCGCAGCCAGAGAAGCCATCACAGATGGGAAGCCCGTGCGCCGCAACTACTGAGCCCTCATGGCTAGAGCCTGTGCTCCGCAGCAAGAGAAGCCATCACAGATGGGAAGCCCGTGCGCCGCAACTACTGAGCCCTCATGGCTAGAGCCTGTGCTTCGCAGCAAGAGAAGCCATCACAGATGGGAAGCCCGTGTGCCGCGACTAGAGAGTAGACCTTGAGACTAGTAGACTAGAGAGTAGACTAGAGACTAGTAGACTAGAGAGTAGGCCACAGCTAGAGAAAGCCCAAGCGTGGCAACACAGACTCAGTGCAGCCAAAAATAGATAAAAATTTTTCAAAAAATTCCAGGAAACAAGTACAAATGCCAACTCATCATCATCCCAACCAAAGCCCCACATCGTCTATATACCTGTCAGCTGCAGAACCCGCCAGGACACTCACCATCTGACTGCCAAATCCTGGTTAGGAAGGGGAGTGTTCATCACTCGTGTAATGATCTATTCTTGAAAATTACTCATGATAATAAGTTATGAGGCATTAAAAGGTGCATAGCAAAGAAGAACTAAACAGCCTCTTGATGAAAGTGAAAGAGAAGAGTGAAAACATTGGCTTCAAACTCAACATTCAAAAAACTAAGATCATGGCATCTGGTCCCATCACTTCATGGCAAATAGATGAGGAAACAATGGAAAGTGTCAGACTTTATTTTCCTGGGATCCAAAATCACTGCAGATGGTGACTGCAGCCATGAAATTAAAAGATGCTTGCTCCTTGGAAGAAAAGCTATGACCAACCTAAACAGCATATTAAAAAGCAGAGAAATTACTTTGCCAACAAAGGTTCATCTTGTCAAAGCTGTGGTTTTTTCCAGTAGCCATATATGGATGTGAGAGTTGAACTAGAAAGAAAGCTGAGTGCCGAAGCACTGATGCTTTTGAACTGTAGTGTTGGAGAAGACTCTTGAGAGTCCCCTGGACTGCAAAGAGACCAAACCAGTCCATCCTAAAGGAGACCAGTCCTGAATATTCATTAGAAAGACTGATGCTGAAGCTGAAACTCCAATACTTTGGCCACCTGATGCAAAGAGCTGACTCATGGGAAAAGACCCTGATGCTGGGAAGGACTGAGGCAGGAGGAAAAGGGGATGACAGACGATGAGATGGTTGGATGGCATCACCGACTCCATGGACATGAGTTTGGGCAAGCTCCAGGAGTTGGTGATGGACAGGGAAGCCTGGCGTGCTGCAGTCCTTGGGGTTGCAAAGAGTCGGACATGATGGAGCCACTGAACTGTAACACTAGAACAAGTAAAAGAAAATAGAAACCAATATTAGGATCCCACATCTTAAAATCAGAGTTGGAAACTCAGGTGCCTGCCTCCTGGGCTCTGGCAGGGAAGAGTCAAACCCCAGTTACCTTGGTGAATAGAGGCCTCTGCTTGTCTCCACATTTCCTATGATCTTCAAGAGAAGTTGAAATTCTGAATATTTATGTAAAGGCACTCCATGTTAAATATCAACAGCTAATTCAAAATCTTAAGTATACAGCAAAACTAAACAAAACATGTTTGCAGACTAGATCTATCCCAGGACCAGCGGTGTGCAAACCCTGGCATAGGTTATAGGTTTCAAAAGTTTTTTTTAAAAAATCATGCAAATAAGTATAGTTTTGCTTTCATAATTATTCAATTAGTTGTTGACCATTTTCAGAGTTTTCTTCCTTTCTGAGTGGTGGAAAAACCGGTGGAAAAACTTCTCACTGAGAAATAAGTCAGAGAGAGGACAATAAATTCTATATGTAAGTTACAAGTGGAATCTAAAAAAATAAAATGAAGGAATGAATATAGCAAAACAGACTCACAAATACAGAGACCAAACCAGTGGTTACCAGAGAGGAGAGGTAAGTGGGGAGAGGTGAGACAGGGGTATGGGATCAACAGGTATAAGCTGTTACAAAATAAACAAGCTACAAAGATATATTGTACAGCACAGGAAATACAGCCAATATTTTATAGTAATTTTAAATAGAATATAATGTGTAAAAATAATGAATCACTACACTGTACACTTGAGACTAATGTAATATTGTAAATCAACTATATTTCGATTAATTTTTTTTTTTAATCACTGAATCCTTTCGACCTGCCTTGTTGCCCTGACGCAACTGTCAGATCCAGGGCATGAGAAGCTGTCCATTTCACAGGATGGATAGTTAGACCTCTGTTGGGAGCCTTCACGTAACCACGTCAGCTGAAAGCCATGGGGCAGAGGAAAACCCCTCAACAAGAAACAAATGACCCACGCGGAGAGAACATGAGAGCTAGCAGACTGAACATGGGCTGGTTTTAAAGAACATTGCATTCCAACAACCTTCTGTGAGTGACACATATTTATTCTTACTGGAAGAGCAAAAGTCAATCACATAAAAACTCTGCATTTCAGGCTCGGGGTGTATGTTCAATTAAACAGCCCCAAAGCTGCTTCTGCAGATGCTTTGAATATAACTCACTGATGGGAGAAATTGACAAGGAGCTTTCTGAAGACTGACAGAAGTGCTGTCATTAAGACTGTGGTTTTCCCTGGGGCTTTCTTGCATGGAATCCTGCAGTTAATTAAGGTTTTGTCTGTACCTCTGGTTCTCAAACTTTGCCATTCTGATTGGATAGGTTGGGGGTGGGGTCCAGGAGTGTTGTCTTAAGTCTGTTTGAGCAGAGACATCACTTAGGTCCATCTAGTCAAAGCTATGGTTTTTCCAGTAGTCATGTATGAATATGAGAGTTGGACCATTAAGAAGGCTGAGCGCCAAAGAATTGATGCTTTTGAACTGTGGTGTTGGAGAAGACTCTTGAGAGTTCCTTGGACAGCAAGGAGATCAAACCAGTCCAAACTAGAGGAAATAAACCCTGAATATTCGTTGGAGGGACTGATGCTGAAGTTGAAGCTCCAATACTTTGGCCACCTGATGCAAAGAGTTGACTCACTGGAACAGAAGCTGATGCTGGGAAATACTGAGGGCAGGAGAAGGGGGCAACAGAGGATGAGATGATTGGATGGCATCATTGACTCAATGAACATGAGTTTGAGCAAACTCTGGGAGACAGTGAAGGACAGGGAAGCCTGGCATGCTACAGTCCACGGGGTCTCAAAGAGTGGGACATGACTCAACAACAACAACAATAGAATATTAGAGGCTGGGCAGGCTGAGGGGTTGGGGGTCGGGCGCAGCTCATAAACAGCAAACATTTACTTCACATAGTTCTGGAGGCTGAAAGGATCTGCTTCTTAATTCATAGATGGCCGTTTTCTCATTATAATCTCATGTGGCAGAAGGAATCAGATCTCTTTGTGGGGTCCTTTTTAAAAAATTGGTTAATTTTCAGCTGCGATGGGTCTTCATTGCTGCATGCAGGCTTTCTCTAGTTCATTGAGCAGGGCTATTCTTTGCTGCAGTGTGACAGCATCTCCTTGTGGGGGCTTCTTTTGTTGCCGAGCACAGGGTCTAGGCACAAGGGCTTCAGGAGTTGCAGCTTGCGGGCTCTAGAGAGCAAGGGCTCAGTGGTTGCATTGCATGAGCTCAGCTGCCCCTCGGCATATGGAATCTTTCCAGAGCAGGGACTGAACCTGTGTCCCCTGCATTGGCAGGCAGATTCTTAACCACTGGACCACCAGGGAAGTCCACGTACGGTCTTTTTTATTAGGGCTCTAACTCCATTCATGAGGACCCCACCTTCACATCCTAATGGACTATTGGAGGCCCCACCTCCTAACACCATCACAGGAGAGGTTAGAATTTCAACATGTGGATTTGGGGGTGAGTGTGTGGAGGCAAAAACATTTGGTCCATAACACATGTGTGTTTTCCAATAGTTCTCCACCCCTCCCCAGGTGATTCTGGCCTAAGATGGACCACTGTGCCTACCTTATTTTACACAAGTTATTAGGCCACAGAATAGATTGATCTTATTGGAAACTGTCAGTAATGAGAATCCCACTTCAAGATCCATCTAGAAAAGTCTATTTTTCTTATGTGCAACACCATTCATTGGTCTAGTGTTAAGCTCTAGCTAAATGCCACATTTCACAACGATGGGTATGTAAACACGGTCACATAATACTCCCAACTGTCTGCATATATTAGCTATTCTCTCGACTCCTGCCATTAAGTAAAGTGGGGGCCACTCATAAGAACGTACAAATAGTATTGGAATTACTCAGCATAAACCTCCAGCCTGTGTGTGTGCTAAGTAGCTTCAGTGTCCGACTCTTTTCGACTCCATGGACTGTAGCCTGCGAGGCTCCTCTGTCCATGGGATTCTCCAGGCAAGAATAGAGGAGTGGGTTGCCATGCCCTCCTCCAGGGGATCTTCCTGACCCAGGAATCAAACTCGTATCTCTTATTTCTCCTGCATTGGTAGACAGGTTCTTTACCACTAGCGCCACCTGGGAAGCCCAAACCCCCAGCTTCTCATTTTTTAATTGAAGTGTAGTTGGTTTACAATCTTGTATTAGTATCTGGTGCACAGCAAAGCGATTCAGTTATACATATATATACATATTCTTTTTTATATACTTTTTCATTATGGCTTATTACAAGATATTGAATCTAGTTCCCTGTGTCATACAGCAAGACTTTATTGTTTACCTATTTTAGATATAGTCCTGTGGATCTGTTAGTCCCAAACTCCTAGTTTACCCCACCCCTTTCCCCTTTGGTAATCATAAATTTGTTTCCTATATCTGTGAGTCTATTTCTGTTTCATAAATAAGGTCATTTGTGCCATATATAGATTCCATATATAAGCAACATCACCTGATATTTTTCTTTGTCTGACTTCCTTTTCACTTATTCTGATGATCTCTGGGTCCATCCATGTTGCTATGGCATTGTTTCATTCTTTTTTATGACCGAGTAGTATTCCATTGTATGTATGTCCCCACAGCTTCTTCATCCATTCATCTGTCGATGGACACGTGTTGCTTTTATGTCCTGGCCATTGTGAATAGTGCCGCTATGAACGCTGGGGTGCACGCATCTTTTCAGATACATGAGTGCCATGGGCCGCTTGGTGAGAAAGTGAACCGCCTTTCAATTCTCTTCCATGCCTGGTTGAGTCAGGCAGAAGACCTCAGTGAGGTGCCAGCCTGTTCCCTAACTTCTCAACAATGACTCCTGCTGTCTGTAGCCAAAAGCCTTCCGTGGTGGCCAGAATCAGGCAGAATTTGACAATGACAACAGCCAACATTGATCACGTTTCAGCGTTCAGGATTTTGGGTTACGTATGTGTGTGCCCAGTTGCTTCAGTCGTATCCAACTCTTTGAGACCCTATGGATCTTAGCCTGTCAGGCTCCTCTGCCCACAGGGATTCTCCAGGCAAGAATACTGGAGTGGGTTGCCGTGCCCTCCTCCCGGGGATCTTCCTGGCCCAGGGATTGAACCGTCGTCTCCTGCGCCTACTGCATTGAAGGCAATTTCTTTACCTACTGAGCCATCCGTGAAGCCCAATAAGATGCTTAAGTACCCTCCAGCAGGTCTAAGACAGAGCCCCATAAACAACACAATGAAACTTCCAACTCAAACTATGAACAGTCCCACCCAGCAGGACAAACAAAGCCACAAATAACTTCACATCAGCTCAGATAGGAGTTTCCTGCCAAGGGAGTCTTGGCACCCAATTTACTAAAAATAAAATTGTTTTTTCAAGCGTTTTTTGGGATTTTGGAATTGCAGGAAAAGGGCACGAACTCTGTGCTATGACTACAACTCCTTTCACAGAAACATGGGGCACAGAGAGGTCCAGGAACCTGCCCGAGGTAACACAGCAGGAAGTATCAGAAACGGGAAGTAAGCTTGGACCATGCAGCCCCAGAGCCAAGGCTGCTTCACAGCAGGATGGAGTAAGTCCATGGATCCACGGGACTTGGGACCTACTGAGGAAGCTAAAGCCAAGGATGGTGGACATTCTCTCTCTTGCTTCCCAGATTCCTCTCAGAGCATCATCTCAAATATACAAGCTGGCAGAACATTGCCCTTGCTATGCTGGCAGCTCTGGAGGCAGGGAAGAGGAGGATGGCAGGAAGGAAAGGGAAGAAAATGAGGAGAGAAGAAGTGAACTCTGGAGATGGTTCTGGTGGACACGTTACCAGCAGTCAAATGTCAGGAGGATGGCAGGAAGGAAAGGGAAGAAAATGAGGAGAGAAGTGGTGAACTCCGGAGATGGTTCTGGTGGACACGTTACCAGCAGTCAAATGTCAGAGGGAAAGAGCAAAACCCAGAAGAAATGTGCAAGTTAATCTGCAATTAAGTCATCCTGGTCATGATTTGGGGAGATGCCATGAGCATGACTTTGACAGTGTCACCCAAGGATCGCTGACTTCAGTGAGGACGTGGGAAGAACCACCTAAGGAGGGACACCTCAAAGTCCAGGCAGAGCTCAGGGGCCAAAGCTGTCATCGGCTACTTTGCAAAGAAAACAGGGAAAGACAGTAGTTCAATCACACCTAGACAGCGCGCGGCGTACAGTCACATCATACTTAAATAACCGAAGGTGTTTACCAGAAAGATGATCCCTTTAATGCCCTGGTCTAAGTACGTCTCCCACTAGTTACTGGGCACCCATCAGTGCCAGAACCATCACGAGGGGGCTGCATGAAAAAACCAGCATGACTGCCACCCTGGGGGGCATCCAGCCTGGGGTGGGGGTGGGGAAGTGAGGCTGTGGACAATAAAAGCAAGTGCGCATGTCTGAACTGTGCAGAGGGTTATGGAGGAAAAATACAGGGTAGGGGGATAGACAATATGGGGTGGGGATGAGGTGATAAGTTGGGGGCACCAAAAGCCTCTCAAGAAGGAGACAGTTTAGTTGAAGGGGAAGGATGCTCCTGGGGGCCTGGATGTGGGTGGAACCGGCGGGAGCAAGGGGCAGGGAGATCAGAGCAGGAGAGTGAGGGGGCTGACGGGGGCCTGGGGAACTGAGACGGGAGCTGCATTTTCTCTGCAACCACAGGAAGTCACCCAGGGCTTTTCTACTGGAATGGATGGACAGGATCTGAGTTGTTTGTTTGTTTTTTAATTTGTTTTTTTAAAGATTTATGTGTATGTTTTGGCTATTGTGGGTCTTCCTTGCTGCACACTGGCTTTCTCCAGTTGCAAGGAGTGGGGGCTACTCTTTAGTTGTGGTCCGCAGGCTTCTCATTGTGGTGGCTTCTCTTGTCACGAAGCACAGACTCTAGGCGTGCTGGCTTCAGTAGTTGTGGCCCACGGGCTTAGTTGCTCTGTGGCATGTAGGATATTCCCACACCAGGGATGGAACCTGTGTCCCCTGCATTGGAAGGCAGACTCTTAACCACTGGACCACCTCGAAAGTCCCAAGATCTGCATTGTATAAAGGTCCCTTTGGTGGCCAGGAGGAGAGTGCATAGGTGGAATGGCGGAGGCTGTTATAACCATCCAGACAAGACCCAGTCATGCCTCTGAAGAGTCCCGGTTGAGCAGTATTCTGGGGACAGAGTGCCCGAGAGACAGACAGAAGCAGCACAGATACAGAGGTGCGGGGCTCCTGATGTGTGCTCACTGCCTCACTTGCTGCAGACAAAGGTGGAAGCCCCTGGGAAGGGGGCTTGAGTCGGCTGCCAGGGTCCCCCTTCCTTCTCCTATAGGATCACCCCTCGTGCCTGCAGTCCCCAAAGATCCTAAACAGGCCATCTGGCTGAATTCTGCAAGTGCTAAGAAGTCACCGGCATCTCTTTGCTCTGAACTCCAGGATCAACTTCAAAGGCACCTACAGGGCTGATTGCTAGAGCAAGCTGTGCACCACATTTGCTGTCCCGATATCTAGTCATTAGAAGAGTCCACCAGGCCCCTGGTAAGAGGAGCTCACAGAGTGGCGGGCAGAGAATTGGCTGGCAGCTCTGGGGACAGATGGGCTGCCCTGATAGCTCAGTTGGTAAAGAATCCACCTGCAATGCAGGAGACCCCGGTTTGATTCCTGGGTGGGGAAGATCCACTGAAGAAAGGATAGGCTACCCATTCCAGTATTCTTGGGCTTCCCTTGTGGCTGAGCTGGTAAAGAATCTGCCTGCAAAGCGGAAGACTTGGGTTTGATCCCTGGGTTGGGAAGATCCCCTGGAGAAGGGAAAGGCTACACACTCCAGTATCCTGGCCTGGAGAATTGCATGGACTGTATAGTCCAAGGGGTCGCAAAGAGTTGGACAAGACTGAGCGACTTACTTCACTCACTGGGGACAGAGGGTCCCTTCAGTGTGGTCAGGCCAGGTCACAAAGGCCACTCTCCTAACTGCAAGCCCCCTAACTACAATGACGTTTTTTTAATACTTATTTATTTGGCTGTGCTAGTCTTAGTTGTGGCACACTGGATCTTTAGTTCTGACATGCAAACTCTTAGTTGCAGCATGTGGGATCTAGTTCCTTGACCAGGGACTGAACCCCTACATTGGGAGCATGGAGTCTTAGCCACCAGACCACCAGAGAACTCCCCAGTTACTTGTTTTTAAAAAAGAAAAAATCTAATTCTATTGCATGTTGCATAGATTGCAAAACAGTTATTCCTCTTAAAGTATGTTGAATGTGTATTGTTTACACACGGACACATATTCTGCATCATGGTGACTAGGGATGGTCAAAGGCTTGAAATTGAATATATTAATATTTAATGAAGTAACTAAAAACTCTCACTTTCAAAAAACAAAGCCCCCAAACTATAATGTACTTGCTCACAAGCAGAGAGGACCTGCACAGCGGGTGGGTCCCAGAAGCCCACATGTAGCCTGTGAGAAGCAGGCCACCGGCAGAGGTCAGGCCAGAAGGCCAAGTCCGAGATGCTTTCTCCTGCCCTGGAAAGGCAAATGAAGACTCTACAGTTGGGGGGGGGGGAAAAACTGTCCCATATTCCTCCTATTTTAGGGGAATGTCAGACTTTGCCTGATGGCCTGAAGCAAGACCCTGGACCAGAACCAGGAAGGGCCCTGCGCTCCATCCCTGATCCACTGCGTGGCCTGGCCTGGCCTTTCCTGAGCATTGAGCCCCACCTGGTGGCTCTGCGCTCGTCTTCACCTGGCCAAGCCTGGCTCTGTGCAGCATCACTCAGTGCTGTGCCCACCTGGGGCATCCCTTGCCATCTGTGTCTTTCTGATCCCACAGACCAGCCACAGGCAAAGAAGCCAAAGAAGACTGGGACTTAGAAAGACGTCCGCTTTCCCCAGGGACTTGGACAAAATCATGAGCAGAATCCTTTTAGAGGACGGTCCTATGGAAAAGTGTCCCTTCTCTCCCCAGACGAGAGAAGGGGAGGGAGGGAGAGAGTTGGAGAGGGAGGCAGAGACTGAAAGAGAGACACAGACGTGTGGCAGGGAGGCTGAGACACAGATAGAGGGAGAGAGACAGAAACAGAGGCAAAGTCAAAAACAGACAGCGATAAAGGAGAGACAGAGAGACACAGAGAGCAGGAGAGACCCACACAGACACAGAGTGGAGGCGGATCCAGAGACACAGACCCAGACACAGAGAGAGAGAGAGACACAGACAGAAGAGGGAGAGTCAGAGAGTGAGAGACAGAGACAAAGGCAGAGACAAGGACATACAGAGACAGAAGGAGAAACAGAGACAGAGAAAGGAGAGACAGAGGGAGTGCAAGACAAAGAGAGACATGGAAGCAGAGGAGAGACAGAGACAGAGGGAGAGGTGGCCACAGGAGGAATCCTGTGCAAAGGCTCTCAGCAACGGCTGAGCAGACTCTGCCATCAGGCTGCGGGTTCGAGTCCCCGCCCCACCACCTCCAGCCTGTGTGGGGTACTCGTGAGAAATAATAAGAGAAATGGGCACAGTTCCTCCAAGGGCACCCAGCACCCAGAGGAGGTCAGGCAGGGACCACCTGCCCCATCACTCACTCCCTCTCCTGAGAGCAGTTCCACCAGGCACGCAGCCCCACCACCCACTCTGCGCTCTGGAAGTGTGGCCAGTGCGGGCCGAGGAACCGCATTTTTAATTATTCACTTGAGTGGACTTAAATTTAAATTTTAAAACTGGTGCTGGAGTCAGGTATTGCAAAGCTTTTCAAGTGTATTTGGAACAGCCTGCATACGCGCATCTACTTTCCCAACTGCAAACGATATGGAGTCTCAATGCAAACCAAGTAGTTCAATACAAATTTAATCTCCAGATGGAGATGAGCTGGTGTGTAAAATACACACAAGATTTCAGAGACTTAAAAAAAAAAAAAAAGAATGTAAAGATCTCATTAAACAGTATTCATACCGGGTTTCCCTAGTGGTCGAGTGGTTGGGAGTCCACTGGCCAATGCAGGGACATGGGTTTGATCCCTCGTCCAGGAAGATCCCACATGGTGCAGAGCAACTAAGCTTGTGCGCCACAACTGCTGAAGCCCACATGCCTAGAGCCGGTGCTCTGCAACAAGAGAAGCCACTGCAATGAGAAGCCTGCTCACTGCAACAAAGAGAAGCCCCCGTTCACTGAAACTAGAGAAAGTTCAGACGCAACAACGAAGAACCAGAGCAACCATAAATAAATCTTTTAAAAAAATATTTATATCGATTACATGTTGAGAGGATGCAAGTTTGGCTAGATGGAGCTAAATAAAACATATTGTATTATTGATATGAATTTCATCTGTTTCTTTTTATTTTCTTTGAACCTGGCTATTAGGAAATTGTAACTCCTACACGTGGTTGGACTCACCCTGGTCCCGGGACCAGGCCATGCACCTGATCCCAGATTTTCAAGCAGACAGTCATTTTGTTCAAGGTGCAAAGCTGTCATCTCAGCATAATTATCAATAGCACCCTCTTTGAGACTTCACTGGCAGTCCAGTGATTAAGACTCTGCACTTCCAATACATGGGACATGGATTTAATCCCTGGTCAGGGAAATAAGACCCCACATGCTGCAAAGTGTGGCCAAAAGTTTAAACACAAATAATAACACCACTTTCACTCTCAAAGATATCCTGGTTTTGCACAATGAACAATATGGTCACCCTAAAGGGCAAATCCATATAAATAAATGTTATATTGACTTGGGATTTAGTTCGCCCTGGCCTTTGACTGTATGGATCATGACAAACTCTGGAAAATTTTTAAAGAGATGGGAATACCAGACCACCTGACCTGCTTATTGAGAAATCTATATGCAGGTCAGGAAGCAACAGTTAGAACTGGACATGGAACAGACTAGTTCCAAATAGGGAAAGGAGTACATCAAGGCTATATATTGTCACCCCCCTTATTTAACTTACATGCAGAGTACATCATGAGAAACTCTGGGCTGGATGAAGTACAAGCTGGAATCAAGACTGCCGGGAGAAATATCAATAACCTCAGATATGCAGATGACACCACCCTTATGGCAGAAAGCAAGGAAGAACTAAAGAGCCTCTTGATGAAAGTGAAAAGAGGAAAGTGAAAAAGTTGGCTTCAAACTCAACATTCAGAAAACTAAGATCATGGCATCTGGTCCCATCACTTGATGGCAAATAGATGGGGAAACAGTGACAGACTTTATTTTTGGGGGGCTCCAAAATCACCGCAGATGGTGATTGCAGCCATGAAATTAAAAGACGCTTGCTCCTTGGAAGAAAAGCTATGACCAGCCTAGACAGCATATTAAAAAGCAGAGACATTACTTTGCCAACAAAGGTTCATCTTGTCAAAGCTATGGTTTTTCCAGTAGTCATGTATGGATGTGAGAGTTGGACTATAAAGAAAGCTGAGTGCTGAAGAATTGATGTTTTTGAACTGTGTTGTTGGAGAAGACTTTTGAGAGTCCCTTGGACTGCAAGGAGATCAAACCAGTCCATCCTAAAGGAAATAAGTCCTGAATATTCACTGGAAGGACTGATGCTGAAGCTGAAATCCTAATACTTTGGCCACCTATGCGAAGAGCTGACTCATTTGAAAAGACTCTGATGCTGAGAAAGATTGAAGGTGGGAGGAAAAGGGGACGACAGAGGATGAGATGGTTGGATGGCATCACCGACTCAGTGGATATGAGTTTGAGTAAATTCCTGGAGCTGGCGATGGACAGGGTGGCCTGGCGTGCTGCAGTCTGTGGGGTCGCAAAGAGTCGGACACGACTGAGCGACTGAACTGAACTGAACTGAGTTTGCCCTGAGCTTCCTTTGGGCTTCAGTGGAAATCCGATCAACAGTGAACATTCATCTGTGCTTTTACATTTTGAAGGGACTGGTTGGGGGCTTATACATCATGTGTTAGTGCTAAGTTCACTCAGTCGTGTCTGACTCTTTTCGACCCCGTGGGCTCTAGCCCTCCAGGCTCCTCTGTCCATGGGATTTTTCCAGGCGAGAACACTGGAGTGGGTTGCCGTGCCATCCTCCAGGGGATCTTCCCGACCCAGGGATCGAACCCACACCTCTTATGTCTCCTACATTGGCAGGCAGGTTCTTTACCACCAGCGCCACTTATTTAATATCCAAGAATCCTAAATGTTTGACTAAAAAGTTAAAAATTTGCTTTACAAATATCATATATTGATGCATATATATGGAATCTAGAAAGATGGTACTGATGAGCCTATTCACAGGGCAGCAATGGAGATGCAGACATAGAGAACAGGCTTGTGGACAAGGTGGGGGAGAGGAAGGAGAGGGTGAGATGAATGGAGAGAATGGCAAACCAATATTGTAAAGCAATCATCAATCGAAAATAGATAAATAGAATTAAAAAGTTAAACACTTGTTTTGAATAAAAAGAGAAATGATATTTTGCATGACGCTGGCCAGATCTCACAAGGAGAACGTCTCGCTGTATTGAACCTAATTCCAGAGCTCTGCAGACTATATAGCTCCCAGGGGGCAGCCAATGACATCACCCAGCGGTCAGCACCGTGAATATGATTAACTCTGTATCCACACAGCTCTCCTCTGAGACCAAGGACGGAATTCAACCCCACGTGCTTTCTGCTGTTCCCCAAAGACCAACATCATTATCTCCATCTTAAGGATCAAGGACTGAGTGCAGGAAGAAGAAATGTGTCCAGGATCACTCATATTTCGAGTGGAAAACTCAAGTTCCAAACACAGCCTGAAGGAGGCTGCTATGTCTCCGACATGCCTCACTTCTTCCAAACCTGAAACTTTGGATTGACTATCAAAGTTTGAAAATCAAACAGTCTTAGTAAAAGTGCATGACGAACACAAAGAAGAGAGGCCGGAACAAAATACATACATGATAAATGTTAGCTGTCATCATCATTATTACAAAAGTTATGATTTTCTTTACAGTTGCCTAAAAAACAAACAGAACCTCCCAGCAAAATTAGTTTGGACCACACTTCAAAAGTCTGTCCTTGAGAAAGAATATAGATTCACAGTTTCTACTAAATGTCAAATGGATTTTAATTCTGAAGCTATAAAATGGTGCCATAAAATAGCTCAGCTCTTTTCTTCCTAAAAAGAAAAAGAATGAGATTGTCGAGGTAACAACAACAAAAAAATCAATGTTTAGTAGGTTTGGAAAGCTTCATGTAAATTAAGGTTTTCCATGGTTGAGGTGTATAAAAACAGAGGTTATTTTGTTCCTACCACAGCTGAATATTTTTAATCATCATTTTGTTGAAAATCCAAAATATGAGTTTTTGCATTTTATATGTATGTATGTGGCTTTCCCAGGTGGCTCAGTGGTAAAGAGTCCGCTTGCCTGCCAATGCAGGAGACACAAGAGACGAGGGTTTGATCCCTGGGTCGGGAAGATCTCCTAGAGTAGGAAATAGCAGCCCACTTTAGTATTTTTGCCTGGAAAATCCCATGGACAGAGGAGCCTGGCAGGCTACAGTTCATGGGGTTGCAAAGAGTTGGACAGGACAGAGCAAATGCACATGTGTGTACGTATGTATGTATCTATGTATATATGTAACTATGTATCCATCTGTGTTTCTATGTATCTATCTATATTAACTTTATGAAGCTGACACCCTTGCATGGAAGTCCCTTCTTAATAAGTGAGACAGAGCTTCGAGGACATATTTGAATACACATTTGAAATAAATCTCACAAACACTGACAACCAGTCAGTGGTTAATTTCATCTGAGCTCCTGAACCGAGATGACAGCAACCGCAGCCACTGACTTGTGGAAAATGCACATTTGTTTTTAAAGCAACAGCTCCCACTCCATGCTAGGTCGAGTCTGATCATGACTATGAAACAAAGCCACGTGTGATATCTGTGTCTAGCACATGTTTCAAAATGTGATATTAAAAAGGAAAAAAAAAAAAAACACCACAGCCTCCTCCTGTTTGAAACATAGAGCGGTTCTATTTTTTTTTTTTTTTAACATCCTTTGTAAAAGTAACATTAAAGAGTTGGAATCAAAATAGGCCCAAGCCTTAACTTTGTCAGTGCTTCGGGGCTGTGTCTGATAACTCACAGGAAGCCGGTAACCAGCAGAAATAACTTGGATGTGTCAGTGACAGGATCGTTATTTGCAAATATTAAAAAGAATGTCTTACAAGGAACATGAAATGAAGTCAGGAGAGCCAAACTGTTCTTGTTCTAACACTGGACTTGATACACCCATTTGTAAGTGATGGCTATTCAGACACTTGCTGATAAAACTGCAGTGGTTTGAAATTGAGCTATAAAATAAATAGACAGTGTGTTTGGGAAGATAAAAATAAAATCTCTTTGCCCACGGGGAGACAATATCCTATGACCTCTGGCATGGCTGGTGCTGATGTGGAGAGATGCAGAACGTGGTAAAAAGCAATATGCTTTTGTCTAGAGAATCAGCAGGGAACCACTACACACTCTTCATTTCCTGGTATTGTTTTGGCTTTTAGGGGTTACTATTCAAAGGAAAGGGCTTCCCCGATGGCTCAGCTTCCCCAGTGGTTCAGTGGTAAAGAACCTGCCTGCAATGCAGGAGATGCAGTTTCGATCTCTGGGTTGGGAAGATCCGCTGGAGAAGGAAATGGCACCCTGCACCAGTATTCTTGCCTGGAGAATCCCATGGACAGAGGAGCCTGGCAGGCTACAGTCCATGGGGTCACAAAAGAGTCAGACATGACTTAGCAACTAAAAAATAACATGTGCACTGCGTGCATGCTAACTTGCTTCAGTTGTGTCCAACTCTTTTTGACCCCATGGACTGTAGTCTCCAGGCTCCTCTGTCCACGGGATTTTCCAGGCAAGAATACTGGAGTGGGTTGCCCCGCCCTCCTCAAACAACACTCAAAGGAAAGGGCTTCCACAGTGGCTCAGTGATAAAGAACCCGCCTGCAATGCAGGAAATGTGGGTTTGATCCCTGGATCTGGAAGTCTGCTGGAAGAGGAAATGGCAACCCACTCCAGTATTGTGGCCTGGAGAATTCCATGGACAGAAGATTCTGAAGGACTACAGTCCAAGGGGTCACAAAGCGTCAGACACAACTTACTGACTAAACAACAACAACACGAGCTATAGGGCATCAAGGGCTCTCCTTTTGCTGATAACGGTACCCAGAGCCTTGGGCTGAGTGCCGTACCCACGGCTCAGCCCTGTATATCATCAGCTGCTTTAACCTCTATGCGCTGTTAAAATTAGTTCCACTTGTCCCGAGGAGAAGATGGAGCTTGGAGACTCAGGTTAAGGCTACACGCCCTGCACAGGGTCCTGGGGATTTAAAGGCACATCCTTGGAACTTCAGACCTTGGGGCTGGAACCCCCTCACACATATCCTGGAAGGTCCTGGCACACACGTGTGCCCTGGATGGCACTGTGCCCATCATCTGTGCCCAACGTCAACTGCACTGGCCTTTATTTTAATTTCAGATGCACACATGTATCAGACACATACATGTATGAACACAACCATGCTGCCTCTTCTGTACATTGTTTTGAAGAACTGCAAGGGATCAGATATATGGCAGTCTTCTGAATACTGGGGGATATTCCAGAAGCATAGGATTATACCTGAAGAACACCTGCATCAGAAACCAGAAATCTATTTGGAAGTTTGGGGTTAGTAGATAAGAAGGCAATGGCACCCCACTCCAGTACTCTTGCTTGGAAAATCCCATGGGCGGAGGAGGCTGGTGGGCTGCAGTCCATGGGATTTCGAAGAGTCGGACACAACTGAGCGACTTCACTTTTTGAGAAGGAAATGGCAACCCACTCCAGTGTTCTTGCCTGGAGAATCCCAGGGACGGGGGAGCCTGGTGGGCTGCCGTCCATGGGGTCGCACAGAGTCGGGCACGACTGAAGCGACTTAGCAGCAGCAGCAGCAGGTGCAACCTACTATATATGGCATGGATAAATGACAAGATCCTACTGTAGAACACAGGGAACTATATTAAATATCCTGTGATAAACCATGATGGAAAAGAATATGAAAGAGAATGCATACATGTATATACATATATCACTGAATCACTGTCCTATACAGCAGAAACTAACACATTGTAAATCAACTATATTTCAATAAAATAAACTTTAAAAAAAGAAACTAGAAATTCAAGCATCTAAGAAGGAAAGTGACTTGCTCAAGGTCATGGTAATCAACACCAGCAGCATCAGAAATAGAACCCAGGTCTCATGTTTCTGGAAAGTCCCTAGGTTTCTTTTAGTGACATGTCCAAGAGGCTGCCCATGTGACCAAGTGACCCTGTGTTCCATATACTCTTCTACTGATTACAGTAGGTCCCCTACATGTAAACCTTCAAGTTGCTAGCTTTCAAAGATGCTAATTCGCATTCGCAAGTCCAATCATGTAGGGAGTGGCAACCCACTCCAGTATTCTTGCCTGGAAAACCACAAGGACAGGGGAGCCTGGTGGGCTACAGGGGTTGCAAGAGCGAGACAGGACTTAGCAACTAAACCACCACCACTGGCGCACGTTGTCACGTGCCTCCTCTACGAGTGGCTGTGCTTTTGTGTACTTTACTGCTCAGTACTGTATACAGTACAGGAGTACAGCATCTTTATTTCAAGTCCAGGATGCCCAGAAACAAGCCTGAGAGCAGCGGCGGAGAAAGGATGAAGAGAGACAAGAGGCAGAAGGAGTAACTGAAGAACTGAAGAGACTCATGATGCAGGAAATGGCCTGGGGGTTTTCTTTACTTGAGGAGGCACTGGTATGTTCTGAGGCACAGGGCCCTCATGTCGAATGGTACATGAAGCTTGCAGCAGACGTTCAGAAAGCAATCCAGTGCTACTGTGTCATCTATGATGAGAAAAAAAGAGCTACTACCCAGACATCACTGGATTGTTTTTTTAAGAGGGTCGATAGAATTAAATCCAGCAAGGAACCGGAACCTGAGCCATCAACATCAGGCGTGAGTGAAGTTGCAGCTTGCCCTCCGTCTCCTGTTGCTGACAATCCTTCAGCTCTGCCTTCTCCCACCTCCTCTCCCTCCTCTAGTCAGTTCACTCAGCGAGTGAACTCGTCTGTTCACTCACTGCCAGCCCCTGTATGTCAATTGTCTTACTGTATTTTTCAAGGTCCTGCACCGTAAGATTAAAAATGTTTTCTTAATTGTTTGCTTTTTATGTAGTATTTATATGAAAAGTATTATAACCCTATTGCAGTACAGTACTATATAGCCAATTGTGTTCGTTGGGTACCTAAGCTAATTTTGCTGGACTTACAAACAAACTGGACTTATGAATGTGCTCTCAGAATTGGGCTTGTTTGTCTGTAGGGGACTTACTGTGTAAAGGGAACACTGAGAGCTAATCACAAAGATGCAAATTACAGACTCTCTGAACCACAGGCGGATGAAAACGACTCAGACCAGGTGAATACAGAGAAATCGCTCTCCTTTACCTGAGGGTCTGAAAACAGCAATCCTGTAACTTCATGCTTCACCACCGCAGAGTTTCCGGGGATGTTCCTCGCCAACACTGGAACTTCCAAATCCATTGCCTGAAAGGATGTAAAGGGCAAAGGAGACAGGTGGGCGATCACTGTCAGAGTCTGTGTGGTGAGATGAGCCAATCTGTGACAGAATGACTCCTTAGTTTCACTGGAGCTCTGGCACCACCCAAAAAATCACCCCAAAACTTTGCCCAAAGTGGTTTCCCAACACAAATTCCGGATTTTCCAACTACACACTGAATCTTAATGACTGACTGTATTTGCAATTGTTGGCAAACTATATACTGTAATGGCCTATCTTACTGCAACATCACAAAGAAACCTTCTCTTTCTCCAATGTTCAGTTCACCCTTCTTCAATGGCAGCCTGGAGTACACTTTTTGAAAATATTTACCTATTTATTTGGCTGCACCGGGTTTTGGTTGCTGCTCGCAGGATCTCCATGGTGGCATGTGAACTCTTAGCTGTGGAATGTGGAATCTAGTTCCCCGACCATGGATCGAACCCCAGCCCCCTGTATTGGGAGCATGGAGACTTTGCCACTGGAGCAGCAGGGAAGTCCTTGGAGTATACAGTTTTAATTATCATCATTCTCACTTTCCTTGATGGGTAATTTTCTTTCAGCACCAGCCATATGATTGCCACCAGATCTGTACACATCCCTTTGGCATGGATACAGACGCAAGGAGGAATAAGATTTATCACCTGATTACCCACTAAACAACCTTTCCAGTCTCAAATGCCTGGGATCAGCCAGCATGGGGTTCCTCATGTTGATAAAAGTCTCCAAGTCATAAATTTCCCTTCTCATCTTATAGGGTAAAGATTGGGACCCTCCACTATCATTAGAATCAAAGCTATGGTTTTTCCAGTAGTCATGTATGGATGTGAGAGTTGGACCATAAAGAAAGCTGAGCGACAAAGAACTGATGCTTTTGAACCTGTGGTGTTGGAGAAGACTTTTGAAAGTCCCTTGGACTGCAAGGGGATCAAACCAATCAATCCTAAAGGAAATCAACCCAGAATATTCCTTGGAAGGACTGATGCTGAAGCTCCAATACTCTGGCTACCTGATGCAAAGAGCCAACTCATTGGAAAAGATCCTGATGCTGGGAAAGATTGAGGGCAGGAGGGAAAGAGAGAGGCAGAGGATGAGATGGTTGGATGGCATCACTGACTCAACACATGAGTTTGAGCAAACTCCAGGGGATAGTGAAGAACAGGGAAACCTGGCATGTGCAGTACATGGGGTCAAAAAGAGTTGGACACAACTTAGCAACTGAACAACAACAACTCTCATTACACTTGGGAACAAGAAAACTCAGCAGCATGGGCAGAAAGTAACTCCGCATCTCAGCGTTAGGGTCACAGCCCCCTTATGAGCCCACTATTTGGGCCTTGGGTTCCGACCTCCAGTGAGTACCATCTGGCATTTTGGAAAAGACCACAGTCCAAGAATCACAAAACTGTGGTCTTGCCCTGGTGGGAGCTTTGCTCTCGACTGACACGGCAGGTTTCAAATCCATTCCTCATCACCATCATTTTGGGGAGACAAAGTTCATCTTAAACAGCAAGGATTTACTGTATAGCATAAGCAACTGTATATTCAATATCTTATAATAACCTATAATAGAAAAGAATTGGGAAAAAAGAATATAGATGCATACATATAACAGGATCACTTTGCTGTACAGCTGAAACTAATATTATATTGTAAATCAACTATACTTCAATAAAAGAGAAAGAAAAAAAAAACATGTCATTTAAAAAGCATATGGAAATGCTATTTTCATTCAGCCAAGATGTGACATTAAGGATGGTTGATTCTCAAGTCAGTTTCTTTAGGTGTAAAGTTACCTCTTCAAAAAGGCAAAGTCTGAGAACATGACTGTGCTGTGACGCTGGTCCTGATGCACATGGTGCCTGGGAATGTCTTGGGGAGATGGTGTTTGGAGATGAGCGAGCTTACCCTCTGAACCCTTCAGGTCATGATCTGGGAAAGGGGGAGTGTTGGGGAGGGGCACTTGGAGCAGAAATCAGCTCAAATCTGGTGCCTGGGGCCCCATTTAGGGACTAAGAAGAGAAAACATCAGAGCTCAAGAGGTACCAAACACTTACTCAGGTTTGCAGTCACTGGATTTCTCTTGCCCACCATGAGCTCTTCAAGCATCCAGCAAGTGGGTGGAAGCTTCACATTTGAACTTTTAAAAAAGCTTCGTTGGGGCGTCCCCTGGTGGTCCAGTGGTTAAGACTCTACCTCCCACTGCAGGCGGTGTGGGTTTAATCCCCAGTTGGGGAATTACGATTCTACATGCCGGGCGTTGTGGCCAAACAATGAACAAATAAAAATAAATTTAAAAGCTTTGTCTCTGGTGCACCATCCTCAGCCGGGCTGATAAGGGTTTTCAGAGACATGACCCCCCAGTCTACGTTGCAGAACAGTCTTTAGAAACACAGCCACCAGGGCTCTGTATCAACACAGTAAGTGAGTTTTTGAAGGGTGCCTTATATAGGTGTCTATATTGGGCTTCCCAGGTAGCTCAGTGGTAAAGAATCAGCCTGCCAATGCAGGAGACATGGGTTCTATTCCTGGGTCGGGAAGATCCTCTGGAGGAGGAAATGCAACCCTCACCAGTATTCTTGCCTGGGAAATCCCATGGACAGGAGAGCCTGGTGGGTGACAGTTCACGTTTAAAAGAAATGTGTCTTATCATATGGGATTTTTACATGCCTCTCAAACAAAACAAGGGCTTCCCAGGTGGCACTGCTGCTGCTGCTGCTGCTAAGTCGCTTCAGTCATATCCGACTCTGTGCGACCCCATAGACGGCAGCCCACCAGGCTCCTCCGTCCCTGGGATTCTCCAGGCAAGAACACTGGAGTGGGTTGCCATTTCCTTCTCCAATGGATGAAAGTGAAAAGTGAAAGTGAAGTCACTCAGTCCTGTCTGACTCTGCGATCCTATGGACCATAGCCCACCAAGCCCCTCCATCCATGGGATTTTCCAGGCAAGAGTACTGGAGTGGGTTGCCATTGCCTTCTCCAGGTGGCACTTCTCCCAGGTGGCACTAGTGGTTAAGAACCCACCAGCCAATGGAGAATACGTAAGAGAACTGGGCTTGATCCTCGTATTGGGAAGAATCCCTGGAGGAGGTTATGGCAATCCACTCCAGAATTCTTGCCTAAAGAATCCCATTGACAGGGGAGGCTGGCGGGCCACAGTCCACAAGGTGGAAAAGAGTGGGACACAACTGAAGCGACTTAGCATGTACCCATGCATAATAAAACAATGCTAATTCTGAAAGGTCAAAAGATCCCCTCCCTCCAAAGTGAGATGCACTTATTCTGTGATTAACCATTTTGGATCTTTGAATTGATTTTAATGAAATCCACCCTCCATGGCTCCTCTAAAATCAGTTTCATTCAAAACCTTCATCCCAAAGGTTATTTTGGAGTTTTCAAAAGGAACACAGTGTCGGCATCTGAAAGCAGATGGAATTACTCAGAGCTGCCTTTCCTTTGAAGTAAATGAGATCTGACAGCAATTCATCTGCAATGAAATGCTGTATGTGCTGGCTACAAAATCATTCCCCAAATCCACTTTACCTTTTCTTAAGAAGGTGGGGGAGAGGAAATGTGTATTTACATACAAAGGAGCAATTCACCAAGGCTTGAGGACTGGTACTCTTAAGAATGTACATTTTTAAAGCTAATATGAAGAGTACAATGTACTGCTCCAGTGATTCTAGTTGAAAGCTGATTTTAAACCACAATGGAGATTAATGCTAATCATTAAGCTCAGATTGAGATATTGAGGCATTCAACATCTAGATGAAGAAGAACATGTCACAAATCCAGGCTCTGTGCTCTAAAAGCTTCCGAACACGAGAATTACAGGCGTCAGTATATAGCTTCTATCCCAGCCCACAGTATTTTATTTTTTTATGTTTGCTTTTTTAAATGATGCCACATTTGCAGAAAATATTAGGCATACAACATCAGTCATTTCTTAAGTTTACGGAGCATCATTTTTTTTTCCTGCTTTAATTATTTACCATGACCTCTGAAACATCAATATTCACAAATTGTACCTTTGGTCAGTAAATTCAACTAGTGTCCAAAGGAATAAATGGATGTTACAAACAACTTATGATACAATAATAGCATTGCTCTAATTAAGTAGACCCTGAAGTGAAAAACTAGGGTTATGAGAGTGTGGATGTGAAATGTGATTCAAAGACTTGGAGGACCAATGGCCAAACATTTCCTTTTCTGCAGGAGGTAGAAATAGATTCAAGGGATTCAAGGGATTAGATTCAAAGCGAATAGATTCAAGGGATTAGATCTGACAGAGTGCCTAAAGAACTATGACGGAGGTTCATGACATTGTACAGGAGGCAGTAATCAAGACCATCCCCAAGAAAAAGAAATGCAAAAAGACAAAACGGTTGTCTAAGGAGGCCTTACAAATAGCTGAGAAAAGCAGAGAAGCAAAAGGCAAAGGAGAAAAGGAAAGATATACCCATTTGAATGCAGGGTTCCAAAGAATAGCAAGGAGAGATAAGAAAGCCTTTCTCAGTGATCAGTGCAAAGAAATAGAGGAAAACAACAGAATGGGAAAGACTAGAGTTACCAAGGGAACATTTCATGCAAAGATGGGCTCGATAAAGGACAGAAATGGTATGGATCTAATAGAAGCAGAAGATATTAAGAAGAGGTGGCAAGAATACACAGAAGAACTGTACAAAAAAGATCTTCATGACTCAGATAACCACGATGGTGTGATCACTCACCTAGATCCAGACATCCTGGAATGTGAAGTCAAGTGGGCCTTAGGAAGCATTACTACGAACAAAGCTAGTGGAGGTGGTGGAAGTCCAGTTGAGCTATTTCAAATCCTAAAAGATGATGCTAGGAAAGTGTTGCACTCAATATGCCAGCAAATTTGGAAAACTCAGCAGTGGCCACAGGACTGGAAAACATCAGTTTTTATTCCAATCCCAAAGAAAGGCGAGAATGTTCAAACTACTGCACAATTGCACTCATCTCACATGCTAGCAAAGTGATGTCAAAATTCTCCAAATCAGGCTTCAACAGTACATGAATTGTGAATTTCCAGATGTTCAAACTGGATTTACAAAAGGCAGAGGAAACAGAGATCAAATTGCCAACATCCGTTGGATCATCGAAAAAGCAAGAGAGTGCCAGAAAAATATCTACTTCTGCTTCATTGACTATGCCAAAGCCGTTGACTGTGTGGATCACAACAAACTGGAAAATTCTTCAAAAGATGGGAATACCAGACCACCCTACCTACCTCCTGAGAAATCTGTATGCAGGTCAAGAAGCAACAGTTAGAACTGGACATAGAACAACAGACTGGTTCCAAATCGGGAAAGGAGTAAGTCAAAGCTGTATATTGTCACCCTGTTTATTTAACTTATATGCAGAGTACATCATTTGAAATGCTGGACTGGATGAAGCACAAGCTGGAATCAAGATTGCCAGGAGAAATATCAGTAACCTCAGATATGCAGATGACACCACCCTTATGGCAGAAAGTGAAGAACTAAAGAGCCTCTTGATGAAAGTGAAAGAGGAGAGTGAAAAAGTTGGGTTCAAACTCAACATTCAGAAAACTAAGATCATGGCATCTGGTCCCATCACTTCATGGCAAACAGATAAGGAAACAGTGAGAGACTTTATTTTTTGGGCTCCAAAATCACTGCAGATGGTGACTGCAGCCATGAAATTAAAAGACGCTTACTCCTTAGAAGAAGAAATTTTTAACCAACCTAGACAGCACATTAAAAAGCAGAGACATCACTTTGCCAACAAAGGTCCATCTGGTCAAAACTATGGTTTTACCAGTAGTCATGTATGGATGTGAGAGTTGGACTATAAAGAAAGCTGAGTGCTGAAGAATTGATAACTTTTGAACCGTGGTGTTGGAGGAGACAGACTCTTGAGAGTCCCTTGGACTGCAAGGAGATCAAACCAGTCCATCCTAAAGGAAATCAGTCCTAAATATTCATTGGAAGGCCTAATGCTGAAGCTGAAACTCCAATACTTTGGCCACCTGATGGGACGAACTGACTCACTCATACCAGGGAAAAGACCCTGATGCTGGGAATGATTGAAGGCAGGAGGAGAAGGGGGTGACAGAGGATGAGGTGGTTGGATGGCATCACCGACTCATGGGCATGAGTTTGAGTAAACTCTGGGAGTTGGTGATGGACAGGGAGGCCTGGCTTGCTGTATTGCAAGGGGTCACAAAGAGTTGGACACGACTGAGCGACTGAACTGAACTGAACTGAACTGAACATGGGGTTTTATCAAGTGCTAATCCATAGGACTTCTGCGGCATCCATTGTCTGCAAGTCATGTGTAAAGAACTATAGGAAATTCCATACATTTGATGGCTTGTGATTTAGGGATATGAAGACAACTCAGCACCAAAAGCTGGTTATGACAGGACAGATGGCATCTCTTCTTTACTAATACCACCCTTAAAGGAACCCAGCATACCATGAACCAACAGCAAAATAAGAGAAAGCAAAAACCCTTCTGTATTAAGTGCACACTGGTGATGACCTCAAGTCACTAGCACAAAGCCACTAAGATATCCAGGTAAGGGAATTCCCTGATGGTCCGGCAGTTGGCACTCCGCACTTTTACTACTGTAAGCCAGGGGTTTAATCCCTGGTCAGGGAACTAAGATCCCTGAAGTTCCAGGGCATGGCAAAAAAAAAAAAAAACAGAAAAAGTTTTAAAAGATATCCAGGTTGGGACTTTCCTGGCAGTCCAGTGGTTAAGACTCCATTTTATCAATGCAGGGAACACAGTTTCAATTCCTGGTCAGAGAACTAAGATCTCACATGCCATGCTGCACAGCCAAAAAACATTTTTTTAGATACCAAAAAAAAAGATATCCTGGGTAAACACCCAATTATGGAAAATGCTCAGTAAGAAGAGACTGCAAAGGGCTTCAAGGTTGGATTAAGTCCTCTACCCAAGAGTTGATACAGTCAAACTAGAGCCTGCCAGGTTTTCAAGAGCAGGGGCTTATTTCAATGCAGAGAACTCCAGCAATGGACTGCAAGGTTGTGCTGGGATGTGTATATTCAGCCCAAGCAGAGTACGCAATTTTTCTTTTCCTTTTGGCTGCACAGCACGGTGGCATGTGTAATCTTAGTTCCCCAACCAGGGGTCGAACCCTTGCCCCCTGCAGTGGAGGGTGTAGTCTTAACCACTGGGCAACCAGGAAAGTCCAGGAAGTGATTTTTCAGAGCTGAGCACTAGGTGGAGAGGTTCGGTCCACCCTCAGTCCCGCCCTCCTGTGCATCTGTAACCACTCCTCTGTGTGTTTCCACACCCACCCCGTCTTGTGCATAAGCCCATCCCTTTCTTATCCCCTAAATTCTGGGATCATTGCACACATTGAAAAGAGGGAGAAGAAATCAAGACAAAAGAAGGCTTCCTACAAAACACACCTTTATCCACATCCTGTCCCAGCCCTTCATAGTCTCCATCACCTTCCCACTGAAGCTACTTGGTGAGTCAGAGAGGTAACGCTATCCTAGTTTTATTTCATTTTGTCACTGGCAAGGAAAAATGGCAAGGAGAAAGAAAATAGTATTTTTAAATCCCAGCTAGAACTTCAAAACTACTTTAGAACTCCCGAAGAGACGCTGCTGTGCTTGTTAGCTTTAAGAAGCACACAGCTTTATTGACAAATGCATCACCTCCATAACTAAGAAAAGGGGTGATCGACAATTTCATATTTCCACTTTCAGGGCTCGTTAGATCATTACCTCCAGAATTGCGGCTGACATGCCTTCAGAGACAGAGCTATTCACCAGCGCGAAGCAATTCTTCATGACTGCATGGAGGTCTTCCTGAGCCATCTCCCTGATCAGTCGTACCCCAGGGGTCCTGAAACAACAGGGAGCAGAGAGCATCTATGGCTGGGAATCTTACAGAGAGAGGCTGGGCGGAGAGATGACAATTTTGGAGAAATACCTTAGATCACCAGGGAAGCATGATTGATAAAGAGTTCAGTACAGAAAACCATACTGGAGTGAGAATCTGTTCTATTTCCAGCCCTGATAAGGGAGGGACGAAGGCTGTGAACACATCAGCTTCCATCCTGAATCCTTCTGACCAACAAGACACATGATTCTCAGATACTGGACGTCAGAGATGTGGCTCTTGCCATTTTTCTCTGAATGATTTAGAAAACAGACCTTTCCTAAGAATGCAGCCTTTTTCCCAATGCTTTTTAAAAGATACTCAGAGAGGGTGAGTCCCCTGGTGGTCCAGTGGCTAAGATTCTGTGCTCCCAATGCAGGGAGCCTGGGTTCGATCCCTGGTCAGGGAACTAGAGTCCACATGCTGCAACTAAGACCCAGTTCAGTCAAATAAATAAATAAAGATAAATATTAGAAAAGATACTCAAAGAGATAATCATAGATGTATCATAAACAGAGAGAAATAGAAATAGTAAAACCAAGAGGGTAACACAACCTTTGTTACAGAGGTTTTGCCCTGTTTTATTTTTCTCACCTGACGGTACGGACATTCGTCCCCATTCCCCCAACCCTCTCCAGTCTCATGGTTTTGAGGTTATCATTTCACGTAACTGGTGATACTTTTACATACATGCATTCTGTATCCATGATTGCACATGGGGGTGAAATCAGTGTTTCCCAGTCCTCCTGGGTGGTGGAGTAGCCAGGAGGAGGAGCTGGGAAAGGGGGCTGACCCGCACGGGAGAGGATCCTTCTGGCTCTTGTCCTGCCCCATCTCCCCACTTAGAATACAGAAAGTGATGTGTGAGTTCTACAGCTACAGTCATCCTAGAAATAGAAGTCACAGGCAGGGAACACAAGAAAGAGAGACAGGAGACAATGTCTCTGAAGTCTTACCTGGTCCTGGACCAATGACCTCAGATTTTTTTGATGTGAGCAGTTAAAACCCCTGGGTGTGTAAGCCAGCATTGTTGGGTCTCTGTTGCTGCTGTTTAGTCGCTAAGTCGTATCTGACTGTTTTGGGACCTCGTGGACTGTAGCCAACCAGGCTCCTCTGTCCATGGGATTTTCCAGGCAAGAATGCTGGAGTGGGTTGCCATTTCCTCCTCCGGGGGATCTTCCTGGCCCAGGGATCAAACCTGCATCTCCTGCACTGGCAGGAGGATTCTTTAACACTAAGCCACCAGGGAAGCCCTGGTCTCTGTTACGGGCAAACACAATTGATAGCAAAGACTCTGGCAAATTGCTTTCCAGAGGAATGGCTGCAATTTTCACCCTCACCAGCAGATTTTTAGTCTTTTTTTTTTTTTTTTTTCGGTTTTGACCCACGAGGTAAGGGACAATTATAACTTCAAAGTGGGTTTCCTGAGCATTTCCTGACCTAGCGAGGTAGTATGTCTTCACACGTGCATCCACGCGACTGCTCCCTAGGGAACTGCTGATGCTCCCAGCATGTCAGCTTCCTGGCTTGTCAGTGGGGAAAGGAATAGTGCCCAGATTCTCACAGGATCATCAGGAGATTAAAGGAGGAATTATTAATGAAGTGTTGGGAACAGAGCCTCAGACATAGTGAATGCTGGGAACTGGGATTGTTTATCAGTCATTAGGCTTCCGCTCCTGCAAAACACCTATTCACTCCCTATGCTTATCTCTCTCTCTTTTTTTTTAATGTATTTCATCATGTCACTCAGCATGTGGGACCTCAGTTCCCTGTTGCTTCAGTCATGTCCAACTCTTTGTGACCCCATGGACTGTAGCCCACCAGGCTCCTCTGTCTATGGGATTCTCCAGGCAAGGATACTGGAGTGGGTTGCCATGCCCTCCTCCAGGGCATCTGCCCAACCCAGGAATTGAACCTGCATTGGCAGGCAGGTTCTTTACCATTCCCTGATCAGGGATCAAGCCCGAATCCTCTGCATTGGAAGCTTGGAGTTTTAACCACTGGACCACCAGGGAAGTCCCATACTTACCTCTTTACTTTGGCTTTTACTTCCCTTGTAAAGACTGGATCAACCTGAAAATTGACAAAGATAAATTTTAGGAAAAGCCAGAAATGAATCTAAGTGTCAAGAGGATTGCAGATCATGGCAACAGAGCCAGATTAACAACTCAGAAAAGGAAAAAGTAAATCAAATACAAAAGAATACCCCGGAGTCCAGCTATGGCAAAGTAATAAGGAAAAGAAGGACTTGAGAGAAAATTTAAAGACACAAACACATACAGTCGTCCTTCAGTATCCACCGTTCCAGGACCCCCTCAGACATCAAATTCTGTGGATGCTCAAGTCCTTTATATAAAATGGTATAGTATTTACATCTAACTGAAACACATCCTCCTGTATACTTTAAATCATTTATGGATTACTTACAGTACTAATATAAATGCAATCTAAATAGGTGCCAATGCACAGCAAATTGAAGTTTTGCTTTTTGGAATTTTCTGGAATCTCTTTTCCTGAATATTTTCAGTCTATGGTTGGTTGTTTCTGAGTATACAGAACCTGATGATACACAGGGCCAACTGTAGTCCTGTTTCCTGTTTGGTCTATAAGATAAGAGCCTGGTGAAGCTCCAGGTATGGGAGGCCAAGAATTATCCACCCAACTCAAGGTCCTAAAACAGAAGTCATTTACAGTCAAGGGAAAATCTGACAAAAACATAATACTTCAATGAAAGTTTTGCCTGGTTGATTACAGTGGTGGATTTTGTCATAAAACCTTTGAGGCAGAAGGAGTTGGAATGCTTGGTAGATCTAAAATAAAAGATCTGACTGAATTAAAATTTTATTTTTAACATGGAGCCTTTCCAGACACACAATTTTAAAGCAAAGTCACGTCCATGGGGCAATACATGGGAAAACAAAATGGGGTCCATACAATGAAATATTATTCAGCCAACAAAAAGGAATGAAGTACTGATTTATGCTACAGTATGGGGGAACCTTGAAAATATAATGCTCAGTTGCAAAAGGCCCTAAATTGTGACTCTTTTTATATGAAATGTCCAGAAAGACAAATCTATAAAGAAAGAGAGTAGGTTAGTTGCTAGGCACTGGGAGGTGGGGAGTGAATGCTAATGGGTATGGGATTTGGGGGAGATGATGAAAATACCCCAAAATTAGATAGAGGTGATGACTGCAAAACTTTGTATTAAATACTTTAAATGGTGCATTGTATGACACACAAATTATATTTCCATTTTTAAAAAGCCAAGTCCAACCTTTTAATTAGTTACAATGTGATATTCTTGAGTCTGCACTTCACTCCTATTTCATATTTAGAGGAAATACGTCCTATGAGACAGGTGCCATGCTTTTTTTTTTAAAGATTTATTTATTGGCTATGGTGGGTCTCCTTTGCTGTATGTGGGCTTTCTCTAGTTGTGGAGATTGGGGGCTACTCTCTAGTTGTGGGGCATGGGCTTCTCACTGAGGTGGCTTCTCTTGTTGAGGAGTACAGGCTCCAGGCATACAAGCTTCAGTAGTTGTGGCTCATGGGCTTAGTTGCTCTGTGACATGTGAGATGTTCCCAGACCAGGGATTGAACCAGTGTCTCTTGCATTGCAAGTCAGATTCTCAACCACTGGATTACTAGTGGAGCTCCCAGGCACCCTGTTTCATCCCATTGTATCCCTGGTAGTCAATATGTTTGCTAAATTAATGCAAACATTAATAGCAATGTTTCTTAAACTGGTCTCTTATACCAACATTTTTTGACTCCACATGCTTTTAAGAAAACTCATATGTAGATGTCCAGACTGAGTGAGGCTCTGGAAACAGACCACCTGGGTCAAATCCTCCCCAAACCAATCTCTAGCCACATGGTCATGTGCACATTAATGGATCTCTCTGGGCTTCAGCCTCCTCATCCATAAGAAGAGAATGATAACAGCACCGTGGGATTGTTGGGAGGATCAAATAGTTAAAACACATTCAGTGCTTACAACTTTTTCTGAAACACAGTAACTGCTATATGAGTAGTAGAAGAAAAGTTAAATATCAAAGCCTTGCTAGAATGCATAAGAGTGAGAGCTGCAGATTGCAGCACTAATACAAAAATATCTAGACACTCCATCTCAAACGTGTACTTTCCCAGTGACACTGCCGTACTTCTCAGCAAGACCCTGCACACCTGAAGGCCATCACAGAATCCACAGAAAACACACCTTATTCCTGACCATCAGAAGCCAAACTAACGTACTCTTTATGCACAATGACCTCTTCTCGGGTAAATTTACTTCCTGAAGTACCAAGAGGATCTTTACGGATAACTTTCCACCTGTCATAGGGTCCCTACAATCCTATCAGGATGAAGCTGCAGTGCATGTTTATCGCGTCTGTTTCATCCAACTGCAAACTATTAAATGAAACAATCAGTAGACAGGTTTTACCCTGCATCCCTCCCCAGGTTTTATTAACAATGAATACAATTTTAAAATAACTGAGAAAATATTCTTAAACTTAAGCAAGTGTAAGACAAAATTCTAAACATGTCTTCAAAGATAGAGGTAGATGAGGGTGTAAGCACATTTTACAAATACAGTGTCTGCCAGCTCTTCCTGTTACTGCAGATGAGTTTAGAAGTGAAGGCAGATTCAATTTCTATTCTCATTCACACCTCACCAGTAGGTATCAGGAATTACAAACCAAGTCGACTTAATGAATATGATGATATCCCTAGAGTTTGTCATACTAAAATAATTTTGTGTTTTCCAAAAACTTCATTTTGGTTTCGTCTGGCAAGGAAATACTGTGTGTGTGTATGTGTGGAGGGGCCCAGATCCTTTAAAATATTCATATGCTGAAGATGTATCCCAAAGAACCAGTAACGCAAAGCTCACTCATTCCCCTGAGGTCATGACATCACTTTGATGGTAGACACAGCAAATCTGGGTGTATAACAAAATGGAAATTATTCCTAGATTTTTTAAAAGCTTAATATACTTTAATAGCAAACTTGCAGGAACAGTACAGAAGATACACACCACTAGACACATGTATGTAAAGCAACTCAAAAGTGTACTGAACAGATGGAACCTACCATATGATTAAAATACTGCAAAGACCACTTAGTTGCCATCAACAAGAAACGTACTTGTTTTAAATATCATATAATACTACTTATATTTGGAATTTTTAAAATGATGTACATGAAATTACTCACAAAACAGAAATAGACTCACTGACAAAAAACAAACTTATGGTTACCAAAGGGGAAAGGCATGGAGAGAGGGATATATTAACAGCAGTCATGTCTGACTCTTTGCGACCCCATGGAGTATACAGTCCATGGAATTCTCTAGGCCAGAATACTGAAATGGGTAGCCTTTCCCTTCTCCAGCAGATCTTCCCAACCCAGGGATCAAACTGGGGTCTCCTGCATTGCAGGCAGATTCTTTACCAACTGAGCTATCAGGGAAGCCCAACACACAAACACTACTGTATATAAAACTGATAAACAGGTCTTACTGTATAGCACAGGGAACAATACTTAACCTATAATGGAAAAGAACCTGTAAAAGAACATATATTTAATGTGTGTTTGTGTGAGTGTGTTAGTTGCTCAATTGTGTCCAGCTCTTTGCAACCCCATGGATTATAGCCTACCAGGCTCCTCTGACCATGAAATTCTCCAGGCAAGAATAGTAGAGTAGGTTGCCATTCCATTCTCCACGGCATCTTCCTGATCCAGGGATTAAACCCAGGTCTCCTGTACTATAGGCAGTGCAGTGACTGAGCCACCAGGGAAATGTGTGCGTGTGTGTGTCTGTGTGTGTGTCTGTGTGTGTGTATACCTGAATCACTTAATCTATTATGGAAAAGAACCTAAAAAAGAATATATATATAACTGAATCACTGTTCTGTATACCTGAAATACAACTTTGTAAATCAACTATATTTCAATAAAAAATTTTTTGCCACTCTGTTTTTTTAATTGGAGGATAATTGCTTTACAGAATTTTGAGGTTTTCTGTAAATATCAGCAAGAATCAGCCATCAGTTCAGTTCAGTTCAGTCACTCAGTCATGTCTGACTCTGCGACCCCATGAATTGCAGCACGCCAGGCCTCCCTGTCCATCACCAATTCCCGGAGTTCACCCAAACTCATGTCCATCGAGTCGGTGATGCCATCCAGCCATCTCATCCTCTGTCGTCCCCTTCTCCTCCTGCCCCCAATCCCTCCCAGCATCAGAGTCTTTTCCAGTGACTCACCTCTTCCCATGAGGTGGCCAAAGTACTGGAGTTTCAGCTTTAGCATCATTCCTTCCAAAGAATATCCAGGACTGATCTCCTTTAGAATGGACTGGTTAGATCTCCTTGCAGTCCAAGGGACTTTCAAGAGTCTTCTCCAACACCACAGTTCAAAAGCATCAATTCTTCAGCACCCAGCTTTCTTCACAGTCCAACTCTCACATCCGTACATGACCACTGGAAAAACCATAGCCTTGACTAGATGGACCTTTGTTGGCAAAGTAATGTCTCTGCTTTTCATATGCTATCTAGGTTGGTCATAACTTTCCTTCCAAGGAGTAAGCATCTTTTAATTTCATGGCTGCAATCACCATCTGCAGTGATTTTGGAGCCCGGAAAAATAAAGTCTGACACTGTTTCCCCTGTTTCCCCATCTATTTCCCATGAAGTGATGGGACCAGAGCCATGATCTTAGTTTTCTGAATGCTGAGCTTTAAGCCAACTTTTTCACTCTCCTCTTTCACTTTCATCAAGAGGCTTTTTACGAGCCATAGGTACACCCATATCAATAAAAAAAAATTGTTAAAGACATTTGTTTAAGAAAATCCAAATGCTGGCAATATTTTAACAGGTTTATTGTTATAAAATTCAACTTCTGAAACTTGCTTGCTGAAACATTCTGACCTGTGTTAATGTCTCTGCTTTTAATACTATTCTCAAATGGAAATGGAAAAATTGTGACCCCTGATTTCTGCCCCCTATTTTTCCACTCAAAATTACACAGGTAGCTTTTGACCCCATGGGGGAAAAATGTAACATTTAGAAATATCAAACGGGAAGATAATTTTGTTTTTTAAGGAGTGAAATGTTTTCTGTCCTAGTAGGGTCTTAGGGATATTCTCAGTGTATGCAACATGCTGGATGAATGTCCTTTGGCATTACTGTGGCACATTTGGCATGAATTGCCAACAGACTGCTGCTGCTGATGCTAAGTCTCTTCAGTCGTGTCCGACTCTGTGCGACCCCATAGACGGCAGCCCACCAGGCTCCCCTGTCCCTGGGACTCCAGGCAAGAACACTGGAGTGGGTTGCCATTTCCTTCTCCAATGCCTGAAAGTGAAAAGTGAAAGTGAAATCGCTCAGTTGTGTCCAAACCTTAGCGACCCCATGGACTGCAGCCTACCAGGCTCCTCCACCATGGGATTTTCCAGGCAAGAGTACCGGAGTGGGGTGCCATTGCCTTCTCCACAGACTGGTGTCTTCTAAAAAGACAACCAGATGCCTCACTTGTCTCTTGCCAAGCACACAGAGCTGTGCTCTGTAGATGCAGATCTGTATGGAAGATGGGTCTTTGGGACACTAGTCTACCATCTTTTCAGTCTGCTGGCCTTCCAAAATAAAGTTGCTATTTCTTACCCCAACAACTCATTTCTTGATTTATTGGCCTGTCGTGCAGCAGGCAGTATGAATTCGGACTCAGTAACATTTACTCTCTGCTTCTCACCTCTCTCCTAATTACATGTCTTTTTCTCCACCAGGAAGGCCAACCTCAACCCTTAAAATCCATTCATCCCCCACTGCACAGGCAAAAGTTCCCTCTCTGAGAAACTTTGTCTGATCATCCAAACAGGAAGTAAAGTCTCCTCTCAAACTTTTCTACCACCTCCTACAAAACATGGACCTACTTTTTTTGGTACTTGTTGGGTATTTGTCCAACTCTTCTCTTTATACATCTTCATTTTCCTCCCAAGGTCATGCTAGTTCTGTGCTGGATAATATTTGCTAAATGAATGATTTCCAACTGGTTCTACCTTTCTGTTTCCTACTTCTGATTCTTTTCACTTGAATTATCCTAAGCCATTCGATTATATTATAACCCTAATATCTCATCATGAAAAGGTAAACAATTTCATGAAAGCCTTCTTTTGGCATTACATATGAATTTTGACCAGCTCAGTCAGTAAAGAATCTGCCTGCAGTGCAGGAGACCTGGGTTCGATCCCTGGGCTGGGAAGATTCCCTGGAGAAGGAAATGGCAACACACTCCAGTATCCTTGCCTGGAAACTCTCATGGACAGAGGAGCCTGGTGGGCTGCAGTCCATGGGGTCGCAAAGAGTCAGGCACGATTGAGCGACTAACACTTATGAATTTTGATGAGGCTTCCCTGGTGGCTCAGCGGAAAGAATTCCACTACAATGCAGGAGACCCAGGTTCAGTTCCTTGGAGGAGGAAATGGCAATCCACTTCAGTATTCTTGCCTGAGGAATCTCATGGATAGAGGAGCCTGGCAGGCTACAGTCCATGGGGTCGTAAGAATCAGACATGACTTAGCAACTAAACAACCACCACCATGAATTCTGACATACATGCTTTACTTATGATAATTTTTAGTTACAGATTCCTCAGAACTTCCCTGGTGGTCCAGTGGTTAACACTCTGTGCTTCAAAAGCAAGGAGAACCAGTTCAATCCCTGGTCAGGAAACTAAGATTCCACATGCTCCATGGTGTGGCCAAAAATTTTTTTCTTATTAGAAAAAAACAGAAATTCCTCTTGTTTTTAATTTTTAAACATGTTTCTTCTCTCATGATTAGGGGAAAAGATTTCATCAAGGAAAAAAAAAATGTAAAAGATAGCTGAAATACCTAACTGGAGAAAAGAATGGCTACCCATTCCAGTATTCTTGCCTAGGGAATTCCAGGGACAGAGGAGCCTGGCAGACTTTGGTCCATGGGGTCACAATGAGTTGGACGTGACTGAGCAACTAACATAACCCTTTAACTAAAGTTTAGCCGAAGGTGTAACAGCAACTTTCAAGTTGAAAGTACAAACTGCATTAAACTTTTCTGGGCTTGCCTTCCACATCAGTTCATTTTCAAATCTCTTAGTGAAACCAAGGGGAACAAAACACAAGATAAAGAAAAAAAAAAAAAGAAGGGTAGATATTTTTATTTAATGAAAGCGCATGTTATGAAATTTTAAAAAGCGAGAGCATGGCAAGCAGCAAAGAAAATTCTATTTCCTCCTTCTAAGCTTATTTACTTTCTAGCAAAATACATTGTCTCAACTCCCAGGCTAAAGGAAAATCATCTTAGATATAAGAAATTATCGTGGGAAGTCATTAAGCTGTCACGCACGAGCTGAATGTTCCTACCACACTGATTATCAAAGAGAACCATAAAATGCACCCACTCCATACACCCCTGCAAGCAGAAACCACATGCTTTGCCAAAATGGTTGGATTGAGAGATCAAAGAAGCTTTAATAGAAAACCAGCGTCTAACTCAAACCATCCTGCAGCTAAAACAGAATCTTAGCCTGTCAACACACAAAGGAAACATCAGCACAGAAAGTTCTTTCATTCTTTAATTAAACGCCCCTATGATGCTGCCTATGAACCAGGTGCTATGCCAAGTATTCGCTTATTTTGGCCTCATAGGAAACTATGAGTTTTCTGAGTAGTGTTTTCTGAGTCATGTCCACTTTACAGATGGAGAAACTGAGGCCCAGAGCAGTGAAGGGTACCCAGCTAGCATACAATCACTCTATTACCCAGCCATGCAGAACTACCCTTTGCCTGACAGGGATGATTCGATCTTGTTCTAAAGATGTTAACAAACTTGCCAGCAGTAAGCAGTAATGAAGGATTAAGTAGATTTAACAGGGGACTGGGATCTCGCTTTTTGAAATGTTCTTGTTAAGAATGATCACTTTATTTTTTAGCTGTGTAACATACACAGCATCACCATTTTTTTTAAAGCAATCTAAGAACACCTTCTCTGCGTGTGTGCTAAATCGTTTCAGTTGTGTCCGACTCTTTGCGACCCTGTGGGCTGTAGCCTGCCAGGCTTCTCTGTTCATGGAATTCTCCAGGCAAGAATACTGGACTGGGTTACCATGCCCTCCTCCAGGAGATCTTCCCAACCCAGGGATCGAAACTGCGTCTCTTACGTCTTCTACATTGGCAGGTGGGTTCTTTACCACTAGTGCCGCCTGGGAAGCCCAACATTCTCTCTGCTGCTGCTTCTGCTGCTGCTAAGTCACTTTAGTCGTGTCCAACTCTGTGCGACCCCATAGACGGCAGCCCACCAGCCTCCTCCATCCATGGGATTCTCCAGGCAAGAGTACTGGAGTGGGGTGCCATTGCCTTCTCCGAACATTCTCTCTGCTGCTGCTGCTAAGTCGCTTCAGTCGTGTCCGACTCTGTGTGATCCCATAGACGGCAGCCCACCAGGCTCCCCTGTCCCTGGGATTCTCCAGGCAAGAACACTGGAGTGGGTTGCCATTTCCTCCTCCAATACATGAAAGTGAAAAGTGAAAGTGAAGTCGCTCAGTCATGTCCGACTCTTAGCGACCCCATGGACTGCAGCCTACCAGGCTCTTCCATCCATGGGATCTTCCAGGCAAGAGTACTGGAGTGGGGTGCCACTGCCTTCTCCTGAACATTCTCTCTCTCTAGTATTTTATAAATGGTTGGTAGAGAGATGAGCGTTGATTAAAAGGGAGAGCAATAATATTCCAAAGGGAGGGTGATAACTGCCTTCTGAGCTGGACCATGGAACATGGTAGGAACAAACGTGAATGCTGTATGCAGCCCAGCCCATGGGCTCCCTTGTCCTGGCAGATACACCTCCAGTCTAGAGTTACCTGTCGTCTCTCTTCCTAACCAGACCTCATGTCCACTCAGGCAGGGGCCAAGTCTATTCTTTTCTCTGGGACTAAACATAAGGGCCACATTGACATTCATTAAGTGACCTACAAAAGTATTCAGTTCTTGTCTGATCGTTCATACAAACAAATCAGCGATTTGCATACGCCACTATCATCAGTTTTCTGCTTTGAATATTTGGCATCCACTTCACCTCTTCTGCTTCCCCTGTGCATCTTCTCACTTCTGCCCACTGGGTGTGGTCTGATGGAAGTGGAATTAGGTGCCTGGTCCTCTCCTTACAAAATGGCAGAGGTAACCCATGGCAGACCATGGACCTTGAAGGGAATGACCCAGAGACTAAGAAACGGATGTAGTCAAACCTGATCTTCAGCCTCCCCAACAATTCTCTTAGAAGCTCTTATCATCTCCTAATACATGTCCTTGTGCTGAAGTTGGTCTGAGGCTGCAGCCCAGGGGCACAGGCTGAGCTGTGTAGCTTCTTCACTGGCGTCTCCTATCTGACCAGGCTCCATGCAGAGACACTGACAAAGGGAGCACGAATCACTGCTGAATGCACTGTGAGCACTCCCTAAAAACAGACTGAGCTCTTTCTCAAGACATATTCACTAACCGAGTCAATGCAATTTTGTTCTAAGAGGACCTGCACATGACCCAGAAAGGCTACAGTCCTCCTAAAGGGTTCAATTTAGACAAAGCGTTTATTCAGTCATTGAGCTTAGCAGTTAACAAAGGAAAAAAAAATGAATGGAAGAAGAGTGTATTCACATCAGATGTCAAAAATAATTGTAGTACTTGGGGTGTTTAATCCGCTCTAAGAGATAATGGTTAAAAGATGAATTGTAATGTGTCCCAAGATTTGACCTCTGACCCACTTCTCAAATTCATTTCCAAAAGATCAGTGTATTAACCCATAACATTGTAGCAAAGATTCAATGTCAAGTGTAAAACCCTTTTAGTCTCCTCCTACTTCTGTATTCCAAAGTGGTGTTAAATTGAATTCTTGACACTGAAAACTGATAGATGCCTAGAAATCTTGCAAGGATAATAGGGAAGAGCTTGTTTAAGTTGAGTGGTCACGAGAAGCATATCGAAGCCAGGCCACGATCCGGGGAGGGAATCTCATTAAGGAAGCAGCCGACGCACTGGCTTTCAAGAGGGAGTATGTTTAGGGGCCACACACACACACATACACACAACCATCCAGTGTGGCCCAAGTCAGTGTTTTCCAAACTTCAAATCATGAAGCACATCATGAAATCAATCTTGGAATAAAAATAGGCACTGTTTTAATGACATGAAATATCAAAGCAGAGGCATAGAACAGGTTTTTAAAGAAAAACAGACTGTGTGACATACACGAATCAAGAGGATTATTTAATTAAGCTTGTTTCTGGGGGGGGTGTGTGTGTGTGTGATGGGTCACCATGTAAAATGTGCTGGAGTTGGCTTTACTTGCTGTCTGGTAATTTGAAACTGACCATGGGAAAACATTTTTACAGAAATAGGCAAATAAGGCTTTATTTATAAACTACAGCTTGGGATTTCCCTGTTGATCCAATGGTTAAGACTTCGCCTTCCAATACACAGGGCGCAGGTTCAATCCTGGTCAGGGAGCTTAAAAAAAAAACCCAAAGAACATAAAACAGAAGTAATATTGCAACAGATTTAATAAAGACTTTAAAAATGGTCCACATTAAAAAAATTTTAAAAAAATAGGGTTTACCACCTTGCCCATCCCAACAGAACCAGTTGTTCAATACTGACCAGCATACCACTGGTTATGGAGAAAAAGCGAAGAAACATAACACTTAAGAGACACTAGCTTATCTGAATTATTGGAGGATATGAAATGTGTGTCTACATATCAAAATATTGGTTTTAAATCTTCTGAGGAACTCATTGGTGGTCTGCATTATCATTGCTAGGGGTTCAGGTTCAATCCCTGGTTGAGGAACTAAGATCTCACAAATTGGGCAGTGTAACCAAAAAAAAGAAAAGAAAACTTTTGTAGGGAAGAGGGAGCCAAGAAGGAAACAAGTGGTTTGAATTTGTGACTAATCATATTCAGTGCTGCCTTAGTATTTCAGAAACTCAAATTATTCTGTCTACTAAGGAAATGGCAACCCACACCAGTGTTCTTGCCTGGAGAATCCCATGGACAGAGAAGCCTGGTAGGCTGCAGTCCATGGGGTCGCACAGAGTCGGACACGACTGAAGTGACTTAGCAGCAGCAGCAAGGTGTTTGTGATGGTGGCTACTGATTCTCTTTAGATTTGATAAAGACCCATTAGAAGGCAGGGATATTGCTAGGGGCTGAATGTTTGTATCCCCCTTAAAATTCACAAATTGAAATCTTAATCCCCGAGGTGATGATATTTGGGAGCATAGGTCTTTGGGAAGTGATGCAGGAACTCTCATGAATGGGATTGGCATTCTGATAAAAGATCCCAGACAGCTCCGAGGACTCAGCAAGCAAGACTTGCTTGCTGATTCTGGGCTTCCCACGTGGTCCAGTGGTAAAGAATTCGCCTGCCAGTGCAGGGGACATGGGTTCGATCCCTGGTCTGGGAAGATTCCACATGCCTCAACAGCTAAGCCTGTGCACCACAACTACCGAGCCCTCCCTTGAGACCGCTCTGCAACAAGCAAAGCCACCACAGTGAGAAACCTGGGCACCACAACTAGAGAGTAGCCTCTGCCCGCTGAAACTAGAGAAAGTCTGTATGCAGTAATGAAGATCCAGTAGAGCCAAAAATCGAAGGAAAAAAAAAGATAAAGGAAGAGTACCCCAGAAGAAAATGACACAGCTGGCACTTTCGCCTTGGACTCAAAGCCTCCAGAACGTCAGAAATAAATTTGTTGTTTCTTAGGCACCTCGTCTGTGGTACGTGGTTATAGCCACCCAGATGGACCAAGACAAAGAAACAGGAGTCAGGTCCCAAACGCTTGCTTCTGCATTCAGGTCTGTGCAAGCCTGAGAAGGCAGCCGCATCTCAGAGGCAGAGTTAGATCTGGAAGATCCAGTTTCTCTGGTTGGTGGAGGAGAAGTGAGCAGATCCCAGGAAATCTCCAGACTGAGTGTGGCCCTGGCACAGTGCCAGGTGCTTACAGCTGGTTTTCCTAAGTGGCAAATTTGCAACCCAAGATGCCTTTCTCTGTTTCCTAGAGGGTTTTTAATTACAGATAGTGGAGCGCCTTGTGGAAGAAGTGCCTGAGAATTATTACTAATTCATGGCAATGAACTTAAGGACCAGTAACTCTCAGATCATAATCCTTCACGGCCCTTCACTCAAGAGCTCCCTTTCCAGGCTCCTCTTTCTCTTTTATTCCCTTGCTGCTTTGCTTTCCTGGCTCCACTCACACAAACTAAGTCAGTGGCTGAAGATGCAGCTTCAGAAGGGACCTCCAAGGGCCTCGGGGGTGGGGCATTCTAGGAGACTTATTCTGGACCTGCATTGGCTCAGGAAGAAATATGTCCTCAGGTATGTCAGAGATGCATTAGACCAGCTTGGAAAAGGGGAGGAGAAAGGGGGGAAGGAGAAATTCCACTAGAAATTGTGGAAGCACTAAAGCTTCCCAAGACACGACTTTCCCAGGGTCCCTGTAAACCTGCTTTGTCTCGGCCAGCTCAAGTCACCATCTGTTTCCTGATTCTCATCAGGAAACAGTCATGAGTCAAAGTCACTGCCTCCCTCTGGAAGTTACAAAAAAAGGAAATACAGGGACTTCCCTGGTGGTCCAGTGGTTAAGCATCCACTGGGCAATGCAGGGGACACAGACTCCATTCCTGGTTCAGAAGGATTCTACATGCCACAAGGCAACTGAGGCCCCAAGTCACAACTACTGAGCCCTCAAGCCGCAACTGCTGAGCCCTCAGGCCTGGGGCCCACGCTCTGCAACAGGAGAGTAGCCTCTGCTTGCTGCAACTAGAGAAAGCCCATGTGAAGCAATGAAGACTCGTGTGATCAAAGTAAATAAATAAATACAACTTTTTAAAAAAGAAAGAAAATACAGAGATGCATTTTGTAGGACCGACAAGGTGAACAAAGAGAGAGAGAGAGACAGAGCGTGGCCACACACGAATGTTTGTCTAGCTAGTTGCGAGCACTTAAAAATTTCACACACACACACATTCATTTTTTTCAAAAGAGGAAAAAAAAAAAGGCCTCTGGGCTGTGACTTCTCTTGGAAGGTTGACAAGGGAGCCTGCATCTCTGGATGTAAACCCTGCTGCGGCTGAATCATGCTCCCAGTCAGTGATGCCACGGTTTGCCACAGTCTCCACCCTCCCCTACTGCCTCCCAACCCAGAGCCCGAGAGTCTAATTTCTTTGCAGTGAAATTAGGAGGAAGGAAACACATTTTTTACACTCACTGTTCTTTCAAAAGTAGGCCAACTAAAGTTAGAGGGAAGCTTGTATGTTTCAAAAACAAATGGGAAAATACGGTTCTTTCCCCTGGGGATGAAAAAGCCTTCCTAATTGTTTAGAAAACAAAACAACTGGGCCTTCCCTGGTGGTCCAATGGTTAAGAATCTGCCTTCCAATACAGAGGACGTGGGTTTGATACAGGTTGGAGATCTAAGATCCCACATGCCTCGGAGCAACTAAGCCCTCTCGCTACAACTACTGAGCCCTGCACTACAACTTGAGAGTCCAAACACCATAACAAAGCCCCAACAACAAAGACCTGACACGGCCAAAAGAAAGCAAAAACAAAAGAAGTGCCTCTTCTAAGAGACCATGACTTAGAAAGTCTTTATGAAGCAAATGGCGTCCCTCACTGGTAGGCAAGTGAGTTAAACAGGAAGGTGCTAATAGATGGCGGGAAAACAACACGCGCCCTAGCCTCTCCCTCTGCTCTGACTCCGGTACCAGCTAAAATACCACCTCAGTCTTTATGTTCCTGGAAAAGGGTTTCTGGCACATGTTTAGTGCTATACTTTGGAGTTTGCCACCTCTCTCCAGGTTTCCTTAAAAGGAAGCATGACAGAAAAAGTCAAACAGAGAAATCAGGTCATCATTAGGCCAGAGTTGTTTGTGAACATGTTTCTCCACCAAGTATTATTCTTTTGGTATTTCTGCCTCCAGATACACTGTGTGTGTGTGTGTGTGCACACACATGCTCAACCATGCCCAACTCTGCAACCCCAAGGACTGTAGCCCACCAGGCTCCTCTATCCATGAGATTTTTTTCAGGCAAGAATACCAGAATGGGCTGCCGTTTCCTCCTCCAGAGGATCTTCCTGACCCAGGGTTCAAACCTGCATCTCCTAGGCACACTGACTCTTCATTAAAAACTGCTTCCCAAACTGGCTATTTGCGTACTTTCACAATTCATCACATTGGTGCCGCCTCTCTACTATTGTTTATTTAATACATTTGTGAAATAAATTCGTTTTTTTAATCAACTGATTTTTAAAGGAAATTTTCAGAGTTGGAAAACCAGTATCATGCATCATAAATGGAACCAAACCATAAAACCAAAAGCAGTGAAAATGAAAGCCACATTACTAAATTCTTTCAAGATAACTGCTACTGCCATGGCTCTAAGCTTGCAGTCTTCTCTCTTGGTTAGCAAGAATCTCAGTATCAAATTAAAACTTTTTCAATCATGCTGCTCGAACAGAAGGATATAAGAGAATTAAAATAATAATAGTAATAGCTTTGCCACTATGTGACTTAACATTCATTAGTGCACTGGGAATTCTCTTGATAACCATCTAAAGCCTGGCCCTGAGCCTGTGTGTGATGTGTGTGTGTGCATGCAGGTGTGTATATGTGAGTGCCTGTTATACCAACAAACAACATGGATGGTGGAGCGATTCATCTTCCGTGTGACAACCAGTGTAGCCCTACAAATTCTAGCTCTTGGTATATGTTTTAGGCTAGCGGGCCTTTCTCCAGGTAAATGGAGTATTTCCAGAGGTCTTTAGAATACTGAGAAAAGCTTGCCACTTCCACCGCATACCTCATGGGTCCCTAGGGAAGCAGGAAACTGACAAGATGAGAAACTACAGAATAGAACAAGGATGTCACGAAGGCATTTAACAGGCCCAGAGTCAGCCTGCCGGGCGGAAGGGAAAGGCAGTGGGAGATGTCACTCATGGGAACAAGACGCAGCCCTGATACAGACACCCCATGAAGAGAAGACGAGACATCCTTCCTGCAGGGTTACATCCCAACTGGCGGGACGAGGGTTCTGTTTTCTAAACTGCTTGGACAGAGCCAGTCAACGTTTGTTTTCATGAGATGACCAGTGTTGCCACCCAGACTCTCTGAGTCCTGTGCGCTTGGAATTGACTCTGCGAGCGGGGGACCTCTCTGGTGGTCCAGCAGTTGGGAGTGCACCTGCCAACACAGGGGACGTGAGTTCGATCCCTGGTGTGAGAACCAAGATCCTACATTTCATGAGGCAACTAAGCCCGTGCTCTGCAACAAAGGAAGACCGCAGTGAGAAGCCCTCGCGCCACAACTAGAGAGTAGCCCCTGTTCACAGTAACTAGAGAAAGTCCATGCAGAAAAGAAGACCTCAACAAAGAGCTGCACGGCCAAAAATAAAATAAAACAACAACAAAAAAAACACAGCCTTGGTAACAATTGAAAAAAAAAGAATCGACTCTGTAACAGATCACCTGCTTCCTCCAGATCTGCCAATGGGGAGTGGGGGTGTCCGGAGTCCCAGGGAGATGAGAGGCCGCACCCCCAAGCCCTTCCACTGACCTCTGTTCCCTGGACGATGGCCACGGTCAGCCAAGGACATCCCCCAGTGAAGGGGGATGCTTGTGCTTATATATTCTTATTCTCCACCCTACTTGGCTTCTAACTGCATGTCAATTACCTAATCCAGTGCTTGGGTGAACAGCTCCATGTCTGTTGAGCACTTCCAATGAGTTTCAAAGATGATCTGGACCACATGTAACATCTATCTTACATACTGACTTAGACAAACTTTCTTTATATGCCTCTAGTCCCAAGAGAATCCATTACTTACCCTTTGTAGCATTAAGTTAATTGTAAAGACTTATAAAGTGTCATCATCTCTAACCTTGGTCTGGTGTTCATTTTTTAGAAGGCAAACAGGCTTTATTTGCTTAAGAAAGAAATCAAATATGGGTGAGAAAAGTAACTAATTTTATAAAATGTCTAAAAAGAATGGAGGAAAATAGAGATGAGATCAAGGCTCACAGCAAATCAACTTACTTCAGGACCAACAATAACCATGTAAACGTTGGGCTCTTCTTGATGCCATTCTTGGGGAGAAAAAAGAAAAAAAAAAGACTTTTAAAATGGTTTTAAGTCACAGCTGAAAACATAAGTCAGTTCAGTATTAACTGTGCTACAATATAAATTCTTTCATATCATTTTGCTTTCATATTAGCAACTTATAATTATTTGAAATGTAAGTATTGGACATTTTATGGTTTAAAGGAAAACTTTTTTCCTAGACCATTGCATATTATTCAGATATCTAATTTATTAGGTAGTTAGGATGCATATTGGAGAAGGCAATGGCACCCCACTCCAGTACTCTTGCCTGGAAAACCCCATGGATGGAGGAGCCTGGTAGGCTGCAGTCCATGGGGTCTCTAAGAGTCGGACACGACTGAGTGACTTCACTTTCACTTTTCACTTTCATGCATTGGATGAGGAAATGGCAACCCACTCCAGTGTTCTTGCCTGGAGAATCCCAGGGATGGCTGCCGTCTATGGGGTCGCACAGAGTCGGACACGACCGAAGCAACTTAGCAGCAGCAGTAGGATGCACTGGAGTCTATAGACTAACTTAAGCAGTGCAACAAAACTCCAAATGTATCATATAAACTGGCATGTGTAAATTATTTCCAGGTAAAATTATTTTAGCCTTATCATTATTGGCTATTTTTCACAATTTTCTCAGAAGCTGAGAAGATCCCTTGGAGAAAAGAAATGGGAACCCACTCCAGTATTCTCGACTGGGAAATCCCATGGACAGAGGAGCCTGGTGGGCTATAGGAACCCACGGGATTGCAAAAAAGTCAGACATGACTGGGAGACTAAACAACAACAGCAAAACAGAAGCCGAGGTTACAGGAAGGTAGAAAACAACTGAAATGACTACACAGTGTGATTATTTTTCTGGTTGTTTCCAAAGCAACAACCTAGAAACAGTTCTGCTGGTGGGCAAAAAAAATGAGAAATCTCACAGTCCTAAGGAGAGACCTTCGAAGATGGGAACCCCAGTGGAATCCCGCAAGTGAGGGGTCACCCGAGAACACATACCGGAGAATGCATCCACCAAATAGAGAGGGTCTTTCACTTGTCTGAGTCCACAGATCAGGAGAAACACGTGTAGATTGTCAGCATTTTGGTTAATCTCTGCAACAGAAGAGTTCAGGATATATTCAAAGGAGAGAACGCAGCTCCATGACTTGATGACAAGAAAGGTCAGAGGCTGTTCGGCTCTGACCTTTCAGCCAGCTGTGCCCATACCAAACCTTTATTTTCATTTCACTGCATGAACTAACAGTTCTTCTGATGGCTCAGCCCTAGCTGAGCCTGGCCTAATAAACATAAAGGTACTTCCCACTGCAATGCAGGGGAGGGGGCAACAGAGAACTGACTCAGTTATTACTGAAATGTCAGCCATCAGTCATAGAAAATATTTCAGTGAAATTCCAGTTAAGAAGAATGTCTTCTTTATGAAACCAGAAAAATGGTTTATATAGGAATGTCCTCTTAAGTTCATATATTAGTACATATACACACCCACAGATAGAGAAAAGTTTTGGTTTGCCATTTGAAAGCTATCATGTAAGGCTGGGGCTTTCCAGGAGGTTCTAGTGGTAAAGAACCAGCCTGCCAATGCAGAAGACTTAAGAGACATGGGTTTGATCCCTGGGTCAGGAAGATTCTCTGGAGAAGGGAATGGCTACCCACTCCAGTATTCTTGCCTGGAAATGCCATGAACTGTAGCCCACCAGGCTCCTAGGGCTACAGTCCATGGGGCCACAAAGATTCGAACACAACTGAGCTCACACACACACACACACACACAAGTAAAACACGTTCTTTGTGGTCCCTTTCAACAAAAGGTGGAACCCATTTCCCTACCCCTAGATGCTGGGCTCACCTGGTGACTTGCATTAATTACATGGCAAGGGGGGACTTCCCTAGTGGTCTAGTGGCTGAGACTCTGAGCTCCCAGTACAGGGGGTCGGGGTTTGATCCCTGGTCAGGGAACTAGATCCCACATTTTGCAACTAAGACTCAGTGCAGCCAAATAAAGAAATAATATTTAAAAAAAATAACAGAGCAAGTGAAAGTGATTCCCAAGTCTTGGTCTTGAAGGCTGGGGTCCAATGCCCTCACCCGTTGGGACATGTGTGCACGCATGTTAAGTTGCTTCAGTTGCGTCAAATTTGTGACCCTAGAGACTGTAGCCCGCTAGGCTCCTCCTGTCCATGGTATTCTCCAGGCGAGAATCCTGGAGTGGGTTGTCATGCCCTCCTCCAGGGGATCTTCCCGACCCAAGAATTGAACCTGCGTCTCCTGTGTTGCAGGCAGATATTTTACCCACCGAGCCACCTGGGAAGCCCCCACCCATTGGGACACTGCTGCCTCATAGGCTGGGCTGCCTCCTTAAAAGTATGCTTGGTGGAGAGAGACTCAGCCACTCATGCAGGACCTTTCAGGCCTCAGCCTAACTTACAAGTGAGCCCAATACACACAGAGGAAGCAGAGATGAGCCAAGTCCAAACTGCGCGTGTGTGCTAAGTCGCTTCAGTCATGTCTGACTCTTGCGACCCTATAGACTGTGGCCCACCAGGTTCCTCTGTCCATGGAATTCTCCAGGCAAGAATACTGGAAAGTGAAAAGAAAGTGAAAGTGAAGTCGCTCAGTCGTGTCCAATTCTTTGCGACTCCTTGGATTGTAGCCCACCAGGCTCCTCCATCCATGGGATTTTCCAGGCAAGAATACTGGAGTGGGTTGCCATGCCCTTCTCCAGGGGATCTTCCCAACCCAGGGATCAAACTCAGGTCTCTTGCACTGCAGGCAGATTCTTTACCATCTTAGCCACCAGGAAAGCCCCAAGTCTAAATCACCGACCCACGAAATGCATTGTGGTTGTTTTAAGTCATCATATGCTGAGGTGGTTTGTTACACAGCCATATCACAGGGTCAACAGACAGTATTAGTATCATTAACCCCAGTGAGCCTAAAACGTCATCATTTGCAAATGCATATAACTGGACATAAAGCCAAGCAAGGAGAAAGTGTTCATTCATACATTTCATTTCATTCATCCACTTCTTTTTTTGTTGTACTCTTCTGGTTTGGTTTGGTTTTGTTGACCACACTGCATGCTTTGTGGGTATGTGGGTATGCGGGTATGGCTGGGTATGGTATGGGTGTGTGGGTATGTCTGGGGTCTCCCCAGCCAGGGACTAAACTTGTGTCCCCTGCAGTGGAAGCACTGAGTCCTAACCACTAGACCGCCAGGGAAGTCCCCTCATTCATCGAATTCTCAATGGAAACAAGTTCATTTCCTCTGTGACTTTTTTCTTTTTCTTTTTTAAATCTTTTGGTCATGCCTTGAAGCATGTGGGGTCTTAGTTAGCCAACTAGAGATTGAACTCGCTTTCCCTGCGTTAGAAGTATAGAGTCTTAACCACTGGACTGCCAGGGAAATCCCTCCTTTGTGCTTTTTTTAGTAACGTAATTAGAATAAATATAATAAGATACACTGATTAGAGAACAGCTAACACCTATCCTGCTCAAACTCTTCCAAAAAATTGCAGAGGAAGGTAAACTTCCAAACTCATTCTATGAGGCCACCATCACCCTAATACCAAAACCTGACAAAGATGCCACAAAAAAAGAAAACTACAGGCCAATATCACTGATGAACATAGATGCAAAAATCCTTAACAAAATTCTAGCAATCAGAATCCAACAACACATTAAAAAGATCATACACCATGACCAAGTGGGCTTTATCCCAAGGATGCAAGGATTCTTCAATATCCGCAAATCAATCAATGTAATACACCACATTAACAAAATGAAAAATAAAAACCATATGATTATCTCAATAGATGCAGAGAAAGCCTTTGACAAAATTCAACATCCATTTATGATAAAAACTCTCCAGAAAGCAGGAATAGAAGGAACATACCTCAACATAATAAAAGCTATATATGACAAACCCACAGCAAACATTATCCTCAATGGTGAAAAATTGAAAGCATTTCCTCTAAAGTCAGGAACAAGACAAGGGTGCCCACTTTCACCATTACTATTCAACATAGTTTTGGAAGTTTTGGCCACAGCAATCAGAGCAGAAAAAGAAATAAAAGGAATCCAAATTGGAAAAGAAGAAGTAAAACTCTCACTATTTGCAGATGACATGATCCTCTACATAGAAAACCCTAAAGACTCCACCAGAAAATTACTAGAAATAATCAATGACTATAGTAAAGTTGCAGGATATAAAAAAAAAAATAGCAATAAATGCATTTCTCTTGCTCTATTTAATTTACAAGCATAAGTCTTTTATTGCTCTTCCAAATAAGGCATATCTTGAATATTATTTAACCCATGACAAATGATAAAACTTTTCATCCCATGTATTATTAACCAAATTTTTGCCTAAGGACTGACAAAAAGAGAGTCAGCAAGACATGGTAAAAGAACACTATAAACTTTGCAGCCAAACACTCAGAAAACCAATCTCTTCCACTTCCTAGTTCTGTGGATGTCAACAAATTAATTTATTCCTCTTGTCTTTGCTCTCTAAACCTATAAAACATGTACAATCCATTCTCAAATAAAAAAAAAAAATAAGATACACTGAGAGCACACCGACACAATCACAAAAGCTAATAATAATAATAATGCATAACTAGCTCTGGAGAAAATCTTAACTGAAATGTTAAGATTCAGATGTCCTCTTAGAAAACCCTTAAACCTCTTAAGAAAAGCAGGTTCGGAAGACCCTTGGAAAAAAGTGATCTTCGATGTATCTGTACCCCAGGGTCCCTAGGAAAGCCAACCTTGTAAGAAAATAATCCATAATCGATAACACTGATCTTTAGAATGCTTTGTGACTTATATTGCCATCCTTCACCCATGAGATATAATTATTTACACTCACAGCTACACACATACACAGTACAGTCTCAAAGAATAATTTAGACTTATTATATACCAGGCACTCTGATACTTTCTATTCCATTTCACTTCATTTTTTAAAAGTGCTGGTGCCCAATTCACTGAACTGAGTTTGGAATCCTCCTGGCCCTTCTCCTCCCCGACCTACTAGACTCTAGAAGGAGACAGAGTTAATCCCATATCCCCTTGCTTCTCTTCCCCCACTTCTTCCTGGGCTGAAGATTAAATGTCACAGGAATTTAGAAAAGGACATTAGAACAGGATCAAATAAAGAATCAAATGCTTTGTCTTATTTTAGGAATTTTCTAAAAACAAATTTTAAATTAAATGCAGAGACAGCACCTGGGTTTGAGAGCTTATGTGCATTTTTCAGATATACCAACATCATTTTCAGGAAATGAAGTTCAAAAATCCTGATCACACAACCAAGGTCTCAGGCCCCCCTTGGGAACGCATCAATCTGGAGTGATTCCATTTCAGCCTCTCCTGGGGAAATGTTCTATGTTCAGTCTCTGATTTTAAAAAAGAACAAAACAGACTGGCCTGTAGAGGCTCAGAGATCAGGCACAGACCCACCTAAACTTTTCAGTGGATTTCATCTCCTCATTTTAACCCAAAACTTATTTTTCTTCTCTTGACTTTTCCTCTAAGATCCAGGATTCACATGAACCAAGGTTTGAACTCATCCTTTAAACACCCATTTACATGTCTTTCCAATATTACCATTTCCTGGAGAATGGTATTTTTATCTTCTAAACAAAATGTGTCATTTTCATGGTCTGACACCATATTGGTCGCGACAGACTAAGCACCACACTCCAAGTCCTCTAAGTTTGTTCCAGAACAGAACCCAATCCTTCTTAAAGTCACTTTCTTTGCTGCTTTCTATTCCAGCAGCTCTTATTTTGTTGTTGTTGTTGTTCTTGAAAAAAATTCAAGAACTTCTGCTGAGTGATCAGACTTAGTGAATGTTAAGTTGAAAAATCTGTTTTGGGGGGCTGTGAATGCAGAAAGAGATCTAATAACAGGAATTTTCCATCTGAAAAACAAGTGAGTTTTCCTCAGAGCAGCCTGAGGAAGGAAAATATGACCATCTGAGTTGGCATATTAGAGTATCCATATAGGAATACTGAGTTTTAAAGGAGAGAGAAAAATAAACAACGAAAATAAAAATAAAGTGAGAATAAAACCCAAGAAGGTGTGGCCAGGTCAAGTGTTTACAGTTTCAGGACTGATGGCATTCAAGGCACCGTTACTCTACATGCATTATTAGTTACTGGTATTGAAACACAAAAATGAGAACTTCCCCCGTGGTCCAGTGCTTAACGACTGCACGCCCAGAGCACAGGGCCTGGGTTCGATCCCTAGTCAGAGAACTGTATCCCACATGCTGCAACTAAGCCGAGTGGTGCAACCAAGACTGAAGATCCCACACGCCACATCTAAGACTTGGTGCAGTCAAACAAATAAATAAAAATCAAAGCAAAAATCATGGATGATGGAACCATAACAACATGCAAGATGTACCTGAAAACTCAAAGTCCAGGTCACTAACTTGATATCTAAACACATACCTCTGGATCAGAAGTGCTAGTGTGACTATCACGTGAATAATGCCACTTGTGCCTTTTAGGCTTTCCTGGTGGCTCAGACAGTAAATAATCCGACTGTAATTCAGGAGACCTGGTTTCAAGCCCTGGGTTGGGAAGATCACTGGAGAAGGGAATGGCAACCCACACCAGTATTCTTGCCTGGAGAATCCCATGGACAGAGGAGCCTGGCAGGCTACAGTCCATGGGGGTAGCAAAGTTGGACACAACTAAGCGACTAACATTTCACTTTCTTTAGTGCCCTTACTCTATTTTATTCTTTATTTGTTCCTTGTTGACCTATTTTAACATGGAATCTGGTTGGCATAAAACTGATTTAATGTTTTAAACTAAGGAGATTTAGAAATATAACTGAACATTCTCAGCAAACCTAAGGTGTACCTTAAAGGAGAATGCATCCTAAAATTGACATCAGATGTTTAAGAAGGTGACTATAAACCCTGGGGATTAATCAGCTATCTGCCTATTTAAACCAAGCATTCATTAAGACCCTTCCCAACCCACCCATACTGAGTGAAGTAAGTCAGAGAAGGAGAAATACGATATCCTGTATGTGAGGAATCTGAAAAGAAATGGCACAAATGAATTTATTTACAAAACAGAAACAGATTCATGAACTTAGTGAAGAAACCTGTGGTTGCCAGTAGGGAAGAATGGGAGGAAGAGATGGAAAGTTTGGGATGGACATGTACACACTGCTATATTTAAAATGGATAACCAACAAGGACCTACTGTATAGCACAGGAAACTCTGCTCAATGTTATGTGTCAGCCTGGATGAGAGGGGAGTTTGGGGGAGAATGGATACATGTATATGTATGGCTGAGTCCTTTAGGTGTCCATCTGAAACTATCACAACATTGTTAATCGGCTACATTTCCATATAGAATAAAGAGTTAAAAAAAAAACAAAAACTTTGATTTTAAGGTTAATAATTCATAGGAATCCAGAAGATGAGTAACTGATCACTCACAGTCTTCATCAAATTCATTACAACCTTTTTTTAATGGCAGCACTGCAGCACACATGGGATCTTAGATCCCCGACCGGGAATCGAACCCATGCCCCCTGCAGTGGAAGTGGCCTTATCATTGGACCACCAGAGAAGTCGCTCACTGTAACTTCTGTTTTCACTGTCTCAGGGTGGAAGTGACAAAACACAATCACAGATTTCGAATTTTTCAGAGGACAGCATTAAAGACAGAAGATGGGTGAGAAAGATGCTCCATCTCTGGAGTCTGAACTCCAGAACTGACAAAGATGAACGACCATACAAATGAGAACAGACATCTGATCATAAAACCCAGAGTCGCTGCTGAATTCTCCATCTTATCCTTAAGCCATTATCCAACAGTCAGCTCCCGCAGCCACAACCACAGCTCCCCTAAGCCCATCTATTCTGAATACATTTACACCTTCTAATTGCACACATTAAGAATGGACTGCAGCCGAGCAGGTCTCCAGAGGGAATGTTGTCTAAGGAGTATTTAAAATCTCCTGGCTGTTCCGTTAATTACTCAACAGTAAGACCGATGAAACAAGCAAACATTAGGCTACAGAACTGGATGACAAATCACCCTCTTTTTGGAAATTATGAATCTTAGTTACTCCGCAATGGTGACCTGTGATATACAGATGATGGAATAACCTTACAGCAGGCGATTTAAAACAGGCCCCCAGGTTCTGAATAATGGCTTCACTTCCTGACATGATAAAGCAATCGGACCGCATGGGTTCATTTGTAATGCTGACAACAGCTCTGCCACTGTAGCCGAGATTGATGTAAAACACTTGGAAAATTATGTCTCATCAAATGCTTGAAAATTTCTTCTTTTCAAGGGAATGGAATTCAAGGGAATGGAATGGAGTACGTGGTGGAGGTTCTGTTTGAAGTTTTTGGAGTAATAACAGGCCGGGGTGTCTTCCTGTTTGCTGCGAGTAGGGCACTGATTTTGCATTTTCACGCTCTTCTCTGACATTTATAGCAGGACGTGCAACTTCAGCTCCCTCTAAAGATACCCTTGCATTGTTGTCTTTAAGGAGAACATTTCAGGTTAAAAGAGATGAATCTTTATTTAGGCTTCAAATTGCATTTCCTGAGATAATTCTATTTTTTCTTTTTTAATTTTGTGGCTGCCTCGGGTCTTGGTTGCAATGCACCGGCTTCTCTAGTTGTGGCCCATGGGCTTAGTGGGCTTGGTTGCCCTGCGGAATGTGGGATCTTAGTTGCCTGACCAGGGATTGAACCCATGTCCCCTGCATTGGAGGGTGGATTCTTAACCATTAGACCACCAGGGAAGTCCTTGCTGAGATTATTATAGCTATTCTAGCACCTTCACCAGAATTATTGGGCTGATCAGCCTGTAAGGCAGTTATAATCCCAAGCAGCTTACGCTTATGGGCTTCATCTGTGGACAACTTAACTTTCTACACTTAAAGATCCTGTACAATAAAATTTTGCTTAAATACCATGATTATGCTTCGATCATACCAAGCACAAAAAACACAATGGCACCATACATACGGAAAATGGAACTCTCAGAGCTTCACTGATGGACACGCACCCTGATGGCATCTCTCCAAGGGACCATCACACAAAATGTATGAAAGCTCAAATGCATAATCTAATCCAGCAATTCTTTCTCTAGGAATTGCTCCTAAGAAAACATTTGGGCAGACATATGAAGATTAAAATCCTAGCACTTTCATCCCTGCATATCAAAAAGGTTTTTAAAAATCTAAATGCCCTGGACTTCCCTAGTGGTACAGTAGTTAAGAATCTGCCTGCCAACGCAGAGGACATGGGTTCTATCTCTGGTCTGAGAAGATTCCACATGCTATGGAACAGCTAAAGCCCATGCACCACAACTGCTGAGCCCACACTCTAGAGCCTAAGCGCTGACACGACTGAAGCCCGTGTGCCTAGAGCCTGTGTTCCGCAACAAGAGAAACCACCGCAATGAGAGGCTCGTGCACCACAAAGAAGAGTAGCCCCTAGAGTAGCAACTAGAGAAAGCCTTCGTGCAGCAACAAAGACCCAGGGCAAACAAAAATAAAAATAATAAATAAAATTATTTAATAAATAATAAAAATCTAAATGTCCAACAAAAAGGATTGTTTGGATACATTTATAGTATTTTAAATACAAAAAAGGAATTAAGAACATGATGTAATTAGAATAAATAAATAATAAGATTTCAAGATATAATGCCAATGTACAGAAACCAAATGTACCTCTATATACTAGCAACAACTAAAATTCAAAACTGAAATAAAAAAAAATTCTTCATAATACATCAAAAATAATAAAATCCTTACAAATAGTTTTAAAAGACATGAAAGAAACTATTATGTTTCTTTACAAACCACTGTGAAAATAAATAAGACCCAAGCAAATGGAAAGATATATCATGTTCGGAGATTTTAAGACAAATTCTCCAAGCCAGGCTTCAGCAATACATGAACCATGAACTTCCAGATGTTCAAGCTGGTTTTAGAAAAGGCAGAGGAACCAGAGATCAAATTGCCAACATTCGCTGGATCATCGAAAAAGCAAGAGAGTTCCAGAAAAACATCTATTTCTGCTTTATTGACTATGCCAAAGCCTTTGACTGTGTGGATCACAACAAACTGGGAAATTCTGAGAGAGATGGGAATATCAGACTTCCTGACCTGCCTCTTGAGAAACCTGTATGGAAGTCAGGAAGCAGCAGTTAGAACTGGATATGGAACAACAGACTGGTTCCAAATAGGAAAAGGAGTACGTCAAGGCTGTATATTGTCACCCTGCTTATTTAACTTATATGCAGAGTACATCATGAGAAACGCTGGGCTGGAGGAAGCACAAGCTGGAATCAAGATTGCCGGGAGAAATATCAATCACCTCAGATATGCAGATGACATTACCCTTATGGCAGAAAGTGAAAAAGAACTAAAGAGCCTCTTGAAAGTGAAAGAGGAGAGTGAAAAAGTTGGCTAAAAGCTCAACATTCAGATAACTAAGATCATGGCATCCAGTCCCATCACTTCATGGCAGATAGATGGGGAAACAGTGGAAACAGTGGCTGACTTTGTTTTTCTGGGCTCCAAAATCACTGCAGATGGTGATTGCAGCCATGAAATTAAAAGACGTTTACTCTTGGAAGGAAAGTTATGACCAACCTAGACAGCATATTAAAAAGCAGAGACATTACTTTGCCAACAAAGGTCCGTCTAGTCAAGGCTATGGTTCTTCTAGTGGTCATGTATGGATGTGAGAGTTGGACTATAAAGAAAGCTGAGCATTGAAGAATTTATGCTTTTGAACTGTGGTGTTGGAGAAGACTCTTGAGAGTCCCTTGGACTGCAAGGAGATCCAACCAGCCTGTCCTAAAGGAGATCAGTCCTAGGTGTTCATTGGAAGGACTGATGTTGTGGTTGAAACTCCAATACTTTGGCCACCTGATGCGAAGAGCTGACTCATTTGAAAAGACCCTGATGCTGGGAAAGATTGAAGGCAGGAGGAGACGGGGGATGACAGAATGAGATGGCTGGATGGCATCACCTACTCAATGGATATGGGTTTGGGTGGACTCTGGGGGGTTGGTGATGGCCAGGGAGGCCTGGTGTGCTGCGGTTCATGGAGTCGCAAAGAGTTGAACACGACTGAGTGACTGAACTGAATTGCTAAGATATCAAATCTTTCTAAAATGATCTATAGATTCAGTGCAACAAGATTTTATAGAAACTGACAAGATGATTCTAAAATTTTTATATGGGTATGCAAAAAACCTAGAAGAGCTAAAACAATTCTGAAACAAAGTCATCGCCTAACACTGCCTGATTTCTAGACGTACCATAAATCTACAGCAACAAGGCAGCATGATACTGATGTCAGAGTGGGTATATACAGATACACTGGAGAAGAGAATGGCAACCCACTCCAGTATTTTGCCTGGAGTATTCCAATGACAGAGGAGCCTGGTGGGCTATAGTCCATGGGCTCACAAAGAGTTGGACACAACTGAGCGACTAACAACAACATACAGGTACATAAAAGGAACATATACAGTGAACTGATTCTCAGCAAAGGGACTAAAGCAATTCGTTGAAAAGTATTTTCAGTGATATTGGAATTTACAGGAAAAAAATGAATTTCAATCCCTGTCCCCTACCGTAACACAGAAATTAATTTCAGAAGGATTACAATCCTAATGGAAAAGCTAAGACTTCTGGAGAAGAAAATAAGGAAAATATTTTTTTGACCTTAGGGTAAGCAGATTTCTTAGATAGGACTCCAAGAGACTAACCATTAAAGAAAAAATTGATAAGCTAGACTTATCAATTAACTTAATCAATTAACTTAAATTAATTTAAATTTTAAACTTAAAATTTAAAACCTCTGCTCTTCGAAAGACATGGTTAAGAACACAAAAAGGTAAACCAGAGAATGAAAGAAAATATTCACAGTCTGTGTATCACAATCTTTTCTGACAGAAAGCTTGTGCCCATGTGCTTCCTCTGTGGTCCAATGGTTAAGAAATCACCTGTCAGTGCAGGGGACATGGGTTCAACCCCTAGTCCAGGAAGATTCTACAAGCTGCGGAGCAACTAAGCCCGTGTGCCACAACTACTGAGCCTACACACCTACAGCCTGTGCTCCACAGCAAGAGAAGCCACCACAGTGAGAAGCCTGCTCACTGCAACTAGAGTAGCCCCCACTTCCTGTAACTAGAGAAAGCCCCCTTACAGCAACCAAGACTCAGCACAACCAAAAAAAAGACAAATCTGTCAACATTAAAAAAAGAGAGAGAGAGAGAGCTTTTATCCAGAACAACAACAACAAATAAATTTAAAAACTCTCTGCAGATTGAGAATTAAAAGACAACACGCTAAAAAATTTGGGCAAAAGTCTTGGCTAGACATCTCACCAAAGAAGACACATGAATGGCCAACACCATAGTCAGATACCAATTCATTATCACCTAGGATAACTACAATTGAATAGTCTGAAATCACCAATTGTTGGCAAGGATGTGCCATAAGTAGATCTCTCATCAGTGTCTGTGGAAGTGTAAAATAGTTTTGAAAGTGTAAAGTATAAAACACTTTCAAAAAGTGTTTGACTGTTCTTTTATAAAGTTAAGCATGTATCCACCCTATACTCAAGCTATTGAACTTACAGGCTTTATCCAAGAGAAATCCCAACAAATGTCACCAGATTTCTTGTACAAACATGTGGAGAGTAGTTTTATTTATAACAGTTAAAAATGGAAAACAACCCAAAGTGGAAGAAAGTGAAAGTCACTCAGTCATGTCCGACTCTTTGCGACCCCATGGACTAGAATTTTTTTTTTAATTTTATTACTTTTTAATTTAAAATCATGTGAGAATGGAAATATTATTGTGACAATCTTCGGATAATACAATGTAACACCGTCTTCACTCTGGCCAAAATTCACATCATTCCCATATGCAGACTACACTGTGCCCTCCCGAAGACCTGCAAAGTCTCAATCCACTATGGCATCAGGACAATCTTGAACTTCAATATCTAAATCAGGTCCAAGGGTAGATTAAACTCCCAAGAAGTGGTTCCTCAAGTACAGCACCTCTCGACCTGAAGATACTTTGTACACAAGATTAGGACATCAGGAAACTTGAGTTTTACTTGAGGCTCAATTAACAATATGAAGTTTGGGGAACTGTTTTCTTTGAATCAGATTCCAAATGGAGCCCTCAGAGGGGGTCCATTTCTTCCTGACGCAGGTCAGTTTTTTCCCAACACTCTTGGACTAGAATTTAATTTAGTATTTAATTTAATTTAATTCTCCAGGCCAGAATACTGGAGTGAGTAGACTTTCCCTTCTCCAAGGGATCTTCCCAACCCAGGGATCAAACCCAGGTCTCTCACATTGCAGGTGGATTCTTTATAGCTGAGCCACAAGGGAAGCCCAAGAATACTGGAGTGGGTAGCCTATCCCTTCTCCAGGGGATCTTTCTGACACAGGAATCAAACCAGGGTCCTCTGCATTGCAGGTGGATTCTTTACCAACTGAGCTATCAGGGAAGCCCACCCAAAAGTCCATCAATAGGAGAATGAAGAAACAAATTGTGACACATCCATACAAGGAACAGTGGAATAAGACTCAACAATAAAAAAAGGAAGAACTACAGATACATCAACCTATAAGATGGATGAGTTAAATGAACACAGGAAGTCAGCATCCTTAATAAGAACAGCTGTCACATGATACTAAACATCTGAGGGGTTGTCCCAAGAGCACCATCGGAAAGGCTGGTGTTACTCTTCCTCTTGCATTCCACCTGCATCCCCAGGTTCAAGGGGATGAGACCACTGATGGGGAGAAACAAAGCTTGTTCTAATTGTGGCTTGCCCCTTCCCACTGTGTCACCCAGTTTCTTTGACCTGACAGCTCCTTCTTCAAAACCACATGAACCTAGCAAGAAACTGATGCATTGACAAGATGCATGTGTCAAAGTCCTACTGGAAGATCTCATCTCTTACCTGAACGCTGAAGAAAAGTATTCCAGTTAAAGGCGGTATTCGGCACTGTTGCAATTCCTGGGTCAAAGGAAAGAGATCAGAGGAAAGTTCACGTTGTTGAAACATAGCCAGTTATTTTGTGTTGACATTTTAAAAACTGTCACACTCGCCTCTCATACAAAATTAAAGTTCTGAGGGCTTCATTGAATTTCCACTAATCTCTCCAAGCCCCTGAGGTTTAAAAATGAGCCTATGAGGGACTTCCCTGGTGCTCCAGTGGTTAGGACTCCATGCTTCCACTGCAGGGGGCACAGGTTTGATCCCTGGTAGGGGAACTAAGATCCTGCATGCCGCGTGGTGTGGCAAAAAAAAAAAAATTAAATTAAATTAAATTAAAATGAGCCCACAGCTCCCAAGGAGAAAAGATACACCGCTTTCAACCCCACCACCCATTCCTGGGTCAAACTGTCTCTAGATCACAGAAAGCTTGAGTTCCTAAAAAAAATTCACTTAGGTAACAAGTATCCAAACCACTACCAGCTAAACTCTAATAGAAATTATCAGGGCTTCCCTGGTGGTTCAGTGGTGAACAATCTGTCTGCCAATGCAGGAGACATGGGTTTGATCCCTGGTCCAGTAAGATCCCACGCACAGTGGAGCAAGTAAGCCCGTGTGCCACAACTGTTGAGCCTGTGCTCTAGAGCCTGGGAGCTGCAACTGCTGAAGCCCTCTGCCCAAGAGCCTGTGCTCCGCAACAAGAGAAGCTACCACAGTGTGAACCCCCATGCAATGCAACTAGAGAGTAGTCCCCACTTGCTACTACTAGAGAAAAGACCTCACAGCAAAGAAGACCCAGCACAGCCAAAAATAAATAAATAAAATTATATTTTAAAAAATTACACAGAAATTATATCTGTATTTAAAATTCCTCATCTCATCCCTCTAAATCATACATGACTGCCTGCTAGCTGTGTGACTTCTTCAGGCAGATTTTCGTTTAAAATGCTCTGAAAAAATGAACACTAAAATGTTTGAAAATCCGGAGGCAACATTTATCTTGAGAGTACAAAAGACTTAAAAATTTATGGAGTATAAATTATGTCATTGAATCATCTCTCCAAGACACCACTAAGTTGGCCTTTCACACTGACTAAACAAACAGTAGCTAGTTAAGGGGTGCCCACCCCATGCTGGCTCTGGCACAGAATCTGGGTGGGTATGTTCCACGCCCTCCTGGAAACCCTTAAGCCCTGTTAAGCAGGTTGATTCCTCCAGTTTATCTGGCTGGAAACCGAGGCTCACTGAGGTTAATCGGATCCAAAATGACTCAGCGTGTAGGTGTTAGAGGCTGCGTCCAAACACACGTGGTACATCAAAGCCCGTGTGTTTCCTGCTGCACCACTGTTTTCTGTGGCTATAAACCAGGGGCCATGGAGGAGGAACGGGAGCTTCAACTCCAGGCCTGCCCTGACACGGACACACTCCTTTTATACACACTGAGTCAGCGCATCATTTTAAAATGAGGGCTCCGAGAAAAAGTGTATTTGATGAGTGATTCTGCTTCTGAAATTATCCCTGACACCGCTACTGCATTTATACCGCGACAATGAAATGTGTAACTCTGGAAGAAGATGAAGGACAGGGAAGCCTGGCATGCTGCAGTCCATGGGGTCACAAAGAGTCGGCCAGGATTTAGCGGATGAACGACAACAACAATAACAACAATGTGATGTGTATAATGTGGAATTGAACTTGTGACCCTGAGCTCAGCATTGGTTTTAATCTCAGCTTGGACTAAGCTGTGTTCTTTCTGGAACTGTCGATTCCCTATTGTGTGGGTCAATGTTTTACCAGTCGTGTTTAGGAGATCCTGAGGGTCTCAGGAAAGGATGTCAGAAATCACAACCAGGGCAGGACCCTGGGGAGGGCAGGAAGAGTTGGAAAGGAGGCAGAGGGTTCCGGGGCCCCCATCTCAACTCAACATAAATGGAGAAGCTCATCCTTTTCATTTTGTAAACATATCACTGATAGAGTGTCTGTACTCTGTTAAGTGATCTGCAATCTGCATTTTAAATTATTCTTTTATAAGGTTCTCCTTTTTTATCTTAATGATAAAGAAAATAAAAATGTACCCATTTTACTATTTTCAAGTAAATCCCAGACATCATATTATTCCATTTCAGTACATGACTCTAAAAGATAAAAGACTTTTTTTTTCCCCAAATATATATATTTTAAATTTCTTACCTTGACTCTGGACATAGATCTTATCCTTAGCACGTGGCTTTTGAAAAGGGGAGAAAGAGGAAAAAAAAAGTAAATTTGATAATCCATTCTCATTGTTTCTTAGAAATAAAATGAAGGTCATAAAAATATCCTCTTGGCAAACATCGAAAATAATCATCTACACAGCTGCTCACAGACTAGTAACTTTATAAGAGCAAAGAATTACCTCTATTTTTAATGGGGGTTAGCCCATTAAAAAATGCAGCATTTCTAAGATAAGAAGCGCAAAGATGTCCCTTAAATCAAGCATTATGCATCATTACAAATATCTTGTAATATAGTTGCTATGTTAGTCGAAGAGTTATGAAGCTCAGACAGAAAACATGCCAGGGACAAAGCCCATCAAGTGCACATCAGGAGCTGAGGCTGAAGGTCGAAGTTTTGAGGGGAAATGTGGTTTGAGGATACAAGTCCTTGAATAAGAGAGAGTACATTCCCCACCTCTAGAGAAGAAAGGAGGAAGGGGCAGAGGAGAAGCAGGAGGAGGAAGTGAGAAGGAGATGAAGACAAAGATGGAGGAGAAGATGGAGATGGAGGAAGGGAACCAAATACGTTGAGAAACAGGAGGACAGGCATCAGGGGGGCAGATTCTTCCAGGAGCTGAATGGACTGGTCTCAAGGACCCTGTAAAGCACCTCCCCAAAAGCCTCTTTGACATCAAGGGACAAGGCGATACTTGCATGATCACCTAGATATGGGTCCCCAGAGATAAACTCACTACTCCTGGTGATGTTTTCTGGTGGAACTTCACAAAACTGCTAGAAAGAAAAAGAATCCATTTCTCGAGCTCATATTGAAACAGTGACATAAATATTTTTAAAATCAGAGTTAGACCTCCAAGACGGAAGCTGCAGGAGCCGAGTGAGACATCTGCTTGTAAAGGGCGGCAGGGTCAAGTAGGTTCCGATGGGTGTTTCTCGTAAGTAGCCAAAGATATGGTCACCGGGTTGAAAAAGTCTTAAAAGGTGCACTTTTGGGCCAGGAGGCCTAAATATTAGCTCCATGCATGAAGTGACTAAACTAGGTAAAGAGTGGCCACCCCAGAAGTCTCCCCCACGCTGAGCTCTGAATGTGTGTGTGTGGTGGGGGGTGCTCCGAGAGGTCCTTAAGGTGACCTGGAGCCCACGTTCTGCATGTGATCTGCTGGTCCACTTGACCTTCATCCTCAAATCAGTTTTATGTTTTAGGAAACAAATTCAAGGTGAGGCAGTCCCAAGAAGGGAGAGATAATTGATGAGGAGAAGTAGAGGTTACCCTGCCCTCTCCCTACTGGACAGGAAGTTTCTGGGAGAGGTACCTTGCAGCCATGCTAGGACAACAGCTGATCGGAAGTTGGTACAGGGAGACCAGTCTCGTTTCGCTTTTCACCTTAGCATGATATGTTACATTTAACCATCAGAGGCATCTGAGACCTCTAAAAGTCTTGTGTATCCTCCTCAATTCACCATAGAGCAGAGAGGCATCCTTAAAACAAAAAAAAACCCTTAAAATAGCAAGCCTCCAAAACACACACACACACACACAAGTTTCAAAAACCTCTACTAGTTAAAAAAGATGTTAACTTAAATGGGGAAAAAATGGATAATAGTAACTATTTGATGTCAGAATTTAGCTCAGAGCCCTAAAACATTCCTTTTTAATTATAATTTCATTAGAAAACTGAAGAAAATTGCATTGGAATGCGGTACAGGCTTAAGAGCATCTCTTCTTTAACCAGCCCTAAAGGCTACAACATTGGGTTAGAAAATGTCTATAAGAAGGATATTGAAGCATGGTAAAAAAAAATACACCCAGATGGCATTTTAACTTTAAAGGTAATACAATGTGTTTGACAAAAACACATTCAATATAATTCTATATAAATTCGATTCATGAAAGTCCGGCAACATGGAGTTCGTTAGAACTGTGCTGTGCAATTAGAAATACAGAAAACCTCTTTGGGGACTTCCTTGGTGTTCCAGTGATTAGAGTCCACCTTCCTATGCAGGGGACGTGGGTTCGATTCCTGCTGAGGGATCACGGAACTAAGATCCCACATGCCGTGGGGCAACTAAGCCTGCACACCACAGGTAAGACCCAACACAGCCAGATAAATAAATAAACATTTATTCTTAAAAAGATATGCAGGATTTTTAAAAATAAATAAATATACCCCAAAAGCTCCTCTCAAGAAATCTCTTTTGGGCACAAATAAAGATTAATTAATTAAATGAGTATTTCAACTCAATAAACAGAATAAATTGACCCTATGTAGGAACATCTGGGTCTATCTGCTAATCTTTACCTATGTCTATGAGGATTATTTCCCCAGAATCTATTGAACCCCCTCAAGTCTGACATAAGCTTTTAAAACATGTCATAAATGATATCTGAAGATCTTACCCAGGCAAATCAAGAAAATAGAGGCATGGTATAAAAGAAATCTGCATCTGAGTTATTTTCAATCACTAAAAAGCTATCTGGCAAAAGCCAATTGGCTTATATTGATTTTGAAAATCATTCTCTGTATTAAAATATTCTAAATACAAATCAGTGTTCTTTGCTCAATATTTATTGTTTCACTTGCCTTGAAATAACATGAGTTGAAGTCCTTACATATATATCATTTCCTTTGCAAGATGAGCTCACTGATGCATAAAATGAAAAAGAAGACTGTGTATATGTGTGTGTGTGTAGGAAGGATGGAAAAGGAAGATTCTCCATTTTTTTTTCTCCATTTTTAATGTCTATGTGAAACCATTACTTAATTTGACCCACTACTATATATAAAAAGCCAAGGCCTTTTTGGATAAATACTTAAATGTATATGGGACTTTGTAACAAACTTAAATACTCATTTATGCCTTTATATAATGGAATACCGGGAGAAGGCAATGACACCCCACTCCAGTATTGTTGCCTGAAAAATCCCCTGGACGGAGGAGCCTGGTAGGCTGCAGTCCATGGGGTCGCACAGAGTCGGACACAATTGAAGCAACTTAGTAGTAGTAGTAGTATAATGGAATACCAGACAGACGGCAACAACAAAAAGATTTCCCACTCTTTGATTAATATGACCTGAAATTAAACTTTATGCTAAGTGGAAAGCACAATAAATATTATTTTTAAAAATCTGTGCATAGTTTCATCCTCTACAGGTGGCAAAAACCATTAATTTTTATTTTCAATTTCAATACAACTTCTAATGATGGATTTGAGTTCAAAGAAATCATGACTAATAAGTGTAAAACTCTCAAAATATATCACAAAACACAGAAATTGGACACTTTTCAGGTGACACAGGTCTCTTCTTTTCTCCTTTTTCTTTTTCCCCTCAAAAATTGTTTTTAAGCAAGAAAAGAAAATAATGTCCAGGGAATTCCTTGATGGTCCAGTGGTTAGGATTCAGCTTTTTCACTGATAGGGCCCTGGATTCAATCCCTGATTGGGGAACTAAGATCCTGTAAGCTGAGAGGCAAGCCTAAAAAATAAAAAAGAATTAAAAATAAAAAGGAGGCGCAGGCAGCCGTCCCCTACATCCGGGTACCGACTCCAGCCGCCCAGACTCTGGCACTATGGTCATGGCGGAGGGGACGGCTGTGCTGAGGCAGAACAGGCCAGGTACTAAGGCTCAGGATTTCTATAATTGGCCTGATGAATCCTTTGATGAAATGGACAGTACACTTGCTGTTCAGCAGTATATTCAACAGAACATAAGGGCAGATTGTTCCAATATTGACAAAATTCTTGAACCACCTGAAGGCCAAGATGAAGGTGTGTGGAAGTATGAACATTTAAGGCAATTCTGTCTTGAGCTAAATGGACTTGCTGTCAAACTTCAGAGTGAATGCCATTCAGATACATGCACTCAGATGACAGCAACTGAACAGTGGATTTTTCTTTGTGCAGCTCATAAAACACCGAAAGAGTGTCCTGCTATAGACTACACTAGACACACACTTGATGGTGCTGCATGTCTTCTGAATAGCAATAAATATTTTCCCAGCAGAGTTAGCATAAAGGAATCATCTGTAGCAAAACTAGGATCAGTATGCCGTAGGATTTACAGAATATTTTCACATGCTTATTTTCATCACCGGCAGATATTTGATGAATATGAAAATGAAACATTTTTGTGTCATCGGTTTACTAAATTTGTGATGAAATATAATTTGATGTCTAAGGATAACCTGATTGTACCAATTTTAGAAGAAGAAGTTCAGAATTCAGTTTCTGGGGAAAGTGAAGCATGAAGGGAATCATATAGAAAAAAACGTACTGATCACATAATTAACATTAATTATGTACTGTATATATATCATTTTAGACACATCAATCATGTATCCATATTATAGCTTCTTTGTTTAGTATAGGTTTTTGTATGCTGAGTGTTGCCTTTTAAAATGGGAAATACTTTTTAAGTTATTCATGAGCTGTATATTCACTTGTGTGGCACTCATGGTTTTTAAATAAGATTAGTATTATGTTTATAATGCCTGTTAAAAAAAGAATTTACAGTTTGGTAAAATTGCTGCTAAACAATCATTGGATCACAATCCTCATCAAATAAACGCATCTATAAAAAGATGAGTGAGCTTGAGGTTTCACACAAACCATTTATACTAAAGACATAGTAATGTTTTCCTTTGGTTTTATACCTGGGATTCTAGGAAATTCTGTAGCACATAGTTCTATCTTAATAAGTTTTCTAAAATGAGATAAAAGTTTTTAAATTCTGTTTATAGTTTTTGATATACATATAATTATGTGTATATCCAAGTATAAATGCAAATAAAGCATCAGTAATACTTAAGTAATCTTACTATGCTACACAAAGTATATTCTAGACCAGCATACTTAGAAAGGATTTACCTTTCTGCATCAGTGGATAGTTACATACAACATAGTGATAACAATAAAGAGTGTAAATGATGTTCCCAGTGGAAACCTGCCCTGTCCTTCCCTTCTCTCCATTTCCCTTACTCCCTCCTCAAACTACATACCTGAGAAGCTTTTCGCCAGACTGTGATTTAGTGGTGACCTATACCTATTTATATGTGTATTAATTGCTTACAGTCTATACCTCATATTAGCAATTACATTACACTACAGGAAAAAATGTATTGGCATAGGCTCTTGCTTATCTTTGCTTTGCAAAATTGTTCTCACTACTTGGAAAACAGTCCTTGAAATAGTTTGACTAATAATGTTAGTAATATTAATCTTCACATCTAACCATTTAGGCAGCACTTAAATAGAGTTGGAAAATACTATACTATTTATTTTACACCCCTTCTCCACAAAGTTTATGTTTGAATTATATGGACATGTAAAATTTTTTTGCAGTAATTCACAGGTTCTAAAGGTATTGTTGAATGCTCATACATTTTTTGGACTTGGTTATAATTCAGTGTCTTAAGAAGGATTCAACCATAGATTTTACAGTCGTACCTACTGAATGCAGTTTTCTAACAAAGCACTAGAGGTCTTATTGCTGAGCTGGTTGTAATGAGACACTTAGGTTAAAAAAAAATTGTACATGTAGTGAAGAAAATATTTAAATCCATCTTTTGAACAGAATTAACAAATGAACTTCTTTTTCATTTGAATGAGTTATTTTGAAATGAAGATTAAAATGTAGTATTCTTTTTTTTTCAAGTTAGAGGAAATAATTCATACCATACTATAAGTATGTATTGCAAAAACGTGGAAAACAGTAGCATCCTGAGAGTTTGTATATATATTTATGCTTTCTGATCCTGCCAGTATATTTGGCTTTGAACAGTGCTATCCCAGCAGCCAGTCATTATTTTGTCCCAATCCACACTCTCTTTAAGAAGTTTTATATTCACAGTGAAAGGAATATTGGCTTTGAAATTATGCATTTATATTAATGTAACTATGAACCAATGGGAATAGTCATTTTTATGCAAACTTGCTAAATATCGAGAAACTAAACCAAGTTAATAAATTATATATAACAATGTAGCTCTTCTCTCTGTATAAAAGTCTCAGTGGATTTCTGTTGCTTGACTATTAGTGGACATTTGAACTAAGGCAGTGGCTGGGATTTGGTGATCTGGCTAAGTATTCTGAAACACATTTTGAATAATATGACTTGGTGTTAATGGGGAAATAAAAATTTTTTTTCTTACTCATTCCATCTTCCCTGTACTATGTGTTTGGAATTGATCATAAAAAAAAAAAAAATACCCCAAAGAAAAAAAAAATAAATAAATAAATAAAAATAAAAAGGAGGGGACACGACCTTTTCACGGAATTCTTACAACTGAACCAAGCCAAGACTTTTCAAGAAAAGGAAAAAAATCCACGAATGATATGGGGGAGAAATCTGAAAACTAAATTGGGGTCTGATTTCAGGGGATCAAATCTGGAACAGGCAATAAAAATAAAACTAAAACAACCCTGGGCAAAAATCAAGGCATGAACGTGTAATAGGTAATGTAGTCCAGCGATTCAAGAAATAGGAATGCCAACAGGAAAATCCCCAGGAAGATTTTTTTAAAATACAGTTAAATCTATGGAGTAAATAACGTGGAATCGTTGGTGATCTGGGGCTTCCCAGGTGGCGCTAGTGGTAAAGAATCTGCCTGCAGGAGGGCATGGCAACCCACTCCAGTATTCTTGCCTGGAGAATCCCATGGACAGAGGAGCCTGGTAGATTGCAGTCCACAGGGTCGCAAAGAGTCGGACACATCTGAAGCGACTTAGCACATATGCATAGATGATTTTATTCATGCACATATTGCTGATTTTATTCAGGAGCTTCCCCTACCATTCTGTGCCTTAGTAATCTTTTGAATTAGAAGCAATACTTCAGATCATTCCAAAAGTTTGTGCCCCAGGTTATGGGAAATGTTAACTCAGAATCTATACTCTGAAATTGATGAGTTTTTCCATTCTTTGGAAAAACTTAAAAATTTTTCAATTCCCAAGGATCTCACATGGGGGAAAAATGCAAAGAACACTTGCAGTTCTATCAAGAAATCTCTGAGGGAAGCCAATCATAATAGAAGTTATTAGAAATGATTAGCTCCCTAGGATATGACCAGTCCCTGGAGCTTCCTTTGCAGCCTATTTGCAGGGAGGGCCAGCATTACAAACTAGGGTTTCCAGAGATGAAACAAAGGAAGCAAATGTTTCCTAAGTTTCCACTGTAGTAGAAGCTATAATAAAAGATGTGGTCTGTGCAGCTTCTGTCGATGTGATTTTTCAAAGATGATCAGATATAAAGCAGTAGGCCATGCAGGAAGAAGAAGAAATAAGCAATTCTCAGGACAACGAACTTCAACAATTAGGCAAGAGGCAGCCCATTCAGATTAGAACAGAACTCACACGGACATTGGCCTTTTGAGCTCACCTGTGCCATGAACCGGGCGTATGACAGCCAATGAGATCTGTCTGGCTTTCTGTATTTTAACTTCCAAAAGAACTTTGATGAGTATAGGTACACAATGAAAGGAAAATTACTCTTTAAGTATCGCCTAACTGCTTCCAGAAAGTTATTTTTCTTTCAGGAGTGCCAAGGCAGGGTAGATACACGAGGGCTCTGGAGTCAGGGACTCAGTTTCATAATTTAAAAAAAAAAAAAAACCCACTAAAAAGTAACAATGCCAGGAAACTTAGCTCAGCACTAAACTCAGCAAAGAGTACCCATGTGACATGTTGGTTGTTCTGAATCTGATAATTGCATCAAGCAATATTGACTCAAGCTCACGATTTTGTAAAAATAGTTAACAAATATTTGAATTTAGAAAAAGTCCTCTTAGCTGAGTACTTACTAGAAAAAAAGTACATGAACAGTGCAGTTAAACTTTACACAGGCCTGTGGTGTTTTGAACTCAATGGAGACAAATTAAACCACACTCGTTGGTTCTGCAGAGAGAAAAGGCTTCAGTTAAGACTATATCCATACCGAATTTGTTTTTAATTATTCTGGTGAAATAGTTACATTTTCTGGTAAAAGCCTGGTGAGTTTAGAGAAAGCATTCTGAACACGGACTAGAATTAGAAGTGCCCAAATCTGCATTCTGAAGGTCTGTTACTGTGGCAGTAACTGTACTTTGTTTTAAATTTGTACAATGCCTAGATCACAGTTAGACATGTATGGTGAATCAAATTCTTAAACACACCAAATCAAAGGTAAAATATCACAAAACAACAGAATAGTACTATCCCAAAACATAACCAATATTGAACTTGGGTGGTAAATACTAAGGCAGACCTAGTAAAAAGCCCCCTGGGACAGTGCTTCCTTACAAAGTAGGCAGGACGTCACATTAAGGCTGACATAAGTAACATTAAAAAAACAATGACCAGCCCAAACAAAGGCATTCCAATTAAAAGAGATAAAACTTTCTTTATCGAAATCCAATCCCACATGCCATGGGACAACTAAGCCTGTGTGCCACAACTAAGATCTGATGCAACCAAATTAAAAAAAAAAAAAAAAATTAAGAACGTGGCCTCGGCCAAGACAGGTCCTGCTCATGCCCTAGGCTTCTGGGAAATAATCTATGTGATTCCTAAGGGGCATGTATTGCCTAGGGTGGGGCCAGCCGCAGCTAACAGTCTGAGGTGGGGACTGGCAAGCCAGGAAGACCACCACGTGATGGAAGGTGGGGCCTTTGGATCAAGTGGTATCAGTCCACTTGGGAGACTGGATCCAACCATGTAGTCAGTCAATCAAGTCTATGCAATGAGCCCCAGAATAAACTTTGGACACCAAACTCGAGTGAGCTTCCTGGGCTAGCAAAACTCTGTGTATACCGTCTCAGATCAATAACTGGAAGTTAATTAATATCTCTGCAGATGGCACGATTTCTTTTTCTTGTGGCTGAGTAATAGTCCATGGTATATATGTGTCACATCTTCTTTACCCATTCCTCTGTTGATGGATATTTAGGTTGCTTCCGTGTCTTGGCTATTGCAAATAGTGCTGCAATAAGCATTGGGGTGCATGTATCTTTCAGAATTACAGTTTTCTCCAGGTATATGCCCACAAGTGGGATTGCTGGGTCATATGGTAGTTCTATTTTTAGTCTGTCATACAGAGTGAAGTCAGAAAGAGAAATATCGCATATTAATTCATATATGTGGAATCTAGAAAAATGGTACAGATGAACTCATTTGCAAAGCAAAAATAGAGACACAGATGTAGACAATAAACATATGGACACCAAGGCGGGGAAGGAAGGTGGGACGAATTGGAAGATTGGGACTGGTGTATATATACTAAAGTGAAGTGAAGTGAAGTGAAGTCGCTTAGTCGTGTCTGACTCTTTGCGACACCATGGACTGTAGCCTACCAGGCTGTCCGTGGGATTTTCCAGGCAATAGTACTGGAGTGGATTGCCATTTCCTTCTCCAGGGGATCTTCCCGACCCAGGGATCGAACCCGGGTCTCCCACATTGTAGACAGACGCTTTACCGTCTGAGCCACCAGGGAAGTCCCGTATATATACTACTATGTATAAAACAGGTAACCAATCAGAACCTACTACATAGTTCAGGGAACTCTACTCTGTCCTCTGTAGTGACCTAAATGGGAAGGAAATCCAAAAAAAGGGGATACATGTATATATACAGCTGATTCACTTTGTTGTACAGCAGAAACTGACACAAAATCGTAAAGCAACTATACACGAATAAAATCTGTTTTAAAATAACTGGAGGTTAAAATAACCACAGGTGGATAACCAGAGGGCACACAGTCTTGGCTCCACCAGAGTGAAGGCCATGGAGGATCAGCCCCTGTGTCTCTTCCTCTGGCTGATTTTAGTCTGTATCCTTTCCCAGCAATAAACCATAACTGTGAGTATAATAACACTCAGTGAGTTCTGAATCTTGCAAGAAAATTCTCAAACTTGAGGCTGGTTCTGGGGACCCCCTGAACTTGCAGTTGATGTCAAAAGTGAGGGCAGTCTTTGCAGGTTGGCTTATCTTTCACAGGTTGGCTAACTCCAGGAGGTGGATTAAGTCAAACAGATCATTAAAACTGATTTTTCTTGTTTCCACTTACTTTTTAAAATGTGGCTACCAGAAAATTTTAAATTAGATCCATGGCTCACCTTTGTAGGTTGCACTGAACTTCTAGTACTGGTATCAAGAGAGTGCCTATGGGGACTTCCCTGGTGATGCAGTGGTTAAGTGGTGTGAGGACACTTCCAATGCAGGGGGCACGGGTTCAGTTCCTGACCAGGGAACTACGATCCCACATGCCACATGGCAGAGGCAAAAAAAAATTTTTTAATAAAATTAGATTTTTTTTAATAAAATTAAAATTTTTTAAGAGCATGCATGTGTTTTTATACAAATGAAGCTTGAGAAAATATAAGTTTTAGGCCAGCTTTTATGCTCAAAACTGTATTTATCTACACAGACTCTAATGAAATCACAAAAGCGGTAAGAAGCAAAGGCTGTAAATCTTTCTTTTTAATCTGGGATTATTGGAACTTGATTCTGATCTGATAATAATTAGAAAGGATTAGCTATATTTATACCTGAGTCAAGCCTGCTCACCAAAATAAAGAAGAAAGAATTAAAAACAAAAGCTGGCAGTTCAATAATGAAGAACAAACCTTAATTATTCAAAAACTGCATCACTGTTCAGAACACAGATCTATAAACAGTCTTTCCACAAAAATCCATCTCAAAGAATTCCAAAGATACGGCTGAACAGTTAACCTTTATATTATTTCTATATAGTTTTTATTTTTAAAAACTAACCAAATAAAGACATTGAGATAACTTTATCAAAAAATCATTCACCAAAAAAAAAAAAAATTCCAAAAAGCTGTATTAAAAAAATAAAAAACAGGTTCACCTTCAAATTTAATAACTAACTCCACCACTTTAAACTATAAAAATAAATTCATCCTTTCTGCTATGAGCTTTTATGATACTGCCTCTGATATCATCATCCAAAACCAAACAAGTTTTGCTGACTTCTCCCATTTTTCTTCAAATGCCTTGTTATTATATTCGGGAAAGTATCTTTCTGAAAACAAAGACTGCTAACCCAGGATTAGAGTGTGACTGACCTCCTGGGTGGCAGGCAAATGGCCAACTTAATCTTGAAATGTAAGATGATCCTTCCAGGAATTCCCTGGTTGTCCAGTGGGTAGGACTCTGCTCTCATTGCACTGCAGTGGCTCAGGGCTCACCGCAGTGGAAGTGGAACTAAGATCCAGCAAGCCCCTCGGCCCAGTCAAAAAAAAAAGAATTGACTCTTCATATAGGATACTGCTAGCTATTATCACCAGGACTGCAAAGTCGGCCCCAAATGTAATTGAACTATGCATTTAACACCGCTTTCTCATCATCACGTCTAAAAGTTAATCCCATCTAAGAATAATCATTTCCACACTTCAAGTATCACCTTGACACTGGTGACTCCTACATCTGTTATCTCCAGCTGCACTCCTTTCTGACCACAGCTGGATAGTTACCCCTCAGGTTCCATCTTTGTCTCTAATTCAATGTGTCTCCAACTCAAAGGCTCCATACTCCTCCCTTTCCTCATCTAAACTCCTTGACTCAAGTTCTTCCAACTTATTCATAAAATGTTAACATCCCTGAGCCCTTTTTAATTCTTCCTTACACACTATGATCTTCCTGCCCACAAATGGATCCATAACATGGAGCTTATGTTAAAAAAAAAAAAAAAAGCTTTTACCCAAGGAATATTTGCAGGTAAATGGCATATATGCACAGATAAAATGGAATGGGCACTCTGCTGTGCACCTGAACCTATCACAGCATTGTTCATCATCAATACTCCAATACAAAATAAAAAGTTAAAAAAAAAATAATGAAACATAAAACGTTCATCAAATTGTAATGCTACTTAGGGGACTTTTATCAGGGCCACCCAAAGGGGTTTATAGCCTCAAAAATTGGAAGCTAACTACAGCAATTAGTTGTTCAGAATAAAAGCTGGGTTGGAAAGTTAAAACAATAAAATGGCATGGTGGTTGTGATTTTTTAAAAATAGTCCAGAAAAAAGAAGTGTGTGTGTGTGTGTGTGTGTAGGAGTTGTGAGTAGAGAATGAGAGCAGATTGAATAAGGATTGGAGAATGGTAAGTAGACAGTATGTATATAGATTTTTACCCAACTATTCTTGCTACTTTTGTGCATGCTTGGATATTTCTATATTAAAAACTTTTAAAGAAGGATCCATTCCTGACAAAGTCAACTGGACAAAAATGTATTAAATGGGAGGTGTTAGTTATGCTACCTCTGGGGATAACGGGGTGAACCATATCTGGTTCCTGACCTCAAAGAGCTCACAGCCACATGGAGAGAAAAGTAAAGGAAAGAAGTGTTATAATCGTGAGAGACAAATGCTAAATGTGGCAGATTATTAAAATGGACCACAGATTACCCCCTCCTTGAATCCAACCTTTTTCAAGGCTATCTTGAAAATCATCCTGTAATGAGATGGAGATAACGTCTCCATTCTTGACTTGCTCTGGCCAACAGGACAGGAGCAAACATCACACAGGCAGAAGCATGCAGCCAGCTCATGCACTGGTGCCTGCGCTCTCCTGCCACTGAACTTAATACAGGGCAATAGAGCACATAGAGAGAGACAGCAAGTGTCCCAGCCAGCCCAGCTGAGGGGCTCCAGCATGTGAGCTAAGCCACGTTGGAGCACCCAGCCTTGCTGAGCCAACCTCAGCAAGAAATGCCCAGACAACACAAAGAACACATGATAAATGTTTGTCTTAAAGCACTATGTTTGATGAGCTTTGTTATGCACCCCACTCCAGTACTCTTGCCTGGGAAATCCCATGGACGGAGGAGCCTGGTAGGCTGCAGTCCATGGGGTCGAGAAGAGTTGGACATGACTGAGCAACTTCACTTTCACTTTTCACTTTCATGCATTGGAGAAGGAAATGGCAACCCACTCCAGTGTTCTTGCCTGGAGAATCCCAGGGACGGGAGCCTGGTAGGCTGCTGTCTATGGGGTCACACAGAGTCAGACACGACTGAAGTGACTTAGCAGCAGCAGTTATGTAGCAAAAAATAACTGATACAGCAGTGAACAGATCTCTACCAATTTTGGAGACACATAGATTTTACAGACAAAGGTGACACTTAAATTGAGAAGTTAAGGGAGCCCAGCCTGGCACTCTGTGACGACCTACAGGGGTGGGAGGGTAGAGTGGAAGGGAGGCTCAAGAGGGAAGGGATATATGTATGTACACATATAGTTACGACTGGTAGGAACCAATGTTGTATGGCAGGAACCAATACAACATTGTGCTGGGAGCCAGCGTGAGGAACTCTGCCCGTGGCAAAGGTCATGAGGAAGGAGGCTCAGCATATGCAAAGGCGGGATGGAGCCTCAGGAGTCCCCCTGGAAATTCTCGAGCATCTACCCCCAAAACCAGAGTCTGCCTACTTTCTGCTTTGTGCTCTCACCTACACCTCTGACTTTACGGGGGGCTGTCCCCCAGTCCCTCTCTCTGAAAAAAGAGTTAACTTACAGCTCCAGTTAATAAAGTTCCTGGGTGTGATAGTGTTTCAACCTACAAACTCCTTTGGGAGTCCTCTAGCCTGCCTGAATAGGTTTTTCCCGCCACATGTGATTGTTCAGAGCCTCCCAACTGTGAGAGGCATGAGATGTTCTAAACTGTCTAAATACAGATTCCTTTGAGCAGTTAAAAGTTTGATTAGAAATTGTATTGGTGAAGGGTTTTTCACTTGTTGGGCCAATGTTTGCTGCTAAGTCTCCATATCCCTTACCTACTGTGTCCCTGGCAGTGTATTGATTGATATAACTGGTGTATAGAAATGTAAGTAGTAGCTTTAATGTTTGTAACCTTGGACCCTTGAGTTAATTCTTTTTCTTGTTATAGCCCACCACACCTTTGCCCTGTAGGAATGCAACTTTATCTAATGCTTTTGGAGGGTGGTGCCTGACTAATCACCTTTAGAGAAAAATGTTTTCTGAAGAAAGGGTCTTAAAATGTTAACAGGCCTCCGGGCCAGAAGATGATGCAAATCACCTAAACTTTTGCATATAATAAGTTTGCAGGAAGAAAGCCTGGCTTACTGCATGACTCTACCCCTTCCCCCATTATCCTCTATGCATAACTTAAGGAATAAAAACTACTTTGGAAAATAAAATGCGGGCCTTGTTCACCGAAGCTTGGTCTCCCCCTGTCGTTCTTTCTCTCACCTTCTGGCTGAATTATTCAGCCTCTTTTCTCTACTGAATTTCCTCACTGAGCTATCCTTATTTAGCCACTCTTTATATCCTTAATTAACGTTTAATTAAGCAATTGTTTCCTGATCCTCGCCGACTCGGTCCCCGCTTCGAATTCCCTGGATCCACCGGGACTGGACCCTAGCAACGTTGTAAAGCAATTATTCTCTGATTAAAAAATAAATTAAAAAAAATTGAGAAATTAGAGAAAGGGGGGGAAACTCATGGGGGAGAAATATGCTTCAACAAGGAAAACCCCTCTTTTATGTTTGGCTTAACAGAAGACAGCTGGAGTCTCATATTTGCTACTCTATTCAATCTGTTTCCATATGTTGTTTAGGCTGAGGTATAGAAAGAAAATTCTGCTTCTTGCTGATAGGTAGTTGAAATGGTGAGGAGTATTTTAATCTTAGCCCTTCCTGAGCCTTTTCAGATCATTATGGGTTTAATTCTTGGATATGACACCAAACACTTGCTCATTGGAAGAAAAGCTATGATCAACCTAGACAGCATATTAAAAAGCAGAGACATTACTTTGCAGACAAAGGTCTGTTTAGTCAAAGCTGTGGTTTTTCCAGTAGCCATGTATGGATGTGAGAGTTGGACTATAAAGAAAGCTGAATTGATGTTTTTAAACTGTGGTGCTGGAGAAGACTCTTGAGAGTCCCTTGGACTACAAGGAGATCCAACCAGTCAATCCTAAAGGAAATCAGTCCTGAATATTCATTGGAAGGACTGGTGCTGAAGCTGAAACTCCAATACTCTGGCCACCTGATGCAAAGAACTGACTCATTGGAAAAGACCCTCAGGCTGGGAAAGATCGAAGGTGGGAAGAGAAGGGGACAACAGAGGATGAGATGGTTGGATGGCATCACTGACTCAATGGACATTAGTTTGAGCAAGCTCTGGGAGTTGGTGATGGACAGGGAAGCCTGGTGTGCTGCAGTCCACGGGGTCACAAAGAGTCAGACATGACTAAGCAACTGAACTGATGACACCAAAACTCAACAAATGGTTATTTCTTAAATGTGAGTTGCAAGACGGAACCTGAAATTACATCACATTCTGATATAGTAAAATCCATAGATCTGTCTTGCACTTTGATGGTTCTGTTATCTATGTATCATTCTGTAGTGCCACCTATTAGTCTTTTGAAAAATATTGGTTCACTGAGTGACACAGGTCTTCCTAACGTGGAACCATTTCATTAAACAGAATTCGAAAAAAAAAAAAAATCACATTTGTTAACATGACCGCTGATCTCATCAGGAAAGGCTGTGCAGGGAAGCAGTCTGCCTCTTGGCAGCTTGTGTGTGTGCTCAGTCTCCCGGTCACCTCCAACTCTTTGCCATCCCATGGTCTATAGCCCGCGAGACTCTTCTGTCCTTGGGATTTTCTACCAAATTCTAATTTTTGCTTGAAAATTCAAATGGTGTCATCGGCAATAAATACTACTCGTTGTGTTTCTGGAAGCAACTCACTCAATTGTCTCATTTTTAAGGAAATGGTTAAATGACTGCCAGATGCCCGAGTCTGAGGAAACATAATTTGGCTACCAGTCTTTTAGATAAAAAAAGTCCTATGAAGAAGTAACTGGTTCAGTCTACAACCCCAACATCCCACCAGGGCTTTTGCTCAAGATAACCCCATCCTTCACTCAGACCCAGCAGAAACAGCTGATGTATACTTTCCAGGTCAACACACAAAACATTTTAAAAATGTATTCAAAGGTTAATATTTGAGAAAATCAATAATTTTTATGCTTCATCGAGGACATTCTTAAGTGAAACTAGCTCTTGTTTTTTAACTACAAGTGGGTGGTGGTGAATAATCCATGGGTACCCCTGCCTTAATGAGGATGAAGGCATCAGTGTTTTCCTCACCAGTGCTCTCCACATGGTGAAAAAGGTTTTTGCCTTTCATCATGCCTCTGATAAAGTCTGAGCATTATGAAGGAAATTGGTTTGACTCTGCAGAGATCCTGAGAGAGTCCCAGGGAAATCCCTTTGAGAACCACTGGTACATCGCTGCCATAAGGCTGATGAACAGTCAAACTGATACAGACATGAAACTAGCAGCTAGGAAGCTTGCTGTTTTTCATTCATTACATTGCACTGAAAAATGCCCCCTCGGATTCTCTGCCTGTAGAGTTCAAGGTGAAAAAAAAAAAAGACTCTCCCCACTCTGGCTGTAGGGGATCTCAAGTGCACACGGTACTCTGGGCTTTGGTAAAGGACCACCATTCCCACAAAAGACTGTATCTGCCCTTGTTGCATTGTAGCCGTTTCCAAGCATAAGGTTTTATGAGTTGAAATCCTACAGATAAAGAATGCACATAGCCAGCAAAATGCCACCAACAGGAATAATGCTTCCAGGTGACAATGGTGTGAGTGCTGTGGTGTAAGTGTGTAAGTGCCAGCACAATGATTGGCTGGCAAAGCCTAGGGGCCAGCAATCCTGGTGGCCCAGGCACACTGCAGAGGGCCACCACCTGAGAAAACAGCCTCTTGCCTACGATCCACCCAAGGAAAGTGGCATTTCGGCTGGCTTTTTTCTCTAGTTTTGCATACACCGGCTCCACCAGGGCTCTACAGAGGATTTAGACTCCCGCCAGTTCCTCTCACCTGTCCCCTAAGTTGTAGTGAATTTAGAAAGTCAATAAGGGCATTAACTCGCAGAGCGACAAAGCCCTCTGCTTGTTAATGCTCTTCAAATAAGAGTCCAGCCTAGGAAACTCCAGGTGCCACCTAAGGGACTACTTGTGCAATCAGATTTTCTCAATGTGTACAAGGATGCTGCAACATTTACAGTGTGATTTGTAAACCATTGCATCTGAGCACACAAAAGGAGAACTGACAAAGAATGAAAAGATCTAGGTATTGGGCTATTTTTGCTATTCAAGAACATCAGAAAAAAAAAAAAATCAGTGAAGGTTTAAGAGTACCTACACAAATTTAAAAAAAAGAAAAAGTCAATATATGAGAAATATAATACACCATGATGGCCACCACGAACGGGCAGTGCCAATAGGAAGGTGGTCAGCTCTTTAATAAAACTGCCTTCCTATTCTCCAACGCTGCAACTTTGCCAGCCCTGCCCAAATCAAAACACGAAAGGAACACCTACCCACTGTCTTTGTGCCGTTTCCTTCATTGACTCCGTGAAAGCAACAGCAAACCTAGGAAAGCGAACAAAAAGAATGATAACAATTAGGGCAGAATCTAATCAACATAACTGAAAAACAGCGCTCTGGAACAAATGGTGACAGACAGGTGAGAAGCGGAATTTACAGCGCAATCAATCTCTATTAGTCGTGGTTGTTGGCTATTAGGTCTCATCTCCACTCACATCCAAAAAAAGAAGTTGTGTAGGCAGGAAATAAACAAATGAAGCTCAAAGCTTCCTATCTTTCTTGTTCCTTTATGGAAGAAGAGAGAAGCAGAGATAATGACAGAAAGCAAGATGGATGAGAGAAGCAAGGAACTTCTTAATATTCAGGGGCAGGATATGTGGCTCACTAGCTTCGCTAAAGGAAGACTAGGCTGAAGTGCTCAAGATTTATTGAATGTTTGTGGACAAAGAATGTGAATGTCCCCACTCATTAAGAATTGCATGTTTCCAGAAGCGGGACTGGGTACCCATGGAATGAACCAGGTATGGAGCCAGAAAGTAAGAGAGTTCAAAATATAGAGAGGGCTTATCAAAAGGATGCAGAAGTCAACTCAAAATATCTCCGATGGCCATGGCTGGGGTGATTTGGGCACCAAAAAAAGTAATAGGAGCTACAGAGTCACATACTGAGTTGGCCCAAAATTCATTTTGTAAGAGTGAATTAAGCCAGAAAGGAAAACACCAATACAGTATATTAACACACATATATGGAATTTAGAAAGATGGTAATGATAACCCTATATGCGAGACAGCAAGAGACACAGATGTATAGAACAGTCTTTTGGACTCTGTGGGAGAGGGCGAGGGTGGGATGATTTGGGAGAATGGCACTGAAACATATATATTATCATATGTGAAATGGATCGCCAGTCCAGGTTCGATGCATGAGACAGGGTACTCCGGGCTGGTGCACTGGGATGACCCAGAGGAATGGGATGAGGAGGGAGGTGGGAGGGGGGTTCAGGATGGGGAACATATGTACACCCGTGGCGGATTCATGTCAATGTATGGCAAAACCACTACAATATTGTAAAGTAATTAGCCTCCAATTAAAATAAATAAAATTTTTTTTTTAAATTTATTCTGTAAGATGGCACCAAAAAATCCAAACAAACTTTTTGGCCAACCCAATAAAATAAAAATAAATAGCCATGAGTCCATGTTGATATAACTATATAAATAATTGAACAAGTAACTAGGGTCAAACAGACAACTCTTCTTGTAGTAGAATTCCAATTAACCAATGTAGGAGTGGTAGAAATAGAAAATCATCATTACACAAACAGTGCAGTAAAGAATGTTGGAGCAAAGACCCATTAATAGGGAATTCCCTGGCAGTTGAGTGGTTACAACTTGGTGCTTCTGTGGTCAGGATACGATCCCTGGTTGGAAAACTAAAGTTCTGCAAGCTGCACACACAGCATAGTCAACAAAAAAAGCATTATTATGTGATTCTTATGTGATTCTTTTTTATGTGATTCTTCCCCTGTGGCGTGACCCAGAAAGGGGAGCTTGTATTCCCTTGTCTGTGTCTTCTCCAAGCCTTCCCTTCTCCACTCCCACTTTTACAACCAGCAACCAATCCCAGACACAGCCAATCGTATGCTCCTTACTTAAGGGAGAAATATGGAATCCTTCCCTTTGTGTATGTTAAACATGAGCGACGAGGACCAGACCACATTAAACCTTGCATCTGAGTCCAGTAGGGATTGGAGAATCCAGTGAGATACTCTCTATGCCCCGCCCCCAAACATTGGCGAAATGATAAAATCAACTGTATTCTAAGGCCATCAATTTTTTTCCAAAAAATGGAGATAAAAAGGAGAGACAAGCAGCTAAACAGCAGTTACAAGGAGTGTAGAAACTTTCATTGGCAGAAAACTGCAAAAATGAGAAACTTAAGAACCAAAGAACACCTTGCCTATAAATTGCCTGCCACAGTTGCTGGTCCCTGGTTCATTTCACATCTGCTATTATTATTTTCCACTAGTACTCATGCAACTACCAGCACATCTGCAAGATGTTAGGGCACCCCACGTGGCCAGTGACAGCCTCACACTGTCAAAAAAGAAAAGATCCCAAGAACCAAGAAGAGCCATTGAACAGAGAACGAGGTCAGTGACACTAAGACTGTGCATTGTACCTCATAACAGCATTGATGAATACATGCACAAGTGCAGTCCTCAGGCTTTTGTGGAAAGGGAAATCCACTCATTTGGCAAGTCTGACGCTCTCGCTTCCTGTGAGAATGTCAGCTCTACATGTGCTGGAACACTGCTCTGCTCACATCCACCATCCCAGCCCCTTGGAGCGTCTGGCACCCAGGAGGCAAAAATACCTGCCAGCTGAATGAGTGAATAAGCAAGAGAAGGAACAGTTTTGCCGTAAATTCCAACAGGAGTTTGCCCTAAAATCCAAACAGGTGAGGGTGAGAAAAGAATGGAGAGAGGGAGAAAAGAAATGAAAAATGTCCCAGGTGTGCAGAGCGGACTCTGTGTGCATCACAGCCTGGAGGCTGATGGTGACTGTTCCTACCTAAATAATGGTCCCCACCATCACATCCTGCTCATTTGACACCCAGGATGAGGCACCAGTAGGAGCTACAGTGTATTTAAGACAACAGGGAAGAATGAGATTCTTGGGAGGGTTTTCATCAGAGATCAGATCAGATCAGATCAGTCACTCAGTCATGTCCGACTCTTTGCGACCCCATGAATCGCAGCACGCCAGGCCTCCCTGTCCATCACCAACTCCCGGAGTTCACTCAGACTCACGTCCATCGAGTCAGTGATGCCATCCAGCCATCTCATCCTCTGTCATCCCCTTCCCCTCTTGCCCCCAATCCCTCCCAGCATCAGAGTCTTTTCCAATGAGTCAACTTAAAGAAATCCCAGGGCTGATCTCCTTCAGAATGGACTGGTTGGATCTCCTTGCAGTCCAAGGGACTCTCAAGAGTCTTCTCCAACACCACAGTTCAAAAGCATCAATTCTTCGGCGCTCAGCCTTCTTCACAGTCCAACTCTAACATCCATACATGACCACAGGAAAAACCATAGCCTTGACTAGATGAACCTTTGTTAGCAAAGTAATGTCTCTGCTTTTGAATATGCTATCTAGATTGGTCATAACTTTCCTTCCAAGGAGTAAGTGTCTTTTAATTTCATGGCTGCAGTCATCATCTGTAGTGATTTTGGAGCCCAAAAAAATAAAGTCTGACACTGTTTCCACTGTTTCCCCATCTATTTCCCATGAAGTGATGGGACCAGATGCCATGATCTTCGTTTTCTGAATGTTGAGCTTTAAGCCAACTTTTTCACTCTCCACTTTCACTTTCATCAAGAGGCTTTTGAGTTCCTCTTCACTTTCTGCCATAAGGGTGGTGTCATCTGCATATCTGAGGTTATTGATATTTCCCCCGGCAATCTTGGTTCCAGCTTGTGTTTCTTCCAGTCCAGCGTTTCTCATGATGTACTCTGCATATAAGTTAAATAAACAGGTGACAATATACAGCCTTGACGAAGGTGCACGGGAAAATGTCCCAGGAGTCAGGAGGGTCAACTGGAATTAACTTGTCGGACATGTCACTTATTTCAGAGCTGCAGATAACACGGTCTTTATTGTGGCCCCTTATATAGAAACAGTAGCCCTGGGTTTACACTCACCTAAAAAATAACCTTTTAAAAGAGTTCTTAGCCCAAAGATCCTCAGAAGAAAAAGACATTTAAAATAACATGTGCTAAGTCACTTCAGTCATTGCAGTCCAAGGGACTCTCAAGAGTCTTCTCTATGTGCAACTCTATGAACCGCAGCCTGCAAGGCTCCCCTTGTCATAGGATTCACCAGCCAAGAACACTGCAGTGGGTTGCCATTTCCTCATTTAGACTATTTACAATAGGCAAGACATGGAAACAACCTAAACGTCCATCAACAGATGAATGGATAATGAAAATGTGGTGCATACACACATTGGAATATTACTTGGCCACAGAAAAAGAATGAAATAATGTCATTTGCAACAACATGGATAGGCCTGGAGATTATCATACTAAGTGAAATCAGTCAGACAGACGAAGACAAATATGTAATGTCACTTTTCTGTGGAATCTAAAATTTGACAGAAATGAACTTATCTATGAAACCAAAACAGACTCAGGGACATAGAGAACAGACTTACGGTTGCCAAGGGGGAGGGATGGATTTGGAGGTTGGGGTTAGCAGAAACAAACTATCATATATAAAATGGATAAACAATAAGGTCTTACTGTATGGTACAGGGAACTAACTATATTCAGTATCCTGTGATAATCTATAACAGAGAAGAATATTTTTTAAAAATGTATATGTGTATAACCGAATCACTTTGCTTTACAGCAGAAATTAACACAACATTGGAAATCAACTATACTTGAGTAAAAAATAAAAGAAATACTATCTGAGGTAACCATAAACAGAAACATATATCTTAGGAAAAATATAAAAACTACCACTTTTGCTTGAATACTGCCATTTCAAATCATATTTACATTGACAAAGAATTCTGTTTGTCAAAAACATCTTCAGTAACACTAAGTAGCTCAAAAGCCATATGAAATTACTTACGTTCAACCATTTTTGACCCACAAAACAGTAATTTCGTGTGGTTTAACCTACTAATGTGCTATAGATTTCATAATCGTGGAAGTATTTATGAGGCAATTCATTCCATACAAACTACTGTTCATTTGCTTGGCAAGGTTAAGTTTTTTTCTAATAGGCACCTGGATGATCCTTCAGTAAGCGACTTTCACAAATTTCAAATACTCCTTATTTAATTTTGGTATTTATAACTACCAAATACTTATTACAGTGTTCAGAAACCAAAAAAAAAGTGAGTGCTAAAATAAGTTCACATACTATACCACACAGGAAAAAAAGTTTTAAATACTAAAAAAGTGGAGGGAATTTCCTGGTGGTCCAGTGGTTAGTCCCTGAGCTTCCACTGCAGAGGGTTACAGGTTTGATCCCTGGTCTAGCAATCAAGATCTTGCTTGTTGCATGGTGAGGCCAATCAATAAATAAAATTTTAAAGTTGAAAAGTATACCTTGTAGGAAAAATATAAGTATTCCAATGAAACACCTGTCATAAAGCTAGACAAGTTCAATACTTTGTTCTATAGAAAACTGCGCTGTATAGTGTCAGACAAAAAATCTATGATTCATGCAACTTCCCTGCCCATTAACTTCAATCAATAGCCCCCAAATAAAAGTCAATGTGTGTTTTAATAATAACACAATGAATAATGCTAATGACAATATCATAAGATGATTTATTCCATACTGTTTCTCCCAAGAAGAATGATTTTCCTTCTAAAAGATAATGCATTACAGACTGAAGGAATCTGAAGACATTAAATTTTGAGGGTGTAAGAACAACAACAAGAAGAAAACCTGCAATGATACATCACCTTTCAAGGTGAGGCGGCACTGTTTTCACGCCTTTATTTATTGTAACACACACACACGTACATAGAAGGTACTCCTTATGTTGAAAGGGTTGTATTGCCACATTTGTTTCCAGGAAGTCTTCAGGAAGAAGCAGGGTCCTGCAGTGCAACTACATCCAACTGTGACCCTAGTTTTAAGGAGCAAGACCGGCACCTATCTTAACCAAAAGACATTGGGGGCGCCAGGCTTCAACAGTACATGAACCGTGAACTTCCAGATGTTCAAGCTCGTTTTAGAAAAGGCAGAGGAACCAGAGATCAAATTGCCAACATCTGTTGGATCATCGAAAAAAGCAAGAGAGTTCCAGAAAAACATCTATTTCTGCTTTATTGATTACGTCAAAGCCTTTGATTGTGTGGATCACAACAAACTGTGGAAAATCAGATGGGCATATCAGACAATACAACCTGCTTCCTGAGAAATCTGTATGCAGGTCAAGATGCAACAGTTAGAACTGGACATGGAACAACAAACTGGTTCCAAATCGGGAAAGGAGTGCATCAAGGCTGTATATTGTCACCCTGCTTATTTAACTTTTATGCAAAGTACATCGAGAGAAACTCTGGGCTGGATGAAGCACAAGCTGGAATCAAGATTGCTGAGAGAAATATCAATAACTTCAGATATGCAGATGATACCACCCTTATGGCGAAAGCGAAGAAGAACTAAAGAGCCTCTTGATGAAAGTGAAAGAGGAGAGTGAAAAAGTTGGCTTAAAACTCAACATTCAGAAAACTAAGATTATGGCAATTGGTCCCATCACTTCATGGCAAATAGATGGGGAAACAGTGGAAATAGTGGCAGACTTTACTTTGGGGGGGCTCCAAAATCACTACAGATGGTGACTGCAGCCAGGAAATTAAAAGATGTTCGCTCCTTGGAAGAAAAGTTATGACCAACCTAGACAGCATATTAAAAAGCAGAGACATTACTTTGCCAACAAAGGTCCGTCTGGTCAAAGCTATGGTTTTTTCAGTAGTCATGTATGGATATGAGAGTTGGACTATAAAGAAAGCTGAGCATCAAAGAACTGTTGCTTTTGAACTGTGGTGTTGGAAAAGACTCTTGAGAGTCCTTTGGACTGCAATGAGGTTCAACCAGTCCATCCTAAAGGAAATCAGTCCTGAATATTCATTGGAAGGACTGATGCTGGAACTGAAACTCCAATACTCTGGCCACCTGATGTGAAGAACTAACTCATTGGAAAAGACCCTGATGCTGGGAAAGATTGAGGTCAGGAGGAGAAGGGGACGACAGAGGATGAGATGGTCAGATGGCATCACCGACTCAATGGACATGAGTTTGAGTAAACTCTGGGAGTTGGTGATGGACAGGGAAGCCTAGTGTGCCACAGTCCATGGGGTCACAAAGAGTCAGACACAACTGAGCGAATGAACTGAACTGAACTGAACTAGGCTGTACAATAGAACCTGGAGTTCTGTCCTAGATATGGATCAGAAATGGGACAATTATACAGATTTGAAAAGGCCAGGATTCCCTAACCACAGTTTCTCAGCCATAGAAGGGTGACAGATGAGCCACAAAAAACCCAAGGCTGGCCACATACTGGGGATATGGAAGCAACCTAAATACACATCAATACACAAATGGATACATAAAATGTGGCATGGGACTTCCCTGGTGGTCCAGTTGTTAAGAATCCGCCTGCCAATGCAGGGGAAAGGGTCTGGATCCCTGGTGGGGCAAGATCCCACCTGCCACAGAGCAGTGAAGCCCATGCGCTCCAACCACTGAGTCCACACACTGCAACAGAAAGTAGCTTCCACTTGCCCCAACTAGAGAAGGCCTGTGTGCAGCAACGAAGACCCAGAGCAACCAAAAATAAATAAATAATTTTTTTTTTAAAGAAAATGTGGCATGCACATACACTAGAATGCTATTCAGCCTCTAAAAAGGACATCGGTCATCTGCAACAACATGGATGAACTTGGGGCATACTTATGCTCAGAGAAACAAGCCAGACATTGAAGGACAAATGGCAGGGCGTTGGGGGGTGACTTCACCAATATGTGGGATCTAAAATAGGCAAACTCATAGAAGCATGAGTAGGATGAAAGAAGGTAGGGGAGGGAGAAACAGGAAGGTATTAGTCAAAAGGCACAAAGTTTCAGGAACTTCCCTGGTGGTCCAGTGGTTAGGACGCCATGCTCCCCACTGCAAGGGGCACCGGTTCTATCCCTGGTTGGGGAACTAAGAGAGTAAATCTTACGCATTTAAGTAAATCTCACCACAAGGGAAAAAAAAATCTCTTTTCTATTTAATTAAATTTGTAGCTATAGGAGATGATGGATGTTCACTAAATTTGCTGTGATAATCATTTCAAATCAAATCATTATGCCTGATGGCTCACCCCTGATGGCTCAATCAGTAAAGAAGTTGCCTGCAATACAGGAAAGCTGGGTTCAGTTCCTGGGTTGGGAAGATCCTTGGAAGAAGAAAATGACAACCTACTCTAGTATTCTTGCCTGGGAAACCCCATGGACAGACGAGCCTGGCAGGTTAAGGTCCATGGGGTCACAAGAGTTAGACAGGACTTAGCAAGAAACCACCACCTTAAATGGATACAGTTCTGCTTGTCAATTATATCTCAATAAAACTGGAAAAATGAAAACATTCTACTTGGGCAAACCCGATGCAAAGTTGACCCTAAACTGTGTGCTAATAAAGCCTGAGTTTACCCTTATTCACTCTTAGCAATAATTCTATCTCTTCCACCGCAACAAACATTTTAAGAACATTCATCCAATATTAACTGAAGTCAAAGAATTGCTCAAGACGAGTAACTTGTTTACAGTGACTATTCCTGGTAAATAAACATGTGCTGACTGAATTTAAAAATGAAAGAAGGAAAGAAATTTTTTTTTAGGGTAAGACATAAAAACTTCCAAATTACTGGTTTACTCCATCGTTTTGTGTTAATGAATTTTATCCAAAAAGGTTACATGCTTAACTCCTGTGAAATTCTCTTAAGGATTACCTGGCTTCTTCAAGGACTTTTCCCATCACTTTGTTTTTATCTCCCTGGTTAACATCTTCATTTAAATCAGTTCCACCAAAGATGATTCCAAAAGGAATTCCATTACCTGCAAAATTAGGATACTTAACAAAGCACAGTTTACCTTTAAAACACCCTCTCACTAATTATCCCCAAGCATTGATATAAAAAACCAAAGTTCCCAAAACATATGGACTGGGTCATGTTGTTTGTTCAATTACATCCACCTCCCCTGAATAGATTAGGTATCACCATTGTGAACATGACATGGGGTTACTCATGTGAGGCAAGGCCATTTTAAATCAATATGCTTTAAATTTTAACATATGAAAAATGTTGTTAGCTTCCATCTATCAAAGTCAAGTATAATCATAATTCAAAAAGACACAAGTACCCCAATGTTCACTGCAGCACTATTTATAATATTTAGGACATGAAAGGAACCTACATATCCACTGATAGATGAGTTGATAAAGAAGTTGTGATATCACTGAGGAAAACAGAATTGAAAGAGACACATGTACCCCAGTGTTCATCACAGCACTGTTTACAATAGCTAGGATATGGAAGCAACCTAGATGTCCATCGGCAGATGAATGGATAAGAAAGTTGTGGCACATATACACAATGGAATATTATTCGGCTATTAAAAAGAACACAGTTGAATCAGTTCTATTGAGGTGGATGAAACTGGAGCCTATTATACAAAGTGAAGTAAGTCAGAAAGAAAAACACCAATATAGTATATTAACACATATATCAGAGAAGGCAATGGCACCCCACTCCAGTACTCTTGCCTGGAAAATCCATGGACAGAGGAGCCTGGTAGGCTGCAGTCCATGGGGCTGCTAAGAGTCGGACACAACTTTCATTTTTACTTTCATGCATTGGAGAAGGAAATGGCAACCCACTCCAGTGTTCTTGCCTGGAGAATCCCATGGACAGAGAAGCCTGGTGGGCTGCAGTCCATGGGGTCGCTAGAGTCGGACACGACTGAGTGACTTCCCTTTCACTTTTCACTTTCATGCACTGGAGAAGGAAATGGCAACCCACTCCAGTGTTCTTGCCTGGAGAATCCCAGGGACGGGGAAGCCTGGTGGGCTGCCATCTATGGGGTCGCACAGAGTCGGACAACACATATATATGGAATTTAGAAAGATGGTAACGATGACCTTATGTGCAAGACAACAAAAGAGACAGATGTAAAGAACAGACTTTTGGACTCTGTGGGAGAAGGCGAGGGTGGGATGATTAGAGAGAGTAGCATTGAAACATGTATATTACCATATGTGAAACAGATGGCCAGTCCAAGTTCAATGTTTGACACTGGGCACTCAAAGCTGGTGCACTGGGACAACCCAGAGGGATGGGATGGGGAGGGAGGTGTGAGGGGGGTTCAGGATGGAGGGACACATGTACACCCGTGGCTGATTCATGTCAGTGTATGGCAAAACCCACCACAAGAATGTAAAGTAATTAGCCTCCAATTAAAATAAATTAATATTTTAAAGTTGTGATATATACATGTATATATATATACATATATATATAATGGAATATTACTCAGCCACAAAAAGTAATGAAACTGAGTCTGTTGTAGTGATGTGGATGAACTCAGAGTCTGTCATACAGAGTAAAGTCAGTCAGAAAAAGAAAAACAAATACTGTCTGTTAATGCATGAGGTTTTCCTGGTGGCTCAGTAGTAAAGAATCTGCCTGCTAACGCAGGAGATTCAAGTTTGATCCCTGGATTGGAAAGAATCCCTGGAGGAGGAAATGGTAATCCATTCCAGTATTATTGTCTGGGAAATCCCATGGACAGAGGCGTTTGATGGGCTATAATCCATGAGGGTCACAAAAGAGTCAGACATGACTTAGTGACTAAACAACAGCAATATTAACTCAAATGTTTGGAAGCTAGAAATATGGTACTGATGACTCTATTTGCAAGGCAAGAACAGAGCCACAGACGTAGAGAATGAACACGTGGACATAGCCAGGAAGGGGAGGGTGGGATGAACTGAAAGAGTAGCACTGACATATGTACACTACCAGGTGTGAAACAGAGAGCTAGTGGGAGCCTGCTGCAGATCGCAGGGAGCTCAGCTCAGTGCACTGTGACGACCTAGAAGGGTGGGATGGGGGAGGTGGGAGTGAGGCTCAACACGGAGAGGATATCTGTATACACATATTAAACAGCTAACTCACATTGTTGTACTGCAGAAACTAACACAACACTGTAAGCCAATTATCCTCCAATTAAAAATTAAAATGAAAATAAATAAATAAAGCCAAGTGTATCATCCCCGGGAAATGAGTTAATTTGGAACTGCTGGTGTTTATGACGGGAAAAGATGGCTTCAAATGTAGACCTGCTATTCATGATATCAGTCACCATGACGGCGAGGAACCAGGAGGGAAAGGAAAGAGACACAGACTGTATCTTTCAGGAACATGCAGTATGATGAATTACGGAGGGCACAAAGGTATGGGAACCAAAAATATCTGAGATGCTGCGAATGTCAAGTGCAAAAAGATTCCACCCCCGCCCCCCAGGAGCATATTTATTCTGAATGATGAGCCCTAAACTGATGGAAGGCACATTTCCTGCCTTGGTAATCTCAAAAGGCATGGAGCATGCACAGATCAAGTTAAACAGGTGCTCATCAAATAGGGCTTCCCAGAAGGACTTCCAAAGGTCAATAAAAATTTCAAGAGAGCAAAAGCAAACCACTAAACAGACCAGATCTAATTTGAGTTCATACTGGGGTTTCTCAAACAAACCATCGCTGCTGCTGCTAAATCGCTTCAGTCGTGTCCAACTCTGTGCGACCCCATAGACAGCAGCCCACCAGGCTCCCCCGTCCCTGGGATTCTCCAGGCAAGAACACTGGAGTGGGTTGCCATTTCCTTCTCCAATGCATGAAACTGAAAAGTGAAAGTGAAGTCGCTCAGTCATATCTGACTCTTAGTGACCCCATGGACTGCAGCCTACCAGGCTCCTCCGTCCCTGGGATTTTCCAGGCAAGGGTACTGGAGTGGGTTGCCATTGCCTTTTCCACTACAGAGATTCAACATTGCAACGAAAAGGTAGTGATCTTTCCTTGTATTTACCTTAGAAGTCTTTTGTCATGAAAAGGAGCAGATTTTATATTTTTTCTTTCTAGTGAAGTGCCTCTCATTTCACAGCCTTTAGATACTAAGCACTCTGACAATACACAGGAGGTACAGAAAGGCGGTAAGTAAAAAATTCAAATGAAAACTTTAAAAAGGAATTTAAGTAAAAAAAAAAAATCAAGAGCATTTTGATGAACACAATGTGTGTAGTAAAATGATCAACATAAATTTCTCTGTACAAAGAATATCTGTGAAAAGATAAGCAGAAAAACCTAGCTGCCATTGCCTCTATGGAAAGAACCCCGGGTACTTCCCTGCTGGTCCAGTGATTAGGACTCATGCTTTCACTGCCAGGGGCACGAGTTCGATCCCTGGTCAGGGAACTAATATCCCACAAACTGCTTGGTGTGGCAGGGGGAAAAAAAAAAAAAGGAACCCAGAAGATCACAAATCTGGGATGGTAGAGAAACTTACTTTTTCTCTCTATAACATTTTATATTGCTTGCCTTTCTTACTATTGGCAGGTGTGACCTTTTCCAAAAATACACACAGCCAGACGTGGAAAAGCAGACCATGTAGAGATGATTTACCTTCTGCCAGGGGCTTAGACTTTGGGGGATGTTAAGATTTTAGCACATGGGATGGACATGAACCTTTGGGGACCAGAGAAAGGTCTGTGGCAGTTAAAATAATGGCCCTGAAAGATGTCCATCCATAATTCCCGGGATCTGTGATTATGTTACACAGAAAGGAGAAATCAAGGTTTTGACAAATCTTTCCCTTTGTTTCTTGTTGAGAATAGGCTTTAGGCTTGAATCTAGCAAGGAACAGACATCAGGTGGCTTTAAGAAGCCAGGTTCAGGAAACCATGAGATTTTTTTTCTCAGCAGACGATTGGGAGTGACAAATGGTCAGCATAAGCACTGATTTTGAAAGATCACTAAGTTATGTGCTTAAATATACCATATGTATGTGTGCATGCTCAGTCGTGTTTGACTCTTTGCAACCCCATGGATTGCAGCCTGCCAGGCTCTGCTGTTCATGGGATTTCCCAGGCAAGAATGCTGGATGGGTTGCCATTTCCTTCTCCAGGGGATCTTCCCGGAGCAGGGATTGAACCTTTGTCTCCTGCATCTCCTGCTTTGGCAGGCAGATTCTTTACCGCTGCACCATTGGGCGACACCTATATGGGAAAAGAGGGTCCTACTTCCTATGGTGCAGGAGCGGGAGACAGAGCTAGAAGATTAATAAGGCTGATGCTGGGAGGGATTGGGGGCAGGAGGAGAAGGGGATGACAGAGGATGAGATGGCTGGATGGCATCACTGACTCGATGGACGTGAGTTTGGGTGACCTCCTGGAGTTGGTGATGGACAGGGAGGCCTGGCGTGCTGCGATTCATGGGGTCGCAAAGAGTCAGACATGACTGAACGACTGAACTGAACTGATAGTGCAGGGAAACAGGAAGTCACCTTTAGCAGTGAAATGTCTGAAAATTTCAGAAGTTGATACATCTTGCTGAGTGAAGTGTTACTCCTGTATGATGATTACTATAGATAATGTAGGGCCTCAAGTGACATACTATCTCCTGAAAAGCTGCCACTGCCATGTCATTTAATTCATGTTTGGAAAAAGCCACTTGTGGCTCAACAACAAAATTATCTGTCTTGCCTCCACTCGGTAGCCACCGGGCTCTCAGTGAAGTCAAGCCGACCTTGGAAGGGAAAAGAAGAAATATCCAAAAATTGTAAATAAAGCCAAGAGAATGATTGCATGCACATCCTTTCAAGGTGCAAGAAAGCAGTATTTAAAGGTTCCCTGTGGATTAGTTTTCTAAGACTGTTGTGTGACTTCAGTATTTACTATTAATTAAAAGTTCTTACTCTGTGAAGTTGTAGTTAGGAATAGACTAAGATAGTTATATAGGTAGTTGTAGAGTTCCCAGTAGGGAATTATAGATAGAGAGGGACACCTAGGGAACTTTGGGAGACCACTGTAAATTAACAAGCACTCAAGAAAAATACCAGGATTATTTTTCTAGATTCCACATATATGTGTTAATATGCAATATTTGTTTTTCTCTTCCTGACTTACTGCACTTTGTATGACAGATTCTAGATCCATCCACATCACTGCAAATGACTCAATTTCATTCATTTTTATGACTGAGTAATATTCCATTGTACATATGTGCCACATCTTTATTCTTCATCTGTCGTCGGACACTAGGCTGTTTCCTCATTGTGGCTATTGTAAATAGAGCTGCCAGGAACACTAGGGTACGTGGCCTTTTGAATTATGGTTTTCTCAGAGTATATGCCCAGTAATAGGATTGCTGGGTCATATAATGGCTCTATTTTTAGCTTTTTTAGGAGCCCCCATACTATTCTCCACAGTGGCTGTATCAATTTACATATGTGGAATCTGGAAAAATGGTACAGATGAACCTACTTCCAGGGCAGGAATAGAGATGCAGACATAGAGACCAGACATGTGGACATGGGGTGGGTAATGGCGGGGTGGGAGGGGGTGTTGGACTAACTGGGAGAGTAGCAATGACACACACACAGTACCATGTATAGAACACAGAGCTGGTGGGAAGCTGCTGTAGACAGAGAGCTTAGCCCGAAGCTTACAGGTGATTGCCCTGCTGGACACTAACCAGTTCTACAGCCAACCCCATCCTAATATTCTTTTAAAAACCTTATTATTTCTTTATTTTTGGCTGCACTGGGTCTTCCTTGCCAAGTGCGGGCTTTCTCTACTGCCACAAGCCGGGGCCTCCTCTTTGTTGGGGTGCACGGGCTTCTCATAGCAGTGGCTCTCCTGCAGTAAGGCATGGGCTCCAGGGTGCATGGGCTTCAGTAGTTGCAGCACGCGAGCACAGTAGTTGTGAAACACAGGCTTAGTTGCCCCGAGGTGTGTGGGATCTTCCCATGCCAGGGATTGAACCTGTGTCCCCTGCATGGACAGGCAGATTTTTAACTACTGGACCACCAGGGAAGTCCTCATCCTAACAGTCTTTACTAAATTGCCCACTCAAGTCTCAGCTCCCCAAATGCTCTTTAAATTGGCTTTAGCATCTTAGTAGTTTCCTCATTAATAAATTGAGTAAACTCTCTCCTATGTGCTCACTTCTACATTTTGTGAAAGAGCCCCATTTTTAACTTTTGAACATTAGATTTTGAGTGAAGAAAAACACATCAAAAACATTCACGATAAGACTCTTAATGTAGTAAAAACAGCTTCGATATACATCCAATCTCAACTGGCGTAGTTACATCATTTTAGAAAATCCATCTGTTAAGAACACACCGAAAAGATGATTGTGTTCCTTCCATTTTGGAGCCGGATAAATGGGATAAACTGTCTCATCTATGTTTCAAGTTGACCTTATAGGCACTGCTGGTTTTCGTGACTGCTAGCATTTCACCCCGAAGAGAGGGGCTTACCTTGCAAAAGTCTGCCTCCTCTATACAAATGCAGAGCCACAGCTGCCTCCAAGTTTTCTGCCTTGATGAAGTTTGAGATTTCAGATGGACTTTCAAAGTCAAAGGCATCTTTCAGAATACACACATGACCTGCAGCTTCTAGATGGTCCCTTTATCAAAAAATAAACAGAAAAAAGATAGGAAAACAAAAAATTAAAATGGAACATGTTGCTGCTGTGGTCAAAACTTTAAATCAATCAAAAGATTCATTAAACCAAAAGTTAATAATACATATCTTCTGAATTGTCCTCTAGAAGCAATCCACCTAAAAGACATTCATCCATCAGCCTCAAATACCAAAACTGGGACTGGGACCAGGGCTGGGACCAAGGGTAGCAGGAAAGAAAGAGTAAATGTTAGTCGCTTCAGTTGTGTCTGACTCTTTGTGACCCCATGGACTATAGCCCACCAGGCTCCTCTGTCCATGGAATTCTCCAGGCGAGAATACGAGAGTGGGTTGCCATTCCATTCTCCAGGGGATCTTCCCAGCTCAGGGATCAAACCCAGTCTCCTGCATTGCAGGCAGATTCTTTCTCATCTGCGCCACCAGAGAAGTTCCATCAACCCAAATAGAGATCAGTATAAAATTACAGTCCATACCCCTCATAATACAACTGGGCTTTTCCATACACAAAATGGTGATCAACTTTTTAATGTGATCATCTTTTCAATGTAGACTATTTGGAAAGTCTGCCATAGGCTTCAAGAAATAAACACTACTATACTGGGGAAACAGGCACAAGCTCTTCTGTGGGCAAAGTAGCAACCACTAGCAGATTTAAAATGCACAAACTCTGTGTTCAAATAACTTCCCTTCTCAGAATTGATCTAAAAGCACACTAGGGTACGAGTGCAACACATGCATCCAAGAGTAAGCACTGAGGAAGCAAAAAAGTAAGCACATGTCCTCAGTGTGCAACAGGAGGGGACCAGTTATATTACAGTGAGTATGAGGCCATCAAGCCCTGATGCTGTGAAGAAAATGCAGATCACTGTGACATTATTTAGAATGAACTCAATACACACTGTTAATGAAAAGAGAGCAAAGTGAAGAACCCTGTGTATATATAGCATGTGTGCATAGAATATCTGTAGAAAGATTTAGAAGAAATAGGTAACAATGATTCTGTCTAAAGAGATCCAGGGACCAGAGCTTTTTTGCACATCTAGACCCTTTTGCATGGCTAGATACTTTGACCAGGTACATACATTATTTTTAATATAGTAAGTCCCTAATGTACATATGAGTTCCATTCTGAGAGCATGTTCGTAAGTCCAATTTATTGGTAAGTCCAACAAAGTTAGCCTGAGTACCCAGCTAATACTATCAGCTATATATTACTGTACTGTAATAGGTTTGTAATACTTTTCACACAAATAATACATAAAAAGGAAACAAACACAAAAAAATAGAGAAAACATTTTTAACCCTATAGTACAGAACCTTGAAAAGTACAGCAGTAACAGTTACATGACTGCTGCTTTTGCGCTTGCTTCCAGACTTCCTGGGCTTGAAATAAAGATACTGCACCTCTGTCCTCCATATAGTACTCACAGTAAAGTACACAAAAGCATAACCAACTTGTAGACAATGCACACATGTGACAATGTATGCCAGACACAGGACTAACTTATATGGTTAGACATGTGAATGCACATTCTGCATTTTTTAAAATCTGCAATGTTCATAAGTGGAACTTCTTGTAATTGCTTGAGGTGTATGTGTGTGAGCATGTGAATGTACAGCCAATCCAACTTGGCCTCTCCCTTGATTAAAACCCTCAAATGGCTAAGAGTAGAGAGCTCAATTGTCAACTCTGCGAGAATGGGGCATGCATCTGTCTTGCTTACTGAATAAAGCAAGCAGTGATGGCTGGATGTGTCTCTGGGATCAAGGCCAAGTGCCCTAGCCTAGCACACAGTGCCCTTCATATCCCACTTCCCCTGCAAGGCCAAGTGCATCCCACTCTTGCCATCCTTAGCTCCAGTCCTGCCCTTCCATCTGGAGGATGTCCAATGCATCATGCCTTCTGAGCCCCCTGACATGGCCCCAACATTCCCCAACACCAGCCCCCTTCAGTGAAATTTGACAGCCTCTGCTCCTAATGCAGCTGTCCCCTCACTATTTCCATTGTTCTCCAAGCCTATCGCTACCACCATCCCTCTGGGCTGCAGTCATATGAGCAAGGCAGTCACATCATACTTAGAGCTCCTATTACAGAACTGAAAACCAACAAGGACCTGCTATAGCACAGGGGACTCTATACTCAATATCTTGTAATAATCTATAATGGAAAAGAATCTGAAAAAAGAATATATAGCTATGATTGAATCACTTTGTTGTACACCTGAAATGAACACAACACTGTAAATCAACTATACTCCAAAAACAAAATCGGAAAAGAACAAACAGAAAAACACAAAATCAGCACATTAGTGGCAATCAAGGACACTTAAAATTACTCTTGAAAAGTTCTTAAGTCATCCAGAAGGTACTGGAGTACAAAGTTCAAACCTAACACAGCCATTTTCCCCCTAATTCCAGAGATAATAAAGATGGTTATTCTTCAGCTGAACATCAGAGGAGTTAGCTGGGTGGCACTTAGGAGCAATATTGTATCAAATAATAAGAGTAAACATAGAAGAACAAGGATCTAGAACATTCAATCCAAATGATCATAAAATGACCAACTTCCTTACACAGGGGGCGCCTCAGGAGAACTCAGGTCTTCAGAAGATACATTAGATCCAAATCTTCAAGCCCACCTCCACTCTGGGAAATATGGCGAGAATCATCACCGATACTACTACGTGAATGATGAATTTTTTCTCTCTCTCTTTGTTTTCTCTTTTGTGTTGTAAATTAAATGCAAGGCTGCAGCTATCACCTTGCCAAGAAAGAAAAACTAAGGTCTGGAGACTTGAGTTGGCTTCTGTTCTTACAACATATTGAGTATCTTTATCTTGTCATTTCTGCTGTTAATGCTGATTGACCACTGTCACTGCCCCCCACCCCTCGACCACCCCCCCACCCCCTACCACCACCACCTAACCCCCTCAACTCCTTTAGAAATGATGATGGTAACTGTTAAGCAGAACCAGGATAGAAGCCTGCAGGCTGTCTAGTTATCTGCTCACTTCAGCCTAAAAATACACATCATGCAAAAATAAGGACACCACAAACTTCAGAGTATAACTGTGAAATGACTGTTATTCCATCTTTAAAACTCTAAAATGAGAAGCCAAAAACAAAGGTGTTGGGAAATGGAAAGGAAACAGTTTGAATTCTACTTAGGAAATTTATACCTGAGAGATTTCTGGCTGATGCAGAATCTACAGGGCAGGGCATATTGGATTGGGTGACGGGGTATAGACAATGCCTTGTTCTTTGTCTATTAAACGCATTTTCAAATGGCATTTCAACACTAGCTTTATGATCTCATAAATATTTAAAAATAGTCTTTTTTTTTTTTAATCTTAATTCTCTATGGACCAAGACTTGAGCCTTGTTTTCTGCCGATTTGTATCAGGTTGGCCAAAAAGTTCTTTCTGGCTTTTCCATAAGATCTTAAGGAAATAACACTTTTAAATTGCTTTGTCCTTGTTCCTTCTGGGGCTCCGGGGCACAGGAGCCTTTCTGTTCAGCTTCCATGACTTCCACTGAGTTCCAAAAGTCAGGTTCAAACAGTTGCTAATCAGAGAAGGAAGGGGATACAGAGGCAAGAGAGGAACAGCCAAGAAGCCATTGCTATAAAAATCCTCACCAAATTCTTCAGGGTTGGGACACAGAGTTTCAAGGGCTCCCCTTTGCCTGGGAAAGCAATAAAGCTATTCTTTTCTACTTCACCCAAAACTCTGTCTCCGAGATTTGATTTGTTAGGGGAACCACTGACTGAAACCACCTGCCCTGGCCAGGCACCATAGTAACCACTTACGTGAGTTCTGTTAAACAGGAGGTCCTCAAAAGGAATGTAGAACTAACAAGTTAGCATCAACCAGAAGAATTCAGGAAAAGTCAAAAGGAAAGAGGAGACGCCAGTACCTAAGTCCTACCAACCTCCCAGAATCCTTCTCACTGGAATCTATCTTGGCTGAGCCATGCAATCGCCATCAGGAAGGACCCTGGGTCAGAATTATTGGCCAGAGACAACCTGGAAACTAGCCTCATTACCATAAAACCTGAGACTGCGAATCACGTGGCAGAGCAGTTCTCCTGGGTTCTCTTACCCTGCTGCTCCCCATTCAAGTCCCCTTCCCAAAAAAGTCTCTTGCTTTGTCAGCACATGTATTTCCTCCAACAATTCATTGCCACGTGTTAGACAAGAGCCCACTCTCAGGCCCTGGAAGGGATCCCCCTTCCTGCAACAGATTTGGCACCAGTGCACAGAGGCTGACCTTTCAGCATCACTGGGCTTCCCCAGTAGCCCAGCAGGTAAAGAATCTGCCTGCAATGCAGAACACCCCGGTTCAATTCCTGGGTCGGGAAGATCCACTGGAGAAGGGATAGGCTACCCATGCCATTATTCTTAGGCTTCCCTGGTGGCTCAGCTGGTAAAGAATCTGACTGCAATGTGGGAGGCCTGGGTTTGATCCCTGGGTTGGGAAGATCCCCTGGAGAAGGAAACAGCTACCCACTCCAGTATTCTGGCCTGGAGAATTGGGGTCGCAAAGAGTCAGACATGACTGAGTGACTTTCACTCTTCACTTGTCATGAGTAATAACTTGATTCAACTAATAAATTCCCCAAGCACCTGTTATGTCCCAGGAACTCTGGCTTATTTGGCTTAACGAAGGCTTTTTTTTTTTTTTGAGAACAAAAGCATCTCCAACAAATTAAGAGACTTTGAGCATGTTCTAGAAATTGACTAAACCTCCTTGCACATCCCTGACTCAAGATTCAAAGATTCAGTAGGACTCTATCTGCTTCCACTTGGCTGAAAGCCATCATATTTAACTGAGTGCACAAACAGAGCTTAATCATTTGTGTGTTTAGCCTATGTGGATTTTGATAAGCTATGATGTCTCCATTAAAAAAAAAAAAAAAGGCAAGAAAAACTGATACAGGGCAGGCCACACGAACTGCATCCCATTCCATAGCCATGAGCCCCTGCATGATCCTGAGACAGGAAACAGGAATCTAATATTTCTTAAGGCCATCTCACCTTGTGGGCCTCTAAGTGTGAGGAGGTGGCGGCGCCCACTGATTCTCATAGAACATTGCACCTAATGTCAACCTGGTGTTGACATTACTGTCCCGTGATGTCAACCTGGCTCAACTATGGTTCACCTAGGGGGAAAGAATGTCGTGTCACTGGTGGGGTGAAGCTACCTGTGTTGAAGTGTAAGATGTCACACTCTGATACTATTTCAGGGAGTTCTGAGACGTGGGACTTCCCAGGTGGTCCAGTGGTTGACAGTCTACTTACCAATGCAGGGGACATGGGTTCAATCCCTGGTCCGGGAAGATCCCACATGCCTAGGCGCAACTAAACCTGTGTGCCACAACTACTGAGCCCACAAGCCACAACTACTGAGCCTGCACCCTAGACCCCTATCTCTGCAACAAGAGAAGCTACCACAATGAGAAGCCCGTGCACCACCATGAAGAATAGCCCCTGCTCACTGCAACTAGAGAAAGCCCATGTGCAGCAACAGAGACCCGGTGCAGCCAAAAATAATTAAGTAAATAAAAACTTTTTTAAGAAAGGAAGTTCAGATAAGTTAAGAGAAACCATGCTGGTCTTGAAACCATGATGAAGCTCAGCAAGATGAAGACCTGTCAAGGCAATGCCCACATGAACCCGTGAGCCCCAGCTCAGGAGAGTAAACTGGAGAGAACACTGCCCCCCTTGCCTCTCCATAAATGCAGTGAGATAATAACAGCACATTTGTGGGACATGGTGTTACCTTGCATATTATCTCCTTTGGTGAGTTCTGCAAACTGTAAAGTGAATCTACTTTTTAATGTGATTCTAGTGGATTCTTATACTTGAGAGATAACTGTTAGGAAGTCACTCTTTTTAAAATAATGCAAACATATAGTCACAAAACAGGTAAAGCATCTAGATCAGGTCTCCTGAACCCAAAAGACTACTGAGCTCAGACTGATGAAGTAAATGAACTTGGGGCGAAGGGGAGACAACAAGAAATGAGGGGTCCTACATCAAATGGAAGAGACAGGTCCCATCTGCAGGGTGAGTCCTACATTGTCTAATAATAAAGCCAACTTAGCACTGCAAATGTGGCAAGTTGAAAAAAGATGTGCTGAGTGTAAAATATATGTACAGGGACTTCCCTGGTAGTCCAGTGGCTAAGACTGCACTCCCAATGCAGGGGGCCTGGGTTTGATCCCTGGTCAGAGAACTAGATCCCACATGCTACAACTAAGAGTTCGCATGCCACAGCTAAAGATCTTGCATGCCACAACTAAGACCCAGTGCAATCAAATAAATAAATACAGCACAATCATAATTTTTGTATTGACAACATGTTGAAATAATATTTGGATATACTGAGTTCATAAGACTGTATTATTAAAATTAATTTGATCTGTTTCTGCTTTGTTTAAAGTGACTACTAGAATGTTTTAAATGACACAGTGGCTCCCTTTATGTCTAAACACATGGATTACATCCTCTTCAGCTCTAGAACTCCTTCATGGATCACTGCCTTGTCGTGGAGAAGAGGGTTGCATAGCAATGAAGCTGTGAGCCATGCCATGCAGGGCCACCCAAGGTGGACGGGTCACAGTGAAGAGTTTTGACAAAACGTGGTCCACTGGATGAGGGAATGGCAAATCGCTCCAGTATTCTTACCGAGAGAACCCGATGGACAGTATGAAAAGGCAAAAAGATACGACACCAGAAGATGAGCCCCCCCAGTTTGGAAGGTGTCCAGTATGCTACTGGGGAAGAGCAGAGGGCAATCATGAATAGCTCCAAAAAGAGTGACGTGGTTGGGCCAAAGTGGAAACGACACTCACTTGTGGATGTGTCTGGTGATGAAAGTAAAGTCTGATGCTATAAAGAGCAATACTGCATAGGAACCTGGAATGTCAGGTCCATGAATCCAGGTAAACTGGACAGGATCAAGCAGGAGATGCAAGAGTGAACATCGACATTTTAAGGATCAGTGAACCAAAATGGATAGAAATGGGCAAATTTAGTTCAGATGACCATTATATCTACTATTGTGGGCAAGAATCCCTTAGAAGAAATGGAGTAGCCCTCAGTCAACAAAAGTGTCCAAAATGCAGTACTTGGGTGCAATCTTAAAAATGACAGAATGATCTCTGTTCATTTCTAAGTAAACCATTCAACAACACAGTAATCCAAGTCAATGCCCCAACCACGAATGCTGAAAAAGCTGAAGTTGATTGGTTCTATGAAGACCTACAAGACCTTCCAGAATTAACACCAAAAAAAGATGTCCTTTGCATCATAGGGGATTAGAATGCTAAAGTAGGAAGTCAAGGGATACCTACAACATTTATTTTTCCCTTAAATCTTCAAAAATTGATGCTTTTGAACTGTGGTGTTGGAGAAGACTCTTGAGAGTCCCTTGGACTACAAGATCAAACCAGTCAATCCTAAAGGGAATCAGTCCTGAATATTCATTGGAAGCTGAAACTCTAATACTTTGGCTACTTGATGTGAAGAACTGACTCACTGGAAAAGACTCTGATACTGGAAAAGATTGAAGGCAGGAAGAGAAGGGGAGACAGCGGATGAGATGGTTGGATGGTATCACTGACTCGATGGACATGAGTTTGAGCAAGCTCTGGGGGGTGGTGATGGACAGAGAAGCCTAGCTTGCTGCAGTCCATGGGGTCACAGAGTCAGACACAACTGAGTGACTCAACTGAACTGAACTAAAACTTCAAAAGTTCAGAGGTCTGCTTTTCCTCTTTCCTTTACTGACAAGTATCAGTAAAGCTTTCACTCTGAAATATGTCACCTCTGTCAACTAAAAACTGGCACTTGCCAAGGGCATTTGCCAGTTTCTACATAGCTCAGTTGGTAAATCATCTGCCTGCAATGCAGGAGACCTGGGTTCAATTCCTGGGTCAGGAAGATTGCCTGGGGAAGGAAATGGCAAAGCACTCCAGTATTCTTGCCTGGAGAATCCCATGGACAGAGGAGCCTGACAGGCTACAGTCTATGGGATCGCAAGAGTCGGATAAGACTTAGCGACTAAACCACCACCACCACCACCAAACAAGAACAAGGGCATTTGCCATCTGCTTCTGTGGAGATTGAACCCTGTGCTGATGCAGCTATTGATCTTCAATACAGGCTGAGGGAATCCAAGGTGGAATGAGACACTCTGTGTTCCAGGGAATCTGGTGGAACAGGTCTTTAGATAGATAGATATTTCCAGGAACTGATATCATGATCCCAAACTTTGTATCTCTTCATATCTAGGAAAGCACTAAATCCCTTCATGGTGACATCGGCTTCTCATGACTAGCAAAAAACCTTGTGTAAAGTAAGTGCTCAATTGCATTGAACTCCCCTATTGATCTTCCTTCTTCCCATTGCCTCTTTGGAGCAGTCTCTCAGAGCTATCAGAGGTGCTGTCTCCCAGGCTGCAGCCCTCATTTTACCCCAAATAAAACTTAGCTCGCAACTCTCACGTTGCACTTTTTTGTCGACACTTCGATAACATCCATTTCCACTTCCCCTCTTCCTTGAACATCCGCATCCCTCATTTCAGTGTGAAGCACTCAACTCCAGGATCCAATCAGAGCTTGCCACCTAGGCATACAACCAGCCCAGGGCAGGCACTCTGGGACTTGGGACTGCACTTTCAGGGACTCAGACTTGTGTTTCTTGCTGAAAGTGAAAGTGAAGTCGCTCAGTTGTGTCCGACTCTTTGCAGATCCCATGGACGGTACCCTACCAGGCTCCACCGTCCATGGGATACCGTCCATGGGATTTTCCAGGCAAGAATACTGGAGTGCGCTGCCATTTCCTTCTCCAGGGGATCTTCCCGACCCAGGGATCAAACCCAGGTTTCCTGAACTGCAGACAGACACTTTACTGTCTGAGCCAGCAGGGAGAGTTCTGTTTCTTGCTGGGCTTAAACTGAATAGATATAGAGTTGGGAGGCGCCAGCAAAGAAAACCTGACAAGCATGGGAAGTGGATACAAGACAGAGAGAGCAACTGACTCCCGTCCATACTATCTTAAAAGTAACATCATGCCCGAAGTCTGCCCTACCTTCAGACTTTTTATAGGATAAGCAGCTAAATCCCTTTCCTTGTCCATGTGATTAGGGTTGGGTTTTCAGTGACATGAGGCTGCAAATCTCTGTTACTATTATAGACCATCGGATTAGAGCCTTTCTTGTTCCTGATCTAAAATCCTGTCTAGCTTCTCATAAACCATCAGGGTCTCTAATCACAGAGGTGATCTTTCCCCGAGGCCCTTCATCCCTTCCACAGCAACAGTACTCTGACCTCAGAGGGTCACAAAGCCCCTCCCTGTCCCCTATTTCTTGTTTGTAGAAAAAGGCTTTCGTTTCCTAGACCCTCTCCGAGTTCCAAAGAGCAGACTCAAGCAGTTATTAATTAGGGAAGGGAGGGAACATAGAATAGAAGCAACCATCAATTGCTCAAAACAAAACAAAAAAGTAATAAAGAAAAATTTTTTAAAGAAAAACAAACTCCCAAAAATAGAAAATAAAATAAGAAAGGATAATTTAGTGATAAAGCAAGAGTCCTGCTCACAGACATAGAGAACAAACTTACAGGTTGCCCAGAGGATGGATGAAGGGAAAGGATAGTTCCAAAGTTTGAGATTGACTTATACACACTGTTGTATTGTAAATGAATAGTCAACAAGGACCTATTGTATACCACAGGGAACCTGCTCAGTGCTATGTGGCAGCTTGGATGACAAGGGAGTTTAGGGGAGAATGGATACATGGATACACATGGCTGAGTCCCTTCACTGTTCACCTGAAACTATCACAGCGTTGCTTGTTAATCAGCTATACCCCAGTACAAAATAAAATGTTTTAAAAAAGGAAAATTATAGCAGCAACAACAAAAAGAAAACCGGATATCTCAAGTTAAGGAATTGAGGACTTTTCTATGTATTGGGAAGATGCAAGAGTCTGGGCTTGGTGAAATCATTCCTTTGGTATGCACCTCAGCTATCTGGGGCCAGTATCCTCGGTTTTCACATCCTGAGATTCCTCAGGCTGCAGTCTGATGTCTGCTATTAATAGATGGCAGGTATTTTTTCCTTCCTGAGTATCCTCAGGGCTCACCAGCTCACCATCAGTGGCGGCTGCAATCGCCAATGACTGTGACGTCCTTGTCTACTGGTATGGCAGGAAATATTCAATTTTTCACATCTCTTTTTTTTTTTCTAATTTTATTTTATTTTTAAACTTTACATAATTGTATTAGTTTTGCCAAATATCAAAATGAATCCATCACAGGTATACAAGTGTTCCCCATCCCTCCCCCTCCTCCCTCCTCCCTCCCCCTCCTCCCTCCTCCCTCCCCCTCCTCCCTCCTCCCTCCCCATACCATCCCTCTGGGCCATCCCAGTGCACCAGCCCCAAGCATCCAGCATCGTGCATCGAACCTGGGCTGGCAACTCGTTTCCTACATGATATTTACATATTTCAATGCCATTCTCCCAAATCTTCCCACCCTCTCCCTCTCCCACAGAGTCCATAAGACTGTTCTATACATCAGTGTCTCTTTTGCTGTCTCGTACACCGGGTTATTGTTACCATCTTTCTAAATTCCATATATATGCGTTAGTATACTGTATTTATGTTTTTCCTTCTGGCTTACTTCACTCTGTATAATAGGCTCCAGTTTCATCCACCTCATTAGAACTGATTCAAATGTATTCTTTTTAATGGCTGAGTAATACTCCATTGTGTATATGTACCACAGCTTTCTTATCCATTCATCTGCTGATGGACATCTAGGTTGCTTCCATGTCTTGGCTATTATAAACAGTGCTGCGATGAACATTGGGGTACATGTGTCTCTTTCCCACATCTCTTACATCATCTCTCTCCTCTGCTACATCATCCCAGGTCCTTCCAAATCATTTTCAAGCCTGTACTCTCCCTTTGTTCCTATGTCACCCACCTCAGTCCCTCACTCCCAAATCTTGCTAGCATTCAAATCAGAACCTTCACCTGGCAGCTGCCCTCTCTTGCTAACTCTTCAGATGCCTCCACTTCTCAACTCCACAAGCTGCTTCCTGTGTCAGGGCATCCCCACAGGTGGGTCCCTTGGCCAGAAATGCTGTTCCCAACCTTTCTCCCTCTTCATCCAATTAACCCACAGGTTTTAAGCTCCAGCTTAAAAAGTTATTTCTCTTGGGATTTTTCCAGTGACCCAGCGGTTAAGGTTCCATATTTCCAATGCATAGGGCGTGTGTTCCATCCCTGGTTGGGGAACTAATAGTCCACGTGCTGTGCAGTGTGGCCAAAGTAAATAAATAATAAAAAATAAATAAAAAGTTTTTTTCTCATATGCAAACATTCACAGCAGCCCTAGTCATAGTAGCTAGTTAAGTGCAAACAACTCAAATGTCCTTCAGCTGATGGATGGACAAGCAAAATGTGATATGGCCATAAATGGAATATATTATTCCGCTATAAAAGAATTAAGTACTGATGCATTCTGCAGAGCCTTCAGAAAGGACCATATAGAGTATGATTTCATTTATATGAGATGTCCAAAAGAGGCAAATCCATGGGGACAGAAAGATTATTGGCTGCCTGGAGCTTGGGGAGGGGCACTGGGGGGCGGAGGGGAGGATGACAGCTAATGGGTCTGGGGTGCCTTTTGAGATGGTCAAAAATGTTCTGAAATGAGATAGTGGTGATGGTTGTGTGACTTTATGAATATACTAAAAACCACTGAATTGGATGCTTTAAAAGGGTGAATTTTATGGTATGTGAATTATATCTCAATTAAAAAAACTGCATGAGAAAGGAAAAGCTATTTCTCTGGGGAGCCTCCCAGACCCTCTAGAAATAGATCTGTCTTTTGAACACACTCTTGTGTGTGTGTGTGTGTGTGAGCGCACTCAATCATGTCCAACTCTTTGTAACCCTATGGACTGTAGCCTGCCAGGGTCCTCTGCCCATGGAATTTTCCAAGCAAGAATAATGGAGCAGGTTGCCATTTCCTACTCCAGGGGATCTTTCCGACCCAGGGATCAAACCCACGTCTCTTGCGTCTCCTGCATTGGCAGGTGGAACACACTCTTTCCACCTGGCAGTTCTTCCTAGCATTGATCATATTGTAATTAAAGAATCTGTGTGATTGTACATTCGTGCTAGAATGCTGAAACCTTCTTTCAAATGACGGCATAGCGTTGAGCTGATGTGCTAAAAATTCTCTGGCTGAGCAGCTGCTGGCTTCTGCAGGGCTAACCTGTCTTCCTCTGTTCCAGAGCCTTCCCAGCTCTGTGCCCCTGGAGATGTGCAATAATAAATATTTGCTGAATGAAAACAATAAGCAACAATGATTTTATCAGGGGAAAAGATGAAAGCCTTTTCTCACTGACTTAATGTACACCTGCAGTTTCTGAAACTGGGCAGGACCCTGTGGGGCTTCCGGGTATGGAAGTCTTTATAAGAAATAGGCTTCATACAGCCTTGGTGACCTTCCCTGAGGTCCAAAGAGTAGGTTCAAATAGTTGTTCATCAGGGAAGGGAGGGGTTGCGGAGACACGGGAAGAGCAGTCAAGAAACAATACTGCAGCTTTGGGACAGGGTCCTGGTTCCATGTCAAGGGGTACATAGAACAGTATCTTTGAGCTCTTCTGCAGAGCCAAACCCCCAGCAACACTTGTTGGTTACAGCAGAATTCAGACCTATACCAGCAGAGGGTCCCTGGGCAGTAGGGTCAGGGCTGTACTACATGTGATGATATTTGCTTTCCTCCTTTTTTTTTTCCCCTCCAGTGCATTTCCACAAAGTCTTCTGTTTGCTTCTCTTATCTAAACTACTTCCCATCAAATAAAATCACACTGTGTTTCAGATGGAGGAAAAAGAGAACACACAACCACACACTCCTGTACAAAGTCTGGCTCTCTCAACACAGGGACATTGCATTCACTCTGGTGTCAGAGCCCTGGTCCAAGCACCAACTTTTAGAACTCCCTACTCTGCTGTGTGATTCTGGTTTTTTGTTTTTAATTTTGGGGCCCCACCAAAAAATTAAAAATTAAATTGAACCTACGCCCTCTGCATTAGAACTGTAGAGTCTAAACTACTGAATCCCCAAGGAAGTCCCAGAACTGTGGACCCAGCAAGCCTCAATCTTTCACCACCTTTTCTTGTTTTCCACCTCTTGTTCTTTTTTTTTTGGCCAAAATAGGTAGCTTGTGGGATCTTAATTCCCCAACCAGGAATTGAACCAGGGCCCTCAGCAGTGAAAGTGCTGAGCCCTGACCACTGGACCACCAGGGAAGTTCCTTCTTTTCCATCTCTTTTCTTGCATTTTCTTTTCTACTAAAAAGATGCATAGCTTGAGAGTTGCGAGTTAAGTATATTTGGGGCAAAATGAGGACTGCAGCCCGAGAGGCAACACCTCAGATAGCTCTGAGAGACTGCTCCAAAGAGGCAGTGGGGAAAGATTAACATATAAGGTTTTGGTTAAGGCGGAGCTCAATACCATTAAGCATTCATTTTACAGAAGGTTTTCTGCTAGTCATGAGGATCTGAAGAGGAACCAGAGATCAAATTGCCAACATTTGCTGGATCATAGAGAAAGCAAAGGAATTCCAGAAAAACATCTACCCTGTTTCATTGAATACACCAAAGCCTTTGACTGTGTGAATCATAATAAAGTGTGGAAAACTCTTAAAGAGATGGGAATACCAAACCTTCTTACCTGTCTCCTGAGAAACCTACATGTGGGTCAAGAAGCAACAGTCAGAACTCAGTACGGGACTACTGATTGGTGCAAGATTGAGAAAGGAGTATGATAGGGCTGTCACCCTGTTTGTTTAAACTATATGCTGAGTACATCATGAGAAATGCTGGGCTGGATGAGTTACAAGCTGAAATCAAGAGAAGCGGGAGAAACATCAACAACCTCAGATATACAGATGATACCACTTTAACGGCAGAAAGAGAAGAGGAACTAAAGAGCCTCTTGATGAGGGTGAAGGATGAGAGTAAAGGGCTGGCTTAAAACTAAATATTAAAAAAACTAAGATCATGGCATCCGGCCCCATTACTTCATGGCAAATAGAAGGGGAAAAGGTGGAAGTAGTGACATATTTCCTCTTCTTGGGCTCTAAGATCACTGCAGATGGTGACTGCAGCCATGAAATTAGAAGACATTTGCTTCCTGGCAGGAAAGCTATGACAAAACTAGACAGTGTGTTGAAAAGCAGAGACAACACTCTGCTGACAAACGTCCTGATAGTCACTGCTATACTCTTCCCAGTGGTCACTTACGGTTGTGAGAGCGGGACCGTGAAAAAGGCAGAGTGCTGAAGAATTGATGCCTTCTGACTGTGGTGCTGGAGAAGACTCCTGAGAGTCCCTTGAACAGCAAGGAGATCAAACCAGTCAATCCTAAAGAAAATCAACTCCAAATACTCATTGGAGGGACTGATGCTGAAGCTGAAACTCCAGTATTTTGGTCAGCTGAAGGGAACAGCTGATTCAATACAAGTCCCTGATGCTTGGAAAGATTGAGGGCAGAAGGAGAAGAGGGCATCAGAGGATGAGATGGTTGGCTGGTATTACCAATGCAATGGGTATGAACTTGGGCAAACTTAGGGAGATGGTGAGGGACAGAGAGGCCTGGCATGCCGCAGTCCATGGGGTTGCAAAGAGTCAGATACAACTGAGCAACTAAACAAAACAAACAAAAAGGACTGGGATCATAAAATCTGTTCCTGAAAATATCTGACTATCTAAAGACCTGTCCCACCAGATTCCCTGGAGCACACAGTCCTCACTCCACCCTGAACTCCCTCAGGGGGCGCTGAAGGTCAACAGCTAAAGCAGCACAGGGTTCAATCTCCACAGAGGCAGATGGCAAATGCCCTTGTTCAGTCGCTGGCAGCGCTCTTGGCAAGTGCCAATTTGCACTTGACATCCTTAAACCTTTAGCCGCACTGAAGGAGGACACAGACAGAGCTGGACTCCATCTTAGGCCAGGCTCACCCTCCCAATGGACTCTGAACTTTGTGCCCGGTTTGTCTGTAGAAATGGCATACCAATGGAAAACCAGACCCCACCCCGGATAAAAGAGCCTCAGGACTTGTACTTGGACTCTCCGTTGCCTAAAAGAATATGCTAATTATCTCTGTAATAGAACAAAGTGGTAAATTCCATTATGTTTATTGGGATATGACCACAGGCCTATTGATAAATGTCCACTGTTTACCTAGTCTTGTGACACATGAATCATGGGTTAACTTTGATCATATCTCTTTTACCTTGTCCAGACTAGTTTCAAGGAATTTGGGGAGGTGGGTTTGAGCAAGTACACTTAGGGTATATAAGGTTTTCACAAAAACTGGTCAGGGTCCTTGGCCAAGAGGAGTAATAAACTGCCTTGGGCCCACCGGTGTAATAAACTGCACTCCGCTATCTGCATTGTCCTGAGTGAATTTGTTTCCCGGAACGCATGGCTACAACACCACAGACAAAACTCTAGGTATGGGACGTAGTAATCTATCAAGTCTCTGATGGTCTGATTTAGAGCAGGGGTCAGCAAACCTTCCCTGGAAATGGCCAGAGAGTAAATACCTTTGAGTTTAGAGGTGTAGGATCTCTGACCTACTACTTGACCCTGTTATTGATTTTAGCCTAACAGGAGGTGTCCTTTGACACTGATCTCCCATTACTTTGTCCCAAAGAGAATGCTATGACTTTTTTTTTTAACTTGTGCAATTTAAATTTCCACCTTTACTGTGAGGAACTGACCTGAACCCATTCGCCTGGCTCAGAGGGTCCTCAGGATTTGGAGGTTCTTCTGGAAATTGTTGAAAGCCTCAGGGGATTAGAAGTGAGAGGAGGGAAACATGGATTCTCTCACTGGACCTGGCTTCTAGCTGAGCCAGGTGACACAGTGGGGACACTGACCAAAGGGAGATGCAGACAGCAGGGTTGCTGGGTGTGCAGGGCTCCCTGATTCTCCTCCACACAAAGGCCCCCATAACCGTGCAACAAACCACGTACCCTAAACAGTTCTCTTCTTTATGAAACGCTGCATGCTGGTGAACAAACCTCTGACGCAGGTTTCTAACATTCATGGGGCTTAGGAGACAATCCCAGAGAGTAGGCCTTGATTAGGGTATTTTAAAATTCTGCAAACAGGACTTCCCTGGTGGTCCAGTGTATAAGAATCCGCCTGCCAATGCAGGGGACAAGGGTTCGAGCCCTGGTCTGGGAAGATTCCACATGCCGTGAGGTATCTAACCCTTGAACAACTACTAGCCTATGTTCTAGAGCCCGTGAGCTGTAACTCCTGAAGCCCACATACCCTAAAGCCCCTGCTCCACAACATCAGAAAACTCGGCAATGAGAAGCCGGTACACTGTAACCAAAGAGTAGAAGCCCTCAAAGGAATGAAGACCCAGCACAGCTAAAAATAAATGAATAGCTGAAGGTCTTTCGTGACTTGGGTCTACCCCTCCAGCCACATCTGCTGACTCCACCAAGAGCAGGGATTGTCAGCCTCAGCACCACTGACATTTTGAGCTCATTCTGTCTTTGTCATGGGCTGTCCTGTGCATTGGAGGGTGTTTAGCTGCATCCCTGGCCTCTACTCACAGGATGCCGGGAGCTGTGACAACCAAAGATACCTCTAGGTATTGCTCCATGTTCTCGGGGGAAAATCACTCCCTCCTCCGTCACACATTTTCTTGGCCTCTGCTCCCATCAAGAAGCACTGACCTATGGGACTTCCCTGGCAGTCCAGTGGTTAAGACTCCAAGCTTAACCACTGCAGGGATCACCAGTTTAATCCCTGGTCAGGGAACTAAGATCCTGCATTGCTCAAGATGCAGCCAAAAAAAAAAAAAAAAATCACTGACCTAGAATATTCTGTACTGCTTAGTTTGCACAATTTGGTTCAGAAGGGATCCGCTTTTACCAACATCCCACCTGCTTCCCCGCAACCCGAGACACCACCCCGTTCACACTGACCCTTCCCTGCTTTGCCAACTAAGGTACATAGTCTCATAACCAGCCCATGTTTACTGAGTGCGTACTGAGTACCACACCCTGTTTCAAAACACTCACATTTGATCCTAACAACAAGCCTATGTGGCAGGTTTGAGCTGTGATCATGTAACCTGACCTAGATCTTAGAGATCTTAAGCAGGGAAGATGGCAAGTGAAGGCAGGAGATCTGAACCAGCCTAAGTCTAGCCCAGGATAGCTTCCCAGAGTGCCCTGTATGTCGTCCTGTGCCGTGTGGATGTGCCCATCGCAAGTCAGCATCACCATTTATATATCGGGTGTTCATTCACAACTACAAGCTTGAGTGTGCAAGAATGGACCCATTTCCCCTTTTTGTAAGCCCAGTCTTATCTAACTCAGCCTGCCCAGGTAGACTGATGGTTCGGAACCCCAATCTTATTCATTTGAGGGGCTCCCTCTCCCATGGCCCAGGGTCACTGGAGGATCACAGGAGTCTCCCTCAGAGAAAGTCTGAACCTCTGGCTCTCACTGCTTTCTGGTAATTGGCTCCCAGGGAAGTTTGTTGCCAAGGAAACCTTCCCCTCCCCTTCAGGATACACAGCATCACTTCCTCAAGGAACCCAGGCTTTCACAAGACAAAAGATATCTTCCAGCAACTTCTGCTTTTCCCCTTTTCTACTCCCATCCCCAGCAATCTTCCTGAGTGCGTGAAGGGGAGGCCAAAGCCTGGCTCTGATGAGAGACCGACCAAAGCAATATTTTGCATCCTGTACAACCAGGAAAAAAAAAGAACACAGTAACTAAAGGACCCTGCACCCTTGCTACATGTCTGTGGCAGTGCCTGTCTGGTGCCCCTGGAAGCCCTTTAGCGGGTGAGCCCTTCTGTCACTGAGGTCTTTATTTGAATGTCACCTCCTGAGAGAGCCCTTCTCTGCATCCACAGCCTCAATCACCTCCTTTATTTCTGGTTAATATCCCCAAATCTCTCTTCCTCTCACAGAATGTGCTCCATGAGGGTGAAGACCACTGTGTGCCTCCTGGCTACTTGTGTCCAAATGAGTAATGACTGGGACTTCCGCAGTGGTCCAGGGGTTAAGACTCCAAACTTTCAGTGCAGGGGGCACAGGTTCAATCCCTAGTTGGGGAAGTAAAATCCCATATGTGGCACAGCATGGGAAAAAAATAAATAAAAGTAGTGGCAAGCACAGCTGCCTTCCAAATGAGTGATGGCAGTGTTACTACCTTAAACCTGTATGGTGAAAATTTTGGTCGGAAAAACTGTAAATGGTAGGCACAGCCCCATCACTCATTCTCATGATGAGGAAGCAGGTTCACAGAGGGGAAGTCAATTGAGAAATTACATGAAGCAAGTCACTCTGCCTAAAAAAAAAAAAAAAAGGCTGCTATGAAACTTCAGCCAGGAGATCAAACCAGTCCATTCTAAAGCATATCAGTCCTGAATATTCATTGGAAGGACTGATGCTGAAGCTGAAGCTCCAATACTTTGGCCACCTGATGTGAAAAGCCAACTCTTTGGAAAAGACCCTGATGCTGGGAAAGACTGAAGGAAGGAGAAGGGGAGGACAGAGAATGAGATGGTTGGATGGCATCCCAACTTGATGGACATGAGTTTGAGCAAGCTTAGGGAGTTGGGGATGGACAGGGAAGCCTGACGCGCTGCAGTCCATGGGGTTGCAGAGTCAGACATGACTGAGCAACTGAACTGAACTGAACTGAACTGAGCTTCAGGCACTAATCAGTTCCCTCCTTGCCCTGAGGACTTTTACCTTCCAGCAGGGAGAAGAGAAAAAGTAGAGGGGTAAATCTAGAAAACAAGAAAACTGCAACTGCATTAAAAGACAAGGTTAAGAAGATAGCCAGGCAGGGAGAGGGGTAGGTAAGGAAGAGAGAAGACTAGTTTGTTTCTTAGCGTGTGGGTAGGTGAGGTGGGTATGTTGACCATGTGACAGCGCTTGTGGAATCTTACTTTGCCCGCCAGGGATCGAACCTCCATCCTCAGCATTGCAGGGTGGGTTCTTAACCACTAGACCACCAGGTAAGTCCAAGGAAAGGTACTTAGGATGGCAGGATGCAGGAACACTGGTTTGTACTTTTGCTGCGCCTTCTGCCTGGAAATCCTGGTTAGCCACCCGCCCTCCCCCCACACCCCGCCAGGCCGCCCCGGCTTCAAGGAACGCTCCTGGCACCCAGGATTCTGCGCAGATGTCACTCCAACAGGGAGGCCTCCCTGAGCATCCTGCCTGAAACGGCACACACGCACACGCGGCCCCTGGCCTGTGTCTATATGGGTCTATAGGTACCACTGTATACATGGACCCATATGCTTTTACTCTTCCTCTAGCGTCCCCACTGAAATGTGGCGTCCGGAAGCCCCGACTCGGGGTTTCGTTGCTGTCTCCCCAAACCTAAGGCATTCACAATCAATAGGGGGCATCCCTGAAAGCGGCCCCGGCGAGATGCGCGCGGAGAGCGCCGAGAAGCCTCCGCCGCGCTGCCTCACGGGGCCACCCGGGTGCCGGGTATCACTGGGATCACCCGCCGAGCGGCCCTGGGGGGCTCATCAGAATCGGACCGCCAGGCTAGGGCCCGGGCCCCCGCGCCAGAGCCGAGCCAGCGCGCGCCTCGCAGCCCCGCGCTCCCCGGGCCCCGCGCCCGCCGGCGGGTCCGTTTGGGCGCGCGGTTCGGTCGGGGAAGCCAGGCCGACCCCTCCCCGCCCCCTCCCGGTGCCCTCGCCGAGGCCCCGGGCGCAGCCGCACCTACCGGACGCGCTGGGCGGTGACTGCGTTGCCCGTGTGCCGCCGGAGCACCGCCAGGAATAGGAGCCGCATGCCGCCGCCGCTGCCCGGCCATCCACCGCCCACCGAAGCCGGGCCCGGGGCGGGAGTGGGGCCGCGGACGGGGGCGGCGGGCGGCCGGGCTCAGTCAGTCCGCCCGCCGCTCCCCAGGCCGCGCCCGCGCTCGCCGGTTCCGGCGCCGGGACTCTGGGGCGTGCGGGGCTGCGAGTGGGGCGCGTGCCCGGAAAGGTGGGGGGTGGGGGTTCGTCCGCGAGGTCCCTCCCATGGGACCAGCACCGGGGCATCCGCGGGTCCCCTACATGGGAACCAGAAGAGGCTCCTCTGGTGGTCCCAGAGTGAACATAGGTCTGCATCCATGTGGCCTGTAATCTGAGATAACAGGTCCCTTCCCACTTAGACAAGGAGGGCTGGGTAGCCACAATCCCCTCCCACAGGGACCAGGGTTAGCCACAGGTTCCCCACTACACACACACACACACACACACACACACACACACACTCAGAGGAACCAGGGTGGCTGCTCATTGCTCCCCTGGGGACCGAGGGTTGCGAGTCCCTTTCCACGGCGGCTGGCACAAGGGATGATGACCAAGTCCCTCCTACAGAAACCAGAGGAGGCCATTAGTGGACTCCCAAGGGGATCAGGTTGACCTGAAATCCACTCCCATGGGTACCACCATGTGGGATTTCTGATATCTTTTGAAAATGAGAGATCTTGCAATATTCAGCCACCATTCCCACAGTTGTCTGAGCTAAGAAGCCATTGCCTTCTTTGGAGGTATTGAGATAAACTAAGGCATAATTTTAAGTTTAAGCAAAAATTCATTCCCATTGGGCAGTACTGAACCAGAAGTGGCCAGGAGCTTGCCACAAACAGGAGCAGGGGAGAGGCTATTATAACTAAAAGGCAGAAGCAAAGTAAGGAACTTCAGTTCAGTTCAGTTCATTTCAGTTGCTCAGATCAGATCAGATCAGTTGCTCAGTTGTGTCCGACTCTTTGCGACCCCATGAATCGCAGCAGGCCAGGCCTCCCTGTCCATCACCAACTCCGGAGTTCACTGAGACTCACGTCCATCGAGTCAGTGATGCCATCCAGCCATCTCATCCTCTGTCGTCCCCTTCTCCTCTTGCCCCCAATCCCTCCCAGCATCGGAGTCTTTTCCAATGAGTCAACTCTTCGCATGAGGTGGCCAAAGTACTGGAGTTTCAGCTTTAGCATCATTCCTTCCAAAGAAATCCCAGGGCTGATCTCCTTCAGAATGGACTGGTTGGATCTCCTTGCAGTCCAAGGGACTCTCAAGAGTCTTCTCCAACACCACAGTTCAAAAGCATCAATTCTTCGGCGCTCAGCCTTCTTCACAGTCCAACTCTAACATCCATACATGACCACAGGAAAAACCATAGCCTTGACTAGATGAACCTTTGTTGGCAAAGTAATGTCTCTGCTTTTGAATATGCTATCTAGGTTGGTCATAACTTTCCTTCCAAGGAGTAAGCGTCTTTTAATTTCATGGCTGCAGTCATCATCTGTAGTGATTTTGGAGCCCAGAAAAATAAAGTCTGACACTGTTTCCACTGTTTCCCCATCTATTTCCCATGAAGTGGTGGGACCAGATGCCATGATCTTCATTTTCTGAATGTTGAGCTTTAAGCCAACTTTTTCACTCTCCACTTTCACTTTCATTAAGAGGCTTTTGAGTTCCTCTTCACTTTCTGCCATAAGGGTGGTGTCATCTGCATATCTGAGGTTATTGATATTTCTCCCGGCAATCTTGATTCCAGCTCGTGTTTCTTCCAGTCCAGCGTTTCTCATGATGTACTCTGCATATAAGTTAAATGAACAGGGTGACAATATACAGCCTTGATGAACTCCTTTTCCTATTTGGAACCAGTCTGTTGTTCCATGTCCAGTTCTAACTGTTGCTTCCTGACCTGTGCTCAGTCGTGTCCAACTCTTTGCAGCCCCATGGACTGCAACACACCGGGTTTCCCTGTCCATCACCAACTCCTGGAGTTTACTCAAACTCATGTCCATTGAGTCAGTGATGCCATCCAACCATCTCATTCTCTGTCATCCCCTTCTCCTCCTGCCTTCACTCTTTCCCAGCATCAGGGTCTTTTCAAATGAGTCGGTTCTTTGAATCAGGTGGCCAAAGTACTGGAGTTTCAGCTTCAGCATCAGTCCTTCCAATGAATATTCAGGACTGATTGCCTTTAGGATGGACTGGTTGGATCTCCTTGCTGTCCAAGAGACTCTTGAGTCTTCTCCAACACAACAATTCAAAAACATCAATTCTTCGACACTCAGCTTTCTTTATAGTCCAACTCTCACATCCATACATAACTACCGGAAAAACCACAGCTTTGACTAGATGGACCTTTGTTGGCACAATAATGTCTCTGCTTTTTAATATGCTGTCTAGGCTGGTCACAACTTTTTTTCCAAGGAGCAAGCATCTTTTAATTTCATGGCTGCAGTCACCATCTGCAGTGATTTTGGAGTCCCCCAAAATAAAGTCAGCCACTGTTTCCATTGTTTCCCTATCTATTTGCCATGAAGTGATGGGACCAGATGCCATGATCTTAGTTTTCTGAATGTTGAGTTTGAAGCCAACTTTTTCACTCTCCTCTTTCATTTTCATCAAAAGGATCTTTAGTTCTTCTTTGCTTTCTGCCAAAGGGTAGTGTCATCTGCATATCCGAGGTTACTGATATTTCTCCTGGCAATCTTGATTTCAGCTTGTGCTTCATCCAGCCCAGTGTTTCTCATGATGTATTCTGCATATAAGTTAAATAAGCAGGGACAATATACAACCTTGACGTACTCCTTTCCCGATTTGGAGCCAGTCTGTTGTTCCATGTCCAGTTCTGACTGTTGCTTCTTGACCTGCATACAGATTTATCAAGAGGCAGGTCAGGTGTTCTGGTATTTCCATCTCTTGAAGAATTTTCCACAGTTTGTTGTGATACACACAGTCAAAGGCTTTGGCATAGTCAATAAAGCAGAAAGAGATGTTTTTCTGGAACTCTTGCTTTTTCAGATGATCCAGCAGATGTTGGCAATTTGATCTCTGGTTCCTCTGCCTTTTCTAAAACCAGCTTGAACATCTGGAAGTTCACAGTTCACATACTGTTGAAGCCTGGCTTGGAGAATTTTGAGCATCATTTTGCTAGCATGTGAGATGAGTGCAACGGTGCAGTAGTTTGAGCATTCTTTGGCATTGCCTTTCTTTGGGATTGGAATGAAAACTGACCTTTTCCAGTCCTGTGGCCACTGCTGAGTTTTCCAGATTTGCTGGCATATTGAGTGCAGCACTTTCACAGCATCATCTTTTAGGATTTGAAATAGCTCAACTGGAATTCCTTCACCTCCACTAGCTTTGTTCATAGTGATGTTTCCTAAGGCCCACTTGACTTCACATTCCAGGATGTCTGGCTCTAGGTGAGTGATCACATCATCATGATTATCTGGGTCATGAAGATCTTTTTTTGTATAGTTCTGTGTATTCTTGCCACCTCTTCTTAATATCTTCTGCTTCTGTTAGGTCCATACCATTTCTGTCCTTTATTGTGCCCATCTTTGCATGAAAAGTTCCCTTGGTATCTCTAATTTTCTTGAAGAGATCTCTAGTCTTTCCCATTCTATTGTTTTCCTCTATTTGCATTGACCCCTGAGGAAGGCTTTTTTATCTCTCTTTGTTATTCTTTGGAACTCTGAAATCAAATGGGTATATCTTTCCTTTTCCTCTTTGCCTTTTGTGTCTTCTTTTCTCAGCTATTTGTAAGACCTCCTCAGACAGCCATTTGGCCTTTTTGCATTTCTTTTTCTTGGGGATGGTCTTGATCATTGCCTCCTGTACAATGTCACAAACCTCCATCCATAGTTCTTCAGACACTCTATCAGATCTAATCCCTTGAGTCTATTTGTCACTTCCACTGTATAATTGTAAGGGATTTGATTTAGGTCATACCTGAATAGTCTAGTGGTTTTCCCTACTTTCTTCAATTTAAGTCTCCCAGTCTTGTTTTTGCTGACTGTATAGAGCTTCTCCATCTTTGGCTGCAAAGAATATAATCAATCTGATTTCGGTATTGACCATCTGGTGATGTCCATGTGTAGAGTCTTCTCTTGTTGCTGAAAGCTTAGTTGGCTCTCTGTGATTGGTTATCCTTAGGTTTCAGTTCTATAACCTTGAGGCATTTACAGCTTAGGTTTTGGTTTGATTGGCTCAGATGGAAAGAATCTGCCTGCAGTGCTGGATACCCAGGTTCCATCCCTGGGTGGGGAAGATCTCCTGGAGAAAGGAATGGCTGGCTACCCACTTCAGTATTCTTACCTGGAGAATTCCATGGACAGAAGAACCTGGTGGGCTACAGTCATGGAGTTGCAAAGAGTGGGACACAACTAAGCCACTAACACTTTCACTTTTTGTCTTTTGGTGTGGTTAAGGAAGCACCAGGGCATTTAAGCCCTCAGTCAAGTGGCCTCCTTGTTTAACAGATGGGACCTGAGCTTCCCAGTTTACCACAATGGTTGTAGGTGCGTTTCAATTTCTTTGTGAGCTCAATCTGTATTCCTGTTGTTAGAAGAAGTTGAAGTTTATATCTTGGCTCCATAGTCACCAAGGACAGAGACTTTTTTCTTTCTACTCCAGCATCATAATGTTTGGCCTTTATTCTTAAGATAGTTTCTAGGTGTAATATGATTGCTGGAGCTCCAGCCATCACATTCACATTCCAGGTCAGCAGGAAGGAAGGATATAATGCTGCATTTCATTTTAAGGGCTCCTCCTGGAATTTCACACAGCCTTTATGACTTTATCTTACTGTGTGCATGACTACATCGTCCATCCCAGACAGCTAGGAAATGCAGTCTGTTAGCTGGGTATATTGCCACCCTGAATAAAATGGTGACCTCGGGTGACCAAAAATTTCTTTTTCACCACTGCCATTTAATCCATTTCAGAGGCTCCTTTTCACAGATGGCTGCATGTATGAAGGTTCCCAATGACTCATCTGGGGTTGTTCTCTACCTCCCCTCCCCTAGTGCTCTCTGTCTCTTCTCTACTGACCTCATTATGTTTTGTGATCAGGGTGAAGTGCTCACCTTCGCTTGTCTGGCACCAGACAACAGACATCAATAGATGCTTGTTGAATTAAGTAAAGTCACTGAATTTGCTCTGTTGTGAGATTTTATTCCCTTGAGAATGCATTTCTGATTTTTTTAGTGAAAGTCAGTGCTGCCACAGTAGGCTTTGCTAGGTTGAAACTCACTTTTATTCAGTTTTCCTGGAATACACCTGTTCCATGAGGTAAGATATTCTGACATATCTTTGGGGGACCATTACTTTATCCTTTCATGGCTTTCGTTTACCCATTTGTAAAATGAGAAAAGCTATAAACAGTATCATAGTTAATTAGTTCATTTTGATGAAGTCTTTTATGATTTTCCCAGGTAGGTAATATAAAAGGGTACGAAGACAACTGTGTTATTATTGAATAATGTAGAAATAATTATGAGGCGGAGAGGAGGTAGAACTTGGTGTCTCGTAGGAGTTTTCTCCAGATGCTTCTAACATAAGGGTCTTAAAATATACATAATGCAAAATTTGTGTGTGTGTGTGTTTTTCTTTTTTTTTTGATCATAGTGTTTGTTCAGACTATTTCTCTAGTTCCTAGCTCTGGGCGGGAGAAAATGAAAGTTTATTATCTACCCTGCATAAAAGTGATAGCATTTTCAAGGGAGGGCACTGTGGGCATATTGGCTTTAAAAATGGCTCTGTGACTTAAAAAAAGAAAAAAAGTCAACACTTACATCTCTCCCCCCATTCCCCATCCCCCACCTCCCCTCCCCCCACCCTTCTTGACATTAATAAATGGGGTTCTGCTTCTTTGTTTCCATCAGAGTTTTCCATCTTTTTTTGTTTCCTCCCCCCACCCCACACCCCCTCCCCATGCCCTTGGCTGCACCCTGACATGTGGGATCTTAGTTCTCCAACCAGGAATCAAACTCACACAGCCTGCAGTGGAGGAGCGGAGTCTTAACCACTGGACAACCAGGGAAGTCCCCAGAGTTTTCCATCTTTGCATCTTCATTCCTCTCCTTAGTATTGAGAACTACAAATGGAGTGTGTGTGTGTGTGTGTGTGTGTGTGTGAGTATATGAGAGAGAGAGATGGAGAGGGAAGGAAAGTGAGAAATCTTCATTAAAAAAAAAAAAAGATACATGTAGAACTGTGGTTTAAGTGTGCCGCTTATGTTTCCTTTTCCTGGCTTTCACTGACAGCACTTGAAAGTGACAAAAAAAAGCTGTTAGTCTGAAAATAACTAGTTCCTTCTAGTGTTCTTTAATGAGCAGGAGGAAGTCAACCAGGACTAAGTGCTTTTCCCTTTTGGCTTTGGGCAAGAAAGCAGGCCTTTGATTCCCACTGCTGTTCTGACGGCTGAGCAGACTCTCTTCATAACTTTTCAGCAGGAGGATGCTCACCCTAAAGATTCTCATCAGTGCTGAAGGAGACAGTGAGTTTGACAGCTATATGGCTTCCTATTTCTAATTATGCAAGAGACACAGGTCCAATTCTGGGTACACTGGAGCTTTACTAAAAGGAAGGTGTTCCAACTACTTCCAGTAACAACCTGTTGCTTGCAGAGGCCCATAGTTATTCTTTCAGGTTGTCAACTTATTTTTATTACATGACCAAGTTTTATTATATAGCCATACAGATAAACAGGTTTATAAAATCTCACAGCATCCCAGTCTCTGAGAGCAGCGCGATTAATACTTTTTCAGGTTTTTCCAGACTTAACAGGTAAATTTAATCATCCTAGCAGTGGTTGCAGACCCTGAGCTTGGCAATGTTCTAAACACTCAGCATACTCCCGGACCTTCCCCCAGTCCTAGATGGTAGGACTATGGTTCTCACCACTTTCCAGATGAGGAAACAGGCATAGAAACTTCCCAAAGTAACACAGGGAGTGTGGATTTTTTACTGTGATTTTTCTAGCTCTGCTTTGGAGTTACTATTTTATTGTGGCTGATTTTTATTCTGTTTTGTGTTTGTGACTGCTACAAAAGGTAGAAACACTGTACACTTTTTTGGGGGGGAGAGTGGGGGGTGGGGAGGTAACTGCTCTTTTGACAATTATGATAGGCAACATTCTACCTCAAGATTTCCCACCTCTTGTTTTACATTCTTCCAATTTAAACACTTATCCAGGTGAAGCTATAAGAGAATTTGCAAAAGTGATTAAATCCCCAAAGCAGTCATCCATAGGACTTCCCTGGTGGTCCAGTGGTTAAGACTTTGCCTTCCGATGCAGTGGGTGTGGGTTTGACCTGTGGTTGGGGAGCTATCCCATATGCCTTGCAGCCGAAAAACCAAAACACAAAACAGAAGCAATATTGTAACAAATTTAATAAAGACTTATGGTCCACCAAAAAAACCAACCAAACAAACAAACAAAATCAAACAGAACTAATCAGTTGCCCTCCATAGGGAGATTATGCAAGCTAAGTCAAACCCACTAACTGTCTCTTTAAAGAGACCGGGCATTTCCCGATGTTGGAAAGATGCAAAGTAGAAGAGAGGATTTGCTGTCAGGGAGATTCTTTAACGATGGCTTGGGGCATAAACGAAGTCCCATGACAAGGAGTACTAGAAGGTAGAGGCTGAGAGCAACGCCCAGATGCCAGCCAGCAGGAAATGGATACCCCTACTCCCTGCCTCCCACCACCATCTCAAAAAACTAGAATGAACCACTAGTACAGGAGCTCTAGGTGACCTCTCAGCCGCCCCACACCTTAATGTCAGCTGGGTGAGACCTTGGGCTGAGAACCCAGTCAGCCCCACCCAGCCTCCTGAACTGCAAAGCCTCCAGATAATAGGTCAGTGTTGTTTGAGCAGCTAAGGTTGTGGTCATGTGTTATGCAGCTTCCCTTGTGGTTCAGCTGGTAAAGAATCCACCTGCAATGCTGAAGACCTGAGTTTGATCCCTGGGTTGTGAAGATCCCCTGGTGAAGGGAAAGTCTACCCACTCCACTATTCTGGCCTGGAGAACTGAGACACGACTGAGTGACTTTCACTCACAGGAAAGTAATACAAAAACATATCAGCAATACTTAGAACCCACTTCTATATTTTTGTGTGAATAACTACATAATATTACAGAGTATGTATGCACTGTAATTCATTTAATCAATGCCTTCTGGAGTGAACATCGACATTTTAGGAATCAGTGAACTAAAATGGACTGTAATGGGTGAATTTAACTCAGATGATCATTGTATCTACTCCTGTAGGCAAGAATTCATCAGAAGAAATGGAGTAGCCACCATAGTCAACACAAGAGTCCGAAATGCAGTACTCGGATACAGTCTCAAAAACGACAGAATGATCTGTTCGTTTCCAAGGCAAACCATTCAATATCACGGTAATCCAAGTCTATGCCCTGACCAGTAAGGCTGAAGAAGCTGAAGTCGAACAGTTCTATGAAGACCTACAAGACCTTCTAGAACTAACACCCAAAAAAGATATCCTTTTCATTATACGGGACTGGAATGCAAAAGTAGGAAGTCAAAAGATACCTGGAGTAACAGGCAAATTTAGCCTTGGAGTACAAAACAAAGTAAGTCAAAGGCTAACAGAGTTTGCCAAGAGAATGCACTGGTCATAGCAAACACTCTCTTCCAACAACACAGGAGAAGACTCTACACATGGATATCACCAGATGATCAATACCCAAATCAGACTGACCATATTCTTTGCAGCCAAAGATGGAGAAGCTCTATACAGTCAGCAAAAACTGGGAGCTGACTGTGGCTCAGACCATGAACTCCTTATTGCCAAATTCAGACTTAAATTGAAGAAAGTAGGGAAAACCATGAGACCGTTCAGGTATGACCTAAATCAAATCCTTTACAATTATACAGTGGAAGTGACAAATAGATTCAAGGGATTAGATCTGATAGAGTGTCTGAAGAACTATGGACAGAGGTTCTTGACACTGTACAGAGGCAGGGATCAAGACAATCCCCAAGGAAAAGAAATGCAAAAAGGCCAAATGGCTGTCTGAGGAGGACTTACAAAAAACTGTGAAAAGAAAAGAAGCCAAAGGCAAAGGAGAAAAGGAAAGATACAGCCATTTGATTGCAGAGTTCCAAAGAATTGCAAGGAGAGATAAGAAAGCCTTCCTCAGTGATCAATGCAAAGAAACAGAGGAAAACAATAGAATGGGAAAGACTAGAGATCTCTTCAAGAAAATTAGAGATACCAAGGGAACATTTCATGCAAAGATGGGCTCAATAAAGGACAGAAATGGTATGGACCTAACAGAAGCAGAAGATATTAAGAAGAGGTGGCAAGAGTACACAGAAGAACTATACAAAAAAGATCTTCATGACTCAGATAACCACGATGGTGTGATCACTCATCTAGAGCCAGACATCATGCAATGCAAAGTCAAATGGGCCTTAGGAAGCATCACTATGAACAAAGCTAGTGGAGGTGATGGAAGTCTAGTCGAGCTATTTCAAATCCTAAAAGATGATGCTATGAAAGTGCTGCACTCAATATGCCAGCAAATCTGGAAAACTCAACAGTGGCCACAGGACTGGAAAAGGTCAGTTTTCACTCCAATCCCAAAGAAAGGCAATGCCAAAGAATGCTCAAACTACTACACAGTTGCAGTCATCTCACATGCTAGCAAAGTGACACTCAAAATTCTCCAAGCCAGGCTTCAATAGTATGTGAACCCTGAACTTCCAGATGTTCAAGCTGGATTTAGAAAAGGCAGAGGAACCAGAGATAAAATTGCCAACATCCGCTGGATCATCTGAAAAAGCAAGAGAGTTCCAGAAAAACATCTACTTCTACTTTATTGACTATGCCAAAGCCTTTGACTGTGTGAATCACAACAAACTGTGGAAAACTCTTCAGGAGATGGGAATACCAGACCACCTGACCTGCCTCCTAAGAAATCTGTATGCAGGTCAAGATGCAACAGTTAGAATTGGACATAGAACAACACACTGGCTCCAAATTGGGACAGGAGTACGTTAAGGTTGTCTATTTTCATCCTGCTTATTTAACTTATATGCAGAGTACATCGTGAGAAACGCTGGGCTGGATCAAGCACAAGCTGGAATCAAGATTGCCAGGAGAAATATCAATAACCTCAGATATGCAGATGACACCATCCTTATGGCAGAAAGTGAAGAAGAACTAAAGAGCCTCTTGATGAAAGTGAAGGAGGAGAGTGAAAAAGTTGGCTTCAAATTCAACATTCAGGAAACTAAGATCATGGCATCTGGTCCCATCACTTCATGGCAAATAGACAGGGAAACAATGGAAACAGTGAAAGACTTTTTTGGGGGGGCTTCAAAATCACTGCAGATGGTGACTGCAGCCATGAAGTTAAAAGATGCTTGTTCCTTTATACCCAAAATAGGAGTGTTGCATGGACTGTTACAGGGAACTAATAGTCCCTGCTCCTTTAAATTTTTGATGATGGGTTTTAACCCTTCCTTAACCTCAGGTTTCAGTGGATACTGCTTCTTATGTGGAAATAAGTGTGGGTCGTTGAGCTTGACAACTACAGGAATAGCATTTTGTGCTCAACCCACAGATTTTCCAACAGCCCATACTCTAGGATTTACGTTTTGTTCAGGGAGAGAAAGGGAGAGAAAGTGAGGGCTCCGTATTCATGAAAACAGAGGCATGGACCTTGCTCAGTATATCCCTCCCCAAAAGGGATAAGGGAGATTCTGGCACGATCAGAAACTTGTGTGAAAATAGCACAGAATCCCAGTTACACCATAAAGAATAATTGAAATAATACCTTTTGGCTCATCCAGACAGTCCCATTACAGAAGCGGATCAGGAAGAAAGTGGTCCAGGGGCTTCAATAAGCACAGAGTAAGTTGTCCCAGTATCTAAAAGGAAATAGACGGATTAGCCCCCCACAGTTATTAATACCTGGGGTTCCACAGGTGTAATTAGGACGGGAGCTTGTGTGGGGACCCCCAGGTACCTTCAGTCCTGATTGTCCCGAGAGTCTGACCCTGGAGACTGACGCCTCTGGGGCCAGTCTCTCTTCCAGTGTGGTCCTTTGCAGACTGGACATGGAGCTGGGGGCGGCTTACATGACTGAGGGCAATTCCACTTAAGGTGCCCCTCCTTTCCACAGTAATAGCAAGCCCATCCCTTTTCACCTGGCTCCCTCTGGGCATTTTTTCTCGGGCTGTTTAAGAACGGTTTTCATAGCCATTGCGAAGGCTTCCGCCTGTTCCTTTGTCTTTCTCTGCCTTTCTTTCTTTTCCTCATATTTCCTACCATAATACACTGTCTGAGCCAGTTGTAACAGATTATCTAAAGACTGATTTGGTCCATACACCCATTTTAATAACTTACGGCAGATATCTGGAGCCGACTGAGTGAGAAATCTATCTTTTAAGATCACTTTTCCCTCTGCACTTTCGGGATCAATCTCAGTGAACCTGCAAAGGGCTTCTCTCAATCTATCTAGGAATTTACCAGGAGCTTCCTTCTCCTCCTGTTTTATGTTTGCAAATTTTCCATAGCGGAGAAGGCAATGGCACCCCACTCCAGTACTCTTGCCTGGAAAATCCCATGGATGGAGGAGCCTGGTAGGCTACAGTCCATGGAGTCTCGAAGAATCGGACAGGACTGAGCGACTTCACTTTCACTTTTCACTTTCATGCATTGGAGAAGGAAATGGCAACCCACTTCAGTGTTCTTGCCTGGAGAATCCCAGAGACAGGGGAGCCTGGTGGGCTGCTGTCTATGGAGTCGCAGAGAGTCGGACACAACTGAAGCGACTTAGCAGCAGCAGCAGCAAAGGCTTAGAATGCGCCTGCCTGAGTCCTTCAAGAATACATCTGACAAAATGACTCTGATCCCATCTTCCTTGTTTTCTACAGAACTGGTTTAATGGTAAAACAGTATTATACTTAAGAGACCCTCCAACCAGCCACCGTTCTCCATCCTCCAGTGTGTACCGCAGCCATGCAGTATCACGTAGGAAGACCAGGTGTGTCTTCTTTAAGCCCTGGGGATCAAATCTATTCCAGTTTTCCAGGATACAGTTCAAAGGAGTGAGGCTGGAATTGTTAGCTCCCATCTGTAAGAGAGGAAAAAAAGCGACCAGAGTCATCTTTCTACCAGAGGTGTTCCTCCCTGCTCTAGATGGGGGTGTAGACAGACTTTACAGGCGTCATACTCGTCTCTCCGGGTTCTACCACTGAGACAGGGTGGGGATGCACCAGGGGTAGACCTGATGGCATCCCTGATTGACGTCCAGCTCTTCACCATTAAAACTTTGCTTGTCTCTGATGCCACCCACGGTGCAATCAGAGTAACCTTCTGGAATGCCTCCCAAGCTAAGACCACTGGGGGAAACATTCGTCACCTGAGTGCCTGTGCACAACCCTGAATATATTCCTTACCACAAGAAGACTGATACTAACATAAAACTGAGATGTTCCTTCCAAGCGTCACCACACCAGTATAGGAGCCTCCTCTGGTCCACTAAGAGCCAGCGTTACCAAAGGAAAAAACCCAATGCAGTTCCAATCTGAGTAACCTTTTAACCTCAGAGATGCTCTTGGAGCTAGAGCTCCATCTAGCTTCCATACTTTTGATTCCTAGTGAGGCTAGGTGCTTCCTGACTACCAATTCAAGTTTGGGACCTAAGTAAGAGTACACAGTAATTAATAGCATAGATCACAAGTCCCTTGAAAGTCTATGATCTGATAGATTAGGTTAGTACTTCTAATTCCCAAGGAGTTATGAAATGGTCAAAGAGACCAAAAAGTATGACAGAGAAAGGAGAGTTTGGTCCACACACTTTGCCCATTTCTGGTCTGTCCCCAAAGGAGACGTTGGGTGCCTTTTGGCATTGGCAGGTCGGTATAAACCCCTGACAGGTTTCTGCCATAAGCCATATGAGATCACCACAGAACCACAGAGCAGGGCTCTGCACTTGCTTCACTCAGGGCATTTCATTCATTCACACAAGCACACCGTAGAGTTAGTAAAGCACAGCAGAAAATGTGTTCGCTAGGAGAACAAAGAACTAGAGCTCCAAGCATCCTTATCTTGTCCTGAAGGATCCTGGATGAGCCTCCAAATGAAAGGTTGTTGCTGAACAAAAAGACGCCAGGATTCTTGGCCTCCAGAGGAGAAGAAATCAATCCAGGGCCAGAGACGAGGCTTGATTGCTCAGAGCTTTTGTGTAATAAAGTTTTATTAAAGTATAAAGGAGATAGAGAAAGCTTCTAACATAGGCATCAGAAGGGGGGCAGAAAGAGTACCCCACTGCTAGTCTTCAGCTGGATGTTATGTAGTCACTGTTGCTGCGGCTGCTAAGTCGCTTCAGTCGTATCCGACTCCGTGCGACCCCATAGACGGCAGCCTACTAGGCTCCCCCGTCCCTGGGATTCTCCAGGCAAGAACACTGGAGTGGGTTGCCATTTCCTTCTCCAATGCATGAAAGTGAAAAGTGAAAGTGAAGTCGCTCAGTCATGTCCGACTCTTTGCGACCCCATGGACTGCAGCCCACCAGGCTCCTCCATCCATGGGATTTTCCAGGCAAGAGTACTGGAGTGGGGTGCCATCAGAGCAGTCTGTTGACGAAAGAAGGAATGTCTTAAAACTCAGAATGGCACTAGGCCCCTCATCCATAAGATGCATTTTGGGATAATCTTGGCACCAGATGATTCATCCCGGGCCATAAAACAACTGACTTGAATCTTGTAGAAGGGCAGATTACCATACAAATAGTTTCATTTACATAGATTAGGGGAACAATATCTGAGTATAACATACTGGTTTGCCAAGTAGGTTCTGAGCCATTAGGTGGAACTGACTTGAAGACAGAGTTTGGGGTAAATGCATAGTACATTAACATAGCTTAAGACAAACATTTCCATAAAAAAAAAAATGCATTGGTTAACTCAAGGTTTGAGAATAGTTAACTTCAGGTGAAACCAGGTGTCATTATGGCAACACAGTATTTTAAGAGAAACCTTTTAAATTTGTATAGAGAAGGGAAAAAAATTACTAGTTTGTTTCCTCCTGCCACTTAAGAGATAAAAATGTCTGACACTTTCAGCCTATTACCTCCGTTTGGAGACCCCTGACCTTCCTGCCTGTTACCCTCTCAGCTGGACTATAAAGAAAGCTGAGAACTGAAGAATTGATGTTTTTGAACTGTGGTGTTGGAGAAGACTCTTGAGAGTCTCTTGGACTGCAAGAAGAACCAACCAGTCCATCCTAAAGGCAATCAGTCCTGAATATTCATTGGAAGGACTGATGCTGAAGCTGAAGCTCCAATACTTTGGCCACCTGATAGGAAGAGCTGACTCATTTGAAAAGACCCTGATGCTGGGAAAGACTGATGGCAGGAGGAAAAGGGGATGACAGAGGATTAGATGGTTGGATGGCATCACTGACTCCATGGACATTAGTTTGAGTAAACTCCAGGAGTTGGTGATGGACAAGGAAGCCTTGTGTGCTGCAATCCATGGGTGGCAAAGAGTTGGACAGAACTGAGCAACTGAATTGTAAATCTTTGCTGTTTCTAATCTTTTTGTTATTTTAAGCAACATTGCAATGAGCATTTTATAGCTAAGTCTCTGCCACATTCTTATGTTCCTAGAAATGTAATTGCACATTCCAAGCATAGGCAAATGTGATTTTGATACAAATGACTAATTGTCGTCCAGAAAAGTTGTGCAATTTGACTTTGTATGGTCATTGACAAGCACACTCATCTCCCCAAACTTTGCCAATACTGGGTATTTTTCTGTTTGAGTGATGAAACGTTCTCTCTTTTTGCATTTTTTAAGTATTGATGAAACGTGATTTTTTTTTTTCCATGAAGGGCATTGGCATTTTTGCTTTTCTCTCTGTGTATGTATTGCTTGTATTAACTGGGACTTTTTCAACTGCAAATAAAGAAAGTCACACTTGCTTAATCAAAATGAGAATTTATGGACTCAAAATTGAAATGTCCAGGGCCAGGGGGATGGCGGGGGGCGGGGGGAGTCAGGGTCAGAACTAAGACCTAGAATATGCCACTTTGAAACAAGGGCTTTCTCTCTTCATTTCAGCCTTCTTCTGGGTTGCTTCATCCTTAGGTTTCATGAGATGGTCCCCAGCAACTCCAGGCTTATATCCTTAAAATTCCAAATCCAGGAGAAAAAGGAATGTTTCTTCCTGGTTACTCCAGAATAAGTCATGGGGTTAGCTCTGATTAAACTAACTTGGGTCACATGTCTATCTTTGATCCAATCACTGTAGCACAACAGATGAACTACTGTTGATTGGATGGGCATAGGTCACATGACCACTTCTGATCACTCTCAGCCAGTCCTACTGGAACCACAGGGGGTATGGATGACCCTAGAAAATCCAGGGGCTGTTGCCAGAGCAGGAACAGAGGCTGGTGAAGCCCAAAGGACAGCTGTCTTCAGTAATGCCTGGACATTCACTTTGCCAGTTTTATTTATTGGATGCTTATTCAATACATTTCATAGGATTCCAAAGAACTCTGTATAATAGGACAATAACTTTGTCATATGTATTTCAAAATATTTTTTCGTTTGTTTGCTGTCAACTGCAATTTTTTTTTCTACAAGTAGGTTTCAAATCTTTATGGAGTCAAATCAATTAAATTTTCCTTTATGGTTTTAGCATTAGGCTTAGAAAAGCTTTGCCCACCCTGAGATTTTATATTTGCCCATATTTTCTCTTAACGCTTTTATCTTTTCAATTTGTCCATGATACTATTTTGTCTATCTGGAATTTATGTCAGTACAATATGTGAAGCCTATTTCCCACACATGTGTAGTCTCTGCCAACAAAATTTACTGAATAATCTATTATTTTCCCCATGGATTGGAAATGCCTTTAATTTTCACATGCTGAGTTACTTTATGTATTAATATGTGCTTCAATTTTTGTCCTTTGGATTCATGTCCGTTTATCTTTCCTGTAAGGCCTAATTTAAAAAATAAATACACTTATAACTAACAATTATTTTACAACTGAAACATAAGATATTTATAAGGAACTTCTTAAAGTGGGAGTGCAAAGAGAATGGTTAGGCATGGTCCACATCTGTTATGTGTTCACATCTGTTACTTCTTCAAATAGGAGGAAACAGAAGTTCATTTTCTTTCACTTACTCTCTCACTCCCTCTTCTACCTCCCCCTTTCTATTGGTGAATGTCTGACTTTTGCAGATGTCCCACAGGTTTTTACAAGCCAGGAGGGAAAGAACCCAAGAAACAGAGGTTGCTACTCCAAAGGTCCAACATAGCAAGTGTTTCAAAAAAGTCAAATCAAAACCCATCTTCCTGGTCACACACTCTCACATCCTCTGCAAAAATAAAATACAGGTCATTCTGAGAGCTGAATTAATTCCCACCGAGGCAGGTTAGGGTAGCTTTGGTTTGGACTTCAGAAAATAAGACTTTATTCCGCTCTGTTGGTTGACTCTGTTTTCAGTCCTGTTTTCTGCTTCTACCTAGACTATCTGCATCCAGATAAAACTGTTGCAATAGGGATTCCCTGTAATAAAGAGAACTTCTGACAGCTCTCCATGGAGTGTTGGAAGACCAATGACATGACCTGTGAGTCTAATAAAGCTAATGATGCACAAAAGATGAGCTGTGCCTGAGTTCCTCTGTAGGGAACTGGGAAACCAGAAAAGCAGAAGGATCGGCCGTGGGTGCCGACGCTGAGCTGTTGTGACATGCAGGCAAGGTGCTCGGCAGTCTGTTGAACAAATGAGTGATGTACGGACATGCAGAAAGTCCATGATGACTATTTGTAAACCAGCACTTTGAGGAAGCTGAAACTGAGTAAGTACATGCCACTGTCTGGTCGCAAGGGGTGAGCTGCACAAATGTGAAACAAGAAGAAGAAATGACATGAAAAAGAGTCAGAGAGATTGGGCAGCCCCTGAAATGTCCTCAGCCTCTGGTGGTTTCTGAACACCTCCCTTCCGAGAGCATCTTCTCTGAGCTCTGCATTAAGCAAGGCACAGGGGGCAGGGTGGTGGTGGAGAAAACAGGGCATTTGTGTTTTGAGCAAACAGGGCATTTCCAAAATCAATCTATACCACAAGCGTCCTTGCAGTAAGATCCTCTTTCCTAGGGGGCCCTGGAGGGGGAGAAGCTGCCCAGAGAACTTAATAATAAGATGATGTCACCTATCCCTGGACACTTGCTGCATGAGTTTGGGCCTTTACATATTTATTTGTTTTAGGTGCAGGGGAGAGACTTTTACAATTATTTTCAGGAAGAGGGCATGGATCATATACATACCCAACAAAGAGGTGAGAGTCAATGTATAGCAACCCTTTAGCTATATAATCATTGTGGGCTTAGTATGCAGTCTTCAAAGTCACTGATTACAAGAACCAGGTGGAAAACTCTAACAGCAAATTGGACCATGTGTTGGGGGGAAGGGGTAGGAAATCAGGCTGCTTTCCCTTATTCTATTTTTTATTTTCCTATTTTAAAAATTATTATTACTTTAATTGGAGCACAATTGCTTTACAATGCTGTATTAGTTTCTGCTTTACACCAGCGTGAATCTATTTATTTCTTTGGCTACAGGGTCTTCGTGGCAGTGTGCAGGATCTTTAGCTGTGGCATACAGACTCCTAGTTGCAGCATGTGAGGGTCTACTTCCTTGAGCAGGGATAGAATCCAGGCACCCTGCATTGGGAGCACAGTCTTAGCCACTGAATCACCAGGGAAATCCCAGTTTTCCCATGTTCTGATCAAATCACAACAGGTGGTTTTGGGTCATACTAACATAAAGTCCAGCACCGTGGCTTAAACAACGTCAGATTTACTATCTTTTGTTTCTTTTGTTATGTGACATCTCCCTGATTCATCACTGTGCCATCCACAAAGCTGGCTTCATCCTACACTGATTTGTCACATGATTGTGAAACAGCCGTCCCTGGCAACTAGGTCTATGGGCATTCTCATTCACGCCCTGTCTGATGCTGCTGCTGCTAAGTCGCTTCAGTCGTGTCCGACTGTGTATGACCCCATGGACTGAAGCCCACCAGGCTTCTCCGTCCATGGGATTCTCCAGGCAAGAACACTGGAGTGGGTTGCCATTTCCTTCTCCAATGCATGAAAGTGGAAAGTGAAAGTGAAGTCACTCAGTCGTGTCTGACTCTTAGCGACCCCATGGACTGCAGCCTACCAGGCTCCTCAATCCACGGGATTTTCTGGGCAACAGTACTGGAGTGGGGTGCCATTGTGTATTTCTCTTGCAGTCATTGAGTAAGAGTCCTTTCCTTTAGCCTGACTGGGCCCATCTATGTCACTTGTCTTCTCCTGGGCCCTGGTGGAAATTCACATCCTGAATGGCTACAGTCTAGTTTTCTGAAAGTGGTGAAGCATCAGAAGGACTTCCCTGGTGGCCCAGTGGTTAAGACTCTGTGCTCCTAATGCAGGGGCCACTGGTTCGATCCCTGGTTGGGGAACTAAGATCCCACATGCCATACAGTGAAAACAAAAAATAAGTAATAAAAAATAAATTAAAAAAGGAAGAAGCATCAGAGATTTAGCACTGGTATGGACTAGTCAGATCCAGAAACAAACAAGTTAGTTTCTCTTGAACTACATGGGTAGTTGAAGAAGAGCAGGGTGGGGTCAGGATTGTTTGGAAGGAGGAAGAGGGTGTGGACATTGGTAACAAGTAATCAACCATGCCTGTTGCACATTCATATACAGCAGTAGAACTTCCTGTAGCTGTGGAGTGATCTGGACTGTGCTGTGCACAATGGCAGCCACCCATCACTTGGGGCCACTGTGCACCTGAAATGTGGCTGGTGTGATCGGAAAACAGAATTTTTCATTTTATTCAATTTGAACTAATTTCAGTTGGACAGCAGTCAGTGTAGATATGGGGAATAATTTCTCTACTGTGAAAAAAAATAAGACAACAGAGAGTTGGGATGACATGTGTGAGCTAGACAGTGTGTGCTCCATCTAAAGGTTGGGTGGTTACCTGGAGTCACAGATGGTGGCTATGGGAGAATGCAGGCATATTTTCATTTTCTCATGCTGCCTAACAAACCTCCGCAGAACTTAGTGGTTTAAAGTAACAGCTATTTAGGGACCTCCCTGGTGGTCCAGATTTCCCTCATAGCTCAGTTGGTAAAGAATCCACCTTCAATGCAGGAGACCTCGGTTTGATTCCTGGATTGGGAAGATCCGCAGAAGAAGGGATAGGCTACCCACTATAGTATTCTTGGGCTTCAGCTGGTAAAGAATTTGCCTGAAATGTGGGAGACCTGGGTTCGACCCCTGGGTTGGGAAGATTCCCGTGGAGAAGGGAAAGGCTCCAGTATTTTGGCTTGGAGAATTCCGTGGACTGTATAGAGTTGGACACGACTGACTTTCACTTTCTGGTTGTCCAGTGGTTAAGACTTCCATGTTGGGAACTGCTGGTTCAATCCCTGGCTGAGGAACTAAGATCTCCCATGCCACACAGACAAAAAAGATTAAAAAAATAAATAATAACAACTGTTCAATCTGTTCATTTTTCTGTGATCTGGTTGGAGGTTCAGTGGGGCAGTTTTTCCTGTTGCTGTTTCTGGGGGTTACTTATGTGTCTTCTTTGAACGGGAAGGCCTGCTGGAAGGCTGGAGTGCTGGGACCCCTTCTCCATGGAGTTGCAGAATCTTTCCCAACACATGGTCTCTCCAGCAAGGTAGCTTGGTCCAGGACTCCCAAGGCACAAAAGTGGAAGCTGCCAGAACTTCTCAACGTTTACCCTGAGACCTACTCAAGGACACTTCTGCCACAGTTCCTTCACCAAGGGCAGGTCACAGACAGCCCTCTGGCACTGTGGCCTGCAAAGAATATGTAAAGACACAGATACCAGCATCGTAGCTCAAGTAGGGGCTTGGGGGAGTGGTCACTCATGTCACAGGCAGCCACAAGTCCCAGTATTGCCAGGGCTTCCGCCTGTTTTTTCAAGAGCAGCAGGGCATCTAACTTTACATGTGAAACCTCCCAGTGTTTAGCTATTGGCTCACTTTTCTGGGCAATGGCTGTATTGAAATGCAATTCACATACCATACGGTTCATTCATTTAACATGTACAATTCAATGGTTTTTAGTATATTCACAGAGTTGTGCAACTATTATCATGATTTCAGAATACTTCACTACCACAAAATGAAATGCACAGGCTTTAGCCGTCATCGCTCAATCTTTCCGTCCCCCCAGCACCTGGGTATCACACACTAGCTTAAATTCTGTCCCTATAGGCTTGCCTATTTTGGACATTTCACAGAAACTGAATCTTACATTATGTGGTTTTGACTCACTTCTTTTAAAAACCACAATCAAAGGAAAACATTCCTGCCCGCTGAATATATTTTGCAGCCCCTGGGTACAGAGATTGGGGTGCACGGCACACCTCCCGAGAACCAGGTACAAGTGCTTACCAGTCCTAGGTGCACATCCTGAGTCCTGTAACTGCCTTCCTCTCCGCCCCCCCCACCCCACTGTCCCCCTTTTTGCCTGGCTTTATCCTTCTTAAATGAGACAATCTAATTGGGTTAGTTTGCTGTCCTTCAAAATGGCACATCTGTTTTGGGCAGAGCTCCAAAACTAAGTAACCATGTGATTCCACTTGAAGAGCTTTATTTTCATTCCATGTTTAATGCAAATATTATTCTGTGCTTTGTCTGAGTGTATCATGCTGTCAGTCTTTAAAAAAGAGACTCATAGTTTTTGACTTATCTACCAGCTGGAGTATGGAAGAAGCACTGGACTAGGAATTAGTTTTGGAGCCTTTTACTCAAGTCTAAACTCTAATGCCTACTAGATGTAGGATTCGGGACAGGAATCCTGAGGGGGTTGCTTTTTCCACTAGCAAAATTTGGATACTAATATATGCTGCAGAACATCACAAGAGTCTCAAAAAAAAAAGAAAAAGAATAGGTGAACATAACAAGTTCTTCCAACACCATTTACAATTCAACAAATAGTCATTCATTTATTCATTTAATTCCATACATATCTATCACTGGCAGGTACTGTCCTAGATTCTAGGAATACAGTACCAGAAAAAAACAAAATCTTAGCACTCTGAGCTTTAAGGACAGCTACTAAACATCTTCACAAAACAAATAAGCATAAATTATAATGGGTGGTGTGTAAGAAAATTGTATCCTGTCTTCTAATGACATATAAAAGGGGGATCTGTTCAAATCTGGGAAGATCAGGAAAGGGACATTGGAGCTGACAGCTTAAAATGATTAGCACTAATGGATATGGTGGGAAAAGTCCTATGTTGGCATTCAGTTATCTCTCATTAAATATTTATTAAATATTTATCTACTGCCTGCTGTATGCCAGCACCTTGCTCTGCTACAGTCAAGATGTCAGACATTTTGAAAAATAAAAAAGTTAATACATGCTGCTTCAAGCCTTTTAGGAAGGACTACTTACCCAGATGACCTACCGGCAAGCCCACAATTTAAAATCCCATGGGAGGAGCCTGGTAGGCTGCAGTCCATGGGGTCACTAAGAGTCAGACAGGACTGAGCGGCTTCACTTTCACTTTTCACTTTCATGCATTGGAGAAGGAAGTGGCAACCCACTCCAGTGTTCTTGCCTGGAGAGTCCCAGAGATGGGGGAGCCTGGTGGGCTGCCGTCCATGGGTCACAGGACTGAAGCGACTTAGCAGCAGCAGCAGTAGCAGCCGCTGGAGTTAAGGATGGAGGAAGAAGAGGATGTGGTCTTGCTCGAACTGAATCATTATAGCCCCTTTTCCCAGTTTCTGAAGCATGCTGAGGACTGTTTCTGCAGGACACTCTTCAGTTCCACCACGCGGTACCCGTGGCACTGTGACAGTGTCTCACATAGGTGCCCGGCGGTGGGGTGGGGAGGATGGGGGCGGGGGTGAAGCACGGTGACGAAAAAGACACACAAGAACCCTGCCGCCATAGAGTTCATAACTGTGGGGGCCACGTACAAGCTGGGGACAGAGGAATAAGCATAAAAACGTGGCGGAGAGTATGTGGAAACTAAAACAGGTTAATGGGATGGGCGTGGAATCCACTTTAGATGGACTGGTCAAGAAATGTTTACAAGGAGTCACCACTCCAGTTGAGGGCTGAAGGAAAACAGAAAGCCAGCCATGTGACAAGGAAATCGGCTCTGAGCTTGTTCTAAAGCAATGGCTCTCAGTGCCGACTACTTTGCACTCAGGGTTCATTTGGGAACATCTGGAGACAGCTTTGATTGTCACAACTGGGGAACAGAGTGGAATGGGCATTTAATGGAGACTAGAGGCCAGGGATGCCATTACTCATCCTACAACGCACAGGACAAACCGCCAAAAGAACTATCTGCTCCCAGAGTCAACAGAGACAAGATAGACAACATTCCAGGGCCGGGAAGCCGGCGCGAGTGCGGGGCCAGCCTGAGTACACTGCCTGGAGGGCAAGGAAAGGCTGAGATCACTGCAAGAAATCTGGGAACCTGCGAGCGCGAGACTCTGATTTTTACTTTTAAAACCCTCTCTATAGTCACGCCCCCGCCCTCTCGCACAACAGCTGGCGGAAGCCGGGCCACCTCCCGGGCAGACTTCCGGGGCGCGACCGGAAGTCCAAGCGGCATTCGCGGCAGGCTCGCCCTATGGGGACGCTCGTGGGGCGGGCCGAAGAGGCTGGCGGGACAAGTCTCGCGAGAAGGGCGGCGGGGACGGCGGTGGCAGAGCCGGGCAGAAGCCGGCAGAGCGGCCCGGGGGGCGGCGCGCGAGTGGGCGCATGGAGGGCGCTGGCGATGAGAGGGCGCCGCTGCTGGGCGCGCGGCGGACGGCGTTCGCGGGCCGGCGCGCGGCGTGCGCGGCCGTGCTGCTGACGGAGCTGCTGGAGCGCGCCGCCTTCTACGGCGTCACGGCCAACCTGGTGCTGTTCCTCAACGGCACGGCGTTCGGCTGGGAGGGCGCGGAGGCCAGCCAGGCGCTGCTGCTCTTCATGGGCCTCACCTACTTGGTGTCGCCGTTCGGGGGCTGGCTGGCCGATGCGCGGCTCGGCCGGGCGCGCGCCATCCTGCTCAGCCTGGCTCTCTACTTGCTCGGCATGCTGGCCTTCCCGCTGCTGGCCGCGCCCGCCACGCGCTCGGCGCTCTGCGGGGCCCCCGGCCCTACGAACGTCCGCAATTGCTCGGCGCCGCCGTGTACCGACACACCCACTCGCTACTGCGCTCCCGCAGTGCTTTCCGCGCTCGCGCTAGTGGGCCTGGGCGTGGGCGCTGTCAAGGCCAACATCACGCCCTTTGGCGCAGACCAGGTGAGGGGTCCGCAGGTGCGAGACGAGGGGGCGGGATTGGCTGCGGACCCGGTAATCCAGGTTATCACCCGGGCTGCCTGCGGTGGACGCTAGCGAGCGGAGCTGCAAACTCGGGGGGCCACCTTCCAACAAAGGGGCCTTTGGAGTTGATTCCCGGGGGCGGGGACAGAGGCGTTTCGGTACTAGGCATCCGCAAGTGCAAAGGCCCTGGGGCCAGAATAGAGGGTTGCTCTGGTTGTCATAGCAGCTGCAGTGGCTTGTTGTTGCAGCACGGAACACATCAGAACACGTATTGTGTACAACACCTACAACACGTACACGTATTGTACGCCTTAAACTTACAGGAGGTTGTCGACAAGTATGTCTCAAACAGAAAAGAAATGGGAGCAGAGGTGGCAGGTAGGGGCTTCGTGATGTGACGCTTTGTAAAGAGTTTGAGGTTTGTCTTGAATACAGTAGGAAGCCTTTTATGGGGTTTGAGCCGAGGGTAATGTGATCTGATTTACGTTTCAAAAATATTCAGTCTCTGTAGGGCAGGGGCCTGGCAGCTGTGGCCTGCCAGCCAAATCTGGTCTACTTCCTGTTTTTGGAGAGCCCGCAACTTAAGAATAAGAATGATTCTTAGGTGCTTTTTTTTTTCTTTTTTCTTTGAAAAAAGAAAGTTTGTGTGTGTGTGTGTTTGAGACAAATGAAACTGACAGGAAACTCACATTTTAGCCTCCATAAATAAAGTTTTATTGGACCACAGACCTGCACCTACCTGGTCACCTATCAGCCATGCTGGGACTGCTTTCACAATAGGATAGCAGAATCAAGTAGTTGTGATGACAGACTGAATGTTAAAATGTAAGCTGTTTACACCCTGCCCCTTCACAGAAAAAGTTTGCAGTCTGGTATAGAGCTTCAGTTGTATGGAAGGTGCTGACACCAGGTAGATTAGGTAGGAGTCTATTGCACTGGCCAGGTGAGAAATTAGAGATTTGCATTAGGACGAGGGCAATGGACAAGGGATGAAGTGGTGGATTTAGGATGTTACGAAGGTGGTGGTTGTTGGTTAGTAGCTAAGTTGTGTGTGACTCTTTTGCGACCCGCCGCCCCCCCCTCCCCCCCCAATGGGCTGTAGCCCGCCTGGCTTCTTCTGTCCATGGGATTCTCCAGGCAAGAATACTGGGGCGGGTAGCCATTCCCTTCCCCAGGAAATCTTCCCGACCCAGGGATTGAACCCAGGTCTCCTGCATTGCATGCAGAGAGGGCGCCAGAATTGCTGGCTGATCTTATGCAACAGAGAAGGCAACTCCTAGGTTTCTGGGCCAAGTAGCCATGTGATTTCCAGTATTTACAGAGGGCCTACTGTGCATCAGGCCCTGTGCTGAGTACTTTGCCAGTTCATAGGACGCCTCTGTTGTTACTGTGCCCATTTTGCAGATAGAGAAATGAAGACTGAAGAGGTTATATCATTTGCCCAAAGTTACAGAGCTAGTACGTGACTGAGCCGGGCTGCAAGAACTTGCATCCTTTGAATCTGAACATCAGTCACACCTGTGAAAGGCTATTATGGTGAGGCGATTCCTTATAACAATGCTGGAGATAATAGTTGCCTAATGTCCTGAATTCCTAACCACTTTCCTCCGCACCATGGAATGTGCTTTACATACCTGAACTCATTTGAATCTCTTATGAATCCTAGACCTATTTTTAAAATGAGGAAATGGAGGTGCAAAAAGATGTGTTTCTTTTGTTTTGTAGTGAGTGGCCACACTGTGCTTTAGGTGCAGGCTTGACTCCTTAATGTGTACTTTAGCTGAGATGGGCGTTCTGTGATGGTTCTGCCAGCCTTCAAGGCCAGGACTGGGAGTTCTTCATCTTCTGTTTTTGTTTTTTTTTAAATTTATTTTATTTAGTCTTTTTTTTGGCTATGTTGGGTCTTCATTGCTGCGCTCATGCGTTCTCTAGTTGCAGGGATTGGGGGCTGTACTCTTTGTTGTCCACAGGCTTCTCGTGGTGGCTTCTCTTACCGTGGAGTACACGCTCTAGGGCGCACTCGTGGTTGTGGTGCTCAGGCTTCAGCAGTGGCGTTAGCAGGCAGGTTGATAACCCCTGGACCACCAGGGACGTCGCTCCATCTCTAAAGACAAGGCCACAGGACTACAGTGTGTGCTGAGTGTGTAGGTTATACCCCACTGTGCTGAGTGCTCTTCCTACACTGTCTTACATAAAACCCCGCAACAATTTATATCCCATAATTATCCCTGTTTTACAATAAACAGAGGCTTAGCAGGTTTGACCAGCCCTGGTCCACTGCAAGTGAGTGGGGAAGCTGGATTTAAACCCAGAAAGTCTGACTTAAAAATGACTGCTTTCCAGTAGATAATAGATAAGTGATCAATACTCCTTAAAAGAAAGAGTGGTCCCATAGAAGTTCTCTAGAAGGCATGACAGAATTTGGACTCTTTTGATGTGTAATTAAATGTGGACATTAAAAAGAAATGTGCTGTTCTGCAAGAGAATTGACCCAATCTCTCTCTTTTTTTTTTTTGACCCAATCTCTTCTGACATGACACCGTCATGCAGAACAGATTCAGGGCGATCAAAGATTTGACCACCATACACAGCTTTGCGATTGTAGCCCACCTTCTTTAAAAGTCATTTATCAGGATGACTGGGATAACTTGGTTACAGACCACATAGTAGATAAAGTTGGAGAAGGCGATGGCACCCCACTCCGGTACTCTTGCCTGGAAAATCCCACGGACGGAGGAGCCTGGTAAGCTGCAGTCCATGGGGTCACTAGAGTCAGACATGGCTGAGCGACTTCACTTTCACTTTTCACTTTCCTGCATTGGAGAAGGAAATGGCAACCCACTCCAGTGTTCTTGCCTGGAGAATCCCGGGCACGGGGGAGCCTGGTGGGCTGCCATCTGTGGGGTCACACAGAGTCAGACACGACTGAGGCGACTTAGCAGCAGCAGTAGATAAAGTTGCATTGATGTTAATTTCTTAGATGATGGTTTGAGGTCTTGTAGAAGAACAGCCTTATTTTTAGGAGATTCGTGATGAAATCTTTGGGGTGAAATATGATGCTGCAACTTAATAGTTCAGCCAAAAGAGTATTTTGTATATGTACAGAAAAAGAACTAAGGATGTAGATGAAAGCTATGGGTGTGTATGGTTTACTGTTCTTCCAACTTTTCTGTATGTTTAAAAATTTTTTAAACTGAAGAAGAATCTGCCTGCCAAGCAGGAGACCCAGGTTTGAACCCTGGGTTGGGAAGATTCCCTGGAGAAGGAAATAGCACCCCACTCCACTATTCTTTCTGGGAAATCCCGTGGACAGAGAAACCTGGTGGGCTACAGTCCATGGGTTTGCAGGAGTCAGATACAACTTAGCAGCTAAATAGCAGCAGCAGCAAGGAGATGGCCATCAACTGATGGATGGACATATGCGGAATATACTTCAACAGTAAAAAAGAGATGAAGTACTTGCTTCAGTGTGGATAAACCTTGAAACCATCATGCCGTTGAAAGATGCAAGGCACCAAACACCACATATCATAGGATTCCATCTATATGAAATGTCCAGAATAGACAGCTCCATAAAGACTTAAGAGATGAGTGGTTGCCGGAGTCAGGAAACAGGGGAGGGGAAGCCCCTGTGAACAGAACCAGGTTTCTTGCTGGTGTGATGAGAAGGTAGAATTGGAAAGCGGTGGTGGTTGGACATCTGTGAAGACTGAAAAAGACTGAGTGGTACATTTCAAAAGGGTGAATTTTATAGTGTGAGAATTGTATCTCAGTGGAAACGAAAATGTTAGTACCTTCAGCTGGAGTGCCTGCTGTGTGCCAGGTGCTGGCTGGTTGAAGGGGATTTCAGAAGTCTCCCCTCCCTCCCCTGCAGGTGCAGGGAGGTATGGCCAGGAGCCTGCTCTCTGGGCATGAAGCCTGTAATCTGTTCTTCAGGAGGAGCTAGTTTGGCATCTCCTGGCCTGTCTGAGTTTGAAGAAATCTATTTGTATTTTTAAGGATTTTTTTTTTTTTTAATCTTGGCCGTGCCCTGCAGCTTGCTGGATCTCAGTTCTCTTACCAGAGATTGAACCTGGGCCACTGCACACTGCCGGATCCTCACCACTAGACCACCAGGGAGCTCCCAGGAGCTTTTTTGTTTAATTGAAATATGATTGATTCACAATGTTGTGTTAGTTTCAGGTATACAGCAAAGTGATTTGGTTATACATTTATCAGATCAGATCAGATCAGTCGCTCAGTCGTGTCCGACTCTTTGCGACCCCATGAATCGCAGCATGCCAGGCCTCCCTGTCCATCACCAACTCCCGGAGTTCACTGAGACTCACGTCCATCGAGTCTGTGATGCCATCCAGCCATCTCATCCTCTGTCATCCCCTTCTCCTCCTGCCCCCAATCCCTCCCAGCATCAGAGTCTTTTCCAATGAGTCAATATCCTTTTTCTGTTTCTCTTCCACTATAGTCCATTACAAGGTATTGAATATAGTTCCCTGTGCTATACAGTAGAACCTTGTTGTTTTTCTGTCTTATATATAGTAGTGTGTATCTGTTAATCCCAAATTCCTAGTTTATGCCACCCCCAACTTTTCCCGTGGTAGCCGTAAGATTGTTTTCTATATGTCTGTGAGTCTGTTTCTGCTTTATGAATAAATTCATTTGTCTGCATATAAGTGATATCATGTAGCATTTGTCTTCCTCTGCCTGACTGACTTCACTTAGTGTGATTGTCTCCAGGCCTATCCATGTAGCCGCACATGGGATTATTTCATTCTTCTCTGTGGCCGAGTGGTATGCAGAAGGTACCTTTTAGGCTTCTCTATCACTCACGCCTTTGTGACAGGGCTTCTGGGAAGCAGTCTGAGGGAGAGATGAATGGGCCCAGGCTGTGCAGCTCTGAGGAGGAGGCCTTGGCTGGCTTTGGAATGAAGACTTAAACCACAGAGTCCAGGGGCGATGCTGATCTGAATTCTGTCAGCCCCACCTTTCCCCCAGTGCTTAACCTTTTTCAGAGGTCACAATCATTCTTAATGGATGGATCTTGTATTTGAAATTGCAGACTGAAAGAACTTATTTTACAACGAGAGCAAAGCTACATTTCACCTAGAGGAAAGAAAAGTTGCACTCGTGTGTATTTAAAGGAATTTTTCCACATCAGCCTACTATTTGACTCACTGCACAGGATCCTGTTCTTCCAGCTGCTCTTTGAGTTGCAGCAGTGGTGTCTTTTGACCAGTCACATGATGGTCTTGTTTGCCCTTGATCTGGTGGGGCAGGAAGCGAGGGTACAGATGGTGATGTAATGTGACCGACGTGAATTGAGGGTGTCAGTCCAGGGCATGGAGGCATGTGATCTGTAGTTTACAAGGGCAGCTTCCCATTTGTTCCAGAAAATTACTGGTATGTGGTTATTTAGGGCTTTAGTAATAGGCTTAGGTTTTTAAAGTAATTTGGGTGCATTACACTTGGAAGTTCAAATAAGTTGATTGCCAAGTTCACCCGGATGTGCGCAGCGCCTCTATAGACAGTGGGAAGGGCCCTGATATATTTCAGTTAATGCATAAGTTGTCTGTGTTAATTTTCGATATTTTGTTTACTGGCCCTCTTCCCTTTTAAGTTTGCTCCCTACCCTAATTACTTGTTTTCTTATCTTTAGTTATATTTTCTCTGTAGCCATTGGCCTGCTTACAATTTTTTCTTCCCTCTGGTTTGTTCCCAGGAGATCACGAGTATTTGAGTCCATTTTAGTGACATGGTAACCCACTCCAGTGTTCTTGCCTGGAGAATCCCAGGGACAGGGGAGCCTGATGGGCTGCCGTCTATGGGGTCACACAGAGTCGGACATGACTGAAGTGACTAAGCAGCAAGGGGACCTCCTTGGTACTCCTGGGGTTAGGACTCGCCTCTGCTGCAGGGGCATGGGTTCAGCCCCTGGTTGGGGAACTAAGATTCCAGAAGACACATGGCACAGCCTAAATAAACAAACAAATGCATTGTGTCCTCAGGGGGAGCTGTCTTTCTTAGAAACATAAGACATCCTGCATACAAATCATGTATTCACTCATTAGTCTTGCCATCATTTGTTCTTGAATCTCTGTTCATTTCTGACGTGGAAGGGAGTCAAGTTTAAGCTCATTCTGATAACGTGAGGTTTGTTTAAAAACTCAGATTTTCAGTTTTAGACGGTGATTACCACATAATTACTTCACGCATATTACTTATTACCATGTTGTTGCTGTTCAGGCATTAAGTTGTATCTGACTCTTTTGCGACCCCAGCATATTTCATCATGTTGGATTAAAATTTTTTGGAGGGATACATGATTCTGATTCTGTATTTACACCTGTACTTTGATCTTAAAAAATAGAAGTTAAAATGTCATATCACATAATATGGCTGCTAAAAAGATGGTTTTTGTGCATCATAACTGGTTGTTTAAGCCCCCAGTGAGAACCTCCTTTCTTACTTAGATTACTCTGTGGATCAGAATTCAGATCTGTTACTGGACCAGAAATTTGTCCAACCTTTTCATAACCTGTAATGTAAGGACAAGACAACAGAGGTTCCCGAGACAGCAACACCCGGCAGTCTTTGTACACAATCCAGCATCAGCCTTTAAACCAGGAGGTTTGTTAAAACATTTTATGAGATGAAACTGGCTAGAAATGACTGGCTCAAGCACATTCTCGGGGTGTCACGTAGATGTGAAAAGCTATCTTCGGGGAGGGATGTTACAGGGTGCCCATGCCCACCCAGACTGTCTTGTCTGCACCAGGACAGGCCCCCACTGGGTAGGTCTTGAGGAAGGTGCTTGTGTAACCTGGTACTTCTGTTTGTCTATGTTCAGGAAGTCAGTGATCTTTGAACCTTTAAGGAATCCTGTTCTTATCAGAACTTCTTTTGATTCCCCGAGAGGTTTTCTGGTCTGAAAACAGCACGTGGTTTTAGTTGCACTCTCTAATTTTCCTTTGGTTCCAGATGTGTCAAGGCTTGGAGCTATGTGGCTTTGAGTAGAAGTCCTCTGGAAAGTTGTTTAAAACGCAGACTCCTGGGCCCCAACCCCAGAGATGATGAGTGTCTGGTCCTGGATAATAATAGGTCCTGTGAATCTGTATTTTTAAGGAGCATTCCTGGCATTCCCAAAGCACGTGGTCCCTGGGAGTTACTTTGAGAAATGCTCTAGGATTTGTTGAATTTAAGTATATTTAAGAAATCTGTAATAATTGAAAGTATAAAACACATTTTTTGTCAAGGGACCCTTGAGCTTATCTGTAAACACCGTTTGATTGTGCTGCTGTTTTTCCCTTTTTTTTTGGCCGTGGCTTGTGGGACCTTAGTTCCCCAAAGAGGAATTGAACCTGGGCCCCAGAAGTGAAAGCACCAGGTCCTAACCACTGGTCTGCCAGGGAGTTCCCACATGCTGCATTTCTTAAAGACTGTGATGACAGCAGTAATTGATAGAAAGCTGTATCAATGTATCATACTATTTTATATATATGTATAAAGTGGGTTTCCCATGTAACGCTAATGGTAAAGAATCTTCTGCCAGTGCAGGAGATGCAAGAGACCTGGGTTCGATCCCTGGGTTGGGCAGATCCCCTGGGGGAGGAAATGGCAACCCACTCCAGTATTGTCTGGAGAATCCCATGGACAAGGGAGCCTGGCAGGCTACAGTTGATGGGGTCACAAAGAATGACACGACTGAGGGCACACACACACACACACACATACACATACATAAAACAATGTATATAAAAACATCATATATGTTTTTCGTCCTTGAAGGTGATCACACGGGTTTAAGTCTTTTTCTTCCCTGTTATTTTAGGTTAAGGATCGGGGTCCAGAAGCCACGCGAAGATTTTTTAATTGGTTTTATTGGAGCATTAATCTGGGAGCAATCGTCTCGCTGGGGGGCATTGCCTACATCCAGCAGAACGTGAGCTTTGTCACCGGCTACGCCATCCCCGCTGTCTGCATCGGTGTCGCTTTCGTGGTCTTCCTGTGCGGCCAGACCTTCTTCATCACCAAGCCGCCCGATGGCAGTGCCTTCACCGACATGTTCAGGATACTGGTATATTCCTGCCGCCCCCAGAAGCGCATCAGGGAGCACAGTCCTAGCGGGTGAGCGGCTTTATTCTCATCATAGGCTGCTCCACGTGACTTATTAACCACTCTAAAATAAAGTGCTCGCTTCTGTCTGTCCTGTGCTCACCGTTGAGGGGGTCATGGGGTGGGAGTTGAAATGTCTCACGGCAGCGCCAGGAGTGTGAAGTGTCTCCATCTCCATCTTAAAGATGAGCCAGCGGCCTCCCTCCTTCCCCGGCTCTGGCTTTTTCATTTCTAACCTGCACTTTGACCCTCCTCTCACTGCTGATGTAGATGGAGGCCCCGGACTGCTTAGCTGTATAAAGAGGATAAAGACAGAGGCTTGCCGAGGGCATTGAAGAGACAGTGTTAAACTTGATACATTTCTCTTTATTTTAAAAGGCCTGGACAGTCCTTTGGCTCAGAAACCGAGCAGTTGCTTAGTTTGTAGGTGTAGGCTCCTTAAGCAGTGAGCCGCTGCCTCCCACTTCAGGGCCAGCAGCTGAGCAGGTCAGCGCGGGCCGTCCTCCAGTGGTCACGTCAGCCGCTCTCTGTGGACAGGATAGCAGAATTAAGATGCTCGTAGGGTAAGGCCGTCGTCCCGTTAACACGGGACTTCCCAGGTGGAGCACTGTCTGCCCACGACCTGAGGTTTTAAAGCCAAAAGTCCCGGGTCTCAGGGAATCCCGGGCAAGCTCTGGCGGAAGGTCGGTCACCCTAGTTGCAGAGTAGTGAAGAAAAGTCCAGAACTTAGCTCACAGAAAGACCTCAGAAATTTTTGTTGTTACTTTTGACATGTAAATTAACGTGTATTAAAAGACTTCCCTTTTGCCTGTACTATTCTGGGAATTATGACAGATTTATTCTGTCAGGTAACCACAGTCAGAACGTAGAATATATCCATCACCTCAGAAAAGTCCTCGGGACCATTTGGAGTTGAGCCTCTTAGGGAGTATTTTGATCAAGACAGGGGCACTGAGATGGGTGCTCAGTCCCCGAGGAGCCTCCTGCCCCTCTGCAAGGAGGGCCCCCGTTGCAAGAACGTTCTGCAGACTGACCCGCGACTGTCTGCCTCCTCGTGGCTTGTCTCCCTGTATCCTGTTTATGTCCTTGGAGCCGTCACAGATGTCTCATGTTCCTCCCACGTGGTGGATCCCACAGCCCTGCCCCTTCGCTCCCGGCTCATGCCTCTGGTTGCTTTATCTGTCCCCAGGCGGGGCTCCACAGACTCCTAAGTGCATTCAATGTCGCATTCAGACTCACAGTTCAGAGCAGCTGGTGGTGCGACCACACTGAAGAATTTTTAATGATTGAAGCCCCGCTGCCTCTGCAGCTGGCAGCAGTGCTTTACTGGGGCCTCATTTTAATTCAGCAAAAGCGTGATTTCAGATCCCAGATGTTTAGCCTACAGATTAAGTACCCACTAGCAAAATGTGTCATTAAAGTTTCAGAGTGTCTTTCTGGGTGGTACCTGGTACACCTGTGCAAGAGGACACACTTGCTTTGTGGACATGTGGGTTTTGATGCACAAATGGCGTGGTAAAGACTACTGGGACTGGGGAATCTATTTTCCCTTTATGTTGGTTTTTGAAGTCTTCCTTGGCACAATTCAAAGAGGACCAGCTTGCAGAGAAGTTGATGGTCTGGCAAATTCTCTTGACAGTACTCTCCTTATGCACGGGTTGGGGCTGTCTGATCTTGAGCAGGTCAGTGACCTTGCAGAGCCTTCTTTTCCTTCTTGTGCAGTTGGAGAGGTCCCCTCTCATAGGATCATTGTGAGGCCTAGTAAGCTGATAAGAGGCCAGTCAGTGGTAATTAATTGATGAGGATGCTTTTGCAGAATGTCGCTCTAGAAGCGAAGGAAGCACTGCATCACCCAGCATTCCCTTATTTATGGGGCCGATTTCATCTGGCCCAATCCCAGTTTCTTTCTGCTCTAGGTGGTCTCTGTTTTGTTTTTGTTTTTTTTTGCGGGGGGGGGGGGGGTCTCTGTTTTGAAGATGTTTTAATGCTGTTTTAGATGTGAAATCCATGCCTGTCAGTTCAGTTCATCAGTGAGTGGAGACAGTGCCACACCCTTTGTGAGAGACTTAACCTCTGTGAGTTGAGGATCTGAGAGGTGATGGCCCCACCTCCTCCTGGGAGAGGGTGCACAGCTGCACACACAGCCTCGGCCAGGGCTCTCGGGGAGCACTTGTCTGTGTGCCTTGTCGTTTGTGACTTGTGGCTCCATGTTGGACCCTTGTATGTTACAGAATAATAACACTAACAATGTGTGTGACGTGGACAAAGTTTTAGATGTGTAGTGACTTAAAATAGTTTTTAAAATACTTTAATGATATGAAAACATAAGCATTATAGCCAGCAACCTGTGTGCATGACTCTGTGTGTGAAGTGAATTTGCTGTTTGACATTTGAATGTATTTAGAGAAGCATTGGCCGTATGATGTGTAATCACTGATAGAATCTATATTAGGTTTACAGGGACTTTACGTCTTTGGCCAAAAAAAAAAGGAGAAGCTGTAAAGTTTTTCAAATAAAAGTATGAATAATAGTATGTTTGGAATTTAGTGTTTTCACATTAAGTGTATTTTTCTAAGTATTTTTCCCCATTGGACTCAGCTTCATAAGGACAGGAGATGTATCTTTTTTTATTTATGTGTGTTTCCTCAGCACTCAGTTAGAAACAGAATGAGGCATATAGCAGGTGCTCAATAAATGTCTGTTGCATTTACTTTTTCTGTCCAAAACTTGGTTTAAATTTTATAGTTTTCAATTTTTCCCTGCTCAGAAAGGTCAGGTTTAAAATGTCAATGTTAAAAGACAAAAATTATTCACAGTACTTGGTGACTCAGTCAAATGGGTCAGGAGTTTATAAACTAGAAAGCTGACAGCTACCATTTATATCCAAGTCCCAGAATTGCAAGCATTCTTAATGGTAATTTATTTCTGGTTTTAGAGAAGGGTGTGCAATTAAAACTTTTTTTTTTTTCCTCCTATTTTACCACAAAGGGCCTTAGAGCGTGTTTCTCTGTTAAGAGTGTTTTGGGTCGGGAAAGGCCTTGGAGTTACCCCTGAGACCTGGGACCTGTGCATGTTATAGATAGTAAGGCAGGCCAGGGTGAGTGAGTGGGCAGGGCTGCCAGCACCAGAGCCAGGACCGGAAGGCCTCCTGGTACCAGAGCCAGCCGAGAGCTCTGGACTGGGACCGTCGGGCCCGAGCATGGAGGGGAGGCCCAAGGGCGGGAGCAGAGGGACAGGTGGCCCTACAGTGATCTGGACCTCAGGTTCTACAGCCAGGACCGCCTGGGGTCAGATCCCAGCCCCGTTCTCTGGGTGTGTTGCCCTGGGCACATTTCTTACCTGCTCTGTGCCCTGACTTCCTCCTCCTTGCGGCGGGGGAGGGGGGTGCTAGTAAGAGTGTCCTGGTGCCTGACAGGGTGGTGATCAGGGCCCACCAGTGGGCACTCTGTCATCTTCCCCCAAGTGACACCGTCAGGTTATCATCAGGAGCATCACCCACTCCCCTTCTCGGCTCTTCCTTAAGTGAAGAGCTGATGTCTTCTCTGCTGTAACAGAGCCCTCCCTCCCAGTCACACCAGTGTGACTGCAATACAATAAACCAGCTTGGTTTTGTAACAGAGTTTAGTGTTGGTCATCGAGTCTTGACAGTTGATAAATAGCCTAATTTAAGGTCCAAACAATCCAGGACAGTCGTCTTTTCAAATGCTCACCCGGTGATGTAGCTGATGTAGGTGTCACCAGCTTCAGGTGAAGCTGCAGGCTTCCTCCACACCGCAGGACCAATGGCCAGTGTGACAACACTGGGGATGAGGTCGGCCACCTTCCAGACAGCGCTGGGTGATCCCACCGTGATGGTGGCCAGCGTCACACTCTGGCTAGGAAGTGCTTCCATCTGCTGATTCCGGACGTCTCCCTCTTTTGAGGAGTAGTCTGGGTGGCCACATTGGGTGGGGGACAATTAGTAGGTAACGGAAGGGGGTTTGAGCAGATTCAGTGCAGCAAGCTCATTTCCTATCCCCAAACCTAATTTGTTACCAAATAACTGATTTCTGGGGGTGGAAGAAAACTAATTCCTTCATTTTATTTCCCAAAGTGAAGGCATTGGAGTCTTTCAGCAATCTTCTAAACACAGTCTGTTTGATTCATGTAAGATGTCTCGAGGAGGGCCATTCCCGGAAGATAAAGTGGAAGATGTGAAAGCTCTTGTCAAGATTGTCCCTGTTTTCTTGGCTTTGATACCTTACTGGACAGTGTATTTTCAAGTGAGTTTTATATTCAGGTCTCATTTCCTCTCTTTCCCCCACCGTGAACACTGCCCCAGCACTCAAGTTCCTGGGTTCCCTGCTTTCTTTGCCATAAGTCTCCAGGATCTTGGAATCTTGATGTTAGTTATGGACTCATTTTTGTGGACTTAAATGTTTTGAAAACCTTTTTTAAAATGAAGCTAAGAATGGGCATACCTCTGTTTTTCCAGGCCCCACCTTTTAATTTCTCACTGGGGTAGTCGTTACTTCTTTTTCAAAGTTCATCTCCAGACGACCTTTATGGTGGCCAAGAGACTGACCTGCCTGTTTGCCAACCTGACCTTTTCAAGTCTCATCACAGAGTAGTCTGGGGGAGGGGCGGCTCTCTGCAGGTCTGTGACAGCCGTGCACATGTAATGACACTGCTTTTTACACCCAGATGCAGACGACGTATGTTTTACAGAGTCTTCATTTGAAGATTCCAGAAATTTCCAGTATTACAACCAATCCTCATACGGTGAGAACAATTGAAATGATGTGAAAATTGTCATTCGGGGTTTACGTGACAAATGAATTTCTTCTGCCAATCACAGATACTTTGTAAATGATATAGGTAGCTTGAACTAAACATGTTCCTATTGAAATGGAATTTTTACTCTGTTTTTTACTCAGTTACTTCTGAAACTGTCTTTCCGTTGGTTATGTCCTTTACTAGATTAAATTGACTTTGTGGTGGTTATTCAGTCATTAAATCGTGTCCGACTCTTGTGACCCCATGGACTGTAGCTTGCCAGGCTCTTTCCAGGCAAGAATACGGGAGTGGGTTGCAGTTTCCTTCTCCAGGGGATTATCTCGATCCAGGGATCAAACCTGCGTTTCCTGCTTGGCAGGCAGATTCTTTACCACTGAGCCCCCTGGGAAACCCAAACTAAGTTGCTACTGTCAGTTAAACATGAATGTTTGACCTGTTTCTTCTTCCCCCCAGAAAGCACAGAAAACCCAAATTACATCCCTTTAGAAATGAAAGCCTTTCCTCAGATCCAGTGTCTTGAGACAGACTATTTTCCTAGGAGGTCATACTTGTACAAATGAGCTATTTTTGAAATAAGCTTTTCCCATTTAGACGTTAGTTGTCAAGCAAGCAGTTGCTGACACTGCAGAAAAATAAGCCCGTGTCTTCTGCATCTCCAAATTCTAGTTTCCGGCAGCCTGGCTGACCATGTTCGATGCTGTGCTCATCCTCCTGTTAATTCCCTTGAAAGATAAACTAGTCGATCCCATCTTGAAACGAAACGGCCTGCTCCCATCATCCTTGAAAAGGATCGCCGTGGGGATGTTCTTCGTGATGTGCTCAGCCTTCGCTGCAGGTGAGAAGCTGGCTCCGTTTCTGCTCCCACCTGCTTCCCGTTGTGGGTGATTCGGAATAAGTCACTCATGTGTTCTTTAGGAAGCGTGTGTACTTCAAAGAATGTATAAGGATTATTTTATTAAACTGGAGTAGTGTTCATTTTTTGTTATATGAAGTTTAAGATGTTTTCTCAGGATTTGCTCTTTTATGTTTTTTAAAATATTTATTTATTTGGCTGTGGAAGCTTCTTGGTTGTGGTGTGTGAACTCTTAGTTCCAGCATGGGGTTCTAGTTCCCTGACTAGGGATCAAACCCAGGCCTCTCCTGTATTGGGAACCTGGAGTCTTAGCCACCTGACCACCAGCGAGTCCTAACCAGTGAAATGCTCTGGAAGGTGACTTTTGGGTTGAATCAAGGGAGGCTTATTGTCTCCTACTGATTTAGATTTTAGACCACTAGTAATTGCTAGATAGAGGGAATTTTATAAATGAAAGGTGTTAAATTATCCTCAGACCTGTGATTCTTAATGTCAGGTCCATTAGTCAGTGTCTTATGCCCTGAACCCTTTGCGCTTTTATGTAAAATTTCATGTGCGTTTTTCTGGAGAGAAAGTTTTGTTATTTTTTTAAAATCAAATAACGGGTTTGGAACCAGCCTCCATCCCCCAGAAAAAAACGAAGGCGGTTAAGAACTAACGCCCAGGTATTCTGACATCTATTGGGGGCTCGGTTCTGAGTTCATAATTCTTAGATTCTGAAGTCTAAGCTGAATTATCTTGTGCCGATAGGCTGAAGGGTTTCTGACCTTCTCACCTTGCTTTGGCACTCTTCCTTCATTAATATTTGGAAATTATTGAACCGTAAAATAGCTTAGTTATGTAACAAGACAAGAAAAGCTGATATTCCTGAATCACCTATATATCATCTGTGTTATGAGGAATTTAATGTTAAGCACTGCTGAGGTGGAATTTAATATTCTCTGACAAGGCTTCACCACAGCCTCCATCCACTGTCGCCCAGGTGAACATATTGATACAGTACTCAACAGATTTACAGAAATGAGTCTCTAGGCTTAAGATATCTATATTCTAGACGCTGGGACATCTTAGGGGACAGTTAGGTTTCTTTATTAATGAAATAGGTGATTAAAGGGAGGTCATCTCTGGATGAAGTTCCTGCCGTGTGCTGGCCATGTGATCTGTTTCCCTTCCAGTTCTGTGCACGTGGGCAAATAAAGCCTGAGCGAACAAGAGCTGGGTCACAGCAGGGCTCTGGTGGCAGGTTTCCTGACTGCGGAATCGGCGCTGGGCGGGGCGCCCTGGAGCAGAGGAGTTGTGCTGACGGGGTGGGGGGTGGGGGTTCCTGAGCACTTGTCGTGAGCCCAGCTTCAGCCTCAGCACCTCTTCTCTTTCTGGATGGGAGAGCCCCGCCTGTACCCCAGCCAGCCAGTCGCACCCCACGGACAGGTATCCTTGTCAGCTGCCTGTGGGAAAGGAGAGATTGCTGGTTTCCGAGGCATCATCTAGCAGACTCTGGGTTTGGTTCCTTTAACACACCATCTTCTCTTTCAGTTTTGTTTATGGCTGAATAGCTTCTTTGGAGGCCCTGAAAACCCTGGGGTCATCCCTCCCGGTGGTTTCTGGCGAGCCTGTTGAGCGGGTCATGTTGGGCAGGCAGCGCTGCCATTTCTTTCTTCCTTTTTTCCTTCTTTCTTTCTGTCTTTCTGATCTTTGGTTGTGGCATGTGGGATCTAGTTTCCCAACCAGGGGTCGCACCTGGGCCCCCTGTGTTGGGAGTGCAGAGTCTCAGCTGCTGGACCACAAGGAGCCCCAGTGCGGCCTTTTCAAAGCACAAGCAGTGCCAGCAGTTCACTTCCTGCCCCGCAGGGTCGGACTGCCATCAGGTGGCCGCGGGCACCTGTGGGGAGGCAGGTGCTCTGCACCTGTGTGACCACGGCCGCTCTGAACGTCAGCATCCAGATCACTTGCTTAGACACGGAAAACGCCTCCAGTGCTGACGGTCTTAAAGAGGCTCTCTTTGCTGAGTGACCAGATATTAGGAAGGAACTTAACCATCACTGATTCACAGAGGTTAAACATCTTATAACTTGACTTAGGCACAGTTTATTAAATTTAATCTAAGCAGTGACTGGTGTTTCATGCCGTTTCATTTCCAGCTCTAGTGAATATTATTTAACTGGGACATTAGTGAGCTTTGAATGGAAACCAGAAATCATAACAGCAGACCAACATTTTAATAGGAAAGAGATGATTTTGCCTTTTAACTTGCTACATTCATCCATAATAAATCAGAATCTTCTGTTTAGTACCATCCCTGCTGGAAACAATTCTTTCTTTCAAGTTTCTCAGGTGAGAATCAGGCACACCCAATGGGTTTTCTTCCATTCTGCTTGAGGAAAAAAGAAATGTGCTTTCCCTATCAAAATTATATGTGTCTTAACTTACTAACATAATAGATGCTCACTGGAGAAAAGGGAACCTTAGAAACATAAAGAAGAAGATAAAAATCAGCTGTAATTTCCCCAGAGGTGCTCACTGCTGTGATGGTGCATGTCTGTCTGACTTTGTGTATCTGTGTGTACATACACATACACTTTTTGTGTTTCTGCGGAAATGAAATCCTGTTGTGTACAATGATTTGAGCCTGATTTGAAAACTAAACCTAAGAAACCCTTAAAGGTATAAAGAAACACTTGTTAACTGTAGGCAGGTTAAAAAAAAATCCACCAAATACAGATGAGCATCTCCCCCCATTGCTGTCCTCCTTCCTCCCTCTCTGTGTCTCTCTCACACGCACAGATTTAAGCACTCATAATTCCACCCAAGGATATCTTCTACTATCAGTCTGCAGGTGCATGGGAAAAATCATATATGATGTGATGTGTGTGTGTGTACTTCCTTTGTCACTCGCTATAAAAAAAGAAAGAACTAAAGCATCCTTCCATGTCAAACATTCACCTGCAGTCCTTTGTTGTTGGGTATTTAGGATTCTAGTTCTCACTGTTAACATCATGCATCTGTGTGTGCTAAGTTGCTTCAGTCGTGTCTGACTCTGTGCAACTCCGTGGACTGTAGCTAGGCTCCTCTGTCCTTGGGATTCTCCAGGCAAGAATCCTGGAGTGGGTTGCCATGCCCAGTGAAATTACTTTCCTTCTCGAATCCCCCCAAGGAAGTCCTAGACTCCCTCCGTTTACCCCAGACTTTGATGGGAATGCCTTCAGCTGCTCACTGTTCACAGTTCACTTGCACCTCTTAGTTTGAAATAGGTGTTTATGATGATGTTAAATATCTAATCTTTATTTCAAGTTTACTGAGTATTTTTGGCAGAAATGATTGTTGAGTTTTTCTCAAATATCTTATGTTGGTTTTCAGGAGGATGACATGCCCTCCCCCCTCCGCCTTTGGCAGCTCTTGTTTTTATTTATTTTAACTTCCGGTGTTTAACTGTTGAAATAAATTAAAAACCCTGTTTGTTAAAAGGGCTGACCCTGATGGTCTGATTGGAATCTGCTGCTGTTTTGCTGAGTGACTCCGCATCTCTGTCTAACCAACAGCAGTCTGGTTTGGTGTCTGGATTGCACAGCTTTATTAAAGGGTTGGTAAATGCCCTGTTTCTGGAGGCGGGGTGTGTAAAACAGGATGAGAAATTTCTGTTTGTTCCCAGGAAGTTCCAAGTCCTTACCTGGAAAATTACAAGGGTGCATCACTTCTCTGAAAGGAAATATCATTTTTCCACCTTTTCCAGTTTTGCTCAGATCTTGTTTTTTGCTGAATCACTTAAGCTTTTTATTTTTTAGTGTCCTTAGAATATAATTTATTGAGTTCGAGAAATTGAGAGGAGATGAAAATGGTCATTTAAGTAGATCTGTTGCATTTCCTTCCTCTTTTCTAGTTTCACTTTTTTATGTGTTCTTTTTTGTTAGATTGGCCAAAACTCTTTTACGATTTTTCCTTAGATGTATCTCTTGAATTTATTATTTGACTGTTTTTATGTTTTCTCAGTGAATAATTAAGATATTAACTTTTATTATCTTCATTGTGTTTTGTTGATTTCTTTTTCTCATTTCTTGAGTTAAATTCTTCCCTTCTATTTATTCGTTCCTGCTAAACAGTAAAGACCGTGTTGTTTTTTTAACTGGCCTGTTACTGTCTCTTTCTATCAAGGTCTCTTGCACTTTAGTTTGTTGTAATGGTTTCTTTTTTTTTTCCCCAGAAGAATATTGAAACTGTGGTTTTTATTTTCTTTTTGATCCAAGAGTACTTTTAGAGAACTTTTTTCAGTTTATAATAATTGATGCTGTTGTTTGTCCATTTGCTACCGAGAAAGCTTTAGTTGAAGAGTTGAGAGAGAGCATGGCTTTGTAATTCCTGTATCATGCATTTCAAGGCTTCCTTCTTGGCCAGTATTCCTTTCTAAAAATGTTTGTGGGGTGCTGCACAGGATGGTAGGATAGCCGTAGTGCTGTCAGCTCTGTTAGTTCAGATCCTGTGTAGCAGGAGCCCTGGAGTCCAGTGCTGCCTGGGGTTACGGGGATCACGTGTGTCCAGGGATGCGGCGGTCTGTGCAGGCTCTGGTGAACGGGAGGCACGTCCAATCTGGGGGACAGTGTCCTTAGAGAGGCACTGTTCTCTCTTGGGCAGCATGAGTCTGTTAGAACTAAGCCTGGAGGGGGCACAGATGTTAGTGTCCCTAAAGTTCAGGACGTGGGTCTGCCCTGGGTCTCCTCCAGTTAGCAATGCGTTGCCGAACAAAGCCGTATCTTTCCATTTGCTTGCTCTGACGAGGACCAGCAGGGCTCGTGTGCCTCAGGTTCTCACTGCATTTCTAGCACGTGCTACATGCATAGCCAGGTTCCTCTGTCCATAGGATTCTTCGGGCAAGAATACTGGAGTGGGATGCCATTTCCTCTTCCAGGGGATCTTCCCGACCCAGGGATTGACTCTGCGTCTCTTGTGTCTCCTGCATTGGCAAGCGGGTTATTTACCACTAGTGCCACTTGGGAAGCCAAGACAAAGCCTTACCCTTTCCGTGCACTTGCTCTGATGACCAGCAGGGCTGGTGTGCCTCAGGTTCTCGCTGCACTTCTAGCCTGTGATGGTATTTTACTCATAAAGGTTTATGGGGGAGTGGCACTGTGTGGGGAGGCCACACAGGAGCTCTTAGGTCCAGTGAAAGCCCAGCCAACACCCCGGTCAGTGTTCTTGCTCCATGTTTCGCTCTGGCTCGTCGTGAGTGTAGATGAGCTGGCAGCAGGGAGCAGCAGGCACAGGGTCGAGTGGGCACAGGAGGCCTTTCCTGACCCTCAGTGTGTTTTCTTGATGCCTCCTTCCTGCCCTTGGTTGTCGAGTCTCCCTCCAGGTGACTCTGCCCGCCCCTCCTCTTATCCGACCTTCGCTGCTGCCACCTTCATTTCCTTCTCACCCACAGTGTTGGGTTTTCTTTTGTTTGACCTGATGTAAGTTTGTGTTGTTAATTGAAGAATTTGCCCGTCTTCCTTCTGTCTTGGTTCTCCCAGCTTCTTGTCTTGTCTTGGTTTGTACCCGCGCTTCTTGTCTCTTCCATCATGAGCTCTGTGGCCTCCCAGGGACAGGCCTGCCCAGACCCCGCAGGACTGCTGTTGCCCGAGGACCGCTGTGGTTCTCTGTCGGCCTCTCTCAGGACCCTGCTCCTTCCTCTGTTCTCTGTGGTGTCAGCCGTGTGCTCCACACCTCCCCATCCTTCCCCCAGTCCCACCAAAGAGGCGCTCTGTTGATTTCACATGTTCTTGTCTCAGGGCTTGGTCCTAGTTTGTTTATGACCCCCTTGCCATTGCCCCTTGGTTTCTGTTTGTTTTTCACCCTCGGCCTTCACAGGAGTCTGCGTTTTCCTAACTGATGAGACCACAGCAAATTCTGTCCTACAGCTTACTCCTGTTCTCTGCCAGCTTGCCAGAAGTCAATGGTACCTTTTTTCGTCCTGGTACTAAACCCGTATATGGCTCCCACCAGTGACACCCCACCATAAACACACAGGCACACTCGGTGTCGTCTTCATGCTCCCTTGCCTTTCCTATGAAGGGCAAGAGATTATCCAGCGTCAGTATTTATTCCCCTAAACCAGGCTGAGTGAGTTCTTCCCTCTCTCTGTACTTAAATCTAACCCTTCCAAGCTAGAGGGTTGGTGGCCAGTGCAGGGCAGTGATCTTCCAGTCCAGGGCCGGCTGGACCTCGGCTGAGCCAGAGGAAGCCTGTAGCACTTCAGCCTTGCGTTTGAAGGTGCTCCAACCAGGATAACACTGCGGGCCCATTGGGGCTGCCTGCTGCCCTGCCAGGGAGCAAAGCTGCTCTTTTTGGGCAAGGCCCTTAATGCCACCACCAGTTTCCTGAGATCACTGCTGGGCTGAGCCTCATATTCCCCTTTCCAGAGCAGCAGACGCTCTGCAGACCTGGGCTGCTCCTGTTTCTCAGTCACAGGACAGTCGTGAGGGCTGAGGGCTGCCTCCATCACCACCTTCAGGGAGGAGACGCGGCTTTCCACGTGGAAATGAGCTAGGAGGTCTCACCTTCTCTTGGACCTTTGATGTGTGTTCTCTTTGGATATTTGAGATGTGGTGTGGGGGCAGATTCTTTCACTCTGTCAAATCCTGGTCCTTTTTTTTTTTTTTTCTTGTCCTTTTTCATGCTAAGATCTTAAAAGGAATCTATATATATATATATATATTTGTTGTTTAGTATCTCAGTCATGTCTGACTCTTTTGTGATCCCATGGACTGTAGCCCACCAGGCTCCTTGTCCATGGGATTTCCCAGGCAAGAATACTGGAGTGGGTTGCCATTTCCTTCTCCAGGGGATCCTCCCAACCCAGGGATCGAACCCACATCTCTTGCATCGGCAGGAGGATTCTTTACCACTGAGCCACCACGGAAGCCCCTTATGTATGTATATTCCAGTATTCCTCTGCCCAGACTCCTGTCCTTCCTCATACTGTTTTAAACACATAATTATTATGTATACATTAGCTATTAGAGTCCATTATTTGGACTGCTGCTGTTGCTGCTAAGTCGCTTCAGTCGTGTCCGACTCTGTGCGACCCCATAGACGGCAGCCCTCCAGGCTCCGCCATCCCTGGGATTCTCCAGGCAAGAACACTGGAGTGGGTTGCCATTTCCTTCTCCAATGCATGAAAATGAAAGGTGAAAGTGAAGTCACTCAGTCGTGTCTGACTCTTAGCGACCCTATGGGCTGCAGCCCACCAGGTTCCTCCATCCATGGGATTTTCCAGGCAAGAGTACTGGAGTGGGGTGCCATCGCCTTCTCCGGACTAGAATTCCTTAAAAACATCTTTACTCTAAGAACTTGGTCCTACGGGTTGTTGTTTTAAACTTCATTTTGATCTGTTTTATTTTTTTTTTGTAGAGTAGCTATTTCTGATCTTGCTTATTTTCCTGTGTCCGTCTGTCCCACCTGACAGACGACTGATAATCCAGGGAGTCCTGGCCGCTGCCGAGGGCAGAAGGCCAGTGTACAGTCATCCCCCTTATCCCTGGCTGTGGTTTCCATCGTTTCCGTGACCCCAAGATCAACCACAGTCTGAAAATACCTACAGTACAGTGAGATGCTTAGGGAGACCGCCAACTTCACATAACTTTTATTGCAGTGTGTTGTTATCATTGTTCTGTTTTATTCTTAGTTACTGTTGTTAATCTCTTACTGTGCCAGATTTATAAGTTAAATTTTATCAGAGGTTTGTGTGGGCAGGGAAAAAAATAGTGTATATATATATATGATGTAGAACTGTTCTCGGTCTCAGGCGTCCACTGGGGTCTTGCAGCGTATCCCTCACAGATAAGGGGGGACTGCTGTCGTTTGTTGATGAGGTTGAGCCCATCTAATGGGGAAATTGGCATTAGGAGCAGTAGTGGTAGTCGTCGTAGTCATGGTGATCAGTCAGTGAATCAGCGTAGATATGTTACCTTGAAGGGAAGATCATCTCCAGATTTATTACCTTCTGGTAAGTAAACAGTGTGATTAATCTTTTTATTGCAGGACTGTGTAGCTTTCTCTTGCTCCTCTTTTTGAAGGAAGCAAAAGGCGTTTAGGTGAGCGATCCAGAGCTTAGAGGGTTGTGTTAGGCACGCTGAACGCTGGTTTTATAAAGTGCTGCAGAAGCCCGCTTGAGATATGGATGACATGACTGCTGGTTTTCAGTGACCTACTTCGGAAGCTCAAAGGGGGAAAGGGAAAACTTCCTGAGCTTGGGGGCTTGGGGGGATATGTGTCATCTGGTGTTAACCTTTCATGCATTTCTCAGAATCATCGACAGGCATCTTGTCCCAAGGATCTGGTGTTTCAGTTTAATTACAGATGTTAGTGAATAAATGCTCATAAGCTACTTATGAATTGTAGGGATTTTGGAAAGCAAGAGGCTGGACCTCGTGAAGGAGAAGACCATCAACCAGACCATCGGAAACGTCGTGTACTACGCCGCGGACTTGCCCATCTGGTGGCAGGTCCCGCAGTACGTGCTGATCGGTGTCAGTGAAATATTCGCCAGCATCGCAGGTGAGGCTTCCTCCGGTTGGGGGCGTCTGTGTCCAGTCCCCTCGCTGCATGATTAAGGCCGTGCTGGTTCCTCCCTCGTTAGGCCGTGTCGAGACGTAACCGCACGGTGCTTGGTGGGTGTTGGTGGGCAGGTGCGGTTCAGAGTGTGAATCGGTGAGGAAAGGGTGACGTTATGGCTGAGGCTCCCCTTTCTTGGTGTGAAAGTAGGATTCCCACAACACCAACATGAAGATGACCTGCTGCAGTGCGTCCGCAGGAGACAGGAAAGGAGAAGGACGAGCCCCGCTTCAGGGGCCGGGGTTTGGCTGCCTGGCCTGGCACTGGCTCCCCAGCCCTGCAGCCCTGCTGCCGCAGCCAGGCCTCAGGCCCCTCACTGCCCGGCTCTCGGTGTCTGCCTGTAGATGTGTCAGGGAGAAACCTCATTTATAAAGCGTGTTCTCACAGGCCTCTCTTCCCTGTTGCTGAGGTCCCATGGTGGCATGTGGATGAGTGAATTCTGTGCAGGCCTGTTTCCCGCTGCTGGGAGTGAGGGAAGGAGGAAATGAGTGATAACCAGAGACGGCCGGGCTGTGGGCGGCGGCTTTCCCCTCTCCTCCCCTCCCCCTGTGCTCACGTGGAATTGGCTCATGAACTTGGGAGGGAATAAATCAATGAGGCCGGCCCTTCCTTTAGAGCCCAGCGCATATCTCCATGTCTGGGTATCACGGCAAGAACTGGGTTATAGATGCGCCTGCCAAAACTGTTCTCAAACACCTTGCCTTTCAGGTAGAATTCCTAAGTAGATTTCCCCATTTTAGTGTCAGAGGTTCATTTGCAAACTCACATCAGTTAAGAATGTAGGAAATTTGGCTTCTTCAACTTCTTTCCATGAGGAACAGGAAATTCCAAGAGCTGGCAAGTCAAATGCTGCCCTCTGATGTGAGCGTGGAGGTGACCACCACCTCTTGGGGTTTCTAGGGGCTGTGGTGGGAGACTAGCAGCCAGCCGGGGGCTGTCTCACAGCAGATAGGGGCTGTGCCCAGAGTCCCAGGTCCCCGAGGGCCATGGTGCGGAGGCAGCGCTGTGTCCTCTACAAAAACACTCTTCATCCCCCACCCCCCCAGGCCTGGAATTTGCATACTCGGCTGCCCCCAAGTCCATGCAGAGCGCCATCATGGGCTTGTTCTTCTTCTTCTCTGGAGTTGGGTCCTTCGTGGGCTCAGGACTGTTGGCGTTGGTGTCCCTGAAGGCCATCGGGTGGATGAGCAGCCACACGGACTTCGGTAAGGATCCCCCGCCACCCATGCCCAACCATCAACAGTGAGCAGCATCCAGAGCCCCGGCCCTTGGGTCACGTGGGCACCTGGGACCGGATGCAGTTAGTGTCTCTGGGCTGGGTCAGGAGCCCCACCCTGCTCCCCAAGCTGCGTCAGACCACCCCCTCACCCCATTTGCCCACGTCACACACGATCTCCCGGAGACTGGTGAACCTCTCCTGCCAGGTCGGCCTTGACCACACCCCGCCACCCGCGGCCGAGTGGCCGCTGTTTGTTCCCAAACCTGTGATGGGTAGGCTGCCTTCTTTCTCAATCGTCAGGCCCAGCACTGTATTTTATTAGCAGGCAAATAAAATCTGTATCACAAATTCCCCTTCATTTATCTTAGTTTTATGTTTTTTTTCCCTGACAGTACCTTTTAATTTCTTGCAGTTAAAATAAAATAGACAATAAGTTGCCTTTTTAAAAACAAATATGACTCGTGATCAATCATAATGGAGTTCTGCAGCCATTGCCAGTAGGTGGCATCTTGAGCAAAATCACTGGCGAGGGATGAGAGCTCTGCTCTTTGCAGATTGATGTCGCCTGTAAACGGACCCAGAGGTGGAAGCGTCTTTCTTCTTTATATGTTTCACCGGTAAAAAGCACCATTGCTTTTGGTTGCTTTTCCTTGTGTAGTTCTGTGGTATTTGCTGTCCCCTGGTACTTTTAGGTTGTAAATCCCTGTGGAAACCTGATGCAAGCCTAAAGACTGTTCTCCAGAAATGGCAGAATTCCAAAAGCCCTCCCATGATGCAGTTAAAATTCCTGTCCTGAGGTGAGAGTTTAGGTCCGAGAAGCCCTGATAAACAGAAACCAGAGCCCCATGGTGATGTGGTCCAGCTGTGAGCACCGGGGCTGTGGGGGTTGGGCAGGCCCAGCCTGGTTGTGGTGAGGAGGGGCCGCCCCCCTCCCTGAGGGTAAGGTCCGGTTACACAGGGGTTCTGAGAGTTCTCCTGGGTTCTTGGTGTCACAGAACAGACCTCCTTCAAAGACTTGTTACAGAGATCAAACCTCTGTAGTTCTTCAGATGTAGCTGCTATTTCTTAGTTTTTGTTTCATTTTTAAGTGAATCATAAAGGATTGATTGGCTTTGGTCATCCTTGATGCTTTCCAGTGATTTGCTCCCCCCACTGCTAATTTAATAACTGTGGTTTGCCTGTCATTCATCCTTCCTTCTGACAGGTGATTTTAATACTTGCAGCTGTGAGGGTCACCTCCAGCGCTGATGCACACAGAGACCGGTGCTGGACCTGGGTCCTGTGTGTTGATGTTATTTCCACGAGAGGGAGGCGCCGGTCGTGTGTCCTGGATCGGCTGCCCTGTCTAGGAGCGCAGGTGGTCTCCCGTTTCCCTCGAGTGCAGAGAGCTTGCACCCCTTCTGCCTGCAGCCCCAGGAGCTGGGTGCGATGACGGTGACGCAGGAGGGCATGGCAGGGCTCCCTCTCAGTTAGGGGCAGGGCTGTTGGGGCGGAGATGGGGGACAGGATGGGACCGGGGCACCCCACTCCCACCCCCAAGCTGTGCCACATTCTTCTGGAGGAGGAACAGAGGCCAGCTTCTCCATGCCCTCTGCTCCACCAGTGCTCAGGTGGCGGTGGGAGCTGACTCAGTGCTTCCCAGCAGACGTGTGGATCACTTCCTGTCGGGTCCCTGGGCTGTGGTCTGTCTCTTCACTGTGTCCCTCTCTCCCCATCCTCTGCCTGGCCTGCTCGTCTTTGTTGTGTTTAGACTGGGAGCCACATCTATGCTGTGAGGGGCTCTGGTCTTGAAGTGCGCAGCTTGGTGTGCTCTTCATCCCGACCCAAGTGCAGGACGGCTGGAAGCCTTCCTCCTGTTCTTGCTGCGTTAAGCCCCCAGGCCCCGGCAGGATGAATTGCTGTGATGCCAGCCCGCTGAGTCCTGTCGCCTCCCAGTCCTCTGCCGCGGCCGGCGTCTCACTCAGCGCTGTGTTCTCTGAGTCGTCCCCAGTAACTGGTTCTTTTGTTGTTTTTGTGGAGTATCTATTGTACAAATAAGTCACAGTTCATTTCTCTGCTGTGCTGTGCATGGGTGTTGCGGGCGTCGCCAGTTGGAGGCTGTCATGAATAGAGCAGCTGGGAATGTTTTTGTGCATGTGTTTGGTGACACGTGAGCTTGTTCCTTGGGGCCCAGGAGTCTGTCTTATCAAATAAAGAACACCCAGAGTTTACCACCTTCATGTGCAGTTACCTTCTGTCTGATAAGAGGCCCAAGAAAGCAAAGGCTGATTGTGATAGCTTTTAGGTGGTGGACCCGGTTCTGAACACCCTTCCTAGCCCAGGCTGAGACTTGCCCTGACAGGGAAAACACTGTGTACAGTCTGCTCGGCCTGCCGGCTTTCAGCTCTGCTAGTTTTAACCTCCTGTGTCGTTTGGGGAGGTGAATGTTTCAGGATTGGCACTTTGGCACCACCCAGCAGTGCCATGGTGGGCATGGGCACACCAGGCTCCAGGAGAGGGGGTCTCTGTCCAGGGCGGAGCCCCGCAGGCAGTGAGGACCTAACCATGGCTTTTCAGTATCTGTTGAATAAATAGTAGAAATTCTAGGTATTACTGGATTTGTTTCCAAAGCAGTAAACATAGGAAATCGTTGTCTTCTACAACCTGAGTGAGAATTCTTTAAAAACATGTGAGTGATTATTATGCAAGCACGTGTATTATATCTGTTCGTTCATTCTGTTTAATGAAAGCAGTGTTGAACGTCTAATTTTAATGAGTGTGTGTTCAGATAGAAAAAGGAAGTTCCAGAATAACCCAGCCTGAGGGAGACCTGAGAGGGAAGGAAGTCTGGTGTACCAAGTAAACAAAGTGGAAGTGCTCGTGAAGCCCGGCCGAGAGAACCACGGCTTTCTTCCGAGACGCCCGCTTCCTCTGGACACCTTGCTGATGGACACGTCTCCCCGCCCCTCTGCTTGACTGTGTCAGGCCCTTTTCAGTTGGTGACAAGCGGTGGAAGCGGTTGTGGGGACAGCCGTCTGCAGGGAGCTGGGGTGACCTTCGCCCACAGCCCTGCGTCTCCACGCCAAGGGGCCATGGTGGGTGGTGCTGTGAAACCTCGGTTCTCTGGTGTGCAGACCTGGTACCCCAGACCTCCATGAAGACTGGGGCTCCTCACGGGTACTGCTGAGGAGGCGGCCTTCCGCCCTGGGCACTTCTCATGGCAGCGCTGTTGCTGCCTGGGGGCGGGGTGGGGGGCTGGCCACCATGTTTTCGCATCTTACAAACGAGGAGACTGGGCCCAGAGACCACAACACTGGGTTTGAGCCTGGTTGGTTGAGCTCTGAGGTCCATGACCTTGACCTCCGCCACCTCACGGTTTGTCAGGAATTAAGTGGAACCTTGCGCGTAGGACGCCTGCACGGTGCTCGGGCATTCAGTATGTCAGCTCTTTGGCAACCTGAAGTTTTTAAGGAGAAATTTAAAAAGCAGATTTGTATCTCCCCGTAGCATGTGGCTTGTGTGTTCAGCCGCCTGCCCTGGCCTGTGAAGGGTACATTGGAGTGTATCTGATGTCAGGTGACAACGCAGGAGTGCAGGAGTCCAGGACTCCTGGGAGACATGATGTCCAGGCCGTGTCCTGGGCCGCTGAGTGGTCTTGATAAATGTACAGACTCTGGACCCAGGATACCAAGACCCTCCGCTTCCAGACCTGACTTGGGGACAGTCAGGCTCCTTGTCTGTGGAGCAGGAGAGGCTGGTGACAGGGCCCCAGCATGGAGCTGGTGTTGATGTACAGTCAGCTTCATGGTGGCTCTGGGAGCAAGGCACTTGTGTACTTCAAATTAGGGATAGAATATTCTTCTTTCGATTTTTTAAATGACAACATTAAAAGTCACCCTGACCTTGGTAGGAACCAAATTAAAGAAATTGTAAACTTTCTTTCTAAACTCTTGTTTCTTTTTCCTTTCCTTCTCTCCAGGCAACATCAATGGCTGCTATTTGAACTATTACTTTTTCCTTCTGGCGGCCATTCAAGGAGCCACCCTCCTGCTTTTCCTTATTGTTTCTGTGAAATACGACCGTCAGCGGTCGAGAGCGAATGGCACGCCCGCCAGCAGGAGGACCTGATGCTCCCGCACCCCTGTCGGGTCTGTTGGACGGACAGATGGACGAACGGATCCATGGGAAGGGACTGTGGGGGCTCAGAGAGTGGATGACTGACTTTCCTGAGACTTGGCGTGACACCGGGATTGGTCTCTTCTCTTACCGGTAGCCTAGGTGAGTGCTTCCCTGCGGTTCATCTCCTGCCGTCTGGGCCTTCCTGGAGCAGATGCACAGGCTGCCGCAGGCTTCTCGCCACCGAAGACCCTGGTTCACCCTGCAGCTGGTCTCCTCTGGCAAACACCCGCAGACGCTGACACCGAGTCTCTGGAGACGACACCCATGCAGGTTGGCATCCCAGTATTTTAAACAAGTATCTCATCTCCTTGCCATAAAACCTGCGCTCACCGTCTTCTTCTTTCTTGATGAATAGACACCTGTTTCCATTGAGGAACAGGAGGATTTGTTAAGAAACGAAAGGGTGGTCAAGTGCCGCGAAGGTTTTATAGAGAAGTCCTGCTCATGGTTTCTCTCCTAAGCCACAAATCTTGCCAACACCAAGTTCCTCGGTACAGGCCGGCGGTGAATGCATTTTATCTGCTGCTGCAAATAGTGCTAATATTTTAAACTGTTGAGATCGCTTTCCTGTTGTTTCCTTAAGAACATGATGTTGTACTAAGAACTATTTAAGACCATGTGTTCATCTCAACCTGTGACGCAGCCTGACGTGTGTTTTAAAACCTCGCCTAGTCAATGCTCGTGTACGATTTCACTGTGGCACCACTGAGACTGAAGACCCGCTCTTGCGGGGGAAGGACCTCCGCTGAAGGGCACTGGTGCGAGCGGGGACGGTTGGCAGTGTTCACTGTGAGCCTGAACTGTCGACAGTCGCTGGCTCTGGGCGGTGGGGGTTTCTCGTTTTGTCTAATAAACTATTCCTCATTTGTTGCTGTGCTTTTGGTATAACTTTATTATAAAAACACCTTGATTTTGAGACCCACTGACTGCTTCTCTGTGTGCTCTGTCCACCAGCGTCACACGTGTGCGTTTTATGTGTGGACGTCGTGTGAGTTCCTCAGCTGTCACGTAGACCGTGTGAGGGGTCCTCAGGCAGGAACTGGTGCAAAGTCTCAATAAAACGCCTGCTCCTGCTGCAACTCTTTGACTGTCTAGGAGAGTGATACTTGCGCCTGCTCTGTACTAAAATACAATTTTATATTATTTATGTTATTTTGTTTGGAGAACAAAAAAGCAAACACCTTACTCATCTGGGTGTGAGTTTGTATTAAAGATAAATAAGGGTTGGAAAGCCCTGTTCTAGGAAATAAATACACCATCTTCCAGGAGTATAGTTTCAGCCTTCAGGATCCATTACATATTGAAAACCATTACCTCATGCTGTCAAAAAATCACATTTTTTTCTGTAAGGAATCGGGCACAAAAGGGAAAGGGGTTGTGTGATGAGAGCTCAGCCTGTCCCTGGGCTCTGTGTGGTGGGCGTGCCCCAGGCGTGTGGAGGCGGCATGTGGGGCCCACGTCCTTGCCCAACCTCTGGGCCTTACATGGGCTGGGAATCTGTACAGGTAGCCAGGTACACCTCTCCTGTTAAGGGGAAGCTGTCTAGAAAGCCAGTCGGTTAAAGAACTGATGGCCTTTTAACTTTCTACCTGAATTTAGAGAGTGTACCATTGTGGTTGCTGTGTAGTGCTGAACAGCAGTTGAATAAACAAATCCACAAAACCAGTATGCTGTCATGGGGTTCTCATTAAAACACATGCCTGCCCTGCAGACCTCGCTGTGGGTCTCCAGCCAGTGATCGTGTCCTCCATTGGAAGACGCTCGTCTCTGCTTTCTCTTCCTTGATGGTGGATGAAACTGAGCGCTCTATTTCTGCTCAGTCTCATGGGCGGGTTTAAAGAAAACGTTGTCATCAGGCTGAGTTCTTTGTCAGGAGCTCACGCATCTCCAGGTTTCTCATGGAGCTCGCAGGCTGCTGTCCGTCTTTCTGGCTTCACGGGCGGGAGTCCCACCTCTGAGGGGCGACTGGAGCATCTCTACCCACCTCAACATCCGGATGTGGAGGTGGCCTCTTCTCGGGAGAGCAGGGAAAGCACAAAATGATACATATAACACTGCAAAGTTTCAAAGCAACAAGTCCTTTCAAAATTACAGGGGGCCTTTTATGAAACCCTGATCACTTCTTAAGTCCAGGTAATAAAGAATGGATGATCTTCAATATTAGTGAACTGTTCCACTCGGCGCAAAACAATCCCGTCGCTTGAAAAAGCGCATTAAAGAAGAGCAGAGTGCTGTGATAATCCAAAATCACCACACAGTTTATGGGCATCTTTGAGTAGAAATCATTTGAGCAGATACTTTCAAATGTTCATTGCAACACCTTGCTGTTTTGAAAATAAGGCCTTTTAGGGGAAATAATACATGTTTAAAAAGTGCTTTTGGAACTAAGACAAATTAAGGGAGCAATACAAAATGCAAAGGAAAAAACAAAACACCTCCAGACTGCATAAGTGGAACATCAGCATTTGCTAACTTCCAAGTGGGCTAAGAGGCACGCACCTTGGAAAGGAAGCCAGGCCAGGGCCAGGGAGTTGCACCTGCAGTCTCATCTATGTTAGTGCCTCCTCCAGACCCGAGCGCAGGGAAGAGGGTCTAGGGCTGACAGCTGAGCAGACCCAGACAGGAGCGACTTCACCACAGCCAAGACTCCATAGTGACGATGACCCGACAGGAACCACATTCTCTTCCCAGTTCCAGGCTGATTTTCCGGCGGCTCTGCCTCCTGGCAAAACAGGTTGAGTAGGGAGTGGAGAGGAAGGCACCCAGCCATGGTGCTCTAAAGAAACGCATGATGAAGCCCTGGATCTTGGGACACCAGCAGCAGAGCTGGAGGTGGATGGGCCAGTCAGGATCTCTCACTTGCACAAAGTTCTACGAATCCTCCCCTAATGCTCAGAGCTGCAGTCATGAATTGTTCTTAAAAATAGATCCAGTATCTTAACCAAAGTGGCTTCTGCCTGACTGACCACAGAATGTGGGCAGGAGATTCTAGGGCGTAGGTGATGCTTGAAGCCTCGGTTTGTGAGAACACAGAGAGAAGGGACATAATGTGGCTGCTCTCGTGCTCCAAGGTCAGAGGGATGAGGGGTGGGCACGTCTCCAGAAAGAAGCGGAGACAGACACCAAGTCTCTCCTGCTGAGCAATGAGTCAGAGGTGGGGACCCTGGTGACCACTGTTGAGGGCTGGTGTGCTGGAGAGGAGGGTCTGCAGACAGCCGAGAAGGGAGAGCTAGGCACCCATAAAATGGCGCTAACTTGACCCTGAAGGGAACCAAAGACAATAGGTGGTAGCCAGGGAGCCAAGTCGGAGAAGGCAGTGGCACCCCACTCCAGTACTCTTGCCTGGAAAATCCCATGGATGGAGGAGCCTGGTAGGCTGCAGTCCATGGGGTCGCAAAGAGTTGGACACGACTGAGCAACTTCACTTTCACTTTTCACTTTCATGTATTGGAGGAGGAAATGGCAACCCACTCCAGTGTTCTTGCCTGGAGAATCCCAGGGACAGGGGAGCCTGGTGGGCTGCCATCTATGGGGTCGCACAGAGTCGGACACGACTGAAGCGACTTAGCAGCAGCAGGGACCAAGTGGGGCAAGGGAGGGCTTTGCGTTCCTTCTGTTTTTGAGAACGGAGAAAAGAAAGCTTTATGAAATCCCAGCATTGTATAAAGTGAACATTATGATCTTGGGGAAGTGGTGGAAGCCCAAAGTGACATTCTCGCTGCTGGGGGTGGGGGTGGGGCTGGGGCTGGGCTTGGGTCAGATGAGTGAGAAAAGAAGGGAGCAAAGGGGGTGGAGGTTTTTCAAGGCCCCTCCCCCACAGGAGCCCGAACCTGCCACCCCCAGTGTGTGGGGGCCACAGTGTCCTCACGCTGTTAGTCAGAGCCTTAAGGACCACAACCTTGGGAGGCAGAAGAGAAAAGGACACAGAAAAAACTATGCACCCACCACAACTCTGCACAGGGTGGCCAGACGGGCCCCCAGACTCAAAGCTGCGAGCGTGAAAGGCCAGACCCTCCCTGTACCAGACCTGCCTCTTAGCCATCCCTGTAGAGATACAGCTGCTGTGCTGGGGTGACCCTGTGAGTGTGCCCTCGTTGGGAAATAGCATCTTTGTAGACAGAGTCAAGGTAAGATCAAGTCAGCAAGGTGGGCCCTAAATCCAATACGACTGGTGTCCTTACGAGACGAGGGCAATTCGGGCTGAGACACCCTGCATGTGATGATGGAGGCAGAGTGGATGGAGCGATGCTTCCACGAGTCAAGGACACTGAGTGTGACACGGCAACTCCGGGGCTGGAAGAAGCCAGAAACGGCCCTCCCCCAGACCCTTCAGAGGGCATGGCCCCACCCACACCTCTGGCCTCTAGACCTGGAGAGAAGACATTTCTCTTTAAATATTTGTTATTTATTTATTTGACTGTGCTGGATCTTGGTTGCAGCACATGGAACCCTTAGTTGCAGCATGCGAACACTAATACTTGCAGCATGTGGGATATAGTTCCCTGACCAGGGATGAAACCCAAGCCCCCTGCATTAGAAGCATGGAGTCTTAGCCACTGAACCAAGGAAGTCCCAAGAAGAAACAATCCTATTAACACCTTCCTAGAACTGCCTTCACCACGTGCCATAGAAAGGTGTTCTCTCAGGCTTCTGCAGGTTAGGGATCTGACACAGTTCTCACTGGGCCAAAATCGAGGTCTGTGTTCCTTCCTCGGGGCTCCAGGAAAGATTATTATTATTTTTTTTTGCAGTACCTCGCGGTTTGTGGGATCTTCGGAGAAGGCAATGGCACCCCACTCCAGTACTCTTGCCTGGAAAATCCCACGGATAGAGGAGCCTGGTGGGCTGCAGTCCATGGGGTCACTGGGAGTCGGACACGACTGAGCGACTTCCCTTTCACTTTTCACTTTCATGCACTGGAGAAGGAAATGGCAACCCACTCCAGTGTTCTTGCCTGGAGAATCCCAGGGACGGGGGAGCCTGGTGGGCTGCCGTCTATGGGGTCGTACAGAGTCGGACTCGACTGAAGCAACTTAGCAGCAGCAGCAGCAGTTGCCCGACCAGAGATTGAACCGGGCCCCCCTGCAGTGGAAGCAGGACCAAGTCCTTACTGTTGGGCCTCCAGGGAATTACCAGAGATGACTTTTCTGGCCTTTTTGAGCCTCAGGAGGCTGCCTTCACCCACTGGCTAGGACCCCCTCCCTCCCTCTGCAAAGCCAGCGTCTGCATGCTGAGTCACCCACATCCCTCTGACCTCTGCCTCCTCTTCCACTTTTAAGGATTCTTGCAATAACGCCTGGACCATGCAGATAACCCAGGCTGATCTCAAGTTGGCTAATAAATGCAGTCATCTTTGCTTGATACGGACCTGTAAACAGGTCCTGAGAGTTCGCATGTGGACATCTTTGAGGGCCTTTCTTCTGCCCATCACTGCGGCCGACCGCAGTCAGAGTTTTAAATGTTCAAGCTACTATGTTAGGAGACATGTTGTCACAGGAGAAGCCCATCATCAATCAAAACTACCTTCCACACATAGCTGGTAAAAATGCTAAACTCGCCCTCTCTTGTTCTGGCAGTGCTAATAGCCAACAAAATTAATTTTTTTTTGGACAGATCCAGACATGAATTTTTATACTTTGTATTATGGCATAAATGAATTTGCTGGGTACAGATGTGCATATGAAAAATTGAATTTGTTGTAGAAAACTGACTTAGAAGGTGGGACATTCCCCCATACACCTGGTCCCATCGAGTCATCCACCCAAGCCACCTAGCACAGCGTGCTGGTCAGATAACCAGAACAGCCGTGGACACGTCACCTGGTTTCCTTTTTTTTTTTTTTGGCCTTGCCATGTGGCTTGTGGGATCTTAGTTCCTCGATCAGGGATTGAACCTGAGACTTTGGCAGTGAGACCCAGGCCCCCTAACCACTGGATCACCAGGGAAGTCCCTCCTGTTCATTTTTGGTCCAGGATTTTAATTTTTCTACATTCTGAACACAAAAGTAGTGTGTTTTTGGAGTCAAGCAAATTCCAACAGGCTGAAAGTTCAGGACTTCCCTGGAAGTCCAATGGTTAGAACTTTGCACTTCCACTGCAGAGGACCAGGGTTCAGTTCCTGGTCTGGGAACTAAGATCCCATATGACTTGGGCAACTAAGCCCATGCCTGGCAACTCCTGACTTGCTCGCTCTGGGGCCTGTGCACTACAACAAGAGAGAAGCCCGTGTGCCCCAAAGAAGAGCCTGTGTGAGGAAGCCATGACCCAACGGAGGCAAAAAAGAAAAAGAAGTTCAGGTCAGCCTTGTGTTAGGCTGAATACCACCCTTCCCCAAAGATGTCTACATCCAGATCCCTGGAACTTAGGCTATGTTCCCTCATGTTGCAAAAGATGAAGATGTGATTAGAGATCCTGAGATGGAGATGGTACCCTGAGTTACCTGGGAGAGCCTTTGGAATCACAAGGGTCCTCATAAATGAGGAGGCTGGAGTTCAGCATCAGAAGTGAGGACAGAAGGAGTGGGCAGAGGATACAGTCACTGGCTTTGAAGAGGGAGGAAGGGACCACGAGTTCTTTGGGGGGTTGGTTTGTTTGTTTTGGGCTGCTTTGGGTCTTAGTTTGCGGCTTGCAGGATCTTTCAATTGGAGTGGGGTCTTCTCTCTAGTTGTTCACAGGTACCAGGCTCACAAACTGAGTTGCCCTGCAACATGTGGGATCTTTGTCCCCCGACCAGGGATCGAACCCACATCCCCCTGCACTGGCAAGCAGATTCTTAACCACTGGACCACCAGGAAAGTTCCCCACGAGCCCCTTTTTGTTACAAGACTCAACCTCACTCTCTCACTCTCCTCACCCTTAATCCTGGCCCTGTTGTGTGAATTTACTCCGTCTCTCAGCCTGTGGCTTGTTCATTTCCAGGATGGGGCATCCCTGGCGTTTCCCGGGAATCCAGTAAAATCTCTGCCTGCTTTGACTAATTGCAGATGAGTGATTTATCTCAAGCGACCTCAGTGCTCTAGAATTTACAGCTTCCATCCCGTCTGAGCCGTTTGTCGTTCCCGGAGCTGAAAGGGAATGGACACACTTCAGGGATGGTTGGAGAAGCCTCCGAGTGGATTTATGCATGCCGTTTTAAATTTTAAACTCGAAGCAAGCTAGTTAGACCCAGAGGACTTCTTGCTTACTGCTCTTCAGGGCTCAGATATTTCAGAGACATAAACCAAACCACAGAATTCAGCAGTTTTCTAATGTCCTGGATACCGTGTTAAGTGCAAGTCATCATTCACAAGGAGCCACGGTGCGGTTGGAAACAGCAAAGTCAGAGAAGGAGAATCGGCCTGCTCGCATGGATCACAGGTCTTGTTCATTCATTCCCTCCCTTCATTCAGTCACTCAACAAACACCCCCTTACGAACCTAGTGTGTGCTGGCTCTGTGTTAAACTTGGGGGGAAGCCACAGTGAACAAAACGAAGTCTCAGTTCTCTTAGAACTCATGTCTTAATGAGGGAGTCAATAAACATGTAAGCAAACAATAACACTGCAGAAAGCATGAGGGTTCTGCTGAAAACAGTATAAGATGATAGGGTAGCATCATCTCTCGTGATGAGGCAACTGGATGCAGAGCAGGACTTGGACTTAAAACGCTTCTCAGGGTGGTCCTGCCTCCTCCTGTCCAGCTACTGAGAAGCTGGTAAGTTGTCTGCCATTTCTTGTTTGCCCTGTCATCTAGTGGCTGGAAATAGAACTACAGGCTACTTTCCTAAAAATAGAAAAATTTTGATACAAAAAAATCACATTGGTTAAGGGTACAAGTTCAGTTCAGTTCAGTCGCTCAGTCGCATCCGACTCTGTGACCCCATGAATCGCAGCACACCAGGCCTCCCTGTCCATCACCAACTCCTGGAGTTAACTCAGATTCATGTCCATCGAGTCAGTGATGCCATCCAGCCATCTCATCCTCTGTCATCCCCTTCTCCTCCTGCCCCCAATCCCTCCCAGCATCAGAGTCTTTTCCAATGAGTCAACTCTTTGCATGAGGTGGCCAAAGTACTGGAGTTTCAGCCTTAGCATCAGGTAAATAAGTCCTGGAGTTCAAATCCACGACATAGTGTTATAATTGACAATACAGTGATATAAACTTCGAAGCTGATAAGAGACCAGTTCTTGATAGATCCCAACCACAAAAATGGAAATGTTAATTATGCAATGAGATAAGATCTTAACAAAAGCACCTGGGGTAATCATAGTGTAGTATATACATGTATCAAATCAGTATAGACACCCTAAACTGATACAATGTCATGTGTTAATTATATTTGCATTACAAAGAATTTTTTAATTGTGAAGAGAAGAAAAATAGTTAGAATCCACCAAAATGTATGAATCCTCGTCCCTCAAGTCATTTTTTCCCCAAAACCTCTTAGAGTCAATGTAAGTATTTGAGATCTACTTAGAATTTATTGTGTGCGTTGTGTGTTTAGTCATTCAGTTGTATCCAACTCTTTGTGACCCCATGGACTATAGCAAGCCAGGCTCCTCTGTCTGTAGGACTTCCCAGGCAAGAATACTGGAGGGGGTTGCCATTCCCTTCTCCAGGGGATCTTCCCGACCCAGGGATGGAACCCCATCTCCTGCACTGCAGGTGGATTCTTTACAGCTGAGTGACCAGGGAAGAATTTATTAGAGCTAAGTTGCCTTTGTCTTCAACTTTATTTCACTTTCTCTCATACAGGATTCTTTCTTCTAAAATGACTGTGAACTTGCACCTCCATGGGGAGAGCCTGCAGTGCGATCCCAGAGCAGGAAAGGAGGAAGAGGAAGAGAAACAGGAGCGGAGAGAGAGCAGGCAACAGAAGTTACTGAGCTGGATGCTGCCACTGTGGTCCCTGGCCCTGGATTTGGTGAGTCCTCCCGAAACGCATCTTTACAAAGATCTTAATGACCCAGATAACCATGATGGTGTGCTCACTCACTTAGAGCCAGACATCGTGGAGGGAGAAGCTAAGTGGACCTTAGGAAGCATCACTATGAACAAAGTTAGTGGAGGTGATGGAATTCCAGCTAAGCTATTTCAAAATCCTAAAAGATGATACTGTGAAAGTACCTTACTCAATATTCCAGCAAATTTGGAAAACTCAGTAGTGGCCACAGGACTGGAAAAGGTCAGTTTTCATTCCAATCCCAAAGAAGGGCTATGCCAAAGAATGCACAAACTACCGCACAATTGCACTCATCTCACATGTTAGCGAAGTAATGCTCAAAATTCTCCAAGATAGGCTTCAACAGTACATGAACCAAGAACTTCCAGATGTTCAAACTGGATTTAGAAAAGGCAGAGGAACCTGAGATCAAATTGCCAACATCTGTTGGATCATAGAAAAGCAAGAGAATTCCAGAAAAACATCTACTTCTGCTTCATTGTCTACACTAAAGCCTTTGACTGTGTGTATCACAACAAACTGTGGAAAATTCTTAAAGAGATGGGAATACCAGACCACCTTACCTGCCTCCTGAGAAACCTGTATGAAGGTCAAGAAGCAATAGTTAGAATCGGACATAGAAAAATGGACTGGTTCAAAATTGGGAAAGGAGTAAGTCAAGGCTGTATATTGTCACACTGCTTATTTAACCTATATGCAGAGTACATCATGCAACATGCCAGGCTGGATGAAGCACAACCAGGAATCAAGATTGCTGGGAGAAATGTCAATAACTTCAGATATGCAGATGACACCACCCTTATGGCAGAAAGCAAAGAGGAACTATAGAGCCTCTTGATGAAGGTGAAAGAGGAGAGTGAAAAAGCTGGCTTAAAACTCAGCATTCAGAAAATGAAAATCATGGATTCCACTCCTGTCACTTCATGGCAAATAGATGTGGTAACAATGGAAACAATGAGAGACTTTATTTTGTTGGCTCCAAAATCACTGCAGATGGTGACTGCAGCCATTAAATTAGACGATGCTTGCTCCTTGGAACCAAAGCTATGACCAACCTAGACAGCATTTTAAAAAGCAGACATTACTTTGCCAACAAAGGTCCATCTAGTCAAAGGTGTGGTTTTTCCAGCAGTCATGTATGGATGTGAGAGTTGGATCATAAAGAAGGCTGAGCACCAAAGAATTGATGTTTATGAACTGTGGTGTTGGAGAAGACTCTTGAGAGTCCCTTGGACTGCAAGGAGATCCAACCAGTCCATCCTAAAGGAAATCAGTCCTGAATATTCATTGAAAGGACTAATGCTGAAGCTGAAGCTCCAATACTTTGGCCACCTGATGTGAAGAGCCAGCTCATTAAAAGACCCCCTGATGCTGGGAAAGATTGGAGGTGGGAGGAGAAGGGAAGGACAGAGGATGAGATGGTTGGATTTCATCACTGACTCAGTGAACATGAGTTTGAGCAAGCGCTGGGAGATTCTGATGGACAGGGAAGCCTGGCATGCTGCAGTCCATGGGGACGCAAAGAGTTGGACATGACTGAGCGACTGAACAGCAACAACCTGAAGTGCATCTCAGAGCTCTTTTCTGGGGACACGGGGACCACCCATCGCCCCTTGTCCAGTGAAGCATGCATGCCCTGACTGTTTCTGAGCTTCCAAGGGTGAGTGCTGAGCAGGTCCCCATGCATCACTCCTCAGCTCCCAGACGCCAGTGGAGACAGAAAGATCCCAGGGTTTTCTGGAGGTTTCCTGGCCCACCTAGTGGGGCTCGGAGGGTTTTTAAATGGGAGAAGTGTCCAGGGCACTGGGAGTCTATGCCAGCTAGCCAGGGAGTCTTCCAGGAAGGTATTTCAGGGACCAAGGGAGCTCCCACAAGTGGAGACAGAGGAGACTGCTGTGGCAGGCGCTGGAGTAGACAAACCCCTCCTAACTACACTCGGAAGTTTCTCAAGAAGGAAGGTGCCTGGTAACAAGAAACAGAGCCTTCCCTGGAGGGTTTCGTGTGGGGGTCTTCCCCTCTTAGAGGGTCTCGAGGGACCCATGTTCACCCCTGCAGGTTCTGAGAGCCGTGTGTCCAGAGCTGCTTGCTGGCCTCTTGGAGGCGGTCCTCCCTGAGGGCTGGAGGGAGGTCAGAATGGCTCGAGGACACTCACTGGATTTAGGGCCACCTTCATTCAGTATGATCTTAACTCCATCCTTAAAGACCTCATGTCCAAATAAGATCTGATTCTGTAATTCTAAGTAGATGTGAATTTAGGGGGAATACTATTCAAACCACTACACCCAGCATTGGAAAATGAGATTTTTCTATTTAAAAAATTCCATACTTTTGGAAATAGGTCAAGATGGGATTCCAGTCCCTGGGGTATAAGCTGGAATCGCCTCCTTTGGAAGGGATGTTTTCTGGTTTGTCATGGTACCTGCCTCTCCGAGTAGGCATACATACACACCTTTGGCCAGGCTGGTTACTGCATTTACATCATCTGCCTGGATTGGGCAAGTTTCCAGTCCTCTGTGTGGCAGAATTCACTTGATAGCAGAGAATGACTATTATGGTTCATTGTGGCCCAAATGAAACAAAATCGCCTCTCTCAAACAGCTGCTGCTGCTGCTAAGTTGTTCCAGTCATGTCCGACTCTGTGCGACCCCATAGATGGCAGCCCACCAGGCTCCCCTGTCCCTGGGATTCTCTAGGCAAGAACACTGGAGTGGGTTGCCATTTCCTTCTTCAATGCATGAAAAGTGAAAAGTGAAAGTGAAGCCACTCAGTGGTGTCTGACTCTTAGCACCCCCATGGACTGCAGCCTACCAGGCTCCTCCATCCATGGGATTTTCCAGGCAAGAGTATTGGAGTGGGATGCCATTGCCTTCTCCGTTTCAAACAGCATATCAGTATAAAAAGTAGTCATTCACATCTCTGTCTTCAGAACCTTCTTAACAGTGGCTCACAAGTTAGAACATAGTCCCTCGATGGATTTCTCTGTTTGGGGCAGACAATTCATATTATGGACATTTGTATCATTCCAGTGAAGTAAAGCCACTGCTTTACTCTCTTTATCTTACTCATTAGCCCAGATCACTCCTACCTCCTGGAGAGGGAAAGTCCATCCACGAGATGGATACTGTGTGGTCTTACTTTTTTGTCCTTGGTAAGAGGGAATCTGGTTCATGTTGCTCATTATGCTGCAAAGATTCAGTCCTGGAGAAATAGGTTACTGTCATGAAGTTATAAGAGACATAACTCATTGGTTTAAGGATATGAAAAACCCAGACATGAATTGCAAGTATGGCTGGATCCAGCAGCTCAGATTTTGTTGTCAGGACTCCAACTCTTCCCATTTTTTGGATGTGGTTTTATATGTGTTGGCATCCTTCTCAGATCATCTTTCCCCACAAGACTGCAAGAGTTCCTGATCCCTAGGAGCTACATGCTTTCATTCTACCAACTTTAAGTCCCATGAAAATAGGGTTTCTGTTTCCCAAAACTCCACTGAAAGTCTTGGAGTTGATCTCATAGGCTTTACTAGCAGGGTTACAGACACATGTCCATCACCGTGGCCAGGATGGCACAACACTTTGATTGCCCAGGACTGCATCTCATGCCACCTTGGAGACAAGGTCAGACGCAGCGCCTCCAAACCACACAAATAAGGACTGGGGGAGTGTGGCTCTCCATGAAAAGTCTGGGAGATGGTCTCCACAGGAAGGCGAAACAAATTTAGCAAACTAATAAGTGTTATATATTGTTACCCATTTTATCTGTTTGGACTCTTAGGACTTCAGCCCTTCACCCAAGTTCAGCAGTCAATACTCTACAAAGACTTTACTCATTTTATTGATTTTTAAAATATTTATTTATTTATTTTTGGTTCCATCAATCTTTATAAATAAATACACTTATTTATTTTTGGTTACTATGTGGGGGTTTCTGTAGTTGAGGTGTGTGGATTTAGTTGCCCCAAGGCATGTAGGATGTTAGTTCCATGACCAGGGATCAAACCCACATCCCCTGCATTGGAAGATGGATTTTAACTATTGGACCAGCAGGGAAGTCTCCTACCCATTTTATTAACAGATAGTCTCGCCTGTATTGCTTTATCTTACTGTCTAAACAAGATCTCCCCAAACTGAACCTCTCATCCATCTCACGAGTTGTCATCAGAACTAAGTGAGATCTTTTAATTAAAACAACCCAACACAGAGGCTCAACCCAGGAGACGATTGCCCACCCTCATGCTGTAAACACCTCACCTCATCCTCATTCCATCTACAAAGACCCTATTTCCAAATAAGGTCATGTTCACAGGTCCTAGCGGGGAGGACTTGGGTATCTCTTCTGAGGGATACCTTCCAACTCATGACACTGGGTATTATTTATTTAATATATATATTTTAAGCCAACTCTTTTTCCTGCCTAAGTGAGAGTGGGCAGAGAGCTGGTAGGGAGTAGATTTTTAAAACAGATTCCCTGCAGGCTGGGGGTGGGTCACATCCCACTTTTCCACTTTCTAGGTGAGGGAAGAGACATATCGCTTTCTCTCTGTGTGCTTGTATCCTTTTTGGTATGATAACTGCATCTGCCTCATAAGCTGGTAATGAGAATTAAATACAGGAATACATACATACGCCCTAACTGGTGCCTCACACACAGGAGAGGGGAGCTCTGGTCATCATAGGATTTGTTATAAAAGGAAGTGGTATCATTGCCTCAGATGGCAGACCACAGCCTGGTACTATCAATGAAAGGGAACCACCGAGGGACTTCCCTGGTGGTCCAGCGGTTAAGAATCAGCCTTCCAGTGCAGGGATGCAGGTTTGATCCCTGGTCGGGGAACTAAGATCCTACATGCCTCAACAGAGAGAGCTTATGCACTGCAACTAAAACGCAGTGAAGCCAAAATTAAGTTAAAATAAATAAAACACAATGTTGGGACTTCCTTGGTGGTCCAGTGGTTAAGAGTCTATCTTCCAAAGCAGAGGATTCTGGTTCAATCCCTGGTCAGGGAGTTATAATAAGATCCCACAAGCTGTGGGGCAACTAAGCCAGAGCTCCACAACTAGGGAGAAGCCTATGTGCACTGCAGTGAAGGCCTGATGAGGCAAATAAATATATCTATATACATATATTTAAAGAAAGAAAGTGAAGTGAAAAGTGAAAGTGTTTGTCGATCAGTTGAGTCCGATCCTTTGCAACCCCATGGATTGTAGCCCACGAGGTTCCTCTGTTCATGGAATTCTCCAGGCAAGAATACTGGAGTTGCCATTTCCTTCTCCAGGGGATCTTCCCTATTCTGAGATCGAACCCAGATCTCCCACATTGCAGGCAGATTTTTACTGTCAGAGCCACCACGGAAGCCCCCCTCACCCTGCAAGAAAAAGGAGAACCTTCAAATTCCACAAACACAGCTGCATACTGTTGCCTGTCAATGGCTCAGGCCTTAAAACATGGCAGTGTTTTAAGAGGTAAAGCATGAAAAAATAAATAAATAAAGAGGTAAAGCATGGTAAAGCAAGCCAGCACCCACTGAGGCTGCCTCTGGGACCCGCAGAGAGGACTTAGGTGGCAGTACTTTTCTCAGGATCTGGGTCAACGTTGTTTTGTGCCTAGGGTCAGTCAGGGCTGGGGCGGTGGTAAGCAGGGGCTGCTGTGAGGTTCCCCGACAGGCTTCATTCTGGGGATTATGAGAATGGTGTCAGACACCCTCCGGGCAGCCTCACCAGACCAGCAGCATGCCCACATGCCAGGACCCGCTCAGCCAGCTCCCTGGAGATGGTCCAGCTGCTCCAGGAAGGGGTGGGCCTGGCTCACCCCGGAGGGGTGGGGGTGTTTGGTCTTCAGGCCCCAGCGGCAGCCCTGGCAGTGATGTCAGCTGTTGGAGCTTGTGAAACAAAGGCTGTCTTTGTCTCCAGATTCTGCATAGACAGCAGGACCTGCCAATAGCAGAGCTTAGCGACTGCCTCTTTTCACACACAAACACATACACACGCATGCATATGCTGATTTACATGCATACACATAGTCATGTATGCGTGTGCACACATGTGTGTGTTAGTTGCTCAGTCGTGTCAGACTCTTTGTGACCCCGTGGACTGTAGCCCACCAGGCTCCTCTGTCCATGGGATTCTCCAGGCAAGAATATCAGAGTGGGTTGCCATGCTCTTCTCCAGCGGATCTTCCTGACCCAGGGATCGAGCCCAGGTCTTCCTACATTGCAGGCAGATTGTTTACCATCTGAGCCACCAGGGAAACCCACACTTAAACATTCATGAACAAAAACACACATATAAGCGTATGTGAATACATACACACAAGTGCATACACGTGCACCATATATCCAACTCATGTATGCACATATGTGTGCACACTATTCAATTATGTGCATGCAAATACAAACTCATATGTTTGCACACATACATAAACATATTCATGCATGTGTGTACACATTCATGAATGAATACACACATGTATACAGGCATAAATACATGCACACAAATGCACACACACACATAAAACAATCTCCTGTATGCATGCACATGTGCACAATTAAGTGTGCAAAAACACATGTCAGCTTTAGCCTCTGGCTCCCACTAGCTTCCCCATCAGGAAAGCCATGCCTGGAGCAGGAGCAGAAAAGCAGGTGAAGATCACGCCTCCTGAATCTGGTGGGAGGTGATTGGAGAAGAGCAGATAAGGGAGAACGGAAGGCATGAAGACTGGGTGGAGCTGAGCACTGTTTTTGCATCTCAGATGATGTTACCTTTTTCTCTAATAATTCACCTTCCTTGGGTTCCTAAACTTTTCATGCATGTTTTCTTCTCCATAAGGGGCTTTCCTGATGGCTCAGCAGGTAAAGAATTGGCCTACTGTGCGGGAGACAGAGGAGACATGGGTTTGGTCTCGGTTGGAAAGATCCCCTGGAGGGGGATATGGCAACCTATTTCAGTGTTCTTGCCTAGAGAATCCCATGGACAGAAGAGCCTGGCGGACTACAGTCCATGGGGTTGCAAAGAGCAGGCATGACTGAGCTACTATGCATGCATACATTCCTTCTACATGGAAGGCTCCTCCCTTTTAAATTACATAAATTATACAGAATTCCATACTTAAAAAATAACACACAAACTTAGAAGAATAAAGCCCCCATGTCCCCCCCATCCAGTGATGGGAACAGCAATTTACCAAAACCCTCAGAGCATCCGTGTGCCCACAACCCCGCCCCTGGTCCCCCTCCACTGTCAGTTTTGTATCTGTCACTCTTTCTTGTCCGCATGTGTATGTGCTTTGCTTTTTAGTTTCATAAGCGTTTAAGTTTTGCGTAAGTCGATTCACCATATGCATCCTTCCATGGCGTGCTTCAGTTATTTCACGTATGAGAGTCAGCTCTGTTGATGTGGCCATTCATTCATTTTCACTCAGTATTCTTTTTTTCCTTTTTTAAAAAAAGACTGAAGTACAGTTGATTTACAGTGTTGTGTTTGTTTCTGCTGTGTGATAAGCTATACATATATGTAACCAAATATGTATATCAAAGTGACTAGTTATACATATATGTAAATATTCTTTTCCAGATTCCTTTCCATTATGGGTATTGAATACAGTTCTCTGTGCTCTACAGTATGCTTAGTATTCTTTTAGACTAATTTGCCAGGATTTCTTTACCCAGGCTCCAGTTAGTGGCATTTGGGTGGTCCCAGTGTTTTGTACGGAGAAGGCAATGGCACCCCACTCCAGTACTCTTGCCTGGAGAATCCCATGGATGGAGGAGCCTGGTAGGCTGCAGTCCATGAGGTCGCTAAGAGTCGGACAGGACTGAGCAACTTCACTTTCACTTTTCACTTTCATGCATTGGAAAAGGAAATGGCAACGCACTCCAGTGTTCTTGCCTGGAGAATCCCAGAGACGGGGGAGCCTGGTGGGCTGCTGTCTATGGGGTCGCACAGAGTCGGACACGACTGAAGCGACTTAGCAGCAGCAACAGCAGCAGTGTTTTATAATTGTGAGCAGAGCTAGAAAATACTGTCTTTGTTATATTGATGCACCTATAAAATCCACTCAAAAATTACTTTTGAAAATATAACAATGCTGCCTAAAACATACAGGTTAGATGTCCGTGTTCATGACAGGAAAAAATGTTAAATTCTCTACATTAATTTTTAAAAGTGTAGGCTTTCCCTGGTGACACAGTGGGTTGGAATCTGCCTGTGAGTGCAAGGGACACGGGTTTGATCTCTGGTCCAGGAGGATTGCACAGGCTGCGGAGCAACTGGGCCCACGGGCCACAACTACTGAGCCCACGCCCTAGAGCCTGAGCTCCATCTGCAACACGAGAAACCACCACAGTGAGAAGCCCAAGCACAGCACGGAAGAGCAGCCCCTGCTCACCACAACTAGAGGATGCCTGTATGCAGCACTGAAGACCCAGCACAGCCAAAATTAAATATACATTTTTAAAATGTATATTACATTTTGTATGAATGTTTTATATTAACTGAAAGATAACAGAAGCAGGTGAATTATTCTCGGTGCCTGTATTAATGAGGGTTCTCCAGAGACACAGAACCAATGATGAAATTGATATATTAACTGATTGAACCATTGACTGATTGGTATATTAAATGACTGATAATGGGAAATTGGCTCATGTGATTATGGAAGCTGAGAAGTCCCACGATTTGCCATCTGTAAGCTGGAGACCCAGGAAAGCCGATGGTGTAATTCAGTCCAAGTTCAAAGGCCTGGGGACCAGGAGAACAGATGGTGGAAGTCCCATTCTGAGGGCATAAGAAAATGGATGTTTCAGGTCAAAAGTCAGGCAAAGGGAGAGAGAGGGAAGGAGAGAGGAAGAAAGAAAAAAGAGATGGAGAAGGAGAGAGAGAAGGGCAGAGAGAGAGGGAGGGAGGGAAGGATGGATGGAGGGGGAGAGAGAAAGAATATTTTCCCATCCTCTGCGGTTTTGTTCTATTCAGACCTGCTGTGGACTGGGTGATGCCCTCCCAGTTTGAAGAGAACCACCCGCTTCATTCAATTCATCCATTCAAATGTTACTCTCTTCCAGCAACACCCTCAGAGACACACCCAGAAAGTGTTTAACCAGGTATCTGGGAAACCCAGGCAAACTGACCCGTGACATTGACCACCACAGCACATACTCACAGCCTTTCGTTCATTTCTTCATCACATGTGTCCTGAATACTATGGCCCAGTTAGTTTTCTGAAGACAAAAGATTTTTTAATATAATCAATCCAAGCTCAGAAACAAAGCTGTGGTTTTTCTCCCCGCTAAGATGTTGAACATTGCAATTAATAATAAAATTTTCAGTCCAAATATTTTCATAGGCAATGTGCTTTTCACCTCCCTTTGGAAGACCTTTCTTTGACAAATATTTTTACCACACAAAACCTGTCAAATGAATGACCTCTCCTTAAGGTTTCTTTTAATATTCCACCACATTTAGAGCCTGCGAAATTGCAGGCTTTCTCAATCGTACTCTGTTGTGACCCAGAATATCAATTTCTCTAATTAAATAGAGGAACTCTATCACAAGATTCTCCTTCCAGGTCAGGATCCTTCAAAGTGAAATCCTCCGATGTTTCAAAATTAAATCTTGCCTGTGGGGTTGTACCCTTATTGTTTCATTCGCTCTGCTAATCACGCGCCTTCACAGGGCATTTTCCTGCTTCCCAACCCCCACCTCCCGCCCCCAGTGACTGCAATTGCTAAAAGCTAGTTTGCGATGCTTCAGTTGTTTGAATACTCTGATTCCAGAGTTGCATTTGGTTTTGAAAACAGAATCTCGAATTTTTACAAAACAGTTTAAGGCCTTCGTAGGACAGGCAGATGAATTGACAAAGCAGTTCTCCAGGCCTTCCCTGATAGCTCAGTTGGGAAAGAATCTGCCTGCAATGCAGGAGACACCAGTTCAATTCCTGGGTCGGGAAGATCCCCTGGAGAAGGGATAGGCTACCCACTTCAGTTCTTGGGCTTTCCTTGTGGCTCAGCTGATCAAGAATCCGCCTGCGATGCAGGAGACCTGGGTTTGATCCCTGGCTTGGGAAGATCCCCTGGAGAAGGGAAAGGCTACCCACTCCAGTATTCTGGCCTGGAGAATTCCATGGTCTGTATTGTTCATGGGGTTATAAAGAGTTGGACACGACCGAGCGACTTTCACTTTCACTTTTTCCAAAGACTCAGACATCCTAACATTGGATGAAACAGTGGCGCCAAACAGATGGTGTGTTCTGCATTGGTGAATTATTCTTACTCAGCTCGATGTCACTGAGGTCTGCTTACTCTGAATATATAGAGATATAGCTAAGCGCTTACAACTAGAGCTTGGTATTAGTTATCAAGGGCTGCGTCATAGATTACCCCCAAAACTGGACCATTTAAAACAAAACACAGTTGTTTGTTGTTGTTCAATAGCCAAGTCATGTCCAACTCTGCAACCCCATGGACTGCAGCAGACTGATCCTCCTTGTCCCTCACCATCTCCTTGAGTTTGCCCAAGTTCATGTCTATTGAACTATGACGCGTCCAACCATCTCATCTTTTGTTGCCCTCTTTTCCTCTTGCCTTCACACTTTCCCAGCATCACAGTCTTTTCCAATGAGTTGAGTGTTCTCATCAGATGGCCAAAGTATTGGAGCTTCAGCTTCAGTCTTTCCAGTGAATATTCAGGGCAAAGTGATGTCTTTGCTTTTTAGTATACCATCTAGGTTTGTCATAGCTTTCCTGCCGAGAAGCAATTGTCTTCTAATTTCACGGCTGCAGTCACTATCGGCAGTGATTGTAGAGCCCAAGAACAGGAAATCTGTCACTGCTTCCACCTTTCCCCCTTCTATTTGCCATGAAGTGATGGAATCGGATGCTATGATCTCAGTTTTTTTAATATTGAGTTTTAAGCTGTTTTTTTCTCTCCTCTTTCACCCTCATCAAGAGGCGCTTTAACACAGTGGTTACGAGACAGTTTTGAGCCAGGCAGAGCTTAGCTGGGCCCTCCTGTCAGGTGGAAATGAAGGTTGGACGGGCAGATGACCCACTTCTAAGCTCACTCATGCGGCTCTTGGCAGGACTTCAGATGTTTGCCACATGGCTTCTCCGTAGGGTGTCCCAACCTGGCAGCTTACTTCCCCGAGAGATGGAGATCAGGGAGAGATGGAGCAGAGACAGAGAAACAGAAACTGAAAAACCAAAGTAAGAGGCGCTTTTGCTACATTCCATCAATTAGATGGAAGTCCGTTCATCCAGCCCGCACTTAGGGAAAAGAAGTACAAGGGCATTGACGAGTTGGTGGGAGCAGGGATCCCTGAGGTCCACTGAAAAGGCTGCCTGCCTCAGCTTTTGCCTGTGCTGCTAGATTACTGCAACCTCTGTTGTTGTTTGGTTGCCAAGTCGTGTCCAACTCTTTGCACCTCATGGATACACTGGGCTCCCCTGTCCTTCACTATCTCCCGGAGTTTGATTACATTCATGTCCGTTGAGTCGGTGATGCTATGTCACCATCTCATCTTCTGTCTTCCCCTTCTCCTTTTACCTTCAATCTTTCCCAGCATCAGAGTCTTTTCCATTGAGTCAGCTCTTCACATCAGCTGGCCAAAGTATTGGAGCTTCAGCTTTTAGCATCACTCCTTTCAATGAATATTCAGGATTGATTTCCTTTAGGATTGACTCGTTTGATCTCCTTGCTGTCCAAGGGACTCTCAAGTCTTCTCCAGCACCACAATTCGAAAGCACCTATTCTTCAGTGCCCAACCTTCTTTATGGTCCAGCACTCACATCTGTGACTACTGGAAAAACCATAGCTTTGACTACGGACCTTTGCTGGCAAAGTGGTGTTTTTGCTTATTAACCTGCTGTATAATACTGTTAAATATGCAACCTGATTGTACACAATTATGGATTGTTTATGCACTGTCATCAAGTCACATTCTAGTTCTTAAGGTTTTTTTAATTTAGTACACTATTGCTTTTTTCTCCCCTTTTTAAAAAAGTGAAGTATAGTTGATTTACAATGTTGTATTCATTTCCAGTGTACAAGAAAGTGAATTCAGTTATACATCTTTATCTATATTCTTTTTAAAAAATTTATTTTTTTAATTGGATGAAAATTGCTTTACAATATTGTGTTGGTTTCTGCCATACATCAACATGTATCAGCCATAGGTACACGTGTCCCCTCCCTATTGACCCTCTCTCCCACCTCCCAGCCCATCCCACCCCTCTAGGTTGTCACAGAGTCCCGATTTGAGTTCCCTGAGTTTCCCAGCAAATTTGCACTGGCCATCTATTTTTACATATGGTGGTGTGTATATTTCCACGCACTCTCTCCGTTCGTCCCACCCTCTCCTTCCCTCCCTAGCCCTAGGTCCATAATCTGTGTCTGTGTTCTCATTGCTGCCCTGCAAATAAGTTCACTGGTACCGTCTTTCTAGATTCCATATATATGCATTAATATATGATATTTTTCTCTTTCTGACTTATTTCACTCTGTATAATAGGCTCTAGGTTCATCCACCTCATTAGCACTGACTCAAATGCATTCCTTTTTAGAGCTGAATAATATTCCATTGTGTATATATGCCACAGCTTCTTTATTCATTCACCTGTTGATGGATATCTAGGTTGCTTCCTTGTCCTAGCTATTGTAAATAGTGTTGCAATGAACACTGGGGTACATGTGTCTTTTTAAATTATGGCTTTCTCAGGGTGTATGCCCAGGAGTGGGATTGTTGAGTCATATGGTAGTTTTATTTATAGATTTTTAAAGAATCCCCATACTGTCTACCATAGTGGCTGCATCAATTTATATTCCCACCAATAGGTCAAGAGGGTTCCTTTTTCTCCATACCTTCTCCAGTATTTATTGTTTGAAGATTTTTTTGATGATGGCTATTATCTGTGAGATGATGCCTCATTGTAGTTTTAATTTGCATTTCCCTAATAATGAGTGATGTTGAGCATCTTTTCATGTGTTTATTAGCTATCTGTATGTCTTCTATATCTTTATTATTTTTCAGATTCTTTTCTCTTATATATTATTACAAGACACTGAAGGAATTTCCTGGTGTCCAATGGTCAGGGCTCTGTGTCTTCACTACCAATGGCGCAGGTTCAATCCCTGGTCAGGGAACTAAAATCCCATAAGCTGTCAGGCATAATCACAAGCAAAAACTAAGATATTGAGTATAGTTACCCGTGCTATACAGTAAGACCTTGTTGTTTATTTATTTTATACATAGTAGTGTACATATATTAATCCCGAACTCTAATTTATCTCCCCCTTGGCGATGGCACCCCACTCCGGTACTCTTGCCTGGAAAATCCCATGGGCGGAGGAGCCGTAGGCTGCCATGGGGTCGCTAAGAGTCAGGCACGACTGAGCAACTTCACTTTCACTTTTCACTTTCCTGCATTGGAGAAGGAAATGGCAACCCACTCCAGTGTTCTTGCCTGGAGAATCCCAGAGGTGGGGGAGCCTGGTGGGCAGCCGTCTATGGGGTTGCACAGAGTCGAACACAACTGAAGTGACTTAGCAGCTTTCCCTTTAGTAACTGTGTCTGTGAGTCTGTTTTATATTTTGTTAATAAATTCACTTGTGTCCTTTTTTAGATTCCACATATAAGTGATATCATATAAGACTTGTCTCTGTCTGAATTACTTCACTTGATAATCTCTAGGTCTATACATGTTGTGGCAAATGGCATTTCATTCTTTTTTATGGCCAAGTAATATTCCATCACACATACATATGCAATGGAATATATATATGTATGTATGTATGTAATGGAATATATATGCATGCGTGTATGTAATATATGTATGTATGTATGTAATGGAATATATGTATGTATGTGTGTATGTATGTAATGGAATATATATAGTTTAAGTCACTCAGTTGTGTCCAACTCTTTGCAACTCTATGGACTGTAGCCCACCAGGCTCTTCCATCCATGGGATCTTTCCAGTCAAGAGTACTGGAGTAGGTTGCCATTTCCTCCTCCAGGGGATCTTCCTGATAGGATTGAACCCAGGTCTCCTGCATTGCAGGCAGACTCTTTACTGTCTGAGCCACTAGGGAAGCCCTGGAATATATATATATTTATATATTTCACATCTTTTTTTAACCCCACACTGCTAGGCTTGCAGGATCTTAGTTCCCCAACCAGGAATCAAACCCAGGCCCTGCCAATGAAAGTGCCAATTCCTAACCACTGGACCAACAGGAATTTCCCATACTATATCTTCTTTATCCATTCATCTGTCAATGGACATTTAGGTTGCTTTTTAAAATCAGAACCTTGTACTATATTAAAATTTGTATTCATATTATTCTCATAAAAACAAATAAGTATTTGGTCTTCAGTGTTGAACTTCTTGCTGAATTTAAAATAGCATTGACAATCATACTAGCTCTTCGACTGAACAAACTTCCAAAAATTTTGATTTCATGAATTGGATGAAAAAATTTGAAACAGATTTTTATTCAAAATATGATGTAAAATCGTCATCATTTATCTGCTTGAGAAATTCATGTTCTACTGGAGAAGCCAATACAATACCTTTTGGTCCACTGTTTGAACATATGCAAGAAATGAAGGAATCAGACATGAGCAAGATTAAGTACTTCCCTTGTGGTCTGGTGGCTGACTGCACTTCCAATGCAGGGTGCTTGGGTTTGATTCTTGGTTGGGGAACTAGATCCCACATGCTGCAACAAAGAATGAAGGTGCCACATGCCACAACTAAGATCCGGGGCAGCCAAGCAAATACGTTTTTGTTTTTTTTTTTTTAATGAACAAATTTAACGGAGCAGAGGAGTTATTTGAATTAACAGAAATGTCATACTTCACAATGAAACAGCTCCATCTGGGGAAAAGAACATTTAAAGAACTACTAATTGTTCAAAATCTTAATTACGGAAAGTGACAAACATACATATCTTTAAAATAAAATGCTCATGTAGTGCAAACCCAGTGTCAACAATGATCATTTCTTGGTTACTTTGTTCCTTCATAACCTTGTCTGCCTCCTTCATATTAACACATGTATTATTTTGTAGCAAATCCCAGACATTGTTCATGTCATGGTGTTCATAAAAATTTTATTTGTATCTCTAAAATATTAGACCTGTTAAAAACTCCACAATACCATTCCCAGCCTTCCCAGGTAGCACCAGAGAGGCAAAGAATCCGCCTGCCAATACCGGAGACATAAGAGAAGTGGGTTCGATCCCTGGGCCAGGAAGATCCCCTGGAGGAGCACATGCCAACCTAGTCCAGTATTCTTGACTGGAGAATCTCATGGACAGGGGAGCCTGGCGGATTTTAGTCCCCAGGTTCGCAAAGAGTTGGACACGACTGAAGCAACTTAGCATCACACAGCACCATGATCACACCTAAAAAAATTAACAGTAGCTCCATAATATTATCAAAGACCCAGGCACTGTTCAGATTTTCCGTGGACTCCTAAGTGTTTAATGTACATATTTATTTTTGTAGTTTGTTTGAATCATGTTCCATATAAGGTTGCATTGCCATTGTGTGATAAACATACTTATTTCGTTTATGGATCTTTTTTTCTCTATTGCTCCTTCCATTCAGGTCCCACAAACCTGCCTCCATTCAAGGTTCAAGTTTTACATGGTGTGTTGGGGGGTCTTTTTCATGCTCTAAGAGTTGGCAAAATGGCACCCTAGAGCCTCACATCCTCCCAACTCCGTGGACAGCAGGGAGACTGAACATCTTTCTTTCAGCTTCTTCTGTAAGAGTTCTGAGATCTGCTGGTGTGAGATACTCTCAGGCCACAGGTTTACCCTTGAACCAAGCCTGGAGGCCAGAGTGAGAGCACTTACCGGCTGCCTTTAGAATGAACACCACGATGTGCCCTGTGAAGGGAGGAGGCAGGTGGAGGGGGTCCCTGAAAAGCAGGCGAAGGAGAGTGGACAGAGGTGAGTCTCCACTTAAAGACGGTGCCTTCTCCTGGTGAAGAGGGGGACAAATTCTCCAAAACAAATACACAAATAGCCACGATCATCGGCATCTTTCCACTGTCCTTCTTTGGAACCAGATCTTTGCTTTGGTCCTATTTTAATTTTTTTTAAATGTTTATCATTTTGTCTTTTATAGTTTTGGCAGTGCTGGGTCCTTGGTGATGTGTGTGGGCTTTCTCTAGTTGCGGCATGCAGGGGCTACTCCCTAGGTGAAGTGCGATGGCTTCTCATTGCGGTGTCTTCTCTTGTGGCACACCGGCTCTAGAGCACAGGCTCAGTAGTTAAGGTGCACGGGCTCAATTGCCCCACGGCATGTGGGATCCTCCCGGACCACAGATCGAACTCACGTCCCCTACACTGGCAGGTGGATTCTCAACCACTGGACCACCAGGGAAATCCCGGTCCTGTTTTACATGATGAAGACACAGGCTGCCTGGGCTGGGCTGCTTCAGAGCCTGGAGGCCCGGCCAGCACCCTGCCTCTTCCCACGACAGGCAGTTTTCAAGTCCAGCAGAGGGAAATTTCCCACAGCCCCTCCGCCTTCTCTCCAAAGATGTGAATGAATTGTTACCAGGTTATTTTCATTCGGCTTTGGTGTTATCTAAATATTGATTCTCTCTGGAAGCAGCAGATGCTGGATCAAACTTCAGAATCATTTTTCCAATCACTCCTGGAAGGAGAGAGTAAATATTTTGTCCAAGTACATGGAGAGTGAAAACAGAAACAAGAGATACGCTGAAGTGTTCTTTGTGGCAACCAGAAGCCTGGGAGAATGAGACTGGTTGAATTCTCCATAAATACGAGGAGTCAATGAGGGGACACCGCCCATGAGACCAGACCTTGCTATTCAGGTGGCTTTAAATGAACTGAGAATAATTAGGCAAAAAGGCTGCAGCAGACACTGGTTTCTCTCCGAGAACTGACAAAACAACAAAACAATCCCGTAGCTGAGCAAGGACCAGCTGGTACTGGGGAGTTAATGTTCACAAGTGCCTAATTTGTGCCAAGTTTAAAATTTTTTACTTTATTTATTTATTTATGATTTTGGCTGTGTGAGGTCTTCCGACTGGGCGTGGACTTTCTAAAGTTGCGGCGAGTGGGGCAACTCTGGAGTTGCGGCGTGTGGCTTCTCACTGCGGTGGCCTCTCCTGTTTGGGAGCACAGGCTCTAGGGTGCTCGGGCCTCAGCGGTTGCGGCTCTGGGACTCCAGAACACAGTCCCAATAGTTGTGGAGCACTGGCCCAGTTGCTCTGTGGCATGTGGGGTCTTCCTGGGTCAGGGGTCGAAACCAAGTCTCCTGCATTGGCAGCTGGATTCTTCATGACTGAGCCACCAGGGAAGTCCTGCTTTTGTTGCTGTTGCATGTGTGTGTGTTCTGGCTGCGCTGCACAGCATTTGGGATCTTAGTTCCCCGACCAAGGATCAGACTTGGCCCCCGTGCATTGGGAGTGCAGAATCTTAATCACTGGACCGCCAAGGAAGTCCCTTGTGTTTTGGGTTTGTTTTCTTAGCTTTTATAAATCAAAGATGGGTGGCATTTCATTACAGAGCATTTTCATACGTCCAGAGTATAAATACATACCAATATTCGCTAACGGTAATATGCCTTTATGCTATAATCAGGGCTAGACCAGAATGGCAAAGATCCACAAAAACGAATAGGTAAGTCCGAAAAATTTCAAAAGAAACATGAAATTTACCCATGTTGTTATGACTTTGCAATTAATTGCAGAGCTTTTTTTCCCCTTCCTCTCTTATTTTGATGGACTGGTCTCCAAACGCCCACAATTCTTGTTTGCAAAGCTCTCATTGTTGAATGCCGGCCAAGCGCCAGACATGGATCTAAACTCTTGGCCCTGCATTAAGTCACTGAATACTCGTAGCAACCCTACACAGTGCATCCTTTTACTAGACTCATTGTCTTTAAAAGCTTTTTTTAAATATATGAACCATTTTTAAAGTCTTTATTGGATTTGTTACAACATCACCTCTGCTTTATGTTTTGTTCTTTTGGCCGTGGAGCATGCGGGATCTTAGCTCCCGGACCAGGGATTGAACCTGCACTCACTGCATTGGAAGGTGAAGTCTTAACCACTGGACTTCCAGGAAAGTCCCTATTAGACTCATCGTAAGATGGAGAAACCAAGGCACAGGTTGTTAGCACAGTCCTTGCCCCTCTCTGGGTCTGAATCTTCCTGGTGTGATTTCTTTACGTGGAGCGCCCTCTGTTTCCTCCCCTGTCAGGAAATGGAGAGAATCTCCAGCTATCCCAGGTGGGAAAAGGGAACAAAGATGAATATGGCTGAATGTCAATGGAGCCCGTATTTTGATTCTCTCTGGCAGCACCTCTTTGGGGATAGGTGATCCCTAACTGAAAAACTGCCCAGCCATTCCCATTCCAAGAAACATCTTCCCAAATATCTGGAAACTCAGAGTCCACAGTTCTAAAGATTTCTCAACTACCAGAACTTTGGTTAAAGGACCACATTTCTAAAGGCTATGATCACTGGTTAATTTTGGAACAAGTCTCCTTGATGAGAGAACACAGAAGTGGCAAAAAATAGACTGGGTTAACTATGGATAACAACATGGGTAAATTTGAGCTTCCCTGGTGGCCCAGACAGTAAAGCGTCTGCCTGCAATGCAGGAGACCCAGGTTCGATTCCTGGGTCGGGAAGATCCCCTGGAGAAGGAAATGGTAATCCACTCCAGCACTCTTGCCTGGAAAATCCCATGGATGGAGGAGCCTGATAGGCTACAGTCCATGCGGTCGCAAAGAGTCGGACACAACTGAGCGACTTCACTTTCACTAACTATGGAAATGTACAGATTTGAAATTCGGAAGGCTAGAAGTCTGAAACCAAGGTCTCAGCAGGCTGTCCCCTCTCTCTCTCTTTTGTTTAAATATTTATTTATTATTAATTTGGCTCATTGGGTCTTTGTGGCACTCAGGATCTTCACTGCATCACGTGAGAGCTTTTGTTGTGGGTCGAAGGCTCAGTAGTTGGGCATTTGGCCTTAGTCACTCCAAGACATGTGGGATCTTCCCAAACCAGGGATGGAACCTGAGGTTCCTCCATTGGAAAGTGGATTCTTAACCACTGGATCACTAGGGAAGTCCCAGGACTGATGTCTTCTGAAGGCTGTGAAGGAGAGTCTGTCCAGGGCTGTCTCCTTGGCTTTGTAGACAGCCGTCTTCTCCCTGTATCTTCACATTGGCTTCCCCTATGTGTGTGTGTGTGTGTGTGTGTGTGTGTGTTGTAACATGGGTGCAGTTACAAACTGATATATGTTGGCAGCCAGGGCTGGCTCCTCCTACAGGCTCCAGGGGAGAGATTCTATCCTTTGCCTCCAGAGGTTGCTGGCATTTCTTGGCTCCCTATCATCTCATTCCTTTTTTGTTTTATTTGGATGATAATTACAATATGGTGATGGTCCGGACATCTCATTCTGGTCTCTGCTTCTGCCATCTGACTCCTTTCTGACACTCCTCTTGGGTTGTGCATTTTCTCTGCCTCCCTCTTACAAGGACCTTGGTGGTAATAGTACCCTCATTATCTGGATTTCCCTGGTGATTCAGATGGTAAAGAATCTGCCTGCAATGCAGGAGACCTGGGTTCGATCCCTGGGTTGGGAAGATCCCCTGGAGGAGGGCATGGCAACCCACTCCAGTATTCTTGCCTGGAGAATTCCCATGGACAGAGGAGTCTGGTGGGCTCAGTCCATGGGGCTGCAAAGAGTCAGACACGGCTGAGTGACCAAGCACAGCACACATTATCTAAAATGATCTCTTCAACAATGATGCTAAATTCTATCACATCTGCAAAGTCCCTTCTGCCATGGAATGAAAGATATTCAAGAGTTTCTGGGATTTGAATATTGACATTTCAAGGGTCTCTTATGCAGGCGATCACACTCATCTTTTGCTACAGTGATCTTGGAAGTCACATGCTTGGTGAGTGTGTCCACAGGCTTCCTGTCCTGCCTTGGATGGGAATGTAAGTGAGAAACCAATCTGAGCTGCACTAAGCTACCAAGGGGCCTTCCCAGGCGGCACTAGTGGTAAAGAATCCACCTGCCAATGCAGGAGACTCAAGAGACACAGGTTTGATCCCTGGGTTGGAAAGATCCCCTGGAGTAGGAAATGGCACCCCACTCCAGTATTCTTGCCTGGAAGATTCTATGGAGAGAGGAGCCTGGAGGGCTACAGTCCATGGGGCCGAAAAGAATCAGACACGACTGAGCAACTGACCACTCAAGCTACCAAGACACTGGAGATTTGCTACCATAATAGTAGTTTGTTGGACTGCAAGGAGATCCAACCAGTCCATTCTGAAGGAGATCAGCCCTGGGATTTCTTTGGAAGGAATGATGCTAAAGCTGAAACTCCAGTACTTTGGCCACCTCATACAAAGAGTTGACTCATTGGAAAAGACTCTGATGCTGAGAGGGATTGGGGGCAAGAAGAGAAGTGGACGACACAGGATCAGATGGATGGATGGCATCACTGACTCGATGGACATGAGTCTGAGTGAACTCCGGGAGTTGGTGATGGACAGGGAGGCCTGGCGTGCTGCGATTCATGGGGTCGCAAAAAGTGGGACACGACTGAGCGACTGATCTGATCTGAAGACATAGATGAAATCCAAGAAGCTCATGTGACTGGCTTTCTCTAGGGAAGGGCCGGAGCTGTATGTCTGGGGAGTTGGGGGATGACAGATGAAGAATTTGCTGAAATGATGTATAAAGCTTTTATGGTTATAAAGAAAAAGGACTGGGGTCAAATTTAACCTCTGTTCTGGAGGACAGTTGGAGAAGGCAATGGCAACCCACTCCAGTACTCTTGCCTGGAAACTCCCATGGCTGGAGGAGCCTGGTAGGCTGCAGTCCATGGGGTCGCAAAGAGTCAGACACGACTGTGCAACTTCACTTTCACTTTTCACTTTCATGCATTGGAGAAGGAAGTGGCAACCCACTCCAGCGTTCTTGCCTGGAGAATCCCAAGGACGGAGGAGCCTGGTAGGCTGCTGTCTACGGGGTCGCACAGTCGGACATGATTGAAGTGACTTAGCAGCAGCAGCAGCTGGAGGACAGTGGCTCAGCTGCTCCCTGGATTCCAAGTGAAATGAGCTTAACACATAATAGATTGTTTTCTACCAATATCTGAAAGATATTTCTAAGTCCCACCCCACCCTGCTGCACTCACAGCAAGCGAAGCCTGTGAGGTTTCCAACACACCTTCTGTGAATAAGGGTGGTTTCTTTCCTAGAAGGATGACACTTCCATTGCCGTCTTCAATCCCTTTGATTGCCATATCGAGAACACCTTTCTTCCTTCCCACAAAGGAATCTTCACATCTTTGTTTGCTGATGAATCACCTGGCAAGACACAACATCTGAGAACTACTGTCTGGGGTCCTCCTCCCCCCATAATTATTTCCCCGATACGACATGATCCTTAATTACCTCCCCATCGATTTCTCTCCCTGGGAGTGGATTGCCGCTAAGGGGAAGCTCAAGGCTGATGGGAAATTCAATCTGGTCCACACATTCTGCAGCCCTGCTGAGGATACTAATAGATAAGAAAGTGCCAGTCTCTGGGTATTTAAATAGCTGAGAAGTCTGCGGACATCTGATCCAAGTGGTACAATGCTGAACACGGACAAATGTCTTAAAATGCTGGTCAGGTAAAAGGATTGAAGCTCACGAGTCTGGAAGGAAGATTTAGGAGTTTTTAGCCCTAAAAAGTCTCAACAGAACTCATTTGTACAAAAGAATGTTTTCTTTTCTCCACCGTTCATCATCTCCTTCAAAGACCAGCTCAGCTCTACCTGTACTCGGCCTCCCCTCTCCTCTCTTCCAGCAAATACTGTAGCAATCTCCTTAAACCATTCACCTGCTGAACTTCCCTGGTGGCAGAGTAGATAAGAATCCACCTGCCAATGCAGGGGACACAGGTTCGACACAGGTCCAGGAAGGTCCCACATGCCATGGAGCAACTAAGCCCATGTGTCACAACCACTGAGCCTGTGTGCTGCAACTGCTGAAGCTTGAGTGCCTACAGTCTGTGCTTCACAACAAGAGAAGCCACCGCAGTGAGAAGCCCGGGCACCGCAACTAGAGGGTCGTTCCCACTTGGCACAACTAGAGAAAAGCTGCACAAAGCAATGAAGACCCAGCACAGCCACAGTGTAAGTGTTAGTTCCTGAGTTGTGTCCTACTCTTTGCAACCCCATGAACTGTAGCCCACCAGGCTCCTCTGCCCATGGGATTCTCCAGGCAAGAATACTGGGAGTGGTTGCCATTCTCTTCTCCAGGGGACCTTCCTGACCCAGGTCTCCTGCACTGGAGCCATAAATAAATAAATAGGAAAAAACAAACATTCACCTACCTTCCTTCTTGCAAAGAGCACCCGTCTTTATTGGGTTAATGACTGTCCCTCCACAGAGCTGTATGCTTTCCTAAACCAGTCATGAGAATCTCGTTTTGCTGAGCAGGTCTGGTTTGGGAATGAGGACATGAAACCATTCCAGACAGAAGGAGATCAGGGAAGGTTCCACGTGACTCTCTCCACGTGGGTGGGTCACGTGGTATTTCTACGTGGTCTCTCCGTGGAGATCTCTTTCAGTGTGTGGGCTTCCTACAGCATGGCGGAGCAAGTGTATTCCAGGGAGTGAGCATTTTCCAGAGACAGCCAGGCAGGAACTGTATTCTTTTTTTAATTTTAATTAAAGAAAATTTTCATTTGTCATATAATTGCTTTAAAGTGTTATGTTAGTTTCTGCAGCACAATAGTATGAATCAGCTATAAGTATACATACGGGCTTCCCTTGTAGCTCAGTCAGTAAAGAATCTGCCTGCAGTGCAGGAGACCTGGGTTCTATCACTGGGTTGGGAAGATTCCCTGGAGAAGGAAATGGTAACCCACTCTAGTATCCTTGCCTGGAAAATCTCATGGACAGAGGAGCCTGGCGGGCTGCACTCCATGGCATTGCAAAGAGTTGGGCATGACTGAGCGACTAACACTTACTATAGGTATACATATATCATCTCCCTCTTCAGCCTCCCTCCCAATCACCCCTCATCCCACCCCTCTAGGTCATCACAGAGCACCTTAAAAGCTTTTGTACAGCAAAGGAAATCATAAACAAGATGAAAAGACAATGCTCAGAATGGGAGAAAATATTTACAAGTGAAGTAAGGGGCAAAAGATTAATCTCAAAAATATACAAGCTCAATATTAAAAAAAAAAACCCAATCAAAAAATGGGTAGAAGACTTAAACAGATATTTCTCCAAAGAAGATGTACAGATGGCCAACAAACACATGAAAAGGTGCTCAGCATCGTTCACTATGAGAGAAACGAAGATAGGAACGGTATTCTTTTTAAGACCTTATTTGAAAGTCAGGTAGCATCACTTCCACCATATGCTCTCAGTGCAGCAGTCATCGGGTCCCCTCACGATACATGAAGAGGAACTGAGACTACCTCCCTGGGAAAGGAGCCTCTGTCACATTCTAAGAGCAGGTGGAATGTGGGAAGTGGTGTGGTTATTTAGGAAAATTCACCTTGCAGAGATCCCCTGGAGGAGGGCGTGGCTACCCACTCCAGGGTTCTTGCCTGGAGAATCCCATGGACAGAGGAGCCCGGTGGGCTGCAAAGAGGAGGTCCACGGGGGTCCAGAGGAGTCCACGGGGTTGCAAAGAATCGGACACGACTGAGTGACTTAGCATGCACGCACGCACACCTTGCTGCATGGACTTAGCAAGGCGCTCCCTAATGAACACATTCCAGTCCACAATCATTCCCTGGACACCTAGGTTCTCTCAGGATCTAGCACAGGACCCGGACCTATGTTTTTGTGGTGCTTACACTTTGTCAGATCCTCTTCCTGACTTCCTTTCAAATGGGGAGGTTATTATCACCCCATCTCTTCTTTCACAGAAGAGGAGCTAACGGTCTTAGAGGGATGAAGAGTCCTCTGAAAGTCATAGCAAAGCACTGCAAGCAATCCTCATGTTCAAGGACAGATACTGATTAGATAATGATAGCTCATCCACACAGTGTAGTGCTGTGTATATGTGTGAGCTCAGTCGTGTCTGACTCTTGGTGATCCCATGGGCTGAAGCCCATCAGACTCCTCTGTCCATGGGATTCTCCAGGTAAGACCCCTGGAGTGGGTTGCCATTTCCTTCTCCAGGGGATCTTCCCGACCCAGGGATCTGAATCCGGGTCTCTTGTATCTCCTGCATTGGCAGGCAGATTATTTACCACTGTGCCACCGTAGGCAGTGACTTAATGGAATGAACCTTATGTTTGAGATTGAAAAGATCACCAAGGTATAGGGTTCACTTACTTTAAAAAATGATGCCTAAATGTCAAGGTAGTGGCTATCCTTAAGGAAGAGGTGGGATTACAATTGTGGGGGCACACAGGCCAGAGAGCTTCTGGGTTAGATGGTATAGGTGCTAGTTACCAGGGTGCTCATCTTAGAATAATGTATTATTATAGTAATTTCTGTAAATTATAATTTAATAATAGATTACAATGTATCATTTCAGCTTTCTGTATTTGTGTTATATTTAATTATTTAAAATGTATAAACTGGAAAAAAGGCATAAACAGGTTGGCAGACCCTCAAAAAGTTAAACAGAGACTTCCGTGGTGTTCCACTGTTTAAGAATCCACCATGCAATGCAGGGGATGCAAGTTTGATCCCTGGTCTGGGAATTAAGACTCCACACAGACAAAAACAAAGAGAAAGATGTTAAACAGAACGATCATATGACCCAGCAACTCCGTCCCTCCTGTTGTTATTGTTTAGTCGCTCAGTCATGTCCGACTCTTTTGCAACCCCCATGGGATTTTCTGGGCAAGATTACTACAGTGGGTTGTCATTTCTTCCTCCAGGGCACTTTCTGACCTAGAAATCGAACCTATGTCTCCAGGTCTCCCACACTACAGGCTGATTCTTTACTGATGAATCACCTACCTGAAAGAATGGAAACAAGTGTTCAGATAAAAAATTTTTACACAAATATTCTTGACAGAAAAAAGTGAAAATAGTGCAAATGCCCATCAATGGATGAGTGGATAAACACACTGTGATATATCCACACTGGAGTAGTACTCAGTCATAAAAAGGCATGAAGTACTCATACAAATATTTGCAAGGATGAATCTCAAAAATGTGGCGGTAAGTGAAAGCCAGACATAAAAAGCCACATTCTGTAGGATTCCATTTCTGTGAAATATCGAGAGTAGAGACAGAAAGCTGACTAGTGGGTGCCGGGGGCCGGAAGGGGAGAAGAGGGGAGTGAGCACTGGTGGGTACAGGGTTTCTCTTTTAGGGGCTGAAATTGCTCTGGATTTGTTGAAGGTGATGGCAGCACAAGGATGTGAATGGACTGAACATCACTGCATCATCACATCACAAGGTCACCTCCACAGGAGAAGGCAATATTTTGAGCGCCCCCTCGCGATAAGAAGCGATAACGGTGGATAAGGAAGCATTTGTTTCCCAGGTGGCTCAGTAGTAGAAGAATCCGCCTGCCAATGCAGGAGACAGAAGAGATGTGGGTTTGATCCCTGAGTGGGGAAGATCCTCTGGAGGAGGAAGCAGAAGCCCACTCTAGTGTTCTTGCCCGGATAATCCCATGGATGGAGGAGCCTGGCGGGCTACAGTTCATGGGGTTGCAAGGAATCGGACACGACTGAGCATGCACGCAATTACTCCGTGAGGCGGAAGGGCCCCATCTCCCAGGCTTACACCGCTGGGAGGCATCTTCTCCGCGGGCCTCTGGGCACCGTGTCCTGTTGATTTCTTTGATCTTCCGGGTCCCAGTCGCACAGTCAGGGTCCTTGCCTGCAAGTTTCCCAGGTGACGGGGCTACAGGAAGAAGGGTGGTGGGGGGGGCAGGGTCCATGTGATTTATCACAATCTAGGAATCCCATCTTACGACCCTTCCCAAAGAAGATGTCCACATAGTCAACAGAGAAGCAGCAGGGCCTCAGGAGGTCCACCTTTTCTTGGGGTCTCCAGTAAAGATCTCAAGAAGAGCACCACACCACAGCAGACTGAACACACCTCCCGAGTGTGAGATCTGGGAGCATGTGGTGGGTAGGGAGAGTTGTGTGCACATATATGTGCACATCTATGTTTGTGTGTGTGCACATGTGTCAGTGTGTGTATATGTGTGCATGACCATTCATGTGTGTTTATCGGTGCATGTATCTGTACATCTGAATGTATATGTGTGTTCAGACCGTGACTGTCAGGATCTGACCGTGACTCCAGTATTCTCACCTGTAAAATCCCATGGACAGAGGAGCCTAGCGGGCTACAGTCCATGAGGTTGCAAAGAGGCAGACACAACTTAGCAACTAAACAACTCTGTCTGTACATGTGTGTGCACATGTATTTGTGTGTGTGTGCAGGTACATATGCACCTATGCATATGTGTGCACACTTATCTTTTCATATCTATGTGTGTGTATGTATGTGTATGTGTATGAATTCATGTGCAAGTGTGTGTGTGCATCTGCATGGGGGCATGTCTGTGAGGTGTTTGTGTGTGTGTGCATACATGGGCACAGATCAACTAAGTGTCTACCTTGGAGACACAGTCTCAGGTTATCATGTGATAGCATATGACAAGCTCAGGGTATCATATGATAATAATGATATATGGGTTCCATTCCCTAGGATGTCCAAGCTCATCCAAGTTCATATTTGAAGAGTCAGTCCGAAGCTTCAGTAGTCGGTAACTGAATGCCCTCCCCCAAACCAACCCTTGTCCTTGACCAAAGGAAAAACTCCAGCCCTCCCAAATATTAACATCTTTTTGTCACCTCAAGCCAAACTGCTTTATAATAAAAATAAAATTACTTTATCGTATGCAGACTTCAAGTTATTCACTTTCATCGCTCCTACATTTTTATATGCTTCTAAGGTACAGAAAGCAGGCATCCACGGCCCATAATCCTTTAAAATGAGAAACCGTATATTTTCTTTCCTACGATAAAAAGGCTCTGTCCTGGCAGGAGACACGAGCATGCAGCGGCTTTTGCTCTAGTCATCACAACGAAGGTCACCCACTCGCTGGCAGAGAAACACGCTGTCCCGTCACAGGTGAGCTGAGCTGGGGGGTGAGCGATGCTCTGAGAGTGGAGGGCCTGAGCGTGAGGCTGGAGGGTGTGAGGCAAGCATTTTACCTCCACCTCTAAACTCCAGACAGGCTCTCATTCCTGTCCCTTTGTTGTAAGGAATTAAAAAACAAAATTCTGGAATTTGTGGTGCATGCCATTCCTAGGGCCGCCATAACACAGTACCGTAGCACAGTGGCTTAAAACAATAGGAACTCACTCCCTCTCAGTCTGGATGTTAAATGTCCAAAGTCAAGGTGGCAGCAGGCTCAGCTCCTTGCAACCAGATGCTGACAGTCCTTGGAGTGTAGACTCATCACTCTGGTCTCTGCTGTCCTCATCTTCTCCCATGTCTCTGTGTCTGAATTTCCCTCTTCTTTTTTTAAAATAATTTGATTTCTTTCCTTTGGCTTTGCTGAGTCTTTGTTGTTGCTCAGGCTTTTCTCTAGTTTAGGGGAGCAGAGGTGATTTAGTTGCTAAGTCATGTCTGACTCTGTGTCGGCCTGTGGACTGTAGCTTGCTGGGCTCCTCTGTCCATGGGACTCTCCAGGCAAGAACACTGGAGTGGGTAGCCATGCCCTTCTCCAGGGGATCTTCCCGACCCGGGGATCGAACGCACATCTCCTGCATCGCAGGCAGATTCTTTACCGACTGAGCCACTATGCAAGTCCTTTGGGAAGCGGGCTCTACCACAACTACTGAGCCCACATGCCACAACTAACAAAACCAGCAGGCCTGGAGCCCACGCTCCACAACAAGAGGAGCCACCACAATGAGAAGCCCGTGTCCTGCAACTACAGGGTAGCCCCCACTCGCAACTAGAGAAAGCCCGCGTGCAGCAGTGAATATATAAAAAAATTTTTTTAAGAGAATGAAGGCTGCAACATGGACGAGCCTTGAAAATGTGTAAAGTGAAAGAAATGAGGTGCAAAAGTGCTGTTTGTTAGGTTCCATTTCTATCCAATATCCAGAGCAAGTGAATCCAGAGAGACAGAAAGGAGACTAGGGCTTGCGCAGGCCTGGATTGGGGATCCGAGGGTTAGGAGGTCAGATTAAAGGGTGAGGAGTTTCTTCTGGGGCTAATAAGGATGACCTAAAAGTGATCATGGTGATGGATGCAGAGTTGTGAATGTACTAAAAGCTACTGAGACACTTTACATGAATGAATTAGATGGTGTGTGAATTATAGCCAAATAGAGCTGTTGATAAAGAGTCTCCAGTCTTGACTTGGGGCTATTTTTGGGACTTGCCTTGGTCCAAAGGATGTAGAGGAAGTGATGTTTGTCAGTTTCCAGGTCTCTAAAAGCCTCACACACCATTTCTTAGAATCCTGTGGGCATCATAAGCCCAGACCAGCCTGGTGGAAGGTGACACATGGCCCACTCATGTCCCCTTGCACAGTCAAGAATACGCCAACGACCAGACAGGTGAGTGAGGCCATCACCACACTCAGCCTCCTCTCTGGCTGACTGCAGACTCACGGGCAGCCAGCCAAGATCAACTGAACCCCTCAAGTGACCCATAAGCTCAGGATCAACAATAAGCAGTTATTAACTCACATTGTCTTGGGGTAGCATTTACTCAGCAAAAATATGCAGCTGCCATCACCACTGTCTTTCTCTATTTTTCAGGTATATAGATTTTTTAAAAATTGAAGTATAATTGCTTTACAATGTTGTGTTAATTTCTGCTATACAAAAAAGTGAACAACTATATGGATACATATATCCCCTACCTCTTGAGCCTTTCTCCCACCGCCACCCGCCCCCCCCATCCTACCCATCTAGGTCACCACAGATGAACCTATTTCCAGGGCATCACTTTCTTTTAACAGCTTTATTGAGACATAGCTCATGTCTATTACATTTTACCTTATTAAAGTATACAACTCAGTGATTTTTTCCTTGTATTTACAAACTTGTAGATCCACGCCCATATCAATTTTATTTAAAATTGTTTTATTTTTTAATAAATAAATATAATTTATTTTTATGAAGCTTTTTACTTCACATTGGCACATAGCTGATCAACAGCGTTGTGATAGTTTCGGGTCACCAGCAGAGACTCAGCCATACATATGTGTATCTCATGCCCATACCAAATTTAGAGCACTTTCATCTTTCAAGAAAGACACCAGGACCCACCAGCGGTCCCCCATTTCCCCTCCCCCAGCCACTGGCACGCACTGACTTACTTTCTTTGCCTATGGATTTGCCTCCTCTGGACAATTCATGTAAGTCAAATCAGTCAATAGATGTCTTTCTGTGCCTAGCTTCTTTCACTTGGCATAATGTTTTTGAAGTTCTTTCACATTGGTAGTATAGCTAACAATATAACTTTTTTTTATATTAAGAGTATTACTTAGTTGCTTCCTTATTAGCAATTGATCTTTCCCAGAAAACGTAAGATTCATGAATTCAGGCAGTTTGCTTGTCTTGTTTACTACTGCGCCCTCATTGCCTAGAAATGAGCATTACATACAGAACACTATTTCCATGAATGAATGGATTCATAGGGAAGTTTTTACTTTTTTTAATTTATCTATTTTATTTTTTTTTACTTTCTAGCTGTTCCTTGAGGCTATTGTAGTTCCCCAACCAGACATCGAACCCACACCTCTTGCAGTGGAGGCACTGAGTCTTAACCACTGGGTTGCCAGGATGTCCCCATGGAAAAGTTTGTAAAATGTTGAGTGAGTATTTGAAGGGCTGGGGGCCTTATTGAGTGATATGCTTGTCTGATCCAAGCCACGTCTCAGGATATCATTGTCACATCGATCACCATCAGGCCACCCTGTATGGCCCACCAAATCCAAGGAGCAGCTATTTCCCTCTGAAGCCTCATCCCTTCTGGTTCCAGTCTTTAACAGAGAAACAGTGCTTTTTGCAGTTGGACACTGACAACAATAACGGGCTTCCCAGGTGTCTCAGTGGTAAAAGAATGCGTCTGCCAACGCAAGAGACACAGGAGACTCGGGTTCTATCCCTGGGTTGGGAGGATCCCCTGAAGCAGGAAATGGCAAACCACCCCAGTATTCTTGCCTGGAAAATCTCATGGAGAGGAGCCTGGTGTGCTACAGTTCAGGGGGTCGCAAAGAACTGGACATGACTGATCATGAATGCACAACAATAACAACAAAAAGAAAATCTCTTCTTTTGCTTCTGGCAATGTTGATGAAATTGACAGTGGAAGATGAGGGATATTTCCTTACCTGGTAATGAGACTAGTTTTGCCTCGGGTGCAAAATGTTCCCCACACCTGCTCATCACTTTCCATCTCTAAGTACATTCTCAGGAATGATGGAGGCCATGCTCCAGCCTGGCTATCCACACGTTTACTTTAATTCCAGGGCCCTGGTGGGAATGAATTACAAGGTTATTTAGACCTGCCTCACCATAAACCTTGACAAAGTCTTTCATTTAAAGAAAAAAAATGTCCTTCATTTTCAAAACTCGATGTCGGCCGTGGGTCCAGCTGTGATCTGTTTTCCTCGATGGGATTGGAAAAGCCTTTATTGGCATTGTTTTATCAGGCTGGAGAAGAGTCACAGGTCCAGCCGCAAATCACCCGGATAAGATTCTAGTTGTAAGATGTAATCACGTCTGAGTCAACACCAGGGCCCTGGGCTCTGTGTCAGCCCGAGGTACTTTCCTGACCCTCCCTGGCACTCAGCAAACTTGTGAAGGTCAGAGCCTGTCTGTACAGATGCTGGTTTGTTGAAGGGCAGACACCTGGGGAGAGTCATAATTTTCAGACCCCTGGAGAACCATTTGGTGTTCCAGCGCTGACGGGTCACCTGTGCTGTGACTTACCAGATGCACTTACCAGATGTAATGGATGCACCTGACTCACACCTATGAGAAGGACTTTTAGGGGCTAGGGCAAAGAGGACACGTCACAAGGAAGAAAGATGGTGATGTGGTATTTGGGTGAATGGCAGGCCATTCACCAAAGTCAAAATTCTGTGCAGGATCACTGCCTCTGTGAAGGAAGGTTGGGGGGAGGTAAGAGATGGTATCTGCTGCTCTTGGCCAAGTGCCTGGGTGTGTGAGTCTGTTTCACAAGAACTTTGCAAGGTGCTTTGAACACATGTGTTCTAGCTGAGGACGCAGAGCACAGGAAGAATAAAAGCTGGGGTGCTCTTGGTTTTATTTGTGCAATTAAAAATATCTCCTATCAGAAAGCTTTGGTGGGAGGGGGGAGATAAATTAGGAGTTTGAGATTAGCAGACACACATCACTATAATCAACAAAGACCTACTTTATAACACAGGGAATTCTATTCAATATTCTGTGAAAACCTATCTGGGAAAAGAATCTAAAAAAGAGTGGATATCTGTATATGTATAACTGAATCACTCTGCTGCACCCTTGAAACCAACAGAACATTGTAAATCACCCATGTGTCTGTGCTGTGCTAAAGTGGCTCAGTTGTGTCTGACTCTGTGACCCCATGGACTGTAACCCACCAGGCTCCTCTGTCCATGGAGATTCTCCAGGAAAGAATACTGGAGTGGGTCTCCATTCCCTTCTCCAGGGATCTTCCCAACCCAGGGATCGAACCCAGGTCTCTCACATTGCAGGTGGATTCTTTACCATCTGAGCCATCAGTTCAGTTCAGTTCAGTTCAGTCGCTCAGTCGTGTCTGACTCTTTGCGATCCCGTGAATTGCAGCACGCCAGGCCTCCCTGTCCATCACCAACTCCCGGAGTTCACCCAGACTCATGTCCATCAAGTCAGTGATGCCATCCAGCCATCTCATCCTCTGTCATCCCCTTCTCCTCCTGCCCCCAATCCCTCCCAGCATCAGTCTTTTCCAGTGAGTCAACTCTTCCCATGAGGTGGCCAAAGTACTGGAGTTTCAGCTTTAGCATCATTCCTTCCAAAGAAATCCCAGGGCTGATCTCTTTCAGAATGGACTGGTTGGATCTCCTTGCAGTCCAAGGGACTCTCAAGAGTCTTCTCCAACACCACAGTTCAAAAGCATCAATTTTTCAGCGCTCAGCCTTCTTCACAGTCCAACTCTCACATCCATACATGACCACAGGAAAAACCATAGCCTTGACTAGACGAACCTTTGTTGGCAAAGTAATGTCTCTGCTTTTCAATATGCTATCTAGGTTGATCATAACTTTCCTTCCAAGGAGTAAGTGTCTTTTAATTTCATGGCTGCAGTCACCATCTGCAGTGATTTTAAGCCCAAATCAACTATACTGCAGTATAAAATAAAAATTAAAATAAAAAATATCCGAACTCTATTGTTGTTCTCAGATAGTACCTACTAGTTGTAAAAACAATGAAAAAACATATAAATTACAAAACGAGGGTACCTTGTTATGACACAGCCCAGCACATCAGAGATAACCACTGGTACTGATGATAACCTTCTTTGCATGTTTTAGTTATATTTGGATTATTGTGATTACTTTAGCTAAGAGGAAATTATAATCTTAATGTTGTTATTTGTCTTAATTGAAAAAAAATCTTCCTAAACAGTATGGAATTTCCTAACAAAATTTAAAAAGTAAGGACAAAAGCCGTAATTAGAAAAGACACATGTATCTCAGTGTTGTAGCACTGCTTACAAGACACAGAAGTAACATAAGTGTCCATCGACAGAGGAATGGATAAAGATAGTGTGGTACAAATATCCAATGGAATACTGCTGCTGCTGCTGCTAAGTCGCTTCAATCGTGTCCGACTCTGTGCGACCCCATAGATGGCAGCCCACCAGGCTCCCCTGTCCCTGGGATTCTCAAGGCAAGAACACTGGAGTGGGGTGCCATTTCCTTCTCCAATGCATGAAAGTGGAAAGTGAAAGTGAAGTCGCTGAGTCTTGTTTGACTCTTAGCGACCCCATGGACTGCGGCCCACCAGGCTCCTCCATCCATGGGATTTTCCAGGCAAGAGTACTAGAGTGGGGTGCCATTGCCTTCTCCGAATGGAATACTACTTAGCCATAAAAAGAATAAAATCATGGCATATGCAGCAACATGGATGGCCCTAGAGATTGTCACAAGTGAAATAAATCAGACAGAGAAAGACAAACATCATATGATATTACTTGCATGTGGAATCTTAAAAATGATATGAATAAACTTATTTAAAAATCAGAAAGAGACTCACAGACAAGGAAAACAAACTTATGGTTACCAAAGGAGAAAGAGGGGAAGGGATGAGTTAGAAGTTTGGGATTAGTAGATACTATATATAAAACAGATAAACAATAAGGACCTACTATATAGCACAGGAAACTATATCCAATATCTTGTAATAACCTACAAGGGAAAGAATATGAAAATGAATATATATGTATGCTTAACTGAATCACTTTTCTGTAAACCTGAAACATTGTAAATCAACTATGTGTGTGTGTGTGTGCATGCTCAGTTGCTTCAGGCATGTCTGACTCTGTGCAACCCTATGGACCATAGCCCACCAGCTTCCTCTGTCCATGGAATTCTCCAGGCAAGAATACTGGAGTGGGCTGCCATAACCTCCCCCAGAGGATCTTCCCAATCCAGGGATTGAACCTGTGTCTCTTATGTCTTCTGCATTGGCAGGTGGGTTCTTTACCACTAGCACCACCTTGGAAACCCTAAATCAATTGTACTTCAGTAAAAAATCTGTACTTCAATAAAAAATCTTACTTCAATAAAAAAAATTTTATAGAGGAGTACTGTGATGTTCACAGTTTCATCATTGAGCTTCAGGAATCAACACTCTGCCAGGCTGGTTTCATCTACCATATACATATATGTCACGTTGATTGTTTTTCTATGCAAGGTAGAGAGACATGTGTGAGCTCTCATGTATTCCTTACCCAACTCCAGAGTTTTTTCAGCACAGAACCAAGCCCAGTCCTGCCCCTGAACCTTCATTTGCCCAGGCCTCATCTTTTTCACATGCAACTTTTTTTTTAAACTGTGCTGTGCAGCATGTGGGATCTCAATTTCCCGATGCAGAATTGAACCTGTGCCCCTTGCAGTGGAGGCTTGGTGTCCTAACCTCTGCAACTTTCTTGCTTGCATTATTGAGACATACTTCATATATCATACAATGCATCCATTTAAAGTGTACAGTTTGATGGCTTTTGGTATACTTACAGAATTAGGCAACCATCACCACAATCAAGGCACATTTTCACCACCTGAGAAAGAAACCCTGTAGCCATCAGTGGTCACTCCCCACACTGCCCTCTCCCAAGTCCCACGTAACTACGAACCTAGTCTCTGTGCCTATGGATTTGCCTGTGTGGACATTTTATGCAAATGGAATCATACAGTATGTGAACGCTTGCATCTGGTTTCTTTCATTTTTTTAATTAAAAAATAAAAACCTTTTTGGCCAGTGTGGAATCTTACTTCCCAACCGGGGATCAAACCTTTGCCTCCTGCATTGGAAGCTGAAAGTATTAGCCACTGGACTGCTAGGGAATTTCCCGTGCCTGGGTTCTTTCACTCAGCATCACATTTGCAAGGTTCACGTGTGTTATAGCATGTATCAGCATTTCAGTCCTTTTTTTGGCTGAGTAATATTCCACTGTATTGTTATACCACTTTTGTTCATTCATCAGTGGATAGACATTAGGATTATTTAGACTTTGGGGCTAACAAGGAAAACACTGCTATGAACATTTATGTACAAAGTTTTATTTAAGAGGACGTGTGTCTTCGTTTCTGTTGAGTATATACTGAGGGGTAGAATTGCTGGTTCACAAGGGTAGCTGTGGGCTTCCCTGGTTGCTCAGTGGTAAAGAATCTGCCTGTAATGCAGGAGATAGAAGGAGACTTGGGTTTGATCCCTGAGGTGGTAAGAGCCTATGGAGGAGAGCTTGGCTACCCACTCCAATATTCTTGCCTGGAGAATTCCATGGACAGAGAAGCCTGGTGGGTTTAGGTCCATAAGGTTGCAAAGAGTCAGACACAACTGAGCTACTGAGCGTGCAAGCACAAGGGTACCTCTATGTTTGAACTTTTGAGAAACTTTCAGACTCTTTTGCAAAGTGACCATCTGATTGTACCTTCCTACCAGCAGTGTGTGAGTTCCAACCTCTCTACATCCTTGCCAATACTTGTTTTACTCTGCCTTTTAAAATAAATGTCATTCTAGTGGGTGTGAAGCGGTTTCTCATTATGGTACAATTTTCTTTTAAGCTTAGCAGTTTATCATGGAAATATTAGTAGGTCAGTATAGCTACTTCTATTATTCTGTTGAATAGCTTCAGGCTAGTGCATTAGGTGAATGTGTTGGTTCAACCATTATCCCTTTGCTGAAACTTTTAGGCTGTTTCCAATTTTCCAGCATTTTAGAAATCCACAGCTTTCTCAACTAGGGTTTCCACGAGAATTACACCCTTTGCCCTAAGGCATCCATTGTATGTAATAAATTAACTTTTCTCCCATGCATCTAAAATGGTTTTAGTGTATATCGCACTTTTGGGAAAATTGATAAAATAGACCCTTATTATATTCTGTGATACAGAAGAGTGGAGGAAAGCTACACGTGTTCAAATACCTTTTAATACTTTTTCCAGTAGAACTGACAATCTATACAGTTTTTATGGGGCTTCCCAGGTGGCTCAGTAAGCAAAGAATCTTCCCGCAATGCAAAAGATGCAGGAGATGTGGGTTCAGTCCCTGGGTTGGGAAGATCCCCTGGAGGAGGGCATGACAACCCACTCCAGTATTTTTACCTGGAGAGTCCTGTGGACAGAGGAGCCTGGCGGGTTACAGTCCATAGGTTCACAAAGAGTTGGACACGACTGAGGCGACTGAGGAAGTGCACATGCGTGCACAGTTTTTGGTACATTCACATAATTGTGCAATCATTTCAACCAATGCGAGTTTTCACCACCCCAGAAAGAAATCAAATTATCAATAGTCACTCCCTGTGCCCTGTCAACTTGGAGCCATTCCTAAGTTGTCCTCCAAATGAATCAGATCCATTTACGTGATTGCAAACAATGTAGGTACTATACCTGGCATATTATCTTGTCATCATCTTTTACTATCTGAGAAGTCAGAAATATTTTATGTTCCTTTGTATATTTTCCCCATCTGCACTGAAACTGAGAATCTTTTCAAAGATTTAATGGCCAGGGTATTTCTGCATTTGAGATGATAAGCATTGTTGTTTAGTTGCTAAATAATATCCAACTCTTTGCCACCCTATGGACTGTAGCTCACAGGCTCCTCTGTCCATGGAATTCTCAAGGCAAGAACACTAAAGTGGATCCTCCAGGGGATCTTCCCGACCCAGGGACTGAACCCGCATCTCCTGTGTCTCCTGCATGGCAGGCAGATTCGTTACCTCTGAGCCACCTGGGAAGCCGAAGACTATATGCATGAGAATTTAGGAAAACTGCTCTTTGAAGAGACTGCATTTCCAAAGGCATGGGGTACCCTGACATTTAGTTCAAGATTCCTAACATGTTGGTGGTTAATTCTGTTTACCTGGTTAAAAAAAAAAAAAAGGGAAGCAAAATATATCGTTAGACAGCCTACAGCACACAACTGACTTTATCTGACAGCTTTAAATGCATGTGATTTTTGAAACATTTATGAGATCCGCATTGTTTTAAATTTTGCTGATAATTGAAATTTTATTGACACCTTATGATTGCCACATTTAAAAAAATTTTTTTCACATATTTCAAATTCATGTTAATTACAGCCTAAGCTCTAAGTTCTCGTAATGTAACTAGAGACTCAAGGAGTCTGATGGAAGCACAGACCTACTAGATTCCAGAACCTTCCATCATCCGATCCCAAAGAGCCCTTTCATTTTCCTGCCCAATTCCTGAAAATCATCAAGCAATAGTCTTATGGATAAGTGCACCTTGAAGCTAGGGAATGTCCATTCTCAGCAAAAAATCATTACAAAACATTATAAAATCTGTAATCACACCTCATCTTTTAAATATAATCTTCATGATGTATTTTCAACAATTTTACACATGCCTGGTGGGCCGTACAGTTCATGGGGTCACAAGAATCGGACATGACTTAGTGACTAAACCACCACCACCACACATACCTCAAAACACAGACACCTATCTCCATCTTAAGCTTACTTAGAAGTGTGGGTCTCATCACTCTGATGGTTAATTTAATTCTATTTATTATTTTTGGCCAAGCCTTGAGGCCTGTGGGATCTTATTTCCCTGACTGAAATCAAACCTGTGCCCCCTACAGTGAAAGCACAGAGTCTTAACCACTGAACCACCAGGGAATTCCATTGTGATGGGTAATTTTATGTGCTCACTGGCTAAGCTAGGGGATGCCCAGGTATCTTGTCCATATTACTTCTAGGGGCATCTGTGAGGGCGTCTGTGGATGACACGGACGTTTGAATCTGTGCACTCACGCTCACCAGAGACTTCCCTGGTGGTCCAGTGGCTAAGACTCCACGCTCTCAATACAGGGGGCCCAGGTTCGATCCCTGGTCAGGGAACTAGAGCCCACATGCCACAACTAAGAGTTTGCATGCCACAACTAAAGATTCGATGTGCTGCAACAAAGGTCAAAGATCCTGAAGGCCAAAGCTAACATCTGCTGTGACAAAGAAAAAAAATCATCCTCACCTGGTGGGTGGGCCTCATCCCATACACCAAGGACAAAACAGCAGAGGAAATGTAAATTCTCTCTCCCTAGGGGGCTGAGACATCCATTTTCTCCTGCTCAGGTCAGCGCCCTCAGACTGGGAACCCATGCCATCAGCCTCTTGATTTCCAGACCTTTTGATCTGTATTGAATTTCACCACAGGCTTCCCTGGTGGCTCAGATGGTAAAAAATCTGCCTGGATGGGGTGGGAGGTGGGAGGGAGGTTCAAAAGGGAGGTGACCTATGTACACCTATGGCTGATTCATGTAGATGTAAGACGGAAACCAACACAATATTGTAAAGCAATTATCCTTCAATTAAAAATAAATAAATTAAAAAAAAAAAAAAAGAATCTGCCTACAATGTAGGAAACCCAGGTTTGATCCCTGGGTCAGGAAGATCTCCTGGAGAAGAGAATGGCTAACTCACTCCAGTATTCTTGCCTGGAGAATTCCATGGACAGAGGAGCCTGGCGGGCTACACTCCATGGGGTCGCAATGAATCAAACACAACCGAGTGACTAACACCTTTTCCCAGATCTCCAGCTAACAGATGGCAGACTGTGGGACTTCTCCGCTTCTGTAATTGCCTGAGTCAGTTCCTGTAACAAATCTCCTCTTATCTTTCTCTTTATAGATCCTATTGGTTCTGTTTCTCTGGACAACCTTGACTAATGTGATAACCATAGAGTAATGTATTTTTTTATTTTATTACTTTTCTCAATTCCACAAAGCAAAGGAAAATGTATTTCAAACCTTTCAGATCATGACTCTCACTCACACCTCCAAATAAATAATTTTTGTTGCTTTTTGCCCCTGAGACAGGCTTGGGACCTGGGACACTTTGCTACAAAGCTTGCACCTGGATATACCTCTCCTTGAGCAACAAAATACAAAGAAACTATATAGGACTAGAAATAACTGCATGCATGCATGGTTAGGGCAAATTCTGGACCCAAAAGATACGAAACCCCCCAAAACCCAACTATCACTTTTGAGGAGCTGGGAGCAAAAACAGGGCGTTGGGAGCCAAAGCAGGGTACTGTAATAACCCCTACACACAACACCACCAGAGGGGTGGGCAAACCACCTAAGCTTCCCCTTGGACTTGACTCCTGAACACCACCCCTTTACCCTCACGCCACATAAGGAACCAACTCGCTACCCGCCTCCACTGGGAGTGAGCAAGGGAGCCTGTTACTGTTCTTGCTCCCCACTGCTGCAGCAGGAGCCCCAGTAAAACCTTGCCTGAATTTCTTGTCTGCCCTCTGATCAATTTCTGTTGATTGGGAAACGCCAAGAACCCTGGCTGGAAACACCCCTATCATCTTCCATTAAAGTTCTATGTTTTCCAGCCAAAGTCTCAGGTGGCATCAGAAGGGTGGTTGGAAAGGAACAAGGCAAGGTAGAGGGGACTTAAGGTTGTGGGGTTCAGAGGAGGGGGTGCCAATAAAGAGGTTGCAGAGGAGCTTACCAGGTGGCAGGGTACAGTACAGAGATGGAGCAGAGAGGGGAGTTGGGACTCAGTTTTGAGGAGTTGAGTCCTCACTACTGGGGTCTACTCTTAATGTTTCCCTTCACAGCAAGTGACTACAAATTGTCACTCACCATCTGGTTCTACAGGGATGAAGTCACTGCCCGCTGCAGCCACTGACCTTTGACACATCCTGAGAGGAGTTCAGAGTGGAGATCAGGAGGGAAGTACTCTGTACTCTGGGGAAAACTGGCAGAACAGGCCTTCAGATAGACATTTTCAGGAGAAGACTTTGTGAGTCCAATCTCTTCCATCTTCTTAGATGTAGAAAAACACGAACATCATGAATGGAGACAGCTATTCCTTGTGGCCAGCAGCCATCTTCTGCCAAAATGTGTGCTTGGTTGCACTTACCCTCTTCACCAAGCTCATTTATATGATGAGCCTGTAGGCTGCCTACATGATTAGCCGCTGCGAGTGCTCAGTATCAGGGTATGATCATTCTTGCAGCAATGACACACGGAGATAGGTGCTCCAGGGCCACAGCACTGCCTTTTCCAGCCAGGGCAAGCACCTGAGCTGAGTCACTGAGATTTACTCGATGCTACTTGGGTTCCAACGTGGGCACCATGAATAAAGCTCAGCCCAGCACCGTCGTTTTTGTTGGCTGAAGCAAGGTGTAGCTGTTGGCTGTAGGAGTGTCTCTGGTCCTTTCTCAGTGATGCAGGGACATGCTCCTGGGGCAGAGGTGGGATCACTGACGGGAGGGAGAGTTCTATGCCACCTGGGGGTCTTCTCTAGGACTCCATGGACCAGCAATAGCAATGTCAGTTTCTGCGTGTCTGGCTGGGTCTGCTGTGTGACTCTGGGTGTGGTTCTTGGGATCTTAGCCTCCACACTGCTTCTCTTGTCCTGCCCAGGGTTCTGTGAGCTCCCTAACAGCTGTGGAGGACAGTTTTTTGAGCTCAGTAGCTAGAGTCAACTCCTGATACTTGTGACCAAGAAACTCAATCTCAATAAAAGCTGGTTTGTTTTTTTTTTTGTCTTGTGCCATATGGGATTTTAGTTCCCTGACTAAGGATTGAACCTGCACCTTCTGCATAGGAAGCATGAAGTCTTAACCATTGGACCCCCCAGGGAAATTCCCAATGGAAGCTATTCTTAAAATATTACTTTTGCTGATGGACTGTTGTCTCTTCTTTTGCTTATCTGTTATTTTGTTGGCACTGTGGGAACTGGGGTGTGTGTGTGTGTGTGTGAACTTAGCAAAGGAAAACCATGAGAAGTTAGCCCAATTTTATGCTATTTTGACTCCTATAAAAACATGGTATAAAGTGTGTCTCAGGGTCCTGCTGGTTCAGTAAGTGAAAACACCTCCTTAAATATACTCATCTCCCAGTTCACCATTTCCTCTGCTGACTCTTCTACATGGATATCTGCAAGACGCAAAAGGGAATCAGAGAGGAGAACGTGATTAACATTTTCTGCCTCTGAATCAGGAACCCAGCCTTCAAGTGCTATTGATTTCCTTTCTGTTTGGAGAGGTTGTTACTTGCTCCGATGAAGGCTGAACTCAACTTTATCAGCTGTTTCAGCGCTGCCCCAGTGAGGATGTGCAGAACTCCCCTTGAGAGATCCAACAGCATCTCAGAGCTGTCAGCCCCACACCCCATGCATCTGTATCATACCCAAGATCTTGTTATCTTTTCCCAGCGTCACTGGCTATCAGAGTGGTGGTGCAGGGATGGAGGGAGCAAAGAAAAGGAAAGTGAAAAGAGGGATTTGCCATTTTCTTAAAGACCGGCTGTCAAAACCACAAAAATATTAAATAGGGAAGAAGAAATGACAAAACTTGCGTTCACTTCTGTTCAGTAACTTCTGAATCCTCTATCCAGACACACAAGCATTGTTTTTTTTAATGCCTGTGTGTGGAATACAGGGCCAGCAGTGAATAAGATGCAGATGTTCAAAACTGTGTCCATTCTCCAGGTGCTGGTTGGGTAGAGGAAGTGAGCACAGTGGGACTCATTTATAACCAGTGCTGGCTTCACAGGTGAGCACTGTCGTGGCCCCTGAAGGGCACTGATATTCTGAGTGCTAAGATGTTTGGTAAAACTGGACCATCTTCATCTGGTCTGTATCTAATCTCTGTCCTTCTGTTAACAAAACCATATACTTTGTGGAGGAGGGGAGTGAGCCCACCTTTAATCTGAGTTTTCCTTGGCTCTGGAGGTAGGCATTTGACCCAAGAAATTTATACACTTAGCAACAAATACGCTTAGACACTGCAGTGGCTTGATAAATAGACCCATAACACTGTGATCCAAACAGACTCAATTCTGAGTATTTTGTTTGAATGGTTAGCAAAAAAGAATGGTTCTTTTCACTGGAGGTCCTGAGAGATTATGGGCTTCTGAGATGGCACAGTGATAAAGAACCCGCCTGCCGGTGCAGGAGATGCAGGAGACTTGGGTTTGATCCCTGGGTCAGGAAGATTCCCTGGAGGAGAAAATGGCAACTCACTCCAGTATTCTTGCCTGGAGAATCCCCATGGACAGAGGAATTTGGCAGGCTACAGTCGATGGGGTCATAAAGACTTAATGATTTAATGACTAAACAAGAACAACTGAGAAATTATAGAGCTAGTCTGATGCTTCTGGTGGCCGTCATTCTGCCTGCCTGGGCATGGAATTAACACAGAGAAAGGAAGAACTGAGAACCCGAGATAGTGACAGCAATTGGAGGACTTCACAGGAGAGCCTGGATTCAGCTATACCTAAAGGTTCCCGGGCTTTTAATTGTATCTAGTCACACCTCTCCTTTTCTCTCTTAAACCATTTTGCATTGGATTTCTCATTACTTAGAACCAAACAAATTTCTACCACAGAAATTGTCATACTTTCCATGCTTTGTTTCATTCCTTGCTTCTTCTTTTTTTTTATCTTGTTTGACACTCAAATTTTCAAATTCTGTTGTTCTTATGTATTTTTTCCTTCCACTCAAATTTTCAGCTCTCTGCTAGCAATATTCGGAGAAGGCAATGGCACCCCACTCCAGTACTCTTGCCTGGAAAACCCCAGGGATGGCGGAGCCTGGTGGGCTGCCATCTATAGGGTCGCACAGACTTGGACACGACTGAAGCGACTTAGCAGCAGCAGCAGCTAGCAATATTGTCATGTTTCTTTTGGATTATAATGAATGAATCCGGCACTGGTGTTATTAAACAGCATCCAAATGAAGACATGCACTTCCCAGGTGGTTCTAGGGGGTAAAGAAGCCGCCTGACAATGCAGGAGACAGATAAGAGACGTGGGTTCGATCTCTGGGTCAGGAAGATCCCCTGGAGAAGGAAATGGCTCCCTACTCCAGTATTCTTGCCTGGAGAATTCCATGGACAGAGGAGCCTAGGGGGCTACAATGCATGGGGCTAAAAAGAGTGGGACATGACTGAAAGACTGAGCACACACAAATCAAGACATACGTGGACTTCACCTTGGCCAAAGTTGTCCCTGGTCCAAAGTTGCTTTGGAGGTGGCCACTTTGAGCTTTGTTTTTCTAAGCTCAGATATCTCCTTTGAAAGCTGATTTTTTACACACAGGGGTGTGGACTGAAGGGCTCTGTGCAATCTGAGAATTCATTTTATTTTTGCCAATTCACCAAAGGTTTAATATTTACACTCAAGTTTGTGCTTCTAAGGGAAAGTCATTGTTTTCACTTCCCTGGTTTCTACGATCCTTACAAAACTGAATGATAAGTCTACAATCCTGAAAACCTGCATTTGGAACTGAACAGATTCTGCTGTGACCCCTGGCATTTGTGCAATAAATATTTCTGCTGGGAGAAGAAATCTCATTTTATAGTCTGTCCTCCCTTCTCACAGAAGGAAACCTTTAATGAAGCCCATGGAGGCTGTTGGTCTTCCCTGGTGGCTCAGACAGTAAAGAATCTTCCTGAAATACAGGAGACCTGTTCAATCCCTGGGTTGGGAAGATCCCCTGGATGAGTGGATGGCAAGGCACTCCAGTATTCTTGCCTGGAGAATCCCATGGACAGAGGAGCCTGGCAGTCTACAGTCCATGGGGTCCCAAAGAGTCAGACACAACTGAGTGAATAACGCAGAAGCTATGCCTTACTCCAGAGACCAGCTGGACAATACCCAGAAGCAGAGGGAAAAGGATTCTGACCTTCCCTTTGGGGGCCATGTCTCTGAACGCGTGGCTGAACTGAATTTTGCTCCTGAGAAAGGCGAAGTTCCACTTTGAACTAGAAGCACAGGGCGCACTGTGCACTGTTACATGGAGAGCAGTTATGCAGGGGGCAGCCTCAGAATCATTAGAATACATTACAATTCTTATCAAATGAGCATTTGGACGTCATGGGTGACAAGGACCAGAGTACGGCCACGGGGCCGGAAAGGGGTTTCCATGGCAACACTGCTTGGCTGATAACGCCAACCACAGAGATCACAAATGAGTGGCTAGCTCTTTCGAACAAGATCCGCCTCCTTGACTGAAATCCTGCTTTTATTCCCTGCTCCTGAATGGGCATCTCCCATTCGTATTTTCAAATAGTGCAGTTCAGTCGCTCAGTCATGTCCGACTCTTTGTGACCCCATGGACTGCAGCACGCAAGGTTTCCCTGTCCATCACCAACTCCCAGAGCTTACTCAAACTCATGTCCATTGTGTCAGTGATGCAATCCAACCATCTCATCCTCTGTCGTCCCCTTCTCCTCCCACCTTCAATCTTTTCCGGCATCAGGGTCTTTTCCAATGAGTCAGTTCTTCTCATCAGGTGGCCAAAGAATTGGAGTTTCAGCTTCAGCATCAGTCCTTCCAATGAATATTCAGGACTGGTCTCCTTTAGGATGGACTGGTTGGATTTCCTTGCAGTCCAAGAGATTCTCAAGAGTCTTCTCCAACACCACAGTTCAAAAGCATCAGTTCTTCGGTGCTCAACTTTCTTTACAGTCCAACTCTCACATCCATACATGACTACTGGAAAACTATAGCTTTGACTAGACCGAACTTTGTTAATATCATTTGTAACTCAACAAGGTTGGTTATGTTAAGGCCGACTTTCTTTTTAAGAGAATGGAAAAGGCGGGAGAATCCACCAATGTCTCTGGGCCCCACTTACCCTCACTAAGTATCAGAAGGATGAGAATGTGGCTGCCCAAGGCCGGGGGAGGGGCCCCAGCTCAACTGCCATGTTAGTTGGATACTATTGGCTTGACCCCCAACATTTGCAGGGGTCAGGAGCAGTGTTTATGGAGGCCCACATACTATGTGTAAATATTTAAATGTTATTGATCAGACCAATTATTTTATTGTATATAGTTTTATTTATTGTATATAAATAAATTTATGTTGTATATAGGACTTCCCTGGTGGCACTAGAGGTAAAGAACTCGCCTGTTAATGCAGGAGACTCAAGAGATGCAGGTTCGATCCCTGGATCATGAAGATCCCCTGGAGAAGGAAATGGCAACTTACTCCAGTATTCATGCCTGGAGAATCCCTTGGACAGAGGAACCTGGTGGGTTATGGTCCATGAGCATGCAAAAAGTTGGACACAACTGAAGCGATAAATAAATTTATATGTATAAATTTATGTGTATAATTTTTATTATATATAGTTTTATTTTAAATTTTATTTTTATTGTGTATAGTTTTGTTTATTTTAAAAATTTATTTTTATTGTCTATAGTTTATTTTTAATGTATTTTTATCACACATAGTTTTATTTACTTTTAATCTTATGTAGTTTTATTTTTTAATATATTTTCATTGGAATATAGCTGCTTTACAATGTTATATTAGTTTCTGTTGTACAGCAAAGTGAATCAGCCGTACATATATATATTATCCCTTTTTTTGGATTTCCTTCCCATTTGGGTCACCACAGAGCACTGCGTAGAGTTCCCTGAGCTATTCAGCAGGTTTTCATTAGTTATCTATTTTATTGATAGTGTATGTATGTCAGTCCCAGTCTCCCAGTTCATTCCACCCCCTCTTCCCCCCTTGAGGTCCACATCTGATTTCTATGTCTCTATTTCTGCACTGATCAGGCTAATCACTAAATGAAATGTGTGCCACCCCCGACCTTGACACTGTACCTTCATGACAACCGAGACAGTCAGGCTTGATGGAATAGCCTAAAGATCCTTCATAGTCATCTGCAGAAAATGTCTGAACAAGGAAATCTGGCCCCGGATGCCTGGCCCATGGTCCTCCCCCACCTCCTCCTTCCCACATCTGTCTCTCAAACTTGCAGAGAACTTACCTGCACACCTGTACCACCTGTCCTGCAGACCCCCTGCAGACACCGGCCCCCAGGGCCAGGCTGGGCACCCAGGCTTCCTTGTCGTCCCTTCAGAGTCTGGCCTCTAGAAGAGGCCCTTGCTGGCCTGGAAGTAAGGCTGGGACTTATACTGGGGATCCTGTGGTCCTGATATCTGGAATATGATCCAAAGGGGAGCCCCAAACTCCTAGTAGGCATGTTCCATTGGCATTAATTTCCTCTGGCTGCTGTAACAAAATACCAAAGACTGACTGGCATAAAGTACAAAAATTAATTTCTTGGGAATGCCCTGGCAGTCCAGTGGTCAGGACTCCGTGCTTCCCCTGCAGGGGGCACGTGTTTGATCCGTCACTGGAGAACTAAGATCTTACATGCCACCTGGTGTGGTTAAAAAATGAAATTGATTTCTTCATAGTGCTGGAGGCTGATGAAGGTCTTGGCAGGTTTGGTTTACTCTGAGGCCCCTCTCCTTGGTTGGCAGATGGGCACCTTCTTGCTCCGTCTTCATGTGGTCTTTCCGCTGTGTGTGCTCACCCTGGTGTCTCTTATTGATTTGATTTACTTATTTGTGGCTGTGCTGGGTCTTTGTTGCTGTGTGGGCTATTCTCTAGTTGCAGCGAGCAGGGCACTCTTAATTGCAGTGCTTGGGCTTCTCATTGCAGTAGCTTCTCTTGTGGAGCATGGGCTCTGGGACGCATGGGCTCTGTAGTTTCAGCTCCCGGGCTCCAGAGCGCAGGCTTAGTAGTTGCTCCAAGGCATGTGGGATCTTCCTGGATCAGGAATGGAACCTGTATCTCCTGCCTCGGCAGGCAGATTCTTTACCACTGAGCCACCAGGGAAGCCCTGGTGTTTCATTTTATGACCAAATCATCTCTCCTTATAAGAACACGAGTCACGTCAGATTAAGGGCTACTCTAATAGCCTAATTTAACTCAATCATCTCTTTAAAGGGCCTATCTTTAAATACAGACACATTCTGAGAGATTGGGAGTTAGGGCTTCAACATATGAAACTGAGGGAGATTATATTTCATCACATCACAGCCTCCTTTCCTGGGAGGGACACAGGCCTATAATAATACCCAGGTGGAGGAGAGCCAGACCAGGGTCCCCCGTGCAGTGTGGGCCCACCGTGCCTGGGTGGGAGGGTACTGCTGGGCTTTCTGTGTGCTCACCACTAAAGCTAATGGTCTGGTCCCCTGGTTTTGGTGACCTCCTCTCACAGCTGGATCCTTTAAATGCTAGTCTCAGATCCTCCTTGACACAGAACACTTTTGTATCTGCCTGTCACACTTATTCAACGATGAGCATGGCTGGGATGCAGTGGCATTTTGCCAATATTAAGGGGCTATTTCCTTGGAAGGAAAGTTATGACCAACCTAGATAGCATATTCAAAAGCAGAGACATTGCTTTGCCAACAAAGGTCCGTCTAGTCAAGGCTATGGTTTTTCCAGTGGTCATGTATGGATGTGAGAGTTGGACTGTTAAGAAGGCTGAGCGCTGAAGAATTGATGCTTTTGAACTGTGGTGTTGGAGAAGACTCTTGAGAGTCCCTTGGACTGCAAGGAGATCCAACCAGTCCATTCTGAAGGAGATCAGCCCTGGGATTTCGTTGGAAGGAATGAGCTAAAGCTGAAACTCCAGTACTTTGGCCACCTCATGTGAAGAGTTGACTCATTGGAAAAGACTGATGCTGGGAGGGATTGGGGGCAGGAGGAGAAGGGGACGACAGAGGATGAGATGGCTGGATGGCATCACCGACTCGATGGACATGAGCTTGAGAGAACTCCGGGAGTTGGTGATGGACAGGGAGGCCTGGAGTGCTGTGATTCATGGGGTCGCAAAGAGTCGGACACTACTGAGCAACTGAACTGAACTGAACTGAAGGGGCTATTGGTTCAATTGAAAATGGTATAGTACATGTGCCATGCAAGAATGGGGGATGATGTGGGACAATGGCATTGAAATATGTATAATATCGTATATGAAACGAGTCACCAGTCCAGGTTTGATGCACGATACTGGATGCTTGGGGCTGGTGCAATGGGACGACCCAGAGGGATGGTATGGGGAGGGAGGAGGGAGGAGGATTCAGGATGGGGAACACATGTATACCTGTGGCGGATTCATTTTGATATATGGCAAAACCGATACAATATTGTAAAGTTAAAAAATAAAATTAAAATAAAAAATAAAAAAGAATGGATACATGTATATATATATGTATGGCTGAGTCCCTTTGCTGTTCACTGGAAACTACCACAACACTGTTAATCACCTATACCTCAATGAAAAAGGTTTATGGTGTTAAAAAAGTAATAAAGTAAAAAATTTTGAAAAAGGAAGTGGTCCACTCAGGACTTCCTGTGTGGTCCAGTGGTTAAGAATGCCTCTTCCACCACCACCACATACATACACAAAAGTAATATGTCTTCAAATGCAGGGAATGTGGGTTCCATCCCTGGTGGGAGAACTAAGATCCTACTAAATAAAAATTAATTAGATGAATTAAATTTTAAAATAATAAATAAATTTTACAAGAAAGAAAGAAAGTGGTCAGTTCATAGAAAGTCACACATGTGTTGCAGGATTCATGATTTTCAGAACTAAAGGAAAGAGGGAAAGAAATCGACCTGTTATTGATGGCAAAAGCAGCCGTTACTCAAAGAGGGTATAGTTCTCTTCACCAGGGAGATGCCGGAAACGACTATTTCTGGTGGAAAAGCTCTTTTTGATTTATCTAAAGATCCAGAGTTGACAATTTGGGCCAAGGATGCACAGAACTGAGGTTGATGTTTCTGCCCTCTTTCTTGAGCTGAGTTTGATCATTAGCGAAAATGGAAAAATTAGCAGTCAACTCCCCCTTTGCCGGCTCCTTGCAAAATGGAAACCAGTACAGCAGACACGTGCTGCACTTGCTGACCTGCTCCAGCCGGGTCTTTGAGGTCTGACAAATCTCACAGGAGATAATTCTGCTTCAATCTTTCTGACCAGGAACAAAGACAAAAATGGTAGATTTTGCTGAACACAAATCATCAAAGAAAATTCCCAGTCTATCACAGGCCTATATCCCCAGGATGCACCTTTGTGTCTTCTGATCCAGTCTCAACGTGGCAAAAAAAAGAAAAAACACGTGTTTCCTCCTTGTTGAAATCAGGAGTTTTACTGATACCATCCCTCCTCACTGAGTCATTTAAATGAGCCAGGCCCTGGGCTGAGTGTTTTGCTGCGTGAAACGAGAACACCTTTCCAGTGACATTGAACTTAGGCATCTTTCCATTTGACAGCTGAGCAAACTGAGGATGAAGGTCATTGAGCAATTTGCTAAACTGTGGCAGGTGGCTCAATGGTAGAGAATCCGCCTGCCAATGCAGGAGATGTGAGTTCAATCCCTGGGTCAGGAAGATCCCCCGGAGAAGGAAATAGCAACCCACTCCAGTATTCTTACCTGGAGAATCCCCTGGATAAAGGAGCCTGGTGGCCTACGGTCCATAGGATTGCAAAGAGTCAAACAGGACTTAGTGACTAAACAACAACAACTTAGGTAGAATGTGACCTGGGCCAATCAGATTTTCTCATTTTTTAAAAAGTGTACAATTCAGTGATTTTCAGTATATCCACAGAACTGGAAAAGCATCACCACAATCAATTTTGGAACATTTGCATCATCCCCAAAAGAAACCCCTTCATTTTCTTGTCCTAATTCTCAGCCCTAAGCAACAACAACTTACTGTCTCCATGGCTTGGCCTATATCTATATATATATTTTTCTCTTTTTTGGCTGAGCACTTGGTATAGTTCCCCAACTAGGGATCAAACCCATGTCCCCTGCATTGGAAGAGCAAAGTTTTAACCATTGGACCGCCAGGAAAGTCTGGTTTTGCCTATTTTTGACTTCGTATAAATGGGATCAAACAATACAGGTATTTTGAACCTGTCTTCTTTCAATTGGCATCAGAATTTCAAGGTTGATCCATGTCATAGCATGTGTCAGAATTGGATTTCTTTTCATGGCTGGGTAATATTTTATTGCATGGCCATTTTGTTCATCTGTTGATGGATATTTAGGTTGCTTTTGTCTCTTTGCTATTGTAAATAGTGATACTGTGAGCATTTGTATACAAGTTTTGTATGAATACCCATTTTCATTTCTTTTTTTAAAAAAAAATTTGAGGTATGATTGACACCTTAAAAAAAAAAATATATATATATATATATATATCCATGCATGGATATATCATTGCCAAGATCTTTCAGTTTTCCTCTCATTCCATTTCCTGGAATATTAAAATAAATCCCTCCATTTTTCTTCCTGAAGAAATTCCCCAGTGAGACATTGACCTCTTACTTAATTTGAATGACTGCTCCCTCCCCTATTGCAGAGATAAGCAGTTTTCTTTCTAGTTAATGCCTAGGTTGGTTCTATCCTCTCTTGGGCCCTCTATCTTTGGGGTTTTCACCCTCATCTTCATCCACAACTTACATCTTCAATAATGTGCTGCATTTAGGAGTCTTTTCATATTTGAACATGATCTTACTTTACCCTCACCCTTATATGATAGTTTGGCAAGGCTTAAATATCTAAATCCAAAGAGATTTTCTTCTTAGAATTTTTAAAGAAGTTTTATTGAAATTGATTTACAATGTTGTGTTAGGATTTTTAAATTTTTAATTAAATTAATCGATTAATTTTTTCCCCCTGCATGCTTAGGGGATCTTAGTTCCCCAACCGGCGATCAAACCTAGGCCCACGCAGTGAGAGCGCTGAATCCTGACTACTAGACCGCCAAAGCATTTCCTGTGTTATCTTCAGGTGTACAACAAAGTGATTCAGTTATACATACATATATAGTTATTCTTTTTCATATTATTTCTATTATAGATTATTGCAAGGTATTGAGTAAAGTTTCCTGTGCTATACACTAGGTCCTTGTTAGTTATCTATTTACTTTGATTTTTGAAAGAATTATTCCACAGTTTAGTAGCATTGAGCATCGCTGATGAGGAGTTTGATGCCAGCTTGATTCTAAGTTCCTTTCTAGGTGAATTTTCTCCCTCCTGTAACTTTTAAGACATTCTTTTCATCTTGAGAGTTCTTAAATCTCATGAGGATAATGTGGGTGTTTTAAAAATGTGTTCTGTTTCCATGAGATGAACTCTCTTATTCTAAGATTCATGTCTCTCTATTGCTCTGGAAATTTTTAGTGTTTCTTTGATATTTTTCCTTCCTTCCATTAGCTCTAGCGGCTCTTCATAGTGGCTGGCTTACTCTATATTCTGGGAAAATTCCTGCAGCTCTTTTTCCAACCATTCAACTTAATTTTTAGTTTAGTTTCAGCAATGTTACTTTTAAATTTCCAAGAGCACTCTTTTGGTTGGTGTTACCTGTTCGCGTCTTTGTCATAGTCTTATTTTCTAGGTAGTTGCTTTGAAAATGGTAATTAGGATTTCCTTAAGCTCTCTTCTATTCTCTGAAATATCTTGGTTTCTTACCTGGTCAATTCATCTGCTTACTTTTACTAATCCTTGCTTTTCTTTATGTGTCTTCTTCTCTTTGGCAGTCAGTCCATCTTTGGGAACAGCTTATCCACATTTAAAAAATTGGCCAGTTTGCTCTCCAGGTATTTTGCAACATTGAAACACCCACCAGCCTGTTGGGTGACATTCCTGTCTCCATACTCTCCTCAATTTGGAGTGACTTCAGTAAAGCAATCACAATGATAACCGTTACCAATGTGGAAGAGGACAGATTATGGACTGCTTTTGTTTACAATCATTTGACTATTTTTGAGATGCTTACTGATTCTTTATATATCTTCTTTTGCCCTAAGTAACTGGTCAGTAAATAAAACAGCAAGGAATCAAGGAAGAGAGGGTCAGAAGAGAAATTCTTTGACATCCTTAAGTTCACATTAAATACCATCCCTCTTGGGAGCAAGAAATGATATATTTTTCTGGAGGGCCATTTGACAATATATACCTAAGGCACTCAAAGTATATGCTATTTGTATTGTAAAGCCTCAAGATGCTCACTGAAATGCCATTTATAATAACATAAAATTGGAAACTACCTAAATATCAAAAATATTGATTTAAATGAATTGTACTATATCCACATAATAGAATACTATGCAGCTACTTAAAAATGATTCCAAGAAAACTGTCATCATTATTGAAATACAGCAGATTATAAAACAGTGTGGTATGACCCTGCTTTTGTAAAACATATTTATTTGAATTTTTAATATAGAATAAAAGACTGAAAAAACTAAAAAAAAACATTCTTCTTTTTCTGCTCCCCAAGTCTAATTGCTTGGCATTACCTCTTCTCACTTCCCCTCAATGATAAGTAATAATAAGTAAGTGAGATGAGTTACTCTATTCAAATGGGAAGAGGGACAAATTAATCAAGACCAAAGAGGAGACAGTACCTTCTCTAAAGCTGCAGAATTTGCTCAGCTAATGAGAAAGGAGCTCTTTTGGATGCTGTTCTCTTTCGTCTTCTCTGATCTATTCTCGCCATTGCATTTGAAATTTCTACCTTTTTCATTAAATTGCTCCAAATGAGGAGAAATCACCAAGTTCCAGAGGTACCTCTTCGGAAGTCGTAAAGCCAGCTCTTTAGAAATGCAGGCGCATATTGTATCAGACAAAAAACCCTCATTATTTGGGCATGCTTAAAATTATTCAGACCTGGGCACACAAAGCGGGGTCAGGAACAAATGGGACACGACTGCAGATACCTCAGTTTGCTGGAGGGAGCCTTGCAAACCAGACTGAGAGAAAACAGAATAAGAAGAAAACACACAAAGTTTATGCTGGGAAGAACTTAATGATGAGTAACTCAAAAGGGTGGTGAGAACTTGGGTTTATAAAGCGTTCATGTTGATGTTTAAGAGGAAACAACATCATTCTGTAAAGCAATTTTCCTAAAAATTAAATAAATTTAAAAAATTCTTTATTTTTTATGTTTTGCTATGCATCAAGGCTGTATATTGTCACCCTTCTTATTTAACTTCTATGCAGAGTACATCATGAGAAATGCTGGACTGGAAGAAGGACAAGCTGGAATCAAGATTGCCGGGAGAAATATCAATAACCTCAGATATGCCTTATGGCAGAAAGTGAAGAGGAACCAAGAAGCCTCTTGATGAAAGTGAAAGTGGAGAGTGAAAAAGTTGGCTTAAAGCTCAACATTCAGAAAACGAAGATCATGGCATCTGGTCCCATCATTTCATGGGAAATAGATGGGGAAACAGTGGAAACAGTGTCAGACTTTATTTTTTGGGCTCCAAAATCACTGCAGATGGTGACTGCAGCCATGAAATTAAAAGACGCTTACTCCTTGGAAGGAAAGTTATGACCAACCTAGATAGCATATTCAAAAGCAGAGACATTACTTTGCCAACAAAGGTCCGTCTAGTCAAGGCTATGGTTTTTCCAGTGGTCATGTATGGATGTGAGAGTTGGACTGTGAAGAAAGCTGAGTGCCAAAGAATTGATGCTTTTGAACTGTGGTGTTGGAGAAGACTCTTGAGAGTCCCTTGGACTGCAGGGAGATCCAACCAGTCCATTCTGAAGAAGATCAGTCCTGGGATTTCTTTGGAAGGAATGACGCTAAAGCTGAAACTCCAGTACTTTGGCCACCTCATGGGAAGAGTTGACTCATTGGAAAAGGCTCTGATGTTGGGAGAGATTGGGGGCAGGAGGAGAAGGGGACGACAGAGCATGAGATGGCTGGATGGCATCACTGACTCGATGGATGTGAGTCTGGATGAACTCCAGGAGTTGGTGATGGACAGGGAGGCCTGGCGTGCTGCAATTCATGGGGTCGCAAAGAGTTGGACACGACTGAGCGACTGAACTGAACTGAACTGATGCTGGGTTTTTGTTGCTGTGTGTGGGCTTTCTCTACTCTCTAATTGCGGTGCTTGGGCTTCTCATGTTGCAGCTTCCAGGCTCTCAAGGACAAGCTCAATAGCTGTGGCACTGGGGCTGAGTTGATCTGTGGCTTGTGGGGTCTTCCTGGATCAGGGATTGAACCATGTCTCCTTCACTGGCAGGCACATTCTTTACCACTGAACCACCCAGAAAGTCCAGGTTTATAAAGTATCTTAACAAGAAGACAGTCATTTTGTACAGAAGTGATGTGACAAAGGAAAGCGACTTTGAGCTTCTAGGGACAGCACATTGTTTGAAGGTGAATATACAGGGGAAATTAAAGGGGGAAAAAGACTAGTTAGTAAGGTTTATTATGTAAATTTCCCTGGTGCTTTCTCTGGGCTGATAAGGTTCTATTTAGAGTCATGTCTGGTGATTCAGAATCTTCCTGCTCTTACTGAAGGGGAAGGACAGCAAGTTTTGCTTATGTTTACTTCTTTTTAAATTGTTTTCAGCTCAAAATGATTGGAGTGGCATATCCTTAACTTTTTCGAATACCACGGAGCCCTTGGAACATGGTGAGTCCAAATTGAGATTTGGCTTCCCAGGTGGTACTAGTGGTAAGGAACCCACCTGCCAATACAGGAGACGTAAGAGACGTGGGTTTGATCCCTGGGTCAGGAAGACCCCCTGGAGGAGGGCACGGCAACACACTCTAGTATTCTTGCCTGGAGAATCCCAAGGACAGAGCAGCCTGGCGCACTGCAGTCCATGGGGTCGCAGAGTCGGAAACGACTGAAGAAACCTAGGACACACATTCAGCATTTTACTACAGATTTATGCTATTTACAGAGGATGGGCTGGACTTGGAAGATTTGCTACAAAAATACAAAATATCCATTAACAATTTTTTACTTGATTACATGTCAAAAGAATAATAGTTTAGGTAATTGAATTAAACAAAATATATTAAAATTAATCTTTTTTTTTTTTTACTTTTCAAAATGTGGCTTCTAGAAAATTTTAACTCACATATATGGCTTACATTGTGTTTTTTATAGTCAAGTTTTAAAAACTTTTTATTTTATATTGTGTGTGCTATGTGCCAAGTTACTGTCTGACCCTTTTGTGATGCTGTGGACTGTAGCCCACCAGGCTCCTCTGTCCAAGGGATTCTCCAGGCAAGAATATAGGAGTGGGTTGCCATGCTTTCCTGCAGGGGATCTTCCCAACCCAGGAATCAAATCCGCATCTCTTGTGGCTCCTGCATTGACAAGGCTAATTCTTTACCACTAGAGCCACCTGGGATTAGTGGTTATTTTATATGGGAGTGTGCTCAGTCGCTTGGTCGTGTCTGACTCTTTGTGACCCCATGAATTGTAGCCTGCCAGGCTCTTATATCCATGGAATTTTCCAGGCAAGAATCCTGGAGCGGGTTGCCATTTCCTTCTCCATTGTATGGGAGTATAGTCCATTAACAATGTTGTGATGGTTTCAGGGGAACAGTAAAGGAACTCAGCCATACATATGTTCCTCCCCCAAACTCGCCTCTCATACCCTTTCTCCCCCAAACTCCCCTCCTACCCAGACTGGCACGTAACATTGAGCGAGGTCCCTGTGCTATACAGTATGTCCTTTTTGGTTATTCACTATGTTTTTATTAGACAGAGCTTGTCTAAGAGCACCGGGCAATGTCTCATATCTAATCCCACAGAACCTGTTTATTGAGAAGCTGGTATGTGCAAAGCACAGGATACCCAAGAGGGAACAAGGAGAGAATCAGGTCTCCTGTGCTGAGGGTACCCCTGAATTAGGAAATGACTGATCCAGGCTTCCAATCCAGGCTTTTGAATTGTACAAAGTCCCCCATCACCTTCTCCTTGATCTGGTGTTAGAATTCCATGTCCTCTCCATCTCGTCAGGATGGTTGTCCCTACCCCAATCCATCGTCTGTACTTTGCCAACAAAGAGTCTGTCCTGAGCAGGTTGGAGCAGGAAGCAAGTGGCTCTGTGTGATCATCACGCGTGTGTCAGAGCAGGCGTGGGTGGTCACGTGCCTATGTGTGGTCTGCCCAACCTCTGGACACATAGAATTGTCGCAGACACTTACAGAGGCATCTGTCTAGAAAACAGAGCCCTCAACTTCTCAAATCCTTTCTCACTGCCTCACCATTTGGGGAGTGACCCAGTACCTGCCCACCTGGCCAGAGCAGTCTGCCGTCCTTAGCGGCCCTGGGGGACAGGAAAGTGCCAAAGGTGTTTGCACTTGCTTGATGGCTGAGAGGAGCAGTTATCTCATTGGTTGCTCAAGAAGAAGCAGGACTCTTCAATTAACTAAAAAGAGAAAACAGATCCAAGTAGATGACACAGGGTGTTAGATCTGGGGAGGGAGCGAAGATGGGATGGGGTCCCAGCTAATCAGAGATTTCACAGGTAATCAGGCTTAGCCCCTCTGTGGCTGACTCTTTGGTTCTGACCTTTCATTTCAGAATTGAAATGGAGCTCAAGATCTTTCCCGAACAATGGGCTCAGTGTTCCTCAATTAGGCGTTTGTTGTGTGGCCTTCCAGGCAGTGAGAATGGCACACCTTCTTTTTGCAGAGTGTCTCCTAACCTGCAGCAGGAAATCTGCAGGGTCAGGAGAGGGACTGAGAGTAAGGTCTGCAGGTCTGGGGATTTGACTCCACTCTCAACACTTTTTATTCATTCATTTATTTATTTGACTGTGTTGGGTCTTAGTTACGGCATGAAGGCTGCAGAGTGTGTGGGCTTGGTAGTTGCAGCATTCACTGTGGCATGTGGGATCTTACTTCCCTGACTAGGGATTGAACCTGTGTCCCCTGCACTGGAAGGCGGATTCTTAACCATTGGACCACCAGGGGAGTCCCTTGACTCCTTGTTTGAAATCTGCTTTTGTGCTTTAGGTCCAAGAAAAGTCTGATTGGCAGGGCCTCATCCTTCCCTGATTCAGAGAGATCAGAGCAAACTCATGAACAGCTCACATTTATTGAACACTCATCAGGTATGCAGTGCTAAATAGCTGACTCGCGTATTGTTCTATATAAGGGGCACTGTAGAGCAGTGGTTAGAGGCTTGTAAATAATGGTGGAATTTAAGAGTTTGTGCCAAAGAATTCTTTATTTTAGGACTGAGTTAGACATTCTAACCCATTCAAGTGGTGGAATCAGATTGGCACGAGGTCTGTTTGATTCTTGAATCTTGCCTTGACCACCATCTGTGAAAAGAAGGATATACTGAATCCTTCACATGAATGAAATTAGTTGGAAACCAACAGCTCACCTGGGCCACTTCTTATCTTGACATTTGCCTGAATTCAGGTGAGGTCTCCCGAGGCATCTTAAGTCCTAAATGTTGAGCTAAGGGTATAAATCCCAAAGTGCACTGCCTATTCAGAATTCGCTTTATCTTTAACCCTGCCTCCTGTAACCCTGTGTACTTTGCTCTATATGCCAGTATGTTCCTGAATATTATGTGTTGAGCAAAAATCACATTAGAAATATCGCGCATATGTTTCCTCTAAAGACTCTTCTATGGGTCTTTTAGTGGAGCAAAGCTTTGAGGACAGAGATTGATCAATGCCATGTTAAAAAATTAAATGTAGCAAATACAGATTGTAATATTCAACTCAAGTCTGTGATACACACATCTTAGTTTTCCTACAGTCATTCAATTTCTGTTAAAGAGTGCGTGTGTGCTCACTCGTTCAGCCGTGTCCAACTTTTTGTGACCCTATGGACTATAGCCCGCCAGGCTCCTCTGTCCATGGGATTCTCCAGGCAAAAATACTGGAGTGGGCTACAGTGTCCTCCTGCAGGGGATCTTCCTGACCCAGGGATTGAAACCATCTCTCTTAAGTCTCTGTATTAGCAGGCGGGTTCCTTAGCACTGGTGCCACCTGGGAAACTCTCTGTTAAGGCAGACATACCTAAAACCTACCTCAAAGAATTTCCTTAGCCACCAACATGATTTGTTGCAAAGGACTTTGTTGCATGTAGGAGTAGCGTGGAAATGGGGAATGGTCTTCCATAGCCCCATCAAGTTTTCTTCAGACCTGGTAAGGAATAGATGCATTAGGATTATCCTGGAGTATCCTAGAGCAGCCTGGGAGTCAGTTGAACATGAGCTGGACCTAGAGGAAAGTTGTGCTGGGATGAAGAATGACCCAGCAGATGCCTATATGGATACATGGCCCCAGTAGACATGGTCCCCACCCTCCACTCCCCTGGTAATACTTCAGCTTATTGAATCTTAGAGGCACCCTTGGGGAGCAAGGAGGAAAATCTGAATTACTTGAAATTAAGTTCTTGTCCCTAAAGGTAAAAGACTTCATAAGAAAAATTAATTTCAGTTACAGAGGGGAAAAAAAGAAAATGATATATATTTTTTTACATACTGAGTTTGTGGCCTAAAAGCCACTCCATCAGAAATAAGTTTTCATATCTTGAGGTTGTTTAAATTAGAAGCCCATGTGCTTTTACTGAAGTCATTTATTTATTATTTAAATCAATTATTAAGAAGTAGAAGATTCTAGAACTTTCCATGTCAGCTCAAGGCCATGAGTGTCCATGATACAGACAGGGAATAGTAATAATTTAGGGTAGACATGAGGAATAGCATCTTGTGTGCTGCTTCTGAACTTTGAGTGATTACAACTTTTCTTTCTCATGCAATTGATCTTCCTGTATTGGGAAACGCCTGGTTGATTTTTAAACAATGCTTTGCATCCCAGGAATTGTAGTCCTCAAATTTTTATATAATCACAGGGTCTGCTGCAATTTATGTCTGCTTTCCTGGGTGTGAAATGATCAAAAACTCCCCTGGAATAAGGCACTTCACTTGTACCAGGTAGAAAGACACAGGAAATGTTGAGAAATAAGACGACAACTTATTAAAAATACACACAAAATACACGACACAAGCACTGACACGTTGAGGAAGGACGATGACTCCACATCCCTGATGTTCCGACCCCGACTCCACACGGAACTGGCATTCTGCTGATTAAGGGCTTGAAAATTCCACAGCATTTCTAGAGAAGCCGTTTGTTGGAGTATTTTTTTTAAATTATTCAGTCATCATCTTAGTAAATAGTTGGGCTGTTGGTCAATTGCACAAGTAAAAGTCCCAGCATTCTTTCCTTTTTCTTAACCCTAGGGTGGTGCTAGTGGTAAAGAACCTGCCTGCCAATGCAGGAGACATGAAGGATGTGAGTTCGATCCCTGGGTCAGGAAGATCCCCTGGAAGAGGGCTTGGCAACCCACTCCAGTATTCTTGCCTGGAGAATCCCATGGATATTGGAGACTGGTGAGCTACAGTCCTTCGGGTCACAAAGAGTTGGACAAAAGTTCATTCAAAAGAGGCACCCAAGTGGAGCTGGGGAAGTGAGAGGAGAAAAGGAAGGGAGCTAGTGCAGGGAGTGATGAGCTCTGTTCTGATGGAAATCTCTCCCCAAAGCTCTCCTCTCCTGTAATGTTACTGATCTTTTCGGCACCATTCAGGGAAACTCACTCTCCTGTTTAGAACCTTCCAGAGGGCTCCCATGATGCCCGATCCACTTCCTCTGTCCTTCTGGGCTGGCATCCTTCTCCATCATCTCCTTCTGGACTCTGCCTCACAGACACACTGGCATTTCTCTAGTTCTCAAATACAACAATCCACTCATTCTTGCTTCAGGACTTTCCGCCTACCATTCTTTGTCTTGTTACCCAGGAATAGCTGGATTTAATACTAAATTCTGAGCTTAAGTGTCGTCTCATGCCCACCCTGTGGGAAGTGGCACCCTTACACACCTGGCAGCCAGTGATTCCTCACCACTTTGTTTATTTCCTTCATAGCACTGTATTTTCATAGTCTGATGTGAAAGTCACCCAGTTGCATCCAACTCTTTGCAACCCCATGGACTATACAGTCTATGAAATTCTCCAGGCCAGAATACTGGAGTGGGTAGCTGTTCCCTTCTCCAGGGGATTTTCTCAACCCAGGGATTGAACCCAGGTCTTCTGCATTGCAGGCAGATTCTTTAACAGCTGAGCCATTAGGTAAGCCCAAGAATACTGGAGTGGGTAGCCTATCTCTTCTCCAGCAGACCTTCCCAACCCAGGAATCGAACCGGAGTCTCCTGTATTGAAGGCGGATTCTTTACCAACAGCATTTCAGATTTAGCTCATGTTTGTTTATCTATGTTCCCTACAAGACTATATGCTCTATGTGGATAAAGATACTAACCCTCTTGTCTACTATTCAAAGTAGACGAGTGCCTTTTATTTTTTCCCGACAATGCAGTATATGGGGTTCTACTTACCTCATCAAGGATCTGACCTGCACCCGCTGCAGTGAAAGCACAGAGTCCTAACCCTGGACCACCCCGGAAGTCTTAATAGATATGTATCTGTTAGCTATGTGCCTCCTTCGAATGAACTTTCCCCAAAGTAATCACTCTCTCCCACATCCTTGTCCCAGCTTTTGCTTCTGGAGGAACTCAATCTAAGATGCAAGACCAGCAGGATTTGCTAGATCATGCATGCATGTTAAGTCGCTTAAATCGTGTCCGACTCTTTGTGACACCATGGACTGTAGCTCACCAGTCTCCGACGTCCATGGGATTCTCCAGGCAAGAATACTAGAGTAGGTTACCGAGCCCTCACACACACACACACACATACACACACATTCTTTTTACAGATTCTTTTCCATTACAGATTATTACAAGATACTGAGTATAGTTTCCTGTGTTATACAGTAGGGCCTTGCTGGTTATCTAGTTTCTATATAGTAATGTGTATCTATTGAGTGTCTTACAGAAAGTCCTCAGTAGATATTTGTTGAATGAACAGATGAATGAATTTCATCCTGTCGGCGCCCTGGTTTTCCTGACTATATCACGGCTAACTCCAGACTGTCACATTTTATGTAACGACTCTCTCTTTCCACGGCTGAAGCTTTGAAAGCCACAGCATCCTGAGACTGTGTTCTTGCCATGCAACCTGGCCCAGCTCTTCCAATCCCACACTTCACTCAGAGCACCACAGAAAAGAGAGAAAATGCAAATCTGGACCCTGAACTTAACCTGAATTTTTTAAATCAATGAAATTTCACAGTCTGGTAATTTCTTTCCACCCAAATGCCCTCTTTGACGGAGGACAAAAAGGCTTTTTTGGACAGAACATTTTGGTTGGTAGAATATAAATTGGAAAAGAAATGTCATAATTTGCTTCATTCTTTGAAACATTATCTAATGTTCTCCCTAAAAGAATGGTAACAGGATAACCTGACTTTCCTCTTCTTCTCAGTTCTACTTTGCAAACCCTTCTGGATCCAAATTTATTATTTTTATTATTTTTAATTGAATTATCATAGATTTACAATACTGTGTTAGTTTCAGATGTACAGCAAAATGATTCATATATGCATATATATAGCATATATTGCATATATACAGCATATACATATATACATATATTTATATATATACACGTGTGCATGACAGTTGCTTCAGTCGTGTCTGACTTTTTGGGACCCCGTGGACTGCAGCCCACCAGGCTTCTCTGTCTATGGGATTTTCCAGGCAAAATTAGTGGAGTGAGTTGCCATGCCCTCCTCCAGGGCATCTTTCTGACCCAGGGATTGAACCCGCATCTCCTGTGTCTCCTGTGTTGCAGGTGGATTCTTCACCCACTGAGTGATACGGGGAAGCCCTCATACACACACACACGCACACGCACACACAGGCTTTTACATATTCTTTTCCATTACAGATTATTACAAGATACTGAGTATAGTTTCTTGTGTTATACAGTGGGACCTTGCTGGTTATCTATTTTCTGTATAGTAATACTTTGGCCATCTCATGCAAAGAGTTGACTCATTGGAAAAGACCCTGATGCTGGGAGGGATTGGGGGAAGGAGGAGAAGGGGGCGACAGAGGATTAAATGGTTGGATGGCATCACCGACTTGATGGACATGAGCTTGAGAGAACTCCGGGAGTTGGTGATGGACAGGGAGGCCTGGCGTGCTGTGATTAATGGGGTCGCAAAGAGTCAGACACGACTGAGCGACTGAACTGAACTGAACTGAATGTGTATCTATTAAACATATACTCCTTATTTATTCCTTCCCCAATTTCTACTTTGGTAACCATATGTTCGTTTTCTATGCCTGTGAGTCTGTTTGTTTTGTGAATAAGTTCATTTGTAGATCCAAATTTTTAAGCAAGCATCTCCACGTCAGAGAATTCCTGAAATAGGACTTGACTCTCAGAGCCTTTGGGTTTTCTTTTTGTTTGTTTGTTGTTTAGAAGGGCTTACTAAACCTTTCTGAACCCACACTTAGGAAAACCACCGAATTTTTGCTTCTTCCAGCTGGAAGTTTTGAGATGCAGAGACCAATCCAAAACCTAGTATTTGGCCAATGGCTTGAACAAAACACTTGGAAAAAATGCCCATTTTAAGAGCCAACATATTATCTGGGCCTTTGGCTTCCATCCCCAGTAGACCTGTGTCCTCCACTGTTGTGAGGAAAGAGAGAGTGAATTTTTTATTTGTGTGAATCCATTTTCATGCCTCTGAGAAATCAATCTCTGCAGCCACGCATTTTTTCAATGGCTGGTCCCTGACACGCACTCGTCTCTCTGTGCAGGGTCCTTGAGTCTGTGCTTCCCTCTGCCTTTAGTCTGTGCTTTATCTGGATCACATCCTAGTGCCTCTAGGGTATCCCATGCTTCAGGTTTCATGTCCTCAGAGTGGCCTTCCTTGACCTCCATGGCCACCTCAAGTGTCCCATCAGAACTGTCCTTGCCCCACTGAACTCTTTTTTTTTTTTTTTTGCCACAGTTGAAACTTTTGCAAAGGTCTGTGTGAGCAGTTTCCCCAGTGATCCAGTAGTTAAGAACCTGCCTTGCAGTGCAGAGGATGCATGTTTGATTCCTGATCCGGAAACTAAGATCCCATATATCTTGGAGCAACCAAGCCTGTGCACCACAACTAGAGAGTCCACGAGCCACAAAGAAGACCCAACACAGCCAAATAAATAAATAAATATTTTAAAAATACAAAAGTTCTATGTGAAGATTTGACTAATATTCATAATGAAGAGTGCCCAGATCCAGATCTCTGGGTACCGTGCCCCATATGCCCAATTTCCATCTGCTTTCCCTTCCAAGGTCCAGCACCTGGGACTTTCTTAGCTAATCCCACTTTGCCTACCTGTGCAGATGCCAGAATATGCCTGAGATCTACATCCTCCCAGGGCGGCCCTTAACCAGAGTTACAGGAGCTCGCTCATATCACAGCTCAGCCTTGAACACCTCCCTATCTTGTTTTCTTAGTCTCATGTCCAGTGTGTGTGCATGCTAAGTTGCTTCAGTTGTGTCCGACTCTTTGTGACCCTATGGACTATAGCCCACCAGGCTCTTCTGTCCGTAGGATTCTCCAGGCAAGAGTACTGCAGTGGGTTGCCATGCCCTCCTCCAGGGCATCTTCCCCATCCAGGGATTGAACCCCTGTCTCTTGCATCTCCTGCATCGCGGTCAGGTTTTTTATCAGTGAGCCACTGCATGTCCAGAGGAAGAAGTGGAAAAGGCCTGAAGAGGAAAGTGTGCGCTAGGCTCAGTTCCCTGCAAGTTTCTTATCTCAGGAATTTCAGACCCTCAGTTCCCTGCTGCCTCCAACGTCCTGGATATAGTTTTTGTCAGTTCAGCCCAGTGAGCCTGCTGCACGCTCTGGGATGCCACATCTCCTGCAGTCTCTGAGCAACACGGTATGCATAGATAACACCTCAAGGGGGCAGTGTGGTGACCAATGTGGGCCTAGCCTCAGCACCCAGCCCCCTTCTCTGGGATCTTTGCCTCTTCTCTCGATCACCTGTGATACGGACCAGGGTTTTTGGCCTCCTTACTAAATAGAAATTGATCAGAGACCAGACAAGAAATTCAAACAAGGCTTTATTGGGCCCCTGCTACAACAGGAGGGAGTTAGGATAAGCAACAAGTTCCTTGCTCACCAGCTTCCCAAGTTGGGAGTGAGCTGGTTCCTTATATGGGGTGAGGGTAGGGGTGTGTTCAGAGGTCAGGCTGGAGGGGTGGCTTAGGTGGTTTGCCAATCCCTTAGGTGGTATTGAGTGCAGGGGGCATACGAAGTATGCTGTTTTTGCTCCCAACACCCTGTTTTTGCTCTGGGTTCTTCCGAAGTGGCAGTTGGATTTTTTCGGTCTCTTGTGTCTTGTGGTCCATAATTTTTCAACTGCACATGCACACAGTTAGTTTTAGTCCCTTATAGCTTCTTTGTACTTTATTGCTTGAGAAAGTGTTTGTCCAGGTGCAAACACTGCAGCAAAGGGTCTGAGGTCCCAGGTCCAAGCTTGTCTCAAGCGCAGTTGCTCTTCAATGCCTTGAAACAGCTGGTTTTTGGGCTTCTGGCCACTTGTGTCATTATTTTCTATGGAAGAGCTATTCTTTTTCTTAAAAAAATTATTTATTTTTGTGTTTCACTGGCTCTTTGTTACTGCATGCAGGCTTTTCTCTAGTTGCGGTGTGCAGGCTTCTCATTGCAGTGGCTTTTCTCATCACTGAGCGTGGGCTTCTAGGGCTTGAGAACTTCAGTGGCTGTGGCACATGGGTTTAGCTTTCCCAAGGCATGTAGGATCTTCCTGGACCAGAGATGGGATCCGAGCCCCTGCATTGGCAGGCAGATTCTTAACCACTGAGCCACTAGGGAAGTCCAGAAGAGCTCTTCTGTAAGAGCAAGCCCTTCATCGCCGTCCCAGAAAGCAGGCTACTCACTGATGCAAGCTGGCCAACCTCAGCTCCTTTCACCTCGTCTTCCAGGTTTGCCCTCGGGGGAAAGTTGTAAAGTGCAGCCTCCTTTTGGAAAGTGCAGCCAAGGCTGCACACTTGGAAACAAATGGTGCTCTTGTTCAAGGGAGAGCTGAAGCTTTTCCTCCAGGTGGGAGCATATAGATAAGTAATGACTGGGCTGGATTTTAGTCCCCCATCTCCCTCTCCCCTGAGGGATCCTCTCCTGCAGCCCACATTCTCTTCCACCCACTTGGGAGCCTAATCATCTCCAATCAAGGGCTGTGGAACCTTTCCTGTTAATTATACTTAAAAAGCAATATTTGTACTTTGATTTCAACCGTGGAAGAAAAAAGAAATGTGAGGGCAAAAATCTTAGAAGGACATTAGCAAAGCTCCAGCAGGGGTGAACTGGGTCATTTTTACAAATGATTTACAGAACTCTTGGGCTACTTTTAAAATCAGAAAGATAATTTAAAAGTCATATTGATTATGATATACTTTCAAAATATGAATAGAACTATGGAAAATTATGTCCGTCATTTGGGGAAAAACACTGAAGCATGTGTAAAAGATGAGCTATTAATTTTTATTTTTAGGAGGAGGGACCAGAGGCCTTTTTTTCTTTATTTCTTCTACTTTTCTTCATTTTCAGGATTTTGTGTCATGACCCTGAATTACTCTTTTTGTCGGTTTTATTACATTTTTAACACAAGAAAAGATATGTGAAGCTTGTGTTAGTGTACTAATTAAGACCACAGTCTCTGGAGACATGATGTTGGGTTTGAGCCCTGGCTCTGCTAGTCCCTAGTCTTGACCTTGAGAAGAATGGTCTGAGTCTGTTTCCTCATCTCTAATATGGGGGGAGGGGTAACACACCTGCCTCAGAGAGTCATTGTAAATGAATGACAACATACATTTAAGGGTGTGATCACTGACCTAGAGCCAGACATCCTGGAATGTGAAGTCAAGTGGGCCTTAGAAAGCATCACTATGAACAAAGCTAGTGGAGGTGATGGAATTCCAGTTGAGCTATTTCAAATCCTGAAAGATGATGCTGTGAAAATGCTGCACTCGGTATGCCAGCAAATTTGGAAAACTCAGCAGTGGCCACAGGACTGGAAAAGGTCAGTTTTCATTCCAATCCCAAAGAAAGGCAATGCCAAAGAATGCTCAAACTACCGCACAATTGCACTCATCTCACACGCTAGTAAAGTAATGCTCAAAATTCTCCAAGCTAGGCTTCAGCAATACGTGAACCGTGAACTTCCAGATGTTCAAGCTGGTTTTAGAAAAGGCAGAGGAACCAGAGACCAAATTGCCAACATCCGCTGGATCATCAAAAAAGCAAGAGAGTTCCAGAAAAACATCTATTTCTGCTTTATTGACTATGCCAAAGCCTTTGACTGTGTGGATCACAATAAACTGTGGAAAATTCTTCAAGAGATGGAAATACCAGACCACCTGACCTGCCTCTTGAGAAATTTGTATGCAGGTCAGGAAGCAACAGTTAGAACTGGACATGGAACAACAGACTGGTTACAAATAGGAAAAGGAGTACGTCAAGGCTGTATATTGTCACCTTGCTTATTTAACTTATATGCAGAGTACATCATGAGAAATGCTGGGCTAGAAGAAGCACAAGCTGGAATCAAGATTGCCAGGAGAAATATCAATAACCTCAGATATGCAGATAAGTGAAGAGAAACTAAAAGCCTCTTGATGAAGGTGAAAGAGGAGAATGAAAAAGTTGGCTTAAAGCTCAACATTCAGAAACGAAGATCATGGCATCTGGTCCCATCACTTCATGGCAAATAGATGGGGAAAAGGTGTCAGACTTTATTTTTTTGGGCTCCAAAATCACTGCAGATGGTGACCACAGCCATGAAATTAAAAGACGCTTACTCCTTGGAAGGAAAGTTATGACCAACCTAGATAGCATATTCAAAAGCAGAGACATTACTTTGCCAACAAAGGTCCGTCTAGTCAAGGCTATGGTTTTTCCAGTGGTCATGTATAGATGTGAGAGTTGGACTATGAAGAAAGCTGAGCACCGACGAATTGATGCTTTTGAACTGTGGTGTTGGAGAAGACTCTTGAGAGTCCCTTGGACTGCAAAGAGATCCAACCAGTCCATTCTGAAGGAGATCAGCCCTGGGATTTCTTTGGAAGGACTGATGCTGAAGCTGAAACTCCAGTACTTTGGCCACCTCATGTGAAGAGTTGACTCATTGGAAAAGACTCTGATGCTGGGAGGGATTGGGGGCAGGAGAAGGGGACAACAGAGGATGAGATGGCTGGATGGCATCACTGACTCGATGGATGTGAGTCTCAGTGAACTCCGGGAGTTGGTGATGGACAGGGACGCCTGGTGTGCTGCGATTCATGGGGTCCCAAAGAGTAGGACACGACTGAGCGACTGAACTGAACTGAACCGAACTGAACACTGAGTCTGCCCCAGACTTGTTAAATGGAGTCTCATTATTACTATCCTTGTAGTTATTGTTAATATTATTAAATTATTGTCATAACTTATTATTGACAATAATAAAGAATTAATGCTAATAAATATTATAGTTGATCCTCCAATAACATGGGTTTGAACTGCAAGGGTCCACGTATATGTGATTTTTTTCAATAGTGAATGCTACAGTCTTGAAAGATCCATGGTTGTTGTTTAGTCGCTAAGTCATGTTCAACTCTATGTGACCCCATGAATTGCAGCATGCCGGGCTTCCCTGTCCTTCACTATCTCCCAAACTTTGTTCAAATTCATGTCCATTGTGTCAGTGATGCCATCCAACCATCTCATCCTCTGTTGCCCCCTTCTTCTCCTGCCCTCAATCTTTCCCAATATCAGGGTCTTTTCCAAAGAGTCAGCTCTTTGCATCAGGTGGCCAAAGTATTGGAGCTTCAGCTTCAGCATCAGTCCTTGCAATGAATATTCAGGGTTGATTTCCTTTAGGATTGACTGGTGGGTTGAATCTACTGATTGGATAAGGAGGAATCATGGTTAAGGAGGGCAGACTATACTCCCTAGCTGAAGTCATATTTGAGTCTTACATTTGCAATAAAAGAGACATTTGACACCTCGAGACCCTGGTCACCTGAAATGATCAACAGAAAATTTTTAATGATTGTTGGAGTCACTAATGTAGACCAGGGTAGCCAAGCACTACATTTACTCTGATGAGATTCCAGTTTTATAAGCAGGACTGTTCCAGGGGCAATGGGATCCGTTGGTCCCCACCATGGACTCAGCTCTATGGGCACCATAGCAGGTGCTCCCCGAAGGAGGAAGTTGCCACCCACCCTCATCGACTTGGGCACTCAGAACCTGGGTCACTCAGTTGAACCGAGTGGATCACAGAGGTATCTGCCCAAGGCCAGCAACTGGCCCTTTCAGAGTATAACTTGGGGCAGAAATGAAGCAACTAGCATTAGCTTCAACCACAGTCCTCTTTCTCTTTATGTGAAGCCTGAATTTTTTAAAAGCAAAATGTGAGCTAGCTGGGTAGAGAGCTTGATTTAGGAGCAGACGTGGTTCCCACACAGAGGTCTTGCAGGCTGTTTTCTTTTGCTGCATATGTACAGGCACACTGAGGGAGCATAGAACTCTTTTGGTGCCTCAATTAAGAAATAGTCAAAACATATTAATTCCATTGGCTTCTCACAGACTCCCCCATAATGATATAGACACCAGCTCCCGAGCCCAGGCAAATCCATAAGGACAGAGAGTAGACTGGTGGTTGCCTGGGGCTGGGAATTTGATTCTGGGCAAATGGGAAGTGAATCTAATGAATATGGAGCTTCTTTTGGGGATGATGAAAAGTTCCTAAAATTGATGTGATGCCACTCTGTGAATATACTAAACACCATTGAATTGTATACTCTAAATGAGTCCATTTCATGTTATGTGAATTATGTCTCAATAAAGCTGTTATTAGCATGGAGTTTTCTCAAAAAACTGAAAATAGAGCTACCCTATCTTGAGAGTTCCTTGGACTGCAAGGAGATCCAACCAGTCCATTCTGAAGGAGATCAGCCCTGGGATTTCTTTGGAAGGAATGATGCTAAAGCTGAAACTCCAGTACTTTGGCCACCTCATGCGAAGAGCTGACTCATTGGAAAAGACTGTGATGCTGGGAGGGATTGGGGGCATGAGGAGAAGGGGACGACAGAGGATGAGATGGGTGGATGGCATCACTGACTCGATGGACGTGAGTCTGAGTGAAGTCCGGGAGTTGGTGATGGACAGGGAGGCCTGGCCTGCTGCGATTCATGGGGTCGAAAAGAGTCGGACACGACTGAGCGACTGATCTGATCTGATCACCTAGCTATTCCACTCCTGGCTTTATATCTGAAAAATACAGAAAAACTCATTCAAAAAGATGAGTGAATCCCAATGTTCAGAGTAGCATTACTTATAATTGCCAAAATATGCACACAAACTTAAGTGTCCATCAGCAGATGAATGGATGAAGAAGATGTGGATAAATGGATAAAGTATATATGGAATACTACCCAGCGATGAAAAAGATTGAAATTTTGCCATCTGCAATAACATGGATGGACTTGGAGGGTATTATGCTTAGTGAAATAAGTTAGACGGACAAACACCATATGATGTCACTTACATGTGGAATCGAAAAAACACAACAAACCAGTGAATAAAACAAAAAAGAAGCAGACTTGGAAGAACAATCTAGTAGTCACCTGTGGGGAGAGGAAAGTGGGAAAGGATAAAATAGGGGGAGGGGGTTAGGAGGTACAAACTATTGGTTATAAATAAGCTATAAAGATATATTGTACAATACCAGGGAAAGTAGCCCATATTTTGTAATAATTGCAGACAGAAAGTAATTTTTTAAAGTTATTCAAAATTTTTTAAAAATTAAAAAATAAAACAGGTATTAAAAAAAAACCCTCAACTTCAACCAAAAAATTCTCTTCCCTCAACCAGCCAACAGCCACCACAATCCCACTGAAACTTCAAGCAACAACAAATGCAAAACCAGTCAGAATAAAAGTACACCTTTTCCCCAGATGAGAGTTTCAACACAGTTTCCCATTTGATGTCAAGGCTCTCTTTCATGTTTGATGTAAATTGGAAGTTCACAAGTGGGGAACCTCTGACCAACGGTATCAGCATCACTCTGGAACTCTTGAGGAATACACATTTCCCCCTGGTGATCCTGAGCACACTCAGTTGAGAACCCCTCGTGTAGACAACAGTGGACAGATGACTGAAAGTTTCCCTTATGAGGAATTACTGCGGATCAGCCAAGAAACCAAGAGGAAAACAAGCCAACAAACAGAATATTGTTTTCCTTCCAGCCTAGCAGACAGGTTTATTTCTTCAACACGTTGTACATTTGATGGGGAGAAGTAGGAATAAGAGTTAAGTGAAATAAGAGACAGCCCACAAGACACTGACTTGTCAAGCCACGGAAAATGTTTTAATGACAATTGGCATCACAGGTATAAATAAATAGCTCCTTTTTACTGTCTATAATATGTGCTAGAAATATCTTTTGAAAAGGTCCAGTCTAGGTTATGAGGCTTCCAGGACCCTTTCTTAGCTATCACTTTTAGTAATTAAAAAAATAAAAACAGGAAGCAACCCCAGTAGCTGCAGGCACCGCTATGTTGAGAGGATCACGTGACCGCCTGTAGTCTTCCTCGCCAGCATCTGCAGGTAGACTGGACTCTGAGGGTTTATGACCCTAGTTTCTCTCTGCCTCATAGGCTTCTCTTTGTGTGTGCTAAATTGCTTCAGTCGTGTCCGACTCTCTGCGACCCAATGGACCATAGCCTGCCAGGCTCCACTGTCCATGGGATCCGGCTTCACTTAGGATGAATGCATTTTGCAATGTGCTGCTACACAATTAGGCTGTTAAAAAAACCACAGTTGATTGACAATCTAACATAGATTTTTGTCTTTTCCCTTATGCCCTGCCCAACAAAGTGAGAAAAACAACAGAAAAGCCCTCCAACACTTTTTTGATCCTTGTTTGTTTCATGATATCAGTGTGTCTTGGGTCAGGTCTACCCTTTGAGGTTGGCGCTGATTACTGGTGTGGATGGATTTCGGCTTGTGGCTCTGACCTCATCTTCCCCTGATAGAAGTATCCCTAGGGCACCACTGATGGAGTCACTGAGGAGTCAGGGGTCCCTGGCTGGGCTCTCTGCAACTGACCCCTGCCACTGTCCCACCCACTGGTTTTGGCCCTGAGGAGGGTGAAGGTGACCTTTCCCCCCATCCCAGCAAAGGCTCTGCAAACTCCCCCTAATTGTAGAAACCCAGCAGATATCAACAAGGCTGGAGGGATAAAGCAAAGCATCAAACATAATACTTAAAGAATGGATTAACTGACATGGTTTCTAAAAATTTATCTGCTGTATAGGAATATAACTTGTTTAATTTAGGAAAATATGCCATTTGATCCTCAGGAATAAACATTAAACATAAATCAAATGGAAGTCTAAGACACAGAAAGAAAAAAAAAAGTGGGGGGAGAGAATATGGAAAAAGAAAAGATTATTAAGTAAAGATGTGAAAATATTCAAGTTTATCCCAAGAGACAACCCATATTCAGAAATGTCTCCTCCCCAAGCCCAGGGTGACAGTCAAAGGGTGTCCTTGGAAAAAGAAAATTGAATTAAAATGGAAAATGTCTCTAAGCAGGCCCTAGTTTTATATTTTTGATCCTTTATTAGAAATATAAACAGATGATTACTTCTGTCTGTTTTTATTTGTTTTTGGGTTTTTTTTGCATTTTTTTTTTTTTTAACAAATACTTTTTGGTAGCTTGTCTGGGTTATATTTTGACTCATAAAATAACCTTCCTAATTTGGCCTTGCGCAGTTAAAATGTCTCCATCAGCTCCGTTCCCAGAGTTTTTTCCTTCCGACTTGAGAAAGTCTGCCATCATCAACCTCTGATCACAAAACTGTCCCTTTCTGGCTTCAGAACTTCCAACTATGAATAGTTTCAAAGATGGGCCCCAAAGAGTCCCTGTTGAGCCCCAGATCTACCGTGGAGCTGAAGGAGGGTGTCCAGGCGCTGGTCCTTCGACCAGAGGGGCCTACACTTTGTCCTTGAACTTCTCCAGATAGTCTCTGAGTTCTTTGGGGGCACCCACGCCCACGTCCTGGCACACCCATTTGATGTCCTCCTCTGTCCCGCCCAGAATGGAGTTGACGGTGGGGCAGCCGTCGTCGGCGGGGATGGTGGTGAAGGTGGTGAATTTCACCTTTTTCCTCTTGGAGGTGGGCGAGTGCAGGGGCTCGTGTTTCTGGTCCCTGCCCTGCTTGCCCCCAGAGTCGGCCGGCCTGGGGATCTGGCTCTGCCCCTGCTTTTGGGAACCTCCGTTGAGCAGGAGGCGGTTGCTCTCCTCGAAGCCCCCTGGCCCGCGGTCTATGATGGTCGTGTGCTCGTCCTGCGGCGGAGAGCTGTCGCCCACGTTCTCCAGGAGCTCCGCCTCGTTGCCCAGCCACACCCAGTCATGCGAGTGGGTCACGGAGGCCTGGCCTTCCAGGGGCACCTGCTTATGCCTGTACTTGAGGGCGAAGGTGGCGCAGTTGATGAGGAAGACGAGGATGGCCAGGCAGAAGACCCCCAGGAGGGCATACATGCCGATCTCCAGATCGCTCAGGCCGCGGGGAGTCTGCACCAGGTCGCTGGCCCCGCGCCCGCCCCCTGCCTGGGGCAGGTCCACCTGTGCCGGGAAGTTGGCGAAATCGATGGGGATGGTCTGCAGCTGACCCTCCCCCGCCAGCCGGCCCCCGTCCAGCCGGCTGTTCTTGCCCACCTTGTTGTCCAGCAGTGACTTGGCCGTGGGGTTGCCCCTCCGGAGGACCCCTTCCTCGCGTTCTGCGGAGGAGCTGCCATAGAAGGGTCCTTCCTGGGCCTTCTGGCGCCGGTCGCTGGCGTGGTTCTTGATCTCACCCTCCTCGTAGTCCACACCTGGGCTGGAGTTGGCGTCGTTCTGCCCGAACTTGACCCTGACGCTCCCCACGCCGACTGCCAGGACGCTCTTGCGTTTGGATTTTTGGCAGGCCTCTGCGATGGTCAGATCCACTCGGACCAGGGGTCCCTGGCCTTCGCCTTCAGCCATCACAGTGGGCCACCTGGGCGAGCGGGGCTGGGGGACGGACACGATGGCCTCGTCCAGGGAGGTGGCTGTCAGGGTGAAGTCCTTGGTGTCGTAGATGTCCAGGGGCGTCACGGAGCCATCGCTGAACTGGAGCCAAGTGCTGACCACAGCTTCCTGTGGGGAGAGAGGCAGTTAGAAAATCCACGGGGGATAGGAGGAGGTGAGAATGGGGGAGAAGCTTCTTCTCTTAGGATCCTGCATCTCGCTCCTGCCCCTACCAATCCTAGAGGAGAACCCAAAGACTCAGGGGCAGGACTGAAAATCCAGACCTGGTGGTTGATGAAGCTGGGGGAAAAAACATCCAGGGTTTATATAAAGATCTGAGAGACAGCTTAATTGAAACAAGAACAAATGCAGATAGGCAAAGACAGCTCCAGCATAATCCTTACAAGGGGGAAAAGACCCCATAAACAGCCCTCACTGAATTAAGGCTCCATTACATTTATTAAGGAAGACTTCACTTGAGTGTGTCCTTGGAGCCTTCACATTTCCTGTCCCTCACTCTCATGCACCACTTTTCCTTCTCATCAGAACCCTTGTGATGACACTGAGTTCAGTGTATTCCATTCTCTTCATAATCCATGGTAATCTCTGCATCTCAAGATCCTTAATCAACACTGCAAAATCCCTTTTGATACATAAGGTGACTTTTCACAGGGTCTAGGAATTAGATGTGGCAGTCTTTGGTGTACCATTATTCTACTACCATGGGAGTGATGGTAGCTAAGATGTCCATAGCGATTCCTGGGTACCAGCCCCTGTTCTAAGTCATTTTCATTAGCGACTCATTTAATCTTCCCATCAATATACAAGGTAGATACTATTACGCATATTTCTCTTTCTGCAGGTGAGTAGATTGAAACATGGCAGGGACCCACGGCTCGCCCAAGTTTGCAGAGCTAACTGACAGAGTTGGGGTTGAGTCCAGGCAGTTTGTCTTGAGTCTTAACCGTGGTTGCTAGTTAGTTTCCTGGCTGCCTTTGACTCTGAGGTCACTGACCAGGCCAGGGACTACAGGAGACAATTGTGTTGTGTCTGGAATTCTTCCCAGTCCCTCTAAGAACAGGCACTGAGTGGTCCAATTTTCATTCATCTGATCATTCCAGGGACATGTATTAAAAGCCTCTTCTGTGTCAGGCCACGCGCCAGTCACTGAGTAGTCTTTAGAAAACTGACAGATAATAAACAATGCACAGCAGTTTAACTAATGAGAACTTACTGTGTAGCTCAGAGAACTCTACTCAATGCTCTGTGGTGACCTAAATGGGAAGGAAATCCAAAAGAGAGGGGATATATGTATACATACAGCTGATTCACTTTGCTGTACAGCAGAAACTAACAACATTGTAAAGCAACTATACTCCAATAAAAATTAATTAAAAAAAAAAAGCAATACACAGCTGTTTATCATGGCAGGCTGGGATGTTTCCTGGAGCTGGGCTGGGATGTTAGTTCTGCATAAGTTTGATGTGCTGAGTTTTAATTTTAATATTTGGTTTAATGACAGGGAGGAAGGAAGGTAATTGGAGATCAGGAGAGAGATGGGTGGGCGCTGGCTGTGAAATGACTAGGGTAACTGCTACTGGACAATCTACTGGATGTTACAAAGGCAAAGCAAGAAGCAGAGTAGGGAGGGAAAGGGGCAGTGATCTTATGGCTGGGAACAGCTAATGGAACTCCAGGAATCTGCTATGGGTGAAGGATCAGTGTTTCTTCTAATCCTGGCCGCTGGACCCTATGACAAAAGGCAGAGAGTTTGAAGTGGGAGTTTTGAATTAAATGCATGGATCCACTGCTTCCCTGGGAGCATCTTTCTTTAAACCAATTCTTCTGGGCCTCAGTTTCCCCCAACTGAAAGTGGGAATGTGAATACAGTAAGTCCCCTACATATGAACAAGTTCAGTCCCAAGAGTGAATTTGTTCATTAAGTCCAACAAAGTTAGCTTAGGTACCCAACAAACACAACTGGCTATCTACTACTGTACTGTGATAAGTTTATAATACTTTTCACACAAATAATACATAAAAAGCAAACAAACACAAAAAACAAAGAAAACATTTTTAACTTTACAGTACAGGAACTTGAAAAGTATAGTACAGTATCAGCTACATCACTGCTGCCTTTGCACTTGCTTCCAGACATCCTGGGCTTGAAATAAAGATACTGCGCTACTGTACTTTATACAGTACTATAAAGTACACAAAAGCACAACCCCTTGTAGAGGATGCACCATGTGACAATGGACACCAGACACACGAACTAAGTTATGTGACTGGACATGCAAACACATGTTTGCATCTTTTAAAGTTTAAAACTTGAAGGTTCATGTGTAGGGGACTTAAAGTACCTAAAGGTTCTGAGATGAACATCTATTTGGCCCATCCAATTTCCATTCCTCTTTTCTGATGGGAGCTAGAACACTAATTTTCCTTTCAGACCCAAGTCTTTCCTCCATTCAGAGTCCAAGGAGCATGGGTGGGATGCACCCCACCGTCCAGTATCAGAAGTGGGCATGTGACCAAGGTCTGGCCAATCACAACATTCCACTACTCTGATCCCAGTGATTGACTCAGGAAGGAGCACATGATCCAAACCAGCCAATGGGATGTGATCTCTGGGCTTTTGCTGAAATTAGAGAATAATTTTATTTCCTCTGGGACTACTGAGTTGGGATGGAAGCCTGGAAATGGGGAATGGCCCTCCTGCAACCACTTAAGTGGTTGCAATCTTAAGCAATCTGCTGGAATCTGAGGCCAGCACAGGAGAAAGAAAGTTGACATAGTGAGAGAGAAAGACTCTTAAGAGCATGTCACAACAACAGAGAATGTCATACTCAACAGATGGCTGAGTATAAACTAGTTAAAACCTAGGTAAAAAATACAAATAAGAGATGCAAATTCCTAGGAATCAGAAATTTAAAAAGAAGGCATACTACAGTGATACACATAGGTAACTGTTACTGAGATTGCTTGAGGGGGTGTAGAACTATTCAGAAGACCCACCAGCCAGTGGCTGGGATGTTGATACCCATCTGGGCAAGTGTCAGATGGGCATGAGAACTTTAACATAAAGCTAGGATTCCTCTCCACATACGGAGATGAGAAATCCTATCCACTGGATCAGAGACACAGCAAAGATGCTCATTTCTGCTCTGAGCACTGAGTGGGAAAATGTCTTCCTGAAAATCAGAACCCCACCCCTTCCCCATAACTGAGTGTGGTGTCTGAAGTTATACCATCCGATGCTGCAGGAGCTGCAAGCAAAGATGGTAACTGGAAGCTAGACTCACACACATGCAAAAATCTACAGGAATTTCTCAGAAACCACATAGGGCAAAGCAATCACGGCTCAAGAGATGCTCATGAAAAAAACAAGAAAAATCAATCCCTACAAAAGAAGGCTCTACCATGAGAGAGGATCAGAAAAAATTCACATACAAAGATCAGAAGACTAGGACAATAAAAATAAAACAAACCAGTAACAAAAACTAGCCAATGAAAGACAATAGTTAAAGGGAGTTAAGAAGAGTAAAAACTACTCTGAATGAGTGGGAAAGACTGGAAAAAAGAACAGGGAGCTGTGGAAAGAACCAAACAGAACTTATAGATGTGAAAAATCTTCTGGTTGAAATTCATTACTCAGTCTGAATAGCAGATTAGACATGGTTGAGGAGAGAATTAGTTACTGGGAATTAGTTACTGGGAAACTGAGTCAAGAAATTCACCCAGAATGTAACCTCAGGAATATAAATTGATGAAGCATGGGAAAGGATGGTTGAAGAAATGAGGAAGAGAATGACCAACAGTCTTCTGTTAAGAGTTACAGAAGGAAAGAATATGGGAGAACTTTAAAAGTCAAAGAATTAATGGCTGGACAGCTTCCAGAATTGAGGACAAGTGCCAATAATAAAAATAAAGGCTCCTGAGGACATCCTTGGTGGTCCAAACTCTGCCTTCCAATGCCGGTGTGTGGGTTCTCTCCCTGGCAGGGGAATTAAGATCCCACATGCCATAGGGTGCAGCCAAAATGTTTCTTCTTCTTTTTTTTTTTTTTAAATAAATGATACTTGTTTTTAAAAAGAGCATTTCATTTTAAAAAATGGAGGTTTACTTATTTACTTTTTTGGCTATTCAGCTTGGCATGTGGGATTTTAGTTCTCCAACCAGGGATTGAACCCGTATCCCCTTCAGTGAAAGTGTAGAGTCTTAATCACTGGACCGCCAGAGAAGTCCTTAAAAATAAAGGTTTCTGTTGACACCACTGGAGCATCTGGATCTAGCTTTACCTGAAGATTCAAATGCTTGGACATGAACTGATAAATTCTTACATCTGTCTCGGCCAGCCTGAGTTAGGTCTCTTATCACTGATGGAAAGCCCAGACTAACACCAGCCTCCTGTTAGGAGTGAGTGAGAATGTACCTGGAATCTGAAGATGGTGTGTGCTTGCTGTTGGCATCTGCCCATTACCCCACAAAACCTGCCTGCTTGACTTTCAGCTGTCAAACTTGCAAGGTCGTCTTGCCAAGGAGCATTCTAACCTCTGAAACCCATGTGGTCATGCCCACAGCTGGAAGTGCTGAAAAATTAACACCCCCCAGAAGCAGCCCTCCAATAAGGGCTAATGGGAAGGGTGATAAATATCCCAGCTTCCTTGCCCCTCAGGTATAATGACGCTTCAGTCTTTTCTACACTGCCTGATGGTTTCCCAGGAGATCCAGGCTCCAGTTCCCCACAGTGGTGGCTGAGTTAGGAATACACTTTTTTTTTTTTTTTTTAACTTTTTGTCTTATATTGGAGTACAGTCAACTAACAATATTGTGATAGTTTCAGGTGGACAGCAAAGGGATTCAGCCATACATATACATGTATCCATTCTCACCAAAACTCCCCTCCCATCCAGGCTGCCACATAACATTGAGGAGAGTTCCCTGTGCTATACAGTAAGTCCTTGTTATTATCCATTTTAAATATAGCAATGGGTACATGTTTATCCCAAACTCCCTAACTATTCCTTCCCCCATCCTTCCCCCTGGCAACCATAAGTTCAGGGTACACACTCTTTTGGCTGTCTTTCCTTCCTCCCTTCCCTCACTTCCAGACTCCCTTCTAGGGTTCCTTTCACTGCCCAGATAAAGTCTGGCATGCAGATCCTTCTCAGGCTCAGCTTCTGGGGGAATCAAAGCTAAGACACGATTGGCTCAGGAATTTTGTTTCCTGCCCTTCTCTCCTTTAGCTTCATCAACTGAGAAATCACACCATTGGACAGACTCCCTTCTAAAGTCTCAGTTGAATGCATTCATGCTGTGGGAGACCTCATTTCTCTTTACTATTCTAGCTTTCTTCAGAACTAATAGGGCACGGGGAAGTATAATACGATTGCCCTCATATTCATGGCAAACCTTTTGAATTTCAAAGTTGGAAATATCAAGAACAAGAGGCCAGCCTTCCACACTCCAAGGACTGAGATAAAACACTGGTAATGCACTGTGCCAGTTCATCTTGGCTGACTTTTCATCTAGAGTTCATTTTTCTTTACCAACTCGAGACAGCAAACGAACTTAACATCAAACAAGCCCCTCTGAACAGCAGACAATCCGAATTAAGCCCTCAGAACACTGCAGGCTTGCCAGCATCCATCTCCATCAGCCCTGCTCTGTGACTGAGACCAGGTCTTTCCATTAGCTCATGACAGTGAGGTTGGAACATAGGGATTGTCTGGGGAGAAGCCAGCACATTTCCCTAAAGATGAGAAATTCTGAAATACTTAAAATAACACACGTCCGGGCATGATTTAGAGCTCCTATTCTTTCAAGAGTCATGTCTGCAAATTGAATGAACTCCATCCATAAATCCCTGTAGGCAGCGCTGGGGCCCTCCAATTACCATCAGCCGATGAAGACGGATGGGTGATGCTGGAAGCTGATGGGTGGCCTTGCCCCACGCCAGGGAGGTGGCAATGCCAATCGTCCCCTAATTAATTACTAGTTCTTGGCAAATAGCTTCATGCCTTCTGCTTTGTCTCCCCACTTTCCTCCTCTGCTCTTTCTAAACCAGCCAACACCATGCCAGTGTCCTTCCCCAGGAGAGGTGAGCAGAGGTGCCAGCACTGTGAGCTGGATGTGAATGAGAACCCCCTACAGGCCCCTGCTGGTGATGCTCTGGAACAAAGCCGGGTGGTTGTGTTATTCAGTTGCTAAGTCACGTGTCTTTGAGACCCCATGGACTGCAGCACGCCAGAATCCTCTGTCTGTCGCTATCTCCGGGAGTTTGTTCAAATTCATGGCCATTGAGTCAATGATGCCATCCAACCATCTCGTCCTCTGTCACCCCCTTCTCCTCCTGCCTTCAGTCTTTCCCAGGATCAGGGTCTTTTCCAGTGAGTCAGTTCTTCGCATCAGGTGGCTAAAGTATTGGAGTTTCAGCTTCAGCAACAGTCCTTCCAATGAATATTCAGGACTGATTTCCTTTACGATGGACTGGTTGGATCTCCTTGGTGTCCAATGGACCCTCAAGAGAATTCTCCAGCACCACAGTTTGAAAGCATCAATTCTTCAGTGCTCAGCCTTCTCACATCCATACATGACTGCAGGAAAAACTGTAGCTTTGACAAGCATTTGAAGTAATGCTTCTGCTTTTTAATACGCTGTCTAGGTTTGTCATAGCTTTTCTTCCAAAGAGCAAGTATCTTTCAGTTTCATGGCTGCAGTCTCCATCTGCAGTGATTTTGGAGCCCAAGAAAATAAAGTCTCTCACTGTTCCTACTTTTCCCCCTTCTATTTGCAGGTACCTGCTGGTGATAGTCTGGAACAAAGCCAGGTAACAACAGCTGAATTTCTGGAATGGTCCACCCTATTCCTTTGAACCTGAGAACGTGATGAGATGTCCCTCTTATGATGTTATAGGCACAGGTGAAGTTAGGGAGAGCTGCCTAGCTGAGTTGGATGGGTCTGCTGTAGTCATACAAGCCCTTGGAAGCAGAAGAGCTTTTCTGGGTGGTGACAGAGGGAAACTCAGAGGTTGCAAGCATGGAAAGGACTCTATGCACTGTTAGTGGTTCTGAAGCTGGTGCAGGGTGTGGGCAGAGAGAAGGAAGTGGAGAGAGGCTCCGGCCAGCAGCAACAAACCTAGGAAACCTCAGGCATTCAACCACACAGAGCTGGATTCCGCCAACCACACCAGTGAGAGTGGAAGTGGATTCGTCCCCAGAGCATCCTGATAAGATGCTGTGCTCTCAGCCTGTGGACCCCAGAGCATGGTAACCCACTGAGCCCACCTAGATTCCTGACCTACAGAACTGTGAACGACAGTGGGTGTTATCTGAAGCAGCTGGATTTCTGAGAGTTTGCTGCCCAGATGGTTCGTCCACCTCTGGGCACTGGGTACCACTCTTCTAGTTCATCCAGACCCCACTACTCGGACCTCAAAGCCACGTGGATTTTACACAGCCAGCATCACTTCCTCCTGGGACGTGGTTTGGCTACCCTGCTCCCATTCCTCCCACCTCCCTCCCCTTTGGCTAGATCAGGCGGGACCCTGTTCCCTTCTGGCATCCGGGCCCTTACCTGTTTAGGGGCCCGCAGCAGCTCCTCAGCTGTGGCCACAGCTGTGATAGCCCTGCTGTTCTCCGTGCTGGGGTGGAGGGTGACAGACAGCCCAGCCACGAGCTGGATGGCCAGGTCTGACACCGCAACTTTGTCGTCCAACACAGTGACCGTCTTCTCAGCCAGGATGGAGTCAGACAGAGGGGACAGCACCTGGGGGATGGGCAGACACAGACCAATCCATCACATCTGCTTCTGGATGGATGTTGGAACCTTTCCCAGCTATGCTCTGTTCATCCCTACAGGGTACAGAATACAGTGGGAAGGAGCCAGAACTTCCCTTTATACATCATCCCGTGTCATGTGAGAATCAGATAAAGTCACTCTTCCCTGTGACACTTTAGCTCTATCTTTTGGAAACTTGACATAAATATTAAAATCCATTGGGTCTTTGAAAGGAAATGACCCTCTCCATTTAGATGAAGATTTTTTGCATACCGCACAAACTGGTCAACCATACGTGGCAGTCCTACTGGCTGGACTCATGAAGAGTGGCGCATAGACAGCTGTTCAACCCGAATCCCATTCTAAGTGAGTTAGGCCATCAGCTGGGGAACTGAATTATAGACAGTCTAGTCTGGAGTTGGACACAACTGAGCGACTTCACTTTCATGCATTGGAGAAGGAAATGGCAACCCACTCCAGTGTTCTTGCCTGGAGAATCCCAGGGACCGGGGAGCCTGGTGGGCTGCCGTCTCTGGGGTCGCACAGAGTCAGACACAACTGAAGCTACTTAGCAGCAGCAGCAGCAGTCTCCCCTCCAACCCCCGGTACAATGTATTCTCTGCAGAAATGTTACTTTCTGCCTCATTTGCTGTTGTTTAGTCGCTAAGTTCTGTCCACCTCTTTTAGGAACCCACGGACTCTAGCCTGCAGGATTCCTCTGTCCATGGGATTCTCCAGGCAAGAATACTGGAGTGGGTTGCCATGTCCTTCTCCAGGGGATCTTCCCAACCCAGGGATCCAACCCACATCTCCTGCACTGGCAAGTGGATTCTTTCCCACTAGCACCACCTGGGATGCCCTTCTGCTTCATCTCATAAACCAAATGTTGGACTTGGGATGTCCAGGTGAAATGGTAGAAATGTATCAGTCTTTCCCACCTGGGGCAGTTGTGAAAGGATCCAGAAGGACATTTCAAAAAGGTGGAGTCACATACACTACTATACATAAGACAGATAACCAAGAAGGGCCTACTGTCCCAGTTCTGTTACTGCACTGTACTGTACCAGTTCCCTGAGCTGGCGGGGAACTCTACTCAGTATTCTGTGATAACCTTATGAGAAAAAAGTCTAACAAAGAAAAGGAATATGTATTTGTGTAACTAAATCACTTTGCTGTAACACCTAGAACTAACACAACAATGTAGATCAAACTATACTTCAGTAAAATTAAACAAACAAACCAAAAAAAAGGTGGAGTCAGTAGGACTTGATGGGTTGAATAAAAGGCCTTCTGCGCCCTCCCATCTATCCTGAAATCCCACCCTTCTGTACCTTTCCTTGGGCAGAAGAGACAGCAGGATTTTGAAGAGTTGGTTGAATGACTACATGACAGAATGACAGGCTGACTTAGGAAAGAAGGGAGGAAAGGAAGAAAGGAATCCTACCTTGGCCACTGGCACAAGTATTGCAGAGTAGGGAGCAGGCTCTTTCTAAGAGAGTGTAGGAGGTGCGGATTGGAGAGGGGGCTCCGAGGGTGGAGAAGCAGAGGCAGGGTGGGCTGGGGTGGGGGTGATAGGAATGAAGGACGCAGCAGAGAGCGGGATCACAGAAGGTGCTGAGGGGTGCAGCGCCACCTTCTCATTTCTGTTTGGAAGGAGGTTGGGACTCAAAGGGGTTTCCCTGGTGGCTCAGGTGGTAAAGAATCTGCCTGCAATGCAGAAGACCCAACTTCAATCCCAGAGTCAGGAAGATCCCCTGGAGAAGGAAATGGCAACCCACTCCAGTATTCTTGCCTGGAGAATTCCACGGACAGAGGAGCCTGGTGGGCTTCAGTCCACAGGGTCACAAAGACTTGGACATGACTGAATGACTATCAATTTCACTCCACTTTACCTGGGATTCAAAGAGCTGGTCCAGGCTCACCTTCTGGTGTCCACAGGATGCCATCAGAGGACCCACCCCTGCTAGCAAACTGCCTTCCTCCAAGGCACACCATGCTCAGTGATGGGTGTGCAGAGCTTCTTGGCTCCAGCTTCCTACCTGGATGGTTGTCATGCCAACTTCCCGCCCGACCAGGATCCTGCTGTCCTGGAGAGTGGCCACATGTGGTTCCTCCAGCTTCATGAAGTCAGCAACCAGGTGGGTGATGTCGAACTGCCAGTCTGGACTGAGCAGGTGGCTTGGCTGGCCCCAGGGGCCAGCCCCCTCGGACACAAACTGGGTGAGGACCCGCACCATGGCGTGCTGGTACTGGAGGGCGCAGCCCCGGCCCCGCCGCTCCTCCTCGTCCTCATCCTCGCTGTCTCGTGTGGGCCTGATGGGGAAGGAGAGGAGGCTCTCGAGTCAGAGGATGGAATTCATGATGCTCTGGAGTTGCAAAGCAGATACCTCCCCATCAATTGCCAAGAGATAGCATCCCAGGCAGAAGACTCAGGACCACACAAAAGCACCGGCTCTTTTTTAAACAATGCAAAGAAGCTTTATTGTACTTGCCAAAGGAGGAAGGTCAGACTTAATTGAGAAGGAACTAAACATCTCTCTCCACTTAACAGCATGACCCAAAGAATTTCCCCATATCCCACCTCCTGTATATGTAGCCCACAAAACACTATCTCTCTTGAAGGCATCTGTTGACAAATAAAAAATGTAAGAGTTAATATTTATTAATATTAAAGCTATTCTGTCCACGAAGTAGCTGAGAACCACGTGTGGCTATTTACAATTTAATTTAAATGAAGAAAATTAAGCAAATCCCAACATTATATTTCTCAGTCACTCCATAACCCCTTGTGCTAGTGGCTACTGTAGTTGTGGCTAGTGGCTATTGGATATTGTGGTTCTAGAACATTCCACCACTGTAAAAAGGTCTATTTGTCAAAGTGGTATGATGCTCTGGAGATGTGCCCATGCTAAGATCTTCATGGATGGACTCTTAACACCATAAGGCAAAACTTTAATTATTATGTCCAGATGAGGAAACTGAGTCAGAGATGTTGGGTGGCTGGCCCAAACTCACAAAGCTAGAAAGCCGCCAAGCTTGGATTTGAAACCAGCAAGTGTCAGTTTTTCCTTTTTAAGGGACATGGAACAAACCCACATCTTGGTCACTCAAGACCACTAAATGGTCTGAAGTCTTGGCTGGATTCACAGCTGTCTTCCTCATCAGAGGAGGACAAATTCCTTTAAGTTCATTCTATAAAAGTGGACTCACCATCTCACTGTCCTATTTATCTTTCTTGAGATAGACACTGCTGCTGCTGCTCAGTCGTGTCCAACTCTGTGTGACCCCATAGGTGGCAGCCCACCAGGCTACTCTGTCCCTGGGATTCTCCAGGCAAGAATACTGGAGTGGGTTGCCATTTCCTTCTCCAATACACTACTTGTTCCTTAAAAATCAAGACTCTGGTGCCTGGGAGACAGTCAGGAAAATAGCCCTGATGGTTTAAGATGGAAGATGTCATACAGGAAACCAATAATTCAGGAACAACTGTTATGTAGCTGACCTGGGGGCCACAGAGCGGAGGAAACAAAACCCCAGATTCCTACACAGGATGATCCAGAGTCACATGGAATAGAAGTTTTTCTTTTGGTTTAAGTGCAGATAGCATCCCAATGGGCCAGTATAAATGCATGTAGATTTTATCCAATAATTTGATATGCACAGAGCTTTTCAAGATTATAGATATTCACCCAGAACAGAAAAGGAATCGCTGTTTCACATAGACAAAATAAGCCCCAACTTTAATTCTCTGGGGGTTGAAAGGCTAGAAAACTATGTCACTTTTGTGGCTTCCTTCTGGAGGGGCACTTTCAGGAGAGAGATTACTAGGAGCCCATGTAGAGTGCAAACAATTGGATCTGATACTGACCTGGCCGCTTAGCAGCCTTCCTGCCTGGCTGGGTTATCCTGAGTCTCGGTTTTCCCAGAGGATTGTTGTTAGGCTGCATCATGTAATCACCATGGCAACAGCATCACCTGGGCCCTGCACTGGCTCCTGCATTGACTCCTTTGTTGACATCATTTCCACAGCCATTGCTGTCATGGCTCTGATGTGTCTCCCCATCCTGGACTTACCTCTTGCTGGCCACGATGGGCACCCTCCAGCCTTTAATCTGGCTCAGCTCCGTGTCAGAGACCTCGATCTGCAGGGGCAGTCGGGGCACCCATACAGTGACATGCAGGGGGGCGCTTAGGTGCTGGTACGTGAAGTTCACCACCACATCCACCTTGCCTTTCATCTCTTTGCCATTGACAAAGACATAGTCACAATGATCGGACACCTGCCAAGAGAGAGAGGATGGAGGAGGAGAAGTTCTCTGGGATCTGAAGACCACCTTTCAGCCATTTGTCCTTGTCTCTAGCAAAGCACACATGCTTAATGTAGGTTCTCCTCAATGCAGAGGCTGAGACAAGGATTTTGTGCAGTTGGCTTACTTAGGAGGTGACCCTAGGCAATGGGGACCAGGGAGAAGGCTGAGGGAGCCAGAGAAACAAGAAAGGTCAGTAGAAAGGTCCATTTTTGCATTTGGTGCTGTGACCATTGAGCTCTGTTTTTCTGGGATCTTGTGGAAAGCCCCCAGAATTGTCAACCTGCAGGGTGAGAGACAGAAATATAATCTACTGCTCCTCTCTCTCACTGGGTGAGTGCTGCCCATGTGTTCCCCCTATTCCAGGCTGAGACACAAGCCCTGGGATGGAAAGCATGAGCAGTGTGAGAGAAGCAGCAATCACCAAGTGAACTTGAATCTTGTCAGAATTGCAGCTGGGAGTGAACTCTGGGTGGATCCAGGGAATGTGATGCAGGTACCAGAGGTTGTCTGTTCTCCAGGCTGATGTCTGTCCAGAAGATCAGCCACACCCACGTCCCACCCCACCAGCCCCCCAAGATCTAAAGGTCTTGTACTTCCTCAAGAAGAAGTGGAAAAAGAAGAGCCTTCTTCCTCAGCAAAGTTCTACTCCCAGTTCTTACACCCACTGTCCCAATTACACGCAGCCCTGATGGTTCCCCAGAACACTCAGGTCTTCATATATGATGTTCCTTTTCCCTGGGAACGGCGTTCCTTCTCTGCTTGCAGCACTTCCCCTGACCCCCTAGGATTATCTGTGTATCTGTACTGTTACTGTTCATTCTGTGAATGGCAGCATCACGTTAGTGAAGATCAACCTGTTTCTTTCCCCTGAATTCCTTCTCCTCTCTTTTCCCATTTCTAGCAGATCGTGGCCTCAGGAAAGAGATAAGACAGAACACAAAGCTGAACAAACATAAACAAAATAAAAGTAAAAGCCTGCAAGCATCTAGATTTTGTGTTCCTCTGCTGAACCCATAGGAAGATGGATCTCTTTACAGCCCCATGGATACTCAGAAACAGTTTGAGGATGCCTGTGCTCCCTGGGAGGCTGGAAGGAGCAGCATGTGCAAGGATGGGACCACATCAGAGGTAACCCACGTGGATTCCAACTGATAATGGGTGCCTCCTAGGAGCTGTGAACAGAACACTTTGAGGCTAGAAGCCCCCTCCCCAAGGCCTTGATAATAGTTATGTCTTCTAGAAATTAGACTGGGATGATGTTTCACCTCCATAATGAACTGAAAACTGAAAATAGAAATCAAGATGAGTTGTAGAGACACAACATGGCCCATCTTGCATAGCCAAGTTTATGGGATCACACTGACCCCTTGTGTAAATTTGCATTTTCAGCTGCAGAAATGTAAAACCATTGAAGGCAATAAGTATACCTTTTTCTTCTTTGATCTCTTGGTGCCTCATCCCAGCCACTCAAGAAGCAGGAGCTCAGCAAAGTGGACTGAATGGATGGTTGCACGAACGGGTGGATGGATGAATGAATGAGTGAGTAGATGCACAGATGGATGAATGGGTGGATGGATGGATGGATGGATGGAGGGTGGATGATTGGATGGATGAATGGATGGGTGAATAAATTGCTAAGTGGATGGATGCATGGATGGATAGATAAATGGATGGATGAATACATACATGCATGGGTGGATAGATGGATGAATGGATGGATACATGTATGCATGCATGCATGGATAGATGGATGAGTGGATAGATGGATGCATGCATACGTGGATGAATGGATAGAAGGATGGATAGATGAACAGCTAGATGGATGCATGAACAGGGCTCTTTTTTCATGGGGATGCTTGCTTCAACACAGCCATAGATCTTGGGTCAAGAGGAGATGCGAAATATTGAGATAACTTGGAGTCAAGAACCGTGGAAACACAAGAAATTACTTTGAAAACTTCCAGAAAGCTTTAGAGCAGTGTTTCCTAACCTTTTAGGAGTCATAGACTCCTTTGGGAATAAGTTAATTCTTGCCATAGAAATGCATATACACAGAGTTTTGTGTAGCATTCCAGAGTTAATGAAGTCACACATGGACTCTTTGCGCAGCACTTGTATACTAAGTGGTAATAGTCAATGTGCTTATCTGTCTCCCATCCAGGTTGTATACTCTGGAAGGAGCAGTATCTCCTTCAGGGGGTCTATGGCTCTGGTTAAATAACATCCGATGCTGAGCAATGAACTCCTGTGATTGCTCTTTCTTTCCCCAGCTTCTAGGAACTACAGATGACTACTCTGGGCCCAATTTTCAACTTCAACTTGCACTTCTGTTTGGAGGGGCAGCTGGTGAGGGCTGGGCTGAGTGAATTTCTTCCATCTGCTGGGGATAGTGGCAGGGGGCAGTTGGGAGGGGAACACACGAATGGATCTTCTCACTCATGGTCAGAGTGGTTTAAAAGAGTTTACATACTGATTAAGGGTGGAAACCAATTTTCATTGCTGTCCCAGACTTGTCATTAGCATGTAAACACTGTCCTGGATCTGGGCAGGCATTAGCATAATAGCCGAGCAAGAGTTATATCAGTAATCACTTCTTTAATCAATGTTGTAATTTACAGACCATTGACTTTCCTCATTTATTACCTTTCTGAGCACTGGTGGGAGGGAACCTGGCCGCTCCAGAATATATAAATAATTAAGAGGAACGCCAAGGGTATGCAGCCACCGGGCATGATAGAGCCATTGTCACTGTTATTCCTGAAGGTGCCATAAATGTCTGGGGAAGTCGCAGGCTGCATTAATCATCTCCTAAGTGGCTAGCAGTGGGAACCACGGTATCACAAAATGAGCTGGCTCGTCTGCAAAAAAGGAATCCAACCCCACTACGGGAATCTTTGCAGCCCCTCTGATCCATTTCTGGGAATCTCTTAAATTTCTCACTGTGGGTGGGCTGCCCATTAAGAACACTACCTCCTTGCCCCTGCTAACTGTGACTTTTAAAAATAAACTTATTTAAAGAAATATTTATTTATGTTTTTTGGCTGTGCTGGGTCTTCGTTGCTTCACATGGGCTTTCTCTAGCTGCGGCAAGCAGGGGCTATTCTCTAGTTGCAGTGGGAAGGCTTCTCATTATGGTGACTTCTCTCATTGTGGAACACGGGTTCTAGAGCATGGGCTCAGCAGTTGTGGTGCTCGAGGTTAGCCAACCCTCAGCATGTGGGATCTTCCCAGACCAGGGATTGAACCCATGTCCCCTGCATTGGAAGGTGGATTCTTAACCACTGGACCACCAGGGAAGTCCCCACTGTGACATTTAAACTACGCCTTTTGAAAGCACTGGTGGCCACAGAATCAACCAGTCTGCTCTTAAGGACCTTGACGGGCCAGCTTGGGTCACAAGTGTTCTGGTTGAGTGGCATATGGTTGGTTGATATCTTCTGTCATTTAGACTTTGGCAACTTCCCAAGGATGTTACCTGCTTCCTAAGGTAGAGGCTGGAGACCACTTTCCACGAGGAAAGCAAAAGATATCTGCTGGTCAGCCACCAACATCCAGTGAGACTTTTGTCTGGATTCCTGCAGCCAAGCAGGTTCTCAAATTTGAGTGAGCATCAGAGAGGGCTTGTCAAGTATCCACAGATGGTTGAGTCTACCCCTAAAGTCTCAGATTGAGCAGGTCTAGGGGGATCCCCACAGTTTTGCTTCTAACAAGTACCTGGGAAATGCTGATGCCTCAGGTCTGAGGACCACAGTTAAGATATTCACTCCTTGAAATAATGCAATTGTTCCTTCTATGATTCCATGGCATCATATATGTCCCATCTTGGCCTGCTGGAGCTGCTATTACAGAATATCCAGAGGCTGGGGGCTTAAACACCAGACATTCACTTCTCACATTCTGAAGGCTGGTAAGTCCAAGATGAAGGTGCCGGCAGATTCTGTGTCTGCTGAGGACCCGCTTCCTGACTCAAGGATTCTGTCTTCTGTCTGTGTCTACACTTGATGGAAGGGGTGAGGGAGCTCTTTGGAGCATCTTATAAAAGCATTAATTTAGGGACTTCCCTGGTGGTCCAGTGGCTAAGAATCTGCCTGCTAATGCAGGAGATATGGGTTCAATCTCTGGTCGAGGAAGATTCCACATGCCTCAGAGCAACTAAGCCCATGCACCTCAACCACTAAGCCACGCATTACAGCCTGGGAGTCACAACTAGAGAAAGCTTATGCATCAGTGGAGATCCCCCAAAATCTCTGGTTGGGGAACTAAGATTCCACAAACCTCGCAGTAAACAAACAAACAAAAAACAAAATAAAAAACAATCTTTTTTAAAAAACGCTAATTTATTCACGAAAGCTCCACCCTCATGACCTAATCACCTCCCCACCCCCCACTCCTCAGGGTTTAAAATCTCAACAGAAGAACTTGGGAGCCACGCAAACATTCACTCCATACCCATTCCTTTCATTATTGTAATCATCTGGCTCTGATGCTTTAAATATCGCTGTGTTAATGACTCCCCAAATCCCATCTCCAGATAACAAAGTGCTTATTCAACATCTCTACTTGGCTCTCTAATTAACATCTCCAACTTCATATGTTGAGAAATATAACTCCAGGTATAGGTTTTGTGTCTTAGGAGACTGGGGGCTGCAAACTGAAATCAAGTTCAGATACAGAAAAATGATTTACATTTCTTGTGCACCTGAGTTTGTATCTCTGCTCTAGTAATATAAAATGTCAAATGTCCTGCACTGTTCTGATGCCTTCTTTTGCATTTGCCATGTGCTTTCCCCATCATTCTTGCCCTTGGTCTTTTTGGAGCTCTGGACAGAAATCAGGATCTCACTTTATTTTTATTTTTTAAATATTTATTTTAAGTTGTGTTAGGTCTTAGTTGTGGCATGTGGAATCTTTCATTGTGACCCGTGGCTTCTCTCTAGTTGTGGTGTGTGGGCTCAGTAGTTGTAGCACTTGGGCTTATTTCACAGCATGTGGGATCTTAGTTCTCCAACTGGGAATCGAACCTGCATCCCCTTCTTGGGAGGCAGATTCTCAACCACTGGACCACCAGGGATGTCCTGCTGCTGCTGCTAAATCGCTTCAGTCATGTCTGACTCTGTGTGACCCCAGAGATGGCAGCCCATCGGGCTCCCTGCTGTCCCTGGGATTCTCTAGGCAAGAACACTGGAGTGGGTTGCCATTTCCTTCTCCAATGCATGAAAGTGAAAAGTGAAAGTGAAGTTGCTCAGTTGTGTCCGGCTCTTAGCGACCCCACAGACTGCAGCCCACCAGGCTCCTCTGTCCATGGGCTTTTCCAGGGAGAGTACTGGAGTAGGGTGCCATTGCCTTCTCTGAGGGATGTCCTAGGATCCCATTTTAGAGATGAGAAAACTGAGGAGCACTGAGGTTGTAGCTTGCCCAAGGTGGAGAAGAAGATTTATGACAGCTAGTGCAGGACTTGATCAGACTGCTTCTATTGTGTTGTCTGAACAGGTAATATCCTGAGACTGTGGCCTTAGAAATTGCCCTTTCTGCCATGCGAATATGAGAATCTTTTTCATTCATGCAGGCAAGGGGACCAGGGAAAGGGGCCCTGAGACAGGCCACTGGCCCATGGACCAGCTCAGATCCTTTCCATCAGCTGCCCTGGCCCTCCCTCACTCTCTTGGCCCATCCCAAATAAGCCCACTCAGACAGGCTGGAACATTGGACAGGGAATGCTGTATTAGTTTCAGATGGACAGCAAAGCGATTCAGTTATATATATATATATATATATACATACACACACACATATATATATGTGTGTATATATATTCATTTTCACATTATTTTCCATTAAAGGTTATTACAAAATATTGAGTATAGTTTCCTGTACTATACAGTAGGTACTTGTTGATTACCTATTTTATATTCAGTATTATGTATATGTTAATCCCAAACTCCTAATTTATCCCTCTCCCCCAGCCCTTCCTTCCCTTTTGATAATGATAAGTTTGTTTTCTATGTCTATGGGTTTATGTCTGTTTTGTATAGAAGTTCATTTGTATCTTTTTTTTTTTTTTGGTTTAGGTAGGTTTGTTCCTAGGTATTTTATTCTTTTTGATGAGGTGGCAAATGGGATTGTTTTCCAAATTTTTCTTTCTGATCTTTCATTGTCAGTGTGTAAACATGCAACAGACTGTTGCGTATTTTGTATCCCATAACCTTGCCAAATTCCTTGATGAGCTCTAGTAGCTTTCTGATAGTGTCTTTAGAGTCTTCTATGACTAATATCATGTAGTCTGGAAACAATGACAGTTTTACTTCATTTCTAATTTGGAGTCCTTTTATTTCTTTTGCTTCTGATTGCCGTGGCTAGGACTTCTAAAACTGTGTTGAATAAAACTGGTGCGAGTGGACATCCTTGTCTTGTTTCCTTTAGATCCTTAATCTAGTGGTTTTCAAGAAGGGGCCATTGCATCCTCCGAGGGCCACTGGACAATCTTTGGAGATCTTTTTGGCTGTTACAGCCAGGGAAGGAGGTTGTCACAATTGGAAGATGAGCGACTGGCATCTAATGACAGACAAGTAATGCTGCTCAACATCCTGCACTGTCCTCCAGCACGGCACCCCCGCACAGCGTCAGCCGATCCCAGATGTCAGCACTCAACATCCTGCACTGTCTGTCCTACAGCACGGCCCCCCGCACAGCGTCAGCCGATCCCAGATGTCAGCCGTGCCTCGGCTGTGAAACCTGGTGTGCAAATTCTCAGAGATACTTTCTTAGATACTTTTATGTAAAATTGCAACCCCTCCAAGACTCCTGACACTCTTCTTTGCTTTATTTTTCTCTACCACTCATTGCCATTTCATACACTACGCATTTTACCTATTTATTTTGGTTTTTATTTGTCTTCCCTCAACAGAATATGGGTGGCAGGGATTTTTGTCTGTTTCGTTCACTATTGTACCCTTAGTGCCTAAAATGGTACCTGGCATATAGCAGACACTCAATAAATGTATGCTGAAAACGAATGAATGAATGAGAGCGTAAGGATATCATTTGACTTTCATGGTGTTTATAAAATAGCAAATTAGTTATCAGCACTGAAAAACCATTGCATTCAATTTTGTTACCACCCTGAACCCCCAAAGCATTTGCATTTTCTACCTTGGTGTCTGACTGGTCTCATAGGCCAGACTGGAGAATTTGGGGGGCGCTATTGGAAGGGACAGTAGGCGGCAGCTGGTTTTGGAGGTGTTGAAAGCCAGCCCCGGAGGTGCCCACATCCCACAGCAGGCTGCCTCCCCATTCTGTGCCCGCTTTCTCCCATGCTTTCTCCATCCTACCACCTATCATAGTTAGTGCCCAGATTTATTTATTTTTCTATTATTCTCTTAATTTTAATTATTGCACAATGTCCTCATGGGAAGTATGCAAAGTGTCAACCCCATCCCACCAAGAGCTAGGCTGAGCGATCCTTCAGAGGGCAGGCTGCGGGGGTGACTGGGAACTATGCCCTGGGAGACTGTTTGGCAGACTATTTCTTCATGCAAATTACTGGCAACCAATGTGAGGTTCTCTCAATGGGGAATTAAATGGCCAGAAACTGCCACAACATCTCCAGAAAAGAGTGTTTTCAAGGCAGCCATGGCACGTGCCCTTGCTGAAGAAGGGGCACGCAGGTACCCGGTCCCCTATTCTTCCCCTTAGGGACCCCTCAGGGTTGCCCCTACCACTTCACCCCTGACACTCACCCACCCACTGCACACACAGGGAACATACACATCCGAGGAGATGGACTCTCATGGGTGATAACCGTTTTATAGCAGCAAAAAATGTTCTCTGAGTGCCTGCAGTAAACCGGGAACCATTTTAAGGGGTCACATGGATCATTTCGTTGACTCCTCACCATGAACACAGGACAGGGCTACATTTTAAGAATCACATCCATATTTCAAATGAAGAAACAAAAGCACAGGGAAGTGATGTAACTTGCCCAAGAACACACAGATGGTAGTTTGTGAGTCAGAATTTAAACACAGTCAACCCCAGAGCTCTGCTCTTAACCATGGTGCCTACTGGTTTATGGGCTGTTTGAGTTGTTGATTTTGATTCTTATTCCTTTTCTTCCACTGTGAGCAGAAAGACTTTATTTTGCATTGATAGCAGACCTGGCCATGTGGGTAGCTTTGGCCAAGAAAATGCGGAAAAAGTCGACAGCCAACATATCCAAGCTCAGACTGAAGAGCTGTCATGTGTTTCTGCCCACCCTTGTGAACTCTGCCACCAGAGGAACTTAGACCAGCTGAGACCTCAGCCCAGCCCTGGAATGAAGCATCTGGACTCCATCACTGCCTGATGTGCAGGGAGGGATCCAGCCCAGCTGAGCCCAGAGACCACCAGACGATCTGCAAATGCACCACCAAGAGAAAATGATCATTCCTTTCAACAACCGAATGTTGGGGTCACTTGTTATGTGGCAGAGCTGACTGAGTTACTCTTCTAAGTGCTGTGGTGAAGAGAACACTGTCTGTACCATTCAGGAGGCCTCATATTCCTTCCCCTCCACACTCCACTCTCCCTTTATCCCATACCCTTCTCTCCTCCTTAGGCAGTAGAGAGGCCACAGCAGGAAGAGCCCATGGTTTTGGGAATTCTCCACATCAGAGCTTCTCATCCAGGGGCAGTGACTTCTGCCTGGCCCTCACTTTGGTCTGGAAGAACTTTCCTTTCTCTGTGTCCTAGTCTTCCACAGAACTTCTGGCTTATCTAGCATCTTCCCCACTATTTGTGCTCCCCCTGCAGCTGCCAGAGGGAAAGTTTTATGTTTGCAGGAGTCTGCTGCCATTTCAGTGATTCCTTCACTATGAAAGTGCCCGACACTTTTCTGACATCTCTGGAAAAGAAGAACAGGAATAGGTGGGGGAAGGCAGGACTAAGCAGTATTTCTGAGACGATGTCTCCACTTCCCTCCTCTTTGCTTCCTGCTCCTTACTTAAGGATGGCCAAACAGAAATCTGTTCTGTGATAAATCACACTTTCTCCAGCTGGCAGTGCAAAATGCTGCCAGGACTTGGGAGATGCTGAGCGCTTCTCAGCTCAGGACTCCTGTCCACCATGGATCTGGTGGTGCTAGGTGGGACCTGGCCCATGTAAGCCAACTGTGCAGCAGGACCCTAACCAGGGCGGTCAGGCCCAGAGGAAGCTGGATTTCCTCACTAGAGGCTCCAAATGTGTGGCCAGGCTTGCACTGGAGTCAGGGCTGACCCCTCACTAGTCTTCATCTGAAAGTGAAAGTGGATCAGTTGTGTCCAACTCTTTGTGACCCATGGACTATAGTCCATGGAATTCTCCAGGCCAGAATACTGGAGGCTCAGCTGGTAAAGAATCTGCCTGCAGTGAGGGAGACCTGGGTTTGATCCCAGGGTTGGGAAGATCCCCTGGAGAAGGGAAAGGCTACCCAGTCCAATATTGTGGCCTGGAGAATTCCATGGACTGTATAGTGCATGGGGTTACAAAGAGTCAGACACAACTAAGCAACTTTCGCATTCTTCAGCTAGCACACGAGGATTCCTTCTTTTTACAGTTACTTCCTGTATTGCTATTACGCAGCAGGCATTTTCTCAAGCACTGGAGATGTAGACGTGAGTGATAAAGAGACTTTAAGGATGTTCTGATATGGGGAGTGTTGGGTAGACGATAACAAGTCTATAAGAAGACACCTGTGGGCAATAAATACTATGAGAAAAATAAAAGAAGGGAACAAGAGAGGGCGGATTCCAACTATCAAGAAGGTGGCAGCCTTGTGAGATTTGGGGGAGAAATTTCCAGGCAGATGTTCTTATCTTCCTTATCTAGCATTTCTTAAGTGCCTGCTGTGTGTCAGATTCTGTGCTAAGAGGACATTAAGGACAAACTCCTTTCGTCCTCACCCAAACCCTTTTACAGAGGAGGAAACCAAGGCTCAGAGAGGTTGGTTAACTTGTCCGAGGTCACATAGCCAATCATATTGGACTTGGATCTGAAAGCAGTTCTTGAGCTCCGGAAACTTTCCCTTAAAAAAACAACTTTGTCAATTTAATTGGTGGAAAGTTATCTCAGTGCTTCTATTTTAGAATTAACAAGAAAGTTCTTGAGGTTTGTGATCAAGTCTTCTTTCTTCCTGTGACCTTCTGCAATTCCCAGACACTAGTAGACAAGGATTTTACTAAACTGTCTTTCTTTCCTTCTCTTTTTAAAAGTTTGTCTCATATAATTATGCTCAATAACTTGTGTAAGTTCAGGGACCCGTCTTCATCATCTCACCATCTTCATTATACTGCTAAAAGGAAAATCAGAGGCAATGTAATTTTTTGGAAGAAAAAAAATCTTTTGCTTTTTTAAACATCTCTATTGAGATATCTTTGGCATATCAAAATGTATCCATTTAAGATGTAAAACTTGATGCTTTGATACATGTATCCACTGTGAAAAGATCGCCATAATCTACACTAAACAATGTATCCATTTCTTGACATAGTGATCATTGTGGGTGTGTAAAGTGCTGTTGAGAAGATTTAATTTAGAATCTATCCCCTTAGCAAATTTCAAGTGTCCAGTACAATAAGCCCTGATCCTTCACTGCTCTCTTACAATGTGCAAAGACCCTAAGGTAGGAATATTTTGACCTTTTGCAGAAACAAAAGGAAGGTTGGTAAACACAAAGCTAGAGAAGTGGGCTAGGGTGTGCTGGGCAGGGAGAGAATGGCATCCCAAATTTGCCAGGAGAATTAAACTGAAAACCCACAAATACAGGGAATTAGCCCAGTGTCTGGCACATACAGGCAGACACACCACACAGGTGCCTGGCAGATTTGGGTAAGTGGATTGTACTAGCCCTGGAAGTCTGTAGATAAGGGGCTTTCATTTTTTTCATGCTTTGAAGCATGGGGAGAAGGTTCCAGAATGCCGAACTTATATAGCACTGTCTTTCCTGTGTGTGCACATCTCTCTCTAGTACCTTGTGCCCTGGGCCACCTGTTGTGCCATCAACCTGGCTCTTTGCCTAACGATGTCACTTGAGATCCTGAAGTCCTGGTACCCAAGATGCAAGGTCCAGGGCTGTCCTGCTGAGGGGACTGAGTGCCTCATGGCTTCTCTTTGAACTTCTAGACTCAGAAGAGCTTCCCCACTAGAGAAGGCTTATTTCAAAAGCTGCAGCTGCCACCTGAACACTGGAGCAGAGTGAGGAAGAAAGGGCTTAATTATAGAGGAAACCAGGCAGCAAGGATGGGAGTGATCCAGCCATGCAGGTTGAAACGGGACTTTGGGGAGGGATGTTGCTAAAGCCCCAGGACCATGTCTGCTGGTTGTGACCATACCTGTCTTCCCTCAAGAGCTCAGGGGATCTGGTGAAGCTGGAAAGATGAGTCTGAGTTTCCAGCAGGTCCCTTACATTGTTACAAGTCACGTATTTTCTCCTCCTTTTCATTTTCTTTTTCGGATCTGGAATCATTCCATGACAGCCTTCTACACGCTATGGTGTCAATTTCCTTGTCAATTATCCTCATGCCTTCAATAACCAATCACGGGACCCCTGTCCTCTTGGGAGAGCTCAGGGCAGGGTCTTACTGGGAGAGTTTAGACTCTTCCACTTCATGTCCTTTGCCTCCATCAGAGCTGATTACTGCTTTAGCTAATGTCAATCTGTTCATGGCTTGGTTGACATTAGGCCTTTTCCCTAACCCAGGCCAAGTTGAGAAAGGCCTTGGGACAGGAGGACAGGGAAAGGGTGGGTAGCAAAGAACAAGAGGTGGGAGGGGAGGAGCCTCTACTCCGGGCACCCAGTTCTCTTCCCTGTGGCCCCTGCCCTAGTTGCGTTTGGGAACCCTCCTCTCCCCAACATCAGTCCAGAGGTTTGGGTGAAGTTCCACCTCCAGCCTCCAAATTAAGGTCATGTGACCACGACCTAAGCCAATCAGAGCTTCACATTTCTCTGGCCACAAACGATTGGCTCAGGGGTGAACACATGACTTAAGCTGATACAGTCAGAGGGAATCTCAGGAATTTTTCAGGCAAGGCTGAAACACGTAAAATATTACATGCCAGACTGCTACATGTAAAGAGATGGTTTGCAGCCACATTTGGACAGTACAGCTCATCCAAGATTTCAGTCAGTACAGGTACAGAATACTGAACCAAAAGACAGGCAGAAGTGAAATACTGATTGATGACCTCATTTGAGCTCCTGGATTCAGCCATTCCTGAAGCCAGATTGCTTACTGTACAAATATAGAAGCCCTTAAACTTCCTCTTTGGGGGTTTAACTCAGTTTGGGTCACTTTATCTGTTAACCAATAACATATTCTCAGATAAAAGAGTCAAGATCTGCTGGACCAGCCCAGACCCATCTGTGTGTATCTCTGTCCTTAAGCATCTCAGCAAGAATGACAAGATAAACAGGTAAAAAGGCACAGTTGTCGTTAAGCTGACACTGCATGGTGACTATTAATCCTCTGAGAGCTCAGAAACTGACAGGGAAAGAAAAATGAGAGTAAATCAGAAGTAATTTAATAGAATTCTAGATCAGATTCAGTGGACAGTTATTTTTACTGCCCAAAACACAATCATCTTATTTTCTGTATCAGTTTTTCAGGTATTTTTCAGGGGAATCTCCCTAGGTCTTCATGCTCAGTTCATGTACTTCAAGGGTCTTGACACCAGCTATACAGTGGGCCATACCCCTAACACATCACACTGCCCTGGCCACAGGGGTTGGTCCAGGGATGGTCATGTGATTCTTGTTGAGCCCAATAACAGGAAGTCCCAGGATTTTTGATAGAAGGAAAGTAGCATCTCATTTCTGCTGGACTTGGATCTGAGAAGAGGTGGATGTATAGCCTCTGAAACCACTTCTAGAGAGTCCAAGGCTAGGACTTCCTTGGAGGTCCAGTGGTTAAGAATCTGCCTTGCAATGCAGGGGACATGGGTTTGGTCCCTGATTGGGGAATTAAGATCCCACATGCCACATGCCAACTAAGCCTGAACTACAACTAGACTGTACGTGCGTGGCACGAGAAAGATCCCGTGTGACATAACAGAGATCCTGCGTGCCGCAACTAACACCTGACACAGCCAAAGAAAAAAAAAAAGAAAAGAGAGAGAGAGAAAGGAGTGCTTGGCTTGATAGTGAAAGAAACAGAGTCAAATGCAGAGCTCAGAGGTGCAGAGAAATTGATTTCTGAATCCATCTGTGTCTGAAGCCTGCAGTGCCCCAGACTTCCCATTATAAGACAATTTCTCCCTTTACTTATTAAGTCAACTGGAGAGTTTTCACCATTCAACAAGCACATCATCCTTGACAAAGATATGATGGGCCATTGGGAAGTTGACATACGATGCTGTCTGAGACAGAATCTTTGTAATTAGATGGATTTCAATAGAGAGGTCAATGAGGGGTAAAAATTTTAGTATCTGGCAGGAGCAAAAGCAGACACAGGGGAGAAGTGTTTTCCAGATCTAAATCTCCGCCAAAGCAAACGAATTCTCTACCCTGTGCTTCCTGGAGCTGGCCAGAAACTTTTCTTCAAGGCAAGGGCTGTACATGCCCAGATGCAGGATTTCTGGGGCTTGACAACCTCTCTTCCCAATTAAGTAAATCTAGATGGAGCCTCCCTTGGCTCAAGTGAAGTCTGACTCATGAATAAATGGTCTTATCTTTTGCAAAAGTCTTTTATTAGAACATAGTATTCTTGGGAGCTTAAGACAGAGTATTAGACCAACCTGTTCTTTCTTGGCCAGCCCAGTCATCCACTTCTGCCTAGCCACCTCTCCTAGGGACAAACATTTGGCTTAGCTCCTACCGGCTGGAGGCTCTGGGTCTGTGCTTGTTGAATAACATCTGGGTTGATAGAAATGTCCAACACTTGGGCTGTCCAATGCCCTACCTATGTGCCATCCAAAATGGTAACCATGAGTCACCTGTGTGGCCAGTCACACCCTCTCTGAGTGTGACAACCACAAATGTCTCCAAACATTGCCAAATGTTCCCTGGCAAAGGATGCGATCCTCCTAGGGAGAGAACTCCTGCTCTATCTGGATAGTAAGAAGAGCTAACTGAATGTATTGCCCTACATGCTTTATCTCTATGTGTTCTCTGCATGTGTTCAGTAACTTCAGTTGTGTCCGACTTTTTGTGACCCTATGTTAAAACTCAGGATTCCCAGGTGGTGCTAGTGGTATACCAATGGAGGTAGACGTAAGAGACACAAGTTCTATCCGTGGGCCGGGAAGATCCCCTGGAGAAGGAAATGGCAAGCCACTCCAGTATTCTTGACTGGAGAATCCCATAGACAGAGGTGGGTTACAGTCCATGGGGTTTCAAGGAGTCGGACACCACTGAGTGACTTAGCACACATGTTAAAACTTGCAGCAATCTTAGGAGGTTGCTATAAGTATGTACCCATTTTACAAATGAATAAACTAAGGCTTGAAGAACTTGCAGAATGCTAGCTCTCAGATATGCTATTTCAACCATACTTTGCATCCCAGCTGGAGGGAGTTCTTAAAAATTTTTTTAAAATTTATTTACTATTGGTTTCGCTGTGTCTTCATTGCTGTGCGAGGGCTTTCTCGAGTTGCACTGAGTGGGGGCGACTCTCTGGTTGTGGTGGTCAGGCTTCTCATTGTGGTGGCTTCTCTTCTTGCAGAGCACAGGCTCTAGAGTAGTTGTGGCACTTGGGCTAATTGCTCTGGGGCATGTAGGATCTTCCCGGATCAGGGATCAAACCTGTGTCCCCTGCATTGGCAGGTGGATTCTTAACCACTGGACCACCAGGGAAGCCCCAGCTGGAGGGAATTCTGATACTAGAAGAAACTTTCATGAAAGGAGCTTCCTTGCGTTACACTGGAGACCCCTGGCCCAGAAGGAGGCATGGCTGGGCAATGTCACTCAGCCTAGCCTGACACCCGGGACTCCTTTGTTTTTCTTGATTTTCTTTCATTCTTAGGACCAACTGGCTCTTCAGGATGAAGACCTTTCCATATTTCTTCCGGAGCCTGTACGATACAAAATGCGTGAATAAGGACCTCTCTTCCCTTCTTTGGAAAAGGCATGCCCATTTTCCTTCTGGGCAAGGGGTTGCCACTCACAGTGGTTATCAATCTCATGACTCTTTAAAAACTTCATGCTGTTATTAAGGAACTTTGCTCTCTTGAGGACTCAGAACTCATGGGATCAATAGTAAATTCAGCAGGGATAAAGCTTTGTGCTGAAGGGAGCCAGTGTACCAGGAAAAGTAAGACTATTGCTTATGCGCGATTGCTTTCCAAGTATTGGAACTAAGGTGGACTCCTTTGGTCAGCAGGGGAAAGATGGTGCTGCTGGTTGCCCATGTCCATTATTTTTAGTTCTGCACTGGGATCCATTAGGGAGTTCCAAGTGGTGCTAGTGGTAAAGAACCTGCCTGCCAATGCAGGGGACGCAAGAGATGTGGGTTCGACCCCTGGGTCTGGAAGATCCCCTGGAGGAGGGCATGGCAACTCACTCCAGCATTCTTGCCTGGAGAATCTCATGGACAGAGGGGCCTGGCGGGTTACAGTCCATGGGGTTTGAGAGAGTTAGACATGACTGAAGCAACTTAGCACACACATATGGGATCCGTTAGCTGGAACCATGCCCTAGAGGTTAAACAGGCTGCACTGAAAATTCATTAAATGTGCTTTTAAAAGGATGCTTTAAACTCAGCATTCCTATCCTGTCTTGTGGGGGGGGGGTGCCTACCCCCTGTGGCCTCAGGAGCTTCAGAGAAAAGACATGCGGGGCTGCAGACCAGTATAGAGGTCACCCAGGAAGCAGAAGGTGGTGTTTCCTAGAGTCAGCCTGGTTAAGATGAGTGGGTTCGTAGAGCACTGTGAAAACCAGGGACACAGCGTCAATAGCAGGCACCAATGGGACTTCCCTGATGGTCCAATGGTTAAGAATCTGCCTGCCAATGCAGGGGACACGCGTTTGATCCCTGGTCTGGGAAGACCCCACAAGTCATGTCTCCCAACTACTGAGCCTGTGCTCTTGAGCCCACGTGCCGCAATCACTGAGCCCACGGGCCCTAGAGCCCATGAGCTGCAACAAGAGAAGCCACCACGATGAGAAGCCTGAACACCACAACTAGAGAGCCACCCCCGCTCACCGCAACTTGAGAGAGTCCTCATGCAGCAACGAAGTGAAGCCAAAAATGAATAATTAAATATTTAAAAAAAATTTATTTAAGAGAAACCAAGCAGGCATGACAGTCATTATTTTCTCTGCTAACTGGCCTGAATATCTCCTCCTTGGAGGCCACCCTATCTAGAGTGATCCTTTACCCCGAGGCCACACCCTGGCACAACACGCATCGCATTTCCTTTTCGGTCCTCATCTCCACATGAAATATACACTTATCTGCTACTGTCCACTCCCTTCATCACTAGAATGCCAGGCTCCATGAGAAGCGGGTGGGGAGGGCATGTTCTATTTCTTGCTGAGTACCCAGTACCAGAACAGTCCTTAGTAAAAGGCCAATGCATCTTTGTTGAAGGAATCATTAGGTGGTTGTAGAAAATACTGTATGTCATTGAATCTGAGATACCATTACTTCATGGACCACGAGTAAGAAAACCTGTGCAAATTAACCTGTGCAGTGCCATCCATGCAAGGCTCATCTTTATTCCAAGGATGTTCAAGTGTGGACAAATATTTATAGCAGGAGTCCCAAACCTCTGGGATCTAATGCCTAAAGATCTGAGGGGTGTGTGTGTGTGTGTGTGTTAGTCGGTCAGTCATGTTCGACTCTCTGTGACCCCATGGGGTGCTGCCCACCAGGCTCCTTGGTCCATGTGATTTTCCAGGCAAGAATACTGGAGTGGCTTGCCATTTCCTTCTCCAGGGGATCTTCCTGACCCAGGGATCGAACCTGGGTCTCCTGGAGCTGATGTAATAATATTATAAATAAAGTGCACAATAAGCGTAGTGTGCATGAATCACCCTGAAACCATTTCTCCCACCTCCCTGGTCCGTGGGAAAATTGTCTTTCAGGAAACCAGTCCCTAGGGCCAGAAAGTTTGGGGGCCGCTGTTTATAGCAAGGACTCTATGATGATGATTACATAGGTGTTGGAAGTGCTTGTCCCTCTTATGTGTTTTCTCTCCTTGTGCTGTTCCTGGGCTTCCGTTGGGCACGTGGTTGTCCTTCTCTGGGCTGTTGCTTATTCATTTCTTGCACATAAATCAACACAGATGCTGTTGTTTGCAGGTCTTTCCACTCACACGTTATTACTCCTATTGACCTAAACCTCAAACACACTGCAGACCAGACCCCTTGTCACTCGCTGCTCCTTTATGTCCCTCACTGGTGAAGCTTCATTTCCCAAATGCCCACCAGACAGGGATATTCAAGAAGCACTGTAAGGTGAGAGAGAGGAAGAAGCAGAAATGTGCACGTGATATGACCCCACCTCTGCAAAACAGGTGACACAGTTGGTAAAGAATCCGCCTGCCAATGTAGGAGACTCAGGAGACGTGGGTTTGATCCCTGGGTCAGGAAGATACCCTGGAGGAAGAAATGGCAACTCACTCCAGTATTCTTGCCTGGAAATCCCATGGAGAGAGGAGCCTGGTGGGCTACAGTCCATAGGGTCAGAAAGAATTGGACATGACTGAGCAAACATACACAAATGCAGCAAACAAGCCAAGACAGAAAAAGCCCTTATACATGTGCATTTACACACACACACACACCTTGACATGTATGTGTTTATGATTGTATGAGCATGAAGAAAGGTATAGAACGAGATCAGGTAGGTAATTAACATGGATTACCGAGGGTTGGAAATGTATGCTATAGCATGTGTGTGTCTGTGTCTGTGTGTGTATCTGTAGATCTCCCAATTTAATTAAAATTTTTTTCCTTTTTGGTTTACAATATTCTGTGCGTTTCAGGTGTATAGCAAAGTGATTGTTATACATTTATATATATATGTATATGAAATCTTTTCTTTATCAGATTATTTTCCATTATAGGTTACTACAAGATATTGAATATAGCTCTCTGTGCTATACAGCAGGTCCTTATTTATCTATTTTATATATAGTAGTGGGTCTCTGTTAATCCTGAACTTCTCATTTATCCCTCCCTTCTTTCCCCTTTGGTAACCATAAGTTTGTCTTCTATGTCTGTGAGTCTATTTCTGTTTTGTAAATAAGTTCATTTGATTTGCCTAATTAAAAAGTCCATGGTAAAAAATAGTTTGTATGATATGATCCCGTTCTTGGAAAGTAAGATCTCTCTCTAGATGGTTATCCATAAAGTGTCAAAAGAGATTACGTACAAAATGATCGCCAAACTTTCAGCAAGAGACCACATACTGTATGATTCCATTTACATGAAATGCCCCCCAAAGGGCAAATCTACAGAGACAGAAAGTAGATTAGTGGTTGCCAAGGGCTAGGGGTGGGAATGGGGATTAACAGCAAATGGGGTGACAAAAATATTCCAAAACTGGGTCATGGCAATGGTTACCCAACTCAGTCAATCTCCTAAAATGTCACTGAATCATACACTGGGAGTAAGCTGCAACCCATGCTAATTTTTTAATAACACTGTGCCTGCCACAAAAATACATCTGTAGGCAGCCAGTCTGTAACCCTTGGCTTACCTAATAGGGTCGTCAAGGGGATTACCCAACTCAGAGTTAAGCCCTTTACTTGAAAAATGAAACTCCTGAATCCTCACAATAACCTTTGAATTAGATACCAGATTGTCTCTCAGGGAGATTGCAAATCAGTGATGGTAGAGGTTTAGACCAAGTCATGTCCGATTCTTGTGAGCCCATGGACTGTAGCCCACCAGGGTTCTCTGTCCATGGGATTTCCTGGGCAAGAATACTGGAGAGGATTGCCGTTCCCTTCTCCAGGGGATCTTCCCTACCCAGGGATCAAACCCGCATCTCCTGCACTGCACGCGGATTCTTCACTGCTAAGCCACCAGGGAAGCTGCAAATCAGTAATAAAGACCAATGATCAGCAAGGACCTAATATGTGACCATGACTGGGGGGAGGGGGACCTCTAGATCCAAAAACCAAGTACCTCTCCCCTGCCCCTCCTCCCAAAGTTACTTTTCAGCCACTGGAAAGAGCATTGCTTGTCCAGCCGCAAGCAGAGGAGGTATCCCTCAGGGCAGTGGTTCTCAGCGGGGGTGATTTTGCCTGCTAGGGGACATTTAATAATGTCTGGAGACGTGTTTGTTTGTCACAACTCGGAGTGCTAAGGAGAAGAAGTCAAAGAGGCTTCTACACATCCTGCAATGCACGGGACAGTCCCCATAACAAAGAATTAGTCGGCACAAAATATTAAGAGTGGTAGGGTTGCAAATCCTGTCTCTGAACTCAGGACTTTGCTGTTCAACACTGCAGCCACAAGCCACATGTGGCTCTGGGCCACTTGAAATGGGGCTCAGGTGGAGGTGTGCTCTGTGTTAAACATATACTGGATTTGAAAGTTGTTGCTGTTCAGTTGCTAAATTGTGTCCGACTCTTTGTGACCCCGTGAACTACAGCATGCCAGGCACCCCTGTGCTTCACTATGTCCCGGAGTTTGCTCGAACTCATGTCCATTGGGGATTCCCTAATAGCTCAGTTGGTAAAGAATCCGCCTGCAATGCAGTAGACCCTGGTTCAATTGCTGGGTCAGGAAGATCCGCTGGAGAAGGGATAGGCTACCTACTCCAGGACTGTTCGGCTTCCCTTGTGGCTCAGCTGGTAAAGACTCTTGGTGCAATGCAGGAGACCTGGGTTTGATCGCTGGGTTGGGAAAATCCCCTGGAGAAGGGAAAGGCTACACTTTCTAATATTCTGGCCTGGAGAATTCCACGGACTGAGCGACTTGCACTTTCACTTTTCACAGGTCCATTGAGTCGGTGATCAGATTTAGTGCCCAAAAATGTGAACTGTCATATTAATAATTTTCACATGGACTACCTGTTGAAATGACAATATTTTAAATATAATGAGTTAGACACATGCATTAAAAATCAAATTCACCTGTTTCTTTTTACTTTTTTTGAATGTGACAACTAGCGAATCTAAATTACTTATGTGGCTCATGCTATATTTTTATTGGTCAGTGTTGTTTAGAACTTCGACCATTTCCTCTTCTCCTCCCACAGGCTTTCGGGGTCTTCTGTAAAGCACTTTGGGATCAGGGTTACCATCAAGTCATAAACCACTGTTGGGTGAATTAAAAAAAAGCATCTCTTCTTTGAGACAGTACCTCCCACAGTCAAAAAATGGTCATAGCATATTGCTGGGATGCTTTACTGCCACCTACTGGAAGGTTTGTGTAACAATTTAGACATCCGTGAACGTGGCATCCACCGCAATGAACAATCTCAACAAAGCTGGGCTGCACGTGTCCGTTCTCGGGGTGGGGCTTGCAGCGAAGGCCTTTCCCACTCCAATCCTCCCCTTCCATGGTCTGTAAGGTTCTCTTCCATGCAAACACGTTGTTTTTAACTCCAGAGAGAAGACTGATTGCTACTTGTCAGACTCGATTTGGCGGGGAGGGGCAGGTGAGGCGGAAAACATTATCTGGATGCTTTCTCTTGGATATGTGTATATATATATATTTTCTGGATATGTTTCTATTGATTTCAAAAAATACACAGAAAGACCAAATGCTTAATTTCTGGCTTCGAAAAACCCTCACTGTCTTATTCTTTGAGCAAGCGTTGTGGGCGCGTGATCATGGTAAATGTTGGTAGGAAAGATCAAAAAGTAGGGTCCTTGCTTCAAGACAGTCTCAATTTATACCCCCCCCCCCCCCCCCCCGGTTACCTCCTAGTAACCATAAGCTTGATTTCTACATCTGTGACTCTATTTATGTTTTGTAGATAAGTTCATTTGTATCTTTCTTTAGATTCCACATATACGTGGTGTCATGTGATACTTGTCTTTTTCTGACTTACTTCACTTGGTATGACTATCTCTGGGTCCATCCATGTTGCTGCAAATGGCGTTATTTCATTCTTTTCATACGGCTGAGTAATATCCTATTCTATACGTACCACATCTTCTTTGTCCATTCATTGGTTGATGGACTTTTAGGACCGGCTTCCATGTCCTGGCTATTGTAAATAGTGCTGCAATGAACACTGGGGTACTATATATACAACAGATAACTAACAAAGACCTGCTGTCTGTCTAGCACAGGGAACTCGACTCAACACTGTATAATGGCCTATATGGGGAAAGAATATGAAAAAAAATAGATATATGTATGCTGCTGCTGCTGCTGCTAAGTCGCTTCAGTCGTGTCCGACTCTGTGCGACCCCATAGACGGCAGCCCACCAGGCCCTGCTGTCCCTGGGATTCTCCAGGCAAGAACACTGGAGTGGGTTGCCATTTCCTCCTCCAATGCACGAAAGTGAAAAGTGATAGTGCAGTCGCTCAGTCGTGTCCGACTCTTAGCGACCCCATGGACTGCAGCTTACCAGGCTCCTCCGTCCATGGGATTTTCCAGGCAAGAGTACTGGAGTGGGTTGCCATTGCCTTCTCTGAGATATATGTATGAAGTGAAGTGAAATCACTCAGTCGTGTCCAACTCTTTGCGACCCCACGGACTGTAGCCTACCAGGCTCCTTGGTCCATGGGATTTTCCAGGCAAGGGTACTGGAGTGGGTTGCCATTGCCTTCTCCAGGAGATCTTCCCGACCCAAGGATCGAACCCGGGTCTCCCGCATTGTAGGCAGACGCTTTACCGTCTGAGTTACCAGGGAAGCATAGGTATAACCAAATCACTTTGTTGTACACCTGAAACTAACACAACATTGTAAATCAACTGTACTCCAATAAAATTTTAAAAAAGGTAGTGTCTAAGGCAGGGATTCTCCAGGAAAACTTTCTTTTGGCAGGACAAAATGGTAACTTTCCTTTTATATTTATTTAAAAAATCAAAAAAGATTTTTTTTAATGGTAACTATCTTAGACCAGCAGATGACATAGTCTCCATGGAAACTTATTCAAAAGCAGCCACAGACAATATAGAGACAGATTTGAAAGAATGAAATTTTGCCATTTGCATCAACGTGGATGGACTTGGAGGACCTTATGCTAAGTGCAATACAGCAGACAGAGAAAGACAAATTCTGTATGATATCACTTATATGTGAAATCTGAAAAATACAACAAATTAGTAAATAAAACAAAAAATAAGCAGACTTGCAGACAGAGAACAAGCCAGTGGTTACCAGTGGGGGCAGGGGTAACAGGGATAGCAGGACAAAAGGATTATTATGGGTATATGAAATCATGCGTGTGAAACTTTTGAAAACCACAAAATATTATAGAATTTAAAGAATATTTTCTTCAAAAAAATTTTTTTAAAAAAGAAATAGATTTGAGTGTCATGTTTCAATGAAACTTACTTACAAAGCAGGTGGTAGGCTGAATTTGACCCAGTGTTTCTAATTTGCCTCATGGAACAGTGGTTTCAACGGCTGCCCCATGGTTCAGATGCACGCGGCCGGTGTGTTTTATATTTTATTTTTTGCCCATTGTAGTTTTCTTTTTTATTACATTTGTTGCCAACATTGAAAAACCGATGACTTTTACGAAATTTGAGGCATCTCTTGAAGGTGTACCAATCCTGAACTCACATTTATACACGGCCATAATTCTTTGCGATCCCATGGACTGTAGCCTGCCAGGCTCCTCCATCCATGGGATTTTCCAGGCAAGAGTACTGGAGTGGGTTGTCATTTCCTTCTCCAGGGGGTCTTCCCAACCCAGGAACTGAACCCAGATCTGAGCCACCAGGGAAGCCCCTATAATTGGCAGGAGTTGACCATGGCTGCCCTTCCAGAAATGGGCTTGTCTGATTTACCACTTCGCTCACTTAAATCACCCGCTTGGTTACTGTAGGTACTTGGGTCTGACTTACAGTCCACAGCACACTTGATGACAACAAGGCTGGCATGATATCAAATTAAGAGATGGAAATGGGAAAGTTTAGTGAAGCCAGAAAGGTTGTGAACACAAACCAACCCACCAGACCTCTTATTTCACCAGGCTAACTTCTCTTGGTGAACAAGACGCCCCCACGAAGTTTCCACCAGCTCAATCCAGATGACTAATGGAATCACTTACTTTACACATTTTTCTTTCTGGCTGTGCCACCTGGCTTGCAGGATCTTAGTTCCCCAACCAGGGATTGAACCCCAGCCCTGGCAATGAAAGTGCTGAGTCCTAACCCCTTGACTGCCAGGAAACTCCCTGGAATCACTTACTTTGATGACCTCCTCATCTGTGGACTTGCATTCCACGGACTCCGAGATATCTGTCACGATACTGTTCTCCTCCACGGTGACCACCTTGATAGGCATGGCAACTGTCTTTCCCGTGAGGATGGCGGTGTTCAGGATCTCAGTGTCCTGCGGGAAGAAGGAGACATACCTGGGTCAAGGGAGCTATTTGGTTCTCTTGGAGACTAGGGGAAGCCTTCCACGGTGTGTGCCTCTCCTCGTTTAGACAAGACATGGCCACAGTTACCTTAGGAACCCGGGCAAAAGGGTTATAGGTGTCCTGCTTGCTAGACAGAAGATCATCTTAAAGTCAAGGACTCTATGTGCTGACCTGAGTGGCAAGTTCAAATTGTGTATTTTGGAGTTTTTTAGAGGAGTCAAATTTGTGGTTTAAAAACTTGATTTAAAAATGAATATTCAACAGTCTTATGGACACAGTGGGGCGGCAGGTGGGGTACGAATTGAGAGAGTATCATTGAAACATATATATTACCATATATAAAGTAGATAGCTAATGGAAAGTTGCTGTATAACACAGGGAGCTCAGCCCGGTGCTCTGTGACAACCCAGAGGAGTGGGATGGGAGGTGGGTGGGATGGAGGGGTTCTTCCCAGGTGACTCAGTAGGTAAAGAATCCACCTGCAATGCAGGAGACACAGGTTCAATCCCTGGATCAGAAAGATACCCTGTTGCAGGGCATGGCAACCCACTCCAAAATTCTTGCCTGGAGAACCCTGTGGACAGAGCAGCCTGGTGGGCTACAGTCCACAGGGTCGAAAAGAGTCGGACATGACTGAAGTGACGAAGCATGCATGCATGGCTGATTCCTGTTGATGTACGGCAGAAACCAACACAACAGTGTAAAGCAATTATCCTCCAATTAAAAATAAATTTAAAAAACAAAATAAAAATGAATGTTCAAAACAGAGTCTGCAAGGCACAGCATGGGGATTTTTAGTATACTTGCTCATTTCTTGTTACGTCTGGGTGAATTGTCTCATTGTAATAAAGCCTGTCCTCTTTGTAGCCTATTCTCACAAATAAGTTAAATTTTTGTTTGATCAGATCCAGGTGCAAAATCTCATGATAGATTTGTAGAAAAAAATCTGGGACGGCAAGAAGCGCAAGCGCAGCCGCAAGGAGAGCTACTCCGTGTACGTGTACAAGGTGCTGAAGCAAGTCCATCCAGACACCGGCATCTCGTCCAAGGCTATGGGAATCATGAACTCCTTCCTCAACGACATTTTCGAGTGCATCGCTGGCGAGGCATCGCACCTGGCGCATTACAACAAGCGCTCGACTATCACATCCAGGGAGGTCCAGACCGCCGTGCGCTTGCTGCTACCTGGGGAGCTGGCCAAGCACGCCATGTCCGAGGGCACTAAGGCTGTCACCAAGTATACCAGCTCCAAGTAAAAATAATATGCCTAGCCGCTGTTAAAGGAGAAGGCAATGGCACCCCACTCCAGTACTCTTGCCTGGAAAATCCCATGGATGGAGGGCCTGGTGGGCTGTAGTCCATGGGGTCGCTAAGAGTCGGACACGACTGAGCGACTTCACTTTCACTTTAGAAAGATAACCTGGTGCTAGGTGTTTCACAATTTACTTTTAGTTTATTTGTGATTGTCTTCCTAGTTTTCAACCATGACAATAAAAAAAATATGATGCAGAGACCAAGTAAAAGGCACACATCAGTGAGGTTTCAGTTGTAAGCAACAGCAGTTGCCTGGCTACTTTGTGCAGGAAAGTACTGTGGAAGGTGGAATCACCAAGATGCCCATGTTCCAGTCTCCAGAACCTGTATGTCTGTTGCCTTATATGGTAAAAGGGACTTTGCAGTTATGATGAAGGATCTTGGGCTTCCATGGTGGTTCAGCTAGTAAAGAACCTGCCTGCCAATGCAGGAGCCTGCCAGGCTCCTCTGTCCCTGGGTTTCCAGGCAAGAATACTGGAGTGGGTTGCCATGCCCGCCTCCAGGGGATCTTCCCCACCTGGGAATCGAACCCTCATCTCTTGCATTTCCTGCATTGACAGGCAGGTTCTTTACTCCTGAGCCAGCGGGGAAGCCCCAGATACTCACTACAAGAGCAATCAAAGAGTTGGGTAATTTTTACCCCAAATGCCCATCATCACTGCTACATCTTGGCAACTGGCTTCCTTGCTTTGTGTAGCACACCAGTCTTCTCCTGTTGCCCCACTGTGGCCCATTCCCTTGGAGGTCTGGGGGCTCTGCTTTACCCTGTTCATACTGACTTCATGCAAAATGATTAGCATCACACCTCTCGTGTGTCTTATGATTTGCAAAGTGATGAAGAAAACGCCTTCTCTCTTAAATCTGTAGGCGCTGCCTACTGGCACTTGTTCCATCCTGTTCCCTATGGTCAAACGAAGATGAAAAGGGGTCTGTGACTTTGGGATGGCTATTGGCACCTTTTACCTCTGAGTCAATTTCTCCCCAAATCCCTCTCCAGAAATGCTGCTCTACTTTGAAGCAGGAGATGCAAGGAAAGAGATTTTCTCAGTTCTTCCTCCAGGGAAGCAATTGACACAGAAGTGACCTTTTGCATTAGCTAAGTGCACAGCTGAAAGAAAGAGCCCTCAGTTACAAAGGGGAGTGCCAGCCTCTCTTCGACGCTGGTGCCCACTGACCCTCTGCCATGTCTTCTCTTGGGTCCATGGGATTCCTGGAGCTGGAGTTGGAGCTGCCATCTGGGAAGCTTGGGTCCATGGGATTCCTGGCGCTGGAGCTGCCATTTGGGCAGCTTGTACATTGGCTATTACTGATGCCAAGAATACTGCAGAAATTCCCCAAGTCCATTTTCAGGTTCATTACAGGTAATGTGCTCAGAGTTCAGTCTTAACATTTTCTTTCTGAGAATGGTCTTTGGCTAATGGCTTCATTAAAGCAGCAAACTCCCTCGTGGATTAATTGTGATTAGCTTGCTAATGGTCGCTGCAGTTTCTCTCTCTCTCTCACACACACATGCACACACGGTCTTTCACCTGAGACTTCCTATCCCTACACTGAGTTACACCAAGATTAACACTGGTGGGTCACTAGATATTTTTCGTGAACCAAGATCAACTTCAGGAGCACAAATGAACAGTCACAGAAATGCCAATATTTAAAATGGATAACCAACAAGGACCTACTGTATAACACAGGGAACTCTGCTCAGTGTTATGTGGCAACCGGGATGGGAGGGGAGTTTGAGGCAGAATGGATACATGTGTATGTACGGCTGAGTCCCTTTGTCCACCTGAAACTATCACAAAGCTGTACTCCAAAACTTAATGAAAAGTTAAAAATAACAAAAATGCCAAATGAGTGAAGAAAGCATTGATCTTTGGATAACCTGGTTAAGCCACAGGGATGAAGTTCCTTGTATTTAAAAATTCCTTTCTAATCTAAAAAAATGATACAAAATGAGCTTATTTACAAAACAGAAATAGATTCACAGACTTAGAGAATGAATTTATGGTTATCAGAGGGAAACGGTGCGGGGAGAGATAGACTGGGAGGTTGGGTTGGACATGTACACACTGCTATATTTAAAACAATCAACAAAGACCTACGGTAGAGCACTCTGCTCTATACTCTATAATAACCTAAATGGAAAAGAATTTAAAAAAGAATAGATACACTGAATCACTTTGCTGTACACCTTAAACCAACACAACAATCTAAATCAAAGATACTTCACTATAAAATAATTTTTAAGTAAAAGAAATAAAGAAAAAGACTCCTTTCCTGATCAACCGCTTTGGTGAGTATTTGTTACTTGGTGGGCATGGGGAGTCTGGAATCCCAGATTCTACACTATGCTTTAATTTTCTATAGAGCCTTCATTATACTCTTATTGTTTGGATCTTGGTTTCTTCATTTTACAAATTAAGGGATTAGACCACATCATCCACGTCTCTTTCCACCTGTCAAATCCTACATAACCATGAAGATCCACCAGCCATTTAATGAACCCTTACTGTGCACCCAGCATGCTCTTGTCACTGGGTTATAACACAGTGAACCAGAGTGATAAGCCCCCATCCACACAGATGTATGGGATGGTGGGGGGTGGGAGGCACAAGCAAGCAGGCAACCACAATATTGGGTCTGTCAGGACTTTCTCATTCAGATCAGATCAGATCAGTCGCTCAGTCGTGTCTGACTCTTTGCAACCCCATGAATCGCAGCACACCAGGCCTCCCTGTCCATCACCAACTCCCGGAGTTCACTCAGACTCACGTCCATCGAGTCAGTGATGCCATCCAGCCATCTCATCCTCTGTCGTCCCCTTCTCCTCCTGCCCCCAATCCCTCCCAGCATCAGAGTCTTTTCCAATGAGTCAACTCTTCACATCAGGTGGCCAAAGTACTGGAGTTTCAGCTTTAGCATCATTCCTTCCAAAGAAATCCCAGGGCTGATCTCCTTCAGAATGGCCTGGTTGCATCTCCTTGCAGTCCAAGGGACTCTCAAGAGTCTTCTCCAACACCACAGTTCAAAAGCATCAATTCTTCGGCACTCAGCCTTCTTCACAGTCCACCTCTCACATCCATACATGACCACTGGAAAAACCATAGCCTTGACTAGACAAACCTTTGTTGGCAAAGTAATGTCTCTGCTTTTGAATATGCTGTCTAGGTTGGTCATAACTTTCCTTCCAAGGAGTAAGCGTCTTTTAATTTCATGGCTGCAGTCACCATCTGCAGTGATTTTGGAGCCCAGAAAAATAAAGTCTGACACTGTTTCCACTGTTTCTCCATCTATTTCCCATGAAGTGGTGGGAACGGATGCCATGATCTTCATTTTCTGAATGTTGAGCTTTAAGCCAAGTGGCAAAAATCCAACTCAATTCAGTCTAAACAAAAAGGCGACTTATTGCCTTGTACAACTCAAGTATCTGAGGGAAGATATCAGCTTCAGGTATTGCTAGAACCAGGTTCTCAAAACAAAACTGCAATTAATTCCTACATCTCTCCATCTCTTGACTCTTTCCCACTGTTTGGTTTCATCAATTAGTAAGCTATTTCTGTATAGTAGACCTCCAGCTACATTCTCCATGGCTCAAATCTGTGTTCTTCCATCAAAGAACTCAACAGCAAAAAACAAACAAAATCCCCAAATAGCCCAATTTAAAAATGGGCAAAGGACCTGAACAGACAACTCTTCAAAGACAATATCCACATGGCCAACAGACACATGAAAAGATGTTTAACATTACTAACCAGTGTAAATCAAAACCACAAAGAGATATTACTTCACACCTGTTTAGGTGGATATTATCCAAAAGTCAAAAGATGACTTGCTGGTGAAGATCTAGAAGAAAGAAAACCCTTATGCACTGTTGGTGGGAGTGTAAATTGGTGCAGCCACTGTACAGAGGGTCTTCAGAAAATTAAAAATAGAACAATCGTGTCATCCAGCAATCCCATTTCTGAGTATATACCCTAATAAGAAGAACTCACCATCTTGAAGGGTTATCCACACCCCTTGTTCATGGCAGTATTATCCACAGTAGTCAAGATATGGAAACACCTGAGTGTCTGTCTACAGATGAACAGACAAAGAAAATGTGGTATATATGTATACAGTGGAATACTAGTCAACATCAAAAAAGAAGAAAATCCGGACCTCCCTGGTGGTTCAGTGGTTGGGAGTCTACCTGCCAATTCAGGGGACCCAGGTTTGATTTCGGGTCCGGGAAGATTCCATATGTCTTGGGGCAACTGAGCATATGTGCTGCAAACTACTGAGGCTGCTCACTTGGAGCCTTGCTCTGTAACAAGAGAAGCCCGGGCACTGCAACTAGAGAAAGCCTGCGTTCAGCATCAAAGACCCAGTGAGAACAAAAATAATATAAATAAGTTTAAAAATTGAAAGAGAAAATACTGATATTTGTGATAACATGGATGAAACTGGACGATGCTTTGCTAAATGAAAAAAGTCAGACACAGAAGTCAAACACTGTGTGATCTCACTTATATGTAGCATCTGAAAAAAAAAAGTTGTACTCATAAAATCAGAAAGTAGACTGGTCAGGGGCTGGGAGTTTGTTTATAAGATGGATAAGTTCTGGAGACCACACGTACAGCATGGTGATCATAGCTAATAACATGTATCGAATACTTGCAATTTCCTAAGAAAGTAGATCTAAAGTGTTCTCAATGTGCATGCCCATGCACGCACACACACATGGTAACTATGTGAGGTGATGGATGTGTTAACTGCTTGATTGTGGTTGTCAGTTCACAATGCACACATGTACTAAAACCTATACCTTATAAAAATGTACTATGGAATATTACTCAGCCATAAAAAGAATGAAACGATGCTACTGGCAGCAACATGGATGGGCCTAGCGAGCCAAGGACAGAGGCTTCAGGAGAAAACAGAGCTTCTGACACCCTTATCTTGGATTTCTGGCCTCCAGAATTGTGAGAAATTAAAGCTCTGTTGTTTAACCGCCCAGTCGTGTATTTTGCTACAGTAACCCTAGAAAGTAAAATATGTCCTTTAGCATAACCTGAGAAGGGGTCCTTGATACTTTGGAGAAGATGTATGGATTCTGTTAGCATAAAATCACAGAGGAGTGATGTTGAGAGGCAGCCAATGTTTGTGTGTCTGGAGGGTATTATACTCCAGGGTTCCTTGGGTTGTGAATCTGGAATTCTGGGAGAGAAGAGAGGAGAAAAAATACCCAGTGGGTATGGGCTTGAGTCACTGAAGAAGAACCCTTGGCTGCCTTTCCAAGGTGGGCCTGGTGCCTTTGAGGGGGTGGGAAATGAAGAACTCCCACACCATCCTCGGATTCTTGTGAGTGAACAATTTTCAGGTTGGGTTGTATTTTTCTGGTTTCTCCTAATTACGGACATAGCTGTGGGATTACTGAAAACAACAGCACACAATGCAGAAGCAAGGGGATGGTGAGGAACCAGGCATGGACTGGGCACAGTATCCTGGTCTGACTGTAAAACTCTTCTGTCCTCTCCCAGAGACTTGGAGAGATGCTGTGCTGGGAAGGAGGGAACCTTTCCTGGCGAGTTAAAAATATGTGTGCGTGCACGAAACTGACATTGCAAGTTACAGATACGGGGCTGATTGCTCCCCACAAATCCTTTTAGAGTCGAGGCCAACTTGCAGCAATATGCCCGACACACTATTTATTTTAATTAATTAATTAACTGAGTTTTGGCTGCCCTGAACCTTCATTACTGTGTGCGGGCTTTCTCAACTCACAGTGTGCAGGTTTCTCGTTGCAGTGACGTCTCCTGTTTTTCGAGCACAGACTCTAGAGTGTGGGCTCAGCAGTTGTGGCACACAGGCTCAGTTGCCTCGTGGCATGTGGAATCTTCCCCAACAGGGGTCTAACTCAGGTCCCCTGAATTGCTTGGCAGGCAGATTCTTAACCACCGGACCACCAGGGAAGTTCCCCGGCGCACTATTTAAACACCTACAGTTGTGGGTTTTCTAAACCCCCAGCTGGACCTGGAAGAGTTCATTTTGTGCAGGACCAGCCAGGAGCAGGTGCTGCCTGCCTTCATCCTCTACATTGCGCTGCTCTGGAGGCCAGGCTGCGAGCTGCCTTTTCTCCAGGCCCCCTGAGGTATGAGATGCTCAGCATCAATGAATGGAGCCCTCCCTCTTGAAAGTAGGTGGGTGTACACTTCCTGTCCCCCAGCACACATCAGATTCCACTCATCAACACCGTTCCAGAGCCTTGCAGAACGTGACTAAGACAGAACTGTTACCTGGACACTTTTTGTGTTATTAAATGTTTGTTCTCTGCTTTTATTGGTTTTTTTCCCCCTCTCTCCGCCCACTTCTGTCAGGAACCAGAGAACGGCTCTGTGTTTCTGAAAAGAATCAATCAAGTAAGGTACTTTTGAATCACTGTCATTTCAAACTTGAAAAAACCTGGAGGCTTCAGAGAAAATGCACTTTGTTTGATTTGCCCTCATAAATGTAAATTGGTTTGGCCACTTTCTGCAATTTTTTTTTTAACAAATTGTGGAGTTTTAATTTTTAAATAAATTGAGAAGACAGAATTGCTTCTGAAGGGTTGAAAAAGTTGAGGGTGTGTGAACTGATGGAAAAGATAAGTTCACAGACTTCCTTGGCAGTCCAGTGGTTAAGACTCCATGCTTCCAATGCAAGGATCACTGGTTAGATCCTTGATCATAGAACTAAGATCTCACATGCCATGTGGTGCAGCCAAGACAAGAAAAGTCCAAACGGCCAGGGGATGGGGTACTTATCCCAGGAGTGGGTGTGAAATGCCCAGAGGCTTCTCAAGGAGAGAAATAAGAAGAATGAAAATGTGTGATGTCCACTCAGTGCAATATTACTCAGTTGCAAAAAAGGGATGAAGTGCTGATATGTGGGACCATGCGGATAAACCTTGAAACACGTTAACTGAAAGGAGCCAAACACAAAATGACACCTATTATATGATTCCATTTATATAAAATGTCTAATTTTATGCAAATGCCTATTTGCATAGGCAAATCCACAGAGATGGAAAGCAAACTGATGAACTGATGGTTGCCAGGAGCTTGGCTGGGGCGTGGGGGGGTGGTGGTGGGAAGGCAGACTGGCTGCTTGAAGAGTATGATTTTTATTTTAGGGTGATGGGAATGTTCTGGAATTGTACAGTGGTGATGGCTGCACAACCTTGTAAATATATTAAGAACCATCCACTAAAGACTTTAAAATGGTACATTTTATTCCACTCCTGGGTATTTATCCAAAGAAGAGAAAGTATTCATTCAAAAAGATACACGTGCCCCAAATGTTCATAGCAGCATTTTTACTAATGCTACGATATGGAAGCAAACTAAGTGTCCGTCAACAGATGAATGGATAAAGAAGATGTGATACAAACACAAACACACACAAACAATGGAATATTAGACATAAAAAAATGAAATTCTGCCGTTTGCAGCAGCACGGATGGACCTAGAGATTGTTAAACTGAGTGAACTAAGTCAGACAAAGACAAATATTTTATGTTACCACTTACATGTGGGATCTAAAAATGAAACAAACTAATGAAGATAACAAAACCAGAAGCAGACTCACAGATACAGAGAATAAAGTATTGGTTACCAGTAGGGAGGGAAAAGAGGGAGGGACAGTATAAAAGTAGGGGAGTAAGAGGTACAGAGTATTAAGTATAAAATAAACTATAAGGATTTACTGTACAACAAAGGGAATATAGCTAATATTTTATAATAACTATAAACAGAGTACAACCTTCAACAGTTGTGAATCACTATGCTGTATATCTGAAACACATGATATTGTATATCAACCACACCTCAACAAAAAAATTAAAAATATTAAATATAGAAAATAAATAAACAATACCCTATAGGTCTGTCAAAAAATGGTGCATTTTATACTTATTGTATAAATTCATTGTATGAATTACATCTCAGTGTGTTAGTTGCTCAGTTGTGTCTGACTCTTTGAGACCCCATGGACTGTAGCCCACCAGGCTTCCCTTCTCCAGGGGATCTTCCTGACCCAGGGATCAAACCCAGGTGTCCTGCTTTGCTGGTGGACTCTCTACTGTCTGAGTTACCAGGGAAGCCCACTTTAAAAAGAGAAGGAAAAGTGTATGGGAGATGGGTTAGTACCAATTTACAATGCTGTGTTAGTTTCTGGTGTACAGCAAAGTGATTTAATTATATATATATTCTTTTTCAGCTTCCCAGCTGTCTCAGTGATAAAGAATCTGCCTGCCAAGCAGAAGACATGGGTTTGACCCCTGGGTCAGGAAGATCCCCTGGAGGAGGAAATGGCAATCCACTCCAGTGTTCTTGCCTGGAGAATCCCACGAAGAGGTCATGGCCAGGCTCAGACCTAGTTTTGCTTCTTGGCTGTCCATGTGGCCTCAGATAAGTCGATCCATCCATCCATCCTCCGTTCACTCACCCCAGAAAAGAGACCAAGATAAAATGCATTTTCAGGTCAAGGACCAGATGCCTGGCCTTCTATACTGACACTGGGGGTTCAGATCTCATGAGAGGCTGAGGATGAGGCAAGTTTAATCTAAAATATTCCAGAAGGTATAAAACAACCTCTCTCAAGGGAAATCCTCCTACACTGTTGGTGGGAATGTTAAGTTGGTGCAGCCACTTTGGACAACAGTATGAAAGGTCCTCAAAAAACTAAAACTAGAATTGCCATGGGGTCCAGTAATCCCGCTCCTGGGCATCTATCCAGACAAAACTACAATTTGAAAAGTTACATGCACCCTTATGTCCATAGCAGCCCTATTCACAAGAGCCAAGACATGGAAGCAACCTAAATATTCATTGAGAGATGAATGGGCAAAGAAGATGTGGCACCCATGTATAGTGGAATACTACTGAGCCATAAAAAGAATGAAATAATGGCATTTGCAGCAACATGGACGGACCTAGAGAGGATCATACTAAGTGAAGGCGGTCAGAAAGAGAAAGACAAATGTCATATGACGTCACTTATGTGTGGCATCTAAAGCATGACACAAACGAACCTGTCTATGAAACAGAAACAGAGTCATAGGCATAGGGAATAGCCTGGTGCTTGCCAAGCTGGAGGCGGGGAAGATGGTGGTGGGAGAAGGATGGATGGGGAGTTTGGGATTAGCAGATGCAAAACAGTATGTGTAGGATGGATAAATAACAAGGTCCTATTATAGAGCACAGGGAACTGTATCCAATATCTTGTAATAAACCATAATGGAAAAAAAATGAAAAAGATTGGTGGTGGTGTATCGCTCAGTCATGTCTGACTCTGTGCGACCCCATGGACTGCAGCCCACCGGGCTCCTCTGCCCATGGGTCTCTCCAGTCAAGAATACTGGGGTGGGTTGCCATTGCCTCCTCCAGGGGAATCTTCCCGACCCAGGGATCAAACCCATGTTCTTCTGCTTGGCAGGCAGATTCTTTACCACTGAGCCACCTGGGAAGCCAAAAAAGTATATATATATATATATATATAATTAAATCACTTTGTTGTACACCAGAAATTAACACAACATTGTAAATCAACTATATTTCAATAATAAAAAAGAAAACAATCTCTCTCAATGAGTATGTGCCTGGGAGTCATTTAGAAGTATAAACAGCATTTAATAATAATAATTTTCAAAAAGGTCCCATTTGGGGAGCGCTGCCTACACAACAGGCACTGCTAAACGCATTCATCTCTACTACCAGCCCATGAAGCATGTAGTCTTATTTTGCCTGGTCTTACGCATGGGGGTGCTGAGGCCCGAGCTGGTTGAGTGCCGTGTCCAGGGTACACAGCCCCGAGGTGGCCTGGCCAGGTTTAAATGTGGACCTCCAGGGCTGAGACATGTGGTCTCTCCTCCTGCTCGACACTGAAGAGCTAGCACATGGAACAGAACTGCCTTGGTTCTGTCTCTGCTCTTTCTTTGCTGTGTTTTAAATTCTCCAAGTGAAGTCAGAAAGAGAAAAACAAATATCGTATACTAATGCACACATATGGAATCTAGAAAAACAGTACTGATGAACCTATTTGCAATAGAGATATGATTAGGACTAGAGATGCAGATGTAGAGAGTGGACCTGTGGAGACTGGGGGCAGGGAAGGAGAGGGTGGGATAAATTGACAGCGTTGCATTGGCATATATATATATATATATATGAGGGGCTTCCCAGGAGGCGTTTGCGATGAAGAACCCGCCTGCCAATGCAGAAGAAATAAGAGAAGTGGGTTTGACCCCTGGGTTGGGAAGATTCCTTGGAGAAGGAAATGGCAACCCACCCCAGAATTCTTGCCTGGAGAATCCCCATGGACAGAGGAGCCTAGCTGGATACAGTCTATCAGGTTGCAAAGAGTTGGACACGACTGAAGCGACTTAGGACCTAGCTAATTGACATTATTGCATAGCAGAAACCAACGTAACATTGTAAAGCAATTATCTTCCAATTTAAAAAGAAATTTAAAGACAAATAAAAAACTGATTAACCATGCTAAAATAAATAAATAAATTCCCCAAGCATCAGTTTCCTCGGCTGTGAACCTGGGGAATCATTAAGGTTGTTGTGAAGATTAAATCAGGTCATGTTTATGAATGGCCTGTCAGGGCTTGGAACAAAGTCCTAGCTGACTAAAAGGGTAGTTATTAAGCACAAATGTGAAATGTCTGGGTTGAGGCAACTGGCAGATGGAGAAAAGTCAGCACGTCCTCCTGAAACTCTCTTTTCTCTACTGGCTTTGGAGGGAGAGGCATAGAAAATATAATCAAATGAATATAAGACAGTACGTAGCAAGCACGTGAGCACATTGCCTAGAAGAACAGACACGTTAGCACTTGGGGGTGTGGAGGTGACTGCAGATGACGAGTTTCATGCTTTCCCCGAAGAAGGCGGCTTAGAGTGATTCAATGACTAGGACAGTCTATGGTTTACCGATTCACTGTCACACACTGTCAGGGCCGAGATAGACATTGCAATTGTGTATTGCTTCTTAGAATTAAAGACAACTTAACCGAATTCACTTACATTTTTGCAGGGAGAGGAGATATCTATGGGCGCCTTACCCCCGATACCTTTCTTGGCATGGTAGAATTTTACTGTCTGATCAACAAGATCCAGGGGCCAAATTCTGCCCATGGTCGATTTTTTATGTGAACTGGTGAGCCAAGAATGATCTTTACACTGGTCAAGGCTTAAAAAAAATACACAGAAAGAAAATATACCAGACACTGTACTTGTCTCTGCAAAACCTAAAATGTTTACTCTCTAGCCCTTTACAGAAAAATTCTGCCAAGCTCTGAACAAGAGGATCATTTTCCCCAAATGATGGGGCTCTCGTGTTCCCAAGGGTGTTTCCTAACCCTCTGGTGTTCAAGTCTTTCTGCTTTGTAGAACTAAGCATGCTTGTAGGTGCCACCTCCTGCCATTACCCTTACAGTTTTGTTTTCCTTCAACTGTTATCTCCGCTGATTCACTTTGTTTTCAGCTGCAGCTGACCATCAGCTCCGCGACTGGCATGGAAGCCTGGATTCTTGGCACAAACTGGATGGATCTGCATCTGGCAATAATTTTCATTGTATGTGGGAGACCCTGGGGCTTTGAACCCACAAGAAGGATGGCCCTAGAGCAGGGAAGCTTGTGTTAAGCAGGAAGAGGTCTTTGAATCAAGTTGATTTTGTGTTTTCTAATGTGCAGTCATGATTAGTTTTTCATGGTATGATAGGGCTTGGTTCTCTGCACACGCTTTTAGCTCAAGGAGGGTGAGTATAACTGCTTGAAAAATAAGAAACCCCTACAATTGATCTTTCCAGACTTGAGCATGGTGGATAACATTACAAACGACTGCTTCAGAGGGAAAAGTGTATGACTAGACACACATACAGAGACTCAACGAGTGGTTATCAGTGGGACTGGGAAGGGGAAAAGGGAGGGGCAATATAGGAGTACGGGAGTAAGAGGTACAAACTATTAGGTACAAAACAAGCTAAAAGGATATATTGTACAACATGGGGAATAAAGCTGATACTTTATAATAACTATAAACAGAGTATGGAACAACTGACTGCTTCAACATTGGGAAAGGAGTTTGTCAAGGCTGTGTATTGTCACCCTGCTTATTTAACTTCAATGCAGAGTACACCATTCAAAATCCTGGGCTGGATTAATTCCAAGCTGGAATCAAGATTTCTGAGAGAAATATCAACAACCTCATGTACACAGATGATAACACTCTAATGGCAGAAAGTAAAGAGGAACTAAGGGTCCTCTTGACAAGGGTGAAAGAGGAGAGTGAAAAAGCTGGCTTAAAACTCAACATTCAAAAAACAAAGGTCACGGCATCGAGTCCCATCACTTCATGGCAAATGGATGGGAAAAAAGGTAGAAGCAATGACATATTTTATTCTCTTGGATTCCAAAATCATTGTGGACGGTGACTGTGCCCATGAAATTAAAAGATGCTCGCTCCTTGGAAGAAAAGCTATGACAAACCTAGACAACATATCAAAAAGCAGAGACATAACTTTCCCAATAAAGGTCCATATAGTCAAAGCTATGGTTTTTCCAGTAGTCACATACAGATGTGAGAGTTGGACCATAAAGAAGGCTGAGCACTGAAGAACTGATGCTTTCGAATTGTGGTGCTGGAGAAGACTCTTGAGAGTCCCTTGGACTGCAAGGAGATCAAACCAGTCAATCCTAAAGGAAATCAACCCTGAATATTCATTGGAAGGACTGATTCTGAAGCTCCAATGGTTTGGCACCTGATGAGAAGAGCTGCCTTGTTGGAAAAGACCCTAATTCTGGGAAAGACTGAAGGAAAAAGAAGGGGGTGGCAGAGGACGCGATGGTTAGACAGCATCACTGACTCAGTGAACATGAATGAATAAACTCCAGGAGACAGTGGAAGACAGAGGAGCCTGGCGTGCTGCAGTCCATGGGGTCACAGAGAGTCGAATGTGATACAGCGACCTAGTGACTGAACAATAAATAAGTGGAGAATAACCTTCAAAGTTGTGAATCACTATGTGGTACACCTATAACATACAAAACTGCACATCCACCGTACTTCAGTATAAAACGTATTCAAAAAATATGTATTTTTTGAGGAGCCTCCATACCATTCTCCAAAGCGGCTGTATCAATTTACATTCCCACCAACAGTGCAACAGGGTTCCCTTTTCTCCACACCCTCTCCAGCATTTACTGTTTGTGGATTTTTTGATGATGGCCATTCTGACCGGTATGAGGTGATACCTCATTGTAATTTTGATTTGCATGTCTCTAATTATGGACCTAGAGTCTGTCAATACAGAGCGAAGTAAGACAGAAAGAGGAAAACAAATACTGTATATTAACACATATATGTGAGATATAGAAAAATGTTACAGATGAACCTATTTGCAGGGCAAAAGTAGAGTTTTGGACGTACAAAGCAAACACGTGGACACGAGGGGACGGGCAGTGAATTGGGAGATTGGGATTGACATATATACTCTACCATGTGTGAAATAGACAGCTGGTGGGAAGCTGCTGTATAGCACAGGGAGCTCACCTTGGTGCTCTGTGATGACCTAGGGGATGGGATGGAGTGGTGGGGGGAGGTCCCAGAGGGAGGGGATATATGTATACATATAGCTGATTTGTGTTGCTGTAAGCAGAAACTAACACAGCATTGCAAAGCAACTATACTCCATTTAAAAAAAAAAAGTATGTGAGTAGGAAAAAACCCATGGTTTCTTCCTCCATCTTGGCTGAAATGCAGTGGGTTGGGAAAACACACAGCACAGTTGGAGGAAGATTTGAGGCAGCTGGAAGCTCCCCCAGCTCATGTGGCAGGTTCTGGGAAGATCAGTCTGTGAGAAAGAGGTCTTTGGATTTCGAGAGAGAGAGAGGGAACAAATGTCCTGTTATTGGATGGCACCTCTGGAAAGAAGCAAGAGACGGTGGTTGTCTGTTATGACTATAGAGAAACAGCAAAGATCTCTGGACCCCAGTGGTGGCTTGAAAAAGGCAGAGGATAGACACATAAATTGAACAGGTTCGGAGGAAAAAAGCCCTAAAGTATTGTAGCCAAAAGGGGTTAGCTGGTACTCAATACCCATTATCTTCCTTTTCTTTGGTAACTGAACCATGAATTTTTGGCAGGTGGAGTGGGGAAGAGTACCCACCTCAGAGAAGTCTAAACTCGGTCTCTCTTGCCACTGGGGGTGACCACGGAATAGGGTTCAAGACCAGGGAAGCCCCAAAATGATTCTCAAAGTGTGGTGTCTGGACTAGTAGACTCAGCATTATTGGGGGACATGTTAGAAAAAAAAAAAACTTGGTTGCCATCCAAGATACACTTAGTTAGAAACTCTGACGGTGGAGCCCATTCAGCTTTGTTTAAAGTCTCTCCGGATGATTCTGATGCTGTTGAAAAGTTTGAGAACCACTGTTCTAGTTTAAATGCAAGCAGCAGCAATGTTCTGCAACATTTTTGGAAATTTGTTTAATGGGAGCTGGACTAGGTACGTGATATGTTCTTTTTGCCCTTTTCCTTCTTTCTGCTACCTGGAATACACATGCAATGGCTGAAACACTAGCAGCCATCTTGGGCCATGAGACAAACTTGAAAATGAAAGCCACCCACAGCGGATTGTGGGGTAGCAAGACAGGAGCAGTCTTAATCTCTGATGCCTAAGGAGTAGTCTTAGACTTACTTAAGTACCTGAGATAAACCATGTTTCAGCTACTAGTTTTGATTTTTTCCTGTTATACTGAACCCAATGCTAATCCATGTAGATATTTCTTTGTATGCTTGAGATGGTGAACAAAGATTATTCACTATACTTGCACACAACATTTCCAGTTTTGTAACCAGAAGGTGACTCCATGGCAAGGGAGCTAGATGGCTTGCACTTGGAGAATGGCAGGGAATGGTAGCAATCCTATTGTTTCTGCCTGGTGGTGGTGGGTACAAGGCTGACGACAGGGCTATTATGAGAGAAGGGCCAAGCAGAGATAGACAATTCAGTGTTAATTTACAGCACTAGGAATATTACTCTAAGAGGGCGCTTCATTTCCCCAATTCAAGGCGTCCTAGTTAAAATGATGCATGGTAGCCCAGCAGCCATGCTGATTAGTGAGCGTGCTTGAAATGAGGGTTCTGGATTCAGGGCAGATGAGCCCAGGGAAGTGCCATCTGATTAACAGGCTGACTTTGTTAGGTGTGACCAGCTATTTACATAATCCTGTGATGAAGAATACATTATGTACACACACACAGGCATTGAAGGGGCGGCCTCTGGAAATTCCTCCCGCTAACGTAATTTTCCCTCTAACCAGGCTGAGTGCAGACACCCAGCTCTGTGGCAATTTTTCTCATCAGGGAGAGAAGAGAAACCTTATTACCGGTTGGTGTGTGAACCGCAGGCCTGATGGAGTGGGCTAGATTGGACTTGCTGACCAACTACACTGCCTGTTTCTCTCCCATTCCTAATGAAATGATCCCCAAGAGTTCTGTGCGATTTTGGAGGGTAGAACTGATTTTTAAAATGCTCCCAGAGATGCCAATGGGGAAATGCATGGCTGATGGGGAAACAGAAAATAATATTCTCATCATTTCCACTTTGCAACAGCTTTGGGATTTCCAAGGAGCAGTGAGGGCCGGGAGGTGGAGAGGTCAGGAAAGAGGAGAGGGTGTCTCCCAGGGGAAAGCTTTCTCTTCCTAACATTCCAGGGAGCAAGAGAAAAGGTCTCCTCCATCACTGACCCCACAGGTCCACCCACATTCTCCTCTGTCATCTCTTTGTCTTCACTTTGCAATTCCTTCTGGAAATCTCAGCACAATGGTCTCATGCAGCAGACCCCAACCTTTTTGGCACCACGGACCGGCTTCGTGGAAGACGGTTCTTCCACTGATGATGGGGAGGGGGATGGTTTCAGGATGATTCTAATAAGGAGTAAGCAACCTAGATCCTCGTATGCGCAGTTCACAGTAGGGTTCACACTCCTCTGCGAATCTAACATTGGTGCTGATCTGAACAGGAGACTGAGCTCAGGTGGTAATGGGAGCAATGGAGAGTGGCTGTAGACACAGATGGAGCTTCACTTGCTAACCCACCGCTCACCTCCTGCTGTGTGGCCCAGTTCCTAACAGGCCAGAGACTGGTACTGGTCTGTGGCCCGGGGGTTGGGGGCCCCTGGTCTAGTGGACCAACGGCAGGTCCGTGTCCACAAACAGAAGGTATCTCAGCCCAGTGTTGAAATGCAGAGTGCAGCAGGGGGCTTTTGCAGCTGAGCCAGAAGAGCCTACTGGCTCGTTCACAGGTCCCAGGGGATGATCATAAATAATCAGACCTGCTTGTATTTATTGGGCAACTACAATGTGTCAGGCATTCACAGGAAACATCATCATCATCACCATCATCATTTATGTTTATGTCTGTGTTAATTTTCCAGGACCCTTCTTTAAAAAAAAAATTAAACTTGGGGTATAGGTGCTTTACAACATTGTGTTAGTTTCTGCTGTACCATGAAGTGCATCAGCTATATGTATACATATACCGCCTCCCTCATACCTCCCAATCTCATCCGTCTAGGTCATCACAGAGCTTCCTGTGCTCTACAGTAGCTTCCCACTAGCTAGCTATTTTACACATAGCAGTGTATACATGTCAACACCATTCTGCTAATTCTTTTCATCCCCCCATTTCCCCTACCAGCGTCCACAATGTCTGTTCACTACGTCTGCGTGCTATTCCTGCCTTGGAAATAGGTTCATCTGCACCATTTGTCTAGATTTCACATATACGCATTGGTTTAGTTGCTAAGTCATTTCCGACTCTTGTGACCCCATGGACTGTGGCCTGCCAGGCTCCTCTCTGTCCATGAGGATTCTCTAGGCAAGAATACTGGAGTGGGTTGCCAGTTCCTTCTCCAAGATATACGCATTACTACACGATATTTGTTTTTTTCCTTCTGACTTGTCTCTGTATGACAGTCTCAAAGTCCATGCATGTCTCTACCAACAATCTAGCGGTGTTTTTATAAAGGATCACAAACTGGGGGGCTTAAAATAGCAGAAACTTCTTCTCTCACAGCTCTGGAGGCCAGAAGTCCAAAATCAAGGTGCTGGCAGGACCACACTCCCTCTGAAACTGGTTGGGGCCCCTCACGTCTCAGCCCCACAGGTTTCTCCCAGAGGATCCTTCCCTGCCTCTTCCAGCTTCTGGGCATGGTCGGCAGTCCTTGGAGCTCCTTGGTTTGTAGACACATCACTCCAATCTCTACCTCCATCATCTGTGGTCTTCTCCTTGTGGGGTCTATATCCAAATCCCCCCTTCTTATAAGGGCACTGGGGCTTCCCTGGTGGCTCAGATGTTAAAGAATCTGCCAGCAATACAGGACACCCAGGTTCAATCTCTGGGTCAGAAGGATCCCCTGAAGACAGGAATGGCAACCCACTCCAGTATTTTTGCCTGGAGAATTCCCATGGACAGAAGAGCCTGGTGGGTTATAGTTCATGGGGTCGCAAAGAGTTGGACATGACTGAGCGACTAATACACACACACACACACACACAGACAAGGAGACTGGTCCTGTTGGATGAGGGCCTACCTTAATGATCTCTTTTTAAGTTGATGATTTCTGCAAAAACCTTCTTTCCAACTAAGGTCACATTCATGGATTTTGAGGGTTAGGACTTCAATATCTCTTTTTTTGTGGGGGAGCATCATTAAATCCATAACAATGTCTTTCTTTCATCCTTTGCAGAGAACTTTCATGTGGATTATTGCCCCTTTTTTGACTTTTTTTTTTAACTTGGGTGCACTAGGTCTTAGCTGCCACACATGGGACCTTCAATCTTTGTTGCGGCATGTTGGTTTTTAGTTGTAGCACACAAACTCTTAGTTGCAGCATGTGGGGCCATCTTATCTGACCAGGAATTGAACCTGGGCCCCCTGCGTTGAGAGTGCAGAGTCTTAGCCACTGGACCACCAGGGAAATTACTGGATATTGCCACTTTGATCATCAACATGGCAGAGTGGAAAGGGTTGATGTTGCCACAGTAGGGGAAACAGAGGCCCAGAGCACTTGTACTTGAATCCTCCCATCTTCCGACAGCCAAGCCCTCCCATGAGCTCCCTCCTTTATGTAGAACAGCCCTCTGAGCTGATGCAGAACTGAACCTGTCCACACTGCCCTGACCAGCGACAGTACCAATCCCACCACGGGCCGCCTCATAGCCCCCTGACCAGCGACAGTACCAATCCCACCACGGGCCGCCTCATAGCCCGCCATGATTCCAAGCCTTTCCAAGTACTGCATGCTCTTCCAGCCTTCTTTCCTGTGCTGATTTCTTCCTTCCCTCCCAACAATCCCAAGACGCAGGTAACTCCATTCTCCCCCCACCGCCCCTGCCCACTGTCCTAGGTGAGAAAATGGAGTTGCAGACCTAGAGGGGTTGGGGTGGAAGGGAGGTTCCAAAGGGAGGGGAGGTATGTATATATGTATGCACATATAGGTGTAAGTACATATGGCTGATTCACTGCGTTGTACAGAAGAAACTAACATAACATAGTGAAGCGATTATCTTTCAGTTTAAAAAAGAAAGAAACGGAGTCGCAGAAAGTTCAAGTAGCTAGCTAAAGAATCTACAAATGGTAAGTCTGGGAATGAGGGGGTGAGCAGCGATGGAACCCCGATTCTGAGCCCCTTATACTCTCTGACATCAATATCCATAAAGATACTGTACACTGACTTTGAAAAAGCAGATGCATATATTAAACATCTCAGGGAAGGGCCTTTAAAAATACCATCGGGTAATGATTTTCTTTTTATTTATTTATTTTTGACTGTGCTGAGTCTTCATCGCTGTGCAGGCTTGTTTCTGGTTGTGGTGAGCCGGGGCTACTTCCTCTCGAGTTTATTGTGCAAGCTTCTCTTTGCTGTGGCTTCTCCTGTTGTGGAGCACGGGCTCGAGGGCACACAGGATCAGTAGCTGCGGATCCCGAGCTCTAGAGCGCAGGCTCAGAAGTTGTGGCACACAGGCTTGGTTGCTGTGTCGCACATGGGATCTTCTCAGATCAGGGACCGAACCCATGTTTCCTACATTGGCAGGTGGACTCTTTATTACTGAGCCACCAGGGAAGCCCCATCATCGCCTCTATTTAGTTTCAAAACATTTTCATCCCCCATAAAGGAAACTCTATATCCATTAGTGGTCACTCCCCCACCTCTCCTCCTCCCAGCCCCTGGCAACCACCAATCTATTGTCCGTCTCCATGAATCTGCCTCTTCCGGACACTTCCTATAAAAGGGATTGTACATTGTATGGTCTTTGTGTCTGGCTTATATCACTCAGAATCATGTTTCTGAGGTTCATCTGTGTTAAAGTCTGTGTCAGTGCTTCACTCTTTTTTATTGCCTAATAATATTCCAGAGTATGAACAGACCTCATTGCATGTATCCATGCATTAACTGAGGGCCATTTGGGTTGTTATTGGACCACTTCCTGGCTACTATGCATAATGATGCTACAACTATTTGAGTTCAAGTTTTTTATGTGGATGAAGGTTGTCATTTCTCTGGTGTGGATACCTAGGAGTGGGGATGTGAAAATGCCTTTTTATTTATTTACGTTTTTGGCTGTGCCATTTGGCATGTGGGATCTTAGTTCCCTCACCAGGGATTGAACCCACTCCCCGCCGCTGCATTGGAGGCATGGAGTCTTAACCACTGGACCACCAGGGAAGTTCCCAAAGCCTTTTGAAAACAGGTAATTACCTAGACTGTTTCTTAAGATGAATTGTCTTTAATTTCTTTGCACTGTAAAAGTTACAATAATCCTCCAAATTTATGAATCTCCTTTCCTCCAAAGTGGTCCAAGCACTTTTAAAAATCCTATACGATTCATCTCTCTGGCATCTGGGCAGAGGGAAGGAATTTTTACTGTCATTTCATAAGGCAACAGAGGCAGTAAGAGGCCTCTGCCTCAGGTCTGAGCCCAGAGGCTGGGCTGAGCAGATGCTGACCACGGGGCAGGCGTCTGTCCCAGGGTCCTCGGTCTGCTTTCCACTTCCAGGCACTCGGGTGACACCCCCGCTTCTTCTTCTGTGAATGTTGCTTGTTGTGACTCTCAGAACTCTGTGTTCTGAGCCCTGGACGTTCCTAGACGGTGTCTCATTAATTATAGTCTCAGCCCACTGGCTGCCTTTCCAGCTGCATCTTAATGAGTGACCCTTCCTGGCCGACTCTTTCTTAGCACAGGAGTTCTTTGTTGGAACTCGTGTCTCTTCTGATTTTCAGAGTACAATCAATGGGATGCTGTGAGGCGAGCTTGTCTCCTTTCCCATTTGGGGAACAGGAAAAGATCCTTGTATAGGATGGGCTCTGATCCTGGCACAGACCCCACCCCACAGCCAACAAGGGACCCCTTGACATGTGGAGGAGGATGTCACCGGGTTCCAGCACTATCTAACCCAGGTTGTTTTGTTGTTGTTGTTCAGTTGCTCAGTGGTGTCCAGCTCTTGGAGACCCATGGACTGCAGCATGATAGGCATCCCTATCCTTCACTACTCCCTGGAGTTTGCTCAAACTCATACCCATTGAGTTGGTGATGCCATCCAACCATCTCATCTGCTGCTGTCCCCTTCTCCTGCCTTCAATCTTTCCCAGCATCTGGGTCTTTTCCAAAGAATCGGCTCTTCCCATCAGATGGCCAAAGTACTGGAGCTTCAGCTTCAGCATCAGTCCTTCCAATGTATATTCAGGACTGATCTCCTTTAGGATTGACTGGTTTGATCTCCTTGCAGTCCAAGGAACTCTCAAGAGTCTTTTCCAGCACCACAGTTTGAAAGCACCAATTCTTCAGCACTCAGCTTTCTTTATGGTTCAACTCTCACATCCGTACATGACTACTGGAAAAACCATAGCTTTGACTAGATGGACCTTGGCTGGATCCTATTTTGAGAGAATCTAGTTTCCACACAGCAGATAGGGATGAAATACCATCCTGTTCTGCCTAAACCTTCTCCTTGTTCCTACCCCAGAGAAAAGTCCTGCAGGATCAGGACGCTCTTGGTCTCTTTGGTTTCTTCTTCTATCTCATTCCCTTGCACATGCTTTCCAGATTCCACTGTCTCTGTGCTGGGCCTTGAGTATGGCAGAATCGTTGCACCCACTGTCCTGCCTGGAATACTTTCCCCAGACACCTACATGGCTTCATCCTCTTCCTTGACCATCTTTGTCCAAACGACACCGCCCCACCCTCATCGCCCCCATCCCCATTTTCTGCTGTGAGCTCCATGGCCCTGATCGCCCATGACACCATGTATTTCTTGTCAACTTTAGAGCCACGTCTGGGATGGGGGCTCCATGAAAGAAGGCGTCCTCCTCTCCATCTCGTGGGGAAGAGATGAGGAAAAAGATACTGTCTGCAAGTCTGTCTAGTTTGAGGTTCTAAAAACATTTTGTTTTGGTTGTTGTTGTTTAGTCACTAAGTCACATCCAATCCTTTTGCAACCCTATGAACTGTAGCCCACCAGGTTCCTCAGTCCATGAATTCTCCAGGCAAGAATACTGGAGTGGGTTGCCATGCCCTCCTCCAAGGATCTTCCCGATCCAGGAATTAAACCTGCGTCTCCTGCATTGGCAGGTGGATTCTTTACTGCTGAGCCATCAGGGAAGCCCTCTAAAAGCATTTTGGGGAAGAAAATTGGAGGGCTTTTTGAAAGCGGCCTTGATTTGGATAGAAGAAGAGGAATGTTGTCCTGTTTCCCCTGGGGAACAAAATCAAGATCTTAGAAGGAGCTGTTTGTTGCTTAATGATGCCAACCTTGGCAAAGAGCCTGGGGCCTTGGGTTCCGTGTAGAGACAACTGTAGGCACAGAGATCACGATCCAGAAATGAAGCAGGCTCGGGGACACCTGTGTGGGTCAGGACCAGGAACCCAGATGGATCTCACTGCTGCAGTACTGGCCTGGGCAGTGGGAAAGTCAGGGACTGTAACAAAAATGTCAAGGGATAGAAATTCCAATAAGGACTGAGATGAACTTGGGTTTTACTGGCCTGATGGAATGTGAGGTGAGAGTGAGAAATTGGGGCAACTTACAGGAGAGCCAGTGACGCTTTGTTTCTGCACACCTGATCTGACAGATGGAGAGTCTCACCTACTGCTGATATTCTGTGCACCAGCGCCCTTTCTGATTGGTCAGCGTCACATCTCTGGTCTGTTCTGATTGGCTGGAGCCTGTTCCAATCCAATAGGAAAAGAGCTCGAATTCCGTCCTTCTTTGCACCCAGTGCACGTGGAAAATAAAAGGCAGCAAACAATGTTTTGCACTTTCTTGGGCATGTGGCCTCCGTGACGCCCTAATCTCCGGTTGAAAGTGGTCCAGCAAGAAATTTTTTTTTTTTTTAAACTTTACAATATTGTATTGGTTTTGCCAAATATCGAAATGAATCCGCCACAGGTATACATGTGTTCCCCATCCTGAACCCTCCTCCCTCCTCCCTCCCCATACCATCCCTCTGGGGTTGTCCCACAAACTTTTTTTTTTTTTTTAAATATTTATTTGGCAGCACTGGGTCTTAGTTGCAGCATTTGGAATTTTTCTAATTGTGGCATTCCAGATCTAGTTCCCTGAACAGGGATTGAACCCAGCCACCCTGCATTGGGAGCACGGAGTCTCAGCGACTGGACCACCAGGGAAGTCTGCAGCAATTACTTCTTAATGACTCTTCCGTGAGTCTTCACAGGTTTTCTTGGGTGGGTACCCAGAAGGTCAGAAGACGAAAAGGAGCTGGTCTTGCTGAAATGACCATGTGGGTTTCCAATTGTAGAGGACTGTGCTAACTACATCAGTCAGGAAAAGTGAAAAACAAGCTTCATTCCTCTTCGGATTGCAGCTTTAAGTTTCTGCCAGCAGTTAGCATGGAAGAAACACCGACGCACAATAGTAAACCCTTTAACAGATCAATCCTGCGGAGTTGCAACTTGTCTCACATGGTAGCTGAGCAAATTTCCCTCCCTCCCCGAGGACCTCCGCTAACAGCACTGTGGGCTAGCAGTAACAGACCAATAATTCTGGGTTCTGTCAGCACCGGGAAACCCAACTCCCATCTCATTTACCTTCAATTCATCCTCAGTGCAGATCGGGGTATGGGAGCCCAACTTTACTTATCCATCTATTTGCTTCTAATACAAGATGGAGATTCTATTCCAAAATGTTCATTTAAAACAAGAAAACAATTCAATTTAAGAAGGCAAGTGTCCCCACAAGGTCCAGGGCTGTAATTGAGTTATTACATGGGATTGCCCTTTGGGATGGCACGTGGAATAGAAGGTATCAACTTCCCTGGGTAATGTCACTTTTTTTTTTTTTTTGCCACCTAGCTAAGAAAGGAGGCAGCTGAGAAATGAGAAACGTACTTTATTTCTCCAAAGTTCTAGTCATTTTTCGTTTTCAATATTTTTGCCTCCCGGAAGCATAGACAGATGAATTGCTGAGTCAAAGATGCTTCAAAGGCCAGTCCTGAGATCAGAGCCCACGCCAGCAATATTATGGGGGAGGGGCAGATGTAGTCAGTGGTCCCTACATTGCTTCTGCTCCCTGGACCTCCTGTCTTGCCCGAGTCCCTGAGGAGAACAGGTGTCCAGACGCCTTTCAGCCAGTAAAACATGAGTGCAATTGATGTATATCCTTTTGAGGCTAAGGCAGATAAAAGCCAGAGGGCCAGCTCTTTGCTTTCTTTTCCCGTGGAGAGGGTAACTTTGGGTACAAGATGGTGTGAGTCAAATCCCTAAGTTACTGAATGGAGTAGACCCCAGATTGACTTGCATCAAGCCTTGTGTGAGTGTGATAGATACATTTTGTGCATCACCAAAATCCCAGGTCTTGGGATTTGTGGGAGCTGGATTGTGGTGACACAATTCCCAGAGAATCCAGGCATGGCAGCCACCTGGAAACAAGCGGACTCTCCAGTAAACACACTCACGTTCAAGCACAATGGACTGAACTCACTGGACGACCCCTGCTGGGGACACTGGGGTGTCAGTGAGAACCACAGGAAAAGGGAAATAAGTACTAACTCAGAGGCATGAGTTACCAATGGTGAACTTTTGAGACTAAGCCCTGGGCTCTCAGGGGAGAGAATCGTGTAGGTGGTTTTTCTCCATGCCCATCAAAATTGTATAGAGAGGGCTTCCCTGGTGACGCAGTGGTAAAGAATCTGCCTGCCAATGCAGGAGACATGGGGTTGATCCCTGATCTGGGAAGATCCCACATGCCGTGCTAAGACTGTGTGCCACAGCTACGGAGCCCGTGTGCCTAAAGCCAACAAGAGAAGCCACTGCAATGAGAACCTTGTGGACTGCAACCAGAGAGTAGTCCACACTCGCCACCATTAGAGAAAAGCCCACGCAGCAAAGAAGACCCAACACAACTAGAAAAAATCAAGTAAGGATTTGCAGTTGTGAGTACAGAAATGAACTCTGGATAACTGAAGCCAACAGGGAATTTGTCAGAAGGATCTTGGGACTCAGAACTGGTGGTCAGGCTGGGGAACAGGGCAGGTCCCATGACTGAATCTGGGCAACAAAGGCTGCCGTGTCTTGTCATGGAGACGCTAATGGACGAAGGTCAGTAGTTGTTTTGCAGCAGTCAAGGATCAGAGTATTCAGTTGCCGAGTTTAGGTGCTGTGCCCTCACTGGTGGTGGGGAAGGGGTGGGAGGGAGGGGCATGAATCCTACTTGGCTATAGTTACCCGCTGGATCATAGAAAAGGCAAGAGAATTCCAAAAAAAATCTTCTGCTTTATTGACTACACCAAAGCCTTTGACTGTGTGGATCACAACAAACTGGGGAAAATCCTTAAAGAGATGGGAATACCAGACCACCTGACCTGCCTCCTGAGAAATCTGTATGCAGGTCAAGAAGCAACAGTTAGAACTAGGCATGGAAAAATGGACTGGTTCCAAATTGGGAAAGGAGTACGTCAAGGCTGTATATTGTCACCCTACTTATTTAACTGATATGCAGAGTACATCATGTGAAATGCCAGGCTGGATAAAGCACAAGCTGGAATCAAGATTGCCAGGAGAAATATCAGTTACCTCAGATATGCAGATGACACCACCCTTACGGCAGAAAGTGAAGAAGAACTAAAGAGTCTCTTGATGAAAGTGAAAGAGGAGAGTACAAAAACTGGCTTAAAGCTCAACATTCAAAAAACGAAGATCATGGCATCCGGTCCCATTACTTCATGGCAAACAGATGGGGAAACAATGGAAACAGTGAGAGACTTTATTTTCTTGGGCTCCAAAATCACTGCAGATGGTGACTGCAGCCATGAAATTAAAAGACGCTTGCTCCTTGGAAGAAAAGCTATGACCAACCTAGACAGCATATTAAAAAGCAGAGAAATTACTTTGCTGACAAAGGTCCGTTTAGTCAAAGCTATCATTTTTCCAGTAGTCGTGTACGGATGTGAGAATTGGACCATAAAAAAAGCTGAGTGCCAAAGAATTGATGCTTTAGAACTGTGGTGTTGGAGAAGACTCTTGAGAGTCCCTTGGATGGCAAGGAGATCAAACAGTCAACCCTAAAGAAAATCAGTCCTGAATATTCATTGGAAGGACTGCTGCTGAAGCTGAAGCTCCAATACTTTGGCCACCTGATGCAAATAACTGACTCATTGGAAAAGACCCTGATGCTGGGGAAGACTGAAGGTGGGAGGAGAAGGGGACGACAGAGGACGAGATACTTGGATGGCATCGCCAACTCAATGGACATGAGTTTGAGCAAGTTCTGGGAGTTGGTCATGGACAGGGAAGCTTGGCATGCTGCAGTCCACGGGGTTGCAAAGAGTGGGATACGACTGAGCTACTGAACTGAACTCGTAGTTATACGTCGACATGGACCGCGTAAGTAATGGATGATACCGCCCCCTAGTGGGGACCTCGGTAGTACAAGCACTGCAGCCGACGGAGAGGTTTTATCTGGCACTGACTTTTCTAAACAAACATAAGCCGCAGTCGGCAGCCCTCAATCAGGGTAGAATGGAATTTACTCCCTTAGTCCTGTTGGCTGCCCGAGCCCTTCTGAGGTAAAATATACACCCTGTAAAGTTTAACCATTTCAACTAGTTTAACCATTCAACTAGTTTCGTGACTTTATGTAACTGTGGGAAAATTACCACCATCCCTTTTCAGAACATTTCCAATCAGCCTAAGTTCCCCTTGAAGCATTTGCAGTTAATTTCTGTTTCTATACAGGCCCCTGAAAATCACTGATCAGTTTTCTGTCTCTAAAGATGTGTCTTTCCTGGAAATTTCATATGATGGACTCTAACAGTATGTAATTTTTTTTGTGCTTGGATTCTTTCATCCCAGTTGCTTGGTTCATCAGGGGTGTTTTCCCTTTTTATTGCCAAACAGTGTTCAGTCCCCTGACTACCCCTCAATTTGTTTACTCTTCTCAAGTGGAGGGATATTTGCATTAATTTCCAGTAGTTGGCGATGATGAATGGTGTTGTATTGTAATGTTTGCCCATCTGTCTCTGTGTGGGCAGGTACTTTCATTTCTCTCATCTGGCAGTAGCATCACTGTTGTATGGCAAGTGGACATTTAATGTGTCCATGAACTGCCCAACCGTTTTCCAACAATGGTTTCTCATTCCCGCCACCAGTACAGAGATTCATTTCCTCACATCCATGCTGACACTTATTATCCATCTTTTTTTATTTTAGCCATCCAAATGAGACAGCATATTAAAAAGCAGAGACATTACTTTGCCAACAAAGGTCCGTCTAGTCAAGGCTATGGCTTTTCCAGTAGTCATGTATGGATGTGAGAATTGGACCATAAAGAAAGCTGAGCGCCGAAGAATTGATGCTTTAGAACTGTGGTGTTGGAGAAGACCCTTGAGAATTCCTTGGACTGCAAGGAGATCCAACTAGTCTATCTTAAAGGAGATCAGTCCTGAGTGTTCATTGGAAGGACTGATGTTGAAGCTGAAACTCCAATACTTTGGCCACCTCATGTGAAGAACTGACTCATTGGAAAAGACCCTGATACTGGGAAACACTGAAGGTGGGAGGAGAAGGGGACGACAGAGATTGACTCAATGGACATGAGTTTGGGTACATTCAAGGAGTTGGTGATGGACAGGGAGGCCTGGTGTGCTGCAGTCCACAGGGTCACAAAGAGTCAGACATGACTGAGGGACTGAACTGAACTGAATGAGTGTTATTGTGTTTTAATTTGCATCTCCCAATGTCTAACTCTATCAAGCATTTCAATTCCCCTAACACTTGAGAATTAAATGAATTAGTATGGTCAATCTTAGATTCATGGAACCATTGCTCTAGCATCAAATTTAATCTGTAGAATTTGGAAAGAACCAGATAATAAGACAGCAAGGAGGCATTCTGGCCCATGGCCAACCAAAAAAAATCTGAAGAAAATGAGAAGGGTAGTTAAAAGCAGCATGATGGAACAAACATAACAATAATACGTTTTATGATATCAACCATTTAAATTCATTATCCACACGAACATATATAATTAGAAGTATTTCACATTCCCTATCTCAAATATCCTTGTAAAATTGGGATTAAAAAAAAATCTGCCTCTTGTCAATGCCAGTAAATACAGTGTCTGAATTATGAGCTGTCGGGGTACCAGATGCAGGCTCTGGCGTGTGCACTGGAGCTATTGGCTGGGTGGTTTCTCTCTGCCCCGGGTGAGCCGAGTCCCTCAGCCAAGGTTTCATCACCTCCTCCTTAATCCTTAACGAGTGTGTCTGCTGAGGAGTCTGGGAGAATCCATTAGAATGTGAGGTCCACATCAAAAGGGCACAGCCAGGCAGCAGCAGCCAAGAGCCTCCCCGGCTGCCCCTGGGCTGATCCCTGCGATTAAAACAGACCTTTTGCAAATTAGTGAAGAAATGTTCTAGTTTCCTCTGCCGAGGCTCAGCTTTGTAAATTTCATTTCGAGAAGCATAAGCAGTAATCTGGTCGTAAAAATCCTGTGTCCCACGCGGACTTCCTGACATATTGGATAAATAAGAGCCTGGGGAGAAAAGAGACCTTGTTTCTTCCTTTCGAATGATTAAGGGAATAAGAGCTAGTTTGTCGCCTCTGCGGTTTTTCTGGCAAATTCAAGGAAGGAGGCTTCTCTGAGGGTCGGTGAGAGATGATTACTGTAATAAGGACAGAGCAACCTTCAGATAATCAAACATCAGGCGCTACCCTCCTGTTTGTCTAATGGTCGCCGAAACCCTCCCTGGGTCTCTGCCCAACTGTCTTGGGGGTTGGGGTGGGGTAGACAAGGTGACACTCTGATTCAAATCCATGGCGTGCCACTCATTAGCTGTGTGTCTTTGGTAAATTACTTAACCTTTCTGGTCCTCAGTTTCCTCCTCTTTAAAAAGGGGATAATAAGAGTACCATCCCGTGGCTTTCCTGGAGGCTCAGTAGTAAAGAATCCACCTGCCAATGCAGGGGACATGGGTTCGATCCCTGGTCCAGGAAGATCCTACACACTGTGAAGCAACTGAACCCTAGTGCCACAACTACTGAGCCTGTGCTCTAGAGCCTGGGAACCACAACTACAGAGCCCACGTGCTGCAGCTACCAAAGGCTGCACGCTCAAGAACCCGTGCTCTGCAGCAAGAGGAGCCACCACAACGAAAAACCACAACTAGAGAAAGCCCGCCTGTAGCAACGACAGACCCAGCACAACCAGGAGTAAATAATAAATAAAAGTATTTAAAAAAGAGTACCATCCTGTTTGAGTTTCCCATGGCTACTGTTACAGATCTTCATAAACTTGATGGCTTTAAACAACAGACATTTATTCTCTTTCGGTTCTGGAGGCCGAAAGTCTCCAGGAGCCAAGATGCCCCACCCTTCCTGACTCTTCCAGCTTCTTGTGGAGGCCACATCCCTGGCAATCCTTGGCTTGTGGCCACATCACTCCATCTCTGCCTCTGCTTCACATGGCCTTCTTCTGTGTCTCTGGGACCCCCTTTTTCATCTCTTAGAAGGATGCTCTGGTAGGATTTAGGGCCACCCTGATCCACCATGATCTCACCTTGATCCTTACCTTAATCACATCAGCAAAGACCCATTTCCCAATAAGGTCACATTCATTGTTTTCAGAGGGTAGGATCTGGTCATCATATCCAGCCCAGCACCCATCACATAGGGCTATTGGGAGGACACATCAGCAATTACTAGTTTATTATTATTATCGAAGGAGGTGGTGGACAGGGATCAGTGAGGAAGTTGACAGAAGATGTGTCCCCGTGGAGATGATGATGTAGACAGAGGTTTAAGGCTGAAACCAGTTGTGTGAAGGGAGACCCATCTCCCTGGCTGGGGTGGAGTTGAAATGTGGCTGAAACAAGGGAGGAACCTGGTGCCAGGATGGACTGGTGGTCCCCATTTCAGGACTCAAACCTGGGCTGTTTGCCTCTAGAGTCTGCATTCCCACCAGGGATTGGTTCAAGACCCCACCCCACCCACCCTGCACCACGAGCTTTCTGTGTCTCTCCTCATCCCTTCAGACTGAAACGAGCAGGAACCTGTGGTCTCTGCCCCTACTCCTCCAAGTCTACAGCCTGCTATTGTCTGAGAATAAGTTTAATCAGAGAAGTGAGATCATGCAGAAACAAAGGAAAACAGTCAAAGGGGACCTAATAATAATACTAATAATGTACTCATTAAGCATATTCAAGGATGTTTCAGTTTCTTCTCAAGAGCTACATAGATAATATTCGGAGCCATCTCCTCTGAGCTGTCTTGATACTGAAACCCCCACCAGGTGGAGAAGTTAACTACGTGATGACCAGACTGTAGTCATGACATAAGTGGCCACAGTGCTGAATATTGACCTCAAAGAAATGGAAACAAACTGACCGACCCTGAAACTGAAGATTAACTGCAAAATTAAGATGACGCAGATCGGACTACTGATGACCAATTTCATGATGACTGTCAAAGCTGACTGTGCTATTTCTGCACGGAGCTTCCTTCTTCTGTCTACAAAAGCTCTTGCCCACTGATTGTGTTGTCAGTGGGGGGATTTGGCCTTTGGACAGGTGTCTGCCCTACTCCCTGGTTGCTGGATCCAAAATAAAGCAAACTTGCCTTTCCACCAACCTGGCCCCTTTGTTGGCTTTTGAGAGGCGAGCAGCCAGGCCTCACCTTTTGATAATGTTATGACCTCGGAAGGGTGCAGTATTTGCACTTGGAGCTGAACTTAAAAAAAAAAAGCTTCTTTGACATAGTCCACATGCTCCACCATTTACCCATTTAAAGTGTATAATCCAATAATATTTAATAGATTTATAGAATGATGCTACCATCTCCACAATCACTTTTAGAACATTTCATTACCCTAAAAAGACACTCTGAATCTCCTAGCTGTCTCCCCTGATCCCTCCCAGACCAGGCAACAATAAAGTTTCTTTCTTTCTTTATGGATTTGCCTAGTCTGACATTTCACAGAAATAGAATTATATAATATGGAGTCTTTTGTGACTAGCTTCTTTCACTTAGCATGAGGCTTTCAAGGTTCAAACGTGTTGTAATGTGCAACACACTTCATTCCTTTTTATTGCTGAAGGATTGTGATATTCTTGAGTTGAGAGGTATAACTAGTTAGGAGGAATCAAAATAAAATAGTCAAGTACTTCTTGAGTGCCAAGCATTGTGCAAATTATATGCATTATTTCAACTGAGATGCCTACAGAGTTTGGGCAGGCAAAACAAATGGGTGAAGCAGATTCGGTATAAACTATTATGAAGCCTAGTTCATGCTGATCCGAGGGCTCCATTAGTTACTGCCTAAAAGAATTTGGGCCACAGATTTCTAGATCTTCTGATTCTTTTGAGAGAAGTCAGGAATATGGATTGATTTATTTGTGTGAAATCTCCCAAGTGATATATATAAAGACACCAAATAAAATTCACTTTCAGGCTGGATTCAGACAAAGGCCTTCTTACAGTCCTTTAGTTCAGTTCAGTCACTCAGTCATGTCCGACTCTTTGCATCCCCATGGACTGTAGCATGCCAGGCTTCTCTGTCCATCACCAACTCCTAGAGCTTGCTCAAACTTGTGTCCATGGAGTCGGTGATACTACCTAACCATCTCATCCTCCGTTCATCCCCTTCTCCTCCTGCCTTCAATCTTTCCCAGCATTAGGGGTTTTTCTAATGAGTCAGCTCTTCGCATCAGGTGGCCAAAGTATTGGAGCTTCAGCTTCAGTCCTTCCAAAGAATATTCAAGACTGATTTCCTTTAGGATTGACTGGTTTGACCTCTTTTCTTATAGTCAACAGAATCTTAAGAATCTCTGCTTGTAAAGTAACAAAAGTTAAAAGTAAATTGCTGAGTAGCGTCCAACTCTTTGCAACTCCATGGACTGTAGCCCGCCAGGCTCCTCTGTCCATGGAATTCTCCAGGTAAGAATACTGGAGTGGCCAGCCATTTCCTTCTCCAGGAAATCTTCCTGTTCCAGGGATCAAATCCAGGTCTCCTGCATCGCAGGTAGATTCTTTACCATCTGAGCCACCAGGAAACCATAAAGCAAAAAGATGGTCTTTAAATAACTACAACAGACCATGACTGTTTGTAACCCCAAAGTCAATTTGGGAGGAAGAGTAACCAACTCACTCTGGTTTTGTCCAGACTGTCTCAGTTTTAAAACTGAAAGTCCCCAATTCTAGGAACCTTCTCAGTTCCGGGCAAACTGACATGGTTGGTCACCATACTGGGGGACCAGTCTATTCCTCTGAGGTGCCCATATCTATGATATTGTGGTTGCTCATCCTTGGGAACTACTCTCAGAGTGAAGGTATGGACACAAGAAAAGAAAGAAGTAAATCGCTTCTATTTATTGACTCCTGATTTTTAATCCAAGACATCATTCTCTTTCTCCAACTTCTCATTCATCAGATCTGACTTTTGGCTATTCTCAATGATGATATCACTATTATTACCAAGACCATCATCTCCATCACCATCACCACCATCAGCATCAGCATCACTACCATCATCACTGTCACCAGAATCATCATCATCACATCACCACCACCATGATATCACCATCACCCTCACCATCACCATGTTCATGATCATCATTATCACCATCATTACCATTGGTATTGCCATCATCCCCCTCACCATCGCTATCACCATCGTCACCTTCACCACAATCTCCATCTCCAGCACATCACCACCACTTATCATCAATAGCCTCGTCATCACTCACCTCCTCCTCTGCATCCTTCTACCATCAGTCTTTTCCAGGATGAAGTATGAAAGTCAAGAAGAGAGACCCTGGAGTTAGATATGGGTTCAAACTCCACTTGCACCATTTCCAACCCACGTCACTGCAAGAGTATTAGCTACAATACTAATATTGTAGCTAGTATTAGTATCATTAGCTCAATGTCCTCACCCATAAGTTGAAGATAATATAGGCTCAGACACTGAGGAAGCAGCTGCTCTAAGGATAAAATGAAACAATGACTCTGAAGCATTTAGCACAGCGCCAGCACTCAGTAAGGATTAATCACTATCATCATGGAAACGGATCTCAATGTGATTCAGCAAACTTGGCTTTCAGAGATTCACCAAATGGAGGCCGTTCTAATTTCTGGAAATTGTTGATAGTTTTTGCCTCTGATCCTCGGGTTAGGCTCCTTGGGATGACACGACATTTTCAGAGGGATACTGGTGGTCTGCACTTCTTAGGTAGCTCAGTGGTAAAGAACTCGCCTACCAATGCAGGAGATATTGGTTTGTTTCCTGGGTCAGAAAGATCCCCTGGAGAAGGGAATAGTTACCCACTCCAGTATTCTTGACGGGAGAATTCCATGGACAGAGGAGCCTGGTGGGTTACAGTCCATGGGGTCACATGGAGTCAGATACAACTAAACGACTGAACAACAACAATGACTGGTGAGGTTTGCCTTCAAAGAGGATTCTCCATGAATGACACTGATGAACATGAAACAAGACCAAATATGGGAAAGTCTTTTATAAACTGTAGAGTGCTGAGCAGATGTCAGGGAATGGGGGTTACGACGCACTGTCTAGCTTTTGGCCACTCACAGAACCAAGAAGCGTATCCAGTCCAGTTCTTTGCAGAACTGAGGACAAGAGACCCCAAGCCAGACCTCCCTTCTAGCTTCACCTCCCTTCTAGCTTCACGTTAAGCTAGAAGCTTCTGGAGGTTGTGCAAAAAAGAAGGCACTCTCATATTTCCCATGGTGTCCTTCAGTAGGAAACTCATGTCATTTGTTGTTGCTGCTGCTAAGTCGCTTCAGTCATGTCTGACTCTGTGCGACCCCATAGACGGCAGCCCACCAGGCTCTCCCATCCCTGGGATTCTCCAGGCAAGAATACTGGAGTGTGTTGCCATTTCCTTCTCCAATGCATGAAAGTAAAAAGTGAAAGTGAAGTTGCTCATTCATATCCGACTCTTCATGACCCCATGGACTGCAGCCCACCAGGCTCCTCCATCCACAGGATTTTCCAGGCAAGAGTACTGGAGTGGGTTTCCTTCTCCAAACTCATGTCATAAATAATCTCAATTAAAATCAGGCCCCAAATTACTGGTGACCTTTTTGTTTGCTGATTATGAAAGTTCCAGAGTCCCTACCTAGACACAGAAGCTTTCAGAGAAATCAGGCCACGGAAAGGCAAATATTCGCAGTGAACTTGGCAAAGCCCTGTTCTGGGAATTCCCACTCTGCATCCAATGTGGGATCCCAGTGGGGATGTGTGGAGCTGGGGAGGCTTTATTTTGTTTTCTGTGTCTCCCAGAAGCAGGATTGTACAGCAGAGAGAGGGGCATGGGGGTGACACCTTAAAAATGAGTCAGCAAGTATAATCTGGAAAAGGCTGTGGTAGGGGCTTCCCTGAAACTAGAGAGTAGCCCCCACTCATTGCAACTAGGGAAAGCCTGAGGCAGCAACAAAGACCTAAAATAAATAAATAAATAAATCTTTTTTTTTTTTTTTAAGAAGTTTATGGTAAAAAAATGCCTTAGACGATAGTTACAGCCTCTTAGCTCATCTCTGAGATTCTAGATTGGTTAGAGGGAAGAATGATTATTCAACCTGGACAAGGGGAATAATGGAGCTGAGATAGGGAGATTCACTGAGGGGTGGGCTCATGGGGGCTTCAGGAAGTAGCTGGACTCACCTTCTGGGCTCCTTGAATGCACCATGTGCCGTAAGCATTTTGCCCTAAACTTTGAGTCTTCCCACAATCTGTGGACAAGGGCAGGATTCAGGGTAAGAAGGTGGTATGGCAGGACTATGCTCTGTGGAAAGGATACCCACTTAATCTGCCATGGCTGCTCAGGAGTTCTCTTTATATTCAGAAACAGAACTACAAGTTGCCGAGGGCTCTCAGGATGATATGCTGCAGTCCTGAGGGGTTATAACTTCACTGCAGGCTGCTTTTAGTTAATGGAGATCAGTTTCAGGGGTTCCTATGTCACCTGGTGGCAGGTGGCCCCTCAAAGGGAAAGTGAGAATGCTCCCGGTATGTTTTGGAAGGCAAAGGGAACACTTTTCGATAAAAATAAATGAATGTGCTGATTTTTACCTTTTTAAACTCTGTGACAACATCTAGATGGAGACAAAAAAAATCTCGTTTCATCTAGGAGCTCTTATATTAATTTATAAAGTAAAATACCAAGATTAATTCTCATTCAAATCTGCACCCACCTAAGGTTCTTGAAAATGAAATTCCATTAACAATTCCTTTCATTTTTACTTTCAAGAATTTTTTAGTATGCAGGGACTCCAGCTTCAGCGATTCTGTACTTGAGCACAACAGGGATTCTGTAAGCATTCGGAAAACTGTTTTTTTTTTCCTTTCCATTACAGGACACAATGCAGTATTTTAGAAAGTTTGTTATTTAGAGCCTCTTAACATTATGCGAACAGGTATCTGAGATACTATTCACATTTGTAAGTGAATTTTAGGTCTGATGACAGTGAGTGATTTAAAATTCCTGCTCAGAGTAACTGGATCATTTATCCCTTTTTTGTGGGTGATAGATACACCCACCCAACCCAGTATTTATTAGCAAGAGTGAAGAGAGTTTCTGCAGCTATGACCACCTGACAGTAAGGGTTGGGAAAAGGAATTACATACTGCTCACATACTAGTTTTCTGATAAATCCTCCCTTCCCAAGGCCCCTTTGGGAGGAGAGGAAGTAAAAGGCATATCTAGAACCTTGAGCCACAAATGACTGTCACTTTAGACTCAGGCACAGGCAAGGCAGAAATTGGTCTCTAGTCTGGTGCTAAAACCTAAAATGAGGGTGAAAGGAAACTGACAAAAGAATGAACAATAGATAGAACAGAACCCTTTTCCCTGTAACTAAGAACAGTGAGTTTTTCTTGGTCTGCGGATAGGTTCAGGCAGGGCTGCCAAGCACAGCTGGGCAATTTGTGCACTGCACAAGGGCTCCACATTCACATTGCAGATATGGTCGATTTTCTGACAGAGGGAAGTCGAGTGTCCTATGGAAAGGCACCTCTTTCTGATTTGCATGAAGACTCTGCCTAGAACATCATGAATTAGGAAGAGAAGGCATACATGTATTTTTATAGCCATCTCTGCTAAGACGGAGAAGACTGGTTTCTAAATCCACCCTCTTTCCTTTGTGATTTTATTAATGAAGGGCGTGTTGATTCATAGAGCATGTCAGCAGCAACCTTGATTATTTAGTTCTGTCATTATGCTTAAAGTCTAGAACATTCACCTGACATATTGTGAACATTCAATGAATGTTTGTTCCATGAATGAACCAATAGGTCATTCTGTATATGAAGCCACAGATAACTTGACATCTGCCCTTGGTTGTTTTCCCATTGCCTTGAGAATATTAATCATTAATCATGAATTTTTCCGGAGGAAAGGTCATGTGAAGAGGTTTCTTGTTGGAAAGGTAAATAATGAATAAAGGTACTGATGAATTTATTTTCAGGGCAGCAGTGGAGAAACAGACTTAGAAAACAGACCTATGGACACAGAGGGAGGGGAAGAGGGAGAGGGTAAGATGTATGGAGAGAGTAGTATGGAAATTTACAATACCATGTGTAAAATAGACAGCCAATGGGACTTTGCAGTATGACTCTGGGAACTTAAACAGGGGCTCTATGACAATCTAGAAGGGTGGGATGGGGAGGGAGATGGGACGGAGGTTCGGGAGGGAGGGGACATGGGTGTATTTATGGCTGATTCTTATTGATGTACGACAGAAAACCACAAAATTCTGTAAAGCAATTATCCTTCAATTAAAAAAAAATAAAGTGGCAAAAAATAAAATATGTAAAATGATTTACATTTAAGGTAAAAAAAAAAGTCTCTGTTCACACGTAATTTACACATTTGTACAGAACTATTTGGTCAAGAAGATAAAATCTGGAATTTAACTCTACCTAAACACCTCCTTTTATTACTAGTACCCATTTCTCCCAGCCCAGGTCAGGGGTTCTCACACATTTTGGTCTTTGGGTCCTTTTATTTACAGTCTTAAAAATTATTGGGGACCCGTCATGTACAGATGTGAGAGTTGGGCCACAAAGAATTGATGCTTTTGAATTGTAGTATTGGAGAAGACTCGAGAGTCCCTTGGATTGCAAGGAGATCAAACCATTAATCCTAAAAGAAATCACTCTAAATATTCATTGGAAGGATGGATAATGAAGCTGAAGCTCCTATACATTGGTCACCTGATGTGAAGATCTGATTTATTGGAAAAGATCCTGATGCTGGGAAAGATTGAAGGCAAAAGGAGAAGTGGGAGGTAGAGGATGAGATGGTTAGATAGTACCACTGACTCAATGGACATGAATCTGAGCAAACGCTAAGAGAGTGAAGGACGGGGGAGCCTGATGTGCTGAAGTCTATGGGATCTCAAAGAGCTGAATGCAACTTAGCAACTGAATAACAACAAAAAGAGCTGTTGCCTATGTAGGTTATGCTGATCAATATTTATTGTATTAGAAATTAAAGTGGAGAGTTCTGAAAGCTCAAGATGACAAAAGCACACATCTCCTAAGCTGTTAGAAGGACGACATCATCTTTCTGGACAAAAGTCTAATTCATTTCGATTTGCTTCCCAATGTTCACTGTAGCACTGTTCACAATAGCCAAGATGTGGAAGCACCTAAATGGCCATCGACAGATGAATGGATTAAGAAGATGTGGTGCATGTATACAATGGAATATTACTCAGCCATACAAAAGAATGAAACAATGTCAACTGCAGAAACACGGATAGACCTAGAGATTATCACGCTAAATAAAAATAAGTCAGGCAGAGAAAGACAAATATCATGTGATATCCCTTAAGTGTGACACACGTGAACTTATCTATGAAACAGAAACAGACCCACACACATAGTGTGAGTAAGGGGCAGTAAGAGTAAGGGGAGTTGGGGAAGGAAGGACTGGGAATTTGGAATTAGCAGATGCAAACTATTACATATGGAATGGATAAACAAGGTCCTGCTGTATAGCACAGGGTACTGGATTAAATCCTGAGATAAACCATAATGGAAAAGGATATTAAAAAAGCATATATATGTGTATAACTGAGTCTCTCTTCTATACAGCAGAAATGAACACAATGCTGCAAATCAACTATATGTCAATAAAAACTCAGCAATAAAAAACTCAAAGACGAGAAAGGAGGATATCATTCTATACCTCTGCACAAAGACAGAAATAGGGTGGATAAAGCAAATCACATCATCACAACTTGGAGAGCCAGTCTTTCCAAAGAGCCCCCAGTAATCTTTGCCTCCAGGTAGTCAGACCCTTGTGTATTCCTCTCCCACACTGAGTCAGTGATGGTTGATGTAATCAATAGAATACAGAGAATCAATGGTGTGTGTCTGCTGAGTCTTTTATAAAAGGCTTTGCAGTTTCCACCTTGGTCTCTGAGGAAAGCCAGCCGTCTCCTGTTGAGACCTAATTCATCAGTCGTGGGAATGAGGCACTTTGGAGGTGGGTCCTCCAACCCCACTCAAGCCTTCAGATGATGCAGCTCCAGCCGATACTTGGACAGCAAACTCATGAAAGACCTTGAGATGGAGAGTTGGTCCAGCAGAGATGGTCCTGAACTCCTGGCCCCTTCTTATTTTAAGCCATTGTATCTTGGGATAATTTGTTATATATCAATTCGTGCTAAGTCACTTCAGTCGTGTCTGACTTTTTGCAACCTTATGGACTATAGCCTGCCAGACTCCTCTGTCCACAGGAATCTCTAGGGAAGAATATTGGCGTGGTTGCCATTTCCTTCTCCATGTTATACATCAATAGATAGCTATTATAATATAGTCGGACTGACTGAGCAACTGAACTGAACTGATAGTATTATTATGAAAATAGTTTTCATCTCAGACTCCATGAAGGGGTCTCACGGGCCACCCCACTCAAGGATTTCCATTCCATACTCTGCCAACTGATGCACAAGGGCATGCAGAACTTAAGGAGAAGTATTTCACAAAGATCCAAGGAGAAGCATTTGATGGAAAAAAGGAATGAAATGCAACAAGACTAAGTGTGGAAGGGATGTCCTTATCAACTAGCTCCTCAATGCTGTGCACACACCTAAAGTGTAGAGAAAGGAGCTTGTCACGCTCTGGAGTGCTCCTCTGACTCTATTACCTGCTCATTTTCATAGTTTTGGAGAGAACAAACAACAAAAGAAACCCTCTTGTTCTTCCACTCATACAGTAATTCAGGGCATGGTCCCACCAGATGTATCAGGGCAGGAATGTGCATAATATTAATGAACTTGGAGTATGCACTCGAAGCAAAAAAAGAACATTAATAGACTGTATGGATTAACAAATAACAGGAATTTGCACTTCGGTAGTAAATAAGCCATTTTACTATGAATGTGGTGGAGCTAATTAATGAAATTTCTGTTACAATTGCTACTCCTCAATAATAATGGCTGGCATTTATATAGCATTTAATATGTGCCAGGTACTCTTCTGAGTTTTCCCTGGTACCTCAGCTGGTAAAGAAGCCACCTGCTGATGCAGGGGATGCAAGAGATAGGGGTTCAATCCCTGGGTCAGAAAGATCCCCTGGAGAAGGAAATGGAAACCTGCTCCAGTACTCTTGCCTGTGAAATCCCATGGACAGAGAAGCCTGGCGGGCTACAGTCCATGGGTTTGCCCACAAAGAGTCAGACATGACTGAGCATGGATGAAGACAAAGAGAAGAAAGCACTCTTCTGAGGATTTCCTATGTATCATCTGATGTAATCCTCATGACAACCCTGTGAGGTAGGGACTGTCATTATCTCCATTTCACGGGTGAGGAAACACACAGATAGAGGGTAAGGTGACTTGCCCATGATCACACAGCTTGAAAAGTAGTGGAGCTGGGATTGGAGGCCAGGCATTTGCCACAGTCTAGGAGGTTAGCCTTATCCTCTATTCTGTCTTCATAACGCTGGGCAAGAGGTGAGCCAGGCAGAATGCAGGCTGAGAGGATCAAAGCTGTATGAAAGGCTGTGAAAGTTGATGTGTAGCCCAGGTTGGGGCTCACCCTTTGCCTGAGTGCTCATTCCATGGAGAGTCATGACTCACAAACCAAGGCAGCAGTAAGCTGAGCCCTGCCTGCGGTGTCTGTGAAGCACTGTAATTGGTATCTCTTGGGCTTTGTCTGCTAAGCCCCCTGATCCATCCGTCCCCCATTCCCCTCCAATTATTTGTAGTTCTTTTTGGATCCGGCCTTATTCTGAGGCAAACACATTGTGCTTGGTCAGTCATAATCAGTGTGACCTGGGATGAGATCTGAGACTTCCATTGGAACTCTTGGGGGAAAGGCAGCCTTTCTCCTAGGGATGCTAAATTACTTGAATGGAAGTCTGCAGTAACCTTTGGGAAATCCTGCCTGAAAAGGAAAGTCTGCAGACAGAAAAGCAGAACTTGGAAAAAAAGACAAATGGTAGGAAATGTTGCTTGAGCGCCTGGATCCAACTGTGCCTGAAGCCCTTGGACAATGGAGTTAACTCTCCTTTTAGGTTAAGCCAGTGGAGCTTCTTTCTTGACATCTGCTCCAAAACTGTGCTGATAAAGCACAAGGAATTCAAAGATCGTTCATCATGCCTTTTCAAGTTTAACAGATCAGATCATATACAATATGGAAAAAAATGTATCCCCATTACTGAACAGTCCCATAGGAGCTACACTGAGCGCTGAACAGAGGAAGAATGATGGAAAGGTCTGGACTCACAGCAGGACAGAATCTGGACCTACCTTTCCCATCCAGTCATCTTCATCACCATCCCCTGTATCACTGCTCCATCTGATAAAGGGCCCACTGGCCACATGTGGCTATTTACATTACAATGAATTACACTTAGGTCAAGTTAAAAATTCAATTCCTCTGTGACTCTAGCCAACTGGAAGTGCTCGAGGACTCCATGTAGCTGGTGGTACAGATATGGAACAAAGTTTCACAGGACAATACTGCTTTATAAGCTTCTAAATATGTCTCTTTCCTCCCCAGATTGTAACCGAAATTAATAATGAGTAGCATATGCAGAAGGTATATACATTTTTGAGTGGTGCTCAGTTGCTTCAGTCATGTCTGACTCTTTGTGACCCTGTGGATTATAGCCCACCAGGCTCCTCTGTCCATAATCTCCAGGAAAGAATACTGGAGTGGGTTGCCATGCCCTCCTCCAGGGGGTCTTCCTGACCCAGGGATCAAACCTGCATCTTTTGTGTGTCCTGAATTGCAGGTGGATTCTTTACCCACTGAGCCACTTGGGAAGCCCTTTATACATTATCAGAACTCATTAATTCAATGGAGGTATTTACTGAATATCTCTAGGTGCTGAGAAATGTTCTAGAAATTGAGGACACAGCCATGAACAAGTCCAAGGACTTATCCACATGGAGATGACCGGCCAGAGGGGAGATGGGCCTCTGACAGTCAATAAGTACACACAGAACATCGTGGTGGGGAGAGATGGGTGTTGCAAAGGGAAAACCAAGCATCGGAAGCCCTGATCCAGGGCAGTGGTCCTTGGAGCAGCAGCATCAGTGTCACCAGGAAATGGTCAGAAATGCAAATTCTTGGGATCTACCCACAACCTCCAGACTCTGCAGTGGGGCTGGCCATCCATGTTTTAATAAGGCCCCCAGATGATGTCTACCATTCTCAGGTTTGAGAACCATGGAAATAGCACAATCCACACTCCTTTCTCAGTTTGCATTTATTTTATTTTTGGCTATGTAAACATATGCGATCTCAGTTTACCAACCAGAAATCAAACGCACACCTGGCTGCAGTAGAAAGTGGAGTCTTAACCACTGGACCGCCAGGGAAGTCCCCACAACTTGATTTTAAAGTCTTCAAATTTATGAACTAAAGCTGAACAAAAGACTCTGAGCAGCCATTGAACTTTCTCCCCATTTGAAAAAAATCAGTGGACGACACTATAAAGCGGGTCTAAATACGTAGTCTATTTGTAAAGGGGATTGAAACGGCTCCGGAGAATTCATTACTTCCATTAGAGACACATCTTCTCTGCTTTCCCTCCAAAATATTCCTTTTTCCCTCTTGTGTGACAATTACTGCAAATGAACTGTAAATTCATTCCTAGATGAGTGCTCTAACCTGTTGCAAGGGCTGACACAATTATGAGGCTGTAGAAGAAGGGCTGACAGTTATTGAATGCTCGCCTTGGCATCAGTAACCTGCACTCAGCAAACAAGGAGAATCATACATCTTTCTTTTGGCTGGAGAAATTTAGGCAATAAGTATTTTGGAGTGGTGTCCTTTTGGAAGGGGTAGCGCCAGGCGCTGATGAAAGAGACAGGAGTCCTTAACTTCCAGGAGCTTACACTTAAGTGGGGAAAACAGATGCAGTGGGTCATTCATTCATTCATTCAACAGTTCCTTATCAAGCATCTACTGGGTGCAAGGCATTGCTCTCAATGCTGTTGACAGAGTGGTCTTTCCCCTCCTGGAACTGACATGCCAGCGGGGAAAATCAGACAATGAACAGGTAAATAAATACGCGATTTTCTGTCTTGCTATGGAAGACAATCAAGATACTCAGAAGGGAAAGAGTGATCGGACTGTGAGAAGAGGAAATCACTAAAATAAGTCTGAGAAGATTTAAGCAGGGTCCTGTATAATGTGGGGGAAAGATGCAGTACAGAATCTGGAGGGAAGCTCCAGACACAGGAAACAGCAGGTGGAAAGGCCCTGGGGCTGGAATGCAGTGCAAGGGGAGGTGGTCTCTTCGTTTATTCAGTTTTAAAAGTTTATTCTTTTTGATGTAGACCATTTAAAAGTCTTTATTGAATTTGTTATAATACTGCTTCTGTATTAGGTTTTGCGTTTTTTTGACCGCAAGGCATGTGGGATCTTGGATCCCAAACCAGAGATTGAATCCATGCCCCTTGCATTGGAAGGTGGAATCCTAACCACTGGATTGCCAAGGAAGTCCTGAGAAAGGTCTGTAGATCAGAGAGTAGCTGTGGGCTAGACATTCAGGGCTGCCTTGGTCCTGGTGAGATTCACTGTATTTCTTTCTTTCTTTTTGTTAAGTGCAATAGGAGTTATCAGAAGAGTGACTGCCCAGAGGAGAGACATCTAGTCAGCTTCTCAGTGAGAGGAATGAGCTGTCGGGAGTCAGGACAGAGGCAGGGAGATGGCGGTGGCCTGGATGAGGCTGGTGGCTGTAAGGCAGGGGACTCGGCTGCCTCGAGACCAGTTTGAGAGAAACACAGCACAGATGGTTGGGTACCACATCAGAGTGTGCCACATCAGAGGGGTTAGGGGAGCCAGCAGGGAGGGAGTAGAATTCTGTGCCCACAATTCATTATCTCTGTTGTAGCATCTCGTTGGCCACCGGGAGTCTTTAAGATGCAGGCTGCTATCCTGTTCAGTAGTTTCCAGGCCACTCTCACCTTCCTTCCTGTGGAACTGACCAGGACCCAGCACCCTCTGGATGTGGAGCTCTGCCTCCTCGGATGCTGGGTGCTGGGACTGAGCAGACGCATGGTGCTGCAGGGGTGTGTCTGCACCGCAGAACTCGTCGTCTTAGATGAGAGGCAACCAGAGGAAACAAGGAACCCAGGCACGCAGGGGGCTTTCAAAGTGGACATTGCAGGATAATCCCTGGGATGCTCTACACGGGACTGTTCTTTGCTGTTTCCCCAGCTTGACACACAGCCGGTTCACAGCCAATATTTAATGGAAGATGGAATGAAAGGGGGCTTCCCTGATGGCTCAGTGGTAAAGAATCCACCTGCTGATGCAGGAGATGCAGGTTCAATCCCTGGGTTGGAAAGATCCTCTGGAAGAGGAAATAGCAACTCACTCCAATATTCATGCCTGGAAAATTTAATGGACAGAGGAGCCTGGTGGGCTAGAATCCATGGGGTCGCAATGAGTGAGATATGACTGAACGCCCGAGCATGCATGCATGGAATGAATGGACAGTAAGGGACTCTAGGCCAAAATGAAATAGGGACAAAATCCTAGCTGTCACTGAGCCAACATTCCAGATCGAGGTGGGGACTGGGGGAGGCAGGGTTTATGTTATGATGAATACAGAAACAAAACATAAGAAAGACAGTGTCGGGGATGATTGAAGAGGAATTCCATCAGATATGAAGAGACTAAGACATGGGAACATGATAGTATGAGGTGTCAGGGGGCAGCTCTTGATGTTATGGGGGGAGGGGGACCCTCTCAGGATGAAGTCGGGGCTGAGTCTGCAGGAACCAGGCATGCAGGGATGGAGGAGCCTTTTGGCAGGGGATCGAGGGCTCAGCAAGGGCAAAGATGCTGAGTGGGGACGCACCCAGCAGCATCTAAAACCTTACCTGGGGATTTCCCTGGTGGTCCAGTGGCTAACTCTACGCTCCCAATGCAGGGGGCCCAGGTTCCAGCCCTGCTCGGGGGACTAGATCCCACAGGCCATAACTAAAAGATCTTGAATGCCTTAATTAAGACCTGGTGCAGCCAAATAAATAAATCTTTTAAAAAAATAAACAATAAAACCATGCCTGGCACACAGTAGGCACTTAATAAGGAGATGGTGGTGCATCCTTCTCCCTGCAGGTGGGGGTGATGGAGAAGTTGGGGTGAAAGTTTAATTCTCTGCGGCAGTAGCTTCTAGCCATCTCTGTGTCATGGGCATCTCTCACTGGCTGGTGAAGCCTAAGAATCCTTCTCAGAATAAAGTCTTTGTAATTTGAAAGGATACCTGCACCCGAATGCTCACTGTAGCACCTTTCACAATAGCCAGGACATGCTGCTGCTGCTAAGTCGCTTCAGTCGTGTCCGCCTCTGTGCGACCCCATAGACGGCAGTCCACCAGGCTCCCCTGTCCCTGGGATTCTCCAGGCAAAAACACTGGAGTGGGTTGCCATTTCCTTCTCCAATGCATGAAAGTGAAAAGTGAAAGTGAAGTCTCTCAGTCATGTCCAACCCTCAGCGACTCCTGGACTGCAGCCTACCAGGCTCCTCTATCCATGGGATTTTCCAGGCGAGAGTAGTGGAGTGGGGGTGCCATTGCCTTCTCCAAGCCAGGACATGGAGACAACTTAAATTCTATCGACAGATGAATAGGTAAAGATGTGGTTCAGGTATACAGTTGAATATTACTCAGTCAGGAAAAAGAACAAAATAATATCATTCGCATTTGTCCAAGGTCACACAGTCATTCAGAGGAAGAGCTGGGACTTAGGCCAACATAGTTGGCTCTCAATTCCTAGATTGTTCTCTGCCGAGAGAAAATATTAAGTCAACGATAAACTCAGTGGTAGATGGACGTAGTAAAAATGAGAAGTTGGTGGGCTATGGTCTGGCAGTTAGTTGCACTGAGCTCTGGTTTTCTCTCCAGGGCTCTGCTCTTACGGTACAGGGGCTCTGACTGACATTCAGGGTAAGGAAGAAGACAGTGCTGGCCTGTGAGTCCCTCCAACTAATTTTCCTAGGTCAGCATCACTTTTCTCTCCATCTCTGTCTCTCATCCCCAGTGAAGTTATGTAATCTTTAAAATTAGAGCACAGCTTTTACTTTCTACACGCATAATGTAAGAAAATGAGGCAAAGTATAAACTTGGAAGAGACTAGATTGATTGTTGATTCCCAACCCTTCCTTTTACTGATGGGGAAACCCAAGATCAGATAATGATGATGAAAATATGAATGGGAATCATAATCATATTTTTGGAGCATTTTCTTTGTGGCAGGCAGTGAATAAGGTACCATGTATTGGATAATTAATCAGCAACCTTGAAACCATTGTCAAAACAGCTTCAGATGAGTCATAGATCAGCTTTTGAGACACAAATCTGCATTGGTGACTTGGAGGGAGGGATACTTTAAAATTGAATTCCAAAGTAAATCTCCAGCTGTGACAAGGAAACACTTCTTCTGCTCATATAGTTATTTTTCAACTGAGCAAACATTTTTCAATTGCCAAGAGCATCAAAGCCGTCCTTAAAATACTCCGAGGGAATTAGAAATGTAAAATCTTCAAGTAGGAGAAGGAGCGTGGAGATCAAGGTGTTCGGGAAAATAAGAACACATTATTTTTTCATTGTCTTTTTAAAAATAATATTCTCCCATCCCCATCAAAGGAGATGTCTCTCGGTTCTCCGGAGTAAATGCTTGCCTTTGCCTTTCTCCAACACAGGATATTGCTAACACGCTTCCCCACAGATCTCAGAGCACAGTTAAGTCATCCATCACTTGTAGATTGACAAGGGGGACCAAGAGCATTTCTGCAAAGCCACAGGCTAGCAAATACACATTCCATTCCCCCATTCTCTGAATTTAGCAATGGCAAAGGGTGTAGACAAGTAACCGTGTGATGCCACTGGGTGGAGAAGTCCAACCATGGAGTTCAGATTCCCCAGTGAGATACCTTAATCGCTCCCTCACAGACTGAGGATAATCGCTGGGTATCCTCTGGGAAGGAGAGTCTAGGGCATGTATCCCTAACCCTAACCTTCAGTATCCCTCAGCATCCTGGCTGAAAACAGATAGTCCACCCAATGGAGTAGAACTGGAGAGCGTGTGATGACAGAGCTGTGGGCAGGATCAAAGGAAACATCCAGGGATGGTGGAACACCCAGATGCCCATCCCAGCTGGGAGCCTGGGGTAAGTAGCCCAGTTACTGGTACCCAGAAAGAGGAGAATCAAACAGGACAGAGCTGTATGTGGAAAGGACCATGCTCCTGGTAGATGTGCAGCCAGAGGGAAGGGAGGGATTAGGGAAGACAGCAAGAGGGGAAGGGACAACGTTGCATTAGTGTTCCAGAGCTACCATAACAAAGTACCACAGACTGGGTGGCTTAAAACCACAGAAATTCTCCTAGCATTCTGCAGTCCAGAAGTGCAAAATCAGGGTGTCTGTAGGGCCAGCCTCCCTCTGAAGGCACTAGGAGAAAATCTTCCTTGCATCTGTTCTAGACTCTGTAGGCTGCTGGCAGTTTTCGCTTTCCTTGGTTTGTACATGCCTCCCTCTGAGCTCTGTCACCTTCCTCAAATGGCCTTCCTCCCCTTGGTCTCCTCCAGATGTCCAAATCTAGCTCTCCTTGTAAGGACATCAGTCATTGGATTTTGGACCTCACTTTTCAAATAAAGAACAATTTTTTTTTTTTTTTGCCATACCATGTGGCTTCAATGGAGAAGGCAATGGCACCCCACTCCAGTACTCTTGCCTGGAAAATCCCAGGGACAGAGGAGCCTGGTAGGCTATAGTCCATGGGGTCGCCAAAGAGTCAGACTCGACAGGGCGACTTCACTTTCACTTTTCACTTTCATGCATTGGAGAAGGAAATGGCAACCCACTCCAGGGTTCTTGCCTGGAGAATCCCAGGAACCGGGGAGCCTGGTGGGAAGCCGTCTATGGGGTCGCACAGAGTCAGACACGACTGAAGCGACTTAGCAGCAGTTAGCAGTGGCTTCAGTGGATCTTTGTTCCCTGACCAGGGATCAAACCTGGGACTCTGCATTGAAGAGCAATGAGTCCTAACCACTGGACCACCAGGAAATTCCCTTGGATTTCATTTTAGCTAAATCACAGGTGCAAAGATGCTACTTCCAAATAAGATGATATTCATAGACACAGCAGGGGATGGGGGTGAAAGGGGGTTAGGGCATCAACACCTCCCACTGGCTAAAAACCCCACCAAAAGCCAGAGGGCAAGGGAGGCTAGGGCTGTGGTCCATATGGGTCAGCACCCAGGGTCCAGAGGAGGGCAGAGCAGGGCAGAAGAGAGGGGCAGACCCTGCTATCTCTTTCCCCACAATTCTTTCCTGCTGCACTTTCCGCCCTGCAGCTCCAAGCATCTCTCAACCCTTAATGAATCTCCGTGACACCCTGGAGAGGTGAGGATTAAGATCATCACTTTGCAGGCCCGAGAACAAGTAGCAATTTCTCCCTTAAACAGCCCAAGTGATAGCCACTTTATTTTAAATTTGATTTTATGCAGAGAGATATGGGCACAATCCAGGAATTTTGAAAGCTTGATGGAAGAAAAAAACCTCCAAGTTCTCACCGTATTTCAGGGGTCAGGGAATATTTCATCCTAAGTTTGCAAAGGTAGAAAATGATAATCATTTGAAATTCTTAAAAATTCTCAGTAAATCTTGCCACTTCCCAGGAAATTCAATCCAGGATAAAGTCACCTGGGTCCTGGAACAAAGGGCCTCTTCTGACACCTGCCAAAATTAGGGGCTCCTGTTCTTGCTGGCATAAAATTTACCTTCATTTGTTTGTAAAATTTACTTATTTATTTGTTTTTTGGCTGCACCATACAGCTTGTGGGATTTTAGTTTCCCGACCAGGGATTGAACCTGGGTCCAGGCAGTGAAAGCGCCAAGCCCTAACCACTGGACCCCTGGGAAACTCCCCTGGCTTTGTATTTTTAAATAAACTGCAGGGAGAAGCTTTGCGATATGAACAGAACTGGGAAATGGTTACACGCCATCCCCTTGTCCGGCCTTATTCGTCTTCATGTATCTTCATGTATCTTCATATATCGCCATTCATCTTCTCACGACTGGTCTTAGTGCTTAAGAAATAGCTTCTTATTTGCCGTCTGTTGGCCCTCTCACCCACAACCCCCTCGAGTGCCAGTCCTCCGAGTGAAAGACCTGTCTGTTCACTGCTGACTCCTCAGGATGGACGACAATGTACACCCACAGTGTCTGCACATCGTAAGAGCTCAGGGTGAAGTCAAGCGGATTCTGCATCACTTTACCCTGAAAAGAGACCAGCATCTCCACATCTGTGCTGCCAGCTTGCAGAAACTGCCACATGGAGGTCTGCACCTGGCCTCTGCTCACAGGGTCTCAACTAGACACGTGAGTACTTTTTTCTTACATCAAAGAAGAACGGAAGCCCAAGAACTAAAGTTATGGCTCCAGCTCCCAGTCTGTGCTGGCCCCAGACTGCCCTGGACAGCCTTCGGTCCTGGTCTCCGCAGCCAGACCCCTGCCCCTCTCCTGCCCCAGCTGATGTTAGCGCTTTGGGCGGGGGGAACTGGAGGGGTGGGAGATGCTCAAAGCCCATGGAACTGGACCCAGAAGCTTTCTTGACCCTGCAGAAAGAGAGGATCACATCGCTGAGTAAGTGACAGCGGGGTGGACAAAAGAAGGCTTTGCAGGGCCAAGTTCTCGACTTAGGATGCTGCAAGGGGTGGGCAGTGTGATTCAGGGGGCTCCTTCCCAGAAGGATCAGTCTGCTAGAGAGTTGAGGGCCCTCTCCTCTGCTCCTTCCATCTCATTTATTCACAGGGAGTTAGAAGCTGTTGCTAAGTGAGGCAGAAGGTCACTGAGAATCTCATTAATAGACTCATGGCTTTTTTCCTGGGTTTAGGAAGGGGCTTGGGTGGCTCAGAGGTTAAAGCGTCTGCCTCCAATGCAGGAGACCCGGGTTCGATCCCTGGGTCGGGAAGGTCCCCTGGAGAAGCAAATGGTAACCCACTCCAGTATTCTTGCCTGGAGAATCCCATGGATGGAAAAGCCTGGTGGGCTACAGTCCACGGGGTTGCAAAGAGTCGGACATGACTAAGCAACTTCACCTTCACCTGGGAAGGCTTGATTCTAAGAGAACCTCCCCAAAGAGGCCCATTTCCCGTTTGGTAAACATTTATTTTGCCTTTCTGCAGTTTGCTTTTCTTTAAAATGAGCAACAATTGGGGGAATTCATTTATTTCAAAGACCAGCCCATTGCCTCACTGGCTGCTAAAGGTGACCTAAAGACTTGCCTCTTATTCAGTTTTTTTTTTAATGTCTCATCTTCAGTCAAGTTGCAGTTTAATTTGCTACTTTCTTCCAAATAAAAATTTCTATTTCAGCTGCCTATTAATGTACTAAAGTTTATTCTAGAATAAACTTTGAAAACACAGAAAATAAGAGAATAGAAATTCCTCCAAACTGATGCTTTTATATCTTCATGCTAATACAGTTCCTAATTGTCCACATCTCTTTGCAGAGTTGAGGTTAAATTGTACATTCGAGGGGAAGAAAAATGATGACATCACATGAGTTCAAATCTAGCCATCAGAACTCTGAACTCTACTCCACTGTGTGGTCAGCCTCCCTGTGGTCACTTGGATGCAGACAGTTTGAATTCTTTTACAGTTACTTGCAAACGATAGGATTCTGGGTGTGTGAGTCATCATTTCGTTTTACCTTAAAGGTATTACAAAATCACAATAACAACAATAATAATACTTTGCTTCAAAGAGGGGTTTCTTGTGGCCAAAATAATATCTCATATCCTAATAATGACTTTACTTTTCACAGTATCTGGATGTCTTATCTTTTTGAAATAGGATAAAAATTAGGCCCTTATAGGCTATAATTTACGTTAACATAGGGCTGCAAATCTTCTCTCTAAAGGGCTAGATAGAAAACATGTTAGGGTTTGTGAGCCAAGAGGCAAAACTGAGTATATTAACAAACTACTTATATAACTGTTTAGAATGTATCTATTTGAAAATGAAAAAGTCGTTCCTAGCTTGCATGATGCACAAAAACAGGCAGAAATTGAATTTAGCCCATGGGCTATAGATTGTTGAGGCCTTTTCTAGGACATGAAAAGTCAAGAGAAGTCTATGGTAGAGAATACCTCCTATGGGTATGTCTGTTGCTATGTCTGACTAGCATCCATTCCTCCTTTCAGTGGAATCAGATTTTCCCATCATGCCCCATGCCTACCAGCTCTTAGTCTGATTCCAAACATGCTCCAGGGGAAGGTGTTCCCTAGGCCAGGCCAATGAGAGCATCACATTTTGTTTGGCTTCCATGATTGGCTTCCCAGGTTGGATACATGATCCAAGCCAGCCAATCAGTTCCAATCAGAGCAGTCCTAAGAATTTGCTTGACTGGTTGGCAATGAGTTTTCACTCTTTTCCTGATGGATATGATACTGTGAATATATCAGCCTGGCACTACCAGGAGTCCCCTTAGGGACAGAGTCTCCTGGACACTGATTCTAGCCAAGAAGAGCACAAAGCTGACACAGGACAAGGAGCCACCTTCCATGATGACATCATTTGCACACACACTCACACACACACTCCATACTTGATACTCAACCTGTGCTCCACTGACCAGAAGCACTGGCATAACTTAGGAGCTTTAACAAAATACCCAACCCAGACCTCCTAAATGAGAATTTGCATCTGAAGAGAATCGTCAAGTGACCTATATGCACGTTAACATCTGAGAAACACTTTTCTAGACTTTTAAAGTTACCTGAGCTGGTGAATTCATCATGCTTAAGCCAATTTGAGTTGGCTTTTCTGTCACATGTAACTCAAAGAATTCTAAATGATATATTTCTTAACCCAGTGTCAATAAAGCCTGCTCATTCCAATTTCTAATGCAATTATTCACTCAGTTGTGTCCCATTCTTTGAAACCACATGGACTGTAGCCTGTCAGGCTCCTCTGTCCATGGAATTCTCCAGGCAAGAATACTGGAGTGGATTGCCATTTACTTCTCCAGGGGATCTTCTCAACCCAGGGACAGGTCAAGGGTCTCACACATGGCAGGCAGATTCTTTACTGGCTGAGCCACCAAAGCTGAACAGAAATTAGTTTTTGAACATCCACACCAGACTCCATGTCCGTGAAAGTGAATTCTGGCAAAAACAGTTGGAGCTACACTTTAGAATACTTTCCCCATGCCTTTGAAATGCCATCATCTTTACATCTCCTAGAAGGGGGTCTTAACACTTGTGCACAAGCCTAGGAATGGCTCTTGAGAATAGTTTCAGGGCTTGGCAGACGTGGGTGAGTGATCCTTCTAGCCCCTTACCATTCTCTCTCCCTTCCTCATTTCCAGCTGTACAGGGAAGTTGGAAACAGGGATTTGAATGTACTGTATTTGTGCTGTGTTCTATTTGTGTCAATTATATGTTGATTTCTTGTGCAATGAGACAGAGACCAGGGTAGTCATCTAACTTTTCCTCTGCACCTATGTTTCCCAGACCTCTTGAAATCTGATGGGGCCATGGGGACTCCTTCTGTCCAAGGATGTGTGTGAAAGTGTCATTTGTAATCTGTTGGCCATTGCTTAAAAGAGCTTGCATGTGACTCAGACTGTTCCTGTATCTTTGCCTCCAAGAAGGCCATGTTGTTTCTGCCGTTTTAGCTGCAAGATGATGACATATCCATCAGCCTAGATCCCAGAGGGACTGCCTGGAACAGAGCCCCCTATCATCTAAGCCATGTGGTATAAGCAAGACCAACCTAGGTTGCATGAGGAACCTAAGATTTGGGGGTGGTTTACACCAGCAGCAAACCACACTCATCCTAATAATGTAGTGGCTTAAAGATTCCTTATAAAAGGGGAACAGAAATAAAAAGAACTGGTGTAGAGTTCGAGAAGAAAAAGTAAGTAAATACTATATATCTGGCACAGGGGAATAGCAAATGTCATAAAATAGCAAATGTCATAAAGCCAGTATAAAATTAGCTGAAGTTGAGAAAGGCTGGATTAATGAAAAGTAGCGACTTCCAAGCGGGTAGGAAGATGGAAAACTTTGAATGCAAACATCCCATAAAACAATTGCAGCCAACATCCTGGGGAAGCTAAGAAGGACATCAAGGTGCAATCAGATAGCTGAATGCAGGTGCATCCATGCTCGCAAAAGTCTTACCATGGCCAAGGGCACGATGCCAACCAGGTCCTTCTGGCTGATGAAGATCTCTGACACTGCGATGTCCGTGGTCCCCCTCCGTGGGTATTCCACTTGCCAGGTGATGGGCTGGCTCCCTGAGAGGCTGCTGAAGCTGGCGATTTCAAAGTTCATCTGCACAACCTCATTGAATAAACTGCTGCTTCTGGAAGAGAGCAAAGGAAAAGAGCTTTAAGTTGACTTTGTTTGGTGGCAAAACCTTTCAGTCCCTTGGCTTACTCCCTCACAATTATAACTAGAATACAAGGATAAAGCAAATGCTTTTCAGGCATAGCACCGGGGACTTGATACGGCTTCCCTGGTCGTTCAGAATCTACCTGCAGTGCAGGAGACCAGAGTTCAAGCCCTGAGTCAGGAAGATCTCCTGGAGAAGGGAATGGCTACTCACTGCAGTATTCTTGCCTGGGAATTTCCATGGTCAGAGGAACCTGGCAGGCTAAAGTCCATATGGTTGCAAAGAGTTGGACACGACTGAGGGACTAACACTTTCACTTTTTTCTTTCATATGTATTTTTAGCAAGCTTGTCCCAGCAATTCTGCTGCTTCAGAAATGGCCGACAGTACAAAGATCTTAGTTTTCACATGACAAAATGAAGGCCTAAGTAGCATAAATCGCTCATCAACCACACAGCTAGTTAGAGGCAGAAAAAGCTGAATGTAGAATCTCCCATAGATTTAATTATTTTAGATCCATTACCTGGTTTCCATTGCTGTTGTTTTTGTTTTAGTCACTGTGTCTGACCCTTTTGTGACCCCATGGACTGTAGCCCACCAGGCTAAAGCCTAAACATTCATTATCTGGCCCTTTAGTCAAAAAGTTTACTCTTTCTGTGGGATTTCCCAGGCAACAGTATTGGAATGGGTTGCCATTTCCTTCTCCAGGAGTTCTTCCTGATCCAAAGATCAAATCCATGTTTCCTGCATTGGCAGGAGGATTCTTTACCACTGAGCCACCTACATGAATCTGAGCAAACTCTGGGAGATAGTGGAAGATAGAGGAGCCTGGCATGCTACAGTCCATGAGGTTGCCAAGAGTTGTACACGAGTTAGAGCAAGACTGAGCGAGAATCACGTCTTCCAATTCCCAGCTCTGTGCTCTCAAAAACATTCTGCTCTAATGCAGTTGGGGAGTTGAGTATGGAATTACAAGACACCAGGAGAGTTTCTCCTGGGCAGAGATGAACAAACTGTGGTCTGTTGGCCAAACCGAGCCTGCTGCCTGTTTTTTTGTAAATAGCTTCTTTGGAATTACAGCCCTGCCTACTGGTATTTTGTCTCTGGCTGTTTTTGTGTTATGAGCACACGACTGAGTAATTATGTCAGGTAGTATATATCCTTAGGAGCCTAAAGTATTCATTATCTGGACCTTTACTGGAAAAGTTTGCCAGCCCTTGTTTTAGGAGGTTAGAGAAGAGAAAATGGGAGAGGTTTTCTGGAGCTACTGAAACAAAAGAATCAATATTGGTAGAAACAAGAAAGAAGAGCATACCAGGCATATAGCTGGGTTTGTAGGGTGGGCCAGGGAGATTTTTCTGACTTTGTTGTGACTCCATGGACTATAGCCCACCAGGCTCCTCTGTCCTTGGGATTTCCCAGGCAAGAATACTGAAGTGGGTAGCCACTTCTTTCTCCAGGGGATCTTCCTGACCCTGGGATGGAACCCGGGTTTCCTGCACTGGCAGGTGGATTCTTTACCACTGAGTTACCTGGGAAACCCTGAAGCCAGGCTGAGGGACCCCCAGTGCTGTTTGCCTCTGGGCTGAATATTGGAAGTGGTGGGCCAACAGTTAGCATTTTTCTCAGCTGGCAGCTACTGGGCATGCCTTGTGCTTTCAGGTGAATTGAGGGGGATTTTCCATGGCACATCAAGAAAGAAACGCCAAAGATGGTAACACTGTATCTCAAGCATGTGCTGGGACCACTGTCAAGAGTGATGGAGACCCTTCCCTTTGCTGGGGATGATCATCAGTTAAGGATGCATGTACTCAATCTTCACAGCTTGCCCAAAAGCCAGAAAGTTTGCTCCTCACTCTGTTACCCTTAGCCCTGCTCAGTGGCTGGGATGAGAGGTTACCAGTAAGGTTGTTGTGCCAACCAAAGCACCTGGCGGGACTCCTGAATCTCCCTTCCAGTACTCTGGGCTGGAAGAGGGGCCTTGAGGATAGCAATTTCTGAGATGCTGGCTATCCCTTTGGGAGGGCAAACCAACCCAGTGTCTGGAACCTCAAGTCATGGTCTATACAACATCAAGGGTGACTACTGGGACTTCCCTGGTGGTCCAGTGGCTAAGACTCTGAGCTCCCAGTGCAGGAGGCCTGGCTTAGATTCCTAGTCAGAAAACTACATCCCGCATGCTGCAACTAAGAGTTCGCATGCCACAACTGGAGATCCCACACGCCAAAAGGAAGATTGAAGATCTTGAGTGCCACAACTAAGACTTTGCACAGACAAATAAACAAACTTTTTTTTTTTTTAAAGGGTGAATTATTTGCCTTGGAAAATGAGCTAGACGTGTCTGGAACCTGGAGTGTTTCCAAACTCGGAGACCTCTTGGAGTTCTTGGTTCAGCAGGTAAGGCCTGCAGGAATCTAGGTCTGCTCAACTTCTAGACATCCTTCCTGCACACTCTGGCCAGCCTCTCCTTTCACTGGGCTAAAGACATCTCTCATTTCAGGGGTTTTCACCTTGCCTTCTTAGCAAGAACACTCATCCTTGGTATCTCCTTATCTTCAGAAGAGCTGGCCACTGGCTGTGCTTGCTGGGGGACACAGCTATTGGTTATTTGACAGACTATTCAATAAAATTCACTTTTTGAGTACTGCATGTGGCCAAAATCCAGTTGTCCAAAGATCCTATTGTGGCCCCGAAGGAACGCTTACACTGAGAATAATGCTGGGGAGTTGGCCACGTGCCTTTAACTTATCTCTGTCTTTGGGGTGGAAGACCCCTGACCTAAATATGATGTAGAGTGGTGATTTCCCAACTGTGGTCCATGGGACCCTTAGTGTATACCCAGGGGATGTGACGATGCTGGCTATGGGGCCGAAATTGGTCCTTAAGATACTCCTCTCCTCCATATCGCAACCACTACGGCTAAAGCACATTCAGTGATACATGTAAATATTGGGCATCCAAGGAGTAGTTTATTTTTTTAATATTTATTTATTTTAATTTTAATTTTTGACAGCATTGGGTCTTAGTTTCAGCATGTGGGCTCTTTCATAGTGGCTTATAGCTGTCTCTCTAATTGTGGCCCATGGGCTCAGTAGTTGCAGCAAGAGAGCTTGGCTGCCTCATGGCATGTGGGATCTTAATTCCCTAACCAAGGATGGAACCCACGTCCCCTGCGCTAGAAGGTGGACTGTTAACCACTGGACCACCAGGGAAATCCCAAGAAGTATTTTATTGAAGAATGAAAAAAGAAAGGAAGTGGGAAAAGGAAGGAGAGAATAGAATCTGTGACTCTATGGGTTCTATTCTCATAAAGTGTAGAGAGTAGAACCCGTAGAAGATGACCCATGACTCTTTCAGGGGAACATAGCCAGTGTCATGACCCCTATGCTGCCACTGCCAAACAGACTTTTTGAGCATAAGGTCAAAAGGTCACCTGTTACTGGCATCACTTATTACTGGCTGGGTTACTTGGGGCAACTCTACCCTCTTTTCCCTACTTGGCAAGTGGGAACTCAAATCCTTTCCTTTTCATGGAGTTGATATGAGGATTAAATAAACGAGCAAATGTGTCTCAGGCACTTAGAACAGAACTACGAAACATCAGTAAATGTGAGTTCTTCCTGATTTTAGCAGGATTTGACACTATGTTCCTTCTCTGTGACTTTAGATTTGGTCTAAAGCCACCTTTAAAGCATACCTCTTTAAGAACTTCCCTGGTGGTCTAGGGGTTAAGAATCTGCCTTCCAGTGCAGAGGACACAGGTTCAATCACTGCTCCAGGAATTAAGACCCCACATGCTGTGGGGTAACTCAGCCCAGGCGCCACAACTAGAGTGGCCTACATGCCACAATTACTGAGTCCAAGAACTCTAGAGCCCATGTGCTGCAAAAAAGACCCAGCACAGCCAAAAAACAAAACAAAAAAACATGCCCCTCTAGGGCTGGTCTAGGAGTTCCGTGAGAACAAGTCAGACTGTAGATGTTGATTCTCTGCCATTCATCATGAACTGGAATCTCTTCAGATTTGTATACAGTGCATTTACTCAGTAGCTATTCCTGCCAGACACGATGCCATGGTATGATCCATTTTGCCAGCAGAAGGGACCAAGAAAAGAAGTCTGTCTGCAATTCTGTCTGTGGCTGTGCTTTCCTCCTCTCTGAGCCAACCAAAATCTTTGTTAAGCTTTTGCCCTGGAGGAACCAAGAACCCTTCATGCCAGCCTATATGGGGCTTATGATATCGTTGGAGTAATAAAGAGAGGAATTTAAACATTTAACTGACTCCAGAGAGTGACCAAGAACGATCACTTGCAAAATCAATAGTGTAGATTTACTGTAGTAACTCTTGAAAGAAATTTTCAAAACTGGCTTAAAAAAAGCTCTTACTAAATAACAAATAAATTCCCCCAACAGTCACAATAAAGTTTGGACTACTGGAAATCCAATTTACCAAAACTCTTAGTTATTGAACTCTGTCTTGTAAGAAAATGAAGTCTTGGTGTATCTTAAGAAGCCAAAAGGACTTTACTTCCCCACTATAGGGTGTAAGGAATTTCAGCTTCAAAGCCATCAGCCAATCTTGGCAGCTTAATGACTGCAGAAAGAAATGAGACTAACAAAATGAAGAAATCAACCTTACTATAGGGAAGCAGCTCCTAGAGAACAGAATAATTTGGCTCAGGCTTTGTTTTATTCATTTTATTTCATGTGTATTTCATGAAGGCAAAGGACACATACATCCCCTCTGGGAAAGGCTTTATTAGATAGTTCCATTGACCCCACCATCCACATGAATGCCCTGATAATCTCTGGGAGCTCTCCATAGTGCTGAAGTATATTAGTTTGGCTGCAAGTTGCAAGTAACAGAAAACACCTTGGGCTGACTGACAAAGAAATGGGAACTTAATTACTAGGAAGTGTGGAGAAAAACACGTGGAGAATAGGTGGGAGAAAAGGAAAGTTACAAGATAATGAGAAGCCTGGACAAAACCATCTCTAGATGGGACACCACTGCTGATGCCAAAACAGATTTTCTACTGTCCTTGGTGCTTTGCATCACTAATCCCACATTCAAAGTGCTGAGTGGGGACATCTGATTGGCTGAGCTGAGATAACATGCCCTAATCCAGTATGTCAGGACAGTGAGAAAGGATTTGATTTGTTATTGAGAGAGTCATCTCTTCCATTCCTGTTCCCTGCAATTAGCATACAAGGCAGAAATCAGAATGCATAATGATGAAGGGCAGAGGCAGGGGTAAAGCTGTTGAAGGTTGCCCTGTTTCCCGACACCCTTGGATTAGACTGAGCTCAGACTTAAATTCTTTCCCCTTCTCTCTATCCCAGTTCCCACAGCTTAAAAATTTATAGGCGCAGGCAAATGTGGAAGGATGAGGGAAGAGAATACTTTACTGCAAATCATATTGATGCAATGACATTGCTTCAAAGGAGAATTGTAACCCTTAAGGAAGTAACCTGAGCCTTCCCTTTCTACAAAACGAGGGCTCTCAACCTTTGCTGAATGTTATGATCATCTGGGGAGATTAAAAAAAAATAATGATATTCAGGTCTACCCTGGACCAATGGAATCAGAATTTCAAGAGATGTCTTCAGATGGTAGTATTTTTAGAGCTCAGGCGATTTTAATGTGTGGTCAAGGTTGAACATTACTGCTCCACCAAAAAGGGCTCTCTCCCTCTGTGATCACCAAGCATTTTACTCCTAAATGGTTATGATTAATATTATTTTTTTGCTTCCTAGTGTCTACACAGCAATTGTATCGGACAGGTGTTCCAACAATGGACTCTGAAATAAGACACACTTGGGTGTGAATTCTGACTCTGCTCTTTAGTAGGGGTGTGATACGGGGCATTAATGAACCCATATGGGAACTAACAAACCCACTAGTTCTCAACTTTGATGACAATCTGTTATTATTTGGCGAAGGGGCTTTAACAGATTCTAAGGTCTGGGTCCCACACCAAGGATCTTCTTTCACTGGCCTGCAGTGGAACCTGGGAACTGGGATTCTTAAGGACTTCCCAGGTGATTCTCAGTCAGTGCATGAATGCTTAGTCATGTCCGACTCTTTGTGACCCTGTGGACTACGCAGTCTGCCAGGCTCCTCTGTCCATGGGATTTTGCAGCAAGAATACTGGAGTGGGTTTCCATTTCCTCCTTCAGGGTATCTTCCATACCCAAGGATCGAACCCATGTCTGCCTAGTCTCCTGCATTACAGGTGGATTCTTTACTGCTGAGCCACCAGGGAAGCCCCCAGGTGATTCTAATATGCAGCAAAGTTGAAGAATCCCTAACTTTACTGGTAGGAAAACTGGTTTCTTTAACTGTCTTAAGTCACCCTTATGAAGCTGTTGCAAGGATAAAAGGTAGAACATGTGTAGAGCTGAATACATACAATAGCAACTATCCATCAAATGGTAGCTCTTGTTACAGCAGTATTTCTCCTGTCCAATAACCTCACTGGACTTGTATATCTTTGTCCTCCTAAGGCCATGTGTCTTGGGATTTGCTGAACACAGCAGATGGGCAAAGATAAGACTTCCTCTGAGGTCCCTGGGTCCTGGTCTAAGCATCTTCCCCAGGCAGCCAGTATGGATCTTGCTGTGCCCTTGAATTTGACTAGACTAGATCCTGTCACTTGTTTTTCTTTCTTCAGTATGGTGGGTGAGCGTGAGCACATGTTTTTTGGAATCAAAGTTCTGGATATGAGCCTCACACTGACCCTCGAGACATGAGTAATCATGTTACTCTCTAACATGATTACTAAGAGAAATGCGGACTTCCCTGGCAGTCCAGTGGTTAAGATTTCACCTTCCAATGCAAGGGGTGTGGCTTTAATCCCTGGTCTGGGAGCTAAGATCCTATATGCTTCTTGGCCAAAAGTCCCAAACATAAAACAAATTCAACAAATCTGCAACAAATTCAATAAAGACGTCAAAAACAATCTGCATCCAAAAAAAAATCTTTAAAAAATTAACAAAAAGAGATGAGTTGGTGAGATGGATCATAGGTAAGCCAGACAAAAGCATGGACCAAGTGGTGCCCTTGCTAGGTGGAGAGAAAGAGCATGGAAGGTTCTAGCTCTTCTAGACACCAACTGTGTGGAAGTCTCCCACAAGGGCTTCAGGGAGCCCTTGGCCACACAATTGAATGTTCAGTTGTGGTCACATACTCCTGCTGGCTACTATTTTCCTTGCTGTGGAACCTGAGGCTTACATGGACCCAAGATTATGAGGAGTATGTAAAATATTATTTCTCAAGCTGCTGAAATTATAGCTTAATTTAGGTTACACTTTTGGAAGTGCAGCTGCTAAGAGAGCCTCAGAGATGCAGGTAGAAGAACCCTAGACTTATACACTGTGCAGTAGGCTCTTCAGTTTTTTCCGAGTCTTTGCAACCCGGTAGACTATAGCCTCCCCAGCTCCTCTGTCCATGGGATTCTCCAGGAAAGAATACTGGAGTGGGCTGCCATGCCCTCCTCCTGGGGATATTCCTGACCCAGGGATCGAACTCGCTTCTCTTGAGTCTCTTGATTGGCAGGTGGGCTCTCTACTCCTAGTACCACCTGGGAGGCCCTTAGGAAGTATAGGTGCTCAGAGGGCCTCAGAGAAGCAGGTGGAATAACCCTGGACCTACACCCTGCCCAGCAGACTCTGGGCTCTTTAGCACCTGGTTGGCTTGCTGGTGCTGCCATGGTGGTCCTTATTCTACAGGGAAAACACTGAGTCCATCCCTTGAGTCCAATTAGGCCATGAAGATACCCAGATGCAAGATCATGTGGAGAGACCAAGGTCCAGTTATCCCACCCCAAACTATTGTATCAGATAAATACAGTTCCATAAAAGTGCCTAGGAAAAACCAACAGAGGAATTGCCCAGAAATTCCCATCTACTGTGAAATAATAGATGTTTCAAGATGGTAGATTTGGGACTGTTTGTTACACAGCAGTGGATAACACGTGATGGCACTGACTGATACAAGTCTTTCACTTGATTCCCAAGGGACCCTAGCATCTCCCGTGTATGTTTCCAGCAGGGTACAGCAGAAGTCAAATAGGATTATCTAGAGATGTCAGCAGCAGGGAGGGCCTGAGAAGGAGCCTACCCCACTTCCCAGCCTCCTAAAGTCTGAGAAGTACAGGAAAGCAATGGAATTTTCACGTGGTTCCAGGCAAGGTTACTGAAGTTAGTATCTTGTAGGAAAACCTGTCATGGAAAACACCCTCAGAGACTAGGCAGAAACATGGAAACCTCATGAACATCAGCACTGAACCATGACCACATCCCAGCACCAGACAGCATTACTGTAGATGAAACATATCAGCCAGATTATCTGAAGACCTAAGGTTCCCTCACAGTTCAAAGCCTCATCCTTCCCACTTGGGTCAATTTTGAAGAAAATGGGACAGAATTTGAAAGACTATCAGTTGAATTTAAACCTGAAATGCCTTCAGTTCAGTTCAGTCGCTTAGTCGTGTCCAACTCTTTGCAACCCCATGAATTGCAGCACGCCAGGCCTCCCTGTCCATCACCAACTCCCGGAGTTCACCCAGACTCACGTCCATCGAGTCAGTGATGCCATCCAGCCATCTCATCCTCTGTCGGTCCCTTCTCCTCCTGCCCCCAATCCCTCCCAGCATCAGAGTCTTTTCCAATGAGTCAACTCTTCACATGAGGTGGCCAAAGTACTGGAGTTTCAGCTTTAGCATCATTCCTTCCAAAGAAATCCCAGGGCTGATCTCCTTCAGAATGGACTGGTTGGATCTCCTTGCAGTCCAAGTGACCCTCAAGAGTCTTCTCCAACACCACAGTTCAAAAGCATCAATTCTTCGGTGCTCAGCCTTCTTCACAGTCCAACTCTCACATCTATACATGACCACTGGAAAAACCATAGCCTTGACTAGACGGACCTTTGTTAGCAAAGTAATGTCTCTGCTTTTGAATATGCTATCTAGGTTGGTCATAACTTTCCTTCCAAGGAGTAAGCGTCTTTTAATTTCATGGCTGCAGTCACCATCTGCAGTGATTTTGGAGCCCCCCAAAATAAAGTCTGACACTGCTTCCACTGTTTCCCCATCTATTTCCCATGAAGTGATGGGACCGGATGCCATGATCTTCATTTTCTGAATGTTGAGCTTTAAGCCAACTTTTTCACTCTCCTCTTTCACTTTCATCAAGAGGCTTTTGCGTTCCTCTTCACTTTCTGTTGTAAGGTGCATGGCATCTGCATATCTGAGGTTATTGATATTTCTCCCGGCAATCTTGATTCCAGCTTGTGCTTCTTCCAGTCCAGCATTTCTCTTGATGTACTCTGCACAGAAGTTAAATAAGCAGGGTGACAATATACAGCCTTGACATACTCCTTTTCCTATTTGGAACCAGTCTGTTGTTCCATGTCCAGTTCTAACTGTTGCTTCCTGATCTGCATACAGATTTCTCAAGAGGCAGGTCAGGTGGTCTGGTAGTCCCATCTCTTTCAGAATTTTCCACAGTTTATTGTGATCCACACAGTCAAAGGTTTGGCATAGTCAATAAAGCAGAAATAGATGTTTTTCTGGAACTCTCTTGCTTTTTCCATGATCCAGCGGATGTTGGCAGTTTGATCTCTGGTTCCTCTCCCTTTTCTAAAACCAGCTTGAACATCTGTAAGTTCACGGTGCACATATTGCTGAAGCCTGGCTTGGAGAATTTTGAGCATTACTTTACTAGCGTGTGAGATGAGTGCAACTGTGCGGTAGTTTGAGCATTCTTTGGCATTGCCTTTCTTGGGGATGGGAATGAAAACGGACCTTTTCCAGTCCTGTGGCCACTGCTGAGTTTTCCAAATTTGCTGGCATATTGAGTGCAGCACTTTCACAGCATCATCTTTCAGGATTTGAAATAGCTCAACTGGAATTCCATCACCTCCACTAGCTTTGTTTATAGTGATGCTTTCTAAGGCCCACTTGACTTCACATTCCAGAATATCTGGTTCTAGGTCAGTGATCACATCATCATGATTATCTGGGTCGTGAAGATCTTTTTTGTATAGTTCTTCTGTGTATCCTTGCCACCTCTTCTTAATATCTTCTGCTTTTGTTAGGTCCATACCATTTCTGTCCTTTATCGAGCCTATCTTTGCATGAAATGTTCCCTTGGTATCTCTAATTTTCTTGAAGAGATCTCTAGTTTTTCCCATTCTGTTGTTTTCCTCTATTTCTTTGCACTGATCACCAAGGAAGGCTTTCTTATCTCTTCTTGCTATTCTTTGGAACTCTGCATTCAGATGTTTATATCTTTCCTTTTCTCCTTTGCTTTTCGCTTCTCTTCTTTTCACAGCTATTTGTAAGGCCTCCCCAGACAGCCATTTTGCTTTTTTGCATTTCTTTTCCATGGGGATGGTCTTAGTAGACTTGAAATGAACCAGATTAAGTTTTCTGCCTCCAGGCAGAATGGGAGCTTAAGGCAGACCTTGGATACACTGACAGGGAAATAAAGTTTGTATATATGCACACATACATATATACAGTTTGCACAATGGATTTGTAGGTTGGAAACACACCCACTACATTTGTTAGTGGAAGTTAAATATTGTGGAGCAAGTGCTTTTTAAATTTATGTTGGCTCTGCTGGGTCTTTGTTGCTGCATGCAGTCTTTCTCTAGTTTGGCAAGTGGGGGCTACTCTTCACTTCATTGTGGAGCACAGACTGTAAGGTGATGGCTCAGTAATTGTGGCATGTGGACTCAGATGCCCTGTAGCATGTCAGATCTGCCCAGACCAGAGATTCAAACCTATGTCCCCTGTGTTGGCAGGTGGATTCCTAACCACTGGACCACCAGGGGAGTCCCAGAGTAAGTGTTTTTTGAAGGACCATTCTAGCCTGGCCCTAGGATCAGCAATGCTTTTATCTCCCATCTCCTGATAATACAGTGCCCCTCTCTCTTCATTATTGCACCAATTTCTTTCTCCACCATTTTTCTCTCTAGTTTATTCCACTCAAAGCCACCAAGCTCCCCTCTACTTCAGTGCCTTTGCACCTGCTTCTCCCCATATATCACTGAGGTTCACTCATCACTATCTTCACCCTGTTATCCACGGCTCAGCCATCCACTTTATCTACATCATCACACAATGCTTTCTACATTTATATGCATTGGGTCCCTCACCATCTGCCCCTCTACCCTTTCTCCACTGTGAACTCCATGACAGAAAGGACACTGCATTGTTTACTATGATATCCTTGTGATACATCATGGTGCTGACCCTCAGGAGAAGCTCAATAAATATTTGTTGAATGAATAATGAATGAGTGATGCTCCCCAAGCCAGGTTCCCTGATATTCACACTCTTCTTTCCTTCCACTAGTCAGGTTAAAATTCATTTTGATACAAGAAGGGAGGAGTCCCCACTTAGTTGAAGAGGAGGGGAGATGCAGCCTTTGACGCTATCAGCCTTCCCAGAAGGGCTGAACTCCTTCCAAGAGAGAAGCAAAAAGCAGAGCCCATTGGAGCCCTTCCAGGAAAGACACGCTCCAAGGTCCACTACTAAAACTTTGCCTTTTCCAAATACCACAGAAGACAGAAATTGGATCCGCTCCAAAGCTTGCTATTGAATTTTATGCCTGCTGAGCACCACTAAATACATAATGAAGAGGCTGAATTAACTATGCAAAAGTATAATTTACAGTTAATGTCTGTAATTGATGAGCTGAGGGTCTCTGTGGCAGCATGAACAGCCAAGACTAAAAGGACTAGAGGGGATAAAGGAAAGTTTTATTTTTCAATAGAAAATAGGAGCATGCTCCACTCACCACCCAACCTGTGTGTCCATTTATCCATCCGTCAAGCACTTAGCAAGCTCCCCTCTTATGCCAGGCATGTGCTTTGGTACTTGAGATACACAAGTGAATGTGATGTGGTCCACAGTGGCTCAGAGACCTCTTCGAGTGTTCCTACAACCTCTGATCAATTCCTCATTTATTTGCTAAAGACACAGGGAGGAGACTGACCAGATGTGACATGTCTTGGAGCAGCTTTGTTCTGGTCCCCGTTCCCCTCTGTAGCATCCCGCTGCCCTGGTGTTTTCTAAGCAAGTGGGGTTCCAGCTGAGTTGAGAAGGTAGTCTGATTCTCACTCTACCGCTTCTCTCTGGTTTTGGGGTCCATATCATCCTCATTCTGAAAGAATGTATACTCACAATCTCTGCTCTTCTATATAATGTCTTCAACCCCAGCTGCATGTCAGAATAACTTGGTGAGCTTTTCCAAAACACCAGTGCTTTTCAAAAACACCTTCCTCACTTCTCTTCAGATGGTCTCTGGTGCGCCTGGATATCATTTTTTCTCTAATACAGCTTCCAAGGTTATGCCCATGTGAAACCAGAGTTAAGTAGAATTATTCTGCCAGGGATTGAGGGAGAATTGAATAAATATAGTCAAAAAACCTTCCAGTTATAAGATAATTAAACACTAGGATGTAAGGTATAGCATGATAAATTAACACTACTGAATGTTATAAATGAAAGTTAAGAGAGTAAACACTAACAGTTCTCATCAAAAGGAAATATATATATATATATTCTATTTCTTTAATGTTGTATCTATATGAGATGACAGATGTTCAGTAAAACTATTCTGGGCATTGTTTCATGATGTATGCATGTCAAATTATCATGTTGTATACCCTGAACCTTTACACTGCTGTGGAGAAGGGCATGGAAACCCACTCCAGTATTCTTGCCTGGAGAATCCCATGCACAGTGGGGGTTGGCAGGCTACAGTCCACAGGGTCACACAGAGTCGGACTGAAGCCACTTAGCATGCACATGTCAATTACATCCTAATAAAACTGGTAAAAAAAGAGAAATTCTTCTCATATTTTAAGGGAATAGTTTCAAATACAGAGACCTTACTCTTCAAGCACCAAGACCACAATCCCATCCAAAACACATATGCAGAGCCAGGTTCTAGCATCCTGGCCCCTCATCTCTGCCCCGGGTTCCCTGTGCTGCAGGAAGCTCCACCCAGTAGACTCTAGAAAGCATCACTCTTCTGGATGCTCTTTGCATTGGGGTCAGCAGTCAGAAAACCGAGCCTGTGACACGAGTTCTGTAAAGGGGGTTTAATTCTAGTTGTCAAGGTTTTGGAGGGTCAGAGAGGTCAAATGGGAGATGGCAAGGCAGTCAGAGACTATCAATGGGAAAAGATGCTCCTCCTTCCAGGGTTAATGACCAAAGGGAGAAACTGGTGACCCCAGGAGCTAGGTCCCTGGGGGAGAGCTGCAGCCAAGTCAAGAAATGCCTAGCAGGAGAAGAGCCAAGGAGACAAAGGACCCACTGCCTGAGACACCAAAGGGAGCAGGGAGGACAGCAAAATATTCTGACTTCTTTCTTCTATCCTATTTTGATCTCTCACTGGTGCCTCCCACTGGCTAAACATCACCATAATTCAGTTAGTGAGGGATCCTGGCAAATAGTTTGGAGGATCACAGAGCAAGGGAAGGGCAGGGAAGGGATCTGAGACCAAATAGGCAAACAGCCAGCACACACTCCTAGCACGGCTCCCACACAAGCAACAGCAGCTCAGCAGAAGGTACCCTCACATCCACTGCAGAACCTGCAGATTGTTTGGCTCGACTGAGAACACATTGTCAGTGATCATCCAACAGATGTTTAATGAGCACCTATTATAAGACCTGGCAATGCCCCTGTGTGGTGATGCTGAGTGAGAAACCCAAGGCTCTTCTCTTGAGACTGGCTTTACTGTAGGATCAGAGAGATGGGCGATGACAGCAAGATGTGTTGAGGACTAGGATCTAAGGACAATCAAGTGCAATTCCTGACACTGGCATAACTCAACCAAGAGGATCAGAGAGGGCTTCCCTAAAACGGGGACATTTGAGCTCAGACCTGAACTCTGAGTGGGTGTTAAGTCAGAGGAAATGAGGCAAGGGAATTTAGGAAGAGGGGACACTGTGGGTGGAGCTCTTTTGAGGATCAAAAGAAGACTGGTTGGAGTGCAATGAAGCTGGTTATAGACATATCCTAACATCTTGGCAGCAAGTCATAATTCAGCTGGTGAGGGATCCTGGCAAATAGTTTGGAGGATGGGCAGGGAAGAGATCAAACAGGCAAAGAGCTGACATACACTCCTAACATGTGCGTGAATGCTAAGTCACTTCAGTCCTGTCTGACTCTGTGCGACTCTATGTACCGTAGCCCACCAGCCTCCTCTGTCCATGGGATTCTCCAGGCAAAAATACAGAAGTGGGTTGCCATTCCCTCCTCCAGGGGATCTTCTTGATCCAGGGATTGAACCCACATCTCCTGCAGCTCCTGCGTCACCTCCGAGCCACAGGGGAAGCCCACTTCCAACACGAGTCCCACACAAACAGTAGCAGTTCAGCAGAAAGTAGTGGCTCGGGAGGGGCAGGGAGAAGAAGAAGAGATAACCTAAGAGAAGAGTCATGGTGGCTTGGATTGGGAGGCACCATGGAAGGGGGAGATGGAAGTTACGGAGAGAGGAAATCATTAGTACTTTCGATGGAGTGGATGGGGGAGATTAGAGAGAGAAGGGGCAACATGACTTAGCATAAGTAGCTTCTCTTTGCCATCTTCTTCAGCCACTTAGAACATAGATTAAAAGGAGGAAGGTGATGCTTGATACTGAGAGTTGTAGTTCTTTAAACAGGTTTTATTATTTCTTTACTACACTGTCATCCTTGGATCATTGATTTTCTCCACTGTGGTAAGTGGGACCATAACCCTCCTAACCTTCAATCCACCAAACAAAACAATGACTGGTTTCTCTTTCCCACATTCTCTGCCCCTACTCACTCCTTTGACCAATCCTGTTGACTCTGCCTTCAAATCCCTCTCTCCTTTTTTGCCATTTTATTTATTTCACCAAATCATTTTTAAAATTTTATATTGGAGTATAGCTGATTTACAATGTCATGTTAGTTTCAGGAGTATAGCAAAGTCATTTAGTTATGCATATACATATGTGCCGTGCTGTGCTTAGTCTCTCAGTTGTGTCTGACTCTTTGTGACCCCATGGACTGTAGCCCACCAGGATCCTCTGTCCATGAGGATTCTCCAGGCAAGAATACTGGTGTGGGTTGCCATGCCCTCCTCCAGGGGATCTTCTCCACCCAGGGAGCGAACCCAAGTCTCCCGCATTGCAGGCAGATTCTTTACCATCTGCTGCTACTGCTGCTGCTAAGTCACTTCAGTCGTGTCCGACTCTGTGCGACCCCATAGACGGCAGCCCACCAGGCTCTGCCGTCCCTGGGATTCTCCAGGCAAGCTACCAGCAAAGCCCAGTGCTTTTTCAGATTCTTTCCCATAGAGGTTATTACAAAGTATCAAATAGAGTTTCCTGTGCTATACAGAAGGCTATATTGGAGAAGGCAAGGGCAACCCACTCCAGTACTCTTGCCTGGAAAATCCCACGGACGGAGGAGCCTGGTAGGCCTCAGTCCATGGGGTTGCTAGGAGTCGGACATGACTGAGAGTCTTCACTTTCACTTTTCACTTTCATGCATTGGAGAAGGAAATGGCAACCCACTCCAGTGTTCTTGCCTGGAGAATCCCAGGGACAGGGGAGCCTGGTGGGCTGCCATCTCTGGGGTCCCACAGAGTCGGACACAACTGAAGCGACTCAGCAGCAGCAGCAGTGTATATATGGTAATCCCAGCTTCCTAACTTCTCTCTCCCTTCACCCTTTTCCCTTTGGTAACTGTAAGTTCGTTTTCTATGTCTGTGAGTCTGTTTCTGTTTTGTGCCACTTGGATGGACCTAGAGATGATCATACTAAGTGAAGTCAGACAGACAGAGACAAATATCATATGACATGAGTCATATGTGGAGCCTAAAAAAATGATGCAAATTACAAATGAATTTATTTATGAAGACATCTGGAGTCAATTCACGTCTGTCTGTTTACTGTGACCTCCTGAATCCAAGCCCTCTTCATCTTCCTCCTGGACCACTGTGGCTGCCTGTGCGCCTAGACTCTACTCTCTTGTTTCTCTACCACCTGTTCTCTTCCCAGGGGTCAGAGCGGGGGTCTTTCTATAATACACACCTCCTAAGGCCATGTGCGTCCTTAAAAGCCTGCCTGGCTTCCTGTTGCAGGTGGAACATAACCTGAAGTCCTTTCCTTGGACCCACCCTCTCCCTCTGAGCTCATCTTTTGCCTTCTCTCCCTTGATTGCTATGCTTCGGCTGCACTGAGACTCTTGTCTGCTCCAGGAATATGCCAAGCTGATTCCCACTTTGTCTCTGCTGTTCTCCCTGGCTGCTCTTTGCATGGATGCCTCCCTCTTGGCACTTAACCAACACCTTCAAACACTTGGATGTGTAACTCAAACAGACATTTTCCAAAACCCATCCTCTGGAAATAGTCACATGACTAGAGTGTCATCATTGCGTGTTTTTTTTAATTTGGAGGATAATTACTTTACAATATTGTGTGGGTCATTCCATACAGCAATGTGAATCAGCCATAAGTATACATATGTCCCCTCCCTCTTGAACCTCTCTCCAACTCCCATCCCATCCCACTCCTCTAGATTACCACAGAGCACCAGGCTGGGCTCCCTGTGTTATACAGCAACTCCACGTGGCTACCTATTTTATACATGGAGGTGTGGGCTTCCCACGTGGGGCTAGTGGTAAAGGACCTGCCTGCCCATGCAGGAGATGTAAGAGATGTGGGTTCAATCCCTGGGTCAGGAAGATCCCCTGGAGAAGGGCATGGCAATCTACTCTAGTATTCTTGTCTGGAGAACCCCATGTATGGAGCCTGGCTGGCTAGAGTCCACAGGGTCATGGCATCTAAAGAGTCAGACACAACTGAAGTGACTTAGCACGCACGCACAGTGTATGTATGTCTTTGCTGCTTCTCAGTTCATCCCACCCTTTCCTTCCCCTGCTGTGTCCCTAAGTCTGTTCTTTACATCTGCATCTCTATTCCTGCCCCGCACATAGGTTCCTCAATGCCATTTTTCTAGATCTATATGCAAGAATATATATATGTTATTACATATATTAATATACGATATGCGTTTTCTCTTTCTGACTTACTTCACTCGGTCATTATTGCATTTATCAAGATTGAAGGTATTATTTGGTTTTCCTTTGCTCAGTTTCTATCTTCCCCATTGAGATGTAAGTTTCTTAAGATGAAACCCTTTCTCCATCTTGTTATCTATTGTCCCCTCTCCCACAATGCCAAAAATAGTGTCTGGCAACACGGGAGGAGATGAATAAATCTTTATTAGTCGAATGAATATAGGTTCCTTTGTCGTAGCCTTCCAGCTTCAAGATCCGTGGAGAGCATTGCTGTTTGCATCAGCTGGCCATACTGCAAATTAACTTCTGTTCTTCTTAGCACCACTTCTTGGTAACATCCCCCAAAGGCACATCCAACTAGTTAAACTGATTTGGGAAAGGCAAAGTCAGCTGAAGAAAAGGTGACAAGAAGGAAACTCACTTCTGGAGGAGGACTGTTAAAATGCAGAGCTTTGATAATTCATTCAGAATTTGCAGTTTGTCATTGCTCAATGGGGAAGTCAAAGGTGTAGCCCAGCTTGCCCTTACAAACCTTTCTTTTAGTTTCCAGAGACCCTTCAGTGTTCTAAAGACAGGCATGGGGCCAAGCCTCCTCACCAAACCATCCCCTCTCAACTCGACTAAGTGTCTTTGCACCACTTGGCATTTCTGATTTTGGGAAAGCCTTTATTAAGTGCCCTGAAAGCACCCTTAATAGAAAATAAAAGAGCAGAAAAGAACTACCTGCATCTGAGAGTCAAGTCCTCAGATATACGAGTGCCTCACACTGTGGGGATGACAAAGCACTTGGCCAAATCAATGTTAACAAAGGGCTTTTAGTCAGAAGAGCCTGTGAGTGGTGAATTTAAGCCTGACGGGGTTGTCATGCTACCCGTAAGGGGAAGGCGGATTCTTCAAGCCATGCTTCCCATCGTCTTGGGACCCACAGAGAGGACAGCCCAGTGTGACAGAACACTGGATTGGGAATCAAGAGATGGTCATAGCCCTGATGGAGTGGCTGCTTCTCCTTTCAGAGAGCAGCCACTTCATTTAATATGATTGAACAGCATGTCAGTTTCCTCTTGGAGAATTAACCTCCCATTACACCTGTGATGGGAGGGTACACCTGAGCTGTGATGGGAGGGTAATTTCTGGTCATTACCCTTGCCCCCTGGCCCCTACTCTAAAGATGAAGTGACTAACTCTTTCATTTTTCCGGCACTGTATGGCCAACATGGTTTCTTAACCAGGCAGACGCGCTCGTTCAGGACCTTGACCACAGTATTGCAAAGAAGAGAAAAAGGAATGAGTGGCTGAATGGCTGACTCCGGCTGACCTCGCTGCCTCAAAGCCCCTGCTCTGGTTACTACTGCCATTTCCTCTGTGTTTCACTGGCTCTAGCTGGTTCCATCCTTCTGCTTCTTCTGATCCGTGACCTCCTATTCTCGGTCATGCATTGCCTTTGCCTTAAGTTACCCAGATTCAGTTTCTCTTGCTCTGCAATCAACAACTCTGACTGAGACATATGGTTGACCCTGGCCCCTCCTTGGGCCTCAGTTTCCACGTCTGTTAAAGGAAGTAAGATGACCAGATAATCTCTGCGCTATGTTTTCATACTCTGGACACAGCGGTGTTTATCCCACATCAGACAGACGTCAGCACTTCGGGAAGCCAGTGCCTAGAGAATCAGCTTCAGGAGACATCTCCACCTTCCTCAAGTTACCTGGAAGCATCATCAAACCTTTTCATCTCTAAACGGTTCCTTGTGTTCTAACACCAAGGCGGTCTGGCTTGAAAGGTAGGCAGATGCCGTGAACAAACATCTCCCCTGGGAGCCATCACCAGACACAGCCAGAGAATCAGATATCAGGAAAAAATGTAGGGGATGAAAAAGTCAACGGAGGATCAAAACAATATTTCCCCACTCCGTTCTCTGGGGAGCAGTATTTTTCCTCCAGCTTTGCTGACCATTTTGACCCATCGTAAGAAAGGAATGCTTGCTGGCAAGCAGCTCTCCCTCTCTCCTCAGACGTGAAGGATGCAGCCACCAAACCATCAAATCTGGTTTCCCTCCAGCAGCCACGATGGAGAAAAAGGGGTGGGGGGTGATTTTTCACATCAAAGGCACTGGAGTCAAACTATTTAGCTGAGGCATCCCAAGGGGACCTCCAATTTAGAAAAAATAAGAGCCATTCTTAGGTGTCTTGGAAACTGCCCAAAGAGAGAGCAAAGATGCTGAAATGAACCGCATCCTTTGAGAAATCAGTTTAAAGACTGCAATTTCATCTTAGAGTAAACTCCGTTTAGGTGGACTCCCTGGATGGAGGGCTGTGGGGAATTGAATAATACTGTGTTCACACTGGAAATGGAAACATCATCCTTGCTGAAAAATCATTTCAGTCCCAGAGCCTTCGTCGCTGGAGGATGTTACAAAGCAGCCGCGACAGCTGTTCTTTTACTTTCCCCAATTCCCAGCCTTGCTGGCCAGGGACTGCAGTTCTCAGTCCTCCAGCTGCAGGATGGGGAGGGCTTTGGCCACCTCCGCTTGCTCTGTGCAATGTGCATTCTTTCAAGAAAATCGCTACTGAGTGCCTCCAAGATGTGAGGGGATTTCTGAGGAACTGGGGACACAGCAGTGACAAAACAGATCCTGCTTCTCCTGGAGGTTTCACTCTACTGCATGTAAGTTGCAGAGCTGGAGGGGAGGTGGGGAAATTGACAAGAAACAGACCAGCGAGGGAGTCAAAGCGACTGTTCACTGTGGATGGGAAGCATGTGACCTAGCACTGAATAAATGCTCAAAGACGGTAGCTGAAGCATCGTCTCACACCTCCCCCTCCTTGCCTTCGGCCTCCCAAGTTGTAGGGACCTGGCTGGGAGCTCTGTGCAGGTGATCGGTGTAACCTGGTGACTGGTGATGTTCTGATCCCAGAGGGGCTGCCAAAGCTGTTAGTGAGTGAAGAGTCCTCACTTGGCTGGATTTCTTTGTCCTTTCTTGTTTCCTCAACTGAAGGCTCAGGGCTCAGGGCACCACCTACTGGTGGTACAGACAGGAGCCCCATGTCCTTCCCTGGACCTCAGGAGAGCCAGAGTTTGGAAGTTAGGCTCCTAACACACCAGCAAGCACTTCTTCCATGATTCTGTAGACAAGCATGAAACACTCGATCAGAGGGAGGGAGAGGAAAAAAATGCACAGGGAGGAACTTCCCTGGTGGTTTAGTGGTTGAGAGTCTACCTGCCGATGCCGGGGACATGGGTTCGATTCTTGGTCTGGGAAGAGTGCACATGTGGTGGAGCAACTAAGCCCATGTGCCTCAACTACTGAGCCCCGTGGCCAAGAGAAGCCACTGCAATGAGAAGCCGTGCACCACAACTAGGGAGGAACCCCTGCTCACCACAACCAGAGAAACCCACGTGCGGCAACAAAGACTCAGTGCAGCCAAAAATAAAATAAATGAAAATTTAAAAACTTATAAAAAATGCATGGAAAGGAGTACAGGAGAGTGGAAGCTGATTGACAGGAACCACATTGATACGTCTCCTCTCTTCAAAACTTTTCATTGAATTGGAAGTGGGTGGATTAGGTGGGGAAAGAGATGTGAGCCAGTAAAGCACCACGCTGAGTGTTTCCTGTCCATCAGCTCCCCTTGCCTCAAGACAGTCTTATGTGATCCTATTCAGCTCACACAGAACAAGTCAGGACACTTGTAAGAACAAGTAAAAGCTTTCAAACTGGGATTTGAACCCAGATCTGCCGGACTCCAATTCCCACACGGATGTCTGACACATCCAGGTGAAACCCACATTCTATTTCCCAAATGGTGTTATGCTGGGAAAGTGTCTCTCCATGCTGAGATCTGCAAAATGGGAGTGACATCACAGCCCTCAGAGAGTTGGCCTGAATATTTAAAGCACCAGTCTTCTGAGATATGGAAGTGTCCTAAGATGGAAGAGATATGGAAGCAACCTAAGTGTGCATCAGCAGATGATTGCACAGAGAAGATGTGGTGCACAAACACAATGGATACTACTCAGCCATAAGAAGAATGGAATGTTGCCATTTGCGGTAGTGTCGATGGCCTTGGAGGGCATTATGCTAAGTGAAGTAAGGCAGAGAAAGACAAATACTGTATGATATCACTTATATGTAGAATTTAAGAAAATACAACAAACTAGTGAATATAACAAAAAGCAGACGCACAGATATAGAGAACAAATCAGAGGTTACCAGTGGGGAGAAGGAAGGTGGGAGGGGCAAGTAGGGGTAGGGGATTCACAGGTACAAGCTATTATATATAAAATAAGCTGCAAGAATACATTGTACAACATGGGGAATATAGCCAATATTTCATAATATATATAAATGGAGTATAGCCTTTAAAAACTATGAATCACTGTGTCACACACTTGGAACTTATACAGTCTTAAACACCAACAATACTTCAACAAAAATTTTTAAGAAGATTACTGAAAAAGCACCAGGCTGCCAGTTTAGTTGAGAGAAGAGATCTTTCCCTTAAAGAAAGAGAACAGAAAAGAGAGAAGGGGAAGGCAAGGAGGAGTGGAATGAGAAGGACAGAAAAAGGAAGAGGAGGAAGAGGAAGAAGAGGTGTAGGACAAGAAAGGGGAGCAGGGGGAGGATGGATGGGGGAAGGAGTGGTGGGGAGGAGAGAAGAGGGCAGAAACATGAGGATGGAGGAGCTGCTGTGGCCGCTGTCAGTGTGCCTGTAGCAGAGCCAGGCTTCCTACAAAAGGGAACTTGGTCCTCAGAGACCACTGCCCACACCCCCCGCCAAAGGGCTCAAGTCTCTCAGCCCTTGACAATGATTAATAGCAAGGCTCGGACCCTGATGTTAAATGATCCACAAGGAAAGGGACTCAGTGGATCTCAGAGCCCTCACCACGGGGAGCCCTGGGGGTCATTCCTCTGCTCCTATCCCTTCAGTACGTGTTCTCTCTGTGCCTGTCCTGACAGGTGACTCCTGAGCCTCGGCTCCCCACTTCCAGCCAGAACAGAACTTGGCATTTCCTGAGGCAGCCAATTTCACCTGTCAGCAGCCTGATGGTTTGAGAGCTCTTCTTTATATTAAGTGGAAATATGCTGGGTTACGTCCAGTTGTAGCCCTGGTTCAGCTTTGGGACCTGGAGACAAGTGCATTCATTCATTCGTCCATTCATTCAATCAACTGATCAACTGTTCATTCACTGAACACCTATTCAGAGCACTTGCAATAGATTAGGAAGTGTGCTAGAGATTTGTGCTGAATGAGAAGGCTAAAAATGGTATAGCTTCCATTCATACTGGTGGGGCGGGCTGGGGGTAAGTCCTAGAATTGAATGCCTGAAGGAGGGTGAGTAGGAAATAAAAATGAATGAGTTGGCCCAGGTATGTAAGAGCTAAAAAGAAGTACCACGTGTAATAGCATCTTCTGCTCAGCCTGGTACTGGGGGATGATCAGTAACGAGCAGTGGAGACAAGAGTGACTTGGAACTTGCAGCTCCATGCTTTGATCAACATCATCATCCATCACCACCATCTTCACCATCATCCTCACCATCACCCATGACCATCAAACAATAACAGTAATATTTAGCAGTTATCACTTACATAGGGCTTATTATGTACCAGACACCCTTCTAAGCATTTTATGTGTACTGAGTCTTTAACACTCGTGAAACTTCTTTAGGATAAGCATCCTGGTTATCCCCACTTTACAGATGAGGAAACAGAGGCCCAGAAAGTTTAAGTGCATTGCCCAAGGCTAACTGGATGAGAAGAGGAGGAAATGGAACTTGGATCCAGGTTGTCATTTGTTTAGGCATCAAATAGCCACTATGATCTGTGGAGAATCCATGTCGAGCAAAACAGCTGCTGCCTCTGTGTTGGGAACAAATTCTGGCAATTCTGCATGTCTGACACCAGCCTCTCATGCTCTGCAAACAACCTTGGAAGCTGGAGATAATGTCTCCCTCCAGCAGCATAGGGCAGATTTGTTTCCAGACCAGGAGAAATCCCCTGGAGAAGGGAATGGCTACCCACTCCAGTATTCTTGGCTGGAGAATCCCATGGACAGAGGAGCCTGGCAGGCTACAGTCAATGGGGGTTGCAAAGAGTCATACATGACTGAACGACAACACTTTCACTTTCTGGTTGGGCAGGGCAAGTGTTGGGCAGGTGTGCCAACAGCCCTTGTGAGTTTGGGGGTGTCCTCATAAGCTTTGTTTTTTTTTCAGAGACGCTTCTGTGTACCCTATTCTACCAGGACTGCTCTGCATCACCCCCACTGTTTGGACTGCTCTGACAAACACCATATACTGGAGGCTTATTAACATAAAGATTTACTTCTCCAGTTCTGGGGCCTGGGAAGTTCAAAATCAAAGCACTTTCAGATTCAGTGGTGAGAACCTGCTTTCTGGTTCACTGATGGCCATCTTCCTGCTGTGTTTGCACCTGGCAGAAGGGGCAGGGGAGCTCTCTGGGATCTCTTTATAAGGGCACTAATCTCATTCATGAGGGCTCCATTCTCATGACCTAATCACCCCAAAGGTCCCATTTCTGTATATCCTCCCATTGGGGGGTAGGCTTCAACACATGAATTTTGGGGGAACACATTCAGCCTGTAGGGCCCACCCACCTTGCCCAGGCTTGGCAGGATGACATGGGGAGACTGTTGCTGTCATGAAGTTCATGCTGCTGACTGTGTTCTGAGTAATTAACCGTCTAAATATTTTGGGTTTTGTTGTTTATTTACTAGTTGAATTTATGGAAGTGTGGCAAGCAAACTGTAGGAAATACTTGCCTATTTCACTTCTGTCTCCCAAAGTAATGCTACAAATAGGCAATACATCATTATGTAAATCTATGATTATAAACTAAGATCATGGCATCCAGTCCCATCACTTCATGGCAAACAGATGGGGAAAACATGGGAACGGTGACAGATTTTATTTTCTTGGGCTCCAAAGTCACTGCGGGGTGACTGCAGTCATAAAATTAAAAGATGCTTTCCCCTTGGAAGAAAAGCTATGACAAGCTTAGACAGCGTAGTAAAAAGCAGAGACATCACTTTGCCAACAAAGGTCTGTACAGTCAAAGCTATGATTTTTCCAGTAGTCATGTATATATGTGAGAGCTGGACCACAAGTAAGGCTCAGTGCTGAATTGATGCTTTTGAACTGTGGTATTGGAGAAGATTCTTGAGAGTCCCTTGGGCTGCAAGGAGATCAAATCAGTCAATGCTAAAGGAAATCAACCCTGAATATTCATTGTAAGGACTGAAGCTGAAACTCCAATACTTTGGCCACCTGATGTGAAAAGCCAAGTCACTGGAAAAGACCTTGATTCTCGGAAAGATTGAGGGCAGGAGAAGAGGACAATAGAGGATGAGATGATTGGACAGATCACTGACTCGATGGACATGAGTTTGAGCAAACTCTGGGGGATACTGAAGGACAGGGAAGCCTGGCATGCTGCAGTGCATGGGGTCGCAGAGTTGGACACAACTTAGCGAATAAACTACAACAAATGATTCTAAACAGTGACAAAATGCTCTAAAGAAAAGGTATTTAGGGAGCTTGTACAGGGATGGGAGATGAGAAGGCAGGCAGAGAAGGTCAAGGACATTTAATCTGAAATCTGAGAGGTGAAGGAAACCTTGCTAAAGCTCTTCTGGCAGAAGGGCAGCATGTGCAAAGACCCTGAGGTGAGTGGTGACAGGTGGGAGGGGGCAGAACAGAAGAGTAAGGGTGAGTGTGGATGAAGGTCTAGGCAGAGAGTGCAGGATGTACAAAGGACTGAACTTGACCCACTGTGGGGTAAGCAGCAGGACAGCTTGTCAGGAGATGGTTGGTGGGCAAGGCTCTCATCCTCTATTCTAACTCCTGCTTGTTCCTTGTGTATTTGCCTTTGTGTCTCATAGCGAGAGAGCTGCCCTTGGCTTCTGTCCAGAGTCTGTTGATGACTCTCAACATGGGGAACAGGGATGAAAATCTGGTACCTATCACCAAGCGTGACACACGCTGGCAACTCTTCTTTATCATCCAATCCCAAGAGCTGAGCTAGGCAGCTCCAGCCTGGAGCCCTTCAATAAATATCCTCGTCAAATCAGTGGAAACTTTGCAAGAAATGGTCTTGTAAGCTTGCAAACACAATCCCTGACTTTCTCTCTGCTGTCCTTCACGTACCAGGTCAAAGCTTTGTTCCTTCAACCCAAGGTGATTTACAACTTAAAGGCTCCAATTATTCACAAATAAAGTAAGTAAAGAGATAAAGAAGCGCATACACTCGTAATTTTGGAGGGGGACTTTATAGCACTCATGTCTCTTCTTTTGAGCTTATTTTTTTCATACTCTAGATGCTTAGATCACCGTTTTTTGTCTTTAAGATGGGATACATCATCATGTCCATCCCATAGGATATTCACAAGAATGAATGAAATGAGTTAATACAGACAGATGCAACAGACTCTGACCCAGAGGGAGCTCTCTTTTGGCGTTACGTGCTCTGCTGTTATTTTCATTGCTATCATCCTTTACCACTGATCTCCGAAGTTCAAACCTGAAACATACAACCCATGTGACCTGTGGCCAAATCTAGGTCCCCACCTTTCTGTTTTCTCTGTAATTGGTCTCACTTTCCCCTTAAACCTACATGCACTTAACACAGAATTTTATATCATTACATTAAGTTGGCAAATGAGATCGACTTGCCAGTAGGAAACCAACCAGGTGAATACATGCATTAGATCTCATTGCAGGTGAAAGTCCTGTGTCCCCATGTCTAACTCTTCAGAAGGACTCAGAGGACAAGGGACAGGAAATCACTTTCAACCTCTGTGGCTTGACTGATTTGATGTCCCCATATGAGTGATCCAAATCAAGCTATCTCATGTCATATTTTTGGAATGCTGCCTCTGTGACTTATTTGGTGGGCAGTGTTTACCATTGCCAACATCTGTTGTCGATACCGCCCCCAGGAGAAAACATCTTTTTAAAAACTTTTTACTGAAGTACACTTTATCTACAATATTGTGTTAGTGTTAGGTGTACAGCAAAGTGACTTAGTTATAACTAACTGTGTACAAAAAGAATCTGTGTTTATGTATATATGTATACATATTTACCTATCCACTCTTTTTTATACTCTTTCCCTATATAGGTCACTACACAGCATTGAGTAGAATTCCCTGTGCTGTACAGTAGGTCTTTATTAGTTATCTATTTTATATATAGTAGTGTATATATATGGAGAAGGCAATGGCACCCCACTCCAGTACTCTTGCCTGGAGAATCCCATGGATGGAGGAGTCTGGTAGGCTGCAGTCCATGGGGTCTCGAAGAGTCAGACAAGACTGAGCGATTTTACTTTCACTTTTCACTTTCATGCACTGGAGAAGGAAATGGCAACCCACTCCAGTGTTCTTGCCTGGAGAATCCCAGGGACGGGGGAGCCTGGTGGGCTGCCGTCTATGGGGTCGCACAGAGTCGGACACGACTGAAGCGACTTAGTAGCAGCAGCAGCAGTGTATATATGGGGCTTCCCAGGTAGCTCAGTGGTAAAGAATCTTCCTGCCAAGCAGGAGACTCGGATCCAACCCTTGGATCAAGAAAATCCCCTGGAGAAGGAAATGGCAACCCACTCTAGTATTCTTGCCTGGGAAATCCCATGGACAGAGGAGCCTAGCGGGCTACAGTCCATGGGGCCGCAAAGAATTGGACAAAACTTAGGGAATAAACAACAACAACTGGTGTATGTATGTTGATCCTAATCTCCAAATTTATTCCTCTCCTTCTTTGCCCCCTGGTAACCATCAAGTTTGTTTTCTACACCCTTGACTCTATTTCTGTTCATTTGTAAATAAGTTCATTTGTACCTCATTTGTGCCTTTTTATTTTTTTTTAATTCCACATATCAGTGATAGAAAACATCGTTAAACCAAGTGGCACCAAGAAACGGCCTTCATCTCCTTCCTCCTTTCTGGCCTAAAGTATCTGTGTATCATGCATTAGTGAAAAGTGAAGTCCAGGAACTTGGGCTCAGCATCTCCTAGTCCCTAGCACAGAGCTTTCTCTCACTCCCTGTCATCCCTGCACCCATAGAGGTGATGAACATCTGCCCAGGACTCTCTCCCAAATAGGCCAGTTTGCTGGGATGAGGGGAGCTAGGGGTCGGTGGGGGGAAGGTCTCCAGGACGTGAGCACCATGTGGCTGCAAGAGATGCTTTCAGGATGGAGAGAAATTGGACAGAAAAAAAGAAAACCCTCCGCCTAGCATGCTGGCAGCCAGGGGTCTTTGTTTTCAACTAAATATCAATGTGCGTTCACATTGCTATTTTTTAGATCGAAGATTCTTTACCACTTATTTTTTAGATTGAAGATTCTTTACCACTGAGCCACATCTACCGGCTTTTATGTTAAGAGACAAACATTTTCCTTCTTGCTTCAGTTTAGTTCCTGGTTAATATTTGCAAAATTTTCTTTCCATAAAAGGCATGATTGTTTTTCTTGAAAGAAAAGGAAAATAGAAGAAAAAGGAGGATGCAGAGGCAAAGTCGCACACATCATTAAGGAATATTTAAGTAAAGACGGCAGTTTGGCAGTTTTGTTTGCTTATGTAATGGTGGAAAAATGCAAGTCTAAATCCCATTTTTACCCTGAAGCTTATAATCCTTTTAACCACAACAGAGAAGAATTCGGGTCTTGCAAACTAGGTCAGAGATCACTAAATATACAGCACTAAATACATCTTTATAATATAGACTATTTACTTACATCAACACAATAGACTAGTATAAATACATAATACAAATGACATATAAATATACATTATGTATTTATAACCTATGTTGTTAAAGAATACTTGGTGACTGAAGTAATTTACCATTTTTTGACACATAAAGGGGCTTCCCTAGTAGCTTAGCCGGTAAAGAATCCACCTGCAATGCAGGAGACCCTGGTTCAATTCCTAGGTCAGGAAGATCTGCTGGAGAAGGGATAGGCTACTCACTCCAGTATTCTTGGGCTTCTTGGTGGCTTGGCTGGTAAAGAATCCACTTGTAATGCGGGAGACCTGGGTTTGATCCCTGGGTTGGGAAGATCCCCTGGAGAAGGGAACAGCTACCCACCCCAGTATTCTGGCCTGGAGAATTCCATGGACTGTATAGTCCACGGGGCTCTAAAGAGCCGACACTTAAAGATGTTTTTAAAGGCAACACACATACATAGTAACAAAAAAATCAAACAAGACAAAAAAGAATATAGTGCAAATAGAATTTCCCTCCCATCTCTGACCCATAATTTCTCAAATCCCCTTGCACTGTATAGCTTTCCAGAGATCTGCTAGCCGTTTACAGATATACATCTTTGTTTTACTTTTTATTTATTTTCCTACTTTTTATTTTTAATTGTGGTCACATGCACACAATACAAAATTTATCATCTTATCCATTCATTTTTTATTTTTTCATTGAAGTGTAGTTGATTTACAATGTCGTGTTTGTTTCAGTTTACAGCAAAGTGATTCAGTTACACACATATATATCTACGTCTATATATATTCTTTTTCAGATTAGTTTCCATATTCTTTTCCACCATAGGTTATTACAAGATATTGGATATAGTTCGCTGTACTATTGTATACACAGTAGTGTGTATCCGCTAATCCCAAACTCCTAATTTATCCCTCCCCCATCCCTTTTCCCCTTTGGAAACTGCAGGTTTGTTTTCTATGTCTGTGAGTCTGTTTCTGTTTTGTAAATAAGTTCATTTGTATTTGTATCGTTTTTTAGATTCCACATATAAGTGATATCATAGGATATTTGTCTTCCTTGTGGTTACACAATTTTCTTTATTAAAAATAATTTACAGCATCAGCAACATATATACAGTTGGCATCAACTGAACTTTGCCTCGAATATATTTCTATACAATACTTAACATTATAGAACTTAAAGCTGTTATACTGTTTTGTTGGTTTTAAGATACTTGTCTTCCTCTGACTTACTTCACTTAGTATGATAACCTCTAGGGCCACCTATGTTGCTGCAAAAAAGAATGTTTCATCCTTTTTTGTGGCCGAGTAATATTCCATCGTATAGAGTAAGGTCTTGATGCTTTTTCATGAGTATGACCACCAGGAGGTCAAGAACCGAACACTTACACATGGAACAGGAAAATTCCAAACTGTTTTACAGAGTCTATACCAACTTATAGCCCCACATAGGGTGTGTAAGTCTCTGTTCCTTGCACACCCTCAACAACAAGGGGTGTTTTTAAAGGTTTTGACACTAATCTGATAGGTGAAAACTGGCGTTTTGTTTTTTTCATATACACTTCCCTAATTCCCAGTCAAGCTGAGCATTTTTCCTTACATTTATTGGCAACGTTTATTTCCCATTTAGCCAACATCTTGTTCATATTCTTTGCTTATTTTCCATCCAGTTGTTTCTCTCTTTCTTATTTCTGGTTCTATTCCATGTCTGTTATGTGGGCTGCAAATACTTTCAACTTCCTTCTTCTGTGCTTGTCTCTCCATCAAAGCCCTGTGGTCACCGAAACCGGGGATCATGGCGCTTTGATCTTTATCCTTCTGTTATCTTGTTTCCCATCTGCCACATGGGCAGGGGGGAGATTTGCTGAGAAAACGCAGCGACGATTTGTGGGGTTGAAGCCACTTCTTCAGGTCTGTGGAGCCGGCTCACAGCTCCACCTTTCTCAGTGGCACAAAACCATCAGCTATACATCACCCCCTAATTCATCTCTTCAGGGAACGTGAATAAAACATCTGCTTTCCCCATTTCCTCATAACTTGGTTCCTTTATGACTTGGCACCACTCGATTGCCCTGAACCGGAGCCCCCTCAAGCTAATGCAGTCGAAAGAGAAGATGAGAATTCGGGAAAATTGACATCAGCTGCCTGGCTCTGAAATACACTCCAGCTGGGCCTCAAATGTTGCCTAATATCCTGGCTGGTCATTATAATGGCGAACTTTGCATTTTAAAGACTGGGAAAGAAGTTCAGATTGAAGGAGCCAGGTCCCCCCCCCTCCCCCACCAACTGCTGGGCTGAGAATCCATCCTCTTCAAAGGAAAGTCAAAGTGAGCTATGAAATATTGCTAAACCCACTGATGCAAAGAGCCCCTTGCAAATGCCATAAAGAGTGTTTCCTCTCTCAGTGAGGGCAGCAGAAGTCTGCAAGAGTCCTCATGGCTGACATATGCTGTATGCTTGTTCAAGGGCTGGCTGGGTTTGGGAGCTCACTGTGATTTGCAAATTAAACATTTCTTTTGTGAATGTGTAGTTTGAAAAGAAAGAGGAAAAAAATCCTGGAATGAGTACTCCGACAGCGCTGTTATCCAGTCTGAGCACCCCATCTGTGCCTGCTCCATGTACACATGCATCACTGCAATGGCTTTATATCTGCCTCCTCAAACCAGTGCAAAGGTCTCCCCAACATCCAGAGCCCCAGTATTCCTCCCATTAATTTGACCCCCTTTGGGTGGTAGGATTTGAGAGATTAGGATGGACATATATACACTCTTGGAGAAGGCAATGGCAACCCACTCCAGTACTCTTGCCTGGAAAATCCCATGGATGGAGGAGCCTGGTAGGCTGCAGTCCATGGGGTCATGAAGAGTCAGACACAACTGAGCGACTTCACTTTCACTTTTCACTTTCATGCATTGGAGAAGGAAATGGCAACCCACTCCAGTGTTCTTTCCTGGAGAATCCCAGGGACGGGGGAGCCTGGTGGGCTGCTGTCTATGGGGTCACACAGAGTCAGACACGACTGAAGCAACTTAGCAGCAGCAGCATATACACTCTTGATACTATGTATAAAATTGACAACTAATGAGAATCTAGGCTTCCCAGGTGGTGCTAGTGGTTAAAAAATCCACCTGTTAACCCAGAAGATGAAAGAGACGAGGGTTTGATCCCTGGACCGGAAAGATCCTCTGGAGGAGGGTATGGCAACCCACTCCACAGTACTCTTGCTTGGAAGATGCTATGGACAGGGGAACCTTGTGGGCAGTCCATGGGGCCACAAAGAGTTGAACACAATTGAGCAACTGAACACATACAACGAGAATCTACTATACAGCTCAGGGAATTCTACCGATTTCTTCTAAGTGGGGAGAAATCCAAAAAAGAGGGGACATATGTATATGTATAGCTGATTCACTTTGCTGTACAACAGAAACTAGACATTGTGGAGAACCATACTCCAATAAAAACTTAAAAATTTTGCTTTCCCTTTACTTCTTCATGGTATCCTCAACCTCTGGAGGGTAGGAGGGTTTAGGGGTACAGGCAGTGGCACCCCACTCCAGTACTCTTGCCTGAAGAATCCCATGGATGGAGGAGCCTGGTGGGCTACAGTCCATGGGGTCGTGAAGAGTCAGATACGACTGAGCGACTTCACTTTCACTTTTCACTTTCATGCTTTGGAAAAGGAAATGGCAAGCCACTCCAGTGTTCTTGCCTGGAGAACCCCAGGGATGGGGGAGCCTGGTGAGCTGCCGTCTATGGGGTCGCACAGAGTCGGACACGACTGAAGTGACTTAGCAGCAGCAGCAGCAGCAGCAGTGGTTCTTAAACAGAGGTTATTTTATCCCCCACCCCTGGGGACACTTGGTAATGCCTGGAGACATTTTTGGGGAAGCGCTATTGGCATCGAGTGGGTAGAGGCCAAAGATGATGCTAAAAACCCTACGATGCACAGGATAGCCCCCACAACAAAGGATTATCCTGCCCATAGTATCAATAGAGTCAAACTAAAAATCTACATGCTTCTGTGGGCAGGGTAAATCACATGACCAAGAGTAAGCAGGCAAGTGAGTGGGGAGTATAGGTCCCCTGGAGGCGGGTGATGCGGACTGTTGCTAGGTAAACAGTCATACCCAGCTGCTTCTTAGTCCCACACCGTCACTGCTATGTGGAATGACCTCTGTCCCTTGCAAGAGGCTTCAGGAATCTAGATTTCTAGTGTAATGTGTTTATTTTAAACTTCTTTTTTGTTGTTTCGTCTCTAAGTCGTGGGTTTCCCTGGTGGCTCAGTGGTAAAGAATCCTCCTGCCAATGCAGGATACACAGGAGACTTGGGTTCAATCTCTGAGTTGGGAAGATCCCCTGGAGAAGGACATGGCAACCCACGCCAGTATTCTTGCCTGGGAAATCCCATGGACAGAGGAGCCTGGTGGGCTACCATCCAAGGGGTCACAGAGTTGGACACAACTTAGTGACTGAATAACAATAACAGTTGCTAACCCTTGTAGGTTGTCACAGAGCACCAGGTTATAATCGTCTTAATTATTAAAAAACAAAACAAAACCTAAGTACACAACCTTAAACTTTCCCAGCCATAGGCAAAATTAATAGGAAGAAAAGATCTATCAATATCTGAGAAATAACTTGCATCAGACAATCATCAGACAGGAAGTAGGCTTTCAAGGTAGGAATGACTGGATGGGTGTTACTGGAGAGGAAACCAGGAACAGTCAAGTTATGATGGGGCATCCAAGGAGCCTGGATGGAGGTGAAGGAGGGCTGGTTAAGGGGGAAGGAAAAGATTGGCAGTGACCTTTGGATGAGGCCTTGAATCACAGGGCAATGAAGCACGACGCTATGGTCGGTCCTTGTCCGTGTCCTCAGCCTGCCTTTTGTCTCTGGAAAAACTTTAGCAAAGAATAAATTTAATCAGAGAAATGAAAAATGCAGAGGCAAAGGAAAGCAGTCAAACAAGACTAAATAATAACCGTTTAGTGATAAAGCAAACTCCAGGGCCTTTAGTGCCTCCTTAAGGGCTAGAGATAATATTCTGAGCCATATCCTGTGAGCTGCCTTGTAGATACTGAAACCCTCACCAGATGGAAGAAGTTAACTACATGATGACCAGACTGTAGCCATGACATAAGCTGCCACAATTCTGAGAACCGGCCTCAAGAAAATGGGAACAAACTAATGCTGGAACTGATGATTAACTGTACTTAAAACAATCAAGATGACACTGGTCAGACCACGTGTGACCAATTTCAAGATGACTGTCGGAGCTGACTGTGCTGTTTCTGCATGTAGCCCCCTCCCTCCATCTATAAAAACTCTTGGAAACTTCACTGGTGGTTCAGTGCTTAAGACTCCATGCTTTCACTGTTGTGGGCTGGGATTCAAACCCTAGTCTGGGAACTAAGATTTCACAAGCTCCACAGCACAGCCCCAAACATAACAAAATGAAAAGCTCTTGCCCACTGATTGTCAGTGGTGGGGGAGTCAGCCTTTGGACAGGAGTTCTCCCCGCTTAGTTGCCAGCATCCAAAATAAAGCAATAGCCTCTTTATTGGCTTTTGAGTGGAGATCAGCCGGACCCCACTTCTGATACCAAAACTACCCTCCGATAGCCCAGCATTCCCCATAGAGAGGTACCCACATAGCAGTTAGCACTCAAGATGATTTTAAGTGGAGTCTCTAGGGTGGGGAGGTGGGAGGCATACAGCTTGCCTGGCTTCAAGGCATGACCTACATTCTCATTTCAAATGCATCCTTCTGTTCCTACCAAAGAGAAAGATTAAGATGAAAGCTCTCTTGGGGCCCTCAGAGAGGAGGAGGGGAGCCTTTTAGGATCACAAGTCTCCACTGGAGTGGAGTCTGCCCCAGGCCAAGAATTTAATTGCATTTATTTTTATGTCTGCCTCCTATTTACGGCAACTGATACTGGGTTTTTCGTATTCAGGAATAACAACCAGTTTCCTCTTGAAATCAGTGTATTTCAGAAGAAAAGATGAGTTGGCTTTCATTTAAAATACTGACTGAATAATAATAATATGAAGGTTCTGCGGATAGGGCAAAAATCATGAATGGTGCTTAGGAAACTCTGCCCTGGGTGTCTCGGAGTCACTGTAGAGTCATCCGGGGTCAGCAAGGAGGAAGGTGGTATTTCCAGGCGTCTAATAAGGTGCGTGGCAGGGGGGTAGGACTAAAAGTGACCCCCGGTAGTGGGAAGTAATGACGGCTCATCTCTTGCCCTGGAGGGGAGTTAAAGGTAATAGCTCTCTTGTGACCCCAAGATAAGATCATAAAACTTGTAAAAGATCAATAGCCACTTCAGGAGGCCAAGGCCAAAGGGAGAGAGGAGTTAATAAGCGCAGAGTATGCCAGTGCCCAGAGGTGCTATTGAATCCCTTTATGGGCCAATTAGTTTACAAGAGGAATGCTTCCTAGGCTTGGGAACAGACGCTCAATCCAGGGCTCAGTGCTTTGCTATTTCATGGGAGCACAGATTGGGCTCCAAAGATGCCTGGGCAACAAGTTTCACCCTGGCTCAGGGAAGGTGTGCCTTTCAGCCTCCCAGGGTCTCCCCTTCCCGCTTGAGCCAGGACTGCAGCCTCCGAGTATATACGGTGGTGCGTCCCCTACTCTTAACTTTCCAAATCTTTCTCCCAACAGTGACAAGAGATAATAAAAGATGGGATTAACAGCACAGGTCCCGGGACTTCCCTGGTGCTCCTGGGGCTAAGACTCCACACTCTCAGTGAAGGGGGCCCAAGTTCAATCCCTGGCCAGGGAACTCAATGTCACGTGCTGCAACAAAGAGTTCCCATCCCACAACTGAAGATCCTGCACACCACAACTAGAAAAAAAGATCCCACATGCAGCAACTAAGATGTGGCATGGTCAAATAAGTAAATAATATAAAATGAGCACAGGTCCCTGCTGATGAAGGGGGAAAGAAAACGCGGTCCATCTACACAGTGGAATATTATTCGGTCACGAAAAGGAGGAGATTCTGCCATTTGCAACAACATGGATGAAACCGGAGGGTACTGCGCTAAATGAAATAAACCAGATAAAGACATCTAACTTCTGACATCACTTCTGTATAAAAATCTTAAAAAAATGTTGAACTCTGGAGAGTAGAATGGTGGTTGTCAGGTGCTGTTGGCGGTGTGTGGGGATGAGACACTAGTCCAAGGGCACAAACTTCCAGTTATTAAGATGGAGAAGTTCTGAGGATCTAATGTCCAGCATGCTGACTGTAGTTAATAATACCATGTAGACTTGAGCTCTGTTAAGACAGTAGATCTTAAGCATTTTCACCAAAAAAGAGGAAGCTGTGAATAGATGACTGTGTAACTTAATTATGGTAATCACTTAACAATGTATATGCATGTAAAGTCATCACATTGCATACTTTAAATATACAATTTTGTCAATTACACATCAATAAGGCTGCGGGGGAAGAGCGCCCAGGTGCCTGTGGTCCATCCATACAATGGAATAGCACTCAGCAATGAAAAGGAATGAATCACCGACACGTGCAACAACCTTCAAAACATCAGATCAAGTGAAGGAAGCCAGACGCCAAAGGCCCCATGTTGTATGATTCCATTTATATGACATGTCCAGAACAGGCAAACCCATAGAAACAGAATGAAGATTAGTGGTTATCAGGGAGTGGGGGGAGGGTGGAGGGAAAACTGAGTGACTGCTGAGAGGTGTGGCATTTCCTTTTGGGGTGATGACAATGTTCTAGAATGACGTAGCAGTGAGGCTTGTACAAATCTGCTGTATACTAAAAGATTTTAAAATTTTAAAAGGCTGAATTTTATGGCAGGTAAATTATATCTCAATAAGAATTGTGTGAAAACAGATGGCCAGTAGCTACATGAAAAAATGTTCAACATTGCTAATTATTAGAGAAATGCAAATCAAAACTACAATGAGGTACAACTTCACAGTGGTTAGAATGTCCCATCATCAAAAACAATAAATTCTGAAGAGGGTGTGGAGAAAAGGGAATCTTTCAACACTGTTGGTGGGAATGTAAATTGGTGCAGCCACTATATAGAACAGCATGAAAATTCCTTAAAAACTAAAAATAGACTTGCCATGTGATCCAGCAATCCCACTCCTGAGCAGACATTCAGACAAAACTAACTAAAAAAGATACATGTAGCCTTATGTTCATAGCAGCACTGTTTACAATAGGTGAGACAAAGAAACAGCCTTAATGTACATTGAAATGGATGGATTAAAAAAAAATGTGGAATGGAATACTACTCAGCCATAAAAAGAATTAAATAATGCCATTTGCAGCAACATGGATGGACCTGGAGACTCGCATACTAAGTGAAGTAAATCAGAAAGACAAATACCATACGATATCACTTGCTGTACGGTGCTTAGTCACTCAGTCATGTGTAACTGTTCGCAACCCCATGGACTGTAGCACCAGGCTCCTCTGTCCATAGGATTCTCTAGGCCACAATACTGGAGTGGGTTGCCACGCCCTCCTCCAGGGGATCTTCCCAACTCAGGGATTGAACCCAGGTCTCCCACATTGCAGACAGATTCTTTATCATCTGAGTACGTGTGAAATCTAAAACACCATACAAATGAACTTATCTATGAAGCAAAAACAGACTCACAGACATTGAGAACAGACCTGTGGTTGCCAAGAGGCAGGGCAGGCTGGGGGAGGGACGGATTAGGAGGTTGGGACTAGCAGGTGCAAGCTATCATTTATACACACACACACACACACATACACACATACACACACACATAGAATATATAAACAATAAGGTCCTACTGAATAGCACCAGGAATTATATTCAATATCCTGTAATAAACCATAATGAAAAAGAATTTTTTAAAAAGCTTGTTAGCAGCAGAAAAAATTTGTATGAGAAACAGAAGTCAAGACAGAGGTGAATTTTTAAAGCCTCTTTAAAGTGTTCTGAGTAGGATTTTCTTGTTGTTGTTGTTCAGTTGCTCAATCATGTCTGACTCTTTGTGACCCCATGGACTGCAGCTCGCCAGGCTTCCCTCTCCTTCACTGTCTCTGGGAGTGTGCTCAAATTCAAGTCCATCAACTCAGTTCAGTTCAGTTGCTCAGTTGTGTCCGACTCTTTGCGGCCCCATGAACCGCAGCACGCCAGGCCTCCTTGTCCATCACCAACTCCTGGAGTGCACCCAAACCCATGTCCATCGAGTCGGTGATTCCATCCAGCCATCTCATCCTCTGTCGTTCCCTCTCCTCCTGCCCTCAGTATTTCCCAGCACCAGGGTCTTTTCCAATGAGTCAACTCTTCGCATCACGTGGCCAAAGTATTGGAGTTTCAGCTGCAACGTCAGTCCTTCCAATGAACACCTAGGACTGATCTCCTTTAGGATGGACTGGTTGGATCTCCTGGCAGTCCAAGGGACTCTCAAGAGTCTTCTCCAACACCACAGTTCAAAAGCATCAATTCTTTGGTGCTCAGCTTTCTTCACAGTCCAACTCTCACATCCATACATGACCACAGGAAAAACCATAGCCTTGACGTGATGGACCTTTTTTGGCAAAGTGTTGTCTCTGCTTTTTAATATGCTGCCTAGGTGGATTATAACTTTCCTTCCAAGGAGTAAGTGTCTTTTAATTTCATGGCTGCAATCACCCTCTGCAGTGATTTTGGAGCCCAGAAAAATAAAGTCAGCCACTGTTTCCACTGTTTCCCCATCTATTTCCCATGAAGTGATGGGACCAGATGCCATGATCTTCGTTTTCTGAATGTTGAGCTTTAAGCCAACTTTTTCACTCTCCACTTTCACTTTCATAAAGAGGCTCTTTAGTTCCTCTTTGCTTTCTGCCATAAAGGTGGTATCATCTGCATATCTGAGGTTATTGATATCTCTCCTGGCAATCTTGATTCCAGCTTGTGCTTCTTCCAGCCCAGCATTTCTCATGATGTACTCTGCATATAAGTTAAATAAGCAGAGTGACAATATATATCCTTGACATACTCCTTTTCCTATTTGGAACCAGTCTGTTGGTCCATGTCCAGTTCTAACTGTTGCTTCCTGACCTGCATACAGGTTTCTCAAGAGGCAGGTCAGGTGGTCTGGTATTCCCATCTCTTTCAGAATTGTCCACAGTTTATTGTGATCCACACAGTCAAAGGTTTGGCACAGTCAATAAAGCAGAAATAGATGTTTTTCTGGAACTCTCTCGCTTTTTTGATGATCCAGCGGATGTTGGCAATTTGATCTCTGGTTCCTCTGCCTTGAACATCTGGAAGTTCACAGTTCACGTATTGCTGAAGCCTGGCTTGGAGAATTTTGAGCATTACTTTGCTAGCATGTGAGATGAGTGCAATTGTGTGGTAGTTTGAGCATTCTTTGGCATTGCCTTTCTTTGGGACTGGAATGAAAACTGACCTTTTCCAGTCCTGTGGCCACTGCTGAGTTTTCCAAATTTGCTGGCATATTGAGTGCAGCACTTTCACAGCATCATCTTTCAGGATTTGAAATAGCTCAACTGGAATGCCATCACCTCCATTAGCTTTGTTCATACTGATGCTTCCTAAGGCCCACTTGACTTCACATTCCAGGATGTCTGGCTCTAGGTCAGTAATCACACCATCATGATTATCTGGGTCATGAAGATCTTTTTTGTAGAGTTTTTCTGTGTATTCTTGCAACCTCTTCTTAATATCTTCTGCTTCTGTTAGGTCCATACCATTTCTGCTGTCCAAACATCTCATCCTGTTGCTCTCTTCTCCTTTTTCTAAGCACAATATAAACTCTATTTCACCATCATTATCATCATCAACAACAAAAGCTTCAGTCCAGGAGTCTGATGACCTGCCTTCAAAGCTCTGCAGCCCAACAGTGGTGCTGTCCCAGGCATCTACTTAAGCTCTTGAAGTTTCAGTATCCCTGTGTGTGAGCCAGGGTTAACTGTAGAGAATCCAGTGAGCCAGTTAAGAGATGCAACTTGCTGGGCAAAATCTCCCACAAATAGAAAGCATACAAACATGTCTGCTATCATTATTGATATACTGTGACTACGGGAGTGCCACTTGTTAGTCAGCTCAACTTACTGATGCAAAGGCAAGTCTTGTGTCAGGGGGAAAGGGCTCAAAGACAGGAACCACTGAACAGGGAGGACTTGCCCACTGATGGGCTACTTTAATTAACCAAGGACACAGAACCATTCACTGCAGATATGACCCCTCTCTCCTCATTCAATGGTGAGCACTTCTCTGTCCCAATTAATTTCAAAGGCTTCTGTAGAGAGGGCTTTAACCCCACACTCGCAGACAAGGGGACACAGCTCATACTGCAGGGATATTCTCCACTGCAAATTACCCACAGGGGCATGTGACGTCGAGAGAGGCAGATGATTTCAGCTCTGATACTTTGTTGGCCACAGATCGTAGGAAAATACTGCAAAAGACTGAAACAGACCAAAATACTTCCATCAAAGGTGCTCAGTGCTTTGTTTACAACTCAGCCTTCCCATTACCTAATCCTATGGTGTTTGTGTTTTTCACCATCTTCGATCTATTCTACAATTCTGTAAACTATCGATAGATGGTAGCAATGTAAATGACCTTCCCAGGTGGCATTAATGGTAAAGAACCCGCCTGCCCAAGCAGGAGACATAAGAGACACAGATTCGATCCCTGGGTCGGGAAGATCCCCTGGAGGAGGGCATGTCAACCCAGTCCAGTACTCTTACCTGGAGAATCTCATGCACAGAAGAGGCTGGTGAGCTACAGTCCATAGGGTCACAAAGAGTCGACATAACTGAAGCAACTAAGCATGCTGGCAAGCAGCAACGCAAATAATTCTCTTCAATAGACATATAAATAAAGTGTGTCCAATGGAGGGAAAATTGATTTCTCTCCCCCCAGCCAGGTGAGAAAAGGCAGTTTTTCATCTCCTCATAAATTTATTTCATGGCCTATAGATGTCTCCACTTTATAAACGTTTCTTTGAATGGTTATAATATTTCCCGGTTTCCCTTATTAATTGCTGGTGGGCTAAAACTTTTGACATGTGCTCATTTTACATTTCCAAGAGAATTATGATTTTACCATTTGTAGAGGGGTTTATCTTATAACAGTGTAAAAGCTGGTCAGAGTCATTATTCCATAATCCTGCTGCCAGGAAAATTCAAAGAAGTATTGGGTGATCCATGCTCCACAAAAGGGCAAAGTGTGTACTTAAAGGAAGGCATCTATGATGAGAAAGTTTGGAGAGAAACTTCGTGTTTATTTGACCACAAGTTGCTCTTATTCATCTACTGACCCCTTAGGAAAGGGGGCACAAGTACAAGCATTGCAGGGAAAATTCACATTCTGAAAATGTGTGGGGAGGCTGGGCTTAAAATAATAAGGGATGCTAATGATGTCTGAAGATTGTGTCTTTACCTGAGCTGGCCAAACCCAGTGATACAGATCCAGGCCTTTCCTCTATGAGGGCTGAGAATTCAGTACCAAAAGACTCAGGAGAGCTTGATGGGTTTTATTTGTTGCTGTTACTTGGACTCCCCTGAGTCCATTGATCTGGACCTTGTGGAAAGATACATGGAAACTTTCTACGTGGAAGCTCTGCCAATTTTCTGGAATGAAGGTTCTCACCTGCCCTCATGAAGGGGCCCCTGGCAAGGGAGAATCTAAGATCTGTCCAGAAGAGCAGAATGACATTATCAGTCAGATCTGGGCGGGAGACTCTGTTCTGTTACCAGGTAACAATGAACTATGAGCAAAGTCTTCTTGACTTGTTTCAGCCTCAGCTTCCTTATCTGCAAATTAATAGTTTTTCCCTGTTGCAGAGATTAAATGTGAGGGGTGAAGTGACCCCTCTCCAGTACTCAGGCTATGGTAGGCAGTCAAGACTCAATAGCTATTATTGTAAAAGTGAATCTCCACATATTACCATTAGGGTGAATCAAAATCAGTATTTTTAAAAAAGATTTTTTGATATAGACCATAGACCATTTTAAAAGCCTTATGGAATCAGTTACAACATTTCCTCTGTTTCATGTTTTGGATTTTTGGCGGAGAGGCATGTGAAACCTTAGCTCTCGACAAGGGAATCAAACTCACACCCCGTGCACAGGAAGGTGAAGTCTTAACCACTGGAGCGCCAGGGAAGTTCTCAAAATGAGTAAGCGCTGATTAGCACCATGTAGGCGTGCAACGCTTTGGGAAATACAAAGGTGAATAAGGAAGCGTGTACATTGGAAGGGGCAAATAGACCTGTCTAGAGTCAGGTAAACCAGGAATGAGGAAGTGGCAGTGCTGTGTAAGAGCTCAGGGGTGGGGAGCCTCTGACCCCCACTGGAACACAGAGGCTACCTCCTACATTATGGTGAAAGCACCTTTGGGGAGGGTATCTGTTGAGCCTGCCTGTCTAGCACATATTCTTTTCCCAATAACAGGACTCAGTTTTCCTTAGGGAAGCCTTTTCATTCCTCTTTGGGGATGAGGGGCTTTACCATGGGGTCATATCTCCATCCCTCTTAGCCTAGATGTCTACAGTGGGACTAAGTCAACACCCAATTCAGGAACTGGGCATGTTTTTCTCTTTCTGACTTACTTCACTGTGTACGACTCTAGGTCCATCCACACCTCTATGAATAACCCAATTTTGCTCCTTTTTATGGCTGAGTAATATTCCACTGTATATATATACACACATATCTTCTTTAACCATTTGTCTGTCAATGGACATTTAGGTTATGAAGTCAGAAAGAGAATACTGTATATTAACACATGTATGTGGAATCTAGAAAAATGGTACCCATGAACCTATTTTCAGGGCAGGAATAAGGACACAGACATAGAGGATGGGCATGCAGACATGGAGAGGGGGAGGGACGAGAGGGTGGGATGAACTGGGAGGTTAGGACTGACATATATACACTATGTGTAAAATAGATAGCTAGTGGGAAGCTGCTGTATAGATCAGGGAACTCAGCTCCATGCTCCGTGATGATCTAGAGTGGGAGGGATGGGGGGGGCGGGTGGGAGAGATGGGGGGGGGTGGGAGGGAAGTCTAAGAGGAAGGGGCTATATGTATAAATATAGTTGATTCACTTCATTGTACAGAGAAACTAACAGAACATTGTAAAGCAATTGCCTGCCAATTAAAAAAAAAAAAAAAGAACCAGTCATGTTGTCTAGGCCTGGCCAACCAGAGGATAGTAGAAGTTACAAGGGGTCATGTGACCCAGGTTCAGACCAATCAGGGGCCAGCAGAATTTACACAATTGGTTCAGGGATAAACACATGACTAGGTCAGGGCCAATAAGTCTCTACCCTGGGATTTTTATGGAATCAACTGAGAAGACCATAACCTCCTCTTCACCTAATTTGTACCGAACTAGGCACCAGGAGAGGAGAATCTGCTTCTGAATGGCATCTGCACAGGAGGCAAGAGAGCTACTGTAGGAAGGAAAGGCACACCCCTAAGACGCAGCTGTGACTGCTGTATTCAGTCATGCTTCAAACCAGCTTTCCCAAGGATGTTGTGATTTTGTGAGTCAATATATTTCTTGAAAACGATTCTTAAACATATTTCAGTTGGGTTTTCCTACCACCTGCATGTGTTGAAAAGACAAATACTGTCCAGTCTTACTTATACAAGGCAACTAGGGCTAAAATTTACAGAAAGCAGAATGGTGGTTGTCAGGAGCTGAGGGAGAAAGGTGGAGGGTTGTTCAGTGGGCACAGAGGTTCAGTTTGGGATGATGAGAGATTTCTGGAGGTGAATAGTGGGGATGGCTATACATCAATGGGAATGCACCTAATGTCACAGAACTGTGCACTTACACATGGTTAAGGGACTTCCCTGGTGGTCCAGGGGCTAAGACTGTGCTGCCAGTCTGGGGGGCCCAGGTTCGATCCATGGTCAGGGAACTAGATTCCACGAGGCACAACCAAGAGTTCACACATGGCAACAAAAGATCCAGCGTGCCACACAAAGATGAAGACCCCACATGCCACAACTAATACCCAGCACAGCCAAACAAATATTACAAATTTTTAAATAGTAAAATGGTAAATTTTATGTTATATTTATTTTACCACAATTTTTTAAAATTACTAAAAAAAAAAAAACCCACTCTCCTGTATATAAGAGGGTATATAGGCTTCCCAGAGGAAGATGGAAGACTGTGTCAGTTCCAATGCTTTGACTGAATATTCTGGAAAGTCTAACTCAGACTGAGGTCAGTTCAATTCAGTTCAGTCACTCAGCCATGTCCGACTCTTTGCGACCCCATGAATCACAGCACGTCAGGCCTCCCTGTCTATCACCAACTCCAGGAGTTTACCCAAACTCATGTCTGTCGAGTCGGTGATGCCATCCAGCCATCTCATCCTCTGTCGTCCCCTTCTCCTCTGACCCCAGTCCTTCCCAGCATCAGGATCTTTTCCAATGAGTCAACTCTTTGCATGAGGTGGCCAAAGTATTGGAGTTTCAGTTTCAACATCAGTCCTTCCAAAGAACATTCAGGACTGATCTCCCTTAAGATGGACTGGTTGTATATTGCATATTGTCACCCTGCTTATTTAACTTCTATACAGAGTACATCATGAGAAACGCTGGGCTGGAAGAAGCACAAGCTGGAATTAAGATTGCCGGGAGAAATATCAATAACCTCAAATATGCAGACGACACCACCCTTATGGCAGAAAGTGAAGTGGAACTAAAAAGCCTCTTGATGCAATCAAAGAGGAGAGTGAAAAAGTTGGCTTAAAGCTCAACATTCAGAAAACTAAGATCATGGCATCTGGGCCCATCACTTCATGGGAAATAGATGGGGAAACAGTGTCAGACTTTATTTTTTTGGGCTCCAAAATCACTGCGGATGGTGACTGCAGCCATGAAATTAAAAGACGCTTACTCCTTGGAAGGAAAGTTATGACCAACCTAGATGGCATATTCAAAAGCAGAGACATTACTTTGCCAACAAAGGTCCATCTAGTCAAGGCTATGGTTTTTCCAGTGGTCATGTATGGATGTGAGAGTTGGACTGTGAAGAAAGCTGAGCGCCGAAGAATTGATGCTTTTGAACTGTGGTGTTGGAGAAGACTCTTGAGAGTCCCTTGGACTGCAAGGAGATCCAACCAGTCCACCCTAAGGGAGATCAGAATTAGATGATGTGAAATGTATCACTTCACCAAAGAGGAAGAGTGAAAGGGGGTGGGTTCAGGGCTGCCCCATTCCAGTATTCTTGCCTGGAAAATCCCATGGACAGAGGAACCTGGTAGGCTGCAGTCCACGGGGTTGTGAAGAGTTGGACATGACTGAGCGACTTCACTTTCACTTTTCACTTTCATGCATTGGAGAAGGAAATGGCAAGCCACTCCAGTGTTCTTGCCTGGAGAATCCCAGGGATGGGGGAGCCTTGTGGGCTGCATCTATGGGGTCACACTGAGTTGGACATGACTGAAGCGACTTAGCAGCAGCAGATCTAGTGACTCAGAAATATCAGTAAAGACACAGTCTCCAAATTTCTGTTCTACCATCCTCAGAACACTGGCCTTTGTTTTCAGGCTTTCCTGGCAGACTTTCAAGTCAACTCCAGCCATTACACCTTCACACAAGTATACCCAAAAGCATACAGAAAGGATGTCCTTCCTTCAATTCTGGAGTAGCCACTGTCGGTTGTGTACCAACATCCATTCTTTCCCTCTAACTTACTAGCAGAACCTGTTTGTTCAGTGTGTGATGAGCCCAAAGTAAGAATTTTCACCTCTTCGGTTTTCCCTGCTGCTGGAGGTGGCTGGTTCGGTCCTATTGAGCCGTGAGCTATATAAGCTGATGGCTACTGGCTGGGCTTAGAAGAAAGTTGTTTTTCTGATCAAAACAGACAGACCTGGCCAGGCTTCACCTGCTGCTTTTGCCACACATCTTACCCCTTCCATCCCACCTGGAACATAAATAAGATGCCTGGAGGTATCGCTGCCATCTTGTGAACATGAGGAAGGGTGGCACATGCCAGAGAGGGCAGAGCAAGAAGAGAAAAGGAGCCTGGGTCCCTGATGGCTTTGTGAAGCCACTACACCAGCCCCAGCCTAGTCCTAGCCTCTGAACCTCATGCTGTTTCAAAGGGCAAAACCCCTCAAACTATTTGATTTGGCCACTGTAGTCTGGTTTCTGTTCCCGGTATCAGCAGAACATCCATTAGGGCAGCAAATGCATAGAAATAGAAGAAGAAAAAAAAAAAGATTCTGGAATGACGTCTAACTCAAGACTCATTCATCAGTGAGTTTTTCCTGACATTCATGTCAAAACAAGATTTGTGAAGGCCCATGAATGCACTCAAGTGTTGTTAATTACTTGCAAAGGAAACTGACAACAGAGGGAACATCCCAAATGGCTGTGCTCCAGTGAAACGTCAGAAATGCATCTTGCATCTTTTCTCAGTGTGATAACGGTGGAGTGTGTGCCATGGGTGTATATTTCTCAGTCCTTGCGTTTTTACCTTCCCATTCCTCTTTGGTGCCAAGGGGTTCCACAATTAAAAAAAAAAAAACCCAGGTGCATTCACTCCAAGTTGCATGCTTTTTCACATTTTTGCCTAATATGGCCAGAGTTTATTCTGTATTTCCCCTCTCCCTTCTCATGTTAACAGCCTGATAATAAAAGAGCATCAGAACTGATCAAGAGAGAATGTGGTAGAGAAACAAAGAATCCAGGGGGCTTGGACGGCAGAAATGACTTCAATACATCTGACAGGGGTCTTTGATTGTATTTAACTTTTTTTTTTTTTTGGTCTTTCATGATTTTGGCAAAAGATGGAATGCAATCAAGGTTCTATTTGAGGCAGCTGTGTAAGCAGTGCTCGTTTAACTGGAGACAATGAAAAATTAATTCAAGCCCAGCGTAACTAAGTTTTCATTGAAACAATGAAACCCCTTGAATATTATCATCCCCAACAGATGTTTGCTGACTGTCTTGATTTACCAAATTACCTGTCAGGTTTTACTACTCTCTCCGCCAGCCCTGCTGAGCGTGGGCTCGGTCTCCATGTCACCTGGCTAATAAAAAGCTGATGGTATAAATGGAAAACATAAACTGCACTTTCATTTTTTCCCTTCTGCCCCCCTTTCCTCCACTCTTCGCTTGCTGATTAGGAAAATCTCTGTCCTGTTCTTCATTCTACTGAAATTTAGATATATATGTTTGCAGGGTGGGGTGGGGTGGGCAGTGAAAGTACTTTTTCTTTTTCTTCATCTGAGAGCTCATTAGGGCTTTTGACATCTGTCTTTGTGAGAGAGGCACCGTGAAAAATCACATTGGGATCTGCTTTTTGATGCAGAGAGAAGAATTGGGCCCCCTCAGCCCTTGATGTGCTTGTCTGGACTGACCACACTGTTAACAGTCCCTTTCTCTCCTCCCTGACCTTGACCCCATTGTGCCTCCATCATGCATCCTTCTCCAGCCACACTGCTGGGCCCTGGACACACCTAGCATGCTCCCAAATCCAGCTAGCTGTCCCTCTACTGGGAACAGCTTTCCCTCGCAGAACCAAGAGGCCCCCCTTGGACTTCATTCTGGTGGCAGATATCACTTGCTCCAAAATGGTACTTGGCTGATGACTCAGACTCACCCAGCACACCCTCCTATAACTCAGCATCACTCAGAAGACTTGTCTTCATCCAATATATCATATACTCATTTGTCCCCTCTCCCTTTCTCTTTCCTCTCTCCCCTCTGGATCAGAAGTCACATGAGAGAAGCATCTTAATCTAATCAGTGCACTCAAATCACCCAGGAACAATGGGTGCCTGGTACAGAGAAATAGCTCAATGCATTCATTAATTGAATGAATGAAATTGACCATTGAACTGTATTGCACAAAATAACCCACCATAGCCATTTTTTTCTGGTGTTACCTTTACTATGCATTTCTCCTGACCAACTGTTTCCGTCTACCTCAGAGACAGGCACTTTGAACCTTTCACCTGGTAGCACTGATGACTGAGGGCTGCTGGAAGGCTAAAAGGCATGTCCCTGGTCCACCCCAGCAAGGGGACAGGGTTTCATGGCATCCGCTTTGTGAGTCAACTTTGCTCTTGCCTTGACCTCACATTCTTCCTCCGTCTTCTCCTTGTCGGGTTATAATGAGAGGTTAAGGGCCTTGACTCTGTGCTAGACTTGCCCTGGCTGGAAATCCTGGCTCACCAGCTATGTAAACCTGGAGAGTTTCTTAATCTCTCTGCACTTCAGTGTCCTCATCCACAAACCACAGATAATCATAGGGATGTTAAGCTTAAAGGACTATATGTAGGATGTGTGTGCATCTGTGCTAAGTCACTTCAGTCATGTCTGACTCTTTGTGACCCCATGGACTGTAGCCCACCAGGCTCCTCTGTCCTGGGGACTGCCACGCCCTCCTCGAGGGGATCTTCCCTACCCAGGGATGGAACCTGCGTCTCCTGCATTGCAGGCGGATTCTTTACCAGTGAGCTACTTACACCGGGGAAGCTGGTGTAAAGTACTTAAAATAATTACGGGTGCAGAGCGGGCAGAGTAGACATACTTGCTATTGTTATTTCCTGGAAATTTCTTTTGGCTTCCCATATTGGATGGAATATTGTAAATTACCTAAAATTCTTTGTAAAGCAGGGTGTTGGCATTAATAATAAACCTGTTGGAAGGAACAAGAGAGGGCATCTCCTTGGCGCCACCTATGGTTTATTTTCATTTTTTCAGTTGCATACATTTCAGCCCCTTCCTTCACACTGAAACCCTCTGCTTCTCATGAACCATGAAACTGAAGGTCTTCATCACTCAGGGGCTGTACAAAACACATTTGGTCTCTTACTGAGAGGGAACTGCTCTTCTCTATGACTGAGATGACACTATTAAGCTATGTTTGAGGAAGTAAATGAAGCACTCATGATGTTTAGTAAATACACCCTCAACATCATTTGCTCCCGAAATCAGACTCTTCTGAACACTCAGGGACAGTGGCGGTAGCAGACATGATGTCTTTGCATGTGGTCCTCAAGAAGGGCTGTGTAAGGGATGCTGGTTCCTCCTTCCTCTAACTTAGGATTCTTCCCATCCCTGCCTCTTGGTCCATGTGGTCCAGATGGGGTCCAGGGCTGCAGCCCACGGCCCTAGGCTTAGAGAGTCAGATCTCAGAATCTAAATGGCAGAATGGACCTCAGAACTTGGCCGTGGCCTCAGGAAGGGAGCATCCCTTTGCCCTGTTGACTTGGAACTGGGGAAAGTCGTAAGATTGAGGCTGATATGAGCATGAAACACTAGAGTGACTCCAGTGGAAGGAAACAGAGAAAAATCAAAGATCTGAATGTGGAAGCCATTTTCCATTGACATAATTTAAAGCCAAACTCCCTTGTGTGGAATTCAAGTTTACTCCTAGCTTTCCAGTTCTTTTTTTCTTCATCCAGTTTGGGTTGGCTTTTCCTTTCTCATTAATTGAAAGACCATGTTTGATGAGACACGATGATCCCCTGATCTGTGGGTCTCAGAAGACCAGCCGTGCTTGGGTGGTCCTAGGCAGGTTTGGAAGTGGGTCTGGATGTCTTCTGAGGGTCAGTGATCTGAATTTGCTCTTCAAAATGACACATCCATCTGGTACTATACCCTCTCCCCTCTCCATTTCCAGTTGCTGTCCTGTGATCATGCCAATAATAAATCTATAATGCTTGGTGTTTGCCAGGCACTTTTATAATCTCTTTTGTAGAATTCTCAAACAACTGTAGGCATTAGATGCTGTTACTATCAGACCCGTTTTACAGATGAGGAAACAGACGTAGAGACATTTAGTAAATTGCCAATATTCAGTTATTACACTGAAGTGTAAGAATCAGAACCTGGGCAGTCTTATTTCTGAGCCTGGGCCCTGAATCATCATGCTGTATAATTTTCATGACATCACAGGATAGCTGGAAATATGGGTACATATTCAATCACTGGGTGACTAGACCATAGGGATGAAGCTGGTGGAAAAAGAGCATCCTTATTCTTTTCATGCTCAGAAATCATGTCAGCCTGACATGCTCTAGACTGGGAAAAGCAAAAGCAAACAGAGTCCCAATTATTTCCCTCCATGATATGGTTGCTGTCCATAAAGGGCAAGAAAAACATTTCAGAATTGCAGGAAATGGTTGAACTAACCCAACACATGTAAATAAAATGAATAAAGAAACAATGTCTTCAGGTGCAAGAAGTCAATAATTTTCTTAGGCAAACCTTCCCCAGACAACACAGGTTGTTAGAAATATGTACACAGAAGGTCAATCATTTTTCCTCTGTATTTTCTCTGTTCTTGCTCATCATTTTCAGCCTTCTTACACTGAAAACCTAGGATGTGGGGAATCTAAACTATCAGAGATGGCTAATGATTGCTTTAAAGTTTATCTATTCAGGTTATATTCTATCCCTGTCCTTCATCCAAGTCTTAGAGGTTAGTCAAACTACAGCCAAAGACACTTGCTCTGGGCTTTGTGACCAGGAAGCTCCCAATAGGTGATGAGCTCCTTGGAAAGAACATAGGATACAAAAAAAAGCAGCACAGTGCGTGCGTGCATGCGTGTGTGTGCTAAGTTGCTTCAGTTGTGTCTGACTGTTTGTGACACTCGCTATGGACTGTAGCCCGCCAGGCTCCTCTGTCCATGGGATACTCCAGGCAAGAATACTGGAGTAGGTTGCCACTTCCTTCTCCAGGGGATCTTCCCAACCCAGGGATCTAACCCATGTCTCTTATGTCTCCTGCATTGGCAGTCAGGCTGTTTACCACTAGTGCCAAGGAAAATATAATTTGCTCCTCTTAGCCGGCTAGGTGTATTTTTTTTTTAATTTTTATTGGAGCATAGTTGATTTACAATGTTGTGTTAGTTTTGGGTGTAAGCAAAGTGAATCAGTTATACATAAATGTAAGTCCACTCTTCTTTAGATTCTTCTCCTACATAGGCCATTACAGGGTATTATGTAGAGTTCCCTGTGCTGTACAGGAGGTCCTATTAGTTATCTATTTTATATAGAAATATAACGTGTATATGTCAGTCAAGGTCTCCCCCAATTTATCCCTCCTCTGCTTACCCTCTGGTAACCATAAGTTTGTTTTCTACATCTATGACTCAATTTGTAGATAAGTTCATATTTGTAGATAAGTTCATTCATATATTTGTAGATAAGTTCATTCGTACCCTTTTTAAAGATTCCATATATGGGGGTTTTTGAATTAATTACCTCTAATGCCTCTGGGTCTCAGTTTGTTTACCTGTAACATAAAGATAAAACTCATTCTTTTGTCCAACTCTCAAGCTTTTCCTGTGATGATCAAATTCAATATATCTATTGAAATGCATTTGCAAATTATAAAGTTCCATAAAGAGACAAGGAAATTTTATGTTGTGCATTTATATATCCTTACTCAGTATCATCTTTTTATCCCATGAGATTATACAAGAGCATCTGTAAGAGTCCTGTATGAGTTACCTGCTACTGTGTGTGTGTGCTAAGTTGCTTCAGTCGTGTCTGACTCTTTGTGACCCCATGGACTATAGCCCACCAGGCTCTTCTGTCCATGGAATTTTTCAGGCAAGAATACTGGAGTGGGTTGCCATTTCCTACTCCCATGATCTTCCCAACCCTGGAATCGAACTCATGTCTCTTGCATCTCCTATAGGACAGGTGGATTCTTTACCACTGAGCAATCTGGGAAGCCCACCATGTCAGAAGCTGCCTACCAAAATCACAAAAACTTGGCTTTCTTAACAACACCAGCTGTCAGGATGGGTCAAACATTTTACACATATCAACTCATTTGCCCTTGAGGCCAACCTCATGAGGTGGGAAATACTGGCTCTATTGTAGAGCTAGGGAACTAAAGCTCAGAGAAGTTATGTGTCTTCCCCAATGCTGCACAGCAAAATCAGGCAGAACTGATTTCAAATTGCAGATCTTTTCCTGTCAACTGAACTTACATTGTTTTTCTGTAAGACAGCACTTGTAACATCTGTATCTCAGGGTTACTGGAAGAATCAGAGGTCACTAGTGACTGAACCAGAATTTCTATGTCAATGAATCATAGGGTAGTCATCAGTTGTAGGGAGCTTGTGGCACTGTGGGGCAGAGTTCTGGCTTTGAAGCTGTTTTGGAATCAAGGCAGTGTCTTATTTTAATTGGAGGAAAACTGCTTTACAAATGTAGCATCGACATATATACCCTACCGTGTGTAAAATACATGGCTGGTGAGAAGTTGCTATATAACACTGGGAGCCCAGCCTGGTGCTCTGTGAGGCAGTGTTTTTGCCTGAATTTTATGTTGGCATGAGGGACCGCTAGAGATTGCAAGGTTGCCCGAAGTTCCTCTTAAGAAGCCTGCTTCTTGGCAAAGCGGCTGGAAATAAGAATTATTATTAAGGCAATATTAAGTGAGTGGGTTTCTCAGGTGGCTTTGTGGTAAATCTGCCTGCCAATGCAGAAGCCCCTGGAGACATGGGTTCGATTCCTGGGTGGGGAAGACCCCCTGGAGAAGGAAATGGCAACCCCCTCCAGTATTCTTGCCTAGAGAATCCCATGGACAAAGAGCCTGGCGGGCTACAGTCCATGGGATTGCAGAGAGTTGGACATGACTGAGCGATTGCACACACATTCAGCGAGTATATAACAAGACAATTTTAAGTGTTTAAATATTAAATTGTCATTCATCCCTGCAACAATCTTATGATATCCCCATTCTACAGACAAGAAATCAGAGACCTAAAGAGAAAATTTTCCAAGGTGGTCCTGAGCCAGGATTCCGGCACATCACACACATGGCACAGTGCCAGTAACACAGCAGCTGCTCTGATAATAGGGGTATATGATTTTTATAGGATTGTTTTCATTATTGGGCTTCTCTGGTGGCTCAGATGGCAAAGAATCTGCCTGCAATGCAGGAGACTTGGGTTCAATTCCTGGGTCAGGAAGATCCCGTGGAGAAGGGAATGGTTACTCACTCCAGTATTCTTGACTGGAGAATTCCATGGACAGAGGAGCCTGGTGGGCTACAGTCCATGGGGTCGCAAAGAGTTAGACATGACTGAGTGACTGACACGCATGCACACTGACATTATTATAGGGAGCAAATAAAAGTTCTTGCTTGAGGCTATGGCAGCTTGAAACATTCAGCACTGCCCATTGCTGACCAGCTCTCCTGTGCCCTCCTGGTTCTTGCTCACGTCTTTGAAGGCTTTTGAAATCTCTGCCCAGGTCTGCTGTCTGCACTTGACCTCTCTGCTTCCTGGCTGGGTGATATTCCTCCAGCCTGTGCTCCAGGGGATGCCAAGACTTTGGCTCTGAGGTCTTCCTTGGTAGTCCAGTGGTTGAGAATTCAGCTGGTAATGCAGGGGAGATGGGTTTGATCTCTGGTCTGGGAAGATTTCTGCAGGGCAACTAAGCCCATTTACCACAACTACTGAGCCTGTGCTCTGCAACAAGAGGAGCCATCACCGTGAGGAGCCTGAGCACTACAACTAGAGAGAGCCCACACACAGCATCGAAGACCCAGCACTGCCAAAAGTAAATAAATAAGAAAACAAGGACACTTCAATTAAAAAAGACTGGCTCTGATGTCTGATTACTGGACATTCTTCTATGTCAGAGTGACCACTCTTCCTTCTCCTGCTTCCATCTTGGTTTTCCTTCAACATTCCTGCTCTGCACGTTTTCAAGTTCCTACAGTGTTTGAGAATACTATCTCCCCCCTCCTTCTGTTCTGCTCTTCTAGCGTGGTGTATGAGTAATTGGGATAAGAGATGACACTTTCCAGCTTCCCTTGCAGCTAGGTATGACCACGTATGTACATTCTGTTCATGGATTGGGAATGGAAGTGACATGTGCAACTTCTGGATTATGCCTTTAAATAGAAGAGGCAGGCCCCCTACCTTCCCTTGGTCCCTCCCCAGGGGCCAGAATTTTCCATGGTGAAGAGCCATCTTGGATTGTGTCCACCACAGTGACAACTTAGTTGGAGCAACAAGTTGGCAGGAGTCTGGGCCCCTGATGCCTCTGCAGACTGGACCTGCCTCACAAACTGAAACATTTAAACAAAAAAATAAATCACTTTCTTTCTTTCTAAATCCATGATCTGGGGTGGGGGGAGGCTCTATCGGTTGACCCTTTTATCCAAAGCTACACAAACCTACATGGTAATCCACGTGGTTACTAGAGAGTAGCTTCCTTTTGTTCACCCCAGTGCAGAAATGAGAGGGTAACATCCTTGGCCAAAAAGCCAGTGAGGTATTAAGGTGACTTGCTTTTATCCTTAACTTAAGCCTCAGTGCTTCCTCCCAAGGTGGAAAATTAAAAGCATGATGGATGAGGTGTCTTTGCCATTTAGCTGGCCTAGTTTACACACCGCTGGTGAGAAAAGACTGCACTTGAGACGGAACACGTAAGGAATAATAAGGACCACTTATGAAGAATTAATGTGATGTGGAAAATGGAAAGAAAAAAGTTATTAGGTTACCCAGGAGAGGCGTGGAGAGCAGCCTACAGAACAAGCTGTCACTATGTCTTGGAGGAGAGAAGGTAGGGAGAAGGCTAGAGGACTAATTTAAGGTTATTAGAATAATCTCTCTTTGCTAAGTGACTGCCTCTTTGCCAGACTCTTTTTCCTCCTGAACAAAAATATCAAGTGTATTGACCAACTCAGGGATTTTGGCTGTTTTTCAGAATGCTTTGTGCCAGTAGACATGGAAGGTGGCAGAGGAGACAGTGGGTTGAGGTCTCTGGTCTTTCAGAGACATGTGGAAGAAGACAGTGGTGAGGAGGCAGAACAGACACCTTATCCTTATTTTGGCCCAGTATTCCAGTCTAACTGCATGGTTTTAAAATACACACACCCATACACACATACACATTTATTTATTTGGCTGGCCCGGGTCTTAACTGCAGCACTCAGGATCTTCAATCTTTGTTGTGGTATGCAGGATGTTTAGTTGTGGCATATGGGATCTAGTTCTCTCTTCTCTGCCACCTTCAGTGGGTACTGAAATCTAGTTCCCTGACTAGGGATTGAACCAGGGCCCCCTGCATTGGGAGCGCAGAGTCTTAGCTATTGGGCTGCCAGGGAAGCTCCTAACTGGAAGCTTATATCTTCTTGGACCCCTCTCTCCTAATGTGTTTCTTATACATTTACCGGGAATATTGTTTACATAAATGTGATCATGCCATCATGCTGCTTCAAATATTTTAAAGACTTCTCATTGCTCCTCAGGTAATAACTGAAACACTTCTCCATGGTTTGGCATCCACGGCCCTCTCTCCTTGTCATCTTCCCCTTGGCTAGGCTACTGTGCCATCTTGGATCATGTGGGCGAGGGCAGCCCGCTTGTGGTAGCTGAGCAACTAGGAAGGAACCTGTGTTTCTGATGGCAGTGCAGAGCAGAGGCACAAAACCATTGCCAACCCCTTTGTAACAGGAAGATAATGTTTTCTTTCATCTTTAATTCACACCATCTTCAACAAGGTCCCTTTTACAAGCAATTGACCTGTATGCTAAGTAACACACTGTCTTATTATGAATTCTTAAATGCTACATACCTTTTCTTCACAGCATTTCCTGGTGTTGCTAGAGATTACTTCTTGGTGTGCTTATTTAAACATTTTCCATCTTTTCAAATGCACAGTGAGGTGTATGAGGTCAGAGTCCATAACTGTTCTATGGTCCCTCATATATATTCCCAGTGCCTGGCAGGATAATTATTTGAGTCTTGAATACAAAGACAAATACAAAAGCGCAGGTCTTCACTCTGAGACCCTCCAATCAGGCTGATGTGTGTCAAAGGTTCCCTCCTGTGTGGGTTTAACAGGTAATCAGAATGCAAGATTGGAAGCCTCCTTAGTTCCCAAGCACTGTGGGGCACAGCCCAAACAGTTCTGCTTCCTGTATGTCTCTGAGTCCTGCGTGGCAGCCTAGCATGAGATATCAAGATGAAACAGTGTTATATTGGGTTGACCAAAAGTCTGTTCAGGTTTTTCTATAACATCTTATGGAAAAACCCAAATGAACTTTTTGGCCAATCCAATATTTCCTTTATAACTAGCACATTTCAGGCTTGGGTGAAGCCATTAAGCTCTCACCAATGAGAATGACATTTTAGGGAAATGTCTGTAAGTCTAGGAGTTCTTACTACAATGCTGGCATAATTACACAGATTGTTTCATAAATCCCTTAGTGGGTGAACAGGATGTCGCTTTCCCTTTCACAGCTACAGAGAAGATGAGAACTAGAAGAGTGTGTTCAGAGTGGGGAGGAAGCCTGGAGCACGGGGGGTTTGGTTTCCCCTCGAAGGTCTCTTGCAAAACCTTGGGGCTCCCATCATCGGCTCCCAGGACATGGTTCTTCCAGCTCATACAGACTCTCAGCTTATTCCTTCATCTGTACAATGGGTCAACATTCTCTAATGTAATACAGCATAATTAGCATCCTGTAGTTATTAAGTCATTCAGCAAACACCTCATACTCTGAGCACAAGGGCCCTCTGACTCCTATTTTTCATCTATAAACTACAGGCAAGATCATTTGATATTTATTGCAAAGATCGTTCATGTGCTTCTTCACTGAGTGATGATTTCAGTCCCTGCTCTGTGCTAGGAACTGATCTAAGCACTAAGAATGGGTAAGTCTCTTCTTTCCTTCAGAGTCTACTTTCTTGAGGGGAGAGATGATCATAAACAAACAGGTAATTTCATACTGGTGAGTTCTAGAAAGAAGAGAAAACCAGCAATGCATGTGAGTGATCATAGATGGTCTCTCTGAGAATAAGATACTTGAGCCAAGACCTAAAACGCTGAACGATCTGGTCTTGCAGAGTCCAGTAAGATGGAATAGCAGATGCAAAGGCCCTGTGGCAGGAACAAGCTTGACTCATGAGTGACAGGGGCCATAGGAGCCAGGGTGGAAGAAGACTGTGACTAACGAGAAAAACATAAAGGAAAAGATAGAGAGGTGGGCAGGGGCCAGAGCACCTCCAGGGCCTTGGAGCTCATGGTGAAGAACTGAATGAGATATGAGAGCTGGATGTGATTCTCCAGGTGAGATGAGAAGCTCTGGAAGGTGAAATAGTAAGAGGCTGCATGATTCAATTTATGTTTTAAACAGAACACTTTGGCCATTGGAGAAGAATGGGTGGGGGCTGGGACTTGGGGGAAAATACAGAACTCAGATTAGCTAAGAATTTAGAAGAGACCTAATATAGGGACCTCCCTGGGTGGGGGCAGTGATTAATGATCTGTCTTGTAATGCAGGGGACATGGATTTGATCCCTGGTCTGGGAAGTAAGATCCCACATGCTGTGGGGCAGCTAAATCTGTGTGCTGCAATTAGAAGCCCTTGGGCTGTAACTACTGAACTTGGGCACTCTGCAACTAGAGAGAGGCCCACACACCACAATGAAGAGCCTGCGGGCTGTGACAAAGACCCAGCACAGCCAAAGAGAAAAAAAGAGAAGAGATCTCATGTACAGCCTGTACACTGTCCATGGAATTCTCCAGGCAAGAATACTGGAGTGGGTAGCCATTCCTTTCTCCAGAGGACCTTTCCAACCCAGGGATCAAACCCAGATCTCCCACACTGCAGGCACATTCTTTACCACCTGAGCCACCAGAGAAGCCCCTGTATACCCCTGCTGCTGCTGCTAAGTCGCTTCAGTCGTGTCCGACTCTGTGAGACCCCATAGACGGCAGCCCACCAGGCTCCCCCGTCCCTGGGATTCTCCAGGCAAGAACACTGGAGTGGGCTGCCATTTCCTTCTCCAATGCATGAAAGTGAAACGTGAAAGCGAAGTCGCTCAGTCGTGTCCGACTCTTTGCGACCCCATGGACTGCAGCCTACCAGGCTCCTCCGTCCATGGGGTTTTCCAGGCAAGAGTACTGGAGTGGGGTGCCATTGCCTTCTCCGCTGTACACCACACATATTCATAAATCATGAATGTAGCTATCAAGATGGAAGACCCACTGCACACCCAGGGGAGATACTCCAGAGACACGGCAGGGCCACAAATGCCACTCCAGAACTTCCCAGGAGTCACCAGGGTGAACTGACACCCTAAAAATCCATACCACAATTCCCAGGTAGAGTTTTACTCTCAGGCTACTTTCTAGCCCAGTCATTCATGTGGGAAAAAAATGCAAGCATCAAGAGATCAAAGAGCTTGTTAGCAACGTGTGGGTGTGGGTGGACGGTGGTGTAAATCAATAGAGTCTCTATGTAACATGTCAATACTCATCACCTTTGCAAATGCCTTTACCGTTTTCCTAGCTAGCTCACTTCTGCAATTCACTTCACGATACAATCACAGATGTTCAAGATGGTGTTTGGACAAAATGATTCAAAGTCACATTTACAGGGAAAAGGTGGTAGAACCTCAAGGCCAGCTAATAATAGGGTGTTGGTTCAGATAAATGATGCCATATGCCGTAATATGTGATGCTTTTTAAAAAAGTAACATAATGATGCTTTTGAACTGTGGTGCTGGATAAGACTCTTGAGAGTCCCTTCGATTGCAAGATCAGTCAATCCTCAAGGAAATCAGTCCTGAATATTCACTGGAAGGACTCATGCTGAAGCTGAAGCTCCAATACCCTGGACACCTGATGCGAAGAGCCGACTCATTGGAAAAGACCCTGACGCTGGGAAAGACTGAAGGCAGGAGGAAAAGGCAATGACAGAGGATAAAATAGTTAGATAGCATCACTGATTCAATGGACATGAATTCGAACAAACTCTGGGAGATAGTGAAGGACAGGGAAGCCTGGTGTGCTGCAGTCCATGGGGTGACAAAGAGCTAGACATGACTTTGCGATTGAACAATAAAGATATTTTAAAAATATTTACTTATTTGATTGTGATGGGTCTTAGTTGCAGCACATGGGATCTTTGATCTTAGTTGTGGCATACAGGATTTTTTGGTTATGGCATGCAAACTCTTAGTTACAGCATGTGGGATCTAGTTTCCTGATTAGGGATCAAACCCGGGTCCCCTGCACTAGGAGTGGTGAGTCTTAGCCACTGGACCACCAGGGAAGTCCCTGTGATAGTTTTTAGAAAAGTTGAATAAAGAACTTTCTGCACTGATATGGAAAAATTAAAAGGTATATTATTATTAATAGGTGAAAAAGGAAGCAACATTGTTTGAAATGTGTGTGTGGGATATATATATATATGTGTGTGTGTGTGTGTGTTTTCATATGTATAAAATACCTCTGAAAAGGGATGTGATAAAGTGTGAACTCTGATGACCTCCGGGGAAGGGAGCTGGGTAAGGGGAGGGCAGATGTAGATTTCAGTATGTTGATCTGTCTACATTTTGAGTTTGGAAATGTGTGGATGTATTACCTGCCCTCCTCTCCCCAAAATAAATGAAGAGTACACGTAATAAAAGCAGAAGGGGAAAATGTGCCTTAGTAAGTGAAAAATTACAATAAGCCTTAGACCTTAGCTTGTAAATAGTCCAAGCAAGGAACCCACAGGTGCCCAGGGGTGACTGCTGTTTCTCTGATGTACGTCTCTGTGCCCCTTCTAAGCTCAGGTTGCAGAGTCCACAGTCAACCAGCCACTGAAACAGCATCCATCGTGAGCCAAGAGGACCAGCATGGGGAGGAGGAGGAGGGTGGGCAGAATGGAGCTTCCAGGGGGATGCTGAGGACAGTGGGTTACTCAGCAGGACAGTGTGGTTCAGTGGCTGACGTTTGCTACACTTAGGAAAGAACACTGTGCCTCTGTCACACTTAAGAGTACAAGGAAGTCTGGACTGCTGTGTACAGAAGTCAGGAAGAACTGAAGGAAGATTTGCTCCGTGGGAAATACAAGAACCAACACTCCACATGGGTTCTTCACATAAACCGATTCCTTTAATCCTCACAAGCACTCCATGAGGAAGGTACTACGGTTATTTACCACCTCACATCTCAGGTAAGACCCAAGGAGATGGGCTCACATGCACAAAAGCACACGGCGTCCAAGCAGAAAAGTTGAGTCTCCAGCCCAAGTTGCCTGGCTGACTCTAGAGGCCACGTTAGTATTCACAGTACCATGCTGCTTCATGGGATATTTGCAAATGGAGGCCCCAAGTGAGCAAGACTTTTACTTCTGGTGCAGAACAAAATAGCATTAAAAACACATACTGTATATTAAGGCACATATATGTCGGATCTAGAAAAACGGTACAGACGAACCTATCTGCAAAGCAGAAACAGAGATACAGACATAGAGAACAAATACATGGGGACCAAGGAGGGTAAGGGTGAGGGATGAGTTGGGAGACTGGAATTGACATATATACACCTCTCTGTATGAAACAGACAACGAATGAGAACCTACTGTATAGCTCAGGGAACTCTACTCAATCTGCTGTCATGACCTAGATGGGAAGGAAATCCGAAAAAGAGGGGATGTAGCTCAGCCACTTTGCTGAGTGGCTCACATAGCTGAGCCACTTTGCTTGATAGCAGGAATTAACGCAACATTGTTAAGCAAGTATATTCCAATAAAAATGTTAAAATTTTCTTTTCTATAAAGGGAAACAGTTCATTTCCATTGCAGTTTGCCACTTTCTGGTAAAGACCAGTCAGATGTGAGAAGGACCCTCAATCTGAACAAAGGTCCCCAGATGAAAAGGATTTAGACAACGTGGATAAAACCAGGGTCTCATGGCAGCTTGGTGGTGGCCAGGAGGATTCTGAACACGTCCTGTGTAATAATACATGGAGCCCTGAGGCATGACAGTCCTGTCCCCAAAAGGTGGGGGGAGACCTGTCTAGTACATAGTTTGCTGAGGACCACTAGTGTAAGAACAACTTCATCCACACCTCTGGGTCAGATGGGGTTTTGGGGGCAGGGAAATGGGTTCTGAAACGCACCTGCTCTAGTCAGAGGCCACAGCGTCAGCTCCACATCCTCTCTTTACAGTTAATTACTGGTCTGGCAAGAGCTTGAGGGACTCATTAATGCACGACAATAAGTCATTTCAGGACAGATGCTGAGAGATGTATTTATACATTTTCCATTTGAGCTGGGGACCACATGTCAGGCTGCGATGAAAAGAAGAAAACAGAAAAACTCCTCTTTCTGGCCATGAAAGGCTTTCAATGAGGCTGGGGTGCATTAAGCCAAGAAATTAGCTTCTAAAGGTGATGTAGGGCTGGGAAGGGCCCTTCGGTGCAAGTCTTTCAGCATCTCTTCATTTAGTGTTCTCTTCCTTGTGGCAGGAGGGTGTGCGTGCGTGCGTGCGTATGTGTGTGTGTGTGTGTAGGGGGATTAGGATCAGAAAGAACAGGGTTAAAACGGCCCTGAATAGCTGTGTGAGGTTGGCAAGGAGTTCAACTCCTCTGTGTCCCAGTTACTTGCTGTGATGTCATAAATCACCCCCCAAAAGCAGTGGCACCAAACGGTCTTTTCACTGTAAACCAAAAATTCTGAAAGGGGGACTTCCCTGGTGGCCCAGTGGCTAAGACATTGTGCTCCCAATGCAGGGGGGACCAGGTTCGATCCCTGATCAGGCAACTAGATCCCATATGCTGCAACTAAGAATTCCCATGCCACCACTAAGGATCCTATATGCTCCAAAAAAGCAAAGATCTCACGTGCTGCAATAAGACCGGATGCAGCCAAATAAATAAACATTAAAAAAAAATCTGGAAGGGCTTGGCTGGGCGGTGGCTGGACACTTCTCTCCCTTGATGAGGGCGCCTTGCTGTGGTCTTTTCACAGGCAGAGTGGGGCTTTCTCGTAGTCCGGTGGCCTCAGGGCACACGGATGCTCATGTGCTATCTTCTGGCTCTTCGGTGACCTGGCTCTCTCAAAATTACATGGCATCACTTCTGCTGTACACTGGAGGCCAGGCAGTCACTAAGGTCTCCCCAGGTTTGAGGAGGGGAGACAAGGAATTCTCCTCTTTATGGGAAATAAGGTCAAGAAGAGTAGGCAGGACAGGGATGTGGAGAACAGACCTGTTGAGAACATCCTTGGAAAACACAACCTCTTGTACACGAGACCATCATCTGAAAACTGGTTGTGTGACTATGACTGAAGGGTTTGGGGGAAATGGGGACTGTGTGTCCAAAGCGTCCACCATGGTGCAGATTCCCAGGTGCATTGGTTTTGACTGCCAGCATCTACCCCTTCTCTGTGGAAGCAGTGCCCTTGGAGAATTTGATGACCTTCACTGTCAGCAGCCTTGATGGGATGATAAACCATGGATGCTCTACTCTCTTTTTCAATTTAATTTAAATTTTAAATGGAAGTATAGTTGATCTACAGTGTTTCAGGTATACAGTAAAGTGATATTGCTGTACATTTGAAACTTACATGCTTGTGCTTAATCACTCAGTTGTACCTGACTCTTTGCAATCCCATGGACTGTAGCCCGCCAGGCTCCTTTGTCGATGGGATCTTTCCCGTGAGAATACTGGAGTAGTTGCCATTTCCTTCTCCAGGGGATCTTCCCAACCCAGGGATTTAGCCTGCATCTCCTGTTCCTCCTTCACTTCAGGCAGATTCTTTCTTTACCTACTGAGCCACTGGGGAAGCTCAAAACAGATATACATACATACACATATATATACATATATAAATACACATATATATCTACCTATATTATATAATATATATAATACATATGTTAAATATACATCTTGGAGGAGGGCATGGCAACCCACTCCAGTATTCTTGCCTGTGGAATCCCAATGGCCAGAGGAGCCTGGCGGGCTATAGTCCATGGGATCGATCGCAAAGAGTCAGACATGACTGAGCGACACAGCACAGCACATTATATTATATATTAATATTTATAGTATATGGGGAAGCCCAAAACATATATATACATATATATCATATTATATATTAATATATATAGTATATGTTGTACACCTGAAACATATATACAACATATCATTTTGTGTATAACTGAAACACTGTAAATAAACTATTCTTCAGTTTAAAGGATTTGTTTCCCTTATAAGTTACAAGCTATTGAGTGCCATTCCCTGTGCTATACAGAAGGTCCTTGTTGTTTATCTATTTTATGTATAGTAGTGTGTATATGGCCAGGAAGCAACAGTTAGAACTGGACTTGGAGCAACAGACTGGTTCCAAAAAGGAAAAGGCGTACGTCAAGGCTGTATATTGTCACCCTGCTTATAACTTCTATGCAGAGTACATCATGAGAAACGCTGGGCTGGAAGAAGCATAAGCTGGAATCAAGACTGCCGGGAGAAATATCAATAACCTCAGATATGCAGATGACACCACCCTCATGGCAGAAAGTGAAGAGGAACTAAACAGCCTCGTGATGAAAGTGAAAGTGGAGAGTGAAAAAGTTGGCTTAAAGCTCAACAACGAAGATCATGGCATCTGTTCCCATCACTTCATGGGAAATAGATGGGGAAACAGTGGAAACAGTGTCAGATTTTATTTTGGGGGGCTCTAAAATCACTGAAGATGGTGATTGCAGCCATGAAATTAAAAGACGCTTACTCCTTGGAAGGAAAGTTATGACCAACCTAGATAGCATATTCAAAAGCAGAGACATTACTTTGCCAACAAAGGTCCATCTAGTCAAGGCTATGGTTTTTCCTGTGGTCATGTATGGATGTGAGAGTTGGACTGTGAAGAAAGCTGAGTGCCGAAGAATTGATGCTTTTGAACTGTGGTGTTGGAAAAGACTCTTGAGAGTCCCTTGGACTGCAAGGAGATCCAACCAGTCCATTCTGAAGGAGATCAGTCCTGGGTGTTCTTTGGAAGGAATGATGCTAAAGCTGAAACTCCAGTACTTTGGCCACCTCATGTGAAGAGCTGACTCATTGGAAAAGACTCTGATGCTGGGAGGGATTGGGGGCAAGAGGAGAAGGGGATGACAGAGGATGAGATGGCTGGATGGCATCACCGACTCGATGGACATGAGTTTGAGTGAACTCCGGGAGTTGGTGATGGACAGGGAGGCCTGGCATGCTGCAATTTGTGGGGTCGCAAAGAGTCGGACACGACTGAGCGACGGAACTGAGTGTGTATACGTACAACCCAAACTCCCAATTTATCCCTCTCTCCCCCTTTTCCCCTTTGGTAACCATAAGTTTGTTTTCTCTGTGAGTCTGTTTTCTGTTTTTTAAATAAGTTCATTTCTTCCATATTCTAGATTCCACTTATAAGTGATATCACATGGTATTTGTCTTTCTCTGTCTGACTTACTTAACTTACTATGATTGGATACTCTGATTTTAAACAGCACCAGGCAATAGGAAAACAAATGCTCCTTTCAGACATCAGATCAAGGTTCGATGACAGAATCAGCTCTTAGGTCTCCAAGGAAAACCTCTTCTTCTCTCAAGCACTTTCAAGCCTCTTCTCTGCCTGTTCCCCCACACCTGGGGGCTTCCAGCAAATTCCCTTGGGAGAGTTTAGCTTCTATAAATCACAGAAAATACCAATAACCACAACCATCTTGGGCTTTAACCTTCGTCACAGCTGAAAGTGGGAGGAAAGCGAACATTTTACGGAGAACACACAATATGTACATCAATAAATTCTCTGCTGCAGAGACTGACAGGAGCCTGCTATGAGTTTAGGGTGGGCTGAGTCAGGATGCTCTTGACTTCTTCCTTGGGGAGCCTGAAAAGCAGGCTTCATCCCATTGATTGGGTGAATTTCATTCGTAGGAGTTTGCCTTGCAGGTTTTCTGTGCTATCTTCAAATAGCTCTTACAGAAGGAACTCAGTCTGGGCTATTTTTTTCAGGGAAAAGCAGATTATCTTCGTGGATCATTCCCAGAAGCTCTGCCGAAAGTGTTTACATGCAGCAGCTCTAAGCACACTCCAGAATTCCCCAAAACAAAGAGCTGTGAATAGAAGACAGGTCTGTGATCAAGGCTGCTAAAATGAATACCAATGGGCATCTTATTCACTAGTTTCAAAGATCTTTGCTTTTGGAAAAGCCCTTCTCCTTTTATGACTTGCCTGAATGACCTAATCTCCTCCAGAGGCAGAGCATCCCTGAAGTGTGATGACTGAGGGGCTTGGGGGTGGCAGCAGCAGCTGTTGCTCTGGGCAGAAGGAAGAGTGAGATGAGTGTCATTGGGTTTTTCTAGGGACGTGCATGGACCCAGAAGATATCCCCTGCCTAGCCCGGCTGGGGGATGCTTGGCTGGAAAGGAGGGAATACTATGTCCCAGACAGGTTTCCTGGTAGGGCTGATGCTTAATGAAAGCGAATGGTGAGTGAGAAAAAGGTACAGGAGGATGGAGCTGAGTTTATAACAGGTGCTAGAACAAAAGGGGTATCATGCCACTTGATCTCTTTAGAAGGCTCCCGTATGTGGTATACAAGGAAGGTGAGCTGAGTCTTTGCAAGGCCTGGCCTCACTTATAAGTCCCTCCTAAAGAGACACACCATCCATGTCCAGGTGGGCTATTTTGCTGTTGATTTGATGCCTCAAAGATACAGGCAATTAACCCCCTAAAGAAAACAGGCATGGTTTTACCCAAAGCGTAATGTACCACGGGCTCAAACTGGCCCCTTCTGCACAGTTCACTCGCTAATGGACTATTTTCCTGAACAATATTCCTTTTGTTTGATCTGCACAGTGATTTTAAAAATCTGAACTTTTACAAATCGAGAGATTTTCTAGGACAGTCAGCTGTTCTAGAGAAGTCCAGAGGTCAGGCAGCACTGGGCCTGTGTTCTCACCAGGGAAGTTTCCAGCATTCCCCCTCAGTGGATGCAGTTCTTCCTGCCCTCTGCCTACCTCTCCCACATGCAAGGCTCCCTGTCTGGCTCCCTTACGTCCGCAGCCTCTGGTTAAATGGTCCAACTCCCGTGTGGGCAGCTCTGTTTGAGCTCTGTCATGTGGGCACCCTTTCAGCTGGCAGTGACCACCCACACCTGTAACCTGGGTTTGCAAGTATCACCTGCAGCGTCTCCAGATCCCCTGCAGTCTCCTAGGAAGAAAGGGATGGGAAGGTACTATACAGTCATGGAAATGTACACCACTGACTTACTTATATGAAATAGGTAGGAATAGACCACCAAGAAGCCTTACAATATACGGCTCTGTAAATTAATTCAGGTTCATCTGTTTAATAAGTTGTTAGGCAGATAATTAACAAATTAAGTTTGGGGCAGGCAAAGGGCTTTGGCAATGTTAACTTACAAAAGAGGCTCTGTCACAGAATGATGGCAACTGTATAAAATTATACGTATAAAAGTATTTATATTTATGGGGCTTCCCTGGAGGCTCAGATGATAAAGAATTTGCCAGCAATGCTATAGACTTGGGTTCAATCCCTTGGTTAGGAAGATACCCTGGAGAAGAGAATGGCAACCCACTCCAGTACTCTAGCCTGGAGAATTCTAGACAAGAGGAGGCTGGCTGGCTACATACAGTCCATGGGGTCACAAAGAGTCAATGACTGAGTGACTAACAATACTACTTCTATTTATATTTATGGTAATAGTTACATAAGATGTGGAATATGGGTTTATTTTCTTAATTGTTTAAAAAGACTTTTTTTGATGTAGGCTGTTTTTAAAGTCTTTATTGAATTTGTTACAATATTGCTTCTGTTTTATGTTTTGACTTTTGGCCATGAGAGACCTTAGTTTCATGACCAGGGGTCAAACCCGCACCCCCTGTATTGGAAGGAAAAGTCTTGACCATTGGAACACAAGGGAAGTCTCAGGAATATGGGTTTAAAATGTGCTTTTAATACATGTTTCTGATTATAAGTGACATAGGGGCACTGAAGAAAATAAAAGATAAAGGAGGGAAAAAAAGAGAACATCTTCATTTGGGACTAGTGTATCTTTAGTATCACCTGGGTATTTGCTAATCTCTGGCTTAAAGCTCAACATTCAGAAAACTAAGATCATGGCATCTGGGCCCATCACTTCATGGGAAATAGATGGGGAAACAGTGAAAACAGTGGCAGATTTTATTTTTTTGGGCTCCAAAATCACTGTAGATGGTGATTGCAGCCATGAAATTAAAAGACGCTTACTCCTTGGAAGGAAAGTTATGACCACCCTAGATAGCATATTCAAAAGCAGAGACATTGCTTTGCCAACAAAGGTCCGTCTAGTCAAGGCTATGGTTTTTCCAGTGGTCATGTATGGATGTGAGAATTGGACTGTGAAGAAAGCTGAGTGCTGAAGAATTGATGCTTTTGAACTGTGGTGTTGGAGAAGACTCTTGAGAGTCCCTTGGACTGCAAAGAGATCCAACCAGTCCATTCTAAAGGAGATCAGTCCTGGGTGTTCATTGGAAGGACTGATACTGAAGCTGAAACTCCAGTACTTTGGACACCTCATGCGAAGAGTTGATTCATTGGAAAAGACCCTGATGCTGGGAGGGATTGGGGGCAGGAGGAGAAGGAGACGACAGAGGATGAGATGGCTGGATGGCATCAGCAACTCAATGGACTTGAGTTTGAGTGAACTCTGGGAGATGGTGATGGACAGGGAGGCCTGGTGTGCTGTGATTCATGGGGTTGCAAAGAGTCGGACACGACTGAGTGATTGAACTGAACTGAACTGAACTGAACCTCAAGGTCAAGTGCCAAGCTTTCTGTTGGTAATACCAGCCAGCTAGACATCAATCCCCTGGAGAAAGATATGGCAACCCCCTCCAGTAGTCTTGCCTGGAAAATTCCATGGGGAGAGGAGCCCGGAGGGCTACAGTCCATGGGGTCGCAAAGAGTTGGACATGACTGAGCAACAGAGCACACGAACATAGACATCAATAATATTTGTTCCTGTATATTGAATTTTAATTCACGCAACGAATATGAGACTTTCCTGTATATTTATAGACAGGAAGGTTATTTTAGAAGAAAATATTAAAAATATTATTTGCACAAATGTCCAAGTGATGGACACTCTTTCTGCCTCTGAGTGTCTTCATTTCTTTTCTTTATCTGCCCAATGGCATGAATCTCAGTTCCTGAAACCATGGGAATGAGTTCCTGAAATAACGTACACAAAGCATTTTGTAAAATGTCAGGAACTATGAAATACAGAGTATTATTTTGTATGTTGTCAAGCATTACAAAACATGCAGAATATTACTGTTATTTAAGTTTCTATTTCTGAGATAATGTGTTTGCTTCCCCAGAGAGATATATTCCCCCTGAATGAATGCTAATGTTAAAAAAAAAAACCTAATATGGAACTTTTAAAATGCATAAGTGAACCCATTTAAATACAGGTGTTCAGGAGATAACAGCACAGGTGTGTGTGGCCAGGTTGGGGATCTTGCAGGTGGCACTCAGTGACCCTCGTGGGAGTCAGTCTCACTCAGAGCCATAGAAGATGCCCAGCATGGAGTTACCAGTTAACTTAAAAGAATGCCCATCGACCGGCACATGTAAGGATACTCAATGCTAATGACCAGAGAAATGCAAATCACAGCCACAATGAGGTATCCATCACAATAGTCGGAATGGCCATCATCAAAAAGTCCGCAAATAATACATGCTAGAGAGGGTGTGGAGAAAAGGGAAGATTAGTACACTGTTGGTGAGAATGTAAATTGTTGCAGCCACTGTGGAAAACTGTAGGGAAGTTTCTCAGAAAACTAAAAATGGAATTACCAAATGATCTGGCAACCCCACTCCTGGGCAAAACTCGAGAAGATACATGCACTCCTATGTTCACCGCAGCATTATTTACAGTAGCCAAGACATGGGAACAATTTAAATATCCATCAATAGATGAATGGATAAGGAAGATGAGGTCCAGACACACAGTGGAATATTACATGGCCATAAAAAAGAATGAAATAACGCCACCTGCGGGCTTCCCTGGTGTCTCAGATGGTAAAGAATCTGCCTAAAATGCAGAAGACCTGGTGTTCCATCCCTGGGTTGGGAAGATCCCCTGGAGAAGGAAATGGCAACCCACTCCAGTATTTGCAGCAATTGTGGATGCAACTGGAGATTATACTAAGTGAAGTCAGGAAGAGAAAAACAAATATCATATGGTATCACTTACACGTGGAATCTAAAATATGACACAAATGAACTCATCTATGAAACAGAAACAGATTCACAGACAGAAAACAGACTGATGGTTGCCAAGGGAGAGGGGGTGTAGAGGAGGGAAGGACTGGGAGGCTGGGGTTAGCAGATGCAAACTGTGATATAGAGTATGGATAAACAACAAGGTCTTACCATATAGCACAGAGAACTATATTCAATACACCGTGATAAACCATAATGGAAAAGAACACGAAAGAATGTATATATATAAGCACACACATACATGTACAAGTGCATCGCTTTGCTGTGAGCAGAAATTAACCCTACAAATCAACTATACTTCAAAAAAATTAAATGAGTAAAATTTAAATAAAGAATGCCCACAGTTTACAGAAAACTCTAATCTTTGGCATTTCTCTTGAAGGAATGAACTTGGGAGAGTAAGGCTCAGAGAAAGCTTAGGGGAAAAGCATGGATTAGATAAAGGTGCAAACTTGTGGAGCCTGGACTCAACTGTGGCCTCCCTTCATGATGGACTTACTTCCCAGGCTTTATGAAATTCTTGATCCTCTAATGCTCAGATGAGCCCAAACCCCAGGTTTGGAAAAGCTTCAGAATGTGGAAGGGAGAGAAAAGAGCAAGTAGAAGATTCCTCTCAAAGAATGAACCCTTAGGGACTTTCAGTGATTAACTCTCCACACTTCCACTTCAGGGGGCACGGGCTCAATCCCTAGACAGGGAACTAAGATCTTGCATGCCACTGCCCAGCCCCCCAAAAAGAAACAACCCCTCCCCCAAAACAAAAACAAAACCCACAAAACCGCAACAATAAAACTTACACTCAAGAGAACCACAATATATGTTCCCTGTGCTTTTCATCCTCTTTACCTGCAAAGAGGCACTGGCTTTGTTGATTCACTTAGAGTTATGGGGTTCAGAGAGGATGTTAATTGCTCCACTGGCCTCACAATCCGGATGGACGAAGTACAACCTAGTAGGCTGTGCACTGACGTTGTGTGATTGCCGAGATGCTCAGACTGTTACAACATTGATCTCGGAGGAGTGGAAACTAAATTCAACACAGTTAGGTGTGTATTTGGACCATGTGCAAGCTATCTTCCTGGATCTGAGGGCTTATGGGTGTGGCTTCAGGAAAGAGTGAACAGGATGCTTCAGAGCTGCTGGACTTCAGGAGAAAAGTGGTCCCTTGAAACAGCTATTTTAATGGATGGTCTTCCTTCCAAGTTCTCTATTCCAACCGTATATGCTGCTGCTGCTGCTGCTAAGTCGCTTCAGTCGCACTCCGTGCGACCCCAGAGACACAGCCCACCAGGCTCCCGCGTCCCTGGGATTCTCCAGGCAAGAACACTGGAGTGGGCTGCCATTTCCTTCTCCAATGCAGGAAAGTGAAAAGTGAAAGTGAAGCCGCTCAGTTGTGCCCAACTCTTAGTGACCTCAGGGACTGCAGAGCCCACCAGGCTCCTCTGTCCATGGGATTTTCCAGGAAAGAGTACTGGAGTGGGTTGCCATTGCCTTCTCCCCAACTGTACATAGAGGAGGTTGTTCCCCCAGGAAAAGAAGCAGGGGCCTTTACATTTCTGAGAATCGCAAGTTGGGTTTGTTAGAAGCAAACCTTAAGATGAGGATTCACTTGTAAGTGATGGAGAAGGGAAGCTTTTCCAGGAAAAACTGGTAAGAGAGAGGGGAACAATTCATGCAAGGGAAAGGTATGATTTCAGGAAAAGTCCCAGCCTTATTCTGCTCCTGTGGGAGCCCTGGCTATCAGTCACCACTCGGAGTTCTCTGTACCAGGGGAAAGGGAGCTTGGCTTTCATGCTCCACATTCACCCATCATTTGCAAGGTCTGCCCCAGGAAGAAGAAAACTCCCATGGTTTCCCAGAAATCTTCATGAGTATGCAAAAGGGTTCCAGGGGCTCCAGGTACCGATCTGAAGGATGCAGGTGCAGGCTTTTAGATCAAGTATTACAGATGGAATTGTGTCTCCCAACTGCGACATTCATATGTGGGTACCCTAAACTTCAATGTAACTGCATTTACAGATAGGGTTTTAAAAATGTAATTAACTCATGGTTTTTCTGGGGGAGAGTTTATAGTTGCTTTGGGCATCCCTGGTGGCTCAGCAGTAAAGAATCCACCTATAACGCAGGAACCACGGGTTTGATCCCTAGATTGGGAAGATCCCCTGGAGGAGGGCACAGCAACCCACTGAAGTATTCTTGTTTGGAGAGCTCCATGGACAGAGGAGCCTGGCTGCCTACTCTCCTTAGGGTCATGAAGAGTCAGACATAGCTGAAGAAATTTAGCATGCATGCACAGAGTTGCTTTACAATGTTGTGTTAGCTTTTGCTGTACAATGAAGTGAATCAATGATATGTACACATATATCATACAGTGGGGAGAAGGCAATGGCAACCCACTCCAGTACTCTTGCCTGGAAAATCCCATGGACAGAGGAGCCCGGTAGGCTGCAATCCATGGGGTCATAGGAGTTGGACACAACTGAGCAACTTCACTTTCACGTTTCACTTTCATGCATTGGAGAAGGAAATGGCAACCCACTCCAGTGTTCTTGCCTGGAGAATCCCAGGGACGGGGGAGGCTGGTGGGTAGCCGTCTATGGGGTCACACAGAGTCGGACATGACTGAAGCGACTTAGCAGCAGCAGCAATAATATGGATGGCCCTTAAAGAGATTATGCTAAATGAAATAACCCAGCACACAAGGACAAATATTGTGTGATTCCACCTATATGAGGCATCTAGAATAGTCAAATTCAGAGAGTCGAAGTAGAACAAGGGTTGCCAGGGTTGTGGGGAAGAGGGAGTGGGGAATGATTGTTTAACGGGCATAGAGTTTCCAGTTTGGAAAAATGGAAAAGTTCTAGAGCTGGACAGTGGTAATAATTACACAACAATGTGATGCATCTAATGACACAGAATTCTACTCTTAAAATGGTTAAAGTAGCAAATTTTATGTTATGTATATTTTGCCACAAAAAAAAAAATAGGAGGCAGAAGGGAAAAATTCTGGACACACTTTAGATGTAGAACTTACACTGTATCAAATGTTATTGGGAAATCTGAAATAAATCAGCTCCTTGTTTAACAAACCTTGAAAGATACATATAATTAAGGCTACATGGAGTTATAAGGATAGGGTCCCAACCTGACCAGACTAGTGTCCCAACAAGAAGAGGAAGCGACATCTGAGCTCTCTCTCTTTCCAAATGGACACGCAGTGGAGAGACCATGTAAGGACAAGGCAAGAAGGTCAGGAAGAGAGGGCTCGCCAGAAACCAACATTAACAGCACCTTGATCCCGGACTTTTGGCCTCTAGAAGGGTAAAAGGATAAATGTATGCTGTATAAGCCACTCAGTTTGTGGTGTAATACCCAGTTTGTTACAGCAAGAGCTGACTAATACACTCACATAGGTGCAGAGAGGCAGTGTAAACGTTTCAAGAGGAACCAGAACAGGGCAGTGACCACCACACGGGGTGACTCACTGGCTATATTTCCTATTATGATAAGAATATGCATAAATTATGCCCCTGTTCTAATCACCAAGGAAATGACTTTTAACAATTCTTATAGTTTTGTACTTATTGTAATGCATATTGAAACTAACTTAAGTATACAATTTCAAGGTCATTATTACTAAGAATGAAGGGAAACTTTTAAAAACCAGAGCAATAAATAGACAATTTAAAGAAAACTCTTGGGACTTACCTGGTGGTTCAGTGGTTAAGACTCCAAGCTTCCAATGCAGTAGGCCTGGGTTCAATCCCTGGTAAGGGAACTAGATCCCGCATGCTGCAATTAAAGATCCTGTGTGCCACAACTAAGACCCGGCACAGCAAAATAAATAAAAGAAAATAAACACTATAAAAGAGAAAACTCTCGTGTAGTGGTCTAAGTGGTACATGATAAAGTACGATTTGGGACAAGTTTTTGGCTATTGCTAAGATTCCACTGGTGTTGACCATTTTCTAAGCTGATTCTACAGCCTTCCCTGCAATATCCTTTGAATAAATCCCTCTTCTGCTGAAATAAGTCGGGATCACCACTTTAGGAACATTTAAGAACTCTCACTAATACAGGTAGAACCATAAAATTTCCCTTTTAATCAACTAGCTTAAGTCGAATTGAAAGAGTAAATCAATTGGAAGATTAGGGTAGGAGATAAACAACTGAGAAAATGAGAGGTTAAACTATGGGTCTGTAATTCACATCCTGCCATGAGAGGGCCAAGCTTACCTTTCCAGACTAACCCCTGAAACTCCTTATGGTTACTTCCAGCCCAGGACCATCACTCACCCTCACACATCTAAACATTTGCCATCTTCCTCCTCTGCCTGGAATGCCATCATGCTTTATCTCTGCATATTCAATTCTTTCCTTCTGCCCTGGGAGAGTTCACAGACAAGTCCTCTCCAATTTGCAGAGTATCTGAGGTGAGACAGGCAGTGTGAAATGACTCCCAGTCATCCCCATCTCCTGGTACTCATCCACTCTCTCCTTGGTCATTACCTCCCCTTGAATGGAGCCCAGATCGCTAATGAAATAAGACACAACCAATATGTCACTTGCAAGATTAGGTTATAAAATATTATGACTTCCCTTTGCTGGCATTTTCTTTCTCCCTGTGTCATTCCATGTGCTTGCCCTGATGGAGAGGGATGCCCAGTAAGGAACAAGACACTGATGTCCTCTGTCCAGCAATCCTTGAACCTGAATCCTCCCAATAGCCACATGAACTAGGGAGTGGATTCCTGAGCCTTCAGATGAGACCAGCCAAGCCTGACCGACACTGTGATTATAGCCTAGTGAGATATCCTCACAGTTTCCCAGGTGGCAAAGTGGTAAGATTCCTCCTGTCAATGCAAGGGCCATGGGTTAATCCCTGGTCTGGGAAGATTCCACATGCTGCAGGACAGCTAAGCCTGTGTGCCACAACTACTGAGCCTGTGTTCTAGATCTTTGTCCTCCACAAGAGAAGCCACCACAGTGAAAAGCCTGGACACTGCAACTAGAGAGTAGCCTCCACTTGCTGCAACTAAAGAAAGCCTGAGTGCAGCAAAGAAGACCCAGCATGGCCATAAATAAATGAAAATAAACCTTTTTTTTAAAAAGGGCTATTTAAGCCTGGAGACAAGGATTGAGAAGATGCAAGAAAGGTTTAACAAGGACCTAGAAGAAATAAAAAAGAGTCAATATATAATGAATAATGCAATAAATGAAATTAAAAACACTCTGGAGGCAACAAATAGTAGAATAACAGAGGCAGAAGATAGGATTAGTGAATTAGAAGATAGAATGGTAGAAATAAATGAATCAGAGAGGATAAAAGAAAAATGAATTAAAAGAAATGAGGACAATCTCAGAGACCTCCAGGACAATATTAAATGCTACAACATTCGAATCATAGGGGTTCCAGAAGAAGAAGACAAAAAGAAAGACCATGAGAAAATACTTGAGGAGATAATAGTTGAAAAATTCCCTAAAATGGGGAAGGAAATAATCACCCAAGTCCAAGAAACCCAGAGAGTCCCAAACAGGATAAACCCAAGGCGAAACACCCCAAGGCACATAATAATCAAATTAACAAAGATCAAACACAAAGAACAAATATTAAAAGCAGCAAGGGAAAAACAACAAATAACACACAAGGGAATTCCCATAAGGATAACAGCTGATCTTTCAACAGAAACTCTTCAAGCCAGGAGGGAATGGCAAGACATACTTAAAATGATGAAAGAAAATAACCTACAGCCCAGATTATTGTACCCAGCAAGGATTTCATTCAAGTATGAAGGAGAAATCAAAAGCTTTTCAGACAAGCAAAAGCTGAGAGAATTCTGCACCACCAAACCAGCTCTCCAACAAATACTAAAGGATATTCTCTAGACAGGAAATACAAAAACAGTGTATAAATTCGAACCCAAAACAATAAAGTAAATGGCAACGGGATCATACTTATCAGTAATTACCTTAAACGTAAATGGGTTGAACGCCCCAACCAAAAGACAAAGACTGGCTGAATGGATACAAAAACAAGACCCCTATATATGTTGTCTACAGGAGACCCACCTCAAAACAGGGGACACATACAGACTGAAAGTGAAGGGCTGGAAAAAGATTTTCCATGCAAATAGGGACCAAAAGAAAGCAGGAGTAGCAATACTCATATCAGATAAAATAGACTTTAAAACAAAGGCTGTGAAAAGAGACAAAGATGGTCACTACATAATGATCAAAGGATCAATCCAAGAAGAAGATATAACAATTATAAATATATATGCACCCAACACGGGAGCACCGCAGTATGTAAGACAAATGCTAACAAGTATGAAAGGAGACATTAACAATAACACAATAATAGTGGGAGACTTTAATACCCCACTCACACCTATGGATAGATCAACTAAACAGAAAATTAACAAGGAAACACAAACTTTAAATGATACAATAGACCAGTTAGACCTAATTGATATCTATAGGACATTTCATCCCAAAACAATGAATTTCACCTTTTTCTCAAGCGCACATGGAACCTTCTCCAGGATAGATCACATCCTGGGCCATAAAGCTAGCCTTGGTAAATTCAAAAAAATAGAAATCATTCCAAGCATCTTTTCTGACCACAATGCAGTAAGATTAGATCTCAATTACAGGAGAAAAACGATTAAAAATTCCAACATATGGAGGCTGAACAACACGCTGCTGAATAACCAACAAATCACAGATGAAATCAAGAAAGAAATCAAAATTTGCATAGAAACGAATGAAAATGAAAACACAACAACCCAAAACCTGTGAGACACGGTAAAAGCAGTCCTAAGGGGAAAGTTCATAAAAATACAGGCACACCTCAAGAAACAAGAAAAAAGTCAAATAAATAACCTAACTCTACACCTAAAGCAACTAGAAAAGGAAGAAATGAAGAACCCCAGGGTTAGTAGAAGGAAAGAAATCTTAAAAATTAGAGCAGAAATAAATGCAAAAGAAACAAAAGAGACCATAGCAAAAATCAACAAAACCAAAAGCTGGTTCTTTGAAAGGATAAATAAAATTGACAAACCATTAGCCAGACTCATCAAGAAACAAAGGGAGAAAAATCAAATCAATAAAATTAGAAACGAAAATGGAGAGATCACAACAGACAACACAGAAATACAAAGGATCTAAGAGACTACTATCAACAATTATATGCCAATAAAATGGACAACGAGGAAGAAATGGACAAATTCTTAGAAAAGTACAACTTTCCAAAACTGGACCAGGAAGAAATAGAAAATCTTAACAGACCCATCACAAGCACGGAAATTGAAACTGTAATCAAAAATCTTCCAGCAAACAAAAGCCCCGGTCCAGACGGCTTCACAGCTGAATTCTACCAAAAATTTAGAGAACAGCTAACACCTATCCTGCTCAAACTCTTCCAGAAAATTGCAGAGGAAGGTAAACTTCCAAACTCATTCTATGAGGCCACCATCACCCTAATACCAAAACCTGACAAAGATCCCACAAAAAAAGAAAACGACAGGCCAATATCACTGATGAACATAGATGCAAAAATCCTTAACAAAATTCCAGCAATCAGAATCCAACAACACATTAAAAAGATCATACACCATGACCAAGTGGGCTTTATCCCAGGGATGCAAGGATTCTTCAATATCCGCAAATCAATCAATGTAATACACCACATTAACAAATTGAAAAATAAAAACCATATGATTATCTCAATAGATGCAGAGAAAGCCTTTGATAAAATTCAACACCCATTTATGATAAAAACTCTCCAGAAAGCAGGAATAGAAGGAACATACCTCAACATAATAAAAGCTATATATGACAAACCCACAGCAAACATTATCCTTAATGGTGAAAAATTGAAAGCATTTCCTCTAAAGTCAGGAACAAGACAAGGGTGCCCACTTTCACCATTACTATTCAATATAGTTTTGGAAGTTTTGGCCACAGCAATCAGAGCAGAAAAAGAAATAAAAGGAATCCAAATTGGAAAAGAAGAAGTAAAACTCTCACTGTTTGCAGATGACATGATCCTCTACACAGAAAACCCTAAAGACTCCACTAGAAAATTACTAGAGCTAATCAATGACTATAGTAAAGTTGCAGGATATAAAATCAACACACAGAAATCCCTTGCATTCCTATACACTAATAATGAGAAAACAGAAAGAGAAATTAAGGAAACAATTCCATTCACCATTGCAACAGGTAGAATAAAATACTTAGGAGTATATCTACCTAAAGAAACTAAAGACCTATATATAGAAAACTATAAAACACTGGTGAAAGAAATCAAAGAGGACACTAATAGATGGAGAAATATACCATGTTCATGGACTGGAAGAATCAATATAGTGAAAATGAGTATACTACCCAAAGCAATTTATAGATTCAATGCAATCCCTATCAAGCTACCAACAGTATTCTTCACAGAGCTAGAACAAGTAATTTCACAATTTGTATGGAAATACAAAAAACCTCGAATAGCCAAAGCGATCTTGAGAAAGAAGAATGGAACTGGAGGAATCAACCTACCTGACTTCAGGCTCTACTACAAAGCCACAGTTATCAAGACAATATGGTACTGGCACAAAGACAGAAATATAGATCAATGGAACAAAATAGAAAGCCCAGAGATAAATCCACACACATATGGACACCTTATCTTTGACAAAGGAGGCAAGAATATACAATGGATTAAAGACAATCTCTTTAACAAGTGGTGCTGGGAAATCTGGTCAACCACTTGTAAAAGAATGCAACTAGAACACTTTCTAACACCATACACAAAAATAAACTCAAAATGGATTAAAGATCTCAACGTAAGACCAGAAACTATAAAACTCCTAGAGGAGAACATAGGCAAAACACTCTCTGACATATATCACAGCAGGATCCTCTATGACCCACCTCCCAGAATATTGGAAATAAAAGCAAAAATAAACAAATGGGACCTAATTAACCTTAAAAGCTTCTGCACATCAAAGGAAACTATTAGCAAGGTGAAAAGACAGCCTTCAGAATGGGAGAAAATAATAGCAAATGAAGCAACTGACAAACAACTAATCTCAAAAATATATAAGCAACTCCTACAGCTCAACTCCAGAAAAATAAATGACCCAATCAAAAAATGGGCCAAAGAACTAAATAGACATTTCTCCAAAGAAGACATACAGGTGGCTAACAAACACATGAAAAGATGCTCAACATCACTCATTATCAGAGAAATGCAAATCAAAACCACTATGAGATACCATTTCACACCAGTCAGAATGGCTGCGATCCAAAAGTCTACAAATAATAAATGCTGGAGAGGGTGTGGAGAAAAGGGAACCCTCTTACACTGTTGGTGGGAATGCAAACTAGTACAGCCACTATGGAGAACAGTGTGGAGATTCCTTAAAAAACTGGAAATAGAACTGCCTTATGATCCAGCAATCCCACTGCTGGGCATACACACTGAGGAAACCAGAAGGGAAAGAGACACGTGTACGCCAATGTTCATCGCAGCACTGTTTATAATAGCCAGGACATGGAAGCAACCTAGATGTCCATCAGCAGATGAATGGATAAGAAAGCTGTGGTACATATACACAATGGAGTATTACTCAGCCATTAAAAAGAAAACATTTGAATCAGTTCTAATGAGGTGGATGAAACTGGAGCCTATTATACAGAGTGAAGTAAGCCAGAAGGAAAAACACCAATACAGTATACTAACACATATATATGGAATTTAGAAAGATGATAACAATAACCCTGTGTACGAGACAGCAAAAGAGACACTGATGTATAGAACAGTCTTATGGACTCTATGGGAGAGGGAGAGGGTGGGAAGATTTGGGAGAATGGCATTGAAACATGTAAAATATCATGTATGAAACGAGATGCCAGTCCAGGTTCGATGCACGATACTGGATGCTTGGGGCTAGAGCACTGGGACGACCCAGAGGGATGGTATGGGGAGGGAGGAGGGAGGAGGGTTCAGGATGGGGAACACATGTATACCTGTGGCGGATTCATTTTGATATTTGGCAAAACTAATACAATTATGTAAAGTTTAAAAATAAAATAAAATTAAAATAAATAAATAAATAAAAAGGGCTATTTACTTACATAAATCCACTGCCTGCTAATGAACACATTCCCTTTAATCTGCATAATCAACACTAATCTTGTGGGGTTAATTAGATTTTATGTGCATTTGATTCAGGAGACTTAATTCAATTTCTGTTCTTCTGCTTAGAGCAAGGGACCCATGCACACATCTCCTTCTGACCATGTTTTCACAAGTTGAGACATTTGGACACCCAACCCTCACCCCCAGATGTACTAAGAATCTTTCTTGGGAGCATGATGGTGAAGGCTGGTGTTTGATCTAGTAAGCTGTTCAGGACACCAGATGTGTTTTTTGGCTGCACAATGAAGGCAGGATGGAGGAAGAAGTTTTACAAGTAAAAGAACTGGGTGTTTCTCAGTGAAGTGGAGCATTTGCAGAGTTTTTCTTGGCAGCCTTGGCGTATTCACTGAAGAAAATATGTCCAATAATGGAACTGGATGTCTCTTCCTATAGTGCTAATCCCTTCAAGAAGAGATGCTGACAGACTGCATCACTAAAAAATGATCGAACTTTTTGAGTCTAAGAAGCCACCTTAAGCAAAACAAAAGTGGACAAGTTGTCTCCTGCCTGTGGAAGGTAGTTTGCATGCATGCATGCTAAGTCGCTTCAGTTGTGTCTGACTCTGTGTGACCCCATGGACAGTAGCTTTACCAGGCTCCCCTGTCCACGGAATTCTCTAGGCAAGAGTGCTGGAGTGGGTTGCCATTGCCTTCTCCAGGAAGGTAGTTTAGTGCTGCATTATCTATAAGAATCCAACTTGGAAACAAGTTAAATATCCTCAAATATGGATATCGTGATTAATGTAGAGTTAAATCTATGTGCTGCTGCTGCTAAGTCGCTTCAGTCATGTCTGACTCTGTGCGACCCCATAGATGGCAGCCCACCAGGCTCCTCCATCCATGGGATTTTCCAGGCAAGAGTACTGGAGTGGGTTACCATTGCCTTCTTTGAAATCTATGTGATGGAATCTTAAAAGTTTTTTGAGGAAATAATGTCAAAGGAAGATGTTATCAATATAAGTGAAATTTAGGGACTTGCGGGGGGCAGGGGTTTGATCCCTGGGTGGGGACAAAGATCCCACATGTTGCATGGCATGGGCAATATATATATATATATATATATATATATATATATAGTTAATCCCGTCAAGAAAACACGCTGACAGACTGTATCAAGAGCCCTAAAACACAATCAAACTTTTTGATTCTAAGAAGCCACCTTAAGCAAAAGAGAAATGGACAAGTCGAAGAAGCCACCTTAAGCAAAAAAGAAATGGACAAGTCGACTATATATTTATATATAAATATATACATATTGGCCATGGTGGCACTGATGGTAAAGAATTCACCTGCTGATGCAGGAGATGCAAGAGATGCAAGTTTGATTTCTGGGTCAGGATGATCCCCTGAAGAAGGGCATGGCAAGTCATTCTGGTATTTTTTCCTGGAGAATCCCATGGACAGAGGTGGGCTACAGTCCACAGGGCTGCAGAGTCAGACACTACTGAGTGACTGAGCACACACAATGTGTGTGTGTGTGTGTGTGTGTGTGTGTGTGTGTGTATGAAATGTTTAAGATATTAAGCAACAGGATATATACTATGATACCAGATTTGTTTAAAAAAAGTAAATCTACTACATATTTATTATACACAAATGTTATCTATGTATAATATGTGGGAAGAAAATGAACCAACATATTAGCAGTGGATTATCCTTAGGTAGAAGTGATGTGTGTGTGCATATTAAGTCACTTCAGTTGTGTCTGACTCTACACGACCCTATGGACTGTAGACTGCCAGGCTCCTCTGTCTGTAGAATACTCCAGGTAAGAATACTGAAGTGGGTTGCCATGCCTCCCCCAGGGGATCTTCCCGATCAAGACATGGGATCGAACCCATGTCTCTTACGTCTCCTGCATTAGCAGTTCGGTTCATCACCATTAGCATCACCTGGGAAGTCCCTAGGTAGAAGAGATACTGATACATCATTTTAGTTTCTTTCTTGTCTAACTATTTTCACAAATATTCTCAGATGAGTAAGTGTTGATTTTATACAGGGAAAGCAATTATGTTAAATAATAATCCAGGATGTCTATCTAGAAGCTCACAGAGCATCCTTTATGCATTGTTGCCACTGAGAGTCACCTTTCATTTTTATATTCCTCTTCACTGAAGACTAAGTCTAATCCTTTATGATCCTGACACCAGTTCTGATGTGTGTCTTTTTTTCCACCACCACTACACAATTCTCTGACCAGCTGGCTGTCCTACAATTCAACTCAATTCTGACACTCTCTACTGACAGTGTCTGATCCCAAAGGTTGAGGGCTCAGTTCCATGAGACCACTCCCACCTTCAGATGCCAACTGCAAGCCCAACTTGTTACCTATGCTTCTGACCGATCTATTATAGATCGAAGGATCCCATGACCCCCTCCTTGGGTTCCTTTAATTAGCTAGAGTGGCTCACAGAACTCAGAGAAACACTTCGCTTACTAAAATACTGGTTATTATGAAAGGCTATAACTCAGGAATAGCCAGATGAAAGACACGCACAGAGCGAGGTATGGGCAAGTTCCCAGGCCCTCTCCAGGCGCTACTGTCCCTGAGTCTCCACCTGATCACCACCCCGGAAGCTCTCCAAACTCAGTCTTTTGTTTTGTTTTTAAAGAGGCTTCATTCCATGAGCACCATTGATTAACTCATATTGGCCACTGGCTACTGAACTCAGTCTTCAGTCCCCCTCTCCACCCAGGAGGCCAGGAGGTGGGGCTGAATACTCCAGGCTTCTAATCACAGCCTTGGTTCCCCTGGCAACCAGCCTGCATCTTAAGGTGAACTAGGAGGCTTTCCAAAAGTCACCTTATTGACATAAACAAGAGTCACTTTGATGTTCTCATCCTTGTAAAGTCCAAGGGTTTTCAGAGCTCTGTGCCAGGAACAGGCACAAAGACCAAATATGTATTTCTTAGTATAAATCACAGAATCACACACTTTGCACAAAGGGCGAACACGTTGTAAGAAAGCAGCCTCTGATAAGCAAGGGCAACCGGAGATGCCACAGCCTCCAGGACATGAGTGTATATGAGAATGAATGAGCCTGCACAAAGCAGACTAGACCTTGCAAGCTAATCTCTGTTTCAAAACCCGAAGAGGAGAGACCCTGGGAATCAGGGCCCTGCCCTTCCTACCGGAGATGCCAAAAGGTCCTGCTGGTGATGTTAAGTGTCTCCAGATTGTCGAACCAAGGTGTGACAGCTCGACTAAGCAGTGGTTAACGTGAGTCTAAGGCAGGGCTCTTAGGTGGAGAACGGGTCTTGGAAGCCTGGGTCGCCAATCGAGAGGGAGCCCCTCCCTCTTACCTGTTGCGCGCGCCTGGCGCCAGTCGCTGGCACACCACAGCGGTGGTGGCGTGTTTGCCTCCGTTCCCCATCTCCTGCTTGACGTCCCACTGCCGAGGCTCGCTGGTCCGCGTGCTCAGGATGTTCACCCCCTTCTTCACCTTGGCTCTGCGGAGATGAAGAGGGCAAGAGAGAGAGAACCGAGAGATTAATGACTCGGCCTTTCCAAATGCGCCCATGCTCCACTCAGCTGAGCGCCCTGCCTTTTCATTTTTCTTCTTTTATTTCATATCCAGTGGCACCCACAGACAAGGGGTCCTAGAGGGGTAGGATGAGGATTGGTGATTGGAGTGGGCGGGGATCTTCCCACAGACCCAGGAATCGTGGAATTTGCTGTTCAGATCTGATGAGGGAAGAGGGCCCCCCGACAGACCCCCAAACCAAGGAGTAGCACAGCCAAGGGGTCAGGAGAAAAGCACGTCTGCACAGGCTAGTCATTCTCAATCAGGGGTGGCTATGTCCTGCAGGGACCACGTGCTGATGTCTGGAGACATCTTTGGTTGTCTCAACTATGGGGGTAGGGCTGGCATCTAGGGAGCAGCTAAAAGAGCCTCCCAAGGCACAGAACAGTGTCCCCCAACATGAGTTAACAAGTTCCAAGTGCCCAATGTGCCCAGGTTCAGAAACCCTGGTGGAGGTGCACACGCTGCTTTCTCCACTTTGTAGCTATGTGACTTTGGATAAATAATAAACTCTTTGTGTCTTACTTTCTTCCTCTGTAAATGGATATGTTAATAGTAACCTATGCTATAAAGCTGTTGTGATGATGAAATGTATTATTAATAACATATATAAAGAAATCAGAACAGTGCCAGGTATACAACAAGCACTTAATAAATGTTATTGTTGTATTGCTCCAGGGAGGTCCCTGACCTGCTTCATGTGACCTGCCAGGTCTCCTCTGGAAATAAGCTCGGCTGAATACACTATCCATGGACTTTTTAAAAAGACAAAGTGCTTCTCTTAGAATTGTTGTTTTGGCCACATCTCTTAGCCTTTCTGAACCTCAGTCTTCCCATCAATAAACTGGTGAGAAAAGCAGCAGATTGAACACAAATACCTACTTTTCCTTTCTTCCCAAATTCCATTTAAAGTGAGTTGAGGGGACTATTTTTATTTTTATTTATTTTATTTTTTAATTTTTTTTATTTTATCTTGTTTATTTTTGGTGGCACTGAGTCTTCATTGCTGCATGTGGGCTTTCTCTGGTTGCCGTGAGGGGGCGACTCTCTAGTTGTGTGTGGGCTACTCATGGCAGTGGCTTCTCTTGTGGAGCATGGGCTCCAGGACATGTGAGTTTCAGTAGTTGGCACACAGGCTCGACTGCCCCCTGGCCTGTGTGATCTTTCTGGACCAAGGACCGAACTCATGTCCCCTGCACTGGCAGGCAGAGTCTTACCCACTGGACCACTAGGGCAGTATGAGGGGACTACTTTTAAAGACCCAGGAAGATAAGGAGGAGAGATGCAGCAAATGTAAATGACTTGGAGACCTGAACGCTGATGTCCAATGGGGTGAAATCATCAGCTGAACTTCCAAACTAAGTTGTGAGCTGTCGACGAGAATAGCTAAGAACCGATAGAGTTTAGACCATGAAATCTCCCCGTCTCAGTGGGACCACTAAAAGTGGGAGTCTATGAGGGCTAAAATATGGAGGATTAGCGAAAAGTGTGTTTATGAAGAAGCCAGATATAAATGCCCTTCTGTTTCCCTGTAACAGGGTGGCTGCCAGACTCCCCATCAGGCCTGAGGGACCATGAAGACCCGAGACTCAGGTTACCATGCCGCAAAATATGTGTGGAGTCACGTGACACAGTGACTGGGACTTTGTCCCCAAAGCTGGACTTTCACCCTCTGGGAGAAATACCATATTCTAGATCATCAGGTACTGGTCCTGCAGCCTCTCCAACCAGCCAGCCAGGTTGCTGTTCAGCAAAGCTTGTAGTCAGCAAGTCCCACTCATGGACTCAGAGCTTCTAATGGATTTTTAGGCCCTCATTTTTTCTTTACATAAGCAAACAAGAATCAAGAAGCTTAGGACTCTGAGAAAAGTTTCTACATGACACAGGGAACAAAGTAAAAAAAAAAAAAAAAGAAAGAAAGCAAAAGAAATCTGTAGAAAATATAGCCTATGCAGGAAAGACCAAAATTAGCAAAATACACAATCGTTCACATTCACAGAGCCATTAGAGAAGATACTGCAGTCCTGAAACAAAAACAGACTGCTATCTAGTAAACCCAAAAGGGGAAAGAAATGAGCCCTTGGAAATTAAAAAATAGTATAGCAGAATTGGAGAAGGAAATGGCAACCCACTCCAATATTCTTGCCTGGAGAATCCCATGGGCAGAGGGGCCTGGTGGGCTACAGTCTGTGAGGCTGCACAGAGTCGAACACGACTGAGCGACTAACACACACAGAAATGGAAAGTCAGTGGAATGGTTGATGGATAGAGTTGAAGACATATGTTTTAGGAAGTAGAAAAAAAAAAAAGAAATGGAAGAGAATTACTTTGAGGTTCAACATCTTAGCAATATAAAAACACACAAAAGGGAGAGCAGGAATCACCAATGCAGTAATTTAAAGAAATTTACCCAAATGAAAGGATAGTAGTGTCCAAATAGGAAGGTCTAACTGGGTGATGAACCCAAGACAGAGGACCGATACAGCTCAGGACACTGAATACAGATAGGTGAATTCTGCAGTCCTCCGGACCGAGAAAGGATCAGCCATCAGAATGGATACAAGATTCACCACAGTCACTCTGGGAACTAGAAGGTGATCAAAAATACCTTCAGGAGTTCCCTGGTGGTCCAGTGGTTAAGAACCCACCTGCCAATGCAGGGGACATGGCTTGGATCCCTGGTCTGGGAAGATCCCACATGCTGCACGTCAACCAAGCCTGTGTGCCACAGCTACTGAAGCCCATCCTTCCTAGAACACATTCTCTGCAACAAGGGAAGCCGCCACAATGAGTAGCCCCCTACTTGCCACAGTTAGAGAAAGAAAAATTTTAAAAATCTTCAAAAATCAAAGTGGAAATGATTTCCAACCTACCATTTGATATCCAGCCTACTGATGAAGAAAACATTTCGGATATGCAAGTTCTCCAAAAATTGACTTCCTACACCCTTGCTCAGAAAACTAATTGAGGATGTGCTCCATCAAACAAGGGGGTAAATATAGAAAGAAATTGTGAGACCCAGGAAGTGAAGATAAAAAAAAACATGACAGAGATGCACAGTAGGTTCATGGTGAACAGAGGTCCTGGATAATAGCTGAGCACCAGCGTGGACAAGAGTCTGTCTATGATGTCTCCAGGAAACTGCAAATTTCCTTATAAAGTCGATGTGAAAATATTTGAATGGAGATATAATGGAGATTGGGGACTAAATAAGAGCAAAGAGTTGGGGACTAAATAAGAACCAAACACAGAAAATGAAGAAAAATAATAAAACCAAATTAGTTTTTAATTTTGGGACTACACCATTATTATGCAGAAGAGTCATCATTATTTAATACTTGGTTTTACTGTGATTAGTACACGTACTTATAATATTTTAAACAGATTATTAATCTAGATAATCTAAATAAAAAGTTTTAATGGCGAGATGGAGACACAGAAAAGATGGGGAGAAAAGATAGATTCTTATTCTTCATAGTGAAATATTTTATAGCTATTGCCTAAAGCTAAACAAATGAATGAGGGAGGGATGGTTTGGATATTGGGATTAGCAGATGCAAACTAGTGTATATAAGATAAATAAAAAAAACAAGGTCTTACTGCAGAGCACAGGGAATTCTATACAACATCTTACGATAAACCGTAATGAAAAAGAATATGAAAAAGATTGTATATATATGTAAAACTAAATCCCTTTGTTGTGCAGCAGAAAGTAACACAACACTTTAATGAAATAAATTTTTAAAAATGAAGAATGATCAACCTTATGTTGCTTAGTGATGCCATAAATGCCAAACAAGTAGGAATTTTGCTTCTGTATGTGGAGAAAGGCTGTAGAAGGGAACAACATACTGCAATATTTTTTTGCAAAATAATTTGTAATTTTGAAATAGGTTGATAGTTTGAGATTAACAGGAAGTAAAGAATTCTTATACACCTTCCCCCAGCTTCCCCCTGTAATGTTCTCATACGTGGTCATAGTACATTTTCAAAACCAGGACACTGACGCTGCTACCATGCTATGAACTGACGTTCACACCCTGTTTACATGTCACTGGTATTCATGTGCACTTTTATAAAAATATTTTACTGAAGTATAGTTGGTTTACAATGTGGTGTTATTATCTGCTGTATAGCAAAGTGATTCCATTATGTACTATATATATATATATAAATATAGATATATAAATATGCATATATTCTTTTTCACATTCTTTTCCATGATGGTTTATCACTGGATACTGAATAGAGTTCCCTGTGCCATACAGTAGGACCTTGTGCTTACTGTTCTGTGTCAGATAGTTTGCATCTGCTAATCCTAAACTCCCAATGTATCCCTCTGCTATTCCCATCCCCCTTGGCAACCACAAACCTGTTCTCTACATCCGTCAGCTGCATTTTGGGGGGGAGTGGTGTAGTTCTATAAAAATCATATCACATGTGTAGATTAAAGGAATCATCACCACACCAGAACACAGAAGAATTCCACCACCATAAAGACACTCCCTAATGTTACTCCTTAATAGTCATGCCCGCCCATCACTTAGCCCCCACAGACTCTGATCTGTTCTCTATTCCTGTAATTTTGCCACTTTGAGAATGCTAGATACAGTTTTTACCAACAAACTCTGCAGAATTATTTGATTTCTTAAACTACATGCAAAGTTATCTTATGAAAGGAATAGTTTAAAAAATTATACATGCACACAGCCCTGTCCTGCTAACCTTACAAGTTGGAGGAGATAAATTGCTGTGAATAATTAACAGGCAAGATTTACTGAGCATGGACCCACCCGTCAGAACAAGACAAAGTTTCCCCCTCAGTCAGTCTCTCCCATCAGGAAGCTTCCATAAGCCTTTTATCCTTCTTCATCAGAGGGCAGACAGATTGAAAACCACAATCACAGAAAGCTAACCTGATCACATGGTCCACAGCCTTGTCTAACTCAATGACACTATGAGCCATGCTGTATAGGTCCACCCAAGATGGACAGGTCATGGTGGAGAGTTCTGACAAAACATGGACCACTGGTGAAGGAAATGGCAAACTACTTCAGTATTCTTGCCTTGAGAACCCATGAACAGTATGAAAAGGCAAAAAGACAGGACACTGAAAGATGAACTACCCAGGCCGGTCGGTGCCCAATATGCTACTGGAGATCAGTGGAGAAATAACTCCAGAAAGAAAGAAGAGACAGAGCCAAAGCAAAAACAACACCCAGTTGTGGATGTGACTGGTGGTGGAAGTAAAGTCCCATGCTGTAAAGAACAATATTGCACAGGAACCTGGAATGTTAGCTCCATGAATCAAGGCAATTTGGAAGTGGTCAAACAGGAGATGGCAAGAGTGATCGTCAACATTTTAGGAATCAGCAAACTAAAATGGACTGGAATGGGTGAATTTAACTCAGATGACCATTATATCTACTACTGTGGGCAAGAATCCCTTAGAAGAAATGGAGTAGCCATCATAGTCAACAAAAGAGTCCAAAATGCAGTACTTGGATGCAATCTCAAAAATGACAGAATGATCTCTGTTTGTTTCCAAGGCAAACCATTCAATACCACAGTAATCCAAGTCTATGCCCTGACCAGTAATGCTGAAGAAGCTGAAGTTGAATGGTTCTGTGAAGACCTACAAGACTTTCTAGAACTAACACCCAAAAAAGATGTTCTTTCCATTATAGGGGACTGGAATGCAAAAGTAGGAAGTCAAGTAACACCTGGAATAACAGGTAAATTTGGCCTTGGAGTACAGAATGAAGCAGGGCAAAGGTTAACAGAGTTTTGCCAAGAGAATACGCTGGTCATAGTAAACACCCTCTTCCAACAACACAAGAGAAGACTCTACACATGGACATCACCAGATGGTCAACACCAAAATCAGATTGATTACACTGTTTGCAGCCAAAGATGGAGAAGCTCTAAATAGTCAGCAAAAACAAGACCAGGAGCTGACTGTGGCTCAGATCATGAACTCCTTATTGCCAAATTCAGACTTAAATTGAATAAAGTAGGGAAAGCCACTAGACCATTCAGGTATGACCTAAATCAAATTCCTTATGATTATACAGTGGAAGTGACAAATAGATTCAAGGGATTAGATCTGATAGACAGAGTGCCTGAAACTATGGACAGAGGTTTGTGACACTGTACAGAAAGCAGGGATCAAGCCCATCCCCAAGAAAAAGAAATGCAAAAAGGCAAAATGGTTGTCTGAGGAGGCCTTACAAATAGCTGTGAAAAGAACAGAAGCAAAAGGCAAAGGAGAAAAGAAAAGATATACCCATTTGAATGCAGAGTTCCAAAGAATAGCAAGGAGAGATGAGAAAGCCTTCCTCAGTGATCAGTACAAAGAAATAGAGGAAAACAATAGAATGGGAAAGACTAAAGATCCCTTCAAGAAAATTAGAGATACTAAGGGAACATTTCATGCAGATGGGCTCAGTAAAGGACAGAAATGGTATGGACCTAACAGAAGCAGAAGATATTAAGAAGAGGTGGCAAGAATACACAGAAGAACTGTACAAAAAAGATCTTTATGACCCAGATAATCACGATGGTGTGATCACTCACCTAGAGCCAGACATCCTGAAATGTAAAGTCAAGTGGGCCTTAGAAAACATCACTACGAACAAAGCTAGTGGAGGTGATGGAATTCCAGTTGAGCTATTCCAAATCCTGAAAGATAAAGATGATGCTGTGAAAGTGCTGCACTCAATATACCAGCAAATTTGGAAAACTCAGCAGTGGCCACAGGACTGGAAAAGGTCAGTTTTCATTCCAATCCCAAAGAAAGGCAATGCCAAAGAATGCTCAAACTACTGCACAATTGCACCCATCTCACATGCTAGCAAAGTAATGCTCAAAATTCTTCAAGCCAGGCTTCAACAACACATGAACTGTAAACTTTCAGATGTTCAAGCTGCACTTAGAAAAAGCAGAGGAACCAGAGATCAAATTGCCAACATCCACTGGATCATCGAAAAAGCAAGAGAGTTCCAGAAAAATATCTACTTTTGCTTTATTGACTATGCCAAAGCCTTTGAGTGTGTGGATCACAATAAACTGTGGAAAATTCTGAAAGAGGTGGGAATACCAGACGACCTGACCTGCCTCTTGAGAAATCTGTATGTAGGTCAGGAAGCAACAGTTAGAACTGGACATGGAACAACAGACTGGTTCCAAATTGGGAAAGGCATACATCAAGGCTGTATATTGTAACCCTGCTTATTTAACGTATATGCAGGAGGAGAAGGGGACGACAGAGGATGAGATGGCTGGATGGCATCACTGACTCGATGGACGTGAGTCTGAGTGAACTCTGGGAGTTGGTGATGGACAGGGAGGCCTGGCGTGCTGCGATTCATGGGGTCACAGGGTCAGACACGACTGAGCGACTGAACTGAACTGAACAGAGTACATTATGAGAAATGCTGGAATGGATGAAGCACAAGCTGGAATTAAAATTGCCAGGAGAGACATCAATAACCTCATATATGCAGATGACACCACAGTTATGGCAAAACGAAGAACTAAAGAGCCTCTTGATGAAGGTGAAAGAGGAGAGTGATAAAGCTGGCTTAAAACTCAACATTCAGAATGCTAAGATTATGGCATCTGGTCCCATTACTTCATGGCAAATAGGTGGGGAAACAGTGTCAGACTTTATTTTTTTGGGCTCCAAAATCACTGCAGACGGTGACTGCAGCCATGAAATTAAAAGACACTTACTCCTTGGAAGGAAAGTTATGACCAACCTAGATAGCATATTAAAAAGCAGAGACATTACTTTGCCAACAAAGGTCCATCTAGTCAAAGCTATGGTTTTTCTAGTAGTCATGTATGGATGTGAGAGTTGGACTATAAAGAAAGCTGAGTGCTGAAGAAATGATGCTTTTGAACTGTGGTGTTGGAGAAGACTCTTGAGGGCCCCATGGACTTCAAGGAGATCCAACCAGTCCATCCTAAAGGAAATCAGTCCTGAATATTCATTGGAAGGACTGATGTTGAAGCTGAAATTCTGATACTTTGGCCACCTGATGTGAAGAATTCACATTTGAAAAGACCCTGATGCTGGGAAAGATTGAAGGCGAGAGGAGTAGGGAACAGAGGATGAGATGGTTAGATGGCATCACCGACTCGATGGACATGAGTTTGAGTAAACTCCAGGAGCTGGAGATGGACAGGGAGGCCTGACGTGCTGCAGTCCATAGGGTTGCAAAGAGTTGGACACAACTGAGCAACTGAACTGAACTGAGAAATTGCCAAGCAAAGGTGGTTACGAGAAGGGAACCAGCAGGGTGGGAAGTGATGATAAACCCCATCTCCACCTTTCAGGCCCGGGGTGCGCAAATTCGCATCACACACAGAGCAGCAAGAGCTTATCAGCTGCAGCTGCACTTTTTCTTTAGAAACTTCTTCCAAGTCTTACCTTAAAATGATTTGCTAAATGATTTTGCTAAAACATACTTGCCACCATGGCCCTGAGAAGGCCAAGGTATGCTTAAGAGACAAAGATTAAAGACACATTAGCATATAAAAGCCCCTCCTTTGTCCTAAGGCAGGGATGCCTCCCACCTCGACTGTCCACAAGGACTGCCTCATGAAATGTGACTTCACTTGAAATTGGGTTTTGCTGCATCTGAATTTTGCTCAAGACTGGAGGTTTCACTGAAGCTACAAATTGTTCTTTCCACTTCATGGTTCAAGAAAATAGGAGGATTCTTGTTGACTGGTGCAGAGGCTGGTTTCATCTCTGACTTGGGTGGCGAGATGAGCTGCTGAGAGAGAGGAAGGCACAGGTTTTAAAGGGCCCAATCTTGTTAATTAGGTGTTTTCTTTACTGAGGTCGATGGGTGCTCCTATTTACTTCAAAGAACTAGCTGTTGCAGGAATTTGGGTCCCACCCAGGATGAGAAGTTTTGCAATGATAGTCAGTGTTAGAACAGTGGGCTTAGAGGATAAAACATGAGGATGCCTGGTTTCTAGGGAAGGAGCCGGAGCCCTTGGTCCATGGTGATGTGAGAGCAGCCTTTGTTTCAGCATCCACTGTGGAGGGGAAGGCAGTGAACCAGATGCAGGAAACCCAGCTTCTGGTCCTGCATCTGCTGTGATGAGCTCCATGACCTTGAGAAAGTCATGCAATTGACCTTGCTCTTTTTCATCATCTGTCCCAAGGGGATGGCCTTAGTTCACTGGTCGTCCACAGACACTGCCCCCTACCCCTGCCCCAATGTGTAGGGCTGCTGCTGCTGGTTGTGGGGGATTTTCAGAAACAGCTCTGAATAACACTGACATGTTCTTTTCCTCTATCATGTTAATATTGAGGACCGACTTTTCCTAGCAGGTGCCATCCTGGATACTGGGATACTGAGATGCATCAACACAGGACTCAAGTGTGGACCAGTCCTGGTGGTGCTTCCTGTCCTGCCTGACTGTACCTGAGCTGGCGCATGTATACCACATGTTTATAATTGATGCTATTATACGATCACATTTTCTAGTGGTTAAACATTTCCTCCCCTATTCAAAAATGTGCCCGACTCAGGTGTAATACAGGGATGATTAAACGTTCCTTAAAGAAAATCAATGTTCAGTACAAATTTTTGAACACAGGAAGCCTAATTTCCATCTTCCAAGCCATCTATCTCAGGGTCAGCTCTAATTACCATGTGAAAAGCACTCTCTAGAAGCTTCTCAAAGCCATTGTACTTCTAGAAGATGCTGCGATAGATCCTGGCATGTGTGAGTATCTGTGTGTCTTGAGTGGGGGTTGTGGGAGGGAGCAAGGTACCACTTGGTCTCTGGCCCTATAAGGCTGCCAAGGGGCTGAATCTGATCCTCAGAGTAGGTAGAAAAGGAAAAATATAAATAGCTGCTACTATGGGTTGAACTGTACGTTTCCCTACAAATTCATGTTAAATTGTAACCCCCAATACCTTCGAATGTGACCTTACATGGAGATATGGCCTTTACAGAGGTGATCCAGTTATAGTTCTTAGGAAGAACACTAATCCAAGATGATTGGTCCCTTATAAGAAGGGGGAATTTATAACAGACAGTATGCAGAGAGAGGGACTTCCTAGGTGGCTCGTGGCAAAGAATCTGCCTGCCAAGCAAAAGATCCAGGTTTGATCTCTGGGTAAGGAAGATCCCAATAGAGGAGGAAATGGCAATCCACTCCAGTATTCTTGCCTGGAGAATCCCGTAGACAGAGCAGCCTGGTGGGCTAAAGTCCATGGGGTCCCAGAGTCAGACATGACTTAGTGACTAAAGAACAAGAAAATACAGAGAGAATGCCATGTGAAAATGGAGATGGTCATCCATAACCCAAGGACAGAAGCCTAGCATAGGTGATCCCTCAGAACACTTATGAAGGAACCAAGCCTGCCTTTACCTTGATTTTGGACTTCCAGTTTCCAGAACTTTGAGACAACACATCTGTTACTTAAGCCACCCAGTCTGTGGTCATTTTTGTGCAGCCCCAGAAGATGAACACAAGTGGCCAACATGGAAATAAAATCCAAAGCTTCTATATAAAAATCTGGATTTCTCCTTTTTAACCCATTATGATGCTTACTCATTTGGCAAGCACCATTGGCTGTGTCACTAATTGCTATTCTTGGTGTGGAATATCCAATGAGCCCATTCTTTCATTTGGAAAACTCACATCCCAGTTGGGAGAGACAGACTTTACACCAAAACATAAGCAAAATAAACAGCATGTCAGATGCTGGCAAGAGTTGTGAGGAAAAAGAAAGCTGGGGAGAGAATATGGGATGAAATAAAGGGGTGCAATTTTTAATAGGATGGCTGGGGAAGACTGCTCTGAAAAGACTGGGAGATGGTGTGGGAGAATCAAATGGACAACGGGGTGGTGGCCAGGGATGGTCATTTCCAGCAGGAAAAGTTCATTGCGAAGGTTCCGTGGTAGGTAGAACTCTAAAGATGCTGCCCACAATTCTTGTCCCTGGTTACTTAAGCCCTAACCTTGCCATGAAGGGCTTTTGCAGTTGGGAATTCGAGTCCCAGACCAAGGACTTCCCTGAGTGGTCCAGTGGGTAAGCATCCACCTTCTAATGCAGGGGACACAGGTTCAGTCCTAGGTCAGGAAAACTAAGATCCCACATGCCACAGGGCATCTGAGCTTGGCTGCTCAACTACTGAGCCTGCCCACTCTAGACCTGATACCCGAAGCTAGAGAACACCCAAGAGCAGCAAGGATGATCCAGCACAGCCAAAAACATGAAGTCCTAAACCAGGTTTAGGGAGGTTTGAACAAAGGTCCGTCTAGTCAAAGCTATGGTTTTTCCAGTAGTCATGTATGGATGTGAGAGTTGGACTATAAAGAAAGCTGAGCGCTGAAGAATTGATGCTTTTGAACTGTGGTGTTGGAGAAGACTCTTGAGAGTCCCTTGGACAGCAAGGAGATCCAACCAGTCCATCCTAAAGGAAATCAGTCCTGAGTGTTCATTGGAAGGACTGATGTTGAAGCTGAAACTCCAATACTTTGGCCACCTGATGCAAAGAGCTGACTCATTTGAAAAGACCCTGATGCTGGGAAAGACTGAAGGTGGAAAGAGAAGGGGATGGCAGAGGATGAGATGGTTGGATGGCCTCACTGACTCAATGGACATGAGTTTGGTTAAACTCCAGGAGTTGGTGATGGACAGGGAAGCCTGGCGTGCTGCAGTTCATGGCATCACAAAGAGTCAGACACGACTGAGTGACTGAACCGAACTGAACTGATCTCATCACACCAATCCTTTAAAAGTAGAGTTTTCTCCAATGGGTGGCAGATGGAGATGTCAGAGAGATTCTACATGAGAGATTTGGTAGCTGTTTCTGGCTTTGAAGATGGAGGGGGCCATGAGCCAAGGAATGAGGGTGGCCAAATGTAACCCCTGACTGACAGCCAGCAAGGAAACAGGGTCCCCAGTCCTAAGGCCGCCAGAAGTGAGTTCAGCCAAGTGAGTGTTCTTGGAAGCAGAATCAACCCCAGAGCCTGCAGACAAGGAACAGCCTGGCTGATACACTGACTCCAGCCCATGATACCTGCGCTGAGAATTCAGTTGGGCCTACTGAGAATTCTGACCCATGGTACCCTGAGCTAATGAATGGATGCTACTGTAGGCTGCCAAACTTGTCGAGACTTGTTACATAGCTTAGAAAAGAGTATAGGCCCATGCTGTAGGAGCAGCAATGAGTCCAGTGAGGCTGGGATAGAAAGTGCAAGAACAGAGGGTCTGGGATGTGAAATCTGATGACAGCCCCAAATGGAAATGGGGTGGATATGAGCAGTGGTCCTCAGTAGAAAGTCAGTAAGTGTGCTTCAGAGCAGCTCATCACAGCCCTCTCTTGAAGTCCCCTCCTTCATTCACTGATATCTGGGGTTTTCAACCTTGGCCTATTAATAGTTTGGGACAGACACTATTTTGCTTTGGGGAAAGGGAGTGTTCTGTATGCTTCTAGTAGTATCCTTCCCCAGTTGTGACAACCAAAAATATCTCCAGACATTGCCAAATATTTTCTGTAGTTAACCCTACATCCTTAGCTGAAAGCCACTGATTTACATGACCTCTCTTAACACTGAGCAGGCATGTTCTTGTCCCAAGGTGGGGACTGAGTTACTAGACACCTACCCAGGAAGCCAGTTGGTTTTTTAGGGAGGGCAGGCTGGATGCTTCATTGCTGGAATCTTCCATTCATTTTTTCCTTAGAGACCTTCAAGAAAGATGCAGACTCGGGGTGCTAACCCTTCTCTGCCATGGAGAGGATTTTTTAATGTCTTATGTCCTTGGGGATCTACAACTGGCACCTCAGAGTAGTCATCAGCAGCATGCTTATCCAACAGGCTGGTGAAGGAAACGTTGCAGCAAACGAAAGTAATGAATGGTTCCCCCAAATTGGAGAATGAAAGGTTTGCCCGTCTCTAGATAATGCGGAGAAAGGACTCACCTGGGGACTTCCCTGGTGGTGCAGTGATTAAGAATCTGCCTTGCAATGCAGAGGATGCAGGTTCAATCCCTGATTGATTGGGGAACTAAGATCCTGCATGCTGCAGAAGAACTAAAAGCCTGACTACCACAACTAGAGAGTCTGCTTGTAGCAACTACTGAAGCCCACATGCTCCAGAGCCCGCTCACCACAGCCAGGAAATCTGTGTACTGCAACGAAAGATCCCGTGTGACACGACATAGATCCTGCATGCCACGGCTAAGACCTGAAGCACCCAAATAAATAAATATTTTTTTTTAAAGTGGATGAAACTGGAGCCTATTATACAGAGTGAAGTAAGCCAGAAAGAAAAACACCAACATAGTATACTAATGCATATATATGGAATTTAGAAAGATGGTAACGATAACCCTGTATGTGAGACAGCAAAAGAGACACAGATGTGTCTTTTGGACACAGAACAGTCTTTTGGACTCTGTGGGAGAGGGAGAGGGTGGGATGATTTGGGAGAATGGCATTGAATCATGTATAATATCATATATGAAATGAATCGCCAGTCCAAGTTCAGTGCATGATACTGGTTGCTTGGGGCTGGTGCACTGGCACGACCCAGAGGGATGGTATGGGGAGGGTGAAGGGAGGGGGGTTCAGGATGGGGAACACGTGTATACCTGTGGCGGATTCATGTTGATGTATGGCAAAACCAATACAATATTGTAAAGTAATTAACCTCCAATTAAAATAAATAAATTTATATTAAAAAAAAAGACTCATCTGCACCCAGTGCTATGGATCCCCCTCCCCAAAGGATGGAATGGATGGAAGGAAGGTCAGAGAAATTTCTTTGTGATAAATGTCTGTCTAAATGTTCCACCTTGCTTCAGGGTCTCTGCTACGTGCTTTCTCAGGGGGCTGGCTAGGACAAAGGAAGCCAGCAGTCACTGAAGCAGCCCACCGCTGGCCTGCCCCTACACCTGAAGCAAAATTATGACATCACTAAACAAGCAGAGCAATCAACATCCACTGTATCCAGCCAGGCAGGTCAGTTTACTCTCCACTGACATCACTCTGGGCACTGACGTGGGAAAGCTTCCTGCTAGGCATGCAAAGCAGCTTCTGCCACTAATAAAATGAGTGGATGGCATTTTGCAAGTGGCACATACTGTACATAAAGGAACAGTACACTGATGTTGGCTCTTTCATTATAATAAGACTTGTAAAGAGAGCAACAAATATCAAATGTTAATGCATATCTGTGGAATCTAGAAAAATGGTACAGATGAACATATTTACTGGGCAGGAATAGAGACACAGGAGTAGAGAATGGATGTGTGGCTATGGTGGGGCAGGGCAGGATGAATTGGGAGACTAGGATTGGCATACATATACTGCTGCTGCTGCTGCTGCTAAGTCGCTTCAGTCGTGTCCGACTCTGTGCGACCCCACAGACGGCAGCCCACCAGGCTCCCCTGTCCCTGGGATTCTCCAGGCAAGAACACTGGAGTGGGTTGCCATTTCCTTCTCCAATGCATGAAAGTGAAAAGTGAAAGTGAAGTCGCTCAGTCGTGTCCGACTCTTTGCGACCCCATGGACTGCAGCCTACCAGGCTCCTCGGTCCATGGGATTTTCCAGGCAAGAGTACTGGAGTGGAGTGCCATTGCCGTCTCCATATACTACCATGTGTAAAACAGATAGCTAGTAGGAACCTGCTGTATAGCACAGGGAGCTCAGTTCAGTGCTCTGTGATGACCTAGATGTGTAGGAGGGCAGAGAGAGGAAGGACCAAGAGGGAGGGGATATATGTGTAAATATAGATGATTCACTTCACTGTACAGCAGAAACTAATACAATATTGTAAAGTAACTATACCTCAATAAATAGAAAAAGAAAATAATCAGACTCATACATTTATATCCCTATTCACCCAGTAACCTGAGAAGTCCTACAAAGCTAACAGGACAGACAAAAGAGACTTTAGAGACTTTCAGTATTTCCAAGCACTCAAAAGAAAACATTTGTCTGGTATCGAGGTCCATATACAACTAAGATGACTAGAGGTGCTCCTTCTGCTCCAATCATCTCCTCCAGTCACAGTGGCTACCCTGGGTACCAGGGGCTGATCCATGTGAAATATCCACTTGGGTCTCTTCAAGTCCCACCCTCAAACTGCTGACATACTCATACATTCTATGTAGGATCATTTAATATATTTCTTTAAATGAACTACCGCTTTTTATTTACTTTAGCAAATTTATTTTAAAAAGAAACTATATGTGACTATCTCATTAAAAAAAACCAAACTCCTTTTTCAAATGCATATTAAAATAAATACAAGATGGTACAAAAAAAATGTCTGTTCATGAATCTCGTAAAAACATCACTTGCTATGACCATGCATATCACACTGAGGGAAGCACCAGTAGACATATAACTTAAAAAACACAGAGTTTTCCTTCATCCATGCAACTTTATACCATCTTTCAAAACACAGGAGGGAAGAGGAATCAAAAGGGTCCTTTACTGAATCAAAAGGTTCAGTAAAAACACTGAACACACTTGTTTCATGTTTTGTTCTTAGTAGTATGAGCTGGCTTCTGTCTCCCTCCCCCTCATCAGGAATCCTGTGAAAGCCATCACCCCATCCAACCAGTGACTTCCTGAGCTAGGGGCAGCTGAGCTCTGTAGGGGCAATGCCTTTCCCAGACAAGGACCCTGGGGGTGCTCCCAGGGAATGAGGAGCCACAGACGGATTCCAAGGATGGGAAAAAATGTTCCAATGGTCATCACTTCGATTTCCTAAAAGAGTTGTGGGTGTGTGCTTGTGTGTGTGCGTGGGCATGCACGCCTGTGAAAAATGCTCTATTTGCCTTGTGAATATGCCACTGAGTGTGTATGTGGCCATTGAGACCCAGCTCGTTCCCTTGGATCTAAATTCCCTGCTCCTTAATTGACTTAAGAACAGCGGTCATGGCCAGTTCACCTGGACCAGACACCCCTCACCTCTCTCAGATCTGTGTGAAAACAGCTGTGATCAAATGCTTTTCCAATTCACCGTCTTGTTTCATCATCTGTTTAGCTTACAAAACACGGTCCCCTTTTGGTCATTACCTTTTGCTGCCTTCAATATGCCTGTGCTCTAGGATGTTAATGAAAATTCCTTTATCAGCAATTCATCAAATGTTTGAAACCAGGTCCATAACTCAGAGCACACTGGGGGCTTTCCTAAGCATTGTTGCTTCTTCAAACTCTCTTATTTCTTTTTTGCCTCCTGATCTGTTCTCAGGCATGTGGCTTCTCACTCCTTTCATTGCAAACTTTGGCACAAAAATCGTTCATTCATAAGAAGAAACATCAATATCCTGTTTTCATAGGTTTGTTCTGAAACCCTCCAAATCCATCATCCACATCTACCACTGTCTTCTTGGAAACTTCACGCTGGTCATCATAAACCAGTGGTGTGCTGGCTGAAATACAGCAAGCTGGTTTTTAAACACAGCAGTTATTCAAATGTAAGTTATATAAACCTATAAGGGAATAATCTGCATTAGAAAACAAAGGTAGTAATACTCAAAATCATGACTTCCTAATGACTTTACCACAGTTGACAATGATCTTGGCTCTTGAGGCGATGTTTACATGTGTGCGTGGAGGAAATCCTGTATTAGGCAGTGCTACTAGACTCCTCTTCCCAACTTGGTGTTTAGCGGTATCACATCAGTAGCTTGAACGTGGTTATGGTGAGAGTACTCACACCAAATCTGCCTACACCGCTATAAACAGTTTCTTTAATAATAGATAATTTCCATTAAACCTGGGGTGGGGAGCCTGATGGCTGTGCTAAGATGTCCTCCGTCTATGGGCCATCCAGTCTTTGGTCACTTCCTCCAAGACTGAAGCGATGTTTACTGTGTTATTCATAACGACAAAACGCATCTCCCATCCCTCAACGACTGATGTTACCATGTTTCCTCACAGTTTCTTCCCTGAGTCACCAAAGAATCTGTATCTTTTTCCCCCAAACATTTATTTGTTTATTTACTTGGCTGTGTCAATCTGCACATGGAATCTTTGTTGCATCCTGTGGATCTTTCATTGCCAGGCCCAGGCTTCTCCAGTTATAGTGCTCAGGCTTAGTTGCTCAGCAGCCAGGTGGGATCCTGACCAGGGATCAAACCCACATGCCCTGCACTGCAAGGCAAATTCTTAACCTCTGAACCACCAGGGAAGTCACCAGAATCTGTATCTTAATATTCAGCTTTATATAAGTTTCCCTGGCATTCCGGTAACAGACCTAGGCTATCTCTTGAGTAAGTCTGGTGAACCATTATGGATTAAAATAATTCGGCAGAACCAAGGCAGAAGGAAATGTCATAACAAATGGTCACCCAGGCTAAAGGAAGTAGTTCGGTGCACTGATTTTCTTTGTGTAGGTGGGTTTGACAGCAGTCGCTCTACCGTGAGAAAAATAGGCATTAATCCAACTATCTAATAGTGAAATATATGTACTCATTGGTCTGTTCCAACTATGAACTGTGTCTAGCCATTCTTGTTTCATTCATCCTCCTCAACATCTTTATGATGAACTATTTAAAACCAAAACCCAGATTGTGTTCCATTTAACTCATAAATACTTCAAGATTTTAAAAAACATAATCACCTTCCATTATTTTTTTTTTTTTATTTAGCGAGAGCCGGGGCCCCATTCGGCGCCCGCCCGCCCGCCAGCTGATTCCCGGAGCGCCCGGCGGAGACTGACCCGCGGCCCCTCCACCTTCCATTATTATACCCAACAAAATTAATGATAAAAATGTACCCTCTTATCTCAAAGATATTTTATAGAATTGATTTGTTCCCATCAAAATCTAAACAAGGTCCATGTACAGTATCTGGTTATGTTCTTAAGTCTCTATTATTTGTAGGGAGTTTTTTTTTTTTTTTTAATTACAGATTCTATTTCACTTCTAGTGATCAATCTGTTCAAGTTATCTGTTTCTTCCTGATTCAGTTTTGGTAGGCTGTATGTTTCTAGAAACTTGTCCATATCTTCTAGATTGTCAAATTTGTTGACACAGAATTTTTCATAGTATTCCTTGGATGGCTTTTTTGTATTTCTACCATACTGGTTTTGTTGCCTTATTGCTTCCATTTCTTATTTTGTTACTTGGGTTTGCTCTCATTTCTTTGTGGTGACCCTGGCCAAAGGTTTATCAATTTTGTTTACCCTTTCAAAGAACTAGCTTTTGGTTTTACTGATTTTTTTCTATTGTTTTTTAGCCTCTGTTTTATTTAATGTCTCTTTGATCTTTATGATTTCCTCTTCTGACTTTAGGTTGAAGTCTCTTTTACTCTCCTCCTTTTTACTCTACTGTTACCCTCCTCCTTTTATTCAAGCAACTGATGTTTTTGAAATACTAACTCTTTGGTCCTAGAGAATATCCACATTCTGGATTTATCAGATGGTGTATTTTCATTGCTCTTTAATGTGTTCCTTTATGCCTGCATTCCCTTTAAATTGGTCTTTAGATGTAGAAATGTGTTTAGATACATGTTGGATGCTGTAGGCTAGAACACTCCATGGGTGGGGCTCTGTATTTCCTATTGCATCATATGCCAAGTTCAGATGGCATCAACCTATATTAAATAGTTTGTATAAATATTTCTGGGATGAATAACATCCTAATAAATCTACATTCCACAAAGCAGGGTGAGATGATATATCGATCTGTTAGACAGGCTGGTCAGACACTAGTTTAGAATGACTGTGAGATGATATATAATTCTGGAAAGGATCAAAGAGTATAGTGAACTTTTAGCTTTGAAACTAAAATCCTTGCAAAGTCTCAGCATTTTAATGCAACCCCTTCCCTCCTCTATTTTTTGGCTTCACTGTAAGGCACACAAAATCTTAGTTTTGAGACCAGGAATGAACCTATGCCCCCTGCCTTGGAAGCGTGGAGTCTTAACCACTGGACCACCAGGGAAATCCCTATGTAACTCACTCTGAGGCAAGAAATCTGTCTATCCAGCCAAGAAATCCATTCACCTAGCCCTGCATGCAAAAGTCTGCAGTGATGTACATTCAAGGAGGAGCCCCAGTTCTACACTGCTACAAACCATTCATTCCAAATATCACTCTGAACAGTGCTCCAATGCAGTGGCTCTCAATCACGGACATGTGCCCCCCAGGGGATACTTGGTAATATCTAAAGATGTGTCTGATCATCCAACTAGGAGATGAGTGTACAGCTGACATTGATTGGGTAGAGGCTGAGACTGTGCTGACCACCCTACAATAAACAGCACAGCCCCTGTGGCAAAGGATTGAAAGTGAAGTGTTACAGTCACAGGACTGTTAAAGTCACAGTCCTGTCTGACTTGTGACCCATGGACTGTAGCCTGCCCAGCTCCTCTGTCCATGGAATTCTCCAATACTGGAGTGGGTAGCTATTCCCTTCTCCAGGGGATCAAACCCAGGTCTCCTGCATTGCAGGCAGATTCTTTACCGTCTGAGCCACCAAGGGAAAGGATTATCTAGTCCCAGCTCTCAATATCGAGGGGGTGACAAATACTTCTCTAAGGCAGAGCACAGCTCTGCTGAATGAGCCTGGTACATGGAAAACACCACAGTCTAATTACCAAATTAACTTTAATGCGCATCCCCAAACACTCCATGCATCTGTTGCTCTGAGATTACCGTGCTGGGATCTTACACGTGCAGACAGTAAAAAATTTTTATGATCTCACCTTATCTATTTTTGAGAGTATGTTGGTGAAATGCTAATTCAATTATGAGAGAATAAACCATCGGGAAGAGAGTTCACGCTATGTGCCAGGCGCAATTCACAGCAGGGACCACGATGAGCGAGGACACAGAACTGCAAAGGTGGGACTCACCTGACTGTGTCTGAGTTCTCGTCCACAGAAAACAAAACCACATCTTTTCTCCTGTTTTCATTGACTAGGTTCTGAGAAGGCAGGGAACAGGCCACGGAGTCTGTGCTCTGCAGTGTTTGTGAGGATAGCGAACAAACAATTTATATGTTTTATTCACATTACTGGGTCAACCAGGCTCTCTGTAAAGTGTCTCCCATGTGATACTCAAACAACAGTAACACCACCATGGTATGTCATCAGGGAAATGCAAATTAGAACAACAATGAGATATTACCACACACCTATCCAAATACCCCAACCCAGACCACTGACATCACCAAATGCTGACAAAGATGTGGAGCAATGGGAACTCTGACTCATTGCTGGTGAGAATACAAAATGGTACGTACGGCTTGTTTGGAAGACATTTCAGTAGTTTCTTTTCTTTTTTTTTGCAAACTAGTTCTGAGTGATTTTTATCTTACTTTATTTTTAAATTAATTCTTTTTGGAGCATAGATGCTTTACAATGTTGTGTTAGATTGGAATTGACATAGAAACACTATGTATAAAATAGATAACTAATGAGAACCTACTGTCTAGCTCAGGAAACCCTATTCAGTACTCTGTGGTGACCTAAATGGGAAAGGAATCCAAACAGAGGGGATATATGTGTATATATATAGCTGGTTTACTTTGGTCTATGGTAGCTTCTTACAAAGCTAAAATACTCTTTCCATACAATCCAGCAATCACTGTCCTTTGTATTTACACAAGGGAGTTGAAAATTATGTCATGAAAGCCGGTACACAGATGTTTAGAACAGCTTTATTCATAATTGCCAAAATTGGAAGCAACAGGGATGCTCTTAGGTAAGTGAATGGATAAACTGTGATACGTCCGGACAATGGAATATTATTCAGTGTTTAAAAATAAATGAGCTATCACGTCCATGAAAAGATGTGGAGGGGCCTTAAATACAGAGGGAAAGAAGCTGGTGTGAAAAGGCTACATGCTATATGATTCCAACTACAGACATTCCGGAAAAGGCAAAGCTATGGAGACAACAGAAATGTCAGCGGTTGCCAGGGGTTGGGAGGGGGTCTGAATACACGGAACACAGGTTTTCAGGACAGTGAAGCTACCGGTAAGATAAAATAATGGTGTATACATTTGTCCAAACACAGAATGTACAACAAACACACAGAGTAAACCCTAGGGTAAACTAAGGACTTGGGGTGATTATGAGTTGCCCGTGTGGGTTCATCAGTTGTAACAAAGGTACCACTTGGTGGGGATGTTGACAATGATGGAGGCTGTGCATGGGCAAGGACAGGGAGTAGATGGGAAATTTACGTACCTTCCTCTCAATTTTGTGGTGAACTGAAAAACTGCTCTAAAAATTTAAGTCTTGGGAATCCCCTAGTGGACTAATGGTTAGAACACGAACTTAGCACTTTCACTGCTGGAGCCTAGATTCTATCCCTGAATGGGGAACTAAGATCCTGCAAGCCGTGTGGCAAGGCCAAAAAAAAAAAAAAGCTAAAGAGAATTAAAATCTATTAAATATTCAAGTCTTAAAAAACAATAAAGATGCAACAATGTCACTGAATAGGTGCTATGACTCTTCTCTATTTTTAAAGACGTGAGAAAGCACAGAACAGCAAAGTAACACGCTCACAATCACACAGCAGCTAAGTGGCAGAGTTAGTGTTTGATTCGTGCAGTCTGATTCCCGAGTTAGAACAACTAGTCTATTCCATGTCCCAGTAAAGGGACTGGTGCTCCATCACAAAGTCAACACTTGGAATTATTGTCCCTGATTTCGTACTTTTCTACGGTCGGGGCATTGTCTGGGTGTAACACACAGACACACACGCATGCGTGCACAAAGACCACCTACTCCTAATTTGATAGGCAACCAGTCTACTCCTGAATCAGGAACCACTGATGCAAAAGAATGTATTAATAATAAAAATCAAAGAGGGCAAAAGAGCCCATCCATCAAATCTGTAATGCTCCTTAAGTAACTCCTTGCAGGTATTTGTGGCCTCCTTGAGAGACTCCGTGGCCAGTCATGAGGAACTTTAGGTGGAAGATGGCTTTGGTGCAGCTGGCCCATCAATATTTGATGAGCTGACCTAGTAACTCGCCCCTAAAGGAGCCCTGAGTCTCTCAGTAGCACTGCTTTCCTGGCAAGAAAGAAAAAACTTCTTAATAACCAGCCAAGAAGGCAATTTTACCACCAAGCTCTGGGTGGGGGTAGCACCACATCACAGCTGCTGTCTTGGCCCCCACTTCCCATCCTGGTATCCCCAGAGTTCATTTTTCTTTTGTTCTTACATGGCGGTGCAATTCAGGTCACAGGGACCAACCATTGCTGCTTTCTAATTCTTGTACAAACTTCTCAAGATGCCTTTCTCAGCTGCAGCAGAGAGTCCCTGGAGGGTGATCAAGAGAAACTTCAAAAATAGTTGTTTCTATAAACAACTTATACAAACAAACAACCCAATCAAAATATGAGCACAAAACCTCAATAGGTATTTCTCCAAAGAAGACATATGGATAGGCAATAGCACAGAAAAAGATGCTTCACATCGCTGATTATTAGAGAAATGCACATCAAAATTACAGTGAGGTATCACCTCATACCTGTCAGAACAGCCATCATCAAAAAGTCTACAAATAATAAATACTGGGGAGGGTGTGGAGAGAAAAAACCCTCCTCCACTGCTGGGGGGAATGTAAGTTGGGCAGCCACTATGGACAAGAGTGGATCTTCAGCACTGGAAGCACAGAATCGTAATCACTGAACCACCAGGCAAGTCCCCACGGGCATATATCTTGAAAAGATATATGGGTTCGATCCCTGAGTTGGGAAGATCCCCTGGGGTAGGGGATGGCAACCCACTCAAGTATTCTCGCCTGGAGAATCCCATGGACTGAGGAGCCTGGTGGGCTACAGTCCAAAGGGTTGAAACAGTCAGACACGACTAAGCACACACACACCTGCCTGGAAGGAATCACCACTCTATGTCAACCTAGTATAGTTAAACTTGTACTCATCAGAACTACCACATCCATGACCATTGGTTCAAGAGTAAGTCATGACCTCAGATTCTTCCTTGACCCATCTGAGTTCTTTACAGATTTTTCTGATCTACTAACAGGAAAGAAGTTCCCTTTCCAAGGGTCATTCAGCTGGGAGGTTGTGAGTCTGTTGGTGGCATCTGGTCTACTATGTAGAAATTTCCTAAGAAAGTGATGCAGAAACCTGACGACATCATTCAAACCCCCGAGCTGGCTCTGCCTGAAACTAGATATCAACTTGGGGCTTTTTGGCTAGGAGAGTGAATCAATTTCCCTTTTTTAAAAATGTAAAGTAACAAAAAATTACCTACCTTAACCATTCTTTAAAATCTACTTTTCACGGAAAGAAAGATTTTTAAAAATTCTATAGTGCTTTGCAGTTTTCAAAAGTTCCACACACATGATTTTAATATAATCCCATAATAACCCCAGTTTTCCCCCGTCCCTATATTCCCCATCCCCATTTTTGTCTCCCCCCAGTAGCCACCAGTGTGTTCTCGCTATCTCTGAGTCTCCTTTCTTAGCTATTTCTTAAATGTACTGTTTAGTGGCATTAAGTATATTCACTGTGTTGTACAACTCTCACCACCATCCATATTCAAAACTTTTTCATCATCCCAAAGTGATGGGATGTACCTACTAAGAAATAACTTCCATTCCCTCTCCCCCAAGGCCCTGGCAACCACCAGTCTACTTTCTAGCTCTATGAAATTGATTACTCGTGAGTACTTCATACAAGTGGAATATACAAGATTATGGACTCCTGGAACTTCCCAAAGCGGAGGGGGAATAGAAAACCCCTGCCGTGATCTTGAAGACTCTTAAGAAGGAAGATGGGGATGAAGGTGACAGTGATGAAGCCACCATCCTTGCTAGTATAAACATGGACATGGGAGTAGATCTCTAATACTGGACACGAAGCCCCTGTAGTGTTCTCAAACACTGAAGAAGAAGAAACAGCCCTTTTAGAACCAGATAAGAATCCAAAGAAAATAAGAGCACAGACCGTCAGTGCAACAAGGTTAAAGTCCCAAGTAAAAAGCCAGTGAAAAAGAGAAAAAAGAAGACAGAGCTACTTGGAGTTCACATAGTTGTATATTTCTGTATATAAGTATTAAAAAGGCATTTATTCAGTGCTGGCACCCCACTCCGGTACTCTTGCCTGGAAAATCCCATGGATGGAGGAGCCTGGTAGGCTGCAGTCCATGGGGTCGCTAAGAGTCGGACACGACTGAGCGACTTCACTTTCACTTTTCACTTTCATGCATTGGAGAAGGAGATGGCAACCCACTCCAGTGTTCTTGCCTGAGGAATCCCGGGGATGGGGGAGCCTGGTGGCCTGCCGTCTATGGGATCGCACAGAGTCGGACACGACTGAAGTGACTTAGCAGCAGTAACAACAAAAAATTGGTCCTTTTGTGATTGGTTTATTTTCCCTAGCATAAGTTCCTCAAGGTTCATATATGTTGCAGCATATGTCAGAATTTCCTTCTTAAGCTGAATAATATTCCCTTGTGTGGATAGACCACATTCTGTCTATTCATCTGCTGATGGACACATACGTTGCTTCCACATTTTGGCTACTGAATAATGCCTCTATGAACACTGGTATCCAATATTTCTCTGAGTCCTTGCTTTCAGTTATTTCATGTGTAGTCCCAGAAGGTGTGTTGCCAGATGACTGAATTTCCTTTTGATTTTGCTTGAACAGTTTCAGTTGCAATTCTGTTGAGGACAACTAAGAGAATCCTAACTAGTACCAATAACATCTCCAATATCCATGGTATTGAGGGTGTCAGAATATTCCCCAGTAGAAATTGGGTCCGGCTTGTTTTTAACCACATCTCAGTAATCATTTTGGATAGAGAATTTGGATATCATTTGGATATCAAACTTTAACATTTTTTAAATAGGAGTACACTTCTAAAACTTCAGGAACTGTTGTGACTGCTCTGTTTGCCACAGAAATTAGGAACAACACATCCCCATGTCGGTGTGGCAGAACGCAAGCAGGGTAGATGATTTATTCATTTTTTTCCTGGCTTCAAACTCAGGTTTTGACCACAGGGCCTTTGCATATGTTGTTCCTGCTTCCTAGAACACTTCTTATTCAGTTTTCTTTTTTTTGGCGGGGGGGGGGGATTGGCTTATTCTGATCATTTGAGAGACCCTGACCACCGTGTTTTACTGACACAGCTCCCTATTTTAGTTTCCTTATAGCACAGACTGTTAAGCGAAGGCTGTTATTTATGTTTTTGTTTATTTTTTGCAGTGTCTCTTCCCAGTTCAATATGAGCACCATGAGAACAGGGACCTTGCCTGTCTTGTTTGTGGCTGAATTTCCCCAGTTAAAAAAGGTATTCCATAAACATGTATAAATGATGTGAATGAACATGCGTTGAATGAATATTGCAGACACAATTGTGATCATTGTGCTAAATGTTGCACATAAACTGCTGAATCCCCCAGCATCAGGATTCCTGTGAGCTCCCCACTCGGGGAAGGAAGCAGAATGTTACGTAGAAGAACAAATGCTGGGGGAACAGATGGGTGAAACAGGGTTGATGTCGATGTGGTAGGTACTATGACTGGGCAGGACCCTACAGTCCTTGCCCATCATGTCCTCTGCCTGACTTTCATCTGTAGAAAAATTTTAGCCAAACAGCAAGTTTAATCAGAGAAGTGAGAAAACACCAAAGCACAGAAAAGCAGTCACACAGGATGAAATAATAATAGTTTAGCCATCAAAGTTAAGGACCTTTAGTGCCTCTTCAAGGGCTATAGATAATATTCTGAGCCATCTCCTGGGAGCTGTCTCGTAGCTACAGAAACCCCCACCAGGTGGAAGAAGTTAACTACCTGATGACCAGACTGTAGCCATGACATAAGCTGCCAGAATTTTGAGAACTGGCCTTAATAAAATGGGAACAAATTGACCCTGGAACTGAAGATCAACTGTACCTAACCAATCAAGATGACACTAATCAGACCACCTATGGCTAACTGCAGGATGACTGTCAGAGCTGACTGTGCTGTTTCCGCATGTAGCCCCCTCCCTCTGTCTATAAATGCTTTTGCCCCCTGATTGTCAGTGATGGGGAGCCAGCCTTTGGACACAAGTCAGCCTTACTCTGGCAACCCAGGGTTGCCAGCGTCCAAAAGCAAACATTCCTTTCCACCAACCTTGCCTCTTTATTGGCTTTACAGCAATGAGAAGTCAGATCCCACTTAAGGTAAGAGTAACACACAGTAGTCAATGGTCTTCAACGGATGGTCCAAGGATGTCTAGGGCTCCCCGAAACCCTTTCTGCTGTCCATGAGGTCAGCCCTCTTTCATCCATCTATCTCTGAGAGGTTGGATGTTCTATACACAATTCAACTGTATCAAATCAGTTTGTTTTTTTTTAAAAAATGTTTAGGTCAAGTTGTGTGGCATTTGTGATCTCAGGTCCTTGACCAGGGGTGGAACCCATGCTCCCTGCATTGGAACCACAGATTCTCAACCACTGGACAACCAGAGAAGTCCCAACAACAAGTCTGAACACACAATCTGAGAGGAGAACCCAGGTGCCTTCTAATACACCAGGTCTACAAAAATGTAAAGTGAAGCTTTTCTCATTAAGTTTGCTTTTAATCTTGCAAAAATAGTTATTTCTCACCAAGTACCTTATTTTCATAGGCTTGTATTTGTATTTTAACTGGATTATTATTATACAAGTTATCATAAAATTATTTTCAAAAATTAGGTTTTAATTTATAATACTGTAGATACTCAGAGTAGGCTATAGCAACTCACTCCAGTATTCTTGCCTGGAGAATCCCATGGACAGAGGAACCTGGTGAGCTACAGTCCAGAGGGTTGCAAAGAGTTGGACACGACTGAGGAGACACAGCATGCATGCATTATAAACACTCATGGATATAACCCAAGTAAAAGACAGCTTTTTGTGGTTCTCAATAATTTTTAAATATACTGAGAGCAAACACTTGGAGAACCAGTGGTCTAAATACCCAATAACAAACATGGATGATTCTGGAAGACTTAGTGCCACATAAACAAAGCGAGAAACAGAATGAGCAAATGAATAAAACAAGAGGGGGCATCTACAGATCAGTGATGAAGATGGTCTGGGGCTGGGCATAATCACAGCTTTGTAAATCTGAAGTCCAACAGAAAATGTAAATAAAATGACACGACTGAGCGATATTCATAAGGGACCCTGATGGAAAAGGGAGAGACAGTCCTACTAGGGGGTGTGAACAATCTGTTCAGCGTTCATGGAGAAGGCTGAGTTTGGGTCTGGTGTTGTGATGAGCAGATCTAGAAACCGACCACATTTATTAAAGCAGAGCTGTGTGGCTCCTACGATACCCAAGGACGTCCCAGCATAAACTCTGGGCTTAGTGGAACGTGCTCCCTACTTGCCCTGTGCATTGCTAATTGTTGTGACAAGATGTTACAAGGCCATGCGTGTAATAGCTATAGGGAACAGACACCCCAGTGTTCTTGAGATAGCGTGGAGTTCAGACTTCCTTCCCTGTCGTCTGACCATGTGTCAAATCAATGTATCCCCAGTCTGGGTCCAGAAAACACGATCTCCTTAGCTCAGACATCACCAAGAAATCACTGGACAAAGAACTTGTGCATCTAGCTTCATGTTAGGATAACGAGATGAAGTCCTCAGTGTATTATTTATGTAGCATCCTTATGCTACTGGCGGAGCCATGTAGCAGTTAAGCACATGGGCTTTAACCTGTGATTGATGGGAATTTAATTCAAACTCTGCTGCTAATTAGCTGTGGGCGTCCCAGGTGGTACAAGTGGCGAAGAACCCACTTGCCAATGCAGGAGACTTAAGACATACATAGGTTCAATCCCTAGGTTGGGAAGATCCCCTGGAGGAGGGCATGGCAACCCACTCCAGTGTTCTTGCCTGGAACTGAAGCAACTTAGAATGCACACACTCTAATTAGTTGTACAACCTTAGGCAAGTGGCTTAACTTCTCTGAGCCTCAGTTTCCAAATATGTGAAATGGGGCTACTAGCAGAACTGCTGCTTGGGTTAACTGAGTCAATGAGTCATCAGGTGAAACATTTTTTAACTTTTTAGCTGAGCGCTTTTCACTTTATTGGAGTAGAGCTGATTTACAGTGTTAATTTCAGGTGCACAGCAAAGTGATTCAGTTATGCAGACACATATATTCAGTCTTCTCCAGATCCTTTCCCCAAATATGTTATCACAGAATATTGAGTAGAGTTCCCTGTGCTATACAGTGAAAGTGAAAGTGTTAGTCACTCAGTCCTGACTGTTTGCAACTCCATGGACTGTAGCCCGCCAGGCTCCTCTGTCCATGGGATTCTCCAGGCAAGAATACTGGAGTGGGTTGCCACTCCCTTCTCCAGGGGATCTTCCCAACCCAGGGATTGAACTTGGGTCTCCTGCACTGCAGGCAGATTCTTTACCGTCTGAGCCACCAGGGCTTTGTTTACTTATTTTATATATAGAAGTGTATATATGTTAATCCCAGATTCCCAATTTATCTCTCCCTCTCAATAACACATGTATTTTAAAAACCCGTTGAAAAGAGGAATTGATGTCTCATCAGTAAGTTCACATGTAGCATCAGGCCCAGTTCTGTCCACCCTGAAACACATATCCTTCTGAATTAACATCTCTTTCCCTAAGCACGTGGACATCAAGTCATGGAAACTGTAGGCTCGGCGACTGCAGACAGGATGGTCCTGGAGCCTGCACAACACAGACACCATTGAACTTTCCTCTCTCTCCCTGTCTGTAGCTCTGTCTGAGCTATTGTTGGAAAAACCTGTGGGTTAATTGCGAAGCAACTCCAGACCAAAATAAAAGACTCCTGGAATATACGCTCAGGTGCCTTCCACTTCAATCTTGTTAATTGTCATCACGTTATTTCATTTCTGCACAAGTAAACCAGTGGCCCAGAAGATGCAAGCTTTATCCACCAAGGCCCCAGAAAGGGCAGGGCTAAGCCGCAGAGCCTTCACTGCACATTTGCTTGTGTCACAGAAGATGTCGACTCTAATCAAAGAGAAAAGGCTGGGGCTTAACCATGCTTTTTCCCCAAGGGTGAGGTCTTCCGGTACCTGAATCTCAATGTTCTTCCCCGAAACTTTCGATGCAGCCTAATCCCGAGGTCCCTGGCTTACAGGTTTATTCTGGTCTTTGAGGCTAAGCTCCTTTGGTAGCTGATGTACCTCCTTTTGTATCTGTCGGAGACATGCCTCCCTGGCATTACATGAAGCTTTGCATAAATAGTACAGTCGCAACACATACAATGCCACCCCGGCTCATCTAAACTATAAAGACCAAATCTCATTTCCATAAAATTGTCTTCATCATTAGAAGGACAGAATTACCAGGTAAGCCATGAAAAATTTTGATCAATAATGTCTGCAATGTCTACACTAACATCCTCTCGCCAATTTTATTATGAAAAGTTCCAGTGTACAGAGAAGTTGAAAGACTTGTACAGTCAGCACTCAGATGCCCATTACCTAAATTCTACTGTGAGCATCACATTCTATTTCATGCTATATCCATCCCTTCATCCATCCATTCATCAATCTTTGGATGCCTTTCTGTTTCAGTACAATTAGCCCCTAAACACTTTAGCATGCAAATGTTTCACTTGAATTCAATATTTTTAAAGGTTCTTTTTTGTTTTCTTTTGAAGCACAATGTACATACCATGAGATGCACAAATCACAGCAGTAACATTTGGTACCCATCTATGCAACCTATTGAAAAGCAGAGACATTACTTGGCCAACAAAGTTCTGTCTAGTCAAGGCTATGGTTTTTCCTGTGGTCATGTATGGATGTGAGAGTTGGACTGTGAAGAAGGCTGAGTGCCAAAGAATTGATGCTTTTGAACTGTGGTGTTGGAGAAGACTCTTGAGAGTCCCTTGGACTGCAAGGAGATCCAACCAGTCCATTCTGAAGGAGATCAGCCCTGGGATTTCTTTGGAAGGAATGATGCTAAAGCTGAAACTCCAGTACTTTGGCCACCTCATGTGAAGAGTTGACTCACTGGAAAAGACTGATGCTGGGAGGGATTGGGGGCAGGAGGAGAAGGGGACGACAGAGGATGAGATGGCTGGATGGCATCACTGACTCGATGGACGTGAGTCTGAGTGAACTCCAGGAGTTGGTGATGGACAGGGAGGCCTGGCATGCTGCGATTCATGGAGTCGCAAAGAGTCAGACACGACTGAGTGACTGAACTGAACTGAACTGAACTGAATCCCTATCAAGGCACAGAACATGACTATCACCCCCAGAAAGCTCCCTCATGGCCCCTTCCCAGTTACAATTCATCCTATCCCCTAGACACATTCAGTGTCTTGATTTTTTTTTCTGCCATAGATTAGATTGCCTGTTATAAAACTTTCTAAACATGGAATCATGGGGTTCTCTGGTGGCTCAGTGGTAAAGAATCTGCCTGCCAATGCACGAGACGCAGGTGTGATCCCTGGGTCAGGAATAACCCCTGCCGAAGGAAATGACAACCGAATCCAGTATTCTTGCCTGGAGAATTCCATGGACAGAGGAGCCTGCCGGGTTACAGTCTATGGGGGCACAAAAAGTCAGATATGACAGCGACTAAACAGCAACAACAGACACGGAATCATACAGGAAGTTGTCTTTTATGTATGACATCTTTCACTCAGAAGAGTGCCTTTGAGAATCGTATGTGCATTTGCATGAACTAGCTGCCTGTTCCTTTCTACTGCTGAGTAGGGTTTCCCTGTATGAATATACTAACAGTTTATTTATTTATTCTATTGATGACGCCTTAGCTATTTTTGATTTATGGCTATTATGAATATAGCTGCTACACATATTTTAATCAAGTCTTTTTGCGGGTATCTTAGGGTTTTAATGGACTGTGTTTGTTTAAAAAATATCAGTTAAAGATAATTTCAACCACAAATCAAAGAAAATTGAATCAAAGGTGGGGAGGTAGTCCCATTGTTAATTCTGCTGCTTATTGTTTCAAGGCCAAGGTGCATTCAGTCTTTGTATTTGGTCATCTTCAGTGGCTTTTGCACTTTGTCTTAAATGCTCATGCTCACAAAAAGGTTGCCACAGCTCCTGATGTCACATCTTCACACTTTAAAGTGCAAAAGCAGAAAGCAGGAGTGAGTGCAAAACTGGCAATGCAGGAGAGCTATCTGTTTATGCCTTTCTCTCTGTGCATTTCCCAGAGTGAGTGAAGTTGCTCAGTCATGTCCGACTCTGCGACCCCATGGATTGTAACCTGCCAGGCTCCTCCATCCACGGGATTTTTCCAGGCAAGAACACTGGAGTGGTTTCTATTTGCCTCTCCAGGAGATCCTCCCAACCCAGGAATAGAACTTTGGTCTCTGGCACTGAAAGCAGACTCTTTATTGTCTGAACCACTAGGGAAGCCCTATGCTCCCCTAAGAGCCCACAAAACGTGTAGCTAGTAAAGCCTCTTCTGTTGAGGGGGGATTCAGACTCATGGTCCCCTAAGTGAGTGAGTGACGTCACTCAGTTGCGTCCAACTCTACGATCCCCTGGATGTAGCCTGCCAGGCTCCTCTGTCCATGGGATTTTCCAGGCAAGAATAATGGAGTGGATTGCCATTTCCTTCTCCATTCCCAGAAGGTACCTGTATATTTAAATCACCAGAAATGGGTTCTATGGTGATCTCTACCATGAAAGGAAGAAAATGCTTGGTAATGACATTGGCTAGCTGATCAAAAAAAGTCTGCTACGGAAGTTTTTAACAAACTTTCAACTTTAACAGAGAACTTGTCCAACTTGCTACAGATCACGCTGTACATGTGATAAGGCTTACATAGCTTTGTATTACCAGCACCCAAACTGTCTTGGGAGTGTAGGCACAGTACAAAGTTGGTCTACTCGAGGGAAGTTATCATCTTGTCTTTTGTTCTGCTGGGACTCAGGAACAGCTAGCAGTTTGTCCACTCTATTGACCTATCCTATTTTCTTAATTGCTTTATGGTCTGGGTTTCCTCAGCAGAATGTGGAGCAGTCAATTTCATCTGTTGTATTGACTCTTCTATTCGCTGTGATAAATACGGCTCAAGAAGTGTTCGCTGAGTGAATGAATGTCGTCTATTAGGAAGACGCAAGGAATGAATGCCCAGCCTAGGGACTTTCCTGGTGGTCTAGTGGTTAAGACTCCACCTTCCAAAGCAGTGGGTGTGGTTGGGGAATTACTAAGGTCCCACATGCTGTGGGGTGCAGCCAAAAAATTTTTTTAATAATAAAATATGTAAATTTGAAAAATGAATGGCCAGTCTGCACAATGAAGACATGGAAAGAACCCCAGTTCTTACGATTTTTGTCATTGTCACCTCTTGCTGCTCACAATGGTCTCTCCCAGATGAATATCCAATACATAGACTTGTTTTCTGGGGTGTAGACTTTGCATCTCGGGTCAAATCAGACCTTTTAAATCTGAAGCACTGAACAAATTGTGTCCTCATACCCTCTCTTCACCATCTTCCAGATGGATGGAAATCAAAATAAGACAAGGTCATGAAATAAGTGGCAGGAAGTCGTTTCTGGCCATAGATGAGTTACTTTCTCTCTGTGATACAGTTTCTGTGTCTTACAATGAACAGAATAATAAAGCCTACATTCCAAATCCTTAGGAGAGTTAAATGAGGATGTCTTACTAAGGTGTTCAGAATACAGTGGGGCAGGTATATAGACTGCTTGGTAAACATAAATAGAAATGGGTTTTCCCCATAATTACTGCTTTGATCTCCCTCAAACTATCCAATTAGAAAACTCATAAATATTTCTGGGTGCCTGGGTGTTGTTTAATCGCTCAGTCGTGTCCAACTCTTCAGGATTGCATGGACTGTAGCCCGCCAGACTTCTCTGTCCTTAAGATTTTCCAGGCAAGAATATTGGAGTGGTTTAGGGGTACCCTAAACTTGGATGGGTCCACTCTCCCTTCATGGATGGAACCAACGCTTCTGTCTTTGCAAGAGAGGGATTTAGCTCTGTCTTTGTGTGCTGGACAGGGTGGTGGCACTTCTGACTATTCTGCTTGGTGGTTATTCAGTTTGGGCAAGACTCTGAGCCCAGAAACTTCAGGAAAGGCAAAGTTAACTTAGATCACACAAGTGGCAATGCTGCCGTCTGCACTGTTTCTCTGGCTGCAGGAATGGCAGAGGCTGGAAGCAGTCTGTCCTTTGAAGCGGCTTTATCTCCATCACCTCTTGGCTATCTGTAAGGAGGACAAAGTCGTGAATCCTGGACCACACACCGCTGGCCACTGAGAATGTGTGGGTTTTGCCAAAGGGAGGTGGGGCATAGTGTCTGAAAGTATTTGTCCAGTTGAAAAGCCCTCGCGTCCCCCAGACAATTCTATGGTGAAAAGAAGTCTCTCCCGTGCCTACGTCTCATTTTTGTAACTGTCATCTCCTCTAATCAGTATTTCCCTTCCTCTCCAAGGAGCAGAATTTCCATTATAATTGGAGATGTCAAGGTTGCCCTGAAAGAGCCAGAATCTTTTCCTCGCGGTTCCCCAGGACTCACTGCACATTTACTAAGTAACATACAGACCAAGATGTCATACCTGCAAAGCTAGGAGTCTTTTCCAGAGGTTAAGAGGTAGGGCTGCAGAAAGTGTCTATAGAGCATGCTTCCTTTCTCCCTGACAAGTGCAGAAGAAAAGGAAATAAGACAAGATTTTCCGTTTTAGAATAGGTCATGGGATTTGGTCTGAGAAATGAACCAATGTGATTTTCATTCCTGGTGTAGCCTGTCTCCTGACTCTCCCCCACATTTGGGATTTGGGGAAAGAAGGGAGGTTTATCTATACTCATTCCCTCCTGCCAACACCTCCCCACTCTCCACCTTTCCATTTGCTGTTCCCTCTGCCTGGAACAGTCTTTCTCCCACGGGCGGGTGTCTGCACAAATGTCACCTCCCCTGAAAGACCACGACAGCACTGGGCGCTGCTCATGTCCACCTGCCTCTGTGTCTCCCCTTCTGCATCATGTTTCCTCCGGGCCCCTCCCTCTTCCTGCTCATCCTCTATTGAGTCATTATTGTGTATTCTGCCTTGACAATAGACCATCCTTGAGAGCACTTGGCAGGATCTCAATGCCTATACTACTGCTTGGTTCAGCCGGGGTTCAGTGTGCAGGCTTGTTCAATGATGTGGGACCGAGAGTTCAGACAACCACACACTCCTGGCTTTTGACTTTTCAAAAACGGAGGCATGGGACTTCCCTGGCGCTCCAGTGGTTGGGAGTCTGCCTGCCAATGCAGGGACATGGGTTTGATCCCTGGGACAGGAATATCTCATAGACCGAAGGGCAACTAAGCCGGTGCACCACCACTACTCAGCCTGTGCTCTAGAGCCCACACCTGCAGCTACTGAAGGTGCGGACACTCCAGAGTCTCCAGAGTCCAAGCAGCAGACACTCCAGAGTCTCCAGAGTCCAAGCAGCAGACACTCCAGAGTCTCCAGAGTCCAAGCTGCAGACACTCCAGAGTCTCCAGAGTCCAAGCAGCAGACACTCCAGAGTTTCCAGAGTCCAAGCTGCAGACACTCCAGAGTCTCCAGAGTCCAAGCTGCAGACACTCCAGAGTCTCCAGAGTCCAAGCAGCAGACACTCCAGAGTCTCCAGAGTCCAAGCTGCAGACACTCCAGAGTCTCCAGAGTCCAAGCAGCAGACACTCCAGAGTTTCCAGAGTCCAAGCTGCAGACACTCCAGAGTTTCCAGAGTCCAAGCTGCAGACACTCCAGAGTTTCCAGAGTCCAAGCAGCAGACACTCCAGAGTCTCCAGAGTCCAAGCTGCAGACACTCCAGAGTTTCCAGAGTCCAAGCAGCAGACACTCCAGAGTCTGTGCTCTGCAACAAGAGAAGACACTGCAATGAGAAGCCCCTGCAACTAGAGAGCAGTCCCCGCAACTCGAGAAAAGCCCACATAGCAATGAAGACCCAGCACAGCCAAAAATAAGGAAACAAATAAAACTATTTTTTTTAAAAACTGGAAGGAGATGCAGGAAAGGTTTGTGATGAGCTCTTGCGGGGAGTGGTGAGGGGCGTGGGGATGGTCTGGAGACAGCTACACAGAGGGAAGAGGAAAAAGGACTTTTCTTTGTCTTTTCACATTGTGATGACTTTTGAAATATTTTCTTTTTTCACAAAATAATGACATAAAGAGAGAGTCATGGTATAGGGGCAGGGGCTTCCCAAGTATCTGATGAATGCACACAAGTAACACAAGCAGGTGAGCCTGGGAGTCGAGATGAGCACCAACTGCCCAGGAGGTGTGACAGGCAGGGTCCCACCTGGTGGGGAGCATGGCCGGACCCTTCTCACCCCAGCCATCAGTCACCTGTGGAAACCCTTGGTCAAATGCCAGGCCAGGGGTCCATAACTCACTACCCCAACTCCTTGGCTGTCTACCTGTCCAGGGAGGGGGCCTGCTAGCAGGACCCGGAAGGGGACAGCCATGGGCCAGCAGAAAGGCAGCAGGGAGCTACTGGGATGCAGAGTGGCCACAGATGGGTCAGTGGGTCACAGAGGATCAAGTCACAGGCCTTCTCCAGTCTGGGGAGAAAGAGACAGCAAGCCTCACTAAGAGTGCTTGCCAGCTGCCTGGCAAGGGATGTCTCAGTGGGCATTCTATGCCCACCCACGGTTCTCTCCCTCTCAGCATCCCAGAGCCTGCCAAGGTCCTTTAATCCTGCTCAGGGAGACTCCCACAACCATCCTGCCTCATTGCCCCCTCTGGCAACTCAGTGGAAACTATGGTTTCCAAGGGTCACATCCATCTGATGGAAGCCGGCCTGGAGCCAGAGAGCTTTGGGTTCTCTGCCAAGCAACTCCGGCGATGCAGAAAATGCAAGATGAACCTTCTGGATGACAGGCTCCAGGAATTTACAAAGGCGGGGGGTGAGGCGGAAATCAGAATGGGCCTACCTAGATAACATATGAGAGACACTAGCCTGGGAAAAAGATACAGGGTGGAAGGCACCCACATTTTGACATGCATTTATTTTAAATCAGCAAAGATTCTTGCTTCGTGGCCAAATGCATCAGCAGTTCGCCAGGTACCTGACTGTCTTTGAAGGTCTCTTTTGGTTGCTGTTTCCTCTGCCTGGAAATGTATTCAAAGGGTGGTTGCTTTTGGGACCCATCAACAAAGAGGGATCCCAGATTTCAAAAGAAGAGTGTTACAAAACAAAAAGAAGTTGATAAATACCAGATGAAGGAGGAAAACTGACCCAGGAGCCCTATTCTTTCCCCACCCTGCCACACCAAATACACCGACACCAGCCACCCCTGCATCAGCATCCTCTTTATGGGTCCAGACAGAAGACCCATCTCGAGAGTGCCGACTAGCATCCTAAAAACAATTTCTAGCCTTCCTATAATGTTCATTAGGCCTCCATCTACTTTTTTTTCGCTCATCAGTGAAGACTAAGGTGTAATGAAAATGTGACAACACAGGGAAGCGGAGGGCCTTCCCTGCTGATCTAGTGGTTAAGACGTCCCCATCCAATGCGGGGGGCTCAGGTTCAGTCCCTGGCAGCAGAGCTAAGATCCCACATGCCTGGAGGCTAAAAAACCAACACATAAAACAGAAGCAATATTGTAACAAATTCAATAGAATGTGTACTTTAATGTGCACTTTAAATGTGGTGCACATCAAAAAATATCTTAAAAAAAAACAGGAATGGGGAGAGGGTCATTCTGTTTGACCTGCTGATAACAGAATACGATCTTTTTTAGCAAGAAAATGTGCTCAGGCCTGTGTCATGGTACAGAAAGCCTCATTGGCCTTATTTTGAAGGATTATCACAAAATATCCCGTGAGCCCTCTGAGCAAGATGGGTCCCTCCCAACCATCTAACCTCCTTCTGGATATCTCCTTGCCGGGTCCGTGGCCACCCCGTTCTCCGAGCTACTAGCTGTAAGATGGGTGAGTTATCTGGATGCTCTGCAGTGAATCAGCCTGGTCCTCACACACCCATGATTCTCTCTTCTCTCATCCTCTTTCTCACTCTCATGCATTCATCCCACAGATATCTCCCAAAGCTCCAATGTAACCTGGGTACCAGACTGACAGAGGGGAACTTGTCAGCCAGGAAGCCGACCCTCAAAAACTTTGCTTCATGTTGGGAGACAAATAACCACGAAACTCAACTATGTTGGCAAGCAATTCTGTGACGCAGAAATGCAGGGTGCCACGGGATCCCCTCTGAGGGAAAACCGGGGGGCTGAGGCGGGAGTCAGCCTTGCAGGGTGAACTGGAGTTGACCTGACTGTCTCATGAAACACCCAGGATTAAAGGCTTTTCTTGTCTGACCCAGGGTGTTTTCCATCAACATCTTCCTCTGGTATATCAGCATCCAATTTAGTGGAGATCCTTCTTTCTTTTTTAAAGTTTTACAGATTTTCGTCTGCGCTGGTTCTTTGTGCTGTGTGTGGGCTTTGTCTAGTTGCCGTGCGCCGGTTTCTCACTGTGGTGGCTTCTTGTTGAGGAGCACAGGCTCTAGAGATCACAGGCTCAGCAGCTGTGGCTCTCCAATTCTAGAGCATGGGCTCGGTAGTTGTGGGGCACTGGCTTAGTTGGCCTGTGGCATGTGGGATCTTCCTGGGCCAGGGATTAAACTCATGTCCCCTGTACTGGCAGGTGGATGCTCAACCACTGGACCACCAGGGGAGTGCCCATTTTTCAATATTTGATTGGAAGACTACAAATATTCTAGTGAGTTCTTATTACCTCTCAAATGTATCAATTCTTTAATTGCAAAAAAAGAGCTAAGAATAAATAGAATTAAAAGTTTACTTAAAAGGAAATAGATATAAGATAGATATTTTAATAAAATAAAATATCTTAAAAGTTGTAAAGCTAGTTTAAAAAGCCAAGGAGAAAATAGGACAATTTATTGCATCTGTCTCCTTTTCTATTAAATAAGACTAATGACAAAAATAATATCATAACCTATGCCATGGAATGACTATAAAGATAAAATGAGTTAATTTATGTTGTGTTTGCAAAATCTGCCACATAGTAAGATCTCAGGAAGTTTGGTTGTTTTTTTTTCCAGCCACACCTTGGCACACAGGATCTTAGTTCCCCAACCAGGAATCAAACCCATGACCCATACAGTGGAAGCCTGGAGTCCTAACCACTGGACTGCTGGGGAATTCCCAGATCTCAATAAGTTTTAACTATACTCATGAGATTATTGATTAATACTTCTTGAAAAGGAGATTCTACCACTTGCATTGTTTTCTTTACAACAATGGTTACTTTCTCTGAAGAGCACAAAAACGAAAAAGTGAATTTGAAAAGATACATGCACCCCTAATGTCCACTGCAGCACTATTCACAACAGCCAATACATGCTGCTGCTCAGTCGCTTCAGTCGCGTCCGACTCTGTGTGACCCCATAGACGGCAGCCCACCAGGCTCCACCGTCCCTGGGATTCTCCAGGCAAGAACACTGGAGTGGGTTGCCATTTCCTTCTCCAATGCATGAAAGTGAAAAGTCAAAGTGAAGTCGCTCAGTCATGTCAGACTCTTAGCGACCGCATGGACTGAGCCCACCAGGCTCCTCCATCCATGGGATTTTCCAGGCAAGAGTACTGGGGTGGGGTGCCATTGCCTTCTCTGAGCCAATACATAGGAGCAATTAAATACACTGGGATATTACTCATCCATTAAACAATTAAATTTTGCTATTTGTGACAACATGGATGGACATAGAGGGTGTTACAATAAGTGAAATAAGTCAGACAGAGAAAGGCAAATACTGTATGACTTCACTTTTCTGTGGACAAATGAACAAACATAATAAAACCAAAGCAGAGTCATAGATACAGAGAACAGAGAGGTGGCTGTCAGAAGGGAGGAGGGTGGGGAGAGGAGAGAAATGAGTGAAGGAGATTAAGAGGCACAGACTTCCACTTACTACAAAAAATGAATCACGGGATGAAGTGTACAGTATAGAGTCAATAATAATGTAATATCTTTGTATGATGAGAACTAGACTTACTGCAGTGATTGTTTTGAAATGTATGGAAATACTGACTCATCATGTTGTATACCAGGAATCAACTGTTTCCTGTATACCAGAAAACAATTTTGCTTATTGTATTAACAAAGTCATAGAAAATAGACTGGATTTGTAGGGGGTAGAAAGAAGGGGGAATTGGATGAAGGCAATCAAAAGGGACAAACTCCCAGTTATAAGTACTAGGGAATGTAAATCATGATAAATATAATTATCACTGCTATATGGCATATCTGAAAGTTGTTAAGACAGGTAAATCTTAAGAGTTCTCATCACAAGAAAAAAATTTCCTTTCATTTTTTAATTCTATATCTATATGAGATGATGGATGTTCACCAAACTTATTGTGGGAATCGTTTTGTGATATATTGTGTTGTTGTTCTTGAGTCGCTCAGTCATGTCCGACCTTCGCGACCTCATGGACTGCAGCACGCCAGGCTTCCCTATCCTTTGCCATCTCCTGGAGTTTGCTCAAACTCATGTCCATCGAGTCGGTGATGCCATCCAACCATCTCATCCTCTGTCACCCTCTTCTCCTCCTGTGCTCCAACTTTCTTTCGTGAGGTGGTGTGCTGTATACTTTAAACTTATACAGTGCTGTATGTCAATTATATCCCTATAAAACTAGGAGAGAAAAAGTACACTGATGGTTACTTTGACAGGTACATGAGGGGAGCAACGGGAAGTGACCTGAAAGGGCGTGGGGTGACTTTGGGGGCTTAGTAATATTGTCTCTTGCACTGGATTCTGGTTACACAAGAGTGCACTTTACAAAAATTGGAAGCTGTTCACCTAAAAATTGGTGCACTTTTCTGTAGGAGTGTGACACATTGGTAAAAGGCTCCTAAGAACTAAATAAGCACATGGAAAGAATTGTAGAAACCAATCGAGTCCCAAATCAAGATTTGAGAGGCTGATGTTTCAATTGGAAATTTATTGGTACAGAAAGGTTTGGTATAAACATTGGCTTATAACACAAACCCAAAGAGAAAAAAAATGTTCTTTGATCTCCCATCAGGCTCTGAGCTGGTTGACAACTCCCAAAAGTCAGCCAGTTTAAAACCATCAAAGACGGGGGTGAATCAGCCCTTTGGGATGGGAATGGACACCAGCTGGACTCACAGGGAGCCTTGGAGGGAGGGCATGCCAGCGCCCAGCCCGTCAGTTCTCGTGTTCCAGCCCAGATGGTGGAGGAAAGAGGGAGGGGGACACAGGAACCACCAGCTGGAATGCACTTGGTTGACAAGAGCATCTACTCTTCAGAAGGAGGATGGGGAGCAGAGGAGAGCTTCATAGGTAGAAGGGGGACGGGGTACAAGGGAATTCCACATGAGGAGGTCCTCGAGGTGATCAGAGCCAGGCCCACTCTGCGCCAAGGCTGGGGAGTGGAGCAGAACATTTATGGTGACCACAGGAAGAGGCTATGCACCCAGACCAAGGCAGGAGCCATGCTCTGGGATGCCCAGGCTCCAAAGCCCCTGACACCTGACCTCATCTTCCCTGCACCTATAGTCAAGAGGACAAAACAGTCATGAACTCTATGTCTCAAGGGTCACAAAGGGGGCTCACTCACAGACAAAGCAGGGCTATCAGAACTGATGGAGCTGCAGCACCGTTCACATCCCACAAGTATCCAGAGATGGGACAATACGTCGGTACTCAAATGCCCTAAGCCAGTTAGCACTACAACTGGTAAGTTTCATCATCTCTACTGATAGTCAATTTCCTCTATTTCCCCGCCCATAATCAATATGTTCAATCACCCACGGAGAAACTTAGGCAGTCCTGGGAGTCCCTTTCTCCTTCAAAACATGCTCCTAGCAGAGCTTGCTCACTTTATCATGGATTTGTCAGCAGGAGAGGTTTTTTTTTTCACATCTTTCGAAACATATAAAATGTTTAAAGGATCTGATGACTTAGGATGGCTGGCTGAGTTGGCATCTCTGAAAAGCAGCCCAAGAAAGAAACAGACAGCGGCTCTGAGTCATAGCCCATCTCTGTAAGAGTCGGAGATTTTTCAAAGATTTCTCACCAACATTTCTGGAGTTTTTTTCTAAAAGATAATCCAAGGAAATGAAGCAGGCAGACGATGCCTTGAGAGAAATCCTGTCCTTTGGGTTCTCATCTGAAAGACACAGCCTCAGGGTTGGTTTGGTCTTATAAAAAGAAACAGCCTGTACAAATAGTCACACACAATTGCAATGGTTTCCGTTTCTTCTTTCTCTTGATCCTAAAATCTCATTATCACATTCCTCTCCAGTGTGGTCCGACATTTCTCAAGTACAATTAGGTCTCCAGGTGAAGTATGGAAGGAAAGGAATAAAACATAAAACAGGAGGGGGTCACCCATGGCGGGTGGAGGGCATCCTGTATTGCAGGGGAATTTTTTTGGGGTTGTAAGCATTAGAGAGCTTCCCTGGTGGCTCAGTGGTAAAGAATCCACCAGCCAAGCAGGAGACTCGGGGTTCAATCCCTGGATCGGGATGATCCCCTGGAGGAGCTCGTGGCAAGCCACTCCAGTGTTCTTGCCTGGGAAATCCCATGGACAGAGGAGACTGGCGGGCTGCAGTCCACGGGATCACAAAGAGTCAGACACGACTGAGTGACTTAAACAATAACAACAAAGCGTCAGAAGCCCAGTGAAGATAGATTTAAGGAAAAAACAGAGCCCAGAAAAACATGAGGACTGAATTCTTTCTCTTGACCCCGCTCTCCGCTGGATAGGCATTAGGGCATGATCTTTCTAGGAGGCAGGAACCTGGCAACCACTCATTCATAATCCTGGTGGAAAGACAGTGTTCTTTTCCTTCCATTTTTGGAAGAAGTCCCAGAACACAGTCTTACTGAGACATCCAGGTCACAATTACACCTACAAAGTCGTCACCAGAGTTCTGCTTGTTCTGGCTTAGGGCAATGAAGAAAACAGAGCTTCCCTGATGGCTCAGATGGTAAAGAATCTGCCTTCTAATGGAGGAGACCTGGGTTTGATCCCTGGGTTGGGAAGATTCCCTGGAGAAGGGAATGGCTACCCATTCCAGTATTCGCAGCAACGTGGATGCAACTGGAGATTATACTAAGTGAAATCAGGAAAAGAAAAACATGTATCATATGGTAACACTTGAATGTGGAATCTAAAATACGACACAAATGAACTTATCTATGAAACAGAAACAGATTCAAAAGACTATTTGATTCTCATCAACGTATTTTTTATTGAAGTAAAGCTGACTTACAATATTGTGTTAATTTCTACTGTAGAGTGGCTCAGTTATACATTTTGTTGTTGTTGTTGTTGTTTAGTCACTCAGTCATGTCCAATTCTTTGCAACCCCACAGAATGTAGCCCACCAGGCTCCTCTGTCCATGGGATTCTCCAAGCAAGAATACTGGAGTGGGTTACCATTCCCTTCTCCAGGGGGTCTTCCCGACCCAGGGATCAAACCTGGGTCTCCTGCATCACAGGCAGATGCTTTACTGTTTGAGCCACCAGGGAAGCCTATATACATACTTTATTCATTGTCTTTTCCACGATAGTTTATCACAGGATATCAAATATAGTTCCCCATATTATACAGTAGCACCTTGTCGGTTATCCATTCTATATATAAAAGCTTTCGTCTGCTAACTCCAAGTTCCCACTTCATTGCTTCTACAACCCCTTCCCCCTTAGGCCAGTCTGTTCTCTATGCCCATGGTTCTGTTGCTTTTTCATAGATAGGTTCATTTGTGTCACATTTTAGATTCCACATACAAGTGATATCACATGGTATTTATCTTTCTTTTTCTAGCTTACTTCACCTAGTATGGTGATCTCTAGTTGTATCCATGTTGCTGCAAATGGCATGATTTTGTTCTTTTTCATGGTTGTGTAGTACACACACACACACACACACACACACACACACCATGTATAGCTATTCGATTCTAATTTGTCCTTGAGTTCACTTGCTCCTGGAGCCCTTGGAGAGTGGGAGGGAAGATAGGGAGGAGAGAGCCCAGCAGTTCCCAACTACAATGGTTCTAGCTCCAGCCACTGAAGAGGAACCATGAGCTAAGCCATCCAGCCAAGCCCCTCCCAAATTCCCAACCCACATAAACCATGGGAGATAATAATATGATTGCATTGTTGTGAGCCACTAAGTTTTGGGATGACTTGCTCAACAGCAGTAGATAATTAGACCATGGTCAAGACTTGGTAGTTAGATCTAGGTTTGAATGCCAGCTCTGACATTTAAGAGGTGTGTGCGCTTGGGCAAAATATGAACCTCTCTGACCCCCATGTCTTCATCTGTGTGATGGAGTGAATGACAGAACCTACTCAGAGCACTGATGAGGGGACCAAAGAGAATAGAGTAAGTAATGTAATCACCCAATAAATGCTCTTGTTGTTGTCAGTTGCTCAGTCACGTCTGACTCTTTGCAACCCCAAGGACTGTAGCACACCAGGTTCCTCTATTCTCCACTATGTCCCAGAGTTTGCTCAAATTCCCGTCCATTGAGTTGGTGATGCTATCTAACCATCTCATCCTTGACCGCCCCCTTCTCCTTTTAATCTTCAATATTTGGCAGCATCAGGGTCTTTTCCAATGGGTCGTATTTTCGCATCAGGTGGCCAAAGTATTGGAGCTTCAGCTTCAGCATCAGTCCTTACAGTGAATATTCAGGGTTGATCTCCTTTAGGATTGACTGGCTCGATCTTGCAGTCCAAGGGCTGCTCAAGCGTCTTCTCCAGCAACCACTGTTCAAAAGCATCAATTCTTTGGCTCTCAACCTTCTTTATGGTTCAACTGTCACATCTGTACATGACTGCTGGAAAAACCATAACTTTGACTACACGGACCTTTGTTGGCAAACAGATATCTCTGGTTTTTAATACACTGTCTAGGTTTGTCGTAGCTTTCCTTCCAAGGAGCAAGCATCCCTTAATTTCATGGCTGCAGTCACCATCCACAGTGATTTTGGAGCCCAGGAAATAAATGTTAGCTATTGCTATTATTGTTGTAGCTTTAATGTACCGAACTAAGACTTATGCCAATATAAGAAGATCTGAAAACTGAAGTTCAGAATCATAAGATATACAGTCTAACTCAATTCCTTACTTTATTTTTTTTTATCGTTTTATTTTTTTTTATTTCTAAAAATAAACCCTCCCCCCTCCTCCCACTCCATACCATCCCTCTGGGTCATCCCAGTGCACCAGCCCCAAGCATCCAGCATCGTGCATTGAACCTGGACTGGCATCTCGTTTCATACATGACATTTCACATGTTTCAATGCCATTATCCCAAATCTTCCCACCCTCTCCCTCTCCCACAGAGTCCATAAGCCTGTTCTATACATCAGTGTCTCTTTTGCTGTCTCGTATACAGGGTTATCGTTACCATCTTTCTAAATTCCATATATATGCGTTAGTATACTGTATTGGTGTTTGTCCTTCTGGCTTACTTCACTCTGTATAATAGGCTCCAGTTTCATCCACCTCATTAGAACTGATTCAAATGTATTCTTTTTAATGGCTGAGTAATACTCCATTGTGTATATGTACCACAGCTTTCTTATCCATTCATCTGCTGATGGACATCTAGGTTGCTTCCATGTCCTGGCTATTATAAACAGTGCTGCGATGAACATTGGCGTACACGTGTCTCTTTCCCTTCTGGTTTCCTCAGTGTGTATGCCCAGCAGTGGGATTGCTGGATCATAAGGCAGTTCTATTTCCAGTTTTTTAAGGAATCTCCACACTGTTCTCCATAGTAGCTGTACTAGTTTGCATTCCCACCAACAGTGGAAGAGGGTTCCCTTTTCTCCACACCCTCTCCAGCATTTATTATTTGTAGACTTTTGGATCGCAGCCATTCTGACTGGTGTGAAATGGTATCTCATAGTGGTTTTGATTTGGATTTCTCTGATAATGAGTGATGTTGAGCATCTTTTCATGTGTTTGTTAGCCATCTGTATGTCTTCTTTGGAGAAATGTCTATTTAGATCTTTGGCCCATTTTTTGATTGGGTCATTTATTTTTCTAGAGTTGAGCTGTAGGAGTTGCTTGTATATTTTTGAGATTAGTTGTTTGTCGGTTGCTTCATTTGCTATTATTTTCTCCCATTCTGAAGGCTGTCTTTTCACCTTGCTAATAGTTTCCTTTGATGTGCAGAAGCTTTTAAGTTTAATTAGGTCCCATTTGTTTAAAAATATGGAACGCTTCACGAATTTGCGTGTCATCCTTGCGCAGGGGCCATGCTAATCTTCTCTGTATTGTTCCAATTTTAGTATATGTGCTGCCGAAGCGAGCACAATTCCTTACTTTATAGATACATCTACTAATGCATATATAAGTGGTCTACTGGAAGCAAAAGTAGACTGCAGAATTACTGCAGAACTTAGCAGGAAGCGGGCCCCAAAAGGTGTCATCCGGCTATTCCCAACAAGACCAGGAACTTCTGTTCCTTGCCTGCATTTTAAATTCTTCATTGTTTCGAATCAAAAGTGGGAGAATTTTCTTGACTCTAAAAACGGTACATCAGACTCTCATCAGAGAAACTCCAAAAGCCTCATCTGCAGATAAATGCTTCTTCAGATGTGAGAAACTCTGCTGTTTTGAGGTCAATGATAGCCTTCAACTTTTCTTCCCTTCCTTGAGAAGAAATTATTATTTAAAGGTGGAGAGCATCAAAAGTAAGGCCTTGAGAGTTAATGGGACCATTCTGGCTCGATGCCATCACTTCTGAGAACCTGAATAATGAGACACATTTTATCCTTCATGTTTCAACAATGCTTGAGGTAATGGCAGTGCTATTATTCCAACCTCCGATTGACAGAGCCTTCTAAAATGCTCCGTGACTGGTTAAGTGGGACAGAACAGGGAGCACTCAGGAGAACAGAGGAGAATTCGATGGGCTTGTGTTTTCTATGCAAAAGAAGACAGCATTTCAGCTTAGGCAGAGGCTGCCAAGCCCTCCTCCACAAGTGTCGGGGGCTCTGTGGGTGGTGTCACCCATTTGCGGATCTGTTAGGGGTCTTCACAGGAAAAGAACTAATAGGCTAGATAGAGATTTACAAGAGGAGGTTTACTATGGGAATTGGCCTAAACAATGATGGAGGCTGAGAAGTTCCACTGTCTGCCCTCTGCAAGCTGGAGAATCACAAAAGCCAATCCAACACAGTCTGAGTCTAACAGCCTGGGGGCACTGTGGTGGCGGCATCATTTCCAACAGTCCAAAGGTCAGAGAATCAGGAACTCTGATGCCCAAGGGCAGGAGAAGATGGGCATCCCAGCTTAAGAAGAGGGAAAGGGAATTCTCCCTTTCTCCACTTTTTTCTTCTATCTGAGCCCTCAATGGATTGGATGGTACCCACCCACATTGCTGAGGATGGATCTTCTTTACTGGTTCAACTCATTCAGAGGCTAATCTCCTTTAGAAGCACCATCACAAACGCTCCAGATATAATATTTTACCCTTGTCTGGGCATCCCTTGGCCCAAGTCAAGCTGACACATGAAATTAATGATCACTGGTCCCATCACAGTTACCAGATGAAGGAATGTTCTTTGGCCCGAGGACAGTACCATTTGTTGAAAGACATGTTTCCGCATGGAATTGTCTTGACACCCTTGTTGAAAATTAGTTGACCATAAACACATGGGTTTATTTCTGGACTCAATTCTATTCCATCCATCTGCATGTCTGTCTTTACATTGGTACCACAGAATTCTTGTGTTACGAAACTTACTGAAGTTTTGTGTTAAGTGTTTTAAAATCAGGAGGTACAAGCCTTCCAGATTTCTTCTTCTTTTTGAAGATTATTTTGGCTATTCTGGTTCCTTTGCATTTCCATATGAATTTTAAGTTGGGTTTGAAAGTTTCTGAAAAGTGGCAGCTGGGATTTTGACAGGAATTGCATTGAATCTGTGGATCAATTTGGGGGAGCACTGTAATCTTAACAATAGTTCCAGAATGGGGGATGTCTTTGCATTTATTCATGTATTTGTTCACTTCTTTCAACAAGATTTTGTAGTTCCCAGAGTACAAGTCTTGCCCTTCTTTTAAAAATATATTCCTAGGCATTTTTTGGATGCTATTTACTGTAAATGGAATCATTTCCTTAATTTCTTTTCCGATGCTCACTGCTAGGGTGCAGAAATACATTTTAAGATATTGATCTTGTATCCTGCTGCCTTGCTGAACATTTTTATTAGTTCTAATAATTTTTTAAATTGATTATTTTTTAGCATTCTCTACATACATCATCAAGCCATCTGATCACATCTGAGATCATTTTGCTCCTTCCTTTCCAATCTGGATAGCTTTTATTTCTTTTTCCTGCCTAATTACCTTGGCTGGAACCTATACTACGAAGTTGGACAGAAACTGAGGGAGAGGACATCCTTGTCTTGTTCCAGATCATCCAGAATTCTATTTTATAGAAACTAGTAAGCAATATATATAAATGTTTCTGCTTTTATAGGTCAGTAAAGAATCTGCCTGTAATGCAGGAGACACTGGTTCGATTCCTGGGTCAGGAAGATCCACTGGAGAAGGGATAGGCTACCCGCTCCAGTATTCTTGGGCTTCCCTGGTGGCTCAGCTGGTAAAGAACCCACCTGAAATGCGGGAGACATGGGTTTGATCCCTGGGTTGTGAAGATTCCCCTGGAGAAGGGAAAGGCTACCCACTCCAGTTTTCTGGCCTGGAGAATTCCATGGGCTCTATAGTCCAGGGGTCGTAAAGAGTCAGACATGACTGAGCGATTTTCATTTTCACTTTTCTGCTTTTATAGAGATTACAGTTATACGAGGAGATCATTTCATCAACATAACAACACACAAATTTTAGATCTTTATAGAACTTATAAATCTTTATGAGTTAGCCCAGAGACCATGAGGATGATTGAGAAGAATGCAGAACCACTGGTCTGGAAGACTCCATCTGAAACACCCCCTAGAGGGGATTAGTAGAACCACAAAGGTCGTTGGCAGGTAGCCAATGGGAGCACAGCGAGGGTAAAGCTGACGGCTGGAGGATATCGGAAGGGGAGAGCTGGCAACACTCATACAACCCAAAGTCCAGAGAAGGAGCCAGAAAGGCAGTCCAGGAGCATGATGTGAATAAGTGCTATGTCTAAAAGACAAGGATGAGCTCATAGGCGAGGCATGGAGGTCAGGGTCAAGCACACCAGGATCTGAGCTGCAATAGGAGCTAGTCGATGACAAGGTGAAAAGGCCCCACGTGGTTAAAGGAAAGCTTCTTGAGCACCTGCCACTCTCAGGGAGGAGATCCAGACGCTTAAAATTTAAATGTGAGCCAAAGAGAAGTCGCAGACTCAGTGTAGGGACTAATCTCCAGTTGACCCTCACTCTTCTGGGTGCAATCAGCCAGCAGACGGTGCTGGGAACATATGTGCTGCTCTTGGCTGAACAAGGCAGGATAGTTTGAAGCTAAGGTCATGGGCAGAATCAATTGCTAATTTTGAGCTTCTTACGATGCCCAAAATGTTCAGCTGCAGCCAAATCCATCAACTTCAAAGCTGTTTACCAAGAAAAAAAAAAGGAGGTTCGAGACAACCAAAGTTCCTATTCCTTATCCATGATCACAAATGGCACTAAAATGGTGCAGCTTGTTTTGTTTGGCTCATGGGTTCTCATCACACTTTCCTTCTACTCCCCTCCCACCGCCATCCACAGGATAGCACTATGGTTAATACTTCTATGTGGAATCGAGAAAAAAGGTACTGATGAGCCTATTTGCAGGGCAGGAATAAAGATGCAGATGTAACGAATGGGCTGGTGGACACAAGATGGGGAAAGGAGAGGCTGGGACGAGGTGAGAGAGTAGCACTAACATATATACGCTACCATATGCGAAATAGCTTGCTAGTGGGAAACCACTGCACAGCACAGGGAGCTCAGCTCAGTGCTCTGGGATGACCTAGAGGGGTGGGTTGGGGGGGAAGTGGGAAGGAGTCTCAACAGGGACGGGATATGTGTATACACAGAGCTGATTCACGCTGCTGTACAGCAGAAACTAACACAACATTGTCAAGCAATGATACTCCAATGAAACAAATAAACAAAGCTGAAAGAAAGAGCTAAATCAATTTCAGATAAATAAGCAAATGAATTGCTTGACCATCCAAAAAAAAAAAAATTACTGTCTTCAAAGACAATGTTGCGCTGGACATCAGCTCCACATTTAACTAACGGCACTCTGCAGCTAAGTCATCAAAAGTCACTCTTGGTTGTCTCATCTGAAAAATGGGTCTTTTAACTGGAAAAATTCTTATGGCTAAATGATACAAGGCAGTGAGAGTCCCTGGCATTAAGTAATCACTAAAGAAAGGAAAATGATTAGCCTTGACAAATGATCTCATGGGATAGAAGGACCAGATACTATTATCTTTATTATACAGATTCTGAGTTAACAATGGGGACTTAGGAACTTCGCTAGAATACCATCATCAGATAGGGCCAGAGCTTTCTTCCTTTTTCTTTTTTTTCAGAGCTAGTTCTGAAACCCCATTCTCCTGATTTATATTCAATTTTCTTCCCACTCCACTACTTAGGCTTTTTACACTGTGACTGATTTGTGATTTAGAGGTGACCAGTGGGTGTATACACAGTAAAGTGGCTCCGGATACTCTAGATAAAGAGAATTTGTTGTATCTGCCATTATTCGATGTGACAATCACAAACCACTGTGGATCTCACAGAGAATGACTGAGTGCGTCCACTGACCTTGCCTCTAGCTGATTCCACTGAGACGTAAGGTCAGAGGACCCACTGAAGAGTCGGGCTAGTTTCTACATAAGCCAAATATGAGGTGAGTTCTAGAAATCACCTTGACCTGAGCTAGTTCTTGAGACAATGCCAAGCTCTTGGCTGAGAAACTATTCTCTTTCATGGGCATTTGATTAAGAGAACTTATATCACCGAGATATAAGGACTTTCTTTCCCCAAACATCCGCTTGGATGTTTTTCTTCTTTCTTTTCTTTCTTCTCCATCCGCTTTCCATTAATTCTTACGGCTCTGCACTTGATTCCTTATTAGAATTCTATTTAGAAAGAATGGATAAAATGAGAACATCCAGTCTTAGACTGTAAGGTGATGGTACCCAGTCTTTTGAGGGTCATGACACATTTTCAAACACTACAATCTTGGTAGTGTATAAATACAGATCTCTAGGTTCTTTGGATTGTTTGTTTGCTCAAAAATCATGTTTCAGGATGTTGTAAAAAAATCCAAGTTACCACCCTATCCCCTCAGTGGCCCTTTACAAAGGCCTGCTTTTTGTGTACCCTACCCATCATGCCTAAGATGTTCACAATACAAAGATTTTATATGTTCTAGTACATCTGTGATTTTTGTTAGTACTAGCTTGTGTTTATATCTCAAGAGCCTGCCCCACACTCCTCATAATTGCTCAGCTCAACATCCAACCACAGGGATTGTGGAACAATGACGGCAGCCGGTGTAGTCTTGGTGCTACAGCAGTTACGATCTACTGTACACAATCCATGACAAGGGACCATGTCTCATTCAGTTTTATTCTCTGATGCTTTTTTTTTCTCCTTTTCTCTCTTCTTTTCCTCCTTACATCAGTGTAAGCATAGCCAGCAAGGAGGCAATGAAAGATGGGCTGGAATGAGGAGCTACAACTTCATCACTTCATGATGTCAACATCAGCCTTGGCAACCCTCACAGAGCAGGAAAACACGCTTAGAGGAAGTGCTGATGGGAAGGAGATGCAGGAGAGAGGAAAAGTTGGGGAGGGGAATGCTGAAACCAGGCATCTGCTCTTTGAGGGACCAACCCTGCTCCTCTGAGTTCTTGGTCTTTTCAAGGAACTGTGTGGTTTGGAGCTCTCCAAGGTACATTGAGTTAGCAGCCTTGAAAGGCTGTTAACCCTAATCCTCAACAAGTGTTTGTGAATTCAGACGGTTCAATTCATGATGAACTGTAGCCTTCATCAATGGAGCTGGGAAACATGGCACTCAGATAAGAACTGAAAAGAGAATTTTATTTATAAAAGCTGCTCTGATACAGATCTTTTTGGTTTTGTTTGGAAAAGGACTTGCTGAAGCTCCAACATTCATTCCATAAATATATACTAAGAGCCCTCTGTGTCCTCAGTGTGGCGGACAAGATTTCTGCAATTTGCGGGGAATGGGCTTCTAGCTGTTGGAGCAGATCACAAACAAATATACATAAATACTTATGTTGGCAGGTGATCATAAGTGCAATCAATTGATCCATCTGTCAGTCAAGGCTAACAGTCAAAGGACATCTGCCTAACAAGACTTCTTCGCATGATGAAATAGTCTGCACTGTTCGACATGGTATCCACTAGTTACGATTTGCAAGCAGTGTGTGTAGATAGGGTAAGGGAGTTAGAGAAGGCGAGGTTCAGAAAAAGAACAAGACCAGCACTTTATACGAACAGATCACCTTTAATGAGGCGAGAAGGGGCAGCAGTCAGATAAGTGAGCTGCGGCACTAACCCAAGAAAAGAGTGAGTATATATAGACATATTGTGGAAATCTACTGTCTTAAAGGGGCCAGTTCTTCTCCAAGGTTGTTCGGATTAGTTCTCTCTTAAATGGCTGTGGCAAGGAATTCTGGAGATCTGCCAGAGGCTGGGACCATCTGGGAGCTGGGCGTAATCAACCTTTATGTCCATTTTTTTCTTTGGGTGAGAAAGTTCTTTGTTTTGCATAGAATGGTGGGGAGGAGCTGGAGGGGAGTTTTAACTCCAGGCTATTGTGAGCCCTGTAACTTTCCTTTAGTGGGTAAATAACAGTCATTTTTTTTTTAAAAACTGGAGCATAGTTGCTTTACAATGTTGTGTTAATTTCTGCTATACAATGGAGTGAATCAGCTATAGGTATATATATATGCCTTCCCTCTTGAACCTCCTTTTCACACCCCTCCCCACCCCAATCCCACCCATCTAGGTCATGACAGAGTACCAAGCTGAGCTCCCTGTATTATACAGCAGGTTCCCACTAACTATCAATATTTTACACATAGTAGTCTTGACTCCCAGTTGGTCCCATTCTCCCCTTCTCCCCGTGCATCCCCATGTCTGTTCGCCATGTCAGCAACTCTATTCCTGCCCTGCAAATAGGTTCATCTGTACCATTTTTCGAGACTCTACATACATGTGTTAATATACAATATTTGTTTTTCTCTGTCTGACTTACTTTACTCTGTAAGACAGACTCTGGGTCCATCCACATCTCTACAAATGGCTCAATTTCATTCTTTTTTAATGGTTGAGTAATATTCCATAAATACAGCCATCAAAGCTTTCTCTATCTCCTTTATACTTTAATAAAACCTTATTACACACACACACACACACAAAAATACAGCCATCAACTATGGTGAGAGTATTTACACCATGTGAATTGGCAAGTGCTACAAATCAGGACTTTGTTTTTTCCCCATGAGACAGTCAGCTGTAAACATTTATCTGTCTACCACTGTATGTGAGGCTGCTAAACACTTGACACGTACCTAGTGCAATGGAGTACCTGTGTTTTAAACTTTAAGTAGTTTTAATTTAATTAGAGATGTGTGGCTAGTGGTTGCTCTTTGGACAGTGAAGGTCTAGACAGAAAGGCCAGTGGAGTCCATTTCAGATGGTGTTGTCAGAGAAGAGTTCTCTAATAGGCTGAAATTTGAATGACAGGAGGGGTTGAGTCCTGTGGCTCTATGAGAAAAAGACCATTCCTGGCAGAAAGAATAGTGTGCACAAAGGTCCTAAGGTAGAAACCTCCCTGGTCTGCTAACACATAATGGCTGGAGTGTCACTGCAGATGGCACAGAACAAGCTAGATGGAGAGCAGCAGGAGATGAGGTCAGACCCCTGTGAGAGACCAGATTAGGTAGGGCCTGGTTGGCTATGGAAAGGATTTTAGGTTTGCTTGTCTGAGTGAGATGAGGAAGTCTGGGAGGATTTTAAGCAGAGGAGTAGCATAATCAGATATTTTAATATTACTATTTTAAAGACTCACTTTCCCTCCTATGTGTGGACAGTCTAAATAGTAAGGAGGAAGGTTGGTGTAAGTGTAGGGAAACCTACTAAAAGACTATTTCAGGTTCTCTCAAGATAGCCAAAACTAGAAACAGTCTGGGTTTCCATGGTACATCCACACAATGGAATAGTATTGAGCAGTAAAAAGGAATGAGCTGCTGATACAGGCAAGAAGGTGGACCAAAATCAACACCACACTGAGTGAAAGAAGCCACACACAGAGGGTGCGTATGGTCTGATGCCACCGGTATGGAATTCTATGGGCAGGAAAAACTGACCCATGGAGTCAGACATCAGATCCGTTCTGATTAATTCTAAGAGAGAAAGCATGCATTGACTACAAAGGGGCATGAAGGAGCTTTCTGGAGCAATGTGAGAAGCTCTGTGTCTCGAAATGGAACATTACTCACCCAGAGAAAGTATGACATAATGCTATTTGCAGCCACATGGATGGAACTAGAGATTATCCTATGAAGTGAAGTCAGAAAGAGAAAGACAAATATATACAATGTCACATTTGTGCAATCTAAGATATGCCACGAATGAACTTATTTATGAAATAGAAGCTGAATCACAGACAGAGAAAACAGATTTATGGTTACCAAAAGGAAAAGCAGGGTGGGGGAGGGATAAATTAGGAGTCTGGGATTAGCAGATACACACTACTATATATAAAACAGATAAACAACAAGGTCCTACTGTACAGCACAGAGAACTATAGGCAATGTTCTGTAGTAAACCATAATGGAAAAGAGTATTAAATAGGATCATATAACAGAATCACTTTGCTGTACACCAGAAACTAAAACAACATTGTAAATCAACTTACTTCAACAACAAAAGATTCTGTATCTTGGTTGCTGTTGTTTTTTAGTCACTAAGTGTCCTGACTCTTCTGTGATCCCCATGGACTGTAGCCCACCAGGCGCCTCTGGATTTCCAGGCAAGAGTACTGGAGTGGTTGCCATTTCTTTCTCCAGCAGATCTTCCCGACCTAGAGATCGAAGCTGTGTCTCCTGCATTGGCAGGCAGATTCTTTACTGCTGAGTCATCAGGGAAGCTTCTTGTTTTGGTTAGCAGTTGTCAAAACTGGTTTATATGAGGTACTCAAGATCTATGCATTTCTGTGTTTGCTCATCATGTTTATTTTTTAAAAAAAGACTATTCCAAAGTGTAGAGAGAGATAAAAGTAGGCCATTCTTGCCTAATTGATACGAAATTGCTAAAAAGTAGTTCAATTCTGGTTGAAATCTCCATTTGAGAGCTAGAACAACATCACAAAGGAAATCAGGGAAAGGGGTGAAGTAAATGCCTTCAAAAGAGTAATATTAAGGGACTCATTAGAACCAGGAGGAGGGGTAGGGGAAACATAGGAGGGAAAGCTCACTGAGCTCCATGGAACCAGATACCGGCTCCATGCCAGACCCATGGCCACTGCAGGAAACTAATCAATAAGGCATTACAACCCAGCTCCAAGCAAGGCCAGGCAGTCAGCCCAGAAGTTGCCCTGACCTGCGCTTCCTAAGGGCTTCCCTGGTGGCTCAGATGGTAAAGAATTTGCCCGCAATGCAGGAGACCAGGGTTCGATCCTTGGGTTGGGAAGGTCCCCTGGAGAAGGAAATGGCAACCCACTCCAGTATCATTGCCTGAAAAATTCCGTGGACAGAGGATCCTGGCTGGGTACTGTCCATAAGCTCACAAAGTGCCTCCTGCACTTTTAGAATGTCCTGATGCCTTCTTCCTCCCTGTTGCTGCCAACTGGGTTTTAGTAGTAAGTTTCCAGACTAGAGGAGAAATTCACACCCTCAGGAACATGATGGCTCCTTGATATTCCTTTTTTCTTGGATTTCACACCAGTTCCAGCACTGAAAGTGCTGACTTGAGCATGTGCACACACTCACGTGTATCTAAAGCATCTAAAAATACACCCTGGCAAATCTACAATTATCTCAGCAGGTGTGGTAAATTCTCTGCAAACACTCAGTTCACACAATGAGATCGAGTGGTGGCCAAAACTTCCCCTGGGCTTTCCAAGGAGTAAAGGACCCTCCCTGTCCAAACCTCCCCTCCCATAGCATAATTTAGTTGTCATTGTTTCTTCAAAGGTGGTTTAAGAATATAAAAAGGTGAAGGAGAAAGAAAGAAGGCAGGTATGTTGTCAAGGAAACCGAAGTATTAAGTCTTTTCAGTCTTGCTGACCCACAGAATCTGCAAGGCAAGGATTTGGAAAAATCCATTAGGCTAAAGGTTTGGGAGGAAAGATGCCTTATTTGTTAGGACGGATGACTCTTAGCCTCTTTGCCTGTAGATGTATGTTGGGTCCATTTCCACCCAATTTATTTTCATTCTGAGTGTCTAGTTTTGTGTGTTCCCTGAATGACTTTTCTTCTACTTGAGAAATACTCGATTTCTCCAGATCCTGACTCACTCACCAATGGTGTCAGAATTGGAAAGTTGAAGACAGACATGCCCCACTAAGGCTGTGGTTTCTAAAGTCAGACAATTTCACCCAGGGCTCCAGATCAAGGTGACAAGGATCTCTGAAATAGTAATACTTTGTTATAAGACCACAGAATATAAAACAACCTGGTGTGTCTACAATGGCCTCGCCATGCAGCCAACCTGACAAGATTCTAGGTCTAGAAGGTACAGCTGGGTGGACTCTATCTTCATGAATCATCCTGTTGTCTTATTTCTAAAATGAAACGGACCCACAATGTGTCAATCTCTGTCTCCTCAAATGAAGAGAAATCTCAAAGGGTGTAGGGAGAGGCCATTTTTTTTTTTTGACTTGACATCTCAGATGTAACCTTGAAACGTTACATGCTATAAATATGATGTACAGTTGCTATAAAAGGAAGAGTGGATAAAAATCAAAAGGAGGAGGAGAGAGAATGGGAAAAGGCTTTGCCACCCCGAGAAATCTGTTCCACTTCCATCAGTGCATTAATGGGATTCAGCAGGATGATAGAAAGGAGTGAATCAAAAGTTTAAAAATCTTTTAAATTTTCTATTGGAGTGGAGTTGATGAACAATGTTATGTTCCTTTCAGGTGTACAGCAAAGGGATTCAGTTGTACATATACATGTATTTGTTCTTTCTCAAACTCTTTTCCCATTTAGGTCATCACAGAATATTGAGCTGAATTCCCTGTGCTATATAGTAGGTTTTGTTGGTTATCTATTTCGTATATAGTAATGGGTATATGGCAGTCCCAAACTCCCAATTTAACCCTCCCCTCCCACCTTTCCCCTTTGGTAACCATAAGATTGTTTTCTGTGTCTGTGAGTCTGTTTCTGCTTGAGAATCAACAGTTTGGGAACACAAAACTCTTCTGTGTCATCCTATAAAGGCTTGACAGAAGAGGTTCATTACATCCTAGAGCAACTTCTCAATCCTGGTACTACTGGCATTTGGGAATGGGGTCCTTTGTCGCTGTGGGAGCCTCCTGTGCTTTGTAAGACTTTGGTATCCCCCCTCTGCCGCCCCCAGCCTCTACCTACTAGAAGCCAGCAGCATTGTGACAACCAAAAACATCATCAGACATTTCAAAATTCCCCTGGGGAGCAAATTCGCCCCCACCCCAACCTGGGAACCACTATCTTAGACTTAGAACGTGGCCTTAGTATAATGTATGAGGTCAGTCTCAAAGCCCAGATGCCTTCTCCAGGATCCTCTTCTGATAGTCCAGGGGTTCTGCTCCAACTATTTGAAGATGTTTATTTTAGGAGGGAAGGACAGGAAAGCCTGGTGTGCTGCAGTCCATGGGGTTGCAGAGTCAGACATGACTTAACAACTGAACAACAACAGTGAATTTTAGGAGAAAGTCTGTTTCTTGGGAGTTCACCTCTAGCTACTAAAAGTCTCTCGTTAATTGAACTGAACGCTGTCTTTTGGAAACTTCTTTCCCCATGGCCGTTTCCTATACAATAGCGTTTTTAATATTTGAGAATTGGTATTCTATCTCCCACAAGAAGAGCCATTACAAGACGAAATAAGGGATTGCGAGCAAGTGGAGGTCTGGGTGGGAGAGACAACCAACACACAAGAATAATGGGGCTTCAGGAACACATGTGATGGCCCGCGGGGGTCAGCAAGCTCCTGGGAAACCTGCAAAGCCCATTTGCCACCTGCCTCCCACATCACATCGCTCCCACATCACCCCCCATTGAAGCTTTTCCCTAGAGCCACAGTCTCTGGCGGGAGTCCTCCTACATCTCTCTCTGCCTCCGCCCAAGTTCAAAACCTTGGCCACATCTGCGATCTGATAAAATTGCTCACACTGAGAAGTTAATGGGGAAAGCAGCTTAAAATGTCCTTCCCTCTGGGTCTCTGCGTTTGAAAGAGAACAGTCTGGAATCAGCACGACTTCCTCCAGTGGTGTGCTGCTAAAGTTTAACAACTGGCTCTCTGAAGGGGGGCTGGGTGGAGGGCTGGGGAACAGACCAACGTCTTGCCTTTTTGCAGCATTTGTTAATTTCTGTCATGTCATTCCCAGCACAATGGAGTTCAGGGGGCTTCCCTGGTCGCTCAGCTGTAAAGAATCCACCTGCCAATCCAGGGGACGTGGGTTCAATCCCTGGGCTGGGAAGATCCCTTGGAGAAGGAAATGGCAACCCACTCCAGTACTCTTGCCTGGGAAATCCCAAGGACAGAGGAGCCTGGTGGGCCAGTCCATGAGGTTGCAAAGAGTCAAACCAAACAGCGACTAAACAACAACGGTGGAGTTCAGACGGTCAACATGAGGACACTGACCCCGAGCTGAGAAGCGATTTGCAAAACATATTATCTTGTCCCCTATTTGGATACAAAAGATGTAACCATCTCAAGATCATGGAGAACATTAATCTTACAGAATTATTATTAAGAAGGGATGAGTTTCGATTATTTATGACCCTTGCTTTTCTTAATTTTCAAAATGTTTTCTATTACACAATTTTAAGGTTTACTTTCCATTTACAGTTATTACAAAATCTTGGCTATATTCCCCATGTTGTGCATATATCAGTGAGCCCATCATACACCCAGCAGTCTGTAGCACCTGCCCCCTCCTGTAGCACTCCACTCCCATGAGTAACCATTAGCTTGTTCTTAGGAGCTATTGATTCCTGCAAATCATGGCTTTGATTCACACAAGTGTATTTAACAGACAACCTCCAAAAAGCTTACTCTCTATGACAGGCTCTAGGTTCACCCACATTCAGAAAGAGAAAAACAAATATCGTATATTACTGCACATGTATGGAATCTAGAAAAATGGTACCAATGAACCTATTTTCAGGGCAGGAACAGAGACGCAGACACAGAGAAGGGACACGTAGACACGGGGGAAGGATGACTTGAGAGAGTAGCACTGGCATTTACACACTGCCAAGCGTGAAGCAGACAGCTAGCGGGAAGCTGCTGCATAGCACAGGGAGCTCAGCTCGGGGCTCTGCGATGCCTAGAGGAGCAGGATAGTGGGGTGGGCGCGAGGTCCAAGAGGGAGGGGTATATGTACACATATAGTTGATTCCCTTTTTGTGCAGCAGAAACTAACACAGCATTGCAAAGCAATTATATTTCAATAAATAAAAGCTTACACTGGGTCAGACTCTGAATACTTTATCCTGATCCTTCTCATAGCAACTGTATTTTACAATCAGGGATAGAAAATCTCTGGGAGTAGGGAACTTGCTGACATTCACACAGCTAAGTCATGGTGCAGGGAAACCCACATGGTATATCTGCAGGGCTTTTCAAAGGTAGGGGGAATTTTCTAGACTCCTTCAGTACGTAGATAAACTGGGGACCCCCTTAGCTGCTGTTCTTCCCCTGGAGTGAACATAATTTTTCACTCTGCCCCTTCTTCCCGTGCTCACTTATCCATCCACATATCCAGAAACGCTGAGCTCCTGTTCTGTGCAAGGCTCTGTGCTGGGAAATGAGAGAGGCATACACACTCCCCAAGATATAAGGGTCTCCATGCTCAGGACACTGAAGAAGGCCACTGTGGAAAACTTGGGACCCTCCACGGCTAATGGAACACAGGCTTGTGCACGGTTAATTCTGCTTGGATGGATATTGTGTGCTTGCTCAGTCATGTCCAACTCTTTGGGATTCCATGGACCGTAGCCCACCAGAATTCTTTGTCCATGGAATTTTCTAGGCAAGAATACTGGAGTGGGTTGCCATTTCCTCCTCCAGGGATCTTCCTGACCCAGATATCGAACTTGCATCTTCTGCATTAGCAGGTGGGTTTTTTACCACTGAGTTACCTGCAAAGTCCTTGGATGGGTATCTGGATGCTTAAATGTCTCATTGATAGAGTAAAGAAAGCTTCTATCATGCCTGCAATGGCAATAATTACTAAAGTATAACAACAGCAGTAATAATAACATCAGAAAAGTACTAAGATAACAGCTAAGGGCTCCTTCTGCCAGATCAAGGGGAGGTCCCACAAGTAAGAGGGCTCTGTGGGCTTTTAAAGTATATTGTTCTTCAGTCGTTTAGTCGTGTCTGACTCTTTGCTACCCCGTGGACTGCTGCACGGCAGGCTTCTCTGTACTTCACCATATGCCGGAGCTTGCTCAAACTCATGTTCATTGGGTCGATGATGCCATCCAACCATTTCATTGTTGTCGCCCCCTTCTCATGCCTTCAATCTTTCCTAGCATCAGGGTCTTTTCCAGTGAATCAGCTCTTCACATCTGGTGGCCAAAGTATTGGAGTTTCAGCTTCAGCATCAGTCCTTCCAATGAATATTCAGTGTTGATTTCCTTTAGGATTGCCTGGTTTGATCTCCTTGCAGCCCAAGGGACACTCAAGAGTCTTCTCCAGCAACACAATTCGAAAGCATCAGTTCTTCAGCACTCAGCCTTCTTTATGGTCCAATTCTCACATCTGTACATAACTATTGGAAAAACCATAGTTCTCACTTGGTTCCACAGCTATAGACCTTTGTCAGTAAAGTGATGTCTTTACTTTTTAACACACTGTCTAAGTTTGTCTTATTTTTCCTTCCAAGGAGCAAATGTATCCTAATTTCATGGATTCAGTCACTGTCCACAGTGATTTTTGAGCCCCAATACAAAATAAAAGGTTTAAAAAAATCTACTATTTGCACAGCACAAGGCTGGAGCTGGGAACAGTGATAAACAACACAGGTTTGGGCCCCAGCCCCTCTGAGCAGACAGGGAGGATCTATTCACAGACGCTTTTCAAAGAGCTGAAGCCTTTTCCGATGAATAACTGGCTGAAAGATGATGCATGCACTTGAGTCATTCTTGCTCAAACAATTTGAATCAAGCATGCCAAATGCTCTTCCCGTTTTCCCCCACAGGCATCCTCCTCCTGCCAGCCTGCTTCCAAAGCTATGGACCTTGGTCAGAAAAGCGATGTCTCTGCTTTTTAATACACTGTCTAGGTTTGTCATAGCTTTCCTTCCAAGGAGCGAACGTCTTTTAGAGTCCCAATATAAAATAAAAAGTTTTTTTAAAAAATCTACTATTTGCCCAGCACAAAGGTGGGAGCTGGGAGCAGTGATAAAAAGCCTAGGTTTGGTCCCCACCCACTCTGAGCTGACAAGGAGGATCTATTCACCTCCTGCCAACCTGCTTCCATGTGGACTGGAGGCTGCTCAGGAGGCTGGTCAGGTCCATACCCTTGACCAAGATGACAGATCTGGACCCCCTGAGTGGTCATCTGGGGAGTGCCTGGGAGTGCCAGAAATTCAGCTCTGATAAGGCTCTCAAAGAAAAGAGGTTTCCTCTCACTTTATTCCGGGCATCCCAGGAAAGTTTCAGTTTCTGCATTCACTGGGTCTAGAGCCCTAGCAGAGAGTAAGAACTTCCCAATTCCCCAGCTTCAGAAACAGAGAAGAAATACAGATTCAGCAAGGAAGGTCTACATAGAATGATCATGGAAGCAGAACTGTATCAAATAAGCTAGGTCCCACTGTCCATGAATTCTGGGAGGAAGGTCAAAGAGGGGATTTGGTTCAGACTTCTTCCATCAAAGGTTTTCCTGGCAGAATTTTTCCATCACTGAAAGGATCACTTTTATGTATAAGGCACTATTTACAGCCCTTAGAATATATTTGTTCTTTTTTATCCTCACAATATTCTCATGTGAGAAGGATGTGATGAGACTGTCACCATCATTCCCATTGTATAGAAAGGAATACTGAGGTACAGAGGAGTTCAAGGTCACACTGCGAGTAACTAGCAGAGCCAGGCTTGTCCCAACAAGTCTGGTTTTGAATTTATGCTGTTAGATGAGGGTCAGCCAACATTTCCTGCAAAGTGGCAGAAAATAAATATTTAAGGTTTCTTTGCAGCCACTACTGAATTCTGCCCTCACTGCGTGAAGGCAGTCATTGCCAACATATCACAAATAAGCATGACTGGGTAAAACCGTATTTATAGACACCAAAATCTGAATTCTATATAATTTTCACTAGTCACAAAATATGTTCTTTCCATTTTTAAAAAATCATTTGGAGATGCAAAAGCCATTTTTAGCTCATGGGCTGTACAAAAGCAGGTGGCAGGCCAGATTTGGCCTGTGGGCCACGGTTTGCCAATCCTACTCTTTTTTTATATACTTTTATTTATTTAGTTTGGTTGTGCTGCGTCTTTGCTCCTGTGCAGGGTTTTCCCTAGTTGCGGCAAGTAGGAATCACTCTTCATGGTCGTGGTGGCTCCTCTTGTTGCAGAGCAGGGGCTCTAGGCGCTCAGGCTTCAGGAGCTGCACCATGTGGACTCGCTAGTTGTGGTTCCCAGGCTCCAGAGCACAGGCTCAATAGTTGCAGCACAGGGATTTAGTTGCTCCACAGCACGTGGGATTTTCCCAGCTCACGAGTCGAATCCATGTCTCCTGCATTGGCAGGCTGATTCTTTACCACTGAGCCATCAGGGAAGTCTGTCTCCCTACTTTTAACGTCTCCCTAAGTTCCCTGTATTTAGACACTGAATGATTTGGATTTACTTGAAGGACATTGTTTTAGGCCAGCATGTATGCAATCTCCCTCTTACCTTGTTATTACGAGAATTCATAGCCACACACAAAAAATGGAGAAAACAGATTACATCTCCAACATCCCCATCATCAACTACTACAGCCACTATCATGAGATCTTGTGATACAAGTAAGAAGTGCAGTGTAGACGTGATTAAGTGAATCTGTGTGTCTGATTCCTCCATGAGACCAGTGGTTTTGCAGATAACTCAGAGGCTCCTTTGCCTTCATGCTGTAATTTAGAGACAGAAGTTGTTTTGGTGTGTTTAATGGCTGGTTGAGGCATTGTTTTACCACCTTCTGCTGAGCTCCAAACTGGTACCCAGAGCATCCCAAAGAACAAAACAGGTAAGAACGTCCCAGGTTGAGTCAGAAGCAGGTGAGTGGAAACTGAATGCTCTCATCTGCCCCTGGGATAAAAGGAGAGTTGTGGGTAAGACAGCTGCAAACCACATTTCTGAGTGCTCCCTGGACCAACACACAGGGATGGAGTTCTGCCCTGAAAGGGGTCACCTGTCTATTACCCCTTGTTAAGCCACACTGTCTCCTCCTGAAGTTAAAAGAGGTGGAAGTGAGCCTTTGCTAGTTTGCTTCACGATTTATTTTCCTTAAGAACCATAAGAGCTTAGAGATTAAAAGAAAAAAAAAACAATCAGTGTTTTTCAATAAACAGCTGATGGCTAAATTGCTGATGGAAATGCAGTCGTAATCATCCCAAATGAGCATTCATTAACTGTCTATCTGCATGTGGTACTGTGTGCGGGCTTTGAAGGAAATGATGCGTTGACCTACTTTTCTCTGCCAGAGATGCTTCACCTGTTTGGGTTTCAAGTTGAGTCTGCATACTGTGGCAACTTTGGAAAAAGCTACTCAGTCACCCAGGGATGTAAGATGTCACTCACAGGACTAAGGAGAAGCTGGAAGACACAGCAAGAAAGTATCTTAGTCTTATCACACCATCATTTTCTTCTCTGGATAAAACAGACCTGTAGGGACTTCCCTGGTGGTCCAATGGTTAACAATTTGCTTGCCAGTGTAGCGGACAAGGTTTGATCCCTGGTCCGGGAAGATCCCACAGGCCACAGGGCAACTAGCGCCCACAACCACTGCTGCCTAGCTAGAGCCCATGCTCTGCAACAAGAGAAGCCACCACAGCGAGAAGCCCACGCACCACAACCGGAGAGCAGCCCCTGCTTCCTGCAACTAGAGAAAGTCTGCAGCAACAAAGACCCAGTGTAGCCAAAAATAAATTAAAAAACAAACAAAAAAACTCTAAACAAATAACAGCAACAACAAAACAGATGCATTGTTTAAGAGCACAGTCCCATCAATCTTCAGCATGGTGTGACCAAGACCAGCCTCCCTTTTAGAAAGCCTTCTCATCATCAATTGGCAGACTAGTCCAGACAGTATTGCTTGCCTAATTCTTTGTCCCTTCCTGTAGCTGTCACGTGGTTTTCAGTGCCTTTCCAATGAGTGAATGGTGACTGGTTTCCTTCCTAGTCCTCATCTCTGACCTTGGTCATAGCTGCTCTAACGGAACAAGGTAGAAATGATCACCAGCGAGTTCCAAACTTTTACTTCAAGATGCCAAGGAGGCTTTGGTTTGCTCTGTTGTGGTCTGCTCTGCTCCAATATTGCCATGAGAAGATATCCCCAAACTAACTTGCTGGCCTCCAGAGGAGAAATACAATGCAAGAGGCATCTGCCCATCTGATGTCAGAGGGAGGCCAGCCAATATCAACTGAATTTCTTGTCCAGCCAAATTTTACCACAATGAGAAGCAACAAATAAATGTTATTTTAGGCAACTAAGATTTTTTGTTTTTGTTTTTGGCGGCGGGTCGGGGGGAGGAAGCAGGTTTGTTACGCAGCAGTAGCTAACTGATACATCAATGGACTTTCTGTTAAATACCAGCAAACTACCAACAGGAAACTAATTTTCCCGGAGAAAATAACGGTGTTCTATTCTAAACCAAAGTGAAAGTAAGACTTCATTTTATGTACAGGTTTGGATTTATTAGCATTTAAGTGGATAACTGAGTATTTGTCCTATACATCAGCAGTCCCCAGCCTTTGTGGCACTAAGGACCAGTTTCATGCAAGACCATTTTTCCATGGGTGGGTGGGGAATGGTTTTGGGATGATTCATGCACATTGCACTTATTGTGCACGTTATTTCTATTATCATTACATCAGCTCCATGTCAGATCATCAGCATCAGATCCATGCTATAGACTGTGGAAAGTATCATAGAGTTCCTGACTTAGGGGTTATGGTATGACATATATCCTTTCTGTTGCTGCTTAGTTGCTCAGTCATGTCTGACCCCATGGACTGTAGCCTGCAGACTCCTCTGTCCATGGGATTATCCTGGCAAGGGTACTGGACTGGGTTGCCACTTTCTCCTCCAGGGGAACTTCCTAACCCAGGGATCAAACCTGTGTCTCCTGCATTGGCAGGCGGATTCTTTACTACCAAGCTACCAGGGAAGTCCCAACATTTATATCCTTGTATTATATAAACATCCAGTGTTTCTCAGTTCTGACTGCACAACAGATGTATCTAAATATCTGACACCCGGGCCCCACACTCACGGGTCAGGAATCCACTGCCATGGGGACAAGGCACTAATGTTTTTATACAGCTTCTTAAGTGTTCCTTTGCTCAGCTAAGGCTGAGATCTAAAGAGTTACAGTGTGATAGACTTTTAGCAAATTCTGTGGTTTTTTCCCCCTTAGTACTAAATGTATCTCACAGGCGCCCTCCATATCAGATCAGACAGCAGGTTTTTCCCAACATGATTTTATGATGTCGACAGAACATGTTCTGCTTCCAGGCTGGAGGCAACTGCGAGCCCCATGAGAAATGTTCCTTCCTTCATCCTCTCTCTCTCCTTAAAGTCTCCCAGAGTCATTAAGTGTCCTTCCGTGGCCTCACTTTCCTTCCTCATGGCACACATTCTGATATGTGAGCATCTCTCCGTGCAGCCGTGTGAATGCTATGATCCTTCCCCAACCTTGCCAGGAGTGCTACCCAATCCTGGGAATGCAAACTCTGTATCTTGTGGGCACAGACATGCGACTGCGCTGCTGTAGTTCCAAGTCAGTTAATCAATGGCGATCATATTCTGCTGCCCTGTGCCAGGCACCAGTGACTGAGCGAAGAGCATGGGGCTGATCAGAGACCTGCTGGAAAGGTGGGTTTGCCTTGCTGCCTGCCAAGAGGGAGGCAGGAGGCACTCAGTTGCTAACTCTCAACCCATGGTCCAGAAGGCAGCTTGATTTATCGCCCAGATGAAGTTAGAGACCAAAAGTCACTGGTAGGGAAGAGATTCCTCAAAGGCTTCTGAGTCACAAGGAAGATGTGGAAGCGGGCAGAGAAAACTAGCCTCCTATTACCCCAGTCAATCCCAATGTGCTTACTTGGTAGCTCTGGGCCCTGGGCCGGCAGTACCTCAGTCTCCTCACCTGTAGAATGGGATGCACAGAGCCTACACTCATGAAGAGCTGGGACTGTTCGGTGATGTTACATATGCAACCCCTGAGCCTGTGCTGCTACTGTTTTCACTCTGCTCATATTATGTCCTCAACAGATGCTAGTTTGAAGGAAAGAGCTACAAAAATGTAGGAAAAAGAGACAGAGAGATAAGATTTGACTGAGCTATCTGCCTTTTTTTCTCTGTAGTTTGCTCCCTCCTGGAGAAAGTGGTCTTCAGTATAATCTCAAGCCTAAACAACTTCTTCATAATTTTATTTATTTATCTATGGCTGTGCTGAGTCTTTGTTGCTGCGCGGGCTTTTCTCAAGTTGCAAATGCAGAGTCCGGCTACTCTGCAGTTGCAGTGCAGAAGCTTCTTATTGTGATGGCTTCTCTTAGTTGTGTAGCACAGGTTCAGTAGTTGTGGAGCACGGGCTCAGTTGCCCTGTAGCATCTGGAATCTTCTCGGACAGGGGATCGAACTGGTGTCTCCTACTTTGGCAGGCTTAACTATTGAGCCACCCGGGAAGCCCCTAAAGAACTTTTAAAAACAGAGGTATAATTCATACACTGCATAACTCACAATATTAAAGGATAGCCAGTGTGCATTAATGTCTTCACAGAATGGTGCAAGTCTTACCACTATCTCTATCCAAAGCATTCCATCAACCCCCCGCTCCATGCAAAAGAACCCTGTGTCTACCAGCAGGTCCCTCCCCCAGCTCCTCTTCCCGGCACCTGCAACCACTAATTTACTTTTTGTTTCTTTGGATTTCTCAATTCTGGACATATGATATAAATAAGATTATGTATAAATGGAATGGAAATAAATACAGTGTGTGGCTTTTTGTGTTTAGCCTCAGCTTTTTTTATCAGGAAAAAAAAAAACCCTGCAAGTAACTTCCTGGATGCCCAAGAAATGACGTGTGGAAGGGGATGGGGGGGCTGTTGTGATTGGACAACCCACCCCTTGTCTTCTGACTGTGTTACCCGCTTTCTCCACCTGCTGGCTGCATGCACTGAATTTGGGAAATGAATTTCATGTGGCTGAAACTCTGCCATACTTTCCCCCCAGCTGCTCTGCAGAATTGTTACCTTATTCTCACCTCCTTGCCTCCTGCTCCTTACCATCTGACCTCATTTTGGCTCTCCTATGCTCTTGGAAAGGCAGCTGGACAGTCCACTGTCCTGAGTGGAGAAGGATTCCACAGAAGGCATTGCCTGACAACCACTCGCAAACATAAAACCGAGACACAGATGATTTGGGAGTTTTGCACCAAGCTGATGTTTTCAAGAGAGGGGTAGTTTTTTGTTTGTTTGTTTGTTTTCCCCTGAGATTTCCTATTTTTTACCAATTTGTGCAGCTTGCCACTGTGGAGTTTTCAACAGACCATGGCTCAAAGAAGAGGCGTAATCATAAATCTGGAATTCATAACAAAAACAAGGGTTTGCATTGAGTGTCACAAGCCGGCTATACTATAATTTACCTTCCAGGTATGTCAAATTTTCTCCACTTCAATGAGCATTCTCATCAGGCATTCTAATTACTCTGACAAATATCAAAATATTGCCTCTAATGTCAATGTAATCTTACTTGAGAAAATGTGCTTGAATTTAGGGCTTCCCCAGTGGCTCAGTGGGTAAAGAATCCACCTGTAAGGCAGGAGATGCAGGAGACACAGGAGATGCGGGCTCGATCCCTGGATTGGGAACATCCCCTAGGGGAGGAAATGGCAACCCACTCCAGTATTCTTGCCTGAAAAAAATCCTATGGACAGAGGAGCCTGGCAGGCTATAGTTCAAAGGGTTGCAAAGAGTTGGACACACTTTAAGAAGCATTGTTCTGCAACTTTGTTGCAAATAAATTGTGTCTCCATTGAAGCTGAGCCATTGGCAGCTGGCTGCATCACATCCTTATGGGCCAATGGCATTCTTGGTGGGAGGGATGCTTTTCTGGAGCATCACAGGGTGTGCTAAAGGTAGTCAAGCTTTTAAGCTACAATTTAGGGAACTGGAGGTTTATCCAGGAACACAGACCACAGGGTCCAGAATGTTGGTGAATTATCTCCAGGAGAAAACCTATTAGGCAATGATTCTTATAGTAGGGTCGCTGGACCAACAGCATTGGCATTACCTGTAAACTTCTTAAATAAACAAATTGCCACCCAAGACTTGCCAGATCAGACACTGTGGGGCGGGACCAAGTAATCTATGTTTCATTCTCAGGCAGGTTAAGCCCTTCAGAACATACTGATATTCACTCCAGTTTAGTGACCTCAGTTCTAGAGTTTTCTGACAGAATGATCCATCAATGCCAAAAAGTCACGTAACTGAGCTAATAGGCCAATCAAGTAAGTTGTTATTAGCAGTATCAGCAGTTTTCAAGATGACATGACCTGTACTGTATGGAACAGTGACCCCCTAGAAGATACATCCATTTCCCAGATAACTGCGAATGTGACTTTACTTGGAAAAAGAATTTTTGCAGATGTAATTAAGGATCAAAAGATGAGAGCATCCAAGCTTATACAGGTGGATTCTAAATCCATCAATGAGTGTCCTTTAAGACACACGGAGAAAAGGGGCCAGAAGGAGGAGAAGCCAGATGACGATCGAGGCAGAGACGGGAGTGATGCAACCACATGCTGAGAAGTGTCTAGAGCCACCAGAAGCTGCAAGAGGCAGAGGACAGATTCTCCCCTGGAGCCTTCAGAAGGAAGAAACTCTGCCAAGAACTTGATTTCAAGCTTTCAGCTCCCATAACTCGTGAGAGAATACACTTCTGTTGTGTTAAGCCACCACGTAGAGGGTAATTTTTTATGGCAGCTCTTAAAAACTAAACACATATGTACACTTTGTGTATGAAGCAGAATCTTGGCTACATGAACCACAAGAATGGTACACCATGAGGTACTATTTTAAAACTAAAGGATGTAGGATGAGAAAAGCTGTTTTATGGTCAGGTTTTCAAGGAGGCTAGGTATACTTGCTCCAATGAATTGAGGCTACTATCGTCTGAATGTCTGTGTCCCTGAAAAATTCATATTTTAAAAGCTAACCCCCGGGACTTCTCTGGTGGTCCACTGGCTAAGACTCCATGCTCCCAAGGCAGGGGGGGTGGGTTTGATCCCCAGTCAGGAACTAGATCCTATATGCCTGAACTAAGACTTCAAATGCCAAAAAAAAGGTCAAAGATCCCACATGCCACCACTAAGACCCGGCGCAGCCAAAACAATTTTCTCCAAAGAAGACATACAGATGGCTAACAAACACATGAAAAGATGCTCAGCATCACTCATTATCAGAGAAATGCAAATCAAAACCACTATGAGGTACCATTTCACACCAGTCAGAATGGCTGCGATCCAAAAGTCTACAAATAATAAATGCTGGAGAGGGTGTGGAGAAAAGGGAACCCTCCTACACTGTTGGTGGGAATGCAAACTAGTACAGCCACTATGGAGAACAGTGTGGAGATTCCTTAAAAAACTGGAAATAGAACTGCCTTATGCTCCAGCAATCCCACTGCTGGGCATACACACTGAGGAAACCAGAAGGGAAAGAGACACGTGTACCCCAATGTTCATCGCAGCACTGTTTATAATAGCCAGGACATGGAAGCAACCTAGATGTCCATCAGCAGATGAATGGATAAGAAAGCTGTGGTACATATACACAATGGAGTATTACTCAGCCATTAAAAAGAATACATTTGAATCAGTTCTAATGAGGTGGATGAAACTGGAGCCTATTATACAGAGTGAAGTAAGCCAGAAGGAAAAACACCAATACAGTATACTAACACATATATATGGAATTTAGAAAGATGATAACAATAACCCTGTGTACGAGACAGCAAAAGAGACACTGATGTATAGAACAGGCTTATGGACTCTGTGGGAGAGGGAGAGGGTGGGAAGATTTGGGAGAATGACATTGAAACATGTAAAATATCATGTAAGAAACGAGTTGCCAGTCCAGGTTCGATACACGATACTGGATGCTTGGGGCTAGTGCACTGGGACGACCCAGAGGGATGGTATGGGGAGGGAGGAGGGAGGAGGGTTCAGGATGGGGAACACATGTATACCTGTGGCGGATTCATTTTGATATTTGGCAAAACTAATACAATTATGTAAAGTTTAAAAATAAAATAAAATTTAAAAAAAAGTTAAAGAATAGGTAAATAAAAATATTTCTTTTTAAAAAAGCTGACTCCCCCCAGTGCAACTGTATTTGAGGTGAGCCTTTGGTGGGTGAATAAGTCATGATGGGGGAGTCCTCATGAATGAGATTAGCGTTCTTGTTAAAGAGAAGCCAGAGAGCTCCCCTGCTGTCACAATATGGGGACACAAAGAAGATAGTCGTTCATGAACCAGGAAGTGGGTCTTCTCCAGACACTGAATCCACAGGTACTTTGATCTGGGACCTGCAGTCTCTAGGACTGGGGGACATAAATATCTGTTGTACAAGCACCCAGTCTGTGATATTCTCTGAGAGCAGTGCCAACAGACGAAGGCAAAGGTCAAAGCTGAGCCTTTGATGCTTGTGGTCCTCTGGCCCCGCTCTGTTCCATTACTGGGTGTCAGCCACAGATTTTCCTAATACCAACATGGAATCATTCCTCCTTGAAATTCACAGCAGGGATGCGACATGAATCGTTAACACAGAAAACATGATATACTGAGGACCCAGCTTGACATCATCAAAGCTTTTGCCAGTTGTTCAGCTGCACCCAAGTTCTCAGTCCACATGTGGAAGGAGAGCTGTCAGAGGTGGACTTTCCCCAGCAGTACAATATCAACATGAACTGGATAGGAGGTAGGGAGAAACTTCCGCCTACAACCCCCCACCCCAGAGTCCCTGTGTAATGGGGCTCTGAGAGGTCCAGGAAGAGCCATAATTCCCTTTGATTAGAGGAATATTTTTCAAGCTTGTGTGGCTGCAGGTCCTTTCTGCCCAAGAACTGCTAGCACCCTGCAAAGCATGTGTGTTATCTGGAACAGATAGGGAAAGCTGGGGAAGATTATATTCTTTACTTATTATCAGGGTTACAGGCACAGAGATACAGGGAGCTACCAAGAGTTTTTTCATCTTACATTTTCCCGTTGCTCCGAATGCCAATCCACACACTGTATCATCAATTGGCCCAGAAGCTCATTAAAAGCAGGATGCCTCTCTCCTCCTGGAGAGTTAACCTCAAAATGCCTTGAAAACATCAGCAACTCCCCGGCAACCTGTGTACACGTGTGTGCATGTGTGTGTGCCCACTCAGTCATGTCCAACTCTTCGAGACGCCATGGACTGGAGCCAATCCAGCTCCTCTGTCCATGGAGTTTCCCAGGAAAGGATACTAGAGTGAGTTGCCATTTCCTACCCCAGGGAATGTTCTTGATCCAGGGATTGAACCCACGACTCTTCTATCTCCTGCACTGGTAGGAAGACTCTTTACCACTGAGCCACCTGGGAAGCCCAACCTGTGTGCATATCTAGGAAATGCCATGAAAGGAGGTGAAAGTGAAAGGTGCTCAGTCATATCCAGCTCTTTGTGACCCCATGGACTATACAGTTCATGGAATTCTCCAGGCCAGAATACTGGAGTGGGTAGCCTTTCCCTTCTCCAGGGGATCTTCCCAACCCAGAAATTGAACCCAGGTCTCCCACATTGCAGGTGAGTTCTTTACCAGCTGAGCCACCAGGGAAGCCCTGGTATGATATTTCATTGGTATTACTCCTAAACCATCTCATCAATCTCATCCTCTGGTTGGACAGCATCACTGATTCAATGGACATGAGTTTGAGCAAACTCCAGAAGATAGCAAAGGACAGGGAAGCCTGGCATGCTGCAGTCGATGGGGTTGCAAAGAATCGGACACAATTTAGTGACTGAACAACAACAAACCCCCAAACCACCCCCAGTCTATAGTTATACAGCCTGGTTTGATTTTCAGGGTACTCAAAACACTGCTTTCCACATTCTACCAAATATTTCCAAATTTCCTAGTTTACTGATGCCAGAAACTGACCATTAAATTGCCCTCTTTAGTTTTTGTTTTATTTATATTATTCTACAGAGGGCTTACTTCAGGGCCAGATACTTTGAGGTTCAATTTGCTCAATGTTCAACACAGCCATACCAGGAAAGGATGAACGTTATTCCCATTTTACAGATGAGATGACTGAGGCACAGAAAGGTCAAGTAGCTTGCCCAAGGTCACAGTCAGAAAGTGTTGGCATCTGTATCGCATTTCAGGCAGTCTGACTCCAGGATCTGTGCACATAAGCACCATACTGTGTGATGCTGCTTCTCGCTCAAAATGTTCCTCCCATTTTAAACCTGTCTGGTAAAGATAACTTCTAAAACTCTTATCCCATACATCTACCTCTATTATCCCTAGCAATGTTCAGATTTAGGAGCAAGGCTTGACAACACCCTCTCATTTTGTTCAGAAGATCGAAGACCAAGATTCAGACAAAAGAATTAATCTTATAAGCTAACCCCTCAGCCAGGGATGGTCTACCCTTCCAAATCCTCTAATCAATGCCATAGTATCTTGGCTAGAGAGAACAAACACACAAAATACAAATTGAAGGGAAATAAGAGTGAAGGGTTTAAAGCAAGAATTCTCACCTGAGAGTGATTGTGCCCTCCTGGGGAACTCTGCCATGCCTGGAGAAATTTCTGGTGTTCTCTACCCTGGCATCAAGCTTGTAGAGGCCAGGGATGCTGCTACACATCTTTAATGTGTAGGACCAAGAAATACCCAATTCAAAATGTCAACATTGCTAGGTTGGGAAGCCCTGATTCAAAGATTACTTGTAACATACTCCACTGCAGAAAAATCTAAGTGCAGAAGAGATGATTGATTACTTTTGCAAGCAGTGTATTGAAATGCAGCATACTCATTTGTTTAGTGTAGTAGAGTTAGTTGTTCAGTCATGTCCAACTCTGTGACCCCATGGACTGTATCCCGCCAGGTTCCTCTGTCCGTGGGATTTCCCAGGCAAGAATACTGGAGGGGATTGCCATTTCCTTCTCCATGGGATCTTCCCAACCCAGGGATCCAACTCAGGTCTCCTGTATTGCAGGCAGATTCTTTACCATCTGTGCCACCAGCAAAGCTAACATTTGCTTATGTATTGTCTATGGCTGCTTTTGAAATCTGATGGTGGAATTGTACTTTGTTTGGACAAAGACCCTCTAGTTAACAAAGATAAAAATATGTGCTATTTGGCCCTTTACTCCCAGAAAAAGTTTGCCCACTCAATGCAAGGGATCCATCAAAATTTGAACAACATTCCTCTTAATAGTAAATTCAATCTAACAGAGTCTACCTGCTCTAAGCGCACCGGCTCAGCTGGGTGTGCCTCATGGAATCAATGGGATCTATTGAGATCTGATCGGGATCTGATCAGCTCTTCAACGTATGCGTGATTAATCCATCCTTGCATTACTAGCTGAATCAGTAACTGCATTAGCCCTTTTCATCCTTTTCTCTGCTCTCTTGCATATTTCCCTGTCCAATTAGCAACTGTTGGAAAATTGGCTCACCAAAACCAGGAGGTAAGAGAGAAGTGCATGATTAACAAGCCATTAGAAGATGCTTTAGCCCCTGCCTGCACTAAAAAACCAAAGAGAAATCAATTAACCTGGGCAGAAATTGGTCCCAGGAACCACAGGAAATTCAGACAGAAGGCAACAAACATTTCTCCTCTGTCAGAGTTCACTGGTTTGGAATCATCTGTCATCACCAGGACAGAGTGGCTAGTCAGCAAAGCCACTGTCTCTGCCTCGGTGGGTGACCTTTTCCCTCTTCTCATCACCCAGCAAAAATGAAATGAATGGCCACTGGCCAACCTGGCATCTTGCCCGTCCGCACTCCACTCCAGCTTCTCAAAAGCTGGCCCAATCAGGACCCAGGATTTTTCAAATCAGTGTTTTTCCAATGGCAGGCCATTCTGAGTTTTGAAATCAATTTAGTAGTTGTCAAGCAGCCTTTTATAAGGAATGAAGGAGAACAGGTAGAAAAAAATACCAGTTTTTTTGCACAAAACAAAAGTATATATTGTCTTGTGAAACTTGATTTTTAGATATAAACATGTACATTCATATATATAGGCATGTGTGTGTGTGTGTGTATATATATACACACAAATGTATATATATGTGTAAAGACAAACACTCAAAGACATTATAGAAGAGCATATTTTATATATTATTTGTTTTGTACACTCACACTTGTATATGTGTTCTAAGTCATAAGATAACATGTGTTTCTGTTTTTAGTATTACATAAAATCGCTAAAATCTTTCTGACCATCTCTTCTTCCCAGGTAACTCTTCCTGTTGGTTAGGTGTGGACATTTCCAGATGGTTTCTAATGCATTTTATTCTATTTATTTCAACCATTTTTAATTGAACTATAGTTAATTTATAACACTTATTTATTATAAATTTTAATTATATAATTATATTATATATTATATATTTATTACAACAATTTATAACATATAATTTATGCATATATATATTCTTTTTCAGATCCCCTGGAGAAGGAAATGGCAACTCGCTGCAGTCTTCTTGCCCGGGAAAGCCATGGACAGAGGAGCCTAACAGGCTACAGTCTATGGGGTTGCAAAAGAGTGGGACACGACTTGGTGACTATACAACTAAACAACTAAAAATAGGCGGTGCACTTGATAACCTGGGAAATCTCAACCTTGCTCAGCCTTCCCCACTGATGCTCTCCTGTGGCTGTCAGAGTGACTGGGGGAGGGGTGGATTAAGAGTTTGGGGTTAGCAGATGCAAACTATTACATATAGAACGGATAAACAATGAGGTCCTACCGTATAGCACGTGCATGCACGGGAAACTACATCCTGTGATAAACCATCAAGGAAAAGAATATGAAAAATAAGTATATATACACATATATGTTTATATATATATACATATGAATCACTTTGCTATACAGCAGAAATTAACACAACATTGTCAATTGACTCTACTACAATAACAAAAAAATTTTAATTAAATCTGATCACTCCCCTACTCTATCGCTTCCCTGTGTTCTCAGGAGAAGGTCCAAGCCCCCGACGCCCACTCCGCCCTTGCTTCACTAGGGCCCCCTTCACCAGGGCTTCAGGCATCACCCCTAACTTTCCATCACCCCTGTCACCCAAGCCTTGTCTTTCTGTTTGGATCACTCTTTGCCCAAGCAACACCTTTGCCCTGCTTTCTAAGTATTCCCCTGAACAGCTGTGCTAGCACCTGCTCAACCCTGGACATAAAATAGCATCACATCTTCATCAGCCCTTTGCTGACTCCTCGTAGAGCCAGACCCTCCCATTCACACCCAAACAACACCCATATAGCCCCTTTGCACGCAACTGTATTAGTGTGCCCATTGGATCTACTCCTGTCTCTTCCACTGGACTGTCAGCCTCATGGGGGTAGGGAGGAACACATGAAGGGCACACATCACATGTCTGTTGGATGAATGGACAGACGGATGGACAGATGCAGGTGTCTTTTTACAGGAGCAGAAACAGAGGGTTGGAGAGAGCGTAGGCTTGTCTCTAATGCAGCTCATCAGAGGCCACAAATTAGAACTCAAATCTCGGCTTCAGAGCATGCTCTCTCCGACACGCCATGGCTTCTCACAGAAACCTGAAAAGCATTCAGGCAGACCATCCAAGAATCTCTTCAAAATTAGCCCCAGGCCAGTGTTGGGAAGGCCCCTGCTTCCTCAGAGCCCAAAATCTGAGCTTGAATCCTGCTACTGAGAGGCTTAGAGGGCAGCTTGGAGCATATTAGTTCCAGTTCACGGGATAACAACAAAAACGAGAAAGAACGGCTAAGAAAACAAAACTTAGCTCAATTGGCTCACAATCCCCCGTAACAATCAGCCTCTGATTAGCCACCTCATTAAAATATAAACTAATTTAATTCAATCATTTAAGCAATAGCCCAAGCTGGCACAGCCGTTATCATCAAAAACTCCATAATGTTCACTCTCTACAAGACATGACAATTTGGCGTTTTTTTATTAAGAATATGAATTTCCTGCTGGTGCAGGGAAGAAAATCTCTGGCAGCTGCTGTTTCTCCATTGTCCCTGCGTGCCAACAGCATCTTTTCCTAATTTCTCAAACAAAGCGATTAAGGAAGAAGCCACCCAAACACACCCGGAGCATGAGATGAGAGCGGGTATAAACAGTTCCTAAGGAGGATTTTCTGTCCAAATTAGCAATGTGTCTGACACTTGCATTATAAATGCGGCAAACACCCAATTAGATGGGAAGCCAAGGACCAATCTACCTTCCCTGCTCACACATCCAGACACTGGAATATCTGCCCTTCTTCTGTCTTTTACCTATAAACCCTCCTCTGTCTTTATCATGTTGAAACACTACTCACAATTCAAGCATCAGCTCAAGAGCTCTATAAACTCTTTACTGGTTTATCAAGATGAATTGATGCCTCTGTCCACAGCACTTTTATTTTTTCTTCTGTTTTTTGTTTTTTTTTTTTTTAATAGGGGGACATTTGCTTTACAATGCTCTGTTAGTATCTACTGTACAACTATGTGAATCAACTCTATGTATACACCTATCCCCTCCCTCTTGAGCCTCCCTGCCTCCCACCCCATCCCAACCCTCATCACAGAGCACCGAGCTGAGCTCCCTGTGCTATATAGCAGCTTCCCACTATCTGTTTTACACGTGGTAGTGGATGGATGCGGAGAAGGCAATGGCACCCCACTCCAGTACTCTTGCCTGGAGAACCCCATGGACAGAGCAGCCTGGTGGGCTGCAGTCCATGGGGTCGCTAAGAGTCAGACACGACTGAGCGACTTCACTTTCACTTTTCACTTTCATGCACTGGAGAAGGAAATGGCAACCCACTCCAGTGTTCTTGCCTGGAGAATCCCAGGGATGGGGGAGCCTGGTGGGCTGCCATCTATGGGGTCACACAGAGTCGGACACGACTGAAGTGACTTAGCAGCAGCAGCAGAAGCAGCAGCAGTGTATGGATGTCAATTCTAATCTCCCAATTTGTTCCACCCTCTCCTTCCCCTGCTGTGTCTACATGTCCCTTCTCTACGCCTATATCTCTATTCCTGCCTTGCAAATAGTTTCCTCTGTATCATTTTTCTAGATTCCACATATGTGTGTTAATATACAGTATTTGTTTTTCTCTTTCTGACATTTCATTCTGTATGGCAGACTCTAGATCCATCCACATCTCTATAAATGACTGAATTTTGTTCCTTTTTATGGCTGAGAAATACTGAGATATGGACTTCCCAGGCAGCTCAGTAGAATAGAATCTGCCTGCCAATGCAGGAGACGTGGGTTTCATTCCTGGGTTGGGAAGATCCCCGGGAGAAGGAAATGGCAACTCACTCCAGTATTCTTGCCTGGAGAATCCCATGAATAGAGGAGCCTGGCGGGCTCCAGTCCCTGGGATCAAAAAGAGTCAAACATGATTTAGTGATTGAACAACAACAACAATCCTGAGATATAATAGACATCAGCACTAAATACATTTAAGGTGTACAGCATCATGATCTGACTTACAAACATCACAAAATGGTCCCCACAATAAGTTTGGTAACCATCCATCATCTCATATAGATACAACACTAAACAAATAGAAAAATTTTTTTCTTGTGATGAGAATTCAGGATTCACTGTCTTCATGACTCTCATATATAACATACATCAGTGTTCATTGTACTAATCATGTTCTACATTACAACCCTAGTGTGTATTTATCTGATAACTAGAAATTCGTGCCTTTTGACCACCTTCATCCAATCCCCCCGCCCCCTTCCAGCCCCTCCTGAGCACTTTTAGCGTCTGTGTTATTCTATATGAAGCAGTGGGTCAGGGCTCCCCAACCTGAACAGCTGCCAAGGCCAGAACAGATAACATTAAGAAGTGAAGCTGTCCAGGTGTGAGAAAACTCAGACCTGGAGGGGGAATCAGGCTCCCCTTGGTTCTAGATGATCCATATCGCTAAATGCTGTGAATTTCTGTAAGATTTCAGAAAGGTGAGTTTTCAAATGAAAAGCTGAAATGTTGGCAACAGAATGAATGAAATGGAAAATTTACCTAAGCCAAGCAAAACATGCTCGCACATCTAAAGGAACCAGTAGCTGACATTTTGACTCCCTGCATCATACACTTTTGCTTATATGATAGGTCCCTCCCAGAGCACGTGGACTTTTGGGTTTTTGGCTCCCAGAGTGAACTCATTTGTCTCCTTCCTTTAGCTTCTATATAAATATTTAGCTTTTATACCTCACATTACAAACAGTTCTGGGAATACGAGCTACCAGGGAAAACAATGAATGCTCAAATAAGGAAATAAAAAGTCCAATTTCAAAGTTATTTCTCCAGGGATCATTTCAATTGCCTGTTGGAAGCTGTCTTTTTCTCTTCCTCGGATGTGTGGCTGCTTCCACCAATCCCACCTTTTAAATTCCCCCCGAAGGAGTTATCTATGATGATAATGCATGCTGCCCAGCTCCAGGACTTTTTATATTAGAGAAGAATTCTCAGTGGCTCCCAGTGAGTAACTTCATCTGAGACTCTGCATGAACCTGGAAGACAATTCATCTGACAAATGGTTATGACCTCTTACCACATGCCAAGCAATGATCTAGGGAGGGGGCGGGAGAGGCGAGATGAAGAGGAGTCTGCTGCTAAGTCGCTTCAGTCGTGTCCAACTCTGTGCGACCCCATAGACGGCAGCCCACCAGGCTCTGCCTTCCCTGGGATTCTCTCCAGGCAAGAACACTGGAGTGGGTTGCCATTTCCTTCTCCAATGCATGAAAGTGAAGTCACTCAGTTGTGTCTGACTCTGTGCAACCCCATGGACTGCAGCCTACCAGGCTCCTCCGTCCATGGGATTCTCCAGGCAAGAGTACTGGAGTGGGGTGCCATTGCCTTCTCCAGAAGAGGAGTCAGCCCCTGCCAATCAGATGTCAGGGGGTGGAGTAAATTCATGGGGGCAAATAGAAAATATTATATAAAGTCATGGCTGCATTCTTAGGGAATGGAAGGAGGGACCCCCATCAGAATTGGCGCCCCAAATGTGATGAGAAAAATGTGGAGGGTATTAAGCAGAATGAACTGACATCTTCTAATTTACACTGTAAAAAAGCCTCCAAGGATGCCATGTGGAGAATAGATTATAGAGTAGGGTTGATGCTGGGGAGCAACCGTGCTGTATTGAGGTTGTCCAGGCACATGATAATGCAGGCTGGGCATGAGATGATGCAGGTGGTCTGGGGCTAGGGTTGGAACCAGGATATATTCTGGAGTGGAGTGAACAGGATGTGCTGAACAGTAAAGGGGAAGAAATCCAGCATGACTCGTGGGCTTGGAGACTGAGCATCAGGCAGATGGCAGTACTTTCACTGAGATGGAGAATGCGTGGGTAGAATGTATGACTGCTGAATTTTCATTATGGGGTGGGTTGCTGGTGGGACCAGGGTTTTGCTTGTCCACCTGACTTGAGATGAAACGTAAATACCTAAACAGAAGCCTCAAATGCAAGGCTGGATTTATAAGACAGGAACAGAGCAAGGAGCCTAGGAATTCCCTCCACATGATGAGTTCAATGCAAACTCTCTGCTCTGCCCGCCTACTTTTCCTTCCTCACCTTCTTTCAACACTCCAGCCACAATTATCCTTCTGTCCTTCGAATGGGCCCACTTTGGTCCTCTCTCAGGGCCTTTGCACTGGCTGTTCTCACCCTCTGGCTCACCCTTCTCTTGTATTTTCACACAGCCAGATCTTTCCTGTTATTCATATTCTGCTCAAATGTCATTTGCTCAGGAAGAAGGTCCCTGATGACCCAATCAAAAATAGCCAGTCACAATCCGACTTTCTTGTCTTCAAAACCCTCTTTGGCATCTGAAACTATCTTATGTCTGCATTTGTTTACTTATTTATTGAACGTGGTTTGCTGTTGGAATGTAAGCTCTGAGGAGAAAGAATTCTTGAACTTTCTTGTTCACAGACATGCTATTAAAGCATCTAGCAACATAATAGGTGCTCAGTAAATCTCTGCTGAAAAATAAAAAACTCACATCATTATCACAGATACATTTTTTGTTTCTTAATACAGACTACTGTATTTGAGTCTGCTTTTGTAAACACTGATGCAAAGGGAGGGGGGGCTGTATTTATTCCCAGAGCTCCAAAGAAGTTAGACTGCAGGGTGAAGAAAGCTCCCATCTCCTGCTGGACATGTAAGCACCAGCCAGATGCCCAAAGCAGGCTGTGACTATCATTTTATGAAACAATTAACAGGCAGCAGAAACTTTTCAGGTATAGAATGAAGTAGCATCCAAATAATACTGAACAATTTAACTTAGATAATTTTTATGAATGGGCCTTAAGTCAGGAAACTACACTAGTCCTGGAGAAGGGAATTTATAATGATGAGCCTTGGAAAGTGAACCAAAGCAAAAGTGAGGCTTCTTCTGGGGTCTTCAGGGGAGAAGTCAGTCTACTGCAACACACATCACTTTTGAATGAATTTTTGAAAAACAGTTTCCTTTGGATGGACACAAACCCATGGGGCCCTGGCTTGCTGAGCAATAACTGGGATGCATTTCAGCACCCATCATCTCCTCAGCTAATCCTACTTGAGCAGTGCACAACTTGTACAACTGTGCACAGCAGTCCTGGGGCCTGAGCAGGGAGCTCCCTGAAATGAGGTGCAATGAAAACTTTGTTTCACTTTTTAGGGGTCTCAAGTCAATAGTCTTCAGGCCAAATCCTTTCCCTAGACCTTTTCCTTTATTTCTTTTGGTGAGGGCAATGACTGCTTATCCATTGTCCATAGATCCATAGATCCTACCACTCCTCTTTGCTAATTATACTCCTCCCAGTGAAATGAAGAGAAAGATGACATGCAGGAAAAGATTTTAGAATGTCAATTACCTCTTTTCCCCCTTCTAATTAACAGCTGCCAGGAGCAAGCTTTCCAAAGTGAAATTTACACACAGAGAAGATAAATGGTTTTTTAATTTGGGTCACTGACAAGGTCACCAATAATTCTGTGTTATTGTTATTTTGTCAAACACGCCTTCATTAACTCTCTTAAAAAATAGTACAAAGATGTCCAAGATGACTGATGATGACACTTCCTCTCCCTAGCTACCCATTTTCAAATTAAGGAATCACTGCAGGCTGAGCCATCAGAAGCTAAGGGCTACCCCTGGCCTGTTTCCCTTTCTCTTTGGTAAGGGGGTCTATCCTGCCCACTGGCTAATGAGTTGCTACACTGTGAAAAACTCTAGTAGAAAAAGCCCAAGACCTAATGATGACTGAAAAGAACTAAGTACAGATCAGGCAGGGAAGTGGCACGAGTGTCCATTAATTTCCCTGACAAAGCATGGGCTGAGTGAAATCAGCAGCTCCTTCTTGGAAACTGGCTTTATTGACTGACACCTGCTGCTGTGGCTGTCCATTGTCCATCCTCTCTTCTTCTGGTGATGTCTTTCATTTCTTTAGGGGAGCCCTCACCACTCAGTGTGGGTTAGCTGGGACTGATCCACCCTCCTGCTCAGGGGGTAGGCGCAACAATTAAGCCAGACCAAGACTGTTCACAGTGATCAGTTCAGGAACAGTCCTGTGATCCAATTTGGGACACTAAGAACCAGTCCCAAGACTTTGGTTTGAGCAGCTGGACGTGCTATGCTAAAAAGATATAGATCTGAGTTTTCTGTTAGCTACCTGGCTACCCTGTGAGTAGAGGCTGCCTAGAACAAACGCATCATAGAAGAAAGCAGGGGCGAGAACTGAACATAAAGACAATACATGTCCTAATGATACTGTTATTGGCCTTTGATCCAGCCATGCCCAAAGCTTGCTCTATCCTTAAACTTTTCAAGGATAGAGTGGTTCAGTTTTCATGAACCACTATTTTCCTTTCTTTCTTTTTCCCTTAAGCCAGTTTGAGTTTCTGTTATCATAAGAGAAAAGGTCCTGACTATTTGTTATACCCCAAGCAGATCTCTTCTGCAAAATTGACGGGAGAAAATCCAAATTTGGAAACTATGAATATGAACTCTGATCAATACTCAATCTGCCCTCTCTGAATTTCAGATCTTATTTTTTGAGGGCTTCCCTGGTAGCTCAGACGATAAAGAATCAACCTGCAATGCAAGAGACCTGGATTTGATCCTTGGGCCAGGAAGATCCCCTGGAGAAGTGAATGGGTACCCACTCCAGTACTCTTGCCTGGAGAATTCCATGGACAGGGAGCCTGGTGGGCTACAGTCCATGGGGTCACAAAGAGTACAACACAACTGAACAACTGACACTATTTTTGGATACTCGTTGGATAATACCTAGAGAAGCCAATAGCACCTCAAGAAAAGTCTTCCCCTTCCCCTCAAAACTTGGTTTTTAAATTTCAAACAATGGAACCACTATCATCCAAGCTGGAGACATGGAAACCTTCCTATACCCTCTCACCCCTTTTAATCCTAACATTCTACCACCAGCTTCTAACAACCAATGACCAAATCCTGGGGAGCCCAGATTTTTCTTTCTGCCCCAACTGCAGTGAGCTCAGCCTCCTCTCTTGTCTCCCTGCTCCAGCCCCATGCATTCCATCTCTCCTCTATACACTGCCAGAAGGACTTTTCCAAAATGTAACTTTAATCACAGGATGCATGTGTGCATGTGTGTGCTCAGTCATGTCTGACTCTGTGACCCTATGGACTGTGGACCACCAGACTCCCCTGTCCATGGAATTTTCTATGCAAGAATACTAGAGTGGGTTGCCATTTCCTACTCCAGGGGATCTTCCCAACACAGGGATTGAACCCATGTCTCTTGAGTCTCCTGCACTGGCAGGTGGACTGTTCACCACTGTACTACCTGAGAAGCCCAATCACGGGATACTCCTCTGTTTTAAATCTCTTGTACCACAGACTTCCAGGGGTCTCAAATAATTTATCTTCTCTTTCTTCCATAAGATTAGGCTCTCTAAATTTTCCCCTCGGCACATTGGCCACCAGACTAAATGCAGACTGAAAACTACATTTCCCAGTCTCTCTAGCAGTCAGGTATAGCCACCTGTCAAAGTTCTGGTCAGTGGAATGTGAGTAGGAGTGATTATGAGCAACTTCTGGATGGTGCTCTTGAAACTGGTGGGATGGAGTAGGTCTCGACCTGATGGCACCAAAGGTGTTTCTTCCCAATACCACATTTTTGTTGGTGGCTTGAAATTGGCCACACTGAGATATTTACACCATGGAAATTGGCAAGAACAAATCAACCTACTGTGGTCCATCTGAAAGCTGGTTGTAAAATGTCACCAGGGAAAGATGATGCTGTGAAAGTGCTGCACTCAATATGCCAGCAAATTTGGAAAACTCAGTAGTGGCCACAGGACTGGAAAAGGTCAGTTTTCATTCCAATCCCAAAGAAAGGCAGTGCCAAAGAATGCTCAAACTACCGCACAATTGCACTCATCTTACACGCTAGTAAAGTAATGCTCAAAATTCTCCAAGCCAGGCTTCAGCAATATGTGAACCGTGAACTTCCTGATGTTCAAGCTGGTTTTAGAAAAGGCAGAGGAACCAGAGATCAAATTGCCAACATCCGCTGGATCATAGAAAAAGCAAGAGAGTTCCAGAAAAACATCTATTTCTGCTTTATTGACTATGCCAAAGCCTTTGACTGTGTGGATCACAATAAACTGTGGAAAATTCTAAAAGAAATGGGAATACCAGACCACCTGATCTGCCTCTTGAGAAATCTGTATGCAGGTCAGGAAGCAACAGTTAGAACTGGACATGGAACAACAGACTGGTTCTAAATAGGAAAAAGAGTTCGTCAAGGCTGTATATTGTCACCCTGTTTATTTAACTTATATGCAGAATACATCATGAGAAACGCTGGACTGGAAGAAACACAAACTGGAATCAAGATTGCCAGGAGAAACATCAATAACCTCAGATATGCAGAGGACACCACCCTTATGGCAGAAAGTGAAGAGGAACTCAAAAGCCTCTTGATGAAAGTGAAAGTGGAGAGTGAAAAAGTTGGCTTAAAGCTCAACATTCAGAAAACGAAGATCATGGCATCTGGTCCCACCACTTCATGGGAAATAGATGGGGAAATAGTGGAAACAGTGTCAGACTTTATTTTTCTGGGCTCCAAAATCACTGCAGATGGTGACTGCAGCCATGAAATTAAAAGATGCTTACTCCTTGCAAGGAAAGTTATGACCAACCTAGATAGCATATTCAAAAGCAGAGACATTACTTTGCCAACAAAGGTTCATCTAGTCAAGGCTAAGGTTTTTCCTGTGGTCATGTATGGATGTGAGAGTTGGACTGTGAAGAAGGGTGAGTGCCGAAGAATTGATGCTTTTGAACTGTGGTGTTGGAGAAGACTCTTGAGAGTCTCTTGGACTGCAAGGAGATCCAACCAGTCCATTCTGAAGGAGATCAGCCCTGGGATTTCTTTGGAAGGAATAATGCTAAAGCTGAAACTCCAGTACTTTGGCCACCTCATGCAAAGAGTTGACTCATTGGAAAAAACTCTGATGCTGGGAGGGATTGAGGGCAGGAGAAGGGGACGACAGAGGAGGAGATGGCTGGATGGCATCACTGACTTGATGGACGTGAGTCTGGGTGAACTCCGGGAGATGGTGATGGACAGGGAGGCCTAGCGTGCTGCGATGCATGGGGTTGCAAAGAGTCGGACACGGCTGAGCGACTGGTCTGATCTGATCTGACCACTGCTTTAAAGTGAAGGGGTAAGCCTACCTCTTCCCATTTCTCCTTCTTTGCTCTGGCTGGAATCAGGGTGTGGTGATGAGCCATTGCTCTAAGGAAGGCAACACTCCAAGGATGGTCAGAAAAAACGTTAGAAGGAGCCAGGATCTCCCCAACCCTGTAAAGTGATTGTATAACCCTAAACTGCTGATTCCTGGATGTTACGTGAGAAAGAAAGAAATGATTTCAAGAAGATAAATTTATATGTTGTTATATATTTTGTTAAATATTGCTGACGGGAGTATAAAATGGCCTACCCACGTTGGAGAATTGTTTGGCAGTTTCTTAAGTACTGAAACATCTGCTTACCCTATAACCCAGCAAATTCACTCCAAAATGAATGAAAAAACATGTGCACACAAAATCCTGCATACAAATGTTCATAGCAGTTTTATGCATGATGGCTCAAATTGGAAAAAACCAGATGAATGGATAAACCAGTTGTAGTATGTGTGTAGGATGAACTACAGCTCAGCAATAAAAAGGAATGGAGTACTGATACACACAACAATATGAATAAATCTCAAAAAATGCTCAGATAAAGAAGCCAGATAAAAATATTACTTATAAGTCCATTTATATGAAGTTAAGGGGCAGGTTACACTAATCTATGGTAACAGAAATCAGACAGAGAAGGCAATGGCACCCCACTCCAGTACTCTTGCTTGGAAAATCCCATGGATGGAGGAGCCTGGTAGGCTGCAGTCCATGAGGTCGCTAAGAGTCGGACACCACTGAATGACTTCACTTTGACTTTTTTACTTTCATGCATTGGAGAAGGAAATGGATACCCACTCCAGTATTCTTGCCTGGAGAATCCCAGGGACAGTGAGCCTGGTGGGCTGCCATCTATGGGGTTGCACAGAGTTGGACACGACTGAAGCGACAGCAGCAGCAGCAATCAGAACACTGGCTGCTTCAGGACATGGGGGAGATGACTGCCCAGGAAGGACCATGAGGCAACTTTCTGGCATGATTAAATTGTTTTATATTTTGAGAGAGGTGTGGGGAACACAGGTGTATACATCTGTCATAAGTAATCACACTATAGAATTAAGATCTGTGCCTTTTAATGTATGTAAATTATTATCATAAAATAGAAAAATAGGAAACATGTAATGCATAAGAATGCCTGTTCACTCCATAAAGAAAGAAGGAAGGAAAGAATTGAAAAAAATGGACAAAAGGGGGAAATGTTTTCCATGCAAATAAAACAATCACATCTAGAGACTACATTGCATCTCAAACTTTTGGTCTTCAGCCTCTGTCAAGATTCTAATGATTTCTGAAACGAAGAGCATTATAGTTCCTGAAATAGCACACGTGGCTTGCAGGCTGCCATTCTTTTCTTGGTGCATGACCCATATCAACAATGAGTGCACCCTTGGCTTCTTCACTCCACTCAGGTCTCAGGATCCTTCTCAACAGATTCCAAGCATCAGCTGAAAATAGATCAAAGCTCACCTATGTGCCATCTTGGACCAGAAACATGAGCTCACAGAGACAGGGTACCATCTCGACCACTTCTGTTTTACAAATACCCAGTTTAAGTATGCAATGCTGAGTTGATACAGTGACAAGCATCCTTAAGCATCCTTAAACAGTCAGAGCATGAGCTCAGGTGGGTTGGGCTTGCCTGACACCTGCCCCATTCCCTGCATGGCTCTGCTGTCACTCCCTAGTCCCTACAATTTTGCCTTTGTTTCATCTTTTTCTCCTTGACTTTGTTGCCTTGGCTTTTAGCACCCAGGGCAGAAAGAACACAAACCTGCCAATTATAAGCACCAATAAAATGGAGGTCGTGTTTACTCATTAGCCACAGAACAATATCTTCTATTTCTCCCTTGCTGATTAAAATGACTTGATGGAAAATCTGTTCCACCTCATAGTGTAATTAACCGGGTCCATTTTACCAGCAAGTTCAGATTCAGATAACATTACATTTCTCCCAATGAATAAGTCTGTCCCAATCTTTCCTACTTGTTGGCTTCCTTATCATTTCAAAGGGCCAGAATCCAACCTTCTTGGGTAAAATGCACATATTCCCACCCCAAGCCCAATCCGAGGTGGCTGAACCATGTTTCAAAGTATATTGTTTCTGAAATTAGCCACCTCCATTCGGGGAGAGTCTGGGTCTGGAGTGACACTGAATACAGACAAGGATCTAGTCACAGCAGACCCTCTTAATTGGGTGTGACAGCCATGATTTATTTACCGAGCAACTCTTTGCTTTGAGCCATAATCACACTTCAGACTCATCTTATCTCAAACTTACTTGGAGTACCAAAAATTCAAATTTTTCCTGACATTCTGCAGTTACTGTAAAAGAGGGAGAGGGAAGGGAAAATACCACAAGGAACTCCTGTTTTGAAAAATCCAGTTTTATGGCCCCAAGTTTTCATCTTTCCCAGTTACATTATTGGTTTAGTGGGTTCAAGGAAGAAGGCAGTCAGCTCACATCGTCCTTACTCTGCTCTCCGTACTCTGCCATGCATGGAGGCAAGTCACCCCACTTACTCTCTGTCTGGATGCCAATTTCAAAAGGGAACAGAATTGGCCCCTTTCTTGAGGAAGACTGGAGACCCCTTTTCTACTTGGGTCAACCTGTTCTGCTGCTGCTGCTGCTAAGTCGCTTCAGTCGTGTCCAACTCTGTGCGACCCCATAGACGGCAGCCCACCAGACTCCCCCGTCCCTGGGATTCTCCAGGCAAGAACACTGGAGTGGGTTGCCATTTCCTTCTCCAGTGCATGAAAGTGAAAAGTCAAAGTGAAGTAGCTTAGTCATGTCCAACTCTTAGCAACTCCATGGACTGCAGCTTACCAAGCTCCTCCGTCCATGGGATTTTCTAGGCAAGAGTACTGGGGTGGGGTGCCATTGCCAACCTGTTCTGAGGACCTAGCAAACAGCAGGAGACATCATTACTTAGGCATGTGCCATAAGCCAGAATATGGTAAAACGTCTGTTTGAGTACAAGCCTGTTTTTGAATATATCTGCCTTTTGTTGGTTTCATTACCCTGTTTGGGGTTGAAATTGCACACTGAAGAAGGAAAGAATAATAGAAATAGTGCCTGATACCTCGGCCAATTTTCCCATAAGGGCAAACCAGAAAGGTCTTTCCTCTCCTTGCTCTCTTCAACCATTTGCTAATTTTATTGAGATGCTGGTAGCATAGGTATGAAGTCTAACAACAGCCTCCACATGTGCTCCAAGTGTAGGGCTTGGTACACTTTTTCTGGAAAGAGTCAGAGAGGAAATATTTTAGCCCTTGCAGGTTGAGAGGCATAATCAAGTGTATTATATCTGGACTCTTATAATAAGAGAGGAAACAAATGTCTACCAGATTTTTCTTGATGCTGTCAAGTTAGAAGTGCATCACTGCAGTTAGCAGTGCCCCAAGCAGCAGTGAAAAAAAATGAGAGCCCAATGTGGGATCTTCTGCTACTACTCCCTTCCATCAATATAACATAGGAGAAGCCACAGGTGACGCAGAAAGGAAGGGGAATGGCCATACTCCAATAAAACTTCATTTATGTTATTGAAGAATAGGAATTTCATACAATTTTCATGCATTGTGAACCATTATTCTTCCTTGGATTTTTTTTTCCAGTCATTAAAAAATGTACAGGGACTTCCCTGATGGTCCAGTAGCTAAGACTCCATGCTCTCAATGCAGGGGGGCCTGGATTTGATCCCTGGTCAGGGAATTAGATCCCATGTCTCAATTAAGAGTTTGCACGCCACAACTAAAGATCCCACATGCCACAACAAAGACCCTGTGCAGCCAAATAAATAAATAGAATATTTGAAAAAAATAAACTCAGAGCATAATATTAATAAAATAATGTACAAACCTTTCTCAGTTGCTGGACTATACCACAATAGGTGGCAGACTGGATCGACCCTGAGGCTGTAGTTTGTTGACCCCAGAGGGGTTTGACCCACCGGCTCCAAGATTAAGTCACTTTTACATCAAATGAAGTGTCCCGATGGTTGTAGGACTGTTTCGTTTGGTTGATCATTTAAACTTCAATGGAAGGGAATTTTTTTCATGGATGCATTTCTGATGGATGTCCCCCTGGTTCTTCCCCTATGCTAGGAAGGCCATAATGGATGAGACTCAGCTCCCATCCTCTGGGAGCTCCTGATCAAGGACAAGATCAATGATGGGTGATGTGTGGGTACCTTCACAAATAGGAGACTGCTTTTCATCAGGCTTCTCTAAGAGCTCAGAGAGCACTTTTCTTGGGATGTGAGTACATGATTCAAGTGAACCTCCCAAGAAAAGAGAAAGACTCTCAGGGACTTCAGCAACTGTCTAAATCCTGGAACAGGTGGGCATGGTCACAGGGCATGAGACAACAAGGTAGGACCCAACGGGCTCCTGCTAATCAGTATTTGGGGATGAAGCCCAGTTTGGGGTGGCTACTAGGGGCAGCGTCGGTGCTGCTGTGAGATGCCGCTCTTTTGTCCTCCCAATGTTCCCTCTGACCACTCACACTAATCCTAGAATGGTTAGCAATCCTAGTCACCTCCACTGACAGATGAAGTACTTTACCTGGGGAGGGTAATGCCCAACCTGGGTATCTCCTGGATTATGAAAAAGATATATGGATACAGATGCTATGATTAAGCACCTGCCTTTCAAGTATGGGCAACTCATTAAATATCAAGACCCAGTGAGGAGCAATCATCTCAGGTCTACTGGACATAACACACCTGCTGCCTTGCTGACAAATGTGGAGGACTCGACACATTTATTTACTTATTTGGCTCAGACTGAATGTAGAGCAGATGAATCATTTCCTTTTTAAAATGAATTCTACAAATGTCAGAAGGTGGAAGATGGAAGGATTCCATGGGATTCCATTTCATATTCGTTTAGTAACATGTTTAAAATAGAAAACAGTTTTCTTTTAATCACCTTGACCTAATTTTAATCTTCTGCTCAGCAATAAATGGATCATTCCCAGAAATATCATTTAACCCTGGGAGGAAATACTTGAAACACTATGATTGCACATATCTGCACTGTTTTTATATCCTAAGAGCTCCAGGCTTCCTACAAAGAAAGTCAGAAGTAGGCAAAGGACCTGCAGGCATTTTAAAACATCAAAGTGAAGCCAAGGAAAGGGGAGATGGGAAGATGAACAGGAACGGATTCAGAGGTAGGGAAAAAGGAGGGAAAAGACAGAACTAGAAAACACTCAGAATGAAAGGAAGACAATGAAGGCAAGAAAATGTTACTTTCAAATAGCAACTTTCCTCTTACACTAAATCTACCAGTTTGATGGAAGTAGGGCTTCCAACATCTGGAAGCCCATTGAGATCTGCAATGTAGCCTGTAAGCATCTGTTGGCCATTTTCTCTCATTCACTAAAGTCAGAAGAGTTACAGATTTAGATCTATTTGCCAAGGTGAGAGTAATGTACCCAACTCAAACTGGTATAACCAATAAAGAAATGTATCACCTCCAAGGGTGGGTGGCTCAGTGGTTTCAGAGTTGCCCTAAAGGCTCAGCCAATCACCAAGGGCTCTGCTTCCTTTCTTCTCTCGTCTCTGCCACACCCCATACACCATCCTCAAGCTAGAATACAGATAGCTGTTGAATTCTAAGTGTCACATAAGACACAATGATGCCCAGAGAAAGAGGGGAGCTTTCTCTTAAGGGGCACAAATGGGGACCTATATCTATTCCTGGGGACCTATATCTATTCACTTCGTGGTGAAAGGAATGGATCCCTCTTAGACCAGCTGTCAGAGTTTATGTTATGGCTCCAAATTATTTGACATCACCTTCAAAAAGAGGCAGTCGGGTGGCAGTCGGGGGGAGGGGACTTCCCTGGAGGTCCAGTGGTTAAGATTCTGTACTTCCACTGCAGAAGGCACAGGTTCCATCCATGGTTGGGGAACTGATATGCCACATGCCTCAAGGTGTGACCAAAAAAATAAATAAATAAAATACATGCTCTGAGAATCACTATCTGGAAAAACAGTAACAAAAACTTTAAGACGCAGGGGGTCTCTGCCACTTCCATGAATCTAGGCGTGCTTGTAATAGCTTCAACCAGTAGAGAACAGTAGAAAAGATGCATGTAAATTCCAAGGCTAAGTGTCTTGGAATGCTTCCTTTGAGGAAAGCCAGCTTCCCAGCAGGAATCTGACAACCCTGAGGCTACCATACTGGAGCGATCATTTACAGGTCTGCTACTGACCTGTCTGCTCCCAGAGGATGGTCAGACAAAGGTCAAGAGATGAGATAGAGAGAATGTTACTGTTGTTTTAGTTGCTCAGTTGTGTCTTAGTGACCCAATGAACTGTAGCTCACCAGGCTCCTCTGTCCATGAGATTTCCCAGGCAAAAATACCAGAGTGGGTTACCATTCCCTGCTCCAGGGGATCTTCCCAATTTAGGGATCAAACCTACGTCTCCTGCATTGAGTGAAGTGAGGTGAAGTGAAGTGAAAGTCGCTCACTCATGTCTGACTCTTTTCGACCCCATGGACTATACAGTCCATGGAATTCTCCAGGCCAGTCCTTTCTCTTCTTCAGGGGATCTTCCCAACCCAGGAATCGAACCCAGGTCTCCCGCCTTGCAGGCAGATTCTTTACCAGCTGAGCCAAAAGGGAAGCCCAAGAATACTGGAGTGGGTAGCCTATTCCTTCTCCAGCAGATCTTCCTGACCCAGGAATCAAACCGGGGTCTCCTGCATTGCAGGCAGAGCTACCTGGGAAGCACCAAACAAGGGCCAACACCTGACCATGTGAGTGCGCCTCCTTGGATGCCTGGCTCAGTAGAGCTCTTACACCATTTCAGCTCCAATGGATATCTCTACAACCTCATGACAGACCCCAAGGGAAACATGCCCAGCCAAACTCTGTCCCACAAAACCATGAGCCAAATAAAATGGTTGTTTTAAGTGACAGGGTGATTTATATATAATACTAGTAACCAGAAAACCAATCATATTAACTTCTGGAGCTTGAGGAGGGACTGACATTCCCTGAGGCATGGGGATGGGTAAGAAGGGTGCATGTAAGAGCCAAATCAGGAATCAGTTTTGGTATATCTGGGACTGAAGTGACTTAGCATGCAAGCAGCAGTAATTTCTACAACTCTGAAAAATTTGATGTATTAAGTACCCTCCCCCCATGAGTCAATTTGTACAAAGTATTAACATACTGTCTGGCATGTAACAAAGCCTTGATAAATGATCATTATTTCTATTATTATTCTATGTGCAAATGTACTTAAGAGTTTCTTATACACTTTCCCAAAGAATTCAGAAGTAAAATTCAGTTATCTGGTCTACTTCCTTGCTGATCTAGATGGGAAAAAATATGCAGAGGCTAAGACAAATAAATCATTCTTTCAAATGAAAAGGAACCCAAAGCCAAGTCTTTTTTCATTTAGTTTTTGGCTTCTCCTTTGCCATTTCCTAACTCATGGTCTCTATACATTTTCCCCTACTTTTTCTGAGCAGTCTCTCCCCTACTGGTACTTTTTAAAAAAATCAGGCCTAAGTATTAAGATGTTGAATCTTGCTATGCCAGTCTATTTCTCTTGGTCAAAGAGAATGGCCAAAGAGCTACTTCTCCACTTTTTTCTTCTTATGCGGAACAGCTCTGACTCTTGAGGTCTGTCCACACACACATAAACACACACAGACACACACCAGCCAAAGCCATGCACTTGTTTTTATATGCTTCCTAACTTTCTTGCTGCCAGTGGACTTCTAATCCCAGAGGACAAATTGTTGTACAACTGTTGTACATTTCTATCCAATCTGGCTGCTTCCTGTCTTCTTTGCAATGAGGCCTTGAAGCTCCTCCCATCAAGAGTCAGATGCCCTCTCTCCTTGATTCTGGGTAGGCTCAAGGACCAGTTTGGAGCCTGGCAATTTCTCATTTGTTCTGTTGAAGCTCTGAGCTGTCACATGAAGAAGCTGAAGAGAACACACAGAGGGAGGGACACTTCAGAGATCAAAAGAGAACAAGGAGAGATTAAGCCCAGCTGAGAGGACAGAAAGATGGGTATGGCCATCTTAAAGCCTGTAGCCCACATCACAGAAGTATGAGGAACCCAGCTTGTAACTGCATGAAGCAGAGGCCAGCATCCTGGCTGAGCCCTGTCTGACCAACACAGGGAATCATGGGCAAGCCAAAATTGTTTAAATCACCAAGTTTGGGGGGGGGATACTATGCAGTGATTGAAAAGAGAGACAGGTAAGCCACCTTAATAGGCACTCTTGGTCACAGTGCAGTGATGGAAGAGGCAACAAGGTTGTCTTGTACAGTAAGCCCCCTACATACGAATGAGCTCCATTTCAAGACGAGTTCGTAAATCAATTCTGTGCTTAAGCCCAATACAGTTACCCTAGGTACTCAACGAACACAATCAGGCATACAGTGCTGTGCTGTAACAGGTTTATACTATTTTCACACAAATAATACACAAAAACCAAACAAACACAAAAAATAAAGAAACTGTTTTGAATCATATAGTACCTTGGAAAGTACAATAGTGTAGTACAAGAGCTGGCATACAGGGGCTGGAGTTACTGATGGAGGAGGCAGAGGAGGTGGGAGATGGTAGAGTGAAGGATGTCAGCAACAGGAGGTGGAGGGCAAGCTGCAATTTCACTCATACCTGACACTGATGGAATGCATACTTGCGTCTTTGAAGGTTCACAACTTGAAGGTTCTTATGTAGGGGGCTTACTGTATTTTTTCTTCAGTTTTTGTTTTGTTCTTTTGTTTTATTTTTGGACAGAAAAATAAGTTCCCGTTCAGATCACTGGGACAGCCATGTGCTGTCCCAACACAAATGCTCTCATATCCACACACTAAAACTTTTATAATTTATTTAATATTTTCTTACAACCATTTGCATTTTTGACTTACAAATGCATTAGGAAATGAAACTTTTTATGACTATGAGGAATGGAGAACTTGCATCTCTTGATACACATGGAAGGTTACCCTGACACTAAATACGCAATTATCACCATTTAAAGATAATAACCCACGGACTACAGCCATGCACAAACCACACTTGGGAATACTGCCTCAAGTACACTTGTGAAAATTGCTTGTTCTTCTGTTCTTTTGTCTTCCCTTTCTTTTTCAAATCATTTCTGGATCTAAAACTTGTTAAAGCTTACTTAAGAAAGCTTAATTTTTGTTTCATTTTTGTCTGTGCACTTTTCACTGTATTTTAAGTTACTCTGTTTTACTGTCTGATAATTACCTACCAACCCACAAAATGTAAGCTCCATTAGAACCTTTTTTGGTCTGTTCTGCTTTGTAGTCAGGGATTGCACTTAGTAGGTGCTTCATAAATATTTATTAACTCAAGGAATAAATGAATAAATTAATGATTTACGGCTCAAAGTTTCCCGCTCACCCCACCAATCAAGAATAAACCTGTGTGATTATAAAGACTCTCCTGGGAATTTCTTTTGCATAAATCAATATTGTTTGCACAAACCCAAAGTGAAATGTTCACTCTCCTTCATCTTTTAGTTGGTACGGCAATACATTTTTGATGGTGTATTTATTTTCTGCCAAGTAACAATAGGTCTGATGAAAAATGGGTAGCCCTGAACTGCTGGAAAGAGGGAAAAAAATAATACATTGATTAATCAACCTCACAAAATATGCAGCCCTCTTTCCTGCAGAGGGTTGTGGGTGGAGACACACACAAATTAAAAAGGATGAAGAGGATCAATTTTCTAGGTATTAGAAAGCAAACAGGGCCTGGGAGAAATCAAAGGCAACTTTTTAGCTTTTTAGCATTTTCCTTCTCCTACTTAGGATAATCAGAAAATAAATACTTCCCCTCTTTTCATTAACTATCTTCTCTTTTCTTCTTCTGCTGTTCAAGGATAGAAAATAGAAGTATATTAGTATAATGCTTAAATTTTTCTTTTGCAGAATGGGGTAACCCCTCAGTAGCCTCAAATCTATATTCTTTGCAAAAGAAAACAGCAAATGACCAAAATCTCTGATACTGATCTTTCAATGGGGCTTTCACGCTCTGACTGGAGAAGCACAAATGAAAAACTTCGGATCCATTTTTGTTTTCAATAAAAATCTTGTTTAACAGCATCATGAATATTCATGATTTCGGCTTACTTCCAAATAAAAACAAGAGAAGCCAAATGAAACAAGAAAAAATAAAAAGTAGTTCACTCAGCTGCACAAAGGTTTGAAGGACAAGATTTTATGTTTTAAGACATGTGCATCTGTTGAAGAAAAAAGAAAAGAAGAAAAAAAAAAAAAGACAATTATCAGAGCACAAAAAGCGCCAGGATCTCCATCAGCATTTCTTGAATTTCACTTCTTTCTTTACTGACTTTGCAATGTGTGTCCTGTCTGAGGACAAACTACCTCATTGTTTACGTAATATTTTGCTGTAAACGAATTCAATCCCACTGAATTTTTTTTTCTTAGATACTGAGCCTCAACTCTTTATTTCTGACATCAATAGTTTGATCAGCTAATTATCCTCTCCTTATACATGCTGAAACAAATTTAATTAGTAAAATGAAAGAAGCATGAGCAAGAAGTAATTAAATTTTGGTATATTGCCAGTGGTGTGCTTACCATACTTTTGGAAAGAGTTGTTGGGCATTTCATTGGCCTTTAATCTTCATGAAACAGTCATTGATAGCGGGCCCTATCTGCTGAGGGGCTGGGCAGCAGAGACGGAGAAAAAGCCTGATCCCAAAGCCTCATCTTTTGTAGGTCTTCAGCTAAAAAAGGAGTTAGGTTCATGCTGTTATTCGTTCCAGACATGGAACACCCAGAGTCAGGGTTTAAGATCAGCATCTTGTAGACATACAGATGGCCAATAAGCACGTGAAAAGATGCTCAGTGTTGCTAGTGATTAGAGAAAATGCACATTAAAACTACAACGAGGTACCACCTCACACCAGTCTGAATGGCCATCATTAAAATTTCTACAAATAAGAAACACTAGAGAGGATGTGGAGAAAGGGAACCCTCCTACATTGTCGGTGGGAATGTAAGTTGGTGCAGTTACTATGGAAAACTGTATGGAGGTTCCTCAAAAACCTAAAAATAGAATTATCATAGGATCCAGCAGTCTCACTCCTGGGCATATATTCAAACACAACTCTAATTCAAAAAGATACACACACCAACCCCCGCCCCCACCCCGCCCAATGTTCACTGAGTCACTATTAACAATACCAAGACATGGAAGCAACCAAAGTGCCCATCAACAGATGAATGGATAAAAAAGATGTGGTACATATATTCAATGGAATATTAGAGAGCCATAAACATGAATGAAATAATGCCATTTGCAGCAACATGGATAGAACTAGAGATTATCATGCTAAGTGAAATAAGTCAGAGACAGAAAGACAAATATCATACGATATGACTTTTATGTGGAATCTAATACATGACACAAACGAACTTATCTGTGAAACACAAACAGACTCACAGACATAGAGAACAGAACTGGGGCTGCCTATGCCAGGAGGAGGACGGATTGAGAGTTTGAGACTAGCAGACAGAGACTATCACATATAAAACAAATAAACAAGGCCCTGCTGTGTAACACAGAGAACTATATTCAGTGCAAACCACAACGGGAAAGAAAGCGAGAGAGACTATATATGTGTATAAAATCACTTCACTAAAACAGGGAAAAAGATGAGGCTTCTGAGGTCTCTGTGCTCTTCCATATGGTAACCACTAGCCACATGCGGTTGTTTAAGTCAAAATGAATTAGAACGAAATACAATCCAAAATGCCGTGTCACATCTCACCAGCCACCTTTCAGGGGCTCCATAAGCAACCGTGGCAAGAGGCTGCTATACCGTACTGCACCTACTGACTTAGACCATTTCCATCATCCTGTGACGTTTTCCTCCAGAGAGCACAGAGCATTCCCTTCATAACCTGAAGCTATGTTTAGCCACTTGCTTGTGAAACCCAGGGTCCACATCCCTCCACACACAGGCTGGGATCACAGGCATTGTGGATATTTCCCTGGAAGCTTCTAGAACCTACGGAATACTGAACTTGATTCCATTTTCTAGGAAATTGCCTCATGTCTGCTTTTGAGTGTCAAATATACCTTCATCTCCTCCCTAAGGATTTCCACGTGGAACCTTCCAGTCACTTTACCAGGAAGCAGCAGTTTGATTCTCTTTACTCGCTGCACAGTTTAAAAAGACACCTGCCATAAAATCACAGCTATTTTTGAGATCTTGGGATTATAGACAGCATTATTACCTTGTACTCAGATGGGGGACACTGTAGTACATACCTAGCCAAGCTTTCATAAGACTGTGTTTTCACACATGACATATTGGAAAACTGTTATTACTTCCTCCATAATGGAACGGTGATAACATCAAACAAGAATGAGGTCTCATCCTGGCTTTGGTCCAAATGGAGAAGTCATCTTAATAAACTGGAAACAGACCCAAAGCACAGACTAATAAGAAGCTATCTGGTCAGTTTATTTCTAGCAGTGGAGCAGGTTAAAACAAATTAACTTGATGAAAGGTGGAAGCCCACGACAGCTACTGAAATGCTAAAGCAGGATCTTAAACGAAAATGCCTCCAGGGGTCAGGAAAGTAATTGCAGTGAGGAAGGCTTGCCTGGGAGGTCCTAGAGGAAGTGGTGGGGGCTGTGATGGAGTAGGAAACAAAAGCCTCCCCGCCCCCACCAAAGCCACCATGAGCTGACTCAACTACTGGAGAGAAAAAAAAAAAAAGGGCTTAATTCTCAGATCTTCTGATTTTTAAAAGAAAACAAAAAACCAGGTTCTTACATAAAATTTCTTAGTTTTAAAATGCTGTGAAGGCCTGAGAAAACACTTCTTTAAGCCACGAGATTTTAAGCCATGTACTGTTGTGTTTTCATGAATTGGTTAATAAAAGAGAAAGAATATAACTTCTTGTTCAGGCTATTCCTTGTGATAGATTGTGAAAATGGTCATAATTCTTTCCTTCCCCATAATAAGATCTTCTGTAATGTGACTCTGAAGTTCTCTCATTAAGAGGTGAGAGTGTGAAAGTCACTCAGTCGTGTCCGACTCTTTGTGGACCCACGGGCTATACAGTCCATGGGATTCTCCAGTCCAGAATACTGGAGTGGGTAGCCTTTCCCTTCTCCAAGGGATCTTCCCAACCCAGAGATGGAACCCAGGTCTCCCACATTGCAGATGGATTCTTTACCAGCTGGGCTACAAGGGAAGCCCAAGAATACTGGAGTGAGTAGACTATCCCCTCTCCAATGGATCTTCTTGACCCAGGAATTGAACTGGGGTCTCCTGCATTGCAGGCAGGTTCTTTACCAGCTGAGCTATCAGGGAAGCCCCCATTAAGAGGTGAGGTTCTTCATTAACAGATATTTCACACATACAATGGAATACTACTCACCCATGAACAAGAATGAAATAATGTCATTTGTAGCAACATGGATGCAGTATGCTAAGTGAAATAAGTCACAGAGACAGACAAATACTGTATTACATCACCTACACATGTAATCTAAAAAAAATACAACAAACTAGTGAATATAACAAAAGAGAAGCAGACTCACAGACAGAGAGTACAAAGTAGTGGTTGCCAGTTGGGAGGGAGAGGTAATACAGGGGTGGGACACTAGGAAGTACAAACCATAGCATGTAAAATAGACTCAAGGACGTGTTGTATGACATGAGGAATATCACCATCTTTTATAATAACTGTAAATGGACAATAACCTTTAAAACCTGTATAAAAGTTAAACATTTTTTAATTAAAAAAAAAATTAAGTGAGGTTCCTTTCCCAGTTCCTTGAGCACAGGATGGCTTTGTGATTTCTTCTGTCCAAAAGAAGGTGGCAAAAGCCATCTTGGATTGATTTCAAGTTGAGACCTTGCTTTTACTTGGAGCCCTGGGACCACACCATGAACAAGATGATGAGACATATGTGGCTCTGAGGCCCCCATTATCCCGGTCAACAGCTAACCTGCAGAAGCAGAACCACAGGACTGCCTGGCAGTTGATCGCAGATGCATGGGTGAGTCCAGCCAAGAGCAGAAGAACTACCCAGCTGAGCACAGCACAGGTTACAGACCCAGAGAATCATGAGATAAAGCAACAGCCCTTGTTCCAAACCTCTATTTTCTGGAGTGGTTTATTATAGAAAAAGCTACATTATACCTTTTTAGCTACTGATACAGTTCAGTAGCTATATCACTGGGGTTCAAATCCCAGCTCCACCAGTTACTTGCTCTGTGACTTTGGAACAGTAACTTAACTTCCAGTGCTTCAATTCCCTCTTTTCTAACACAAAGTTGATGATGACGATGATGACGATGCCTACTTCCTAGGGCGTTTATGAGAACTTATTAAGAAAGCACAATCCAGGCACGGTATTTAGACTGGGGCCTGGCACACATAAGTTCTTGGTAAGTTATTATCAGCTGAAAACTTTGTCGTCTTCTCCCCAGTGTTTCGAAAAAGACCTACTGTCCATTTTAATCAGTAACAACTTAAAAAAGTCTAAAATGTCTCTATTCTAATGCTTAGCAGGCCAAGTGTTTCAGAAATTGAGTATATGTAGTACTTGATTTGGGGGGTTATATTAGTATGTGTTCTAAAAAGCAACTAAAATAATGAAATGCACTCAGGTGTGTTCTGAAGCTGGCACATCCTGGCTCCTGAGGCCCATGTATCAAATTTTCAGGAACTTTGTTAGCCATGTAGCAATGTGAATGGTCAGAGTATTTACACCACAGAAATAGGCCAATACCATAAATAGGAGCCCTCTCTTTCCCCCTTTCCAGAAACCTTGTTATCAAATGTATATCTATAAACCTCTGCATGTATCCCTTACATACTGATCCAGACATCTAGTCCCTTCTTTCATAACCATTTGCGTTCCCATTCCTATTGGTACTGGATTCCTTTGATGGCATTATTTCCTATTCAATGTACGCAGTCCTGGTTCAAGAGCAACTTTGAGGAACTGAAGGTGGAAAAAAGCCATATACTAAAATAAATAAATAATAAATAAAAACTTTAAAAAGACACTTCTGTGGTGATTTAGTGCTTAAGCCTTCCGTGCTTTCACCACAGGGAGCACAGGTACGATCCCTTGTCAGGGAAGTAAGATCCCACATGCCACACTGTGCAGTCAAAAAAAAGAAAAAGAAAAAAGCCATATACTCTCTTATACCTTGGACTGTCGCATCCCACATGCTCTTTATTCATTTATATTTGCAGCTGTGGAAGCATTTTTAGAAAACAATAGTACAATCAGCCCCCAGAGGCAAATGTGAAGGTACTATCGGGATTTTCTACTTTAAAAAGGCTACTTTCTTACTCCATCATGTTTTAAGTGAGTACAGCTCTCAGCTGGGCATCCCCGAATCCCCCAAGTCCCCAGGGACTGGACCTAACCTAACGGTGGGATGCAAAGTAACCAGTAAAAGACAGCCTCTGTATGGATGCGAGAGTTGGACTGTGAAGAAAGCTGAGCGCCAAAGAATTGATGCTTTTGAACTGTGGTGTTGGAGAAGACTCCTGAGAGTCCCTTGGACTGCAAGGAGATCCAACCAGTCCATCCTAAAGGAGATCGGTCCTGGGTGTTCATTGGAAGGACTGATGTTGCAGCTGAAACTCCAATCCTTTGGCCACCTGATGCGAAAAGCTGACTCATTTGAAAAGATCCTGATGCTGGGAAAGACTGAGGGCAGGAGGAGAAGGGGACGACAGAGGATGAGATGGTTGGATGGCATCACCAACTCAATGGACATGGGTTTGGGTGGACTCCAGGAGTTGGTGATGGACAGGGAGGCCTGGTGTGCTGCAGTTCATGGAGTCGCAAAGAGTCAGACACGACTAAGTGACTGAACTAAACTGAACTGAAGGTAGACAGACGTCCATAGAGCTTATCTACCTAACGGGGCTGATCTGTGCTGTTTTCTTTCCTGGTGACAACTGTATCCAGGTAATAGATGTTTGTTACACAGCTGATCAAGAGAATGTGATGAAGAAATGAAGATGCCTCTGGGGAAATGGAACAATGAGTCTTTTATGATCTGGGAAGTCTGGTCTCCCTAGATGTGCGGTCTCCAGGGTCAGGAGCTGGCTGAAGACAGGATGTTCATCCCTTGCGGGTGGAGTGTAAGACACTCTGTGTCTCCACCCTGTGGAGAACCACGATTTGTCTGCTGCTCACTCACCCCAAAGACTGGCAAGCCTGCTGCATCCCTGATGGCCCAGGATCCAGAACTTCATTGTTCTGAGACTTACGTTCAGTAAACAGAAAGGACTAAGGGAGCTCAACCCCACCTTTCCTTGCCCTGTGAGTCTGATGTCTTTAAAATGAGTGACATGTGACGCTAGTGACAGTCAGTGGTTAAGACTTTACCTTTCAGTGCAGAGGGTGCAGGTTCAACACTTGGTTGGGGAGCTAAGATCCCACATTCCTTGAGGCCAAAAAAACCAAAGCATAAAACAGAAACAGTAATGCAACAAATTCAATAAAGACTGTAAAAACAGTCCACATCAAAAAATCTTCAAAAAATAAAACTTATGGTTGCCAGGGAGTAAGAATGGAGGGAAGAGATAGGGAGTTTGGGATGGACATGTACACACTGCTATATTTTAAATGGCTAAACAACAAGGACCCACTGTATGGCAGAAGGAACTCTGCTCAATGTTATGTGGAAGACTGGAAGGGAGGGGAGTGTGGGGGAGAATGGATACATGCATATGTATGGCTGAGTCACTTTGCTGTCTACCTGAAACGATCATAGCATTGTTAATTGGCTATCCTCCAATATAAAATTAAAAGTTTTTAAAAAAACCTTTTGCTTTTTAAAAAAATAAAAAATGAATGACAATTTCACCCAGCCAATGGGTAGCATCATGCATTCAACTGCTGAAAGCAGAGTTACCTTAACATATCTGAAAGGCCAAATAATTTTGACCAAAGTTATATATTGGGTCATTTCACCAACCTTTCCATGCAGTTTTTCTTTGCGTTTTACCTTTCATAGCATTAGGGGAAAGAAAATGCAGTATTATAAAGTTGTCATGGCTTTGAAGATGACAGAGATTAATAATCTCACATTATGACTCCTTTACTGTGGTTCTTTAGTGTTTTGTGGTCTCCTCTTTCATGTTCTACACACAGGGGCTTGGCTGTGCTTGGAGACAGAACATTCTAGAAGCCAGTGTAACATCCCCAGGGGGTGGTTTTTAATCGCCACTTACTCCATTATAGGGAGTTCATTCTTATTCCACACAGACTTTGCAGCGAGTGCCAGAACCCCGACAGAGACATGCTCTCTAGAGATTTCGTGGCTGCCAGGCACTCAGAGCAAGCCCTCCGTATGCTAGCGTGGAAGTGTTTCTCAGTGGCGGCCACAGGGATGTTCGCCAGTTATAGGAGGGACAGACCCAAGACCCAGAGAAGAGAAGCCAGCTCTCCGAGAGGACTCCAGCTCCACCAAGCTCCTGGCCCCTCTATGGATTTGGAGTGCCCTGGGGCCAAGGCACCCACACTTAAATATCAATGACTGTCACATCACCCAGGGGTGACTCTGCTTCATGTGTACCCAGAGCTCTGAACACATGCAGTGAAATGGCAGAAAGAAAGGAAGGGAGCAAGGAGAACAAAACCTTAGGAGAGGAAAGGAGAGGGAAAAAGAGGCCACTTGAACCTTGTAAACTGCACCTCTCTCTTCTAATCCCTTTTCCTTTGTTCAATTCCACAGGAATGTGCTCACCCTTGAACGGTTTAAACTAGCTGGCACAAATTATGGCAATCTGGAGGCAAAGAAAAAAGTTGTAGGTGTTTTTTAAGTAACGTTTTCTTTAACTTTTCTCATGCAAAAAAAAAAAAAAAAAAGACATTGATTTCCATAGCAACAGTCGTGCTGCCTGCATTTCTGGAGACAGTTCAAGAATTAAGGACAAGCGGCGGCAATGCCAGGTGCCTGTATTTCAGAATTTTGTATGAGTCTGTTGCAGACATGGGTAACTTTCCATTCTTTTTTGGAGAATGCTTTCAGTGGTTTCAATTAACCTCAAAGGTGAGAGAGCTTAATATAATGACCTTCACGCCTCTGTGTAATGTTTAAATTTCTTCCTTTTAGTCTCTCCCATCTCCATCAGATTGAAAAATATAATTTCTTAATGAATTCTTTGGGTCTCGATTTAAGACTCCTTCTTAATGGCCTTGCCTCACAGGGTTAATTGCACTTTTTAAGTGCAGTGGAGGAAGAGAACAAGAAATCTAATCAAATACTTTACGTGACAAGAAGGGCGACCATGTCCTTTACTCTGAATAAACAGGAAAGATATTTATTGCCACTATCTTTAGTCAAAGAAGAGTTGAGATTATTTCTTCCTAAAAGAGTCTAGTTGCTTGAGTGTGGTCCAACTGGAAATCTAAGGTTAAGCTCTGGTTCCTCCATACAAGTCCCTTCTTGAGCAACTATGGCTGTCATTAACAATCAAATGATAAGAGAATCTAAAAACTCACTTAATTCATTACCAGTGTGCTCCCTCCCTTGTTTGCAAACACTGAAGACTTCGTTATGGAACCATGAAAGCTTCCAGGAAGTCACAAGACCACCCTTGACCCAGACTGTTACCAGCTCACTAGTATCTTCATGAATTAAGTATGTCTTAGATCTGGGCTTCCCCAGTGGCTCGGCAGTAAAGACGCCACTTGCAATGCAGAAGATGCAGAAGACACAGGTTCCATCCCTGGGTCGGGAACATTACCTGGAGGAGGGCATGGCAACCCACTTGTATCTTGCCTGGAGAACCCTATGGACTGAGGAGCCTGACAGATTACAGTCCATACGGTCGCAAAGAGTCAGACACGACTGAAGTGACTGAGCACACACGCACGCAGGGATCTTTCATCCGAGAGGAAGCGCTTTGAGATGCTGTAGGGAATACAACGGCACACAGGTATTTTCAGGTTGCAAATCCAAACAGAGTAATACCAAGATGATCAAGGACAAAGGGTGGTAAAAACAGAATGTTTCAGAAAACCTGAAGGAGGGTGCTTTTATCTGGCCTGGATGGTGAACAGGCATGAGAACCAATGTAAGCCAAGCCCACGGTAACAAGCAGCAGCCAACTCCCTGAAGGCAGAAGGAAGACCATTCTGGGGAGCAAGCACAGCAGGTGCAAAGGCCCTGGATGGGAATGAGTTTTGATGTTGCAAGCAGAAAGCAGTGAGGCTTTAGTGCAATGAGTGTGAGAAACAGCGTTAAAAAAAATAAGGCTGGAGAGATGGGCAAGCCTGCTGTGGGCGGTCTCAATCTTCACTGTTTATCAGTATCACCTGGAAAGATTTTTAAGGATACTGATACATCCAGGGACATCCCCAGAGATCCTGATTTACCTAGAGTAGGGTAGGATTCAGACATTGGATGTTTTTTTCCTCACAGAATTTTAAAGCCACAGAAAAATGAAAAGAATATCTCACCTACTCTTTATCTGAATTGACAAACTTTGAAAATCTGCCAGGTATAACTTTTTTCTTTTTCTGTGTCTCTGTTTCTCTGTCTGTCTCCTTGACTGTTTCCCTTTCTCTCTCTCTATTTATTTCCCTTCTGAAAAAATTAATATCCTTCATATGAATTATATATGTATTTTAGAATAATTAGTACATCCAACTCTTTGTGACCCCATGGACTGTAGCTGCTGGGCTGCTCTGTCCATGGAATTCTCCAGGCAAGAATACTAGAGTGGGCTGCCACTTCCTTCTCCGGGGGAATCTTCCCAATCCAGAGATCAAACCCAGGTCTCCCACATCGCAGGCAGATTCTTTACAATCTGAGACACCACGGAAGCCCAATACATATTATATATACATTAATTATATACATTCTGATGTCCACCCAAGGTGGGGATCCCTGGTGTGAACTACCCTTGGTTGAGCACTGTTCCCTATAGCTGAAGACTTTGAGCCAATGGCATTCAGCCCTTGAGGACCATCTCCATTCTTGGGGGGGTCAGTGGTCAGGGGGGACATCAGTCTTTGTGGCATCAGACCACACTGGCATCTGTAAACTGTCTGTGTGTCTATCCAGGCACATATATGTCAAAGGCATATTCTTCAGTCAATGGAGCAACTTGACAGGTGGTCCAATGATATTTCTTGTTTATTCTGACAACAAAGCCAGCCTTCCTTTACCTGCTTCTATGATCCTAATACTACACAGAAAATATGGGAAATTGCACGGGGCGAAGGCTTTTTTTTTTTTTTTTTTTTACCATTTTCATCTTACCTCTCTTTCCTACCATACTGGGCACAAGAGAACTCAGAGGTCTTGCTTGTTCTGTGTTTTATCAGGAAGGAGAGAAGAGAGATCCACTGCTTTCTGGTTTCCCAAATTTCTCAGATGGACTATTCAAAGCTCAAGGATCCTTTTAGGGTCCAATCAATATTTAAGTCCTTCTAATTCCATCTGTTGCTTTTTTTTGGCTTCACCCTTGGTTTAGGAAACCAGTATCTAATTTTTTGGAATAAGAACAAACCTGATAAGAGTTTTCCAGATTTTGTGGTCCAATTCAAAACTTAAGGATTTCACTCTCTTGCTTTCCATTTGTGCTATGACAGCCCATCATTCCTAGAAATCAATATAACACGTTTTCTTTGTGGTTTGAATCTTGGAAAGAACCATGGACTAAGAAAGAAATAAGAAGCACATGAGGATGAAATATCCCTTGTATGGAAATATCATTTCCCAGATGGAGACTGACATATACACAGTATTGATACTATGTATAAAGTGGAAAACCAATGGAAACCTACTGTATAGCTAAGGGAACTCTACATGGTGCTCTGCTGTGACCTAAATGGGAAAGAAATTAAAGAAAAAAGAGGGGATATATGTATACCTGTAGGTGATACACTACGCTTTACAGCAGAAATTAACATACTGTAAAGCAACTATACTCCATATAAATTAATTTTTAAAATATCATAAGAGAAATTGGGCAGAGGGACAGTTAGATATGCATCTAAGATTGGGGAGATTGTCTCTTGAACTCATTAGAGATTCTGTAGCTCTGGTGGTTCCTGGGGAGCCCAAGCTGCTCCCCAATCCTGTAACCAACAGCTCAACTAAGTGGAGGCGGCACCTTCCCACTGCCCATTTGCATGCAGCTGCCATGTTCCAGCCTTTGCACTCTCCTGTGAATTTCAGGGTGGCATAATTGGGTTTGTCAGCTGGACTCAATCTTTAGCCCTTCCTTCTGAGACACGCTGACACTGATCTATCAATTTTGAGAGCCAGTCCCATGCCCACGGAGCCTGTTCTGGGAAGGACTCATTAACCGCTAATGAAATGAGTAACAATTGAAGTGTGATACTCTTTCTGCCAGTGTGATGTCAATGATGACTCCGTCTTTGAACAGACCTCTCTGATGTTATCAAAGCCCTTTTCTTGTTGTTTTCTTTTTGCTTTTCTTCTTTGTTTCAGAAAGGGTATTAAGATATACTTATCTCAAAATACAGACAAACTATATTAGATTCATGCTCTTTGGTAAACATGAAAACTGGCCTTGATTTCAATAGCTTATGGTCGCATTATCTGCTGCCAACATCTGGGAGGAGCATTTCAAAGAAGCAGGGTTTCTTCTGTTGCCAGGCAAGACCATGATGTTCCCGACAGATGGCCTTCCCCAGATGTCCGTGGGTACATCCCTGACTCACTGAGAACCATGGCTGACTTTGAAGCCTGAGAGACAATTGGTTATAACCCACGGTTGTAGTGATGCATGCCATGATCAACCAGTTGTTTTTCTCAGGGTGTTCCAACCTCAGCATCACTGATGAGCATTTTGAGTTGTAAATAGTCTTTGGTGGGGAAGAGGGAGGTTGTCCTATGTCTTGTAAGAGACCTACCATTATCCCTGGTCTCTACCCGTAAGATGCCAGTAGAAACCTCCTCCCCAGTTTTGACAACCAAGATCTCCAGGTAATTTCCAAGTGTGCCCTGGGAGGGTGATTAAACCTGACTCTTGGTTTACCCAAGTGAACACAATGGCATCCTTCCTCCGACAGGATGTACATGCTACAATAAAGATGGGAGTGGGGACTGCGCTGGTGGTCCAGTGATTAAGAATCTGCCTTGCAGTGCAGGGGACACAGGTTTGATCCCTGGTCCAGGAACCAAGATCCCATGTGCTGCGGGGCAACTAAGCCCTCACACCACAACTGCTGAAATCTGCAAGCCTAGAGCTGATGCTCTGCAACAAGAGAAGCACTGCAATATAGCCCCTGCTCACCACAATGAAGACCCAGCACAACCGAAAAAAGAAAGATTCATCCATGTTGCAGCAGGTGTCTGGTGTCAGAATTCCCTTCCTTTTTAAAGCAAAATAGCATTCCATTGAACATTTTGTTTATCCATTCATCCCCTGATGGACACGTCCACTTCTTGGCTGTTGGAACATTGCAATGAACATGGGTATATTAATATGCCTTCAAGACCCCGATTTCAATTATTTTGGGTATATACACAGAAGAAAAACTGCTGAATCATATGGTAGTTTAATTTTTAATTTTTTAAGGAGCCTCCATCTTGTTTTTAAGCAGCCTCCAGTAGCTGTGCCATTTTACATTCCCATCAATAGGACACAAGGTCCCAATTTATCCACATTGTCATCAACACTTGCTATTTTCTGTGAACTTGATAGCAGCCAATCTAATGGGTGTGAGGGGCTATTTCTATGTAGGAGAAGATCACTTCTAAATTCTCAGCATGATAGGAACTGGGAAGCCATGGAGGTCACCATGTAAGGAGTCAGCAGGAGAATTATAACAACATGTAAGAAAGGGATCTGGCTGATGGAGTGAAGAGATTGAATCCCACCATGGGTTGTTGAGAGGACTGCATGGCAAGTTATGAATGAATGACACATCAAACACTATGCATATATACTCTCCTAGAATCCCAACAGGGCCATCCAACCAGCAGTCCCAGAGGCAGCCAGAATTTTGACTTCAGGAACAACTGGTTCCATCCACATGACTCTGAGTGAGAGCTGCTGAAAAGGCTATGCATGCTTTTATTTTGTTGTAGCAATTTACTTTTTTTTTTTTTTAAAGTGCTTCTGAAAAACTCAGAAGAAGAGAAGACTCAAGAAGGCATGTCTAAAGTGCTTGCAAAATGCCAATGGATGGTGGCATTTTAGAGACATGTAAGACATGCTCTCTATCTTCTATGCACTATCCTCACAAGTGGGCCCACTTGAGGGACAGTCATCGTCACGGTCAGGGGTGCTGGTCTTTCTGGCTGGATAGTCTCAAGGTAAGGTGATGGAGGAAGGAAGTCCCAGTTGATGTAAGTTAAGGTAAGGTAGCAAGGTCAGGACTTGAGAATGTGGATCCACACTGGAGGAAAGAGAGGAGAGGGTGGCAGGGGCAGTGGGACTCAGTCACAGGGGGAGTGAGATCATTGACTTCAACTGGGGAAACAGTTGGTAACTGGTCCTGAGATCCACAGCCCCTCTCTCCCTTCCCTTCTACCCCTCTGACACCAGATCCTTCCCTCTATCTTGATGTCCTAATTTCCAGGACTCTTTCCTTTTAAATAAAACAGGGCATCACACTTCTAAAAGTAGATGGAGCCCAACCAACTAAGTAGATGGAGGCCAACACATACAAGACAAAGAAATACAAGAAAATATACTCAGCATCACTAGAAACATAGGATATGGAAGAGGAAAGGGCAACAAGATTCCAAGAAAGGTTTTAATTGTTTTCATGGAAAAAATTATTTCTTGGTTTTCAAATTTAAAAATTAATTTTAATACAAGTTTTAAAGATTATTTTCTATTTACAGCTATTACAAAATATTGGCTCTATTCCCTGTATTACACAGTGCATCCCTGAACCTACCTTATACCTAATAGTTTGCATCTCCCCTCCCGACCCCTACATTATTCCTGCCCCTTCCCTCTGCCCACTGGGCATCACTAACTTCTTCCCTGTATCTATGACTCTGCTTCTGCTGCTGCTGCTGCTAAGTCTCTTCAGTCATGTCTGACTCTGTGCGACCCCATGGACAGCAGCCCACTAGGCTCCTCTGTCCCTGGGATTCTCCAGGCAAGAACAATGGGGTGGGTTGCCAGTTCCTTCTCCAATGCATGAAAGTGAAAAGTGAAAGTGAAGTCGCTCAGTCGTGCTCGACTCTTAGGGACCCCGTGGACTGCAGCCTACCAGGCTCCTCCATCCATGGGATTTTCCAGGCAAGAGTACTGGAGTGGGGTGCCATCGCCTTCTCCGGGTATAGTCACTAGTTTGTTGTATTTTTTAGATTCCACCTACAGGTGATATCATACATACGGTATTTGTCTTTCTCTGTCTTATTTCACTCAGCGAAAGGTTTTAAATCATGCAATCGGAATGCTTTTGAATCAGGTGAGATTTCTTCCCCCTCTCTGAGGTTTTAATTCAGATTTTAACTCTTGGGGTTGTAAGAAATACACAGTTCACACTTCTGATATTTAGGGACCCTGGAGCAGTGACGTGACACCAAAGCAGCTGCAAATCTGGACTTTTATATATATATATATATATAATATACATATATATATTTATATATGAAATATATAAATATATATATATATATGAAACTGAATCACTTTGCTGTACACCTGAAGGTCCTGCAGCATTGTAAATCAACTATATTTTAATTAAAAATCAAATTTAAAAAATAGAATAAATAAAAAGAGGGACTCAAAAAAGGAAGGAAAACTCTTTTACTGCAATGACTACTCACTCCATTAGCTGGCCTCTCTTCTCTAAAATGTGCCCGGATAGAAAGGGACCATATGTCACAGGGCCACTTATGCATGTGCTAAATTGTTTGCAACAGACAAAGCTGTGATCTGGGGAAACTCGAAAACTAAGATGACTTTCAAATGGTTGAAAGAATGTGGAACAAAGGAGTCAGGACTTGGTCAGAAGGACTCTGCTTTTTTCTCTGTTCACAGAACTGGAGTCAATTTTATGTTTAAATGTTTCCCACAACAGTCAAATCGTTCTCAAATGTTTCACTGAAGCAGGGCTGCCTGGCAACCCAGATGTGTTGTGGGGCAGGGAGGGGAGCTGGGGAGGGGGCCCCAGGCAGGAAACATTATTTCTTCACTTCTTCCCAAGCAGAAAGAAAATTGTTCCTTTTCTCTCTTCCAGCAGAATACATTTAAAATGACAAGCTGGAGAAAATGAAAACAAACCTTTCCTTGGGAGACCCTCAACAGGGAAATGCATTTTTGACACAAGTGTGGGAAAATGAGTTTCCAGAATTTTCTGAATTAGCTCCAAATTGGCAGTCAAGGCAAACACCATTGTGTTGGACGGTCTCCTCCTCTTCAGGATGAGTCTGGGGACTGTCCAGTCATTCTCGAGGGTTCTACTTGACCCTGCAGATGGAAGCTCCGTTGGAAATGGAGGCCTGACAATTATCCAGGGCAAGCCAGGCATCGGGAAATTGCCTTTGAGGGCTTTTGGTATTCTCAGACATAAAAGGGATCAGGAGAAAGAAAAACACACTCCCCAAAAATTCAATTACAACAGCGCATACACAGACTGTGCTCAGAAATGAGGGGCATGGATTTGAACCTGTAGGTCTGACTCCCCTAGTAGAGAAGGGTTTATCTTCCATGTGGGGAAGGCACACATTCCTATTCATAGCATCACCATCCCCCCACGGGGAACTCTCTAATTGGAGCTGCCAAGGGGCACCAAGCAATTCAGAGGAACCAAGGGTGGCATAACAGAAGGCCCTGAAATACATCATCACCCATCATCACCCTGGAGCAGGTTGAAGACTGAATGCCCCCTCTTCCAGTTCATGTCCATTCAGATCCTCAGAACGTGACCTTATTTGTAATGAGGGTCTTCACAGATACGACTAGTTAAGGATCTCAAAAGGAGGCCACTCTAGATTGGAATGGGTACTAAATCCAATGAATGGTTTCTTTCATTTTTAAAAAAATTTTTATTTTATATTAGGGTACAGTTGATCTACCATGTTGTGTTAGTTTCAGGCGTTCAGCAAGTGATTCAGTTATATACATAGATGTATCTATTCTTTTTCAGATTCCTTTCCCATGTAGGTTAGTACAGAGTATTAAGCAGAGTTCCCTGTGTTATACAGCAAGTTGTTGTTGCAAATATAACAGCAGGTTGTTGTTGTAAATGTGTGTATATGTTCATCCCAAATCCCTAATTTATCCCTCCCTCCCTTCCCCCTTGGGTAACCATAAGTTTGTTCTGTAAGTCTCTGAGTCTATTTCTGTTTTGTAAACAAGTTCATTTGTGTTGGTTTTTTTTAGATTCCATATGTAAATGATAAGTGATACCTGCATGTCCGATTTCTTTATAAGAGAAAGGAGAGGGCAATGTGAGAACTGATGCAGAGAAGAAACAGAGGGTGATGCGATGGGAAGACAGAGGCAGAGACTGGAGGGATGTGGCCACAAGTCAAGGAACCCCAAGGCTAACAGCCACCACCAGGGGCTGAAAGAGGTCAAGAAGCCTCTTCTCTGGGGCTGTCCGAGGGAGCACAGCCCTGTCAGTGCCTTGATTTCAGACTTCTTGCTTCTAGAACTGTCAGAGAAAAAATTTCTGTTGTTTTAAGACATCCAGTTTGGCGCAATTTGTTACAGCAGCCCCGGGACACGAATCCATTCTGCTTTGAGCCCTGACTTATGGATCAGGAGACGCAACCTGGCAGCCTGCAGACACAAGCGGGTCCCCAGGCCTGCATGGTGATGGCTGAAAAGTCATTCTGTTTGAAAGATTGTATTTAAAGTCTGCATTTCCAGCTTCTCTTCAAGACCGGGAAACGTGGCAACCATTATTGGAGGTGAAAAGAGGCTGCTCCCTTTAAAAATGCACAGGAGAGAGAGAGAGAAAAAAAAAGAAAGATGGCTTTCCTGATGGCTCAGTGATAAAGCATCTGACTCCCAATGCAGGAGACATGGGTTTGATCCTCAATCTGGGATGATCCAACATGGTTCGGAGCAACTAAGACCGTAAGCCCACAACTATTGAGCCTGTAGTCTAGAGCCCAGGATCCACAAGTACTGACCCCATGGGCCACAGCTACTGAAGTCCGAACACTTTAGAGCCAGCGCTCTGCAAAAAGAGAAGCCACCGCAATGAGAAGCCCATGCACCACAGCTAGACAGGAGCCCTGCTTGATGCAACTAGAGAAAGCCCATGCATAGCAGCGAAGACCCAGCACAGCCATAAATACATAAATAAATAAAATAAAAAAAGGAAATGCACATGAATCAATTCCCCCACGGCTTGCTGCTTCCCCACCACCCCTATCATTTCCACAGTAGAGGGTGCACACGTCAGGTTGACTACTGCATGGAGGTGGCGGACTGTGTGGGCAAAATAAAATGCTTTCTATTACATACTGTGTTGATCTGGGGAGGTCTCGGGGGTGACTAATTGACATTATGGGGGCTGCTAATGCCCTCTTAGCTCTCCATTCCCCCATATAGCTGCCCTAATCTATATTCCCTGGCTAGCCGATAATAGACCTCTGATGTAAGCCAGTCTGTCTCTGTTTTGGTCATTTCTATTCATCAGAAACACTGAGAAGGCTTCTAATCATAACATGGTACAAAGGAGAACAAAGGCTTTAGTACTGGTGGGAAAGATTCAACCTGGCAAGATCCTAAGAATACTGCTAAGTGTGGGAAAGACAGTGAATGTTTGATCACTTGATGGAAAAAAAAAAAACCTCAACTGAACTGGAGGTTTTTTATTTTTTTTAATTGGTTCCATGATTAATGTGTGGTTATAAGCTTAGAGGCAATAAAGAAAGGTCAAAACCAACAATCTTTTCTGCCACACACATCATCTCATGGGAAATATACACTGGGGTTGACCAAAAATTTTGTTATGGTTTTTTCATAGATCTTACAGAAAAATCCAAATGAACTTTTTAGTCAGCCCAATATATATATAAACCTATATATATATATATATATATATAAGCCTATATATATATATAAATCTATATATATAGGCTTACATTTTAAGTATACAATTCAGTGGTGGTTAGTATAGTTATGCAGCCATTTCCACAATCTAATTCTAGAATATTTTCATCCCTCCAAAAAGAAACCTCACATCCTAGAGCAGTCATCCACCACTCATCATCTGTTTCAACCACCAGCCTACTCTCTGTCTCTATGGCCCTGTGTATTCTAGATAGTTCCTATACAAAGAACTGTGCAATATGTGGTCCTTTGGGTCTGGCTTCTTCCACTCAGCTTCTTCTTTTCAAAGTTCATCCACAATGGTACTCTTTGTCAATACTTCGTTTCTTTCTATGGCCGTATTCCATTACATTGCAGGAATATATTAGAATTCACTTACTCATTCGTCTGTTGATGGATGTTTGGTTTGTTTCCATGTTTTGGCTGTTGTGAATAATGCTGCTGTAAGCATGTATTTTGGGCATATTTTGTGCCTGAGAAAGTTTAAGGAGACTCAGTTGTGAAGCTCCCTGATGGGCTTCAATCTATTAGGACAGAGATTCCCCCTGAATCCCACCATCCACACACCAGGGGTATCCTGAGACTCTGCCCTCTGTTCTGGGCGGCTGAGAAACAAGGTTTCTCTCTACAAGATGAACCAAGGGCTTTCCTGGTGGCTCAGTGGTAAAGAATCTGCCTGCCAATGCAGGAGACACAGGTTTGATCTCTGATCCAGGAGGTTTCCACATGCTGCGAAGCAACTAAGCCCGTGTGCCACAACTATCAAGACCGTGCTCTGGAGCCCAGGACCCGCAACTACTGGAGCCCACACATCCTAGAGGCCACACTCAGCATCAAGAGAAGCCACCACATTGAAAAGCCCATGCACCACAACCAGAGAGTAGCCCTCACTACTAGAGAAAAGCCCACGCAGCAATGACGCGCCAACACAACCAGATATATATAAATAAAACTTTTTTTTAATTAAAAAAAAGATGAACCTCACAAAGCCCTTCTAGAGTTGATGCGAGCCAGTTTCGGCAGTCTAACTGCATTCTCTTGTCATATACTGAGATTCTAGAAATGAACTCATCTACAAATCTTAACCTGCTGAAAAAAATACTACTCCCTTAACATTCTTGCATACAGCAAGCTTCTTCCTATAGGACATCTCCTTAAAAGCTTTTTCTCTGCCTTCATGCTTCATCCTTTTTGTTTCTTCATTGGAACAATGCTAGGAACCTGCAGCAGCTCTTAAATACACATAATGTTGTGTTAATTTGGTTGGGAAGACATTCGTAATTAACAAGAATGACTGTCCATATCCCTACCAGTCACACTAGGATGGAAACAATGAATCGATAGGTCTCATGTTCAACATCCAATGAAGGCCCCTTCAGTTCAGTTCAGTTCAGTCGCTCAGTCGTGTCTGACTCTTTGCGACCCCATGAACCGCACCACGCCAGGCCTCCCTGCCCATCACCAACTCCCGGAGTTCACTCAAACCCATGTCCATTGAGTCGGTGATGCCATCCAGCCATCTCATCCTCTGTCGCCCTTCTCCTCCTGCCCCCAATCCCTCCCAGCATCAGAGTCTTTTCCAATGAGTCAGCTCTTCCCATGAGGTGGCCATAGTATTGTAGTTTCAGCTTTAGCATCATTCCTTCCAATCAACACCCAGGACTGATCTCCTTTAGGATGGACTGGTTGGATCTCCTTGCAGTCCAAGGGACTCTCAAGAGTCTTCTCCAACACCACAGTTCAAAAGCATCAATTCTTCGGTGCTCAGCCTTCTTCACAGTCCAACTCTCACATCCATACATGACCACTGGAAAAACCATAGCCTTGACTAGACGGACCTTTGTTGGCAAAGTAATGTCTCTGCTTTTCAATATGCTATCTAGGTTGGTCATAACTTTCCTTCCAAGGAGTAAGCGTCTTTTAATTTCGTGGCTGCAGTCACCATCTGCAGTGATTTTGGAGCCCAGAAAAATAAAGTCTGACACCGTTTCCACTGTTTCCCCATCTATTTCCCATAGCCTTACTGGTCCTTATTTTGAGACCTGCCTCTGCAAAGTGAGGGCTATTTAAGACTGGATGCTTGGTACAGACTTGCCTCTCTTATTTTCCTTTTTTATTCTTCTGGGAGGGCTACCTCTTTACTTCATCATGTTTTTCTTAAACAGGAAAAAAATCGCCTTCTAGGATTTAGACCCTGAAGTGTCCATGATCAGAGCTGGCAGGCAAATCTTACACAGAAAGGGGGAAAGCAGTCATGTAAACAGCTGTATACTTCTTAGTTCTTCTTAAGAAAAGGAGATAGAGAGATACCTTTTTTTTTTTTTTTTGCTTTTGAGGGTAGTGACTTGAGCCGAAGAGGCAGCTATCTTTAAGAGGAAGCTTGGTGGACATATCACCAGCTGATAGAACTTGGGATAACTACTTGAGATCTACAGAAATCCAGAAACACAAGGAATCCAAGGCAGGTGATGCCAAGTATCTTGTTTTCTCTCTTTCTTGGTCACCTCTGAAACGCTGAGGTTGTTTGAATGAACTTTTTGGCCGACACCAACAGTTTGGATGTTTTGATTTATAATTGATTATATTGATTAAGAGTTAAGATACTTAACTCTTGGTGGGGAAGGAATAGAATGAAGGAACGTGTCAGAAGAGAAATCAAGGAGACAGTCTTGACAGCTTTTGACCAAAGGAACACCTAGGAATGAGATGTGTGTGCATGCAAAGTCGCTTTAGTTGTATCTGACTCTGCGACCCCATGGACTGTAGCTTGCCAGGCTCTGTGGGCATGAGATAAACTGTTTACTTTCCCACCCAAATCTGTACACAGACCATCCATAGCCTCTGAACATCAAAGATGTAGACGAATAGCTGTCAATCAGGGTGATTCTATCCTCAGGGGATACTTGACAATGTCTGGAGACAGTGTGGTTGTCACAACTGGAGAGAAGGTACCATGCTAGTGGGTGGAAGCTAGGGATGCTGTTAAGCATCCTACGGCAGCCGTGTCACAGAATGATCTAGACACAAGGGCCTCTCTTGCGGAGGCTGGGAAATCCTGGCATAGACTAAACCAGTCCGTATGCTACTCATCTTCTTTTCATTACGAGACACGAGATATGCTCCGTGTAAACTCATGGCAGCAGCATAATGTAATCTTGTAATGAGGAAAGACTCTTTATGACTCTCTTAGCATCCCTAATTCCAATTACAGAGTTGCAGGGTTCTGAATTAGTTACACTTGGAGAAGAACATCTCCCCTGCATTTCTGTGAATTACGGATTTCAATTAAGCAAGCTTATTTTAAATGGGAGAGGACTGCCTTAGCTTCTTTAGGGATCCATTTCAGCTGCTTCCTGAAAAGACCAGAGATGCCATGGCCTCCCCAAGTCTTCCCTTCAAAGACCTGTGAGGTCAAGAGCGATCTACTTGCTCTAACACTGGCAACCTGAGATAATGTGAACACTGGTTTAAACACAGGAAGTAATTTCACAACCTCAGTCCTAAGATTGAGCTTTGAGTGAGGAGTGTGGTCCTCAGCATCTGGGCTGTCATTAGCATTCAGGCACATAGAGACAGCAATGGGAGTTTTCAGGGATGATGACCCCAACTGTCAATATGTTTTGAAAACACTCAGAATAGAAAATAATGCTTATGTTTGCTGTAAGGAATCTTGATATTATTTCAAGAAACTTCAGTTAGTAAGTCACAAAGGAAAACATCCATGAAAAGGATAGTTCGTGATACAAATTTGACATTAGGTATTTGCTTTTGCATTAACTCAGTAAATGTTTATTGGTTCTTTACTCTGTGGTAAGCCATATAGTCGCTTTCCCCGATGGCTCAGCAAGTAAAGAATCTGCCTGCAATGCAGGAGACACAGGAGACACAGGTTCGATTCCTGGGTTGGGAAGATCCCCTAGAGGAAGGCATGGCAACCCACTCCAGTATCCTTGTCTGGAGAATCCCGGGGACAGAGGAGCCTGGCGGGCTACAGTCTAAAGGGTCTCAAAGAGTCAGACAGGACTGAGCGACTAAACACGCACGCGTGCAAGTCATATAGTAACAAGGGTTCGTTACCTTATTTTTAAATGAACAAACAGGCCCAGAGATATTAAAGGACATTTTCAGGTTCACACAGCTGAACAGCAGCAGAGAGGACTGGCATGTACTATTATAGCTTTTCTGACTTCCAGCCTTCTGTATTTTTTTCTTAACCCCATGTATTTTACAAACATCTATGTTGTCAAATTCTTTTTTGTGAAATCTAATTGTAACTTGGACTAAACAGTGTCTCTGTAAGCTAAGGCGGTAAAAACTCCCTGTGGTGTTAATCCTGGGGAACAAACAGGTATCAGTGTGCGCTGTGTTGTTACAGTGAGCTGTCATGTATTCCCCAGGAATGTCCAAAGTGACGAGAGCTGCTAGGTAACTTACTGAGATGCACAGATTCCACGCCTTCATCCCTCCTCTCCCAGTAACTGGTTCAGCCCCATGTTTGAGAACAGAGCCACCCTCAACCAAGAACTCATTTGAGTTTGTTGCATTCATGATTGTATCTCCTCGTGAAAAGTTTGTGTCCAGTGGCAAAACATTTAAGCTAGCCAAGTCCTAGATCAGAATCATTGCTAGTTTTCATTTCTGCTCTTCTAATTCAGTGGCCTACTGCACGCAGATCTCCCTTCCCCTGACTCCTTCACTGTCGATGGCAATGGTCATCTTTGGGCTTCCTGGGTGGCACAGTGGTAAACAACCCACCCACCAATGCTGGAGATGCAAGAGACATGGGTTCTATCCCTAGGTCGGGAAGATCCCTTGGAGAAGGAAGTAGCAAACCATTCCAGTATTCTTGCCTGGAGAATCCCACAGACAGAGGAGCCTGGAGGGCTACAGTCCATGAAGCTGCAAAGAGTCAGACATGACTGAGTGACTGAGCATGTACAAGCCATATGCAAGAGACAAGGGGCCTAAACCCATGGAACTGACCTGCTTACAAATATTTGTAAAACATACATGTGGGTATTCTTCCTTTACGTTGGTCATTATTTTATTTTTTATTTTTCAAAAAAGCTTTCTAAAATAATGTTATATCCACAGGAAACAAAGTTTCAACCTCCACACCTTGACTTTTGAGTCTCAGGAACCTGACTGATCATAAAGCAGGGGTTGCTTTTAAATTAGATGCATGAAGTAGCTAACGAAATGCAGGCTGCTTCCTCAAGCCTGTGGAAGAGAGTATTGTTTGTGAAAACCGTCTTGTAAAGGAGGCTTAGGTCAAGTTTCCATGTCTGTTATTGATCCTATAAAAATTCCCTAGAAGTCCAGGCTAAGTCCAAGCATCACAGCCTTGTCAGCAAAGCTATCTTCCAAGGAGATGATGGAGAACATTTTTGGATTTCATGGTCAAGAGGGGTCTTTCAAATCCCCGTCCCTTTGTAAGTTTCCCATGAATTTCTCAGCTGGGTTCCAGTGATGGGCCAGATGGATTTCTCCTGTGATTGAACCAGTGACTACTGTTGACGGCAGCTGGATAAATAAATGTGCATTTCCATGCACTGCTACTTTCGAGAGGAAGAAAGTGGTGTTCCCTAAATTTCAGTGAGCCTCACACAAACTTACTTTGCCCCACATACATCTTTTTGTGTTTCTGAATACTTCTTTCCTTAGAAGAATTAACTAAATTAAAATTAAAATATGGGCTTCCCCAATGGTTCAAAGTAAAATTCTTTACCCAAAGGTAAAGAATCCACTCGCAATGCAAGAGATGCAAGAGACAGTTTTGAACCCTGGGTCAGAAAGATCCCCTAGAGAAGGAAATGGCAACCCACTCCAGTATTCTTGCCTGCAGAATCCCACGGACAGAGGAGCCTGGAGGTCTACAGTCCATGTAGCTTTAAAGAGTCAGACATGACTGAGCGACCGAGCATGGATAAGCCATATGTCCAAAGACAAGGGGCCTAAACCCATTGAACTGACCTGCTTGGAGAGTCCATGGAGTCGCAAAGAATCAGACATGACTGAAGCAACTGAGCACATACGAATTAAAATACAATGAAATATGTTATCTGGAGAGGGAATGCTAGCTTTCCTTACAGCCTTCCCATTCTAATCATGGCAGCTGCATTTTTCACTTCCAATGTCTTGGAGTCATCCTTGACTCTGTTTTTCTCCCACCGCTCTCTCCCCAGGACTCAAATCCATGGTTGGAAAGACCAGGAAGGCAGAAATGGGGTTGCTACCCTTCTTGGCATCAACCAATATTCCACCCAGAACCCTGTCATTCTCATCTTTTGTGCCCCCAAAGCTCTTGTCATTATAAAACCTTTTTTTTTCTCTCTTTAAAAAAATCCTAGTAAAATGAGAATCAATACAGTTTTCAGAACGGACCTGGTAGCTGTTGTTTTATGCAAAGCAGGATGTCCTTTTACTGCCAAAATAGAATTCAGCGCTTATTGAAGTTTTGATAGGTGTTTAAAAACAACCCTGATAGTAATAGCCAACACTTGTAGAAGCACTTTTACATGTCAGGTACTGTTATAAGCACCTTACAAATAAGTATGAGCCACTGAATCCTCCCATCCCTATGGCAGTAGGTACCAACATCACATCTGCATGAGGAAACTAAGGGACATGGAGATGAGATGGCAGGCCAGGGAAGTGGACCAGAATCGAGACCAGTTGGTTGCAGGACCCAATTTCTCCAACATCACCCTCATCTTTGTGAAGGAAAACAAAGACAACAACTCCTCCTCTCCCGTGAACCAGGTCTGACTGCCCCACCTGCCGTGGAAAGCTCTGCATCTTAGTTGCGGGGACCCGGTTGTTCACACATATTCACCCCTAGAGCTTGCTTTTTGAAAGAGGGAAGTTAGGGATAAGTACAAATGGGAAGGGGGCTTCCCTTATAGCTCGGCTGGTAAAGAATCTACCTGAAATGCAGGAGACCTGGGTTCTTATGACTCTGGAATTTTTAAAACTTGTTAGCAGTACTACTAATTCCCTGTCTTCTGTAGCTCCTTTCCAATGCCTGGGCTGGATATGTTTATTTTATAATAGAATGACATGAAACCAAGGTGCTAAGAGACTCAGTGGAAATAAAACTCAGACCTTCCAGATCAGTATCTTTCTCCTCTCAAGGCAGGAGGAAGCGAACCTGGCTCCTTTTATCGAAATACCTCCTCTCCTGCAGTTATAAGATTGGCACTTTCATTAAGACAACTAGTTTATTTTTCCTTACCCCAGAGATAGCAGGCACCAGGTTGACCACCCCTCAGTACAGATGAGATTGAGAAGTCCCCAGAGGGTACATTTTGTACTTTGTAGAAGATGCAGGATTACATAACATCATGGAAAGTGATTCTGCAAAACACTTGTTCATATCCCAAACCACTGGCAAAGAAGGATCTGGTAAAACTAGTCCACTTAAAAATTGAAAGAAAAAAATTATAAGGATGATCATTAGACACTTCAGAAGAAAATTATCCAAATCCAAAGGACTAAGAAATGCCTCGAGAAATGTATCAAAACCTTTGAATGCCTTTGGTAAAAACAAACAAACCCTTTAAAAAGGACCATTCTTATCTTCAGACAACCAAATTTAAACCAAAGTGAAATATGCCAGAAGATGTCATCAGTCTATTTTGTGAATATTTTCCCAAGCAACTCAAGCCACATGTGATTAATTTTTTATTCTAAAAGGAACCAAAGCATTGCTGCAATTATAACCTAAGTCATTCTTAATGATGATCATTAAAAAAGTCTGATTTTGGTCATCTTTATCTTTTAAACAAGTCTCAAGTAAATATTTTTTCATTATTCTGAAATTCTGGGCCATGTTTTAAGAGGATTTGCGTTAAGTGGCTTTCCCCCTAGTATTAATTATCCTCATATAACAGGTTGCCCTGATCTAAACCCCAGAATCATTATCCAGAGTGACAGAGCAGGCCTATTACATTTTCCGTATGATCTGCTGAACCAGCAGGGGTCATGGGAGGTGGGTTATTCTGTGGTTGCTTTAATTTGGTTTTCTTTTTTTCTTTTATTATGAGATGAAATACCTCTAATAAAGAATCTTCTGTTGAGGGATGTCCCTTGTTGCCTAGTGGTTAGGATTATGGGCTTTCATTGAAGTGGCCTGGGTTCAATCCCTATTCAAGGAACTGAGATCCTATAAGTCATGAAGAGTGGCCAAAAAACAAATAAGTTAAATAGTGTTTGTCACAAACTGGGGTTTCCTCAGTTCCTAACTGGCAAGATTTAACCCTACCAAATAAAAAAGGATATTATTCTTGGCTTTTTTTTTTTCACGCTTACACTCAAAGTGAGATGGCAGATGGTGAGATATGTCTATATCTTTCCTTGAGCCCACTGAACACATACTTTGTCATGTAACCAAGTATCTGCATGTCTATAAAAAATTTTAAAGCTTAAAAAAATGTCACATTGTGGTGACCTAAATGGGAAGGGAATCCAAAAAAGAGGGGATATATGTACACATATGGGCTTCCTAGGTGGTGCCAGTGGTAAAGAACCCACCTACCAATGCAGGAGACAAAAGAGATGTAGGTTTGATCCCTGGGTCAGGAAGATCCCCTGGAGGAGGACATGGCAATCCAGTCTAGTACTCTTGCTGGAGAATCCTATGGACAGAGGAGCCTGGTGGTCTACAGGGTCCATAGGGTCGCACAGAGTCAGACACAACTGAAGTGACTTAACATGCACACATGTATACCTATAGCTGATTCACTGTGCTGTACAGCAGAAACCTAACACAACATTGTAAAGAACTATACTCCAATCGAAATTAATTTTAAAAAGTTATAAACATAAAGTGAAAGTCACTCATTCGTGTCCAACGCTTTGCAACTCCATGGACTATAGAGTCCATGGAATTCTCCAGGCCAGAATACTGGAGTGGGTAGCTGTTCCCTTCTCCAGGGGATCTTCCCAACCCAGAGATTGAACCCAAGTGTCCTGCATTGCAGGCGGATTCTTTACGTCTGGGCCAATCAAACCAAAACCTAAGCTGTAAATGTCTCAAGGTTATAGAATTGAAACCTAAGGAGGTGTGTGTGTGTGTGTGTGTGTGTGCGTGCGCGCGCTTAGTTGCTCAGTGTGTCCAATTCTTTGTGACCCCATGGACTGTAGCCCAGCAGCCTCTTCTGTCCAGGGGGATTCTCCAGGCAAGAATAGTGGAATGGGTTACCATGCCCTCCTCCAGGGGATCTTCCCAACCCAGGGATCAAACCCAGGTCTCCCACATTGCAGGCGAATTCTTTATCAACTGAGCTACAAGGGGAGCCCAAGAATACTGCAGTGGGTAGCCTATCCACTCCAGCCTTGTCCAGCGGATCTTCCCAGCCCAGGAATGGAACCAGGGTCTCCTGCATTGCAGGTGGATTCTTTACCAACTGAGCTATCAGGGAAGCCCATAAATATAAAGTAACCATATTTTCATCACCCTTTTGGCCATGGAACATTTTAATACTTAATAAATCTGTTTATGCATCCCCCCCAAAAAATTATATCCCTCTTCAAGTTCAGTGGTAATTCAAGGTCAAAAGAGAGTGATTAATTTAGTCTTGTTTCTTGGGGGTGCAATTTCGGCCCATTTTCTCCCACCTCCTAATATATATACAGTGCAGCTGCTGAAAGCCTGTGGTCAGGTGCAGAAACTGGCTTCCAGTGTGAAGCAGGAGGGTCCCTAAAGGTGGTGAAAATGGAATCTTCTGGTATATGCACCCCAACTTCCCTTCCAGTGTCGTCCCAGGCGCGCCTAAGCCTATCTCAAGTGCAGACCTACCTCAAGATGAAGAAGTCCACGGTGGAATTGCTGGCCACGGTGACATAGGCAGTGACCACATCTCCCTGCTTGACGGGCCTGGAGGGCAGCCAGATGGCCACGTTGCCGTCTAGACGCAGCTCGCTGAGCTGGGCGCTGTCCTGAGCGCGGTAGAGGCCCACGGCGCTGATCCTCTGCAGGTGGGACGTGCTCTCCTGCAGTCCATCCTTGCCGGGGCGGATGGCATTGCCCTTGCGGACATCACCCCCGGAACAGTCTCCACGCTCGTCCCCAGGCTGCACGGCGTAGTAGAGTTCCACGGGGCTGCCCTCGGGGGGCTCCGGCGCCTTCTTCCTCCCGGCCACCACGGTGGGGGTGCCGAACCAGCTGGCTGGGAGCTCCAGCTGTGCCACGCACAGCCCCAGGGCCCCCCGAAGCCGGCAGCTGCCCCGCACCTCCCGGGTCTCCCGGAAGGCGAACACACGCAGGCAGGGCAGGCTCTGCGCGGGGCCGGGGTCGTCCCAGTTCCGGCCCACCAGGTGGAACAGCACCTGCACGCGGGGCCGGCTCAGGTAGATCTTGTCCCGCAGGATGTGCGCCTTCAGCTTCCAGTTGAAACTCACTTTGTCGGTGGGACCTAAAAAGTTGGAAGTCGACATCAATTCCAGGGGCACGACCTTTTGCACCGAGAAAGGCCCATAGCTGGCATTTAAGATTGGCGGCTGTCTGGCTTTGTAGGGGAAGAAGGACTCGACCCGGGACTGCAGGCTGGAGTTGCGTGTCAAGTCCTGGTTGGTTTCCTTCAGGAAGAAGGAAGTCTCGGCTCTGAGCACCTGGTAGGTCACAGGCAGGTAAGGGGGCAGGGAGGAAAATCGCTGGATGTTGTCTGTGAGCCCACGGCCCTCGATCACTGCAGAGGGGAAAGAAAAAAAAGAAAAAGACAAAGATGGGGTGATTTCTGGGCTCCTTAGAGGTCACTTGGCAACCCAGGGAAATTGACAAGTGATTTAGAAATGAGGGGTTAACACCGCAGTGCATGCGTGTTCAGTCGCTTCAGGCATGCTGGATTCTTTTCAACCATGTGGTCTGTAGCCCACCAGGCAAGAATACTGGAGTGGCTTGCTATGTCTTCCTCCAGGGGATCTTCCTGACCCAGGGATCCAACCCACCTCTCTTGCATTGTCTCCTGCAGTGTAGGTGAATTCTTTACTGCTGAGCCACGGGGGAAGCCCAAACATTTTTAAGTCCACTTGTCTAGAATCTTCAGGTTGCTTTGGGGATCAGCCAGTAAATGATCACATGCTCCAAAATTGTGAATTGGCTGAATTGTCTTTCAACCAATTCAATCGGTTGAAATCTATGAAAGGGAGATTTGGGGGACCTCCCTGATGGTCCAATGATTAAGACTCCATGCTTCCACTGAAGGGGGCACAAGTTTGATCCCTGGTCAGAGGACCAAGATCCCACATGCTGCATGGCGAAGCCAAATAAAATAAAATACATACAATAAAATAAAATTCACAGTTCCACTCTTTTAAAAAAGGAGATTTTTGTACATTGTTGAACAATGGACAATTGTATAACTTTTGTACAATTGTTGAACGGTGGCAAATACATGGAGTCTGATCTGACAGAAAGATAGCAAGTTACTTATGAGTATAAAGTGGGAAATATTTGTGAATAACTTGCATGAGTTTCAAATATATTTAATGACACTGGTACCTAAAGAGAAAAATAGACCAATGGAATAGAGTAGTTCATAAATAAGCTCCTGTACATCTAAAATTTAGTATGTGATAAAGGTAGAACCAGAAATCATGAGGCAAAGGCAGACCTTTTAATAAATGGTACTTGGACACTTGGCCAGCCATTTGGCAGAAAGATAACATTAGGTCCGTACCTCACACCAAACACGAGAATACACTTCAAATGGATGAGTGATCTAGATGTAAGAAAATGACATTATTTTTTGTACAGAATGAAAAAGTGGGTGATTTCCTCTAAAACCTGGGTCTAGGGAGAGATTTCTGATTATGATTCAAACTTTGAATGAAATTTAGCCATCCCTGTATAAAAATGAACGATAACCATCCCTATATAAAAATTGAGAAAATCTTTCACAAAGCCACATATATCATAAACAAAGTCAAAAGAAAAAAACAGCAAACTGGGAGACACTGCAAACTATTCACTTAAGGTGCTCAACTCAGCTGGCAGATAGGTTCCATTTTGCCCACAGTATTTTAAAAGATGGTTATGAATGGGAATCATTTTTTAAAACTGGAGAGTCAAAACTACTGAGAACCTAATGTAGAGCACAGGGAACTCTATTTAGTACTCCGTGGTTATGTAAATGGGAAGAGAATCTAAAAAAGAGGATTGTTGTTTTTCAGTTGCCCAGTCGTGTCCGACTATTTGTGACCCCATGGACTGCAGCACACCAGGCCTCCCTGTCTCTTACCATCTTCCAAAGTTTGCCCAAGTTCATGTCCATTGCATTGGTAATTCCATCCAGTCATCTCATTCTCTGACACCCTCTTCTCCTTCTGCCCTCATTCTTTCGCAGCATCAAGGACTTTTCCAATGAGTCGGTTGTTTGCATCAGATCACCAAAATACTGGAGTTTCAGCTTCTGCATCAATCCTTCCAAGAAGTATTCCCTTAAGATTGAGTGGTTTGATCTCCTTGCTGTCCAGGGGACTTTCAGGAGTGTTCTCCAGCACCACAGTTTGAAGGCATCAATTTTTTGGCATTCTGCCTTCTTTTATAGTCCAGCTCTCACAACTGTACATGACCACTGGGAAGACCACAGCCTTGACTATATGGACCTCTGTTGGCAGAATAATGTCTCTGCTTTTCAATATACTGTCTAGGTTTGTCATAGGGAGGATATATATATATATATATATACACACACACACACATACACACACATATGGCTGTTTGGCTTTGTTGTATAGCAGAAATTGACATAGTAGTGTAAAGCAACTATAAAATTTAAAATTTATGATTTTATCCAATAAAAAAGATATAGTACATATATAAAATGGAACACTACTCAACTACAAAAAATGAAATAATGTCATTTGCAGCAACATAGATGCAACTAGAGACGATCATAATAAGTGAAGCAAGTCAGAAAGAGAAAGACAAACACCATATGATATCACTCATACGTGAAATCTAAAATGAATCTATCTATGAAACAGAAGGGTTTCCCTGGTAGTTCAGCTGGAAACGAATCTGCTGCCAAGCAGGAGACCCCAGCTCGACTCCTGGGTCAGGAAGATCCCCTGGAGAAGGGATAGGCTACTCACTCCAGTATTCATGGGCTTCCCTGGTGGTTCAGATGGTAAAGAATCTGCCTGCAATGCAGGAGACCTGAGGTCAATCCCTGGGTTGGGAAGATCCCCCAGAGGAAGGTATGGCAAGCTACCCCAGTATTCTTGCCTGGAGAATCCCCATGGACAGAGGAGCCTGGCATTGTACAGTCCACGGGGTTGCAAAGAGTCGGACGTGACTGAGTGACGAAGCACACACATGAAACAGAAATAGAGTCACAGACATAGAGAACAGACTTGTGTTTGCCAAGGTGGGGAGAGGGACAGGATGGAGTGGGAGTGTGGGGTCAGTAGATGCAAAATAGTACATTTAGAATGGATACACAAGGTCCTACTGTATAGCCCAGGGAACTATATTTGATATCCTGTGATAAACCATAATGGAAAAGACTATGAAAAAAAGAATGTATTAAAAATATGTGTATAAAAAACTGAGGAGTATCTGGGTTTTTAGCTTCGCACACATGGGAGGAAGTGGCAGGATGCAGGCTGTCTGCCCATCTGGCAACAGTAAGAGAAAATACACAGCAGACTGCCTTGCTCAATGACATTTCCTGCTGGACCCTTAGGTGCATTTGAGTTTGAAAAAGCAGACTTAGAATCTTCAGCTGGGTAAGTCAATGTACACTGGAGGCTGAAGATTCAACACTGGGCCAGGAAAGAGCAACACATCATCTGTCTTCCTATCTTTCTTTGTTCATTGCCTCCATCATTAGCAGTATAACCAGCCACCTCCTTGTTGATTGAAGACTGTCCTCTAAAACTTCCCCTTGGGTTTATACTTACACTGTTGGGGCTCCACTGAGGACTCACTATTGACCTGGGGCATAAGAGGTTACAGTTCCCCAAATGCTAACTTTGAAAAGACCAAGAAAGCCTCTTGCCTGACTCTTATCTTTCAAAACCAGACCAGAAAATCCACATAAGCCCCCATTCATATATTGAAAGAGAAGACAGGTGTTCCTCTCTCTCCACTGATGCTCCAACCTCCCCTTCGGCCCCTGCTTCAAACTGTAGCCAGCACAGCCCATCCAGCCTATGGGGCTACCCCATGCCTCTCTCCTCTGGAAGTTCCCCTAATCCTTTTCCCGGCAAGGACATTGGCTAGCAGATCAAAGCTGCCTTTGGTACTGCAGCCAAAAGGACTTGAGTTGTCAAGATGGCTTTTCAAAGAAATAGCTTCCTTCCCTGTTCCTTGCCCAGAGGCGTTGATGTCAGGTCACCAGCAACATGGGTACTTTGTCCCTCTCTCTTTAGGGATGTTTTGCTGCTCCCACTTTAACCCACTCATTTTGGGACCATGTTAAAACACTCTCAAAAGACCCTGTACAACATTCCAGAAACGGTTCTGACTCTATGTCTTTAAAGAAAATCATTGACTCGAAGCAACTGGTAGAATTGTGTCAAAACCAACAGACTAATTGCTACATCTGATGCTTTTATTCTGATATATTCATCCCTCTCCAAAAAAGCTTTTAAACCATGAAGTGTAGAGATTTAGAGACTCATTTGTTTGGAAAAGATGGTGGGCCAAGGACTCTCTGAAGAAATGGAGCAAGGATTCTAAGGTCCATCTGTGTAGGATGTATTCCACAACAGGGAAGCTTGTCAACAAGCTTGCTCACCATTTTCCACTCTCTTGCACATAAAAATTTCTTTTCTCTCCTTTTCTGTCTTTTTATCTTTAAAAACATCCTTAAAAATGAACTTTCACTTTTAAGCAAATACTGAGTTTATTTTTGAGAAAATAAAGCTGGAGTGGGCTTGTTGTCTTGTTGTCTCCTCTCTTAGGGTTCTTGCATTATTTAAGTCTCTATTTATCCTTCACATGGATCAAAAAGTGCCTGGCTCATATCTTCCTGCTAAACCTAGATGTGAAGTTTTCCTGCTCATGAGAGATTTAACTTGAGCCAAAAAGAGACATTTTAAAGACAGGAGTGGGGGTCTAGCATAGTGGTTAAAGATGAAGTTTGGCTATGGAGATCTAGAGTTGATCTAGTCAACAGTGATCTTAGGCAAGTTCATACCTTCTTGGATGTTTTAGTTTTCATAGATGGATGGATGGATGGATGGATCAATGGATGGATCCATGGTTGCATGAATGTTTGGGTGGATGGATGGATCAGGGGTTGGGTGGATGGGTTGATGGCTGGATAAATCTTTAGATGGATGGAGAGGTCAATTGATAGATGGATGTTTGGATGGATGAATGGATCAATGGTTGGATAGACAGGCAGATGGATGGGTATGGGTACACAGGCAGATACACAGGTGGATAGATTCACTGTATTGAATCCAATAGTACCTGTAGTAGACCAATTACAAAATGGCCCCATTCTCTTCTTATATCTATACCTTTTGTGTGTGACTTTGCAATTTTCCCTTCAAAAGTAGAAGTCTGTTGCCCCACTCCTTGAATTTAGCTTGGCCCTGGGTTTTCTTTGGCCAACAGAATATGGCAGAAGTGACAATGTGCTAATTCCAAAGCCAGGACTCAGGAGGCATTGCACACTTGCACTGACTCTTTTGGACTCCTGCCAGCACCCAAAAGAACAAGCCTAGGCTAGACTACTGTAGGATAAGGGACCATGTGGAGGAGAGGAGAGTTATCTCCATGGAGGCCATCCTAGATCAGCCAATCCACAGCCTGCAGCCACCGCCAAACAAGAGAGGGAGCCCAGCCAAAATTAGCCGAGTCCAGCCAAGATCAGTCACTCCAAAACTTACATGAAATGACAAGTGAACTAAGTCTCTTAATATGGGGTGGTTTTTAAATGTAGCAACATCCAATGGGGTAGTTAACAAATATCAAGAGGTTATCAAGTGTAAGAATCTAAAAAGATACAGTGACACCAATGTGAACTTTCTCCTAGATGGAATTAGAATAATTCAAACAGAATTGAAAAGGGACTCACTTTCTCAGTGGTGAGAATATTTCCCCATCTTGTAGATGTACCTCCAACAGCCAGCCTTGTAGACACTCATGAGAATGGCCTCCCTAGAGTTGTCCAAAGCCCATCTGCACCCTCAGGTGCTGTGACACCGCATGCATTTCTCAAGCTCATCCTACATTTTGGGGAGCCCTGATCTAGAGGATTAAGGAAGCAGAGGTGATTACCAGGCTTCATGGCATTTCTCTCCTGACACTCTATCTGCTGATTACAAACTATCTCCTGATTGCCATGACCTAGTGAAGCACAGACAGATACCCACCCTCTAATTCTGGCTCATCTGCTCACAGCAGCGTCTCCCAGAAAGATAGGATTATTGTGTCATTTTTACTGATCTGAAACAATACCCCTGGAAAAGTCCGATGCTGGTTTCCTAAGGACGTGGAGCGGGGAAGAGGAGAGAGGCTGACAGCTGCACCTTTACATCTGACCTCCTAGCTGACAGCACGTTCATTTGCTGTCGCCCTGCCTGTTTATCCATTTTCTTTATCTGTGCTTGCCTGTCAGTGTTGGGGATATTGTGTCCTCCATCAGCTGTTCATCAGAGAACTCTCCTGCGAAGCCGCTGCCGGAAATTGAGTTTTTGAGATTCTGAGATAGTGAATGCAGGAGATGTCCATGTCACTTAGCACCCAGACAGAACACCCCCAGGGGAAATGGCCCTTCAGCCAACACCATGTACCACCTTCATTGTGATGCTCGCTTTGGGACGTGTTAACCGAGATGCATTCTTTAGTGTTGATTCTCTCTGAGCTGACGTGAAGGATGGATTGGATCTTGGGAGGGTGAGTGGAATAGGGGAAGGATTCCAGGAGGGGTGGGGGGTGGCATGAGGAAAGGGTCAGTGAAGGGGAAGCTCAGGACCTGGCTGTGTGAGGAGGGGGAAGTTGATCTAGGAAGGCAGGTTGGGGCCTGACATTTCTCTAAATGTGGTAAGTGATGGATGCTCATAAGGGAGTTTTTGTTTTTTCAGTTACTAAGATGAGTCCGACTCTTTGCAACCCCACGGACCTTAGCCTACCAGACTCCTATCCTCCACTACCTCCTGGAATTTGCTCAAACTCATGTCCATTGAGTCAGTGATGCTGTCTAACCATCTTATCCTCTGCCGCCCACTTCTCCCTTTGCCTTTAATCTTCCCCAGCATCAGGGTCTTCTCCAAAGAGTCAGCTCTTCCAATCAGGTGGCCAAAATATTGGGAGATTCAGCTTCAGCAATAGTCCAGTGAATATTCAGGGTTGATTTCCTTTAAGACTGACTGAGTTCATCTCCTTGCAATCCAAGAGACTCTCAAGAATTTTCTCCACAATTCAGAAGCATCAATTCTTCAGCGCTCAGCCTTCTTTTTGGTCCAACCTTTCATATCCGTGATGTGGGCTCCAAGATTACTGCAGATGGTGACTGCAGACATGAAATTAAAAGATGCTTGCTCCTTGGAAGAAAAGCTATGATCAACCTAGACAGCATATTAAAAAGCAGAGACATTACTTTGCCGACAAAGGTCCATCTAGTCAAAGCTATGGTTTTTCCAGTAACCATGTATGGATGTGAGAGTTGGACTATAAAGAAAGCTGAGGGCCGAAGAATTGATGCTTTTGAACTATGGTGTTGGAGAAGACTCTTTAGAGTCCCTTGGACTGCAGGGAGATCCAACCAGTCCATCCTAAAGGAAATCTGTCCTGAATATTCATTTGAAGGACTGATGTTGAAGCTGAAACTCCAATACTTCGGCCACTTGATGTGAAGAACTGACTCATTGGAAAAGACCCTGATGCTGGGAAAGATTGAGGGCAGGAGGAGAAGGGGACGACAGAGGATGAGATGGTTGGACAGCATCACTGACTTAATGGACATGAGTTTGAGCAAGCTCTGGGAGTTGGTGATGGACAGGGAAGCCTGGTGTGCTGCAGTCCATGGGGTCGCAAAGAGTCGGTCACGACTGAGCAACTGAACTGAACTGAACTTCACATCTGTACATGACTACTGGAAATACCATAGCTTTGACTAGATGGACCTTTGTTGGCAAAATGTTCTCTTGCTTTTTAATACATTGTCTAGGTTTGTCATAGCTTTCCTTCCAAGGAGCAAGCATCTTTTAATTTCAAGGCTGCAGTCACCAACTGCAATGATTTTGAAGCCCAAGAAAATAAAGTCTGTCACCTTATAAAATACCTTGGTGAAATGTTAGGTTCCACCCTCCTTGTCAATTAAAAAAGATAAAAAGAACCCCGCCCCGCCCACCCCCCCCCCCCCACCCCCTGCTCCTGCCGCCCCGAGGAATTACTCAAATGAACAAGTAGTGCTTTTTTCGGACGTGCAAAGGTCTTTCCTCAATAATATCAGAGGTTCTCAACGTAGGGTGACTTTGCACCCTAGAGACACTTGGCAATGTCTACAGGAGACAGTTTTCATTTTCACGACCAGGCAGGAGGCTGTGCTACTCTCGCCTCGTGGGGTGAGACCAGTGATTCGGAGAACATCTTACAAGGCAAGGGACAGCCCCCTCCTCCCCCGCCACAAAGAATTCTCCAGTCCAAAATGCAAGCAGTGCCACAGATGAGAAACCCTGATCTAACTCGATTCGCAGCAGCTGTTCAGTGGTTTGGCACAGGTGCCAAAGAGACAAGAAGAAGGATTTTAACCAAACCCTCTCCAGCACCAGGAAGAGGAATGCATCCTAGTGGTGAAGAGCATTCCCAAAGCAGGACCACATCCCCAAATTAATCCCTGTCCCCACCATGGGCTTCCCTGGTGGTTCAGCAGTAAAGAATCCACCTGCCAGTGCAGGAGACACAGCTTCAATCCCTGGTCCGGGAAGATCCCCTGGAGAAGGAAATGGCAACGCACTCAAGTATTCTTGCCTGGAAAGTCCCATGGACAGAGAAGCCTGGCAGGCTACGCTATAGTCCATGGGGTCACAAAGAGTCTGCCACAATGTGGGCACTAAACAACCACAAAAACAATCACCAACGTATTAGATAAAGTTTTGTTTCAAAATCTTCATCTTTATAGTGGGAATCATATCAAAACCAACTCACTTAAGGCAATAAACAAAGTAGCCAGCATGTAGAACACACCTATTAATTGAGGAGAAGTTCCAGTTCCTCTTATATATCATTAGATCATTGGCATTATTTTAATACTGTTGATATGTTAGGGTAAAAAGGTTTTCAGGCTACAGAAACATGAAAACCACAGGTGATCTCCATAATTTATACAAAAAAAAAAAAAAACAACCCAACTAAGATACAGCCATGTGAGAAAAGAAATCTGCAATCAAGAGGGGTGGGTTCTTTTCATAACTTCAATGGCCTATCCCGCCCAGACATCTCTAGTTCACCAATATGGCATCAGAAACCTGCAAAGCAGAAGCCTGCCTTTCCCCACACGCCTCAAAGAAAACCCTGATTGGATGTTCCTTCCAAGTCACCGCAAGCTTACTTGAAACACAAGCCAGCCGGAGGACTTTGAGAATTTTTCTCTCTCCCCGCTGTTTGCGATTTATTAAAATTCACCAGACACAGAATGTCTCTCTCTGCTAAATATGGTTCATTGTTACCTTTTTCTTGAAACAAAAGGCACCTTGATAAGTGGATTATTTGATTTCAATGCCTCTTCTGAACCAACCCCCCAATATCCTCTGCTGAAATTACATAGTGTGGTTTGCAATTTCTAAGCAGTAAAACTCTCCTTTAAAAGAGCATGTATTTATATTCCCCTTGGAGGCCCTGGGGAGTATCCCCCCGCCTTTTCTCTGGGAGAAGTGAGTAATCACACTCAGGTATTCCTCAATCAGGCTCCTGGAAAAGTCGTGCCTTTCAAAGAGAAATTCTCTAAATACACAGAATCTTAAACTTTATCAGCATGAGAACAGTGCCTTGGGTAGGTAGGCACAGAGGGAAACATTTGCCAGGCAAAGTTTTAAACCTAAAATGCAACGTTTTGGGGCTTCCCTGGTGGCTCAGTGATAAAGAATCCTATCAATGCAGGAGACACGGGTTTGATCTCTGGTCTGGGACGATCCCACATGTCACAGAGCAGCTAAGCCTGAGCGCCAAAACTATTGAGCATGTGCTCTAGAGCCAGGGGGCTGCAACTACCGAAGCTCACGCACCCTAGACCCTGTGCCCCACAAAAAGAGAAACCACTGCAATGAGAAGCCCACGCACCACAACTAGAGTAGCTCCTACTCACTGCCCCAGAGAAAAGCCCAAGCAGCAATGATGACCCAGTGCTGCCAAAAATAAATAAGTAAATAAATAGATAAATGAATAAGATTATAAAAAATATATGAAACACAATGTTTTAACTGTGCTGCGTTCGGCGAATGGTTTGATCTTGACAAATGGCCCACGAGGCCAATTTCTCCCAGTCCATCCCTGTAACACGGCTCAGACCCCAGGTCCACGAGGGGCTCTGACTGGCTCAACACAGAGCTCCCCTGTGAGATGATGTCTGCATTAGATTCCTATTGCCGCTGTAACAAATTACCACAAAGTAGTGTAGAAAAACAGCAAAGATTTTTCTTTATAGTTCTGGAGGTCAAAGTCTACCGTGAAGCAGTCAGCAGGGTCGCAATCCTTCTGGAGGTTTCAGGGGACAATCAGGTTCCTCGTCTTTTCCATCTTCCAGAGGAAGATGCATTTCTTGGCTCCTGGGCCCTTCCTCCCTCTTCAAAGCCATCATGCGTGTGTGCTCAGTCACTTCAGCCGTGTCCAACGTTTGTGACCCCATGGACTGTAGCCCACCAGGCTCCTCTGTCCATGGGACTCCCCAGGCAAGAATACTGGAGTGGGTTGCCATGCCCTCCTCCAGGGGATCTTCCCAACCCAGGGATTGAACCTGCATTTCTTACATCTCCTGCATTAGCAGGTGGGTTCTTTGCCACTAGTGCCAACTGGAAGCCCCCAAAAGTCTACAGCTTCTGTTTACTCTGACCTCCACCTTCCCTCTTATAAGGACCTCTGTGGTTACATCAGCCCATCCAGGTGATCCAGGACTACCCCCACATCTCAAAATGTCCCACTAATGTCACATCTGCTAAGTCCCTTTGCCAGGGAAAGTCACATATTTATAGGCTCTGATAATAGAGGAAGAGACATCTTTGCATGGGGCAGGTGGGGGCATTATTCAGGTGACCACAGATGGCATTTGGGGTATTCATAGAGGCGGAGTTTGTTATCATAATGACTGGAGGGAGGAAGACAATGACACTTAGAGAATGGGTCTAGCTCCCTTAGATATTCCGCAAGACCTGACAGGGTCCCAGGCAACAAATGATTACCCAGGTCCTAAATGACTTCTGATTGTCCCACTGGACACTCACAAGGTGAAAAACCTATGAGAACTACTGAAGCCAAAAACTTCTCTCAAATACCCTCCTACAAATTGGGGGAGGGGCTACAGTGTAACCTATTATGCGTTTTCCAGTATTGCCAACTACTGGGGTGAAGATTGTCCTTTGATTTGATGGAACTTCACTAAAAATTTGTTTATCTTTTTGGAAAATAACATTAGCAATGTCCAATCTGCCTGTGAAATCCAAGTTACCCAAACACAGCCTGCATTTGTGACTGACACATTCATGCCAATTCTAAAACATGAACAAGTATCTGATGACTTCATTTGCTCTTCCCTATATATACACATGTGCTAAATTGCTTCAGTCGTGTCCAACTCTTTGCCACCCTATGGGCTGTAGACTGCCAGGCTCCTCTGCCCATTGGATTCTCTAGGCAAGAATACTGGAGTGGGTTGCCATGCCCTCCTCCAGGGGAATCTTCCCAACCCAGGGATTGAACCCGCATCTCTTGTCTCTTACATCTCCTGCATTGGCAGGCAGGTTCTTTACTACTAGCTGCACCTGGGAAGCCCATCTGTACAAATATTAAAATATTATTTTACTATGGATTGCTTTGGTCATATTTTTTATCTCAGTGACAGGGCACTATTTTTTAAAGATTTTTTTGATGTGGACCATTCTTAATGTCTTTATTGAATTTATTACAATATCGTTCCTGTTTTATGTTTTGGTTTTCTGGCCATGAGGCACATGGGATCTTGGCTCCCCAACTAGGCATCAAACCCACACTTGCTGCATTGAATGGTGGAGTCTTAACCACTGGACCTCCAGGGAGGTTCCACTGATTTGCTTCTAATCATATATATATATATATATATATATATGTATGTATATATAGACAGACATAAAGGTAGATAGATAGTTCATAAGATTATGGACTTAATTTTATGATCTTTATAAAAGGTTGAGGTTTATGATCTATATAGAGGTTGAGAACCATGGGTCTAAACCATGGTTCCTTGGCACATCTTTTTTTTCTTAAAAGGCCATACAAGAAACAATTTAACCTTTTGTAGATTGAGAGGCAAAATCAAGATTACATAGGTACTCACAGAACTATTTAAAATGTAACTTTTAAATTGTTATGTTTTAGCATTCTTATATTTTCATATCACCCAGACTTAGCCTGTTGGCCACACAGGTGGTGGGCTGGCTTTGATCCATGGGCCAATGTCTGCCAATCCCTGGTTTAAACCACACAAACTAACTCCAGATCTGCTTCCAGTAACTGGTTCAGTTCTGCATAGACCCAAAACTGTGGTTCCTATATAGGGGTAATTTTGCCACCTGGGGGACATCTGGAAATGTCTTGGAGACAATTTTTTCTTGAGGCAACTGTGTTTCTTTTTTAATGTATTTTTCTAATTGGGGTAACACTGATTTGTAACAATATGTAAGTTTCGCGTGTATGACATTATATTTTTACTTCTGTATACACTACCAAAAACTGGTTTCCATCCATCAGCACAAGTCAATCCCCTTTGCCCCTTTAGCCGCACCCAGCTTCCCCTCCCTCTCTGGTAACCACCTCTCTGCTCCCTGTATCTACATATTTGTTTTTGTTTGGTTTGCTCTGTTCACTTATTTTGGTTTCTTGTTGGTTGGCTGGCCGGTTGGTAGGAATGTAAATTGGTACATCCACTATGGAAGACAATATGGAAACTCCTCAAAAAAGTAAGAATAGAACTACCATATGACCCAGCTATCCTACTTCTGGGTATTTATCTGAAGAATACAAAAACACTAATTTGAAAAGATATCTTTACCCCTATGTTCTCTGTGGCAGTATTTACAATAGTTAAGATATGGAAACAACCTAAGTGCCCATCAATAGATAAATAGAGAATGTATAATACTATATTTCTATCTATAGAGATAGCGATGTCTATGTAGGTATCTATGTATCTGTGTCTCTACAGATGTACTATCTATCTAGATGTTGTTGTTGTTGTTGTTGTTTAGTCGTTAAGTTGTGTCTGACTCTTTGTAACCCCATGGACCTCTGTCCTTGAGATTTCCCAGGCAAGAATACTGGAGTGGGTTGCCATTTCCTTCTCCAGGGGATCTTATTAATTCAGGGATCAAACATGTGTCCCCTGCCTTAGCAGGCAGATTCTATTATCGCAGAGCCACCAGGGAAGTCCATCTATCTAGATATCCACATATATATGGAATATTGCTCAGCCATAAGAAAGATGAAACACTTGCCATTTGAGACAACACAGATAGATCTTGACAGCATTCAGTTCAGTTCAGTCATTCAGTCGTGTCCGACTCTTTGTGACCCCGTGAATCGCAGCACGTCAGGCCCCCTGTCCTATCGCCAATTCCCCTGCTAAGTGAAGTAAGTTAGATGGAGAAAGACAAATACCTTTTTGATTTCCTCACATGGAAAGGGTTTGACTATCATGGTCATGGGGAAAGATGTTACTGGCCTCTAGTGGGCAGAGGCCAGGGACACCTCTCAACATCTTCCATGCACAGGTCAGCCCCACAGCTAGGAATTATATGGTCCCAAAGGTCAATTGTACTGAGGTTGGGGGATCATGCCCTGGGCCACTTTGAGCCCAGGAGCCACAAAGAAAGGTTTGCCGGGACTCTTGGGAGAGAAGCCCTCACCTCTAAGAGACCCATGGCAGGATACACCTTTCTTCCCGGGGGCCAAGTGAGAGACCAGGTCATTCTACTAATACTGCCATCCATCCTGAAACAGTGAAATCCAGAGACAAAGCCAAGATGGAACAGGCACAGTAACAGAATAGTGGGTCTTGACAACAAAGAGGGGATCACTGAATATACACACCCTGAATCTTGCCTGCCCACTGCCCTTCCTGTTATGGAAACCAGCACACAACCATAAGGCACCAGTGTTTTCCCTTTTGTGTGTGTGTAACAATCTCTAATGGCTATGCTCTATTAATGGTATTATCTCATTTAACTTTTTAAAACTTTTTATTTTATATTGAAGCTTCTCTGACAGCTCAGATGGTAAAGAATCTGCCTGCAATGCAGGAGCTGCTAAGTCACTTCAGTCGTGTCCGACTCTGTGTGACCCCATAGACGGCAGCCCACCAGACTTCTCCGCCCCTGGGATTCTCCAGGCAAGAACGAACACTGGAGTGGGTTGCCATTTCCTTCTCCATTGCATGAAAGTGAAAAGTGAAAGTGAAGTTGCTCAGTCGTGCCCGACTCTTAGCGACCCCATGGATTGCCGCCTACCAGGCTCCTCTGTCCTTGGATTTTCCAGGCAAGAGTACTGGAGTGGGGTGCCATTGCCCAGTTCAATTCCTGGATCAGGAAGATCCCCTGGAGAAGGGATAGGCTACCCACTCCATAATTCTTGGGCTACCCTTGTGGCTCATACAGTAAAGAATCTGCCTGCAATGCAGGAGACCTGGGTTCAGTCCCTGGGTTGGGAAGATCCTCTGGAGAAGGGAATGGCTACCCACTCCAGTATTCTTGAGTGGAGAATTCCATGGACAGAGGAGCCTGACAGGCTACAGTCCATGGGGTCGCAAAGAGTCAAACACAACTGAGCGACTTTCAGTTTTCATTGCTGATTAACAATGTTGTGATAGTTTCAGTTGGACAGCAAACAAACTCAGTCATACATGTACATGTATCCATTCTCCCATCAAACCCACCTCCCTTCCAGACACAGGGGTTTTCTCTTACTTTCAGCCAAAACCTTCTTAAATGATGCAACTTGGCTTCATCCACCAAGGTGATTTGGGTTCACGAGTCATTGGTAGAAGGGATCAGCACATTTTGTTTGTCAGGGCCCAGATAATAAATAATCTAGGCTTTGTGAGCTGAATGTGCTCACTTGCAGCTATTCATCCCTGGTGTTACTTCAGGAGGGCAGCCAGAGACCAGTGTGAACACGGGCCGCCAGTGCTCCAATAAAACTTTACTTACGGGCACTAAAATCGGGATTTCATAGAATGATCACGTCAGAAACATTCTTTCTTAAAATGCGTTTTGTACAACCAATTGAAAATGTAAGAGTATTCCTAGTTCAGGGGCCGTCCAAACCTGTGAGCCATTGTATGCTGACCTCTGATAAAGACCAGGCTTTTCTAAGAGTTGTTTCATGCAGGTGAGAACTTTTCTGGGTATTCTTCGGGGCTCCTTACAATCTGACAAAGATACCCGGTTTATTCATTGATCCAAAATGTAAACATGCCTCTTACTATGCCTCCAAGACAGTTGGAAATGAATGCAAAAAAAAAAAAAAAAATCAGATTCAAACATTGGGAAAGATTTCAAGTTGCTTAATGTTAAGCATTTACAGCAGAATTTATACGGCATTTGATGTTCATATAGCATATGGTTTGGGGATGTTTTGCTGTATCTATTCAAAAAGAGAAGCATCTATTTATCACAGATGGTGGTATTATTTATGATGGAGCCTTACATTAATCCTGAGAGTCCCAATTATCTCAATTCATGTAAATAAAAGGGAACAGCATTCCTGTTCTTTATGATGGTTTTTCCCCCTAAAAAAATAAAGAGCTTATTTTTAATAGAGTCCACATATTTTCTTTCCCACTAATAACAGATAATTAAAAAAAATTCTTCTGTAACCCACTGAGTCATCCTTATTTCTCCCCCCACATATGAATCTCATTTACTTGCTAGTTAGCATCTGTAGTTTTGTTTGGTTATACCAGTATTTTGGATGATTATATTAATGAGAAGTCTTAGGCTCCAAAGTAGAAAATGCTTTCCTGATGGTTGAATAAACAAAAAAGAGGAAAGAATCCATCAGAAGATGAAAGTGTTTTCTTTCATTATATATGGGCTTTAACTCTTCATCTTGTGAAAGAGTACATTTAAACAGACTTCCACAAAGGATGGAGAAATGAGAGGGGAGAATTCTGAACATTCAAGGGGGAAAAAAAGCCCCTTAGATGACAAGTGAAATATTAACCTCATAAAACCTGGTTATGAATACAGAGGGATGAATATAGCAGCAATGGCTTCAATGGCTCATGCCATAAAGAATCTGCCTGCAATGCAGGAGACACGTGTTTGATCCCGGGGTCAAAGGGACGATCTCCAGGAAGATCCCCTGGAGCAGGAAATGGCAACCCACTCCAGTATTTTTGCCAGGAAAATCCCATGGACAGAGGAGTCTGTTGGGCTATAATCCGTGGGGTCGCAAAGAGTCAGACAGGACTGAGTGACTAACACTTTTGCTTTCGTATGCTAAGTACTCTTATGATCCCATTTTACATACAAGGAAACTGAGGTTATGTAAATCACCCACATAAGTCCACCTAATATGGTTCAAAATGGAGTAATGCTGTCAAGGGTCACTCTCAAGTCTCTTTCAAACTTGAAATTTACTGAAGACAGCAATTCTGTTTTCAAGAAAAGCACATCCCACAGAAGTACAGCCAGGTTGGCTACAACTGTGGGCCAAAAAACAGATATGAACTCATCCCATTTTTCCTGCACCTTGCTCTTTAAACTCAGTAAAAGACTCAACGACCCATCCTTCAGGGCCAATGCCACTCTATGCGCCTGGTCCCTCTCCTCTCCTGGAAAGTGAATAAAAACTTTTTTCTTCCCTTCTTAATACTTATGTGAATTCTTTTACAACCCACGTTGGCTCACCTAACAACCCAGCTAAGAGTACTAGAATCAGTATTTGAACACAGGACCCACGTGCTCACCTCCTTCAGGACATCTGCTTTCTCTAAGTTCCCATCTCTTTTCCAGTTATGTTTTTCCTACAGAGTGTCAGCTTGGTAAAAATAACAGTGAGAGGACTATTACCATCTCCTGTCATGCCAATCTAGAGATGCTGAAGCTTGAAGATCAATCAAGTTAACACTGAGGAAAGAACAGTCAAGAACCTGAGTCCCTCAATCCATCCACGCCCGAAGCCAGAGTGTCTCTGGATGTTTCTCTTCACGGCTTAAGTCTGTCTGAGATGCACTTCCCATCACTTTGAACTAACTGATCCTCAATATCCTGTTCTTGATTGATGAGGTTGTTGAGCTTACAAACGTTCTTATTTAATATTGCAGGGCCAAGACTTCTATCGCAGTCTTAACATTAATCTCAGAAAAGAAAAACACCCCAACTGAGGGATATTATGAGGAATGTTCTCCATTTCATAAATATTAATGGAGAGCCTCTGCTGTGTCTCATGCTGCCTGGTTTCTGTCGGGAATATACAGATAAATAAACCATGGTTATCAAGCTCACAGAACTCTAAGCTCAGGCAAGGAAACCAGCCACAGGGGAGAATGAAGATGGGTAGACATAACCAGGCCGATGTGATACAGTAGCTGAGATGTGTGCCTTAGTAATTGTTTACAAGTATAAGCTGGTCATGTGATGACACAGTGCTTTCTGATTGGCCAGGCTGGGAAGGGAAGTGATACAGGCACCTTGGACCAATATCTTGGAGGAGGTGTTTGCCCAAGGCAGTAAAGGGAGGGTGAAACGTTTTACCACTCTTGATGTTTCCAAGTGGTAAACTTGGAAACATTTCCAGCCCAAAGTGTTCAGGATGGCAGAGCAACTTTTACTCAGCTTTGTTGCTGTTTTTGAATTCTTTATGCTTCCCTGGTGGCTCAGACAGTAAAGAATCTTCCTGCCATTCAGGAGACCCAGGTTCGATCCCTGGGTCAGGAAGATCCTGTGGAGAAGGAAATAGCAACCCACACCAGTATTCTTGCCAAGGAAAATCCCTTGGATAGAGGAGCATGGTGGGCTACAGTCCATGGGGGTCACAAAGAATCAGACATGACTGAGTGACTAGCACTTTCCACTTGAATTCTTTATAGAATATGGGCACCCTTCAGGGCCCTCTTGGCTTCCCTGCAAGCTCAGACAGTAAAGAATCTGCCTGCAATGAGGGAGACCTGGGTTCAATCCCTGGGTCAGAAGAGCCCCTGGAGAAGGGCATGGCAACCCACTCCAGTATTCTTGCCTGGAGAGTTCCATGGACAGAGGAGTTCAGTTTAGTTTAGTTCAGTCACTCAGTCATGTCCGACTCTTTGCGACCCCATGAATCACAGCACGCCAGGCCTCCCTGTCCATCACCAACTCCAGGAGTTCACTCAAACTCACGTCCATCGAGTCGGTGATGCCATCCAGCCATCTCATCCTCCGTTGTCCCCTTTTCCTCCTACCCCCAATCCCTCCCAGCATCAGAGTCTTTTCCAATGAGTCAACTCTTCACATGAGGTGGCCAAAGTACTGGAGTTTCAGCTTTAGCATCATTTCTATAACTGATTCAATTTGCGGTACACCTGAAACTAAATAGCATTGTAAATCAACTATACCAATAAAAAGTTAAAAATACAAAAAAAAATTAAAAGGCATGTACAAGATATAGAAAACAAACATACAATTACCAGGGAAATGGGTGGGGAGGGGTAAATTAGGAGTTTGGGATTAACAGATACAAACTACTATGTATAAAAGAGAGAAGCAACAAGGATTTACTGTAGAGCACAGGGAACTGTATTCAATATTTTGTAATTACCTATAATGGAAAATAATCTGAAAAGGAATAGATATGTATCTATGTACATGTATGTAACTGAATCACTTTGCAGTACATTTGAAACACTGTATATCAATTATAAATCAAGAAAAAAGTATGGAGTATATTAGAAAGCCATTAGGGAAGCCCCACCCAGACTCTTCCCTATCTCTGCCCTGGGACAAAAGCCTTAAGCTGAAGGAAGAACAGCACAGAACCTCCCATAAAGCAGGGGTACTTGGAGAAGGGGAGGAGGAGTGAGGAGAGAAACATCCTCTACCATGGGGAGGGGCAGAGGTGCTCCCAGAGTACTGGGCTACAAGAAGGGAGACTGTGTAGACAACGCGTATTATCACACAGTTATTAAAATATTTACATCAAAATAATAACTAGACCAACATTGATATTTATGAACATTAATAAATACTAATAAGTTTCACAAAATAATTATGTTAAAATAAGAACAAACTGAAACACACTAGCTATCATCCACCTATACATACACCTAAATGTTCAGGAGAAATTTTTCATGTAATATCACACTTACAAAAGTGATTATTATTAACCTAAAGGGAGATTAGATCTTTTGGATGGTCATACATTTTAGCTTTCCTGGTTGTTTTCTTTTCTTTTTCTTTGATAAAATGAGACCATGTATTCAAATATTAGTTGTGCAATTAAAGTGCTGTTTTAAGGCAGCTTCCCTTGGCAACAGGGCTCCGAAATCTGACTTGGCCGACTGACACAACAAAGATGTGTAAATAGTTCTGTGTGTGATTTTTCAACAGGTGCATCATTTAAAGGTAGAATTACTTTTCCCCTCCCTTCCCTTTCTTTGTGATTTCTTCTAATACCCAGCTTCTAAGGAGATGGACGGAGAAGGCAATGGCACCCCACTCCAGTACTCTTGCCTGGAAAATCCCATGGATGGAGGAGCCTGGTAGGCTGCAGTCCATGGGGTTGCAAAGAGTCGGACACGACTGAGCGACTTCACTTTCACTTTTCACTTTCATGCATTGGAGAAGGAAATGGCAACCCACTCCAGTGTTCTTGCCTGGAGAATCCCAGGGACGGGGGAGCCTGTTGGGCTGCCGTCTATGGGGTCGCACAGAGTCGGACACGACTGAAGCGACTTAGCAGCAGCAGCAGCAGCAAGGAGATGGAGGTAGTGAGTTTAACATAAATACTGGTGCATCCAACATGCCTCAGCTTCATCCTGGGACCAGACAGGGTTCAGTGGATGCTGGGCTGACCAGATGGTTTCCTTGTGAGCATCCCTGGTAGCAACGTGGAGGGTTAATCCAAGTTGCACAGGTATATCTGCTGCTTTATTTTTCTGATAATCTCTTTTTTCCTGCCTGGGTTATTAAAAGTCCTTGTGAAATGCTCCCTTTCCTGCCTGTGGTGTAATGAATCTACCATGCGGAGGGGCAGAGGTGCCCCCAGAGTACCAGGGTACAAGAAGAGAAATTGGGTAGACAACGCATATTATCACACAGTTACACACAAGTATCATAAAATATTAAAATATTTTAATATGTGTCAGTCGTCCAAATCAGATTTCAGAGTCCTGATGCCAACTTTCTGGGTTGGCCAAAAAGTTTGTTTGGGTTCTTTCATAAGATGATATGTCTGAGCCCTCGTGGGTGGGCCTTAGTGACACCCAGCAGTGTCTGAGTCCCACTTGGCATCTTGAAGCATCATGCCAACCTGGATCACCAAACTTTGGACCATCAATGACAAAACTAATTCTGAGACAAGAAAGACTATGAATTCATATACTCGCAGTAAGGAAACCCATCCACTGTCAGCTTCCTTTCAGCAGGGGTTCAAAGATCTTAGGAATGAGAAGAAATTTTACAGAATAAAAGATGGGAACCCCATGACAGTGTCAGATTGACAAGAGTTCTATAATGTTGGGAAATTCGAACTGGGAGAGACTTCCCAATAGGTCTTTTGCTACATTTGACAATCTTTGGTTGTCTGCCTAGGGGCAAGGGAAAGTGTGGGGCTATTTCAGAAGAGGAAGTCTGTTCAGTGTCACAGGCTGGGTTTGGCCAGTCGTTTCCTGGAACGTGTGGGGGATCAATCAGGTGCTGTTTACAGTAATGATGCTGAGATGTTGCCTGTCAAGACAAGAAGTTTCCTGGGACTTTTTGTTGTCTAAGAAGAAAAAAGCCCCTCATTCAAAGAACCACAAATTTTCAGGTTTCCACTGCTTGCAGATTTATAATGAGAACCCTCTACACCTTAAGCCATAAATTGCCATGCAGCTATGAGAAAGAGGAGCATATAAGTTCCCTTTTTGTGTAAGGTGGTTTGAATACTACTTGTTCCTGCCTTGCCTCCTCCGGGAAGTCTTCTTTGCTATCTCTGGCCAGCACTGACCCTCCCTGATTATCTTTCCTACCCACAGTCTGTCCATGTACTGTGGTCCTCTCTGATGCCCTGGGGTGAGGCGCTCTCATGTTCAAGTCCTATTTGTCAAACTGGAACACAAACTCCCTCAGATCAAAAGGAACAGGAGGTTGAGAAAGAAGTGTGCTTTGGAGTTGAAATCCTAGCTTGAAAACCTGGCTGATGGGCAAAAGACTACCTTCATGGGCCTGTTTCTTTATCGATGAAATGCGAATGGTAACCATCTACCCCCAGGGGCTGCTGCAGTGGTTTATAGAAATCCCTTCCCCCAGAGTTCTTCAAAGCACTAACTCCCTCTCTCCCTGGAGGGAAGAGTCTGTGTCGTGTGCACACAGCTTCTCCAGAGAGACAGACAGAGTGACCGTGAGAGTAAGAAGAAGAGGGAGAGACAGACAGCACCAGCAGCAAAATTTTCTTAAAGGTCTAGATAGCAGGCATTTATAGATAGCCAATATTTTAGACCAAGAGGCAAAAATCTAGGACATTACGTAAGCAGTTATATAACCATTCAAATGCAACCATTTAAAAATGTAGACACGATTCTCAGCTGCAGGCCCTACAAGCAGATGGTGAGGCGGAGCCCAGGGGCCACAGTCAGGCCACCAGGTGTAGAGTGCAGCTAGGGTCTGCAAACTCTCTGGGGCTGAAGCCTGGTGACCCCCTGGCTGGATCCTGTCTCCACCCCTAAGCAGCTGTGTGGTCTAGAGTGAGGCATTTTGTCTCTTTGTGCCTCAAATTCATTATCTGTAAAATGGGGACAGTAATGATAATATGTCCCTCCTGAGATAGTAAATATGTCAATGCATATAAAATGGTTAAAACAGTGTTCTGTGTCCAGGACGTGTTCAATTATTGTTCCCTCCTGAGGTCCAGCATACAGAATGAGAAAGTCAAAGTGTTAGTAGCTCAGTCTTGTCCCACTCTTTGGGACTCCAAGGACTGAGGAGCCCAGGGGGCTACAGTCCATGGAATTCTCCAGGCAAGAATATGGGACTGGGTTGCCATTCCCTTCTCCAGGGGAATCTGTCCAACACAGGGATCAAACCCGGGTCTCCTGCAGTGCAGGCAGATTCTTTACAGTCTGAGCCACCTGGGAAGCCCAGCACACAGAATGGAGCCACTTAATCCTTTTACAGGGTCTTGGGGGATGCTGATGAGTATTAAGAACATCTTTCCTAAAGATCACGTCTGTGCTCAGTTTGCAGATGTTTCCACAAAAAAATCCAGGGCCCAGGGACTCCTTTAATCTCACTACAGGTAGCCTCTGTCCAGGGGCTCCACCTGTGATATCCACAATAAGCAGTCTTGCAGAAAAAGGTAAGAAAGGGCCTCCTGACCTTCCTAAAAGCCACCCGGCTGGCTGGCTGCCTCAGATCACGTGCACAGCAGAATTCCAGGCTCTGGGTGTCAGAACAGACCTGGGCTGGCTCAGATGTTCTGACGATGGCTTCTGCACATAGGACTGCCGCCCCTTCTCCAGAGTCTAGAGGGCAGGGTGGAGCATGCCCATTGCTAACAAGCTCTCCAGAGATCAGGGGGTGCTGCTGCTGGTGGTCTGGGACCAGCCTTGAGATCCGTTGCTGTAAGGCATCAAAGCCCACTCTCCAGAAGTTAGTAACACACATCTCGAGGACAGGCTAAAGCTCTTTGAAATGACAGCTTCTACCAAAACCCCCACAAGGCTAGCACAGGATCTGATCCCTAAAGAGACTCGGAACCTGTTGCCTTCTCTTCTGTCCCCTGCGACCTCGGGCCAGAGCACCAGTGTGTGTGGCTGGATGGCGACCCATCCCCCCATGCAGAGTTAGAGTGATCTCTACACTGGAAACCTCAGTCCAGGACCTCAAAACTGCATCCTCATCCCCGGATCTGTGAACATAACTGCAGGAAGAAACACAATTCAGGCTGCGGGCGGAATGAAGGTTGATAACTGAGCTGATTCTAAGATGGAAAGCTGCTCCTGGGATGTCTTGGTGAGCCCAGTGTCACCACACAGTCCTTACAACTGGCAGGAGAAGGAAGGACAGGAGGGTCAGAATGACGCCTTGGAGATTTCCCTGATGGACCAGTGGATCTGAACTCCTAATGGAGGGGGCCTAGGCAATGGCACCCCACTCCAGTACTCTTGCCTGGAAAATCCCATGGACGGAGGGACCTGGTGGGGTGCAGTCCAGGGGGTTGCTAGGAGTCAGACACGACTGAGCGACTTCACTTTCACTTTTCACTTTCATGCATTGGAGAAGGAAATGGCAACCCACTCCAGTGTTCTTGCCTGGAGAATCCCAGGGACGGGGGAGCCTGGTGGGCTGCCGTCTATGGGGTCGCACAGAGTCGGACACGACTGAAGCGACTTAGCAGCAGCAGCAGCAGGTTCAATCTGTGGTCAGGGAACTAAGATCCCACATACCACAAGTAAGACCTGGTGTGCAGTCAAAGGGATGGATAGATAGGCTGTGTTTAATCTCTAAGCTGTGTCTGACTTTTTTGTGACCCTATAGACTGTAGCCCACCGGGCTCCTCTGTCCATGGGATTTCTCAGGCAAGAATACTGGAGGGGGTTGCCATTTACTCCTCCAGGGGATCTTCTCCACTAGGGATTGAACCAATATCTCCTGCTTGGCAGGAGAGTTCTTTACCACTGAGCCACCTGACTGCTCTCCAAATAAAAAAGTAAAAATTTTTTAAAAAATATAATGCCTCATGAAAAGTACACAACTCATATTTTCTGGCTATGAAGACGGAGGAAGGGTCCACGAGCCAAGAAGTGTGTGCAGCCTCTAGAAGCTGGAAAAGGTGAGAAAACAGGCCTTTCCTTACAGCCTGTAGAAGGAACACAGCCCTGCAGATCCCTTGATGTTAGCCCCATGAGACCCACTATGGACTTCTGACCTCCAGAGCTCTGAGATGATACATCTGTGTTGTTTTAGGCCCACCAACTTGAGGTGACCTGTTACAATAGCCCCAGAAAACTCAGAAGCCTCTGATGGCTCCACTTTGTGGTTAGAATAAAATCTAAACTTCTCAATACAGCACAGGCTGATATCTGATGTGCCCCCATGTCTATCTGGACTCCCCTGATTTCACCTGCCCAGCTTGCCCTCCACCTGGACCACATCGACCTGCTTATTCCTCCTCAAAGATGCTTGGCTTGTGGTCACCTGTCCCTGTGCGCTCTCCCTTAGATCTGCACAGGGTAGGCTCCTTTTCATTACCTCCAACACAGCTCACTGAGCACCTGCTACACGCCTGACACTGGACAAGCCACGGAGAACGAAAGACAGTTCCCACCATCATGGCGCCTACCTTCTGGTGGGAGAAAACAGGATGCATTTAATCCTAGGTGATGCTAGGAAGTCTGGAGAAAAGAAGTGCATCAAGGCAGGAGCTGACCTCATTCCTGCCCAAGTAGCTCTCACCCCATTCCACCCCATTTGACTGTCTTCCTAGTTCTTCTTCTTATTCCCTCCAAAGTGATGCTCATTTATTTGTTGGTTTCTTCATGGCAAATAGATGGGCAAACAGTGGCTGACTTTATTTTTCTGAGCTCCAAAATTGCTGTGGATGGTGATTGCAGCCATGAAATTAAAAGACGCTTACTCCTTGGAAGGAAAGTCATGACCAACCTAGATAGCATATTCAAAAGCAACAAAGTCAAGGCTATGGTTTTTTCCAGTAGTCATGTATGGATGTGAGAGTTGGACTATAAAGAAAGCCAAGTGCAGAAGAATTGATGCTTTTGAACTGTGGTGTTGGAGAAGACTCTTGAGAGTCCCTTGGACTGCAAGGAGATCCAACCAGTCCATCCTGAAGAAGATCAGTCCTGGGTGTTCTTTGGAAGGAGTGATGCTAAAGCTGAAACTCCAGTACTTTGGCCACCTGATGTGAAGAGCTGACTCATTTGAAAAGACCCTGATGCTGGGAAAGATTGAGGGCAGGAGGAGAAGGGGACAACAGAAAATGAGATGGTTGGATGGCGTCACCGACTCAGTGGACATGGGTTTGGGTGGACTCCGGGAGTTGGTGATGGACAGGGAGGTCTGGAGTGCTGCGGTTCATGGGGTCACAAAGAGTCGGACACGACTGAGCAACTGAACTGAACTGAACTTGCTAAGTGTGTCTCCTTTCTCACTAGACAAGAAAACACATGAAAGAGAGACTTTATCTTCTCTCTCCCCAGCATTTGGGCCATATCAACCATGGGAGCATTCAGTAAATACTTACTGAATGAATGAACGGGTGAGTGCCCTGGGAGCCACAGGTGGCCAGTGCCTGACTGCCATCAACTAATTCCCCTGTCCTGCCAACATCTCTGATCTTGGTCCCCCCCCCAGGACTCTCATGGCATGTGCAGGTAGCCAAAGAGCCTGACAAAATCCACTGTGTCCCCCTCCTTCTGGCTGCCAACACTGACTTTTTTTTTTAGAGCTGCCTCCTGTGATTTCAGTATCTGGTATGTGTTTAGGCAGCTGCCACTGTTTTCCTCAAGCTACGTGTGAAGCCAACAGTCTGTTAAAAAGTAGAAACAAGATCCTCCCAGTTATGGCTTCAAAACCAGGGTGACTGAAACAAACAACAGAAAACATCCATGGGGGACGCGCCGTCTCGGCTGCGGGGAGTACACCGGCTTGAGCTACTTGGAGAATGATTAAACCTCCTTCCTGGGGCAGCCCACAAAGCAGCCTTGCTGGCAGTAATAATGAGGCAAGCAGGATGTCCGGACCTTGGCTGTCTTATCGGCAGCATATGCTTCAGAGATGCTGGTTGGAGCCAAGGAGCTCAGACCCAGAGGGACCCTCTCCAGAGGCACAGGGGGCCCCGCTGGTCCTCAGACAAGTGTACTGCAGAGTACAATGTTTAAAAGCAAGACAGGGAGGGCTGGAGGGAGCAAGCAAGGGCGCGAGACAAGGAAAGAGGGAGGAAAGATTACGAAAGGAAGGAGAACTGAGTTGCCAGTTCTTTGAAATTAGAGGTCATACATAAAAATGTAGATTTTTTTTTTAGTTTGGTTTGAAAAATTAGAATTTGGGGCCACACCAGGCTGGTCTGCCTGCCTGGCAGCTGTTGGCTGGAGCAAAGAAGGAGTTGCCTTCCTGGGTGTCTAAGTCACCAAGATGCCAACCTGGCTGGCCCCTGCATCTCTGGCTTGGCCAACCCAGCCTCAGCCCACCCATTCCAGAGGAGAAAAGCTAATCCTGGCCTCTCTCCCACCCAAATAGGTCCTGGACACAGATGCTTTGCCTCAGCCTAGACTCTTAGAAGTGGAGGGGGCTTCCGATGTTCTAGAAGACTTGGCATCCTCTCCAAAGTCCCAGGACCCACATGGAAGCTGAGTGGTCACAGGCGCAGGGGACACTTCTAAGTGCAGCGACCAGGGGATGCGCTCTAGGGGAGCCCAGGAGAGGAGGTCTGTGGACACTTGCAGGCCAGAGGACAGCAAAGAGTCCGGCCGTCCATCCATTCCTGTCCTCCAGCTCTGCAGCAACCAGCCTCTGGAGGCCCCCAGTGCTCTCCCTGCAGCGCTAGGTATCTCTCCGGAATTTTTCATTGTAACGAGTGAAAAGCTATTTGGCACTTTAGAATTACTAGAGGCATGCACAAAAGAACTCAGAAAACTCAAATGCTAAGTGGTAAATGCCTGGGTTTGTTGGCTGTAGTTTAAGGAACATGTTTCCCTGAGCTGAGTGATGCTAGGTGCTTGGTTTGCCTAAGTGCCCACATTTTCTCGTGCAGGGACCCCATGTGTGGAATGACAGTGGAGTCAAAGTTCAAGACTGAGTCACTCCTGCCAGGGGGTCTCTTTCAGGGGCTACCTCTCCATAAGACTATGAATGTTTAGAGACATCCTTGGCCTTGGAGGGGACCCAAGGGAGAGTCCCCCTCTTCAGCCAAAAGGCAAGTATTGGCCTCCTGGCAGTGGAGGAGATAACTGGTTAAAGGCTGGTCAAAGAAAGAACTGTGGCTTGACCTGGAGAGCTGTCCAGATGAGACAGAACTGAGTTCTGGAAGCCACACCTGGGAAGGTGGGACAGAATCTAAGTGAATGGCTGATTAAAGCCTATCTGGTTAACAACGAGCCTTTTAGGGTTCTGACTTCAGGCTCCACTAAGTAAAATGCCCATGAAATAGTTGAGGAATAACACACAGCACCCAGGGCTGGAAAGGAGTGGTCCCACCATCTACAGTCCAGCCAGCCAGGGTCAAGCCCTTCCAGACCTGAGCGTTGCAGGTCATTCAGCAGGAGGTCGGCAGTCCTAGCTCAGAATAGGAGGCAGGCTGTGAAGACACCAGCCAGCCTCACCCATGTTCAAACCTTCCCACCTACTCCCATTCTCTGCTGTGAATCAAGCTGCAGATCAGATTTCCTTCTCAAGCTGTTTTGGGTGTATTGCATTTTATGCCATGGAGATGCTAGGAAGGATGAGTGCAAGCTTAGTCACTAAGTCATGTCTGACTTTTTGGGGACCGCATGGACTCTAGCCCACCAGGCTCCTCTGTCCATGGGATTTTCCAGGCAAGAATACTGGAGTGGGTTGTCAGGAAGGATAGCAATGCACAAGAGAGGTTCTTACAGCTCCTCTCTGGCTCTGCAACTTCATGGACCTTTTCTTGTTTCCTAACTTCCAATTCTCTCATGATAGTGAGTGATCTAAAAGACGCCAAAGTGCCCCGATGTTCACTGCAGCACTGTTTACAACAGCCAGGACATGGAAGCAACCTAAATGTCCATCAACGAAGAATGGATAAAGAATATATGGTACATATATACAATAGAATATCACACGGCCATAAAAAGGAACAAAGTTGGGTCACTTGTAGAGATGTGGATGGACCTAGAGTCTGTCATACAGAGTGAAGGAAGTCAGAAAGAGAAGAACAAATATTGTATATTAATGCATATGGCAACCCACTCCAGTACTCTTGCCTGGAAAATCCCATGGATGGAGGAGCCTGGTGGGCTGTAGTCCATGGGGTCACTAAGAGTCAGACACGACTGAGCATCTTCACTTTGACTTTCATTTTCATGCATTGGAGAAGGAAATGGCAACCCACTCCAGTGTTCTTGCCTGGAGAACCTCAGGGACGGGGAAGCCTCATGGGCTGCCCTCTATGGGGTCACACAGAGTTGGACACGACTGAAGCGATTTAGCAGTAGCAGCAGCAGCATATGTATATAACCTGAAAAAAGTGGTATAGACAATCTTATTTACAAAGCAGAAATAGAGACACAGACATAGAGAACAAACATATAGACACCAAAGCGGAAAGGGGCAGTGGGATGATTTGGAAATTGGGATTGACATATATGTACTATTAACACTATGTACAAAGTTGGTAACTAATGAGAAGCGACTGTAGAGCACAGGGAACTCTACTCAGTGCTTTGTGGTGACCTAAATGGGCATGCGTGTGTGCCTGTGCACATGTGTGTGTGTGTGTGCTCAGTCATTTCCAACTCTTTGCAATCCCTATAACAGGAAGGAGATTCAAAAAGAAGGGGATATATGTATACATATAACCGAATCACTTTGCTGTACAGCAGAAACTGACACTATTGTAAAGCAACTATATTTCAATAAAACATTAAAAAAAATAAAATGTTCTGAAGTGAATCTTTAAATGTATCCTGCATAAAACGGAGTTGTGATTTTGTACGTATTATAAACAGCATATGGCCTGGCTCTGCTTATAGTGGTGCTGACTTTAACTGAACAAGAACAAAATTCCAGGGGGAAATAAAAATCGGATGATGGCTGATCATGCATCAGGAATTGGTATTTGTGTTTCTAAGGTTTTGATAATACCTCTAGGATTATAAGTGATCGTGAAATGGTTAATCCTCCTAGAATTATCGAAATGGGCAGGAGAGGTCAAGAGGTACAAACTCAAAGTTAAATAAGAACTGAAGGTATAATGTACAGCGTGGTGACTATAGTTAATATAATGTGTTGTATATTTGAAAGTTACTAAGAGTACAGATCTTCAAAGTTCTCACTACAAGAAAAAAATTTTGTAACTATGTGTGGTGGTGGATGTTAACTAGACTTAGTGCGGTCATCATTTCACAATATACAAATATTGAATCATCATGCTATATCTTAGAAATGAATATAAGTTTATAAGTCAATTACTTTTCAATTACAAAAAAAAAAAAAAAAAAAAACCTCTTAGGTCTTGTTATCTCCATTTTACAGGTGGGAACAGTGAGGCTGAGAGGTTAATTAACATTTTAGCTATATAGGATTCCAAACTGAGATCCACCCAAATTCCATACCTAAGCCCTTTTTATGATATTCTGCTACCTGCAACTGTAAAAACTTGAAGAAGCAGCCTTTAAGGGGTCTCAGATATTTCCAGAAAAAGTGAGAAAAATCAAGATGGCGGGCTGTGTCCTGCTTCTGGCCTGTCTGTGCAGCCTCTGGAGACATGAATAGCTTAGGTGATTGTAAAGGTATTAGGTGCTGGATGGGGTCATCTTCTAGTTGGCAGGGTGGTTACTGGGGGTTCCATTCACATGGCATTCGGTGTTAGGCTAGTTAAGTATCAGTTGTGTGTGTCGGAGAAGGGGGGGCGGTTGATAGTCATCACGAGAGAGTGGAGGAAGATGAAGGCGCCTCACCTGTCTCTGGTGCCACCACCGTGAAGGAGTGGGGGTGGAGTGAATACCCACCTACTCAGTGAGGCCTGATCAGACGTACCCAGAAGTCTCTAGAAATACAGGGAAAAGTCAGAACTGCACAAGATGAACTCAGAAGAAGAAAGACCTCCCTCTTTACTCCGTGATTTCAGGAGATCCTGGGGGAGCTCCTGTAACAAGGAATCCTGACTCATGTCCCCCACACGGGGCCCTCACGGAAGTGATGGGAAGGCCATCAGATGCTGGGCCCCAGGCTCACCCTGGGGAGTCACAGAAACTTTAGTGTCTGATCTCTGACACTGAAGATGAGGGTGCCTCCGCTAACCACTGAAAGGGGTCCTTAAAAGCTCTTAAGCCCTCTTCCCGTGAAGGTGAAAGTCGCTCAGTTGTGTCCAACTCTCTGTGACCCCTATATAGTCCATGGAATTCTACAGGCCAGAATACTGGAGTGGGTAGTCGTTCCCTTCTCCAAGGGATCTGCCCAACCCAGGGATCGAACCCAGGTCTCCCACATTGCAGGAGGATTCTTTATCAGCTGAGCCATCACGGAAGCCCAAGAATACTAGGTGGGTAGTCTATCCCTTCTCCAGGGGATCTTCCCAGAAATTGATCCCAGGTCTCCTGGGATTCTAAAGGCAGATTCTTTACCATGTGAGCTACAAGGGAAGCCCCCTCTTCCCATGATGGAAACCAAATCGCACAAGTCCTGCAGACACAATCACCAATACAGGTTCCTCGGGGACCCACCCAGACCACATCACAGCACTGCCTGTCCCCACCAGGGTTTACAGAAGGGGTGTCTGTTCCATCTCCTCTCCCACTCACAACCAGGGCCCAGGTCCAGCACCTAAAACCAATGACTTGGGTTAATCAACTCACGATTTAGTCTCTAAACTGTTTCCTTCATCTTCCAAGAAGGAAAAGGCCAGACTTCAGTCCCTGAGATAACAATAATTTAGGTCATTCATCCTATTTTTCCTTTGTTCCCTTTTCTAGAACCTGATCGCCTCCTTTTGTGTTGTTAGTTTAAAAAAAAAAATTTTTTTTCTTTCTTTTTTTTTAACTGATCAGCTTAGCGAAAATCCCCGCCTTGGTATTAGCGATGGGGGCCACAGTAGCTAAACAGATGCTTGTTCTCTTAATAGTGTAAAATGCAGAGTTACTTAGATAATCCCTAAGCATTCCAACATGGAGGCATTTCTCAGTGAAAAGCGTGTGTTTGCAGCACCAGGGTTCCTGAAAGCAGAGTTGAACTTTGTGAGCTGTTGGAAAAGCAAAGTGGTTTAAGTTTTCTCATCCCCAAGCTTCAGACTCCTTGTGTTAATTGCATCTTTATGGGAAAGTATTTGCCTGGAAAAACTCATTCAAGTAGCATCTAAAAACACTGATGGTCCCCTGCCTGCAAAGACAAGGCCATGGGAGGGAGAAATAGAAATCCCTGGGGGCGGAGAGAGAAATTTAGGAATGATAAAATGATTAGGAAACCAGAGGGACTTTGTGTCACTAATCTGACCTGCCTTTATCCTGCCCTGAATCCAGGGACCCACAGGGGTTCCCAGTGGGGTGGCCAGAGGCTGAACAGCATGGGAACTGGCTCAAGCATCCATCAAGCTGGATGGGTGGAGCAAGTGCCCCGTGAGCCCTACCAGGGCCCAAGTCAGGTTTCTGTGTTGTGTCTGTTTCACTGCTTATGGAAACACATGGGCAGATGGCATTGTGCATGCTAAAAGTGCGCCTACTCCATGATCTGCTTCTAAGTTTCTGCCCTAGAGAAAGACATGCACATGTGCACATGCATACACACTGAGACAAATGCACAGGATGTGTGTGTGTGGTGTGTGTGTGTGTGTGTGTGTGTGTGTGTGTGTGTGTGCTTCCCCTGTGGCTCAGCTGGTAAAGAATCCGCCTGCCACGCGGGAGACCTGGGTTTGATCCCTGGGTTGGGAAGATCCCCTGGAGAAGGGAAAGGCTACCCACTCCAGTATTCTGGCCTGGAGAATTCCATGGACTGTAAAGTCCATGGGGTCGCAAAGAGTCGGACATGACTAAGCGACTTTCACTTTATATATATATATATGTGTCTGTATGTATGGTTAGCAAAAAGTTCACTTGACATTTTCCATAACATCTTACACAAAAGTGCAAGTGAAATCTTTGCTCAACCCAATACCTACATATATACTTTTACACACATATATAGATATATACATATATATATATATATATATACATTCACACTTACTGACACATACATATACACACATATGCACAGTAACACACATACACACAGATAAACACACACACACATACATACATATACACACATATATATACACATAAATACATAGCACACTCAACATTCAGAAAACGAAGATCATGGCATCTGGTCCCATCACTTCATGGCAAATAGATGGGGAAACAACAGAAACAGTGAGAGACTTTATTTTGGGGGCTCAAAAATCACTGCAGATAGTGACTGCAGCCATGAAATTAAAAGAAGCTTGCTCCTTGGAAGAAAAGCTATGACCAACCTAGACAGCATATTAAAAAGCAGAGACGTTACTTTGCCAACAAAGATCCATCTAGTCAAAGCTATGGTTTTTCCAGTAGTCACGTATGGATGTGAGAGGTGGACTATAAAGAAAGCTGAGTGCCGAAGAATTGATGCTTTTGAACTGTGGTGTTGCAGAAGATTCTTGAGAGTCCCTTGTATGGCAAAGAGATCAAACCAGTCAATCCTAAAGGAAATCAGACCTGAATATTCATTGGAAGGACTGATGCTGAAGCTGAAGCTCCAATACTTTGGCCACCTGATGCGAAGAACTGACTCATTGGAAAAGACCCTGAGGCTGGGAAAGATTGAAGGCAGAAGGAGAAGGGGATGATGACACAGGGTGAGATGGTGGATGGCATCACCTACTCGATGGACATGAGTTTGAGCAAGCTCTGGGAGTTGATGGACATGGAAGCCTGGCATGCTTCAGTCCATGGGGTCACAAAGAGTCCGACATGACTGAGCAACTGAACTGACCTGAACTAATGTGTGTGCATACATGTGTATGTATGCATATGTTCTGAAAGTGTGTGAATGTTTGCTATGTTCAGTTCAGTTCAGTCCCTCAGTCGTGTCTTGACTCTTTGCAACCCCCTGGACTGCAGCACGCCAGGCCTCCCTGTCCATCACCAGCTCCTGGAGCTTGCTCAAACTCATGTCCGTCGAGTAGGTGATGCCATCCAACCATCTCACCCTGTGTCATCCCCTTCTCCTCCCATCTTCAATCTTTCCCAGCATCAGGGTCTTTTCCAACGAGTCAGTTCTTCGCATCAGGTGGCCAAAGTGTTGGAGTTTCCGTTTCAGCATCAGTCTTTCCAATGAAAATTCAGGACTGATTTCCTTTAGGATGAACTGCTTGGATCTCCTTGCAGTCCAATGCAGACATATACACAAATACAAATACATAAACATATATATTCATACACTTATACACACAAATATACATATACATGCATAGATACACACATGCCACACACACCAGGAGAAATGTGCAATGAGGTTCACTCTCACATGCTTTAGTAGAAAATTAGAAACGGCTTCATATCAACAGGAGCAAGATGGCTAAAATATAATTTTTTATGCAAAGAAATACCGTAGGTTAGTTCAAAGAAGAACCTAGAAACAGGAGTGGTGACGTACTGGTGATTGTTAAAGCTGAAGGATGAATTCGTGGGAATTCATTATATGATTCTCTCTTTTTTGTATATGTTTGAAAACTTCCCATAGTCAAATGTTAACTTAAAAAGAAATAAAAAGAATGACTTGGGTCTTTGCTTTCTGTCCAGTACAGTAGCTACCAGCCAGCCACATGTAGCTACTGAAATTTATATTTGCCAAAATTAGATAAAATTAAAAATTCATTTCCCCTTGCCATATTGCCAGCACTCAGTGGTCATATCCACTATTGTAGCAGTTCCGATGGCCACCATATTAAAAAATATCTTGAGTTTAAAGAATAACGAAAAATGGTGTGTACCGTACCGTGGCTTTTGTGTACGTTTTCAAAACTCAGAAAATCACACTGCATTTTCTCATGGGCATGGATCTGTGGAGGTGCAAAGTGTGAAGAGGGTCTGGGGTTCACGACAAGCTCAAAACAGTGGATTCCTTTGCCCAAGTAGAGGCTGCTTGCCATATCCCGGAGTGGCAGCAGGTTGCTAAGCAACGGGCAACTAGCTTAGCCATCATGGTATTAACGCATTATTTGTGTTCCTAAAAACAAAGTTAAAAATGAATACAGAAGACAAGAAAAGATGTGTCTGAGTGTGTGTGTGAGGGGGTTGCGGTGGGGGGGGCTCCCTTAGGACGTGGACATAAAAGAAACTGGAGGACCTGACCGTATCAGGACAGTTCCCTCTTTGCGGCCACCCCCCACCCCCACCCCCCATCCCCCCAACCAAGGCAGGTGCCCTTTCCTTGTACAAAGTGGTGATTCCATCACTTTTCACTGCTTTCCAAAGGCAAGGGAAGTTTCTGAGAAGTGCTCTCTTTGAGCCACTGAAGTTTGTGTCTTGCCCCTGGCGCTCTTTCAAGCTGACAGATGTCATCTCCTTCTGAGATGCTCTTTGTGTCTGTCCTGGTATTAAGCCCCCTCCAGCCTCCCAGCTGGGAAAGCTCCTTCTCCGATCTGTCTCTGCTGAGCCTGCCCTGTGATTCCAGCCTGCGATGGGGGTCTTCAAAATGGACTACACGGGAACTCAATTTAGTAAAGAGTGAATACATGTATATGTGTAACTGACTCGCTTTGCTGCATACCAGAAGCTATTGATAGGGTTTCTTCCATAGCTCAGAGGGTAAAGTAGCTGACTGCAATGCAGGAGATGGATGTGGGTTCAGTCCCTGGGTCTGGAAGATCCCCTGGAAGAGGAAATGGCAACCCACCCCAGTATTTTTGCAGAAACCATTGATAACACAACGTTGAAAATCAAATATACTCCAATTAAAAAATGATTTAAAAAATGCAAGGGGCTTCCCTGGTGGCTACCTGGTGAAGAATCCACCTGCCAGTGCAGGAGACAGGGATTTGATCCCCGGTCTGGGACAATCCCACATGCTGCAGAGCAGTGAAGCCTGTGCCACAACTAATGAGGCCGTGCTCTAGAGCACCATTTCCAGCCCACATGCCCTAGAGCCTGTGCTCCACAACAAGAGAAGCCACCTCGGTGTGAAGCTAGCACACTGCAACCAGAGAGCAGCACTTCTAGCCACAGCTAGAGAAAAGTCTGTGCAGCAACTTAAACCCAGCCAAAAATAAATAAAAAAAATTTTTTTAATGTAGGTACTTCTCTGATGGTCCAGTGGCTAAGACGCTGTGCTCCCAAGGCAGGGGACGCGGGTTCCATCCCTGGTCAGGGAACTAGATCCCACACGCTGCAGCTAAAGATCCTGCATGCCACAACTAAGACTTGGCATAGCCAAATAAATAGAATTTTTTAAAAGTGTAGTATAGTCATAAAATGAAATACCAGTCTGTCATGAATGAAGTTCTGAAACATGCTCCAACATGGATGAACCTTGAGAACATTTCGCTGCATGAAAAAGTATATCACAAAAGACCTCATTCTATTCATATTAAATGTCCAAAACAGGGAAATCTAAATATTTAGAAAATAGAGTAGTGGTGGCTTAGGGCTGGGAGATGGGGAATAGGGGGTGAAAATAAAGGTTAATAGGCAATTCTTTGAGGTGATAAAAATATTCTAAAATCGACTGTGGTGATGTTGCACATACACTAAAAACCATGGAGTTAGACACTTTAACTAGCTGAACAGCATGGTATGCAGATGCACCTCGATAAAGTAGTAAATAAATGGAATTGGAAAATTTTTTTTAAAAAGCAGCATTTCCCAGGCAGGAGACCCTAGAAGTTACTCTCTGGAAGGGCTGAAAGTGGGTAGACTTCCTTTCTCACAACTACATGTCCACTGTTGTGATTGTAAGCCCTTTCACAAAAGAGCACTCGAAACAAACCAGCTGGGGCTGTTTCTCTGCAGTGATTCAGGTGACCCCCGCAACCCCCCATCCTGAGAACATGTGTTCAGCATCATCGGTTTTACTTTTCTTCGAAATTTCTGACTCTATGGGCTGGAGGAGAAGGCAAAACCAGGTAGGGCTGGTGGAACTCTTCAACCTGGCTCCACTGGACACGCAGCCAGCCTCCTGACTCACAGATTCCATATTCCTGAGTGCCCCCACTCACTGAAGTTCATTTGCAGAATCAAAATCAACAATCGAGGTGCTTTCACAATCATTTGCAGACAAGACCAAGTGGAGAAAACTTTGAATTCTCAGGTTCCCAGCTGAATTCTGAACTGATGCTTTGCCTTCTGTTTTAGTTCTCAGACTGAACTTAAACAATTGTTCTTTCACGGTCAACTTAACGTTATAGTTTTTCAACTTTTTGTCCTTTATGTTGCTACTTCCGCTGTTTAAAATGACAGGGGATTTTCTTGTGGTCCAGTGGCTAGGACTCTGTGCTCCCAATGCAGGGGGCCAGGGTTCGATCCCTGATCAGGGAACTAGATCCCACATGCTGCAACTAAAGACTCCACATGCTATAGCAAGGATCAAGGATCCCATATGCTGCAGCTGAGACTGATGCAGCCAAATAAATAAAAAAATATACACGTTTTTAAAAGGCATACTGCTGAAGTGCTGGCTAGCGTTTCCAAGTGCGAGAAGGCTGTGACGCACCTTATAGGGAAAACACGCATGTTAGATACACTTTATTCAAGCATGAGTTATGATGCTGTTGGCTCTGAGTTCCATGTCAATAAATACGCAATATATATTAAATCAGGTGTCTTGAAACAGAAACACATGTCAAATCAGGTTATATATTGATCGGTTGACTAAGATGCTGTGACCAGAGGCTCACAGGAACCTGACCCCATAGTGTTTCCTTCCAGCAGTGGATAGCATTCACTAATTCAGTGTTCACGGCCACTTTCAAGAACAGACCACTGTGAATAACAAGAATGATGAGTATTGACTGTATTTCTCACTGTATCTCTGCCTTGGAAAAGAGAAACTGAAATAACACATTTTGCTACCATAGTATTTAAAACCTTGTGGCCTGTTTCTGATTGTGAATGAATGATACACAGAGCATTATGAATCTTGTGTGGAAGAAATAGTTCAAGAAATGGGAGGGGAAAAGGAAGGGAAACTCACATTTACATAAAATCTGCTATAACACTTGATAGAGATTCTCTAAATATGCCTTGTTTTTTGTTTGTCTGTTTTGCTTTGTTTTGGCTGAGCTGGGTCTTTGTTGAGGTGAGCACGATTAGTTACCCTGTAGCAGGTGGGATCTTAGTTCTCCAACCTGGGATTGAATCCTCATCCCCTTGATTGGAAGTCAGATTCCTAACCACTGGACCACCAGGGAAGTCCCCAAGGATTCTCTGATTTTGAAGACAAGCAGATCCTTCCTAGGAACAGACCTCACCTCCCCCTCTCCCTATCCTATGTCCCTGGACTCTTGACTCTTGTTTGTAGAAAAGCTTTAGCCCTCTAGGCCTTCCCCTAGCTCCTAAAGTTAAAAAATAATTAAAATTTTAAAAAATTAATTTAAAAAAATTTTTAAAAAGAGGAAATATAATCAGAGAAATGAGAAAATGTTTCATAAACAAAGGAAAACTGTCAAGCAAAACAAAATAATATTAGTTTAGCTATTCAACAAAGTCAGGAACTTTTAGTTCCCCCTCAAGAGCTATGGATAATATCCTGAGCCATACTTCTGAGTTGTTTTACAGATACCGAAACTCCCACCAGGTAGAGGAAGTTGACCACATGCTGACCATCAGCACGCAGACCTCAGACAGTTAGAACCACAAGGTTGATGAATGAGATTCCTGAAAAAGCACTCTGTTATGTCATCACCAACCAATCAGAGAATTATGCACGAGCTGACCATTCACCCTGTGACCCACTCCCTCACTCCTAATGTTACCTTTAAAAACTTACTACAAGCCATCCAAGAGTTTAGATCTTCTGAGCATGAGTTGCCCGTTCTCCTTGCTTGGTGTCTGCAATAAACACTGTACTTCCCTCCATTGAAACCCAGTGTCAGTAGGTTGGCTTTGCTGTGCAACAGAAGAGCGGACCCATGTTTGATTTAGTAACAATTTAATTCACACCCCCATCTCATGAGACGGCCCCCAGGCAGCCTCACCCTTCAGACCTGCCTTCCATGCTTAGTGGAAGCAACTACTGGGTGCCAAGCATTGCTCTAGACACCAAGGTTATAACAGTGAACAAAACAACAAAAAATCTGCCTTTCTGGAGCTTCCTTTGTGTTGGGAGAACAGGATAATAAGCTAATAAATAAATACTACAGGTAGCAGTTAAGAATTTGATAAAGGCTATGGAGTATGATAAGGACTGTCAGAAGGACAGGAAGTTGGTATAATCTTGATAGGATGATCAGAGAAGATCTCACGGAGAAAAAGATCTGAAGGAAGGAGATTTCACAGATAAGGAAACTGAGGTCTGCTGAGATTAAGTTCCTGGGGTCATCCGAGGCAGGGCTGTGATAGCATGAGCACTTCGCAGGCTGGCTGACTTTCTATTCCTGCCTGTCGTGATACACCACACCAGTTCTCAGCACAGTGGACACTCTTGGTGTGTAAGTATGGAGCAGAGCTCTACTCTGACCCCATTAGACTATACTGCCCTTTGTAGGTTGTACAGTGGGTTGAATGGTAGCCCCCCCCCCAAAATATGTCCACTTCCAAACCCCATACCTTGTGATCATGACTTTATTGCCTTAGAAAAGGGGTCTTTGCAGGTGGGATCTAGTTAAGGGTTTTGTGACAAGACCATCTGGATTTAGGGTAGACTCTCATTTTTTTTTTTTTTTTTTACAAATTTTAGATATTTAATAAAAAGTTTTATGGAAATATTCAGATACCATAAAAATTAGTCCCTTTTAAATTATATGATTCAGTGTTTTGTACTATATTTACAGAGTTGTGCAGTCATCAATATTATTTTTAGAACATTTTTATCACCCCAAAATGAAACTGCATATTCATGAACAATCACTCACCATTTCCCCATTCTCCTTGAGCCCTAGATAACCACTAATCCACACACTGTCTCTATAGATTACATTTCTAAATTCCTTTAACCCAATGATAATATCCTTTTAAGAGACAGAAGAGAAGACGCAGAGATAGGAGGGACAAGAAGACAGAGGCAGAGATGGGAGTGGTATGGTCACAAGTCAAGGAATGCCAGAAGCTACCAGAAGTTGGATGGGGCAAGAAGGATCCTCTCCTAGAGTTTCCAGAGAAAAGAGGGTTTAGATTTCTGGCCTCCAGAACAGTAAGAGAATAACTGTCTGTGGTTTTAACCCACCCAGTTTATGGTCATTCGTTAGAGGAGTCTTCCAAAACTCACATAGGTTGTAAAAAGCCTCATAAAGAAAAACCAGTTGAAACCACTCTAACTGTGTGAGCTGGCTGATCAAAGCAGATAAGAGTCAGACACAGAGGCTGTTGCTCAGCTAGTCCGTATAAACATCACCCAGGAAATCCATCTCTTTTTCTCCCCACCACCTACCCTTCAACCCACATCTTCCCTTTCCTCAACCATCAAGATCCTGACCCCGTATGAAGATAGGGTACATGCATAGCATGTGATACGCAGCTCCAAGGAGCAACACAGCCCAGCAGCTCTCACATTTCCCATGGTCCAGAGCAGATGGAAATGGAGTCACTGTGTCTCATGCACTGGTCCTCATCCTACTCGCGAATCTGGAGAAATCAGCATCTCTATGACAACTCCTTTCACCAGCAGCGATGACTTAGGGAGAGAGATGCCTTAATAACATCAGATAGCGCTTTGATGAGGGCATCCTTGAAACTGTGTTCTTCTGTCAAAAATTGAGTGACATGAAGTATATTTGTTTTATGAAATCTTGATCTTGTCACTGGGTAACAAAGGTGTAAATAAACAGATGTACCTAATGCTTTTTTCTAAGATTTTTTTATGTGGACCATTTTTTAAGTCTTTTGAATCTGTTAAAATATTGCCTCTGTTTTATATTAGCTCCTCGATCAGACATCAAACCTACATGCCCTGCACTGGAAGGCAAAGTCTTGACCACTGAACTGCCAGGGAAGTGCTTACATAATGCTTTTTTATTTTAAAAATTCTGTTGTCTTTTCAAATCTCCAAGGTTTTTTTTTTGTTTTGTTTTTTTTGTTTTTTTTTGTTTTTAATGGGTATAGTAACAACTCTAAAAGCCTGGTTAAACAGCTTAGATTCCTGGATCCATGCTGAAGGCATTCATGCCTTGCAAGTCCAGCTGGATCTCACATAGGCACAGATAACTCATCCATGGAAATGATGCGGGCAGAGGGGAAATCTGAGTCATAAAGTTGGAGACATTAGGACTCAGAGTTGCCCTCACACCTCAAAGTGCCAGCTCGAGAGAAGGAACAATGCTATTCTCGAAAGAAAATCAAGATTCCAGAGATACGTTGATTAAAATCTACACTACGACTATTTAGGAACCTGAATTGTTCAATCTAAGTGAGGAGCTGGCAAGTGGAATACAGAACATTGGTTTGCAAACATTTGGGGGTGTGCCCACCATTTGACAGGCTTCCCAGGTGGCACTAATGGTAAAGAACCCACCTGCCAATACAGGTAGACTTAAGAGACACAGGTTCGATCCCTGGGTTGGGAAGATCCCCTAGAGGAGGGGATGGCAACCCACTCCAATATTCTTGCCTGGAAAATTCCATGGACAGAGGAGCCTGGCGGGCTGCAGTCCATAGGGTTGCAAAGAGTTGGACAGAACTGAAGCAACTTAGCACGTACACATGCCCACCATTTGAAAATGTGAAACATTTTCATTCTGAATGGGACATGCACACACACACACACGCATAAATTCATCTAAGCAAAATGAAATTTTCATAAAGTCAGTGTTAAATGCTTCCTATGCTACTCCAATATATTCCGTTACATTTGGTTCCCTTTCATCCCATGCTATTCTAATCCCTTTATTCAAAATTACCCACTAAAATGATCTCACCTCCTTCTAAAGGGTCATCACTTACAATTTGAAAAAGACCAGTCAATCGTGCAATGGCATCCTATCTTACATGGTACATAGACTTTATAGTTAGCTTGTAAGGCAAAAACACACAGTCAAATATATCCTTGGAGAAAGTCTCAGGAAAGCATCATGGCAGAGAATAATACAAAATTTCTTAGTTTAATGAATGCAGTAGTTTCTCCCTTGAGCTTCAGAGAAATAGATGTTTCTAAGTTGAATGCCTTAGAGTGGTCAGCAGGTTTGGGGATCATGTATCTTTATGCAGTAAACTCACATGACGAGAAACGCTGCAGGATTATTTAAAATGGATGACCAACCAGGACTTACTATAGAGCACAGGGAACTCTGTTCAATGTTATGTGGCAGCCTAGATGGGAGGGGAGTTTGGGGGAAAATGGATATATGTATATGTATGGCAGAGTCCCTTTGCTGTTCATTGATAATTAGCTATATGCCAATATAAAATAAAAAGATTTTAGAAAACGCAGCTGAACAGAGAATGATGGGAGTAGGAGAGACTGGCATTTCGTGCCCACCTCAGGGCATGTGTCCATGAGCACAGCAGCCAAGGGAATCACCCTTTTCCTAGGTTCCTGTTGTCAATATGAAATGACACTAAGCTTTTATAAGTTATGTTTTCTCATCTGTGAAATAAGCATTCATTCAACCTACCAGGTTTTTGGAATGCCTCCTATCGTCAAAGCACGGTTTAGCTTTAAAATTCCCAATAGCCTCTAAATCACATCACAATTTGATCAATCGTAAGTTGAGTCACATACTGACACACAACTCTTGAGACTCCCGAAATCTGAGTGGTTTATCTCATGCTTCAAGTTCATGAGCTTTTCATTCCTTCAATTCTTTAAGTCCATGACCCTTATTTTCTCTTTTATAGTAGCAAATTTCACATGATTCTTTGATATTTGAAGGTGATACTGAACCAAACAAAGGCTTTTTCCCTCTTAAGACTTTGAGGGACAAGATGGTTGCATTAGGGAAATGCAAATCGAAATCACACTGAGGTACCACCTCACACCAGTCACAATGGCCATCATCAAAAAGTCTACAAGGAACAAAAGCTGGAGAGGGTGTGGAGAAAGGGGAACCCTCCTACATTGTTGGTGGGAATGGAAATTGGGGCAGGCACTGTGGAGAACAGTATGGAGGTGCCTCAGAAAACTAAAAATAGTCACCATGATTCTGCAACCCCACTCCTGGGTATATACCCAGAAAAGACAAAAACTGGTATTCAAATAGATACATGCACCCCAATGTTCATAGCAGCTTACAATAAGATATGGAAGCAATCTAAATATCCATCAAGAGATGAATGGATAAAGAAGATTCAGTGTGTGTGTGTGTGTTTATGTATGCATGCATAATGGAATATTATTCAGCCATAAAAAGAATGAAATATTGCCATTTGCAGCTATGTGGATGGACCTACAGATTATCACACTGATTGAAATAAGTCAAAGAGAAAAAAACAAATATTATATAATACCACTTATATTGGAATCTAAAAAATAATACAAATGAATATACTTACAAAACAGAAAAAAGACAGACATAGAAGAAAAACTTACAGTTGTCAAAGAAGAAAGGAGGGTGGCGAGGTATAAATTAGGAATACAGATTAACAGATAAAGATCCCTATATAAAAAATTGATATAACAATAAGGATTTACTGTATAATGCAGGAAACAATACTCAATATCTTGTTATATCCTATAATGGAAAAGAATCTGCAAAAATAATATACATAGCTGAATTGCTTTGCTGTACACCTGAAACACAATACTGTAAAACAACAATACTTTTTTTTAAAAAAAAGAGCTTGAATGAATAATCAAAAGAATTTTATTGTGAGACAAGTAGAAAAGTTTCAGAGTATTATCCCACCATCCCAGAACATGTTCTATCAGCAGTTTCAAAATTTAGACCCCGAGACCTTCATAAATCAGAGGAAGAAAAATAATCTCTCCGATGCACCTGGTTACTTGGAGTCCGGGAAATAATTAGGGCAGGCTCTCACAGTATTTCTTTGGTTTGCTTCCTTCTAAAAATCCTTAACTTATGATTTCAAACATTCTCTTAGTGATTACAGTTTGCTGATGATTAACAGCTGCAAAGTCATCACTATCTTCTTAAGCCTGCTCCAAAGGAAAAGGCAGAAAGCAGAACAAACCCGCAGCAACTGCTCCCCCCTTAAAAGCCCAAAGCTCCCCGCTGCACTTGGAATAAAATCCAAACTTCTTCTTGCGGCCTCCGAGGTCCAACATGGTCTGGCCTTTGCCTAGTACTCCAAACTCACCCTCCAAATCTTCCCCTTGCTCCCTGCACTCCAGACCTAGTGGTCACCATTTTTTCCCAGACACACCATTCTCATTCATGTCTCAATCCACCTTTGCATCCATCACCTTTTCTTGGAACATCACACACACACACACACACACACACTTGTACACACACACACGTTCATTTGAATGCCTTGTTCCCACACTTTGTTTGGATCTACGTTCATTGTTCATCTCCTGAAGAAGCACAGAAGGTTGAATTATGTCTCCTGAAAAGATACGTCCAAGTCTTAAGTCTTGGTTCTGTGAAGTCGACCTTATCTGGAAGCAGGATCTTTGTAGATATAATTAGTTCATGATCTCAACATGAAATCATCCTTGAGGTAGGGTAAACTCTAAATCCAAAGACTGGATTCTGTATCAGAGGATGGAAAGAGATTTTTGAAACACATAGACACAGGGGAGAAACAGAGAGGAGAGGGCCAGGGTGAAGAAAGGGTCAGAGATGGGAGTGATGTGGACACAAGCCAAGGACCACTGGTAACTGCCAGAAACTGGGAGCCAGGCCTGGAAAGAATGTTTTCACAGTCTCTAGAAGGAACCAACCCTGCCAACACCTTGATTTCAGATTCTTGGTCTCCAGACATTTCTTGTGCTTTAAGACATCAGGTAATTGGCTATGGTGGGCCCAGGAGATGTACCTGGGGAGATTTCTCTTAAATTACCAACTGGACACTATACTCATCTCCCTCAGTCAAACTCCATTCCACCTAGAGATTTTCAGTCAGGGAAATTCTGTTCCCCAGAGGACATCGGCCAGATCTGAAGGCATTTTTAGTTGGAGTGATGGGGGGGATGATTCTTGCATCCAGTTGGCAGAGGCCAGGAATTCTGCTCATCATCTCACCATGCACAGAACAGAATCAAGAATCTGTTCAACAAAGAATCAAATAGCCAAAGGTCAACAGTGCCAAGGCGGAGAAACCCTGTTCTAATCCCTTACAGTCCTTTATTTTTTGTATCCTTATCTCTGTATGATGGGTATTGTGTGGTTTTTCATTTATTGGTTTACTCCACCTTTTCAGACAGAAGATAAGCTCCAAGACAGCAGGGACTGTGCATTGCTTCACAAGACATTCCAAGGGCCTAAAACAGCACTTGGCATAAAGGTGCTCAGGAGATATTGGACGAATGAATGACAGCCCATGAGCATCAAATAGCCCATCATGAAAATTCAAATTGTAAATGCTGGTTGTTCTTCCCACACCCACCTGTGAACCCTTCACTGTGGTGAACAATTAGATTCACTTTTGTAGGTATATCCTAGGGCCCAAATCTGAGGGACATCACCAGCAAAACCCAAGGAGCAACAAAATCCAAATCCTGGGAGTTCTTCTTGACCCTTCTCTTTCCCTCATCACATTAATTAGCAGGTTTTGAAAGTTTATTTCCTACTATGTCACTGTGGTGTTGGAGAAGATTCTTGAGAGTCCCTTGGATAGCAAGGAGATCAAACCAGTCAATCCTAAAGGAAATCAACCCTGATATTCATTGGAAGGACTGATGCTGAAGCTGAAGCTCCAATACTTTGGTCATCTGATGTGAAGGGCTGACTCATCAGAAAAGTCCTGATGCTGGGAAATACTGAAGGGAGAGAAGGGGACAACAGAGGATGAGATGGTTGGATGGCATCACCGACTCAATGGACACAAGTTCAAGCAGTCTCCAGGAGACAGTGAAGGACAAAGAAGCCTGGTGTGCTATAGTCCATGGGGTCACAAAGAGCTGGACACAACTGAGCGACTGAACAACAACTTATGTCACACGCCAGTTTAAGAGTGTCCCAGTTTGAGTTCTATCATCTTTCATATGGAGCATAACAATAGTGTTCCTTTGATTCTAAACCTCTCCTTTATCACCACCATCATCACCGTCACCACCAGCACCAGCACCATCATCATCATGACCACGTGTTAAGGTTTACTATGTGCCAGTCATCATTCTTTGACCTCCACCTGAATTAACTCATTAAGCCTCACTACAATCCTAAGGATGTAGACTCTCTTATGTTTCCCTTTTGAGATGGGAAAAATAAAGCACAGCGAGGGCAGGTGAGAGAGGCAAGATTTCAAGCTAGGAATCTGGGCTCCAGAGCCTGTGTTCCTACCAGCTCTATACTTTAAATCCAACCACTTGCCCTGTTGCTCCAGGAATAGAATCTAAAAGCTCAAAGCAGAGCACCCAAGGCCACCCATGACCTCGTCCCCAGGTACGTTTCTAGTCTTCTCCCTGCCTCCCATATGATATATCAACACAAAATTGCTGGAGCTTCTTTTAACACCATGGACCGTCTTAAACTCCCCTTTCTTGGCTCATGCCTCCACCTGCTGAACCTCTCTATCTCCCCTCCTCTATTCCCAAGTGATTTCACTTTGCCTTTAAGATAAACTCAGTCATCAATAACTTTTGATCTTCCTTGATCCCCTAGCAGGTCAGGTGCTCACCTCCCTGCTCTGTGGTACTCGGTACATATCTCTAGCCTAAGCACAGGAGATGGACACCATCTACCCAGGAATTGGTTGCATTCAGCACCTTCCCTTAGGCACACACTGCTCGCTCACTACCCAATATTCACTTCCTCCTTCTTCCTTGGCACCTAAATCTGACTGTGTTGAACTCAGCAGTGTGGTGATAATTGGTCTGTCAATCCCCAGTCCCATTTCCCTCAAATAGTTTCTCTATTCCCCAAGCCTACTTTGAACGGAGAGGTGATCTAATTCTGGTCAATTATAATTAAGGACATATGTATTTATGGGGAAGGCTTTTCATTTCTTGATAAGGAAGGACAGGGAGGACTGACCCCATTCTTCTTCCTTTCTTCACTGAGGATGGGATGCCTGATGGTACAGAGATAACTATTTGATCCTGAGAGAGGAAGCCAAAAATCCAAGGAAAGCCAACCAGAAAGATAGAAAGATACTGGGTTTCTGAAGATATCTTTGAGCCACTGCACCACTCACGCCTAGGAATTCTCCCCATGTCCCTGCCAGAGTTCTTGTTATTAAAGATAACTATGGGTTTTGTGGCTTAACATTCTATTATTTGCAGCCAAAAGCATTCCTGACTAATACTGTTAGTGTTGACTGGATGGTACTTAGCACAAAGCACCTAGTCTTTGAACCTGAATCTGACCCTGTGTTCTCCATGGATGATGTCATATTGCCTCCTTCAAGACTACTTTTAGCAAATTGCATGATGAAGAGGCTCAAGAGAGAAATTTAGCAGCTGGTTGACTTTGTAAACTTACAGACATCTTGTTTTAGAAACTAAGCACATTTTTTTTGAAGTAGAAATTTCATTTAATCAAAACATTTCTGTGGGGGCTCTGGGATGTTAAGGTGGATATAAGGTATAAACACAGATTGAAGGGGGATTGTCTCCCCTAGATTCATCACTCATGAATGGCCTCGTGAATATTACATCATTATTATAGTTGTCTAAATAACACTAACATTGTGTAAATTATTATTACTAGGTATAAACATTACAAATTTCTACTAAGCATATTTCTTTAAAAAAATTTTTTTTAGAACTCTTTTTTCCACTTGCTATGAAATTTTTTTTTCATATTTTTTTGGCCATGCTGCATGGGGGGGATCTTAGTTCCCCTAACCAGAGAGCAAACCTGCACCCCTGCAGTAGAAGAACAGGGAAGTCCCAAAACTAAGCATATTTCTTAATTTCGGTCAGTCTAAACCTAGAATTCACCAACCTTTGGTAATTGTGCCCAAGTCCTCATGTTAAGCATTGTGTTTACTAAGCTTTTAGTTTCAGTTTCCTTCCCAGCCCACATTTTCTCTTTGCTTCATTTTTCTTATTTTAAATTGACTTCATTTTCCTGTGTTGTCAGCATCTCTGTAAGTTTTCCTTTTTGAACAGGACACGATATAAGAAATTAATAAGCAGGCATTTAAAAAATGTATTGTGCAAAGAAGTAGTTAACACATCACCCACTTAACTAGGAGTAATTAATTTATACATCCTATCTGGCTTTTTGTCACCAGCAAACTCAACCTTTCTCTTTTATACTCATTTATTTCATCTTGAGATCTCTCTCCTCTCTGTCTGTCTCTGTCTCTCTATCTTTCTTTTTCCTTCTGGAGTAAAACTTATAATTTAGATGTGGAATTCAAGATCATTCCAGTTACATGAAACAGAAAACAACAAAGAAATGCACACATGCATATACACATACTTTTTCAGTTGAGGGGCTTTTATTGCCTCTGAGCAATAGAAATTCCAGTAACAGAGACTCAGTAATGCCTAGATCCTGGTGCCCATGTGACCTCACCGGACTCAGTCTCTCTCTCGCTTTCAACCTCATTTTTCCATCTCTCTTGCTCATCTCAGACAGGACCACCCTTCAGCACAGCAAGAGGGCTGCTAGCTATCAATAAAGAAAAGTAGATTAGAGATTGCCTGGGGCTGGGAGTAGAATTTTGGATTAACCCCAAAGGGATATGAGCAATCTTACTGGGATGATGGAAATGTCTTAAAACTGGAGTTACAGTGATGTTGCACAATTCAGTAAAGTTACTGAAAATCACTGAAGTCAAAGTGTTAGTCGCTCAGTCGTATCCGACTCTTTGTGACCCCATGGACTGTAGTCTGACAGGCTTCTCTGTCCGTGGGATTTTCCAGGCAATAATACTGCAGTGGGTTGCCATTCTCTTCTCCAGGGGATCTTCCTGACCCAGGGATCGAACCCAGGCCTCCTGCATTGCAGGCAAATTCTTTACCGCCTGAGCCATCAGAGAAGCCCAAAATCACTGAATTGTATACTTATAAGTGGAAATTTTAGATCATGTAAATTACTCTTCAATTACACACTACTATGTATAAATAGATAAGGAAAGAGAACCTACTCAATTCTCTGTGGTCAACTACACGGAAGGAAATCCAAAAGAGAAGGGATATATGTATAGCTGCTTCATTATGCTGTACAGCAGAAACTAACACAACATTCCAAAGCAACTATAAGCCAATAAAAAAAAATTTTTTTTAAGGCTGTTTAAATGAAAAAAAAAAAAAGATCACAGCTTTTGGAAGCTCACATTCCATCATTTCTGCAATCCCAGTGGAAGGACCATGCTTCTTCCTCAACAGAATTATTAAAAACCCAGGATGAGTCTCTTTGGCTCTGACTGGTCTAATCCGTGTTACACGCCCACCTCTGGACCAGTCACTTTGGCTGAGGGGATGAATGCTTTGATAGGACAGCTCTGGATCACATGCCTTCCCTGGAGCCAGCTCGCAGGTCTGGCAGCACTTGAGTTACATTGACAGAAAGTTAGAGAGGGGACAGTTCCCCAGGGAAAATCCAAGTGCTGCTACCAGAAAAGTGGAAATAGATCTTCATTAGGCAAAGCATCAATATCCACACACCAACACACCTTCTGCCCACACAAGGATGCAACCCTTCACTCATGGCATCCTCTTCACTTAAATTCCATCCTGCCCACAGCACGGCGAGGCTCCTGAGCATTGTGGCCATGGATTACTCTGAAGCCAAAATTCACAGATTGCAGTTCTCAGCTTCACCACTTCTATCTGCACGAAGACAATAGAACACTGGTCTCAATGGGTTACTGTGGGAATGGAAACAGCTGTCCGCAGAGTCCTCAGAACAATGCCTGAGGCAGAAGAAGTGCTTTTTGGAGTGTTTGCTATGATTCCGGGGTTGTGCAGGAGAGCTGGAACTCTATGAATAAATATGAAATGGTTTGTTAGTTTTAGGAGCTGTGTTGTAAATGCCTGGTCTAGTCATCCCCCTTCTCACTCCTGAGGACTTGCCCCCAAAGTGTATCATATAGATCCCTACACCTGCTGGCTCAGAGGAAGGCAGTGATGGGATGGGAGATGTGGAAAGAGTGCTAAGTCAGGATGCCTTTCCACTTTGCACATCCTCCTGTTTTTGATGCTGTTTTTTTTTTTTTTCCTGGCTGCACTGTGTGGCTTATGAGATTTTAGTTCCCCAAGCAGAGATGGAACCCAGGCCCCGGGCAGTGAAATCGCTGAGTCCTAACCACTGGACCACCAGGGGATTGCCTGATGTGCCTCTCCTGGTGGCTGCTTCCTTCTTTGTTTACATCTCCCTCCTGCTAGGCTCCTCCTCCCTAGCTCTCAACATCACGCAGGGATACACAGCTTCCTTCTGCTGTGGACCCCTGGGCACCTAAAAGTAGCTTATCTGTTCCCTTGACCCCACCCAGAATACAATCAGTTGAAAGACAGAGAAAGGTAGAAAATGGATGGTAGAGAATGGGCCAGATTGGGGGTGGCTAGACCAGACATTTACAGCTGCTGCTGCTGCTGCTAAGTCGCTTTAGTCGTGTCTGACTCTGTGCAACCCTATGGACTGCAGCCTACCAGGCTCCCCCGTCCCTGGGATTTTCCAGGAAAGAGTACTGGAGTGGGTTGCCATTGTCTTCTCCAGGCATTTACAGCACAGCTCCTAAAACTAACAAACCATTTCATAGTCCCTTCATGAAAGAGACTTCATTTGCGGAACTTCCCTTGTGGTCCAGGGACTAAGACCCTGAGCTCTCAGTGCAGGGTACCTTGGCTCCCTGGTCAGGGAACTAGGTCCCATATGCTGCAACTAAAGATCCACATGCCGCGACTAAGACCCAGGGCAGTCGAATAAATAAGTATCTTTAAAAATGCTTCATTTGCACCACACCGGAAAGATCTAGTTCTCTCTGGGATGCTGTCCAGGCTTCCCTGGTGGCTCAGATGGTAAAGAATCGCCTGCAATGCGGGAGACCTGGGTTCGATCTCTGGGTTGGGAAGATCTGCTGGAGGAGGACATGGCAACCCACTCCAGTATTCTTGCCTTGAGAATCCCCTTGGGCAGAGGAGCCTGGCGGGCTACAGTTCATGGGGTTGCTAAGAGTCGGACACGAATGAGCAACTAAGCACAGCACAACGGGATGCTTTCTACTACAGGAATACTCCCTCATCATGCCTATGCCATGTTTAAAGCATCTTAATAGTCCAACTCATCCATTTACTGTTGCCCGAAAGAAACCATTTCAGAACCAGGGAATGAGGTGGTCATCACGCACAGGCCAGATTACTGATGCAGGAAAGCGGGGATCCCCCTGCACTCCTAGGGTTCTGGCTCCAGTGGGAGGCTTGGTGGCCTGGGCATCTGCCAGTTTAAGCCAGAGCCCCTAGGAGGGCAATGGCGATAGTAGATGTGAGTTCTGGGCAGGGGAAAATTATCGAGGAAAGGAAAGACTTTCAGACTTTCCTGGTGGTTCAGTGGTTAAGAATCCGCTTGCATTGTCCACAATGCAGAGGACACAGGTTTGATCCCTGGCCCAGGAAGATTCCACACGCCTGGGGCAACTAAGCCCCTGTGCCACAACTACTGAAGCCCATGGGCCTAGAGCCTGTGTTCTGCAACAAGAGAAGCCCATACACCAAAATGAGAGAAAGCCTGAGAACAGCAGTGAAAACCCAGCACAGCTAAAAATAAATACATAATTTTTAAAAAATAAAAAAGGAAAAACTTTCACAAAATGTAAACTCAACCAAAAAAAAAAAAAGAACATAGAGCACAACTCTGTATTTTAAATCTATACCACTCATGTTTGAGGTGGAGTGTTAGCCAGAAAACCCCAGAAATGTGTGAGCGGCTCCACCATGATGCATATACTAATTCAGGATCAGGTATGGGTGTCCCCACAACAGGAACAAGTAAGAAGCAATGTATGTTCACCAAGGACCGAAGCACTGGAGAGTCAAGACATCCCCAAGAAGCATGGCTTCAAAACCCAGGCCACTTCACCCTCAGGACAGGATGAGACACCACCCCTGAACGAGAAACAGGTCAGTCCCAAGACCTGGACTTGGAGACAATAAGCACGACCTGGGTGATCACTGCCTATCCAGGTGAGAATCCTGGGGCCCTTCATTCAAACGAAGGGTGATACAGACAGGTCACTAAGTTGTGTCCGACTCTTTGCAACCCATGGACTACATGTAGACTGCCAGGCTCCTCTGTCCCTGGGATTCTCCAGGCAAGAATACAGGGAGTGGGTATTTGTTCCCTTCTCCAGGGGATCTTCCCAACCCAGGGATCGAACCCAGGCCTCGTGCATTGCAGGCGGATTCTTTTTGTCTGAGCCAATCAAACCAAAACCCAAGCTGTAAATGCCTCAAGGTGTGTGTGTGTGTGTGCTTAGTTGCTCAGTCATGCCCAACTCTTTGTGACCCCCATGGACTGTAGCCCACCAGACTCTTCTGTCTATGGGGATTCTCCAGGCAAGAATATTGGAGTGGGTTGCCATGCCCTCCTCCAGAGAATCTTCCCAACCCAGGGACTGAACCCAGGTCTCCCACATTGCAGGTGAATTCTTTACTGACTGAGCCACCAGGGAAGCCCAAGAATACAGGAGTGGGTTGCCTATCTCTTCTCTAGGGGATCTTCCCAACCCAGGAATCTAACTGGGGTCTCCTGCATTGCAGGTGGATTCTTTACCAGCTGAGCTACCAGGGAAGCCACAGACAGGTCACAGTATGGGGCAATCACTGCACCACACACCTGATGGATGATCGTCGGCAGCACCCCATTCAGTATCCCTGTAACTCTGCCCCGTGAATGCTGCCACCGTCCCATCTCATGTGGGAGAAAACCGAGGCTCCCGACCCAGATGTCACCTGCCCAGCATTACGGAGTCAGGCTCTGCAGACCTGAGATTTCATCCCACACTTCCTTGTTCTCAGCTATAAAAGGGGAACTAGGACAGAACTTCCTGGGGGCTGTTCTGAGTTTCAGTAAGGTCATCTCTGCAAAGTGTTTAATATAGCGTCTGACTTTTCTTTTTTTGACTACCCCTGTGGGATTGCAGTTAGTGTCCTGACCTGGAATTGAACTTGGACCCTCGGCAGTGAGCGCACAGAGTCTTAATCACTGGACCTCCAGGGAACTCCTGCATCTGACATTTTAAAAAGGACTCAATAGTTACATATTTTCTATAGTAGCACAGGGAACTATATTCAATATCTTGTAATTAGCTATAATAGAAAATAATCAAAAATACGTGTGTGTATATATATGTATGTAAAACCAAATCACTTTGCAGTATACCTGAAACTAATACAACATTGTAAACCAACCATCTGCTGTTTGTTTATTTACTAAGTCATTTAGCTGCTAACTCTTTGCGACCCCATGGGCTGTAGCCCACCAGGCTCCTCTGTCCACAGAATTTCCCAGGCAAGAATACTGGAGTGGGTTGCCATTTCCTTCTCTACATGTCAATTTTTAAAAGAAGGACTTTGTGCTCCGCAACAAGAGAAGCCACCACCATGATAAGCCTGCACACCGCAACGAGAGCGCAGTCCCCACTTCATACACAGCAACGCCAAAAATAAATAAATAGTTTTTTTTCAAAATAAAGAAGTACATTAAAAAGGGGGGTTAATTGCCAATCACCGTCGTGACCATCCTCATCTCATTTTCACCTTCATTACCATTAAAATTGCCCAGTACATAAAACCAACTACCAACCACCTACTCATGCCACCCAGCCCCCCTCAGGAGACTGCAATGCCCCCATGGAGCCTCAGGGAACACACTTTACTGATACGTACCTCTCCAAAGTCATCCCTCGATACCCAAGATACAGCAAGCTTTCAACAGTCTGGGGGAAGGTCAAAGCCTGTCTTTCTTCCTTATGTTGTCTGTCTTCTTAACTTGGTGCACTGACTTTGAAAAAGGGCACCCAGACCCTCAGTCTTTCTAGCTGCAGAATGGGCTCACAGTATCTGCTTTGAGTGTGCAATACTAAACAGTGACTTAAAAATGACAGGCAGTAAATATGCCTTGTATCTCACAGGATCATTCTGTGGGAGCAAAGTACTTTCCAACCAATGGACTGAGGGTTCTCTTCTAAAGCTAGAGGTGAAACTCCCTCCCCAAGCATACCCATTCAATCTTCATGCCTTCCTGCCCACCCTAAAACAAGGGCAAGCATAATCATGACATTTGTGGAGTGACAACTATGTGTTAGGGACCGGGCACATGGGAGAATAATTCATTCTTTCATCAAGCTCATAGGGTCCTGTTACTGTCATTGCTGTGTTACTAGTGGGGAAGTGGAGACATGGAGAGTTTAAGGAAGTCATCAGTCTAAGATTAAACATCTGGTGGTTAGTTATCAGAGATAGACTGGAATTCAGACATTATCTGACTCCTGGGACAGCAGTCTTACCCACTAGTCAACCTGGATTCTAGTGAGGCTCCCTGGTCTCCAAAGCAGATAACACTGGTTCAGGCTGTATAGCCAAGCAGGGGGCTGCCATGTGCCATTGTGCAGGTTGTAGACTGCACAAGGGCTCCTGGCCAGGAGAGCACTGATGGGTGTTGAATGCTGCTCTAAGCTTCATGTGCTTCTGGCCGGAGGCTGGGTCTTCATGGAAGAAGGGCTATTTTCTCCTTCTTATGTGCGGAATAAGCAGATTTTTCTAATTTACACCAAGTCGCCAGGTACAAAGCAAAGGTTCTGGTTACATCCTGGTGATATTACGTCCTTCACCTCTCAAGTACAATGGAAGCGTGTTTGGCATTGCTTAGACCAGTGCCTCAACTATAGGGCAAAACAGTGTAAACTTTCTAGTTGTCACTGAAAAAGTCAAAAGAAACTGGTGAAATTAATTAGTTTTTTAAGTCTTAGACACATTACCAGAGGCAAAACAGATAGCCAATGCGAAGCTGCTGTGTCACACAGGATGCAGTTCTGAAGGCAAAAATTGCTATTGGAAGAGGCTGCCAGTCACTGCATAAAATAAATTTATATTAAAAGAAGAAGGATTCAAGAGTAACAAAATAGATAAGTAATCAATTACATAAGTTAAATGGGGGAGAGGTAAGGGAAAGCTCTTAGAGCCCCCAAAAGAGTGACAAAAGTAAAAGATAGGAAGGTATTCGTTAGGAGAAAAAACAACAGCAGTGTTTGGCAACCACCACAGTGATAACTGGGCTTCCCTGCTAGCTCAGTTGGCAAAGAATTCGATGCAGGAGACCCCACTTCGATTCCTGGATTGGGAAGATCCCCTGGGGAAGGGAAAGGCTACCCATTCCAGTATTCTGGCCTGGAGAATTCCACGGACTGTATAGTCCACGGGGTCGCAAAGAGTTAGACACGACTGAGCAACTTTCACAGTAATAATTGGGTTTCCCTGGTGGCTCAGATGGTAAAGTGTCTGTCTGCAAGGCAGACACAGGTTCAAACCCTGGGTTGGGAAGACCCCCTGGAGAGGGAAATGGCAGCCCACTCCAGTATTCTTGCTTGGAAAATCCCAAGGACGGCAGAGCCTGGGAGGCTACTGTCTATGGGGTCGCAACTGTCTTCTACTCTTTAGACGTAACAAGTTTGTGAAGTCACAGGAAGACCAAGAAACTCTTCTAGATTAAAGGAGATTGAAGAACCGTAACAACCAAAGGCAACACATCATCTGAGACCTGTTTACATTTTTTTAATTGACGTATAGTTGATTTACAACATCATGTTACTTCCAGGTGTACAGAAAAGTGATTCCATATGTGTATATATATATACTTTGATTATATACTTTTCATATTTACATTTCATATATGTACTTTTTCATATTCTTTTCCATTATAGGTTATTACAAGATACTGAATATAGTTTCCTGTGCTATATAGTAGATTCTTGTTTATTTCATATGTAGTAGTGTGTATCTATTACATATGAAATAAACAACAAGAACCTACTGTATAAGGCAATGGCACCCCACTCCAGTACTCTTGCCTGGAAAATCCCATGGATGGAGGAGCCTGGCAGGCTGCAGTCCATGGGGTCGCGAAGAGTCGGACACAACTGAACGACTTCGCTTTCACTTTTCACTTTCATGCATTGGAGAAGGAAATGGCAACCCACTCCAGTGTTCTTGCCTGGAGAATCCCAGGGACGGGGGAGCCTGGTGGGCTGCCATCTATGGGGTCGCACAGAGTCGGACACGACTGAAGCGACTTAGCAGCAGCAACAGCAGCAGTGTGTATCTGTTAACGACTTTCTTTTGCTATAAAATCCATTGTTGAGACAATTGGAGGAATCTGAATAAGGTCTGTAGACTGAGCATAATATTATGTCAATGTTAAGTTCTTGATTTTCATTAGACTATGGTGATGTAAGAGACAGTCTTTGCTTTCAGGAAATTTCAGGATAAAAGGGTGCTGTGTCTTCAAAATCCTCTCAAATGGTTTAGAAAGAAAGTATGTATGTATATATTACAGATATTTTATATATATACATATTTTACACACATGGGAAGATGGATAAAGCAAATGTGATAAAAATGTTAACACTTGGACATTTGGAGAGGAAGAATCTGGGGGAAGGCTGTACCAGATTCTTTGTGCTATTCTTACAACTCTTCTATAAATCTGGAATTATGTCAGAATAAAAAGTATTTTAACAAACAGAGGATGCAGACAAATGTCCAGGCAGGATGCACTGAGGAGCTGCACAGAGCAGTGGCGTGGAGAAAAAAAGGATGCAAGAGAAATCAAAGAGGCTGGATCCACAGGACTCTGTGACCCACGGGAGGGGCAGGAGGCGGGGGGAGGCTCCCAGGTTTCTGGGTTGGCTCACGGGTGATGTCATTATCCAAGGACAAGAACAGTATCTTCAGAGAATCTGGACCGTGCTGGGGAGGTCAGTGACCCAAGGCGGGGCGTGTCCCATGGGACTGTATTAATTCAAGAATTAGCTCCACTTTCCAACCCTTTGGGTCAGGGAGCCGGGGGGTGGGGAGGGATGTGCCATCTCGATGAAGCTGCCTAGAAACAACCCACCAGAAAAGCTAGTTGTCTTCCCTACAGGTGGGTATTTGTACACCATAAGCTCATATATTATCTGGAGGAAACTCTCCTCAATGACAGTGCTCCAAGAACGGACACACCTTTGGAGACCACTGCTCCTGCAACAGACAAATGTTCTGTAATTGGCCAGTCACTTTAGGTGGGCAACTCCCCTGCCCCCTCCGCTCTTTAAGCCCCATCACAGAGGCTGCCTTTCTTTACAGTCCAGAGGCATTTATTTCTCCTTCTTCAGGCCTTTACCTATCATCATTCCCCTCTACTCCCAGCTCCAATGTCACCTGTGCAAAAAACCTTTCTTTGGCGACGCTGTTCAAGAAGCTTTAAACCCACGGTTCTTTGCAGGTCCTCTCCGTCAGGTCCCCTGTTCCACTGCTTAGGCTTCTGACTTCACCATGGTTATGTGCGTACTCACCTATCTTCTGTCCCTGTCCACAGGGCCTCTGTCCTTGTTACTCTGGGCTGGTGTCCTGTTCTGTAACGTGGCACTCCAACACATCACAGGTGCTCAATCAGTGCGGCTTACGAACAAGTCTGGGAAGTGTCACAGGACACTTCTAGGGCAGTCCCCAAATTTCATGAGGTAGGACTCTGAGACTATTTCTGAGGATCTGAGCACTCTGAGATCTGTCTCTCATGCTGCCTGGTGGAGGCTGGAATGCATTTCCATCACACAAGCTTAAACTTCATGAATGGGAGGGAGACAAGGGCTACTTCTATATCCTCCTTACTGAGAGGTCAGACAGCCACGGGGGAATCCAGGAAACCATCCAGAATCTCTGTGATCTGGGGACAGAGACACCCTATGCACCTAAGAAGTTGGAATGTCATTAAGGGTGACTGCGTGTCCTAGTGACAGACTGGTGTCCTTTTTAAAAACCTGTTCCCACAGGACCGGCAAAGGGAAGTAACCAAGCATGCATTGTGCACTTGGCCAGGTCGAGAAAATGCTTGATAACAGTTTGCATCAAACAGCCTCACTGCATCAAAGGCTGGCACCCTGGGAGGTTGATGGCTGGAATATCCCCGGGGAAAGTAAAGAGGATCAGATCACAGCACCCCCTGCGTCCCGGACTCTGGGAGGGAGGGGGGCGGCCCCTCACCCTCATCAGCACACGTCTTGTCTCTGCGAGCCCCCAAAAGGGAAGCGATTCACATCCTCTTCCCAAACGCCATCTCGGCAACAAAGCGGGCAATGTGTTTCATCTCGGCCCGCGGATCCAGCTGAGTTTACAGCAGTGGGTGGCTTTCAAACCTAACATTTGATCAAAATGAAAAAGTGGCCCTTCCTTTCAGCCGGTGACAAGCCTGCACGTATAAATCACAGCCCTTCCCGGGGAGGACTCCTCAGCGTACAATCAACGGGGCAGCCTGGCCACCTCCGTCCCCATCTGGACAAAGGGGGCTGGGGCTTTTCCAGGGGCCCCCGGGAGCTTTTAAAGGCCCCTTGTAAAAAAAAAAAAAAAAAAAAAAACAACAACAATGAGACATACACCATTCTGAGCACGGCTGCGGGCATGGAGGGAAGCCGTCCTTAATAAAGATTTGCATTTTCCTGGGTTTGAGGGCTCAGTGGAAGCCACACTTTCAGTTGGAAGGAAGCTCCGAAATTCAACGCTAAGATCAGAGGATGGACGGAAATATCGAGGTTTCAGATCTTTCAGGTTCTAAGTAAAGGGAACGGACAAGTGCATTTATTTTGACTGGTAAAGATGATTTTAAAATCACTAGTCACTGATAAATTGATAGTAAAAATAGTATGTTGGTAAATTAATAATAGTAATCATGGAATGGGCTTCCTTGGGGGCTCAGTGGTAAAGGATCCACCTGCCAACGCAGGAGACGTGGATTGGATCCCTGGGTTGGGAAGATCCCTTGGAGAAGCAAATGGCAACCCACTCCAGTGTTCTTGCCTGAGAAATTCTATGGACAGAGGAGCCTGGCGGGCTACGTCCATGGTGTTGCAAAAGAGTCAGACACAACTATGCAACTAAACAACAGCAACAATCATATAACAATATAGTATAATACCTAATAGTATAGTCAGAATGACAGTGGAGATGGGTGGGTGACAATTTCATCGAACCTTCACATAAAGCTGGCCAGGTGCTCAAACATTTGACATCACCATCTCCTTAATCTCTCTTTTTTTCAAGCTTCATTGATACAGAATTAACATGTAACACTGTGTAAGTTTCAGTTTTCCCGAAACTTAATTTAACACTGTGTAATTTTCGGATTTCACAATCTTTTTGAGATTGTGATATTAATGTATACCATATTTGATCATAGACATAGTGATGGAAATGAAACCTTAATCCTTATGAGAACCCTACGATGTGGACACTATGATGATCCTGTTTTGCTTAAGGGGCAAAGGAAACTGCCCATACTCAGACAGCCCAGGGAGGGGCAGGCCTGACACAGGATACACCAACGGGACTCCACCTGGATGGGTCCTCACCTCGGAAAAACTGCCCTGTGCCCCCTGCCTCACGTTCTCCCATCAGAACCCTGAGGCGGGCTTATTTGTACAGAAGAACCTACCAGGTCATCAGCTCTACCGTAAACAGTTGAAGTGTGTTTGGGGGAGAAGGCTTTGATTAGGACTTTCTTTTGAAAAGTCAAAGTTATGAAAATAATTACATCCGATCTGCCTTCTAACCAAATGTTCATCATAATTAAAACCACCTGTTCACTAAAACAAACAAACAAACAAAGATAGAATGAAATGCTACTTTCAGCGAAAAAACAGCAACTTGACTTATTCCTACAAAACCAAGTGATGATACTAAATAGTTTATATTTATATTTGACTTTTGTAGCTCCATCATAAAGAGGGACATTTTTTGGCAAAGGCTTAGCACGTCATCAATGTAAAGAAGGCCCTCTCTTGATAATCAAATCACTCTTTTTACTTTTCTTTTCATCTGTTCTTTTCAACCAGACACCCCCTGGCTTTGTCTTCAGTGATTGTGCATGTGGTTGGAGCATCTCACCAAAAAAAAAAAAAAAAAATCATTTCTGTGCATCTGAAGAACATCTACATCTTTATCTGAAAACTCACTTTGTAAAACACCACACTGCTTTGCATTATATTGGTGGATATTTCCAACATACTTAAATTAATGAATAATCAAGGAAAGACTCTTGACAGACAATAGCTTCAACACTTAACTAGCTTTTTAACTACTCACATCATTAAAGAATCTTTGCCTGAGATGAAAACGTTGGCCTTTGAACATAGTCTCATAACAGGAAACAAGATCACAGCTGTGTGCCTCCTAAGAGGTAACACATCGCAAGAACTCAGGAGAAATGAAGCCACCCTTCTTCTGCATGCCCCCTCCAGACCCTATTTGCTCCCCTTCATGAAATTTCAGGTTCCGTCTGCGGATGTCTATTGCTACTGTTTTCCTATGCTGCCTTTGGGAAAGGCACGGGGGCTGGGTTTTGTTGCTGTTGGTGGTGGTGCTCTTTTCGTTTTTGTGCTGGGTCTTTGCTGCTGCACATGGGCTTTCTCTAGTTGCGGTGAGTGGGGGCTACTGTCCAGTTGCGGCGTGTGGGCTTCTCGCTGCAGTGGCTTCTCTTGTAGAGCGCAGGCTCTAGGCATTCAGGCTCCGCAGCCGTGGCTCCTGGGCTCCAGAGCACAGGCTCAGTCATTGCTGCTCACGGGCTTAGTTGGCCCGCAGCATGTGGAATCTTCCTGAACCAGGGATCAAACCCATGTGCCCTGACCACTGGACCACCAGGGAAGCCCCTGGAGCTGGTTTTGAGCTGAGCCCGTAACAGCCGCTTAGTTAAGCTGGTCATCCCCCAGTAAGCAAGTGGGATGTGGATGGAGACACAGCATCACGGATGGCAGGGCAGGCTTTTGTGTCTAAAGCCAATGTTCCTGTCCTTGAGAAATTCAGGACAGACAAAACTCCATGTCCCTGGACCCGAGTTACTCGTTCCCCATGTCACTGGCTTCCTTACCTTCCTTCACTCTGATGAATGAACTCCCCAGGGTTTAAACTGCTGAGATCGCACAATTGTGGTGTTTCATACCTTCCTGTGATTCTCATTTGTCTCCTAACATGAAAAAGAAAAAAAGCAGCCTCTCTTCTTTCCTAAAGCAAAATGCTGAGAGGAAAGAGACTAATCCAAACAACTCCTCGGGATGGCTGCACATCAAACGTCTTTTCCTCAAGTCTGAATCGGAGAGCTAAGTCCTCCGGAATTGGAAGCATATGGCCTTCATCTGCTCCCCCAGCCACAAGAATGGAAAAAAAAAAAAGAAAGAGGAGCTTGGAGAAATATGTTTCAGTTTTTTTGCAGCTCCTCCAACGTCTGAAAACAGTTCAAGATGCTACCCATCAAAGCCACCAGTCACCATGCATTTTCTTTGTCCAATGACTAAATGTTTCAAGACCACCAATGGAGACATTTGCTATTTGGGGAAGTCCTGACTTCAAAAGGTCTGTTCTTGCTGAGGGCGATGTGATGGCAAGGGCCAGGCAGGCAAGCTCTGTTTTCCTTGGGACCTGCTAATTGGAGATCCTCCACACACAGACTCAGAGACACCCTTGGAACTTCTGGCCAATATGTGGGCAACAGAAAACAGTCGTCTTAGAGCTTTTCAAGTGTCCCCCCCACCCTGTTTCTGCACTCCTGAGGAGCACCACAAATGTTCTGTTGCATCAGCCCTCTCTCTGGTTTGGAGTGATGCTGGGTTTTTTTTAAATTAAATAATGCATTTATTTTTGGCTACACTAGGTCTTCATTTCTCTAGTTGTGGCAGCGAGCAGAGGCTACTCTCTAGTTGCGGTGCTCAGGCTCCTCATTGTGGTATTCTCTCTCATTGCACAGCATAGGCTCTAAGGACACCGGCTCAGTAGTTGTGACGCATGGGTTTACTTGCCCTGGGGCATGTGGATTCTTCCTAGACCAGGGATGGAACCCATGTCTCCTGCATTGGCAGGTGGATTCTTAACCACTCTATCACCAGGGAAGTCTAACAGAAGTTTTAAGATAGGGGAAATTTTCTGGCCCACTTTGGCCAACCCTTTAGGTTACAGATGAGGGAACTCAGGTGTGCACAGGCAAGGTCAGTCATTTGGGAAGAAGTAGGACCAAAATCAGATTTAAGGATGTCCTGTCTGCCCTGATCCTGCATCTTGAGATTCATCAGTGCAAAGTGGGACTTCCCTGAAGGTCCTCTGCTACGACTCCACACTTGCACTGCAGAGAGCATGGGTTCAATTCTTGGTCAGGGAACTAAGATCCTACATGCTCCATGGAGTGGCTAAAGAAAAAAAAGATAAATGAATAAATGTCAGATCAGATCAGATCAGTCGCTCAGTCGTGTCCGACTCTTTGCGACCCTATGAATCGCAGCACACCAGGCCTCCCTGTCCATCACCAACTCCTGGACTTCACTGAGACTCACGTCCATCAAGTCAGTGATGCCATCCAGCCATCTCATCCTCTGGCGTCCCCTTCTCCTCCTGCCCCCAATCCCTCCCAGCATCAGAGTCTTTTCCAATGAGTCAACTCTTCGCATCAGGTGGCCAAAGTACTGGAGTTTCAGCTTTAGCATCATTCCTTCCAAAGAAATCCCAGGCTGATCTACTTCAGAATGGACTGGTTGGATCTTTTTGCAGTCCAAGGGACTCTCAAGAGTCTTCTCCAACACCACAGTTCAAAAGTATCAATTCTTCAGCGCTCAGCCTTCTTCACAGTCCAACTCTCACATCCATACATGACCACTGGAAAAACCATAGCCTTAGACTAGACGGACCTTTGTTGCCAATGTCTCTGCTTTTGAATATGCTATCTAGGTTGGTCATAACTTTCCTTCCAAGGAGTAAGTGTCTTTTAATTTCATGGCTGCAGTCACCATCTGTAGTGATTTTGGAGCCCAGAAAAATAAAGTCTGACACTGTTTCCACTGTTTCCCCATCTATTTCCCATGAAGTGGTGGGACCGGATGCCATGATCTTCGTTTTCTGAATGTTGAGCTTTAAGCCACCTTTTTCACTCTCCACTTTCACTTTCATCAAGAGGCTTTTGAGTTCCTCTTCACTTTCTGCCATAAGGGTGGTGTCATCTGCATATCTGAGGTTATTGATATTTCTCCGGCCAATCTTGATTCCAGCTTGTGTTTCTTCCAGTCCAGTGTTTCTCATGATGTACTCTGCACATAAGTTAAATAAACAGGGTGACAATATATAGCCTTGACGAACTCCTTTTACTATTTGGAACCAGTCTGTTGTTCCATGTCCAGTTCTAACTGTTGCTTCCTGACCTGCATACAAATTTCTCAAGAGGCAGGTCAGGTGGTCTGGTATTCCCATCTCTTTCAGAATTTTCCACAGTTGATTGTGATCCACACAGTCAAAGGCTTTGACATAGTCAATAAAGCAGAAATAGATGCTTTTCTGGAACTCTCTTGCTTTTTCCATGATCCAGCGGATGTTGGCAATTTGATCTCTGGTTCCTCTGCCTTTTCTAAAACCAGCTTGAACATCAGGAAGTTCACGGTTTACATATTGCTGAAGCCTGGCTTGGAGAATTTTGAGCATTACTTTACTAGCGTGTGAGATGAATAAATATACATTAGTGCAAAAACTCTGTCTTATTTCTGAATCTGAGCACACAGCAGGTATTTATCTGATCAATGTTGATTAAGTGAATGACATATGTGGTCAACGAGGAGACACCATGAAGTTAAAGAGTCTTTGCTTGCAAGTAACTGAAAACAATACTGGCTCGCATAGGTATAGAAAGAATTGCCGTGTATATCCTCAGAGCCAGAGGGGTGCTTGGAGCAGTTCAAAGAAGCAAGCATGGAAAGAACAACTGTAAGGGGAACTCCTGAAATCCAAAAGTTCACATTGATTGAGTGTCTTTGCGGGAATTCAGCCCTGAATCAATCAGTTCTAAAGCCTTGCAAGATTCACGTGCCACGAATACAGCATCTGAATAATATCTCTCTTCACTGTTCATCACAGCCATGTTATTCCATCCCTTTGATGGTTCAGGCCTGACATCTATGCCCTGATGTGGAGTTAGGAGAGGGGGCATCAATTTCACTCGATCACATGGGGAAAGCATGAGGGACACATGGTTCCTTCAGGCATGTCAGGGGCCGTTATCAGCAGGCACACATGGCCATTGACACTTATTAATGAAAATTAAATAAAATTAAGAATTCAGTTCCTCGGCGTCACTAGCCTCATCTTGAGTGTCCAATGGCCCTACTGGGTAGCCCGGACACTTAGCATATTTCCACGGTCACACAAAGTCCTTCTTGAAAAATTAATTAACTTGGCTGTGCTGGGTGGGTCTTAGTTGTGGCCCTTGCGATCCTTGGTTGCATCATGCAGGATCTAGTTCCCTGATCAGGGATTGAACCCAGGCCCCTGCACTGGGAGCACACAGTCTTAGCCACAGGACCACCAGGGAAGTCCCCCAAGGAAGTCCCCACGTAAAGGTCTACTAAACAGCACTGACTGCTGCCACCAAGTTCAGGTTCGTTTTGCTATTCTCTCTTTTATGACTGTGGATTTGCTGTGTCTCTGTGTGTGTGTCTGCGTATGTGTGTGTGCACACAATGCATCAATCTCAAATTGTTATCACCTAGCACAGGGAAGTCTACTCAATAATCTGTAATAAGCTATATGGGAAAAGAATCTGAAAAAGAATGGATATATGTGTAACTGAATCAGTTTGCTGTACACCTGAAACTAACACAACACTGTAAACCAACAATAAGTGAGTATTAGTCACTCAGCTGAATTCAACTCTGTGTGACCCATGGACTGTAGCCTGCCAGGCTCCTCTGTCCATGGGATTCTCCAGGCAAGAATACTGGAGTAGGTTGCCATTCCCTTCTCCAGGGGTATCTTCCCAACCAAGGGATCGAACCCCTGTCTCCTGCACTGCAGGCAGATTCTTTATGATCTGAGCCACTAGGGAAGCTCTAATATAAAGTAAAACGTAAATTTAAAAAACTAAGCAAAATTATTATCACAGATTTATCCATGTCACATCTGATTCTTCTTTGAGATGTCAGACCATCAAGTGCAGGCATTATTGTTATATATCTGGCACTGAGGGAAACCTGAGCACGAAGCAAGCACTCCATAAATATCTGCCAACCAACACACGATGAATATTTCAAACCCACCACCATGATGATCATTCTTGCAATTTAACAGAAATTATTTAAAAAATTAAATATTCTTCATCCCCAGTCCTCTTGGGCTGTAAACTGTTATTTTGCCTTTGTTGCTCAAAAACATCACTGTCATTAGCAGGCTTCAAATCAGTTTGATCCTGCTTTAAAGACTAAAGAACGGCTGTCTTTATTTTTGCACCCATCATGGGCCTGTAGAGCAGTGTCCGCTTGTTAAGTAAGACCAACGAGAGAGCCCAAGAAGGAACAAAATAGGATTCCCTTGGTGGTCCAGTGGTTAAGAATCACCTGCCAATGCAGGAAACACGAGTTCAATCCCTGGTCTGGGAACTAAGATGCCCACATGCCCTGGGGCAACTAACCCCATGAGCCACAACTACCGAAGCCCAAGCGCTCTTGAGCCCATGCTCACAACAAGAGAAGCCCCCATTCGCCACAACTGGAAAAAGCCTGTGCGCAGCCTAAATAAGTAAATAAAAATTTAAAAAAAAATTTTTTTTAAAGGAACAAAGCATTCCTTGGGTGTTGAGAGGTCTGTCCAGCTGCCCAGGGAAGAGGTTGGAGATGGCATCTTGGGAGGGTCGCAAGATGAGACGAGCTTCAGAGAACCCAAACAGAAGCAAGCATCTCTGTGTTTATTTATTCTCAGAATAGAGTCAGAGGAAGGACTCGTTCAAAAGGATGGGTGGCTTGGTTCCCCACGCAGCTACACAAAATGACAAGCAGAAGGTCAAGGAAGCTCTTCCTAAGGAACGGGATGTGGTCTGGCCAGTGATGAGGAGGTGAGCCTAGACTCTGTCCTGGGGTTACTCCTGGGACCTCATGGGCATCCCCCAGCCTCTCTAAACCTCACTTTTCTCATCTGCATGATGGGGATGCTCCTGCATCCCTGCTGTCGGGGGGCTTTATCAGGGTACTCGGCAGTGATGTGTGTGCACACATCTAGCACATGGAAACACATGTCTGCACTCCCATGTGTGTGGCTTGTGCCAGCTTGTGTTTCTCTTCCTGTTTCTGTTAGAACAAGGGGCACAAATTCAAGTGCATCCTTGTGTGAGCAGGTTTCCCTACCACACTCCTCTGAAGGCTGAGGTAAGCGTTCAGGTCTTGTCAGTTTCCCCCAGTGGTTCTCAGGTCCACTTCCTACACGACTCCTGTACAAAGTTCCCCTACTTGAGCCCTGATGGGCTCTGGGGCACACAGGTCCTCCAAAGCCTCACCCCCAGTCATGTGCTCCTGTCTTGGGGACTACAGGATTGGTCCAGGACGTACTCCAGTGTCCTTGGTGGTCAAGATACTCACCCCAAAACTAGCAGGCCCTGGACTGGTTCTGTAGGGTGCTCAGGTACATGTGCACACACACACTTGCACACACCCTCTACACACCACTACAACCTACACGAACACACACATACACACACATATCCACATTCTACCTACATAAACTCACACCCCTCTACAATACTACCACCATCTATACACATGCATCCCACCACCTACACACACACACACATCCCACCTACACAAACATGCACACACATACACACACACATACACAACCACCTACACACACAATTTAAAAAGTAGTCATGATATCATTCTGATACTACTTTATACCACTTACTACCAATTTTTTAGTGAAAAAAACTCTGACATCAGGAAATGTAAAAAAAGAATAGCAGTACTTTCTTTTGCTCATGAAGCATGATCATCAGTGCAAACATTGATCCAAGCCATAGGTTCCCAACTTTTGAGCTGGGTAAGCAGATATTAATTCCCAGGTGGCTCAGTGCTAAAGAATCTGCCTGCCAATGCTAGAGACACAGGTTCTATCCCTGGATCGGGAAGATCCCCTGGAGAGGCAAATGGCAACCCGCTCCAGCATTCTTGCCTGGGAAATCCTATGAACAGAGGAGCCTGGCAGGCTACAGTCCATGGGGTCGCAAAACAGTCGGACATGACTAAGCACGCATGCGCAAGCAGACATTAAAGATTTAAAATCCACTCTATGATTATAGAGTGGAGACTTTTTTCTTTACAAAAGAGGTTGTGTAAGCCTTCTTTCTCTGAGTAGTCATGACCTGGGGCCACAACACTCTTTCTACCATTTTAGAAAAGTTTTCAACCCTCCCATGCCAGTGAGCATCCACCCAGGGCAGGCAGCGTGCCCCACTCTGGGCCTCTCTGCTCTGGGGGCTGTATCCCTGGGGTTTCTGGGGGTTCAGAGGAGCCTGACTTGCCTACAGAAATAATTTCTGCCATATCACCTCCCAAGAAGGAGCAGTTACCTTAACACAGGTTGCCCAATGGACCGAGAACCCTGATGGTGCTGCACGGGTCCCTGTCCCTGTGTCCAGAATCCCCAGTGGGAATTGGAGAGAAACTCAGCTGGAGAGGGGTGGCTGCACCTGTCTTGCTGTGGAGTGATGGACATACTAGAGAAGGGCAGAGGAGGTACACATTTCTTTTCTCACCTCCAAAAGCGGAAGAAACAAGCAGAACCAAGGATCTCTCCCCTCGTGACAGGGGTCCCTTGCATCCTTTGGACCTCTCTGAATTTAACAACCTGATTGCATCGAGGCAGAAAAACCACACACATATTGGTGGTGATGGAGGTGGTGTGGGAAACCCCGGGGTGGCAGTTTCCATGAATGCAAGTGGTGGGATTGGTAAAAAAGCCAAGCTTGGAAAGGACCAGCAGATACAAGCCAGGGATACAAGCCAGTGACAGCCAGGGGACAGAGAGGTCCTTCATGCACCCCCCCAAGAATTTCCTTCTCATTTCAACGTGATCAGGTTAGATACAGGAACCCCCAAACACCTATTTGATTTAAGGGAAGGGGCGGCATACAGTCATCCTGGTATTCAGCTTATTGGGTTTCTTAGTATTGGGCTGGCCAAAAAGTTCATTTGAGTTTTTCCATACGATGTTACAGAAAACCCGAATGGTTTAACTAACCCAATATATGTATGGAGATATTTAATATGTAAGTATGGGGTGCAGGTGTGTGGCTTGGGAGATGGAGAAGCAAAGAGAGACAGAAGGAGGGACAGACACAGAGGGAGAGATGGAGAGACTACTTTGAATACAAATGGGGCTTCCCTTGAAGCTCAGTCAGTGAAGAATCTACCTGCAATGCAGAAGACATGGGTTCGATTCCTGGGTTGGGAAGATCCCCTGGAGAAGGAAATGGCAACCCATTGCAGTATTGTTGCCTGGAGAATCCCATGGACAGAGGAGCCTGGCAGGCTACAGTCCATGGTGTCGAGATGTCTATCTCCTCTACTTATCTTCAGTAAATTGCATTAGGTTGGCCAAAAAAATTCATTCAGGTTTTACTGTAAGATGTTACAGAAAAACCCCAAAGAACTTTTTGGCCAGACCCATAAAAATCCACCTCTATTTTGGGTGGAAATAAGTACACTTTGAGCAGAAAAACAAAAGCCACCTCCCAAGAAAAGTGAACCGCCGAGCTGACAAGACTCATTACAAGGCCGGACCTGGCATGGGGTCTCCAGGGCGAGCAGGGGGCTGTGACATTAACACATGGTTCATTACAACCGAATTAGAGACTGGTTCCTCCAGCGCTCCAGAAATTAGGGATGGTCAGCGGCAACTTGATTTTCCCATGAAAGCAGGAAGCATCTTGTTCAATGCTGGAAAATCACTAATTATACTGTGGAAGCTATTTAAATGCAGAGACACCCTCTTGCCTCTAGCTTTCTGTTTTAACTCTGTAGTTTCCAGATGTCAATGTCCTCTCCTCCGGGGAGCTGTGGTTGGTTGGAGAATCAAGAAAACAAGTAGCACAGGGGACTTCCTTGATGGTCCAGTGGCTAAGACTCTGAGCTCCCAGTGCAGGGGGCCCGGGTTGGATCCCCTGCTCAGAGAACTAGATCCCACACACTGTAACTAAAGATCCTGCATGCCACAGTGAAGATCCGACACAGCCAAATAAATAAATAAATGTTAAGAAAATAATGCAGCTGAAAAATCACATGTTTATACCTGTGTGTCCAATGGGGTCATCCCATTGAGTTGATAAAGATTCAGCTCTCTAGGAAAGACAGAAGAATTCTGAGTGGCATGGATCCCACTGTCATAACACACAGTGGTTTTGTGCTCCAGGGAGATGGGTTGGATTCTGATTCACTTGGTAGGTCGGTCTCAGAACCCCAGGTTCTTTCCATGTCAGTCTCCCCTGCTGTTTGGTTATTCTAGTCTCTAAGACACATTTGTCATTCAACTTTATTCAATGTGACCATGAAATGCAAGCTAAATATTTCTTTTGGCGCTCCATCCAAGGAAAAAAACCATTGGTTCCAAGAGCAGAAAACAAATTCAACTTTTCAAGCCCTAAGGATTTTTCAAGGGTGATTCATGCCTTTGATCATTCATTAACTTACCCATTCACCCAACACATATCTGTTGTGTGCCCATGGGATGCCTGGCACTGTTCTGAGTCCTGAGGACACAGCTGAGAATGAAACAGACAAAAGACCTCCCTACTGGAGATGACCTGTTTATAGTGGAAAACCAACACCAAAAAAGATAGGTAATAAAGTGTAGAGTAGATGACATGGCAATAAGACAGGGGATAAGAAATGTGGGGAGGCAATTTTAAATAGGGTACCCCGGGAGCCTCTCTGAGCCAAAAGGATTTAAGTAAAGCCCTGGAGGAGACAAACTCAGAGTTTGCAGGGCTTTGTAGGCAAAAGAGACAGCACGTGCAAAGGTCCTGGGGAAGGAGCCTGATTGAGACATTTGAGGCCAGTGAGGAGGAGGGGAGGGGTTAGGAAAGGAGTGTGTGTGGAGGCAGGTAAAGATCACGCCTTGCATGCAATGGCAAGGACTCGGTATTCATTTTCAGTGAGATGGGAACCATGGAAAGAGTCAAGCAGAGACAAGTCTGTCATAGACAGAATTTAAGAGATCGTTGAACTGAAAGGGGGTGTGAACAGGAGCAATATGGCAGCAGGAAACTAGTTCGGAGGTTCTCATAAGCATCCAGGTGAGAGACAATGGTGGAGTGGAAGACCTGAGGACCTGAGGACCTACAATGTAGGAGGACCTACATTTCCCCTGAGGACCCCTGAAATGTAGCCTCTTGTAAGAAGCGGATTCTGGTATATCCCTTATTACAGGATAGAGCCTCTCTGCGGGGACAGTCCTCAGATACAGCTCCAGGTGTGCTGTGCCCCGCTGAAAACTCTGTGCCCTCCAGAGCATCCTTCTGCTATCCTCACTTGCCCTCCTCTTGATAATAAGCTCTCCCTCTCCCTCTCTTCTTCCTGGTCCTTTGTTATCTAGGAGTCCAAAGGGCTGGCAACCAGAGCTATTCCAAAGAAGGCTTGATTCTCTGCCAATAGCTACGATGAGAATTCAGCCAGGCTTTCACTCTTGGCTCATCCTCGTGATCCTGTCTGCCTTTGAAAATGGAGGCTTCTCTATTTCTTTTTTTTAGGCATCCTTGAGCTTTTCCTAAAATACTTATGTATTTATTTTTGGCCGTGTCAAGTCTTGGTTGTGGCATGAGGTTTCTTTCATTGCAGTGTGCAGGTTTCTCTCTAGGTGCAGTGTGCAGGCTCTCTGGTTGTGGCACACGGGCTCAGTAGTTGCCCCGCGGCATGTGGGATCTTCGTTCCCAGACTAGGAATTGAACTCGCATCCCCTGCGTTGGAAGGTAGATTCTCAACCACTGGACCACCAGAACTCCGCGGCTTCTCTATTTCAATCCGGAGAAGATCGTTTCTTCTCTGGGTTCCTCCCTGGCTTTAAATGTAATATCCCAAGAGGGTTTTCCTCTTCTCCTTCAGATGTCATGTCTTTGGGTAAGTGGGAGGGATTTAGGGTAATCCCCAGAAAGAAAGGAGTTCCTCAAACCGGGATGGTTTACCCACTGGATGGCACACCCACAGTGCTTGGTGGTCGTGGAAAGTGATGCGATGCCATCTGGTACGAAAACTCAGAAGATGCACTTGTCATCAGCCCAGGCTGGTTTGGGCTTCAGATTACCTGGTGATAAGATGTGTGTGGGTGGAGGGAGTGATAGTAGGGTTGGGGGTTCCTCCAGCTTGTGTAAATGCTCCCTCAGTCTTCTTCACGAAGCCTCTGCGCCCACCTGGAGTCCTGCACGATGCACACAGCACGCTACAGTGTGTGCTAAAGTGTGCAGGTAACATGTAGAACACAGACAGCCAGAACGACTCTGGACGGTCTTCTGAAATCACCTCCAAAGGACAGGGCAGCACAGCATCCTTCTCTTCTTGATGAAGCCCCAGATAAAGCCATGAATTTCAGTTTAGATACCATATTGTACAGACTCACAAACACAAAGAACAGACTTGTGGTTGCCAGAGTCGGGCAGGGAGGGATGGATTGGGAGTTTGGAACCAACAGATACAAATGGCTGGATACAGAATGAATAAAGAAGGTGCTGCCAGAGAGCACAGGAAACTCTATGCAGTGTCTGTGATAAACCATCATGGGGGGAGAGAATATGAAAAAGAATATATATATACACACACATACACATACATGCACACACATACATGTGTATATATGTAAAAGAATGTATACATATACACACGTGTATATGCATCCATATACATACGTGTATACATGTGTGCATGCATACATATACATGTATATTATTTTTTATATTCTTTTCCATGATGGTTTATCACAGGATACGGCTTCCCAGGTGACATTTGTGGTAAAGAACACGCCTTTCAATGCAGGTGTGGGTTCGATCCCTGGGTCGGGAAGATTCCCTGGAGAAGGGCATGGCAACCCACTCCAGTATTTTTGTCTGGAGAATCTCAAGGACAGAGGAGCCTAGCAGGCTACAGTCCATGGGGTTGCAAAGAGTCTGACACAACTGAGCAACCAAGCATGCATGTATGCATATATGTATAACTGAGTCACTTTGCTGTATAGCAGAAATAAACACGACATTGTAAATCAACTATATTTCAATAAAATAAAAATTTAAAAATAGGTATTATGTTGTAAAAGGAGAGGAAGAGAAGGAGGGAGGGAGATGGATATAAAACCCCCTACTCCATCTCTGCCCCCCTCTACTGAGCATGATGAGGGAGCAAATGTTCAGGATGGGGTCTTCAGACCCCATGGACCTGAGTCCACGAGCATGGGGGGTACCCGTAGGTAAGAGTCAGTCTGTCCCTCTGTCTATCTCTCTGGCTGAGCACATCCAGTTTATTTCACTCAAGCGAAACATGAATAACGATGCCCCAGTTTGCAGACAGAGGTTATTCACACTGGTCTCCCTGGAGGTGAGGGGATCAAGCCATGCCCCCCATGGGGCCACTCTTCTCTGTAGACACTGGCATTTTGTACAGAAACCTTCATCAGAGCATCCACCTTTTTAATAACTCCTTGTGTCAAGATGCCTGACATCGATCAGGCAGCTCAAATAACAAAATATTTTTTTCCTAAAGGTAAAACAGCTTGCAAATAATAACAAAAGTCACAATGAAGTGATGAAGTGATGCTGACTTTCTGCATCTCTAGGCCAGGCATTGTTTTCCGGTCTTTCATACCTCTCCCCTCATTCATTCTCATGCTGCCCTGATGAGGAGAAAGGGAAGACCCCGGGAGCTCGAGCCACTCCTTCTAGGACAGAGTCGGGCAGAGCCAAGCTGTCCTGTTCTGCTCTCAAGCCCCACAGGGAAGAAAAGAGCATCGCTGTGCTGACACTATTCCCAGGAAGTACACGGCCCAATAATAGCCTCGATGGGAGGAGGAATTGGGCAAATCAAGGTCCTGAAATGGAATGGCTCTTTCTGAGCTGTCCTCTGTGGTCCTGTCCTGGGCTTTTAAGAAAGCTCTATGGCTTCATACAAACTACAGCTGCATTTTCCAGAGCAGTGACCACTGGCAGAACTGTAAGGGGGAACAGATTCTGAAGGTCTCAGATGACAGCTTGATAAGCACCTCTGTTCCATAAGAAACCTCACTTTGCAAGCCCAGGTACAGGAAATCTTTGCTGCCATCATATCACTGGCTTTTCTCCTATGCAAGAGAGAATCTTGTGTCTAAACATGTTTCCCTTTTCACCTGGGCTGCCAGGAAACCTCTTAATAAAACTATTTTAAAAATTAGTGGAGGGACTTCCATGGTGGTGCAGTGGCTAAGCCTTCACCTTCCTATGCAAGGGGTCCAAGTTCAATGCCTGGGGGCGAAGCTAAGATCCCATATGCCTCAGGGCCAAAAAACCAAAACAGAAACAATGTCACAAATTCAATAAAGACTTTAAAAAATGGTCCTTGTCAAAAAAAAAAAATCTTAAGAAGAAATTAGTGGAATAATCCAGTCGTTTCTTGGACCACAGAATAAGATACTCAATAAGATTCAAACCTCTGAAAAAGTTACTTGGAACGATATAGAGTTACTTTTTGAGTATCTAAAGATATAAGAAAGTAGTTGATTCTCCAATCCCTAAACTGTGATAAGCTTTCTCCAGCCGCCACCTGACATTATCTATTAATCTCAACTTTTGCTTAGCCACCTACATACAGACCCTATGGCTGCCATCTGCTAAGTTTCCATGGGGGCATCTCAAGGATGCTGCTAGGTCTCCATGGGGGCATCTCAAAGATGCTGCTGACTCTGCACTTGGAACAGGATGTTCAGACCCCCTGAAAACCACAAAGTCCCGGCTCCATCAGTATCCTCTTCATTAGGCAATCAGCGCCCATTCACATCACTGCTGCCCAGAGAAGGTCCTCACTGTACATGAAAAGAAAGAGAAGGAAAAGCTCTCTGACCACTATTAGAAAACATCCCCAAGCACAAGGGTTCCAGGGGGAGGGGAGCAGCCACGGCAGGCAGCAGAACTCCAGCCCTGCCATCCCTGGGAAGGATCAAAGCAGGATGAAACAAAACCCATCTGGTCTAGAGAGGAGCCTTGGCTCATGGAGAATAATCAGATGTAAAGGCTTCTCAACACTTGCCTGGCTTTTTAAGCACCCCCACAGCACAGAAGAAAAAGAAGGAGGAAATGGTGGTTGGGTGATCAAACTCTCTGAGAGTGGTGAGTGACACTTCAGCAGATGGGGTGGGGGGGTCTGCTGGGAGCAGTCCCTCAGTGCTTCTCTCAAGCTTCAAAAAGGTCTACAGGAGTTTCTATCTTACACTGTCAGGATAACTCAGCTCCTTGACTAATACTTTCAAACAGCAGTGGTTAGTAAGGTTTACTGAGAAAGAATTTAGCACAAAGATATACTTTTCTTCCTGTGCTTCTTCTTACCAAAATAGCTTCAAAAAACTATGGTTGGGTGAAATTGTAATGAGGGAGATGGGGTTGGCTGCAGAATCCCAGAGGTGCCAGGTGAGGAGAGATGGAGAGAGAATAATATATAAATACCAGTTAGGATAGCTCAAAGCAAAAGTGGTTTATAAAGTAGATAGAAATATATTTCTTTCTCATTTCAAATCCAAGGACGTGAGGTAGTCCAGGCTGGTTGGATGGTTCCCTGATAATGAGAGACCCACAAATTCACATTCTCTGCCTATGATTTCTAACTCATGGCCCAAGATGGCTGCACCAATTCCAGCCATCGTGTCTATATTCTAATCAGCAGCAAGAAAAAAAGAGATGAGGCCTGTCCCTAGTCCTTTTAGAAACATTTCTTAAAAGTTGCACATCCCAGGTACACTTACATCTGTTGTAGAGATTAGTTAGCTCCATCCATCTCCGGGGGATGTTGGGTAATTGTAGTCTATTTTCCTGCTAAACTATACATTTTTGCCTAAAAGTGTAGCTGACATTGAGCTAAAATACTTCAAAGTCCTTTGGAGTACAATAAAACACCATGGGGGATAAACAGTTTGTAGTAACAGTAATTTCTCTTTTATTTCAACAGACTAGCTTTATTTTCCTTTACTACTGCAAATTACAATACTTCCCGAAAATTCTCCTGACAACCAGTAAAGATAGCAAAAATGGTCAGCTTGCCTTTCCATCCTAAACCCCCAGGGAAACGAGTGAAAAGCAACACAGAAGCTGGTCAGAGCCTTCATCAGCAGATACTCAAAGGGAGAACAGACAGTACCGAGACCATGAGCAGCATACTTCCCCAAACCATGTATGTTTCATCTCATCTTCAGAGAACCCCATTCCAGTACATGACTAACAGTTTAGCTCAGTGAAGGCAGCTGATGCCAACATTAGCAAGCTGATTCATCAATTGAGTCACTTAAAATACTAGGTCCTTGCTTTGGCTATTCCTGTCCTTTGCCTTTCTTCCCCTACTTCATTAATTCTATTTCCTTATTGATTTGCAACAACTCTTTATATATTAAAGATAAAATGCCCTTGTCATCTTGTTGACATCAACATTAGCTTTAACAAAACAACTGAGTCTTCTAAAAAAAAGCTCAGAATAAAGACCCATGAGATTTCAAGTTTTGAACAGAATTAGGCAGAAAAATGTTTTGACCCAGAGAAATAAGATGATGATTTTAGGCAAGAGCAAATGTGAGACAACCAAACCCCCTTTCTGTATGAACATCACTCTTAGTCAGGGCTCCAGTATGGCTGAAACAACTGTGTCCCCAAACTATGGAGGCTTTCGGTGTATCCCCAAATGTCTTTATCCAATGAAAAAGCAAAAAACAGCAGTGAAAAGTCATTTTAAGGAGCTCTTGGTGCCTTGGACAAGTGTAGGAAGGTATGTGAAAACGGCTTGCAAACTCAAAAGAAAGATCAAGACATTCTTCCCTTTGCTGCCCAACTGTTTGCACAAAGACTTGCATCCATGACCATGTCTGTGTTAAAGGAACAGGAAGAGGAAGTGGTCCCGAATCACCCTCCAGAGAATATCTGTTTGGACATAACTCTGCCAAGATTCTGGGCCTGTGAAGCTTCTGAGTAGCTTCCTGGAGTTGTAGGGGAGAGGGAGGTTTTGGGGAGGGGTGCTTTGAAGTCGCCCAGCAGTTGCTTGGAGTTGAAGAAAGGTTTGGCGACTTTCCTTCTACCCTGGCTCAGGATCCAGGTTCTGAAGACTCTTGGGATACATGGAAAATCGCAGGCCATGCTGCTAGAATTTCTCTCCTTTTAAAAAAAATTTTATTTTATACTGCAGTATAGGCCTGCTTGGAGAATCTCATGGACAGAAAAGCGTGGCGGGCTACAGTTCACAGGGTCACAAAGAGTCGGACACGACCGAAGCGATTTAGCACACACACATACGCACAGTTGATTGACAAAGTTATGTTAGTTTCAGGTGTACACAAAGTGGTTCAGTTATCCATATACATGTATTCATTCTTTTTCAAATTGTTGGCCCATTTAGGTTATTACAGAACGTTGAGTACAGTTCCTTGTGCTATACAGTAGGTCCTTGTTGGTTATCTATTTTAAACACAGTAGTGTGTATATGTTTCTTTTGAAGTACTGGTGTTTGAGACCCAGGGAGTGGAAAGACCCAGTGTGGGGTGCATGGGATGGGACTTCCCTGTGTGCAGTCACATCTTTGTGGGAAGATAATGAACAGAAGCAGGAGCAGCTCTGAGCATTGGGGACCACTTGACACCCCTCTGCAGGCACCCACTTTTCGCCATCTAAAAGTGGGTGGAGCAGAAAAAGGGCCTCTCTGCTTGAATCAGGCCAAACAGGTACATCATGGAAACCAGCAGGCCTCCCTGCACCACAGCTCTTGATCTGCCAGGGAAATGAAATCTGGGGACCCACCCCCTTCTTGCCCCGAACTTCCTGGCTCCTTCGGATAAACCAGCAAAGGCAAGATTAGACCAGGAGAGAGACAGACCTCCGACCCCCTGGGCTGACATCCTGCCCCCGCAGATGAACTTAAAAGGAGAAGCTTCTGTAACTTGATCCCCTTTGCCTCTGAGAGCTGGAGGCCCTTGGAGGGGCCTGGCAGGTCTCCCTGAACGCAGACCACATGCCTGCAGGGGGAGGCTGACCTCCAGTGCTTTGAAGGAGGAAACCTCCCCCAAGCCAGACACACACACACACACTCCAATGGGGCTCAGAAAATAAGCAGAGAGGCTGGAAACCCTTTTGAAATTTGCCTTCCAGATGTGCAAATCCAGACAACCCAGGAGGGGCACTCCGAGAGACACAGAAGATCCTTAAACGCTTAAGTTAAGTCCTCCTTAAGGATCTCATGCTAATCACTTAAGCCAACCAACATCTTTACAAAATCGAGGGAATTACCCAAAGACCTCTGTGCAGGGTATTTCTAAGTAGAGACACAGCTTGCCTCCTCCCCTGACATCATGTGGAATGACTCAGGCAACAGTTAATAAATCTTAAGACCTTGGGATGGATTTCGTCTTCTGTGCAGGGAAAAATACACACACACACACACACACACACACCTATGCATATATCTTAAGAGGGGAAATAAGAAAGAACAGGCTATAAGAGGGGAGGGATAAATTGGGATAATTGGCTTGATATATAAACACTATTATATACAAAATAAATAACTAATAAAAACCTACTGTATAGCCAAGGAACTCTACTGAGTTCTCTTTAATGATGTATATGGGAAAAGAATCTATAAAACGAGTGAATGTACGTACATGGATAACTGACTCACTTTGCAATCCACCTGAAACTAACACAACACTGTAAATCAACGATATGCCCATAAAAATGTAAATTATTAAAGAATAACAAGAAGAAATCTAATTACTATGAATAACTGTCACAGTATAAAGAACAGAAATTTATTAAAATAATTGCATTTTCAAAAAAAAACAACAACAAAAAGCAAAACAAACAACAAAAAAAACCCACAAAGAAAGAACAGTATCTAAGTGTAATCCTTGACTGATCAGAAAGCTATAGTCAAAGACAGTCAAAGGCTCAGGCAGGGGTAGGAGGGACATGCTGAGAAGGCCTGCTTTGGAAAACTTTCCCAGCCATTCCTTCTGTCCATTTACTGAGCCATGTTTACTGGAGACCCGCCAGGCATGAGGCACTGTGCTGGGCACACAAGATGCATCAGTGAGCAAAACAGACTGACTCCTGCTCCAGGAGGCTCCCATCCTAAGGGTTTGGGGAAGATAAGCAATAAAGAAGATACACAGTAAATAAGCACGTTTCATAACAGCTAAATTGTTAAGTGCCATGGAAAAATAAGGGAGAACTGACTAAGGTTATGGGTGTAGCTGCAATTTTTTAACAGATTTAATTTCTTAGAGCCACCTTTTTTTTTTTTTTTTTTTGCATTGCATTGCATGCATGCTCAGTCATGTCTGACTCTTTGGGACCCCATGGACTGTAGCCCACCAGGCTCCTCTGTCCAGGGAATTTTGCAGACAAGGATACTGGAGTGGGAAGCCATTTCCTACTCCAAGAGTAGCCTTAGGTTTACAGAAAAATTAGGCAGAAGAGAGGTCCTATATATTTATCCTCCCTTTTCCATTATTTGCATTTTCCATTAGTATATGTTGTTACAATTGATAAACCAATATGGATTAATTGCATGCTATGTCACTTCAGTTGTGTACGACTCTGTGCAACCCTATGGACTACAGCCCACTAGGTTCCTCTATCCGTGGGATTCTCCAGGCAAGTGTACTGGAGTGGGTTGCCATGCCCTTCTCCAGGGGATCTTCCCAACCCAGGAAGTGAACCCATGTCTATTATGTCTCCTGCATTCTCAGGTGGGTTCTTTCCTACTAGGGCCACCTAGGAATTCCCATGGATTCATTATTATTAATTAAAAGTCCATAGTTTACATTAGGGTTCACTTGTGCTGCATAGTTCTATAGATTTTGTCAAATGAGTAATGTATATCCACAATGTCGTGTACCATGCAAAATAGTTTTGCTGCCCTAAAAGCCCTCTGTGCTTTATCTATTCATCCTCATCTCCCTCACAGTCCCCGACAACCACTGATCTTTTTGCTATCTCTATGGTTTTGCCTCTTCCAGAATGTCACAGAGTTGGAATCATACAGTAGGTAGCCTTTTTTTAGATTGCCTTCTTTCACTTAGCAATATGCATTTAAAATTCCTCCATGTCTTTTCAAGGCTTGCTAGCTCATTTCTTTTTATCAAGGAATAATATTCCATTGTGTGGACGTATCACAGTTTGTTTATCCATTCACCTACTGAAGGACATCTTAGTTGCTGCCAGGTTTGGGCAATTCTCAATAAAGCTGTTATAAACATTTGTGTGCAAGTTTCTGTGTGGACAGACCTTTTCAATTCATTTGGGTAAAGACCAAGGAGCAAGACTGCTGGATAATACGAAAAGTTTACAAGAAACTGCCCAACTAACTTCCAAAGTGGATGCACCATTTTGCACTCCCACCAGCAGTGAAGGAGCGTTCCCATGGCTCCACATGTTTGTCAGTGTTTTCAATTTCAGTCCTTCTAAGCGACTTAGCAGCAGCTGCAGCAGCAGCAGCAGCAGCAGCAGCAGGGGATGTATAGACATGATAGGGTGCTATGTAAGATAATTTCTGAGAAGGTGACAATGAACAAAGATTTGATGGTCATGAACAAGGAAGCCACACAGACTAACAAAAATATGGTCCTAGGGATTGATTTTTTTTCTTTTTTATATGTAAGTTGCATAAAAAGGAAGTGTTGCTTCTTTGGAGCATGGGGAGGGTGTGACCATTACCAAACATGCAAAAATGGTACAGACTGACCTCTTTGCAGGGCAGGAATAAGAGACACAGATGCAGAGAATGGACATGTCGACATGAGTAGGGGAGAGACAGTGAGATGTATTGGGAGATTGGGGTTGACATGTATTTACTACCATGTGTGAAATAGACAGCTAGCGGGAAGCTGCTGGATAGCACAGGGAGCTCAGTTTGGTGCTCTGTGATGACCTAGGGGGATGGGATGGGAGAGTGGGGTAGGAGGGAAGTCCAAGAGGGAGGGGATGTATGTGTACATATGGCTGATTCACTTTGTTGCACAGCAGAAAAACCACATTGTCAAGTAACTATATCCCAATAAATTTTTAAAGAAGAAACATACAAACATACCCAGAATGTTGTGAAGTAATAATGCCACTCAAATCCTACCCAAATCCTAGGAGTTTGAGACCTTTCAGGGAGAAAAATAAGAGGTGGGTCCCATTGCCGTTCCTGTTGGGTTTACCATACTTTTGTCATGTTAAAAGCCAAGCTGTATTTCTATCCCCAGGCTTCTGAGGACACACGATTTCTTCCCACACACATGGTAAACTCTGCGGCAAGAGTGGACCTCAGCAGACCAGGGCTGTCACTGTACATCTCCTCTCTAATCCGCTTTATCTTTCACTTTCCTCTTCACACCTTTACCAAAGAGACACTCTCTTTGAAACTCTATATCACTGCTAGCATATCCCAAGAATATCTTGGTTATCTGGAGAGGCAGACTGTATAATCAATCTTTACTAAGCAGAAGTTGCTTAGTGTGTGTGTGTACATATATATACACACATATATAATGTAACCAACATTAAACAGCATATTAAAAAGCAGAGACATTACTTTGCCAACAAACGTCTGTCTAGTCAAAACTGTTGTTTTTCCAGTAGTCATGTATGAATATGAGAGTTGGACATAAATAAAGCTGAGTGCCAAAGAATTGATGCTTTTGAACTGTGGTGTAGGAGAAAACTCTTGAGAGACCCTTGGATTGCAAGAAGATTCAACCAGTCCACCCTAAAGGAAATCAATCCTGAATATTCATTAGAAGGACTGATGCTGAAGCTGAAATATTTTGGCCAATACTTTCCAATACTTTGGCCACCTGATACAAAGAACTGACTCATTGGAAAAGACCCTGATGCTGGGAAAGACTGAAGGCAAGAGGAGAAGGCAACGACCAAGGATGAGATGGTTGGATGGCATCACGGACTCAGTGGACATGAGTTTGAGAAGCTCCGGGAGTTAGTGATGGACAGGGAAGCCTGGCGTGCTGAAGTCCATGGGGTTGCAAAGAGTCGGACACAACTGAGCAACTGACCTGAACTGAATGTGTGTGTGTGTGTGTGTGTGTGTGTGTATCTCCTCTCCCTTGTGGCTCAGTTGGTAAAGAATCCGCCTGCAATGGAGGAGACCATCTGCAATACAGGAGACCTGAGTTCAATCCCTGGGTCAGGAAGATTCCCTGGAGAATGAAATGGCAGCCCACTCCAGTATTCTTGTCTGGGAAATCCCAATGACAGAGGAGCCTGGGGGGCTAGTTCATGGGGTCACAGGGAGTCAGACAGGCCTGAGGGACTAAACCATCCTGCCCCTCCCTCCCCTTCCCTCATCCCACCCCTCTAGGTCATCACACAGCACCAGGCTGGGCTCCCTGTGTTACACAGGAGTTTCCCACTAGCACTTTTAATATTGGAGTTGATCTCTTAAAGAAACACTTAGGAAAAGAAGACAATATATATTTTTTTAAATTCTTACTGTTCTCAAGCAATTCGAACTAGCCTGATCATTTGACTTTTCATGGGCAAAGTTGATTCCAATGGGATGGTTAGGGTTGGCCAAGCCAGAGTATTCTTCCAGCCACCAAAGGACAATAGCAGGAAGGAAAACAGGTCACTAAGAATGAAAGAAGACAGGAAAGAAGGCAGCTGCTGAGATGTTCTCAGATCCAAGTCTGTGTGAAGTCATTTCTCATAAGGACAAACAAACCTACACAACAAACCTCAACAGGTTTCAATAAGAGCACTGTCTTACCATTACTTATTCTGAACCAGAACAGAACTACCTTTCAAAATTAGGATCCTCCTCACTGTTTAAGCAGAAGTCTATATCACGTGGGTAGAGATCATTTCCACCCTGAAAGATTAAGCTGTTACAACCCTGGCGATTGAAGAGTTAAGCTTCTGTTAGTCGAAATGTACACTCGAAATGATATTCCAGTGGGCCCACACGCACGAGTTTTGCCTCCACCTGTCAAGGCAAGTAGTGTCTTCTCTTGCATGTATGCGTGCTAAGTCGCCTCAGTCGTGTCCAACTCTTTGTGACCCTATGGGCTGTAGCTCACCAGGCTCCTGTATCTTTGGGATTCTGCCCTCTGCAATTACATCAGCTTCTTAGAGTTTATAGCACCCCTTCTCAAATTTCAAACACTCTCCATCAGAGTCTTAATCCTCCTGTTTGGATGATTTCCTGTCTGCTTAATTCCTTCCTTGTGGAGCTCTGGAAATGGAATACTGGAGTGGGTTGCCATTTCCTCCTCCAGGGGATCTTCCCGACTCAGCGATTGAACCTGGGTCTCCTGTATTGCAGGCAGATTCTTTACCACTGAGCCGATGGAGAAGCCCAGTGTCCTCTCACTGTGATTCTAAAAGATGTTATGCTTAGACCTCCCAAGCTGCTCAAGACGTAAGTCTACCCATGAAAGGGAAAACATGATGTCTGGTCCTTAAATGAATTGATGCTTGGAGATCTTCTCCAGGAAGGCAGAAAAGACAGGTGACAGCACTGCACTGGAGCTCAAGGAGTTGAACGCAGAGAAAAGGAGTGTGAAAGTGGGGAATATAGGTACCACGTTTCCTGCTTGCTATTTCAACAACGTCACACAGCTGATATTCCAGGGGTGTTACAACCCTCAGTGTTACTACAGTATCAGAGTCTCACATGTTTGTGAACTGGGATAAAAAAAAAAAAATCTGCCTTCAAGTTAATGCATCCATTTCCAGAGCTCCACAAGGAAGGAATTAAGCAGACAGGAAATCATACAAACAGGAGGATAAAGACTCTGATGGAGAGTGTTTGAAATTTGAGAAGGGGTGCTATGAACTCTCTCAAAGAAAAGAAACAGCGAAGAGGCTGATATAATTGCAGAGGGCAGCAGGGAACAAAAGAATGCAGGAAGCCAGGCAAAGAACATTCAAACCCCAAGACCCGCCGCCCCGTCCCCCCCCCACCCCCCACCCTCGTCGCTTTGCAACTGTAATTGGACATCCAGAACCGCTGGGCAAAGGCTAATTTGGATTCCGGAAACTGGATAATAAAGTTCTTAGATTTTTGCTCTATTCGAGGAAGGCACATGGCTTCAAGACATTGTGTTATCAGTGACATTTCAACCTGAGAAACCAGAAAAAGGTGGAAATGAGATGGAAAGTCCACCCTGGATAAACCCACACTTTTTTTCTGAAGCCTGTCAAGCAACTCAGCATCGACTTGGCATCAAAAGCCCAGCAACCCTTGAGGCTGGGCTGTGCACACACCAGGACTCTCTGGGAACAATGGGAAAATATAATCAAGGACTCAAACCCCAGCACACGATAATTACTGTGATCCTGTCATTCCCTCATTGAATAGAATAAAGCAGATGCTATAATCTTTAGGCAAAATGTTGCAGAAACAGCTGTAATAATGAAAGAACGGGCTAACAAGGTCAGAGACCATGAAGGAAAAAAGAAAAGAAGAAGAAGAGGAAGAACAAGAAAACAAGACCCTCCCAGCCCATTCCTTCCTGAAGCTCTCTCTCCCTTTAAGCCGAATTTCTCTAACACCTTGTTCCTCTTGTTCTGGGGAAGCATCCTCTTCAAGGCTGACTGGTTTCTGATTTCCCTGGCTTTAGACTTAAGCGTGTCACGCCAGCTTGGAAAGAGGCCAAACTCTAGATAAAACAGCAACTTTCAACTCAAAAGCAGTGGAGTCTCAGACCAACAGCTACACAAACGCTGGAGAAGATGTGAGCACACTCTGTGCTCCGTGCCACCTTCTCCAGGAAGCCTCTCTGAACTATTGATACATGGACATTGCCTGGGATGTGCTCATTCCAGAAGGGAAAGGAAGACAAGGGCAGAGACGTGGGGTTCTTTAAATGGTCCAGGATGAGCTAGGGGTTGGAGACTTTTGCCTAAGAAATGGCAATGACCCAGTGTCTATCTCCTGCTGCTGAAAAGAGGAAATGGACTGCAGCTTGGGGACAGACAGATGGCAGACCAAGATGGTTTCTTATCACGGTTGGTTGATTTCATCCTTCTGCGTGGGAACAACAGTAGTAAACCCCTTGGAGGTAGGGCTGCATATTTAAGAAAACTGATACAGATTTGATATTTAAATTTTTGAGCAGAATAAAGGGAATGACTTATCAACCTTTCAAAAGAATGGTCTTGCTAGGAATAGTAACCCAGTTTTAAATATAGAGTTGCAGCTGGGATGTCTTCATGGTATAATTACTTAACTGGAAACGTTCTGCTATGAAATGGGCCCAGAGTACCAGCACAGTCCCCCTTCCATAGAACTACAGATTGTGCTGAGAAAAATTCTACCCCTCACAAAGCTCTGTAATGACCATGTATATAAATAAGTGCCTATTTACGTATGCACGCATTCAAATACAGTCACAGAGGCACACATGTATTTTTATAAATTCAGCCTCTTCCCATCTAATGAACAAACTCAGAAACAATTCTGTTTCATCCAGTGCCATACTATGAGTAGTAATTAAACGAAAACCACTTAAACATTTATTGCCCAATATTAGACAAGTGTTTTAACAATGAAGCTGGTTCTATTTATTTAAAACACAAAATTATAATGGAAAATTACCCTGATCACTTAAACTCAAATACTACAGAGGCAAAATAACACTTTTGTCCCCCTCTATTGATCTAATTTAATGAGCTGGGATAAAGCACTGTGGATAATTAAGGATCAGATCTAGGAGAGTATCTATACTCTGTGTTGCAAATAAAATAACCCTGGAAGAGACTACCTAGAGTGAGAGAAAGAACTCAAGGGGGAGGCAAATGGTGTAGGCTTGGGTTCTCAGGTTGCATACCCAGGAAAAGGTTAAGAGCCTGCACCTTGCTTACATCTGAATCCCAGCTTCCCTCCTGTCCCCACCCATTACCAACTGAGTGTCCTTTTCCACATAACTTACTTTCTCTGTGCCTTGATAGCCTCATCTGTAGAGTGGGTGTAATGCAAGTACCTACTTAATGCAGCTGTTGTGAGTACTAAGAAGTTAATTCTGGCTTTATCACTCAGTCACTGAGTGAACTAGACAAGTTATTTTACTTTTTTCTTGCTTCAATTTTCCTTCCTTGTAAAATGGAGATCCCTACTGGCTCTTCTTCATAGGCTACAATAGGAACAGAAAGAGATTATCTGAGCATGAGTGGTGCTCAGTATAGTAATTATTTTTACAAATGTTGGCTATCTCGATGTGATCTTCTTCACCTCATCCAATGCCATGTTGGGAAGTCAGACTCTATCAGTAATTGTCAATCTTTCTTAATAGTTGACTTCTCTCTTTTTTTGATTAATTTATTTATTTTGCTGTGTTGGGGCTTAGTAGCAGCATACAGGTCTTCTGTTGTGGTGCATGGACTCTAGTTGTGGCACATGGGCTTAGTTCCACGGCATATGGGATCTTAGTTCCCCCGCCAGGGATCGAACCCACGTCCCCTGCATTGCAATGTGGATTCATAACTGGACCCACAGAAGTCCCTAATCTCTCTTTTAAATGCCAATATATAAAACATTTTAAAAGGCATTGTGAACTTACTGTATAAAGTTCAAACTTATAATGATTATTATATAGTTGATCAATAAGGAAGAGGATATTTGAGTGAATGTACACATAGCTAAAATTCCTTCACAAAAGTTAAAAAGTCAGATATTACCCCCAAGGTCATCAAATTAGCCCACTATCAGAATATTATGACAAGGAATATTAGTCACACACAAATTAGTAGCATCTAGGTTTATACAACATTTAGCTGAGAATACAGAAAGGGATGAGACTTAATTCAATGTGCAGATCTGAATTAGAAAAAAAAAATCTCTGAATTAGTCCTTTTAATTTCAGCAATTAGGATACATCCAAATAACTCTTGAATTAAATACAAATATATAATGAAAACTTCTATTTAAAGTGAAGAGATACATTTTAAGTTTCAGCCAGTGTGGCACTAAAAGGAAAATTCATAGCCTTATATGTGTGTATTAGAAAACAGAAAAAGAATATCAGTAAACAAATAATGCTAAATTTTAAGAAACTAAAAATGATCAAAGTTTTTTGCTAATGAAATTAGAAGTAGATATTTATATATTCTCTACAGGGTGTTAAATCATTAGGGCTCAATAAGGAGATAGTAAAAATACTCAACATCTGTCAGGCACAGGAGCTGGGGAGTCAGAGTGGAGCCCTGGGACCCCTGCCGGGTCTCTTAATAACTTGAATCTTGGGGACATGGGTGGGGGTCTCAGGAGAGACACTGGGCTGATGCTGAGGACGGGGCTTAGGGCAGTGGCTACTTCAATATTTCTGCAGCTGTTGCCACCTCTCCAGGTCATAGCAGCTGAGTGTCTGTAATAAAATTAGGCAGGCTTCAAGATTCCTTCCAGCTTTTTCATGAAATCCAGAAGTTTCCAAATTCTGTTGAGGTGGGGTGAGATGGAGGTATTTACAAAAACCAGAGAGATGAGAGAAAAGCAGTGGATTCCTTCTCTTCCTTCCCACAGAGAAACACATACTGTCATACAGTCACACACATGCATCTACCCAATCTACACACACATGCACAAACATAACACACACATATACAACCAGCAAATCCCTAGAGATTATATTAAGTGAAGTAAATCAAAGAGAAATATGATATCGCTTATATGTGGAATATATTATAAAAAATGATACAAATGAATTTATTGAGAAAACAGAAACAGACTCACAGACACAGACATAGAGAATAATCTCATGGTTACCAAAGGGGAAATGGTGGGAGAGAGATAAATTAGGAGTTTGGGATTAACAGATACACACTGTTATGTACAAAATATTGGGTTGGCCCAAAGGTTCATTTGGGTTTTTCCATAAGATGTTACAGAAAAACCTGGACCAATCTTTGGGCCAACTCAATAGATAAACATGGCTCAGCAGTTAAGAACCCACCTACAAATCTAGGAGACACAAAAGATGCAGGTTTGACCCCTGGGTGGGGAAGATTCTCTGGAGGAGGAAATAGCAACCCATTCCAGTATTCTTGTTTGGAAATTTCATGGACAGAGGAGCCTGGCAGCCTACAGTCCGTGAGGTCACAAAGAGTTGACACAACTGAGCATGCACACATATTCACACAGAGTAGATAAACAACCAGGTCCTACTGTATAGCACAGGGAACTCTACTTAATATCCTGTAATAATCTAGAATGAAAAAGAATCTAAAAAGAATATACAGTGTGTGTGTGTGTGTGTATGTATGAATACCTGAAACCCTTTGCTGTACATTTGACATTAATACAGCACTGTAAATTAATTATACTTCAATTAAAAAAAATAACCAGCAAACCTCTAAACTTGACTTTCCAAAGCAGAACCCTGTGTGCCCATCTCATCTTATTTTCCAGCACAGGCTTCTGAGACCCACAATTTCTGCAATGGATTTTGTGCTGTCTAGAGGGCAGGGGGCCTCCGCACAGCCACTGGGCAGGTTTCCAAGATCCCAGGCCACTTGGAAGACATCCAGAGGCACAGCTCAGGCAACTGTAGCTCCTTGAAGAATAAAGATCATCTCAGAGACGACATGACGGGGAAACGCCTGGCTCCCCCTTGGAGGAAGCTGAGAGAGATCAAGGGCTCCGGGGACACCCCAGGGAGGGCAGGCAGGTCCCTGGGACCAGCCTGTTTCCAGAGCGCAGGACGGAAAGTCCTTCCTCCGGGGTGTCACGTTGCCAGGTGTGGGTAAGAGCTGCTGTAAGAACTGCGGCTGAGAGGGTGATGTCCTTTTATTTTTAATCCTTCAAGAAAATCAGAGGCACTGCCAGAGGGTTTGGGCTTAGAACCTTGACATGTGAGAATTATACGGTCTATCACTTCTCAGAACGCCACTGCGGCTCATGGCAGACAGAGAGTGAGAGAGAGAAAAGACTTGTTCAACAAAGAGAGCTGTTAACAACTTTGAACCTGAAGACAGCAAACGGATGTGGCTCTTCATATTAATACTTAGAGATGAGAGGCCCGGGGCTGGGTGAAGAAACAGCTTTTCTAACAACAGAAAAAGGATAACAGAGGATCAAGGAGACCCACCTTCCTCGAACAAGACACCTGATTTTGCCTTTCAAGAAGCCAAAGAACCAAAGAGGTTAAGATGTCTCAGAGACATGAAGAGAACACTGGAAATCGTCTCCTTGAGAAGTTCGTCCCCATGTGTGCAGGCTACTTAGAGCATCATTCAGTGCAATCATGAAAAACTGGAAATTTCTTAGATTTTGTCTATCACGGAAGAGCTGGCTGGGAGCAGATAGCACTGCCACATAAGCAGTAAAACACAAGAGCTGACACGCATAAGCTCCACCCATAGGTGTCTTCAGGGGTGGAGTTTAAAAGCACCACTTTGACAGCAAAAGAGACACTGATGTATACAGTCTTTTGGACTCTGTGGGAGAGGGAGAGGGTGGGATGATTTGGGAGAATGGCATTGAAATAAGTATAATATCATATATGAAACGAGTCGCCAGTCCAGGTTCTATGCACGATACTGGATGCTTGGGGCTGGTGCACTGGGACGACCCAGAGGGAGGGTATGGGGAGGGAGGAGGGAGGAGGGTTCAGGATGGGGAACACATGTATACCTGTGGCAGATTCATTTTGATATATGGCAAAACCAATACAATATTGTAAAGTTAAATAAAATAAAAATTTTTTTAAAAAGCACCACTTTGGGGAACAAAGCAAACTGAGAAAGATGTTCTGTGATATTCTATATGTATGTGTGCATGTATGTTCGGTAGCTAAGACATGTCCGATTCTTTGCAACCCCATGGACTGTAGCCCACCAGGCTCCTCTCACAGGATTTCCCAAGCAAGAATACTGGACTGGGTTGCCATTTCCTCCTCCAGGGGATCTTCCAGACCAGGGACTGAACCCACATCTCTTGCATCTCCTGCACTGGCAGGCAGATTCTTTGCCCCTAGAGCCACCTGGTAAGCCCGATATTCTGTATACCCAGTTTCAAAACAAACCAAGAACTTTTTACTTGTGAAGATGCCTATATTAATAAAAGTTAGAGGATGGGGACCTCTTAGGAGGCCTGGTGGCTGACTCTGGGCTCCCACTGCAGAGGGCACAGGTTTGATCCCTGGTCAGGACTAAGGTCCCACGTGCTGCACAGTGTGGCTCCAAAAAAGTTAGGGACTGAAAAACTAACAGCAAATTCATGTTAGTAGTTGCTGCTGGGGGTGGGGGGCAGGGAGTACCGAGGGAGGGAGGGATGGAGAGAGGAAAAGAGGGATGAAACATATTCTGGGCAGCGTACAATGCTATAAGTATTGTTTGATTTCTTTTCCTCAGTCCATGGAATTCTCCAGGCAAGAATACTGGAGTGGGTTGCCATTCCCTCCTCCAAGGGATCTTCCCGACCCAGGGATCGAACCCAGGTCTCCCGCATTGCAGGCAGATTCTTTATTGTCTGGGCCACCAGGGACTTCCCCCCCCCCCCGCCAACCCCGCCCCACTCCTTTATATTACAAAGATGTGATGCCAACATGATAAATTTTGAGCATCTGTAGCTTTGTGATGAATGTCCATGATATCATTCTCTATACAGTTGATATTTTTTTCCTTCCCAGTTTTTAAAAAGACTCTCCCTTTCATTTTTATAACAGGAGAATACCAACAGTCATGCATATGAAAATCTGATGCTTCCAAGAGCTCCTTTTAAAATTTTTCCCTGCTCACTGAAAACCAATGGATGTCACTTTTCTGCAAAAAGAAGTTTTTCTTCCTACTAGAGACTCAGAGTGGGGACACCAAACACAAGTGATGATAGACATGTGAGCATGATTTTCAAAAGAAAACAGGGGCATTCTAATTAAACAGAGCAGTCTATAAGATGAACTTCGCATCAACGGATTAGATATAGACTTGAAAAAACTTTGCAATCACATGCCTAAGGTTACCTATGGTAACACATAGCTCACAGGAGATTGGAAATCCTGTTATTTATTCAATCACATTGTTTGCCATGGCAACGGAAGTGTAAACAGAATCAACACGCGGGCATTTGTTATAGGAGCTTCCCAGAGGTATCAGCTGGGGGTATTCACACATTAGGTACATTGTATGTGAATGTACTGATACTTAGACATGGCTGCAAACTGGTAAAGGAACCTAGAGGTTCAGTCGCTTCAGTTGTGTCAACTCTTTGCAACTCCATGGACCATAGCTCACCAGGCTCCTCTGTCCATGGGATTCTCCAGGCAACAATACTGGAGTGGGCTGCCATGCCTTCCTCCAGGGGATCTTCCCAACCCAGGGATCAAACCCATGTCTTTTACATCTCCAGCATCTGCAGCCTGGTTCTTTACCACTAGGATTTGATACCTAGAGGCTGTGCCTACTTCGAATTAGGCAGTTTTTTCTTGCCTTGAGACAAAGTTGAACTCAGATGAAGAAGCAGTTATTTCTCTTAGATCTTGAGACATCATGGGGGTTGGGGTGAGGCTTTATTCTCCTGCTCTCTGGCTCAACCAGACCCCTGACTTCTCTTTGGTGTCATACGGACACAATTGGAACCAAAGAGGCCCTGGACTCCAGACAAAGAGAGCAGCATTTCATGTGACGTGATGGTTAGGGAATACACATGCACGCCCGCATCTTAGCGATGAGGCCGTCAGGAATTTTTATCAAGGCCCCGTTTCCTAAGTTTCCTTCCAACATGATGAATCAAAGCTCAGCACCTCTAATTAAGGGTGACCTTCACTAAACATTTGGCTTTAGACTATTGGAGGAACATTTTTTTCTTCTTCCAGCGTAGCAGCCCAGACATCTTGGGACCAGCATAATGGGCTCCACATGCCTTCTCCATGGGGTCCGGCTCTGTGTGTCTCCCCCAGCCCCCACATCCCTGCCTCTCCATTACAGAAACAGCAGGAGGCTGCCAAAAGCTCAGGCCTCCAGGGCTGCCAGACCTCTGCATACCATCTGAAGATCAAGGGGCATCCATCTGCAGCATGATAATTTAAACCATCTCCCTGTGTACAAACACAAAGAAGAAAGGAACTGCAGGACCCGGCTCCTCTATAGATCCCAGACAGAGAAAGCACAAGTTGGTTCAACTTCTCTCGGAAGAACTGATATTTTCACAAACCCATAAAAGTTAATCCTCTCACTGCACCGTTACATTGACCCCATGCATTTGGCAAAATACAAATGGCCAGAGGGCTTTGAGGTCCCAGACCCTCAAAGGATTCTTCTTCAGCCTTTTCAACTGCCTCCTTTCTTCCCAACTCCCTGATGGAGTTTACTGAGATCAGGGTATTAAAAAAAAAAAACAAAAAACTTTTTAACAGAAAGGCAAAAAAAAAAAAAAAATTTGAACCATGCTAATACTAGAGTTTTCATCTCCGAAATAATCCCCAAGTTCAACTGTATTGGGGTCTCTTAAGAGTGAAATGCTAAATGAGTTAGATGGAGATGCTTTTCTGATCCCTGGGTTACCAAACCTTCTCCTTGGCCAGTGACGTCTGCACCAGGTTTGTCACTCGGGGGCAGGGCTGCCACATTCCCTTGCAAGTCCCAGGGACCAGGCAGAAAATCTCTGACTCAAGGAAATAGCAATGGGAGTTCCCATGGAAACCACCAGGGAGGGAAGCAGGAAGAAAAAACACAGAGCTAAAAGGATAACAAAAGAGAAAGCACAGCACTTATCCACATCTTTGCTTCCTAGGAGTGAAGAGGGAGATTCGGGTAGCCGGAGTCCATACAACCCTGGCTATACTGTAGTTGGTTTCAGTCACAGTGATACTCCAGACCTGGGTATCCTCACACTAGACAGCTAGCACCTCTGTCCTTCTATCTGATACAGACTTGGGGGCAAACATTAGCTCTATGGCAATACTTCCTTCCCCGGAGTCTTTGGAAATCCACAATCCCAATTTGGTCTTGTCCATGTATGATCAATATTCTTCACTTAATAATTATCTTTTCTACCAACTCATCCAAAAATTAGCCTTGCTATCAGATGTATATATATATATATATATGTATGTGTATATGTATGTGTATATATATATATATATATATATATATAACCTAGTTATTTTGAAATATTTCAGCTTAAGACAGTTTTGAAAACAGAGCCATCCAATCACCGCCTCTCTCATCCCTTGTTTAACTGTCATCACATCTGATACTTTCCTGTTCATTGTTTGTTCATTTCCATCTGTCTCCCTCACTGGGTTGCCCCACACTGAGAACTACCTGTCCATGTTGTTGCTGTTCAGTCACTGACTCGTGTCCGACTCTTTGCAACCCCATGGACTGCAGCATGCCAGGCTTCACTGTCCCTTACTATCTCCTGGAGTTTGACCAAGTTCGTGTCCATTGAATCAGGGATGCTATCCAACCATCTCATCCTCTGTTGCCCTCTTCTCCTTTTGCCCTCAATCTTTCCCAGCATCAGGGTCTTTTCCAATGAATCAGCTGTCCATTACAGATCTGTAAATGAATGAATGAATGGATGGTATGGTAAGATGCTGACCCAACCTGCCTTATGATGTAACCTGTGACACAGCCCAAGGGGTTTGGAGAGAAAAGATCACTTAAAGGAAAAAAGAAAATCACCAAGATTTCTAAGTTTTTTAAAACCATTTTTTAACATTTCCCACCTACAACACAGGTAGTCTTGAGCCCCCCAGAATTATACAAATTCAAGCTAAAAATCAATCCATCCATCGAAATAAAAACTGAGACACTGCTTTAGTGAAAACAGAATTATTTCCTGAGTGTTGTTTTATGAGCGGTTAAGAAAGAAAAAAAAATTTGTGAAGTAATGAGATTTTGGGGGCCAAGGAGACATACAATGAGTCTCCAAACATTGCTGTTCCTTGTCTTCCACTCTACACAGTCCTGGGAGGAGGTAAAGACCCCACAAGGACTCACAGAGATTCTGATTCAATACTGCCTCCCTGAAAGTGACAGACTAATTACGCAGGCTTTGGACAGGTCTTGGTAGGAGCTGTCTCCAAGCACATTTTTTCTTCCCTCCTTTGGTCAGTTTCAGTTCTAGATATTGAGATTCCCTGGTTGTTCAACCATCAGTAGACTTGGGGCAGGATGAAAAACCCAGACCCCTCTGAAGATCTGGAATGATTTGTGCGTCTGCATTTGGAAAGATTCATGACCCAGAGGTGGGTGAGCATCAGCCGGAGGCTCAGAAGGATTCATCTTGGTAAATTGTTTCTAGCAGCTCTGGCAACTTGAAAGCAGCAACCCTGCCAAGCTGGGTGAAACAAGCCTCTTGGATCTAGAGGACAGATGACAGAGGGTCCAAGGAGGTTGGATGTTTGGTTGAGCAAGGTGGTGGGGATGAATGGAGATGGAAAACCAAGACAGATTTCTGCCTTATTGCTTTCTTTGGATTTTTTTAAATTTAAAATTATTTTTGGGTGTGCTGGGTCTTCGTTACTATGTGCAGACTTTCCCTAGTTGCATTGAGCAGAGGGCTACTAGCAGTGCACGGGCTTCTCAAGGCAATGGCTTCTCTTGTTGTGGAACAAAGGTTCTAGAGCATGGGCACTGTAGTTGTTGTGGAATGTGGGATCTTCCCAGACCAGGGATCAAACGAACCTGTGTCCCCTGCACTGGTTGGTGGATTCTTATCCACTGTACCACCAGTGAAGTCCTGGGTGGTACAGTAAGTCCTTTTCTTACTGAAAGCACAGCATGGTGGTCAGGTTCTGGGGCAAAGCATTTCCAGACCACTTCTGGTCATCATGTGGGGGACCAAGAGGGTGGTACGGTGGGGATACCAGGTCCCTTTGGGTAACGGCCCCAAACTGGAAACAACCATAGTTTATGGTTATTTAATAACTTAGTCAATCTCCATAGGGGACTGACAAATGATGAAAAACAATGCAGGCAAGTATGTGTTAAAATGCAAGTATCTCCAAGGCACACTGAAATGCATGGTGAAGAATATTTTAAGTAACATTTAAAAACAACAGGGACTTCCCTGTTGTGGTCTAGTGGTTAAGACTTTGCCTTCCAGTGCAGGGGTGTTGATTCAAACCCTGGTCAGGGAGCTTAAGATCCCATAGGCTTCACGACCAAAAATCCAAAACATAAAACAGAAGCAATATTGTAACAAATTTAATAAAGATTTTTTAAATGGACCACATTAAAAAAAAAAACTTCTTTAACTGAGTTAAAAAATAAAAACATAAATAAATAATAAAAAGAGCATATATGATTTCACATGTATCCATCTAGGTATATAAAGCACATATACACACAAACTGTTAATGATGAATATAAGGAGAGATATGCAGCGAGGTCAGCCTTCAATTTCCACATTCTCTTTTCTGCCACAGTTCAGTTTTTGGACCAGACAGAGATATTTGGGATGCTGGTGATATTGTTATTTTAAACTCCTAAGAGATTATCTGGGCACTGAATTCATGCGCCTATTATTAGTTGATCTCTTTATATTTCCCTATACAAGATACACACAGCAATACCAGTAATTATTAAGACAATGAATGGAAACAGGAAATAAAGGAGTCCTTATATGAGATGAAGGACTCACAGGCTGGGGGCGTGTGGCCTGCTAGGGCCTTTCTGCAAAATAACCAGGCTTCCCCTGGGGGTTGCTTTGGAAGCACCTCATCCCAACTTTAACTCAGGAGTTCAGCTTTGAGAAATCTGGTGTAAGGAATTTACCCCTAAGGATTTATTCTGACTGACTTAGAAAAACAGTGATCTACACTGAAATCTGTTTAGGCAGTGTTAAAAGGGTAAAACAATTGGAATACTTTAAATATCCATCCGTGTGACTGAATAAGACATAATCATTATTGTTATCAGAAATAATTTCAAGTCAGGAAATGTTCAAAAAATGAAATTAAATGTCCAAAACAAACAAACCTGTGAAAACCTAGAAATATCATCTGGTTTTAACTTTGTACTGAATAAATATATATTGTTTATGTATACCTCTATGCGTGCCTACCTGCTAAATCGCTTCAGTCCTGTCTGTCTCTTTGAGACCCCTGCGGACTGTAGCTTGCCATGGGATTCTTCCGGCAAGAATACTGGAGTGGTTAGCCATGCCCTACTCCAGAGGATCTTCCTGATCCAGGGATCGAGCCCAGGTCTCTTGCATTAAGGCAGATTCTTAACCGTCTGAGCCACTAGGGAAGGTGGACCCTTAGGGAAGTCCCTGTTACATTCTTTACATGTTCTATTAGTTTCATAATCTGAAAAAACATGACCATAAATGTGCCCCTGTGTAATCTCAACCCTTGCAAGCTGCTATGTTTTCTTCCCTTTGGGCTTACGTCCTGATCTTAGGGAAGATTGATGTAGGACAGACTGATTGACGGCGGGGGCCTCTGGAGACACTGAGAAAGGTGATCCCATGGAGATTCTCTAAGCCAGGCCACGTGTGTTTACAAATGAATTTCCATGTGGCGCAGGGCAAATCAGGGTAGACGCATGTACTATATGTCCCTTTATTTAAAGTTCTCCATTTTAACCCAAGGTCTTTACGGCAAGTTTCTTGAAACTACCGCTTGCAGGTTTCCTTCCTTCCCAGGTGGATTCTCTCCCTTCCTTTTGCTTTCTTCCTCCTTTCCTCTTCTTAATCGATGCCACCTCCCCTGCGTGGAACGTTTTTGCTGTACGCCGGTACCAGAGCTTCTGCGGAGGAGTCTGGCCGCAGAGCGGCTGAGCATCCTCAATCAGACAAGCTGCCTCCCTGGCTCCCTCCAGGATGATGTCTTGCAAGGGAATTACATCTTCTCCTCCGCGATTGGCTGCCCGCTGGTCCACGATGCCCGCTCTGTTACTGTGCTCATCCACAGACCCCGCAGATTCTATCTGAGCCTGGGGAGGCGACAGAGGCGCGTCTATCAGTAATCTAATTCCGCACGCCTGGTGAAAGGAGCCAATATTATCGCGGCAAAGACGCGCCTCTTGCTATATTGATTTTTATATTAACCATAAAGGACAGCCGGGCCCCCGACGAGCGAGGCTGTGAAGGGAAGATAAAGTTCCCCCACTTCCCTCTTGGCTCGCAATTTGTGAATATTCTTCGGCTAAAATTCCTGCTTCGTCATGCCTGACAATCTCTCCTTTTAGGCCGGTGGGGTCCCCATTCTGTGTCCAGTGGCTCCGGGCCAATCTTCAGCTGATGGACTTAATACTTAGTCTTTCACGTTCCCAATCAGCCCAGGCTTGGGAAACTTAGCTGCTTCTGATGGATAGAATTTTTGGTCCCTGTTTCCCTTTATGTACATGGAGCCAGGACCTTACTGACATATTCGGCCTGTGGTTGATGTTTGCATTCTGCATTTTCCTCTAAGTGTTCTTCCCTGATGCTCTCCATGGTTCACCAAAAAAAAAAAAAGGAGGGGGGATAGTAGCTGGTCTGCTTGTTTCTTTCATTCCACCCCACTTCACCATCAAGATGCGAGACCCACAGGAGCAGGGACCCTGTCCAATGTGTTCACGGCTGAATCTGCAGCCCCAGAAAACGGCAGACACTTGAAAATATATGCGGAATGAGTGGATGAGTTCTGCGTTACTTTACATAATAATACTGCATATTTAACCTTCCCTGAGTCTGTTTCTCCTGCTTCTCATTTTCATGGCTATCTCCCCTTCCATATGGATGGAGCGGCAGGGTGAAGCCATCCATAGAAAAGTCAAGAAACCCTAAAGAAAACAGGAATGTTTCAGCTAGCAATGATTCAGTGTTTACTTATAATTGATGCACAAAATATTAAATAGAATAGCACCCCCTAGATGCTTCAGAAGGATTTTCTTGGGCAGGTTCTTGGTCCTGATTTCTTCCGGTCACTGAGGTTTTGCCAAACTCCCCGAGCCCCTGAAGTAAGCTCTTACAAGTGACCGGTGTGTGAAGAGATGAAGCCAGTCCACATCCCACAGAGAAGCCATATGTTGTTTTTTGCTCTCCAGCTTCATCATAACAGGGAATTTCCTCTTTCCCAGTGCATGCAGTGTTTGGAAAGGAGGTAGTCCAGTTACTTATTTCTGTGTGACAAACCATCTCCCAAGTTTCGGGCTTAAAACAGCATTTATTTTGCTCACAAATCTGGAATTTGGGCAGAGCTCAGCCACAATATTATGCCTCAGCTCCACAAGACAATGGTACAGGTAGATCCAATGCTGGAGATTAGAATCATTTTTTAAAATGATTTCATTTCTTTATTTTTGGCTATGCTGAGTGTTTGTTGCTTCCTGGGTTTTTCTGTAGTTGTGGCGAGTGGGGGCTGCTCTCTAGTTGCGATGCTTGGGCTGCTCATTGTGGTGGCTTCTCTTGTTGCAGAGCATGGGCTCTAGGGTGCATGGGCTCAGTAGCTGTGGTACACAGGCTTAATTGCTCTGCAGCATGTGGAATCTTCCCAGACCAGGGATCGAACCTGTGTCTCCAGCACTGACAGGTGCATTCTTTACCACTGAGCCAGCAGGAAAGCCCTAGAATCATTGAAAGATTCACTCACTTGAGTGGCCGTGGATCTATCAGCTGAACCCATCAGTTAGAACAGTCACAGGCAGCCTCTCCAGGTGGCTTGAGCCTCCTCACAGCATGGCAGTTCCAAGGACCAGTGACTCAGAAAAGACAGGGAGATGCAGGCAGAAACCACATCAGCTTTTGTGACTTGGTCTTCGTGTCACTTAGCATCACCAGTAGATTCCATCTGTCCTGTAAATCACAAGACTGTCCACATTCAAGGGGAATAGAAATAGCTTCCTCTTCTTATGGAGTAGTAAGGTTCTGGAAGAATTATGAGCTGGAACTACTACCGTGGCCTGTTTTGGGGGACTATACTCTGCCACACGAAATGAGTCAAGGTCCTTGCTTCCTACTACATAAGCCCACAGAGTCTCTGATAGATTTTCCATCACGTCTTCTATTCAGTTAAGAAGAGGCAATAGACCAAATGCATACTCTCTTCCAGATGGTCCTTACCTAAAAAATTTGAGGGACTTCCCTGGCAGTCCAGTAGTTAGGACTTTGCCTCCCAATGCAGGGGGTGTGGATTCAGTCCCTGGAGGGGCAGCTAAGGTCCCACATGCCTATTGGCAAAACACCAGAGTAGAAACAACAGAAGCAATATTGTAACAAATTCAATAAAGACTTCAAAATGGCCCACCTCAAAAAACACCTTGGAAAAAAAAGAAAAATGAGATAATTATAGATGTACATGAAGTTGTAAGAAATGGTACAGAGATGTCAGTAGACTCCACCAAGTTTCTCCCAATGGCAACATCTTACAAAGCAATACTGCTGCTGCTGCTGCTGCTGTCGCTTCAGTCGTGTCTGATTCTGTGTGACCCCTTAGACAGCAGCCCATCAGGATCCCCCGTCCCTGGGATTCTCCAGGCAAGAACACTGGAGTGGGTTGCCATTTCCTTCTCCAATGCATGAAAGTGAAAAGTGAAAGTGAAGTTGTTCAGTCATGTCTGACTCTAGTGACCCCATGGACTACAGCCTACCAGGCTCCTCCATCCATGGGATTTTCTAGGCAAAAGTACTGGAGTGGGGTGCCATTGCCTTCTCCGACAAAGCAATTCTACAATATCCCATCTGGGAAACTGACACTGATACAGTTCACCCGTCTCATGCAGACTCCCCCATGTTGTAGGCATGTGTCTGTGCTTGCATTTACTTCTACATGATTCTATCAACTTTATCAAAACTTTGTCACGTGTCTAGGTTTGTGTTGCCACCATCACAGTCAAGATAGAGTTCCATCACAAGGACTCTTCCCACTGCCCTTTTGTAACTTTTGATCAACCTCCTTCAAACACCACCCCTCCCTAAGCCCTGACAATCACTAACCCATTCTGTATTTCTGAAATTTTGTCTTTTCAAAAGTTTATTTAAGTGGAAGAATGCAGTACATAACCTATTGAAAATAGCTGTTTATCACTCAGGATACTTCTTTAGAGACTCATCCGAACTGTTGCATGTATTCACTCGTTCTTTTTCATGGCTGTGTAGTATTCTGTGGTATGGATGAATGACAGTTTGGTTAACCATCCCCCTGTTGACAGACATCTTTCCCCAGACTTTCAATTCATAAACAATGCCTTAAGGGCCAATGACACGGTTGGTTGTTGTTGGTTTGCTTGTTTCTTAAGAATGGCACCCTGAGCATCATGCCCCCCATTGGAAACCATAGTTGAAATTCTCAGATCTGTCTTCCAAGTCATATTTTTAAATCCCTGACAGCCTTATGGCAGGTTTTATTTTTCATCAATGATCCCTAATCAGTTTCTATTGCTGGCAACCAAAGAATCCCACTTGACACACCTCTACATGCAAGGGTTTCGCACCAACAATCCAAGAAATGGATATTGACAAATGTCTCCAATGTTTTGAAAACCTCTTTTTAAATCTCTTATTATCTTATCCCTTATAGCTTATTCACCTTCTGGATGTACTATCAACTGGACATTAAAAAGACAAAAGAGAATCAGCAAAATAACAAAAAAAAAGGAGGTACAAAATTCTAAATCTATTCAACCCAAGAAACATTTCAAGAAAAAGTCATGCTCCCCCAATCAACAAAAGTCAACCATAACAAAACTGACTTCCGTGGTTCTACAAAATGAAGATTGGTAGATACTCAGATACAGAACGAACAAAGTCAAAAAACAAGAGAGGAAAGAAAAACAGTTACAGGCAGAACTGGAAAATTTACAGGTGGAATCCCATGTGATCTTATATTTCACTGCAGCTTGACTAGTGAAATAAAATGAATTGATTTTATGACCAGGGCGATCCATCTGAGAAAAATACACTTAGACAGCCCACAAGAACAAAACCAGAAGTGTTTCTAACAATAACTTCGGGGCCCTCGATTTGAATAATTAGATCTTTGGGTACCATGATTAAAGAAAGTTATTTATTCTTTTCTTTTTGAATGTCTTTGAGATTCACCATCTTTACACTCAACAATCTTTTTTCTCAGCGCTATTGTTAATGTTTTCACCACTGAGAAACATCTAAGGTCTCACACAGAGCAGGACTTTTTTGTAAGATGGGAATCAAACACAGTGCATATTTGTTGGAGGTTTAACAAGGGAAAGTGCCTTCCCTGGAGGCTCAGAGGTTAAAGTGTCTGCCTGCAATGAGGGAGACCAGAGTTCAGTCCCTGGGTCAGGAAGATCCCCTGGAGAAGGAAACGGCAACCCCCTCCAGTATTCTTGCCTGGAGAATCCCATGGACGGAGGAGCCTGGTAGGCTACAGCCCATGGAGTCACAAAGAGTCGGACACGACTTCACTTTCACTTTCACTTTCTTTAACAAGGGAAAAGGCAGTGAGGTTTGTTGGTTTAGGCTGCCCAGGATTCAATATTCCTTTTAGTGACAGCACCCTGATTTCTTCTTTTTTAATGTATTTATTTATTCTTGGCTGCTCTGGTCTTCAGTGCTGCGTCCAGGCTCCCTCTATTTGCGGGGCTTGGGCTTCTCACTGCGGTGGCTTCTCTTGTTGCAGAGCATAGACTCTTCAGTGCATGGGCTTCAGTAGTTGCTACACATGAGCTCAGTAGTTGTGACATACGGGCTCTAGAGCACAGGCTCAGTAGTTGTAGCTCATACACGTAATTGCTCTGCAGCACGAGGAATCTTCCTAGATCAGGAATTGAACCTGTGTCTCCTGCATTAGCAGGCAGATTCTTTACCACTGAGCCACCAGGGAAGCCCCCCGATTTCTTATTACAGTAACTGCCTCTCTCTCATTGAGTGAGATTTAACAGAACTGCCAGGAATGTATCCTGTTCTCCCTCCACCAAAACAGAACACGTGAGCCATTCTTAGCCATCAGCCTCTCTCAAGGGATTGTGACTCTTGAGTGGAGTGAAGGTATGAAGTGCACAGATGTAGAGATGAGCCCTGGTAGGTTTCTGCTTACTAGGTTAGTAGCAGGAGTCTCATGTCTGGGTTTTACTGGTGGTGATGATCCTATTATCTTTCCTGGAATTACTTCTCTATTAGGTTAACTGTAAAGTTTCTGTTGTCAACTACCAAGGAGTCCTACTCTATGGAAGATCAGTGACTCAACATCTTAAACACCTTGTCTTATAACCATCATCACATCCACCCCTTACTGCTGCTGCTGCTGCTAAGTTGCTTCAGTCGTGTCCGACTCTGTGCAACCCCATAGACGGCAGCCCACCAGGCTCCCCTGTCCGTGGGATTCTCCAGGCAAGAATACTGGAGTGGGTTGCCATTTCCTTCTCCAAAGCATGAAGGTGAAAAGTGAAAGTGAAGTCGCTCAGTCCTGTCCGACTCTGAGCGACCCCATAGACTGCAGCCTACTGGGCTCCTCTGTCATGGGATTTTCCACGCAAGAGTACCGGAGCGAGGTGGCATTGCCTTCTCCGCCCCTTACTGCTAGGACATCTTAAGTCACAAAGGTAGGAAATCTGAGTCAATATGGATTTTTAAGACCTACTCAATTCTCATTCTTTTTTTTTAAATCTTTGTTAACCATCTTTTCTTAAAAAAAAAAAAAAATATTTGGCTGCACTGGGTCTTAGTTGTAGCACACAGGATCTTTTGTTGTGGCACATGGACTCTCTAGGTTGTGGCACTCGGGCTTAGCTGCCCTGCAGCATGTGGGATCTTAGTTCCCCGACCAGGGATCGAACCCACATCCCCTGCATTGCAAGGTGGATTCTTGACCACGAGACCACCAGGAAGTCCCCAACCCTCATGCTTGAGATGCAGACACAAGTCCTACAGAAGTGATGTGCCCTGGGTCATAGTGAGAAAGGAACCCATGCAGGGCTAGAACCCACAGCTTTAGATTCCTAGTTAATGCCTTTCTGGCAACTCTGCCTCTCACTGAGGAACGCAGTACTCCTATTTGAGTTTCTTTCCCAAATTCCACATAAGTACCTTCAGTTTCATGTTTGAAGGTTACTGTGCTATAGTGTCGGAGAAGGCAATGGCACCCCACTCCAGTACTCTTGTCTGGAAAATCCCATGGACGGAGGAGCCTGGTAGGCTACAGTCCATGGGGTCACTAAGAGTCGGACACGACTGAGCGACTTCACTTTCACTTTTCACTTTTATGCATTGGAGAAGGAAATGGCAACCCGCTCCAGTGTTCTTGCCTGGAGAATCCCAGGGACAGCGGAGCCTGATGGGCTGCCGTCTATGGAGTCACACAGAGTGAGACATGACTGAAGCGACTTAGTAGCAGCAGCAGCAGTGCTATAGTGTAACTCATCTCTCAGTGATCATTTAAAAATATTCCGTTAAAAATATATATCCCATCTATTGACAAACTCACAATTAAGTTTCTCCTGTCAATTAATTAAAGCTTAGACGAACAAAATGCTGCTTTTTTTTTAAACTTAGTTTTAAAAATGGCATGCAATTAGCTGGCAACAGACGTGATCTCAGCAGGGTTTCAATTATGCTATGGATGATAGTTCCCTAATTCAATACAAAGCTGTAATTAAGAATGTAATTAACTCTTGAAGTTGTCCTGATGTCATACAACACGAGATCACATAATGACCCTTGTTCTTAAAAAAAAAAAGCCTCTGGCGAGTCAAATTATTCCTCTGGGGGAGTGTGTGTGTTTTTACTTATCATTTAAGTACATAAAATAATTTCTAATGGGCCTTTAGCCAAGAGATTGGTTACATTTACAATGCCAGAGAAATACACACAACATAACTTTTCAAGCACCTGCTCCTGGGGATCTGGGGAACTAGAAATTTGGAATTGTTTCTCATGACTGATAAAGAGCCATTTGTGGTATAATGCAACAGGAGAGGAAACTCAAAAGGATTCCTGTAGGAATTTATCTTCAAACACAAGTCAAGCTTAACATCCCTTCCCAAACTTCTGTTCTGAATTCATTCCTGAATAAACTTTAGAGCTGGGACCATGTCTATTGCATTCACCACTGTCTCCTTAAAGCCAAACCCCAATGTGGCATATTGTGGATAATAAATACGTCTTGCCAAATACCATGAATCCACAAACATGCCACAGTGTCTATACAATATTTTTGGTGTCTTATCCAAGATCACAGAATAAATAAACAGCAGAGCCCAGATTGACTGGCTTTTGAAATCTCTACAATTTCCACTGACTGATAACCTTCATTCCCCCATAGAGCACTGTGGTTGCAAAAATCCCTAAGGGAATGATGGAAAAGGAAACAGAAGAAAAACACAGAGTATATCAAACTTTCTTTTAAGCTTATTGATTCACCTTTTATTTGTTGGTTAGTTTGTTTCTTGATAGATATGAGTCTGTCTACTTGTTTTATGTTTTATCATCTGGTATTTGAACATCAAGTACCATGATCTGGAACCCTAGAACACTTAATAAACATCTCTGGCTTGAAAAGATAAATTTGCAAGCAGTTGAGTTTGCTGAGTGTCTGTTCTTACTTCTTTTTATTATATAACCACATGGCACCCTGGGTTTCCTCCTGGCTTTGTTCCTCAAAGAAATCAGTTGAGAAAGGAGACAGTTTTGCTTAGAAAAAAAAATGAGTACGTTACTGCTCTTGGTACAGATTGAATAGAGAAGAAATAATTTACCCAGAAGACAATCATGAAACATTTGGTTTTGAGCACTTAAGAACTCCTACCTGGGATTTCAAGACGTGTCTGGGGAAAAGTTTAGTTTTTTTGAGCAAACAGAAAAATAAAATCAAGCCTTCAGAATATTTATGCAACTACATTTTAAAACACTTATCGGTGATAGCTACTCAAAAAATTCAGTTTAAATGGAAGTATGCCAAGGTGCCAGCTTTTGTTTTGGGTGATGGGTTCACAGGCGCTTAGTACACTATTAAAACATAACCAATTCAATTATTATATAAATACAGTGAGTCACACATGATGCAAAGAAGAAAGTATGTCATGGAACAAGAGTTACGATGAAGCCAATTCTGCACCTGTGGTAAAAAAAATTTTAAAAATGGAACAAAAATTAAACCAAGTTGCTGTAACATTAAAATATTTAATATAAAACAAGCAAACTAGAAACTGTTAACAGTAATGAGACAGAGACAATCTCTTTTGCTTCTGTATCAGTGGCTCATTGGAGGGTTTCATTCTAATTTGCACTGTGGTTGCTCCATGTCTCTAACATGCAGAACCACCAAGAGGGTTTCCCTGGCTTTCTAAAGCTGCATTTTTCTTGAATGTAAAGCCCAGCTTCCTTCACAGATTTCACACCTTTAGTTCAGGTCATTTCTAAAGATCTGTTCTCCCTTCCCTGGAATAGAGAAGGCATGTCTCCAAAATCAACTCCACATTCTCAAAGCTGTTTGTTGGGTCTGTTTGTAAAAGAGGGAAAATACGGAAACCAAGGAAGGCAGAGGAAGGGAAACTTGCCCCAGGAGCTTTGCCAGCAGAGCTGAGATGGACAGACCTCCCAGGGTCCCACATGCTCAGAGCTGCCCTGACCGAGGGCATAGCAGGGTCTATGGGATGTCCATAGGAACAGGGTCACTGATTCAGTGACAAAGAGAGAAATGTGCTCACATGACTGTGACGCTGTTCGGCATCAAGAAAAATTAATTAATTTTACAAAAGCATTCCTTTCCCTATTTGGACCTTTTTAAAACACAGATTGTCACCTGAAGGAAGGAGAGCTCCCTGTGGGCTATATTACATTAGTGTCCTGGAGCTGCTATAATTAAGTACCACAAAGTGAGTGCCTTACACAAACAGGAATTTAACCTCTCACAGCTCTGATGCCAAAAGTCCAAAATCAAGGTGTCAGCAGGACTCCTACTGCCTCTAAAGGCTCAGGGGCTGCTGTATGCCAGCCCTTTTTTTTATCTCCCCATGGTCCCCAGTCATCCCTGGCATTCCTTGGCTGGGAGGGGCATCCATCCAATCTCTGCCTCCCTCAGCACATAGCCTGTCTGTGTCTCTCTGTGTGTCCTTTCCTCTTCTTACCAGGATACCAGTCATTGGATTTAGGGTCACTTGACAAATATGACCCAATTTTAACTTAACTAACTATATCTGCATAGACTCCATTTCCAAACAGAGTCATATTCTGAAGTTCTCGGTGAACATGAATTTGGGGGAACACTATTCAATCCATTCCACCACCAAATTCTCCCAACAGTGGGCTGCCCATCACAGACCTTTAATTAAATGTGGAAGAATCAACGAGTCAGTGAGCTTTCTGCAAATGACATTCCATGGTAGCTTTGAACAGCCCCAAATTGAAAGTCTGAAAGTCAGCTGTTAATTCATGCCTTTATCCATTAAAACTTTTTTTTCCTTATAAACCACAAAAATCACCTGGAAAGCAAACACTCAGATTTGCAATAAGGACCGAAATAGAGAACACATTTCTTCCTTCTTTTCTCACTCCAGGGATGTTTTTGGCTCAAACAATAAGTGATTGAAGAAACAGATTTCTCCACTGAGCGAGATAAAAGTTCTTTGATCTCTGAGAGACTCTTGTTTGCTTTCTGCGCCAAGAGCTATTAAATAGATTCCAAGTTGAAGTGTCTCCCAGGGACCTAAGCATTTCTAGGGTTTCCCACCCTTTCTTCTCAGCTGTGAGTGATGGATTTAATCAATGTCTCAGACAACTTGTGGTATAAAGAGAATATCTAGCCTCAAACAAGGGGGCAGGTCTTTGTGTGTGTGTGTGTGGGGGGGGGGACTCAAAGATACTCTCAGGGGAAAAAATATAATAAAATAAATTAATCCCCATAGACTCAGCCATTTCTGTGCTCTCCTAGTTATAATTCACTTGTTCCATACACTATGTCTACACTGTAATTCTGCTCACAGAACCAATGCTATGAAATCCCTTACATATATAATAACAATAGTACCTAAAGGCCATTGCCAACCTCTCTCCAGTTTTCCTAATAGGATTCTAAGCTAACTAGTTACTCACTCTTCTCTTCTGGCCCAGGAGCCCCATTCTTCTCAGCTAATCTTTCGAACCTCAAGAAAGGAAACCTCAGTGTCTGTTAGCTCTGGCTAATCCACAATTTGGCCATCAGAAATGGCTTTGTTGTTGTTGTTTAGTTGATAAGTTGTGTCTGACTCTTTAAGACCCCATGGACTATAGCCCTCCAGGCTCCTCTGCCCATGGGATTTCCCAGGGACGAATACTGAAGTGGATTGTCATTTCTTTCTCCAGGAAATCTTCCCAATGCAAAGATCACACCTATGTCTCCTGCATTGGCAGGCAGATTCTTTACCACTGAGTCACCAAGGAAGTCCCAAAATGTGCTTGATTTCTTCTCCACAGAGACAGAGAATAGCTTGTCAACATAACTGGTCAGTTCTGATCTCTGGGAAAAGAAGTCTTACTGCTCTGGGTCTCTGGTCCTCCTTCAGGAGACTATGTGCAGGTTGGCAGAGTGGATGGGGATTCCCAGCTCAGAGACAGAGAGCCTGGTGCCATTTAACATCATAGAGTGACCCTGGACCAGTCACTCAGCTCTTCTGTGCTTTCCTCAGGGGCTGGCTTTGAAATGAAATGATATCATCCACCCAGGAGTCAGGCAGTGCAGGTAAAAACGTCAGCTGTTAGTGACAACAGTGATCTCTGAAAATGCAGCTCTGGGATGAGCTCCAAAAGGGCTCACCCTACACCTCCCCTGGGTTAAACACATCTCCCCCATTTGCTGGGCCTGCCTCCTGGCCCGGAGCATAACAGGAAGCCCAAGAGGAGGCAGTTGGGAGTGCCGAGGTTCACTTCTTCCTCTCTCAGCTCCTCTTCCTCCCATGAGGTTAGGGAGTAAGTGGAGGGTTGAGGATCGGCCTGGATGTGTGACCTGTGTGGCCCTTTTACTGGGCAAACATAACAATAAAAGAAACGGCATGCCTCCTCCCCAACCCCGGTTTGCAGGTGGCAAGCCTGCTGCAGTCAGAAACCATCTTTGATTCTATTCAGTGAGAACCAGACTGAAAATGAAGGTTTACCATAACAATGACCATCAACCAAGAGAGGAATCTGTTTTTAGGAGGCCAGAAACCAAGGTATCAGCAAGGTTGGCTCCTCTTGGAGGCTTTGAGTGAGAATTGTTTCTTTCCTAGCTCCTGGTGATTCCTGAGAATCTCTGGTGTTTCTTGACTCACAGATGCATCTATCTTAACTAATTGCATCTACAAAGACTCCATTTTCCAATAAGGTCACCTTCTGAGGTCCCAAGTAGACAGGAATCTGGGGGTATGGAGGCACTACACTTATTACCACAGAAGGCAACCCAGAAGAAATCAGAACCAAGAGAAGGATGGAGGACTCTCAGAGGTACCCTTTGGGTACCTGGATCCAGCTATACCTGCAACCAACACCACTATCAAACTCTGTGAATGACGAGTCCATCAGGTTTCATGGACCCCTTTCAAAGCAGATTGGAGTTGGATTTCTGACACATGTAACTCAGAATCCTGATTAAACCAATCTGGGATAAGCTTGGAAGGAGGCCAAGGGATGCAGTTCAGCTTCTGAGTTCCTGTCACCCCTGGCAGAGTAGAGCCAACTACAGCATGGAGACATGCTCCGTAGTGGTTTGGTAAAGGCTGAGAATGCAGTGTGGCTCGCAGAGAAGTGGGGCATCACTGGACTCTCTTGGGTGAGAAGGTTGAGTAGGTAACCTGGTCAATAAGGGTATCTCCAGGTGAATTATCACCTGTAGATAATGCAGATGCAGCTAAGCAGGCAGCTGTACCTGTTCCACAAGGGAGAGTAGGGGAAAAATCATGATGCTGGATGTACAGTGGAACTGAAAAGTGAAAGTGAAAGCAAAGTCGATCAGTCCTGCCCGACTCTTTGCGACCCAGAGCCTATAGCCTACAAGGTCCCTCCATCCATGGAATTTTCCAGGCAAGAGTACTGGAGTAGGTTGCCGTTTCCTTCTCCAGGGGATCTTTCTGACCCAGGGACTGAACCCGGATCTCCAGCATTGCAAACAGATGATTTTACCATCTGAGCCACTGAGGATGTACAGTGGGTGAGTAAAATTCAGCTCTGGGCAAACCTAATCAACCTGATCAATGTTTGGTGGTGGTGGGGAGGGGTGGTTAGCTCTGTTACCATGGCAACAGGTTTGGACTTGTACATTTAGAAAACAAAAGTAGACAAGAGAGCCAGAGACATGGGCCCTTTTCTTACCATCCCTGTTGTATCATTTTCATTTAGGGCCATTGTAGCGGTTCCCTGCCAGGCACATTAAATGGTGGGGGCGGGGGAAAGCCCAGCATCTGGTACACTGAGTAGGTAACATCTCAAATCCCATAATTACCCTGAGTATTGGGAGGAATACAATGGGAAGAAGACAATGCTGCCTATGACATTTGCATTCTGCTTGTGTGTGTGTGTGCGCACACGCGTGATCAGTCATGTTTGAATCTTTGCAACCACGTGGACTGTAGCCTACCAGGCTCCTCTGTCCATGGGATTTCCCAGGCAAGAATACTGGAATGGGTTGCCGTTTCCTTCTCCAGGGGATCTTCCCGACCCAGGGATTGAACCTATGTCTCTTGAGTCCCCTACATTCCCAGGTGAATTCTTTACCACTGTACCACCTTAGCTCAGTTAATAAGTGATGGCTGGAAAGTAGACTGGACCACCTTTGACCAGTGCATTTGAGTCTGTTGGTTGGAACACCTGGCAAATGGGGATGACATCAAGGAATGAGCAGGCTTCCCGTGCCTGGGTCTGACTACTTATCTCTGTGGCCATGTCCTGCATTTATGAGTATAAATCATATTAATATTATTCTGTTAACATTATGAGAATCAATCAATATAGAGAGTTAATAACAGTACAGTTGACCCTTGAACAACATAGGGATTGGGGCACTGACCCCTTCATAGTAAAAAACCCAGGTATAACTTAGAATCTGCCTTTCATATCAGTGGTTCCTCCAAATTTGAGGACTGAATCCTTGGATTCAACCAAAGTCTGGACCATCTACTATAGAATTTACTACTGAAGATCATTAGTGTATAAGTGGACCTGCAGAGTTTGCACCTGAGTTGTTCAAGGGTCAACTGTATTTAAAAATACAATTTAATAGCATTAATTAAATAGCATTTACATCATCACGTAATTAATGTAAATGATTAATAATAGTATTCGGCAGCAGCAACATTAAAATGTGAAGACTTGTTCTCCAATGCTCACAGCAGCACTATTGACAATAGTCAAAAGGTGGAAACAGGGACTTCCCTGGTGGTTCAGTGGTTAAGAATCTGCCTCACAATGAGGGAGACTTGGGTTCGATCCCTGGGCAGGGAACTAAGAGTTCATATGCCTCGGAGCAACTAAGCCCGAACGCCACAACCACTGAGCACCCTCGCCACACCTGCAGTCCGTGCGTCGTAAGGAAAAGACCCCATGTGATGCCACAAGGATCCCGAGTGCCACAACTGAGACCCGATGACGCCAAACGAATAAGCTAATTAATTTTAAGAGAGGTGGAAACACCCAAATGTCCATCTGATGGGTGGATAAACGAAGTGTGCTAAATCCACACAATGGAATATTATCCAGTCATAAAAAGGGACGCAAAAGTGCCACATGTTACAATAGGGATGAACCTCGAAATCGTTATGCTACACAAAAGAAAGTCTACATAAAGGTCACGAGTTGTATGAATCTTTCTATAAGAAATACCCAGGAGCAGCAAATCCACAGAGACAGAAGGTAGATTAATGGGTGTCAGGAGTTGGGTGGGGGACGGGGGACCGGGGAACGAGTGGTCATGGATATCCATGGTCTTCTAGGGTGAAGAAAAACTTCTGAAACTAAAGAGAGGTGATAGTTACACACACACTTGATGCCACTGAATTGTACATTTTTAAAAGGTTAATTGTATGTTGTGAGAATTTCACCTCAATTTGAAAAACTGCACGTGTCAGTGCTTATACTGTGTGCTATGAATTTCAGGCTGACAAAGATCCTGAGACTCTGTGAGGAGAGGTAATTTACCAAATGTCACAGAGGTAAAAAGAAAAAAAAAAAAAAAAAACAAGATGCACATCCTTCTCTTCTTCTGGCTCCTGATTTCTGGGTGTGACTCCCAACACAAAAATTCAGGGCAGCTCTGAATCCACACCTCTTCCATCCAGCCCTGCTGTGCCATGTCTCAGAGGGAACAGATGACAACATAAGTGGGAGGGACCCTTTCCTTGCTTGAGTGAAGACCCCCTCAAGTGTCTGCTGGGCTTTCTGTCATCACAGATCCACCAAATGTTCCAAAAGACTTGTCGCCTCCCAGCACAAGGATGACAATGATCTCTGTCACCACAGCTGGAGGAAATGGCTTTTCATCACACTTTTTAAATGCCATCTTCCTCTATGGGGGCCAAGAGAGGCAAGGTATTAGACCTATGAGCTAATTAGTTCACATGAAGGGAAGATTCCTAGCATCTCCTGCAGAGCTGTCCACAGAGCCTCTGAAGACACCAGGGAACAAATCTAAAAATCCACCCCCTGAGGATAAGAATGGCAATTAACAGGCTCCCATCTGCCCCATCCTCTCTGTCTGCTTCCTACTGCAGAGATGGCAGCCTCTCTGAGTTCACACCAAGACACACTTAACATTCTTCCTGTCCTTCCATCCATCCAGCAAAGCTTTCTTGAGCACCGACTTGCCCAACAAATTCAGTCTCTCTTTTGTACACTGGCCCCTATGTCCTTTTGGTTACCTTCCTCAGGACCTGTTGGACCAGAATACCAAAAAGGGAATGAATTTCCAGAGCGTGATTTACAAGATCTAAAAAGAAAAAAAGGATTGGAGGAAAACAGGATGTTTGATAAGACTCAGAGACACACAGAAGAAACCAAACTCATTCACTGAGGTTTAAGTGGAGGAGGAAATTGCCTGAGCTCCTGAGATGGAAAATGGTGGGAAATTTCCAGAGGGCAGTGCCCTAGTCCACAAGACCCTGGATGTAAGAGCTCAGATGATGTCAAGAGAGCCCTCTAGGCTGCTTCCATCTGGGTGGGCACCAGTGGCTCCAAGATTCACACCCCAGGTGAAAAAAATGCATTTCCTAATTGTTGCAGACCAAGTCCCAGGACTCTTATTCGTTGCCTCTGATTGGTCCCACTCTGAGACGCCACCAACCCATAAACAAGTCACTAACTCCTATGAGATATTTCACTCTCATTGGCTGGGCTGGTCATGTAGCTGCCCCCAGAGCTTGGGCGTTAGAACCGTCATACTGAGGGACTTAGAACAAGAAGGGACATTACCACAGACACACCCCCCACCAAGAGGTAATGATTTATTGTAAAGCGGGCAGTGACTTCTGGGTAAGGAAAATCCACTAAGGTGAAGGAGTGGGTGGGAAGGAGGGCATTTCACACGTGACCCAGACTCACAAACCAAGGGCATGAGGTTAACAGAATTGGAGAATCTGGAGTTCTTCAGAATCCTGATGTCAGCAAGAAATGCACCAGGAACATTCATTTCAAAAAGAAACGGAAAAGTCAAAATGCCATTAAGAGATAATACAGATTTTGCTTTCCTTAATTATTAATAGACATCAAGGAATAATTTAGAGTTATATTAAAACTGGATGAAGGAGTTCATAATACATTTGGGTCACAGGAGATTATGGAAATAGCTGGCCTCATTTTCATGTCACCTGATAGAAATTTATCCTGCAAAACAATTGTGAAATGTAATAATGTACATTAAAATATGGGCCCCTGATAGCTTTGTTATTTTTTTTCCAAATTATGAGAGCTGGAACTTACAGCTTTATGTTCAGATGATTTGAGCATCTTAATATCAAATTTAAGAATGTACTCAAACATTCCTAAATTTCTAAGACACATTTCATCCCCCAGGTGGGGTGAATATTTGTACATTTGATAACTCAGCATCCTGTCTATCTCCTTGATAGCACCCTAGTGGGGAGGATATAACCCCTCCTCCATTCCATCCAGTCTATGTGAAAAAGTAAGTCCACCAGCCTGCCAGGATCCCTGGAAGCTGCCTTCCTCTTATGGTGCCATATACCCAGTGGTGGGCATGTGGTCCAACTGTGATCAACTGGATAGATTCTAGTCAAAGCCTTTGAATCTTAAAGATACCAGAAAGAAGGGGATTATTCATTCCAGTCACAGTGAAAGATTTCAATTCCTTCCTTCCTTCAATTTCTGTAATAACAATTTGGCATTATCCATCATCTCCTCAATGCCAAGGGCCAACCCATATCCTCTTTGCTTACAATAGCCAGAGCTGTTACTTTGCTTATAGTCAAAGAACCCTAGCTCACCCAACAGTTAATCAAGCTGAAGCATCCATACTTTTCCAACATACCAACTATGTCACCACATTTGAATAGACAGGACTGTGGAAGAAGGAGGGAAAAAAAGCACATCTCCGACTTCTAGAAAAATTTAACTTTTGGAAAACCCTTTTCTGAGCCCTTTGGGGCCACTATAACAAAGCAGTTCAGTCTAGACAGCTTATAAACAACAGGCATTTATTTCTCCTGGTACTGGAGGCTGGCAGTTCAAGATCAGAGGGATCCATGGCTAGCTTCTGGTGAGTTTTCCCCATTGTCCACATATGGTGGAAGAAGCTAGAGAGTTTTACGAAACCTCATTCATAAGGGCACTAACCCCATTTGTGAAGGCCCCACCCTCATGACCTAATCACCTCCCAAAGGCCCCACCTCCTAACACCATCAGCTTAGAGGATAGGGTTTCAATGTTTGAATTTTGGCTGTATGCAAACATTCAGGCCACTGCAGCCCACACTAATTCTTTCATTTCTGCTTTTCTCCCAAACCTCAGTCATAATCCACTTAATACATGGGAAAACTGTGGTTGAGTTCAAGTGAACAAAGTCCTCTTCTTATAAGTCTTTCTTGAAGGCTTCAGAAACCAGAACACTAATAACAATTACCTACTTGCCACAGAAATCCTGTGTCACGTAAACATTACACTTCATACAATCATTAGATCTTTCTTTAGCCTTTCAAAAAAAAAATTACAAAAGGAAAAGCAGAAACCTCCAAACTGCACAATGGAATTTCTTCACAAGGCAAAGAGGTGAGTGTTCTAAGTTGACATCTTTACTTCTAAACCTTTTAAATTGAAGTCAATAGGACAGAAGCTTTTCTTGGATTTAAAAAGAAAAAAATCTGCATTCATGGCTGGAAAATGATACTTACTGTTACTGGTACCAAATAGGACACTTTGGGATGGATACAGGCTTAGACAGACTTCATTAACTGCACACGATGAGAGGTTCTGAATGCCTGAATTAAGTCTCAAGTAAACCCTGACAATAGATTACTGACTCTTTGAGATCATTCTAAAATAAGAGTCACATCACAGTTAGGAACATCACCAGGCTACTGTCGGGTCAAGACACTGTCCACAGGAGCAAACATAAATGTTCAGGATCAAACTGGACATTCCTGCCAGCAGTCAGCATAGTCTTCAAAAATTTCCAGACACAGAAGTTGGCATTACATTTTCTCTGAAATAGGCTGGGGGAGTCTTCTTAACTTAAGCAATTTGCAAATGGCAACTCTTCAGATAGCTGTGGGGAGGTCTTGTTTTTAATCACCAGCCAATTCTTCCATTAGAGCATAAGATAATGATGTTTAAATGTCATCTAATGCCCACTGTTTAACAGCTGTGGTTTCGTCATTCCGGATAATTTAATTTTTAACAAAAAAAAAAAGCCACAGAAACCACAACATGAAGCCGCAGAATGATCTAAAGTTCAGTGAAAACTTGAAGTTTTAAGATTGCATTCAACTCTCAGACTTGATAGTAACTGCAGGATTCAGGCCTTCTGGGGGGGCTTGGGCAATCTGGGGAAAAGAATGGTCAAGATGGGGGCTATACAGGGACTTCCCTGGCGGTCCAGTGGTTAAGATTCCACGCTCCCAATGGAGGGAGCACAAGTTCAATCCCTGGTTGGGGAACTAAGATCCTACATGGCCCATGGCACTGCCAAAACATAGAAAATAAGGAAATAATATTAAAAGACAGGGGCTATACGCAAATCATTAAAGCGTTATCTGCTTTTGTCTCTTTCTCCTTACTAATAAAACCCTCACTCTTGAGACTGAGATATCACATATGATGCTTCCAAGGAAGGGTTGGTTTCAAGAATCGGATGAAGGCAAACCCCATGTCCCATCCTTTGCTGGGGATGAACCCACTGGCCATCAGCCCTCCTCTTAGCCCCCATCCATGACAACTCCACACTCTGCGCAATGGTTCGCATCATTGCCAGATTAGAATGTGTCCTTCAGCCACATTCCACATTCAAACCAGCCTTTCTTCCCATCCATGCTGCCCTGTTTAAGGCACGCTTTGTAACCCAACTGGCCAGATTCACTCTTCTCCACCTCTGAATCTTCACGTCTAGAGGATCTTTGAGTGGAAACTGTCTGAAGTGACCATTGAAGCAAGACTTTTGAAATTTGCAAGAAAAATTTCCCATCATGGTTCCATGTCTGCTGATGCTTTCTCCTCAAACAGATTATATTCCAGGCTTCCAGAAGGCTGTTTCTAATGTTTACACACACTCACGTATGTGCACGCACAGACAACACTCTCTCCCAGGTACAATTTTAGCAAATGCCATTTCTGCATCCTTACAGAGGCTCATACATCCCATATTTGCTCTCAGGCAAAGAAAAAAGAATAAGATGCATTTGCAAAAGAAAAGGGACGTGTTTATCCTCTCCACAACTCTGGGTCAAGAAGCAACAGTTAGAACTGGAACAATAGACTGGTTCCAAACCAGGAAAGGAGTATATTGTCACCCTGTTTATTTAACTTATATGCAGAGTACATCATGCAAAATGCTAGACTGGATGAAGCACAAGCTGGAATCAAGACTGCTGGGAGAAATATCAATAACCTCAGATATGCAGATGACACCACCCTTATGGCAGAAAATGAAGAAGAACTAAAAAGCCACTTGATGAAAGAGAAAAAGGAAAGTGAAAAAGTGGGCTTAAAACTCAACATTCAGAAAACTAAGAACATGGCATCTGGTCCCATCACTTCATGGCAAATAGATGGGGAAACAATGGAAACAGCAACAGACTTTATTTTGGGGGGCTACAAAATCACTGCAGATGGTGACTGCAGCCATGAAATTAAAAAGACACTTACTCCTTGGAAGAAAAGTTATGACCAACCTAGATAGCATATTAAAAAGCAGAGACATTACTTTGCCAACAAAGGTCCGTCTAGTCAAAGCTACGGTTTTTCCAGTCATGTTTGGATGTGAGAGTTGGACTATAAAGAAAGCTGAATGCCAAAGAATTGATGCTTTTGAACTGTGGTGTTAAAGAAGACTCTTGAGAGTCCCTTGGACTGCAAGGAGATCTAACCAGTCCATCCTAAAGGAAATCAGTCCTGAATATTCATTGGAAGGGCTGATGCTGAAGCTGAAACTCCAATTTTTTGGCCACCTGATGTGAAGAACTGACTCATTAGAAAAGATCCTGATTCTGGGAAAGATTGTAGGCAGGAGGAGAAGGGGACAACAGAGGAAGAGATGGTTGGATGGCATCACCGACTCAATGGACATGAGTTTGAGTAAACTCCAGGAGTTGGTGATGGACAGGGAAGCCTGGTATACTGCAGTCCGTGGGGTCACAAAGAGTCAGACACTACTGAGCAACTGAACTGAACACGACTTCTCAGAACAAAAACTGCATCAGCTGACTTTTATACATAACAAAACACCTCAACACTTACTTGGCTCAAACCAATGGCTGGAATATTTATTTTTTTAATATTCTGAAGTATGATGGTGGGCTTCCCAGAAGATGCAGTGGTAAAGAATCCACCTGCCAATACAGTAGGCACAAGAGATGCAATTTCGATCCCTGGGTCAGGAAGATCCCCTGCAGGAGGAAATGGCAACCCGCTCCAGTATTCTTGCCTGGAGAATTCCATGGACTGAGGAGCCTGGTGGGCTACAGTCCATGGGGTCACAAAGACTGGGACACATTGAGCTTCACACACACACAGTATGAAGCTTTTAGTTTCTTCTTCTGTTTTCTTTTTGACCATGCTATGTGGGACGTGGAATCTTTGTGCCCTGACCAACGATCAAACCTGGGTCCCCTGCCTTGGAAGCATGGCATCTTAACCACCAGACCAACAAGGATATTCCTGGTCAGGGTATTTAGCTCATGATTTTGGGCTCTGCTGGGCTCATGCATCGGTCTGCAGTGACTGTCAGGCTAGTTGGGACCAGCTGGTCAAGAGTAACCTCAGCCAGGAAGAGATCCTCTCTGGCCTCTCACCTTCCAAAAGGTTCCAGGAGAGAGGTAGATGCATGCAAAATCTCACAAGGTCTCAGATCCAAACTGACAGGCACACCATCACTCTGATCACGTTCTCTTGGCCATCACAAGGCCAGCCACATTCGGGTGTAGGGAGATGAGACTCCGCCTCGGGACAGAAGAGGCTACAAGGTGGTGCACTTGCCAGAAAGTAAGGCGAGCAGTAGCCGACTCTGCAATCTACTGTGACAACTAATGATGCAAATAAATGACCCACGTGCAGACTTCCCCTGATGCCTAAGGTTCAGGACCGACTTCACATCCTTCTTTGTTGTTGTTCAGTCACTCAGTCATGTCCTACTCTCTGCAACCCCATGGACTGCTACATGCCAGGCCTCCATGTCCTTCACTATCTCTCAGAGTTTGTTCAAATTCATGTCCATCGAGTTGATGATGGCATCCAACCATCTCATCCTCTGTCATCCCCTTCTCCTCCTGCCCTCAATCCTTCTCAGCAGTGAGTTGGGTCTTCCCATCAGGTAGCCAAAGTACTGCAGCTTCAGATTCAGCATCAGTCCTTCCAATGAATATTCCTTTGATTTCCTTAGGATTGACTGGTTTGATCTCTTTGTTGTCCAAGGGACTCTCAAGAGTCTTCTCTAGCACCACAACTCAAAAGCATCAGTTCTTTAGCACTCAGTCTTCTTTATGGTCCAAATCTCACATCCATACATGACTACTGAAAGAATGACTTTTAATACATTTAATACATTAAGTCATTTTAATACATTGTCTAGGTTTATCATAGCTTTCCTTCCAAGGAGCAAGAGTCTTTTAATTTCATGGTTCCTGTCACCGTCTGCAGTGATTTTGGAGCCCAGAAATATAAAATCTGTCACTGCTTCCACTTTTTCCCCATCTATTTGCCATGAAATGATGGGCCCCTTTCTGCTAATCAGTAACTGGATGAACAATCATGCTTAGGTTGTCCAATGACTACACAGCCAGGAGTCATTTTTAGAGACCAGCTTGAAATTTTGCAGCAGGTATAACTATGATTGCTTGCCCTCTCTTCCCGAAGGAAGAAAACGCTGGAAGTCAGGGTCAGAATCATCGGATCTCTGTGTTGTTTTACCCTCAGAATATAGGCCCCTGAACTCCCACCATGAAAAATCGGAGGGGCCGCTTTGGGAAGGAGGGAAACACAGAGCTGACCTGAGACTGGGTTGAAGCCACCAAAAGCTTGAACCTGTTATCACTGGTAAGTTTTGTATGCCTGCTACATAGTATCCTTTTGTTTAAGAACAAATTTCCTTTTGCTTAAACAACAGGTACACAGAATGATTCTTTCTATTCAACACCCATAAGAAGAAACTTGAACCCACATGGTCTAGTCAAATAATACAATTTGGACTTCATCAATGCCCTCGAAGCCAACTAATGAATGGATACAGGTCCCAAGGCCTTGAAAGGCAAAGCTGTGTTCTCTTCTGCCTCTTTTCCCATCTCTGATTTATTGGTTCCCGCTCAGGTTGGAGAGTATCAGCTTGAAGGTGGGGAGGGGGGTCCCCCTACTGTTGTAGGGTCCAAAAGTGCTTCCAAAGGTATTGACGAAGGCACTTTATTTGGAGGTATTTATAAATGGAGGGCTTCCCTGGTGGCTCACTTGGTAAAGAATCCACCTGCAATGCAGGAGACCTGGGTTCAATCCCTGGAATGGGAAGATCCCCTGAAGGAGGGCATGGCAACCCACTCCAGTATTCTTGCCTGGATAATCCTCATGGACAGAGGAGCCTGGTGGGATGCAGTCCATGGGGTCCCAGAGAGTTGGACATGACTGAGCAACTAAGCACACATTTATAAATGGATATAGGAAGGTGACCAAGAGGTCTACCAATGAAGTTTTAAAAAGAGGTTCTTGAAATAGCTTATCTGGATCAACCCCACCCAACTCTAGACCAACACTCAGCCCACGAAACTTCAGTGCAATAAAGCATTTCACAAGTATGGAGTTCCAGGTTTGGAAGCTTGGGCATTGCATCGTGCAGGTATGTTTCACTTCTCAGTTACAAACTTCTTAAGGAAGTGTCTGTGCCGCTCAACACTCTGCTCCCCTTTAGCACTCCCTACAGCAGTAGCCTGTACAAAGTAGATCCTCAATAAATTTCTTAGCCAGTTTGTGACACAAGACACATGATACCTCTTGCCTTGGCTTGACTAGAGTGAATTACATCTTCTGGACAAACCAAGGGATTTAAGCTCCCAAGGGCATTTAGAGACATGCCAGAAGAACAAAAATGTCAATCAGAGGAACCCCTCTGAGAACAGGGTCTCAGAGCTGCAAAATGACCAAGAAATCTGATTTTGCATGTACCGCCACTGCTTGCCTGCAGAACATTCGTAACCCCATTCAACATATTAGACAAGACAATAATATGACCAGCCAGCCCTACAGATGACGCTTGTCACTTCCTTCCACAGGCTCTGAGATCATTTGGTACCAACAACATAATACAAAGAATAAACTGTTTTCTCCCAGACTCCTCTGACAGGCACTTCGCTAGGTCCCAGGACATCAATGTCAGGTTCAAAGATGGGTGAGTCTTTGACACACCCAAGTGCCATCACTTACTCATTGGTTAGCCACCTCAGTGGGTACCATTCAGACTGGGCATCCTCTGCTGGGTCTATTCTACATCTGTTTACCAAATCAAGGCAAATTAAATGGACCCCTTTCCTCTGATCCTTGTGATTTTCTTTTCTCTTTTGGTGGTGATGGTAGTATGTGAAATCAAATAGATTTAAAATATAGATACTACTATCTTATACAGGCTTGCATGCCTACTCAGTCATGTCCAACACTTGCAACCCCATGGGCTGTAGCCCACAAGGCTCCTCTGGTCATGGGACTATCCTGGCAAGAATAGTGGAGTGGGTGGCCATTCCCTTCTCCAGGGGATCTTCCTGACCCAGGGACTGAACCTGGGTCTCTCACACTGTAGACAGATTCTTTACCACCTGAACTACCAGGGAAGCCCCCTGATGGATTTAAGTGACAGTGATGATGCAATGAAACACTCAACTCATGTCTTTCATTTCCTAGCAAGTGTCTTTGAATCAAATTCTTTTTCCCTCTGGGTGAAGAATAGATTTTCCCCCCTTTCATTTGCTTTTTCTTCTTTGTTTTGCAAAATATAGTAGGTGTAAAACTTATATATAATATATGCATATACACATACACACATATATATATATATGCATGCTAAGTCGCTTCAGTTGTGTCCTTCTCTTTGCAATGACCCTATGGATTGTAGCCTGCCAGGCTCCTCTGTCCATGGGATTCTCCAGGCAAGAATACTAGAGCAGGTTGTCATTTCTTCCTCTAGGGGATCTTCCTGATCCAGGGATCAAGCCTACATCTCCTGGGGGTGATCTCTAGCATTTGGAGGCAGACTCTTTACCACTGAGCCACGTGTGAAACTCATCATCTTTTAATTGATGGCCAGTTCTTCGAAAATCAAGGCAAGGGACTTCCCTGGTGGCCAGTGGTTGGGACTCCATGCTTTCACTGCAGGGGGCATGGGTTTGATCCCTTGTTGGGGAAATAAGATCCTGCCAAAAAATAGGAAAAAAATATGGCAAATACCCAGGTTCTGGGAGAAATATGGTTCCCAGGGGCAGAAGCATGACAACATCTTGTGAATGCTGGGGCCAGAGGAAAAGAGAACCACACTGGACAGGCTGGTCACAGAATAAAAAAATGTTTAAAAAGTCTCTGGATGCAAGTCAAGGGACTCTTAAAACAGGGAGACATTTCTTTTTTCCATGCAAGGCTTTATTGGGACTCCTGCTGCACAGAGGGGAACAAGAACAAATAACAGGTTCCCTTACTCCCTCACTCCCTAAGTGGGGGAGCTGGTTCCTTATATGGATTAAAGGTAAGGGTGTGCTGAGGGGTTGGGCCAGAGGGATGGCTTAGGCAGTCTGCCCACCCCTTAGGTGGTGTTGTGTGCATGCTCAGTACCCTGCTTTTCCTTGGTGGTGGTGGTGGCTTAGTCACTAAGTCATGTCCAACTCTTGTGACCCCATGGACTATAGCCTGCCAGGCTCCTCTGTCCATGGGATTCTTCAGGCAACACTGGAGTGGGTTGCCATTTCCTTCTCCATGTTTTTGCTTAGGGAGATTATCTTTTCATCTTTATTTATTTAGCTGCAACATATCTTAGCTGCAGCACCAGCACATGGAGTCTTAGCCACTGAACCACAAGGAAGTCCTGGAAGACTTGTTTTAAGGGTCATCTGTGGACCCCAACACAGAAGCATGGCAGGAACCGGAGGTAAGGATGTGGAAATCAGCTGGACAAGCCACGACTGGCTCCGGTCTCTCTGTTCTGCTCTGTTTCCATCTCTATTTCACCCTTGACTCTGGCTGTTTCTCTCCATGCTCTCGGTTTTCAAGCTCCAGCCCCACCTCCAACCACTTCCATCTTCCATGGTCGCTGAGTCTGGATATTAGCATCCCTCCACTCTAAATCAAGCCTGGTATTCACCCAAATCCCAGATTTCTAAGAGAGGAGCATCTTCGTAATCCACCCGGACACAGATGTTCACACCTGCTTGTTTGAACGGATTGGGCACCAGAAGTGGAGGTGCTCCATTCTCTCTCCAGGTGTAGGACTCTCAGTGCAAAGATGTCACTGCAACCCAGGTAAACATCCCGAAGAATGACTCTCAGAACTCTGCTTTAAAAATTCTGTCCATAAGAGAAAGAACACAAGACACATGAGGACATGCTGGTAGGGACTTCTCCGTCCTTCTCATCGTAAACTCTCCTCCAAGAAGGAAAATGGTGAGCTCTTGATCTTCAGGAAGGTCCCAGGTTCAAGGGAGATGAGCTGTTGAAGCCAAAATCTGAGCCAACATTCTCGCATCCTCCTCCCTCTGTGGTCACCAAGAACCTAGTGAGGTAAAGGTGAGTTTTCCCAAGTTTTTGACTTCAGAGGCTTATCTCTGAAAACACAAGGAGCCCAGCCTGGTGCTTTGTGATGACCTAAGGGATGGGAAGGTGGTGGGCAGGACGGAGGCTCAAGAGGGAGGGGTTATATGTAGAGTTATGACTGATTTGAGTTGTTGTACAGCAGAAACCAACACAACATTGTAAAGCAATTATCCTCCAATTAAAACATAACTAAATAAAAAGAATGAATGCTGTAACTTTTAGTTTAAGCAATAAAATAGTAAAAGACTGTGTAACTAACAAAATAATAGACACTGGAATTTAAAATATTTCTAAATAAAATGATGTTAAAGTTTAAAAAAGAACAACAGTGGAGGACTTCTCAGAAGGCTTTAAGAGAAGCCCAGTAACAATGAGCAGTTATTGCAACCAACCCACGGACCTTGACTAAATCTTGTCCAGTCTCCTTAGTAACCCATTATTCATGAATTTGCCTGAAAGCTTACTCCTACTCTTACCCTCCTGAGTCGGGTATTTCGTACACTGTGTGTATGTGTTAAGTCATTTCAGTCATGTCCGACTCTTTGTGACCTCATGGACTGTAGCCCACCAGGCTCCTCTGTCCATGGGATTCTCTGGGCAAGAATACTGGAGTGGGTTGCCATACCCTCCTCCAGGGGATCTTCCCACGCCAGGGATTGAACCCATGGTTCTTATGTCTCCTGAACTGGCAGATGGGTTCTTTACCACTAGCACCACCTGGGAAGCCCTTTCCTTCACTCTGCTGCTAAGTCGCTTCAGTCGTGTCCGACTCTGTGCGACCCCAGAGACGGCAGCCCACCAGGCTCCCCCGTCCCTGGGATTTTCCAGGCAAGAACACCGGAGTGGGTTGCCATTTCCTTCTCCAATGCATGAAAGTGAAAAGTGAAAGTGAAGTCGTTCAGTCGTGTCTGACCCTCAGCGACCCCATGGACTGCAGCCTTCCAGGCTCCTCTGTCTATGGGATTTTCCAGGCAAGAGTACTGGAGTGGGGTGCCATTGTCTTCTCCGTCCTTCACTCTAGACACTGTCATATTAATCTAACCTGACACTCACTTCCTGTTCTGGGTCTCCGGGCACCAAACTCCTGGCCCCTTGAGGTATGGTTTTTCATACCCAACTCCATGCTGACACCTTAGGGTTATGTGAACCCACCCCCAGTCACATGGTGGGGAATATCCATAGGGTTTCACAGAAATCCAAGGATTTCAGCCACATCAGAAACCACATCCCATGGAGTTAAGACCCAAAGGGAGGTCCTGGGCTCCAGACAGCTCTGGGAATGTGGCTGTGAGATTTCACAGATCTTCAGGTCATATTCTACATGAATACAACCCAACTACACACATTTGCCTCATGCTCTGCAACCCTTTACCAAATGTTGCCTCTGCTTAAGAAGCTGCATCTTTCAGTAACCTATGATTAAACCATAATGGAAAAGAAAATAAAAAAAAGAATGCATATGTATGTGTAATTAAGTCCCTCTGCTGAACGGCAGAAATTAACATGACATTGTTACTCAACTATACTTCAATTAAAGAACAAGAAATTGCATCTTCCCTCACTTCTTAGAAGAGGCAATAACCACTTCCCTACATATCTGTTTTTCTCTGTGTGTCTCTGTCTCTCTTGTCAACCTCTCTCTCTTTCTGTCTCTCTCACACACACACTTTTACATCTGGTCTCTCTGTACTTGCACCATCATCTCATTCTACTTAAAAGTATCTCAGCTGCTACTCCTCCCCTAACTGCCCAACTCTGTAGGAGTTACTTAACCCAAATGGATAGTCTGGCTGGACCAGCTCATCTTTTCAAGCCTAGCACCCAAACATCCATTCACTGCCCTGGGATCAGGCGTTTCTTGTCATCAAACCAAGTTGTGGCTTCAGGTAGAAGAATGAAAATCACATGGTATGAAACGTGGCTGTCCCCACATCAGGCTCTGAGGACGCATAGAGCCCCTGGGAAAGAGTCGGAAGCATGGTGAATCTCATGACCAATAAACATCTCCAGCACAAACAATTCTGAGTTTTCAGAAAACAGTCAAAGACTCCAAGTGATAGTTTAAGGGAAACACTGGACACAGGACCAAGTCAGGATATGTGGACTTCATTATTAACATCATCATTAATCACCACGAGGAATTTCTCTCATTCATCCCACAAATGTTTATGCAGTTGTTCTCACCATTAAATGCCATGCTTACAATAAACCCAACCCCACACTGGGGAAATAACAGTAAGTCACACTGATCCAACCCTTGTTCCCACACAGCTTCAAGTTAAACGGGGCAGCATACACTGACACATGTACACGCTGGGTAAATCCTGTGAGGGTGTGTTCCTGGTGATCAAACAGGGACCCTGGTCTTCTCCTGCCTGGGGAAAAAAGTTCCCTAAAGAAGTGAGATGAGGTCCCATTTGTGAGTATGTATGGGTCCGAGAGGGCTTTACCCTTGTCTGCAGTGTTGAAAGCCCAAGGGAAGAGCTTCCTTTATTATTTAAATGATTAAAATTAAGAATAAATAGGGAGTTCCCTGGGAAATAACCACTTCCCTGGTGGTCCACTGGTTAAGAACCCATCTGCCAATGCAGGGGGCGGGCGTTCAATTCCTGATCTGGGAAGACCCCAACATGCCATGGGACAACTAAGGCCACACTGTGACAGCTAGAGAAGCCCGTGCACTTCCATAAAGACTCGGCACAGCCAAAAGTTTTTAAAAATTAGTTAAAAAAGAATAAATAAAAAGGATGAGTAGTGAAAGAGTGAATCTCAAATGGTCACATGTTGTATGATTCTATTTCTATCACATTCTCATAATGACAAAATGAGAAGATGATGAACAGATGAGTAGTTGCCAGGGGTTAGGAAAGGTGGGAGAAAGGTGTGACTCTTATCGTTTTTAAAGGAATTAAGCTCATTTTTAAAATTAGTTTATTTATTTGGCTGCACTGGGTCTTAAATGTGGCATGCAAACTGTTAAGTTTCGGCATGTGGGATCTAGTCTCCTGACCAGGGATCAAACCTTGGGCCCTCTGAATTGGGAGCATGGAGTCTTAGCCACTGGACCACCAGGGAAGTCTCAAAAGATGTGAATCTTTGCAGCGATGGCAGAATTCAGTATCTTCCATATCCTGGCAGCTGCAGGAATGTATACCTGGGATTTAGTGCACAGGCACTGTATTAATGTTAATTTCCTGGTCCTGATGTTATGCAAGATGTAACCATTGGGGAAAGCTGGTACACAGGGGCTCTTTGTACTAGATTTCACAACTTCGAAACTTTGTGTGACTCGATAATTATTTCAAAATAAAAATGAAAACAGATCAAGAAATACACAAAAATCAGAATAACAAATTGTCCTGGAGAAACAGAAGAAGGTAGGAAGAAAATTTGGCAGATTAAACAAAGCAGGATGGCTGAGGGCTAGGGGGAGGGGTGAGGGGCAGGGGTTGAGGTCGGGGAGGTTAGACAGAAACCAGACCACACAGGAAACCGGGAGCTGATCTTCAGAGCAACGGCGAGCCACAGGAGGGGTGAAGCTTGGGAACAGCATGATTTGGTGTGCATTCTTAAAGGCTCTCTCTGACAACATCCTAAACTGAGATTTGGGCAGAAGTGGAGACACCCACTCGAGTTGTTTAGAAGATAAAGCGGGAGGAAAATGTAAAAATGCTTTGTAACCTTAAAGACTGCACGGACTGCAGCCACATGGATGGACCCAGAGATTATTGTACTAAGTGAAGTAAGTCAGATAAAGATCAATATCATATGATATCTCTAATATATAGAATCTAAAGGAATGATACAAATGAACTTACTTACAAAGCAGAAATAGACTCACAAAAATATAAAACAAATTTATGTTGACTACAGGGGAAGGAAAGGGGAAGGATAAATTAAGAGGTTGGGATTAACATGCATGCTTTGCGTGCATGCTAAGTCATTTCAGTCATGTCTGACTCTGTGCCGCCCAATGGACTGCAGCCCTCCAGGCTCTGTCCATGGGCTTCTCCAGGCAAGAATACTGCAGTGAGTTTCCATTCCTTCCTCCAGAGAATCTTCCCAAAATGCATGCTATTATATACAAAATAGATAAACAACAAAGATCCACTGTATAGCACAGGGAACTATACTCAATTTTTTATAATAACCTATAGGGAACAGAATCTGAAAAAATATATATAATAATAGTGTAATATATATATGCATATATATGTATAACTGAATCACTTTGCTGCACTTCTGAAACTAATATGGTATTATAAATCAACTGTACTTCAGTTAAGAAATTTAAAAACTACACTCACAGCTAAATGAAGCATTAGATTACCCTACAGGCAGTTACTTCAAGTGCAAGCAGATCAGGGAACCTAAAGTAAGGGGGAACATAATTTAAAGCATTTGATACTGAAGTCAGAATCATGAGGAAATAAGTATTTTGCTGAACTGTGTCTCTCATTCGTTTTATGGCTAAGTACTGTTTTAATTTTGAGTTGCAGTGTGGTCGAGCAGGGACCTATAATATGTTTCCAAGTTTGGTGTCTCTAAGGCATTGGATCAAGCCCAGGGTGTAGGATGATGTTTTATTTTTCCCTCAGCTTTACTGAGATATGATGAGCATATAACACTGTAAGGTTAAGGGGTTCAATGTGGTGATTTGATACAGGTGTATTTTATGAAACGATGACCACCACAGTGAGGTTGGCTGGTATCTCCATCACCTGACATATTTTTTTGGAATGAGACCATTTAAGGCCTATTCTCTCAGCAGCTTTCAAGTATGCAACACAGGATTGTCAACTACAGTCATCACTCTGTATATCAGATTCCAGAACTTCTTCCTCGTATAAAACCGCAAGTTTTACCCCTTGGCCTGACATCTCCCCATCTTGCCCAGCCCTCAACCCCGGCACCACTATTAAACTCTGTTTAAGGATCAGGTTTTAAAATTCAAACAGGGACTTCGATGGTAGTCAAGTGGCTAAGACTCCACATTCCCAATGCAGGGGGCCAGGTTCAGTCCCTGATCAAAAAACTAGATCCCACATGCCGCAACTAAGAGATCACATGCCAGGACTTCCCTGGTGGCTCAGTGGTAAAGAACCCGCCGGCCAATGCAGGAGACGCGGGTTCGATCCCTGATCTGGGAAGATCCCACATGTCACAGAGCATCTAAGCCCGTGCACCACAACTACTGAGCCTGTGCTCTGCAACTACTGAGCCCACGTGCCGCAACTGCTGAAGCCTGCGTGCTCGAGAGGCCGTGCTCCACAGTAAGAGAAGCCACCGCAACTAGAAAGTAACTCCCACTCGCCGCAACTAGAGCCTGAGCAGCAACGACGACCCAGCACAGCCAAAAATAAATAAACATTGTTTTTAATAAAAAAGATCCTGCATGCTGCAGCTAAGACCCAGCACAGCCAAATAAATAATTTAAATTTTTAAATTTAAAAATAAATTACATTAAAACAAAGTATTACAGTCAAGAGAGCTTTCCCTCAGCATCCTGCGAGTGTCAGAAGAAAAAAGTTCAGATAGATATTGAACCTTAAAAAAAAAAGAAAAAATAATGTGCTCATCAGTTGATATTTTCAAGCTCTCCAAAAAGACATCTCTGCAGAGCACTAAGAATTACTTTCCCATCTTCTCAGTTCAAACCCAGGGTGCCTCCTTAGCCAGCTTCCACAGTTAAATGTTAACCCAATGCAGGAGAAACATCATGGGGGGAGATTAAGCATTAATTAAGGCAAGACAGTCACTACCCCAGGGAGGTGAAGCTTATTAAAGACTTGAAGCCATGCAGGAGGCCATAAATGACTTGGAGGCATGACCAAGGAATAATCCAATAATCCATTTATGACTTTAAATAAATCTGGCTCCACACTAAAGCCCTTCTGAGTTTACAAACCTATAATATTCACAGCGACTGGCCCCAAGTCAACGGGGGGCCATCGCGTCTAGCCTAACCTCTGCCTTGTGTTCATAACACAGAAAATTAACCAGAGGCAAGAAGTCAATATTATATTATCTCTCACACCACAGTTATTTATTCTATTTGTTGCTCTTCATTTCAAGGCAATGCTGGCCAGTCCAACCCTGGAAAATAACCTCTTGACTCTTCCTATAGAATCATGAAAGTTTAAAAAGGCAAAAACTATAGGTCCACTGCTGTTAGGAGAAAAAAAAAGCTAGTTGGCAGAATTATACATGTATCTCCCACGTCTGTAAAAACATGGGCTTCATTCCATCCAAAGATCACAGGATGAGTTTCCGTGAAATATGCAAGTTGGAAAGTCTGGACTCAATCCACTGACTCCGAAAATGTCACACAGATAAATATCTTTTACTTTCATTGTTATCAACTTATTTTAATGCCTATTTGAAGAAATGATTCCATATTAAACCCTGAGATTCTAAAAGTCTGTTTGCTAAATTCAAGAAATGAGTCCATTTCAAGAAAAAAATGAATTCCTTGCCTACTGCTGATTTTTATTCACTTTCCGCTCTGCCACCGTCATAGCCATGAACCTGGTAGAAGGCCAACTCCGTGCTTAGGTTCAGCGGTGGGTTCTGATCTGCCTAAGAGAACGTGATTCCCTTCCCTGTGACTGTCTAGGAAGTGGCGCTGAGTTTTATATATGATAAAACAAGAAGAGAGGGGACTTCTGTGATGGTTCTCTCCCATTTTTGAAAGAAAATTCTGAAAAGCCAGTTTCTCCCCACAGCCAAAAAATAATAATAAATTATGCACCCTGAAATGCTACAGGCAACCATCCCAGGACCATGAGGACCAACCAATTTGGGGATGAAGCCAGTCCTGACAATGATGTGGAAGAGACCAGAAGATGCTGACCATGAGGGAAACAAGAAGCCACAGAAGAGGGACTTCCCTGGTGGTCCAGCTGCTAATACTCTGCACTTCCACTGCAGAGGGTGTGGGTTCAATCTCTGGTTGGGGAACTAAGATCCCACATGTCATGGGGCACGGTCAAAAAATAAAACAGAACAAAATGGGTTTTTAGAAAGAAGCCACAGACTCAAGTAACATGGGCACTTCTCTACTATTGGACTTTGCACCAGGTCATATTACAGCTGCTTTTACTTGCAGCTCAAAGCACATTCATGGTGACACCTGAACTCAAAACTCTGGTCTAAATACTGGATCTGCCCCAATGGGTTCTCTCTTGGGTTCAGGTTTCAGAACATAAGCTCTGCAGATCAAATCATCAAATATTCTCTAAAATATGATGCTCCTGCGATAAATATAGGAAACAAGAGAGAGAGAGAGGCTTGAACACAAAGAAGAAAGGGAGACAATGAGAGGGACAGAGGAAAGCCATGCTTATGCATTCTTCTAAGAGGTATCTCACTTACTATGCATCAGAATCTTAATTGACAGCATCCTAAAGATATGAACATTAACAAGGCAAGGTCCTTGTCTTCAAGAAACCATAGAATGGAGGGTACAGACAGAAAAACGGACAACTAACTAAGATCTTAACAGTGCAGTATCTGCATGGATAAAGACAGACAGGTCGGTGAACTTGAGTTCACTGTTACCAAGGTGGTGCTTAAAACTGAAAAATTCCTTGAGGGAACTGATAAGCACAGGAGGAAGTCTGTGCTTCCTCCGTTAAGACTGGAGGAAAATACCTGCCAGTCAAATAAAGGTTTGGATCACACCTAGTGGAGAGTGGAAGGGGGTAGGCTGTTGCAGAGACAGCCTTGGATATCAGAAGCTCAATGTAGCCACTGTTTATTTTCTCTGTGACATTTATGCATCTCAGGGACCTCATCTTTCACATGGGAAGGACGATGGTTAAATTCCTCTCAAGTCAGTTTGAGGCTGAGATGAACTAAACAGAGCTGAAAGGTCTTTGGGAAGACCTCCATGAGAGATTGATTTGGGGTTCACAGCAAATATTGGGGTTTTCCAGGTGGCTGAGTGGTAAAGAATCCGCCTGCCAATGCAGGAGACATAGGAGACTCAGGTTCAATCCCTGGGTCAGGAAGACCTTCTGGAGGAGGAAATGGCAGTCCACTCCAGTATTCTTGTCTAGAAAATCCCATGGACAGAGGAGCCTGGCAGGCTACAGTCTATAGGGTGGAGACATGACTGAGCGACTCAGCATGTACAGCAAACACTGGTTCCACAGATACAAGCCAAAAGTGAAGGAACTGTGGTATTAATGTTAAATATTCTAAGTGTGACTACAGGAGCAACTGGCAGACATCCAGTGTCTCTCCATGCTCAGGACGCCACTAGCCATCTCCCCCAGCTGCTTGTATTTCATACTCTTACCAAAACAGGAGGAAAACTAGCTGAAGACCATGTCCTTAGCAATGTCTCCCAGGAGTCCTGGGGGTGGTTTCGCTGTTGTTGACTATTGTTAGGTGCTTTTAGTAGATCTGGGTGAGAAGAGCATTCCAGGGACCAGTATTGGTCAAGAGCATCATGGGACATGAGTCATGTGGCCGTTCCCTTGAATCCTGCTGTTCTACCAGGATATCTTGTGCAGTGTGAGTTGCCCAAAGATATCCTGGTAGAATACAGGGGGTTGTTGAGTAATAAAGAGTTGAAATTTTTGTTCCATTCCTTCTACATCTCTTCATGACACTTCCGCACCCCCCACCCCCATTCTTGGAGGTTGTTGATTTAAGAAATACTCATAATCTAAAAGTTAAGAGTTATATTTCATTAGGTGGGAATTTTCAGGACTTCAAGTCCAGGAGGCAACATCTCAAGTGACCCTAAAAGAATTGTTCCAAGAAGGCAGAGTGAGGAGCCAGGTTATATGGAAGTTTTACAGCAAACAGCAGTTAATCTGAACATCAAAAGATTATTGTTAATTAAAGAAAGTCAGATATCCCAAGTTAAAGAATTTAGCAATTTTCTACGTACGAGAATATGCAAGAGTCTGGGCTCACTGAAATCACTCCTTTCACATTCACCTCAGCAATGTGGGGCCAGTACCCTGTGTGTTCACATCCTGAACTTCCTTGGGGTTCACCGTAGGGAGTGGCTGCAGTCTGATGGCTGCCAAGTAGCAGGTATTCTTCTTCTCTGTGAGTGCCCCCAGGGCTCACGAACTTGCACTGGAGGGCCGCAGTCCCTGATAGCCATGACATCCTTGCTCACCGATCTGCCACAACTAAGTCATGCTAAGCCACTTCAGTCCTGTCTGATTCTTTGTCACCCGATGGACTATAGCCCACCAGGCTCCTCTGTCCATGAGATTTCCCAGGCAAGACTACTGGAATGGGTTGCCATGCCCTCCTCCAGGGGATCTTCCTGACCCAGGGATCGAACCTGCGTCTCTTGCAGGAGATACTCCATTTCTCAAGGTGAATGCCTAAAATTGCTGCTACTTAGCAAAACCAGAGATAGGTTGCCTACTCTATTTCATCCTAATTCCCCAGGAGATCTGATCATCTGATTCCCTCTGGAAAGATTCTGTGCCAAATGAAAACTGAGTGAGGTAATTAATTATGAAAATTCACAATGCATAATTATAATAATTACTCTGATCACATAAACATTATACCAGCATGAATAATTTAATAAGAATTGCTCTTTTCGAGAGAGCAGCAATTAAAATAAAACCCAGGGAAGTGATGGGGAGGATGCAAAAGATAGATGCTGGCGTTTGTTCTGAGGGAGGTTGAATCTTCACCAGAAAATTCATTCCTCATAGTCAGGAATTATCCCTGACCTTAGCAGGTGGGAAAACAAAGACAATGAGAAACCTGAAAGGTTATGAATGAGCCCACTTCTGAAAAGATGTTATCCCCAAACAAAAACAAGTTCAAGTTTCTATCGTCTTTCAGCAGCATACGAAAATCCTTAAAGATGAAAAAGCAATCAATCCTGTTTTTTTTTTTTTTCCTTAAAAGTAAATCCAGGATAAAGATGAGGTAACAGATAGATTTTTATTTTATTTTACTTTAGTTTATTTATTTATCTGCACTGTGTGGCATGTGAGATCTTAGTTCCATGACCAGGGATTAAACCTATGCCCCCTGAGTTCAGAGTCTTTTTTCTTTTTTTGACATTTTATTTTTGTTTTACTTATTTGGCTGAGCTGGGTCTTAGTTGCAGCCCTTGGGATCTTCGTTGCCTCTCGTGGACTCCAGATCACACAGGCTCAGTACGTAGTCGCAGTACTCAGGCTTAGCTGCCCTGCAGCGTGTGAAATCTTAGTTCTCTAACCAGGGATTGAAACTGTACCCTCTGCACTGGAGCTCAGTGTCCTAACCACTGGATCACCAGGAAGTCTTGGTCCTGTTTTTATTTACAAAAAAAGAGAGAGACAGGGTGCCCTCAAGTAGCCCCCCAGTGTTTCAAAATTCCATACGGAGCCAATTGTACAATAAATACAATTTTTCTGCCCCCCAGTGTGGGCAGATTTTTTTTTCCAATTAATGGAAAAGCTCTGGGTAAAAGGAGTGATAGTGTGCATTCAAGGCAAGACAGAAAATCTACATACACTGTGACTTTTCTTACTTATCACTAAAAGCTTTTGTTTTTAAAATCTTAAGTTGGTGAACAAACGAGCACTTTTGCAGGAAACAGTAATCTAGACTGCAGAATTAAGTTAACTGGACAAGTCAGAAAGCAGGGTATACACTGGGGAGAGATGCGTGCTAATGCCAGAGAGGTGTTGGGGACCTTGATGCAAAAGGAGATTCGTGATGCTGATGGAGAAAAATTCAGGAGAAACTACATGCTAGATTTACACAACTCCTTACTGTTTACATGCAAGGACCTGACCTGAAGTCTTGATCCTTGGCTTTGAAACTTTTTTCTTAGGCTCTTTTATAAGATGTATATTTTACAATGCAAGCCAAAACACACACACACACACACACACACACACACACCCCACACCCAGAATTTGCAGACCTACCATGTGTAATGTACTCTGAGAGCGTCTATTCTCTTCCATGTATTATATTAAAGTTGATTTCACTGCTTTCCTAGGCATTTGGTTAATGTGCATGTGTCCTCAGTCATGTCCAAGTCTTTGGGATCCCATGGACTGTAGCCCACAGGCTCCTCTGTCCATGGGATTCTCCAGGCAAGAATACTGGAGTGGATTGCCACTTCCCCCTTCAGAGGATGTTCCTGACCCAATGGTTGAATCCAAGTCTCCGGTGTCTCCAGCACTGGCAGGTGAATTATTTAGCACTGAGCTATAGGAAAGCCCTAATTAACAGGTTTGAATAAGAAGTCTGCTGTGAATGAAGAATGTAGCCTGCCCCAAGAGTAAACAAAGGATGTTGACAGAGCACCCTGCGGGGGATTCAGGACGGAGAGAAGCAGCATACTGGCCTGGGATAACTGAGATGCATATCAAAGGAAGGATTTCAATGAGCCCAGTCTCTTGTATCTTCCCATTGCTAAGTCACTTCAGTCGTGTCTGACTCTGTGTGATCCCATAGACTCCCACCAGGCTCCACCAGGCTCCCCCGTCCCTGGGATCCTCCAGGCAAGTACACTGGAGTTGGTTGCCATTTCCTTCTGCAATGCATGAAAGCAAGAAGTGAAAGTGAAGTCGCTCATTTGTGTCTGACTTGGCGACCCCATTGACTGCAGCCCACCAGGCTCCTCCATCCATGGGATTTTCCAGGCAAGAGTACTGGAGTGGGTTGCCATTGCCTTCTCCGGTCTCTTCCCATAAAAAGCACTAAATTCATTAACTTGAGATGTCTGTTTTTCTTTAACTAACAGTAATCTTTCCACTTTCTGACTTCTTGGTTTTTGTTGGGAAAACTACACATCCCAGCTCCTCTCTTACCTCCTTGGAGCAGTCCTTCAGAGCTCTCTGAGTTTGTATGCTGGGGTTGAGTCTTTAGCAAGTCCACCCAATAAAACACAATTCTTAAGTTTTAGGTTGTGTGTATTTTTTTCAGTTGACACTACTGTGTACCCAGCCCTGCTCCAGGCACCGAGGATTCAGTGTAGATGAAAGCAACAAAACCCGTGGCTCTTGGGCAGCTTACATTCTAGCAGAGCCAGCAGAAAAACAAAACAACTCCATTTCGCACATCTGCTCCATGTGGGCACTAGCAGGATGACCGACCTCCTTTTCACTGACACAAACTCAGGCTGGGAGTGGGGAAGGGCTGGAACCTGAAGAAGATAGGCCATGTCCAAGGGCCTCATCTAAGTATATTTCCTTATACCCTTTTTGGTTAGGCTTCTTTCGGTTGCAAGAAGCAGAAAGCAAACTTGAACCTGAGTGAGGAAAAAAAAAAAAACGGGGATTTTGTCAGGATCCAGTTGGAAAAACAGAAACTGCTGGAGTTATTTTCACACTAGGATTGGACCACAAAGACTTCATGACACAGGGATGCAAAAGCTCAGAAGCCAAAGACGGACAGTGAGCAGCCAGCTACCAGCAGCCCTAGGAGCCATCACCAGCCCCAGTGAGGGAGGGACAGTGCAGGGAGTGGTGTCCCTGAGACCAGGGCCAGGCCCAATGCACCAAACAGGACACAGAGGGTGGGGCAACCTCGTGGCCACCAGAGTCACTAAGAAGACCCAGCCCTGAGCCACAGGCAGTGAGAGAAGCAAAGCAAGAGAAGGAAAGGAATTCTTTGGCTTCTCACCTTCAATCTTTCTAGAGCCCTTTTCATTGTCTCCTAATGGACGTGGTGTTTAGGGAACTGGGAGGTCCAGTTCCCAGGGATGCAGAAGTGAGCTGGGAGAAACAGGGATGGGCCTGAGGGCAGACAAGCACAGGGGCTTGGTGGAAGCATCTCCAGGGACATCACCCAGGTATAGGAATCAAGCCTTGAAGAAAACAGGAAATAACCCAGGGACTCAAACCCCATCAAGACACTTCATTGTCTCTCGTCTGTTCAGTTTCAGTTCCTCCTACTCAAGGAAGAGCTCCATTCACTCAATTGAGAAGGCTGCTCCTAGCCTCATCTTCAGCATTGGAGGGAAGGAACATCAGGCAATGAAAGGAGACGTCTTGGGGACTCCCCTGGTGGTCCAGTGGCTAAGATTCCATGCTCCCAATGCAAGGGGCTCGGGTTCCATCCCTCGTCAGGGAAGTATATTCCACATGCCTCAACAAAGATCAAAGATTCTTCATGTTGCAACTAAGACCTGGTGCAGCCAAAGAGATACATTTAAAAAAATAATTCATCAATGGAATAGGAGTCTTAAGGAAAGGTATATCCCTCTGAGAGAAGGCGAAGAGAAAAACCTCTGGGTTTTTAGACTTATTTGAAAAAAGCATATATGTTTACAGTTGAGTCTTTGATACTGCATATATGGATAAGAACCACGTCTGGAGCAATTCAACACCCAACTGAGGAGCCTCCAAACTGATGGCAGTTTAATGGGAGAACCTCCTGGTATGATAACTCGTCACTTATGATTCCGTGTTCTACAATCAAGCATTCCACTGTGTGTCTATGGTGACAAAGAAGACTTCCTTTTTTTTGCTTTCAAACTCACTCTCTTGGAATATTAGGAAATCATTCTTCCACCTGGTCTTGAAGCCCTGGTTCCAAGTTATATGACAGTGGAGGCAATCAGAAAATTCGGATCATGGGGAAAAACAGCAACAGTTATCAAAGCTGCCTATTGCCAGCTGCTGCTGCTGCCCTGTAGGCCAGAATCTGCCAAGGTTTGGAGTCTGAGATAAATTGGGGTAAAGGCAGAAGGACTTTTAAACATATTAGCAGTTATGTATTTTACTCTTTGGGGGGAAAACACAATTAGCACGTAAAACAGTGACTTTCGTGGAAAGTACCGCTTAGGGCAAAGCTCAGATTAAAAGATTTGATATAGAGAAAGACCGTCATTAAGTAAATGGAAGCATGGATGATGCTAATGATGACAAGAATTGTTGAGAATCACAGAATATAAACTGCAAATGAGAAAATACTGATTTAAAAGTTATGAGCAATTTTCTGTCTTTGAAGATGGGAATTTAAATACACCTCTTGGCCATACCTCCTTTCTTTCCAAAAAATCCTCCAAAATGAGTCTGTGTTTGTGTGTGTGTGATGTCGTGTGTGTGTATGTGTGTTGTGTGCTTTCAGCTGCCCCCTCCACACCAAGGACCCTAAGTTCCTAGAGAAAATGTGACGTCACCTTTAACCCAATGAAGAGGTCCTATGTTTTATGTAGTTAGGCAAATGGATGTATTAACAGGACAATGACCCATAGAGATGGGAACTTTATTTTTTTCCCTAAATATGGGTTTAGATTCCCTGGTGTCTGAAAACTAACATGTTCGTCCTGAGGGTGTGAGCACCAGGAATGTGTAAGCACTTTCTCCAGAAGCAGCGGGAACACCAGGCAAGGCGGCTTATGCCTGGGGCAGCAACAGCAGTGGGGAGAAGCAGGGAGCTGAACTTTCTTCCCCTTCAACTGTCACTGAACACAAGTCTGTGATGTGGGGCTTGTATAACAGGTGACACCTGGGTACAGGGGTGTGTGTCAGGCTTCTCAGACTGGAGCGGAGTTGGACCCAGCAGCATATCAGAACAACTGCTCCCAGCAGTAACACAGGGTCTCCCGTGGTCCCCTCACCTTTCTGAATATCCTCATAAATTCACAAGCTGAGGGCTTCCTTGGTGGTTCATTGGTAAAGGGTCCGCCTGCCAATGCAGGAGACGTGGGTTCAATCCCTAGTCCAGGAGGATCCCACATGCCTCAGAGCAACTAAACCCATGCATCACAACTACTGAGCCTGTGTTCTACAGCATGGGGGCCACAGCTGCTGAAGCCCAAGCACCCTAAAGCCTGTGCTTCACAAGAGAAGCCGCCACAGTGAGAAGCTCGCACACCGCAGCTAGAGAGTAGCTCTCACTCACCTCAAGCAAAGCCCACGCAGCAATGAAGACTGAGCACAGTCAAAAATAAATTAATTAAGATTACATTGTAAAAGGGAAAGTCACTCAGTCACATCCGACTCTCTGCAACTTCATGGACTATACAGTCCATGGAATTCTCCAGGCCAGAATACTGGAGTGGGTAGACGTTCTCTTCTCCAGGGGATCTTCCTAACCCAGGGATTGAATCCAGGTCTTCCGCATTGCAGGCAGATTCTTTACCAGCTGAGCCATCAGGGAAGCCCAAGAATACTGGAGTGGGGAGCCTATCCCTTCTCCAGTGGATTTCCCCAAACCAGGAATCAAACCAGGATCTCCTGCAATGCAGATGGATTCTTTACTAGCTGAGCTACCAAAACTAGCTTTAAAAAAAAAAAAAAAAACTCACAACCCAAACTCTGTTGTGCCAGGAAAACGGAGTGTAGGATCCTTTCCCCGCAGCCGGAGGGAGTGTGGGACCCAAGCCACAGAGCCAGCTGTGCCCCCAAATGTCTGTCTCTAAGAGACTCCCAGCAACAGAATTCGGTAAGGAGGTGGGAGCAGAAGAAACAAAGCAGCCTTGAGGTCAGACCATCCCAGAAATAGCTGGATTGGAGGAGGCAGGAGAAAGGATTTCCTAAGAGTAGGCTTCTGGGGTCTTCTGCCATGTTATTGTCGTTACTGTTCAGGCGCTAAGTTGTATCCGACTCTTTTGCGATCCCATGGACTGTAGCCCGCCAGGCTCCTCTGTCCATGGGATTTCCCAGTCAGGAATACTGGAGTAGGTTGCCACTTCCTTCTTCAGGGGATCTTCCTGACCCAGGGATCAAACTCGTGTCTCCTGCACTGGCAGGCGGCCTGTTCACCACTGGGCCCCCTTGGAAGCCCCTCTGCCATGTTAGCCAGGACATTAAAGGAGAGGATGCATCCTTCAGGAGTTGCTGGTGACGCCTGATTAATACTAAGATGACACCGAATAGACAATCATCCAAACTCAGAACCCAGTGTCCAGAGGGCCAGATCTATTCAAACGGAATACAGCTGTGACTTCAAAATCAATACAGATCAAATGGAGAGACATTCTACCAAAAAACTGGCCTGCACTCTTCAGGATGAGGAAAGACAAAGGCTGAGGAACTGTTTGTGATTTAAAAACACAAAAAGAAGTTGACAGTGCAGGTAGAATCCTGGATTGCATTCTGAACCATGAAAAACTTAGCTCTCTTTTTGCTATAAATGATATGATGGGACGATAGGCAATATCTGAATAAAGTATGTAGAGGTAACAGTACTGTAAAGACAGTTCTATTCTTGATTTTGATCACTGTAAAGCAGTAAGTGAAAGCCCTTGCTTCAAGGAAATATACACGAAAAGGAGTCATGTGCAAGCAATCATGAATATAATTAGTTTAGAAAAAAATATATACACTTATATACATTTAAAATATATAGAGAGAGGGGGCTTTCCTGGCAGTTGAGTGGTTAAAACTCTGTGCTTCCACTGCAGGGGGTGTAGGTTTGATCCCTGGTCAGGGAACTAAGATCCTTCATGCCACACAACGTGGCCAAAAAAATAAAAATAAATAAACAAAATAAAGTATGTAGAGATAGATATAAACAGAAAAAGAATGCTAAAGCAAATGTGGTAAAATGTTAATTTAGGGAAATTTAGGGGAAAGGTATACGGGATTCTTTGTAAGATTTTGCAACTTTTCTTAAAGCCTAAAATTATTTGCAAGTAAAAAAATTTAAAAATAATATTATGGTGCAGGAAGTCCTTTATACACAGTGGGCATTGTTTAAACTCATGTTTCTCAATGAGGGCTGTTTTCCCCCAGGAGACATTTGGCAATGTCTGGAAACACAGCTAGTTGTCACTACATGGGTAGTTGGGTGACACTGGCATCTAGTCCTACACAGGACATCTCCCCAGCAAAGAATTATCTGGCCCAAAATGTCAGTAGGGTTGAGAAACCCTGATTGAGGTATTTAAAGAAAAAGCAGCAAAATTCTTCACAGACATCAGGTCAGCCATGGGAGTATTAGGAAACCATCCTCATTCGATAAAGCCAGCACTCCCCTTCAAGCGTCTTCTCTCTCTGTCTCTCATCCAACATCTTCACTCATTCCTCCCATCTCTGCCAAGTGCACCTGGATCCTATTTCAAGGGACATTAATTTGGTCTGCCTAACACCCCTTCTCTCCCTTCTGGTACCAACACATTACTTCTTCTGGGAAGGGTTCTTCTCCTCATTTCAACCATGTGGACTGGTACTTCAGTATTCCAATGTAACTAATATAGCCACACAAGACTGTGTCCCATCATGGCCAGTTCTAGTACCTCGCCTTTCCTACCAAAGTTCAGTGGTCAAAGGCAGGAATGGACAATTGGCTAACCTGAGACCATGCTAAGTCGCTTCAGTCGTGTCCGACTCTGTGCGACCCCGTAGATGGCAGCCCACCAGGCTCCCCCGTCCCTGGGATTCTCCAGGCAAGAATACTGGAGTGGGTTGCCATTTCCTTCTCCAATGCATGAAAGGGAAAAGTGAAAGTGAAGTCGCTCAGTCGTGTCCAACTCCTAGGGACTCCATGGACTACAGCCTACCAGGCTCCTCCATCCACGGGATTTTCCAGGCAAGAGTACTGGAGTGGGGTGCCATTGCCTTCTCCCACCTGAGGCCACAGCCTAGACTGTTTAAATCAAAAAGCATTTAATATACTTTGAAATGTTGCCAAAACTTGAAACCTGGGCCACTTCACTGTTTTCTAAAATCCTGATTTCTTGGTTTACTTGAATCATTAAGACTTTGGTGCTCACAGGTGTAAGGATTGGTCTCATCTCCTGGGGTCATTGTGAAGAGTAAATAAGTTTATACATACATACATATATAAATAAGTATATTTGTCACACAAAAGCTCCTTCGAGAACACTGCTCACCAATTAGGGAAAAAAGAGCAGTGTATAGATGCATAAAAATACCTTCTTTTAGGTACTACAAAAGCAAAAATATTTTAAGTGAGTTTGTTTAGGATCCCCTACACCTGGCGTCTTGGTAATCACTGATGCTTATCAGAGACAATAAAGGGGCATCACAAACTCCTTCTTCATCCTGTGGAGGAGCGTCTGAAACAAGGCAGCTGTCCAGTGTGATGTGGTCCATAGTCCTCTCTGGTCAGAGATGGACACCGTGACACAGAGAGCTTGCGGCACACTCCTTTGGTTTAAAATGTACAGACATTTTCCAAGAAGATGATACAGTTGAATCCAAATAAGAATACAAACTGATTCTTCCACTTTCAGAATAACTCAGACCAACACCATCAGGACTGTCCTGATGCGGGACATAGGGAGGGATGTAGGGGTCTGGAGCTTGGTGTCAGTGGCTGATTGGCTGGAAGAGCAGCCCCCTGGGATAGGGAGCTTGGGTATCATAGCCCTAGTGGGGCCAGGGAGCAGTCAACACCAGGTGTTGAATCTGAGACGACTGAGGTGAAGACAGCAGGGGGATGAAGCTGTATAGAGAGATGAGACAGGAGTTACAAATGAAAAAGGACAAGCCTAGATGAGCCTTGCATTGTTGTGCATTGAGATATCTGTGTGAACTCATGGTTTTTGAGACAGACAGGGATGCTACTGTGTGTACCACTATTTCCTGATTAGAGAACCCAAGTAGCAAGGAGCACATCTAGAGCCTAAACTTTGGTTTCTAAGCACCAATCTCTCACTAAAAGGAACTGAGCTGATTTTAGGACTGGGACAGTGAAATTACAAGATAAGCCTGGAAGTTCTTGTATTTAGAAAGGAAGAAAATGCTTAAAGAACGCTCAGGACACAGGACACATCAAAAGGACGTAGAAGTCATTATAAAATGATTCTCACTACCATTAAGCATCAAAATAACCAGTAATAGTAATGAAATATAAGCCACAGAGTACAAATGAAATCCATAAATCCATTCTGTTAATAAATTCATCAGTGAAATACTGAAATTCTAATAAGAAACATTTACATTGTCCCTGAACCTCTTTTCATAGAATATTTATTAATTTTAAAGCAACTAAGGGTAGCTTCACTGCAGAGAAGCTTGGCAAGCAGCACCTTCACCAAGCAATCAAGTGAGCACCATTAATACTGTGACAGATTTAAATCATATCCTACCTGATCCAATGCAAAATGGTGAGAGTACAGCATCCCTTCTGGGATACTCCTGCCAAAGGTACATAATCAGAATCTAAGCATGGAGAGACATTAGACAAACCTAAATTGAGAGACAAGCCACAAATAAGCAGCCTGTAATCTTCAAAACTCTTAAAGTCAAGAAATTCAGGGAAAGAATGAAGGAAAACAAAGTTCCATGACACAAAGGATAGTACTGAGACAATAAAGGATGCTAAGTTAGGGTCTGAGGACAGTACAGTAGGCAGGCAGCAATGTTTATTCCTGATCTCCAAGATATATTCTGGTTCTAGAAGAGAAAGCCTTTGTTTGGAAGAAAACACTCAGCAACTATTCAAAGGTGGTAAGTATGTATTTGGTCAGACACTCTGAGACAGCTCAGGGGATCAAAGCTCTAGGCACTTGCTCTTACAACTTGTCTATAGGTTTAAGCTTGTTTACACATAGTAACAACGGGCCTCCAACTCTTTTCCACCATATGTGTGAGTTTTATTTCCGTATGTGCGCATCAGGAGGAAACAGAATCTAATGCAGATGGTTCAAGTGCCTTTAAGAAGGGACTACTTAAGGAGGAAATAGAGTGATTTTGGCTCCTAAGATAAGACATGGAGGAGCATATCATCTAAAGTGACATGCGGGCATTATGGAAAACACTATGGAGGTTCCTATAGAAAACTACAAATAGAGTTGCCGTATGATCCAGCAATCCCACTCCTGGTCACAAACGCAGACAAAACTCTAATTTAAAAAGGTGCACCCCTGTGCTCACAGCAGCACTCTTCACAACAGGCAAGACATGGAAAACACCTAAATGTCCACCAACAAATGAATGGATAAAGAAGATGTGGTACACATATACAATTGAATATTACACAGCCGTAGGAAAGAATGAAATCATGCCATTTAAAGCAACATGGGCAGACCTAGAGATGATCGTATTAAGTGAAGTGAGTCAGCAAGAGAAAGACAAACACCATATGATTATCACTTACACGTGGAATTCCAAATACGACACGAATGAACTTATCTACAAAACAGAAACTTATCTTCCCCCTTGCCAAGGGGGAAGAGGGACGGGAAGGGATGGACTGGAAGGTTGGGATTAGCACTGTTACACATACAATATATAAACAACAAGATCCTATTGTAGAGTACAGGGAACTATATTCAATACCCTATGATAAAGTATAATAGAAAAGAATGTGACAAGAATGTATACACACATACATATACATCATTGAATCACTCTGCTGTATACCAGAAATTAACACAACATTATAAATGAACTACACTTCAATAAAATAAAATAAATCTAAATCTAAATAAAGAGGAGAAGGAGAAGGAAGAAGGAAGTGTTCCTGACTCCAGTGAGAGCAGGAGCCTTGGACAGAGGACTCCAGAGAGGAGTCAGGGTCATGGAGGACAGAGGCACAGGGAGCAGATAGGGAAGAAATATTCCAGCCTCTCTTCCTACTCTCTGACCTCCTACAAGCACCCCCACTGGGCAACTCCAGATGGCAAGCAGCAGGCACAGGAAGTGTTCCCTGCAGAGGTCAGCCTCCCAGGGCACAGAGTAGGATGGGGAGTGTGGCTGGAATGTAGGCAAATAGAAAAGAAAAGTCAGATACACAATAGCCCAGGGACTTTCCTGGGCATCCAACGGTTAAGACTCCACGCTGCCAAGGCCAGTGAGCAAGGATTTGATCCCTGGTCAGGGAACTCTATCCCACAAGCTTTGCCAGCCAAAAGATTTTTTTTTTAATATGTACAATAGCTCATTGGAACTTCTTACAATAACTCCATGAGATGTGTTTTCCTGGCCCCACTGCATAGATCCAGAACCTGAATGTCTGTGGGATTAAATAACGCCCATCTCTACATTAGGTTTCCCTAGTGGTTCAGATGGTAAAGAATCTGCCTGCAGGACGGGAGACCTGGGTCGATCCCTGGGTTGGGAAGATTCCCTGGAGGAGAGTATGGCAACCCACTCCAGTATTCCTTCCTGGAGAATCCCCATGAACAGAGGAGCCTGGGGGGCTATAGTCCACGGGGTCACAAAGTGTTGGACACAACTGAGTGACTAAGCACACACACACACACACACACACATACATACATATATACACAACAGAGCAGAAATTTGATTCAGGCTGGTGTGAGCCCCAAGCCTTGCCCTCAATTAGGAGTTCTCAGGTGAGGCTGAGGTTCTAACATGCTGAACTAAGCTCCGTCTGGGTCCTGCCTTTGTCTCTCCATGCAGTACTCAGGTCCATCTCTTGCATCTTTTTGCCTCTGATATGGAAGAGAGGGCGGGGTTGACAGACAAATAATAAACAATGCTTGCTTATCGCTGGTTCAGGCGAGTGTGACACAAACTCAGTTAGGAAAACACATCTTCGGTGCTGCCTCCTGTTCATACACACTAAACTCAGATAGATTTCTGAGCAGGAAAGACAGACAATTTGTTTGCATGACTTTTCTCTGTCTTCCCTACCCATGTAGCTTACACTCTGGAATTTGGAGACGCAGGAATATTTATTGGGTTTTTGAATGGCCCCAATCACACACCCTTTTTCTGGTAACAGTACCCCAATTTTCCTCTGCACCCCACTGTCAGTCCTCACAAACTCCTCCCACAGCCCCCAGACATGATCATTAGAGCACATTGTCTTTTACACACCAAGTTGACTGGTTCAGAAGTGCTCATGAACCAAACAGGGCCAAGGAGACACAGCATGACCTTTCCTGGGTTCATCAGGTATTGGGTAAAGCACAGTTGACCTTGACTCTGCAAGGGTGGGAGCTTAGGACAGCCAAGACCCACCACATGGAACCTAAAAACGAAGTCAACACCATAACAGGCAAAGCTAAGAACCAAAGGAAAAAAAAGATTCTGATGTCATAACTGAGCACCTGGATCAAGCCATAACTGATACTAATTTTGGTATAATTCCATCGCCCCCACAAGATATCTCGTACCCGTCTGCAGCCACTTTCCACTCTTTCAGTAATTTATTTAGCTGTTAAGAGAAAGTCCTAATCAAGGATGCTTTCCACTGTTTATGGTGAAGTTCTGGTCTCTGTTTTAAGTTGATTTGTTTCATGTATACATTTCTGAGAAACCATTATCTGAAAAGCAAGGGCCCCTCCCTTCTCTCCCCTGAAAGGAAGAGGCAGAAAATACAGAGAAGGATGGGCATTTAGAAATAAACTCAGTGACTTGAAAACATTGCACCTGGCCAGCTCCTTTGAGCATCACACTATTATGAAGATTCTCACCTCCATGCTAAGGGACAACTTCCTGGAGTGACTGATGGAGAGAAAGGACAGTGGTGGATTTGATTCTCAGTTGGCAACCCTTGATAAAATGGTGGCTATCTAGGGGTTTTCAGCGCATCAAATGTACCTACCCATTTTTCTGTGCAACCAAGACCAAAAGAGATGAGTTCAGGTAAAAGTCAGATAGTATGAGAAGCCAAAGAGAGAATTAAGTCATGTAGTCATTTGTTCATTCACCAAGTATTAAGGGCCTAATATGTGCCAGGCACTGAGGTTAATGAGCAAAACAGATATATACAGAAGTGAACAAAATAGAAGAGAAATTCTGTTTTCATGGGGCTTAAATTCTAGGGGAGAGGAAGTTGGCTAAACAAATAATTGAGGGACTTCCCTAGTGGTCCAGTGGTTAAGAATCCAACTTCCACTGCAGGGGACATGGGTTCAATTCCAGGTTTAGGAACTAAGATCCCACATGCCTTGGGGGCAACCAGAGAGCCTACATGCTCTAGAGCCTGTGTTCCACAACAGAAGAAGTCAACACAATGAGAAGCCCACGCACAACTAGAGCCTTTGCACCACAACAAGAAAAGTCCACACGCTGCACGTAGAGAAAGCCCATGTGTGCCGCAACAAAGACCCAGTGCAGCCGAAAGAAAAAACAAAACCTAAGTAGGTGAAACTTATGGGGTTATCAGGTGGTGATAAGTGAAAAAAACAAAACCACAATAGAAAAGGGGAATAGAAAGTCCCACAGTGAAGAAGAGCAGATGGCACAGACAACGGAAACAATTTCAGTGGATATCTAGATGCTACCCAACAGCAGGCATGTGCAAAGGCCCTGAGGTGGGAGCCTAGCGATGGTGAGAATGAGCAAGGCAGCCCACGGGACTGGAACAAAGTGCCTACGTGAGGGCACTGGGATTGAGATGAGGTCAGAAGGGTGCTGGGGTCATGTAGTTCATGTAGCACCTTGTAGATCATGGAATGCACTGTGGCTTTAGCTCTAAATATGATGGGAGTTTCTAGAGGGTTTTGAGAAGAGGACAACATGATCTCACTGATAGTCAGGAAGAGTCTGAATGGAGGATGTTCCTAAGCAAGACACAGTTGGTGTATGTTGAGGATGTAGGACACTGTGGCCTTCCCCCTGATTTATCAAAGTAAGGACTGTCTCCACAGGAGTCACAGTAATTGGATAAGAAACTGAGTAACATGTGTGTTTGATAACATGTGTGTTTGGAGGAAGAGAATAAAATTCCCCAGATTGGAAATTCCATGGTGGTCCAGTGGATAGGACTCCACATTTTCACTGCCAAGGGCCTAGATTTAATTCCTGGTTGGGGAACTAAGATCCTGCAAGCCATGCCACACAGCACCATCCCCCCACCCCACTAAAAAAAATTCCTCAGATCCGGGACTCTTGTTCACAAAGACACGTGTGCTCTGATGTTTGCAGCATACTCAAGCTCTTACGTTCACCATAGCCAAGACACGGAAGCAACTTAAATGCCCAACCACAGAGAAATGGATAAGGAAGATGTGGTGTGTGTACATACACACACACACACACACACACACTCACACACACTCTCTCACACACACACATATATATACAATGGAATATTACACATATTCACACACACACACTCACACTCACACATACACACTCACACACACACATATATATACACAATGGAATATTACACACACACTCACACACACATATATACAATGGAATATTACTCACACACACACACACACTCTCTCACACACACACACACATATGTATATATATATATACACAATGGAATATTACTCAGCCATAAAAAGGAATGAAATAACGCCATTTGCAGCAATACAGATGGACTTGGAGATTACCATACTAAGTGAAGTAAGTCAGACAGAGAAAGACAAATATATGATATCACTCATATGTGGAATCTAATTTTTAACAGTGATACAAACAAACATTTACACAACAGAAACAGACCTACAGACATAGAAAACAAACTTATGGTTACTGAAGGGTAAGTACTGGGGGCAGGGGAGGGATAAATCAGGAGTTTGGGATGAAAATACATACACTCTTATAAGATATCCGTAATACAGATAACCAACAAGAACCTACTGTGTAGCACAAGGAACTCTATTCAGCATTCTGTGATAATGTAAAATGAGAAAAGAATCTAAAAATGAATTAATATATGTATAAGTGAATCACTGCTGTACACCTGAAATTAACACAAGACTGTAAATCAACACCACTACAATAAAAGAAAAAGGACTCCTGGATCACTGAGGAGGAGTCCGAAGATGATGTTGACAGATGATGTCTCCTGCTTCTGTAGGCAGAAGAGTGGACCTCAGGACTCACAGGAAACCTCCCAGTCAAGCCACTGCTGGCAGACACCTCCAGTCATCAACACTTGAGGGAGGTGTCCAAGAGCTAGGCCATAGCTGGGGAGATGACTGGCCCATAGCAGGGACAATCAGCACAACAGATGACAATGCCGACTGTGAAAGCAGATAAGAAACTGCTTTGTGAGTCTATTTCTGTTTTATAAACTAGTTCATCTTTGTCATTTTTTTTAGATATGATAGCATATGGTATTTGTCTTTCCCTGTCTGACTTACTTCATTCAGTATGATGATCTCTAGGTCCATCCACGTTGCTGCAAACGGCACTATCTCATTCTTATCTGTGGTTGAGTAATAGTCCTTTGCATATATACACCACGTCTTCTTCATCCATTCCTCTGTCGATGGGCACTTAGGTTGCTTCCAAGTGTTGGTTATTGCAAACAGCGCTGCTATTGAGGAATGTTTGATGGCGGAAAGAATGAATGAAAGGAAGAGAGCCAAAGCAGACAGAAAACGGAGAAGATTCCCTAGAACAAAAGGTGTGTTTGGAGTTGGATGTCCTTGACTTAGAAGATGACACAGTGGAAATGATCAGAAATCAAATAATGCCATTTCAGCAATGGCAAAAGCAGCAGCAAGCTGACCTTGCCATGGGCTGCCCCAACGGCTTTAACTATACATCTGAGAAGCAGACATACAATTGGCCTTTGGTTTCCTCTAGTTCTTTGGTTGGCTGGGTAGGGTCCTGCCCGCCTAGCATCCATTCCGTTTCATCTGACACAGCCTGATTTGTCTTTGGACACTTCAGCACTCTCTTTCCTAGTATTTTGGATGCAGTTGACCTGAGGCTCCTGCATTGGTGTGTTCCAGACCTGACCAATCAGAGACTCCATCCCTTCCCATCACAGTGGCTGGGTAAGGGTTGGGCCAGGGACTCCAGTGAGCACCAAGAGATTCACACCATCAACCTTTTCTATAATCATTTAGGAAACCGCTTAATTCTCCTTGGGGTGTATTGTGTGGATAGAATGTAAACATTGAGCTGCTGGTGACAATGATGACCACTCAGAAATGAAGCCAACACAGGGAACAGAGGAGATAGATGGAAAGAAACAGTGTCTCGTGACATTAACAGATCTCTGGATCCAGCCATGGCTGAAGCCTATCTGAGTATTTTTAAGTTACTTAACCTGATACATTTTTAAACAACCCCCATTTTATTTATGTATTTTTATTTTGTGGCTTTGGTACTATTTGTATAAGCTGTTTCTTTTTTTTTTTTTTTTTCAGCACATGCAACTAAAGAGGTCATGACAAATGAACTGAATCATTTGACACTGAGATCATTTCTACTGGGCAGGTGCAGAAACCCTGTCTCAGGGCCTCAAACACAACCTCACTGTTTCCAGTGAAGACAAAACCATGTTTCCAGTGCCACCTCCTGTTTAAGGTGTGAGTTTTTAATTTTTTAATTTCCGCTTAAAATCATCACTAAGCTGGAATTCCATGATAAGAACAAAGCCAGCCTTCTGTTCCATGGGGATCCTGGGGGTGGGGTGCTTGTCTTAAAGTTCCTCTGTTTATTTTGAGAATAAGAGAATCCCTTATTGCCTCAAAGGACCGCTCATCTACCCCCACGTGCCAAAGTGGGCAGTGTTATATCCCTATTTCTACAGCATCGGAGTCCACAGAGACAGTGAGGAAATGCGGTGGAAAGCCAACATTATAATTAAGGGGCCGGAGGGACCAATTGAGCAAGAAAGATGAAAAGAGTCAACACTTGAGTTGGGGGGAAAAAATGAACTTCAGGGAGGCATGGAAGCTGCTCTGGATGTTTCCGATGGCTCTGCGACCCCGTAGGGAGAAGAGCTGTTTAAGACAGTATCAAGAGTATTATGAAACTAAGCCAAATGGAATTAGGTATAAGCTGTATTTAAGCATGAAGTACATCAAGGGATGTCTCAGAATATAAACCACTGGCTCTCTGTTTAGGTTGATTATAAATGGACACCACGGTACACTCCAGGAGCTTTTCCTATTCCCCGATGTCGTCAAATCCACTGTTGTCCTAATGCTTTTTATTTTTTACATTAGTCTCAGTCATTTAAGAAACATTTATGTGTAATTTCTATTAGATTTTGGGGATGATTCTTCTTCTCCATGGCTTTGATAACTATACATATAATAATGGCTATGATTATTTTTTTAAGATTTTTCTTGATGCGGACCATTTCTAAAGTCTTTATTGAATTTGTTACAATATTGCTTCTGTTTTATGTTTTGGCTTTTTGGCCCTGCAGCATGTGGGATCTCAGTTCCCTGACCAGGGACTGAAGCCACAACCCCTGCACTGGAAGGCTAAGTCTTAATGGCTGGACCACCAGGGAAGTCCCTGGCTATGATTTATTGACCTTTTACTCATTCGACTATTACCATGTGTAATGGGCTGAATGGTGGCCTCCAAAAGACTGGTCCCCTTAGAAACTATGGATGTGATCTTATTGGGAAACAGAGTCTTTTCAGATTTAATTGAGTTAAAGATCTTGGGATGAGGTCATTCTGGATGAGAGTAGGCCTTAAATCAATGACCAGCATCCTTACAAGGCTGAAAGGGAAAAGATGTGCAGAGAAGACTATGTGAAGCTGGAGGCAGAGATGGGAGGGCTGTAGTCATAGCCAAGGAAGCCAGAAGCCATCAGAGGCTGAAAGAGGCAAAAGAGGAACCCCCCCAGCCTCCTGGAATCCATGGAGAGAGCAGAGCCTTGTTTGGATTTGAGTTTGGACTTCTGGCTCCAAAACTGGGAGAAAGTAAGTTTCTGTTACATTAAACTACCTGGAAACGAAGGCACTGTGTTAAGTGGCTCATGCCCATTTTTTTCAATAATACAGTCTCATAGTCCTACAAAATAAGCTCATAAGAGCTGTCCCTCCTCTAATTTTTGCTGCACACACATCCAGCATCCTGCCTCCTTTTGTAACAGTTCTTCAATCTTTCTCTGGGAGAAATGCCTTTCTCCCTTGAGTACAATATGGTGGAACTGTCTGTCAGATCGTCTTAATCTCTTCTAGACCAGGGCTGGGGCTGTTCTCACTCCTGGCTATACCTGAGAATCACCTGAAAAGTTTTTTAAAAATGAAAATGATTAACACTGCTTCTTTGCCCACCTCCACTTCACTGCTACAAAGATCTTGGTTCAATCCATTAGGTGTAGAGTCTGGAGGTTATTTAGCAATTTTTAAAGCTTCCAGGATGATTCTAAAGTTCAGCCAAGGACAAAGGATTCTTCCTCCCTGGAATCTGGGGCTTCCCAGGTGGTGCAGTGGAAAGAGTCCACCTGCTAATGCAGGAGATGCAAAAGATGAGGGTTCAGCCCCTTGGTCAGGAAGATTCCCCTGGAAAAGGAGATGGCAACCCACTCCAGTATTCTTGCCAGGATAATCTCATGGATGGCAGGCTACAGTCCATACAGTCACAGAGTCGGACTGAGCGACTATGCACGCATGCCCCCCGGAACCTAAAAAAAAACATGACCACAGAGACAGAAACACATAAAGTAATTAGAGTCCCTGTATCCCAGTTGTACCCTGAAGCCGGACATCAATGACAAGTACCAGAACCCTTGAACTGGCAACTTCAGACTTTTAGAAACCTGGTCCCTTAGTGTACCTTAAGGGTCATAAGATCCCAATCCCTTAGCTGATTTGTTTCTGCTGCTAACACCAGAGGCTTCTGACCAATTCATTCAGGAAATGGCAGAACAGATGCTCAAAACTAAGCTAAAGCTTCCATGATACTGGGCATCCTTAATCAATTCATAAACGATAGCTCCCCATGTCGCCAACAACATAAAGGGTGTGAAGGGAGAAAGAAAAAATATTTTATGGAAGGTGATTAAGAGGTACAAACTTCCACCTATAAAATAAATAAGTCAGGGGAGTGTAATATACAATATAAGGAATATAGTCAATACTACTGCAATAATGGTGATAAATGATTAGACTTTTCATGGTGATCAACTCATAATGTATATAAATGTCCAATCACTATGTTGTATACCTGAAAATAATTCTATATGTCAACTATACTTCAATAACAAAAAAAATTATATAGAGATGACATGGTCTTCTACATCAAGTCTTTGAGGGTTCCAGACATTTGCAACTGTGAATATGCTACCAAGAGCATTATTAAATAGAAAAAAGAAATGTACACACTGCAGAAAACAAGGACTCACTCTCGGAGACAGCTATAACTATTCTCTTGGAAATTTTGCTAATTCAGACTTTGGCTGGGTTGTATTTTACTTTCGTCCTCTCTTTAAAGGCAGTGATTTCTAAATCCCTAAGGTATAGAAACACTTCTGTTCAGCTCAGCACACAGGTAGGGCAGAGAATTAAGTCCTAAAGAGAAAACAGTTTCAAAGATATTAGAAGTACCCACTCAGAAACAAAGGCAAGCCAATTAAACATAATTGGTATCCTTCTTCAAAGTATATACAAATAATCTCTAAGTGAAAAATTCCCTTAGCCATTGCCCAGGGTATAAGTGAATGCACTTGTAAAGGATCATACTACTAAGTCACTTCCCAGGTGGGGCTGGTGATAAAGAAGCTGCCTGCCAATACAGGAGACACAAGAGACGTGTGTTCAATCCCTTAGTCAGGAAGATCCCCTGGAGAAGGGCATGGCAATCCACTCCAGTAATCTTGCCTGGAGAAATCCATGGAGAGAGGAGTCTGGTGGGGTACAGTCCATGGGGTCGCAGAGTTGCACACAACTGAAGTGAGTTAATGCATGCTAAGTCACTTCAGTTATGTCAACTCTTTGCAACCCTATGGACTATAGCTTGTCCATGGGATTCTCAAGGCAAGAATACTGGAGTGTGTTGCCATGCCCTTCTCCAGGGGGATCTTCCCAATCCAGGGATCGAACACTACATCTCTTATGTCTCCTGCATTGAAAGGTGAATTCTTTACCACAAGAGCTACCTCGGAAGCCCTGGAAAGGATTATTATATGTAGAGGGAAAAATGCTGGGGATAGATTGTTTTAAGATTCTTACACAGCATATAAAGCAGTATGATATAATTTGAATGTAGGCTTTGATTAATTAAAGATATATCTTGTAGGGCAATGGCTAAATTTTAAAGAGGAATAAATAATGAGCCAATAATGAACCAATATGGAGATAAAATGGAATCATAAAAAATATACTCAGAATGAAAACAGGCAGAAAAAGAAGGAAAAAGGAGGAGAGAACAGATGGTGCCTAGAGAAAAAAAGCAAGATGTTAGATTTTAATATAAATATATCAATAATCTCATTAAATATAAGTGGTCTAAATACAATTATTAAAAGACAGAGATTATCAGACTGGATAAACAGGCAAACCCTAACCATATACTGTTTATAAGCAATCCACATAAAATAATACAGATTGTTTTTTAAAAAAACAGAAAAGATACAACAATACAAACTCTAATCAAAAGTAAGCTGAGGTAGCTGTATTAATATCACATGAAACAGACTTCAGAATAAGGAATGTTTCCAAGGATAAAGAGAGCTATTACATAATAAGAAAGAAGTCAGTTCAAGAATTCATTATAATTCTAAGTGTGTATGTACCTAAAACAGTGTTTCAAACACATAAAGAAAAAGCTGACAGGACTGAAATGAAAACTAGACAAACCACAACACTTCAACACTTTGAGACGGAGACTTCAACACTTTTCTCCATAACTGACAGAACAGAAAGATAAAAAATAAGCAGGGATATAAAATACCCAAATAGCGCCAGAGACATCTGGAGAGTCTTTATAAATCTTAGATAAAGATGTTTAGATATGACACCAAAGGTGTAATTACTAAGAGAAAAAAATTAACAAACCAAACTTCATTTAAAAATCCTCTGCTCTTCCAAAGATACATACTGGGAGAAATCATGTAAACACACATCTGAAAAGAAACTTGTATCCATACTATATAAAGTACCCTCAAAGATCAATAATATGAAAATAACAACCAATAAAAAAATGGGCAAAAGATTTGAAAAAGACATGCACCAAATAAGATATAAGAATGGTAAGAAACAAGAAAGAATATTCAACATCATAAGTCATAGGATAAAAGTTAAAACTTGAAAGATATAGTGCTGCTGCTGCTGCTGCTAAGTCGCTTCAGCCATGTCTGACTCTGTGCGACCCCATAGACGGCAGCCCACCAGGCTCCCCCGTCCCTGGGATTCTCCAGGCAAGAACACTGGAGTGGGTTGCCATTTCCTTCTCCAATGCATGAAAGTGAAAAGTCAAAGTGAAGTCGCTCAGTCGTATCCAACTCTTAGCGACCCCATGGACTGCAGCCTACCAGGCTCCTCCGTCCATGGGATTTTCCAGGCAAGAGTACTGGACTGGGGTGCCATTGCCTTCTCCAGAAAGATATACTACTACACACCTATTAGAACTGCTACACAAAATCAAACTAAACAAAAGGGTAACATTAAGTGGTTCCCCAAGATACAGAACAACTAGAGCTCTTGTTGGTGGGAATGCATAGTCCCAAGATACAGAACAACTGGAGCTCTTGTTGGTGGGAATGCATAGTGTTTCCACGTTTGAAAAAAGTTTGCAATTTCTGATAAAATTATGTGAACAGTTATCATACCACCTAGCAATTACAGTCCTAGGCATTTACCTAAAAGAAATGAAAATATATTTATATATGAACCTGTTTGTGAATATTTATAGTGACATTTTTCATGGAGAAGGAAATAGCAAACCTCTCCAGTATTCTTGCCCCACAGACAGAGGAGCCTGGTAGGTTACAGTCCATGGGGTTGCAAAAGAGTTGCACATGACTTAGGAACCAAACAATGTAGTGACATTTTTCATAATACCCCCCAAATGAAAGTAACCCAAATGTCCTTAAACTAGGAAATGAATAAACAATGGCTCTGTATCCATTCACAGGATTATGGAGTATTAAAAAGGAATAGACTATTTGTGATGATAGCCATCTAACAAAGGTGAGGTGATACCTCATTGCAGTTTTGATTTGACGATTAAGGGAACCCTTGTACACTATGGCTGGGAATGTAAATTGGTGTAGCTGTTGTGGAAAACAGTATGGAGGGTCCTCACAAAACTGAAAATAGACCTATCATAAAATCCAGATATTCCATTCATGGGCATACACCTGAAGAAAACAAAAATACTTATTCAAAAAGGTAACACACTCTCATGATCAAAGCAGCATTTTTTACAGTAGCCAAGATATGAAAGCAACTTGTGTTCATCAACAGATTTATGGATAGAGAAAATGCAGTGTATATATACAATGGAATACTATTCAGTCATAAAAAGAACAAAATTTTTCCATTTGTAATAACTTGGCTGGACCTGAAGGGTATTACACTTAGTGAAATAAATCAGAGAAAGACAAATACAAATAGAAAGACAAAGACAAATATTATCACTTACATGCGGAACCTAAAAAATACAACAAACTAGTGAATATAAGAAAAAAAGAGATTCACAGATACAGAGAACAAACTAGTGATTACTAGTGGGTAAAGCGAAAGGTAGAGGGTCAAGATAAGGGTAGGGGATTAAGAGGTACAAACTATTAGGTATAAGAAAATAAAAGCTACAAGGATATATTATGCAGCACAGAGAATAGAGCCAATACTTCATAATAACTATGAATGGAGAATAACTTTTAAAATTTTGAATCACTATGTTATATGCTTGACACTTATATTGTAAATCAAATATGCCTCAATTTAAAAACAAAAAGAAGAAAAAGGAATAGACTACTGATATATAGGTAAATATTACATGCATTGTGGTAAGTGAAATAAGATTCAAAAGTTGCATACTGCACTATCCCACGTTTATGGAATTATGAAGAATGCAAACTATAAGGATGGAGAGGCTTCCCTGGTGGTTCAGATGGTAAAGAATCTGCATGCAATGCAGGAAACCCATGTTCCATTCCTGGGTTGGGGAGATACCCTGAAGAAGGGAAGGGCAATCCACTCCAGTATTCTCATCAGGAGAATTCCATGGACAGAAGTGCCTGGTAAGCTAGTCCATGGGGTTGCAAAGAGTCAGACACGACTGAGTGACTAACACACACATACACATAAGGATGGAGAACAAAATCATGGTTGCCAGGGCTGCAGATAGAGGAAGGGAAGTGGCAACACAGGGGTCCCTGGGATTTGGGCAAAGTGATGGAAATGTTCTTTCTATACTTCAATTGTACTATGTGACCATGTGCCTTCATCAAAATTAAAACTCTATCCTCAAAAGGGTGAATTTTACTGTATGCAAATTGCATTAATAAACCTGACTTTTAAACAAAGCAGATTGCTGTAAAAATATTCTATCCATCAGACTTTCCATTTATTCCATTAATTCAGTAATACTCCCTTTCACTCCAATTAATATACCAAAGATTCGTTTTTATTAACCTCACTTCTCATGACTATGGATGTATGAAATATCTAATACATCCAAAGGCTTTGGTTTTAACCCCTGCTCATGAAAGTGCTAACTGCTAATATAATTGAGAGTTCTGGGTTCTTCTCTGCCTGATTCTAGCCACCCTTATGATGAAGCTAAGGATGAATAATAAGTGAGATGAAGGAAGAAGGGCCAGAGGTGCAAATTCAAGTGGCCAAGGGGAAGGGGCAGGCAGGTAAGGAGGTAAGAGAAGCCCTTAATCAACACCTTATCCAGGGGCAGGGTGACACCTCCTCATAGATTTGGTGCCAAGGTCAGCAGAGTACCCACACTCTTATTAGGGGAAATTGGAAATTCCGATTTTTATATGTGAAATCTCTCAGTTTGTGGGAGACTGTTCAGTATTTTATAAACAGCGTGGACAGAACAGTGCTTGCCTGCAGGTCATGAAGTTTGCAAGCGTGAGTTCAGAGCTGTGGGTGTGGAGCAGAGAACTAGGAGAGACCCAGGAGCCTGGCGGTTTCACAGAATGGCTTCCCAGAAGCTGAAATCACTTCTAAGGAGCTTCCATGCATTGGGGAGTTTCAATTTGGGGAAGAAGAGGTGTGTGCTTAGGGCAAAAAGTGTCTGTGTACTCTAAGTGTAGGAAGGACCAGGTATGAGGATCTTTCCCATGTTAAGTGTGCACCAGGGGAGCTGAGAAGGACCTCTGCCTGCTAACAACCTCTTCCTACTCATGACACCTGCCCCAAGCTGCAAATTCCAAACCAGCAATTGAAAATCCCCAAAGCTCTGACAATCTGAAGGTTGGTCGCCTGGCTTTTAATTCCTCTGGGGACCAAAGCTGCTCTAAAGTGCAGTGAGGCTATTGGGGGACTTCTTGATGTGAATACTCACATCTTTCGTGCAAAATGAGCTATGGATCCAATTATGGACACAATTCCACAGCCAGTCCAGGTGTCTCAAAGAATATCTATGGATGACCCTGGGTTTCTGTCTCCCTACAAACCTATCTTCTGAATCATGAAGTACACCTGGCCCCAGATTTCAGGAAAGTAATTTCCAGCCTGTGTGACCTTCCCAGAGGCCCCCTGTGTGACTGACAACCATCACCTCTCACAGCATTACTTCACCTCTGACAGCATCTCAGCCCACCCCCGCCCTTCCCTCTTCTTTACACCAGGCCAATTCCTCAACCAGTAACTCAAGGACACTTCACTTCAGCCCAAGTCTTAAATCTTAGGAAGACTCCCTTTTTTCAGTGCCCTGGTCTATTTATGGAACCTCCCAAGAACAATGATTCTGTTCCAAACCCTGAGGAATTGCAGAGTCTTAAATCCACAGTTGAACATCAGCTTACAATTGGTATTAAAAATTGATCAGTGGTTTCAAGGGTTCCAGAAATCAGCACTTAAATCCTTGGGCCAGAAGAGTCAGCGATGATTTTTTTTAAGACAGTACAAATTTAAACAAGGGTCAGAAAGCTTCCCTTTCTATGAGAAATCTACAGAGCAAACGTTTTCTTTGCAGATCTATGGGAGTGAATGTACTGTTACTTGTAGCCACCAGAAACAAAATGAAAAAAATTTGCAGACCCATAAGCCCCCAAATCACGTGGTGAAAACTGTCAAGCAAAAGTGGGAAGAGAAAAACTCAGTAAGTCAAAGTTGCCCTAGGTTAGGGGGAAGGGTGGCTTTGCCGGGGAGGAATGGGACAGCTCCCCTTAACCTCCAACCCCCATCCCCACCCCGTGCCCTCTAAATAGCATCTTCAAAACAAAATTCCCAATTCCACTTCCCAATAAAATTGCTGTCCCTAGCCTCTTCCACGGGGACATTTCTAACCGCCATTCCTCTAACTCAAAAGTAAAATCCTCTAGATGGCCGGGAGGGAGAAAAAGGAATGTGAGCTTTAATTAAGAAAAGTCCACAACTTACTTTGAAAAGCACATTCAGCAGTCAGAGTTCTAAACTGAACATGATTAAATCTCCTGGCAGAGGGAAAGAACCTGATGGGGACTTTCACCGTTGGCTCAGTTTAAAATGACACCACCTTTCTTAACAAAGTGCTTTCTACCCATTAGACCGCTTTATCATCACAATGTCTCTGGGAAGTATTTTAGGAAGGAATTTTTTTTTTTTTAATGGCCACTTTACATTTAGGAAAACCGAGTCCTAGAAATGATAGAATCCAGAGCACATGACAGAATTAAGTAACCAGATTTTACTCCTCTGGAATAAAACAGAAAAATGTTTCCCATCCCTTCACACGCACGCGCGTGCCCATGCGCGCACACGTACGCGCGCGCGAACGGGAGCACACGCGCGCGCGCGCACACACACACACACACACACACACACACACACACACTTCTGTTTACCTGGAGCTCTTGGGGAAAAGGGACACTGTTTAAAACAGCAATTTTGTCCAGTTGGTGTGTCTGGGAACCTGCAGCCTTAAGGAAAGTAGATTTTTCTGGAATCCCAGCCGGTGCGCAAGGACTTTGGAAAAGCAAACGCTACTTTGTAACATCAATTGGCAACTTGTCTCTCCGAATGTATTTCCAGCCCAGCCTGAGGCCGGAGAGGGCCCGTGATTCTCATCAGGTTGGACTCGGTTTGCCGGCTCAGGGCCCGGGGCCGCGGCGGGAGCCGCGACGCAGGGCGAAGGACAGGGACACTTGTGCGCATCTCGGTTTCACCCGATGGCCCCAAGACCCTTGCCCAGGCGCGGGCGGCAGTAAAGTGGCTCCCCCCGCACCCTTTTCCCACGCGCTCACCCGCACCGGATTCTCGGCCCAGTCGCGGTGGACGCAGCGGCGGTTCCCAGAGGAGCGGGGCTTCCTCCGCTCGAGTTCGCGGCCCCCAGTGCCGGTGCCGGACAGGGAAGGCACGCGGCGCCGGCGGCTCCCGGGCTCCAAGACCACGCTCCCGGCCCCTCGCGCCGCCCGCCCGGGTCCCACACGCACGTAATCATAACCGGAAAAATAATACCAACCTTTCCTGAGCTCTTTGGGCGCCAGTCGTCCCCTCCCTGAATTCTCTTAAACCCAAAGCAGAGTGGTCAGTTCCATTGCAGAGATGAGGAAACTGAGGCAAAAGGCCACCCCCCAGGACCCACTGCTAGGAAGCCCAGATCTGATTCCGAGATGCAGTTCCCCCACCCGCGCGATCACCTCTGCGCGCTCCTAGACTACACAGGACCTCTACGGGGTACCCCGAGGGGGTCCCGGATTTCTTCCGAGCCGAGGTCCCCGGAGGCTGCGTGGTGAGCGGGCATTCCTGCGTGGACTAACGCCGGCCCTCGAGACCCCACGGTGGGGGAAAGGGGCCGGTCTGCCCTCGTAGGTCACTAGCCCCAGTCCTACCGAGCTGGGGAGGGGGATGCCAGACTGGGGCAAAGGAGGTGCAAAGAGCCGGGCTGCCCGCTCCCAGACCCCAGCTCCACGTAGTTTAATGCAGGGGTTGCGTTAAGTCCTCATGGAACTCAGAGATGGTGAACAAACAGAGTGTCCCTCAGCCACGCCCCTTCTTCACCCCCGGGAAGCACTCCGAACCCAGAGATACTGGATCAGCCGAATTCGCTCCAGTTTCCCTTACCTGGCACCCAACTGGGGTAGCCCATCTACAGGGGCCGTTCCGCGCCCGGGAACCAGCGCCCTCACCCAGGTCCCCAAGACAACCCCACTCATCTGCTCCCCTCCCGCCCAGGCTCCCGGGGACCGAGGGGAACTTCCCGAGCGCCGGCGCGACCGACACCCCGGGTCCCCGGCCTCTTACCTCTGCCCAACAGCGCGCCCAACACAAGGCTCAGCGCCCCACACAGTGGCGCCACCGGCCCGGGGGCCGCGCCCTCGGAGCGCATCCTGCGTCCAGGCAGCTCAGGCCGTCCGCCGCCCGCCCGGGGCGCAGCGCCCGCTCGCGGCCCCCGCCGGCTGTCCCATGCCCCGGGGCCACCCCCGGCAGCGAGTCGGCCGGCCGGACTGAAGAGCCGGTGGTCGCGCCCCGCCGCTGCCGGGTGCAAGCCGCGGCGGCTCCGGATCCCGCGGCGGCTAGCGCTCTGGCCGGGACAACTTTTCTCCAGCCTCCAAGGCGGCCGCGGGCCCGCCCCGCCCCCCGGGCCGCCCACTCGACCCCGCCCACCCCTGGGCCCCGCCCCTGGGCCCGCCCCTGGCCGGAGGCTGGTGAAAGATGCCGGGGAGAAAGTGGGAGCTGGCGCGCAGAAGAGGAGGTGAGGCGCGGAGGCTCAAGGGTTGCGCCCATGAGGTCTCCCCTCCTCCCCGCAGCCTCCCGCCTTCGTGGCCTGTGGCTCGAGTCCCGGAGAGTTCTGCGCAGGTACCCGCGACTCAAGATGGAGCCGAGCCCTTCCCCTCGCCCGCCTCCCGGGGTCCTCACTCTTCACACCTCAACTTCAGGGCGGACCCTGATTCTTTGCCTTTTGAGCCGGGGACATCTGGAATTAAGTCCCCCACAGCTGATGCGGAGAGATCTCCCAGAGAGATTATTCAGTGGGGAAAAGCAACATGCAGAACAGATTCAAGAAGAACACGGTTTATACTCAGGCGTGTGCACATATATGCGTATTTGTCTGGAGGGTTAAGCCAAAGACAGCCGCGGTGTCTCAGGACGGGGACTGGAAAGCCAGGGTGACAGAAAGGTTCATTTTCCACTGTGAATCTTTCTACATTGTCGGATCTCGCCCCCCTCCCCTTTCCGCATGTGTTTTTATTAACTATTCGGGGGTGGGGAAGGGCGGGAATGCTCCCCTTCCCTGCCAGACTTGCTCCTGCAATAGTTTTTTCTCTGCAGATTCCAAGGACTCGCCACCCCAGTTCGTGCTCCAAATGTCTTCTCTGTGTCGTACCCAGCGCTGCCCTCCCTCCTCGCGTGAATCCCAGCTGCCTGCCTGCCTTCCATGGTTACTGATGCTCGGGCCTCATTGGCCGCCTGGGGATCTGAACAGTCCCCACTCAGGACCCCAACTCCCCCTCGTGTCCGTGATTGAAAGACAATATGTCCTGAACCCAGAAGCCTTGTCCTGGAGGCCCAGCCCTCCCCCAGCTGATACACTTCCCCCAGATCCCACAGCCTGCCTAGAGATCACTTGGTGTGCTGGGCTGACTCGTCCAACCTCGAAAAGAAAGCTCACTGAATCATGTGGTCACCAGAGCCAGGAATGAATTTCAAAATAAAAGGAAAAAAAAATCTTTTATCAGATGTGAAGAAACCAAAGTGAAAGGTGTTAAACACATCTGTTTCTTTTGTCCCAAGTCAGTTAAAAGGAGTCAAGAGCCAAGCATATGGAGAAATTGAGGGGTGGAGGCAGAGACTCCAAGGGCACTCCCCATCCCTGGAGCTTTTTTCCCAGCTGGACAGCCCTAAGGAGGAAAAGGGCTCACTGATCCACTCTGCTAACATGATGGGTAGAGAAGGCAGCTGGAAAAACTAGCCAGGCCAGAAAGAGCACTGCAAAACCTTAGTTCTGATAGACTTGGGTAGCAGTAACTTCATTTTTTAAGGGAACTATGCTATAATTGCCCAGTTCTTCAGTTCATTCAGCTAGTGTACACACGATCTTGGGAGGCAAAAAAAAAAAAGAGTAGATTTGAGTTCCTAAAATGGAAGTCACATTTCCTTCTCGTTTTTGTTTGTTAGCTTGAAAGTCACTGGAGAATGATTTTTTTTTTTTTTTCATTTAAATGTTTCTAGCCTCAGTGAGAAATACAACATAGCCCATCATTTCCTGACTGAGAGCTTAGAAAATCAGCTTCATCCTCTCTCCCTCCTGTCCGATAAGAGAACAAAGGAAAAAGCCCCCAGTTACTCTGGCCACTCCCCTGATCTTCTCCTTTGTAGATTTACCATGTGGTCCTCCCACCCTCCCCAGACACACATCCTTTCTTCCCTTTTTGGCACAAAATATCGCCCTGTCTACTGCAAAGTCAAATTCCCTGGTCTGAGACTCCATGGTTCAAATACCAGAAAAGGGGAAACTGGACAAACCACAGGGAAATATAGAACTCAAAATGAGAAAGGAAAGGAGGAGTCTTGGTAGGGTAAATCCACTCCCCAATCCTCAAAGGCATGTGCTGTCCTCGGGTGCTCTGAGTCTTCGACGTGACTTGAGACCACAAAGTCTCCTAGCATCACCTGTAAGAGACTCGCTTCTTCCAGATTGGACCAAAGGAGACCCAGGTAATGAGTGCCTCTCTTCTGCAAATCTGTTTAGAATCCCATTCAATCTACCATGTGACCTTCTAAAAACCAAACAGACACACCCAAAACCAAACAAGTAAAGGGATGATGTGGTTGATTTATCTTTCTTTAGGAATCCCCACCCCCACCCCCGCCAAATAGAGGTGTGAACTTAGAGGTTCACGGGCAAAGAGTTTCCTCTATTTATTTTTTAAAGGCATGTATTTTTAACCCCCAAATAATTAATTCCTGAACTTAAATTACTTCCAGATGCTTTTCTGAACTTCATAACCAACATCAGAGGCCACTAATCTCCTCAAAGGCTCTTGCAAAACTCCCGGTGGGCTGTGGGCACATGGAGACAATTAACATGATTTATAGGAGAGAGGAGATATTAGAAAGAGGAAACCCGCTGTTTCCACATGTGCCAGTGGTGCATAAGTCAAAAAGGCAAGTTCAGGTTTTGTTGTTGTGCTGTTCAGTCCTTAATTTCAAACTCGCATAAAATGAGGGGAAGAACTTGATAATTTAGCTCAGGAATTTCTTATAAGGTCTGCCTCCAGACAGGGAACCTATAGGTGTATATTACTAAGAACACAGAAAAGAAGGGCTATATGTTGGCCTCGTGAGGCAGCTATAGTCATCCTGCTGATGTAACAGCAAGTCCTGACTATAGTGCTTGCTCTTAGGGATGAAAAATAAGGAAGGCAGCAGGCATTTGTTTAGCCTCTGTGGTGGCACTTTTGTTATTATTTATAGACATCATTTCATTTAATGTTCACAATAACTCTAATGGGAGTACTACTATTGTCCTTTAACATTTCATTCATTCATTCAACAGCTATCTGTCTACTGCTTACCATTTGTCTTGCCCAAATATGGGGTAATAGCAGTGAACAAAACAGATAGAAGTTTCTAAACTCATGGATCTTGGATTCTAAGGCACAGACTCTCAAAAAATATGCAAATGGATCCATTCTGTAAGACAGTGATATGTGTTACTAATAAAACTAAAAGTAAGGGGAAAGTCTGATTTGGGGGTACAACTTTAGAGAGGGCAGATGGAGTGGGTAAGCTGGTGGATTTCTGGGAGAGGAGCTTTTAAGGAAGAGAAAACCAAAAGTACAAAGGCCAGGGAGAAGAGGAAAGAATCATTTTTTTTTTCCCCCCAGAAGAGGCACTCTGACCTCTTACAGAACAGAGTCTGTAGCGGGCAGCAGAGGAAGCCTGGAATTTAGTCAAAAGGAGGGCAGGAGTGATGGAGGCCTAGACTGGGGAGGTAGATGGGAGTGATGAACGGAAGTATGGACCAGTTATGCTGTTGGATCAAGGTGGAGGCAGGAGCCTTGCTGATGGGTGGATGTGAGCTGTAGGGCAGTAGGAAGAGTCCAAGGTTTTGGCCCAAGCAAGTGGGCACCTCATGGTGCCTTTCAGGGAGGTAGGAAAGACTTGGGGGCAAGCGGTCTTGGAGCATATTGGGGCAGTTGGGGAAACTGAGGCTCCAAGAGGCGGTTAAGTCACTTGCTAGAACATGGCAGTGGTGACATTGAAAAGCAGCTCCCCTCCTGCCCCAGAGATGGCGAGGTCAGCTTGTAGCCACCAACTAGGAGTTAAAATTGGGTTTTATGTTGGTAAGACCCACAACCCTAGTATTGTTTCTCTTTTCTTTTCTTTTTTTTTAAAGAGTTTTTGATGTGGACATTTTTTAAAGTCTTCATTGACTTTGTTACAATATTGCTTTTATATTTTCATTTTTGCCGTGTGGGATTTTAGTGCTCTGACCAGGGATTGAACTCATATCCTCTACATTGGAAGGTGATGTCTTAACCACTGGACTGACAGGGAAGTCCCTTCATTCAGCAAATTCTAGGGTCTCTGCCTAGTTAAGGTGGGGCTGGGTAGGTAGGGGGGCTGTAGAAACAGCACGTCCTCCTCCCTCCCCACCCCTACTCCCAGCTGCACTGTGGATAAAGATTCCAACCTTGTGCCATTCAATAAGAATGTAACGATTAAGGGATATTTATTGGAAGGCCATGACCACCCACCCTTGATCAACTGTGTCCCTATTTGCTTATTTTCTATCTATAGCTTCCCCCATCCCTTTGTCACCTCCATGGGGGGTGGGTGACAGCTGACCCGCTCACCCCTGTGTTCCCAACCCCTACCAGTATATGCACGAAAATAAGCACTTGTCCAGTGAATGACTTTTGTGAAGCTGTAGATGGCTCAGCAGGTAAAGAATCTGCCTGCAATGCAGGAGGCACAGGAGACATGGGTAGATATCTGGATTGAGATAATTCCCTGGAGAAGGAAATGGCAGCCCACTCCAGTACTCTTGCCTGAAAAATCCCATGAACAGAGGAGCCTGGTGAGCTACAGTCCAAGGAGTCTCAAAGAGTCGGACACAACTGAGAACGCAGATTACCAGCCCCATTTTACTAACGAGGAAACTGAGGTTCGCATATTTTACCTTCAGCTCACTTAACCAGTAATAGAAACACCGATGACAATGACAATATCATTCATTAGGTGCTTGTGAATTGACAAATAATCCTGTTGACAACCCTATAAGACGTAGTCTTTTTTATCCCATTATACAAACTAGGAAACTGATGTCCAAGCGGTGAAGTGGCCTGTTCCAGGTCACCCAGCTGGGAAGTTGCAGAAGTGGGGTTGGATCTATAACGGTTCATCCCACTGAGCTGTGTTCGTGTGTATGCTTTGGTCTGCCCGCTCCCCACCCGAGGCATCTTGGTCACTGGCCAGACCAGTACCTTCGATCAGGTTCCCTTGCTAGATCTTTCTATTTTTGACAAACACTGAAAAATCATGCCTTTGGAATTTTCACTTAACCTTGCAGAAAACTCCCTGGTGCCTTGGGCTACCCCTGTGTCTCTACCAGAACTCAGTGTTTATGGAGACAAATTTCCCCTGAAGGGAACATGGGCCTGGGTTCTCCAGGTAAGATGAGAGGTGCAGGTGACTTTCAGCCTGTGAGAACAACTTTTAGAACTGATGCTCAAATGCCCCCACACCTGACCCTGATCCAATTTCCCTCCTGGTACCTGCCACATTCCCAGACTCTCATTGTCCTCGTAGAGACCTACAGAGTGGATTTTTGTTCCCATCACCTTTCCTCTCGGGGTTCAAGGTCAATACATAGTCCCTTTAGGAAAAGATCTTGGCTAATCTAGCTTCAGATTAGGTTACAAATGGAAGTGGTCACACTGACATTTCCTTAACTGTTTGCTGCGTCATTGTCATCATCTCTGACATTTATAGATCTTTTGCTTTGTGCAGAGCACTATCTTCAGTACTTTGGCTGGTGTTTGCTCATTTAATCCTCACCATGACCTGGCTTCCCTGGTAGCTCCGATGGTAAAGAATCTGCCTACAATGCAGGAGACCTGGGTTCTATCCTCGAGTCAGGAAGATTCCCCTGGAGAAGGAAGTGGCAACCCACTCCAGTATTCTTGCTGGAGAATTCCATGTACAGAGAAACCTGGCAGGCTACAGTCCATGGGGTTGCAAGAGTCAGACATGACCAAGAGACCAACTCACATATGATCTTATGGCTTCATTGTTGTTATTAACTCCATTTACAAACCAAGAAATTGACATACAGAGTTTAGGTAACACATCCAGTGTCATAGAGCTAGTAGTTGGCAAAGCTGGGATTCAAACCCAGCCATCCTAGAATCCCTGCTCTGAGTAATCAGTCCTCAGTCTTTGTTCTGCAGACTCATCACCTTGAGTTCTTGTTAATGTGTTGACTCCAATTCACTTGAAAGGGCATGGAGACCCACTTTTCTGCCTCTCTATCAAGACCCCAGACCATCTTGATGCTGCACCTCCATGAACCATCTTTTGTGTAGCAATTCCTTAAATCCTTACCTTATTCCGCTCCCTATATCTTAATCCAGAGTTATATTATCCAAACTATGTGTATTTGAAGATGTCACCAAATTTCCAACTCTTCCCTGCTTCTCCACACAAAGCAATCCTAGACACATTCAGCACCTCACATCATTCCAAGAGCAGCTTGAGATTGGAGAGTTTGCCATGCAGTCAGTGAATACCAGTTATTAAGTACATGTCTGTCACTGAACCTGATATTCAGCATGGCAACTGGCTTGGGTCAAGGTGGTGGCAGCTCCATCACCTGAATGCCCTCAATGAGCAGAGTCCCTGGCAAAGTGGCAACAGACACACACACACACGCAGGCACACACACATGATGAACGAGAGATGGCAGCCTGACATTTGGGGGTTGTTTGTTCCTGCCCCGTAACATAACCCATCCTCACCGAAACATCAGACATTCACGTGCATTGCATGATTCATCCAATTCAGTTTTGCCCTTATTCCTTGTGGAGTATCAGGTCTCATTGCAGGAATAATAGTCTCCGTATCTTGTCAATCTTTAAATCAATAGCCAATTGATGAGCAATTATGATGAGTAAACATTGAGTTTGGAGCCTGTCCTTAGAAAGCATAATAGAGGAGACTGAATATACCTCAGAAAACAGGCATACAGGATGTGTTGTCAGAGCCTGGGGAAGATCAGAGTGACTTCTTTACCTACCTACACTCCATCAACACTGACCTTAAAAGCTCTGCTTATTCTCCCTTCAGAGACTTTGCACCTGCTGTTTTCATTCCAAGTCTTTGTCCTTATCATTTCCTCTCCTTTCAAATGTCCTCCTTTGGTGAGGTTTCCCCTCCCCCTCCCCCCACCCCTCCCCCCACCCCCAGCAATCACTTCCCCAGGACCCAGGACAGAGCCAGGACATACCCTGAACTCAAGAAATATTGTTGAATAATTTCTGATTGATACCTTTGAGGAAGTAGTGTTTGATCACAGGGATGGTGAAAGATTAACAGTGAAGATGGGGAAGAAAAAAAGAAAGAAAGACAGGATGGCAGAGTCTTTGTGGAAGGAAGAACAAGACAGGAAGATAGTATGGCCCCCAAACAGGAAGAGCGATTTTTACTCCCTGGCAGTCCCCATAATAACCAGAGAGAAGAAACAGATGACTCTAGCTCCAAGGTCATTGACATTGACCTGCGGCGGCTTCAGCCATGATACTGGTGTCACCCTCTTCACCTCTAAGGCTTTTTGGTTTTGTTTTCTCCGTCTGATAGTCATGACTCATCAGGACCTAAACTTTGCATTTTTCCATAGGAAGTAATTCAATTCAAACTCAGGCATGACTTCGGGATGCAACATAGCACTTATATGGTGTTATTTATTAATCTGCGTTTTAGAGCCTCTCCTGGCCGCCTGCGATCAGCAGCTCAAGCTATGGCATGGCTTAAGATTCATTACAGATCCAGCCAGTTTCTGGGAAGGAGAGATACTCATAACTTTTACATATGATTCACTGTGTTCAACCACCTTTCTCAGGTTGAGACCATCCAGGTAACTAAAGGAACTTTGTATCCAATAGCTAGACCCACTACAATGTTCTGGACTCCCCTTAAAACTCTCTGATGGCCTTTTACAAAGATTGAGCCTCAAATGGAAAACTGCCAAAATTGTGTTGTTTCAAATACTTGGAACCTTGGAACACCAATGCCCTTAATTTATGTTTGAAACAGCTCTGCTCCCTAACCCACCGGCAGGCAGCCTCCAAATGGTTATAGAGTCAACAGTGCCCCCTGGTGGCGGCAGCTGGTATATTCTGATGGCAGAAAGAAAAGCTCAGATTGCTGGGCCTCAGCTAAAGGGGCAGGCAGACACGCATGCTAACATGCTTATGCAACATTTCACACTAATGAGTGTCTTTTCTCTCAAGAGGCAATATTGGTCATTATAGGCCCCTTTGCCCCTGACTTGTGAGCACAAGTTCAAATAAGTCCAGGGGGTGGCCCATCTCCCATAGGATTTCAGTCAATAGCGTTTCCCATTTGAACCAGTTGCCTTAATGGAGCCCAGGAGACTGACATTGGATCCCTATGGAGGATTGGAGAGATTAAAGCTCAGGATGGTTGGAGTTAGGAACAAGGCTGGTGAGAAGATAATACATGTATACAGAAATCCTAAATTTGGGGCATTATAGTTACTGATGGAACCCAAATGCCACTATTCATTGAGGTCCAGTCAGGGAAGCAGATCCACTACGAATAGGGAATTTATTTTAGGAATGAGGCCTTCTATCATTTGTGAGAGAAGCTGGAGATATAACCGTCCAGAAGGGGGAGTTGGAGCACAAGTAAAAACCACTGACCAGCTTTCCCGGAAGCACTAAATTTACTAGACACATGATTCAGAACAGGCTGTGCTTTCAGCTCCTTCAAGATGTACTTACTGGAACTTGCAGAAGAATCTGGAGAGGCAGGTGTGCCCACACTCCAGGGTAGGATGTTCAGAGATTATGTGAAGGAGTTCAGCTTCTTTCATGGCCAACTGAACACCTATGGGATAGATCTGCACTTGGGTAACAATGGTATTCTGCATAAAATACAGAACAAAAAGAGAAGCGTAAATGCATGAACAAAACCATTTCCCTGAAGATGCTAAAGTATGAATGGAGGCAGGCAGATTCCAGAAGGAGGTTGAGATTCGGAAGGAGGAAAAGGTGTGGAAGACGTTTCCTGTTTTTGCGGTTTTTCCCCTAAGAAGAGGTCACAGTTGCTGCTGCTTGTGACACCTCTTACTCCTGTTGATACCCACTCTTTCTGGGCTGAAGGACTGGAGGCCAGAGTTTGAAACCGTCACAGGGGAAAGTAGAAGGGGAAATCCAAAAAAAGGAGAGTCAGAAAGGAAGATCCCCAAATTCCATGTATAAACAGCCCATGTGGTTGAGGGATCCATGAGCACATGGAGAATAAAGTAACTGTACTGACTTGAGCTGCAGACCAAGACACTTGTGTTTTTGGTTTTTTTAAAATACAACCAAAATAAAATAGTTAATGCTTTTCTGAGGAATATAACAGAACCCAGAGTCCACACAGCATAACATTTACAGTGTATGGCGAAGCATCCAAAATAATTTGAAGGTCAAAAGCCAAGAAAGTGTGAAAGCAGAGCCTACAACCCCTCCTTTGGCCATTTCAGCGACTTTCTTGGTGCTCATTTCTGCATTAGGCAACTGCTTAAAATACCTGCCGTGGTTTCTTTCTCTCTTTTTAAAAAAGATGTATTTATTTTATTTTTGGCTGTGGTGAGTCTTAGTTGTTGCACCTGGGCTTTCTCTAGTTGCAGTGAAAGGGGACAAGCAGGGGCTGTCGTCATGGTGCACGGGCTTCTCGCTGCGGTGGCTTCTCTTTTGTGGAGCACAGGCTCTAGAAGCTCGGGCTTCAGAAGTTGCGGCTCGTGGGCCTAGTGGTTGCAGCTCATGGGCTCTCGAGTGCAGGCCCAGTGGTTGTAGCCCCCAGGCTTCATTTCTCCACGGTTTGTGGGATCTTCCTGGAGCAGGGATCGAACCCACGTACCCTGCGGTGGCAAGAGGATTCTTATCCACTGGACCACCAAGGAGACCCTGCCATGGATTCTGTTTCCTGCCTTGCTTCTTGGCCGAAACAAGCAGTAAGAGTCGTGGTGACATAGTGCAAGGGGAAACTAGTAAGTATCTTGCATTCCTGCAACCAAGAGAGAGTGATCACAGGATCAAGAGGAAAAACTAAGAGGTAAATATGTTCAGACAGAGGGATAGTATGTGTATCTTCAAATGCTTATGGAGAAAAATGAACTTTAATTAAAGTCCTGCCTTTCCCACCTCTTTGTTGTATACTAAATCTTCCTTTTTCTTTTTCTTAACCCTCCTTCTTCTCATCTTGACCAAAAGTGAATATCAGGCATTTTCTTAGGAGATCCATATTTCATAATCAGCAAGTTGGGGGGAAAATCCCTGCTTTTATGCAACTCTTAACCTCTCAGCCTCATTTTAAAACATTACTAAACTTTGGGATAATTATACTCACCTTTCGGGTTGTTCTGGTTAATCACAACTCTTTCAGATGCCCTTAAACCGAAGGAAAAATGTATTTGCTCCCACGAATGGGAAGTTCAGGGATGCAAGAGGCTTCGGGTATGGCTGAATCAAGTCCGTGAAAGAATCCTGTGCCTGATGTATCTCTTTTTCTTTCTCTATCGACTTTGTTTCTTTTAAAGTATTAGCTTCATTTTCTCCTACAAATTAGTTTCCCAGAGCTTCAATTTGCTCATCTGTAACATGGAATATCAATACTGCTGTCTTCAGAGAGTGGTGCTCAGATTTCATATGTTGTGTGATTCAAGAAGTACAGTGACCAGCACATAGTAAGGGGTCAAAAATCATAGTTACTATCATTATTACAATTATATTCCAATATGGGTATGGGCGTTAAGGCAAAACACATGTCTGTTGCATCAGTAATAAATATTCACTGGGCCCTTCTAGGCAATCCAGTGGACCTTAGAAGCTGCTAAGGAGGGACTTCCCTCATGATCCAGTGGCTAAGACTGAGCTCCCACTGGAGGGGGCCTGAGTCAGCTACCTCATTGGGGAACTAGATCCCACATGATACAACTAAGAATTTTCACGCCACAACTAAAGATCCCACGTGCTGCAATGAAGACCAAAGATCTCGCGTTAAAAGATCAGGTAGAGCCAAATAAACAAATAAAAATAAAATATTTAAAAAATAGCCTTCCTCTTTTAAAAAAGAAGGATCTTAAAAAAAAAAAAAAAAAGAAGCTGCTAGGAATACAATGGGAGAGGACAGAGTATTAATTTAATCTTGAGCATGAGAATGTCACTGGTATGAATGTCCCAGAGAAGTTAGGGGTGACTAATATCAACTGTTCCCATGACGCCTGAATGGCCAACCGAGAGATGCTCCAGGGAATCTGCCTGTGGGCACATAAACTGGTCTGAAAGACAATCAGCACTAAAATTGGCAGAAAGAAATGAGATTGCCAAAGAGCTTCTCTGGGGGCTGGGGGAGGGGAGGCTGACGATGGAGCCAGAGGCTCCAAGGAGTGCAGAGGCTTCTTGGCTTATCCCTGCCCCATCAGAATGGTGCCCTCTGTGCCCTTGAGCCATGGGGCTCAAAATAATGGGACCACAGAGCTGGAGCATACCTGCCTTTGTGAAGGGGAAGCCTGGCTCTGGAGTAATTTGCTATCATAGGGTGCCTCTTCTCCAGCAAATGGAACCCGCCTCCTCTGAAAATTGGACCTCCCTCCTGCCCTCAGAAACCTGGGCCTCTCTTTTCAGCCCTCTATCCTTGCTTGCCTTCTCTTCCTAATACTCCTAAACAAAAATCATAAGAACTAGTATGTGTTAGCACTTACAATATGCCAGGTTCTGGTTTAAGCAACTTTTCCTGGATGAATCCATTGGGTCTTCCTGAGTCACCTGATTCCTCATGCAGTACTCCCCCTAGAGTCCCTTTAAACTTCAGAAGGAGGCTAATTCTTTACTGAACAGGAGGCAAGATCTATATTAGTCTCCCCATTTTGCAGATGAGTAAACTGATGCACAGTGAGATGAACCATGAGTTAGTTGCTGAGTAGGGGATTAACTCCAGATCATCTAAGTTCTGATTTGGTACTCTTTCCAATGCACCTGAGGTCTCCCCATTCTTTCAGATTCCATGGAACAAAGGCATGTGGTGCCAGTTGGGCATTTTTTTTTTTTAATTTTTTGCTGCAAGAACAGAAACCTAACCTAAACTATTTGGAACTGTATGGGTTCTTACTACTGAATATTCAAGAGTTTGGCTACCCCTCAGCCTGGCTGGATCCTGGGGCTCAAACAAAGATACAAAGAGGTAGACTTTCCTTTCACCTCCGTTCACCTTTCTTGTCTTCTCAGCTGGCTTTACTCTCTAGTGGGGTGGCCCTAGATGATGGGCCATGAGGATTCCAGATATGCATCCTACCAGCTTACCTGTCTCAGGAGACAAAACTCTGTTGCCCAGCAACTGGATCACAAGTCTCCTCTTCTGACATCTGAGATTCCCATTGAAGTAATCAACAGTAGATGACGGATTAGAATTATCTAAGTGGGGTTCCAGTTTGCTCCACAAATCAAATGCTATTGAATGTGATAAACTTATGGATTTCACACCTCGCAATGAAATGGTTTATTTAGGCCTTACTGCAGAGAAGGGAATAGCCAGTGGTGGCTACAGATTAATGGAACTTCTTAACATTATGTGAAGGAAGAGAAACTGGGAGTTTTCAAGAAAAGAAAATGCCAATTTCATTGCTTGCACCAGCCAGAGGCAGCCTGAAGGAGACGGAAGCAGGGGAGTGAGGGCCACCCCAAACACTTGGCTTCTGTCTCTCCCATCACCTTCTTCCCTGGGCTCACAGGGTCCCAGGATCAGCCGCACCTTGCTGAAGATTCACCCGGGGAAATACCCACCCCCCCGAGAATTTCATTAGGAGTAAAAGAGAAACAGCGTCTTCTTGCTCCTGAAATTGTTCACGTAGATTACAAATGTGCATGTGAAGTAACTCACAGGGCAAGTGCATTCACTCGGATCAGATCCTCCAGGCACCCCCAGTCCACACTGGGCAACCCCTCTTCCCCGAGACTTTCCATTGCTTGCAGGCGTGCAGATGTCATAGCAAAGGGCACAGAGCAAAATACAGTGCTCCCGAAGACATGGGGCATGTTGTGAAGACTTTTCATTTTTTTTTTTTTTTCCTACAGCTCTAAGTGTTTGCTTGTCATTAGCAGCAGCAGCAGCAGAGCAGCAGCATAAGCCATTCAGCCTTTGTATGGGTAACAATGTATTGTCTTTAAAGGGTGGGGCCTTTCCAGAGGCCTTTCCAGACCTCACATCCTCTTGCAAAGGATCTCCTTCATCCCTCTCCAGAAGACAAGAGCAAACACAGGAAGAAGCACCTGGTGCAGAGCCCCAGTTCCTATTTCATGGATGTGAAATACCCAGGATGCTATTAGTCACCACCGTCTTTAGCCACGCAGAAACAGTAGTTTTGTGTGTTGGCTGCTGTGCTGTGCTCTGCCAGTCTACAGGAGGAAGAGCAAAGCTTACAGAAGAACGTTCCTTCAGACGAAGCAGCACTAAAAGTACCCTGTGTCAAGATGAATAGGAAACCCTCCCAATAAACGTGTTGGATTTTTTAAAAAGGGTGGGGAATTTCCTGGCCTTTGGAAAGATGGGTTATTTCTTCTCTCGGATGCAGGTAGGTCCTTCTAGCTTTCTCAATATGCTTGTTTTATATATTTTATTTGAGTTTGGCTGAAGACTCTCTGTGTTTGGCTTTTTTTCTTTAAAAGCCATCTTTATCCAATCCTGGGATCTCTTGTCACTAATAGGTGTTCTGTGAGAAGCCTTTAGGGCCAGTGGAGGTTAGGGTTATGTCTCCTGATTCAAGTGATCCATTCCAAACCCTTCATCATTCCCTTCCTACCTGATGCATCATAATTCTGTTGCTCTTTTGCGTGACAATCCCAGATGACTCTTCTTTCTATGAGCAGGGCCATGAGTGGAGGTGACATCCTGAATGTATCACAACAGGGTCGACCCAAGAACGAAGCTGGCATCCGAGATGGCAGAGCCAGAAGAGGGCATGAAGATGTCGTTTTAAAGTAGCCAGCCTAGGTGCCCTTTTATTAATGGGGTAATAAATTGCAGCATCCGACAAGCCAGGTCAGAGGAGCTTCCTGAGGCTGGAGCGGTCCGTACGTTGTGCTGGAAAGGATGCGGGACCTTTACACCTGCCGGAACGTCTCTGCCTTGCTGCCCGCAGGCGGTGACTTTGAACACGTCACCTGACCTCTTTAGCTTGCCTCTCAGAATGAGAACATCACCAGAGACAGTCTCACGGACATCATGATCCCTGATGCTTACTTTCCTTTGGTTTAATTTATTTGGGCCTCGGGAATTAAGGAACTAGGTGTTCCCAGCAGCCATGCTGTTTTATGGCCATCGCCTGGAGGGAGCAGAGGGAAGGAAGGAACAGCTGGTGGGTATGTGCTGGGCCCTTTTAACAAAGCATCTCATGAAATCCAGCTCAGCAGTCCCACCGACGCTATGCTAGTACTCTTTGCATTTTATAGTTGGCACTACCAAGGCCCAGAGAGGTTGAGTCACTTGCCCAGGGTCACACAGCTGGACAGGGACAGAGGTGGACTTTGAGTCCTGGTTTCTCCAAATCCCAATGCCCTTGATTTTGCTATTTCTCTCTCTCAGGGAGAGGAAGAAGAATCACCCTCTCTAAGACCTTCATGGAAATGTTTTGTTGTTTTTTTTTGTGGGGGGGTATTTTTACTTTAATTGAAGTATAGTTGATTTACAATGCTGTGTTAACTTTTACTGTACAGTAAAGTGATTCAGGCATACATACATATCCCTTTACCCATTCTTTTCCATTATGGATTATCATGGGATATTGAATATAGCTCCCTATGCTATACAGTAGGACCTTGTTGTTTATCTAGTCTATATTTAGTTGTTTGAATCTGCTAATCCCAAACTCCACGGAAGGAAGTTTTACATACCAGATTTTCAGATTTCACTAGATTTGTATATTTTGGGGGCTTCCCAGGTGGCTCTAGTGGTAAAGAACCAGGCTGCCAGTGCAGGAGATACAAGAAACATGTGTTCGATCCCTGGGTTTGGAAGATCTCTTGGAGAAGGGAACGGCAACCCACTCCAGCCTTCTTGCCTGGAGAATCCCATGGACAGAGGAGCCTGGTGGGCTACAGTCCGTGAGATCACAAAGAATCGGACACGACTGAAGCGACTTAGCGTGTATATTTTTCCACATCTAGAACCACTGTAAAACCAAGATAGTCAGGTTGAACAGAGAATTAAACCAGCAGAGGCTTCAACATCCAGCTAGTCTTATGGCCAAGTCCAGTTTTTCTTCTGCAGCAGGGTGAGCCCAAAGTTGGCCTTCTAGCAACCTTTCTTCTGGGTGAGCCCAAAGTTGGCCATGAGGAAAGCAAATGGCAGAAAAGCCTCTTAGCAACCTCTGGCTTCTTTCTTGGAGATTTGCCTTCATCTCATAACTTCTTATCAGCACTGAATTCAATCAGGTCCTTCAGCTGTCCAGTCGACTTTGCCAGACAATGCAATTCATAAGCCATGGAGATTCAACTCATGGCTTCATTAATTTGATCAGGGAAATAAAAAGTATTTTATTGGTGCTTTTTAGGTGGGCTCCTTTGTTTTTATCATTAAAAGGGAGGTTTTAGGGACTTCCCTGGAGGTCCAGTGGTTAAGACTTCAAATTAGGAGGGGAGGGTTCAATCCCTGGTCAGGGAACTAAGATCCCATGTCTTGCAGCCAAAATACCAAAACCTAGGACAGAGGCAATATTGTAACAAATCCAATAAAGATTTTGAAAATAGTCCACATTAAAAAAAAAAAAAAAACTTTAAAAGTCAAGTGTGGGAGGGCTTTAGCATAAGCACACAGTCATTGGATATTCGGATTTAACCTGCCTGGATCTTACATTTGATCACATTTAATTTTCTTTGTTCATGTTAACTATGATCAAAAAGCCTTGTAACACAGTAGACGGGATCAAAATGGAAATCATGACAGCCTACGACAATGCCTAACCACATACTCTGCTCCAGGAGACTCATCCTTTTGGGACTCCAGGACAGGTGGTGGCTTCTGTTCTCACAGGTAAAGAAGAGCGTCTTTAAGATCCCAATTGTTCTGAAACAATTTCTCCCAACAGTGCAAGGTGAATGACTGCTTCAAAGGTATAAGGTCATGGGCTCTGTCAAAAGACCAGAGATTCCTCTTTGAGGACATAAACAAATGCAAAGGTGAAAAAGTCTTTGCACCAATGAGAAAGGGAAGTTCTTGTTGAACCAATATGCTGAGGCTGCTTTATGAAATAAAAATCAGATCAAGCTCCGTTTTACAGATTTGGCTGGGGAGCCTGAGAGAATTACATTACCTGTCTGACCTCGTTAGGCTCCTTGCTAGCAGATGCATAGAACAAGATGATGCAATTTGCTGTGGGGGTTGGTGCTCTGAATTCAGATGTGCAGTGGGCAGACGCAGGAGGGGACAAGAAGATGAGTCTGTAACTTGGGCTGGACTGAGCCAACTGTGGAAACTGGTGACCTGGAGAAAGTCTCCCCCTCCCACCCCCACCCCCCCCTCCCCCCGCCCCCGACTGTGTGCTCCATCGCCGAGGGCACTGGAGTTCAGGAAGGCTGAAGGAGAAACAGGTCTGGAAGCTGCCCTCACTACCTACTCCATCCCTGATCAGGAAAACACAGGAGAACTTTGGGTGGATTAGATCACCTACGGAAAGCAGAAAGGGCCAATTCTGGTAGGTCAGAGAGGATTGAGTTGGGGGTGGAGAATTAACAGAACACTTTTTCAGCTGTAGCTTAAAGCAAAGCAGAGTTTTTTTAAATCATGTAATAAAAGTCAAGAGATAGGGATTTCAGATGTTATGCAGTGGTTTGATTTTGTCACATAGACCCAGGATCTATTTTTCTGCCACCTCCATTTGCATTTGGCTGTATCATGGTTGCAAAATGGCTGCTTTGCCTCCAGACATCATGACTGTATCCCAGGCAGGAGGAAGAAAGGAAGGGAAGAAAGCAAAAGACCTTCTGTGGCAAGCATAATTCTAAGATAATGCTCAAAGATTTCCAGCCCTAATCCCAGACAGTCAATATGAAGAGATATCTGCCTGTGATGTTTACATGATAAATGGAATTTTGCAGATGTAATCAGGATGTAAAATCAGTTGACTTTGCCTTCCTCTAAAGGGAGGTTATCTTGGTGGGTGTAATCTAATCGAATGGGGTCTGTCTCTAGGAACCGAGCACTAAGGACTCTGGGAGGACAGCCAGCCAGGAGAATAAGACCTCAGTCCCGCAACTGCACAAAACGGAATTCCAAACACCCGGATGAGCTTGCAGGCAGGCGATTCCCTAGATCCTCAAGGTAAGAGCCCAGACACTGACACATTGATTTCAGCCACGTGAGACCCTCTGCAGGGAACCTAGTTGAGCCCACCTGGACATGTGATCTCCAGAACTGGGAGCCAACAGGTAGGTACTGTTTCAAGTTGCTGTGTTTACGGTAATTACTGAGGTGGCTCAGGCTTACAGTTGCAATAGAAACTTAATATACCTTCCTAGGAAGTTTGGCCTTTTTATTTGGGATGGGAGGTCCTCCCCAGCAGACAGCTAACTAGACTGTGGGTCATGGGCCCACCAGTGAACACACCTGGGGGTGAAACCACTGCGATGTCTCAGGCTGACTTTACTAGGCTGTGCAAATGAGGGAGATAGGAGAGAGGAAGGTCTTTGCCAAGCTGGCCACTGCCTAGTATACAGTGGATCTAATTGTTTCACCAGTGGGCCTGGCTTCCAAGAGAAGGTAGGAAGGAGGGGGTGTGTGAAAGCAGCTCTTGGTGAAGAAGGAAAGAAGTAGAATTGACCCCCGACTCCCACCTTGCTTGGCCATAGTTTCACCCCATGTGTGTGGACCCCGTGCAATCTGGTGTGCACGTGGGCGCTGAGCAGTCCTCATCCCTGCAGCATCCTTCGTCTCCGGACAGTAGGAGTGCCTGGGGCAGGTTACAGGAGCCACACCTCTGGCCCTTCTGAACCGTGTGCCAGGCTATGGCCACGTGGCACAACCGGAAGCAGCACATTGGGGTCCACCCTCGAGAGCTGAGGCAGAGCCCAAACTCGATTGAGGGAAAATTCTAGACATCTGCTGGGGGAGTGTTCTTTGTCCTCATCGACTGGATATGAGTAGGGCTGGGGGAAGGAGAGATTGTGGGAAGGAGTGGCTGCAGCAGTAGGAAGGGGTAAAGCGGCTGGGTAGGGCCCCCATTGGAGGAGAGACCCTAAGTCAGCCACAGTGACTTAAAGTTGAGCTGGGCCGAGTGGGGACCCCCTGCCTGTGGCTGTGTCACCAGTGGATGTCCCCTGACCCGATGACCTCAGCTGCAGACGAACACCATGAACATATGTGGAGGGTTTGGATATGTCCTTTTGGGGGTGAAGAGAAAACTCCACCTTCTGACCAAGGTGGAAATTCACAGGAGCCTGGATGGGGCAGCCACACCTTCCCATACCTCCATCTCCTGGATGGGGGGTAGATTTCACCCACTTGGAAAAACCATGATGGTGTCACTTGCAGTAGTTACTTAACAGTGTTGTTTAAAGACTGCCCTCATAGTTCAGTTGGTAAAGAATCTGCCTGCAATGCAGGAGACTTGGGTTAGGTCCCTGGGTCGGGAAGATCCGCTTGAGAAGGAAATGGCTACCCGCTCCATTTATTCTTGCCTGGAAATCCCATGGACAGAGGAGCCTGGCGGGCTACTGTCCATGGGGTCGCAAGAGTCAGATATGACTTAGTGAGTAAACTGCCACCAGTGCTATTTTAAGGATCTAATTGGAAAGGAGACATGAAAATTCACAGAGAAGTTACAAGTGCTGTTCACATCTGAGATCTCTAGTAAGGAATCACTTTTCAGAAATGCTTTCTTTTTCTGTAATGGATGAAATAGTTATAGTTGGAGGAGGTCCCGCAGAGGACATGACCTCTGGTTGACCTGTGAGCTCATCCTGGGCATCAGAGGTCCCTCACCACCCCCCTGTCCTTGGGATGGCTGCTCTGCCCTTTCCTGCCACCCCTAGTGCCCATTGTGGGAGCTATTTTAAGGATGCATCTTGAAAGAGCAGGTGTGGAGACCCTGGGATGCCGTGGGTACCTGAATCCCAAGAAGGTCTCTCTATAAACTCTTAAGATGCCGCAGTTGGGCAGGCAGTGACCTCCTGGTCCTGGGGCAACTAAGACCAGCCCTGGAGGGAAGTCACCTGCTTATTAAACCTGCCACCTCCCCATCTGCAGAGGCTGTCTTCCTTCTGTCTCTCCCTGCCCGCTGGGTTCTGGAGCTGGTTTAGGATTCCACCTAGGAATTCCCTGGGTGTGTGAAACCAGAAAGAGTGGTGTTGGGAAGATCAGGCAACTTTAGTGAGCGTAGAAATTGTTGTTCAGTCACTCAGTCATGCCGGACTCTGTGACCTCCATGGACTGCAGCACACCAGGCTTCCCTGTCCCTCACCACCTCTTGGAGTTTGCTCAAACTCGTGTCCATTGAGTTGGTGATGCCATCCAACCATCTCATCCTCTGTCATCCCCTTCTCCTCCTGCCCTCAATCTTTCCCTGCTTCAGGGTCTTTTCTAATGAGTTGGCTCTTTGCATCAGGCGGCCACAATATTGGAGCTTCAGCTTCAGCGTCAGTCCTTCCAGTGAATATTCAAGGTTTATTGCCTTTAGGATAGATTGGTTTTCATCTTGGGGGTTATCATCGATATACCTTAAAGCAGGGTTATTTCTCAAATACATCCAACAGCTATCGTAAAATATTATGAATTTTTGTAGTCAACCTTCTGATTGGACAATAAACAAAGACTCTTGTGTTTGCAGTTCCTGGAGGTTGGTGAAGGAGTTTTAATTGGATGAGAATTTTTATGATTGCCAACAAGTTCAAAACATATGCCCGTTTTTAGGCTAGCTCTAATCCTGAGTGATCAGATAGGGTATCAGCAGGAGGCCAGAAGGTATGGAAGAATGCTAGGAATTCAGACAGGCTATAAAACATTCCAGAAACCAATAAGAACCTCAGATATAACCAAAATTGGACAAGAAAATTTCCAGGTTGACAGCAACTTTGTACCTTTCCCCCAAGAAATGAAAATTAACATACAGCGAACCCTTTATGCCAAGTCCTAAATCTTTGAGATGGCATTGCAAATGTTGCATTTTGTTCCCCTGCCACATAATACTAGGACCTGAGTCGCCTGCTTGAACATAGACCCCTTGAAGGCAGGGACCGTGTCTATCTTGTTCACTCTTGCATCCTCAGCACTTACTATGGTGTTTGGCACAACTTACACACTTCAATAAATATTTGTTGAAGAATATATGAATGAAACAGTCCCCATATCAGAAACTAACCTCAGGTCTAGAGAGAACCACTTTGTGGAGTCAAATAAAACAAGTGTCAGGCATTATGGAGCAGTGAGGACTGTGGCAAATTGATAAGTGGGTTAAAAGACAGGCAGTATTCAACCCTAGCCAATTGTTGCCATGTACCAGTGAAGACCTGGGGTAGCTGAACCCACTGAGTTTTATGTAAAATGTCTTAATGCATGACTGTTGGCCACTAATTTGATGTCTTTAAAACGTGAAACAGCTTTGAAGAAAATCTTTGGGACAATGAGTTTTTTCTGACTTTTTGACTTTGTGATCTTTGTCCCAAAGAAACAAACAGAACCCCATGGAAAACACTGCCTAAAAATACTCATAGAAAACTTGTCAGCAAGTTACTCTTCCCATTTGTGTATTATAGCTAGCATATATGTGTTGTGTCTAACTCTCTTGACCCCATGGGATTTTCCAGGCAAGAATACTGTAGTGGGTTGCCATTTCCTTCTCCCAGGGATTTTCCCGACCCAGGAATCAAACCCACGGCTCCTGCTGCATCTCCAGCATTGCAGGCGTGTTCTTTACCCCTGAACCACGAGGGAAGCCCTAACATGGAAGGGTGTAAAATTCTAAAACTCCTTGGCATGAGAGTGGACAAACTTGTAGATTCTAAGAAGCACCGATCTTTCCTGCAATTAAAATGTGAATAAGGGGATGCGATGAATTGGGAGATTGGCACTGACATATATGCACTATGGATACTATGTATGAAATAGAGAACTAACAAGAACCTACTGTATAGCACTGGGAACTCTACTTTATCCTCTGTGGTGACCTGAATGGGAAGGAAATCCAAAACAGAGGGGATATGTGTATACATAAGCCCAAAATGTGTATACATTTTGCTATATAGCAGAAACCAACAACACTGTAAAGCAACTATACTCCAAGAGAAAAAAAAAAGTGAGTGACAAATGTCCTGAAACCATACTTGGAAGATGCATTGGTTTGGGCTCTATAAGGAAGCGAGGCTGCCTGAGATATTGTCATAAATGAAAAGCAGATGCACTCTGGAATCAGGGGAAAACAGAAGCAGAGAGTGACTGGGGTCTTTCTGCAGACGTGGCCCTGCTGTCAGCCCAGGCCGCCCTCCCTCCTGGGCTTGGCTGGTGTCAGATCTCAGAGGTACTGATGCTTGGAAAAGAAGCCTTTCTTGGGAGCTCATCACGTAAGTCTCCCTAAGAAACAAAATGCTCTTCATCATTGTCACCCATGGAGAACAAGATTTTGGTATGCTTTGTGGAAAATATAGACACTTTACAAAGAGATTTTGTATGCTATTTGTCAGTTAGGTTCTGCATCAGTGTCCTGAAGTGGCTGCAATAAATTACCACAAACTGAATGGCTTAAAACACAGAGATTTATCCCCTCAGGGTTCTCAAGGCCAGAAGTCCATGATCAAGGTGTCTGCAGGGTCGTGCTCCCTCTGAAGGCTCTACGGAAGAGTTTTTCTTGCCTCTTCCAGCTTCTGGGGGCCCCCAAGCATTCCTTGGTCTTAGGCACATCACTCCATCTCTGCCTCTGTCCTCACACTGCACTTTCCCTTGGGTGTCTCTGGGCATCCTTTTCTGTCCCTTAAAAGAATATTCTTACTGGATTTAAGGCCACTCTTATCCAGTGTGATTTCCTTTCCAGCCTTACCTTAATTACATCTGCAAAGGTCTTATTTCCAAATAAGATTATGTTCTGAAGTTCTGGGGATTCCCAGGTGGTTCAGTGATCAAGAATCTGCCTGCCAGTGCAGGAGCTGCAGGAGATGTGGGTTCCATCCCTGGGTTGGGAAGACCCCCTGGAGAAGGAAATGGCAACCCACTGCAGTATTCTTGCCTGGAGAATCCCATGGACAGAGGAGCCTGGTGGGCTACAGTCCATAGGGTCACAAAGAGTCAGAGGCAACTGAGTGACTGAGCACACACACACAGGGATAAGGCATTAGATAAGCACTGGGCTAGATGCTGCAGCCCAGCCAGGGAGACCTCACAGGGAAGGAGCTGGGGACCATACTGGCGCTGCCTCCATCCCCACTCTCGTGCCCTTGAGTCAAGGTGAGTTGGTTGCAGAGGAGACAACCTCCTGGGGCACAGAACTGGGAGGACCTCTAGGGAAAATGAAGAGACCACTCACCTCCACAGGTCAGAATCAGTTGAGAGGCAAACACAAGAGCCAACATAAAGAGAAAAATCCTTGGGCTCTGTTACTGGAAAGGTGAGCTTGGAAAATGAGGCCTGTGGTAACAGAGATCAGAGGAGAGGAGGCTCTGAAGGGAGCAGGGCCAGGGCTGGACTCCTCCTGGCTCCATCTAAGAACTCACTCCTTCGCCATGGGCAGGAGTCAGGGAGAGGCAAAGGTGTAAGTTACCTCCCAGCCCTCATGAAGGATGGGCTGAGAAAGACACTCCATTCCCTCTGTCAAAATGGGAGTTGGGAGAGTTAAGGAGCCTCCTTGTTAAGGCAAAATTTAAAAATTTTGTAGAGCAGGAGTTGGCCAAGTACAGCCCTGGGCCAAACCTGGCCCTCCATTTGTTTTTGTCAATAAAATTTTATTAGAACACAATCATGTCCATCCATTGACATCTCATCCCTGGCTCCTTTCCTGCCACAAAGGCAGAGCAGAATAGTTGTGACAGACCATGTTTCCTGCACAGCTAAACGTACTATCTGCCTTTTGGAAATGTTTTCCAACCCCTAGTGCATAGGATTTGAAAAGTCCTTTCAGTTGCTACCCAGATATAGAATAGAGTGCTCAGGGCTGTGAGATGGTAATTTAGGAAAGGCTTCCTGGAGGTCAGGCCACCTGAGGGGACAGGACAGTTACAGTTCCTGCCCTTATCTGGGGACAGAAGAGAAGACAGAATCACCCTCATTCTAGAAATTGTCGTTTCTCTCCCTCTGCTCATCTTAACAGAGAGGATATAGTCAAATTAGTGCAAGTGCAAGTTCAATGTATATTTAGTGCAAATCGACTTTTTTTCCCTTCTTTTTCTCTTTTTAAATTGAAGTGTAGTTGATTTACAATGCTGTGTTAATTACAGCTGAGTGATTACAGCAGAGTGATTCAGGGATAAATATATGTACATTTAAAAATATTCTTTTCCATTATGGTCTCTCATAGGATATTAAATATAGTTCTCTGTGCTATACAGTAGGAACCTTGTTGTTTATTCATTCTACATATAAAAGCTCACAACTTGCTAACCCATCCTCCCACTCCATCCCTCCCCCAACTCTTAACTTTCTGTTAACATTTTGTTTAAAGAAAACCATGAAGACAATCATTCATATAGAAAGTAAGAATGAATGAACTGTGAATGAGGAAGAAACCAGTATACTGAACAGGTCACGGGGAAGGAAGGAGAGGGCCCCCGTACAGACCCAAGTCAGTCCCAGCTGTGGGCTCCCTTGTAAACACATGAATCGTTCTTGTAGGCCATCATGAGTGGAAAATTCTGTTCCTTGTGGCCAAACATGTTCTTACCATGTACATAGCTTGAATACTTATAATAATATGACACCAAAGTATTAAGAAAGATACACATAGGCAAAGAATCAGAAAGGAAATAATCTAAAAATATTCCAAGTGATGGGACCATAGGCAATTGTTTTCACTCTTTCCTTCAAATTCTTCCTAGTGACATATATTTCTTTTATAATCCCCCTAAAAAGAAAATAGATGTTATTTAAGGTCATGTTGCTTGTCAACCTACAAAACTAGCCAGCTCTTTGGAAAAGCAGCCTTTCCACAGAGAGTATTTATACTTTATTATTATTTTTTTTCTTAGTTCCCTGACCAGGGATTGAACCTGTGTCCCTGCAGTGGGAACATGGAGTCTTAAGCACTGAACCATCGAGGTAGTCTCCACAGAGGGTTATTTAGACTAGGATGGCCCCAGTGTCTTGTCCTCAGAAGCCACCTCTCCAGGGACAGCTACAGCTGACAGAGCTAGGATTCAAAGGGCTATTTCACCAGTGAGGAGAAGGAAGCCGTGCCACTTGCCTGAAATTTCTAGAAGCATTTCAGACAGGCTGAATGCTGCCTGTTCATTTGAAATGGTTAACAATGTGGCAGAATTTTTCCCCTCCTTTGGTTTTCCAAATGCATGCACTCGAATTTGGTTACTTGTTTTCAAAGTCTCCAATGTTTCCCCTCTTACTCGTGAGAGAGATGGAGAAACTCAGCCCAAAGCATTGTGTTGGAGGAATCCAGTGTGCCGTAGCCCATGCAGGATGAGGACTCCAGCCAGGTGTGAACAGAAGTGGAAAAGGAGTTCATTACCACAAGTGCTGGGATCATTCTCCCCTCCAGAAGGGCCCTGAGCCATGCAACCAGATTAGAAAACAAATTTCTCCTTTGAATGCTTGAAGGGGAAAAAAGAAAGAAAAAAAAAAAAGGAGGAAAGAACCATATTCACTTTCTTAAACACAGGGTCATTTTGCTCCTGTGATTGTATTGTCTTGACCCTTCTGTCTAGGAGTGTTGGGTGTTTGGGGCCTGTGTGGAGACACCAGCTGGTCCAGCAATTTTATCTTATCTTATATTTTTGGGCCCAGCATTTTAATTTTGTTTATTTTTGGGGCTGCACGACGTGGCACATGATTACCCAACCAGGAATCGAACCCATGCCCACTGCACTGGAAGCTAGGAGTCTTAACCCCTGGACCACCAGGGAAATCAGGTCCATCATTTTTACTTTTTCAGTTCAGTTCAGTTGCCCAGTTGTGTCCGACTCTTTGAGACACCACGAATCGCAGTACGCCAGGCCGCCCTGTCTATCACCAACTCCCGGAGTTCACCCAAACTCATGAGCATCAAGTCAGTGATGCCATCCAGCCATCTCATCCTCTGTTGTTTTACTTTTTACTTTATTTTAATTTTTTTTAAGTTTATTTATGTATTTATTTTTGGCTGTGCTGGGTCTTCCCTGCTGAGTGCGGGCTTTTCCCTAACTGTGGCTAGTGAAGGCCACTATCTAGTTCTGGTGTGCGGGCTTCTCACTGCAGTGGCTTCTCTTATTGTGGAGCACAGGCTCTATGGCACGCGGGCTTGTTTGCCCCACGGGCATGTGATATCTTCCTGGATGAGGGATCAAACCGGTGAGCCTACATTGGCTGGTGGAGTCTTAAGCACCGGACCACCAGGAAAGTCCAGGTGCATCATTTTTAAACCATGATTGTGACCCATTGAAAGATCCTACCGTTGACTTAGTGTGCGCCCACCAGCATCATAAACATGAAATTTGTTGTTGTTTAGTTGCTAAGTCGTGTCTTGACTCTTTGACCCCATGGGCTGTGGCCCACCAGGCTCCTCTGTCCATGGGATTTCCCAGACGAGAATACTGGAGGGGGTTGCCATTTCCTTCTCCAGGAGATTGTTTCAACTCACTGATCAAACCTGTGTCTCCAGCATTGGCAGGTGGATTCTTTACTTCAGAGCCACCAGGGATGCCATGAAAGAGAACCAAATAAAATAACAAATACCAGAGAACTGCTTCTGAACCCCCTCCCCTGGCTGTGTGTGTGGTCTGACCCCATCTGGGGAGTCTGCAGTGGAAACTATTCCCCAGAGCTTCTAACAACCCACACTGAGCAGATAAACAGACATTAGGGGAGGTGCCACCAATGGAGAAAGCAGGTTCCCTGACAGATCCCCCCTCCCCCACTGCACACATGTGAGCACCGTGGGGATGTTAAGTAAACTCTGGGTGGCTGGATGGAAAACCACACTACAGGCTGCCAGTCCAGCAGCCCACAAATCCAGGGATAGAAGAGAACAGCTTTCCCAGTAATTAGACTGGAATTCCTCAGGATGTGCTCATGGGCTGGCTTTGGGTCATGACCATTTTGGCTGGGGTTGAGGGTCATGTTGAAATGAAGTAGGAGTCTATGGTCCTTCCCCCGCAACTCCCTGCCATGCCCTCAGCCTTTTTGTTTGTGGGAAAACTTTAACCAAAGAATAAGTTTAATCAGAGAAATGACAACACGCACAAACAAAGAAAAACAGTCAAAGGAGACCAAATAATAATAGTTTAGTCATTAAGCAAAGTCAAGAACTTTAGTTCCTTCTCAGGAGCTATATAGATAATATTCTGAGCCATGCCCTGTGAGCTGTCTTATAGATACTGAAACCCCACCGGGTGGCCTCAAGGAAATGCAAACAGACCATGGAACTGAAGAGTAACTGTACTTAAAACAACCAAGATGACGTTGGTCAGACCACCAGTGACCAATTTCAAGATGACTCTCAGAGCTGACTGTGCTGTTTCTGCATGTAGCCCCCTTCCTCCATCTATAAAAGCTCTTGCCCCCTGATTATAGGGGGTGGGAGGGGGGAGAGTTGGCCTTTGGACAGAGATCTGCCCTCCCCCTGCCATGCTTGCCAGCATCCAAAATAAAGCAAGCTTTCCCTTCCACAACCTGGCCTCTTTCATAGCTTTTGAGTGATGAGCAGCTGGACCTGGGATTGGTAACAGTATCAATACCTGGAAGTGATGGCAGCCTTAGCCTCCCAGCCCTTGTGGACTGACCATGGTTGGGGGCTGAGGGTGAGACAGTGGGGCAGGTTCTTAAAGAGAAATGGTGGGCAGCTGAAACCATCAGGTGTTCAGTGCAGCTCCAAGGTCAAGGACTCCGTCAGCAGCCCACACTACCTCCCCTTCTAGGTTGAGAAGCAGACACTTCCTCAAAAGTGTGCTGGGTGTCTTCCCTGGTGGCTTAGAGGCTAAGACTCCATGCTTCCAATGCAGGAGCCCTGGGTTTGAGCCCTGGTGAGGCAAGTAGATACTATATGCCGCAACTATGAGTTTGCATGCCGCAACTGAAGATCTGAGGTGCCTCAACTAAGAGCCAGTGCAGCCAAATAAATAAATATTAAAAAAAATAAAAGACGTGTGCTGGGGACAGTGGTTAGGACCCTTGGCATCTATAAGATTAGCTTCTGCTGAGAGTGGCTTCTTTCTGCCACTGTCCCTTTAATTATGCAGATATGAAGGGGTGGATCATGTACACATGAACAGACAAGAATAAATAGATTTTGCATGATGACTGTGAAAACGTTCTCGCCATGGTGCGGGTTTGGAAGCTGCCTTTATCCGGAACCACAGCTGCAGGGCAGCCGAAGAATCTTGTAATCAGATAACAAGGAGAAGTGATTTTTAACTCCCTCTTCCTTCTCGTCTTTTCTTCCCCTAACCAAGCCTCATCTTCCTTTATTAGAAAATAAGGATACACATACTCATACAGAGGGAAGGAGAAGAATAAAAAGAAGGCAAGCAGAGGAGGCAACGTGGGGGACAAGGAGAGCTTCAGGCAAGACTCTGGCCAAGACCACTTGAGGTTTGGACGCCATCTTGGCCCTTGACTCGCTGTAAAATTGGGGGGCAGGTTCCTTTATATCTCTCAACCTCAGTTGTCCCTTCTGTAAAATGGGGGTGACCGTAAGTCTGATCTCATAAACTTGCCATGAGGATTAATTGACTTGGAAAGAGGCAGTCCCTGATGGCCACTGAACAATGGAAACCACGAGATGGAGGAAGAAGGGACAGAGAAGAAGACAGAGGGAGAGGACCCTGGGGCAGGGAGGCGGCTCTAGTGGGGGACCCAGGTGTTTCTCTCCTGGGCTCACCCAGGGATGCGCACTTCAGCAGAAAAACATTTCAGCATTTCAGTCCCACAATCCAAGGAACAAGAAATCCAACTTTTGTTAAGTCCACGTATTTCTATTGGAAGGGACCATTAAGATCCCCATCTTTTCCCCTGGCATTTTGTCCACATTCCAAAGAGCCAGGAATAGCCAGGATAAGGCAGTATCGTGGGGCAACTCAGAGGGTAAATTCTGCCCAGGACCAAAACAGGGATCTGCTGCTCATTGCCGGTGTGACCTTGGCAAGTTACTGGCCTTCTCTGTCTTTGTCTCCTGGTTATGCAGTGGAGATAAGAAGATCTATCTCATTGCTATTGTGAGGATTAAAGGAGTTTGCATGGGGCCATGAAGGCACAAGTCCAGGAAGTACTATTGATGGAGTACACTGAGAAAAGCAGAGACACCCCTGGGATCCCCTGGTGGCTCAGAGATAAAGAATCTGCCTGCCAGAGTGGGAGGCGTGGATTTGACTCCTGGTCCAGGAGAATCCCACGTACTTTAGAGCTACTGAGCCCACATGCCACAGCCCAGGAGCAGCAACTAAATTGAAGCCCACTCACCCTGGAGTCCGTGTTCCACACAAGGAGAAGCCACCCCAGGGAGAAACCCACACACCGCAACTAGTGAGTAGCCTCTGTTCGCACCAACTAGAGAAAAGCCCAAGCAGCAACGAAGACCCAGAACAGCCAAAAATAAATAAATAAGATTATATATTTAAAGAGGCAGAAACAGCTTCCTCCTTGTGGGGAGAACATGGCTCCCTTTCCTCCCCATCCAAGGTGCAGGAATCAGGGACTGGCTTTGCCAGAAGCCAGCTCCGATCACTCCACCACACCCACGTGAGTCTCTACAAGGCTCTGCAGGGAAAACAGCCCCCGTTTCCACATATATGAGTGGAATTATGATCATCTCAGGACATCCAAACTTTCCCCTCCACAGAGCTCTTCCCCACTGGGTGTCCCTGAACCTCAGATTCTCGGCAGGAAAGTCACGTATTAAGGTTAAATGCATCATCCGAAAAGAGTGATGTTAGTCTGTGTTTCACTTGGGAGAGAATAGAGAAACTATGAAAATGAGAAAGAGTCAGTGAACAGCAGAAAGCCCAGTGATGCCCTAGACCATCTGGGGTGTCCAGTGCCTAGAACGTGCCCCAGAGGTCATGGCTCAGTGGGTCCAGGGTGAGGCCAGACACGAACACTTTTGAAAGCTGTCTAGGTCATTCTGATGGGCAGTCAAGGTGCGACACTTGACCTCGAGCTACAGGATAAGACCCATCCTTGTTCAAGGAGGAGGCAGGGATAAGGGCAGGGCAGGTGGGTGCGATAGGGCCTGGGATTCTGGGTGCCGAGAACTCACCAGGGAAAGGAAGCTGGTTGAAGTTGCCAGGGTGGTCTCAGAGCCATTAAATTCCTGCAGTGTGGAGGATGAGGTGGTACGGGGGATTGTGTTATCTATCAGAGGTCCACTTTTCCTCTGAAAAATGTAACATGCTGGGGTTGGGGTGAGAGGAAGTGGGAGACTGGGATGGACACAGACACACTATTAATACTATGTGAAAAATAGATAGCTAATGAGAACCCACTGCATAGCACAGGGAACTCTACTCAGTGCGATGCGGTAACCTGAATAAGTTCTTGTTCAGTCTTTAGATCATGCCCCCTTTCTGCGATCCCTTGGACTACAGATCCTTCACTATCTCCCAGAATTTGCTCAAACTCATGTCAGTGATGCCATCCAGCCATCTTCATCCTCTGTCACCCTCTTCTCTTCTCCTCTCACCCTCAATATTTCCCAGTATCTGAGGCTTTTCCAATGAGTTGGCTCTTTGCATCAGGTGGCCAAAGTACTGGAGCTTCAGCTTCAGCAACAGCCCTTCCAATGAATATTCAGGGTTGATTTTCTTTAGGATTGACTGCTTTGATCTCCTTGCTGTCCAAGGGACTCTCAAGAGTCTTCTCCAGCACCACAGTTTGAAAGTATCAATTCTTCGGCACTCAGCCTTCTTTATGGTCCAACTCTCACATCCATACATGACTACTGGAAAAACAAACAAAAAATTTTTTGTTGAAGTATAGTTGACTTACAATGTTGTGTTAATTTCTGTTGTACAGCAAAGTTACGTGTGTAATATATATATGTATATCACACACACAGTCTTTTTGCATTCTTTTCCATTATGGTTTATTACAGGATATTGAATATAGTTCCTTGTGCTGTGTAGGAGGACCTTGTTGTTGAGCCATTCTACATAGTATAGCTTACATCTGTGAACCCCAACCTCCCACTCCATCCCTAATCTAACCCCCTACCTCTTTGCAGCCACAAGTCTGTCCCCCATGTCTGTGAATCTTTCTGTTTCATAGATAAATTCATTTGTGTCATATTTTAGGTTCTACATATAAGAGCTATCAGATGATATTTGTCATTCTTTTCCTGCCTTACTTCACTTAGTATGATCATCTCTAGGTTCATCTGTATGCTGCAAATGGCATGATTTAGCTCTTTTTAGTTGTTTTTATTTAGTTGTATATATGCAACACACACCTTTGTTATCCATCTGGTGATGGATGTTTAGACTGTTTCCTTGTCTTGGCTGTTGTGAATAGTGTTGCTGTGAACATAGGCATGCATACATCTTTTTGAATTAGAATTTTGTCCAGATACATGCCCAGGAGTGGGATTGCTGGAACACATTGTAGTTCTATTTTTAGTTTTCTGAGGAAATTCCAAACTGTTCTCTATAGAAGCTGCACCAATTTACATTCCCACCAATAGCATAGGAGGGTTCCCTTTTCTCCACATCCTCTCCAGCATTTGTTACTTGTAAACATTTTAACAAATGGCCATTCTGACTGGTGTGAGGTGGTACCTCACTGCAGTTTGGGTTCGCATTTCTCTGATAATGAGTGATGCTGAACATCATTTCATTTGCTGTTTTAACCATTTTAAAGTGAATAGTTCAGTGACATCTTGTCCACACACAATATATCGTGCAACCATTCCCACTCTCCAGTTCCAGGACTTTTTCATCACCCCCAAAGGAAACGCTGTTAAGCAGTTACTAATTCTTTTACTTAAAAAACAAGGAAGTGCCTTTGGCTATGATCATGTGTACTGAGTGAGAAAGTTAAATAAAGATTTCCAAGTGCATACCTTTCCTTTCCTGAACCCTGGAAATTCTCCTAATATTGCTGCCTCACAGAGCTGAGCTTCCTCAAACAGATAACCATGCATACTGTCTCCAGACGTGTACATTAAACCAGCTGGATCATAAAACTTGCTGAAAGATGATCCTAAGTAGGTTCCTCAAGTATTTCAAAATCCCTGGAGCATCATCCTCAAAACTTTGTCGTTTAAAATTAAGGTACCAGGCACTTCATATTTACTGCTTTGAGCCATATTTGGGATTGTAAAGACAGAATCTCTGGGTGCCCATAACAACTTCAATTTCACGGCAGCAAGATTCCTCCCCTAAGTAGAAGAAACACAAGCAGTTAATGTTTAAGTCACATTTGGGACAGCTTGTGCGTTTAGGAAGATAAAATGTAGATTCTGATAAGTGGGTGTGTGCTTGCTGAGTTGCTCAGTCCTGTCTGACTCTTTGAGACCCCATGGACTGTAGCCCGCCAGGCTCCTCTGTCCATGGGATTCTCCAGGCAAGAATGCTGGAGTGGGTTGCTATGCCCTCCTCCCGGGATCTCCCTGACCCAAAGATCGAATCCGAGTCTCTTTATATTTCCTGCATTGGCAGGCGGGTTCTTCACAACTAGTCCCACCAGGGAAGCCCTGAAAACTGAGTAACTCAGTGGGTTTGGTCCCTGGGCTGAGAAGATCCCTTGGAGAAGGAAATGGCAACCCATTCCAGCATTCTTGCCTGGAAAATCCCATGGACAGAGGAGCCTGGTGGGCTACAGTCCATGAGGTCACAGAGTTGGACACGACTGAGTGATTAAACAACAATGATTATATTGGGGAGAGTGGAAAGCTCAAGTAGATGAATGTGGGCCATGCAGGAGCTGTTTCTTGCTCCAGGGTTGGGGGATGCTCTGGGGTGCTGGGTCAGGAGCTTCATGGTTGTAATGTCACAGCCAAGATGCAGGGTGGAGTTTAGTGTGGGAGTATCTGGGATGAGAGAGGAGTTTCTATCTGGTCTGGTGGTTGCTCTGCTATGTGACTTTACAAAAGTCAGTGAGATTCAGCATCTCATTTTTTTTTTTTTTGACCATGCCCTGTGGCATGTGGGATCTTAGTTCTCAAACCAGGGACTGAACCCGCATCCCCTGCATTGGAAGCATAGAGTCTTTTTTAAAAATTAATTAATTAATTTATTTTTGGCTGCGCTGGGTCTCTGTTGCTTTTGCATGGGCTTTCTCTAGTTGCAGCAAGCGGGGGCTACTCTTCCCTGTGGTGCGCAGACTTCTCACTGCAGGGGCTTCTCTTGTTTTGGAGCACAGGCTCTAGGTGTGTGGGCTTCAGTAATTGCAGCACTCCGACTGGGTGGTTGCAGCTTGCAGTTTCTAGAGTTGGAGGCACAGTAGTTGTGGCACATGGGCTTAGTTGCTCCGTGGCATGTGGAATCTTCCCAGACCAGGGATCGACCCTGTGTTTCCTGCATTGGCAGGCAGAGTCTTATCCACTGGGCCACCAGAGAAGTCTGGAAGCATGGAGTCTTAACTACTGACTTGCCAGGGAAGTTCCCAGTAGCTCGTTCTTTTGTCCATCAAATATGAATAGACTTGCCTTTTCATCTGCCTCACACTTCAGAGCAGCCTTCTTAGCATGGTCTGCCAGAGGAGCATGGCTCAGGGCCCAAAGGACTATATCTTATGTTATGAATCTCCCCCTTTGCTTTGCATCTCCAGAGGGGCCAGGATTGCCCAGAAAATAGTTCCTCTCTTTGTTGTTAGATTTAGTTCTTTGGCAAAACCAGTTAAAAACCAGATCTGGGAGGGGGCGGGAATTAGAACGCAATGTTAAGAAATACACAAGGCAAAATAAAGATGATAACACAGAAAGAGAACGTGGATGATTGGTATCCATTTTTTGAGAATTCTTTGTTCCCCCCAAAAGTATTAGCAGCAAACAAATATTGACTCCTAGAGTCCTCAAAAAGTACACGGCTCTCAAGTTTTCAGGGAAGGACTGATAGGGTTTGAGCACTCATGTGCCTATAGGAACCAGGCAGGAAACAGAATTGAAATGGATGAGGTAATAGGGAATGGTGGGGACTGTGGTAAACTGGCCACACTCTTCCTACACTAGTTCTCTGTGCTGTGTTGTGCTTAGTCACTCAGTCATGTCTGACTCTTTGTGACTCCATGGACTGTAGCCCACCAGGCTCCTCTGTCCATGGGATTCTCTAGGCAAGAATACTGGAGTGGGTTGCCATGCCCTCCTCCAGGGGATCTTCTCCAACCCAGGGATCGAACACATGTCTCCCCCATTGCAGGAGGATTCTTTATGTCTGAGTCACCAGGGAAGTCCAAGAATACTGGAGTGGGTAGCCTATCCCTTCTCCAGGGGATCTTCCCAAACCAGGAATCAAACCAGGGTCTCCTGCATTACAGGTGGATTTTTTACCAGCTAAGTTACCAGAGAAGCCCATACTAGTTTCCTTGCTCCTAAACTAATTCAGTTCAGTTTAGTTCAGTCACTCAGTCGTATCCAACTCTTTGCGACCCCATGAATTGCAGCACGCCAGGCCTCCCTGTCCATCACCAACTCCCGGAGTTCACCCAAACTCATGTCCATTGAGTCGGTGATGCCATCCAGCCATCTCCTCCTCTGTCGTCCCCTTCTCCTCTTGCCCCCAATCCCTCCCAGCATCAGGGTCTTTTCCAATGAGTCAACTCTTCACATGAGGTGGCCAAAGTATTGGAGTTTCACCTTCAGCATCATTCCTTCCAAAAAACACCCAGGACTGATCTCCTTTAGAATGGACTGGTTGGATCTCCTTGCAGTCCAAGGGACTCTCAAGAGTCTTCTCCAACACCACAGTTCAAAAGCATCAATTCTTCAGCACTCAGCTTTCTTCACAGTCCAACTCTCACATTTGTACATGACTACTGGAAAAACCAAAGCCTTGACTAGACGGACCTTTGTTGGCAAAGTAATGTCTCTGCTTTTGAATATGCTATCTAGGTTGGTCATAACTTTCCTTCCAAGGAGTAAACGTCTTTTAATTTCAAGGCTGCAATCACCATCTGCAGTGATTTTGGAGCCCCCAAAAATAAAGTCAGCCACTGTTTCCACTGTTTCCCCATCTATTTCCCATGAAGTGCTATTGCCTGGAAAATCCCACGGATGGACGAGCCTGGTAGACAACAGTCCATGGGCTCGCAAAGAGTTGGACATGACTGAGCGACTTCACTTTCAAGGGAATAGATACTAAAGCTTCTCAGGACAAGAAAATTTGTATAGGCTGTAGTCCATAGGGTCACAAAGAGTCACAATTGAGCAACTGAGCATGCATGTACATCCCAAAGTAGGTATTAATACCTGAACTAATTGCCACCTGTTTAATGGCTTAAAAAAATACATATTCCTTATCTTTCAGTTCTGGAGGTTAGAACTGCAACCTTTGATGAAATGAGCATCCATGAGATAAAATCAAGGTGTTTGCCAGGACTGTTTTCCCTTTTCAATGTCTTAGGGAAGAATCCATTCCTTCCCTTTTCCAGCTCCTAGAAACTTCCTGCCTTCGTCTTCTTCTTTTTTTTTAGATTTTTATTTTAATGTGGGCAATTTAAAAAATATTTATTGAATTAGTTACATACTGCTTCTGTTTTATGTTTTGTTTTTTTGACCCCAACTCATGTGAAATCTTATTTCCCCACAACCCACACCCCCTGCGTTGGCAGGCAGAGTCTTAATCACTGGACCTCCAGGGAGGTCCCTGTTTTGACTTCTTTGGCTCCTCTTTCCACATCTTTAAAGCCAGCGAGGGTCAGTCCAATCTTTCTCATTTTGCATCCCTTTGACTCTCTTCTGGCCCCCTCTTGCCATTTTAAGGACCCTTGTGATTACCTTGGGTTCACCCAGATAACCCAGGATTATCTCTGTGTGCTGAGTACGTCCTGCGTGTGTCTGCAGGCACACAGAGCTGGAGAGTTGGACTTTGGGAAGCCTGCGGAATGGTCCTACAGGGACGGCGGATGATGGAATTAATAAGATGCAAGTCTTCTTCACGCTTCCACTGCAGTCCTCTGGCTTGGCTGCAAGCATGGATTAATATTCAGAGGTTCTCACCATAGCTCAGAGCCTTTTCCCTCCTTCTATTCCTGGAGGAGAATCAGCCCTCCCTCTTCCTCACCTGGCAACAGTGAACAAGCTGATGCTTCAGTTCCAACGCTGCAGAAGTTTCCAATGAGTTGGTGCAGCACTAATGGACCCAGACCTGGAGAGGAAGAGATGTGTTGTGACAGACAGTATGGTAAACAGTGCTGCCATCTGAAGACAGAGTGAAAAGTTAATTCATCGAATCAGAAAACATTTTCTCCGTGATTAGCCACCCTGAGGAGGGCGCAGGGCTCCTGCACATCGGAGATGTGGCCAAACCAGCTATGGAAATGAGGAACCCATCCATTAGGGTGAAGAAAGTTATTTTGAATTCGTTTGCAAGCTCAGAATTTTTTCACCTTGCTTGGATCTGAGGTGAGCACTTGGGAAATTTTGACTTGGTTTCCCAAGCTATTACTTCCAAGTGGGAGTTCTCTCTTTTGGAAGAAAGTGCAGATTTCTTAGGGGAGGTCAAATCCTGTCCCCCATCACTGACCCTGTGAAATGAGCATCCTTGGTTACTTGTTTTGTGTTCTCAAGCCTCATGCTCCTCCCCCCTGAGTAGGGTCCCTGAATGGAGACACCAGGATTCCAAATTCCCCTCTGCAAACTCAGGCCGTCCCTAATAAGCCAAAGACACCAAAAAAAGGAAATGTCAAATTATCCAAAAAAAGATAAATCTCCGTTTTTCTCCTTGTTCTTCAGACCACTTAGACCTCATTAGGCTTTATGAGCAAAACGTGAATTTTTACGATATTCAATTCTATACTAAAATAACTTAAAATGTTCACATTTCTATGTTTTTATAAAAGACAAATTCAAATTCCTTTCTCCCTAGTTTAGAGAGATTGGTCATGCTCACTCTCTCAGTCGTGTCCCTTTCTTTGCGACCCTATGGGCTGCAACCTGCCAGGCTCTTCTGTCCATGGAATGTTCCAGGCAAGAATACTGGAGTGGGTTGCCATTTCCTGCTTCAGGGGGTCTTCTGGACCCAGGGATCGAACGCACATCTCCTCAGTGTCCTGCATTGACTGGAGGATTCTTTACCACTGAGCCACCTGGGAAGACCTATCAAGCAGGAATTGTTGACCGGAAAAAATATGCACAACCTACAAGTTGAGAATTGTGTTTTATTTGGTGTACTTTGAGGACTTAAGCCCTGGAGGAAGCCTCTCAGATTGCCCAGAGGAGGAACCAAAAGACAGAGGAGTTTTTGAAACAGAGACTACTCAGAACATTAAAGGATTACTGTTCATTAAAGAAAACCAGACATTTCAAATGAATTTAGCCCTTTTTTATGTGTGGGAAGATGCAACAAGTCTGAGCTCACTGAACTCTTCCTTTGGTATGCACCTTACCCATCCGGGGTCATATCCTGTTCTTTTCCATCCTGAGTCCCCTCAGGGCTCACCACTGGGGCACCTGTAGCGGATGATGGCTACAGCATCCTTTGTTTTCTGGCGGGTGATGCTGTTCCATCCATATGGGCTAGACAGAATTGATGCCAAAAGGCCTCTCCTTTACACCATCAGGTGGTAGGACTCTCATCCTTGAAGTCCCCGTGTCCCCCTTCTCTGAAGCCTTCTTTGACATTGTTGTAAACCTGGCCCCCCCTCCAGGTGTCCTTCATGTGCCCCGGGGGTACTATTATGCCAGGAGATGCCCTGAACCTCCATGTCAGGACATCCACCATATGGAGAACATAGTTTACACTGTGTTTAATGAGAAATGAACAGAGCCTGAGAACTATGGTGACTGGTGTATATGTGCACATGTAGGGAATAGGGGAAGGGAAGAAAGTATTATGAGACATACCTGGAATTTACTAGGCCTAAGTGAAGTCACTCAGTCGTGTCTGACTCTTTGTGACCCCATGGACTGTAGCCTACCATGCTCCTCTGTCCATGGGATTTTCCAGGCAAGAAAATCCTGAAAAATACTGGAGTGGGTTGCCATTTCCTTCTCCAGAGGATCTTTCTAACCCAGGGATCGAACCTGGGTCTCCTGCATTGTAGGCAGACGTTTACCATCTGAGCCACCAGGGAAGCCCATACAGCCCATCTACCAGTGCTGAGGTTTCTGACAGTGTGTTGGTCTCGTTACCCACCGGCCAGCACCTGTTCATGGATGGATAGCTACTGGTCCAAGGGAGTGTTCAAAAGTCAGGTTATTTACTTTTTCAGACCCTATCCATCTTAGATGGGGAAAAAATATATATACTCCACACCAAATTTCTTTTTATTCCTTTTTTTTTGTTGCCATGCCATGTGGCTTGTGGGATCTTAGTTCCCTGACCAGGGATTGGACCCATGCGCCCTGCAGTGCAAGAGTCTTAACCACTGGACCATCAGGGAAGTCCCAATCCACACCAAATTTTAATAGCAATTTTAACAAGGACTTAACAGGAAAGTTTGCAAGTGTCGTTTGATAGGTACTCAGACACATGGTAATGGTGTCTGAAACCATGAGTTTTGCACAGAATTATGTCATTGGTGGTAGTGAAGAGAACTGGCATTTTTAACCTTTTGATTTTTCGATGGTGTGCAATGTCTGTCCAAATCAGATATAGGTAAGATGCAGTAACATCTCTGCTTCTGAAGGGCGTGTGTTGTTTCCAAGGCAAGAGAGTTTGGGGTTTTGAGAAAACAGACTTTGACTCAAGAGATGGTGACAAACAGAAGCCTGTATAGGAAGGAGGTTTTCCATCTGTAGCTCTTAAAGGAGGAAGCAATTGTTAGAGGATCACTGATAATTAGCGCTTGGTGTCCCTAGGGTACTGAAACCTTCAACTAAGATCAATGAGAAAAGACACCTCCAAATAAGGAAATTAGCAGGAAGGGTGCTGGGGAACATGGTTTGAAATCTTGAAATGTCTCTCCCAAGTGCAAGGCTCAGATTCTCTGTCACCACATTTCTCCTCAATTTTGTTTTCAGCAAACTCTATTATCAACGGAGAATCCCCTCCAGGCACTGGCTATGTGTTCTTTAATCTCACACAGCATCTTCTAGCAAACCACTCAACGCCCACTATCTGTCTGTAATTATCCTTGGGTCTTAGGTGTTGTAGCAGCCCATGGGGCTACCACATGTCAAATCGCACCTTAGAAGGACTTACGTTTCAGAAGATCCTAAAGCTTGCACTTGGAGAATGAATAAATTCACTGCTGGCTGATCACAGTTTGAAGATACTCTTTCTTTAAATGTCACCTCTTAGAGGAAGGGCATGGGCCGATAGTTGTTTATGGGTCATGAGCTATAAAAGTCTGACCTGAAGCATTCTTGTTACATTTGGGTCATGTGGAATGAAAAGTCTAGGATGGAGGAGCCTGAGAAATTAAGAATTCAAAGCAAGGTTTGTTTGGGCAATTAGAAAAAGAGAGAACACTTCGGTGACACATTAATGTATGTGAATTGGAAAAGGACAGTGTATGCTTTATTCAAATTTAGTCTGAAGAGTGTGTCAGTGACATACAGTGGTCTTAATTTTTGGAAGGAGGTCAGGTATAAAGGCAAGCGTGTCCCCAGGGACCTCCTTTCTTTTGGCTTCAGGAAGAGCTGGGATGAGAGTCCCTCTCCCTTTTTCTTCACTCAAATTCATCCTTTCACCCTGAATAACTTCTGCTTACATCCACATTTCACCTACACCTTGCACTGACCATAACCTTAAAATCCACCCCTTTGAGGACTTCCCTGGTGGTTCAGTGGTTAAGACTGCATGCTCCCAATGCAGCGGGGCTGGGTTCCATCCCTGGCCAGGGAACTAGATCCCGCATGCCACAACTAAAACCCAACGCACCCAAGTAAACAAATAAATAAATATTAGGGGAAAAAAATAAGATTCCACATGCCGAAGAGCAGAGATCCTGTCTGCCACAGCTGGGACCTGACTCAGCCAAATAAATAACATAAACTAAATACATATTCTAAAAATTAAAAAAAAAAACAAAACAATAAAATCCATCCCTGTGGTGGAAATAACCCCAAACTGAAACCTCAAGAGCCCTCAGGTCATTCCTGATTCTGTCTTTGCCTGGACCTTGTGCCAATCACTTGCCAAGAGGGTCTTCATTTCCCTGTCTTTATAATAAAGCAATGATCCCAAGGTTGCTTCTGCTGTGAACATTCCATGACACCCAATTCATGCATAAATAATTTTAGCATCTCACAAGTAAAGCTAAATGTGTACTTTATGCTAATTCTCAATCATGATCAGAAAGGTCCCCAGTGGCCTAATTTTAAGGATTGGGCCCCCAGACCTCTATTTGGAATTTTGAGACCCACCTCCACTCCATTCTATGAATTATTTTTTTCTTGATCACTGGGATTAAAGGACTGAAGGAAACGAGTGTCCATTGGAGGATCACCAGACACAGCAAGGGTTGTTGACATGGCTATGGCTCTGATGAACAAGATTTACCCAATATGCATTGGTGGATCTGGAGTCAGGTCTGCAAGTCAGTGTTTCAGGTCTGACACTGACTGTGGCCAGGAAATGGGATGCTCCCACCTGGGCCCCAGAGTTCTCTTGGGGGCCATTCCACCCTGAACATGTGGAGTGAGGTGAGGAAGGTCTGGAACCTCAAATGCAGACCAAAGGTATGGAGAAGAAACTTACCATCAAGAGGGCAGATAACAAGGACTTCCCTGGTGGTTCAGTGGTTAAAGCTCCACAGTCCCAATGTAGGGGACATGGATTCAATCCCTGGTCAGGGAACTAAGATCCCATATGCCACACAGCATGGGGTAAAAAAAGAAAAAAAGATGGACGATAACAGCTGTCACCTGCAGGTCTTCAGCCCCCGCCGGTGTTCTAGTCTTCAGCGTTGGTGAAGGTGCAGAGAATCTATCTGGCCAAGTTGCTCACGAAGAAAAGAGACCTGGGACATCACTGGTGGCCCACTGATTAATAACCCACCTTCCAATTCAGGGGACTCGGGTTCAATCTTTGGTCGGGGAGCTGCGGTCCCACATACTGTGGAGCAACTAAGCCCCTGTGCCACAACTAGAGAAGCCCCGAGCACTGCAAGGCAGACCCAGCGCAACCAAAACAGAAAAGACAGCAAGCTTGTCTGTTTTTGTGCCTTACTCTCTACAGTGTGTGTTGAACAGAGTCCTCCAAAATGGTATATCCACCTGCACCCTCAGCGTGAGAGCTTATTTGGAAATGGGATCTTTGTAGATGCAGTTAAATTCAGATGAGAGGTGAGGCTATCCCAGGTTAGGATGGACCTTGAATCCAACTGGTGTCCTTATAAAACGAGGAGGAGAAGCACACAAAGAAGGTGGCTGTGGAAAGAGAGAGGTCACACCTGGCAGTGATCGTAAGACAAAAGGAAAAAAGATAAGAAAAACACACACTCAAGAAATGAAAAGGTTTTTAGTGCTGTCATTGGCTGGAAGGCAGTGTGGAGTCTGAAACCCAAAGTGATCGTTTAGCTTTGTTCTTCCTGTCCCTCATTATGGGGAGATGACATGCATTTTTACAGACTGAGTAATTAAAATGAAACATGAGCCAGGTGGTTTGTAAATATGTTGAAATTGTACTTTTTTTGGTGAAAGATTTGAAAGGATATGGAGCTAACAAGATTAATGAAGTTGGAATCTGGAACTCTAAAATGATTTTGTAATTAAGAGTTCTCTGTCCTGCCACGTCACACTAACAACGTCTAGGGGGGGAGCTTTCAGTTCTGAGGACTGGCGGTGGCCGTCATGGACTCTTTGTTTTTTCCCTTGTTTTGTTTTCCTTTTTCTAAAATGTTGAACCATAATTGATTTACAATGTTTTGTTAATTTATGCTGTGCTGTGCAGCAAAATGATTCCATTACACGTATGTATTCTTTTTTAGTATTCTTTTCCATTATGGTTTATCACAAGATATTGAATATAGTTTCCTGTGCTCTGAAGTAGGACCTTGTTTATTCATTCTATATATAACAGTTTATATCTGCTGCCCCCAACACCCCATCCCAGCCCTTCCCCATCCCCCTCTCTTCCTTGGCAACCACAAGTCTGTTCTCTGTGCAGGGACTCCCTTTGAAGCCACATGACTGCTTCTCGTGGGGGCCCACACAGAGCCTGGAGGCCAAGTCACCAAGCACAGTGGCCACTGCTCAGAACACCCCCCGCCCCAACATCAGTTGCTGAGAGATGGGACTGGTAGATGAGTCTCCGGGGTCCCCCATCTATGTTCTGGGACCTGTGCTGGCCCAGATGACAAAACCCAGTGAGACGTGAAATGGAAATGTCATGTCTATAACTAAAATATTGTAAAAGAGGTGTGTGCCGATGGATTCAAGCAGGCAACGAAGAAACACGGAAGTGTGACTGTGCCAAGGTTAAAAAGAAAGTATTCGATCTTTTCTTTGCTCTGATGAGAGACTGTTAAGTATGCAAATTATTCTCTCTCTTGTTTAATTTCTCCCATTTCTTTGCCATGTATTCTTTTTTTTTTTTAAATTCTAAGCCTCATGTGATTTCTTTTTAATTTTTAATTAAAGGATAATTGCCTCACAATATTGCGTTGGCTCTTGCCATACATCAACGTGAATCAGCCATAGGTACACACACGTATCCTTTCTCCTGAACTTCCTTCCCATCCCCTTTCCCATTCCACCCCTCTAGGTAGTCACAGAGCTTCCTGCTTCATACAGCAAATCTCCACCAGCTATCTATTGTACACATGGTAATGTGTATGTTTCCATGCTACTCTCTCAATTGTTCCCATTCTCTCCTTCCCCTACTGTGTCCACGAGTTTGTTCTCTATGTCTGATTCGCCATTGCTGCTCTGTAAATAGGTTCATCAGTACTATCTTTCTAGATTCCATATATATGTGTGAATATACAATATGTGCTTTCCTCTTTCTGACTTACTTCACTTTGTATAACAGGCTCTAGGTTCATCCACCTCATTAGGACTGACTCAAATGTGTTGGAGTTTTTAAGTCTTTAAGACTTTTTAAAGTTTTTAAGACATGTAGGATCTTAGCTCCCAGACCCACACCCTCTGCATGGGAAGGTGAAGTCTTAACCACTGGACCACTAGGAAGTCCCATAAATTATTCTTTAACAAATGTAAATATTGTGGAACTGTAGCAACTTGAAAAGGGGAGACCCACCTCTTTAGCCTGAATGACTGACGTGAAGTGCCTATACACAGGAAGTAAGTCCTTTTTCTATTAGTCTGAGCTCTGGAACAACCACTAGTTCATATACGGACTTCAAAAAGTTTTTAAAACATGCCAACACTTTCTGATGATACTTTTATTGTCATCTGTCAGAAAATAATTTTAATTCATGGGGTTTGTTAGAACAAGAAACAGTCAGGGAGGAAAAAATCCTCAGAATAAATACCCCATTTTATCAAATCTGAGATTCCTTCTATTGTAAGACTTATCAAGATTTTATACAGCACTAACCAAGAATGCTGGCAGTCATCACGGGCAGATACCATTGTTTTAAAGTGTTAGTCACTCACTTGTGTCCGACTTTTTGTGACCCCATGGACTATAGCCCTCCAGGCTCCTCTGTCCATGGGGATTCTCCAAGCAAGAATACTGGAGTGGGTTGCTGTGCCTTCCTCCAGGGGATCTTCCCCACCCAAGGGATTGAACCCAGGTCTCCTGCATTGCAGGCAGATTTTTTACAGTCTGAGCCACCAGGGAAGCCCACCATTGTTTTAAAATGCTTCCTAATTAAAGGACAGTTCAAGTGTGACAATGTCTATCTTGGACTTGTGGACATAGGAGTCCACAGATTTGTGAAATCAGCTATGAATGTTGACCCTTGAGAAGGGGCGGTGATGTGTCGTGTACAACTTGCCTGCTTCTTTGTAGGGCCTGTTGACCTCTAGAATCTAGAGTCAAGATTCTTGTGCTTTTCTAGATCCTGACATTTAGATTTCCACAAACTCCTCCTGAAGACAGGCTTCAAAGCCCCAGACTGGCAGAAGTGATCAGTCATAAGTTAAACTTAACAGTTTCCAAGCTTTGCAATCTGGGTTCTGCCACAGACGTGATACCAACTAGGGTTCTTTTTCTTCCCCAGTCAGTAGAAATTGACTAGAGACTTGATGAGAAATTAAGGCAAGGCATTCCTGGGGCTCCTGCTGCAGCAGGGGGGCAGCGAGAACACGAAACAGGTTCCCTTGCTCACTTCCTGAGGTGGGCGAGCTGGTTCCTTATATGGGGTGAGGGTAGAAGTATGTCCAGGGTTCGCTCTGGAGGGGTGACTCAGGTGGTTTGCCCACCCCTTGTTGCTGTTGTGTGCAGAAGAGCATGCACAGGACCCCACTTTTGTTCCCAACACCCAGTTTTTTGCTCCCAGCAATTCAGAAATAGTAGTTGGGTGCTTTTTTGTCTTTCTATCTTTTGGTCCAGAATTTACCCCAGCTGTGCATGCACACAGTTATTTTGAATCCCAAATAGGAAGTGGCAACCCACTCCAGTATTCTTGCCTGGAGAGTCCTGTGGACAGAAGAGCCTGGTGGGCTGCTATACATGGGGTCACACAGAATTAGACACAGACATGCTAAGCGACTTAGCATGCATTAGAGGAGGAAATGGCAGCCCACTCCAGTATTCTTGCCTGGAGAATCCCAGGGATGGTGGAGCCTGATGGGCTGCCGTCTGTGGGGTCTCACAGAGTCAGACACGACTGAAGCGACTTAGCAGCAGCAGCAGCAGCAGTTTCTTTGTATTTTGTAGTTCAAGGAGAGTTGTGTCCAGGTGCAAGCTTTGTAGCAAAGGGTCCCAGGTCCCACACCTGTCTCATCACGCTTTTGTTTGGGAATGAGAGATCCTCCTTAGATTTTGGAGGTTCCTCCTCCAGCTCAGTAGATTCTGCCTGCAATGCAGGAGACTCAGGTTCAATCCCTGGGTCAGGAAGATCCCCTGGAGAAGGAAATGGCAACCCACCTCACCATTCTTGCCTGGAGAATCCCATGGACAGAGGAGCCTGCGGGGCTACAGTCCGTGGGGTCACAAAGAGTCGGACACAACTCAGTGACTAACATTTCACTTTTCCTCCAGCTCTGCCCCTTCCCAGCTGTGTGGCTTTGGGCTCTGCTTCCTCAGCTGTATCAACAGCCATGATGATGCTATAAGCCTGTGCTCATAGCCCCCAAGCCACGTTCGGGTTCTGTGACTCACCTGGAGGACTTCCAGGACTCAGCATATGGTCACACTCAGGGTTTTGATGTATTACAGCGAAGGAATACAGAACACAGCAGAGAGAAAAGGTGAAGGTGAAGTCTGGGAGAACCAGGTACAGGCTTCCAGAACATTCTCCCAGGGCAGTCACAGAAGATACATTTAGTTCCCCAGAAATGAGTTATGACGTAAAGCAGGTCACATCACTACCAGGAACGTCCAGTAGAAACTCAGCACCCAGCGTGTTTACTGGGGCACGGACCCAGATTCCAGACTCCCTAAAGGTAAGTAGGTGTCAGGACAACTGAACAGACTGTAAATTCTGGAGGCATTGAACCGCCTTACCATTTAGAGGATGTTTTATATCAGCATGGGGACCTGTTTACCAGGCTAGCTCCCAGATGCCAGTTCAAGGTCAACCTTGCAGGCAGACTTTTCTAAGAATGGCAGCTTCAGGTGGGCACTGGGAGATCTTGCCTGCAGATTAAATAAAATACCCCATGGAAAATACTGTGCCCAAGAAATGTTACTTAGATTTTTCTCTTTCAGAGTTTCCCTCAAACCAAGCCTGAGGTACTTCTTTGCTCACTTATAAAATATGCCGGGGAAGGACACTCATTCTTTTTCACAGGGAGATTTTTGTTTTCTTTTTGAAATAAAAATAATCGAAGCACTTTTATCACTTAGACATTGGAAATGACTGTAAAGTGATTTCATAAGAAAAAATATAGATTTTTGTTTATGTAAATCCAACATACTCTATTGGAATGTGATAGGAAACTGCTCTAGATAATAGTTCTTCAACCCTGGAAATAAATTAATACAATCATAGAGCTAACAGAAATATATTAGTAACAGCATATACTGGCACATGGAGAAGAAATATCACAAGTAGTGTGGTATTATACATTTTATTGTGGGAGCCAGTGACAGCTCTGTAATGCAAAGGATCCTGGGGACTAAACAGCATGTCACAATAGGAAATAAATGAAATGAGGGTGAGTTTCTTTACTTGCCAGTAAAGCAGACCAAGCAACAGTAATCACAACAAAAATCCCCATAAATTTGAATTCTCACTCACATTGACGTACTGTATGTAGATGAATCAATATTTCAATATTTAAAATACTTAAAACATACAGGATAAAAAAAATCCCAATCATACTCACGCGTACAGTAAAAACAAATAGCTCCCTATTGGTGGTAAGCAGTAAGTAGATGAAAAATAAAAAACAATGAATGACATTAACATGAATGAACTTAGAGACGATCATACTAAGTGAAGTAAGTCACAAACAGAAAGACATACACTATACCTTATCACTTACATGTGGAATCTAAACTGTGACACAATTGAACTTATCTATGAGGCAGAAACAGACTCACAGACAGAGGACTGGTTGATGGTTGCCAAGGAGTAAAGGGTTGTGGGAAGGAGGAAGGGGAAGTTTGGGGTTAGCAGATGCAAACTATTACTTATAGGATGGATGAACAACAAGGTCCTCCTATATAATGCAGGGAGCTGTGTTCAATATCCTGTGATAAACCATAAATGGAAAAGAATATAAAAAATAACATAATGTATAACTGTCAGTACAGCAGAAACTGACAACATTGTAAATCAGCTAGACTTGAGTAAAAATAAATAAATGAATCCTAATTGAAGCTAACAGGCACCCTGGGTTCAACGATGTCCTAGAACTTTCTATTTCCCTTTGAGCTATGGGTTGTACTGCTAAGAGACTTACATCTAAAATGGAAGAAATTTACATCTAAAACGCAAATACCTCTTCCTCTAGGGCCTTCCCTGGTGGTCCAGTGGCTAAGACTCTGTGCTCCCAACGCAGGGGTCCTGGACTTAATCTCTGGACGGGATTTAGATCTCATATGCCTCAACTAAAGATCCCACATGCTGCAGCTAAGACCCGGCACAGCCAAATAAATATTAAAAACAAAAAACCTCTGCATCTAGCCATTTGATTATCAGGATAATCATAAATAAAGTGTAGCTTATGACCAGGAGCTCTTGGAAGCCCCAGGAGCACAGTTACTTTACCTGCCTTGTGGACCTCTGTATCCCCAACACCTGAAATAGTGGGTGGCTCTGAGAAGGAACACAGTTAAAAATAGTCTCATCACAGGGCTTCCTAGGTGGCTCTAGTGGCGAAGAATCTGCCTGCCAATGCAGGAGACATAAAAGATGCGGGTTCAATCCCTAGGTCAGGAAGATCCCCTGGAGGAGGGCATGGCAACCCACTTCAGTATTCTTGTCTGGAAAATCCCAAAGACAGAGGAACCTGTCGGCTACAGTCCATAGGGTCGCGAAGAGTCAGACACAACTGAAGCAACTTAGCATGTATGCACAGCCTCATTATACTTGCCTGCCAAAATCCAACACCAAATTCTGGTGAGGATGTGGAATAATAATAGGAACTGTCCTTCCTTGCTCGTGGGAATACAAAATGGTACAGCCATTTTGCAAAACAGTTTGGCAGTTTCTTACAAAGCTAAACATACTGTTACCATACGATCCAGCAATCTTGCTCCTTGGTATTTATCCAAAGAGTTGAAGACTTGTATCCATGAAAACATTTGCACATGGAAGTTTACAGCAGCAATTATTTATATATTTAGTTGCCAAAAGTTGGAGGCAACCAAAATGTTCTTCAATGTTAATGCAAAAACAAATTGTAGTACATCCAGACAATGAAGTATTATTCAGTGCTATAAAGAAGTGAGCTATCAAGCCATGAAACGACACGCAAGGAAGCTTAAGTGCAAGTTACAAAGTGAAAGAAGCCATCTGGAAAGACTATGTACTGTATGACTCTGACAGTATGGCATTCTGGAAAAGCAAAATGATGGAGACAGTGAAAAAATCAGAGGTGGCAAGGGATTGGGGGAGGAAGTGATGAATAGGCAGAGCCCAGAGGATGTTTAGGGCAGTGAAAACATTATACATGATATCAGTGATGAATGTATATCATTGTGTGTGTCTAACTATTTGCGACCCAATGGACTGTAGCTTTGGGATGGACTGGGCTCCTCTGTCTGTGGGATTCTCTAGGCAAGGATACTGGAGTGGATTGCCATGCCCTTGATATCAGTGATGAATGTATATCATTGTGTGTGTGTCCAACTATTTGTGACCCAATGGACTGTAGCTGTGGGATGGACTAGGCTCCTCTGTCCATGGGATTCTCTAGGCAAGGATACTGGAGTGGATTGCCATGCCCTCTTCCAGGGGATCTTCCTGACCTGGGGATTGAACCCACATCTCCTACATCTCCTGCAGTGGCAGGCAGGTTCTTTACCATTAGCACTACTGTCTGATTATACATTTGTCTAAACCCATAGAATGTACAGCACCAAGACTGAACCCCAGGGTAAGCTCCAGACTTTGGGTGATGATGATGTGTTAATGTAGGTTCATCAATTTTACCAAATGTGATAATTTCTGTTTTTGAGAATTTTTTCACTTTGTCTAAATTGTCAGATTTTTGTGTGTAGAGTACTTTGTAGTAGTCCCTCATCATCCTTCTGATTTCTTCAGGGACTGTGGTGATGTCCCCTGTTTCATTCCTGATATTAGTGATTTACCCATTTTCTTTCCTTTCCCTTTCCTCTTTTTTTTTTTTTTTTTGCTTTGTTAATTTGATTAATGCTTTAAAAAATAAAAAAAAAAGCTCTTTATTTAGATTTAACCAGTTTCTTTAATTTTCAGCTTTGTTTCCCTTTTCAGTTTTATTGATTTCTTCATTTTTTTTTTCTTTCCATTCTTTCTATCTGATTGCCTTGGGTTTATTTTGATTTTCCCTTTCTAAGGAACTTAGATGATTTATTTAAATTCCATCTTTTTCAAATCTTTGCATTTAATACTATACATTTCTCTCACAACATAGCTTTAGCTGTGTCTCACAATTTGTATGTTCTGTATCTTCATTTTTATTTAGTCCAACACACTTTCTGATTAAGACATGAGTCTTCTTTGATCTGTGGATTATTTAGAGGTGTGTTGTTTAGTTTCTAAGTGTTTGGAGATTTTCCTGTTATCTTTCTGTTATATTGATTTCTAGTTTGATTCCATAGAGATTGGAGAACATATTCCTATGATTTGCAAGCCTAAGACCAACTGGTGGTTGCCAGGGTCTGTGGGGAGTAACTCTGACTTGGAGTGGGGTTTTATTTTGGGGTAATGAAAATCTTTTGGAACTAGCTTGATGTGGTGGTGGCACGATTTTGTGGCTACACTAAATGCCACTGAATTGCTTACTTTACAATAGTAAGTTTTATGTTAGAGGGATTTCATTTCAATATTAAAAAAAATTGGGTCAGCAAGAAGAGGGGGAAAAAAAAAGAAATCTGCACTAATCTAGATACATAGTACAAACCAAACAAATGATGATTATTTTTGTTTCTTCTTCTCTGTTTCTTTTACCGCTTCCTTTCCTTCCTTATCCCAGGCCCTTTTTCTCCCTCTGTGTTCTCATCTTGCTCTGTATCAGCCAGCATCCCAGCAGAAAACAGATGGTACACTTAAACCGGAAGAAAGCTTAGTAGAGAAGCTATTTGCAAAGGAGTGGGCAAGATGTTGGGGAAAAGAGGCCATCCATGCACAAACACGGGTTAGGGATGGTGAGGAGTCCTCACCCTCACATCTCAAGGGGCAGGAACATCCTTCAGAAAAATGTAAAAATTACACATCCTTCTCTCATCTCTTGTAGGAGCCTCTCAGTGGCTGAACCCAGTTGAAAGTCAGAGTTGAGGTTGCTCATGTGGTGATGGTCCATGGTCTCGAGGGTGGGGAAAAGCAGAGAACATGATCAGGAACACTTGCCCTGATAGAGCAGTCAGACTCCTAAGCTGACTCAAGGAACAAGTCTCCTTTTCTGTGCAGTAAAGCAACCCCTAACAGGGGAACCCTGCCCTGTGCTTTGATAATGCAATTCATGGCCAACTAGAGATGGCTTTGTCTCACATGCCTGCCTTCCATGGCCTCCTGGGCAAACTGAGTCAGCTGGCATCACTTGGACTGCCTGCCATAACTGTTGCCATGGATGGCATTCACAGGTGAATGATTTTCCATGATCAATCTTCTTGATCACCTCTGGTTCCAAGTCCACTGGTCTCATTAAGACAAATGCAAATTGGCAACCTCTAGCACTTGACTGCATTTGACTGTCTGAAGTCTCTCTTCTAAGTCAGGCTTTTGGAAGCTCGTTTCTTTGAGCATCACACAGCCTCTCGAAGTCAGGGCATGGCCAAGTGCACTTTAACATTTGTTAGAAATTCACAGCCTGTTGAACTCTACCCCGTCACTCACAGGCACCCAGTAGGAATCCACGGAACAATCAGGAATTTCAGAGCCTGGTGTCTCATATCTGAAACCAAGAAACATTTAACGAGGCCACTTCGAACCAGCAAGAAGATATTGTTACACGACTCTCTTTTGAGCTCTGAGGAAGTTCACTGAAATCCGTGAGGCTACCCCTTTTTCATTTTGCATATTTGTCATGTGTCACCTGCATCAAAATGACCCAGATACTTTTTCATCAGTGACCTGAAGTGAAATAAACCACTCTGTGGAAGGCTGTTCAGTCTTGGGGATCAAAGGTTGGATATTCATTGCCAAGTGACTGGGACAGTTAGTCCAGGCATAACTCATCTGATTTACCCCAGCTCAGAACAACCAGTGCCAGCTCTCCAGGGCAGTCTAATCCATGTGCACAAGATTTAGATGTTGTCTCAGCTTCCTTTGGTGCATTCATCACAGAATAAATGCTCTTTGTCCTCATCGCTATAAGATCTAATTCTGGGTGTCAAATGCTTTTTCCTTTCTATGGAGTTCAGGGGTTTTCTCCAAAGACAATTCAGATCTAACTTCCCTTAAACTCAGGGGCTGGAGTCTAATCATGTCATTAATCATGACAGGAAGATGCTTGATACATAAGGACGCCTGACCCTGGACTGGCGAGTGGCAGATGTCTACCACTCTAATGAAAGCAACTGATGTCCCATGGTTTCTAAATACACTTCTAAATACACCACTTAATGACCACAAAGTCTTAGTAGTTATCCAGTGAGTTTTCTCTAGTTGAATGGTTTTAGTTTTCCTAGGTAAGAATTAATTGCAAAAATTTCCAACTGCTGTTTGGAACCAACAGGCATTTGCTGCACTTAATTATTCTCCCTGCAGATGGAGGAGTTGAAAGCCAAAATGAAGTGAAGTCAAGGATATCGCAACATTGGCAGTGACACCAATGGGAGAATTACCTGCTCTCTTTAGGGATACCACTGTCTCCTCTGTCTACAAGAGGCCTGAGAATTTTATTCTGGAAAAGAGAAATGATGAGACAGTCCGAGGCTTAATAAACATGTAGGAAGGTTAAGTTTTTGCATAGGACAAGAGTTAATAAGGAAGACCAGTGAAGGTACTTGTCACCCAGCTCCAAAAGCTAAGAGGAAGAGTTGGGAATGCTCTCTGACACTTGTCAGGGGGAATCACCTGGCCTTCATTTGAGAAATATGAACGTTATCAACTGATAGACTCCAGGTCGCTGTGCTGTAAGTGACTTCTCTTGACAGCAGATGTTTCTCACCTTTCCGGGGGAAGTGGCAAGTCAGGTCAGGGACTGAAGCTCCTGTCCTGTCCCCATTGTCCCCATTGTTCCCCAGGGTGAGGGCTGTGGCTGGCTGTCTGGAAGTGACCTTACTGGGCTTGACACGGGCTCCTCTCCTCTCTTAGGTCAAAGTCTCCTGCAGACTGCACACTGTTTTTCACCATCAGTCTGTGACGAATAGGAACCTTCCAGGAGGTGTCAGTGATCAGGAGGAGATGGGTGCGATCAGACAGCAGCTGGGCAAACAGGAAGGCACAGAGCGTGTGGCCACAAGGATGCGGACGGACTGAGGGACCAGGCTTAGTGAGTGGTGAGCATTTCCACTATGCTGCTTCCTCCTGAATGAAGGCAGCCAATTTATCTGGCTGATTTACCAGGTGAAAATAAGATGGACAGGTTCTCAGGGCTGTATCTGGTCTGGACAACCTGGACCCAGATGTCAACTATGTCTAGAAGTGCATTTCCCCAACCAGAGCTCTCTTTTCTCAAACTTGAGACCATGTTTTTTGTTTACTTGTTTGTTTTTGTATGGACAAGTCTCTTTATTTATGAATTTAGAAAATTTAATCTTTTAAAAAACTTCAAGAGGAGGGAGGGAGAGGGATGGACTGGGAATTTGGGGTTGGTACATGCAGGTCAAGAAGCAACAGTTAGAACCGGCCATGGCACAACAGATTGGTTCCAAATTGGGCAAGGAGTACATCAAGGCTGTATACTGTCACCCTGATTATTTAACTTTTATGCAGAGTAAATCATGCAAAATGCTGGGCTGGATGAAGCTCAAGCTGGAATCAAGATTGCTGGGAAAAATATTAATAACCTCAGATATGCAGATGACACCACCTTTATGGCAGAAAGCAGAGAGGAACTAAACAGCCTCTAGATGAAAGTGAAAAAAGAGAGTGAAAAAACTGGCTTAAACCCAACATTCAGAAAACTAAGATCATGGCATTCAGTCCCTTCACTTCATGGCAATAGACGGGGAAACAATGGAAACAGGGACAGACTATTTTGGGGGGGCTCCAAAATCACTGCAGATGGTGACTGCAGCCATGAAATTAAAAGACGCTTGCTCCTTGGAAGAAAAGCTATGGCCAATATTAAAAAGCAGAGACATTACTTTGCTGACAAAGGTCCATCTAGTCAAAGCTATGGTTTTTCCAGTAGTTATGCATAATGTGAGAGGTGGACTATAAAGAAACCTGAGCACCAAAGAACTGATGCTTTTGCACTGTGGTGTTGAAGACTCTTAAGAGTCCCTTGGACTCCAAAGAGATCCAACCAGTCAATCCTAAAGGAGATCAGTCCTGAATATTCATTGGAAGGACTGATGCTGAAGCTGAAACTCCAATACTTTGGCCACCTGATGCAAAGAACTGACTCTTTGGAACAGAGCCTGATGCTGGGAAAGATTGAAGGTGGGAGGAGAAGGGGACAACAGAGGATGAGATGGCTGGATGGCATCACTGACTCGATGGACATGAGTTTGAATAAGCTCCAGGAGTTGGTGATGGACAGGGAAGCCTGGCGTGCTGCAGTCCATGGGGTCGCAGAGTCAGACACGACTGAGGGACTGAACTGAACATGCAAACTCTTACATTTATAATGGATAAAACACAAGGAACAACAATGTCTTAATGTTTAGGACAGGGAATTGTATTGAATACTCTGTGATAAGCCATAATGGAAAAGAATATGTAAAAAAAGAATGACTGAGCCAATAAGTGTAATTGTCACTTTGCTGTACAGCAGAGATTGGCACCACATTGTAAATCAAAATTTACAGTTAAAAATTAAAAAAAAAAACCCCACTCCAAATATAACTTATTCAGAAAGTTTCCCAGCCTTGGGATTTATCAGGGGTCATGAGTGAAAGTGCCCAGGGACCTGAGGGTGGTAATGAAAAAATAGGAATTGGAAAAACAGGCCCAGAACTCCCTGGGAGCCAAACTGAAACCAATGAGGGTATCTCAGGCTGATGGGTGTGCTGCAGGAAGTGGCCTTGAGGGGTCTGGTCTCCCTGTCCTGAGGGGCAGAACTGTTAATACTGGTGTACATACACTGACTCCCTTCTGTTTGCATGGAAAGATGCTGAGATCTAGCTATAGCTTCCACAAACAAGGCTTATACAGACCTCAGGGCTCACTGGGGTACAGAGTTGTGGTTGCCCACCCTGAGGCTATTCCAAGTACCTTCTTCCTACTTCATATGCCATTTTGCTCATTCCCTGAAGCCTGAAAAGGCCAGACACCCACTACTGCAGGCTCTTTTATATCTGAAGCTTGAGAATGCCACCATTTATGGCTGGTGAGACAGAAAGAAGCCATTTAAGAGCTCCTGAGCATTATTGTTCTCTCTAACAGAAAGAAAGAGACATGTGACAGAGGTTCCTTCCTTTAGTTTTGCTTTTGTGAGATGTTGCATGAAGACAAGACAGTTGGAGCTGTGGCAGCCCTCTTGTGGCCATGAGGAAAATACCAAAAGCATCACAGAGAGGCTCATCCACCAAATTAACCATGGAACTGTTAGATTTAAGCCTCTTATTTAAGCCTATTATGTAAGCCACTTGTGGCCTGGTATCCTGTTTGAAATTCAGTGCAAGATTTTGAAGCAGCCGTGGCAGACTCTTCTAATGTGTCTGTGGAGCCTGGTTTTCCATTCATCTTGGGAGATTTCTTGAGGCTGCTGTTTCCTCATGAATGGAAGCCATCCCTTCTGTGGGGTATCTAAAGTCTTTTGGACACTGATTATCTGGCTGAAATCAGTTGATGTTGGTCCTTTGCCCCTGCTGATGGGGGAGCAGACCCAAGCTTTTCCTTGAATGAAGAGCTCACATTTGGTAGGAGTCATTTAGAAGGACATTCATTACCTCAGGCCACCAATCTGAAATTGGTCAGATTCCAGTTTCAGAGAGAACTAATGCAGAGGGAAACAGTGGAAACAATGTCAGACTTTATTTTGGGGTGCTCCAAAATCACTGCAGATGGTTATTGGCAGCCTTGAAATTAAAAGACACTTTTTTGGAAGGAAAGTTATGACCAACCTAGATAACATATTCAAAAGTAGAGACATTACTTTGCCAAAAAAGGTCCATCTAGTCAAGGCTATGGTTTTTCCAGTGGTCATGTATGGATGTGAGGGTTGGACTGTGAAGAAAGCTGAGTGCCGAAGAATTGATGCTTTTGAACTGTGGTGTTGAAGAAGACTCTAGAGAGTCCCTTGGACTGCAAGGAGATCCCACCAGTCCATTCTGAAGGAGATCAGTTGTGTGTGTTCATTGGAAGGACTGATGCTTAAGCTGAAGCTCCAATACTTTGGTCACCTCATGTGAAGAGTTGACTCATTGGAAAAGACTCTGATGCTGGGAAGGATTGAGGACAGGAGGAGAAGGGGACATCCAGATGGCTGGATGGCATCACTGACTCGATGGACATGAGTTTGAGTGAACTCCGGGAGTTGGTGATGGACAGGGAGGCCTGGTGTGCTGCAGTTCATGGGGTCACAAAGGGTCGGACTCAACTGAGCAACTGAACTGAACAGAACTGAACTGAATGCAGAAGGAAGAAGGGGTCTTTGGGGGCCTTTTTCAACAGAAGGGATAAAACTTCCATCTCTCTAAATATAGATAATGTTCATCCAAAAGAAAAACACATGAAAAGCTCTCCTTTTCAGGATTGAGAAAAAAGATGGAGTGATATTTTGATGCTTGTATTGTGTGTTGGCTTATATTATTTGAGGCTATTCAATCCTACTAGGGAAAATAAGAGAAAGAAACAGATAAAGCAGATTGAAGAAATTAAATATGGGTGGTATTGTACATAGATAAAGTAAGTAGAACATTGCTTGCAGACCATAAAGTATAGAAGGGCTAAATATACTAAATATGCATGAGGCCTGTTAAGGGCTGAATGTTTGTGATCCACTGAACATACTTATATAAAGTACCAACATTCATGGTACATGAAATATACGTGAGACAAAAAATGTAAAGCCATAAAACTTTTAGAAGAAAAGAGGACAAATATATGTGAATCACTGAAGGCTTTTAAAAGATTTATTTATTTACTTTTTTTTTTTATTGCACTGGGTCTTCATTGCTGCACATAGGCTTTCTCTAGTTGCAGCAAGTGGGAGCTCCTGTTCGTTGCGGTGTGCAGGCTTCTCACTGTGGAGGCTCCTCTTGCTGCAGCTCCCTGGCTCTAGAGCATGGGTTCAGTCGTTGCGGTTCATGTGCTTAGTTGCCATGTGGCAGGTGGGATCTTCCTAGACCAGGAGTCAAGCCTGTGTCCCCTGCATTGGCAGGCAGATTCTGAACCACTGGACCACCGGGGAAGTCCACATTCAAGGCATTTGGTAGCCACAAGGCCTCAAATGACCCCTTGTGGGACTCACCCACTTTGTTGGTGTGTGTCCTTAGCCTAAGAATTGGCAGTACAACACTGGAGCTGAGGTTGAGTGATTTCCTCCCATTTGTCACCCAAAGTGGCTTTAAAAGCACAAAGGAAAATGATTAGGGTCATGAAGAGGGATAAACTTCTGAAACTGGACAGAATATGAAGAGATGGCCTTTGAACCACTGAAAGTGTGACAAGAAGAGGAAAAATGACATGCAGAGTGAGAGGATAGAAGAACTGAAATGTGGACTTGGGGATGTGCCACTGAGAGACAGGTGTCTACACCACCACTGAGAGACAGGTGTCTACACCAGGTTCCTTGGGGTAATCCACTTAGGTCTACTCTCACAGCCTATCTGTTGAAAGTGAACGATTTCCTTCTCCGATCTATCCTGGTTTGGACTCTAAATTAAGCAACTGCACTTTGCCTAGGGTACCTGAAAAATAACCACACTTCATTCACCTGAATTCTCATGAGTTCTGAATACAGGGCTTGAATTCTTTTCTAACACACTCCATAGTGCCAACGGCCTGAGCCTCCTTCTCCCATGTTGATATTCTCAAGGTCCATTCAGGAGGACAGGACGCAGCCATCCTCAAAGTGGGCCAGGGGTGAGCACAGCATGGAATTGAGAACAGGAGAGCTTGCCTTCCTGTAAATGATGACGTGGAGGGAAAGGCTGATGGAGAAGATGACTCAGAGGTGGTAAGTCAGGCTCTTGGCAGAAGTCGGGCTTCTACAGACTAATTACTGGCTGTCAATAACTGTCAGGGATCTTTAAAAACTCAGTCCAAGGGCATATGTCAAAAGTGGGGTACTTAACATTCTGAAAGATGCACCCACGCAGGCAGCTTTGGGAAAATCTCTTGCAAATTCTTAATCACAGTAGGCATTTCAGAAACAGGGGTGGGGAAAAGAAAGATACACACACGAGCTGATGGACAGTGAGGCATCAGAGAACACTGCCCCCTCCCCCCGAATAACACATGACAGGCAATCTGATGTTCTAGAGATCTTTGTTCAGACTCGTGTGTGTGCGTTTCATGCATGCACTCATTTTCCTGTGTCTCCCCCCAAAATATCTTGATGTCGTTCCATGCTTCTGTGGTTTTCTTCTGAAGAAAATATATTACAGAATAAATTTATTTAAAATGTTTGCTACTTGAAGAGCAGAAACTGTCCTGTGGTTTAGTTTCTAACGGATCCTCCCAGAAATGATGTTCTACTTGACAAATCCTCCTGAAAACACAGAAATATTTACAAATATCCAGCATGATACTGTGGTATTATTTTTTTCCAGCCTGAGGTCTTCCCCTAGATTCTGGAAACTACCCGCAGATTTTCACTGGCAATCTATCCCTTTAGGACTCTGAATCCACCTCCAGTAGAATCACATGATCATTCTGGGCCAATCAGTGCAGGCCATTCCCCTGGGCTTTGGCTATTGGTTCAGGCATGGTCACGTGACCTATCAGACTTCCACTTGCTAAGTTCTGCTCAGAAATTTTTATCTATAGGAAATAGGGCATTTCTGTAGCCACGGCAGCTGTGCAGATGTCCATTTGCTGTCCACGCACACACAGGCTTTGTGGGAGCCTCTTCATTGCACAAAGAGCGGTGAACCTGCACTTAATGTTTGCCAGATTTTGTGAGGGTTTAATGGGCTTGGTCTAGCCAGTCCAGGGTCAGAGGAGCTGGGCTCTAGTCCGTTAGACAGTGGAAGCTTAAATTCTGATCCTGCTTCTCTCTGGTTCCTTGTGAAGGTTTTTTGAAATGCACCATACTTCAGGCATTATTGTCCCCATTTAGTCACAGCCTGTGAAATAGCCATATTTTCCCATCGCCAAGCATGACCTGGGTGGCAACAGTCTGGGTGGTCACACAAGAGAACTGTCTTCTGGGAAATTACCTAGAAGCAATGAGAGTCTCCAAATATACCTGCCAAACAACCTCTTCTAGAGGCCACAGATCAGTAAGGCTTGCAGACCAAATTAAAATGTTCGAATTACACATCTTCAGTTCAATCGCTCAGTCATGTCCGACTTTTTGCAACCCCATGAATTGAAGCACGCTAGGCCTCCCTGTCCATCACCAACTCCCGGAGTTCACTCAGACTCATGTCCATCGAGTCAGTGATGCCATCCAGCCATCTCATCCTCTGTCGTCCCCTTCTCCTCCTGACCCCAATCCCTCCCAGCATCAGAGTCTTTTCCAATGAGTCAACTCTTCGCCTGAGGTGGCCAAAGTACTGGAGTTTCAGCTTTAGCATCATTCCTTCCAAAGAAATCCTAGGGCTGATCTCCTTCAGAATGGACTGGTTGGATCTCCTTGCAGTCCAAGGGACTCTCAAGAGTCTTCTCCAACACCACAGTTCAAAAGCATCAATTCTTTGGTGCTCAGCCTTCTTCACAGTCCAACTCTCACATCCATACATGACCACTGGAAAAACCATAGCCTTGACTAGACGAACCTTTGTTGGCAAAGTAATGTCTCTGCTTTTGAATATGCTGTCTAGGTTGGTCATAACTTTCCTTCCAAGGAGTAAGCGTCTTTTAATTTCATGGCTGCGGTCACCATCTGCAGTGATTTTGGAGCCCAGAAAAATAAAGTCTGACACTGTTTCCACTGTTTCCCCATCTATTTCCCATTAAATGATGGGACCAAATGCCATGATCTTCATTTTCTGGATGTTGAGCTTTAAGCCAACTTTTTCACTCTCCACTTTCACCTTCATCAAGAGGCTTTTGAGTTCCTCTTCACTTTCTGCCATAAGGGTGGTGTCATCTGCATATCTGAGGTTATTGATATTTCTCCCGGCAATCTTGATTCCAGCTTGTGTTTCTTCCAGTCCAGCGTTTCTCATGATGTTCACTGCATATAAGTTAAATAAGCAGGGTGACAATATACAGCCTTGACGTACTCCTTTTCCTATTTGGAACCAGTCTGTTGTTCCATGTCCAGTTCTAACTGTTGCTTCCTGACCTGCATATAGATTTCTCAAAAGGCAGGTCAGGTGGTCTGGTATTCCCATCTCTTTCAGAATTTTCCACAGTTGATTGTGATCCACACAGCCAAAGGCTTTGGCATAGTCAATAAAGCAGAAATAGATGTTTTTCTGGAACTCTCTTGCTTTTTCCATGATCCAGCGGATGTTGGCAATTTGATCTCTGGTTCCTCTGCCTTTTCTAAAACCAGCTTGAACATCAGGAATTTCACAGTTCACATATTGCTGGAGCCTGGCTTGGAGAATTTTGAGCATTACTTTACTAGCATGTGAGATGAGTGCAATTGTGCAGTAGTTTGAGCATTCTTTGGCATTGCCTTTCGTGGAATTGGAATGAAAACTGACTTTTTCCAGTCCTGTGGCCACTGCTGAGTTTTCCAAATTTGCTGGCATATTGAGTGCAGCACTTTCACAGCATCATCTTTCAGGATTTGGAATAGCTCAACTGGAATTCTATCACCTCTATAACTTTGTTCGTAGGGATGCTTTCTAAGGCCCACTTGACTTCACATTCTAGGATGTCTGGCTCTAGGTCAGTGATCACACCATCATGATTATCTGGGTCGTAAAGATCTTTTTTGTACAGATCTTCTGTGTATTCTTGCCATCTCTTCTTAATATCTTCTGCTTCTGTTAGGTCCATACCATTTCTGTCCTTTATCGAGCCTATCTTTGCATGAAATGTTCCTTTGGTATCTCTGATTTTCTTGAAGAGATCTCTAGTCTTTCCCATTCTGTTGTTTTCCTCTATTTCTTTGCATTGATCGCTGAAGAAGGATTTCTTATCTCTTCTTGCTATTCTTTGGAACTCTGCATTCAGATGGGTATATCTTTCCTTTTTTCCTTTGCTTTTCACTTCTCTTCTTTTCACAGCTATTTGTAAGGCCTCCCCAGACAGCCATTTTGCTTTTTTGCATTTCTTTTCCATGGGGATGGTCTTGATCCCTGTCTCCTGTACAATGTCACGAACATCATTCCATAGCTCATCAGGCACTCTGTCAGATCTAGTCCCTTAAATCTATTTCTCACTTCCACTGTATAATCATAAGGGATTTGATAGAGGTCATACCTGAATGGTCTAGTGGTTTTCCCTACTTTCTTCAATTTAAGTCTGAATTTGGCAATAAGGAGTCCATGGTTTAAGCCACAGTCAGCTCCTGGTCTTGTTTTTGCTGACTGTATAGAGCTTCTCCATCTTGGGCTGCAAAGAATATAATCAATCTGATTTTGGTGTTGACCATCTGGTGATGTCCATGTATAGAGTCTTCTCTTGTGTTGTTGGAAGAGGGTGTTTGTTATGACCAGTGCATTTTCTTGGCAAAACTCTATTAGTCTTTGCCCTGCTTCATTCCGTATTCCAAGGCCAAATTTGCTTGTTACTTCAGATGTTTCTTAACTTCTTACTTTTGCATTCCAGTCCCCTATAATGAAAAGGACATCTTTTTTGGGTGTTAGTTCTAAAAGGTCTTTTAGGTCTTCATAGAACCGTTCAACTTCAGCTTCTTCAGCATTACTGGTTGGGGCATAGACTTGGATTACTGTGATATTGAATGGTTTGCCTTGGAAATGAACAGAGATCATTCTGTCATTTTTGAGATTGCATCCAAGTAGTGCATTTCGGACTCTTTTGTTGACCATGATGGCCGTTCCATTTCTTCTAAGGGATTCCTGCCTGCAGTAGTAGATATAATGGTCATCTGAGTTAAATTCACCCGTTCCAGTCCATTTCAGTTCGCTGATTCCTAGAATGTCGACATTCACTCTTGCCATCTCTTGTTTGACCACTTCCAATTTGCCTTAATTCATGGACCTGACATTCCAGGTTCCTATGCAATATTGTTCTTTATAGCATCGGACCTTGCTTCTATCACCAGTCACATCCACAGCTGGGTGTTGTTTTTGCTTTGGCTTCATCCCTTCATTCTTTCTGGAGTTATTTCTCCACTGATCTCCAGTAGCATATTGGGCACCTACTGACCTGGGGAGTTTCTCTTTCAGTATCCTATCATTTTGCCTTTTCATACTGTTCATGGGGTTCTCAAGGCAAGAATACTGAAGTGGTTTGCCATTCTCTTCTCCAGTGGACCACATTATCTGAGGTTATTGATATTTCTCCAGCTTGATTCCAGCTTGTGCTTCCTCCAGCCCAGCGTTTCTCATGATGTACTCTGCATAGAAGTTAAAATAGCAGGGTGACAATATACAGCCTTGACGTACTCCTTTTCCTATTTGGAACCAGTCTGTTGTTCCATGTCCAGTTCTAACTGTTGCTTCCTGACCTGCATACAGATTTCTCAAGAGGCAGGTCAGGTGGTCTAGTATTCCCATCTCTTTCAGAACTTTCCACAGTTGATTGTGATCCACACAGTCAAAGGCTTTGGCATAGTCAATAACCTGGTGAATGGATATACAACATATGTTACCCCCTCATTGTTGTTGTTTAGTTGCCATGTCGTGTCCCACTCTTTTGCGAGTCCATGGGCTGTAGCCCACCAGGCTTCTCCGTCCATGGGATTTTCCAGGCAAGAATGCTGAAGTGGGTTGCCATTCTCTTCTCCAGGGACCCAGGGATTGAATCCGTGTCTTCTGCATTGACAGGTGGATTCTTTACCACTGAACTACCTGGGAAGTTAGTTATCCACATACAGTGGAGTATTTCTTTTATTGGACTGTGTTTACTCTCTGGAACACATTGGAGGAAATGGATAATTTAACAATCCTGTATTTTCCAGTCCATGAATAGAGTTTGTATCTTGCCATTAATTTGGATTTTTTAATATGTTTACTTGGCTGCCTTGGGTCTTAGTTGCAGCACGTGAGATTTTCTTGTGTCACTCAAGATCTTCAGTTGTGGTACGCAGACTCTCTAGTTGTGGTGCATGGGTTTAGTTGCTCTGAAGCATGTGGGATTTTAGTTTCCCAACCAGCGATCAAACCCACAACCCCTGCAGTGCAAGGTGGATTTTTAACCAGTAGACCAAACTAAAATGCTTGAATTACACATCTTATTGAATACATATAGCAAGAAGCAAGGAGGATACACAAAGTAGAACCAAAGTGTAACCACCAGGGAAGTCCCTCAGCAACAGTTTGTCATTTTCATTGTAAAGTTCTTTTCATGAAATGTATCCCTAACTATCATATAATCTTAAATTCCAGAGTAAATGGTATTAATATGGTCTCCAATCTTCATTGCCAGTATCTAAAAATACTTTTTTTGTATAACACCCTTTATCTGGAACTTGACCGTTTTAGTTTGGTTTTGTTTTCAGTCTTCTAATAGGTAATGTAGTAGTATCTCATTATGGCTTTAATTTGCATTTCCCTAATGGTTAATGATGTGCAGCATCTTGTTGCCTAGATTATGACTGAGATTCTAAGACACAGCCTGGGGATGTTTATTTCCCAACATCCAGATGTTCACACATCTCACTGATGCAGGCCTAGAATTTGGGTCTCTGCCTCCAGGGCTGGTTGAAACTCCCATGGAAGAGAGTCAGCAGGGTGTGATTCAGACTCTAAGAGATGCGTGACCCTGTTTAATTTGCTGCACCTCTGCACTCATGTATCCCCGTAGCAGAGTAATTAGTCTGTCTTATTAGTGCTGATGTTGCCATGACTGGTTTAATCCAGGATCCCCCAGGTCCACCAAGGTGGTATTGTAATTGACAAGTGGTAAAGCATAGGCTCTGGTTTGCTCCTGCACTACCCAGGCCACTGCGAGCCTGCAGAACCTTAGGCAACAAGACTCCTTTGGGCCTCAGTTTTTCCTTGTGAAAAATAGGGACACGGATAAATCTTGGCCCTAAAAGCAGAGAGATCACTTTGCTGACAAAGGTCCATATGGCCAATTCCAGTGGTTGTGTACAGATGTGAAAGTTGGATCATAAAGAAGGCTGAGAGCTGAAGAATTGGTGCTTTTGAACTGTGGTGTTGGAGAAGACTTGGAACTCTTGGTGCTGGAACTCTTGAAAGTTGCTTGGACAGAAAGGAGATCAAAACCAGTCAATCCTAAAGGAAATCAACCCTGAATATTCATTGAAAGGATTGATGCTGAAGCTGAAGCTCCTATACTTTGGCCATCCAATGTGAAGAGCCAACCCATTGGAGAAGATCCTGATGCTGGGAAAGATTGAAGGGAGGAGGAGAAGGGGACAACCAAGGATGAGCTGGTTGGATGGCATCACTGACTCGATGGACATGAGTTTGAGCAAGCTCCAGGAGATGGTGAAGGACAGGGAAGACTGGCGTGCTACAGTTCATGGGGTCGCAAAGAGTTGGACATGACTTAGCAACTGAATAGTAACAGCACCCAAGCTGACTGTGGAGATTAGAGGCTAATGATGCATGCCAGAGTTTAGACTGGCAGGCACTGCTCTGTGTCAGGATCAGCCATGATGACAGACACTATTCTACAAGTTTTCAAAAGAGAGCTTAATACAAGAGACTGATTTTGCAGGTGATTGAGAATAAAAAGCCAAATACATATTATAAAGCAACTAATAGATAAGTATCTGCAGGATGCCACTGTCCCACGAGGCCTGAAGGAGAGGTGGAGGCTGGAACCCTAGGGGGTTGCAGTGAAAACAGACCATGGAGGGAGGGGCTGTGATATAGTCAGAATCCTGGAGGAAATGGGATTACTGCTAGAGATGCCACCAGAAGCAGAGAGCAAGGAGGAGGATGAGCATGAGGAGGAGGAAGGGGAGGAAGAAGATGGGAAGGAGGGGGAGGAGGAAGTGTGGCAGAGGAAAAGGAGGACAAGGGCAAGGAAGAGTAGGACGAAGAAGGGAAGGGATGGGGGAGGAGAAAGGGGAGGAAGAAGGAAAGGAAGGGGAGAAGAAGAGGAAGGAAGAGGGATGCCCTGGATTCTTTTCCTTCCACTCTCCAAATTCCCACCAGAGCCACCCCAGGGTGGGAGTGAAAGTGAAAGTGTTAGTTGCTCAGTTGTGTCCGACTCTTTGCAACTCCATGGACTGTAGCCCACCAGGCTCCTCTATCCATGGAATTTTCCCAGTAAGAATACTGGAGTGAGTTGCCATTCCCTTCTCCAGGGGATCTTATCGACCAGGGTGGGAGGATTCCAACCAAAAACCAGTTGTCCAGAGCAATGTGACCCCTTGGGACAATGATCAAGACAAGAGAAAGGGAAGGAGTAGACCACAGATGAAAGGTGATCGCCCTCTCCAGCCTAGGCATGTCAACTATGATCATAAATGATGGATGGCACTCTCATCTGGAGGTAAACACCTCAGAATGAACTGTTCAGGCCCAGTTTTCTCTGAGCATCTTGGATTTATGAAATAAAGCACTTATGCGATATCATCATTGTCTGTGTTTCCATCTTTTTCTCAGTGTGTTGTGATCTTAGTCACTCCTTTAGCTTCCAGTGTTGCTGTTGGAAAGTCAGATGTCTGTGACGCCTAATCCTTGATATGCAAATTGTGTTCTCTTTCTGGAATCTTCTAGAGTATTCTTATATCTGTTGTTTTGAAATTTTATGATAATGTGCCTGGATGTGTCTTTTTTTGTTGTTTTTTTGCCCCCTTTTTTTAAAATTCATGATTATAGGTGCTTGGTGAAAACTTCTAACTTGGCAATAATTCTCTTCCAGATTGCCCCTAATTTTCTTTAACTATTCATGTGATAAATTTTCTCTGCTTATTTTTCTCTCTTCTCTCTTTTCAGAACTCTTATTATTCAAATATTAAACTTCCTGACCTCTCTAAACCTGACATCTCTCTCCTTCTATTGTGTTCTTTGTCCTTCTGTTCATTTTTAAATTTTATCTTGTTGTGTTTTTAAGTTCTAATCTCTAGAAGAGTTCCCAAACATCTGTTTCCAATCCTTTACATATTTTATATCTCAGCTTTAATTTCCAAAATCTTCTTGTTTTCTGAATGCTTATTTTCATTAAAAGCACATCAACAGGACCAAGGACTAAAATTAACGTATGAATGAGTGTTTCTTAGAGATTTCATATGCCTGCCTTCTCCTGATTCCTTTCTGGACCCTTGTTTTGTTTTAAATCTGTCTTTCCTGTTGGGTCCTCAATGTCCACTCACATTTAGGCTTGAGTCGCTGAAGAGCAAACTAGAATCCCTGTAGGCACCAATAGGGCTTGACATCTGTGGCTTTATTGAGTGACCAGTCGGGGCTGTGCCTTGCAGGACACCTGACTGTCAGTGTTTGTAGTTTGGTCTTTTTTTATAGGCTCTGTGCTCTCCTTGGAACCACATCCTCAACTCTCCATCCTGCAGCAGATTGGAGGCCAGAGAGAGGATGCCTCTGGCTGCCTGCATCATGGAGCTGGGAGCAGGAGGGGCCTGGGGACATTCTCTGTTCAGTCCTGGGACTTTCACACAAGCCCTGTTCCCAGTGTGGTACCTGTTCCCTCAACAGGGCTTGGAGTCTGAGTCCCTAGTGCCCCCTGGTTTCTCTTTTCCCATGTGGTAAGTTCAAGTCTTCTCCCGGAGAGCAGGTCAGGGGCTCCCTGGCCTCATGGGCAGTGAGATAAAGAGGTTGGGGTTCAAATCTCAGACACTCGGGAGCCTTGAATGTCTGGGACCTGTGAGGTCCTTCACTGCAGCCTGCTTGCTTTGGGGAATCCCAGAGCCAGCCTGGGTTTCTGCACCCTCTCTAATCAGCTACCATTTTTCCATCCTTTTCACTTTCTGGCTCGCGTCTCCCGTTTCCCGATTGCTTCATCTTCCTGTTTATGCTCCTGTTCCTCTCCCTTTGTCACTCCTGGACTGTCATCATTTGGGGTTTTTCGGGAAAGGATTAAGGGGAGCACGTGTCTGAATTGGCCTGTTTGTCCACTGGACCGGGTTGTAGTCAAGGAGGATTAGCAATGCTTTAATTCTTTTCTATTTTCCTTATCATTTAGGCACTGCTTTTTTTTTTCCCCTCCTTAAAATTGTATTCTTTAATTAGCAACCTTGGGGAGGGGGCAGAATCCATTAGGTCTTAAAGGCAAGGGCAGAGACCTGAAACCAGCTGGATTTTCCCTTGTTAGTCTGGAGTAGAGTTTAAACCAGGGCAGACCCACGCCATCTCTGGCCACAGTCTGCTCTCTGCATCCTGGCCCAGGTTTGTTTGGTTGCTCATTGGGTTCACTTTATCCAAGAACCTAGCTTGAGCAAATTCACCAAAGCTCTCATCCTATGGAAGACTGTGCTGTGCGGTGGTTACGGTCATCGTTTCTGGAACCAGATGCCTAAGTTCAGACCCATCTTCCACCCTTTCCTGGCTGTGTGATTTTGGATACTTTTTGTTTTCTGGCCAGGCCACACGTCATGTGGGATCTTAGTTCTCTGACCAGGAATCGAACTAGTGCCTCCCATTGGAAGCACAGAGTCTTAACCACTGGACAGCCAGGGATGCCCTGGATAAATTCCTTAACCTTCTCTGTGCTTGCATTTCTCAAGTAGAAAAGAGGGGGGATGATTGGATAACATATTCATAGAATTTTCTGAGCATTAAAACCTGAAGCCTGACCATTGATGCATACTTGTTATTACTTTTATTTGCCTGCAGGTGAGAGGAAGGGTCCTCACCTCAAGTTTAAAAGGCGCTCACACAATCTTCCATCATCAGCTGTCAACAGCAGCGTGGGCGGGTGACCAAGTTGGGTTTATATTCTCCTAATCGTTCCTTCTTTTTTTCTCATCCATTTATTACTGTCCTTTCAGTGACATGAATTAGGAGAGCATTGTCTCTCTTTATTTTATGGCCTTGTTTTTCTTGGTTGGTGCCACATTATTAAATCAAGCGCACATCGTGGCCTTTGGAATTTCAGTGTGACCTGAACTTGGTTATCTCTGCAGAGTGGGGAGGGTAGCAGCCCAGAAGATGGTGCAAAGCGAGATCCCCTTTCCATTAGCCCCGCCAGAAAAATGACACGAGTCCATTGTCATCCATCAAAACGATCATTAGCATTTCATTTATTTCAGAAATATTTCAGATGCTTTCTCACCCATGCTGGGCATTTAGTGTATGACTTCTCTGCGTGTCTTTCTCAGTTGACCCAAACTGGACCTGGGGGAGTGACCATTGAAGACTTGCTTTGGGGCGAGGGCGAGCATGGTTACTGGGTGGAATTAAATGGTTTATGTAATGTTTATGAGGCCCTCGGATTGTCCTCAGTGGTATTTGAGCTGCTGAGATGCAGTAGGCAAAGTTATTACAGTTCTCCTTTGTTATTGAGATTCAGTTCACGGCACTATATTTAAATCCCCAAAAGTAACTTATTTACAAAACAGAAACAGACTTACAGGTATGGAAAACAAATTTATGGTTACCAAAGGGGAAACATAGTGGGAGGGAGGGGTATATCAGGAGCTTGGGATGAATTCACACACACACCACTGTATATAAGAAGGTAACCAGCAAAGACCTGCTGTATAGCTCAGGGAACTATGCTCAATATTCTGTAATAACCTATATGGGAAAAGAATCTGAAAAATAATGAATATATTTATATGTATAACTGAATCACTCTGCAGGGCACCTGAAACCAACACAGCATTGTAAATCAACTATACGCCAATAAAATTAAAATTTGAAAAAAAATCCCTAAAAGTATTTTTGATGACTTAGTATAAATCACTCTCTTCCTCAATGTTCTCCCCATCTTCCTTAATTTTATCCTTCCTCTCTCTTTTTTAATTTTTATTTTATTGAAGTATAGTTGATTTACAATGTTGTGTTAATTATCACTGTACAGCAAAGTGATACACATATATATACACATATATATACATTTTTATATACACATATACATTCTTTTTATATACATAATTTATATGCAAATTATATATATATACACACACACACATTCTTTTTTAAAACTATTCTTTGCCATTACTTTCTTTCTTTCTTGCATTTATCTGTAATTATAGTCACATTTAACAGTGTGTGTCTTTCATTTTGCCACCTTCTCTTTCTGGAATTGAATTTCTGAGTCTGTGTTGTACTCTGGGAGACCGCGGTGAACAAGACTTGGGTCCTGGTGGACAGGAGCTTAGTGTGCACACAGCGATGGGCACAGGTAATTACCCGAAGGGCCCCAGATGTATCAACAGAGGGATGGAGGAGACATCACCAGGGAGAGGCAGGTACCTCCATTCAGGACACTTAGGGACATTTTTCTATGTGAAGGGGCCTTAAAAATGGGCCACAAGAAATACAGAGGATGTTAATCGGTAGAGAAAGGGATGTCCTGGGACCTGTGAGCAGAGGTGGATGGAGTACGTGGGGACCGAGAGCCAGAAGGGAGAGTGACTCAAAACCAAAGCATGAGGTCTCCTGTCCAAAGCGCAACTGAGGACACCCCCAGGGAGGAGGAGTCCAGAAACACAGGAAGTGCCAGGCGCAAGATTGGGTCACATTCAGTCGGGGCTGGACTGACATATAAGTGTGCTGGGGCAGCCTCCACCCTTGTTTCTGACAGTAGCAAATGTGGTCTCATCACTCACCCCACTGAGAGTAGTACCAGAGTTTCCTTTGCTGAGTGGATGGGGACCGGCTGCTGCTCGGGTGGTCCTTGGCTTCTCCTCCCTGTGCTTCCACCTGCCTGAGAGACAGCCTGGGACCTGGGACCCTTCACTGCAATGCTTATACCTGGACACACCCCTCCTGGAGCAACAAAAATACACAGAAACTGTATGAGACTAGAAAATGACTGGGTGGGCGCGCTGCTACTGCTGCTGCTGCTAAGTCGCTTAGGTCGTGTCCAACTCTGTGCGACCCCATAGACAGCAGCCCACCGGGCTCCCCCGTCCCTGGGATTCTCCAGGCAAGAATACTGGCTGCTGCTGCTGCTGCTGAGTCACTTCAGTTGTGTCCAACTCTGTGCGGCCCCATAGATGGCAGCCCACTAGGCTCCTCCGTTCCCAGGATTCTCCAGGCAAGAACACTGGAGTGGGTTGCCATTTTGTTCTCCAATGCATGAAAGTGAAAAACAAAAGTGAAGTCGCTCAGTCGTGTCCGACTCTTAGTGACCCCATGGACTGCAGCCTACCAGGCTCCTCCGTCCAAGGGATTTTCCAGGCAAGAGTATTGTAGCTGCGTGCCATTGCCTTCTCCAGGGGTGCATGCGCAGTTCGAACAAATTCTGGACAAAAGATGCAAAAAGACCAAAACACCCAACTGTTACTTTTGGAGAGCCTGGAACAAAGTCAGGGTGTCGGGAGAAAAAGTGGAGTACTGCACATACCCCCTGCACACAACACCTCCTAAGGGGTGGGCAAACCACCTAAGCCACTCCTCTGGGTTGACCACTGGACACACCCCTGTGTTAGTCGCTCAGTCGTGTCCGACTCTTTGTGACCCCCGTGTACTATACCCTGCCAGGCTCCTCTGTCCATAGAATTCTCCAGGAAAGAATAATGGAGTTGGTAGCCATTCTCTTCTCCTGGGGATCTTCCTGACCCAGGAATCGAACCCAGGGCTCCTGCATTGCAGGCAGATTCTTTACCATCTGACCCACCACGGAAGCCCTCGACCCTCACTTTATATATGAAACCAGCTCACCCACCTCAGTGAATAAGCAAGCAAGGAAGCCTGTTTGTTCTCACTCCCCGCTGTGCAGCAGGGGCCTCAATAAAGCCTTGCCTGAGTTTGTTGTCTGGCTTCTAGTCAGCCTTTATTGATTCAGGAGGCCAAGAACCCTCGTCAGTAACACCTGAACTGGCCTTGTGTGATTGGACTCAGGCATCTGATTGAGACATTCTTCCCATCGTCCTTCCTTGTCTGACTGATCCTGACACTTGCTGCAACCCCAGTGCAGGCGTGGTGAGGGGCTCCATACATAGCAACTGAGCTGATAGAGGGTGCGTGAGTGTAGTAAAGAGACTTATGAGGTGCTGGTTCATGCGGTTATGGAGGCTGAGAAGTCCCAGGACATAACTCCTGCAAGCTGGAGACGCATGAGGGCTGGTGGTTATGGCTGAAGACTTGAGAACCTGAGAACTGATGGGAAAGATTCCTGTTCAGGTCTGAAGGCCTGAGGACCAGGAAGGCTGAAAGCTCCAGTTCAAAAGAGATCCTTCCTTCCTCTGGCTGATTCTCTCCAGGCCCTGCATGTATTGAAGGATGTCCACTTACCGTGGAGAGGGCCACCTGCTTTACTCACTGCATCAGTTTTATTTTATTTATAACTTTGTTTACTTATGGCTGTGCTGGATCTTTGTTGCTGGGTAGCCTTTCCTCCAGTTGCCCCAAGAGGGAGCTACTCTCTAGCTGTGGCGCCTGGGCTTCTCATTGCGGTGGCTCCTCTTGTTGCGGAGCACAGGCTCTAGGGCATGCAGGCTTCAGTAATTGTGGTGTGTGGGCTCGGTAGCTGCAGTTCTCAGGCTCTAAAGCCCAGGCTCAATGGTTGTGGCGCACGAGCTTAGTTGCTCCACAGCATGTGGGATCCTCCCGGACCAAGAGATTGAACCTGTGCCTCCTGAATCGGCAGGTCGATTCTTTGTCACTGAGCCACCAGAGAAGTCCACTGCATCCATTATAATGCTAATCTCCTCTACAAACACCCTCACACACATCCAGAAATAATGTGTCACCAGTTTTCTGGGCATCCAGTGCCACCTCTAAGTTGACACACAAAACAGACCATCATCCCAGGCTGCTTCTCAGGGACATCGTCCATGCCCTCTGCTTGCTGTGCTCCTGCCCGCCCCCGGCTCCTCCTTGAACCTCCTCCCTCTGGACCATGTGCCCTCCGTGTGACAGCCTCAGCTCTGGGTACCAGTAATGTATATCTATCTGTCCATCCACCCCTGTCTCCCAGTCATCACCAAGGGCTGTGCTATGTTCACAGTTCAAAGCCAAGCATTCAGCAGGTGCTCACTAAATGCCCATTGAGTGAGTGACTTTCCTTGAATCATCACAACAGCTCTCCCTGGCTGGCGCTATTAATCTCTCTAGTTCAGAGAGAAAAAAGGCACAGCTGCCCATCTCAGCCTGCCTATGTTCCCATGGCAGAGTTCCCCAGATTGGCACGACCTTCACAATTACATGAAGATTTCATAAACATGCCTATTCATGGGTCCCACTTCACACCTCACCAGCCAGTGTGTCCCAGGGTAGAACCTGGCATTTGTGTTCTTAACAATGCCTTCCGATAAGTGCTTTGATCAGGAAGTTAGGGAAGTTAAAACTTCCTCTCTGGAGATGAGATGCTTATCAAATTAATTTCCCCAGGCTTTGTTCAAAGTAAAAACTAATCAGCCATCTCGTCACTGAGTAACCTCTGACTCAAAGGTTCTTTCTCTGTTTTTTGGATAAATTTTTTTGGATAACTTAGACTGTTCATCACTTATCAGCACTTGGAGCTGTGAGTGGAAATTCAAGGAGACCAGAGACCAGAGAGAAGCAAAGAAAATTGGAACATGAATGTTCCCTGGTCTGGGAGAGACAATGTAACAGCTGACACAATTGGTTTGGACGAATTCATATTGCAAGACATTGATTTATAGAATATTAAGTTGACTATCATAATCAACTTTGGTGCCAGCACTTGCCTGAGAAGATGTGGAGTCTACAGTTTTTAGGATTCAGCAAGATGATGATTATAAAGTGCTGAGGCCAAGGGCTCCCGGGTGCCTTCGTGTGCTTGGTCAGTGAAGGTCTCAGCAGATATTATCAAGCTACAGACTGTCCCTGCATGCGTTGGTGCCATAGCCCATGCACACTGTAACCTGTCTTCATCTGTCACCAGGAGTTAGCAGTGATTCTTGATGCTCTGATGCTGAAGACTTACCTCTGCCATTTGCACCTTCTTTGTTTCTTGGGTCACGTATCAGCGAAGTGTGTGTAATGAGATCGAGAAAGGGTATTCTCTTGACAGCTGGTCCCAGAATCTCTCTGCAGTGAAACCCAGCGTATTGACTCAACTGAAAGAAATGCAGTCTTTCTTTTCATATAATTCAACATTGATGTTAAGCTCTTATTGTCTAAAATGGCAGAAAAACATAGTCTATAATTTCTCCATATTTTCTGAGATTCGTTATGGGATATTTACATAGTGTGAGGGTGTACGTGTATCCATCCTTCCCTGTTCACCAGTCACTGTAGAAGAGGGATAAAGAGCTCCCGAGGGCTGGGACTTCCCTGGTGGTCCAGTGGTTAAGACATCATCTTCCAGTGCAGGGGATGTGGGTTCAATCCTTGGTTAGGGAGCCAAGATCCCACATGCTTCATGGCTAAAAAAAACATAAAACAGAAGCAATGCTGTAACAAATTCAATAAAGACTTTAAAAATAATCCACATAAAAAAATAGAGAGTTCCAGACTCTTAAAATGGTAATGAAATTGCCCCACTCAGACACAATAGACATCACTTCTGGTTACAGTCTTCTGGCCAAAAATAGTCATGTGGCCCCAACTCAACTACACTTTAGAGTTACAGAACTGGAAGTACTTGGTGACCATCTCCAGCAGTCACCATGCTGTACTGTCCCTCAGCAACAGTGAAAGGAGGCACAGGGATACCTAAGAGGGTAGAGAAGGGGTGAGGAGGGCATTTGTACTCAATAATATGACCTGGCTCCACCATCCACCAAACTTTCAATAAAATCAATCAAAGACTTGGCGGACTGTGCGAGTCATTTGCTCGTGGGAACCAGTGAAGATGCTGAGTTTGGCTTATGATGACATCCTAAGGAATGCTAGCCCACATGGATGGAGAGCCCTCTGACATCTTGCTGTCTCCCCTGCTTCATTGGAACTGCCTTTGTTGTAGAAGAGGGCCACTTCTTTCTTCACACAAGTGGAGCTGTGCTCCAGGGGGACCCAGAAGATGTTTCACGGCCTTTCTCCAACCATTTATTTCAGCAGCTTCCTGAGCTGTGCAACAGCGGACCACATATACGTTGTCAAAGCCAACACAGCAAGGGGCTCATTCGTTAGATTTTTCTGGAAGAGTTTCTTTCAGAGGGACACTCCAGCTGCATGGAAGTGTCTAGTGGCTATGTTTATGGAACTTGCTTCTATTCTGATTATTCTCTTATATATATTCTGTGGCCAGTTTTGATCCCTCAAAGGATGCTTATGTCGATTCTTAAAGATGTGTGTGTGTCCTGGAGATGCCCGTGTGATGGCAATCGTTGGTCTTGTAGACCTGGCCAGAGAAGCCTCTTCCCTCGGTCAGCGGAGAAGGGAGCTCCAAACCATACAGTGTGATTCCTCTCCTGGGATGCTGAAGGGAAATGGTATTTGGGAAAGGGTCACATAGTTATTATGGGATGGAGCAGGATGCTATGGTCCTCCCCTCCAACCCCATGTCCTCTGCCTGCCTTTTGCCTGTGGAACAACTTTAACCAAAGGATAAGTTTAATCAGAGAAATGAAGAAATGCAGAACAAAGGGAAATGGTCCAATAAGACTAAACAATAATTGTCTAGTCATTAAGCATAGTCAAGGACCTTTAGTTCCTTCTCTAGGGCTGTAGATAATATTCTGAGCCATCTCCTGTGAGCTGTCTTACAGAGTCTGAAACCCCCACCAGGTGGAAGAAGTTAACTACATGATGACCAGATTGTGGCTATGACGTAAGCTGCCACAATTCCAAGAAATGGCCTCAAAGAAGTGGGAAGTAACAGACCATGGAACTGAAGATTAACTGTACTTAATACAAAGTGATGCCAGTCAGACTGACCAGATGGTCATTGGTCAATGACCAATTGGTCATTGCCAGATGACCAATTTAAAGATGACTGTCAGAGCTGACTGCTGTTTCTGCATGTAGCTCCCTCCCTATGTCTATAAAAGCTCTCGTTCACTGATAGTCAGTGTGTGGGTGTCGGAGCGAGTTGGTCTTTGGATAGGAGTCCTTTCTCCTCCCCCAACCAGTTGTCAAAATGCAGCAAACTTTCCTTCCCACCAACCTGGTTTGAAGAACAAAAAACAAAACCATCCTGTACTTGTTAGTATCTCAGAAGGAAAGAGGTGATACACACGGACTGTAGTAGCTTAAGCAAAGGGCCAGTGACAATGATATGAGAAGTCTTGTCTGAGGAGATGAGACAATGTAAATCACTGAAGCTAGCAAGCATGGAAGTCCTTACCTCCTCCAGGCCAGAAGGAAAAAGCAAGGAAAGAGTGAGGACCAGTGCCTATGGGGAGGCACAACCCCAGGAAGGGCAGCCTGGCAACACCATGGTCTTGTCTAGAAGCACAGGGACCACACCAGAACGTGATACCCAAGGCAGAAGTCGGGAATAAAGGACTCCAACCTCTATCTTCACCCATCCTCTGGTCTGCCACTGGGGAGATCAGAAACTCACTTTTTAGATCCATTAATTAGATGATGGATAAGGGATCCTATATGATCTAATATACAGCCTCCTGGGTCATAGAGCACAGCATCCTTAATTTTGATAAGACAGCTTAGATGGCCTCATGTCTGCAGTGGGAGAAAAATGCCCAATAAGACACAAGAGCTTTTGTATTTATTCCAGACCGACACTCCAGGGAAAGGGGAGATCCTCGAGGGCTGGGGTGCTCTGCACAGGCTTGATGGAGAAGCTACAAACTGAGATGAGAATTCCCCTGGTGGTTCAGTGGTTAGGACTCCACACTTTCATTGCAAGGGGTCCTGGTTCAATTTCTGATCAGGGAACTAAGATCCTGCAAGTGGCATGATGAGGCAAAAAAAAAAAAAAAATCCATAGAATCTGAGTTGAGCCTGTGTAGCCTGTGTAGTTGGAGAAGGAAATGGCAACCCACTCCAGTGTTCTTGCCTGGAGAGTCCCAGGGACGGCGGAGCCTGATGGGCTGCCGTCTATAGGGTTGCACAGAGTCGGACATGACTGAAGCGACTTAGCGGTAGCAGCCTGTGTAGTAAATGCTAAGTTCTCAGCAAGTACTCCCATGCCCACCAAAATCTGCCCCCACTTAACTTTCCATCTCGGCACCCTTCCATACATGCAGATCCTCACAGCACTACCCGACGTTTTCCAATCACTCTAGAGTTTCACATGCCTTTCTTTATTATTTCAACCCCAGTGTTCTCGAATCAAACTGCCTGAGTTTGAACCTGATCTGTCCATCATCCTAGATGGGTGATCTCTGGCTTAAGGTCTGGCTTGATGAGTGCACTCTTCCAAGGCTTAGGCTTTCATCTGCCAAATGGGGATGTTGAGGTATCTAGTCACAGGGCTGCTGTGGGGATTCATGAGAAAATGCATATAGGGTGCCTGATGGGTACACTGGCAAGCATTCAATATAGCATAGCCAAGGAAATGGCAACCCACTCCAATATTCTTGCCTGGGAAATCCCATAGACAGAAGAGCCTGATGGGCTATAGTTCATAGGGTTGCAGAGAGTCAGACACAACTGAGCACGCACTCATGCATTATTTGTATATATATCCTATCTGCATGTTTAGGACCTCCTTCAATATGGACTTCTTCATGAAGCCCTCCTGATGCCTGTTTCCCAAACCCCAGCTCCCTGGCTCCTGTCTCAGCATGGGCACCCCGCTGGAGCTCACCCCAGTTCCCTGGTGACATACTCGTGTTGGACCCATCTGTCTCCCCTGCTAGACTTCAGCTGGTTGAGTGACAACAGGCACTTTTTCATTTTTATTTAGCTCCCCCAAAACTTGGAAAAAGACCTGGCAATTGTAGATGCTAACAAATGATCACTTTTAGCAGAAGTGGGTTGCATTGAATCTAATGTCATTGAACAGTTAAGGGGAAATAGCATGAGCTCAGCTCAGCATCTTAGGACCCCAAGATGGGCAAGAATATGGCCAGATCCCCTGAATTTATATGTAAATATAATAGTATTCTCCAGGTCACAAGGATGGGGCATGGTAAAGGGGAAAGCAGTATAGAATCAGGATTAAAGTGGTGTGAAGGCACTGACAAAATTCGGATTCTGATTCTAGGCAAACGGGTTCATGTCTGATCTCTGCCTCTGGTCGGCATGGGACACTAGGCAAATGACTTGATTCTAAGCTTCATTTTATTCTTCTATCAAATGGAGAAAAAGAATAGTACCTACTCCAAAGGATTGTTGTGATGATTTAATGAGATAATACAAGCAAAGTTCTTAACATCCTGTTTAACCCCTGTCTCCCCTTCAGTTGCTTGGGAAAAGGCAAAGCATTTTGTCTTTTTCATTTTGTTTTCCCAGAGCTTGGAAAAGGAACAAGTAAGTAAGTGCTCAATAAAAGAAGGCTGTCTCAGTTGGAAGGAGGGATCCTAATTTGGAGGAAAAAAGAAGTGGAACCAGAGGATGCATCACAAAATCCAGGAGGAGTGGTCTGGACTCTGATATCGTAGATGGTGAGCCTCTCTTGACCTGAATCAGAATCTTATTGGTTACTGTGTAAAGGATGACCTTCCTGGGGTCTCTTGTGGCAGGTGGGCCCAGGAACTGGCAAGCTTGATGAGCCTTCCTTGCCATTCTAATGGAAGTTGTGATTTAAGGGCCTTTGCTAAAGACAGTGAGTGAACTTTGACATTGGAAATGGAGGAAGGTATTTGTAGGGCTATACTGGGAAGGACTGATGCTGAAGCTGAAGCTCCAATACTTTGGCCACCTGATGCAAAGAACCAACTCATTTGAAAAGACCCTGATGCTGGGAAAGATTGAAGGCGGAAGGAGAAGGGGATGACAGAGGATGAGATGGTTGGATGGCATCACTGACTCAAAGGACATGCATTTCAGTAAACTCCAGGTGTTGGTGGACAGGGAGGCCTGGCGTGCTGCAGTCCATGGGGTCACAAAGAGTCAGACACGACTGAACGACTGAACTCCGAACTGTGAACTGTGCTGGGAACTGAGCCAACGCTTTCCTGAATTTCAGACCAGAGAACCAAAGGAAGCATGCAACCCAGCCAACAGAGTGGACCAACTCCAGATGCTAACGCTGAAATCAGAATCCCAAGAATCCAGAGAAAGAGTACCAAGGATGCCTCACGGTACCCAATGCACCTGGGTCTCTTCATCTCACCTTGCTGCTGCTGCTGCTGCTAAGTCGCTTCAGTCGTGTCCGACTCTGTGCGACCCCATAGACGGCAGCCTACCAGGCTCCCCCATCCCTGGGACTCTCCAGGCAAGAACACTGGAGTGGGTTGCCATTTCATCTCACCTTGGGCCACATCTATTGAATGAGCTGAGTTCTCAGCAAACTCTCCTGACTAACAGCCTTCCTCCCCTTTATTCTACCTCGACTCTGATGTGCAGACAATCACCCCTCACCGGATGGTTCTGAATATATTTATGAGCGTCACCAACCCTGGCTTAATCTTATGACATTGTTCTCAACTCCCATTATTGAATATTTACTTTCCTTCCATGCTGTGTTTGCCTGTATGAAAGTTAATTGTTTTGCTCTGAATTACTGTGACTTAAAAGCCCATTGAGCACACTGCCTCATGCCTTTGTGGCTTTCCAGGGTGAAAGTAATTTGAGGCAACTCTTGTGGGTATCAAGTATGCATGTTACAGTAAAATGAATATGTAGGTGACAGGTCTGTGTGACAAAAACCAGGTATTTGCTGAAGGAAAACATAATGTCTTAGTGTGACTAGATGAAAGTAAAATAAAGTTAACTGCATCGTGTCCTAATTAATACAGCCTGAATGATGACTTCTTGATAAATTGAAAAGTAGGCCAGTGACGACTATCCAGGAATTAAGTCATTGGCCATGAACATGTTGCTGTAACTTAGATTATTTTTGGTAAAACTAATCATTCTTTCTGATTTTTCAAGTTTGTCTATTAATATAGATAAAATTATATTCAATAAAACAGCTCTTATTTTACTTAAAAATGAGATATAAATAGAACAAAACAGTAAGATATGGGGTACAAGAGCTCTCATATCTCTAAGCCGATGAGAACAGGATGGAAGTCACCTGGATTTGTTCAAAGATGTATGGGGCTCTCTGTGGTCTTGGATTGGGCTGTGTGTGGACAGAGAGATTGAATCACAAACTTTTTCTCTGAACTAGTAACAGTATAGGTTAGAATTTTTGCCCTTTGGTTCTAATTGTTCTTCCTTCTTTAACATGCTGATTAAAAATTTAATTCATTTATTTTAACTGGAGGATAATTATTTCACAACATTGTGGTGGTTTATGCCATACATTGACATGAATCAGCCACAGGTACACTTATGTCCCCCAATCCTGAACCTCCCTCCCACCTCCTGTCCCCACATCCTGAACCTGCCTCCTACCTCCCTCCCAACCCCATCCCTCTGGATTGTCCCAGAGCACCAGCTTTGAGTGCTTTGCTTCACTCATTGAGCTTGCACTGGTCATCTATTTTAGCTATGGTTTTTCCAGTAGTCATGTTTGGATGTGAGAATTGGACTATAAAGAAAGCTGAGCACTGAAGAATTAATGCTTTTGAACTGTGCTATTGGAGAAGGCTCTTCAGAGTCCCTTGGACTGCAAGAAGATCCAACCAGTCCATCCTAAAGGAGATCAGTCCTGAATATTCACTGGAAGAACTCGTTAGCCGGCCGACTTCAAGCAAAGCGGGATTTCTTTGAACTGGTGCTCACAGCACCCAGGATTGGTTTACACTTAGGGCTGGTTTCAGAATAAAGTGAGATAACATGGGTAAAACACACATCCCAGGGTTATTTGGGATTCTTGGCAACATAAAATATGATCATAGTGATATTTCCAAGAGACTATGAGCTATTCCAAATCCTGAAAGATGATTCTGTGAAAGTGCTACACTCAATATGCCAGCAAATTTGGAAAACTCAGCAGTGGCCACAGGACTGGAAAAGGTCAGTTTTCATTCCAATCCCAAAGAAAGGCAATGCCAAAGAATGCTCAAACTACCGCACATTGCACTCATCTCACACGCTAGTAAAGTAATGCTCAAAATTCTCCAAGCCAGGCTTCAGCAATATGTGAACCGTGAACTTCCTGATGTTCAAGCTGGTTTTAGAAAAGGCAGAGGAACCAGAGATCAAATTGCCAACATCCGCTGGATCATAGAAGAAGCAAGAGAATTCCAGAAAAACATCTATTTCTGCTTTATTGACTATGCCAAAGCCTTTGACTGTGTGGATCACAATAAATTGTGGAAAATTCTGAAAGAGATGGGAATATCAGACCACCTGATCTGCCTCTTGAGAAATTTGTATGCAGGTCAGGAAGCAACAGTTAGAACTGGACATGAAACAATAAACTGGTTCCAAATAGGAAAAAGAGTTCGTCAAGGCTGTATATTGTCACCCTGTTTATTTAACTTATATGCAGAGTACATCATGAGAAACGCTGGACTGAAAGAAACACAAGCTGGAATCAAGATTGCCGGGAGAAATATCAATAACCTCAGATATGCAGATGACACCACCCTTATGGCAGAAAGTGAAGAAGAACTCAAAAGCCTCTTGATGAAAGTGAAAGTGGAGAGTGAAAAAGTTGGCTTAAAGCTCAACATCCAGAAAACGAAGATCATGGCATCCAGTCCCATCACTTCATGGGAAATAGACGGGGAAACAGTGGAAAGAGTGTCAGACTTTATTTTTCTGGGCTCCAAAATCACTGCAGATGGTGACTGCAGCCATGAAATTAAAAGACACTTACTCCTTGGAAGGAAAGTTATGACCAACCTAGATAACATATTCAAAAGCAGAGACATTACTTTGCCAACAAAGGTTCATCTAGTCAAGGCTATGGTTTTTCCTGTGGTCATGTATGGATGTGAGAGTTGGACTGTGAAGAAGGCTGAGTGCCGAAGAATTGATGCTTTTGAACTGTGGTGTTGGAGAAGACTCTTGAGAGTCCCTTGGACTGCAAGGAGATCCAACCAGTCCATTCTGAAGGAGATCAGCCCTGGGATTTCTTTGGAAGGAATGATGCTAAAGCTGAAACTCCAGTACTTTTGGCCACCTCATGCGAAGAGTTGACTCATTGGAAAAGACTCTGATGCTGGGAGGGATCGGGGGCAGGAGGAGAAGGGGACGGCAGAGGATGAGATGGCTGGATGGCATCACTGACTCGATGGACGTGAGTGTCAGTGAACTCCAGGAGTTGGTGATGGACAGGGAGGCCTGGTGTGCTGCAATTCATGGGGTCACAAAGAGTCGGACATGACTGAGTGACTGATCTGATCTGATCTGATTAGAAATCTACTGAAGTAACTAGTGAGGGACTCAAACTCACAAATGTTGAGGCTGAAACTCCAATACTTTGGCCACCTGATATGAAGAGCTGACTCATTTGAAAAGACCCTGATGCTGGGAAAGATTGAAGGTGGGAGGAGAAGGGGACGACAGAGGATAAGATGGTTGGATGGCATCACTGACTCAATGGACATGAGTTTGAGTAAACTCCAGGAGCTGGTGATGGACAGGGAGGCCTGGCGTGCTGCAGTCCATGGGGTTGCAAAGAGTCAGACACGATTGAGGGACTGAACTGAACTGAAACATGTATACATGTATAACTGAATCTTTTTGCTGTACACCTGAAACTATCACAGCATTGCTAATTAACTATTCTCCAAAATAAAAAAATATATGTTTTATTTATCTTTTAAAATAATTTTATTTATCCATGTATTTTTTGGCTGGGCTGGGTTTTCATTGCTGTGCGGGCTTTTCTCTAGTTGCGGTGTGCGGGTTTCTCCTTGCGGTGGCTTCTCTTGTTGCAGAGCACAGACTCTAGGGCATATGGGCTCAGTAATTGTAGCACATGGGCTGAGTGGTTGCAGCTCCTGGGCTCTAGGTTATGCAGGCTCAGTAGTTGTGGCAAATGGGCTTAGTTGCCCTGCATGTGGAGTCTTCCTGGAGCAGGGATTGAACCCCCATTCCCTGCATTGGCAGGTGGATTCTTAATCACTGGACTATCAGGAAAGTCAGACTGTATTCTTTTAAGGGCAACACTTACAAAGTTGTTCACATCCCACAGATAAAAACCTAAGGACCTAATTATCTCATTGTATTTAGCTACAAGTCGGACTGGAAAAAGTCTTCTTTATCCTGGGGCAGACGTGAGGGGGTCTCCAGAGCTGAAAGGATGTTGTGGACCATCCGTAATGTATGATGTACAGGGATTCTTCGCTGGTGCCCTCAATCCTAAAGCCTTCATCTTTAACCCTCTGCAGAAGGGACACAGTGATCTGTCCGATAATATACTTAGGAGTTTCATCAGCCTTTGGAGTGTCCTGATACTATGTAGATCAAAATGGATTTGGATGGGTTTTGCTGTCATTATAGATTGTAAACACCTCCTTGAGCCTTAGATTCTGTTGCTTCCCCAATTCCTGAAATACATGCATGCTTTTAAACTGGGAAGAACAACACTGAGAAAGTGAATAGGAAGAAAACTGACAGCAAATGATATTTAAAGTCAGTCTCAGAACCAAGTGAGCCCAAGTCGAGGAAGCAGTGATGACAGCTGTCTGCAAGGCACAGCCCCCCAAATGTTGACTGCCATAAACAGCATGAGCCATTTGTAGGGAGCTTTTTTGTGTGTGCTCAGTCGTTAAGTCATGTCTGACTCTTTGTGACCCTCTGGACTGTAGTCTGCCAGACTCCTCTGTCCATGGGATTTTCCAGGCAAGAATACTGGAGTGGGTTGCCATTGCCTCCCCCAGGGAATCTTCCTGACCCAGGGGGAACCTAAAGTTTCCTGAAGCTCGTGCTTTGGCAGGCAGATTCTTTACCACTGAATCACCTGGGTAGCCCATGTGAACTTTGGAGATACAATCTTTATATCCGATTTGGAGTAGCTGTTATAAATGAAGAAAGAGTTTGAGTCCCCTACTAGTTAGTTCAGTAGATTTCTAATAGTCTCTTGGAAATATCACTATGATCATATTTTATGTTGCCAAGAATCCCAAATAACCCTGGGATGTGTGTTTTACACATGTTATCTCACTTTATTCTGAAACCAGCCCTGAGTGTAAACCAATCCTGGATGCTGTGAACACCAGAGAAGTTCAAAGAAAACCCACTTTGCTCAAAGTTGGCCAGCCAATGAATGATGGGGCTGTGGGAAGAACCAGGGCCATTGGACCCCAAAGTCTGCTCCCCTTCACACTAGGTCACATTTGTCCCCAGTCTGCAAAACCAAGCTAGTTCATCTGACTCTAGCTGGGAATAAATACCTGACGTCCAGCCACTCAAGACCTGAAATCCCTCCTCTTCTCTAGTGATTCCCATGAGCTATGACAGTGAGTGCTAAGAACGCCTTAGAATGAGCTTTGGAATGAGAAGTTACCCGCTGACGGAGTTAAGTTCAATGATGCCTTCTCAAGATCAGCATCAAAGTGATGCTTGGATGCTCACCCTCTCTCAGTCATGTCTGACTCTTTGCGACCCCATGGACTGTAGCCTGCCAGGCTCCTCTGTCCTTGGAATTTTTTCCAGGCAAGAATACTGGATCAGGTTGCCATACTCCAGGGGATTTTCCCCGACCCAGGGATTGCACCTCTGTCTCTTGGGACTAAAGTGAGGCCCAGCCTAAATGAAGAATTCTAACCAGCACCATCAGAAGAACAAACTTTTGGGTTTTGCTTAAGCCACTGTGAGTTAGTCAGTGTTATTTGCAAATGTAAGAGTCTAACAATGACCCTGAAGAGTATGTGGTACCCACCTCCCAGGTCATCATTTATTTCACTAAGAATGCTGACCACAGTGGACTTCTTTTAATAGATGCCATAAGGGTACATTTAGGAGAAACTGTACCAATGAGTACAGACATGGAGATAAATAAGCACAAACACATTTCTTTGGCACAATTCCAATTTCAGGTGCAACTGTGAGGGACCCTTCCATGGGAACTCAAGCTTATCCAAGTCATCCGAACCTTCCCCAAAGAGCCAGGAGCACATTTGCCAGGACAGAGCACAGTCTGGAAGAAGGAGAATTAATACCCCTGAGGGCAACCTCCACCAGCAGGGGATGGTTGGATAAGCATCTGGCTTTCTGTCATCTTCATGAGCCGATAACCTGCCTCTCAGAGGTCCTGCGGGGCAGGATGGAGCCCCCACTGTGTAGAGCAGGTATGTTGAAAATGCACTGTTACATTGGCTTTTCTCTGCCGCCCCCTTCCTGCTCCCTCACTTCTGTTTCTTCTGGGAACATCTTTGCAGACCAATTACCTGGACCTGACAATTCACCAATAAAACTTCCGATGCAGTATTCAGCAAGGCTACCTGTGGGATCAGCTCTACTGGGAAGACCAGTGTCTGAGCTAGACCTGAAGATCAATCGCACTGTTTGAGACATCAGCTGGGGATAAACAGTCCATGCAGCAGGAACAACATGGCAGTAGGAAAACGTGGAGGAGGTCAACGCCTCCATCCAGACTCCTGGGAGCAGGTGATGATCTGCAAAGGTAAGCTGTGCTCTTGAAAGCTAGTGGGAGATGCTTAATTTTTTGACAGTGGGAAAGTGTAGTCATTTCTGAACTAGTAGAAGAATTCGAGTAGAAACTGTTAAAGATTAACTGGGCTGCAGTTTGATGGGAACTTGAGCTAAGAGCAGAGGGGAGGGAAAAATAGAAAGGGCAAAAAGACCAACAAAAGGGAATTGCAAATGACCGCCTCTTGGATCTTTGTTCAGTTAAAAACAGCTATGAAAGTAATTTGAGACCTACACAGACTGAGTTTGAGATTAGACTGAAGATTTAAAATTTTTGTTAAGTGTAACATGTGTATTATGTTTGTGAGTTCCATGACTTTGTGTTTTTGAGATGGGTCTTGAAGTATGTAGGGTTAAAATATCATGATGTCTACAATTTACTCTGAAATGGCCCAGTGGTTGTTAGGTGCATACATAAAATAAGCATAAAATGTTAACTACAGACTCTGCTGCTGCTAAGTCGCTTCAGTCATGTCTGACTCTGTGAGACCCCATGGACTGCAGCCTACCAGGCTCCTCCGTTCATGGGATTTTCCAGGCAAGAGTACTGGAGTGGGGTGCCAGTGCCTTCTCCTCTAGGTGATGGGTATATGATTGCTCATTGTACTCTTAAATTTTGGTATACTTGAAGATTTACAATAATGTCTATTTAGTTAGTTATTTAATTTCTTTCCTTTTTTTGGCTGTCCTGGGTCTCTTTGCTACACACAGTCTTTCTCTAGTTGTGGTGAGAGGGGACTACTCTCTAATTGTGGTGTATAGGCTTCTCATTGTGATGGCTTCTCTTGTTGCAGAGCTAGGGGGTTAGAGCACAGGCTCAGTAGTTGTGGCACACGGGCTTAGTTGCCCAGGGCATATGGAAACTTCCCAGACCAGGGATCAAACCCGTGTCCCATGCATTGGCCAGTGGATTCTTAACCAGTGGACCAGCACAGAAGACCATGTTTATATATAACAGAGAGAAATAAAAGGGAGTCTCATACAAACATGCTCAGAATGTCCTTTCTCTTCACCTTTTCTTATCTGGAGTATTTGCTGTGGCAGAAATTGCTGCTGATCTTCCCAACTGGCATCCTCCCTTTTCTGTCTTATTGGACCCTGCTTTGATTCAAAAGTGCCAGGGCCTCAGGGAGTGAATCAGAGTTGTGCTAAAGCACTCACAGCAATACCAGCCTCTTTGCCAGACACTCACTTCCCCTCCCTCCCTCATAGCTAGGGGACCGTGTGACACAATTCTTTTTTTTTTTTAATTTGTTTTGGAATAGAGTTGCTTTACAATGTTGTGTTCATTTCTGCTGTACAGCAAGGTAAATCAGCTATATGTATACATATATCCCCTTTTATGGACTTCATTCCCATTTAGATCACCACATAGTGCTGAAAAGAGTTCCTTGAGCTACAGTAGGTTCTCATTAGTTATCTATTTTATACATAATAGTGTATATATGTCAATGTCAATCTCCCAATTTATCTCACCCACTGCCCCCCTCTTGGTGTCCATATGTTTATTCTCTACATCTGCATGTGGCACAATTCTAACCAAAGATCTATACAGGGAAATCAGCACCAAGAACACCCTCTCCTTCGCCCATCCCGAGTCAAGCTCCTCTGAGTCTTCTTCTTATCTAGCCCCTGACCTTGGTCTTTATCATTGGCCCAGTTAGTCCAATCTGAGCAAGAATCCTGTTGCTTCCGTTTAGCAAAAAAAAAAAAAAACCCACCTTTGGTATCAGACCTTTCTTGATATCTGATCAAATTCCCTTCCCCACTCTCATCCCTCTGGCCTGCCATCAGCAAGAATCTTGTCAAGTTGATTTAGCCAGAACCCCCTCCTTATTGCCGATGTTTCCTCTCAGTAATTCTCCATCCTCTGGCCCTCATCGTGTTCCTTGACCATGAATCCCCACTTGGCCCTGTTGAATTCACATTTGAGCCCAATCCCTCTTCCCTCCTTCCAACCCCCCCCCATTTCTATAGTCCCTCTTTTGCTTTTAATGTTTTGGTTGCACTGTGTGGCATGTGAGATCTTGGTTCCCCTTCCAGGGGTTGAACCCTGCCCCCTCTGCCGTGTAAGCCCAGAGTCTTAACCACTATACTGCCAGGGAAATCCCTCTATAGCCCCTCTTGAATGAAATCTTCCTTACCATCTTGGACAAGTGTCATGAAGAATTTTTCTCCAACAAGTACAGAGTTCATTTTGGAGAGATGACAAGGTCTTGAAATCAGATAGAGATGGTGGTTGTGCAACATCATGAATGTGATACCATTGAACTATTCACTTTAAAATGGTTCATTTTCTGAAATTTATTTTATTGCAATATAGTTGATTTACAGTGTTGTTAATTTCTGCTGCACAGCGAAGTGACTCAGTTACACACACACACACACACACGCACACACACACACACATTTCATATTCTTTCCCACTGTGGTTTATCACAGCATATTGAACATAGTTCCCTGTGCTCCTCCCTTGGACCTTGTTGTTTATCTATTCTCTATATTGTAGTTTGCATCCACTAATCCCAAACTCTCAATACATCTCTCTCCCACCCTACCTCCCCCTTGGCAACCACAAACTTGATTTCTCTGTCTCTGAGTAGTTTCTCTTTCATAGATAGGTTCATTTGTGTCCTAGTTTGGATTCCACATATAAGTGATATCATATGGGGTTTGTCTTTCTCTTTCTGACTTATTTCACTTGGGAAAATAATCTCTAGGTCCATCCATGTTGCTGCAAATGGCCTTATTTCTGTCCTTTTTATGGCTCAGTCTCCTCCTTATTCTAATATGGTTCCTTTTATGATATGTGAATTTCACCTGAAGAGAAAATGTAAAAAAAGACCCACTAAGATTTACTCTTCCTAGTGAGGCTATGGGTTGGCTTTTCTCAGGGGGCAGCTCTGTTTCATGTGACTTGCCTGAGGTCTCTGCTGTGTTCAGCTCAAAGTTCTCCTGAGGCTGGGCCACCCAAACAGACTTTCATCCTCCAGGGGCTCCCTCCAGGGGCTCTCATGTTGTCTGAGCATCCTCACTCAGGGCAGGTGGCTTCCAAGAGGATGAAGCTGAAGCTGAGAAGCCTAGGTTCAGGGGGAGGAGAACTCATTCTGCATCCCAATGGGAGAGGTAGCTTGTGCCTCCAGGGAGGGGTGGCTGGATGGAGTCTTCCTAGGAGATTATCCAGCATGTCTGTCCCCTGTGTTGCCAAAGCCTGTCCCTTGTCCTTACTCACTACAGAGCTGACTTTGCTAGCTGTTTGTGCTTCTCTTTTCATCTAGACACAGAGCTCTGGCAGCTCCCTCCAGTCTACTGGACACAGCACAGGGGATGGAATAAACTTTCTGTCCCTTGAGGAAAGAGCACGGGCTTTACAGACAAGCCATCCTGAGTCTGTATGCCGATTGGAATTGGCATTCCAATGCCAATTCTGCCAAAGGTGACCTGGCCTCTCCAAGTACCTGGGACTCAGGGCTGCTGGAGCTGCAGGACTTTCTGAGCTCAAATGTGGCAAATCCCGTGCCAACTGGGATGAGTTCTTCATCCTCACTCTAGCAGCACTTCCTGTGAATTCAGGGCAAGAGGTTACGGAAAGAAAGGAAGAATTCAGGTGGGAAGCCAGGGGCTATTTCTCCAGAGCTCACTGTAACAAGGGAGCCGGCCACCATCACTTTGGTTTGGCAGAGACTCAGGCGGACGGAGAAGTTTAGGGTGAAAGGAGAAGGATTCTGATGTGCTTTGATTGGAGGCTGTTGCCTTGGGGAAGGTGGAGTTGGGCTCAGTAGAAGTGGGATGTCCTGAGTGGTCAGTTTAGGGAGCATATTTTGTTTTCTTTGTTTGGTTCTGACTTAGAAGCAGGGGCAAAAAATATGGAAGCTGGCGGTCATGGACCAAGTTCTAAATGTTCTGGGCTGATTGTAGCTGCACAGGTTAGGGTTTCTCTTCCTGGCCTGGTTGTTGCAGAGGTGGTATCTCAGAGTTCTGTTGCCATCTCTAAACTGGTCATTTTGCTTGTATATTTAATCTCTCAGAGTGTAACCCCTAGGAGCCTCTGTTTCCTCACCTGTACAGTGGGGGAAATAAAATTCCCTTCAGAAAATTAAGTATATGATATGTACTGTCTTAAGCATGTTTCTTTTCTGCAACCATTTGTATGCATTCACCTCCAAAGACAAGCAATCAATCAAATGGGAGTGATTGCTGTAGCGTGCCTTGGCAATTTGTTTCTTAAGCCTCAGAAACTTCAATGCTGTTTGGTTTCCTCCTGTATCCTTTCCACCTTAATTTTAATTTTAAAATGCTTGCTTCCATTCTGGCCAGGTTTCAGGGCCAAGTAAACCAGCCTGGTTTGGTGGCTGCTGAGAGCCCCATAAAATAGAGTTAGGAGAGGCTAGAGAAAGGACCTGGGGGTCTCAATGTTTGCTGGGAGAAGACTCATAGCCTCTACAAACATTTTCAACTGTGTATAGCATCTTTTTTATTTATTTAATATTTATTTTTTAATTAACTTGTTTGGCTGCACTGGGTCTTAGTACATGGGAGATCTTTAATCCTCAATGCAGCATGTAGAATCTTTTTTTTTGTGGCATGTGGGATCTAGTTCCCTGACCAGGGATTGAACCTGGCTCTCTGCATTGGGAGCAGGGAGTCTTAGCTACTGGACCACCAGGGAATCCCCCATGGAGCATCTTTGTAAGCGAAGAATTCAGGAGACAGTGCAGCAGCATGTAATGCTCCCTAATAAATCTTTCAGGAGTAAAGCATGCGGCAAATCAAGACCTCTGGGAAATGGCTCTCAAGGGCCATCACAAGCATTGTCATTCCCAGTAGCAATCTCCCTGCAGCCTTTACAAGTAAGACTATGGTGTTCATCAAAATAAACTGAAATGTGGTCTCTGATGAAGGTATCACACATGCAAACAAGGGGCTTGCAGGCAGGACCCCAGGCACGGGTTCCTTCTGAGCCATCCTCTCAAAATCATCTCCTAGGACAGAACCAGGCTAATGAGGGTTGGGACTTGAGAATGTGATAGGGAGGAACAAATCTGACTCCATATTAGATCTATTAATTTTACTTCAGCCTTTGTATTCTATTGCTTTGGCTTCAAAATGAGAATGTTGCCTAGAACCTAAAATATACAGGTAAGCCTATACTCAAGGCTCTGACCGTTAAAGGTGTAGCATTTTCCCATTCATACACAGATTAAAAAAAGTTGCAGAGAATAATATTTGTCTTGTTGAAGGTGTATAAGACTATCCTCACCTGACCTACCTGGACAGCTGCAAAAACAAAGGATTCTGACACCAAGAAATTTGCAACAATGAACTGCACCCCTCCCTCACCTTGCTTTTAAAGCAGCTTTGCTGAAACCCTTTGGAGACTTGAGGGTCTTTAGGTAAAGCTACCCATCTCCTTGCATGGGCCTGCAATGAACTTTTCTCCCCTCCAAACTCCTGTGTTTCAGTTGGTTTAACTTCTATGCAGAGTACATCATGAGAAACGCTGGGCTGGAGGAAGCACACGCTGGAATCAAGATTGCCAGGAGAAATATCAATAACCTCAGATATGCAGATGACACCACCCTTATGGCAGAAAGTGAAGAGGAACTCAAAAGCCTCTTGATGAAGGTGAAAGAGGAGAGTGAAAAAGTTGGCTTAAAGCTCAGCATTCAGAAAACTAAGATCATGGCATCTGGTCCCATCACTTCATGGGAAACAGATGGGGAAACAGTGGAAACAATGTCAGACTTTGTTTTTGGGGGCTCCAAAATCACTGCAGATGTTGAATGCAGCCATGAAATTAAAAGACACTTACTCCTTGGAAGGAAAGTTATGACCAACCTAGATAGCATATTCAAAAGCAGAGACATTACTTTGTCAACAAAGGTCCGTCTAGTCAAGGCTATGGTTTTTCCTGTGGTCATGTATGGATGTGAGAGTTGGACTGTGAAGAAGGCTGAGTGCCAAAGAATTGATGCTTTTGAACTGTGGTGTTGGAGAAGACTCTTGAGAGGCCCTTGGACTACAAGGAGATCCAACCAGTCCATCCTAAAGGAGATCAGTCCTGGGAGTTCATTGGAAGGACTGATGTTGAAGCTGAAACTCCAGTACTTTGGCCATCTGATGCAAAGAGCTGACTCATTTGAAAAGACCCTGATGCTGGGAGGGATTGGGGGCAGGAGAAGAAGGGGACGCCAGAGGATGAGATGGCTGGATGGCATCACTGACTCAATGGACATGGGTTTGAGTGGACTCTGGGAGTTAGTGATGGACAGGGAGGCCTGGCATGCTGCGGTTCATGGGGTAGCAAAGAGTCATATATGACTGAGTCACTGAAGTGAACTGAACCTAGCCTCATTGTGCATTGGCCACAGGGACTTGTGATCGATAACAAGAATGGGAAACTGAGAACCCTAAATATTGCAGAGAGGGAAAATACCCCAAATTAAAAAAAAAGCAGAAAAAGAAATATATAAGCATACAAGCAAAAAACATGCAAAAAATGAACATACAAGCAAACACATGCACATACACACACCCACACACACACATTACTTAGACCCAGGGGGGCCAGTGGCCAGGAGAGGAATAGAATGTACACTGAGTGCAGCAAGCCAGGCTGGGTATGTAGTCCACTCAGAATCTTTGGCAGCATCAGTCCTCTGCTCTCCCAACCCACTTCTGCATTGGAATATCTACCAGAAACACCAGTGAAAGGCTTACTTCTTTGTTTTCTCTCTGGCTTATATTCCAACCACATCCCTGAACTATAGAAAGAAGGCTGGATTCATTTGAGCAGCTTACCTGCAGCAAGACTGTTGTGTTACTGCGTCCAGCCTTGCTCTGCTAGCCACACAGCAGGCCAATAAATCTGAGACACAAGGTGTTGAGGCAAGGCATATGACTTTATTTGGAAAGCTGGCAGACTGAGAAGATGGCAGAATAACGTCTCAAAAATAACCACCTTGTCGGGGTCTGGATGCCAGATTCTTTTATAAAAACAGAGAGAGGGGGGAGGTGAGGAAGTTAAAAAAAAAAAAAAAAGCCCTTAGTCTTGCAAATATCTCCTGGAATGGCTGGCCTGTGGAAGGGGTGGCGTTCATTTCTTCCTTCCTGTAGCCATCCACAGGCGGACAAGGTCCTGAACAAAAGCATTTTGGTTAAACATTCAGGCAGAGGGGCAGGGTTCCCTAAACAGGCAGTTAGGTATGGACAGTGTCCTTTTAGTGAACAAAAGCAACAGGAAGTAAAGTTAAAGAAATGGATCCTACATGGAGTCGGGCTCCCCTGGTGGCTCAGATGGTAAAGAATCTGCCTGCAATGTGGTAACTTGGATTCAATCATGGGACAGAAGATCCCCTGGAGAAGGAACTGGCAACCCGCTCCAGTAGTCTTGCCTGGAGAATCCCGCAGATAGTGGAGCCTGACAGGCTATAGTCCATGGGGTTGCAAAGAGTCGGACATGACTGAGCGACTATACACACACGTGGAGTTAGTTCTTCCCCATAACAGTTGCAAATAAGGCAAACTTTGTCCAAATAACAGCTCTTTGGGGGTCAATCATCTTTCTGCCTGAACCAAAGTGCTTTACAACTTATTATTATGCAGCAGTGGATTAAAAACAAATAATTCAGTTAATCTGTATTTTTTCTTCAAGGGGACACCTAAAGTAGACTTAAAGCTCAGACAATCAAATAAAACCCAGGACTAAGAAAAGACTCTTTGAACAGAAGGTCATTACATAAGGGGAAGTTTGCAGATAATTTCAGGCAAAGTTGGAGTATTGGCTACTTGGATTTGCTTCTATGAAGCTGGTGTCTATTTTTTAAATGTCACATTTAATGGTTTTGCTTTAAGAAAGGATCAACATGTTCTTAGAGTAATGTGAAAAAAAAAAAAAAACCCAGAATAGATTACATCTAAAAATTAAAATGCTCCTTGTGGCTTTATACAAAGAAATATCTGTTAGAGATGGTACTTGTAGGAGGGCAATTGCTTATAACTGCTTTCTAAAAGACCTTACTACCTTATCAGGACTTCATTAATCTAATGTTTATAGGCAATATAATATATTATTTGAAATAGGCAATATTTCAAAATTGTAAAACATAAAATAGGTTCAGGCATCTGACATTTGCATATAAATAGAAAAGACCTCAGATCTATGATAGTAGGGAAAAATGATTTTCTACACTTTTTATATAATTTTCACTAAATTAGCCTTTAAAATGTCTTTGTTATGTAGATTGATTTTTTTTATTCCCTATTTAAACAAGGGAAAAAATTTCCCCAAAGAAATAGCTGCATAAGGCTGTTGAACTCCATGAAAAGATTCATTACTCAACCCTAGATGGATCCAGAGAAATACATGAAATGAGGGTTTCCCTGTCCTACACTCACTGATTCACTCATCTTCTCTATCAGAGTTTAAGGGTCCATGGGGACCTCCTGTTTCCTCCAGGATAACTCAGTGTGTTCTGGAAAGTTCTCTGCAGGTCCGGCATCTATGGATTGAAACAAGATGAAGTCCAAGAAATGTTTCCCAGCTTATCACACGCTATCTTGGGAGGGTTCAGCCGGGTCTCTTTCTTGGGAGGTTTCAGCCGGGTCTCTCTCTCTCTCCTTCTCTCTCTCTCTTTTTGAAATTGAAGCATGAGGAAGACCTGGGTTCAATCCCTGGGTTGGGAAGATCTGCAGAAGGAAATGGCAACCCACTCCAGTATTCTTGCCTGGAAAATCCCATGGACAGAGGAACCTGGTAGGCTACAGTCCATGAGGTTGCAAAGAGTCGGACACGACTGAGCAACTTCACTCACTCACTCACTCACTCATAGTTGATTTACAGTGTGGTCTTACTTTCAGGTGTACAGCAAACAAGCAAGCAAGCTAAGTCGCTTCGGTCGTGTCCGACTCTTTGCGACCCCATGGACTGTAGCCCTCCAGGCTCCTCTGTCTCCAGGCAAGAGTACTGGAGTGGGTTGCCATTTCTTCCTCCAGGGGATCTTTCCGATCCAGAGATCGAACCCATGTCTCCTGAATTGGCAGGCAGGTTCTTTACCACTAGCGCCACCTGGGAAACCCCCAGTGTACACGCAAAGTCATTCAAATATATATATATATATATATATATATGTGTATATATATATATATATTCATGTATATATATCTGTATTCTTTTTCAGATTCTTTCCCCCTACAGGTTATTACAAAATACTGAATACAGTTTCCTGTGCTATACAGTAGATCCATATTGGTTATCTATTTTCTATCAGTTCAGTTCAATTCAGTTCAATCACTCAGTTGTGTCCGACTCTTTGTGACCCCATGAATCGCAGCACGCCAGGCCTCCCTGTCCATCACCAACTCCCGGAGTTCACTCAGACTCACGTCCATTGAGTTGGTGATGCCATCCAGCCATCTCATCCTCTGTTGCCCCCTTCTCCTCCTGCCCCCAATCCCTCCCAACATCAGAGTCTTTTCCAATGAGTCAACTCTTCGCATCAGGTGGCCTAAGTACTGGAGTTTCAGCTTTAGCATCATTCCCTCCAAAGAAATCCCAGGGCTGATCTCCTTCAGAATGGACTGGTTGGATCTCCTTGCAGTCCAAGGGACTCTCAAGAGTCTTCTCCAACACCACAGTTCAAAAGCATCAATTCTTCGGCGCTCAGCCTTCTTCACAGTCCAACTCTCACATCCACACATGACCACAGGAAAAACCATAGCCTTGACTAGACGGACCTTTGTTGGCAAAATAATGTCTCTGCTTTTGAATACGCTATCTAGGTTGGTCATAACTTTCTATTTTCTATAGAGTAGTGCGAATATGCCAGTCCAAACTCCTAATTTATCCCTGCCTCCCCTTGTTTTTCCCTTTGTAACAATAAATTTGTTTCTATGTCTGCCAGTCTACTTCTGCTTTGTGTATAAGTTCATTTGTATCATTTTCTTTTTTAGATTTCTCATATAAGTGATGTCATATGATATTTGTCTTTATCTGACTTATTTTACTTAATATGATCATCTCTAGGTCCATTCATGTTCCCTAGGCTGCTACCATGTCTTGGCTATAGTAAATAGTGTTGCAATGAACATAGGGGTGCAGGTATATTTTTGAATTATAGTTTTCTCCAGATATATGCCCACGAGTAGGATTGTAGGATCACGTGGTAACTCTCTTTTCTTACTTTTTTAAGAAAGCTCCATCTTGTTCTTCATAGTGCTGCACCAATTTATGTTCCTACCAACCGTGTAGGAAAGAAATACCGTGTTTTTGAACTGGAAGAATCAATATTGTCAAAATGACTATACTACCCAAAGCAACATACAGATTCAGTGCAATCCCTATCAAATTACCAATGGCATTTTTCATAGAACTAGGAACAAAAAGTTTTAAATTTGTGTGGAAACACAAAAGCCTGCTCCCTCTTTTGTAGGGCTCTGGGTAGTAGGTGTAAGACTGGGTCATTCCCCTAATTGTACTGGTTTTCTAGCTCTGCTTTAGTCAGAGTAGCTTACACCACACACCTGGATTGTCTATCCTGCGGATCAGAGGACTCCAGCCTCTCCTGTGTTGTTCACCTGAGCTCTTACCTGGAGGCTCTGGGAGAGATTCTCAGTTTGGGCAAAGTCTGTTCTTTGGGGTTGCAGGGTCCCCATTTTCCTGTTGGCTGCCAGCAGGAAACCTCTGAGCTCATCAAGGTCAGGTACATTTACTGTCTTTTCATCGTGAAATCAGCAATGAGACACTGCATCCCTTCAGTGCTTGGGATCTCTGACTTTCGTTGTTCTGTCTTCTGCCTCCTGCTGGAAAAGTCCTCTGATTTTAAGGGCTTAGATTGATCCCACTGAGATAATCGAAGTTACTCTTCTACGTTGCTGTACAGCAGAAATTAATACAACATTATAAATCAACTGTACTTAAATACATTTTTAGAAAGATCTCCTTCTCTCAGTTAGGCCATCTCCATGCACAGAGATGGATTTTTCTCTTGGAAGTAATTCTAAACCACGTTATAATCACAAATGACTTATGACCACTTCTGTCTCCACCGCAGACATGGTTGAGAATTACCAGATGAAGCCCATGGGCATCAAAAGAGGGGATAGCTTTGCCTGGCGATTCTCAAGGTTTAATAATCATGTCTTTGTGGCTGTAAATGGCAAAACAGTGAATCTGGATATGGTGCTTAGAGTGATGTTTGCAGGGCAGAAACTGTGTCTGGGTTTCTTTACAACTAAATTTGCTATAGTTATTATCAAAGACTGATTTAGTTTAATAATATTAAGGGCCTATGGCTCTTAAAACCAGCTTTATTATTGAAACTTGAAAAAAACCACTTTGCTATTTTGAGAGTAGAACTCCCCACCTCCCTCTGCAGGTTAGTTCCAGCTTCTACATTTTATAGCATGAGAACCACAGGGAGAGAGGACTCTGTGCTACTGACAAGGTGGTGGTGTTGTTGAGCCGCTCAGTTGTGTCTGACTCTTTGTGACCCCATGGGCTGTAGCCTGCCAGGCTCCTCTGTCCATGGATTATTGCCCAGGCAAGAATACTGGAGTGGGTTGCCATTTCCTCCTCCAGGGGATCTTCCAGACCCAGGGATTGAACCCATGTCTCCTGCACTGGCAGGTGGATTCGTCACCACTGAGCAGAGCCTGTTTGAAGCCATGGAGTATTTTTGCTTTGTGTTCCAAGGGACATCAGGGTCTTTGCTAGAGGCTGTGTAGGTTAGCCAGGCCAGGGCCCAGCTCTGCCTAATGTATCCATCACGTGAGCTGCTATTCCAAAAACACAGCTTTGCTGAATGTGTTGGTCCACATAAGAAAACACTGGGTGGCTGGAAGATATTGGACATGGGCAATGAAATTATGAACATTGTCTTATAGTCATTTTAGCCGTTTTTTCCAAAATAGCACTTTTATAATATTTACTTACATCAAAATAAGATAATACCTCAAATCAACATTTCAAAGATATTTTCAGAGTGTACAAAATGCTTGTGATGCAATTTTAGTGGGAAAAGAAGGGTATGGAATTCTATTTACAGCATCTCTCTATATAAATCAACCACTAGCAGAAAATAGGCCATGATTTTCAGTTGCAGTTATCTCAGGGAGATGAGAGGTAAAGATGCTGTGTCTCCTTGTTTATTCCTTCCTGGATTCCACTTCCCACAAGCACAACAGTGGTTCATTATTTTCTGATTAGCAGAGATACACACTTCATCTTTTTTTTTTTAAATAGAGAACCACAGGGGTGTCATTCATTTTAGGGTTTTTTTTTCTTTCATTTTAAAAATTAAGTTTATTTTTATAATTTTATTTTTTTTTTTAACCTTAAAAACATTTATTTCTCACATAACTGTCAAACACAGATTTACAATAAGCCAAGTGCTCAGGGTTTAAGGCTCGTCTCCTGAGCGGCCAGTCACACAGCACTTTCTTTTTTTTTTTTTTTTTTTTTAGCTTTTCTCTCTAATTTTATTTTATTTTTAAACTTTACATAATTGTATTAGTTTTGCCAAATATCAAAATGAATCCGCCACAGGTATACATGTGTTCCCCATCCCGAACCCTCCTCCCTCCTCCCTCCCCATACCATATACAATGGATTAAAGACAATCTCTTTAACAAGTGGTGCTGGGAAATCTGGTCAACCACTTGTAAAAGAATGAAACTGGACCACTTTCTAACACCATACACAAAAATAAACTCAAAATGGATTAAAGATCTAAACGTAAGACCAGAAACTATAAAACTCCTAGAGGAGAACATAGGCAAAACACTCCCCGACATACATCACAGCAGGATCCTCTATGACCCACCTCCCAGAATATTGGAAATAAAAGCAAAAATAAACAAATGGGACCTAATTAACCTTAAAAGCTTCTGCACATCAAAGGAAACTATTAGCAAGGTGAAAAGACAGCCTTCAGAATGGGAGAAAATAATAGCAAATGAAGCAACCGACAAACAACTAATCTCAAAAATATACAAGCAACTCCTACAGCTCAACTCCAGAAAAATAAACGACCCAATCAAAAAATGGGCCAAAGAACTAAATAGACATTTCTCCAAAAAAGACATACAGATGGCTAACAAACACATGAAAAGATGCTCAACATCACTCATTATCAGAGAAATGCAAATCAAAACCACTATGAGGTACCATTTCACACCAGTCAGAATGGCTGCGATCCAAAAGTCTACAAATATTTTTATAATTTTAAAAAATTGTATATAGTTATTTATTTTTGGCTGTGCTGGGTCTTCATGGCTGCCGGGGCTTTTCTCTAGTTGCAGTATACAGACTTACTGCAGTGGCTTCTCTTTGGTGGAGCACATGCTCTAGGGCATGCAGGCTTCAGTATTTGCAGCACGTGGGCTCAGTAGTTGCGGCTCCTGAGCTCTGGAGTACAGGCTCAAAAGTTGTAGTGACTGGGCTTAGCTGCTCCATGGCATGTGGGGTCTTCCTAGACCAGGGATCAGACCCACGTTCCCTGCATTGGCAGGTGGACTCTTTACCACTGAGCCACCAGTTGTTGTTGTTCAGTCGCTCAGTCGTGTCCAACTCTTTGTGACCCCATGAACTGCAGCGCACCAGGCTTCCCTGTTCTTCACCATCTCCCAGAGCTTGCTCAAACTCGTGCCCATTGAGTTGGTAATGTCATCCAACCACCTCATCCTCTGTCGTCCCCTTCTCCTCCTGCCTTCAATCTTTCCCAGCATCATTGTCTTTTCTAATGAGTCAGTTCTTCGCATCAGGTGGCCAAAGGATTGGAGTTTCAGCCTCAGCATCAGTCCTTCTTATGAATATTCAGTACTGATTTCCTTTGGGATTGACTGGTTTGATCTTGCAGTCCAAGGGACTCTCAAAAGTCTTCTCAAAAGCCACCAGGAAAGTCTAACTTAATTTTTTAATTTATTTAAAAATATGTATTCATTTATTTATTTGGCTGCACATGGTCTTAATTACAGCATGTAGGATCTGTTCCCTGACCAGGCACCCTGCATAGGGAGCACAGAGTCTTAGCCATTGGACCACCAGGGGAGTCTTTCTGTTTTTCAATTTAAATATTTTTTAAATTGAGGTATCAGATTAGATCAGATCAGTCACTCAGTCGTGTCCGACTCTTTGCGACCCCATGAATCGCAGCACGCCAGGCCTCCCTGTCCATCACCAACTCCCGGAGTTCACCCAGACTCACGTCCATCGAGTCAGTGATGACATCCAGCCATCTCATTCTCTGTCGTCCCCTTCTCCTCTTGCCCCCAATCCCTCCCAGCATCAGAGTCTTTTCCAATGAGTCAACTCTTCACATGAGGTGGCCCAAGTACTGGAGTTTCAGCTTTAGCATCATTCCTTCCAAAGAAATCCCAGGGCTGATCTCCTTCAGAATGGACTGGTTGGATCTCCTTGCAGTCCAAGGGACTCTCAAGAGTCTTCTCCAACACCACAGTTCAAAAGCATCAATTCTTCGGGGCTCAGCTTTCTTCACAGTCCAACTCTCACATCCATACATGACCACAGGAAAAACCATAGCCTTGACTAGACGGACCTTTGTTGGCAAATTAATGTCTCTGCTTTTGAATATGCTATCTAGGTTGGTCATAACTTTCCTTCTAAGGAGTAAGCGTCTTTTAATTTCATTGTTGCGGTCACCACCTGCAGTGATTTTGGATCCCAGAAAAATAAAGTCTGACACTGTTTCCACTGTTTCCCCATCTATTTCCCATGAAGTGATGGGACTGGATGCCATGATCTTCGTTTTCTGAATGTTGAGCTTTAAGCCAACTTTTTCACTCTCCACTTTCACTTTCATCAAGAGGCTTTTGAGTTCCTCTTCACTTTCTGCCATAAGGGTGGTGTCATCTGCATATCTGAGGTTACTGATATTTCTCCCGGCAATCTTGATTCCAGCTTGTGTTTCTTCCAGTCTAGCGTTTCTCATGATGTACTCTGCATAAAGGTTAAATAAACAGGGTGACAGTATACAGCCTTGATGTAAATTGCGGTATAATTGATTTATTAATACAATGTTATATTAGTTTCAGGTGTACAGCAAAGGGATTCAGTTATTTATCTACATTAATAATGTAACTAGATCTAGATCTATTCTCTTTCAGATTCTTTTCCCTCATAGGTTATTACATTTGAGGATTTTAAGGGGCGCAGCACATGTGCCTAGCAGGGTGACACGTGGGCCTGCAGAAAATCACCATTTCCTCTGACAAGTGTGTTTCCTTCTTCTACTAAATCCACTCTTCTTGCTCCACTGAGAGACCCAGTTTCCTAGTTGATGAGAAAGAAGAATTAGGAAAACAGTGATACATCACAGCCTCCAAAACACCAAGTCCTTCTTCCCCTGAAATAAAGGCCTTAAACACACACCTGTGTGCCTGACCAAATATCATAAATTCAGTTGCCTGTAGGATCTGGCAGGCTGGACCTCCTAGAAGTGCCGCCCAGGGGTTTGCTGACACATCTCTGTATGTGGGTTGAAGTCTTCCCAACTCGGGGCTTTGCTAAACATTTCACTTTATCATTTCAGCTTTACTGAGGTATGACTGACAAAACTGTCTATTCTTTTTTTTTTTTTTTAGATTGAAATATAGATAGTATAGTTGATTTACAATGTTGTGGCAATCTCTGTTGTACAGCAAAATGACTCAGTTACACACATATATACATTCTTTTTTATATAGTCTTTTCCACTATGGCAAAAATGAACTTCTCTACAAAATAGAAACTGTACCCACTTAAAGTGTGTAGCCTGATGATATGACTACTTAGGAATACTTTGTGGAAGGATTACCCTTTGATTATTTAATACCCATCACATCCTTAGGCACTCTTTTGTTTTGCAAACACTTAAGACTTACTCTCTCAGCAAGTGTCAAGTACACACAGTACTATTTTTTTTAACTTAAAAAAAAATTTTCCAGTTTTTTAAGGAATCTCCACACTGTTCTCCATAGTGGCTGTACTAGTTTGCATTCCCACCAACAGTGTAAGAGAGTTCCCTTTTCTCCACACCCTCTCCAGCATTTATTGCTTGTAGACTTTTGGATCGCAGCCATTCTGACTGGCGTGAAATGGTACCTCATAGTGGTTTTGATTTGCATTTTTCTGATAATGAGTGATGTTGAGCATCACTGAGGAAACCAGAAGGGAAAGAGACATGTGTACCCCAATGTTCATCGCAGCACTGTTTATAATAGCCAGGACATGGAAGCAACCTAGATGCCCATCAGCAGATGAATGGATAAGAAAGCTGTGGTACATATACACAATGGAGTGTTACTCAGCCATTAAAAAGAATACATTTGAATCAGTTCTAATGAGATGGATGAAACTGGAACCTATTATACAGAGTGAAGTAAGCCAGAAAGAAAAACACCAATACAGTATACTAACGCATATATATGGAATTTAGAAAGATGGTAACAATAACCCTGTGTACTAGACAGCAAAAGAGATGCTGATGTATAGATCAGTCTTATGGACTCTGTGGGAGAGGGAGAGGGTGGGGAGATTTGGGAGAATGGCATTGAAACATGTATAATATCATGTATGAAACAAGTTGTCAGTCCAGGTTTGATGCACGATACTGGATGCTTGGGGCTGGTGCACTGGGACGACCCAGAGGGAGGGTATAGGGAGGGAGGAGGGAGGCAGGTTCAGGATGGGGAACACAGGTATACTTGTGGTGGATTCATTTTGATATTTGGTAAAACTAATACAATATTGTAAAGTTTAAAAATAAAATAAAAATTAAAAAAAAATTTTATATTGGAGTATGGCCAATTAACAATGTAGTGATAGTTTCAGGTGGACAGCAAAGGGACTCAGCCATCCATATACATGTGTCAGTTCTCCCCCAAACTCCCCTCCCATTCAGCCTGTCACATAATGTTGAGCAGAGTTCCCTGTGCTGTACAGAAGGTCCTTGTTGGTTATCCATTTCACACACAGTACTAGTAATTATTGTCACCACTATGCATTAGCTTCCTATAGCTGACTCAACTTATACCTGGCAGTTTTACCTTTTGACTAACCCCTTATCTCCAACCCCAGCCCCTGCTAATTACCATTCTACTCTCATTTTCTATGAGTTTGGCTTTTTATTTATTCTACATAGAATTGAAATCATATAGTATTTGACTTTCTCTGTCTGGCTAGTTTCACTTAGCATAATACCCTCAAGATTCATTCATGTGGTTGCATATGGCAAAATTTTCTCATTAAAAAAAAAGTCTGAATAATATTAATATTCCATTGTAAGTATACACTGCATCTTTTTTTTTTTTAATTTTATTTATTTGGCCATGCTGAGTCTTATTTTGACCTGTGGGATCCAGTTCTCTGACCAGGGATCAAACCCAGGCCTCCTTCATTTGGGAGCTCAGAGTCTTAGCCACTGGACCACCAGGGAAGTCCCTACACTACATCTTATCTAGCCATTCATCTGTTTATGAATCCCTGGGTTATTGCCACATCTTGGCTATTGTGAATAATGCTGCAGTATATATGGGGGTACAGATGGAAGCAAGGTAGTAGAAAATGCCTATTTCACCATTTTGCTGACATCACTTGTTAGACATTTGAGTGAACTGGTCAGGCACACCTAGTTTTCCATTACAAAGATTATCAAGATGGAAAGAGGAATAATTACATTTTTATGCCAGTTTAGCAAAGACATTTCAGTCCATAGAAAGCTACCCTCATTCATTTTCTCTTATCTCTGGTCATGCCAATAACTAAATTTGCATACAAGTCATGAGCAATGATTTATTTCAAAGAAAATAAAGAAAGACACTCATAAAACAAGAGAAATCCTATTTGAATTCTCCTAAAAAGACCAAAGTGAAATATTTAATTTAGCTTTTCTGGGCTCTTACACACATCCACACCCCAGTCCTGGATCCTCACATTTTGTCATATGTGTATTTGAAGTTGTATTGAAAGGGGATAAACTAAATTAGTTTTTTGTTGAGCCAAATGGTTTCTGGCATGAATTATGCATCATTTGTGTAAGGTGCAAACCTAAAAGCACAAATAAGTAAATGTCACTTCTGAGTTTTCCTCAAAGAGAGCTCTGATTCAAAGCCTACTATGGACACAAACACTGCGACTGTTCTTTAAATGTCAGATAATGCAAAATTTACTCTCTGTACTTAAAAATTTGTCTCTCTCTCACTCTCATTCTCTGGGATTTCCATGAAATATTTATGGAGAGTATCATTAGTAAATGAGTTTAGAAAATTCAGTAAGTTTTGTGCTATGATGTCTAAATGTAAGTGCTTTGGTGGTATGATTTATGAACTAAATTACAACCCACCAGCATTGTAGAAAAAGGTCATGTGTTCACTACATCTCTAAGGATCATCAGTGACTTACCAAAATAATTACATTAAACCAGCTTTATATGAGGAAGAACTTCAATGTGAATTCTTGGTTTTGCTGAGAATACTGAAATGAAAAAAAAATCCTAATAATTGGGAGATGTTTATTATCATAGGTTTTCATAGTCAAAATGTCATGCAGTGACTTCTCATTATTTATTTCCCCTAAGGATTTTGACTGTTCTGAGTTCCATTCCCTTGGGATGGTGATGTCTGAGGAAATGCTATCGGCAGGTAGGATAGCTGGTGTATTTAACATTTAGCATTTTGGAGAACAGGCTCGGTTGCAATGATGCATATTCCCGGGAAGTAAGTGATGATGATATCCCAAACCAAGAAGTGTCCCAGAGCCTAATTACGGACAGGGGATGGTTTTAGCAGTGAAGGCTTTTGTTAAGGAGTGATATCCACCTGAACATTTGTAAGAGCAGGGATAATGCCATGTCCTGGGCACAAATCTCATAAGTCAGCACGATCACTGGGACCTCCCTGGTGGTCCATCAGCTAAGACTCCTCACCCCCAGGGGGCTGGGGTTTGATCCCTAGTCAGGGAACTTGATCCCACATGCCACGACTAAGACCCAGCGCAGTCAACACATAAATATACATTAAAAAATAATTATAAAAAGTCCAACACCATCATCTGCTTTTCCATCCAATGATTAAGTGTATGTGACACAGGCAGTTGTCTCTGGGCTATGATCAGGGACAACAAGATGCATGAAACAGTGTTTTCCACATGTCACTCTACTAAAGCTCCTTATTAAAAATCAGATGTTGCTTTTGCTTTATGGCCGAGAAGGCAGTGATGGGGTAGATCATGTGTATGTATGTGTTTGGGGAAAGGGAAGTATGTTTTTTTAATCCTGTACTTTACAACCATGACTACCCTAACTACTGAAACTCTACAGAGTAAGAATCAGTTTACATCAAATTCTCTTTCTTGGAATGTCCTTTCGTGTTCTTACCATGTATCTTTACACTCAGCATCTCCAGTCTCAGTCCAGCCTTTGTGCAAAGCCCACTCTGATCCCTGGTTCTCTTCTTTTCCCTGAAGCCCTCGAATACTTTCAGTCTGCAGTACATCATTTAATAATCAAGTGTGAGCATTTGCTTGTTTTCCCAATGTGAGTCTTGTTTTCCCAATGAGATTATGACTGACCTCAGTGAAGGAAACATTTCTTATATTCCTTGACTTGATATCCATCTGGGTATGTATATCAATAACCTCAGATATGCAAATGACACCACCTTTATGGCAGAAAGTGAAGAACGAAAGAGTCTCTTGATGAAAGTGAAAGAAGATAGTGAAAAAGTTGACTTAAAACTCAACATTCAGAAAATTAAGATCATGGCATCTGATCCCATCACTTCATGGCAAATAGATGGGAAAACAATGGAAACAGTGACAGGCTTTATTTTCTTGGGCTCCAAAATCACTGCAGATGGTGACTGCAGCCATGAAATTAAAAGATGCTTGCTTCTTGGAAGAAAAGCTATGACCAACCTAGACAGCATATTAAAAGGCAGAGACATTACTTTGCCAACAAAGATCCATCTAGTCAAAGCTATGGTTTTTCCTATAGTCATGTACAGATGTGAGAATTGGACTATAAAGAAAGCTAAGCATCAAAGAATTGATGCTTTAGAACTGTGGTGTTGGAGAAGGCTCTTGAGAGTCTCTTGGACTGCAAGATCAAACTAGTCAATCCTAAAGGAACTCAGTCCCAAATGTTCATTGGAAGGACTGATGCTGAAGCTGAAACTCCAATACTTTGGCCACTTCATGCGAAGAACTGACTCATTGGGAAAGACCCTGATGCTGAGAAGGATTGAAGACAGGAGGAGAAGGGCATGACAGAGGATGAGATGGTCGGACGGCATCACCAACTTGATGGATGTGAGTTTGAGCAAACTCCAGGACTTGATGATGGACAGGGAAGTCTGGCATGCTGCAGTCCATGGGATCACAAAGAGCTGGACATGACTGAGCAACTGAACTGAACTGATGTAGGAGGCACTGGAAATATGGTGTATGCTGACTGATGAGAATCTGATATACTAAGCAGACTGAATTGTAACTGGTTTTAATTAGTTGGGAAGGATCTGGTAATTCAAGTCTACCTAAAGACGCGACACCCTTAGGACTGTGGCCAGGCTGAAAGCCAAGACATTGAGCTGAAGATGAGTAGTGGGAGATGGACAAAGTGCAAAGCCCCTGTGGGTTCTTCATGAAAAAAGAAGTTCATCTGAGCCAAGGTCTGCATGAGAGGTATATATTTAGTATTAGCAACTTGATAGAATAATTAAAGCCAGAAAACCAATGAGACACATTGTGAAATGTAGGATACTATGTTTTTGTGTCTGAAATTACTACAAATTTATAAATTATTAATCAGATAGAAAATCAAAACTGTGCCCAGGGACTTTGCTGGTAGTCCAGTGGTTAAGACTTGAGCTTCCAGTGCAGGGAGCCCGGGTTCCATCCCTGGTCAGGGAACTAAGATCCCATGTGCCATGTGGATAAGCTAAAATGAATTAAACAAACAAAAGGATGAGTAACCCATCACAACAAACAACTGTGCCCACTGGCAGAGACCTGGCAGGGTTGCAGAGGCTTGCCAGGGTAGCTCAGGATTCTGGATCTAGGGAAAACAACTTTGAGCGTGATCTTATGTTTTGGGACATTGTCTGGTGATACAAATGGTGCTGTTACATCTAGAATCACAAAATGTCTCAGACCTTGCTCTTTCTCTGTTAACTCTGGACTCTCTTTTCTCCTTTTTTTCTCCCCCTCCCTCCATTTCCTCTCCCCCTTCAACACCATTTCTTTTGAGAGAACACATTCTGTTCATTTTTCTTATGTCTTAATTTTTTTACTCCCTGCCTAAAGCTCATCACCTTATCTCTTTTTTGAAGGTGATATTGAATTTATTTTTTGAATTTAATTTATACTTATTAAGTGACACTTTTTTTAGTGCATGATTCTGAGTTTTGACAAATGTCTATAGCTGTGTAACCACCAACACAATCCAGAAATAGAAAAAGTCCGTCATTCTCTCCAAATTCCTTTGGCTCATTTTATATATATATATATACTTAACCTCTAAACCCAGCAATCATGGCTGCTTTTGTCCTTATAGATATCCCTTAGTGAGAAGCCTTATAAATGGAATCCTACAGTATGGAGACTTGAGTCTGCATGTAGTGCTTAGTCCTGTCTCACTCTTTCCAACCCTGTGGATTGTAGCCCACCAGTCTCTCTGTCCATGGAATTTTCCAGGCAAAAATACTGGAGTGGATTGACATTTCCTATTCAAGGGGATCTTCCTGACCTAGGGATTGAACTCATGTCTCTTGCATCTTCCGCATTGGCAGGCAGATTCTTTACCATTGCATCATTGGCTTTTCTCAAACATCAAAAACCATCTGACCTATGTTTCTACATGTATTCCTTTTTATGGCTGAGTAATATTCCATTTGGAGAAGGCAATGGCAACTCACTCTAGTACTTTTGCCTGAAGAATCCCATGGACGGAGGAGCCTGGTAGGCTGTAGTCCATGGGGTCGCTAAGAGTCTGACATGACTGAGCAACTTCACTTTCACTTTTCACTTCCATGCATTGGAGAAGGAAATGGCAACCCATTCCAGTGTTCTTGCCTGGAGAATCCTAGGGACAGAGGAGCCTGTTGGGCTGCCGTCTATGGGGTCCCACAGAGTCAGACACGACTGAAGCGACTTAGCAGCAGCAGCAATATTCCATTGGGGCTTCCCAGGTGGCTCAGTGGTAAAGAATCTGCCTGCCAGCACAAGAGACGTGGGTTCCATCCCTGGATCAGGGAGATCTTTTGGAGAAGGAAATGGCAACCCACTTCAGTACTCTTGCCTGGGAAATCCCATGGACAGAGGAGCCTGGCGGGGCTACAGTCCATGGAGTCACAAAAGAGTCGGACATGACATAGCAACTAAACAATAGAGGTATTCTATTGTCTGCGCACAGCATGGTTTGTCCACTAGGGTAGTTTCCAGTCTTGTGTGATGGAGAATAATGCTGTCACAAATCTGCACCTATAAGCTTTTGTGTAATTGCAGTTTTCATTTCACTTCGGCAAATATCTAAAGTGTAATCTGGGGGGCTAGAGGGCATGTTTAACTGTATAAGGTATGCTAAATTATTCTTCAAAGAGGCTGCACTGTTTTGTTGCACTTGGTATTGTAATTAAAAACAACATTCTAGCAGGTGTCTAGTGTTTTTTGCATTTTTTAAAATATTGAATATAACTAATTTATGTTGTGTTAGTTTCAGGTGAACACAAAGTGGTTCAACTTTACATATGTGTTTTCAAGATTCTTTTCCCATATAGGTGATTAAAAAATATTGAGTATTGTTCCATGTGCTATACAGTAGTACCTTGTTTATTTTATATAGAGTAGTGTGTATATGTTAATAGTAAACTGCTAATTTATCCCTCCCCACCCTTTCCCCCTTGTTTGTCATAAGTTTGTTTTCTATGTTTGTGAGTTTATTTCTGTTTTTTTTATATAAGTTCATTTGTATTACTTTTTTTTTTGGTTACACATATAAGCGATATCATATGATATTTGTCTTTCTCTGGCTGATTTACTTCATTTAGAATGTTAATCTCTAGTTGCACCCATATTTTTGCAAATGGCATTATTTCAATATTTTTTTATGGCTGAGTAGTGTTCTCAGCCATATATATATATATATATATGCACAGAGAGTAGTGTATTTATATTTATATATATATATATACACACACACACACATGCATGCTAAGTCAGTACAGTCGTGTCTGACTCTTTGCAACCCCATGGACTGTGTAGCCTACCAGGCTCCTCTGTCCACAGGATTCTCCAGACAAGAATACTGGAGTGGGTCGCCGTTTCCTTCTCCAGGGGATCTTCCCAAGCCGGGGATCGAACCCACGTCTCCGACATCGCGGGCAGATTCTTTACCGTCTGAGCCACCAGAAAAGCTCCTTGGCCCAGTCTGGGTCCTGACCAGTTTACGCTGTTCCAGCATTTGGGAGGAGGGTGTTACCCATAGCAGGATGGATGTACAGGCGATGCCCAGTGGCACTGCCTCCTTGGTTGCTGGAGGAAAAGAAAACCACTGAACATTATGGTCCTACCATCTCCCTTCTGTGGGGAACCACTTACTGCAGCAATAGTTCATTATCAAGGAAGTGCCCATCATAAAAAATAGACAAGCAAGCAAATAACAAGACCCAAAACTTTGTTACTAAGGTTAGCCTGAGTATATGGTTTTGAGACATCCAGATCATGGTTTCCAGGCGGTCCCATGTGGAGCAGACAGCTCAGTGCTCTTTCTACCACATTGCAAGTCCCCTCCCACCCCCTGGCTTTAGCCTGCTCCTTCTGTTGATTTTAGTTCACTTTATGAATCATCTGATTGTCCTCAGAATATCCTGGGTTTGAAAATCCAGCTCTTTCCTTAATTCCCATTTTAATTACTACCCTCTCAAAGCCTTGGTATATGTCATAAATTTTGCTGAAAACTTTGGGAGGTGGTGAATCAGAACTTTCAGACCAGGAGACAACTCTAAAGTGAATATTTGGCATCGTGATTTTTAAAGGATCCCAGGAACACTTCTGTGAAGTAAGTTGTGGTCCCTAATTGGCTTGCAGAGCCCTCCCCTCACCCGTCTCCCTTCTGATAACCCCATCATGAATCCCAACCTTACCCTAAACCCAAAGCAAAACTCACGTGTTTTCCTTTGCAAGTATGGGGACTTCCTTCACCTCTGCTACTCTGCAATTTAGTTCATGCCCTTCCCTGAACCTTGACTCTCAGGATCCAAGTTTGGAAATTACTCTTTGCAAATTCTTGTTAAATCCCTAAACAAAAATATGAGTTATCTCCAGTTTCTGCCCAGGGTAGGGAGAAGAAGCGTCTTCCCTTTTTGTTTTTTCTCCCCTGCTCACATACATTTGTGAAAAAAAAAAAAAAGGAAAAAAAAAAGGGTGGGTAAAGGGGAGGGAAAGAAAAAAAAGAGGACTTCTGTGATGCGTCTGCCGTTAAGAATCCACCTTACAGTGCAAGGCACGCAGGCTCCATCCCTGGTCTGGGAACTAAGATCCTGTGTGTGTGTGTTTGTGTGTGTGTGTGTGTGCGCGTGCGCCCACGTGTGCTCAGTTGTGTCCAATTCTTTGTGATCCCATGGACTGTAGCCTACCAGGCTCTTCTGTCCAAGGAGTTTTCCAGGCAAGAATACTGGAGTGGGTTGCCATTTCCTTCTACAGGGGATCTTCCCGACGCAGGGATCCAACCCAGGTTGCCTGCGTCGCCTGCGTTGGTAGGCAAATTCTTTACCACTCTGCCACCTGAGATGCCGAGATCGCACATGCTTCACAGCAACTGAGACCATTCGCTGCAGCTACTGAGCTGGAGTGACATGCCTAGAGAGTCCATGTACCAAAACGAAGGCCCTGCGCGCCGCAACTAGGACTCGACACAGCTGAAGAAATAAATAAATATTTAAAAATGCAAAAGAGGCAGACGCAAACAGATGACTACCTTCTAAATCAGAGTCAGCAAACTATAGCCCTCATGTTGAATCTGGGCACCTGCTGTTTGGTAAGTTAAGTCTGTTAGACACAGTCACACCTGTCTGCCTGTGTGCTGTCTAAAGCTGTTTTCCTGTTGTATCTGTAGACTGGAATAGTTGTGACAAACAGTCTGGCCTGAAAAACATAAAATAAGTACTTTCTGGCCCTTTTTGGAATACATATGTTGACACTTCTCTAAACAATGGATCTTAGAATCTCCTGGGTTTCTTATCCTGGAAGACTTGGGTGTTAGAGATCATGTAGAACAAAGAATTCGCCCATCTGCTGAAGTTCACTCCTAATGAAATTGATTTTGGTCAATTGCAGTTAAAAGGTTTTCGTGTCTTTGACCTACATAGGTGTTAAATGTTAACTCCAAGAACTGGACAAACTGGGAAGATCATATCCAAGACTACTAGGATTTTATTTTGGAAGAGATTCCACTACCCGAATCCTTAGTTCTCCCCATGATCCACGTGGACTTATATCAACGACATGAATATTCTTCCACCCACTGATCTTATCCTAACAATTTGCTTAGCAAACAATGCTTTTCATGAAGAGTGTCTCAGAAATGAACTTGACTACATCAGCTCTTGGTAGCACATAAAATTGTGTATGTATATTTACTCATAAATGTGTCTGTAACAGCTTTAAAATGATTACTACAGCCTCAGTCTCAAATGCCACCCTTTTACCTTATTCTTCCCTATTTATAACTGCCTGGAAAGATTTTTTTTAGGGGACTTGCACTTTTATTGAGCAAGAAAAAAAAAAAACAACTTGGCATAACCTAAATGTCATCAACCGCCTTTTGTTTATTTTAGTTGTGAATATAAAATAGATTAGAGTAATTTAACATCCTACTGCATGGTAAAATTGCAAAAGATAAATAGGATTGTTGCCTTTTCTGTTCTGCCTGAATAGATTCAAACACATCTGGAGAAATTTAAGGATACAAATGAGAAAGTACAAGAGAAAGACACAAGAACGTGTAATATTAAATAGCAAAGTAGATAAGATGAAAAATATGAAAGGAGATAAACCCTTTAAAGGAGCAATTTAGGGTTAAGGAGCAATTTAGGATAAAGGAGCAATCAGGGTTCCTACCTGGTTGCTCGTGAGGCAGGCATCAAAGGGGATGAAGTAATTCCTCATCTAGAGACATCCAGCTGGCCCAGTCTTCCAGGGCGGGATGGTAGGAGCAAGTGGAGGCACCCCCAGCCTGCTTCACAGGGCTCAGGAATGGTGGATGTTTTTGTTGTTCAGTTCGCTGATCCCTGCTTTTATTGCCCATAGCCTCAGAGAAGAGAGGAGGATTCTGGCTGTTGGCTGCCTTTCCTCCAGTATTAAGGTGAGGCAGGAAGTAGATGCCCCCCCCCCCAAGGGTAAACTGATTTGAGATTCCTTCCATGTCAACTGATACTCCAAGATGAGACTAGCAGGATGATTGAGAGAGGAGGCTGTGCCCTGCCTAGATAGAAGATAAGAGATCACATATTTCTCATTCTCGAAGCCAGGAGACCTCCCCAACTACACATGCAGAGAAAAGCTCCTTGAAGGTCAAAAGGGGAGTGATGCTAAGTGATGCTAATTACCCATAGGCCTCTTCGGTGCAAAACATCTTGGCTGAGAGATGCTCACACATGGGAAGATCCTGAGATATGCCAAATACGGACTCTGAGCCAGGCAAATCATGTCCTTCTCCAGGAGATCTGCCTGGCCCAGGGACTGAACCCACGTCTCTTATGTCTCCCATGTCAGCAGGCAGGCTCTTTACCACTAGAGCCACCTGGGAAGCCCCTGTGTCATTATACATTTGTCCAAACCCACAGGATGGACAACATAAGAGTGTAACCCTAATGTAAACCATTGCACTTTGCAAGCCTCACACCTCCTGCAGCCTCTGGGAGGCCATGGCTGGATGACCACATAGTGTGACAGCTCTGGAACTGCTCCAAAGAGGTAAAGGGGGAACCAGGATATATGGGCATTTTTGCAACAAAGACCAGGTGGTCAGAACATCAAAACATTACTGTTAAAGAAAGAAAACCAGACATCTTGAGTTAATGAATTTAGCGCTTTTCTATGTATGGGAAGATGCAAGAGTCTGGGCTCTTCGAAACCATTCAAGGCATGATAGAAATGATTCATTAACACCAAAACTGCATTTACAACTCAAATTAGAGCTACTTTCATCTTCCTGATATACAAACACATGAAAAAAAGTGGGTAAAAGAGAAAAATTAAAGGCAGTTGTGAACATCTGTGTTTCGTTCACTCAGTACTGTCTTCCACATTCCAGTAAAGATTGCTCAAATTCCCATGAGGACTCGGCCCTCTCCTTCCCATTCTGTCTGGCAGGGGTGTATGGGATGCTCATCCACCCCCTCTCTTGGCCTCAGAGCTGTTCTCATCTCCCAGGACTTCCTCTCCCGTCTGTTCCCTCTCCTGCTCTCAGCTCTGCGTTTGGGATAAACAGAATCCTGGGTTTCTTGCTGTATCTGCTGATAAGGAGAAGTTCTCTCTAGGGGCTGCTGAGCTGCAAGGATGCAGGCTCAGAGCTTGAGGCTGCCAGAGATTGAAGCCAACCTCACCAAGCATTGCTGAGGTGAGGGCAGAAAGGTCTGAGAACACAATTACAGACCAACTTGGGTGTCCGGGACCCAGAAGCCACAACTACCTCTTTCCTCTGACTTTGAACCATTTGGATTTTTTAGGAAATAATAACCAAAAATATTCCAATTTTTTAAATACTATTTCAGCTTAAAATCTATTTATACTCAACATCAGAATCTATTTATACTCAACATCACCCACTTTTGTTATCTGGACTTTTTAGTTCCCAGCAGCTGTTAAGCAGCAAATTAGGAGGACAAACTGCTAGAGGTGGTCTCAGGGAGAAAAAAGAGAGTGCTGGTTAAAAGGATGCCTTTTAAGAGCAATAAAAACAAAGCCAAATGCTTGGCAGGCAGTCAGTGTAGGGACGCATCATTGCAAAAACCTGAAAAGTTCCCCAACGTGAGATTTGCATACCCACAAACTGAAGTGAAACCAAGCAGGACTTTGTGGGGCCCTCCAAGCAACAAAAACCCTTCTGTGTCCCCTGTTTTTTGTTTGTAGGAAAAGAGATTTCTGCCTCCTAGACCTTCCTTGAGCTCCAAAGGGCAGATTTAAACAGTTGCAGATCAGGGAAGGGAGAGGGTGCAGAAGCAAAGGAGGAACAGTCAAGAAGCAGTAGTGCAGCCTTGGGGCAGGGTACTGCTTCCTCCTCAAGGGGCACACAGAACAATCTGATACATCTCTGAGTTCTTCTAAATAACTAAGGCCCCCACCCAGGGGAAGGATAGTGATTTCAGGCTGAGCACAAGCACATGGGGAGCTTCCCTGGTGGCTCAGATGGTAAAGAATCTGCTTGCAATACAAGAGACCTGGGTTTGACCTGGTCAGGAAGATCTCCTGGAGAAGGGACTGGCTACCCATTCCAGTATTCTTCCCTGGAAAATCCCATGGACAGAGAAGCCTGGCAGTCTGCAGTCCATGGGGTTGCATGCATAAGCACATGGACCCCCGACTGGTTGGAACCAGAAAACTAAGATTGAGATTCCTAGAACATCACTCCATTACCTTCCCAATCAACCACTCAGAGGAAGGTCACAAACCCTACAGCCCTCCCCCACCCCAAATTTTGACTATAAAAACGCTTTCCCAAAACGCATGAGGGAGTTTGAGTCTTCAGCAGGAGCTGCCTGTTCTTGATTGTCTCTGCTGTAAACTCTTCTCTGCTCCAAACTCCAACATTTCTGTTTGTTTAGCCTTACTGTGCATCAGGAACTTGAACGTGGATTCAACAACTAAATAATTAGGACCCGGAGCAGCAGGCTTTGTGATTCCCAGAGTTTCCCGTACCTCTCCTTTTTAGCAGCTTGCTGCATTCATGGCTGGGTCCCACACCTAGCGTGGCGCATTTAAGGTGCTCATGAAATACTCACATTTTTTAAAAGTCACTTAAATGACTTTGGGTTTTTTAGAAACCTTAACTCTCTGGAACAACTTTTTTGCTTAGGAACCCCATTCAGTCAGGAGACGTATTATTATATTCAAGAGTTTAAAGAGTAAAAGATGGTGAGATTCAAGAATCGTTCCTTCCACTTTCTGAAATTCCAGGCAATTTCCCCTTGCATGATGTATGGGGAATCTGACTTTACAAAAGCCTTCCTAATTCTACCAGGGCCTGATTCCATCTCTCAGTCCTTCTACTAAGGAAAATACTAACGTACAGAACTGTATCCTCAGTTCCCTTCTCCATCTGTATCTTGGCTGCTACTGCTTTGAGCAGCTTGGGGATTAATTATGCTGCTGAACAGTTATTATTTTTTTTCTGCTACACAAGTAACTTCTGTCTTCCAGAGGCAGTGCTGGAGGGGGCTTGTCTGTGGGGAGTCTGGCTCGCTCTGGGATAAATGACAGGGCCAATAGCAGCCAGCAGGGATGCACCCTGTTTCTCCTAAACAGAAAGGGTAAGGCTGAATGATGTCTCCAAGGAGAGAGCACACGGGTCACCATCCACACACATGGGAGGTTTGGAGCTTCCTCCACTCTTGTGCCGCCTGACAGCTGCCACCTCCGGTCCCCTGGTGTTGCTTTCCTGGCAAACCTACCTGCCGCCGATGGCATCTCTCTCTGCAGACTGGCTAAGTCCCCTTAGAGCATCACAGCCCTGAGAACCCACGCGATTCTGGGGCCAGGGCAGCGGAACTGAGAAAAGACACTTGAGACGCCCATGGTGTCTCTCTCTGCCTGGAAGGGAAAGTTCCAGGCAGATGGGGAAGAAGAATTAAAAAGCAAGAAACAAACCTGACAGGTTTCAACTTCCCGGAGTCTGTCTCCCTTGGAGGGCGGATGCGGCCACTCCAGTCCTCAGGGTGGTCATTGCACTCAGTGCGTGCTGGTGGCTACAGATGTCCTGAGAAGTAGAAAAGTCATGAATTGCTGGGAGGAAAAGCCCTGACATCTATCTACCGCTGGACCTGCATCCCCTCGGAAGGAGAAAGCTCCTTCATTAATTCATACCATGCTGGGTGCCTGAGAGCCCAGTCTGGAGAAGGGGACACCTCCAGGGTGGTGCATGGTCCCATGGAGGATACAGAGAATGCAGACATTAAAAGCATTGTCACAGGTGGGGTGGGGGCTCCAGAAGAGGATGCACAGGGGCCCTTGGGGAGCTCCCTGCTCTTTGGAGGGAAGATGAACAGCAGCGGAGGATCTAAGGGGCAAGGATGGGGGAAAAGAAAGAAACAGGAGGAGGAAAGGAAGTGGGGGAGGGCAGACAGGCAAGGTGAACACCAAAGAGTTTAGTCTTTACCTGATCCAGTTTTTTTTTTAAAGTATTAAGCTTTATTTTTTATAGTGGCAAAATACACATAACAAAATTCACAGTTTTAATCATTTTTAAGTATACAATTCCATGGTATTAACTGCATTCACACCATTGTACAACCATCCCCACCATTCAGCTTCAGAACTTTTGCCTTTTCCCGAACTATAACTCTGTCCCCATTAAACAGGAACCCCATTCCCTGCCCCAGCCAGCCCCCTGGCACCCACCCTATTATTTGTCTCTGTGATTTTGATTCCTCTGGGTGCAGATAAATGGAAACATTCAGAATCTGTCCCTTTGTGTCTGGCTTCTTTCACTCAGCATCATGTCCTCCAGGTTCATTCATGTTAGAACAGGTGTCAATTTCCTTGTTAAACCTGAATCCTATTCCATTGTATGTATCAACTATTATACACTTTAATTTTTTAAAATCAGTTATAAGCTTACAGAAATAGTAAGCAGGTAGAACAGAGTTTTTGTGTATTCCCCACAACCCAGTTTGTCTCATTCACTTCTTGCGCTGGTGTGGTCCACATTATGATTGATGGGTGAGCCACTATTTATACAAGATTATTGACTTGAGTCCATAGGTTCCACTAGGGCTCACTCTTTGTGTTATATTCTATGTGTGTGCTAAGTCACTTTAGTCATGTCCTACTCTTTGCAACGCTATGGACTGTAGCCCACCAGGTTCATCTGTCCATAGGATTTTCCAGCCAAGAATACCGGAGTGCCCTCCTCCAAGGGATCTTCCCATGCCCTCCTCTAGGAGATCTTTGCAACCCAGGGATCAAACCGGTATCTCTTAAATGTCTCCTGCATTGACAGGTGGGTTCTGGATTCTACCACATGCATAAAGTCACATATCCACCCTTACATTGTCACCCACAATAGTTTCCCCTCCCTGAAAATCTGATGTTCTCTATCTATGCATCTCTCTTCCCTCCATGGCCCTGGCAGCTACTACTGTTCACTATATTTTTAACATTTTTTTTGTAATTGAGGTACGCATACACGTGTGCTCAGTCACTCAGTCGTGTCTGACTCTTTGCGACCTCATGGCTCACTAGGGTCCTCTGTCCATGATATTCTCCAGGCAAGAATACTGGTGTGGATAGCTATTCCCTTCTCCAGGGGATCTTCCCAACCCAGGGATGGAAGCTGGGTCTCCTGCATGGCAGATGGATCAAGCATTCTTCATTTCAGAGAGAAGGTCACAGTTTGATAAGCTTGAGAACCTCAGAAGCTCATCAGGAGACCACCTGAGTCCAGATTAAAGAGGAGCAGGCCAGCACACACCCTGACCCTTGCCAGCAACTCCGAGTTTGAACCATTGCTGTAAAGCTTCTCACCAAATCCTCCCTGGTTTGGACACACAGTCTTGAGGATGTTAGCCCACTGTGACCCCTTTTGCCTGGCAAAGCAATAAGGCTATTCTTCTATATTTCATCCAAAATGTAACTGCGCAGGACCCCATGGGGCCTTCCCAGGGACAGGCCTTCCCCTATATCCTCTGCTTCAGCTCCTCTCTGAAGTGCCTAGATAATAGTATTTGATGCACATTTCCTGTGTTGTTTTGCAGATGCAAAAAGACCTTCCCCTCTCCAACAAATGAAAGAAATTAACTACTTCAAGCCCATGAGCACACCACCCCCAGCCTCCTAGAGCTAAGGACTGATAATGTTAAACCCTGTGACACCATCCCTTTACTTCACCATTATCCAGTCAGCGAATTGTGCATGAGCTAAACACAGACCCTGGGATGCCCCTGCACTGCCAGTCCCCAACCTAGTATTTTAAAAAGTGCTTTGCCACTTTTTAAAACCCTTTGCCAAAACCCTTTGGGGAACTCAGGGCTTTTTAAGGTACGAGCCACCTCATCTCCTTGCAAGGCCCTGCAATAAGCCTTTCTCTGCTCCAGACTCCAGCATGTCAGTTTGTTTGGCTTTCCTGTGCTTTGGGCACACCAACTTGCATTAACAAAACCTCTGTCTCTGAGATTTGATTGGCACTACTGTACAGAGGCTGAGTTTTTGGCATCAAGCCCAGGTATATTTTGATGGTAATGTCCAGGACCAGCTACATAATTTTCCAGACCTTGTGCAGAGCGAAAATGTTGGCCCCCATGTTCTACAATGTTGAAGAATTTTTAAGATGGCAGCCACAGTGTGCAAAACCCCTGCTAGATGAGACACCCTCCGTGACTGCACAGGACGTGTGCCCATGAAGCTGGACCTGGTCATGGATTGTAGAGTGTGAGAGTGAAAGAAGTCTTGGCCCGATGAAATTCACCAGTGAGGTTGACATTGACTGAAATGCAGAGGCTGGTAGAGCAGGTTTAGCTAGGGGAATCACAATGGGGGATGGGGGAGAAGGGCAGAAAAGCTTCTAAAATGGTTCTTCTATAACTCAGACCACTGAAAATTAGTCATGCAGTTCTACAGTAGTCGTTACTGAATCCAGGTTCAGTCTGCTTGCCGCACAACAGGCCATAATTGGGAGAAAAGGTGTTGAGGCAAGGAATAGCGACTTTATCTAGAAAGCCAGGCATCTGAGAAGATGGCAGGCTAGTGCCCTAGAGTACCATCTTATCAGGGTTTGGATGATAGTTTCTTTTATAGAACAGAGCGGGACACGAGGTGAGGAAGTAAAGTAAAAAGGCCATTATTGTTGTTTAGTCGCTAAGTCATATCTGACTCTCTGTGACCTCGTGGACTGCAGCATGCCAGGCTTCCCTGTCCTTCACTATCTCCTGGAGTTTGCTCAAATTCATGTTCATTGAGTCAGTGATACCTTCCAACCATCTCATCCTTTGGTGCCCCCTTCTCCTCCTGCCTCAATCTTTCCCAGCATCAAGGTCTTTTTCAATGAGTTGGCTCTTCACATCAGGTGGCCAAAGTATTGGAGCTTCAGTTTCAGCATCAATCCTTTCAATGAATATTCAGGGATGATTTCCTTTAGGATTGATTGGTTTGATCTTGCTGTCCAAGGGACTCTCAAGAGTCTTCTCCAGCACCACAGTTTGAAAGCATTAGTTCTTTGGTGCTCAGCCAAAAGGCCATTAGTCTTGCAAAATGTCTCCTGACTTAGCCAGCACTGGGGACAGGATGTGTTAGTTTCTTCTTTTCTGCACCCATTCCCAAGTGGGCAGGGTCAGAATGTCTCCCTGTGAGCTGAACAAAGTCTCTTGAGTTTAACATTCAAGCAGAGGGGCAGGGTTCCCTAAGGCAGGTCATTATATATGCTTATAGTTATAGACAGAATTCTTTCAGTGATTATAGAAACAAAAGCAGCAGACAGCAAAGGTTAAAGTGAAAGAAGCAGATCTAACGTGGAGTCAGATTCCATTCTTCCTTGTAACATAATTTTCATGTTAGTGCTAGTCAATGCCACCATCCTCACAAACGTCTTTCAAAGTGGAGACGAGATATAAACTTTGGGTAGATCTGCATGCAAGTGAAAGATTAACACATAGAATACTGGCAAAGAACTGTGCTTTTTGGTTTTCTGGGCATGATGTGAGTTTTAAAAATAATAATAAAAGATCCTAGTAGGCAAAATACTTCAAGTTGATAGGAACAGTACAAATTTATAAGTTCAAATAATGCCTGAACTTTTGTTTAGGCAATTTTTTTTTAGGCTAAGCTTATGATTTACACTAGGCTTTTATGTAAAAGAAAACTATAAATTCCTTCCCTGTAAAATGATAAAGTTGAAGCAACTGTTTTATAGAAAGCTAATAATTTTTAATGGTTTTATTGTTCTTAATGTTACGTTCTAGCAGATTCTCTTGGGCTGTCCCACAGAGGATTATATTGCCAGTAAAGAAGGAGAAGGCGATGGCACCCCACTCCAGTACTCTTGCGTGGGAAACCCCATGGACGGAGGAGCCTGGTGGGCTGCAGACCACGGGGTCGCGAAGAGTCTGACACAACTGAGCGACTTCACTTTCACTTTTCACTTTCATGCATTGAAGAAGGAAATGGCAACCCACTCCAGTGTTCTTGCCTGGAGAATCCCAGGGATGGGAGAGCCTGGTGGGCTGCCGTCTATGGGGTTGCACAGAGTTGGACATGACTGAAGCGACAGCAGCAGCAGCAGCAGCAAAGGAGAATTTTGATTTCTCTCAGCCAATATTGATGCTTTGTCTTTTGTTTCATGGGAAAGTATAATAGGAAAAATATTCACCATAGCAACAAAAATCCTAAGTAAATAAGGATAAGCTAAATGAATGTGTGAATTATATGAAGAAAACTGTAGAACATTAAGAAGCGTTGATGCCTGTGAGATTGTCAACTACAAATTGGCATTTGCCAAGACCACTGCCAGTGTCTGAACAGCAAGGGCATCAGCCATCTGCCTCTCCAGAGACTGAACCCTGTGCTGCTGCAGCTGTTGACCTTCAATGCCCCATGAAGGAGTTCAGGGGGAGTGAGGCACTTCTGTGCTCAAGGGAATCTGGTGGGACAGGTCTTTAGATAGTTGGATATTTTCAAGAACTGATTTCATGATTCTAACCCTTGTATCTCCTCATATATAGAAAAGCATTAAATCCCTTCATGATGACATCAGATCCTCCTGATTAGCCAAAAATCTTTGGTAAAATGAGTGCTTAATCGTATTTAACTTCCCCTTCACCAGAATCTTATATGTTGACTTTCCCCCACTACCTCTTGGGAGCAGTCTCTCAGAGCTATGTGAGATGTTGTCTCCCAGGCTGAAGTCCTCATTTTTGCCCCAAGTAAAACTTAACTCTCAACTCTCAAGTTATACACCTTTTTTAGTTGACAAGATGTACATTTTCAAGGAATGAGTCTACATCACAAAGAAGTCCTTTTCTCCCCACAATAATCTGTATATTCAAGTTAACTCTTATAGGACTCTAATATGGATCTGTTGAATTCTTTTTAAAAAACCTTTTATTTTATATTGGAATATAGCTGATTAGCACAATATTGTGATAGTTTCAGCTGGACAGCAAAGGGACTCAGCCATACATATACTTGCACTCATTTTCACTCAAACTCCCCTCCCATCCAGGCTGCCACATGACACTGAGCAGATTTCCCTGTGCTATGCAGTAGGTCCTTGTTGGTTATCCATTTTAAATACAGCAGTGTGTACATTTTGTGGATCTACTGAATTCTGACAAGTCATTTTAAAAGTTCATTTGGCATGAAAGAAAATCTCAGAAAACTTTAAATAAAACTTATTAGAATGGTCAGTATTATTAGCCACTCAAATAGGAAATAAAGTTAAAATAATTTAAATAGAATTGTACTGATATAGATATGGACAAGTTTTTCAAAAATAGTATCGTCATAATATAACTCCAAATATACCATTGGCCCTTGGACAAAGCGGGATTGAAACGTGAAGGTCCACTTATATATGGATTTTTACAATAATAAATAGTGCCGCCCACCGTACAGTCTTCCCTGTTGTGTTAAAGAATCCACCTGCAATGCAGGAGGCACAGGTTCAGTCCCTGGGTTGAGAAGATCTACTGGAGAAGGAAATGGTGGCCCACTCCAGTATTCTTGCCTGGGAAATCCTATGGACAGAGGAGCTGGGCTACAGTCCACGGGGTCACAGAGAGTTAGGCAAGACTTAGCAATTAAGCAGCAGTAGCAGCATCCAGCGTCAGTGTATAAAAATTTGCTGAGTTTGCCTTTCTCACCTGATTAATAGAGGTTGCTATTTCTGCTTTGTTCACCATACAAATCTTTTTGTAATTAAACTGATGGATGTTAAAACTCTACACAAACTGTAAAGGGCTGTAGGTCCCAAGAGTAGGACCCACTGTCCCCATGGAGAGACCTCCTTCACCTGGATACAAGGCAGTCATAGATCTATATGGATTAATAAATTGCTCCAGGTACTGATTTTACATTTCTAATTTCTTCCGTGTGATTTAATAAGTGGATTTAACTGGACATGTAAATAATTTGCTTGCTCCAAATTAATATAAATACGAGTATGCATGCATGCTAAGCCACTTCAGTCATGTCCGACTCAGTATGTGACCTTATGGCCTATATAACCTGCCAGGCTCCTCTGTCCATCGGATTCTCCAGGCAAGAATACTGGAGTGGGTTACCATGCCCTCCTCTGGGGGATCTTCCCCACCCAGGCATCAAACCTGTATTTTATGTCTCCTGCATTAGCAGGGGAGGTCTTTACTGCTAGTGCCACCTGGGAAGCCCAGATATGAGTACAACACCACAGAGAAGGAAGAACCTAATGCTGAATCTGGCCTCTTTACTCCAACAGCGAACTAAATTGCAGAGGCAAAATTTGGGGTGAAGTAGAAAAGAATAGCCTTATTGCTTTGCCAGGCAAAGGGGGCCACAGTGGGCTAATGGCCTCAAAACTGTGTGTCCGGACCTGAAGGGGTTAGTGAGGAGTTTTATAGAAATGGTTCAAAGAGGGCGTGGTCAGATCGTGGACATTCTTCTGATTGGTTGGTGGTGAGGTAATCAGGAGGCAGCATTATCAACCTTCTGGTTCCAACCGGTCTGGGAATTTTGTGCTTGTGAACAGCAGTTAACTCCGCCCACCTGGTGGGGGGTTTCAGTGTCTACAAAACAGTGCAAAGATACCATTCTGTGTATCCCCTGAGGGGGAACCAGGGCCCTGCTCCAAGGCTGCACTATTTTTTCTTGACTACTCTCTCTTGTCTCTGCATCCTCTCCCTTCTCTGATTAGTAGCTGTTTGAATCTGCTCTTTGGTACTCACGGGAGGTCATGGAGACTGAATGTAGCCTATTTCTTACAAACAAGAAATGGGGGACACAGATTTTGTACCCCGGGGAGCCCCCCTGGGTCCGGCTCCATTTCAGTATCACTGAGTATGCCTTAGTATGCAATTTTTATTTGATCATCTCCCCGTATTCACTGTGGTGTTATAGCAGGCAGGTAGCTGCTATGAGTGTAGAAATAGGGGCAGGGGCCAGGTGGCAGGAAATCACACCTCTTGTGAACAGTGGGGGTTGAGGGCAGACAAAGAAAAAGAACCTCCAGACTGACAAGAAACCACACATTTTGGGTGATAAGTGTCCTGGAAGCAGACAAAGAAAGGTGAGGAAAGGCAGGAATCTCCTAGTCCAATATAACCTTTTGCTCACTGTGCTCTCATTACAATAAAATTAGCCTTGCAAATAAGAAGTTCCCATCATGCACTGAGGCCATGGCACTTATGATCCAAGCTAAATAAGGACAAAAATCCCTTCTCCCCTTAAGAAGATGGAGCTAGGATGAAAATCAGGGACTCCCCCCAACTCCTCCTACCCCAGTGTATATCCCACCCCTTCATTTGTATGCCCCTCATCACCAGCTAGCTGAAGAAACTCAGGGTAGCAGCTCCTCTCCTGTCTGCCCGCTCTACCTCTGAGGATGTATTCTTGCTTAGATAAACTCTCACTTTACTTTCTTAACCTCCTTGCTTCATTTCTGAATTCTTTCGTGATGAAGAAAGAACTTTAAATTCACTGGGAACAATGGGACCCGTGAGGCAAGAAATCACAGGGATCAATGCTTTATTTTTGTTTCCAAATGCACCAGCTATCTGCCTGGCACTCAATACATAGTTCTTAAATGAAGTATACACAGAAGGATGCAATGTGTAAGGGCACCATGAATCACTGGGATAGACTATGTCTCCTCTCAAATACTGCTTAAGGTAGAAGAGGCTCTGCATTTAAAAACAAGGCTGAGGGACTTCCCTGGTGGTTCAGTGGTTAAGAATCCACCTTGCAATACAGGGGATGCGGTTCAATCCCTATTCTGGGACTAAGATCCACATGCTGCAAAGCAACTAAGCCCGCATGCCTCAACTAGAAAGTTTGTGCAACGCAATGGAGGATCCTGACTGCCTGTCTGCTAACTCGCTTCAGTCATCTCCAACTCTTTGTGACCCCATGGAGTATAGCCCTCCAAGCTCCTCTGTCCATGGGAGTCTCCAGGCAAGAATACTGGAGTGGGTTGCCATTTCCCTCTCCAGGGGATCTTCCTGACCCAGGGATCGAACCCACATCTGCACTGCAGGCGGTTTCTTTACTGCAGAACCACCAGGGAAGTCTGAAAGATGTCGCATGACACAACCAAGATCCTGGGTGCTGCAACTAAGACCCAGCGCAGCTAAATAAATAAAATACGTTTAGACTTATTTTTTTTAGAGGTGGAAAGGCATTTTATAACATTTTCCAAATCCCACCCTCCTACCTGAATGGGAAAGACAGCTTATTCAGATGCGATGTAGTGGAAACCTTAATAATATTTAAATTGAGACCCAGAGGTAGAGAACTCCAGGTTCAGTGGTTAACCAGAGTTTGCACAGCAAGCAAATACAATCCAGTTCCTTTGGAGTGATACCTTCAAGAGCAAAAGAGCCCAGGCTGTTTTGTCCTCACAATTACAGCTACAGTGAATTTTTTTTTTTAACAAAAGGAGCCCCATTGTGTTCAGGGTCACAAAGGAAGTGGCAGCGCACAGTCTTCAATCAGCAGTATTATTTGTGAACGCAAGGTCACGATCCCTTTGTTGTGAAAACAGTTGTTTCCATCACTGAACATAAAATCCCTTCGTCCCATCCCCTGTTACCTGGCGACTCCACAAGGCACCTTTGTCAGGCAGTAGTGCTGCTAAGTTGATTTAATCAGGTGGAGACCTGGTACATAATTCAACCTTTACTCTATCCATTTAAAGGTACTGTGATAGCTGTCATCATACTTAGAGATTGTAAAGGGGAAAGACAGCCTTCTCAGCCTCCTGAACACTACATGAGAAAAGGTTTTGTGACATAGTTGGTGTTGCAGTTTTCTTCCTGGACCATTTCCAGATGTTCTGGGATGCAGAGTCCACCACCAGAGGCATTCATGGCTGATGATGAGGAGGCTTAGCTTTTTGAATGTTGGGGGGTGTTCTGGAAGAAAAGTGAACCGAAGGAAGCAGGTATGAGATTTGAATAAAAGCAGTGAGCAGCATGGGGCTGAGTGTTGGCAGGGCGGCCTCACTGCACAGACATGCCTGTGGCAGTCCAGGGCACCCAGAAGCCCAGAGGGGCACTGGGGCCAGGACATGGGCTCAGATTGGTGAAACATGGACATCCAGTGGGCGACCAGCTTACCTGTCAGTCCCTGAAACTCAATTCTCTGACATCTGTGCAAAGATTGAAACTTGTCAGTAAATTGTTACCAAATGAATGCTTATACAGAAACATGTCAATAACGCATACCAGGGAGTTAGAGAATTCAGCTGAATTTAGAATCTCTGTTTTTGAAAACTGCTGCAACATTGCAAACTAAATATTCACAGGCTTACATATAGATATTACATTTAAAGATCACTGCATTCAATATGTGCTCAGTCGCTCAGTTGTGTCCACCTGTTTGCGACCCCATGGACTGTAGCCCTCCAGACTCCTCTGTCCATGGGATTCTCCAGGCAAGGATATTGGAGTGGGTTGCCATTTCCTCCTGCAGACGATCTTCCCAATCCAGGGATCAAATGCACATTTCCTGTACTGGCAGATGGATTCTTTACCACTGGACCACCTGCATTCAATGGGAAAAATATGTTTTCACATGATGCTTCTGATGAGCCAATTATTAGTGAGAGAGCATTTAAAATGGTTTCTTTTAATGGAAGATATCCAATATCCAAGATATTCAAAATGCAATGTATTTTGAAATATAAACAAGTCATGAAGCCACTTTTGGTTTCTTGTAAGGTCTCCATAAGTTACAGATGACGGAAGAAGCATTAAAATGCCTTTGTGTAAATTAGCATTTAAAATTAACTTTAGACATATCAGAATGATTTGTATAAAGAGTTAAATATTTTTAGAAAAATTGGTTTGCAAGAATGATTACCTCATGATGTACTAAAATATATATCTCAATAATTTACCAGAAATTTATGCCAAATTTGTCACAATCTATAAAATATTCTCTTTTCCCCTGCTATATTGAAATATAATTGACATATAAAATTGTGTAAGTTTCATGTGTAAACTATGATGATTTGATACAGATATGTATTGCAAAATGATGACCACATTAAGGTTAGTTAACACATCCATCATCTTGCATAACTACTCTTTTTTTTATGTGGTAGAAACATCTACCATATCACCTAGCAACTTTCAAAAATATAAGACAGTATTGTTACCTATATTCACCATTCTTAATAGTTCCAATAACAGTTACGTCAACAGAAATATCCTTCTCTAAATTAAAAATGATCCAAAGTCTTCTGTATTTGCCAAGAGCCACTGAAAATGATATTGCTAAAATATAAATTTTGATTATCTAATAAATGAATTTTCAGAAAAGCAAGCCAGAAAAAAGTCTTACAATCAATCAAGATATCACATTATAAAGTATTATTATGCATAGTGTAAAACTATGATACCAAGCGTATCTTATTTCTAAAGAAAAAGGCTTTATATCTTAGTACCTTTGACTTTTCTTTCTGCTTTCTGTACAAGAGACTGTGTAGTTCCAAGACTGTGCACCTGTCCTCTCAAATCATGTAGCCGGGCCTAATATGTGTAGGTACAACAAAATTAACATCACAAATACTTATATTCATTGTATGTTACAAGTGATGCATCATGAAAAACTAGCAAAGTAAGCAGATTCTGGAATACAGCAGGGTGCAAATTTGATAGGATGTCAAGATACTTCTCATAGACAACATGAGATTGTTGACTTATTTTATTGTACATTCATATATTTATGAATATACGGGTATTGAGGAAAACAAAAAGTAAGACATTGTCATATCACATGCAATTGTGATAAAAGGCGAGTGTTATTGCCCATCAATAACTGAAGTTCGACAAGTGGAAAATATTGACTAACACATGGAGAAACACTGGATTTGGTTAAGACAATGATTGTTAACAGATGAAGAGACCAAGGAAAGTTTTCGTGACAGAATGAAAAATCCTTAAGAATGAAGAGATCAGAGCCTGCTGAGGGCTGACTGTATCATGCAGAAGGTAAGCACTGTATTCTAATAATTGAATTTAGTTCACACAAACAAAACACTCTTTTAAGGAGGAACTATTATTTCCTGGTTTTTATAAAGGAGAAAATGAATGGTAAAAGTGTTAGTTAGCCTAGTTATTGAGTTGATGAGTGGCAGATGGGGATTTGAACAAAGATCGATTCATCTGACTCCAAAGCCCTTGGTTTTAACAATAATTCTGTGCCGAAACACCAGCACATGCCACTCAACCCTTAACTCTGATCACCACAGCACACCATCTCGGAAATGGAGACTCATCACAAGTGTCAGATGGTGCTTGAACCTGGGTTTCCAAAATTCAACAAGAGGCTCTCTCTGCATGGAAGGAGCATCTCTAGCATAAGTGGATGGTGACTGTTGACCACCGAAAGAGACCCAAACCCTCTGGGAGAATCCCTCCCTCCGCCGTTCTCAAGTTGTTAGAGCATCCATCATTCTATTGCAGAATCCCTGACCTTGAGCCAAACTCAAAAGGACCAACCAAGAAGTAGGGATAAAATATAAAGAAGCTGGCAAAGTGTCCATCAACAAATAAATGGTTAGGAAAGATATGGCATGTATATCTGAATATATATAGATACATATTCTATATATTTTATTGTGTGTGTATATATATTCTATTGTGCGTGTGTTAGAATACTATTCAGCCATAAAAAAGAATGAAATCTTGCCATTTGTAACAACATGGATAGACCAGAAGGGCATTATGCTAATTGAGTGCTAATTGAAGTGTCAGACAGAGTATGACAAATGCCATATAATTTCACTTATGCATGAAATCTCAAAACAAAACAAGTTAATAAATTAAACAAAACTAGAGATACAGAGAGGCTTCCCAGGTAGCTCAGTGGGTAAAGAATCTGTCTGCAGTGCAGGAGACGTGGGTTTAATTCTTGGGTTGGGAAGATCCCTTGGAAGACGGCATGGCAACCCACTCTAGTATTATTGCCTAGAGAATCCCATGCACAGAGGAGCCTGGTGGGTTACATTCCATGGGGTCATAAAGAGTCAGAACAACTGAAGGGACTGAGCATGCATGAACACAAATAATATTACTGATAAGGACTGCATTGTTCACAATAAATGAGCTAATTGCAGACTTCCCAAGGACCGTTTGTCCAGAAGAGGGTGATGTGTTTGTGTTCACTGTGCTTGTCACTGGCCCAAGCCAGACGAGTGACAGAGTGGTGGCACCATGCTGTGGGCACCATGCACCCTGGCCAGATTTCTGTCTCTCCATTTTGAGGGCAAAAGAGCTCTGTTTGTGCTTTTGCTAAATAAGCATCCTCCATCCTCCTAAGCCCGGATTTACATACCTCACAATTCAACAATGCAGCATCCATAAGCATTAGAAAGCTCAACAAACGTAGCCTTCAGGTTATTGTTAAACTCAGCCACGTTTTGATAATGGTGCCTCCCATAAAGAATGGGGCATCTTATTTTAGCAGCACGTTTTCAAGTTTGTTTGCATCCATCCAATCGCATCCAAGACAATTCTTAATATTCTTTGATGTCCCTTATTTATTTCTTTTTTTTTTCCAAGTCCATCTTCCCACTGCATCAGTAAACATCTAAACCTTCTGTCAAGGCCACTTAATTCCAACAACTGGAAAGTCTCCCCTTTATCAGCACAGAGGCTGCTTTCTTTGTGAGGCCAGAGAGGGTCCCCCAGAAGCCACCTGCTCCTGCATTAATTACTATTCAGAGCCAGCTCTTCATGCACAAAGACTTCAGTCCTTCCGAAAGTTTGCTTGTCACTGTGACTGGATTATCTTGGCATTAAACTGCTGTCCCCTCTGCCTGCCAGTCCTCCAAAGAGATTGTGCTTGAAACTCAAGAGATAAGCTAACAAGTGAGTATCTGTGAGTGTATAGAAGCCGCCTCCACCAAGGCTCCTGGGACACAGGAAAATTCCAATGTGCTGCTTGTTCATTCAAAGAACAGTCCCAGGGCCCCTCCGTGCCTCTAGCCACCAGGAAACCGTGCAAGAGGCTAGGACTGAAGTTAAGCTTTGGAGGTTATTTCACGCTGATGGTTTTTCTAATCTGGGAATGGGAGGGCTGGAGGAGACAAGAGGAAAGTGAAAGTCACTCAGTCGTGTCTGACTCTTTGTGACCCCGTGGACTATAGCCCGCCAGGTTCCTCTGTCCATGGAATTCTCCAGGCAAGAATACTAGAATGGGTTGCCACCCCCTCCTCCAGGGGAGCTTCCTGACCCAGGGATTGAACCTGGGTCTCCTGCCTTGCAGACAGATTCTTTACTGTGTGAGCCACCAGGGAGGCCCAGAGGAGACAGGAGAGAGAAGTTGAGAACTAAACGTGGTTGCTGGTTCCAGGTAGGGAATGAGATTAGTCAGAAATGAAATCTCAAGATCAAGAACAGACTCGGGTTTGATCCCTGGATCAGGAAGATCCCCTGAAGTAGGAAATGTTAACCCGCTCCAATATTCTTGCCTGAAAAATGCCATTGCCAGAGGAGCTTGGCGGGTTACAGTTCATGGAGTCTCGAAGAATCGCTCATGCATAGATGCATAAGAGTGTAAGTGATTGTTTTATTGTTTCTTTTGACATTTTTAATGGTTAAGCAGTAGCGTGAATTATTTTTTTTTTAAAAGGCTGAAAGGATAAACATCCTGCCTGAACCATCCCTATCAGCCTGTCTCCCTTTTCATCCATGCTCTTATGCCACCCATGTCAGATTTTCATCTTCAATGCTATTGCCTATGGGCACAAGTGAGTAGAAAAACATCCAAGAGACTCTCCCTGGTGGTCTAGTGCTTAGGACTCTGTGTTTCTTCTGTAGGTGGTGCAGGTTCGATTCCTGGTGGGAAAACTAAGATCCCATATGCCACGTGGTGAGGCTAAAAAAAAACCTAAAAAACCCTCAAAGCAGTGGGTTCCAATAACTGTGCCACAAACAGAAAGAAAATGGGGGAAAAAAGAGAGACTTAAAAAAAATGAAAAGGTTTTCTTCAAAGCCTCTCAGAATATCTGGTTTATTCTCTTAAGTGCCATGCCTACCTTAGCTATAAAGGAAGCCAGGAAAATGAGGTTCTGACAGGGTAGGGCATCTGGAGGGTGGTAATTAGCTGTCAGAGTTCACACAGGGTGGCCAGGCATGGGGTCAGGAAGGAAGAACATTGACTGCTGTTGGGAGAGTTAGCAAATGTTGGCCACCGCTTTTGGCTTACCCTTGTCCAGAATCCCCTGGAAAACCAGGTCCCTGGGCTCTAATGTGGACTCAATACTCCATTCTGTGTCTATATCCTTGTCCATATCCTTGTTCTTATCCTTGTCCATATCCAGCATTTTGCTCTGATTCCACTCCCTAGGCATTGGAGGTGTAACTGAGCAGGACCTTATCAGACCTTCCCAGAATAGACCCCGACCCATGTCCTCTGCTGTAGACAGAAAACAGTTCTTGTCTTTCATCTATAGAAAACATTTAGGTAAAGAATAAATGTAATCAGAGAAGCTAGACAATGCAGAAAGAAGGAAAACAATTGAGCAAGACAAAAAAGTACTTTAGCCATTAAACAAAATCAAAGACCTTTAGTTCTTCCTCAAGGGCTATAGATAATATACTAAGCTATGTCCTTGGTGCTGTTTTGCAGATACTGAAACCTCCATCAAGAGGAAGAAGTTAACTTTCTGCTGCCCACAAGCATGTAGACCTCAGACCATTGGGACCAAAAAATTGATGATGCTGATTCCCACTTGCCTCACCACCAACCAATCAGAAGAATGTCCATGAGCTGACCACACCCTGCTCCTTGAGCACTAGAAGACTCCTCACTAACCCCTCCAGGGTGGGACACAGTCTAGAAGGCATTAGCCTGCTGTGGCCCCCTTTGCCTGGCAAAGCAATAAAGTTATTTCTTTCTACTTCACCCAAAACTCTGTCTCCAAGATCTAATCAGGCACAGGTGCACAGAGGCTGAAATTCGGATCAGGGACACCGCTCAAAGCTGCAAGCTCATGTTCACGGACTCAGCTGGGACAGCCATTGGCTGTGAGTCCAAGTTTATGTTGTCCTAAACTGTTTTTCATGAGCCAACAAAAGACCCTTCGGTGGACCTTTGGGTTTTAGATAAGATTTTTTTTTTTCACACTGGCAACTCTCCCCTGAAACCACTGATATTCTAAGCTAGTTTTTCAGGAAGTTTGTGGCTTTCTAAGGACCTCAAGAAAAAGAAGAAACATTATCACTTTTTGATTCATCAGCCAAAGCTATCTTCTGCCCCTGACATTCACAATGGACCACTCACTGAAGTTCCACCACCAACATCCCTTGACATTGAACATGGTCCTTTCTTGTCTTCTCCTTCAGAAGCAAATGCAGTATTTCCAGACAGTGGAACAGAAAGTAACACAGGAGATGCTGACATGCTAACTGTATCCCTAAGGATGCTTTGTACTTATGGAGTCAACAGCAAGTTCTGAACACAATGTTAGGGTCCTGGGGGTCTTCCTGGGAAGGGAAAGGGAAGAAGGGGGAGGACCCCCTTTACGTAAAGGGGGTCAATACTATGATGACAAATGGAAATCAAATTTTTGGTAATGGGTACACTGCAGTGTATATAGACGTAAAAATATAATATTGTATACCCATAATGTATAAAATGTTATAAACTGATATTGTATTAGTTGCTCAGTCATGTCCAACTCTTTGCGAACCCATGGACTGTAGCCCACCAGGCTCCTTCATCCATGGGATTCTCCAGGCAAGAGTATTGGAGTGAGTAGCCATTCCTTTCTCCAGATCTTCCTGACCCAGGGATTGAACCCAGGTCTCCTGCATTGCAGGCAGATTCTTTGCTGTCTGAGCCACCCTCAATAGGGGGAAAAAAAAAAAAAAGCACATTTCACTGGATTCTAGGAAGGAGGATAGGAGAGAAGGAGTGAGGCCAGAGGGACTTTGCTCACAGCTGGTCCAGCCACCCTGGCGCCCAGCTTTGCTGCCCACAGCACTGTTGGAAATGCAAACTGGTGTTTGTTTTCTAATCCCCTCGCCCCTTCATCTCCCCTCACCTGGGCCTGCTGTCCACTCAGGAACTGATTACATGCTGTTTTAGGCCCCAGGATGGAATGTTACAGCAGAGGAAAAGGAATCTCTTTGATTGTGAAGATTCCACAGAGGAATGGGGAATCTTCAGAGCACAAGAGCAATGCGTACTGAGAGACGAGTTTCTTGTCTCCGAGGATAGCAAAGGACTTTTTCCACTCGGGGTGGAGGTAGAGGGGAGGGTGGGAAGTGGAGTGAATGTGATGGGAGATGCTTATGGATGTGCAATCTAATGGACCACATTGAGAAGGCCCTTGCTTGATTATGAGGTCAGAGAGGGCTCTTCAGCAGGAGGGTTGGAGGGGTCTCTGGGGACTCCTCCTCACGTGAGTCCCAGACTTCTGAAACATCACATATTGCCCACCACTGGAGCCTAGATTGATGGATTGATTGATACTGATTTTTGCTAATTCCAATTCACCTTTACTTTAAAAAATATTTATTTATTTCCTTGTTTATTTATTTAGCTGCACCAGGTCTTACTTGCAGCATGTGGGATCTTCGTTATGTCACAGGAGATCTTTTGTTTCAGGGTGCAGGCTCTCTAATTGTGGTATGTGGGCTTAACTGTTCTGAGGCTTGTAGAATCTTAATTCCGCAGCTGGGGATTGAATCTGCATCCCCCAGATTGCAAGGTGAATTCTTAACCACTGGAGCACCAGGGAAGTCCCTCTAATTCACCTTTTCTAAATTTTCCCGAAGTGTCAGAGATCATTGCTGACTTCCTTACCATTAATGCAAATGATGGTATATAATCCAGCTACTGAAAAAAGAAACACAAATCAAAAAATAATAAATGTTCCCAGATGCCAACAAAAAGAGGATGAAATAGCTTTATTATTGAATAAGCACTAAACCAGGTTGTGATGTGCATCACAGGGAATTAACTAGAGACACTGCAGAGGCAAAAAGAATCCTCTTTTCTTTCAGTATTTTCTTTCAGTTCAGTTCAGTTTCTCAGTTGTGTTCAACTCTTTGCGACCCCGTGGACTACAGCACACCAGGCCTCCCTGTCCATCACCAACTTCTGGAGTTTATTCAAACTCATGTCCATTGAGTCAGTGATGCCATCCAACCATTTCATCCTCTGTCGTCTCCTTCTCCTCCTGCCTTCAATCTTTCCCAGCATCAGGATCTTTTCTAATGAGTCAGCTCTTCGCATCAGGTGGCCAGAGTATTGGAGTTTCAGCTTTAGTATCAATCCTTCCAATGAATATTTAGGACTGATTTCCTTTAGGATGGACTTGTTTGATCTCTTTACAGTCCGAGGGACTCTCAAGAGTCTTCTCCAACACCATAGTTCTAAAGCATCAATTCTTCAGTGCTCAGCTTTCTTTATAGTCCAGCTCTCATGTCCATACATGACTGCTGGAAAAACCATAGCTTTGACTAGATGGGCCTTTGTTGGTAAAGCAATGTCTCTGCTTTTTAATATGCTGTCTAGGTTGTTCATAGCTTTTCTTCCATGGAGCAAGCATCTTTTAGTTTCATGGCTGTAGTCACCATCTGCAGAGATTTTGGAGCCCCCCAGAATAAAGTCTCTCACTGTTTCCATGTTTCCCCAACTAATTGCCATCTAAACGCCGTGATGGGACCGGATGTTATGATCTTAGTTTTCTGAATGTTGAGTTTTAAGCCAGCTTTTTCACTCTCCTCTTTCACTTTCATCAAGAGGCTCTTTAGTTCTTTTTCACTTTCTGCCATAAGGGTGGTGGCATCTGCATATCTGAGGTTATTGATATTTCTCCCAGCAGTCTTGATTCCAGCTTGTGTTTTATCCAGCCCAGCATTTTGCATGATGTACTCTGCATATAAATGAACAGGGTGACAATACACAGCCTTGATGTACTCCTTTCCCAATTTGGAACCAGTCCATTATTCCATGTCGTCCAGTTCTAACTGTTGCTTCTTGACTTGCATGCAGATTTCTCAGGAGGTGGGTAAGGTGGTCTGGTATTCTCATATATTGGGAAGATTCTATTTGTAAATCCTTGCCCTGTTGATTCGGAGAAGGCAATGGCAACCCACTCCAGTATTCTTGCCTGGAAAATCCCATGGATGGAGGAGCCTGATAGGCTGCAGTCCATGGGGTCGCTAAGAGTCTGACATGACTGAGCAACTTCACTTTCACTCTTCACTTTCATGCATTGGAGAAGGAAATGGCAACCCACTCCAGTGTTCTTGCCTGGAGAATCCCAGGGATGGGGGAGCCTGGTGGGCTGCTGTCTATGGGGTCGCACAGAGTTGGACACGACTGAAGCGACTTATCAGCAGCAGCAGCCCTGTTGATTTGAGACATATGTGCATCAGTAAAAAGACTGAGAAGCAGATCTTCTAAATAAGCCTCTTGCTGGCTTTGCATCCTAAGGATGTCTTTCCTGGAGCCACCTCTTTGGAATGTGTTGACTGAAAAAAACACACACAACCTAAATGCTGAGAGTTATGTTTTATTCAGTGGACACTCTGAGGACTTCAAGGCTGGGTCACATCATCTCAGAAAATGCAGAAAAGCTGTTCTAAAGAGGGAAGAGGAGGAACCAGGATATATAGGGGTTTTAGCAACAGAAGACCAGATAGTTGGAACATCAAAAGATTACTGTCAATCAAAGAAACTCAGACATATCAAGTGAATAATTTTAGTGCTTTTCTATATTTGGGAAGAGGCAAGAGTCTGGGCTCGTTGAAACCATTCTTTCCATATGTACCTTAGCTATGTGCGGCCAGTATCCTGTCCTTTCTCCTCCCCCTGATATCACCACTGGGGGTGGATGCTGTAGTTGACCACTAGATAGTGGGCATCCTGTTTCTATCCTGAGTTCCCTCAGGGCTCACCATCAGAGCAGCTAGAATGTGATGGTTTGAGGTCTGCAATAACCTTTATTTACTAATGTTGCTGTTTTTCAGTCACTCAGTCATATCTGACTCTTTGCGAGCCCATGGACAGCAGGACGCCAGGCTTCCCTGTCCATCACCAGCTCCTGGTGTTTGCTTAAACTCATGTCCATTGAGTCAGTGATGCCATCCAACCATCTCGTCCTCTGTCATCCCCTTCTCCTCCTGCCTGCAATCTTTCCCAGCATCCGGGTCTTTTCCAATGAGTCAGTTCTTTGCATCAGGTGGCCAAAGTATTGGCCCTTCAGTTTTGGCATCAGTCCTTCAGTGGTAGGCAATATTTTTCATTCACAAATAAAAACCTGTAGGAAGTGGTCATTCTATTACTCTGTATCTGTGAGAATTAAAAGATACTTGGCTCCTGGAGGTAACTGCTTACTTCCTGCATAGATACAAGGGGTTTTACGTTTCCTTTGGATAAAGACAACAGGCATGTTATGTGATGGATTGTATCTACCTCGCTATCTGAACAGAAGCGATTCTTTCTGTCTCAGCCATGTCTTCAGCCAACCGTGTGTGCTGCACATCACATTCTGGTTTAGTGCTTATTCAATAATAAAACTATTTCATTCCCTTCTATATTCTGTGCAGAGGTTTTTTTGGAAGGGCCGGAGATTTTTTTGGATTACTTCTTCCACAACAATCAATAAACATCTACTGAATGAATGCTTGACCATCAAAAATGGTTCTCATGCTTCTCAATCAGCAGAATCTAGGAGCCCAAGCCACCTGGAGAATATACTGGGATTTGCCAAAAGCTGCTTCCATCAAACCTGACTCACCGAACAAGCAGAGTGCCACCGATCAATTTTCCAAATGACCATGTTTGTCTGTGCCTTTTAACCTTTGAATCTTAGCTGGACAGTTTCAAGGCAGCATTTAAAAAAAATAATTTTTATTTATTTATTTATTTTTGGCTGTGTTGGGTCTTTGTTGCTACTTGGGCTTTTCTCTAATTTAGCAACTAGGGGTGACTCTCTAGTGGTGGCGCATGAGCTTCTCATTGCTGTTGCTTCTCTTGTTGAAGAGCTCAGGCTCTAGGCACCTGGGTTTCCGTAGTTGCGACTTCTGGGCTCTAGAACACAGGCTCAGTAGTTGTGGAGCAAGGGGTCAGTTACTCCACGGTATGTGGGGTCTCTTCCCAGAACAGGGATCAAACCTATGTCTCCTGAATTGGCAGTCGGATTCCTTACCACTGAGCCACCGCAAGTCCTCAAGGCAGCGTTTTAAGAATAGTTTCACTGGCTTCTGTCTTTGTTCCCCACTGGGCAGGTGTGTTCCCAAATAAGTAGGATCTGTATGAATATTGTATTCTTTTTACAATTAATGAATTAATTAGACTTAGTCGTGGCACGTGGGCACTTAGTTGCAGCATGTGGGATCTAGTTCCCTAATCGGGGATGGAATATGGGCCCCCTGCATTGGGAGTGCAGAATTTTAGCCCCTGGCCCACCAGGGAAGTCCCTGAACATATATGTTGTAACCTGCCTCCTGGTCTCCACCTGCGTCTTTAGCAACTTGGGCGGAAGACGGTGCAACTTTACCATCAAAAGTGGAAGAATCAACTATCAATACATCAAAATGACAGAAAGAAGCATGAAAACCCAGAACCAGCCATCAGCACACAGGATTTCAGCAGGATATATTAAGAGGGAGTCCTGGATCAGCATAAGTGATGTAGAGGGCAAGGCCCCCATCCTATCCATGGGGAGCATGTTGTGTGTGGAGAAATACCCCCATCTACATGCTCCTCAGATTTGGGGGAAGAGCATTACTTTAATTTTGTTTCTTTAACACAGCAACTTCTAATCCATCCTGAGTGAATCATACACATGCACACACTTTATAAAAGAGGAGTCAGAGACACTTAATCCTTTCAATCAGTTACGTTTCCAGCTGACATAGCTCATGGACAGATTTTTCATTTATCTGTTGATTCACTGAAAAGTTAATTTACCAACACTATTATACAAGATCATTCCAAACGACAGTGAAGTAACAGTAAACAAATAAGCCGATGACAATTCTAATTAATTGACAAAGTCATTTCAACACGAATTAGCCTGGATTCTTGTCACCATGTTTGCAGATTCCCATTAGTAATGTATTCTGCCCACATCTGGTCTTTCATTCTTAAGGGGAAAAAAGTGTAAAAATAAAGCTGCATAGAACTAGGATTCTTTTGGGTATGTTTTACATTGAGCATCAACTCAACTTCAAATTCTGTTAGGCCAGGAAATAAATTCAGAAATAAAACACAGCATCTAGTGCACCTTCTTGGTTTTGTTTTGGATGAGATATCTCCCATAAAAGCTTAATCTATGATTAAAGAAACTGCATTGCAAATAAATTACGTGTGTGTGTGTGTGTGTGTGTGTGTGTGTGTGTGTTTTAATGTAGTTGTTTTGTGCTTAGTGTAGAATGAAAAAAAAAAATTCAACCTTAACATCATCTTAAGTTTTTTGAGTTTCCACATAAAATGGGCACTGAACTCTTTAATTTAGCTTTCAGTTCAGTTTAGTCACTCAGTCGTGTCTGACTCTTTGCGACCCCATGAATCCCAGCACGCCAGGCCTCCCTGTCCATCACCAATTCCTGGAGTTTACTTAAATTCATTCCATCGAGTCGGTGATGCCATCCAGCCATCTCATCCTCTGTCGTCCCCTTTTCTTCCTGCCCCCAATCCCTCCCAGCATCAGAGCCTTTTCCAATGGGTCACCTCTTCGCATGAGGTGGCCAGAGTATTGGAGTTTCAGCTTTAGCATCAGTCCTTCCAATGAACACCCAGGACTGATCTCCTTTAGGATGGACTGGTTGGATTTCCTTGCAGTCCAAGGGACTCTCAAGAGTCTTCTCCAACACCACAGTTCAAAAGCATCATTTCTTCGGTGCTCAGCTTTCTTCACAGTCCAACTCTCACACCCATACATGACCACTGGAAAAAACCATATCCTTGACTAGACGGACCTTTGTTGGCAAAGTAATTTAGCTTTTCAAAATGCTAATTTGAGAACACACATCTAGGATCTGATTATTTAAAGGAACTGGAGAATTCTAGGCAAAATCTGACTGTTTCATCCCAGAGGAACAGTGGTTTTTCTGTTAGGTTTTCCTTTGTGTGTGTGTATGCGTGTTTTCTTCAGAATTTTTATTTTTGTTGATTTTTTTTTAGCCAAAGGGGGAAAAATCCCCTGAGGTGAAAGCAGACATTGATGGTAAAATTCAGTCAAGTGTTTCATAGGCACAATGAAGCCAGGGATGGGTGTGTGGCTGGTGGGGATGAGGATTCAGGTCTAAAAATGTTCAAAGAAAAATTAATAATAAAAGCTAGAATTTCCCAACAGGAAATGTGCAACCTGAATGTTTTTGCATGTTCTTTTTGGCATAGGATTGTATTAAAAAATCTATGCATGCCCATTGGTGACCTTGGACTTCATCACAGACAAGGCCATTTATAGAGGACTTTAAATGTAAACTCTCAAGGACTTCATGCACTCAGTCAGGGAGGCACACCCAGAGCATTGTGCGATGCTCATAAAATATTCAGCTATTGTTTTATAACCAGGCTGTAGCTACATAAATTAACATTTATAGATACATCTATAAACATCCTGTAGATAGAACAGTAATCTTGCATGATATTTAGTATGTATGTGTGTTAAAAAAACTTACTTGAGGGAATTCCCTGGTGGTCCAGTGGTTAGGTCTCCACGATCCCACTGCAGGGGTCACAGGCTCAAACCTTGGTAGGGGAACTAAGATCCCACAAACTGCAATACACCCTCCCTCCTGAACAAAACAGTACAATACAAAACACAACAAAAATTTAGTTGAATTCTCACCTCTGTTGGCCATGGAATATATAAAAGCTTACAGAACTTAATGTTAAGCAAATCCATCGATGGCTTAGAGCATCTCTAAAAGCATCACTGACTCCCATTGTGGTCACATTTCTGCCTGTTTGAAGAATCAAGTACTTCTCTGACCTTGATCTGTTACATTCGCAGAAGATCAGGGAGTGCCCTGGTCCCATGACCTCTATCCTGACCTTATTTACCCAATGTCTCCTGTTTCCTGCAGGGAGCAGTCCCTGCCTTTGTTACAAGGGGACCTATTCCCCATTCCCCCATGCGCCTGTGTGCTTGCCTTCCTGCTAAGTGGCTTCAGTCCTGTGGGACTCTTTGAGACCCTATGACAGTAGCCTGCCAGGCTCCTCTGTCTATGGGATTCTCCAGGCAAGAATACTGGAGTGGGTTGTCGTGCCCTCCTCCAAGGGATCTTCCCAACACAGGGATCAAACCAGCCTCTCTTACATCTCCTGCATTGGCAGGTGGGTTCTTTACCACTGGGGCCACCTGGGAAGCCCCCATGTCCCTAACCTCACATTTACTGTTTCCTGCAGACATTGTGGTCAGAGCAGGTCATTAATGATCATCTATTGACAGGTTGCAGCCAATACCCACGTTTTGTTTGACACACACCCTACCACTGTTTTTAATGGGGGATTTCACATTAAAGATGGACTTTTGTGTGTAAATTTAACAAAAAATCAAAATAAGCAGAAGTATACAATAAGCAAGGCTAGTGGCATACTCTTTGAGTCCATGGTCCTTTGACCTGCCATAGAAATATGGTTGAGAATATGTAGTGTAGTTTAATACATTCTTTTATCTTTTACTTAAAATTTTAAAAAATTTTATTAAAGTATAGTTGATTTCGTCTTCCCAGGTGGCCCAGTGGTAAAGAATCCTCCTGCCACTGCAGGAAACCAAGAGATGTGGGTTGGATCCCTGGATCAGCAAGATCCCCTAGAGGAGGAAATGGCAACCCACTCCAGTATTCTTGCCTGGGAAATCCAATAGACAGAGGAGCCTGGAGGGCTACAGTCCATGGGGTCACAAAGAGTTGGACATGACTGAAGCAACTGAGCACCTATATAAAAATGTATTTGTTTATGTTCTTTTTCATATTCTTTTCCATTATGGTTTATCACAGAATGTTGATGCAGTTCCCTGTGCTATACAGGAGGACCCTGCTGTTCATCTATCCTGTATATAATAATTTGCCCCTGCTAATCCCAAGTTCCCATTCCTTCCCTCCCCTCCCCTCTCTCCTCTTTGGCAACCAGAAGTCTGTTTGCTATATCTTTTTACTTTAAAATACATGAAGAAGTTACAGCAAAGGTACAGGGAGGCCTGGGTCCCTTTGGCCCCTTTTCCCGGTGGTCACATCTCTAACTCCAGCACTCAGCCAGCCAGCATTGCAACCCTGTGTGTGGTCAGTTCACTCATTTTTTCCCTTCCACATGGAGAGTCACCCGGACAGTGCCAAAACCAGAATGGGAACTATGCCATCATCACAAAAGTACCCCCTTTCATCGACCTGTTTACAGTCACACCTATCCTCCAGCTCTCCATCATCTCCAACCTTTGTCAGCCACTAATCTGTCCCCATCTCTAAACATTTGTTATTTCAAGAACATCATCTAGGCATGATATATTTAAAGTGATGAAAGAGAAGAACTTACTACCAAGAATACTCTACCCAGAAAGACTTTTGTTCAGATTTGACAGAGAAATCAAAAGCTTTCCAGACAAACAAAAGGTAAGAGAACTCAGCACCACCAAAGAATTTACAGCAAATGCTAAAGAAACTTCTCCAAGCAGGCAACACAAGACAAGGAAAAGACCTACAGTAAATAAACCCCAAACAATTAAGGAAATGGTAATAAGATCACACATATCTATAATTACCCTAAATGTAAATGGATTACATGCATGAACCAAAAGACATAGACAAGCTGGACAGATGAAAACGTGTGCATGAATGTACTTCCACTTACCACATCACTCTACGTAACCTCCCAGATCGTATGTAATTATTTTACACTGTTAGGTTAATCGTGTTTCCATTATGGCTTGCAATTGTAATGATCTTTTATTTTTTGTCTGGCTATTGACTGTGAAAACTGATAAACATCTTCCACTATTGTTAAAAAAAAAAGAATGTCATCAAAATGAATCACTTACGCCGTGACCTTTCAACCTTGGCTATTTTTACATATAATATTTTGAAATCCATCCAAGCTGTATGAATAATCCAGTTCTGTTTAAGACATAGAGAATAGACTTATGGACATGGGGAGAGGAGAGGAGAGGGTGAGATGTATGGAAAGAGTAACATGGAGACTTGCATTACCATATGTAAAATAGATAGCCAACGGGAATTTGCTGTCTGTCTCAGGAAACTCGAACAGGGGCTCTGTCAGCCTAGAGGGGTGGGATGGGGAGGGAGATGGGAGGGAGTTTCAAAAGGGAGGGGATATATGTATACCTATGGTTCATTCATGTTGAGGTTTGACAGAAAACAGCAAAATTCTGTAAAGCAACGATCCTTCTATAAAAAATAAATTAATTTAAAAAGATAATCCAGTTCTGTTTATCGCTGAATAATATTCCATGGAGATTCCCACAGTTTGTTTAAACATTCAACTGGTGAAGGACGTCTGGATTGTTTCCAGTTTTGGCTTTTAGAGATAAGGCTGCCATGGATGACTGTGTAAAGGCTTTTGTGTGGATCAATATGGCTTTAGTCAATAGTTTTCTCCAGTTCCATGCTGAATACGGATGTAATCTTGTTTCTGATGATAACTGTGATGCATGTGCAAATAGGAGATGACTAGGGGAATTCGTTGACTGCAGGCTACTGTTTTTGAAGAAAAATTTTTGATTGGTTATTGATCATTTTATGACCCTTGAGAACTATAGTAGGCTGGCCAATGTCCCTCCAAAGATGTCTATATTTTATTCTCAGGAACCCAGAAATATTTTCACTTACATGGAGAAAGGGACTTTGCAGCTGTAGTTCAGTTAAGGACCTTGAAATCTTTTTTTAACTTGTGACTCCTCCCTGTTTTTTGGCCACACTGTGTGGCTTGTGAAATCTTAGTTCCTAACCAGTGATTGGACTTGTGTCCCCCACAGTGGAAGTGTGGGGTCCTAACCACCGGACCCCCACTGAACTCCTCCAGCTTGTGACCCATTTTTATTAGAAGTTTTTTCACATTGCATTTCTCCACTGATTTGGAGGTACCATAATGAGTCAGATAAATGCACACGCACACACTCACACACATACATGAAGTTTGAATTTCTTATTATTTTAATGATTCAGTTAATTTATATTATAACTCCTTTTAGAATGTTCTCACATTTTTGGAAGTATTCTCTTGTGTGCAGTTTAATTAATTCTTGCTCACGAAGGATTGGTCCCTGATGTGTGGTAAGAATGGTAAGAACACTTCTTTTTCTCTTACTGTACAAACACTTAATGTGAAATCTACCCTCTTAAAATTTTAAGTGCACAGTGTAGAATTAACTATAGGTGCAATGTTGTACAACAGATCTCTATAATCTATCCACCTTTCATTATGGATGGTGTATACCTGTTGAACACCAACTTTCAGCAAATCTCAGCCTGAGTTCAATTGCAAATGGCCTCATCTGGAGAGGTGTCAGTCCTCTTAGAAATAACCAGGAGGCAGAGGATTTGAATAGATAAGAAACACAACTCTGTAACATGGAAACTTTCATTTCCATATATAAAATAGATAGCCAATGGGTATTTGCTATATGACTCATGGAACTCAAACCTGGGCTCTGTAACAACCTACAGAGGTGGGATGGAGGGAAGTGGGAGGGAGGTTCAAGAGGGAGGGGACACATATATACCTATGGCTGATTCATGTTGATGTTTGACAGAAACCAACACAATTCTGTAAAGCAACTATCCTTCAATTGAATAAGAAAGAAAGAAAGAAAGAAACAGAGCTCTTCAGATGCTAGAATTAACACGGAGGTGCCAAGTTGGCACACAAGGTCATTTTTTGGCCTTGGGAGTTGTCAGTGGCTGCATCTGGCATTGAACTAAGACTTTCTCATCCTCCCACAATGACCCCATTTTCAGCTGGCTGCTGTACCCAGAGGGTGGACAAGAAGACCCTCCAGTAGCTTTCTAAGTCCCATCGACTTGGACTGGCTCCAGATAATAGGGGTCATTTACTTGGTCTGACTCCGGATAATAGGGGTCACTGATCATTTCCTGCAAATGTCAGACAGGCAGCGTGGGCCCAGGGCTCCGGGTCTGTGATGGAGACCCTTCTAACAGAGGGAAGATCGCAGTAGCACAGAACAGCAAGAGCAACAACTAACATTTCCTGAAGCTTGAATAAGCTGGCCACTCCTGAAATCTCTTTCAGTGTTTTCCACGTACACAAAAGCCTGCCATGATGTTGTAAAAATTCAAACTGACCGACGGTGAGCAGACAGCTGGAGCCAATCCCAAATCAAGTTAGCTCTGAATTCGTTTCATGCTGAGCCTGTTAACATAGGGTGTTAATACATTTTGACTCATTCAAACCTGCCCAGCCTCCCAGGAGGTGGGTGATTTTATTACTCCTGCTTTATAGCAGAGGAAACAGGCACAGAATGGTTAATAACTTGTAGAGAGTTGCACAGCTCGGGAGCCAGGCAGCAGGATTAAATTCAAACAACCTCTGCTACTGTGCTGTCTCATATGAATTGCAGTGCATAGCATATGAAAAAAATGTGAAAGTGTTAGTTGCTCAGTTATGTCCGGCTCTTTTCAACCCCATGGACTGTAGCCCAACAGGCTCCTCTGTCCATGGGAATTCTCCAGGCAAGAATACTGGTGTGGGTAGCCATTCCTTTTTCAAGGGGATCTTCCCAACCCAGGGATTGAACCTGAGTCTCCTGCATTGCAGGCGGATTCTTTACTGGCTAAGCCACCAGGGAAGCCCAGAATGCTATGCCCACAGCATCATGTGGACAGGCAAGCACAGCCTCTACAGATGGACTGTGATGGTTACAGAATCATAGCCTGATGCCTGTACCGATATTCCCAGTACTGTCTACCCCAAAGTACCAACCTCTGGAAACATTTCTTTTTTTTAATTGAGGCTGGGATTTTCTGGCATTGTTGACTTAAAAAATATCAACAACCTAAAAGTTGAGAGTCAGACATGACTGAGCGACTAAACTGAACTGAAAAGTTGGCAGTTGTGTTTTATTCAATGGGCATTTTTAGGACTGCAAGCCCTGAAGACCGCATCTCAAGTGACCCTGAGAAAACTGCTCTGGGGAGGTGAGGGGAGGAGCCAGGTTGTATAGAAGTTTTGCAACAAAGTGCAGCTAGTCTGAACATCAAAAATCATTGTGAAATAAGGAAAACCAGGTATCCCAAGTTAAGGAATTTGGTGCTTTTCCAGTTGCAAGAGTCTGGGCTCACTGAAATCATTCTTTCATATGTATCTCAGCTATCTGGGTCCAGTACCCTGTGTTTTTCACAGCCTGAGCTCTCTTGAGGCTCACCATAGGAAGTGGCTGTAGAATAATGGCTGCCAGATTGCAGGTATTCTTCTGTATTCTTCTCCTTCCTGAGTCCCCCTAGGGCTCACCAGCTCACAGTGGAGGACTGGAATCACTGATGACTGACATCTTTGTTTATTGATATGGCAGGAAACATTCTATTTCTCAGCATCTCAGCCCCCAACATTCCTGATTCTTTGGAGTCTGACACCCAAAGCAAAGATTAGATAAAGGATCCAAAGGCATTTAGATAGGCACCAAGGACCCTGAGACTTTCTACTTTCCTCTAGTTTCAAGTTTATTACATTTCCTTCATCGGGAGCTTTTCCAATGTTGGAATTGTTTTGAAGGTGCTCATCTTTCCATTTCGATGGAGAGTTATCCATGGAAGAGTTTCTGGTCTCGGGGAGGGCTGATGGAGGAGTCCTTCAAAAGACCTTGAGGAGTGAGGTGGAAGGATTCAAAGAGATGAGGCAGGGCTTACATTGGATTTACCTGTACAATAGTCAGGACTCATCTTTGGTCCACTGCTGAGAGCATTCTCACCTCAGAAGGGTCACTGTGTGGGATCCTGTGGAGTCTGGAAAGCATACGGTTATCCCCTTGACTTGACTCTGAGTGATCGCAGCAGGGGCTGCAGCAGACAGTTGTGCAGGTTGGTCACTGCACAAGGGTGCTCAGCTCAAGGGATGCTGCTGCGCTGCTAAGTCGCTTCAGTTGTGTCCAACTCTGTGCGACCCCATAGACGGCAGCCCACCAGGCCCTGCTGTCCCTGGGATTCTCCAGGCAAGAACACTGGAGTGGGTTGCCATTTCCTCCTCCAATGCATCAAAGTGAAAATTGAAAGTGAAGTCGCTCAGTCGTGTCCGACCCTCAGCGACCCCATGGATTGCAGCCCACCAGGCTCCTCTGTCCATAGGATTTTCCAGGCAAGAGTACTGAAGTGGGGTGCCATTGCCTTCTCCAGCTCAAGGGATGAGAGGAACCTAAACGCTGCTTGTGCTAGAGTAGTCAAACAAAAGGCTTAGGCTTAAGCTGAGTCCATTCTTTAGAGTAGCTTTACCAATTTGCTACAAAGCACTGTTGTCCCCAAGCTAAGTAATTTTGGGTCCATAAGCTCCCAGAGACAGTATCTTTTAAATTCAAACAAAGGTTCCATATGGCCTGGTGGTAGCCTCTGCTCAGAACTAGTAGGCTCCAAGGACCTGATGACCTGTTACTGAGACAGCAGCTGCTAAAACTGAGCAGGACCCTGTGGGGCTCCTAGGCACAAAAGCTTTTCTGTGTCCCCCTTTCTCATTTGTAGAAAATAGGCCTCATTCAGACTCCATGACCTTCTCTGAGTTCCAAAGGATAGGTTCAAATATTTGCTAATCAGAGGGGATGCAGACACAAGGGAGGAGCAGTCAAGAGAAGCTATAGTGCAACCTAGGAGCAGGGTCCTGGTGCCTCCTCAAAGGATAAAATAACAATATCTTTGAGCTGTTTTGCAGATATTGAAACCCCCACCAGGTAGAAGAAGTTAACTGCATGTCATCCACAAGCACAGAGAACCTAGATCTGTTGAAACCAGAAAGTTGATGATGCAAACTCCCATTTACCTCACCACCAACCAATCAGAAGAATGTCCACGAACGGACCATGCCCTCTTTGAACCATTGCTATAAGAGTTCTCACTATCCCCTCCAGCAGTGGACACACAGTTTTGAGGGCACCAGCTTGCTGTGGCCTCCTTTGCCTGACAAAGCAATAAAGCTATTCTTGTCTACTTCACCCAAAACTCTGTCCCTGAGATTCAACTCAGTACCCATGTACAGAGGCTGAATTTCTTACAGGTATCTAAGATATGCAGGGGAGGAGAGCCTTGTGGACTCAGGCGAGGTCAACCTTGAAGTTGACTGAGAGACATTGTGTAACTCGGGGTGAGGGATCCCCAGTAATAGCTGATTGTAAATATTCCACCAATTCAGCATAATGGGCTCTTTTATACCTACATGTTCGGTCGTGTTTGATTCTTGGTGATCCCATGGACTGTGACCTGCCAGGCTCCTCTGTCCATGGGATTTTCCAGGTAAGAATACTGGAGTGGGTTGCAATTTACTTCTCTAGGGGATCTTCCCAACCCAGGGATTGAACTCATGTTCTTAGTATCTCCTTCATTGGCAGGTGGATTCTTTACCACTGAGCCACCTGGGAAGCCCCATAATGGGCTCTTAGTGTTGGATTTAAGTCAACTTGGGGAAAATTAACAATTATAATCTTTCACTCATAATCAAATGTATGGCTTGAAATTCATACCCACTACTCTGAGAAGAAAATAAAATTTGTCTCCTTGAGTTGGTAACAAATGAAACTTGCAAACAAGAAAAAGTCAGAAGGTCAGCATTTAAAAGACTCAGAGCTGTGCTGTCCAACACAGCAGCCACGAGATGGTCTGAATGGAATGTGCTAGTAAGATGTATAAAATATGCACAGGATTTCCAAAACTTGGATGAAAAAAATCTAAAATATCTCACTAGTAACTTGTGCGTTGATGATACTCTGAAATCATATTTTGGATCTCTGGTGAAATAAAAAATATTGTTCAAGTTAGGTTGATCTGTTTCTTTTTACTGGTTTTATATGTAGCCACATTTAATGTGGAATGATTACAATTTCCTAGGTGGCTAGCATTCGATCTGTTTTGGACAGGGATGAATTAGAGAATTAAAGAAAACATGGGACTTGCCTGGTGGTCCAGTGGCTAAGACTCTGAACTCCTAATTCAAGGGGCCCAGGTTCCATCCCTGGTAAGGGAACTAGATGCTTCAGCTAAGAGCTCACATGCTGCCACTAAAGAGCCTGCCTGCTGCAACAAAAATCAAAGACCCCTTGTGCCAGAACTGAAACTTGGCGCGGCCAAAATAAATAAATAAATAAGTAAATATTTTAAAAAAGAAACAGGTGTTAGGGGCCAGAGGGGAGGAAATAGGAAATTTTTCTGGAGGCCCTTTGCATGAATGCACTTTGGGAAAACCCCAGGGATGTGGTCAGGTGGAGGGCTGGATCCATCTTTGATTGACGGACCCTGCATTTGCTTAGGTTCAGGCTCACCTTCCAGGCACATTCCATGTCCTCCAAGGTGACAGACAGAGACCTGCCTCTACCTCAGGGAAGATGTTTTTGGGACATAGTGATAAATAAGTGAGCTCTGGACTTGGGTTGTCTTCTTCAGCCTCAAAGGGTGGCTCCCGTTCTTTGGTTCATGGCCCCCTCTACCCATCTGCAAAGGCAGTGACGTCACATCCTTGTGCCTTTCTTCCATAGCTATGTCTCCCCTGACATCTCCTTCCTCTTAAGGACAACTGTGGACCCGCCTGGGCTGCTCCAGGATCATCTCCCTTGGGCAAAGTCAGCTGATCCCCAACCTTAATCCCCTCTTTGGAACTTTAATGCTCCTCTGCCACTTAACCCGACATACTCATAGGTTTCAAGGATTAGTACATGGGTATAGACCGCTGAGTCCAGGAGTGGAGAGCATCAGTCTACCTACCATAGGCTCTGCCAGGAATTAAGGTAATATTTCTTCTACCAGCTTGAATCTTTTGTCTCAACTTGTTCAGAAGTCAGATTAAAGAGAAAAGGGCCACTTGAACATCTCGGAGGCTCCAACAAAGATGAATCATGGCAGCCACACTCTGATGGATCTGTGGATGTAAAAAATGCACAATGTGAGAGTTTTGAGTTAAGTTTTATTGGGGACAAAATGAGGACTATAGCCCAGGAGACAGCATCTCAGATAGCCTTGAGAAACTGCTCTGGGGAAAGGTCAATATATATGTGATTTTGTTGACAGGGACTACATGCAATCAAGCACATATTTTTTGCAGAAGATTTCTGATGGTATCATGAAGTTTACTATCATGAAAAACAGCTGTCACCATGAAGAATATTAATGCTTTTCTAGATATGAGGAGATGTAAGAATTGGGCTCAAAAAATCTGCTCCTGGAAATATCTGTCTGAAGACCTTTCCTGCCAGGTTTTCCCAGAGCATAGAATGCCCCATCTCTGCTCTCCACCCTGAACTCCTTTCAAGGGGGTTTGAAAATCAGCAATTGCAGCAGCACTTGATTTAATTCCTGTAGAGGTAGATGGCAAGTGCTCATGGCAAGTGCCAATTTGTAGCTGACAGATCCCAAACTTCAGGTTGAGGAATCTGAGCTTCCCCTGTCCCTGGGCTCTCCCATGGCGTCTTACACAGGGCAAGACATTAACCAGTATTTCCAGTAGTTAATGATGGTGGTGAAGTCTTACAAGCAAGAGAGTCCCAATGGGTGGACCTGCAGAATGAGCTTAGAACAAGACTCCAGGAGCCCAGGAATCTGCCTCCCTTCTCTCATTGTTCAGAGGATGCTGCTAACACTTGAATCTGGAATCTTACAAAGGTAAGGTGCGAGGGAATTGCCTGATTAAGTAAATAAAACGAAGACGCTCCTCCTTCTGTTGTAGACAATGGTGCGCTCAAGATAAACAAAGCCCAGTGCCAATCATGGCTTATTTCCCCCAAGCAGAACTTTGTTTTTAGCTTGAGTCAAAAATAGATTTCCATTTACAAGTACTTTCCTGTCAATAAAAATCCATTTTCTCATGCGTTTGCCTCTCGTCCAATGCCACACGTGGATTCTAAAAGAAAAGAATGTTCTGCTTAAAAATAGCAGCGTCTTCCTCTATGCTTCTCTCTTCTTCTCCCTGCGCTGCCTCATTTTCTGTTTGCAGACGTGTTCATTCCCTCCTGTGTCTTTTCTGTGAGCAAACCTCATTTGCTGGGGTGGGGTGGGGGGCTTTGTTTTGAGTAATGAGGAGCTTCCAGATTCCACAGGAGCTGCAGAAAGTGCCAAATATGTTGGGTGTTTTGGATGCTGAAGAACAGCAAGGATGCTCAGCAGGACAGTGATGGATGGGTACTCTTGGGGTCTCCAAGCAGGACCAACCCACCTGAACTGCCAGTACCAGGAACAACAACAAGGAAAGCCAGCTACAAGGCAAAGAAAGGGACTCATGCTCTCATAATTTTTTCCGCCAAGGCAGAAGGGATGCTGCATTTTGGAATTTTCACACGTGTTGTTTCTTCAAAGGAAAGTGTGGGTCCTGGTCGGCTTCACAGGTGAAACAGAACTGGCCTCTTTCTCCTTCCAGATCTCGGGTGGGTTCCTTGAGAGCCTTGGACCTTGGGATGCTCAGCTCTAACTCGCTGGGCACATTAAACACATCAAATTGAATATGAGGTGGATAAATCAAATTTCTAGATTTGTATTCATTCCCCTGATGCAGAAGTAACACCAAGAGCTTCCACCAAAAAAGGTCCACCGACAAAGATCCATCCAGTCAAAGCTATGGTTTTTCCAGTAGTCATGTATGGATGTGAGAGGTTTGACTATAAAGAAAGCTGAGGGCTGAAGAATTAGTGCTTTTGAAATGTGGTGTTGGAGAAGACTCTCCAGAGTCCCTTGGACTGCTAGGAGGTCAAATCAGTCAATCCTAAAAGAAATCAGTCCTGAATATTCATTGAAAGAACTGATGCTGAAGAGGAAGCTCCAATACTTTGGCCACTTGATGCAAAGAACTGACTCATTGGAAAAGACCCTGATGCTGAGAAAGGTTGAAGGCAGGAGGAAAAGGGGAAGACAGAGGATGAGATGGTTGGATAGCATCACAGACTCCATGGACATGAGTTTGAGCAAGCTCTGGGAGCTGGTGAGGGACAGGGAGGCCTGGTGTACTGCAGTCCATGGGGTCACAAAAAGTCAGACACGGCTGAGCGACTGAACTGAACTGAAGTGACACTGATGCAGTCACATACATGTTTGCTGAGCTATTGGCTTTCTCCTGTGTTATCTCTCTGGCCCTCGGATGGTATTCAGGATAGTCATTGGCAAATGGTTTTTCTGGGGTTCTTTGATCTGTGTTTTAAAAGCATTTATTTATTTGGCTGCGTTGGGTCTTAATTGTGGAGTGTGGACTCTTTGTTGTGGTACACAGGCTTCTCTTCAGTTGAGGCACTTAGGTTCAATAGTTGTGGCACACAGACTTAGTTGTCCCATGGCATGCGGGACCTTAATTCCCCTGCCAGGAACTTAATCCTTGTCTCCCGCCTTGGAAGGCAAATTCTTAACCACCGGACCACTAGGGAGGTCCCAGTTAATGGTCTTTTGGATCAGGGGTCTTGTTTTGAATATTTTTTGACTTGCCTTTAGTCATGAGTTTTATAATGATCTTTGCATGTGCATGTGCTAAGTTGCTTCAGTCACGTCTGACTGTTTGACACCCTATGTACCATAGTCCACTAGGCTCCACTCTCCGTGAGATTCTCCAGGAAAGACTACTGAGGTGTGTTGCCATGTTCTCCTCCCGGGTATCTTCCCAACTCAGCGGTCAGACCCGAGTCTCCTGCATCTCCTGCATTGAAGGTGGATTCTTTACCCACCGGACCACCAGGGAAGACCTTATAACGGCCTATATTATTTCCAAATTGTGAAGGGCTACCTAGGCAAAGATTTACTCATGCAGACAAAGAATTACAGAGGCTACAAGAAATGCATTTTTGTCACCAAGGAACTAAAGGAAAAATGTATTAGTTGGGATTCTTGGTTTTGAGAAAAGGGAATTGCTAATTAACGCTGTTTAAGCACACATAGATCTTCACTGACGCTCAAACCAGTTTTTCTCCCTCTGTATCTTGACTGTTCTCTTCTGTCTGTGGATTCCATTCTTGCTGGGGCATTCCCCTTTAATTTATTCATAAGAACTACAGTAAGCCCAGAAGTAAGATTTCCTTATTTTCCTCCATCCTATCAATTCTATCAAAGCCTTGGAATTGAGGTTCTTTGCCTATGATTGCCATATATATCTGTCCTTGAATCAATCAAAGTGGCCAGGAAGTGACTAATGATGGGTTGGGTATATGCATATATCTGCTCCTGGCACCAGACAGTGAGTGAAGTATGGTAGGTGGGGAAACCAGGTCCATCCTGATCATACATGCTGAGAAATACATACTTTGACAGATAGCACAGCACATAAATATAGAAAGAAATGAGCATAAAAACACATGGCTCCGTAAAAGCCAATATGACAGTCTCTGCTCTCAGGAACTTAAAGTCTTTGAGGGAATGCATGAAAGTACAAGGTTCCCTGTGGTAAGACGCATACCAAGAGCTAAAGGAGATAGTGAGTAGTATTGGGGTATGTTTCAGTTAGCATGATTTCAAAAACAAGCAATGAAATACTAAAGTAAAAGTATCAGAAACAATAGGGCTTGTTATGATTTTATTTGATAAGAATCTAAGAGGGAGGCAGTCCCAGAAATAGTGTGATGGCCCAAGCGCATCATTGAGGATCCAGTCTACTTCCATTCTTTTACTCAATATTTATCATCATATTGTTTGTTTCTTTTTCATTCTGAAGTTTCTGTCCTCATAGTTGCAAGATGGCTGCCATAGCCCCAGACATCACATTTTCACAAAGCATCATTTAAAACTAGGAAGAACAGGGAGTGGATAAAAGAATTTCTTACACATGTCTTTCATTACATCAGGGAAGAAAATCTTTCTCAAAAGTAATAGGAAACTGTCCTGTTATATCACCTTGATCAGAATTTGTCTTATGGACCAATATTTATAGAGAAAGCTAGGAAAATACATCTGACATTTCAGTCTCTGTAATGGATGGTGGCTTTGCCCAGCAGGAGAAAAGGGGAAATGATAAGTTCATGGATAAGAGAAAAACTCCAGAAAAGGAAGAGTTTCATAGTAGTGTGACTGGAGAGCTCAGTATTTAAAGAAATGCTCAGGGAATTTATAAAAGAGGTACACAAGAAAGGAAAACAACAGTAAAGGAAGGAAATCAGTGAGTGCAAGTGTACCTAAGGAAAGTCAAGCTTAAGGAAAAAAATTGTCCATCAACCATGGAAGAATATTGGAGCAGAAGAATATAAGCATGGAGAAGTCAGTCTGAGTAAGATCAAGGTCAACTTCAACTAGAATCCCAGAGTTCACTATGTAGGCGAGAGGTGGATGGGTCCTATCCCATATAGAATTTTCATGTATGAAATCTGGCCACTAGCTGTGTTTCATTTGTCTTGTATTTTGGCAGGGGGCAATATACCATTGACAACATTTAACAATTGAGAAAGGCTTCCCTGGTGGTTAAGAATCCCTATTCCAATTCTGAACACACAGGTTCGATCCCTGGTCCAGAAACTAAGATCCCATATGCTGCAGGGCAGCTAGGCTTGTGCACTGCAACTGAGAGCCTATGCACCCTAACGAAGACCAGTGTGCCAAAACAAAAAATAAACTTCTAAAAACTTAAAAAGAAACAACTGAGAGCCAGAGTCTTATCTTCTCTAGAAAAACTGGAAGATCTGCCAACGTTGTGCCCAGCCCTTCCAGACAGCAGCTGCCATTCATCTCCATTGGATGGGGAACGCTCATCCCAGTTTCCCAGAGATCCCCTCATCCAGCCTTGCTCCTTTGTGGTCCCTGCTTGTCCTGTGAAGGCATTAGGAGTGTGTCCTCAGATGAGGCAAAAGTGGCAGGTGTCTGCCACCCTCAAGTAAAGTTCCAGAAGACAGCTTGTCTTGAGGTAGTTTAGTTAGGGGTCACATGTGCAGGTTCCAAAATGGCGCCAGGAAAACTGCAGGGTCACGCATCTCTCAGGCATCTTCTCGCCGTTCCCTCCATTGGTTCAGGCACTGACTTCCCAGGAATCCAGAGGTTCGATCCCAGTTTAACTCAGTACCAGTCAGAACCATGAGACTTGTGTTGTTCTTAGATTCTGTTGCTTTCATATCTTTGGATAATACTGTAAATGTGCTCATTTTAAATGTCTTTAGGTGAATCCCTTGAGGATACAAGTAGATGTCACTTCCTCACCCCACTCCCACCCCTGCAAACAAACAAACAAATAAACCAAAAAAAAAAAAAGGTGAATTCAACCAACTCTTCCAGCCATCAGCTCACGCTGCTGCTCATGATGTGGGGATTGAAGGCACTTCTGGGCTCAGAGACCTACCTGTTGCCAGGATGTATATGTGGGATGTGGTTTTACCTTGAATCTCAGATTCCTCTGAGGATGTACATGTCCTGCGTGGATTGTAAGCTTTGCTCCTGAATTACATTTATAAATCATTTGCCATGAATATCAGCTGTCTCTGTTTAATGGGATGAGGCTTTCGAACTGTAGTGCTGGAGAAGACTCTTGAGAGTCCCTTGGACAGCAAGGCGATCAAACCAGTCAATCCTAAAGAAAATCAACCATGAATATTCACTGAAGCGCCTGATGCTGAAGCTCTGATACTTTGGCCACCTGATGCGAAGATCTGACTCATTGGAAGAGACCCTGATCCTGGGAAAGATTGAGGACAGGAGGTGAAGGGGGCAACAGGCGATGAGAGAGTTGGATGGCATCACTGACTCAATGGACATGAGCTTGAGCAAATTCAACTCTGGGAGATAGTGAAGGACAGGGAAGCCTGGCGTGCTGCAGTCCACGGGGTCACAAAGAGTAGGACATGACTGAGTGACTGATCAACAATTTTTTTGATGCAATCATTCAACATCTATAATTATTCAGCATCTACAAAGGTCAGCAGTTCTCTTGGTCAGCCCATTTTTAAATCAACTTCTATCAAGTCATTGTTTAGTCTTGATTCTTTTACATCTATCAGCTCCTTCAAATATTCTGAGCATGGACTCTCTTTGTTTTATGCCACAGTCCCCAAGACAACTGAATAATCCCTGTATACTGAGTCTCCATTTAAAATAGGGCTCAGTGAATATCAAGGATTGATATTATTAATAGTAAATTCCTTATTATTTCACTAAACAAAAATTTATTAGACATTACCCTCCTACCAGACCCTATAGGTGAGAGGGGGATAGAAAAACGCAGTTTATTCAAAAAGAACAATTGATTCAGACCAAGGTTGACTCCCCCCAGGTTCTACCTCCCACAGGGATGTAGAGGGATGTTGAGGGAAGGGTAAGGTAATTTCTTCTTGAAGTCTTCTGAGCAGCGCCTAGCCTGAGCATCAGGACTTTCCCTCTCATACTTTCAGTTGTGAAGTTCAATGACTTCTAATTGATTGTTATGTTTTTTTCAGCTGATAATTGAAATGAGGCTGGTTCACCTTGGGGAAAACACACACCCACGCTACAGGATGCTGCCACCAGGTGGCGATGCATGCCTTCATCAGGCTGCTTAAACCTCCAGCCCTTCTCCAGATTCCTCCTGTTAACGATTAGGCGTATCAATAATATTAGGGCTATTTTATTAATAATATTGGAACTAGAAGGGCAATTTTTACTGCAGTTTTCCATTTTACCGGTGTTCTTAAACAGATAATCCTATTTAATCTTCACGACAACTTTGTGTCATGTTAGCTGCATTTTGCCAGCAAGGGGACAGAAGTTGAGAAAGGTTGATTGATTTGCTTGAGGCCACAGAAATCGAATAGTGGAGTTAATGCCACTGTTTAGAGTTTTCAGATTGTCCCTAACTTCCAACATTTTAATTATTAATCAATTAATTATCCTTTATATAAGTGGTGGTGGTTGGTGGTTTAGTTGCTAAGTCGTGTCCGACTTTTGCAACCCCATGAACTGGGAACCTACCAGGCTCCTCTGTCCATGGGGATTCTCCAGGCAAGAATGCTGGAGTGGGTTGCCATTTCCTTCTCCAGGGGATCTTCCTGACCCAGGAATCGAACCCAGGTCTCCTGCATTGCAGGCAGATTCTTTACCAACTGAGCTGTAAAGGAACCCCTTTATATAAGTAGTGGACCTGAATTGCCCTGAAGCTGTATGTTTCAGATTATAGAGACAAATCTTTGCAGAGAAAGAAAACAAAGAAAGGCTTGTAGAGATTAGGACATTTTATTGGTTGGATTATGTGCCCAAGAAAGGGGCCTCAGCACCTCTGAATGGGACCTTATTTGGAAACAAGGTACCTGCAGAAGATCAGGTTAAAATGAGGTCACAAGGGCAGGCCTCGTCCAATATGACTGGTGTCCTTATGAAAAGGGAAATTTGGATGCAGAGACAAATAGCCACACAGGAGGAAGGCCACATGAAGACTAGGTTTGTGCTGCTGCAAGTGAAAAATCTACTAGAAGCTAGGAGGGCAGCCTGAGACATGCCCTTCCCCAGTGCCTTCAGGGGCAGCACAGCCCTGTGGACACCTTGAGTTTGGACTTGTAGCCTCCAGAACAGTAAGAGAATAAATTCCTGTTGTTCTAAGTCACCTTTGTTACATCAGCTCTGGAAAGCAAATACAGTACCTTTGTCCTTAATTTTTGTTTTGTTCTCTGTTAATGGCCTCACAGATGCAGGCAGGCTAAGTTGCTTCAGTCGTGTCTGACTCTTTGCGACCCCATGGACTGTTGCCTGTCAGGCTCCTCTGTCCATGGGGTTCTCCAGGCAAGAATACTGGAGTGGATTGCCATGCCCTCCTCCAGAGAATCTTTCCCACCCAGGGATGGAACCCTCATCTCTTATGTCTTCTGCACTGACAAGCAGGGTCTTTACCACTGGCACCATCTGGGGATGAAAGATTTTATTTCCACTGTGTCTTGTACCTCCGGGTTCTGGGGGTCTCTCCACCTGTGCACACCTGCTTCACCCACACCTTGGGGCATCATGTCAATATGGTCCCCACAGATCCAGGGAGCATGGTTGCTTCTGCTTCCGTGGGCGGAGCAGGAACCACACCTCCCAGGAAGCTGTACATGTAATAGCTCTGAGCTTACGTGGGCTGAAGAATTGTCAGGGGCAAAGCATAGGGAACCCTGGCTTTCTAAAGCCCTGCTCCAATTTCCTGTCTCTCTTCTGCACAGATGAAGTGAGAGAGAGAAAAAAGAGGGGTTAAGATGGCGTGTGTGCTCCGTGATTCTTTGCAACCCCATGGACTGTAACACACCAGGCTCCTCTGTCCATGGGATTTTTCAGGCAAGAATACTGGAGTGGGTTGCCATTTCCTCCTGCAGGGGATCTTCCTCACCCGGGGATCAACCTGCCTCTTCTGCCTGTCCTGAATTGGCAGGTGGATTCTTTGTCACCAAGGAGGCCATAGTTAAGATGGACCTGTGCTTAAAATACACATGCTCCTCCATGATCTGTTTGCCACACAGGAGAGAGGTGATTTCCCCGTCTTCTTAGAGAAGAAAGGACTTTTCTCCTCCCAATCAGTGTCCAAGTGCTTAACTATTGTACATCCCTTGACACTTATATACGATGTCCCTGCTTCAGACATTCTAGCAGGGCCTTTATTTCTCAAGAAGCTTCTACAATCTGATCACATTAACATCTTTTAAAAATATTCATTTTTATTTATTTGGCTGTACCAAGTCTTAGGTGCAGCATTTGGGATCTAGTTCCCTAGCCAGGGACTGAACCTGGGTCCCCTGCATTGGTAGCATGGAGTCTTAGCCATTGGACCATCAGGGAAGTCCTACATTAGCTTCTTAGGCTGCAGTCACAAATGACCACAAACTGGGGTCTTAAAACAACATGAATTTTTTTTTCTCACTGTTCTAGAGTCTTGATGTTTGCAATTAAGACATTGGCAGGCCATGCTCCCTCTGCAGGATCTAGAAAAGAATCTTTCCTGCCTCTCCCAGCCTCTGGGGGCTCCTGGTGTTCCTTGGCTTGTGGCTGCATCCTTGCCTCCCACGTCTGCCTCCATCATCACATGGCCATCGCTCTGGGTTTTCTCTTCATATAAAATGAATACACTGGTACTGGATCTAGGACCCACTCCAGTATTCCTGCCTGAAAAATCCCATGGACGGAGGAGCCTGGCAGACTACAGCCCATGGGGTCACAAAGAGCTGGACAGGACTGAATGGCTAAGCAGCAGAAGTCCACTATATTCATGCTTACTGATCACATCTGCAAAGTCTCTATTTCAAATAAGATCACATTGTGGCATTACTGGTGACGTGAGATTTGGGTGGCCACTGTTCAGTTCGGTGCACGGATTACAAAACGCAGAGTCAAAGGGTTAGTCCCAGAAAAAGGCTACTGTGGAATTTCCAGCATGACATCCTCGAAACAAAAAGTATGAGAGAAGCTTTTATGAAATACCTTTAAAGTAATTTAATTTAAAGTCATTTAAATTTCCTGGCTATTATCTAAGTATTTATCTAAACTCCTCTTGAGTCTATTTCTAATTTTAGTGGCATCGATTAAAGACAATGAGATCCATATAATTACTATACCCGGGGGAAAGCTGTTCCTTGCTTTTATCTTGGCTCCCCGTGAAAGACACTAAAATGTTTCCTTAATAGATCATCCCCAGAATTTTCCTCTCTTCCTTCCTCCCCCATCTCTCCCTTCCCCTCCTCCCATCTTTCCTTCCTTCCTTTATGCTTGTCTTCTTTGCTTTATTTAAACAACCAAAAAAAAGTAACTTTTTTACAGCCAGATGGAATTTCTTTCTTCACAGCTTTTTTGTTCCTGTTCTATGTTCCCCTTGAATTGTACAAACAAATAAATTATTTCAAGTTGATATTTTGCCTATTAAGAAGGAAAGCATGGAACATATTTTTCTACTTGTCAAAAGTATCATTTTAAATGTCTAGGCAGCTAGAGAATAAATATCACTTGGTATGAATAACTAATCAGTTCTTAAAAGGAAACCTCATCTAATTTGCTGAATCAGTTCTGAATCCTTAAACACTGAGTGCCCTTATATGTAAAAAATGCATTTTCTTTTTTTGGTAAATGTAAAATCGCTTTTTTTTTTTTTTTTACCCTCTTAGTATCTTCTTTGACCTAATCATACAATTTGTTTAAAGGCTAGCTGTTTCTGGGAGCTTTCATCCAAGAACACAACTTTTTCTCCCATGCTCTCTATCGAGTTAATGATGCTACTCTTTTGAGGCCCAGTAAGGAGACTATTGTGATTTACATGTTTCATCCAAGATCCCAGTTGCCCGTCTTCGTAATAGATACAGATTTATTGGATGAGTATTCTATCTCATGTACTCTATCAGATGGGGGCTCAGAGGTGAATTGATCCAATGTAGTCCTTACCCGCTAGGGCCCCACATTGTGGTGAGAAAAATAGATGTACAGAGGCATGCTGATAGCACAGCGTGGTGTGAATCAGATAAAATGTGCCCAGGTGCTATGGAAACATCAAGGAGGGCCGACTGCCTACTAGGTACAGGCTGGAGGTGGGGACTGAGTTGAGTCTCCAGACATGGATTTAAGTGAAGGGAGTGACTGGGGCTGGGATGAGTGGGAAACCAGGGAGTAGGGGAAAAGAATGGGCAGCAAGAGTATCTTTATGAAGGAGAAACAATTTTACATGGAAAGGGACTATCTGAGATCAAATCCAGGTCAGTTTCCAGGTTGTCCTTTTCCAGGTTGAGATTGTCCCTGAGTTATGCCAAATGAAACTGAAGGGTGACCTGTCACTTGCCTGTACTTCCTGTCATCTATAATTATCTCAAAATTCAAAGGTAGAAATGAAACTGGCACATATTAGCATAGAGACTGAAATCTTAAGATCCTGGTTGGCCCTGGTGATTTGCTTATAACCATTTGCTTATAAGGGGCTTCCAAGGTGGCACAGTGGTAAAGAATCTACCTGTTGATACGGAGATTCAGGTTGGATCCCTGGGTTGAGAAGAACTCCTGGAGAAGGAAATGGCAACCCACTGCAGTATTCTTGCCTGGAAAATTCCATGAACAGAGGAACCTGGTGGGCTATAGTCCTTGGGGTCACAAAGAGTCAGACATGACTGAGCACACATGAAGCTTTAATAGTCTTAAGACCTTATTTTATTTATTTACTTGGCTGCACTGGGTCTTAGTTGTGGCACACGGGATATTTGATCATTACTGCAGCATGGGACGGAGACGGCACTGGCACCCCACTCTAGTACTCTTGCCTGGAAAATCCCATGGACAGAGGAGTCTAGTAGGCTGCAGTCCATGGGGTCCCTAAGAGTCGTGTCACTTTCCCTTTTCCCTTTCATGAATTTGAGAAGGAAATGGCAACCCACTCCAGTGTTCTTGCCTGGAGAATCCCAGGGATGGAGGAGCCTGGTAGGCTGCAGTCCGTGGGGTCTCGAAGAGTCAGACATGACTGAGTGATTTCCCTTTCACTTTTCACTTTCATGCATTAGAGAAAGAAATGGCAACCCACTCCAGTGTTCTGGCCTGGAGAATCCCAGGGACGGGGGAGTCTGGTGGGCTGCTGTCTGTGGGGTTGCACAGAGTCGGACACGACTGAAGCGACTTAGCAGCAGCAGCAGCATAGGAACTCTCAGTTGTGGCATGTGGGATCAAGTTCCCTGACAGGGATTGAACCTGGGCCCCCAGGCACTGGGAGCATGGAGTCTTAGCCGCTGGACCACCAGAGAAGTCTCAAGACCTTATTATTACTTTAGACTTCAACTCATTCCAAAACGTCAGCTCAGTGTAGTGAATTCACTTTATCACTATTTCTAAACTCAACTTTAAAAATGTATTTCATTAATAGAAGAAATGTAATACAAGCACCCACTACTTATTAAAACAAGTAAAACATTATACATCATCTCCCTTTAATGCCAACCTTTTTCCTGTGGAATAGCACTGTTAACTCACTGTCTTTTAAAAACTTTGCATTTCAATAAACTGCAATTGTGGCAATTACCATTATTATTTTGTTACTGCTCAATGATATCACCACTGCATCAGTGGAAGCTGTGGAGATTGTTAAAAAGATCCACAAATATTTGGGCACTCCACTCATCAGGAGAAGAAGGATAAATAAAGTTTTAAAAGGAGGACAGCAGAGACTGTCATAAGAGCATCACAGACTTCACGCCTCCCTGCCCCACCACCGTGTCACACAGCCCTCCATGCAGGCACAGGGTGTACTCCTTCGCACCCCTCCTCGCCCCGCTGCCTCCACGCAATGGCACTGGACTCAGTTCTCCTGCCGCGGCTGCTGCACCATCCTCTTCACACAGCTCCTACCACATCTGGTGTGTAGGATAGAGGGACAAAGAAACACTGAGGCTCAGAAAGGTTGGTTGCCCACCTCTTCTTTCCATCACATAATTCTGCCTCTAGAAAAGCAGGATGAAGAGTAACCACATAAAAGATCTAGAGATCAAGCCCTAAGCCTTTGGAGTGGGAGCACGGACTCCAAGACCCTAGACTACCAGAGAACTAATGCTAGGGAGTATCAAATAGTGAGAATTCACACAAAGGAAATCACTTGACTACAAGACCAGGCATCACCCAACCACCATAGCACCCTGTGCAGGATAACTCATCTAAACAACAAACAAAGCAAAAATACAAACCCAGTCAGCCTTTTGCATCAGAGGAAAAACAAACAAGCAAATAAACAAAAACTCAGCACAAATCTCAAGCTTATACAAACCACTGGACCAGGCTTAGGAGGGCAGAAACCAAAAGGAAGAAAGGATTTAACCTTGAAGCCTGGGAAAAGGAGAGCTCAAACACAATATGTTAAAGAAAATAATGAAAAGGCAGAGAAATACTACACAAATGAAGGAACAAACTAGAAACACAGATGTCCAAATAAATGAAGAGGAAATAGGTAAACCACCTGAAAAAGAATTCAGAATAATGATAATAAAGACTATCAAAAACCTTGAAAATAAAATGGAGAAAATGCAAGAATCAATTAACAAAGACCTAGAAGAATTAAAGAATAAACAGTTACTGAAATTAAAAATACTCTAGAAGGAATCAATAGCAAAATATCTGAAGCAGAAGAATGAATCAGTGAGCTGGAAGATAAATTGGTGGAAATACCTTCTGAAGAGCAGAACAAAGTAAAAAGAATGAAAAGAACTGAAGATAGTCTCAGAGACCTATAGGACAACACACCAACATTCGAATTATAGGGGTCCCAGAAGAAGAGAAAAAGGAAGGGAATGAGAAAATTTTTGAAGAGATTATAGTTGAAAATTTCCCCAATATAGAAAAGGAAATAGTCAATCAAGTTCAAGAGGCACAAAAGTCCCATACAGGATAAACCTAAGGAGAAACACACCAAGACACATACTAATCAAACTAACAAAGACTAAACACAAAGAAAGAATATTAAAAGCAGCAAGGGAGAAGCAGCAAGTAACATACAAGGGAAACCCCATACACCTAACAGCTGATCTTTCAGCAGAAACTCTGCAGGCCAGAAGAGAATGGCAGGATATATTTAAAGTACTGAAAGGGAAAAATCTGAAACCAAGATTACTGTACCTGGCAAGGATCTCATTCAAAATTGATGGAGAAATAAAAAGCTTCTCAGACAAGTAAAAGTTAAGAGAATTCAGTACCATCAAACCAGCTTTACAACAAATGTTAAAGGGATTCATATAGTCAAGAAATACAAGAGAAGAAAAAAAGATCTACAAAATCAACCCCCAACAATTAAGAAAATGGCAATAGGAACATATATATCAATGATTACTTTAAATGTAAATGGATTAAATGATCCAACCAAAAGACACAGACTGGCTGAATGGATACAAAAATAAGACCCATATATAGGCTGTCTACAGGAAACCCACTTTAGACCTAAAGACAAATATAGACTGAAAGTGAGAGGATGGAAAAATACATTCTATGCAAAAGAGAAGCAAAAGAAAGCTGGAATAGCAATTCTCATCTCAGATGAAATAGACCTTAAAATAAAGAATCTTCTAAGAGATAAGAAAGGACACTGCATAATGATCAAGGGATCAATCCAAGAGGAAGACATAACAATTGTAAATATCTATGTACCCAACACAGTAGCACCTAAATACATAAGACAAACACTAACAGACATAAAAGGAGAAATTAACAGTAACACAATAATAGTAGGAGACTTTAACACCCCACTCATACCAGTGGACAGATCATCAAAACAGAAAATTAATAAGGAAACACAAGTTTTAAATGATACATTAGATGAGATGGATCTCATCGATATCTTCAGAACATTCCATCCAAATGCAGAGAATACACCTTCTTCTCAAGTGCACATGGAACATTCTCCAGGATAGACCACATCTTTGGTCACAAATCAAACCTCAGTACATTTAAGAAAATTGAAATTGTATCAAGCATCTTCTCTGACCATAACACTATGAGACTAGATATCAATTACAGGAAAAAAACTGCAAGAAGCACAAACACATGGAGATTAAACAACACATTTCTAAATAACCAATAGGTTACTGAAGAAATCAAAAGGGTAATCAAAAAAATTCTAGAAACAAATGACAATGAAAACACGACAACTCAAAATCTATGGGATGCAGCAAAAGCAGCTCTAAGAGGGAAGTTTAGAGCAATACAATCCCACCTCAAGAAATAAGAAAAACATCAAATAGACAACCTAACTTTATACCTAAAGCAACTGAAAAAAGAAGAAGGAAAAAAAACCCAAAATTAGCAGATGAAATCATAATGATCTGAGCAGAAATAAATGAAAAAGAAATGAAAGAAACAATAGTAAAGATTAATAAAACTAAAAGCTGGTTCTTTGAGAAGATAAACAAAATGGACAAACCTTTAGCCAGACTCATCAAGAAAAAAAGAGAGAAGAATCAAATCAACAAAATTAGAAATGAAAAAGAAGAGGTTACAGCAGACAATGCAGAAATACAGAGGATTATAAGGAACTATTATGAACAACTATATGGCAATAACATGGATAACCTAGAAGAAATGAACAGATTCTTAGAAAAGTTCAATCTTCCAAGACTGAACCAGGAAGAAATAGAAATTATGAACAACCCAATTACAAGCACTAAAATTGAAGCTGTGATCAAAAATCTCCCAAGAAACAAAAGCCCAGGACCAGACGGCTTCACAGGAGAATTCTATCAAACCATTTAGAGAAGAGCTAATGCCTATCCTTCTAAAACTCTTTCCAAAAAATTGCAGAGGAAAGAACACTTCCAAACTCATTCTATGAGGCCACTAAACTCATTCTATGATACCAAAGCCAAACAAAGACAACACAATAAAAGAAAACTACAGGCCAATATCGCTGATGAACATAGATGTGAAAATCCTCAACACAATTTTAGCAAACAGAATTCAGCAACCCATCAAAAAGCTCACACACCATGATCAAGTTGGGTTTATTCCAGAATGCAAGGATTCTTCAATATATGCAAATCAATCAATGTGATACACCATATTAACAAACTAAAAGATAAAAATCATGTGATAATCCCAATAGGTGCAGAAAAAGCCTTTGACAAAATTCAATACTCATTTATAATTAAAACTCTTCAAAAAGTGTGCATAGAAGGAACCTACCTCAATATAATAAAGGCCATATATGATAAGCCTACAGCAAATATTATTCTCAGTGGTGAATAACAGAAAGCATTTCCCCTAAGATCAGGAACAAGACAAGGGTGTCCACTTTCACCACTATTATTTAACATAGTTCTGGAAGTCCTAGCTACAGCAATCAGAGAAGAAAAAGAAATAAAAGGAAATCATATCAGGAAGAAGAAGTAAAGCTCTCACGGTTTGCAGATGTCAAGATACTGCAGATAGAAAATCCTAAAGATAGTATCAGAAAATTACTAGAGCTAATCAGTGAATTTAGCAAAGTTTAAGGATACAAAATCAATACACAGAAATCACTTGCATTTCTATATACTAACAATGAAAAATCAGAAAGAGAAATTCAGGAATCAATCTCATTCACCACTGTAACAAAAAGAATTAAATATCTAGGAATAAACTTACCTAAGGAAATGAACTGTACACAGAAAATTATAAGACACTAATGAAAGAAATCAAAGATGACATAAACAGATGGAGAGATATTCCATGTTCCTGTGTAGGAAGAATCAATATTGTGAAAATGATTATACTAGCAAATGCAATCTACAGATTCAATGCAATCCCTATCAAATTACCAATGGCATTTTTCACAGAACTAGAAGGAAAAATTTCACAATTCATATGGAAACAAAAGACCCCCAATAGCCAAAGCAGTCTTGAGAAAGAAGAATGGAGCTGGAGGAAGCAATCTTCCTGACTTCAGATTATACTACAAAGCTACAGTCATCAAGATAGTATGATATTGGCACAAAAACAGAAATATAGAGCAATGGAACAAGATAGAAAGCTGAGAAATAAACCCGTGCACCTATGGGTACCTTATTTTTGACAAAGAAGGCAAGAATATACAATGGGGCAAAGACAGACTCTTCCATAATTGGTCCTGGGAAAACTGGACAGCTACATATAAAAAAAGGAAATTAGAAGAATCTTAACACCATATGCTAGAGAAGGCAATGGCACCCCACTCCAGTACTCTTGCCTGGAAAATCCCATGGACACAGGAGCCTGGTAGGCTGTCCATGGGGTCGCTAAGAGTCAGACACGACTGAGTGACTTCACTTTGACTTTTCACTTTCATGCATTGGAGAAGGAAATGGCAACCCACTCCAGTGTTCTTGCCTGGAGATCCTAGGGACAGGGGAGCCTGGTGGGCTGCTGTCTGTGGGGTTGCATGGAGTCAGACACAACTGAAGTGACTTAGCAGCAGCAGTAGCAGCAACACCATATACAAAGATAAACTCAAAATGGATTAAAGACCTACATGTAAGACCAGAAACTATAAAACTCTTAGAGGAAAATATAGGCAGAACACTCCATGACATAAATCAAAGCAAGATCCTTTATGACCCACCTCCTAGAGTAATGGAAATAAAAACAAAGTAAACAAGTGGGACCTGATTAAACTTAAAAGCTTTTGCACAGCAAACGACTATAAGCAAGATGAAAAGACAACCCTCAGAATGGGAGAAAACAATACCAAATGAAACAACTGACAAAGGATTAATTTCCAAAATATACAAGCAGCTCATACAACTCAATGCCAGAAAAACAAACAACCCAATCAAAAAGTGGGAAAAAGAAACAGGCATTTCTCCAAAGGAGACATACAGATAGCTAACAAACATGAAAAGATGCTCAACATCATTCACTATTAGAGAAATGCAAATCAAAACCACAATGAGATATCACTTCACACTGGTCTGAATGACCATCATCAAAAAGTCTACAAACAATAAATGCTGGAGAGGGTGTGGAGAAAAGGGAACATTCTTGCACTGTTGGTGGGAATGTAAATTGATGCACCCCCTATGGAAGACGGTATGGAGATTCCTTAAAAAACTAGGAATAAAACCACCATATGACCCAGCAATCCCACTCCTAGGCATATACCCCGAGGAAACCAAAATTGAAAAAGACACATGTATCCTATTGTTCATTGCAGCACTATTTACAATAGCTAGAACATGGAAGCAACCTAGATGTCCCTCCACAGATGAATAGATAAAGAAGTTGTGGTACATATACACAATGGAATATTACTCAGACATAAAAATGAACACATTTGAGTCAGTTCTGATGAGGTAGATGAACCTGGAACCTATTATACAGAGTGAAGTGAGTCAGAAAGAGAAAGATAAATACCATATTCTAACACATATATACAGAATCTAGAAAAATGGTACTGAAGAATTTATTCACAGGGCAGCAATGGAGAAACAGACATAGAGAATAGACTTATGGACATGGAGAGAGGTGAGACGAGGGTGAGATGTATGGAAAGAGTAACAGGGAAACTTGTATTACCATATGTAAAATAGATAGCCAACGGAATTTGCTGTATGGCTCAGGAAACTCGAACAGGGGCTCTGTATCAACCTAGAGGGGTGGGATGGGGTGAGAGATGGGAGGGAGGTTCAAAAGGGAGAGGTTACATGTATACCTATGGCTGACTCATGTTGAGGTTTGACAGAAAACAACAAAATTCTGTAAAGCAATTATCCTCCAGTAAAAAAAAAATAAATTAAAAAAAAGAGCATCACCATCATACAGAGGTGAGAGTGGGCAGAGGAAGCTGCAGATACATCAGTGTTTGGGAATATCTCAGACATTCAAGGACAATGAGCTAAGCATGGGGCTACCCATGTGGCTCAGCAGTAAAGAATCCTCTTGGTAAATAATGCAGGTGACATAAGAGATGCGAGTTTGATCTCTGGGTCAGGAATATCACCTGGAGAAGGGAATGGCTACCCACTCCAGTATTCTTGCCTGGAGAATCTCATGGTTAGAGGAGTCCAGTGGGCTACAGTCCATGGGGTCACAAAGAGTCGGACACTACTTAGTGACTGAGCATGCTGGTACTCAAGCTAAGCATGAGGGAAAGAGTGAACCCAAGTGGAGGTCATCCCAGCATCTGTAGGTGTATTGGCTCTTCCAGGCAGGAGGAACATGGCAAGAAATCAGAACAGATGGAGTCGTCCATAGACCAGTTCAATCCACTCAGAGGTGAAGCAACCTGACGGACACGGTTTAGACTCCAACTGGATTTAGCAAATAGGTCGGTTACAGAAGGCATCCACTTGAAAGGGATGGAATATTCTAGGAAAATCCTGAACGAGGTTGTCTAAGTGGTAAGAATCTAGGTGTTTGGAGGCTTCAGATCACCTGTTCCAGTCAAAAATTTTTGTCAACAAGCCTTCTTGGCATATAGAGAAGAAAGTTCTAATTACTATGAGATGATGAAGGCATTTGTTTAGGTCTGCAACCTCAGTTTGCTGGAAAGGTAAAATTATTTCCTTCAGTTCAGTTCAGTCGCTCAGTCGTGTCTGACTCTTTGCGACCCCATGAATCGCAGCACGCCAGGCCTCCCTGTCCATCACCAACTCCCGGAGTTCACCCAGACTCATGTCCATCGAGTCAGTGATGCCATCCAGCCATCTCATCCTCTGTCGTCCCCTTCTCCTCCTGCCCCCAATCCCTCCCAGCATCAGAGTCTTTTCCAATGAATCAACTCTTCGCATGAGGTGGCCAAAGTACTGGAGTTTCAGCTTTAGCATCATTCCTTCCAAAGAAATCCCAGGGCTGATCTCCTTCAGAATGGACTGGTTGGATCTCCTTGCAGTCCAAGGGACTCTCAAGAGTCTTCTCCAACACCACAGTTCAAAAGCATCAATTCTTGGGTGCTCAGCCTTCTTCACAGTCCAACTCTCACATCCATACATGACCACAGGAAAAACCATAGCCTTGACTAGACGGACCTTTGTTGGCAAAGTAATGTCTCTGCTTTTGAATATGCTATCTAGGTTGGTCATAACTTTCCTTCCAATGAGTAAGCGTCTTTTAATTTCATGGCTGCAGTCACCATCTGCAGTGATTTTGGAGCCCCCCAAAATAAAGTCTGCCACTGTTTCCACTGTTTCCCCATCTATTTTTCATGAAGTGGTGGGACCAGATGCCATGATCTTCGTTTTCTGAATGTTGAGCTTTAAGCCAACTTTTTCACTCTCCACTTTCACTTTCATCAAGAGGCTTTTTAGTTCCTCTTCAATTTCTGCCATAAGGGTGGTGTCATCTGCATATCTGAGGTGATTGATGTTTCTCCCGGCAATCTTGATTCCAGCTTGTGTTTCTTCCAGTCCAGCGTTTCTCATGATGTACTCTGCATATACATTAAATAAGCAGGGTGACAATATACAGCCTTGATGTACTCCTTTTCCTATTTGGAACCAGTCTATTGTTCCATGTCCAGTTCTAACTGTTGCTTCCTGACCTGCATATAGATTTCTCAAAAGGCAGATCAGGTGGTCTGGTATTCCCATCTCTTTCAGAATTTTCCACAGTTTATTGTGATCCACACAGTCAAAGGCTTTGGCTTTGGTATAGTCAATAAAGCAGGAATAGATGTTTTTCTGGAACTCTCTCACTTTTTCCATGATCCAGCAGATGTTGGCAATTTGATCTCTGGTTCCTCTGCCTTTTCTAAAATCAGCTTGAACATCTGGAAGTTCATGGTTCACATATTGCTGGAGCCTGGCTTGGAGAATTTTGAGCATTACTTTACGAGCATGTGAGATGAGTGCAATTGTGCGGTAGTTTGAGCATTCTTTGGCATTGCCTTTCTTTGGGATTGGAGTGAAAACTGACCTTTTCCAGTCCTGTGGCCACTGTGGAGTTTTCCAAATTTGCTGGCATATTGAGTGCAGCACTTTCACAGCATCATCTTTCAGGATTTGAAATAGCTCAACTGGAATTCCATTACCTCCACTAGCTTTGTTCGTAGTGATGCGTTGTGAGGCCCACTTGACTTCACATTCCAGGATGTCTGGCTCTAGGTGAGTGATCACACCATCGTGATTATCTGGGTTGTGAAGATCTTTTTTGTACAGTTCTTCTGTGTATTCTTGCCATCTCTTCTTAATATCTTCTGCTTCTGTTAGGTCCATACCATTTCTGTCCTTTATCAAGCCCATCTTTGCATGAAATTTTCCCTTGGTATCTCTAATTTTCTTGAAGAGATCTCTAGTCTTTCCCATTCTGTTGTTTTCCTCTATTTCTTTGCATTGATCACTGAGGAAGGCTTTCTTATCTCTTCTTGCTATTCTTTGGAACTCTGCATTCAGATGCTTATATCTTTCCTTTGCTCCTTTGCTTTTTGCTTCTCTTCTTTTCACAGCTATTTGTAAGGCCTCCCCAGACAGCCATTTTGCTTTTTTGCATTTCTTTTCTGTGGAGATGGTCTTGATCCCTGTCTCCTGTACAATGTCACGAACCGCATTCCATAGTTCATCAGGTACTCTATCAGATCTAGTCCCTTAAATCTATTTCTCACTTCCACTGTATAATCATAAGGGATTTGATTTAGGTCATACCTGTATGGTCTAGTGGTTTTCCCTACTTTCTTCAATTTAAGTCTGAATTTCACAATAAGGAGTTCATGATCTGAGCCACAGTCAGCTCCTGGTCTTGTTTTTGCTGACTGTATAGAGCTTCTCCATCTTTGGCTGCAAAGACTATAATCAATCTGATTTCGGTGTTGACCATCTGGTGATGTCCATGTGTAGAGTCTTCTCTTGTGTTGTTGGAAGAGGGTGTTTGTTATGATCAGTGCATTTTCTTGGCAAAACTCTATTAGTCTTTGCCCTGCTTCATTCCGTATTCCAAGGCCAAATTTGCCTGTTACTCCAGGTGTTTCTTGACTTCCTACTTTTGCATTCCAGTCCCCTATAATGAAAAGGACATCTTTTTTGGATGTTATTTCCTTAGTAAGTCTAAAATCCAGAAAGGGTAGTAATTAAAATGTGTACCGTTAAGTAAATCAAACCTGTTACTAATAATTTTGTGTTAAGCTTAAGTATTGTTGGGAAATATTTTGTGTTTATAATATTTAAGATAATTTGTCACATTATGTAAGAGTTCAGATGTGATTCCAGACAAAACAGAGAATTTAGCTACAGATTTTTTGTTTGGAATTTTAAGTGAAAAGTATAAGCTCCCTACCTGAATAGGATTTGTATCCTACTGTTGTGTGAAAATTGTATAAATATTAATTATGTTGAATTGGTTCATGGTGCCTTCAGGGCTACTATATCCTTCTACTTTTCTGTATATTAATTTCTATTAATTTTTGAGGGCTTCATATTGAAACTCCAACTAAAAATGTCAATGTATCTACTTAAAAATAATTGTATAGTAGAACTATATGTAACTTTGTTCTGTACTTTCTAAGTCTCCTGTGACTGTGTTATCATACTTTCATAATTTAAAAAATAAAAAGGCAAGATAAAAAGTGTAACTTCCTTAAGTATGCACAAGATTGGAATGCTTACAAAAAATTGAGTCTTTTGTAAGTTTATTTATTAATATTATAGCTGCTAAGGCTGTTTAAGTATTTAAGAAAACTTTCCATGTTAATGAGGCATATACATTGCCTTAAAAGAAGCCAGATACATGAAATTTATGAACATATTTTGAAATATTTAAAGGAATCTACTACCTTATTAAAGTCATCTTTTAAATGCTATAAAACAGATTTATAAACAGAATATTAAAGGTTGAACTTTAAGGCTTCTGTAAAAGTCATTTTTGCAATGTTAATTTTATAAGTTTCAGAACAAAGACAAAACAAATAGTTATGAATAGTTTTTTCTTTGCTTGGACTACAGATTTAAGGCATCAAAAAATCCAAGGGCTGAGCAATCACCAGGAGGCAGGATTGTTTAGGTGAGGACAGGGCTGGTGAGCCAACTTCATCAGCTGGAATTTGGCAGAAGAAGTAAACCAGAGGAGCTGACAGCAGCCTGGGGAGCTTTTCAGAGCACATTTCTGAGCATTAAGACTGTAAAACACAACATGAAGACCTGGAGTGAATGATGTTTGGGTAACTTTGAAAATGCACACATCTGGACTTCCCTGGTGGGTCAGTGGCTAAGAGTCTGAGCTCCCAATGCAGGGGGCCTGGGTTTGATCCTTGGTCAGGGAACTAGAACCCAGATGCTGCAACAAAAAGTTTGAATGTTGCAACTAAAAAAAACAAAACAAAACAAAACATTCTACATGCCCCAACTAAGACCTGACACAGCCAAATATAAATAAATAAATATTTTTAAAAAGTGCACATATCCACACATCACCATGTTCTTCAAAGCTGAGCAGAAGGCATAATCTGAAATGCATTAGAAAGGGGGATTCTTGTGCATCAGGTGTCATGACAATAGGGACTATGTAAGGGAAACCATGGTGAGATAGGGGCCTTGGGTGATCCTATAACCATGATGTGGAGTAAGATATGTGGTCACTTAAACCCCTTCATATTATTGTTGTTATTCAGTCTCTAAGTCGTGTTTGACTCTTTTCAACTCCATAGACTGTAGCCTGCCAGGCTCCCCTGTCCATGGGATTTCCCAGGCAAGAATACTGGAGTGGGTTGCCATTTCCTTCTCCAGGGGATCTTCCCAACTCAGGGATTGAACCCATATCTCCTACATTGGCAGATGAATTCTTTACCGCTGAACCACCATGGAAGCGAACACCTTCATACCTGATTAAAAAACAAAGCAAAACAGAAAGCCTTAACAGATGAACAGACTAAGACTTTCTAGGACATCTTTTGAAAAAATATTTATTTATTTATTTGGCTGCACTGTCTTAGTTGTGGTATGCCGAATCTTTGAGTTGGAACATGTGGGATCTAGTTTGCTGACCAGGGGTCCCCCTGAATTGAGACTGCAGAGTCTTAGCCACTGGACCAGCAGGGAAGTTCCCAGAATGTCTGATTCTAATCCTAGTCTACTCATTTAGGACCCTCCATGCAACTCTCTTATTGCAAATGGCAAACTGGTTGGTGTGAAGATTCTCACACTCATCCAATTCAAAAGGAAGCTGATTGCATTCCTGGGTGGTTGGGATTCTAAAAGTAACTACTTTCTTACGCCAGTCCTGTGATCAATATCTGATAAACATTGAGCCATAGTGATAATTACAAGAGGAGTAGAGTCTTTATTTTCAGATCTACGTGTATAGATTAGATTTAATTTTCTGTTTAAAGAGTGTTGTTGCTTTTTCCTGAATTGAGGTCTGAAGCTGGATGAAAAGCAGCTGCTATACCCTCATCAACTTAAGCAATTAATTATTTGATCCTTGCTTCCCCTGTTTGTTCAAACCATTAAGGAATGTTCGAGTCTGATAAGACGGAGGTCCTACAGGAGCGTCTCTCATTTGGATATTCTGACAGTTCTCACTTTTCTCCAGGGTGAGCTCCAAGGAAGCAAATAGAAAAAGCTTCCTTTGGCTCTAAAGAAAGTAGGATATGGCCATTACTTGGCTTCTGTACATGAAATGGACCAGCCCCCACTGAACACACTTGGATGGGGGGAAATGGAGCATAGTAACTACTGGCTAGGAGAGAAGATTGCATAAGTTCAAGGCCTTTAGCCTGGAGATGTGACAAGGACAATGTTTTCACCAACTCCATTCATTTTCCCCTAGTCCCACGCTTGGCTGGACCATATTTCCCAGCCTCCCTTGGGATTAGACTACATTTCCCAGATTCCTTTAGGGTTAGAAAATATTTCCCAGCCTCCTTTGCTGTTAGATAATTTTTCAGTGTTACAGGAGCTCACCAAAGTTTCTCTGGTGGTTCAGGCTGTAAAGAATCTGCCTGCAATGTGGGAGACTGGGGTTCGATCTCTGGGTTGGGAAGATCCCTAACACTTTGACTTTTTTGAGGAGCTTACCATGTTGTTCATTAAATCATGCAAACCCCCAAGCACTGCATCTCAAGGTTCCTCCCTTCTGTGGATGCCAGAGTCACAGGACTGTAAATTGCTCCTGGAGCCACTTTCCATCATGCCTGACACAAATCGAAACCTGAGTCATCAAATAGTGACAGCGTTTGACATGGAGCCTTTGTGGGACAAAGATTTGCCGTTTCTTTTCTTATTGCTGTGAAAGCCGCCCTTTTGATAGAAAGCACCAGGGAGGGAAGGACCCTCATCTTACGGAGGGTGCTGCTTATTTCTTACACCTCTGCTGAAACAGAATTCCAAAAGGACCAGAGGCCCTGAGCAGACAGTGGATTTCAGAAACCCTCTGTCCTCCCTGGGTCCCTCATGCCCCATCCCCCACTCCTTTGAGATTATTTAGAGGACAAACCTACAAACAATAATGGCCTGGGAAAGTGTGGGAGGGACCCATCAGTCCTGGAGAACTTGAACTGTGCTCAAGTTAATTGGCTAGAAGTAATGCTCTCCACTGGGAAAATTCACAGCCTTTAGATCTCTTTCCCAGGGAGCAAAACATTTCCGATTAAAATATTTCAGCTCAACAGCTATAATTCAGACTCTTAAATCAATTTATAAAAAGAGCAACTTCTTCATGAAATAAATCAATTTCGAGTAGATTTTTCACTACGTGTATGTGTGCCTGTGCATCCATGTGCGTTCAATTTTAAAAATATATATATTGGAAGAGTCACTTTCACTGTGAATACAATTTTAGAACCAAAACCCCCATTTAATTCTTTCACTGCTTTGGTTTTTGTGATTTTGCAGTGAAGAGTCCAGAATGAAGGTGGTCCCTTAACTTCCCAACAGATCAATGATCTTCTGCATCTGTGTCTTCAATGGAAACTGTTACATGGAGATGTGATAGCCCCATCCCTGTTACAGCCTTCATTCTAGGAGATGAAGTGCCACTGATACTGCTGCTGCTGCTGCTGCTAAGTCACTTCAGTCGTGTCCGACTCTGTGCGACTCCATAGACGGCAGCCCACCAGGCTCCCCCGTGGCTGGGATTCTCCAGGCAAGAACACTGGAGTGGGTTGCCATTTCCTTCTCCAACGCATGAAAGTGACAAGTGAAAGTGAAGTCGCTCAGTCGTGTCCGACTCTTTGCAACCCCATGGACTGTAGCCTACCAGGCTCCTCTGTCCATGGGATTCTCCAGGCAAGAGTACTGGAGTGGGTTGCCATTTCCTTCTCCAGCCATTGATACTAGCGCCTGTTAAAAAGGCTCTTCATGAGAAAGGATCCCTTTGTCATGTTTACGAGCATCCCCTCTGTCCTACATGGTGCTTGTAACAAGCACAGATCCTCTCCAAGGCAGAAGAAGACATGAAGACTGGGTCCATGTCTAATGGGCAGGTTTATTACCTGCAGGAAGCTGGCTGCTGCTGGCCAAAACTGGCTGTCCACAGCTCCTTCAGGCTGCCTAGCTGGTCAACTGCTCTGTAGATTTAGTCTGAAATACTCTTGCCAGTGAAATGTCCTCTTGTGAAGCAGGAGTTGAATAGGGGCTATTCCCTACAAGGGATCAAACCCAGGTCTCCTGCATTGCAGGCAGGTTCTTTACTGTTGGAGCCACCAGAAAACCTTATATATATGTGTGTGTGTGTGTGTATACATGTATGTGTGTGTGTATAGAGAGAGAATAAGCAATTAATATAATTTCAATATTCCTGCTTCATTGTTTCATTCGGTGAATAAAATGACTATAATGAGGTAGGTGGAATACAGTTCTTTAGTAACATGGAATATGTGAACAGTTCTATGATTAAGTTTTCAGAGCAAGAGTTACTGCAATATATTGAAATATCTCAAAATATTTCATTTTGAAATAAGAAAAGTTCTCTCCAAGAAAATGTGGGAACCAACAACAGATGTGTTAACAGAGCCTAACCAATTTAATACCCTTGGCAGCCAACAACATGGCTAGTTTTTATTCAACTCACTGAAGACCTGTGAAATTAAGTGGGTCTTACTGAATGCATCTTGGGATTAACAACTAAGCCTGCTTTTTAGTCCTACATGATTTAATGACATTCGGGCATCACTAGACTGTTATAAATTAAAGATTAGTGTATATTTTTGGTTTGGCTCGAAATACAAGGTGACAGAAAATGGATTTATTTGACAGAGCAACAGGGAAATGATTGGGAAATTGTATTAGCCTAACCTAAGTGGAACAGAGGAAGGCGGTTATTAAAGAAAAGGATACAATTCTAGGCAGAAGGTATTCAAAAGAAGTGCTGATCTGGGGTGGTGGTGGATATTGCTAAGGAGGAAGTATATGGTAGACAGTAGTGAAGTCACACCTCCCACTGCTGACACCCTCGGAATCTGAGTCTGATGATTTGGCCAATCATCAGCCAGGACTGAGGATGACAAGAGCCCAAGGGAGCAGAGGACCAGCAACAACCCACTTCCTACCTTGTCCTTCCTCTGGGTCTGAACCTCAAAAGTCCTCTGGGGACTTGGTGGAGAACAGCTAAGTAGGTGCTGCCCCATTCTGGAGGATAGTCCTGCTCAGTCTCAGGAAGGGCTAATGGCCCGAGTTGGATCAGTTCTTTCAATTTCAAGAGGATGCAGAAATCTGGGTTTTAGTAGGAAAATATCCAGTTTGTAGATTTGGGCAGCCAATCCAAAATGTTTTTACAAAAATTAATGCCATGAGCTGGGGCTTCCCAGGTGGTGCTTGTGGTAAAGAACCCACCTGCCAATGCAGGAGACACAAGAGAGGAAGATTTGATCCCTGGATCGATCAAGAAGATCCCCTGGAGAAGGAAATGGCAACCCACTCCAGTATTCTTGCCTGGAAAATTCTATTAATGGAGGAGCCTGGCAGGTTACAGTCCATGGGGCTGCAAAGAACAGGGCATTACTGAGCAACTGAGCATGCACACGCACACAAGCAATGCAGTGAATCAAGAAAACAAGGTTGCAGGTTACATCCAGCCTTGAACCATCAATTTTTCACCTCTTTTCCATCTCATGGCAAAAGGCTCTGCTTTTCCCTTAAGGTTGGAGGCTGTGCTTGCTGCTCTTGAGGAGGCTGAGGATGGGGGCTAGCATATTTATCCTTGTTCTAGAAAACTCTACACTTTCATAGAGGAGATTACAGTTGGAGGTTCTGTGTTTACCTATGATGAATTGTGGGTTCTCTCTCATGGGCAGACTCAGGTTCTTGGGTCTGATCTTGACCTTGAGGCTCCCTTTTCTTCTGTCAGTAAAGTAAGTGGATACCAAACATCAGTGATGTCAATAGAAGATTTATCAGAGTTGGGCTCAGACGGTAAAGCATCTGTCTACAATGCGGGAGACCTGGGTTCCATCCCTGGGTCGGGAAGATCTGCTGGAGAAGGAAATGGCAATCCACTCCAGTACTATTGCCTGGAAAATCCCATGGACAGAGGAGCCTGGTAGGCTACAGTCCATGGGGTCGCAAAGAATTGGACATGACTGAGCGACTTCACTTTCCTTTTCCACCAGAATACACAAAAGAGGATAACACGAGGGAAGCATATTCCCAAAAGAACTAATGGCAACCATCCAGGCATAGGGAGGTGCTTGGGACAATGAGGGAATTTGAAGCTAATATCAGCATCCCTGCAACTACCTATGGGCCTAAAGGGGCAAGGATAGGAGAGTCGCCATAAATTGGAAGACGAGAGTCATGTGAGGTGGCCACCTTTATAGCATCAGTTGTCTCTGCCATGACAGAGCCAGTCTGGGAAGATGACCTTACTGGTCACACTCCACTCTCTTTCCTGTCTCTTGCTGGGTCTCACACCCAAATCCAACCAGTATCCAGGGACCATGGAGCCCACTGGTGGTGTCCATACAGGTCAGACCTCCTTGAGGAGAGGGAAGAAAGATGGAGTCTGGATCTGGAGGGGGTCAACAGCTTAGAGGATAACCATGAAATCAAGGTTATAGAACAAACTTGTTCACCTATAGCTGGAGACCCCACCACCACCACTTCCCCTTGAAGGCTCAGAGCTGAGAGCTGCTGTCTTTTTGTGAAAAGGGAGATTCACAGTTAATGTGAATTAACAAAGTTAATGTGGTTTAAGACACATGAGACCCACACCGGGACTCTCTGTATGATCCAAAGGACTCAAAGAGCTGAAATGGCAACACATCCTCACAAAGTGATACAAATTGCATCTAGGCACCACCCATGTCTTCCCACCATCCCCTGGGTTGGGGAATGGCTGGACTCAGGGATCCCAGTCCCCCTACAGACTTTGGGATGCCCAAGATGCCATGGGCATGGACTGATCCAGCTCTACATGGATAAAGTAGTAACTCAATACTAAACCTCTTATGTCTTGAATCAGTGAGTTTCTTTTCTAAAGAATGAGATATTTTACCTGAAAGTCATTCTGTGCTTGAGTCATGGAAGAACCAAATATGTATGATGAAATAGAGAATTGTATTTCATAAAACATGCTTTATTCTATAAATATGGATCTTTTTGTCTGCATGACTCTTCATGTTAAAACTACTCTAACCAATAACTAGTTTTACACATTTTTCATTGCCCTATAGCAAGTATGAGTGTATAGGAGTTGCATAGAAGGAAAGGCTATGTGTATTTGATCAAATGTGTGATGAATTGGCTTTTATTTTCCTATAAAGTCATTCCACAAATATTTATTGGTTACACATACATATTTAATATATGCTATTGCCCTACCAAGATTGTTTTTAAAAAAGAAACCATGTATGCATGTATTAGAATTAATTGTGTGCTCAGCTGCTAAGTCATGTCTGACTCTTTCGCGACACCATGAACAGTAGTCCACCAGGCTTTTCTGACCGTGGAATTTCCTAGACAATTATACTGGAGTGGTTGCCATTCCAGATTAGAATTAATTAGACATCCAAAATAATACTTTCAACAGTGGTGTATTGATATTCCACTGTAGGCTCTCTGAAGTTTATTATATATTATATGGGTAAGAGCCATAAACCCATAATTTACAAATAATAAAATGTATAATATTTTTTATTTAAAAATTCCATATACTCAATAACTACTTTATTTAAACTTTATTTTTAGAGCAGTTTAGGTTCACAGCAAAATTGAGGGGAAGGTACGGAGATTTCCATCTCCCTGTTACCCACACATGTGCACAATCTCCCCCACCACCAACATCTCCCACCAGATGGTACATTTGTTACAACTGATGAACCTACACCAACACACCATTGTCATCCAAAGGACGAAGTTTACATTAGAGTTCTCTCCTGGTGCTATACATCTTAAGCATTTGGACAAATGTATAATGACCTGCATCCACCATGATGGGCTCATACAGAGCAGTGGAGCCCAAGCTTTTTGGCACCAAGGACCGATTTTATGGAAGACAAATTTTCTGTGGACTGGTTTTGCAATGATTCAAGCCCATCACATTTACTGTATACTTTATTTCTATTATTATTATATTGGGGTGTATAATGAAATAATTTTATAGCTCACTATAACGCAGAATCGGTGAGATCCCTGAGCTTGTTTTCCTGAGCTCAGGTGGTAATATGAGTGATGGGGAGAGGCTGGAAATACAGATGAAACTCTGCTCGCTTGCCCGCCACTCACTTCCTGCTGTGCTGACAGTTTCTAACAGGCCATGAGCCGGTATGGGTCCATAGGCCAGGGGCTGGAGACACCGGATATAGAATATTTTCACTGCCTTAAAAGTCCAGTCTTCACCTCTTCATCCCTCCCCTCCCCCACCCCTGACAACACTTATCTGTTCCTGTCTGCGTAGCTATGCCTTTTTCAGAATGTCATATGGTTGAAATCAAACATTTTGTAACCCTTTTTGATTAGCTTCTTTTATTTAGTGATATGCATTTCAGTTTAAGGGCTTCCCTGCTGGCACTGTGGTAAAGAATCTGCCTGCCAGCTCAGGAGACACAAGAGACTTGGGTTCAGTCCCTGGGTTGGGAAGATCCCCTGGAGGAGGGCATGGCAACCCACTCCAGCATCCTTGCCTGGGAACTTCCATGGACAGAGGAGTCTAGACAGTCCACAGGGGTCACAATAGTTGGACATGACTTAGTGACTAAGCAACAACCAATTCACCTTTGGGAACACAAAATCTACTCTAAACTGACATGCAGTCATCCCCATGAAAACATCTGATCCTGCACATCAGAAAAACAGAAGAGCGTATGGTTTAGAGATAAGGATTTGGTACCGTGAGAGCTGGGTTCAAAGTCCCAAATTCATCACTTACAAAGAAGTTGCTTAGAGTCTTTGAGCCTCAGTGTCCTCATCTGTTACATGTATGTAAGAGCACACTCTTTATGGATTTTGTGCAGTGAATTGAGATAATGTGTGTCTTACACTTAGCACCCTGTCTGGCCATGGTTAAAGCTGAATGTTTGAAAAATGTCAGCAATGATGATTGTTGCAGGTTGGACCACCTAGGAAAAGCATCTCGGGTGCCATTTAGCACAGAGGATGTTTATTATTTATAAATGATGCTGTTGGGACCATCTCCTGCGGAAGGGTGGGAGAGGAAGCAGGATTGGGCAGGGGCAAATACTGATTCCCAAGCAGCCCCAAAGACAGCCTCAGCTGACTTCTCTGGCAACTTCTGGAATGAAACGGTCGAGCAGAGCTTTCTTCCTTGAGATGGCCAGGCATTGATACCCCCGCATGGATCCATCGCTGGATGAGAGGAAGAGCGTGGCCTCAGGAAAGGCAAGTGTAAAAGGCCATCCTTGAAGGGGAGAAGACTTTTAGCTGACGACTTTCCCAGCAGCTGGCGCAAAAGCACTTCCTTGAAAGGGGACCAAGGTGACACTTAGTAGTTCCAAGCACAGCAAGGGCAATGACGGTGAGGATCACGACAAAGGGTCTGAAAGAGAAGCAAAGCTGCCCCTTTATGAGTTAGGAAGATGGGTCAGAAGGAAACCACTTTCCTCCCCACTCAGAAGCCGCTCTGCCTGTCACTTTCATGTTCTGCACCCGCCCTCACCTGCCTGCTGCAGATTCAGCACTGATCTATTTTAAGATGTGTTTTCAACCATGCTCAGATGGGGGCTATGTGGAGGGCTCTCAGAGCCCAGTTTCAGCATCTGCACAATTTCTTTAAGTGCCACCTGCCCCCGGCCGTGTAATGGGCTCAGGTAATTACAGCTGACACCGCAATTGGCTTTCAGCTTGAAACATGTTGGGGGGGCGGGGGGGGAAGCCTCCAAAGAGCCTAGTTGAAGTTTATCTTCTAGTTCATCTTGTCAGTGGATTTTTATCCTTTACCACCATCACTTGCAAGAGAGCTCAGCTTGTTAATTAAGAGGAAAGCTGGTCTGGTAAAGACAGAAATGTTACTTGCCATCCCCAGAAAGAGACCAATTAAAAGCTCAAGTCTGGGTCGTAACATGGCCAGATTCAACCCCTACTGCCTATATTGGGTTAAATGGTGTCCCTCCTCCCCGAACTCATGTCAACCTGGAAACTTAGAAATTGACCTCATTTGGAAATAGGGTCTTTGCAGATGTACACAGTCAGCATGAGGTCTTACTGGATTGAGGTAGGCTCTATATCCAATGGGGCTTCCCAGCTGGCACTAGTGGTAAAGAACCCACCTGCTAATGCAGGAGGCATAAGAGACACTGGTTTGATCCCTGGGTTGGGAAGGTCCCCTGGAGGAGAAAATGGCAACCCACTCCAGTATCCTTGCCTGGAGAATCCCAAGGACAGAGGAGCCTGGTGGGCTACAGTCCATAGGGTTGTAAAGAGTCAGACACAACTCAGTCAACTTAGCACTCATGCATGCTACATCCATAGACTGGTGTTCTTATAAGAAGATAAAGACACACAGGGAAAATGCAACCATGTGAAAACATGGGTAGACACTGCTGTGATGCAGCTACAAGGGACATCGAGGATTGTTGGCAACAAAAAAGAAGCTAGAAGAGAAGAATGGTGGTGTGTTCTGTCTCAGAGTTTTCAGAAGAAGCCAGCCCTGCCAACACCTGGATTTGTGGCTTCTGGGCTCCAGAACTGATGAGAGAATAAATGTCTTCCTTCCTTCCTTTTGTTTTGGCTGTGCTAGGTCTTTCTTGCTGCTCACAGGCTTTCTCTAGCTGTGGCCAGTGGGGCTACTCTTCATTGCACTGTGCAGGCTTCTCACTGTGGTGGATTCTCTTGTTTGAGAGCATGGGCTCTAGGCACGCGGGCTTCAGTAGTTGCGGTACATGGGCTTAGTTGTGGGATCTTCCTCGACCTGGGATTGGACCTGGCCTAAATGTCTGTCTTTCTAAGCCCCTCATTTTGTGGTATTTTTGTTACAGGAGCCCTAGATTATAAATATGGTGCCCAAAGAAAACCGACCGACAATTAAGTAGATACCCTGCTGAGGTCAATAGGCTACACACATCTTTTGAAAAGTACTGTCACAGAAGGCTGTCAGCTGTTGGCAAATGATGTTGCCAGTGTCAAGGATCTGCTAGAGGTTAGATGACGGATGGATCGATTACTGCCAGAACCATAAGCTAAATGATAACTTTCGATAAAGCATTTTCTTGACAGTGCAAACCTATATCCATGTGATAAATACCATGTTGTTGTTTTTTTTAATTGGTGTATAATGTGTATTTTTGGTCTCATTTCTGGCCATGGGGGTTTTAAAACTTTAGAAAAAAATGGGACAACATGAAAATAGTAATATTAACCATCACTAGGGTTTCCTGAGTGCTAGTCTAACCACTGACATAGAATCTCTCATTTAATTCCCTTAACCCTGTGAAGTAGGTATGATTATCATCCTGGGACAAAAAGTACAGAAACTTCAATAACTTCAGACCTCCCAGTCAGTAAAAGTCAAAACCTGGATTTCAAAGGGTCATGACCACCAATTTGTAGTCAGTAAAACCTCCCCTGAGCTTCTGCAAGTCCACATCAGTTTGTCATGCACTCACCACACACTCACTTTGTGCCTTTATTTATTTATTATTTATCTTGTCAACAGAAGGATTTTAATTCTGCCATATTTATCCCTATTTAATCCCATATTTATACCTGTTCCTACCTCTTAATTGCATCATTTAGTCATTTCACTCAATCAAGGTGGTTTTCTTCTCTGGGAAGCCCTAGAAACAGTTGATCAATGGACAAATTATTTACAATCCTAGAAGCCCCCGCTTTCCAGGTAGAAGGGATATGGGTGCACGGATTGAAAAGTACCAACAGCCACTATAAAGAACAGTATGGAGAGTCCTTAAAAACTAAAAAATAGAATGACCATATGATCCGGCAGTCCTACTCTTGGACATATATCTGGACCAAATTATAATTTGAAAAGACACATGCACCCCAATGTTCATTGCGGCACTATTTACAGTAGCCAGGGCATGGAAGCAACCTAACTGTCCATCAACAGAGGGATGGCTAAGGAAGACATGGTGCATATGTACAGTGGAATGTTACTCAGCCATAAAAGGAACAAACTTGGGTCATTTGTAGAGATGTGGATGGACTATCATACAGAATGAAGTTAGAAGGAAAAAATATATCATATATTAACCTATATATGTAGTATCTTAAAAAATTGGTATAGACGAGGTGATCTTATTTACAAGCAGAAATAGAGACACAGAGAACAAATATATGGATGCCAAAGAGTAAAGTGGGAGGGGTGGAATTGGAAGACTGGGACTGATGTATAGATACTATAAAAGATGGTAAAAAATCTGCCTGCAGTGCAGGAGACCTGGTTTCAATCCCTGAGTCTGGAAGATCCTCCAGAGAAGGGAATGGCTACCCACTCCAATATTCTTGCCTGGAGTATTCCATGGACAGTGGAGCTTGGTGGGCTATAGTCTCCAGGGACACAAAGAGTCGGACACAACTGAGTGACTAATACACACACACATAAAATAGATCACTAATTAGAACCTACTGTATAGCACAGGGGACTCTACTCAACACTCTATAATGACCTACATGGGAAAGAACCTAAAAAAGAGTGACTATATATGTGTGTATAACTGATTCACTTTACTGTACACCTGAAATGAGCACAACATTGTAGATCAACTATACTCCAATAAAAATTTTAAAGAAAATAAAGAAAAACCAGATTCAACTGAGCATCATGAGAGGAATTCTGATTTTCCTCTCTTCTCTGATGCTTCCTAGTGGTGAGAGCTAGTGTGGTCTCCAAAGTGCCCCATGTCTCAGTTTCTTCATATGTAAAATGATAATAATCACAGCCACTGGCCAGGGAAGGGACACAATTAAATATGTATTTTAAAGTGCTTAGAATAGTCTCTAGTCCAAGGTGCAAACATGTGCTATCTATTATTGTTATTATCCAACTGCCAGTATGTTATCATTTCCTGGCAAACATGCTGCAAGTTGCAAGCAAGGTAAGAGGAGAGAAAGAATCCATTCCCATCATTGGCCTTGATTGCCCCTCCATGCATTATTTATTTCTCATAGTATACTCACAACATCCTGCAAAGAGGGCATGGCCACCCTCATCTTTCACATGATAAAATAGAGTTTTAATGCAGTTGAGCTGCTTCAAAACAGGAGCATTTCATTTCAGGCGGGAGGCAGAACCAGATGTGCACACAAGGACATCTAGTTCTGAAGCCTGCACTCTTCCTATCTTAGTATTTTCAGATTCATATTTCATTGAAGTTGCATCTTATCATCTTAACAAATAGAATTGTAATAAATACCTTTTGTCTCTAAAACTCCAAAAGTGACCTCTCAATACCTACCATCTGAGACTTCTTTTTATTTTGCAAAATCTAAATGTTAACTTCCCTGTAAATGTGACATGATTTACAACTAAGTACTTCTGAGCCTTTTACATGGTGTTGACTCTAAACTGTTCAATTGCAGGTTGAAAAATATAATGAAAAATACTGCATTTGGTCTCTGAGATTCTGATGAACAATATCCACCAGTCAAGACTACAACAATTTTCCTTTATGTTGTACAGATCAAGGTAAACTCCTATGACTATCTCTGGCTCATAATGGAGTCACTGGCTATCAGTTATCGTCTTGAGATCACTCTTCTCTTTAATGTAAATTTAAAAGTCTGCACCTTAAACCAGAACTTCCTGAAGGGACTCAGTTAATTGAGGAAATAAAAGATTTACTGGTAAAATATTAGGGTGTAGATCATTCCTGTATGTATTTTCATTCCTGTATATATTTGCTTTTTGATTTTCTCATCAATAATTTTTGTAAGGAAAGTGATGTATCTATGGGGAAAAGTTGGCACGACCTTCTTCCAACATGAAGATGCTCTGATAAACCAGGGGCAGGTCTATAGTAGAATGAGAAGGACAGGGTTTAGTGAGGGCTGGGCTGGTAGCAGGGAGAAAGGAAGGCATTTGCAGTCAGATGACCTGGTGATGTGTCCTGCTGGTCTACTGTCTTTTATTCCCAGCTGTGTTATCTTGTGCATGATACCTTCTCTGAGAAGTCTTAGTTTCCACATCTGTCAATGGGAGGTTACACTAACAAAAGTCCATGGCCTCCTCTTGGAGGAAAACAATATAATGCAGCTGAGACAGAATGGTCTAACCTGATAGCATGATGAAAGTGAGAGCATTGTGCTGGCATAATTCTCCCTCCTCCAGTCTAGAAGCCATGTGTGGGGAAGAGTCAGTTGCCATGGCAGTCAGCACCTGTGAGGTAGGTGTCTTGTTGTGATGGCTGTCCTGGAATCTGATAGACTTCACACCATCTCTAGGAATTTCTTATTTTAGTATTAAATCACTAGGTTAAGTGCTGTAATTAAAAATGTTTAAATTCATGCAATATATTACAGAGAAGGGCCTGACAACCCACTCCAGTATTCTTGCCTGGAGAATCCCATGGACAGAGGGAGCCTGGCAGGCTACAGTCCATAGCGTTGCAAAGAGTCAGAGAGGACTGAAGCAACTGAGTACACACACACACCCCCACACACATTGTATTATACTTACAATGCCCTGAATATCCACAACAGGACAAGTAATAAATATGGTTTAGAAATTAAGAATTTTCTCTGTATCACACATGTCATTCTTAATAGGATGTTTTGGATGTGTCTTCCAAATGGCTTTCTAAATAGGTGCTTCTCTATCAGCCTGCTGATACATGGGGCTTTGGAAAAGAAAACTGAACAACTGAAATCGAACCCTGAGATCTGTGTCCAAAGTATGCATGGTTGTTTCAGGGATTTCAGGTTGAGCACTATGGTATTCATTGGCCAACAATCAACTGCCATTTTGTTTAAGACACATGCATGAGATCAGTCCAATGGGCATTTCTTGGCTGCCTGAGAAGCAGAGCCCAAGTAGAGGATCTCAAGTATTTTCCAGTGACTGAATTTTTATTTTCTGTGACCAGTGGAATTTAGGTCAGAAGGGAGCAAGAATGCCATCCTGCTTTCCAAGAGGGTTGCTCCTCAAAAACACCTAGATTAGATTTACTGCTTTGTCTGCTTAAATTCACAGGATCCTAATTACCCTGAAAGGACAAAGCTGATTTTATAAAAACCAAGAGTAGATGATTACTGTGGTGTTTTTTCATTCAGCGAGCTAAGCCTATATTGCCTACCACCTCCCGTGCTAAATGAGGGGTTTAGGAAGGCAATTACACAAGTCCGTGGACAAAATTCTCATTTTCAAAGGACAATAGAACCATAAACCAACAAGAAAAGTGCTAACTTTGTTAGGACTTTCTTTGTTGTAAGCAGTAAGAATGGTGGTCAGTTGAGTCCTGCTATGGAGAACTTCCATGGCTACAGAAACTGGCTCCTGTGATGCCATCAGGCTGTGGTCTTCTCGTGTTTCACTTCTGCTGTTGTTGGTATTGTATTTGCATTCCTCCCCAAGGAATAGGGCGGAGTGGGCCAAGTGAAGAGAGAGAAACTGGTAGAGTGTAGAAGGAGTCGTAGGCAGAAGGGGTGAGCAGAGAGGCAGAATTCAGAGACACAGAGGCATAGCAAGCAAGCTTCCAGTGATTGGGATCAGCTGGAAAATAAGAATCCAGATCAGGAGGGCCCAGGGGAGCCGTGTTGTGGAGCTGGAGCTTTAACAAAGGCTGCCAAATGGATGAGGTTTTATTGGTTTTTTCTCTGCAGAACAGATTTATATTTTAGAAATCTCCCTGTAGCAGTTAGGAGGCACTGAAATAATTAAGGTAAAAATGAGCGGAGATAAACTAACTGGAGCAATGTAGCTAGAAGGGAGTGTGATGGTTTTACATGAGTGTGGTCGAATAATTACAAAATAGCAACTGACTAAAAGAGAAGAAAGTTCAAGATACATCCCAAATTCTTGGAAAGAAAGAGGTTTCTGGAAAAAGACATTTGGTTTTCCAATTCCAGGAGAAATCAGCTGTGCAGCCATGGGTAAGCTCCTTAAACTCTCTGCACCCCAGTTTCCTCATCTGTCAAAACGGGGAGCCAATGATATAGGGCACTTGTGAAAATAAAGCACTTAGAAAACTCCTGGCCACAAGTGTCGTGTTGTAGCCATTCCCTTCTCCAGGGGATCCTCCCGACCCAGGGATTGAACCTGGGTCTCCTGCATTGCAGGCCAATTCTTTACCATCTGAGGCCCCAGGGAAGTGCCAAGTGTTGTTATATGATCTTTATTTTCATTGTTCTTTACAGTAGCGAACAAAGAAGGTGGCAGAATTGAGGTGGAAGAGAGTGTTCAGAGGATGAAGAGAGGACCATGAAAGGGCAGGTTCGCGGGCACCATAGAAAGCCTGGTTTGTGTGGTGATGCTCAGGACTGGATGAGCATATTGCACGACATCCATGTGGCCATTTAAGAGCAGGAGACAGCACTACCCTGAGCCACATTGGAGTTCCAGGCAACAAGGAAAAGTGTCCAGCCCCTACATGTATTTAATTAACTGATGTGAAATTAACCTAACATAAAATGAACCATTTGAAAGCAAACAATTTAGTGACTTTCGGTGCATTCACAATGTTGTGCAAAACCCACCTCTATTTGGTTACAAAATATTTTATCACCCCAAAATGGACCCTGTATCGACTAAACAGCTATTTCCTAAACGCCTCTTCCCCTAGCATCTGGTCATCATCTATCTGCATTCGGTTTTTAAGGATTTTCCTATTCTAGCTATTTCATATAAATGAAATAATAAACAAGTGCTCAGGTAGACACATGGACACATGTATTCATTGCAGCACTGTTCATAATACCGCAGAAATAGAAACAATCCAATGTTCATTCAGTGATGAGTGGATAAACAGAAGTCTGTCTGAGTACAGTGAACTATGTCTGATCATTAAAAGGGCTGAGGTTCTGATACCTGTTACAAAACGGATGAATGTCAAAACATGATGCAGCCAGATGCATATTTTAATGAATCTTATTCATGATTGCTTTTTCCAGTCGAAAAAATTTTGGCACATTGAAAAGTCAGGGTGTGGAATTCCCTGGCTGTCCAGTGGTTAGGACTCAGTGTTTTCACTGCCCAGGGCCCTGGGCTTGATGCCTGGTCAGGGAACTAAAAAAAAAAAAACAAAAACAAAAACAAAGAAAGAATAGTCAAAAGGAAAGATAAGACATTATTTCTAAAAATAAATGTTTAAGGGGTAGGGATAGTTAGGGAGTTTGGGATGGACATGTACACACTGCTGTATTTAAAATGGATAACCAACAAGGACCTACTGTATAGCCAAGGGAACTCTACTCAATGTTCTATGGCAGCCTGAATGGGAGGGGAGTCTGGGGGAGAATGGATACATATATATGTATGGCTGAGTTGCTTTGCTGTGCACCGAAAACTATCACAACATTGTTAATCAGCTATGCTGCTGCTGCTGCTAAGTTGCTTCAGTCGTGTATACTCCAATATAAAATAAAAAGTTAAAAAAATAAATAAATGTAAACATTTTATATCCAACCCAAACATGCTGCTGCTGCTAAGTTGCTTCAGTCATGTATACTCCAATATAAAATAAAAAGTTAAAAAATAAATAAATGTAAACATTTTATATCCAACCCAAACATAATTTATGATAATTTACTTCCCTGACTTTAGTGAAAGCAACCTCACTGCTGCTGCTGCTGCTGCTGCTAAGTCACTTCAGTCGTGTCCGACTCTGTGCGACCCCATAGACGGCAGCCCACCAGACTTCCCCGTCCCTGGGATTCTCCAGGCAAGAACACTGGAGTGGGTTGCCATTTCCTTCTCCAGTGCATGAAAGTGAAAAGTGAAAGGGAAGTCGCTCAGTCGTACCCAACTGTTAGCAACCCCATGGACTGCAGCCCACCAGGCTCCTCTGTCGATGAATTTTCCAGGCAAAAGTACTGGAGTGGGGTGCCGTTGCCTTCTCCGAACCTCACTAATAATATTTAAGTAAAACCATGAACTACTAAACACATCAAAACATGTATGTAGGGGCACATGTTTCCTTTTGCCTTGATCTCAGTATGACACAGCCTGACTCTGTTGAACTCTGTCGTCAACATTTTGGCATTTTGTCCACCATTAAGTTTTTGCATTCACTTTGACTTAACATATGACATTGCAATGATTCAATGATTGAATTATTAAATTATGTGTCTTGATTGTTGAGTGTTTGGGTGCCCCCTTAAATTTTGCGCTCAAGGCCAATGTCATTCACTTCTATCCATGGGTTCCAGCTTCAGTTCTGCCAAGGAGCCCTAGATGCCCAGCGTCTGGACTGTTCTGAGATCATTACACCTGGGGGCTGATGAGATGCTCTGAGTCTGAGCATCGCTGGATGGTCCCCAGGTGCTGATGTGGTGGTGCCAGGAACTTTCCAAGTGCTTTCCAGGTGTCAGCTCATTTAATCCTCAGGACTGTGTGAAGTAGGAACTTCTCTTGTTGACTCTGGTCTTTGGATGATGCAGTTTGGTCCCAGAGAAGCTAAGCATTGTGCCCAGATTACCATCTAGAAGTGGGGGAATGGGGTTTACATCCAGGCAGTTGGGCTCCAGAATCACCCTCTGCCTCCCCATCATCCTGTCCACTTGGCATATGTTCCAAAGGCTTGTACAGAACTGGGGTGACTAGATCATCTCCATCCCCATTTGCCTGGAACTCTGCTGAACTTAGGGGCTTTCCAGGTGGTACTAGCAGTACAGAACTTGCTGCCAATGCAGGAGACATAAGAAATGTGCGTTCGATAGCTGGGTAGGAAAGATCCCTTGGAGGAAGGCATGACAACCCACTCCAGTATTCTTGCCTAGGAAATCCCAAGGACAGAGGAGCCTGGTGGGCTACAGTCCATGGTGTCGTACAGTCAGATATGACTAAAGTGACTTAGAATGCACACATTGCTGAATTTAGCACTAAAACATCTGCATTCCAGGAAAGCCCCAATACCGAGAAAACCAGATTGATGGGTTACCCTATCCATGGGTCAACACACAGGTTGGAGCTTGTGGACTAATCCCAGTCCTTGGCTCTGCCACTGAATCACCCTGAGACCCTGGGTCCTTCACTGAGATCATTGTGCCGCAGCTTCCTCTTCCGTAAAAGGATAGAGCTGGCAAGATAATTCCACTCAAGTCAGGAATTCCTTTAATCCCTGTTTGGTCCTGATGCAGGTTCAAAAGAGAGTGAAACAGGAAAGTGAATGTGATTGGAATATCTTAGCTTCAAAAAGAGTAAAGTGGAGGGCAACTTGATTAGAATTTTCAACAGGCAATAAGTCGCCTACAAACAAAACTTTAAGTCTTGACCTTTCAAAGGGGTGAACTTGCCATCAATGTCAGGCATGAGTGAAGTTGCAGTTTGCCCTCCATCTCCTGTTGCTGACGATCCTTCAGCTCTACCATCTCCCACCACCTCTTCCTCCTCCAGTCAGTAACTCTTCTTGTCTGTTCACTGGATGCCAGCCCCCGGATGCCAGCTGTACTACTGTACTTTTCAAAGTCTTGTACTGTAAGACTAATAATGTTTTCTTTATTTTTGTGTGTTTGTTTTTCATGTATTATTTATTCAAAAATTATTATAAACCTGTTACAGTACCATATTATATAGTCATTTGTGTTAGTTGGGTACCTAGGCTTACTTTGTTGGACTAACAAACAAATTAGACTTATGAATGTGCTCTCAGAATGGAATTCATTTGTATGTTGGGGACTTACCATAGAGTTTTACCAGGTATAAAATCTATGTCTGAGAGGAACAAAAGCCCCCTGCTCCTGCCAAAGCTCATCTTATGGATGGAAAGAAGAATGCAGTGCAAAGACCATCAGGGGAAAGCTTGAGGCAGAGTAGGCAGTGTTATTTTTCCTAGGGACAGAAGTCATGAGAAAGACACTTACAGTGTGTGGGAAGGGCTGATGAGATGGGAAGTTGGTTTCCTTGGAGGATAGGAACACAGGAGGATTCCTTGACTCAAACAGCAAGTATGTAGTCAAGGATTCCACCCAGGATGCTAGGAAAATTGACAAATTATATATAGAGAGAGGCTGCAGAGTGCCTCTCCCAGTAATTAGGAGAGTGAGATGGGGAGACAATAGTTGGAATTCTGCTCAGTTCAGTACAACTTCCCTGAGACTGAGCAGCATGCACTCCATTTCTCACTGCTCAGGTGGGGAGGTCCTCTCCCTGCAACGATTTATGTAAAAGGCCACCAGAACTAAAGTGGCTGGAATTAGGGATGGATCAACATGATGGGCATAGGGCAGGGGAGAAATGTGTGCTATGATCATCAATGATCTGAAGGGGATGGATCAGATTATCAGGAAAAGACATCTTGAGGTGACCGGAAGTCCTAGCCTATTTTGAAGATGTGTCGGAAAGTCTATCATAAAACATCCCTGTGAGCTCCCATGATACTGTGCTCAAATCATAACAGGGCATTTAATGTATCATAAACATCTGTCTCTAGAGTTGGCTTTATTCTTCAGTGGCTTAAAAACTAGAAAATTCATCACTGGCTTTCCATAAATGCTCATTGAATGAATGAGCTTGCATCATTTTAGTTGCAGAATTGAGAAAGCATGGGTTCCCTCCCCGCTGTGACCCTAGGCCACCAACAGCCAACCCTCAGATGTACCATTTTCCCAAGTGATGCTCAAAACATTTTGTTTTTTCAAGGCTTAAGGATCAGTAAGCCCCCCACCTCCCCTTAGTTCCTGCCTATCACCCAGAGATGCTTTAGAGTCCAGCAAAAAGTCCATAAGTCAGTAATTAATTTGTTCTCTATGTTTATTACCTGAATAATAGATTCACTGTGTGTTATCTCCTGGACAGCAATTAATCATAAACTTTGCAGGATGGCACAGGCTTGATAAGGTTCCCTCACAGCCGCATGTAGCTGTATGGAAACCCTGAAGATGTTAAACAGCACCCGTTCAAAACCTACTCTAGACATTTTATGAAGAAAATTTCCCCCTCTCTATTTCTCCTGCAGGAGAGAAGAAAAAAGTAGCCAATAGCTTTTTCCTCCCAATTGCAAGGGCTTTCCTAAGTCCTCCACCTTCTTAATGGAAGAAAGATTTCCATCTCCTTGGCTCCTGTTTATCTGTAAGATGTAAGGACCAAGTGTTCCATTGTACATACTGAACAGAACAACACCATTTTTTGGGAAAGCACAAAATGTCCCACCTTGAACAAAAGCCAAACCCGTCCTCCCTTCCTCCCCCATTAACTTTGGAACCTGGTTTAAAAGGCAAAGACTCTGAACAAACAACTCTTTAGAAAACAAAAGAAAAAGTAAAACAGTTTCACAGATTTGGCAAGCAATTCCAGACTCTGAATGCGTGCCTCAGAGCTGCACAGAAGAAGCTGCAGCTGCCTGAGGCAGCCCCTAATTACATTTCTGAAGTTGGACTTAAAACAATTTGTTTCCATTATCTTTCTCTCAAGGTGGGTTCTGGAAGGGTCTGGGGAATCGATTTCAACATTTGGCATAAACTTTTCCTTGCAGTAACCCTAGTGACATATCGGTATAAGTGAATTTCTGCTTGTTGAGCAGAGTTTGATAGACCGTGGGCTTCCTTTTGCAGTTAATAAAAACCAATTCGTGGGAGGATTATGGATTTGAAAATTGTGTCATAATCACCATCAGACACCTTTGCATTTATTTAAAAAAATTCATGGAAGTATAGTTGATTTACAATGCTGTTTGTTTCAGTGTACAGCAGAGTGATGCAGTTATCCATAGCTCTTCTTTTTCAGATTCTTTTCCCTTATAGGTTTCTACAAAATATTGAGTACAGTTCCCTGTGCTATACAGTAGGAACTTGCTTTCTCTAATCTCTTTTATATATAATAGTGTGTATATGTTAATTCCAACCTCCTAATTCACCTCTCCCCTATCTTTCTCCTTTGATAACTGTAAGTTTGTTTTTTTTTGTCCACAGGGTCGTTTCTGTTCTATAAATAAGTTCATTTGTATCATTTTTTAGATTCTACATATAAGCGATATATATTTGTCTTTCTCTATTTGACTTAATTCACTTGGTATGATTACCTCTAGCTCCATCCATATTGCTCCAAATGGTGTTATTTCATTCTTTTCATGGCTGAGTAGTATCCCACCGTAGATACGTACCACCTATCTTCAGATACGTATCTTCTTTATCTATTTATCTGTTGATGGGCATTTAGGTTGTTTCCTTGTCTTGACTGTTGTAAATGTTGCTGTTATGAACATTGGGGTGCATATATCTTTTTGAGGCACCCTTCTATTTAATCTAAAGCATATTAATAAATAAAATTGTAAAGGAAATAGATTCCACCTTACATTAGTCATTGCCTGAAAATGGGAAGAGTGAGGAAAGCTGGCATCTCTCTGATTCTTGAGGGCAAGAAGTTTCTAAGAAAATTATTAAGTAGAGAAAACTTAGTGTGTCAAGCTAGCAAGTCACAGTAAATCTGTTATAGGTCTGGAGATCTTCAAAAATACAACAGCAACAGAACTTGCATACCTTGATTCTATGACCTCATTTAGGCAATGTTCAAACCACACCTTCACATCTTTGAAACACTCTATTAGAGTGTGTATTTTGACTGTAAAACCCGATCAAATAAGCACTTTTAAAGTCAGTAGCCATTTAAAGGTAATACAAACCTTATATATAAATAATCAAGTGAAATTCAGTCAACGGTCATGCATGCATGCTCAGTTGCTCGGTTGTGTCCTACTCTTTGCAACCCCATGGACTGTAGCCCACCGGGCTTCTCTGACCATGGGATTTTCCAGGCCAGAATATTTCTAATGATTCTTCCAGGTATCTCCTCTCTGTTCAGCAAAACCTTCTGCCCTTAAAATACTTATTTTAACATACATAGAATTTTCGATGATGTTTATTGTCAAATATGTATATCATGTTGGTCCCCACTTCCAGCATAGCTACCCCAGTGAAAGTGAAAATGAAAGTAAAGTCGCTCAGTTGTGTCCGACTCTTTGTGACCCTATGGACTGTAGCCCACCAGGCTCCTCCATCCATGGAATTTTCTAGGCAAGAGTACTGGAGTGGGTTGCCATTTCCTTCTCCATAGCTACCCCAGTTGGACTATTAAATGTGAGTTAGAAAAAGCCACTCTTCCTTAAGACCCTTTGCCACAATCTGCAAGAAAATTGTTATGATAAACGTAGAATGCTATGATGGCTACCTCAAGATGAATATGAATGACACCCCTCTGGAGTTGTATAATGTATAACCTGCCCGACTGTCCATGGTGATCCTTGACCAATTTTAGGGCCTATGCGTCTCCATAGCCCCCTGTCTAGTGTCTCCAAATTCCTGAAATGTCACTTTCTTATGATCATCCTTGTACAGTCTTACATTTGAGCTACTCCTGTACCCGTTCTTTCATCAGAGACTAAATTTTCCTTTCTGAAGTTTCTTGAAAATAAAATCAAATAGTACATGCTTGTGGCAAATGCCAGTCTGCCTTGCTTGGCTCTGCTACTGCTGGGAGCAGAGTTGCTCCCTTCTTTCCCAGTTGCTGGTCCCATTGCCTTTGCACAGAGATCATTCTTACTCCTTTGTTCTTCTCTTAGGGAAGAACAAATCTGACTCCATATTAGATCTGTTTCTTTTACTTTAACCTTTGCTTTCTATTGCTTTCGCTTCAAGTTAAGAATGTTGCCCATAGTCTGAAATATACAGGATAATCCATTCTCTGATCTTTCAAGGTAAAACACTTTCCATTCATATAGATGTAAAATGTTGCAGAACCTAGAATAACATTTGTCTTGTTGGAGGTTTATAGGAACATCATAACCTGACATATGTGGATGGCTACAAGAACAAAGAATTCCTCCATCAAGAAGTTTGCATTTCCTCTTTTTAGTATAAATAAGCCTGAATTCTGACTTGGTTAAGGTGATTCTCTAGGACATTAGTCTGCCTTCTTCTCAGTCTTTCTGAATAAAGTCCCTATTCCTTGTCCCAACAACTCATGTCCTAATTTATCAACGTATCGTGCAGTGAGCAGAATGAGTTTGGACTCAATAACAAGACTGATCCCAGCCAAAAAATGCTCAGAGCAAGGATACCAGTGCTGGACCACTGCCATGGGACTCTTATTATAGGAAATTTTATTCTGAGACACACCTGGCAGAACATTTCCTGGAACTGCATTGCAGTATGAGACTCCTCCAAAATGCTCCCTGCTTTCTCTTCAACCTTCACCTGAATCAAACCTGTATCATAGTATGAAGGTGCTTACTGGTTACACTTGCTTTTATCTCTTTGGTCTTTATGCTGGTCTATGCTTAGTCATGTCCAACTCTTTGTGACCCCATGGACTGTCACCTGCCAGGCTCCTCTGTTCATGGAATTCTCCAGGCAAAAATACTTAAGTGGGTTGCCATGCCCTCCTCCAGGGGATTTTCCCCAAGCAGCAATCAAACCCAGGTCTCCCGCATTGCAGCAGGTTCTTTACCATGTGAACCACCATGGAAGCCCATGAATACTGGAGTAGGTTGCCTATCCTTCCTTCAGGGGATCTTCCCGACCTAGGAATTAAACTGGAGTCTCCTGCATTGCAGGCAGATTCTTTACCACCTGAACTACCAGGGAAGCTCTTAGTCTTTATAGGCACCTCTTATACTATTTCCTTCCACCTTGATGTCTGCTTCTTGTAGGATCCAAATGAAAGGAAATGCATTTTGACTGCCTAATTGTTGCTCTGCGTGTTTCTGAAATCTATCCAGGATGCTGTTTTATCAGGATAGAAATGGAAAGCACATAAATGATTTTGGGAAAAAGAAAAACAGAGAATAAAGTCTTCTAAGCTTTCTAATTATCATTTTAACTCATCTCAACCTACCTTCAAATAATGTTATATCAGGCCCTGTATGTCTGAACTTTGACAAGAGACTACTTCTGAGTCTCTTATCTCATGCTTTGTAGTGTTTCTGTCAAACATTTTATTTCCACATATATTTTAAACCTCATGATTCATTTGCCTTATTTAGACTTTAAGAAGTAAATTGTGTTTTAATAAAATTGAGGAAAATTTTTATCAACATATTTGCTAGAATCTAGTACTTTTACTTTCATTAAAGATTCTTGTTTTGTTTAAAGAACTGCCTTCAGTGTACTTCAGGCCTGCTAATGCTGAATTCTTTTAGTCTTTGAAAAATCATGATTTTGCCTTTATTTTCAAAAAATACTTTCACTGCATGTACAGTGAAAACCTGCATGTACAGGTTAATTTTAAAAATTTTTTTAATCATTTAAGATTATAAAAATATGATTCTATAGTATTCTATGTGATTTCTGGTGAAAAACATGAAACATATCACAGTACACTATATATATAAATTATATAAATATAGGATATTTAAATATCTATATATAATATATATTAAAATATTAATATATAAAAGAATATAAATATATATTTTTACTATTTTTAAAATTAATTCTTTATCAGTGTTTTCAGACACTACATTATAGTGGTTTCCAATACATCTTTCTTTATGTTTCTTCTGCTTTGGGTTTATTCACCTCTTTCGATCTGTGTTTCATAGATCTCATCAGTTCAGTTCAGTTCAGTTCAGTAGCTCAGTTGTGTCCGACTCTTTGTGACCCCATGAACCACAGCATGCCAGCCTCCCTGTCCATCACCAACTCCTGGAGCCTACCCAAACCCATGTCCATTGAGTCAGTGATGCCATCCAAGCATTTTATCCACTGTCGTCCCCTTCTCCTCCTCCCCTCAATCCTTCCCAGCATCAGGGTCTTTTCAAATGAGTCAGCTCTTCTCATCAGGTGGCCAAAGTATTGGAGTTTCAGCTTCAACATCAGTCCTTCCAATGAACACTCAGGCCTGATCTCCTTTAGGATGGACTGGTTGGATCTCCTTGCAGTGCAAGGGACTTTCAAGAGTCTTCTCCAACACCACAGTTCAAAAGCATCAATTCTTTGGTGCTCAGCTGTCTTTATAGTCCAACTCTCATATCCCTACATGACGACTGAAAAAACCATAGCCATAACTAGAAGGACCTTTGTTAACAAAGTAATGTCTTTGCTTTTTAATATGCTGTCTAGGTTGGTCATAACTTTCTTTCCAAGGAGTAAGTGTCTTTTAATTTCATAGCTGCAATTACCATCTGCAGTGACTTTGGAGCCCAGAAAAATAAAGTCAGCCACTGTCTCCACTGTTTCCCCATCTACTTACCATGAAGTGATGGGACCAGATGACATGATCTTAGTTTTCTGAATGTTGAGCTTTAAGCCAACTTTTTCACTGTGGTTGGAAAATTTCCAGCCCTTATGCTTCCTATTACTTTTGGATTCTTTTCCTCCACTCTCCTTTCGAGACCTCAATCACCTATAGAACTAAATATATAATAGCTAACCAAGTGTCTCAGTGGAAAAGATTAACAGCTCTTAGACACTACAGAAGAAGACATTATAAATGACACTCCAACCCAAGGAGAAGATAAAATGAAGCACAGAGAGAAAGGGTATAAAAAACAAACAACAACAAAAAACAATAGCAAAAACAGAGCCTCAGTGACATTTGGGACAGTAGACAGCAGTTTAATTTTCTTTTAATCCTGAATTGTGTTGAGCATATTTATAGGAACTATTTTAACATTATTAATGAACATTCCATCATTTCTATAGCTACAGGTCTGTTTCTACTCATCCTTCTGCAAAATCATGTTGCAATTTCTTCTGGAGGCTAACTCTGGATCAGCATCATTGTGGTCCTCATGTCCTCTGAGAAATCTTTCATGATGCTCTTCATGCTCTCACCTTTACTTTGGGAGGCTGAATCAGGCGCCTACTCTATTCACATTTTTATCACAATCCAGGCCCACCTTTCTAGCAATTTTTGCTGTTTCTAACAGAAACTAGTCTTTACTTTCTCTTTCCTTAGTTAGAATGACTGTGTGAGATCCTTTAAGTCCATCCATTCCTCCTTATACCTCCAAGGCCCGGTATGATGCCAGACAGAGCAAGAGGTAACTAAATTCTTGTTGTCTGGACGGATAGATGGATGAATGAAAAGGTATGTCTTTATCACTAGTAGTCTGGTCTCCAGGGCCATGTATACTCATGAATGAGGACGTGCTACCATATTGCCTTTGAATCCTGAGACTGTTCCCACTGCCTTGTTGTACACACAGATGTTCCATCAACCCTTGCTTAATCCACTCTGTGAGAAAGTGGGAATCACAAAATGTAATTGTGTAGCCTCCTCTGTCTTTGTTCTGTCTTTTGATAAAACAAGCAGAATGGAGCTAAAGAGAGTGTCCCAAGTTACATCACCAGCTCAAAATCTTTTAATTTTACTTATCTATTTATTTTTGGCTGTGCTGGGTCTTTTGACGCTGCACACAGGTTTTCTCTTTAGTTGCAGCTAAGGGGGACTACTCCCCACTTGTGGTACATGGGCTTCTCATTGTGGTGACTTCTCTGGTTGCAGAATACAAGGGCTAGCACATGCAGGCTTCACTAGTGACACAGGGGCTTAGTTACCCTGCGGCATCCTGGACCAGGTGTCAAACCTGTGTCCCCTCCATTGGCAGGAGAACTCTTAACCACTGAACCACCAGGAAAAGGAAAGGAAAGTGAGGTCACTCAGTCATGTCTGAATCTTTGCAACCCCATGGCCCATAGCACACCAGGCTCCTCTGTCCATAGGATTTTCCAGGCAAGGGTACTGGAGTGGGTTGCCATTTCCTTCTCCAGAGGATCTTCCTGACCCAGGGATCAAACCCAGATCTCCCACATTGCAGGCAGACTCTTTACTGTCTGAGCCACCAGGTAACTACCAGGGATGTCCTCAAAATCTTAAGTATATATCTGTGCACCTATGAGTGGCCTGGAGCATCAGAACATGAATGTAAATCCAGTGCCTTCTGAGGTAACCAAGCCTGTCCCCCAGCTCATAGAGGGTTTAACTGATACTCAGCACTCAGCCTATGATTTTTTTTTTCCTATGATGTTTTCTAACCTAATGTAATAAGTGAGTTACAGACCCAGGATAGGAGCCTGTGTCCTCCGTGTTTACCCACCATTAGCTCCTTCTCATTTGTGCCTTAATTTTGCTCTCATTTAACCTGCTTCTCATGTACCATGATTTTGTTCTCATTTAATCTGATTCATGCCTATGTTTTTCTGTCTATCACTCATTCATTCATTTAATAAGTGTGTTGTCTGTTCTGTATGCTGGAAATATACTGGATAAATAAGACACAGACTCTACTGCTTTCTGTAACTACTGAGCTTTCATCGGTGGCTGGCTGGTTAGGACTCTATGCTTTTACCGCCATGGCCTGGGTTCAATCCCTGATCAGAAAACTGAGATCCTGCAAGCAAAACAAACGAACAAACATTATTGCTTCAGTCACTTTAGTTTAACTTCATCATTTTCAGTTGATGCATCCCACATAGAGCCTATTAGAATCTATATGAAAACTAGTTTAAAAACAATCTGAATGTTATTTACATTTCTTGGCTTCTGTCTTTTCGGTGGCTGAAAACTTCTTTTACTCTCCCAAACTTATTTTATTTAAAAGTGAATGTTTGATTTCCAGCATTCAGCAAACTATAAAAATATATAAAATACCTCCTTGAATACCTGACTTGAGTTTTCCTCTAATTACAAGGATTGAATTCTTTTCAAATTGCCCTTTTAATGTGTGTATACAATAGTACCTGATGATATAGCCCAAGAGGGTCCTCTGAATGAACTGTAACAAAATTTACTACCCCTGGTATTTTCACATTGTTTCAGTCAGTTCAGTTCAGTCGCTCAGTCGTGTTCGACTCTTTGCGACCCCATGAATCACAGCAGCCAGGCCTCCCTGTCCATCACCAACTCCCGGAGTTCACTCAGACTCACGTCCATCAAGTCAGTGATGCCATCCAGCCATCTCATCCTCTGTTGTCCCCTTCTCCTCCTGCCCCCAATCCCTCCCAGCATCAGGGTCTTTTCCAATGAGTCAACTCTTCACATGAGGTGGCCAAAGTACTGGAGTTTCAGCTTTAGCATCATTCCTTCCAAAGAAATCCCAGGGCTGCTCTCCTTCAGAATGGACTGGTTGGATCTCCTTGCAGTCCAAAGGACTCTCAAGAGTCTTCTCCAACACCACAGTTCAAAAGCATCAATTCTTTGGTGCTCAGCTTTCTTCACAGTCCAACTCTCACATTCATACATGACCACTGGAAAAACCATAGCCTTGACTAGACGGACCTTGGAAGCAATTTTTTGGTTTTGTATTTGATCAATTGCCCTTTGTGTTTTGGAATTGGTTTTAAGTACTATATATGGCCATAAATGAATAAGACATTTAGGTGACTGTTCTCCCTGAAGCAGAGTGAAAATAAAGTTGTCCTTATATAGCAGGACTTGTTTGTATGACATTTCCAAGATCAATGCCAAGGTAGCAGCTGCCTGCCAACTCTCCTGTGTTTAAATCAATACAAACCTGAGAAGTATTTCCCATCATATCTTTGATTTACTCATACTTGTAAGCAAGAATCTGCTTATAATCACAAAGCAATAGGTATTTAAAACACACACACACACATACACACAAACATTTGATTCTAAGTACAGTTATTGCCAAACATTCAAAATTCATTTTTTTAAGAAGAAAGTTTAAACATTTACAAAGGTTTTTTTTTTTTTTTTAATTTTGGTGATATTTTAAAATCAAATAGTCATAATCTTTTATTTATATATTTTGGCTGTGGGGATCTTAGTCTCTTGACCAGTAGTCAAATCCATGTCCCATGCACTGGAAGGCAAATTTTTAACCACAGGACTGTCAGAGAAGTCCCTCAAAATTCCTTTTCTTAAGATCGCACTTTGATCTGAGGACAGCTAAGTCCTACCAAAATCCTTTATGGGTAACCAGCTTTGGCTTCCCTGGTGGTGCTAGTGGTAAAGAACCCGCTTGCCAATGCAGGAGCTGCAAGAGACCCGGTTCGATATCTGGGTCAGGAAGATCCCCTGGAGGAGGAAATGGCAACCCACTCCAGTATTCTTGCCTAGAGAATTCCATGGACAGAGAAAGCTGGCTGGCTGCAGTCCATGGGGGCTGCAAAGAGTCAGACATGTTTGAGGCAACTAAGTACGCATGCCTGCAACACAGCTTTGGGGCTTCCCCATGGTGTTAAGGCAGGTGACATCATTCTAAGCTCTAAAGACACTTCAGTGTGATGACAGGGCAGATTTTAATTTCTTCCTTCACAAATTAATAATAATATGATGCCACTTTCATTTGAGCACAGGATCTCCATCATTGTCCTTGGTCCCAAGGACCATGTTCCATGAGTCTGAGTTGGATTTCTCTACATAAAATCCCTTTACTGCATTAACTACTACAGGCTTTTCTGGCTGGTTATGGTTTGCTAGGGAAGAGGCATCAAGAGCTCCTCAAATTAGAGAAACAGGCTTATGGTTGCTTGAGTTTGGGGAATTCCATTTAAAGGGACAGGTAATTTGAGGGCAGAGGGACAGGAGAAGAAAGGCATGGTGGTCTCTGGCTCATTTCAGCGAGAACCTTTAAGCACAAAACCCTACATCAACATTTATCTGATGATAATCTCCCATTTGTGGCTGATTGGCCAAACCAATCATATATCATTAAAATCACAGGTGAGTCAGTTACTCTGGGTCTTGGGAGTGAGTTATGTGGGGCAGGAATAAAAAAAGTTAGAAAGAGGGACTTCCCTGGTGGTCCACTGGTTAAGACTCTGCACTTTCACTGCGGGAGGCAAGGGTTTGATCCCTGATTAGGGAAATAAAATCCAGCATGCCACACAGTGTGGCCAACATAAAAAAGAAGTAATGTTTTTAAAAAGAAGGAAAAGAAGAAGTTAGAAAGACAGGAGGGAAGTCCAGGAATAGAGAGACATTACTGGACAGAATTGCAATGAAGTACTCCACATTTGTGGAAATTAGAGTTAATGTGCCTTAAGGGTCTCTAAGGATTGGAGTGAGCATCTAAGCAAACCAGGAAAATGTAATGTGTAGGTGAATTCCAGAAGTCTCCAGTGATCTTGGATTCTGCCCTTGGTTCATTTTTGTAGTTGGACATAGCCAACGTATCTTCAGATAACACAACACTTGAATGATAAATTGGTCTGTGCTTATGTAAATGTCACGTGCTACTAGTGAGTGAGCGGTTTTTTACAGAAACTGGAAGAGAATATACTGATTATTAGGACCTTCAAGATGTAAGTTTACTTGTAAGTTTACTACATCCACACCGTGATTACAGGATATCATTACAGCAAAATAGCATCAGAAAGGAAATTCATTTGGTTAGATCCAATATTCTCCATGATCATCTAAAAGCACGCTTGGGTGTTGGCATCGAGATGGCAGTATTAAAAATACCTTATATGAGCAAATATAAGGTAAGGTTCTCCCCAAATTACCCTTGAGATAGTATTTCTTGACATGAGTAAGGAAGATGCATATGTTTGAAATGACCTCACTCAACAGTACTTTTGGAAACATACATGGGTCAGCTGATCCTTTCAGTGAGAGAGAGAGAGAAAAAAAAAACAGACAAAGTTATTTGGTATAGATTTTGTGATTATTCCTAGGGGGTTGACTTCTTAAGAACAATCATCTAAGGTGGCATCAAATGGAGAAAAATGTTCTAATGTAATGAAGATAGGTATCTGTGTCTGGGAACAATATTTTCAGCAAAGAATTATACAGTGAGCTTTCCTAAAATCACCAAGAAGCAAGAGTGATGTGGGCTTCCCAAGTGGTTCAGCAGTAAAGAATCTGCCTGCCAATGCAGAAAATGTGGGTTCAATCCCTGCGTCAGGAAGATCCTCTGGAGAAGGGAATGGCAACGTACTGCGGTATTCTTGCCTGGAGAATCCCATGGACAGAGGAGCCTGGTGTGCTACAGCCCATGGGATCACCAAAGTCAGACACAACTTAGCGACTCAACAACAACGACAGAAGTGATACACTCTGGACAATGGACTTAGTTGAGTCCAAGAGTGATGAAAAGGATGCAGATGTGGAAAGACTGTGAATTAAATTGTTTCATGAAATGTGAGTGGAAAATGCATTGTTGCTGAAATTTGGCCTTTGTACACTGGAGCCAGATTAAATCTTGGCAATGGTTTTGGGTAAAATAGAAAGAAATCGCTTTATTGCTTTGCCAGGCAAAGGGGGCCACAGTGGGCTAATGCCTTCTAGATTATGTCCCCATCTGGAGGGGTAGTGAGTCTTATAGTGCTCAAGGAGCAGGGCGTGGGCAGCTCATGGACATTCTTCTGATTGGTTGGTGGTGAGGCAAGTGGGAGTCAGCACCATCAACCTTCTGGTTCCAACCAATCTGAGGCTTACCTGCTTGTGGGCAGCAGATAGTCAACTTCCTCCACCTGGTGGAGGTTTCAGCATCTACAAATCAGCTCAGAAGACCTGGCTCAGAATATTATCTACAGTCCTTGAGGAAGGACTAAATGTCCTTGACTTTGTTTAAGCTAATAATGTGTAAACTGGGAGGAGGAGCTAAGATGGCTGAGGAATAGGATGGGGAGAACACTTTATCCCCCACAAATTCATCAAAAGAACATTTAAACGCTGAGTAAATTCCACAAAACAACTTCTGAATGCTGGCAGAGGACATCAGGCATCCAGAAAAGCAACCCATTGTCTTCGAAAGGAGGTAGGAAAAAATATAAAAGACAAAAAAAGAGACAAAAGAGGGAGGGATGGAGCTCCATCCCGGGAAGGGAGTCTTAAAAAGAGAGAAGTTTCCAAACACCAGGAAACATTCTCACTGCCGAATCTGTGTCGAGCCTTGGAAGCACAGAGGGCAACATAACAGGGAGGAAACATAAATAAACAATTAAAACCCACAGATTACAAGCCCTATGGTAACTCCCCCAGCGGAGAAGCAGCGCAGACGCCTGCACACACCACTAGCAAGCGGGGGCTGGGCAGGGAGGCGCTGCGTGGGCTGCATCGCTTAGAGTTAGGATCTGGCCTGAATACCCCGAGCGCTATCTGAGCGAAATAATTTGGGCTAGCAAACCAGACTGTGGGATATGTACCACGCGAAAAGCCAGCCCTAACCTAAGACACCATCAGACCCGCGCACGGAACAAAGGACTGAACAGAGATAGCTGGCTGCAGACCATCCCCCTCTGGTGACAGGCAGCCAGAGCCGGAAGGGGGCAATCGCAGCCCCAGAGAGACATTATCTACAAAACTGTAAGCAGGCTTCTTTGCTAACTAAAACTTCTTGGAGTTCTGGATGGTCAACATCCGCCTGAGAAGGTGTGCTGGTTGTACACCTAGATAACCGAGTGGCAGGAAGGCGATAAGTCACAGCAACCGTGCTTGCCAAACACCTCATCACCTGAGCTGCTCAGACCTGGGAAGGGCACAAAACGCAGGCCCAACCGAGTCTGTGCCTCTGAGGACTACCCAAGTGCCTGAACCTGAGTGGCTTAGACCCGGGAGGTGAAAGCAGCCCAGGGCTGGCCGCGGATGGTTCCTGGCAGAGCAACCTAGAGCCTGAGCAGTGTGGGCAGGGAGGCTACACGTGCCCTGAGTGGGGGCAGACCCAGTGTGGCTGAGGCACTGCGAGCACATGCCAGTGTTATTTGTTTGCAGCATCCCTCCCTCCCTACAGCGTGACTGAACAAGTGAGCCTAAAAAAAAAAAAAAAAAAAAAAGTGTCCACCACCGCCCCCTTTGTGTTAGGGTGGAAATCAGACACTGAGAGACCAGCAAACAGAAGAAGCTATAACAGGGGGAACTGCCTTGGAAGCTACAGGCAATAGATTAAAACCCTGTGGTTAGTACCAGCTACATAGGAAGGGGCCTATAGATCTTGAGAAATATAAGCTGGACCAAGGAACTAGCTGAAAATGAACTGACCCCACAATACCACAACAACACCAGAGAAAGTCCTAGATATATTTTTATTATTTTTACGATCATTCTTTATTTTTTTTTTAATTTTTTTAAAAATTTTAAGTCCTCTATTACTCCTTTAATTTTCACTTTTATAACCTACTATTACTTTGCAAAAAAAAAAAACCCTATTTTTTAAAAAAAAGCAAACTTCATATATATATTTTTTATAATTTTTGTGACCTTGTTTTTTTTTTTTTTTTTCTTCTTCTTCTTCTTTTCTTTAACATTGTATTTTTGAAATTCCAAACTCTACTCTAGATTTTTAATTTTAGCTTTTTGGTATTTGTTATCAATTTTGTACCTAAATTTTTTTTTATAATTTTTGTCACTTTTTTTTTCCTCTCTTTTTTTCTCTTTTTCTTTTCTTTAACATTGTATATCTGAAATTCCAAACTCTACTCTAGATTTTTAATTTATGCTTTTTGGTATTTGTTATCAATTTTGTACCTATATTTTCTTTATAATTTTTGTGACTTGGTTTGTTTTTGTTTGTTTGTTTGTTTTTTCCTCTTTCTTTTTTTTCTTCTTTTCTTTAACATTGTATTTTTGAAATTCCAAACTCTACTCTAGATTTTTAATTTTTGCTTTTATGTATTTGTTACCAATTTTGTACCTTTAAGAACCCAATCTTCAGGACCCATTTTTTATTAGGGAGCGAGATTACTGGCTTGACTGCTCTCTCCCACTTTGGACTCTCCTTTTCTCCACCAGGTCGCCTGTCTCCTCCCTAACCCCTCTCTACTCTACCCAACTCTGTGATTTTCTGTGTGTTCCAGATGGTGGAGAACACTTAGGGAACTGATTACTGGCTGGATCTGTCTCTCTCCTTTTCATTCCCCCCTTTTATCCTCCTGGCCACCTCTGTCTCCTTCTTCCTTCTTCTCTTCTCTGTATAACTCCGTGAACCTCTCTGAGCAGTCCAGTTGTGGAGTGCACATAAGGAAGTGATTACTGGCTAGCCTGCTCTCTCCTCTATTGATTCCACCTCATCTCATTCGGGTCACCTCTAACTCCCTCCTCCCTCTTCTCTTCTCCATGTAACGCTGCGAACCTCTCTGGGTGACCCTCATGGTGGAGAAACTTCATCTTTAACGCAGATGTCTTATCAATGGTGCTGTATAGAAGAAGAAGTTTTGAAACTACTGTAAAAATAAGACTGATATCTGGAAGCAGGAGGCTTAAGTCCAAACCCTGACTCCAGGGAACTCCTGACTCCAGGGAACATTAATTGACAGGAGCTCATCAAACGCCTCCATACCTACACTGAAACCAAGCACCACACAAGGGCCAACAAGTTCCAGGGCAAGACATACCAAGCAAATTCTCCAGCAACACAGGAACACAGCCCTGAGCTCCAAGATACAGGCTGCCCAAAGTCACCCCAAAACCATAGACATCTCATAACTCATTACTGGACACTTCATTGCACTCCAGAAAGAGGAAATCCAGCTCCACCCACCAGAACACCAACACAAGCTGCCCTAACCAAGAAACCTTGACAAGCCACCTGTACAAACCCACATACAGTGAGGAAACGCCACAATAAAGAGAACTCCACAAACTGCCAGAATACAGAAAGGACACCCCAAACTCAGCAATTTAAACAACAAGAAGAGACAGAGGAATACCCAGCAGGTAAAGGAACAGGATAAATGCCCACCAAACCAAACAAAAGAGGAAGAGATAGGGAATCTGCCTGATAAAGAATTCCAAATAATGATAGTGAAATTGATCCAAAATCTTGAAAAAAAAAAATGGAATCACAGCTAAATAGCCTGGAGACAAGGATTGAGAAGATGCAAGAAAGGTTTAACAAGGACCTAGAAGAAATAAAAAAGAGTCAATATATAATGAATAATGCAACAAATGAGATCAAAGACACTCTGGAGGCAACAAATAGTAGAATAACAGAGGCAGAAGATAGGATTAGTGAATTAGAAGATAGAATGGTAGAAATAAATGAGTCAGAGAGGAAAAAAGAAAAACGAATTAAAAGAAATGAGGACAATCTCAGAGACCTCCAGGACAATATTAAATGCTACAACATTCGAATCATAGGGGTCCCAGAAGAAGAAGACAAAAAGAAAGACCATGAGAAAATACTTGAGGAGATAATAGTTGAAAAGTTCCCTAAAATGGGGAAGGAAATAATCACTCAAGTCCAAGAAACCCAGGTAGTCCCAAACAGGATAAACCCAAGGTGAAACACCCCAAGACACATATAAATCAAATTAACAAAGATCAAACACAAAGAACAAATATTAAAAGCAGCAAGGGAAAAACAACAAATAACACACAAGGGAATTCCCATAAGGATAACAGCTGATCTTTCAATAGAAACTCTTCAAGCCAGGAGGGAATGGCAAGACATACTTAAAGTGATGAAAGAAAATAACCTACAGCCCAGATTATTGTACCCAGCAAGGATCTCATTCAAAATGAAGGAGAAATCAAAAGCTTTTCAGACAAGCAAAAGCTGAGAGAATTCAGCACCACCAAACCAGCTGTCCAACAAATACTAAAGGATATTCTCTAGATAGGAAACACAAAAAGGGTGTATAAATTCGAACCCAAAACAATAAAGTAAATGGCAACGGGATCATACTTATCAATAATTACCTTAAACGTAAATGGGTTGAATGCCCCAACCAAAAGACAAAGACTGGCTGAATGGATACAAAAACAAGACCCCTACATATGTTGTCTACAAGAGACCCACCTCAAAACAGAGGACACATACAGACTGAAAGTGAAGGGCTGGAAAAAGATTTTCCATGCAAACAGGGACCGAAAGAAAGCAGGAGTAGCAATACTCATATCAGATAAAATAGACTTTAAAACAAAGGCTGTGAAAAGAGACAAAGAAGGTCACTACATAATGATCAAAGGATCAATCCAAGAAGAAGATATAACAATTATAAATATATATGCACCCAACACGGGAGCACCGCAATATGTAAGACAAATGCTAACAAGTATGAAAGGAGAGGGGCTGCGCGAGGGGCTCGGTTCGCCTTGGCTCGCTTCGGCCGCGCTCGGCAGGCTGCGGTAAATCCGGGTTTGCAGAGGCTAGTGGAGGCTGCGGCCCGGTAAAAAAATTTAAAAAAAAAAAAGTATGAAAGGAGAAATTAACAATAACACAATAATAGTGGGAGACTTTAATACCCCACTCACACCTATGGATAGATCAACTAAACAGAAAATTAACAAGGAAACACAAACTTTAAATGATACAATAGACCAGTTAGACCTAATTGATATGTATAGGACATTTCATCCCAAAACAATGAATTTCACCTTTTTTTCAAGCGCGCACAGAACCTTCTCCAGGATAGATCACATCCTTGGCCATAAATCTAGCCTTGGTAAATTCAAAAAAATTGAAATCATTCCAAGCATCTTTTCTGGCCACAATGCAGTAAGATTAGATCTCAATTACAGGAGAAAAACTATTAAAAATTCCAACATATGGAGGCTAAACAACACGCTGCTGAATAACCAACAAATCACAGAAGAAATCAAAAAAGAAATCAAAATTTGCATAGAAACGAATGAAAATGGAAACACAACAACCCAAAACCTGTGCGACACTGTAAAAGCAGTCCTAAGGGGAAAGTTCATAGCAATACAGGCATACCTCAAGAAACAAGAAAAAAGTCAAATAAATAACCTAACTCTAAACCTAAAGCAACTAGAAAAGGAAGAAATGAAGAACCCCAGGGTTAGTAGAAGGAAAGAAACCTTAAAAATTAGGGCAGAAATAAATGCAAAAGAAACAAAAGAGACCATAGCAAAAATCAACAAAGCCAAAAGCTGGTTCTTTGAAAGGATAAATAAAATTGACAAACCATTAGCCAGACTCATCAAGAAACAAAGGGAGAAAAATCAAATCAATAAAATTATAAATGAAAATGGAGAGATCACAACAGACAACACAGAAATACAAAGGATCATAAGAGACTACTATCAGCAATTATATGCCAATAAAATGGACAATGGGGAAGAAATGGAAAATTCTTAGAAAAGTACAACTTTCCAAAACTGGACCAGGAAGAAATAGAAAATCTTAACAGACACATCACAAGCATGGAAATTGAAACTGTAATCAGAAATCTTCCAGCAAACAAAAGCCCAGGTCCAGACGGCTTCACAGCTGAATTCTACCAAAAATTTAGAGAAGAGCTAACACCTATCCTGCTCAAACTCTTCCAGAAAATTGCAGAGGAAGGTAAACTTCCAAACTCATTCTATGAGGCCACCATCACCCTAATACCAAAACCTGACAAAGATGCCACACAAAAAAAGAAAACTACAGGCCAATATCAATGATGAACATAGATGCAAAAATCCTTAACAAAATTCTAGCAATCAGAATCCAACAACACATTAAAAAGATCATACACCATGACCAAGTGGGCTTTATCCCAGGGATGCAAGGATTCTTCAAGATGCACAAATCAATTAATGTAATACACCACATTAACAAATTGAAAAATAAAAACCATATGATTATCTCAATAGATGCAGAGAAAGCCTTTGACTAAATTCAACATCCATTTATGATAAAAACTCTCCAGAAAGCAGGAATAGAAGGAACATACCTCAACATAATAAAAGCTATATATGACAAACCCACAGCAAATATTATCCTCAATGGTGAAAAATTGAAAGCATTTCCTCTAAAGTCAGGAACAAGACAAGGGTGCCCACTTTCACTATTACTATTCAACATAGTTTTGGAAGTTTTGGCCACAGCAATCAGAGCAGAAAAAGAAATAAAAGGAATCCAAATTGGAAAAGAAGAAGTGAAACTCTCACTGTTTGCAGGTGACATGATCGTCTACATAGAAAACCCTAAAGACTCCACCAGAAAATTACTAGAACTAATCAATGAATATAGTAAAGTTGCAGGATATAAAATCAACATACAGAAATCCCTCGCATTCCTATACACTAATAATGAGAAAATAGAAGGAGAAATTAAGGAAACAATTCCATTCACCATTGCAACAAAAAGAATAAAATACGTAGGAATATATCTACCTAAAGAAACTAAAGACCTATATATAGAAAACTATAAAACACTGGTGAAAGAAATCAAAGAGGACACTAATAGATGGAGAAATATACCATGTTCATGGATTGGAAGAATCAATATAGTGAAAATGAGTATACTACCCAAAGCAATTTATAGATTCAATGCAATCCCTATCAAGCTACCAATGGTATTCTTCACAGAGCTAGAACAAGTAATTTCACAATTTGTATGGAAATACAAAAAACCTCGAATAGCCAAAGCAATCTTGAGAAAGAAGAATGGAACTGGAGGAATCAACCTGCCTGACTTCAGGCTCTACTACAAAGCCACAGACATCAAGACAGTATGGTATTGGCACAAAGACAGAAATATAGATCAATGGAACAAAATAGAAAGCCCAGAGATAAATCCACGCACCTATGGACACCTTATCTTTGACAAAGGAGGCAAGAATACACAATGGATTAAAGACAATCTCTTTAACAAGTGGTGCTGGGAAAACTGGTCAACCACTTGTAAAAGAATGAAACTAGAGCACTTTCTAACACCGTACACAAAAATAAACTCAAAATGGATTAAAGATCTAAACGTAAGACCGAAACTATAAAACTCCTAGAGGAGAACATAGGCAAAACACTCTCCGACCTACATCACACCTCTATGATCCACCTCCCAGAATATTGGAAATAAAAGCAAAAATAAACAAATGGGACCTAATTAAACTTAAAAGCTTCTGCACAACAAAGGAAACTATAAGCAAGGTGAAAAGACAGCCTTCAGAATGGGAGAAAATAATAGCAAATGAAGCAACTGACAAACCACTAATCTCAAAAATATACAAGCAACTCCTACAGCTCAATTCCAGAAAAATAAATGACCCAATCAAAAAATGGGCCAAAGAACTAAATAGACATTTCTCCAAAGAAGACATACAGATGGCTAACAAACACATGAAAAGATGCTCAACATCACTCATTATCAGAGAAATGCAAATCAAAACCACTATGAGGTACGATTTCACACCAGTCAGAATGGCTGCGATCCAAAAGTCTACAAATAATAAATGCTGGAAAGGGTGTGGAGAAAAGGGAACCCTCTTACACTGTTGGTGGGAATGCAAACTAGTACAGCCACTATGGAGAGCAGTGTGGAGATTCTTTAAAAAACTGGAAATAGAACTGCCTTATGATCCAGCAATCCCACTGCTGGGCATACACACTGAGGAAACCAGAATTGAAAGAGACACGTGTACCCCAATGTTCATCGCAGCACTGTTCATAATAGCCAGGACATGGAAGCAACCTAAATGTCCATCAGCAGATGAATGGATAAGAAAGCTGTGGTACATATACACAATGGAGTATTACTCAGCCATTAGAAAGAATACATTTGAATCAGTTCTAATGAGGTGGATGAAACTGGAGCCTATTATACAGAGTGAAGTAAGCCAGAAAGAAAAACACCAATACAGTATACTAACGCATATATATGGAATTTAGAAAGATGGTAACAATAACCCCATGTATGAGACAGCAAAAGAGACACTGATGTATAGAACAGTCTTTTGGACTCTGTGGGAGAGGGAGAGGGTAGGATGATTTGGGAGAATGGCATTGAAATATGTATAATATCATATATGAAACGAGTTGCCAGTCCAGGTTCAATGCACGATACTGGATGCTTGGGGCTGGTGCACTGGGATGACCCAGAGGGATGGTATGGGGAGGGAGGAGGGAGGAGGGTTCAGGATGGGGAACACATGTATACCTGTGGTGGATTCATTTCGATATATGGCAAAATCAATACCATGTTGTAAAGTTTAAAAATAAAATTAAAAAAAAATAATGTGTAAACTGTTATGATTTTCTCTTGCTTGACTGTTTTCCTCTCTTCCTGCATTTTCTCAATTCTTTTTGTGGCATGTGAGATCTAGTTCTCTGACCAAGGTTTGAACCCAGGCCCCCCTGCATTGTGAGCAGAGTCTTGGCCACTGGTCCACCAGGGAAGTCCCTAAATTTATTTCTTGACTAAAGTTTCTCTATAGACACAAGGTAAATGGAGGCCATGGGTGGGGGTCTGTTTTGGGAAGGCCTCGTGGGGTCCTGGTCTGTTACAATATGAGTGTTTGCATAAATGTTACTCTAAAAGCACACATGAGAGTGAATGAATGACAATACATAAGTAGACTCATCTATATCTCTAACATTTTATGTACTTAAGTTAGTTAAAGAGAACTTTTTTAAAAATTCTATTTTTGTAATTTGAAAAAATTGGGACTGAACCCCTGGACTTCAGGTACTTTTCTGTCCAAAACTCATGGCCATATTGTTTATATACTCCCACTTCTATTTTATTTATTTTATTAGTTTTACTTCATTCTCTACCTCCACCCCATTCCCATTTGGTCTGTGAGCACAATACTACATGTTTGAAATATTTCCTTAATACACAGTGCATGCGTTTTAAGGTCTCTAGTGTCTGTGTGTGCATGTATATACTGTGGTTTTCATATACCTAATTGATATTTCACCCCATCCTTTTTCTTACATTTTCCTTTTTTTTTTTTTAAAGTATTTATTTATTTATTTCTGGCTGTGCTGTGCACGGGCTTTCTCTAGTTGTGGAGAGTGAGGGCTATTCTCTAGTTGCAGAGTGCAGGCTTCTCATTGCAGGGGTTTCTCTTATTGCAGAGCACGGGTTCTAGGGTAAGCAGGCTTCAGTAGCTGTGGCACTTAGGCACTTGTGGCTTGCAGGCTCCAGAACACAGGCCAGGCAGCTGTGGCATCAGGGCCCAGTTACCCCATGGCACATGGGATCTTCCCAGACCAGAGATCGAACCAGCATCCCCTGCACTGCAAAGTGGTGCAGCCACTGAACCATCAGAAAAGCCCCCTCTTATATTTTCTGCTTCAATATTGTTTCTTAGATATTTTTAAAATTATTTCTTTATTTGGTCTTGAGCAGATGGGATCTTAGTTCCCTGACCAGGGATTGAACCCATGCCTCCTGTACTGAAAGGATGGAATCTTAACCACTGGACCACCAGGGAAGTCCTAGATACATTTTTTATATATGTGTCCACCTAGGGGATTTTTTTTTTCTTTTGGCTTCATGAGAGTTCAGTTCAGTTGCTCAGTCTTGTCTGACTCTTAACCCCATGGACTGCAGCATGCCAGACCTCCCTGTTCATCACCAACTCCCAGAGCTTGCTCAAACTTCTGTCCAGCACGTCAACAATGCCATCCAACCATCCCATCTTCTGTCATCCCTTTCTCCTTCTGCCTTCAATCTTTTCCAGCATCAGGGTCTTTTCCAATGGGTTGGTTCTTTGCATCAGGTGGCCGAAGTATTGGAGCTTCAGCTTCAGCATCAGTCCTTCTAATGAATATTCAGAACTGATTTCCTTTAGGATTGACTGGTTTGATCTCCTTGCAGTTCAAGGGACTCTCTAGAGTCTTCTTCAGCACCACAGTTCAATGGCATCGATTCTTCAGCATTCAGCTTTCTTTATGGTTCAACTCTCACATCCATATATGACTACGGAAAAAGCATAGCTTTGACTAGACAGACCTTCTTGGGCAAAGTAATGTCTCTGCTTTTTAATATGCTGTCTAGGTTGGTCATAGCTTTTCTTCCAAGGAGCAAGCATCTTTTAATTTCATGGCTGCAGTCACCATCTGCAGTGATTTTGGAGCCCAAGAAAATAAAGTCTCTCACTGTTTCCACTTTTTCCCCATTTATTTGCCATGAAGTGATGAGACAAGATCACATGATCTTAGTTTTCTGAATGTTGAGCTTTAAGCCAGCTTTTTCACTCTCCTCTTTCACTTTCATCGAGAGGTTCTTTAGTTCTTCTTCACTTTCTGCCATAAGGGTGGTGTCATCTCCATATCTAAGGTTATTGATATTTCTCCCGGCAATCTTGATTTCAGCTTGTGTTCATCTAGCCTGGTATTTTGTATGATGTACACGGCATAGAAGTTAAATAAGCTGGGTGACAATATGCTTTCTTGAAGTACTCCTTTCCCAATTTGGAACCAGTCCATTGTCCCATGTCCAGTTCTAATTGTTGATTCTTGACCTGCATACAGATTTCTCAGGAGGCAGGTAAGGTGGTCTGGTATTCCCATTTCTTGAAGAATTTTCCACTGTTGTGATCCACACATTCAAAAGCTTTGGTGTAGTCAATAAAGCAGAAGTAGATGTTTTTCTGGAACTCTTACTTTTCCTCTGATCCAATTTATGTCAGCAATTTGATCTCTAGTTCCTCTGCCTTTTCTAAATCATGAGAGTACTTGAACCTAAATAAAAGATCTGAATATTTGAAAAATCCATCATCATAAAATATTCCCTGAACCTCTGGTTAATGGGGTTTAGGATTAAGCAAAGACAGTCATCTGAGGTCCTAAGGCAGGATTGGGTCATATCTTTAAATCCATTAAGCTTCAGGCTGTTCTGAGCCAGTTCAGAAAATCTTTCCTTGCTTCCCATGGGTAAAGGATGCTTCTCTATTGAGTGTTGTCCTGAAGAATGATTTTTCCCTCCCTGTTTTCCATCAACCATGGACAGATTTCATTCCCTTCTTGGTGAGAAAGTCCTTTAAAATCCAACTCAAAACCTCCTTTCTCCAAATACCCAGATTCTTGTTTTCTACTTGAATGCTGAGGCCCCCACACACGAGAGCAGCCCATCAGCTCCTCTATCCAATATTCCCATGTTCTGTGTACTTGGGACAATGCTTGCTTCTTTACAGCCCATGTCTTCCTTCTTAGACCGAGAGATCCATGAGGGGAGGGCTGTGTTCCAGCTCCTTTCTGATTTCCACAGTCACATTCTGGCACAGGGATTGACAACAAATTATCAAAGAAAACGTATTTGAAAAGTAGAAATCATTTTGATGAGAGCAGGGGTCAAACTGGTTTTCCCCACACGAAATCTGCCTGGTCTCCCTAACAATTATAAGTTCCCTCGCAAGTGTGGTGCAGTTAACCACAGACAAGTGCGTCGCACAGCAAACACATCTGCTTAGGATACATGTTTGATCACTGGAAAAATCAAGGCTTAGGGCACCTAAGTGAATCTGAAATACATGTCGTAGTAGCTTTTATCTTCTCTCTAGTAGAATTACCAGAGAAAGATAAAATAAACCCACGAGTGTACTCTGAAAATAGCAACATAACTCAACCCCGTGTCCTCAAAACAGTTTGACTTAAAATTGAAAGGAACTATTTTGTCTGCTGTTAAGAATATAAAAGTAGGACAAGCTATAGGAGATCAATTTTAAATCATCTAAGGCTATGGGAAAGATTTTTCCTGAGGCTTTTTTGGAAATGGGATAATGTGTGTTTCTGCTGTGGCCTTTTAATAAAGAAATTATGCATTATGCAAACATTAACATTTAAACCAATTAGGAGCCATTGAAGTTAATTCTTTGAAGAATATAGAATTGAGTTATGACTTTCTTTTTATGGATATGATGCTTTTACTAGAATAAAACAATGAGAGTTATGTCTTAGGCATTAGCTCACACTGTTGGAGAAAATCTCATTTTTTGTTTTTCTCTTTTTGGAGGAGGGCACATTATCAATTTTTTAAAAATGTGTGAAGTATGAATTTTCTCTTTGAATGTGGCAGGTTTAACAATTTCAGGCCATGTAGTCACCTCTCACCATCATACCAGGGTGACCACACCATCCTTATTTTACAGATGAAAAAACTTAAGTCCAAGGACTTCCCTGGTGCTCTAGTGGCTGAGACTCTGCGCTCCCAATGTACCAGGGCCAAGTTCCATCCCTGGTCAGGGGACTAGATCCTGTCTGCTGCAGCTAATATATCCTGCCTACCAAAACTCAGACCCGGCACAGCCAAATAAATAAATATTCAAAATACAAAAAACCCTAAGCTCCAAAGGTCTAGTCTTTGCACTTATATCAAGAGAAACTGACAACACTCTCACTGTTTGAGGCTCCTTCTTTAAAATGAGTAAATGCTGAGACTTCCCAGGTGGTCCAGTGGTTAAGAATATGCCTTGCAATGCAATGGACGTGGATTTGATCCCTGGTTGGGGAACAAAGATCCCGACATATCTGAACCTGCATGCCGAGGACCTATGCAGCCAAATAAATAAATATTAAAAAAATAAAATGTGTAGATGCCAAACAGGAAGGCAAAACATGTATGTGTTAAAGGCTTACATTGGAAAAAAATAACCAATGTAAAAAATAACCCCATAAAGTACACTGCACTATTATTATTATTTGTTGTTCAGTCAACAAGTCCTGCCCGAGTCTTTTTGACCCCATGGACTGCAGCATGCCAGGCCTCATCCCTGCTGCTGCTGCTGCTGCTGCTGCTAAGTCGCTTCAGTCGTGTCCGACTCTGAGACCCCATAGACGGCAGCCCACCAGGCTCCCCCGGCCCTGGGATTCTCCAAGCAAGAAAACTGGACTGGGTTGCCATTTCCTTCTCCAATGCATGAAAGTGAAAAGTGAAAGTGAAGTCGCTTAGTCGTGTCTGACTCTTTGCGACCCCATGGACTGCAGCCTACCAGGCTCCTCCGCCCATGGGATTTTCCAGGCAAGAGGACTGGAGTGGGGTTGCCATTGCCTTCCTGTCCCTCACCAAATCCTGGAGTCCTGAATACTATTATGCTATTAACAAAATCAATTCAAGTGGTGTGTGTATGTGTATTTTTCACTTCATGAATGTGAGGTTAAATTCCCCATCATAGAGGAATAAGTCTCATTGATGTACTCTGGAACTTTTTGTTCTCTTGCTTTGCGAGATGTGGGATTGAGGACATGGAATTATGTGTGAGCTAATTTTTAGTTCACGGTGACCTTGGTTAAGCTTTTTCCTGTCTCTGGGACTTCAAGCCAGATTTGAATGACAAGGGTGCTGGAATGATTCCTTCTCTAAGTCTTTAAAGAAGAGCTATACTTCTTTGGATCAGGTTTGGTCTGCAGACACGTTTGCATGTACTTTGGATCCTGAAGCGTTTTAAACATTTTCAAGTCATGATTTGAATACTTGAAGATTTCTCATAAACATCCTGAGGGTTTTTTTTTTTTTTTTTTTTGTCTCCTAGAACATCTGAAGTTCTGACAGGCTAGCCCGCATTTCTTCACAGGCTCCACTACTGAAAGGTGAGGATCTCCTACCCTTTTTGAAGGATGTGCCCTGAAGGACTCTGGTTTGCCAGTCTCTTCTTGGCCCCATTTCTCTCTTGAGATGAGACAACATCATAGCAATATCATCGTGTTTGCCTGCTTCTCATCTTAGAGAAGAGAGGAGAGAGAATTCTTCCCCCTGCCTGTGTCTTTCTCAAGAAGGCGCCAGTGATCAACTCTGAAAGATGTGGATTTCAAGAAAGCTACCCTGGAAGCATTTCAATGTGCCATCCTTTTCCCAAGAATATGAAAACATTCTTTTCTGCAGACCAGAAATCCCACAGGGCTTTCCTTTTCTTCAGTAGGCTTCCTATGTCTCACTTAACTTTGTTGCCTGGATTCACTTACAATGAAACATTCTTATTCAGGGGTTGGGGAGAGGCAAAAAGCAGATCCTTGATTTTCTCACTGTGTTTAACCTCTCTTTCAAAAACCCCACTCCAGTATTCTTGGGCTTCCCTTGTGGTTCAGCTGGTAAAGAATCTGCCTGCAAGGTGGGAGACCTGGGTTCGATCCCTGGGTTGGAAAGATCCCCTGGAGAAGGGAAAGGCTACCCACTCCAGTATTCTGGCCTGGAGAATTCCATGAACTGTATAGTCCATGGGGTCGCAAAGAGTCAGACACCACTGAGTGACTCACTTTAGAAAACCCCAGCCCTGTTACATGCACAGATCCTTGCGTAGCACAGGTGATCATAACAACAAGCAGTTATTGATTCTTCACTTCTTCCTGTTGTATTTTCTCTCTTTTATCCTTTTTAAAATTGTGGTTTAAAAAAAAAACAGACAAGACATCATCTTAAACCATCTTTAAGTGTACAGTTCAGCAGTTTTAACTATATTCACATTGTTGGGCAACAGTTCTCCAGAACTTACATCTTGCAAAACTGAAAATTTATATCCAAGAAACAACTCCTCATTTCCCCCTCTTTCAGGCCCCTGGCAACCAGGGGGCTGAAAGAGGGGGAATATTCTTTCTGTCTTTATGAATTTGACTTCTCCAGGGACCTCAAACTAGTGAAATACCACTTTGTGACTGGCTTATTTTACTTAGCATAATGCCTTCAAGGTCTACCCATTCTATTATCTCATTTAATTGATAAAGCAATTCTGAGAGATGGATCTTATTTATGTGCTAAGTCACTTCAGTCCTATTGGATTCTTTGCAACCCTATGGACTGTAGCCCGTCAGGCTTCTCTGTCCACGAAATTCTCCAGACAAGAATACTGGAGTGGGTTGCATTTCCTACTCTCGGGGATTTTCCCAACCCAGGGATCGAACCCGTATCTCATGTCTCCTCCATTGGCGGGTGGGTTCTTTACCACTAACACCACATGGGAAGCCAGATCTTATTCATAGATGAGGAAAATAAGGGACAGGACTGGGATTCAAATCCCATGTTAAATTATTCCCCAGTGCTCAGGCCAGGGAATAATTTTAACACCATGATCTTCTGGAAGATTCACAGCATTTTCCAAGAGGCAGTTTTCTACTAAGGTACTGAAAATTTGCTTTTATTTCAACAACAGCCTTCCTTCTTTTATTTGGGGTGGAGCAGCGCTCAGGTGCAAATACATAATCATGCTCATCTCATGATGCAATACAATCACTGGTCCATAGGAATCCCTGCTATTGGTTAATTTCCTTACCCTTCCTCATCAGTTGATTGTATCTGCATGTGTTTATTTCTGGGCTGTCAATGATGTTCTATTGGTCTGTATTTTAATGCATTGCTCTCTTATTTTCTGATTTACGACATACTGAGAAAGCCGCTCTGATTCCAAATTCTTCTTAATGTGGTAGAAATAAAGCTCTTGATTCAACATGATCAAAGAAGACTTGATTTGTTGCCTGAAGGCAAGAGGAGGAGACAGCAGTGCCTCAAATCCTTCATCTCATTACTTCGAAGTTTACCTAAGAGTTCCACATATTTTAAAAAATCTGTCTACATTGTTGTCGGTATGTTATGTGTATTCTGATTGCTGCATTGCATTCCATTATAAGTTCCTATATCAATTTTCATACTCATATAGTAATATTGTTTTTTAGGTTGGTTTTCTTCTTTTTAAAATTTTGTTGAAGTATATGTTGATTTACAATGTTGCATTAATTTCTGCTGTATAGCAAATTGCTATGCATATCTATATTTTTTTCATTATGGTTTTGAAACCATGTGACTCAGACTGGGCTTTTTAACTGAGATCACATGCCTGGTCAGGTCCTTGATGTCTCGACACAGAAAAAATTCAACCAGAGACAAAGTGATAGATAAGAAGTGGATGGTGGCTCAGACGGTAAAGCGTCTGCTTACAATGTGGGAGACCTGGGTTCGATCCCTGGGTCGGGAAGATCCTCTGGAGGAAGAAATGGCAACCCACTCCAGTATTCTTGCCTGGAAAATCCCATGGATGGAGGAATGTGGTAAGCTACAGTCCATGGGGTCGCAAAGAGTCAGACACGACTAAGCAACTTCACTTTTACACTTCTCAGACAGAGTGTGGGCCATCTCAGAAGGCAAGAGTGGCCCCAGGGTATGGGGTTGTCAGTTTTGATAGAGGTGGGTAGTTTCATAGGCTATGAGTAGGAGTATTCCAGCTATTTTTGGGAAGGGGTGGGGAGTTCCAGGAATTGGGTCACTGCCCACTTTTTGACCTTCGTGGTTGGCCTTGAAACTGCCAGGGCACCTGTGACTGTGCCATTTAGATGTGTTAGAATGAGTGTATGCTGAGGCTCCAGATCTACTGGAAGTCAACTGGCTGGCCATCTTGGACCCATTTGTTTCTAATCAGTTTGTGTGGTGTCCTCCGGCTTTGTCATTCTTTACAAGGTTGTGCCCTGGCCCCCTTCCCGCCTGTTTCAGTTTATTGCTTATATAATATCACAGAACATTGAATATCGTTCCCTGTGCTCTGTAGCAGGACTTGTTGTTTCACACCCATCCTTTGATAATGGAAAATTCAATTGCTTCCATCTTTCAGCTAAAACTAATAGTTCTGAGATGATTTTTCTTATTCCCATTTACCTCCAGCCCAATGTAACAAAGACTCCAAGTCACATACTGCACCTGGGGTTGTGGATAAAGAGCAGGCGTATATTTAACCACACTAATTAATCTGATTCACTGATTTGCTCTCCAGAAGGACCAAACCATATTCATTCTGGCCCAGCAGTGCACAAGGGTCCCCATGTCCTTACATCCTTACCAGCTCTTGGTCTCAATCTGTCTTGCTCATTTCTGTCCACCTGATGGGTGTCAAATAGTATCTCATTATTCTCCTCTTCAGAATTCTCAGTTTAACAGTTAGCAGGAACACGTCTATCTATTTAGAATTTATCTTTTGTAAACATCTTCATGGTTTCAGATGTATTCAGGTACATATAGATGACTGCAAGTAATGTCTGGACTTCCCTGGAAATCTACTGGTTAAGACTCCATGCTTCCAATGAAGGGGATATGGGTTTGATCCCTGGTCAGGGAACTAAGATCCCACATGCTGTGTGGCCAAAAGAAAGGCAAGTGATGTTTTACCATTTCTGCTCTTCATTAGGGTTGCTGTTCATAATTGTTTTGACATCAAATACAAGCAGCTAGAAGCTTGGTTCCTGTTAGAAAAGCAGCTAATATCATATATCACAGGCCACTGGACTCGCAAGGGAATGCACAGAGGCTGAGCACGCTGCACTGACCATGTGAAATATATTCACAGCATCCTTGAAACTTCAGTACAGGACTGGATACAAAATTATTGTATACAATGTACTGTATTCATCAGTCACATTTTATAGATGAAATGGAGGTTCAGAGAAGTGAAGTCCCAGGTCATACAGCTGGGAATGGAATTCAAACCCAGCTCTGCCTGCCTCCACATTCATAGTCACCACTTTACAGCTAAGGCCATACATGGAAGATGGGGCAGGAGATCAGTATGAATATTCACCCTGGAGAAGGAAGAGGGAAAGGGAAAAGGGAGTTGGTCATCATTTTACTGATGGGCAAACTGAAGCCTATGGAAGGCAATCAGCTTCTTCAAAGTCAAAGAGCAAATTGGTGACAAGTCTAGAAGCTACTCTGTCCCTCCCCAGTCTAGTGAGCCAGTGAGTCATCACAGATCAGTGTGGATGAGGACGGGTGAATTTAACTCAGATGACCATTACGTCTACTACTGAGGGCAGGAATCCCTTAGAAGAAATGGAATAGCCATCATGGTCAACAAAAGAGTCCGAAATGCAGTACTTGGATGCAATCTCAAAAATGACAGAATGATCTCTGTTCATTTCTAAGGCAAACCATTCAATATCACGGTAATCCAAGCCTATGCCCCAATCAGTAATACTGAAGAAGCTGAAGTTGAACGGTTCTATGAAGACCTACAAGACCTTTTAGACCTAACACCCTCAAAAGATGCCCTTTTCATTATAGGGGACTGGAATGCAAAAGTAGGAAGTCAAGAAACACCTGGAGTAACAGGCAAATTTGGCCTTGGCGTATGGAATGAAGCAGGGCAAAGGCTAATAGAGTTTTGCCAGGAGACCGCGCTGGTCATAGCAAACACCCTCTTCCAACAACACAAGACTCTACACATGGACATCACCAGATGGTCAACACCAAAATCAGACTGATTATATTCTTTGCAGCCAAAGATGGAGAAGCTCTATACAGTCAGCAAAAATAAGACCAGGGGCTGACTGTGGCTCAGATCATGAACTCCTTATTGCCAAATTCAGATTTAAATTGAAGAAACTGGGGAAAACCACTAGACCATTCAGGTATGACCTAAATCAAATCCCTTATGATTATACCTGGAGATGGAAATGGCAGCCCACTCTAGTACTCTTGCCTGGAAAATTCCATGGATGGAGGACCTTGGTAGGCTACAGTCCATGGGGTTGCAAAGAGTCAGACAAGACTGAGCGACTTTATTATGATTATACAGTGGAAGTGAGAAATAGATTTAAGGGACTAGATCTGATAGAGTACCTGATGAACTATGGACGGAGGTTTGTGACATTGTACAGGAGACAGGGATCAAGACCATCCCCATGGAAAAGAAATGCAAAAAAAGCAAAATGGCTGTCTGAGGAGGCCTTACAAATAGCTGTGAAAGGAAGAGAAGTGAAAAGAAAAGGAGAAAAGGAAAGATATAAGCATCTGAATGCAGAGTTTCAAAGAATAGCAAGGAGAGATAAGAAAGCCTTCCTTAGCAATCAATGCAAAGAAATAGAAAAAAACAACAGAATGGGAAAGACTAGAGATCTCTTCAAGAAAATTAGAAATACTAAGGGAACATTTCATGCAAAGATGGGCTCAATAAAGGACAGAAATGGTATGGACCTAACAGAAGCAGAAGATATTAAGAAGAGGTGGCAAGAATACATAGAAGAACTGTACAAAAAAGATCTTCACGACCCAGATAATCACGATGGTGTGATCACTCACCTAGAGCCAGACATCCTGGAATGTGAAGTCAAGAGGGCCTTAGAAAGCATCACTACGAACAAAGCTAGTGGAGGTGATGGAATTCCAGTTGAACTATTTCAAATCCTGAAAGATGATGCTGTGAAAGTGTTGCACTCAATATGTCAGCAAATTTGGAAAACTCAGCAGTGGCCTCAGGACTGGAAAAGGTCAGTTTTCATTCCAATCCCAAAGAAAGGCAATGCCAAAGAATGCTCAAACTACTGCACAGTTGCACTCATCTCACATGCTCGTAAAGTAATGCTCAAAATTCTCCAAGCCAGGCTTCAGCAGTACGTGAACTGTGAACTTCAGATGTTCAAGCTGGTTTTAGAAAAGGCAGAGGAACCAGAGATCAAATTGCCAACATCCACTGGATCATGAAAAAAGCAAGAGAGTTCCAGAAAAACATCTATTTCTGCTTTATTGATTATGCCAAAGCCTTTGACTGTGTGGATCACAATAAACTGTGGAAAATTTCGAAAGAGATGGGAATACCAGACCACCTGATCTGCCTCTTGAGAAACCTGTATGCAGGTCAGGAGGCAACAGTTAGAACTGGACATGGAACAACAGACTGGTTCCAAATAGGAAAGGGAGTATGTCAAGGCTGTATATTGTCACCCTGTTGATTTAACTTATTTGCAGAGTACATCATGAGAAATGCTGCACAGGAAGAAGCACAAGCTGGAATCAAGATTGTTGGGAGAAATATCAATAACCTCAGATATGCAGATGACACCACCCTTATGGCAGAAAGTGAAGAGGAACTAAAAAGCCTCTTGATGAAAGTGAAAGAGGAGAATGAAAAAGTTGGCTTAAAGCTCAACATTCAGAAAACTAAGATCATGGCATCTGGTCCCATCACTTCATGGGAAAGAGATGGGAAAATAATGGAAACATTGTCAGACCTTTATTCTGGGGGGCTCCAAAATCACTGCAGATGGTGACTGCAGCCATGAAATTAAAAGACTCTTACTCCTTGGAAGGAAAGTTATGACCAACCTAGACAGCAAATTAAAAAGCAGAGACATTACTTTGCCAACAAAGGTCCATCTAGTCAAGACTATGGTTTTTCCAGTGGTCATGTATGGATGTGAGAATTGGAACGTGAAGACGGCTGAGCGCTGAAGAATTGATGCTTTTGAACTGTGGTGTTGGAGAAGACTCTTGAGAGTCCCTTGGACTGCAAGGAGATCCAACCAGTCCATCCTAAAGGAGATCAGTCCTGGGTGTTCACTGGAAGGACTGATGTTGAAGCTGAAACTCCAGTACTTTGGCCACCTCATGCGAAGAGTTGACTCATTGGAAAAGACCCTGATGCTGGGAGGGATTGGGGGCAGGAGGAGAAGGGGACAACAAAGGATGAGATGGCTGGATGGCATCACCGACTCGACGGATGTGAGTTTGGGTGGACTCTGGGAGTTGGTGATGGACAGGGAGGCCTGGCATGCTGCGCTTCATGGGGTGGCAAAGAGTCGGACACGACTGAGCAACTGAACTGTGATACTCAGATTAGGGACTTCTCAGGTAAAGAAACTGCCTGCTAATACAGGAGACATAAGAGACACTGGTTGGAATATCCCCTGGAGAAGGGTGTGGCAACCCTTTCCAGTATCATTACCTGGAGATTCCCATGGACAGAGGAGCCTGGAGGGCTACTGTCCACAGGATCGCAAAAAGTCAGACACGACTAAAGCCATTTAACACACACACATGCAGATACTCAGATTAGGACAGCATTTGACTTCTCACGCAGCCTTTTCTCAAACTAGAGATTGTGGACTCCTGCAGGTGCAAATATACATTTCCTCATGCAAAGGAGCTGGGGAGGACACTGTGATTTCTCTACTTAAGGAAACTGCATTGTATCACTCTGCAAAAATGAAGCCCCTTGGAGAGATCTGGATATCAGCAGTTATAAACAGTGTCCAATGCCTGGATGGAAGAGGGAGGAGCAGTTTTTTGGGAGATAGCATTTTGGGTGGACCCTGAGATTGGGCAGGAATTCTCCTTGTTTCTGACAGAAGCTCCATCAGTGCTAAGCACATATGGTGAATGAAACCAAGAAGAACGAATCTCCATTAGCAATTACCAAGCTGATTTTAGCACTGAAAATGGTTTGCAGCCTGGGGAAACAAATCAGAATATGAAAGCATGTAAGAAAGTTACTTACACAGTAAACAAGGACCTAATTTAATGAATACAAGTGTAAATGCCTTCCCTCCAATGCTCACATACCATTTTTCCTACAACAGTTTGACAATATTGTGATTTTTCATAGTTTATTTAAAAAATCCATAGTTATAGTGTGAGAATTATTTACATGTTTTGTATTTACTATTCTCCATACTGTTTAAGCTTAGTAGAAATTAGTGCATGCAGTTCTTGAAGATCTCTGATATTTGTGCCCTTTTGATGGCTAATGAAAAAAAAAGGATATTTCATCCACTGTTGTGTGAATCTGTATCATCCATAGAAATGTACTGTTAATGTTGTGCTAAAATGAGGAAATAGGACACCTAGTAGGCCTTTGAGAGTTGAGTTATTAACACTTTTTATTGGACTATTTTAATGTTTTTTATATATATTACAAATGAAAAAAATTGAGTTTCCGTAAGTACTGTGAAAAATGTGTTAAAAATAACTCAGTGATATTGCTATCAACACTAAAAAATGGTAAGTTTATTTTAAAATTGTACTGGTTTCATAAAGAAAGAAATAAAAAAACAATAGACTGGAAATCGGAAAGCAAAAAGGCTCTTTTACTAAAAGGAACAAAAGACTGTTAGAAAAACATTTCATTTTTATGCTGAACAGTTTTTTCTATAGATGTCATCTTTCTTTTTTCTTTCTCCAGTAACCAAACTAACTTTTATAATACAAAAGAATAAGGAAGGCATGCCTACCTTTGCTCCAGGGTAATAGAGAATTGATACCAATGCAGGTTAAATGGCCTGAGTCCTGTGGCTCAGCTGGGGACATGCATCACTCATTTTGGTCCAGTTGTACTGTGTCTGTGTTGAAGAGGAAGGATGTGCAGAGTCTGAAAATAGAGACACATTTGGTTTTGATAGTACAGTCCGCAGGTAATTTTAACGGAAGCATGTCTGTCTTTTGCAGAGTTAACAGCAAACCATGGTTTCCACCAAGCTCCTTTGACAATACATCCTTGTGATTTTGATTACTTTGGTGAAAAACTTTCCAGAAAACTAGTACACGTTAAGTAATCATCATGATAGGTACCCTCTGCTTGCAGTAAAATATATAAATGTGTCCAGTTCCTCTCTCATCCATTAAAATGGAAGCCAGGGAGAGATGCAATGCAAATTTCATTCATCAAATGTGGTTGTTACAAGGGTTTCAGAAGAATGTAGTCCATGACTGATGATACTTTATTTGGGTCTCCTTTTTCTCATTTGTTCTAGAAAAAAAAAGTTCCATAATTCATAGTAAATGCTACAGAAACTTTGGCATTTATGGAGTAGTTTCAAGATACAGAATGCTGGGTTGGGAGCCATTTCTTCCTTCCAATATTTTTTCTACATTTTTTTAGCACTGTGTAACAGATAATGTGTATATATACCTTATAAATTTTTGCTTTAGCAAAGTATTATTCACTAGTTATTTCTGTGTGTGTGCAAGAGCTAACTGCATGCACATGCTCACACACATGTACATATACATAGAGATAAGTAGTACACAGTACCCTGACTTATTGCAAAAGAAACACACACACACACACACACACATTAACCAGCACCAAGGTCAAGAAAGAGACAACAGGCAGCATCAGAAGCTTCCACAGTGCCTGCTTCCAACCACCAACCCCATCTTTTCTGGAGGTACTCATTCTACCATTACCCCAACACAAATTTTGCTTGTTATACAGTTATATAAAGAATACATGCAAGAATACAGTTGTATAAGAATACATAATTTTACATGGGGTTTCCTACATTCACGATTTTCTTTGGGAGGGCCATTTATGTGGTCAGGTGTGCCATTCATTCATTCACTGTGCTGCAGTATGATGTATCGTTACACGGGCGCACCAGTGTGCTCTTACCCCTTTTACTGTTGTAAACAATAAAATTGCTTCCAATTCAGGATCTTTTGAATAACACTTTAGGATTATAAATAGAGAAAGAATGCCATGAACATTCTTGCACATGTGTTTTGGTGATTCTGTGTATGCACTTTGCGGGGTGGGTATATACTTGAGGGTGAAATTGCTTAGTCATGGGATGTATATAAGTTTGTGCTCAGTCACTCATGGGCTATAGCCCACCAGTCTCCTCTGTCTATGGGAATTTCCAGGCAAGAATAATGGAGCGAGCAGCTTTTTGACATTTCCTCCCCCAGGGATCTTCCCAACCCAGGGACCAAACCTGCATCTCTGGTGTCCCCTGCTTTGGCAGGCAGATTCTTTACTACTGAGCCAGGTGGGAAGTCCCATATATGTTCTACTTGAGTAGATAATGCTAACATGCTTTTTCAAAGTGGTTAAAATACTTTTTACTCCCACCATCAGTTACTGAGCTTTTTAGTTTTCAACATCTTTACAAACACATTGTCAACTTTACCATTTTAACCCTTGAGGTAGTCTTGGGTGATAACTTATTACCTTTCACAGTTTTAATTTTCACTGTGCTAAAGAAGATGAACCCATTTTGAGATTTTTTATATGACACTTGGATATCTCTTCTGAGTTGACAATTCACGTCTATTGCCTTTTTTAAATTGGGTTGTATATAATTTTCCTGTGAATTTTAGAATTCTTTCTGTATTCTGGATGTGAGCTGTTTGACAAACGTTTACATGTATTGAAAATAATTTCTCCTATTCTTTGTCTACCTTTTATTTTATATTTTAAAATAATTTATTTATTTGACCACATCAGGTCTTAGTTACAGCATGTGAAATCTTTTTTTTTCTTTTTTTTTTTTTGCCCTTATCAACAAAGTTTATTAAGTATAGATAAATAGGCTCACTGATACATCATCAATCTTTCATTGTGGTGTATGGGCTTAGTTGCCTGGGGCATGTGTAATCTTAGTTACTTGACCAGGGATTGAAACCAAATTGGAAGGCAGATTCCCAACCACTGGACCACCAGGGAAGTCCCTGGCTTTCTTTTGGATTCTGAGTTTAATGTAGCCCATTTTATAAATTTTACTGGATAGTTATTGCATTTGTATCCTGTTTAAGATATCTCTACTTATTCCGAGGTCAGAGTAGCTATTCCCTGATGTTTTCTTTTGGATGATTTATTGGTGTAATATTCACTTTATAGCTACATTCCAGCTGGAATTAATTATTGTGCATGAACTTAATGTTCCCATGCTCTATCTAATGTACTCTGTGCCATTGACTGAAAAAAAATCATCTTTCCTCACTTCTCTGTTTTTACAGGTCTATCATGAATTGTGGAAAAGGAAATGGCAACCCAACACAGTATCTTTGCCAGGAGAATTCCTGGTGGGCCACTGTCCATGGGGTCGCAAAGAATTGGACACGACTGATGGCCTAACACTCCATGAATTGAGTAACCATAGATGTGTGAGAAGAGTTCTGGATTCTCTACTTGGTTGCATTCATCTGTTTTTGTCTTTATCTCTTCTTGCATTAATATCACTGTCTTAATTGCCCTCCTCCAGAGGCTCTTCCCAACCCAGGGATTGAACCCTAGTCACTTACCTCTCTTGCATTGCAGGCAGATTCTTTAACACTGAGCCAATGGGGAAACCCATTGTCTAGTTAAGTATTATAACATTAACTAAGGCTTGATAGGGAAAGATTTCTTTTGACTTTGTTCTATCAATACTTATTCAAGGGACTTCCTGGTGGTCCAGCACTCCCAATGCAGGGGGCCGGGGTTCAATTCCTGATCATGGAACTAGATCCCTTATGTAGCAGCCAAAAGACCTGGCATTCCACAGCTAAGAACCGGCACAGCCAAATAAATAAATAAATATTGATAATAAAACTTATTCAAGGTATTTTTTCCTATTCTTAGCCTTTTACAGTTCTATATGCATTTTGAATCAGTATGTAAATTTTGACTAAAAAGTATCTATGGAGGCTTTTGCACATTGACTCTGCAGATTAGGGGCTTCCGTGATGGCTCAGTTATGAAAGAATCTGCCTGCAATGTAGGAAACCCCAGTTAGATTCCTGGGTGGGGAAGATCCACTAAAGAAGGAATAGGCTACCCACTCCAGTATTATTGGGTTTTCCTTGTGGTTCAGTTGGTAAAGAATCTGCCTGCAATGTGGAAGACCTGGGTTTGATGCCTGGGTTGGGAAGATACCCTGGAGGAGGGAAAAGTTACCCACTCCAGTATTCTGGCCTGGAGAATTCCATGGGGTTGCAAAGCATCGGACATGACTGAGTGACTTTCACTTTCACTTTCTGCAGATTATCGCAGGGAAAAATTGACATCTTTGCAGCATCAGTTATTCCAATATATGAACAGTATTTCATCCATTTATGCATTTAAAAAATTTCTCATGGTACTCTTTTATCAGTTTCACAGTTGTAGTCTAGCATGTGTTTCTTTAGATTTATTCCTAGGTGTTTCAATTTTATGCTGCTGTAAATGTCATTTAAAAATCACTTTGTAACACTTCATTGCTATGGTATATTACAAGTATATAGAAATGCAATAGATTTTTATGTATTGATTTGGTAACCAGAAAAACTTGCTAAATTTTCTCCCTGATTCTAATATTTTTTCTAAGATCCTTCTAGACTTTATTCATGAATATGTATTTGTGTGTGCATATATATTGAACATATTTTGTGAGAATAATGAGTTGGTTTGTTTTTTTGTTTTTTTTACATTCCTTATACTGGTTTTAGTTTAAAGTTTTTTTCTTGCCTTGTGGACAGGCTGGGCCCTCGGTTTTATGTTGTATAGAGGTGGTGATAGCTGGAAGCTTGTGTCATTCCTAGATTCAAAAAGACAGATTTCAACACCTGACCATTAGATATAATGGTTGATGTAGTTTTCTGTAAATGCCTTTTATCACAAAGGTCAGCATGCTTTTCCCTTCAAGGCCAGAGAGTAAATATTTTAGACTTTGTGGGCCAAGTACAGTTTCTATCACACTTTATTTCTGTTTCTCCTCTTCTTCCTTCCCCTCTCTTTTTTTAATAACCAATCAAATCTTATAAATCATTCTTAGTTTTCTGGCCATATGTATACAGCAAATATGTCTTTGAATGAGTGGAAATAATCTAAAAACTCCAGGTTTTAATTGTTTTTCTTTTCTTCTTGAGAATATGATAAACCTTATTTAAATATTTCTAAATTGAAGTATAGCTGGTTTACAATATTGTGTTAGTTTCAGGTATACAGCAAAGTGAGTCAGCTATAATACATATATATATTATATATATATATTTCATATTATTTTCCACTGTGATTTATCACAGGATATTGAATATAGTTTTCTGTGCTATTTAGTAAGACCTTCTTGTTTATCTAATTTATGTATAGTTGTGTGTTTCTGCTAATCCCATACTCCTAAATGGTTCCTCCTCACCACCTTTCCCCTTTGGTAACTATAAGTTTATTTTCTATATCTAAGAGTCTGCTTTAAGGGCTTCCCTAGTGGCTCAGATGGTAAAGAATCTGCCTGCAATGTCAGAGACCTAGGTCTGATCCCTGGGTTGGGAAGATCACCTGGAGAAGGGAGTGGCTACCCACTCCAGAATTCTGGCCTGGAGAATTCCATGAACAGAGGAGCCTGGGGCAGGCTACAGTCCACAGAGTTGCAAAGAGTCAGACATGACTGAGTAACTTTCACTTTATGAGTCTGTTTCTTAAATAAATTCTTCCATACTATTTTTTAGATTCTGCATACAAGTGATATCATATTTGTCTTTCTCTCTCTGACTGACTTCATTCCCTATGATAATCTCTAGGTTCATACATTGCAATGCTGCAAATGGCATTATTTCATTCTTTATGGTGGCTAAGTAATGTCCTGCTTTAGAATTAATAAAGTCCTCTACTATTTCCATTGTCCAGATCGTCTAAACAATGTAGAATTCTAGGAATCTTAACAACCATGATGAAATCTGTACTATTTCCTTTAAATCTACTGAGATGAATAGAGAATTTGACTCCCTTATGCACAGAAATTTTGCACATTTTCCAAATTCCTGTTCTTTAACACTTAATATCATGGCAAAGCTTTTTCTTTTTGGTGGATTTTTAAGTTGGTTGTTAAGAGATCAGAAGCACTGACAGACTTTATTTTCTTGGGCTACAAAATCACTATGGATGGTGACTGCAGTCAAGAAATCAAAAGACACTTGCTCCTTGGAAGAAAAGCTACGACAAACCTAGACAACATGTTAAAAAGCAGAGAATTACTTTGTCGATGAAGGTCCATCTAGTCAAAGCTATAGTTTTTCCAGTAGTCATATACGGATATAAGAGTTGAACAATAAAGAAGGTTGGGTGCCAAAGAATTGATGCCTTCGAACTGTGGTGCTGGAGAGGACTCTTGAGAGTTCCTTGGACAGTATGGAGATCAAACCAGTCAATCCTAAAGGAGATCAAGCCTGAATATTCATTGGAAGGACTGATGCTGAAGCTGAAGCTCAATACTTTTGCCTCCTTACGCGAAGAGCTGACTCCAAAAGACCCTGATGCTGGGAAAGATTGAAGGCGGGAGCAGAAGGGGACAACAGAGGATGAGATGGTTGGATGGCATTACTGACTCAATGGACATGAGTTTGAGAAACTCTGAGAGATAGAGAAGGACAGGGAAGCCTGGCATGCTACAATCCATGGGGTCCCAAAGAGTCAGACGTGACTCAGCAACTGAACAACAACAACAAAAGAGATCAGAATGGAGGTTGACAGAGGATCAGGGAAATGGGAACAGTTCTGTGGCTCTTGTAGTGGCCCCAACATAAGACCCAAATGACAGGGGTGGGAGGAAGAAGGCCCAGGCTCATCCTGGGCTTAAGGAATTCAATTTATTTCTAGGCTTCCTCCTCTAGCTCTCTCTTCTTGCTATTTCTCTTTTAAGAGCTTTATATACACGTGTGCGTTAGGCTGGGCAGCCTGGGTCTCAATCTAGCCCTGAGGCAGCTGATGTCGTGGGATAGGTGTGGTTCTAGAACAGAAAAGCTAGCTGTGAGGTTTGTATATGTCAATATAGATTGTGCTGTGCTTAGTCGCTCAGTTATGTCCGATTTTTGTGACCCCATGGACTGTAGCCCACCTGGCTCCTCTGCCCATGGGGATTCTCCAGGCCAGGATACTGGAATGGTTTGCCATTTCCTTCTTCAAGGGATCTTCCCAACCCAGGGATTGAATCCAGGTCTCCCACATTGCAGGCGGATTCTTTATCATCTGAGCCACCAGGGAAGCCCCACTATGGATTACACATCTAGAACCTTGACCCCAGGTTGGCTTGGCTGTGAAGAGGAATATTTACAGGTGACTGTCATGGCTAAATAATACAAGATTTTCAAGTAAACCCCACAAGCTGTGCTCAGCTTTGGCTGATAGGATCATGATGCTACAGACACACCAAGAACAGGTACCATTTATGGAGCACTTATGAGCTGATATGTCTGGGGCTTATTTGGCAGACAATAACCATTGCTTTTCGTTTGTTTGTTTTAACATTTATGTATATATTTGTCCGCACCAGGCCTTCGTTGCCGTGCGCAAGATCTTTAGTTGTGGCGTGTAGGATCTAGTTCCCTAACCAGGGATCAAACTGGGGCCCACTGCATTGGGAACATGGCAACTTAGCCACTGGACCACCAGGGAAGTCTCGATATGACCACTGTTAACCTTTGCAACAGCACTTGGAAGGGATATTGTTACTGTACAAATATAGATAAGAAGATAGGGGATCCATGGGGTGAAGCTCCCAGAGCAAAGACACCAAGGCCAGGATGAACCCAAGCTTGCCCTCCTGCAAAGTCACATGCAACTTGCCCTTGCAGTCCAAGGACTAACTGAGGGTCACACAATCATTTCCTTATAAACCAGCTTGTGACACCCAGCTGTGCCTGGGGTACAAGACCTGTGTTCTAATTCAGCGAAAATCAGGGAAAAGAAATTCACTGTGTCTATCAATCCAGCAGCCATGCCCTTCAGGTCCTCATCCTGTTGGATTGACTGGGAGATGAGTGTGTCAATGGCTAAGCTGACCTGAGTCCTCTTCTCTGCCCCTGGTATGCCTCCCTCAGCTGTGTTGGCTGTCTTCTGTGGTGCTAGGGGTCCCTGAAAACAGCACCCACAAAACCCATAGGGACCATGCATGTGACCCAGCTTGGGACTATTCAGATTTACAACCAATATTGGGTGAACTCAACTTCATTATATCTACTCTCCTATATTCCCATGAGCAGTTTTTCAATATTTGGCTTCTTTTGTAGGCTCGACACTTGTAGACTGGTGCCAATGTGTTTTTTAATACACGCTAAAATCACTCAATTTGATCCCAAGGCTAATGCTTCCCCAAAGAGGATGATTTATGGAGATTTGAGAAGAAATGAGGGACATTTCCTATGGTCTGTGCTGTGTTCTCAAAATGTGTGTCTGAAAATACTCATTCAGGTATACTGCTTACTTGAAGAATGACTTCATATCACTTTGAACTAAAATATCTTTTATCTTCAGAGTCTAGTTGAAAGAATAAAGAGAAGGAGAAGCGTCAGATGGGGAACTGGTAGGTCCCATTAAATTGAAAATTAATGGCGATGAATTCATGGGATGTTGTTGACAACATCAAATAATCTTTCTCCAAAGCAGAGAGAAAGAAAAAACAAATCAGAAATTCCTTGGCACTGTTTCATATTTGAAATCCACACACACAGGTTTATTTTTCAGATAAATTTATCACTTCTCCATCTTTCTTTTTGGAATGACTTCTAATGAGCTTTATTTCCAATAAATGGTTCTGGGATAAGTTGCTAATCTTAATAAAGCGAGCATCACCATGCAGACCTTCTGTGCAGGGAGCTCTGGTCCTCCTGTCCGATGTCTGAGTCGCTCTTTTTCATGCGGTGTTATTTAGATCCTCCAGCAGAGCAGCCTCATGTCAAGGCCATCCAGGAGGGATCAGAACAACATAGTGGAATGACTACACCCTAGAGGCCTATGTTGCTTCTGCCCAGGGGTCAGGAGTACAGCCGGTATAACAGCGAAGCTCAAGGATGCTTCCAGATGCAGTATCATTCACTATTCTAATGCCAGAGCCTGCCACTCAACTTCAGTGTTGACCTCTTATGTTTCAAAGCACGGAGATGTTTAAAATAGAACCAGGAAGTGACTTTGGGTCATTGGTGTGGACACACAATGTTACTTTCATTTGTTACAACGATTCTATGAGTGTTATTGTATTTGTAAAAACAGATGAGGGCAGAATATACAAAATAAATAAGAGGCTTGAGCTGTAAGGAATGTCTTCTTTGTCCGGAGAAAAATGTTTCAAAGATGTATAGGATGCAGCAATATCCGTGGTTCTAAACCAAACCCTGCTAATAAATTCTGATATTCACCTCTTGCCTTTCAAGGTTCATTGTGCTATAATGGTCTAGAGAGACTTTTCTAAGTAGTATTGTTGTTTAGTTGATAGGTTGTTTCCAACTCTTTTGTGACCCCGAGGACTGTAACCTACCAGGCTCCCCTATCCATGGGGATTCTCCAGGCAAGAATACTGGAGTGGGTTGTCATTTCCTCCTCCAGAGGATCTTCCCAACCCAGGGATTGAACCCATGTCTCCTCCAGTGGCTTGCAGGTTCTTTACCATTTGAGCCACCAGGGAAGCCATAGGAACTTGCAAATACTGTTTGCAAAAGCTATTTTTTTTTCCCTTCAGACTAAGCAAAAACTGTGGCTTTGTGGAAGAAAAACATTTAGAAATATATGAAACAAATAAGATGTATCCCCTGCCAAATCTCACTTTCTAGATGATTTTTTAAAACATTAACCAGAATATTTTCTGTTTTTACTAACACACACGCACACACACACACACACACATTCATGCATAAACACACACAGTGACACTCATGCACGCAAACACTGCCTGGAAAGATCTAAAAAAAGACGGGAGTGGTTTTGTTCTTTTGCTGCAACTACAATAAATTATGCAGTTTATATCAAATGAATATAAGGCTATCTTGATTTGTGATATAGTGTTGGGAATTTGGTTGGCATAAACTGTGATCTTGGAGCCCAGCTTAACCTAGGCACTGATAGATTAAATATTCTGAATTCATACCATGAGCAAGGATTGGAAAGCTTCCAGCATTATGGAAATTCATAATAATGTAGATTTTAGCACCCAAGGCCAGAAGTTACTACGCCTATAATCACTGAAATAATAAGAATTGAAATAACAAATAAAACTATAGCCACTCACTCCAGCATTCTCGCTAGAAAATTCCATGGATAGAGAGCCTGTTGGGCTACAGTTCATGAGGTGGCAAAGAGTCGGATATCACTGAGTATGCATGCACATATGTATAACTGAATAACTTTGCTGTACAGCAGAAATTAACTCAACATTGTAAATCAACTATACTTCAATAAAATAAATTATAAAATAGATCAATAGAGACTTCCCTAGTGGTTCAGTGGTTAAAAATCTGCCTTGCAGTTCAGGGGATGTGGGTTTGATCCCTAGTTAGGGAACTAAGATCCCACATGCCTTGGGGCAACTAAGCCAGCACTACAACTACTGAGCCCAAGTGCCACATCTAGAGAGTCCTCCCACAATGAAAGATCCCCCATGACACAATTAAGGCCCAATGCAGCCAATATATAAATATTTTAAAAGAATACCTTATTAAAAAATAAAGTAAATCAATAAAATATACACTCTGGAGTTTCCCAGCTGGAATTCAAATTCTGACTCAAACTGACTACCACCTGGACTAAGCAAGTTAGTTTAGGAAACAGGGTTGGGTAGATGTTAAATTGAAGAGTGTTGGTAAAGTGCTGTGTGCAGGGCACAGCTAACGCTCAGTGACTGTGGCTACTCTATCATCATAAAGGAGGATGGATCCTACAGTTCACTGCTTCTTCTGCAATCCAGAGAGACGGAAGGTGTCAGTAAAGGCTAGTGAAAAAAAAATCCCAAGTGAGAACATAAAGAGTGTGTGCTCAGTCACTGAGTTGTGTCTGACTCTTTGCAACCCCATGGACTATAGCCTGCCAGGCTCCTATGTCCATGGAAGTTTCCAGGCAAGAACACAAGAGTGGGTTGCCATTTCCTCCTCCAGGGGATCTTCCCAACCCAGGGATCAAACCAGCACTTCTTGCACTGGCAGGTGGACTCTTTACCACCAAGCCACCTGGGAAGCCAGGAGAACAGAAGTCCGTATTTGTTAACAGGCATGCCTGGCTAGGGGAAAGCAGAAGGCTGCAGAAAGGAGAGGGCTTGATGGTGGGGTGTGAGAGGGGAGATGCAGAGGAAGAGCTGTGAGAGGCCTCTTTGCTGTTAGTATTTTTGTGTTCATATTTGTCATTGTGGGCCATGTGCATCTCCTTCCAGACCAGACGAGCAGTGAGACAGAGAGTGAGCACTGCTGATGGAATAATCTCACATCTCGAGGGTATTAGCTAATTTGCAAAGAGCAGCTTTCAAATCCTGTTTCAGGTGAAAGTGCTACTTGTTTTGGAACCAGAGGGGTTTAATATAATGTTTAAGATTTGTTGTGGGAGGGATGAATGGGAAGAACACTATTCATCCAGGAATGTGGCTCCTTCCATGACTGGGGCTTTAGAAACGGAGCATTCAATTTTTCACAGGAGTGAGACAAAGCTGGATGTGCAGAGGGCCAGGCATGACTGACTTCAGAAAGATTGCCTTTGATGGGAAAGCCTGTCTGGTGTGTTAAGGAGAAGGTGAAGTGAGGTTAGTGGAGGCAAAGAATAAAAATGAGCTTTCACGTTTTATGACATTTTAGTGCCGGGGCTGAAATGGATCAGAAATGACACATTCTTTTTTTGTGACATCTGAGGGTTTGGATCATTTCCTTCTAACCTACATCCTCTCTTTACTCAAGAGTCAAACCTGACCTTCTGCACACAGCCCTGCAGGCTCTGTAAATATGCCTGTTGTTAGTAATAATTATGTTCAATCTCACGGAGGACCGATAATGCTAGTTAGATTATGTGTTAAGTACTCATGTCATGATTTTTTTTAAAAATCTACACAAATATCATAGAATTGGTAAATTGAAATATTATTCTCATTTGACCCATAAGTAAGCAGCCTCAGAGAGGATAAGAGATTTGCTCAAGGTCGCACAGCTTGAGTGTGATAAAACTATGATTCAAAACTCAAGTTTTAACCTCTTATCTTCGGTAAAGTATTCAGACTGTTGCGTGATACACTAAAAATTAATCTTGGGCTGTTTTAGGCAACCAATTAGAAAATTTTCAGCTTCCTAAATTCATAATTCTGTGGAATTATCAGACTCTTTAGTCCTCTTTAGCCTGTTTCTTGGTGTTAGCTAAAAAACCGAGGACATGTAAGTTGGTTAACAGCAGTGCTCTAGTTTTAATTTCGTCTCTGCTGTCCCTAATTCTGTGATCCTAAACAAGTACTTTTACTTCTCTGAGTTTCAGAGAAGTTCCTATAAAAGAAGAAGAATTTCTCTCACACTGGGCTGCTATTGGGATTAAGTAGGGACATATAGTGCCTCAAACATAGTGAATACTTACCAAATATTAATTATAAGGGATATCCTAGTTCTTTTTAGTGCTTTATCGAAGACCAGTAGTCACACAATTTTATGTCTCAATAGCATTAACCAGTATACAACCCTAGGATGACACTGGTCTCTCCCTTGGAAGACTGTTAGGGTGAAAAGAATGTACAGGCAACTTGCAAAAAGAAAAATATGAATAGTCAATAAACATGCAAAGATGATCAAAATCACTAAAATTCAAGGGGACTTCCCTGGTGGTCCAGTGGTTAAGAATCCACCTTCCAGTGCAGGAAACTAAGGGTCCATCCCTGGTCCAGAAAGTTCCCACATACTGTGGAGCAACTAAGTCCATGTACCACAACTACAGAGCCTGTGTGTTGCAACTACAGAGCCTGTGCTCTCTGGAACCCACTAGCCACAACTAATGGGAAGCCCATGAGCTGCAAAGAAGAGCTCATGTGCTGCAACTAAGACCCAATGAAGCCAAAATTTTAAATTAATTAATATGTGCAGTGCTTAGTCATTCAGTCATGTCCGACTCTTTTCGACGCCATGGATTGTAGCCCGCCAGGCTCCTCTGTCCATGGGGAGTCTCCAGGCAAGAATATAGGAGTGGGTTGCCTTGCCCTCCTCCATGGGATCTTCCCAACTCAGGGATCGAACCCAGGTCTCCCACATTGCAGGTAGATTCTTTATCATCTGAGCCACCAGAGAATTAATTGATTTTTTAAAAGTCATTAAAATTCTAAAAAATTAATTAAGATCATGGGTGTGAAATAATATAATATCAAATATTGGCTGGCTGTGAGAAATTGGGCGATAGTAACTGAATTGCCATAGTTACAGCAGAGGGCCATTTGGAAGTATTGATTAAAATTAAAAATTGGTGAGCCTTCTGACCCTGATATTAAACATTTAAAAAAAATATCTCAAGATACTATTTCACACACACACACATGTCCTTTGCAGTATATTTTGTGTTAGTGAAAAGTTGGAAATAAGTTTAAGTGTCCATCACACTGTTATATCTCCATGGAGTACTTTTCAGAAATTTTTTTAAAAAAGAAGAGTTATCAATACTGAGATCAAAAGAATTCCTAATACACGTTCCATAGCTCTAAAACCCTACATTAAATAACTCATACAGTATGAGTTATTTATACTGTATGAGTTATTTATACCACAAAAACATTATGAATTTTAATTCCTACCTTTGGTTAAATGCTAAAACCTCAGAAAAAGATCTGAATGGCTGTACACCAGACTGATCCCATAGCTACATCGGGGAATAGAGAAGGGGGATGGAGTGATAGTCCAGGGAAAATTAGTTTCTCTGTAGTGTTTCAATTCTTTTATATATATGTATACAAGAAACATGTCTCAGTCTGTTCAGGTTATTATAACAGAGTACCATAGCTTTGGTGACTCATAGAACAGTAGCAATGTATTGCTCACAGTGCTGGAGGCTGAGTGTGCAGATTCAGTGTCTGGTGAGAGTGTGCTTACTTTTTCACAGCTGTCTTTTCCTCATAACACTATATGGTGGAAGGGGCAAGGGATCTCTCTGGGGTCTCTTTTATAAGGGCAGTAAACCTGTTTGTGGGGGGCATCACTCTCATGACCTAGTCACTTCCCGAAGGCCCTACCTCCTAATATCATCATCTTAGAAGTTGGGCTTCAATAATAAAATTCAGGGGAACACAAACATTCGGTTCGTAACAGGATGTTTAATAAAATTTACTTATGTGATCAAATAGCGTTAAGAATATCATTCAGGGCACTTCCCTGGTGGTCCAGTGGTTAGGAGTTTACCTTCCAATGCAGGGGGGTGTGGGTTGGATCCCTGGTTGGGGAGCTAAGATCCCACATGCCTTGAGGCCAAAAAAACAAAACATAAAACAGAGGCAGAAGCAGTATTGTAACAAATTCAATAAGAATTTAAAAAATGGTCCACATAAGGGTTTCTCTGGAGTTGTTGTTTTGTTGTTATTCAGTAGTGTCTGACTCTTTGTGACCCCATGGACTGCAGCATGCCAGGCTTCCCTGTCCTTCATTATCTCTCAGAGTTTGTTCAAACTAATGTCCATTGAGTCAGTGATGCCATCCAACCATCTTATTCTCTGTTGTCCCCTTCTCCTCCTGCCCTCAGTCTTTCCCAGCATCAGGGTCTTTTCCTATGAGTCAGCTCTTCACAACAGGTGGCCAAAGTATTGGAGCTTTAGCTTTAGCATCAGTCCTTCCAATAACTATTCAGGGTTGATTTCCTTTAGGATTGACTGGTTGGATCTCCTTGTGGTCCAAGGGACTCTCAAGAGTCTTCTCCAACACCAAATTTCAAAGCATCAGTTCTTTGGCACTCAGCCTTCTTTTTGGTCTAACTCTCACATCCGTACATGACTACTGGAAAAACCATAGCTTTGACTAGATGGACTTTTGTTGGCAAAGTAATAGCTCTGCTTTTTAATACAGTGTCTGGGTTTGTCATAGCTTTTCTTCCAAGGAGCAAGCATTTTTCAATTTCATGGCTGCAGTTACCATCCTCAATGATTTTGCAGCCTCCTAAAATAAAGTCTGTCACTGTTTCCATTTTTTTTTTTTTTTTGCCATCTATTTGGTTCCAAATTGGGAAAGGAGTACGTCAAGGCTGTATACTGTCACCTTGCTTATTTAACTTATATGCAGAGTACATCTTACAGAATGCCAGACTCGATGATGCACAAACCAGAATTAAGATTGCAGGGACAAATATCAGTAACTTCAGATATGCAGATGACACTGCCCTTATGGCAGAAAGCTAAGAGGAACTAAAGGGCCTCTTGATGAAATTGAAAGAGCAGAGTGAAAAAGCTGGCTTAAAACTCAACATGCAAAAAACTAAGATCATGGCACCCAGTCCCATCACCTTGCAGCAAATAGATGGGGAAACAATGGAATGTCTTCCAGATCCAGGGATTGAACCCAGGTCTCCTGCATTGCAGGCAGATTCTTCACTGTCTGAGCCACCATGTAAGCCCACCCCTGATCTCTGGGCATCTACAAATCCCCACCCATTCTTCAGTTGCTATCAGAAACTCACTTTTTTGCAAAAAAAAAATGTCACTTATTCAAGTTCAAAATGCACTTCTCCTCCTGAATTCTTTCTTCCAGCAGCTGTGTGTACTTAAGGAAGCTATCGATTGTAAGGCTGAAAATCCCAGGGGAGTAAGTATCAGCAATTGGGGTCAGACAGTGTTTCTGTAAATTATTTGTGTGACCTCAGGTGTGCTATTTAATATCTTTGGTCTTCAGTCTTGTGTATCTGTGAAATGGGTGTAAAAGAAATATTTCCCTCCGTGCTTAAATGTGTTAACTTTAGGAGAGACTGTTGACTGAAAAAAGATGCACAATGTAAGAATTTCAAGTTAAGTTTTATTTGGGGGCAAAATGAGGACTGCAGCCCGGGAGACAGTACCTCAGATAGCTCTGAGAGACTGCTCCGAAGAGGCAGTGGGGGAAGGTCGATAGAATTGATTTTGGTGAAGTTGGAGTTCAATGCAATCAAGCACTTATTTTATAATGTTTTCAGCTAGTCACGAGGAGCTGATGTCACCAAAAAGGGATTTAGTGCTTTTCCAAATTTGAGGAAATGCAAAGATTGGGACGATGAAATCAGTTCCTGAAAATATCTAACTATCCAAAGACCTGTTCCACCAATTCCCCTGGAGCACAGAATGACTTTTTCTCCACCTTGAATTCCCTTTAGGATGTGTCAAAAGGTCAGCAGCTGCAGCATTGCAGCAGATGGCAAATGCCCTTGGCAAGACTTAGAAAAGACTCAGTGGGCAGTAAATGTTAGCGGTATCATCATTAGAATAAGCTCTTTTGCTAGAACATAAGACCTTTGAGAGCAGAATCTCTGTGTCTTGGCTTTTGCACTTCCTGAACTTAAGTTGACTAGGCACAAGGCAGACATTCCCTGAACAGATGGGAGGCTTTTCATTGCTAGTTCCTCTGGGTGGAAAAAGAATGTTCTATTAGCCAACAGCAACAAAGGATCTTAATTCCATCTCCCTGTCCTGGTGGATTACCAATGCAATACATAAGCAGGAAGAGAAAGAAAGGAAGAAAAGTAATTCTGATGGATTGGATTTCCTGGGCCAAGGCATTTCTTGGTTGCAGTGGTATTGGATGTTTCATTTTCTTTCCAGTAGTCATAAAACAATGACTCTATGTTCACTGAGAATTTCCCTATAGGACCCTCTGGCAAGCTCATCAGTTTCCCAGCTGGCTGCCCACAAGGGACAGACATTTCCCATCACTTTAATCCAGGTTCAAAGAGACATCTGGGGTCACTGTGGAGAGGAGTGTTGCCTGAGAAGGGAGGCAAGACGTTTTTTATCTCAGGGCCACCTGCACTTACTTGTTGTCAACAGCACATCAGCCTCAGGGTCCCAATGACAGGGGTCCATGTATCTCACTGCATCTGTGAAGCAGCCAAGAAAGGGCATCAAAGTATGTGGCCACCTTGTTGCATTAACTCACGTTCTAAGAGGTGTTATTCCTGGCTCAGCTACTCCCTTAGACATGATTTCAGGATCCTTGCTTCCTTGTCTGCAGGTGAATGCCAGGAATGATCACTCATCCACGCCCTAAACATTATTCATTCTCAACACCCTCAGAAGAGAGCAGAGCCCAACAGAAAGAACAAAGACTCCTTTTCTCAGGACTTCCCTGGTGGTCCAGTGGCTAAGACTCTGCATTCCCAATGCAGGGGACTTGGGTTCCATCCCTAGTCAGGAACTAGATCCTACATGCCACAGCTAAGAGTTTGCATGCTGCGATTAAAGATCCCTCAGCCCCCATGCCACAGCTAAGATTCAGCACAGCCAATTAAAGAAATAAAAATAATAAAAAAGAAAGAAAGACTCTTTCTCTGGCCAGGTCTCAGTCAATGAAAAGCCAGGGTCTCTGTTTTCTATAATAGCCCCCTCCTCAACTTCCTTCTCTCTATAAATGCATTCCCTGCCTTTGCTGTGCAGGGTTTTACATGTGGTTCGTCGTGATTGCAGACCCAAAATGCAATTTTCTTCTGATCCTGAATAAAGCCATCTTTGCTGGGGAAATATCTGGCAGGTTTAGGTCAGGTATTTTTGTTTTAGGTCATCAAATATATTTATATACATTTATTGTATGTGTGCAGAATTAATTTAGGAAGATGCAGTCTCTGAAATATGTTTCTAATCCCAACTTTTAAAAAAGAAAATCCCTCTCTATTTTTCTATTTTTCCCCTCACTGCATGGCATGCGGGCTCTTAGTTCCCCAACCAGGAATTGAACCGTTGCCTCCTGCAGTGGAAATGTAGTCTTCACCACTGCACCACCAAGTAAGTCCCTCTAATCCCAATTTTTGTGAACCCCAAAGAAGCCTTTGTAACAGTTTGAATTTAACTGCACTCAGGAGAATTGGGGGGCTAATTTTGTTAATGTCAGTTTTAGGAAACTCAAAGATAGTTTAAGCATAAAAGATGTCTTGGTAGTTTTATTATTCTGAATCTTAGATGTTAGCTTCCTTAATGATTCTGATGGTCCTGTGTTTCCTAGGTATGCAAAGTCCTGACTGTTCCTGTAAAGGCTCTTCTGAATCTGTTCTGCCAGGAGGCTGGGCTGATCTGAGCTCCCAGACAGGTAGAACCAGTGAAGAACCACTGCAATTTTTATTATTTTTATTTATTTATTTACTTACATTTGGCTGTGCTGGGTGGTTGCTGCTGTGAAGGCTTTTCTCTAGTTGCCAGGATCAAGGCTACTCTCTAGTTACAGTGGTGGGCTTCTCACTCCAGTGGCTTCTTTTGTGACAGAGCACAGGCTCTAGAACAAGAGGGGTCAGTAGTTGCAGTTCCTGGGCTCTCTAGAGCACAGGATCAATAGCTATGTTGCACGAGCTTAGTTGCCCTGAAGCCTGTGGGATCTTCCCAGATCTGAGATTGAACCCATGTCTCCTGCATTGGCAGGTGGATTCTTTGTTATTGAGCCACCTGGGAAGCCCCCACCTCTGTACTTTGAACAATTGCTGGGACCTCTGATGAGACCATCATCATAAACTCTGTTGCCACCCAGCAGGTTGATACAACATTGAAAAAAGGTTCAATAGAATTTTGTCAGTGACTTCGGAAGGTGAAAAAAGCAGAGTGGGAAATTATAATACCTATCTAAGAATTCTACCTATTTTTCATTCAACTAGAAGAAATCAAGATTTGTAACGGTATAGGATAAGTTGCAAAATAAATGCCTAATACAATGACTTAGGCTCTCTCTTTTCATGATATTTCACAGATAAAATACATTTACTCTCTGAAATATTCTTTGTTTGTTCTTCCCAATAATGATTTCAAGTTGGAAGAACTGGGGAATTTCACTAAAAATAGAAAAAATGGAATTTATTTTTTTGGACAGAAAATATTTCCAAACCATGACTTGTCAACCTACTCGCAATCTCAGATATTATTCAGCCATCCTGAATTTGACTCTTGTAGGAAAATGACAGTGAATCAACACTCAGTGGAAAAAAAGAGATGCCTAATTAGATTCACTTGATTGAAGTAGCATTTCAGTCAAGGCATTCTTTGGGAAGAATGTTTATGTTCCCAAATACTACTCTAGAAGCCAGCCTTACTTCAGTAAAAGCCTTACGGTCAAGTCAGTTCTTGTAATAATCAAATGAAATATGCAATCAGAGTATATTTACAGACAGCTTTTTAGCTGAGTCCTTTTTAAGTAGACCTGACCTGCATTTTACAGTTTTATCTGTTGGGAGAGTGGAACAGATTTAAATGCACACATAACTTCTACAAAGCTACCGTTTTCATCTCTCCTTTCTCACACAGGAGGCTCATAATTTTCTCAAGCCAAGTACGATTTCTAATGCAAAATTGGATTTCCCCATGACCCTAAATCTAGCTGCAGAGGGCTACAAAACGTCACAACTTAAAGGGGAAAAGAAAGGCTTTGATTCACTCTACACTCTAATAACACAATAAGCTCAAACAGAAACTATATAGGGCTGCAAAATCCTTCTGTATGATACTCGAATGAGGGACATTTGTCAAAAATCTCTCTCACACACTCTGAAATTGTATACACTAAAAGATATATATATATATATATATATATATGGATTTATTTATTTATTTTATTTTCAGCTGTGCCAGATCTTCATTGCTTTTTCTAGTTGTGGTGAGTAGAGCCTACTCTTCATTGTGGTCCACAAGACTTCTCATTGCAATGCCTTTTATTGCTGCAGAGCAAGAGCTATAGTCCATGGGCTTCAGTAGTTGCTGTCACATGGGCTTAGTTGCTCCGAAGCATGTGGGATCTTCCCCAACCAGGGATCAATCCTGAGTCCCTTGCCTTGGTAGGCTGATTTTTAACCACTAGACTACCAGGGAAGCCCTAAAATCTATATTTTTAAATTATTTTGCTGCTGTTGTTGCTCAGTCACTAAGTCATGTCTGACTTTTTGCACCCCCATGGACTGCAGCATGCCAGGCTTCCCTGTCCTCCACTATCTCCTGGAGTTTGCTCAGATTCTTGCCCACTGAGTCAGTGATGCAATCTAACCATATCATCATCTGTTACCCACTTCTCTTGCCCTCAGTCTTTCCCAGCCTCAGGGTCTTTTCCAGTGAGTTGGCTCTTCACATTAGGTGGCCAAAGTATTGGAGCTTCAGTTTCAGCATCAGTCCTTCCAATGCTTTTCAGGGTTGATTTCCTTTAGGATTGACTGATTTGATCTCCTTGCTGTCCAAGGGACTCCCGAGCATCTTATACTAAAAACTATATTTTTAAACTATTTTACAGTATGTAAACTGCCGATAGCACCATTGTGACGCTTATTCAATGTCTACACTCTCTCTCCCAAAAAACCCACAATGCCTCTTCAAAGACTTTCCCATCAGAATCAACAGTGATTTTTCTTTTTACCTTGAATATTTTCTATTCTGAGCGGCTGCTTATCGTCATACTTGATCCTAGAACTTGCAACAAAGAAGAGAAGATTAAAAAACAAAAATGTGTTTAATCCAAAATGAACCACTCTCAACCAAGATTACTGTGTATTTATCATTTGAAACAATTTAATTCCCCTCAACCAGCGCTGATCGATTGCCTGTGAAGTTTCCCACTGTGTTGGATAAAGATGAAATATAGTCACATAAAGGTCAGTTGAGCCTTTGGATTTGTGAGTTTATAGTTTTCATTATGTTTAGACATTTTGGGACATATTATTTCTTCAGATATCTTTTTTTCTCCTTACCTCTCTGTCTTCACATTAAGCTGCTTGGCGTCATGCCAGCATTCACGGATGCTCTCATCCTCTGTTTTGGGGGATTATTTTTCCCTCTGTGTTTCATTTTGAATAATTTCTTTTTATTTTTATTATATTTATTATTTGTTTATCTATTTGGCTACTCTGAGTCTTAGTTGCTGGGTTCTTAGTACACTGGGTTCTCTGTGAACTCTTAGTTGTGGCATTTAGGATCTAGTTCTCTGGCCAGGGATCGAACCTGGGTCCTCTGCATTAAAGGCATGAAATGTTAGCCCTGGACCACCAGAAAAGTCCCCTAAAGATTTTCTACTGTTGTGCATTAAAGTTCAACAGTCTTTTTCTCTTGCAAAATCTAATCATTGTTCATCTCTTTCAGTATATTTTTCTCCTAAGACTGGTAAGGAATTGGTCTTATAGAGCCCTCATTTGGACCTTATTCTAGTTAAAAATCCCTGCCTCTGGCAGTGAAGATTCTTTTTTTTCCTTTGGATTTGCACAGCCAATAACAAAATGGATGCTAAGACAAACAAGCTTTACTCGATGGTCAGAGAATGGAACTTAGTTTGGAAACCAGCTTCTTATGTGGGGTACAGGTGGCAGTCACAGCCAGATTTTAGAGGTTTATGAGGTGGAGGTATATGTATTGCTTTTCTGAAAAAAGGAGTTCTTCCTAGAACTGGGGTAACACTTTTTTTTGCCCTTGTTTGGATGCTCCCTGGGCATCTTGGTCCAAAGCAAGTTGAAGCATCATGGCACAAGTGGGCAGAGATCTTACTATTATAATCATACATATATATTTTCCAAGTTCCTTTGCAACTCTGAATTGCCACAGGGTCCATTTTAAGCCTATGACAGAAAAGTGGAAATCCTTAGAACAGACATCTCCTCCCCTCCAAACAAAGCAAAACATTTAGAGCAGGAGATGTTGATAGTCCTTCTTTTTCCTTTCTTGAAATTTAGGTGTGATGTCTGGAGATAAAGCAGCCATCCTGCTAACAAGAAGATGAATATCACATAGTGATGCTGCATGAGAGTGAGAGGGTAACAGGCAAGAAGGCCAGGGGTCTCCAAATGGAGGAAATAGGCTGCAAGTGTCAGGTGTTTTTTTATCTCTCTCTTAAGCGGCAGGAGGAAACAAACTACAAGCATCAGATTTTTTTTTTTTTCCTTCTCTATGCAAAGTTAAAAGGAGGTGTCTCTTAAAATTCTGTGTAGCCATGATGACAACTGGCTCCACCTGAACTTAACTTTTCTCAAACATTGAGCTAACCAGTGCGTTTTTCTCATGGAAATGTTTTTCTTAAGCTATGTCTACACAGGGACATCATTAGATGGTCAATAATGAAATCAGATTGATTATATTCTTTGCAGCCAAAGATGGAGAAGCTCTATACAGTCAGTAAAAACAAGACCAGGAGCTGATTGTGGTTCAGATCATGAACTCCTTACTGCCAAACTCAGACTTAAATTCGAGAAAGTAGGGAAAACCACTAGACCATTCAGGTATGACCTAAATCAAATCCCTTATGATTATACAGTAGAAGTGACAAATAGATTCAAAGGATTAGATCTGATAGACAGAGTGCCTGAAGAACTATGGACGGAGGTTCATGACACTGTACAGGAGGTAGGGATCAAGCCCATCCCCAAGAAAAAGAAATGCAAAAAGGTAATATGGTTGTCTGACAAGGCCTTACAAATAGCTGAGAAAAGAAGAGAAGCTGAAGGAAAGGGAGAAAAGGAAAGATATACCCATTTGAATGCAGAATTCCAAATAGCAAGGAGAGATAAGAAAGCCTCCTCAGTGATCAGTACAAAGAAATAGAGGAAAACAATAGAATGGGAAAGACTAGAGATCTCTTCAAGAAAATTAGAAATACCAAGGGAACATTTCATGCAAAGATGGGTTCAATAAAGGATAGAAATGTATGCTTCTGCTTCAACAAGAAGCAGAAGATATGAAGAAGAGGTGGAAAGAATACACAGAAGAACTCTACAAAAAAGGTCTTCGTGACCCAGATAACCACGATGGTGTGATCACTCACCTAGAGCCAGGCATCCTGGAATGTGAAGTCAAGGGGGCCTTAGGAAGCATCACTATGAACAAAGCTAATGGAGGTGACGGAATCCCAGTTGAGCTATTTCAAATCCTGAAAGATGGTGCTGTGAAAGTGTTACACTCAATATGTCAGCAAATTTGGAAAACTCAGCAGTGGCCACAGGACTGGAAAAGGTCAGTTTTCATTTCAATCCCAAAGTAAGGCAATGCCAAAGAATGCTCAAACCATAACACAATAACACTCACCTCACACGCTAGCAAAGTAATGCTCAAAATTCTCCAAGCCAGCCTTCAATAGTATGTGAACTGTGAACTTCCAGATGTTCAAGCTGGTTTTAGAAAAGGCAGAAGAATCAGAAATCAAATTGCCAACATCAGTTGAATCATCAAAAGAGCAATAGAGTTCCAAAGAAACATATACTTCTGCTTTATTGAGTACGCCAAAGCCCTTGACTGTGTGGATCACAACAAACTGTGGAAAATTCTGGAAGAGATGAGAATACCAGACCATCTGACCTGCCTCCTGAGAAATCTGTATGGAGGTCAAGAAGCAACAGTTAGAACTGGACATGGAACAACAGACTGGTTCCAAATCGGGAAAGGAGTGCATCAAGGTTGTATATTGTCACCCTGCTTATTTGACTTGTATGCACAGTACATCATGAGAAATGCTGGACTGGATGAAGCACAAGCTGGAATCAAGATTTCTGGGAGAAATTTCAATAACCTCAGATAAGCAGATGATACCACCCTTATGACAGAAAATGAAGAAGAACTAAACAGACTTGATGAAAGTGAAAGAGGAGAGTGAAAGAGTTGGCTTAAAATTCAACATTCAGAAAATGAAGATCATGGCATCTGGTCCCATCATGGCATTTAGATGGCAGTTAGATGGGGAAATAATGGAAACAATGAGAGACTTTATTTTGGGGGCTCCAAAATCTCTGCAGATGGTGACTACAGCCATGAAACTAAAAGACACTTGTTCCTTGGAAGAAAAGCTATAATCAACCTAGATAGCATATTAAAAAGCAGAGACATTACTTTGCCAACAAAGGTCCATCTAGTCAAGGTTATGGTTTTTCCAGTGGTCATGTATGGATGTGAGAGTTGGACTGTGAAGAAAGCTGAGAACTGAAGAATTGATGCTTTTGAACTGTGATGACTCTTGAGAGTCCTTTGGACTGTAAGGAGATCCAACCAGTCCATCCTAAAGATCAGTCCTGGGTGTTTATTGGAAGGACTGATGCTGAAGCTGAAACTCCAATACTTTGGCCACCTGATGTGAAGAGTTGACTCATTGGCAAAGACCCTGATGCTGGAAACATTGAAGATGGGAGGAGAAGGGGATGACAGAGGATGAGATGGTTGGATGACATCACCAACTCGGTGGACGTGAGTTTGAGTAGGCTCCGGGAGTTAGTGATGGACAGAGAAGCCTGGTGTGCTGCAGTCCATAGGGTCGCAAAGTGTCAGACATGACTGAGCAACTGAACTGAACTGAATGTTAATGAACTATGTATTTGCCCTGTACTCTGCCTTTCTTCAAATCGATTCCACTCAAGACTCAGAACAGATAAGGGCTCAACAAACCTGTATGTTTTACTCATACATTGTCCTCCTTATCTATGTTAATGAAACTAAGTAAATGTACCTGCCTTTCTTCAAGATTCCTGCCTATCATTTTATGGCCCAGGATTACTCACCTGGTGCCAGCGTTATCTCAAAATACTTGTTGTGGGTGAGGGGCCTGGTGCTACTCTGAGTTTTGAGACATCTCCTTTCACTAATTAACAGCTTGCTGATAGGTATATAACATGCTGCTAACGGCTAGCAGGCGCATGCTTTCTGCCCCCTTCTGATGTCTATGTCAGAAGCTTTCTCTATCTCTTTTATACTTTAATAAAACTTTATTACACAAAGCTCTGAGCAATCAAGCCTCACCTCTGGTCCCAGATTGAATTCCTCTCCTCTGGAGGCCAAGAATCCCGGCATCTTTCACAGCTCAGCAACAACCTTTCAAGAGCAGGAGACTGGAGTTTTTATAGCAACCATGAGCCATCACAACGGCCCTAAACTGCCTATTTCTATGTGAAAACAGAATTCCTTCACATATTTATGCTACTTGAATAGGAATTGGTGTTTTTCCTGTTAAACACAACACCTGATAATATTTTGCACTCACTTATAGAAGAACAAATGAAATCTTTTGGCTTAATTCTCAATAAAGGAACTCTTAAAATTTACATTTTTAACAAACCTTTCTTATTTTTAATACAAGGACTCCACTTCCTATGTATAAAAAGAGAGTGGTATATTAATAAAATCGGTGAAATTTAGAGTGTGATAAGCATAGACTGAGTCCTGGTTCATCAACTTTTAGTTGAAACAGAGATGGTTCTCTGTGGTCTCTTTGCAGCATCCATCAACCTTGTGTTGTTTGCTTTATTATTATTATTATTTGGTTTGTGTCTGTGGAATCACATTCACCATGGGGGACAAAGGGCTTCCCAGGTGATGCTAGTGGTAAAGAATCCACCTGCCAATGCAGGAGACTTAGGAGACGTGGTTTCAATTCCTGGGTCAGGTAGATCCCCTGGAGGAGACCGTGACAACCCACTCCAGTGTTCTTGCCTGGAGAACTCCATGGACTGAGGAGCCCAGAGGGCTACAGTCTTATAGGGTCTCAAGAGTCAGACATGACTGAAGCAACTTAGCTCACACACACCCATGTGTAGAAGTTAAGAGTAATGAAGAAAATTCCCAGTCTGTAAAATATGCAGTTATGATCTTCTAGTCTTTAGGAACTCAAGTAAGAAAAACTTTTGAACTATGCGACTTAGCCCAGGTGAGGTTACTGGTAGGGAAACATATCCCCAGGTAAACTCTGGCTTTGTCCATTGCTATGGTCTGTCATTCTCTATTTCTCTTTTTTTACTTCTACCATTCAGAGTCAACTACCTTTTTTTTTTTTTTTTTAATTTATTTTTGGCTATGCTTGGTCTTTGTTGCTATGCGGGCTTTCTCTACAGTGAGCTGGGACTGTTCTTGGCTGCGGTGCAGGGGCTTCTTATTGCGATGACTTCTCCTGGTGTGAAGCACAGGCTCTAGGTGCACAGGCTCCAGTAGCTGCAGCGTGTGGGCTCAGTAGTTGTGGCACATGGGCTTAGTTGCTCCGTGGAGTGTGGAATCTTCCTGGACGAAGAATCAAACTCCTGTCTCCAGCACTGGCAGGCAGATTGTCATCCACTGTACCAATAGGGAAGTCTTCCCTTTGTTCTCTTAACTCTTGAAACATCCTGATGGAAGTTGGATTGAGTGGGATTCTTAAGTGGGAGGTAGTAAAATTCAGTGCCATGTGAATCACTCGTCAATAAAAATTGGTCTCAGAGATAGCCTGTCACAAAGACGTTAAGAAAACAAGTCTGTGAACTTGACTCCTCTAAGCCCCTGCAAAATTACGGTTTTTCAGAATGGCATTAAATTGTCACAGCCCGATTGTTCCCATGATTATGTAAAATAATTGAGTTATGTTGGCTCAAGCTTGTAAAATAAACTTCTTATGCAAAATGTATTGATTAATAAAAGATGAGCATTTTAAATTCAGCTGTCCTTGTCCATCTAAATCCTAATCATTTTTATTTTATTCACACAAAGCTTTTTTTAAATTTTAGTTTTTAAAATGTAATTATGGTTTTAGTACCCTCATGGATGGTTGTTCAACAGTGATGCTGGTCACGTCTTTTCCAGTTATGATTTTCAAAAAGAATTTCATTAAAATGAGTTTTGTACCAGGGTTCACCCCATGAATTGAATCCTTGACAACAGCATAATGTGCCACCTGCTCTTCACATAGTTTTCAAGAATGTTTTTTACATATTATCCATCACTGTCTGGAAAACATCATTGTCCGTCTAGGATAGAGAAAAGGGGGCTAGAGTGCTATGAATGCAGAAACAACCTCAGAACAGAACGTGTCCACAGTTCCTTCTCAACAGTTCTTTAAACTTTCCGATTTTTACTGAAAAAAAATAATGAAGCCCTCGGCATCCTAGAAATAGCGTGGGTGAAAGAAAATGGCTTCTAGGAAACTCTTTTGTGAGACTTCTGTTTTTAACGCTACAGTCACTCAGTCAGAGGTAATGTTCTTCAACATGCCTCTGGTTCTACTCTTCCTGAGAAACTCTGAGGAAGAGACACCTGGGAAAGGCCCCAGGTAGAGGGCAGTGCATGTTATGAAAAGATTGTGTAAGTGAACAAAATGCCTTATGGAAGAAGTGATTTATCTGTTGTTTAGTTGCTAAGTTGTGTCTGACTCTTTGCAACCTCATGGATTATAGCCAGCCAGGCTCCTCTGTCCAGGGATTTCCCAGGCAAGAATACTGGAGTGGGTTGCCATTTCTTCCTCCAATGGGATCTTCCTGACCCAGGAATAAAACCTTGGTCTCTTGTGTCTCCTGCATTGGCAGGTGGATTCTTTACCACTAGTGCTCCCCAGGAAGCCCCATATTCACTATAATTTCTAAACACACACACACACACACATGTATAATCGAGTCACTTTGTACAGCAGAAATTAACACAACATTATAAATCAACATCAAAACAAATCTTAAAAGTCATTTGCAATCACTTGCATCTATAGACTGACTTCATCATTCCCAAGACAAGCCTTTGTGCACAAGGTTCACCAAAGTAGTTTTACTATTGCTCACACTGCCCCATGACATGATTCAGGTTTGGAAGTTTTCTCCCTTTTATTTTTGTATCCGTGTTGAAGGAGGAAACAGACAGAACAGGCTCCATCTTTAAAATAGGACTCCATCTTGGGCTGGACTGTGGATTTTGAGCTATATGCCCAGTATCTATGGAAATAGCATATCAACTTGAAAACCAGGCCCCTCAGATGGAATAACCCCAGGGCTCATATCTAGACTCTCCATTGCCTAAAAGAATACCCTAATTATCTGTGTAACCAAATAGAATCATAAATTCTTTTTTGCTTATTGGGGTATGACCACAGGCCTATTGATAATTGTCCACTGTTAACTACCTAGGCTTAAGGCATATGAATCATGGGTTAACTTTGATTGTATCTTTCTCTTCCTTTGTTCAGACTAGTTTCAGGGAATTTGGGGATGTGGGTTTGGGCACGTGCATTTAAGGTATATAAGGTTTTCACAAAAACTGGTTGGGGTCCTTGGCTAAGATGAGACTCTGCCTTGGGCCCACAGTGTAATACACTGCACTTCACTCTCTGCATTGTCCTTCTGAGTGAGTTTGATTCCTGGAACACGTGGTTACAACAGTGTGACTGCAGGCCCATGGTGGGGAAGCAAGCCTCTGATGAGAATGTGTGGGTACAAGATTGGGTTTTTTTGTCTGTATAAAGAGAACAGTGGGGGAAGACACACATTTGCATTGCTTTTTCAACATGAATGTATTGGAATTGCAGGGGATCTATCCATGGGCTATGGGGCAGAAGTCCAGACAATGAGTCATGCTTCTTCTTGACTTCGTGTGAACTCAGGTCACTCTGACAGCATTGAAGTTACAGAATAAACTCAGGGAGGCCAACAGGCTGTAAGTTATTTATGACAAAGTGGGAGGTGAAATCAATTTCCTATGGAGTATAGTTTGCCACACAAGTGATCAAACATATTTTTCTATGACAGTCATCTTAACAAACAACACATCCCCCAACAAGTATTCATCATCTCAATGTTATAAATCATGGTCCTGCCACTATTGAAGCAAACCTTTGTAACACCCAGAAAACCTCTTTGCTCTTTTGTATAAATGATTTCAATGAATCTCAATTTTATGATGATAATACACCAGGTTAAGTGTCAGCTTCAATTTCATGGTAACTGGTGTATAAATATTCAGTAACTTTCCTTTATCTCTATAACGTGATGCCAACTACAGCCTGTAGCTTGCCGTCTCCAAGCACCTGAGTCTACAAGGTCCCTTAGTAATCTTGGCATGTTTAGCTGATGGCTTTCACTATAATATCTAGCCAACACTGAATTAAAGGAAATGGAGCAAGCTTATAATTTTCAGTTTTTCCAAAAGTTCCTTAAAGTACCACTGAACAAAATTTTCAGGCTTATCTTTCAGAAAATGTCACTCACAACCTGGTGTTATGCTGGTACTTGTCTTGCCATGGATGAGATGCCTCTGTCTTCTTAAAAGGTGTTTAAAACACAAATTTGAGTGTCATAAAAGTCCTTCTTCTCACTGCCTAGTCCCCACCATCTACCATGTGTGTGTGTGTGTGTGTGGGCCGGGATCACTAAACATATTTAACGCTCAATTTCCTCATCTATAAATTAACAGTAGTAACTATTTGGTAGGGTGAGTGAAATTAAGGAGATGGAAGCACCTAGGATTTGACCATATTTAATAAATGTGCATTGTTTATGCCGAGTTTTATCTTGTCCTCACAGCTCTTAGAAGACACTGGACCAAGTTCAACTGTCGGACTATCCTGAAGTCATTGGGCTTCTCAGACACAAGTGATGGAATCACAAAAAAAGGAAGGGACTGCTTTGTGACAACCGAAAAACAGATTAAACTGGAATATTTAGAGCAGTTTTTTTTTTCTTTATATTATGGTAAAACTATTTTTTTCTTTATATTATGGTAAAACAATATAAAATCTGCACTCTGAACAGATTTTTTAAGTACATAATATAGTACCCACAGGCACAACGCTGTACAGTGGGTCTCTAGAACTTAGTCATCGCAAATAACTGAATTAGGGTCTTAAAGCAATATTAGCACTCCCTTGTTCATCATAGCAGTTCAGTTCATTTCAGTTCAGTTGCTCAGTCGTGTCCGACTCTTTGCGACCCCATGAATCGCAGCACACCAGGCCTCCCTGTCCATCACCAACTCCCAGAGTTCACTCAGACTCACGTCCATCGAGTCAGTGATGCCATCCAGCCATCTCATCCTCTGTCGTCCCCTTCTCCTCCTGCCCCCAATCCCTCCCAGCATCAGAGTCTTTTCCAATGAGTCAACTCTTCACATGAGGTGGCCAAAGTACTGGAGTTTCAGCTTTAGCATCATTCCTTCCAAAGAAATCCCAGGGCTGATCTCCTTCAGAATGGACTGGTTGGATCTCCTTGCAGTCCAAGGGACTCTCAAGAGTCTTCTCCAACACCACAGTTCAAAAGCATCAATTCTTCAGCGCTCAGCCTTCTCCACAGTCCAACTCTCACATCCATACATGACCACAGGAAAAACCATAGCCTTGACTAGACAGACCTTTGTTGGCAAAGTAATGTCTCTGCTTTTTAATATGCTATCTAGGTTGGTCATAACTTTCCTTCTAAGGAGTAAGCGTCTTTTAATTTCATGGCTGCAGTCACCATCTGTAGTGATTTTGGAGCCTAGAAAAATAAAGTCTGACACTGTTTCCACTGTTTCCCCATCTATTTCCCATGAAGTGATGGGACTGGATGCCATGATCTTCGTTTTCTGAATGTTGAGCTTTAAGCCAACTTTTTCACTCTCCACTTTCACTTTCATCAAGAGGCTTTTGAGTTCCTCTTCACTTTCTGCCATAAGGGTGGTGTCATCTGCATATCTGAGGTTATTGATACTTCTTCCGGCAATCTTGATTCCAGCTTGTGTTTCTTCCAGTCCAGCGTTTCTCATGATGTACTCTGCATATAAGTTAAATAAGCAGGGTGACAATATACAGCCTTGATGAACTCCTTTTCCTATTTGGAACCAGTCTGTTGTTCCATGTCCAGTTCTAACTGATGCTTCCTGACCTGCATACAAATTTCTCAAGCGGATGTCATAGAAGTTAGTAATGGCCAAAAGGTGGAAACCACCTGAATGTCCATAGACGGATGGATGGGTAAAGCTAATGTGGTCTCTACATACAATGAACAATTCAGCCTTAAAAAAAAGAAGGAAATTCTGCAATATGTGACCTGGAGGACATTATGCTAAGTGACAAATTGGAAACAGCAGGACAACCATGACATGACTCCACTTATATGAGGGATCGAAAATAGTCAAACTCATAGAAGATGAGACGAGAACGGTGCTTGCCAGGAGCTGAGGGGGTGAGGAGAATGGGGATTGTTAACATGAATAAAATGTTAACATGCTCTTTTCTATTTGTCAATTCATTAACTTTTTTTTTAAGGAATTCTGACTTGGGAAATGATGGGTTCAGGCAAAAAATGCTTTCAGGAATCCTATTAAATCTGAGAATGGTGAAGTTATGTCTGAGTGGAAACATGAAGCAACTCAAGCCATCTGCAGCTTGAGGACAAGATATCACCAAGAATGGAGACCAGAGAGATGGGAAGAACTTTTTGTTTCCTAACATATTGCAATTAAGGATATGTATCTCTTCACTACTCTAACTGTATCACACATTTTAGTACATAATATATTCATTTGCATTTTTAAAACCTTTTTATTTTGTATTGGGAAATAGCCAATTAACAATGTTGTGATAGTTTCAGGTGGACAGTAAAAGGACTCAGCCATACACATACATGTATTCATTCTTCCCCAAACTCCACCCCCATCCAGGCTGCTACATAACATTGATAAGAGTTCCCTGTGCTATACAGTAGGTCCTTGTTGGTTATTCATTTTAAATATTGCAGTGTGTACATGTCCATCCCAAACTCCTTAACTATCACTTCCCCCCGTCTTTCCCCCAGAAATCATAAGTTTGTTCTCTTTGTCTGTGAGTCTAGAACTTGGCTTCTTGAGGGTATATTAAGTCCCCAACACAATTAGCCCTGAAGCCATTCTTACTCTGGAGTTCTTCCTAGATTAGTCGACAAAATGTTGTTATGATTAAGCCACTGTGAGCTACAGTTCTGTCATTCATGGCTGGAATCATCCCAACTTGTAAAGACTGTGCTATATATTTTTAAAATTTTATAGCATGCAAAATAATTTAAGAGACTTGTGTGCATAGCATAGGTTATGAGAGCCAGGTCACAGAAACTGAATTTCATTATTCTGGATTCCTATTTATTGATGGGAAGAAGGGAGAAAAATTAGGAGAATTATCCTTAATATAGAAATATGTGTGATGACTGAGCGTAGATTACAATGCCTGCTGATAACAATTAAAGTGTGAAGCTAATAATAGCCCATCTTAGGACTTCCCTGGAGGCCTGGTAGTAAAGAGTCTGCCTTCCAATGCAGGGGGCAGGGGTTCTATGTTTGGTCTGGGAATTAAAAGCCCACATGCCATGTGAAGTGTCAGAAAAAGTTCATCTTTCCACAACATTATCAGTCAACTATATTTCAATAAAAATGAATAAATAAAAATTAAAAGAAAGATAAAATAATATCCCATCTTTCATTAGATTCAGGTCCTCATTTCAACCATTTGATTGACTTCTGAGAAGGAAGGTAAACTGAAAGATGGGATTCCATCTCTTTATCTTTTTACACTTAAAAGACCAATTGTCCACTCCCACTGGAGCCCCCTCCCCACTTTTTTCTGAATCTCTGATTATTCACTAGTCCTCAGGCACTGAGGTCCCCAGTCTCATGCAGACACATGGCTGCGATGTGGGTTGCAGGTGGTTTTTTGTGGAGTTCAGTGTTTAAAACAAAATACGAGTTTGTCACACTTTCCTGAAAACTGAAGATTTCATGAAGTATCTGAAATACTGAAAAGTCAGTCCCCAGTTGCCCCATTTTAGGCAAGAAGTGAGCCTCCCTACCGACCATAGTCTCCACTATAGTAAGTCTCCTGCGTATGAACGAGTCCCATTCTGAGAGCATGTTTGTGAGTCAAATTTGTTCTTTTAAGTCCAATGAAGTTAGCCTAAGTACCCAACTAACATAATTGGCAATATTGTAATGTATTGTAATTGACTTATAGTACTTCTCACACAAATAGTACATTAAAAAAATGGGCACAAAAAATAGAGAAAACATTTTTCATCTTACAGTACAGAACCTTGAAAAGTACAGTGGTACAGCTGGCATCCAGGAGCTGGCATCTAATGAACAGGCAAGAAGAGTTACCGACTGGAGGAGGGAGAGGAGGTGGGAGATGGTAGAGCTGAAGGATCATCAGCAACAGGAGATGGAGGGCAACTGCAATTTCACTCATGCCTGATGTTGAGGGCACAGGTTCTGATTCCCTGCTGGATTCAATTCTATCTACCCTCTTAAATGATACAGCGATATCTGAGTAGTAGCTCCTTTTTCCTCATCATAGATTACACGGTAGCACAGGATTGCTTTCGTACAGCTGCTACAATCTTCAAGTACCATTCTATGTTTGCCAAAGCCTCAAAACCCAACAGCGCCCCCTCAAATAAAGCAACTCCATTTCCTGTGTTGATAATTTCTTTGGTTCATCAGTTACTTCTTCCTTTTCTTGTTACTTCACTCTCTCAATTATTTTAATTTCCATTGTGATCGCTTCTTAGCTGTGTACAGCTTCTTAGCTGTACCAGCTACATCACTGCTGCTTTTTCCCTTGCTTCTGGACATCCTGGGCTGAAAACAAAGATACTGTATTCTATATAGTACTGTGAGGCTTCCCAGGTGGCACTAGGGTTAAAGAACCTGCCTGCCAATGCAGGAGACATAAGAGACACGAGTTCTATCCCTGAGTCAGGAAGATCCCCTGGAGGAGGGCATGGCAACCCACTCCAGCATTCTTGCCTGGAGAAACCCATGGACAGAGGAGCCTGGAAGGCTACAGTCCACAGAGTAGCAAAGAGTCGGACACAACTGTAGTGACTTAGCATGCACACATGCACACACAGTACTGTACAGGAAAGTACACAGAAGCACAATCAGTTATAGAGGATGCACACACGTGACAATGTACACCAGATACGTGAACTAACTTACACGGTTGGACATGTGAATGGACATCTTTGAAAATTCTCAACTTGAACTTTCCTATGTAGGGGATTTACTGTATTCCCTATTGCCTTATAATCAGCCACCATTCTCACTCATATTGCTTTCCTTGACTCCTGTTGGCATTTCAGTTTACTACCTATGTAAGTCATTTCAAGCCTGTGTCCTATTGGATGCTTTATTAAAACCAAATATTCTACATAAAAACGTTCTCATTCCAGACACATTGATGTTTGCAAGACAGGACAAAACATTAGTGACTGGCAAAGTCAAATTTTGCCCGAGAAATGAGTGAGATCTTTCACTTTATTTTAATCACTCTAATGAAAAACTGAACTGAACTGAACTGAATGAAAAATATGAAGGAAGCAATTTTTTTAAGAGGAGGAAAGTTGATTTACACTATTATTTTTTAAATTGACTTTTATCTCTGAAAATTATCTCACAGTTGAAGAAATAATATCTGGACATGGTAATCTTAACATTTTTAATCATTTTAATATTATGAAAATAATTGTTATTAATGTTGCAAATGTCTGTTTTTCAATAGCTGAATTTCATTAAGCTAAAAGGTTTTTGAAGGTTGTTTGTGAAAGCTTTTCTTCTTAATACATTGATGAAATCTGTAAAAAAAAAAAAATAGAATTGATGTATCATCTCAAAAGCCATTAGAGAGGCTGAAAATTACCCAGCAGTGTTTATAACCATATCCAGGCTTTAAAACCCAACTCTTGCCCTGTCTTAACATAGTATGGAGCTCTGGTAGGCTACCATCCATGGGGTCGCAAAGAGTCGGGCACAACTGAGCGACTTCAACTTTCACTTTGATCATAAGCCATTGAAAATCCCATCAACCACCACTAACCTCCACCACTTCAACAGTGTTAGGAATTTAAGATGTATTTGGATAAGAGTCATCTTTCAATTTCTGCAATATCTTAGGTTTTCTCAAGGACTTAAGCTGGCATATACCATTCACAAAACCACTGTTTAAAAATTGATCAAATATGCTTCAATAACAAACAAACAAACTCACGGAAAAAAGATTAGATTTGTAGTTACCACAGACAGGGATAGGGGGAGAGACTATTGGGTGAAGGAAGTCAAAAAGTACAAGATATAAGATGTATATAAGATAAATAATACTAGGGATGTAATGTACAACCTGATAAATGCAATTGACAAGGCTGTATGTTATATATGAAAATTGTTAAGAGAGTAAATCCGAAGAGTTCTCATCACAAGGAAAATATTTTTTCGATTTCTTTAATTTTGTATCTATATGAGATGATGTTCACTTAAGCCCTGTGTCTCACTAAAGCTGGAAGAAAATGCAGAAACAATAAAGAATAAAAATTTTAAAATACTTTGATTAAAATTACATTGAATTACCAAAAAATTTTCACTAAAAAAAAAAAAAACTATTGCACTATAGTTGATTTGCAATGTTGTATTAGTTTCAAGTATGCAGAAAAGTAAATCAGTTATTCATATACATGTACCCACTCTTTTTTAGATCCTTTTCCCATATAGGCCATTCCAGAGTATTGACTAGAGTCCCCTGTGCTGTACGATAGGTCCTTACTAGTTATCTATTTGATATATAGTAGTTAAAAGACGCTTACTTCTTGGAAGAAAAGTTATGACCAACCTAGATAGCATATTGAAAAGCAGAGACATTACTTTGCCAACAAAGGTCCGTCTAGTCAAGGCTATGATTTTTCCTGTGGTCATGTATGGATGTGAGAGTTGGACTGTGGAGAAGGCTGAGCGCTGAAGAATTGATGCTTTTGAACTGTGGTGTTGGAGAAGACTCTTGAGAGTCCCTTGGATTGCAAGGAGATCCAACCAGTCCATTCTGAAGGAGATCAGCCCTGGGTGTTCTTTGAAAGGAATGATGCTAAAGCTGAACTCCAGTACTTTGGCCACCTCATGCTAAAAGTTAACTCATTGGAAAAGACTCTGATGCTGGGAGGGATTGGGGGCAGGGGGAAAAGGGGATGACAGAGGATGAGATGTCTGGATGGCATAACCGACTCTATGGACGTGAGTTTGAGTGAACTCCGGGAGATGGTGTTGGACAGGGAGACCTGGTGTGCTGCGATTCATGGGATCGCAAAGAGTCGGACACGACTGAGCGACTGAACTGAACTGAACTGAACTGTGTATATGTTAATACCAAACCCATAATTTATCCCCTCTACCCCCCGTTTCACCTCTGGTAACCACAAGATTGTTTTCTACTTCAATAACATTGCACCTAGCCATCACTGCAGTATTCCAGACAGGAAAAGGGAGAAAGTGAGAAAAGTCAAAGGACAACTGTGAGTTGAGTCAGCTCTTTACTATAGTTTTCTCTGGATATCTCATCTAACAACTTCAAAACATCCATTTCCATCTTATTGGTCAAAATTGACAATGTCAATCTGCAACAGAAAAAAAAGTTTTCCTCTTAGTTAAGAATCAGTGTGGTTTAATTCTATTATAGTCACATTCCTTTTGAGAGACAATATCGCACACTGTTATTAGATGCTGAGACACATCGTGTTCTGACATGTATGCCTCATCAATGGGCAGCAAGCAGAGATGTTTCTGTCTGAGAGGAGGCTGTCATTAAGTCCAGGTGGAGAGGCAGGGCAGCATTCATAGAGGAGCCGGTCCTTTCATAAAAACCATCAGTCCCTTTGGTTAGATATTCAATTCACCAAAGGGAACTATGAAGGATTTCCTGGTTATAAAAAATATTGATCCCTGAAATGTGGAACAAAAAGAAATAAATTGCTTTATTATTAATTAAAGATGAGGATTTCGAAGGTTGATCTAGTGAATGATTGTGAGTAAAGTGATTGGATAAGGATTGGGTCTGCTTTACATGAAGGAACTCACAAAGTTTTGGAGGCACTGATGATTTGCCGATTAGGAATTCTGATCAGCGGAAGATAACAGAGATCTCTCCCAATGTAGGGGTTTAATTTCTCTCATACGTCTTATGGAGTCCAAAGGTAGGCAGTAGGGCTAGTGCAGTGGAATATTACTGCTACCAGTATCCACACACATCCTGGTTTTCTCTTTCTCTTTTGGCTTTTATTCTCAAGATTACCTCACTATCACAAGATGGCTTCTGGACACCAGCCATCAGTGCAGTATTCCAGACAAGAAAAGGGAGAAAGTGAGAAAAGCCAAAGGACAACTGTGATTTGAGTCAACTCTTTACTATAATTTTCTTTGGATGTCTCACCTAACAGCGTCACAACATTCATTTCCATCTTATTGGTCAAAATTGACAATGTCTACCTTCAAGAGAAATCACTACAGGTGATTTCTGTTTATCTGCAAGTTTATTTAGATATTCTTGTTCCACTCCCTCAAACTCAGAACACTTTCAGTGAGGAAGAAAGAGTGATATTAGAAAAATCTGATTTTAAGATCAGTCTGCAGAATTTAATGCATATTAGGGTTGTATGTACCATCTACAAATATCATCACACCTGAGGTCTATCTATTCTATTTCTTAGTATTTATCTATAAGTTGACACTGTTTTAGTTAAATCCATTAATTTAAAAGGGGGCATCTTATTGAAGTGGAAAAAATTGCCATGTCTTGCCATTAAAATAATATAATGATGAAAAAATTTATAAAATTCTAGCTATAGAGTCATATTGTCAAAATTCTGAACATGAATTGAATCTCCATTTCTTAAACAAGGGATTAAAGTGTTAAAAATTGCTGTCACCCAAAAGACTATTTCTCCACATCACACGAAGGCTCAAGGGGGTTGCCAATGGGGGAATAATTCCTCTTAATGTTATTTCCTGTCAGGACTGGTGCCATGTGAAATCACCTTGCATTCCAGACAACACACATCTGCTGTCTTAGCACCATTGATTTTTATTTAAATTTCCGAGAATTTTATTTAAAGACGAGAAATTCAGCTCACGTAGGGTTTGTAGTGCCTTTTAGAAAAATAATGTTTGTTTTATTTGTATATTTATTTTTGGCTGTGTTAGGTCTTAGTGGTGGCAAGCAGGATCTTCAGTTGCGTCTTGCAACAGCTGTGGGATATGGGCTCAGTTGCTCCACAGCATGTGGGATCTTTGTTCCCTGACCAGCGATTGAACCCATGTACCCGGCACTGGAATGTGGATTCTTAACTACAGGACCACCAGGGAAGTCTTGGATCTGTAGGTTTTTCTCAGAGGAGGGTCTAAGACACAAGTCACCTATCTTCTAAGTTCGAGATCATTACAGTGCCTCTCATCACCTATCAACACCAATATACTGGAGAATTCTGAAGTCCCGAAACACAGATTACTTTGTAAAAACAACATGTGGATTTGACCACCAGCTATGCGACCATCACTGTGGAAGATAATGAGCAAACATTGGTTTTTAAAGCAGCATGATATCCACTCTTGTGGAGTGCAAACCCTCCACACAACTACCTCCTAATGACCGATTTGTTAGAAAAGAGAACAAAAAAATAAACTCCAGTGTAGGAAAATGCTGTGATTCACTTCAAATGCAATAAAAGCCCACTGATTTCCGAGAATGGGTCATGTGGGTGGAGACTGGCAGTTTTCTATTAAAAAGACCCTATCTGTCCATTTTCAGGCTACAGTCCATGGGGTAGCAAAGAGTCGGACATAACTGACCACACACACACACATCTGTCCATTTGGCTCAGTCTCTCCATAATGAAAGCATGTTATTTCTCTTCTCTGGAAATGATAACATTTAATTGAGCTGGCAGAGGATAGTAAGTAATATAAGAGTCGAAAGGAATTCTCAACTGCTTCATTTCTACCTATAGAAAAAAAAAAGATGCATCTTTAAGTCAGACTTGATGATCATTTTTGTTATACTGCAAAACACATTTCTGAGAGTCTATTTAGGGTTTTGAGAAAGCCCGTGAAATATTAAAATTCAGCCAGACTTGTGAGCATCTAGCATGGATGCTGGACTGAATTTTGTACTGAAACTCTCATTAAGTTAATGGGAACCATGCCTACACAGTAGCTAGGGAGTCTGGCTTCCCGTTAAGGGGAAGGGTTAAAAATATATTTTCCTAGCATTTTTTTCTTCTTGAATTCATAAATCAAAGCTGAGGTTTAAAACTTGACAAAGCCGCCCCATGAGCTGAAGGTGGGAATAGTTCATGTTTTAGACTGATAACCATCTTTAATAGGTGGGAATCATATGTGGGCTTATGCCTTACTGTCAGTTATCCAAGTATATCCTTCCTTGCCTCCAGGCACAGGCAGGAGTCCATGTCTTAAGTAGGAAAGACGGTCCCTCCAGATTTGAGTTCCAAGGATTGTGAAAAATATTCAGAACCAGCCACTGCCAGCCCCATCAAGCGGAACCCAACAGTGTAAGGAGAATTCATCCGGAACAACTCTATGTAGATCAAATCCAAAATCAATTCCCCAATACAGAGCTTTTAATCTGCTATCCAGAGGGTGTATCTGCTCTCTGAGACCTGTTTTAATCTGCTGGTCTCATGCAGTGTTGACCTGCAAGATGATAAGAAAAAGTGACTTGCTTGCCACATTGAAAAAAATAAAGATATCTGATAACAAATGCTGAAGAGTGCAGAGGAAAGGGAACCCACCTACACTGTCGGTGGGAATGTAAATTGGTGCAGCTACTATGGAAAACAGGGAAGAGTTTCCTCAAAAATCTAAAAACAGAGGTGCTGTATGATCCAGCAGTCCCACTTTTGGCCATATATCCAGACAAACCTATAATTCAAAACTATGCAGGCACCCCCATGTTCAAAGCAGCACTGTTCACAATAGCCAAGGCATGGAAACCACCTCAACGTCCATTGACAGATGAATGGAGAAAGAAGGCATGGTGCGCATATGCAATTAAACACTACTCAGCCATAAAAAAGAATGAAGTAGCGTCATTTGTAGCAACATGGATGCAACCAGAGATTATCCTACTAAGTGAAGTTGTCAGATAGAAATACCATGTGGTATCATTGATACGTGGAATCTAAAATATGACAGAAGTGAACTTATCTACAGAAATGGACTCACAGACATAGAGAAGAGAATTGTTGCCAAGGGAAGAGGGTGAGGCAGGGATGGAGTTGGAGTTTAGGGTTAGCAGATGCAAACTGACATCTACAGGATGGATAAGCAGCAAGGCCCTACTGCACAGCACAAGCAACAACATCAAAAATCCTGTGATGAACCATAATGGAAAAGAATATGAAAACAGTATGTATATAGATATAACTGAATCACTTTGCTGAACCACCTCATAAACCAACTAACATAAATTTAAAAATAAAGGTATTTGGCATCAGATTCCAGATTTCTGTTACTCCACTGGTAGATCTGCGAAATTGAGGATCATGTTTCATCCGAGTAACGACAACCTCAGACTGGTGTCTTCACTTCCTGAGGCTGCCACAACAAATTTCCCAAACCTTGATGACTTGAAACAATAGAAATTTATTCTCTTTCAGCTCTGGAGGCCAGACTCTGAAGTCAAGGTGCCGGTAGGATCAAGCTCCCTCCAAAGATTCCAGGAGGGAATCCCAGTGCCCCTTCTAGCTCCTAGTAGCTAGAAGGCTTTCACTGACTGTCTGCATTGCTCGGATCTCTTTCTCTTTTTCACATAGCCTTCTTCCCTGTGTCTCCACCTCTCAGATCTCCTCCAGCTGTAAGGATACCACTTGTTGGATTTGGGGGTCCACTTTAAATATTGACAGCCTTTTTGAAAACTTTTAATTTTATGTTAGAATATAGTTGATGAACAATGTAGCATTAGTTCTGGTTGTACAACAAAGTGATTCAGTTATACCTATATATGTTTCTATTCTTCCTTAAATTCTTTTCCCAACTAGGTTGTTACCTAATATCAGCAGAGTTCCCTGTGCTATACAGCAGGTCCTTGTTGGTTATCCATATTTTTTATTTTTTTAATTTTTAAAACTTTTTATTTTATATTGGGGTATAGCTGATTGGCAACATTGTGATAGTTGCAGGTGGACTAGGGAAGGAATATAGCCACTCAAATACATGTATCTATTCTCCCCCAAGGACTTCCCAAGTGGTGATAGTGGTAAAGAACCCACCTGCCAATGCAGGAGATACAGGAGATGAGGATTTGATCCTGGATTGTAAAGATCCCCTGGAGGAGGAAATGTCAGTCCTCCAGTATTCTTGCCTGGAGAATCCCATGGACAGAGGAGCCTGGTGGGCTATAGTACATGGGGTTGCAAAGAGTCAGACATGACTGAAGCAGTTTAGCAGGCAGGCGTTCTTCCCCATACTCACCTCCCATCCAGGCTGCCTCATAACACTGAGCAGAGTTCCATGTTCTGTATAGTAGGTCCTTGTTGTTTATCCATTTTAAATATAGCAGTGTTTGCCTGTCAATCACAAAATCCCTAACTATCCCACCCTGCCACCCTTCCCCTGTGGTAGCCATCAATTCATTCTGAGAGCTTTACTGTAGTTTTACCTGCTAAAGTCCTATTTTCAAAGAAGCTTTATAGAGACCAGGGGTTAGGAGTTGGACTTATTTTTCAGAAGATCACTATTTAACCTACTGTAGCAGAAATTGGGTCTCCAACATCTCACAGTCACTAGCATCCTTTTCTGTCTTGCATCTGACCACATTTACCTTGCCTACCTGGTCTGTGCAGGCATCTGAGTTTTCAAGACCTGATTCCAAAGCATCTCAGAGTGCATGGTTCTGAACTGTCAACATTTTAAAAATGCTCTAGACAAAGCTTAACAGGAAAGGGAGACTTTATAAAAAGCTATTGTAACAGAGAAAAGATGCCAGAACTCATGCAGAGCTCAACTTCATCAAAACAAAGGGTGGGAGAATTTTTAAGAGCAGAGGAAGGGGGCTCTTAGGTCATCTGTGTGTGTTAATTGGCTTTACACAGGGAAATGTGGACTTTTTAAAATATCTTCATGATAGGAGGGAGTTTCACAGCTTGGAGCAAGGCTCCCACTAAAGTTGGGCTTCTTCCCTCCCATGGAGACTGAGCTCTGTCTTCCTTGATGTTAGTTTTCAAAGAGCTGACTCCCAGGTCCAGGAAAAAGACATTCCAAGGATGAAAAAAAAAAATGAAAAGAGGCTTTTAAAAATATTTACATCTCAAAAGAGTAGAGAAAGAATTTCCAATTACAAGTTTTCTAGAGTAAATGCAACAAAAAACGAGATGTCCAGGGCCATGATGTAGGAAGAGCCTGTGTCATGGTCAATCAGAAGGAAATATTAAGATTCTCTTGGTCAGAGTTGATCCATCTTACCTGGCCGCTGACATTGCATTTATTCAATTAGGTGATTTCTAATTTCTGGGGCTTTCCTTTTTTTTTGGTGGGATCCAACATTTTCCTGTTACTGGTTGTTCAGCAGCTAGTTGAGATTTTGGTTTTTTCACGGGAGAAGATGGGTCCATATCCTTCTACTCTGCCTTCTTGGGGCTTCCTTGGTGGCTCAGTGGTAAAGAATTTGCCTACAATGCAGGAGACCCATGGTTGATCCCTGGGTTGGGAAAATCCCCTGGAGAAGGAAATGGCAACCCACTCCAGTATTCTTGTCTGGAGAATTCCATGGACAAAGAGCCTGGCGAGCTATAGTCCATGGGGTCACAAAGAGTCAGATACGACTGAGTGAGTAACACTTTCACTTTTCACTTTCTAACTGCAAGTTTCAGGACCCTTCTGAGTCTCATTTCCTTCATCTGTAAAATAGACCAATAAGGTTACTTAACTCACAGGGTTGTTAGCAGGAGGACTTAAGATCTCATACAGCTAAAATACTATGGGGACATGGAAGCGTGTACACACAGCATTCCGATGCCCCCTGCTGCATTTCAACATGACAGACAATTCTATTCCCTTTTTTACTTGATCTCCTTTGAAGATGGGAAGGGTTACACGACTCAATTCAGGTCAATAAAACACAAGCATGAGTCTCTGTGGGGCATTGACTGGCAAGCTTTTGTTTTTGAATGAAAGGGGATACATAATTGGCATCACTTCTTCTGGCTCTTTTTGCTTTGATTAGGATGTGATGGCTGGAGATGCAGCAGTCATCTTGCAACCCTGTGGGAAAAAAACAAAGACTTGCAAAGGATTTATTTCTTTTAACTGGCCAACTAATTCCTACAATCTCTAGACATTTTATTATGTGAGATACCAATCACTAAGTTGTAAGCCACTGTGATCAATATTACTGTCACTTGTGGATAAACTCAATTTTGTTTGGTAGAAAATATCACAGTGGTTTTCACATTTTGCAATGGGTTATATCTTGTTACACACACATCTGTTTTTTTTCTACCATATTGAAAGTTCTTAGAGACAGACACAACTCTTATTTACTTCTGTATTCTTCAGAGTCCAAAAGAGAAAAAATTTCTAGAGTATAGTTGAAAAGAAAGGCTTAAGAATATTGACATCTTGTTACAAATAATTTCCGACATAGAGAAAAAAGAATATTGACAGTTATCCCTAAATTGAATTTCATAAAAAAACATTCATAAGCATTCACAGCACCTGATTCTGAGAATTAAAGAATTTTAAAAACCCTCAAGGAGATTACAGATTTCTGGGAAGAAAAATGAATTTCTCTAATAAAACAAATTTGTTGTAATAGACATATTGCAGAGGACAAGTGCACGGCCATTTACAAAGATGTTTTTGTATTTATTGAACGCTTTCAGCTGCAGTAACAGAAATTCTGACTCATCAGACTTTTACAATAAGGGGTCTTATCATCTCTTAAAAGCCCAAGCACCATGGTAGGAAGTTAGGAGTCCAGAATTGGAAAATTTCAACAGCTCGGCCATGTGACGTGTCCCTTCATCTCTCTGCTTTCCATCCTCAGGTTGGCTTTCTCCTTCCACTAGTAGCAGGATGGTGCCAGAAATTCTGGGTGCCATGATCAGACATGAAAATCCCATAAAGGAAGGAATCAGAAGGCAGTAGAATTTGGATATGTGACCAACACTTTTCACTGCAGATATGAAATCTACATTCAGTAAAAAATTATGTCATTCATAAAAATTCCAGAATATTTGAGCACACATCCATAAGGATCATTACAGAAATTACAAATACAGTTCTTTGCGTAGTATGCCAGTTTTCCAAAACTGACATTTCAATTCATAACTCTGTGTGTGTGTGTGCGTGTGTGAGAAAGAGAGAGAGAGACCAGGCACCAAAGATGGCTGTTCTCTTGCTCTTTGTACATCCCCTCCTTGACCACTCTCTGCTTCACCTACACCTACTCATGAGACTGACCTTCCTACATACTTACCCTTGGTCCCAGCTAGTGATTGCTCTAATCTTTGGATCAGAATATCTCCACTCTGAGAGCTTATCAAAGGGATGGTGAGGGGTGTGCTCCTCTGCTGGTTTCACTGGCAACTGATGAGCTAACCCTGAGGTCAATTGTCCCTATAGCCTCCCCTTCCTCCTGGAAGGGAAAATTCCTGCTTTACGCTGCCTGCTATTTACCACACACACTGAGGTGTCACTCCAGGACCTTGCTTCAGACACATAAGATCCTCCATCCGTTAAACCACTGATGTCCCTGTTGCTGTCTCTGGGCACTTTCTTTGGTCTTGAGGCTCAGGTTTTTGAAGGTGTAGCCCACGGGTATCTATGTGTGATGTAATGAAGAAATGGAAAGATACTTGGCATTTTCCCACAGATAAAGCCCTTGAAACAAAACCAGGGATGATTTCAAGGAAATTTAGCTCCCTTCTGGAAGTCTATGAACATTTCTCCACAACTTTTGTTGTTGTTGTTTAGTTGTAAGTTGTGTCAGACTGTTTTGTGACCCCATGGACTGTAGCCCGCCAGGCTCCTCTGTCCATGGGATGTCCCAGGCATGGAAACTAGAGCAGGTTGCCATTTCCCTCTCCAGGGGATCTTCCTGACCCAGGGATTGAACTCACATCTCCTGCATTGCAGGTGGATTCTTTACCAGTTCCACCACTGGGGAAGCCCAAGATATTTATTCAGTAGCATTTTGTTTATTTCTCACTATGTGCCAAGCACATATCTTCATTTTAAATTGGAAATGTAAAGACTCGCACTGCTAACCATTTCCTCTATGGGAAGAATTGAAAACTTCATGCCAACTGAAAACACCACCTCCTCAAATCCACAGCTATTTGCTACAGCCTTACCATCTGCATTTCAGTAGCAGTCACAAACTGGAAAAGTAAGCTTCAGTATGAACCAATACAAACATTTAAAATACATTTGCTCTGAGGGAGGAGCTCTTTGTAAGTAAAGATTGAGTTATTGAAGAGCCGGTGTATGGGGGAAAGCTGAGTATTCAGAGTTAATGAAATTAAGAGGAACTGATTATACTGAATTGAAAGGAAGATGGAAAAAATACATTTAGTTCAGACCAGTTCTTCTAGTGGAGAAGGCAATGGCAACCCACTCCAGCACTCTTGCCTGGAAAATCCCATGGACAGAGGAGCCTGGTGGACTGCAGTCCATGGGGGTGCTAAGAGTCAGACACAACTGAGCAACTTCACTTTCACTTTTCACTTTCATGCATTGGAGAAGGGAATGGCAACCCACTCCAGTGTTCTTGCCTGGAGAATCCCAGGGACAGAGGAGCCTGGTGGGCTGCCGTCTATGGGATCGCAAAAAGTCAGACAAGACTGAAGCGACTTAGCAGCAACAGCAGTTCTTCTAGACAAAATTACAAGACATATGATGTCCGATTTCCCAAGGGATCCTCCCCCACACCCACATCTTGTACATCTTCAGGAGGCTTTATTTATATAGAATTCCATGTGAATGGAGTTATAGAGGTGTGAGTGAGTCTCTTCTGGTCCTTCCTCTTTCATCTTCACATTCTAAGCTGGAAGTACCAGATCCCAAATTCACATCCCTGAGCTGGAAGTATCAGGAGCCTGGAAGCTGCACATCATTAGATTTTCTCTAGATTCTAGTCAGATCCTGTTACAGCCATTCCAGAGGCTGGACTCCAGGAACCAAGCCTTGCCTTGGGCTTCTTCAGTTGCTGTGTTGTCCCATGGGTTTAACCAAAAATCATGATTGTTTGTCCTCCTCATCTGAAGTCCAGTTCTGTCTGCTCCTTCAAGATGCTCTCATGTTTTGCCATGAGGTCATGAGAGTGACCTCTGTGTTCAAGGAGCAGGTAGCAGGCATAGTATAAATGGCCTGAACTGCAAATTGAGTTGCTGATTTCTGTCCTCTTCTGCCTCTACCTCTCCATCTGAATTTAATTAAATCCAAGTTTCACTCTGTTATTCCAAGTTTCTAATGGGGGATATTTCTAGAAATTTTTAGAACGTCAAGAAAATATATGGGGCCATCTTCAGTAGTGATTTGAATAAGTGGACTAAAGAAAGACTTTAACCCATTCTATCTTGGAGTATATTTCAAGAGAGCATGTGTTATTTCAGGGGCTGGGACTCTAGGTCCTTTCCTGGGTATCAGAGCCTAACCTTCACAGCTGGACAAGTCACAATAACACAGGATACTTCTATTAACATCTGCCAAAGAGGAACAATTCAAACAGAGACTTTGGTTGGCTCAATTTATTTTTGCTGAAATATTTATGCAAATTTAATTTATATGCAAATGAACCCCTTTCTTCCTGACCCTTAGGTGTCCTACCAAGGCCACCATATTGCCACTGGTGCCTGGAATTTCTGGTTGGAAATTGAGTCCTTCCATAATTAAATTATTCCAGTCAATTCAAAGGCTCCTCCTCCCACTGGGATGATGCTTCCTATTACTTTTCAGAAATCACATTGATGCTGCATACAAATGCACTGTCATCTCAGTAATAGCTCTGTATTATGTCCAACCACTAAATCTAAAGTATGCCCTTTTCGTATAAACCTGTGATCGTATCCTGTAGACTTCATGACTTATCCTTCTGAGCCTTTCAGGTAAAATATTTCTCCCAGACCTAATTGTTTAGTTTAACTGAGTCATTTAAAACGTCAGTTGTTTTCTACTCTTCAAGTGACAAAGCAGTCATAAATTTGTAGATAATTTTCTGAGTGATCAGTAAGGAGGGCTAGAAGCCTGCTTGAAAGTGAAAGTCGCTTACTTGTGTCTGACTCTTTGTGACCCCATAGACTATACAGTCCATGGTATTCTCCAGGCCAGAATACTGGAGTGGGTAGCCTTTCCTTTCTCCAGGGGGATCTTCCAAACCCAGGAATCAAACTGGGATCTCCTGCACTGCAGGCGGATTTTTTACCAATTGAGTTATCAGGGAAGCTATGTTTAAATGATCCTTTCTGGGAATATGATGCAGTAGATAGTATAATCGATTGCAACAGCTCTCAGTAACTTCCCAACTTAGACTACCCTTTCCAGCAAATCTATCAGTTTATGAAAGTCTTCATCTCTTACTTCATTTTTCAAAAGTATTAATATAACAACAGAATATTTAAAAATATAACATATATAATACTAGAAATACAGAATTTAGAGGTTTAAGAAATATTTTAGAAGAGTTGTCCATAGGAAAACTTTATGGTTGAATAGTCTATGTCCTAAAATCAACAATAAAGTATGTTACATGTGTTTTAAGTGCTTCCCACTCATTGAAGAGTGTAGCTATCTCTTGAAACCCTGATTTCCATTCTTTTGGATATATATCCCAAAGTGGGATCCCTGGCTCATATGCTAGTTCCACTTTTAATTTTTGATGAATCTCCATACTGTTTGCATAGCTGTTGCACTGTTTTATTTACATTCTCACCAACAGTGTTCAAGGACTCCAATTTCACCACAACTTTGCTGTCCAGAGTCTGGAGTCTGATGCCTTACAATACTTCTCAACTTATTTCTTAAATAAAACAGATAGTAAATTTTGCATCTTGTACTTTTAAACCCTATTCATATATATATTTGGCTGCACTGGGTCTTGCTGGGCAAGGCCTTTCTCTAGTTTGCTGTGTGCACACTTTCCATTGCTGTGGCTTTTCTTGTTGCAGAGCATGGGTTCTAGGTGCACAGGCTCAGTAGCTGTGGCCCACAGGCTTAGTTGCTCCGTGGTACGTGGAATCTTCCTAGACCAGGGATTGAACCTGTGTCCCCTGCATTGCAGATTCTTAACCACTAGACTACGAGGGAAGTCCAAACACTATTCTGTATCGTTACCATTTCTCTAGCATTCTCTAAGAAATTTAAGCAAGGATGATACAGTGGGTTTTGATCCTAGTCAACTGAACTCTTCATCTTCAATTTCCTTCTTTTTCAAAAAGGAGTCAATATCTTCTTTACCACAAATTTATTATACAGGGCTAAAATGGAATTAAATGCATGAAAACAATTTGATAATTGTTTAGTGTTATCAACATGCCAGTTGCTGTCACTATTTTTGTTCAGGTTGTTTTTACGAAGATTATCACTCTTCCTCACTCTGGCCTGGAACCAAAACAAAAAGGCACTAAGCAATTCTTGCAGACTGGAAAAATGAGAAATATTTATGTCAGTTATATTTGTCCTGTTAGCATTTCTTGGCAGTGGGGTATGTGACTATATTGGGAATATCTGCTTAGTTTGTTCTTACTAGTTGCACACATAATATAGATGGTTTAGAGACTGTTGTTCTTGAAGTTGGGTGATTTCTAATCCCTGTCCACATCTCCTCTTTGCCCCAGTACCAATCTGAAAGCTGGAAGCTGATCTTTTCATAATGGATTAACTGGACTCCCATGTCTGCTGGCTTTTGGTTAGATTTTTGAATGGGAGGCTAGGGAAGGAAATGACAATCCACTCCAGTATTCTTGCCTGGGAAATCTCATGGACAGAGGAGCCAGGCGGGCTACAGTCCTTAGGGTCGCAAAGAATTGGACACAAGTTAATGATGGAACACCAGCAGTGGGAGGCACTGGGGTTTAGGGGTTAAGATATGAGAGAGGTCAAGGGATTTATGGTTCTCATTCTCTCCCTACTCTTCCATGATTTAGCATCATATGTGTTGCTTTCGCAGAAACTACAATTCCCATTGAATGAGCGCTTCTTGAGCGCTTCTCATTGTCTCCCTTCTCGCTACTCTGGAATCTGCTTCCTCCCCCGGCCCTCTGGTTGGGGTGAAGGTGGGAAGTAGTGTCATGGCTTTCACCTGATGCTAGGTCCTGGATGTGGGACCATCCTCTGTCTACTTACCCTGACCATGCCATTTAAATGCTACTTTTATTAAATCCTGTCCTATTTTGAGTCACAAAGAGTCAGCCATGACTGAGTGACTAAGCACATCCTATTTTAAGAGTGCCATGTATTTTCTATGAAGACTTTAATACAACAATAATAACAATACAGCGATGACAGCCAATTCTTACCCTGTGTTTTTATACTCCAGGTCCTGTTCTCTGTGTGTTCCCAAAGTCTGGTCAACCTTGCCCTCTCAGTGACTATGAGATAAGTATTGAAATGGTGTACAAGCCCCAGAGTCCTTGTCTTTTGAAGACAATTGATGTCCCAAGAGTTAATGATTGGGAAGTGTAGAAATAAAGAATGGCTGTTGGGCTGGGGAACTATCAACAATTTAGACCATAATCCTGCCCCATAGCAGCATCTCCGAACTCCCAGTTCCTAAAAGACACAGATAAAGGTCTGACACACATTCCTAAGTTTTGTTTTTTGTTTTTGTTCTTGTTTTTTACAGGAAGCAGACCCCTGCCTCCAGATGAAAATTGCTGACCACAAGAACACAGACCCTAAACTGGTTGAAACCGGAAAGCTGACACTTGAAACTTCACCCTGATGCCAACCAATCCTAGAACTGCCCACAAGCTGACGACACCCTGCTCATTGAGCGTTATAAAACTCCTCACTACTCCCTCCAGGCAGTTCACACAATCTTAAGGTCATTAGCCCACTGTGGCCCCCTTTGCCTGGCAAAGCAACAAAGCTACTCTTTTCTACTTCATCCAAAACTTTGTCTCCACATTTCTATTTAGCACAGGTGAACAGAGGCAGAGTTTCAGCAGCAATATGGCTGTTTTTGTCATTCCCACCTTGCAGATAAACAGATGCACAGAAAGTGCAACCAATTTCACTAAGGTCACACAGCGAGCAAGCAGCAGAGCCACGACTTAAACCTTGATGGCCGGGTGATGGGATCCAGGCTTCAACCTATGGCTACATGCAGTGCAGCCATCTAGGCTGCCTCCGAGTTCTGAAATGAGAGCAACTCAGGCTAGTGACTTTTCTTATCCAAGTACTGGTGGTGAGATGTGTCCCATGATTTCGTTTTCTTTAGCCGCCACTACTTGTGAAATTGTGAGAGTGCCTATTCAGTGTCACTGGCTGAAATCCTCTGGCTCAGACAGCGAGACTTTCAATTAATCTACTAAAAAGCTCTTTGGGCCACCAATGTCCACGTGCTTGTTACCGCATGATGGCTGCCCTGCTGCAATGTTCTCTTTCCCAGACAATATGAAACCAGGCAGGAGTGAGGATGATTTAGGCACAACTGAGTGCATTACACAAGCACATTTTCACGTTAATGGGAGCCATAAAAGACTTCACAGCCATATTTACACCCAAGCCTTTCCATATTTTAGAATAAAGGCAGAGGATCAAAGAAGTTGGTATATATAGCACATTTATTATTTCTCAAAGCTCTCTGCAGCTGCCTGCAGGACTTTGGGGAAAAGACGCAACAAGAAAAAGAAAAATGGAAATAGCTTCTGTCACCAGTTAGAAATTTTTGTCCTAAAATTATGAGACGTATATTTGTGCAGCAAATCAGATTGATTAAATAGCTTTTTTGGGTATGTGTGTGTTCACACTTCTAGAGTTAATAATGACTCTCATTTATTAAGGAATATGCAGAGATTTGCCCTAATGTTATGTATCTCTTAACTCATTGTATCCCATAAGAACCATAGCAGGTAGGTCCTATCTCGTTCCCATCTTGCAGACAAGGAAAGTGACACACACAGGGATTATTTAACTTGAATGTGTTTCAACCACTGGGAGTTGAACACAAGTTTACAGAACAAACTCCAAAATCTGGACCTATAGTCACTGTAATATCTCGATCACTGCATTCGCTATTCAGTATTTCAGCAATTTTGTTTTTCTCCTTGACTTATGCAGAAACCTTTGGACTTGCCAGCCCTAAAAGCTGAATTATGCTCTGAACGCTTATCTGCCCCAATATAGATCCTTATGCTTTCATGGGTGACCACCAGCTGGATCTCAATATCAGTGACCTGACCAGGAGCAAAAGGACCAGAAAGTGTCAGGAGTAGCTCATGGCAATTTTGGTCCCAGACTCCCTAAAAGGGCCTGAAGTCAGCAAATTGCATTCCCCAGGAGACATATAGCACCTGACCTATTACTGGAGCCTCTCTTCCCATGGCCAAGTGTCCCTCCCACAGGTGACCCCACGATATGATGGTACCCAGAGCTCTGGCAGGGACAAAATTGAAGCCACCAGCATCAAAGACATTTTGTTGCTGTTGTTCAGTTGCTAAGTTGTGTTTCACTCTTTGTGACCCTGGGGACTGCAGCACGCCAGGCTTCCCTGTCCTTCACCATCTCCTGGAGTTTGCTCAAACTCATGTCCATTGAGTCCATGATGCCATCCAACCATCTCATCCTCTGTTGCTGCCTTCTCCTCCTGTCCTCAATCTTTCCCAGCATCAGGGTCTTTTTCAAAGACATAACCTACCTGAGTAATGGAAATACATTAAAGAGACTTCATCATGACTAACAATAATTGGATTGACCCAAAAGTTCAAGGTTTCCTATAACACTGTATGGAAAAACCCAAATGAACTTTTTGCCCAATCTAATATATAAGCAGTTTTGCACAATTCTGAATACTCAGGTTCTGGAGTCAGGCTGCCTGAGCCTGACTGTAATTCTAACAGTATCAGTATTATTACCTAAATTTTACTAAAGGTAAACTGTGCATAGAACTCTGCATACACTCCGTTTTCTTGTAAGACACCTCTTTGAGGCCGATACCAGCATAGTACTTATTTTACAGGGGAGAAAACTGAAGCAAAAACATAAAAGATACACATGCTGACTGGGTTCACTCAGGTAGCCAATGACAGAGCTGCAATTTGAACCCCAAACAGTCTGTTCAAAACCTGAATTTCAGGGTCCTGTACCCCAGTGCCCATCATTGAAGGTGGGTTTGATGAATAAAAGAATGACTGAATGGTTAATAATTACATCTGCCCTTTCCTGGAAGCCAAGAACTTAGCGGGTGTCACAGCTCTGATAGGCAAATCAAATCATCCCCTTAAATAGATGAGGCCATGGAAGTTGGGACATCGACCTTAGCCAGAGACAGGTATCAGCAGAACTAGACCTTGGAGCCCAGGTTTTCCTGAAAGAGGCAAAAGAGAAAAGCTACTTCTGTGACTCAGCAACCCACTTGAGTTTCTTCCAGATGCCCGTGAAGAACAAGATCCACAGAAATACAACCCCAGAGTGACAGTCTAAAACCATAGCAGTGAGATGATGAGAATGACTGGTTCAAAGCAACCATGCAGAATCCAGGGATGGATATGGAATGCACTCGACCACGCCAGCAATCATTAGGGAATGTACCCAGGAGGGGTGGTTGTGACACAGGCTGCCTCTGCCTATACAAGGACTCTGGAGGGGGCCAAACCGCTGCCTTCCATGAACAGGAAAAGCATGCACGATAATGCCCAGGAGAGGGATGAGAGGGAGATAAAAGTGGGGGAAGAAGTAGAAAGGGATCTCTGCCATCAGAGCCTGTCTGGAAAAGGAAAGTTAATGTATCAAGACTCAAACCCCTGTTTCTGTGTTTTATGTGTGTGTGGTCCTGCAAAAGGGAAAAGTACAAATCTGACTCTCTCCTGGATCTGTTTCTTTTCCTTTAACCTTTGTGTGCTATTACTTTTTCTACAAGTTAATCACCAAAGGAATGTTGTTGTTGTTTAGTCACCAAGTCATGTCCGACTCTTTTGTGACCCTGTAGACTGTAGCCCGCCAGGCTCCTCGGTCCCTGGGATTCTCCAGGCAAGAATACTGGAGTGGGTTGCCATTTCCTCCTCCAGGGGATTTTCCACACCCAGAGATGGAACCCCTGCCTCCTGCATTGGCAGGCAGATTATTTACTTCTGAGCCACCAGGGAAGCCCAAAGGAATGTTGCCCAGGAGCTTAAATTATACATAATGGCCCATCTCCAGGAACCCTGCCTCCCAGGTAATAAGCTTTAAACTAAAATATCTTTGTTTAACTCAGGGGAAATATTCTGAGCAGGCCCACCTGTGAACGACTGCAGGAAAGAAGAAATGAACACATTTCATCCAGAGGCTGATGAGAACCAAGCAGTGTTTGACTTTGCTCCCCTACTTTTGGCATAAAAGAAGCCTGAATTCTAACTCAGGGAAGATGGTTCCTGAGTTATTTCCAACGCCTGGGCTGGGAAGATCCCCTGGCAAAGGAAATGGCTAGTCCAGCAACTTCTCGGTCGGCTGGCTTTCTGAATAAAGTCTCTATTCCTTGCCCCAGGACCTCGTCCCACTGTTTACTGGCCTGTTCCCTGACAAGCAGTGTGAACTCCGGCTTGGTAACAGTCCCCTCATGCTGAATCCATCTCTATTTCCAAAGGGTGAATGGCTTTGAAGGGAAGGTAACACCCTGGGCTTTCCAGCAGGTAGAAAGATAATGACATTGATGTTTCTCTTGTTAGCCTAATATTATCTGTGTGCAGATTTTAACTCACAAGGCACTTGTACAGGGGCCCAAGCCCAACAAAAGAAAAGCTTCGCAGTTAAAGTCTTAGCTGAGGAAAATGAAAATAGGCTAAGGAGCCTTTTTTCTCTAGGCTCTTGAAATTGGAAAGACTGACAATGAACTTCGAAATGGTGCTTTCACCACTTGTACCATTTTCAAAAGCATAGTTACTTTGTCGGTAATGACACTCCACCGGCAAACTGTAAGTGTGTGTCTCATTTTGTTCCATAATAAGAAATCAAAGGCATACTTAGAGCAGCTTAGAAATATGGATGCATACTTCAGGAGACCCAAGTGGCCAGAAATAAATAGAATCACTATTTCTCACACTTTTTGCCCAAGGAGAATAAAGAATGCTCATTGTTCCCTGTTGGAGGATATTAATCATTTATTTAGTGGTTTTAAATGTGGTAAAAGCATTCATTTAATACACATATATTAAGCATCTTCTATGTGTCAGGGATGTATCAGGGTTTGTGATGCAGAGGGGATATAATTTCATTCTCCATTCCCAAGCAGACATTGGTCCTTTGAAAAGTGGCAGGCCAGGGAGGGGTGAACTAGTGTTTTACAGGTGGGGTGTTTACCTCTGGTTGCATTCATAATTTGCCGCTGAAACAAATGACCATAAATCTAACTTTAAAGGAACACAATATTTAATTTTTTTTTTAAGTTCTACAAGTCAAAAGTAAATGGATTGTACTGGGATAAAATCAAGGTGTTGTCCAGGCTCTGTTTCTTCTGGAGTCTCTGAGAAGAATGTGTCTCCTTGGTCTTTTCAGCTTCTAGAAGCTACCTACCATCCTTGGCTCACAGCTACATCCCTGATCTCGGCTTCCATCACATCTTCTTCTTTGACTCTGACCCTCCTAACTTTCACTCCTAAGGATGCTGTGATTGCATTGGCCTACCTGGATAATGCAGGACAACTTTCCCATCTCGAGATCTGTAGCTGAATCATGTCCCTTTTTCCATGTAAGATGACATATTCACAGGCTCTGGGGGCTAGAACATAGATATCCTTGATGAGGGGCAATTATTCTGTTTACCACAATGATCAACTTTTAAATACCCAAAGCTTTACCTTACAAACCATATATCCTTCTGATTAAAGTTTGGACTTCCCTTAATAAAAGTACTAATATCAGTTCATGATGTGAGCGTGCTCAGTGGCTCAGTCGTGTCTGACTCTTATCGACCCTCTGAACTGTAGCTCGCCAGGCTCCTCTGTCCATGGGATTCTCCAGGCGAGAATACTGGAGTGCATCGCCATTCCCTTTTCCAAGGGATCTTCCTGACTCAGATCGACCTCACATCTCCTGTATTGGCAGGTGGACCTTTTACCACTGAGTCACCAGGGAAGCTCGATATCGCTCCATAAAGGGTAACAAATGCACCCCACAAAGGTCAAGTGTTAGTCGCTCGGTGGTGTCCAACTCTTTACTACCCCATGGACTGTAGCCCACCAGGCTTCTCTGTTCATGGAATTCTCCAAACAAGTACTCGAGTGGGTAGCCGTTCTCTTCTCCAAGGGGATCTTCCCAACCCAGGGATCAAATCCAGGTCTCCTGTATTGCAGGCAGATTCTTTACTATCTAACCTACCAGGGAAGCCCCCTACAAAGGTAAGATGTGGATAATAGGGAGGACGTGGGTGTGTCATCTAGGGGAACACTCTCTGCTATCTTCATAGTAATTACATAAATCTCAAGCTGTTTTAAAATGAAAAAAGTAGGGACTTCCCTGGTGGTCCAGTGGTTAAGAATCTGCCTGCCAGTGCAGGAGACATGGGTTCAATTCTGGTCTAGGAAGATCCCACATGCTTCAGGCCACTGAGCTCTCAAGCCACAGCTACTGAAGTCCACACGCCTAGAGCCTGTGTTCCGCAGCAGGAGAAGCCACTGCTGTAAGAATCCCGAGCACTGCAACTAAACAGTAGTCCCCGCTCACTGCAAGTAGAGAAAACCCACACGCTGCAATGAAGACCCAGCACCGCCAAAAATAAACAAATACATTAAACAAATTAAAAATGCATTAAAAGCAATCATCCCTGCTGCCCTGGAAAACATAGGAAATCAATCAACAGTGGGTCATTCTGGTAGGGAAAAGCTGATGGGAGGTGAGTCCCTGCTGATCCCCTTATTGGGGTGCATACACCTTCTTTGGTTAACTCAAGTCCCCAGCTGACCACTTCATCTATCTGTGTCACTTCTCTGGTGGCTTTGGAACTTGAAATTGTGAGTCTTTTGTTTGTTTGTTTATAATTAAATTCATTTGTTTTTAATTGAAGGATCATTGCTTTATGATATTGTGTTCGTTTCTGCCAAACATCAACATGAATCAGCCATGGGTATACCCATGTCCCCTCCCGCTTGAACCTCCCTCCCCATCCCAACCCTCTAGGTTGTTACAGAGCCCTGGTTTGAGTTCCTTGAGTCATAGAGTAAATTCCCATTGGTTATGTATTTTACATATAGTAATGTGTATGCTTCCATGTTATTCCCTTCATACACCCCATCCTCTCCTTCCTCCCACTCTCCCCTCCCCCCACCAGGTCCAGAAGTCTGTTCTCTTTGTCTGTGTCTCCACTGATTGTGACTCTTGAAAGAAGCAATTATATGGAGAGTTGAGTCATTGCCCCGGTGATCTGCACCAGGTAGGCAGAGACTGGGGGACTCTGAGAGCCACTCTGAAGGAGGACCTTGCCTCGTCTCAGGTACTAGCCCCTCAGAATCCCTGCATATCAGATGGAAACTCAACAACCAACCAGATGGGCAGGCAGGTGAAGCTTCTGTTCCTCTCTGTGCTTTACAGAGTGTAGCAATTTCAAACTGTATTCAATCAGAAGTTTTTCCTTTACTAGTTGATGTGATTTTTTTTTTCTGGCTAAGTGCATTCGTTGCCAGGAGCTGACATGCTTCAAGGATTGTTGCATAAGAGCTTGACAAGACATTCTAGTTATTGCGTGGGGGACGAAGGGAAGGGAGTTGTTAATATCTGGGGACCATGTGCCTGTGGCTAAGAATAATGTAAATCCCGGTATTATAACTCTAAGCAGGCTGCTGAGCCATTACAGTATTCAATTATTTTGATGCTGTGAGGCAAATGTTTCCAGGTCTGAAATACTAGTCTACTTGACACTGGGCAAATGAGGTGGCATTTTTATGGAGTGATGCCCGTTTGTGAAGGTGGGAACTCATGTCTCTCAGTCTGGCCCTTGCCTGCCCTAAGCACCTCCACTGATGCTCTTTGTACTAATATTAGTGGTCATGTTTAATGTTTTATAAAGGGGAAAAGCTTTCTGGAGAGATGTTGCAAGGTCAAAGAAGACTGTCTAAGGAGTAAAGCTCCATTTCCCCTAACTCTGAATCTCAGAACTGAACAAAGTTCCTTAATCTTCCTTCCTGATGATTGGTGATGATGTTGAACAGGGTTTCGTGTGTCTGTTGGCCATCTTCTTTGGAAAGATATCTGTTGAGATCCTCTGCACATTAAAAAAAAATTTTTTTTTGCTTATTTATTTACTTTTGGCTGTGCTGGGTCTTCGTTGCCACAGGGGCTTTTCTCTAGTTGTGGCGAGTGGGCTTCTTATTGGGGGCCTTCTTTTGCTGTGAAGCATGGGCTCTGGGGCACATGTGCTCAGCAGTTGCAGCTCCCAGGCTCTAGAGCTCCGACTTGGTAGCTGTGGTTCACGCGCTTAGTCGCCCCGAGGCATGTAGGGTCTTCCCGGATCAAGGATGGAATCCATGTCTCCTGCACTGGTAGGGGGATTCTTTACCATTGATCCACTAGGGAAGCCCCTGCCCATTTTTTCAATTGAATTTTTTTGGTTTTGATGTTGAGGTATACGAGTTCTTTGTATATTTCAAATGTAAAGACAGCGTATTAAAAAGTGGAGACACTACTTTGTCAACAAAGGTCCGTCCAGTTAAGGCTATGGTTTTTCCAGTGGTCATGTATGGATGGGAGAGTTCGACTATAAAGAGAGCCGAGCGCTGAAGAATTGATGTTTTTGAACTGTGGTGTTGGAGAAGACTCTTGAGAGTCCCTTGGACTGCAAGGAGATGCAACCAGTCCATCCTAAAGGAGACCAGTCCTGGGTATTCATTGGAAGGACTGATGTTGAAGCTGAAACTCCAATACTTTGGCCACCTGATGTGGAGAGCTGACTCATTGGAAAAGACCATGATGATGGGAAAGATTGAGGGCAGGAAGAGAAGGGGATGACAGAGGATAAGACGGTTGGATGGCATCACCAACTCAATGGACATGAGTTGGGGTGGACTCTGGGAGTTGGTGATGGACAGGGAGGCCTGGTGTGCTGCAATTCATGGGGTGGCAAAGAGTCGGACATGACTGAGCGACTGAACTGAACTGAAACCCTTATCAGATATATGATTTGTGAATATTTCTTCCCATTAAGTAAGTTATCTTTCCACTTTGTTGATGGATTCCTTGGCTGTGCAGAAGACTTTTAGTTTGATATGGCCCCACAAGTGAGGGACCACTGATTTCTTACTCAAAACAGGGATTTAATTCCTCTAAAGCCAATACAGAATGTTGGAGCATTTGACTCTGAGTCTCCAGGTGATAAAATTCAGATTGTCACCTTCTCCTCTTGTGGTAATTGGCCATAATGCTGTCCAAGAAAACCCATGGTGGACAGTCCCCGTTCCAGCCAGGGAATTTGTGTCAAATTCTTCACAAACCAGCATGTTCCATTTCTGACATCCAGTGATTAATCTTACCACCTCACTAGGAATGCTATCATTGCCAAATCAGAGCATACATGGGGACCTAATTAAATTCATTGATTCAATTTTTGCGTGACTGAGTTATTGACACGGATGTGAATTAACTTATTTGTCTGCAGCCAAAGGCCAGTAACAGAATTTGAAGAAAAATTATGTCTAGATAACACTCAGCATGAGTGAGAGTATGTCTAATTCAGATACTTGCTCACACAATAAAAGGAGATCTCCCAGGGCATAAAAGTCAGTGAAAGTTCTCCAGCAGATTAACCCCACCTATGAACAATCTCTTGGATACACTCTGTCTCAGGCTAATGTTAACTGAAAAAGTAATGACTAAGAAACTCTTGTAAAAATCATTTCATGGATGATCCAATTTGGAATTCTAGGAGAGGAATATGTTTTCTGCTATTAAGTCTAAGCATGTCCTCTATTCCAGCCAACAATCTATATATTAAATGTAACAAATCGAAAAACAATTAGTTGAGACATTTTCCTAAGTGGGAGATAAGCCAGTTAGAAAACCAAATACTGTATGATTCTACTGATAGAAGGTCCCTGGAGAAATCAAATTTGGGGAAGCAGAGTGTAGGAGAGGTTTTTCCAGGGTCTGGAAGAGGGCTGATAGGGAGTTAATGTTCAATGGGGACAGAGTTTTCATTCTGCAAGATGAAAGTAGTTATGGAGATTGGTTGCACAATGATATAAATGTACTTAATGTTACTGAAAGGACAGTTGAAAATGATCAAGGTGGATGGATGATTTTTAGGTTATAGGCATTTTGTTATAATTAAAAAGAAAATATAGGGCTTACAACAATAGATAAATCTGGAACCACTCGAAGCTTTTAAGAGGAATTATCTTGCATAGGGAATTAAAGGTTTACTGAACAGTGGGAAGGACAGGGCAAGTGAAGTTCCTATTGTTACGAAACCAAATTGGGGGCTGCTTGCTCATGCCGAGGAGAGTCAGTCTACTGACGTGGTGAAGGAAAGTACAGTATTTATTGCAGACACCAATCAAGGAGAATGGGCAGCTAATGCTCAAAAGACCTGAACTCCATGATGGCTTTCAGGGAAGGCTTTTTAAAGACAGTTGAGGGAGAGGGTTGTGGGATGCATAATCAGCTCAAGGACATTCTTCTGATTGGTTAGTGGTGAGGTAATTGGTAGTCAGCCAGTCAACTGGAACCAGCCTGGGGACTACATGCTGGTGGTCAGCAGATAGTTAACTTCTTCCACCTGGTGAGGGATCTTAGTTCAAGCAAAACAGCTCAAGGATATGGCTCAAAATACTATCTGTAGTCCTTGAAAAGGAACTAAATATTCTTTCTAGACTTCATTTAATCCATAAACTATCATTATTTTATCTTCCTTGACTATTTTCCTTTCTTTCTGCATTTTCTCACTTCTCTGATTAAATTTGTTCTTTGGACCTTGGGGAAGGCTTAAGAAGGTAAAGCTTTTCTATAAACAAGAGACAAGTCTGTCCCAGGAATGTCCCACAGGGTCCTGCTTAATTACACTATGTCACTGCCTACAACACCCAAGTATCTGATTCTCAGGAATAAACCAGAAGATGATGGAGGAACTTCATTTTTATCATCCATTATTATCCATCTGCTTTTCTGCACCTGCCACCAGAAAACAATGGCTTCCCATCTTTTCCACTTTTCAAATCTCATGCAAGTGCCTCTTAGAGGTGAATACTAATCAGAACTCTTCTGGCAGGGAGTCTAGACCATCTTCTGTAGAATTCTAGAGGTACTGAAAAAATGCTAAAGGTTACCTATCAGGACCAATCTCCTGCTGGAGTGCTTAAAAAATGTGAAAATTTTAGGAACTTCCCCTGCAGTTCAGTGATTGAGACTTCACTCTTACACTGCAGGGGACAAGGGTTTGATCCTTGGTCGGGAAACTAAGATCTAACATGCCATGTGGCACAGCCAAAAAGAATAAATAAAAAAAAAAGCCAAGTGCAGGAATTTCTTTATTTAAAAATATGAAAATTATGATACAGATCCACACATCTTGAAATTATCACCAAATCTGGAGAACAGGTGATAGTAGGTGTTTTCTACCTCACAGGTGAGGTAGAAAAGGATGCTAAATGAGTCAGAGAAGATGCTTCACCAGACCCACAGGGGGTCTCTACCTGGGGAAGTAAGGCACCCTCAGGACTTCTGGAATTGAAGAAGTTGTTGATGGCTGTGCTTGGAGATGTTAGCGATCCTGGAGGGGAGACCCATGAACATAAAGACTTTTTTTGGCAAAATGCCCACAGCAGCCTTTTCAAGGAACCCTGGGGGAGGAGAAAGGCTTAATGATTGGGTAGTTTGTGGGAAATGCCATTTGAAGTGAAAAAGACATTTCACTTTGACCTCTTCCCTACAGTGTGGATAAAACTGCTGACATAAAAGGCAGTTTGGGGGTTAATATGTAATATTTGTTTTTCTCTTTCTGACTTACTTCACTCTGTATGACAGACTCTAGATCCATCCACATGTCTACAAATGACCCAATTTCATTCCTTTTTATGGATAAGTAATAGTCCATTGTATACATGTACCATGTATATTAACACATATATGTGAAATCTAGAACAATGGTACAGATGAACGTATTTGCAGGGCAGGAATAGAGACACAGACAGGTGGGACATGTGGATGTGGTGGGCAGGATGGGATGAGTTGGGAAGGTAGCATTAACATGTATACACTACCAGGCGTGAAATAAGTAGCTAGTAGGAAACTGCTATATAGAACAAGGAGCTCACCTCTGTGCTCTGTGATGAGCTAGAGGGGTAGGATAGGGAGCGTGGGGTCCAAGAGGGCAGGGATATATGTATAGATGTAAAGCTGATTCAACGGCTTCCCAGGTGGCGCAATGGTAAAGAATCCACCTGCCAATGCAGGAGACACAAGAGATGCGGGTTCGATCCCTGAGTCGGGAAGATCCCCTGGAGGAGGAAATGGCAACCTGTTCCAGTATTCCTGCCTGGAGAATCCCATGAACAGAGGAGCCTGGTGGGCTACAGGCCATGGGACACAAAGAGTCAGATGTGACTGAGCACCAGCAACCCATAGCTGATTCACTTTGCTATGCGGTAGAAACTAACACAACATTGTAAAGCAACTATATCCCAATTTTTTAAAAAAGACAATTTGGGTGGAACAGAAGACTATGAAAAATAGGAATTTATTTGAACATATTAGAGAGTATTAGCATAAAATATCCTGTGATTTCAGACCTAAAGTTACCAATAGCATGGCTAAATTCCTACCATGGAACTGTAGCTTCCACAGACAGCATGCATTTCCACCTTAATTTAGGGCTGGGAAAGGAGTCTAACATAGGTTTACACCCCAAGGTTTTCTATTTTTTGTGATGGACATATTCTTAGACTTTTTTCCACATGGTGAGCCCTGGTTTTCTAGACTTATTTCCTTCCAGGAATAAGTTTTCTTGAAAGACAACTAATTTCCTTAGTCCCATTAATGTTTTGGGTTCATGCCTGGCCTAGGACTGGACTGGGTCAAGTTTCCAGTTGAACAGATCATGGAGGCAAAAGAATGAAATATACTAATTTCTTAGACCTGAGTCTCAGGCTGCTCTCTCTGAGTTGAGGAAGTCTTCAGGTCCACTGAAACACATGGTTAGACGGTGGGGAAGTCGGGGTGGGCATCCCCCAGGAAATTTGGGGTGCCAGTAGCAGAAGTAATAATAATGTTTCCTGAGCAGACAAAAACAATAGTGACATCATTGAAATTATTTTTTAGGATACATTTTTACAAGTGAAATATGGATGCAAAGTGTAAATACACTATTCATGTTTCTGATGTAATTGATCATTGTCCTTTGAAACAAAATGTGCCTCTTGATTTGGATACTAAACCTGGGTGACTTTTTTGGTGATATAAGATGATAAAGCCTTAAAAAGAAATGTATAAAATTATTTAGAGTATGCCAAGTTGAGTTTTGATAACTAAAGACTTTCTCTATAGGTGTTAGCCTGTTAGTTCATTATCTAATATTCAATTATAGCTAAAAGAGACCCTGATATTAACTTTCAGATAGAGACTGATAAAGTGTTAAAAAAAAAAAAGAGGAGACAGAGAGAGAATGAATAGGAATAAACTGAGACGGATCATCTTTGGAGAAGCTGGAGCTTTCTCCTTGAACAGACATGCCTCTATCGCTCTGTGTGTGCATGTTAAGCTACTTCAGTCATGCCTGACTCTACGACCCTATGGACTGTAGCCCATATGTAGCCATAATCCTATGGCTCCTCTGGCCATAGGATTCTGCAAACAAGAATACTGAAATGGGTTGCCATACTCTCCTCCGGGGGATTTCCTGACCCAGGGATCAAATTACATCTCATGTCTCCTGCATTGGCAGGTAGGTTCTTCACCGCTAGCACCACCTGGGAAGCCCTTTTGCAGTTATCCATTCTAGCACTAATACTGGTCCAGGAAAATAGCCACAGTTTTCCATTCTCACTGGTGAGAAAATCAATATCAAGTTTTTAAAAACATTTTCTGAAAGGTAGCAATAAAGTCAAATAGAATAAAATTGAAACCAGAAGGGAATAAAAACATTCAAGATGATTGCTTCAATGTCAAATTTACCACAAGAAGAAATATCACCATGGATCCAAGATCAAATTAGGAAACTCTCTAGATCTTTCTGAATTTCCAAACCACCTTTCCACCCAGCCTATACTCTTAAATACTTTGAAATACCTCTGCTTTGAAAGATCTCTCAAAGAGTTCTTGCTGTCAACTCTCTCCTGGTAGGGACCTCTCTCAGTATGGGTCAGAAGAGACAAGAGGTGGTTCCCTGAGGGTAATTCTTAAGTCTACAAGTTCCTCTGCTCCGGAAGGGGGCGCTCCCGGTGCAATCTCTAAGCGTGATGGATGGTTCAGTACCTGCAGAATCCTGCTTGCTAATGGTACCTCCGCAGCTTCAATCACTGTCTGTCTTTTTCCCTCAGCCTGACCTTGAAACTTCTGCACAGCCACTGAAAGTGCATGCATGCATCACTTGGTCTCCATAGCAACTGCATCGGACCATCAGCAAAGCAAAAGGATTCAGTATCCATTTGTTTATGATGCTTTTACCTAGATGAGGATTTCTCAGTCTTCGTTGCATCGACATGATAGGCTGACAATTCTTTATTGTGGGGGCTGTCCTGTCCCCTGTAGGATGCTTAGCAGCATCCTTGGCCTCTACCCACCAGATGCCAGTAGCAGCCCTTAATTGTGACAAACTACATTATCTTCACGCATTGCTGAATGTCTCCTGGGAAAGACGTTGCTCCCACTTGAAAAACACTGAACTAAATCATGGAAACACGGGACCAAATTGGATATTGTTGTTTTAGTCGCTAAGTCATGTCTGACTCTTTTGTGACTCCGTGGACTGTAGCTTGCCAGGCTCCTCTGTCCACAGGATTTCCCAGACAAGAATACTGGAGTGAGTAGCCATTTCTTTCTTCAGGGGATCTTCCCAACTCAGGGATCAAACCCGTGTCTCTCGTATCAGCAGGTGGATTCTTTATTACTGAGCTACCTGGGAAGCCCAAATTGGATGAGGTTTCATATAATTTATAATTTCTTTTCAGTTTCAACATGAAATCATTCTAAATCTTGTCTGTTAATCACAGGGAAACCAGCAAGTATCTGCTTGGCCAGCACTTTGTGAATATTGAGAAGTAACTCAAAACTCTCACCTCTGTGTGTCACTAATTGAGACAAGATATATACAATTTATACAGTATTTTAATGTTTTCTCTTTTATAAAAGAAGTGAGTGCCTCTCATAAATAATTTCCAAAAAACTTGAAATTTACTTTAAAAATGGCAAAGTAAAAAAATGCAAAGCATTCTTTCTTTTCCTGCAATAAGTATTCTCAGCATTCGTGTGTCCATCCTTCTAAACAAATTGAACATTTAAAAACTATAAATCAGGAGAAAACCCATTAAACCAGTTAAAATGTCTCCAAACAAGCTCTCCCTGCCAATATTCCAGACATGATAAGGCTGCCAGTTACAACGGGGGAAATAAAAGTATGAGCTATTTCCCTGAAGAACCAGTGACCAAAAAAATTTGTGTCAATTTCCAGTCACAAAATTAAGGATTCCATAATTATACCTATCAAAGGGTTTTAGAAAGAAGTGCACCACAATAATATCTGAAGTAAATAAAAAAGGTGAAATATGATCAAGAGACTGAAAAAACTCAGGGGGAAAAATTATCACTGCCTCATTCCCACTGGTTCATTTTCCTCCTGGCGTGGCTGAGATCTTAGTTCCAATGAGTGCTGTGGATGGAGAAAACAGACAGTGGACGCAAGGCTATAAAATCCAGCAGACAGACAGAAGGGGCCCCCATCACCATGTATTTTCCTAAATGAGCCAGTTCCCATCAGTCCTGACACTATAAAGGGCTCTGCAGTTGTAATTTGCCAGGAAGCATGAAAAACCCACAAAACACATGCATCCCTTCCAAGAAGCCACAGAGCAATGCATATCACGTTTACATAAAAAACAGGGCCACTTGGACCTGTGTTCCATCGCACTCTGCAGAAGCTCAAATCACTGAGCAATAAGCAGCCTAATTTTCTATCAAAAGTAGTTTGCCTCACAGTCCAGTCTCAGTGAAACAAAGGATGTGTTCTTGAACCAAATTAAGGGTTTTGGCTGCTACTACTGAACCCTGGGAACAAAGGTCATTTATATTGGACTTCACTGGGTTTGGCTCATATCCTAAGGATGGAACCTGCAGTATTGATGAGATCCTCATAAAAGCCTATGTGTGTTGTATTATTATCCTTTCTTGCAGACAAAATACTGATGCTTACACAGGAGGTAAATTCAATAACTGAGGCAGTCATGAAAACCAGAATACATCTGAAGCTTGCTCGTTCCAAATTCTGTGCTCCTAAACCCCACTATTGATACACTTAATTTTTAATTTAATTTTTACTTTATATTAGAGTATGGTTAGACTTCCCTGGTAGCTCAGTTGGTGAACAATCTGCCTGCAATGCAGGAGACCCTGGTTCGATTTCTGGGTCAGGAAGATCCCCTGGAGAAGGGATAGGCTACCCACTCCAGTATTCTTGGGCTTCCCTGGTGGTTCAGTCGGTAAAGAATCTGCCTGCAATGTGGGAGACCTGGGTTCAATCCCTGGGTTAGGAAAATCCCCTGGAAGAGGGCATGACAACCCACTCCAGTATTCTTGCCTGGAGAATCCCCATGGACAGAGGAGCCTGGCAGGTTGTAGTCCATGGGGTCACAAAAAGTCAGACACCACTGAGCTACTAAACACAGCAGAGAGTATATTTGATTTATAATGTGTTAGTTCAGGTGTCTAGCAAAGAGATTCAATGATACACACACACATACACACACATATTATATATATATATCCTTTTTCAGATTATTTTCCCATGTAAGTTATTACAGAATATTGAGTAGATGTCCCTGTGGGATAAATTAGGAGTTTGGTATTAATATATACACACAAATATATAAAATAATTACTCAACAAGGGCCTACTGGATAACACAGGAAACTCTATTCAGCATTCTGATAATTGTGTTTACTCCCCCAAATTCCATTTATTGCACCAAATTTTCATTTTCTTATTTGGTGAATACAGTGTAAGCTACATCTTGATGTTCATTTGCATTTGAACGTTCTGATGAAAATGAGGACGGAATCTATGGGCATCAGGCTATTCTTTCAGAACAAAGGTTAGTAACTGGTGGCCAGCCTGCCACATGCCTCCTGCAAACACATTGTGTCTCGTGCACAGAATGTAGAAAAATGCTTCATCAGTATCCAGCATAGGAAAATAAAGCGATTTTATATAAAATTCTCAGTTTCTGGCTTTTTATGAAGCCTTGGTTGGTTTTGGAAATTCTGGAAACATTCTGACTTGGCAAAGACAACCTGAGGGTGAGGGATGCCTGTAGAGCTTTCTCCATCTACTCGCGCCCCTTCCTGTTCTAGCTCCCCGGTGCTGGTGGCTCTCATTTCAGAAGCTTCTCATCCTTCCCCTTGTAGGTCCAGGGGCACACGACTGAAAATAAAATAAAAATAATTTCTATCAGAGAAACAGACGAACTTGACTAAGGAAGGGGATAAAAATCAAAGCCATAATGAGCTGCTGTGTCATAAATGAGCATAAATTACTTTGTCAGGGCTATTTGCAATTTCACGTGACACAGAACCTTGTACTTAGGTCTATTTAATTATTCCATGCAGAGTTCCTTTTTCAATAAAGATTTCTCATCGTGGCCAAATAGCTCATTTAGAAGCTTCTGTTGTATATGAGATTCAAAACTAGCTATAAAAGGTTCATCATCATAGATTCAGAGGACAACTGTAGCCAAGGATCTAAAGATTGGAACATTTGTGCAGAGAAGTTCGAGAGTTTAGGAATAAAGCATAATGCCTATGACCTCCCTCCATGGTTGTAGAAATACTGAGTTTAATTCCAAATAGCATGCTGGTCAGGTCAGCATGCTCCTACCAGGAAAAATATAACAAACAAAACAAAATTTGGAAACAAAATGTACTGGCAAATTTTTGTAAGGGTTGAAAAATCCCTTCTGAGTGTTTTTGTTTCTTTGATTTGTTGGGTGTCTTTTTTTAAAGCATATAATTCACAGACATTTCCTTATGTGTAGTAAAAACCTATGACTCCTTTTAAAAAATGATCATGATGCCATTATTATTCTAAAATACAATAAAAATATGCCTTTAATATCATCAAATATCTAATCAATGTTCAAATTCCCTGCATGCCTGAACCTATTTTTAAATCTTTAATAGATCATGAGTAGATGCTGCATTTTTTTCCCCATACATGAGTATGGCCGTTTTTAATCCACTTTCTTTCCACAAAACTTAGAAAATCCTGAAATTACATCCATCTTTGCTGTATTATACACAGATGCTCATTCTATCATGACAGTGGAGCTTGGTTTCCCGTAGGAATCAAGCTAGATAACTAAACTGTGTAGACAAACAAGGCTTAGCTTGATTTAAAATGAGAATTACATACCAGTCTCATGTAAATTTCCAGTACAGTAAGTCTCCTACATACAAACGTTCAAATTGCAAACTTTCAAAGATGCGAACATGTGTTCCATCAGTCTCAGGCATGAGTGAAATTGCAGCTTGCCCTCTGTCTCCTATTGCTGACGATCCTTCAGCTCTACCATCTCTGCCTCCTCTCCCTCCTCCATCAGTAACTCTTCTTGCCTGTTCACTCGATGCCAGCCCCTGTATGCCAGCTGTTGTACTATACTTTGCAAGGTCCTGTACTGTAAAATTAAAATATATTTTCTTTACATTTTATTTGTTTTTAAATAAAGTATTTAAAACCTATTACAAGTGTAGTACTATATAGCAGATTATGTTAGTTGGATACTTAAGTTAACTTTGTTGGACTTATGAACAAATTGGACTTACAAATGCACTCTCTATAAAGAACTCATACATATGTAGGGGACTTGCTGTATTGGAATGGAAGAAATAAAATCTGCTTTTAAGAGAATGAAAGTAAATGCTAAGCTTTGAGCTGCCATAACAGAGATGTGAACTACAACCCCTGGGCTGAGAAAGTGACTTTAGCATCTTATTACTCTATAATATTCCCAAAGCATGCTGGGATTGTTTAACCAGCAACTACTATCTCAGACGCAAACAGACAAAGCCCATGATCTTAAATATAGCTACGATGCTTCAGTTGTTTTCAAGAGCAATTGTCAAACAAAAGTTGTCCTGGGGGAATTCTTGGCAGAATGACAGATACCAGAAAGCCCACCCTGCTTCTGTGATGGAGGCTTCTCCACCTGTGGCTTCAGTAAACATCTTACATGCCTTCCTCCAAGCAAACGACATCTTATTAGAAGTAAAAATAAACACAAAAACATCATCAAACACTCTCTCTGTTTGACTACTTTGAAATTATGTGCTTCAAACCTGCTTCATAAATGGTTTGTTTACATTTGGTTAAACAGTCAACACGCATACCCTCAACTCTGTTTCTGGAACAAACACCCAGTTTCTGCCCAACATTTGCTCTTCTTGTCCTCTTCCTGAAGCTTCTGCTTGGGTCTGTCTCCTTTGCACCCTCCTTCACAGAGGACAGGGTCCTCATACTACCTCTCAGAGGAGTCTTTCTGAACCTTGCTGTCTATGGTTTCCCTGCTGCTGCTGCTGCTGCTGCTAAATCGCTTCAGTCATGTCCGACTCTGTGCGACCCCATAGATGGCAGCCCACCAGGCTCCACCGTCCCTGGGATTCTCCAGGCAAGAACACTGGAGTGGGTTGCCATTTCCTTCTCCTATGCTCATTTAAATGAAATCTACCAAGGTACAGTTTGCATACAATACAACACATTCTTTTATTATTTTGTTATCTTTTGGGCCTGCCACATGACTTGTGGGAGCTTAGCTCTACAACTGGGGCTTGAAGCCAGGCCCTCTGCAGTGGGAGCATAGAGTCCTAACCACTGGACTGACAGGGAATTTCCTACAACACACTCATTAAAAAATTTTTTTAAATCATTTTACTTATTTATTTGGCTGTGTCAAGACGTGGGACATGTGTGACCTTTCCTTGTGGTGCATGGACTCTCTAGCTGTAGCATGAGGGCTCCAGAGTGTACAGGGTTCAGTAGTTGTAGCACATGGGCCCTCTAGTTGTGGCACGTAGGCTCCAGAGCACGTGGACTCAGTAGATGCAGAGTAAGGGCTCAGCTGCCCTGCGGCATGTGGGATCTTAGTTTCTGAACCAAGGACTGAACCCTTGTTCCCTGCATTGCAAGGCAGGTTCTTAATCATTGGACCACCAGGGAGGTCCCTACAACACACTCATTTACAGTGTACATTTCAGGTGGTTGAAAGGCCCCAAACAAGCACAACAAAATTACATATTTTTCTTCATCATCGAGAATTAATTATCCCCAAAAGCCTACAGTCTAAATCCTTATTTCCTGATTCCCAGAAAGTATAATGTTTTCCTCCAGATCATACAGTTTAATCTAAAAATTGAAAATATACACAAAGAGATTAAAAGTCACACACAAATCAAAAGTTTTAAAAATACAGCCATTAAATAATTTTACCCAGATGGGCCTCTGAACCATCCAATGCCCCCTCTTCTCTTGAGTTTACAGGCTTCCCCTTCTTCCTCTTCACCTCTCATTCTCCCACCTTTGAAGCCCTTCCTTCTAAGTCCCCTGCTGAGGCTGAAGGTGTGTCCTCCAATAAGGAGACAGAGAACAAAATAAGAGGTTAAAGCCACAAGCTCTGTCATTGGTGAGGGCATCCAGCCCAGAGGTCCCCATTTTAGAGGGCAGGTTTTGCCTTTGCTGTTATTTTGGGCAGAGAATGGACCACTGAGGATTGAGCAGACTGGCACCCCCTGCAGACATGGGCAAGCAGAACTTGTGGGGAGGAAGCAGCAGTTATTCTTGTGTGTGGAGATGCCACATGCTCTGTTATTTGCTCCTGGAACCAGCTGCCATGCTGTGAGGAGGCCAAAGCAGCTGGGCTGGTAAGACCCTATGGAGCAGTAACGGGACCCTCTGCCGTCCCATACAGTTGTGGGTCAGGTCACATGACAATAGTGAACTTGACAGCCATGGGGTGTGTCCCCTTGAAAGTAGATTCCCTGCCCCCAATCACAGCATCACAGCTGGACCCCACAAGCACTGGACTAAGCCACCCAATGACTGATGTTATTTTAGGCAATTATGCTTTGGGGGAGGGGATTATTACACAGGGATGGATAACTGGTAATTCACCAAATGTCTTGGGAGGAAAAGCAGCATAAAAATGTGTGCTTATCAAATCAGATCTTCTCTTCTGGTTTTTCTTTATTCAAATTTTGGATTTGGAACAGCTCTTTAATATTTCTGGGCTTCCCTAAAGAGATGTTGCTCTTTGTGTATTTTTAAATAGATACTTAGTTTTTTTGCATTGGGAGAGTTGATAGACTATAAGTTGGTTTATCTTGGTTGGAAATGGAGATATGCTAGGCATGAAATTGCAGCCATGAAATTAAAAGATGCTTACTCCTTGGAAGGAAAGTTATGACCAACCTAGACAGTATATTAAAAAGAAGAGATATTACTTTGCCAACAAAGGTCCGTCTAGTCAAGGCTATGGTTTTTCCAGTGGTCATGTATGGATGTGAGAGTTGGGCTGTGAAGAAAGCTGAGCACCAAAGAATTGATGCTTTTGAACTGTGGTGTTGGAGAAGACTCTTGAGAGTCCCTTGGACTGCAAGGAGATCCAACCAGTCCATCCTAAAGGAGATCAGTCCTGGGTGTTCATTGAAAGGACTGATGCTGAAGCTGAAACTCCAATACTTTGGCCACCTCATGCGAAGAGTTGACTCATTGGAAAAGACTCTGATGCTGGGAGGGATTGGGGGCAGGAGGAGAAGGGGATGACAGAGGATGAGATGGCTGGATGGCATCACTGACTTGATGGACGTGGGTTTGAGTGAACTCCAGGAGTTGGTGTTGGACAGGGATGGGGTCACAAAGAGCTGGACATGACTGAGCGAGTGAACTGAACTGAAGATTTTCTAAAAATTCCCCAAATTCTCACTCTTATTCCTCAAAATAAGAGTGGGCCTCCTATCTCTTAAACTATCTTAAAGCCATCTCCTATTTTTTGGGTCCTTGTTTCCATGTTTAGCAATAGACATCATATTGATTTCAATAAAAAAATTTAAAGGGCTTCCCTGGTGGCTCTGTGGTAAAGAATCCTACTGCCAGTGCAGGAGACATGTGATTGACCCCTGGTCCTGGAAGACCCCACAAGCTGTGGACTGGACCCCACAAGCACTGGACTAAGCCAGTGCATCACAACTATTGAGCATGTGGCTTAGAGCCTGTGAACCAGAATCACTGAAGCCCATGCACCCTAGAGCCTGCGCTCCTCAACAAGAGAAGCTGCCTCAATGAGAAGCCTGACCACTGAAACCAGATAGTAGCCCCACTCGCTGAAACTAGAGAAAATTCCATGCAGCAATGAAAATCCAGCACAGCCAAAAGTAAATAAATAAATACAATTTTTAAATTATTTAAGACATTTAAAATCTGGTTCACTTTTAACAGCTAAAAGAAAGTTCTAAAGAAAAAATGAGTAAGATCTATTCCTTATTCTCAGATATTTTTATTCAAGCTTGGGAGACAAAGATAACCCACACTAATGAAGCAGAGACTAACCCCAAACAATTATATTTGATTTAGAACACTATTATGTTGAGTGCAGAAACATATGCCAAAAACAATAAGTACGACGTCTACCATGGCTCACTGTGGAATTAGCCAAACTGTAACTGACAACCGCATTAGCAATTGCAAGTAAAATCTACTAGGAAAGCTGAAATGAAAATACATCTACAAACAACTTAATTTCACTCTTAGAACTTTGGTAATAGGGCACATATGCGCATTTTAAACACCACTGTGACTTTTATATAAATATAGAAGGTACTCTTTGAACTCATCATTTTGGTGGAAATAGGAAGTTTGCTTTAGAACTCTTAATTGCACAGGCTTTCATCTGATCCTGGAATAACTTTGAGGAATTAATTTTATAGTTTTGGTATAAATATCTTGGCTATTTGGGCCCACCAGAACCCTGGGTGACACATGGGGAGGGGACCAGCCTCTAAGATACCCTCAGAGATCCCCACCCCCTGGTACCCACACCCATGGATGATCCCCTCCCCTTCAGTATGAGCTGGATTTAGTGAATATCTTCCAACGACGGACTATGTCAAAGTGATGAGATGTCTCTTCTGAGATTAGGTTATAAAAAAGACTGCTGTAACTTGAAGCACATCCTCTTGCCTTCTCTGGAGGAAACCATATGCCAGAGACAGCTGGTAGAGCTTCAGTGACAGAGAACCAAGAGTTGGCAAGGACCATGTGTGTTAGCGCATAAGCTAAGTTTGGAGTCACTCTATTCCTGTCTCACATTTTAACGGCAACCTCATAAGATTTACTAAGACTACTGACTCACAAAAAAAATGGTGAGATAATAATTGTTTGTGGCTTTCAGCTGCCAAGTTTGGAAATTATTTTTGTTATACCACAATAAATATCTAATATACTGAGATATCTGCTTAGAGCAAAGGTTCTATGCTTTATGTTCAGTGATTTATAATTTATTTGAAACAGAAGGTTGACTTTGCTATTATCAGGAAAGATTTTGGGAAGGCTGAAATTTCACAACTGCCAAGGGCTTCCCTGGTGGTTCGGTCACTGAAGAATCCACCCACAATGCAACAGACCCACATTTGATCCCTCAGATGGGCAGATCCCCTGGAGAAGGAAACGGCATCCACTTCAGTATTCTTGCCTGGAAGAAAAATCCATGGACAGAGGACCCTGGTAGGCAACTGTCCATAGGGTTACAAGAGTCAGACACAGTGTAGCAACTAAACTGCCACCACCACCAAGATACACTGGAAAAGAGAAAAACAACAACAACAACAACAACAACAACAACCAACCTCTGTATAGAGAGGATGCTCCATTATAATCTCAATCACTGGTTCACAACCCTGGCTGAGCATCTAAAGTATCTGAGAAAGATGTGTTAGGTACATATTTATATATGATTCAGATTCATTGTTGGAGAAGGAAATGGCAACGCACTCCAGTGTTCTTGCCTAGAGAATCCCAGGGACGGGGGAGCCTGGTGGGCTGCCATCTATGGGGTCCCACAGAGTCGGACACGACTGACACAACTCAGCAGCAGCAGCAGATTCATTAGATGTCAGGTAAGATCCAAGAATCTGGATCATTAATAATAATATCAAATAACCTGCTGAATATTTCCCCAATAATAGTTTCAATCAGTCAGTCAGGTAGCCCCTTGATTGACAACAATGAGTTCACTGACCAGCTAGCTATACCATATGAATTTGTCCCCAGATTTACTTGATATATGGTAACTATAATATATGCTCATCAATTCAGTGAGAGATAGACCCTGTAATTCTCAGTAAAGAGAACTTTACTCCTTTCTTACTAAAGAATGCTCTTGCATTGACTTAACTTATAACTTACATGCTATTTGGGATAAACACATTATTAATTGCCTTCAATTAATGTTAGTTTTGGTCTTCCCTCGTGGTTCAGATGGTAAAGAATTTGCATGCAATCCAGGAGATCCGGGTTTTATCCCTGGGTTGGGCAGATCCCCTGTAGCAGGGAATGGCTACCCACTTCAGTATTCTTGCCTGGGAAATCCCATGGACAGAGGAATCTGCCATGCTACCCTCCATGGGTTGCAAAGAATAGAACACAGCTGAGTGACTTTCACTTTCAATGATCGTTTCAGACACCTGTGAGATCACCTGATATCATTAATTAAAGAAGAAATAAGAGAAAAAGAGGAGTGGGGGAGATAATGTTTAAGAAGGAAAAAAAAAAAAAGCCAAGAAGAGAAGAGAAGGGAGAAGAGGAAAAAAACAATAATGAGACATTTAACAAAGATTTAAGGGCTATTTCTTAGGATAAGACTCTAAAAATCAAGGACGTTAAATACTGTTGTAAATATTGTTTAACAAGCAATGTGGAAGTTATTGGGTTTTGATTCTGGAATACCCACCGGACTAGGGAATGACATAAGTGTCCTAAGTTTAAACAAATAGGCACTGATCATTTGGGATGAAAATTCTAGCCAAAACATCAAATACATGTTCTAAATATGCTTTATTTCAAGCAACTTGAAAGGTGTACTCTAGAATAATAAAGATTCAAAAATAATAAAGATGTTGCTGCCATATATATATATATATATATATATGATGTATTTAAATAAAATGATTTAGGAAATAGAATCAGAAAAGCAGTTTTTCCAACACCCTATATAACACTGGATTCAAGATGGGTTTAACTGTTAATATGTGTTGTAAGTAGATTATTGAATTTTTCATCCACACACCTAAAAGTTTATACATGCAAATTCATTTTTTCCCCTTCTCTTCTCTTCAAGGAAATATTCAACACACACTGAAATGTTTCCTGTGGGGCTATCAGTTAGCACAGACCTTAAGACTTAGTTACTACAGCATGATTAGGAAATGAGTTGCACAGTTAACAGAGAATTTGTTACTGCTAATGATCTCATTAGAAAATCGAGAGATTCTGACAATGAAGCAGAATCTGGTCTGGAATAAACTGCAACTCTCAGCCAGCAACAGAAGCCTTAAAGCAGTATCAGAAGAAAAATGTTATGAATGTAACGATTTTGCATGTTACCGTGGTCTACTTTGATTGTGGACATCTAGCAAGAAAATTGAGAGATCAGAGGATTGCAATAGGGGATCAACAAATAATTCCATCTATCCCCAGAGGAACACCTGTGAGCCTTGGAACTTAAAATGAACAAGGACCAAGAACAACTGTTTAGGTTGCTAAGGACCGTGGTTGCTGTTGTTTTGCTAAGTCGAGTCCAACACTTATGCGACCCCATGGACTGAAGCCTGCCAGACTCCTCTGTCCATGGGGTTCTCCAGGCAAGAATACTGGAGTGGGTTGCTATTTTTTCCAGGGGACCTTCCTGACGCAGGGATCGAACCCACATCTCCTATATTGGCAGGTGGATTCTTTATCACTGAGCCACCTGGGAAACCCTTGCTAAGGACTACAGACAACAAAATATAGCTGACATAATAGTGGAGTAAGAAATAACATAACAGGAATTAAAAATATAGTTGCACTAACATTTCAGATTATTGAAATATTTTAAGTTAAACTCTGGGGGCACTGTCATCCACATGTTTGAGTTCTTTTTTTCCCCCTCCTATTCTTTTGAGAAATAGAATATGTGTCACACACATAGAAATACTTGCCTTGGGGTTATTGGTCACTGCTGGGGAGACTTTGAGACTCAGATGCTACCTGATGGGAAGACAAAATTAAACTACCAGTTCATATAAAGTGGCATGATGGTTTTAAGAGTTTTGGGGTTGATGAGCAATGGAGTTGCAAGAAACAACTGAGTTTATCAGTTTGAACAAGAGAGAGAAGTTGAGAGAGTTCCTACAAATAATTCAAGTATTATTTGAAGATCTTAGAAGAAATGATACCTCAAAAAGGATATAACTGTGAACATCAGGGACTACAAATGACCAGAAGAATTCAGAGTGTCTGATTTTTTTGTACTAAAACACACACAGCTACTAGAACCGGCCCACGGAATCCTAACTTGAGTTCCCCCAGATCCCAACTTTCTGTCCACTTGAATTTTATCTTCATTCTGTATATTAAGTAGAGCACACTGCTATTTTGAAGGGGTAATATTATTCCCAATAAGTATTTACAAATAATTTATAGGATCACCTGCTTTCAAAAATGCAGATTGAGCTATGGTTTGGTGAATGGAAGATTTTTTTTCTAAATTTTATCCTTCCTAATTGGATGGAAAAAAAGCACTGGTTTGCACAGTATAAAATTCCAGCTATAGAGATTTGCTTGTCTACTTTCCGATTGATGCAGATATGTTGGAACAAAGTAAGGCAGTTTTAAAGAAGACATTCATACTTTATGTACTCTCTAATCAAAGGTGGTGAATTAATTTTAACTAGTGCTTTTCCATAATGGATATTGGGTGGCAAGCATTCATAAATGATTAAAGGGGAAAGTGTATAAAAGATCATTTAAGGAATGAAAAAGAAGATGCTATCACTTCTGAGAAATAAGACATTGTAAGAGACATATTCAGTGGATTAAACTACCTCCAAAAGAAAATATGTTGGTTCTGAATTAATAATGAAAATGATTTTTCTTACTCTTCTCTGGCTCATCTTTAAGGATATTCTACTTCTCATTTGGCTGACAGAGATGAAAAGAATTACAGAACAAGCTAAGAACAGTCATTTCAAAGTAAATTGAGAATTCTTCCTCCTTATGGAAGTCTTTGCTCTTTTTTAAATATGCATTTTAAAAAGATACTAGTAACAAGCACATTATAATCACATTTTTCTTTTTCCTGAATCTATTCTTCGGCTCCCTTTGCATTTTTTACAACCGTTCAGTAGAAAGAAAAACAAATCCATGGATTTTGAAGTATTCCATTTCTTTATTTTGCTTTGAGAGAGGAAATTTGCACTATTTAAGTTGTGAAACTACTATCAAATATGGAACACACTTAAATTTTTTTAAGTTTTTGAGTGTTTTGTCCTAATTATAGAACAAAATGATCAGTGGATAAACTTGAAGTAAAAAATGATTTTATATGTGTGTGAATATATATAGATTACACATTATATATATAAAGTATATATACATGCATATACACACACACACACACACACACACACACATATATATAGTTTCCCCAGTGGCTCAGTGGTAAAGAATCTGCCTGTAATGCAAGAGACATGGGTTCAGTTCCTGGGTGGGGAAGATCCCCCAGAGGAGGAAATGGCAACCCAGTCCAATATTTCTGCCTGGAAAATTCCATGGACAGAGGAGCCTGGCGGGCTATAGTCCATGGGGTCACAAAGAATCGGACATGACTGAGTGACTGAGCACGCACACACACGCACACACACACACACATATGTATAGACATAAATGAATATATATATACGCACTGTATGTATATATATACATATATGTATACATATATATGCATGTTCGTGTTCAGTTGCTTCAGTGATGTCTACTCTTTGCTACCCCACGGACTATAGCCTGCCAGGCTTCTCTGTCCATGGGATTTCCCCAGCAAAAATACTGGATTGGGTTGCCATTTCCTCCTCCAAGGGATCTTCCCAATCCAGGGATCAAACCCAAGTCTCCTGAGTCTCCTGTATTGGCAGACAGATTCTTTACCACAGCCCTGCACACATACGCTCACATAAGCAGAAATAAGAACAACTAGAAAAGCCAACCTTTCAGTATATTATTTATTAAAAAAATATTGGTTCTCATGACAGTACATATTATGCATAATTTTGCATATTGCTAACAATCAAGACTACTTCTCAATCTTGAATTTTTCTATTTTAATTTTTGGTAGATGAGGACTACTGAGGTTAATTGATTAGAAAATATAATAGCTTGAACATTAATGGGATTTTTATATATTACAGACATTTTAATCTGTTTCTCTGTGAGAAAATCCAAACTCAGTTGTTTAAATTAATAACATTTATTTTCCCGGGAATATTCCTCGTGCTCTGGGCTAGAAGGAACATGCTGATCTCTGCCTTACTTGGCATCAGACAGGCCAGCTGAAGCCTGGGATGGAGTCATGTGAAGGCAGCTCACACACATCTGAGGAGTATGAGGGTCTCCCACTGGGTCCTCACTGGATCTTTCCATGTGGCTGCTTGCTTTCTTCAAAGTATCGTGGCTGGATTCAAAAGTGGGAGAGTCCCAGGAGGGCCAAGAAAACATTGTGTTGTCTTTTCTATCCTTACATCAGAATGCCCACAGCCCAACTTCTGACACAGTCTTTTGTTCAAGCTAGTCACCAAAGACCACTTCATCCCAAAGGGAGAGGGGAAAAATAATCCAAATTTGGGAGAGGACACACTGTAGCCTTTTCTGGCAGATTCAGTCCACACACTAATAATTCCTGAGATTGTCAGTTTTAGCATTATCACATCATCAGAAATACTGTGTTTTGCCTGCATCATGTAATTTGTCCATCACAGTGATCATATAAGGGAGAACCTCTTATCACCCCCATCATCACAGATGAAGGAAGTACAGTTTGAAGAGGTGGGTGACATGACTGTGTTATACAGACAGTACAAGACAGAGCTGAGTTTGATACCAAAAATGTGAATGAGAAATTTGCATTATCAGGTCAGGATTGAAGAGGAGAAATTTTGACCTTCGATGCAACCTGTATCCATGTTGAGATTTATTCCTATTTTGTTTAAGAAAATCCCACTGACACAGAGTAGGAATTTGCATCCCTAATTTCCTAATTTCTCTTTACTCAACCAATGAACCTCCTGGACAGAGAAAAATAAGACATTTTCTATCCTTGTGACCAAGTCAAGACGTAACATTTAATATGTATAAAGAACAGTCTTTCCTGCTCCAGGTAATGGAATTAGCCAGTTTAGCAGGCGAAGAAGTTCAGATGCCAGTTACTGAGGTCGCAAGTTTTCCATTCCGCATGTCTCTGTGCCTGGAATTTCAAGCATGTGAAATGTCACGGGACGCTGGAAGGTGAAGGAGGAGTCTTTACTTCCTTCATCCCCAGGCTGCAGGACAGAGGGGATTCTTTGTGTTCTTGTTGTTCAGCCACTGAGTCATGTTCGACTCTAGCGAACTGCAGCAAACCACTGAACTGCACACGCCAAGCTCCCCTGTCCTTCACCATCTCCCAGAGTCTGCTCAAACTCATGTTCTTCACTGTATGCCATCCAACCATCTCTTCTCTGCCACCCTCTTCTCTTCCTAACCTCAGTCTTTCCCAGCATCAGGGTCTTTTCCAATGAATTGAGTCTTCGCATCAGGTGGCCAAAGTATTGGAGCTGCAGATTCAGCTTCAGTTCTTCCAGTGAATATTCAGGGTTGATTTCCTTTAGGATTGATTAGTTACAGAGGGGATCCTTTGTATTAGCTTGTGGTTTTTTAAAATTTCTGTTTTCTGTTGAGTTGACATCTGGAGTCTTTCTGATTAGGGAGAGACTGCCCACCCCACCCCCCGACTCCCCAGGATTAGCTAATTCCTAGAGATAGCAAAGGGCTTCACATCTTTCCTTTGTAAACCAACTAATCCAAAGTCCACACCCACCCGCTCCTCTACTGATTCTTTATACTCAGGGGCACCATTCACCTGACCTAATCATCACAAGGCCAGTAGCTGGATACCTAGGGGCAGCCCTTATATCCTAAAGTTCAATGGAGACATTCAAGCTGTCCAGTCCTAAGCCTGCTTACTGGCCATTGCCTATTACTTCCCAGAGAAATTAAAATAAAGACTCTTGTCCACATTTTCCTCCCCTTTCTCTGCCTCCTGAGTGACACTGCTGCTTCCGCAAGTGGTCCTGGGTGGCCTGACATGCCCCTTCCTCATGGGAATGGTAACAAACTACGTTTTTTCTATCTGAGACTTATGGTTATAACTTCCTTTTATTTTCTTTTATTGGAGTATAACATTAACATTTTTGTGCTAATTTCAGGTGTACAGCAAACTGATTCAATTATACATATACATATATTCATTATTTTTTCAGATTCTTTTCTCATATAGGTTATTACAGAATATTGAGTAGAATTTCCTGTGCTATACAGTAGGCCCTTGTTGATTAACCATCTTATATAATAGCGTGTGTGTGTTCATCCCAAGCTTCTGATTTATTCCTCTCCTTCAGATTTCTCCTTTGGCAACATTACGGTTATATTAAATATCTGTAAATCTGTTTCTGTTTTGTAAATAAGTTCATTTATTTCTTTTCTTTTCACAGTATCTTTCCAATAACAGTCTTGTCTTGATCTGTTTGCCTCATCATCAGTTCAGTTCAGTCACTCAGTCGTGTCTGACTCTTTTCGATCCCATGAATCACAGCACGCCAGGCCTCCCTGTCCATCACCAACTCCCGGAGTTCACCCAGACTCATGTCCATCCAGTCAGTGATGCCATCCAGCCATCTCATCGTCTGTTGTCCCCTTCTCCTCCTGCCCCCAATCCCTCCCAGCATCAGAGTCTTTTCCAATGAGTCAACTCTTCGCATGAGGTGGCCAAAGTACTGGAGTTTCAGCTTTAGCATCATTCCTTCCAAAGAAATCCCAGATCATACTTGAGCATTAATAAAACTTACATTTGACAACATCCTTTGAATATAAACCTGAAGTTAGCTGAGATGATCTTGTAATTGTCTACAACCTTCCATAATAATAATAATAAAGATAGAGCCATAGAGGTCTGGGCATAAAATTGTATATAATACTGAATGGTCATGATGTTCAGGATTTTTTCATTAGCCTTTGACTCCATAGGTCAGAATTTCAGGTGTGACATATGAATGCATTTTTTTTTTTGCTATATCTACCATCAAAATTGCTGATCAGTCTGCTGTCAGCATCTATCCAGACGTCTTTTGATGAAGTCCCAGAAGAGAAGTTACAGAAGAGTAGGAACCTCAGAGATCAGGCTAATAAGAAGAAATTCCAAAGGCGATAAAATGACCCCTGATACCTCCCCTGGCCTGAAGGGAAGCCACCGAGTCTTGATTTAATTAACTCCATTTTGCATTTGATAAGACCTGCTTGCTCCTTGGAAGAAAAGCTATGACAAACCTAAACAGCATATTAAAAAGCAGAGACATTACTTTGCCAACAAAGATCCACATGGTCAAAGTTATGGCTTTTCCAGTAGTCAGGTATGGATGTGAGAGTTGGACTATAAAGAAGGCTGAGTGCTGAAGAATTAATGCTTTTGAAGTGTGGTGTTGGAGAAGACTCTTGAGAGTCCCTTGGACTTCAAGGAGGTCAAACCAGTCAATCCTAACAGAAATCAGTCCTGAATGTTAATTAGAAGGACTGAGGCTGAAGCTGAAGCTCCAATACTTTGGCCATCTGATGCAAAGTCACAACTCACTAGAAAAGACCCTGGTGCTGTTACTGAAAGGTAAGAGTTGGAGGGGGGTCTGGCTGATCACTGCTCAATAGCCATAAACAGGCCAGGTTGGTGGAAAGGAAAGTTTGCTTTATTTCAGATGCTGGCAACTGTGACAGGGGCGGGGGTGGGGGTGGGGGGGCAGTGGCAGACATCTGTCCAAAGGCCAACTCCCTGCCTAACAAGCAAGAAGTGGGAGCTTTTATAGACAGAATGGAGGGCGGGGAGAGGTTACATGCAGAAACAGCATAATCATCTCTAACAGGCATCTTCAGTTGGTCATCAGTGGTCTGACCAGCATCACCTTGGTTGTATTAGGTACAGCTTATCTTCAGTTCCAGGGTGCACTTATTCCCATGTCTTTGTGCTCAGAATTGTGGCAGCTCAAGTCCTGGGTGCAGTCTGGTCATCACGTAGTTAGCTTTTCCACCTGGTGTTCTGGTATCTATAGGACAGCTCATAAGATATGGCTCAGAATATTATCTACAGCCCTTGAGAAAGAACTAAAAGTCCTTGACTATGCTTAATGACTACATTATTATTATTTAGTCTCCTTAATATACTTACAAAGTTTTCCGTTGTTTCAGCATTTCTCACTACTCTGATTAAATTTATTCTTTGATTAAAGTTTTCCACAGACAAAAGGAAGGCAGACGACATGGTTGGTGGTGGGGCGGCGGGGAAGGATCATAGAGTCCTGCTCCGTTTCAATGCTGGAAAGATTGAAGACAGGAGGAGAAGGGGATGACAGAGGACGAGATGGTTGAATGGCATCACCAACTCAGTGGACATGAGTTTGAGCAAGCTCTGAAAGATGATGAAAGACAGGGAAGCCTGATGTGCTGCAGTCCATGGGGTCACAAAGAGTTGAACACGACTGAGCGACTGAACAACAACAAGCAATTACAACAAACGTCTTGTGATTTCAAAAAATATTTGTTGGTTACTGTGCTCTACCCCCCCACCTAACTATGTTCATTCTAGCAAAAAAGAAAAAAAGTTTCCAAGAATTTCCATTAGGGAGCTTGCAACATGATAAACTATGACAAATTTATTTTTCATTTGTGGAGAAAATAAATTAAAATATTGAGTGCCAGTTGCACCACCAGAATTAAGACACATTTCTCCGTATAAGCCATTGGGGATAAGTTGGTTCCTGGAAGATACAATAAATTCAGCCTGGCCGCTGAATTCCAGGATGAATATAAACACATTTCTTTAGAAAGCTGGTCCCCAAAATTCCATAAGAAAATGGCTTTGCTTCACCTGCCAGCCAGAAAATTATAGGTCTCAAAATAGCCTTTATTTTTGCAATGATTTACAACTACCCCATTCAGTTACTCTAACTTGTATCTGACTTAGATGTTGGTTTGGCTAACATTGTATTCATCCCAAGGACTGATAAAAATCATAATATAATTAGTATGGGGTGAGTGCTTGCTCACTTGTTTTCTAATTCTTAGAATTTATAGAGTTGAGATATTTTGCACAGTCTTAAAGGTTTTTCATGTATTTTGACTATTTCTCTCAAGGAGGCTGTGTTCATTAGCCATCCTGGCAGCAGGATATACATGGGCCAGTTTTTCAGTACCTGTAACACACACAGGTATCTCCCTGAACAGAAGCTTCCTTACATTACTAGCTACCCCCTTGTTTGCTTATTTGTAGGACTTGCCATCCCATGAGTTCTAAACCTGGTAACAGCCAACCCAAGTCTCCGTGAGAAGCCCTAGGTAAGCAGTGCTTTTAGACAGTCCTCAGCTGCAGACAAGAGGGTTGGAGTACCATCCTGGCTGGAGGGGAACCCATGGAATACCTTGTCTGCCTGGAAACCTTGAGAGCATGAAAAAAAATGTTCATTTTATTCCATCTACCAGAGTTCTATTTATCCTACCTCTCTCCAACTTCATGTTAGTGAAAGGGGGATACTCATTCCAAGAGGCTAGTTAATTAATCACAGCAAGACAATGTCTTTTTTTAAAATTATTTTTTATTTAATTTATTTTGGCCATGCCATGTAACACGTAGAATCTGAGTTCCCTGACCAGGAATCGAACTCTTACGCCCTGCAGTGGAAGTACTGAGGCTTAACCACTGGACTGTCAGGGAAGTCCCTGCAGTGCTCTTTTATTTTTAAAATTAATTTTTTATTTTTGACTTCACTGGGTCCTCATTGCTACATGTGGGCTTTTTCTAGCTTCCGTGATGAGGGGCTACTCTCCAGTTCACTGCAGAGGCTTCTCTTGTTGCAAAGCTCTAGGATATGTGGGCTCAGTAGTTGTGGCTCACGAGCTTAGTGGCTAAGTTGCCTCATGGAATGTGGGATCTTTCTGGACAGGGATCAAATCTGTGTCCCCTGCAGGCGGATTCTCAACTACTGGACCACCAGAGAAGCCTCAAGACAATGTCTTTTTAAGAGGAATATTAAAAAAAAAAGAAAAAAAAACAAATAAAATTCAAACATTTTTACATATTCCAGCTTTCCAGGAAGGCAAAGAAGAAATAAAGTTGGCAAGGTTGCAGAAGGGCAAGTAATGCTGGTGGTGGTAGGCGTTTAGTCACTAAGTTGTGCCCAACTCGTAGACAGTATACTGCCAGGCTCCTCTGACCATGGGATTTCCCAGGCAAGAATACTGGAGTGGGTTGCCATTTCCTTCTCCAAGGTACTGTTGAAGAAAAGGTCAAATCATTTTAAAACATTTTAGTTGTTTAATACTTAATTGATGTGTCCACTGATGCCCACTGGACTGACTTTCACAACTGAATACAGCTGTGTATCTTTCTCCTCGGAGAAGGCAATGGCAGCCCACTCCAGTACTCTTGCCTGGAAAATCCATGGATGGAGGAGCCTGGCAGGCTGCAGTCCATGGGGTTGCTAAGAGTCGGACATGACTGAGCAACTTCACTTTCGCTTTTTACTTTCATGCATAGGAGAAGGAAATGGCAACCCACTCCAGTGTTCTTGCCTGGAGAATCCCAGGGACTGGGGAGCCTGGTGGGCTGCCGTCTTTGGGGTCGCACAGAGTCGGACACGACTGAAACAACTTAGCAGCAGCATCTTTCTCCTAGATCAAGTTCTTTCTATTTATCCTACCTCTCCCCAACTTCCTTGTGCATTCTTCTAACTACCTAGTCTATCTGACTCCCTGGGGTGGTCACTCGAATAACGAGGTTTGTTTTGCCAGTGTCTATACTTTACATACTTTGGCCACTTCATGCGAAAAGCTGACTCATTAGAAAAGACCTTGATACTGGGAAAGATTGAAGGTAGGAGGAAGAGGGGAGACAGAGGATGAGATGTTTGAATGGCATCACCAATTCAATGGACATGAGCTTGAGCAAACTCCGAGAGATGGTAAAGGATAGGGAAGCCTGGCCCCTGGCAGTCCCTGGGGTCTCAAAGAGTCTGACTCAACTGAGTAACTGAACAACAATACGTTATATAAATGGATGCATGTATATGAATATCTTCTTGTGGCTCTCTCTTCTTTCACCCAAAGTTATAACTATTAATTGTATCCATATGTTTACATGTGACTTGAATTGTCTATTCCCACAGTTAGTTTGTTTTCATATAGATTGTTTTATATAATATGCATTATATTTTATATAGTACATATTTGTACATTATATAAATTTACCACAATTTACTTAGCTCTTTGGGCATTTGGTTTGTGCCTAGTTTCTGGCTTTTACAAGTACTGCTGTCTGGAATATTTTAGAACATGAATTTTGGCAGACTATGCACACAGTTCTTTTGAGTATATATGTAGGGGTGGAATTGATACATCATGGGGTATGAATATGTTTAGCTTTGGTCAGTCAGTTCAGTTCAGTCACTCAGTCGTGTCCAACTCTTTGTGACCCCATGGACTGCAGTACGCCAGGCCTCCCTGTCCATCACCAACTCCCAGAGCCTACTCAAACTCATGTCCACTGAGTCGGTGATGCCATCCAACCATCTCATCCTCTGTTGTCTCCTTCTCCTCCCACCTTCTATCTTTCCCAGCATCAGGGTCTTTTCAAATGAGTCAACTCTTCGCATCAGGTGGCCAAAGTATTGGAGTTTCAGCCTCAACATCAGTCCTTCCAATGAATATTCAGGACTGATTTCCTTTAGGATGGACTGGTTGGATCTCCTTGGAGTCCAAGGGACTCTCAAGAGTCTTCTCCAACACTACAGTTCAAAAGCATCAATTCTTCGGCACTCAGCTTTCTTTATAGTCCAACTCTCACATCCATACATGACTACTGGAAAAACCATAGCCTTGACTAGATGGACCTTTGTTGGCAAAGTTATGTCTCTGCTTTTTAATATGCTGTCTAGTTTGGTCATAACTTTTCTTGGTAGGTAGTAGCTTTTGTAGATTGTACTGAACAAGTTTACAAAGTGGTCCTATCAATTTTGGTTATCATTTTAATTTTCTTTTTTCAATCATTTGCTTGAGTAAAGTTATTGCTTATTAGATTTGATTCCTTTGTCTTCAGTATATGGGTTTTCTAAAATATAGTTTGGGGATTTTCTTTCTTTCTTTGTTATCTCATTGGGCACTGAACTCTAGCTTTGGGATGGGGATGGGAATTTTTTGGCTGCACCAGTTGGTAAAGAATCCACCTGCAATGTGAGAGACCTGGTTCAATCTCTGGTTTGGGAAGATCCCCTGGAGAAGGGAAAGGCTACCCACTCCAGTATTCTGGCCTAGAGAATTCCATGAACTGGATAGTCTATGTGGTCGCAAAGAGTTGGACACAACTGAACAACTTTCACTTTCACACAGCTTGCAGGATCTTACTTTCCCAAGCAGGGATCGAACCTGGGCCCTTGGTAGTGAAAGGGCATAGTCCGAACCACTGGACTGCAAGAGAATTCACTGAACTCTATTCTTAAAGGAAATTTATCATCCTTTATGGTGTACTTATTCAGAGCCAAATTGCTTGGGTTCAAACCACGGCTTTGATTCTTACTAGCTGTGTGACATTAGACAAATTAATTAACCTCTCTGTTTTCTCTCTGAATTTTCATCTCTGAAGGTGTGATAATAATAATTCTATCTCATAGGTTATAAAGATGGAATGAGTTCTTATACATGAAATTTTCTCCACAGCACCATGGAGTGGTTATATGCCTTTGCTTCTATTATTTCTTAAATAAAAAGTTTGAATCAAAACTTCCCAAATGACCAAGGCAATGAGATTTTTTACGGTAGGAAAAAGGTGAAAACACCAGATGATTTATTTTTTCATTTTACAATACACTTTGAAAATATTTTTCTATATAGTTCGAGAGGAAGTAGTTTTTCTTAGGAAAAGAATCTGAGTATGGAGTAAAGGGTCATTGCCAGGGTCACCTTTGAGGTCATCTAGATGGCCTCAGAGAAGCCACTTTTCATCTTGTGTCTCCCTGCCTTGACATTTCCTGTGAAATAATGACAGGTCCCCAGGTGTGGCAAAGCTGGCATGCTGCGTGTGGTCACTGCATCTCCACCTGGGCCCCATTTAGAGGCAACTGTCTTTCCTATGCCTTTGCCATGGGTTGCATATATTGTTAATGGCTTGACCGGAAGTGTTTCCTTTCTTTCTTTCTTTGGTCAGGTACTGGGATGAATGTGCTCACCTCCAACCAGTCAGTCTTGGCCTCCTGAAGATGAATCGTGTTTGGATTACATGCAGATTACAACTTAGACCCTAAAGAGCTTCAAGAGGGTCCTTTGTACTTGGGTTTTAAACTTCTTTTTAAGTGTTTTACTCTGTTTGGACATTGCTATTTATAGTCATTCATAAAAAAATCCCAAAAACATACGTGGGGGACTTCCCTGCTGGTCCAGTGGCCAAGACTGCACACTTTCAATGCAATGGACCTGGGTTCTATCCCTGGTCAGGGAACTAGATCCCACATGCCACAACTAAGACCTGTCGCAACCAAATAAATATTTTTAAAAGCATTCACGCAAGTTAGATGTGAAATGGTGATGCCCCACCAGAGTGGAGGCAGGGAGCTGGGATGAAAGATCTTCATGGGCAGGTGACTCATGGGAGCCATGAGTACAGGTTAGGGAAACCAGAACCACACACCTGGGACAGCATCAGTGCTCTGCACTCAGATTCCACTGAAGGAGAAGCTTTCTGGATGAGTGGTCCTGGAGCAGGGGATGGGAGGGGCGTTTGCATCAGAATCAAATCGAGTGTCAAAACAGCCAGCTCAAGGTGTATTTTTAAGATTTAAAACATGAAAAGGAGGGACTGCGAGTGTGTGGAGCTTTGTACCAGCTGCTGGAGAGAAGATAGGCAGAAAGAGAAGGCCTGGCAGTTGCAGGGTCCAAGGGGCAGTGTCCCTGCAAACAGAAAGAGTTACTGGAATCTATAAATATCTCTGTGAATTATTTATGGTACAATCTGACTTTACAGCTCAAATGTTTAATTTCTCAGTGATGGCACAATGAAACCTCCCTCAGAGACTCTAAGAGTTGATTTGGAGCCATGAGTGCTTGTTTAGGGTTGTCATTGGTGGTCAGATGTGTTGTCCTTAATATTTATGATTGCATGAATAAATAAATCTTTATTTAGCAGCTGGTATTAGATGATGTGATCACTCACCTAGAGCCAGACATCCTGAAATGTGAAGTCAAGTGGGCCTTAGGAAGCATCACTGCGAACAAAGCTAGTGGAGGTGATGGAATTCCAGTTGAGCTATTTCAAATCCTGAAAGATGATGCCATGAAAGTGCTGCACTCAATATGCCAGCAAATCTGGAAAACTCAGCAGTGGCCACAGGACTGGAAAAGGTCAGTTTTCATTCCAATCCCAAAGAAAGGCAATGCCAAAGAATGCTCAAACTACCACACAATTCCATTCATCTTACACACTAGCAAAGTAATGCTCAAAATTCTCCAAGCCAGACTTCAACAGTATGTGAACCATGAACTTCCAGATGTTCAAGCTGGATTTAGAAAAGACAGAGGAACCAGGTATCAAATTGCCAACATCCACTGGATCATTGAAAAAGCCAGAGAGTTCCAGAAAAACATCTATTTCTGCTTTATTGACTATGCCAAAGCCTTTGACTGTGTGGATTACAACAAACTGTGGAAAATTCTTAAAGAAAGGGGAATACCAGACCACCTGACCTGCCTCCTGAGAAATCTGTATGCAGGTCAAGAAGCAACAGTTAGAACTGGACATGGAACAACAAACTGGTTCTAAATTGGGAAAGGAGTACGTCAATGATGTATATTGTCACCCTGCTTATTTAACTTATATGCAGAACATATCATGTGAAATGCTGGGCTGGATGAAGCACAAGCTGGAATCAAGATTGCTGGGAGAAATAGGCAAGATTGCACATCTGCTCAGATATACAGATGACACCACCCTTACGGCAGAAAGTGAAGAACTAAAGAGCCTCTTGATGAAAGAGAAAGAAGAGAGTGAACAAGTTGGCTTAAAGCTCAACATTCAGAACACTAAGATCATGGCATCTAGTCCCATCACTTCATGGCAGATAGATGGGGAAACAATGGAAACAGTGAGAGACTTTATTTTGGGGGGCTCCAAAATCACTGCAGATGGTGACTGCAGCCATGAAATTAAAAGATGCTTGCTCCTTGGAGGAAAAACTATAACCAACCTAGATAGCGTATTAAAAAGCAGAGACATTACTTTGCCAACAAAGATCCATCTAGTCAAAGCTATGCTTTTCCAGTTGTCATGTATGGATTTGAGAGTTGTACCATAAGAAAGCTGAGCACCGAAGAATTGATGCTTTTTAACTGTTGTGTTGGAGAAGACTCTTGAGAGTCCCTTGGACTGCAAGAAGATCCAACCAGTTGGATCTTGACTGATTGGATCTGGACTGATCCAACCAAATCAGTCCTGAGTATTCATTGGAAGGACTGATGCTGAAGCTGAAACTCCAATACTTTGATCACCTGATGCGAAGAACCAACTCATTGAAAAAGACCCTGATGCTGAGAAATATTGAAGGTGGGAGGAGAAGGGGATGACAGAGGATTAGATGGTTGGATGGCATCACCAATGTGATGGACATGAGTTTGGATAGGCTCTGGGAGTGGTGATGGACAGGGAAGCCTGGCGTCCTGCAGTCGGTGGGGTCGCGAAGAGTCAGACATGACTGAGCAACTGAACTGATTAGGTGATAAAGCCCAGGGTTACAGCAGAAATTGTCCTTCAGCCTTAATCATTCCAAAGAAAAATGTCATTGTCTTTTGCCTCCCTAGGGTTAGAGGCACAATTCAAGGGGAGGGGAAAACTGCATTTCTGACTCGACTTTCCTTGATCAGGTTTCTACACAACCATTGCTGCAATTCTGGACATCTCCAATTTAATGCTCTTCCTCCTGGGTCTTCCATCTTGTAAGCAGTCAGCTTCTGGGGAACTGAGTCCCCTGTAAACCCCTGCCCCAACCAGCCCTTGTTGTTGTTTAGCTGTGTCTGACTCTTTCTGACCCCATGGACTGTAGCCTGCCATGCTCCTCTGTTCATGGGATTTCCCAGGCTAGAATTCTAGAGTAGGTTGCCATTTCCTTCTCCAGGGGGTCATCCCAACCCAGGGACTAAACCCACCTCTCCTGCATTGGCAGGAGGATTCTTTATCGCTGAGCCACAAGGGAAGCCCACCCTACCCCTTGCTAGAGTTCCCAAATTCTAACTACAGAACACACAGTTAAATTTGAGTATCAGATAAACAGCAAACAAGATTTTAATATAAGCAGACCTCACACATCAAATAGTAAATAATATTTTAATTTAACTGTTATATGTAATATTTAAAAATAAACTTTTTTGTTAAAATATGTAATTATAAGCAAATGTTAAGCACTACCTATTAAATGATATTAAAGTATTTAAATAAATATCATATAAATGTATACTAAATATAGCAAACATTTATACAGTAAATAAAAAATAAATATATAATCATTCATAAAACTGTGTAGTTTATCAAATTTATTAATCTAAGAATTATTGATTAATTATTTGTATAGTACTGTAATTTATTAACTGTATTAATAATTATAATGTTATTATTTGAGAAACTTAATTCATTAATTGCATTTGATGTAGCATACATAAAACATAGTATACATACTATGTATGCATACATATACTATATTGCGTGCAAACTAAATTTAGGATAATAAATATATCCCGTATAAACAGGTCCCAGGAAATACCTGGGATCTACTTATACTAAAATTTTTCTGTGTAATAAATATATATTTGCATATCACTTTCTTTAAATTTTGTTTATTTTTGACTGTGCTGGGGCTTCATTGCTGCACAGGCTTTTGACTTTCCTCTGGTTGCAGTGAGAGGGGGCTACTCTCTAGTTGTGGTGTGCAGGCTTCTCATTGCAGTGCCTTCTCTTGTTGCAGCATAGAGGCTCTAGGGTTCTAGGGCTTCCGTAGTTGCGACTCCCAGTCTCTAGCTGCTGCTGCTAAGTCGCTTCAGTCGTGTCCGACTCTGTGCAACCCCAGAGACGGCAGCCCACCAGGCTCCCCCGTCCCTGGGTTTCTCCAGACAAGAACACTGGAGTGGGTTGTCATTTCCTTTTCCAATGCATGAAAGTGAAAAGTGGAAGGGAAGTTGCTCAGTCGTGTCCGACCCTCAGCGACCCCACGGACTGCAGCCTTCCAGGCTGCTCCATCCCTGGGATTTTCCAGGCAAGAGTACTGGGGTGGGGTGCCATTGCCTTCTCTGCCCAGTCTCTAGAGCACAGGCTCAATAGTTGTGGTGCACGGGTTTAGTTGCGCTACAGCATGTAGGATCTTCCCAGATCAGGGATGGAACCCATGTCTCCTGCACCGACAGTAGTCTTTATCACTGAGCTATTGGGGAAGCCCAGCATAATTCTAAACCATCAACTCTATCCTCTGCACTTGGGGACACCAGTTTACAGCGTGTGTGGGGTCTTCTGGCACACAGGTGAAGGACGGCTTGGGGAGGGGATGGGAGTGAGCATTTGGATGACACACGTCCAGTGAATTAATCACCACCTGGAGAAACAGAGAACAGGGGAACGGTCCCTACACTTGCTGTGTCTAGTTTTCCCACTTTCTTTCAGGTTCTTCTATCTTTAGTTTGCTAACCTAGATGACAGCCAGAAGTGATATTTACAGCTAATCCGGATAGCTGCTTCAGTGACAAGAATTATAACTCTCTTGTTTCTGCATGTAGGCTAGCTTATTTGTGGGCCCAGAGCAGGTACTGTCTAAAATTTATGTATTTTTCTTTTAGTAAAACTTTATTAAAAGTGTGTTCTTCCTCTGTCATATAGGGACAGCCTCTCTTCTTGTCTCTTTTCTTTTCCTCTCCACCAAAGTTCCTGGTGTGTCCTTCAGGTAGAAAGTCTTCCTTCCCATGAACACCTGGAGGATCTGTGTTAAAGGTTTCTCAGATGTCATCAGATTGGGTCTTATTTCAGCTCCTGGATCACGAGTTAGGATGTTAAAATAATTGATGTTCTGGGGCCTCCCTGGTGGCTCAGTGGTAAAGAATCCACCTGCTAATGCAGGAGACATGGATTCCATCCTTGGTCTAGAAAGATCCCATATGCCAGAAGCAACTAAGCCCACGCACCACAACTACTCAGCCTGTGCTCTAGAGCCCTGGAGCCACACCTATTGAGCCCACGTGTCATAACCACAAAGCTCGTGCTCCACAACAAGAGAAGACACTGCCATAAGAATCCTGTGCATTGCAACAGAGAGTATCACCCGCTCGGTGCAACTAGAGAAAGCCCACACAGCAATGAAGACCCAGTACAGCCAATAAATAAAAAAAACAAAAAAATTTTTTTTTTAGAACAAAATGATGTTCTAACCTCCTTTTCTGATCTTGATCTGAACCTGAGTTTTTTGTGTTTGAAATTGTATTTTTAACATGGAACCTCAAAATTGGTACAGTGTGATGTCTCCTCTTCCTGAGAGAATATTTGAGGAAATATTTAGACAAAGTATTTTAAGTGAATTTTCCCTGTGTCCACACAACTCTCTTAGAGGATGTTAGGAGGAAGAAAAAAGACAGACATTCTGTATGTCTCATATATTTCTTTGGATAGAATTTCTGAAGCTGATAACAGAATTCAAGCTCAAGAATCCATCTCCTTTAACTTTAAATAAACCAGGCAGAGGCTTGGGACTATCAATTCTTTAATACACAAAGGCAAAAATATCATAGCTAATTCTTTTAACTACTCAAATATTTTCCCACTTCATTTCATTCAAAACCATATTACCAACCATCAGTCACACTTCTGGATCTGTTCTCCATAAGAGAAAAATATCCCCACAAAAAAACCTGCCCACCATTGTTCATAACATTGTCCATAACATTGTCCATGTTCTTTGTCACAAACACAGACTGGAAACAACCTAATCCCTTTCCATAGGTAAGTGGTGAAGCACACTGTGGTATGTCAAGACCATGAAATTTCTACTCAGCAAAAAAAAAGAAAACACTACTGGTACACTAGGACTTAGATGGGTCTCAGGGACACTTTACTGAGTGAAAAAACTCAATCTCAAAATATCCCATATTGTATGATTTCTTTTCACTTATAATGTAATAGTTTGGCAACTCCCCTACTTGTCCAGTGCTTAAGGCTTGGCCTTTCAATGCAGGGAGTGTGGGTATGATCCCTAGTTGGAGAGCGTAGATCCCACATGCCTCATGGCCCAAAACCCAAAGCAAAACAGAAGCAGTATTGTAACAAATTCAATAAAGACTTTAAAAATGGTCCACATTTTTAAAAAATCTTTAAAAAAAAATATAACAGTTTGAAAACGACAAACTCCATCTCCATAAAAATGGAAAAGAGGTTTATGGTTGCCAAGGATTAGAAATGGTGTTAAGGGGTAGTGGGGGAAAGAGGGAGAGGTCTGTGGGGATCTGTGAGTTTTGCAAGTGAACATGTGAAATGCATTTTGCAAAGGAAGAAAACAATGGGAGTTTCTCCTAAAAGAAATCATCTCTCTTGAAATGAGTGTATTCAATTCTCTTGAATTTCAGTGCAATCCTGAATGATCCCTTTTCTCATCAACTAGCTCTGATTCAGATCAGATCAGATCAGTCGCTCAGTCGTGTCTGACTCTTTGCGACCCCATGAATCGCAGCACGCCAGGCCTCCCTGTCCATCACCAACTCCCGGAGTTCACTCAGACTCACGTCCATCCAGTCAGTGATGCCATCCAGCCATCTCATCCTCTGTCGTCCCCTTCTCCTCCCACCCCCAATCCCTCCCAGCATCATAGTCTTTTCCAATGAGTCAACTCTTCGCATGAGGTGGCCAAAGTATTGGAGTTTCAGCTTTAGCATCATTCCTTCCAAAAGAAATCCCAGGGCTGATCTCTTTCAGCTGGTTGGATCTCCTTGCAGTCCAAGGGACTCTCAAGAGTCTTCTCCAACACCACAGTTCAAAAGCATCAATTCTTCGGTGCTCAGCCTTCTTCACAGTCCAACTCTCACATCCATACATGACCACAGGAAAAACCATAGCCTTGACTAGATGAACCTTTGTTGGCAAAGTAATGTCTCTGCTTTTGAACATGCTATCTAGGTTGGTCATAACTTTCCTTCCAAGGAGTAAGCGTCTTTTAATTTCATGGCTGCAGTCACCATCTGCAGTGATTTTGGAGGCCAGAAAAATAAAGTCTGACATTGTTTCCACTGTTTCCCCATCTATTTCCCATGAAGTGGTGGGACCGGATGCCATGATCTTCGTTTTCTGAATGTTGAGCTTTAAGCCAACTTTTTCACTCTCCACTTTCACTTTCATCAAGAGCTTTTGAGTTCCTCTTCACTTTCTGCCATAAGGGTGGTGTCATCTACATATCTGAGGTTATTGATATTTCTCCCGGCAATCTTGATTCCAGCTTGTGTTTCTTCCAGTCCAGCGTTTCTCATGATGTACTCTGCATATAAGTTAAATAAACAGGGTGACAATATACAGCCTTGATGATCTCCTTTTCCTATTTGGAACCAGTCTGTTGTTCCATGTCCAGTTCTAACTGTTGCTTCCTGACCTGCATACAAATTTCTCAAGAGGAAGATCAGGTGGTCTGGTATTCCCATCTCTTTCAGAATTTTCCACAGTTGATTGTGATCCACACAGTCAAAGGCTTTGGCATAGTCAATAAAGCAGAAATAGATGTTTTTCTGGAACTCTCTTGCTTTTTCTATGATCCAGCGGATGTTGGCAATTTGATCTCTGGTTCCTCTGCCTTTTCTAAAATCAGCTTGAACATCAGGAAGTTCATGGTTCACGTATTGCTGAAGCCTGGCTTGGAGAATTTTAAGCATTACATTACTAGCGTGTGAGATGAGTGCAATTGTGCAGTAGTTTGAGCATTCTTTGGCATTGCCTTTCTTTAGGATTGGAATGAAAACTGACCGTTTCCAGTTCTGTGGCCACTGCTGAGTTTTCCAAATTTGCTGGCATATTGAGTGCAGCACTTTCACAGCATCATCTTTCAGGATTTGAAATAGCTCAACTGGAATTCCATCACCTCCACTAGCTTTGTTCAGCCAGGGGCATGGGGTAGCTCCTCCCGGCCACCCCCCCTGACCTCTGACGCGGGGCATCTCCTCTCGGCCATTCCTGCGCCGTCGCAGACTGGTACTCTCGGCCGCTGCCCCTGACCTCAGACGTGGGGTGGCTCCTCTCGCCCCACCTGAGCTATGGCGCGCCCGTCGCAGCTGCCTGTGCTATGGCGCGCCCGTCGCAACTCTGATTAATCAACTATAAACAAGGGCAACATCCAATGAATCAGTCCTGATAGGCTGTCCTGAAATTTAATGGAAAACAAAGGAATTGGGAGAGGTGATCATCGTGATGGTGGGGATAAGAAGGAGGCTTTACTGAGCCACAAGCCTGGGAGAGGTCTCTGAACTTCTGGTAGCTTTCATGGGGCCTCTTTTTCCTTTATGTAGCATTACAACTACATACATTATAAACTAAAGAAATTGTAAAGTTCACGTGGACTTTTCTGCTTGGCTCTTCTCAAGTCCACATGACAGGAAGGGACCAATCATGACATCACATTCTGTATCCTCTGCAGAACAATGTGTGACATGGAGCACATAGGCTTACCTACTAGCAACAGCAGGCTTTTTTTTTTTCTTTTCTATTTCTATATTCTTTTCCATTATGGTTTGCTACAAGATATTGAATATAGTTCCCAGTGCTATACAGTAGGACCTTGTTCTTTATCCATCCTATAGACAATAGTTTGCGTCTGCTGATCCCAAACTCCCAATCCTTCACCTCCCCTGCCCTTCCTCCCTTTGGGCAATAACCAGTCTGTTTTCTGTGTGAGTCTATTTCTGTTTCATAGATAAGTTCATCTGGGTCACATTTTAGATTCCACATATAAGTGAGAGCATACAGTGTTTGTCTTTCTCTTTCTGACTTTCTTCACTTAGTATGACAATCTGTAGGTCCATCCATGGAACTGCAAAGGCCTTATTTCATTCTATTTTATGGCTGAGTAATATTCCATTGTATATATATGTGCCACATCTTCTTTATTCATCCGTCAACGGACATTTAGGTTGCTTCCGTGCCTCAGCTATTGTCAACAGTGCTGCTATGAAAAGACCCTGATGCTGGAAAAGATTGAGGACAGGAGGAGAAGGGGATGACAGAGGATGAGATGGGTTGGGTGGCATCATCGACTCAATGGGCATGAGTTTGAGCAAACTCTGGGGCATAGTGAAGAATGGGGAAGCCTGGCAGGCTGCTGTCCATTGGGTTGCAAAGAGTCAGGTACAACTGAGCAACTGAACAGCAACATGAACGTCAGGGGAACAGCAAGCTTTTTTAGAGTTTGGGATTCCTTCCCACCCCTCCAAACACGTCCACTCACTCTGTGATGCAGTTTTGCTTTTGCTTTTTGGTGGACCAGCGGCTTGTCCATCAGGTCGTTTGCATCTATCACTTCCTCATCACGTCTCCCTGTCCAAAATGCCCTTTTATTTTTACACACTCTGAAACTTATTAAACATCATTATAAATGAAACCTTTTTTCCTCGGAGAAAATTATTTAAAATCATTTGAACCCATGAAATCAAATCAAAGTTGGATTCCAAATAAGTTAGAGTTTTAAATACATAAGTAAATAAAAATGAGAAAGTCCTGTTGAGCTTGGTTGTCCCTTTTCAGGGACATTCTCTTGAGTTTTGAAATATTTTTTTTAATGTAAAAAAATAAGATTTTCTTTTTCTCTATAAGAGCTTTGGTCACAAGCCACGCATACTATTGAACAACCAAAGTGAATTGATTTGTACTTTTCTAGGCTCCCTATCAAAGATCACCAAACAATATTGGAAAAATAGTCCTGCTGATCCTTGAACAACATGTGAGTGCGGGTAACTTACCCTCCTCCCAGTGGAAAATCCATGAATAATTTATAGCCTATAATCTGCTGTCTGCCACGTTTCCTCCCTGCACAGGATTCAGCCTCTGCAGATTCAACCAACCTTGGACTGAGTAGCATTGCAATATTTCCTATTGAAAAATATCACCATGTAACAATTCAAAACTGTTTTGTTCAAGGGTCGATTGTCTATAGATTTCTGTTTTAATGTAATCTTTTTCTCTGTTCTTATCCTCAATGTATATCCAAATTAAAGAAAGACATTCTACTTGTCCTACACTTTGAAAATACAATTTCATAGCAGGTTCACATTTTAGTATACCTTTTATGGCTTTTGCAGGTACCTGTTTAAGAAGGTGTTCTCCTTCTTTATATACTTTATATATATATATATACTGTATACTTTATATATATATATATATACTGTATACTTTATACAAAGTATAAAGAAAAAAAGTTCTTACTAAGAGCTTCTACCCATGCTGAAGAAACTGAAAAGTGACCAAAATCTTTCAGGAAGAAATCCTCAATGTCAGAGACAAGAAAATCACACTCCTCTTTAACAGTGTTGTGTACAAAGCATGCAGGACTTTCAGCAGATCACTACTGCTTTCTCTGGCAGGAATTTAGACGCTAAATGAAATTTGTCAAAATGTACACCTGCTTATTTGCTGAGTATGCAGGGAGTTAAGCAAAATCTAGTTCATGTTTAGACAAGATACAAAGAAATATCTTTCACTTTTAGATTTGCATGGCTTTATTAAATTCTTCATGGAAATCAAAAAAATACTGTGAAACTCAATTTTTTCAAATTAAATTACCTAAGAGGTATGGCTTTCTTGGTGGTTCAGATGGCAAAGAATCTGTCTGCAATACGAGAGACCTGGGTTCAATCCCTGGGTTGGAAAGATCCTCTGGAGAAGGGAATGGCAACCCATTCCAGTATTCTTGCCTGGAGAATCCCATGGACAGAGCAGTCTGGTGGGTGACAGTCCATGGGGTCACAAAGAGTCAGACAAGACTGAGTGACTAACACTACTACTACTACTACTGAGAGGTAGGGGAAACAAATTTTTGTTGTTCCTGTAATTGGACACATCCCTTGATATACTGTGGGATGTGCAATCAACATGTATGTGTGTGTGTATATATATATATATATATATACACACACACACAAGAGTATATATATAAGAACTGCTAGAATCAGCTCTATAGATAAGGGGCCAAAGCATCTGCTATCAATACTCCCATTTGTTTGCCCATAAAACATTTTAGTTGCAATTTCGAAAATAGGAAATGTAACTGCTTACGTTCCTGGAGCAATGAAGGAAAGGGTATGACAATGCGTGTTTGTGTGGAGCCCGATGTAATGAGGGGGTCACTATTTCCAAATGAACATTTGTGTCTTTCTAGGAGGCAAAGTTCCCTTTGTTGATTGAGAAGGATTTGCCAGACTTCTGAGATTTATTATCCCACCTTCTCTCCATCATGCCCAATCCCCAATTATTTTCTGCATACTCTGCAGTATGGTCTTTGATTATTTACCTCCTTAATATTGTTCTATGCATCCATTTGTTTCCCCTTTAAATAATCTGGCCTTTCTTGGTGATGGCTGGGTAATGTTAGTGTTGATACTGCAATCGTTCTCATTTTTATTACCTGAACTCTTCTAACATAAAGTCACAATAATCACAAAGTTAAACATTAAAAGCTAAACTAGTGATATCTTGACACAAAGCACAAGAATTAATACACAGGCAAAGTCAAAGATGCACTGGTGATGCTTGTGGTAACAGCTACACTTACTAGCACACCTGGGTCCTATCTCTGAGTGATGCAACAAAGGATGCTGTATCATCCTTATCCACACTTCACTGTTGGGACACCAGTGCTGAGGGAGGGTGCAGCAGCCACACCTGCAGTAGGTAGACAATCTATATTCCTTTCAGTTGACACTAAAAACAATGCCTCGCTCAGTTCTTAATCTTAGGAAAGCCTTATGGATTTTTGTATAATACTTCCCCTTTCCTTCCACACTCATCATGCCCAAACCAGGACATCCCATGTCCTGGGGGGTGAGTTTTCTGGATGTGGGACTTTTAGTGCAAAACTGGGAAAAACCTGGGTGAATTTGGATGGCTGGTTATCCTTGGAGATACAAGATGTCAGAGATCTGCACAATTCACATCAGACCTAAATGAGAAATAGATTGGTATTGTGTTAAGTCACTGAGAATTCAGGGCACACCTATGGGACAGATGGGGTCCCTACTGGGACAGAAAAAAACAAATACCTCTTTCCACTGCCTTTCTCAAAGCCAAGCCAACTATGAAACTGGCAGGACCCTATGGGGTTCCGGGGCACCTTTCTGTGTCCCCTGTTTCTTGGTTACAGGAAATGGGCTTTGTTCAGCCTCCTAGATCTTTCCTGAATTCCAACAGGCAAGTTCAAGCAGTTACTAATTAGGGAACGGATGGGATGCAGAGACCAGAGAGGAGCAGTCAAGAAACAATAGGGCAGCCTAGGGGCAGGGTCCTGGTTCCCCCGAGGGATTCACATAACAATATCTTTGAGTTGTTTTGCAGATACTGAAACCTCCACCAGGTAGGAGAAGTTAACTGTATGCTGTTCACAAGCACACAGACCCCAGAAGAGTTGGAAGCCAAAAGTTGATGATACTGACTCCGGATTACCTCACCATCAACCAATCAGAGAATGTTCACAAGCTGATCATGCCCTCTTTGAACCATTACTATAAAACTCCTCACTACTACCTCTAGGTCAGGACACACAGTTTTGAGGGCATTAGTCTGCTTTGCCTGGCAAAACAAGAAAAGTATTTTTTTGTACCTCACCCAAAACTCTTCTCTGAAATTTAATTTGGTGTCAGGGTAAAGAGGCCAGATTCAGCTTCAAGCAGCCTGTGTAGACATGATTATTATTTAGACACACAATCCAAGGGAAAAAAAAAAAAAAAAGACTTCATGCTTAAGCCAGAGGGAGCTGTGGAGGAAGGAAAGTTTAAGATCTCACACTTTAAAATAGTCGGATATCATCCAAGTGCCATGCCTCCCAGCCCGAGGGAGAAATGAAGTTAGCTGGGCTTCCTGTGATGGATTATGCACACCAGGATAAGCAGGTCTAATAAATCAGGAGGAACTTTTACCAAAGGTGGCTGTCCTGTGAATTAAAGCAGAGCTCACAGTCTGACATTTCACACATCTTAAATTAAGTATAATGGGCTCTTCTTTGGTCGTCTACACAATAGATAACGTGAAACAATAGACCTGAAATGGGTTTTAGGAATGATCTAATTCTAATTCCTGTAATTTAATTCAAACGTTTATCGAGTGGCTTTTGTGTTCCAGAGACTGTTAGAAGATTTAGAGGTAAATGATGCACTGTCTCTCTGCTCCAGGCATGTGTGTGTGTGTGTGAATGAAAGTGAAATTCACATGTCATAAAATTAACTATTAATGACTTTCAAGTGAATAATTGAGTGACTTTTAGTATATTCACATGTTGTATCACCAACACCTCTACACGATTTCCACAGACTTTCATCACCCCCAAAAGGCAATCCTACACCCATGAAGCAGTCACTTCACTTTCTGCCTTCTATCCGGCCCATCCCATGCACTAATTTACTTCCTGACTTAATGGGTGTTATATATCTGTTGCACTCTCTGTGCAACAGACTAATAAACCAAGAGACAAGCTGTTAGGGCAAGGAATAGCGACTTCATTCTGAAAGCCAAAAGACTAAGAAGATGGTGGACTAGTGTCCTAAGGAACCATCTTCCCTGAGTTAGAATTTGGACTTCTTTTATACTAAAAGGGGAGGGATGTAGCTGATTATTGCAAACTTCTTGGTGCAGAAATCCTTTGTTCTTGTAGCTCTTTGGGTAGATCTGATCACCATGTTCCTATAAACCTCCAACAAGATAAATGGTCTTCTCTGTTCTGCAATTTTTTATCTCTATATGAAAGGAAAGTGTTGTATCTTTAAAGGTCAGAGCCCTGAAAATAGGCTCTCCTGTATATTTTAGGCTTTATGCAACATTCTTTTCAAAAGGTTCAGAACCAGCATGACTCAGCACAGGCAACAGAGCACAAAGGTTAGCACTATAGGAATAGATCCGATATGGAATCAGATTTGTCTGTTACACACATTCTGGATATTTCACATAAACTATACAATATGCAACCTTCTTGGCATAATGTTTGTGAGGTTCATCCATATTATACTATGCATTCAAGCAAAAATTTGTACATGAATGTTCATAGCACTGTTAACACAAGTCAAAAAGTAGAGACAGCCTAAATGTCCATCAACTGATGATCAAACACAACACTGTACATTCATATAATGACACTCCTTCAAGCAACTTACATAAAGAAATAATTTAGATAAATTCAAATGGTGTTAAACTTAGTTAAACCCAGGATGCCGTGGCAGGTTGAAGAAGTGATAAATACACCCTAGGGGTTTTGAGATCATTTAGAATCCTCTGTAATTTCAATGGGAGAAGCATGGAATTATGCTAAACCGGAAAGCAAGTTTTAATCTGATTTTTTTCCCCAGGATGGAAAAAATTTAAATATATCTTTATATGTATACACATATAATTTTATTTATATCTTTATATTTTAAATCTTCTTTTAATGTTCATGTTACTCAAGTACCAGGTGTGACTCTGATCAAGGGAGAGTGGTCTAATTACCAACTAGTAAACTTCTGTGAGTGGAGTAGCATAGGTTTCAAATCTGGGAATATTTGTGATACAGAAAAAATTATTGTAAAGATGTCTGTGCTACTATGAATATATATTAAAATGTAAGATAAGATGAAATTCGACACGTCTTCACATATGTGCAGAATTCACACCTTTGTTAATATTATTAACATACAAGAGTTGTAACAACTCAAAAAGATATATATGTACGCACACATATATAGCTTTGTGTACATATATACATATGTATATATATATATATACAGCAATGTGACTATAGCTATTAATACTGTACTATGCATTTGAATTTTTCTTATCAGGTATATTTTCAGTGTTCTCACCACAAAGGAGGAAAAAACAAAACAGTAGCTATGTGAAGCAATGGGTATATTAATTAGCTTGTTGTGAAGTTTATCTACCTACCTAAACATCAAGTTGTACACCTTCAGCATATGTAATTTTTATTGTCAATTTTACCTCAGTAAACCAGAAAAGATTTAAAAGGGGAAGTGAATGTATATTAAAAAAAAAAAAAGAAAAGCCACTTTATTTTCTGTATTTACTATACTTTCATTTTCATTTGTAACCTTTATTCCACAAAGTGGCGGCGACAATATTTAATTAAAGTTAGAGTGTTCTCCGTCAGTTCCGGGTCTGGGGATGGTGGCTCTGCCCTGCAGGGGCTTCTAGGGAATTGAGAGTGACCCCAGGTCCTCGGTGCCGCATTTTCCCCCTTGGGTCTAGTCACAGCATCTGTATCTGCATTGCCCAGGCATCTCCTGGGCTTTCTCACAGCCTCTTCTACATCCCTCACAGGTGTAAGAAGATGCTCAGAGACTCCATTCACCACACAGGTGGGAGGAAAGTCAGCTAATGAACCATGTAGGCATCAACACTCCATTGCTTCTTGATGTGGTGGGGACATGAACCAGTCTGAATCTTGGCACCCGCAGGGCCCCTGAGATGCACAGCATAGAAGTCCTTTACTCTTTGACTCCCAAGCCGTCTATTTCTGTCATGTCCTACTTTATCCTCTGGGATCTTCAGGGCCACCGGGGGAAGACAGGAGAGAGAGGGAGCAGAAAGCAGGTTTTTCTCAGGAACATTTGCTGCAGCTTCTGTTATTCCATTATTTTTCCATTTTCACAACCTTACCTTTCCTGAGGTCACACGTGCCTCCTGGCATGGCTTAAATCAGAGAAAAACCCCATGATGGGCTAGAAAAAGAAATGATCAGGAACAGACAGAAATAAGTTACCATATCACCGTGTAATTCCATTTTAATAAGCCAGAAACATAGAGGATATGTGTTTATCTGATATATAAAATATGAGGATATTTTCTATCCCAAGAGAAAATTAAGAGCCCATAAAGGAAAGAGGACACATGTGACTACACATTTTTAAGCGTCTGTTTATTAAAATGCATTATAAACTAAAGAGCAAACAAAAACTGGGGAAATAATTGTAATCTAAAACAGGGGTGTCCAGCCTCCGAGATCTAATGCCTGATGCGCTGAGGCGGAGCTGACACAGTAACAGTAGAAGTAGTGTGCACAGTAGATGTAACGCCCTTGAATCATCCTGAAACCGACCCACCACCTTGGTCTGTGAAAAAATCGTCTCCCACAAAACCAGTCCCTGGTGCCAAAAAGTCTGGGGACTGCTGATTTAGAGGACCAGGCATTTGCATCTTTAATATATAAAAAACATTTATAAATCAACTAGTATAAATGCAAGCACTTTAATAAAAATAGATGAAGGACATAAAGAAGCTAAATTAGAAACATATATTAGGAAATATATCTTTGAGAAAATTTACTAGAAGTGAAAATTCAACATCAGCATTAACAACAGCACATACAAAAAAATCTGGGAAACGTTAATGTCTTATTCATCACCATGGCCAATAATTTTTAAATATAATCTCCTTTGCTGGGAGAATATTTTCAAATGGGACCTTTCATAGTATAAGTGATTTAAAAAACAGTTTTGCAGTATGGATTCAAAGTCTTACAATGGAGCATTCTATTTCATCCCCAGTTTCACTCCTTGATGTTTATTTCAAGCAAATAATCAGAGCTGTGAGAACCATGGGGGCTTCTTTGTGATATAAAGAGTTCCTCATTTCAGAAAAACTGTAAGCAGTGATGGGGTGCTGGCTATTACATACACTAATGGCAGTTTTACATATGGGAACAGGTTATACTAGATGGAGAGCTTCCAAAGTGGCTCAGCGGTAAAGAATCTGCCGGCCAATGCGGGAGATGCAGGAGAGGTGGGTTCGATCCCTGGGTTGGGAAGATCCCCTGGAGGAGGGCATGGCAACCCACTCCAGTACTCTTGCCTGGAGAATCCCATGGACGGAGGAGCCTGGCGGGCTACAGCCCACCAGGTCGCAAAGAGTCAGACACGACTGGGTGACTGATACTACTACTGCTACTAAGAAGGCTGAGCACGCACACACGTTTACTAGATAAGCTGAAGTTTTATTTAGCTATTCAGCTACTCTGCCATCACAGCAGAATTGGGAGAGAAGTCCTGATGAAAACACTGATGGCAGTGGTGCTGATGGTGATAAAGATCATGACAAAAGTGTCATAAATGGTGATTATAATGACAGTAGTGACAACGTGGATGATGGTGGCAACGACGATCGCAAGGGGAGGAAAAAATTAAAAACAATAAGCTGGTGTGCAACAGGTATTGTTAGCATCATTTTAAAGGGAAAAAATGTACCGGCGGGAGTGGTTAATGCTTTTATCTAGCCATCTTTTTGATATGTGTAAATGTATGTATTAGGATAAGACTTAAAGTTTTCATGCATGAGGGCTAAGAGTGTTTGTTTATCTCAGAAAGAATGAGCGTTGTTTGAATTGTATCTTTGGCTAATCTATATTTTCAGATTTTTTTTTTTTTTTTTTTGGTAATGAAACTGGTTGAGCCACATTTTATTTTTAGAAGAGAATGGTGGTTTGCTGGGCTGGATTCAGTCCAGCCTGGTCTGACAACAAAGCTGCTTCTCCAGCTGGGATGCCTCCAGGGCACGGGGGCTCCCAGACCCAGTCAAGCCCTGGATGTGGTCCCAGCCCTCAGGCTCTGTGCCCTCAGCCCAGAGTCCGTGCTGAGCATTCCAGGGACTGGCCTGGTTTCAAGGTCCCTGCTCTCAGGCAAACCCGTGTATCCTTCATTGCCTTCTGAAGTAGGGAAATGTCAGATTTGTCCTTATTTCTTGGGTGTGAGAGCTCTTTGAAGTCTCTTGCTTCATTTAAAGAACAATATTAACAAGATGAATTATTGAAGGCTCCTGCACAGAGCGGCAGAAGGTCACATTAGATGAGGGCATCCAAATGAACTTCAAGTGCTGCTGCTGCTGCTAAGTCCCTTCAGTCGTGTCCGACTCTGTGCGACCCCATAGACGGCAGCCCACCAGGCTCCCCCGTCCCTGGGATTCTCCAGGCAAGAACACTGGAGTGGGTTGCCATTGCCTTCTCCAATACATGAAAGTGAAAAGTGAAAGTGAAGTCGCTTAGTCGTGTCCGACTCCCAGCGACCCCATGGACTGCAGCCCACCAGGCTCGTCCGTCCGTGGGATTTGCCAGGCAAGAGCACTGGAGTGGGGCGCCATCGCCTTCTCCCATCTTCAAGTGCAGCTGCTGTTAATACAAAGCAGTGTCACTGGCAGGTCCTGGTGCCTCAGTGGCATCAAGAAAATAAAGGTTTCCTGGGAGATCAGAGTTAAAATATATACACAAGGAGGGGAGTCAGCTGGTAAAACCTCTTCGCTTTGCAGTCATCTCTCCAGGGCAGCCTCTGTGCTCAGGCTGCAAACTGGCTGCCCTGAGGCCAGACTTGCCTAAAGCGTGTTCTATTCAATTTCTTGGCCTTTCAAGGGCCAGTTCAGTAAAAGCAAAGAAAGCTTGGATCCCGCATTAGCCCTTTTACCATTTGACGGAGCATCTACCACAGGCAAGCCATCCAGGGGAGACAGAATTGAGCATAGAATTTGGAAGTACCCAGAACATAGAAGAGAGTTAGACTTTGTTCAGCCAACTCTATGTGTGTTGATGGGTGTGACTCTTAGTCACCAGCAACACATTCAGTTGAAAACATCACCATGTGGACCAAGGCAAAAGGGAAAACAAGAAAACTAACAAAATAAATCTGGCAGCCCACTCCAGAAATGCCAGCCTCCGAGACCTCTGATTCAAGTAACACTTCACCTGCACGCTCATTTATTCATTCAACAAACAGAGGCTTGGTAAGTGCAGAAGATGCTGACAGATGGATGTGGGCAACAGGAAGACAGAAGGGGAGTTGATCTGTGCCAAGTCATCCATGGAATTTTCTGAGAATATGGAGGAAGGTGGGGGTTGAGTGTGACCTCCCCACCAAAAAAGGTATGGGAATGAGAAGGCAGAAGAAGGAGATGACTTACATTGAAGTCCCTGAATATTAAAGGGGAGACCTTCTCTGTAGCCCAGGAATCACACACAACACTGTGGGATGAGGACAGTGAGACCAACCTAAAAAGCAGGGCACCATCTTTTCTCCCTTTAGACCAACGCAGGTCAAAATAGTCTGAAGACCTCAGCTGTGCTAAGATTTCTCTCTCTCTCTCAGTTAAAGTTGTCCAGCTGCAATATACATGTTGTGTGCATATGTGTGCATGCTCAGTCATGTCCAACTCTTCTTGACATCATGGATTGCAGCCCACCAGGCTCCTCCATCTATGGAATTTCCCAGGCAAGAATCCTAGAGTGGATTGCCATTTCCTTCTTCAGGGGATCTGCCCCACCCAGGGATCCAACCCACATCTCCTGCATTGGCAGGTAGATTCTTTACCACTGAACCACCAGGGAAGCCCCTAATATACCCAATAATATATATATAATAAATAACCAACAAGGACCTACTGTACAGCACAGGGAGCTCTACTCAGTAAAGGAAATAAGGGAAATAAATCTGAAACATGTATAATATCATGTATGAAATGAGTCGCCAGTCCAGGTTCAATGCATGATACTGGATACTTGGGGCTGGTGCACTGGGACAACCCAGAGGGATGGTATGGGGAGGGAGGAGGGAGGAGGGTTCAGGATGGGGAACACATGTATACCTGTGGCAGATACATTTCAATATTTGGCAAAACCAATACAATATTGTAAAGTTTAAAAATAAAATAAAATTTTTAAAAAGTACATATATGTACATTTTTATATGTGTATATATATAAAAGAATATATATATATATAATGGCATAAGATATAGAATAGATAAACAATAAAGACTTACTATATAGCATAGGGAACTATATTCAATATTCTGTGATAAACCATAAGGAAAAAGAATCCATGTATCACTTTGTTGTACATCTGAAAGCAATGCAATATTGCAAATCAATAATACTTCAATAAAAGTGTGCTACAAAAAAAAAATTGTCCAGTTACGCCCATTAATCAGATGAATCTCTGATAAGTTCCCAAGGCTCAAAAAGCTATCTGAGCAGAATCCAAGAGATGACACCTTCTCCTGGAAGCTGGTATCTGCTGCCACCAAAGAAGATGCAATTATTCAAAGAAAGGACCCTGGAGGTGGTGAGGTCCACTTGGCCATGCTTTCTGACAACTGGGAGGCAGTGAGTGTCCTGAGACTCCTTCCCTTGTGCAAAATCAATGCTAAGAGCTGAGTCTCTGTTCTTGCCTCTTTCTAAACCACAGTCACGATGAGCAGTTTTCTCCCCGTGCCCATCTTCCCTGTAGAGATTGGTTGTGCAAGAGGAAAACTGAACTCATTTGTCAAAATAGGAGCCAGGCTGGAAGCTGGCCCTTCCCTCCCCTGCGCGGGCTGGACTCACCATCTCTAGTGGGGGAACCAAGCACGCAGCAGCTCACTGTGCCCATGACAATGTCTAGGATCCTGGCTGTGAGGGCTTCTGAGAGGTGATCAGGAAAGAGTACAGGTCCCTGACTGCTGCCTTCAGACATGTCGTGTCAATTACATGACAGTCATAAAAAGAGAAGGCAGGTTCCCTCCAGTTCTCTGGTCTCCCTGAGCTCTGGCGAGCTTCCAGAAATGACAGTCTTAATCCAGTTTAGTTCATGACTTCAGAGATTCAGATGTGCCTCAAGTTCTTTCACAGTGGCTGCCTTTCCCCTCCTCCCCAGAACCATTGCTCAGAGGCTGTGGATGTGAAATTGACTGACCTCATTATTATTTTTAATCTCCTAAGCCAGGAAAACAAATTAAATTGTTTAATATCCATTACATTGTTTTGTCTGTCTTAAAAGGAGTACCTTCAGTGGGTGGGATCCATTCCCAGCAGAAGCAGCCCGCATCCCAGGACAGCTGCGTCTCTGCTTTTTCCCATATTTCCGGAAAGCATATTCCTCTTCTTGCTCCATGTCTTAGCTTCACAGTGATGTATTAGGACACTCCTGTCGACTTAAAGCAGAACCACCCTCGGCCCCTCACACCACTGTTTGCTAACACATACACTGTGCCTGTCTTTCCCAGCACTCATCATTATTGTAAGTCTTTACCAACCACCATCTGCTTTATCCATGCTACTCTTAGGAGACCAGGCAGGAATGGACAGGGTCGTATCTCTGTAGCCCCACACCTGAGTAAGCACCATAATATACATCAATTGAAACTGTGAATGAATTTAAAAAAAAAAGTTGAATATTAGGCATTCTTAGGGATCTCCATGACCCTCCACCAGAGATTTATTGTCAGCCATCATTTTCACCGGTTGCATTACCCCTTCCTTTTTTCCAATTCAAATAAAGTTCTTCCCCTAATAGCTACTCAGTTAGGGAAATGTTTCACTGGGCCCAAAGGAAAGAAACCTAGAACAAAAGAAATGGTGATGTAGCTCCACCAACTTCTGCTTCTGGTACACTGACACAACTCAAAGTCAAGTTTACTTCATGGCCCAAGATGACTGCTAGGGCTCCAGTCATCAACCCACATTCTAGGCAGAAGAAAGGAGGGCAGGCAGGAGAACCGAGTGGGTTTCACCTCTAGCCTGCATCTGTTCCATTTAGGGGGACATCCCAGAACTCTTACATAACATTTCCATCATTCAGTGCTTAGTAACAGGGCATACTTAATTACAAGACATGTTTGATGTTCGTTGTTCAGTCACTGAGTCATGTCTGACTCTTTTTGACCTCATGGACTGTAGCACGCCAGGCTTCCCTATCCTTCACTGTCTCCAGTAATTTGCTCAGACACATGTCCATTGAGTCAGTGATGCCATCTGACCATCTCATCCTCTGTTATCCCCTTCTCCTCCTGCCTTCAATCTTTTGCAGCATCAGGGTCTTTTTCAATGAGTTGGCTCTCCACATCAGCTGGCCAAAGATGTTAGGCATAGTGTTACCTTGCATAGGACTGAGTTTTTGATTCCAAAAGAGAAAGACTGGGTGACTATCTGGTAGGCAGCATTCTCCACCTTCTCTCTGCTTCCTGCATATCAAAGAGCTTTCTTGCCCTAGGACCTATACTGATACCTGACAATGACATGCACCAGCATGAGATCAGAGTGAGGGAGAAAAGCCAAGTTAAAGTATAAGTTTCTCCAGCAAGCTCTCTGCTGTAATGCTGCAGACTGAGTGCCTCCTTTACTGGCAGTCCCATTCCTGCCTGGTGGTCCTCCCAGCACAGCCCTTCCTGTCACTGTGCTCCCGTAGCCTCCTCAGCCCCTCACCCCTGTATGCAGGAGATGATCCAGCCTTTCTACTACCTGCCCAACACCTTCTGTTATTGTTGTTTGGTTGCTCAGGCATGTCCAACTCTTTGCCAGCCCGTGGACTGTAGCTTCCCAGGCTCCTCTGTCCATGGGGTTTCCCAGGCATGGGAGTGGGTAGCCATTTCCTCCTCCATGGGACCTTCCCAACCCAGGGATCGAACCTGCGTCTTCTGTATTGCAGGCAGATTTTTTATTACCAAGACACCAGGGAAGCCTGCACAACACTTTACAGGTTGTCTATTAAATTGTCCCCAGATTATCCCACATTACATGTGCTACCTATGTCTACCAGGATCCTGAATCAGGTAGCAACTGTTTTCAGCCCTGACGTTCTGAGTGTTCAGGAAACACAGCTGCTGTCCTTCACAGAGCCATGCTCGAGGCACCGCACTGTCCGTGCAGAAATTAACTGACTTCAATATTATTAGTGACATAGAAATTGTAGGTCCACTATTGAACGTTGCTGACAAAGTGAGGGCTCCAACGATGTCACAAACAATGTGCTCGCAGCAGGTGGGAATCTCAGGCCACACACTTGGAGGCTAGGAATGTACGTTTATATGTTATAGGTGACCACATCACCATTTCAAAGCCCCACTGTGCTGAGTGCCGAAAACCAACTCTCTCTCTCTATCTCTTTTCTAAAATTGGAGTATAATTGCTTTATAATGTTGTGTTAGTTTCTGCTGTACAATAAGGTGAATCAGCTGTAGGTATACCTGTATCTCCATCCTCTTGATCCTCCCTCCCAACCCCCCCATCCCACCCCTCTAGGTCACCACCAAGCCCTGAGCTGAGCTCCCTGTGCTGTGCAGCAGCTCCCTACTAGCTGTCTGTTTCACACATGGCAGTGTATATACGTCAGTGCTACTCTCTTAGTTCATCCCACCCTCCCCTTCCCTGCCCCTGTGTCCACAAGTCCCTTCTCTACATCTGTGTCTCTATTCCTGCCCCACAAATAGGTTCATCTGTACCATTTTTATAGATTTCATATATATGCATTAATATATAGTATTTGGTTTTCTCTTTCTGACTTAACTTCACTCTATATGACAGACTCTATATTCATTCATGCCTGCACGCGAAGTTGCTTCTGACTCAGTGAGACTCTATGGACTGCAGTCCGCCAGGCTCTTCTGTCCATGAGATTCTCCAGGCAAGAATACTGGAGTGAGTTTGATTCCATACCCAGGGATCCAACTCGTGTCTCTTACATCTACCTGCTTTGGCAGGCAGGTTCTTTGCCACTAGCTCCATCTGGGAAGCCCCTACATTCAATCACATCACTACAAATGACCTGGTTTCTCTCAATGCTAAGACTTCTCAGTCCGTTCAGTGCCTCCATCCTCCCCCTTCTCCCACCATCTTCTTTTCCATACCTTCCTCTTTGGAAGAAAGCCACCATGCATATCCGGCATGAAAGAAATGGAACGTTACACTTCACCTCCTTGAGGATGTAGTATCTGCATAAATTATTTGGAATCTCTTGCTCAAGAGACTTGTTTATGTTTTCCACTGATGTATTTATTCATTGATTCATTTTTTATTATGACCATCCAGAATGATGGTTGCCTTGAACCTCAATGCTCTGGTGCACCTAAGAAAAGTCACTGACTTGCAGTTTTTTCCTGATGTGTCTTATTGTCAGTACAGAAGTGATGACTTCCAAACTCTTAACGTGTTGGAGAAGAAGTCCTCTGTTGGTATTTTTTTCAAGTTTTAACCTGAGGTTGATTCCAAGGAGCAGCTACTATCTTTTGGAAAGGAATCTGAGATCCTTATATACACCATAGATCAGAGGTACCCCCTTCAGGAAAGCATGAAGAGTGATGCTTACCCTGTTGGCTCAATGGTAAAGAATCCACCTGCAATGCAGGAGACATGGGTTCAATACTTGAGCCAGGAAGATTCCACATGCCACAGAGCAACAAAGTCAGTGCACCACAACTATTAAGCCTCTGCTCTGCCACAACTGTTGAAGCCCGTATGCCTGGAGACCGTGCTCTGCAGCAAGAGAAGCCACAACAATGAGAAGTAGCCTTTGCTCACTGCAACTAGAGAAAAGACCACGAAGCAATGAAGACCCAGAACAGCCAAAAATAAATAAATAAATAAAATGATAATTTTAAAAAGAGTGACAAGGGATAGAGGGACCCTCCCCCCTTTACCCAATCACTTGGCAACTCTGCCTCATGCCCTGTTGATCAGGGTTACATGGTGCCACCAGAATCATGTCTTTCCAAGAGTGGCTTCCCCCGTGTTTCTGAGGTTAGAGCCAGGATAGTAAAGTAGGTTGTATCTGTTCTGTCACATAAAGGGATCCTCGCTAGAACAACTGTCTTGCTTCCAAAGCAGGCATTGGAAACCTGGACTCAGACTAAATTAAATCCGAAGGAAATTATTTTCTCTCACTGAGAGATCAGGTTCTGAAGAAGATTTCTAAGGTGACTGACTCAGCAACTCAACAATGTCGTGACTGATTAAGAATTTTTTCCACCTCTTTGCTCCACTTTCAATCAAATTCTAATTCCTCGAGTCCTCAAAAGAGGTCTCCTAATGACAGAGCCATGCATTTATTTTTTTCTCTATCACACATGAGTGTATAGACATGTAGATGCACCCTGAAACTCGCTTGATTCTACTCTATGAATCTTGGCTTCATTCTGTTTGGGCCAACTCAAGAGATGTGTTCTTACCTGGACCAGTAAGAATCTCCTGGGGGATGACAAGCCTTATACAAGAAGGACCTAAGTCTGGAGCAGCAGCTCAAGGGAGCTTCTTCTAAACTGTGAGTGTGTTGAAGAGAGAGAGGCACCTTAATAATTTCAGAGAAGTGCTAAAAAGGAAAGGGGTTGCCTAGATGGATGGCAGGCAACAACAGTGTCCACTACAGATCTGGTGCCTGGTCCTCAGAAGATGCTCAGTGGTTAGAGGATGGGAAGATAAATTCATCATCTCCCCTCACTGCTCAGCATCCCTTTCCCCTTCCACATCTATCCTCCTCTCTTGGCCTGCTCACTTTGCTGCCCCTCATTCAGGACCTACTTTTATCTGGCAGTCAGCTCATAAAGACCTGCGGGTTAACTGAAGAGATCACACTGTCCATCAAGCTGGAGGAATACACTTTTCTGGTGCAGGATGGGACACGGGAAGTGGACAGGTTCCTGGCAGTGCTGAAAACATGGCCAGTGTGTGGCCCTCTGCTCAAATTGCCACAGCTATGAACGGGGAATAATGTGTTTCCAGGAGGATGAAGGGTTGGATTCTGTCCTTACCCTGAAATCCATTCCAGTTCCACATACTGATCTCAGGCTATAATTTAGAAGGGTCATACATCTTTCTGTGACCCAGGGGAGCACCAACAGCAGTGGGAATTACTCATGAATAAAGACAAATACAACCTAGTCCATTAAACCTGCAATAAACACAAACCAGCTACAACCAGAAACAGACAGATTTCTAAGAACACGCTTGTGAATGGATTGTGCGCACAAGTGTGTTGTGGATGTGTGTGCAAAAATACACAGGATTTGATCATATGTTTAGGACTCTCACACTTTCTAGTTTAACCTATTGCAAGTATTTTGGACACAAGTTCAGTTTGTAATAATCAGAACTCTTAAATACCAACATTCATGCAAGACCTAAGATCCATCAGAGATCAGATCAGATCAGTCGCTCAGTCGTGTCCGACTCTCTGCGACCCCATGAATCGCAGCACACCAGGCCTCCCTGTCCATCACCAACTCCCGGAATTCACTCAGACTCACGTCCATCCAGTCAGTGATGCCATCCAGCCATCTCATCCTCTGTCGTCCCCTTCTCCTCCCACCCCCAATCCCTCCCAGCATCAGAGTCTTTTCCAATGAGTCAATTCTTCGCATGAGGTGTCCCAAGTACTGGAGTTTCAGCTTTAACATCATTCCTTCCAAAGAAATCCCAGGGCTGATCTCCTTCAAAATGGACTGGTTGGATCTCCTTGCAGTCCAAGGGACTCTCAAGAGTCTTCTCCAACACCACAGTTCAAAAGCATCAATTCTTCGGCACTCAGCCTTCTTCACAGTCCAACTCTCACATCCATACATGACCACAGGAAAAACCATAACCTTGACTAGACGAACCTTTGTTGGCAAAGTAATGTCTCTGCTTTTGAATATGCTATCTAGGTTGGTCATAACTTTCCTTCCAAGGAGTAAGCATCTTTTAATTTCATGGCTGCAGTCACCATCTGCAGTGATTTTGGAGCCCAGAAAAATAAAGTCTGACACTGTTTCCACTGTTTCCCCATCTATTTCCCATGGTCTAGTGTAAATATTATAACCATATTACTGAAGCCTGTGAAGAATCATTTTATGTTATGTATCTTAATAATTAGAAAATAACATTTTGTTTTGAAAAGAGAAAAAAAACTCAAAGGTATTTCTTTGACAATATATCATTTTTCTGCACCATTTATTAGAAATGTCTGTTCCTATCGTCAAAGATTTTTCTTGAAATGTTTATGTGCCCACTTCAAATATTTATAGCATTCAGGCTTGAGATGATTTATTTCTATTTGCTTTTAATTTCCTCATGTAATGTTTCAAATGACACCTCAAGTCGTTATGAATGGTTTAGAGTTAAATCATTGCTCCTGATTGCCTGCGTTTGACAAAGTTATGAAAACAGTGTAAATGTGAATTGTCAAAGCAACAGAAGCATTAATTCAGAGCCTGTTTCATAATCTAGTGCCCGAAGAAATGTGTAACACTAGTAATAGATCAGGCAGGAGGTATTAAGATCACTTAGCTGCTGAGTCACGTGGAGTCCAGAAAGCCATCAAAGCTAACTGGTATCGAATACTTGGAAGAGTCAGTATTGACTAGCCTGGCCATTTCTTTTTAGCTTTCTGTTCATTGGAAGGCCTACAAATGTGCACCAGAAAATTCACCTCCCTGGCATGTCCACATGCCTGCCATAGACAGGCCCTTCCTAGACTGGATGTTAGAGTCAGATAAAGTCACCACCTTAGAAAACTATGTTCTCTTTCATTTATGAGCTTCTTATTCTCTCTGCATAATCAGTGGGGTCTTTGCCTCCAAAGTAACACATGTCTATCAAGGGGAGGGGAAAAAATACTGTCACTTATATGTGGAATCTAAAAAAATGGTACAAATGAACTTATTTACAAAATAGAAATAGAGTCAAAGATGTAGAACTTGGGGTAACCAACTTGGGGTTTCCAAGGAGGAAAGGGGAGGGGGGCAGTAAATTGGGAGATTGGGATTGACATAATACACACTCAGTTCACTTCAGTTCAGTTCAGTCACTCAGTCGTGTCCGATTCTTTGCAACCCCATGAATCGCAGCACGCCAGGCCTCCCTGTCCATCACCATCTCCCGGAGTTCACCCAAATTCAGGTCCATCAAGTCGGTGATGCCATCCAGCCATCTCATCCCCTGTCGTCCCCTTCTCCTCCTGCCCCTAATCCCTCCCAGCATCAGAGTCTTTTCCAATGAGTCAACTCTTTGCATGAGGTGGCCAAAGTATTGGAATTTCAGCCTCAGCATCAATCCTTCCAATGAACACCCAGGACTGATCTCCTTCAGAATGGACTGGTTGGATCTCTTTGCAGTCCAAGGGACTCTCAAGAGTCTTCTCCAGCACCACAGTTCAAAAGCATCAATTCTTCAGCCCTCAGCTTTCTTCACAGTCCAACTCTCACATCCATATATGACCACTGGAAAAACCATAGCCTTGACTAGACGGACTTTTGTTGGCAAAGTAATGTCTCTGCTTTTGAATATGCTATCTAGGTTGGTCATAACTTTCCTTCCAAGGAGTAAACGTCTTTTAATTTCATGGCTGCAATCACCATCTGCAGTGATTTTGGAGCCCAGAAAAATAAAGTCTGACACTGTTTCCACTGTTTCCCCATCTATTTCCCATGAAGTGATGGGACCGGATGCCATGATCTTCGTTTTCTGAATGTTGAGCTTTAAGCCAACTTTTTCAGTCTCCTCTTTCACTTTCATCAAGAGGCTCTTTAGTTCCTCTTCATTTTCTGCCATAAGGGTGGTGTCATCTGCATATCTGAGGTTATTGATATCTCTCCCGGCAATCTTGATTCCAGCTTGTGCTTCTTCCAGCCCAGCGTTTCTCATGATGTACTCTGCATAGAAGTTAAATAAGCAGGGTGACAATAATATACAGTACTGTATATCAAATGGCTTCTCTGGTGGCTCAATGGTAAAGAATCTACCTGCCAGTACAGGAGACACAAGAGATTCAGGCTCAATTCTTGGGTCAGGGAGATGCCCTGGAGAAGGAAATGGCAACCCACTCCAGTATTCCTGCCTGGAGAATCCAGTGGACAGAGGACCCTGGCAGGCTGCAGTCTACGGGGTGCTCACCGAGCGACCAAGTACGCACACATATATCAAATAGATAAATAAGAACCTACCTACTGGATAGCACAGGGAACTCTACTCAGAACTCTCTAATAACCTGTGGAAAAAGAATCTGAAAAAGAGTGGATATATGTGTACATATAACTGATTCACTTTGCTGTACATCTGAAATTAACTCAACATTGTAAATCAACTATATGACAATAAAAATTAATTTAAAAAGAAACAAAAACAGTGGATAGAAATATTACAAGTTCTGTAAATAAAATATATGCCTCGAAAATATTCGAGACTTCAGTACATTGTGGGTTATCTTGTCTTTGCTGGACAGAACATGTCATTTGCTTGTTGCTTCATTTAATAATAACCTAGAGATAAAAAATGATAAGGAGGCATCTATGTGGCATTTTATAAGCTGACTACTATCAAAGGAGTAAGTCTAGTTTTGAGACAGTATATTGTGCTGTCCTGTGAGACAGCAGAAAAGCTTGGGAAGAGATGAATTTGACCCCAGTTCTTTTTATTTGGCTCTAGAGAGCTTTTCCTAGAACCCTCTCTGACTTTTGCCTCTCCATTGGTAGTTCTGGACAAGATTCATGTTATAAAATTTCCTATGAAGCGGCATGTGTCTTCCCCAAATGCATTCAAACGAATTGAATCTCACATTCTGGCACCTGGGATCCTGATGGGTTAATCCTCGTAATGTTAGAGACTCAGCACCCTGAAATATATAAACTGCCTTTAATCTTATTGGTAGTATTTTAAAGAGCTAAAGAAATATAACCATAGTCTTCATTATCTTGAGAAGAAAATTATAAAATGATATGCTGTGTGAAGGATTCATTCATCATGCAGTAAAAATTTATTCAGCACCTGCTAAATAACCATGTCCTTCCTGGCACAGGTCCACAACCATGAACCAAACAGACAAGGTCCATTCTGCCCTCATGGTGTTGACTTTTTCTTGGTTTTGGGGCTGGGAGTAGGGGAAGATGACAGAAGTAGGGGGACCAGTGAGAAGACTGTAGCAATAATCCTGATAAGTTCAGAATGTAGGTAATTCATTTCTAGATATATTTTGAAGTTAAAGCAGTGGTATTTTCTGATGGACTAGAGGTAAGTTGTAAACCAATGTTAGGAATCAAAGATGAATCAAAGAACTTGAGGGTCCACTGAATAAATGTGGTATCATAAATGAGATGTAAAAGACCATTCTGGGAGCAGAAGAAAGGATGGGTATTTAGTGTGAAGCATGTTGAATTTCAGATGCATGTCGGGTATATAAGTGGAGATGCCTAGAAGTCTACTGAAGACCCTGAATGTATCTCTTTGATAGATGACATTATACTATCAAGAGCCAACATTTGTTGAGTACTTAGTATACATGCATCAAGCTTGTACCAAGTACTTTAGCAACCTATAAGGACATTAATATCACTCTTTCCATTTTTTTAGATGAGAAAACTGCAATTTAGAAAGTCTAAATGCTCTTCTTGAGGATGATAGCATCTATTCACTCATAACAAGAATGCAAGAACATAATACCCTCATGACTCACAGAATTATCGTCAAGATTGAGTGGCCAATGCAAAATGGTTAGCATAGTTCTTGAGATTTAATACAGACTCTATAAAAAGAGGAGGTTTATCCTCCTCTTCATCATCATCTCACCATCCAGAAAGGACTTCATAATAAATAATAGGATCAGCCACACCGACAGTACCAAGTTTGGTGCCTAACATGCTACTTTTCCTTAAAAGGGGGAAAGCATGACACTTATTCCCTAATCAAGTGACCATCTCAAAGAAGACCCTTATGCATTAACTTGGCTTCCAGAACCAGTGACCCTTTGTGCCAGCTCAGCTCTTCCTTCTATCCAGCTACCAACCTGACACCAATCCCTAAGCTCCTTGAAAGTCTTTTTCTCCTGTTTACAACCAGACTTATTCTTGTAACCATTCCATCATTTCTCCTCTTTTAATCCCACACCTGAGGTCTTTATTCCCATTGCTCCCCATTTCCTGCCTGTGAAACTTGACACTGAATATGGTCCCACAAGAGCATTAAAGAGCCTGCATCTAGAGGGAATTTGATATCACAATCCAAGTGTTAGCCAGGTATGGAAGGTAAGACAGCATGTATTGTCTGATCGGTGTCCTTCCCATGGTAATGGGACATAGATTCCCTGGGAAGCCTCCTCTTCTCCACATTAAGTCTTTGTTTTTTGGAAAGGAACCCTGACCTTCTGGTCATAAGCCCAAAGTTCCGCCAATCAATGCATTCATTTCCCAACCATCCATAATGATTGGTCTTGGCATCATCATGTGACCCAAGATGGGCCAATGAGACTCAACTTATTGTGTTACCCAACTATTTTGGTAGGATCTGCAACTTAGAGATTTTGGGTAGAGAAATCTGAGTAGATTAAGTGCTGGCATGTCTAATTAGGTTGGCATGTCTCTTATGCTCATAAATTTCTTTAATGAACCTGCTGATGGTATTTGTGTCTTAGTTTTATTATTTTACTTTATGTTTTTGACTTGAGGCACAGGAGAATCTTAGTTCCCTGACCAGGGATTGAACCTGTGCCCCCTGCAGTAGAAGCGAGGTGTTTTAACCACTGGACCACCAGGGAAGTCCCTGTGTCTTAGTTTTAATTGTCTAGTCCCAAGGGCAATTCCAGACCCCAATACTAACTACCCAAGTATGAATCCCTCTTTTGGGTAATTGGCATATCAATTGCTCCTGCTTGGGATTGTTTCTGCCCAACACTTTACATTATTTATCAATGCCAAATAAAAAATATCATTTTCATTAAGTAACTGTTCTTTGAGGTGCTGCTCACAGCACATTAACATAAGGGTGAATTTTAGATTTAGAACTCATAAATGCCAACAAGCGATGACCTAGTTAAGCAAGCCATCTCCCCCCATGAATGAAAAACTATTCAATAACCATAAATGCAGCACAGCAGATAAGCTCCCATAAATGAAATCATTCTTAAGAGAGACAATTGGATGGAAAGATGTTCAAAGCTTTTGTTGTAAAAAAAAAAGGGGGGGGGGGGTTTCAAGGCATTTGAATACTCGCCAGGGGAAAGCAATCAGCTTTCAGGTAAAATGCATCATAGAATGCAACAAAAAGCTCCAGAATCAAGCTGTCACTGGTTTGTTTAATGAGAAAGGGGTCATTAGAGCCCCACATCCACACTACTGAAAGTGTAAAATAGTGTAGAATGCAGGAGCAATGATTTAGTGCAGGAGGGAGAAATGGAATAGTGCATGAAAGTGGTGGGATTGAATCTTGGCTCTGGGAGAGGCTGGAACCTGAGACCATTTGCTGCAGTGCTGGCACAGAGACAAAGTCTTCTTGAGCAACAAAAGACAAAGATACTGTAAGGACCAAAAATAACTGGGTGCATGTGCAGTTGGGGCAAATTTTGGATGACAAGATACAACAGGAGCAAAAACCCAACTGCCACTTTGGAAGAGCCAGGAGCAAAAGCTGGGTACTGCGCATGCCCTTTGCACATAGCACCAGCAAAAACGGGTGGGGCCAAACCAGCCAAGCCCCTGGTCAACCACTGGAAACACTCACCACTCCCACCCTCACCCCATGCAAGCAAGGGAACCTCTTACTTGTTCTCTCTCCCTGCTCTGCTGCAGCAGGGGCCCCAGTAAAACCTTGTCTGAATTTCTTGTCTGTCCTCTTTATCAATTTCTATTGATTAAGGAGGCCAAGAACTCTGATCCATATCAGCTATTCCATTTATTTTTTCTGTGACCTTTGCTAAAACACTTTCCCATTCTATATTTTAGTTCCTCACCTGTAAAATGGGACAATAACAATCCCTAAATTCAGGGCCTTATGTGAGGATTAAATAAGCTAATATGATTAATACAAAGTGCTTAGGACAGTAGGCACGTGTGTGGGTGTTCGCTGTTCCTGTCCTCACCCAGCGCTGTACACCAACTAACTTCTCTGTATCCCCTACTAATGGAGGCCTCCAAGGTAGGCAGCTGTTTTGGGTTTATAGTTATGTCCACGGCACCAGGGATGTTGTGGCCCAGAACTGATCCTCTATAAATATCTGTTAAATTCATGAATTTTGGAACCTTGAGAAAGGTAACACTTTAGGTTGCGTTAGGTATCAATAGTTTATTACAGAAAGGTGTCATATACATAGAAGCTTTCCTGAATTTCCCCACATGACCCTGGCCAAGTCACTTCCCTTCCAGAACTTATTTCTCATCAGCCTTGGATTACCCTGAAGATCTTCTTAGGTAAGTTAACAAACAAGCTATTTCATGCTAGAGTCTAGTGGTTCTCAAGGCTGGGGCATATTAGAATTACCTGACGCCTGTCTAAAACAGTACTGCTTCTAGCTACAGCAACATGCTGTACGGGTCCAACTGTATAGTATTTGGGAAAAAGTAAAAATACAGAAATAGTAAAAAAAAAAAAAAAAAAATCAGTGGTTTCCAGGGACTTGGGAGGAAAGAGGGATGAACAGGAACAACAGAGGATTTTCATGGCAGTGAAATCAATTGGTACGATAGTGCAATGGTGGGTACAACATACTCTGTGTTTGTCAAAACCCATAGAACTTTACAGAACAAACAGTGAAATCTACTGGAAACCATGGACTCTGGTTAATAATAAGGTCTCCATATCAGCTCTGCAATTAACAAATATACCACACTCATGCAAGATGTTAGTAATAGGGGAAATTGCATAGGGGCGCTGTGCTGTGCTAAGTCGCTTCGGTCATGTCCAACTCTTTGAGCCCGCTGGGCTCCTCTATCCATGGGAGTTTCCAGGCAAGATTACTGGAGTGGGTTGCCGTGCCCTTCTCCAGGGGATCTTCCTGACCCAGGGATCAAACCTGCATCTCTTACGTCTCCTGCTTTGGCAGGCAGATTCTTTACCCTAGCGCCACCTGGGAAACCCTTTAGCGCCACTATATGGTCTTTTTGGTGCTATGGACCGATTTCCTGGAAGACGGTTTTTCCACACACGGGGTGTGGTTTCGGGATGACTCAGGCACACTACACTTATTGTGCATCTTGGTGGTGCTCAGTCGCTCAGTTGTGTCTCATTCTTTGCTACTCCATGGACTGTAGCCTGCAAGGCTCCTCTGTCCATGGGATTTCCCAGGCAAGTAGCTTGCCATTTCCTTCTCCAGGGGATCTTCCCAACCCAGGAATCAAACTGGCATCTGCTGCATCTACTGCTCTGGCAAGCCGATTCTTTACCACTGAGCCACCTGAGAATCCCATTGTGCACTTGATTTTTAATCTAATGCTGCAGCTGATCTGACAGGAGGTTCCAGTCTGTGGCCTGGATGTTAGGGACCCTTGCTCTACAGGAACTCTGAATTTTCCCTGCAGTTCTTCTGTGAGCTCAAAACCACTCTCCAATTCAATCTACTAAATTTAAAAAATATTGATTTCCTCACACTGCTGCCAGAGATTGGTTTGGGGTGAAGCTTGGACCACTGTACATTAAAGATTCTCCCATCATTCTAATGCACGGTGATGCCGAGAACTACTTATCAGGAAGGAACGGTCTGCAGGGATTGATGATGCAGTGGAAGAGGGTATCTGGCTGTAGTGTAACCATCCCAGACACTCTGAGTCTAAACCGTAATGTGTCCTTACTTGTTCATTTCTCTTTTGAGTGGGTTGTGTATTACCCACAGCTGGGTGCAACCTAAACTCTGACCCGTCATTTCTCCAATTAGACTGGGAGTTCCTGAAAGGCAGTGTGGCACAAATTTGTTACTTGTGGTCCCTGCAGTTTCTGGCCAGTGCTCAGAGGGAGAAGGTCACAGTACTCACCTGGTGATTGGTTTGGTAGAGTTGGATGATGTAAAAGAGACACATGACTCTCTTTCAACATGTCTTGACATAGAATGAACAATGGACCCAATCACATCGGGGCTGATTTCCTCCACTGACCACCTCCCTCCTACTCATCAAGGATCCAAAATGTGACTGCAATTCTCCTTTTTTAAATTCACAAAACTCACTGAGCTTTTGTCTTTCGAATATGATTTCTTTCACATCTCCAGAGTGGCAAAGGGGAAAAACTCAGTCCCAGAGCTGTGCACATTTCCCTTATCTGGTATTTTCAGAAAAGCATGCCCCACATTAATTTGCAGGAGGAAATTGAAAAATGCATCCTTTTCAGCTCAAGGGATGATCTTCAGGAGTATAGGAGAATCTTTAACTAATTAGAGAGGGATGAGCATATTCGAAGGGGTCCTGAAGACAAAACACCCAGCCCAGCTCTGATGGAATCTTGCAGTGTGTAAATTGATAGTTGTTGGGATCAGCTGGGGAAAGAGATACTTGACCACCTTGACATTTCTGTAATTGAATGTAGAGTGAGATGGAGGCAGGGGATGATAGTGTAGAGTGTCCACGATGTTTTCTTGCCAATTGAGACAATTCAATATCTCTCCTGGCAACTGCAGGATCTGATGTGACTTTACCACTTTATAGACAAGTGAAGAGGACTGGTCTTTGAGAGACTCACATAGTCACCAAAAAAGAAAGATGCCCTCTACTACCCAAATAGGTCTGCTCAATGTGATGTGGCAGCCTAGATGGGAAGGAAGTTTGGGAGAGAATGGATACATGTATACATATGGCTGGGTCCCTTTGCTGTCCACCTGAAACTATCATGACATTGTTAACTGGCTATATTCCAATACAAAATAAAAACTTTAAAAAAAGAGCGAAAGAAAAATACCCTGTCTCTGGAAATGCAAATCTGTTTCAAGTGCTATCCAGACAAATACGTGGGGTACACAGTTCAGCTCCAGGAAGCTGCCTCAACCTTCTCTTTGGATGAAATGAGATAGAAACACACCCACATGACTGAGATCTCTTCAGCCCAGACACAGGCAGGGGATAGGGAGGATAGGAGCCCTGTATTTCTGGCCAGGGGAGAAGTGATCCGTTCAACCTCACCCACTGGAGAGCAGAAATATAAAATAAGGCACTGAGGACATAGAGCTTGGCTGCCTGCACCATTTGGAGAAGTAAGATTCCAACTCTAGTCTATGGTTTCTCTGGCAGAGTGCACCGATGGTAAAAATGGTTGCATAAATGAATCAATCGACGTGTGCATCAGAATTGTGTTCAAGGTGAAAAGTTTCTTTGTTCTGGGTGAAGCATAGTGTTCAACTACCAGCAGATAACCTGAAAAATAAGAAAATCTGCATCTACATTTATTGATATGCTTATTAACAACTGATGAATCTAATTTATTCATCCTTTTGATCCACACTTTACAGAAGGGCAAGCCTGCATTTAGAGACCAGGCCATGGGTCACAAAAAATATATTTGTCAAATTTAAGGACAATAGTAGGAGGCAAAAAAAGAAGCAAAGAAAATGCTCAGAATAATAGAGATTTTTTTTTCAGACTGTCTTGTCCATGTAATAGGCTGATTAGGGTTTCCCAAGCACCTCAGAAGGTGTAAAATATTGATAATTATGAAGTGAGTGATCTTTAAGTGTTATATGAAGCTTCCTTGGGGCACTTCTATTCTCTATCTTTGAATTTTCTTTCACCCAGTTTTGCAAGGAGATCAAACCAGTCAATCCTAAAGAAAATCAACCCTGAATATTCATTGGAAGGACTGATGCTGAAGCTCCCATATTTTGGCCACCTGATGTGAAAAGCTGACCCACTGGAAAAGACCCTGACACTGAGAAAGATTGAAGGCAAGAGGAGAAGGGAGTGGCAGAGGATGAGATGGTTAGACAGCATCACTGACTTAACAGACATGAGTTTGAGCGAATTCTGGGAGATGGTGAAGGGCAGGGAAGCCTGGCGTGATGCAGTCCAAGGGGTTGCAGAGTCAGGCACGACTGAGAGACTAAACAAGTTCTTCTAACCGTGGTTGATTTAGAGGTTCTTACCCACATGTATGTGCACACACATAACCATACATGTATGCAAATTGGTTTTATAAAAGATATTTTTCAATGTGGACCATGTTTTAAAATACGACCAATCTAGATAGCATATTCAAAAGCAGAGACATTACTTTGCCAACAAAGGTCTGTCTAGTCAAGGCTATGGTTTTTCCAGTGGTCATGTATGGATGTGAGAGTTGGACTGTGAAGAAAGCTGAGTGCCGAAGAATTGATGCTTTTGAACTGTGGTGTTGGAGAAGACTCTTGAGAGTCCCTTGGACTGCAGGAAGATCCAACCAGTCTATTCTAAAGGAGAGCAGCTCTGGGTGTTCTTTGGAAGGAATGATGCTAAAGCTGAAACTCCAGTACTTTGGCCACCTCATGCGAAGAGTTGACTCATTGGAAAAGACTCTGATGCTGGGAGGGATTGGGAGCAGGAGGAGAAGGGGACGCCAGAGGATGAGATGGCTGGATGGCATCACTGACTCGATGGACGTGAGTCTGAGTGAACTCCGGGAGATGGTGATGGACAGGGAGGCCTGGCATGCTGCGATTCATGGGGTCGCAAAGAGTCGGACATGCTGTGATGTATGTCAGAGAGTGTTTTGCCTATGTTCTCCTCTAGGAGTTTTATAGTTTCTGGTCTTATGTTTAGATCTTTAATCCATTTTGAGTTTATTTTTGTGTATGGTGTTAGAAAGTGGTCTAGTTTCATTCTTTTACAAGTGGTTGACCAGATTTCCCAGCACCACTTTTTAAAGAGATTGTCTTTAATCCATTGTATATTCTTGCCTCCTTTGTCAAAGAACCCTCTTACACTGTTGGTGGGAATGCAAACTAGTACAGCCACTATGGAGAACAGTGTAGAGATTCCTTAAAAAACTAGAAATAGAACTGCCTTATGATCCAGCAATCCCACTGCTGGGCATACACACTGAGGAAACCAGAAGGGAAAGAGACACGTGTACCCCAGTGTTCATCGCAGCACTGTTTATAATAGCCAGGACATGGAAGCAACCTAGATGTCCATCAGCAGATGAATGGATAAGAAAGCTGTGGTACATATACACAATGGAGTATTACTCAGCCATTAAAAAGAATACATTTGAATCAGTTCTAATGAGGTGGATGAAACTGGAGCCTATTATACAGAGTGAAGTAAGCCAGAAGGAAAAACATCAATGCAGTATACTAATGCATATATATGGAATTTAGAAAGATGGTAACAATAACCCGGTGTACGAAACAGCAAAAGAGACACTGATGTATAGAACAGTCTTATGGACTCTGTGGGAGAGGGAGAGGGTGGGATGATTTGGGAGAATGACATTGAAACACATAAAATATCATGTAAGAAACGAGTTGCCAGTCCAGGTTCGATGCACGATACTGGATGCTTGGGGCTAGTGCACTGGGACGACCCAGAGGGATGGTATGGGGAGGGAGGAGGGAGGAGGGTTCAGGATGGGGAACACATGTATACCTGTGGCGGATTCATTTTGATATTTGGCAAAACTAATACAATTATGTAAAGTTTAAAAATAAAATAAAATTTAAAAAAATAAATAAATAAATAAATAAAATAAAATTTAAAAAATTAAAAAAAAAAAAAGAGTCGGACATGACTGAGCAACTGAACTGAACTGAACTGATGTTTTAAAAAATCTTTATGTGTGTGAGTATATTGTTTAGATGCAAAATAATGGGCGTGTGTTATAGAAAATTTGGAAAACTTAAACAAAAATGAAAAGGAAATTATGATGTTCTATGACCTTCTCATTCATAAATGGGAATATCCTCATGGGAGGGGGTGGCACGCTCCCACTCTGAAACCATAGCCTGGATGTTAATTCCACTTCTCCATGCCATTTGACAATTAAATTATAAAATGTATGTAAAAATTAGCTGCCCTTGGCACATAGCAAATGCTCACTTAGTAGTATCTTTGGAAACACATCAAGGCACCCACATAAAAAGATGTTCATTATGGAATTAGAGTGAAATTTTAGAAATGATCAAATATTCACCAATTAAATGATTAAATAATCTTAACAACATAACAGTTGTATAGTAATACTCCCAGAAATTCCACTGTCTTGCCATATTTGACTTTCTTTCTGCCTCTACCTGTAAACTGTCTGATATAGTATTAATTGGGGGAATTCAAAGAGAAAAATATTAAATCTTGGTTCTTGATACATGATAGATGTTCAGTACCTATTTGCTCCTACCATCTGCACCAATAATTTATTGACCCAGCAATTTTCTCTTGGTTCCTTCCCTAGTGAAGTCTGTACATAAAAGACTGACTTGAAGGCTTTTTCCATTTATATTAATGAACTAAAAAGGAAACACCATACCTCCCATCACTCTCATTTTTAAATAACATTCTGGGAAGGTGGTAAATGAAACTCCATCAAGGGCATAAAATAAAATCTGACAAAAATTTCGGTCAATAGTGTGTATCTGCTTATCCCAGATTCCTAATTTATCCCTCTCTGCCACCTTCCCCTTTGATAACTATTAGTTTGTTTTCTATGTCTGTGAGTCTATTTCTGTTTTGTCAATAAATTTATTTGTATAATTTTTTTAAGATCCCACATATAAGTGATGTGGGATAAACAGATACATACTGCTATATATAAAATAGATAAGCAGCAAGCATCTACCGTATAGCATAGGGAACTATGCTCAATATCTTGCAAAAAGTATATAATGGAAAAGAATTCGAAAGTATACAGATATACAGATAGGTAAAATCAATGATACTTCAATTTAAAACACATTTAAAAAAAAATTCAGGTCAAGTCTTTGACTTACAATACAGATATACAGATAAGTAAAATCAATGATACTTCAATTTAAAACACATTTTAAAAAAAAATTCAGGTCAAGTCTTTGACTTACTTCTAAGCCATTAGCTCTGTTAGGACAGCTATTGCAATTGCAGAGTTACCCCATTTTCATTCAGCTGCATCTGAATAAAATGTAAATATATTTTAGAAGAGACCAAGAAGTGTAACCAATACTTGCTGTATCTTCACTGGATTCACACAATTCAGGACAAAAGATACACCAGACAAGGACCCTGGTCATTACTCCACACCCTTTCCCATGGATTGGGACTATTCTGGGTAGGAGTTGTTGCTGTTTGGTTGCTTCAGTCATGTCCAACTCTTTGCAACCCCATGGACTGTAGCTCACCAGGCTCCTCTCTCCATGGGATTCTCTAGGCAAGAACACTGGAGTGGGTTTCCATGTCCTCCTCCAGGGGATCTTCCCAGCCCAGGGATCGAACGCACATCTCCTGCTTGGCAAATGGATTCTTTACCACTGGAACCACCTGAGAAGCTCTGTATTGGATTAGTTCAAAACAAAATGTATTTAAACTTTGTTTGGAGTCAGAGTATTTTTTTCCTACTGAAAAAAAGAAATAGACTGGGGTTGGATAAACAGCCCCCACCCAGCCTCCTATTTTGCCTGGTGGTGTCCACCCTCTGTAACGAGAGCACCCTGAGAGCAGGCATCTCTGTGGTTGGTTCCCCACCCACAGCTTAACAGGCAGTCGAGACTCTCACCTCTGTGCAACAAGCAAAGGAAAAAAACACCTGTACTGTTGCCAACCTGAGAGTTAGTTGAAAGTGTGAGGAGAGCCAAGAATTACAGCCAGCAGAGACATCATATGTTCCCAGTTCTTATCTTGTAACCTGGTGTTCAAGAAGCCCCACAAGCCTTCCCAAAAAGAAAAGGAAATGCAAGTTTCATAAGAACATCACCTGATTCAAAAAAATCCACAATGGTGCTCATGTCAATGTTGCCTCTTCAGGAGAGAGTTTTCTCTTGGTTTCTTGTCTGTTTCTGGTATTAGAGTCTTCATACCTTTTGCCCTTCATTTCAGTAGAGAGAGAGAGAGAACAAAAGAGAGAGAGAGAGAGCTAAGGAGAAGAAAAAGGAGGAGGAAGAAAGAGAGAAAGAATGAAGGAGAAACAAATACAGTAAGTTCCCTACATATAAACCTTCAAGTTGCAAACTTTCAAACATGTGAATGTGCCCCTGAAGGCCAACTGTACTGTACATTTCAAGGTCCTGTACTGTGAGGTTTAAAAAGCTTTCTTTATGTTTTATGTTTGTTTATTTTTCATGCATTACTTGTGTGAAAGTATTATAAATATTTTACAGTACATTACTATATAACTGATTGTGTTAGTTGTGTACTTAGGCTAACTGTTGAACTTATGAACAAATTGGACTTGGCAATGTGCTCTCAGAATGGGACTTGTTTGTGTGTATAAGGACTTACTGAATATCTTTTTAAAAACAAGAAGAAAAAACTAAGAAACAAATTTGGTCTAATGGTGTTGAATTTTTCTTTGAGTGTATTTTCACTTAAAAATAAAACTAGAGTGGGAGGGTGGTTCAGGGCTGACACGCTTCTAACTATTGTGAGTTAAGTGTTAAGCTTCTAATCTAATGTCTGTGTGTCAGCAGCGATTAACTCATGATAAAATGAAAAATGCCAAGAAAACAGAGATGGCAGAACAAAGAGGAGCAATTTTAGGAGAGATACCGCTGGTGGTGGTGGACTGTTCTAATTCCAAATAGATCAGTATTGATCCCCTGAGAAGCTGACATTTGAAAACAAAGCTAAAGTAATAAAGAAGGGAGCCTGGTGTCTGAGGGGTGGATGGTTCCTGGCGCAGAGACCAGCCGATGCCCAGTCTTCAGCATGACCCAGGACTTTGTATCTGAAGAGTCTTTGTGCTGTTGGCCTTGGCAGGGGTACCGGAAGCCAAAGGTAGAGCAAGCTAGGTTCTCCCTGCTCACGATCCAGGTCCTCGCCCCAGCGCGCGGGGAATGGCAAGTGATGGAGGCGGTTCCAGGCATGAGGGCGTCACCAAGGACCCTGCCACGTGCTCCTCTCCGCCCCTCGTGCAGCTCACCTGATGAATGCCATAAATTTAAAAAGCATCTTCCCTGCTTCAAGTGAATAGAGATTCTCATTTATTCCACCTCACACTGAATTTTGTATCATGGGTGGGGAGAGGAGGAGAGCGGCCCCGTCAGTGAGTTCCTTCCATCTGTTCAACATCCATCTCTGGGCCAGGGAGCAACATCCGTGTCACTTGGGGAAACAGGAGCTCCACTGCCCTGGCATCTGGAGAAAAGACACCACCAAGACGAAGGTTCTGGAACATCTTTAATTTCCCAGCGTTCGCTACTTAATCAGCATCCAGGTCTCACCGCCAAGATTGATGAATTGCAGAGAAAGCTCACGGCTCCTGGGCTTTCGCTGCCCTGTGTGCGCTGGCAGCTGCCCCCGGCTCCTACCTGTGACCTGTGCAAAGGTTTTCTGAAATGGCCAAAAACAAATTTTCTCCAACCATTTTACTTTCTTCTCCAAGTTGGTCAACAATGTCAATCAAGTCTGTGCACTCAGTTAGGAGCGTGAAGGCATCTGAAAACCAGACTACTTTTCTTGGAGGCCGAATGTTGCTGTGCATCCGAGGGATAAATAACCCCTGTGACTGTGTCCGGTGGGGAAGAGGGGGCCAAAGAGAAAGATGAGAAGTGAGCTGGGGTTGGGTATCAGAAGACCCTCAATGACCACTCCTGGGATTCTTTTTTAAGACTTTATTTTTTAGAGAAGTTTTAGGTTCACAGCAAAATTTCCAGGAAAGTAGGGAGATTTCCCATATCCTCCCTGCCTCCCTCCCCCACTTAAGGGTTCCTCAGCAGATGGTACATTTGTTATAACCAATGATCCACATTGATACATTAGTATCACCCAAAGTCCACAGTTAACAATAAAGTTCACTTTTAATGTTCATTCTGTGGATTTGGACAAATATATTGGGCTTCCCCACACTGCTCAATCAGTAAAGCATCTGCCTACCATGCGGGAGAGGCCTGGGTTCAGTTCCTGGGTTGAAAAGTTCCCCTGGAGAAGGAAAGAGCAAAACACTCCAGTATTCTTGCCTGGAGAATCCCATCGACAGAGGAGCCTGGTGGGGAACAGTTCATGGGATTGCAAGAGTCCAACAGGACTCAGTTCAGTTCAGTGGCTCAGTCATGTTTGACTCTTTGCGACCCCATGGACTGCAGCACGCCAGGCCTCCCTGTCCATCACCAATTCCCAGAGTTTACTCAAACTCATGTCCATTGAGTCAGTGATGCATTCTCTCATCCCCTTCTCTTCCTGCATTCAATCTTTCCCAGCATCAGGGTCTTTTCAAATGAGTCAGCTTTTCGCATCAGGTGGCCAAAGTGTTGGAATTTCAGCTTCAACATCAGTCCTTCCAATGAATATTCAGGACTGATTTCCTTTAGGATGGACGGGTTGGATCTCCTTGGAGTCCAAGGGACTCTCAAGAGTCTTCTCCAACACCACAGTTCAAAAGCATCAGTTCTTCAGCACTCAGCTTTCTTTAATAGTCCAACTCTCACATCCAAACATGACTACTGGAAAAACCATAGCTTTGACTAGACGGACCTTTGTTGGCAAAGTAATGTCTCTGCTTTTTAATATGCTGTCTAGGTTGGTCATAACTTTCTTTCCAAGGAGTAAGCGTCTTTTAATTTCATGTCTGCAGTCACCATCTGCAGTGATTTTTAGAGCCCCAAAAAGTAAAATTTGCCACTGTTTCCACTGTTTCCCTATCTATTTGCCATGAAGTGATGTGACCAGATGCCATGATCTTAGTTTTCTGAATGTTGAACTTTAAGCAAACCTTCTCACTCTTCTCTTTCACTTTCATCAAGAGGCTCTTTAGTTCCTCTTCACTTTCTGCCATAAGGGTGATGTCATCTGCATATCTGAGGTTATTGGTATTTCTCCTGGCAATCTTGATTCCACCTTGTGCTTCATCTAGCCCAGCGTTTCTCATGACGTACCCTGCATATAAGTTAAATAAGCAGGGTGACAATATACAGCCTTGACGTACTCCTTTTCCTATTTGGAACCGGTCTGTTGTTCCATGTATATGTGTATATATATATATATATATATATATATATATATATTTATATATATATATATATATATTTATAATGATATATTGGGTATTCCTAGGTGCCTCAGTGAGGAAAGAATCCTGCTGCCAATTCAGGAGACGAGGGTTTGATCCCTGGGTGGGAAAGATCCCCTGGAGGAGGGCAGGACAACCCACTCCAGTATTCTGGCCTGGGAAATCCCATGGACAGAGGAGCCTGGGTGAGAGAGTCAATTCTAGGCAGACTGATACGAAGTCCAGGGGTCCCCAAGGAGAGAGGGGTCTGGAGTTCTCAAGGAGGAAGAAAGGACAAATTTTTTTGTCCCTCTACATTCCATAGGATTATATAACAATAATGTATCTTGTTTGAGGACAGTCTCTGGAAAAAACCTTCTGGCTAATCCTGTTATCTTAAGGTGAAAATTATGGGAGTAGGTCTAGTGAGGTCTTTACAACCTCCAGACATTCTTTTGATTCACTGTAATGACTAATTAGAGAGTATATAACTCCATGGCTAACACTAGCAAGGGGGTACTCTTTCTGCCCGCTTCTGATGCCTATGTCAGAAGCTTTCTCTATCTCCTTCAAACTTTAATAAAACTTTATTACACAAAAGCTCTGAGCGATCAAGCCTCATCTCTGGCCCCGGATTGAATTCTCCTCCGGAGGCCAAGAATCCTGGTGCCTTTGTGTGGTTCAGCAACAACCTTTCATGGGGAGCTACAGTCCATGGGGTCTCAAAGAATCAAACACAATTTAGTGACTAAACCGCCACCACCACCATATACTAGTTTGCATCTGCTAATCTCAGACTCCCAAACCATCCCTCCCCCACCCCATTGCTTCTCTATTTTATACATAAGTAGTTTGCATCTCTCAATCCCATAGTTTAGGAGAGAGGAAAGGGCAATTTTTAAAAATGTAGATCAACCTCCCCCACAAAAGGTAACATTGCTCTTTTGTTCAGCATCTTGCCAATGGTGTTTCATCCCTTAGAAGCCAGATGCACTGTCCTTTCAGTAACCTAGAGGACCCTGGGTGCTGTGGCCCATCTGCCTCCCTGGGTCCATTGCCCACTGTCCCTCCTCCATCCCCTGTACTCCAGTCACTCGGGCCACAAGGCTCCTCGGCTACACGTGATGCCTGCATCTCAAACCATCCCCACCTCAGCCTTTGCACTTGCTGTTCTCTCTGCCTGGCACTTTCTTCCCCCAGTTCTCCTTCTCCCCTCCCCACTTCTCTCAGTTTCTTACATCCTCCTCCCTTTCTCTCCAAGGATACACATATCCCTTGAAAAAATGGTCCCATTGTTCGGTCTCAGAAATAAACAAAGAAACAAGCACTGTTGGCTCCCTTTCTCCCTCAGCCCCAAGGACATTATTTGGCTGAACTCCCAGACAATAATGAAGACAGGGAGGTATTTAAGCTTTAGAGTCATTTCTCTGAGGGTGAAAGTATTGGAACAGAGAACTGGAATTTGGCTAAATGCTCCACTGTGTTAAATAAAAATTAATAAGGAGTTTTATTGGACCCTTAGGGAGAATATGGCAAGTGGAATATTTCAAATGGTTTTAATTGAGGTTGATATAGGAGACACTTACAAGATAGGCAAAGGCCAGTCAGAAGCTGTCCCGGTGTTGAGAAGCAGAGAAAACTTTTGAATTTAAGATCTCAGCTGTCTTCCTTTTTCAGTGTCTGGCACTGAGTCCATTGCTTCTTTTTGCTGAGCCTCAGTTTCCTCATCTGTACAATGGAGAGACCAATACAGCATTCTCATAATTGTATTCCAATAATTAAGTGAAATAATATTGCAAATGTCTTAGTACCTTGTTTGGTATGTGGTAGACCTTAGGTAAATAATTATTATTAGCAATAGCCATATTATTTCTATTGCTACCACAACGATTATTATTATTGACAAAGATCACATGGTAAATATTTGCCTTGTCTGGGCTTTTAATTCAGATTTCCTTATTATCAGCCTTTGATTTTTTTCCCTGCTATACAGGTAAAAATCAAATAAAATCAGCTTTCTTTGGGTCTCTATCACGGATTTATAAACCATCTTGTTTATTATATAACTAAGAGCAAGAATTAAGAAATGAATCAATTGAGCAGACAGTAAGAAAGCAAAACTGGGGACTTCCTTAGCGGTCCAGTGATTAGGACTTGGCGTTGTCACTGCTGAGGGCATGGGTTCAATCCCTGGTCATGGACCTAAAATCCCAAAGGCTGAGTGGCACAGGCAAGAAAGAAAGCAAAACAGCTACCAAGTTCTGCCCTCTGTATGGCAGTAACCTGGATTTTAGCATTTGGAGGGCAGCATCATTTCAGAGTTGTTGATGGAGAGTCTCAGGAAGTTTTAACCCCTTGGGGGTCTGCCAGAGTTGCTCTAAGTGAGTTGACCAATCCTTTACGTTTGGGAGGTGCTTTTCTATTCGCATCTCTCTGGGGAACCATCTGAACCCATGTAGATGATCCCACAGAGGGGAGTGGATTTAGCTGATAAAAGCTGCAATGGGAGCAGGTTAAGAATGAACAACTCAGCACTAAGCACTGATGACTGGAAATTGATGGAAGGGGCATCTGTGCCCTCGGGATGATGAAGCCGCTGTTCATCAGTGACATTCATCAGGAACACTGATGAATGTTCCTACAGCATTGCACTTACAGGAAACTTTCTGGAACAGAGAGAAAAGGCAACTCTTTTTTTTAATGTATCTTTTTTAAAATTGAAGTGAAGACATTTTCCAATGTTGAGTTAATTTCTGCTCTACATCAAAGTGATTCAGATATATCTACTGGGCTTCCCAAGTGGTGTTTGTGGTAAAGAATCTGCCTGCTAATGCAGGAGACATAAGAGACCTGGGTTCAGTCCCTGGGTCAGGAAGATCCCCTGGAGGAGGGCATGGCAACCCCCTCCAGTATTCTTGCCTGGAGAATCCCATGGACAGAGGAGCCTGGCGGGCTACAGTCCATGGGGTCGCAAAGATTCAGACACAACTGAAGTGACCTAGCAGCATCCTGTCTTTTCTATTATGATTTATCACATGATATTGAATACAGTTTCCCATGCTATACAGTAGGACCTTGCTCTTTATTGGTTCTGTATATACTAGTTTGCATCTGCTAATCCCAAATTCCCTATCCCTCCCTCAGCCCCCTGCTCCTTGGAAACTACGTCTCTTTTCTATGTCCAAGGGTCTGTTTCTATTTCTATAGACAGGTTTGCCTGGATCATATTTTAGATTACACATATAAGTGATATCATATATTTGTCTTTCTGACTGGCTTCAATTAGTATGATAATCTCTAGGCCCATCCATTTTGCTGTAGATTGCATTATTTCATTTTTTTTCATGGCTGAGTAGTATTCCATTGTGTGTATATATACCACATCTTCTTTATTCATCTGTCAGGGAACATTTAGGTTTATCTCATGTCTTGGCTATTGGGAATAGTGTTGCTATGAACATGAATGTGAACGTGAAAGTCACTCAGTTGTGTCCAACTCTTTGTGACCCCATGGACTATACAGTCCATGGAATTCTCTAGACCAGAATACTGGGGTGGGTAGCCTTTCCCTTCTCCAGGGGATCTTCCCAACCCAGGGATCGAACCCAGGTCTCTCACATTGCAGGTGGATTCTTTACCAGCTGAGTCACAAAGGAAGCCCAAGGATACTGGAGTGGGTAGCCTATCCCTTCTCCAGTGGGTCTTCCTGACCTAAGAATTGAACTGGGGTCTCCTGCATTGCAGGCGGATTCTTTACCAACTGAGCTACCAGGGAAGCCCTGATGAACATAGGGATGCATATATCTTTTTGAATGACAGTTCTGTCTGGATATATGCTCAGGAGTGGGAATGCTGGATCATACGCAAATTCTATTTTTAGGTTTTGGAGGAGCCTCCATACAGTTTCCCATAGTGGCTGCACCAACTTACATTTCCTCCAAGGGGGGAAGTGGGTTCCCAAGAAAGGGGAATTCTTATAAAAATGTGACAAGAAGGACAACAGCACTGAGAATACATATTACCCATTTGCAGGGTGTTCCTCTATGTACTTATATGTCTCTAATTCTAAAATTGTATGTAGAAGACAACTCGTGATTCAATCATGATCACGTTTGGAGTTTCCCCCTGCGTTTTCATGGTTTTGTACATCCCTACTGCGGTCTGCTTGGTTCTTTCTACAGATACACGTATGAGAGCTTGGGCACAAGTGGTGAGTGTTATTCTGACTTTCCCAAAGAGATGTGCGTTTGTTCTCAGACCTGAAAACAAACACAGCCATCAGGAAAGCATCATCTCTGGCTTAGTTTTCCTTCCCTTCTCTGTCCTCACCGAAGTAACACAGGAGGAGGAAGGGAGAGAAAACCTCAGTAACCTTATTTAACTGGGAGAACCATTGGGAATATGAAGGCGAGTTTCACCCTACATCTTACCCTGGTGCTTGAAAAATATATAATGCTTGGATTTCCCTGGTGGTTCAATGGCTAAGAATCTGCCTGCCAATGCAGGAGATACTGGTTTGATCCCTGGTCCAGGAATATTTCACATGCCACAGAGCAACTAAGCCCCTGCACCACAACTCCTGCCTGCCTTGGAGCCCCTTCTCTGCAGCGAGAGAAGCAACTGCAATAAGAAACCTGCGCACCACAACTACAGAGCACCTCCTGCTCATCACAGCTAAGGCGAGCCTGCATGCAGCACAGCCAAAAATAAATATACAATAAATTAATTTTAAAAATTAAAGCTGCCTTCCCCCAAAAGAAAAAAAAAGAAAGAAAAAGATGTAATGCTCACCAAAGAACCTCACACGACAGCAGTCTCTTTTGAAGTGGTCAGCAATTAAATTGAAGCCACAAAGACTTTGATTCTAGATGTTTTCCTGTCTCTTCCAAGAATTCTCACATCAGAATCCCTTCTCAAATTCCCGGAAGACTCCTAAAGAAATGAACATCTGCCTTGTGAGTTTAGTCAACACATTCACATTTGTTGAATATCTATTCCCCCGATTAACTTACAGACTAGCTGGCTGCTCCTTGCGAGTGGAAGAATTGCCTAGAGGAATGGGGACGCTGAATGGATTGGTTTTGATGTGAACTGCAACTGAGAGAAAGTTCCAGAGAGCCTCAACTCGCTCCTTTGAGAGGTGCGAGGGTTTTGGCTTGCTGGGGAGATTTTGTTTGGGTTATTATGAGAGGGAGTTATGTTTCTAAGCAGCACTTTATTTATTTATTTTTGGCTGTGTTGGATCTTCGTTGCTGCACAGGCTTTTCTCTCGTTGCAGTGCACAGGCTTCTCATTGCGGTGGTTTCTCGTTGCAGAGCACAGGCTCTAGGGAGCATAAGCTTCAGTAGTTGTGGCGAGCAGACTTAGCTGCTCCGCAGCATGCAGGATCTTCCTGGATCAGGGATCAAATCTGTGTCCTCTGCATTGGCAGCTGTATTCTTTAACACTGAGCCACCATGGAAGCCCTTGATGTGAACAACTTTTAAAGTCTTTGTTGAATTTGTTCCAATATTGCTGCTGTTTTATGTTTTGATTTTTGGGGCTGCAAGGCATGTGGGATCTTAGTTCCCTGACCAGGGATCGAACCTGCACCCCCTGCATTGGAAGGCAAAGCCTTAACCACTGGACTGCCAGGGAACTCCCTAAGCCACCCTTTACAATGGAAGGGAAGAGGGTACTTGAAGGCTGTCACCCTGTAACTTCTCACTGGTGATTTCTGGTCTACAACTGACTCTCAAAACATCCACATTTGGTGGTGAAAGAACCTATCACTCCTGTTTCTGCGTTTAACCAGGTCCAGCCCACTGGTTGTAAACAGGTCCATCTAGCAAGGCTACTGTTAAAATTGCACAGCCATGATTGATATCTCAACTTTCCAAAAGTAAACTGAGGGATCCATTGGGTGGGCAGGTCTTGATATCTGGAAAAGGAATAGAAAATCTCTTTCATTCTGATGATGTATCTGGTCACTTACATTTATACCTCTAGCAGCATTTGAAAAGAATAAGAATGTCTTTCATGAAACAAAAGCTGGGAAACACTTTGTGACCCTTTCTCATATAAATAATTCACTGTTAATTGATTCCAGGGTCACTCCTGAAACTGGTGTGCTAAGTTGCAGTACAGGGTGATGCCCAGCAGAAAGTGATAATGGCATGGATATTTATTCCCATTCACCCTTACAGGTTACAAGGAAGAGGTGACCCAGGGTCCTTTCAATTCATCTTGGAATAAATCCTAGATGGATATTTAAAGGAGCGGTGTGTACTGTGCCCTCTATTTTCCAGATAAAGATGAAGAATCTATCATTTTAGTTTAACAAGGACTTATTTATTCTATATTCTGTTTTCATTAGAAGCTAACATCTGCTTGGCTAAAACGCCTCACTCTGAGATGTGGTATCACCATTGAAGTGTCCAGCGGACAAAAGAGTGTGATTAAAGGGTCACATGACCCAGGCCTCAGGCCGATATAGGGATTTCAAGATGGGCATTTGTCATGATCTCAAAAGCAGTCCATGGATGGAGGAGACTGGTAGGCTGCAGTCCATGGGGTCGCTAAGAGTCAGACACGACTGAGCGACTTCAATTTCACTTTTAACTTTTCACTTTGATGCATTGGAGAAGGAAATGGCAACCCACTCCAGTGTTCTTGCCTGGAGAATCCCAGGGACGGGGGAGCCTGGTGGGCTGCCGTCTATGGGGTCGCACAGTCGGACACGACTGAAGTGACTTAGCAGCAGCAGCAGCAGCAAAAGCAGTCATTATGCATGAGTGCATAATCAATGTAATTGTAAGTATTAAAATACAACACAATTTGTCTATGCTTTTTTCATCTTTCAATATACAAATGGGAATAAATTATGCCTGGCCCTAGCTATTTCTCAACCACCAGAAGACCTGTGTTCTCTATTGCTCATCTCCTCCACTCCACTCCTCTCCCCCAAATCAATTGACATGCTTTTTAAAATTTATTTATTTATTTATTTGGCTGCACCTGATCTTAGTCACAGCACTTGGGATCTTTAGTTGTAGCATTCAAACTTGTAGATGCAGCATGCAGGATCTAGCTCCCTGACCAGGGATTGAACCTGGGCACCTGCATTGGGAGTGGGGAGGCTTAGCCACTGGACCACCAGGAAAGTCCCTGACATCCTTAATAAGCAACCCACTCCAGTGTTCTTGCCTGGAGAATCCCAGGGACGGGGGAGCCTGGTGGACTGCTGTCTATGGGGTCTCACCAAGTCAGACACGACTGAAGTGACTTAGCAGCAGCAGACTTATGATAAGATTAAGGAAGCAATTAATCATAACTTACTTTTTATTGAATCCCAATCTTTGGTCTCTGATTGTCAACTCAATGAGGGCTGCATTTCAATTATTTTATTTTATTGTAGTAGCCCAATGAATAAAAAGAAAAATGGCCCCTGACATCTTGGATAGACCTTGCTGTTCTCTTATAAAACACAGATACATTCACAGGTCATGGACATTCAGAGAAACCCACTCTGTTACCAGGGTGGATTGTGACAAGACCACACCTTAATCTTATCCAAACGCAGACAAACACAAACCCCTGCCAATCCACAGATCAGAAATATCTTCCTCTCCTGAATGACGCCAAGTCCCAGTGCATGACTTTCTCTGGTCATTTCCCCATCTGATACTCTCAGCTACTGAGGTTTACTTAATGTGAGCAGACTGAATCTCTATCCCTGTTTATTGTTCTCTGGATTTTTATTACTTTTCTTCCCTCTGAGATTGACCATAGCAACCTCTTGCTTTATATGGTCCAGTCACACTGACTGTCCTCTGATCTTACAATGTGCCTGCTCATTCCTGCCTTGAAAATCCCTTAGATATGAGATGACTTTAAAGCAAAATTGTTGTTGTTTAGTTGCTAAGTCATGTCCAAGTCTTTCTGTGACCCCCATGGACTATAGTCTGCCAGGCTCCTCTGTCCATGGGATTTCTCAGACAAGAATACTAGCGTGGGTTGCCATTTCCTTTTCCAGGGGGTCTTCCTCACTCAGGGGTTGAACCCTAGTTTCCTGCATTAGCAGGCAGGTTCTTTACCACTGAGCCACCATGGAAGCCCCTTAAAGCAAAATAGATGTATATAAAACATGAATCCAATAACCACTGCATGCTGTCTGCTTACGAGCGCTTGGAGGAATGTGCACTGATATGATAGCATCAGCTCATTTTCGGATAATACAAAAGCAGTCTCAGTTTTTCCCCACCTGTTCCGTTTAAGTGCTAGAAGTCCTAGGTCCCAAGACCCTGCTCAGTCTGAGTTAACTAGGACAGGTGACCACTCTACATGGAATCCTTACAACAGCCTTACTAGGTGGGAGTCAGGACTGTCCCATTTGACAGATGGGACTACTGAGCTTAGAGAGGTTAAATGAATTACTTAAGTGCCCCACCCTCAGTCAGCTAGTGATACAGCTTGGTCTTAATGTCCTTCTACCGTAATCTCCCCCAGGCAGGTTTTCTGAACTACTTGTTTGGAATCTACCTTGTGCGTGGATGTTTTAATTTATTTATTATTTTTGCTACACTGGATATTCCTTACTGTACAGGTGTTCTCTAGTTGTGGCAAGTGGGGGCTACACTCGACTTGTGGGGAACGGGCTTCTAATTGCAGTGACTTCTCTTGTGGAGCTTGGTAGCTCTAGAGTGGACTCAGTAGTTGTGGAGCATGGGTTTAGTTGTCCTGAGATATATGGAATCCTCCCAGACCAAGGTTTGAACCTGTGTCCCCTGCTTTGGCAGATTCTTAGCCACATTCTTGGATCATCAGGAAAGTGGAAGTCCCACATTAAAAAAAACAAGTGTCCCAGCTGGCTCTAACACATAACTCCCTAAGGGCCATTGCCATAGAGTTAAAAACACAGACTCCAGTTGACCTGCTTCAGATGGCATCCTGGGTACGTCCCCAGTGGGCTGCATAGCATCTCTGTACCTCAGTAGCCCTGTCTGTAAGAAAAGGATAACTATAGCACTTATCTCATAGGGCTGGTTAGAGAATTCAGTAAGTGGGCAATAAGTAGGCAAGTTTAAGGCTATCAGAGCAGTGCTTGGTAAACAGTAAGTGCCGGGCAAGTGCACGGCAATTACAAGATAATAATCTTTGAAATGAAAGAAAGTAATGTAGTACACAGATTCAAATCCCAGAGGACCTGTATTACTCATTTTCAGACCAAATATTATTAAAGCTTAAAACATGGTCATGGACTCAAATAGCAGTTGCTCCCTTGGCACTTCGGACAGGACGTTCACGCTGCCTTGAAGAAATTGAAGTCGGTGGCTTGTGCTGCTGCTCTCATTAATTTTAATACAGACACGACTACCTTCTCATCCAAACTGTGAAACATAGATTTTCATTTAGTTCCATGGGTTCCTGCAGGACTGAGGCAACACGCTGGAAAATATATCAATTAGGCTTATTTCCCAGGAAGAAATACGGAGCACCTGCAAATGATCCAGGGCAGAAGCCCCAGCTGTGAAGGTGACCTGAGGACTTGCAGAGCTTAATGAGAGATGCTGGGGGATGCAGAGCATCCCTTTCCTTACAAACACATGTTCTTGCTCGGAGGTGATGCGTGAACTCCAGAAAGGCTTCTTACAGGATTAGAGAAGGTGGTTTGAGAGGAGTCTAGTAACTTTCCCTCAAGTTATAAGTTGCTCCACACACCCCAGCTCCTTGAAATGGACAATGCATTCGGTATCTGTGGTGGACATGATGGATGCTTCTCTTGTCCTCCTTGTACGTGTGATAAGTCGCTTCAGGTGTGTCTGACTCTTTGAGATCCTATGGACCTGTAACCCACAAGGCTTCTCTGTCCATGGAATTCTCCAGGCAAGAATACTGGAGTGGGTTGCCATGCCCTCCTCCAGGGGATCTTCCCAACTCAGGGATAGAACCCATGTTTCTTACACCTCCTACATTGACAGGCAGATTCTTTACCACTAGCACCACCTGGGTAACCCCTGATCCTCTCTAAAGTGAAAGTGTTAGTCATTCAGTTGTGTCCAGTTCTTTGAGACTCCATGGACAATAGTCTGCCAGGCTCCTTTGTCCATAGATGTCTCCAGGCAAGAATACCGGAGTGGACTGCAATGCCCTTCTCCAGGGGATCTTCCCAATTCAGGGACTGAACTCAAGTCTCCCTCATTGTGGGCAGATTCTTTACCATATGAGCTACCTGGGAAGCCCTCCTTACTCACAATAAAAATTCACTTCATGCTTTTGTGTCTTTCTGTTTAATTTCCTCCCCAATGAAAATTTAAACTTAGATTTTTATGAAGGTTTGCTGAGCAGAGTTCACCTTGCTACCTCTTTTAAAACAGGCAGTAGTGGAGAATGTACTGAATGTATTGAAATAATTATGTTTTAAGAGAGACTTGACAAATCTGGCTATTAAAGATTTTGCTTTCTGTTCTTGTTGCATTTGGATTTTTAAAAAGATATTTTTGTTCTTACTCTTTTGGCTCCCCTCCCCCTGCCCTTGCCAGGGGAGAACTCTGAATGTCAAAGGGTAAGTGGCTTAGACATGGTTGGAGGCTGGGGAACAGAAAGGTTCCAAATTCAGGCATTTCTGGAAACATTTGTAGATTATTTCAAAGTGAGGTAGAAACACAAGAACCTTTTGATCTCATTTTTCTAGGGTGGGCTTCAGAGAGATAATCTGGTTCTGGTTGTGCATTGAAAGAGTATCTCTGGATTCCATGCCCTGGCAGGTGGTATGGGGTACAGAGAGGCTTCTCTGAAAAGGTCCCCTCCTACACTGTTGGTAGGAGTATAAGTTGGTACGGCCACTGTGGAAAGCAATATGTAAGTTCCTCAAAAATCTAAAACTAGAATTACTATATGATCCACCCATCCTACTCCTGGGCATATCCAGAAAAAACTCTAATTCAAAAAGATACATGTACCTCAATGTTCATGGCAGCACTATTCACGATAGGCAAGACGTGGAAGTAACCTAAGTGTCAATCAACAGATGAATGGATAAAAAAGATGTGCTGTGTGTATATATATATATATATATATATGTATATACATAGTAGAATATGTATATATATAGAAAGTGAAAGTGAAGTCACTCAGTTGTGTCCGACTCTGCGACCCCATGGACTGCAGTCTACCAGGCTCCTCTGTCCATGGGATTTTCCAGGCAATAGTCCTGGAGTGGATTGCCATTTCCTTCTCCAGGGGATCTTCCCAATCCAGGGATCGAACCTGGGTCTACCGCCTTGTAGACAGACGCTTTACCATCTGAGCCACCAGGGAAGTTGAATATTACTCAGCCATGAAAAAGAACAAAATAATGCCATTTGCAACAACATGAATGGGATTATAGATTATCATACTAAGTGAAACAAGTCAGAAAGAGAGAGACAAATACCATATGATATCGCTTGTATATGAAATCTAAAACGTGGCACAAATGAACCTACCTATGAAAAAGAAACAGACTCACAGACATAGAGAACAAACATGCTTGCCAAAGTGAAGGGGTAGGTGATGGCTGGATAGGTACTTTGGGATTAGCAGATTCAAGTAGAATTAGCAGATACATATAGAATGATAGCAGCGAGGACCTACTGTATAGCACAGGGGACTATCTTCCATATCCTGTGATAAGGCATTATGAAAAAGAATGTGTATATAGGTATAACTGAATCATTTTCTGTACAGCAGAAATTTACACAGTATTGCAAATCAACTATACTTGAATAAAAAAAAAACTGTTTTGTTTTTTTTTAATATGCTTCCCTGGAGGCATTGATTGTTTCTGCCTCTGGTGTCTCCACAAAGCACTGGTGTGGCTTTTCCCTTCTGCCCTTCACTCCCCTCCACATCCCTCTTTAAGGTAGAGGGCCATTGGTATTTTATTTAGAGAATCTCTGAAAACATGTGGCTAGAGAACCAATGAGGAAAGCATGAAGCTCCAGTTCCGATGTTCCACCTCTCTGGCTCTCCGACCCCTCTTCCAGACTAAAGCATGTCCCAAGCTGGGTTCTCATTCCTTACCCTCTCAAAGTATATCTCTTTCAGTCTGAAAGTGAGCATCTTCCATGGTGTCTTTTGTAAGGATAAATCCTGGGAAGTGTTAGCGTTATAATGAAGTAAGTCAGTTCTTCAAAAAGTAAGCAAGATTCTTTAAGGGGAGGTTTTCAAGAGGCATTAACATTAAAGTGTTTTGTGAATCTCTAAATGGGAGGGGTGAAATGTAAGGTTTTCCAAAGTTATTATCTTCCTGGACACATACTCCTGGACTGTTTCATAAGACATAAATACTTTCCTGTTCTTTAACTTTATTTTTATTTTTTTATCAACATTATCATTTAACACTCACACTGTTCATCAGGCTCTCAGTGTGTGCCAGACCCTGTTCTACATACCGGAGGTTAATCCAACCATCAACACATCAAATAAAGACTATTCTTCATGAGTTTACATGCTGGAGGGGGGAAATACATTCTGTAGGAGGGAATGAAAAGTGATTAGAAGAAAAATAAATCCAAGTAAACAAAGAGAGCTATAGAGATGGACATGGAATATTTTATATATTTTTCCTTTTATACATTTTAAAACTCTTGATGGTGGAAATAATAAAACTAGAGAAGAAAATGTTGTGAATGTTCATGGGCTTATTCACCATTTATCAACTTCTGAGTAATCTCATTTTCTTTTCTGGTGTATTTTAAAATACGTTACAAACACCAATCTACTTTCAATAACCAATGCCTTAGTGTATATATCTAATAAATAATGACTTTGGAGGCACAATTACAAAGCCATTATAACCCTTAACAACATTAAAGGGATTCTTTAATGTTGTCTAACATTCAGACAGTGTTTCTTAAATTTACTGATTGCCTTCAAATGTTCTTATAATAGCCAGTTTGCTTGAACTGGCATTAAAAAAAAAATGTTGCATTTAGTTGGCATCTCTCCTAAGAGTCTTGTAACCTGTAAGAAGTTCCCTTCCCTCTTTTTCTCTGGAGGCTTGATTAGATTGCATTGACGTCTTTTGGCAAGAATATTTCATTGGTTGTGTTTGCACTTCCTGCCACGTTGCACGTGCAGGCAAATGTTTTGGTTGGCCAGTGGGGTCCAGCGGTGCCATCTTTAACCATCTCACATTAAGTGGGCTCAGCATTGATGGTTCTGATCTAGATAAGTCTTTCCGAATGATGACTTTCTAATTCCAATATGTCTTCTTCACGATTAGCTGGAAATGTTTCTGTACAGAAGATACTTTCCCTGTTTTTCATTTTGTTTATCACCTGTAAATTAGGAATATGCATAGGACCAGTGTTGCAACTAATTCTGAGGATTACTTTCTGAATTCACTGCAAAGGCAAAAATCTGTTACAGTAAGAATTACTCCTGGAGGCCAACACAGTCTTAATGTCATTAAACTCATGACACTTAGAAACACAAAGTCAAGATGTAACACCAAACTTACTCTTTTCTCATTGGAGCTGAGGAACAAAGCTGTAGTGGGGGCAGAAATTCTGGAGATTTTTCCCTCTGTAAGAAAACATACTAAAATCTGAAGAGGTTAAATGTGTGTATGTATGTGTGTATGTACCCTCATGGGTTCCTGAAAGGATTACAAGAAATAGTGCTCTTGGGGCTTCCCTAGCCGTCCAGTGGTTAAGAATCTGTGTTCCCAATGCAGGGGGCCTGGGTTCCATCCCTGGTGAGGGAAATAGATCCCACATGCCACAGCTAAGACCCAATACAACCAATTGTTTTTTAAAAGTTGGAGAAAAAAAGAAAGAATGCACTTGTCCATGTTTAAAAGATATAAGCTCTCTTTACTGTTTGTCACCTGGCTCATCGCTCTTCAAAAGGTACCCCCAACTTTTTACAGGTGAGTTTCCTCATCCTCAGGCATAGCCTCATCTCTTCTAAGTTTCAGCATCTTTGACCTTACCTTCTGTCTTCTTTCCCTGCTCCAGTTCCAAGGATCAGTGGAAGTCCTCCCTAGAAAGGTGCCTGCCCCCCTACCCCAGCTGGCTGGGTATCACCAGCTCCTACAGCACTGCACGCATCCATGTGTTATCTCCGCTCCTAAACAGGCTGTGGCTTCTTTATGTCACGATGTCTTCCAGGTGTCTTGTGTAGCTCAGATATGAAAAATGAGTTCAAAATCCTGGTCCTCAGGCATAACTGATTGATTACCTCCTTGCCAAATTTGCATGAATTGATTCTCTTCCAGAGACTATTACTAACATTGGATAATACCTCTACTTTCTTTTCTCTTTTTTTGGCCCACATGGAACGTAGGATATTAGTTCCCTGACAAGGGGTCAAACCTATGCCCCCTGCATTGGAAGCACAGAGTCTTTTTTATTTTTTTAATAATTATATATTTATCTTTGGCTTATGCTGGATCTTCATTGCTTTCGGGGACTACTCTCCAGTTGCGGTGTGCGGGTTTCTCACTGCGATGACTTCTTTTCTTGTGGAGTATGGGCTTTAGGGCACACGGGCTTCAGTGGTTGCAGCGCACAGGCTCAGGCGTTGCAGCCTGTGGGCTCTGGAGCACAGGCTCAATAGTTGTGTTGTCGCATGGTCTTAGCTGCCCCTCGGCATGCGGGATCTTCCTGGCTCAGGGACCAAACCCATGTCTCCTGCATTGGCAAATGAATGCTTTACCACTGAGCCACCAGGAAAGCCCAGCACAGAGTCTTAACCACTGGACCATCAGGGAAGTTCCAATACCTATCCTGTCACTGTCTACTATCAAAGTAGACTATTATGGAGATAATCAGTCATTTTAGATGTATTTAATGTTTCTGTCATTATTTTGACGCTAATGATGATTAATATGCATTTTGTTTGCTATGAGATTATTTGTATGTGTTTTAGCATATCTGTGTGATGCCTAAAGGCTTTTAGAAAAAGGTTTTGGTTTTTGTTTTAGCTGCAGTGTAAGACTTGCAGGATCCTAGTTCCCAAATCAGGGATGGAACTCAACACTCTCTGCTGTGGAAGCATGGACTCCTAACCATTGGATCACCAGGGAAATCTCCAAACATCACATTTCAGTAAAAAGTCATCCTTGACCCACCTTTGATAGAATAGCAACTCTCCTCCTCACTTACCAGCACACTTTATCATACTTAATCTTTATTTTTCTTTAAAATTGATTGCTATTTGACATATATTTCCTTGCTCGCATTCCGTGAGAGCAACAGGGATTCTCTATACTGTGGTATTCCCAGGCAGCACTAGTGGTAAAGAATCTGCCTGCCAGTATAGGAGATGTGAGAGTCCAGGGTTCGATCCCTGGGTCAGGAAGATCCCCTGGAGAAGGGAATGGCAAGAGAAGGGAATGGCAACCCACTCTGGTATTCTCACCTGGAAAATCCCATGGACAGAGGAACCTGGCAAGCTACAGTCCATGGGGTCACAAAGAGTCAGACGTGACTGAGCAACTGAGCACAGTACCCTGGGATTCCTAACCCCTGGAACAGTGCCTGGCACTTGGCAGGAATTCAGATCAAGGTTGAATAAAGAAAAACACATGAAAAATATTTCTGAATGAAAAGGACATTATCTCCCACCTCTGGGAAAAGAGATTGCTTAGATGGTTAAGTAGCTAATTCTCAAGTGTAGTTTTCTTATGCATTCATTTCTTGAGATTGATACATTGATATATAGAGATAGTACATGGGCTGTGCAGAAAATAATATTATTGTAAATAATTGTTGAATGTGTCAAATAGCCCTTTCTGGTTAAACTAACAGGGGCAAATTTTCTGACTCACTGAGATAACTACAACAAAATAAAGAAAAAATTGATACAATGTGAGAGTACTTGAAGGGAAACTCAGAAAGCCTGTGAGTCTGTTTCTGTTTTGTAAATAAGCTTATTTGTATCATTTTTAGACTCCATCTATAAGTGATTTCATATGGTGTTTGTCTTTATCTGACTTATTTCACTTAATATGATCAACTCTAGGTTTCCCTAAAATTACTGTCACAAGGTAATTTTAGGGAAAGGATTAAAGAAATGAACCAGCTGGAAAAATCAACTACAGCCATTTATTTATTCTTGGCCTCACCACATGGCATGTGAGATTTTAATTCCCTAACCATGGGTCCAACCTGCTCCCCTTTCATTGGAAACAAGGAAACTTAACCACTGGTTCTCCAGGGAAGTTCCTACAAGCATTTTTAAAATTATTGTATGTTCCTGCTTACAAATCAAATTCCAGGAAGAGTTTTTGACTTATTTCAGACAGATCACAGTCTCACCACCTGTGGGAGTGGGAGTTATTCTCAACATTAACGAACCCACCAAGATTTGACATAATATTTCCCAGGCGAGAGAATCCTCTGAAGAGAAAAGCAAAATCTACTACATACTGTCCTCTCCCTAAAATCAATAGGTGACCACAATATTAAAAGACTTGTGAATCAAAACCAGGGTGATGACCTGTTTCTGTATTAAATAAGACCACACATATTTTCTTGTTCCTATATTAAATAATACTCAAAACAAGCACAAACGATCTTTCTTCTTGCTCCAAGGAATACTCGAGTCAGAATGAAACTGTAAACAAGCTAAAATATCCTGCTTACCATGATTTACAGTTTTCTCATCATGACTCTATTCAAAACTTTGGTCCTTGTGATCACAAATTCCAAACTAATCCCTACTCTTTTCCTGCCTTGTAAGACCTACCCAAAAATGACCCAGCCTAGGCCATAAAACTCTACCAAAATGATCCCTTGACTGTTTTTCCTTCTATACTAATATGGCTGTCAAAATGGTGGTCCCTGACTTCAGTGCGAATAATGGATATATCTGTATATATAATAATGTACATCAGATAGATAATGATGTACTCTTGATCAACTTAGCTTGGTTGATTAACAGGTTTTTCTAATGGCTATCTTATGAGGTTTGCTTCACATACAGAAGCTCAAAGGTACTAGACAAGAAAGCAAAGATGAATACTTTTAAGTAAAGTTATCTCTTCCTCAGTTTTATCAAAGTACAAGAGAATGTCTCAGCAGTAAATTCCTCAAAACATTCTTAGACCAGCTTCTGCACGCCACCTGTAAGCACCAAATCACACTCCTTTGCCAATTTTAAAACTCATGGAACAGACTCTTTTGCCCTGAGTGGAGCCTGAAAGTATTAAAGGACTCACCATGTAAAAGTATAGAGTGGAGAAAGTGGGGTTGTATCATTTGGACAAGTCTAGAATGGCTTCCCTTGGAAAAGGCAATGGCACCTCACTCCAGTACTCTTACCTGGAAAATCCCATGGATGGAGAAGCCTGGTAGGCTGCAGTCCATGGGGTCGCGAAGAGTCAGACACAACTGAAGCTTAGCAGCAGCAGCAGCAGAATGGCTTCCCTAGTGACTTAGAGGAAAAGAATCCACCTGCCAAGGCAGGAGACACAGGTTCAATTCCTGATTCAGGAAGATCCTCTGGAGAAGGAAATGGTGTCCCACTCCAATATTCTTGCCTGGGCAATCCCATGAACAGAAGAGCCTGGTAGGCCACAGTCCATGGGATTGCAAGGAGATGGACATGACTTAACAACAAACAACAAAAACAAAGAATGTTTGGGGCAAGTTACCATAAAGAATAATCTTAGAGTTTCAAAAAACTCACAATTGGTGTGCAGCGGACACACACTTTGGATGAGGAAGTCAAGTGCATCTGTGGGGTTGTCTATTAAAGACCTAGTTTGCAGTGTTAGGGTGACCAACTGTGGATGGTATGGTCTTAGAACTGAAAAATCCTGTATCCTGGGAAAACTTCCATTTCCAGACAAATTTGAATTACTGGTCACTAAAAATTCTAAAATCATCAGTATCTCTCAGTAAAAGAACAATGAGCAAGAAGGATCAGTTCTTATATTCAGGTACCCAGATCCCTTGAGGCCAAGAGCATAGGCATTCACAGACTTGATAAGTTCCCAACATTATTAGATGGATATTTAAAAATCTATGACTTGGGAACTTCCCTGGCAGTCCAGTGGTTAGGACTCCATGCTTCTACTGCAGAAGGCATGGGTTCCATCCCTGGTTGGGAACTAAGATCCTGCAAGCCACTGGGCATGGCAATATAATAATAAATTAATTAAAAAATAAAAATCTGTGACTGATCATTTTATCTCAAAGACCATAAAACAACCTTAGCTTCCGCCTCTCATCCCTGTGCAAGGTTAGAAGACTAAGCCAGCAGCATCAGTACTTTGGGAAAAGCAGATCTTCCTACAAAGCATCTCATCAGCCTTATATTTTCCCTCGTTAAACTTAACCCAGAGTAATAACTCACCTCCTCTGCCATGGAAATGTCTGAGAACCATTCTTTATCATCACCAGTAGAAACCCCCAGATCCCAACTGTGAAGGGCAGGGAAACCTGCACAACTAAAGCCACTTATCATCACACAGGTGGGATGTTGGCTGGTCTATGACAAATGAGACCTGCACTGTGGACCTTGAGGTTTGTTTGTTTACTTCCATCCTACAGATTTCTGTCATTGTCAGTGCACTTTATCAATGAGAGAAATCCTCAGTATTCTTCTGAGGCTCAAGACTTGCCCTGACATATATTTTAATCCAAGGATGAGGCCTGCGGTTCTCATCCTTGGCTGTACATTTGAATCACCTGCAAAGTTTTTTTTAGTTAGTGTTGTGTCAACTGTTGTTTCAACATTCTTGTTTCAATACTGACGGCTGGATCTTATTCCTGGAAAGGTGGGTTCAAACAAAAAAAAAAGAAAGAAAGAAAATGTGAGTCCATGTTTCTGGGGGAAGGTCAGTATTTTTTAACATTCCTGAACTGAAGCCAGGATGGTGAAGCATTAGATTGTTGCCGTTGTTGTTCAGTTGATAAGTCCTGTCTGACTCTTTGTGATCGCATGGACTCCAATGTGCCAGGCTCCCCTGTCCTCCACTATCTCCCAGAGTTTGCTCAAACTCACGTCCATTGAGTCAGTGATGCCATCCAACCATCTCATCCTCTGCTGCCCACTTCTCCTTTTGCCTTCCATCTTTCCCAGCATTAGGGTCTTTTCCAATAAGTCAGCTCTTTGCATCAGGTGGCCAAAGTACTGAAGCGTTAGGAGGACCCAATCAAAAAACAAACAAACAAAAAAACGAAACAAATCCAAAACAAAACAGACACCCAGGTGGATTCAGTTTATAAGTTGGATGTGTCTTTAAGAGTGTCACTTTTTAATCAAATGTCACTGATACTCACTGATTTTATTACAAGAAACCCAATAACTCTGTAAAACAAGGCTACACTGAGTAATCTCCTAGGGCTGGGTTGCCTCTCAAAATTATAGCGAAAGCCAGGCCGAGGGCTGCTGTACTCAGGGAGGCCCCCAGGTGGGCCGGCTCGGAGAGGAAGCAGGTGCGCATGCTCCCCTGCTTCGCGCTGGCATTTCTCCCAGTGTGGACAGCGGCAAAGGCAAGCTCTGAAGCCGGTTTCCTCAGTTTAAACAGAAACAAAAAAAGGCCCTGATCACTAGGCATCAGTTTTTCTCCGAGAAAACTCCTCCCCCTCCTCCAGCTGCAATTTCTTTGTTCTTCCCCAGCATGGAAGCCAGCTGTGCTTCCTGAATAATCAGCCCGAATTTGGCCAAATATTGCCAAGGAAGCTTCGTGCGTGTGGTGTAATGGAGGTGCTGGGGACTATTTCCATGTGTGGATGTCTGTTTGCAGCAAGATGATAAGCAAAAACTAGAAACCCTCCCTTCTTCACCTCTGGGGGAGCCTGTTTCACTTTGTTGAACATATTACATCTACATTGATGTTTAAAATATATATATACCCATCTCCAGCTAACACAGTCTCCTGGAAATAAAGTTTTACTCTACTACAGGGCAGGAAATGGACATGTGTGTGTGTGAGGGGTGGAGGTGAATTGGCAGATTCAGATGGACAGCTGTGCACCGCCATTTGAAAACAGATAGCTGGAGGGAAGCTGCTAAACCGCACAGGGAGCTGAAGTCGGTGCTCTGTGATGACCTAGATGGGTGGGACTGAGGGCGAGCCATGAAAGGGAAGTCCAAAGGGTAGGGGATATATGTATGCATATGGCTGATTCCCTTCATTGAAAAGTGAAATTTAGTCACACAGTCGCGTCCGACTCTTTGTGACCCCACGGATTGTAGCCCGCCAGGCTCCTCTGTCCATGGAATTCTCCAGGCAAGAGTACTGGAGTGGGTTGCCATTTCCTTCTGCAGGACATCTTTCCAACCCAGTAATCGAACCCAGGTCTCCTGCATTGCAGGCAGATTCTTTACCAACTGAGCTACTAGGGAAGCCCCACTTCATTATATTGCAGAAACTAAACCAATATTGTAACTATACACCAGTTTTAAAAAATAAAATAAAACAAAGATGGCTTATGAGAAAAGATCCCTTCTCCAGGAATCTACCAATTTCCTGGGAATTGCCAAAGAAATTATCAAAGAAGGCAAATTTCGGCATGCCCAAAACCATTGGTAGGAGTTGGAAAAAATATGAATCTGAAATCTACAGCCTTTGGGTCTTAGGTCTCCTCCCTTAAACCACCATCTTTCAAATGACTTTCAAAATAAACCTTCTTTTGACAACCCACAAAGCATATTTGGGTAGCATTATGCTTTTCAGGCCTATCTATGTTGTCACAAATGGTGGGATTTCCTTCTTTTTTTTTTTTTAGTTGTGAAAAAGGCTTTTATTTTAATGGGAAATTGCATACTGCCATTGAGATTCAAATAAATCAATTGCACCAGACGATGCTTGAATTAAAACATCTATCTGTACTGGTCTTAATTTTGTCTGGATAACCTTTTCTTGATACCTTTACTTTTTTCACCAAGATAAAATGCAATAGAGAATGCTGGGTTCAGCTATTTATTCATTCATTCATTCATTTATTTTAGGATTTTTCTTTTTTTAATATTGTTTTATTTTTGAACTTTTTATTTTTTGTTGGGGAATAGCCAGTTAATGATGTTGTGGTACTTTCAGGTGAACATCAAAGGGACTCAGCCATACATATACTTTTTCTTTTTTATCAGTTGATTTTTATTGCAGTACAGTTGCTTTACAATGTTGTGATAGGGATTTCCTTCTTTTTAAGGCCAAATAAAAGTGGTGTGGCTGTGCCTATAGCCCAGAAAAGGAAAGAACCCAGAAGTCCATTGACAGGTGAATGCATCTCATACATTGTATAGCACCACAAAGATCCACGATCTCTGCAGAAATTAAGTGATGACAATGGCACAGAAAAGAGTAAAGACTTCACCATCAGATAGACTTGGGTTCCAGGCCCAGCTCGGAGGCTTATGACATGACTCTAAGACAATCTTCAACGTCCAGTAATCGCCACACCCTCAATCATTAAATGGGAAGGATCGCAACTTATCAATGTTGCCACCAGGATTTCATGAGATAAAGTTTCTACCAGTACTTTACACAAAGTTAACTCTCAGTTCCCGTAGATAGAGGTACAGCAGCTTGGAATTATTTACGTCTTATTGACATCAGGGCAAGCAGGGCTGAAATGACAGCCAAGCAAAAATGCATCCTCCAAATATATTCCATCACTAGAGAAACATTTATCAAGTGTGTTTTATGATGCTTCTATTTCCAGGTTATTGATCACCTCAACCCAAGGAAATGCCTGTGAGCTATCCCTCCAGCCATGCCCACTTATTATATTAATAGATGGGACAGTTGGCACCACTTATGATAAGACACTAACAAAGTGACATTTGCTTTTTATTACATATCACAAGCTCATTGATTCCAAAAAACAGCAGAGAAAATAGGGAGTAAGTGGAGCCAATTAATTTAACTTTTATGCAAAACCCTCTGACAATGACTGACACCCATACATGCTCAATTCATTAACAGTCTTGGGCTCAGGAAAAGCACTTTGTCAAGAGGAAATAATTGGAGAAGGAAATGACAACCCACTCCAGCGTTCTTGGCTGGAGAATCCCAGGGATGGGGGAGCCTGGTGGGCTGCCGTCTATGGGGTCGCATAGAGTCGGACACGACTGAAGCGACTTAGCAGCAGCAGCAGCAGGAGGAGGAAATAATTCATTTTTTAAAAGCAGAAGCAAAAAGGAATATTTCTGGATAATGACTCACCAACAGACTTGCCTCTGGATTAGCATTACTGAATGTTTTACAAGTGGTCTGGAGGAGGGAATTTTTTTTTTTTAATGAAACAAAGTTTGCAGATGATGCTTAAATCTTTTGATTTACAAATATCAAGGGAAAATAAGAAGCTGAAGGAAGCTCACAATATGAACAGGAAAAAAATACAAGTTAAATCTTACGATTAATAAGTGCTGATTGTTTTCATTGAAATCAAGAAATGATTCAAATAGTTTCAGAAAAATACAAGTACTGTTAGTGACATCCTGCAAAATACCAGGAAAACTTAGGTCATGATCAGGAAAATAAAAAACTGAAAACACATTTCCAGAGGAGTGTGTGTGCGCGTGCACACACACTATCAGCACTTACCCTGATAGTAAGTGCTCTGGGGTGATTTATAGTATCGGATAAGTCCCGGCCACATCTAATAAAAATTCCTTAAAGGTTATCTGTTTATTTCAACCTTTTCTTGAGGAAAATTTCAGACAGGGTAATGTAGGAAAAGAAAACATTTAAACCCATTGTTCCTATGTTTCCCCTAGTTGTCTATATCCATAAAATTCTCAATTATAAAACTAGGCACCCTGATAGGGCCTTAAAGTCTTGTGACATGCCCCTATGCCATTCTCATCACTCCCCCAAAAGTAGCATTTTACTTAGCTCCTGATTTCTTTCTTTTTTTATTGTGATTGGATTTGCATTTTATTAAAAAATATTTGTAGTGGAGTATTGTTGCTTTACAATGTTGTGCTGATTTCTGCTGTGCAGCGAAGTGAATCAGCATGCCCTCCTTTTTGGACCTCCCTCCACCCCTTCAGCCCACCCCTCCAGGTCATCACAGAGCCCCGAGCTGAGCTCCCTGTGCTGGACAGCAGCTTCACCCTAGCTGTCTATTTTGCATACAGTAGTGCATATTTGACATAAATCTGATTTATTCTTGACAGATTTCATTTCTTTCTGCCTCCATTGTTTTGTTTTTCCTCCCTCTCTCTCTCCCTTTCTTCCTTTTTTCCTTCCTTCCTTCCTTTTAATTATCAAATGAACAGCCACATAGTCATGCCAGTGCATGTGTGTGTGTGTCCTGGAAAACATTTAGGAGAAAAATGATTTGTAGCAAACACTTGTAACAGCACTTACTTTGTCTCAGACCCTGTTCTAATGCCCTCCTGCGTCTGTTACCTCCTTTGCCCTCTCCCCACAGTCCTATGCAGTTGGCAAGATTCTTATGCCCATTTAAAGACGAGGAAACTGAGGCCCAGACACCGTATATGACTTACGGATGGTCTCACAGCCAATAAGTGCCAAGATTCCAGACCCTCTGTTGGCAGAGTTGTCATCTTCATCCTCAAGCTTGGCTGCCTCTCAACACATTGATGTCTCTGGGCAAAATAAAGGGAAAAACGAACATCCTGCCTCACCCCTGAATCCAGAACAAGGGTGTTCTGTCACCCTCCCCAATCCATCCATGGGATGCTTCCCTCATTTCTTATTTCATCCAATCCTTCCCATTCTGGGGGGTATGGACATATTCACCAAAGCCAAGTCCCCATCTCAGTTTCCTATCACTTCCCTGGTGGAGCGCAGATCCTCGACCAGCAAGGAGAGCAGAAGGGGTGGATGTGGGGTCTAATTGTCCCTGTTCAGGTACTGTGAACTAGCATCCTCCTCAGCTCCATCTCTGGGCTACTGTTAAAAGGTACCTGGCACCTCCACTTCCAGGCTTTTTCTGAGATTCAACAGCAGACCAGCACTTCCTGGCCACCCTCTCTGCAGGCACCAAAATTTCTTTCCTTAGACCAACAATCCAGTTATTAGCCTTCCTTCTTTCCTTGGACAGAATTGTGCTGATATGTCCACCCCTTCCTTAGGTGAAGAATGTGAGAGTTGGACCATAAACAAAGCAGAGTGCTGAAGAATTAATGCTTTCCAACTGTGGTGCTGGAGAAGGCTCTTGAGTGTCCCTTAGATTGCAAGGAGATCAAACTGTCAATCCCAAAGGAAATCAACCCTGAATATTCATTGGAAATACTGATGCTGAAGCTGAAGCTCCAATACTTGGCCACGTGATGCAAAGAGACAACTCTTTGGAAAAGAACCTGATGCTGGGAAAGATTGAGGGCAGGAGGAGAAAGGGATGACAGAGGGTGAGATTGTTGGATGGCGTCACCGAGTCAATGGGCATGAGTGTGAGCAAATTCTGGGAGACAGTGAAGGACAGGGAAGCCTGGCATGTGGCAGTCCATGGGATCGCAAAGAGTTGGACATGACTTAGTGATTGAACAACAAGTAAGTGTGTGTAAGTCTTCCATGTATAACTGGAATTTGTTTTAACTAGCCTTCATAGATGATCTTATTTGCAAAAAAGAGATAGAGACACAGATGTAGAGACCAAATGTGTGGACACCAAGGGTGAGGAGATTATTTGGGAGACCGGGAAGGACATAAATACACTACTGATACTAAGTATAAAATAGATAATTAATGAGAACCTGGAACTCAGTGCTGTGTGGTAACCCAAATCAGAAGGAAATTCAAAAAAGAATATATGTATCCATATAGCTGAGTCATTTTGCTGTACAGTAGAAACTAACACAACATTGTAAGGCAACTATACTCCAATAAAAATTAATTTTTAAAAAATTTATTCCTCTGAAAAAAATTCCACAAATGAGTCATAGTGCCTTATTTTATACACACAGTTCTGCAGTTGATACCAGGTCTCACAGCCTGTTAATAATGGGGGCAGGATGGGGGTCCAGGCATTCCTGATATCTTTTATGGTACCATTCATTCATCTGGCTACAGTTAAAGCAAAAAGCTCCCCCAAAACTGCAAGAAAATAAAACCAAAGTGTTTCAGGAATAACTTAGAACATAAAATGCATGACTCAGAGAAGAGGACCATGGAGGAGAGGTAAAAAGAAAGAGGAAGGAAGAAAAGGTTTTTATTTATTTATTTTTTTTTACTTTTTTTAAAATTTTATTTTATTTTTAAACTTTACATAATTGTATTAGTTTTGCCAAATATCAAAATGAATCCGCCACAGGTATACATGTGTTCCCCATCCTGAACCCTCCTCCCTGCTAAGGTTTTTAAAAAGCAATAGCCATTTTAAAGGGTAAGAACCAGGTTTTGTAGCAAGCAAGGAATGGTCAAGAAAGTGCTAGCAATCATTTGCGTAATTAAAAATGAATAATTTTTTGGTAAATCACATAATATTTAGGAAATTATAAACATTAGAATCATGGCCTAATTCAGCAACCTCTAAAGAAAAGGCTTCCTCTGTGGTTCAGAAATAAAGAATCTGCCTGCAAAGCAGAAGATGCAGGAGACGTGGGTTTAATCCCTGGGTTAGGAAGATCCCCTCGGAGAGGAAATGGCGACCCACTCTAGTATTCTTGCCTGAAGAATCCCATGGGCAGAGGAGCCTGGCAGGCTCCTCCAAAGCGCTGCAAAAAGTCAGACACGACTGAGCACACAGGGCACAAAGAAGATTCAGAGTGCTAAAAGACAGAACTGTCTTTTTTGGTAAAACTCAAGGTTTTCAACACTGTCTTGAGAGAGGTCTTCGGTGCTGTTCTGTATCACCCTGCCACAGAAATATCTTCAAATGCTCCAGATTGTGTGTTCTTTGATTCATTCTACAGTATGAATATCCTTTGTCTCAATCATTTAGAGAGAAGCCATTCACAGCTGGAACATATTTTTCTCTTTCAAATAATGAGTTTTGCACACTTCAAGGGTGCTTTGAATGACTGTTAAGTGTGCATTGCTTTGATACAGAACCTGGGAAGTATTCAGATGCATATTTCATATCTTTATAGAGCTGATTGACTGATACATAACAAAGGATTTAGAACCGTCAGAACAAGGTGAAAATAAGAATTTGCACTTGACTTTTGCAAGGCAACAGTAGAAAGGAAGCAGAGAGTCGCTGGGGTTTGCAATTGAACATTTATGCTTCTATTGTGTTAAGAGAGAAATGAACAGAAAACTGACAACCCAAGATTTTTTTATCAGTAAAACTAGGCTATCTCTGGCACAAATAAAGACAGTTTAAGAAAATGATTATTTATAAGGTGCTCACAGGATGTAGCGAAACTATTAATGTTAATACAAGACGCCCAGACTCTTAACAGTGGAGGGCAGGAAGATTGGGGTGGAGAGAGCTACTTAGGGTGCCAATGACCAGTTCCACTGTATGGAGGGTTTCTACATATTTCCAAGCAATTCTTGGACGCCAGCTGGGTGCCCTGCAATTTAACTCAATTGTGATACTCTACCTGGAGATAGCATCAGATCCCACAGATTAAGAGCTCAGTCCTACAAGACACCCACATCCCACTTCTGACACCAGTGACAGACAAGTCCAGGTTATCACCTGTGCTTGTGATCAACTGTCTATGAATCAGAGGTTCCCACACCCCTCTCCCCGGGTTCAACTGCTTTGCTAAAATGGCTCACAAAAGTCCAGGAAATTAGTTTACTCACTAGATTACTGGTTTATTGCAAAGGAGACAGTCCCTGCTGGTTTTAAATTCTGATTTCTCAATCTAATATAGCTATGACCTTGGGAAAATTACTCTGTGCCTCAGTCTTCACATCTGTGAAATCAGGGTATGAATAGAAGTTACCTCATAGGGTTGTTGTGAGAATTAAGTTCCATTAAAACATGCAAAACCATTGTCCCAGGGCCCAGCAGAAGATGTTATAGGTAAAAACAGAATGAGAATAGAAGCTAAAAACCTACTGTGTGTCTGCATAAAGTGAGAGATTCCAAAGATGTTATATTATCATCTCAATTATCCTTTAAGAAACAATGTGACAGTCCAGTGTCACATATTTGGGGTATCTTAATTACAGGCTCAGAGTTTGCACATAAAATGGATACTAAAGGAGGAAAGGGCAGTTAGGATCAGTAGATGGAAACAGAATTAAAGCTTTTCATTAGTCTATTTCCTACACAGAGTAAGTAAGGGGTTTTAAGAGAAAAGAGCAGTCAATGGAAAATTTCAACTTGAAGATGCAAACAGACATTCCTATTGGACTGAATGAGTAGATAAGCAAATTGGTTTTAAACGATAAAAAAAAAAAAAATCTATAGACCTTTATTTATCAGATGTGCCCTAAAAGAAAATTTGATGTAAACCCACCCCCACTGATAAAATCCCAAATTAACTGAGTTAACAAGTACTGTTAAAAAACACACACACACACACAATGAATTATATTTTAAACTCTTTTTGTTAAGCTGATAGGGCAATTACATTTAATACTTTCAATTTTCAAAAATTAATTTAAAGCAAATTATCTCCACTTAAGTAGACATAATAATGGAATCAAGCTAATAGAGTTATTTTGGGAATTCAATGAGTATTTATACAACAACTTATGGTCTTTGTTCAGTGCCATTAAGTGTAGGTTGTTATTACCATTATTAATAAATTATTTTCATTTTGTTGCAAAGGTCAGAATCAAATTGCTGTTAACCTTTGAAGAGTTTTAAAATGGCTAGGTTATTTTCAGGAGGTCCTAAAAACAGATAGTCTAAAGGCTGAGGCATTAACACCTAGGCATTAATATCTGTAGAAACCTGTCTCCTTTGTTGCCAATTCCTTAATAAGTTGTCCACTGCAATGCTGCTGTCAAAAGACAAGAAGCATGACCCTCTTGAACAGAGAAATGGGAACCCTCCTACTGTTGGTGGAAATGTAAGTTGATGCGGCCACAGTGGAAAACAATATGGAGGTTCCTCAGAAAAATAAAATAGAATTGACATATAATCCAGCGATCCCACTGCAGGGCATGTATCTGGAAAACACTGTAATTCAAAAACATATTAGGTTCATAGCAACACTGTTTACAACAGCCTAGACGTGGAAGCAACCTAAATACCCCATCAACAGGTGAAGATGCAGTATATATTTACAATAGGATACTACTCAACCATTAAAAAGAATGGAATAATGGGTGGACCTAGAGGGTTTCATACTGAGTTAAGTATGTCAGAAAGAGAAAGACAAATACCATATGATATCATTTATATGTGTACTCTAAAATACGACACAAATGAATCTATCTATGAATCAGAAACAGACTCATAGACATAGAGGACAGACCTCTGGTTGCCAAGAAGTGGGTGGAGGAGAGATGGAGAGGGAGTTTGGGATTAACAGATCAAATCTATTATAGAGTGAATGGATGGACAACAAGGTGCTTCTGTATAGCACGAGGAACTATATTTAATACCCTGTGATAAACCATAATGGAAAAGAGAAAGCATGTATCACCCTCGTATTGGCTGGGCCATCAAGACTCCACTGAAATGTATTTTCTGATGTTATGTTTTCAAGGGAATCTTTGCCAAGAGGGAAAAAAGATTTAAACATATATGTGTATAGATACATAATATATTTAATATTTTAAATTTTTTTCCTAAAAATTAAATATTTTAAAATATATATGAAGAGAGAAACCAAAATACACTCAGAACCAAAGACACTAGTAAGTAGGACTCTAATTTTGAGCATGAATAGAGAAGTTTGATTAGATTTGCTTTTTACTAAAATTTAAATCAGATAGGCTTTTCTGAAGTTATTTGTGATGCTTTGCAAGAACAGTGATTACTTGACATTCATTCCATTTTTTATTGTTCTTTTTTTAAAAAAATTTTTTGGCCACTCACTGGGGCATATGGGGTCTAAGTTCCCCAACCAGGATTCAAACCTGTGACCCCTGCATTGGAAGTGCAGAGTCTTAACCACTGGACTGCCAGGGAAGTCCCTTTATTCCATTTTTAAATGGATTTATTGAGATATAATGCACACACCAAGCAATGTACCCAATTAAAGGATACATTTCAATGTTTCTTAGTAGAGTTTTAAAGTTATGTAACCAAGAGCACAATCTAACCTGAGAATACTTTCATCATCCCAAAAGAAAACGCATTAGCAGTCACTCCTGAATCCTTCCTGACTCCATTTCCTTGCAAACATGAACCAACTTTCTACCTCTATGGATTTGCCTAATCTGGACATTTTATGTAAATAGAATCATGCAGTAAGTGGTATTTAGTGACTAGCTTCTTTTACTTACTGAGGTTTTTGGGTCCACCTATGCACATTTCCATGATGTTTTAGTGCCAAATAAATGCTCTTTAGTGCCAAATAATATCCCATTGGAAGTCCATTTGATATTTTGTTTATCCATCCATCACTTGGTGGACATTTGGGTCATTTCCACTTTCCAGCGATAAAAAACAAGGCTGCTGTGAATATGGGGTCCAGTTTTCATGTGGTTGTACATTTTCACTTGTCCTATCATTCAGTTTTTAAATTACTTTTCTCCTCTGATGATTAAAATAATTACAGTTATCCACCACAGTAACGTTTTCTTACCTTTAAGTTTTAGTCTTTTTAATACTTTTAATTGAATGCCCACGATAAATTTCTACTGATTACAATAAAGTGAATGAAAAGTGAATGAATTATCCTCAAAATCACATCAATAGTATGAATTCCATTTATTTTTATGCAATGGCACTTTTTAATGTTGAAAGTAGGAGATATTGTTAGACATAATTGAAATCGCTGCCTGTTTATGTCTTTAAATAATGAAAATCCTCTCTAGTGTCTTTACCTGGTAATATTTAATTTAAAATATTGTGATGGTTCATTCATTTGGTTTAGTGCCTTCTAATTATCCTCAAATACTGTAACAAAAGGATGAATTTCCTATGAACACACAGCCTCAAGCTCAATAAAGATAAATAATTAAGCGGCACAATAAGAGTCTCTTCTTTATTGACGTAAGAGATGAGACCTTTCCAATGGGGCGATGGTGCTGACCCCATAGCAAACTCAGGGCGCCTTAACCCAGGGCTCGGTACCCCATCCCAGTATAGGTGCCCTCACCTGCTGAGATGCTGCACGAAAGGGGGATTCAAAGGGTGGTTTAGAATTAGGGTGACTCTGCTTTCCCCAGATCAGCAAGGTGCTGATGACCCAACCTGCCATCTTGAAATGTAAATTTGGACAGAAAATAGAGGGGACCCCCTAGGTCACTTTAACCTTCTCAGAGGTGTGATCCAGGAGAGAATGTCTAGAAAGTCCTGTGTGACAGGTGACCCCTCCTCAGCACCCAGGACATAAGAGGCTTTGAGGAGGGAGATACAGTTAAGCACTCTGGTGAGAAAATAAGATTTAAGAAAATCAACAAGGGACTCCCCTGGTGTTCCACCTTCTGAGAAATACTGTATGGCATCCCTTATATGTGGAATCTAAAAAGAAATGATACAAATGAACTTACTAGCAAAACATTAAGAGACTCACAGACTTAAGAGAACAAGCTTATGGTCGCTGGAGGGAAGGATGGGGGAAGGGATAGGGAGTCTGGGATGGACATGCACACACTGCTGTATTTAAAATGGATAACCAACAAGGACCTACTGTATAGCACAGAAGACTCTGCTCAGTGTTATGTGGCAGCCTGCATGGCAGGGGAGTTTGGGAGAGAATGAATACATGTATATGTATGGCTAAATCCCTTTGCTGTCCACCTGACAGTATCACAACATTGTTTGCTAATTGACTACATCCCAATACAAAATAAAAAGTTTAAAAAAAATACAACTCTCAACTTGATTTAAAAATAAAGAAGAATTCACCCTTCTAAGCAAGGGGGTGAGGGTTCAGTACCTGGTTGAGTAGCTAAGATCCCACATACCCCGTGGCCAAAAAACCAAAACAGAAAACAGAAAAAATATTGTAAAAAATCCAATAAAGACATAAAAATAAATCTTTTAAAAAATCAACATAACGACCATAAGAGACTGGAGAAAAACAATATTCCCCCAAATTGGCTTTTTAATCAGTTCTTAACCAAAACTTGTACCTTGTTTCCCCATCAGCAACAGATGTTTGGAAAGGTAAGTTGGTGAAGGTCTGTGTGTCCTCTGAGTTTCAGGGTAATTGATTGAAAGCAGAGGTGATGCCCTGTGTGTGCCCATGGGATGCGGGCATTGGCCTTTGGGCAACACAGCTTCCTCCTTAGCGGGGACTATGAGGATGCTCCCTTAGATCCAGTCCTATTCCCTAGTGATTCAGGCCAGCAAGTCATGACGGAGAGTGTGTTTTTTAACTCGTGCTTTCAAGGTGTGTCCCTTCCTGAAATCTCTACCTCCTGAATTATTCTCTGTGGCTCTGAACAAAGACAACCTCTGCCCCTCACTTGTTATCTTCTAGAATGCAAGTGGGCTGTGGGCTTTTTTTGAAAACTTCAGTCCAATTAATTTAGCTTGAGGCTTTTATATTTTAATTAAAGTGGCAGTTTTCATAAATATTCATCAAACACAAGTAAGTTTCCAGGGTCAACAGGCCAGGTACCAGGAAAGAAAAGCATAGATACATTTCCCTTCCCTGAAGCGAGCTCACAGTCATGAATACATAAGCAGCTCTCCATGCAGGAAAATCTAGTGTCTGTATGTTTGTTTAATAAGAATTTTGGGGGGGCCAATAGATAGGAGGTGTGTGGATAGGACCTGAGGAGACAAACCAAGCAAGGCGTCTCTATCTGCCTATGTACCTCTATCTGCCTCTTTCTGCATCTCTTTCCAACTACCTGTGGTCCAGCTACACCTATGCTTATGTCATGACTCTTGGTACATATGTCCAAGATGTACCTACATACATAAAGACACATACACAAATCTCTACATCCATATACATGTGTGTATATGCATAAGTATATAATATGTATGTATGTATATAAAGTCTTGGAGGTGGAACTATGGACTGAAAAAAAAGCACAACCTAAAGGTTGAGAATTATGTTTTATTTGACAGATAAGCTGAGGACTTAAACCCAGGAGACAGTCTCTCAGCCAGCTCTGAAGAACAGCTCCAAAGAAGTAAGGGAGGAGCCAGGATACACAGGACATTTTGCAATGAAGGCCAGGTAGTTGGAACATCAAATGATTATTGTTAATTTTATTTAAAAAATAAACAGATTTCTCAAGTTAGTAAGTTAATGTGCTTTTTCTATGTATGGGAAGTCTGGGCTCATTGAAACCATTCCTTTGATATGCACCTCAGCTCTCTGGGGTCAGTATCCCATTTTTCCACCCTGAATTCCCTCAGGGTGCTTAGTTCTGGTAACAGGGTAATGTTCTAGGAATTTCAATCATTAACTTTCTGCTTGTACAGGTCTGGGGTCTATGTGCTGATGGTCAGCATACAGTTAACTTCTTCTACCTGGTGGGGGTTTCAGTATCTGTGAAACAGCTCAAAGATATGGCTCAGGATATTATCTATAACTCTTATGAGTCGCTCAGTTGTGCTCGAATCTTTAGCGACCCTGTGGACTATAGCCTGCCGGGCTCCTCTGTCCATGGGATTCTCCAGGTAAGAATACTGGAGTAGGTTGCCATGTCCTCCTCCAGAGGATCTTCCCAACCCAGGGATTGAACCTTAGTCTCCTGCATTGCGGGCTGATCCTTTACCAACTGAGTCACCTCTTGAGGAGGAGCTAAAAGTGCTTGACTTTCTTTCAAGGCTAAACTATTATTATTTTGTTTTGCTAGACTGTTTTCCTTTGTTTCTGCATTTTCTTCTCTAATTAAATTTGCTCTTTGGAACTCAGAGAAGGCCAAGGAGGCTAAAGCTTTTCTATAAACAAGAGGTGGGAGACATAGGGTGGGGTGTAATCCCAGGAAGACCCCACAACACCTCGGTTGGTCTCAACATTTGGTGATCAGCAGGATTAGAAATGGAATAGAGGATTCTGTGAGTTGACAGAAAGAAGAAAGGGAGTTTTCCTAAAAACATTTATCCAAGGACTTCCTTGGTGGTCCAGTGGTTAAGACTCCATGATTCCAATGCAGGGGCCTCAGGCTTGATCCCTGGTCTGGAACTAAAATCGCACATGCCATGGGGCATGGTCAAATTAAAAAACAAGCAAGCAAACAAGAAACATTTATCCATAGCACCTACCTGGTTCCAGGCTGGAAAGGAAGATATACCGCCCACCACGACAGCTGTTCCCTCCTCCTCCAAGATGAAGGAAATCCCCAGCTACTGCTTGTCCTTGGGGCCTTTTAATTAATTGACCATCTTGGCCTTTTATTCGTCAACCACACATTTATAATCAGCTTCATTTGGCTTCCTGGATTCCCACTAGAACCTGTGAGAGAATTAACTAATTAAACTAATAAATCCATTATTTACAGTTTGTTTACTTTCCTCAGGCTTTGAAAAGCACTTACTGTTTACCAATAGTTAGTTAAATGGTGAATTATAGGAAAGGACGCGGTTTACTGGTGGAATGTAGAATTTGCACCACCCAGGGAGCACTTCTAAAGAGAGAGGTCTAGAACTTTGGGGCTTGCTGATTCTGCTGACGTCCGATCTCCCTCAAGACACATAGGTTGGGGGACTCATGCAGTGGAACAAAGGGCATAAGTGGATCTCAGGTGTAAGAGAAACTGTCATAAGAGTTAAACCCTGGTTCATTCTGCTGTCATTGTTGTTTACTCACTAATTCATGTCCGACTCTTTTGTGATCCCATAGACTCTAACCTCGGAGAAGGCAATGGCAACCTGCTCCAGTGCTCTTGCCTGGAAAATCCCATGGACGGAGGAGCCTGGTGGGCTGCAGTCCATGGGGTCGCTACAAGTCGGGCACAACTGAGCGACTTCACTTTCACTTTTGATTTTCCTGCATTGGAGAAGGAAATGGCAACCCACTCCAGTGTTCTTGCCTGGAGAATCCCAGGGACGGGGGAGCCTGGTGGGCTGCCGTCTCTGGGGTCGCACAGGGTCGGACATGACTGAAGCGACTTAGCTGCAGCAGCAGCAGCAGTGTAACCTGCTAGGCTCCTCTACCCATGGGACTTCCCAGGCAAGAATACTGGAGTGGGTTGCCATTTCCTTCACCAGGGGATATTCCTGACCCAGGGATCAAGCCCACGTCTCCAATATCTCCAGTGAAATAACTGTCATATAAGACCTGGTTCACTCTCTAAGCCCCTCCATGTCTTCGCTTCTATGCTGCGTCAGATGCTTGATTCTGAAAAAGTTAATTCACACCACTTGGTCTCCAAATCTATATCTATGAAATACAGATAACATTCTGCATCCAGAAATTGTTGGATGGTTGAGAACCATCATCTGTTTCAGTTCCATTGCTTGATAATCAAGGTTACAGCAGTTTCAGGATCCCAGGTACAGAAAAGTGATAGAAAGTAAATACATCACTGGTAGGAGATTTTCAGGGATAAAGTAATGATACCATATAAGAGGTTAGTATTATTTATTGTTGTTCAGTCATCCAGTTGTGTCCTGACCCCAAGGACTATAGCATGCCAGGCCCCTCTGTCTTCCACTATGTCCCAGAGTTTCCTCAAATTCATGTCTGTTGAGTTAGTGATGCTGTCTAACCATTTCATCCTCTGCCATCCCTTCTCCTTCTGCCCTCAATCTTTCCCAGCATGAGGGTCTTTTCCAATGAGCTGGCTGTTTGCGTCAGGTGACCAAAATATTAGAGTTTCAGCTTCAGCATCAGTCTTTTCAATGAATATTCAGGACTGATTTCCTTTAGGATTGACTGGTTTGATCTCCTTGCAGTCCAAGGGACTCTCAAGAGTCTTTTCCAACACTACAGTTCAAAACCATCAATTTTTTGGTGCTCAGCTTTCTTTATGGTCCAACTCTCACATCCATACATGACTACTGGAAAAACCATGGTTTTGACCATACAGACCTTTGCTGGCAAAGTGATGTTCTGTTTTTTAATATATTGTCCACGTCTGTCATAACTTTCCTTCCAAAGAGCAAGCATCCTGGCAAAGTGGCTTACATAACTCAGTGAAGCTATGAGCCATGCCCTGCAGGGCCACCCAGGAATGGGTCCATAGTGAAGAGTTTTGGCAAAACACGATTATTTATTGTAGTAGTGTATTTATTTATTCCTGAAAAGGTGTAACTACATTACTGAGAGAACAGGGGCAGAGTCAAGGAAATACATTTTACTCTTGACTCCCTCTGTTTACAGCTGGCCATTCACAGTCTAATCCTTATAATCCCGGTGGAGACAATGCAAATTAAAATGTCTAGAAAACTTTGATCATTGTAGAGACACTGAACCACTGGATTTGGCTGCTACATTCTCACCTGCAATGGCTTTTGAGAGGACAATTTTAATAAGAATGTGGGAATTTGGAGCCTCATTGCAAGGGTGAGAAAAAACCCTCACTGCAAGGTTCAGAAAAAGAACAAAGTTGGCCTTGATTAATGCCAGGACTTTGGTCCTTGAATGTTTGGTGTTCTTACAGCTCAATTTGAGATAAAGCCTGGAGATGCTAATTTCTAACATAAAATTCCATCTGAGCTTAGATGGGCGACAGGGTTTGCTTCCCTTAAGATGTTCTTTTATTACAAGACTATAATTATAACAAACAGGGTACTTAGATTGGCTTTATGGAAGCAGCAATCATAACAATAATAAAAATGCAATTACATTAACTTCACTTAACCCTACCTTGGAGTGTGTTTTAGAAAGAGGTATTGGGAGATTGGGGCTTAAGGCAATCAACAAGCTGCCTACTAAATGACCCAGTGGACATAAGGAAAGGAGGCCATGAAAGGAAGGATTTAGTTCCACGCAGAAGTTGTTTTTTATTTTGTTGATGGTCACATTTTACCTCCTATAAACAAATAATGTCCCATTTATTCTAAAGCTTGAGGTGCTAATAGCACAGCAACAAAGGAAGGATTATTTCAGATACAGTAAGTCCCCCACATAGGAACAAGTTCCATTCCAAGAGTGCATTCGTAAGTCCAATCTGTTCCTAAGCCCCATGAAGTTAGCTTAGGTGCTCAGCTAAGACAATCAGCAACATAGGACTGTACTGTAAATAGGTTTATAACACTTTTCACACAAATAATACATAAAAAACAAATACAAGAAATACAAAAAAAAGGAGTTTTAATCACACAATACAGGACCTTGAAAAGTACAGTACCACATCTGGCACACAGGGGCTGGCATCGAGTGAGCAAGCAAGAAGAGTTACTGATGGAGGAGGGGGAGTAGGTGGGAGATGTACAGCTGGAGGATTGTCAGTGATAGGAGACAGAGGGCAAGGGGCAACTTCTCACCTGATGCTGATGGAATGCACATTCGCATCCTTAAAAGTCTGCACCTTGAATGTTCATATGTAGGGACTTACTGTACTTAAGGAAACTGGGATCATAGGAAAAAAATCTGTAAAATTAATAATAATAATAAATAAAACAATAAAATAAATTTAAAATAATAGTAGTCAATTTTACCTTAGTTAGTTAAAAAAAAAAGAAAGAAAAAACACCTTATGGTCATGGAGGCTATTTCAAGTTCTCACTTGTAGGATGGGTTTGGATCACAGTTTATATACTCAGGTTTGGAAGAATTTTCCAAAATAATCGTTTTTGTTCTACATCTCACCGGCACTTCTCTCCCGAGTCCCCGTTCTTCAAGGATGGCGGGAAGTCCATCTCAGCCCCTCCAGGGTTGCCTTCCCCCTTTCCAGAGTTGCTATCTAAGGATTAGAGCTCTACATTGCACTAACACATCTTGTTGAGTTGTCTCAACAAGCAGATGTTCTTTACGCCAGAGCTCGGATTTAAGTCCTGGCCCGACTCCAACATTTACTCTACTTTTTACTCTCCATTACTGTACACATGGGGAGTTTGACTTGAGTGAAATAGAGGAAGCCAGTTTTACCCAGTGGAAGCTGATTCCGTTGCCTTATCTTTCCATCCAAACATGGGAGCAATGTTTCCTGGCCCCTCTGAGCTTTTGTGGAATTTGTCTGCACGTTCATTTCCCTCTGCATGTGTCAAAACATAAAAGTTTTTGTATGTGAATTTTATTATCCAAATTTTTTTCCCTAACGAATGAGAGTGTTCATATCTCTTATTTAGGTCCTCCTCTCCTAATAATATTGTGAAGTAAGATTAAACAGGTAATGAACAAACTGAGGCCCTGGGATTTTTCATAGTTTATATGTGTTTGTTTGCTTTTTAATATTTACTTATTTGGCTGTGCTAAGTCTTAGCTGTGGCATGAAGGATCTTTAGCTGTGGCATGGGAATTCCTAGCTGTAGCATGTGGGATCTAGTTCATATATTCCCACCTTTGAAAGTTCGCAACTTGAAGGTTTATATGTAGAGGACTTACTGTAACTGACTTACTCTACTGTGCACTTGAAATTAACACAACATTGTAAATCAACTATACTCCAATAAAAATTAATTTTAAAAAATAAAGTAAGTTTCTTTGTTCCTGTATTATAGCAAAGTTTAAATGTGGAGATATTTTGCCAGATTTATTCTTCACTGACTCCAAAATACACACAAAAGGCTAAGTTCTAAGCTACATGATTAGTAGATTAAAAAATTCATTATGAACAGCAAATTCAAATTCACTGTATCCAGCTGACTTTCAGGAATTGCAATCTTAACTCTAGTAAATAGCATGAGATCTCAGAAAGGTAATTGACTTTCCCGACAGTGCTAAAACAGGAAATACATTTCAAACAAAAAGTTTATGACCGTTTGATTTAAAATATGCCCCATTATTTCTATTGGAATCTTAAGAAGCTGGGTGGCTTTCCTTATCTGGTTTTTGTAAGTCCAGCTGGGATTATTGCAAAGAATGGTTATCTGAATGTCAAAACTACCTTATCTGTGGACGTCCTAGTACACTGTCATGTAATTAGCAGAAACGAAAATCATGACCTGTAGAGATCTTTCCTCCTTAGAAATAAAATATGGAGAACAAGATTCAGAAAAAGCCATGGAAGTATACGTATATGTGTTGGTATGAAATACTCTTTAAGATTTATAATTGAGCAAGAAAAAGTGAGCATCAGAACTAAAGGAAGAGTGTGATTCCTTATGTAGTGATATTTTTTAAAGAATTATATATACTTAGACAAGCACTGGGTAACTATGGAGAGTGTGCACACACACACACATGCATAGAGAGAGACACACAATTTAATGACTATCTGTGGAGACAAGAACAGAAAGGCTATAAGATAAAGGAATTCTAAACTCAGTTTCCCCTCCCCTGCTTTATGCTCCTGTGTACTGTTTACCTTATTTTTATTATGGACATTATCGTGTTTTTTATTGCATATAAACATTGATTTGTTTCACTGTTCCCAGCTTCAATAATAACAATAGCAGCATTTATGTTACAAAACATTTTTTCTTATGTGTCAGGCATTATACTTGTAGAGACTTCATGTTGTTTCATGACATTGCCACAGAAAAGGTAAACGTTAGTTCCATTTTACAGATTGGGAAGTGGAAGCTGAGGGAGATTAATAAGTATCGAAACACACGCTACTACTCACTCAAGTCTCAAACCCAATGCCTGCTTAACCACTGTGCTCTCAACACTTTCCATTCCAAGCAGATTACAGGCTGAAATCTCACACACACATTTTTATAACTCATTAACTCAAATCTCTAGTGTTTTCCAGGTTGTACTAAGGAAAATTGGGCTATCAGTTTAGGATAATTTCTAGGAAGAAAGTTTTTATTGGCGCTTAAGTGCCTTAGACTTATTTCCTATTTTAACACCTTCCATCTCAATAATCAAAAAATGGAATTTGTATTCATTTCTCCAAGTTGCTGAAATTACTTTTTAAAATAGTGATGTGTGTTTCACAGCAGATAATTTCTGCACCTGTAATATTCCCACTCCATCACCAATCTTTTGACTAAATTGCCTGATGACAATTTGCATATCATTCGATCATTACTTGCAAATTTCACTGGTAAAGTTCAGCTTGGAGCAGTGACATTTTCCTCAGATATGTGGTTCAGTGAAGCCAAATTGCATTTATTGATCTAAAATTAAGTAAATATTTGATAAAATCCACCATGTATCCCATTTGAGGAAGAAAAAAGAACTCAGTCCCCAGAGCTCAGTATAAATGTTCCAGAGAACTTTTATGCTTAATTTGTTAATTCTTATTAATATAATGATTAGTGACACTATAATTTTTGCAAGACAAATCTGAATGGAACAATTAATGCTGACATAGAAAATCTATGTTTTCCAAATTCTTCTAGGAGACTTAACTCTGGAAGAGGAAAAAGCTAAGACTCATAAGTGAAAAGCAAATTAGTTTAGTGTAGTAGTCTTAGAAAACACTCATCTGTTTATATTTTTAAGGACAAGCAATATGAAACTGATCAACAATGACAATCTTTTATTTCAATTTTTATTGTGGTCAGTTAAGGATGGAAGTGGGGCTCTTCAGAAGGCACTAGTGGTACAGAGCCTGCCCCCCAATGCAGAAGATGCAGGAGACGTCAGACACGCAGTCTGATCCCTGGGTTGTGAAGATCCCTTGGAGGACGGCATGGCAACCCTCTCCGGTATTCTGGCCCGGAGAATCCCATGGACAGAGGAGCCTTGCAGGCTACAGTCTACAGGGTCGCAAACACAACTGAAGCAGCTTAGCACACACACAAGAATGAAAGTGAGATGAATACAGCTCAAAGCGGACAGACTGTGGCAGCAGTAGGTGGGAACTGTGAACCCCTAGTCTGTCTGATCTGAGCCCCACCCCAGGAGACTGGAGTTACCCCAGCTGCAGAAGGAGAGAACCAAGTGGTCTCATTCTACTCTAAATGTGGGTTGAGTCAGAGAGGGGACAGTCATCAGCAAAGACACAGAAGCCGTGAAGAGAGACCCAGGGAGACACACGTGGGAAAGACCAAGGGAACCTGGGAGGCTGGGTACCTGCCACGTTTGTGGAAAACGACACCCATTTTCAATCTGTCAAGGAACTTAGTCACGTATTTTTTTCAAATCATTGGACTAATGTCTTTTTATTTTTTTATTAGCTGAAGTATTTATTATTATGAGTCTTTATTGAAGTATAGTTGATTTACAATATGATATTCATTTCAGGTGTAGGGCACAGTGACTCAGTACTTTTGCAGACTATATTCCATTGTAGATTATTATTAATATAAGATAATAGGTCTCACTCCCTGGGCTCTACAGTATACTTTGTCTTGTATCTATTTTATCTTGTTGGAGTACAATTGCCTTGCAATGTTATTTTCCGCTGTACAATGAAGTGAATCAGCTATGTGTATACATATGTCCCGTCCCTCTTGGACCTCTCTCTCACCTGCATCCTCCCATCCTACCTCTCTAGGTCTTCACAGAACACCGAGCTGAGCTCCCTTTGCTACACAGAAGCTTTCCACCAGCTATCTATTTTACATGTGGCAGTGTACATATGTCAATCCCAGTCTCCCAAAACATCCTACTCTCCCCTTCCCCCCACCCACATCCACACCTTCATTCTCTGTGTCTCTATTCCTGCCCTGCAAACACGCTCATCTGCACCACTTTTATCGATTCCACGTATATGCATTAATACATTTATTTTTCTCTTTCTGACTTGCTTCACTATGTATGACAGACTCTAGGTCCATCTACATCTCTACAAATGACCCAAATTCCATGCCTTTTTATCAAAAGTCAAAAAGTTAGTTGTTCAGTCACGTCCAACTCTTTGTGACACCATGGACTGTAGCTGGCCAGGCTCCTCTGTCCATGGAATTCTCCCGACAAGAATACTGGAGTGGGTTGCCATTCTCGTCTCCAGGGGATCTTCCTGACCCAGGGATTGAACCTGGGTGTCCTGCATTAGAGGCAGATTCTTTACCATCTGAGCCACCAGGAAAGTTCCTTTTCATAGCTGATTGTATATTTGTACAACATTGCATATTTGTACTACATCTTCTTTATCCATTCATTAGTGATGGACATTTAGGTGGCTTCTATGTCCTGGCTACTGTAAACACCATCGCAGTGAACACTAAGGTGCAGGTATCCTTTTGAATTACGGTTTTCTCAGGGTATATGCCCAGTAGTGGGATTTCTGGATCATATATGGTAGTTCTATTTTTAGTTTTTTAAGGAACCTCCATACTGTTCTCCACAGTGGCTGTATCAATTTATACTTCCACCAACAGTGCAAGAGGGTTCCCTCTTCTCTATACCCTCTTCAGCATTTATTGTTTATTTATATTAGTCTGTATCTTGATCCCCTGCCCTAATTTGTCTCTCCAAGTTATGAGACATTATCATATATTTATTCATCATTTCCATAAATACTTACTAGATGTAACAATTAGCTTTTGATAACCAACAAAATCTTTACTTGCTTAAACACACAATCATTAGCTTGCTCACAATTTTATAGGCTGGCAATTTGGGCCAAGTTGATCTGGTACAACTGATCTACATTTCATGTGGGTGGGGGGGAGGTGATTAGTATCATTCATGAATTCATGGTCAGCTAACAACCGGCTACACTCACATTTCTCATCATATAAAGAAATGGGAAAACATGATCCAGTAGAAGGAAATTGATCAACAGAAATAGACACAGGAATAAGACGGGTGATAGAAGTAGAGCAAGGCTATTAAATTAGCTATTATAGCTATATTTCAATGTCCAAGAAGGTATTGGAAAGTGTGCGTGTATGTAGAGATATGGAAAGAATGACCCAAAGTTGGCCTCTAGAAATTAAATACATGCATTTCAAAAAACATCCCTTGAAAATGGATCTAATGTTTTATCTTGGTGGTGGGATTAGGTACAATCATTATTTTTCTCTGAAATTTTTGGTATTTTCCAAATTTTCCCTGATAAGTATATACTCAGTTCAGTTCAGTTCAGTTGCTCAGTCATATCTGACTCTTTGCGACCCCGTGAATCCCAGCACACCAGGCCTCCCTGTCCATCACCAACTCCCGGAGTTTACTTAAACTCATGTCCATCGAGTTGGTGATGCCATCCAGCCATCTCATCCTCTGTCGTCCCCTTCTCCTCCTGCCCCCAATCCCTCCCAGCATCAGGGTCTTTTCCAATGAGTCAACTCTTCGCATGAGGTGGCCAAAGTATTGGAGTTTCAGCTTTAGCATCAGTCTCTCCAATGAATACCCAGGACTGATCTCCTTTAAAATAGACTGGTTGGATCTCCTTACAGTCCAAGGGACTCTCAAGAGTCTTCAACACCACAGTTCAAAAGCATCAATTCTTCAGCGCTCAGCTTTCTTCACAGTCCAACTCTCACATCCATACATGACCACTGGAAAAACCATAGCCTTGACTAGACGGACCTTGGTTGGCAAAGTAATGTCTCTGCTTTTGAATATGCTATCTAGGTTGGTCATAACTTTCCTTCCAAGGAGTAAGCATCTTTTAATTTCATGGCTGCAATCACCATCTGCAGTGATGGGAAAGACTAGAGATCTCTTCAAGAAAATTAAAGATACCAAGGGAATATTTCATGCAAAGATGGGCTCGATAAAGGACAGAAATGGTATGGACCTAACAGAAGCAGAAGATATGAAGAAGAGGTGGCAAGAATATACAGAAGAACTGTACAAAAAAGATCTTCACGACCCAGATAATCATGATGGTGTGATCACTCACCTAGAGCCAAATATCCTGGACTGTGAAATCAAGTGGGTCTTAGGAAGCATCACTACGAACAAAGCTAGTGGAGGTGATGGAATTCCAGTTGAGCTATTACAAATCCTGAAAGATGATGTTGTGAAAGTCCTACACTCAATATGCCAGCAAATTTGGAAAACTCAGCAGTGGCCACAGGACTGGAAAAGGTCAGTTTTCATTCCAATCCCAAAGAAAGGCAATGCCAAAGAATGCTCAAACTAATTGCACTCATCTCACACGCTAGTAAAGTAATGCTCAAAATTCTCCAAGCTAGGCTTCAGCAATACATGAACCATGAACTTCTAGATGTTCAAGCTGTTTTAGAAAAGGCAGAGGAACCAGAGATCAAATTGCCAACATCCACTGGATCATGGAAAAAGCAAGAGAGTTCCAGAAAAACATCTATTTCTGCTTTATTGACTATGCCAAAGCCTTTGACTGTGTGGATCACAATAAGCATATACTACATTTGTATATAAAAAAGGAATTTATATAAAAGGGAATACACTGTCATTGTTATTCTTAATAAGTGTCATGATATTGGCAGATATTACATGTTTTATGCCAAGCTACACAAGAGCAGAGCAGTTGATGTCTGCAGAAGTCTTTCTTCTGCAGAAGAGTTGAAGTGGTGAACTGGGCTCAGCCCCTGTGCATACCCTCCCTATAGTTCTTTTTTGTTTTAGGCAATGTGATAAGAGGGATTTGGAGAGCAAAGTTTTGGGTCAGAGTATCACGATTGACTATTCATATCTAGTTATGGATACAAGAGGGGTAAACATGTTGGGCTTACCACGTATGTTACGGACCCAGATTTACAATATCATGCAAAGACAATAGTGACTAAACATCTTTACTGATGCTGTAAAAGTAAGTTTAAGTCACTCTATATGACAGTCTCTAGGTTCACCCTTATCTCTGCAAATGGCACAGTTTGTTCCTTTTTATGGCTGAGTAATATTCCATTGCGCATATGTGCCATATTTTCTTTATCTAAGCCTCTGTAGATGCACATTTAGGTTGTTTCCATGTCCTGGCTATTGTAAATAGTGCTGCAATGGACACTGGGGTGCATGTATCTTTTAGAATTCTGACTTTCTCCAGGCATATGCTCAGAAGTGGGATTGCTGGATCATATGGTAGTTCTGTTTTTAGTTTTTGGAGGAACCTCCACACTGTTCTCCATAGTGGCTGCGCCAATCCACTTTCCCACCAATGGTGTAAGAGGATTCCCTTTTATTCCTCACCTTCTCTAGCATTTACTGTTTTGATGATGGCCATTCTAACCAGTGTGCAGTGAAAGATATCTCATTGTGTCATATAGAATGAAGAATTAAGAAGAGAAAAACAAATACCTAATATTAACATGCTGCTGCTGCTAAGTTGCTTCAGTCGTGTCTGACTCTGTGTGACCCCATAGACAGCAGCCCACCAGGCTCCGCTGTCCCTGGGATTCTCCAGGCAAGAACACTGGAGTGGGTTGCCATTTCCTTCTCCAATGCATGGAAATGAAAAGTGAAAGTGAAGTCGTTCAGTCGTGTCCGACTCTGAGTGACCCCATGGACTGCAGCCTACCAGGCTCCTCTGTCCATGGGATTTTCCAGGCAAGAGTACTGGAGTGGGTTGCCATTGCCTTCTCCAATATTAATGTATATATGTGGAATCTAGGAAATGGTACAGATGAATCTATTTGCAAAACAGAAATAGAGACACAGATGTAGGGAGAAAGCATATGGACGCCAAGGGCAGAAGAGGAAATGAGATGAACTGGGAGGTAGCGACTGACATATTTATCCGTCCCATGCTGTAAAGAGCAATATTGCATAGGAACCTGGAATGTCAGGTCCATGAATCAAGGCAAATTGGAAGTGGTCAAACGAGAGATGGCAAGAGTGAATGTCGACATTCTAGGAATCAGCGAACTGAAATGGACTGGAATGGGTGAATTTAACTCAGATGACCATTATATCTACTACTGTGGGCAGGAATCCCTCAGAAGAAATGGAGTGCCCATCATGGTCAACAAAAAAGTCTGAAATGCTGTACTTGGATGCAATCTCAAAAACGACAGAATGATCTCTGTTCGTTTCCAAGGCAAACCATTCAATATCACGGTAATCCAAGTCTATGCCCCAACCAGTAACGCTGAAGAAGCTGAAGTTGAACGGTTCGATGAAGACCTACAAGACCTTTTAGAACTAACACCCAAAAAAGATGTCCTTTTCATTATAGGGGACTGGAATGCAAAAGTAGGAAGTCAAGAAACACCAAGGCAAATTTGGCCTTGGAGTACAGAATGAAGCAGGGCAAAGACTAATAGAGATTTGCCAGGAAAATGCACTGGTCATAACAAACACCCTCTTCCAACAACACAAGAGAAGACTCTATACATAGACATCACCAGATGGTCAACACTGAAATCAGATTGATTATGTTCTTTGCAGCCAAAGATGGAGAAGCTCTATACAGTCAGCAAAAACAAGACCAGGAGCTGACTGTGGCTCAGACCATGAACTCCTTATTGCCAAATTCAGACTTAAATTGAAGAAAGCAGGGAAAACCACTAGACCATTCAGGTATGACCTAAATCAAATACCTTATGATTATACAGTGGAAGTGAGAAATAGATTTAAGGGCCTAGATCTGATAGATAGAGTGCCTGATGAACTATGGAATGAGGTTCGTGACATTGTACAGGAGACAGGGATCAAGACCATCCCCATGGAAAAGAAATGCAAAAAAGCAAAATGGCAGTCTGGGGAGGCCTTACAAATAGCTGTGAAAAGAAGAGAAGCGAAAAGCAAAGGAGAAAAGAAAAGATATAAACATCTGAATGCAGAGTTCCAAAGAATAGCAAGAAGAGATAAGAAAGCCTTCTTCAGCTATCAATGCAAAGAAATAGAGGAAAACAACAGAATGGGAAAGACTAGAGATCTCTTCAAGAAAATCAGAGATACCAAAGGAATATTTCATGCAAAGATGGGCTCGATAAAGGACAGAAATGGTATGGACCTAACAGAAGCAGAAGATATGAAGAAGAGATGGCAAGAACACACAGAAGAACTGTACAAAAAAGATCTTCATGACCCAGATAATCACAATGGTGTGATGATTCACCTAGAGCCAGACATCCTGGAATGTGAAGTCAAGTGGGCCTTAGAAAGCATCACTATGAACAAAGCTAGTGGAGGTGATGGAATTCCAGTTGAGCTATTCCAAATCCTGAAAGATGATGCTGTGAAAGTGCTGCACTCAACATGCCAGCAAATTTGGAAAACTCAGCAGTGGTCACAGGACTGGAAAATGTCAGTTTTCATTCCAGTCCCAAAGAAAGGCAATGCCAAAGAATGCTCAAACTACTGCACAATTGCACTCATCTCACACGCTAGTAAAGTAATGCTCAAAATTCTCCAAGCCAGGTTTCAGCAATATGTGAACCATGAACTTCCTGATGTTCAAGCTGGTTTTAGAAAAGGCAGAGGAACCAGAAATCAAATTGCCAACATCCACTGGATCATGGAAAAAGCAAGAGAGTTCCAGAAAAGCATCTATTTCTGCTTTATTGACTATGCCAAAGCCTTTGACTGTGTGGATCACAATCAACTGTGGAAAATTCTGAAAGAGATGGGAATACCAGACCATCTGATCTACCTCTTGAGAAATTTGTATGTAGGTCAGGAAGCATCAGTTAGAACTGGACATGGAACAACAGACTGGTTCCAAATAGGAAAAGGAGTACATCAAGGCTGTATATTGTCACCCTGTTTATTTAACTTATATGCAGAGTACATCATGAGAAATGCTGGGCTGGAGGAAACACAAGCTGGAATCAAGATTGCCAGGAGAAATATCAATCACCTCAGATATGCAGATGACACCACCCTTATGGCAGAAAATGAAGAGGAACTAAAAAGCCTCTTGATGAAAGTGAAAGTGGAGAGTGAAAAAGTTGGCTTAAAGCTCAACATTCAAAAAAAAAAAAAAAAAAGCTCAACATTCAGAAAACGGAGATCATGGCATCCAGTCCCATCACTTCATGGGAAATAGATGGGGAAACAGTGGAAACAGTGTCAGACTTTATTTTTCTGGGCTCCAAAATCACTGCAGATGGTGAGTGCAGCCATGAAATTAAAAGATGCTTACTCCTTGGAAGGAAAGTTATGACCAACATAGATAGCATATTCAAAAGCAGAGACATTACTCTGCCAACAAAGGTTCGTCTAGTCAAGGCTATGGTTTTTGCTGTGGTCATGTATGGATGTGAGAGTTGGACTGTGGAGAAGGCTGAGCGCTGAAGAATTGATGCTTTTGAACTGTGGTGTTGGAGAAGACTCTTGAGAGTCCCTTGGACTGCAAGGAGATCCAACCAGTCCATTCTAAAGGAGATCAGTCCTGGGTGTTCTTTGGAAGGAATGATGCTAAAGCTCAAACTCCAGTACTTTGGCCACCTCATGCGAAGAGTTGACTCATTGGAAAAGACTCTGATGCTTGGAGGGATTGGGGGCAAGAGGAGAAGGGGACGACAGAGGATGAGATGGCTGGGTGGCATCACTGACTCGATGGACATGAGTCTTAGTGAACTCTGGGAGTTGGTGATGGACAGGGAGGCCTGGCGTGCTGCAATTCATGGGGTCACAAAGAGTTGGACACGACTGAGCGACTGATCTGATCTGATCTGATCTGATGTATAAAATAGATAACTAAAAGAAACCTACTGTTTAGCACAGGGAACTCTACTTAATGCTCTACCGTGTCCTAAATGGGAAGGAAATTCAAAAAAAGAGGCACTATATATATATGTATACGTATGGCTGATTCACTTTACTGTACAGTAGAAACTAACACAACATTGTAAAGCAGCTATACTCCAATAAAAAAATTTTTACAGTAAACCTAAATCATTTTTGCTTTGCAGAAAACCTCTGTGTTAACAGAATACATACAAAGTCACTAATGAGACCCTTATTCTATCAAAAAATTTTCACCACCCCAAGTCTAACATCTGATACCTAAACCATCACCAGACATCAGAGTTGCTACCACCCAGAGACTGAAGAAATGAGTAATGCATCTCTTATTATATTATCTCTGTATAAATAACACTAAAGGCAATATGAAAAATACAACTGTCTATGTATTCATATATGCAAATCATGTTTCCAAAAAATAAATTGGGAAATTAAACTCATCAGCTCAACCCTCAGCTAAAAATTGCATGATTAATCCTTACTTTGTTTTCCTTTAAGCAATGTGCAGACTATCAAAAATTTGAATCTGATAGGCTACTAAGTGAATTGCTTACGGAAAGCAGTACTTTTAATTTCTCATGTTTTGTCACTTTGGCATGGCAGATAAGCAACTTAGTTACCTAATTACACGTGATTTTACATAGACTAATTTATTTTCTCCCATCTAAATGATGCTTTATCAACCTTCCAAACTGCCTCTTTTTTATAGCATTGTTGATTTATAATTCACATATAATAACTCATATATAAAGTGTACAATTTGAAATTTTTTGACAATTTCAAAGTGTACAATTTGAAATTTTTTGACAATTTGCAATTTTTATTTATACCCATCAAACATTATCACAATCAAGAAAAATAAATATGTCCATGATTCCCCAAAGCTTCCTTATGTCCCTCTGTACTTCTTCCCTCCTGCTTCTGGCAACCAATGAGTGGCTTCTCTCACTGTAGATTTGTTTACATTTGCATACTTTTACATAAATGGAACCTGGCAGTATGTAGTCATTTTTGTCTGCTTTCTTTCACTCAGCATATTAGTTTGGATATCCATTCATGTGGTTTGGTGTAGCAAATTTTTATTCCTTTTTACTGTGGAGTGGAAGTCCATTGTATGGATGGATATACTACAATTTATCTGTTGACCTATTGATAGACGTTTGAGATGTTTCCAGTTTTCAGCTGTTGCAAATAAATCTTCTATAAGCAATCACACAGAATGTGTTGTAGAGTCATGTGCGTTCATTTCCCTTGGGTAAATACTTCGAAGTATGATGGTTAAGTCATAGGAAAGTGTATACTTAACTCTTAAGAAACTGCCAAACTGTTTCCAAAGCAGCCCAAAGAGAGTATATTTTTAATATCACCACTAGGAACATATGAAATTTCCAGTTGCTGTGTGTGTGTGTGTGCACACTCAGCTGTTCAATTGTGTCTGACTCTTTGTGACCTTATAGACCAAAGCCAGCCAGGATCTTCTGTCCAGGGGATTCTCCAGGCAAGAATCCTGGAGTGGGTTGCTATTTCCTTCTCCAGGGGATCTTCCCTGACCCAAGGATTGAACCCTGCGTCTCCTGCTTTGGCAGGCAGATTCTTTATCACTGAGCCACCAGGGAAACTCTCCAGTTGCTCTGCAGCCTCACCAATAATGTGCAGTCAATCTTTTTAAAAAGTATTTATTTACTTGTGCCCAGTCTTAGTAGTGGCACGTGGGACTTTCCGTGTTTGTTGTGGCATACAGGATCTTTAGTTGGGGCATGTGGTATCTTAGGTGGGCCATGGGGGATCTAGTTCCCTGACCAGGGATTGAACTGTACCCCCCACATTGGGAGAGTCTTAGCCATGGGACTACAAGGGAAGTTCCTGCAGTCAATCTTTTAAATTTTGATTATTATAGTAGGAGTGTTGTGTATCTTAGTGCGAGTGAAGTTGCTCAGTCATGTCCGACCCTCAGGGACCCCATGGACTGCAGCCTACCAGACTCCTCCGTCCATGGGGTTTTCCAGGCAAGAGTACTGGAGTGGGGTGCCATCGCCTTCTCCGGTTGTGTATCTTATTGTGGTTTTAATTTGCATTTCCTTTGTGGATAATGATGTTTAGCTTCATTACAAGCTTTTATTTCACATCTTTTTAATTTTTTTGTGAGACTATATGACTTTATATTACTTGGGAGGAGTTCTCACATATTCTGAATCCAAGTCCTTTGTCATTTCTCCTCTCTCAGTGATCACTGCCCAATGTCCAAAACTCCCGTTTCTTGTATATATTTTCTTCATTTATTTAAGTTGTCTAAACAAGGAAGGCCAATTCAGACCCTGTTATTTCATCTTGGCTAGAAACAGAAGTTCTTTTTAATCCAATATTAACAATAAAAATAAAATTAATCTCAATGAAACTTTAAATCTACTTTTTAAAAGTAAATTTCCTCTTACAAAGAAGATAAAATCAAAGCAAATTCTAAAAATCACCTGGTCCTGCGACCCCCCGCTCACTAAAGTGCATACACAGTTTGTGTAGCAAACTGTTATCATATTTACTCACAGTTAACCTTTCTGGCAATCAATCCAACCCTGAATATCATCAACACATGAAAGTCAACTCATCTATATCAGGGAAGGCATCTGGAGCTCAACTTGAGGTTTAAGTTTCCCCAAATCAGTTTCACATCAATTGCATTCTCTCCTTCAGGAAAGTGATTTTCTCGTACAGGATAATAAGCACGCACAATCTCATTTATATGTGCACATGTTGTATGCAACTGAGGTTATCTGTGTGCATAAGTGTAAAACATGTGCAGAGCCCATTCACCATATTGACTTTTCCAGCATTCCCCATTGGATCATCCCATCTTATGATTTCATATAGACAGAGATATTGACAAGGATTTTATAACATGCCACATCACATAACCAATTTGTAGCTAGTCTATCTTCCTTATGAAATAAGCCAAGCATGTTGTTCCCAATTGATCCATATTTCCTTTTAAAGCTTTGTTCAAAGCTGGTAGAATTTCTGAAACTCTAAAATGGAGTGTCAATTACAGAAAGAAATGCAGAAATTTCAAAGTATTGATCAATCTCTATTTGAGGCATTTTAATTTCTGAAATATTTTTAGTTATTTAGATTTGAAGTGGCAGTCATATTTAATGGTAGACGCTAATCAAGATGCTAATCAATTTTTATTTTTTTAAGTTTAGTAGAAGAAAGATCAGAAAATATTACCGCAGAGAAGTCACAGCCTTCATTTATTTTCTTCCAGATGAGTAGTTCCGGGTTCTGTGTGTTTCTCTTCTTTATCATAATAATACAGACTTGTCTTAAACTTTCAAAGAAAATTCTGTAACTGCCAACACTATTGACAATAACTCTACCCCCAAGAATTTGATTGATTAAAATTTGGGGAAAGATTACTCCTATCCAAAAATGTATTTACCTTTTTTTCTCAAAGGGCAGTATAAGTTCATTTGAATACTTTTCTTCCCCAAATCGTGTCTTATTTTTATGACATGGATTTGCAGAGAGAAAGAAAAGAAGAAAATCAAAGGAAAGAGAATTAATGAAAGAAATTAGCCTGAGTTATCAAAAATTAATATTTGATAGGCTTTACTTTACACTGGGTCTTTATTTACATTAGCTATTTTAATCCTAATTAATATTTCTGTATGGTACTACTAAGATTATCAGAATTTTAGAGATCATTATAAAATCAGCTATCACTTATTAAACATCTACTATGTTCCATGGACAATTTAACAGATGTTATCTCAAGCTTGAAAGTAACAGATGTGGTCGATCCTATGATTAGACTTATTTTCATGGGTTCAGCATTTTCCTGCTGATGAAATGCAGGGCTGGGGCTGACTCCAAACCCCTGGCTGGTACCCAACCACATGGTACGCCTCTGCTAGGAGACTGTCATGCTTCTCATATATTCTAATGCTCACAGAAATTAGCTTCAATAATATTATCTTGGCATCAAGACTGAGCCCAGGAATCAACTCTGCCAAGACCAGAACAACTGAGATGATTATTTTAATGAAAACAACCAAAATGGGGAGACTTTATGCCAACAATCAGGATGCATTACCTCTTTGAAGTCATTAGGATTGTGGTATGGGGATTAGGATAGCCAAGTTGATCAGTGGAGTCACTGAACTGCCCAGACATGTACGAGAATTTGATATTTGATGGTGTGTCAGCCATGACACTTCACTAGTAAACAGTAACAATTTAATAAAGGCTGGCTATCTTTCTATGAACTTAGAGGTTTATCATACTCCATACACCAACTACAGTTTGTGTCCCCTACATACATACAAACAAGTTCCATTCCAAGACAGTGTGAGTCCAATTTGTTTGTAAGTCCAACAAAGTTAGCCTAGGGACCCAAGTAACACAATCGGCTATGCAGTACTGTATTGTAATAGGTTTATCAATTTTTCACACAAATAATACATAAAAAATAAAAAATAGAAAGCATTTTTAATCTTACAGCATGTACCTTGAAAAGTACAGCACAGTACTAACTGCACCACGGCTGCTCTTTCTCTTGCTTCTCACAGCCTGGGCTTGAAATAAAGATACTGTAGTACTGTTCTCTATACATACTTGTACACAAAAGAGTACACAAAAGCGTACCCACTTGTAGAGGATGCACACACGTGACGGCATACACCAGGCATGTGGACTAACCTTATGTGATTGGACATGTGAACCCACGTTTGCATCTTTGAAAATTTGCAACTTGAAGGTTCATAGGTGGGGGACTTACTGTCTAATGAGAAAGCCTCCTTGAAGAGCTGAATGCTCTGAATCTTGATTATGAAGGAAGGCTGTCAAAGACCATGAAAGCGAGCTAGCGGTAAAACTTCCAGAACTGTGGAGGAATGAAACAGTGTCTGCAGGCATCCACAACAAAGAAGGGGAAAGGGTGGTTTACCTGGAGTGTTAAAGCTGGAATATTTTAGGAGGGGTGGGAGCATTGTTCTGGAAGAATAACTGAGGAGAGGCAAGATATACATCACCTTGTCTACAAACTGACTAGTGAATAGATGCAGGAGCTAGTCAGCCATGGCCTTAAGGCTTCAGAGAAAACCATGTCCTTGGGGGAGAAGGATTCCCCTGAGAACAGTCTATGTCAACAGGAGAAGGGATTATCTCAAAAAGGAATGTACGAATGGGGTTTCCCGGGTCAACACAGATTACAAAACACACTCAACAAAGTGTGGAAAAATCAATGATCTGAGAAGACTGCGAGGGAGTAATCCTTTTTATCTATAAAATAGGTAACAAGGGTGAACTCCTATCAGAAAATCAAATCCTTTAGTGTATTAAAAGTTATTCCTTGGGGCCAAAGGTGACTTCTCTCAGAGATGCAAGAATGTAACAACGTCAGTCAAATCTATTGATGTAAAAATACCGGAAGAGGAGAAAAAGGGTAAAATCGTGTCACTAGATTACCAAAATGTGTTTGTTTCAATTCTATACATTCCCTCAAAGCAAAGAAAATGCAAAATAAAACATCAATGAGTCATATATCCTCAATGAGCTAGAAATAATATAAATTTCTTCACTCTGATTAGAGTATGTCAGAAATCTAGAAAAAAAACCTTAGGCAATTTCCTCTGTCATAATATTCAACATTTTGCAAGCATACCTAAACAATGCAATAAGCAAACAAAGCAAAACAAGAGAGGCTTGGAGAATACAGAAGGATAAATATTGGAAAACCCAAGAAAAACTGTCAGTCACTGCAGATGTGAAATTAATGACATAGAACATCTAGTAAAACCCACTAAACACCATGGGGCTCCCTCCTTGTCTCCCCCTCCACCTTCTCTCCCTTTTTCTGCCTCCTCTGGGCTGTGCTGTACCTAGTTCCTCAGTCATGTCTGACTCTTTGCATCCCCATGGACTGTAGCCCGCCAGGCTCCTCTGTCTCTAGGGATTCTCCAGGCACAAATACTGGAGTGGGTTGCCATTCCCTTCTCCAGGGGATCTTCTCGACCCAGGGACCCAACCAGGGTCTCTTGCATTGCAGACAGATTCTTTACTGTCTGAGCCGCCAGGGAAGCCCAAGTTTGTGTGGGGGTAGTAAATTAATGCCTGAAATTGATTTTGAAAATAGAGCCTAAGTGGTGAGTTTTCAGGTGTTATCAGTAAGTTTGTTTCCTCTCTGAAAGAGTTGATAATAAAATCGTAATAAAATGTTCACCAAAAGGATGCCCAGCCACCCCCTGTCCCCAAAACTGCTTTCACCCGTATGTTCCACTTTCCCACTGGCTTCTAGACTCTTCCCTTCCACTTCCACCACCCCCGCCATCTAGCAGGACATCTCTAGGTTCACTTCCACATCTCCCAGGCTCCTATCTGAACCGTCATCCACCTGTTTCTCCAAATGCTCTTAGAGTCTCCTATGTCTCTCCTTGCTCTCAGCCTCTTCCTGGAACACAAGCCTTGACTCTCAGCTCCTCCCTTTGTTTCATTTCCATCACTCACCCACACTTTTCCACCCATTGGACTGAGACTAGTTTAAGTTCTCCAACAGGACACTGCTGGGTGCCTGCATGTTATGGGAACAGAAAACATCAGGACATCTGTGAAAGGCTCTTTAACGAAATCCATTTTAGAAAAAGAGCTGCAGAGCAGAAGCAGTGTCTATAAAGACCTTCCAAGAGGGTGTTTCTGAGCAGCCATGAGGGCATTGCTATTGTTGATATTTTTGTTGTTGAATTCCATATGCAAACTGGGGACCAGAGCTGAATTGCTCAGGGAGATAAAAGTTGTTGTTCAGTTGTTCAGTCATGGCCAACTCTTTGTGACCCCACGGACTGCAGCATGCCAGGCCTCCCTGTCCTTCACCATCTTCCAGAGCTTGCTCAAACTTTATGTCCATTGAGTCTGTGATACCATCCAACTATCTCATCTGTCATCCCCTTCTCCTCCTGCCTTCAATCTTTCCCAGCATCAGGGTCTTTTTTAATGAGTCAGCGCTTCACATCAGGTGGCCAAAGTATTAGTGTTTCAGCCTCAGCATCAGTCCCTCCAATGAATATTCAGGACTGATTTCCTTTAGGATTGACTGGTTTGACTCCTTGGAGTCCAAGGGACTGTCAAGAGTCTTCTCCAACACCACAGTTCAAAAGCATCAATTCTTCAGCCCTCAGTCCAACTCTTACATCCATACATGACTACCAGAAAAACAATAGCTTTGACTAGATGGACCTTTGTCAGCAAAGTAATGTCTCTGCTTTTTAATACACTGTCTAGGTTTGTCATAGCTTTTCTTCCAAGGAGCAAGCATCTTTTAGTTTCATGGTTGCAGTTGCCATCTGCAGTGATTTTGGAGCCCAAGAAAATAAAGTCTATAACTGTTTCCATTGTTTCCGCAGCTATTTGCCATGAAGTGATGGGACCAGATACCGTGATCTTTGTTTTTTGAAAGTTAAGTTTTAAGCCAGGCTTTCACTCTCCTCTTTCACCTTCATCGAGAGGCTCTTTAGTTCCTCTTCACTTTCTGCCATAAGGGTGGTGTCATCTGCATATCTGAGGTTATTGGTATTTCTCATTGCAGTCTTGATTCCTGCTTGTGCTTCATCCAGCCCGGCACTTCACATGATGTGCTCTGCATAGAAGTTAAATAAGGAGGGTGACAGTATACAGCCTTGACATACTTCTTTCCCAATTCTGAACTATAAAAGTAAAAAGAGAGAAATGGCTGTCTTTTATCACTCTTCCACCTACAGATGTACTCTGCCTTTCCTCTAAATACTTGTCAATTTCTTTTTTAAAAGCATATTGACTTCAAGCATTATCAAATTGTCAAGAATGTTTGCTATCTTAGCACCTATCATGTGATTCAGAAAGTCATGTCCTTCCACAGAAAGCTCCAAACAAGGATCATGTAACCATCCAAAGACTTGGTCCAAAGGAACAAATAAGGAACTGGACTGGAAGAATTTAGAGAAATTTCTGGAGCTCATTTTTGTCCCAAAGACAGTGTCTCTATAAAGAGCATAATAATATTTTCCTCTCTAGAATTGTGTTGGGACTCTGTAAAACTGGGGCTTTGTTTGCTTTTCTAAGTTTACATAATTCCCAGAGAGTAGAGCCTCAAAGCTTCTCTGATATTAAATAGATTAAAAGATGCTGTGCCAAATTTGAAAACTGTCACTAGAGTAAGAGTTTTAATTATGTATAAACTAAACAAAAAGGAAAACTGCCTCCTCCCCCTGCCTTTCCAATAAGTCGACATTATGCAAAATCTCTCATACACAGAACTGTTATAAAAGTTCTAAATTAAAAATGGTCTCGTTTTCTAGGTAAACTCCGAGAGCTGGTGATGGACAGGGAGGCCTGGTGTGCTGTGGTTCATGGGGTCGCAAAGAGTCGGACACGACTGAGCGACTGAACTGAACTGAGTTTTCTAGGATCCTGATCCGAACATCAAGGCCATGAAATTCTCCCTCTGTGGAGAATGGTATCCTTTTGCCAGCTGCCAACAGCAGCCTGTGTCACTGTCATCTGGTCTTTTTCTTTTTTGTCTACAAGTTTCCGGACACTTGTTGTTGTTAAAAGGTTGTGTGGACTGCTCACAAGTCTGCTTGGTTTCAGATCCATCCTCACCCTTCTGCTCTTCACCCAAACCACAGGGAACTGCATTTCCCAGACTCTCTTGTTTCTGCCCAGATGTGTCCAACACAGACCCTGGCAGAAGATGCGAGGGTGGAAGGAAGTCTGAAATCAGGGGTTTTCCCTTGTCCTCTCTCTACTACCGGGCAGCATCTCAGATAGTAACTGAGTGTCTCTTGACCTAATGGGTTAATGGGTTAGTGTCTAATGACCTAATGGGTTCATTTCTCACTCCCTCCCCACTCCTCCAACCCTGCCAACCTGCTATGAAACTGAATTTCATAGCATAGCCTAAGACCCAGGCTTCTAGCTGTAATGATATTATCGCCTCCCTCGGTCTCTCTTCTGTCAGTTGTTAATCTCTGGGAAGACTTTAAGGTCTTCCATCACCCCTGTAACGAGTTCCCTGAATTAAATTCCCTCCGTTTGCAATACCTGTGCTTTCTGCTTTTGTGACTGACACACCATAACAAGATAAATTTACCACTGCAAACATTCATTGAACATCTATTGTTTTCCCACACTGAGAAAATTCCCCATTGCCTTTCTCTTACTGGGCATCCTCAATCCAGGCTATGTTCCTTAGGTGAATCCCCAACCCCCACCCAGTCCCAAGACACTTAGCTGCCCTCCTTGCCTGGGTCTCTTCACACTGCAGGTGAATATCCAACTGCTGGCTCCAAGCTGTGAGGATGCAGTTACTTCCCTGCATGGGCGCCTGTCTGCTGTGATCCCAGGTGGACTGTTCCAGCACGGCATTGCCCCCTGCAGGCATTTTCAGAAGTGGCTTTGGTGCCAGGCCCTGTGCCCCTACAACTTCCAGAGCAAACTTTCAGAATTTTATCTCTCGCTTGGCTTAAGATAAGAGGCAAATAGTGTTCTTTCCAGCTCAAGGCAGGCTGCCCTGGAGGCCAGAGTTCCTGTAATATCATCTTTGGCTTGAGGGTTTCCCGTTGACCTTTATGAATGTTCCAAACATCCTGGAATTTTAGATGCTTCTACCCACTCTTCCTCCCTTCCTGCACACCCTCCCCAACCCCGCAAACAACTGGATTTGCAGATTTGAAGGCTTTTCCCATTTTCCCGGGCTTCCTGCCAATCGTTCCTCAAGCGTTTTCCCTAATCAGTCCCATCTTGGTCTCCACTCTCAGGAGACCCACACTAGCACACCAGTGGTAGACAGTACCTGATAGTTGCAGACACCTAGGGACCTTTCCCAATCTTCCCAAACTCTCTCTCTACACTTGGAGATATCTGCTTTTTCAAATCTGTCTGATCGTTCTGAATGGCTATTTTAATTTAAGGCTTAAGGGTGAATGCATCATGAGAGTTTAAACATACCACGCACAACTCAGAGAATGTCCACAAAGAGGAAATGTCCCACTTTGACTTAGAGTACCTGACCTAATGGGCACCATTATTTCATAAAAAACGACTTGATCTCTTTCATTCTATTTTACATTACTTAGTCTAATAAATCCCAAGCCACCAGCAGTGCTGACGCACTGAACAGATTTCATATATAATTGGTCAATATTGTTAATGCATGTACTCTAAGTTTGGAAGCAGCCTAGAAGGTACTTTTGTGTTGCTTTCTTGCAAATAATCCATCGTTTATAATTATAGTTGATTTCAGATGTGACAAGGTATTTAATTTTATCAAATGGCAAGGTTTGCCAAACACATAAAAGTGAATTTGCCTCTAATTACTCATTTTAATAATTCTAACTTCATTTACTGTTCCCCAGTGACAGAACGTTGCCAGAAACACTTTTACTATGATAAAAGAATTAAAGATATTATACAGAAATGAGCAGAGTTCAGAGGAATCACAAAAGGCATACTGGAGTCCCAGAAAGCTTCAAGTGGAATTTACATTTATTTCAGCCAAAAATAATAAGCTTGATTTCAGGCAGCTTGAGCCTCATGCAATATTTTGGTGGACATTTAAATTTTATTTAATATACAGGAAAAGGAATTTGGAACCTTGGGTATTTGGTTATTATGGTTGAAGTTTTTTGGTGCATCTTTGGGGTTCATGGGTTGAAATAACTTCCTCAAACCCATCTGCAGGAAGAGATGTACTAACTCGTTATCCCACTAGGGGGCGCTGCACTGCTTTGAAGTTTCCTGTAAATATCTTTCAAGTATTTGGCTGTCAGAATTCAGAAGAAAACAGTCACTTAATTCTCAGCGAACATTCACAGCATTTTTGGAGAAATATCATTTTTCAGTAACCGAAAGACAGAAAATGTTTTCTGTCGGCAATATTTGAATCCAACAACTCCAAACTTTTAAAATGCTTTTTATATTTAAAAACAACTGGATATTTAACCATAATATTTAGAAAATAATATCCTTTTTAAAAACAAAAATGCAACACCAGCATTTAATAGTTAATTTTTCAAGCGTTGCTCCTTGAACTATACTCAATGCTTCTTTCAATTTGCAGGCTGCTGTATTCAGTCATTTGTTTCCATGTGGTCATTGTTGCCACGACAGAAATCAAAATGGGTTCACAGTATGCAATGGTCTCAGGTTGACAGATAATACAGGATTCATTGCAAAAATATGGGCTGGGCGGGCAGGGGAGTGGGTCTTTTTCAATGGCTTTCCATGACCTAGGTCCTTGGGCAGGGGCTCAGCAGGTGTTTCTGTATCTGACCACCACAAAGACTGGGCACCTCCAACTCCACCAGCTGCAGAAACTTGGTGTCCTGAGGTCAGGGCTGTGGATCCAAGCATGGAGGTCCAGTTGCCAAACAAAAAATTTCATTCTTACTAAATAGTAATTGCTGTCATCTGATAGGCTTCTGCTTTTTAAAAATATTGTAATGAAATATGGTGGTGGTGTATTCACTAAGTTCCGTCTGACTCTTGCAACCCCATGGACTGTATCTGCCAGGTTCCTCTGTCCTTGAGATTTCCCAGGCAAGCATACTGGAGTGGGCTGCCATTTCCTTCTCCGTTATTGGAGTATAGGTTATTTACAATGTTGTGTTAGTTTCAGATGTACAGCAAAGTGATTAGTTACATATTTACACATGCCTACTCCTTTTTTTTTCTATTTTTTTCCCATAAAGGCCATTACATTGTATTGAATAGCATTTCCTATGCTATACAGGAGGTTCTTATTAGTTATCTACCGATAAGCTTCTGTTTTAATTCATGGAGCATAACAATAAATTGCAAGTCAGTCGTATTGGCAAATTAGCTGTTTTCCTCTTTCCAACTAACATTGTGAGGTTGGAGTTTGTTTACATAATGGTAGGTAATGTGGATATTTAAATAGCAAATAAGCCCAGAGAGGCCAGATTCCTTTGTCATGTTTCACCCTGATGGTTGGTAAGAGTCTTGTTATAAAAATAATGCTGATCCCCAGGGAGGGGCTGTGTGCTTTGAGCTAAGGGTAGAGAAAGGTACAGTAACTCCCCTCTATACACACCTTCAAAGTGTGAACTTTCAAAGATGTGATTGTGCATCTGGTTCCAGCAAGGAGCCAGAACCTGAGCCATCAACATCAGGTGTGAGTGACATTACAGCTTGCCCTCCATCTCACGGTGCTGTTGATCTACTATCTCCCACCTCATCTCCCTCGTCCGGTCAGTAACTCTTCTTGCCTGTTCACTCGATGCCAGTTGTTGTACCATACTTTTTCAAGGTCCTGTACTGTAAGATTAAAAATGGTTTATTTTTTGTTTGTTTTTCATGTCATATTTGTATGAAAAGTGTTATAAACCTATTGCAATACAGTACTATATAGCCAATTGTGTTAGCCGGGTACCTGGGCTAACTTTGGTGGCCTTACAAGCAAATGACTTATGAATGCGCTCTCGGACTAGAACTCGTTTGTATGTAGGGCACTTACTGTAATGCATGGGAGTTTCCTCCTTTGTTTCTCTTCTCTGTACAAATTCTCTTTTCTAATAGTCCCTCAATTTCTTATGCTGGAAATAACAATGGGTGTTGTCAATGAAACTCTTGTGATGCTGACACTCATCCATGCCTGTGAACCATCGAGATACTCCTTTAGCACAAGAACAAGATAGCTGAATATCATTCTGTTCTGTTCCATGGACAAGATTATTCTTTTCTAGATGTTTCCTGAAGTGGAATCTTTTTCAAGGTTTTAGCCTTCGGAGCAGCCAAGCACATGCCTCATCCAACATACCCTGCTTCCTTCCAACTCTGTGAATCCCTTGGATCCGCCCCACATAAAGAAAAACCCCAGTCAATATTACACACTTAATTTTTTAAAGTTTTAATTTAACAAATATAACTCTTGAGTACCAGATAGCAGCCTGGAATTTGGCTTGTTATCCTAGGGGAGAGTTTTCATTAAAATCCTCAAGAACTTTTCTCCACAGTCATCGTTTACCATGGCTATCTACTTTTATTTTAAAAAGCAATTATAATAATAACAAAAATATTATAATCAGAAGCACAGTCAGCTGCTTTATGTGGATGCTTTGTATATTCAGACTGGATATGGATTGTGAACATCTCAGTGAAGAAGAAAAAGATTAAATAATTTTGGCTTTTTTATTTTTTCCCCTTTTTTAAGAAACTGAAGCATGGTTGATATACACTGTGTTCATTGCTGCAGTACAGCAAAGTGATTCAGCTGTACATGTATATATGCGTTCTTTTTTCTAGTCTATTCCATTATATTTCATCATAGAATATTTGAACATAGTTCCCTGTGCTATCCAGTAGGACCTTGTCATTTATCTAGTCTATATATAAAAGTTCACCTCTGCTCGCCCAACCTCCCACTCCATCCCTCCCCAACCCCCTCCCCCTTGGCAGCCACCAGTCTGCTCTCTGTGTCCCTGAGTCTGTTTCTGTTTCACAGGTAGGTTCATTTCTGTCATATTTTAGATTCCAAATATAAGCGATGTTATATGGTATTTGCCTTTCTCAAGAAGACGCAACTTTGTAACCTAAAAAGGAAACTCTTGGGTGACTATGTGTTTTTTAAGCTTTATAAAAATAGTAATCCTTTTCTTTACAGATATACAGAGAGGATATTTTAGTATTCCTTAGGTGGAGGAAAGTCTAATGATCAATTTATCCATCTATCTACACACATGCAAATATGTATTTACATGTATTTACCCAGCCAACAGGTACTGGCTATTTACTAGGAGCTGTGGAGAAGACAGATGAGCTTTGGGAAAAGTCAGATCTGACTTCAGTAATAGTGCTCCCTTTGATGGATACAACACTTTAATATTTCAAGCCATGTTTACAATGAATTATTGCTATTCACTATTTCTACTTTTATCTATTAAATAATTGTGCTCCAGCTTTCCTGTAAGTTTCTCAAGGCTGGGATCATTAATTCTGCTGATTTATTTTTGATTGCACTGGTTCTCCATTGCTGTGCTTGGGCTTTCCCTAGTCGTGGAGATCGGGAGCTACTCTCTAGCTGTGATGCTTGGGCTTCTCAGTGCAGAGGCTTCTCTTGCTGCAGAGCATGGGCTCTAGGCATGGGGGCTCAGTAGGGGTAGCACACAGGCTCAGTTGCCCCACAGCATGTGGGATCTTCTCGGACCAGAGACTGAACCCGTGTCCCCTGCATTGGCAGGTGGATTCTTAACCACTGGACCACCATAGAAGTCTAGGGCTGTGATCATTAATTCCATTTATAACACAGTTAGAAGTGGCTGAGGTTGGACCATACTCCTGAAATCCCAGATTCTCTCCCTCCTCCGCACTGACCATGCTGCATCCTGCCCTTTATTCAGCCCAAGTAGACATTATATGCCCAGACAGCACCACATAATCCTAAAATCAGACCATAAAGGCATCAGGGAAGTCATAGCCATCAAAGAAATTCAACAATAAAATATCACCATTAAATACTAACTTTATCTTCTTTGTCTCTTACCTTTAATAAAAATCATTATTTTCCTTTCCAAACTTTCAAAGTCTACAGTTTTGACATATCTGAAATACCCTATATTGGCCCAATATTTTTATGATTTTTTAAAATATTTATTTTATTTATTTGGTTGTACTGGGTCTTAATTGTGGCATGTGGAATCTGGTTCCTCAACCAGAAGTTGAACTTGGGTTCCCTGCTTTGAGAGCAAGGAGTCTTAGCCACTGGACCACCAGGGAACTTCCTTGACCCAGTAAAATCGTTTCTTTGCTTTGCCTGCACTCTCTTCCCAGACATGTCCCGCATAATCACAGCCTCTCCTGCCTGATATTCTCTTAAGTGTGTGTACAGCATCTGCATAATCAGCCCTTTTGACTTTATGTTTTTCTTCGTTCTCTGAGTTGTCAATCCACAGTGAATGAGCTGCACAGAGGAGATATTTTAAAAACACCCTCTCATCGCTGTCTTCTGTCACCTTTAATCTCAAAGAAAAATAAATCAAACACGAAGCTGAGGCATCACCTAAACTGCTGTGTAAAATCATGCCTCAGGTATTTAAAAAATGCCAGTTTGGGAAACTAGAATTTATAATGTGGTAATATTAATAGCCTGGTTTTCCTATGAAGGGTTTTATATTTTCAAATGTCTCAGGTGAATATCTTAGAGGGTATAAATAACATTGTAGGCTTTAGGAGAACTAAGTAGTCAGAAACACTTATGACTAGAACTCGCTTTCAGATAAAAGTGATTCAAATGTTCCCAGTATGTTTTCAAAGGCAAAGACTTTGGGGTGGGTCAGGGGTCCTTTGGTCATTTTGAGGAGATGTCTGAAGGCTGCACAATTAAAATGAAGAAAATAAATCCTTAAAATTTCATCAGGCAAAACTATTTGGAAAAGAGCTTTCTTTTTAGCTCTGCCCATCGCCATTCTGTAGCGTCTTTGCCTTGCAAGTTACCTGGGTCTATTTTCTGTACTACATCTTGCCATATCAAAGAGCAAGCATCCAATACATTGAAAGAAGTGAGCAAAATGATCTGCCAACTTCCTCCTCCTATTGTGAGTCCTTTTGTGAGTCCTTTATTTCTGGAAGAAATGGTGCCTAGGAAACAGGAAAAAGAACCCCAGCATTTGTCTCTTAAATACACCGCAGCCTTCACACCTGTGTCAGCCAGCTGACCATTGAAAGGACCCGTTCATTTCAAGAGGTGAATGCATGCCAACAGCTGCAGGGGAGGCTGAGCACACTCCTAGAATTTTTGGAAAAGACAGGTAACCAAGCATGCGCTATAAAGCCAAGTACGTGAGAAGCCACCTAGTGAGAATACATGCCTGCAAGCCTTCTCAGCATCGTGTCCACAGCAAAGCCTAAGTGACATGCGTGATGAAGATTTCCCTGAGGTTAATCCACATGGACCCATCTAGAAGAAGACTTGTCTAGAAGAGAGGGCTGGAGAATTTCCCAAATGAATGGATACACATTTCTGAGCAAACAACACGGATGTCTCTGACGTGCGGTGCTGTATTCACAAATGATCAGGACCAACTATTAGCAGGGTGTTTGTTTTTAAGGTTTTATTTGAAGTATAGTTGCTTTATAATGGTGTGTTAGTTTCTGCTGTACAACAGTGTGAATCAGCTGTAGGTATACATATATTCCTTCCTCTTGAGCCTCCCTCCCACAACCCCCCATCCCACCCCTCTAGGTCATCAGAGAGCCCCGAACTGAGCTCCCTGTGCTGTGCAGCAGCTCCCCACCAGCTGTCTGTTTCACGCATGACAGTGTATGTATGTCATTGCTTTGATCCACCCAACCCATCCCCCAGTACGTCATAAGCCCATCCCCCATGGCAGTGTCTCCATTCATGCCTTGGAAACAGGTTCATCCATACCATTTTTCTAGATTAGGAGGGTGTTTTTACAGCTTCTTAGCAGACATCATAGACCCACTGAGTCTGTGTGTTTCTGTTCACATGCTTTAGGAAAATGGAAGTCCTTTGGATACTATGAAGGATTTCTTCCTACTTTACCCTGATGGCAACAACTTCACTGTCTCACGAAACAAACACTGAATGAGGCTTTGCTGTAGCACATCCATGTGCTAGGCGGAGGGTGACCACGACAAACAAGCTTCCCTTCTTTCAAGCCTAGAAGAAGAGGTGATCTGTTTTCTTAGGTAAGAAACAAGCTTGGTAGCAGGAGACCCAACCAAGGAGCAGGCTGAGAGCAGGGAGCATTGGTAACAGTGCAAAGCAGAATAAGTGGGCAAAAGATTCTTTTTTTAAACAGGTTTTTTTTAAAGCTAGTCAACTTCCCTGGTGGTCCAGTGGTTAAGAATCCGGCTGCCAATGCAGGGGACATGGGTTCAATCCCTGGTCTGGGTGGACTCCACATGCCACTGAGCAACAAAGCCCATGAGCTGCAACTCTGGAAGCCCATGTGCCTAGAGCCTGTCCAGCAAAGAGTAGTCCCGGCTCACAGCAACTGGAGAAAGCCCACGTGCAGCAGCGAAGACCCAGTGCAACCAAAAGTAAACACAAAACAATAAAAAAGAAAGACTGCATTAAAAAAATAAAACGTGTCCACACGAAGTCATATAAAAAGGGACAAACAGATTTAGAAAGTGGCACCACAGACCAGCACTGTGTGTACAAAAAAATAAAAATAAGTAAATATATAAAAAGTTGATGTTTCCCATGACATTTCACGGGCTTCCCTGATGGCTCAGCAGTTAAAGAATCTTCCTGCAATGCAGGAGACATGGGAGACTCGAGTTTAATCTCTGGGTTGGGAAGATCCCCTGGAGAAGGGAATAGCAACCTATTGCAGTATTCTTGCCTGGAGAATCCTATGGACAGAGGGCCTGGCTGGTTACAGTCCATAGGGTCCCAAAGAGTTGAATACAGCTTGAGCACACACACACACACATGACATTTCACACACACAAACTCACACACACACACACAGGCATTTCTCCATTGAGCTCTGCTTCAGATACCAAAAACACAGAGCTCCCTTTGGGAGAATACCTTGCAAAACAGCTGAAATAAAGCTGTGATGCTGAAAGAGAATATAACACAAGTATAGATATGTGACGGGATCACCCATTTCAACAGTGACAAAGTCCCATCCTTTTCTTATGTCATCCAACAATCCTTTTGACTATACAGCTACCATAGCATTCTACAGATAGCTGTAGTGTGTTGTTGTATTGATTTTTGGTTTGTTTGGTTTGTTTTGAACCCAGAAGTGACTTTCTTCCTCATCCAACTTGGGCCATGGCTGTGGTCTGCAAAAACATTCAGGTGGACTCAGTAGCACATTGGGATCCTGGTTGGAAAATGAGAAATGAGGAGCAGTGTGGGAGCAAATAGAGTCACTGAAAAGGGAAGGATATTTAGGTCCTGAGGGTGGGATTGAGGAAATACAGCTCCGATTTCAGCTCACACACAAACTAGAGTTTCTGGGAGACAAAAGCCAGAGTTCTGGCTGTGGAATCAATCATCTCGTCTCCAAGGCCATCAGCTTCAGCTTTGCCGCCACTGTCTCCCCACCCCCCTTTCTTGGCACTAGAGGAAGATGTGTTTGGAAGGGTTCTCAGATGTCATGATTTAGCATCTGATCATATTCATGCATTGGAGAAGGAAATGGCAACCCACTCCAGTGTTCTTGCCTGGAGAATCCCAGGGACAGGGGAGCCTGGTGGGCTGCCGTCTCTGGGGTCACACAGAGTGGGACACGACCGAAGTGACTTAGCAGCAGCAGCTGCATTTCAAAGCATGTTAATAAATAGAAAACATTGCCCAGAAACAGGAGGGATTCTTTCTAGAAACAGATTCTCAGGACTTTCCTGATGGTCCAGTGACTAAGACCCCACTGGAGCTCCTGATGCAGGGGCCTGGGCTCCATCCTTGTCGGGGAATTAGATCCCACATGCTGCAACCAAAGACCCTGTGTGTCACAACTAAGACCTGGTGCAGCCAATTAAATGATTAACTTTTAAAGCACATATTTAAAACAGAAAGAAACAGATTCCCAGTGGAAGAAAAAAAGAACTTTATTAAAAGCCCAGAACAGAGACATCCCAGGCGGAACTTCAAAGCGCTGTGTATTGCTTTGAAAGCGAAAATGAAGGTGTTAGTCACTCAGCTGTGTCCAGTTCTTTGCAACCTCATGGACTGTAGCCCGCCAGTCTCCTCTGTCCTTGGGACTTCCCAGGCAAGGATACTGGAGTAGGTTGCCATTCTCTTCTCCAGGGGATCTTCCCAACCCAAGGATCGAAACTAGGTCTCCTGCATTGCAGGCAGATTCTTTACTATCTGAGCCACCAGGGAAACCCCAGGTATTGCTATAAGAATGTTCTTTTTTTTTTCTGTATGAGAAGTTTAGAATAAAAATTTCAGCCAGCCCAGGATGGATTAAGTACCAAAACTGAAATTCAGAAAAGAGTTTTGGAATGATAAGGCCTAGGTGTCTAGAGTGTAGTAAGATATCCACCACTACAAGTTTTAAAATGCCATCTAATTTTCAGTAGTACAGTTCTTGCTGCTTCTAAAAACCAGAAAAGTGAGCAGGGTTGGAGTTGGTCTCTATGATGCTCTTAAAATATGTACCATATGAATAGTGTAAATTTCATCCAAACAACCAGATGCTTGGTTTAATTTACCCATTCCAGTGTGAGGATGCTTGCAAATACCCAGATGTCTGATATCACCAACACAGATAATGCTGGTGGACCCTGCAATCTGAGGATTGCTCATCACATATTTGGCCCCTGTCATCCAGATTGACGGCAATTTGTCTGTATGATTTTATTAGCCCCTCTTAGTCATCTGGTGGGCTTCCCTGATGGCTTAGTGCAGGAGGTGTGGGCTCAATCTCTGGGTTGGGAAGATTCCGCTGGAGAAGAAAATGGCAACCCACTCCAGTATTAATGCCTGGGAAATCCCATGGAGAGAGGAGCCTGGTAAGCTACAGTCCATGGCATCACAAAGAGTTGGACATGACTTAGCAACTGAACAGCAACAGTCATCTGGTATTTCTTTTAACTCTAGGTCCACAATCACTGTAAAACTGAAAATAAAGCTTTGCCTTTCTAGCTAATACGAAAGGTAATTCTCAGAAAAAATGATGTTAAGGTTATAACATTAGAGAAAGGGTAAGGTCGATGGAGTGAAATATTGTGTGGCTTCAGGAAAATCAAATACTGAATATAAAATACAAGATGCCTAGTCTGCAAGCCACAGAGTAGATTATCTACATCTAAGAGTAAAATTTCCCTGCTTTACCTTAATTTTTTTTTCTCTCTCTCACTTCTAATCTTTTATAAAAGATGTTAACAACTGAAGTGTATATTCTGAAAAGACAACAAGCAAGTATTTTTCTAATGTTATTTTAAACTTGTAAACAGAAGAATATTATCTGTTAGGTGTAATTCACTTAGCATTCAGCTTTCAAATTATATAAAAAATCTACCATCTTGCAGGGAATGTATTATTTTACATGAACTGAGAAACAGCTAATAGGAATATAGTAGTAAATAGTAATAGAAGTAGTAAGACATAAAAAACAGGCCAAGGAAATTACAATACACAATAGCCATTTGAAATGTCAAGATAGAAAGTTAGTTTTTTCTATTATATATATAATGGATAAACAACAAAATCCTTTTGTATAGCACAGGGAACTATATTCAATATCTTGTGATAAACCATAATGGAAAATAATATTAAAAAGAATATATGATAACCATAATGGAAAATATATTAAAAAGAATATATCTATATCTAATGTATATGTTGGAGAAGGCAATGGCACCCCACTCCAGTACTCTTGCCTGGAAAATCCCATGGACGGAGGAGCCTGGTGGGCTGAAGTCCATGGAGTAGCTAAGAGTCGGGCACGACTGAGCGACTTCACTTTCACTTTTCACTTTCATGCATTGGAGAAGGAAATGGCAACCCACTCCAGTATTCTTGCCTGGAGAATCCCAGGGACGGGGGAGCCTGGTGGGCTGCCATCTATGGGGTCGCACAGAGTCGGACACGACTGAAGTGATTTAGCAGCAGCAGCAGCAGCAGATTGGTCCAGTGCACGCTAAAGTTGCTTTAGTCATGTCCAACTCTTTGCAACCCTATGGACCATAGCCCACCAGGCTCCTCTGTCCATGGGATTCTCCAGGCAAGAATAGTGGAGTTTGTGGCCACGCTCTTCTCCATCGGATCTTCCCGACCTATGGATCAAACTCGAATCTCTTATGTTTCCTGTATTGGTAGGTGGGTTCTTTACCACTAGCGCCACCTGGGAAGCCAGATTGATCTAGAATCCCCTTCAATCAATGCAAATTCAAAAACAGACATAAACATTTTAAACATGCTCTAATCTTTGCCTCCGTCCCAGTGGACCACAGCAAAAAAAGTTATGGGGGCACCTTAAGATATAGAAGTTTATTTGCGGATTGAAGGGTAGAGGAGCCATTTCTGCAGCAAGTCTAAGCAGACAGAGAACAGAATAGGTCCCTATTTTCTTGCTTGGTCTTTTTAAAATACGTTTTTATCATTTTTCACAAAAACCTTGGCTTTCATACAAACTGTGTACAACTTGGGGAAAAAGTGACTTTGCCATCATGAATAGAAATGGTTGACTTTTTATGTCTTTGTGTTATTTAATAGAAGGGACTAAAAGGGAGAGAAATTAGCACTCAGGACTCATTGAGAGACCAACAGTAAGTTCAAGGGATTGAAAATAACGCTGAAATGAACTGAACAATAACCACATTTGGAATTTCGCACTCAGTTAGAACATTGCCTATGGAAATTAAATTAATCAGGCTATTTTCCTCCCTAAATTCAAAAAGTCCATGTTTGGTAAAGATGACAGTATGAATGCAAGGAGTTGTTTGTTTGTTCCTCAAATGCCATTAAAATACCAGTAAGTTGACTTTGTTTTTAAGATATCAACGCACAAGGACAAAAAATGAAAGAGGAGAAAACAGGAATGCAACTTGGGAGGGTGTTGAACACTGAGACGGAGAGCGATGACGGAGTCACATGCCAGCGGGGTGTAAACTATGACACAATACAGTGTAATTTAGTCTACAAACGCACCCCCTCCCTCCCACTCCCAAACTGGTGGTACCAGGTGCCTCTGCAAATGGGAGATACAGGTAGGATGGTGAAAGACATTCGATTCCCAGGTAAGAGAGCACTAAAAATTGTCTGGACATGGCCAACAGGCCCATGAGTAGATGCTCAATATTGCTAATTATTAGAGAAATGCAAATCAAAACTAAAATGAGGGATCATCTCATAGCAGTCATAATGGTCATCATTAAAGAGTCTACAAATAATAAATGCAGGAGGGGATATAAAGAAAAGAGAATTCTCCTACACTGTCTTAGCCACCCCATGGACTGCAGCCCACCAGGCTCCTCTGTCCATGGGATTTTCCAGGCAAGAGTACTGGAGTGGGGTGCCATTGCCTTCTCCATCCTACACTGTTGGTGGGGATGTAAACTGGGACAGAGACTGTATATATATTGTATATACCGTGCAGCCACTGTATATACTGAAAACAGTATAGAGCTTTCTCAGAAAACGAAACATAGAGTTGCCATATGATCCAGAAATCCCATTCCTGGGCATATATTCAGACAAAACTACAATCCAAAAAGATGCATGCACCTCAATGTTCATAGCAGCATTATTCACAGTAGCCAAGACATGGAAGCAACCTAGATGTCCACCAACAGATAACTAGATATAAAAGGTGAGGTACCTATATACAAAGGAATACTGCTCAGCCATAAGGAAAAATGAAATAATGTCATTGGCAGCAACATGGATGCAACTACAGATTATCATACGAAGTGAAGTCAGTTGGAAAGAGAAAGGCAAACACTATGTGATACCACTTGTATGTGGAATCTAGAATGTGGCAAAAATGAATCTGTCTATAAAACAGAAACAGACTCAGGGACATCGAGAACAGGTGTGGTGGTTACCAGGGTGGGAAGGGGTTTGGGGGAGGACAGAGCAGGACGCTGGGGTTAGCAGATGTAAGCTTTTATATACAGAATGGATAAACAAGAAGGTCCTAGTGTTTAGCACAGGGAACTATATTCAATATCCTGGGCTGAACCATCATGGAAGAGAATATTTTAAAAAGAGTGTATATATATAGATGTATAACTGAATCACCTTGCTGTACAGCAGAGAGAACACAACACTGTAAGTCAACTAAAAAAGAAAGTGAAAGAGTTAGTTGCTCAGTTGTGTCCAACTCTTTGTGACCCTATGGATTGTAGCCCACCAGCCTCCTCTGTCCATGGGATTCTCCAGGCAAGAATACTGGATTGGGGTGCCATTTCCTTCTCCAGGGGGATCTTCCTGACCCAGGAATCGAACCCATAGCTCCCACACAGCAAGCAGATTCTTTACCGTTTGAGCCACTGCTGCTGCTGATGCTAAGTCACTTCAGTCATGTCCGACTCTGAGCGACCCCAGAGATGGCAGCCCACCAGGCTCCTCCTTCCCTGGGATTCTCCAGGCAAGAACACTGGAATGGGTTGCCATTTCCTTCTCCAATGCATGAAAGTGAACAGTGAAAGTGAAGTCGCTCAGTCGTGTCCGACTCTTCACGACCCCACGGACTGCAGCCTACCAGGCTCCTCCGTCCATGGGATTTTCCAGGCAAGAGTACTGGAGTGGGGTGCCATCGCCTTCTCTGTCTGAGCCACTAGGTAGGTTTTAAGTTAAAATACTCCAATATAAAATAGAAATTAAAAAATAAAATTAAGAAAAAGCTTCTTTAAGGCTGATAATCTCCAGAGATCATGTTGAAGGTCTAACTTAGTGGCTCTCAGAGTGGCCCCAGAGCAATAGGAATCACTGGGGAACTGCATAGAAACACAAGTCCTCAGGCCCAACTCCTGACCATGGGAAACTGTGGGCATGTAGCACCCGATCGAAGTTTAGCAAGGTAATTCCTATGTGATAATGTTTAGGACTCTCCACTGCGGATGATTCTCAGTCTTGTGAAAGGTGCGGACCTTTGAAAGAGAGAAAGAACAGAAATGGGTGTGGGAAGGAGAAAGAACTAAGATGGGGCATTTCCCTGGTTCGATGGTTAAGAGTCCACCTTGCAATGCAGGGGGCACGGGTTCTATCTCTGGGTGGGAAGCTAAGATCCCACATGCCCCAGGGCAACTGTGCTTGTGTACCACAACTACCAAGATCAGGCACCACAGCTAGAGTCCATTTGCTGCAATGAAAGTTCACATGATGCAGCAAAGATTCCACATGCCACAGCCAAGTCCTGATCCAGTCAATGTTTTTTTAAAAAGTAAATAAATAATTTCTTTAAAAAACAAAGAACAGACAGATTTTGGGAAAGTGTAGTCTCAGATGTTGACTGTTCCTGCTCCTTCAGGAATTAAGGGATCCTTTGGGGGAGTGTTGGTAATAAGTAAATTACCGTCAGGAAGACCACGAACAATTGAGCCCAACAGAGTGAAATTTCAACAGCTGAAATAATAGCCATACAATGGAAAGTTTCCCAACCAATAAGGAAGATGAAAATAAAAAAGACAATCATGGAGAGTTAGAAAAGGGGAAAAGGGAAGAATTGAAAAGAAGATGTAAGCAACATGAAATGTGTATCATCTTAACAGTGGACAGCAAAAAAATCATCCCAGGATTCTCCAAATTCTGGCCATCACAATTTGTCTTAATCACAACCTCCATGTATGAAGATGTCAATGGTGTGTAGTATGAACTAGGAAAAACAGAAGTTACAGAATTTGATAAAACAGAACCTTTAAAACCACTTATGGTTAGCAACAAGGAAAGGTGGGGGGAATAAACTGGGAGATTGGAATTGACATATATACACTACGATATATAAAATAGATAACTAATAAGGAACTGATTTATGGCATAGGGAATGATACTCAATAGTCTGTAATGACCTATATATATATATAAAGTAATTTTTAAAGGGATGAATTAGATAGTTCTGTACTTATCTGGAGTGTTGTTCATCATATGTTAAAATATGAACCAAACATATCAAATAGTAACAGCGATCTCATTTATGTGAAAGCAAAAACTTCATATGGAAAAAATTATCAAGAAGGGCGTATGCTGCTGCTACTGCTGCTAAGTTGCTTCAGTCGTGTCTGACTCTGTGCGACCCCAGAGACGGCAGCCCACGAGGGCCCCCCCCAACCCCCGTCCCTGGGATTCTCCAGGCAAGAACACTGGAGTGGGTTGCCATTTCCTTCTCCAATGCATGAAAGTGAAAAGTGAAAGTGAAGTCGCTCAGTCGTGTCTGACTCTGAGCGACCCCATGGACTGCAGCCTACCAGGCTCCTCTGTCCATGGGATTTTCCAGGCAAGAGTACTGGAGTGGGGTGCCATTGCCTTCTCCGAAGAAGGGTGTATACCAAGTAGTTAATAATTATTACCATTCTAGAGTAGAAGTAAAAAGGGATTTCACTTGAACACACACACACACACCCTCCTGCCAAAATTTCTATCAAAACCTGATAAACCCTCTTTCAAGAGAATGCACCAAACTCATTTTATTGTCAGTCCTATTATATATTCAATTGTTTGCATATTCAATAAACTTCTTGTTAGAGAAAATGTTTCCTTTGCATTTTATGGGTGATTTGTTTTATTCTCTGTTAAGCTGTAAAGAGCAAATCCTCAGTTGCATTAGCACAGAATGTGTGAATACCAAAATGTTTCTCTCCTACAATCTCTAGCCCTTAATAACTGATCCTTTCTCCCAATTGAAACTGTCAGTTCAATGGTTCTAACTACTTACTACCTCTCATGCACCAAGAAGAATTTTTTAAACTTTTTATTTTATATTGAGGTATAGCCAATTAACAAAGTTGTGATAGTTTGAGGGGAACAGAGAAGGGACGCAGCCATACATATACATGTATCCATTCTCCCCTAAACTCCCCTCCCATCCCAGTTGCCACATAACTTTGAGCAGAGTCCCTGTGCTACACAGTGGGTCCTTGTTGGTTATCCATTTTAAATATAGCAGTGTGTACACGTTGATCCCAAACTCCCTAATTATCACTGGAATTTGAAACACCATATAAATGTTGTTCATCCAGATGGTAATAACATTTTCTAAGATACAATCAAATTCAGTCTAAAAATGCCCTATAGAGTGGATTGGCTTTAACCTTCTACTTCCACACTGTGTGTTATGAGCAGGAAAGTGGCATTTTGGACCCATTTTAGTGGATATCCAGGTTGAACAGGTTTTGGATTTTGACAAGGGGTGTGTCTCTTTGCTCCATCACTTAGGTCCTCTGAGACCTTGAGGAATTCACTTTCCCTCTCTAAGCCTGAATTTTCTCGTCTACAAAATGACAATAATAGGAATATCTTATTCCAGAAGGCTGCCATGAGGTGGTCTCCATGAGATGAAACATGTAAAGCATGAGGTAGAGAACTGTATCATAATGTATCAAATGGTTGGTCACAGTAGTTTTGTCATTATTGCAGGAAAAAATGGTTTTCAGCTATCTGTGTGCATTGAAACCTTTCCATGTGTGTGTATCTGCATAAGAAAACATTCTTAGAGTGCTGTGACTTTTCCTGTTGTGACTTCCTTTTTTTCTTTAATATTTTTAAACCAAGTACAGTTGATCTACAATGTTGTGTTAATTTCTGTTGCATAGCAAAGTGATTCAGTTATACATATGCATTCTTTTTGTTATATTTTTTTCCATTACAGTTTATCATAGGATATTGAATGTAGTTCCCTGTGCTGTACAATAGGACCTTGCTGTTTATCCATTCTTTATATAAGAGTTTGTATCTGCTAATCCCAAACTCCCCGTCCATCCTTCCCTCCCACCCTCTCCCCACCCCAGGCAATCACAAGTCTGTTCTCCTAAGTCTGTGAGTCTGTTTCTACTTCATAGATGGGTTCATTTGCGTCATATTTTCAATTCCACCTATAAGTGATACCATATGCTATTTGTCTTTCTGCCATCTGACTTACTTCACTTAGCATGGTAATCTCTAGTTGTATCCACGTAGAAAGAAAAAAAATAAGAAAAGAAGAAGAAAGGGCAGGGAAAAGTGGAGAGAAAATATCTATGATTGCAGAGGAGGAAAAAAGGTATGATGGGAGTGGGGAGGAGAAGAAGCAACAAAAATGGTATTCGGCCCACGTAATATCTGGCCCTTTAGAGAAAATGTTTGCTGACTCATGCCCTAAATCAAGGAGTTTGTGTTGTGACTCTAACATACCTGGGAGCAGCCCTCACTCAACCAACAAGAGCAAGTGCTTCAAACAAATAGTTGAAGCTCCTCTTCAACTACTAGGCAGTCTCTTCATCCCTAGGCCAGGAGTCACTTTCATAAACTATTGCACCACAGACTGCACCTCTCAATAGGAGGAATGGAAAGAAATTTGAAGCCACCCTTAAAAGATCACATTGAATGAGGACTAAATCTCAGCCCTCTCTTGCCTTGTCATCTGGGTGTTCTTACTCAGTCAACAGCCTGAACTTTTGTACATGGCATCCCTGCCAGGAGAGGTCATCAAAAGAAGCTCTCACATTCTAATCGAACAGTCATCCTTTGCAAGTGACTTCTTAACACCAGAACAAGAACAGCTGCTTCACTGCAAAACACAATTACTGATTTTCTAACTGACAAGAAAGATCTAGAGACATTTAGAGCTGTTTAAATCATTTCCCAAATGTATGACTGTAGAGTTCCCTCTTGATGCATGCCTTGGAAGGATCCAGGAAATCATTTCAGATAATGCCATCTAATGGACCAAATGATACAATTAAGTTCCAGTTACTGAGTGCCCCATCCCACTTCTGCCATGAATTGATGCCAATTTGAAGTTTAAATCACTCATGAGAGACCGATAAAGAAACACCTCTTTGATAAAACAGTGCAACTGGGACGTTTTATGACTTTATGTTCAGCAACATAAATTCAACATTAATAGGTGAACACAGAATAGATCTATGCATATCTCCTGGGTAAATAATAGCTACATTGCATCACTGCCCACTCAGTCAGGATCTCTGTGGGGTCCTTTCAGTATTATTTTTTGTCTAGATATTATGATGCCTGGAAAAGAAATAGTACAAAGCCCAGAGGCTCAATATTTTATATTCTACAAACCCCTAAATCAAAAGGGATTCATACACATATGTTCCCATGAGATCAATGACAGAGAATACCCATGAAGACAGAAGAGAAAATTCGATTCAAATGTAGGGCAATTTGAAAGTTACCACAATGATCCATCATTCAGGAGACATCTAAAATTAGAATTTCATCTTAAAAGAATATGGCCCCTAAAAGTCAAAGCTATGGTTTTTCCAGTGGTCATGTATGGATGTGAGAGTTGGACTATAAAGAAAGCTGAGCGCCGAAGAATTGATGTTTTTGAACTGTGGTGTTGGAGAAGACTCTTGAGAGTCCCTTGGACTGCAAGGTGGTCAAACCAGTCAATCCCAAAGGAAATCAGTCCTGAATATTCATTGGAAGGACTGATGCTGAAGCTGAAACTCCAATACTTTGGCCACCTGATGTGAAGAACTAACTCATTTGAAAAGACCCTGATGCTTGGAAAGACTGAAGGCAGGAGGAGAAGGGGACGACAGAGGACGAGTCAGTGGCACCACTGACTCGATGGACATGAGCTTGAGCAAGCTCTGGGAGTTAGTGATGGACAGGGAAGCCTGGCGTGCTGCAATACATGTGGTCACAAAGAGTCTGACATGACTGAGAAACTGAACTGAACTCACTAAAAGTCCAGCATGGGATGAAGATACATTTTTTTTTTCAGATCACAAAGATGGATAAAAATGACTTAAAGGCTATTACCAGAGAGAGGACTTTTTTAAAAGAATTTTAATTTTCCACTCTTGGCTCCAAGTTTTTTATGGATTTTTTATCCAAATGTTTAATTCATTTAAGTGAATGGTAATTATTAGAAAAAAATGTCTTATGTATTCTCCTACAAATAAGACTGGCTCTTTTACCTCATTTACTGTGGTTCAGTTATTCAAGGATTAAAAGCCTTCTGGTTAAAAAAAAAAAATCTTCTGGTTATTTTTGCAGAAAGACTGTCTCTCTTTCTGGCATCCAGCAATAGCCACTCAGCTCTGTGACCATCTGAGTCAAGACCAGGTTTTAGAATTAGCCTGTGTGATGAGGGCTTCTCCAGAGTTGTGACACTTTGCTCAGATAAGTGTGAGACACTCATGTGTCTAGTTTATTTGAATAACTATACTTTAGGCATTGTTCCATTCACACTCCTCCTTTTTTATAAGAAACATCTTGGGAAATATTTGAGAAAGACATGGATGAATGGATGGAAAACTCAGGCAAATTTAAACATGTTTCTTTACTGCAGGACTTTTCAGAATCATTACTTTTTTAATTTATTTTTCATTTAAGTATAATTGAACTAAAATGTATTAATTTCTGGTGTACAGCAAAGTGATTCAGATAGATATATATATACATTCTTTTCATATTCTTTTCCACCGTGGTGATACATGGTCGCAAAGAGTTGGACATGACTGAGCGACTGAACTGAACTGATATGTATAGATTCTTTTTCATATTCTTTTTCACTATGGTTTATCACAGGATATGGAATATAGTTCCTTGTGCAATACAATAGGACACTGCTGTTTATCCATTCTCTATATAATAGTTTGCATCTGCTAATCCCAAACTTCCAATTATTCTCTCTCCCACCCCACTCCCGCTTGGCAACCCAGAGTCTGTTCTCTATGTCTCTGCAGAATCATTAACACCTTTATTACACCTGCTGAAACTCCAAGACAGGGATACAATATTCATGGTCTCCCAGCATCGATTGTGGAAGGCTTTGATCTGGCTAGGACAATTTTCATGCATGTTTCCCACTAAACTCTTGGGAGACCTGCCTGGATCTTATCCAGCCCTCTTCACACTACAGAGAAGGGAAGCTGAGGTTGAGATAAGCAAAGCAAAAACTTAGATTTTCATCTTTGTTGAAGTAAGAACTTCATTTACTCAAATCAATTCTCTTTTACTTTATTTAGTGTCCTGTGCGACTCTCTTCAAATATCAAAACAGTGACTTTTCAAGAGCAAACAGCTTCATCTAAGTTTGCTGCTGCATCAAAACTACAGTTCACAAGAAAGTTAGAGATGCATGCACACTTACATTCACAGTAACACCATCCACAATAGCCAAGACACGGAAACAATATAAATGTCTACATACAGATGAATGGATAATATATATGGTACATATATACAATGAAATACTACTCAGCCATAAGAAGAATGAAATGATGCCATTTGCAGCAACAAGGATGGATCTATAGATGATCGTATGAAATGAAGTAAGTCAGAAAGAGAAAGACAAATATTGTATGATATCACTCACGTGTGGAATCTAAAATATGAGACAAATGAAGTTATCCACGAAACAGAAACAGAGTCACAGACAATGAGAACAGACAATCATGTCTCAATTCCAGACAATCATGAAGCCTGGAAAATTTTCAGGTCACGTGTGCTATGGGTACCACACACCTGTCTGACTCCTCAACATCATCAAAGTATCTTGTCGTTGCCAAGGGGGAGAGCAAGCGGGAGGGAAGGATTGGGAGTCTGGGATTAGCATATTCAAACTATTATATTTAAGAGAGATAAGCAAAAAGGTCCCACTATATTCAATTTATATTCAGGGAACTATGTTTAATATCTTTTGATAAATCATTATTGAAAATAACATGAAAAAGAATACATATATATACATATATATGTGTATCACTGAGTTACCTTGCTGTATAGCAGAAATTAACACATTTAAATCAATTATACTTAAATAAAAAGAGAATGAAAGAAAGAAGAAAGTTAGAACCAAACTCTCAGTCATTAGGAGAACCCCCTATTAAGAAAGCCATTCCCTAGAATTGGCCCTGTTCCAGCTACATAATTGAACAGCAAGGACTTTCTTCTTTCTTGTTCTCATTTTTTATACTCAACTTTGCACTTGAAAATAAAACATCTCTTTCTTCGATGGTCCCTGTAGGCATTCTGGCATTTATCCCAATGATAATGTTCTGCTCAAGCCAAGGTCAGTGTTCATCTAATTGTTTCCTTTTGTGTTGGAATAATAGATAATAATCAAGAAACTCAAAAAAAAAAAAAAAAAAAGAATCCCCATACAGGAGGAAAAAGTATCTTACAAGACCTAAGAACGATAATTAGAATTTGCACACTGAGACACTTTTCAGGAACTCTCTGGTGGAAGAGAAGGGGAGAAACTCACAATAAAATAGAGGATCCAACATAAAAGGCTTTTATTATGCATTATCTCTCTAATGGATGCCTGGGTTTAAAGAGCTGTAATTAATTATAGACAATGACAAATGGTCAAGAAAAGCCCATGGCAGCGGTCCTGGTGGTTGACAGTCTACAGCGATTTGAGGACATGTCGTCACATCAAGGCTGGTTAATTTATTAGACATTCAGTCTTCCCCAGAGGAGCCTCCAAAGAGAAATTACTAGAAATATAGGATAGCTTCAGGGTCGCAAAGAGTCAGACACAGAGTGACTTTCACTTTCACTTTTCAGGGAAATTCAGCCCAGAGAAGGGAAATGCCAGTGCCAACTGCAAACAGTGGATTTCACAAGCGTGAGAGCTTTCCCTCTCGCAATAGCCGTCTCTTCACCTGAACTGTGGGGCTCCAGCCAGGCATGAGGTTGGTGCTAATTAATCATTTTTAAGAAATTATCTGAATTCAATTGAGAAAAACAGAATATAATCAAATTGTGAGGAAAAAAAATAACAAGAAGCTGATGTCCCTAAATCTTGAGTGGAAAGAAACTGCTCCAAATTCTCCAAGAGGACTGATGCACTTATTTAGCCCAGATACTTTGATGATGTTGAGGAGTCAGACAGGTGTGTGGTACCCACAGCACACGTGACCTGAAAATTTTCCAGACTTCATGATTGTCTGGAATTGAGGGAACATGGTGAAAAAGGATTATTCTCTATCGGTTTTTGAAGTGCAGAACAAAGATCTATGTGACAAGATGCTACCATCCTTTGAAAACTCAAAGAATGGCTTCCAGCAAATTTTGCTAGTTTATTTGTTAGATATACAGAAAGACAGATAGGGAAGGTGACCTTTGCACTTCCTCCTCAAGCCACCCCAGAGACCAGAAGTTCTCTCTGTTTCTTGAACCCAAGCCAACTTTTACTGAAAACACGTTCAGGGTTGACACCTTGGCACCACATGAATCAGCTGACAAAATTATGTGAAAGGTCAATTTCACCTATGTGAGCCAAATGGCAACCTTCTTGGCGATGAGAGTGGGGAATTAAACTTTGGATATTTCATCCAGGTATGGTGAAACATCCATATTTCATTTGGATATTTCATTCAGACTCAGACTTGCCAGGGCTGCAGCCCCAGCGGAAGAGGAGGCTGATGAATAAGTGATTAAGTGGGAGGGGTCTCCAGGCAGAAGCTGAGTGGCTGGGAGGGGCTCTGCAAAAATTACATCCCCCCTTATGCTTTAGAGATCCCCTTCTCCCCATCCTTGGATAAAGAAGGAAGTCAGAAACTGTGGCATTAGGCTCTCAAAAACAAACAAAAAAAAACAGGCAGAGCTGAGAGTCATGTCAGATTGTGTGTAATCCAGTCCCATGGATTATAACCCACCAGGCTCCTCTCTCCATGGGATTCTCCAGGCAGGAATACTGGAGTGGGTAGCCATTTCATTCTCCAGGGGATCTTCCTGACTCAGGGATCAAACCCGCAGGGATCAAACCCACATCTCTTAAGTCTCCCTGCATTGGCAGGCAGGTTCTTTACCACTAGCGTCAGCTGGGAAGCCTGGTAATTGATTAGGGAGGCTAATTAAGATCTTGATGAGAATGTTGATTCAGTTCTTTTTTTTTTTTTTTTTGGTCATAGCCTGTGGCAGGTGAGATCTTAGTTCCCCAACTGAGGATCAAACCCTTACCCCTTGCAGTGGAAGCACAATCTTATCCACTGGACCACCAAGGGCAAGTGCTGATTTAGTTATTTTTTTTCCTCTCACTTTTTATTTTATATTGGCGTATAATTGACTTACAGTTGTTGTGTTAGTTTCCAGTGTACAGCAAAGGGAATCTTTTACCCTGGCGGAACACGGCTCAAACAAAGGCTTTCTTGTATGTTATCAAATCTAGCCACAAATAGCACACACAGTGACATCTACATGAATGAAAACACCCCATAAAAGTAAGCAATGTCTCACCCCAATCCAACATCAGCTTACCCCTGAGTTATGTGCTGAAATTAGTGAGGAGAGAAGAGATAAGATTAAGGCTAGAATCTTAAAGAGATTTAGATACATAGTGAAAGTTTAATTTTACCTTAAATCACAAAGGCAGTTCCAGTGTAATTAAACATTAATTTCAATAGATTTTAACATAATAGCAAGAGGGATCTTTATAGCCAGGAGCAGTAAAATATTTTTAAAATATTTACAAAGTCATTTGCAGGGGGTCCAAATCATCCATACATCTACAAGCCTAACTTCAAGCCAACAATCGCCCTTCATTATTTTTCAAAGTCCATAAAACTCCATTAATTTGGATTCCATTATTGAGGCAGAATCTGGGAATGACTAATTTAATTGGGGATCAACAAAACCTTTGTCTTGTCCAAGATGAAAGCCTTTGGAGAGCCAGGAAATAAAGAGGATTGTGGCTATTTAAATTAAGGTGGTAGCACTTTTAAAAATGGCATCATAGGGACTTCCTAGGTGGTCCACTGGTTACGAATTAGCCTTCCAACTCAGGGATCTTGGGTTTGATCCCTGGTCAGGAAACTAAAATTCCATCTGTCCCAGGGCAACTAAGGCTGCAAGCCTCAACAAGGACCCAGTGCAGCCAAAATAAAATAAATAAATAATTTTTAAAAATAATGGCATTTTATTTGCATATAAATGACAGTAACAACAATAATAATAATTACAAGAGAGAGTGGTTCTGCTCATCTTTCTTTCCAAAAGCATCCTAGGTTCTTCTGCTTGAATATATATCATGGTTAAATCTTCATGCAAGTTCAGATTTGACATCTAAAAGGCACAAGTCCCTATAATTCAGACCTTTCCTTCATTCAAACAGGCCTTTTGATTCTCTTAGCCTGAATTTTAAGAAACCAGACTGGGTTCTAGGAAACCCAGTCTCCTAGAAGAGACAGTTCAGGGCAGTGGTGAAGATCATGGGATCTGGAACCACGCAAACTGAGTGATGACTCAGTTCTGCCGGCTGTGTGGCTTGAAGCTATGTGCTTGGAGTCTCTGGGCCTCACTTTGTTTATCTGGCAAGTGGGAATGATGCTAAGATCTAGTTCGCATTTACTGTTGGGACTAAATGAGCCACTGTGAGCAATGCACTGTTATGGTGCCTTGATTCATGGGAAGGACTGCATGAAGACAAGGTTTTTGTTTTTGTTTTAATTTTTGGCTGTGCACTGTGGCATATTGGATCTTACTTCCCTGACCAGGGATCAAACCTGCACCCCCTGCATTGGAAACGGGGAGTCTCAACATTGGACCTTCCAGGAAAGTTACTGAAGACAGCTTTTGTTGTTATCTCGTTACATAAACATGCTGTTCATGGCCATACTTCTGCTCCTTCTGCCAATATGACGTGTGAGCCCGAATTCTGCTTTCTGGCATTCAGACAGCAAGGTGGATAGGCCTTGAGTTCATTTTCTCTTGCTTCTATAACCAACCACCATAAACTCAGCAGCTTAAAAATCCACACATTTATTATCTTGAAGCCCTAAAATCATGGTGCAGCAGGGCTGTGTTCCATGTGGAGCTCTAGGGTAGAACCCTTTCCGTGCCTTTTCCAGCTTCTATGGACCAGCATACCTTGGCCTTTGTTCTATCTTCTTTATGACCTCTGCTTTCATTGTCACATCATTGACTCTGACCTCCCAGATCAGATCAGATCAGATCAGTCACTCAGTCGTGTCCAACTCTTTGCGACCCCATAAATCGAAGCACACCAGGCCTCCCTGTCCATCACCAACTCCCGGAGTTCACTCAGACTCACGTCCATCGCGTCAGTGATGCCATCCAGCCATCTCATCCTCTGTCGTCCCCTTCTCCTCTTGCCCCCCAATTCCTCCCAGCATCAGAGTCTTTTCCAATGAGTCAACTCTTTGCATGAGGTGGCCAAAGTACTGGAGTTTCAGCTTTAGCATCATTTCTTCCAAAGAAATCCCAGGGCTGATCTCCTTCAGAATGGACTGGTTGGATCTCCTTGCAGTCCAAGGGACTCTCAAGAGTCTTCTCCAACACCACAGTTCAAAAGCATCAATTCTTTGGTGCTCAGCCTTCTTCACAGTCCAACTCTCACATCCATACATGACCACAGGAAAAACCACAGCCTTGACGAACCTTTGTTGGCAAAGTAATGTCTCTGCTTTCGAATATGCTATCTAGGTTGGTCATAACTTTCCTTCCGAGGAGTAAGCATCTTTTAATTTCATGGCTGCAGTCACCATCTGCAGTGATTTTGGAGCCCAGAAAAATAAAGTCTGACACTCTTTCCACTGTTTCCCCATCTATTTCCCATGAAGTGATGGGACTGGATGTCATGATCTTTGTTTTCTGAATGTTGAGCTTTAAGCCAACTTTTTTACTCTCCACTTTCACTTTCATCAAGAGGCTTTTGAGTTCCTCTTCACTTTCTGCCATAAGGGTGGTATCATCTACATATCTGAGGTTATTGATATTTCTCCTGGCAATCTTGATTCCAGCCTGTTCTTCTTCCAGTCCAGCATTTCTCTTGATGTACTCTGCATATAAGTTAAATAAACAGGGTGACAATATACAGCCTTGACGTACTGCTTTTCCTATTTGGAACCAGTCTGTTGTTCCACGTCCAGTTCAAACTGTTGCTTCCTGACCTGCATACAAATTTCTCAAGAGGCAGATCACCCACCTCCCTCTAATTGGGACTTCTGTGATTGTACTGGTACTACCTGGATAAACCATGAATCATCTCAAGATAATTGAATATCATGATTCTTAATTGAATCAACTTGCAAAGTCCCATTTCCCAAATAAAGTAGCGTATTCACAGGTTCTGAGGATGAGGACTTGACCATCTTTAGAGAAAATCATCTTGTCCCTCACAGAGACACACCTTTCTAAGGCCTTGATTTCACCCTTTTCTCCGAAACGTGCTTGCTTCTCTCTCTTGCAGTCTTTCCTTCTGGTAAATAGCAACAGCTTTTACTAAATGTATTTTTAATGACGAAAAAATGGCCATGAGTCTGATAAATTTCTCAAAGTCATGACACTCTTGCTTGACCTTTAAAAAATACCAATTAAACAAATACAGATTTACAAAAAAAAAAAAAAAAAAGAGGCAGGGAGGGAGGAAGGAAGGAAGGGAGGAAAGAAGGAAGCAAGGAAGGGAGGAAAGAAGGGAGAAAGGAAACAAACAAATGTCTGCAATTAACAATAAAAGGGATTTCAGTTTTACCTAACTTCAATTTTCTTCCTTCACACTCATCAGTAAATGTAATGAAATAAACCTTTCAGCCAAATTATCAGATTTTGCAAGGAACCCTGTAGAGTTGAAACAAGGGACACACCATTTCAACCAGACATTTGAAAAGAGATAGCTGCCATTCTTAACTTGTTCTGACAAGTTGTTTTATTTAGATAAAACAATTTTCCTAAAGTTCACTTCACTGAGTTATTTAGGATAGGAAGGCAAGGCATGGCATTGACCTTGACTTGATCTGTGTCCTCCACTATATGTGGAGGTCCCTGCGATCAGGGAGTTTGGAACGATGTATGTCTTCTCCTTGGCTGGAGATGGTATCCAGGTCTATTTTTGGTAGAGAATGCAGACACCAGGAATAAAGAGAGCCTGAGGGTCCGGATGGGTGATGCAAGAAGTGAAGCATGATGGGGGATTTTCTCAGGTGCACACTTTTTATTTGCAATATTTTTAAACTTGATACTGAACAGATTTGTTTTTAGTTTCCTTTTTTAAAAATTTTAATGGAAACATAATTGATTTACAATGTTGAATTCATTTCAGGTGTATTATTTGCACTTTAAATATTTCTCTAAACAAATATGGACTCTCCCAACTCTAGAAATAACTAGCCCTCTTGCTCTATTGCTGACTCATTTTGGGTGAAGATGTGGCTTCCAAAAAGAGTTTAACTGTCCTCTGAAAAGGTCAGTTTTCATTCCAATCCCAAAGAAAGGCAATGCCAAAGAATGCTCAAACTACTGCACAATTGCACTCATCTCACACGCTAGTAAAGTAATGCTCAAAATTCTCCAAGCCAGGCTTCAGCAATATGTGAACCGTGAACTTCCTGATGTTCAAGCTGGTTTTAGAAAAGGTAGAGGAACCAGAGATCAAATTGCCAACATCCGCTGGATCATAGAAAAAGCAAGAGAGTTCAAAAAAAACATCTATTTCTGCTTTATTGACTATGCCAAAGCCTTTGACTGTGTGGATCACAATAAACTGTGGAAAATTCTGAAAGAGATGGGAATACCAGACCACCTGATCTGCCTCTTGAGAAATTTGTATGCAGGTCAGGAAGCATCAATTAGAACTGGACATGGAACAACAGACTGGTTCCAAATAGGAAAAGGAGATCGTCAAGGCTGTATATTGTCACCCTGCTTATTTAACTTATATGCAGAGTACATCATGAGAAACGCTGGACTGGAAGAAGCACAGGCTGGAATCAAGATTGCCGGGAGAAATATCAATAACCTCAGATATGCAGATGACACCACCCTTATGGCAGAAAGTGAAGAGGAACTAAAAAGCCTCTTGATGAGAGTGAAAGTGAAGAGTGAAAAAGTGGGCTTAAAACTCAACATTCAGAAAATGAAGATCATGGCATCCGGCCCCATCACTTCATGGGAAATAGATGGGGAAACAGTGGAAAGAGTGTCAGACTTTATTTTTCTGGGCTCCAAAATCACTGCAGATGGTGACTGCAGCCATGAAATTAAAAGATGCTTACTCCTTGGAAGGAAAGTTATGACCAACCTAGTAGGCATATTCAAAAGCAGAGACGTTACTTTGCCAACAAAGGTTCGTCTAGTCAAGGCTGTGGTTTTTCCTGTGGTCATGTATGGATGTGAGAGTTGGACCGTGAAGAAGGCTGAGCACCAAAGAATTGATGCTTTTGAACTGTGGTGTTGGAGAAGACTCTTGAGAGTCCCTTGGACTGCAAGGAGATCCAACCAGTCCATTCTGAAGGAGATCAGCCCTGGGATTTCTTTGGAAGGAATGATGCTAAAGCTGAAACTCCAGTACTTTGGCCACCTCATGCGAAGAGTTGACTCATTGGAAAAGACTCTGATGCTGGGAGGGATTGGGGGCAAGAGGAGAAGGGGACGACAGAGGATGAGATGGCTGGATGGCATCACTGACGCGATGGACGTGAGTCTGAGTGAACTCCGGGAGTTGGTGATGGACAGGGAGGCCTGGCATGCTGCGATTCATGGGGTCGCAAAGAGTTGGACACGACTGAGCGACTGATCTGATCTGAACCCTATCACACAGAATGACACAGCATAAATGTCCAAGCAAACATAATTTCCACTCACCTTCAATGTTAGTAAAAAACAGCAAGAAGTGGGGGCTTCAGGGACTTCCCTTCCCTGGCTGTCCAGTGGTTCAGACTCTGCACTCCCACTGCAAGGGGCAGGTTTGATCCCTGGGCCAAGAACTAAGATCCTGCATGCCACTCAGCCAGAAAAAAAGAAATAGGAGCTTCAGCAAACTAGAAGGAAGTGCCCCTTGCAAAGGTTACTTTGTCTTTGACCACCCACCAGATGTCAATGAATCCAGTGTTTTAACAGCTTCTATCTTTACAAAAGAAAATGCAAAATAAGTATTTTTACATGATGTGATTTTCCAATTATTTTCCCTCAGAGGGCTGACAGGATTTCTTCATTATAACTTAAAAAAAAAAAAAAAAAAACCCACACAACCGTAACTGACTTTTGTGAGCAATTTCTTTGAATATCTAAATTCTATAGGACATTAAAGTATTCTCTCCATACTTAAGGCAGGGATGTTCTCCTGAACCTTCCTTTTTGTATCATCCCTTATTCTGGGCCATTCTCACTATTATTTTTTTCTTTAATCTTTTGACCCACTCCAGGCCTGACAAGCGAGATCTCAGTTCCCCAAACACGCATCAAAAATGCACCCCTTGCAGTGGAAGCGCAGTCTAACCCACTGGGCTGACAGCAAAGTCTCTGGCCATTCTCTTTATGAGGCTTTCGGCAAAGGTATTGACTTTCCCCATCTCATCAGAAAAACCAACACAAGAACCTAAGGCTCCCACCCTGAAATCAAGAATAGTGAATTTGGCATCATCAGATAGGTTGGATGTGGGGGTTACTATATTTATCTTCTCCAGAGCTTGTAAGTTTTCCTTATCACCAAGGGCAGAAATTAAGCAAAACTCCCTCATGCTTCCTGTCTTACTTTATGCAATTTCCAGAGCCAGCAGGGCACTGGCTACACTTAGGGGGCTGCAGGCAGTGGCGGGCGTGTGGCCAGAGCGCCTGGCAGAACACACTGCTGGCTCCTAGGAGGCTGCAGTTTCTCGCCTTCCAATTTTCACGTGTTGTCAAATATTTTGATTTTTCAAATCTTCCTGAGTAGTTTGGACTCTCTGATGTAGTCACAGGAAAGACCATTTTGGTAGTTTTGAGTCTCTGGAAAGCAAATACTAGGGAGAGTTAGGAGCACATGGTTTGGGGGGCCAATGGCTGTGTGAGACTAAAGAGGAGGAAGCAGAATTGGGCAGAGAGGATTTGGGAAATGGATCTGATAATTTTTTCAGCCAACGTAGTGTCCAGGGCAGAAGTTCCCCACTGGAAGAGTGCTGACCTGGACAGTATTAGCCAGACCCAGCATCCCTGCTGTGATCCACTCAGTAATTGGCCAGCTGGCTGGGAAAAGTGAAAACCCAGGCAAATCCAGAAGGCAACAGGTGGAGCCCATCCACTAAGGGGACCCCGTGCAGCAAAGTGGCACCCTGTGGAAATCCAGGTGGCACACCTTGATGGCAGGCCCAAAATGTGCCTGGAATGGACCTACTTCCACTCCTCAGCAGAGCTTGCTTACTTGATGAGTCTTTTTTTGGAGGAGTGGATTTCATTCACTGACTCTTTCCTTCATTTAACAGATACTTATAGGGCTGTGATTTTTCATTAGCCTTGTATACTAAGAAGAGCATCATTCCTTCCAAGAGCTGGAAATATGGTAGGTGGTCAGGTCACTACTTAGGGCTCCACACCAAGGGACTGGGCTGTCCGCACATGTCACAGTGAAACAGAGAAGGGCTCTATGGGCCCTGCATCTCTATGTCCTCAGCCTGCCTTTTCTCCATGGAAAAAATTTTAGCCAAAGAATAAGTTTAATCAGAGAAGCGAGAAAATGCAAAAACAAACAAACAAACAAAAACCCCCAAAACAGACAGGACAGAACAATAATAGTTTAGTCATTAAGCAAAGTCAAGGACCTTTAGTTCCTCCTCAAGGGCTAAGGATAATATTTTGAGCTGTCTTGTAGATACTGAAACCCCCACCAGGTGGAAGAATTAACTACATGAGGACCAGACTGTGGCCATGACATGAGCTGCCACAATTCTGAAAACTGGCCTCAAGGAAAAGGGAACAAACTGACTCTGATACTGAAGATTAACTGTACTTAAAACAATCAAGATGACAAGGATCAGACCACCGATGATCAATTTCCAGATGACTGTCAGAGCCGACTGCTGTTTCTGCATGTAGCCCCCTCCCTCAGTCTCTAAAAACTCTTGCCCTCTGATTATCAGTGGGGGCAGTCAGCCTTTGGACAGGAGTCCACCACCCTCCCACCCAGTTGCCAGCATCTGAAATTAAGCAAACTTTCCTTTCCACCAACCTGGCCTCTTTAATGGATTTTGAATGGAGAGCAGCCAGACTCCACTTTCAGTTACAACAGAGCGATACAGATGTGTCAAGCCAGCTCCACACCCAATCTCTTGAACCAGAATTGACCTCCCATTGGACATGCAAAACGAGTCTGTCTGTCTGATCTTGAAAGTGAAAGTGAAGTCTCTCAGTCATGTCTGACTCTTTGCAACCCCATGGACTGTAGCCTACCAGGCTCCTGCATACGTGGGTTTTCCAGGCAAGAATACTGGAATGGATTGCCATTTCCTTCTCCACTATCTGGTCTTCCTGGTGGTTGAAAGTCTGGATGACTGTAAAGAAGTGATGTTAAAACTTCCATCTCTACATTTCATCTAAAACATACATGGCTGACTACTAAAGATGAACTTCATTTCAATTTCATTTGGGACCTAAGATTGGCTGAGCAGATTTCTTCTCCTCAGGAATCCCCTGGACTTCCCTGGTGGTCGAGTGGTTAAGACTATGCATTTCCACTGCATGGGGCAAGGGTTCAAGCCCTGGTCGAGGAAGATCCCATATGCCGTGTGGTGTAGCCAAATAAAAGGAGTCCCCAGATTGGTCAGTTGTATGGAGTTGACGTCCAAAATCAGATATAGACAGGAGGTCTGAGACGATATGCGAGACCTCAAAGCCATGGCAAGGGGAGAAACTAGAGCAGGTGGAAGAAAAGGCCAACAGAGATGGAAGCTAGACATAAATCATAAAGATAACAGCCAAGACTTAGATACTTCATTATAAGCTAAACTCTAAGCACGAGGGATTAATATATTTAATAGTTATGGTAATGGTGGCTCAGATGGTAAAGAATCTGCTTAAAATTCAGGAGTTCAGGTTCAGTTCTAGGTTGGGAAGATGTCTGGAGAAGGGAATGGCTTCCTACTTCAGTATTCTTGCCTGGGAAATCCCATGAACAGAAGAGCCTTTTTGGTTTCAGTCCATGATGTTGCAAAGAGTTGGACATGACTGAAATGACTTAGCACACAGCACAACAATAAGAGATGCTGTTATTGTCCCTATTTTTCAAATGAGGAAACTGAGACTCTTTGAAAATGGAGCAGAAACAGAGATGGGGCAAGTTGCACTCAGTGGCAAGGACAGGATTTGAGAGACTAGCTACTGATAAATCCAAAGTTTGGTGAGATAAATTCTTGTGCAGAATAAGACACACAGGAGCACTCACAGCTGGTACCCATGGGATTCCCCATTAGGAAGAGTAGTCATGTTCCTTTCCTCCTCCCCTGACATCCAGCCTTGTGGCAGCACTGATCGACTGGTGCACAGACCTCCACACTCCCCACCCAGGCAGCAGATACGGTTCACATGTATCAGCCATGGCCGAGCTGTCACTCTCATCATAGTTGTGAAATTTCCTCACTTGAGTCTTTAGCGGGCACACCGTTTATTACTCTAGGATATTCGAATTGCCCACTGGCTGTCCAGAAATTGAAGCAATGTCACCCCAGTCACATTTTGCACAAGTTACCATTTGCACTGACTGTGATCTTGGAGTATCTAATGCAGAGAAATCCTGCTGCGGATGGGAATGTGGGTGAAATTTAAGACCAGTGGCCTCAAATGCCAACACCATGATGAACTGGAGGTGATAAAATGGTCATTTTGCAGGTGGCTGGAGGTAATAAAAGATGTACAATGGTTGACCAGGGAGCCTTTTCTAGGAGGGTGGATGGATTTCTTAGGAGGAATAAGGCTCCATCAAAACCCACCTTCCCTCACCTCACTGCAGGATTGTTTGGCCTGGAGTTGGCAGCTACATTAATTAAGAAGACAATAACTCTTCATTGAGCAGCTGCTGTGTGTCAAGGAGTGCCTGAGGCTTGGGTATAAAACATGAAAAAAATAGGCAGATGAAAATCCCCTCTCTCATGGGACTTGAATTCTAGTGGGGAAGACAGAAAATAAACAGATATATTAGTGAAATGTACAGTACCTCTGAGGCTGTTGGTACAGCAAGGAAGAGGAAGAAAGAGTGTGATTGGTGGGCGGGGATACAATTTTAGGAAATTGGTTAGGAATATCATGCTGAAGGGACTTCCCTGGTGGTCCAGTGGCTAAGACTCCATACTCCCAGTGCAGGGGGCCCAGGGTTCAATCCCTGGTCAGGGAATTCGATCCCACAGGCTGTAACTAAGAGTTCATAGTAGTAGCAGGTAGTAGCTTAGTCACTAAGCTGTGTCCAACTCTCGTGACCCCATGGAGTGCAGTCCACCAGGCTCCTCTGTCCATGGGATTCTCCAGGCAATAAAACTGGAGTGGGTTGCCATTCCCTTCTCCAGGGGATCTTCCGAACCCACGGATCAAACCCGGGTCTTCTGCATTGCAGGCAGTTTCTTTATCCACTGAGCTCGAGAGAAGCCCAAGAGCTCTCATGCTGCAACTAAAGATCTGGCGTGCTGCAAAAGACACTGCCTGCTGCAACAAAGATGGAAGATCCTGCCTGCCGCAGCTAAGACCCAACACAGCCAAATAAATAAATATTTTTTTAAATGTAAAGTGTACAACAGTCTCCATTTTCCAGTTTACATATGGGATGATTTGGTGCATGTGAGAAAGAAGCAGCCAATCTAAAAAGAGGAAGAAAGCCAGAAATCTGTTACCTTTCTTTTCATCAATAAAAGATCACAAGAACATTTACTATGTGACTCAGGAAAGTATTCTTTCACTTTCTGATGTACTCTGAATACACTCTTAGAAGCAACTACTAGATAAACAAACAACAAACCCCAAACCCATCTGGGCACCTTAGAGAATGTCAGGAGTGCCTGATAGAGTTGGGGAAGGGAGTGTGGCTGCACTGATGCTGGGTAGGAAGGGGATTCCCTCTCTGTCATAAGAATGCAGTCAATGTGGCCTATTTTCCATTTTTCTTCAAGTTACAGGTCCCCAGCTCGCCTTGCTGGGATCCAGAATATGTTACTCAAGTCAATGACCTGAATGCAGTTTCTTCTTCATCTGTCTCTTAGGCATATTGATTGAAATTCAACCTGGAGTTATGTAATCGTGTTTGAAGGACGTGGGCCCATCGCACTGGTGTGAGTGTTGTTTGACAGATGCATGACGCTTTCATCCCAGATGCCTCCTAATGGTGCTATTTGAGATGCGGCGAGAAAACATTAGTGGAAGTATTTGTAATGCTCAGCAAATGTCGTCAAAACGCCCCCCCCAGAAACACATATGGACTCATGAACAGGCTTTTCAACCATACAGAGGAAGTGATGGAAATTCTATCTTCAGTTATAGATTAACTTGGGGAATTTGGAAACATCCCACAGTAGCTCTGTGCTAGAGATACCTATGAATTTCAATCTGTCAATACCCACAAATAATTCTGGGATGTTTTAAACACACAGACGGGGAGCTCGAGACATCTGGTTTACCAGCCTCTCTCCAGCTAGCTGAGTGGGTCCATGAACTCCTATTGGCTGCCAGGAACCATGATGATTTCACACAGGTGGCTGTCTCTCTCTCTGAGTCAATACATTTAACTCGATCGATGGAGTTATTGTTCTGAGGCCAAATGTCTCTCCATTTCATATCTTACTTTTGTTCCTCATAGCGTGTAAGCATGGTATTAATTTTTGAGTGGCAGATTCCTTCCAGCTCTATGAAAACGATGAAAGAAATAAGAGACTGCTGAGCACTCCCTTGACACACCTTTTCATTTCCGCAGTTACATCATAGCAGAGAGACAACTATTACAGTCTTGTGTAAAGTTTTATAATGAATCCAGTAAATGATAGGAGTGTCTGAGCCTCAACAATTCTCATTTGAGAGGTGTTTCTCCTCCAATATGTTTATTATTCCCAATAATTGGTGTTCCCCAATGATTGGTGTCATGAAGCCACTAGGGTAAAAAGCCTTAAGAGAAATTCCTTAGGATGTGTCTTTTGTTACAGCACAGGAATGGTGGGCTGTAGTCATCTCCCCTCTATGGATTTAATCTGAACCCAAATGTAGGCATTTGCTGTAGGGATCACTAATGTGAAAATGTTAAAATTGTCAAGGCAAGCTCAGAAATATCTTTTGAGAATTGTATTTGATTTCCTTCTCCTGTAGCACTGGAGGGAATGCCTGAGTCTCGTTACTACCTTTCTGATTGAAAAGACTGTGTACTTCTTGGCTAATAACCACTTAAGCCTCCATCCTGAGTTATCTCAACATGGCAAGCACACTGGAAATCTATCTACCCATAAAGAAGAAGAAAAATTCAAATTAGGTGATACCATCAAAGTCCATCATTTAATCCATAAAGATGAAAGTTTTCGCTCACCAACATGCACCTCTTACCATCTCAATGAAGCTTTCTTGAATTCATGGAGAAGCTGATGCTACAAAAATTTTATTTCTAGAAGAAAAATAAGGAATGAAAAAAAGAATATACGTGGATTTGGTTCTTTTACTTTCTGCTCCTTTTTTTTTTTTTCAAATTTTATTTTATTTTTAAACTTTACAATATTGTATTAGTTTTGCCAAATATCGAAATGAATCCACCACAGGTATACCCGCGTTCCCCATCCTGAACCCTCCACCCTCCTCCCTCCCCTCCCCTCCCTCTGGGTCGTCCCAGTGCACCAGCCCCAAGCATCCAGTACCGTGCATCGAACCTGGACTGGCAACTCGTTTCATACATGATATTATACATGTTTCAATGCTATTTTCCCAAATCTCCCCACCCTCTCCCTCTCCCACAGAGTCCATAAGACTGATCTATACATCGGTGTCTCTTTTGCTGTCTCATACACAGGGTTATTGTTTCCATCTTTCTAAATTCCATATATATGCATTAGTATACTGTATTGGTGTTTTTCTTTCTGGCTTACTTCACTCTGTATAATAGGTTCCAGTTTCATCCATCTCATTAGAACTGATTCAAATGTATTCTTTTTAATGGCTGAGTAATACTCCATTGTGTATATGTACCACAGCTTTCTTATCCATTCATCTGCTGATGGGCATCTAGGTTGCTTCCATGTCCTGGCTATTATAAACAGTGCTGCGATGAACATTGGGGTACACGTGTCTCTTTCCCTTCTGGTTTCCTCAGTGTGTATGCCCAGCAGTGGGATTGCTGGATCCCTTGCATTCCTATACACTAATAATGAGAAAATTGAAAGAGAAATTAAGGAAACAATTCCATTCACCATTGCAATGGAGAGAATAAAATACTTAGGAATATTTCTACCTAAAGAAACCAAAGACCTATATATAGAAAACTATAAAACACTGGTGAAAGAAATCAAAGAGGACACTAATAGATGGAGAAATATACCATGTTCATGGATTGGAAGAATCAATATAGTGAAAATGAGTATACTACCCAAAGCAATTTATAGATTCAATGCAATCCCTATCAAGCTACCAACGGTATTCTTCACAGAGCTAGAACAAATAATTTCACAATTTGTGTGGAAATACAAAAAACCTCGAATAGCCAAAGCTATCTTGAGAAAGAAGAATGGAACTGGAGGAATCAACCTGCCTGACTTCAGGCTCTACTACAAAGCCACAGTTATCAAGACAGTATGGTACTGGCACAAAGACAGAAATATTGATCAATGGAACAAAAGAGAAAGCCCAGAGATAAATCCACGCACATATGGACACCTTATCTTTGACAAAGGAGGCAAGAATATACAATGGATTAAAGACAACCTCTTTAACAAGTGGTGCTGGGAAAACTGGTCAACCACTTGTAAAAGAATGAAACTAGACCACTTTCTAACATCATACACAAAAATAAACTCAAAATGGATTAAAGATCTCAATGTAAGACCAGAAACTATAAAACTCCTAGAGGAGAACATAGGCAAAACACTCTCCGACATACATCACAGCAGGATCTTCTATGACCCATCTCCCAGAATATTGGAAGTAAAAGCAAAAATAAACAAATGGGACCTAATTAAACTTAAAATCTTCTGCACAACAAAGGAAACTATTAGCAAGGTGAAAAGGCAGCCTTCAGAATGGGAGAAAATAATTGCAAATGAAGCAACTGACAAACAACTAATCTCAAAAATATACAAGCAACTCCTACAGCTCAACTCCAGAAAAATAAATGACCCAATCAAAAAATGGGCCAAAGAACTAAATAGACATTTCTCCAAAGAAGACATACAGATGGCTAACAAACACATGAAAAGATGCTCAACATCACTCATTATCAGAGAAATGCAAATCAAAACCACTATGAGGTACCATTTCACGCCAGTCAGAATGGCTGCAATCCATAAGTCTACAAGCAATAAATGCTGGAGAGGGTGTGGAGAGAAGGGAACTCTCTTGCACTGTTGGTGGGAATGCAAACTAGTACAGCCACTATGGAGAACAGTGTGGAGATTACTTTCTGCTCCTTTTTAAAAAATTTTCTAATCCCTGCCAAGCCCCACCTAGCTTGGGATCAGAGTTCTGCGTTTCCATAGTTCAGAATAGGCTTTCTGAACAGGGAACACCTGCGAAAGGATAATGCAACTTATTCCCCAAGGAAATAAAAAAAAAAGTGGCTATAAGCTTCCCTAATAGCTCAGTTGGTAAAGAATCCGCCTGTATTGCAGGAGACCTGGGTTCAATCCCTGAGTTGGGAAGATACCCTAGAGAAGGGAAAGGCTATCCACTCCAGTATTCTGGCCTAGAGAATTTCATGGACTGTATAGTCCATGGGGTTGCAAAGAGTCAGACATGACTGAACGACTTTCATGCACTTTACATAAGTCTTTACCAGGTACAATGACAGCAATGAGACATCATTGTCATCATTATCACCATCATCTAATTGTAAAAGCAATCATGAACAAGTACTGTGTCTTCTTTATTCACTGTTGGCTTACTAGGCTCAGACTGCCATCAAAAATACCATGGACTGAGTGGCTTAAACAACAGAAATGTATTTCTCACAGTTCTGTAGGCTAACTGTTCAAGATCAAGGTTGTAGCCAATTCAGTTTTTGGTGGGACTTCTCTTCTTGACTTGAAGACAGCTGACTTCTTTCTGTGTACTCACATCATGGGGAGAGACAGAGGTAGAAGGCAGGACAGAGAGAGACAGCATGTTTTGGCATCTCTTCTTCAATTCAGTTCAGTTGCTCAGTTATGTCCGACTCTTTGCCATCCTATGGACTGCAGCATGCCAGGCTTCCCTGTGCATCATCAATTCCCTGACTTTGCTCAAACTCATGTCCATCGAGTCAGTGATGCCATCCAACCATCTCACCCTCTGTCATCCCCTTCTCCTCTTACCTTCAATCTTTCCCAGCATCAGGGTCTTTTCCAATGAGTCAGTTCTTCACATCACGTGGCCAAAGTATTGGAGTTTCAGCTTCAGCATCAGTCCCTCCAATGAATATTCAGGACTAATTTCCTTTGGGATTGACTGGTTTGATCTCCTTGCAGTCCAAAGGACTCTCAAGAGTCCCTTGTGTCTCAGCTGGTAAAAAATCTGCCTGCGATGCGGGAGACCTAGGTTTGATCCCTGGGTTGGGAAGATCCCCTGGAGAAGGGAAAGGCTACCCACTCCAGTATTCTGGCCTGGAGAATTCCATGGACTGTATAGTTCTTATGGTCACAAAGAATTGGACACAACTGAGTGACTTTCACTTTCACTTTCTTCTACAACACCACAGTTCAAAAGCATCAATTCTTCAGCACTCAGCTTTCTTTATAGTCCAACTCTCACATCTATACATGACTACTGGAAAAATCATAGCTTTGACTAGATGGATCTTTGTTGGCAAAATAATATCTCTGCTTTTTAATATGCTGTCTAGTTTGGTCATACCTCTTCTTCCAAGGAGCAAGTGTCTTCTAATTTTATGTTTGCAGTCATCATCTGCAGTGATGTGCTCACATCACTGTGAGCCCAAGAAAAAAATGCCACTGTTTCCATTGTTTCCCCATCTATTTGCCCATGAAGTGATGGAACCAGATGCCATGATCTTAGTTTTTTGAATGAATGTTGAGTTTTATGCCAGCTTTTTCACTTTCCTCTTTCACTTTCCTCAAGAGGCTCTTCAGTTCCTCCTCACTCTCTGCCATAAGGGTGGTGTCACCTATGTATCTGAGGTTATTGATATTTCTCCCTGCAATCCTGACTCCAGCTTGTGCTTCATCTAGCCCAGCATTTCTCATGATGTACTATGCATATAAGTTAAATAAGCAGGGTGACAATATACAGCCTTGACATACTCCTTTCCCAATTTGGAACCAGTCCGTTGTTTCATGTCCAGTTCTAACTGTTGCTTCTTGACCTGCATACGGATTTCTCAAGAGGCAGGTCAGGTGGTCTGGTATTCCCACCTCTTTAAGAATTTTCCACAGTTTGTTGTGATCCACACTGTCAAAGGCTTTGGCATATTCAATAAAGCAGAAGTAGATGTTTTTCTGGAACTCTCTTGCTCTTCTATGATCCAATGGATGTTGGCAATTTGATCTCTGGTTCCTCTGCCTTTTCTAAATCCAGCTTGAACATGTGGAAGTTCACGGTTCACGTACTGTTGAAGCCTGGCTTGGAGAATTTTGAGCATTACTTTGCTGGCATGTGAGATGAGTGCAACTGCATGGTAGTTTGAACATTCTTTAGCATTGCCTTTTTGGGGGGCAATTGGAAAACTGGCATATCTCCTTATAAGGGCACTAAATCTATAACCTCATTAAACCTAATTACTTCCCAAAGCTCCCATCTCTAAATATTTGGCAATTAGGGTTTTGAGTTATGAATTTTAAGGGGACAAAATATTCAGTCCCTGGCAACTGTCTTCCCAAATATAGGATAGTACTGGTATGTAGCAGATGATTATCCAATATTTTATGAAAGAAAGAAAGGTTTCAAATTTGCTTTTATTTTTTTCTCAATCCTTGGTACATACAGATCTCTATTGGATTTTTTTTTTTTTTTTTTTTTTTGCCAATTTAACTCCATCACTAAGCCCTTCTAATCCTGGGGACTACTCTCCAGAAATCTCCAATGAGAAGAAATTAAATGAGATTGGGAAAGCAAAAATGAAGCAAAGCCATTGCCATCCTGAGTCCATGGTAGACAGATGTGATGGCTTCACAGAGCTCTGGACAAGCTCATAGCAGCTTATCAGACTTTCTATGAGCTCCATTGCTTGAGGCTGGCCACGGTCACTGAGACTTTCCCTCTGATCCTCCTGGTGCAGTCTCCAGACCTTTCCTCTCTCAGGTCCATCTGCAGTCTAACTCCACTATTAAACCTATTAACCCTCCAATGTGTGATGCAGACAGATTCACTATCCAAACTGATACAATATACAAAAGGATTTTTTGGGGGAGGGGTGGAGCTGTTGTTGGGTAATCTTTTTGTCTTATGGGCATCTCCTCCCAAAATATTTTATCTCATAGAAGTCTTCCTGGCACCTGCTTTTTTGAAGATAAAAAAATGACTGAGATTTGTATAGGTTAATGAGAGGAAGATTATATTAGCAGAGAGCACAGGAGGAACAAGGTCAGACTCTGGGAATAACCACGGCATAAACAGGTATGAACAGAGGACAAGTGTATTCATTGTAAATATGTCCAGGTGAGAGGTATACAAAACTCAGCCAATAAGAACAGGGGCCAACCTCTTGCCTTCTGAGACAGCCCACACTCTGTCTATGGAACATGTTTTTCTTTAATAAATCTATTTCTTATCTTAAACAAACAAAAAGCACAGGGGTCAATAAGAACTTTCTCCTATTACAATTATTATCAATGAGGAAAATACTTCCCAGAAAATCCAAGAAGACATTTTCTAATGTCTGATGGAGGTCACATTCTCCATCTCTGGCCCAATCACTGACTGGAGATTAGGATTACTTGGATTGGATTAGACCAATCACAGATCTCCCAGGATAAGGGTGGGACTAATGTTGCTCACCACGGGGGGCTCCCAATCTGGTTAGCCACAAAGGGTCAGGGGAATCTCTACTCCCAAGGGGTCAGGCACGATTATGGGTGATATCCAGATGGAACTGAATATACATTACATCTTAAGGTGATTCCATTTCCATAACCCCTTGGATTCTTCTGCCTATATGTCTCTGCATCTTTCCTTATACTTTGAAAACTTCCTTTCTGACATAAAGAAAGCCAAACTCAGGCTCAAAGCCTAAGGTACGTAGCAGCGTCTAGGTCATGGTGTTCTCCATTTTATTTCCATCCTTACCTACTATTTCTGACACACGATAGTTATTTTTCATTCATAGTATTTATGCAGTTTCCTGTTTTTATAATTTCCTTCTAAAATACATTCAAGTAAAATAAGACTTTTAAAGTAAATATTACACAGAAAATACTACAAATATTATTGTAATGATGGGAACATTTGTGAGAACATGTTAACAAAAATCTGAAATTGGAAAATGCTGATTAAAGAATAGTAGAAGAGGGACTTCCCTGCTGGTCCAGTGGTTAGGAATCAGCCTTGCAAAGTAGGGGACATGGGTTCAGCCCTTGGTCAGGGAACTAAGATCCCACATGCCTCAGAGCTACTAAGCCCACATGCCATAACTACTGAGCCCATGTGCTCTGGAGCCCATGCACCACAACAAAGATCTTTTAGGTCACGGCTAAGACCCAAAGTGCATGCATGCTCAGTTGCTTAGTTGGGTCCAACTCTTTGTGACCCCATGAACTACATACAGCCTGCCAGACTCCTCTATCCATGGAATCTTCTAGGCAAGAATACTGGAGTGGGTTGCTATTTCCTTCTCCAGGGGATCTTCCTGACCTAGGTTAAGACCCAACACAGCCAAATAAATAAATACAAATAGTAGAAGAGAAGATTTGAGAGAGAAATGGGTGTCTAAGGAAAAAAATGAACTCTGCTGCTAGATTAAGTTCTAAGGCTGTGTGTGTGTGTGTGTGTGTGTGTGTGTGTGTTATGTTTCTCCCTTCTGACAGCGTCTCACCACATCACAATAAGGGCTTCCCAGGTGGTTCAGTGGTAAAGAACCTGCCTGCCAATGCAGGAGACTTGGGAGACATGGGTTCAATCCCTGGATTGGGAAGATCCCTTGGAGGAGGGCATGGCAACCCATTCCAGTATTCTTGCTAGGATAATCCCATGGACAGAGGAGCCTGGTGGGTTACAGTCCGTGGGGTCACAAAGAGTCAGACACGACTAAACAACTAAGCAAGAACACGAGCACATCACAATAAACCCCAAAACACACAAGTTGTTTTAGATTTAAATATCAAAATATCAGGTTGTTTCAAAATTCATTTGAGCCAACAATGGTATTTTGTCACTAAAAACTACCATAATTCCTGTAATTCCTGAAAACAGCTCAATGTGTTCCAGGTCATTACTAACCATCTATGGATTAGTTATGAAATTTGGAATTAAAATGACAGAGGAATTCATGAACTGAAGTATGTCTGTGTATAACACACACACGTACACACAGTGTTTCAATCATGTTTCTTCATCTCTGGTGCATATAAACAAAAGTTATTTTAAAAATCATGATGGGTCATATCAATATTTCTCAGTTAGAAGAATAGAATCTGTTTCTTGTTATATGTTTAAAACTGGCTCAGAGGCATAATATATTGATTCTGGATAGTACATATTTTAACAATGTTTTCCAGCAGGTAGACTGTTCCACTGGTGATGTATTAAATAATTTTAGGTGATCCCAGAGAACATTTAACAACATAGGGGCACATCATGGGACATTTGGACTTTCAATTTTTACTTCAACTCTTTTAAAACTTTCCCATGGCATTGAGGAAAAAGTTTCATTTTGAAGATGGATGTCTTTGACATTTCCACCTCTTCTTGATTTTGTTGGGGGAACCACTGGCTGATATCACCCACCCTGACCAGGCCCAGTAGTAGTCATTTGGTTGAGTTTTCTTACAACAGGAGGTCCTGGTAAGGAATGCGGGACTAAATAACTACCACCAACCAGAATTCAGGAAAGGTCAAAGAGAGAGGAGACGCCTGTCCATATGTCCCACCAACCTCCCAGAATCCTCCTTTCTGGAATCCGTCTTGGCTGAACAATGCCAAGTAAGGACCACCAGTAAGGACCCTGAGTCAGAGTGATTGGCCAGAGACAGCCTGGAAACTAACCTCATCACCCCCAAACCTGAGACTGTGAGCCATGCGGCAGAGCAGTTCTCCTGGGTTCCCTGTCCTTCCTGCTCTCTGCCCAGGTGCCCCTTCCCAATAAAGTCTTTTGTTTTGTCAGCACATGTCTCAGAAAATTCATTTCCAAGTGTTAGACAAAAGCCCTCTCTTGAGCCCTGGAAGGGATCCACCTTCCCGCAACAGCTTTCCTTTTCATCGGGGACAGCAGTGAACATACCAGCCAGTAGTTTTGGCGAGAATCTGGTGGCATTTCTTTGGACCAGTTAGAATGTTCAGCTACAACTAACATCTGATGATGAATCAGCTTGCACAACCAGCTGTCTGGAGGAATGCGGTTCTCAGAGATCTAAGTCTGTGCTTGTACATGGATTTGCTTTTCTTACCTGGAAACATATGGTTACCTGGGCTTCAAACATGAAATGCTTGCACATTACTGGCCTTTCAAGCGGGAAAATGATTAACAACAAAAGTCTTTGAAAGGCTTTTTTTCTTCTTGGAGTTTCCACCCGCCTCCCCTATATTTTTATTTGTCTCTTTGTTTTTCCACAAGCTCAACTTCTGACTGTCCTTTTTACCTCTCTGGTCACTACTGGGTCACGTGCTCATCTTTAGGCCAGTCCCAGCAGGGGAGTGTGGTCTCACATGTCCAGCTCAGACTAATGAAGCCTCAATCCTTAGGACTTGGGGAGGGGTTATGGGACCACTCTGTACAAAGTTAGGGTCGGTTGGCAGGGAGAGAGAAGTGGCTTTTGGTTGGGCAATGAAGACAGTGGGTCACATTTTTATTTGCATAACATTTTTCTTTTAAATGCTGTTTATAACAATGATATGAAACAGGAAAATTGTCAGATAACCAGAACAAACACTGCAGTAACTCTATCTTATTAGGTAGTTATTAATGTGGGCTTGATTGTCTAGCCTTTAGAAGAGGTTGCAGTATTTCCATACATTTGTTATTTTAAACTATTATTTTATATACATTTTATTTTCTTATTAGATGTTTTCTTAGTTTATAACTCCTTGTTCAAGTTACCATCAGTCTCAAGTGAAGAACATTTGAATTAGTGAGGTTTATGGATCAGAAATGTTTTTTCTTTTCTGAGCAAAGGATGACTTAATTATGTCTACAGATATATACGGAAGCCTCTCTATTGCCTATTCCCAACTATTCTACTTCTCCTCACTTTTGCTGATATAATTCACTATCTTGAGGGTTCTTCTGATCTCCTTTGTCAACAACATGTGACTAAATTCTTGGCAAAGTTACCTGTTGGAAACCTTGATTGAGGGCTTCTATAAAGGCATTTTCTCATTAATTAAAGAAAACACCTGACTTTGTCCTGCTTTAAATATGCTCAGATGAAGACATGATGCTAGGAGCACTGGCCACTATTTTGGGGTCACGAGGTGATGAACATAAGGACTGAGCTAATAGACTGAAGAAACTGAAGCAGAAACATGGAAAAATCCTGGGTATTTAAAGATCTCTACAAGCTTCAGAACCAATTATGTGGTCGCTCTGCTTTAGACCCCTGTTGTATAAAATAACAAAATCCTATTTTATAAATCCATCTACTTGAGTATTTGTTAGTGGGCACTGATGCAAAGTTGCATTGGAGGATTCCCAATGAAACCAAGTTTCTAATGGTCAAATCCCCAAAACTGTAATGCATAGGTGACAAATATATTCTGGCTCCTGTACAGTTCTCCCGGAGGTTCTTTAAAAATGCAGAATGTTTCCTATTGTTTTAGCATGAAACTGACCTCAGCACAAATATCCTTTCTTTGACTGTGCAAATTTCAAACACTTTGTCATGTGTATGTTAATATTGTCTTAGTTCATGGCACACATCAGCAAAGTATACAGACCCTTCTATTCCTCTATTCAACATTTCAGGGATCTGCCCTGGATATGTGAGTTTCAATAAAGAAAGACAGCTAAATGCAGTCAAAACCATAGGGATGTAGAATTGAGTTATGAGGGTCAGGGAGTCTGGCTTATTTTTTTTTATTTCAGCAAAAAGCATTACTTCCTGATACCACAGTCTTTGGAAATATCTCATAAGAAAAATACAAAAGTACATTTCCTTTTGTCAGCTTGATAAAAATTCCAAACTCTCTTAGCAGACAGAAAATATGAAAATTATTTTCCAGTTCAGATATATTTATTCTTCCTTAAAAAAAAAAAAAAAAAAAAAAACCTTCAAGCTGAAGCTGAGCTCCATCCAATAGTTTCCAGGATTTTTACCGGGTTTATAAAAAGTAATGATTTTATTAAACTATAAAACCATGACAGATGGAGAAACTATAATTTAGAGAGATTAAATGAGCTGAATTTTATATGCCTCTAGCATTTAAGGCATTGAGAAATATCAAAATAATTGGAAAACGATGCATTGTAGACACCAGGCTATTTCTCAGCTGAACAGCTAATAATCACTCCTTACAAGGCTCCAGATGTGTGTGTTTCCTCTAATAATGGGGAGTTAAAAATAACACTCCTGATTCTTCCTCCAAATGATGATCAGCTGTCCCACTCCTACCAAACTTTCCACAGGAGAGGATGTCATTGAATATCTTGGAGCCGCTCAACAATAAACAAATAAGCATGTTCATCCCATTATTCAAATACTCTCTTAATTACTTTAGAACTTGCTCCAAACTTTTCCAAGTCGACTCATGGTAATGAGCTCTTGGGTTTTCATCTTCCAGCTCACAACTTCATGCTAAATGGACCGCAACTGGACATACTGCCAGATGAATATTTATCAGTGCTGGATTGTTGTTGGATTTTTGAATCTTGGGATCTGCTAGCATAATTCAACTCCCTACTCACCTTCCCAACTAATCCATCTTTGTGAGGACAAAAAGCATGATGCTAGCGTAAGCTTCCCGTGCTGCATTGAAAGTTTCACAACTCAGGGGACTGACTGTATGATTAGCTAGATTTTATACGTGGGTGTTACTGAATCCAAGCTCAGTCTGCTTGCAGCACAGCAGGCCAACAATTGGGAGACAAGGTGCTGAAGCAAGGAATACAACTTTATTTGGAAAGCTAGGCGTCCTAGAAGATGGCAGGCTAGTGCTCCAGCGTATCATCTTATCTGGGTCTGAATGTCAGTTTCTTTTATAGACAGAGAAGAGTAGGAGGTGAGGAAAGTGAAAGTGACATCGCTCAGTCGTGTCCGACTCCTCGACACCCCATGGACTGTAGCCTACCAGGCTCCTCTGTCCATGGGATTTTCCAGGCAAGGGTACTGGAGTGGGCTGCCATTTCCTTCTCCAGGGTATCTTCCTGACCCAGGGATCGAACCTGGGTCTCCTCTACTGCAGACAGACGCTTTACCATCTGAGCCACCAGGGAAGCCCTAGGAGGTGAGGAAGTGATGTAAAAAGTGCAGGAAAATATCTCCTGGCTTGGCCAGCATCAAGGAGGGGATGTGTTAATTTCTTCTTTTCTGTAGCCATTCATATGTGGGCAGGGTCAGAATGTCTCCCTGTGAACTAAACAAAGACACTTTAGTTTAACATTAAGGCAGAGAGGCAGGTTCCTCAGGCAGGCCATTATGTATGCTCACAGCTATAGACAGCATCCTTTTAGGGATTATAGTAACAAAGGCAATGGAGAACAAACGTTAAAGCAAGAGAAACAGATCCAACACGGAGGAGTCAGACTCTGTTCTTCCCTGTGACATGGGGAAGTGACTCCAGCCCTTCCTCCAGCCAGAGAATAGGGTGGATGGTGCAATGAGAAATGCTGATGGTCTCCTAGGCTTGAAGAAGAGTTGTGGCAGCCTCCTCAATGTTCCAAGCAGCATGGTAGACTTTCAGCTCAGGGTTATTAGAATAAGCCATGGATGGGGAGGAAAGCTTGGATCTTAGTTTCAGTTGGCATGCCAACTCACTGGGCTGGTGGGCAAGTTCTAACTGCTAGGGCCAGTGCATCCATAAAACAAAACTTGTATTCTGACTGTTAATTACAAATTGGCACTTGCCATCCACCTCTACAAGGATTAAATCATGTGCTGCTGCAGCTGCTGATTTTCAACAACCCCTGAAATGAGGTCAGGGTGGTCAGCAGAAACGAGGCCCTCTGTGTGTGGGAGAAAAACTGGCAGCACAGCTCTTCAGAGAGTTGGATAGTTTTAGGAGCTGATTTTTATGAGCCCAATTCTTGTACCTCCCCATATCTAGAAAAACACTAAAATCCTTCATTGTGATGACTGTGTCTTGTGACTAGCAGAAAGCTTCACCAGACTAGTAAAAATCTTCTAGAAAAAAAAATCTGCTTCATTGCATGTATATTCCCCTTTCACCAAAAACACATATATACTGACCTTCCCTGCCCCGCCTGCCTCTTTGGAGCAGGTTCTCAGAGTTATCTGAGGTGCTGTCTCCCAGGCTGCAGTCCTCATTTTGCCCCAAATAAAATTTAACTTGCAACTCTCACATTGTACAGGTTTTTTTCAGTCTACATGGATGTGGTTCAATCACTCATACTTATGTGATGAAGCTCCAATAAAGAAGCTCAGATGAGCTTCCAGATGGCAATGCTTTGTGCATGATGTCACACGTCATAGCTGGGAGGAAGCAATGCTGTCCAGGGCTCTGCAGGGAGAGGTCGATTGGATCACTCCCAGGCATCCTTTCTTTTAACTGGTCCTAATTATACCCCTTTGCTATAATAAAATAGCAGTTCTACGAGTCACACTTTTCTGAGTTCTGTGAATCATTCTAGTGGATTATTACAACTGGGAGTGGCTTTCAGAAACACGCCAATGAAATCGGTAATAGAAATGTCTCATGGAGACTTTTCCCCTCTTTCCTTCATCCTGTACAATTATCCATAGGCAGCTGAGGTAATGAATACAATCTCATTTCCTTTATTAAAATATCCTGTCCACTGTACAGATCAAAACTATGCTCTTGATTTAATTGCCCAAACTTCTCCCCTCCCCTCACTTGGTCTCCTTCTACAGGAAGTTTAGGGTGAGACTTCTTGTTTTGTCTCTCCTCCTTTGATCAACTCTCAGCCTTTGAGTGATGTTGTGGCCCCCTAAGGTCTGAGCAGCAGATCCTGAGACGAGATCAGGGGTTAGGAAAAGTCTTCCTCAAACTGTTCAATGAGTAAAAGAACTTCACACTTTCTGGATCCAGTGCACATGAATGCCATGTCTTTGGTCCTTTCGGAAGTTCTCTGTAAGGTTCACCCTTCCTGCAACTTCCATGACCAGGAAACACATGTCACCCATTCAGCAGGCCACTGCTGTTTACAGAGATAAAATAGTAACAAAATAAATGGAAAAATGCAGATATTACTGCCCTATTTTTTTACATAATTTCAAGCCAAAGAAAGAAAGGGAAGAGTGACATGTCAAGAATGACTTCATTCTTGTTTACACTTTAACAAAGTCAAATACGTTTAAATGGGTAGAAAAGTCGGTCATACCAACTCAGGGAGCTCAAACCAGGGCTCTGTGGCAACTTAGAGGGGTGGGATGGGGTGGGACGTGGGAGGGAGGGAGCATATGTATACCTGTGGCTGATTCATGTTGGTGTATGGCACAAACCAACACAATATTTTAAAACAATTATCCTCCAATTAAAAATAAATCTAAAAAAAAAAGTCAGCCATGTAGACCTCAGATACTAAAACAACCCCATCTCACTGTAAAGTTTTCCAGGGAATAAAAAAGGTAGCTTTTACTTTCTCAGCCTCTGTGGTGTCTTAAGAGACCATCCTCAACTTCAAAGCCAAAATCAACACATTGCATCTAAGCAAGAGACCCAGACCAACAATGAAAGCCAGACTTATTTTCACAATTCTCTTGGCTAGTTTTATCTATTGATAATATTCCAACCTTCCTAGAGTAAGAGGAGCATTTCTCTAGGAGATTTTAATGTCCTTGGATGATTACTTTCCGTCTACAAAGTCACAATATTTCACTGGTTTCCAGCTAGGGAAGAGATTATATTCAATTCTTCTCTGCACTCTCTGATATATTTAAGTTTTCTAAAAGCAAACAACACCCCCTACCATAACCCATACAAGCTATAAATTCAGGGAGATATCTTCAGTAGGTACTAAAGAACTTCAAGGCTTAAAAAAAAAATGCTTAAACAGTATTTTCACTTTGCACATAAACTTCTAAATAAAAAGTGTTCTTTTATGAATCTCATTTTAAACTTTCCCTGTTCCTTCTATTTTTGAATCCAATTATACTAACAACACTATACAGACACACTGGGCTCTGGGAGGAGCCCTCGGTAGCCAGTGGCTCCATCCTCCTGTTTTCCATTAGAAAAAGAACTAGCTGAAGCTATTAGTGAAAAAATGTCTTTTTTTCATATTTCCAAAATAATGCTGATGGGGAAAAAATGGACTTGGAAATTTGGGAAAGCATTTTGATTCATATTCTGCCAACTCTTTTGAAGCAGGAATCATGCTGCTTCTTCACACATTCAACTTCACAAAGACCTTCTACATCTCTGTCCACTTATTCACAGGCTCCTGTGGGGCTTAGAGAAAGACCAGGCTTGGTTTGGGCAGGGGGAATTATTAAGATGTAGCAAGCTATTCAAACCCTGGGTCTCCAAGGAGATTTTGTGTGTTTCATCCTGAGAGCAATACGTGGCATTTGCCAAAGTGGCCAAGGAGATGCTGGCGGTTTCTGTGTGCACAGAAGGAGATGCTGGCAGAGTGTGTGCACAGTGAGTAGAGAGACTTTTGGGCACTTGGCAAAAGCACCCACCTGTCTTGCTGCTGGAACATCTGCACAAGTCTTCAGAGACCCAATTAGAATCCCTCGCAGTTTTATGTTTTTCTTAAGTCTCTAAAGTTTTGCCTCGTCTGCATCAATCCCTGGTGATCTTGTCCCTATCCCCACATATATATGAACACAGAGAGATACCTACATGCTCCCAGATACATACAAATTAAAAAGCTTTGTGGGGACTTCCCTGATGGTCCAGTGGTTAAGAATCTGCCTGCCAATGCAGGGGGCATGGGTTCAATCCCAGCTCTGGGAAGATCCCACATGCCTTGGGGCAACTAACCCGCATGCCACAATTACTGAAGCCCATGTCCTAGAGCCTGTGCTCCACAACAAGAGAAGCTGCTGCAACAAGAAGCCGGCAGAACACTAGAGTACCCCCACTCTCTGCAACTAGAGAAAGACCGAGAGCAGCAACGAAGACCCAGTGCAGCCAAAAGTGAATGAATAAATGAAAATCAAAAGTTTTTGCATAGCGAAGCTTGCAACATCAACAAAACAAAAAGGGAGTGGAAGACAATATTTGCAAATAAGGTATCCAATAAGGGGTTAATATCTAAATTATTAGAAGGAAAATCCAAATAATTATAGAAATCACATAATTCAATGTGAAACAAACATACAACTCACTTGAAAATATGGGCAGACGACCCACAGAGACATTTCTCTAAGGAAGGCATTCAGATGGCCTACATGCTTGAGAAAATATTCTCTGCATCACTCACTGGGACTTCCCTGGTGGTCCAGTGGCTAAGACTCCAATCTCCCAATGCAGGGGGCCCAGGTACAATCTCTGGTCAGGGAGCTAGATCCCACATGACCCCACTAAAGGTTCACATGTCACAACTAAATATCTCACATGCTGCCACTAAGACCCAGCACAGACAAATAAATAAATACATAAATGAAAAAAAAGAATTAAAAAAAAAATCACAAGGAAAATGAAAATCAAAACCACAATGTAACTGCACAGGAGTGACTGTAACTCGCTCATTGACTCTGTCCTTTGCCCTTACAAAGCCCTCTTTAGGGAGGCGGTATACTTTTCCATTTGATGGGAAGCTCTGCCATGTTTTCATTCTTCATAAAAAAAATTGTATTTACTTATTGGCTGTGCTGGATCTTAGTTGCTGTGTGGGCTTTTCTCTAGTTGTGGTGCTCAGGCTTCTCATTGTGGTGTCCTCTCTTGTTGCTGAGCACTGGCTCTAGGCGTGTGGGCTGGCTGCAGTTCTTGCAGCACATGGGCTCAGGAGTTGCGATTCCTGGGCTCTAGAGCACAGGCTCGGAGAATGCGAAGGCACCCCACTCCAGTACTCTCGCCTGGAAAATCCCGTGGACGGAGGGGCCTGGTGGGCTGCAGTCCAGGGGGTCGCTAGGAGTCGGACACGACTGAGCCACTTGACTTTCACTTTTCACTTTCATGCGTTGGAGAAGGAAATGGCAACCCACTCCAGTGTTCTTGCCTGGAGAATCCCAAGGACGGGGGAGCCTGGTGGGCTGCGGTCTATGGGGTCGCACAGAGTCGGACACGACTGAAGCGATTTAGCAGCAGCAGTAGCAGCAGCAGAGCACAGGCTCAGTAGTTGCGGTGAATAGCCTTAAGTTGCTCCAAGGCATGTGGGATCTTTTCAGTCAAGACCAGAGATTGAACCTGTATCTCCTGCATTGGCAGCCAGATTCTTTACCACTGAGAGACCATGGATGCACCCATGTTTTCATTGTTGGTTTGCTTCTTCCACCAAGCCACGCCCTGTTGCCATGGGAACCGCTGTCATCTGCAGGCTACTTTCAATAGGTTCCTCATCGCTACGGTGATACCCCTTGCTTCCCCATCCCCAGTGTAAGTCCCCTTGATCTCCACCCCGCCAAAGTCTCCCTGTCCAAAGGGGGATGCCTAGCTGGCTATGACTCATCCTGTAATTGAATTTAGACGCTTCTATTTTAGAAATGAGTTCCCATTATGCCTGGGCCAAATGTCAAGTATCCAAATGGAGAGAACACTGAAAGTAACTTGGAGAAGCGGCAGGCTTCATTTGAATAATTATGTTGAAATAGCAAGTACTTCTCTCTACAAAGTGGGGCCACCTCTCCTCTGGTCACTGTGGAGGTTCATGGAATTATCCCCTGGCTAATACAGGAGCTCTTCCTACAAGCACTAGCCACCTTTTCAAATAATCTTTGTTGTTATTCTTAGTGGTGATTTCTGACCATTTTCACTTTTATACATACATGCACTTTCTAGATATTTTATGGTAAATACCCTTCTCTATAATTGTAATAATGATTGGTTAAGACAGATACTGCAAAAGATCTAAGACTTTGGAATGAGCTATAATTTGGGTCCAAGTATGGACGGTTGAGGCACCCCATGAAACACCCACATTTGGACTAGCTCATGATGCATGTATATTACAGCTGTCATTTCCAGAGTAAATTTGGACAGTCACTAGTGAGTCCTCCAATAACATAAAATGCTCCTTACTTTCTCATGGGAACCCATTAGGCCAAGTGCACTAGAGGCGAAAGGTAGTGGCTTTTAAAGATAACATAAATGTCCTTCTCTTTCCTAGCAGAAAAAAAAATCAAGGGTAAATGAGATTTTTTTTTCCCTTCTAGGTCAACATGCTCACATATTCAGGGTAATGTCTTAGAGGTTCTTACAGGAAAAGTTGAATCTAATATTCTCATTGTCGAAGTATCTTTTATTTTTACATCAAATGATTTGGATCATCTGGCTTCATTTTTTTTTTAAATCAAGCTTTACCAGCCTCACTTTTCCAACCTAATTATAACACCCTGAGGATGTGATTTTCACCCTGTTCTCTCTCTGTCTCTCTCTCTTTCAGATGCACATGCACACACATGCACAGATAGACGAGAAGAACGCAGGAAAAGCTTAGGGGAAGCTGGTTGGGCTGTTTTCACCCTTGGTCAATGATTAGAAGAGGATGGTTGTGCCCTGTTGTGAATCCATAGGTCATCAGCCACTTGGAGTCATGGAGTTGCCTCTGATGACTATTGCAGGACCTTCCTTCCAACTGCTGCACCTTTAAATTCCATTTCTTAGATTTGATTGTCAGATATGCAAGTTCTATTCTTGAGGTTATGTGAGCTGGTTATGAGCACAGGCAGGGCAAAAGGTTCCATAAACTGACTCACACAGGATAAGCCATAACCCTAATAAGAGAGCAAAGGCAGAAGGCAGAACCATTGTTGAGATAAGAAGGTTGTCTCCTACACTGCTGGTGGGAATGTAAATTGGTGCAGCCACCGTGGGAAACAGTATGGAGGCTCCTTAAAAACTAAAAATAAAACTCTCATATGACTCAAGAATCCCACTCACAGGCAACTATCCAGAGAAAACTCTCATTCAAAAAGTTATGTGCACCCCAGTGTTCATAGCAGCACTGTTCACAATAGCCAAGACATGGAAGCAGCCCAGGTGTCCATCAACAGAAGAACGGGTAAGGAAGATATGGTACATATATACAGTGAAGTATTACTCAGCCATAAAAAGACTGAAATGATGCCATTTGCTGCGAGATGGATGGAGCTAGAGATTATTATGCGTAAGCGAAGTAAGTCAACAGAGGACAAATATATGATATCACATGTATGAAATCTAAAATATGACACAAAGGAACCTATATACAAAACAGAAATAGACTCACAGAAATTGAAAGACATCTTATGGCTACCAAATAGCAAAATGGGGGAAAGATAAATTAGGAGGCTAGGATTAACAGATCCAGACTACTATATATAAAGTAGGCTTCCCCAGTGACTCAGTCGGTAAAGAATCCACCTACAATACAGAAGACCACCTGCAATGCAGGAAACATGGGTCGATCCCTGGGTCAAGGAAATGGCAACCCACTCCAGTATTCTTGCCTGGGAAATCCCGTGGGCAGAAGAGCTTGGCAGGCTACAGTCCATGGGGTCACAAAGAGTTGGACACAACTTAGCAACTAAACACCACCACCTCCATATATAAAGTAGATAATCAGCACGAGTCAATATTTTGTAATAACCTATAAGGAAAAAGAACCTGAAAAAGAATGTATTTATAACTGAATCACTTTGCTGTATGCCTGAAACTAACACAAATTATAAATCAACTATACTTCAATAAAAAGAGAGTGGCAACTGAAAGACAGCGTCAGAATAATAATAGTTAACCTTTCTGGAGTCATCATGGTATATACTATGTGCTGTCCTAAACTCTATCTTTCATATTAAAATTTGTATCATAAAACAGTTTGAAATTGTAGAACAATAATGAGGCCAATGTACAGACCATAGAAATACAAGATGTTTTGCATTTTTGCTTAAGTTCTACCTTTTTTCAATAAATAAGACATTACTGATGCAGCTTAATAATTAAAAAGCTTAAAAATCTTAATTCCTCTCTCCTGTGCCATGATTATGACTGTCATTCAGTTTACTTATATTTAAGCAAATATAATCGAATTCATTGTTGCTACTTATTTTGAACAGATTATCTGTTAGATCAAGAATAAGAAAAATAAAAATTTTTACTATGACCTTAAAACAGTGTTTCTTTTTAAAAAGAATTATGCATTTTTGGCTGTGTTGGCTCTCTGTTGCTGGGAGAGGGCTTTCCCTAGCTGTGAGGAGCAGGGGCTACTCTCCAGCTGCGGCGCACGGACTTCTCGTTGTGGTGGATTCCCTTGTTGCGGAGCACAGGCTCTAGTCACGTGGGCCCCGTAGTTCCGACGCACAGGTTCGGTAGTTGCAGCTCCAGGGCTCTAGAATACAGGCTCAATAGGTGTGGCTCACGGGCTTAGCGGCTCCGCGGTATGTGGGACCTTCCTGGATCAGAGATCAAACCCATTTCTCCTGCACTGGCAGGAGGATTCTTTACCACTGATCCATCAGGGAAGCCCCCAAATCTTTATTTCTTAGTGATGAAAGGGCTCCACAGAGACTGTGGTGAACCATTCTAGCTCAATATCCATTTCAGCAGATCCTTTTTTCTTGGCTGCTCTGGGTCTTAGTTGCGGCATGCAGGATCTAGTTCCCTGACTAGGGATCGAACCCAGGCCCTGCATTGGAGTGTGGAGTCTTAGCCACTGAACCACCAGTGAAGTCTGCTCAGCAGATTCCATCTTAATAAATAAAAATTGGGTTAAATCTGCCTACTCTCAAATTCTTGCTTTGCTTCACAGCATTCCTGTGGTTCATCTGGTAGCATTTTATAGGTTGTCTAAGAACAGTGCCATATGCAGTTACTTTCTTCTTTGCCACTGGTCTCCAGTCTCCTGTTTTTCCTAATAACAGTATCTTGGATTAGTCATCTCCTTGTATGATGTGTGTGTCTGTGTGTGTGCTTGTGTGTGTGTACCTCACTCTTTGTGCATCTTGTGAATGTTTTGTCTCACAGGAAAACAATTGTGAATATTTTACTGGTCATTATCAAGCTAAATGTTGTACATACCCTTAGATTAGAAATATCATTCTATTTCTTTCTTTCTTACTTTTGCTCAGGCAAATGGCAAGCCTCCTCTGAGGCTGTTTCCTAGGCAATTTCCTTTCTGTGCACATCAATACTATTTTTAGATTTCAGATTGGATATAAAAAAAATGATGCCCGCACAATGCTTGCATAAATAGAGCTAAAAGTAGTTTGAGAAATTTGACCCTCAGAAATGAACTTCATTTGTTTCCCATGAGATTTGTGCTGCCGGAGGGAAAAAAAGACAATTGTGTTTATGGTTCTCAACATTTCCTCAAAAATTCAAGCAGTAAAGAAAGGCTGCATGTAAAACTTATTTGCTAAATAGCACTGTTTTATTGATACCCATTTATTTAATAAAACTTTTTGTCCAATTCAGATATAAAATATTCCATTAAGGAAAACTAGGAAATATAAGGGCTTCCCAGGTGGCACCAGTGGTAAAGAACCCGCTTGCCAATGCAGGAGATGCAGGAGATGTGGGTTCAATTTCTGGGTCAGGAAGACCCCCTGGAGAAGGAAATGGCAACCCACACCAGTGTTCTTGCCTGGAAAATCCCGTGGACAGAGGAGCCTGGAGGGCTACAGTCCATAGGGTCCCAAAGAGTTGGACGTGACTGAAGTGCCTTAGCCCACATAGGAAATATAAAGCAGGGAGGAGAGTTCAGGTACCACCCCTGAAAAATGAAGTCATGAAAGTGGAGAAAACCAGCACCCAACATGGACTTCCAGCAAACGACATGACATCACAAATCCCAGGGAATCAAACTTACATGCCAATCAAACAGACTGGGAGGGAAAGGCTGACTTACTCCCTCCATTCATGTTTCTAAAAGAATCCAGAAACCAAAGAAAGTAGTTTTGATGCACATGCAGCACAGAGACTGGTGGGGCTGAATGAGGAGCCAAGGGCACAAAATTTAATGAGGGCTCCACTCTCAGTAGGGCTTCCCAGATGGCACAGTGAGTGGTAAAGAATGCACCTGCCAATGTAGGAGATGCAAGACACTTGGGTTCGATCCCTGGGTTGGGAAGATCCCCTGGAGGAGGAAATGGCAACCCACTCCAGTATTCTTGCCTGAAAAATTCCATGGACAGAGGTGCCTGGTGGGCTACAGTTCAAGGAGTCTCAAAGAGTTGCACATGACTGAACGACCAAGCACGCACACACACACACACACACACACACCACTCTCAGTGTTGTTGTACAATGTACATCCCTGGCATCCCGGACCTCAGTCCCTGCCCTTTGCGTATGTGAATCAAAGCAAGAGCAGAGCTTACTACAATGAAGTATCACCTCACACTGGTCAGAAAGGCCATCAATCAAAAGGTCTCTACAAACAATGAATGCTGGAGAGGGTGTGGAGAAAAAAGAGAACCCTCCTACACTGTTGGTGGGAATGTAAATTGGTGCAGCCATCATGGAGAACAGTATGCAGTTTCCTTTAAAAACTAAAAATAGAGCTGCCATAAGGTCCAGCAATCCCACTCTTGGGTATATATCCTGAGAAACCATAATTCAGAAAAGTACATGCACCCCAATGTTCACTGCAGCACTATTTACAACAGCCAGGACAGGCAAGCAATATAAATGTTCATCAGCAGATGAATGGAAGAAGTTGTGCTTCATATACACTCAGCTATAAATACTTCTCAGCTATAAAAAATAATGAAATAATGCCACTTGAAGCAAGATGGATGGACCTAGAGCTTATCATATTAAGTGGCATAAGTTAGACAAAGACAAACATCATATGATATCACTTATATGTGGAATCTAAAAAAAAATTATATGAGTGGACTTATTTACAAAACAAAAACAGACTCACAGACATATAAAACAAGCATGGTTACCAAAGGGGAAAGGAGAGGGGAATAAACTAAAAACTGGGGATTAACACACGACTATATGGAGAAGACTCTTGAGAGTCCCTTGGACTGCAAGGAGATCCAACCAGTCCATTCTGAAGGAGATCAGCCCTGGGATTTCTTTGGAAGGAATGATGCTAAAGCTGAAACTCCAGTACTTTGGCCACCTCATGCGAAGAGTTGACTCATTGGAAAAGACTCTGATGCTGGGAGGGATTGGGGGCGGGAGGAGAAGGGGACGACAGAGGATGAGATGGCTGGATGGCATCACTGACTCGATGGACGTGAGTCTGAGTGAACTCCGGGAGTTGGTGATGGACAGGGAGGCCTGGCGTGCTGCGATTCATGGGGTCGCAAAGAGTCGGACACGACTGAGCGACTGATCTGATCTGACATATAAAATTGATAAACAACAAAGACCTTCTGTATAGCACAGAGAACTATATCCAATATCTTATAATAACCTACAATGGAAAAGAATCTGAAAGAATATATATAATATGTACAACTGAACCATTTTGCTGTACATGTGAAACTAACATGATGCTATAAATCAACTATACTTCAGTAAAAAAAATTTTTTTTAAAAAGATTAGAGGTTATTGTTAATAAGAGCAGTGGCTACATTCTGGTATCTTTTTAAAAAATCATTTATTTGTTTGTTTATTTTTGGCTGGGCTGGGTCTTCATTGCTGCGAGGGCTTTTCCCTAGTTGCTGCAAGTGGGGCCACTCTCTAGTTGCGTTGCGTGGGCTTCTCATTACAGTGACGTCTCTTGCCACAGAGCACAGGCTCTAGGGCACGAGCCTTAGCAGTTGCTGTATGTGGGCTCACTAGTTGCTGTTCCCAGGCTCTAGAGCACAGACTCAATAGTTGTGATGCACAAGCTTAGTTGCTCTGAGGCCTGCGGGATCTTCCCAGACCAAGGATCAAACCCGTGTCCCCTGCACTGGCAGGTGGATTCTTTACCACAGCGTCACCAGTGGTGAAGTCCCTGTTATCTTTTACATATGTCTACTCTCAGGCCACAAACAAGTGATGATCACTGAACTTTACCAAGGACTTACAAAAGAAATACTCTCAAATCCTTTCTAAACCAAGAGGCTATTTCCCCAGAGATAATGAGTAACATCCATGAATTCTAGGTTTATTGGGTTAGCACTGAGCTGGTCCCAAGAAGTGTGCAAAAACATCCTATGAGCTTCCCAGGATCCCTTGGAGTTGATCTAGGGGCACATTTTGGCTTCCAAACCCAGCTGCTTTGCTCTCTATCTCTTAGAAGGGATACCTTCTAAGCTGATACCTGCTTAGAAAGGGATCCCGCCAGACCGCCACAAATGAAGCTCTGTTAAATCATCCCGTATTGCTGATCAGACTCACGGCTCCACCATTCAAAAGCAGAAGGCATAAAGGTGAATACAAGCATGAGAAAGGAGTTCACATCTGGTCCTGCAGCCTCTCCATGTAGTCTCTGAAGCCCTGGGACTCCCCCAGCCCCATATCTGGGCAGACCCACTGGATGTTGTCATCACTGTCAAACAGGATGGAGTTGGTGTAGGGGCCGCCGTCCTCTGGGAGGATGGTGGTGTAGGAAGTAAACTTGACCCTCTTCCTCTTGGGGCCTGTGGAACTCAGAGGGTCGTTTTTCATGTCTTTCTCATAGACATAGTCAGAAGGTCTGAGCAGCTGACTATGGAAAGTCTTCTGGGAACCGCCGCTCAGAAGGAAGTTCCTCTCCTCGAACTGCAGCCCCCTGTCAATCATGGTGGTGCACTCCTCCGACGGGAGGGTCACGTCCACCGGGTTCTCTAGAAGCTCTGCGTCGTTCCCCAGCCAGACCCAGTCATGGGAATGGGGGATGTTGCTTTGCTAGCTCACAGTGAATCCTCTGTGTCTGTATATCCATTTCATACAACTCCATTAATTATCCTGGTATAAAAGATGTGTGTAACCCCAGGAGTGGGAGGAACAAATATATATACTCTGATGGATGCAGTTGGATGTACATGAACTAACTGAATGTCACAGAGCAGAATATGACTTTGAATCTTCCAAAAATGGTTTAAAAGATCGCAGGATACCTCTGAATCACTTCTGGGTGCAGCCCATCAGGCTACTCCTAGAGATAATATCACCTCAAGCATCCTTTATTAGGAAGACAAGCTCCTCTGAAGCAGCTGAGAAAAGATGTATTATGCGGATAGGTATGCTTGAAAGACTCAATGACCTTGGTATAACTGAAATGGATTTGCTACAAGATTAACGATGGAGCAGAGGTTTCAAGTTGTCCATAATTAATACAAGCCAACAGATACTTGGTGCCTGTTAGCCACACTGGTTTAAGCAGCAGAAATAGAATTTTCAAGTATCAATTATTACTTATTTTAGAAAAGGGAAGACATGTGATCTTTAGTTGTGGTCTGAGGCAGTCTTCTTCCCACAGATGCGTGCAGGCATCCTAATTTGCTTCAGTCATGTCTGAATCTTTGTGACCCTATGAACCGTAGCCTGCCAGGCTTCTGTATCCATGGGATTCTCCAGGCAGGAATACTGGAGTGGGTCACCATGCTCTCCTTCAGGGGATCTTCCTGACCCAAGGATTAAACCCCTGTCTCTTATGTCTCCTGCATTGGCAGGCAGGTCCTTTAATTCGAGAGCCATCTGGGAAGCCCCTTTCCCACAGAAAATCTGCCACAATCTGATAGTTGGACACGCGGTCAGTGTGTAAAAGCTTATAAGAGGGAAATTTATCCAACTTACCAAGTACTTCTCTCAGAGACAGGATAAGAAGCAGGAAGAAGTTTCAAGAATCACTACTCCCAGCTATGAGCCCCAGCTCTACTGATCTCCTTTGAGAAGCAGTCACAATTGTGCAAGGACAAAAGAACTCTGGAATCTTACCTGCTGTGGGGCTTGAAGAATGTCCTATGCAGCTGCTGTTGAAATGATGGCTCTTTCGTCCAATCTGTGAGACTGCAGGGAAAAGACAAGCTGGCCACCAGCTGCACACCCAGGTCCATGATCGTGATGTGGTCATCTAGGACGGTCACTGTCTTCTCAGCCAGGATGGAGTCAGAGAGAAGTGACAGGATCTGTAGAAACCCTAGTTTCTGCTCCTCACAACACTAATGAGAAAAACGGAATGAAAAAGGTAAAATACCTACAGAAGTAAATGGAAGAGAAGCCCTTTATAATCAAGGGCTATGAGCTCATGGTCATCAAGTAGTTAACTTCTTCCATTTGATGGGGTTTTAGCACCTGTAAAACAACCAGGAAATGTGCATCTGTTGTCTAGGTACTTCAGGGAGGAACTAGAGATTCTGTGATTGTCATATGGCTGATTTAATGTTTGCGTTCTTACCAGTTCTCCTAGCCCAAATCCAATTTTTGTCACTACATGGCCACATTCTTTCAATCACTAATTCTTGAGCCTGGCTTTTGTAAGTCAGTGGAGACTTGGGAGACTGCAGCTTTTCCACAAATAAGAGGCAGACTGAGACATGGGGGAGGGGTCTGTCCCAGGAAGGCCCCACAGGGTCCTGGCCAGTTACAGACTTGCACAAGGGCTCTCACTGTTACAGGCACCCCTCCCTTTCTCCTCCTCCTCCATGTCTTCACCCTCTTGGTGGTCTTGGGAATCAAACAAAACCAAAACAAGCATATTAAATATCTTCAATTTTCTAGTGATGGTGGGACTCTACAGAGTAACACGGCAGGGCAGGGCTCCTCTCCTGATCAGGGCAGGGATCCTCTCCTGATCAGAGAGGCCCATCACTGATTTCTTTACCAATCTCTTCAGTCATCAGGCACTGCTGCTGCTAAGTCACTTCAGTTGTGTCTGACTCTGTGTGACCCCATAGACGGCAGCCCACCAGGCTCCCCTGTCCCTGGGATTCTCCAGGCAAGTACACTGGAGTGGGTTGCCATTTCCTTCTCCAATGCACGAAAGTGAAAAGTGAAAGGGAAGTCGCTCAGTCGTGTCCGACTCTTAGCAACCCCATGGACTAGGATGGTGCTATTTTGTGCCAGAATTACCGCTTCCTGTCCAGAATCTATAAGACAAAGACACTATCTCTGGCCTTCAGTTTGGTTTTGCTCAAGTGAAAGATACAGCCCCAGACAGGCCATTACAGGATGAAAAGGATGAGTCCATGGTCCCCAGATTTTGTTAATACCAGAATCCCTTGGTGGGAGGCTCAACATCCCACTGCCGTTTCATCCCATGGCACTTCAATTAGGATGTCTCGGGGTTGGAGCCAAGAATCCATACATCTTAAAGCAACTTTATTTTATTTATTGGCTGCACCATGTGGCATGTGGAATCTGGTCCCATGACTAGGGATCAAACCCATGCCCCTTGCATTGGAAGCACAGAGTTTTAACCACTGGATAACCAGGGAAGTCCTGGGAATCCATTGATTGTAAAGAGTCCCTGTTGATTCCAGTGTGAAATAAACCTTGGGAACCACTAGTTTGAGCTCCAGAATGAAACAAACCCAGTTCCTTGACCAGGTCCACTCTGACTCAGGCAAAGGACTTGAGCACCCGATCCTTATGTAAAATCCTTACGTACCTCTCACGTGGATTTTGTATTGAATAGCATTAGGGATATAACACATGCCATGTGTTTGGTCTGATGACGGCATGTAGCACTCAACAGAATTTAGAGTGATGGTTATTAAGGATGCTAGGAGGGAATTTCACAGCGTTCAGCATAGGCTCTGTAGGACACATAGAAAGAATGACTCTCTCAACCTTAGGGAACCACTTGCGGGGGAGGAAAGGGGCTTGTTAGTAATGATAAACCCCTCATGTCACCTCCATGGCTCTGAACTGGTGACAAAACACAAAAGATTACAACAAAAGGCATCTACGCCTTTTATAGCTTAAGTTTAGGGAGATGGGAAACAGAACAATAGATGACTAAAGTATCTATTTATGAACTTCCCTGGTGGTCCAGTGGTTAGGAATCTGCCTGCCAATGCAGGGCACACAGATTTGATCCCTGGTCCAAGAAAATCCCATATGCTGTGGAGCAACTAAGCCTGCATGCCACAACTACTGAGCTCAGGTACCTAGAGCCTGTGCTCTGCAAAAAAAGAGTAGCCCCCACTCATCACAATTAGAGAAAGTCTGCATGTGACAACAAAGGCCCAGTACAGCCAAAAATAAATAGATACATTTAAAAAATTAAATTTAAAAATATATCTATTTATTATAAATCATGATGTCACAGACAGCCTGTAACATGTCATCATCTCTTAGGGGGGAATATTCCTGGCTACATCATTGTTATTTCCTATATAGACCATATTTCTTACTCAGAGGGCAAGAGGACATCCCAGAGGGCATCGGGACCCCCACTAGCACCCACAGCCTGGACAAGTCTCCCTCACCTAGCAGAACTCTGTTCTCATCTATCTTTTTCAATCCGTACATCTGCGCAGCAGCGAGATGAGCAGAGCAGCCATTCGCAGGAAGCTCTGTCTTCTCCAATAACAGCGTCCACTTAAGAGGCTGTTAGATTCCATGAACATAAACGCTCTTCTCTCTAATTCACTTTTTGTTTATGCAACAGGACGGGTGCTTTATCTTCTCCTTTCAGCCTGTCTTCTGCCTCAAAAACCAGATACTCAGCCGCAGGCAGTTATCAGCTCTCTCATGATGCTCCCATGCTGGGGAATTCATTGCCTCCGAAATGCTTGATTCTCAGAGCTGATAACTATTTCGAAAGTCAAGGCAAAGCAATAACAACAAAAAGCACTTATTTGTGGTGGTATTTGGGAAAGTTCCCTTCTTCTTTTCCTCCCCCCCAGGGTGTTAATACTACATGTCTCTTTATGGACTATGCAACGCCCATAACGGAAAAGAGAGATGATAAAAGCAAATTTATGTCACCGTAATTTGTTCTGTGACAATGTTACGGAAGGGGCTCATGGCAGGCTATTCCAAAATGTGCCAAGGTGGCATATTGATTATTCTGAATTAAAGTTACTTGAGAAACAGCTGGTGCAAGAAGGGTGTTCTTACCCTTTCTTCTGTCTCCTTGAAAGCAGAAAATAAATCTCCCATGTTAAAGGTACCCTCCCTTTACCAGGAGGTAGAAACACATCCCTACCACTGAAGAGGAGGAATTCAAGATCCAGAAGGCTGTATAAACAAAACTTGTAACATTTTCACTAATTTACCAGCCCAAGCTCAAATTTGTGTTGTCAATTTTTCACAAATGTATTGTTTCTCTGCCTAAAAGGGAGAGAAATGAATGCTGCCTGCTTTGGTTACTTCTTTGGGCTTCCTTGATAGCTCAGTTGGCAAAGAATCTTGCCTGCAATGCAGGCGACCCCAGTTTGTTTCCTGGGTCGGGAAGATCCGCTGGAGAAGGGATAGGCTACCCACTCCAGTATTCTGGTTTGGAGAAATCCATGGGGTGTATAGTCCATTGGGTTGCAAATAGTCGGACACGACTGAGCGACTTTCACTTTTTTACTTTGAGCCTCATAGTTCTATGAACTCCCATCCGCATGAAATTCAAATTTTATTTTCTCCGTCTCATATCCATTTAATTCTTAGGGCGGCCAGAAGAACCCAGAAGGGAAGGTGAAAATGTTTGCCTTCCCGCCACAATCAAACAGCTGCCAGCGCACTGCTCTAATCTGGGCTACCCTGTTTCTGTTTTAGCTTGGCTGCGCTGGGTCTTCATCGCTGCACTCCGGCTTTCTCTAGTTGCAGCCAGTGGAGGCTACCCTCTAGCTGTGGTGTGTGTTGCTTCTCATTGAGGTGGCTTCTCTGGTTATGGTTAAGAGACTTAGCTGCTCTGCGTCACACAGAATTGTCTGGGAGCAGGGATCAAACCCATGTCTCCTGCATTGGCAAGCGGATTCTTAACCACTGGACCACCAGGGAAGTCCTGGGCTACCTTGTTCCTTGATAGTTTTTGGATAAAATAAACCCATGAGAACACTTTCCAAAGGAAGCACCTGGATAACAAGCCTAAACAGTATTGACCACTCACTCCCCCCTATTTTCGGCAGCGATGACACATCGTCCTAGAATTTGTGTTAGACATTATTTTTCCCCCAAACTGGGAAATTCTTTCCCACTGGTCCACCCTGATACTCAGCTGCAAGGGAAACTGCTGTGTTTCCTTGTGTTTGTGCAAGTATGCTTCTGGCTTCTGTTCGTGGAATAAATAATGATTGATTTAAAAGACCATAGTCTGGACAGAAACCAAGCGACAGTGCTCTGAGGTGTTTGGGGAGTTCCTGGCTCCACATATCCTTGGTCATGACCTCAGGGGACATTTTTCCCCGCTACTGATTCAATGCAAGCCAGCAGGTTGGGGAAACAGAGCCCATAGAACTTTACAATTTGCAATGCATGCCTGCTCAGCTGCTCAGGCACATCTGACTCTTTGGGACTCCATGGACTGTAGCCTGCCAGGCTCCTCTGTCCATGGGATTTCCCAGGCAGGCATACTGCAGTGGGTTGTCATTTTCTACTCTAGGGGATCTTCCTGACCCAGGGATCGAACCTGCATCTCCTACATTGCAGGCGGGCTCTTTACCACTGACCCACCGAGGAAGCCCCCTTAGAATTTGCAATCTATAATTAATAGAAAAAAGGCAGCAGAGAATGTAGGTTTCCCAACAATCCACAGACTCTGGTTATTGCAGACAAGCTTTCTAATTGGGAGTCACCTTTTGCAGACACCCCTCCATCCAGGCATGGCCACGTGACTATTCTCACCAATAGAATTTAAGGAGAAAAGAAAAGCCATTCCCAGGACAAGGTTTCAAAAAAGTACATGTTCCTCTCCATACTCAATTTTCCCATCCAGTAGCCAACAGATAGATTTTGAGTCCCTGAACCACTAAATGAACAAGAGTCAACTGTCAAGCTCAGGTACCCACCGGGAATGGATATGAGACTGAGAAATATACTTACTCTATTTGAGCCCTTATGCATTTATATCATGAGACTGCACTGACCACTGTATTATGTACTATACATACATACGCACTTGAACCTTAACAACCAGGGGGTTAGGGGCACTGACCCCTGTGCAGTCAAAACTCCACGTATAACTTTTGACTCCTTGAAAATGTCCAAATAGCCTACTCTAGACAAAAGGTCTTACTGATAGTAGTTGATGAACATGTATTTTGTATATATATTATATACCATATTCTTCCAATTAAGTAAGATAGAGGGAAAAAATTGAGAAACAATTTTATTAAGAAAATCATAGCGGGGATTTGCCTGGCAGTCCAGGGGTTAAGACTCTGAGCTTCCACTGCAGGGAGTATAGGTTCAATCCCTGGTTTGGGAACAAAGATCCCACTTTCTATGCAGCACAGCTGAAAGAAAAAAAAAGATCAGAGCAAGAGAAAATGTATTTACCGTGTATGCATGCATGCTCAGTTATGTCCGACTCTTTGTGACTCCACAGACTGTAGCCCACCAGGCTCCTCTGTCCATGGGACTCTCCAGGCAAGAATACTGAAGTGGGTTGCCATTCCCTTCTCCAGGGGATCGTCTCAAACCAGGGACCGAACTCGTGTCGCTTACGTCTCCTGCATTCCAGCCTTTTACAGTACTGTTGGCGTTAGTGGTAAAGAATTCACCTGCCAATGCAGGAGACGTGGGTTTGACCTCAAGTCAGGAAGATCCCCTGGAGGAGGGAATGGCAACCCACTCCAGTGTTCTGGCCTGGAGAATTCCACGGACAGAGGAGCCTGGGGGGCTACAACCATGGGGTCACACAGAGTTGGATACAACTGAGCAACTTTCTCTTTCACTTCACTTTCAAGAATAGACTAGTATCCATATAAATTTTATCCATTCATGACATATCTTTTTCTTAATTTTCTCAATATTTATAGACTACATGGTTTGTCTGCAAGTTTTTTCAAATTGTCACAAATCTCAAAAAAAATCCTTCAAACATATTTTAAAAAATCCACATACTAGTGGAACTGCATAGCCCAAACCTGTGATGTTCAAGGGGCAGATGTATATGTAGTAGGCATGTGTAGTATATAAGTACAGTAATGATATATATTGATATAGTAGATAATGTATATTGTAGATAGGTGACTTCCTTGGTGGCTCAGACGGTTAAGGGTCTGTCTACAATGTGGGAGACCCAGGTTCGATCCCTGGGTCAGGAAGTTCCCTGGAGAAGGAAATGGCAATCCACTCCAGTACTACTGCCTGGAAAATCCCATGGACAGAGGAGCCTGGTAGGCTACAGTCCATGGGGTGGCAAAGAGTCGGACACGACTGAGAGATCTTCACTGTAATATGTATAACAATTATATACAACTTTTATGTATGTTTAATGGATTATTGTGAATTTCATGTGCATTTTCTATTGATATAATCACAAGCAATTTATATTGATATGTATTATATATGTATCTTACATATTTGTGATACATAATTTGTATGTATGTTTTATAGATTGTCTATGTCATTCATTATATATATCAGATCAGATCAGTCGCTCAGTTGTGTCCAACTCTTTGCGACCCCATGAATTGCAGCACACCAGGCCTCCCTGTCCATCACCAACTCCCGGAGTTCACTCAGACTCACGTCCATCGAGTCAGTGATGCCATCCAGCCATCTCATCCTCTGTCGTCCCCTTCTCCTCCTGCCCCCAATCCCTCCCAGCATCAGAGTCTTTTCCAATGAGTCAACTCTTCGCATGAGGTGGCCAAAGTACTGGAGTTTCAGCTTTAGCATCATTCCTTCCAAAGAAATCCCAGGGCTGATCTCCTTCAGAATGGACTGGTTGGATCTCCTTGCAGTCCAAGGGACTCTCAAGAGTCTTCTCCAACACCACATTTCAAATGCATCAATTCTTCGGTGCTCAGCCTTCTTCACAGTCCAACTCTCACATCCATACATGACCACAGGAAAAACTACAGCCTTGACTAGATGAACCTTTGTTGGCAAAGTAATGTCTCTGCTTTTGAATATGCTATCTAGGTTGGTCATAACTTTCCTTCTAAGGAGTAAGCGTCTTTTAATTTCATGGCTGCAGTCACCATCTGCAGTGATTTTGGAGCCCAGAAAAATAAAGTCTGACACTCTTTCCACTGTTTCCCCATCTATTTGCCATGAAGTGATGGGACCGGATGCCATGATCTTCGTTTTCTGAATGTTGAGTTTTAAGCCCACTTTTTCACTCTCCACTTTCACCTTCATCAAGAGGCTTTTTAGTTCCTCTTCACTTTCTGCCATAAGGGTGGTGTCATCTGCATGTCTGAGGTTATTGATATTTCTCCCGGCAATCTTGATTCCAGCTTGTGCTTCTTCCAGTCCAGCGTTTCTCATGATGTACTCTGCATATAAGTTAAATAAGCAGGGTGACAATATACAGCCTTGACATACTCCTTTTCCTATTTGGAACCAGTCTGTTGTTCCATGTCCAGTTCTAACTGTTGTTTCCTGATCTGCATACAAATTTCTCAAGAGGCAGATCAGGTGGTCTGGTATTCCCATCTCTTTCAGAATTTTCCACAGTTTATTGTGATCCACACAGTCAAAGGCTTTGGCATAGTCAGTAAAGCAGAAATAGATGTTTTTCTGGAACTCTCTTGCTTTTTCCATGATCCAGGGGATGTTGGCAATTTGATCTCTGGTTCCTCTACCTTTTCTAAAACCAGCTTGAACATCAGGAAGTTCATGGTTCACATATTGCTGAAGCCTGGCTTGGAGAATTTTGACCATTACTTTACTAGTGTGTGAGATGAGTGCAATTGTGCAGTAGTTTGAGCATTCTTTGGCATTGCCTTTCTTTGGGATTGGAATGAAAACTGACCTTTTCCAGTCCTGTGGCCACTGCTGAGTTTTCCAAATTTGCTGGCATATTGAGTGCAGCATTTTCACAGCATCATCTTTCAGGATTTGGAATAGCTCAACTGGAATTCCATCACCTCCACTAGCTTTGTTCATAGTGATGCTTTCTAAGGCCCACTTGACTTCACATTCCAGGATGTCTGGCTCTAGGTCAGTGATCACACCATCGTGATTATCTGGCTTGTGAAGATCTTTTTTGTACAGTTTCATAGGAAATAGATGGGGAAACAGTGGAAACAGTGTCAGACTTTATTTTTCTGGGCTCCAAAATCACTGCAGATGGTGACTGCAGCCATGAAATTAAAAGACGCTTACTCCTTGGAAGGAAAGTTATGACCAACCTAGAGAGCATATTCAAAAGCAGAGACATTACTTTGCCAACAGAGGTTCGTCTAGTCAAAGCTATAGTTTTTCCTGTGGTCATGTATGGATGTGAGAGTTGGACTGTGAAGAAGGCTGAGCACCAAAGAATTGATGCTTTTGAACTGTGGTGTTGGAGAAGACTCTTGAGAGTCCCTTGGACTGCAAGGAGATCCAACCAGTCCATTCTGAAGGAGATCAGCCCTGGGATTTCTTTGGAAGGAATGATGCTAAAGCTGAAACTCCAGTACTTTGGCCACCTCATGCGAAGAGTTGACTCATTGGAAAAGACTCTGATGCTGGGAGGGATTGGGGGCAGGAGAAGAAGGGGACGACAGAGGATGAGATGGCTGGATGGCATCACTGACTCGATGGACATGAGTCTGAGTGAACTCCAGGAGATGGTGATGGACAGGGAGGCCTGGTGTGCTGCGATTCATGGGGTCGCAAAGAGTCGGACACGACTGAGCGACTGATCTGATTGACTCTTTGCGACCCCATAAATTGCAGCATGCCAGGCCTCCCTGTCCATCACCGACTCCCGGAGTTCACTCAGACTCATGTCCATCGAGCGTGCTAAGTTGCTTCAGTCCTGTCTGACTCTGTGAGACCCCATGAACTGTATCCCGCCAGGCTCTGTCCATGGGATTCTCCAGGCAGGAATACTGGAGTGGGTTGCCATGCCCTCCTCCAGATGTAACACAGATATGCACTATATATATATATATATATATATATATATATATATATATATACACACACACCATGTATATATATACATTTACTAATAGAATCATTGGAACAACAATATGGTGCAGTACTATCATTCCCAATAGCATATGAGAAAGTGAAGAATAGAAGGGTTAAGTACTTGCCTCGGGCCACTGAGCTCTAAGTGGCAGAATCAGGATGACCACTCACCAGGTCATTTCCAGCACCTCCCTCTTCATGGTTACACCACCTCCAGCAACGTGTGTTGACTTCAATAAGTAGTAAAAGCAAAATGATAGAAGAAAGCACCAGTGGGTCAACAGAGCATGAGTGAATGGACCTAAGAAGCTGTCCCTAATGCTTACACTAACTCTGACTCTGTGCGAACCTATGGCCCGTAGCCCTCCAGGCTCCCCTGTCCATGGGATTCTCCAGGCAAGAATACTGGAGTGAGTGGCCATGTCCTCCTCCAGGGGATCTTCCCAACCCAGGGATTGAACCCATGTCTCATGTCTCCTGCATTGGTAGGAGGGTTCTTTACCACTAGCGCCACGTGGGAATCCAAGAAATGAACCCAGAGGAGTTAAATAATATTCTCAAGTCAAGTTGCTAGTGGTTAACAAAGCCTGACTTTTGAGTACCTGCCCCCATCACTACCTTCTGGCTTCTCTCACTACAGATGGGTGGCACATCAGAGCCATCAGAACCCCAAGCTCAGGCTGTCACCCCCCATGGATACTGCTTCCCTGAGGCCTGGGTCCCACCTTTACCAAAAGTCCTTGGGCACAGAGAACGGGCCCACCATCCTCTCTCTGGTTCCTCTCCTTTTGTCCGAGGACCCTGGATCCCTCCATCCTCTGTTCTGGCTCAGCTCCGTGTCTAAGATCTCAACCTGCAGGAGGAGCCTGGGCTCCCAGAGAGTGACCTCTAACTGCTGGGTGAAGGTCACAGTTGTGTCCACTCTGCCATTCATCTCCCTCCTGTTCACAAAAATGGAATCACAGCCTTTGGAGGAGGGGGGGATGTCTCGAGATGTGTCAGCAGAAAAAAAAACAAAAACAGGAGCAGAAATCCACAACAAGGAAGGTTCATGAAACTACAAGGGCTCTGATTTATAAGACGTCAAGACAATTGGTGAAGACATATCTAACATGTTTTCATGCACTAGTTAGTGACAAATGATGATAAATACATTACAGAAAAAGCATGTTATCCTAATCAATCATAACTCACAAAACTGTAAGCCCCATGGAAGTACATAATCTCTTCAGCCTCTTTGTGTGTGTATATATGTGTATATAAGCATGTGTGTGTATGTATTTGCGTGTATGTGTATGCATGTGTGTATGCATGTGTATATGTATGTATGCATGTGTACATGTATGCAGGTTTATATTTGTGTGTATTTTGAGGGGTGTGTGCAGGTGTGTATGTATATATGTATGTGTATATTTTTATTTGTGTGTATGCTTTTGTGTTTATTGGAGAAGGCAATGGCACCCCACTCCAGTACTCTTGCCTGGAAAATCCCATGGACGGAGGAGCCTGGTAGGCTGCAGTCCATGGGGTTGCTAAGAGTCGGACACAACTGAGCGACTTCACTTTCACTTTTCACTTTCATGCACTGGAGAAGAAAATGGCAACCCACTCCAGTGTTCTTGCCTGGAGAATCCCAGGGATGGGGGAGCCTGGTGGGCTGCCGTCTATGGGGTCACACAGAGTCGGACACGACTGAAGCGACTTAGCAGCAGCAGCAGCAGTTTGTGTTTATATGCATATGTGTATGCATGTGTGTATGTATGTGTATATTTCTGTGTTTATCTGTGTATGTGTATGGATGTGTGTGTATATTTGTGTGCATGTGTGTGTATGTATGTGTATATTTCTGTGTTTATCTGTGTATGTGTATGGATGTGTGTGTATATTTGTGTGCATGTGTGTGTGTATGTATATCTCTGTGTGCATGTGTATTCCTTACCAGATGTACTCAGTCCTTCATAAATCAAATCTCAGATTCATTCAAATTTTATGCTTGGGCCATTTCTGACAATTCCTAAGTGTTGACCATATGGAACTAAAATAGTTTTATGCCGACCATAAACAGGACCCTTTAACAAATTGAAAGAGCAGAATTTTTTGACAGATTGAAATTCTACTAGGCTAAGCGCTCAACAAAGGCTTTGAAAAAAGGAGTGTAGGTATTTTTAACTCCTTGAAACTGTAATTTTGCAGAATGAAAGTGATGGATAACATTTTCACTACAGCCTTTGTCTTCATCCTTCTGAAAGCTGTCTAATCAGCAGTTAAGGATGAAATAAGTAAGGCCCTGTTTTACTTCACATCTTCCTGTTGAACAGACACCCCATTTTATGACTTTTCAGGCCCTCAGGAAATAGCACAAAGGTACATGGATGGAGCAGACGCATGATCAATTATACTTCCCATGAAAAAGATGCCAGATGCAAGAAAAGTTCTCCCCAGAATCACAAGCAAAAATGGGTCCCTCAGCAATGGCACCCCACTCAGTACTCTTGCGTGGAAAATCCCATGGATAGAGAAGCCTGGTGGGCTGCCGTCTATGGGGTCGCACAGAGTCGGACACGACTGAAGTGACTTAGCAGCAGCAACCTCATTTTTCAAAAACAGAAATGGAGGCCCAACATCATGACAAGGCTAGACCCAGATAGCAAAATACTTTCAGAAAAAATGTCAGATTTGGGCTGTTCACAGAGCTCCCCACTGTCATGAACCATTATTCCAAATCTCTCTAAAGCTCTCAAAACTTTTAACAGACTTATAATGAGGTCCAGAATATTCACTAGACTAGAGGTTTTGTCTCTTTTGGTCACTGGCGTATCCAAGGTACATCAAGCATTGCCTAGCACCTAGGAGGCACTTCACAAATGTTTACTGGATCACAAGTTTCAACAAAAGATACAGAAGAAAATAATCGTCAGAAGATGGAATAGTGCAGATGCAAGAACAGCCATGAAAAAATACAAAGAACAGGTGGTCTATTCAAATGTTTTCTTCATGTATCTTCCTCTCCTATTTCAGCACTACTCCTAGGTATTCAATGTGACTATTTGACCAAGACCTGGCTATGGTCTAATGAAGGCATCTAACCAAGGAAATGGCAACTCACTCCAGTGTTCTTGCCTGGAGAATCCCAGGGACAGGGGAGCCTGGTGGGCTGCCATCTATGGGGTTGCACAGAGTCGGACACAACTGAAGCGACTTAGCAGCAGTCCCAAAGAACCCATCTGTGAGTCCTACATTTTTGTTTGCTCTCCTAAGACCAGATACTGGGATGCCCCATTCCCTTTATTTTCCATTTACTCCAATATATCCTTTGAGACTCGGATTCACTAAAGTAATATGAAGATTACAGTATTTTTTAAGATAAAAACAGCAAAGAAACATCTAGTTAAGAGAAAATATAAAACATTTGCAATCATACTAAAAGATACATAGTAACACTACTATTCAAAAACATGTAATCAAGGACTTCCCTAGTGATCCAGTGGTTAAGACTCTGCCCATCCAATGCAAGGGGTGCAGGTTGGATCCCTGGACAGGGAACTAAGAACCCACATGCTACGCAGAAAGGCCAAGAAAATTTCTTAAAAATGCAATCAAACACTCTGAACACAGAATTTCCTAGATTTATAAAGTGTGTTAAGTAATCCAGGTTGGTTTCTAAGCTGCTGCTGCTGCTGCTAAGTCGCTTCAGTTGTGTCCGACTCTGTGTGACCCCAGAGATGGCAGCCCACCAGCCTCCCCCATCCCTGGGATTCTCCAGGCAAGAACACTGGAGTGGGTTGCCATTTCCTTCTCCAAGGCATGAAAGTGAAAAGTGAAAGTGAAGTCGCTCAGTCGTGTCTGACTCTTAGAGACCCCATGGACTGCAGCCCACCAGGATCCTCCGTCCATGGGATTTTCCAGGCAAGAGTACTGGAGTGGCCATAGTGTGCTAATCCTGGCTTATTTTGGTTCACAAGAGGTGATAGTTAAATTGTCAAAAATAATTTGCAGGATTCCCCTAAAGCAAAAGAATTCATGTCAACTTCTGAAGTGTTAAACTGTTTATTTTCCAATGGAATATTCCACAGACCGTAAGTAAATCCTTTAATGTATTTGGTCTTTAGATAGTAATCTCCAGACCCTAAAAAAAAATATATATATATATATATATATACATATATATATACTTGTTTGTTTTAATGTTATACATATTATGCAAGTGAAAGTGAAAGTTGCTCAGTCCTGTTTGACTCTTTACGACCCCATGGACTATATGGAATTCTCCAGGCCAGAATATTGGAGTGGGTAGCCTTTCCCTTCTCTAGGGGATTTCCCGACCCAGGGATCGAATCCAGGTCTCCTGCATTGCAGGCAGATTCTTTACCAGCTGAGTAACAAGGGAAGCCCTATGTGTATTATATACAGATACAATTATACACATACAGATAATATATAGATGCAATATGTTATAATTAGAAAATTACATTAAGAACATTAATAGCTGCTATAGAATATATTTATTTAATGTTTGTTTTAATTACATATATTATAATACAGATAAAACATATGATATATGATATATATATTATCAGTTCAGTTAAGTTGCTCAGCTGTGTCCAACTCTTTGCGACCCCATGAACTACAGCACGCCAGGTCTTCCTGTCCATCACCAACTCCCAGAGTTCACTCAAACTCATGTCCATCGAGTCAGTGATGCCATCCAACCATCTCATCCTCTGTCGTCCCCTTCTCCTCCTGCCTTCAATCCTTCCCAGCATGAGGGTCTTTTCCAATGAGTCAGTATATATAATATAAATTCTTAAGAAAAGCTACTGAAAAGTCTCCCTCTTGGAGACTTGGAGTTTCAGTCTCCCTATTAGTAAAAGCACATCAATAAAGACAAAATGTTTGGGGAAGCATGGGCTGTGTGTCATCCTGCTTTTGTGGATGTCACCATCCAGGAGCATCCAGCAGACAAAGCATCCTGGGCCATCCATTTAGCATCACAAGACTGTTAGAAGGGAGCAGAGAGAGGCATTCTGATAACTGTTCATACCTCCCTTGAGCTAGCCCACTTCATCCATGCCCTCGACTGTTTCCAAAATAACCAGCCATGTGAATTATACCACATTAAAAAGGTCACACTGACAGAGCCATTAATTGTTTTTAGAGCAGATCTGAGGGATTTAAAACCTCATTATTATGTCCAGGTTTGTAAAAAGGATAATCTTAGCAGGATTTTCAGTAAGAGCTAAAAATGGAATGAATGACCATCTTTTGTTTTCTTAAAAGCCTATGATGCTGACAAAGCTCAGCCTAAAAGCCATTCCTTCAGGCTCCTTATTGAAAACCCTTCATTCCTTCCTTTTCAGTCAACTTGATCCTTGTGCTGCAGCAGTTCCAGGAATCATACATGATATAATACATCCAAACAGAGAAAGGGTGCCTTTGTGTCTCTTCGTAATCCAATTAGTCTTTTCCAGAAGTGCCGTCTCTCATTGTACTGATTCCTATATTTCCATTCTTATACCCATCACTGGCAAGAAGGGTGAGAGTAAAATGATTGGAAGCATATGACTTTTTTGAGAAATGTGATTGGGATAAGTGGGTTTTTTTAAGAAAATAAGAAAGTGTGTATGTATGTTGGAGCATATAAACATAGTCATGCAGCAAGTCTCCAATAATATCTGTGTCTGATATGAATGATGACACAGTCCCAGTCAAGGGCAGTTCTGGAGAAAAAGTATTCCAAGTAAACAGAGAAGCAGTTGTAAAGCAATCCTTTCATATCTGCATAGTCAAAGCTATGGTTTTTACAGTAGTCATGTATGGATGTAAATGAGTGAAAAGTGCAAGTCACTCAGTCGTGTTCATCTCTTTACAACCCCATGGACTATACAGTGCATAGAATTCTCCAAGCCAGAATACTGGAGTGGGTAGCCTTTCCCTTCTCTGGGGGATCTCCCCAACCCATGGATAGAATCCATGTTCTATCCATAGCTCAGTTCTTTACCAACTGAGCTATCAGGGAAGCCCTGATAAGATGTAAGAGTTTGACCTTAAAGAAGTCTGAACGCTTTCCAACTGTGGTGCTGGAGAAGACTTTTGAGAGTCTCTTGGATGGCAAAGAGATTAAACCAGTCAATCCCAAAGGAAATCAACCCTGAATATTCATTGGAGGGACTGATGTTGAAGTCAAAGCTCCAATACTTTGGCCAACTGGTGCAAAGAGCTGACTCATTGGAAAAGAGCTGATACTGGGAAGGATTGAGGGCAGGAGAATGGGGTGACAGAGGATGAGATGGTTCGATGGCATCATCGACTTGATGAACATGAGTTTGATCAAACTCTGGGAGATAGTAAAGGACAGGAAACCCTGGCATGCTGCAGCCCATGAGGTCGCTAAAAGTAGGACATGACTTAGTGACTGAAAAACAACAACAATCTGTATTTTATTCACAAACACAGCTCCCAGAGGAAACCAGACAGACCTTGCATCCAAAGGGGCAAATATGACCTTTTGACATAGAAATGAATCCTATTTGTATCACATCAACCATTGCCTGTTTCATTGGAGGGACTGATGTTGAAGCTGAAACTCCAATACTTTGGCCACCTCGTGCGAAGAGCTGACTCATTGGAAAAGACCCTGATGCTGGGAAAGATTGAGGGCAGGAGGAGAAGGGGACGACAGAGGATGAGATGGCTGGATGGCATCACCAACTCCATGGACATGGGTTTGGGTGGACTCCGGGAGTTGGTGATGGACAGGGAGGCCCGGCATGCTGCGGTTCATGGGGTCACAAAGAGTCAGACACGACTGAGCGACTGAACTGACTGACTGAACCATTGCCTGTGTGGGGTGGGGATAGGGGAGAATGGAAGAGGGGGCAATAGACCCATAGAACAAATGTCATAGTCAGCAGTCTGTCTTTGAGCTAAATGACACCTGCAGGGTTCTCTGAGTCCCGAGGACAAGGAGAAGCAAACGTAGGGCATCTAATGTTGAGAGAACTGAAGGCCACGTGAAATTCGACAGGCAAAGTTAATGGTTTATGTCATCTGACTTTGTGAACACATGTGAGATGATCTGCAAATATTATCTAGCTAAAGCTGTCTTTGAATAACGCTTTCCTCCAAGATCTTGCCACTGTATTACTCTAGAGCAATAGCAGCAGCAAGAGATGCTTCAGAGGAAAGCCTCTTTCATCTGGGGGTCTCATGAGAAATATCCATTGCTTTCTTTTCCATTTAGAAGAGAAGCAAGAATTTAATAGGTGTGATTCCTTTTGCAGTCTTCCAGTGTATTGACCTTCCTCAACTAAGGGACACCTGGTCTTACATTATAATCCCTCCTTATGAGCCTGCTCTCAGCATGAGAAATGTAGAGCTATGCAGAAAAGCTCGTGAATCAGATGTTGTTTCTCACACATATGCCAAAAATGCATAGATCTATATGAAGCTATGCAAACTACATAAAAACCCTTTACTAATCAATTTTCTTGAGAATGAGATATTTCACATCTTTACAGAGTTTTCAAAGTGAATGCTTAGAGTTTGACACTTAGGGAGAACCTACATCTTTTTTTTGTTTTGCCTTGTATTCAAGTAAACCCTGTAGTAAGAGTAGGGGTAATAATTGCTACCCTATATGGAGTGCTTATTATGAATTGGGCATGATTCCTAGAACTTAAGATATACTGTGAAGGAAAAATGTTGCCAGTCACATCAGTAAACAGAGGCCACTGCAGCCATCAAGCCACTATTGTAAACCCAGATGGTGCACACTTAGGGAATTTAGGATGGAGACAAACGAGTGGCCAGCTGCTAAGCCCTCAGCCACTGCAGCCACCCCCAAAAATGATTCTGAGGGGATTTAGGATGGAGAGAAGCAGGATACTTCCTAGATGGTTAAGGTTCATAACAAGGGAACGATCTCAATAGCCCAGTCTTATATCTTCCCATCGATAGAAAAGTGCTATATCTATTAACTTGAGATATCTGCTTTTCTTTAATAAACAGTAGTCTTTTGACGGGCTTCCCCAGTGAATAACAGGTTTTTCTAATAGCTGTTTTTCTAATGGCTATCTTATGAGGTTTGCTTCATACACAGAAGCTCAACGGTACTAGACAAGAAAGCAAAGATGAATACTTTTAACTAAAGGTATCTCTTCCTCAGTCTTATCAAAGTACCAGAGAATGTTTTGGCAGTAGATGCCTCAAAACTTTCTTAGACCAGCCTCTGCACACCACCTGTAAGCACCAAACCAACACTTTGTGGCCAGTTTTAAAACTCGTGGAAGAGACTTTTGCCCTGAGAGGGGGTCTGAAAGTTATTAAAGGATTTACTATGTAAAAGTACAGAATGGAGGAATTGAGGTATTTTTGCAGCATTTGGACAAGTCTAGAATTGCTTCTCTGGAGAAGGCAACGGCACCCCACTCCAGTACTCTTGCCTGGAATATCCCATGGACGGAGGAGCCTGGTAGGCTGCAGTCCATGGGGTCGCTAGGAGTCGGACACTACTGAGTGACTTCACTTTCACTTTTCACTTTCATGCATTGGAGAAGGAAATGGCAACCCAATCCAGTGTTCTTGCCTGGAGAATCCCAGGGACAGGGGAGCCTGGTGGGCTGCCGTCTCTGGGGTCGCAAAGAGTCGGACACGACTGAGGCGACTTAGCAGCAGCAACAGAATTGCTTCCCAGGTGGCTCAATGGTAAAGAATCCATCTGCAAATGCAGGAGATGTAGGTTTAATCCCTGGGTCAGGAAGATCACCTCAAGAAGGAAATTGCAACCCACTCCAGTATTCTTGCTTGGGAAATCCCTCGGACAGAAAAGCCTGGAGGCCTACAGTACATGGGGTCACAAAAGAGTCACACATGACTGAGTGGCTAAACAACAAGAACAATCTTTTGACATTCCAACTACCTGGTCTTTGCTACAAAAACTATGGGGTTTTTTTTTTTAGTTTTTTTTTTTTTAAAGGAATCTCCATACTGTTTTCCATAGTGGCTATTATCAATTTACATTCCCAGCAACAGTGCAAGAGGGTTCCCTTTTCTCCACATCCTATGTAGCATTCAATGTTTGTAGATTCTTTGGTGACGGGAAGCTGCTGCATAGCACAGGGAGCTCTGCTGGGTGCTCTGTGATAACCTACAAGGGTGGGATGAGGGAAGAGTCAAGAGGGAGGGAATATATGTATACATATAACTGATTCATTTCATTGCACAGTAGAAACTAACACAACATTGTAAAGCAATTATACTCCAATTTAAAAATAAATAAATTTAGTTAAATTAAAAAACAAAAACTCCTATATATGATGGCTCCTCCATTACCTCTTCAGAGCAGTCCCTCAGACCTATCTTAGAGGCTGTGTCTCAGGTTTAAGTCCTCAGTCTGACAAGTAAAACATAATTCTCAAGTTTTAGGTTGTGCTTTTTTTTCTTTCAATCAGCAATAGTCACATTATCCTCACAGTAATTTTGCAAAGTATTCTTATTCTTATAATGCAACAAATGAGGGGCAGAGAAAAAAATTCCAATTGGTCCAGAGTACACAACTATAGACATAGAACTACAATTTGAACACATAGTATCTGAATGCAAAACCATTGTTCTTAATAAATTTAGGTTAATCAGATCAGACCAGAGCAGTCGCTCAGTCGTGTCCGACTCTGCGACCCCATGAATCGAAGCACGCCAGGCCTTCCTGTTCATCACCAACTCCCGGAGTTCACTCAGACTCACATCCATCGAGTCAGTGATGCCATCCAGCCATCTCATCCTCTGTCGTCCCCTTCTCCTCCTGACCCCAATCCCTCCCAGCATCAGAGTCTTTTCCAATGAGTCAACTCTTCGCATGAGGTGGCCAAAGTACTGGAGTTTCAGCTTTAGCATCATTCCTTCCAAAGAAATCCCAGGGCTGATCTCCTTCAGAATGGACTGGTTGGATCTCCTTGCAGTCCAGGGGACTCTCAAGAGTCTTCTCCAACACCACAGTTCAAAAGCATCAATTCTTCGGGGCTCAGCCTTTTTCACAGTCCAACTCTCACATCCATACATGACCACAGGAAAAACCATAGCCTTGACTAGACGAACCTTTGTTGGCAGAGTAATGTCTCTGCTTTTGAATATGCTCTCTAGGTTGGTCATAACTTTCCTTCCAAGGAGTAAGCGTCTTTTAATTTCATGGCTGCAGTCACCATCTGCAGTGATTTTGGAGCCCAGAAAAATAAAGTCTGACACTGTTTCCACTGTTTCCCCATCTATTTCCCATGAAGTGATGGGACCGGATGCCATGATCTTCGTTTTCTGAATGTTGAGCTTTAAGTCAACTTGTTCACTCTTCACTTTCACTTTCATCAAGAGGCTTTGAGTTCCTCCTCACTTTCTGCCATGAGGGTGGTGTCACCTACATATCTGAGGTTCTTGATATTTCTCCCAGCAATCTTGATTCCAGCTTGTGTTTCTTCCAGTCCAGCATTTCTCATGATGTACTCTGCATATAAGTTAAATAAACAGGGCGACAATATACAGCCTTGACTCCTTTTCCTATTTGGAACCAGCCTGTTGTTCCACGTCCAGTTCTAACTGTTGCTTCCTGACCTGCATATAAATTTTTCAAGAGGCAGATCAGGTGGTCTGGTATTCCCATCTCTTTCAGAATTTTCCACAGTTTATTGTGATCCACACAGTCAAAGGCTTTGGCATAGTCAATAAAGCAGAAATAGATGTTTTTCTGGAACTCACTTGCTTTTTCCATGATCCAGCAGATGTTGGCAATTTGATCTCTGGTTCCTCTGCCTTTTCTAAAACCAGCTTGAACATCAGGAAATTCATGGTTCATATATTGCTGAAGCCTCGCTTGGAGAATTTTGAGCATTACTTTACTAGCGTGTGAGATGAGTGCAATTGTGCGGTAGTTTGAGCATTCTTTGGCATTGCCTTTCTTTGGGATTGGAATGAAAACTGACCTTTTCCAGTCCTGTGGCCACTGCTGAGTTTTCCAAATTTGCTGGCATATTGAGTGCAGCACTTTCACAGCATCATCTTTCAGGATTTCAAACAGCTCAACTGGAATTCCATCACCTCCACTAGCTTTGTTCGTAGTGATGCTTTCTAAGGCCCACTTGACTTCACATTCCAGGATGTCTGGTTCTAGGTCAGTGATCACACCATCGTGATTATCTGGGTCGTGAAGATCTTTTTTGTACAGTTCTTCTGTGTGTTCTTGCCATCTCTTCTTAATATCTTCTGCTTCTTTTAGGTCTGTACCATTTCTGTCCTTTATCGAGCCCATCTTTGCATGAAATGTTCCCTTGGTATCTCTAATTTTCTTGAAGAGATCCCTAGTCTTTCCCATTCTGTGGTTTTCCTCTATTTCTTTGCACTGATTGCTGAAGAAGGCTTTCTTATCTCTTCTTGCTATTCTTTGGAACTCTGCATTCAGATGTTTATATCTTTCCTTCTCTCCTTTGCTTTTTGCTTCTCTTCTTTTCACAGCTATTTGTAAGGCCTCCCCAGACAGCCATTGTGCTTTTTTGCATTTCTTTTCCATGGGGATGGTCTTGATCCCTGTCTCCTGTACAATGTCATGAACCTCATTCCATAGTTCATCAGACACTCTATCTATCAGATCTAGGCCCTTAAATCTATTTCTCACTTCCACTGTATAATCATAAGGGATTTGATTTAGGTCATACCTGAATGGTCTAGTGGTTTTCCCTACTTTCTTCAATTTAAGTCTGAATTTCGCAATAAGGAGTTCATGGTCTGAGTCACAGTCAGCTTCTGGTCTTGTTTTTGCTGACTGTATAGAGCTTCTCCATCTTTGGCTGCAAAGAACATAATCAATCTGATTTCGGTGTTGACCATCTGGTGATGTCCATGTATAGAGCCTTCTCTTATGTTGTTGGAAGAGGGTGTTTGTTATGACCAGCGCGTTCTCTTGGCAAAACTCTATCAGTCTTTGCCCTGCTTAATTCCGTATTCCAAGGCCAAATTTGCCTGTTACTCCAGGTGTTTCTTGACTTCCTACTTTTGCATTCCAGTCCCCTATAATGAAAAGGGTATCTTTATGGATGTTAGTTCTAAAAGGTCTTGTAGGTCTTCATCAGATCAGATCAGATCAGATTAGTCACTCAGTCGTGTCCGACTCTTTGAGACCCCATGAATCGCAGCATGCCAGGCCTCCCTGTCCATCACCAACTCTTGGAATTCACTCAGACTCACGTCCATTGAGTCAGTGATGCCATCCAGCCATCTCATCCTCTGTCATCCTCTTCTCCTCTTGCCCCCAAACCCTCCCAGCATCAGAGTCTTTTCCAATGAGTCAACTCTTCGCATGAGGTGGCCAAAGTGCTGGAGTTTCTGTTTTAGCATCATTTCTTCCAAAGAAATCCCAGGGCTGATCTCCTTCAGAATGGACTGGTTGGATCTCCTTGCAGTCCAAGGGACTCTCAAGAGTCTTCTCCAACACCACAGTTCAAAAGCATCAATTCTTCAGCGCTCAGCCTTCTTCACAGTCCAACTCTCACATCCATATACAACCACAGCAAAAACCATAGCCTTGACTAGATGAACCTTTGTTGGCAAAGTAATGTCTCTGCTTTTGAATATGCTATCTAGGTTGGTCATAACTTTCCCTCCAAGGAGTAAACGTCTTTTAATTTCATGGCTGCAGTCACCATCTGCAGTGATTTTGGAGCCCCCAAAAATAAAGTCTGACACTCTTTCCACTGTTTCCCCATCTATTTCCCATGACGTGATGGGACTGGATGCCATGATCTTTGTTTTCTGAATGTTGAGCTTTAAGTCAACTTTTTCACTCTCCACTTCCACTTTCATCAAGAGGCTTTTGAGTTCCTCTTCACTTTCTGCCATAAGGGTGGTGTCATCTGCATATCTGAGGTTATTGATATTTCTCCCGGCAATCTTCCAGCTTGTGTTTCTTCCAGTCCAGCGTTTCTCATGATGTACTCTGCATATAAATTAAATAAACAGGGTGACAATGAACTGTTCAACTTCAGCTTCTTCAGTGTTACTGGTTGGGGCATAGACTTGAATTACTGTGATATTGAATGGTTTGCCTTGGAAACAAACAGAGATCATTCTGTCATTTTTGAGATTGCATCCAAGTACTGCATTTCGGACTCTTTTGTTGACCATGATGGCCACTCCATTTCTTCTGAGGGATTCCTGCCCACAGTAGTAGATATAATGGTCATCTGAGTTAAATTCACCCATTCCAGTCCATTTCAGTTTGCTGATTCCTAGAATGTCGACATTCACTCTTGCCATCTCTTGTTTGACCACTTCCAATTTGCCTTGATTCATGGACCTGACATTCCAGGTTCCTATGCAATATTGCTCTTTACAGCATCGGACCTTGCTTCTATCACCAGTCACATCCACAACTGGGTATTCTTTTTGCTTTGGCTCCATCCCTTCATTCTTTCTGGAGTTATTTCTCCACTGATCTCCAGTAGCATATTGGGCACCTACTGACCTGGGGAGTTTCTCTTTTAGTATCCTATTATTTTGCCTTTTCATACTGTTCATGGGGCTCTCAAGGCAAGAATACTGAAGTGGTTTGCCATTCCCTTCTCCAGTGGACCACATTCTGTCAGATCTCTCCACCATGACCTGCCATCTTGGGTTACCCCAGGGGCATGGCTTAGTTTCACTGAGTTAGACAAGGCTGTGGTCCTAGTGTGATTATATTGACTAGTTTTCTGTGAGTATGGTTTCAGTGTATCTGCCCTCTGATGCCCTCTTGCAACACCTACCGTCTTACTTGGGTTTTTCTTACCTTGAGCGTGGGGTATTTCTTCACAGCTGCTCCAGCAAATCGCAGCCATTGCTCCTTACCTTGGACGAGGGGTATCTCCTCACCGCCGCCCTTCCTGACCTTCAACGTGGGATAGCTCCTCTAGGCCCTCCTGCGCCCACACAGCCACGGCTCCTTGGATGTGGGGTTGGTCCTCCCGGCCACCGCCCCTGGCCTCAGGCGTGGGGTTGCTCCTCCTGGCCGCCACCCTTGGCCTTGGGCGTTGGGGCGTGGGGTAGCTCCTCCCACCCGCCGCCCCTGCCTCGGATGCGGGGTAACTCCTCTTGTAGCCGCCCCTGACCTCAGACGCAGGGTAACTCCTCTCGTCGCCGCCCCTGAAGTGCATGCCCAAGGAGAAGACAGAACTGTCAGCTTTGGCAGTGACTTGAACCAAGAAAGCCTGAGCCCTCTAGGCTCCCCTGCTGCCTGGCTATGTCCCAGGTCTCACACTCATTCTCCTAAAACTACACGTATACAAAATAAATAGTAATTAGTTAAACTAATTGGGGTTCCTTATGAGAAAACACATTTCTAGTCAGAAAAATTAACTTTGATTTTTTTTTTCCCCTGGTACAAAAAGAGTCTCTTTTTCTTACAGAATTGACTCCAGAAAACTTGTAATTGCTTTCTTTGCCTCCATTGAAGTGTATGTGAATCTTTTCAAAACTAAATAAGCATTTGTCTACAACTCAGGAATGTCTTCTTTTTTTCAATGTTAATAGCAGGATAACACCTCTATCTCCCAATTTCTGTGGGAGGGGGATTGTAACTTGCACTGATACCTGCCTCCAGGTTGTAAACCCACCTTACATATTAAAAATATGAAAAATTTATTTTTCTTAAAAAAATTTTTTTATTGGAGTATAATTGTTTACAATGTTGTGTTAGTATCTGCTGTGCAACAGTGTGAATTAACTATAAGTATACATCTATCTCCTCCCTCTTGAATTTCCCTCCCACCTCCCCTCCTACTTCTCTAGGTCATCACAGAGCACCGAGCTGAGCTCCCTGTGCTATGAGAAATTTCTTTCTCCTTAGAAGAAAGCAACTTGCAAGTACAAGCAAGGACCCTAATTAACAGGAGAGTTTAGGATGAAGTCCTTCTGATAAACAGTGCTGTTGAATCCTTTTACTTACTGAACTGGTTATTGTTTATCTTGAGAACATATACAAGAGGGGTGGTATCTGCTTAGCTCTACAGAATGGTGAAATGGCTTTCTGTCTTTGCAAGATATTAGCAATGCGCCTGTGATGTGCAGGCATTCTGGGTTAATACTTCATAAAAATTTTTCCCTTTTTCTGTTTTTGGGAGAGGTTTTTTGAGTTGGCAGAGATACTATTTTTCATTATATTTCCCCAAATCTCCCACGGGGGCCTGGGAGATGTACACAGACACTGGCTTTCATCTCAGATCTCTAACAAGGGTCAGCTGCTCACCTTAATTTGGGGCAGACAGAACGTCTTCACAGCAGGGCTCCCTGACACCCTTCTCCAACCTCCAAAACCTCCATTAGACAGCAGGGAATGTTTTTTGATTCTGTTTGATGGGCTACTCCCAGGGGAAAACCAAGACTTTTTTAGTTGTTTTCCCCTAAAGAAAAAAGTCTATCCAAAACACTTCCAATAAGGCTTTACTCTTTCTAAAACAGGCATCTTCCAAAAATTACCTCTTATCCAAATTTCAGAGCATCCTAGGTCCCAGATGATGACTCCATGCAAAGTTTAGCACTTACTTTATTTGTAGAATGTTTTCATTTTAGCATTTCACCCCTAGACCTGGAGAACTTTTTAAGTGCCACCCATGGAAATTAGCAGATTCCTCCCCAACTCCCTCAGTACAAAGCCCACCGCCCCCCGTCCACCAAGTTCCCAGCCTCTTGTTTATAGAAAAGCAACTGAGCAACCTCCTTGGTGGTCCAGTGGTTTAGACTCCGAGTTTCTAATTCAAGGGGTGCAGGTTCAATTCCTGCTCAGACAACTAAGATACAACATGCTCTGTGGTGTAGACAATAATTAAAAAATAAAACAGAATCACAGCTTTAAAAAAAACTCCTTTTAAAAAGCACTGAATCTGCTGCTGCTGCTAAGTCGCTTCAGTCGTGTCCAACTCTGTGCGACCCCATAGACGGCAGCCCACCAGGCTCCTCCGTCCCTGGGAATCTCCAGGCAAGAATACTGGAGTGGGTTGCCATTTCCTTCTCCAATGCATGAAAGTGAAAAGTCAGTGAAGTCGCTCAGTCATGTCCGACTCTTAGCGACCTCATGGACTGCAGCACATTCAGGTAAAATGCTTTGCAATGGTCTTTGTTATGGACACAAATACGCAGAAGCCCCCAAGAAATGTGTAACTTAAAGTGAGGAGTAGCGGGAAGACGGCACGAGCATATGCATCACGCGTATGACCGCGCATGAGACACTTTAGGAGAGGAAGTTCTGCAGGAGTCGAGACAGAGTGCAGGTAGATAGGCAAAAGCAAGGGTACCAGGCATGTCCGTGAAGTGAGTGACAGCCAGCTTGTTTTGAAACGATACACACACAAAATAGATGATGTGAAAGGAAGATGCGTGGGGATGAGAAAGTCCCACGTGTCTGCTGGGAAATGGGGGTTGGGGATGAGGTGGATCCTAGAGGTCGTGAAGGAATCGGAATAGGGAGGGTGGAAATGGGGCAGCCTGGTTCAGCTGCAAGCACAGCTGGAAAGAAAATCAACCGGGGTCCTGTCCGCGTTCTGAAAGGAAAAACTGATGTTGAAAGATCTGGGGCAACGCAGCGTCGGCACCTGCGCTACCCCACTGAATCTAATGGCCCATAAAGAAAGCTGAACGCCAAAGAATTGATGCTTTTGAACTGTGGTGCTGGAGAAGACTGTTAAGAGTCCCTTGGACAGCAAGGAGATCCAACCTGTCCATCCTAAAGGAACTCGGTCCTGAATATTCATTGGAAGGACTGATGCTGAAGCTGAAACTCCAATACTTTGGCCACCTGATGTGCAGAACTGACTCATTGGAAAAGACCCTGATGCTGGGAAAGATTGGAGGTGGGAGGAGAAGGGGATGACAGAGGGTGAGATGGTTGGGTGGCATCAACAACTTGATGGACATGAGTTTGAGCAAGCTCTGGGAGTTGGTGATGGACAGGGAAGCCTGGCATGCTGCAGTCTATGGGGTCGCAAAGAGTTGGGCACAACTGAGCGACTGAACTGACTGAGACCTTGAGCCTCATTATATGCTCACTGCAACACATTGGTAGGTATGCAACACATACCTACCAGAGCCATGACAGTTCTGAGCCCAGCCATAAAAGGCCAAAAAGTGGACTGAGGCCCAATTCCTGGAAATCCCCACTCCTTCCCCAAAATAGTTGGAATAACCCTCCCACTCATCAGCCTATGAAATTACCCAGTCCGTAAAAACTAACCACACCAGAAACTTCCCTGGTGGCCTGGTGGCTAAGACTGCGCTCCTAATGCTGATGACCAGGGCTCAATTCCTGGTTGGGGAACTAGATCCCACATTCTACAACTAAGAGTTCACATGCCACAACTAAAGATTCCCACACGCTGCAACTAAGACTTGGCACAACCAAATAAATAGATAAATATAAAAGACAAAAACAAAGGCACCTCTTCAAGAAAACAACAACAACAAAAAAAAACTGTGCAGAATTTCGGGGCCTCGACCCTTCTGAAATGGCCCATATTTGGTCTGTGTTTCTGTCTAATTAATCCACTTCTTACCCAGCCCCCCACAAAAATAAGAATAAGTAATTAACAGATCTGTTCCCCAGCTTTCCCTCCAGTAACCTCACAAACTAGCTACATGAACAAGAGAGCATTGGGGAAAAAAATCACAAAAAGTCAACAAACCTGCATGGAGTGCGGGATGACTCTGGCCCCCCAATTTCAGTAATTAACTGAGATTACTTCCATATTTCCCTTTAAAAACTTTCAGAGCAGAATCTTTGAAGATGGTTTTGGGGGGATAGAGTCCACTCTCTCCCTAGATGGCCAGCACTCTAAAACCAATTAAAACCAATTTTCCTTTCTGCTAACTTTCGCCTCTCTCGAGTATTGATTTTTGAGTAGCAAGCAGCTGGACCTGAGTTCAGCAGCACCAACACTTGTTAGCATAGGAAAAGATCCAAGCGCCTCATAGATTCAAACAGCAGCCCAGGAGGGATGAAGAGCTGTTTATCTGGTGAGGGCCCAGCATATGGTGCAGCTCAGCCTCCTGTACCAGCTCTGCAGACACTGAACCTGGTGGAGAGAAGCACTCTGAATGAGGTTCCATTGGCACGGAGGCTGGAATCACAAGCTTTAGGGGTTCAGGGTTTGCACATGAATTAGTCACATTCTTTTCTTTCTTTTTTTTTTTAAGGTATTTTGGCAGGATCAACAGATTTTCAAGGTGGGAAATAAGAAAGGAACGTCTACAGAATTTTTCTAACTCCTATTGAAGCTACTTAGTAAAGTTCCTTTAGGAAAAAAGAAAACACTGTGAATATAGGAAAATCCTGTATCACGCATTATGAACCTAAGGTTTGTAGGCAAAGAACGTCAGCTGCCGTATCAGTAAACAAAGATGTAACAACCATCAAGCCAGCAGCCACTGAAGTCACCCTGACCTGTGTATCCTGAGGGGATTCAGGGTGGAGAAAACAGGACACTGGCCCCAGATAGCTACGGTGCATATCCAAGGAATGATTTCAATGAGACCAGTCTCTCGTATCTCTCATTCAAAGAAAAGCTCTAAATTCATTAACTTAAGATATTTGTTTTTTCCTTTAATTAACAGTAATCTTTTAATAATCTATCTACCTGATTTTTGTTGCAAAAACTCCTATCCTGTAAGTCCCATACATACGAACAAGTTAGCCTACGTACCCAACTAACACGATCAGACATACAGTACAGCACTGTAATAGGTTTATAATATTTTTTGCACAAATAATACATGAGAAACAAGCAACCAGAAAAAAATAAAGAAAGCATTTTTAATCTTACAGTACAGGATCTTGAAAATATAGTACCAGCTACAACACTGTTGGTTTTTTTAATGTATTTACTTTAATTGGAGGATAATTGCTTTGCAATACTGTGATGGTTTTTGCCATCAACACGAATCAGCTGCATTTATGCTTGCTTCTGGACATGTTGGGCTTGAAGTAAAGATACTGTACAATGTATCCTATACAGTGCTGCTCAGTAAAGTACACAAAAGCACAAGCACGTGTAGAGGATGCACGCATGGGACGATATACGCCAGACACACGAGCTAACTTACATGATTGGACGTGTAGAAGCCCCTCCTTGCCTTTGAAAGTTCACAACTTGAACTTTGCATGTAGCGGATCTTACTGTACATCCTGGCTCCTCTCTTACTTCTTAACAGCAGTCCCTCAGAGCTACTTCAGAAGCAGCCACAAAGCCTTGAAGTTCCCAGAAAGTCCACTGAATAAAACAGTATCCTCAATTTTTAGGGTGCTTATTTTTTTCATCAATAACGGACAGTTTGCTTCTATGATTCCAGGGAAGGGGAAATAAATGAATACAAATGTAAATAAATTAATTTAAAAAAATGTGACCTCTCAACCACCTATTCCACAAACGGAGAGTCGAAAAGAGGGACTAGGAAAGACCCAACCTGGCAGGAACTGGCATACACAGATGGGGTGCCCGCTGACAAACTCCGAATCTTGGGGGTATTTCTCAGAAGACTCAGAAATTCAGAATTCAGCCAAGCCCTAGTATTTTCAAAGGGAAGTTCTTGGTGCACAAGCAATGCCTTCAACATTATCATCTTACTATGGATGGAGTTTGTGTTCTTCCCACCATGTATACAGAGAAATCAAATCCTTGCCTCTAAGGGACCTTTTCTGAGCTGTCCGAGAAATTCTGTGTGCAAGCAGTGAGCTCACCAATAGAAATAACTTAACCCCTACCCCGCCCTCCACCCCTACAGCCATGGTGAAATGATACCAATTTATTGCTTCATGGAAAACCTCAGCTTACAGTAGTAAAACAGAACAAACTTATCATCATCTCCTCTTGTACGGCCATAATATAATTCAAATTACAAAAAGCTAATTTACCTATAAATTCTTAGTGCTTCTGGACAAGAATGATATTTCATGACGTGTCTGAACTTAAAAAATATTCTCAACCTAAAAGGGGAGAGTTATGTTTTATTTGGTAGGAATTTTTTTAGGACTTCAAGCCTGGGAAGCATGTCAAGTAACCCCGAGAGAACTACTCCGAGGTGGCGAGGGGAGGAGCCAAGTTATATAGAACTTTTGCCACAAAGGGCAGGTAGTCCGAACATCAAAAGATTGTTGCTAATTAAAGGAAAATCAGATATCCCAAGTTAAGGAAGTTAGCACTGGGAAGATGCAAGAGTCTGGGCTCACTAAATTCATTCCTTTGATATTCTCCTCAGCTATCTGGGGCCAGTATCCTGCTGGTCTCCATTCTGAATTCCCTGAGGCTCCTCAGTCCTGGTGAGCCGGGTCTACTCTCCAGATGTGGTGAGCAGGCTCCTCACTGAGGTGGCTTCTCCTGTTGCAGAGGCGGGCTCTAGAACACACAGGGCTTCAGTAGTTGCGGCACGTGGGTTCTGTAGTTACAGCTCCCAGGGTCTAGCGCACAGGCTCAATAGTTGTGGCACACAGGCTTAGTCGCTCCGAGGCATGTGAGATCTTCCCAGATCAGGGATGGAACCCATGTTCCCTGCATTGGCAGGCAGATCCTTTACCACTGAGCCACGAGGGAAGCCCTAAAATTTTTTTTAAAGATAAACTAATACAATTATGTAAAGTTTAAAAAAAAAAAAAAAAAAATCCAGAGATCATATCATAAAATTCAGCTTGCAAAGTGTACAAATTAGTGTTTTATTTAGATACACAGGTATGTGATGTTAACTATTAACAATAGTAACCCTCCTATTAATTTTAGGATTTTTTTTCATCATCCCCAAGGAAACCTCCTTCTCATTAGCAGTCACTCCTCATCCCTTACTCCCTGCCTAGCAGCTTCTGGGAACCACAAGTCTAGTTTCTGTTTCCATGGACTTTTCTGTTCCAGACCTTCCACGTGAACATAGTTACACCATGCATGGCTCTTAATGACTGACTTCTTGCACTCAACATGCTTTCCAGTCTCATCCATGTGGTAATATCTACCAGTGTGCCGTCCCTTTTAATGGCTAAATACTGTTCCATTGTAAGGATAGACCTAGACCACAAGTGTTTATCCAATTACCAGAGAATGGATGTTTGAGGGTGTTTTGATATTACAAGTAATGTTGCTATGAAGATTCATGTACAAGTTTTCACATGGACATATATTTTTATTTCTCTTGGGCATATACCTAGGAGTGAGAATTCTGGATCTATGAGAACTCCATGTTTAATATTTTGAGAAACTGCCAAGCTTTCTAAAGCAGTTGCTTCATTATACATTCCCACCAGTATGGGTATTCCAACCTCTGTCCTTGACAGTCATGATTTTGAGAACAAACTCTCCATACAAGCTATGAACTGTTACATTCCAGGCTTCTCTACCCATCCACCAGCATACACCTGAGAAAGATCTTGCTTTGGGTTGTTCATCAAAAAGAAAAAGTCTCCATTAGGGAGGATGCCCTATGTATAAAGTACCACTTGCACAATCTAAACGGAGACACAGAAGCACCAATGCATCTATCAGTTTTTGTTTATCAAACTGGACATTATTTCCTTCCAAATACCTACATATCAACCAAGAATGCTCTTTTTTGATAAACCAGCTGGAGTAGGTATTCATTAAGTGCTGCACTGAACAGATGACTGGGTATATGCATGACTGAATAATGATTGAATAAATGAATAATGGATGGATGAATGGACAAACTCAGGGAATATTTACTGAACACCCTGTAGATACCAGATGCTGTGCTGTATGTAGATACAGAAGTGAACTCCAGAGACTTGTGAGAACCCACAGGGATCATGTTCTATTGTGGACAAAAGACAGAACCAAGCAAATAACAAGTGAAAGAAAAATTCCAGCCCATGGTTAATGCTATAAAGGAAACAAGGATTTCAGTATATTGTTTGGATCTTTGGACGAGAACTTTAGAAATAACCTTTCCTCTATCCTATGGACCGCTTGTATTGTTATCAATTTCATTATGTTCAAAGATAATTCAAAAGAATTCTCACCCAGTGGCCATTGTCCAGTGAGCCTTCTCTGACTAGAATAAACCCGAAACTCATTTGCTCAGCTTACACGATCTTCATAATTCTGTTACTGAACAGTTTGACCAGACTTGTGCCAGGGTCCTAGCCTGAGCCGAGACTCTGACTCAGCCAGGGAAGTTCTTTTTCCAATCAGATTCGAAATAATGAAACCAATGCTGAGACTGGAACAGCACAAGATTTACTCAATGGCTAAAGAATGGAGAAGCAGAAACTAGCTTGCAAATAACTTCTCAACCCAATTTGGGTGAAGACACCACATATACAGGAAGGCTGAGGTAAAAGGGAGGCATTTGCAAGAATGAGAGGAATATTCATGAGTTATCCAAGAACAAGGGCATGGTTTGGACCCAGAATGGATGAAACTGTCCTTTTCAGCCCTTGTTTGGGCTTTTCTGGTTGTTGTCATGGTAACTGTCAACTGTCATGGTGCCGGTTGGTTATGTCATTCAGCTAATGTACTGAGGAAGTGAAAGTGTTAGTTGCTCAGTCCTGTCCAGCTCTTTGCAACCCCATGGATTATAGCCTTCCAGGCTCTTCTTTTTTTTTTTTTTTTTATTTTATTTTTAAACTTTATATAATTGTACTAGTTTTGCCAAATATCAAAATGAGTCCACCACAGGTATACTTGTGTTCCCCATCCTAGGATCCAGGCTCTTCTGTCCTTGGAATTCTCCAGGCAAGAATATTGGAGTAGGTTGCCATACCCTTTTGCCGGGGATCTTCCCGACCCAGGGATCAAACCCAGGTCTCCCACATTGCAGGCAGATCCTTTACCATCTGAGCCACCAGGGAAGCCCTGGTGTACCATACCAAGACTATAATGAGGCTCAAGGTTCACTGGATGTCAAATCCTCTGCCATCTTGGATCTCGGTGGTTCTAACGAGTTTTTGTTTTCTCCTCTTTGCAGCTTCCTCCTGACACTGAGATAACAATTATCAGTATTTATCCAAGGGAGGGGCATTGGTAGGATTCTGGGGGGACATTTATCCACCAGTATCATCACTGACACTTCCCCTACAATGTGAGCTTTGAGACAATTGCTATCTCTTCTATTTTCCCAAGCATTTTGGGAATTTTATTTAAAAACTGGCCAAAGCAATAACCAAAAAGGACCTACTGTAGAGCACAGGGAACTCTGCTCAATGTTATGTGGCAGACTGGAGGGAAGAGGGGTTTGAGGGAGAATGGATCCATGCATCCAAATGGCTTTGTTTTTCACCTGAAATTATCACAACATTGTTAATCAGCTATACTCCAATACAAAATAAAGTTTAAAATTGTGGGGAAGAAAATGGCCGAGGTTTTTTCAACTGTGAGAATGCCTTATTTCTCATTGTCTTCTTAATCAAATTCTGTCTGCTCCCTCATAAGTCCCATATCTACTTCCAGACCCCTTTCAATCATTTCCCAAATCACTAAAATAGAGTTTCTTATCACCATCTGCTGAAATGACGTAGGATATTATCCCAGTTTAGCTGCAAATCTAATAAACTGCACTGAAAACCTTTCTGAGGCAGGACACAGGTGAGCTATTTATCTTTATATCTTCAACACTCAAGACAGTGAATAGTACAAAGTACATGATTGATGGATGGGTGGATGGATGAATGGATAAGTTTCTTTTCTTCTCCTTAGCAGGAAACCCCTGCCCAACAGGAGAAGATATGAGCCAACTGGAGTCTGTCAACTCCCCCTGAACGCAGACAGCTCCAGAGAGACTTGCAGATTTGTTACTTAAGCTGGAATAGACTCCTTCCTGGTGCTTTTGGATTGAACTTGGTTGGAAAAGATTCTTTTCCTTGCTTATCACAGAGTTGCACAGATACGAGCTTCAGTCTACTCATGGTCATGGTCTCTATTTTGTGAAGAAGCTTATCTGGAGAAATAAAACTGGTACATAGAAACAACAAACAAAATAAAGTATCCAGGGGCTTTCCTGGTGGCCCAGTGTCTAAGACTGCACATTCTCAGTGCAGAAGGCCTGGGTTCAATCCCTGGTCAGGAAACTAGATCCCACATGCCGCAACTAAATAAAGATCCTGCATGCTGCAATGAAGTCTGAAGATCCTGAGTGCTGCGGCTAAGACCTGGCACAGCCAAATAAATAATTATTTTTAAAAAGGAAGTGTCTAATCAGTTTTATCTCTGGTTCCTATCATCCCAAAGGCCCTAACCTCCTAAATATTCGTTTATAAGGTTCAAGATATTACCTTTTTTTCCACAATTTTTTTTCTGCAAGTAAAATTCAATTCTTACCCAGGAACAATTTCACCTGAGGTTAAAAGACTTTCCAGGGGACATTTAGCAAGGTCTGGAGGTATGTTTGCTTGTTACAACTCAGGCAAGGGGTTGCCATTGTTATCTAGTGGGGAAGAGGCTAAAGATGCTGAGAAACACTGCACAGGGACTTCCCTGGTGGTTCAGTGGCTAAGACTCTGTGCTCCCAATGCAGGGGACTCAGGTTCGGTCAGGGAACTAGATCCCAAATGCTGCAACTAAAGATTGTGTGTGCCACAACTAATACCCAGTGCAGCAAAATGAATTAAAAAAAAAAAAAAAAGCCCACTGTACAATGGATAGGATAAACCCTTACAATAAAGGATTATCAGACTGCAAATGGCAGGGTTGAGAAATCCTGAATTAAGATCTCAAGGCTTAGAGGGCTTCCCAGGTGGCACCAGTGGTAAACAACCTGCCTGCCAATGCAGGAGACATAAGAGATGTGGGTTCAATCCCTGGGTTGGGAAGATCCCCAGGAGGAGGGCATGGCAACCCCCTCCTGTATTGTCTGGAGAATCCCCACGGACAAAGAAGCCTGGTGGGCTATGGTCCATAGGGTTGCAAAGCAACTTAGTAGCAGCAGCAGCAGCAGCAAGACTTATAACAAGGATTCTAGCTGATGCATTTATACCTAGGATTTAGGAAGACCATGTCTGGAGGCTGCAGGCTACACTCCACCCTGAGGCAAAGCTTTCAGTTTACATCTGCAAGTCGATCCCTGAAACATGCATTCTACAAAGGTGGTGTGTCCACGTGAAAGTCATTGATTTCTGTTGGTACATGGCCTTCCCGGGGATGCAGGTGAAAAACGCTTTTCTTCCCTACTTGATTTTGCTCTCCTCAGGTAAGTTTACACCAGGATCTTTGAAGTTAAATCGAATAACAGCAGAGCTTATTAGCCTTGGTTTTTTGAAACAACTCCATTAATGTTCCCCAGCTTATGCAGCCTGGACATGCGGGTCTATTGATTTGACTTGAGAAAATTCCTTCTTCCTGGAGAGTAGCCATCTACTTTTGTGCAATTTGCACCCTCTGGGTTGTCAGACAGGCCTGGGTCCCTGAAGCTTTATTGATTGGTGAGGCCACTGATTTTTTAATGAACTCATGTACAATGCAGGAGATGAGTAGCCTGTATTGATTCACCCTCAAGGGATGCCTTCTTTACAGAGAAATCCCCCCTCTAAATGGTTCCCATTTCATTTTGTCTTTGTATTTTTGTTTTGCTGTTCACTTTATCTTCAGCATGCAGTGAAATGAGATGTTTAACATCCATCTGGCTTCATGCAGAAGTGTTTGCTTCCCAACACTTCTCCAGAGAGTCAAAGCCTCTGACTGATCTTAGTATGCTCACTTTAACCCTTCAGCATCCTTTAAGAAAAGGAGGTTCAGTCATGATTCAGGGGGCTCTCCCACCAACGTAGCAGCCAATTAAAACATCCACGAAGTTCATTAGGTGTTTCCTTAATGTTCATCATCATGGGTTGGTGGGCTTGCCTGGAGGTCCAGTGCTAAAGAATCCACCTGCCAATGCAGGGGACACAGGTCTGATCCCTGGTCCAGAAAGATCTTGCATGCCTCGGACCAACTAAGCCCGTGGGCCACAACTACTGAGCCTACGCACCAAAACTACTGAAGCCCTACACGCCTAGAGCCCTTGCTCCACAAGAGACGCCACTGCAATGAGAAGCCCTTGTGCAGCAACTAAGACCCAGAATGGTCAAAAATAAACGAATAAATGAATTAACAAACTAAGAATTTCATTATCATCATAGGTGACAAGGCACAGACACTGGAGTGGGCGAATGGGACTCAAACCTCACTTTACTTGTTTATTACATGAATGATCATGGCACAGAAACTTTCAGAGCTTCAGTCTTACTGTGAAATGGAGACTTTTGTTTACTCACTCAGTCATGTCCAACTCTTTGTGACCCCATGGACTGCAGCACACCAGGCTTCCCTGTCCTTCACCATCTCCTGGAGCTTGCTCAAACTCATGTCCACTGAGCCGGTGATGCTAACTATCTCATTCTCTGCTGCCCCCTTCTCCTTTTGCTTTCAATCTCTTTCCCAGCATCAGAGTCTTTTCCAATGAGTCAGCTCTTTGTATCAAGTGGCCAAAACATTGGAGCTTTAGCATCAGTCCTTCCAATGCATATTCAGTACTGATTTCCTTTAGGATTGATTGCTTTGATCTTCTTGCTGTTCAAGGAACTTTCAAGAGTCTTCTCCAACACCACAGTTTGAAAGCATGAATACTTCAGTGTTCAGCCTTCTTTACAGTCCAACTCTCACATCCATACATAACTAATGGAAAAACCATAGCTTTGACTATACAGACCTTTAAGTAATGTCTCTGCTTTTTAACACTTTTGAGGTTTGTCATAGCTTTTCTTCCAACTGAAATGGAGATAAAATCACTTAAATCCTAAATGACTGCTGTATCCATCACTTTAAAGAACTGGGTGCCTGGGAATCATTCAGTAAATTTAGTTGTCCACTCTCACCTTTCTGGTTAAAAGATGATCTGAAAAAACTTGGGAACTTTAGAAAATCTCATATTGGGCCTCAGTTCAGTTCAGTTCAGTCACTCAGTCATGTCCAACTCTTTGCAACCCCATGAATTGCAGCATGCCAGGCCTCCCTGTCCATCACTAACTCCCAGAGTTCACTCAAACTCACGTTCATCAAGTCGATGATGCCATCCAGCCATCTCATCCTCTATCATCCCCTTCTCCTCCTGCCCCCAATCCCTCCCAGCATCAGAGTCTTTTCCAATGAGTCAACTCTTCGCATGAGGTGGCCAAAGTACTGGAGTTTCAGCTTCAGCATCATTCCTTCCAAAGGACACTCAGGACTGATCTCCTTTAGAATGGACTGGTTGGATCTCCTTGCAGTCCAAGGGACTCTCAAGAGTCTTCTCCAACACCACAGTTCAAAAGCATCAATTCTTCGGCGCTTAGCTTTCTTCACAGTCCAACTCTCACATCCATACATGACCACAAGAAAAACCATAGCCTTGACTAGACGGACCTTTGTTGGCAAAGTAATGTCTCTGCTTTTGAATATGCCTACTAGGTTGGTCATAACTTTCCTTCCAAGGAGTAAGTGTCTTTTAATTTCATGGCTGCAATCACCATCTGCAGTGATTTTGGAGCCCCCAAAAATAAAGAATGACACTAATTGGCCCTAGAACAAACCAAACGACACTTTCATTGCATAGAATGAGTATTTTGAAAAGATTAAGAAACCAAGGCAAGAACAAATTGTACAGTAAGTCCCCTCTACATTTGAATAAGTTATGCTATAAGAGCATGTTCATAAGTCCAATTTGTCCATAAGTCCAACAAAGCTAGTCTAGGTATCCAATTAACACAGTTGGCTATATAGTACTGTACTATAATAGGTTTATAATACTTTTCACACAAATAATACATAAAAAGCAAACACAAAAAATAAAGAAAGCATTTCTAATCTTAGAGTGCCAGAGTGTTGTTCTGTACAGTAGTACAGTACAATAGCTGGTGAACAGGGGCTGGCATTCTGTGAACAGGCAGGAAGAGTGACTGACTGGAGGAGGGAGAGGAGGTGAGAGATGGTAGAGCTAAGGATTGTCAGCAATAGGAGATGGAGGGCAACTGCAATGTCACTTATGCCTGATGCTGATGGCACAGGTTCTGGTTCCTTGCTGGATTCCATTCTATCTACCCTCTTGGCTCAGATGGTAAAGAATCTGCCTGCAATGCAAGAAGCCTGGGTTCGATCCCTGGGTTGGGAAGATCCCCTGGAGGAGGGCATGGCAACTCACTACAGGATTTTTCTTGGAGAATTCTCATGGACAGAGGAGTCTGGTGGGCCACAGTCCACGGCGTCACAAAGAGTCACACATGACTGAGCACAGTACCCTCCTGAAAAAACAATCTAGTGATGTCTGGGTAGTGGCTCTTTTTTTTTCTTATCATAGATGACATTCTGGGCTTGAGATGAAGATACTGCAGACTGTCCTCTATACAGTATTAGTATAGTGCAGTACACATCAGCACAGCCACTTGTAGAGGACACACACGTGACAATATACATCAGACACATGAACTAACTTACATGATTGAATATGTGAATGCACATTCACATCTTTGAAAGCTTGCAACTTGAAGGTTAGCAGGTAGGGAACTTACTGCGTAGCACAGGAAACTCTACTCAATGCTCTGTAATAACCTATATGGGAAAAGAACCTGAAAAAGAATAGATAGATGTGTATGTGTTTCTGAATTACTTAGCTGAACACCTGAAACTAACACAATATTGTAAATCAACTATACTCCAATATAAAATACAAATTAAATAGAAGAAAGAAACCAAGCCTTGAACTGATGAGACAACTAGCCCAAGGCCACAGAAAGTGTAGTAGAACCTGGATTTGAATCTATGTCATGAGACTTCAGATTCTGTACTCTGCTGTATGGCTGTCTGTGCAGGGTATCTACTGACGTATAACCACAGTTCCAAGACTGCTTGAAATGCATCACTACCAACATAAAATAGAAAGGAATGGAGTATTTGATGGTGAGATTAAAATAGGGGCACAGGACTAAAGAAGAAGCAGAAAGGCCAGGGGGTAGGATAGTGGACGGATGATGGGGGATAGATTTTGAATGTTTACACAACCTGATTTTAAAAACAAAAACAGGTTCCAGGTCTTCCTTGGTGTCTCAGTGATAAAAAAACTACCTGCCAATGTAGGAGACATGGGTTTGACCCCTGACCCGGGAAGATGCCACATGCTGTGGAGCAACGAAGCCCATGCACCACAGCTACAGATCCTGTGTTCTAGATCCTGGGAACCGCAACTACTTAAGCCTGCACACCCCAGAGCCGTGCTCTGCAACAAGAGAAATCACTTCAGTGAGAAGCCTGTGCACTGCAACGAGAGAGTAGCTCCCACTTGCTACAACTAGAGAAAAGCCCAAGCAGCAATGAAGTCTCAGCATGGCCAAAAATAAAATAAATAACTAAAAATTATTTTTAAAATACTAATATTTAAAAAAAAGAGGATCCAAGGGCAGAAAGGAGTAAACATAAAAACCTTCCGGACTCCTGGAGGCAAGCAGAGAGAAGGAGGGATCAGGTCCCTCCTGGAACTGGAAAAGAGCACAAATGTCCTCCTTGGTCCTCAGGCCGCCTGCCCAGGAGCTGCCTACCCATCTTGGCCTCACCAGGCAAAGGGCCAGGCCACTGCTTTGTTTACTGTCCACTAGGGGGGATCCCTGCATCAGGAAAACTCGAGTTTCCTGCACACATCTTCAGATGTACCTCACTCTCTCCTTTGCAAAAGCAGGCAGTCCACTGGTGAGTTCTTTTATGGAAAGATCAGCTTTCTGAGACAGAACCAAGAGGTAAAGCCAAGCTCCGTGCAGAAGGGGCCCCCGAGGGCTGACCAGCTTTCCGTGCCATGGTTAAGATGAGGCTGAGAGGTTGGAAGCAGGACAGTCTGGCCACAGAATTCCAAGTGTCACTTTGTGTTAGAACAATGGTGACAAATGGAGAATTTGACAGCCTTAATGCTGTGACTATTAGCATCTTTTCAAGTTAAAAGGAGCCTATTAAGGGCTAAATGTAGCTAAGCTATGGCCCTTTTGGTCCTCAACACATCTGGACAATGCTCTCTAGTTTAGGTGTTTGTTTATTTGTTTGTTTTTGGCTGCACTACATGACTTGAGGGCTTCCCAGGTAGCATTAGTGGTAAAGAACCCGCCTGCCATTGCAGGAGACATGAGAGACATGGGTTCAATCCCTGGGTCGGGAAGATCCCCTGGAGGAGGGCATGGCAACCCACCCGAGTATACTTGCCTGGACAATCCCATGGACAGAGAAGTCTGACGGGCTACAGTCCATGGGGTCACAAAGAGCTGCACGTGACAGAAACGACTCAGCATGCACACATGCACACGGCTTGTAGGATCTTAGTTCCCTGCCCCAGAGCAAATGCAGGCCATAGCAGTCAGAGTTCCGAGTCCTCTGGATCACCACAGAATTCCCTCTAGTTTAACTTGTTAGCATCCCAGAGACAGAAGCAGAAGATATTAAGAAGAGGTGGCAACAATACACAGAAGAACTATACAAAAAATATCTTCATGGCCCAGATAACCACGATGGTGTGATTACTCACCCAGAGCCAGACATCCTGGAATGCGAAGTCAAGTGGGCCTTAGGAAGCACCACCACGAACAAAACTAGTGGAGGTGATGGAATTTCAGTTGAGCTCTTTCAAATCCTAAAAGATGCTGCTGTTAAAGTGCTGCATTCAATATGCCAGCAAAATTGGAAAACTCAGCAGTGGCCACAAGACTGGAAAAGGTCAGTTTGCATTCCAACCCCAAAGAAGGGCAATTTCAAAGAATGCTCAAACTACCACACAATTGCACTAATCTCACATGCTAGCAAAGTAATGTTCAAAATTCTCCAAGTGAACTGTGAACTTTCAGATGTTCAAGCTGGATTTAGAAAAGGCAGAGGAACCAGAGATCAAACTGCCAACATCTGCTGGATCATTGAAAAAGCAAGAGAGTTTCAGAAAAACATCTACTTTTGCTTTATTGATTACTCCAAAGCCTTTGACTATGTAGATCACAACAAACTGTGGAAAATTCTTCAAGAGATGGGAATACCAGACAACCTTACCTGCCTCCTGAGAAATCTGTATGCAGGTTAAGAAGCAACAGTTGGAACCAGACATGGAACAATAGACTGGTTCCAAATTGGGAAAGAAGTATGTCAAGGCTGTATATTATCACCCTATTCATTTAACTTATATACAGAGTACATCATGTGAAATGCTGGGCTGGAAGAAGCACAAGCTGAAATCAAGATTTCCAGGAGAAATATCAATAACCTCAGATACACATATGACACCACCCTTATGGCAAAAAGTGAAGAGGAACTGAACAGCCTCTTGATGAAAGTGAAAGAGGAGAGTGAAAAAGCTAGCATAAAACTCAACATTCAAAAAACGAAGATCATGGCCTCTGGTCCCATCACTTCATGGCAAATAGATGGGGAAATAATGGAAACAGTGACAGACTTTATTTTGGGGGGCTCCAAAATCACTGCAGATGGTGACTGTAGCCATGAAATTAAAAGACGCTTCCTTCTTGGAAGAAAAGCTATGACCAATCTAGATAGTATATTAAAAATCAGAGACATAACTTTGCCGACAAAGATCCATCTAGTCAAAGCTATGGTTTTTCCAGTAGTCATGTACAGATGTGTGAGTTGGACTATAAGAGAACTGAGCGCTGAAGAATTGATGCTTTTGAACTATGGTGTTAGAGAAGACTTGAGAGTCCCTTGGATTGCAAGGATATCAAACCAGTTAATCCTAAAGGAAATCAGTCCTGAATATTCATTGGAAGGACTGATGCTGAAGCTTAAACTCCAATACTTTGGCCATCTGATGCAAAGAACTGACTCATTTGAAAAGACCCTGATGCTGGGGAAGATTGAAGGCAGGAGAAGGGGACAACAGAGGATGAGACAGTTGGATGGCATCACCAACTCGATGGACATGAGTTAGAACAAGTTCCAGGAGTTGGTGATGGACAGTGAAGCCTGGCATGCTGCAGTCCACGATGTCACAAAGAGTTGGACACAACTGAGTGACTGAACTGAACTGAGAGACTCGACCAGTGAACCCTCTGAATTAATTCCAGGAGCAGCAATGATAGTAATAATAGTGTTTACATCTGCTTCACGATTTGCGCTTGACAAAGTGTCAATTGTACAAAATGCCTTACTGACTGCTGTTGCCCATTTTGCCTCAAGGAGCACGTGAAAGCATGGACTCTTGTTGATTGACCATGTGATAAATAATGATACTGTATCATATTCATAGAACAATAGAGCATGCGAGGTAGCGTGAGCTTACCTTTTCTGTTAAGAGGAAAAGCTAAGATTCTTTAGAGTTGAATTGACTTGCTGACAGTCCTGGAGTCAGTGGCCAAGAGAGGAATCTACTTTTCTGTATTAGAGGCAAAATGACCTGATGCCAAGAGTTGACTCATTGGGAAAGACCCTGATGCAGGGAAAGATTGAGGGCAGGAGGAGAAGGGGCAACAGAGGATGAAATGGCTGGATGGCACCACCGACTCAATGGACATGAGTTTGAGCAAGCTCCAGGAGATGAAGGACAGGGAAGCCTGGCATGCTGCAGTCCATGGGGTTCCAAAGAATCGGATACGACTGAGCGACTGAACAGCAACAACAAGAGAGTAGTTATGAGCACAAAGAGTAGGATACCCTGTGCTTGTCAGGTTCCAGCCCCACCACTTACCTCTTGTGTAGTCACTGCATCCAGGAGTTGCAGCTACTGGATGGATGCTGCTGACAGTCCCTAGAGGTGATGTCAAGTCCTACTTATCGATTAATTTCCTTTCCATTTCTGAGCAAGCAGCTGGTCACATTAGATTTCCTCTGACAGCCCATCCATCAGAAGATACTCTGCCTTACTTTACCCATCAGAGACCATATTTGAAAACAAGATGCTTCCCTAGGGCAGGGAAAGCTTTAAAATGTTAATGAAACTTCTTTGAACACTTTAGCATCTCATTAGTGTCTGGTCAGGTTGATAGTGAAGCCTGAAAACTTAATTATTGCAGAGGAAGTTGGCAGGCACTCTCTTGGAGGGCAAGTAATCGTGTTTTATTTATTTCTCTCCAAGAATGAAAAAATCCGGTCCCAGGCTGACAATGCCTGACTGGTTTCTGGTGTTAACGGAAGCCAAGGTTCATTGGCAAAGTATACACTTCCTAATAACACAAAGACATGAGACCATTCTTTAGCCTGAAAGACAGATTCTCAAAGTTTGCAATATAATCACACCCTGGAAATCACATTTTTCTTTCTCCTCCAAAAGACTTTTAAAGAAACTTAGTAAATAGAAAAAAAGAAGCCTATGGGGGTATGGTTGGAAATGCATATGTTTTGAAAATTCAAAAAAGCTTTCTCCCAATAAACCAATCCCTTTACTAGAAAAACAGTAGCCAAGGGTACTTTTTCTAATAGTTTTAAGAATGTCCTGTCCACTACATGCCTGGAGAATCCCAGGGACGGCGGAGCCTGGTGGGCTGCCGTCTATGGGGTCGCACAGAGTCGGACACAACTAAGGCGACTTAGCAGCAGCAGCATGGGCACTTGTCATCTACTTCTACAAGGACTAAATCACGTGCTACTGCAGCTGCTGACCTTCAACACCCCCTGAAAGGAGTTCAGGGTGGAGACCAGGAATGAGGGACTCTGTGCTGGGGGTGAGGGGGAACTGGCAGGAAAGATCTTCAGATAGTTAGATATTTTCAGAAACTGATTTTATGAACCCAATCTTTTCATCTCCTCGTATCTAGAAGGGGCTTCCCTGGTGGCTCAGTGGTAAAGAATCCACCTGCAATGTAGGTGACACAGGAGACACAGGTTTGATCCCTGGGTGGAGAAGATCCCATGGAGGAGGGCACGACAACTCACTCCTGTATTCCTGCCTGGAGTACCTCATGGATAGAGAAGCCTAGTGGGCTACAGTCCATGGGATCACAAAGAGTCGGACATGACTGAAGTGACTGAGCACATATCTAAAAAAGCACTTAATCCCTTCATGGTAACATCAGCTCCTCATGACTAGCAGAAATCTTTGGCAAAGACAAATGCTTGATTGCATGAATTCCCTCTTCATCAAAATCACATATATATTGACCTTCACCCTCCTCCTCCCCTCTTTGGAGCAGTTTCTCAGAGCTATCTGAGGTACTGTTTCCTGGACTACAGGCTTCATTTTGCCCCAGATGAAACTTAACTGCCAACTGTAACATTTGCATTTCTTTAAAAGTCAACAGCCCTGTATCTACACAACACACTAAAGATTCAGTTATGCATTCACAGAGCTGGCAATGGGTGGCTCTGGTGCCAGCAAGCACCTACGGGTAACTGCAGATCTACCACCTATGAGCTGGGTGACTTGAGGTGAATTACCTAATGTCTCCACATCTGTAAAGTCACACAATAAATAGCATTTGTGTGTGTGAGTGTGTAATATCCATCTCAAAAAGTTGTGTGGCTTAAATGAGTCAATACATCAAACATGTTTATATGCGTGCCTAACCTGGAGAATCCCAGGGACAGAGGAACCTAGTGGGCTGCTGTCTATGGGGTCGCACAGAGTTGGACACGACTGAAGCAACTTAGCAGCAGCAGCAGCACCTAGCATGCCCAGGTTCAAGGAGCTAGCAAGTTGTGAGGCCAGGATCAGATCAACACGTTGGTGCTTGAAAGTTTAATCCCTGCTCTATGCACTGGGCCATACTTTTTGGGTCTTTATCCTGAGCTAAGGGGCTTTCCAAGTGGTTCAGTGGTAAAGATTCAGCCTGCAATGCAAGAGACCTGGGTATTATCCCTGGTAGTCAGGAAGATTCCCTTAACAGAGGAAGTAGCAATCTACTTCAGTATTCCTGTCTGGGAAATTCCATGGACAGAGGAGCCTGGTGGGCTACTGTCCATGGGGTCACAGAAGAGTTAAATACGACTTAGTGACTAAGCAACAACAACAATAACAAACCTGAGCTAAAACTGATAGCCTTTTAACTTCTACTTTGGAATTTATTTAAAAAAAAAAAAAGAGAGAGAGAGAAGGCTCCATTGACATGGTGACCCTTCCAATCCTTAAGAAAGAGTTCCCATCCCTTCTCCTTCCTCCCAGCCATGAGTCTTTTTCTTTTCTCACCAGATAAACGCTGATAATTTCTTTGATTGATTCTCTTGTGGTTTCATCTCTGGGGCACTTGGCACCACCACCCTGCTGGTATTTGGTCACTAAGTCATGTCAGACTCTTCTGCAACCCCAAGGACTGTATGAACACCTCTTAAAGAACACAGTGCAATGCGCCAGAATTCATCATGTGACCTAGAATGACAGAGCAAGCAAAAAGGGACAAGGGACATGAAGCCTGACTCCCAGAATGGCCAAAGTGAAAGTACTGAGGGTTCACACAGTCAAATCCAATGAGTCTTAGAGTGTGTGTGTGTGTATATAAATATACAATTTTTTTACTTAAAATTTTTTTTGACTCTGAATCTTTTTAGTTATAGCATGTGAACCCTCAGTTGTGGCACGTGGGATCTTAGTTCTCCAAGCAGCAGTCAAATTCATGCCTCCTGCATTGGAAGCATGGAGTCTTAACCACTGGATCTCCAGGGAAGTCACTAAAAGGTATATTTTTTGATACAGCAAATGTTTATTTTCCTAATGAGTTATTCAGGGATACTCCAAATTTTCCCATCGACTCAGATCTTTCTTGAAATTCTGTTCCTACCCATTTTATCTTTTCATGGTTCACTTTTGACAGAGACCAGCATGCAGAGTTCACATTCCTCTGAGCTATAGTTTTAAGAAACAAGCAGAATAAGAATAACGAGAGATGACACGTGTAATTATAGTGCTACCTTAACCTTCTCAACAATCTATGTGATAAGTACTATTTTTCTTCCCTTTTAAATACAGATGATTTGCTTTACATTGATATTAAATTGGGAACTAATAGCTACTTGTCAACAGAACAGAACATTTAGAATGAAAGTCTGAAAACATGATAATTGAGCTAGAGAAGCTGAAGCATTGTCATGTCGTACATGTATTTTTCCCCCTCTAGATAAACTGCAGTCACTCATTCATTTTGTACCAAGTATTACCTGAACATATCTTGTGTGTGTGTGCTTAGTCATTCAGTCGTGTTCAACTCTCTGCAGCCCTCCAGGTTCCTCTGTCCATGGGATTCTCTAGGCGAGAATACTAGAGTGGGTTGCCAAGCCTTCCTCCAGGGGATCTTCCCAACCCAGGGACTGAACCCATGTTTCTTGTTGGCCAAAAAGTCCGTTTGGGTTTTTGTACCATCTACAGAAAAATCTGTACGAGCTTTTTGGCCAACCCAAAACTCTTGTCAAATTTCTATTCTGGGAGTGAAAATAATAAGTAAACAATCAAATGGCACCGAGATCAAGCTTCACAGAAACCATTCCCATCAGGGAGATTAAACAAACACAAATAGATATTTCAGATATCCATTAAGGAAGGGAGAGACTGGGGATGAAAAAAACAAAAACTCATTAAAGCAGAGACAAAAGTATAGGTATGGAGATAAGATCATAGGAGCTGAACTGAGGTTTCCATGAAAAAAAAAAAAAAAACAAAAAGAACTTCAGCCTGTGAATTGCAAGGTCATCTCTTGTCTGAATTTTCAGTTTCCCATCATCCTGGTGGCCTGCCCTGTGGATTTCCAGCTTGTCCTACTAGCTCCTACCATCACACAGATTAATTCCTGGCAAGTCTCTTCTTAAGACATGCTCATACTACTACTGCTTCTGTTCTTACCACTGAGGGAGCAGAGTTGAAACACTGACTGCCCAGGGGCACAGCCAAGATGACCGTCAACTTGCAAGTCAACACCCACTGCTGTAGCTGCCATGGTTTTGCTGCAGCCAGCCAGCCCTTCCTATGTCGTTGTTGAGTCAAATTCAGTCGTTTCTGACTCATTTGCGACCCTATGGACTGTAGCCCCCCAGTCTTCTCTGTCCATGGGATTTTCCAGGCAAGAATACTAGAGTGGGTTGCCAGTTCCTTCTCCAACCTCTTCCTATAAATGAAGTTAAAAGTTTACCCTAACTAACACCAATGGAACTTTCGCATATAAAAAATCATATTCCTAAAACTTCAACTCAAATAGACAAGGAAAGCAAGCAAAAATTCCCAACAAAACTGATTAAATAGGGACTTCCCTTGTGGTCCAGTGGTTAAGAATCGCCTTCCAATGGAGGGTAATGCAGGTTTGGCCCCTGGTCTGGGAACTAAGATCCCACATGCTGCTGCTGCTGCTGCTAAGTTGCTTCAGTCATGTCTGACTCTGTGTGACCCCATAGACAACAGCCCATCAGGCTACTCTGTCCCTGGGATTCTCCAGGCAAGAATACTGGAGTGGGTTGCCATGTCCTTCTCCAAGATCCCACATAATTCAGGGCAATTAAACCCACACTGCTATTAGAGAGACTGTGCTCCAGAGCCCTGGTGCCTCAACAAGAGAAGCCCTTATACTGCACACACTGCAACAAAGCCTCAGTGCAGCCAAAAAAAAAAAAAAAAATAGGCATTTTTAAATTAAAAAAAAAAAAAAAGCCTGATTAAGTGTGTTTTGCACAATGTGAAGCTCTGTTGGTCGGAGAAATGCACAAAGAGATCCAAAGCTTATAAACACTGACCACAAGGCTTGTGGTGGTTTATACACTGGATTCTCTTTCTTCTAGAAAGCCCCAGGAGTAGTAACTAACTCTGAGATCCAAGTTTGCTCATCTTCTGTCTACTGGCTTTCCCATGCCAGCCTCTGAAGGGGACTCTCGTGATAACTTTATTTCATTTTTCTCCCTTTACCTCAGGTGTTATAATTGATTTATGATTGACAAAATTTCAAGACAACTGTAAACTTCAGCCAGAGAGAAGCTAGGGTTTTGGTTATAACCTAAATCATGATTTTTAATTTTAGTGCCGAGTCTCAGATATCTCTGAAGTCTGCCTAGCCCACCATTTATATGGTACTTTTGTGGCCTATGATAACATGCTATCCTGGCAGTAGACACTTTCAAAATCCAGCTACCTGCTGGTCCCTTAAGAAAATGAAGAGAGAAGTTTCAAAAAAGACAGTACTTAAAGGAAAATTCATTAAAAATTCAGCTGGGCTCAAAGCAGAGTTCTTGTGTCAAGGAGGTAATAGCTAAGAGGGGGAAGGGAAAAAACAGGAAGAAACTTCCATTATCACTCTACCTGTGGACAGAGAATATCCATCAGTAGCAAATATTAACTAGACTGCAAGGAAATCTAACCAGTCCATCCTGAAGAAAATCAGTCCTGAATATTCATTGGAAGGACTGATGCTGAAGCTGAAACTTCAATACTTTGGCCACCTGATGCAAAGAACTGACTTATTTGAAAAGACCCTAATGCTGGGAAAGATTGAAGGTGTAAGGAGAAGGGGACGACAGAGGATGAGCTGGTTGGATGGCAACACAGACTCTATGGATATGAGTTTGAGTAAACTCCGACAGTTGGTGATGGACAGGAAGGCCTGGCCTGTTGCAGTTCATGGGGTCGCAAACAGTCCAACACAACTGAGCAACTGAACTGAACTGAAACATCCACCTATCGGACCCCTCAAAGGGGTCACTGCAAAAAAAGATCAGGGTCGGGGGACTAGTGGGCTTTAAGTGCTGTTCAGAAAGTTTTTTTGATCCATTCTTTCTTCATAATTTGTACAAAAGAATATAAAACAGATGTGTCTGTAACCCCTGCATGGAAAACTTCAAGCTGGGGAAACAACACTAAACACAAGTGTTCCTCTTAGAAAGTGAAAGGAGCTAAACCAAGAAAAATCTAAGCGATTGGAAAGTCCACGAAGGTAGAGACCAACTTTCATGTCTGGCATGTGGTAAGAGGTAATGTCATGAATGTTCAATGGATATGATGCCATCAGTGTTGTTCTAGACACTCAACAGGAATTTGTCATGTCTTGATATCCATCCCCCTGGTACCAGCAAGATGGACATTGGCCGCCATGTTTGGAAGTACGAACCACCCCACCCCTACCCCCAACTCTGGCCACCTTCAATTGGATAATTGGTGAACATGTGACTCTGGCCACCTTTGATTGGATAATTGGTGAACATGTGACCCAAACTGAGCCAATGAAGCAACAGGAGTGGAATTAGGGGATAAAGTCTGTCTTAGCTCTTTTTCTGAAAGTAGAAACATCAACTTAGGAGCAGTTGGTGGCCCTGTGGACTGAAAAGCAGGGGACATCGTTCTGTAGGAAGACTAATAATGAAATGTGTTCCAACACTACTTCCAGGTTACTCTTGAGTAAGGGGTGCTTAATTTCCTGCCCTTGATGTCCATAAGTCTTCCATCATAATAAGGAAGATCTGTGCTCTTTCATCTTGAGTCCACAGGGATGATGGTTTAAGGCTAGGCAGAGCAGACTTTAGAGGTGACTGAAGCTCTGCACTAAAATTAAAAATCAAGATTTAAGTTAGAGTCAAAACCCTAGTTTCTCTCTGGCTGAAGTTAACAATCTCTCTGGTTGAATTTTATAATCTTGAAGTATTTAAGACATTGTTCACGTATCAGTCAAAGACAAGGACCAGATCCTACACACCCAACTCACATGCTTGCCCTCGATGCTAGGAAGGTCAGCAGAGTCTTTATAAGAGGCACTGAAATAAGAGTCACAGAATGTGGGTTCATCTCCCACTTATGAAGCAAGGTTTCTGGGTCATCCCAAGAAAGGAAGTATTTTGCTGGTCTCCAGTCCCTCATCTGTAAAACTGGGCATCATACTGGAGCTGGCTGGACTTGCAAAGGATGGAGAATGATTTGACCATGATGAGAGGTGGCGGGTGGGTACAAGATGGAGGGAGAAGGGTTGAAAGAGGAGGAGGTGGGAAGAGAGTGGAGAGGGTGAAGGAGAGAAGACAGAATCAATATATTGACTGGCAGAGAAAAAGATGGTTTCAAGCTCTGAAAGGAGTGTGCCCGCGTTCTTAGTCATTCAGTTGTGTCCCACTCTTTTGCAACCCCATGGACCGTAGCCTGCCAGGCTCCTCTGTCCATGTAATCTTCCAGGCAAAAATACTGGCATAGGTTGCCATTTCCTACTCCAGGGGTCTACCTGACCTGGGGATAGAATCTGTGTCTCTTGCGTCTCCTACATTAACAGGGGGATTCCACTGTGCCACCTGGGAAGCCCCTGAAAGCAGCAACAGTCACCAACAAAAGCGAGTGAAAGTCACTCAGTCGTATCCAACTCTTTGTGACCCCATGGAGTATACAGTCCATGGAATTCTCCAGGCCAGAATACTGGGGTGAGTAGCCTTTCCCTTCCCCAGGTGATCTTCCCAACCAGGGATCAAACCCAGGTCTCCCACATTGCAGCCAGATTCTTTACCAGCTGAGCAACAGGGAAAAATGTCCCCACAAAGATCAAGCAGGTGATAAATGAGCAGAACAGCTCAGGCGAACACAGAAAAAACAAGAGCACCCATAAAGGGAGGTACGATTATTACACCAATTTTACAAAAGAGGAAGCCAAGGCTGAGACGGAAGTGACTCAACTAAGGTGACACCTGGTCAGGTGCTGAGCCGGGATTTGCCAAATTCCAAAGCACACACTCTTAACTGATGCCCCCTGAGCCACAGTAGTCAATGCTGGAGGCCAAGTGTGACTTTTCTTTGCTGTGTTGGTTCCTGAGTTGGACAATACCCACGTCCCAGTGAAGAAAAATACAAGAGGCTTGGGTCAATTCCATGCATGGCTGAGTCTCTCACACTCTACTGGATAAATAATAAAGAAAAGAAAAAGTGAAGTCTGCTATTAGTCAGTGCAAACCTCCCTTTGCAGACCAGGAACTGGAAGACAGGCATCTTTCAGGTTTCTGTGGGTGGGTAAAGGGAGAAGGCAATGGCAACCCATTCCAGTACTCTTTCCTGGAAAATCCCATGGATGGAGGAGCCTGGTAGGCTGCAGTCCCTGGAGTCACTGTGAGTCGGACACTACTGAGCGGTTTCGCTTTCACTTTTCACTTTCACGCATTGGAGAAGGAAATGGCAACCCACTCCAGTGTTCTTGCCTGGAGAATCCCAGGAACAGGGGAGCCTGATGAGCTGCCATCTATGGGGTTGCACAGAATCAGACACGACTGAAGCGACTTAGCAGCAGCAGCAGCACAAAGGGATTGGGCTTCTCTAGGAAATGGCAACCCACTCCAGTGTTCTTGCCTGGAGAATCCCAGGGATGGGGGAGTCTTGTGGGCTGCCGTCTATGGGGTCGCACAGAGTCGGACACGACTGAAGCGACTTAGCAGCAGCAGCAGCAGCAGTGGCTCAGTGGTAAGGAACCTACCTGCCAAAGCAAGAGACTCAGGTTCAATCCCTGGAGCAGGAAGATTCCCCAGAAAAGGAAATGGCAACCCACTCCAGTGTTCTGGCCTGGGAAACCTCATGGACAGAGGAGCCTGGCAAGCTACAATCCATAGTCACAAAAGAGTCAGACATGACTTAACAACTAAAACAACAAAGGGATGAGGAATCTCCTATTTCTGTACTGTGGAGGACCAGCAGAGGGCCCTGTGAGCAGAACCCCCATCAGGGTGAGTGAGAGAGAGACAGGCAGACAGAGAGGGACGACACAACTAAGACAGAAAGAGAATCCATCTCCTCAAATAAAGGAACAAAGTGACAGCAGGCGGGGGAAGTAGAGGACTTAACTAAAGGACTTTAAACATAACTAGAGGACTTCCCTGGTGGTCAGTGGTTAAGAATCCACCTGTCAATGCAGCAGACATGGTTTGGTTCCTGCTCCAGGAAAATCCCACATGCCACAGAGCAACTAAACCTGTGTGCCACAACTACTGAGCCCACATGCCATAGAGTCCATGTTTTTCAATAAGAGAAGCTGCCACAGTGAGACCACACACGGCAACCAGAGAACGCCCGTGCACAGCAACAAAGACCAGTGCAGCAAAAATAAATAAATAAAATTAATAAAGGTTGTACCAAAAAACCTATTAAAAATAAACACAACTAGAGAGACAGCTAGAGACAGTGAAACACAGGTTGCAAAGCAGAGAACAGGGAAGCTGAGAGACAAGAAAAGATAAAGACAGAGTCACAGAAACAAGGCAGAGAAAGAGAGGGAGAGGAAGATACAGAGAGCCCAGAAACGCACAGCAACTCCCAAAGGAGGTGCCATTATCATGCCCATTTTACAGGATAGAAAACTGAGGCTCAGAGGTATGCCCAAGGCCAACATCTGATAAGCAGTAGAGATGGTCAAGTGCCCAGCTTCAAAGAACCAGCTCTTGGCTAATGCCCCAAACAGCTTGATGGCAATTATCTTCTGAAAGGAAGTGGTTCCTACCTTTCCAGAGGTGGCAGGGCAGGTCAAAAGTGATCACTTTGTTCACATTGGCAAAAGCCTTGCTCTTAGTCAAGGTTAAGAGAAGTGATGGGTTCTCTTGTGCACACCTGTTCTGGTCTCCATCCACATGGCTCCAAAAAGGAGATGCAGCTCAAGACAGATGTTTCTGTCTGTCTGGTCTGTTGAAAAAGCCAGCTAATTTCTGGTTCTGGGTCAAAATGGAACAGTTGAGGAGTCCTTAGAAAAGCCGCTACTCAGACTTCCCTGGTGGTGCTGTGGTTAAGAATCTGCCTGCCAATGCAGGGAACATGGGTTTAATACCTGGTCCAGGAAGATTCCACATGTCTCAGAGCAACTAAGCCTGTGTGCCACAACTATTAATACTGAGCCCATGCTCTAGATCCTGTGCTCTGCAATAAGAGAATCCACAGCAATGAGAAGCCTGCACACTCCAACTCAAGAGTACTCCTTGCTCACCACAACCACAGAAAGCCCAAGCACAGGCACAACAGCAAAGACCTGGTGCAACCAAGAATAAATAAAGAGAGGCCCCTTCTCTGAGTGGTGAGGAGAAGAAACAGGAGGGAGACAGAACAGCATTCAGACTGATGGACTAAATAAATATTGGCATCCACACCCTACTCTCCGGAATCTGCAAAAGTCGCCTTAATGACAAAAATAAAAGGTGTGGAGACTTACAGATGTGACTCAGTTTAGCATCTTGAGATGGGGATAAGATTATCCTGGAATATCCAGGTGAATCCTGAATACAAGTGGAGATCCTTATTGGAGGGAGGCAGAGGACAATGTGACACAGAGAGAAGAAGCCAATTAGTTTCCAGGGGCTGCTGAAACCAACCACCAGATGATGCTAACAGAAGCAAACCCTCTCACGATGCTGGAGCGTGAAGGTCCAAAATCAGTGTGACTTGGCCAAAGTCAAGGTCAGCAGGGCACTGCTCCCTCCAGAGGCTCCAGGGGAGAATCCGGGCCTCTGGTCCCCTTGGCTTGTGGCCACATTACCCCCATCTCCACTTCAGTGTTCACCTGAGTGGTTCTGCTTATATCCATCACCTGCTTGGTCTTTGGGGGGACATTTTTGTTGGTGATTCCTTCTCCTTTCAGAGTTCAAAATTGTCTTTTTCTCTACTTGTCAACATAATGATTCTCTTTTCTCTCCCTGCTCCACTCCCATCCCTTCCCCTCCTCTTCCTTTCTCTTTCTTTCTCCCTCTTGCACCCCCCCCCCAACTTCTCATCATGGTCAAATCACTCTCCATCCTTCAGAAGTCCAACAGGCTCAATCATAAATCGGCAGGACCCACCTGCATTATAGGGGCACAGGACATGAATATGCAAAAGAATCCATCCACGTTGACACTTAGGTGACATTGGGAGTGGAGATTGGTGTGACTGGGGCCACAAGCCAAGGGGCTGGAAGAGGTAAGGATCAGATTCTCCCCTGGAGCCTCTGGAGGGAGCATCACACTGCTGACCTTGATTGTGGCCAAGTTCAGGTTGACTTTGGACCTTCTACTTCCGTAACTTTGAAAGGATACATTTCTGCAGTTTTGAGTCATCCATTGTATGCATGTGTGCTAAGTCACTTCAGTCATATCTGGCTCTTTGCGACCCTATGGACGGTAGTCACCAGGCTCCTCTGTCCATGGAATTCTCCAGGCAAGCATACTGGAGTGGGTTGCCATGCCCTCCCCCAGGGGATCTTCCCGACCCAGGGATTGAACTATGTCTCCTGTTTCCTGCATTAGCAGGTGGATTCTTTATTGCTAGCACCACATCAGAAGCCCCATTCATTGTATGGTGATTTGTTATTGTGGCTACGCCACCCAGACAGAGATCGAGAAGACAGCAAACACACAAGCTGAGAGAGACTGGTAAGAGGGAAAGATCCACAAATAAAGAAACAAGAGCAAAAAGAGACTGGGAGAAAATGTTGACAACATCTAAGTTTAAACGTGGATGGATTCTGCATTTTTATGCTCCCAGCTTCCATAATTCAGGTGGTCCTGCCAACTCACATACCCTAGCACCAACAATGAATAATAAGTGTGTAAGTGTTTATTTCTAATTCCTCTCCAGTACCTGAATCTATTAGCAGTTCAGTCAAGCTGTGCCTAATTACATCTGTAACCTGTTAATACAAGCGTCTTTGTTGACTGAAGGAACCTTCTTATCGAGCTTAGGCCAAATTAAAATTTAATACGACACCAAGTTGCCACCAAACTAGCATGCAAATATCAGTCATTTAATTAACACCCAAACCTGATTAGACAGAGCTGCTGAGAGAAATATTCCATAGGACAAGCCGACGATGCAGGGTCACAACAATGACCTCATTGAAGGTGAGTGAGCACTGTTGTAAGGATCTAGCATCTGGTCCCCGGTGGGTTCAGTCATAGGGAGATGTAGCTGGGTCAGTGGCTGGTTCCCATCCCCTGGACAAGTCCTGTTTCCGGGTGTCTGAACAGGAGATGGGAAGAAAGAGGGAGCCGGAGAGGGAGATGGTGCTAGAAACAGACATAGAGGGGACTTCCCTGGTGGGCCCGTGGTTAAGAATTCACCTTCCAATGCAAGGGATGCAGATTTGATCCCTGGTTGGAGAACTAAGATCCCACATGCGACAGGGCAACGAAGCTCACATGCTGCAACTAGAGAAGGCCACACACTGTAACAAGGACCCAGCACAGCCTCCCTCGAGAAAGAAACAGACAGAGAATGAGAGACAGAAATGTAGACTGAGGACCAAATGCTTAAATAGAGTCAGAGACAGAAAAGCAGGAAGGCAGACAGGAAGACATCAAGAAGGAGGACAGAACATACAGCGGAAGACAGAGTCAACAGAAAGAGGAAGACTGAGGGAGCCAGACTGCTTTCTAAAGAGAGTTAATCTAGGAGAGAAGAGAGTTAAGGACATAGAGAGAAATAAAAACCAACAGAACGAGGTGATGGCAAGACAGATCATGAGATGCAGAGGGGGATTTCCCGGTTGGTCCAGTGGTTAAAAATTTGTTTTCCAATGCATGAGGATGTAGGTTTCATTCCTGGTCTAATTCCTGAACTAAGATACCACGTGTCTTGGCAATTAAGTCTGTGTGCTGCAACTAGAGAAAAGCCTTCATGTCTCAACTAAGACCCAGTGCAGCCAAAAATAAACCAAAACGGATACAGAAAAAGTAGAGTCAAAGAGATATACACAAGGAGAGGCACATGGACCTCTGACCCAGGGATGCTGTGGTCAGTGCCCTGCAGTGCCCTGGGCTCCTCAGAGGACCACTGGTCCGTGCCTGGAGCTTAGTGCCCTGTGACCACTAGCCAAGGCTGAGTCACTTGGCTCCAGCACTGAGAACCCCTCTTCACCTGCCCCCATTTAAGCTGCATTTCCAGGGCTTATCAGGTATCTGGCAGGTAATAGATACTCAGCAGACACCTGTTGGGAAGAAAGGAGGAGGAGAAGGAAAGAGAGGAACTCAAAGGCAAGGGATTCTCATAAACCCCGGGAGAGACGACACTTGCCCATCTCGCTTTGTGAAAAAGCTGAGGTTCAGAAAGACTTGATTATCTGTCCCAAAGTCACAGGGCTGGTGAGTCACACACATCCCAATCCTTGGGCAGGTGAGATACACACACTTCCTTCAACCATTCATGTGTCATCAGATTTCCCTCTCTTCCCAGACACTTCTTCCCAGAATAGCAGTGTGATATGATAACTCAGAACCCAGGTTTTAGGAACAGTCTGCCTGTTTCAAAAGCTACCCATACCAGGGAGAGTCACTTTTCCTAGTCTGTAAAATGGGTATAAGGCTTTCTATAACTCATACTGTTGCCTTGATTAATAGTAATAAGACATTTTGAACATGTCAAGGTACATGTGGCACATAGTTGGTGCTCAATTAAAAGTAACTATTATTTTATTACTCACAGGTCTTTGTTCTCCCTAGAAAACTCCTTCCCTGATGGGAAGGATCATTTCAAACATAATTTCAATGTTATCTTTACTTGAAAGCCTTCCCTGATGAAACATTTTCCTCTTGGGAGAATTAGCTCTTTGTCTAAATATATAACCATATCACTCATAAAATACTTCCTCTTAGCATACAGGAACATGGTCAGCTAATATCTCTCAGCTTCACTGTAAAAATCTTGAAGCTAAGTGATGGGTACCTTTTGTATGCCTTATACCTAAAATCAAGGAGAGGGCCCAAAGCACAGATGGTATTTGAGTAACTGTGTACAGTGCTTTTTCCAGTAGCCACGTACGGATGTGAGAGTTGGACCATAAAAAAGATTGAGCGCCAAAGAAAGTTCCTTGAACTGCAAGGAGATCAAACCAGTCAATTCTAAAGGAAACCAATTCTGAATATTCATGGGAAGGATTGATGTCAAAGCTGAAGCTCCCATATTTGGCCACCTGATGTGAAGAGCAGACTCATTAGAAAAGACCCTGATGCTGGGGAAGATTGAGGGCAAGAGGAGAAGGGGATGACAGAGGATGAGATAGTTGGATGGCATCACTGACTCAATGGACATGAGTCTGAGCAAGCTCCGGGAGATGGTGAAGGACGGGGAAGCCTGGCATGCTGCGGTCCATGAGGTCGCAAGGAGTCAGACACAACTGGGTGACTGAACAAAAACTCAATGATAAAAGAGAATTCTACAACACAGACCTACCATACAGCACAGGGAACTCCACTCAGTATTCTGTAATAACCTATATGGGAAAAGAATTTGAGAAAGAATGGGTAGATGTAGATGGATAACTGAACCACTTTGCTGTACACCTGAGACTAAAACAACACTGTAAACCAAATATATCCTACTATAAAATAAAAAATAAATTAAAAAAATGAACTCTGGGAGGGTGAGGTGGGAGGGGCTGATCTTATGCAGGTGACATGGGTAGTTAGAGGAAGATGGTAGCAATTTCTTGGCTACAGAAGGTCTGAATGTTTACCCCCCTCCCCTTTAACTCTGAGCCTGCCAAAGCCTCCTTCCCCCTCCCCATGTCCCACCTAGAAGCAGACACATCTCAGGAGAGTTGGTCTGGCTAAGATATTTTAAAAAACATCTCTGCATAATGGAAAGAAGGTTGTGTTACTATGGGCAAATCTTATAGAAAGTCATTTTTTTCCCCAAAGCCCTTAGAATTGTTATCTTTTAGATAAGGCTAAAAGAAGTCAGCAATAAGTCAAATTCTATGAAAATTCTATCTCCTGTTTTACTGATTGCCACCCACTGGAAGCAGATGCTCTCAGAAGGGTGCCTGGTCCAGTCAACCTTCTATTGTATGCTCTGGACATTTAGACACTGGACTATGTGACTCTGTCCCTATGTGACAATCATTCAACCCTTTATTTTCTTTAGATGAAAGGGCAAGGAGATATGCTGACTGAGCCAGCTTAATCTATAAATTAGATGATTTGCTACATTATGATCATCCAAAGCAATTCTGGAATGCCGCTCCAGCTCTTCCGAGTCATACTTCAGGGCACAAATACATATGGATGGACCCACCGGCGACAACGCTATTTCTGATTTCTAGTGTTAAGAGCAAAGCCAGCTCCATCGTTTCTTTGCCAACATCTCAGAGCGTGCAAGTGGGCTCATTTCTCAAGGCTGCGTGAAATGAGACAGAAACAAATCGTCCCTGGCATTTACCTTGTTAGAAAAACACAAAATTGGACTGCCTTCACCTTCACGCAGGGAAAATCTTTTTTGTCCTCTGACAAATACCTCATGAGTTTGGGGAAGCTATCTGGCATCCCATTTGTCTCAACATCTCTTAAACTGAAAAACAATCACAAACTCTAAATTTAAATTAGGAATTTGGGATTAACAAATGCACACTAGATAATCAACAAGGACCTACTGTATATCACAGGGAACTATACTCAGTATCTTGTAAAAACCTCTAATGGGAGAGAATCTGAAAGTATATATACACGCATGCACATTTAGTCAGTTGTATCTGACTCTCTTTCGACTCCATAGACTGTACCCTCCAGGCTCCTCTGTCCATGGGATTCTCCAGGCAAAAATACTGGAGCAGGTTGCTATTTCCTCCTCCAGGGAATATTCCTGACCCAGGGATTGAACCTGGGTCTCCTGTGTCTTCCGCATTACAGATGGATTCATTACCCATTGAGCCATTGGGGAAGCCATATTCCTCTCTCCTTTCCAATGCTATCAACCTACTGTTCTCAAAAATGAGCCCCTGGGTCTAAAGGGGTCGCAGATATGAGACTGGGCTTTTATGACATTCTGCCCAGGCCACTCAGGGATCATCTATTACCAGAGTTGATGGGGGGATGCTGCCCCTGCCCGCCTCCTCCCGAGATGGAAAGTGAGAATATTTATGGTTGCATGGGAGCAGGAAACCGCAAGCAGATTAGCCATTTCCTTCAGTTTCTGATTCTGGAAATGAACTCCTCTAAATCCAATTTGGAAGACAGGCCTCTGGGGTACCGGTTTTGGATGTTTGATTTGAGCTGATCCTATTATGAGACAGGAAAAAAAATCCATGCTTCTACTTAATAGATTAATTTGAGGAGCAGTTTTCTTTATCAGGAAAGCAGATAGAGAATGGTGGGGGATAGAGACAGTTCCTGAACCAGGGAATTTATATTGTTCAGTGTTCAAGGGGCTTGCTAATGCCAGAGTTGTTCTAGTTTCTTTTTTTTTTTTTTTGACCCCACCTCCTAAGTGGCGCAGTGGTTAAGAATCTGCCTGCCAATGCAGGAAATGCAAAAGACACAGTTCAATCCCTGGGTTGAGAAGATCCCCTGGAAGAGGAAATGGCAACCCACTCCAGTATTCTTGCCTGGACAATCCCATGAACAGAGGAACCTGGTGGGCTGTGGCCAATGGGGTCTCAAAGAGTTGAACACAACTGTGCGTGCATGCATGCACAGGCTACTTGCAAGATCTTAGTTTCCAGACCAGGGATCGAACCTGGGCCCCCTGTAGCAGAAATGTGGAATCCTAACCACTGGACTGCCAGAGAATTCCTCTAATTTCCACACTGACATGCTGTGATGGAATTTGGAAATGACTTTCATCAGTGATGCTGTAAATGCTGAAACTCCCATGCCCATCCCAGAAAGCAGAAGGCTTGTGATGTCAGGAGACAAGATGCTGGCTACACCTTGAAACTATTGAGTTGGATGACTGTCTTCACTTGACAGACAGAAGCTCTGAGAAGCTGAGTGTGTCCCTCAAGGATCCCCAGCTAGAAGGAGGGGAGAACTTGGACTCACCACCTGGCCCCGAATTTCCTTCAACAGTTCCTCACTAACTCAGCCACTGAATATCTCAGATTTTTGTGCAATTTCCCAAGAGACCTGGGAAATGGTATTCAGAATCCTTGATCAGTTGCTGCTTCATTTTAAAAAAATTTTGTATCGGATACTGGGAAAGATTGAGGGCTAGAGGAAAAGGGGACGACAGAGGATGAGATGGTTGGGTGGCATCACCGACTCAATGGTCATGAGTTTAAGTGAACTCCAGGAATTGGTGATGGACAGGGAGGCCTGGCGTGCTGCAGTTCATGGGGTCGCAAAGAGTCAGACACGACTGAGAGACTGAACTAAACTGACACTGAATAGTTGCTTTACAGTGTTGTGCTCGCTTCTATTGTACAGCAAAGTGAATCAGCTGTGTGTGTGTGTGTGTGTTCAATTGCTCGTTGTGTCCAGCTCTTTGCAGTCTCATGGACTGTAGCCCACCAGACTCTTCTGTCCATGGAATTTTCCAGGCAAGAATACTGGAGTGGGTTGCCATTTCCTCCTCTAGGGGATATTCCTGACCCAAGCATCGAAGATATATATATATATATATATATATATATATATATATCCCTTCTTTTTTGGATTTCCTTCCCATTTAGGTCACCATAGGGCATTGAGTAGAGTTCCCCGAGCTATATACAATAAGTTCTCGTTAGTTATCTATTTTATATATAGTAGTATATATGGCAGTTCCTGTCTCCCAATTCATCCCACCCCTCCTTCCTCCCTTGCTGCTTCATTTTGAAATGGAATCTTTACTTAGAAAAATAACCTAATAGCATATGCAGGATGGTAGACCCAGTCCATCACACACAACAGCTGTGATTAATTAATTATTTATATATATTTGGCTGCCCTGGGTCTTCATGGCTGCATGCTGACTTTCTCTAGTGGGGGCTTCTCTCGTTGAGCACAGGCTCAACTGTTGTGGCCCAGGGGCTTAGTTTCCCCAAGGCACTGTGGGATCTTCCCAGACAGAGATCAAAGCTATGTCTCCTGCCTTGGCAGGTGGATTCTTAACCACTGGACCATCAGGGAAGTCCCACGATTAGTTTTTTGACCCAAGGAAGTCTGGCATGTGTCTGTGACAGGCACTGTACCTTCCTTTCCACACCGTGTCCTGACTCTGAGACCCCCTTTGCACCTGCAATTCTCACAACCACCCTGGGAAGTGAGAAGGGAGAGATTACTGCACATAAGAGACCTGGAACTGAGACAGGGAGGTCAGCTGGCCCGGCCAAGGTCATGCCTGAAGTTTAACATAGTTCTGCCAGAAGGAGAATCTGAGTCCTTGTCTCTTCTTTCCTCTGGGAATTTCTCTCTCTCTTTCTATAAACAGGAAATTATATGAGCCTCACCGGCACACCTCCACCTGCAGTTCAGTACTCAGCAGGGAACAGATTTTGAGATCCACACCCTTGGCCTCGACCTTTCACTAAGTGATTTCCTTAAAGTTGTTATTGATTTTACTATGAGGACTAATTCCAGCTCTTCTGTTATGTTACTGTGATGATTAAATATAAAAATCTATAGAAATCATTTAAACACACAAAACACAGCCCTCCTCTGAACTGTTGCATTTGCTGTTCCCCTGCCTGGAACTGCTCCCCTCTGGCCCCCCATCCAGTCTTTGCCAACTTGGCCCCTTCTTCGCTGTGGGATTCAGACACCCCTCCTGAGGTCAGGAGTCTCCCTGAGCAGCCCTTTTCTCTAAAGTAGCCCCACCCACTCCAGCCTTTGATCCCATTACCTGGTATTGTTTTCTTTCTGACATGTGTCACCGACTATGGGTTCAGGAGCTTTCCAGGTGGAATCCATCCATATCCAGAGGGCAGGGAGAGACTGATGGAAGAGGTAGCCACTCCAGATGGACAGGTGGCGGTTTAACTAGCAGGTAACTTCCTCCAGGGCTGGTCTTCAGTGCCCAGGGACCAGGTCTTCACCTCCCCTCTGCCATCCTGTGGCATCTGAGAGTTTATAGAGAGGCCTTCCTGGGGTTCAGTCACCCTCAGCATCCCAGGTCATTATTCCTGCTCTCTTGAGGTGCATCCTTGAAATGGCTCTCAGGGAAGGGCAAACAGTCCTTCTGACTACTTATCTCTGAAAAAAAAACCACAAAACCTAAACATGCCAGTCAGTTCCCTAGAGATTGTATTACATCAATGGCCGCCATCTGAATTATGGGAGAATGAGCAGGCTTTCCTGTTTCTTAGGTATAATGTATATATCCCAGTCTTTCTGTCTACAAAAGCAAATTCAATATAATGGATTACCTTCTCCACCAATGAAATCTGGTCACAGAGGGCCACCCCACGCGTCTTCACACAGCTGATTTCATGCCTCTGGAGAAGCATAAACCGTGTTCTTTGTCTGAATGTCAGTTTCACCTCAGCATAGTTTCTGGTTCTGTCTGTCAGCTTCACAGATTTCATGTTTCAACTCTCCATTCACTTGTCACCTCTCTTGAGTGGAGGAGGGTACAGGGCCGACTCCTATTAGAGATGGCAGAGCAGACTAAAAGGAGTGATCAGAGCTGACCCCCAAGGTCACCTAGTGGGTCCCCACATCCCATGTCAGCCCTTGATGCTACGTCTAGAGAGGAGACAGACCCTGGAAGACGGGTTAGTAAGACACACCCTGAAGAGGAAGGGGGATGGTTGGATTGACCAGGTCACAGCTGGAACCAGTCACCTGCAGACTCAGGGCATCCTAGGACCCAGTACCCACAGGTCCCCCGTGCCCTGAAGGCTACTCTGATGAGGGCCTTTTATTAATATTAGTGGCCTCATCCTTTCCACACTCTCCCACCCCCAGCTCTTATCTTGCCTGGATCTTACAAAAACATGGCTGATGCTTGTACAGAAGGGTGGGTCAACCAAGTGGAGACTGGTGTGGGGTGACCCTCTGTGACGGTAACCCGTCATTTCGATCCACTTTTGTAGACAGAGAAACTGAGATACATACATTATACCTAACAAATAGGAAAACCTGCTCATTCTCTCATAATTCAATGGTGGTCATTGATTTAATACAATCTCTAGTCATCACTGTGGCCTCTGTTCAAATACATCAGACCCTTTCCGTGCCTCTCCTGCCCCACTTCCCCGCTCAGTGGGAACCAGACACTTTGCCTCCACAACTGTGAGTCTCTCCCCTTCCACCCTTGGCTGCTTCCGGCAGCACTTCCCAGTCTCTGAGGTCACCTGTTCACTGGCTTGTCAGGGTGGGTCTCCCATTCCACACTGGGAACTCCACGAGCGTGAGTCCTGGCCCTCCTGGCTTAGTACTGTGTCCAGAGGGCCCAGTACAGAGCCTTGACTCAATAGGTGCTCGGTTAATGCTAATTGAAGAAGTAAGCAAGTCTGAGTTAATACAAAGCAAACTGTCATTCCCACCTCTGCAGATACCTCCTTAGGCAGATCAACTGATTGGTGTCTTTAAAATAGTGACTCTTTCAACACTTAATGGCATAAATAGTATAGGGCTGACCCTGTCTTCTGCCTTCCTGGTACCTTATCTACCCACCTTCTTGGCAGCAGAGCTCCATTTGATCCGATAGCATGTGAATGTCCTTGATCTCAGGAAAATTACTCCCTTCTGTAGCTCAAAACATCAATCATAATTGGTGTCAGCCAACAAGGGTAACCTCGGTTCTCCAGGGCAATGATCTGCTGGAAGTCAGGCTCAGCTCTGGCCAATGATATACGATCAGAAGTCTTATGGAATGCCTTTGCCTTCCTGAAAGAAAATAATAATAGTAACAATAATAGTGATCACTGTGTACTGAAAGTGAAAGTGTTATTCGCTCAGTCTTGTCTGACTCTTGCAACCCCATGGACTGTAGCCCACTAGGCTCCTGTCCATGGATTTCTCCAAGGCCAGAATACTGGAGAGGGTTGCCATTTCCTCCTCCAGGGGATGTTCCTGACCCAGGGATTGAACCCATGTCTCCTGTATTACAGGCGAATTTTTTACTCACTGAGCCACCTGGGAACTTATAGACAAAAGCATTCCTAATCAGCACAGGCTGGCTAAAGACAAGGATAAAAAATACTATGAGCCATCCCTCCCAGTGACTTAGTAAAGCCCAGGTCAGGAAAAATAAACAAGAAGGACGAATGGGATATTAGCACTCTGGAAAAGGGGGTTAGAGGAGAGATAGGGAAGAGAGAAGGTGGAAGAAACATTAGTTGACCTGAAAAGCTCATTCTGCAATTCTGTTAGGAAGGATAGGGCTAGAATAAATGTACTGTGAGATACAGGGAATATCTGATGTAATAGCACACTGGGTGGTACAGCCTCTTCATTGGAAGTTAAAAGTGGACTTTCATGTATGTAAATTAAGCTTCTAAACCTTTCTCCACAAATCCAGGTACACTCTTGAGAGCCGAGAATCACAGCCGCTGCGTGCCTTTGTTTGAAGGATCCCTCTAAATCTTCCTAATGTTTTGAATTGCATGGCACTTTATCTCATGTCTGAGTCTTCATCTCTTTCATCCCTCCCCTCAGAACTTCTCCAGGCATCCCTAAGTTGAAAGAAATAGGCAAAGAGAATCGTCTCTCTGCTTTAAAAGTTACCACTTTATTCACCCTCGACCGATTTCTCAGCATGAATTATAATTCATAAAATGATTCCTCACTCTTTATCTCAGCTGCTATCACCCCTGCTGTGTAATTCTTCAAAGGACTGTGCTAATTGCTTTTTTCCTCTCCTCTTCTCTAAAATTGAAAAGAAACAGTCTCCACAATACAGGTGCACTTTCTTCCTAATTTCTAACAGCAAGCATCTCAAGAACCTGCAGGTAGATGAGACTTGGGTCAGATTTTGATGGTCTTCTCATCTTCAACGGCAGCGCTGCTGCACTGGCTTTTTAAAGTCACACATGCAGATGTCCAGGATAGTTGAAGGTCAATGACACCAATAACAACAACAACAAAAAGGATGTGTGTCTGGTGGCTCAGATGGTAAGGAATTTGCCTGCAATGCAGAAGACCCAGGTTCAATCCCTGGGTTGGACAGATGCCCCAGAGAAGGGAATGGCAACCACTCCAGTATTCTTGCCTGGAGAATTCCATGGACAGAACCTGGAGGGCTATAGTCCACGGGGTCGCAGAGTTGGATGCAACTAAGCAACTAACACTTTCACTTCTAAGTGATGACGGAGAGCATTTCAGCTCCCTGATCAGAACTAGAAATCCTGGGGAAGAAAGAACAGTGACTTTATCTCATCCAGTCTCCTTCCTTTACAAAGAGTGTGCACTTCTCTGAGGCTTTGGGGATCCCTGCACAGTGTCACCCAGGGATCTGTCTCTGAGCCTTTGAGGATGGCTGATGGACACTCACTCACGATGGACAGACACCATAGAAGCAGGTAAGCCTGAGCTCAGACCTGAAGACACAGAGTCCTCACCACCGCTGTTATCCTCAGGCACACAGTTTACTATAGACATGTTGTCTTCAAAGCATAACTTGCCTGGGCTTCCCTGGTGGCTCAGTGGTAAAGAATCTGCCTACCAATGCAGGAGACACGGGTTCAATCCCTGGTCCAGGAAGATGCCACATGCTAAGCCCAGGAGCCTGTGCTCTTGAGCCTGGGAACCGCGACTACTGAAGCCCACACTCTAGAGCCCGTGTTCCATCACAAGAGAAGCCACCAAAATGGGAAGCCCGCGCACTTCAACTAGAGAGTAGTCCCCACTCACAGCAACTAGAGAAAAGCCCCGCAGCAATGAAGACCCAGCAAACCAATAAACAAATAAAGTTATTTTTTAAAAATGACTCCCTTGATACTTTTCTTTAAGCCAACTCAAGCCTAACTTCCCAGACGAACTGAACCTGTTGTAAGTTTCTAAGAATTAAAAGTCTAAGTCAGAATTCTAAGTCTGATGGGTTAGCTTCATTTTGTTTTTTTTTTCTAATGTATTTACATGATAGGAATATACACATATGTGGTATACACACACGTATCAATACACTTTCACACACAAACACATATACACCCTCCCTGTGCACTACTTAGCTTATTTTTTTACTTTGTGTGTGTGTGTGTTTATTATTTTTATTTTTTGGCCACGTGGCACGGGTTGCGGGATCTTAGTTCCCTGACTATGCATTGAACCCGAGCCACAGCCATGAAAGCGTGGAATCCTAACCACGGATCACCAGGGAATTCCCAAACCACTGCTTCAAGTTGAAAAGTCACCATTACTTAACTCCAGTTGAATCTAAATTTTCAACATGTGTAAGTAAAATAAAACTAAAAGCTTAGTAGGGTACTAGCCACAACACAGCAAGTGAGCAAAGGAAAGACACACAAAATCTGTCTCTCAAATCAGCACATAAGACCGCCCATCCTGTCAGTGTTTCCTCTGGGTCTTTTAGGTTAAGATTACTGAATGATCCAGCGTGTCTGGAAGACTCTAAAAGGCATATCCCATGCGGTAGAGAGAGCTGAAATCCACTTCCAAGGAAAGGATGGCTTGCATTTTCCCCAGCTTCTCTTCACAACTTCTGATCTGTTGCTCAGTTGTGTCTGACTCTTTGCAACCCCCATGGACTGCAGCACTCCAGGCTTTCCTATCCTTCACTGTCTCCTGGAGTTTGTTCAGACTTCTGTCCATTGAGTCAATGACACCAACCATCTCATCCACTGCCCCCGCTTCTCTTCTTGCCCTCAATCTTTCCCAGTGTCAGGGTCTTTTCCAATGAGTCGGCTCTTTGCATCAGGTGGCCAAAGTATTGGAGCTTCAGCTTTAGTTTCAGCATCAGTCCTTCCAATGCATGTTGAGGGTTGATCTCCTTTAGGATTGACTGGTTTGATCTCCTTGCTCTTCACAATAGAAAAGGAATAAACACAAGTTCTACCTGTTAGTGATGCAAGGAAAAAAAAAACATCACCATGCCACCCTTACCTTACACTGCAGACTGTGAGAGGGACAATAAGGGGTGGGTGGGACTCTGGGGTCCCTCAACTGGAGAGGCATAGAGCCTCTTAGGCAATAATTAAAGAGGTCAACCTCAAAACAACCGGGCAGCCAAACCAACCTGCTGCTTGCCATCCCAGCTCACATTGTTTTATCTCCGCTTTGATAGCAACGTGTCACAACAAGCTGCCAAGTATAACTTCTGCAACGGCACCTCTATTTGTAGTTCCTAGAAAATGATTTATTCTTGGAAACTTCCCAGGAGTAACTTTTCTGTCTGCCAAAAGCAACTTAAAAAAAATTTTTTTTATTGGCGTATAGTTGATTTACAATGTTGTGTTAGTTTCAGGTGTAGAGCAAAATGAATCACTTATACATACACATATATTCACTGTTTTAAGATTCTTTTCCCATATAGGTCATGACTGAGTGTTCCAAAAGCAACTTTAAAAGGGATCACCAGTCACAATGAATGTAACTGACACAGACTCTCTGGTCTAGTCCAGAATCCTCCAGAGGCTTTGCTCAGATCAACTCAGCCTACATGGAGAAACTGTCTCATGGCTGCCCCTCTCCTTTAAAAAATTTTGGCTGCACTGCATGTGGGTTCTTAGTTCCCCAATCAGAAATCGAACTGGAGCCCCCTGCACTGGAAGGCAGAGTCTCAACTGCTGGACCACCAGGGAAGTCCCCAGGGCTGCCCTTCAAGAGGTTTCAGCCTTTTCCCTGCCAGCATCACCTCCCACCTGGATGAAAACAGCATCCTCCACAGTAGAACCCCACTTTGTACTCTTCCGGTCCTCGAATCTCCTCCCCACACAGCAACCTGACTTCCAGACTGGACTGTTTCAAGTAAACAGAAGATAAAGTCACTCTTCTGCTCAAAAACCTCCAGTCACTTCCTACTGTTATTGCGGGAAAAAAAAAAAAAAAAACTTTTAGGGAAAAAAAAGCAAACTTTTCTATGGTCCTAGGAAGTCCCACACCATTGGGTACCTGTTTGCATCCCTAATCTCATTCTGTTCATTTCACCGCCTACAAGACCCACTGTCTTGTCCTACTTCCTGAAATAACAGGCTCCCTCCTGTCTCTGAGCCCTGACCCATTCAGTTCCCACAGCAGTGAGCTCTTCTCCCACACTGGCTTGTAATCAACTTGTAGAATGCAGCTTAAAGCCATGTTCCTATTAAAGTGTATTGTTTCAAACTGTCTATTGAAATACATGAACGTCAGCATTTCCTTTTCATCCATGCAGGGATCTCAAGAAGCAAGAACTTTGCAGAGCAGAACTGCAGTGAATGGCCCCAGAACCTCACTCCCTTCTTAGGGGCAAGGCACCCAGAGCCCACGGCCACCCCGTAACTAGGTCCCCGGGGGCCACATCCTCCCCCATGTATTTAGTTCTTTGGAAGCAAAAGCGGAAGAAAAGACGGGCAACAAAGGAAAGGGAATATAATTGTTCTCCCTGCCACAAATGCAGTGCAATGCCTTCACCAAATGTGCTTATCAAATATTTACCATGTGTCAAATGGTATTATCAGCTTCCCAGGTGGCTCATTGGGAAAGAATCCGCCTGCCAATGCAGGAGATGCAGGTTGGATTCCCTGGGTCAGGAAGGTCCCCTGGAGAAGGAAATGGCAACCAATTCCTGTATTTTCGCCTGTGAAATCCCATGGACAGAGGAGCCTAGTGGGCTACAGTTCATGGGGTCTCAAAGAGTCAGACACAACTTAGCCTCTAAACTACAACAACAGCAAAAATGCTATTTTAAAAACTTTTAGGGAGGTATGCATACGATAGAATGCATGTATTTAAAATATATTCTGTTTCATAAGTTTTGACCTATATATAAGCCTGGGAGTTTAGGACTGAAATTGAGATAAGGATAAAGAAGCTTACTTACTTGTGCCACTCTGTCATCCCTCCATCCCATCCCTCTCTGGGACCCTCACCCCAATCTGTACACAACTGCCGATCTGAGTTCTGAAGTTATGGATTTGTCTGCATCATCTATAATTTCATAAAAATGGAATCATTCATCTTCTGCATGACTTCTTCTTTAAAAAAATGTTGACTGTGCTGGGTCTTCATTGGGGCTCAAGGGCTTCTCTAGTTGTGGCCCGCAGGCTTAGCTGCCTGCAGCATGTGGGATCTCAGCTCCCGGACCAGAGATGGAACTCAGGTGCCCTGCAGTGGAGGGTGGATTCTTAGCCACTGGACTGCCAGGGAAGTCCCTGCATGACGTGTTTCATTCAGCATAATTATTTTCAGACCCATCCATGTTACAGCATGTATCAGCAAATGTCCTCTCATAGTCTGGTTGCATTTCCCTGCATGAACACACCACTGCTTGTTTGTCTATTCACCTGCTGATGGGCATTTGTGCTTTTTCCGGGTTTTGGCGAGTGCAAACAGGCTGCTATCAATATTCATGAACAAATTTTTGTATGGATAGCCGATTTCATTTCTCTTAGGTAAATATCTAGAAACAGAAAGACTAGATCATAGGGTAGGTGTACATTTAACTTAAAAAAAACAAAACAGCCAGGATGTTTTCCAAAGTGGTGCACTATTTACAATAAGCAAGACATAGAAACAACCAAAATGTCCCACAACAGATGAACAGATAAAGAACATATGGTACATATATACAATGGAATATTATTCAGCCAAAAAAAATGGAATAATGCCATTTGCAGCCACATGATGGACCTAGAGATTATTATACTACGTAAGTATAGAAAAAGACAAATACCACACATCATTGATATGTGTATTCTAAACTACGACACAAATAAACATATCTATGAAACACAACCAGACTCATAGACGTAGAGAACAGACTCATTGCCAAGGTAGGGGTGGGGGTAGGGAAGGGAATAACTGGGAGGTTGGTGTTAGCAGATGTAAGCCAGTATATATAGGACGGATAAACAACAAGGTCTTACTGTGTAGCACAGGAACTATATTCAATATCCTGTGATAAACCATAATGGAAAAGAATATGAAAAAAATACATATATATATGCATAACTGAATCACTTATTGTACAGCAGAAATTAAACACAACACTGTAACTCAACTAGACTTCAATAACATTTAAAAACACACAAATGGCTGTACCGTTCTATCCTTACCCCAGCAGAAAGTTCCCATCCCTCCCCATCCTCACCAACTTGGAATGGTCAATCTTTTCTTAAATTGTAGTCATTCTGAAGGCTGTAGAGTGGTGTCTCACTCTGGCTTTAACATGCATTTTCTTAATGGCTAATGATGTCCAGCATCTTTTTTTCATTCACGCATCCACTAGCTGACCACTCATTCCACTATATTAGATGTTTGTTATTAGCTTCACAAATGCAGCCCTTTGAAGTGGATATCATGTGGCAATGACTGAGGGATCAGACCAGCCACTGCCTGTGGGAGAAAGCTGAGTAGACAGGCAGTGAATTGAGAGTTAAGTGAGAAATGCAAATGGCTTCTGCCAAATGAGTCCTAATTGTGGGTCATCTGAAATGAATGGGCTGCCCTGATGACAGGGTGCGTGTCCTATCCGAGATGATGACATTGTGATGGCCCATGAGACTATAAATAGCAAAGCTCTCACCCTAGAGGTCTTTCTTTTCCACACTGGAAGGCAAATGTTAGCCAGGAAAGAGCCAGGTCTCTGGAGATGCAAGTTACCTGGTTGTTCAGTTCTTGACCGGGTGAGTGAGGACTAGTCCATTCTCTATGAAACTTGGGAAAAGCAGGATAAGGACCTGGAAATCAGAGGTTAAAATTAAGGGACTTCCCTTGGTGGTCCAGTGTTTAAGAATCCACCTGCAGGGGACACAGACTTGATCCCCGGTCCAGGAACTAAGATCCCACATGTCACAGGCGACTAAGTAACTAAGCCCTTGCATCACAACTACTGAACCTGCAAGCTGCAATTACTGAAGCCTGTGTGTGCTAGAGCCCATGCTCTACATGGAAAAGCCAGGGCAATGAGAAGCCGGCACATCGCAACTACAGAGTGGCCCCCACTCTCTGCAACTAGAGAAAGCCCGCATGCAGCAACAAACACCCAGCAAAGACATACATAAATAGATCATTTTTTAAAATAAAATTGATTAAAGACCTCCAAGGTCTTCATCTAAATAAGATACAGTCTGTGAACTCTCTGCCTTTGAATGCCCAGTGCTGGAGGCAGAAATAAACACTCCGCCTTCAAGATAAAGCAGGTGAGTGAAGCTGGTCTGGGTAGGGTGTGTTGATGTGGTGTGATGATGGAAATGTAGTCGCTGATGCAGATTCTGCTCACCCTATGTCCCTCGTGGCTCAGACAGTAAAGCATCTGTCTACAATGCGGGAGACATGGGCTCGATCCCTGAGTTGGGAAGATCCCCTGGAGAAGGAAATGGCAATCCACTCCAGGACTATTGCCTGGAAAATCCCATGGACAGAGGATCCTGGTAGGCTATAGCCCATGGGGTCGCAAAGAGTCAGACACGACTGAGCGACTTCACTTATGTCTGGCCTTGACGAGTTCCTTAAACTCTGCCTCAGTGGCAGCACCTGTAAAATGAGCAACCACAGCACAGTGCTTATGAGGTGTCATTATCCCCATGACCGCTGAAGGGCACAGTCCTGTCTGCAGGGAGCTGCAGCTCCCAGGCTTCAGTTGCTTAGTCCCAGGGTGTGTGTATGTGTGCTAAGCCCCTTCAGTCCTGCCCAACTCTTTGTGATGTTATGGACTGCAGTCCTCCAGGCTTTTCTGTCCATGGGATTCTCCAGGCAAGAATACTGGAGTGGGTAGACATCCCCTTCCCCAAGGGATCTTCCTGACCCAGGGACTGAACCTAGTTCTCGGCATTGGCAGGCAGATTCTTTACTGTGTGAGCCACCATGGAAGACTTGTAGCAGAAATATATACAAATCCTGAATCTGTTTCAGGGCTCCTGGCGCCTTCATTCCTTGGCGGATCAGAGGGGGAGCAGAATCAGGCAAACGGACATCTAACAAGCAGATCACAGGGGCGGTCTTACACACCCAGAGGCAGCTCCCTGCCGAAGCAAGCTTGGTTTTACAAAGCTGCCTCTTCAATGGGAATTTTGAACGGCCCACCAGGGAGCCCCAAATGGGAACTCTGATTGGATGTCAAATCACAAGGTGGCTGCCTGGCTCTCCTGGAAAATTAGACCATGTTCTGTCCCATTAGGTTTCCTATGGCTTGGGCGGCTCATTGCACTGTATAAGTGGCTCCATCTGCAAGCTGCCCGCCCCTGGAGAGAGATCGGGCCTGGCAGTCACCATCCGTGAATGAGCTGCCTCATCAGCCAAAGGTAAATATTTTCCAGAAGCAAGATGATTCTAGAGAGATCAGGAAAGGCAGCCAAGTCTGCCCGAAGGTCCTCCACAGCCTTTTTCTGAGTCTTTTTCAAGTTTTCCTGTCCCTTTTCTCTGCTCTCAATTAAAAACAGCAAAGGAGACACAGATGTTAAAAGAATAGACTTTTGGGCTCAATGGGGGAAGGAGAGGGTAGGATGATTTGTGAGAACAGCATTGAAACATATACATTACCATATGTAAACTAGATAACCAGTGTGAGTTTGATGCATGATGCAGGGCACCCAAAGCTGGTGCTCTGTGACAAATTGGAGGGATGAGGTGGGGAGGGAGATGAGAGGGTGTTCGGGGTGGAGGGGACACGCACCTATGGCTGATTCATGTTGATGTATAGGAAAAGCAATCACAATATTGTAAAGTAATTATTCCCCAATTTAAAAAAATAAATAAGTAAAAAAGAAACTTTAAAAAAAGGTCATTTGAATTATAAAGGAAAATAAAAGCCTACAGGGACTTCCCTGGTGGTCCAGGGAAGACTGACTAGACTCCCAGTGCAGGGACATGGGTTTGATCCCTAGTTGGGAAACTAAGATCCCATATGCCTGCACAGCATGGCCAATAAATAAATAAAATTTAAAAAGCAGAGATTTTCAGAATGGATTTTTTTAAAAGTCTAGTGCTTCCTTCATCTAATCTTGACTAGGGCACTTCCCTCAAGGGTATCAGAGTTTTTACACATGATCTTTACCTGAGGGGTAAAACCTACAGCAGACTGACTGACCAAAAGTGTCTGCAAAGATACATTCACATTATTTGCTTTGTGTGTTTTTTTTAACTTTATTGAAGTGTAGTTGATTTACAATGTTGCATTAATTTCTGCTGTACAGCAAAGTGACTCAGCTATACATATATATATATGTATATTTGTATTTTTCCATTATTTGTCACAGGATATTGAACATAGTTCTCTGTGCTCTACAGTAGGACCTTGTTGTTTATACACTTTATATCATAGTCTGCATCTGTTAACCCCCAAATCCCAATACATCCCTTCCTCCCCTCCCCTCCCTCTTAGCAACCACTACCGCGATTCCCTGGTGACTCAGCGATAAAGAATCTGCCTGCAACATAGGAGACATAAGAGATGCGGGTATGACCCCTGGGTCAGGAAGATGCCCAGAAGAAGGGCATGGCAACCCACTCCAGTATTCTTGCCTGGGAAATCCCAGGGACCGAGGAACCTGGCGGGCTACAGTCCATGGGGTCGCAGAGTCACACAACTGAAATGACTGGGCACACATGCAGTCTAGTGTCTGTGTCTCATTCACATTACCTTAACGTGACCCTAACAGTCTTACTCTCCCAAGGTGAGGTCCACAGTCCCTCCCCTTGACCTTGGACCACAATTGCAGCCTCAATAGAAGTTACACCGAGTGACTGTGGAGGCTTCATCGTAGAAGACCCACTTCATCTTTCAAAGGAGCAAAAGTTCAACTGTGTTATCTGGATTCTTGATCTCCTAATAAATTTGAATAAAAATTAATTCCCCAAATGGACTCACAGACATAGAAAACAGATTTGTGGCTGCCAGTGCAGGGACAGGGGGAGGGGGAGGGTGGGAAAGGAGGAAAGGATTAGGAGTTTGGGGTCAGCAGATACAAACTATTATCTACAGAATGGAGAAATAACAAGATCATTCTGTATAGTACAGGGGACAATATTCAATATCCTGTGATAAAATATCATGAAAAAGGATAAAAAATATTAGAGGTATTGGCAGAACCTTCAAAAATTTGTCATGCCCCATTCTTGCCACAGAAACAGCCAGGATTCTATTACTGGCTGACGAACAGCAGTTTCTCTCTGGATTTGCTTAGCCAGGTCTATTTTTACAGTCCACCTTAAGAAACCACACATCCTCAAGGGGGTTCCCAAAACCTTCTGAATCAAATATTTTAGAGTTGGTTTTCCCCTTCTTTTACATTTAGCTGTCTTCTGTCTGCTCTCTGGGATGAATTATTTTGTATTTCTATATTTTTGAGTGTGTGCTAGGAAATGACATAGCATATAAGTCCTGTTATGTGGCCATCACAGCAGCAAGTTGACTGAGATGCTTGCCAGTGGTCCTGTGCTGAGGTAACACATGGATGTGGTTGTCTTGTTTTGAGCATCTTAGAAGTGGGGCTGATTAGTCTGCAGTAACCAGACAGTGTAAACCAAAGTGTGCTGCTCATTTTAATTTATGCAAAAGCTTAAAGGATCAAATTTCCCCAAGTTTATACTGGAAACCAACAGCCATAGAGCAGCGGACTCTCATGGGGTGACAGTCTCAAACAAAAATGGCCAAAGGGACATCAGGAAACAGACCTGCAAGATTTTGTGTACTGAGAATTCATCAAAGACAAGTTTCAAAGATAAGAACCTATTTGTTGTCCTAATAAATAGAAATTGACCGCATTACCTAATGTGACACTTTATTGTTCTTGATCACTGTGAAGATCTATATTTGCAGGCTCATTGGGAATTTGGAAGGTGAAGGTGTCTATCCCTATCAAGAAAGCCAGGATATGACACATCTGGTATCCACTCCACTCCTCCACTCAATGCAGACACTGCAAATCAATCATAGCACCCAGTATCCACTCCACCCCTGCATTCAAGGCAGACATTGCTAATCAACCCCAGTACAGGACCACACTCTACATCAGGGGACAGATTTGTCTTCAGAAGTCTTCTCACCACAATGCTTCTGAGTGCAACCAATTAGCCTAATGAAACAAAAACCTGTTTTTCATCCTCAAATCAGATCAGACTTTAATGACTGCAATGGGGAGGAAAAATTGGAAATGTGGCTAAATATCCAACCTGGAGTATTATTCAACAGTTTTAAATGTATGAAGAAGAACTACTCCACTGACTCGGAAAGTTAGCCAGGATATCCTGGAGTACACAAACCAATACAGACAGCACACACGACACACACAAGGAGACTCATCCAAGTCTAAAGACAAACAAGCAGGTGCCAGTCTCTCTCCTTTCGCTGCAAGCCCTGGCCTGTGTCACAAAGTGGGAAGTGGGTCGGGGAAGAATTCACACACACGCAGCCAGACATCAGATGTGTCTAATTAGCTGCCTAAGAGCCGGAAAGTGATATTTGGAGGATGCTGCAGGGAGTAAGCCAATACACATTTAAACAGAAGCCTTTGGAGGGGATGTCTGGAGACAGATAAAAGACTGAGCTGTCATCACTGGTCTTAATTGGCAGATCACAGTTCTGACAAATGTGCTGAAGATAACCATTCAGTGCACCGGTCCTGTGGGGGGTGGGGAGGGTGACTTCATTAACTATGGATCCCAAGATTCTCTCGACAATGGACCACTTTCAATCAGAAAGATGATTGCTCCTCCTTGGTTACTGGCCTCCTTCTCTTGTAACTTTCTGCCACTCTATTTAAAAAAAAAAACAAACTTGGATTGATTTCCATCTTGACAGCTGTCTTTGGAGTTCTCTTTTTAGGCTGACCCTTTTTCGCAGAAAAAGAGGTTTCTCTTTTCATTTCTACCCTTTCAATGTGATCTGCTTAAAGTACTGTGTTGCTTCATCCAAGGTGAGCTCAGAAACAAAACCATCCCTCCACTTTTGGGCCATTGTGGAGTATTTTCAAATTTTCAAGGATCCAGTCCCCATCTACACTGGGGTAAAGAGTTATTTATCCAAACTTTCCAGTCCCCATCAATCAATGAGGGCAAATTACTGCTATATTCACTTTAAAAGGAATCAAAATAAAAGTCCAGAATGCCCATGTTATTATGTCTGAATTTCCACTCAGTGTTTATTACCTGATCAATATTAACTCAAACTAAGGAAATTTAAGACACTCCCCCCAAGAAATCTTGCCCCAAAAAGGAAAAAATAAATTCAGGTCCTAGTAGAAAAAAATATATATGGATTTTACAGAGAAAGATAAATCATGTGGAGTTAAGAGTTACTTATTTTAGCTAAATACTTTTCCAGAATTCTCTCTCAGAAGGCAAGAGAACAGATTAAATAAGAAAGAATATGTACCATAAATCAGAGTAATTACATTATTTCACTACCTTGTTGGCTTAGTTTTCTCCTGACGAGATGTTTAAATTAAGAGGAGATGCTTTTTCACATTTAAAACATTTTATAATACACTCAGCCACTTCTAAATCATAGTAAAATGTATATCATTCTATAAAGAATGATAGCAACTCAGGTTGAATTCTAAGCTCAACGGGCAGTCAGCAGTTCAGACCATTAGGACATAAATTATCGTTTGTGTGTGGATGAAGAGAAATCAGTTCTGGTGGAGAAGATAGTAAATCTGAATTAGAATAATGGCTTCTTGAGTCTGATTATAAGCAGGAGTCTCTTCTGAAATATACTCATCTTTCCACATATGGTAAGTTCCCCTCTACCAACAAGTATAAATTTGGGTGAAGAGGAAGATTAAACTTTATTACGTTCCAGATGAATCATTTCCAAGTCCTAAAACAGTGCATGTAATTAGATTGAATTCTCAGATATTTTCTAATCAACTTGGGGATATTTGTGAGAAAAATCAAGCTTTAAACAGCAGGGGATGCTAAGAAGTAGGTTTCAACTGGCATCCGGACCTGTCCATTAAGCTCTCAATTTTTATAACTATTTTCAAACATTATTCCTTTTGTTTTCTTGTTGTTAGAAAGCTAAATAGGCTCATATTATCATATTTTAAAATTCCATTTTTATTACCACTCTCTCCAAATCTTAACTCAAATGGATTGCCGTTGACATACAAGACAGGCAGATACATGACATTTTTACATTATCAGTCTAAAACCCATAGTTCCATCCATTTGCCGCAATTTTATACTCAAGATTCATGAAAGCAGTATTGGATAAAGTTTAATTAATGATTATTTATTAAATTAATTAATGCAAATGACATCACAATGCTTTGTAGACCTTTACCTCCAACCATCTGGTTGGCACCAAAAAAAAAAAAAATGAATTTCTTTTCTTTTCATTATCACAAAGGAATATACTTGGAGAATTAAGATTATTTCTTCAGTTTTTCTTCTTGGTCCAACATCTATTTTAAAAATATGGACTTTTGGCAGTTGGAACCAATTAAAAGAACTAATGTTTAACAGACATAGAAAACAAACTTATAGTTAACAAAGGGGGAAGGGGGGAGAGGGATAAATTGGGAGTTTGGGATTAACAGATACACACTACTACATATAAAATAGATTTTTTTAAAAAGACCTGCTGTATAGCACATGGAGCTATACTCAGTAGCTTGTAATAACCTATAATGGAAAAGAATATGGAAAACAATAGATATATACATGTGTATGACAGAATCACTTTGCTGTATATCTGAAACTAACACTGTAAGTCAACTATACTTAAAAACAAAGAATTCACATTTATTAATTGTAAGCTATGGATCAAATACTGTGCTGGGTATTCTATATACTTATTTAATGAACCTTTCCTCCGTACATATTAGATAGGTATGGAAGACATCTCTAAGCTTCCTTATGCACCTCTATCCTTTGGCTTACAACACGGTGATGGACTGCATCCTTATCCTCAGTCTCCATACCTGGAACTTCCCTGGTGATCCAGCGGCTAAGACTCCACACACCCAATGCAGGGGGCCCAGGTTTGATCCCTGGTTGGGGAAACAAGATCCCATGTGCAGTAACTAAAATGAACCTGCATGCTACAAGAACGACTGAAGATACCACATTATGCGACGTAAGATCCCGCACGCTGCAATGGAGATCCAAGATACCATGTGCCGCAACTAAGACCTAGGGCAGCCAAATAAATAAATGAATATTAAAAATTAAATTAAAAAAATGATCGAATAAGATATTTCTGAAAGAAAAGGCTAAATCTGAACTTTAATTATCTAGAAAGACAGTCTGCTGTGACTTATTCATTCCATGTTGCTAGAGGGAGTTGTTTTATGATTAACTCTCTTTTCCATTAAAACAAAAGTATTAGTTTGTGGAGGGATCATTAAGCTAGTCGTTTAATATGTTTGATGCACATAACAAATAAATGTGTTAGGTTCTATTCCCTTCAGTTAATCCATGAAAATATTACATTTGCTTAAGTTAATTAAGCTTGTTTAATTTTTGCTGCATTTTAATGAGTTCATTTATAAGAAAATAAACTTAAGAGGACAGTGTATATTTCCCGGATCAAAATAAGAAAAACAAAAGGGTTCCAAATTAGAATCCACAGACAACATTCAGAAAATTCTGTTTAAATTCAGCATCTTTTTATTTTTTAAGTGCCTGGTATTTCAACTGATTCCAAGGACTGTTGTTCGGTTGTTTTGTCCAACTCTTTGAGACCCCATGGACTGCAGCACAGAAGGCTTCCCTGTCCTTCAGTGTCTCCCAGAGTTCACTCAAACTCATGTCCATTGAGTCAGTGAAGCTATCTTACCATCTTATCCTCTGCTGCCTGCTTCTCCTTTTGCCCTCAATCTTTCCCAGCATCAGGGTCTTTTCCAGAGTTGGCTGTTCACATCAGATAGCCAAAGTAGGGTCCAGATTAGTGATTCACATGTCATATCTTCCAAAGCCATGAAATGCTGCTTCAAGTCACCACAGCCTATTCCTCCTTTTCCACTTTCAATAATGATTTATCAGCCTTTGGGTAGGAAAAACTATTCTAGGTGTTTCCTAATGCCCTTCTTCTCATGAAAGAGAGGAGGATCATAATCCCATGAAACCTAGATGCCTCCTGCCAGTGTCTACTAGGCTGTTGTTTAATCTCAGCTCAGCAGAGATCAAGACGATAGTAAAACTCCCTGATGGCATGTAATAATGCAATAAGCTCTACCTATGCTGCTGAGTCTGCTAAGTCGCTTCAGTTGCGTCCGACTCTGTGCGACCCCATAGACGGCAGCCCATCAGGCTCCGCCGTCTCTGGGATTCTCCAGGCAAGAACACTGGAGTGGGTTGCCATTTCGTTCTCCAATGCATGAAAGTGAAAAGTGAAAGGGAAGTCGCTCAGTCGTGTTTGACTCTTAGCGACTCCGTGGACTGAAGCCCACCAGGCTCCTCTGTCCATGGGATTTTCCAGGCAAGAGTACTGGAGTGGGTGCCATTGCCTTCTCTGAAGGTCTACCTATAATGCGTAGCATATCAGAAGGGCTTTATTTTTACAAAGCTCAAGCAGATCTTTGTCCATGAGTGTGTGTGTGCTCAGTCATGTCAGACTCTTTGTGACCCCATGGACTGTAGCCCACAAAACTCCTCTGTCCATGGAATTTTCCAGGAAAAGATACTGGAGTGGGTTGCCATTTCCTCTTCCAGGGGATTCTCCCAATCCCGGGATTGAATCGGCATCTCCTGCCTCCCCTTCATTGGCAGACGGATTGTTTACCACTGTGCTACCTGAGATGGAAGCCTAAAACAGTGATCCAAATTGTTTTCCAGCTCATTCTCCAACTGTGAATAGAGCAAGAAGAGATAAAAATTGCCTCTGCATTTATCCGCCTGACTCAGCCACTGGCCAGTCCCTACAGCTCAACCTCAGCCACGAGGCATGGTTGATTGTGATACTGTTGATTTGTTTAATCCGCAAGTATGTACTGAGCACCAACTATATGCAAGACACTTATCTAGGGTGATCCTTCAGAGAGGATGACTTCAATGATCAGGAAGTTTTTTTGTTTGTTTTTTTAGAGTGAAACAGATAACAATCAAATAAATATACAGCAGGTCAAATGGTAATTAATGCCAAAAAAAAAAAAAAAGGCAAAATAAAGCAGGATAAGGGAACAGAGAGTGAAAACAAGTTGATTTTTCTTAAATTTATTTTTCTGAAGTGCAATTGATTTACAATGTTGTGTTAGTTTCTGCTATACAGCAAAGCTATCAGGTTTTACATTTTTTTTTCATATTCTTTTCCACTATGGTTTATCACAAGATACTGAATATAGTTCACTGTGCTATACAGTAGGATCTTGCCGTTAATCCATTCTCTATATAACTGTTTGCATCTGCTAACCCTAAAATCTCAGTCCTTCCCTCCCTCAAAACAACCATAAGTCTGTTCTCTATGTCTGTGAGTTTGTTTCTGTTTCATAGACAAGGTCATTTGTGTTGTATTTTAGATTCTACATATAAGTTTATTATACAGTATTTGTCTTTCTCTTACCGAAATGGACTGGAATGGGTGAATTTAACTCAGATGACCATTATATCTACTACTGCAGGCAGGAATCCCTCAGAAGAAATGGAGTGCCCAACATGGTCAACAAAAGAGTCCAAAATGCAGTACTTGGATGCAATCTCAAAAATGACAGAATGATCTCTGTTTGTTTCCAAGGCAAACCATTCAATATCACGGTAATCCAAGTCTATGCCCCAACCAGTAATGCTGAAGAAGCTGAAGTTGAACGGTTCTATGAAGACCTACAAGACCTTTTAGAACTAACACCCAAAAAAGATGTCCTTTTCATTATAGGGGACTGGAATGCAAAAGTAGGAAGTCAAGAAACACCTGGAGTAACAGGCAAATTTGGCCTTGGAATACAGAATGAAGCAGGGCAAAGACTAATAGAGTTTTGCCAAGAGAACACGCTGGTCATAGCAAACACCCTCTTCCAACAACACAAGAGAAGGCTCTATACATGGACATCACCAGATGGTCAACACCGAAATCAGACTGACTATATTCTTTGCAACCAAAGATGGAGAAGCTCTATACAGTCAGCAAAAACAAGACCGGGAGCTGACTGTGGCTCAGACCATGAACTCCTTATTGCCAAATTCAGACTTAAATTGAAGAAAGTAGGGAAAACCACTAGACCATTCAGGTATGACCTAAATCAAATCCCTTATGATTATACAGTGGAAGTGAGAAATAGATTTAAGGGCCTAGATCTGATAGATAGAGTGTCTGATGAACTATGGAATGAGGTTCGTGACATTGTACAGGAGACAGGGATCAAGACCATTCCCATGGAAAAGAAATGCAAAAAAGCACAATGGCTGTCTGGGGAGGCCTTACAAATAGCTGTGAAAAGAAGAGAAGCAAAAAGCAAAGGAGAAAAGGAAAGATATAAACATCTGAATGGAGAGTTCCAAAGAATAGCAAGAAGAGATAAGAAAGACTTCTTCAGCGATCAATGCAAAGAAATAGAGGAAAACAACAGAATGGGAAAGACTAGGGATCTCTTCAAGAAAATCAGAGATACCAAAGGAATATTTCATGCAAAGATGGGCTTGATAAAGGACAGAAATGGTATGGACCTAACAGAAGCAGAAGATATTAAGAAGAGGTGGCAAGAATACACAGAACTGTACAAAAAAGATCTTCACGACCCAGATAATCATGATGGTCTGATCACTGACCTAGAGCCAGACATCCTGGAATGTGAAGTCAAGTGGGCATTAGAAAGCATCAGTACGAACAAAACTAGTGGAGGTGATGGAATTCCAGTTGAGCTGTTTGAAATCCTGAAAGATGATGCTGTGAAAGTGCTGCACTCAATATGCCAGCAAATTTGGAAAATTCAGCAGTGGCCACAGGACTGGAAAAGGTCAGTTTGCATTCCAATCCCAAAGAAAGGCAATGCCAAAGAATGCTCCAACTACTGCACAATTGTACTCATCTCACACGCTAGTAAAGTAATGCTCAAAATTCTCCAAGCCAGGCTTCAGCAATATGTGAACTGTGAACTTCCTGATGTTCAAGCTGGTTTTAGAAAACGCAGAGGAAGCAGAGATCAAATTGCCAACATCTGCTGGATCATGGAAAAAGCAAGAGAGTTCCAGAAAAGCATCTATTTCTGCTTTATTGACTATGCCAAAGCCTTTGACTGTGTGGATCACAATAAACTGTGGAAAATTCTGAAAGAGATGGGAACACCAGATCACCTGACCTGCCTCTTGAGAAATTTGTATGCAGGTCAGGAAGTAACAGTTAGAACTGGACATGGAACAACAGACTGGTTCCAAATAGGAAAAGGAGTTCATCAAGGCTGTATATTATCACCCTGCTTATTTAACTTATATGCAGAGTACATCATGAGACATGCTGGGCTGGAAGAAACACAAGCTGGAATCAAGATTGCCAGGAGAAATATCAATAACCTCAGATATGCAGATGACACCACCCTTATGGCAGAAAGTGAAGAGGAACTAAAAAGCCTCTTGATGAAAGTGAAAGTGGAGAGTGAAAAAGGTGGCTTAAAACTCAACATTCAGAAAACGAAGATCATGGCATCCGGTCCCATCACTTCATGGGAAATAGATGGGGAAACAGTGGAAACAGTGTCAGACTTTATTTTTTTGGGCTCCGAAATCACTGAAGATGGTGACTGCAGCCATGAAATTAAAAGACGCTTACTCCTTGGAAGGAAAGTTATGACCAACCTAGAGAGCATATTCAAAAGCAGAGACATTACTTTGCCAACAAAGGTTCTTCTAGTCAAAGCTATGGTTTTTCCTGTGGTCATGTATGGATGTGAGAGTTGGACTGTGAAGAAGGCTGAGTGCCGAAGAATTGATGCTTTTGAACTGTGGTGTTGGAGAAGACTCTTGAGAGTCCCTTGGACTGCAAGGAGATCCAACCAGTCCATTCTGAAGGAGATCAGCCCTTGGATTTCTTTGGAAGGAATGATGCTAAAGCTGAAACTCCAGTACTTTGGCCACCTCACGCGAAGAGTTGACTTATTGGAAAAGACTCTGATACTGGGAGGGATTGGGGGCAGGAGGAGAAGGGGACGACAGAGGATGAGATGGCTGGGTGGCATCACTGACTCGATGGACATGAGTCTGAGTGAGCTCCGGGAGTTGGTGATGGACAGGGAGGCCTGGCGTGCTGCGATTCATGGGGTCGCAAAGAGTCAGACACGACTGAGCAACTGATCTGATCTGATCTGATCTGACTTACTTCACTTAGTATGATAATCTCAAGGTCCATCCATGTTGCTGCAAATGGCATGATTCCATTGTTTTTTATGACTAAGAGTTATTATTTTCAATTGGGTATTTCAGGAGAGCTTTAACTGAAAAGGTGACAACCAAGGATGAGTACGATGAGAACTGATAATAACCGTAGGGGTCCTTTGTCGGTGTTATATTCACCACATGGCATGCATCAACAAACTTACAATCCTGCAAAGTAGATTCTGTTATTACCTCCTGTTTTAAGGCAAATGCAAAAGTTGCATTGTCTTCTGCACAAGGTCACCTCCATTAGTAACTGGTTGTCGTGTTGCCGAAGCATTTTATTTTTGAATCATGGATTAAAAGGAGCAGCACATTTACTGGGCTCCAGGATATGAAGTGATGGCAACCTGACTCTGACTTTCTTGTTGATTGTTCTGGAGTGGGCTGAGTTGAACTGGCCATCATCACTGATTGATATATTTCTAGATAGCAGGTGGACCCATCATAGCATCATGCATTCCTTCATAGAGGCAATGACTTATCTGATCAACATGTGAAATATGTACTAGCTGCCTTACTCTAAGTATCTTTATCAATGTCGATTTTATCAATACTGCCTAGAAGTGCTGGGGCATTATGCCATCATACGTTACTGACCAGGGTTCTTGGCCTTCCCCAATCAATAGGAATTGACTAGAGGCCAGACAGAAATTCAGCCAAAGCTTTACTGGGAGTCCCTGCTACACAGGGGGAGCCAGAACAAGTAACAGGTTCCATTGCTTGCTCACTCCCTGAGGGTGGACTAGCTTGTTCCTTACACTGGGTGAGGGTAGGGGTGTGTCCAGAGGAGAGCGTGGCAACCCATTCCAGTATTCTTGTCTGGAAAATCCCCATGGACAGAGAAGCCTGGCAGGCTGCAGTCCATGGGGTTGCAAAGAGTCGGACACGACTGAGCAACTAAGCACTGAACAGCACAGGGGTATGCCCATGGGTCTGGCCAGAGGGATGGCTTAGGTGGTTTGCCGTCCCCTTAGGTGGTGTTGAGGACAGGGGGCATGCTCTCTACCATGCTTTTGCTCCAGGCTCTTCAAAATAGCAGTAGTGTTTTTGGTTTTGGGGGGGTAGGGTTTGGTCTCTTTGTATATTTCATCCATAATTTCCCCCAACTGCACATCCACACAGTTATTTTTAGTCTCATACCGTTTCTTTGTATTTTGTTGCTGGAGGAAAAGAGTGTCCAGCTACAAGCAAAAGGTCCCAGGTCCCAGCCTATCACAACCCCTTGCTGTAAATACTAGATGAATGACCATTTTAAATCTGACATACTTCCTGGGCAATTGCTGGTAACTGGGAAGGAATCAGGATACATGGATGTGTAAGGTTTGAGCAGCAGTGTTTTCTTCTTCCTCTATGCTTTAGAGAGTGCTTGCTTAGTCGCTCAGTCCTATCCTACTCTTTGCGACCCTTTGGATTGTAGCCTACCAGGCTCCTCTGTCCATGGAATTTGGGGGGCACAAATACTGGAGTATTTCCTCCTCCAGGGGATCTTCCCAACTAGGGATGGAACACCTGTCTCCCATGTCTCCTGCATTGTAGGCAGATTCTTTACCTCTATGCTTTAGTGTCTGGTGGCTAATCACATTAGAAAACTGGCTGGGAAAGAGGTATGTGTTAGATTGGGAATGGTGAAAACAAATTGCAGAAATCTAGGAAGGAGTCATAAGCAATTTAATTAATTAGACCCATTCAATTCATTAGGAAATTGTCTGAATGAAAGCTTAACCTAGATAAGGACAATTAAACCCAACCCATGACAATGAAGAAAACAGGATGCTAAAGGAGGAACACAGTTCTGAAATTTCTATAAGAGGAGAAATGGCTGAAATATATAATTGAAGATATTTTAAGACATCAATAAGTTTCTATCTCAAGGCTCCCTGTGCCATTCTGTCTGCCTGGAATGTTCCCACTCCAAATTTTCCATTCCTCACTTCCCTGGTGGCTCAGTGGTAAAGAATCCATGCGCAATGCAGGAGACTTGGATTCGATCCCTGGGTTGGAAAGATCCCCTGGAGAAGGAAATGGCAACCCACTCCAGTATTCTTGCCTGGGAAATCCCATAGACAGAGAAGGGGGGTCCATGGGGTCGCAAAAGAGTCAGACACAACTTGAGCGACTAAACGACTTATAATTCAAATTGCCACTCAAATGTTACCACTCTCAGAGGTACTTTCCCGATCCCTCCTCCCAAAGTCACAACTCCCACCTCAATTATATCTTCTGATTGTATTTGCATCAAATTAACCTTTGCTTAATTATTCATTTATTCATTCACCTATGTGCTTTTTGTCTTTGCTGCTAGAATGTAAGCTCCAAGAAATTAAGAATCTAGTCTACCCACATGGGCTGCTCTTTTCCTAATGCCTAGAAAAGCACTTGTACATAGGAGTTACCCAATAAATGAATGCCTCATTACTTTATAAGTGAACAAGTTGAAGAAAAGGAATGTTAAATATCTGTCTAAGGTCATGTTGTAATTGTTGTTGTTTAGCTGTTTGTTTAGTTGTTAAGTCATGTCTGACTCTTTGTGACCCCATGGAATATAGCTCCCCAGGTGCCCCTGTCCATGAGATTTTTCAGGCAAGAATACTAGAGTGCTTTGCCATTTCTTCTCCAGGGGATCTTCCCAACCCAGGGATCAAACCTGCATCTCCTGCATTGCAGGCAGATTTTTTACCACGGCACCACTTGGGAAATTCCATGTTATAATAGGGAAGAACAAATTTGACTCCGTAGTAGATCTATTTCTTTTACTTTACCTTTGTATTTTATTGCTTTTGCTATAAGAATGTTGCCTAGAGCCTGAAATACACAGGATCCTCAAGGCTCTGACCTTAAAGGTATAGCACTTTTCCATTCATACAGGGATAAAAAGTTGCAGAATGGAGAATAATATTACTGTTGGAGGTTTACAGGAGCATCATCACCTGACCTACATAGACAACTGCAAGAACAAAGGATTCCTACACCAAGAAGTTGCAGCAACCAACCATGCCCCTCCTTTATCCTGCCTTTAAAATGCTTTGCTAAAACCCTTCAGGGAATTTGGGGTTTGGGGGGCATAGAACTACCACTTGTCTCTTTGCATGGCCCTACAATAATATTTCTCTGCTCCAAACTCCAATGTTTTGGTAGTATTTGGTAACACTGTTGATACCCTGAAGCAGAGTTCGGTCTCAAATGTTAAGACCCTTAACTATTGGTGGATTCAGCTTTCCAGACTCCTGGTGAAAAAATTCCTAATACATGGATGTTTCATGGTGGATATTAAACTGAACACTGATGCCTTGGAGATACGTGATTTGTTGTTGTTGTTGTTGTTGCTTTCTTTTGTTTGCACAATCAAGTCTTGTCACCCAGGAAAGTTGAGCATGGAAACTTTTCTGAAACACACACATTTCACCTCCAGAAGGAAATCAGATGTTTTTCTTCCACAGATGACATGAGCAATTTAGAAAATAATTTGCAGCATGAAGGCATTTCACAGTAATGCCAATAAGATTGAACAAATCTCATTAATATAAGATATACTTACTTGGAAATTACCCCAATTCTATTTCACAATGAAACTATTGTAATTAAGTCACAGTGTGTCTCTGTTATTTAGGAAAATAAGCAATTACACTCTGCATCCTTGAGACCTACTGCTAATTGGGTTTCATTGAGCTTATACTTCTGCAGTGCTGTCTGGAACTAAATCTGATCATCTGATGTCCAGGACCCAGCTCAGGGCAATGGACTGCCTCATACAAAAGCTTTGTTAGTGCCTCAGCAACCCTGCCTGATCAACTGAAGATCACACAGCAAGCTGACTGCTGGCCTAGACTCACAGTGTCTTTGATTATGAAACACACAAGGATATTCATTCAGCAGACAGTGACTGAGGACATTCCAGGCCTGTGAGAAACATGGGCCATACTGTGGAGCTTGCTACATAAGCAAATTACAAAGAGCTGAAAAATATCTATTTCTGCTTATTGACTATGCCAAAGCCTTTGACTGTGTAGATCACAATCAACTGTGGAAAATTCTGAAAGAGATGGGAACACCAGACCACCTGACCTGCCTCTTGAGAAATTTGTATGCAGGTCAGGAAGCAACAGTTAGAACTGGACATGGAACAACAGACTGGTTCCAAATAGGAAAAGGAGTATGTCAAGGCTGTATATTGTCACCCTGCTTATTTAACTTATATGCAGAGTACATCATGAGACATGCTGGGCTGGAAGAAGCACAAGCTGCAATCAAGATTGCCAGGAGAACTATCAATAACCTCAGATATGCAGATGACACCACCCTTATGGCAGAAAGTGAAGAGGAACTAAAAAGCCTCTTGATGAAGGTGAAAGAGGAGAGTGAAAAAGTTGGCTTAAAACTCAACATTCAGAAAACGAAGATCATGGCATCTGGTCCCATCACTTCATGGGAAATAGATGGGGAAACAGTGGAAACAGTGTCAGACTTTATTTTTTTGGGCTCCGAAATCACTGCAAATGGTGACTGCAGCCATGAAATTAAAAGACGCTTACCCCTTGAAAGAAAAGTTATGACCAACCTAGATAGCATATTCAAAAGCAGAGACATTACTCTGCCAACAAAGGTTCGTCTAGTCAAGGCTATGGTTTTTCCTGTGGTCATGTATGGATGTGAGAGTTGGACTGTGAAGAAGGCTGAGTGCCGAAGAATTGATGCCTTTGAACTGTGGTGTTGGAGAAGACTCTTGAGAGTCCCTTGGTCTGCAAGGAGATCCAACCAGTCCATTCTGAAGGAGATCAGCCCTGGGATGTCTTTGGAAGGAATGATGGATGCTAAAGCTGAAACTCCAGTACTTTGGCCACCTCATGCGAAGAGTTGACTCATTGGAAAAGACTCTGATGCTGGGAGGGATTGGGGGCAAGAGGAGAAGGGGACGACAGAGAATGAGATGGCTGTATGGCATCACTGACTCGATGGATGTGAGTCTGAGTGAACTCCGGGAGTTGGTGATGGACGGGGAGGCCTGGCGTGCTGAGATTCATGGGGTCTCAAAGAGTTGGACACGACTGAGCGACTGAACTGAACTGAACTCAGAGAGTTAACTTAGGCAGGGAGTCTAGGGCACTTAAAGGAGGAGGTGAACATTCTAGCTCATGCTTTCCTTAAGCCTTGTGCAACAATGTATCTTACCTGAAAACTGGCTTTTCTTTAGGTCCAGAGCTGATAATTACACAGCCAGTGTCTTGCTCATGGAAATGCTTTTCTTGGGCTATATGTTACTGATTAAAATTGTAACAAATCTTGTCTGGGAACCTGTTTCTCAGGACTTGTACCCCTGATTGCACAGCAATAGTATATCTTGCCCAGAGACATTGCCCAGACATTGCCTGGAACCCATTCTCCCTGGCTAATCTTGTGCTGAAGTTATCTCAGGAAGTATGCCTTGGGAAATGGTCAGGTGAAACTCTTACAACCTTGAGGTATTGTTTTTACCTATTCTCAGCAGCCAGTTCAGAAGCATATAATGCCCTGCTTAAGCTAGTGAGGGTGGGTAATCTTTCTGCCCCTTTCTGATGTCTATGTCAGAAGCTTTCTCTGTCCCTTTACACTTTAAGAACACTTTGCTATACAATCTGAGTAACAGATCCATCTTTGGTCCTAGAGTTAAATTTTCTCCTTCAGAGACCGTGAAGACCAGCACTGTTCACTCTATGCATAAGCTATCAGAACCTTCAAATCAATTTAAAGATGCACCAGTATCACAAAATAGGTTATTTGAGGGCTGAAAAGAAGAATTTCACTCCAGTATTCAAGGCATGCTTGCCCTTTGTGTGCCCTATCTGTAATTACTGAAAAAGAAAAGTTTTGATTTATTCTGAGTATGTACTAACCTGGTTGAATGAAAACTTAGAGCTTCTGGGGTCTCACCTTTCCCCTACAAGGAAATACAAGAAAACCCTCAGAACGCCGAACAAAAGAAGATCCTAGTATTATCTCAACGCTTTGATCCGTGTGAATTTATTATGTGAGTTAACGAATTGCCCCTGTGCATTAAGCCAGTTTCAACTGAGTTTCTCTCATTTGCAGTCTTAAATAATATATTAATAAAGCTAGAGAATAATGTAAGGTATGCATAAATTGTTTCTAAAATATGTTGTATGTGGAGTAAAGGATAAAGTGTTGAAGAGAAGGTAGAGATCAATGTGGGTGTATCAGTTAGCTGTGGCTAAATAACAAATAACTCTAGCAATCTGACATAAATAAGCATCTAAGATCATGCTCCCTGGTCTTCATATTAGCTATAGCAGCTCTTCAGACTACAGATCTGTGCATCTGTGGGTCAGCTAAAGAAGCACATATATGTTGACCTGGTTTTTTCACTCTTAGAAATACTCAGGTGTATCCAAGGTAACAGGGACAACAATATTCATGTAAAGAACAACCCCACTGCCAAGCTCTCTGGATGTATCTAGTCCCCAAACAAGGAGCCTGTTAGTGTGACTCTCATTTCCTTTGGCTTGACATTAGCTGTTAGAACACTTTCAAATGTGCTCCTTTTTCTAATCTCTTCTGTCCTTCTTTATAATCACGTGATTTTCAAATTCATTTATTCACAGGGCCTCACAATGAGCATTCATTACAATACTATTTAAAAATCAAGACTTTTTCTGCCTTTCTAACCCAATGCACTGGGTTTTTGCACTGAAAAGCTTTTAAAATTCTTATCACAGTATTGCAGGCAGTTTGTAAGTTATATTCTATTAAAACGATTCCACCTAAGGTTGTCACAATTCAGAGATTACAGCTTCTGCAGGATGTTTTTTTAGGAATATATTCATATACTCACTTTGTCAGACACATCCCATGAGTCTGCATTTAACATTTCATCTGATAGCATAATTCAACAAAAAGGATAAAATAAGCAATATTTATTAATATTATGGAATAGATATTATGGGAATATTAGATAGGCACACATTGGCATCCCAAAGCAAACACGTTTCTGTGTTTCTAGCAGCACAAGCAAGGCCAACAAGGTAAAGGGGAGGAAGAGTGTTGAGGGGAAGAGGCATAAAATGTGAAAACCTGGACTTGCCTGGTGGTCCAGTGGTTAAGAATCCATCTGCCAGTGCAGAAGATGCAGGTTTGATTCCCTGGTCCGGGAAGATCTCACATACCACAGTACAACTAAGCCAGTGCTCCCCAACTACTGGGCCCACACTCTGGAGCCTGCGAGCCACAACTACTGAGCCCACACAGCACAACTACCAAAGCCTGCACACGCTAGGGCTTGTGCTCTGCAGCAAGAGAAGCCATGGCAGTGAAAAGCCAGGCCTAGAAAGGAGCCCTCACTCGCCGCATCTAGAGAAAGCCCTCTTGCAGCAACAAAGACCCAGGGCAATCAAAAATAGATAAGTAAATAAAAATTTTAAATATATATAGTTTAAAAAAATGTGAGCCCGTCTCCTAATTATATAACTCTGGTTATATATTTACTTTTTCTCATGCAATCTTTTTTATCTCTTCTAAAAGGAATGCAAAATTCATTCTCACAGAAGTAATAAACACCATCTGAGTTGTTCTCTGAGTTTGAAAACATTACTACTTGATAAAATAGTGTAAGAAATACATGCCCTATGATACAGATATCCACAGATATTATAGTTTTTATCCAGACAGAATTTTTTGAGGGTGTAGAGTTGGAAAATCACATTTGGACTTCTCAGGCCCAATATCTGGATCGGTAAGACCACAGTGGCCACCTGGCCACCTCTTGCAAGTATCTTGGTTCGTCCCCAGTACCTTCCCAACTAGAACCCCTCTGCTAATTTCTAATGATTCCCTGGTGACTCGTCAGTAAAGAATCCACCTGGTCAATGCAGAAGCAAGGATTTGATCCCTGGGTTGGGAAGATCCCCTGGAGAAGGAAATGGCAACCCATTCCGGCATTCTTGCCTGGGAAATCCCATGGACAGAGGATCCTGGAGGGCTATATGGTGTCGCAAATAGCTGGACACGACTTAGTGACTGAACTTAGCAACTGAACAACAAAAACGATCTTACTCCTTGAAAAAGATCTTCTAAAGCAGACAGACAAGACAGGAGAAGACAAGATTTGGTGGGATCAGCAAAGATACAGCCCTATGGAGCAGAAAAGGAAGCTCCAGCCAATCTCACACGCCACCATTCACTTGCCACTCACAAATCCGTTCATTAGACAAGTATTCGCCAGCACTTCTTTGTGCTTTACATCATACAGCTCAAATATTTTAAGGACTGAAGAAGAGAAAGAAAATTTCAAGACTCTTGTCACAACTACACAGCTTGGTTGTTGGAGCAGGAAAGCAGCCAGAGATTATGCATCAATGAAAATGTGCCACTGTATTCTAACACTTGATCTACAAAACAGATGAGGGACTGGATTTGGCCCCTGGCTGTAGTTTTCTGATTCCTGATCTAAGAAAAAGGAGAGTTTTGCACTTCTTACATAAAGACTCCTGAACAGAAAAGGTGGAGATGAATAAAATTTGTATACAGATGGTGAACCGTGTCCTTTGTCCCCAAAGTGGAAAGGAGGAAGTAAAACACAGAATTATAAATGAGAGTCCTGGAAACTGAGTCAGATCAACAATAGTTTACAAATGAGCACTATAGATTCTGAACTCCATTTGGTTTGAAATGCAATCTTCCTTATGGGAAACGACAACAAAAATTCTACAAGATCCACGGGGCTTATCAGAGTCTTGAAGGTGAGGCCCCTCCCACCCCGAGTCTCTCTACCCGCACCCCGCAAACTGCTTTTATCTCAATCTCAGGTGCCTCCGGGTGGTCCCATATTCCTGGCAAGGAACTAACGCTGTAACCTTGCCTTCCTCCGTAGGCCAACATCGGCTCTTGGGACCCCAGAGTTGTGGAGAAACTGGATTATCTAGGAGCGGTGGAGTGAGACCCCACAGTTGTAGGGATGGAGGTGATGAGATTTCTCTTCAACTTCCATGATGACAGGTTGACTGAACTAGGAGCAGGGCAGGGATCCCTCGTGTGAGGTGAAGTAAAGCGAGAAGTCAGGACACGCCTACCGCAGGACCGCAGTTTGACTGACCCGGGGACAGGGAGTTGAGAGACCATCCACAGAACCCTCCCCTTGACCACGTCCCCTCATCGACCCTGGGGCACCACCTTGAGATGCACGAGCAGGCAAACTGGCCCCAAAGCCCCAGGGCTCCAGAGAGGAGCCATTCATTCAGGGAGGAGGACACGCCCCTGCACCGGCGCCCCTGGGCGAACAACCAGCTCGCCAGAACCCCCGCACAAACTCCAGGTTCAGGTTCCCTCCTCCCAGAAGCACCTGGAGGCCGGATGCTTCCTGAGCCGCCAGTATCAGCGCCACAGCCGCCCGCCCTCGCCTTACCTCTGCTTCTGCTTCTCCCGCCGCCTCCCTGAACCCCAGGGCGTCACTAGCGGTCGAGTCACCGGCCGTGCTGCTTCTGCGATGTCCGCGCCCGACCCAGTCCGCCTCCCGTCGGAAGACCAATTCCCGTACACCCGGACCCCTAGAGCGGTTGCGGGTGACCCCCAGCTCCCAGGAGCCGCTAGACTTCGCGCGCTCTGGACCAGACCGCCCCAGACACGCCCAGACACGCCCAGGTCACGCTCCACCCAACCCACCCAGGCTCCGCCCCCACCCTGTCCTCCCAGGCTCCGCCCCCACTTCGCTTTGGTCCTGTCTCCAGTTCCATTCCACCAGCGACTCCCCATCCTCACCACTTTCGGACCCTACCCAACTACCGACCTCCCACCCACACTCCCCACCTCCAGTCCCCGTTCCATCTCCGGAAACGGCTGTTCGCCACCCCTGTCCCTGTCCTTTACCTCCGCCCGGCCCCGCTGCCCAGGCCCTCCGTACCCACCTGGTAGGGAGGTGAGTACCAAAGCGCAATGTGACTTAACACCCAGATTCTTCCAGGAGAAGATAACCATGCCCTGGAGGACGCCTGGGTGGATGCACTCCTCCTACTGAGAAATTTCATGTGGCCACGCCCTTTTTTCAAGCTCTGAGTCGCAGCCCTAGAGAGCTCTGCCCACATGGTAAGGTGCAGAGCCCTGTGGGGCTCCTGGGTACTGGAGCCTTTCTGTGTCGCCAATTTCTTTGATTATAGGAAATAGCCTTCATTTAGCCTCCATGACCTTGCCTGAGTGCCAATGGGCAGATTTAAGCAGTTGTTAATTAGGGAAGGGAGGGGATGCAAGACCAGGAGAAAGAGTCAAGAGCAGCCTTAGGGCAAACAAAGTCCTGTTTCCCTGTGAATGGATACACACAACAATATCTTCGAGTTTATTTTGCAGACACTGAAACCCCTTCCTGGAGAAAGAAATGCCAACCCACTCCAGTATTCTTGCCTAGAGAATCCTGTGGACAGAGGAGCCTGGTGGGCTGCCATCTATGGGGTCGCAGAGTCGGACATGACTGAAGCAACTTAGCAGCAGCAGCAGCAGCCGAAACCCGTTTCAGATGGGAGAAGCTAAGCGTTAATGATGTGCTACCCACAAGCATGTAGACCCCAGACAGTTGGTCCTGAAGGTTGATGATGCTGACTCTCACTTCGTCACCAACTCATCAAAAGAGGGTCCATGAGCTGATCACACCCTCTTTGAATAATTACTATAAAACTTGTCACTATCTTCCCCAAGTTGGGAGGCATGGATTTAACAGCATTATCCCTCTGTGTCCCCCTTCACCTGGCAAAATAATAAAACTATCCTTTTCTACTTCATCCAAAACTCTGTCTCCAAGATTTAATCCCATACCTATGTACAGAGAAGCTGAGCATTCTGCATCACAGATACGCAGGGACTCAGACCTGGAGCTGACCCTTGCACCTTCCCGTGGCCCTGAATGCTGGGTGGTCAGCACTCCCTAGCCCCCAACTTTTCGGTGACACCCTGGGAGCAGGAAAAGTGGTAAGATTAAAAGCCCTATGTGGTTTAATATAGAAAAATTTATAGTTACAGGTTTTTTTCTGATTTTGCTTTATTATTACTATTATCATTATTGAGGCAAAACTTATAGAGCATTATTATTAGTTGCAAGTGTACAACACAATAATTTGGTATTTTGTATGTAATGCATAATGATCACTGCTGTGTCTAGTTGACATGTCTCCATGCAGAGTTTCAATTGTGTGTGTGATAAGAACTTTCAAGATTTACTCTCTTAGAGTTGCATTTTTATTTTATATTTTATTTTATTTTTTGGCCTTGCCCCATGACTTGCAGTATTTTAGCTCTCCATCCAGGCATTGAACCCAGGCCCTGAGCAGTGATAACTTGGAGTCCTAACCACCAGACTGCCAGGGAATTCCCTATAGTTGCATTTTTAAAAAGGAAAGATCAGATCAGATCAGATCAGTCGCTCAGTCGTGTCTGACTCTTTGCAACCCCATGAATCGCGGCACGCCAGGCCTCCCCGTCCATCACCAACTCCCAGAGTTCACTCAGACTCACGTCCATCGAGTCAGTGATGCCATCCAGCCATCTCATCCTCTGTTGTCCCCTTCTCCTCTTGCCCCCAATCCCTCCCAGCATCAGAGTCTTTTCCAATGAGTCAACTCTTCGCATGAGGTGGCCAAAGTACTGGAGTTTCAGCTTTAGCATCCATCATTCCTTCCAAAGACATCCCAGGGCTGATCTCCTTCAGAATGGACTGGTTGGATCTCCATGCAGTCCAAGGGACTCTCAAGAGTTTTCTCCAACACCACAGTTCAAAGGCATCAATTCTTCGGCACTCAGCTTTCTTCACAGTCCAACTCTCACATCCATACATGACCACAGGAAAAACCATAGCCTTGACTAGACGAACCTCTGTTGGCAAAATAATGTCTCTGCTTTTGAATATGCTATCTAGGTTGTTCATAACTTTCCTTCCAAGGAGTAAGCGTCTTTTAATTTCATGGCTGCAGTCACCATCTGCAGTGAAAAACAAGGTGCAAAAAATAGGGACTCCATGTCACATCTGTACAGATATGTCACAGCAAAAACCTTGAATAGTGGTTCCTCAGGAAGAGAACAGGGATGTAGGGACAGGAGAAAACTTGGTTGGTTAATTCATGCTCTTTCTGTACTGTTTGGTTTATTTTCTTAATATGCTGGTATTGTCTATTCAAAAAAAAAATGGTAAAAAGCAAACAAAAAGCATAAGTCGCTGCTGCCCTGACCTTGTAGTAGTGATGTCTGTGCGGTTAGGCTCCCCTCCCTACCCCAGCCCCACACCCCACCCCCGTGTCTTTTCTCTCGGGTTTTCCCTGTGCTGCTCTATCTTAGAACAATGTTTCAGGTGGAATTCCCTTGCTCAACATCATGGTGATTACAGAATACTGAGTAGAGTTCCCTGTGCTATGCAGAGAGCTGCCTCTTAAAAAGAATACAGTATGGGGGACTTCCCTGGTGGCCCAGTGGTTAAGAATTTGCCTTCCAGTGCAAGGGACACAGATTCAACCCCTGGTCTGGGAGGATCCCACATGATGCAGAGCAACAGAGCCCACGTGCTGTAGCTACTAAAGCCTGTACGTCTAGAGCTTATGTTCCACAACGTAAGGGAAGCCACCGAAATGAGAAGCCCTGCAGCCATTAAATAAATAAAGTGAAAGTGTTAGTCACTCAGTCATGTCCGACTCATTGAGACCCTATGGGCTGTAGCCCACCAGGCTCCTCTGTCCGTGGGATTCTCCAGGCAAAAATACTGGAGTAGGTTGCCATTCCCTTCTCCAGTGAATCTTCCCAACCCAGGGATCGAATCCTAGTCTCCCATACTGCAAGAAGATTCTTTACCATCTGAGCCACCAGGGAAGCTTATTTTTTAAATAAGATTTTTTTTTTAATGTTTTTTAAAAAGAAAAAAATCCACCTTCCAATGCAGGGGACATAGGTTCCATCCCTGTTCATGGAACTAAGATCTCACAGACTGCAGGGCAACTAAGCCCTTGGGTCATAACTAGAGAAAGCCCACTCGCTACAATGAAGACCCATTGCAGCCAAAATTTAAAAAATAAAATGTATACAATATGCTGTTTTGGGTGGCGTGGTCTTGCTTTAGAACCCCAAGAGCCTGTGTTATGATTCTCCCACTGGGAGTTTCATAAGCTTCACACTGCATCTTTCTCCCCATGGGTACCTCGGGCATTGTGGATCCATGTGTCTGACGCTTCACTCCAAACATTAGAACTGATTGCATCAAACCCTGGACTGACTGCAATGCCTCTTCCTGTTGTTGGCTCTACTCAAACCTGGCAGCCTTGCACGTCACTTGATAGATGGTGGTGTTTCCTTCGGAAGCCAAAGAGACCCACTAGACCTTAAAGAGACCCACTAGACCTTGTGCTCTTGTCACTGTTTTATTAGACACTGCCCTTTGCCTTTCTCTTCAGAGAGGATGTCTGCCTGCCTGTGACCCCTAGATGTGGTACGGCGTCCCTGCAATGTGGATCCCCAAATCTTCCTGTCCTCTGGAGCACATGTGTCTTTCAAGGCCTCCAGTAAAAGGCACTAGCCTCGTTTTACTCATTCTGTCCAATCAGCACCATGCTTTTGACATGGACCAGCATGATCTTCGGTGGTGATAAAAGAAATGCTCACATATTGAGGTAAAGGGAAGTCACTCTGGCTTATTCATGAGTTAACTTGGAATTGTTAATGTTTGACTGTACTGGGTCTTTGTTACCGTGTAACAATTTTCTGTAGTTTCAGTGAGTGGGGTCTACCTTTCCTTGCAGTGCATGGGCTTCTCTGATGGCAGAGCACCGACTCTAGGGTGAGTGGGCTCAGTAGTTGTGGCTCCTGAGCTTAGTTGTCCTGAGCATGTGGGATCCTCCCCAACTAGGGATCAAACCCCTGTCTCCTGCATTGGTAGATGGATTCTTAACCACTGGACTAGCGGGGAAGTCTCAAGTTAACTTGACTTTGATGCTAACTAAAACAGCCTATTTGTGATCTATGAAACAGACATTCTTCATCTGCTTTCATTATTAGAGAAAAGGACCCATTGACCAAAAGTAAAAATGTCCATGTTAAAAATAAAGATCAAATGCCTCTCTTCCTGGGATGCCAATGCTGGTTTTCCTTTGATGTTAAGACTCCCTTCCCACGTGCCAAAGCCATGCTGACTTGTGGTGTACATGTTGATCTGTGTGTGTGTGTTTCCTTGAACTGTATCCCTGACTTGTTTAATGTTCTTTGTTCTGACAAGATATAAAACTGTGTTGGAAACCATGCTTCTGTAGAGCAGTTTCTCAGAGTCATCTGGGAAGATGGTCCCTAGGCTATAGTCCTCAGTTTGGCTCACATAAAATTATTTTCTATTCTTTTTTGTTTCTTGCCTTTAAAAAAAAAGTTATTGGCTGTGCTGGGTTTTACTTGAGGCCGTAGGATTTTCAATCTTTGTTGCAGCATGCAAGATCTTTTAGTTGTGGCATGCAAATTCAGTTGTGGCATGTGGGATCTAGTTCCCTAACCAGGGATCAAACCTGGGCCCTCCTGCTTTGGGAGCTTGGAGTCTGAGCCACTGGACCATCAGGGAAGTTCTTGTGTTCTTATTATAGATTGTTTATGGATTATTTTCATTGATATTGTGATGTCCAAGGGAGTCCAGAATGCTATAGACTGTATTTTGACAGCAAGAAGGAGTGTTAAAAAAAAAAAAAAAAAAAAGAAGGAGTGTTAATCTCATCCTGAGACCACACTGTCATTTCATAGTTTTGTCTATCCACGTGAATATAAAGATATGTATGTGTGTGCACGTGTGCCTTTGTGTGCGTTCTGAGTTGTCATGTAAAATCTAATAATTGCGTTGTGATTTTTTAAAAAGGTGATGCCATGCCTTTAGTGCCTGTACATAGCCATAGCGTCCCCTACATCCTTGGGTACACATATCTTTAACTTTCTATGTTGTCAGATTTTTTCCCCAAAATGGTTGTGCCGATTAGCATGCTGTACTTGAAGTGAGAAGGTTTCTTCATTCTCTGAAATGAAAGAATTTTCCTGAAGCAAGGGCTTGTGTTGCTTATTTTGGGGTGATGCACATCTGGCTGGGTTTTATAGTTCTGCAGTTGGTATTTTATTTTCCAGAGTAACACTCATCTTTATGGCTCACCATTTAATTTCCCTGCTGTCAAGAGGCAGAATGAAGTTATTCCTCTTTTAAAAGAATGATCTAAGTGGGGAATAATGAATGCAAAATGCTGTAGTTAAACATCAACAGATAAGCTGATGGATCAGCTGTCACTTAGAGGATGCTATAAACGGAAAGAAAGTAATATTTAATCATTTGCAAAAAAACAAAAACAGTGGTGATGGATTTGGAGTCCTTTGACTCTGAGTGACTCATGAAGGCAAATTGTTATTTTCCAGTTAATAGAGGGAATTCGGGCATGCATGCTCAGTCACTTTCATGTCTGACTCTCTGCCACCCCATAGTCTGTATGTAGCCTGCCAGGCTCCTCTGTCCATGGGATTTCCCAAACAAGAATACTAGAGTGGGTTGCCATTTCCTCCTCCAAGGGATCTTTCTGATCTGGACATTGAACCTGCATCTCCTGCTTGGCAGGCAGATTCCTTACCACTGAACCAGTTCTAAAGAGCACACCGAGTCTCCTGCACTGTTGAAGCACATGAACTTTTGCAAAATTAACTGTTCTGGTTGGACTTGTGTTCTCCCCACGTTTACATGTTGAAATCCTAACTTCCAGGACCTCAGAATAGGTCTATTTTTTGAGATATGGGGCTTCAAAGAGGTAATTAAAGTAAAATGAGGCCATGTGAATGGGCCCTGAACCGATCTGACTGATACCTTTTTAATTTGTTTGGGTGCACCATCTCTAAATTGAAGCACATGCGATCTCTGCTCTTCATTTTGGCATGCTGGATATTTAGTTTCAAACTCTTGATGGCAGCATGTGAGATCTAGTTCCCTGATCAGAGATGGAATCCAGATCCCCTGCATTGGAAGCGTGAAGCCTTAGTCACTGGATCACCAGGCAAGTCCCTGATATCTTTAAAAGAGGAGGAAAATTAGGACACAGATACACACAGATGGAGGACCACGTGAGGACACAGGGAGAAGCCAACAGGAGAAAGGCTTGCCCACAGGAATCTCTCCTTGCCTTTTGCAGTTTCTGGTGGCTCCTGGCATTCCGAGGGTCTGGCAGCATCACTCCAGTCTCTGGCTCCATCTCCACGTGATCCTGCTTTCTTCTCTGTGTTTTCTCCTCTTCCTACAAGGATATTTGGTATTGGATTGAGGGCCCACCCGGTTAATTCATGTTGATAGCACCATAAGATCTTAGTCACATCTGCAAAGGATCTTTTTTTCCAATGTGGCCACATTCATAGGTGCCGAGTTGTCTTATCTTCTACAAAGACCATTCAGTCCACTACAGCAGCGGTGCCTGAACTTTTTGGCACCAGGGACCTGTTTCATGGAAGAAATTTTTTCCATAGACTGGGGTGGGGTGAGGGGATGATTTGGGGATGACTCGAGCATGTTACATTTAGTGTACATTTTATCTCTATTATTATTACATCAGGCTTCCCTGGTAGCTCAGCTGGTAAAGAATCTGCCTGCAATACCGGAGACCCCAGTTCGATTCTTGGGTCAGGAAGATCCCCTGGAGAAAAGATAGGCTACCCACGCCAATATTCATGGGTTTCCCTGATGGCTCAGACAGTAAAGAATCCACCTGTAAATCCAGATCAGACCTGGGTTTGATCCCTGGGTTAGGAAGATCCCTTGGAGCAGGGCATGGCAACCCACTCCTGTATTCTTGCCTGGAGAATCCCCATGGAGAGTGGAGCCTGGCAGGCTACAATCCTTGGGGTTGAAAAGAGTCCGACACAACTGACCGACTAAACATAGCACATTATTACATCAGCTCCACCTCAGATCATCAGGCGTTAAATCCCAGAGGTTGGGGGCCTCTCTTCTATAGGACCCACCTGTTTAATCCACAGTGATCTCATCATTTGAGATCCTTGATTTGATATTGCATCTGCAAAGAACCTATTTCCAAAGGTCACATCTTGGGACTAACTAGGAAATGGATGTGACATTGGGAGATAATATCAGCCATTGCATCACCCAATAGATGTGCTTTGGGTATTAAACTATTTTATCCATGTAAATTGCTTGCAGTAGTGTCTGGCACTGAGTGAGGGACCTATATGTGTTGACTAAATTAATATCTTTATTTTATGTGGCCATGCTGTGCAGCAAGGGGGATCTTAGTTCCCCAACTAGGGATTGAACTCAAGCACCCTACATTGGATACACAGAGCCTAATCATTGGATGGCCAGGGAACTCCCCAAATTAATATTTTTATTATCCACATTGTCTAAAAAGTTGGGGAAGGCTAGACAAGAGAGCAGTGTGCTTCAAGATAAATGAGAAAGCACATTTCTTAATCACACAGAAGAATATTTCTATATGATTAATATGCAAATGGCAGCATAAAATGTTGAAAGAATCCATTTAAAACACCCATTAGAAATAAGCCTTTGTACCTCTGTAATAAATACACAGAAAAGATAGATGATGAAAAACATAATGAACCAATAAAAAGGCTGAGGTTTCAACTTGGCTATTTTCTAAATGCAAATAAGCTGAGCGTTGCTTTCAAGAATTACACTTGTGTGTTTTACCCACTGAGGCCATCTGCTGACCCTTCTGGGTTTGAGACCACTGCATACCACCCACCATCTAGCTGTGGCAGAAACCGTTCTCTGTGTGATATGGAAGGAATCATTCAGATCCAGGGAGAAAGGGGGATTTTTAGAGGTAAGTGTGTGGCTTCCCAGCTGGGGCTAGTGGTAAAGAACCCGCTTGCCATTGCAGAAGATGCAAGAAACATTGGTTCGATCCTGCATTGGGAAGATCCCCTGGAGAAGAAAATGGCAACCCACTCCAGTATTCTTGCCTGGAGAATCCCATAGACAAGAACCTGGAATCACAACTGGGCACGGAAGCAGGTGTAGTGTAGCCTAGATTTTGGAGGTTAAGAGTGGGGTTCTTTGGTGGCACCTCTGCCTCCGATCAACTGTGTGGATTGAGTCAGAAGACAAACTTCTCTGTATCCCTTCTATCAAGTGGGAGTTTCCTAGCAGGTTCACTGTGGGGATTAAATGAAATAAAATAAAAAAGAGCAGTCTAGGCTTGGAAACACTGTTCTTAGAGGTTTCTTCTCTCAGTAGAAATCTACCCAAAAGAATTGATTCCGAATGAAGTGTGGTTTTTGTTTTTTTAATTTCTTTCTCAACCATGAAGGCAAAACTGATTTTGTAAGGAAAACATACAATTAGGTAAATGAAAATAGATCCTTGAAGATAATTGCATGCTATATTTTGCTTTTCTTCCCAGAAACCCCTTTGGGTTTTAATTTTATCTACTTCAAAGGTAACAACAAATGAAAGAATTGCTTTGGCAGGGCCCGGACCACAGTACAGTCAAACCTCGGTAAAAATGGCTTTGTAAAGGTAAAAGTAGTTTTATTAAGAGCAGGGACAGTATCTGATGAGGGACTTCACTCCTCTTTTTTATTTATTTATTTTTTTAATTTTTCAGCACTTTATTTATTTTTTTTTATTTGATAAATTTAATGCCTTTTATTGCCATACCTCATTTTACTGTGCTTTGCTTTAGTAAGCTTTATAGATACATGTTTTTTTTTTTTTTCCTTGTTAATTTTCTGTTTAGTTGATCTATCCATAAGTGTGAGTGGGGTATTAAAGTCTCCCACTATTATTGTGTTATTGTTAATTTCTCCTTTCATACTTGTTAGGATTTGTCTTACATACTGCGGTGCTCCCATGTTGGGTGGATATATATTTATAATTGTTATATCTTCTTCTTGGATTGATCCTTTGATCATTATGTAGTGACCTTCTTTGTCTCTTTTCACAGCCTTTGTTTTAAAGTCTAATTTATCTGATACGAGTATTGTGACTCCTGCTTTCTTTTGGTCCCAATTTGCATGGAAAATCTTTTTCCAGCCCTTCACTTTCAGTCTGTATGTGTCCCCTGTTTTGAGGTGGGTCTCTTGTAGACAACATATGTAGGGGTCTTGTTTTTGTATCCATTCAGCCAGTCTTTGTCTTTTGGTTGGGGCATTCAACCCATTTACGTTTAAGGTAATTACTAATAAGTATGATCCCGTTGCCATTTACTTTATTGTTTTAGGTTCGAGTTTATACACCATTTTTGTGTTTCCTGTCTAGAGAATATCCTTTAGTATTTGTTGGAGAGCTGGTTTGGTGGTGCAGAATTCTCTCAGCTTTTGCTTGTCTGAAAAGCTTTTAATTTCTCCTTCATACTTGAATGAGATCCTTGCTGGGTACAATAATCTGGGCTGTAGGTTATTTTCTTTCATCATTTTAAGTATGTCTTGCCATTCCCTCCTGGCTTGAAGAGTTTCTATTGAAAGATCAGCTGTTATCCTTATGGGAATTCCCTTGTGTGTTATTTGTTGTTTTTCCCTTGCTGCTTTTAATATTTGTTCTTTGTGTTTGATCTTTGTTAATTTGATTAATATGTGTCTTGGGGTGTTTCTCCTTGGGTTTATCCTGTTTGGGACTCTCTGGGTTTCTTGGACTTGGGTGATTATTTCCTTCCCCATTTTAGGGAAGTTTTCAACTATTATCTCCTCAAGTATTTTCTCATGGTCTTTCTTTTTGTCTTCTTCTTCTGGAACCCCTATGATTCGAATGTTGTAGCGTTTAATATTGTCCTGGAGGTCTCTGAGATTGTCCTCATTTCTTTTAATTCGTTTTTCTTTTATCCTCTCTGATTCATTTATTTCTACCATTCTATCTTCTAATTCACTAATCCTATCTTCTGCCTCTGTTATTCTACTATTTGTTGGCTCCAGAGTGTTTTTAATTTCATTTATTGCATTATTCATTATATATTGACTCTTTTTTATTTCTTCTAGGTCCTTGTTAAACCTTTCTTGCATCTTCTCAATCCTTGTCTCCAGGCTATTTATCTGTGATTCCATTTTAATTTCAAGATTTTGGATCAATTTCACTATCATTATTTGGAATTCTTTATCAGGTAGATTCCCTATCTCTTCCTCTTTTGTTTGGTTTGGTGGGCATTTATCCTGTTCCTTTATCTGCTGGGTATTCCTCTGTCTCTTCATCTTGTTTAAATTGCTGAGTTTGGGAGTCCTTTCTGTATTCTGGCAGTTTGTGGAGTTCTCTTTACTGTGGCGTTTCCTCGCTGTGTGTGGGTATGTAGAGGTGGCTTGTCAAGGTTTCCTGGTTAGGGAAGCTTGTGTCGGTGTTCTGGTGGGTGGAGCTGTATTTCTTCTCTTTGTTCAGTCGCGCTATGGGGAGGGAGGGAGGGATGCTGCTAACAAATGACACTGGCGTGCGCTCGCAGTGCCTCAGCCACACTGGGTCTGCCCCCGCTCACGGCGCGTGTAGCCTCCCTGCCCACACTGCTCAGGCTCTAGGTTGTTCCACCAGGAACAATCCGAGGCTGGCCCTGGGTTGCATGCACCTCCCAGGTCCAAGCCGCTCAGGTTCAGGCACTCAGGTAGTCCTCAGAGGCGCAGACTCAGCTGGGGCTGCGTTTTGTGCTCTTCCCAGGTCCGAGCAGCTCAGGTGATGAGGTGTTTGGCGAGCGCCAATGCTGCGACTTATCGCCTCCCCGCCACTTGGTTATCTGGGTGTAAAACCGGCGCACCTTCTCAGGCAGATGTTGACCGTCCAGACCCCCAATAAGTTTTAGTTAGCAAAGAAGCCAGTTTTATAGATAATGTCTCTCTGGGGCTGCGATTGCCCCCTTCCGGCTCTGGCTGCCTGTCAGCGGAGGGGGAAGGTTTGCAGCCGGCTACCTCTGTTTAGTCCTTTGTTCCGTACGCGGGCTGGCGGTGTCTTAGGTTAGGGCTGGCTTTTCGCATGGTAGATATCCCACAGTCTGGTTTGCTAGCCCAAATTATTTCGCTCAGATAGCGCTCAGGGTATTCGGGCCAGATTCTTACTCTAAGCGATGCAGCCCGTGCAGCGCCTCCCTGCCCAGCCCCCGCTTGCTAATGGCGGATGCAGGCGTCTGCGCTGCTTCTCCGCTGGAGGAGTTACCGTAGGGCTCGCAATCTGCGAGTTTTAATTGTTTATTTATTTTTTCTCCCTGTTATGTTGTCCTCTGTGCTTCCAAAGCTCAGCACGGATTCGGCAGTGAGAAGGTTTCCTGGTGTTTGGAAACTTCTCTCTTTTTAAGACTCCCTTCCCGGGACGGAACTCCGTCCCTCCCTCTTTTGTCTCTTTTATTGTCTTTAATATTTTTTCCTACCTCCTTTCGAGGAGTTGGGTTGCTTTTCTGGGTGCCTGATGTCCTCTGCCGGCATTCAGAAGTTGTTTTGTGGAATTTACTCGGCGTTTAAATGCTCTTTTGATGAATTTGTGGGGGAGAAAGTGTTTTCCCCGTCCTACTCCTCCGCCATCTTGGCGCCTTCCTCGACTTCACTCCTCTTGAGACATGACCCTGGGAGTGTGTTTCTCTGAGGCAGCTTTTGATCATTATGATAAGATCATAGTCTGTCCTGTAATAAGTGAAGCTTCCGACCAATAGAAATGCATATCTTCTTATCTATCATTTCAGTGTTGACAAATGGTAAGTAGGCTAAATGAAGAAGATCAGGGGGTCAGAGTTGGCCTCTGGTCATCATTTGGCTATTCTTAGACACTGGCCAATTCCTACTGATGGCAAAATTTCAGCTTCCCTGTATACCAGTGCCAAATCAAATCTCAGAGACAGAGTTTTGGATGAAGTAGAAAAGAATAACTTTATTGCTTTGCCAGGCAAAGGGAGACATAGTGGGCTAATGCCCCCAAAACCATGTGTCCTCACTTGGGAGAGATAGTGAGAAGTTTTACAGTAATTATTCAAAGAGGAGGTTGTGATTAGCTGGTGGACACTCTTCTGATGGGTTGATGGTGAAATAAGTGGGAATCAGCATCATCAACCTTCAGGTTCAACTGGCCTGGGATCTACATGCTTATGGGCAGCATACAATTGTTGCTAACTGCTCCCACATTGAGAGGGTTTCAATATCTGTAAAGAAAATCAAAGATATTGTTGTGTGTATCCATTTTGGGGGAACCAGGACTCTATCCCAAGGCTGCTCTTGACTGTTTCTCCCTGGTCTGGCATTCCCCTCCCTTCCCTAGTTAAGAACTGCTTGAATCTGCCCATTGGAACCCACAGTGGGTCAAGGAGGCTGAGTGAAGGCTGTCTCCTATCATCAAAGAAATGGAGGACACAGGCTTTGTGGCCCGGAACCCCACAGGGCCCTGCACGATATCCCTATGTGTCCCTGTCAGAGAGGAACAGATTTTCTTCTACCCTTCTGGGTTCTTCTGGCTGGACAGAGAATTAAATCAACATAAGGCAGATTAAGAGGAGGACATAAAAGTTTGCTGCTGCTGCTAAGTCACTTCAGTCGTGTCCGACTCTGTGCGACCCCATAGATGGCAGCCCATCAGGCTCCCCCGTCCCTGGGATTGTCCAGACAAGAACACTGGAGTGGGTTGCCATTTCCTTCTCCGATGCATGAAAGTAAAAAGTGAATGTGAAGTCGCTCAGTCATGTCCGACTCTTAGCAACCCCATGGACTGCAGCCTACCAGGCTCCGCCGTCCATGGGATTTTCCAGGCAAGAGTACTGGAGTGGGGTGCCATTGCCTTCTCCGCATCAAAGTTTAAAAACATGTATATATAGGAGGCTCAGCAATAAAGAATCTGTCTGCAGGGCAGAAGATGCAGGAGACCAGAGTTCAATCCCTGGGTCAGGAAGATCCCCTAGAGGAGGGCATGACAACCCACTCCAGCTTTCTCACTTGGAGAATCCCATGGGCAGAGGAGCCTGGCGGTCCACAGTCCATAGGATCACAAAGAGTCAGACATGACTAAAACAACTTAGCACACACCCACACAGAACAGACTCAGGAAAACTGAGGAAATTGCCAAAATGGCTGAAATCCTCACCTTAAATAACATCCTCAGGTAAAGAACTATGGGGTGATTAGTTTTTATAGGCTGGGTAATTTCATAGGCTAATGAGTGGGAGGATTATCCCAACTATTTTGGGGGAGGGGCAGGGATTTCCAGGAATCAGGCTACTGTGCACCTTTTGGTCTTTTATGGTTGGCTTCAGAACTGTCATGGCGCCTGTGGGAGTGCTATTAACTTGCTGATGTGTTATAATGCACGTGTACATGCTCAAGGTCGACTGGTAAAGCACTTGTCTGCCATCTTGAATCTAGTTTGTTCTAACCAATTTATGTCATGTCTTCAACAGCTATGCCATTCTTTTAAAGGTTGTGCCTGACCCCTTCCTGTCTCACAAGAGACAAAATTTGGTGGGCAAATTTTGCTCCCCCTACAAGGCTGACCTGGTACTTACTCACACCCAGATTTCATCATTACCCAAATTTCAATTCACATTCCTTTGTAATGCACTAATGAGTCTGTTTCCCCGAAATGAGGTTTTCAGTTCTGTTGATGTGAGATGAACATCAGCTGGTGCAAAAGAACTGGTGCCCGAATCTTCTCTGGACCCAACTTTCCTTTCCTGGAGCCTAGAAAAGTAACTCCTCTAAAAATCACTGTGGCCACTTTCTATCCAGAGCATCTCATTCTGGCTTTCTCTCATTGGACCTGAGCAAGTTTTGCAAGACAAGAGAGAAACACATTTTTCTTTAATACGGTTTACCATTTCCTCCTGTGTGATTCTAGCTGATACTTGACTAGCCAGACAAAATAATATTGTTAATTAACGCGCTCTAGACAAGAGCACGTTTCCATCAAAAGAATATCAGGATTACTCGCATAGCTATAATTAGCAAGGAATAATTTACAGAAATCACATGCACACAATCCGTTTAAGTATGGTTGACTTAAAGCCTAATTACTTTGGAGTAATTGGCTTATAAGAAAGCTTTGGAAGCTGTTGCAATGAATACAATGGGCCAAGTAGGGGTTGTGGTGGAATCATTGGGTTTTAATTAATTGGATACTGGGGAACTTATATTTCCTGGAGGAGAGCTCTTCACCAACGAAGATCTATAAAGTTTGGGATCTCAGGAGCCTATAAAAACTTCTTCCATTGAATTTCTGCACAACTGAGAAGTATTGAAAACCAGCAGATGAATTGAAAGTTACAAAAATAACTTCTGATTTCTTAGTGATGACATTTGGCGTGTAAATATGCTCCTAAGCTTCTCTCTCTCTCTCTTTCTCTCTCTCTATATTTTTCTTATTGTGGTAAAAATAAAAACATGGCAAACTCTAAATCATTTTGAGTGTACAATTTAAGTATTTGGTGGTATTAGATACATTTATAATTTTGTGCAACCTTCATCACCATCCATCTTGATGACTCTTTTCATTTTGTAAAACTGAAACTCCCAGCCACTCCAGCCTCTGACAATCACCATTCTAAGTATCTCATATAAGTGGAATCATATAGTATTTGTCTTTTTGTCTGACTTATTTCATTCTGCATTATGTCCTCAAGGTTCATACATATTGTAGCAGATGCCAGAATTCCTTCTTTCTGGCAGCACAGCATGTGAAGTCTTAATTCCCTGACCAGGGATTGAAGCCTCACCCCCTGCAGTGGAGTCATGAAGTTTTAAGCCCTGGACCATCAGGGAAGTCCTAGAACTCCGTTCCTCTTTATAGCTAATAATATTCCATGGTATGGATAAACCACATTTTGCTAATCCATTCATCTGTCTCAGAGGACGCTTGGGTTGCATCCACATTTTAGTTCTCGTGAATAATTTTGCAATGAATATGAGTGCACATGAATCTCTTTGAGACCTTGCTTTCAATTCTTTTGGGTATGTAACCAGAAGTGGAATTGCTGGATCAGATGGTAATTCTAATTTTTTGAGGAATCACTATAACAGTTTCTATAGCAATTGTACCATTTTACATTCTCACCAATAGTGCATAATAGTTCTAGAGGGAAGCAAAAATTGCCACCCCAAAGTGTCTCTTTGCATGCAAACTACTTTGAGATAAAAACAAGCAAGGCCCACAAGACTCAGGAAGAGATTCTGATTTTCCTTCTAACTGCCTTAAAAATAGGGTCTGCTTTAAATATAGAATCTAGTGCAAGAACAGAGCTCTTGATTTAAAAAACTGTCACAACCTAAAAACTGTCACCACCCAGATGTGTTTTATTTGGTGGGAAATTTTAGGACTTCAAGGCCAAGACACAGCATCTCAAGTAACCCTGAGAGAACTGCTCCAAGGAGGTGAGGGGACACAAAATAATTGTTAATTAAAGAAAACCAGATATCTCAAGTTAAAAAAAATTAGCACTTTTCTGTATATGGGAAGTTGCAAGAGTCTGGGCTCACTGAAATAATTCCTTTCATATGCACTTAAGCTATCCTGGGCTGGTATCCTGTGTTTATTCACATCCTGAGTTCTCGTGGGGCTCACCATAGGGAGTGGCCACAGTCCTGATTACTGCCAATTCACAGATATTTTTCTCCTTCCTGGATGGCCTTAGGACTCACCAGCTCATACTAGAGGGCTGGAATCAATGATGACTGTGACATCTTGTTTACTGATATAGCAGGAAATACTCCATTTCTCAGAGCTAACACCAGAGATATCTGTAAGGAATCTGGACTAGGTGTGGTGTTGGGAGAAGCCTTAGAGATTAGAGTCCATGCTATCCCATCATCTCTGCCTGGCCCAGCAAATTTATTTACCAAACATTTGCTCATCTCCATGTGAGTTGCCTTCCTCCTTTTCAAAGTTCTGACTCCCTACCTGTAGTATCTTCTATTATCTTTAGCTGAAGATATATTTAAGTGTAGGGTTTTATCCATTTTGGCAAATTGCTCAGTCCCTGATAGCTCAGTTAGTAAAGAACCCACCTGCAATGCAGGAGACCCCAGTTCAATTCCTGGGTCAGGAATATCTGCTGGAGAAAGGGACAGGCTTCCCACCCCAGTATTCTTGGGCTTCCCTTGTGGCTAAGCTGGTAAAGAATCTGCCTGCAATGCAGGAGACCTGGGTTCAATCCCTGGGCTGGGAAGATACCCAAAAGAAGGAAAAGGCTACCTACTCCAATATTCTGGCTTGGAGAATTCCATGGACTGCATAGTACATGGGATAACAAAGAGTCAGACACAACTGAACAACTTTCACTTCACTTCTCTTCACTCATGTCTGTGGGTGATTAGAGTTTTGCTTTCTCCTGTTAATTTGTCTCATGTCAATTTAATTCTTAGACCAGCTATAGAACTTACAGTACAGAGGGAAAATTTTCCTCCCCAACAATTCTTGCCTCAGCCAAAGCTGCCTTGCTTCAGAGTCCTAAGGGTGATTCACTCCTTCTCCTTTGGATTCATGGGAGGATGGTCCTTGACAGTACCCATGGTCAGAAGGGGCCTTGGGACTGGTTCTGTCCTCACTTCCCAACCAGAGCACTTCATTGTCAGAGAGAGAATGACCAGAGCCCTCCTCTTCCTGCGGATCAGAGATCAAGTGTTCGAGAGGCTGAATGGACACGTCTACTACGAATTGGCACTTGCCATCCACCTCTATAGGGATTAAATCATGTGCTGCTGCAGCTGCTGATTTTCAACAACCCCTGCAAGGAGTTCAGGGTGGAAAGCAGAAATGAGGCACTCTGTGCTCAGGGAAGGGTTTCCCACATGGCACTAGTGGTAAAGAACCTGCTTGCAATGCAGGAGACATAAGAGACACTGGTTCCATTCCTGGATCAGGAAGATTCCTTGGAGGAGGGCATGGTAACCCACTCCAGTATTCTTGCCTGGGAAATCCTATAGACAGAGGAGCCTGGCAGGCTATAGTCCATGGGGTCACAAAGAGAGTCAGACAATATTGAGGTGAATTAGCATACATGCCGGAGAAGGCAATGGCACCCGACTCCAGTACTCTTGCCTGGAAAATCCCATGGACGGAGGAGCCTGGTAGGCTGCAGTCCATGGGGTCGCTAAGAGTCAGGCATGACTGAACAACTTCACTTTCATTTTTCACTTTCATGCATTGGAGAAGGAAATGGCAACCCACTCCAGTGTTCTTGCCTGGAGAATCCCAGGGATGGGGGAGCCTGGTGGGCTGCCGTCTATGGGGTCGCACAGAGTCAGACACGACTGAAGTGGCTTAGCAGCAGCATACATTCATGTGCTTAGGGAAAACTGGCAGGGCAGATCTTCAGATAGTTCAGGAGCTGATTTTAAGGGCCCAATTTTTGTATCTCCTCATATCTATAAAAGTACTAAAATCCTTCATGACTAGCAAAAACTTCATGAGACTAGCAGAAATCTTCTGGAAAACACGTACTTGATTGCAGGTATTTCCCTTTCACCCAAATCACATATATATTGTCCCTCCCCCTAGCTCTTAGTAACAGGTTTTCAGAGCTATCTGAGGTGCTGTCTCCCAGGCTGTAGTCCTCATTTTGCCCCAAATAAAACTTAACTCACAACCCTCACATTGTGCATTTTTTTAAAAAAGTCAACAGAGGGCACAGAGTACTCTTTTTGCATGAAAATGAGGCAAAGAGGCACTCATATCCAGGCTCATAGGTGCCCAGACTATATAGAGGGCCAATGAGAAAATGAATAAAAGCTTTGTTTGGCTGAAAAGTCGGGGGTGGGAGTGGGCAGAAATGGAAAAATTTGTTCAGCTATTTTCCTTAAGATTTTGAATTTTGAATCCTGAGAGTGTATTCTTTTTATCTGAAAACTGCTATTACATATACAATTAAAAATACAAATTCCCCAGTGCTGCTTTAAGACAAGCCCACAGACCCGTGAATATTTACTCCAAAATCCTTAAGGAGAGTGAACAAGAACTGAAAGTTCTTCTCCTGTGTAAGTAGCCAGCTTATACTACCTCATGTCTTAGGATTTCTTTCTAACTCAGGGAGATTCATTTAGCTATTGATTCTGTAAGTCTTCTGCATAGTATGTATTTTTTCCCCAATTTTTTGGCCACATCGCACAACTGCAGGAACTTAGTTTCCTGATCAGACCAGGGATTGAACCACTGTCCCCTGCAGTGGAAGTGCAGTGTCCTAACTGGACTGCCAGGGAAGTCCCTGTAATAAGTATTTTTTATCAAGAGCAATCACAAGACAAAACAAAAGGAAGGACAATTTCTTAAAAAACGTCTTTGAGGAGTTTGTTTTAAATGATTTTGAACCATCATTTTTCTAGGAAGGTTTGGGATATTGTCAGCAAGAGAGAGGCAAAGAAAAGAATAATTATAGCCGTTGTCTTAGCTGTGTCTGAACTTGGTCATGACGATGCTGATAAAATCAACTAAGCTGGAAGTGAGTGTGAGCTGTTAACGTGAGAAATAGCTGTGGATCTGGCAGCTGAGAAAGCAGAAGGAAGCAAAGTGTTTGTTCATTATCAAGATTTATTGCTTTCAGCTCTGGGAAGTGTTGGCAAAGCAAAAATAAGGTCACTCATACCCGTCTGCAAGGTAAATTTCACTTTAAAAAAAGAGAGAGAGAAAGGAAAAAAATTATTTTCCTGTGAATGGAAAGTAGGGCAAGGGACCGGATTACCTGCTTATTCTCTGTTTTTGTTTTTGTTTTTTTTTTAATATTTATTTATTTGGCTGTGCCAGGCCTTAGTGGTGGCATGTGAACTCTTAGTTGCAGTATGTGGGATCCAGCTCCCTGACCAGTGATCAAATCTGTCTCCTTGCATTGGGAGCATGGAGTCTTAGCCCCTGGACCACCAAGGAAGTCACTGGATTACCTGTTAGATCATTAAAGAGCAGATGGGAAATTTCATAGAGTACACATGCTGGAGAAATATATTTGAGATTAAAATAACAACAGCAGAATCCACCAACAAGGGATATTTGGTGATGCAAGTTTGGTGATGCCAACTTCATATGGCAGAAGGGGTGAGGGAGCTTTCTGGTTTTTTTTTTTTTTTTTTTCATAAGGGTGCTAAATGCTATTCACAAGGGCCTCTTTCATTCATCCTATTGGTAATTGCCTTGAGATCCATCCAAGCTGTTTCTTAAATCAACGGTGTTCTTATCTGTTTCCTAGTGCTCCCTGGTATGAATGTACACACTACAGTTTGTATAACCATTATATTTGAGCAACATTCTAGACTTAAAGTGAAAATGAAATTTCCTCAGTCGTGTCCAACTCTTTGCCACCCCATGGACTATATAGTCCATGGAATTCTCCAGGCCAGAATACTGGAGTAGGTAGCCTTTTCCTTCTCCCGGGGATCTTCCCAACTCTCGGATCAAACCCAGGTCTCCCACATTGCAGGCAGATTCTTTACCAACTGAGCTATCAGGGAAGCCCTATTCTAGACTGGGGCTCTTTCAAATAAAGCTGCTATGAACCTTCATATATAGGTTTATAATTGATTCATTTTCTTTGATCCCTTGCTGGCATTTATATATATAATTTGAACCATTCTGTTAAGTGTGTGGTGGTATCTCCTGGTGGTTTTAATTTTCTGTTTAACTTTTGGATACATATTAAACTCCTCTATTTGATTTTGATAACAGTTATTGCTACTTAGGGTTAATTTACTTTATTACTAACACAGAGGCTATCGCTTTTGTTTACCTCTGTATTTCCATTTTCTGGCACTTAATGGTGCTAAATAAAAATATACTAGTTACTAAGTTAAACCCTGGAGTTTCTAAGGTGTTAAAGACAGGCTCTGGCTTTTGAAAACCTTAAAGTTCAAGTGTAGATTTTCTTAGCCCTGGTGCCATGAACATTTTGAGCCAGAAAATTATCAAGGAGGGGAGTTGAAGCTGCTGATCTATGTTTAATAAGACATTTATTTATTTTTGGCTGCACTGGGTCTTCATTGCTTTGCATGGGCTTTGTCTAGTTGCAGCAAGCGAATGCGACTCTCTAGTTGCAGTGTGTGGACTTCTTATTGTGGTGACTTCTTTTATTGCAGAGCGTAGGCTTGAGGCTCTTGGGCTTTAGTAGTTGTGGCTCAGGGTCTTAGTTGCCCCATAGTATATGGGATCTTCCCAGACCAGGGATCGAACCCACTTCCCTTGCATTGGCAGACAGATTCCTAACCACTGGACCAAGTTCTTCATAAGATATCAAGCAGCATCTCCAGTCTCTACCCACTGGGAGTGTCACCCAAATTGTGACACCCAAACTCATCTCTACACATTGCCAAAAATTCCAAAAACTGCCCCCAGTTTTGAGAACTAATGCTCTTTTCCGCCTTTATTATAATTTTTGTAGTGCTTTTATTTTTTAACTTTTTTTATGTTAGAGTTTATTAACAATGTTGTGATAGTTTCAGGTGTACAGCAAAGGGAGTCAGTTATACATATACATGTAGCCACTCCTTTTCAAGTCCTTTTCCCATTTGGTTGTCACCATAATATTGAGCAGAGTCTCCTATGCTATACAGGGAACTTATTGGTTATCTATTCCAAATACAGCAGTGTGTACCTGCCCATCCCTAACTATCCCTTCCCCCAACTTGAGAACTAATGTTCCAATAGGAAAGATAGACGTCTCCACTAGGAAGGAACGTGTATTTTAATATGCTCACCAGGCAGGCCCAAGAATTCAGTTCAAGACTCAGTTGACGGGTAGTACCTTGTCTCCCACAACACAAACTACATCCCCAGAATTTTACAGGATGTCCTGCCAGACTTTGAGGATATTTAATTATTAAACAAACACTGAATGAATTAGAACAATTGCTAGCACCATGCCAGATGGAGCTGGGAATGACACAGACATACTTTTTGTTCTCATAAAGTTACTCTCTGCAGAGGAAGTCAGAGGTTGGACAAGTTACCTTTCGGATGAGGATCACTTGGGACCTGAAGTCAAGGATGCTTTGGGTTTGTTCAATGTAGTCATCATTCAGAACTTACCTTATTTTTTGGTCAGCTCCTAAGTTTAATGCTCAGGGGGAAAACATTTAAAAAAAAAGAAAAAAAAAGTCTTAAATACCAGAAGCAATCTCTCTTGTTCCATTTCTGGGATTGTGAAAAGTAAGAGAAGCTTTGTTATCTCATCCTTGGCACATCCTGAAATCGATCAGAGTAAAATAACCTATGAGAGGACATGATCATTAGAGAACAAGGAAATTTCCTCTCTCTCTCCCTTTTTAAAATGACCTTTACTGTCACTGTGAATGATAAGCTGACAAGCAATGTCTGGAAGTGGTCCCTGAAGACAAGCTTCTGGGTTAGGCTGTGTTATCCACATCTTTTTTTTTTTTTTTTTGGTATCTTGATGCTTTGACATCTGGGCCCTTGCTGTCATGGAAGACATTGCTCTTCCCAAGATCAGCAATTCCTAAGACAGCAGGTAGCCTTCAAGTGTGCTTTGCAAACAAAAAAACAATCCATCTAGAGTCCCCACCCCAGCCACCTCTCTTTTGCAGCTCTCACACTCAGGACCACTATCCACCTGCCCACATCAGCCAAGGGCCAGGTGCCAGACAAGCTGGGACAGTCTTTTTGTCCCAAGCCCAGTGAAATCGGTTGAGTTAATGGATCCTGTCTGGCTACTTTTCCTGGACACTTTCTTCCCAGGTAAATCAGAATAAAGACTCTTGCTGTTTTATTCCCTGGATCCGGGTAAAGTTAGAAACAGGGTGATGGACACAGACTTTAACAACAGAAGTCATTCACAAATCCCACGCTGGGTGGCTTTTTATTTGAACTCTCTATTTAATGCAGGAGTCAGCCTACAATTTACAAATTCCTGTCAATGATGAGAAGCTTTCCCTGTGCAAAAAGATGCTGAGAATGACACTTGTCCTTTTCACTTACATGTGCCCCATCCACTTTCTTCCCCCTCCTCCAAATACACGTACCATGCTGCTACTCCATGAATGAAGGCAGCTGGGGATTTCTTTTTGTTTATTTATTTATTATTGAAGAGCGGTTCATCTACAATGTTGTGCTAATTACTGCTGTAGAGCAGAGTGATTCGGTCATGCACACACACACACACACACACATATATATTCTTTTTTATTCTTTTCCATTATGGGTTTACTATAGGATATTGAATATAGTTCCCTGGGCTATACCATAGGACCTTGTTGCTTAGCCATTTTATATATAATAGTTTGCATCTGCTAGCCCAACCTCCCACTCTATGCCTCCCCCAACTCCCTCACCCTTAGCAATCACAAGTCCATTCTGCACACCCATGACCCCATTTCTGGCTCATAGAGAGGTTCATTTGTGCCATATTTTCGATTCCACATATAAGGGATATCATCACATGTGTCTTTCTCTTTCTGACTTATCTCACTTAGTATGATCATCTCTAATTGCATCCATGTAACTGCAAATGGCATTGTTTTGTTCTTTTCTATGGCTGAGTAGTAGTCCATTGCATAAATGCACCACATCTTCTCTATCTATTCATCTGTTGATGGACACTTCCTTGTCTTGGCTACTGTGAATGGTGCTGCTATGAACATAGGGGTGCATGTATCTTTTTGAATTCTAGTTTTTGTGTTTTTTTTTCAGATATATGCCCAGGAGTGGAATTGCTGGATCATATGATAGTTCTATTTTTAGTTTCCTGAGGAACCTCCATACTGTTTTCCACTATGGATGCACCAACTTACATTCCTGTAACTTACATTCCCGGTGGGGTTTTTCTTACATCTCATCCCATTTCTGGTGAATGCATTATAGTCCCTTATTATGCATCTCACAGTTAATGTCATGAACCATGCACTTTGTGGGGTCCTTTCCCAAGATTGGTCCCATGATGCTTCCACAAGGCTAGGTAGCCACTGATATTCTTCCCAAATTCTAAAGCTCACAGTTTGAACCACAGATCCACAGACACACGTAAGTAGCAGTAGAAATAGCCAGAATCCAGGCTACACCTCAGGACTGGTGTGATGGCAGCGCTCGATGAAGGGTTTGGCCACGTCCTTTGTGTGGTGTTTGGATCATGGTGGAGGCACATGTGGGGCTGGGGAGGTCAGAGCTGTGACAGTGCCCAGAGATGTGGTGCGGTCTGAGCTGCTCACTCGGGGAAGGATGGTCTGCTTTCCACTGAGCCCTGAAGATAGATGGTCCGTCCACTCTGAGGTGTGGGTCATCTGTGGCAGCCTGTGAATCAGGCTCTATCGACACTGCCGTGTGACTTGTTGAACTTGGCGATCCTTCTTCTGTTTGACAAAGAGGAATGTGGCAATTCATCTCGTGCTTGACATTCTGCTGAATCGCAGTTTTAAACTGCACTTTACCGTGTGTGTTTGTTTTCCAGAACAAATGGCTCCTTCTACGAGATCTTGTGAGTGGACTTCAGAGTGGACGACAGCAGTGACCTGTCCGGCACCCAGCAGCTCACCTGGCAGGTGGAGAACCCCGTGGAGGACGCCCCGAGGGAGCTGTACGTCTCCGAGATCTTTGTCAGCCAGACCTCCTTTGTAGGGCATCGTCCTGCTCCCAAGGGTGAGATGCTGGGCTTCAGAATCAATTTCACAAAGATGTTTTCTTTGAGGACTTTCAATATGCAAAGAAACACTAGCATTTTACAATCTGCTGCTTCCTGTGTACCAGATGAAGCTGCTTGAACAAGGGGAATACACTTAAACTGCATTTTATTTACCTACTTTCCATAACGCCTGCTTAGAGACTATTCAGGGTCTGCTGTGTAAATCCCTTTTCTTTTGTGGATGTTACTGAACTGTGTCCTGAGAAGCCTGTGTGTGTGTGTGCGAGACTGAAGCAACTGAGCATGGCATGCATGCGCACAATTCAGGATTCAAATCAACTGTTAGAGGGACTTTCCCTCAGCACCTTGGCTGAACTACAATCCCCTACTCCTACCCCTGTCCCCCTCCTCACCTTCTTCCTCCAAGGCCATCCTTTTCACCAATCTTCCCTTTAACTTCCAACTTCCATTCATTTTTTATCTTAACATGAACATGAGTCATGTGACTTGTTTTCAAGGGCTTTCCTTATAAATGTTGCTCATGGTCTAGAACCTCTTTTAAAAACATGTGATTTCACATTGGCGCCCTGGCCAGGGCCCCAAGATTAGCATCCAGTGCCCCTTTGAAGTCCCAAGGGTAATAGAGCCCGATGAATGGGGCACTGTTCTGCACCTCTGCCACAGTCACACTCTCTATGGCCAGAGGGCCCGTCTTGTGATCTCATTTGAAGGACTAGCACAGAATTCTGGGCTCTTGCTCAGAGAGTCCCTGGGCACAGAGGCAGGGGGCTGATCAGGACATTAGGGACAGCAGGACATTATGTGGACGAGAGAGGTCAGGGCTGGAGGGAAAAGGGTCTGGGGAGTGATTAGGAGAACAAAAAGCCCAGGATCCCAGCTGAATAGAAAGCAAGACAAAAAAAATCAAGATGCTGGTCATCTCTGCCTGTTTTCTTGCTTAGTGAAAAACTATAGGGACTTCCCTATAGCTCAAGTGGTAAAAGAATTCTACCTGCAATGCAAGAGACTGGGGTTCAATCCCTGGGTCAGGAAGATCCCCTGGAGAAGGAAATGGCAACTCACTCCAGTATTCTTGCCTGGGGAACCCCATGGACAAAGGAGCTTGGTGGGCTACAGTCCACGGAGTCACAAAGAGTCGGACACCACTAAGCTAGTTGTATTTGCTTTTCACACACGCTAGTGAAAAACAAATACCAACCTAAGGTTGGGGCTAGGGGGTTCTTGTCTCTCTGTTTCCTTAAGGGCCAGCTCCTTCAGCCCAGCAGCTCTGCTGTGGGGGTCTTCTGGAAGAGCAGGGTGCAGACACAGTGCTTTCTGAGGACAGGAGAGTGGTGGGGACAGGAGCCTGGAACTCTCAGAGGTGGTGGGGATGACATCAAAGTCCAAAGAGCATCTCTGGCAACAGCCTGAAGAGGCACTGAGCTGTGAGTTGGTGCAGGTGATGCCCTAGGGAGGTGACAGAGGAGCAGGCGTTTAGGGGAAGGGCTTGTAGGACGAAGTAGCCTGAAGAAGGTCATGTGGGAGAGTTGGGACCCTCCCCAGGCAAGTGAGTCTCATCCAGCCAGGCAGCAAAGGTTCTGCCTCTAGACAGAGTATTCATTAAGCACCAACTGTATACAAGATACCATGCTAGGTGCTGGAGAAACAGCTGGCGAGCATATAAACAAAGTGCTTGTGATCCAATATGGAAGCAAACAGATAAGCATGAATTATAGATACCGATGTGATCTACAAGAGGCAATTGCCAAGTGAATGAGGAAGGAAAGAAATAATTTATCCAGGTAGTCTGGAGAGGCGTTTCTAAAATTTGGCCTGTAAGGTGAAAAGAGACCAAAAAATCAGCCAAGCAGAGCTTTCTGGGTCAGTGGACCCTTCTATATATATAAAGAAGTCATAAAACTCAGCGAAAAACAGCCACCAGAACAAATCCTATTAGAGAATGGGTGAAAGGCATAGCTATGTCCCCAAAGAGGAGATATGGCTGAGAAATAAACTCGTGAAAAGATGTTCAATGTCATTTGCCATAAGAAAAATGCAAATTAAAACCACAGTGAAATACCCCTACATGCCTACTGCTGTTGCTGTTTAGCTACTAAGTTGTGTCTGACTTTTTACAACCCCATGCACTGTAGCCCTCCAAGCTTCTCCATACATGGGACTTCCCAAGCAAGAATACTGGAGTGGCTTGCCATTTCCTTCCCCATTTCCATCTTCCTGACCTAGGGATCAAACCTGTATATTCTGCTTGGCAGGCAGATTGTTTACCAGCTGAGCTGTAAAGCCCCACACACCTATTAGAATGGGCTAAACTAGAGAATCAATTCAGTTCAGTCGCTCAGTCATGTCCGACTCTCTGTGACCCCATGAATCACAGCACGCCAGGCCTCCCTGTCCATCACCATCTCCCGGAGTTCACTCAAACTCATGTCCGTCAAGTCGGTGATGCCATCCAGCCATCTCAACCTCTGTCGTCCCCTTCTCCTCCTGCTCCCAATCCCTCCCAGCATCAGAGTCTTTTCCAATGAGTCAACTCTTCGCATGAGGTGGCCAAAGTACTGGAGTTTCAGCTTTAGCATCGTTCCTTCCAAAGAACACCCAGGGCTGATCTCCTTTAGGATGGACTGGTTGGATCTCCTTGCAGTCCAAGGGACTTTCAAGAGTCTTCTCCAACACCACAGTTCAAAAGCATCAATTCTTTGGCGCTCAGCTTCCTTCACAGTCCCACTCTCACATCCATACATGACCACAGGAAAAACCATAGCCTTGACTAGACGGACCTTTGTTGGCAAAGTAATGTTTCTGCTTTTCAATATGCTATCTAGGTTGGTCATAACTTTTCTTCCAAAGAGTAAGCATCATTTAATTTCATGGCTGCAGTCACCATCTGCAGTGATTTTGGAGCCCAAAAAGATAAAGTCTCACACTGTTTCCACTGTTTCCCCATCTACTTCCCATGAATACTGACCCACTAAATGCTGGTGAGGATGCAAAGTAAATGAGCAGGGCAGTTCAGCTACCCTCAGCTAATTATCCACCGTGTGGACACCAGTGAACACATTCAGCAAACCTGTCAGTAGAGTGTTCACTTTACAGGGTATGGGGGTGGGTGAGCTTATGCCATTTACTAGTGGTTCAGACAATATAGAATCTGCCTGTAATGCAGGAGACGTGGGTTCTATCCCTGGGTTGGGAAGATCCCCTGAAGAAGGAATGGCTACCCACTCCAGTATAGAATCTAAACCTCTATTGTTTTATTTTTTAGAGTTCCCCTGGTGGCTCAATGGTGAAGAATCCACCTGCTAATGCAAGAGACTCGGGTTTGATCCTTGGGTCAGGAAGATTCTGTAGAGTAGGAAATGGTAACCCGCTCCAATATTCTTGCCTGGGAAATCCCATGGACAGTGGAGCCTGGCGGGCTATAGTCAATGGGATCGCAAAGAGTCAGACATGACTGAGCACACATGCACAGAATAAAAATTGAGGGTAGAAACAGAAGGGGCTGGAGAGCAGAATGCAGGCAAAAGTTAGTTAAGTAGAAAAGAAAAAGGAAGAACCCAGTGAGATGTTGGATTCAGTCGACCTGTGTTGTCTCTGGAAAACCTTTGCTGATGGAGAGTTTCTGAAAAGATAGATCCAGCCACACAAGTTTGGGAAAGAAACTGGTGGCTGTCAATGGGAGGAACAAAGTGACAGGATTCTGGGTGTTTCTGTTGCAGGAATGTGACATGACAAATTTCTAAGGCTCTGTCAATACCATTAATATTTATGACCTATCTCACCAAAAAAAGTCCATCGGGCGGCACATCCATCAGAGCTTCCTGCTCAGGAATTGTTCTGTTGGGTGATGAGCCCTGAATGACAAAATTGAGAGCGATTATGTGAAGGGTTTGTGCTTCTGTTTGACTCACCTTTCAAGGTGGTAAAATCATCAGAAGGCTGTATTCTGAGAAAATAATTTTCTTTTGGAAAAAAAAAAATATCACCCTGACTGTTGAGGGAGGAACTGAGTTATTTATCACAAGGTGGAGTCATAAATATGCAAATGTTTATGAGCACCTAGAGACATCAACTCTCTCCCAAATTCACCTCAGCCTCCTTCAATTTAGAACTTCTGCTTAGAAATGCTGAACCTGGGTCCTGCCTACAAAGTGTTTCTCTGCCTCTGTGCTCATCAATAGAGGAACAATACTTCCTCCTCCCCCACAGCTGCGAAAATGAGAATGCCTGCGGTGAAGTGAGAACATTTCCTTAAACCGTAGGATCTAAGACACCTCCTCAGCCTTCTGGAGCCGGGGTTTCCTTCTCCGTCAAGGGTGTAATAGAACTACCTCAACAGGTGACTTTGAGGATGGAATGAGACATTATATGCACAGTTCTCCTTACCAAGTAAGAGTGTGATAGATGGCATCAATTAGTTTTTTTTATTAGGATGCCAACATGCTTAAACGGGAGACATTTAAGACGAGTGGTGAAATTAAATCAAATAAAAATGTTTTATTTGATTTAATTTATGAAATTTAGTAGAATATAATTTTAATATATAAAGTGAAGTGAAAAGTGAAGTCACTCAGTCGTGTCCGACTCTTAATGACCCCATGGACTGCAGCCTACTCGGCTCCTCCATCCATGGGATTTTCCAGGCATATAAAATAAACAAAAAAAAATATTTCCTAACAGGACGGCATGGTCACTGACCCACGGGACTAGATAACAGCTTGTAGGAAATTGTTGCAGCCCTTCCTCTCCTCACCTCCTCCCCCGCTCCCAGGGCACACCAACTGTACTTCGGCCCCGCTTGAGAGAAACTGCAAATAAACGTTGCGATGCACTTTTTTTTTTTTTTTGCATAGCTTACTGCAGAGTCCAGCACATCTTTTCCTAAATCGCTTTAACTTTGCAAACCGCTAAGATGGCGTTTTTGATTGGCTTGAACTTTTTTTTCCTAGGAGAGGGGATCACGGGCGGCAGTCCCCGGGGTTCCCACTAGGTGGCGCTCACAGACCGGCCAGCTCGTGACCGCACAGGCCCTGCGCTCCCCTCCCCCAGGCTGTCTGAACTCCTGCCCCGCTGGCCCAGTGTTTCCCCCATCCAGCCTTTAGCTCACCTGGGAGTGAGAAATGAAGGCCCCTCCAGCGGCCCCATCCAGCCCTTAGCACAGCGCCTGAGACCCACCTGGCCTGCGGCATCCGGGCCCCTTGGAAAGGCGCTTCCTCTCCACCCACACTACTGCCCGCCCTGTGCTGAATGGAACCAGCGTGTGGCTTCTTTTTCTAAAAGGCTTTATCATTTTAATTTTAAATAATATATATTCAATCAAAATGTTAAAAGAAAAAAGCGCAAATCGAAGAATCCTACCCCACCCCCGCCCCCGTATGACATCAGTGATAGAGAGCAATCATTCTGGGCGGGTCACATCCACGAATCCACAGCCAGAGGATTGGCTGGTGGACAGAGAGTGATTGGACACCATAATTTATAACAATGAAATCCTACTTCAGGCTGTATTTTATTTGTGAAAGTGTTAAATTCCTTTTTATTTATAGATACAAGAAGACAAAGAATCCGGAGTGGAGATGTCACATTTCATATTTCAAGGGGGTGGCAGGGGGAGAAAGCCGACAAGAAGAGATTTCGATTTTTAAATACCTTGGTAAATTCAAGAAAGGAAATTTTGTAGAAAAAAAATCTTGCCAAGGTTTGGAAGTATTATTATTACTATGGCTGCTACTGTCGCCTCTGCCTTCATCACCACACCATGTCTGTTTCTTCCAGGACACAGTTTTAGCCAGTGAGACTGACGCTTTTTTGACGCTTTTATTTGAAAGTAGGAATGACTCTCAGATTTCTTGCAGCTTTCCCCATCTAGATGTTTATTGGCTTTGTGAGTTTTACATTGTGAAAGTCTGTAACGCTGATAACTTCTGTGGAGCCTGGTTACTATCTGTCTTCATTGTTAACTCCCTGACAATGGGAAGCCGGTCTTGTTTGCTTCATCTGTTACCCCAGCCATCTGTCTCTTTCTGTCCTCAGAGACGGTGCATGTCTTTTATCTGCCAGTGGCTCTTTTCTGTTGTTGTTGTGGATTACAGTGTTTTAATGCCCTTATTCCCATTTTAATGTGATCTAGAGGATAAATGCGGAGAAGGCAACGGCACCTCACTCCAGTACTTTTGCCTGGAAAATCCCATGGACGGAAGACCCTGGTGGGCCACAGTCCATGTGTTGCTAAGAGTCAGACACGACTCAGCAACTTCACTTTCACTTTTCACTTTTATGCATTGGAGAAGGAAATGGCAACTCACTCCAGTGTTCTAGCCTGGAGAATCCCAGGGACCGGGGAGCCTGGTGAGCTGCCGTCTATGGGGTCACACAGAGTCGGACACGACTGAAGCGACTTAGCAGCAGCAGAGGATAAATGAGGTTAATCTAGTTGTCTGACCACCATAACCCCAACATTCTTTAGAAACTGTAGAGCGCGGTTCACACTGGAGGGTTAAGTTGTTGGTCATTTCTTCATGCATCTGCTGGAGGAGGCCTGTATGCCAGCAAGGGCTTTCTGCCCAGGAACAGAAATGTGTGTGTGAAATTGCTTTAACAAAGCATGAAATATTCTATCCCACGATTAAACACCAAGTTGAAACACTGACATCCTTGGGTGGAGCAATTGTGCCTTTATTGATTTAGACTCAGCAGGAGAAACTGCTGGTTCTTTTCTGAGAAAAGGAGCAGGGCGTTGAGAGAAGACCAGGGGACGGGGCACCGTGGACCTTGGGCCCACCTGACCCGTCTCCCTTTTTCCCAGAAGCACCCTTGACCTGAGAGAGACCCACCCTCGGTTGGTGAAGGTTATGAGGCACTGCTGTCTCCGCAGGAGGGGAGCTCACGGATGGAGGAATAAATCAACGGGCAGGGGCTTTCCTGCCGGGGAAAACTGGCTGGGACTGGACGCGGTCTAGTTTGAATAGGGCTGAGCTCTGTCCAGGATGCGCGTCCAGCTCCGAGCTCCACGTGGTCCCCCAGCGCAGCTCAGAGTTCGTCTGGGAAAGCAGCGCGCACAGCCAGGCTCATGGGCAGGGCCGTGTCGGCACAGGGTGAGCTACCCTGCTTCTGTCTCCACGATGGCAGGTTGGCCCTCATCTGCCGTTCTTCTGACCCCCAAAGAGGGGGAGCACGAATCCTCGAGGGTGGGGCTGAGCCTGCCACGTCCTCCTTGGGATGATGATGGGCTGTCGCTCGGGAGGTTACACGTCAAAGCCAGAGTAAAGTTGCTGGTAATGAAGAGGCATCTTCGTTCCCAGGGAGGAATCCATCACTCTGCATCTCCCAGGAGAAAAAAAAAAAAAAAAACAGGGAAACAGCAGGAGGCATGGCAGGCAGGCTGCCAGGTTCCCCCCAACCAGGCTCCACAGAGTTCTTGCGTTGGAATCACAAACCTCCTGAGGACAGGCGCACCCGTTTATAAAAACTCCGCGGGACCTGCCACAGTGCTGCCACCGATACTGTAGATCCCGGGGCTTGACATCAGATCCTGCAGGACCCGGTTCCCATTTGGATGGGTGAGCTGTGGGGCCTGAGAACAAACACAGCGGATGGAGACGGGAAAACAACGCTCATTCCCGCCGAAGGGGGGCGCCACCACTCAGCTCTCCTCTTCAGGATGGCCCCCACCTTCCTGATGTCCATGACAGACCAGAAACTTGAAGATGAAAATTGTTTGCAATTTTAAATTGTTATCTAAAATTTTTTAAAGGAAATAAAGTCCAGTGTGGCTTACTGGCAACACATTCAGGCGGGCGGCCCAAAGTGGATGATGCCCTCATTGAGAGCAGGGATTGTCCAATCTTTCATTCTGTATCCTTCCTTTTCCTTCATTGGGAATGGAAACAGAGAGATAGACAGAGATTGATTGATTTCATCCTTGGCTGTTTCCACGTAACACAGGCAGATGTGGGATGTCTGGTCAAGTTGTTTCTTGGCCAGTTTGAGTAGAGGAGGTGAAAGACGTGGTCGTCTGTCAGAGAGACAGCAGATGGCAAAGCACTAGATTACACTGGTTAAGAGTATTGGATAGTATGGAAGTTCATGCAAAAACTAAAAATAGAGCTACCATTTGTCAGTCGCTTAGTCGCCTCCCACTCTTTGCAACCCCATAGACTGCAGCATGCCAGGCTTCCCTGCCCTTCACCATCTCCCAAAGCTTATTCAAACTCATGTCCATTGAGTTGGTGATGCCATCCAACCATTTCATCCTCTGTCGTCCCCTTCTCCTGCCTTCAGTCTTTCCCAGCAGCAGGTTCTTTTCTCATGAGTCAGCTCTTTGCATCAGGTGGCCAAAGTATTGGAGCCTCAGCTTCAGCATCAGTCCCTCCAATGAATATTCAGGGCTGATTTCCTTTAGGATTGACTGGTTTGATCTCCTTGCAGTCCAAGGACCTCTCAAGAGTCTTCTCCAACATCACAGTTCAAAAGCATCAATTCTTTGGCAATCAGCCTTCTTTATGGTTCAGCTCTTACATCCAGACATGAGTACTGGAAAAACCATAGCCTTGACTATGTGGACTTTTGTCAGCAAAGTATTGTCTCTGCTTTTAAATATGCTGTCTAGGTTTGTCACAGCTTTTCTTCCAAGGATCAACACCTTAATTTCATGGCTGCAGTCACCATCTGCAGTGATTTTGGAGCCCAAGAAAACAAAGTCTGTCACTGTTTCCATTGTTTCCCCATCTATTTGCATGAAGTGATGGGACTGGATGCCATGATCTTTGTTTTTTGAATGTTGAGTTTTAAGTCAGCTTTTTCACTCTCCTATTTCACTTTCCGGATAAGGCAATGGCACCCCATTCCAGTACTCTTGCCTGGAAAATCCCATGGACAGAGGAGCCTGGTGGGCTGCAGTCCATGGGGTCGCTAAGAGTCGGACACGACTCAGCGACTTCACTTTCACTTTTCACTTTTATGCATTGGAGAACGAAATGGCAACCCACTCCAGTGTTCTTGCCTGAAGAATCCCAGGGACGGGGTAGCCTGGTGGGCTGCCGCTATGGGGTCGCACAGAGTCGGACACGACTGAAGCAACTTAGCAGCAGCAGCAGCAGCATTTCACTTTCATCAAGAGGCTCTTTAATTCCTCTTTGCTTTCTGCCATAAGGGTGGTATCATCTGCATATCTGAGGTTATTGATATTTCTCCTGGCAGTCTTGATTCCAGCTTGTGCTTCATCCAGCCCAGCATTTCACATGATGTGCTCTGCATACATAAGTTAAATAAGCAGGTTGACAATATACAGCCTTGACATACTCCTTTTCCAATTTGGAACCAGTCTGTTGTTCCATGTCCGGTTCTAACTGTTGCTTCTTGACCTGCATACAGATTTCTCAGGAGGCAGGTAAGGTGGTCTGGTATTCACATCTCTTTAAGAATTTTCCACAGTTGGTTGTGATCCACACAGTCAAAGGCTTTAGCATAGTCAGTGAAGCAGAAGTAGATGTTTTTTTGGAATTCTCTTGCTTTTTCTATGATCCAACTGATGTTGGCAATTTGATCTCTGGTTCCTTTGCCTTCTGTATATCCAGCTTGAATGTCTAGAATTTTTTAGTTCACGTACTGTTGAAGCCTAGCTTGGAGAATTTTGAGCATTACTTTGCTAGTGTGTGAAATGAGTGCAATTGTATGGTAGTTTGGACTTTCATTCACATCATTTCATTTGGGACTGGAATGAAAACTGATCTTTTCCAGTCCTGTGGCCACTGCTGAGGTTTCCAATTTTGCTGGCATATTGAGTGCAGCACTTTAACAGCATCATCTGTTAGGATTTGAAATAGCTCAGCTGGAATTCAATGACCTCCACTAGTTTGGTTCTTAGTGATGCTTCCTAAGGCCCACTTGACATTGGGATTTATATCTCTGTCTCAATCAGATGTATTTCAATAGCTGAAGGTTGATAGATGGTATTTGATTTAGATGGCATCATTAGATATCATCCTTTAAAAATTTTATTATTTATTTGGCTATGCTGGGTCTTAGTTGTGGCATGCAGGATCTTTAGTTGTGGCATGTGGATTCTAGTTCCCCAACCAGGGATCCAACCCGGGCCCCCTGCATTGAGAGTATGGTGTCCTAGCAACTGGACCACCAGGGGAGTGCCCTAGAGATCATCTAACCAAGCTCAAACAAGGGAAACTGAGACATAGGGATGACTTTTCCTGGTCACTTATTTGTTCTTTTCCAGATTCAGCCAGGCAGAAATGGAACTGACCCGCAAATTCCTATCTCCCAAGTCCCAGATCTTTGCTGGGATGAGCAATAACGATGTGGAGTCACAGGTCTTGAAGAGAACCATTACCCAGTTGGGCGGTTGTCACTCCTTCCGGTGGTGCAGCTCTAGAATGTCACTGTCCCAGCATGACACACAGATCTTCATCAGCATGAGACCAGCCAGTGTCTCCTAAGACAAGCGCTGTCAGATAGTCATTTGGTCACAGGCGATTTGTGTTTCCCCAAAGCTCATTCTCTTTGCATTGCCAATTGATTATGTGTTTTATTCACGGCCCGTGAATGATTACTCCTTGATGTTGATGTGAGTTCCAGTTCAAAGGGCTTCATTTGTAACTCAGAGAACAAGCCTCTAATAGAGTGAAATTCCTGTTAATCAACTCTTTCTGTAGCATTGGGCTTTGGAAATCTAATTTGTAAAGGGTTTGCTAAGCTTTTAGTCATTCCAGGGTTCATGAGGCTCCTCAAGTCCCATTCTTTGTGCCAACAGGCAGCACTTCCCCATACTGAGTCTTCCCATCTCAGTAAATGGTACCTCCCCATTGCTCAGAATAAAAAACTTAGAATAAATGTGAGGCTGGCATTTTGAAGCCTAAGACATTTTCTAGACAAAATTCACATTCAAACCTTACGTGTTTATATATGATTTTTCTTTAAGTTATGAGTTTTTAAATAGGTGACCAGAGTCTGGTTTTAACTGTAGGAGGTACATCTTGAGCTGAGAGAATGATTTCAACAAAAGGACAATGGGTCCTTTTTGTCTTATCACTACCCCCACCACCCGGTTCCTCTGTGAGAAAAAAAACTTTCCATTTTCCCTTCAATTCCTTTCAGTAATATTTCCTGTCACTTTGTATTCTACATCAATATCCAAGCTTATTGAAAACTCATCTAATAAAATAATAATTTTCTTCTCAGGTGAAATGAGAAAAAAATAATAATAGCAATATTAGATACTGGCACAATTATATTTGTAGCAGCTCTGAACTCCTGGTGATAATGCAGATTAAAATAATAGCTCAGTTTGTATTTGCCTCCTGAATTAATGCATTTTGCTGGGTTCTTGGAGGTTTACTGGTGTCCTAGGGGTCACTGGATTGTTCTCTCAGCAGAGATGGAGAAAGGGAACTCTGGGTTGAGGTTCTGGCAAAGATACAGGGGAAGGAGCTCTTAGAATGATCTACTTTTTAATCCCTTCCCAGTGGCAGCATAATGTGGAGCTATAGTCGAGACAAAACAGAGTTCTCATATGATAAAATCTCCTTAGATGCTAATGAATATGATTCAGGAAGGAATTAAGAGAACAGGTGATCTGTTATTTTGCAGTTTGAGTTTGCTGTACAAATGGAAAACCTTAGTTTCTTCAACACAGTGAGTTGATAGATGATGAAAAAGTTGGAACTTTTTTAAAATTGATGGAAGGTTCAAAGGGTTTTCTTTGTCTAGCCAGATAAATGTCAGTCCTGAGAAATAAGCCCATTTAGATGTGAGGAAAGACCCTGATGCTGGGAAAGATTGAAGGCAAAAGGAGAAGGGGGCAACAGAGGATGAGATGGTTGGATGGCATCAGTGGACACGAGTCTGAGCGATGCACCTGAGCTTGAGCAAAGTCCGGGAGATAGTGAAGGACCGGGAAGCCTGGCGTGCTGCAGTCCATGGGGCTGCAAAGAGTAGGACACGACTGAGCAACTGGACAACAGCAACAGATGCTTTAAAGATTCAGGCAAAGAAAAGATGAATTTGGATCTAATATACAGCTGTGAAGACAAAAATAAATTTATATCCAGCAGTTTGCTTCATATGTATCTGATTCTTGGAAATGCTATTCATAAGTGCTGGGGCTGCACTTTAGAATTAGTTTATAGTAATTTCCCAAAACATTCACTTTATACATTAATCTTAATAGACGTACGTCTGCGAAGGAAAAAAGTGGTGAATAATTTATCAGGCAGAAAATTGTACACATGCTATAATATATCCTGTTACTTATATTTTCTTTAATCATGGAATGTTGGATTAGATCTTAACGTCACAGTGTTCCTCTGGGCAAGTGAATATGAAAGACATGCAGGATGGGATGAATTTTTGCTGAGTTCTACTTCTCGCTCCTTTTCTTTCAGATTTTTTTCAGTGATAGAAATTTCAAACACTTTGGAAAAAAAGTTGCAGGTCTCTGTCAGATTTGCCCCAAGTGACATGCAACCTTCTTCACTTGATATGCTTTTTAATAAAAATGTCTGAACTCCACAAGTTATTCTAAGAAGAGCTTTGGTCTTGGGGGATGGCAGTGGGGAATAAGGCAGGATCAGGTATACCTTCAGACTTGTCTCTGTAATGACGTGACATCAGGATTTAACTCACCTGCACTTAGTAGAACCCAGTTTAGTCAATGAGAGTCAATTCATGTATTTATTGTTTCTCAACATTGGATATGAAGTATGAAAGTTTTGTAAACATTCATGTGAAGATATTTTGAGGGAAATGCTTCAAACCCCCTGGGTATATATGAAGGAGCCATTCTATTATTTGTTGAGCAGTCTGCTGACATTTATATCTTTGTTTCTTCATGCCTAATATTTCTTTTTTCTGTGACATCCTTTAACTTTCCTCTGTATCACTGATTTTTAAGTTTGGTTTTCATGTACCTTACACGATTGTTTAAAATCTTTAGACTACTTTGGGATTTTTGAGCTTCTTAGAACTGTGGGGCTTTGGGTTTTATTGGATAATTTTTGACATTTACTTCTTTAAAATCTCTTTATTTTATATATACATAATATGACATTACATATAATTATATATATATATATATATATATATATATATGTTTTTCTTGTTGTTTAGTTGCTAAGTCATGTCTGGCTCTTTTGTGACCCTATGAACTGTAGCCCACCAGGCTCCTCTGTCCATGGGGTTTTTCAGACAAGAATATTGGAGTGGGTTGCCATTTCCTATTCTGGGGGATATTCCTGACCCAGGAATTGAACCTGAGTCTCCTGTACTGAAGGGAGAGTTGTTTACCACTGAGCCACCAAGGAAGCCCATAACATGTGTATAATCTTATATATGTATTTAAGTTTACATATACAATATGTATTATATATATATAAAATCTTTTACTTCTTAGACCCCAGTTATATGTATATTAGATAGCCTGATGTTGACTCTCAGGTGTCTGATTTTTATTGCTTTCTTTTGGTTTCTTTTCTCTTTGTTCTTCATTTTGAAGAGTTTTCAATATATTGTGATGTCTTCTATTTTCTCTGGAAATGTGTGATCTGCTGCTAGTCCCATCTAGTGCATTTTCTAATTCAAACACTGTATTTTTCATTCCTTGAATTTCCGCTTGGAGCTTTTTGACAGCTTCCCTCCGGCTGTCTTCCCATCACTGTCTCACAGTTCTAGGACTTCCTGTTTGCTTCTCATCATCTTCATCCTCATGCCTTTTCTCAGTTTGCCACACTGTCGTTCTCTCTCTCTCTGCCTGTCTCTGACTCTTCCTGACTTTATTGAAACTTACATGTTCTCTTGCTTTAAACTGATTCCTTTTTTTCTCTTTTCTCACTGACTCTTTTCCTCTCTCTCCCCATCTCCTTCCCTCTCCCTGTATTTCTCTTGTCCTTGTCTTCCTCACATTTCTGCTCTGCCCTCTCCTCATCTCTCCATCCACCCATGGATAAACCTTGATTGAAAGATTGGGAATCAGCCCAAGCCTCCAGCCAAGGTCCTCACTGCTCAGTGAAGTCACCAAGGCACCAGCCAGCTCACAGTAAGAAATGCACAGAAGGGTTTATTCATATTCAAATAAAACCCTGACCGTGGACTTGAGTTTCCGTAGTCCTCTGCTTTTCCTCTGGAGTATTTCGCTCCATGGAGCCATCTAATCAGGTTTAGGTTTTCATTGAGCAGCTGTCATTGGCGTGCTGGTTCTGTGGCAACCGGAAGCTTCATTCAGTTTTAATTTAGCCCAAGATGTACAAGGAAAGGGCTTCCCAGATGGCGCTAGTGGTAAAGAACCCACCTACCAATGCAGGAGAATTAAGAGATGCGGGTTCGATCCCTGGGTCGGGAAGATACCCTGGAGGAGAACATGTCAACCCACTCCAGTATTCTTGCCTGGAGAATCCCATGGATAGAACTGCCTGGCAGGCTACAGTCCAGAGGGTCGAAAAGAGTCTGTCATGACTGAAGCAACTTAGCACGCACACATGTACAAGGAAATGTATTTCAGGCAACAGAGGAGCCATTGCAATGAAGCAGAACTTTGCAGAAATGGGGATAGTAAGGTACCAGAAAGGAATTCGAGAAAATACTTATGTAATTGTTACTTGTCAGAGCTGAGCTGTGTAAAGGAGCAGACTGCTCACTGGACGGGCAGAAGCGGAGGACACAGAAGTGCAGAAAACACAGGCCAGAATTTCATCTCATATATACTCTCTCCCCGACTTTCCTTTCTTTGTCTCTAGGAACTGTCCCTATCTTCCTATGTCTCTCTGCTTCATTGTTCTTTCTGTTTGCCTCTCTGACACGCTTTAGTGTCTAATTTGTTTAGACACACATATAAAATTACACCTTCATAAAGCTGTTAAAAAAGAAAACTTTTTAAAATGCAAAAAAGGATGTTTTAACATCTTACAGTCTTTTTTGTAAAGATTTTTTTTGATGTGAACCATTTTTAGTCTTTATTGAATTTGTTGAAATATTGCGTCTGTTGTTTGTGTTCTGTTTTTTTGGCCACATGCCATGTGGGATCTCAGCTCCCTGACCAGGGATTGAACCTTCCCCCTTTGCATTGGAAGACAAAGTCTTAACCACTGGACCACCAAGGAAGTCCGCATCTTGCTAATACAGTGATTCATTTAAACACCAACTGCTAAGACAAAGAATCATGGTATGTCATGTATGCATAATTCTAAGATAAATTTGGTCAAATAAATGCAAATAGGTTATATCACATTGACTCCCGCGGTGCCAAGAAGAACCATTTTGTTGATCCTTAAGTCTTAAATTAAATTTCCCTTGAATCTACTTCAGATGTGTTCATATTTTTTTTTCTAATGCAGAAGGAAAAACCTTCCTTTTCTCCTCCAGCCTGTTTGTCCCCTCAGTGTCCTTAAATCCAACCCTTCCTTCCTCTTCTTTCTCCATCTAGAACCTTACTCTCAAATTTTTAGTACGCCCGTTATTCTTCGTTCTCCTTCCTCAAAACTCACAAAAATCTTTCCTCAATCTCGTTATAGGTTCAAGCCACCACTTTCTGTCTACCTTCCTTTTCTCATGCCCAAATTCCAAATAATTCAGTCATGGGTTCTATCTTGTTATTTTGTTATCTGGCCTTCAATTCACTATTGAAATTTCACTCTTACAGTTCACAAATAATTGCTGATCAGTACAAAATCAGTACATTTTTTTGAGCCCTCATTTTTCTTGACATTTCTTCTTGATAGTTGATCACCTTTCCTTCTTGAAACTCTGCTCCCTGGTTTTGGGACACTGCAGCACCCTGTTTTTTCTCTTCTAAACACTGTCGTCCTTGCATTCCATTCATAGCTTTTTCTTCCGACACAGAAAATCAGGTGCTCCCCAGGGTCCTGTCATCTTTTCTTGGCAAGCCCTTCCTTGATAATCTTTTCTATTTACCCTTCCATTTCAAATATCACCTTTATGTAAATAACGGCCGAGACTATATTCAGCCAGTATGTCTTTTTTGCGAACTGTTAACCTATACTTTCTCTTTTTAAGTGTGTATTTTTTACGTTCTCTTGGGCTCTCTCTCCTCATTTGTCATCTCCTGCCCTAAGTCAATGTGTTCTGTCTTTCTCTGTCTGTTCCCAATGCGACAGCATCAGGTCCATTCTGACTGCTTTGCTGGCTATCCTGTGACTGCTTCCTCCATCGCAGAAAAGCTGGGTTCTCATGAATCACAATATGTGTATTGGTTTGTCCAATCCTATGAGACAGTAAATGATTTTGGAATTGCCACTTCACATTGCTGTGGAAAAAAAAAAAATTTTTTTGTTCCCAAGTTTTTGTTTTGTTTTGTGTCTCTAAACTGAGATGACAGAGTAAAAAGTCATGTGTTCAAATGTTACTTAGGATCCCAAAGTTTTAATCCATGAAACAGCAGAGGCTGCTTCTTCCTCACACTCCCTGGCTAGCCTGGGCCAGCTGGGTCCTTGTTAAGTGTTATCCTCACTCCAGGACGCAGGCTGATACAGCGGTCACCACCACTGTGGCCGAGAAACAGCCAGTGAGGGACTTCCCTGGTGGTCCAGTGGTTAAGAATCCTCCTGTCAACGCTGAGGAGACACAGGTTTGATCCCTGGTCTGGGAAGATCCCACATGTCAAGGAGGAACTAAGCCCATGCACGGCAACCACTGAGCCTGACAGCCACAACGATGGAAGCCCACCCTAGAGCCTGTGCTCTGCAACAAGAGAAGTCACTGCAATGAGAAGCCTGAGCACCCAACCAGAGAGCAGCCGCCACTTGCCACAGCTAAACAAAGCCCACACAGCAAAGAAGACCCCAGGCAGCCAAAATTAATAAATAAATCTTTAAAACCACACAAAGAGCCAGAGAGGAGTCCTGTGCTCTCAGAGTATCTGTTTGGAAATGAGTGTGTGGTTCCGCCCTGTTTGTTGGCAAAGCATCACAATTCAAAGGGGGAGGTAATGCAATCAGACCACATGCTCAGGGGAATAGGTGGACACGCCCACCTCATTTCCCAAAAGGATACCCAGAATCCTCTGAAATACATATTTTACAGGTAAGAGGACTGGGGTACAAGAGATGAAGTGAACGTTCACCCTAGGGTCACAGAACTGAGAAGCAGATCCTGTTTTTAGATCCCAGGAGCCCAACTTCAACCTGCTCTTCATCAATATATGGATACAACAGCATCTTCTATCTGCCTAGTGTCCTAATACACACACACACACACACACGCACACACACACACAGAGTTCATCAGGCAGCTCCCTCACCAATGGATGTTTAGAGGCTGTTTCTGACATCTTCCTGTTAGAACTGAGCTCCCATGAACATCCTTGAACAGGTTTCCCCTCTGACCATTTTTTCCCTCCAGTTCCCAGAAGCTGAAGTGCAATTCACATTCTTTTCTATTTAGGGCCTCTACATATCCTGAGTTCTGTGTAAAATGAAGATGCAAACAGAACCACTGCTGTATCTCTGTTAATAGTGATTATATGGGATGACATATCCTTGTAATAATTCCTGGCCCACAACAGAGGCTCACTTATATCACAGCTATTATTTCTTCCCTCGTGAGTGGCTGGTGATGGAATGCAGCATCATGGTGCTGAAGTCCAGGATCTAGTTTTCCCCATTGCCTTTGTGTTAGCTGGAGGGTACTTCAGTGAACCCATGAAGGCTTCAGTTTCTACACATGGAAGCAGGGGTCACTGTGATCTTCCCTTCTTGAAGGTGTCTGTCTGAAGCTAACAAAATCGTCTTTCTAGCCCAGAGATCCTTCTGAGTTTCAGTGGTCTCTGAAAAGTCAACAGAAGTGTTGATAAAATCATTTATACACAGAGAACAGACTGGTGGTTGCCAAAGGGAAGGAGAGGTGGGTGAGGGAAGGATTGGAAGTTTTGGATTAGTAGATACAAACTAGTATATATAGAGTGGATAAAGTATAGTTGATTTACAATGCTGTGTTCATTTCTGCTGTACAGCAAAGTGATGCATATATGTATATATGACTTTCCATATTCTTTTCTGTTATGATTTGTCACAGAATTGAATTAGTTCCCTGTGCTCTATGTAGGACCTTGTTGTTTATCCATCCTATATATACCGCAGTGAACTGGCCAGGTTCAGTCACATGTTCACTGGGGCCAAAAGCATCACTATGATTGAGGTACATGAGCAGATGGTCTCTGTCTTATGACTTCTTGACTTACAGGAATGAACAAATGATATGCACTCAGTGGAAACCGTTGAACATTGAATTTTGGTCTTTTCACAGGCTATCAATACATGGTACCTTCTTTTATGTGATGCTAGGCAGCGAGCCCCAGCCATGCAATTGTGAAGGTTAACACTGATCCATTTACAACCATTCTGGTTTTCACTTACATTACAGTATTCAATACATTACATAAGCTATTCAACAGTCTATTGTAAAATAGGCTTTTTGTTAGATAATTTTGCACCATTGTAGGCTCATGCAAGTGTTCTGATCATATGTAAGGCCAGATAGGTTAAGCTCTGATGTTTAGCAGGTTAGGCGTATTAAATGCATTTTCAGCATAATGATATTTTCAACTTGTGGTGGGCTTATTGGGACACGAGCCTGATAAAAGAAATTTTCACATATTGAGATATGAGGAAGTCATTCTGGCTTATGCATGAGTTCACTTGGGTTTGATGCTAACTAAAAGAGCCTGGTTGTAGCATATCAAACAGACATTGTACATCTGCTTTAATTATTAAAGAAAAGGACACACTGGCCAGAAGCAAAGAATGTCCATGTTAAAAATAAAGATTTAAATGCCTCTCTTCCTGGAATCTCAATGCTGGCCCTCCTCTGATAACCATACACCCTTCCCAAGTGTCAAGGCCATGCAGGCCTGCTGTATATGTGCTGGATTGTTCTTTTATTTTGAAACTTTGAAAAATGTACCCCTGACTTTTAATGTTCTTTGCTCGGACAAAATATAAGACTGTGCTGAATACCCTGCTTCTCATAATCATCTGGGAAGTAGGCTTCCAAGCTATAGTCCTCAGTTTGGCTCAAATAAAACTCTTTTCCTTTCTTCTTACTGCTTGTTGATTGATTGTTTTCCTTAACAACCCCTCTCATAAGCCAAAGAAGATCTGTGCTTCTGCCAGGAATAAGAGCTACCCAAAGAAGAAATGTAAGATTGTTTTTAACAGAAGGAGGAAGAGAGATACAGACTGGGCATGACTTAGCAGGGAGATGGATGCTGGGTGGTAAAAATGAATAGCTTTCCGATGTACACGGGAAACATACAGGTAACTGAATGAGCTGTGTTGGAAGAGGTCATGGAGAGGACATGATCTCCAGCTGACCAGTGAGCTTGAGGTGGCTTGATGGTCAAGCTTCCGGGTCTCATGGGTGTGCCGGTGGCTGACATGCACTCTCTTCCCTTCTACAAGCAGGACTCGGAAGTTCTGAACACGGCCATTCTCACTGGAAAGGCTGTTCTGTTCCCATCAAGATGGTGGCGGTTCAGGAGGATGGGTTGGTGGTGGACGTGTCAGAGGCTGTGGGATGCAGGTCTGCGGATGAAGACGTCATCAAGGTACAACGAGCTTTACTTCCAGATGCCCAGGCGTTTGGTCCTTTCCTTCCTGTTCTGTCACGCAGCTGCTCTGAGCATCCCAGGCTCCCCAGGGCAGAGGAGGGATGCTGAGGAGAGAGCGATGGGGATGCTGAGGAGGGAGTGAGCAATAGCAGGGACTCACCTGGGATCAGAGGCAGCTGCATGTGCTGTTTCCTTCCCCCGGGATGGAGGAGGGGGACCTTCTTCCCCTTCTTTTACTCATAAGACAATGTTTCATGAATTTTAGCAGTCTATCTTCCGTCTTCTCAATTTTTGCCGACTTCCTGTGCCAAATAATGTAATTTACTCAACATATTTTCTTTAAATGCCTCGCTTTTTCAACCTTAAATATCTTTAATGGCTCATTAGAAGACAATAAAGTCCAATAGCTTGATGTACTAATTTTTTTAATATACACGAAATGAACGACTATTAACTTCTTAAAAAATCTATCCATGTGCCCCCAACTTCATTGGGGTACCAGCAGGACACAGCTCACAGTTTGGGGAATCTGGTTATGGCACATTTCTTCTGCATTCTCTATCTTAATGAGCTGGATTTACAACTCCAAATTCAACCAGGAACCAGCCCGTGATTTCCCCCCCACCCCCATATTCTTCACAGGGGTCTGTTTGAATCACCGAATTTAGAGTTCCTGCCAATTTTTTCTTGGCTCACTGGTTGGCAATTTCCTTTTGTAGCTGAGAACCTCAAGAGAAAGGACTTACATCTTTAGAGCAATCTTTTCTCCTTTAAGCTGCTAAGAGAGCTCCCAGGTCCTGTGTCTTCATTCATTTTAGAAAAACATGATAGGGCTGAGGTCTGCCTTTTTTCCATTCTGTTGGCTCCTGTTTAGAGGTTAAATGAAACTTTGTTCCCCTCTCATGAACTTTGTGGTGGACAGAAGATCCTGTGGGGGTTTCCCTGAGGTGGATAAGATCTGGGAGGCATTGATTTCCTTCTCACGGTGAACTGCAGGAGGCTGTGTCTTAAGTAGGAGATGATTTTGATAAGGAAGAATTGATGTGAGGTCTAATTAAAATTAGAAAAAAATAATCCTTGGGAAGCCCCAATTTGGCATAGCCCTGTTTCCTGGGTTTGGAAGGCTAATTTTCCCCTTGAGACAGAAAGTGGACTGGCTTCAAAGTACACACAGCCTTGCCCTGGGGCTCCTGGCAGGCCCTGGACTCTGGGAAGGTTTGATTAAACAGATCTAAAGGCTTTGCTATTCAGAGTCTGGAAAGATCCCAGCCAAGTCACAGTTGATTGTCTGCTCAGAAACAAAATATATGTTGGTGACTCATTTCTCATGGTTACCTTAGACAATGCATGTTATTTATCTTTCCACATCGTTACTACGATCACATTATTTAGAGAGAGACAGTGTCTGTGTGGCTATGCTGCCATGGGCTTAAATAATGGCTCAGCTCTGTAGTCCCTTCAGCCTTGCTTCCTTCCCAGGGGCCTGGTGAGGAGCGCCCCACGACAGGACCCCCACTCTCCTGTCCCAGAGAGCTCTACCCTACAGAGGCGCAGCCAAGTTCATGGATCCCATTGTTGCCTTATTATTGGGCTTTCTCCTCTTCCCAGATATATACTAAAAGTATCCTCCACCCAGCCTGGTAGAGGAATTGCTCTGGGAGGCAGTAGTTTTGGGTTCAACTATCACTTTCGTGGCCGCATGAAGATGGGGCTTCCTTCTAGCAAATTGTGGCCTGATCTTGGCAAACCAGGGCATGCACATCACCAAACCCAGAGCTGCTATAAGACATTTCTAGGGCAGCCCAGGCCCTGTTGCAGATTCCGGGGCCCGGGGCAGTGGAGGGGGATGCATTCAGTGGCCTTGATGTGCTGGTCACAGCTCTCGTGTCCACATTTGTCACACATTCTGTCACAGCACTAAGGTTACAGTGTCAGCCTCGGAGCTGTCCTCTGGCCTCAGCACCACCAGGGGCACCCAAAGATGTGGATGCGCCTTAACCCCCCGGGGAGAGACACCCTTGGTCTGTGGAGGTCACTGGGTCACTTCTTCACGGTCCAGGAGACTCTGTGTAACTCCCCAAGGAGAGTTGTGCAGGTTTCACCAAAGATCGTCATGTGATGCAAATTCTGAGCATTGGGATGGTGACTTGGGTATGGGAGAAAAAATGAATTTAGAAAGGTGTAAATTGTGGTAATGTCCAAATTGGCTTCTTTGACGTGGGACTTTGGGGGAACTGAATCTGAGAACATAAAGGATTTTGAAGGGCTGGAACCTTGGCAAGATTGGAAGGGATCAATGTCATATTGTAAGCTGACAACTCCTTCCATGTTAAAAAAAAAAAAAAAAGGTATACGATGCGTATTAACGATGTGTGTATATGTGTGTGTGCAAGAAACCTTGGCACTTTTGTTCACAGTGATATCTGATGAACCAGCTGTATTTTTAATGGAAGTATAGTTGGTTTACAATATGATATTTGTTTCAGGTGTACAACACAGTGATTCAGCATTTTTACAGATTATACTCTATTAAAAATTATTAGGTCATGGCTCTAATTCCCCGTGGAACCACCTGTCACCTGTTTGAAGAGGTTGCCACAGATTGATATGATTTTTGTTGACATTAATGGGTGCATGACTCCAGAACAGCGGTCACAGGTGGGCAGACCACAAGCTGCATCTGGTTCAGAGAAATGTGTGTGTGTGTTTAATTTGCTGCCATCCTATAAAAACTGGCAAATCATATTTGTTGTTGTTATTGTTTAGTTGCTAAATCCTGTCTGACTCTTTCTCGACCCCATGGACTGTAGCCAACCAGGCTCCTCTGTCCATGGGATTTCCCAGGCAAGAACGCTGCAGTGGGCTGTCATTTCCTTCTCCTGGGGATCTTCCAGACCCAGGGATTGAACCCTCACCTCCTGCAGTGGCAGGTGGGTTCTTTTTCACTGAGGCACCAGGGAAGTCTGGCAAATCATATGAGTGAGTAAGTGAGTGAAGTCGCTCAGTCATGTCAGATTCTCTGCGACCCCATGGACTGTAGCCTACCAGGCTCCTCCGTCCATGGGATTGTCCAGGCACAGTGCTGGAGTGGGTTGCCATTTTCTTCTCCAAATCACATCAGATCAGATCAGTTGCTCAGTCGTGTCTGACTCTTTGTGACCCCATGAATCGCAGCACGCCAGGCCTCCCTGTCCATCACCAACTCCCGGAGTTCACTGAGACTCACGTCCATTGAGTCAGTGATGCCATCCAGCCATCTCATCCTCTGTCGTCCCCTTCTCCTCTTGCCCCCAATCAAATCACATAGACATCTGAATTTCCAGCTTCTTATGAAATTCACAAGGTCAGGTAGCCCTGGGTCCACACTGCTCCCTGCAACTCTTGACCTGGAAGTGACCAGAGGCCACCCCTGTGCGAAGCCCCTGTACCCAGACCACCATAGTCTCCCACCTTCCTCTCGTCTCCCCCACGGAGGCAGAGGGATGTCTGTGATTTCTCACCACGCTTGTGCTGTTGGTTTTCTGATAGTAGGTTTCAGAGGAAAGGGACCTATTTCTTTGTCCCCTGGTCTCTGTAAGTCATAGATGATAGATGTCCCTTGTCACTCTGATAGAGAATTCCATGTCTTTCTAGGCATAAGAGGAAGGCTGGAAATTGGATTGTGTTCTGTCAAAGAGTGTCTGAGGGGTTGAGAGTCCTTGAGATCAAACCGCAGGAGAAATGATTGAAGGAGCGTGAGTGTTGAGCCCTGTACTGAGAAGAAACGGCCCCGGGAGAGGTGAAGAGGAGGACGCGACAGCTCTTTTGAAGTCTTTCGAGGACCATCCTCTGGAATACGGAGGAGGTTTGTGCTTTTTAGGTTCCAAGAGTGGAAGTCAAAAGGGACCCTTTCTGGCTCAAAAGAAAACAGAATGCAGGGGGAGTGAACTCCTCGGTCAAGTTTTCAGACAAATGATGTTGGCTCAATCCTGGCTCCATCGTATTTTCTGTTTGACCTGGGATAAATGACTGCATCTCCCTGAGCTCAGTTTTCTTATCTGCACAATGCGGGTGATAATAGGATTGTGAAAGATCTGCAGAGATTCGTTCTAACATGAGCATGTAAGGCGAAACTACCCGGAGTCAAAGTAACCCTGCAAAATCCTTTAAAGAACACCTGAGCTTGCAGAAGTTCAAGAGAGAGTTGTTTCTTTGTTTTTTGCTTGCTTTTGCTTTCAATTTATTCTATTTAAACCACGGGCAAATTTCCTGTGGCAATATGTGGTGAGATCTACTATTATAGGTGGTGTTGAGTTGAGTCATAGATAAGATTTGGGAGAAATTGAAGATAAATTGAATTTTCCTCTCTTTATTTCAGTCTTCTCTCCTTTATATCTTCTGATGAATGTGTTGTCAGATGGAAATCTACACAAAGATAATTGAATTATCATTAAATGGTTAAAACGGTGTATGATGCAATCCCTATGGGGGATTGTAAAATATAATACAGTTCAAAATCTTTAAAAAATTTTTATTGAAGTATGTAGAAGAAAAGTAGAAAGCATTAGTAGCTCAGTCTTATCCGACTCTTTGGGACCCCATGAACTGTAGCCCACCAGGCGCCTCTTTCCGTGGAATTCTCCAGGCAAGAATACTGGAGTGGGTTGCCATTTCCTACTCCAGGGGATCTTCTCAACCCAGGGATTGAACCTGGGTCTCCTGCACTGAGGCAGATTCTTTACCATCTGAGCCACCAATAGTGATTACAACATCATGTTATTTTTTACTGTACAGCAAAGTGACTCAGACATATAGCCTTTTCCATATTCTTATCACAGCACATCGACTATATAGTACATGATACTGAATATAGTTCCCTGGGTTATACAGAAGGACCTTCTTGTTTATCCATCCTACATATAATAGTTGTGTCTGCTAACCCCTAACTCCCAGTCTTTCCCTTCCCCACCTCCTTCCCCCTCGGCTCTTCTCTAGGTTGGTGAGTCTGTTTCTGTCTTGGAGATATGTACATTTGTGTCATATTTTGGATTCCATATGGTGGAAATACTATTTTAGAGCTTGATTATATTTTAAATACCTGACCATGCTTTAAAATAATTTTAGAGCTTAATTCATATAATTTTAAAAAGTATTCTATTTATTTACTTATTTATATTGAACTATAGCTGATTTGCAATGTTATATTAGCTTCAGATGTATAGTAAAGTGATTCCGTTATACACATATATGTTTTTTCTTTTTCAGACTTTTTCCCCTGTAGGTTACTACAAAATATTGAATATAGTTCCTTGTGCCTATGTAGTAGGAGCTTGTTGGCTATCTATTTTATATTATATTGTAATTTTGGAATGCCTTTCTCATTAGCTTCTGCTGGTGGGCTTTTGTTTTTCTGTGATTAATAGCTGTATTGTTTGTCAATGAACTGTAGTTCCCAAGCCCCCAGTAGCCAGTCATGCATCATGTTGGTAGGGGATGAACTCTGTACTCTTGGAGAGAAATAAAAATGCAGCCATGTGTGTGGGTGGGTGGGTGTACCATCTCAAGGATGATGCTCTCCATATCATTCTTGAAACAATTCATTGTCTCTCCTTCCAGTAAGAATCAGCTGTGCGTGCTCAGTCACTGACTCACGTCTGACTCTTTATGACCCCATGAACTGTAGTCCACCAGGCTCCTCTGTCCATGGGATTTTCCAGGTAAGAACACTGGAGTGGGTAGCTGTTTCCTCTTCCAGGGGACCTTCCTGACCCAGGGACCCAGGGACCCAGGGATCCAAGGAACCTACATCTCCTGTGTCTCCTGCATTGGCAGGCAGATTCTTTACAACTATGCCACCTGGGAAGCCAGCTTAGCAACTAAGAGATGCAAAAAGACTAAGGGCATGCCCACGCTAAAGCCTTCCTATCCCCAAGGAAGCATCATGTGTTCAAGCTTGGCCTGTCACTGCTGAAGGCAGACTCTTCTGATGGATGTGCTGTCAGAGGGAAATCAGAAGTTCCCTGCTGCTTACACAAACTGTTTGGTTACTAAACAGAGTCACACATCACCTCTGGAGAAAATATTGGCTTTGACAAATGAGCCGAATTTCCTGGGTTGATTTTTAGCAGCTGCCAAAAGGCTGCCCTCAAAGGGACTCAGTCTTCCTCAAGTCTGAATCTTGAGAGTTATGATAGGAAATATGTTTATTGGACTCAGTACTCTAGAGGGACATGACTGAAATACACTCTTTGAGTGAAAGATCTCATTATCCATTTGGATGGGATTGGACAGTGGTGATAACTCCTGCGGTCTGGCAGATATAACTGGAATTCCCTCCCTAGTTATGTCTGGGCATTTTGTTTGTTGGTCAGGAACAAAAACCCAAATCTCACTTGCTTGAGCCAACAGAGCAAGTATTGGATTGGCCAAAAGGTTCATTTCGGTATTTCCATAACATCTTGCAGAAAAACTCAAATGAACTTTCCGGCCAACCCAGTATGTTGGCTCACATAACTAGAAGTGGATGTAATGAGTTCAAGCAAGATTGCATCAGAAGCTCGTTAGGATTTGGTTTCTCTCTACCTTTAGTTCTGATGTCTGCTAGGTTGTATTTATTCTCAGATGAACTTTTTCTATAAATTAATTTTTTTATTGAAGTGTGGTTGATTTATAATATTGTGGTAATTTCAGCTATACAGCAAAGTGATTCAGCTATACATATATCCTTACATATATGTGTTTGTGTGTGTTTGTGTGTATGCTTATTCATGTCCAACCCTTTGCAACCCTCTGGACTTTAGCCTGCCAAGCTCCTCTGTTCATGGAATTTTCCAGGCAAAAATACTGGAGTGGGTTACCATTTCCCTTTCCAGGGATATGTATATATGTGTGTGTATGTACATATATATATATATATATATATAATATGTACATTCTTATATACACATATATATGTATATATATTTCATATTCTATAGTCTATCACAAAATATTAAATAGAGTATTATAGTAGGATCTAGCTGTTTATCCATCTCACATACACTAGTTGGCATCTACTAATCCCAAATTCCCAATTTGTCCCTTCTCCAACCCCCTGCCCCCGTGGCAACCACAGTCTGTTCTCTATGTCTGTGAGTCAGTTTCTGTTTGTAGATAAGTTCATTTGCACCATATTAGAGGCTCCACCTATAAGTGATACCAGGTACTATTTGTCTTTGTCTGTCTGACTTGCTTCGTTCAGTGAGATCATCTCTAGCTGCATCCACGTTTCTGGGACTCTTTATATATGTGACCTCTGACACCCAGAGGTTCATGTTGTTTTATATTCAAGTCCAGAAGAATGAAGCTTCTCTCCTCTAAGGCTTCCTACGAGATCCCAGGTTTGAACGATATTGGGTCTGGTATTCATTCTTGACCCTGCAGTTCTGTGGCCATAGAAGAGAACATACACCTTGGTCTTGCCTGGGTCAGATATCCACAGGTGAGGCTGGAGGTGACATCACTTCAGCCTGAAACACAGAGTCTAGGCATAGAGTGAGAGAGTTGATTCATCAGGGAAATTTTCATCTGTCTGTATCCCAAGAACATTGGACCCTGCCCAGGTCCCCAGACAGCTGGAGACTTTGTGCATCTCTTTCCTGGGCTCATAATACTCCTTCCTGCGCCCAGCATGCCTCCCCCATTCTCTGGAGAAACCTTGGCTGTCCTCTGGACTTGGGCGGTGCCCCTGCTGGGTGCTGCCGCCCCATCCCTGCTGTTCTGCATCTCCAATCCACTCCCACCCTGGGGTCCTCACCTCTGTGCTCCCACCCCCTGTGTAGACGTACATATTAGGGACTCGTGTACTCTGTGTCCCTGTGCAGTGGAAGGCAGGTCCGTGTCTCGCTTTCTCTTCCTGCCCCAAAAGGTCTGTTAGAAGGAGCAGTGAAAACCGTCACAGCCCACAGTGACACCATGCCAGACTCTGTTCCCCTGGTTTTAAACACATTGCCGCCTCCAATGCACCCAGCAGTCCCACAGACTAGGTCCCAATATTATCCCCATTTTACCACCCAGAAAACTGAGGTTGGAGAGGTTTAAATGTCTGGATTCAGTGAGTTGTGCATAAACAGTAGTCTACTGCGTGTCCAAATTCATGGTACTGCAAAGTGGACGGACAGTCCCTTCCTGTTTCTTCTCTCATTTAAAGACAGAAGTTTCTGAAAATCCAGATTTTTGTGCTTGATCTTTGTTCAGTGTTGGCACATCATCCGGTTGAAAGAGATGTGCAAATGCCCAGGGTCTGTCATTCTCACCTCTGTGTGTCCTGCGCTGTAGGAGCAGGTTCACTAATGAAAGATGGGGCCCCGTCACAGGTGAGAGTGAGATTGAGGACCTTGTGGGGACCCCACGATGTTGATGAAGTGGGTTCAGAACAGTCTCTGCACTGACTTACCTTGAAAGGGTCCTTGTTTGCCGTGGGCTCCAACAAGCTTCCAGAGAAACCCTCAGATGGATCCTAATTTTATCAGAAGGAGATGGAGAGAAATCCCAGAGCAGTTTAAGCCCATTTCTCACTTTTCAGTGACGCTTGGCAAACGTTCCTCCAGAAAACACTGTTCTTCTATTTCTGGGCATGAATTTCCTTCGCTTTACCCATCACCAGGCAGCTTAGCCAGGCAGCTAAGAATAAGTCGTCAGGCAGCTTGGATGTTATTGCCTAATTTTGTCCTTCTTTATGCTGGTAATTTGGACTTTTATTGTTCTTCCTGATGGGAGATGTGTCATATATTTCCTGTTGGCTAGAGGATAGCTATTGCTGCATCCCCAACCTTTTGTTCCATCAGCATCACTCTGATTTCAATATTAATTAGATCTTTTGTTCCTTTCTGTCTTTAGCATCTCTAATGAAGAACTGACATTCTGGAATTGTTTTGGCATCACGCGGAGAAACCCTGGAATGAGCCAGGGTAGGTCTGCAAGCCTTCTGGCTTCCCTCCCTCAGTAAACACACCCGCACGCTTCCTTCTCCTCTGCTGGCCACCTCTCACCTCTCCTCTCCATCAGGCCCTGCTCAGGGCAAGGTCCTGGGGGTTCACTGGGGTCTTAGGTCTGTGACTGTATCCCAATATCAGGGTCAAGTACAGCCACTATGCCTGTGTCCCTTGAAGACGCATTTATCTTTTTTTTTTTAATTGAAGTATAATTGATTTACAATGTTGTGTTAGTTTCAGGGCTGCAGCAAAGTAGTTCAGTTATTACATACATACTCTTTTGCAAATTCTTTTTCGTTATAGATTATTCTAAGATATTGCATATAGTTTCCTGTGCAACAGAGTAGGTCCTTGCTATTTATTTTATGTATAGTAGTGCACATCTGTTAATCCCAAACTCCTAATTTATTCACCCCCCCCATTCCCCCTTGGTAACCATATGTTTGTTTTCTATGTCTGTGAGTCTATTTTTGTTTTGTAAATAAGCTCACTTGTATAATTTATTTTAGATTCCACATGATAATCTCTAGGTCCATCCATGTTGCTGCAAATGGCATGGTTTTGTTCCTTTTTGTGGCTGAGTAATATTCTGCTTTATTGACTATGCCAAAGCCTTTGACTGTGTGGATCACAATAAACTGTGGAAAATTCTGAAAGAGATGGGAATACCAGACCACCTGACCTGCCTCTTGAGAAATCTGTATGCAGGTCAGGAAGCAACAGTTAGAACTGGACATGGAACAACAGACTGGTTCCAAATAGGAAAAGGAGTACGTCAAGGCTGTATATTGTCACCCTGCTTATTTAACTTATATGCAGAGTACATCATGAGAAACGCTGGATTGGAAGAAACACAAGCTGGAATCAAGATTGCCGGGAGAAATATCAATAACCTCAGATATGCAGATGACACCACCCTTATGGCAGAAAGTGAAGAGGAACTCAAAAGCCTCTTGATGAAGGTGAAAGAGGAGAGTGAAAAAGTGGGCTTAAAGCTCAACATTCAGAAAATGAAGATCATGGCATCTGGTCCCATCACTTCATGGGAAATAGATGGGGAAACAGTGGAAACAGTGTGAGACTTTATTTTTTTGGGCTCCAAAATCACTGAAGATGGTGACTGCAGCCATGAAATTAAAAGACGCTTACTCCTTGAAAGAAAAGTTATGACCAACCTAGATAGCATATTCAAAAGCAGAGACATTACTTTGCCAACAAAGGTTCGTCTAGTCAAGGCTATGGTTTTTCCTGTGGTCATGTATGGATGTGAGAGTTGGACTGTGAAGAAGGCTGAGCGCTGAAGAATTGATGCTTTTGAACTGTGGTGTTGGAGAAGACTCTTGAGAGTCCCTTGGACTGCAAGGAGATCCAACCAGTCCATTCTGAAGGAGATCAGCCCTGGGATCTCTTTGGAAGGAATGATGCTAAAGCTGAAACTCCAGTACTTTGGCCACCTCATGTGAAGAGTTGACTCATTGGAAAAGACTCTGATGCTGGGAGGGATTGGGGGCAGGAGGAGAAGGGGACACCAGAGGATGAGATGGCTGGATGGCATCACTGACTCGATGGACATGAGTCTGAGTGAACTCCGGGAGTTGGTGAGGGACAGGGAGGCCTGGCATGCTGCAATTCATGGGGTCGCAAAGAGTCGGACACGACCGAGCAACTGAACTGAACTGAATATTCCATTGTATATGCGTACCTCCTCTTCTTTACCCATTCCTCTGCTGATGGGCACTTCGGTTGCTTCTGTGACTTGGCTGTGGTTAGTAGTGCTGCTATGAACATTGAGGTGCAGAGGCACGTTTATCCTTGATGTTTTGGAGCTTGGTTCACAGTTTAACCTCCTGACATGCAGCTTTGATGGTGAACAGAATGTATCCAATGGCAGCCCACTCCAGTACTCTTGCCTGGAAAATCCCATGGACGGAGGAGCCTGGTAGCCTGTAGTCCATGGGGTCACTAAGAATCGGACACGACTGAGCGACTTCACTTTCACTTTTCACTTTCATGCATTGGAGAAGGAGATGGCAGCCCACTCCAGTGTTCTTGCCTGGGGAATCCCAGGGACAGGGGACCCTGGTAGCCTGTAGTCCATGGGGTCACACAGAGTCGGACACGACTGGAGTGACTTAGCATAGCATAGAATGTATCCATTCTCCTGATTAGGGAGAAGAAGAAAGCAAAGACTCATGAAGCGCTGAGTCTGGGCACAGTGAGAAGGCGGGGGTTGGGGGGTGCTCCCTGGGTGATGTTCCTCTCATCAGTTTGGAGAACGGACAACCCCATTTTTCTTTTCTTTTTTCAATATTTATTTGGCTGGCCTGGGCCTCAACTGTGGCAGGTATAATCTTTGCTGCAGCATATAGGATCCTCAGCTGTGACATGTGGGATCTAGTTTCCTGACCAGGGACAGAACCTAGGCCCCCTCACTGGGAGGACAGTGCCCTAGCCACTGGACCGCCAGGGAAGTCCCTGACACCCTTATTTTGCAGTGGAGGAAACTGAGGTTCAGAGGTGAGGCCAGGGGTTTAATGTTGCACAGTCAGAGAGGGATGGACTTGGACCCAGTCTTAGGGTACCTAGAGCTCTTGCCAGGGCCTCTGTGAACTTAGTTGGAGAAGAGCCCCCTTAAGGAAAATGGACTTGCCTTTGACCGCAGTCTGAGATCAAGCAGTGCTGGGCATGCTCCCCTTTATAAGGTGGCCACTGATGACCTTGAACTCCAGCTGATGGACACCTCTCTCTCTGCAGAACTTTGGGCTGGGACTCTAGCTGAAAGCGAAGGTCGAAGGTCATGTGTCCTACCCTGAATGTCACCACACACTGACCCCCCGGGGGAGGAATAAGGAGTGACTTGCCAAGGTCATGTGTAGGCAGTGGCTGAACTAACGGTCCAGCAGAGGACTTTGTGAACCCATGTCCCACCCCCACACCGTCCCTTTGAGGTTGGCAATGGCTGGGTTCTCCTTCCTCAGACCCATGCATTCTAACAGTAGGAGAGCTAGGAGCCGCGAAGTCACAGCTGGGGGAACCACAGGGATAAAAATATACTGACTGCCTCCTGCGCAGCTGAGCACGCATACAGAGATGGAGCGCCCCCTTGAGGTCACAGTGGGGTTCGGGGCAGAATTGGAATCTGAACCCTGTCCTCCCAGTCTGGAGCCCTTGGGCCACATGGCCTTTTGGGGTGTCCTTGAGGAAGCTGACTTCTCTCTCCTGCTAAAAGCAAGCAGGAATCTTTCAAGCCAGCAATCCTGAATCTTCATCTGATCCCTCTGCCCACAGAGACATTTTAGCAAGATCGATTTAAATGGGGTGAAATTCAACGGCAAGTAAATTGCACAAAACCAGAAAGACTTCAGGCCCTTGAAACTTTCAAGAATGGAAAAGATCAAAAAGGTTTAGCACTGCATGTTCTAACCAAAGAAATAGTTCTTTTGGGACAAGTATCTAGAGTGGCCAAACAGCAGCCCAATGGACAAACACAGTAATATAGTAATACAGTAATCGTGTAGTCACAATATTATAGTAACAACGATAGGTGACAAGAGTAATGTTAGTAATAGAAGATAGTTGAAGATTTACCACGTGCCACATGCTCTGTACTGTGGGCCCCCTGCAGGTGTCTCGTTTAATTCTATACCATTTGGGCATGATCATTATCCCCATTTTAGTGGTGGAAGGAACTGAGGTTCAGAGAGGTGGACTCCTTGTCCAAAGTCACACAGTGAAGGGAAGAGCTGAGATTCTAATCCAGGGACACTGACCTCCGAGCCATCCTGAGAGAGGATTTTGCAAAGGTCACTGGGCTCATTGCAATGCTCCCTCCAGCCTCCCCAAAGCTAAAGTCGCCCTCAGGATTTGGACGAGGTAGAATCTCTTCCACCAGTGCACAAGGAAGCCTCCCTCTGGCCCTGTCCACCAGCCCCAGGGCCGTGGAACCTTGTTCCACCAGGAAGGTGATCCGGCTCCGCATCTCCAGGTAGGGCTCCTGCTGTGGCTGTAACAGCGCCCCCTGTTGGCCGCTCGGAGAGTCTGCAGCGTCCTCGCTGAGCTGGCTGTGCCCGGGCGCGCCTTCTAGCGTCGGCGGGAGGGACTGCATGTCTTACAGGTGGTCTCACCTGGCGCTGCAGCTTGGAATGCGAATTCCCTTCAGACCTCAGGGCGCCGCCTTTTCCCACCATGTATGCGCCCTTTCCCCTCCCCTCTTTCCTTTCTGTTCCGACAGTTCCCTCCACTTCCAATAATCTAATTAAATCAGTGGAAGTTTCCCCAGGAAAATGCGCAAAAGCCTAGAGAATTCAGCCTGCAATTTCACGATTTCATAGACACCTCTTTATCTCATTCATAAAGGTCTTCACTCTGTTAATAGCAGAGCTCCTTGGATGTAACGAAAAAACCAGGCTGTTTAAAAATACTGTTTTTCCACTGCCCAATCCAGTTTCAATAAATAAATGGAGAAAACACAAAATCATGTTTAAAATTTTTGATATAGTTTAACTGCTCACGATGAACGAGTGAATGCTCTTAAATGCAAATGCTACACTGAAAAGACGTGTTGGAAATACACCTGACCCTTGAACAGCACAGGTTTAACTGCGCGAGTCCACTTGTCCATGGATGCTTTTCCACAGTGAATACTACATGGCCTTCCCTTGGTGGAATCTAGGGGTGTGGATAAAGAGGAACCGTTTATACCAGGGCTGGCTATACATTATATGCAGATTTTCAACTGCCTGGAGGAACAATGCCTCTAATCCCCCAATTATTCAAGAGTCAGCTGTCCTAATTTCAAGGGGAAATTGGGTCTTGTCACCGGTTGGGGTTTTAAGTCCCATGATGAAGAGGTTTTGGAGAAATCCACTCTGTGTAATTCTGTCCTTGGGTTTGCAGACTCCCTTAGAGACAGCTTCAAAAGTGTAATTCTGAGGTCTTTCATGAACATGATGTGAGAACCCAAACTTCTTGATGTCTCCAGCTGATGATGTAGTTGCTGGACGGATGGAAGAGTCAGGGTCTTGCCTCTTGTTGCCAGTGGGGACCCAGCAGGGGCGTATGGGACGCTCCTTAGAAAATATGAGTGATCTCAGCCGACCTTGCGGAGCCTCTGCTGTGAGTCAGGTGAGCTCTTGAGCATGGCCACTGTGTGATGCCCTGTAACCTTCACAACAGGGCATATTGTTATTGATGAGGAAACCAAGGGGCAAGAGATACAGAAAAGTGCCCCACCTCCCATTGTAGGGGCCATGGGTGGTGAGGATTCTGACTGCCTGTCTCTTACCCAAGGTTACCCCATGAGTTTTCAGGAGGAGGGGAGAGGGAAACACAGCACTCCACTGAGCTTCAGTCTGAGCTCCAGGAGTTGGGAAGGGGAACAGTTCTGCATCTTAGAGGTGGACAGGTATAAGCCAAAAGAAACCACTGGCTATTATACTGTGTTGTTTAGTCCCTAAGTCGTGTCCAACTCTCTGTGACCCCATGGACTAGTAGCCCACCAGGCTCCTCTGCCCAGTGGATTTCCCAGGCAGGAGTGGGTTGGCATTTCCCTCTCCAGGTGATCTCCCCAACCCAGAGATCAAATCTGCATCTCCTGCATCGACAGGTGGATTTTTTGCCACTGAGCCACCAGGGAAGCCCCACTGTCTATTACATTGGCTAGAAAAATGTGCCCTTTCCCACAGAACAATTGCCCCAGAATGCAGGGTCCTGGGAATAAACTAAAACTGAGATGTGGGGTTGGCTGACTCTATGGCAGGCAGAGATCAGCAGCATCAGCCACAGGTTCCCTCACTGGCTGTGTGGTTGATGAGACCATCAGTCTTGTTAGCACTCCCAATGTACTACTGATGACCAGGCGTTTTTAAAGTGTTGTTGTTATTCTAAAATAATCACTATTGGATTCATCTGTTGTTGAACATGGCACTGTGTGCATAGTCTTGCTTGACTGGTTTCTATTAATTTACCCAGAAATTATACATTAAAGTGGATATAGAGACAGTGAGCCAGACAGTGTAAGTTGCAGGAACTTAGTCCACACTCCTATTGACTGATGTCTTTCCCTTTAGCTGCATTTTCCTCTCAGTTCAAGGCTGATAAAAATCACAGAGAACTGGTGATTCATTAGGAGTCCAGGAGAGGCCAGGTCCCAGAAGGGGACCAGCCTGCCCTGTACTCTGCAAAGATTGCCCCCTAAATGCTGGGTCCTGAGCCCCACCGGGAGGGACTCTCCCTGTTCTGAGCTCTGCACCTCTTCCCTGCTGAACTCTGAGCTGCTAGCATCAGACTCAGTATCCCAGTTCATCCTCATGATGCTTCTAGGAGGGGTCAGTTGGCTCCATAGAATCAGCCACAGATACTTCCTTCCTATTGGTCAGGGTCAAGCACTGGGCTCCCCTGTCTGGGCAATGCCAACTCTGTTGTGTCCTGCAGCCTGCAGACCCAGCCATGACTCAGGACACAGCCCCCAGCTCCAGTGTCCCAGTCTTCTTCATTCAGGGAGACTTACCTGCACTTTCCAAGTCCTTACCCCGCTCACTCCTCCTGCACCATCTGCCCTGACCCCTCCAGCCTCCGAAGTCAGAGTTATCAACCGCACCACCCTGGGGATTTTGTAGTTTGTTTCTGGAAGACATTCAGCACAGAGCAGAGCTGGAGTCCACGTACAAAAACAAATATGCTGTTAGACAGCACATGATGGAAAACTAGGTTTATGGCATCATCCTTAACTCTTTGGCTTCCTTGGTGGGTCAGAGGTAAAGAATCTGCCTGCCAATGCAAGAGACATGGGTTTGATCCCTAGGTAGGGAAGATCCTTGGGAGAAAGAAATGACAACCCACTCCAGTATTCTTGCCTGGGAAATCCCTTGGACAGAGGAGTGTGGAGGGGTACAGTCCAGGCAGTTGCAAAGAGTTGGGAATGACTGAGTGACTGAGCACACACACACACACTCATCAACTCTATGAAGCTTCTTTCTTTCTTTTTTGGTACCTTTGTACTGTTGATGGATGTACATTGGCACATCTTAATCACCCCAGCTCTGTATGGAGCTTCTTCAGAGTGGACCAGAGTATCAGCCACAGGACAGGAAAACTGCAGTTCCGTGGCTCTGACCCAGTGATGAACGGGGTCCTCGGCTCAGCAGAGTTCTCACGTTTCACCTTAGCGCTGCCCTTTCTATGGGGCAGAACTCAGCTGCTGCATCTTTATTTTTCTAGTTGTGGGATGACAGCCCAGGAGAGGATGAGGAGACAGACATCCAGCCTGAGAGTTCCATCATGGGAAGGGTTCTTCTGCAGGAATGAAACAATTAGTTATGTTTCCCTAGTTATTAAGGAAAGCATTAACTAGCACTAAACAGAGAATCTGGGGTTGTCTGGGAAGCAGTCTTTTTTTTTTTTTTTTCTTTCAGCCATGCTGTGTGGCCAGTGGGGAGGTCTTAGTTCCCTGATCAGGGGTGGAACCCACACCCCTTGCAGTGGTAGCATGGAGTCTTAACCACTGGACCACAGGAAAGTCCCGATTTTGAACATTTTTAAATGAAAGGCAAGTTATTTGGGGGTAATGAATGAATCACCACCATTGAAAGGACTGACGCTGAAGCTCCAAAACTTTGGCCACCTGACACAAAGAGCTGACTCACTGGAAAAGACTCTGATGCTGGGAAAGATTGAAGGCAAAAGGAGAAGGAGATGGCAGAGGATGAAATGGTTAAATGCTATCACCGCCTCACCGGACATGACTTTGAGCAAACTCTGGGATATAGTGAAGGACGGGGAAGCCTGATGTGCTGCAGTCCATGGGTTCGCAGAGTTGGACATGATTTAGTGAATGAATGACAACACTCAAAAAATTATAAGAAATATTTTTAGAGTCCTAACCTTTTCTTCTGCCCAGGAAAGGTTTTTGGGATGTCACATATTGCCTTATCTGAAGGTCTCATTCATCGTGTGATGTCACCTGCCTGGTTCTGAGAGCCACCTAGGTTCCTGGGCTGTCCCTGGACATGAGGGGACAACAAGGGTCACTTCTCTCAGAGTCAGGGACTAAAAGCAACAGGGCTATTCACGTGCATTGCATGCATGCATGCTCAGTTGCTTCAGCAGTGTCCAACTCTGTAGCCCGCCAGGCTCCTCTGTCCATGGGATTCTCCAGGCAAGAGTACTGGAATGGGTTGCCATGGCCTCCTCCAGGGGAATCTTCCTGACCCAGGGGTTGAACCAGCATCTCTTATGTCTCCTGCATTGGCAGGAGGGTTCTTTACCACAAATGCCACCCAGGAAGCCCATTCAAGTGCATTAGGGTCACAGAATCAGACCTGGGACAGGTCAGATTTCATGACCTTAGCCTTGAGGTCTTTCCAATTTAACTTAATTAATTTCTACTTGAATTCACTCAACGAAGTGCAAGTCATAACTGAATCAAACTGTGAGTGAGTGCTTGCTCCGTGCCCCGCCTTGTGTCCCCAGCACAGAGATGAAGAAGGCGCCGTCTCTGTCTCCAAACTGCTCCCAGTCCAGGCGAAGCAACAGCCTCGCAGATGTATAGCCTCTGTGCAAATTCCATCCCATTTGCAAATCACCACAGGCTTTACTACTCTCTGGGATAAATGCATAACCTCTTCCAGAGTAGGGTGACTCAATATCCTGGCTTTCCCATGGTGGCAGGGTTCCCAGGTCGTAGGAATTTTCACTGTGAAAAAAAAAGAAAACAAGGAAATTGCCAGGCAAACAAGAATAAGTTTTACTATATTCCTAGGCTATATTATATTTTTAGTAATCTTTCAATAGGGGCTGATTTGTAAGATGGATGGTCTGATCAGTTAGCTCATGAATCACCCTTTCTATAAACATTGTCCTTGGTCTCAGCAGACTGTCCACTGTGGGCCCAGTGCCACTGGCTTTTTTTTTTTGATTACTTGTCCTTCTTCATGATTAATTTCTCTTTCAACCAAGGAATCTATTATAGAAACAAATAACAAGAGAGACCTATTATGTTGCTCTCTCTGTCCATTTCATTGTGAATTTTCTTCCTCTCTGTTTCCCCAACACCCCTCCTCAGAGAACCTGCATTGTGGGTACTTCTGAGCAAAATCCTAATTGTTGTTCCCAGGCTAGCAAGCCTCCTTTTCCTCCTACGTAGCATCACAAGGCTAACTCTCTGAAGGTTGTGTATTATTCCAGCACAAAAAGGAGACAGTTAGGTGAACACTGGATGTGGCATGAGCAACATTTAATTATTACTGGGATAAATTCCAGACAATTTGAAAACCATCACAGAAATGGTGCAAAAGTGGATACATATTAAAGAGAAGAAAGAGAAAACCCCCACTCTTTTTTTAAAGTTTATTTATTTTTGGCTGTGCTGGGTCTTCTTTGATGCGTAGGCTTTTCTCTAGTTGCAGAGAGTGGGGTCTGTTCTCCAGTTGTCATGGACGGATTCTCATTGTGGTGACTTCTCTTGTAGAATATGGGCTCTAGGGCCCCTGGGCTTCAGTAGTTCTAGTGTGTGGCCTCAGCAGGTGTGACTCCCAGGTCTAGAGCACAGGCTCAGAAGTTGTGACACACGAGCTTAGTTGCTCCGCAGCATGTAGGATCCTCCCGAGTCAGGGACCAAACCAGTGTATCCTGCTTTGGCAGGTGGATTCTTTACCACAGAGCCACCAGGGAAGCCCAGTCCCCATTCTTGAATCTTATCTTGAGAACATGACTTCACTGCACTGTTCTATTTAGGTTGGTAAAAGCATGGGTGTAATCTTTCTACAAACACAATGATAAGGTATTATGATAATTTAAATAATTGTCATAATAGGTGAGAACTATGAAGCATCTTCCTCTGTGCTGGGAATTTTTAAAAATATTTTAAGATGTAGTATTCACACCTAATAAAATCATGGCTCATATGCACCATCTGTGGTCCAGTCAAGAGGACTCAGGTGAGAACTGACCATGGCAGAAGAACACTGGGTCTTCAGATGACCTCAGGGAGCAATCACTGACCGTATTAGACTCTGATATGAATGAGAAATAAAACTCTATGGTGTTAAGCCATTATCTTGAAGTGTTGTTTGTTATAGCCATTCATCTAGGTTGATTGAGATCATTATTTTTTTTTTCTGGCATTAAAAAAAAAATTATTTATTTATTTATTTTTTTACTTTATAATATTGTATTGATTTTGCCATACATCAACATGCATCCACCACGGGTGTACACGTGTTCCCAATTGATTGAGATCATTATTATAGACAACTTCCAGAGGAGAAAATTGAAAATTGAATAGGGTGAAATTTATTGAACCAAGAATATTTTTGTAGTAGGTGGGAGTGTTAGAATTTCAGTTTTCAGCTCACTTCATTCCAGAGTCCACTACTCTACCCAAATTTGAATCTGATTTATATCCCAGTGAGTGGCCTGTTTTAATTCATCTTGCATTTTGGGGTTATACAAGGATTGCAGATTTGACCAGCAGAATCTACTAGATGCTAAAGTAAATCTGAAGTTCAGATAAACAATTATGTTTTAGTATAAGTATGTCCCATGCCATGTTTGTGACACACTTATACTGAAAATGTCTTTGCTATTTATCCAAAATTGGAATTTCACTGTGATATCCTATACTGTGGGCTTCCCTGGTGGCTCAGATGGTAAAAAATCTGCCTGCAATGCGGGAGACCTGGGTTTGATCCCTGGGTTGGAAAGATCCCCTGGAGGAGAGCATGGAAATCCATGCCAGTATTCTTGCTTGGAGAATCCCCATGGACAGAGGAGCCTGGCGGGCTACAGTCCATGGGGTCACAAAGAGCTGGACATGACTGAGCAACTAAGCATGACACATTCTATATTGTATCTGATGATCCTGGTAACATGTCCCATCTGTATATCCCAGAAACTTGCTGAATCCAATATCTGCCCCCATTTCTTCCCTGTGGGTGGGATTAAGTTGTCGGTGACTGTAGCAAATGTGAACAATGGCTCTGGAATTTTATTTTATTTTATTTTTAATCTTCTGTCCATGCTGGATCCAACTTGCACACCCTTCATTGGCAGTGTGAAGTCTTAACCAGTGGACACCCCAGGAAGTCCTTGTGTTTATTATTTTAGATAATGACCATTCTTAACTCTGTCAATGAGTTCTCCATTACAAGTAGCCTAGTTAAGGCACTTTATTTGGTATCTCTTATCAAAGTGAAAGTCGCTCAGTTGTGTCCAACACTTTGCGGCTATACAGTCCATGGGATTCTCCAGGCCAGAGTACTGGAATGGATAGCCTATCCCTTCTCCAGCAGATCTTCCCAACTCAGGAATCAAACAGGGTCTCCTGCACTGCAGGCAGATGCTTTACCAGCTGAGCAACCAGGGAAGCCCACTATCTCTTATAGAAGACATCTGATGCTAATGCTTGCTGTTTGGTACTTAATTCTTGATGTCCCTGATAGAACTTGGGGACACTGTGGAATTTTCATGCAGTATTGTCCAGCCTAGGGTTGCAGCCTCTCTGGATATTAACAGACAACAGCTACAGAGAATAAATCTAGGGCACCTATTTGATCAGGAAGTGTGTATGAGCACTAATTTGAAATTGGTCTTGTCTGTATAACATCTACACAAATCCCACTAATGACAACAAGCATTTGAACCTGGATTTCAAGAAGTAAAAGATGAGCCGCAGATGGTATTCCATAGCATCCTGGAGGGAGTTGGAGAGTCTGTTTCCTCTTTACCTACTATCTTTTCTCAACAACCCCCACCTCCTTGCTGAGTGGGTTTCCCATTCAAAGACAACTTCAGAGGATTTGAGTGTGGGAAAGGGTGTGTCTGGGCAGAAATGTGGCAGGGGGTTGGGGAAGACATGTAGAGAAGCTGCTCAAAGGTGATGCAGTATTTTCTTGTTGTGTTACTGTGATGCACCACCTAGCCTCCCCACCCCTGGTAAAGATGGAAGGAATTATTGCCCATATGCTGGATGGGCATCTCTTCCTGGAGAGGCCTGCCTCAGTGCTCCCTGTGGGATTAGTTGAGGCCAGGATTGAGCTACACGGCAGGACATCTGCCTCTTCCAAACACTGCCACCTTCCTTCTGCAGGTGTTCATCCTGCGGTTACTCCCAGGTAAACTTCCTCTGTGCTAATCTCCACTTGAAAGTTAACTTCTCATGAAACCCAGCCTTAATAGCTTATGACCATTCTTCAAGTAGAGCTTTTGTTGTTTCCTTATTTTTCATTTTTAGTCATTTTATTCTTCTTGATATGATTGTAATTGGGATTGTTTTATTAATTTTTCTTTCAGATAGTTTGTGATTTGTGCTTTTTGTTGTTTGGCCACTCAGTAATGTCTGACTCTTTTGCAACCTCATGGACTAAAGCCCATGAGGCTCCTCTGTCCATGGGATTTTCTGGGCAAGATCACTGGAGTGATTTGGGTATGAAAATGCAATACAATCTGCATACTGATTTTGTATCCTGCAAATAAAGAATTCATTGATGAGTTCTGAAGGCTTTTGAGGATGTCTTTAAGATTTCCTATATACTCTTATGTCATCCCAAGCAATGACAGTTTTACTTCATTCCAATTTGGATTTTTAAAATTCCTTTTTCTAGCCTTATTGATATGACCAGGACTTCCAATACTATGTTGAACAAAAGTGGTGAGAGTGGGTGTCCTTGTCTTCTTCCTGATTTTAAATAAAATGCTTTTAGGTTTTTTTTCCCTCATTGAGTATGATGTTGGCTAGAGTCTCCCCTGGTGGCTCAGAGGTAAAGAATCTGCCTGCAATGCAGGAGGCCTGGGTTCAATCCCTGGGTCAGGAAGATCCCCTGGAGAAGGTAATGGCAACCCACTCTAGTATTCTTGCTTGAAGAATTCCATGGACAGAGGAGCCTGGAGGGCTACAGTCCATGGAGTAGCAAAGAGTTGGACACGACTGAGCAACCAACACTTCACTTCATGATGTTGGCTGTGGGTTTGTCATATATGGTATTATTATGTTGAAGTCTATTCCTCTATACTCACTTTGCTGAGAGTTTTCATCACAACTGGATGATGCTGAATTTTGTCAAAGGCTGTTTCTCCACCTATTGGGATGATCATATGATTTCTATCTTTCATTTTGGAAAAATTTTGCTTCTAAGGATAAACATAGTAGATGAAAAAAGTGAGATTTGCAAATTTGTTGAGGTCATTAGCTTGACAGCACAGTCACTTAAGAAGGATAGTAATGAAATCACAATGTTTATATTGAGCATCTCACACTTTCAAATCATTTTATATGAATTATCTCATTTGCAGGCACATCAAGGGTAGCCTCTTTATTTCTAATGTTAACTCATTTCAGGGCTATCCGAGCTGCTGTCACTACAGTAATAAAATTAAATAATTTTGTATTAGTAAAAAAATGCAAACATTTTGTTGGAAGTGCAAATTTTAGGACAGAGTTGTGATAGTCTGTGTGCTTATAAGTGAGCATGGCTTTCAACCAAGTAATTTTGTTTCTTTGGAGTTATGCTAAGAAAATAGAGATATGTGTAAAGACATGGGAGGAAAGTTTACTTACATGACAATAAAATTTTTAAGCAACATAGATGTCTCAAAATAGAGATTTATTTAAATATTATATGTTATATATATATATATATATATCAATCAAGAAAAATAAAGATCTCTAAATATATTTAGATCAATAGATGGATAGATTGATAAGTAGCTAGATGACAGGTATTATAAGTAGATAAACAGATAACAAGTGGATATATAGATAGTAAAGGGATGATAGATACAAAGATAATAGATAAAGATGGTGGATGAATTAGTGGATGGATAGATAGATATGATGGATCAATAGATAGATATATAGATAGATGGTAGATAATAGACAGATGGATGATAGATAATAGATAAGGATGATGGATGACTTGGTGGGTAGATATGATGAGTGGATAGATAGATGGATGATAGATGGATAGACAGATATAGAAAACAGATCCCAGCACCAGAAACAGCAGCATGGACTGTCAAGTAGTCTTCTAACCTCCCTGTCCCCCTCATGGCATGACTGTCCCCCAGTGTGCCCTCTTACTGAGTCACTCAGTCGAAGACCCTTCCTAGAAGCTACACTAAGTAAGTCTACTTATATTTCGGGGGCCAGCTCTCAGCCACCTGTCCAAACCCAGCTGTAACAGAGACTGGAAAACAAAATCTATTAGAGCACATCTCCCTCCTAGCCAAATAACTTCAGTCTCAGTTACAGAGGTGGAAAAGGAGAAGGAAAATTGTGGCAACAACCAGCAGACTACGGCCACGTGTCTTTTCTCTGTTCTCCTGGACAACCAATGCCTTCTCTGCTACAGAGGCCACCCTTTGTTTTAGGTTTCTGAGGCATTGGGTTTAAATCAATCATTCTGTTAATCAAATTAAGCTTTCCAGGTACTCCAAAAGCTTTTATGCAAAAGATGTTTGGCCAAATATCTTTTTTTAAATGATTTTATTTGTTTTTGGCTGTGCTGGGCCCTTTTTTTGCTGCACGGGTTTTTCTCTAGCTGTGGCCAGTGGGGGCTACTCTAGTTTCGTCCTGCATGGGCTCCTCATTGCAGTGCCTTCTCTTGTGGTGTGTGGGCTTCTCATTGAGGTGGCCTCTCTTGTTGTAAAGAGCGCAGGCTCTAGGTGCTCGGGCTTCAGTAGTTGCGGCACATGACTCAGTGGTTGTGGCTCCCAGGATCTACAGCACAGGCTCAATAGTTGCGGTACGTGGGCTTAGTTACTCAGAGACATGTGGGATCTTCCTGGATCAGGGATCACACCAGTGTCTCCTGCATTGGCAGGTGGATTCTTAACCACTGACCCACCAAGGAAGCCCCAGCCAAATATCTTTTAATTCAAAGTTTCTCAGATGGAAGGCCATAAATGCATTTCCCATATCCCATTGTTTCTATGATAATTTTTAGTTACATTGACATAACTTACTTTTTCCAGTAATAAAAGCACATTTTAGATCTCTTTATTAATCTTTTTTGCAGATTCTTCAAGTGTCCACAAATATCTGCATTTTCCTCTTCTGAGTAAACAGAGGATCTATTTCTTCACTTTCCCTACACTCATCAGAGTCCTGTCACTAGTTTTCACCAATGGAATGTGAGCAGAAGAAAGTGTGACACCTTTGGACTTAAGCAATTAAGAGCAGGTCTGACCTCTCCATTCTCTCTCTGTCCCATCCATTGGCTGATTGTAAAGGAAAATGAGTACTAAGGACACAGTAGATGCTCAAGATAAAAGATGCTTAGGTCCCTCAATGATCCTTTTTGGAGCAGGAAATCCCACTGCCCCTCCCTGGCCAGTGATGTGCTAAGAAGCAGACCAATACTGTGCCCTGAGGCATACAACCCCACATAACTGAGTACCAATGTGTGATTTCAGCACCTAAATTGGTATTTTGTTTTTGTTTTGCTTTTCGGTTGTACCTTGCAGCATGTGAGATCTTAGTTCCCTGACCAGGAATTGAACCCATGCCCCCTGGATTGGAAACACGGAATCTTAACTACTGGAACACCAGTTCGTGTGTGCTAAGTTGCTTCAGTTGTGCCTGATTCCCTGTGACCCTATGGACTATAGCCCTCCAGGCTCCTCTGTCCATGGAATTATCCAGGCAAAAATACTGGAGTGGGTTGACGTGTTCTCCTCCAGGGGATCTTCCTGACCCAGGGATTGAACCTGTTTTTCTTACATCTCCTGCATTGACAGCAGGGTTCTTTACCACTAGTGCCTCCTGGGAAGCCCCACATGAAGTCCTCAAATAGTTTTTTTTTATTCTGGATTCTACTAAGCATGTAGCTAGACCAAGCAGTGGACTCTTGGGCTAACAAGATGTTATTTAAAAAAAAAAAAAACTTTAAATAGTTGTCAATAATTAAAAATTCAGGGACTTCCCTGGTGGTCCAGCGGTTAAGAATCTTCCTCCCAATGCCAGGAGTGTGGGTTCGATTCCTGGTTGGGGAACTAAGATCGCACATGCCATAGGGCAACTGAGCCTGTGAGCTGCAATTAAAGAAACCTGAGTGCTGCTAGGAAGAGTTCACGTGCCACAACCAAGACCTGATGCAGCCCAAAACAAATAAATAAATAATAAAAATTCAGCATTTCACATAAAATGTCATTGGGGTCAGCAGAATTTCAGTCCTTATGACCTTTTCCCCTGATGTCTCACCTGGGAATCTCAAGAAAGACTTTGCAGCTGTAATTCAGGTTACTAATCAGTCGCTTTGAAAATAGGGCGAGCAGCCTGGAGGCGCCAGGTAAGTTCCATGCAATCACTGGGCCCTTAAAAATCAGAGCTTTCTCTAAACTGAAAGAGAGAGAAGTCAGAGGGACTGGAAACATGAGAAGGATTTGATGTGTGTGTGTGTGTGTGTGTGTGTGTGTGGTTGCTGGCTTGGAGACACGGGGGTCACGTGCAAAATGTAAGACTACTAATTGTGCCAATATTCAGAATGAACTGCAAAGCAGATTCTCCAGTAAGGAAAGTCCCCTCGCCGACACCTTGACTTTTGTCACGTAAGATGTACAGTCACCAACAGAGAGAAATAACAGCTTATACATCTCCAAATTGGGCAGATACCAACATCCAGACTTGAACAGCCCTGGGAAGTCCCACGTAACAGCATTCTGGAGTCCTAACTAGGAAAAGGTTCCAGGCGGTGTATTCACCCCCCAGGCCAAACTTCAGACTGCAGCTTTAGGGGCTCCTGCTTATAATCCCAGGTTGGATACATCAGGTTGTATTCAGGTATACATTGAATACATCAGGTTAGAAACACAGATGTTTCCAAGCTGTGCCTCTGGAAAGTGATCTTGGGTTCCACGCTTTTTCTCAGATCATAAAAGAGGGTAAAAAAATTAACTCTCAAGTTTGTGAAACTGGTTATTTTGTTATTTTTCCATGTCTGCATTTCCTCACCTTGCCTCTTTCAAAAGAAAGGGATACCCAGACATCTCTAATTTTCTAAAATAAGTTTTGCTTTAGTACAGAACCAGAATCCTTCATTTCATTTTGCTCTGTGTGATGAGACAGAACTGAAATTTTGGGATCAGTGAGTTAGCAGTGGGTCGTCTGTGCCGAGATTATAAATATCTCCCACCTGGGTCCCCTGTGAGATCTCCACCGAGGGTTCTCTTGATGCATGAAAAAAGCAATTCGTTTTTAATTGTCCTTAGAAATGGTTTTTCTGGTGTATCAGTTTAGAACAAGCTTGTTTATCAAAACCCACTGATCCAAATAATTCACAATCCAACTAAAATTACTTTCTGAAATAACAATGAGATTTTAAAGAAGGAGGTTTAGTTACAAAGCACCCATGGGACTGTGATACTAAGCTTATAAACAGTGCATCTTATTTCATGGGCAGCAACCTTTGGGGTAGAACAAGTGTTCTGGGGGATTATCAGGCTGCCAGTTTACAGCCTCTCTATTTCTTAGTTTGCCTGTTCAATTAAAATCTGAATACCACTCTTGCTACCCCTTCTTTCCTTTTCCCCCTTTTTTATCCTTCCCCTCTTTCATCTGACATTCTGTTGTCACTGTTTTCTCATGTTTTAAAAATGAGAGAGACCAAGATAAATATATGGTCTTGACTTTATGGGATCAAACAGCTGTTTCTTTTCCAGTGACACACAAATATGGATCTGGCTTTTAAAAAGAGCATTTTGCGGACTTTCTTGGTGGTCCAGTGATTAAAACTCTGCCTTCCAATGCAAGGGGTGTGGATTTGATATGTGGTCAGGGGGCTAAGATCATGTCTTGCAGCCAAAACATAAAACAGAAACAATACTGTAACAGATTCAATAAAGACTTTTTAAAAGGAGCATTTTTCATCTCAGGTACTAGAACATCTGTTGGCAATTTGGATCACAGGCACAGCTGTATCCAGGAGCTAGTGAGACATGGTTTCTCTTGATCCACTTCCCAGCTCTTACTTCTGCTGTGTTGGCTCCATTATCAGACAGACTCCTCTAATATATGGTAACCTGGGATGTCTACAGATCCAAAATGACCTCTCTCCAGGCTTATTTCCAGTGGAAAAGAAGCTGCCTTTCTTTCATTCCAGTAGCATCCAGTGGCTCTGGGTTTCACTCTGTAGTATGGATCAGATCTTCCTGGGATCAGCCCTTCTTAGGTCTTGAGATGGTGGTGCCTGACTATAGACTGAGTATTGGAATTATTTGCAAATCATCTGGGAAGAGGTGATGTTGATTAATTAGTGTTTATAATATGTGGGCCATTTAGAAAGATGATGCAAGCAGGGTAGTAAGAAACAGAATCTGACCTTAAGTGTTAGATTCTGACAGAGTGAATGACCAAGGTCAACTTTTGTAGATTTGTAACTAATCAGGTCAGAGTTTTAGGGGGATGTGTTTGGGGTAACAAGAAGCTTGATGAACCTTACTAGGACTTCCTAAAAGCTACAAAAACCTCAGCTTGAATAGACCTCATCACTTCCAATTCCAGATGGAAGAGTCAAGAATTCACTTATCTTATAAGAATCCACTTATCAGTGGTCCAGTGGTTAAGACTTTGCCTTCCAATGCAGGGGGTGCGAGTTCAATCCCTGGTCAGGGAGATAAGATCCCACATGCCTTGTGGCCAAAAAACCAAAACATAAAACAGAAGCAATATTTAAGAAGTTCAATAAAGACTTTTAAAAATAGTCTACATTTAAAAAAATCTTTAAAATTAAAAAAAGAAGCCCCTTATCAAATAACTTACAGTCTGCTGTCTCCTGGGATATACATGCTTGTGTTCACTGCAGTAAATTGTAAATGCTTTCAGGTTCATTCACCAGAGGACTCGTTATCATGCTGTCTTCTGTGGGGTTTCTACATCATGTCTTGATCTCTGACCCACTTATGGTGGCCACTAGGAACCCTCAAGAAGATCCTGAGCAATTACTGGTTTCTCGTGGTTCCCTCTAAAGCCTGAGTAGTGCCATATTGAAACATGAATGGGCAGGAGGGCTGTTTTCTCTAAACTTGCTCCCAAAGCCAAAATCTGTAGAAGAGATTGTGGATTCCCAGTGTTCAAAACAAGAAGATGTCCAATGGCTGTAATAAAAAACACTGTAGATGTTATCATGCAGGCATGTTTAGGATCAGGATGAGAAGGAGCCAAATGGCTTTGCCACAAAGTGTCAGAGGGTCTTCCCAGATTGGTGAGTTAAGATGGGCCTGGATGGATGACTCAGGATGACCAAGTGGAGAGGAGTGAAGACCATTTGAGAGAAAGGAACTTTTCACCGCCCCCCCCCCCCTCTTTCTCACTCTTTTTTTAAATGCTTATTTCCCCCCTCCCTTCCTGCCTTCTTTGGAGTTATGTGTTCAGTTCCCCCCCCCCCATTTTCCCCCATTCACTAATACGAAGTTTAACATTTTATTTCTAGCCTTCAAATGGCAGTGATTTTATTTTGTTGTATCTCCTTTGTTAATATAGCTCATGAGTGTAACTTAGCATCCTTCCAATACAAGTCATTTACTCCTCACTGAGGATCTTTTGGTGTTGTCTTCTGTTTTGTCCATTGCTGAAGCTGTGTAGTTCCAAGAACTTTTCTCAGTTTGTTCATTCATTCAGGTCTATTCTACTTCTTGATTATCCCAGCTGTGCCACCCAGAGCTCTGCCACATGGCAGCACTGTTGCCCAAGAAAGATTTCAGGGGCTTCCCTGGTGGTCCAGTGGTTAAAAATCCACCTGCCAATGTAGGGGACACAGGTTCGATCCCTGGTGTGCATTGTGCCACAACTAGTGAGCTCATGCTCTAGAGCCCATGCTCTGTAACAAGAGAAGCCACCACAATGAGAAGCCCATGCGTTGCAACTAGAGAGCAGCCCCCATTGGCTGCAACTAGAGAAAGCCCAGCCACAGTAACAAAAATCCAGTGCTACTAAAAATACAAATAAATATTTAAAAAAAGAAAGCTTTCATTGACACTACCAGAAACTACTATCTTCAGAGATACTTTTGAAAAGTCTTCTGTGTAGAAACTTCCTTTGAAATAAACAATTCGGTTTATAACTTTAAACCAACTGTGGAAAATACCAAGTAGGCTATAGAAATGTTCCCTTTAACAGCTACATTTTCTTGCAGTGCAGCAGAAAATAATTTCACTACTTTGCCTGTCTTTACACCTCATCATTCCTAGTAAAGAGATTTCTTTGAAGATTTTGCTGCATTCGTATTCCGAATCAAGAATAATTTTCTCATTCCTCATGTGGAATGATTCTTCATCCCTGTATCATCAACTCTTTTGAGATCCAGCATGAATATTGGGTTTTTGTGCAATTAATTTGATGTCTTGATATGAAACTATATTTTTTAAAGAGAGTTTTGAAGTTGATTTTGTTGACTAGAATCCAGGATATGAGCTCACACCCATGGGATTGATGATTCAGTCTGATGATTCACTTTCTCATCTTTGAGCCAACTGTCTTCTGACAGACCTTTAATTACCTTAGTGGAGATTCTGCTTGAGAAGGGAAAGATATTATGAGAGACAGATGAGTTCATCTGACCCATGGATGGCTTTCCTGGGAGACTATTCACATTATACCCTAATCAACACTAGGGAACATTGTTTATATGATCATGTATGTGAACAGAGCTTTACTAGTTGAGCAGTACACAACCTGTACAACTGTTTGTGTACAGTTACAACACATCAATTCCTGGCCCTTCCTCATCATGTTCTTATTCTTTCCTCAATGATAAGACTCTTGGGCATCAAATTCACAAGCAGTTCCTGGGACTCTGCCTTGCAGTTGTCTTTGTGTTGGGACCTACTGACACAGCCATGAATACAATATCATCTGTGATTTAAGAGTTCCCAATCTTTTGGGAGAGGTAGACTAGGAAACAGAAGTTTTCTATGACTTCTTGTAATCAGATCAGATCAGATCAGTTGCTCAGTCATGTCCAACTCTTTGCGACCCCATGAATCACAGCACGCCAGGCCTCCCTGTCCCTCACCAACTCCCGGAGTTCACTCAGACTCACGTCCATCGAGTCAGTGATGCCATTCAGCCATCTCATCCTCTGTCGTCCCCTTCTCCTCCTGCCCCCAATCCCTCCCAGCATCAGTCTTTTCCAATGAGTCAACTCTTCGCATGAGGTGGCCAAAGTACTGGAGTTTCAGCTTTAGCATCATTCCTTCCAAAGAAATCCCAGAAATCTTCTTGTAATAGAAGGCTTTATTGGGAGCTTAGACAAAGGTACCAAGAAGAGGTAAGTAGCAGAACCCCAGGCGAATTTTGAGATAGGCCACCATGTGGACATCTCAAAGTCGCTTACTAATGACCAATGAGATGAATCTTCCTTGTTGGATATCATAATGGGTGAAGATAGAATGATGGCGGAGAAGTGGGGAAAGTTCATTTGGACAAAGTTGGACTGTATCCCTAACTCTATGCATGTGCCACTAAGTCCTCAGTCATGACGGAATCTTTGTAACTCCATGGACTATAGCCCACCAGGATCCTCTGTCCATGAGATCCTCCAGACAAGAATACTGGAGTGGGTCACCATACCTTCCTTCAAGGGATCTTCCAGACCCAGGAATCAAACTCAGGTTTCTTGGGTCTCCTGCATTGGCAGATGGGTTCTTTATCACTAGAGCCACCTGGGTAGCCCTAACCCTAACCATAACCACAACCCTAACTCTAACCAAAACTTTAACACCAGCTCTAACCCTAAACCCAACCAAACCCTAACCCTAACCTGGTCTGCTGAGAACATCTTGACCAGGACACTTGCAGAACTGGAACTGTGTCCATGTGGGGAGGCAGACACAGTGGACAGGTATTCTAATACACACTGAGAAAGCTAAAGCAGCCTTTGGTGGCAGCACAGACAGCTATCCCTGGGGGATCAGGGGAGAGAGTGTTCCCCTCTGCTGGGGCTAAAGTTGTGCAAATCCTGGGACCCATTGTATTGGCAAGATGGTGGAGAAGAAGAACATGTGCTCATCTTCTCCTGCGAGAACTCCACAATTACAACTTGCTTCTGAATAACCATCGACAGGAGAATGTTGTATCCCACCAAAAAAGACACCCCACGTCCAAGGGCAAAAGAGAAGCCCCAGTAAGATGGTGGAGGGGAAAAATCCCATTTAGTATCAAATCCCATACCCGCCAGTGATGCACGGAGGGCTCAGACAAAACCTTGTGCACACCAGGACCCAGAGACCTTACAGAGATGGAGCCATACTGTGTTTGAGTCTTCTGAGGAGGTACAAGTCAGGAGTGGCCTGCCACAGGGGCAGGGGCTCTGGGTGCAGCTACCTGGCCACACAGCCCATGGCAAAAGCCCTCTTGGAGGTCGCCATTGACCTCACCGTAGAGCTGCTGAGCAGACAACCACAAACTGCAGAACAATTGTACCAAAGACATTCTCATGCTGTTAAGAAAGTTATAGGACCCACACTGTTGTGGGTCCAACCTGGGGTTCTGGCAAAGGGACTGAGAACTCCCAGAGAATTTGACTTTGGAGGCCAGTGGGATTTGATTATAGAACTTACACAGGACTGGGGAAAGAGTCTCTTGGAGGACACAAACAAAACCTTATGTGCACCAGGACCCAGAAGAAAGGAGTAATGACGCCAAAAAAGACTGGCCCAGATTTTCCTGTGAGTGTCCAGGAGTCTCGGGCGGAGCCATGGGTTGGTGGTAACCTGCTGCAGGGTCAGGGGCACTGACTGCTACCTTTAGAAGGAGATCACCATTATCTTCATTACCTCCACCATAGTTTGGTCTCAGGAAAAGCAACATGGTGGGAACAGGGCCCCACCCATCAATGCAAACTTGGATTAGAGATTTACTGAGCATGGCCCCACCTACCAGAACAAGATCCAGTTTCCCTACAGTCAGTCTCTCCCATCAGGAAGCTTCCATAAGCCTCTTATCCTTATCCATCAGAGGGCTGACAGAATGAAAACCACAATCACAGAAAACTAATCAAACTGGTCACATGGACCACAGCCTTGTCTAACCCATTGAAACTATGAGCCATGTTGTGTAGGGCCACCCATGACTAAGGGGTCATGATGGAGAGTTGTGACAAAATATGGTTCACTGGAGAAGGGAATGGCAAACCACTTCAGTATTCTTGCCTTGAGAACTCCTTGAACAGTACAAAAAAGGCAAAAAGATATGACACTGAAAGATGAACTCCCCAGGTTGGTAGGTGCCCAATATGCTAACTGGAGATCAGTGGAAAAATAACTCCAGAAAGAATCAAAAGACCGAACCAAAGTGAAAACAGTGCTCAGTTGTGGATGTGACTCGTGATGGAAGTAAAGTCTGAGGCTGTAAAGAGCAATATTGCATAGGAACCTGGAATATTAGATCCATGAATCAAGAAAGTAGAAGTGGTCAAACAGGAGATGGCAAGAGTGAACATTGACATTTTAGGAATCAGTGAACTAAAATGGACTGGAATGGGTGAATTTAATTCAGATGACCATTATATCTACTACTGTGGGCAAGAATCTCTTAGAAGAAATGGAGTAACCCTCATAGTCAACAAAAGAGTCCAAAATGCAGTATTGAGGTGTAACCTCAAAAATGACAGAATGAATTCTGTTCATTTCTAAGGCAAACCATTCAATCACAGTAATCCAAGTCTATGCCCCAATCACTAATGCTGAAAAAAAATGAAAATGAATGGTTCTATGAAGACTTACAAGACCTTCTAGAACTAACACCCCCAAAAGATGTCCTTTTCATCATAGGGGACAGAAATGGAAAAGTAGGAATTCAAGAGATACCTAGAGTAGCAAGCAAGTTTGGTCTTGGAGTACAAAATGAAGCAGGGCAAAGGCTAACAGAGTTTTGCCAAGAGAACACACTGGTCATAACAAACACCCTCTTCCAACAACACAAGAGAAGACTCTATACATGGACATCACCAGATGGTGAACACCAAAATCAGATTGATTATATTCTTTGCAGCCAAAGATGGAGAAACTGTGTTCAGTCAGGAAAAACAAGACTGGGAGCTGACTGTGGCTCAGATCATGAACTCCTTATTGCCAAATTCAGACTGAAATTGAAGAAAGTAGGGAAAACCACTAGCCCATTCAGGTATGACCTAAATCAAATCCCTTACAATTATACAGTGGAAGTGACAAATAGATTCAAGGGATTAGATCTGGTAGAGAGAGTGCCTGAAGAACTATGGGCAGAAGTTTGTGACTTTGTACAGGAGGAAGTGATCAAGACCATCCCCAAGAAAAAGAAATACAAAAAGGCAAAATGGTTGAGGAGGCCTTACAAATAGCTGAGAAAACAAGAGAAGCAAAAGGCAAAGGAGAAAAGGAAAGATATACACATCTGAATGCAGAGTTCCAAAGAATAGCAAGGAGAGATAAGAAAGCCTTCCTCAGTGATCAATGCAAAGAAATAGAAGAAAACAATAGAATGGGAAAGACTAGAGATCTCTTCAAGAAAATTAGAGATACCAAGGGAACATTTCATGCAAAGATGGGCTCAATAATGGACAGAAATGGTATGGACCTAACAGAAGCAGAAGATATTAAGAAGAGGTGGCAAGAATATACAGAAGAATTGTACAAAAAACATCTTCATGACCCAGAGAACCACAAAGGTGTGATCACTCACCTAGAGCCAGACATCCTGGAATGCAAAGTCAAGTGGGCTTTAGGAAGCATCACTACAAACAAAGCTAGTGGAGGTGGTGGAATTCCAGTTGAGCTATTTCAAATCCTAAAAGATGATGCTGTGAAAGTGTTGCACTCACTATGCCAGCAAATTTGGAAAACTCAGCAGTGGTCACAGGACTGGAAAAGGTCAGTTTTCATTCCAATCCCAAAGAAAGGCAATGCTAATGAATGTTCAAGCTACGGCACAATTGCACTCATCTCACACACTAGCAAAGTAATGCTCAAAATTCTCCAAGCCAGGCTTCAATAGAACATGACCCATGAACTTCCAGATGTTCAAGCTGAATTTAGAAAAGGCAGAGGAACCAGAGATCCAATTGCCAACATCTGCTGGATCATTGAAAAAGCAAGGAAGTTCCAGAAAAACATCCACTTCTGCTTTACTGATTATGCCAAAGCCTTTGACTGTGTAGATCACAATAAACTGTGGAAAATTCTTCAAGAGACGGAAATACCAGACAACCTTACCTATGTAGTCAGAAATCTGTATGCAGATCAGGAAGCAACAATTAGAACTGGATATGGAACGACAGACTGATTCCAAATTGGGAAAAGAGTACATCAAGGCTGTATATTGTCACTGCTTATTTAACTTATATGCAGAGTACATCATGAGAAACGCTGGGCTGGAAGAAGCACAAGCTGGAATCAAGATTGCCGGGAGAAATATCAATAACCTAAGATATGCAGATGACACCACCCTTATGGCAGAAAGCGATGAGGAACTAAAGAGCCTCTTGATGAAAGTGAAAGAGGAGAGTGAAAAAGTTGGCTTAAAACTCAACATTCAGAAAACTAAGATCATGGCATCTGGTCCCATTACTCCATGGCAAATAAATGGAGAAACAATGGAAACAGTGACAGACTTTATTTTCTTGGGCTCCAAAATCACTCCAGGTGGAGCCTGGAATCACAGCAGCCACACAATTAAAAGACGCTTGCTCCTTGGAAGAAAAGCTATGACCAACCTAGAAAGCACATTAAAAAGCAGAGACATTACTTTGGCAACAAATGTTTATCTAGTCAAAGCTATGGTTTTTCCAGTAGTCACGTATGGATGTGAGAATTGGACTATAAAGAAAGCTGAGCACCAAAGAATTGATGCTTTTGAACTGTGGTGTTGGAGAAGACTCTTGAGAGTCCCATGGACTTCAAGGAGATCAATGTGAATCCTAAAGGAAATCAGTCCTGAATATTCATTGGAAGGACTGATGATGAAGCCAAAACTCCAATACTCTGACCACCCAATGCAACGAACCGACTCATTGGAAAAGACCTTGATGCTGGGAAAGACTGAAGGCAAAATTGAGAAGGGGGTGGCAGAGGATGAGATGGTTGAATAGCATCACTGACTCAATGAACATGAATTTGATCAAGCTCTGGAAGATAGTAGAGGACAGAGGAGCCTGATGTGCTGCAGCCCATGAGGTTGCAAAGAATTGAACAGAACTTAGCAACTGAACAAACACCACAGCAGAGCTACTCGGTTTGTCGTTTATTTATTAAGTCTTGGTGGAAACTTGATTTCTTCTTGGATCGTCTCACACTGGGCACTTGCTTTGGTTTCCAAATTGTCTTGTCTCCCCTTCTGTCCCCTCTGTCCTGACATATGTGGCCCGAAAAGAAAAATAAAATGAATGCAGTGAAAGAAAGTGTCAGTCGCTCAGTCATGTCCAACTCTTTGCAACCCCATGGACTGTAGCCCACCAGACTCCTCTGTCCATGGAATTCTCCAGGCAATACTATTGGAATGGGTTGCCTTTCCTTCTCTAGAGGATCTTCCTGACCCAGGCATTTCTCCCTTAATTTCCTTTTAATTTGTGGAGGTAGTAAAAATTCAGATTCCTTGAAGTTTTCACATTTTTGTTTGAATGATTTCAATTATGTAGATAGTATGAGAACAGTACCAAAAATGTAAATGTCTACATGATAATTCAAGTCATGGATAGTTTCAAGTCTCTTCTTTCAGCATGTCAGATTCTCTAGCTCTTAGTGCTTACTAATCAATAAAATGTAAAAAGAAAGAGAGAGAAAGAAAAAGAAAAAAATTAAGAAAAATTCCAGTCATGGCGGAAAACAAAGGGAAAAGACAGAGCAAAGAGGGAAATAAACTCAAATGCACTTATTAGTTTTCTGCCTAGGCTTGCTAGAGTGTATTCTGTCTACACTCTGACATGCTAGATGGCCACACAAATCCATGTCCGGCAAGCTACTCATGTGACTTTGCTGTCTGGAGGCTGCAGAACAGAGGTTAGGGGTCACTGCATATACAGACTGCATTTTCTGCCTAAAGCTCAGTTGACTGGATGAATTACAATTAATCCCAAGGACTTCAATTGTTAACACAGTGCAATGTTAATTGACCCCATGTTAAATAGCAAATATTTGCATTGTCTCTAGAGATTCATCTTAACAGGAAATTAGATCACATTTGAATATGGAAACTGTCCAGGGAATTAACTGTTCTTTTTACCTGGACAACTCAAATGATGAATTCTCTTGGCATCTTTTAAAAATTTCATTTCATTGTTATTGCCATATGAGTGTACTCAATCCATAAAAAATTATACATTACATGTAAGATGGTGGATTTTGGTATGTTTTACAAGCTTAATACTAAGTTATTTCAATTTATAGGATTATTGGTTTTTTATTGACAAGATTAAAGGCAAAATATTAAAAGCGATGTATATATTTCTCTCTTTCCTCGTCCACCTTCTTTCCTCTTCTTGCCAAACACTTATGCATTTGGTCTTTTTCCAAGCAAAAGTAGATGAGAGAGAGTCTAAAGAACCATGATGACTGTTTTTTATGGCTAATTGACATTGCATATTATAAACAAGCCATCACCTTTAATTTCTATTTTGGTATTGAATTTCGAAAAGTCACACATTTTCTTGATCCCTCTACTTTACCCTTTGAAGACAGCCATGATCTGAAATTTACTTTCGTAAGTCACCTTTTTTCCTCTACTGGCAAATCAAAACTTTGACTTATTTTTGCAGCGATTGCTTTTTGCTTCCCTGGATAACAGAGATGCTAATGCAGCCTCACACAATGAGGGATAATTGGTACCAATCTGGAGGATGCAGGTGAATGGGAGATGAGGCATCCCCCAGAATGTGGTTAGCCATGGGTCTGTGATGTCCGGCATCTGGGGTTTTGAACATCCTCATTCTGTGATTGGTAGTATGTCGACCAATCATCTGAATACTCGGCTGACATCTGCACATTTCATATGGATGTTTGGAGTATTACAGAGACAGATTTCAGTCCTGTTCACATTTCTGGGTTCGGGTAGTAGCAGTGAATGTTTTAGAAAATCCAGTGATATTTTGAATATTGTTAACAGTGGGCGATCCTGTGTGTAGTTTATCATTTCAGAACTCTTTACTGGATAACAGTGTTGTCGTTTCGTTTACCCCAGGCTGAAGGTCTGTCCCCAAGTTGCAATGTAAAAATGATTATGCACTTAGGAATAACCGGAGTGGTTTTAACTTCCTATATGGTACATGCCTGCCACTGCCAGCTCCTCTTCAGTTATAAACCTGGTCCCGGAAATGAGCCCTCAGTTCCTAGGATTTGTTTTTCATTCACACACTTGCTCTGAAATGCCATTATATCCTTACTGTCATCTGCAACACGGGGGAGGGAGCACCTTCACATGCATATTCCTCTGATCTCAGAATGGGTGGTCCTGCATTTGCCTCCTCCAGGCAGACCTCCAGGTTTGCAGCTACAGTACAAACATGGGGCTGTTGGCAGAGTCTTCCAACCTTCATCTCAATCTTCTCACCCTCAGTGTGGTGGGTCAGTGGATACAGTGGCATGTCAGTCACTGGCCACATTGAATGGGGAATAAAAAGTGCTCTAGGTAAGATAGCCATTGACCTGGCATGCCATGGTGACAAAAAGAACAAGACTGTTGTCAGATCATGATGAGAAATCTTCTGTTCTCAACAGTGTTAAATCTGAGTGAGTCTACCAATGAGTTTATTTATGAAACAGATTCAGATATAGAGAATATATAGAGATATAGAGATATCTCATGGATATAGAGAACAAACTTAAGATTACCAAAGGGGAAAGGGACTGGAGGAGGGATAAAAATAGGAGTTTGGGATTAGCAGATACAAACTACTGTATATGTATAAAATAGATAAACAATTAAGACCTACTGTACAGCAGAGGGAACTATACCCAATGTCCCGTGATAAACCAAAATGAAAAAGAATATGAAGAAGAATATGTGTATATATGTGCAACTGAGTCACTTTGCTGTACACCAGAAACTAACACAACATTGTAACGCAACTATAATTTAATAAAAATTATATATGAGCATTTCTATACATATTACAACAAAGTGGATGCCTTGAAATGTTAATCATACGTCATGGAGAGTCAGCTGACTTAAAAGCATCCCACTTTCTTGCCATCTTAATGGAAGGAGGATTTAAGCAAAATTCAAGTGCAGGACTGGGGGTCGCCTGGTGGCATTGGCTCTTGCTGTGACCTGTGCAGAATTCACTGACTGTCCCTGGAGCCACGGGTCTAAGCCAGCTCGTTCTTCTGTAAATGACCTGAAGGGCAAGCTCTTTGAAATCTCACCTTTGACTTTTACGGTGTTAGCGCCATCCGCTGTCTGCTGTCACTTCTCCTTCTGGTCTTATTTCTTTTTTCCTCCCATATCAGATCCTAGACTTTGTAATTTGTTTCTTATAAACCACTTTTGCCTATGAGACCACACACCCCCTAGACTGTAAGCTCCCCAAGCAAGAATCTATGTCCACCTTGTTCATCCGGAAACCAGTTAGTACAGCATCAGGGCCTTTAAAATTCATCAATAAGTGTTTGTTGAATGAATAACTGAATGTATCACAATTGTGTGTGAATTAACACTAAGTACATGGGTCTCAAGAGTTCAGTGGAATGCCCTTTGTTCTAATTCAAGTGTTTAAGACACAAACTACTTTTAAGAGGCTTTAAACATGCCCTTGATCTTTGGCTCTTTGCAGGGGCAGGGGATACAATACTGCACACCATGGTACCACAACTTTTCTGCATGCTTCTCCTTTCCCATGTCTCCTGGGAAATTATTATTCCCACCTCATTTAGCAATTCCATACACATCTTCAGTGTCAACATTCAGGTGATCCCCAGACAAATAATTACACATTTCTATGTGTATTGTTTTGTATGCAGACTAGGGAGAAGTCTTTACAGAAATATAATCACCTGTGGGACTTCCCTGGTGGACCAGTGGTTAAGGATCTGCCTTGGTAGCTCAGCTGGTAAAGAATCTGCCTGCAATGCAGGAAACCTGGGTTTGATCCCTGGGTTGGGAAGATCCTCTGGAGAAGGGAAAGGCTACCCACTCCAGTATTCTTGCCTGGAGAATTCCATGGCCAGAGGAGCCTGGCAGGCTACAGTCCATGGGGTTGCAAAGAGTCGGACACAACTGAGCGACTAAGCATATTCCAGCGCAGAAGACTCGGGTTTGATCCCTGATTTGGGGAAGTAGAGTCCCACATGCCCTGGGGCAACAAATACCACATGCCAGAACTAGAGAAGGCAATGGCACCCCACTCCAGTACTCTTGCCTGGAAAATCCCATGAACAGAGGAGCCTGGCGGGCTGCAGTCCATGGGGTCGCGAAGAGTCGGACACGACTGAGCGACTTCACTTTCACTTTTCACTTTCATGCACTGGAGAAGGAAATGGCAACCCACTCCACTGTTCTTGCCTGGAGAATCCCAGGGATGGGGGAGCCTGGTGGGCTGCCGTCTATGGGGTTGCACAGAGTCGGAGACGACTGAAGCGACTTAGCAGCAGCAGCAGAACTAGAGAAGCCTATACACTGCAACAAAGAAACCTCAGGCTGCAAGGAAGATTCATCATGGTCAAAATTGTTAAAAAACTAATAATAAAAAAGACTCCACACTTCCAGTGCAAGGGGTGAGGATTTGATTCTTGATTGGAGGGGGTTGCAGGGACTAAGATCCCACGTGCCGTGTGGTCCAGTCAAGAAAAATAAAAAAGTAATATGATCACCCATGCTTCATTCTTTCCCCCACAAAACTTTCCCCTTAGTAACCATTCTCATATTTTAAAGTTTCAAGTATTTTAGTGTCTTCTTTGCCTGCTAGTTACATCAATTCAAATTTCTCTGAATTAACAGAACCCTCTTGCTTTCTTGCCTATAACTGTCTGAAAGATTTGAAACCACTAACAACATCAGAACCTAGTTAAGACTTCCTTGTGGTCTCTTGCAGAAAGTCTGTTTTCAGCGCAAATGTTTTCTGCTAAAAACAAGGCCTGAGAGATACAGGGAAAGTTGCAGATTTGAAAACTGGCATGAAATTCAGCCAATGTTGTTTTAACACACTGGGCTAGGAGTCTGAGCTAAAAAAAACAAAAGGATGTTCAAGTTTTGTAATAAAAGATACAGACCTGGAAAATATTTATTTTTTCCAGAGCTGTTAACCACAAATGGAGACATTTTTCAGCAAGTCCTTTCTTGGGGTGGGGCTGAGTAGCAAGCACCAGAAGGGAAGAGCTTTATGTGGACACAAAGTTCGAGAAAGCCATAGATTAAAGCCACTTAACATTATGGCAAGCGGTTGATACCAAGCAAATAAAATCACATTAAAGGTGGAAGACAATTACCAGTAAGGATATCCAACTCTCGTAAAACCACGTGCTGTCATCAAACTACCATGTGTACATACACAGGTATCTACCATGTGTTCCTTTTAAAATTGTTATTTATTTTTAATTTTGGCTGTCCTGGGTCTTCATTGACGTGCTCAAGCTGTCTCTAGTTTTGACGAGCGAGCTTCTCATTGTGGTCGCTTCTCCTGTTGCTGAGCATGTGCCCCGGGGGGCGTGGGCTTCAGTAGCTGCAGCACGTGAGTATTCGTGGCACGTGAGCACAGTAGTTGGGGTTCTCAGAATCTGGAGTGTGGGCTTGGTACTTGTGATGCACGGGCTTAGTTGCCTCGCAGCAAGTGGAACCTCCTCAGACCAGGGATCAAACTCACGTCTCCTGCACTGGTAGGTGGATTCCTAACCTCTACCATGGGTTCCTAATTCACATTTTCAAATGTCCTGGTTATCTCGTGAACAGCATATTTGGAATAAAAATATCTCTTTGTGTTGAAGGAATTAACTTGGAAACTGTATGGATATATATATATATATATATATATATATCATAATTTCTTAAACCTTACATTACCATTGTTTCATTGAAATGTTAAAATATTTTATATCTTTAAATTACTGAAAACATTACTGCATGTGTTGACATCTTCAACATGGGATTGTCCGGACGTCTCTAGATCCTGACGTATGAGACAGCTGCTCACTGTGACAGAAACTGTGTGTGTAGATGATGCAGATGTCATGCTAGGAGAAGGTCCCTGTGAGGATGAGTGAGTCTAGATGCCGAGAACAACTTGACCAATCAACGAGCAGGTGGGCCCATGTTCACAGCAGCACTGTTCACTACAACCAAGACATGGAAACAACCTAAATGGCTATCAACAGATGAATGGATAAAGAAGATGTGGTACATATATACAATGAAATACTTGTCTTGCTTTTTTCAGTTGCTCAGTTGTGTCTGACTCTTTGCGACCCCATGGACTTCAGCATGCCAGGCTTCCCTGTCCTTCATCATCTTCTGGACCTTGCTCAAACTCATGTCCATTGAGTCAGTGAGGCCATCCAACCATCTCGTCCTCTTTCGTCCCCTTCTCCTCCTGCCTTCAATCTTTCCCAGCATCAGGGTCTTTCTTTTCTAATGAGTAGGTTCTTCGAATCAGGTGGCCAAAGTAATGGAATATTACTCAGCCATAAAAAGAATGAAATAATGCCATTTGCAGCAACATGGATGGGCCTAGAGATGATCGTACTAAATGAAGTCAGTTAGAAACAGAAAAATAAATACTATATGATATCACTTATATATGCAATCTAAAACACGACACCAAAGAACTTTCTACAAAACAGACTCGCAGCCATAAAGACTTGTGGTTGCCAAGGAGGAAGGGGTTTGGAGGAAGGGTAGATTGGAAGTTTGGGATTAGTAGGTGCAAGCTATTACATACAGGATGGATACACAACAAGGTCCCCTGTATAGCACAGCGAACTACATTAAATATCCTGTGATAAACCATAAAGAAAAATAATATGAAAAAGAACATATATGTATAACTGAGTCACTTTGCTTTATAGAAGAAGTTAACACATTGTAAATCAACTATATTTCAATAACATTTCAAAAAAGAGAAGCAGCACAGTGGGCAGAGTTCTACTTGTCCCGCTCCACAGAAGCAAAAATAGCTCAAAGGCAAGGGACACCATGAAGCTCAGCTGATCAGCCCCTGGGTCCATTAGGCTCAGAGATGCCCGCTAGACATTAGTCCTTGCACATAGGCAATCCCTGTACCATACTTACTTATCATGTGCTATGCTGTGCTTAATTGCTCAGTCGTGTCCAACTCTTTGTGACCCCATGGACTGTAGCCCACCAGGCTCATCTGTCCATGGGGATTCTCCAGGCAACAATACTGGAGTGGGTTGCCATGCCCTCCTGCAGGGAATCTTCCCAACCCAGGGATGGAATCCAGGTCTCCCTCATTGCAGGTGGATTCTTTACAGATCTCCCTCATTGCAGGTAGATTCTTTCCTGTCTCAGCCCTTACTTACCATCTTTACATCTTTATCCTGAAATACCTTTCATGCAGAAATCAATTTATGTTGTGAATCCCATTTTCATTAGAAAGTAGGCTGTGCCTCTCTTGGAAATGCTGACCATTTCCAATGAATAGAATATCTACCATAGAAGCTATTGTGATTAACTTTTAGTCTAGCTGAGGATGAACAGGTTGGAAATTGACTACTGAGTACTGGTAACACTCTTGTATTATTGTTCAAGATAATATTCTTTCCAAGCTCTGAAGAATTAACTGGAAATTTGCCCGATGGCTTCTGAACATGCAAAGTCTGAAAGTGTACTGGTTGATTCAGATCTTGCCACTTTAAACCACTTTTTTGGGGGGTCTGTTTTCATATAGCTCTCAAGTACTGAATAACAATGTTTCTGGAGAGAAAACATTCTAACCATCACATCCCATCCTCAGAAGAGAAATAGATTGTTTTATGGTCCCATTTTTAACAAGGAAGAACTTGTTGTGGTCTCTCAGGCTCAAATAAGTTGTTTCCTTTGAGTTCACAAGATAGTCAAATATTTTTAAAGGTATTTTTCATGTATTTTCAAGGAGGTTAAGGGCTCCAAGGGGGATAACGTACATATACGATCTCTCTCAATGTCAAACGCGTCCCAGGATTGCTACTTCCCATTGCCTCCGTTCAATAAATCACTTCTTGGGTTAGCAAGAAAGGATCAAGTCAATATAACCGCATTTATCCCAAAGCCACAGCAGAAATTCATGGTGCTAAAAATTCCCAGAGCTTTCAATTTACCTATCTGAACATCTGAAATAAATTGCAATTTTTGACAAAAGAAGTTATTCACATACCACCAACAACCATAAAACTGAAACCAACATCTTTTTGCTGAACTAAGCAATGGGAAGGGACTTCTTTCAGCTTTCTGTTACTCAGACATGTTTTTATTTTTATTTTTCTCTGAAAACGTATTTTTATTTCCCCTAGAGTATCTTTAAAGAGTGGTTGGCAATGTCCTGCCACTGGAGAATGCAGCCCTCTTTATTTTTGAGGGACATGTGTGCGCGTGTGTGTGTGGCCAGCCAATTTTGCCATTTTTACAGAATCAAATACCTGTCACATGTGAAGGAAACAGTAATTATGAATTATGGATCATCTGCAAGAAGTGATACCAAATTAGTTTCTGGGCCTGTTTCCAACGTTGGAGTGAATTTATGACAAACTGGATATTGATGAATGGTTTCTAAAGTCTGTTGAATTTGTCAGCCTCGCCTATGAATGAGGATTTGTTAGGTCAAATAAATGAAACGGTAATGAAATAGATTGTTTCTTTATGAAAAATGAAAATGCATGAGATCTGGTAATTGTTAAGTCTAGATTTGAAATCTCTCCTTTATGGATATGTCCCCCCTCCACCTCAAATTGTGAGTGATGTGTTTAAGCTCTCTTGCCAAGAAACACACCAAACTCTGAAGTTAAAGAGACTACGAAAAATGACTAACATCAAATTCAGGATGGTGATGGAGACACGAAGCATAGCTAAGTGGCTGTATTTGCATCATTTGATTTCTGAGTCACTGTGGGAAGGCTGCTATAACATTCTGACACTTCTAATGGAATATTATAAAGGGCTGTTTCAGGGCTCAACAAAGCAATACGGAGGTAAGAACCCCCACTTTCCAAAGTTAGGTGCTAAATTATCTGTATAAAGATGGCCCCTACACATCTTGAGGATGCACAGATGACGGTGCATAAGGTAGCCAAACCTATGAAGAGATTTCTTTGGAGATCAGTCTGTTGTAATCCCTGCTCTTCCCCAACCTACCAGCAGGGGGCACATGACTTTCACCTTAAACTGGGAGTCGGGGTTTTGCCTCAATTTGCCCTGGTGGCTCAGACGGTTAAGAGTCTGCCTGCCATATGGGAAACCTGGGTTCAGTCCCTGCGTTGGGAAGATGCCCTGGTGAAGGGAACAGCTACCCACTCCAGTATTCTTGCCTGGAGAATTCCATGGACAGAGGAGCCTAGTGGGAAGGCAAAGAGTCTGACATGACTGAGTGACTCTTTGCGTTCCTTCAAAGTCAAATCTTGAGGACTTCCCTGGTGGTCCCGTGGTTAAGACTCCAGGCTTCAAATACAGGAGGTGCAGGTTGGATCCCTGGTGGGGAACTAAGATCCCACACGCCACCTGGTGCAGCCAAAAATAAATCAAACCATAAAAACAAGTATTCAAATACAAGTGATTTATGTGGAAAGTGTTCCCAGTTGAGTGTAGAGAGTAGTGGCCCAGGAAAGGGAAAAAAGACAAGCAGGGTTACTTTAATAATTTCTTTTTAAAAAACTGAGATAAAAATCCATAAAAGATCCATCTTTTCAAGTATACCTTCCCATGTGTTTAGTATATACTCAAGGTTGCAACTATCACCACTAATTCCAGAACATCTTCATCAGTCCTGAAGGGAACACCACACCCATTAGCAGTCACTTTCCTCTTTCCCACCACTTCTCAAAACCACTTATACATTTTCTGTCTCTATGGATTTTTCAACTGTGATCATTTCATATGTATGGAATATATAACGTGTGGCCTTTTGCAACTAGCATCTTTCACTTAGCATATGTTTTCAAGGTTCATTCATATTATAATATGTATCACACTCATTCCTTTCTATGACTGTATGTGATTTCTCTATGCAGATATGCAACCTATATTTATTAGCTAATGGACATTTGGATTGTTTCCACATTCTGACGATTATAGATAATTCTGCTGTGAATATTTATGCACAAGTTTTAGAGGACATACATTTTCAAATATCTTAAATAAATACTTAGGAGTGAAATTTCTGATACAATGATAAGTATGTTAAACTTTTTAAAAATGTAAGTATAGTTTAAAAAACAAAAAAATAGCTGATTTACAATATTGTGTGTTTCAGATGTACAGCAAAGAGATTCAGTTTTATACATATATATATACACATATATATATATTTCAGATTATTTTCCATTATAGGTTATTACAAGATATTAAATACAGTTCCCTGTACTGTATGCTTTGGAGAAGGAAATGGCAATCCTCTCCAGCATTCTTGCCTGGAAAACTCCATGGACAGAGGAGACTGGCAGGCTATATATAGTCCATGGGGTCACAAAGAGTCAGACATGACTGAGCATGCCACATGCCACATGACTGAGCATGCAAGCACACACTATACATTAGGACCTTGTTGCTTATCTAGTTTATATGTAAATCAGATCTGTGCTCTGTCTACCACCAAACATTCCAATAGATCTCTGTACCCGCTGAGGTTTTAATCATGAAGGGCTTATGACAAAGACCCTAATGAGTGCAGCAGCTTAAAACAGGACTCAAATGTCAACAAAAATTACTCCTTCCTCTGTAGATACAAGTAGATAATGCATCACCTGGGATCAAATGTGTACCTTTCCCTTCCACATGGTACAGGTGAGGTGCAAATTCCCAAACAGCTCACTATTTGGGTGTCACTGTGAACACAAGTTTTCAGCTTAGAGAAGGCTCAGCTTAGAGTAAACCAACCTTCACTGAAAATAGAGAGACATCGATAAAATCCCAAATGGCATTTCTTCATTTTCTATATAGGCCAACATTTCTCTACAGTCCTTTATAAAAATGTGTTGGAGGAAGGGGTACTGGTGATGTCCATGTGTAGAGTCTTCTCTTGTGTTGTTGGAAGAGGGTGTTTGCTATGACCAGTGAGTTCTCTTGGCAAAACTCTATTAGCCTTTGCCCTGCTTCATTCTGTATTCCAAGGCCAAATTTGCCTGTTATTCCAGGTATTTCTTGACTTCCTACTTTTGCATTCCAGTCCCCTATGATGAAAAGGACATCTTTTTGGGGTGTTAATTCTAGAAGGTCTTGTAGGTCTTCATAGAATCGTTCAATTCCAGCTTCTTCAGCATTACTTGTCGGGGCGTAGACTTGGATTACTGTGTTACTGAATGTTTTACCTTGAAAACGAACAGAGATCATTCTATTGTTTTTGAGATTGTATCTAAATACTGCATTTCAGACTCTTTTGTTGACTATGAGGGCTACTCCATTTCTTCTAAGGGATTCCTGCCCGCAATAGTAGATATAATGGTCATCTGAGTTAAATTCACCCTTTCCAGTCCATTTTAATTAGCTGATTCCTAGAATGTTGATGTTCACACTTGCCATCTCCTGTTTGACCACTTCCAATTTGTCTTGATTCATGGACCTAATATTCCAGGTTCCTGTGCAATATTGCTCTTTACAGCATCAGACTTTACTTCCATTACCAGTCGCATTCACAACTGGGTATTGTTTTTGCTTTGGTTCTTTCTCTTCATTCTTTCTGGAGTTATTTCTCCACTGATCTCCAGTAGCACATTGGGCACCTACCAACCTGGGGAGTTCATCTTTCAGTGCCCTATCTTTTTGCCTTTTTGTTCTGTTCATGGAGTTCTCACGGCAAGAATACTGAAGTGGTTTGCCATTCCCTTCTCCAGTGAACCACGTTTTGTCAGAACTCTCCACTGCAGATGATTACTGCAGCCATGAAATTAAAAGATGCTTGCTCCTTGGAAGAAGTTATGACCAACCTAGACAGCATATTGAAAAGCAGAGATATTACTTTGCCAACAAAGGTCTGTCTAGTCAAAGCTATGGTTTTTCCAGTAGTCATGTATGGATGTGAGAGTTGGACTATAAAGAAAGCTGAGCTCAGAAGAATTGATGCTTTTGAACTGTGGTGTTAGAGCAGACTCTTGAGAGTCCCTTGGACTGCAAGGAGATCCAACCAGTCCATCCTAAAGGAAATCAGTCCTGAATATTCATTGGAAGGACTGATGCTGAAGCTGAAACTCCAATATTTTAGCCACCTGATGTGAAGAACTGACTCCCTGGGAAAGACCCTGAGGCTGCGAAAGATTGAAGGCAGGAGAAGAAGGGGACAACAGAGGATGAGATGGCTGGATGGCATCACTGACTCAATGGACATGAGTTTGAGTACATTCCAGGAGTTGACAATGGACAGGGAGGCCTGGCATGCTGCAGTCCATGGGGTCACAAAGAGTCGGACATGATTGAGCAACTGAACTGAACTGAAAGTCTAGCATCTATGTGCATAATAAAGCACTTCAGTCATGCCTGACTCTTTGTGACCCTAAGGAACGTAACTTGCCAGGCTCCTCTGTCCATGGGATTCTCCAGGCAAGATTACTGTAATGGATTGCCATGCCCTCCTCCAGTGGATTTTCCTAATCCAGAAATTGAACCTGGGTCTCCTGTACTACAGGCACATTCTTACTGTTTGAGATACTAGGGAAGCCCCTATATACATATATATGCATGTACATGCATATGCATCCAAATTAGGATATGTATGGTCCAATATGTTATTACCAATTTGAATATGTATGGTCATATGTATATGTACAGTACATATACATATGAATATGTATGTCCCTGGTGGCTCAGATGCTAAAGAGTCCTCCTATGATGCAGGAGAGCCAGGTTTGATCCCTGAGTCAGAAAGATCCCCTAGAGGAGGGCATGGCAACCAACTCCAGTATTCTTGCCTGGAGAATTCCATGGACAGAGAAGCCTGGCAGACTATACATGGGGTTGCAGAGGCTTGAACATAACTGAGCAACTAACACACACTGTAATAAATAAATAAATAAATATATATATATAATATTAATATATAATAGTTGAGAAAATATTCTTTTTTTACTTCAGGATCAAGTGTTAAGGGTAAAATATCAAGTCCAGATCTCTTTTCAGGAAAATCAGTGGTATTCTGGATATTTCCTCTTTGTATTTAATTTTAGCTGTCCCTATAACCAGCCATTGCTGCTGCTGCTGCTGCTTCTAAGTCACTTTAGTCTTGTCTGACTCTGTGCAACCCCATAGACAGCAGCCCACCAGGCTCCCCATCCCTGGTATTCTCCAGGCAAGAACACTGGAGTGGGTTGCCATTTCCTTCTCCAATGCATGAAAGTGAAAAGCGAAAGTAAAGACGCTCAGTCATGTCCAACTCTTAGCAACCTCATGGACTGCAACCTACCAGGCTCCTCCATCCATGGGATTATCCAGGCAAGAGTACTGGAGTGGGTTGCCATTGCCTTCTCCGATAACCAGACATTACTGGGGTAGAAATATTTGCTGATTTAATTCTATAAAAACCAGCAGAATCATTCTTTTAAATAAAAAGGACCAAGAAACTGTCGATGAGAATAGTCAAATCTTATCAGAAATCTCTGTATCAACGTCTCACCCGCTTCCCTGAAGGCCCAACTGAACATTCATGAACAGTTGTCCAGAAAGGTTGAGAGATTTGTTTGCAGGCACCCTGAGGGACTTTCTCCCATAGCCTCTGTGTGTCTACAAACCAGACTGAACTCCCAGGCAACTGCCAATCTCAGCCATTCTAGAAATCTTCCTTAATCTGTCCTTAAACAGAGCAAAAATAAGTAACCTTGGTTCTCTCTACTTCTATTTTATCACTTAAGGCTCTTGGTCAAATTCTTCCAAACTCTAAGTATCAATTCTCTAATTGCAGGACTTCGCTGGTGGTCCAGTAGTTAAGAATCTGCCTTGCAATGCAGGGGATGTGGCTTCCATCCTTGGTCAGGAAACTGAGATATCCCACATGGCTCAGAGCAACTGAGCCAATGCACCCCAACTAAAGAGTCCATGCACTGCATCGAAAATTCTCACATGCCATAACTAAGACCTGACACTGCCAAATAAATAAATAGATATTGTAAGAATTCTCTAATTACAAAGGGCGAGCAATGAGGCTACCTGTCTGTGCTGGAGGCATGATGGGGAGGAATGAAGGGAGAAAGATGTTTATGGCCTGTAATACTGTTGGACTCTGAGATCTTTACTTGCTACTCAGGAATTTAAAGCTCTTTTCATCCCTGATGGATTATCTCACTACCCTCTACATTAAATCCTGTGCCTGTTAGAATGAAATACAGGCTCTCACAGGACATTTACCTTCAATGCTTTCAAATTGTAGTGCTGGGGAATACTCTGGAGAGAGCCTTGGACAGCAAGCTCAAACCAGTCAATCCTAAAGGAAACCAACTCTGAATATTCATTGGAAAGACTGATGCTGAAGCAGAAGTTCCAATACTTTGGCCACCTCGTGTGAAGAGCCAGCTCATTGGAAAAGACCCTGATGCTGGGAATAATTGAAGGCAAAAGAAGAGGGCAGCAGAGGATGAGATGGTTAGGGAATAACACTGACTCAATGGACATGAATCTGAGCAAACTCCAGGAGACAGTGAAGGACAGCAGGGGCTGGCAGGTTGTAATCCATGGGGTCACAAAGAGTTGGACACAACTTAGGGACTGAACAACTAAAAGCTTTTAAAGCTCTTCTCTCTCCCTGTCACCTCCTATCAAAGGCTCTAATAGGAAAATCTGACTCCAATTTCTGATGTTTAACTCAGCATGTATCTCTTTAAGTACAGTTAATTTACAATGTTGTGTTAGTTTCAGGTGTACAGCAAAGTTATTCATATATATATATATATATATATGTGTGTGTGTGTGTGTGTGTTCAGTTCAGTTCAGTCGTTCAGTCGTGTCTGACTCTTTGCGACCCCATGAATCGCAGCACGCCAGGCCTCCCTGTCCATCACCAACTCCTGGAGTTCACTCAAACTCACCTACATTGAGTCAGCGATGCCATCCAGCCATCTCATCCTCTGTCGTCCCCTTCTCCTCCTGCCCCCAATCCCTCCCAGCATCAGAGTCTTTTCCAATGAGTCAACTCTTTGCATGAAGTGGACAAAGTACTGGAGTTTCAGCTTTAGCATCATTCCTTACAAAGAAATCCCAGGGCTGATCTCCTTCAGAATGGACTGGTTGGATCTCCTTGCAGTCCAAGGGACTCTCAAGAGTCTTCTCCAACACCACAGTTCAAAAACATCAATTCTTCAGCGCTCAGCTTTCTTCACAGTCCAACTCTCACATCCATACATGACCACTGGAAAAACCATAGCCTTGACTAGACGGACCTTTGTTGGCAAAGTAATGTCTCTGCTTTTCAATATGCTGTCTAGGTTGGTCATAACTTCTTCCAAGGAGAAAGCATCTTTTAATTTCATGGCTGCAATCACCATCTGCAGTGATTTTGGAGCCCAGAAAATAAAGTCTGACACTGTTTCCACTGTTTCCCCATCTATTTGCATTAAGTGATGGGACCAGATGCCATGATCTTCATTTCTGAATGTTGAGCTTTAAGCCAACTTTTTCACTCCCCTCTTTCACTTTCATCAAGAGGCTTTTTAGTTCCTCTTCACTTTCTGCCATAAGGGTGGTATCATCTGCATATCTGAGGTTATTGATATTTCTCCCGGCAATCTTGATTCCAGCTTGTGCTTCTTCCAGCCCAGCGTTTCTCATGATGTACTCTGCATAGAAGTTAAATAAGCAGGGTGACAATATCAAGCCTTGACATACTCCTTTTCCTATTTGGAACCAGTCTGTTGTTCCATGTCCAGTTCTAACTGTGGCTTCCTGACCTGCATACAGGTTTCTCAAGAGGCAAGTCAGGTGGTCTGGAATTCCCATCTCTTTCAGAATTGTCCATAGTTTATTGTGATCCACACAGTCAAAGGCTTTGGTATAGTCAATAAAGCAGAAATAGATGTTTTTCTGGAACTCTCTTGCTTTTTCCATGATCCAGCGGATGTTGGCAATTTGATCTCTGGTTCCTCTGCCTTTTCCAAAACCAGTTTGAACATCTTGAAGTTCTCAGTTCATGTATTGCTGAAGCCTGGCTTGGAGAATTTTGAACATTACTTTACTAGCGTGTGAGATGAGTGCAACTGTGAGGTAGTTTGAGCATTCTTTGGCATTGCCTTTCTTTGGGATCGGAATGAAAACTGACCTTTTCCAGTCCTGTGGCCACTGCTGAGTTTTCCAAATTTGCTGGCATATTGACTGTAGCACTTTCACAGCATCATCTTTCAGGATTTGAAATAGCTCAACTGGAATTCCATCACCTCCACTAGCTTTGTTCATAGTGATGCTGTCTAAGCCCCACTTGACTTCACATTCCAGGATGTCTGGCTCTAGGGGAGTGATCACACCATCATGATTATCTTGGTCATGAAGATCTTTTTTGTACAGTTCTTCTGTTTCCCAGGTGGCACTGGTGGTAAAGAATCCACCTACCATTGCAGGAGATGCAAGAGACATGGGCTTGATCCTTGGGTTGGGAAGATCCCCCTGGAGTAGGAAATGGCACCCCACCTCAGTAATCTTACCTGGAAAATTCAATGGACAGAGGAGCCTGGCAGGCTACAGTCCATGGGGCTGGAAAGACTTGGACATGACTGAACAAATTTATGCATATATATTTATGTATATATTATATATATGTTCTTATTCTGACTCTTTTCCATTATAGGTTATTAAAAGACATTGAATAGAGTTCCCTGTGCTATACAGTAGGCCCTTGTTGTTCATCTCTTTTGTATATAGTAGTATGTATATGCTAATTCCAAACTCCTAATTCATCTCCCCTCTCCCCTCCCCTTTGGTAACTCTAAGTTTATTTTCTATGTCTGTAACTCTATTTCTGTTCTGTAAACAAGTTCGTTCGTATCATTTACTAGATTCCACATGTAATTGACACTGTATATTTGTCTTTCCCTGGCTTATTTCACTTAGTGTGATCACCTCCAGGTCCATCCATGTTGCTGCAAATGCCGTTATCAATGCATATCTTTCTGACTGCCAGATTCTGCAACTTTCAAACAGTGATGGTGACAGTTTACCTTGTATGTAGACTGGTGATTATTTCATACTTTTTTGAGTCTCTGGAACCTAGCATTCTTTAAGAATGTTCATGCAGGAACCCTTTCTCTTTTGCTGCTTATCTCTCTTTTTAATAATTTGATTAATTTATTTTTACTTCATTGCTGCATGGGCTTTTCTTTAGTCGTGGTGTGCGGGAGCTACTTTTCAATTCACTGCTCAGGCATCTCATTGTTATGGCTTCTCTCGTTGAGGAGCGTGGGCTTTAGGGTGCACGAGCTTCAGCAGTTGCAGGATGTGGGCTCCATAGTTGTGGCTCCTAGGTTCTAGAGCACAGGCTCAATAGTTGTGGCCCACTGCCTGGTGGCTCCACGGAATGTGGGATCTTCCCCGAACAGGGATCAAACCCATGTCTCCTGTATTGTCAGGTGGATTCTTTACCCCAGAGCCATGAGGGAAGCTCTCTCTCTTTTTTAATGTGAGATGAGCCCCAAGTTTGATCAGAGTCCCACTTCCTTCTCCTTTTTAAAAAAGTATTTATCTTTGGCTGCATTGGGTCTTCATTGCTGTGTGCAGGCTTTCTCTAGCTGTGGCAAGTGGGGGCTACTGCTGCTTCTCTCTTAAGGACTGTCATTAACTAAACACTTCAGTAAGATGCACCTTCACATCCTACTACAGCTGATGGGCGTGGGGGAGGAGATGAAGGAAAAGAAAGATATGTCCTCTTCTTTTAAAGCTGTGACCCGGAGAGTGTGTGCATTGCTTTCCATATCCAATGGGCCAGACTGTTATCACATGACATATAGTTGCAGTCAAAGCTATGGCTTTTCCAGTAGTTATGTATGGATGTGAAGTTGGACCACAAACAGATAGAGCATCAAAGAATTGATGCTTTCAAAGTGTGGTGCTGGAGAAGACTCTTGAGAGTCCCTTGGACTACAAGGAGATCAAACCAGTCAATCCTAAAGGAAATCAACCCTGAATATTCATTGGAAGGACTGATGTTGAAGCTGAAACCCCAGTACTTTGGCCACCTCATGCAAAGAGCTGACTCATTGGTAAAGACCCTGATGCTAGGAAAGATTGAGGGCAGGAGGAGAAGAGGGCAACAGAGGATGAGGTGGTTGGATGGCATCATTGACTCAATGGACATGAGCTCGAGCAAACTCCAGGAAACAGTGAAAGACAAGGAAGCCTGGCATGCTGTAGTCCATGGGGTCACAAAGAATCTGACACAATGGAGCGACTGAAAAACAATAACATATATAGCTGCAAGTTCAGTTCAGTTGCTCAGTCGTGTCCAACTCTTTGCAACCCCATGGACCACAGCACGCCAGGCCTCCCTGTCCATCACCAACTCCCAGAGTCCACCCAAACCCACATCCATTGAGTTGGTGATGCCATCCAACCATCTCATCCTCTGTCGTCCCCTTCTCCTCCTGCCCTCAATCTTTCCCAGCATCAGGGTCTTTTCAAATGAGTCAGCTCTTCGCATCAGGTGGCCAAAGTATTGGAGTTTCAGCTTCAACATCAATCCTTCCAATGAACACCCAGGACTGATCTCCCTTAGGATGGACTTGTTGGATCTCCTTGCAGTCCAAGGGACTCTCAAGAGTCTTCTCCAACACCACAGTTCAAAAGCATCATTTCTTCAGTGCTCAGCTTTCTTTATAGTCCAACTCTCACATCCATACATGACTACTGGAAAAACCATAGCCTTGACTAGACAGATCTTTGTTGGCAAAATAATGTCTCTGCTTTTGAATATGCCTACTAGGTTGGTCATAACTTTCCTTCCAAGGAGTAAGCGTCTTTTAATTTCATGGCTGCAGTCACCATCTGCAGTGATGTTGGAGCCCAGAAAAATAGTCAGCCACTGTTTCCCCATCTAGTTGCCATGAAGTAATGGGACTGGATGCCATGATCTTCGTTTTCTGAATGTTGAGCTTTAAGCCAACTTTTTCACTCTCCTCTTTCACTTTCATCAAGAGGCTCTTTAGTCCTTCTTCACTTTCTGCCATAAGGATGGTGTCATCTGCATATCTGAGGTTATTGATATTTCTCCCGGCAATCTTGATTCCAGCTTGTGCTTCTTCCAGCCCAGTGTTTCTCATGATGTACTCTGCATAGAAGTTAAATAAGCAGAGTGACAATATCAAGCCTTGACGTACTCCTTTTCCTATTTGGAACCAGTCTGTTGTTCCATGTCCAGTTCTAACCGTGGCTTCCTGACTTGCACACAGGTTTCTCAAGAGGCAGGTCAGGTGATCTGATATTCCCATCTCTTTCAGAATTTTCCACAGTTTATTGTGATCCACACAGTCAAAGGCTTTGGCATAGTCAATAAAGCAGAAATAGATGTTTTTCTGGAACTCTCTTGCTTTTTCGATGATCCAGTGGATGTTGGCAATTTGATCTCTGGTTCCTCTGCCTTTTCTAAAACCAGCTTGAACATCTGGAAGTTGGCAAATGCAGTGTTTACCTTGCACAACCAGCTAAAATTGTGGATATTGTTAATGAAAAAGAGAAGACCAAGGATATGTGAGTAGCAGCGAACAGACTACCACAATACATCAGTGTGAAGAGCATAGGTGACTGCTGGGTAAATACATGCTGAATGAAATAAACTATTACAGCTAATATTATTTTCTTCCCATTATTATCTGATACTGACAGACAATCTCTGGTACTAAACAAAAGGGAAACATTTTTTTTTCTTTTTATAACATACTGTTTAATTAATTAATTTTAAAATTTGGCAGCAATGTGTCTTCATTGCAGCATGAGGGCTCTCTAGTTGGAGCATGTGGGCTTAGTTACCCCATAGCATGTGGGATCTTAGTTCCGGACCAGGGATCAAACCTGCTTTTCTGCATTGGAAGGTGCATTCTTAACTGCTGGACCATTGGAGAAATCCCTTATTGGGGAACAGTTTTTCAACCCATCCATTAAGTTTGCTTCTATATACTATAAATCTGTGAATTTCACTGCACAAGGAATTATTTTCTACATACTGAAAAGGCCACTATTTTATGGAGGGTTTCAGACACAGCTGATGGTTTGCAGAAATGAAAGAGTTTTCCTGCACATGGTTAATAGAAAGCAGAAAAATTAAATATGAGTTAATATGGTACAAATTTCAAAATAAGCCGTTGCCTCATTATTTTTTATACACATTCAATGCCACTGTTCTGCCATGAAAGAACTGATAGGATTTAGAGAATAAGCTGAGTTCCACAGAATCTCATGATTAGAAATGCTTCCCTCAAACTGCAACATTGCAAAAAATGCATAAAGCTAAACATGGAAGATGATGCATGACAGGACAAATAGACCAGATGTGTGCTTCCTAAACTTATATTTAGATAGAAGATTCTTGTATCAGTTCTTTAATCTTAAAAAGAGACTCTTCCTTCCACCAAATAAAAAATTCCATGTCTGTCAGTGTTTGTACACTCATACACAATAGTCTGTTTCTCCTTTGAGCTTAAATTCAAAGTTTAATTTGTGTGCCAAATTTCAATCTATTTCTATAAATTTAGTTAATATCATTGAAATGGGAAAAAAGATATTTTAAAAGAGGATTTAACACCATTTAAATGCAGAAATAAATTATTATATTGGAATTTTCTGACAAACACATGACTATATTTAAAATAAGAAAACAGAGTCACTGATTTGCTTAATCTAACTTTCTCTGTAGTTTACCAGATGAATATTTTCATAGGCTCAATCAGTCAATCAGCATTAGTCACTCAGTCATGTCTGACTCTCTGTGACCCTGTGGACTGTAGCCCACCAGACTCCTCTGTCCATGGAACTTTTCAGGCAAGAATACTGGAATGGGTTACCATTCCCTTCTCCAGAGGATCTTCTCAACCCAGGGACTGAACTTGCATTTGTTACTATCTGCCTGCATCTTGCACTATTTCGAAATTTTAAAACTTCGTCTTGGATTTTCAAGAAAAAGAATTTCAATTGTAAACGAGCTCAGGGCCTGGTGGGAGAAAAACCATACAACCCACAATGAGAATCATAATTTGTCCTTGTTAATAATTTTCCATAAATGATCTATTTAAATATATATATCTTTTTAAAAAAAAGAAATACATTTGTTATTTGGTTTGTTGGATTTTCCAATAGACTGCACTTACATTTCTTTTTTCCTCCCCCTTTTAATGAATTTGTTTGTTTTAATTGATATTTAAACTTTTGGCTGCGTTGCGTTTCTGTTGCTACACACAGGTCTCCTCTAGCTGTGGCGAGCAGAGGCTACTCTCTATCTGTGATGTGAGGGCTTCTCATTGTGGTGGCTTCGTATTGCAGAGCACAGACTCTACAGCACTGGCTCAGTAGTTGTGGTGCAAGGGCTTGGTTGCTCCTAAGCATGTGGGATCTTTCTGGACCAAGGATCACACCTGTGTCCCTTGCATTGACAGGTGTATTCTTTACCACTGGACCACCAGGGAAGTCCCGTGCTTATATTTCTGGTGAAAACTTTCCAGGATGGTGGCAAAGAAGCACATGGACATGGAAAATAACCAAACAGCATAACTACTTGTATACTAGCGGTTAGTTAAAAAGCTGTCAGCTAGGAATAAAAAGTGAAAAACAGCAGGGAGAGCTCAATGGATATAAATTGCAGCCACCTGCTCAGCCATTTCCAAAGGGTTTTGTGAAATACAGATGAATTTCTTTGAAGAAAGGTTTTTGGAGCTTTGCTGTTTAAGGTCTAACCCATGTTCCTCACCTCTAACCAGGCCCACTCATGTCGCTCTGTGAAACAAGTGGCCACCTGTAAGTGGTCAGCTTTTAAGGCCAAAAGGCACTTAAATGGTGAGTGATCATAAAATGGTCTGGCTGAGACCATTAAAAATAGCATCACATTGCCCAGATGTAGACAACCTGGAGAATGCACTATGTTAATGGTTACTGATCTCAATCCAGGGGTCATATGTATAAGGTGTTCATTTGGCCTGTGACTAATTACAGCATGGCTTGTAAAGCTGAGTGAGAAACAGGTAAAGTGCAAAAAGTCATGCCTTTTAGAGCAGCTTCTGGAAGGACTTCCCTGGTGGCCCAGTGGTTAAGTCTGTACTTCCAATGTAGGAGGCATGGGTTCGATCCCTGGTCAAGGAACTAGAACCCACATGCCCTGCAGAGCTGCTGCTGCTGGTACTAAGTCACTTCAGTTGTGTCCGACTCTGTGCGACCCCATAGAGGGCAGCCCACCAGGCTTCCCCGTCCCTGGGATTCTCCAGGCAAGAACACTGGAGTGGGTTGCCATTTCCTTCTCCAATGCATGAAAGTGAAAAGTGAAAGTGAAGTCGCTCAGTCGTGTCCGACTCTAGCGACCCCATGGACTGCAGCCCACCAGGCTCCTCCGTCCATGGGATTTTCCAGGCAAGAGTATTGGAGTGGGGTGCCATTGCCTTCTCCGGCCCTGCAGTGCAGACCCCCCAAAATTAATTATATAAAGTTGCTTCTGACGATGCATTTCAGCTCACATAGAAAATACAGAATGGGTCTGTAAAACATGAATTTACTGAATAGACTCCAACACAGAACACATCAGTAGAAAAGCAGTGAAACCACACCTGATTATTTTGTATTTGTAATATTTTCAAAATGCTATTTGTACATACTCTCAGTTTAATCAGGCTTACCCAGTGGCTCAGCAGTAAATAATCCGCCTGCAGTGCAGGAGATGTAGGAGAGGCCAAGTTTGATCCCTGCATCAGGAAGATCCCCTGGAGGAAAGAATGGCAACCCACTCCAATATTCTTGCTGGGAAATCCCATGAACAGAGGAACCTGGTGAGCTACAGTCCATAGGGTTGCAAAGAGTTGGATACAGCTGAAGTAACTGAGCTCAGTTTAATCACTGAAGGTTAAGATTAAAATACACACTTTCTATGTTTTAAATCCATCCAAATATCAGTGAAAGGATTACATATAAGCATCTTTTTACATCAATGGTAGGAATTGAGTGCTTTTCATTTTCTTTTTTAATCTGTGTTTAGAAAAGTGAAAGTGTTAATTACTCAGTCATGTCTGACTCTCTGCGACCCCGTGGACTGTAGCCCACCAGGTTCCTCTGTCCATGGGATTCTCCAGGCAAGAATACTGGAGTGGGTTGCCATTTCCTCATCCAGGGGATCTTCCTGACCCAGGAATCGAACCCAGGTCTCCCGCATTGCAGGCAGATTCTTTATCATCTGAGCCACCAGGGAAGTCCATGTTTAGAGTTATTTTTTAAACTAAATGTGTATTTATGTACTAAATATTTTTTACGTAGAATAAAAATATCTTTCAAAGGAAGGATGGAGGTCACTAATTTGAAAAAGGGGAGTCGGAGTCCTGTCTCCATGGATGTTCATATCTGATGCCTCCCTTGTTGGAACTAAGGCTTGATGGGAAATTGATGCTTCACTCATCTCAATTTCCACCACCCTCACTCAGGCTCATGCTTCCTGTGACTTCATTTTTTTTAATTCCCTTAAACGTTGTAAATACATGAATCACTGACTTCACAACTGTAGCAGGAAGATCTAAATAAGTGTAATGATTATTTCCTGATGGCTCTCATCAGAGACTTAGCTGTCCCCATGACCACAATAAGCTCATCAAGGCATGTTTCTACGTGGGTGAATTCCACATCACATCTGAGTCATCCAGGAAAAAATGTCTGCAATTTTGCAAAATCAGTACTACCACAGTGCATGAATTCTGCATATTATTTGTCAGGATATATTTGACTTAATTGCCAAGTTTATCATGACTCTTGTGTTTCCACTTCACAGCGAACCACCCCAACCACCTTAAATGACTATGGAATATGATTTGTCATGAAATGATCAGATTTAATCTGGAAAACTGATAAGGTAATCAGAAATCATCTGTTTGCTTTAATTTAAAATAAATTTTCCCTCTTCGCCTAAAAGTGCCTTGGGGTTTCTTGATTTGCTCAAGAAATCATGAAAGACTTCTATTTGGGCACATTTCAAAATCAAACTTTTTTTAAAAAAGAATTTTATAATTTCACTCCTCCAAATCTCTCTGGCTGCTGCTATAGACAGAATATACTTCCCGGGCGGCTCAGGGGTAAAGAATCCACCTGCCAGTGCAGGAGATGCAGGTTCGATCCCTGGTCTGGGAGGCTCCCCTGGAGAAGGAAGTGAAAATGCACTCCAGTATTCTTACCTGGGAAAGCCCATGGTCAGAGGAGCCTGGCTGGCTACAGTCTGTGGGGTTGCAAAAGAGTCGAACACAGCCTAGCAGCTAAACGACAGTAAACTGTCCAAATTCATAAGTTGAAGCCCTGTTCCTCAAGGTGATGGTTTTGGGAGGTGGAGCCTTTGGAAGATTATTAGGTCTTAAAACTGTGTAACTGAAAGTGGGGTCCAGCTACTTGCCACTCAAAAGCCATTAAATAGGCCAGGCTGGTGGAAGGGAAAGTTTGCTTTATTTTGGAGGCCAGACATGGGCAGGGGAGAGGGAAGCATGTCCAAAGGCTGACTCTGCCTCCCCCACCCCCTGACAATCAGTGGGCAAAAGCTTTTGTAGATGGAGGGAGGGGGCTACATGCAGAAACAGTACAGTCAGCTCTGACAGTCATCTTGAAACTGGTCACACTGTGGCTGCATTACTGTCACCTTGATTATTTTAAGTACAGTTCTGGGGTGGGTTCATTCCCATTTCTTTGAGGTCAATTCTTAGAATTGTGGCAGCTTATATCTTCACTACAGTCTTGTCATCATGTAGTTAACTTCTTCCACTTGGTGGGGGATTCAGTATCTATAACACAGTTCACAGAATATGGGTCAGAATATTATCTATAACCCTTGAGGAGGAACTAAATGTCCTTGACTATGCTTAGTGATTAAACTACTATTGTTTTGTCCTGACTGTTTCTCTTTGCTTTTGCATTTGCTCACCTCTGTGATTTAACTTATTCTTTGGCTAAAGTTTTTCCACAGACAAAAATCAGACTGAACACACAAGGGGGCAAGTGGAGTCCTCAGAAATGGGATTAGTGCTCTTATAAAAGAGACCCCAGAGAGCTCCTCACCTCTTTCAACAAGTAAGAACACAGGGAAGGCAGCCTTCTATGAACTAGGAAGCAGGTTGTCAGCAGACACGAAGTCTGTGATTTCTGGCACCCAGAAATAAGAGAAATAAGTTGCTGTTATTTACAAGGCACCCAGTGTGTGGTATTCTGTTATAGCATTCCATAGGAGATGCTAATGGATTGATGCAGCTTTGGTGATCACATTTAATTTGGACAAAGAGCTCCATTATTTTAGGTGAGACATGTTCGGAAAGGGAACTTCTACAAAAATGCAGGCTTAGATTAAGAAAGCAGTTATTACCACCTGTATTGTTTTTCTCCTTGAGGGCAAAAAATGACTACAGGTAATGTTTTATATTATTTGGGGATCATGAATAAGCCCTTTTGAGAGTCAACACTCCTAAACATCTTTCTTCATCATCTCCCCATCCACTTGAAAACTAAATTGTGTTTAAAATTATTCAAAGCTGCTATCCATCTGTGACCAACACCTAGAAGCCTTTCTTACCTTCTCCCAGTTTACCAAACCTGATCAAATATGTTTTGATATGTTCTTTTTCATTGTCATTCAGTTCAAAGCCCTAATATCTGATTTGAGTTCTTCTTTAAAATTGTGTTGTTTAATTTCCAAATATCTGGGAATTTTTTATAGATCTGGTATTGGTTTTGTTAGGTAGTTAGAATAGGAAAAAAGGAGTCCAAAATGGCAGTGGCTAAAAGACAAAGAAGGGAAAAGCCTGCAAAAATAGAACAAAGGAAGGTACAAGGACCAGAGTGAGGACCTCAGGTAAAACAAACAGCCCTCCTGGCTAGCCCAATTTACATAGGGCAGGCTCAGGGGGAGGAGAAAACCCATATAAAAAGAGGAGCCAAAATTCAGCCGTGGCCTTCTCTTCTCTTTGTGTCTTTTGGGTTGGCCTGCCCTCATGCCTCAAGGATGTATTTTCCTTTGCTTGCCAAATAAAACTGAGCTGTAACACTGGTCCATGCATCGCTTCAAATTTTTGCTGCAACAAGACAGAACTGAGGAAATTACAAACTCCCCTGACAATTTCCAATTTAGTTCCTTTTTGGTCAGAGAATATAAATCATATTATTTTAAACCTTTACAATTACTTAAACCTTTCATTAGGTCCCAGAATATGATCTATAGAGTAAGTTCCTACATACCAACCTTCAAGTTGCAAATGTTCAAAGATGCAGAAATGCATCTGCTTTGAGCAAAGAACCAGAACCTGGGCCATCCATTTCAGGTGTGAGTGAAACTGCAGCTTGCCCTCCATCTCCTGTTGCTGAAAATCCTTCAGCTCTACCATCTCTCACCTCCTCTCCTTCCTCCCATGACTCTTCCTGACCATTCACTCAATGCCAGCCCGGGCAAGCCAGCTGTTATACTGTGCTGCTGTACTTATCAAGGTCCTGTACTGCAAGATTAAAAATATTTTTAATTTGTTGTGCTTTTTGGTTATATTATGTGTGTGAAATGTACTTTAAATTGATTACATCACAGTACTATATAGCCGATTGTGTTAGTTGAGTACCGAGGCTAACTTTGTAGAACTTATAAACAAATTGGACTTACCTAAGAATGCGATCTTGGAACAGAACTTGTTTATATGTATGGGACTTACTGTATTGGTAAACTATTCCATGGAAACCTGAGAAGAATATGTTCTCCACTTGTATCAGTCATTGAAAGAGTCACTAAGGAACTTTCCTGGCAGTCAAGTGGTTGGGACTTTGCCTTCCAATGCACTTGAAGGCACTGATCCCTGGTCAGGGAGCTAAGATTCTATATGCATTTCAGCCAAAAAGTCAAAACATAAATCAGAAGCAATACTGTAACAAATTCAATAGAGACTTTAAAAATGGTCTACATAAAAAAATCTTTAAAAAAAGTTACTGAAGCATCTCCCTCTCTGTCTCTGTATTTCTTTTTCTCTTTCTCTGTCTCTCTTCTGACCCCAGGTCACAGGTACATCTAAATGAGGCCCAAGAAAACACTGAATTTAATTGTTGTACAATGGAAATAACTCTTGTAATGAAGTGCAGACTTGGCAAACCCAAAGCCTCTAGCTTCCCAGCTCTTCTGTAAACCCAGCGTATTTTCTCAGTCTCTGTCCCCTTTCATCTCATTTTCTCCTAATTTACCATAATGGAGAGTGAAAATAAAAGATTAAATTATTTATCATGATATTATTGAGCAGTTTTATGTTTCTTGTTCTTAATTATGAAAACTAATGAGTAGGACATTTTCTAATTCCCTAAGCATATCCAACTATTTAATTTGATTTTTACTTTTATGAGGTCTATAATTATTCTCTCAATGGTTAATTGTCCACAGTAGGGGGAAGAATGGTTTCCCACATCATTACTAAGTTGCAAAAATCTCATTTATCAATAATAATTTATATTAATATTAATTCCTAGATTAAATATGCCAGCTCTTACCAGTCTTATGCTAGACTTCAGTAAGCCCATGGCCTCACAGAATCAGTGACAAGGTAGGGATTCATCATACGAAATAAATCAAATCTAACTTCCTTTATGGATTCTGGTTCATAGGAAACTTCTTCAATACTCTGATGGGTGCTGAAGCACATTTGTAGATATTAAGTGAAGATAAGAAGATGAGTATTAGGACTTGCTGTGTGATCCAATGGTTAAGAATCCACCTGCTAATGCAGGGGACAGGGGTTTGATCCATGGTCTGGGAATATCCCACACGCTGTGGGGCAACTAAGCCCATGTGCCACAACTACTGAAGCCTGTATGCCTAAAGCCTGAGCTCCACAAGAAGAGAAGCCACCGCAACAAAGAGAAGCCCCTGCTCATCACAACTAGAGACAGCCTGTGCAAAGCAATGATGATGCAGAGCAGCCATAAATAAAGAAATAAAATTCAGAAGAAAAAAATGATGAGTATTCTTGGATCAGCTCTCACCCTTAGTTAGATATGTCTCTTCTAGGGCTTCCCTCGGGATCCAGTGGTTAAGAATCCACCTGCCAATGCAGGGGACATGGGTTCTATCCCTGGTCTGGGAAGATCCCACAAGGTGCAGAGGACTGACCCAATCATCACAACTGCTGAGCCCATGCTCCAGGGCCTGCAAGCTGAGATTCTGAGGCTGCTTGTTGCAACTACCGAAGCCCAGGCACCTAGAGCCTGTGCTTGGCAACAAGAGAGGCCACCACAAGGGGAAGCCCATGCACTACAATGGAGAGGAGTGCCCCTGCTCACCACAAGTGGAGAAAGCCCTCCAGGAGCAACAAAGACCCAGTGCAACCAAGAAGCAAAAGCAGTATTTTTTTAAAAAAAAGAAATGTCTCTTCAATTGTCATGGCACACAGCCAAAAGTTACATTTTTGGAATCCTGTATCATTTACACCCTTATTTAGAATCAAGCTTACCTTCCAGCTGCCAGTAGACCCATAGATCCAGTTTCCTTCACTTACTTCAACCACTTCTGCCCCTGATGGAAGGCAGGCTTGAGTTCCCTATATGTCAATGTATCAATGTCAAGGCTGTTACATCTCCCACCAGATGTCAACCTCTGAGTCAGGATTTACTGGACAGAAAATTCTATACAAAGTATCTTCTTGGAATTCTCAAAGAAGTAGCCTTTCCAACAACTCTACAAGAAGCACAATGATTTATCTACAATGCTTTATCTGCCGTTCTTTCTGGAAGAATTTTCATGCATAATCCATAGATTGGGGAAAAAATCCATTCTAATGATCAGATATCAGCATGTATGGAAATAGATATAGAAAAAATGTACAATTTTCACAAATTTTCCAGGGAGGGAGTGAAATTCCTTAATAAATTTGCAGTGAAAAGAGTGAATGGAAGCTGATCAGTGTCAGTTTCCCAGGGTCCGTGCGTGTCTGCTGGTGGCCTGGGACTCCATGTCCTCCATGATCATCTACCCAATAGCAGCAAACTTTTGCCTCATAAAAGGCATCGCTTGTCTTGGACAGGACATCAAGGCAGATTTCTCAACTGAGCAAGTGAGAAGGGAAGTAACCGTTGTGAGCCCATTGTGACATTCTATTAAATTTAATAACACAGTTGCTTCCGTGAATGATTAAAGACAAAGAGACACAAAACACGTGGGTGCTTAGACACAAGGTTATTTACCCACAAACTGATCACAGCTTCATTGTTTCCGCCATGCTATGATTTCCATGTTTTTACCCTGAAAGGTGATGACTGGCCCTGACAGAGAGCCAATGCATTTCCTGAAGATCATGCACACTGAACCTCTTGTCACTGAGAAAAAGTGATCCCTGTGCAGACTCCGCTGTGGCAAGGTTAACACAGGCTTGCTGTAAAACCAGAGGCATGTCCACCTTTAGATAATTAGCTAGTGACTACTTCAAATACCCTGTCCATTCACTCATCAGAATTAGCCCCTGTCCAGTGCCAGGTAGTATGTGATTCCCAGTCAATACCACATGTACAGGATACACGCGGAATACACTTAAACTAAAAACATATTCTTTGTTCATCTGAGATTCAAACTGAGCTGGGAGTGCTGCATTTTTATGTGCTGAAGCCCACAACACTAGCCTTCAGTTAGTATGTAGTCTAGTGGGGATAGTCAAATACATAAGAGCAGCACAGTCTGATCACCATGCAGCTGCAGGTACAAACTGAAGCATAAATGACAATGAGAACTGGTCCAGGGATTTCCCTGGTGGTTCAGTGCCTAAGACTCCAAATTCCTAATGAAGGGGGCCTGGGTTCAATCCCTGGTCAAGGAAATAGATCCCACAGGCCACAGCTAAGTAGTTCACATGCTGCAACTAAAAATTCTGCGTGCCGCAAGGAAAATCGAAGATCCAGTGTGCTGCAACAAAGACCTGGTGCAGGCAAATAAATAAAATTAATTAATTTATTTTTAGGCAAAATAATGCCTATTTATTTATAGACAAAAGGAGGGCTTCCCACATGCGCGAGTGGTAAAGAACCAGCCTGTCAATGCAGGATACTTAAGATATGTAGGTTTGATCTCTGAGTCAGGAAGATCCCAAGGAGGAGGGCCTGGCAACCCACCTCAGTATTCTTGCCTGGAGAATGGCATGGACAGAGAAGCCTGGCAGGTTACAGTCCATGGGGTCGCAAAGATTCTGATTAAGACTGAAGGGACTGAGCACGCATGCTCATAAATACCCCGCCTCCCTCACATCCTAGATATATCCTTCTGATGGGTGTGTGTGTGTGTGTGTGTGTGTGTGTGTGTGTGTTGCAGTTTTTCCCAGAATGTCAACCAAGTGATTGAGATACAGTAATCCCCGGCTGGCAGATAGCTTCGGGGAGCACCCTTAGTGCCTGCATTCTCTTTATGCCATCCAACTTCTCAGCCGGTGCTCCCTGAACTTCCCCAATAAGCCCTCTTCACTGAAATCCACAGTGCTGGATTTTACAGCCGAGGTGGAGAGGGTGAGGAAGAGAGCAGCCGCGTCAGTGAGTTCCTTCCATCTGTTTACCATCCATCTCTGGGCCAAGGAGCAACATCCGTGTCACCTGCAGAGGCAGGCGCTCCACTGCCCTGGCGTCTGGAGAAAAGACGCCGCCAAGACGAAGGTTCTGGAGCGTCTTTCATCTCCCCGTGTCCGCAACGTAATCAGCATCCAAGCCTCGCTGTCAAGATTGATATATTGCTTGGAAGCCTCACAGCTCCTCCTGGGCTCTCTGGGCTGTGTGTGCTGGCAGCTGCCTTCACTCCTACCTGTGACACGCAAGTCTTCCCAAAAACAAACTTTGTCCACCAATTTGGCTTTTTACACAAAGATGCTCAACACAATCAGTCATGTATCTCTTGATACCTTGTGAGGGTTTTAGGTATTCTTATATAAAAGCCTCCAAAACTAAGATTCCCCCTTTTTAAAAGGCCAAAGTTGTTTTGCATCCAGGAATTAACAAACACCAAGTAACTGTGCTCAGTGAGGAACTGGGAGGCGACAGGAGATGGAGGGCGTGGGGTCAGGTCACTCTGAGTGTCAGTGATCACTTGGCATTTTTAAAAATTCTAAGTGAAATGAGATGTCCTTGAAGGCTGGGAAGAGGGAGCAAGGCATGCTGCCATTTCACCTTTTAAGTGAAGGCTCCAAATGAGCGTATCTACCAAACAGACTTAGGGGACAAAGAGAACAGACTGGCTGTTGCCAAGGGGGAGGGGAGTGGGGGAGGGGTGGAGTGGGAGGTTGGGGTTAGCAGATGCTAGTGTTTTTGTACAGAATGGATAAACAAAAGGTCCTACTGTAGAGCACAGGGAGCTATATTCAGTATCCTATGATAAACTGTGGTGGAAAAGAGTCTTTTAAAAGAATGTGTTATATGTACATGTATAACTGAATCACTGCTGCACAGCAGAAATTAACACAACATTGTGAACAACTACTCTTCAGTTGAAAAAGTTAGAATGATGTCTCTGGCAGAGGGCCACAAAAGGAATCATGGAGACAGATTGAGGATTCTTATCAAGGTCCCAGAGGGGTGACAGTGGTGTGGGTCAGGGTGGTGGCAGTGCCAATGGTGACCTGTACCCATTTTCTGCCAACTGTTTTTGAGATGGAACTATTATAGATGGAACTATTATAATATAGAAGGACTTGAAGCCTGTTTAAAATTTACACATTTAGATAAAATCAATGTCTCATTGCTGTTATATGACATGTCACTATCAGACCTTAGAATATTAGTAGATGTTGACTGGTGACCTGAGAGGACTGTTGGTCTGTCGACCAGTGACACCTGCCCACTGTTACTCCTTAACAACCACCCTTTATTGTTGGGGGCCAGCGCGAGGCACTCCACCCGTGGCAAAGGTCATGAGGAAGGAGGCTCGACATATGCAAAGGCAGGATCGAGCCTCAGGAGTCCCCCTGGAAATCCTCGAACATCTACCCCCATAACCAGAGCCTGCCTACTGTACTACTTTGTGCTCTCACCTACACCTCTGACTTTACAGGGGGCTGTCCCCCACCACCTCTTTCGGAGAAGGAGTTAACTTAGAGCTCCAGTTAATAAAAACTCCTGGGTATGACAAGAGTGTTTTAACCTACAAACTCCTCTGAAGGTTCTCTAGCCTGCCTGACAGGCTTGTTCGGCCACATGTGATTGCTCACAGCCTCCCAACTGTGAGAGGCACGAGATGCTTTAAACCTTCTAAAAACAGGTTTCTTAGAAAAGTTAGAAAACTATTAGTATAAGTATAATGGGCTGATTAGAAATTGTATTGGTGAAGGGTTTTTCATTTGTTGAGTCAATGTTTGTTGCTAAGTCTCCATATCCCCTGCCCTTACACACATTAATGAATATATAGAAGAAATAAGTATTAACCTTTGATATAAATCACGTTAGACCTTAGGCTAAGTAAATTCTTTCCTTAACTAAAACCCACTATACCCTCACCCTATAGGAATGTAACTTTATTTGGGTGGCGTCTGTTTTAAGAATAATCACCCCTGGAGAAATAAGTGTCCTGGTTGACTGACCGCTGTCACAAGGAGAGGGTCATAAATTGTCAGCAGGTCCCCTGGCCAGAAGATGATGTAACACCCCTAAGACCTCTGTATACATTTGTATGAAGCACCTGACTTTGATAAAAGTCAGGACTGCTGACCCCGCGTGACTTTTGCATAACATCTCAGTGTATAAAAGTAGACCATGGAAAATAAAGAATTGGGATCAGCTCCTCGAAAGACTGGTCTCCCCATGTCTCTCTCTCTCTCAAATTCTGGCTGAGTCTCCATCTGGAGCATGGAAACTGCCATGCTTACTAATTATGCCTGGGCTTCTAAGATCTGACCGGGGAGGCCTCAGTGTCTCCTCTCCTTCGGGAGAATGGAAGGACGCCTGCGGCCTACGTAAGTGGTGCAAACTTCTTGTCTTGAAGTTTTATTGGTCTCCTGCGTAAACCAAGCTACTCAGCCTCTTTTCTCCACTGAATTTTCCTACTGAGCTATCCTCATTCTATTACTCTTTACATCTCTAATTAATATCTAATTGAAGCTATTGTATCCTGATCCTCGCCAACACCGTCCTCGCTTCGAACTCCCTGGATCAGCCAGGGCTGGACCCCGGCACTTTATGACTTTAGGTCTCATTAAGTCTGCTACTTGGAGGTCACCAGGAGGAGCCTCAGTTCTGTCCCTCCTGAAGGTGGCTGCCACGTATTCGAGGTCCATGGCAACAGTGCTGTTCTTTGCTGTTGCCAAGACAGGGATCACCAGGGCACCTCGTTAGGGCAGAGTCCTAAGCCCTTGCCCTTCTGGGCTCCATCACACACTTAGACACCTGGGTCCTGGGCAGCCAACCTCATGTCAGCTGGGTCATCTCTGTCCTTGAATTGTTTCAGGGAAAAACCTCAAATTCACTTTTCTTTAATTGTATGGCTTAGTTTGAAATATATGATCTTATTTTTTGTAATGTTATTTTCAATATAAAAGTGTATTGGGGTGTGGGGAAATATGAATTGAGGGTTTTGGAATTAACAGGTGTAAACTATTATATATAGAATGCATAAACAACAAAGTCCTGTTGTAGAGCACAGGGAACTATATTCAGTATCCTGTGATAAAGCATGATGGAAAAGAATATGAAAAAAATATATATATATGTATGTATAACTGAGTCACTTTAACATGCAGAAATTAGCATGACATTATAAATCAACTAGACTTCAATGAAAACTTTAAAAAGTGTATTAAACAAGCAATTTAAATGTCTTCAGTAATAGCAAATAAATAACATGAGAGATTGAAGAAGCATAGCTCTCATTTTTCTGGGGGGTAGTGGCCCCATTCTTCCTGCACCAGATAAACAAACCCATAGACTGAATTCTTTTCAAAATTCCTTTAAGGAATATTATTTATCTTATCTTTGTTTCTCCACCTTTTACTGTGGTAAATACATATAACCTAAATTTTACCATCTTAACCATTTTAAGTGGACAATTCAACAGCCTGAAATACATTCAGAATGTGTCTAGGCTCTGTCTTCACTAATATTTATTTATTTATTTGGCTGCCTCTGATCTCAGTTGCAGCACATGGGACATCTTAGTTGCAGGACATCTTCTGTCTTCACTACAGCATGCAAACGCTTAGTTGCGGCATGTGGGATCTAGTTCCTTGATCAGGGATTGAACCTGGGCTGCCTGCATTAGGAGCATGGAGTCTTACCACTGGACCACCAGGGAAGTTCTGTCCCCTTTAAACACTAACTACCCATCCCTCCCTCTCCCTAGTTCCTGGTTACCCACCAATTCTGCATTCTGTGTCTATGATGTTGACTACTGTAGGGACCTTGTGTAACTGGAATCATACAGTATCTGTCTTTTTGTGATTAGTTAATTCACATAGTGTACTCACGGTTCATCTATGTTGTAGCATAGATTGTTGTTCCTTATATTTTGAAGCTGAATGTCATTCCACTGTATGAATAGACAGCATTTTGTTTATCTACTCATTCCATCAATGGACACCTGGATCCTCCCAAACACCAGCTAGACGATCATATTTCTCATTACCATTTACATAACTGTTGCTAAAATTCCCACGAGCACAGCCCCCCTTTACATTTCCAAAATTTCCCATTAAGAATATTACTCAGCCATAAAAAGGAAGGAAATTGAACCATTTGTAGAGACATGGATGTGTCTAGGTTCTTACTTACTACAGAGTGAAGTAAGTCAAAAAGAGATAAACAAGTATCGAATATTAACACATATATGTAGAATCTAGAAAAATGGTATAGAAGATTTTATTTGCAAAGCAGAAATAGAGAACAAATACAGAATACAAATGTAGAGAACAAATGTGTGGATACCAAGGGGGAAGGAGGAGGGTGGAATGAATTGGGAGACTGGGATTCACACATATTCACACATACATGCATATATATGAAACAGGTAACAATAGGAACCTACTGTATAGCTCAGGGAACTCTACTCAGGGCTCTGTGGTGATCTAAATGGGAAGGAAATCCAAAAAAGAGGGTCTATGTGTATATGTATAGTTGGTTCACTTTGCTGTACAGTAGAAACTAACACAATGTTGTGAAGGAACTATAATAAAAATTAATTTTAAAATTCCCACTTAAATGGAACTCTCCTAAATTCAATCTGCTAACAATTACTGAACAGATTATTCCAAATACGTTGTCCTGTTACCGACCTGCTATCTTGGGAATGGAAATGGGGTGTTGAGTGATGATAAAATAAATGGATGAGTTTTTATGTGGGAAGCCATTGGAACATGTATAATATCATGTATGAAACGAGTCGCCAGTCCAGGTTTGATGCACGATACTGGATGCTTGGGGCTGGTGCACTGGGACGACCCAGAGGGAAGGTATGAGGAGAGAGGAGGGAGGAGGGTTCAGGATGGGGAACACAGGTATACCTGTGGCGGATTCATTTCGATATTTGGCAAAACTAATACAATATTGTAAAGTTTAAAAATAAAATAAACTTTAAAAAAATAAATAAATTTAAAAAAAAAAAGAAAAAAAAGAAAGTTAACACATATCTCAATTAATTTCTTTTGACACTGTCAATATTTTGACTGCATAGTAAGGTTTTGCTCTGGTTACTATGAAAGTTTGTGTGCTCATAAGTGATATTTTGCAAATGAAGGGAATGTCAAGGTACTTGAGGGGCCCCCAAGTGGTGGATTCTACCCTACAACTGACCCTCAAAGTGTCTGCCTTTGGTAGTGGGAGAATTCGCACTTGGGTTTCCTTATAAGACCAGATCTTGCACAGAACATGAGAGCAAATAAGAGTTCTAATTTGCAACCTTAAAGTCAAAATTGGACAGGAAGGATTGATATCTTTGCTTTGCATATGAAGGGTCTCTGTGTGTGACTACATCTTTAACTTTGAACATGAGATAATAAATTCCTTACACTTGATGTTGACTTTGGTTTCTTACATGGGCCTTGGGCAAAATTTGAATTGCACAGAATGCTCTTCATGAAGCAACAGCTGGAATATACTTGGCAGCAGCTGCTAACATAAATAATTCACTACTAATTGGTTTGAGGGGCACTCCTGAAATGGAATGCTAAGTTGGATGGTACAATGGAAAGTGATAATATTATGATTATTTATTCCTATCTACCCTTGTTAATTACAACAAAGACAAGGCTAACGTTTCATTTCCTAAGTCTGTGAGCCCAGAATATTCACAGGTTTAGGAAGTGGAAACACTTGGGCAGGGGCCACTGTTCAGCTCAACCAAATGTCCTAGGTGTGGAAATGCAGGACAGGTATTGATGGGACATCTGATTTTTCTCAAGAGAAGCCAGGGATCTGATTTTTATATAAAACATTCTGATGTTTTGAATGTTGTCAAATTTTCCTTTTTGGCAATAAGCCGTGGGCCCAACAACATATATCTGTGGATAAAACCCAGCCATCATGGAACCATGTTGCTATCTCTAGTTTATAATCTTAAGTTGTTCTCAGTATTGTTCTGGGGGATGAATCTTATCCTCTTTAGCAGAAATTGGGTTCCCTGAAGGCTGGAACTGGCTCAGATGCCCTCTGTGTGTTTTTCTCTTATTCTGACTCTTAATGGGCTTTGCTCCAGGGTTGGTGGGGAGTGTTATGGAGGGTCTAAAACATTGCTGAACCACCTCCGGCAGGGGGTCCTGTGGTAGCCTTGGAGGGAAGAGAAGTCCATCCTGATTGTCAGGCACCCCTGAAAAATTTGATAAACCAGTAATCTTGTTTTTAAAACTGAAATCAAGCTACCTGGAGAATCCCACAGGACTCATGTTTGCTTTGAAATATCATGAGGGAGAGGACAACTTCAAAGATGCTTTCCAAAATTGTTGTTTATTTTTACAACACTAGATGAAAATGTGACTCTTGCAAATACCAATTGTGGGATTTCTAGCTATCAATGAGTCTCTCAATGTATGCATATACTGTGAAAGGATGTTTACACCCAAAGCAGTCATTTTTATAATTGCACAAATTCAGTAGTGCAGGTAAAGCTAGTTGTAGTATGTGGTTACCACCAACTGGTGGCGCTCTTTGAGATGAAAAACAGGAACATCAGATATTCCTGCACAGAACTGAGAGGCTGGTCGTTTTCCCAGGCGATTTCAATGTGTACTCAAAGGTAAGAACCAGTGTCCTTGAATATTTCTAATTATCCCATCCCCTCATAATTCATTCTTATGCCTCATCGTCATACTGTATTTATATAGAGCCATTTTCAAAGAGCAGATCCTATTTAAGATGAAGGTCAATATGAAGACAAGGAAGAGTGCAGGTTCAGAACGGGGGCTCTAGAGGAAGACTGCTGGAGGTCAAAGCCAGCATTTGCGACCCTATGGACTTAGGCCACCAGGCTCTTCTGTTCATGGGAATTCTCCCATGGGTGGGTGGCCATGCCCTCCTCCAGGGCGTCTTCCCAACCCAGGGATCAAATCCCTGTCTCTTACATCTCCTGCACTGGCAGGCTGGTTCTTTACCACTAGCGCCACCTAGGAAGCCATATATATATATTTATATCTTAGCAATGTGAAAGTGAAAGTTGCTCAGTGCTGTCCAACTCTTTGCGACCCAATGGACTATACATACAGTCCATGGAATTCTCCAAGCCAGAATACTGGAGTGGGTAGCCTTTCCCTTCTCCAGGGGATCTTTCCAACTCAGGGATTGAACCCAGGTCTCCCACATTACAGGCAGATTCTTTACCAGCTGAGCTACAAGGGAAGTCCAAGAATACTGGAGTGGATAGCCTATCCCTTCTCCAGGGAATCTTCCCGACCCAGGGATCAAACTGGGGTCTCCTGCATTGCAGGTGGATTCTTTACCAACTGAGCTATGAGGGAAGCCTATCAGCAATATACTATATATTATATTATTATATATTCATTAGGAAGTATTATATGATGATATGTATAAGGCTATATATATTATATAAATATTAGGATGTATGTCCTATATATATATATTTATATGCATCTATTATATATATATTTAATTTTTCAAGTACAGGGACTTCCCTGGTGATCCAGTGGTTAAGACTCCACACTTCCAATGCAGGGACACAGGTTTGATCCCTTGTCAGGGAACAAAGATCCCACATGCTGCTCACTATGGCCAAAAAATAAAAAGTCAAAAAAAAAATGTCAAGTGTAATCTTGACAGATTCATTTTGCAGGTCTTCTGATTCCTTCGTGTAAGACAATAATTCTTCCAGTGCCTATTTGTTGAACTATTAAAAGAATTGTTTAATTAATGTTTCTAGGACAGTGCTTGGCATCCTGATCTCTCACTTCCAGCCTCAAGAGATGGCTGATATGGGAAATAAATGTCTCAAATCCCTCAAAGCACAGCAGACTGAATGGACATGGTGTGGGTGGTTATGCTCCACTCCTGATGGAGAGCTGGAAGAGGAAGACATTCAGAAATCCTGGGAAATAAAGGAGAGTTTTTTCAGTGAGCTGGGCACCTGAAAGACATCAAAATCCATAAAGAATTGTAGATAGAGGCTCCTCTGCTCCCTCAGTTCAGTTCAGTTCAGTCGCTCATTTGTGTCCGACTCTTTGGGACCCCATGAATCACAGCATGCCATGCCTCCCTGTCCATCACCAACTCCCGGAGTTTACCCAAACTCATGTCCATTGAGTTGGTGATGCCATCCAGCCATCTCATCCTCTGTCATTCCCTTCTCCTCCTGCCCTCAATCTTTCCAGCATCAGGGTCTTTTCAAATGAGTCAGCTCTTCGCATCAGGTGGCCAAAGTATTGGAGTTTCAGCTTCAACATCAATCCTTCCAATGAACACCCACGACTGATTTCCTTTAGGATGGACTGGTTGGATCTCCTTGCAGTCCAAGGGACTCTCAAGAGTCTTCTCCAACACCACACTTCAAAAGCATCAATCCTTTGGTGCTCAGCTTTCTTTATAGTCCAACTCTCACATCCATACATGACCACTGGAAAAACCATAACCTTGACTAAATGGATCTTTGTTGACAAAGTAATGTGTCTGCTTTTTAATATGCTATCTAGGTTGGTCATAACTTTCCTTCCAAGGAATAAGAGTCTTTTAATTTCATGGCTGCAGTCACCATCTACAGTGATTTTGGAGCCCAAAAAAATAAAGTCAACCACACTATTATTTTTTTATTGAAATATGGTTGGTTTGCAATATTGTTAATTTCTACTGTATAGCATAGTGATTCTATTATATGTATATATATATATTCTTTTTCATATTTTTCCCTTATGGTTTATCACAGGATATAGAATATAGTTCCATGTGCTCTACAGTAGGATCTTGCTGTTTATCCTTTTGATATATAGTAGTTTGCATCTGCTAATTCTGAACTCACAAATCTTTCCTCCCCCACCTTCTGTCCCCCTTGGCAACCCCAAGTCTGTTTGCTATGTCTGTGAGTCTCTTTCTGTTTCTTAGACAGGTGTCTTTGTGTCATATTTTAGACTCCACATAGAAGTGATATCATATGGTATTTGTCGTAACCTATCTGAGTTACTCAACTTATTATCATAATCTCTAATTGCATCCATGTTGATGCAGATAACATTATTTCATTCTTTTTAATGGCTGAGTAGTATCCTACTGTATATATGTATATCTTCTTTATCCATTCATCTGTCAATAGACATGTAGGTTGTTTCCATGTCTGGGCTCTTGTGAATAGTCAGCACATTACTGAGTTACTTCATGGCCAGCCCTGTATTAGAGGCTGAAGAAATTAAGGAAGCACAGACACCACCCCCCACCAACATATCTTCTGTCACTCATAGTCCACTCATAGTCAAAGGCTTATGGCCACATTGTAAAGAATCTGCCTGAAACGCAGGACACCCCAGTCTAATCCCTGGGTCAGGGAGGTCCCCTGGAGAAGGAAATGGTAACCCACTCCAGTATTCCTGCCAGGAGAATTTCATGGACAGAGGATCCTGGTGAGCTACAGTCCATGAAGTAACAAAGTGTAGGCCATTACTGAATGACTAACACACTATGAGCCATAAACGGCATCCATTGGCCTGTCCTGGGAAAGTAGACGAAGATGTGGCATGTGCTTAAACTCCTGCCACAGAGTTTCCAGACGAAGAGAAGGGAAACGCATCTTGGATGTAGGAAGCAGTGCTTCCAAGGCACAGATGCAGGAGAGAGCTTATTAAGGGTAAATAAGGTGCAGAGTCTACCATGAGTGTATTTTTTCAGGATTCTTATACTCAAGTGACCGAGACCTCACTCGACCATGACTAAGCAAAAATTAAAATTAAATGTATACATTGCCTGCTGTTGCTGAAAAGTACAGGAGAAAACCAAAATTCAAAAGTTGATTTATGGCAATAGAACTTCTGTCTTTTGGGCTCCATTTTATTCCGTAGTTTTCAGGTAGACTCTTCCTAAGTGAAAACAAGATAGTTCTGAGAAGTGGAATATTGCCTGCTATATCAGTAAACAAAGGATGTCGCAGTTATCAGTAATTGCAGCCCTCTGACTGAGCCAGTGTGCCCTGAGGGAACTCGGGAAGGAAAGAATACCTGCCATTTACCAACCATCAGATTGTAGCTACTCCCTACAGTGAGCCCTGAGGAATTTCAGGATGTGAAAACACAGGATTCTTGCCACAGATAGCTGAGGTGCATACCAAAGAATGATTTCAGTGAGTCCAGACTCTTGCATCTTCCTATAAATAGAAAAGCTCTGAATTAACTTGAGATTTCCAGTTTCCTTTAATTAACAGTAATATTTTATTCCTATCATCTGCCCTTGTTGGAAAACTCCTATATATCCTGGCTCTCCTGCTCACTTCCTTGTAGCAGTTCTCTCAGGGTTACTTGAGACACTGCCTCCCTGGCCTGAAGTCCTAAAAATTCCCTCTGAATAAAACATAAGTCTCAAAGTTTAGGTTGTGAAATTTTTTTTTTTTTTTTTAGTTGACAGGTCCATGCAGTTCATAACTATTCACTTATCTCATTAGAAACTGGAGTGAATTAAGGGCAACTGCCTCTCCATAGACCCAGCAAAGTGCCAGGGGATATGTCATTGGCCTACGTGTCTGTCATTTATATACTCTCTATGGGGTGTGATAGGGCTCAGTTGTAAAGAATCCTCCTGCCTATGCAAGAGAAGTGGGTTCAATCCCTGGGTTGGGAAGATCCCTTGAAGGAAATAACAATCCACTCCAGTATTCTTGCCTGGGAAATCCCAAGGATGGAGGATCCTGGCAGGCTACAGTCCACAGGGTCACAAAATAGTTGGACACAACTTATCGACTAAACAACCACACCACGGGGTGTGATGCAGTGATTGGCCAGGCTTGGGTCAGATGACTTCCTGCATCCTGGGATTGAGCTTAACCTCTTCTCTGAAATGATCCAGGGAGATGTAGTGGATGGGGCAGGTGTGTCCCCCTAGGAAATTAGGTGCTAATACCAAAAGGAGGATCGTCTATGGGAAGGGAAAAGCTGGGAATACAAAACCAAACCAAATAAACAAAACACAGATGTCTCCTATGAGCAGGGAGACATTAAGTAATTTGACACTATCTTGTGTTTATGTACAATGAAATTTTTTTCAGATGTAAGGCATTGAGCCATATTGAAATCTCCAGAAGTGGAAGCCCTAAAGGGAGAAAATAGAATAAACAAGGAGCAGGTAAGTAGCTCTGCGTTTCTTGTGTGTGTGTGTGTGTGTGTGTGTGCATGGTTGTCTTTATTTTGGTTTTGTTTGAGGTTTTGTTTTGTTTGCTTTTTTCCCCTCTGTAATTAGTGAAAATAAAATGCTGAAGCATTTACAAAAACAGCTATGCTTCCTTGGAGAAGGGTAGATTGGTTCAGAAAACTGTCTATTGCCCACAAATTGTTTGCAACACTGCAAGTATAGAAATGGTACAGAGAAATATCAGGATGCTATTTAAATAGCATTTGAAATATTTTTTTAAAGAAATCTACAAATCGCATGTAAAATTTTAAGTGCTGAGGATTTAAACTCACAACTTAAAAAAAAGAATGGAAAAATAATAAATGGTGTGTGTCTGTGCCTATTTTTTCTCTTTTACCTTTTAAAAATAAAAGCTGGTCTTTAGCCATTAATGACTAAAGCTGTCCTCAACAGGGAATCAATCCTAATAGAGTCATCCCTGGACTTAGTGATTTTGTCAAATTCCGGGAACTGATTTTCTTCAAGTTTATTTATTTAAGAACAGATCAAAAGCTATAGCTCATGAGTCATGATGCTAAAATGTATTAGCGGGTCCTTTGGACACATCTCCGCTGTCTTGCTCTGTATAAAGGGCTGTGCTGATTAAGCTGTATCTTTCATGACTGTCTGCGTATGCTAAGTTGCTTTCATCATGTCCGACTCTTTGTGACCCTGTGGACTGTAGCCCTCCAGGCTCCTCTGTCCATGGGATTCTCCAGGCAAGAATACTGGAGTGGGTTCCATGCCCTCCTCCAGGGGATATTCCCAACCCAGGGATCAAAACTGCATCTCTTAGGTCTCCTGCAGTGGCAGGTGGGTTCTTTACTACTGGTGCCATCTGGGAAGGCCATCTTTCATGTGAGGAACCTGGAAAGAATCCTGTTGCCCTCTGATATGGGCTGTGTGATGCAACATTTCATTCAAGTCTGGTTACGCCTTTTAAGGGATGATGAAAAAATTACTTCTTCATTAGACAACACTGTGCTCACTTAACTCTGGTCATTATCATTAACAGGGGGAACATGCTTCATTTTTATTTTATCAGAAATTCAACTCCTTTGTCCCAGCAAATCTTCAGCATCCTGCCTAGTTCTTCCCTGAGGCCAAATGGATGAAGAGTTTTTTTCCTCTGATCATTCCCTTGAACTAACAAAAGCACCTACCGTGGTCCACAGCTCAATTGCAGGGAGATCAGCTTCTGAAGAGCCTTATCTATAACTTCATGATCATTGTTACTGGGAGATTTTTTTTCCTTTGGGGAAAATGTCCTGATGCACTGTATCATTTTTTGTTGGCATTTAAGCCCATTAGTGGAGAAGGCAATGGCACCCCACTCCAGTACTCTTGCCTGGAAAATCCCATGGACGGAGGAGCCTGGTGGGCTGCAGTCCATGGGGTCGCTGAGGGTCAGACACGACTGAGTGACTCCACTTTCACTTTTCATTTTCATGCATTGGAGAAGGAAAGGGCAACCCACTCCAGTGTTCTTGCCTGGAGAATCCCAGGGACGGGGGAGCCTGGTGGGCTGCCGTCTATGGGGTCACACAGAGTTGGACACGACTGAAGCGACTTAGCAGCAGCAGCAGCAGCAAGCCCATTAGATCTAAAGGTCATGCCCAATTTAATTCACTGTAAAAGAAGTCTCCACTGGAAATGACTTAGATGAAAGTATATATTTGTGATCAAACTGATGACATATGAAGACAAAACAATCCTGTGGTATTAGAGAGATAGATACATACATACATAAAGATTGATGGATATCGATGTAGAGATAAATGGATGGATAGAATAGATTGATGGATAGATTTGTACATACATATATATATAATGGAGAGATAATAGATAAATAGGTTGATAGGTAGATAAAAAGGATGGATATAGATATACAGATGGATGAATGGATGGATGGGTAGATAGACACTGTAGCTATCATATAGATATGACATTCATTTATATTTCAACACGCATCAGACTGTACACATTAAATATCTTTAAATATATGCAGCTTTGTGTACCTCACCAAAGCTGTTAATGATTTAAATAAAATGTGAAGGAACCAGGGAGCATCTTTCAGGGTACACGAACAAGTTTTCCTTCCCCTCTCCCTTGACCTTCCCCTGAATCAGATCTCCAGATTACCTGGAGCAGCTTTGGTCCTGAATGGAATGCTGGGAGTGTTCTGTCATGGTCCCCAGGGAAGCAGCCCCCAGGGCATCTCAGGGGAGACTCTCAGAACCATGAAAGGCCTGAGGATGGCCTTGGCCTTGTGTGCCAGGCTTCTCATAGAGAAGTTGCATGGGATCGTGGCAGCTGAATCCATGGGATAAGGTCCTCATTGCTGCAGGTTTCCTTGGGGGATGATGACACGCAAAGTAATCCTTCACCTTCTTCCTTTCATTATCTTTCTCTACAGTAGGTGCTCAGAACACCAATAGCCAATGAGCACAACAGCTCTCATCACTACCTCCAGAAACTCTCAGCATCAATTCCGTTTTCTCAGAAACACCGAGTAATCACGCTTTTGCCTGCCTAGGGCAGCTGATGAAAAGTGCAGCCACAGAGCTCAGTACAAGATTCAGCATCCTAAGGTCCACGTGATCCCAGCCGCACAGGGAATACGCACAGCAGGTCTCCCGCCCTCCAGCATCAAGCCCCACACTGATGTTTGGAGCTCCTTGTCGGGAAACACACACTCACGTCATCACTCTTTAAATTCCAGCTTGAGATCTGTGTTAGCATCTTTCACACCTTTGTAAAACCAGAGTATTGGTTTTCCTGTTTGGAGCCTTAGAAGTAAAGGCGATTTGAGCTGCTAGAGGATGACATTGTGCCTCCCTATTGTTTATGTTGCTTAGTCGCTAAGTCATGCGACCTCCTGGACTGTAGCCCGTCAGGCTCTCTGTCCATGGGATTTCCCAGGCAGAAATACTGGAGTGGGTTGCCATTTCCTTCAGGGTATCTTCCCTGATCCAGGGATCGAACCTACATCTCCTGCATCGGCAGGCAGATTCTTTACCTTTGAGCCACAAGGGAAGCCTCCCTATTAAAATGTATCCATTCTGGAGGAGGAGCCAAGATGGCGGAGGAGTAGGACAGGGAGAACACTTTCTCCCCCACAAATTCATCAAAAGAGCATTTAAACGTCGAGTAAATTCCACAAAACAACTTCTGAATGCCGGCAGAGGACATCAGGCACCCAGAAAAGTAATCCAACTCTTCGAAAGGAGGTAGGAAAAAATATAAAAGACAAAAAAAGAGACAAAAGAGGGAGGGACGGAGCTCCGTCCCGGGAAGGGAGTCTTAAAAAGAGAGAAGTTTCCAAACACCAGGAAACCTTCTCACTGCCGAATCTGTGCCGAGCTTTGGAAGCACAGAGGGCAACATAACAGGAAGAAAAAATAAATAAACAATTAAAACTCGAAGATTGCGAGTCCTACGGTAACTCCCCCAGTGGAGAAGCAGCGCAGACGCCTGCAGGCGCCATTAACAAGCGGGGGCCGGGCAGGGAGGCGCAGCGCGGGCTGCATCGCTTAGAGTAAGAATCTGGCCTGAATACCCTGAGCACTATCTGAGCGAAATAATTTGGGCTAACAAACTAGACTGTGGGATATCTACTACGCGAAAAGCCAGCCCCAACCTAAGACCGTCAGGCCCGCGCACGGAACAAAGAATTGAATAGAGATAGCCGGCTGCAGACCTTCCCCCTCCGGTGATAGGCAGCCAGAGCCGGAAGGGGGCAATCGCAGCCCCAGAGAGACATTATCTATAAAACTGTAAGCAGGCTTCTTTGCTAACTAAAACTTCTTGGGGGTCTGGACGGTTAACATCTGCCTAAGAAGGTGCGCCGGTTTTGCGCCCAGATAACCGAGTGGCGGGGAGGCGATAAGTCGCAGCATTGGCGCTCGCCAAACACCTCATCACTTGTGCTGCTCGGACCTGGGAAGAGCACAATACTCAGGCCCAACTGAGTCTGCGCCTCTGAGGACTATCCGAGTGCCTGAACCTGAGCGGCTTGGACCTGGGAGGTACATGCAACCCAGGGCCAGCCTCGGACTGTTCCCGGCGGAACAACCTAGAGCCCGAGCAGTGTGGGCAGGGAGGCTACACGCGCAGTGAGCGGGGGCAGACCCAGTGTGGCTGAGGCACTGCGAGCGCACGCCAGTGTTATTTGCTTGCAGCATCCCTCCCTCCCTCCCCACAGCGCGACTGAACAAAGAGAAGAAATACAGTTCCACCCATCAGAACACTGACACAAGCTTCCCTAACCAGGAAACCTTGACAAGCCACCTGTACAAACCCACACACAGTGAGGAATAGCCACAATAAAGAGAACTCCACAAACTGCCAGAATACAGAAAGGACACCCCATACTCAGCAATTTAAACAAGATGAAGAGACAGAGGAATAGCCAGCAGATAAAGGAACAGGATAAATGCCCACCAAACCAAACAAAAGAGGAAGAGATAGGGAATCTACCTGATAAAGAATTCCGAATAATGATAGTGAAATTGATCCAAAATCTAGAAATTAAAATGGAATCACAGATAAATAGCTTGGAGACAAGGATTGAGAAGATGCAAGAAAGGTTTAACAAGGACCTAGAAGAAATAAAAAAGAGTCAATATACAATGAATAATGCAATAAATGAAATTAAAAACACTCTGGAGGCAACAAATAGTAGAATAACAGAGGCAGAAGATAGGATTAGTGAATTAGAAGATAGAATGGTAGAAATAAATGAATCAGAGAGAATAAAAGAAAAACGAATTAAAAGAAATGAGGACAATCTCAGAGACCTCCAGGATAATATTAAACGCTACAACATTCGAATCATAGGGGTCCCAGAAGAAGAAGACAAAAAGAAAGGCCATGAGAAAATACTTGAGGAGATAATAGTTGAAAACTTCCCTAAACTGGGGAAGGAAATAATCACCCAAGTCCAAGAAACCCAGAGAATCCCAAACAGGATAAACCCAAGGCGAAACACCCCAAGACACATATTACTCAAATTAACAAAGATCAAACACAAAGAACAAATATTAAAAGCAGCAAGGGAAAAACAACAAATAACACACAAGGGAATTCCCATAAGGATAACGGCTGATCTTTCAATAGAAACTCTTCAAGCCAGGAGGGAATGGCAAGACATACTTAAAATGATGAAAGAAAATAACCTACAGCCCAGATTATTGTACCCAGCAAGGATTTCATTCAAGTATGAAGGAGAAATCAAAAGCTTCTCAGATAAGCAAAAGCTGAGAGAATTCTGCACCACCAAACCAGCTCTACAACAAATACTAAAGGATATTCTCTAGACAGGAAACACAAAAATGGTGTATAAATTCGAACCCCAAACAATAAAGTAAATGGCAACGGGATCATACTTATCAGTAATTACCTTAAACGTAAATGGGTTGAATGCCCCAACCAAAAGACAAAGACTGGCTGAATGGATACAAAAACAAGACCCCTACATATGTTGTCTACAGGAGACCCACCTCAAAACAGGGGACACATACAGACTGAAAGTGAAGGGCTGGAAAAAGATTTTCCATGCAAATAGGGACCAAAAGAAAGCAGGAGTAGCAATACTCATATCAGATAAAATAGACTTTAAAACAAAGGCTGTGAAAAGAGACAAAGAAGGTCACTACATAATGATCAAAGGATCAATCCAAGAAGAAGATATAACAATCATAAATATATATGCACCCAACACGGGAGCACCGCAGTATGTAAGACAAATGCTAACAAGTATGAAAGGAGAAATTAACAATAACACAATAATAGTGGGAGACTTTAATACCCCACTCACACCTATGGATAGATCAACTAAACAGAAAATTAACAAGGAAATACAAACTTTAAACGATACAATAGACCAGTTAGACCTAATTGATATCTATAGGACATTTCATCCCAAAACAATGAATTTCACCTTTTTCTCAAGCGCACATGGAACCTTCTCCAGGATAGATCACATCCTGGGCCATAAAGCTAGCCTTGGTAAATTCAAAAAAATAGAAATCATTCCAAGCATCTTTTCTGACCACAATGCAGTAAGATTAGATCTCAATTACAGGAGAAAAACTATTAAAAATTCCAACATATGGAGGCTGAACAACACCCTGCTGAATAACCAACAAATCACAGAAGAAATCAAAAAAGAAATCAAAATTTGCATAGAAACGAATGAAAATGAAAACACAACAAACCAAAACTTGTGGGACACAGTAAAAGCAGTCCTAAGGGGAAAGTTCATAGCAATACAGGCACACCTCAAGAAACAAGAAAAAAGTCAAATAAATAACCTAACTCTACACCTCAAACAACTAGAAAAGGAAGAAATGAAGAACCCCAGGGTTAGTAGAAGGAAAGAAATCTTAAAAATTAGAGCAGAAATAAATGCAAAAGAAACAAAAGAGACCATAGCAAAAATCAACAAAGCCAAAAGCTGGTTCTTTGAAAGGATAAATAAAATTGACAAACCATTAGCCAGACTCATCAAGAAACAAAGGGAGAAAAATCAAATCAATAAAATTAGAAATGACAGTGGAGAGATCACAACAGACAATATAGAAATACAAAGGATCATAAGAGACTATTATCAACAATTATATGCCAATAAAATGGACAACGAGGAAGAAATGGACAAATTCTTAGAAAAGTACAACTTTCCAAAACTCGACCAGGAAGAAATAGAAAACCTTAACAGACCCATCACAAGCATGGAAATTGAAACTGTAATCAAAAATCTTCCAGCAAACAAAAGCCCAGGTCCAGACGGCTTCACAGCTGAATTCTACCAAAAATTTAGAGAAGAGCTAACACCTATCCTGCTCAAACTCTTCCAGAAAATTGCAGAGGAAGGTAAACTTCCAAACTCATTCTATGAGGCCACCATCACCCTAATACCAAAACCTGACAAAGATGCCACAAAAAAAGAAAACTATAGGCCAATATCACTGATGAACATAGATGCAAAAATCCTAAACAAAATTCTAGCAATCAGAATCCAACAACACATTAAAAAGATCATACACCATGACCAAGTGGGCTTTATCCCAGGGATGCAAGGATTCTTCAATATCCGCAAATCAATCAATGTAATACACCACATTAACAAATTGAAAAACAAAAACCATATGATTATCTCAATAGATGCAGAGAAAGCCTTTGACAAAATTCAACACCCATTTATGATAAAAACTCTCCAGAAAGCAGGAATAGAAGGAACATACCTCAACATAATAAAAGCTATATATGACAAACCCACAGCAAACATTATCCTTAATGGTGAAAAATTGAAAGCATTTCCTCTAAAGTCAGGAACAAAACAAGGGTGCCCACTTTCACCATTACTATTCAACATAGTTTTGGAAGTTTTGGCCACAGCAATCAGAGCAGAAAAAGAAATAAAAGGAATCCAAATTGGAAAAGAAGAAGTAAAACTCTCACTATTTGCAGATGACATGATCCTCTACATAGAAAACCCTAAAGACTCCACCAGAAAATTACTAGAACTAATCAATGATTATAGTAAAGTTGCAGGATATAAAATCAACACACAGAAATCCCTTGCATTCCTATACACTAATAATGAGAAAACAGAAAGAGAAATCAAGGAAACAATTCCATTCACCATTGCAACGAAGAGAATAAAATACTTAGGAATATATCTACCTAAAGAAACTAAAGACCTATATATAGAAAACTATAAAACACTGGTGAAAGAAATCAAAGAGGACACTAATAGATGGAGAAATATACCATGTTCATGGATTGGAAGAATCAATATAGTGAAAATGAGTATACTACCCAAAGCAATTTATAGATTCAATGCAATCCCTATCAAGCTACCAACAGTATTCTTCACAGAGCTAGAACAAATAATTTCACAATTTGTATGGAAATACAAAAAACCTCGAATAGCCAAAGCGATCTTGAGAAAGAAAAATGGAACTGGAGGAATCAACCTACCTGACTTCAGGCTCTACTACAAAGCCACAGTTATCAAGACAGTATGGTACTGGCACAAAGACAGAAATATAGATCAATGGAACAAAATAGAAAGCCCAGAGATAAATCCACGCACATATGGACACCTTATCTTTGACAAAGGAGGCAAGAATATACAGTGGATTAAAGACAATCTCTTTAACAAGTGGTGCTGGGAAATCTGGTCAACCACTTGTAAAAGAATGAAACTAGAACACTTTCTAACACCATATACAAAAATAAACTCAAAATGGATTAAAGATCTCAATATAAGACCAGAAACTATAAAACTCCTAGAGGAGAACATAGGCAAAACACTCTCTGACATACATCACAGCAGGATCCTCTATGACCCACCTCCCAGAATATTGGAAATAAAAGCAAAAATAAACAAATGGGACCTAATTAAACTTAAAAGCTTCTGCACATCAAAGGAAACTATTAGCAAGGTGAAAAGACAGCCTTCAGAATGGGAGAAAATAATAGCAAATGAAGCAACCGACAAACAACTAATCTCAAAAATATACAAGCAACTCCTACAGCTCAACTCCAGAAAAATAAATGACCCAATCAAAAAATGGGCCAAAGATCTAAATAGACATTTCTCCAAAGAAGACATACAGATGGCTAACAAACACTTGAAAAGATGTTCAACATCACTCTTTATCAGAGAAATGCAAATCAAAACCACTATGAGGTACCATTTCACACCAGTCAGAATGGCTGCGATCCAAAAGTCTACAAATAATAAATGCTGGAGAGGGTGTGGAGAAAAGGGAACCCTCTTGCACTGTTGGTGGGAATGCAAATTAGTACAGCCACTATGGAGAACAGTGTGGAGATTCCTTAAAAAACTGGAAATAGAACTGCCTTATGATCCAGCAATCCCACTGCTGGGCATACACACTGAGGAAACCAGAAGGGAAAGAGACACGTGTACCCCAATGTTCATCGCAGCACTGTTTATAATAGCTAGGACATGGAAGCAACCTAGATGTCCATCAGCAGATGAATGGATAAGAAAGCTGTGGTACATATACACAATGGAGTATTACTCAGCCATTAAAAAGAATACATTTGAATCAGTTCTAATGAGGTGGATGAAACTGGAGACTATTATACAGAGTGAAGTAAGCCAGAAGGAAAAACATAAATACAGTATACTAACGCATGTATATGGAATTTAGAAAGATGGTAACGATAACCCTGTGTACGAGACAGCAAAAGAGACACTGATGTATAGAACAGTCTTATGGACTCTGTGGGAGAGGGTGGGAAGATTTGGGAGAATGTCACTGAAACATGTGAAATGTCATGTATGAAACGAGATGCCAGTCCAGGTTCAGTGCACGATGCTGGATGCTTGGGGCTGGTGCGCTGGGAAGGCCCAGGGGGATGGTATGGGGAGGTTGGGAGGGAGGAGGGTTCAGGATGGGGAGCATGTGATTTTTTTTTTAAAAATAAAATTTAAAAAAAAAAATAAATAAATAAAAAAAAATAAATAAAAAAAAATAAAATGTATCCATTCTGAGGTATGTTTTCATGCTTCTGTGGAAGCATTCTTTGAAGACTGTTCTCCAGGAGCAAAGTCCTTCCTTTGAATGTTTCAGGACAAATTGAGGGCTGTGGTTCAGCCACTGGCACAAAGCCACAGAAGCTTACTTTGCTCTGTTACAGAATATGGGCTAATGGTGCAGGCAGGTATGGAGGCTGCCATGCATGTGATTACACTTTCTGAAATTCTGACCCTGCCAGGAGGTTTCCAGAGCAATAAAAACAGTGAACCTGGAAAACATGGAATAGTGTTGTTTGATTGAGACTTCATGAGAAAGGACTAAAGTCCAGCCCGGAGTTCATAGGTTTCCTTTTCCTTTCTTGTTTTTTGTTTCCTTCAAGAGATTTGCTTCTCTGTTGCAAAATAATTGAGGTACAATGGATGTTTGTGGATGCAAAATATGAGACGAGTTCAAAGCAGAGTTACGGGGAAAGCTTCAGTTAATCAAACAATCCAAGCGGGATTTTCAATAGAAAACAATGAAGGATGCATGAGCTGGTTTTTCTTTCCCTCCACCTTCAGAGGACAGGCAGTACCCCAGGGACCTTCTGAAGCTGATCAGTAAAGAATAATAGACAGGGGAGTTCCCTGGTGGTCCAGTGGCTAAGACGCCACACTCCCAGGGCAGGGAGTCTGGGTTCCATCCCTGATCAGGGAACTAGATCCTACATGCTGCTATTAAGACCTTACTCAGCCAAATAAACACATAGTTTTAAAAAAGAATAATAGACAAGAATACACAATTGGGTCAAGTAGCAGAATGGTTTCTTCAGTTTAAGACTTCATGAGAAAGAACTCATCTTCACTCAGGAAGGTGCTTTTGGTGAATACACATGTAGGTGGAGGAAAATACATACTAAATTGAAATAAAATGACTCTGAGTGTCTAACAACATGTAGTGGTAGTGGTAATTTAGTCGCTAAGTCATGTCCAACTCTTGCAACTCCATGGACTGTAGCCCACCAGGCTCCTCTGTCAATGTAATGTCCCAGGCAAGAATACTGGAATGGGTTGTCATTTCCTTCTTCAGGGAATCTTCATAACTCAGGGATAGAACCCAGGTCTCCTGCACTGCAGGTGGATTTTTTTTTTTTTTTTTTTACCAGCAGAGCCACCAGGAAGCCCTAACAACATGTAGAAATAGCATCTATTAAATCTAAACCGATACCTGTCTGATGACCCAGACGTCCTCCTCCTAGGTACATCCTCAAGAGAACTAAGGGACGGAGTTATTGAAATCCCACTCTGGCGCTAACCATCCAAAGCTAACACAGACTCTACAGATTAAGGGTAAAGTCCCCAAAAGGATGCCCTCACTTAAGATGCCAGTCACAAGTTCAGGGATCCCCAGACCCTTGTCCTTCTGACCAGCTGGCTACAAATTAGGTGTTGTCTCATGATTTTCTTCCTAGGACAATTCAGAAGGCTCAGGAAAGCACTCTATTACAATGACAGTTGTATTTAATGCATACAAATCAAGAGCAGCCAAGTTAAGAGACACGCAGGGAGAAAGTCCAAACACAGAGCCTCTGTGTCCATTTTTCCCTTGGATTCAGGACAGATCATCATCCCGATACATCTATTGTTCACCAACCAGGATGCTACCCAAGCTGTCCAGACTCTCTTTTGGGGATTCATTACGTCAGTGGAATTGACTGAATCACTGATCCCATGATTGAACTCAAACTGCCACCCTTTTCACCTCCTTAGAGGTCAACCTGACAGCATGTGGCTCAGTCTCAACACCTTGATAGTGTTTCATCCTGTTATCAATACCAACTCCTGTCCTGAGACTACCTAGGGTCCCACCATGGAGTCGCTTCAATAGGATATACTCAGAAGAGGCTACCAAGAATACTACTACTCCTTTCACTGGGGAAATTCCAAGGATTTAGAAGCTCCACCCCAGGAACCTGAAACAAACACAAGACACGTTTATTTCTTATATAACATCAGAGTTATCAGCTTTTTAATACATTGTCTCTGAAACACAAATTGTATGATGATGATAGGAGCAGTATCTCACTGTATTTACTTACTTTTTTTAATCTTTGAAAAAAATTTTTATTTGTTAAAGTTGTTTTTTTTTTAATGTGGAGCTTTTTAAAGTCTTTACTGAATTTGTTACAATATTGCTTCTGTTGTTTTATGTTTTGTTTTTTTGGCCATAAGGTATGTGGGATCCCGACCAGTGATTGACCCAGCATTGGAAGGCAAACTCTCAACCACTGGGCCACCAGGGAAGTTCCCCTACCTTTTCCTATTCAAGAGAGCATATGGCCAGGCAAAACACTGCTGCTGGAACGGGTATAATAAAATATTGCAGAGACCATGAGTTGTCCTCCATAGCCATTCTTCCATTGCATTGGAAGAACGCATTGTCACGTCGGATGGAAAAAACCTCAACAAACTTTTTGGCCAACCCAATAATAACTCCAAGTGAGCTGGGCATTTGAACATCCAAAATAAAGATCGCATGTCCCAGGCCCTCTTGAAGTCAAGTGTGGCCGCCTGGTTAAGTTTTAGTCATGGAATGGAAGTGGAAATATCTGCACCCCCTTCCGTATGAGGTGTGCTCATTTGGTCCTTATGGATGATCCAGTTACTAAGTATGCCCCCCACCCCACTGCTTTGTGGTCCCAGCACCCAATTCCATTTGGGGAACACTTCTTTCCCGTTATTTGTCCTTGTGTTTTGGAAGGTCTCTACATGTGGATTTTGGGATTGGATCAGGGAACTCAAACAGAGTTGAACAGATGGTTGCCCCAGGCATGGAAATACTCTCTAAGTGTACCCAGATTGGTCTAAGCAAAGTTGAATTCACATGTTTTTTCTGGAGCCATTAAAGAGAGATGATTTATTTTCTGCTTAAAATGTCAAGATGGAATGGGTAGCTGAAACAATGGGACTACATCATACAACCCCATAGATGAGTCAAACTCAGCAAAAAACTGGATGAAGGATGGAGGAAAACCAAGAAGGATGCTCTCATTTAAGCCCCAGGTTCTAGGCAAGCCTGGAGCCACAGTTCAGTCCCTATTATTTTAATCACAAGTCAACAAAAAAATCCCTCAGATTTTTTTTTTTCCAGTTAAACAGGGTCAACTTGGTATTTATGTCACTAGATTCTGTAGAAAGTTCAAACTGATGGGAAAGAAGCCACCAGGTACCACAGGACTGCTCTTTTTCACCCCATCATTCCCTTACTGGAAAGGCCATACCTAGTTCTTCTCATTAAATCCAGTGCTTTCTGGCAATGGATGCTCATACTGACCAGGATTCTTGGCCCTCCCCCATCAATAGAAATTGACTAGAGGCTAGGCAAGAAATTCAGGGCCTTTATTTGGGCCCGTTTTGCAGCAGGGGGGAAGTAAGAATAAGCAACAGGTTCGCTTGCTTGCTTGCTCCAATGCAGGAGGGGTGAGCTGGTTCCTTACATGGGGTGACTGTAGGGATGAGTCCAGGGGTCAGGCTAGATGGATGGCTTAGGTGTTTTGCCCACTCCTTATGTGATGGTGTCTGCAGGGGGCATGCCCAGTACCCTGCTTTTGCTCCTGACCCTGGGTTTTTGCTCCCGGCTCTTCAGAAGTAGCAGTTGGGTTTTTTAAAACCTTTTTAAAAAATTTAATTAGTTTATTTTAATTGGAGGCTAATTACTTTACAATGTTGTAGTGGTTTTTGCCCTATATTGACATGAATCAGCCATGGGTGTACATGTGCCCAGAATTTGTCCCAACTGCGCTTGCAGTTATTTTTAGTGCCCTATAGTTTCTTTGTACTTTGTTGTTGGAAGAGAGTTTTGTCCAGGTGCAAGCATTGCAGCACTGCAGCAGAGGCTCCCTGGTCCCAGTCTGAGTGCCAATGCCTACATTTTTTGTTTCTTCTTAAATGGACTATCAGCTCACTTGACATCACTAAGATGGAACCGACGCTGTGGGCAAGTTACTGCTGCATTGCAGAAAAAGATGAGCAGCACGTGGAATTCCTCAGCCTCCAGAGATGGTGATTCCAGTAGCCCGTAAAGATTTGTGCAATGCACTGATGCACAAGACAGCCAAGGGTTTCAGAGCATAGTTTCAGCAGGAAATGAGCCACAAGAAATAAAGAACTCGAGGGCCATTTCTTCATTTTAATGGAAAGGTGATTTAATATGGTCTTCAAAGATAGCATTAACATTTCAGGAAAGGACAGTGAGTGCAGGGAAACTTAATAGGCTACAAAATTACAGGGAACTGGAGACAAAAATGGATACATGGGCTTATTTTTCAAAAGAGACCATCAAGTAAAACAGGTTCGTGTTTAGAAAAAAAAAAATCTGCTTATTTACCGGCCATAAAATATTTCATGAGTCTGGTGTGATCAGAAAGTTTAGGGGTAAGGAAAAATAATAAGAAAGAAAGAAAAGTTTTAGTGATTAATGTTCAAGACTCTTTCTGATTCCAGCCAGGAGGAGAGTTTACACCTGTTACCTGTTCTTCATTCCATCCTCAAGCTCTCTCCTTTCTGACTCAAACAGGGCTGAACTGTGCAGAGACCTAGGTGGCTATTATCCTGATGTACCACCCTAGTTATGTACATGGGGACTGGCTATCCCTGGTTGGCTTTGCAGATATAGACTTGATGGACCTAGAGACTTGGGTTTTACCCCAGAAGAAAATGGAAAAATTTTTGTTTGCTCTTGTATTCTGATCAGTTTCTGGGTGGAGAAAAGGGAAGCTGCTTTTAACCAAATTCTTTTTTTAAGTTTTTTAAAAAGTACTTATTATTTCGTTTTATTTTGAGCTGTGCTGGGTTTTCATTGCTATGTGTGGGCTTTCTCTAGTTGCGATGCACAGGCTTCTCAATGCAGCGGCTTCTCTTGATGTGGAGCACAGGCTCTAGGTGCGTGGGCTTCAGCAGCTGTGGTGCACCGGCTCAGCTGCTGTGGCATGTAGGATCTTCCTGGATCAAGGATCAAACCCATGTCTCTTGCATTGACAGGTGGATTCTTAACCACTGGACCACAGAGAAATCCTAATTGCCTTTATTCTTAAATGACTAAGATTATGCTGTTACACTTCAGACAGAAATAAAACATTTAAAATGAATAATAACACAATAGAAGCAGACTCACAGATATAAAGAACAAACTAGTGGTTACAAGTGGGAAAGGGGAGAGGTGAGGGGGATATAAAGTTTGGGGGATGGGAGTACAAACTCTTGGGCATAAAATAGGTTCAAGGATCATATACAACATGGGGAATGTAGCCAATATTTTATAATAGCTATAAATGGAAAGTAATTTTTTAAATTGTATAAAAATTTTAAAAGTTAAAGGACCACAAAAATTATCCTTTAATAATGTAAGAAAGAATGACTGTTGAGTTTACTTATTTTAGGGGAAACATTATTTTAGTCCTGTTATTGTATTGCCTTTCTAAAAAATATAAATATTTGTTGTTCAGTTGCTAAGTCATGTCCAACTCTTTGTGACCCCATGGACTGCAGCATGCTGGGCTTCTCTGTTCTCCCCTGTCTCCTGGAGTTTGCTTACACTCATGTCCATTGAGTCAGAGGCATCATCCAACCATCTTATCCTCTGTCACCCCTGTCTCCTGCCCTCAGTCTTTCCCAGCATCAGGGTCTTTTCCAATGAGTTGACTTTTCGCATCAGATGGCCAAAGTATAGCAGTTTCAGCTTCAGCATCAGTTCTTCCAATGAATATTCAAGGTTGATTTATTTTTTTATGATTTCCTGTTATTCTATTGCCTTTTAAAAAATATAAACATAGATTCAATTTTAATTAGAAAGATAGATCCAGAAACTGTTTAGGCCAGCTGCTACTGCTGCTGCTAAGTCGCTTCAGTCGTGTCCTACTCTGTGCCACCCCATAGACGGCAGCCCACCAGGCTCCTCCGTCCCTGGGATTCTCCAGGCAAGAACACTGGAGAGGGTTGCCATTTCCTTCTCTGATGTTTAGGCCAGCAGCAAAGAGCTATTTTTTACTCTGGTGTTGGGGTTAACACAAGGTAGGTAACTCATTCACCATTCTGGGCAGATCTATTCCCTATCTTAGTGTTAGGAGCAGAAATCCCTCTATTTGTCTGTGTCAAGGGGCTCTTGCAGCTGCTGTTTATGCTGATTCTTGCTTGCCTACAAATATGCCTGTGGGTGTTTTGTGCCTCATCAGGCTTTGGAGGAATAATTCCCATCCTTGAAGGTAAGCTTCTATTTTAGCCCTATCATGCACAGCGGGTTTACATAGAGAGTCATGAGGGAGGAGCTGGACTTAGGCCTGAGGGGTGTGCTTTGTGTAGCTTCTTCCACCAGCCTCAGCCATATTTGGAAAGGTTTTCCCTAGACTCAGATAAAATAGAAATCCACTTATCATCACATTTTCTTTCCTGTCTCTATTCTTTTCTTTTTCTTTCTTTCTTTCCTCTTTCACTCCTCCCATTCCTCTTTCTTTCTTTCCCTCCTCCCTCCTTCCTTCACTTTTCTTTCGTTTAATTTAGTTCTCATTCATTTGGAAGTTTGTCTTGTGTATGGTGTGAGGAATGGATCTAACTATATGGTCTCTGACTGAATGACTACTCATTTATTCCAACACCATTTATTTTAAAGACTATGTTGCCCACATGTTTTGAAATGTCATGGTAACCATAGACTATAGAATTACATGCCTTTAGGTCTATTCAGAACTTCCTATTCCAGTCCACTGATCTGGCAACTCTTGTACTAATGCCAGCCACTCACTGCTCTTATTTATTTACTTATTTTGATACTCCTCAGACTTTTCAGTAATATTTTCCTGGCTATTCTTGTGTGTTTACTTTCCATATTAAATGTAACATCAGTTTGTGTCAGTCCAAAAAAAGTATTAAAACGTCAATGACTTAAAATATTGATGATCTTGAGATGTCCTACTTAGAAAAAGAGAGACCATACAATGTTCAAGTTTATTTTTGTCTTGAGAGTTTTATAGATTTTTTTTGCATGTTGGCTTTGAACATTTCTGCTTACATTTATCCTAAAATACTTATCTACTTTGCTGCTATTAAAAATGAGATCCACAGATTCCTTGCATCATCTAACTAGTTATTACAGATGCATATAAATGCTATTAATTTTTGTAACTTAATTTTATGTTTTGCAGGGTTCTTATAGAGTTAGTGTCATCATTGGCTCTCTAGGTTTATGGTGAAGTCCTCTGCAAATAGAGACACTTATTTTTTCTATCTGATTTGTATACCCTTGACTGTTTCATTTAGTCTGTCTTGGCTAGTATCTCAAGGCTAACTTTAAATAATAGGGGAAATGGTGGACCTTCTTGGGCTGTTCATGATCTCAGTGGGAATCTTTCTAAGGTTCCCCTATTTTGTAAATTATTGGCTTTAATATTGAGGTCTACATCCACCATTTTTACTTTCTTGACATTTTATATTAGGAATGTACCAGTGTTCTGTGAAGCATCTATGGAAATAACCACTCTCTATTTTTCCTCCCCTTCTTCCCTCCACAGAAAGGATGAAGAGCAAGGGAATTCATGCGGGAAGGAGCTGAGTGTCTAGATAGGCTGGGACTCTCTGGGTCTGAGAGCTCTAAAGGGCAGGAGTGACCTCTGAACTGTGTGCTGAGGGGCTTCCCAGAATGCAACCTGCCAAGGAGACATTCACATAAAGATGTTCTGCTGCCATCTTGGGAACACTGTTTCTTCGATCAGCCCGGAAATCCTTGCAACTTGCCATCTCCTCCCTTCTCCAGCATCTTTTATGTTACTGAAATGGTTGAAAAGCTTTAACAACCATTGAATAACTAACTGTTCAGATACTCCTTTGAAAATCTGCTTCCTGGTCTGTGGCCTTACTTTGGAAATCTTGATGTTTTGGTCAACACTTCCTGCTTCACACATGTTGAGCATCTTCTGTAGATAGTGGTGTGACATCATAAGGGCAAGTGTTTTGACAGGATTAATACCTAATCCATGGGTGAGTGAGGTGTGAGCATGTAATTGCATCAAATCTTCCCAACAAGAAAATCTACTAACACAGCAGTTCCCAGCCTTTTTGGCACCAGGGACCAGTTTTGTGGAAGACAATTTTTCCATGGACTGGGGTGGTAGGGGGATGGTTTGGGGATGATTCCAGCACTTTACATTTATCGTGCATTTTATTTCTATTATTATTACATTGTGATATATAATGAATAGTTGTACCATAATGCAGAAATCAGTGACAGCCCTAAACTTGTTTTCCTGCAACTAAACTGTCCCATCTGGGAGTGATGGGAGACAGTGACACCTGAAATGTGGTTGCTTGTATCCAGCCTACTCCCTAATCTCGTTTTGGCTGCTATCACTGCAGAAAATCCAGCTTCACAAAGAAAGGATGTTGGAAATGGAAGCAGACTTTTTAGTGCTTTTGTGGCATTCTCAGGATATTCTGCCTTTACTTCCATCCAGAAGGTATGGAGATTTGAAATAGTCTTAACATTTTAAGGCCATCATCATTTGCTATCTCAAGTCATAAAACAAGTGATGGGGAGGGGCTGTAAATACAGATGAAGCTTCACTTGTTCATTTGCTGCTCACCTCCTACTGTGTGGCCCAGTTCCCAACAGGCTACAGACTCCTGCTGGTATCCTGGGGTTTGGGGACCCCTGTACTAACATGTGCTGAGATTATAGAGTGTGTGTGTGTGTCATGCTAATCGCTTCAATCATGTCTGACTCTGCAACCCCATGGGCTGGAGTCTGCCAGGCTCCTCTGTCCGTGGGATTCTCCAGACGAGAATACTGGAGTGGATTGCCGCTTCTTTCTCTAGGGGATCTTCCTGACCCAGGGGTTGAACCCGCATCTCTTCTGTCTCCTGCGTTGTGGGCAGGTTCTTTACCACTAGCACTACCTGGGAAGCCTGAGATTATAGAGGCTAAGCATGAAAATGGAACGGAAGAAACAGCAAGGCAAGCTGGAATGCTTGTAAATTATCCACCATCTCTCATTGACAGCTAAGGACTTGATAGGTGTCCTAAAAGAATAATGATTTGGACCTTTAAATGTCTGCTTTGAATCTTTGGTTTTACTGCTTTCTTTGTTTTGTCTCAGTGGTTTTCATCTTCTACAGGCATTATTACTACAGAGAACAATGTTCAGATCAGATCAGATCAGTCGCTCAGTCGTGTCCGACTCTTTGCGACTCCATGAATTGCAGCACGCCAGGCCTCCCTGTCCATCACCAACTCCTGGAGTTCACTCAGACTCACGTCCATCGAGTCAGTGATGCCATCCAGCCATCTCATCCTCTGTCGTCCCCTTCTCCTCCTGCCCCCAATCCCTCCCAGCATCAGAGTCTTTTCCAATGAGTCAACTCTTCGCATGAGGTGGCCAAAGTACTGGAGTTTCAGCTTTAGCATCATTCCTTCCAAAGAAATCCCAGGGCTGATCTCCTTCAGAATGGACTGGTTGGATCTCCTTGCAGTCCAAGGGACTCTCAAGAGTCTTCTCCAATACCACAGTACAAAAGCATCAATTCTTCGGCGCTCAGCCTTCTTCACAGTCCAACTCTCACATCCATACATGACCACAGGAAAAACCATAGCCTTGACTAGATGGACCTTTGTTGGCAAAGTAATGTCTCTGCTTTTGAATATGCTATCTAGGTTGGTCATAACTTTCCTTCCAAGGAGTAAGCGTCTTTTAATTTCATGGCTGCAGTCATGAAACACCTGTGTACTGCATACTTTAAAGATATCTTAAGAGATGTTCAAAGGCCATTTTCTACAGGAGATTTCCACTAGGGTTCTGAATTTACAAGCCACATACCGGCATTAGGTATGACCCGTTGAGTAAGTGTAGGAAACTTCGTGGAAGAAACAGAACTATGTAAAGTACCATTTCTGCACCCAAAGGGTTTTTGTGTGAACAGAGGAGTTGAGTCATCATTTTAAAGGGTTTTATGCTGGTAACTGGCCTAAAGTGACTGTGTGGGGCTGATGCCTATGGAGACGTCAGTGTGACTGGAGGTGGTGGGCAGAGGGTGAAGAGGATATGAAGGTTCAGGATGGGAGGCAGACTGGTAGATTATGGCCAGGTGTGTGCACTTTATTATAAGTGGAAAATGAGTGATTCATGGAGAGTTTCAAGCACAGAAACACAATATGTGACTTATGTTTTAAATAGATCACTCTGGCTGCTCCCTGGAGAATGGATTAGGAGATAAATATTAGTGAACAGGTGAGTTTATTGAAAGCCTTTATTATTCAGCCTTTGGCCTGAATTCAAGTCAGTCCTGGGCTGATTTTTAATCTCTCCCTTCCACTCCCCTTCTTGGACTATTGACAGTAGGAAGCAGCTGTGAAGGATGTGACTTTTTAAACGAAATTTTTATCGAAGTATAGCTGATTTACAATGTCATATTACTCTCTTCTGTACAGTGAAATGATATATATATCACAAAGTGTGTATATATATACAGCAAAGTATATATATATATATATATATATATATATATTTCATATTCTTTTAATGACGGTTTTCCACAAGATATGGGATATGGGATATAGTTCCCTGTGCTATATAGTAGGATCTTGTTGTTCATCCATCCTATACATAAGACTTTACATCTGCTAATGCCAAACTCCCAGCCCTTCCCTCCCTCATCTCCTCCCCCTTGGCAACCAAAAATCTTTTCTCTTTACCTGAGTCTGTTTCTGTTTTGTAGATATATTCATTTGTGTCACATTTTAGATTCCACCTGGAGAAGGCAATGGCACCCCACTCCAGTACTCTTGCCTGGAAAATCCCATGGACAGAGGAGCCTGGTAGGCTGCAGTCCATGGGGTCGCTAAGAGTCGGACACAACTGAGCGACTTCACTTCCACTTTTTGCTTTCATGCATTGGAGAAGGAAATGGCAACCCACTCCAGTGTTCTTGCCTGGAGAATCCCAGGGACGGGGGAGCCTGGTGGGCTGCCGTCTATGGGGTCGCAGAGTCAGACACGACTGAAGTGACTTAGCAGCAGTAGCAGTAGCAGTTAGATTCCACATATAAGTGATATCATATGGTATTTGTTTTTCTCTGACTTACTTCAGTATGATAATCTTTAGGTCCACCCATGTTGCTGCAAATGGCATTATTTTATTCTTTTTTATGGTTGAGTAATATTCCATTATATATGTATATATATACACACACAATGGAATATTATGTGAGGTATTGATATATATGTGTGTGTGTGTGTGTAAAGATAGATAGATAGATGATATATATCACATCTTTATCTAAGGATGTGACTTTTAATCCCAATAAGATAGATACACTAATCAGCATGTAGAATTGAATATTCCACTTCCAGGCAAAATGAACCACAGGACATATTTCAGTTTCCAAGCTGTCAACATGACTGTAGGGCAAATTATTTTCTCAGATATGAATGAAATATTCATAAGCTAATTTCTAAAGTTGGGAATCTGTATGCAGTTACTAGACTCACAATAAAACCTCATGAGAAAAGATATATGAATATGACTTGGGAAAAAGTGCTTGGTTTCTGTCTCCTTTTCATTGGCCAAATAAGAGACTTACTCTGAGATGGACATTTGAAGAAATTTACGTGTGTTGCTATAAACTTGTAGGCTACATATATGCTGCATTATCTATCCCAGTCAAGGCAAAACTAATACAATTATGTAAAGTTTAAAAATAAAATAAAATTTAAAAAAAAAAAAGGAGGGGGGGATTCTAGACAGTGAATCAACCAAACTTAGCAACACTAAATCTCAGTAACAAACTAATCTTTAGAGATATCTTGGCAAGAAAACAATGGTCAAGAGAGAAAGCTTTATCCTTTATTTAGCTAGCTGTGCAAAAGAATCCCAGAAATACAAATATCTCTTCAACCTTCTTGAAAACTTTACCAACACACATCTTTAATTGAACTATAGTTGATTCACAATGTGTTAATTTCTTTATAGTAAAGTTATTCAGTTATATATATATAACTGAGTACAGTATGTGTGTGTGTGTGTGTGTGTGTGTGTGTGTTGTGTCATACTCAGTTGCTTCAGCCATATATAACTCTTTGTGACCCCATGGACTGCAGCCCACCAGGATCTTTTGTCCATGGAATTTTCAGGCAAGAATACTGGAATGGGTTGACAGATATATATATGCATAGAATCCACCTGCAACACAGGAGACGTCGATTCTATCCCTGGATAAGAATGATACCCTGGACAAGGAAATAACAACCCACTCCAGTATTCTTGCCAGGGAAATCCCATGCACAGAGAAGCTTGGAGGGCTATAGTCTATGGGGTCACAAAAGTAAGACATGATTTAGAGACTATATATATATAAAGAATGTATATATATTCTTTTTAAAAATATTCTTTTCCATTAGAGTTTATTATAGGATATTGAATATAGTTCCTTGTGTTATATAGTAGAACACTGTTATTTATCCATTCTATATACAAAAGTTTGTATCTGCTAACCCCACTCTAGCCCTCTCCCAACTTGTTCCCTTTTGGCAACAACCAGTCTGCTCTCTGTGTTTATGATTCTGTTGCATAGACAGATTCATTTGTGTCATATTTTAGATTCCACATATAAGTGATATCATATGTTGTCTTTCTCTTTCTGACTTACTTCACTTAGTATGATAATCTCTAGCTGCATTCATGTTGCCGCAAACAGCATTCTCTCATTCCTTTTCCTGGCTGAGTAATATTTCATTGTATATATGTACTATGTCTTCTTTACCCATTAATCTGTCAATGGATATTCAGGTTGTTTTCAAGTCTTGGCTATTGTGAATAGTTCTGCTGTGAACACAGGGGTGCAGGTATCTTTTTGAATTAGACTTTTGTCTGGATATATGCCCAGGAGTGTGATTGCCAGATAATACGGTAATTCTATTTTTAGGTTTTTGAGGAATCTCCATACTGTTTTTCACAGTGGCTGTACAAACTTAAGTTCCCACTAACAGCCAACACACAAGTCTTTTGAGACTAGCTGACCCTCCAGCCCAGCAACCTGGGCTAATTTCCTAAGAACAGAACTTGCACTTATGGGATATTCTTGCTTCATTTATTCATGCAGCAGCTTATGGAGAATTATTTCTCTTGGCACATGTGCCCTTTGTACTGTATCTCTCAGAGAGTGAAGCTTGAATATTATATTCATCAGATGATTTTCCGATGTCCCTGGCATATCACACTCCTGTCTCTTGTTAACCTTTTCCTGCATGCTTTCTTCTGCATGTGGCTGTCACCTATGAAGGTGTTTCAAAACTATCAGCAAAAGAATGGTAATGCTAGCAGGTGCACAAATTGCCCACTTGGGACCAACGGTGTTAGGGTTACAGAGTCTTGCATTGTTCTTGAAATACATTTGTACTTAGCTCATGCCATGTGCATCTGTGCATGGCTGTCAAATTTGTACTTGGAAACGGATATTTAGAACAGAACATTGAGTAGCTAAGCAGTCTCCTAAATTTATCCTTTGGAAATTTCCCCTGGGGACCATGAGAATTTCTAAATTGAGAAAAGGTGGCAAGCTAATAGCATTGGAAACTTGAATTCTGGGAATTCAGAGAAGATTCTAAAGGCAAAGGAAGTGTTGTCACTACAATATGCAGGAGGCTGAAATGGGTGATTTCTCCATGAGCAAAAATCAAGTTATTGGTGCCTTGAGGGTATGTCTGAAAATAAGGTAAGAATTTCTGATGTGATACAGAAAATGTCCATGTAGACATACAGCACACAGATTTTAGTTCTGTTGGCTCAGTCTTGTGACTGTGTAGATACGATTTTCTTTGTATAGGCTTTTCAGATTGCTTAGTAATAAAGAGTTGTCTGATGTTATATAATTTAAACTGTTTTCATATGATATTTTCTCAGATTCTGCTCTAATTTGGCAGCATTTCAACTATGGAAAGTCTGAAATGCTAAGGTTTCCCAAGTTGGATTAAGAGTCCCTTTAAAAAAAAAAAAATTCCTGTTTCATTATAGATTTGATGTAGAACCTGAAAAAAGTAAAATTGTTTTTCTGATTCACACCCATTCTCTGTCTGCTTCCCCATACTTTCCCCACCATATTCTTCCTCCCTAAAGACCTGAACAAGGAAAAAACTTTCTAATATCATCCAGTTCCTTCCACTATAAAGGAGTGTGCCTTTAGAGCGATGCAGTGTCCACCCTGATCGCCTTTAATTCTTAGAATAACCCATTGATTGATGCTGATTTCATTGTTTCTATTATTATTATTTTATTATATTATTTTACTGATGTGGAATCTGTGGTCTAGAGAAATAAGACCTTGCTGACCGTCATTTTAGTGGGTTGAACTGGGTCCTTCAAAATTACGCTGAAGTCCTATCGCTGCTGCTGCTGCTGCTGCTGCTGCGAAGTCACTTCAGTCATGTCCGACTCTGCGACCCCATAGACGGCAGCCCACCAGGCTCCCCCGTCCCTGGGATTCTCCAGGCAAGAACACTAGAGTGGGCCGCCATTTCCTTCTCCAATGCATGAAAGTGAAATTGAAAGTGAAGTCGCTCAGTAGTGTCCAACTCTTTGCAACCCCATGGACTGCAGCCCACCAGGCCCCTCCGTCCATGGGATTTTCCAGGCAAGAGTACTGGAGTGGGATGCCATTGCCTTCTCCAGTCCTATCGCTAGTACCTGTAAACTTAACCTTCCTTGGAAACATTGTCTTTGCAGATGTAACAGAGTTCAGAGGAAGTGATTAGGAGGCCCCTTAAACTAATTGGAGGCTGCCCAGTGACTCAGTGGTTAAGAATCCACCTGCCAATGCAGGAGACTCAGGTTCGATCCCTGGGTGGGGAAGATCCCCTGGAAAAGGAAATGGCAACCCCCTCCAGTATTCTTGCCTGGGAAATCCCATGGACAGAGAAGCCTGGTGGGCTACAGTTCATGGGGTTGCAAAGAGTCAGACATGACTTAGCAACTAACAACAACTAAACTTATCTGACTGAAGCCCTTAGAAGAAGGGTGGGATTTAGATACTGGGACATAGATGCACCGGTGGAAGAGAACCTGGAGCCTTTAGGAATCTTCAGCATTTGGTCCCTTCCAACCTTTAAATCCCATGCATTTTTTCCCCTGTTTTCATCATGTTCTTGTCACAGAGCCCTTCATATCTCTGGCTCAGAGAGACTGGATTTGTTTCCAATTCAGGGCCTTTGTCTCATTGACCTCTTCTTATGAAATGATCTAACAGTCCATCTTATTTTTTCTGACCCCTAATTTTCATTTAGATCTCAGCCCAAGACCATCCCATTTGGAGATTTTTGAAATGACCTCTGTAGACCATTTTCCTTCCTTTCTTTTTAAAAATTTATTTATTTGGTTCTTAATTGCAGCTCACAGGATCTTTGATCATTGCTCCACAGGTTGTGGCATGTGGGATCCAATTCCCTGACCAGGGATCAAACCCCAGGCCCCCTGCGTTGGGAGCATGGAGTTTTAACCACTGGACCATCAGGGAAGTTCCCTAAATTGTATTTCCTACTTATCATCTCACACTCCTTCACACTCACCGCATTATGGTCCATGGAATACTTATTTTCCCCCAAAACTTATGAGTCATATGTGCCTCCAATAAAATACAAGCTTTATCTGACCTTGGTCACCTTAATATTCTTAGAATCTAGAAAATAGCTGGCCCATAGCAGTCTCAAGAAGCGCCTGTGGGAATGATAAAATGATCTTCATGCTCAGAAATATTCTACAGCAACAATAAAACTTATCCACAACTCCATGTACCATAATTGTTACCAAATTAAGTTGTATGGATCCTGCTTGGCACTAGTCCAACTGAGGCTTTAAAATTTTTTTTCCATTAGGTTTTGAGCAGCCAAATAGTGAATCAGAAGTGTAAGCTTTATTCAGTGGTGGAAGAATGGAGAAAGAGAACTAAGTTCACAGATCAGCTTCTCACCCACCCGGGAAGAGGGATTTAATTTTAGAGAGTGAAGACAAAGGGAGGAGGAGCGAGGTGAGTGATGGGGAGGCATATGCGTTAGTCTACCACGGGAGGGGCAGGGCTTTTCAAGGGAGAGGAGTGCCACCCTTTTTCATCCTCTTTCCCTTCTTCATGTCCCATCCTGCCTGCTGGTAGCTGTGTCATTTAATATGCTAATAGATTCAAATCAGCATATAATGAGACAGGATATGTTGGAAGTCAGATTCAGTGCCATCTTGGTCCCAGCTGTTTCCATTTGGATATTTTTGTTTGTTTGTTGGTAGCTTCCTTTATTAACTCTGGACCCTAGAACTAAAGACTTATGCTAACTTCTGTTACAGATGGAGATTGGTAGGCTTTGAGTAAAGATCTGCAGTAGTTCTGGCAACATAATGTTTGGCAAAAGAAGCCAGATTCATCCAGAAACATAGGCTGTCAATCTTTCAGACATCACAGATTTGCTTAAGAAGTCAGCGAAAAAGCAAAGTACATACTTGTATGATTCCAATTCTATAAAGTACAGATACAGGCGAAATCAATCCATTTTCCTGTTAGAAGTGAGGGCGGTGGTTGTCTTTAAGTATGTGGTAACAGGAAGGGAGCATGGGCCACCCAGGCTGGCCACATGCTGTTTCTCGAGCTGGGAGCTGGTCTCACGGGTGTAATGATTTTCTAAACACCTGTGTTACAGTTTAATTGGGTTGACCTTCATTTAATATTGAACTTGCTGCTTAACTTTTGTTTTGGATTGTTTGATTTTTGCCTTCTGTATCTGAATTTTACACACACGCACACAGACACAGACACAGAGCATTCTGCTGGCTGGGGAAAGACTGGGAAGCGTTCTCCTTCCTAACAGTGTCATAGGGGATAAGGTGTCCCCAAGATTCTCCCGGAATCTCTCAGGAGCCCTCGCTTCCTTGTCTGAAAACTCAAGAGAGATGGCAGGGAGCCAGCCTTAGGAAGAGAGTGGGTGGCCCCTATGAAGAGGCCTATATACAGAGAGACTCTAGATTTTATCTAGTTTGCTGCCACAAGTCTACGGTTTTCCAGGGGTTGTTACTCCATAGACCAAGGGGACAGTTACAGGACAATTTCTGCATAGGGGAAAATGAGTAGGTATCAAGAAACACTCTTAATGGTACTTTCGGAGGGACAAATATATTCAAATCTATGCAAATCCAGAAATTCCACTTCTAGAAATTATCCTAGGGTATAATTGGACATATGTTCAAAGATATTGGGAATGATGTAATTATCAGTGACAATGAAACTCGTCAAAAGTCCCAACGTTATGAAACTAGATACATAAAATATACTGTTTTCAACTGAATTCAATGAAGGCATTAAAACTGATGCTATAGAAAAAAAAATACATTGTACAGCTTCACGATACAGAAAGTGAAAACAGTATGCTGTAATTATACACATACTGCAAATAAAGAAATATATGTATTTATCTTTTTAATTTATTTTGGTTGGAGGATAATTGCTTTACAATTTTGTGTCAATTTCTGCTGTACAGCAATGTGAATCAGCCATAAGTGTGCATATATCCCGTCCTTCTTGAACCTCCCTGCCACCCCCTACCCCATGCATTCTAGTGGAATGAACCTGGATAGCCTGTTATACAGAGTGAAGTAAGAAAGAGAAAAACAAGTATCACGTGTTAATGCATAAATATGGAATCTAAAGAAATGGTACTGATGAACCTATTTGCAGGGCAGGAATTCTCAGACATAGAGAACAGGCTTGCGAACAGAGCAGGGGAGGAGAGGGTGGGAAGAACTGAGAGAGTATCACTGAAACATATGCATTCAGTTCAGTTCAGTTGCTCAGTCGTGTCCGACTCTTTGCGACCCCATGAATCGCAGCACGCCAGGCCTCCCTGTCCATCAGCAACTCCCGGAGTTTACTCAAACTCAAGCATTACCATGTGTAGAAGAGTTAGCTAATTCGAAGTTTCTGTGTAACACAAGAAATGTATGTGTTTCAGTTCAGTTTAGTCGCTCAGTCATGTCCGAATCTTTGCGACCCCATGGACTGCCCCATGACAGGCTTCCCTGTCCATCACCAACTCCCGGAGCTTACTCAAACTCATGTCCATCAAGTCAGTGATGCCATCCAACCATCTCATCCTCTCTCGTCCCCTTGTCCTCCCGCCTTTAATCTTTCCCAGCATCAGGGTCTTTTCCAATGAGTCAGTTCTTTGCACCAGGTGGCCAAAGTATTGGAGTTTCAGCTTCAGTATCAGTCTTTCCTATGAATATTCAGGACTAATTTCCTTTAGGATGGACTGGTTGGATCTCCTTGCAGTCCAAGGGACAATCCAAGAGTCTTCTCCAACACCACAGTTCAAAAGCATCAATTCTTTGGTGCTCAGCTTTCTTTATAGTCCAAACTCTCACATCCGAACATGACTACTGGAAAAACCATAGCTTTGACTAGATGGAACTTTGTTGGCAATGCAATGTCTTTGCTTTTTAATATGCTATTTAATATGCTATGCATAACTTTTCTTCTAAGGAGCAAGCCTCCAGGAATATACAATAAAAATAGCTGTTCTTGGTAGGTGTATGACTTATATTACAAATTATTTGCATCCCCTAACTTCTGCAATGAATATATTTTTCTTTTGTAGCCATTAAAAAAGTATATGAAGGTTATTATTTCAAAAACACAGTTTTTGAGATGATTAATCCGAGGCTACAATTAAATAGTATCAGGAGTAGCAATGATAAAAACCCTTTTTAGCTTAAAATGTCCATGTTTGTTAGCTTTTTGTGTTTTTTTTCCTTTTATGCAACTGCCCTTTCCTATATGATCAATTTAAAAGAAGCAATATTTATTTCAGGCCATATAAGTTATATCTTTATTTTATTGTTGCTATGTAGAAATAATTTTACACCATTTGACTGGGATATATAACTGGATTGATTTTCCATAGCAGTGATAAACCACTTAAAAAAATAAGAACTATTCTTTTCTGGTTTCCTGGGGAAGGGAAGGTAATTAGCTGTCAGAACACTGACTAAAAGCCTCTGAACAAGTTCATGAAGCTGTATTCCAAAATTCAGAAACCCTCCTCTATCCGTTGCCTTGTCTAGAAATCAGTTTGGTCCCAGTGAATCACACAGAAAGAGAGAATCTAAATTCTGGTCTTGCCACCAGACCTCAATATTGTAATTTATTTCTTCCATCAACAAAGAATACCAATCACACTTTCATCATGTTGCAAATAATATGTTATTTGAAATTAAAGTACATTTTTGCCATTGCTAGAAGGAGGTTAATGAATACTGTGGCTCCAGATCACTTGGATCAATATCACTTTTCTGGAATCCTGGACCATCTCTTGTGGCTGGTTAAGGTTTTATAAAATCCCAACATAGACTATTCCACTGACTCCCACTGCCTGCCTGGCCAATGGGAAAATCCAGCATCATCTTTAGCTTTTGGCTTTCCTTCCTGTTCATCTCCATCCTGGAGATCATTCTTTTTTTTTTTTCTCTTGAAAACTGAGACCTCTGCAATGAGTCACCTGAATAGAGTTCTCCCAGGCCTAAGGCTCATACCTGAGCAGTGCTTCTAGCAAGGATGGAGCACAATGGATTGACTTGTCACACCCAAAACCATTGTCTTTTGCTGTCAGATAGAAAGTAAAGAGCTTTGAACACAACAGCTGCATTTTTCTGCCCAGAGTTTCAATAGCATTTTTTTTTTCTATTACAGAAAGTTTGTGGAAATTGACATGATACTTTGAGATTTTTATATAAAGGGTCACCTGTCCAGAGCAGCGTGAACAGGGGAGGAAGAGTCCATAATTACCTTCCAGCCCTGCAGCCTCCTGCAATCATGAGAGGCCAACACGTGCTTCAAACCCTTGAAATTCAAGGCACAGAGATAACAAGGGGCTTCTGAATTCCTTAACCTAATTTCTTGACCTACTTTTAAACCTGGGTAGGGGGAAATGGTTATTTATTCTTGTTAAATATGGAATCTTTATCCTTGACACAGTGTCAGAAAAGTGTTATTATTTTCTTCCACCTGCAATGCTCATTTGTTGAGTCAGGAAATTATCTTGGAGGGAATAACAGACGCAAATCCCCAGGTATCTGCCAACAAGGAATACAGGTGGCTTTTCTTAAGCAAAGTAGGTTAAATCTAAACACAGACAAGACTTCCCAAAAAGTGACTTTGTCTTCCTCTTGGCTCCTGATCCCAATCAAAATGATTTCTTATGCATGTTGACTTCTATAAATTAGCAACCAATTATTGAAGAATCTCCATTATTTTTGTTGAAGTATAGTTGATTTTGCTCAGTCAGTAAAGAATCCTCCTGCTATGCAGAAGACTGCCTGCAATACAGGAGACCGGATTCGATTCCTGGATTGGGAAGTTCCCCTGGAGAAAGAAATAGCAACCCACTCCAGTATTCTTGCCTGGAAAATCCCATGGACAGAGGAGCCTGGTGGGCTACTGTCCATACCGTTGAGAAGAGTCGGCCATGACTGAGCGACTAAGTCACCATCACCATAGTTGATTTACAGTGGTGTGTTGATTACTGCTGTACAACAAAGTAATTGTTGTTGTACAACAAACATACACAAAATATGTATATTTATACACACACATATATATACATTCTTTTTCATATTCTTTTCCATGATGACTTATCACCGGATATTGAATAGAGCTTCCTGCACTCTACAGTAGGACCTTGTTATTTATCCATTCTATATAATATAGAATGGATATAGTTTATATAATATATATATTATATATATAATATATATATATAATATATAGTATATATAATAGTTTACATCCACTAATCCCAAACTCTCATTCATCCCTCCCCCATATTGTATTATATTTTATGTCTTTTTGTATGCTGGACATTTTCACAGTAAATTCTTAAAAAGGAATTGAGGTAACAGAGAGAAACTTTGACTGGCTACGTAGTAGCCAAAACAATATTTTTAGGTGAGTGATATTTTCAGTTTCCATTAAATGGGTAAGATGTTTCTGATGACCATAATTTTATTAGAGGAAAATCCTTAAGTCTCTGGAAATACACCCTTTATGCTACTACCCATGTATTCAAGAGTTATGAGTAAGGTTGAAACATAATAGATGCTTCTGATTTTTCTTAGAGTTTTTCACTTGATCAGAAGCACAGTGCTGTCAAAGCAAATGTGTTCCCTACACATCTTTTGAAAATATGAATAGACAGGAAGTCAGAGAGATCAATACACATGATTACTCTTCCCCACCAGCTATGAGAGTGCCAGGGAGAGACATGACTCATCCCTACCAGTAGAAATTGGATTCTAAGTGTTGTTAAAGCCAAAAAATAATTTTAAAAGCCAAGTTCATTCCTCCCTCTACAGCTGGATGACCTACAGAGGATTTGTAATCATGTGGGCCACAAGTTGTAGAGATGGGGTATTATTCTGAGCTGGGCCACTGTGGTTGTACATTTCTGAGTTTTAAATTGCTTCCATGAGAGCCAAAACTTTTATTTAAAAATATCTTAAGTCAATTATACTTCCACTTAACAATGAATAAAATAAAATACACCAAAAACTAGCCAGGACCCGAAAGCAACCTAACTGTCCTTTGACAGATGAATGAATAAAGTAGATGTGATACATACATACAGTGGAATATTACTCAGCTATAAAAAGAAATGAAACAGGGTCATTTGTGGAGATGTGGATGAAGCTAGACAATGTTGTACAGAGTGAAGTAAGTCAGAAAGGGAAAATCAAATATCTCACATTAATGACTATATATGGAATCCAGAAAAATGGTACAGATGAACCTACTTGCAGGGCAGGGATAGACAGGCAGCTGTAGAGAATGGACGTTTGGACTCAGTGAGAAGGGGAGGTGGGATGAATTGGGAGAATGGGATTGACATATATACACTACCATGTGTAAGATAGATAGCTAGTGGGAAGCTGCTGTATAGCACAGGGAGCTCAACTTGGTGCTCTGTGATGACCTAGGGTGGGGAGGGGATTGGGGGAGAGGGGAGGCACAAGAGGGAGGGGCTATGTGTATACATATAGCTGATTCACTTCATTGTACAGCAGAAATTAACACAACATTGTACAGCAACCATATCTCAATTTTTAAAAAATACATCAAAAATTACTTATCATCTTTCTCACAGATTTCTACATGAGCTTTGGAATACAGTGATCAATAACAGTGATCCAGGTGGTTAGGGCATCCATGAGTGATACAGTCAGATCAATCAGAATTCAACGTGTAGTACCTTCACCCACTGGGAAATGAAATCTATGCTAGGCGCCTTAGATACTGTCATCAGCCTCCTAGTCGGAACTTGGAGATCTTGCTCTTTGGTTGGGAAGGTAACATGCAAACATACAGAAGGCGTAGACAGGACTCAGGAGCAAGACAGTTTGGTGTAGACAGTGTGTGCCATTGCTGTTTGGAATTATGAAATGAATGTGGTCCTTTAAGAGTGGACAATCCAGGATTCCTAGAGGGAACATTTCAGGTGGAAGAAGTGACAGGAGGAGGGAGTAGAGATGCTAATGGTGTGGAGGGCAGCTCACCAGAGGGGTGATGTGTAGGGGGGGTGAGGGGGGCAAGGAGTTGGGCAGCCCAGGTAGAGTCATGCACACAGAACTGCCTAGCCTGGCATGAGTAAGATGCTTAACCTCTAGTGAAAAAAAAGTGAAAGTGTTAGTTTCTCAGTTGGGTCTGACTCTTTGTGACCCCATGGACTGTAGTGGGCCAGGTTCCCTATCCATGGAATTCTCCAGGCAAGAATACTGGAGTAGGTAGCCATTCCCATCTTCAGGGGATCTTTCTGACCCAGGGATTGAACCCGGGTGTTCCAAATTACAGGCAGATTTTTTACTGTCTAAGCCAGCAAGTAAGCCCTTAATCTCTAGAGCCCAGTTTAATATACCTTGACAACATATTGACTACCTCATTGATATTCACAAGTTCCACAGTGTTATTCCATGATACATAAGGGTACATTTAAGATTCAAGGTCATTTGGGAATTCCCTGGTGGTCCAGCGGTTAGAACTCTGAACTTTCACTGGGAACTAAGATCCCAAAAGACTCACAGAGCAACCAAAAAAAAAAAAAGATTCAAGGTCACCTGGGTGCTGGATAGCCCAGCAGGTCCTCGAGTCAGAATGTGAATAGGAGCTTAGATACCAGAGCCAGACTGTCTGGGTCTGACCCCAGGTCTGGCTGCTCCCGGCCTCATGGAGCACTTTTGCCTCTCCATACCTCAGTGTTCCTGTCTGTAAAATGGGGATGATAATAGCTCCATGTTGTCCCATGACATGTGGTGTTGTGGGAATTGCCCTGGAAATTCCATAAGCCAAAACAAACCTATTTTCCATTTCCCCCCCTTGAGGTTATAGCTCTTACTTTTGTTGGAGTAGCTGAAACTTCATGTTCAGGTCTGTGTGAGGAAAGCTGATTTTATTTCTTCTAGTCAATACTTGAATTTTCCATAAGACTGATGACCAAAAGCTTTTAGACAAAATCAAGCATTGTTCTCTTTGTTGAGCTATTTAAATTAATCCCAGCTACAAACTAAGCTCTGTCAGAATAAGCAGCCAAAGGTGGTTTACAGAAAAGTAATCTAAACACAAGACTTAAGTTTAAAGAAAACAAGGCTGACATGTTAAGTTGGAGGGGGAATTTCATAATATCAACTTATGATATAACTAAATTGAGGGCATTTTTTATATTTACACAAAATTTAATAATGCTAAGTATTCATTTTCTTTCTTTTTTAAATTGAAGCATAGTTGATTTACAATATTGTGTTAATTTCTGCTGTATGCAAATTGATTCAGTTTTACATATATATATGTGTGTTTCATATTCTTTTCCATTATGGTTTATCACAAGATAGTGAATATAGTTCCCTGTGCTCTACAGTACAACCTCGTTGTTTATCCTTTCTATTTAGATAAAAAGCTTACATCTGCTAACCCCAACCTTCCACCCTATTCCTCCCCCAACCCTCTTCCCCCTTGGCAGCCACAAGTGTGTTCTCTACATCTCTGAGGCTGCTTGTGTTTTGCACATAAGTTCATTTGTGTCATACATATTTTAGATTCTACGTATAAGTGATATCATATGTATTTGTCTTTCTCTTTAAGAAATATTCATTTTAAATGGGATAAATAAGTTGTGGTTATTTGCAGATGTCCTTAACTTGTAAGTCCTTGAAACTATGCTTATGCATGTCCTCAGCAATATAAGTATAGCTGTGCCATATACTTATTATATGTCAAACACCTATGCAAAAGATGTTCAAAGCTCATAAAATCCCATGGTCTCAGCTTTTCAGCAAGATTTCACTTTTTCTGGGAAAGTGAAACTAACCTAACAACTATAATGGGAATTTAACATAGTATTTCAGTTCTGCTCCCACCCAGCCCACAATCATTGTGTTGAGTCTAAATTTTAAGCTTCTCTTCTTTAGAAACTGGTTCTTCTTTAAAGACTTGAATCACAATTTGGTTTCAGACTTCACAGCACCCTAACATTTATAGTAGGCTCACACTCTCATGTCCAGTTGCCAAATGGGTTCTGGCCATAGCTAGACCCCTTAATGAAAAGTCCTCCAAATGGGGTAACTGGATAGACACAATTCCAGGGCTCTGTGCCATGTGAAACTGTAAATAGCCCTGCGTTTGTACTCATTTATGACACAGGAGGGGCTTCCCTGGTGGCTCTGTGGTAAAGAATCCGCCTGCCAAGGCAGGAAGTGAGGGTTCAATCCCTGGGTCAAGAAGATCCCCTGAAGAAGAAAATGACAACACACTCCAGTATTCTTGCCTGGAAAATCCTATGGACAGAGGATCCTAGTGGGCTACAGTCCATGGGGTCACAAGGAGTTAGACACCACTTAGGGACTAAAAACAACAACAATGACACAATAGCTCAACAGTGGCTTCAATTTTCATTCCCTTCATGAACAAGCTCTTCTGTTTCTCAGATAGAAGCCCCTTTCACATTAGATGTAGCTCTTTGCTTAGAGAGATGCTCAGCAGTGAGGACTGGTGAGAAGTGAGCATGTGTGGTGTTGATGGTGGGATGCATGACAGAGTGCTACCCCACATGTATTTTCACCCCATCCAAGTAGAAGCAGCTATTATAGGACATCACATAAATCCACTTGTTTCATATGTAGTATGTAGAACAAATGTACTATGCTTGTTCCAATTGCAGGGAAAACACAAAATAGATAAATGATTAAAATAGCCACTTCTGGTACTTCCCAATGGATAAGACTTCACCTTCAATCAGTGGGTTTGATCCCCAGATGGATAGCTAAAGATCCTACATGCCTTGTGGCCGAAAAACCAAAAACACAAGAAAATTCCAAAGCAATATTGTAACAAATTCAAAAAGACTTTAAAAATGGTTCACATAAAAAAAAATCTTTAAAAAATAGCCTTTTCCCCAATCTGCGTGTGCCCTCCAGTAGATATAAAAGGGAGAGAACAGCCCCTGTCCAGGATTCTGAGCAGACAACAGGTAGGGTTTAGCAGTATAAGTCCATTACTTTGAAGAGACCCTCTTGGTCACTTTTATTTTTACCTCGAGAAGGCAGGGAAATACACTGAGTTTCCTGCAATCATGTGGCAGGTGGAATTTTAGCAACTTTACCCTCTGCCACACCTCATTCCAAAATATCTGAAGTCTATGAGGCATCTAAAGTCTGATTAGGAATCGGGTGGTCATGAGAGTGAAAATGACCAAGTGATGTGGGAAATGCCAGCTCTCTGACCATCTCTGCAGCATGGCTCTCCACACCCCCTGAACCACATCACTGCCCCTTTTCTTTCACTTTCGAGCACATGTACTGGGATGTAGGGAGGAGGGAGATCAGGGACATGGTTTTAAGACAGATTAGAGCTCAAGTCCCTCTGTCTGGCAGTCCTAACCCATGTGCTGAAGCTCAGGGTATTTAATTAGAGTTCTGCGAACCCAGGCAGAACTCTGTAGAAATGGATGCATCCAAGGCATTGCCACCGTCCTCTTTAGCAAACCCAAGAGCCCACACAGAGCAGACAAACAAGCTCTTCTGGTACGGGTTAATAATAGAATGCAAAAGAAATATAGCAGACTGAGCTGATTAAGTTTCTTCTATGCTTTATTGACACAGAAATCTGCCTCAGTTACTGGTGAAAAGACATTTCTCAGCCACTGAGGATCTGCTTCCTAAAGATTTAGGATCCCCTAATTCCTGTTAATCTTCTTAGATTTTCTCAACCAATGTCCCTATTTGGAAATACATGGTTAGGTAAGATGTGTGTGTGTGTGTGTGAGAGAGCGAGAGAGAGAGAGAGAGAGAGAGAATGAGAGAGAGAGAGAGAGATGGATTAAGGGGTAAGTCGACCAAGGCAGAGACATAGGCACAGAGAAATATTTAGGGAAATGAATTTCCTCCAATCTTTGCTATGATTTTCTTTTTCTTTTTTTTTTTTTTTAACTTCTCTTAGTCCAGTGTTTAAATTCAGTACAAGGGGCTTGGAGCTTCAGTGGGCGATGGAGGCTGGGGAGTGTCAGGGGGAAGGGGCACCACTGACCTGTCTGTATATTTTCTCTATTTTCATATAGAGACATGAGTAATTTAAAATGTTCAATCAGGACTTCCCTGGTGGTACAGTGGATAAGAATCCACCTGCCAGTTTAGGGAATGTAAGTTTGAAGCCTGATTCAGGAAGATTCCACTTGCATGGAGCAACAAAGTGCATGAGATGCAACTACTGAGCTCACATTCTAGAATCTGCATGCTGCACGATGCAGCTACTGAGCTCACATTCTAGAATCTGCATGCTGCACGATGCAGCTACAGAGCTTGAGTGCTGCAACTGCTGAAGCTCACGCACCTAGAGTGAACGCACCACAACAAGAGAAGCCACTGCAATGAGAAGTCCACACACCGCAACTAGAGCGTAGCCCCTGCAACTAAAGAAAGACTGCGTTGAAGCAACAAAGGCCGAGCACGACCAAAAATAAATAATTTTAAACAGTACTTAACCAATGCATTTTCATGTTTATAATTAACCTTGCAGTACCTGTATCCTAAGAGACAGCACATAACCACTAAAGTTTCCATCATCTTCCTTTTTTTTTTCTTCACTGTGGTCTTGATGTCAGTTTTGGCTTTGACTGTCCCAGACCTGAAACTTAAATTCTGTAAAGAAGGATTTCTGCACTACTGCATTAACAGAATTTGGGCCAAAACTGTCTTCACTGGGTCATCATTTTGCATGTTTGTTGCACACCAGCCTTACAAGGTTGTGTAGCATCCATTAGGTAGAAGCCATGTCTTGGCACAGATTTCTCATATGAAGAAATAAGGTACTTGATGTCACTGCTAAACTGGACCAAAATCTCACTCAACGATTTAGGAAAATATGTTCATTTCCAATAAATTTAATCTTCACAGATTTTTAGATTAAGTAGCCTGTACTGGTTTTCTGGTGCTGCTGTAACAAATTACCATGATCTTAGTGGCTTAAAATAATCTACTCTTATGCTCTTATGAGTCTGTGGGTGAGAGGTCCTACACAGGCCTCTCTGAGTTAAAAATCAAAGTGCCAGGAGCATGCCTCACTTCTGGAAGTTCTAGGGGAGAATCTGTTTTCGGCCTTTTTCAGGTGTTAGAAGTTGCCTGCTTTCCTTGGCTCATGGCCCCTTCTTCCATCTTTAAAACAAGGCCAGTTGAATCTTTCTCATTTTGCCTCTTTTGTCCGCATTATTTAAATTTCTTTTGATCCTTATGATTATATGGAGCCCACCCAGAGAATTCTGGACAATCTCCTTATTTTAAGGTCAGCTAGTTGACAAGCCTAATTTCATCTACTCCTTTAATCCCCCTTTATAAGGTATGGTAACACATGTACACAGGTTCTGGGAATTAAGACATGGACGTCTTTGGGAGGGGTCATTATTTTGCCCATTACACTCTCCTTTTGCAACTCTAAAGCTATGCCATCAACTTCTCAGCTCCTCCACTGAATATTAGATCTTACTACAAACAGTAAGAAGCTTCCCTGGTTTTATTGTTTTAAATTAATTTTTATTGGTGTAGAGTTGCCTTACAATGTTGTATTAATTTCTACTGTACAGCAATGTGAATCAGCTATACATATACATAAATCCCCTGTTTTGGATTTCCTTCACATTTAGGTCACCATGGAACACTGAGTAGAGTTCCCTGAGCTATACAGTAGGTTCTTATAGTTATCTATTTTATACACAGTATCAGTGGTATATATATGACAATCCCAGTTTCCCAGTTCATCCCACCCTGCTCCGCCCACAAAGTTTCCCAGGTTTTAATCAATACCTTTCTCCCTTGGATAAGGACCCTATAATTGAAGTAGAGCAGAAATCATTGCCACAGTTAAACACATTGGAGGTTTTTCTATGACTATTAAAAAATATGTTTTTGTGTTTGCACATTTCAGCAGCAAAACCCATGCCCTTTCTGACTAGTCATAGAATTTTTACCATTGGAAATTAATGTTCTTAGTAGTTTTACTGAAATAAAAATTCCCTTTAAATCACTCTAAGCAAAATATTTTTTTGTGAATGTCTCATGATGATGGTATAATATCTGAAATTTAGTTTTTACTTCTTATGGTTACATAAAAGGATTCCTTTGGCTTTTGCAATAAAAGTTAATAATAAGTTTGGTTGTAAAGTGAAATTCCTTGTGTTGAACTCTGTTTCCCCATGAGTGTCCCTTTATAAGGACAGAAGGATGGCAATGGGCTCTTTTCTTTAGCACCAAAAACAATACAAGATATAAACAAAGCCCCAGTGAAAGTTTTTTCCTGCAGCCCAGGTTATAGTGCATTAGCATGAGTTCCTTTCAAGGCAATATTAGATGGATCAGTTGATTTATTCATACAGCCTTTTGTGCATCCTAAATTGTTGCTGTTGGGGAATAACTTATTAAATAATATACTTTTTCTAAAAGTCATTTTTTTGTTAGAACTTCAGATAGAAGTGAGGTCTTATATAAAAATAATTGAATCAATTTTATCAAACTAAAAATTTTAGAGCTTATGTTTTATTTAACAATTCAGTTTATAAACTATATAATACAGTTCAAAACTTGTTGAGGACCTTGATAAACAATTTTCGTGGTTATGAGTTATTTGAAAACCTCCAGTTTAAAAAAATCAAGTGATCCACACTTTCTTATTTTAAAACATGGATTTATTGAGTTATAGTTGACATAGAAAGAACCACACATATTTAATGTGTACATTTGATAAGTTTAGACATATGTAAATACCCATGATAGCATCTCCACAATCAAGGTAATAGACATGATCAACACCTTGAAAAGTTTCCTTGTATTCCTTGTGCTTGTTTGTTTGGAGCCATTACTTTCTTCCTTAAATATCTTCTTTATCTGAAGTACACTATGTTTCTCTACAACATAGGGGAAGAAATTCTATTAATCTTGTAACAACATTACTTGGCAGCAATGAACACCTCCATTTTATACATAACGCATCTGATGTAGTGGCAGATTAAAAGAAGTGTCCAAAATCATTTGGCCAGTATCTGCAAAACTGAGCTTCAAACAGAATCCTTTTCATTTGGTGGATTAGGCTCCGCATATGTCTTGCTAATTTTTCCTGCCTGCTGATACATTTCGCAAATCAGAAACAATACCCACAGCTGTAACTTTTGTCTAATTAAACCTGAGGATATTTGAGACAACTTGTGCCTGAGTCAGTGTCTGATCCCTCTCCTTGGTGGGGAGTTCTAATTACCATTTTTTCTAATTTTATAAAAAATATTATCCATGCCCAAGAATTGAATTTTTTCTGTAAAAGTGTAAAAAAAATTCAAATACTAGACTATACCATATGCACAGACCCAAGAATATAATTAAAGAAAAAATATGCATTTTGTTTTTTAAATTGTCTGTGTGAACTTGTTTGACTTAGCATGAATAGAATACTAGATTTCTAATTTTTAAAAAATAGATACACAACAAGCAACAAAGCTTTACTGTATAGCACAGGAAACTATAGTCAATATCTTGTAATAACCTATAATGGAAAATAATCTGAAAGATAATATATGTGTATATGTATAACTGAATCACCTTGCTGTGCACCTGAAACATTGTACGTCAACTATACTTCAATAAAAAAATATATATGTATAGAAAAAAATAGTCTTGGTGAAACCTACAATATGCTAACGAAAATTTAAGATTAGCCACTAAGCTAATATAAATAAAACACAATTTGAAACCAGTGGGGAAAATAATATTGAATGAAGAAAATGTGGTGAAGACATTAGAAATCAGAAAATAAGAAAAAATAAATATCCAATAAGCTTTGCTGCTCTAAGAGCCCAAGATTGCTTCTAGGGCAGTGTCTCAAGCTGCAGTCCACAACACACTAGCGGTGTGAAATAAGTTAATAGGTCAGAGCCAGTATTTATTTTATAAATCAATTAGAGCATTCTAGCTTAGAATAGAACAAACCTGGGCATAGTAGGATGTACTTGACAACACTGCAGCTAGTGAGGATAAAAACAGATTTGTGAAATTTTGTTTTAGTATATGTGTGTGGACACAAGTTTTTGTAAACATATGTATTGCTCAAAGTATAAAGTGTGTTTCTTGTAGTGAGTTGTGATCAAAATATTTGAAATCCACTTCTTTAAAACTTATAATCAGGCATGTTCGCACTAAAAAAAAAAAAAACTGTGTTGAATAATACTGATAACACAGGTTCTTATGATTGAATGTTATGATAATAATAGTACTAGCAAATACTTAAATTATCATGTACCAAATTTCCAACTGCTCTACATTTATTAGCGTTAAATTCTACAACTCAATTCTGAGAGGTCGGTTCTATTATTATTCCAATTTTTGAGTAAAAAAACATCAGTAAAAAGAAGGTAGCAAGTTGGGAAAACAGAATTCAAAAACAAGTGGAAGGTCTGTTATTTTTGTAAATGTGACTGTTTATCCTGTCTCCTTTGCAGTGTTTCCTTCTGATCCAATGGAGAAGGTTCATTCACCTTTTTTTAGGTCTCATTTGTTTACTTAAAAAAATTATTATAATTTATTTACAATGTTGTGTTAGTTCCAGGTATATAGCAAAGTGAATCAGTTATACATATACATGTATCCACTCTTTTTTAGATTCTTTTCCATATAGGTCATTACAGAGTATTGAGTAGGGTTCCCAGTGCTATAGAGCAGGTCCTTATTAGTTACCTATTTTATATATAATAGTACATCTATGTCATACCAAAGAAAATAACGAAATAATGCCATTTACAGCAATATGGATGGACCTAGAGATTATCATGCTGAGTGAAGTCAGAGAAAGACAAATAGTATATGATATCACTTTTATGTGGAATCTTAAAAAGAAAAAGAGTACAAATGAACTTATCTACAAAGCAGAAACAGTTAGAGAAGTAGAAAACAAACTTATGGTTAGTAGGATATAGGCGGGGGAGATAAATTAGGAGGCTGGGATTGACATATACACATCACTCAGTTTTCAGAGTGATGCTAAGAAGGGAATAAAAGTGCCTGTAACAATCACACTAACATCTGATACATTGGTAGTCTGCAGTTACCCAAGTCACAGATTAGACCTGAGATCAGCAAGGACAGTGTTTGCTGGTCGTCAACAGCTCCAGTGCCTTCTCGGTAGCTTCTGGGAGCCCCAGATGGGGAAGAGTATCCAAGTGAGGAGACCTAAGGGAAAAGGGAATCATTCAAGTGATTAGACCTGTCTGCTCTGAGCACACATAGGAGAGAAGAGACATGCAGAGCATTCTTCTGCTTTTCATTGGTTCAACAAACATGTGCAACACGGTCTCAATCTGTGTTTGGCCTGGTGGTGCTGTGATATACTGTGACCCAAAGTGGTAGAGCTTCTGTCCTCATAAGGATTATCATCAAGGAGGACTATATAGAAAGCTGAGTGCCAAACAACCGATGCTTTTGAACTGTGGTGTTGGAGAAGACTCTTGAGAGTCCCTTGGTCTGCAAGGAGATGCAACCAGTCCATCCTAAAGGAGATCAGTCCTGGCTGTTCATTGGAAGGACTGATATTGAAGCTGAGACTCCAATACTTTGGCCACCTGATGCGAACAGCTGACTCATTGGAAAAGACCCTGATGCTGGGAAAGATTGAGGGCAGGAGGAGAAGGGGACGACAGAGGATAAGATTGTTGGATGACATCACTGATGCAATGGACCTGAGTTTGGGTAAACTCCAGGGATTGGTAATGTACAGGGAGGCCTGGCGTGCTGCAGTTCATGGGGTCGCAAAGAGTCGGACACGACTAAGAGACTGAACTGAACTGAGGGGAAGACAGTCAACAAGACAGGTATACAGATGAATATATAATAACTCCCAGAGGGTGATGGTGCGCTAAAGAAATACAAAACAGAGGAAAGATAGAGCTGCCTGGAGAGACAATGGCTGTTATTTCAGTTAAGGTGGTCAGCAAAGTCTTTGTGAATGAAAGATTGAGAGTTCAAGCTTGTACTGCTCACCATGATGCGGCAGGCCAATGAACTGAGAGATGACGAGCTGTGGCAAGGGACAGAGCTTTATTTAGAAAGCCAGCAAACCAAGAATAATGCAGACTAGTGTCCCAAAAATCTTTCTTCCCCAAGTAAGAATTCAAGTTTCTTTTCAGACTCTATATGAAATCAATACCTTTCGACCATGAAATTTTTGCACCTTGTTTTTATAAGTACCTGGATATGTTCCAATGTCTCCTAGTTTACAGTCTATGAGAACTTGAATTTGCATCCTACTGTTGTGTGAAAACTGTATAAATATTAATTATGTTGAATTGGTTCAAGTCCCATTCAGGTCTACTGTATCTTTCTACTTCTCTGTATGCTCATTCTATTAATTTTTGAGAGTTTGATACTGAAACCCCAACTAAAAATCTTAATTTATCTACTTTATAATAAATTCTTCTGCATTTTCCAAGTCTTCTGTAAATGTGTTATCATACTTTCATAATGTAAAAAATAAAAAGTAAAAGAAAGACAAACAGATGGGCAGCTCTAAATAAATACTGGCTTTGAAAATAAAAACAAACAAGTAGAAAGAATTCAGGCTTCTTTTATATTGAAAGGCGAGAGGGTGTGACTGGTTGCTACAAATTTCTTGGTGTCAGAATCCTTTGTTCTTGCAAGCTGTCCACATAGGTAAGGTCATGATGTTCCTGTAAACTTTCAACAAGACAAATGTGATTCTCTCTTCTGCAACTTTTTGTCTCTAAGAAAATGGAAAAGTGTTATACCTTTAAAGGTCAGAGCCTTGAGAATGGGATATCCTGTGTATTTCAGGCTATAGGCAACACTCTTAACTTGTAGCAAAAGCAATAGATACAAAGGTTAAAGTAAAAGAAACTGATCCAATATAGAGTCAGATTTATTCTTCCTTATTGCAATATTTTTCCACAGCTATTTGTAAGACCTCCTCAGACAACCATTTTCTTTTTTGCATTTCTTTTTCTTGGGGATGGTCTTGATCCCTGTCTCCTGTACAATGTCACAAACCTCTGTCCATAGCTCATCAGGCACTCTGTCCATCAGATCGAGTCCCTTAAATCTATTTCTCACTTCCACTGTATAATCATAAGGGGTTTGATTTAGGTCATACCTGAATGGTCTAGTGGTTTTTCCTACTTTATTCAACTTAAGTCTGAATTTGGCAATAAGGAGTTCATGATCTGAGCCACAGTCAGCTCCCGGTCTTGTTTTTGCTGACTGTATAGAGCTTCTCCATCTTTGGCTGCAAAGAATATAATCAATCTGATTTCAGTATTGACCATCTGGTGATGTTCATGTGTAGAGTCTTCTCTCATGTTGTTGGAAGAGGCTGTTTGCTATGACCAGTGCATTCTCTTGGCAAAACTCTATTAGCCTTTGCCCCTGCTTCATCCTGTACTCCAGACATCCTGGAGTGTGAAGTCAAGTGGGCTTTAGGAAGCATCATTACAAACAAAGCTAGTGGAGGTGATGGAATTCCAGTTGAGCTATTTCAAATCCTAAAAGATGATGCTGTGAAAGTGCTGCAACTCAATATACCAGCAAATTTGGAAAACTCAGCAATGGCCACGGGACTAGAAAAGGTCGGTTTTCATTCCAATCCCAAAGAAAGGCAATGCCAAAGAATGCTCAAACTACTGCATAATTGCACTCATCTCATACACTAGTAAAGTAATTCTCAAAATTCTCCAAGCCAGGCTTCAACAATATGTGAACCGTGAACTTCCTGATGTTCAAGCTGGTTTTAGAAAAGGCAGAGGAACCAGAGATCCAATTGCCAACATGCGCTGGATCATCAAAAAGGCAAGAGAGTTCCAGAAAAACATCTATTTCTGCTTTATTGACTATGCCAAAGCCTTTGACTGTGTGGATCACAATCAACTGTGGAAAATTCTGAAAGAGATGGGAATACCAGACCACCTGACCTGCCTCTTGAGAAATTTGTATGCAGGTCAGTAAGCAACAGTTAGAACTGGACATGGAACAACAGACTGGTTCCAAATAGGAAAAGGAGTCCGTCAAGGCTGTATACTGTCATTCTGCTTATTTAATTTATATGCAGAGTACATCATTAGAAACGCTGGACTGGATGAAGCACAAGCTGGAATCAAGATTGCTGGGAGAAATGTCAATCACCTCAGATATGCAGATGATACCACCCTTATGGCAGAAAGTGAAGAAGAACTAAAGAGCCTCTTGATGAAAGTGAAAGAGGAGAGTGAAAAAGCTGACTTAAAGCTCAACATTCAGAAAACGAAGTTCATGGCATCCAGTCCCATAACTTCATGGCAAATAGATGGGGAAGCAGTAGAAACAGTGGCTAGCTTTATTTTGGGTTGGGGGGCTCCAAAATCACTGCAAATGGTGACTGCAGCATGACATTAAAAACGCTTACTTCTTGGAAGGAAAGTTATGACCAACCTAGACAGCATATTAGAAAGCAGAGACAACTTTGCCAACAAAGGTCCATCTAGTCAAGGCTATGGTTTTTCCAGTAGTTATGTAGGATGTGAGAGTTGGACTGTAAAGAAAGCTGAGTGCCAAAGAATTGATGCTTTTGAACTGTGGTGTTGGAGAAGACTCTTGAGAGTCCCTTGGACTGCAAGGAGATCCAACCAGTCCATTCTAAAGGAGATCAGTCCTGGGTGTTCATTCAAAAGACTGATGTTGAAGCTGAAACTCTAATACTTTGGCCACTTGATGCAAAGAACTGGCTCACTGGAAAAGACCCTGATGCTGGGGAAGACTGAAGGCAGGAGGAGAAAGGGACAACAGAGGATGAGACAATTGGATGGCATCACCAACTTTATGGGCTTGAGTTTGAACAAGCTCCGGGTGTTGGTGATGGACAAGGAAGCCTGGTGTGTGGCAGTCCATGGGGTCAAAAAGGGTTGGACATGACTGAGCAACTGAACTGAACTGATTGCCATATTATAGCAAAGACTTGAATAAAGTCAGGATGTGGGAGAATAATGTATTTCAGGCAGAGGGAAGATCAGTCAGAAATATCTTTAGTGTATTTGATATAACACCATATAAATGAAACTTCCCTAGCTCTGTTAATCATCTGCTTCTCATTTGAACAGTTAATTTGAGCTACAAGTCTGGACATAGGAATGCCAGCAGTAGTTATTTTGGGGGGATAAGATGGTGGGAGAAAGAGGAACATCTTTTATTTTCTGTACTGTGCATTTCAAAAATGTTAGAATCTTTTCCAATAATCACATCAGACTCTAAAATAAAAATATTAAATTACTTACTTTATTTTTGCATCACATACACTCTACCTCCTAATGCAATAGGTCTTAAGATTGTATGAACAAATAGTTGCCAGACTAGTTTTCCTATGACCAATAGGAAAGCTTCTGGATAATGATTTTTAAATTTTTTATGTATTTTTGGCTGTGCTGGGTCTTATTGCTGCTTGGGCTTTTTTTCTAATTGCAGTGAGTGGGGGTTACTCTCTAGCTGCAGGGCGTGCGCTTTTCATCGCAGTGGCTTTCTTGTTGCAGAGAACAAGCTCTAGGGCACGCATGCTTCAGCACTTGGGCTCAGCAGTTGCAGTTCCTGGGCTGGAGAGCACAGGCTCAGTAGTTGCTATAGCAAGAACAAAAATGTGAGCCATTCTGTACTTTGGTTGTTGCTCTAATAAAGGATTTGCACAGGTGTGCCAAGCATGTTGTGTCCCTGAAAAAAAAAAATTGTGGTACACGGGCTTAGTTACTCCATAGTAACTAAGATGTGGGATCTTCCCAGATCAGGGATTGAGCCTGTGTCTCCTGCATTAGCAGGTCAATTCTTTACCACTGAACCACCAGAGAAGCCCCTAGACAATGATTTTTTTTTAAGGAAAGGAAGCTAATGATTGCAAACTCAAACACTTGTGCTCCCACATTTCAGTGACCTGTGTAAAATTTTTATACCTGAATTCCTCACTCCTGGGCCCTGATTTTCTGATGCAGTTGCCATGGTAACATATGCAGATTCAGTAGATGTGCAGAAGTTCCAAGGTCTGAGATAAGAGAAATAAGACAGATAGAAAATGGACTGGCACAGATGATGCTTGCAAATTGGGTCCTCAGATGTAAGGATTTCATCCATCACTTTAGAGGACGATGAACCAAATGAAGACTTACCCATAGAAATCCCGAGTTATCAGCTGCACATCGGAAGTTGCGAATCCATCCAGGAAAAGAACCTGTATTTTTTTCCTTTGGACTCAAGTTCGAAAAGGACACAGTGAACGAGGGAGCTGACTCTAGAGTTGAAGTTGAGCAACCACAGTCTTCATATACAGGGTGTTACAAAGCACAGATAACTTTGGATGGGTGCAACTGTGTTTCCTTGGAAATCCATGCAAGTTGGAGACTTTAGTATTTTGATACGAAGAATTCTGTATCATTTTGGTAAATTTGCCATAGAGCCAATCTCTGTTGATTTTTCTGTCCACTTCTAGGATCATTTTTCTATTTGAGTCTATTATTGCTTTTAAAAATTGATATTGATCTTTCTATCAGTAAAAGAGGAGTGTCATCATTTTCAGGGATACTTAATAATGCTTCAGAGTGCTAGAATGAGGAGTGGAGCTGTCTGATGAGGTAGCATCAAAGTATTAAATCTGCTCCAAAAAAGAAGAGATAACGCGCAGATTTAATTTTAGTGATGATTGAAATCTGAACTAATAGGCAATTGTAGGTTAATTCACTTAATAAAAGGTCTTTAAGTATTAGGAACTTAAATCGATATTCATTATCTATTTTATACTTAAATTCCTTTTAAAATTATTTTTAGATCTTTTATCTTCATTTTAAAAGAAATAATATAGCAGTAGATGTAAAGTAAATTAGCATTATTAAATCATCAGAATCTAGAATAAAGAAAGTTTAGTGTAGGGTATATATAGAATCTCTGTACTATCCTCTCAATTTTCTTTAAATCTAAATTTAAACTAAACCCAAATCTAAACTAAATTTTGAAAAATTAATATATTTTCTTGGCTATGATTCACAGTATGTAGTATCCCGGTTTCCTGACCAAGGATGAACCCACACCCCTGCATTGGAAGTGCAGAGTGTTAACCACAGGACCATAAAATTTTCAATTTGTTTTAATTGAGTTCCATTTTTTTTTAATTTATTCTTTTATTGAAGGATAACTATTTTAAAGAATTTTGTTGTTTTCCATCAAACCTCAACATGAATCAGCCATAGGTATACATATACACCCGCCCTTTTGAACCTCCCTGCCATCTCCCACCCCATCCCACACTTCTAGATTGATACAGAGCCCCTGTTTGAGTTTCCTGAGCCATACAGCAAATTCCCTTTGGCTATTTATTTTACACATAGTAATGTAAGTTTCCATGTTACTTTTTTTTACATCTCACCGTCTCCTCCCTTCTCCCCATGTCCGTAAGCCTATTCTCTTATGTCTGTTTCTCCATTGCTGTCCTGTAAATAAATTCTTCAGTACCATTTTCCTAGATTCATATATATGCATTAGAATGTGATATTTATCTCTCTTTCTGACTCACTTCACTCTGTATAATAGGTTCTAGGTTCATCCACCTCATCAGAACTGACTCCAATGCATTCCTTTTTATGGCTGAGTAATATTCCATTGTAACATTCCACAACTTCTTTATCCATTCATCTGTCGATGGACATCTAGGTTGCTTCCATCTTCTAGCTATTGTAAATAGTGCTGCAATGAACAATGGGATATATGTGTCCTTTTCAACTTTGGTTTCCTCAGGGTATATGCCTAGGAGTGGGATTGCTGGGTCATATGGTGGTTTTATTCCTAGTTTTTTAAGGAATCTCCATACCGTCTTCCATAGTGGGGGTAACAATTTACATTCCCACCAACAGTACAAGAGCATTCCCTTTTCTCCACACCCTTCCCAGCATTTATTGTTTGTAGACTTTTTTATGATGGCCATTCTGACCAGTGTGAGGTGTTATCTTATTGTAGTTTTGATTTGCTTTTCTCTATTAATGAGCGATGCTGAGCATCTTTTCATGTGTTTGTTAGCCATTTGTATGTCTTCTTGATCCCTGTCTCCTGTACAGTGTCACGAACCTCATTCCATAGTTCATCAGGCACTCTATCAGATCTAGGCCCTTAAATCTATTTCTCACTTCCACTGTATAATTATAAGGGATTTGATTTAAGTCATACCTGAATGGTCTAGTGGTTTTCCCTACTTTCTTCAATTTAAGTCTGAATTTGGCAATAAGGAGTTCATGGTCTGAGCCACAGCCAGCTCCTGGTCTTGTTTTTGCTGACTGTATAGAGCTCCATCTTTGGAGCTCTATTTGCAAAGAATATAATCAATCTGATTTCGGTGTTGACCATCTGGTGATGTCCATGTATAGAGTCTTCTCTTGTGTTGTTGGAAGAGGGTGTTTGTTATGACCAGTGCATTTTCTTGGCAAAACTCTATTAGTCTTTGCCCTGCTTCATTCCGTATTCCAAGGCCAAATTTGCCTGTTACTCCAGGTGTTTCTTGACTTTCTACTTTTGCATCCCAGTCCCCTATAATGAAAAGGACATCTTTTTTGGGTGTTAGTTCTAAAAGGTCTTGTAGGTCTTCATAGAACCGTTCAACTTCAGCTTCTTCAGCGTTACTGGTTGGGGCATAGACTTGGATTACTGTGATATTGAATGGTTTGCCTTGGAAACGAACAGAGATCATTCTGTCATTTTTGAGATTGCATCCAAGTACTGCATTTTGGACTCTTTTGTTGACCATGATGGCCACTCCATTTCTTCTAAGGGATTCCTGCCTGCAGTAGTAGATATAATGGTCATCTGAGTTAAATTCACCCATTCCAGTCCATTTCAGTTCACTGATTCCTAGAATGTCGACATTCACTCTTGCCATCTCTCGTTTGACCACTTCCAATTTGCCTTGATTCATGGACCTGACATTCCAGGTTCCTATGCAATATTGCTCTTTACAGCATCAGACCTTGCTTGTATCACCAGTCACATCCACAGCTGGGTATTGTTTTTGCTTTGGCTCCATCCCTTCATTCTTTCTGGAGTTATTTCTCCACTGATCTCCAGTAGCATATTGGGCACCTACTGACCTGGGGAGTTTCTCTTTCAGTATCCTATCATTTTGCCTTTTCATACTGTTCATGGGGTTCTCAAGGCAAGAATACTGAAGTGGTTTGCCATTCCCTTCTCCAGTGGACCACATTCTGTCAAATCTCTCCACCATGACCCGTCATCTTGGGTTGCCCCACGGGCATGGCTTAGTTTCATTGAGTTAGACAAGGCTGTGGTCCTAGTGTGATTAGATTGACTAATTTTCTGTGAGTATGGTTTCAGTGTGTTTGCCCTCTGATGCCCTCTTGCAACACTTACCGTCTTACTTGGGTTTCTCTTACCTTCGGCGTGGAGTATCTCTTCACGGCTGCTCCAGCAAAGCACAGCCATTGCTCCTTACCTTGGACGAGGGCTACCTCCTCACCGCCGCCCTTCCTGACCTTCAACATGGGATAGCTTCTCTAGGCCCTCCTGTGCCCGCGCAGCCACAGCTCCTTGGACGTGGGGTTGGTCTTCCCGGCCACCGCCCCTGGCCTCGGTCGTGGGATTGCTCCTCCCCACTGGCCCTTGGCCTCGGGCTTAGGGGCGTGGGGTAGCTCCTCCCAGCTGCCGCCCCTGACCTCGGACGCGGGTAACTCCTCTCCTCGCGGCCCCTGACCTCGGACGCTGGGTATCTCCTCTCGGCCGCCCCCCCTGACCTCGGATGTGGGGTAACTCCTCTGGCCGCCGCCCTTCGGGCATGGGGGTCCTCCCGGCTTCTGCCCCTGACCTCGGACGTGGGGTGGCTCCTCTCGGCCCTGCTTGCAGCCGCCTGCGCTTTGGCGCGCCCGTCGCAGCAGACACAACTGAGCAACGGATCTGATCTGATCTGATCTGTATGTCTTCTTTGGAGAAATGTTTGTTTAAGTCTGGAGACTTAAAGGAGACAACCAGTCTCCTTTAATAGAGATCCAAGGAGATCCAACCAGTCCATTCTGAAGATCAGCCCTGGGATTTCTTTGGAAGGAATGATGCTAAAGCTGAAAAACCAGTACTTTGGCCACCGCATGTGAAGAGTTGACTCATTGGAAAAGACTCTGATGCTGAGAGGGATTGGGGGCAGGAGGAGAAGGGGACAACAGAGGATGAGGTGGCTGGATGGCATCACTGACTCTATGGACGTGAGTCTGAGTGAACTCCAGGAGTTGATGATGGACAGGGAGGCCTGGCGTGCTGGGATTCATGGGGTCACAAAGAGCTGGACACGACTGAGGGACTGAACTGAACTGAACTGAACTGGATGGTAGTTCTACTTTTAGCATAAAATTTGGAATGTCAAGTCAACTAACATGGCAGACCTAATATGGCAGCCTTATAACAGCTAAATAATTAAATACTGTTATGGCTTAGCATCTTTCTTAAAGTTGAAACACAGGGATTTACATCATTCTCAACCATAGGCACATTTTTTTTTTCACATCTTTAAAACCCCACAGAATGACTAGAATGTCCCAGCCAGCCCTTGGGTACACAATTTCTGATGCATATCAGTTCATGGAAACATATGTATTTAGACAGAGTCATATGTACATCACCAAGCAGAGATGAATCATGATTTAATGGAGCTTGAAATTACTTCAGTGTGTCAAGCTCAACAGGAAGGTATGTTTCACCTGCTGGTCGTGTCCATAGTTCATGCCTCCAGCCTGACTTGAAGGAGTTACCAGGGGTTGAAACTAAGAGACCAGGTATGATTCATCTGTTTTATAACATACTGTTCAAACTCCCTGGTTTTTTGTTTGTTTGTCTTGGTTTCGTTTTTCCCTTTGTAGCACAGATTATGAAGGTATATAATTTGTGACATTTTCTAAGGATCATCATCTGCCAAGAAGTGATTTCAATCAATAAACCAAGTAGGTAGACTATAGTCAACTGGAAGACTGTGCATGCAGTACAGAGTGACTTATAAATGTCACTTGAAGATGTGATGTGTGTCTGTTTTATAGATGAATAGAATCTCCAGAAAGAACAACTGCTACTCTGAGAATATTAGTGCCGTAATTCATATGTATGCTCTGTATATTAAATCATAGTTAGTAATTTCCTAAAGTAGGAAGTGTATGGGCTTCCCAGATGGTGCTAGTGGTAAAGAACCCACCTACCAATGGAGGAGACATAACAGTTGTGGGTTCTATCCCTGGGTTGGGAAGATCCCCTGGAAAGGGCATGGTGACCCACTCCAGTATTCTTGCCTGGAGAATCCCATGTACAGAGGAGCCTGGCAGGCTACAGTTCACAGGATTGCAGAGTCAGACACAACTAAAGTAACTTAGCATGCATGCATGCATGCACAGAAAGCATATTTTAAGGTATTCCGTGGCATACAATATCTATAACCCATTAGACAGTGAAAGGAGCTTGAACATTTTTTACCTGCTCAGCCACCTGACAAGCAAATCTCTCTATGAAATTGTGATATCATGTATTCAGACACATGAAAATACACATCTGTTACTTATTTGTAATTATTTATATACTTAAATTGGGCTTCCCTGGTGGCTCAGATGGTAAAGAATCTGCCTGTAACACAGGAGACCTGGGTTTGATCCCTGGGTTGGGAAGATCCCCTGGAAAAGGGCATGGCAACCCACTGCAGTATTCTTTCCTGGAGAATCCCCATGGACAGAGGAGCCTGGTGGGCTACAATCCATGGGGTTGCCAAGAGTCAGACATGACTGAGCGACTAAGCACAGAATGTGTATTTAAATCACATACCAGTAACTCATTATATCCTACCTTAGTAAACAGTGGTACAGAGAAATGCCTCTATTTTCCAGGAAGTCATTACCTAGGAGAGAGGAGGTAGATAATTACACTACAAGGGAAAGAAGTTGCTATAAAGAGTCTAAAAAAAATTATCCAGGAGGGAATTTCTCTGGTAGTCCAGTGGCTAAAACTCCAAGCTCCCAATGTAGGGGGCTGGGGTTCAATTCCTAGTCAGGGAACTAAAATCCACCTGTCAATGCAGGAGACTTAGGTTCAATCCTTGTGTCGGGAAGATCCCCTGGAAAAGGAAATGGTTACCCACTCCAGTATTCTTGCCTGGAGAATCCCATGGACAGAGAAGCCTGGCAGGCTACAGCCCATGGGGTCACAAAGACTCAGACGTAATTTAATGACTGAACAATCACCAGCCAGGGGACTTGCTGCCTCCTACGGGGCCTCTGGGGTGAGGTCTTTATTTGACCAGAAGCTATATCTCTCTTCTGAAGATCCTCCCCAAGCACGAACATCTCAGGCGAGCCAGCTTCCTCCTGTCTTTGAGCCCAGGGAAGGATAAAGGTGTCTGGCTAAATGTTCACAGGAGGTAAGCAGTTTTCCAGGCCTCTTATCCCTGGAAGATAATTCTGGAAATCATGGCTAAACTCATATTTCAGTCTTGCAAGATGAAGGATAAGGAACAGAGTTTAAGGACTAACTTGACAGGGGAGTTAGGTCTACCCCACTCTTCACATGAGGACCCTGGAAGTAAGGATGAATGAGAAATAGACCATCCTGCTGCTCTCTCTCAGTCATAAACTTCTCCTCTGTGATGCTTCCAAGCTCCAAAATGAGGACATCTCTGGCTGATGACCTTGCCTATCAAACTGTGAGCCCCAGTATCTATTATACTATTTCGTTTCATTAGTTGGCATTCGTTGTTTAGAGTGCTTTTCCAAAGTCATTAGCTGGGATCCTCCAGCTTACTCAGTGATACTTTCAATGAATGCACTAAAGGACCTCTTTGTACCACAGCTAATATGTGCTGGTTGATCAGCAATTAGTGGGGTAGTGTTCAATTTTCTCCTTTCCAGACAGTACAGCAAAATAGGAATAGTGGTGATTCATACACAACCAGAGATGACTTTGTGAACTTCTTTTCAAAATAGCGGGAGTAATAAAAGATTTAACAGCTATTTTTACATCTAAGCCTTTCTGTGGCTTAGGGGGAAGACAAGTCAGTATAGATAAGGTACAGATATTAATTTTTAAAACTCTCTGTAGTCTTCACGCATGAAGTTGAGGAGGAACATAATAAAACATTGAACAGAAAAGCAGAAAGGGTCTTGTTTATCACCTTGCAATTTTCTTGCATAAATGTGAGAGGCATCTTCTGATGAATTCTGTGGCCGCCATAGTATTCTCAGTAGCAGGTTCTTGGCTATCCAAAATTATTCTAGTGGAGATCAGAACTGGTAAATTTCTTTAGAGTGGCCAGATAGACAGGAAGACCGTCTGAAGTAGACAATGAAGGACTGAGCTGACCATGTACTGATTAGATGGGGATGCCAACCTGGCAGCAAATCGTGCATGCTATGCTCAGTCACTCAGTTCTGTCTGACATTTTACAACATTTACAACTCTGACCGTGGCCCACCAGGCTCCCCTGTCCATGGGATTCTCCAGGAAGAATAGTGGAGTGGGTTGCCATTTCCCACGCTAGGGGATCTTCCTGACCCAGGGATCAAACCCGGGTCTCTTACATCTCCTGCATTGGCATGGGTCGTTTATCACTGGTACCACCTGCGCAGCAAATCAGCAGGTGGCTAATGGAAGCAGAAGTGTATAGCTGAGTCATTGAGCCCCCTGGGTTCTGGAAGGAAAACTCTCAATATAAATTGAATTTCTGCTTCCCAGACTTATGGGAAAGTTACTAACCTCTCTTCAGCCTCTCTCTTATGTATGTCTGCACGGATTTATTCTTATTTTCTTATCTTATTGTTGTTGTTGTTTAGTCCCTAAGTGGTGTCCAACTCTTTTGTGACCCTATAGACTAAAGCTTTCCAGGCTCCATTGTCCGTGGCATTTCCCAGGCAAGAATATAGAGTGGGTGGTCATTTCCTACTCCAGGGGATCTTCTGGACCCAGGGATCAAGCCTGCGTGTCCTGCATTGACGGGCAGATTCTTTACTGCTGAGCCACTAAGGAAGCTCTTTCATTTTATTATTGGAGTATAATTGCTTTACAGTGTTGTGTTAGTTTCTGCTGTACAACAAAGTGAATCTGCTGTATGTGTATAGATATCTGCTCCCTCTTGAGCGTCTCTCGGACTCCCTAGGGTCTTCTTTTTTTTTCAGTTAAGACAATTTCTAAAGCAGTTTTAGGTTCGCAGCAAAATTAAGGGGAAAGTGATAAGCTTCCCACATATTCTCTGCCCCCATACTTGCACAGCTGCCCCTGTTTTTAACATCCCCCAACAGAGACCTATGTTTGTTATAAGTCAAATCTATGTTGGGCACACGTGCTAAATTGATTTAATCATGTCTGACTCTTTGCAACCCTATGGACTATAGCCCTCCAGGCTTCTCTGTTCCTGGGATTCTCTAGGCAAGAATATTGGAGTGGGCTGCCATGCCCTCCTCCAGGGTATCTCCCTGATCCAGGGATTAAACCTGCATCTCTTATGTCTCCTGCATTGGCAGGAGGGTTCTTTACCACTAACGCTACCTGGGAAGCCCTAAACCTACATTGACACATTATAATCACCCTGAATCCATGGGGTCATCTTGGTATTAGCCATTCTACAAATTTGGACAAATGCAGAATGACTATATTTTTCATCATTATGGTATCATAGAGTAATTTTACTGGCCCAAGTATCCTCTGCATTCTGTTTATTTAACACTTCTACCTCAAAACCCTGGCAAACCAAAGATCATTTTATTGTCTCCTACCATATAATTGGCATTGTACAATAAGTAGCCTGACAGGTAGCCTTTCAGATTGGCTTCTTTCACTTAGTAATCTGCAATTCCATTTCCTCTGTGTGTTTTCATGTCTTGATAGCTTGCTTCTTTTTAGCATTGAATAATATTCCATCATTTGGATGTACCGCAGTTTATCCGTTCATGTTGCTTCTGGGTCTGAAGCTTCTGTTTGGAAAGGTTATGAGTTTTGATTTAATTTATTTAATAGCTATAAGCTTAGTTGGAGTGTCTATTTCTTCTTGTTGGGTTTTAGTAAATTGTGTCTTTCCAGGAATTGGTCCATTTCATCTGGGTTATTGAATTTGTCAGCATAGTTCATATTATTTCTTTAATATCTTTTAATGTCCATCGGATCTGTAGCAATGTCCCCTCTTTCATTTTTGATGTCAATAATTTGTGTCCTTTCTCTTTCTTCCTTAGCCTGTCTAGAGGCTTATCAATTTTATGGACCTTTTCAAAAAACCTGGTTTGAGTTTCATTGATTTTTCTCTACCAATTTACTGTCTTCAATGTCATTAATTTCTGCTCTAATTCTTATTATTTTCTTCTTATTTTGGATTTTTTTCTTTTCTCTATCTAGTTTCCTAAGGTGAGAACTTAGGTTACTGATTTAAGATATATTTTCTTTCCTAATATACACGTTCAGTGCTGTAAATCTCCCTTTAGACAGTGATTTGCTGTATCCCATGAATTTTGATAATTTTCATTTAGTTCCAGATCCTTAACAAGCCCAGTTAAAATCATGGTATGTTTTGTGTCAGTTAGCTGTTGTCATAATAATGGTGTGTAATAAGTAATTCCCAAATTCAGTAATGCTGAGCAATTATTATTTAACCATTTATTAATATTCCTAAGTCTATGTGTAAACTGAACAGTTGTGCTGATCTTGACTGATATTACCTTAGCAAATTTCACCCCCAGTTTTGCCTGGCATTCATTTACATGCCTGGCTGCCAGCTGATTATGGACCAATTTAGGATAACCTCTGTTGGAAAAACTGGCTATGCTTTACCTGGTCTCTCATCCTGAGCAGGTGAGCCCAGGCTTATGCCAATGCTACAGGCAGAGGTACGAGAAAAAACAGAAGCGTGCAAGCCGTCTTGAAGCTAGACTCAGAAATGGTACATCGCTGCATCCAACCACTGTAAGTCACATGGTCACACAAGATTCAAGGTTGGAAAGGATTGGAAAATATTCATAGATTGAGGACTTCTAGGAAGAAGCAGGGTTCTTTCCTCTGTCCTTTGTCCTGTCATGCAGATTTCAGAAGCTAGAGCGATGAGGGAGAGCCTTCAAGCAAAGGAGATTAGCGTAGGACCAGTTGGAAGGGGGCAGGAAGCATGTGGCCCTGCCAGCATCTGCTACACCTACTGTTCTGTCTGCCTGAAGACTTCCTTTTCCTTCCCTGGCTGAACCTACTTCCAACAACCTTGTTCTTCAACATGAATGTATATCTCTGAGAAAGTCTTTCCTTAGCCCTGACATCCTAATTTACGCCCCTGTCCCAGGATTCCTCGCACCTCCCACCATAGAATTCATTACCTTGTCATTTAATGGCTCATTGGCTATATTCCCTACCTAGGCACAAGCTGACTGAAGGCTAGGATTTTGTTGATCACTAGGTTCCACAGTGCCTGGGACATAATATATATTCAATAAACAGTTGATGTATTTTAAACAGCACTTAACCATATCCTTAAACTCAAATTTAAACCTCATGTATAACCCTAAGTTTAATTTCCCACTAGATCCTGAACAAATAATTCCCATCATCTCAGTGACAAGGCATTTGACACACGTGAGCTTGAGAAGAGCAGTCCATGTCTGTCAAGGAAAAAATTACCTTTCAGGATATCCAAATGGAAACTGTAGCACAACCAAGAAAATGAAGCTGTAATAGGGTTTTTCAGCTGACTGACTGGATTTCCAAATATATGCATGCATATTTTATGTCTCCTCCTATTACTCACTCGTGGAAAATATGTTACTGTTTAATAAAATAGTATATGACAACAATCAATAGACACAATGCTTTTTCTCTTTCACACTTGGTTAGGTAAAAGGTTTGCCATAATATGCTGTCAAACAGAAGTGATTACTCTTATTAGGAACAATAACACAGGAATGTTTCGTGCACACTACTGCTTTGATGGAGAACCAGGGGTAGAGTAAACCATGGACAGTGGCCCCAGGCACTGAATTTTAAAAAGGTGATGATGTTACCTTGTATAAAATAGATCACCAATGGGAATGTGAGGGAACTCAAACCGGGCTCTGTAACAACACAGAAGGGTGGGATGGGGAGGGAGGTTCAAGAGGGAAGAGACACAGACATACTTACGGCTGATTCATGTTGATGTTTGGCAGAAACCAACACAATGCTATAGAGCGATTATCCTTCAGTTAAAAACAAATACATTTAATTATTAAACAAAGTTGATGAGGGGACCTCCCTGGCGGTCCAGTAAGACTCCACACTTCCAGTGCAGAGGGTGTGGGTTCAATCCCTGGTCAGGGAACTAAGATCCTACATGCCAGGTGGCATGACCAATAAATAAATAAAGAAGGTAATAGTTACCATTAGCTAGTGTCCAAACCACAACTTAGTGAAAAGTTCTACTGAGGAATTCAGGAAGCTCTGGAACAGGAAATGTTTCTCCTTCAGCAGGCTGACCCAACTGTCTGGTTTTCCCTCCACTGCAGTACACACACACACCCTTCCCATGCCTGAGAGAACTCCCTGAGAAATTCCTGCATGATGCTGGGCAGGCTGTTAATCTCAAGGCTTTTGCTTCCTACCAGGAAAGGGTACAGAGAGGGGCAAGTGTAGGGCTTCAGGCTTTTCCTGCAGTAGCAGGAAAGGCTCGGTTCATCTTCTGTTCTTTTTTTCCACTTGTACTTTTTTCCAGTACTTTGGCCACCTGATGCTCAGCATCCATACTCCAGAAGATAGTGAAGGACAGGGAAGCCTGGTGCGCTGAAGTCCATGTGGTTGCAAAGAGTAGGACACAACTTAGTGACTGAACAAGAACATACAGTGTAACGAGCATGCTAAGTGGTTTCAGCTGTGACTGACTCTGTGCGTCTTTACGGACTGTTACCCGCCAGCCTCCTCTGTCCATGGGATTCTCCAGGCAAGAATACTGGAGTGGGTTGTCATGTCCTCCTCCAGGGGATCTTCCTGACCTGGGGATCTAAATCGTGTCTCCTGCATCTACTGCATTGCGGGCAAATTCTTTATCACTGAGAAACCAGGAAAGGCCACAGAGGAATGTACAGCAGTGCTAATTATATGGATCACGTTGTACATCTCATCCCTAATATTTATCTTATAACTGGGAGGTACAAACTTTGACATAAGTAAGTGCTTGGGGGTGTATTTGACTCCCTTCATCCCCTTCATCTCCCTTCTCCCTTCATTCCCCCTCCCCCACCCCCCCCTTCTGGTAACCACAATTCTGATCTCTTTTTCTATGGGTGAGCCTGTTTGTTTTGGAAGTATAATTGACCCATGACACTGAGTTAGTTTCTGTTACACACTGCTGTGATGTTGCATTTCTGTACATTTCAAAATGATTATCATAATTAAATCTATTTATGTCAAATATGCCACCATAAAAAGATATTAAACATAGCTATTAAAATTGGTTTTACCCAGTTCTAGGTAGCCGCCTCTCCTCCTCGTGCCCTGCCGTGATACAAACAGATCATGCTGTCCATGGTCCTTAGCTGAAGGGCTGACCCTGAACGGACTTCAGAATGTATAACTGCCCAAAAATCTCAAGTCTTGATAGTCTAGATAAGAGCCAGATTTTTAGCATAGTTGACTTTTTTCATTGCTAAGTTGAGAACAATGTTCTTTTCAACAAAGCAAAACTTCTTTAGTACTTTGAAAGGAATTAAAAAGCTGAGTGAATTAAGAGCCCCAGAAAATGTGGTTATAAATTTTTAGAAACTAATTCTAGCCATGAAAGCAGTCATTTTCTATCAGACTACAATGCAACAGTGAGGAAGATAAGTAGTAAATATGTCATTGTTATATGACAAGCCTATGGTTTCTTGGTTCCAAATTACTGACAATTCAACTCCCTCTCCTTTAGGAAAAAGAAAGCATTTTAAAATATTTTAAAATTAAAAGCATTTCAGCTAGCTAACAGTTGTCAGAAAGAAATAATGAAATAAATATTAGAAAATAAAGACAAAATGATTAAAATTCTACCTCCCAAAGGAAAAATCTATTAATAATTAGTAAAACTTCCCATGCCGTTGTAAATGGTTATTCGGGGTTTTATTAATATATATGTTGGCTTCAATTTCTAAATAATTTGGTTTCAAAATCTTTTCCAAAATAATGGCATGCATACAAAAAGGTATAGTTTCAGGCAAAATGCCACATGGGAAAATAAAAAATCAGATGACCTTTCTTTGACTTATTACTTATTACTAGTGCTGGACTTGCATTTATAGGATGAAGATATATATTCAAGAATACTGGAGTGGGTTGGGGAAGGCAATGGCAACCCACTCCAGCACTCTTGCCTGGAAAAGCCCATGGACAGGGGTGCCTGGTGGGCTGCAGTCCATGGGGTCGCACAGAGTCGGACATGACTGAAGCGACTTAGCAGCAGCAGCAGCAGCACTGGAGTGGGTAGCCATTCCCTTCTCCAGGGGATCTTCCAGACTCAGGGATTGAATCCAGATCTCCCACATTGCAGGCGAATTCCTCACCATCTGAGCCACCAGGGGAGCCCACACATACGTATAAGTATAGAATGACTACAGCGTGGCTCGTTATTCCTTATGTACCCGCATGACACCATGTTGACATTTTAAATTTGTAGCTCTCCGAACCTCATCCCTCTTAACCCAACTCTAGAAGTAATACCGTAGTGTTCACAAGCCAGTCCTAGACTTTCTGTGTTTTTTTAATCCTTCTTATTTTTTATTGAAGTAGAGTTGATTTACAATGTTTCAGGTATACAGCAAAGTGATTCAGTTTTAATACACAGATACGTAATTGATAGATAGATATAGATATTCTTTTTCAGATTATTTTTCACTATAGGTTATTATAAGACATTGAATATAGTTCCTTGTATGTTTTTAATTCTAAATTCCCAGTTTATCTCTCTTCCTTTTTCCCATTTGGTAACTGTAAATTTATTTTCAATCCAAGACCCTTTGGATCTGTCCTCCTTTTTAAAATCACCAATTAATTACCCAGTGCGTTCTCCAGACTCTTGTGGCCTGGGGAGCATGTTGTCATTTGAAATGGGGTTGTTACTCTGACACCCAAGTCAGCCACAGATGCTAACATCCTGGTCAGATGCTGCAAGAACCAAGTGGACTGGATTTAGGAGATTTAAATTAATGCCTAAGCAACAAAGATGGCCAAGCAACTTTTCTTTCCTACAAAGAAATTACTTCATTGCACACGCAAAATCCTTTCCCTTGGAAATAAGATAAGCAGGTGGCTGCAATTTGTATCAATTAAATTGTGACCTCGTTTCTGCAATTTGCATTTTTTTCTTTCTTAATGATAGCTTTTTAACAAAACTGCTGATGGATAAGCACTTAGGAGATTTGATTTTTCTACGTCTATCTTCTTTGCACTACTTAGAAAAGTTTTAATAAGAAATATAACCACTCTCCACTTGAGACTTAATGAACATTTTCTCTTTTTATTAAAAAAGTTGCAAAGCCAAGTAGAGCACTTTCAGAAATGATGAATATGGAAATTACGATTTTGCATTTTGGTCTTGAAAAAGTTATGTCTGAGTAATCGTTACAATTAAAATTATTTTTTTGAAAAAAAAAATTCAAAACTCCAAATAGAGCAACAGGCAGGTTAGAGAGGAGCTAATGAAAGAAGTTAATGCAAAATTGGATGAGTTGATAAGAGTGACAAATTACAATGATGAGAGTTGTTTTTCTTAGGATCTAATTTTCCATGATTTTATTTTATGCTATTTTTCCTGAAATAGTTATACTGATGTATCCTAGTACCCTGGGCAACAGTTTGGTTTGTGAAATCATTAAGACAACAGGAGGATGGAATGAAAAGCTTGATTTGCAGTTTGTAATCATCAGGGATTCACACGGCTCCCTCTCAGCCATGTGACACTACATTTTGCATATAACACTTTTGCAGTTTTCACTTTCAATCAACTCCACCATTAGCATCCTTGCCATTAGCACAAATTCTTTTTCCTCACGTTTCTCTCATGGTCCTGCCTGAATCTTCAGAAACCACCAGACAAACAAAAGTAGCACTAACTCCATCACTTATACAATTCCGAAAGTCATTTCAACAACTGTATATACATGCACACAGATATGTTCTTACACACATACAGTATGTGTGTGTATACACAAACATACACCTATGTGCGAGCTCCCCTGATGGCTCAGTGGTAAAGAATCCACCTGAGGTGCAGGAGACATGTGTTCAGTCCTTGGGCTGGGAAGATCCCCTGGAGGAGGAAATGGCAACTCGCTCCAGTATGCTTGCCTGGAAAATTCCACGGACAGGGGAGCTGGTTGTCTACAGTCCATGGAGTTACAAAGAGTCAGACACAACTGAGCGACTGAGCATGATACCTATGTGCATATGTATATAACATGTACAGGTATATAACATGTATGTTAATATCAGTCAGTTCAGTTCAGTTCAGTTGCTCAGTCGTGTCCAACTCTTTGCGACCCAATGAATCGCAGCATGCCAGGCCTCCCTGTCCATCACCAACTCCCAGAGTTCACTCAGACTCATGTCCATTGAGTCAGTGATGCCATCCAGCCATCTCATCCTCTGTCGTCCCCTTCTCCTGCCCCCAATCCCTCCCAGCATCAGAGTCTTTTCCAATGAGTCAACTCTTCCCATGAGGTGGCCAAAGTACTGGAGTTTCAGCTTTAGCATCATTCCTTCCAAAGAAATCCCAGGGCTGATCTCCTTCAGAATGGACTGGTTGGATCTCCTTGCAGTCCAAGGGACTCTCAAAAGTCTTCTCCAACACCACAGTTCAAAAGCATCAATCTTCGGTGCTCAGCCTTCTTCACAGTCCAACTCTCACATTCATACATGACCACAGGAAAAACCATAGCCTTGACTAGATGAACCTTTGTTGGCAAAATAATGTCTCTGCTTTTCAATATGCCATCTAGGTTGGTCATAACTTTCCTTCCAAGGAGTAAGCATCTTTTAATTTCATGGCTGCAGTCACCATCTGCAGTGATTTTGGAGCCCAGAAAAATAGTCTGACACTGTTTCCACTGTTTCCCCATCTATTTCCCATGAAGTGATAGGAGCAGATGCCATGATCTTTGTTTTCTGAATGTTGAGCTTTAAGCCAACTTTTTCACTCTCCACTTTCACTTTCATCAAGAGGCTTTTTAGTTCCTCTTCACTTCCTGCCATAAGGGTGGTGTCATCTGCATATCTGAGGTTATTGATATTTCTCCCAGCAATCTTGACTCCATCTTGTGTTTCTTCCAGTCCAGCATTTCTCATGATGTACTATGCATATAAGTTAAATAAGCAGGGTGACAGTATACAGCCTTGACGTACTCCTTTTCCTATTTGGAATCAGTCTAGACAATAACTAACATACATAACAGGAGTGTGAACTTCTTTGTACTTTCCTTGAAAGGTGTAAGAACTATGTTCATCCAACTCATACAACAAATATTTCCTAGGGACCATCTATCTGCTGGCCACACTGTCACATAGTGTGATGTTTTATAAAAAAGACAAAAGCCCATCTCTTATGTCACAGTCACTGGTGATTTAGGTCAGTTGGGTTTTGAGGGGCAAGTGAGAAGCATGAAGCAGATCATGAAGAGTATTCAAATGGGAAGGGTGGATTGTATTGCTAATGAGAGCAATAAATAACAGTGATAGTGATCATGATAATGACAGTTTCATCATTAATGTGGAAGATTGTTCAGCAAAGAGTCTTTCCTCCTTTCCCCAAGCACATGGGACAGGTAGGCTTTGAAACAGAAGGGAAGGGAGCAGGGTACAACCTTTGAAAGCATGACATGGCCTGAAGACATGACATAAACTGATTAGAACCAAATTGGTCCAAGATGGTAAATGAGTTGACTTCCAGTAGACCTTGAGCTTCAGCATACACTCATTGTAACACATCAGCAAGCTAAGTGACACACCCACAGGTGCCATGGCAGTACCAAGGCAGACCATCAAAAACTGGGTGTGGCCCAGTTCCTGGAAATCTCTGCCCCTTCCCCCCAAATAGTTGGAATAATTCTCCCACTCATTAGCCTATGAAATTATCCAGCCCATAAAAACTTATCCACACCATATTTTGAGGCCACTCTTGCCTTCTGAGATGGTCCACTCTGTGTGTGGGGTGTTTCTCTCTAAAGAAGTCTGCTCCTTACCTACCACTTTGTCTGTCACTGAATTCTGTATGCAATGAGGCATCAAGAACCTGAGCTTCTTTAAGTCCTGAAACTAGGTGTGTGATCTCAGTTGGAAGATTGGATTTTGGCCAGGTTTGAGTCCTAGCATGTGGATTCAAGGCCCAATCTGGGTTACACCATTTCACTTTCTTCTCTACTGGTGTCAACTTGGCCGTGGATTTAATTTGGCCAGTGGAACATGGACAGGAATGGCAGGGTGCCAGTTAAAAAGTATGTCAAGTTTCTGCCAGTCCTGCTTTTAAAAAATGTCATTGACCACAGAGGTTTTTGCCATATTTTGATGGGCAGAAAGCTGCTAACTTTAAGGCACATTGAATGTTTCTGCTTATTGTCAGTGATGAAAAGGAAAGATCCACAGTTGTGTATCATTTTAAAAACTGTTTACCGGTAATTAAAATTGTTGATCCACCTATTGATTCCACATTTTCAAAATAAGGCCATCCCCTGAAATTGAAAGTTGCCAGGTTCAATGGAAAAGGGTGAATAAATAGAATCCATGTATAAACAGATAGGCTAAGAAGAGTTTCCTTCTATTTGTGTTTCATGGTTTTGTTCAGTGTTCGTCCCCTGGTGCCCTGTATACCGTCTTGTGGTACAAAGTAAACAGTTAATGAATATTTTTCAGTAAAGAAGTCAAGTTCAGAAATAGCACTCAGTCGTTCAATCAGTTTGTTCATTCAGCATGTATACATTTGCTGAGCGTAAAAGCAAACCTTAAAAACTTCACAGGTACCATTGTCCCTCTCCTGAGAACGCAGCTGGTTGTTCTGACTGGCTTTCTTGCAAGGAGGTGTAGGCATGTGAATTGTTTGAGCTGGCTGATGCAAAATGAAAATGGAGGTATTTATTTGCTTGGTCTGGACTCTCTACCTCACTTCTCCACCTCCATGACTATGAAACTTCTTAAATTTTACATTATTGAAGTGTAGTTGATTTACAATGCTGTGTTAATTTCTGCTGTACAGCAAAGGGATTCAGTTATATATATATACATACATTCTTTTTCATATACTTTCCCACTATCGTTTATCACAGGGTATTGAATGGATTTCCCTTTGCTGTACAGTGGGAACTGTTGTTTATCCATCCTATATATACATGTTTGCATCTACTAATCCCAAACTCCCAATCCATCCCTCGGGCCTCCTCCCTCTTGGCAACTGCCAGTCTACTCTCTATGCCTGTGAGTATGTTTCTGTTTCATAGATAAATTCATTTGTGTCACGTTTTAGATTCCACATATAAGTGATAACCTACAGTATTTCTCTTCCTCTTTTAAAAAAAATTGCACTATAGTGTAGTTGATCTACAATGTTGTGCAAGTTTCAGGTGTACAGTAAAATGGATCAGTTACACATACATACATGTCTACTCTTACAGATTCTTTTCCCATATAGGTCATTGCAAAGAACTGAGTAGAGCTCCCTGTGCTATGCAGTAGGTCTTTATTAGTTCTCTGTTTTATATACAGGAGTGTGTACATGTCAGTCTCAGCCTCCCAGCTTATCCCCCCACCATTTTCACCTTGATAACCACAAGTTTATTTTCTACATCTGTTACTATTTTTGTTTAGTAAATGTATTTATTTGTACCATACTTTTTTTTAGATTTCACAAATAAGCAATATCATGTGGTATTTGTCTTTCTGACTTACTTCACTCAGTAGGACAACTCTAGGTCCATCTATGTGGCTGCAGATGGCATTATTCCTTTTATAGCTGAATAATATTCCACTGTATACATGTACCACATCTTCTTTATTCATCTGTTGATAGACATTTAGGTTACTTCCATCCATGGGATCATGAACAGTTGGACACAACTTAGCCACTAAACAACAATACAAAATGTCTTGGCTATTGTGAATATTGCTGCTATAAACACTGGGGTGCGTGTATCTTTTTGTAGAATTTTCTCTAGGCAAAAATACTAGAGTGGGTTGCCATGCCCTCCTCTAGGGGCTCTTCCCAACCCAGTGATCAAATCCTTGTCTCTTATGTCTTCTACATTGGCAGGCAGGTGTGGGATTGTGAGATCATATGGGAACTTTATTTTTGTGAAATCTTGTATTTTGATTGACCCTTCATCATTCTGGGTCTGTGAACAACTACAGTGACAGAATCTCTTACCCCAATGATCCACGTTAATCATTCAACATGTTAGAAAAACACGTTTCTAAATGTTGTATCAGATGCAATGAACAAGACAGCCTCCATCCTAAAAGTGCTAATACCTAATTAAAATGCCTAATAGAAATTAAACAAGACCCAGAGGGATGGGATGGGGAGAGAGGTGGAAGGGAGTTTCAGGATGGGGAACACATGTACACCCATGGCAGATTCAAGTCAATGTATGGCAAAATCAATACAATATTGTAAAGTAAAATAAATAAATTAATTAATTAAAAAAAGAAATTAAATAAGAGATGCACTACAGTTGGCAGATGGAAGCAGTAGCTATAAATCTATGTGCATGTGTGTGTATATATATATATATATATATATATATATGTATACACTTTATATGGGTTTCCCAGGTGGCATTATTTGGTAAAGAACCTGCCTGCCTATGTAGAAGACATAAGAGACAAGGATTTGATCACTGGATTGGGAAGAGCCCCTAGAGGAGGGCATGGCAACCCACTCTAGTATTTTTGCCTAGAGAATCCCGTGGACAGAGGGAGCCTGCTGGTCTGCAATCCATGGGGTCGCAAAGAGTCAGACACGACTGAAGCAACTTAACACAACAGGCATACTTTATATATGCTTTGCATGCTGCTGCTGCTAAGTCGCCTTCTCCAATACTTTGCATATACATAAATAAACATCTGCTTTGTATATATACTACTTCATTGAGTATATAAGCAAATGTTAGAATTGTATTACTTTGTAGATGTTTATATATATATATATATATATAGAGAGAGAGAGAGAGAGAGAGAGAGAAGTTGAAGTCTATTGATTTCTCTTTCCCAAACACGATCATTCGCTGTAAGATAATCACTATCCTGTTTGGCGTTTGTCTTTCTCAGAAGCTTTTTATTTAGGGCTTTGACTGCTTCTGGTCATAAGAGCTTAAAGCACCATCTGCAGCTTGACTTAGGAGTATCCACCAAGGAGAGATTACAAATATAGACTTACAATGACCAGAGTTAATGAATATTAATATTTCATAAGGAGTCAATCTATTTCATTACATTTTACATTAGTTCTAATAAATCTTTTCCCACCAGCAGTCCTAACAAATTGAATAGACTTTACAAATAATTAGCCAATCTCAAATGTGTCATAAATTCACTCCAACTTTGGAAAGAGTCCCAGTAAGTACTTTTATGGTGTATTCTTGCAAACAAGCCGTAATTCACAATTAACTCTGGTTTAAAGTGTGACAGGTATTTGATTCTGTCAAATGACAAGTTTCGCTTAAGCACAAAAGAGAAGCCCAGTTAAATTCCCTATAATGATAGGTTTGGAGAATGCTTATTTCAGTGTCCTCTAGCCCCATGGCAGGACTTTGCTAAGAATGATTTTAATGGAAGATAACACTATGTGGGGGAGATATCCAAGTTCAGAGAAACATCTGAAAAGTAAATCAGAATCCCAGAAAGCTGCAGTTCTGTCCTCAATTTCACTACCTTTTCTTCCATCAGAAATTTGGTAATGTCAGCTCTGCAAAGTATTAAAATCCTTCCACCTATTGTGGGCAGCATTTCTGTAAATGCAATATGGTGATTTATCCTGAAGATGCACCCATGTCTTTTTTTTCTTCAAGCCCACTAATATGAAAACAAGTAACCAATTAAGTTTTGACTTTCTATAAACATAAAGCATCTACATTAAAAAGGTTTAATTCCTTTGTCTTTAACTCTGAAAGATCACAAAATCTGCCACTATATTATTATTTGAAAATTTCTAGTGAAGAAGACCACAAATTAACACTTGTAAAGCTAAGGGAAAGATAGGTTTTGTTATGTTTTATTTCTCAAAAGGTCAAGCTAGTTTTTTTGTTTTTTGTTTTTTTAAATACAGTTGTCTCTTTCATGAGCTAGAACACTAGCTTATAAGTCAGTTTTCAGTTTTTCAGCATTTTATGCAGATTTTAAAGCTTTGGGCTAGAAAAGCAAATCTCCATTTTGAAATCCAACTATTCAACTTTAAATATAAGAAAACTGTTATAAAAAATTTTCTGACATGTTAAATAAAATATTATTGAATCATATAATCACAACGTTGTGGAAAATTTTAAATATGGATTTTGGGAAAGAATTAATAAATTGATTCAAGACAAGGTAGCAGTGTATTTCTTGTGTTTCCTTACAGGTTCTAGGAAAAGTTTGTGTTTTCACGATGATGTTTTATTACATGAAAAGGGAGTTGCAAAGATTTAGCTAGTGGAACTAAAGATTTGTAGGACAAGCCCAGTGGAGGTACTGGAAAAAAAAAAACAGTTATTCTTTGGAACTGTGCATAACTTTGCTCTAAACTGTCTACGTTAGAATGTTTTAGAAAGTACAAGAACACCCACACAGACATCCCATTTGTCTTCCCAGTGGTGACAACATCACACATGGTATAGCCTCTGGAAAATTCCACTGTATTATTATAAACACCTTTCTGAACTCACTGTCTTCCTAAAGTGATTTCCTGAGACCCTCAAGGCTTCTCCTGATCACATTTGGAGAAGTACTGTCCCAGCACAAACAGTTTAGTAGTATTAGTAGTCGGTGTGAGCCACTCAGTCATTTCAGACTCTCTGTGACCCAATGGGTAGCTCACCAGGCTCCTCTGCCCATGGAATTCTCCAGGCAAGAGTACTGGAGTGGGTTACAATTCCCTTCTCCAGGGCATCTTCCCTACACAGGGATCGAACCCATGTCTCCTGCATTGCAGGCAGATTCTTTACCACTGTGCCACCTGGGAAGCCTGTACAGTTTGGAGAATCTGAATAATTAAAAATGCTTCCTTCCTGTGTGACTTCTGTTCATGTTTTGTCACATCCATGTTTTGTCACAGAGGAACCAGAGATTAAATTGCCAACATCCGTTGGATCATCGAAAAAGCAAGAGTTCCAGAAAAACATCTACTTCTGCTTATTGACTATGCCAAAGCCTTTGCCTATGTGGATTGCAACAAACTGTGGAAAATTCTGAAAGAGATGGGAATACCAGACCACCTGACCTGCCTCCTGAGAAACCTATATGCAGGTCAGGAAGCGACAGTTAGAACTGGACATGGAACAACAGACTGGTTCCAAATAGGAAAAAGAGTCCATCAAGGCTGTATATTGTCACTCTGCTTATTTAACTTATATGCAGAGTACATCATGAGAAACGCTGGGCTGGAAGAAGCACAAGCTGGAATCAAGATTGCCGGGAGAAATATCAATAACCTCAGATATGCAGATGACACCACCTTTATAGCAGAAAGTGAAGAAGAACTAAAGAGCCTCTTGATGAAAGTGAAAAAGGAGAGTGAAAAAGCTGGCTTAAAGCTCAACATTCAGAAAACCAAGATCATGGCATCTGGTCCCATCACTTCATGGGAAATAGATGGGGAAACAGTGGGAACAGTGTCAGACTTTATTTTGGGGGGCTCCAAAATCACTGCAGATGGTGACTGCAGCCATGAAATCAAAAGATGTTTACTCCTTGGAAGGAAAGTTATGACTAACCTAGATGGCATATTAAAAAGCAGAGACATCACTTTGCCAACAAAGCTCCATCTAGTCAAAGCTATGTTTTTCCAGTAGTCATGTATGGATGTGAGATCTGGACTATAAAGAAAGCTGAGCACTGAAGAATTGATGCTTTTGAACTGTGGTGTTGGAGAGGACTGTTGAGAGTCCCTTGGACTGCAAGGAAATCCAACCAGTCAATCCTAAAGGAGATCAGTCCTGGGTGTTCATTGGAAGGACTGATGCTGAAGCTGAAACTCCAATTCTTTGGCCACGTGATACGAAGAGCTGACTCATTTTAAAAGACCCTGATGCTGGGAAAGATTGAAGGCGGGAAGAGAAGGGGATGACAGAGGATGAGATGGTTGGATGACATCATCAACTCAATGGACATGAGTTAGAGTAAACCCTGGAAGTTAGTGATGGACAGGAAGGCCTGTCGTGCTGTAGACCAAAGAGTCGCAAAGAGTCGGAGCAACTGAACTGAACTGACTTTGTCACATCCGGTAACTCATTTGATTTTCACACTATTCCTGTGTTCTTGTAAGTATGCAAGGCAGAGATCATATACCAATTTCTAGGTGTCAAAATGATGTCCCATAACTTGCCCAGGTTTGCCTAGTAAGTTTCTCCTCCTAGACAAAGCCCCAACGTTTCAGAGTCCAAATCTAATGATCTCTTCACAGACTTTCTCTTTGCAACATTTACCATACCCATGATAGAGGTCACATGTGCACACATGATGTCAGAATCTCAGAATCAGAACAGAACTATCAGATGAAAAGCTGATTAAACACACTAAAGCACACACAAATATGCAAACAGAAAATTTAGACAAGGTCTCTGTTTTCACTTGAATAAACCCATCACTCCTTTTTCTAACCTCTCAGAGTTTATTCGTTGTCTCTCAAGTTGTAAAATATTGCAGGCCTAAAATAACATAAAATATTTCAAAATGTTCTAAGACTGTCTTTCCTACCCTTGCAACCCTCACCATCAGCCACAGTTGACACGTTTGCCCCTCCCTGCCACTTTTTCTAGCAAATGTGTGAACAGATCCTGCCAAAGCATTTCCATCTTAGCTTATGCCTTTCTGGGGTCTTAGAAATGTCAGCCTGCAGAGAATGAGATGCCCAGGAAAGATAGTTTAAATAACCTACTTCCATATCTGTTGTCTGCCAGCTTTATTCTCAGAGAATAACAAAAAAAAGAAAGAAAGCAAACATATAATCCATAACCAAGTGCAAATTCCTTTCACAAGGAACGGTTTAGAAAACTATAATTTATGAGGAGACCATATTTCAAAAATGATAACACTTGGAATGATTTGGCATTTACCATCATTGAAATGAATTTCTCCTGGGGTAAGACAAATATGACATATTTGGCAGAACAATCTTAGCATAGCAATTATTAGTAAAACTCATTATCAAATAAAACATATTGAGACGTTTGTTGTTTTTTAGTCACTCAGTTGTGTCCAACTCTTTTGCGACACCATGGATTGTAGTCAGCCAGGCTCCTCTGTCCATGGGATTTCCCAGGCAAGAATACTGGAGTGGCTTGTCATTTCCTTCTCGTTTTTGAAGGGACAGATAACTTTATAGAGGGCATGGGGTTGTGATCATTTTCAATCTAATAGAATGTTAAGGAGTCTTCCCAAATTTAATTGAACAAAGTAGATTATCACAATTGGATTGGACAGAATGATTGAAAGATAATCTTCCTTTTAACCAGGAGAATCATCATCACGTTACATCATTGCATTAAAGGTGAGAAATCTCCATGAGTAATATGAAAGGAAGATTCTCCAATCAAATGGAAAGTTTGGCAAAAGAACCTATCAACTGGCTCCCCTTAAAATGAGCTCATCATGTTTTCTGAAGGAGAATTGATGCAGAAAGTAGACAGGATAAAAGGCCAGACTTTGGACTAACTTGCAAAAAAATCTGCAGGCAGGAAGTAACATCTGGGCCAATAAATTACCCAGACAAAATAAGTGGCTTGGTTGATGTGGAGAGATTTAAATGGAAGTAAACAAACATAAATAAACCAGGAGGGCACTCAAAGAGTTTGGAGTAGGGCAAGGAAATTAAAGTCAAATGGAGTAAGAAAAATATGCAAGAGGCAATGAGTGTTCAGATCTCTCGGAGCATCCCTTCCCTGATAGCTCAGTTGGTAAAGAATCAGCCTGCAATGCAGGAGACCCCAGTTCGATTCGTGGGTCAGGAAGATCCCCTGGAGAAGGGATAGGATACCTACTCCAGTATTCTTGGGCTTCCCTTGTGGCTCAGCTGGTAAAGAATCTGCCCACAATGTGGGGGACCTGGGTTCAATCCCTGGGTTGGGAAGATCCCCTGGAGAAGGAAAAGGCTACCCACTCAAGTATTCTGTCCTGGAGAATCTCGTGGACTGTATAGTCCATGGGGTTGCAAAGAGTCGGACACAACTGAGCGACTTTCACTTTCACTTTTCCCCAACCTGGCTTACCTGGCAGAGTTCAAGTTGAAATCCCTGACTGGAGAGCTCTCACAAGTCAATCACTACAGATTTTTCCTAGAACCACTGGATTAAAAAAAAAAAAAATTTGGTTGTGCATATGGGATCTAAGTTCTCCAACCAGGGATGGAACCTGTACCCTGTGCGTTGTAAACGTGAGTCTCACCCACTGCACAGCCAGGGGCCACTTAGGTGGAGAGGAGGAAGGCGAATTCCCCATAAGGGGCCAAAGATACTTGGATGAAAATAAATACATAAAATAATAATGATGATGATAGTAATGGTAGAATTTGTAACAAGAAAAAAGCTTCTGAACTTACCTAGTCATCCAGTGGTTAAGAATTCACCTGACAATGTAGGGGACACAGGTTAGATCCCTGGTTTGGGAAGATTTTACATGCCACAGGGCAACTAAGCCCATGTCCTTCAACTACTGAAGTCAGTGCACCCTAGAGCCTGTCTCTGCAACGAGACACTGCCACAACCAGAAGCCCATGCACCACAACTCGGCAGTGGCCCCAGGAAACCCACACACAACAGTGAAGACCTAATGCAGCCAAAGATAAATAAATAAGTTTTAAAAATAAATAATAAAACACACTTTCTAGTGACATAACCAAAAACCCTTTAGAAGCCAATACAGACCAGCCAGGTTTCTGTTTAAGCTCATTAATGTAAGCAAAGTAAAGCCACTTGGATTCTCAAAGCTATTTATTCTTATTTTACACACAACTCCAGTGGAACTGGTTATTTGTTAAAAGAATATTAATGGGCTCTCCGTATAACCCAGTTATGCGTCAGTTCCTAGATGAACAAGGGAAAAGAGATCCTTCTTTTTTGGAGCTTATATTACAGAAAATACATTTTTTCAGGCTAAAGTTGTTTACAGGAAGCAAATCTGCATGCGTCAAACTTTCAAGAATGCATTCTAAAAGCAATGAAAAGTGACAGCATATGTAGTAAGATTTCGGAGTGAAACTATGAAAACCAAAGGGAAGAATTCATAAAGCTTGTTTGTCTGTGACAATGGAGTAGAGGAACAAGGAGTATTAAAGAATTATTTCCAGAGCTTTCCTGGTGGCTCAGTGATAAAGAATCTGCCTGCCAATGCAGGAGACACAGGTTTGATCCCAGATCTTGGAAGATCCCACATATTGTGGAGCAACTAAACTCATGCACCATGATTATTGAGCCTGCACTCTTGGGCCTGTAGCTGCAAGTACTGAGCCCACATGCTGCAACCACTGAAGCCTGTGCACCCGAGAGCCAGTTCTCTGCAACAAGAGAAGCCACCGCAATGAGAAGCCTGTGCACCACGACTCAAGAGTAGCCTCTGTTCCCCACAACTAGAGAAAGGCCCACCCAGCAATGAAGACTCAGCACAGCCAAAAATAAATAAAATTATTTTTTAAACTCAGTGTTTAAAAAAAGAATTAGTTCCAGAGATAATCACGTGTACTCAACCATACCACCAGTGTTTACAGTGATGATTCTTAGTGAGACACACACGTGCCCACAATCACACACACACACGATCACACGTACACACAAACACATGATCCTACAGTCATCATTTTCTGCTTACAGAGCATGAAAGCAAAACACATTTTGGATGGATGCCCATGAAAGTGGTTAAAATAAATTTTGGTTGCTTAAAGATTGTATGAATGGTTGAGGTTTAATGAATCACATGTTTTTAATGATAATGGATGCATGGGTTGTCCGGGTTTAACCTGACATCTGTTTTTCTCTCTTGGCTGATATGGCATTCAACATATGGCATCCTTGTCTGACTCAGGTGTACAAAGATACTGAGCAGGACTCACAAGTTCAGTGTAGACTAGTAGGTACGTCAGAAATAAGATCCAGAGGAGAGTTTGTCAGGAGAGCTCACACATGAAATCAACTTCATTGTTAGGGTGGATTTTTAGGAAATGAAACTGCACTTCTCTGGACAGGATACAGTCCCACCAGTGCCAAGAAACCATAACCCAGATGTTGTTTCTTTGCCCAAGGTCTGCCTTGATGTTCTCCAGGATCTCCTAGGACCATAGAAATCCATTTGAAAGGATGGCATGAAAGGGCTAATGTCTTCTCAGAACATAGTTTTAGATGTAAAATGAATTCTGGTAACTGATGGACTCATTTACAGAAATAGATTTCCAATGGAGAGTGCACTGGAGATTTTATTAAGAGTCTATGACAGAGAGATGCCATTTGGAATCTGAAGACACTAGTAAGAGTTCCCCTTCCCACAACTGCAAATTACAAAATACAATCTAATTCTCTATATCATTTATTGATGCCCCTGAAATCTAGAAAATGAGCCAAGCTGGCTACTCTTCATGAGCCTCTTAAAAATCCGTATGAAAAGAACACTTCCCTAACCCAGTGTGAGGATAAATGCTCAGATGTTTAATAGCTCAGATGCCTCCTGGTTCTCTCAGGTTCTGAGGATTGCGGTAATTAGCCCTCCTCCTTCAGGCAGATTAGTCTCCTATGTGTGGGATTTCATCAGCTTCTTATGTGTAACTCCTTTTCTTTTAGGGATGTATATAGCAACCATTGTAAAATTAAAATAATATTTTGATTTCCCAGTAAATTATAAAAGGCAACTCCTAAAATTAGAGATACAAAGGGAATATTTCATGCAAAGATGGGCTCGATAAAGGACAGAAATGGTATGGATCTAACAGAAGCAGAAGATATTAAGAAGAGGTGGCAAGAATACACAGAAGAACTGTACAAAAAAGATCTTCACAACCAAGATAATCACGATGGTGTGATCACTGACCTAGAGCCAGACATCCTGGAATGTGAAGTCAAGTGGGCCTTAGAAAGCATCACTACGAACAAAGCTAGTGGAGGTGATGGAATTCCAGTTGAGCTATTTCAAATCCTGAAAGATGATGCTGTGAAAGTGTTGCACTCAATATGCCAGCAAATTTGGAATGCTCAGCAGTGGCCACAGGACTGGAAATGGTCAGTTTTCATTCCAATCCCAAAGAAAGGCAATGCCAAAGAATGCTCAAACTACTGCACAATTGCACTCATCTCACATGCTAGTAAAGTAATGCTAAAAATTCTCCAAGCCAGCCTTCAGCAATACATGAACCGTGAACTTCCTGATGTTCAAGCTGGTTTTAGAAAAGGCAGAGGAACCAGAGATCAAATTGCCAACATCCGCTGGATCATGGAAAAAGCAAGAGAGTTCCAGAAAAACATCTATTTCTGCTTTATTGACTATGCCAAAGCCTTTGACTGTGTGGATCACAATAAACTATGGAAAATTCTGAAAGAGATGGGAATACCAGACCACCTGATCTGCCACTTGAGAAATCTGTATGAACGTCAGGAAGCAACAGTTAGAACTGGACATGGAACAACAGACTGGTTCCAAATAGGAAAAGGAGTATGTCAAGGCTGTATATTATCACCCTGCTTATTTAACTTTTATGCAGAGTACATCATGAGAAACGCTGGACTGGAAGAAACACAAGCTGGAATCAAGATTGCCGGGAGAAATACCTATAACCTCAGATATGCAGATGACACCATCCTTATGGCAGAAAGTGAAGAGGAACTCAAAAGCCTCTTGATGAAAGTGAAAGTGGAGAGTGAAAAAGTTGGCTTAAAGCTCAACATTCAGAAAACGAAGATCATGGCATCCAGTCCCATCACTTCATGGAAAATAGATGGGGAAACAGTGGAAACAGTGTCAGACTTTATTTTCCTGGGCTCCAAAATCACTGCAGATGGTGACTGCAGCCATGAAATTAAAAGACGCTTACTCCTTGGAAAGAAAGTTATGACCAACCTAGATAGCATATTCAAAAGCAGAGACATTACTTTGCCAACAAAGGTCCGTCTAGTCAAGGCTATGGTTTTTCCTGTGGTCATGTATGGATGTGAGAGTTGGACTGTGAAGAAGGCTGAGCACCGAAGAATTGATGCTTTTGAACTGTGGTATTGGAGAAGACTCTTGAGAGTCCCTTGGACTGCAAGGAGATCCAACCAGTCCATTCTGAAGGACATCAGCCCTGGGATTTCTTTGGAGGGAATGATGCTGAAGCTGAAACTCCAGTACTTTGGCCACCTCATGCAAAGAGCTGACTCATTGGAAAAGACTCTGATGCTGGGAGGGATTGGGGGCAGGAGGAGGAGAAGGGGACGACAGAGGATGAGATGGCTGGATGGCATTGCTGACTCGATGGATGTGAGTCTGAGTGAACTCCGGGAATTTGTGATGCACAGGGAGGCCTGGTGTGCTGCGATTCATGGGGTCGCAAAGAGTCAGACATAACTGAGCGACTGAACTGAACTGAACTGAAGACAATAAAGAAAAGGAAGGTTTTAAGAAAAGGGTGAAATCAATGGAATTGAAAACAAAGTGTGGCTAAGACTTCCAAACACTGGATACAAAATTAAAATCATGCCTGATTTATGGGACAAAAGAACGAGTTAATGCAAGCTAATTGAATATTTTTACCCTTGGTCATTTTTTCTTCTCTTTGTTTATTAAAACATGTAAAGGTGTCTGTGAAGAAAGAGAGAGAGAGTGGGGGAGGGAGAGAGGTAGGAAATAAGGAAGAAAGGAAGGAAAAAGGGAAGGAAGGAAGGAAAGAAGAAAGAAATGAAGGAATGAATAAGGGAAGAAAGAAAGGACCTTCCCTATGACATTTTGCTCTCATAGGGGATTTTGTCAATAAAAAGCATATAATTCTTTAATCATTTAATATTAATATTGCAAATCTTAATAAAATATCTTTATCCTGTAGAGATTGTATCATTTGCTTTGAAGTTAGTGACAGTTAATAAGATGGAAAGAGTAATAAAGAGAAAAATGTGAAGAGAGTCAAGGTATACAGACATTATTTTAATTTACAAGCTACAATGGTGCTTTCACTCACTGGGTGAGCTGAATATCAAAAGCACTCTCTTATTTCCCTGTTGGGTTGGTGGTATATAGAAAATGAAAACCTCACTTATATTTGCAAACTCATTAATCATGGTATAGTGTTAACATGTTACAATCTAGGGATTAGGCCTAGTTATCATTGTTCGGCATAAAATCAATTCAAGAAATATATCTTTAGAATAAAAAGTGTACATTATGAATACATTATGAATATATTTTGACCTTTTGCCTGTGTTCCATAGGACTTCAGGGAGGAAAGTTATAGAGGTGTCTTGATTAAAATGGATTTTTAGTGAGGTCAGAGCTTTGAAAGGCATGAAGAATTTTACACCAAGCAAGTCTAGGCAGAAAAAATATCTTAATATATTTTTACATTCTTTTCCTCCCTCCTTCTCTATAAAAGCTTGTTTTACAAACTACTAGGAGAAAATATTGATTTTTGTCATCATAAACCTTCAGTGCTGAATTTTTATGCATTTTATTGGCAATTAGAAAGCACTAAAAGCTGAGAATGCACCATAATGGGATAATCAAGGAGTTGACAGTAATCACAGGGGGCAGAAAATAAATTAAAAGCTTGCATTGTGCAACCCATTATAACATGGTCTGCACAATATTAAATTATTCAGCTAAAAATGTTTAACACTCAGTGAATTAGCTTTCAGTAAAATGTGAAAATTGACAGTTTTTTTCCTCTACTCCTTCCCAAACACCACTAAAACAAGAGTATTGGTTTTATCTTTAAGGCAAAATCCAGGGGACAAATGGGAAGGGAGAAGATGTAATAAAAAAAACCACAACAATAATGGAAAGTTCGTGATAATAAGAAAACAAAATCCTATCCTAACGAGGAAAGAGAAGGGAGCCACACAGAAATCTGATTTATTTCACAGAGTTCTACCTCCTCCCAAGTCCCATTCTTTTGGGTACTTGGCCCTCGATGATGCTGGAATCTTCTCTGCTGACAGTCAAATAGAGTCTTGGAAACAATGAGCATCCCATAAGGAACACAAGCTTGGGTATCTGCATGCCAAGTGGAGTCATAAAAAAGGTGCACTTAATTCCTCCAGCAATATGTAACATCACTTCTGAAATGCTGTCTACTAGGGAAGCTCATTAGAAAATCATTGCTCAGGTGTTTTTAAGGGGTTGGGGGGAGTTGGTCACATAGGCATCCTCTGCTTGGCACATACCAAAATCCCAGACTCCCAGAAGGAAAGCAAATTGTCAACAAACTGTATTGTATACATAAATAATTTTGACAGTGAACTATTCTTATCAGGGAATGGTGAGAACCCTTCTGAAATCCAAGTTTCAACATACTAGCCCAGGGTCAAGCTTGTAAACTACTGACCTTTCAAAGGTCGGCACTCTCAGGACTATGATGTTAATTTTTTTCTTCATCCAAGATATGTTCAAATTCAGGGAAGAAAAATAATTTTCATTTCCACTAAACATGTGACTTGAGGAATGTGAGTCTGGAACGTTAGGCAGTCAATGTTGCCTTCACTGAAAAGTGTATTTCCTTGGAATTGACACAACAGAAGAAAAAAATTGAGAGATGGCAAAGAGAAACCATATTCTTCTGAGCCCCTAGATACAGCCATACCTTCAGCTTGAAGCTTCTCTGGATATTTATTTTGTGAGCCAATAAATTCCCTTGTTTTGTCTAGATTGAATGAGTTTTTTTCACTGGCAAAAGAGACATAATTTGTTTATTCCATATAGTCAGGACCTACTATTGTTAATTGTGTGTGTGTATGTCTGTGCTCAGTTGTGTCCAACTCTGTGACCTCATGGACTTTAGCCCACTAGGCTCCTATGTCCATGGAATTTTTCAGACAAGAATACTGGAGTGGGTTGACATTTCCTACTCCAGGGAATCTTCCTGACCCTGGGATCGAATCTGCATCTCCTGCCCTGGCAGGTAGATTCTTTACCACTGTGCCACCTTTTTAATCATGGGATACTGTTTTCTTAGAAAACAGCAGAAGACATTGAAGACAGATTTGAAGGAAAGGAGGCAGGAATAAGATGAGTGGTAGAGATGAGAGTGAGAATAAAGTTTAAGTTTGAGTTGAATAGCCAATCTGACAAACCAGGATGGTTTAAAGGGGAAGCCTAAAATTCTCCATGGAAATCTTACTCTTCTGCACCAAAAGATGCCACCCATTAAATAAAATGCATCATCAAATGCATTGATATATCTGAAACCAAAACAATACCTGTACAGTATCATTAGTATGAAAAAAGTAAATTTTAATTGGATTGTGACTAATACAAAGCAGTAGGCTTTGGCAAAGAAGCTTGTTCTAGGGAAATAATTTCTAAAAAAAAAAAAAAAAAAAACACAATAAATTAGATTTCCTGCTTCAGGATAACCCTTATTCAAAGTCTCATATTCAGTCTGAGATGGTGGATATTTATAACCCTAATACAAATAATCTATTCATTAGACATTGGTTCTGAATTTTTTTTTCTGTCTTGCCATGCAAGAGGAAAAAAAGAAGAGTTAGGGGCCTGGTTTTAAACAAAACTTCTTTTAAGGAAAAAAATCAAATGGTTAAGCCATCCCTTGCTTTTGAAAGAAGCTAATGTTCAGAAATGCAGTCTTGGAAAGATTAAGAAAACTACTGTGTCCTAAAGTTGAGAAACATTTAGACTCCTTTTAAAGGGTAGAATAGAATTTTGATATCAGAAGAATAGTTCTCTAATTACAAGTGTAGAAAATCTTGAATTACTAGTTATTCATGGTCAGTCAGTGGCAGTTGTCACAAAGTCAGAAGAGAGAAAATGGAATGGAATTGAGTGAAGGTGACCCTGGGGAAGTGAATGGGAAATGTAGTGTATTACAGGGCACTTTTACTCACCTCCTGTCATTATACCATCCCAACAGTGCCAAACTTTTCACAGAATTCTAGAAATTCACATTTTGTATAAAATCTCTGAATTTAAAAAATTTTGTAACTAATTCAACCCAGTGGCAGCTGAAGAGAACACCTTTGAGGTCCAACCTGCTTCTGCGGGGTTGCAAATTTTCTTTTAGGGCATATTTGGTACTAATGTGACTCCAAATAAAATGCCAGTTTGGACACTGAGGTCACATGGAATTATTCAGTTATTAGGGACTGATGAGTTTCTTAATTAAATCCATGTGGTTGGGTTTTTCCTTACTCTATAGCTCAGTGTACCAGCTTCCCAGGTGGTGCTAGTGGTAAAGAATGCACCTACCAATGCAGGAAACTCTAAGAGACTCAAGTTTGATCCTGGGTAGAGAAGATCCCCTGGAGGAGGGCATGGCAACCCACTGCAGTATTCTTGCCCAGAGAACCCATGGGAAGAGGAGCCTGGCGGGCTATAGTTCATAGGGCCGCAAAGGGTCGGACACAACTGAAGGGACTTAGCATGCACTCACAGAGAGCTCAGTGTGGAAGGATGGGCATTTCTGCTCCATGCTGTCATTCAGGGATCCAGTTTCCTTCCCTCTTGTGGCTGTCATATCCTGGGCTTCACTTCCTTCATAATCAACTGATGGAAAGAATAAAGGGAAAGGGAGAGCATATGGAATAGACTCTATTATCCCAAAGGTGATATAATTTTGTTATCACACTATTACTTTAATTTCTATTTCATCAATTACTAGTGAGTTTAAAATTAATTTTACTGGTCATGTGCTGTTCATCTTTTGTGAACTGCTTGTACAATTACTTTATAAGCTGTAAGCAGTTTTTCAAATGTTGAATTTCTTTGCCTTTTCAAAAAATAATTCAAGTAAACTAGTTTGATTGCCTTCAAATCCTCACAAACTGCTTTATGGATTAAGCTAGATCATCTGTTTTTACAGATGAAGGAAATGAGGCTCAGAGAGGGGACCTGTCTTATCCAGATCCTGTAGCTGAATGGGGAGGAATGGAGACTGGAGCCAAGGCCCCTAAATCCCAGACCCCCAGAATTTTATGCGTCTTTCTTTTTCCTCCCCACCCGCAATGCTCACCACAGAAGTTAGCCAGAAGGTAGGAGAGGGAGGGAAGAAAGAGTAAAACCCAACAACACTTTTAATGGCCCTGTGGCATGGGAATGAGGAATGTGAATGAAGATAGAAAAATGCTTCCAAAGAATTGAGGAGTGTATGCTTTCAGATCTTGGTCCTATGGCATCATTATAGAAATATCCCTTCCCTCGGAAAAAAAAAAAAAAATCTTAGCTCCTGAGGACTTCCCTGATGGTCCAGTGGTTAAGACTTTGCCTTCCAAAAAAGAGGGTGCAGGTTTGATCCCTAGGCAGGGAGCTCAGATCCTACATGCCTTACGGCTGAAAAAACAAAACATTAAACAGAAGCAATGTTGTGACAAATTCAATTAAGACTTTTAAAAATGATCCACATCAAAAAACAAAAACAAAAAAATAAACTTAGCCCTTAAACCAGGGGTTCTTAGTGAGAGGGTGTTTATTTGTTTCTCCCAGGAGAATCTGGTAATATCTGGAGAAATTTGGGTTATTATAACTGGGTAGAAAGTGTTTCTGAAACATTGAAGTTAGAGGTTAGGGATACTTGTAAGCATCCTTCAATACACAGGAAAGCCCACACAAGAATCCCTCCCAAATGTCAATCTTATCAAGGTTGAAAAACCCTACTTTATACCAGAAATGCATGACCCAGAGCCTGTGCCCTCTAAACATTATTTTTGTGTTAAACACTGTTTACTTAGGCCCAGAAAATGCCCCTTAAAAAATAAAATGAGGCTTATGTCATCAAGAACTTTAATAACCAAATGATTAAGATCTTTGCATGTGCGCTCAGTTGCATCTGACTCTTTGCGACCCCATGGTCTGTAACCCACCAAGCTCTGCGGTCTGTGCAATTTCCCAGGCAGGAATACGGGAGTGGGTTGCCATTTCCTCCTCCAGAAAATCACCCAGGGATCGAATCTGTGTCTCTTACATTGACAGGTGGATTCTTAACCACCGAACCCCCCTGGGAAGCCCAATTAAGATCTTTGGTACCTTGATAATTCCCAAAGGACAAGAGCAATTCAATCACTATAAAGTCATTTCATGGAGGTCCATACTTTGGTCCACTGAAAATGACCACGAATGAAAGACAAATCTGAATGCTGTTGATCCAGCTTCAGGAAGGATAACAGCTCACTTGATTGTGGGAATGTGCACCTGAGCCTGCAAAACACAGTCTTGCATTTTAAAACTCGGCAATAAATACAAGAAATCCATTCGTTGAGATCCATCTTCATTACTGAAATGGAAATAGATTCACTGAGACATTATTGACTATCTCACGAGATAGCACATACATCTGCATCACATTTCCATAACATGACTGTGAGAAAATGCACTAATATTGGGCTTCTTTTACCAACGTTTGATAAATCATAGGCATTAAATACATGTTTGATGAATTAATGAAGTGTCCCATATATCTATTCCCAAATATGCCAGAATTTTGTTTTTGAATGTGAAGTCAGATATCGTGGTTTGGAGATTAAATCTTATAATTTTTAAATGATAGCAGTAATGTATTACGTGGCTTAATAAAAACTCTTCTGATAGTTGAAGATGAAGTGACCCATCAATATCAAGTCACGTGTGTTGCTAAGTTTGTACTTATTTTCCTCAGAGATCTATTACATCCCAGCATCATTAGTTGCAGAGAACAGCCACTGTACTTAATTTAATCAGGAAAGGACTTATTAAGAAATATTAGGAAGATCAAGAATGGTTCCAAGAGAGAGTAAACAAGATGAGGTTCTTGGTGAGGCTTCCAGTGACAACTTTCAGAGATACTCCTTTGAACCAGGATGGCAAAAGAAGTAAGAAGTGAAGTGAAGTTGCTCAGTCCTGTTTGACTCTTTGCAACCCCAAGGACTGTAACCCACCAGGCTCCTCCATCCATGGGATTTTCCAGGCAAGAATACTGAAGCAGGTTGCCAATTCCTTCTCCAGGAGATCTTCCCTATCCAGGGATTGAAGCCGGGTCTCCCGCACTATAGGCAGACGCTTTACCATCTGAGCCACCAAGAAAGTATGAACACGGACCAAACTGAGTTGGGGCAGACCACCGCACGTGTGAAGTCCTGAGACGGACAATGGGTTAGGAGGAGTCATCTTATTGGAGGAGTTGTGAGATGGGCGGGACTATTGGGATGGGAGGAGCCATCTCATTGGAGGGAACTTGGGCTAAGATATCGTATTGGAGGAGTCACAAGATAGGCAGGACCACAGGATGGGAAGAAGCATCTTATTAAAGGAGCCATGAGATGGGTGGGACTATGAGGACAGGAAGAACCTTCAAATAGGAGAGAACTGTTGCAGCTATGATACTTGGAAAGTCACCAGCACCGTTGACCCAAGAGACATGCTGCATGTTCACCGTGGTGTGTCCCACCTATCTATTCTAATGTAACTCCTGTGTCAAAATCTCACACAAGAGTGTCTAATCGGCAGTCTGTGTCACGTGCCTACACACTCAGGACAGTAAGGCTAGAAAAACAGAGCTCTTTATTGTTTTCCTATTTTAGGAAGCTGCTGCTGCTAAGTCGCTTCAGTCGTGTCCGACTCTGTGCGACCCCATAGACGGCAGCCTACGAGGCTCCCCCGTCCCTGGGATTCTCCAAGCAAGAACACTGGAGTGGGTTGTCATTTCCTTCTCCAATGCATGAAAGTGAAAAGTGAAAGTCAAGTCGCTCAGTCATGTCCGACTCCCAGCGACCCCATGGACTACAGCCTTCCAGGCTCCTCCATCCATGGGATTTTACAGGCAAGAGTACTCGAGTGGGGTGCCATTTAGGAAGCTAGATTCACAATAAAGGAGTCCATAAAAATGTACGATGAATGTGTATCCTATATATATCTATCTACAATATTTGGGTTTTTTTTTCTTATTGGATATACAAGGAGACTTTCTCAGCCTCTATTTCAGTAAGTGGAGTATGTGATTTAGTCCTAGTTAGTACAGTGTAAGTAAAATTCCTATATGGAAGAATTCCTAATAGCCTCCCATGGAATTATCCTACCACTCTCTTTCCTCATCCACTAGCCAAAGGCAAGGAAGGCAGCCAATGTCTTTGAGATTCTAGAGGATGGTGTACTTGCAAGGTGGCAGAAGGCTTGATCCCCAGATGACTACATGGAGCAGAGCCCCTCATACCCCAGCAGCTAATTAGAGTCTAAACATGCTTCCTTGGGTTGACTATGAATTTATCTGTTACTGCTGCTAGATTGCTTTAATTAATATAGAGTACAATGATTCAATCCAGTAATATACAATAAACCTGTAAAGAATTAGGATAAACCGTGACAGCAATGAAAAGACAATCTCCATTATCTCTCAGGTTTAATCACGAAAGTTTCATGAAGTCTGTGGGGTTCAGTCTTTGCCATAACACCCTGTAATGTTTATGATAGTGTTCTTACTGAAGTGGTGAGAATCCTCAGACACGCAGATTACAGACTGTGATACAACAAAACGTTAATCATTCTCAGTAACCAAACCTCTAAAAGCTTCATAAAATTTCCATTAAGAAAATGCTGTAAGCTCCTTTTTTTTTTCCATGCTCCACTACATATTATATTGTTTGCATATTTATAACCTTTTTGATTGAAAAATAATATTTTTCTTCATGAGTCATTTACTTTACTGTGTTAAAGTAAGAAATGAAACAAACGTCTAAGATGCCATTCAGCCTAATATGTCACCTGATATAAATATGCATCAAGGGTTTGTCTAGTAAGGGAAGTAGATGTGAATTCCAAAATGTGTCTCTCCTTCGGATTCAGAAAAAGCTGCTTGGGATAGTCTGACTATGGACATTTCCTTGTGATTGACATTTCTAGTTCAACTGTTCTATTGTTCTCCAGACACTAATCACTTACCACCTTTTATTCATTAAAGAAATGTCACAGGAAGTTGCAAAACTGTGAAATGTCACCATTGCAGATGATAATGACCTTTCCTGGAATATAAACCTCTGCCATAAAACCATTAAATCTGAATGTCTCTAAACTTTGACTCCTTGATCCATTTGTATTTGTGGTAAGGTCGATGCATGATGCGTGCATGCATGCTAAGTCACTTCAGTCATGTCCAACTCTGTGCATCCCTCTGGACTGTAGCCTGCCAGGCTCCTCTGTCTGTGGGATTCTCCAGGCAAGAATACTGGAGTGGGTTGCCATGCTCTCTTCCGGGGTATCTTCCCCACCCAGGGAGCGAACCCATGTCTCTTATGTCTCCTGCATTGGCAGGCAGGTTCTTTACCACTAGTGCCACTTGGGAAGCCCTGGCAAGCTGGAATTACAGTCTTTCTTCCTTTCTTCCTTTCTCTCTCTTTCTTTCTTTCCTCTCTCTCTCTCTCCCCCTCCCACACTCTTTCCTTCCTTCCTCCCTCTGTTTCTCTTGCTCACTTTCTTTCTGAAATACATTGATGCTAAGTAGTTTGATATTATTATTTCTAGGGATCTTATTTACCACAGATAAATATTTCATTGAAATGAAGGCTCTTCCTTTATCATAATGCCTCTTCTCTGATCATTGAATAGGGAGCCAAGACTTTCCATTTCCGTCAAAGTCCAAAAGTATTCATATAGAGCTAATGTATGTATAAATAGATAATAGACAGAGAGAGGCTAATAGACATTTCTATTTCCTAGGGTAACTAACAGACTCAGTACACTGAGATAGTAAAGATGACTCATTTCAACTACTTCATGATGTCCCATGTGTGTGGAATCTAAAATAGTCAGACTCATAGAAGGAGAGATTAACATCATGATACCAGGGGCTGGAAGGAAATGAAGTGATATTACTCAAAGGGTGTAAAATTTCAGTGATACACATTGAATAAATTACAGAGATCTCATGTACACCATGGTGACTATAGTTACCAATACTATATTGCATATTTGTGTGAAATCAATTATTTCCTGCCATAAGAAAAAAGTAAAAGTAAAAGTGAAGTCGCTCAGTCGCGTCCAACTCTTAGCGACCCCATGGACTGCAGCCTATACCAGGCTCTGCCGTCCATGGGATTTTCCAGACAAGAGTACTGGAGTGGGGTGCCATTGCCTTCTCATATTTGTGTGAAATCAATTATTTCCTGCCATATTTGTGGGCAAAAAAATGGCACAGTTCTTGGGGATTTCTGGCCTCCTAATGTGAATGAGGGCTCCCCAAAGGGAACACAATTCCTGCAATCCTGCAGATGCTGAAAACCCCCTATGGTGATTGCTGAGGAGCTAGGTGAGGGGATGCAAGAAGCAGCCAACAGCCACGCTTGCCACCCCTTACGGTGACAGGAAACAGGATTTGGCCCCGGACAGCTGAGGTGCACATGAAAGGAATGAATTCAGTAAACCCAGAAAGCCCAGAGGCTTGCATCTTCCCATTCATAGAATAACGCTAAGTTCTTTAGCTTGATATCTAGGTTTCCCTGTGGGTGAGCTAAGTCACTTGGTGTCTGACTCTTTGTGACCCTTTGACTGTAGCCTGGCAGGCTCCTCTGTCCATGGGACTCTCCAAGCAAAAATACTGGAGTGGGTTGCCATGACTCCTCCAGGGGATATTCCCAACCCAGGGATCGAACCTGCATCTCCTGAGGCTCCTGCATTGCAAGCAGATTCTTTATGGCTGAGTTTAGACTGCCAGTCCCCTTTGTGGCAAACGTGTATACAGCCTGACTCCCTCTCCTGTCTCCTCGAAGCAGTGTTCTCAGGGCTACTGAGATACTGCCTCCTGGGCTCAAAGTCCTTGACATTACTACCAAATAAGACAGCTGTCTATTTATAGGGCTTCCCTGGTGGCTCAATGGTAAAGAATCTGCCTGCCAATACAGGAGACACAGGTTCGATCCCTGGGTCAGGAAGATCCTCTGGAGAAGGGAATGGCAACCCACTCCAGTATTCTTGCCTGGAGATTTCCATGGACAGAGGAACCTGGTGGGCTATAATCTATGGGGTCACAAAGAGTCAGACATGACTGAGTGACTAACACTTTCACCTCCCTATATTAAGAATGATAATTAATGGAATAAAATAGCAAAGAATCAGACATGAATGAGCGTCTAACACACACACTATTTAAAGGCTGTGACTAATATTTTTTTAGTCGACACTTGAAATTTGCTAAGAGTGTAAATCTACAGTGTTCTCACCATGCACACATACACAGACCATGAGAGGTAATGGATATGTTAATCAGCATGATTGGTATGACTATATTACAATGTATACGTAAATATACTCCAAAACATCAAGCTGTACCTGAAATAGAAACAATTTTTAGTTGTCAGTTAAACCCCAGTAAAGCTGGAAAACCATGACAGTTTCCTTCTTCTCCAACAAAAGCATCCCATTTGTGAGAAGAGGATGTTTTTCCCCCCCCAGGGGAGAATAATTACTATTAGAAATACAAAAACTTATCTAAAAGAATCCCCCACCGTCCTTCACATGTCATAGTTATGCTTAACAAGGTGAAATGTATGTTACTTAACTGGATTTGTTAGTGGTGATTTGGCACATTAATTATTGTAAAATTGTATTTGTAGTCCACAGTGACTGAAATTGGATGTCAAGTTTGATAGCAGCTGCAAAATGAAATGCCATATCCTGGGAGGCACAATGTCCTCGAAGAGGTGCCTGAATGTCAGTGTGCCCACGTGGGCTGAGTTTTTCTACAAGTCTGGGGAAGCATGTTGTATGGTTGATGTCATTTACATACAAGCAGTGGGAAATTGGGTGGCACTATTGGTAAAGAATCTGCCTGCCGATGCAGGAGATGCAAGTGATTCGAGTTTAATCCCTGGGTTGGGAAGATTCCCTGGAGGAGGGCATAGTGACCCACTCCAGTATTCTTGCCTGGAGAATCCCATGAGCAGAGAAGCCTGTCAGACCACAGTCCATAGGGTTGCAGAGAGTTGGACACAACTGAAGCAACTGAGCATGCATGCAAGCAAAGAAACTGCATTTTCTCTGAGGAAGGTGCATTGAGGAGGCTGGTCGAGAAAGTAGTTAGTGGGTGATCATAAACAAAAATGTTCTGCTTAATCACAACCACTAAAGAGACCGCAATGACTTTGAAGGTAGAACTGCGTCTTTAAGACTCTAAAAGAAATCGGGCAAATCTTTTTTTTTTTAATTTGTTTATTTTTGGCTGTGCTGGATCTTTGTTTCTGCACACGTATTTTCTCTAGTTGCAGCCAGTGGGGGGTACTCTTCGCAGTGGTGCATGGGTTTCTTGTTGCTGTGGCTTCTCTTGCTGCCGAGCACAGGCTCTAGGACACAGGGGCTTCAGTAGTTTTGGTGCATGGGCTCAGTGGCCCCACGACATGTGGGATCTCCCCTGATCAGAGATGGAACCCATGTCCCCTGCACTGGGATGGACTCTTAATCACTGGACCACCAAGGAAATCCAAGTCAGGCAAACCTTCAGGCTCACTTGTGATGGTTGTCTTGATGAAAATATTGGTTCAAATCTCAACTCTACCACTTACTGGTTATGTGATCATGGGCAACTTAATCATTGCCCTGTGTGAAATGAGAATGAGTCTACTTCAGGGTGTTAACATGAGGATTATATTCATTCATATAATCTGCGAATATTTATTTGTAAACCACCATGTTCCAAACACTGTTTCAGTAAATCAGACACAGTTGTGAATAAGACAGAACACTTGTTCTTAGCACAAATGAATGACTGACAAGAGTATTTCAGGTAGCAAGAAGATAACTGAGGATTTCTTCAAACTGATGGTGATTTCTCTTGGGAAACTACCTAGAAATTGCTCAGTCTTAGAATATGTGGTATAATAAAAAATATATTTGGTCTTTGGGCCAGGTTCTGGCACAGAGTTTCTGAAGCCCTAGGAATTTGCTGAGTGATAGAATTATTTTTGTTATTCATAAGGAGCCCTTTTGAGCACACCTGAGACTATGCTAATGAGATGGCAGGTGGGACACCTGGTTAACCTCAGATCAGAGGTGATCACCAGAAAGACAAAGTGATTAGAGGGTTAGGGCTTTGGCCTCTGGGAAAGAGAAGGTTAGAGAGCTAAAGGTTTATCTCTATTAAAAACTCTTGAATAATGAGATTTGATAAACTTCCTGGTTGGTGAACGTGTAGTGGTACTGGGCAGGTGGTACACTGAGATAGGGCATAGAAGTATACTAGGAAGGGGGACCCCTTCCAGGGCCCAAGAGTGGGCTCTTGTCTAACATTCAGAAATGAATTGTCTGAGGAGACACATGTGCTGACAAAGCAAGAAACTTTACTGGGAAGAGGTGCCCAGGAGAAGAGCAGCAGGGTAAGGGAACCCAGGAGGACCGCTCTGCCATGTGGCTCACAGTCTCGGGGCTCTATGAGAATTGGGATTAATTTCCAGGTCGTCTCTGACCAATCACTCTGACTCAGGGTCTTCGCTGGTGGTGTGTACATTGCTCAACCAAGATGGATTCCAGCAAGGAGGATTCTGGGAGATTGGTAGGACCTATGGACTGGCATCTTCTCTCTCCTTTTGACCTTTCCCAAATTATTCCAGTGGAGGTAGCTTGTTAGTTCCGTGTTCTTACCAGGACCTCCTGTTGTAAGATAACTCATGCAAGTGGCTACTATGATACCTGGCCAGGTTAGGTGGCTTTTGTCAGTGGTTCCCCTAACAGAAGTTCCATGTTCATTTCCCTAAATCTTACCCTCTACATCTCTTCCATATGAATATTCTTGAGTGGTAGTCTTCTATAATAAATCAGTAAACATAAGGAAATATTCCCTGAGTTTTATTACCCATTGTAGAAATTCTCAAACCTGAGAAGGGCATCCTAAGATTTACATCGGTGGATCAGAAGTACAGATGACAACTTGGATTTGCAATGGAATCTGAAAGGCAGGGGACAGAGCAATCTTGTGAGACAGCCCTTGACCCTTGGAGTCTGATGCTGTCTCCAGGTAGGTAGGATCATAATTGAGTTAAACTGAAAGACATCCAGTTGGTGTCTGGAACATCAGATATTAATTGGTGGTATTGGAAACACTCCAGAGTATATGATTAACTTAAAAAGAAACTGCCAACTAATTTTTACCAGCGATGAAAAAGTTTCACTTGATCCATGTTTTCATTAACATTGGGCTTCCTTGCTGGATTTGTTGTCACACTTTTCAATTTCAGTTATTCTAGAAGATACGTCAGGATATCTTATTGTAGTTTTAATATAAATTCTCTTGATGATTAATGATGTTAAACACGTCTTTCTGGTTCTTTGTGGCCACTTGCATAACTTTCTTTATGAAAAATCTGTTCAAGTCTTTTGCTTATGTTTATATTAGCTCATCTTTTATTTTTGAATTGTGGGAGTATTTAAAAGAATCTGTACAAAATTTGTCAGAAAGATGTATTGCAAATATTTTCTCCCTGAGATTTACTTGTTGTTGTTCAGTCGCTCATTCATGTCTGACTCTTTGCAAGCCCATGGACTGTAGCACACTAAGCTTTCCTGTCCATCACCATCTAACTAATTGGTATAGTTACACCTTTAATCAGCAGAGTTTCAAAAAATTTAAGGTCAATTATTTTATTATTTTATTGTTAGCAATTTTCAGTCCTGATTTAGAAACCTTTGTTAAACCAAAAGTAACAAAGATTTTCTCTTCTGTTTTCTCTTAGAAACTATTCTTTAAACACTTGAGTTTATGATCTACCTCAAATGAAGTATTGGGTCCTTTCAGTTCCAACTTTCACAGTAAAAAGTAGAAAGGTGAAGATTACCTCTCTCCCTATATTTTCACATTATCTTTTGCAAAGAAAGCAAAGGGAAATGTATGGTGTAAAAAGTGACTTACACCATCTAATGAAACAAGAAGTCATAATCACATGGACAGCAAATTAAAAAGCATTGTTCACTTCACTTGTTTGCAAAGTGCTTTAATCCTATGGGTAATGCAAATATACAGAAAGGGTTTTATTTTATTTCAGCTTTTGCAGAACTTAAAGAGATAGCCTCACATTTTGAAAAAAATTAAATATGTATGCACATATATAACTATATACATTATCTAAAAACTTGACCTAATATAGCAATGACATTTTGAAGGTAACTCTTAGAACATGAAGATGGTCCAGTATTGTGAATTGTTTTATTATTGCAGTATTGAATGTGAATATGAACATATGAAAGGCAGTATTATTACTGATTTCTTGGGCCAGCAGGATAATTTCCCTAATGGACTATAATGCCCTTGGATCTTTATTTTCCATCTGGAAAATAACAGTGACCTGACCATCTTGAGTCAGAGGACCCTATAAGAATGCAGAAACCCAAGACATATTCTTTTGTGAACTTTCTCTTCTATTAAAAAATTCTAAACAGTAAATATATCAGCATAACTTAAATATACTTTATAAATTCATAGAGATCATTGGTGGGAACTCACAATTTAAACACAAGAAATCAGAAATGCAGTGTTTGCATTTGGCAAATAAACCAACAAAAAACCTTCCAAATAAAAGGTCTTCATTTTTTCCTGAATGACATTTTCAAAATTCCCCTTTTCCTGCTCTTTTGGAATCCACATTTATTTGTAAGCCTAGTGAGACCTGGAGAGAACCCACCAGCATCTGTGACTCTGTTTTCCTACAACCCAGGAGCAAAAGGACAGGATAAAGCTGTTAGTCAGTCAGTTCACTTCAGTCACACAATCGTATCAGACTCTTTGCAACCCCATGGACAGCAGCATGCCAGGCCTCCCTATCCAACACCAACTTCTGGATCTTGCTCAAATTTATGTCCATCAGGTCGGTGATGCCATCCAACCATCTCATCCTATGTCATCCCCTTCTCCTCCTGCCTTCAATTTTTCTCAGCATCACGGTCTTTTCTAATGAGCCAGTTCTTTGAACAAGGTGGCCAAAGTACTGGAACTTCAGCTTCATTATCAATCCTTCCAATGAATATTCAGGACTGATTCCTTAAGGGTTGACTGGTTTGATCTCCTTGCAGTCCAAGGGACTCTCAAGAGTCTTCTCCAACACCATGGTTCAAAAGCATCAATTCTTCGGTGCTCAGCTTTCTTTATGGTACAACTCTCACAACCATACATGACTACTGGAAAAACCATAGCTTTGATTAGATGGAACTTTATCAGCAAAATAATATCTCTGCTTTTTAATATGCTGACTAGGTTTGTCATAGCTTTTTCTTCCAAGGAGCAAGCGTCTTTTAATTTCATGGCTGCAGTCACCATCTGCAGTGATTTTGGAGCCCAAGAAAATAAAGTCTCTCACTGTTTCCATTGTTTACTTATCTATTTGCCATGAAGTGATGAGACCGGATTACTGTGATATTGAATGGTTTACCTTGGAAACGAACAGAGATCATTCTGTCGTTTTTGAGATTGCATCCAAGTACTGCATTACGGACTCTTTTGTTGACCATGATGGCCACTCCATTTCTTCTGAGGGATTCCTGTCCACAGTAGTAGATATAATGGTCATCTGAGTTAAATTCACCCATTCCAGTCCATTTGAGTTCGCTGATTCCTAGAATGTCGACATTCACTCTTGCCATCTCTTGTTTGACCACTCCAATTTGCCTTGATTCATGGACCTGACATTCCAGGTTCCTATGCAATATTGCTCTTTACAGCATCAGACCTTGCTTCTATCACCAGTCACATCCACAGCTGGGTATTCTTTTTGCTTTGGCTCCATCCCTTCATTCTTTTTGGAGTTATTTCTCCACTGATCTCCAGTAGCATATTGGGCACCTACTGACCTGGGGAGTTTCTCTTTCAGTATCCTATCATTTTGCCTTTTCATACTGTTCATGGGGTTCTCAAGGCAAGAATACTGAAGTGGTTTGCCATTCCCTTTTCCAGTGGACCACATTCTGTCAGATCTCTCCACCATGACCCACCCGTCTTGGGTTGCCCACAGGCATGGCTTAGTTTCACTGAGTTAGACAAGGCTGTGGTCCTAGTGTAATTAGATTGACTAGTTTCCTGTGAGAATGGTTTCAGTGTATCTGCCCTCTGATGCCCTCTTGCAACACCTACTGTCTTACTTGGGTTTCTCTTACCTTGGACATGGGGTATCTCTTCACGGCTGCTCCAGCAAAGTGCAGCCGCTGCTCCTTACCTTGGTCGAGGGGTATCTCCTCACCACCGCCCTTCCTGACCTTCAACGTGGGATAGCTCCTCTAGGCCCTCCTGTGCCCACGCAACCACCGCTCCTTGGACGTGGGGTTGGTCCTCCCGGCTGGTCCTCTCTCAAAAATGACATAATGATCTCTGTTCATTTCCAAGGCAAACCATTCAATATCACAGTAATCCAAGTCTATGCCCCAACCAGTAACACTGAAGAAGCTGAAGTTGAACAGTTCTATGAAGACCTACAAGACCTTTTAGAACTAACACCCAAAAAAGATGTCCTTTTCATTATAGGGGACTGGGATGCAAAAGTAGGAAGTCAAGAAACACCTGGAGTAACAGGCAAATTTGGCCTTGGAATACGGAATGAAGCAGGGCAAAGACTAATAGAGTTTTGCCAAGAAAATGCACTGGTCATAGCAAACACCCTCTTCCAACCACACAAGAGAAGACTCTACACATGGACATCACCAGATGGTCAACACTGAAATCAGATTGATTATGTTCTTTGCAGCCAAAGATGAAGAAGCTCTATACAGTCAATAAAAACAAGACCGGGAGCTGACTGTGGCTCAGATCATGAACTCCTTATTACCAAATTCAGACTTAAATTGAAGAAAGTAGGGAAAACCACTAGACCATTCAGGTATGACCTAAATCAAATCCCTTATGATTATACAGTGGAAGTGAGAAATAGATTTAAGGGCCTAGATCTGATAAATAGAGTGCCTGATGAACTATGGAATGAGGTTCATGACATTGTACAGGAGACAGGGATCAAGACCATCCCCATGGAAAAGAAATGCAAAAAAGTAAAATGGCTGCCTGCGGAGGGCTTACAAATTGCTGTGAAAAGAAGAGAAGTGAAAAGCGAAGGAGAAAAGGAAAGATATAAGCGTCTGAATGCAGAGTTCCAAAAAAATAGCAAGAAGAGATAAGAAAGCCTTCCTCAGCAATCAATGCAAAGAAATAGAGGAAAACAACAAAATGGGAAAGACTAGAGATCTCTTCAAGAAAATTAGAGATACCAAGGGAACATTTCATGCAAAGATGGGCTCGATAAAGGACAGAAATGGTATGGACCTAACAGAAGCAGAAGATATTAAGAAGAGATGGCAAGAATACACAGAAGAACTGTACAAAAAAGATCTTCACGACTCAGATAATCACAATGATGTGATCCCTGACCTAGAGCCAGACATCCTGGAATGTGAAGTGAAGTGGGCCTTAGAAAGCATCACTATGAACAAAGCTAGTGGAGGTGATGGAATTCCAGTTGAGCTATTTCAAATCCTGAAAGATGATGCTGTGAAAGTGCTACACTCAATATGCCAGCAAATTTGGAATGCTCAGCAGTGGCCACAGGACTGGAAACGGTCAGTTTTCATTCCAATCCCAAAGAAAGGCAATGCCAAAGAAAGCTCAAACTACCACACAATTGCACTCATCTCACACGCTAGTAAAGTAATGCTCAAAATTCTCCAAGCCAGCCTGCAGCAATACGTGAACCATGAACTTCCTGATGTTCAAGCTGGTTTTAGAAAAGGCAGAGGAACCAGAGATCCAATTGCCAACATCTGCTGGATCATGGAAAAAGCAAGAGAGTTCCAGAAAAGCATCTATTTCTGCTTTATTGACTATGCCAAAGCCTTTGACTGTGTGGATCACAATAAACTGGAAAATTCTGAAAGAGATGGGAATACCAGACTACCTGACCTGCCTTTTGAGAAATCTGTAGGCAGGTCAGGAAGCAACAGTTAGAACTGGACATGGAACAATAGACCAGTTCCAAATAGGAAAAGGAGTTCGTCAAGGCTATATATTTTCACCCTGCTTATTTAACTTATATGCAGAGTACATCATGAGAAACGCTGGACTGGAAGAAACACAAGCTGGAATCAAGATTGCCGGGAGAAATATCAATCACCTCAGACATGCAGATGACACCACCCTTATGGCAGAAAGTGAAGAGGAACTCAATAGCCTCTTGATGAAAGTGAAAGTGGAGAGTGAAAAAGTTGGCTTAAAGCTCAACATTCAGAAAATGAAGATCATGGCATCTGCTCCCATCACTTCATGGGAAATAGATGGGGAAACAGTGGAAACAGTGTCAGACTTTATTTTTCTGGGCTCCAAAATCACTGCAAATGGTGACTGCAGCCATGAAATTAAAAGACGCTTATTCCTTGGAAGCAAAGTTATGACCAACCTAGATAGCATATTCAAAAGCAGAGACATTACTTTGCCAACAAAGGTCCGTCTAGTCAAGGCTATGGTTTTTCCTGTGGTCATGTATGGATGTGAGAGTTGGACTGTGAAGAAGGCTGAGCGCCGAAGAATTGATGCTTTTGAACTATGGTGTTGAAGAAGACTCTTGAGAGTCCCTTGGACTGCAAGGAGATCCAACCAGTCCATTCTGAAGGAGATCAGCCCTGGGATTTCTTTGGAAGGAATGATGCTAAAGCTGAAACTCCAGTACTTTGGCCACCTCATGCGAAGAGTTGACTCATTGGAAAAGACTCTGAGGCTGGGAGGGATTGGTGCAGGAGGAGAAGGGGACGACGGAGAATAAGATGGCTGGATGGCGTCACTGACTCGATGGACATGAGTCTGGGTGAACTCCGGGAGTTGGTGATGGACAGGGAGGCCAGGCGTGCTGCGATTCATGGGGTTGCAAAGAGTTGGACACGACTAGGTGACTGAACTGAACTGAACTGATGAGACCGGATGCCAGGATCTTAGATTTTTGAATGCTGAGTTGTAGAACCCCTTGAACAGTATGAAAAGGCAAAAAAATATTCTTAAGAAACAATAATGTAAAGTGCTCAGGGTTTCCCTGGTGGCTCAGTGGTAAACAGTCTGCCTGCCAGTGCAGGAGACATGGGTTCAACCCCTGATCTGGGTAGACCCTACATGCTGTGAGGCACCTAAGCCCAGGTGCCACAACTATTGAGCCTGGGAGCCACAACAAGAGAAGCGACTGAAACGAGAAGCCTATGCAAACCACAACTAAAGAGTAGCTTCCACTCACTGCAACTGGAGAAAAGCCTGCACAGCAACAAAGACCCAACACAACCAAAAATAAATAAATAAAGTTTTTTAAATATAATTAAAGTGTTGAGAAAAAACTGAGGATGGAAGAGAGAATGGATTTGTAAATTTGGGAGAGCCATTTGGCTCCTTTCCTACCAGCTTTTTTATTTATTTTTATTTTTTAATATTTTATTAATTTATTTGGCTGTGCAGTTTAGTTGAGAAATATGGGAACCTTTTTTTGTGGCATATGGACTCCTAGTTGCAGCATGTGGAATCTAGTTCCATGAGGAGGGATTGAACCCGGGCTCCCTGCATTGGGAGTGTGGAGTCTTAGCCACTGCACCACCCGGGGAGTCCTTCTGCCAGCTTTTTAGAAGCATGAAAGCATGCAGCTTCACAGATTAGTGTTAGAGGCCACTTTTTTGTTGTCTGTCCATTATGATAGGATGTCTGTGAGGCTGGGGAAAGAGCAGAGCTTAGTAAACAGTGATAATGAAGACCTAGGAAGCTCTCCACGTTCTGGGTTGCCAGAGAATTCCTTTTCCATAACAACGACAAAAGAATGGCACTGGCCACACGGAAAAGGTGGTGCTGTGATGCTGACGGCCAGTGAAGCATGTGTGTGGATAGAAGGTAGTCCAAGAAAAATTTGCTAAATAACGTACCACTGTCGTTCAGCTGAAATGTCTGGAGAAATCTTTAGGGATCCGAGCAGAATCCCCAGCTGTCCTGAGTTTTTCTTCTATCTCCAGAGCTCTGTGGGTCTGAACCATCAGCACCTATTCACTCTTGGCCCCATACAGAGTACTCCTCCTACAAATAGACCAAATCAAACCATTAACTCAAAACAAAGAAGGAAAAGGGAGACACAGCCACATCTACCACCGCACCCGAGTCGTAGTGTAGTTTGGTCCCTGGGTTGGAAATTGAGGAACACTTGGCCTCTCTCTCCTGTCACCCAACATGTTGGGACACCTGGAAACATTTTTACCCAGACTGCTAGGAAAAATATGAAAGATCTTTTTTTAAAAGGTGATTTTTTTGTGTGTGTGCCTTCTTTTTATTTATTTCTGGCTGCACTGGGTCTTCGTTGATGTCCAAGGGCTCTAGTTGTGGGAAGCAGAGGCTACTCTCTGGCTGTGGTGCCCAGGCTTCTCACTGCGGTGGCTTCTCTTGTGGCTCGTGGGCTCAGTAGTTGCGGTACACAGGCTTAGTTGCTCCAAGGCATGTGGTATCTTCCCCAACCAGAGATCGAACCTGAGTCCCCTGCATTGGCAGGTGGATTCTTAACCACTGGACCACCAGGGAAGCCCTGTGCCTTCTTTTAAAATTTTGCATCTGCTATCTCAAGTCCTGAAACACAGGCGTTGAAGTCCCTGGAAGGAAAGAAATGCATGCCTAGAAAAGTAATTGTGCAATCATACAGAGATATGCTTTTCCTCATTTCAGGCAGCTGGAAAACTAGCAGCAAAAGCCCAGATTCATAATTTCTGTGAGTCTGGCTGAATAGGAGTCCCCTCCTGTGTCTCAAACCTAGAAAGGAGTTGTGAAGGTGAACCCCTTTCTGTTGCACTGACATCTGGAGGGGTGTTTAGTATTGGATGTGGACACCAGGGGGCTTCCACAGTCCCTCAGCTGTAAAGAATCCACTTGCAATGCAGGGGACGCAGAGATGCGGGTTCGGTCCTTGGGTTGGCAAGATCCCCTGGAGGAGGGTATGGCAAGCCACTCCAGTATTCTTGACTGGGAAATCCCGTGGACAGAGGAGCCTGGTGGGCTACAGTCCATGGGGTCGCAAAGAATCCCACACAACTGAGCTACTGAGCAGGTACGCACGTGGACCCCAACCCCCATGACAGCCAGGATGGTTCCTTTTTGTCTGAACTTCCAAGCCCCTCCACTGGGCCCCAAGCTTGTATGCACGTGAGGCATTGGGCATGAGAGGAGTTTGTAATATACTTTTGAATAGCTGCATATGAAAAGCTAAAATATATGTGAGTGCAAATCAATAGAATGTTGAAATGTTTATTTTCTTGTTAAAAAAAATGATGATTTACCCTGTGGTGAGAAGAAAAGTTTATCCTGGAAAATGAATTTAAAATAAATTTTTTTAAAATTATATTTCTATTTTTGGCTGTGCTGGGTCTTAATTGCTGCACAGGCTTTTCTCTAGTTGCAGTGCATGGGCTTCTCATTGCAGAGGCTTCTCTTGTTGCGGAACACAGGCTTCAGTGCCCATGGGCTTCGGTAGTTGCAGCTCACAGGCTTAGTTGCCCCGTGGCTTGTGGAATCTTTCTGAAACAGGGATCAAATGCATGTCCCCTGCACTGGCAGGTGGATTCTTAACCACTGGACCACCAGGGAACCCCATGAAGTCACTTTCTAATTCCATCTACCATTCTAACACAAGCCACATTCTTTCCAGATGAGAATCGCTGGTGTGGTGCAGTTTGTGCTGCTCTCTGTCAGTGAATGTCTTCCTTCCATCAGCTGAAATATGGCAGAGTGGGATGTCGAAAGTTTAAAACATGTAGTTTGGATAATATACAAATGTAACTATGCCAGGACATACACCTTTCAATGTTTCAATATGCTGCACACATGAAATTCCATATTTTGCTTTAACTTTTCCACCATTCATTTAACATAATGCTCTTCGGTACAGTGAATGACATGTGTTTCATTCTACAAGCTAATGTTCCCAAAGGAAAGGTCACTTAGTTTGAAAAACCTTTCGCCCTGTGTCAACACAGAGACTGAGAGGGGGACGTGGTGAAATTATTGAAGTGGCTGAAATGAAATTTAAAAAAATAACCTTACTGGTTCATAGTGCTTTGAGGGGTGTGTGTGTGTGTGTGTGTATGTACCTGCATGCACATGTGTGCTACAACTTACCCTGGAATCCCCAAATTCTGCACATAAAGTGGAGCGATATTTTTATAAAAGGTTTAAGTAAGAATTATGGTAAGAATCTACAAAGATTGGTTTTCAAATAAAGATTAAATTAAAAATATATATATATATATACTTAGTCTTATGATATGGTAGCTAGACAAAAAATACATCTTTCTGCCTGCATTGATGCTCCAAGTTTCTCACTCTGCCTGAATGTTAAAGAATTTATAACATAATATAAATACTCCAATAGAAAATAAAAATTTAAAAAATAAATGTTTAATGTAAAAAACATTTTAAGAATATATATATAATTTATATGTACTTAGATGTATAATTTATATAGTCTGTATTATCTGCCTTGTATACAATTTAAAATTGCTAAAGAAGAAATTTGAGTTGACCAATACACACCACTCACTTTTTCTGGCTTCTAATGCCATTTGTGTGTGTGTGATAATATAGAAAGGTCTCTATCTTCTACTAGTGACCCCCTGGTATCCTCTTAAGAGGAATTCTAGTGTCTACCTCAAGAGGCACTTGAGCCATTACATCCCTTGGAAAATTAAATACAAGAGATAAAGCAGTAAGTGAGAAATTAGACCATAAATGTCTAAATGTGGCACTGAATCATCAATGAATAAAATCCATAAATAATGAACATAACCAAAGCATTTGTTTTGATCAAATGTCCAAATTCATAAAGTTATAAGTGCATAAATGTTAATTCCTAAAATAGTCTTTAGATGTATATATAGAAATATAAAAATAAACTCCAGGACTTTCCAAACTTAAACAGTTCTGGACGTGTACTGGGCTGTCATTAATAATGATCTGTATCTCACCAATGTGAAGAACAAATACTACATTTTAATTAGCACATTAAAGGATTTATTATTTTATTTCATGTCACGCTACTGAATTTTCCTTTGACTTTTCTTAAACACAATTTTGAAAGGTTAGGCAGTGCATCCTAACTATTTTTAAGCACCACTAATTAGAACATTAATCAAGATAATATCACTTAAACCAACACATATTTTGAAAGCCAACACAGAGCTGGCTTGAGGTATTTGGAAAAAAGATACATTGTTATTTTGTCAGTGTCCCTGGTATTTTTTGAAAATGATTTGCTAAAAGTGTAAAGATGTGGGAGAGTTGTAGAATTGGCAATAATTATAGTAAGTAGACAGCCATTTGTTGCCTACTTAAAGTAGCTGAAATGGAATTTCTAAGTGTGAAAAACTGTCTGCTTTGGCAAAAGTGGAGACATAGAATAATTCTGTCATGGTCTAACTGTGAGACTGTCAATTGAACAGACAAACCTTCTGCAAAGTAAATTGCATATTGACCTGTGATGAGCATATAAAAAGCATAGAAGAGGAAACATAACCATGTCACCAAAAGCTGCTCTCACATGCAGGAAAACTGGATTAGAAGTGGGAGAGTCTCAAGAATGGCCAACTTCAGTTGCAAGTGATATGTGCTGACTTGCCTTTGAGACATTAGAGCTGAAGGATTAGCTATCCATTATCCAAGGTCTTGGGGTGTCTGGAAATTACACCTCTTTAGAAACTTGAAGATGATCTCAGGAAACCACTGTCATCTTTTAGCTGAGATTTGGCCTCTAAACCCTGATACTTAATTGAATCTCAGAGTCAAAGCTATGGTTTTTCCAGTAGTCAGGTATGGATGTGAAAGTTGGACTGTAAAGAAAGCTGAGCACTGAAGAACTGATGCTTTTGAACTGTTGTGTTGGAGAAGACTCATGAGAGTCCCTTGAACTGCGAGGAGACCCAACCAGTCCATCCTAAAGAAAATTAGTCCAGAATATTCACTGGAAGGACTGACGCTGAAGCTGAAACTCCAATACTTTGGCCACCTCATGCGAAGAACTGAAAGGTTGTTGTTGAATCACACGAAGACACCAAGACACCGGGATTCTTGGCCCCCAGAGGAGAAGAATTCAATCCGGGGCCAGAGACCAGGCTTGATCGCTCAGAACTTTTGTGTAATAAAGTTTTATTAAAGTATAAAGGAGATAGAGAAAGCTTCTGACACAGGCATCAGAAGGGGGCAGAAAGAGTACCCCCTTGCTAGTGTTAGCAATGAAGTTATATACTCTCCAATGAATCCAAAGAATGTAGAGGTTGTAAAGACCTCACCAGACATACTCCCATAATTTACATTTTAAGATAACAGAATTAGCCAGAAGGTTTAATCCAGAGACTGTCCTCAGGCAGGACACATTATTGTTATATAATTCTAAGGAATGTAGAGAAGGAAAAAAGTTTGTCCTTTCTTCCTCCTTGAGAATTCCAGACCCCTCTCTCCTTGGGGACCCCTAGACTTCTTATCAACCTGCCTAGGAAATGACTGTCTCAGAACTGACTCATTTGAAAAGACCCTGATGCTGGGAAAGATTTAAGGCAGGAGGAGAAGGGGATGACAGAGGATGAGATGGTTGGATGGCATCACCAACTCCATGGACATGCATTTGTGTAAACTACAGGAGTTGATGATGCACAGGGAGGCCTGGTGTGCTGTAGTCTATGGGGTCGCAAAGAGTCGGATATGACTGAGCAACTGAACTGAACTGACAGAGTTTTGGATACAGCAGAAAAGAATTGCTTTGCCAGGCAAAGGGGGCCACAGTGGACTAATGCCGTCAAAACTGTGAATCCTGACCAGCAGAGGGTAGTAAGGCATCTTAAAGTGTTCAAGGAGCAGGGCATGGTCAGCTCATGGACATTCTTCTGATTGGTTGGTGGTGAGGTAATCAGGAGTCAGCATCATCAGCCTTCTGGTTCCAACTGGTCTGGGGTCTATGGGCTTGCAGGCAGCAGACAGTTAACTTCTTCCACCTGGTGGAGGTTTGAATATCTGCAAAACAGCTCAAAGATATTGTTCTGTGTATCCCCTGAGGGGGAACAAGGACCCTGCCCCGAGACTGCATTATAGTTTCTTGACTGCTCCTCCCTTATCTCTGCATCCTCTCCCTTCTCTGATTAGCATCTATTTGAATTTGGAACTCAGGGGAGGTCTTAGAGGCTGAATAAAACCTATTTCCTGCAAACAAAAGACAGGGAACACAGAAAGGCTTTTATGTCCAGGAGCCCCACAGAATCCTGTGCCTCTCTTCTGTAGAGATTCAAGGATAGAGGTAAGTCAGCTTCCAGCCCTGCACCCAGGTCTGTGATAGGTACAGGTTTGCCCAGGAAAATCACTGCATCTCAGCCAGGGTGGAGCTGGAGATGGAGGGAGAACATCCAGAGTGAAGAAGGGAATCTCAAGTGTCTGAGCTGCTTTACAGCATCTTACAAACAAAAACTCCCAAAGCTGAAATTTAAGCATTTAAGAAAATCTACCATTATAATCCCATGGATGTTTTATTTTTAATCACAGCTTTATTATATCCACTTCCAACTTTGTAATTGATGTTTATACCAAAACATTTTCCTAATTGACTGCCAAAAGAACACATTTGCTGAACCAGTTTATTAAAGCATTTCATAATTGTTTGATTTCACCTGCCAATTAAAGGATTTCTAAAAAGAACAGCGTACTTCATTTTTGGTCTTTGATTCAAACTATAATAACTGTGTCTTCTTTACAAAAGACTTTGGATTGTTTTACCAACAGTAATTTAAAAACTCAAAAATAATGCACATCTTGGCACAGGGTATTCAAAGTACATGAATCATTACATTAAAAAACGAATATGTATGCTCACAAAATGATACAAGTATAATAAATCCATTTAAGGATGGTGTTTAGACATTGCGTTCTGCTTCTGTTTGACTTAGCTATTTATAAAACAATAATGGGCAAGCCCTAATGACTTAAAAAAAATTTTTTATTGGAGTATAGTTGCTTTCCAATGTTGTGTTCGTTTCTACTGTAGAGCAAAGTGAATCACTTATAAACATATATCCACTCTTTTTAAGATTTTATTCTCATATAGATCACTGCTGCTGCTGCTGCTGCTAAATCGCTTCAGTCATGTCCGACTCTGCGACCCCATAGACGGCAGCCCACCAGGCTCCCCTGTCCCTGGGATTCTCAAGGCAAGAACACTGGAGTGGGTTGCCATTTCCTTCTCCAATGGATGAAAGTGAAAAGTGAAAGTGAAGTCACTCAGTCGTGTCCGACCCTCAGCGACCCCATGGACTGCAGCGTTTCAGGCGCCTCTGTCCATGGGATTTTCTAGGCAAGAGTACTGGAGTAGGGTGCCATTCCCTTCTCCGCATATAGATCACTGCTGCTGCTGCTAAGTCGCTTCAGTCGTGTCCGACTCTGTGCGACCCCATAGACAGCAGCCCACCAGGCTCCCCCGTCCCTGGGATTCTCCAGGCAAGAACACTGTAGTGGGTTGCCATTTCCTTCTCCAAAGCATGAAAGAGAAAAGTGAAAGTGAAGTCGCTCAGTCTGGTCCGACTCTTAGCGACCTCACGGACTGCAGCCTACCAGGCTCCTCCGTCCATGGGATTTTCCAGGCAAGAGCACTGGAGTGGGGTGCCATTGCCTTCTCCAGTATAGATCACTACAGAGTATTACAGAGTATTAAATAGAATTCCCTGTGCTACACAGTAGGGTCTCATTAGTTACCTGTTTTATACATAGTAGTGTATATATGTCAATCCCCTGATGACATGCTTGAGTACCCCAGGAAAATCACAGTGGAGAAGGGAATCTTAATCACATAAAGACTCCAGTCCTTTCAATTAAGCATCTATTCAAAAATTAATTTTGGAGACAAAATATATCACCACTAAACTAGCTTTGGGTAAAACAGATGTTACGTGTCTGTCTGTGTGCTCAGTCACTCAATTGTGCTGACTCTTTGTGACCCCATGGGCTGTAGCCCACTAGGCTCTTTCGTCCATGTTATTCTCCAGGCAAGAAGACTAGAGTGGGTAGCCATTCCCTTCTTCAGGGGATCTTCCTGACCCAGGGATGGAACTGGCATCTGCTGCATTGCAGGAGGATTCTTTACAGTCTCAGCCATCAGGGAAGCCCATGAGACACACACTTAAGCTTCTTCACACCAAATTGGTCCTTTCTTTAAAAAAAAAAAATTATTTATTTATCTGGCTGTGCCATTAGTTGCAGCATGTGGGATCTAGTTCCTTAATTGAACCTGGGCATCCTGCATTGGGAGCATGGAGTCTTAGCCACTGGACCACCAGGGAAGTCCCAGATTTGATCCTTTCAATACTTGCTTTTAAGTTGTTAGTCAGGACCCAATTATCCTTTAGTCTGCTCTTTTTCTGCATTTTCCCATAATTTGAGGTTGTTTCCTCCACTTACGCACTGATAAAAAGTTTGAAGAGGACCCTCTGTGGATTCTTAGGGGTGTCTCTTCTCCTGTACTTCTCTTCCCCTGTGAACTCCAGCTGTTTCAGCCTCCTAAAACCTCTATCTCTATCTCTTCAGCTCTGGAAAGTACCAGGATCTGCTTGGGTTCCTCTCTCTGTGTTGACACAGTGAGATGGCAGGGCCATTACAGGACTTAATTAGTTTGCTTCTGTCGGGGGAGTTTGTAATTTCCTCTGTTCTGTCTCATTGCAGCAAAAATTTGAAGCGACAGACGGACTAATGTTACAGCCCTCAGACAGACCAGTGTTACAGCTCTTGGATGGGCCAATGTTACAGCTCCGTGTTACAGCTCAGTTTTATTTAGAAAGTAAGGAAAAATACATCCTCGAGGCATGAGAGCATGCTGATCCAAAAGACACAAAAAGAAGAGAGGCTCCCAGTCCAAATTTGGCTATTTTTACATGTTTTTTTATCCTCCCCCTAGACCTGCCCTATGTAAATTGGGCTAGCCAGGAGTGCTGTTTGTTTCACTCTGGTCCTCAGATCTTTCTTTGTTCTATTTTCGAGGGCTTTTCCCTTCCTTGTCTTTTAGCCACTGCCATTCTGGACTCCTTCTTCCTATTCTAACTACCGAACACTTTCCTGTATCAGAGATCAAAACCCTGAGTTGCCTTGTCCCCAGTGTCTGAAAACTATTATTTCCTGTATTTTTTCCATGTTCTTCATTGCTTCAAGTAGGGGGTCTAATCTGGTTCCTGTTATTACATCTTGGATAGAAATGGATGTATCCCATTGCTCTTACAGTTATAGCATTTTGTGCCTGAATTTGGACATTAAAACTCCATCAACACTTGTAGTTTAGGAAAGGATCCAAGTACTTCTTACTCATCAAATGATATCCCCCAGAGGGATTAAGGGGCTTCCTAAGTGATGCTAGTGGTAAAGAACCCAACTGTCAATGCAGGAGACATAAAAGACTCAGGTTTGCTCCCTGAGTGGGGAAGATACCCTGGAGGAGGGCATGGCAACCCACTCCAGTATTCTTGCCTGGAAAATCCCATGGACAGAGGAGCCTGGTGGGCTACGGTGCATAAGATTGCAAAGAGTTGGACATGACTGAAGTGACTCAGCACACATGCACACGTGTAACAGAATTAAGGTTCATTTTCCTGGTTAAAACCAAGCGTATGGTACCATGCAGCTTCTTGCATCACTCATTAAACCTGTTTATATACACACTTTTAATTATGTGCTATTTGCACATGTGCTGAAACCACAATCTTAGGGAAAAGAAAGATCCTCAAGCTTCATGTTTTCCACGCTTCTACTGAAGAGAGGCTTTTAAGGAAGCAAGTCAAAAATACTTGGCAGTCAAAATATAGTAATGCTGACTGCAGCCAAGAGAAGTTGGACATCCAAATATTTCTCCCTGAGCACCCCAAGAATTATTCTGTCATAGTACCCAGTCTTTCATTGCATAGTATTTCCAAATTTGCGATTATAAACCAGTACTCAGTGCCAGTGATTATATCTATGAACACTCAACCCCATAGCTTTTAATACCAGCATTGTGGTAATCCCTCAGATGCCATCTTCTCCCATTATCTGGGCATGTATCCTGGGTAAGACAGAGCCCAGGGCATCCACTCACAGATTTGAATTTGAGCACATAACTCACATCTAAAGAGTCACAGAACAGTAAATCCCCTACCTATGAACCTTCAAGTTGTGGACTTTCAGAGACTTGAACCCGTGCTTCATCAATGTCAGGTGTGAGTGAAGTTGCAGCTTGCCCTCCATCTCCTTGCTGATGATCCTTCAGCTCTACCATCTCCCACCTCCTCTCCATCCTCAAGTCAATAACTCTTCTTGCCTGCTCGCTCGATGTCAGTCCCTGTATACCAGCTGCTGTACTATATAGTACTGTACTTTTCAAGATTCTGTACTGTAAGATTAGAAATGTTTCCTTTATTTTTTGCATTTGTTTGTTTTTTATGTATTATTTGTGTGAAGAGCATTATAAACTTATTACAATGCAGTACCATATAGCCAATTGTGTTAGTTGGGTATGTAGGCTAATTTTGCTGGACTTAGGAACAAATTGGACTTACAAACGGTGCTCTTGGAATGAGACTCGTTCTTATGTAAGGGACTTACTGCATTCTGTTCCCTGATTGGTGGGTTCAGATATGATCATGTGACCCAACTTGGATTAATGAGATTAAATCCTACAATTTTTGCTGGAACTGCTTTGGAGAAAAACAAATAAGCAATTATCTTTCCCTGAGGTTTTCTAAGCTATAAGGACACAGATTGGGGGATGCTAGGAACCTTTCAAGGTAAAGGCGTGCCTGAATTCCAGATGAAAGAAATCATATTCAAGGGAGTGGAGAGAGTCATATTCTTGAATAATGTCTGGGATGCTGGATGAAGCTGTGCCTGAAGCAGGTTATCTCTGGAATGACAGCCCTGTGAGCTGTCTTGTATAAGTCAGTCTGAATTAAATTTTCTGTCACTTGCAAACAAATAGCATCCAGACTAATGAAAGTTACGAGAAAGCATCATGCTAAGTATCAGGAAACAGAAAAATATACATACTGATTTTTTTTTCCAAATCAAAGTTTATATCCAAGAGAAACTATATTAACGATTATGAACTAAGATTCATGTTCCTGACTGATTTATGGGGCATTTGATAGAAAGCTCAGATGGTTCTTGCCTCAATGGTTCAGTTCAGTTCAGTTCAGTTCAGTCGCTTAGTCGTGTCCGACTCTTTGTGACCCCATGAATCGCAGCATGCCAGGCCTCCCTGTCCATCACCAACTCCCAGAGTTCACTCAGACTCACGTCCATTGATTCAGTGATGCCAGCCAGCCATCTCATCCTCTGTTGTCCCCTTCTCCTCCTACCCCCAATCCCTCCCAGCATCAGAGTCTTTTCCAATGAGTCAACTCTTCACATGAGGTGGCCAAAGTACTGGAGTTTCAGCTTTAGCATCATTCCTTCCAAAGAAATCCCAGGGCTGATCTCCTTCAGAATGGACTGGTTGGATCTCCTTGCAGTCCAAGGGACTCTCAAGAGTCTTCTCCAACATCACAGTTCAAAAGCATCAATTCTTCAGCACTCAGCCTTCTTCACAGTCCAACTCTCACATCCATACATGACCACAGGAAAAACCATAGCCTTGACTAGACGGACCTTTGTTGGCAAAGTAATGTCTCTGCTTTTCAATATGCCTACTAGGTTGGTCATAACTTTCCTTCCAAGGAATAAGCGTCTTTTAATTTCATGGCTGCAGTCACCATCTGCAGTGATTTTGGAGCCCAGAAAAATAAAGTCTGACACTGTTTCCACTGTTTCTTCATCTATTTCCCATGAAGTGATGGGACCGGATGCCATGATCTTAGTTTTCTGAATGTTGAGCTTTAAGCCAACTTTTCCACTCTCCACTTTCACTTTCATCAAGGGGCTTTTTAGTTCCTCTTCACTTTCTGCCATAAGGGTAGTGTCATCTGCATATCTGAGGGAATAATTATCTCATGGTCAGTGTTTCTTTATCTGTACTAGGAATTATAATATTCAGTGACCTAAAAACTCAGGGCAATCTTGAGTGCTTCAATTTTGCTTTCAAAAGGTATATCCCAGGTAATTCTGCTTGTGTGTTATCATGAAAGGAAATAACTTTTAACTTCACTGTTTCTACCAATACTGCTCTTCTCTCAAATGCTGTTAATTACACACATTTCCCTGAAAAAAAAATCACACCTGGGATTCAGAGGTCAAAAAGAACTGCTGGTTGGAGAAACCTGTTTTATTATAGTCTCTCAGTGCTGTACAGTGGGAGGTGATTAAACAATATTTAATAATAGGAATATTAACTCTACTAAACTCTTGGGGAAAAGGAAAATGAATATATTTATAGTTACATGAGGGCAGGTCACCAAATGCCAACTCAGCAATTCCTTGTCCATTAATTCTGCTTTCAATATAAATGAGGTGCTTTTCTAAGGTGAGGCTGGAGGTTCACAGGTATGAATGCCTCTAAATTTCATTCAGCAATGGAGGGGCAGACAAGCAAATATAGATATCTGATCTAAGCTTATCTGGTTACCAGACAGGAAGAAAAAAATCCACGCCCTCACTGAATACTTCAATTTAAGGAGTTGGTTTGTGCCTTGAGAAGGCAACTGGACTGTGACCGAAGAAAAGAAATGAAGATACCATGTCAAGTAATTTAGACTGTATGATGTTCCAGAATCTCACAGACTCCCTCAGTGAATACCATCTCTATTTTCATTTGTCATGATGGAAATTGGAAATGTATTTCAACAGTGCTGCTAAAAGTGTTGTATTATAAACCCCACAGAGAGGAAGAAGGCAGGTGATATTATTTCAGGAAAACAGACAGGGTCCACATTCAGATGAGTGTAGTCAGGTCAGAGAAGCACTGTCCCCCAATCTCCTCTGATTTCCTTCAGCTTCAACAACTTGCTCACCATGGAACCAGTTTGAAAAGTGAAGTTTGGAATCCAGATCCCAAATCAATCAATCAGAGCCTGGAACTATTTTGGCCTTTTCTGATTGTTTCAAGATAAGCACCTGGCTCCATTTATCCAATCAAAATGGGGAATGGGATTCTCATTCTAACAGGAAAGAACAAGTCTGATCCATATTGGATGGATTCCTTCAGCTGTAACCCTTGTGTTCTGTGGCCTGTGCTGAGTCATGCTGGTTCTGCACATTTTGTAAGAGAATGTTGCCTGAAACCTGAAATATACAAAAAAGCCCATTCTCAAGGCTCTGACTCCCAGGCTTGACTGTCAAAGGTATAGCATTTCCCATTCATACAGAGAGAAAAAGTTGCAGAACAGAGAATAACAACTGTCTTGTTGAAAATGTGGGGGAACATTATGACCAGATAGGCAGATAGCTGCAAAAACAAAGGATTATTTATTACATCTTCTCTGAGTCTGGCTGGCACCAAGAAGTTTGCAAGAACCAGGCACACTCCTTCCCCTTTTAATATAAGAGAAGCCTGAATTCTAACTCAGGGAAGATGGTTCTTTGGGACATTAGTATGACGTCTTCTCTGTGTCTCCTGGTTCCAAATTAAGTCCCATTATTCCTTTCCCTGACACCTCATCTCTTGATATACTGGCCTGTCATGCAGTGAGCAGTACCAGCTTGGACTTGGTAACACCATCATTTGCCATCCAAGCCTTCCTGCCCAAGGAATAGACCTTGAACAGACACTGCATCCTCCCTACATGCCCCGCCAGAGATCCCACTGTTTTTTTATGATAGAATGCTGAAGATAGACCTTGCTGCCCAAGGCCATAGAGTCAGAGAGTGGCAGGGCTGGAATTCACTCTCAGAGATTCTGATTGGCTCCAAAGTGCTGTCGATTGTTTCAAATACCAGCAGAACCAAATATGTCAGCCTCTGATCCAATTTGCCAGCAAACACAGGGAAACAGCCTTAACAAGTACTGGCACCAATTCAGTCACTGCCTAATTTAAAATAGAATCTTCATTTAGAAAGTCAGTTTCATTTAGAAGCAAGAGCACTTCTCTTGGTTTGCTGTGAGTCCATACCACTGGAGCTGCATGCACAAACAGCTACCACCCATTCCCTGACCTAGTTACATCGTCACACCTCCCACCTTCTGCAAAGACCATGCCTTCAGTTGCACATGTCACACTTGTCTAAACACCTTCCCATCTATGGATCCCACAACAACAACCCTGGGAGGCAGGTAGGAAAAGTGCTATTGTAATTTACTAGGCGACAACATTGAGGATCAGAGAGGTTGCTTGGTTTACTCAGAGTCACACAGCGGGTTCAGTGCAATTTTGCCAAGACAAGAGCATCCTTATATGCACCCCTCTGCAACCATCTGGGACTCTTTATCCCATCACTTTCTTCTATCACTTGTTTATCTTTGGCAAGTCCTCTCCCACCATACCCACTGTGAGCAGGACTTCTGTGTTAGCATCTAAAACATGGAATTCAGAGCCCTGAGGTCAAATCTGTCTTCCTGTTTCCTGTGACCCAGGAAATGAGTTTATGTAGCACCTCACTCTTCGAAGACAGGCTTATCCAGGGCTGGTCTTGTTGATCACAACAGAGATCAATTGTGCTCTGCGGTCTCAACCAGGGGTAAACTGATAGGAGCTGAAAACATCACAGATTTTAATAAGAACAGAAGATGTTTTATTCAGGGTTGAAATACGTGCTCACTAAATATTTTCACTTCTACCCCTGTGAATTAGTCCTAGCATCAATACTATAGTCCTAGGCAGGTGACACTCTATGAACACACCTTGATACCACTATTTGTTCTACTGGACATGTCGAAGGGTGAAGGGACTTTTAGCTCTCCATAAGGCTGCTTCCCACATGTTCCTTTTGCCTAGAGTAAACCTGAGTTCATGACCACAACCCACAAAGCTCTCTCTCATCTACTCCCTGCCCACTGCACTGCCTACACTCGCGCCTTCCCTCCCTCTGCTATATCCGTGTTGATTTTCTATGGTCCTCATGTATTGGGAGTATATATGAGCAGCTTATTTGCCTTGGCTGTTTCCACTCTCTGCAAAATTCTCTCTCAGGTTATGGCATGACTGTCTTCTTTATTTTTAGTTTTGATTCAAAGGTCACCTGCCACAGAAGTTGTAACTGACCACTCACCTGACTTCTCTTAGAAAACTGTCATTTGCAAGACATGACTCTTTTTTTTTTTCCTTCAGCATATTTATCAGTATCAGATGTCTTCACTAGTCTCAGATTTTAGGCACTAGTTTCCACTAATGATCTAATTCTCTTTCAAAGTACAACAAAAAACTACCCAACTACCTCAGCAGCAAACCTTTTAAATGAAAGAAATAAACTAAAAAATAAAAGGAAAAAACTCTTAATACAAAATGCACAGTGCATGGTTTGTAAGACTCATGTGATAAATGTGTGTTCATTAAAGAAACTCTTACTTTTTCTAATAAAAATACTGCTGGTCTCCTATATTTCTTATCAGCTTTTCATGCTTTAAATGCACATTTCTTTGCCCCCTTTTTCCTTCATTTAGATGAAACACTAAATGCTTCAAACTCTAAGAGCTGAGTGCATAAGAACTGTCTATTGCTATTATTTAAGGATCTAAGGCTGAGTCTGTTTCAAAGGAAACAGTTCTTCTGTAATGGAAATCAATGAACCCTAATTTGGAATTATAAAGTATAAGTTTTTCATAGCAAGTCAATGAAAACTGAATCTGCTAAGGGTCTAAGATTTTAGTTGTTTTTAAGCCATCAATTTTACAAAAAAATTAGATTGCAATATGAAGCAACGTTGAAGTTACTGAATAAAATTTGGATCCACTTGCCTGCACACACTAAAGCCAATTTCCTGATGCGTTGTGGTGAATGGAAGGGAAGTAGGTATTTATTGCAGGCGCCAAATAAGGAGTTCAGTCAGCTGAATTCCCCAGTGGGTTTCAGGAAAGCTTTTTTTTTTTTAACTGTAAACGAGGGAAACCCAGATTTGATCCCTTGGTCAGTAAGATCCCTGGAGAAGAGAATAGCTACCCACTCTAGTATTCTTGCCTGGAGAATTCCATGGACAAAGGAGTTTGATGAGCTACATACAGTCCATGGGGATGCAAAGAGTCAGACATGCCTGAGCAACTAACACTTCCACATTTCATGCAAGCATGCAGCATCTTAGTTCCCTGATCAGGGACTAAACCCATCACCCCTGCATTGAAAGTGCAGAGTCCTAACCACTGGAACACAAGGGAAGTCCCAGGAAAGCATTTTTAAAAGCCATGTGAGGGAGGTGGAGTCCCAGGGTATGTGATCAGTGCACAATTCTCTGATGGAGTGATGATGAGATAATAGGAGTTAACATTATCAATCTTTAGGCACCAGTAGGTCTGTGGGCTGCTCCCCATTCTGTGGATTCTTAACTTCTAATTGATAGAACTCTGCTCTGTGTGACAGCATTTGCTAACTGGTGAAAACTGCTAAACTTGGTAGAAATTCAGTTTCTTACAGAGGAAGTGAAAACTATGAGGTTAAGGAATATGCCCCCAAACATACACCAGTTCAGCCAAGGAGAGAAACATAAAATGTGTTTCCCAGGACAGAGCTTAATGTCCTCCATCCCGTCGGCCTTTCTCAACATCCTTTAGATGACGGTGATGAGTGATCAACGTCTATGGAAGATTCTGAAGCTTTGTACTATTTTCCCCCGGAGCACGAAGAATATGAATGAAGAAGGGGATTGCTACCATCCTTTTGCAACTTCTCTCTTCAATGGGGCAGAAAACCCTAACCCTCCCGCCTAAATGCTGCACATAAGTAATGTGACAAATAAATCCTTAACACGCACAGCCACCAGGGTGTGAAAGGAAGACCAGTCTCCGTTCAGATGGGCACACAACTACAAACTTCCTTGCCTCTGATGTCATAGAGACAGAAAGACAGGCACACAGAGACACATTCGTCTTCATTAATAAAGGAGATTAACCTTAACATTTCTTGGCAGCTGTTCCAACAGACTGCTTGTTATCACAGCAAGCATGTTTTTAAAGACCCACAATGGTACACAATATGTCACAACAGCTGCCAAAGTCTCTCTTATGCGATGACTTTCTGTGCATGGCTCACAAAGGTTTCTCCTTAGACTCTTCCCTTGGGCTCTTTATTTTCTGTTGGTTGAAGGCAACTTTAAAGGGGATGCCCTGAACGTAAACATGACTGACCACTGGTGCTTTATTTCTAGAGACCAGTCCGGAATGCACAGGTGCTTGACTGTCATGCCAACTCAGGTCACAGAGGGACCTGAGTTAGTGGTCAAGGTCTCCCCTTGAGAAATGAACTTGTAATCAGGAAAAACAAATCTGGCTCCATATTGGATCTATTTCTTTTACTTTAACCTTTGTATTGTATTGCTTTTGCTGCAAGTTAGGAGAGTCGGACACGACTGAGCGACTTCACTTTCACGCATTGGAGAAGGAAATGGCAGCCCACTCCAGTGTTCTTGCCTGGAGAATCCCAGGGATCGGGGAGCCTGGTGGGCTGCCATCTATGGGGTCACACAGATCAGACACGACTGAAGTGACTTAGCAGCAGCAGCAGCAGGAATGTTGCCTATAGCCTGAAATACACAGGATAGCCCAATCTTAAGGCTCTGACCTTTAAAGGCATAGCCCTTTTCCATTCACATAGAGATAAAAAGTTGCAGAACAGAGAATAACATTGCTCTTTGTTGGAGGTTTACAAAAACATCTATCTTATTTTCTTAAATAGAAAATATTAATTTTCTTATTTCTTAATTTTATTTTATCTTGGAATATAGTTGATTTCTTACTATTCATGGGGTTCTCAAGGCAAGAGTACTGAAGTGGTTTGCCACTCCCTTCTACAGTGGACTGCATTCTGTCAGACCACTCCACCATGACCCATCCATCTTGGGTGGCCCCACACAGCATGGCTTAGTTTCATTGAGTTAGACAAGGCTGTGGTCCATGTGATCAGATTGGCTAGTTGTCTGTGATTGTGGTTTCAGTCTGTCTGCCCTCTGATGCCTTCTCTCAGCGCCTGCTGTCTTACTTGGGTTTCTCTTACCTTGGACGTGGGGTATCTCTTCACGACTGCTCCAGCAAAGTGCAGCCACTGCTCCTTACCTTGGACATGGGGTAACTCAGCTGCCACTCCTGACCTTGGGCGTGGGGTAACTCCTCTGGTTTTGGAAAAGGCAGAGGAACCAGAGATCAAATTGCCAACACCTGCTGGATCATTGAAAAAGCAAGAAAGTTCCAGAAAAACATCAATTTCTGCTTTATTGACTATGCCAAAGCCTTTGACTGTGTGGATCACAATAAACTATGGAAAATTTTGAGAGATGGGAATACCAGACTGCCTGACCTGCCTCTTGAGAAATCTGTATGCAGGTCAGGAAGCAACAGTTAGAACTGGACATGGAAAAATAGACTGGTTTCAAATAGGAAAAGGAGTACATCAAGGCTGTATATTGTCACCCTGCTTATTTAGCTTATATGCAAAGTACATCATGAGAAACGCTGGACTGGAAGAAACACAAGCTGGAATCAAGATTGCCGGGAGAAATATCAATAACCTCAGATATGCAGATGACACCACCATTATGGCAAAAAGTGAAGAAGAACTAAAGAGCATCTTGATGAAAGTGAAAGAGGAGAGTGAAAAAGTTGGCTTAAAACTCAACATTCAGAAAACTAAGATCATGGCATCTGGTCCCATCACTTCATGGCAAATAGATGGGGAAACAGTGGGAAAAGTGGCTGACTTTATTTTCTGGGGCTCCAAAATCACTGCAGATGGTGATTGCAGCCATGAAATTAAAAGACGCTTACTCCTTGGAAGAAAAGTTATGACCAACCTAGATAGCATATTGAAAAGCAGAGACATTACTTTGTCAACAAAGGTCTGTCTAGTCAAGGCTATGGTTTTTCTAGTAGTCATGTATGGATGTGAGAGTTGGACTGTGAAGAAAGCTGAGCACCGAAGAATTGATGCTTTTGAACTGTGGTGTTGGAGAAGACTCTTGAGAGTCCCTTGGACTGCAAGGAGATCCAATCAGACCATCCTAAAGGAGATCAGTCCTGGGTGTTCATATGACTCCAATACTTTGGCCACCTGATGCGAAGATCTGACTCATTGCAAAAGACCCTGATACTGGGAAAGATTGAGGGCAGGAAGAGAAGGGGACAACAGAGGATGAGATGATTGGATGGCATCACTGACTCAATGGACATGAGTTTGGGTAAACTCCAGGAATTGGTGATGGACAGGGAGGCCTGGCGTGCTGTGGTTCATGGGGTCACAAAGAGTCGGACACCACTGAGGGAATGAACTAGTAGTTGATTTACAATGTTGTGTTAGTTTCAGGTGTATAGCAAAGTGATTCAGTTACATATATACATATATCCATTCTTTTTCAGATTCTTTTCTGATACAGGAATTTAAAGAGTATTGAGTAGAGTCCCCTTGCTATATAGTAGGTCTCTGTTTATCTATTTTATATATGCTATGCTATGCTAAGTCACTTCAGTCGTGTCCGACTCTGTGTGACCCCACAGACGGCAGCCCACCAGGATCCCCCGTCCCTGGGATTCTCCAGGCAAGAACACTGGAGTGGATTGCCATTTCCTTCTCCAATGCATGAAAGTGAAAAGTGAAAGGGAAGTTGCTCAGTCATGTCCGACTCTTTGTGACCCCATAGACTGCAGCCTACCAGGCTCCTCCATCCATGGGATTTTCCAGGCAAGAGTACTGGAGTGGGGTGCCATTGCCTTCTCTGATTTTATATATAATAAGGTGTATATGTTAATCCCAAACTTCTAATTTATCCAGGAACATCTATCTTGACCTGACCTACACGGACAATGGCAAGAGCAAAAGATTCTTGCATCAAGAAATTTGCAACAACCAACCACACCCCCTCCCATTAAGCATAAAAGAAGCCTGTCCCATAACCTACTGGAGCTGAATTTGAAACCATCTGAACGAAAGGGAAACAGATGTTCCCCTAGAAGCTTCAGAAACATGACTCTGCTGACACCATGGTTTCAGCATGGTAAGACCCATTTTCAAACTTTCGACCTTAAAAACAGCAAAAATGGTATAATCATATTGTTTTAAACAACTCAGTTCTGGTAAATGTGGTAGAGATTAAAAAAAAAAAATCTGATGCAGTGGAGGACCTCACTGTTTCAGCCATCCTTGGGCTTTTGTTGTATGTGACTCTACAAATAACTTAGCAGGGCAATGAAGCAGTGGTCCAAGGGCTTTGCCAGAAAAACATGGTGATATCAAAACAGTCCCTCATACCAAGCATCATGATGGATGGATGACGTGCATGGTACAGAAAAGGAAAAGAATTTAAAAGTTACTATCCCAGAAAACTTTGTTGACTAACCACACTTACAGTTTGCAAAAACTGGCCACACATGGCTTTGTTTGGTTGTTGGCTGGGTCACTTTTAATAAGGGGAGCATTTTACATTCAAAACAGCAATGGATTTCAGCTTTAAAAAAACTTTTAATTTTATATTGATATATAGCCAGTTAACAACGTATCAGTGTTTTCAGGTGGACAGCAAAGGGACTCAGTCATACATATACATGTATCCATTTTCCCCTCGATTCCCCTCCTAGCCAGGCTGCCAGGTAACACTGAGCAGAGTTCTCTTGTGCTATACAGTAGGTCCTTGCTGGTTATACATTTAAAATATAGCAGTGTGTACAAAAGACATGATACAAATGAACTTATTTACAAAATAGAAACAGACCCAGACTTAGAGAAGGAACTCATGGTTGAGGGGGTGAGGGGTGGGGAAGATGAGGGAAGGGATAGTTAGGGAGTTCAGAATCAGGGGTTTCCCTTGTGGCTCAGACAGTAAAGAATCTGCCTGCAATGCAGGAGACCCGGGTTCGATTCCTGGGTCAGGAAGATCCCCTGGAGAAGAGAATGGCAACCCACTCTAGTATTCTTGCCTAGAGAATTCCATGGACAGAGGAGACTGGTAGGATGCAGTCTGTGGGGTCACAAAGAGTTGGACACGACTGAGTGACTTTAACACTTTGTTTTGAAAACACGTGGAAGAACCAGCAATGCTCTGAGTCAAACACGGGAACACGTGGATGTGTTCTCCAGGTCTCTGCCTCCTTACTTCCTATTGTCTGTCATACTCACCCTTCTCCTTCATTGAGATTAAAAGCCTGGTTGCCTGGAGAAATGTTATTTTCAATCCTGACCTATGGCACTCTTAACACAGAAGGCAAAACCAAACAGTGGTGATCTGGAGGAACTAGCCAGCCCATGTGCTTGACTAATTGAGTTTTCCTGTTTCTTTACGCCATAAAAAAATCAGATGTATGCCATTTTCCTTAGGAAATGACCTGTTTTAACTCTGACGTCTCATTACACTGTGTAGTCACTACCCTGAAGCAAAGATGGATGAAGATGCAAACAGCTTGTGGGTCAAAGTTCTGAGCACCCCACCCCTCAGGTCCCCAGCAGGCACCAGGCAAACAGGAATTGCAGGCCTCTGCTAACCAGACCCAACTCATCAACCTGCAGAAGCCAGCCTGGTTTTATGTGATTGCCTCTCGTTAGGGAATTTTGAGCAGCCTTATAAGGAACACCCACAGGAGAAGTCAGATATGGTCGTAAAGTCTCAGAGTGGCTGCACAGGTCTCCTAGGAATTAGGCTGTGTTCTGTTCCATTAGGTTTCATTGTGCTGAGTTACTGCCTCTCTCTCCAAGCTTCCCTCCCCTGGAAAGATAATAGCATTTTTTTTTTTTTTTGATTGAAGTATAGTTGATTTACAATGTTGTGTTAATTATCTCTGTAGAGCAAAGTGATTCAGTTATGTGTATAAATATATATGCAATCAGTTATGTGTATAAATATATATGCATATTAATATATATATATAATATATATTTCTTTTTTTATATTCTGTTCCATTATGGTTTATCACTATTGAATGTAGTTCTTTGTGCTCTACAGTAGGACCTTGTCTATATATAAAAGCTTACATCTGCTAACCCCAACCTCTCTCCCCTCCCTTCCCCCACACCCTCCCTGCTGGCAACCACGAGGGTTGTACAATGTACAAATGGTGACTCACCTACCAAAGGTAAATATTTTTCAGAAGCAGATATGTTTCTGGGGAGATTGAACAGATTAGGAAATCGGCCCTGAGGTTCATACAATACATGGTTTTCTTCTTTTTCTAAACATCCCTCATCCTTCCTTCTTTCTGCCTTTTGGAAAGAATGCAGAACTTCTCCAGCAGTGAATAAATGCTGAATAAATGAGGGCGGTTACTTGCCCTGGGGGCATCAGTGTTTTAGGCTCAGACTTTAATTATGAAATAATCCTTCATTTCTCATTAGAGAAATTTCCACCAGAAAGAGGGAGAAGCCTGTTAGCTGGCAGGAAACACTTCTCGGTGAGCTCGAAGATGCCAACAACAGAGCAATAAACATGGTACTAGGCACACAGCCTGGCAGACAGGACACCAATCAGTGGTTATTAAACAGATGTTGAATAGGAATCCCTTATAACTACATAGTATCTTTTGAAAAAGCTTTTTGAGTTTTCCAACCCAAAACAATGTTTTGAACATACAGTTTGATCTCCTTTTTGCCACGTAAAAATGGTGAAAGGATGAAATGATGAAATCTCTCTCTGTAAGTTAATTGAAGGGGATTGGCTGAGGACTCACAATAGATTAAGAAAACACTTGAAAACTCCTCTGGAAGGTGGAAAGCAGATGAATCCAAAGTCAGGGATGGAAGAAGCAGGACAATCTTCATATGAAACTAAGATTCAGAAATGCAGGGATTGGAAATGCACTATAGAAGGTAAATGTTATAAACTTTAATGAGTGCTGCAGGTCATAATGGCTCAGTGGTAAAGAATCCAGTGCAGGAGCCATAGGAGATGTGGGTTCTATCCTGGATTAGGAAGATTTCCCTGGAGGAGAAAATGGCAAGCCACTCCAGTAATCCCATGGACAGAGGAGGTGTCTGGCAGGGTGGTCCCTGGGGTCGCAAAGAGTCGGACATGGCTGATCATGCACGCATGCAAACATATTATGATGATTAGTAATAGAGGGGAGAAATAAGAAGCTGGTCATCCCTTCACCTTCTAAAAATAAGACTCAGCTTATTAGCGACAATGAGGTCAAGACATTTAAAACAATAACAGGATCAACACTTTAAATGATGGCTGTAAACATTAATTTTACCCGAACATTTTTCCCCTCAATCTTACCAGAATGTTTCCAACACCAATATTTCTGAGGTCAGACTAGCTCACTTGAGGTCTAGCAATTCATTTTGGATACTTTGTCTTCTGTTAGATACAAGCAAGAACAGATTCAGCACTATTTATCAAAAACATACATAATATAGTTTTTTTTTAAATAGTGATTTATCCTTCCTTTTTTTTAAAATAGTGATTTATCCATTTGTATCTATCTCCTTGCAGCCATGTGGATTTAAATGATAGAAGTGATAACTTGCTGATACTATTAATGGTGATTTTAGGTTGTTGTAATTTGAGGGAATTTTTGGTCTCATCTTGCTATGCTATTTAGAATCTTTACAATAAAGCATGTTAATAAAGGTGCTAGTACCACCAATGAAAAATGCATAAGCCCCCATCAATCCACAAGACTAGAAACAGGATAAAGCAAGTACAGCTAAAACTGTCACCTGGATAATTTGCAAAATGGTTACCAAACCAAACTTGGACCCACTTCCCCACACACAGTAAAGCGAATCTACTGTCACGGGTTTGTGGTGAAGGAAAGTACAGTGATGACTTGGGGGTTTCCAGCAAGAACAGGCAGCTCATGCTCAAAAACTCCCCCACTGCTTTCAGAGAAGAGGTTTTTTTTTTTCATTGCTAGTTTAAAAATTGAAGTTGAGTTGGTTTACAGTGTTTCAGGTATACAGCAAAGTAATTCAGTTATATATATATATATGTATGTTTTGGGCTCTTTTCCATTATAGGTTATTACAAGATACTGAATATAGTGCACTTGTTATACAGTCGGTCCTTTTTGTTTACCCACGGAAAGGTTTTTAAAGATTAGGTGAGGGAGAGGGTTGCAGGGTACCTGATCAGCTCATGACATTCTTCTGATTGGTTGGGGGTGAGGTAATCAGGAGTCAATATCGTTAGCTTTTTGGTTCCACCTGGTCTGGAGTCTAGCTGCTGGTGGGAAGCATGTAGTTAATGTCTATGGGGGAGAGGGGGCGTGGAATGTAGTATCTGCAAAACCACTCTATATGGCTCAGGATATTATCTATAGTCCTTGAGGAGGAACTAAAGGTCCCTGACTTTGTTTTATGGCTAAATTATTATTACTTTGTCTTGCTTGACTGTTTTCCTTTGTTTCTGCATTTTTTCACTTCTCTCATTACATGTGTTCTTTGGAATCTGGAGAAGGCCTAGAAGGCTAAAGATTTTCTACAAACAAGAGGCAGGTGGGGAACACAGGAGTCTGCCCATGGGATGGTCCTGCTTCTCACAGACTGACTCAAAATTAAAACAATTAAACCAAGACTCCTGAACTTGTGTAGATTCCCTGAGGTCATGGAGCTTGTACATGGAAAGCTGGCGTTGCATCTAGGCAGCTGAGTAGAAAGTATCAGAGGTCAGCAAACTTTTCTCTGTAATTAGACAGAAAGAAAATAATTTAGACCTCTATCCCAACTACTCTGTGCTGTAGTGCAAAAGTAGCATAGAAAATAAATGGGTATGGCTATGTCAATAAAGTTTTATTAACAAAGATAAATGATGAACAGATATGCCACTGATAGCTGACTTTTGAACATATCATAAATATTTATTATTGAAGTATAGTCAATACACAATGTTGTGTTAGTTTCTGCTGTACAGCAAAGTATAAGGTCCATATAATCAAAGCTATGGTTTTGCCATTACTCACGTACAGATGTGAGAGTTGGACCATAAAGAAGGTTGAGTGCTGAAGAATTGAAACTTTTGAACTGTGGTGCTGGAAAAGACTGTTGAGAGTCCCTTGGACAGCAAGGAGATCAATCCAGTAAACCCTAAAGGAAATCATCCCTGAATATTCATTCGAAGGACGGATGCTGAATCTGAAGCTTTGGCCACCTGATGCAAAGAGCCGACTCATTGGAAAAAACCCTGATGCTGGGAAGAATGAGGGCAATTCTTTTTTACATTCTTTTCCACTATGGTTTATCTCAGGATATTGAATATAATTCCCCATAAATATTAATATATCAGTGGAAGCTTTAAAGATGTATCACATCACATTCCTGCCATAGAAATATCCAGAATCTATCACTGACTGAAACAGACTGACAACACATTTCTTTCCTGAACTTGTGAAACTGGCTTTATTTTTCCCTCTTCTACCTTGAGAAAATACACTTTTTTCCCTTAGTTGTTCAGTCATGTCCAACTCTTTGTGACCCTATGGACTATAACCTGCCAGGCTCCTCTGTCCATGGGGATTCTCCAGGCAAGAATCCTTGAGAAATTACATGTTAGAAAGTAACAATACATATTCATATATTGTCTGAATATAGACAGATAAATATGACCCCCACCTTCATGGTTTTTGTCTGTCTTCTCCACTTGGCAGAATCTAGTTCACTCTCCAGGAAAATCCTTTTATGCTTTTATATTTTGATGTGTGCTAGGAAATGACAAAACATCTAAACCCTATTATGTGCACACCGACATAATGGGTTTACTGAACATAATCATTAGGGCTCGAATACTGCAGCAATACTTAGCCGTAGGGAGTTGAATTCCATTGGAACATTTCAAGTGTGGCCACCCACTCTGGAGAAATCGGCATAACAGAACATTTAGAAAGTACACAGTGTTTAATCTGGCCAGACAAAGGTGGTTATTTCTGGTCATTTGCTTGGTGTACCCAGCAGACATCCATTCTCCTTGACATTTTACAATTGCTCTTCTCAGCTGTGAAATCATTTTTATATAACTGAGATAGCAGCTGTTTGCAGAACACCTCGCTCATTCTGGTTTATAGGAGAACATAAAAGCACCATCTGCTTGAAGTTTATTCTGGAAAGCCTCTGCCAAGCAGCGGACTGACTGCTAGATGATAGACAGCCTCAGAAAATCACTGACCAACTTGCTTTGAGGCAAAGAGAGACGCAGGAAGTCTCTCAGTGGTGGTATGGAGTAAGGGTTAAACTAAATAAATCCCCAATATATAAAAACTCACTGTTTAGCACACAAAATCCAGTCACACTACTAAAGGTAAGATGTTTTGGAGGGTTGTTGATGATCACCAGGTGCGTTTGGAGTCATGACTCTGAAAGTTCATTCTCACTGGAGATCAAGATGCAGAAACACTGCGGCAGACACTTGGTACTAAAAGCATCATTCTCCACTTCCTGTGACTGAGATCAGGATTCTAATCAATCATATAATTCTTTTCCTGTCGAACCCCAAGTAGACCTGAGAATCCTTCCAGCCCCAGTACTTAAAAGCACCGCCCTTGAGCAAATTTTCTACCAGTACCAGATAGGGCTTAACAAGAATGCGTTGTAGCAGCGAAAAAAAAACCTGAAAACAGAAACAATCTAAATGATTAGGAACAGAAGAAATCTGAATACATGTTGGTACAACTAGATAATACTTTGTAGTGGGTGAAAAAATGAGATGGAACTATTTACCCTGCTAGAGAAATTTATCAGAAAACAGATCTTTGTACCAAGACATGGAAACAAACCAAGTGGCCCTCAACAGATGACTGGCTTAAGAAGATGTACACATATACAACGGAATATTACTCACCCATAAAAAAGAATGAAATAATGCCATTCACTGCAGCATGGATGAACCTAGGGATTTCATACCAAGTGAAGTAAGTCAGAAAGAGAAATAATATATGATATCACTTATATTTGGAATCTTAAAAAATGATAAAAATGAACTTATTTACAAAAATAGAAATATATTCATAGACATAGAAGACAAGCTTACGGTTACTAAAGGTGAAAGTGGTGGAGGAAGGGAAAGATTAGGAGTATGGCACTGTGAGATACAAACTACGATACATAAAAGACGTGAACAGCAAGAAGTTGCTCTATAGCACAGGATCTGTAAACAATAACTTATAATAACCTGTAGTGGAATAGAACCTGAAATAATAACTGAATCCCTATGTTCTACACCTGAAACTAACACAATATTCAAAATCAACTATACATCAACAACAAAATTTTAAATGAGGGAACTAAAGCAAAAAAAAATCATATTATATGCAAATAGTAACTCCCATAGAGTAATTTATTTTAAAAATGGACATTATTTTTAAATGTATATTTTAAATAACATATATATAATATTTTCAGCCTCTACAGGAGTGCTCAGGAGAAGGCAATGGCACCCCACTCCAGTACTGTTGCCTGGAAAATCCCATGGATGGAGGAGCCTGGTAGGCTGCAGTCCATGGGGTCGCTAAGAGTCAGACACGACTGAGCGACTTCACTTTCACTTTTCACTTTCATGCATTGGAGAAAGAAATGGCAACCCACTCCAGTGTTCTTGCCTGGAGAATCCCATGGACGGAGAAGCCTGGTAGGCTGCAGTCCATGGGGTTGCACAGAGTCAGACACGACTGAAGTGACTTAGCAGCAGCAGCAGCAACAGGAGTGCTCACTCATCAGAGAGGTCTTATCTGCCCCCTTATATACAATAGTAAATCTTACCCCTTCCCTCTCCAGCTTTTTTCTTCTTCACTAATTCAGACCTCTTGTCACTATGAGAACCATATTTTCTATTTATTCACTTGTTTATGGCTCACTGGCCCTAAAAGAATATGACCTCCAGGGACTTTGTTTTGTTCCTCTTTAAATCCCTCATAGCCAGAATGTTTCCTGGCATGTAGCAAGTGCTCAGTAAACACTGGTGAAAAGAATGTCTACATGAAAATGCACCCAGAGAAGGGAAGTTCCCAAGACAAGATCCCTCAGATTGTCAATGCTTGAGGCACCATTAGAACTTGGTTGTGCTGAGATCCTGAGGTTGTCCCTTAGGTCCTGGTCCCACGGCCCTGCATGTAAGCTCACATTTTCCCCATGTCTTCTGGGTGATCATAACTGCCCATTGAGAGTTCATAACTGCCCATGATGCTCTCCTTTAAAATCCCCCCTCAGCAATATTGGAGGACTCCAGGACCCACAGCGAGTGGAGACTACAAGTGAAGCAGGAAAAAAATTTCTTCCACTAGTTAGGATTTGTTTGTGGGAGTTTGGCTTAAGGAGATGGCATGTGTCTTTGTCCAAAGCAGAGACATTTTCCAGAGAAACTGCAGAAGGACTCCAAGGCAAAAAATGCAGGACAGCATCATTCTGCCCTAAAATCTGCAACCATTTATTGCTGCCTCTTACCAAGTTCTCTCCCCGCTGTGCCATGGAGTCACCAAAACCAAAATCCAGATCCTGCTGATGGGGACATCTTCCCTCAGTCCCAAAGAATTAGATGTCCTTGGAAGCTTGGGTTAAAGCATAAGATTCACTCATTCATTCATTCACTCATTCAACAAATATTAACAGTATGCTTACCTGTGCCAGGCATTGTTGGAGGTGCTGAGGATATAGAGGGGGCAAGACAGACAAGTTCCTTCCCTAACTGATTTTGCATCTGAAATGAAGACACACAAACCTAAAATAGTTATAATTATGCAGAAAATGGAATAGTCTAATAAATTGAGTAGAGTGATGAATGAGGACGGTAGAAGAGCTATTTTAGCAGGCTGGGGACAGCATCTTTAAGGAGATGACTTTGTACTGAGAACTCATTAAAGAGAAGACAAGTCTGGTGAACTTGGAGACCAGGACTTCCAAATCAAAGAACCAGCAAGACTATGCTCTCCAGGGAAGAATCCTTCCTGCCTCTTCCTGCTTATGGTGGTCCCAGGCATCCTTGGCTTATGGCAGCATCCCTCCAATCTTTGCCTCTTCAAACAGCTAAGATCATGGCAAGCAGATGTCACCTCATCATTTCATGGGAAGCAGATGAGGAAAAAGTGGAAACAGCAACAGATTTTATTTTCTTGGGCAGCCATGAAATTAAGACACTTGCTCCTTGGAAGAAAAGCTATGACAAACATAGACAGCATATTAAAAAGCATAGACATCACTTTGCTGACCAAGATCCATATAGTCAGAGCTATGGTTTTTCCAGTAGTTATTTATGGATATGAGAATTGGACCATGAAGAAGGCTGAGCACCAAAGAATAGATTCTTTCTGATTGTGGTGCTGAAGAAGACTCTTGAGTGTCCCTTGGACAGCAAAGAGATCAAACCAGTCAATCCTAAAGGAAATTAACACTGAATATTCATTGGAAGGACTGATGCTGAAGCTGAAGCTCCAATACTTTGGCCACCTGATGCGAAGAGCCGACTTATTGGAAAAGAGCCTGATGCTGGGAAAGATTGAGGGCAAGAAGAGAAGAGGGTGACAGAGGATGAGATGGTTGGATGGCATTACCGACTCAATGGACATGAGTTCAAGCAAACTCTGGGAGAAAGTGAAGGACAGGAAAGTCTTGGGTGCTGCAGTCCATGAAGTTGCAGAGTCAGACACAACTTAGCAACTGAAGGACAACAACAGGTCACATGACCTTCTCCTCCCTGTGTGTCTCTGAGCACTCTCACCTCTTCCTATAAGGACGTCAGTTATCGGATTTCGGAACTTCCCTAAATCCAGGACAATTGCATCTCAAGATCTTGAAGTAATGACATCAGCATAGATCTTATTTCCAATCAAAGACACATTGTGTTTTCCGGATGGATATAAATTTGGGAGGACACTATTAACCCTATCTGAATGTGCAGTAAATATTCATACTGATTCTCTTATGATAATTTAGATTTGTGACCTCATTCTTCATCTCAGCCAGTCAGGGCAAGACACCTCTGGACACTTTCTAGAAGCAATGAAAGGTATTGAGCATTGGGCAATCCCATGGGTGGTTTTATCATCCTTGTGACCCATTAGTACCTCAGGTTCCAGGTTCCAGAACCTTTGTTCTCAGGTGTGGCTTCTGAGACTTGTATATGGAGCTTTAACCATGCTCAGCGGGAGAAATATGGTTCCAAACAGGCAAGTGAAATAGAAACACAAGACAAATGCTGGAACCCCCTTCATACTTAGCTGGTCATCTCCCAAAAAGGCTCTTTAACTGTATTTGCATTTCAGACTTTTCCAGTCCCTGAGAAGCTAGGAGATTCTCAGAGCAAACATGATCTCCAAGGGGGCTAGTTTCTTATGAAACTGCTGAGTCCACCCTGTGTCCCAAATACTTTTCAATGAAACTGTCTTCAGTAATTGTAGACCTTTGTCTTGATGTACATGGAGATGAAGAGCATACACAATAGGTTCTCTATGGGAGCCAGTTTAGTAATATCTACAAAGGAAACAGGTTTAGACTGAAGAGCTTATGATTTACAAACACCATTCATGATGATGGAGTAAATGAAATGCTACTGGAATGTATTTTTCCTGTTTACACAACTTGCATCACCTACTTGGGAAAGAGTGAACTGTGACGAAGGTAATGTTCCTTTTAACAATAAAATGCAAAAAATTATGGTTGTGACACATGATTTCATTTTTGAATATTTATTTAGTTTTGGCTGCATGGGTCGTAGTTGTGGCATGCAGGATCTTCCAGAATCCTCATTGTGGTGGGCGGGCTCCAGAGTGCATGTGCTCAGTAGTTGTGGCACTTGGGCTTAGTTGCCCTGAGATTTGTGGGATCTTAGTTCCCCAACCGGGGATGAAACCCATGTCCCCTGCATTGGGAGGCAGAATCTTAACCACTGGACCACCAGGGAAGTCCTGACACATGCTTTTAAAAGTAAGGATGTATGCTCACAAATATTATCTGATGAAAAAGACATGACAGTTGGTTCACCTACCTTTTATCCTGTAGGATCCAGGCTGGGTCACTGGTCCTGTGAATTCCTAAGCTCACCATCCTGATCCTGTAGACGGAGTTGATTGCTCTGTGTCAGGAGATCAGGTGCTCTAGACATTCTGCTCCTATTCAAAAGCATTGTTATAACTGATTTCCCCTTAATAAATGAAGAGAAAAAAGAAGTCATAACCTAGGATGCTAAAGGACTTCATTCCACTCTGAACACATGTGCTTTTGCTCATGCAGAATACAAGTAGTCCAGTCCCCAAATACAGCCAGAGGTGCATGCATACCAGGGCCCTGTAATGAATATAACAGCATCAGTTCTCCCCAGGACTTTGGGTACCATATTAGCTAAACAATCTGCCTCCATCGAGTCAGGTGTCAGAGTAAATGCTTTCTCAGCACAGATGAACTCAGAGATTTCAGAATTGAACTCTACAGCTAAGTCTTAAACAAATACCTTCCAAGAATGCTCTGATCCCCAGTATAATCATACTTTGAACTTTCTGCTATAACTTCTGAATTTCTCTACCACAGAATTAGCCTGGTAAATTTTTGAAACTAGAGTAACAAGACATTGCATGATTACCACCTAATTGCAGCCATTTCTTCGCCAGGAAGTCATTCATTGTCTAAGACATTTCTGATAAGCGTATTCACATAGGATTAAATACATCTAGCCCCAAATGGCTATTATGCTTGACAAGCTGATTAGTAAGTGCAGAGAGTTGCAAAGTGCAATCTGAGTAAATTGGATGCTTTAAGATTCACTGGAAGAATACTGTTAATTACACTGGCACATCTAGAGTCTATACATATATCTTTTCAGTAAAATAGATTGTGGCATTATATGTAGTACAATTTCTGCTTTAATAATGCTTAATAGAGGCATGTCAGGCCTACAACTTGTAATATTCTCCTTTATATTAAATCATCTGTTAATACTTTTCTAATTGTTCTCCTGGCTTCTGGCTGGGATTCTTTCCTTCACTACAACAGAACTGCTGTTGCCAAACTAGCGAAAATATATTGGTTTTTAAGAACTTAAATGCATGAGGTTAGGAAAACAAGCAAAGGGGTTTCTGATATGGTCTGGCTCCAGAGTTTTGCATTTTAGTACCAGCAAAGACTCCTTCCTTGATCAAACTTCAGCCAGAATACTTTGAAAAGGAGTCTTCTTTCTACAAGTTCTTTTTTCTCTTAATTGGGATGTGGTTGCTTTAGAATGTTGTGTCAGTTTCTGCCGCACAACGAAGTGAATCAGCTATGCATGCATGCTAAGTCACTTCAGTCATGGTCAACTCTTTGCGAACCTATGGACTGTAGCCCACCAGGCTCCTCTATCCACAGGATTCTCCCAGCAAGAATACTGGAGTGGGTTGTCATGCCCTCCTTCAGGGCATCTTCCTGACTCAGGGATCAAACCCAAGTCTCTTACATCTACTGCATTGGCAGGCAGGTTCTATACCACTAGTACCACCTGAGAAGCTGTGTGTGTGTGTGTGCATGTGTGCACATGTGTGTGTGTGCGTGTGTGCACGTGTGTGTGTGTGTGCGTGTGTGCATGTGTGTGTGTGTATTTTATATATATATATATAGAGAGAGAGAGATCTATCTATACATCTATATATATCTATATATATAATCCCCTCCCTCTTGGACCTCCCTCCCACACTTCCTGCATCCCACCCATCTAGGTCATCACAGAGCACAGACCTGAGCTCCCTGCGCTATAGAGCAGATTCCCACTAGCTATCTGTTTCACACATGGCTGTGCACATGCATCAATCTACAAGTTCTTAACGCTGGGCGGCTTCCATGTCCTGAGGCTGCTAAATCAGTCCATCAAGGATCTTCACACCACTGATGTCTGTCTTAGTCCATCAGGATTGCTATAATGAAAATACAGTAGACTGGAGGGCATAAACAACAGATATGTGTCTCTCACAATTCTGGGACTTGAAAGATGATGATCAAGGCTCTGGTAGATTCTGAGTCTAGTGAGGGTCTGCCTTCTGGTTCACAGATGGCCATCTCTTCATTGTGTCCTCACATGGAAAAAAGAAGTGAGGGGATCTCTAGGGTCTCCTTTTATAAGGGCAGTAATCCCATTCACAAGGGCTCCACCTTCATGCCCTAATCACCTCCCACAAATGCTATCTCCTATACCATCACATTGAGAGGTTAGGATTTCCACATACAATTTTTATTTAGGTGAGGGGAGAGACAAACATTCAGTCCATAGCATTTCCTTTTCCCCTATCTTTGACCTCTGTTTCTTTGGCTTATCTTTAGTAAGAATCTTGGTAAGACAGTTTAGCAAGAAGCCTCCATCCACTGATCCCCCTCGATTTGTTATCCGGCTATAAATACCCACATGCCCTTGAAGTGTTTAATGTTGATTTCCATCTTTTTCCCTCTACAGCCTTAGTTTTCTTTTTTTAATTCTTAAAAATGTATTTATTTGTTTATTTGTATTGAAGTATAGTTAATTTACAATGCTGTGTTAGTCTTTCAGGTGTACAGCAAAGTGATTCAGTTATGTATAGAGATAGATATATAGATTCTTTTCCTGTTATCCCAAGCTCATGTGCCTGACAAACAGTGAAGCCAAACAAACTGAAACCTCGGAGTTTGGAGCAGAGAAAGTTGTGATGTGGGCCATGCAAGGAGACGGGTGGCTCACGCCCTAAAAAACCCCTGAGCTCCACCAAGGATTTTGGCAAAGGACTTTTAAAAGCCAGGTGAGATTGAGATGAGACATATAGAAAAGACTTGTGGACATAGTTGGGGCAGGAGAAGGTGGGACAAATCGAGAGAGTAGCATGGAAACATATAAATTACCATATGTAAACTAGACAGCCAGTAGGAATTTGTTGTATGAAGCAGGGAGTTCAAATCTGGTGCTTTAAGACAACCTAGAGGGGGGTTGCACAGAGTCGGACATGACTGAAGTGACTTAGCTGCAGCAGCAGAGGGGTTGGAGGTGGGAAGGAGGTTCAGGAGGGAGGGGACATATGTATGTCTATGGCTGATTCATACTGATGTATGGCAGAAACCAGTACAATACTGCAAAGTAATTCTCCTCCAATTAAAAATAAATAAATTTTAAGTCAGGTGAGGTGAGGGATTTCTCTGACCTTGGACATGGGAAAGAAAGCTGAGCACCGAAGAATTGATGCTTTTGAACTGTGGTGTTGGAGAAGACTTTTGAGAGTCCCTTGGATTGCAAGGAGATTCAACCAATCCATTCTGAAGATCAGTCTTGAATATTCATTGGAAGGACTGATGTTGAAGCTGAAATTCCAATACTTTGGCCACCTGTTGCAAAGAACTGACTCATTGGAAAAGACCCTGATGCTGGGAGAAATTGAAGGTGGGAGGAGAAGGGGACGACAGAGGATGAGATGGTTGAATGGCATCACCGACTCAGTGGACAAGAGTTTGAGTAAACGCTGGGAGTTGGTGATGGACAGGGAGGCCTGGTATGCTGCCTGTCCCTGGTTCGTGGGGTCGCAAAGAGTCGGACATGACTGAGTGACTGAACTGAACCGAACTGAACTGAAGTGAGGGCTGGGGATGTTGCAGGGTCTGTGATCAGCTTGTGCACAATTCTCCAATTGTCTAATGATGAGGGAACAGGGTGGGGTCACAGGGGTTAACATTATCAGTCCTTAGGCTCCAGAAGGCCTGAAGCTATGGGCTCAGGGTCATCAAATAGTTAACATATTCCATTTAGTACAGGGTGGGAGGGTGGGGGAGTGAGGGTCTTCACATCTACAAAACAACTCAGGAAATGTGCATTAAATACTCTTAGATAATAGTATCTAGGTACTTCAGAGGGGAGCTAAAGCAGAGGATATGGGGGCAGTCGAGTACCCTTCCCCTGCTGTTTCACAGGGTCCTGCTCCATTACATTTTCATAATAGGTTTTTATGAGATGTTAAATATAATTCCATGCTATACGGTTGGTCCTTGTTGGTTATCTACTTTCTGTACCAGTTCAGTCCAGTTGCTCAGTTGTGTCTGACTCTTTGCGACCTCATGGACTGCAACATAGCCTGCTTCCCTGTCCATCACCAGCTCCCAGAACTTGCTCAAACTCATGTCCAAAGAGTCAGTGATGCCCATCCAACTATCTCATCCTCTGCCATCCCCTTTTCCTCCTGCCTTCCATCTTTCCCAGCATCAGGGTCTTTTCCAATGAGTCCGTTCTTCGCATCAGGTGGCCAAAGTATTGGAGCTTCAGCTTCAGCATTAGTGATGTGTATCTTCCTATCAGGACTGCGGTAGAACCTTGGGGGCTGAAAGGAGGAGACAGACCCTGCGCTCTGCTTTGAAGAAGTTTAAGCTACAGGTGTCACCAGGAACCTGTACATCCCTCACCCTGCAAGGGAAGTGTTTTTCTTACCTCAGTCCGTCCCCAAGCTCAGGGATCCCAGCACACCTGAAGGGCCACTGTGAGTGCAATCTCAGGCAGGATGGGGGTGAGACTCTTTACTCCCTGAGCCGGGCAAGGAGGGCGTACATGGCCCGCTGCTCCCAGGCGTAGAAGCCGCCTCCTCTCTTTATGATCCCGGTGTGCCTGACTCCTCCCAGGTGCCGCGAGTACATCATAAAAATCGGCAAAGGTAGTAAACTCACCGTAAATCTGGAGATGCATCTACTGTTCCCAGACACCAGCGCACTGAGACCCACAACCCTTACAAGCACTGTTCCCGCCCGAGGACCCCGGGAGTTGCCCACGGGAATGATCCCAAGCCTCCGCCAAGCAGGGGTCTCTCCAGGAGCTACACCGGAGCTAGTCCCTCCTAGGGCTAAAGTCGGCTCTCGAGACCAGAGGACTGGGAAAAGACGGGGTCAGAGGCCGGCTTACCCCTAGAATTCTCAGTCCCCGTGTGGTTTAATCTAGGTGAGGGACGGATGGAGTTCCAGGGTTTGGGGAAAGAGTGCAAAAAACTGGGCTCCCCATTCTCAGTCCTACAGTCCTTCAGGGTATTGGGGTGCGGGACAAACAGTGTACAGCACCCTTTCTGTCGCCCCCTCGTCATCCCCATGGATGACCTATCAGCATGTCTGCAGGTGGTCTCAGGTAGGGGAGACCGGGTACACAGCGCCCTCTCCTCCAGGGATGGGGTGCCCCGCCGAGGTGCTCCAGATGGGACCAGCTCCCTTACTCGATCCCGGAGACGGACCGGAAGTTCAAGTTCTATCGGCCCCGTGAGCCCAAAAGCCTGAAGAACTTGCCCAGCTCCAGGGGCGGGGGACAGGGGAACAGAGGCGCTCCGCACTCACCTTTTCGGGTTCGCCAGCATCCAGCTCAGCGATCGGCGTAGCCCCGGGACGCACACTTGGGGCGCGTCCCACTGTCCCGCATTCGCATAACGCCGCTGAGCCGCGCGACTGAGGGACTCTGATGCGTCCCAAGCCCCGTTGCGTCTCTGATGACTGCGCACCGGCCCTTGCCGTTGCCCGCGCTCCGCCACTAACTTTTCTCCTGCCGCCGCCTCCCGGTCCCACTCTCATTTCCTTCCCAGTTTGGGGGTTCCGGGACTATCCCCGGCCCTCCGGGGGCGCCCAGCACCTACACCCTCCCGCTCCGATGCTGAGCTGGAGGAGAGCTGGGCACAGGGGTAGAAGGGCGCAGGCGAGGACGCAGGGCGCCTCCTGCGCTGGAGAAGTGGCGTCGCGGGAGGCAGACGGACCAGGTGAGATGGCTCTCAGCCGCGATCTCTTGTCCCCGCGAACCGACTCCTCCCGCAGGGAAACTGCGAGGTCGAGGTTGCAGACTCGGCCCCTCGCCCCCTGCAGCGGGGTCCTCGGGAATTATGCCGGGATATGGAGAAGGGTCCTTCCTTTCCCCATTTACCTTTGGTCTCTCCCAGCAAGCGATCAGCGCCTCCGACTTGTAAATTGCTCAGTTGTCTTGGAAGCTCTTGACTTCAGGAATTAAAAATTCCGTGCATTTATTGCATAACCATCCTCGACCTCCACTGGGACAACAGGAAACACGGAGTCTGTGTTTACATAGATGGACATTTACCAGTATTTGGCCTTCCCTGGTGTCTCAGATGGTAAGGAATCTGCCTGCAATGCAGGAGACCTGGGTTCCTTCCCTGGGTCGGGAAGATCCCCTGGGGAAGGGAATGGCTACCCACTCCAATACTCTTGTCTGGGAAATCCCATGGACAGAGGAGCCTTGCGAGCTACAGTTCAGGGAATCGGAAAGAGTCGGACACGAGAGAGCAGCTTCCACACTTTACCTGTATTTTGGTTACGCCTGTGTGTTAAGGCTCAAAACGTTATGTGCAAAAACACACGGTAAACTGGTAACGTTAGAAAGGTTAACTGTTGACTAGTTGTGATTATGTACTCATGGAGTTTAAACTCAGTAGGCTTCAGTTAACTATTAAAGAAGAAAGAACCCTCTCTCCTGCAGAATTGTTTCCCGAAATAGAATTTTTTTTTCTTTTCTTTGTTGGGGGGGCGGGTACTTGGCTGGGGAAAGCCTAACTTCCCTTTGCTCTGCCTCTTTCTCTTAGATTTTCAGGAGCACCGGGAACTTCTACCCTGGTGGTTGCCTCAGCCCGCCCTAATCAGGTGCTTCCTGTTCCTGTGAGTCTGGGGGTAGTGGGAGCCAGAGTGACCCCTCTCCTGACAATACCCCAGTACCCAGACAGCACTCAACCCCCAGCTGCCACCCTTTCCCCGCACCCCTCTCCTAGTGCTGGGACATCCACCTCCATCTCCTCTTCTAGGAAAGGGTTCAGGCCACCCATCTCTCTCCTGGGAGGCTCAATCCAACCTCAGAAAGGAAACCAAGATGTCTGTGTCCTGTGTCACCTTCTTGCTGCTTCATTAGAGCAACAGAGGGCTTCCTGAGCCTAGAAAGCATTCCAAAAGAAAACTGACCAGTGAATGAGACTGGGAGAGATTCTGCACAAACTGAAAATCCATTGTGTGTGTCCTTAGTTGCTCCAGAGTTGTGGCCAACTCTGTGCGACCCCTGAGCTGTAGGCCCCCAGGCTCCCCTGTGCATGGAATTCTCCAGGCAAGAATACTGGAGTGGATTGCCATTCCCTTCTCCCGGAAAATCCATTTGTGCACCCTAACTCAGGCACACGGAGGTGCCAGGCCTAAGAGGAGCTGGGGGTGGGCAGGAGAAGGCACTCGGGGTGGGAGCAGGTCCCCGCAGAGAGTGCCACTGGGAATCTGGACCCAGGTTTAAGTGAAGGCGGTTCACTGGGTTTCCAGGTTGATTCCACTTGTCAGCCACGGGGAGGAAAGCTGGGAAAACAGGACACCAGGCGAGAGGGGTCATAGTTACCTGTGGGCTCCAAAGAGGTCTGGGGGCTTCCAGGTGGCGCTAGTGGTAAAGAACTCGCTTGCCAGTGCAGGAGACATGAGAGACATGGGTTTAATACCTGGGTGGGGAAGATCCCCTGGAGAAGGGCATGAAAACCCAATCCAGTATTCCTGCCTGAAGAATCCCATAGACAGAAGAACCTGGCAGGCTACGGTCCAGTCCATAGGGTTGCGAAGAGGTGGATGCCACTGAAGCAGCTTCAGTTCAGTTCAGTTCAGTCGCTTAGTCATGTCCAAATCTTTGCGACCCCATGGACCGCGGCACACCAAGCTTCCCAGTCCATCACCAACTCCTGGAGCTTACACAAACTCATGTCCATCGAGTTGGTGATGCCATCCAACCATCTCATCCTCTGTTGTTCCCTTCTCCTCCTGCCTTCAATCTTTCCCAGCATCAGGATCTTTTCAGATAAGTCAGTTCTTCGCATCAGGAGGCCAAAGTATTGGAGCTTCAGCCTCAGCATCAGTCCTTCCAATGAATATTCAAGACTGATCTCCTTTAGGATGGACTAGTTGGATCTCCTTGCAGTCCAAGGGACTCTCAAGAGTCTTTTCCAACACCACAGTTCAAAAGCATCAGTTCTTCGGTGCTCAGCTTTCTTTATGGTCTAACTCTCACATCTGTACATGTCTACTGGAAAAACCATAGCTTTGACTAGACAGACCTTTATTGGCAAAGTAATGTCTCTGCTTTTTAATATGCTGTCTAGGTTGGTCATAGCTTTTCTTCCAAGGAGCAAGCGTCTTTTAATTTCATGGCTGCAGTCACCATCTGCAGTGATTTTGGAGCCCAAGAAAATAAAGTCTCTTGCTGCTTCCATTGTTTCCCCATCTATTTCCCATGAAGTGACGGGACCAGATGCCATGATCTTAGTTTTCTGAATATTGAGTTTTAAGCCAACTTTTTCACTCTCCCACCTGCTGTGCAGCACAGCCAAAATGATTTTGAAAAAAATACTGCTATGAAAATCACCCTCTCTGCCTGCCTGATGTCCACAATAAGGGAGTGAACTGAAGAAACACTGCCTTTATCTTCCCTCCTTTTGTATCCTCATGCCCTTTGTTTCTGTATCTCTTCCTAGATAAATATTTAGTCTGGCCTAGGCCCCACCCAGTAAGAATAGAACTGCTTTCTACTGAGCCCTTGCTATGGGCCTTTGTTTCCTCATTATGTTGTTCATTTGTTTGTTTCCTTGCTGATTGTCCGTCCCAGGGCCATTCATCTAGCCCTCAATGAAAACCCCATGGAGTATAACTTGATTCAACTCTGCCTTTTAGAAAAACATTCTCATTTATTTAATTACTATATTTGGTTGCACTAGATCTTTATTGCTGCATGCTGACTTTCTCGAGTTGTGGTGCGTGGGCTTCTCAGTGCCGTTGCATCTCTTGTTGCGGACCATGGGCTCTAGGGTGCACAGGCTTCAGCAGTTGTGGCACACAGGCTTCGTTGCCATGTTCTGGGGGTAACAGAGCACCCAGATGGTGGTCCTTCCTCTGAGGGCCACAGTTGTCCGTACCAACACAACCTCAGGTATTTGGAAAATTAAATATTTTGTGCAAAGAGGCATGTGGTGGTGGTGGTGGTGGTTTGGTTGCTAAGTCGTGTCCAACTCTTGCAACCCAGTGGACTGTAGCCTGCCAGGCTCCTCTGTTCAAGGGATTCTCCAGGCAAGAATACTGGAGTGGGTTACCATTTCCTTCTCCAGGAGATCTTCCTGACCCAGGAATTGAACCTGGGTCTCCACTGCAGACAGATTCTTTACCAACTGAGCTCAAGGGAAGCCTCAAAGAGGTGTGTATGTCTAGCAAAACCTGGCTCAGTGTCACTCACTCAGGGCCCATTTAAGAAATCACAAGTGTTTTATTTTCCGCCACTTAAAGCGCATCAGATTACAAAACATTCTGGTTTCATGTGGAATATTTGTAGAAGTATCCAAGTGATTTTTATAGTGAATTCACTGAAAGTGATATTAAAGAGTTTTGTAGAGAAAATATATTCTTCTGCCCATGTAAATACATCATATTCTGTATTGGAATATAGCAGGAAATGGATTGGGATATAAAATAACAGTCCATTAGCTTTGAAAAAAGGTGTAAAATTACAGAAATAAAAGAAATAGGATGGCTTAAGTGAATACTGGTACAAATCAGGAGAAGAAATGCCACAGAAAATACCGGTAAATGGATTCTCATCTTTTATTTGTGGTATTATAAAAGCAAATGGCAGCACTGCGATTCAGGAAATATGGGTGACTCAAAAGCAAGTCACAATATAAAATTAGATGAAATAAAAACGAATGGTTCTATTGGCAAGCAAAGAAATTAAGCAATAAGAAAATAAACATTGGACTGAATTCCCACACAGGTTGCTAGAGGGAATGTTGACAAGCTAATATTTCTGTATAAATCAGGACAAAACATACAATAAAAAAAACAGAGTTAAAGAAACCCCAAGGTCATTCTCATGCATGCAGTAAAAGCCAATATCTGCTTGGCTGTTCTCACACTAATAAATGGCAGGGGAGGAAAAAAAAAGATTCTAACAGAAACTAGCTTGAACCCTGGTTTCAAGAAGGACCCAGAAATTCCATTCCTCTTGGAACTTTGCCTTGTGGTCGTAAGAAATTTAAATTTAACTCTCCTAAGGAACTAGCCCAAATTCTACCTTTGATCCTTTGGATGGGTAAAAAGCTGTTACTTATGCAGAAAATCATTCTAGGTTGGAAATCCATGTCCACTCTTTTCTGTGATGTTTGTGTTTCTCTTTTCTGCCCCTAGAGGTAATAGAAGAGCCTGGGAGGCTACAGTCCATGTGGTCGCTAGGAGTCAGACATGACTGAGCGACTTCACTTTCACTTTTCACTTTCATGCATTGGAGAAGGAAATGGTAACCCACTCCAGTGTTCTTGCCTGGAGAATCCCAGGGATGGGGAGCCTGGTGGGCTGCTGTCTCTGGGATCACACAGAGTCGGACACGACTGAAGCGACTTAGCAGAGGTAATAGTGTTTCCATAGTCTGTAAATCCACTATTCTCTCTCCTTCCCTGGTGGGTTGTCAACATGTTATCCTGGTTCATTAGATACAGGATAAATATGTTGCTTTAAGAAAGTGAAGTCACTCAGTTGTGTCCGACTCTGAGACTCTGTAGCCTACCAGGCTCCTCCATCCATGGGATTTTCCGGGCAAGAGTACTGGAATGGGTTGCAATTTCCTTCTCCAGGGGATCTTCCCAACCCAGGGATCAAACCTGGGTCTCCTGCATTGTAGGCAGATGCTTTACCTTCTGAGCCACCAGGGAAGCCCCAGTATGTCGCCTTGGATAAAGATAAATCACACCTTCTGATAAATACGGTCGCTCTTTACAAAGTGAGCAATACATACACTCCATTCAAAGGGTGATCAGAGACAGGGTGTAAGCAGGAAGTCAATAGATTATTGTACATCTCTCATTATTAGAGAAATGCAAATCAAAACTGCAGTGAGGTACCACCTCCACCAGTCAGAATGGTCATCAAAAAGTCGACAAATAGCAAATGCTGGAGGGAGTATGGGGAAAAGGGAACCCTCCTACACTGTTGATGGGAAGGTAAGTTGGTGCAGCCACTGTGGAGAACAGTATGGAGGTTCCTCAGAAAGCTAAAAATAGAATTACCCTGCTGCTGCTGCTGCTGCTAAGTCGCTTCAGTCGTGTCTGACTCTGTGCGACCCCATAGACGGCAGCCCACTAGGCTCCCCCGTCCCTGGGATTCTCCAGGCAAGAACACTGGAGTGGGTTGCCATTTCCTTCTCCAATGCACGAAAGTGAAAAGTGAAAGTGAAGTCGCTCAGTTGTGTCCGACTAGAAGCGACCCCATGGACTGTAGCCTACCCAGCTCCTCTGTCCATGAGATTTTCCAGGCAAGAGTACTGGAGTGGCTTTATGATCCAACAATTCCACTCCTGGGACTTTACCTGGACAAAACTATAATTCAAAAAGATACATGCATCCCAATGGTCATAGCAGCAGTATCCGCAATAGCCAAAACATGGAAGCAACTTAAATGTCCATTGACAGATGAATGGATGAAGAAGATGTGGTACATTTATAAGATGGAGTACTACTCAGTCATTGAGCAGTATGAACAATGAATGATATAATGCCATCTGCAGCAACATGGATGCAACTCTACATGAACTAAGTCAGAAAAAGACAAATAGCATACATTACTTATATTTGGAATTTAAAATATGGCACCAACAAACCTATCTACAAAACAGAAATAGCCTCACAGACATAGAGAACAGACTTGTGCTTGCAGACGGAGTCAGGAGTGGGGGAGAACAGGACTGGGAGTTTAGGGTTAATATGCAAGCTAGTATAAATAGGATAGATAAAAAACAACGTCCTACTATATAGCAGACGGAACTATATTCAATATACTGGGATAAACCATAATGGGAAATGATATACAAAGAAAAAGAATGTGTATATGTGTATAAATGAGTCACTTTGCTGTGCAGCCTGTCCATCACCAACTCCCGGAGTTTACTCAAACTCACGTGCATTGAGTCAGTGATGCCATCCAACCATCTCATCCTCTGTCGTCCCCTTCTCTTGCCGTCAATCTTTCCCAGCATCAGGGTCTTTTGAAATAAGTCAGCTCTTCATATCAGGTGGCCAAAGTATTGGAGTTTGAGCTTCAACATCAGAAGTGGATTGTAAATTAGCCCAAATTTCTTAGAATCAGCCTGGGTTAAACAATAAATATAATACCAGGGGTTCAATTTTTGCTTATTTTGTTTTGGTGTTTCTTGGGTAGCAACCTTGGGGACAATTCCAAGAAGCTATTGCCATGAATATTTTCAAGCATGCTATTCATTGGGTTAATAGTTATTGTATTAAGAGATAGAGAAAATAAAACAAGTCACTGGAGTTTAAAATGTTCCAGGCTCTTGAAGCCTGGTGAAAAACCTTTGGTTTGAGCCTAGGGGATTTATAGGGAAACAGTGAGAAATTAAAAATTTTTAAGAGAGAATGGGTTTTGTATTACAGTGATTTGCTGTGATTTCTGGAGGCCTTTTTCTGAGCAGCTATACCTCCATACATAAAAAGCAAAGTAATCTTGACTTTAGTACTCCAATACTTTGGCCACCTGATGGAAAGAACTGACTCATTGGAAAAGACCCTAATGGTGGGAAAGATTGAAGGCAGGAGGAGAAGGGGATGACATAGGATGAGATGGTTGAATGGCATCACCGATTCGATGGACATGAGTCTGAGTAAGCTCCAGGAGTTGGTGATGGACAGGGAGGCCTGGCATGCTGCAGTCCTTGGGGTCTCAAAGAGTTGGACATGATTGAGTGACTGAACTGAACTGAACTTGACTTCAAGTTAATTCCATCTCAAACATGAACTTGGGATGATTCCTCATTTAAGAGGAACCTTCACTGCCATTCTTTACCAAATTTCCTTATGTGATGGTGACTCAGATATCTGAGAACTTAGAGTCCTCTTCAAGGATCAGGGATACCAAGAGAACACACAGAAACAGACTACAAAGAAAGATACAGCCTCTGACCTAGCTGCATGCCTGAGATAGCTCAGAAGATACCTAGCCCATCCCAATTTACCACCACCATCCTTGCGAGTCACACAGAACAGCTCAACCTTTAGCAAGTGTTTGACTTTCCTGAGAATGTTAATAACATGTAGATTCTGGATTTCATGATGGAGCTGAAACCTGCACCCACCATGGTGACATCTCTTAGCTCAAAGAAGGAATGAAATGTTCTATCCAGCTAGACATTGAGCACTCTGAAATGTAGGTATTTTCTACTCATAAATGGTAACAGCTATTACAACAATACTGATAGCAGCCACCATTTACAGACTCTGCACATTGTGTGAATATATAACACAAATGCTGTACATTTTGCCCCATCCTTGCATATGGCATTACAGATAATTAAGTACTAACACTTGTTGAACCTTCCCACTAGCCAGGCAATTTTTAAAATTCTGGCTGTGCTGGGTCTTTGCTGTAGTGCATGGGCTTCTCTCCAGTTGCCATGTGTGGGCTTCTCTAATTGTGGGGAGAGGACCTCTTATTGTGGAGCTCCGGCTCTGGAGCATGCAGGCTCAGCACTTGTGGGCTCAGCTGTTGCCCTGCAGCATGTGGGATCTTAGCTTCTTGATGCAGCTTCAAACTCATGTCCCCTGTGTTGGAAGGTAGATTCTTAACCACTGGACCACCATGGAAGTCCAAGCCAGGTATTTTTCTAAGCATTTCATGTGCGAGAGTCATTCCAACCTTCACAACAAGGCTATGAGGGGAAGGGTATTATTGTCACCATTACAGCGGTGGTATTTTAAGACACATATAGTCACATGACTAAATCCCTCACATTTTCTTCAGGTTTTTGATCAACTATGGATTAAAAGACTATTAACTCAACACCTGTTTCAAATTGTCACCAGCAATTGTGATCCCCATTATCTGTTCCCTTCTCATTCCCTGTTGTACTTAATGACCTTTTAGTATGTAATGCAACTTAATTAATTCGAGGTTCATCTTTTATTGTTTACATGTTATGAGATGTAAGCTCTCTGAGCATTCTCTTTTTCCACCGATGTATCTTCAGCACCAAGGACAGTGCTTGCAATAGAGCTGATGATTCAAACAGTATATGCTTGTGGAAGGTTGAATGAAGAGATTAGTTCAAGGTCATCTTGCTAGTGAGTGGCAAGGCTGGGGCTGGAACCAAGGTAGCCTGGCTCCACCATCTATGTTCCCAGGTACCATATTAAACTCAGGTCATTGAACAAATGACGTATTTTCCAAGATCAAACAGCTGTCTCTGATGGGGTTGACATTGTCTCTTGGAGCTGAATCTGATACTCTGGCCTCTATACCCCAACACTGATTTAAATCCCAGACACAGAGTTTGGGTGAAGTAGAAAAGCTTTATTGCCTTGCCAGTCAGAAGGGGGCCACAGCAGGCTAATGTCCTCAAAACTATGTGTTCTGACCTGGAGGGGTTAGTGAGGAGTTTTATAGAAATGGTTCAAGAGTGGGTGATCAACTCATGGATATTCTTCTGATTGGTTGGTGGTGAGGTAATCGGGAGTCAGCCTCATCAGCCTTCTGGTTCCAACAGGTCTGGGGTCTATGTGCTTGTGGGCAGCAGACAGTTAGCTTCTCCCACCTGGTAGGGGTTTCAGTATCTGCAAAACATCTCAAGGATACTGTTCTGTGAGTCCCTTGAGGCGAAACCAGGACCCTGCCCCAAGGCTGCACTCTTGTTTCTTGACTGCTCCTCCCTCGTCTCTGCATGCCCTCCCTCTCCTAATTAGCAACTGTTTGAACTTGCCCGTTGGAACTCAGGGAAGTTCAGGGTGGCTGAATAAAGCCTATCTCCTGAAAGCAATAAAAGGGGAGATACAGAAAGACTTTTTGCCCAGGAGCCCCACAGGGTCCTGCTCAGTTTCACTCTGAACTCAGTTAGACAAGAAAGCACTAAATCTATTTTCCCTGCCCTAAAGGATCTTTTCAAGGTCAATGGGAACAACACTGAAAGATATTCCTGGTGCCTGAAGTGGGGGGAGAGGAGCTGAAAGAGACACTCCTGTCCAGGTTCAGTACATCTGGAACGGGTTTTAGAGGGCATGGTGATGCAGAGCACATTTGGGGAGCACAGCTAACTTGAATGGAGGGTATGCTTGGCAAAGACTGAGAGACACTGGTCCCCCTGAGTTTCACTGGCAATTCTCTTTGCATCACGTTCTAACATGAAGCTGGTTGGTTCCACCAATCCACTGCAAGAAAAGAGGAAACTCAATTAGCCTGAATGGTTTAGCAACATATAGATCAAAGAAATTAACCAGAACATAAATTCCAACCCATTCAGATGAACAAATATCAGAATGTTCTCTCTTTTGGCCATTTGGTTTTGTGGCCACTTCTATGTCAAAGTGACTTCAAAATATATGGTAAAACCTCTCCCCCACCAAAAGAGTTTAACAGTCAAAAGAGGGAAATAAGAAAGCCAACCCATTGCCTAGTATACTGAGTCTGGAAAATATCGTGGTGAAATTTTCATCATCCTCATTAATTAGAGACTGAGAATCTAAGCTATTGAAGAAGCCTGCTTGGGTGGTGACATTGTTCAGATCTGCATTCGAACATTCAGGATCAAAGCACTTGACTAGTGATTGAACATCACAGAGTGTGTTCATCAATAAACCCTGCACCTTATTTGTGCTGATAAAAAAATGAGAAGTGTCTGATCTGCACATCAACGGTGCTGATGGAGAAGGATCTGTGGGAGTGAGTATCATAGAAGAGATACTGTATCCATAACAGAGGTGGGATTATTATCAAGCTCAACATGAGCACAGCCAGAGAAATGCCAGCATCACTCTTATTACCAGAAGGGGAGTATCTCTGACAACACCTCCTAAATGCCCAGAAGAGTGACCGTGACAGCAACAGCAAATGTGTCCACATGGAGGGGACCCTGGACAGACTTGATATTAGACCTGGGCAAGGTGTTGATTTCTGCTTATGGGAATTTGAAATGGCAGAAGGTGAACTGGTTGAGTTGAGGGATTTAGACCAAGGTGGATGTCAGCCAGCATCATGCCTGATGTGAGGACACTTGGTAAATGTTTGGTGAATGAATGAGTGAAGGGACGGATGGATGAAAATGGCTCAGTGCACCCTTTATTCTACCTTTTAAAACAAACTCAAGGTGGTTAGCATCAGGAGAACAAAAAGCGTGCCCCCATGTCTTCAGGCTACTTCCCTGACTATTTGAGCAACACAAAACATCTAATTCAAAATAGTGCAGGTACAAAAGGGAGTTTGTTGGTGTAACTGTCCATGAGGAGTATTGCATTCAGGCAGAGCAGGGATTGGTGTCTGAAACAATGGCACCAGGACCTGTTGTCCCCTCCTGGCTCCTCTCTCCTGCATGTTGATGTAACTGTCCAGTTTCACATGGCAGAAAGATGCAATCAGCAAAGGGCAGTATCCTTTTCAGCTCAAGTCTTGTTGAAAGCATGTCTTTGGGGACTTCCCTGATGGTCCAGTGGTTAAGACTTTGCACTTCCAATGCAGGGGATGCAAGTTTAATCCCTGGCCAGGGAACTAGATCCCACATGCCACAGTGAAGATCCAGTGTGTTTCAACCAAGACCCAGCACAGCCAAATAAATAAAATGAAAACAAAAAACATGTCTTCCTTCTCAAAAATAGCATAAATAAATAAAACAAAATAGATCGCTTGCTCTTCTCATCTCACTGCATCAAGGCCCATCCCTGACCTTCTGGGGCCATTCCAAAGTGATGTTTTGACTACCCTAATGAGGCACATGTTTACTTCTAGAAAAGAATGAGGGCATTGTCTGTAATATAACCAGATATTTTTGGTTACTGAGTGATTTAAAAATTTTGCTAAAATAAGTGAATGTAAAAAAAGAAAGCCTGAGTCTAGAATAATGGAACAAACACGAGTGAAGCTGGCACACTTTGACATTCATTATGATTTGGGACAGAAATAGCAAATAAGTAGCTCTAATGAAGCCTTGGTCACATTATTAGCCAATCTTGATACTTGTCCTTCTTACCCCAGATGGCAGTTCAGAAATATCTCAGCACAGCTCTGGATGGGGAACCATGCTTTTGGATTTGACGTATGAACTGAATTGTCATGGCCATTCTTTATGGATAGGGTTTGGACGTGAGAGTGCAGAGGTCCTGGTTTCAAATACCAGCTCCATCTGACACCTGCTCTCCGGGTGGATGTACGCAGTGTAACTATCATAAGTCTCAATTTTGTCCCTTGGAAAATAGAGGGAATAAATCTTTGAAGATTAAGTGAATATAAATAGCCAAGTAAATAACCCATGAAGCACTAAAATACATTTTCCCTTCCCCTCCCTCAAAGAGGTCCTCTCTGCACTAAGCGGGACTCTCTTTTGGAAAGTGTAGCCGAACAAACTCCAACCTGTGATCAAGTGCCTATAACTCTTCCTCTGCAATCCAACTTTGAGGGTTTCAGCACATCCAGATCTACTCTTTCTGTGTAAATAGTCTTGGGGCCAGTGATATACTTGGAAGAGCCAATAGGGTTTGGGATACTCAATCGATGATTGGAAAGATGCTGGACAATTCAGTGCAAATAGTGGCAAGATTTCAATGGGAACACTAGCAGTGGTATTTATGATGCTGGTTTTCTGCTGTAGAGGACGTGGCAGCCTGCAGAGTGCTTGCCTGTCTTAGGGACCAGCCTTGCCCCTGGGACACTTACAGAAAATCAATCCCTCCTTGGTGAGTCACTCCTTTAGAGCCAATTTGTAACTTTTACCTCTGAAGACACACAATCAATCAAATGTGAGCGATTGCTGAAGCCTGAACGGGGCACCTGTTCCTTATACATCAAAAGTTTGGAGGAATAATTTCAATTCCAAGATGTGTTTGTTCGGTTGGAAGGTGCCCTTGCCTTTCAGTTGAAATGTAGCCTGCCCTGGAATTTGGTAACAATGTTCAGTGTTTCATAGAAATCTGAAATAACATTTCTTTGGCTCATCCAACTTTTGTTTGGCAGATATTTTTGAGTATCAGCTATTTTACCAGGCCCTCTGTTATGTGTCAGAGGATGAACAAAACACTTGACTCCTGCCCCCTTGGTGAAAGTTGCTATCAAGTCAAAAGCCAGATAAGAAATGATGAATTTCAAAATCAATCATTGAGTGACATTTGAGATAAGACTTACCAAGTAGAAGTGCATGATGTTTTTAAATGTATAACTGGGGAACTTTTTTATTTTTAGTGTGTATTTTTATTTTTAATTTTTCTAAATTGTGTATTTTCAGTATAATGAAACAAAGCTGCATTTAGGGGGCATTTTGTGCTAAGATAACAAAACTGTCACATAAAAAGAACTGAAATTAACAAATGTGGAGATAGGCAGCGTGATGATCGTTCAACGCATGTGTACTAAGTTGCTTCAGTCATCTCTGACTCTGTGAGACCCCATGGAGCCTTCCAGGCCCCTCTGTCCATGGGATTCTCCAGGCAAGAATACTGGAGTGGATTGCATGCCCTCCTCCAGGGGTCTTCCGGACCCAGGGATGGAGCCCTCATCTCTCACCTGCATTGGCAGGTAGATTCTTTATCACTAGCGCTACCTGGGGCAGAGCTATAATTGGTAATATTCCTTACTACCAATTCCCTTGGAATTCCCTTTTTCTCCCCATGACTGTAATGTCTGTACAGTTTCAGGTGTCACATCCTCACATGACAACCTTCCAAGCAGGATGAGATAGGACAGATGGAAACAAGCTCTTTCCCTTACAGTTCCCTTAAGTGTTCTCTTTCTCAGAGATCTTTCCAAGAAATTCCAGCAAATTCCAAATATATTGCATGAGCCTGGCTTAGCCAACAGACTCATTTCCAGACCAAGAACACAGGACTGAAATTGCCACAATTGTCTTGTTGTTTAATTGCTAAGCCGTGTGCTATTCTTTTGCCATCCCATTGACTGTAGACCGCCAAGCTCTTCTGTCCCTGGGATTTCCCAGGCAAGAATACTGGAGTGGGTTGTCATTCCTCTCTCCAGAGGATTTTTCCGTATTTGTATCCATATACGACCTCCCTCTTGAACCTCCCTCCCACCCCCACCATCCCACCCCTCTAAGTAACCACAGAACACCAAGCTGAGCTCCCCATGCCATACAGCAGCTTTCCACTAGTTAGCTATTTTACACACGGTAGTGTACATATATTAATGCTATTCTTTCAATTTGTTCCTCCCTTCCTTCTCCTTCCTTGTGAACCGGACTTTCCACAAGTCCGATCTCTACGTCTGTATCTTTTCCTCCCCTGCAAATAGGTTCATCTTTTAAATATCAAGCAGAAAAGGAACTGTTGTCATTACTCCATCTGACCACATGGGGTCAGTGTTGAAGAGTGGTTCTGTGTGGATTTGCAAACGGTGATTCGCTGCTGCTCAGGTAAGTTCCGCTACTGTTCGGTGCCACATTACTGTTCTTTTTAGTTCACGTGCAGTTACGGTCATTTTTCTCCATATCATTATTGTTGCCGAAACTCACCCTCTGTTCGCCGGTGCTGAAGAGAAACGCAGAGAGAGTTTGAGGTGATGTAGAAAAGGGTAGCTTTTATTGCGTTGCCAGGCAAAGGGGCCCATGGTGGGCTAATGCCCTCAAGACTGTGTGCTCCACCCCGCCCCAGAAGGTAGGGATGAGATTTATAGCGATGGTTCCAAGAGAAGGGCGTGGTCAGCTCATGGACATTCTTCTGATTGGTTGGTGGTGAGGTAACTGGGAGTCAGCATCAACAACCTTCTGGTTCCAACTGCTCTGGGGTCTACACGCTTGTGGGGAGCAGACAGTAAACTTCTCCCACCTGATGGGGGTTTCAGTATCTGCAAAACAGCTCAAAGGACATGGCTCAGAATTTTATCTGTAGTCTTTGAGGAAGAACTAAGGGTCCTTGACTTTGTTTAATGGCTGAAGTATTATCATTTTATTTGGCTTGTCTTTTTTCTGCGTGTTCTCACTTCTCCGATTAAATTTACTCTTTGACTAAAGTTTTTCTACAGACAAAAGGTGGGCAGAGGACATGGGTGAGGTTCTATTCTGGGAAGACTTCATAGTGTCCTGCTCAACGATACTGTCTCTGATGAATATTCTGGGAATTAGCCTTGAATTATTTTGAAAACAACCCTCTGGATGGATCTTTTTGACCTTTAGCTAAGAATAGCATTTTCCATGAGGTGATTTTATTTTGCATAAATGTACCCATCAGGTTAGAGAAATTAGAATATCCACTTCTACCTGACCAGGAGGTTCTGGATTCCTTATGAAAATTGAACCCTTGTCTTTCCAGAATTAATTTTGTAAGCCAAGAGAGTGATACCATTTTTGCTCAGTCATTGGAATAGACGCTTTATGAGGAAATACACTCTGTCCTTTCATAACCCCAATTACTGTCTGGAGTAATTGAAGCCCAACCTCTTGATAAAATAAATGAAGGATGAATAAAACTTAGGCATGCGTTATATGAGGATTTTTAAGCAAATAGATATTTAGATAACTAAAAGAGATGGTTGATTGACTCTTCCCTTAAAAATGAAGACTCTTGCTGAGTCTGCATTTCCATGGCTGGATGAAGTAAGACTGATATCATTTTTTAAAATATCTGTTTACTTACTTTTTGGCTGCATTGAGTCCACTTGTAACTCACAGGCTCTTTCATTGTGTCATGTGGGATCTTTCACTGTGTTGCATGGGCTTAGTTGCCTGGAGGCATGTGGAATCTTAGCTCCCCAACCAAGGATCAAATCCATGTCCCCTGCGTGGGAAGGAGACTCCTTAACCACTGGACCACCAGGGAAGTCCCAAGGTTGGTATCATTTTAAACACACTGTCAGGAGAATCCCCTGTAATCTCAGTCTTAAAAGACATCCTGGTTTGAACTGTAATAGTCTCTTAAGAATGCCACTTGATCCTATTTTTAAAAAAAGAAAGAAAATCAATGACATTGAAAGATATTTTAGCAGGATGTATTTTAAAATACAAAACATAAAAATATCTAAACCTGAAGCTTGTCCTGTGGACTAGCTTACTATCAGCCCAGTAGCAACACTTAAATCTGCACCTTATGCATGTATGTGTGAAACATTCTTGACAACCCTCCAGACTCCCTGGCTCTTCTGTTTACAGCCTTAAATAAAAATGATGATCTAATTTCTCTGCTTGGATCTAAGTGGCCAAACTCCACTGGGTTTGTCATGCAAGAGGGCACATCCTCATCAAATGAAGTCATTGTCCTCAACAAAGTGTAGAAATTCTGCCACTTTTTCTGCTCTCTGAAGTGCTGCAGATACTATTCCTTCTGTCATCACTTTTCAACTTATTTTTAGCAGAAGAGTGTGTTTCCTATTTCATAGAGGTAATTAAGCACTTCAAAATGTTCTCCCAGCTTCCTTTTACTGAACTTGGACTTCTGTTCATAAATGCACCCATTCTCCCTACTGCCCCCCCTTCCTTCTTTCTGGAGTCAATTCCTTCACCAGATTGATGGCCAGAGGTACACATGTTGTATAGAAGCAATAGGTCAAATGAGCTGGGAATGTAAGACTTGGCTGGGCATGGGTCCAACAGGGCATGAACCCTGAATGCATTTTTGGAGGTGGGGGAGAGGTGTACAATCACTGAATCCTGTTGTCACGGGCTAAATGCTGTTCCCCAGACTTTGATATCCCTTCTCTGTGTTCTAGAGCATCCTGTCCTTACCTCAACTTCCTGCAATAATTTTTTAGGAACCAGTTTGGAAAACATTCAGGAAATGCTTAGCATTTTTTTGACCTGCCTTGCTTGTGTATATCCCAGCCAAATTCCTGGACTGTAGAGAACCCCTGAAACTCGGGGCAGTGGCAGTAATCACAGTGAAAAACCTGGACTTCTTTTTTCTCAACAGATGAATCCACTTATACTTTCCAGAACCTCATTAACAGCTATCGTATCATTAGTTAAAAAAGTTAAAATAAATGACACTGGAAGATATTTTAACAGAATGCCAGTCCGGTGTCATTCTTTTAATTGGAGTATAACTGCTTTACAATGTTAGGTTAGTTTCTGCTATATGACAAGTGTGTGTGTGTGTATATATATATCCCCTCCCTCTTGCACCTCCTTCCCAGTCCCTCCCTCATCCCTCTAGGTCATCACAGAGCACCAAGCTGAGCTCCCTCTGCCATGCAGCAGCAGCCCACTAGCTATCCATTATACACATGGTAGTGTGTGTATGTCAGTGCTAATCTCCCAATTCATCCCATCTTCCCTGTGTCCACATTTCATTCTCTATGTCTGTGTCTCTCTTCCTGCCCTGCAAATTGGTTCATCTGTACCATTTATGGGTATAACTTGTGGCAGTTTTTGTAAAGAAGTAATGACATGCCCACTTGCACTGTTGGTGGGAATGTCATTGTGTGCATGCTAAGCTGCTTTAGTCATATCCAATTCTTTGCAACCCTACGGACTGTAGCCCTCCAGGCTCCTTTGTCTGTGTGATTCTCTAGGCAAGAATACTGGAGTGGGTTGCCATGCCCTCCTCCAAGGGATCTTCCTGACCCAGGGGTCAAACCTGAGTCTCTTGCTTCTCCTGCATTAGCAGGCAGATTCTTTACCTCTGAGCTACCAAGGAAGCCCTGGAATGTCATTCAGATCAGATCAGATCAGTCGCTAAGTCGTGTCCGACTCCTTGCGACCCCATGAATCGCAGCACGCCAGGCCTCCCTGTCCATCACCAACTCCCAGAGTTCACTCAGATTCACGTCCATCGAGTCAGTGATGCCATCCAGCCACCTCATCCTCTGTCGTCCCCTTCTCCTCTTGCTCCCAATCCCTCCCAGCATCAGAGTCTTTTCCAATGAGTCGACTCTTCCCATGAGGTGGCCAAAGTACTGGAGCTTCAGCTTTAGCATCATTCCTTCCAAAGAAATCCCAGGGCTGATCTCCTTCAGAATGGACTGGTTGGATCTCCTTGCAGTCCAAGGGACTCTCAAGAGTCTTCTCCAACACCACAGTTCAAAAGCATCAATTCTTTGGCGCTCAGCCTTCTTCACAGTCCAACTCTCACATCCATACATGACCACAGGAAAAACCATAGCCTTGACTAGACGGACCTTTGTTGGCAAAGTAATGTCTCTGCTTTTCAATATGCTATCTAGGTTGATCATAACTTTCCTTCCAAGGAGTAAGCGTCTTTTAATTTCATGGCTGCAGTCACCATCTGCAGTGATTTTGGAGCCCCAAAAAATAAAGTCTGACACTGTTTCCACTGTTTCCCCGTCTATTTCCCATGAAGGGATGGGACCACAGATGCCATGATCTTCGTTTTCTGAATGTTGAGCTTTAAGCCAACTTTTTCACTCTCCACTCTCACCTTCATCAAGAGGCTTTTTAGTTCCTCTTCACCTCTGCCATAAGGGTGGTGTCATCTGCATATCTGAGGTTATTGATATTTCTCCTGGCAATCTTGATTCCAGCTTGTGTTTCTTCCAGTCCAGCGTTTCTCATGATGTACTCTGCATAAAAGTTAAATAAGCAGGGTGACAATATACAGCCTTGACATACTCCTTTTCCTATTTGGAACCAGTCTGTTGTTCCATGTCCAGTTCTAATTGATGCTTCCTGACCTGCATACAAATTTCTCAAGAGGCAGATCAGGTGGTCTGGTATTACCATCTCTTTCAGAATTTTCCACAGTTTATTGTGATCCATACAGTCAAAAGCTTTGGCATAGTCAATAAAGCAGAAATAGATGCTTTTCTGGAACTCTCTTGCTTTTTCCATGATCCAGCAGATGTTGGCAATTTGATCTCTGGTTCCTCTGCCTTTTCTAAAACCAGCTTGAACATCAGGAAGTTCACAGTTCACATATTGCTGCAGGCTGACTTGGAGAATTTTGAGCATTACTTTACTAGCGTGTGAGATGAGTGCAATTGTGCGGTAGTTTGAGCATTCTTTGGCATTGCTTTTCTTTGGGATTGGAATGTAAACTGACCTTTTCCAGTCCTGTGGCCACTGCTGAGTTTTCCAAATTTGCTGGCATATTAAGTGTAGCACTTTCACAGCATCATCTTTTAGGATTTGAAATAGCTCAACTGGAATTCCATCACCTCCACTAGCTTTGTTCGTAGTGATGCTTTCTAAGGCTCACTTGACTTCACATTCCAGGATGTCTGGCTCTAGGTCAGTGATCACACCATCGTGATTATCTGGGTCATGAAGATCTTTTTTGTACAGTTCTTCTGTGTATTCTTGCCATCTCTTCCTAATATCTTCTGCTTCTGTTAGATCCATACCATTTCTGTCCTTTATCAAGCCCATCTTTGCATGAAATGTCATTGCTTCTTTACAAAAGCTTCCATAAGTCATACTCATAGAATTTTCTGTGAACCCTGGCATATTGATGATCATAGACAATGTATCTCCCACTTGTTACTTCCTCTACCCCACCCCCACCCTCTCTCACTCTTATTTATTTATTTTGGTTTTGCCACCAGGCACTTTTCTTTTGTTGACTAGAGTATATACAAATGCAGGCTCTAATGAATGTACTGAAGATACAAATGAAAAATTTTTTTTTCCAGGCATGTCTTGCATGTGCAAGCCGTGATATTGTTTACACTGATGGGATTCTCATCTTAATAATTTTGTAGGGAGGATCCTGGTGATTGAGGAATGGGGCAGAAAAGGAGGAAATAAATGGAATAAAGAAATAAACAAAAATGAAGGGTATGCTGCTGCTGCTGCTAAGTCGCTTCAGTCGTGTCCCACTCTGTGCGACCCCATAGACGCCCCACCAGGGAGCCCCACCAGGCTCCCTCGTCCCTGGGATTCTCCAGGCAAGAACACTGGAGTGGGTTGCCATTTTCTTCTCCAATGCATGAGAGTGAAAATTGAAAGTGAAGTCGCTCAGTCGTGTCCGACTCCCAGCGACCCCATGGACTGCAGCCTACCAGGCTTCTCCGTCCATGGGATTTTCCAGGCAAGAGTACTGGAGTGGGGTGCCATTGCCTTCTCTGAATGAAGGGTATACATAACATCTTATGGGATTTCCCTGGTGACTCAGTGGTAAGGAATCTGCCTGACAATGCAGGAGACACCAGTTTGATCCCTGGGGCGGGAAGATCTGCTGGAGAAGGGAACGGCAACCCACTCCAGTATTTTTGCCTGGAGAATCCCATGGACAGAGGAGCCTAGCTGGCTACAGTCGGTGGGGTCACAAAGAGTCCGACATGACTGAGCCACTGAGAACGCACATGCACATAACATCTTAAAAGCCAACTGGGTAACAGAGGTAGAGGGTCGGCAGAATTTTTGGCTGCAGTAACTGGATCTGATCATTTCCTGAAGACACAGGAAGCCTCCAGTTCTTTTCTGAACCTAAATCTGAATGTCTATGGGTAACCCAGGTGAAAGATGACAGCCCTGTGTCCTCTGCCTCATTTCCACAGCTCTGAGCCCCATAAACACGCTGGGATCACCTAGGTTTTCGTCTGCATCTTGGGGATTAAAAAGACAGAAAGCCTCCTGCAACTGCAACCTCTCTCTGGACTCAGATCTCCCAGCTTGTACCAAATAGTTTTATAATTTCTCATTAAGCTGCAGTGAAATAAAAACACACAATTAGGACCAATTTTAATTATATGCTGCTCTCCCAAAGAGGACTTAAATTACAGTTAAAAATTAGATAATCAAATAAAACCCAGGGAAATAACAAGGAACAAAGAGAAATCTCCAAAGATCCTGGCATGGAGAACAGGGTTCAGATAATTAGAGATAAACTCTGAGATTCGACTGCTTGGCTTTACTTCTAAGAAGCTCATGTTCATTTTAAAATGTCTGATTTTTTTTCTAAAGAATCAATAATCCTTGTAGTGATGGGAAGATATTAAAATAATTCATTATACTTAAATATCAAAATGTAAATTATAGCTTTATGCCAGCATAAAAGCATATGATAGCAATATTTACATTCAGGCATGAATTTTTTAAACCTGCTATCAAAAAGCCTCACAATCGTAAGAGAACTTTATTAATTTTAACTTTATGAAATAGGCAATTTTACAATATTGTAAAAAAAGTAGACTAAGGAATCCAACATTTGCATATAGATAGAAAAGAATTCAGCTTCAGATGACTAGTGGAAAATAATGACTTTCAATATTTCCAGCTAATTTTCAATAAATTATCATTTAGGAATGTCATTGTCCTGTTATTTAAATATGTAGATTAATTCTATTTTAACTTATCATGTGAAAAATGAAAATGAAATTGCTTTCTCCAAGAGACAGCAACATGATGTAGTTGAACCCCATGAGAACATCTTTGGCTTTGCCACATTTTAACTAAGTCCAGACAAAATCTGTGCGTCTCTGGTAGCTCGGTGGTAAACAGTCCATCTGCCAATGCGTGAGACACAGGTACAACCCTTGGGTCAGGAAGATCCCCTGGAGTAGGAAGTGGCAACCTGCTCCAGTGTTCTTGCCTGGAGAATCCCATGGACAGAGAAGCCTGGCAGGCTACAGTCCATGGGGTCGCAAAGAATCGGACAGAACTGAGTGATAAAGTGTGCATTTTCTGTTCACTTCATTTCACTACTTTTGACCCAGATTTATCGATTTCTGTTTTCATCTCCTGCAAAACCTCAACACAAAATGAAAGACTCTAACAACCTACTTCGTCTTCCTGTGAGGGTGACATCATCATTGCTATTTTGAAAACTCTTAGAGGTTGGGCCTTTCCTGTTTTCTCAGAGTTTAAGCACTTTGTCAAGAAATAGCTGATCCTTCTTCATCAAATACTCTCTTAGGATGGATGAGTCCTTCCTTCTACTTTCCATCCTCTCTGACATAGTGGTGGAGCTTGATTACATCCACTTCCTCAAGTCCATTAGAGCACAAATTATGGAAAATGTAAATGCATTCAAGGTAAATGGCGCATCCCTTCAGGGTTCTGAGTGTACTTAGTTCGGCTGAGTCCCGCCATCAGGGATGGCAGGAAAGAGGATCGAATCATTTTGATGGAGAATTTCACCCGCTGTCTGTGATTCTCAGGAACACAGAGATTTGCATGACCCTGAAGCACTGAGGAAGCTTCCGGTTCTCATTTCACCCTGACTGCTGCCCCTGCGGTCTTCCGTCCTAGGTCTGTAGTGTCCACTCAGTGATGACCGACTCCCATCCTTCAAGCCACAGAACGCTGCAGAGGAAATGGGTGATTTTGGAGCTTCCTTCCATCTGATGTTCTCCCAACTCAGGGTGCTGGTTGTGCATCCTAAGAATCCACGATCCATCCCCTCCATCAAGGGGACCAGTTTCCTTGGTTACCCTCATCCCAGTTCTGTCACTGCCCATATGTGAAGCTGAGAAAACTCAGCCACTTTGGACCAAGACCTAGACATTCACAACTTGTCTTTATCTCACTTTAAAAAAAAAATAAAGTATAGTTGATATACACTGTTGCATTAGTTTCTGCTGTACAGCAAAGTGAATCAGCTGTATGTATATGTATATATATGTTCTCCCTCTTGGACCTCCTTCCCACCCGCCCCCATGCCACCCATCTATGGCATCGCAGAGCACCAAGCTATCTATTTTACACATGGTGGTGTATATATGTCAGTCCCACTCTCCCACTTTACCCCACCACCACCCGCGTGGCCACACGTCCATTCTCTACATCTGTGTCTCTATTCCCGCCCTGAAAATAGATAGACATTTCTCCAAGAAAGATAGACAGATGGCCGAGAGACACAGGAAAAGATGCTCAATAACACTAATTGTTAGAGAAATGCAAATCGAAACTGCAATGAGATAACACCTCGTACCAGTCCGAATGGCCATCCTCAAAAAGTCTACAAAGAATAAATGCTGGAGAGGGTGTGAAGAAAAGAGAAACCTGCTACACTGTTGGTGGGAATGTAAGTTGGTAAAACCACTATGGAGAACAAGGTGGAGGTTCCTTAAAAAAAACTAAGGATAGAGTTACCATATGATCCAGTAGTCCCACTCCTGGGCATATACCCAGACAAAACCATAATTCTAAAAGAAGTGAAGCCTTTTTAATAATCTCTTTCTGCTTGGAAAACCAGTTCTTTCCTTCAGGAAAGGAGGCTCCAGGTGCCACAGACAAAATGGACAAACCTCTCTCATTCTTTTATGATGATTCTTCTGTCGAGAAGTCTTTTTCTCCATTAAGTGATTCCAACAGACATGATTGTCTCTCTCCGAAGTGGGTCTCAGCCCTGGGTGCACGTTCAAATTACTGAGAGCTTTTATAATTGCTGCTGCCCTAGCCCCTCATTATGATCAATAGAGGGGAACTTCCAGAAATGGAGTTGATTCTAAATATGCCTTGGGAGCTAAGGGTGGGGTTGCCACAGCATAGGATTCTATCTCTTAAGTTAGACACTTGGCAACAAGTTAATAGGGCTTTGCTGGTGGCTCAGATGGCAAAGAATCTGCCTGAAGTGCGGGAGACCTGGGTTCAATCCCTGCATCGGGAAGATCTCCTGGAGGAGGGCACAGCAACCCACTCCAGTATCCTTGCCTGAAGAATCCCATGGACAGAGGAGCCTGGTGGGCTACAGTCGACGGGACCACAAAGAGTTGGACATGACTAAGCAACTAATACTTTCACTTTTCAATGGATTAGTAAGGACAAAAGCTTTGCATTCTGTTACCTGGTGTAAGGGGATTGGTGAGGATTTAGAATCTGGGAGGTTTTTAAAATAATATTAAAATAATATTTTTAAATTTATTTGGCTATGTACCACCAGGATCTTTAGTTGCAGCATGTGGGATCTAGTTCCCTGACTAGGGATAGAACCTGGGCCCCCTGCATTGGGAATGTGAGATCTTAGGCACTGGACCATCAAGGAAGTCACTAGAATCTGGAAGTGTTAAGGGAAGCAACAGAAAACATTGTGGAATGTTGTCCACAGAGAACAGCAGCTTTACGACTTGCTTATTATAATACAGGCAAAAGGGTGAAAAGAAATGATAAACAGCATCTTGTTATTGCCAAGGCTGGTGGTGATAGACAGAGGGACTGTTCCTGAGGAAAAGTGAAGGAAATTGCTCCCCAAAAGCCACACAATCAACTCCTCCAACTGCTCTCTGCACCCCACGCCCACGAAGCAGTGGAGCTCAGCCTTCACCACAAGCTGTGGTTCTCTCAAGTCCTGGCTTCTTGCTCCCAAACTGTGTGAGCTTGGCCAGGTTACTTAACCTCTCTGTGCCTCTGTTGCCTCAGTTGTAAAATTAATGATGGTGGTTTGTTATCATGAGGATTATATGATTAACATTTATAAAAGTGCTTGGGATGGTAAGAAGTAGGGTCAATTTTATTCTTAAAAAATGACCTTTAATCTAATTGTGATCAAAAGCTGATTTGGTTCAATAAATATTTAAGGTTCACGAATATTGAAGTTACTTTTCTCATTGAAATTTCATCAGGAAAAAATAATGCATTGGTTGTTCTGCGAATGAAACTCTATCTGAGCCCTGGAGAATTTGTCAGCTTTCTGGATTTCCACATGTGTTTCCAGTCAGTGTGGAATTCCAGAATTTTTGCAAGACACTGTGTTGGGTGGACCATCAAGGTGGGTCCTAATGCTCTTCTCCAGGTTTCTGACATTTGTTCATGTTCAATCACTAAGTCATGTCTGATTCTTTGTGACCCCATGAACTGTAGCACACCAGGCTTCCTTGTCCTTCACAATCTTCAAGAGCTTGCCAAACTCATGTCCATTGAATCAATGATGCCATCAGACCATCTCATCCTCTGTCACCACCTTCTCCTCCTGCCCTCAATCTTTCCCAGCATCAGGGTCTTTTCCAATGATTGGCTCTTCACATCAGGTGGTCAATGTATTGGAGCTTCAGCTTCAGCTTCAGCATCAGCCCTTCCAATGAATATTCAGGCTTGATTGCCTTTAGGATTGACTGGTTGTATCTCCTTGCAGTCCAAGGAACTCTCAAGAGTCTTCTCCAGCACCACAATTCAAAAGCATAATTATTTGGTGCTCAGTCTTCTTTATGGTCAAACTCTTACATCCATACATGACTATTGGAAAACTATAGCTTTGACTATAGGTACCTTTGTTAACAAAATAATGTCTCTGCTTTTTAATATGCTGTCTAGGTTTGTCATAGCTTTTTTTCCAAGTGTCAGAAAAATATTACCCACCTCTTACATGTTCGTGTTAATGGAAAAGCATTGAGATTAATGGATGATGATGAGATATATCACCAAGATAAAAGCATCTTGGGAGAAGAGAGAGAGAGAGGTGTCCTTGAGGCTTACTGGCATTTTTTTTCCATATTTTTTTTTACTTTGGTTTTGTATTACCTATGTAAAAACTTAAGAAACAAAAATTCTGTTTCCAAAGACATCTTCATGCTCACGCAAATGCTTCTGATGCTTAGCTAAGTGGGAAAAAGATGCAAATTATGTTTATGGTCTCTCCTTATAAATATGCATAAAGAAATAACACTGGAAGTAAATACTGTTTATCTGTGAAGGTGGGGCTACCAGCAGTTATATTTTCTTCTTTATTTGTAACAATAATTTTATTTTATTTCTTATTGATGTATGGTTGATTCATAATGTCTTGTGTTAATTACTGCAGTATGGCAAAGTGATTCAGTTATACATATATATGTATTCTTTTTAAAATATTATTTCCATTACGGTTTATCATAGGATATCAAATATGGTTCTCTATGTTCTATAGTAGGACCTTGTTTTTTTAATCTTTTCTCTATATAAAAGCTTAGGGCTTCCCTAGTGGCTCAGTGGTAAAGGATCCACCTGCCAATGCAGGATACTTGGGTTTGATCCCTGGTCTGGGAAGATCCCCTGCAGAAGGAAATGGCAACCCACTCTCGTATTCTTGCCTGGTAAAGCCCACGGTCAGAGGAGTCTGGTGGGCTACAGTCCATGGGGTCGCAAAGAGTCAGATATGACTTAGCGACTAAACAATAATATAAAAGCTTACATTGCTAACCCCAACCTCCCACTCCATCCTCCCCCCCGCCCCCGGCCCTCTCCCCCCTTGGTAACCACTGGTCTGTTCTCTTTGTCTATGACTCTGTTTCTGTTTTATAGATAGATTCATTTGTAACAACAAATTTTATGTTTAAATTAAGAGGCAACAGTTTTTGACAATGGGTATTTATGCTTTCTCAGGATTGGACGTATTTAACTATAAAAGAGGGAATCACTGGTATCATTTATTACACAGATATTTAAGGAGCCCCTGGTGCCGGAACTAGCCTTGTGACCTTTGATCCTGCTGACAAATGGTGTGTACCTGAATATACACGGTTGGCTCCTTGTTTTGTTCTGTTTCACTGTTCCCTGTTCTTGACATTCTACTGAGATTCTATTAAATGATGCCTGGTGCTTGTTTCTCAAGAGAAACCATATTACATGCAACATCTGGGTATTTCAAGTGTGATACGAGGGGCTGCAGACATCTGTGCATGTGGCAGCCTTGACTTTCCATCAGCGACTTCATGCTTCCCCGGGGGTGGCATGAAGTTTTCCACTTGGAGTCATGTTTAATGTTTATGAGTCTGATTCTGGATGGTGGCCTGGCTGGGGCTGTTATGAAGAAAGGGCCAGGCTCCTGCAGAAATATGACTCAAGTGGCTCTGAGGATCCAATTTCCTGTCTGTCAGAGGCTTGAGCACCTGAGGCTCAGACACAAGAGATGCTCAGCAGGCACAGAAACTGCATCATCACTAAACGCTTTGTGCCATGAGTAAGTTATACAGACACCACAGCACATGTGGAATAAGCCCGGCTCCTCCTCTCGTGGAAATGTCAATATCAAGTACTGAGCTTGACCAAGCAACACAATGCAAAGCCATCAAACTAGGTACCTCAGTACAGGGAGATAAAGGCATATTTGGAAACCGACAATACCACCAAAATGAAATACATGATGGAGCAGGAGTGCCCTGACATCTCATACCTGCTTCCCAAGCCTCCAGCTGCACGAGCATCCTATGTATTGGAAGCCATGCTGGGAGAGAATGAATTAATTTTTTCTTCCCCTGAGCTGATGATTTGTGTTCTACAATATGCACTACCTACACAATCAACTAAATCTAAAAGTAAAATGAATGAATGAATACTCCAATGGGAAGCACAGAATGAAGATAAACAATATGACTATCTTTCAGGCCAAGAAGGTAAAACCTTCCCCCACCTGCTTCTCCCTCTTCTCCCTTCTTTTTCTTCTTCTCTCTTTCTGCCAGTCTACAGGTAAGTCATGATTTATTCATAAAGGTTAACCTTGGTTAATGTCTTAGAAAATACAGTCTATTTGGCCTTGTTATTCCTCACTTGCAGAAAAGGTATGACAAATTACAAGTCCCCGTACTCATTTACTGTAGAATAGGAAAATGAGTTTATTGTGTCCATGATGGATCATCAGTAGATCTCAGACGTAAGCAAATTAACCCCGTATTTATGCATAGAGGTTTTGGCAATTTTTGTGCTAAGAAGAGTGGAATACTAAATACATCCATTTTGGAAGATGTGCATTGTATGTTTTAAGACCTGAAAATATTATTCCATGACCTTACTAGTTTTGCCTGGAGATGTTGACGAAATTGTGCTCCCATAAACTGGGACAGAGATACTAATAATATTAAATATGTGCTACTTAATCCAGACTGACAGATCGTCTAATCTCAGGATTACTGATTGGAAGGGGTCCCCGCCCCCACCCATCTCTCCCCAGAATTCATTTAGATTTAATTATCAAGATGTATTTATTTTAAAATTCACTGATTTCCCCAAACCCTTGCTTCTCAAACAATGTTTTTCTTCTCTAAGGGGTTTTCAGAATTGGATCTGACTTCATCAGCTCCAGGCAACACACAGGACGGTGCACTTAATCATAAATTGATGCATTCACAGCCGCTTTAACGTGATTACCGGGTCTCCATCTCAAATGCCTCACAGTTATCCTCACATCTTTATAATTACCTGGAATGCTTTTTCAGATGGTGTGTGCTTTTTATGGGCCATAAAAATTTGATATAACCTAAATTTTATCTGCCACATTTCATTTATTTCTATTGTAAATGCAAAATATCAGAGTAATTTAAGTTCTTAAGCAATGCGTGAGAAAATGAGAAGACAAAAAGAGGAACAGCCTGACTTCTGCCTGTTTAAATCCTAGTTGAATTAGCATATCAAGTATACAATACAACACATACAACACCAAACAAATGCTACATGAGCAAAACACAATAATATATGTTACTATGTTTAAAAAATTTTGACTGCTCTATATGGCATGTAGAATCTTAGTTTCCTGACCAGGGATTGAACTCACACCCTAAATCTGACACAATTTTCCAACTAAAAAAAGAAAGCTTTCGTAATTAAGCTCAATTTACTTTAAAAAATTGGAGTATAGTTGATTTACAATGTTTCAGGTGTACAACAAAATGATTCAGTTTGTGTGTGTGTGTGTGTTTCAATACACTGGGAAGAAAATACTAATATATATATACAATAACATATATATTATATAATAGTATATATATATATTCTTTTCCAGACTCATTTTCTTTATGGTTATTACAGGGTATAGAATATAGTTTCCTGTGCTATACAGTAAATCCTTTTGTCACTTATCTATTTTATGTATAGTAGTTTGTATCTGCTAATCCCAAACTCCTAATTTATCCTTCCCCCCATCCCCTTTCCCCTTTGGTAACCATAAATTTGTTCTCTATGTCTGTTTCTGCTTTGTATATAGATTCATCTGTATTATTTTTTAGATTTCACATATAAGTGATATCATATGGTATTCGTCTCTGACTGACTTCACTTAGTATGATAAACTCTAGGTCCATTTGTGTCGCTGCAAATAGCATTATTTCATTCTTTTTATGGATGAGTAATATCCCATTGTATATATGTGTACCACATGTACCACCAATCCTCTCTCAATGGGCACACTTGCTTCCATGTCTCAGCCGTTGTAAATAATGCTGCTATGAACATTGGGGTGCGTATATCTTTTTTATTTAGAGTTTCCATCTTTTCCAGATATATACCCAGAAGAAGAATTGGTGGATCACATGGTACCTCTATTTTTATTTTTTTTAAGAACTCTCCATATTGTTCTCCATAGTGGCTACACCAATTTAATTCCCTCCAAAAATATAAGAGGGTTCTATAAAGATAGTATTTTTAATCCTTATTTTACAAACAAGAAAATCAAGGTATGGAGACATTAAACTCAACGCAAGTCCCCCAGGTGGAAAGTGACACGCCAGCATTCATTCCCAGTACTGGGTCTGACCACATACTGCTTGCTCTTCACTTTTACAGGGTCTTTTATCCAGTGATTATTCAAATACAAACAAAAATTACAAATGGGGTGAATGTGTTTTCTTGTTGGAAAAATAAAGCAACCAAATGGGTTTTCTCTCACGTGTTGACACATAGGATGTTATTAGGTGAATAATTCTAATGACCAGAGGTAAATGTCCTAAAAGCAGACCTTAAGAAAGCTGCCTCCATTACATGTTTGCTCCTACCCTGAGCACCTGAGTTGATCTGCTTTATCAGTCCAGCTTCTGCAAAACCTTCTTTGAGACAGAACTACGTTTTCTTGAGTCTAGAGCCAGGAAATTATTTTTATCTTTATACATTGGCCATATCTTTGACAGTATATAGTGCAAAGATTTTTTTTAAACAACTGTGTAGATCTGTTTGGGTCTGGTGAAACACAGGCTACATTTTTTAAATTACTATAGTTTTTAAAAATTATAAACATGTTTATTGTTGGCATTTTTAATTTATTTCATTTATTTTTTAAAGGGCAAGAGGAGAAGCCAGGGTCACCATAACTCAGGGCTGGAGGCTTGGAGGTGGGACGATCTTCTAGGGGTGGTAATCTTAGAGAGGTGGGGTTATTGTCAGAGTCTTGGCACCAAGTCAGAGAAAAGGCAGGACAGAAATATCCTGATATGTCTTTCCTCTTGCTCTCTGGGGTCTGGTTGGTGCCTCCCATTGGACAGACCAAATTGGAAGACAGAAGGTTAAGGTCAATTTTTTAAAGTTCAGAAAGGCCAGCACATAGATCCTGTTGAGAATGTTTGGGAAATGGAGATGGAATTTTCCACTGGGTGAGTTTCATACCCCACTGTTATTCAACTTCTTCATGCTCCTGAATCATTGGGATGTTCACCCCAGCTTTGCTTAGTTATGGATGCCTTCTATATTGCAAAGCCCTGTCCGTTCTAAGAAGACCATCACCCTCACACATTCTGTTTTTCCTTGAGTTCAAGTCAACCAGACTCAGAAATTAGCTTCTTGTGTTGATTGTACATTTCTCATCTCTTAAATATGGTTTAATGAGTTGATTTAATTTTAACTGAAAATTCATTCAAATGTGCTTGCTCTAAGTAAATATTTAAATAAATATAACACACACTAAGGCGAAAAGAGGCTTGTTTAATTCTGTCTGTCTTCTCTCTCTGGGAATAATTTTGGTTTTCCCCCTGTAGGCTGGTTTTTCTATTAATTACAGAATCTCCTGCCTTGAGGAAGCCATGTTGAAATTAAACCAAGTCCCACCCAGACTGAGTAGGAAATAGCAACCCACTCCAGTGTTCTTGCCTGAGAAATCCCATGGACAAAGGAGCCTGGCAGACTACAGTCAATGGGGTCAAAAAAGCCAGACAGAACTTAGCAACTAAACAGTACCACCACCCACATCAAGAGTGTTTGGGTTTGGGATACAGAGCATTGTTAGAACCGGCTGCCTTCCAAGCGTTTGTGGGCCTTCTGCAGTTGCACAACTACATCTGTGTCGGGATGATATGAAATATTAAGCCAGGTATGCAGTCTCCACATCTGTTTGTACTTTTGTTTACAACAAGACAGCTGGGGCATTTCTGGCTTATTGCCCAAATGACAATACTCCCAGAATAGATGAAAAATAAAAAGCAAACAAGCCCATGGCTAACTTTTGAGACTCATGATAGAAATTTTAAACTCAGGACAGAACCAATTCTTTTCAGACAGCAGAAAGTCAGAGGATGGAGAGGGGCTGGGTGTTGAGTTAGAAGAATCTTGTTCTCTTAAGTTTCACGTTTTAGATTCTGATCTAAGCCATAGGTGAAGAGGAAATTGTGATTTGTAACAACGTGTTTCTCTTGTTCACCTGGGATAAACAATCCACATGCATGGGAGAAGGTGAGAGAGAGTCTAAGAGAAAAGCAAACAAGATTACGAGGTGTTCTAAGCCAGTGGGGGTTAGGTGATTCATCTCCCAAATAGTGAAAAGTGAAATCTCTCAGTTGTGTCTGACTCTTTGCGACTCCATGGACTGTAGCCTACCCGGCTCCTCCATTCAGGGAATTTTCCAGGCAGAGTACTGGAGTGGGTTGCCATTTCCTTCTCCATCTCCCAAATAGGTACATTTCAGAGACCATCAATAGGACCATTGATGGTCCAAATAGGACCAAATAGGACCATCAATCCCTGGTCGGAGAGTTAAGATCCCACATAGCTCTCAGCCAAAACACCAAAACAGAAACAGTGTTGTAACAAATTCAGTAAACACTTTAAAAATGGTCCACATGAAAAAAAAATCTTTAAAAAAAAGAAGCTCTTAAGGCACACTCAACAAAATATGTGTAAGAATTATACAGCTGCATCATCATTACTTATCAATGATATTGCATTTGTTCCCTGAAATTTTGTGGTATTTGTGGCCTTGGTTAGCTTTTAAAAATATTTAACCTTTTGTGATTTATGTTATCCTCCTAAGTAAATACGCACATCCGTTCCTGGTTTTTGTTTGTAGTTTTAGTTATTTTTCTTAAAGATGATCCCTAAAATTGTATATTCTCAAGACTTAAATGAGAAAGTCAATGGGGTTTTAGAAAATAAAGTAATTCCACTTCTTTTTTAAAAAATTAAAAATAATTTAAGATTCCATTTCCTATACAGCTTGGTCTGTAGAGTCATATTTGTACCCCTCCTTTCTCAGTGTGGTCCTCTTCATATTAAGAATCTTCCAGTTTCATGTGAAGAATTTGAAGACCCCTTCAAAAGAGACTATATTTTACACAGTCTGGCTGCTATATATGAATCAGTTTACTTTTTACTTTCTGGTAACCAGAGTCATGGAGTTGAGATTAGCGAGACATATGTGAGAAATCAGCCTTTTCTGGTGTGTGTGTGTGATCTGGGGTTTATTTGTATATGTTTGCATTTACTGACTGACATGGAACAACAGACTGGTTCCAAATAGGAAAAGGAATACATCAAGGCTGTATATTGTTACCCTGTTTATTTAACTTCTATGCAGAGTACTTCATGAGAAACGCTGGACTGGAAGAAACACAAGCTGGAATCAAGATTGCCGGGAGAAATATCAATAACCTCAGATATGCAGATGACACCACCCTTATGGCAGAAAGTGAAGAGGAACTCAAAAGCCTCTTGATGAAAGTGGAAGTGGAGAGTGAAAAAGTTGGCTTAAAGCTCAACATTCAGAAAACGAAGATCATGGCATCCGGTCCCATCACTTCATGGGAAATAGATGGGGAAACAGTGGAAACAGTGTCAGACTTTATTTTTCTGGGCTCCAAAATCACTACAGATGGTGACTGCAGCCATGAAATTAAAAGACGCTTACTCCTTGGAAGGAAAGTTATGACCAACCTAGATAGCATATTGAAAAGCAGAGACATTACTTTGCCAACAAAGGTTTGTCTAGCCAAGGCTATGGTTTTTCCTGTGGTCATGTATGGATGTGAGAGTTGGACTGTGAAGAAGGCTGAGCACCGAAGAATTGATGCTTTTGAACTGTGGTGTTGGAGAAGACTCTTGAGAGTCCCTTGGACTGCAAGGAGATCCAACCAGTCCATTCTGAAGGAGATGAGCCCTGGGATTTCTTTGGAAGGAATGATGCTAAAGCTGAAACTCCAGTACTTTGGCCACCTCATGGGAAGAGTTGACTCATTGGAAAAGACTCTGATGCTGGGAGGGATTGGGGGCAGGAGGAGAAGGAGACGACAGAGGATGAGATGGCTGGATGGCATCACTGACTCGATCGATGTGAGTCTGAGTGAACTCCGGGAGTTGGTGATGGACAGGGAGGCCTGGCGTACTGTGGTTCATGGGGTTGCAAAGAGTCGGACACGACTGAGCAACTGATCTGATCTGATCTGATCTGACACTCACTAAGCTCACTTAACCTCATAAAGTAACCTTTGCAACTATTTAGACTCAATCAATTATTCAGCTATTATATAGAATAGTAAGTTTGCTGCTAAATAATGAGAATGTGCAAAAATAAATGTTATTAATAGAGTCATGTTGCATATAATCTTGTAAAGAACTAATTGCAGAGTTTGGAAGTCTCATTTGTTTTGATGAGGGTAAGGATCATTTTTAATGTAGTCACTGCCCCAGTATAGTCTAGAGATGAAGCAATTTCCACCTCTGACATGGGTGTGTCCTGACCAACTGTGCTTCTCTCCATTCTAACTCTATTTTCTAAAATGCCTGTCAGGGCATTTAAAAAAATAAATCGCCTCCGTCCTTATGAAGAACAGATTTTCATACCTAAAAATTCAACACGGCACATACATAAACATCACAAAACTCAACAAAAGTACTGTTCAAGCTTTTGTCAAGCCCAGGCACACTCTTATAATAGTGCTTTAAATTAAAGGTTTGCGTAGCTTATTTCAGCCTTGGGTTTCCAAGTGGTTGACATTGAAATTGGTCTTAGAGTTAGTGTCTGTATTTTTGCAGTCTAGATGATTTTTCTTTTTAAACTTGAATATTCAAAACTGCATCAGTGAACATATAAACTTTCTGAAAAGCCCACTTAATTATTGCCCTCATTGATCTGTGAGTTCTCCCTTATCGGCACCAAGACTGTTACCTTTGTGTGGCCATCGAGGGCTCCTTAAGGCGCTGCTCCTTGTTCATCATTTGCTATTCAAAACTAAAACTTCAGGGCTGGTGGTTTTTGCCTTTCTGACGATCTCCCTGTCATTATACAAGATTATCTCACTGTTAAAATGGGATCATCTAAGCATGCTAATCTTGAGCTTGAAAGGAGGAAAAGGACTGACTTTATGTGTCAGTTACCAATGGTTGGCTTCTGACCTAAGATGGGAAATCCAATATTGTCCTTATTCATCCAGAAAACAGTTCCTGGGTGCATTTTCTGTGCCAGAAACTACTAGACAACAGCCCTATGCAGAAGGGTACCATGGAAAAAGGGATATTATTATATTTTTTATTTTAAAAAAATATTTTTAAAATTTAATTTAGTTTTTAATTGGAGTATAATTGTTTTACAATGTTTTACTAGTCTCTGTGGTACAACATAAATAAGCCATAAGTATACATATATCCCGGAGAAGGCAATGGCACCCCACTCCAGTACTCTTGGCTGGAAAATCCATGGACGGAGGAGCCTGGTAGGCTGCAGTCCATGGGGTCGCTAAGAGTCGGACACGATTGAGCGACTTCACTTTCACTTTTTACTTTCATGCATTGGAGAAGGAAATGGCAACCCACTCCACTATTCTTGCCGGGAGAATCCCAGGGACAGAGGAGCCTAATGGGCTGCTGTCTATGGGGTCGAACAGAGTTGGACACGACTGAAGCGACTTAGCATCAGCATCAGCATCAGCATCAGCATACATATATCCAGAGAAGGCAATGGCACCCCACTCCAGTACTCTTGCCTGGAAAATCCCATGGATGGAGGAGCCTGGTAGGCTGCAGTCCATGGGGTCGCAAAGAGTCGAACACGACTGAGCGACTTCACTTTCACTTTTCACTTTCATGCATTGGAGAAGGAAATGGCAACTCACTCCAGTGTTCTTGTCTGGAGAATCCCAGGAATGGGGGAGCCTCATGGGCTGCTGTCTGTGGGGTCACACAGAGTCCGACACGACTGAAGCAACTTAGCAGCAGCAGCAGCAGCATACATATATTCCCTTTCCAAGTATTCTCTTTTGAAAACAAAAGCACTTCTGGTGCTTTGTGATCTGTCTAAGGCCAGTCAGAATGGCCACCATCACAAAGTCTACAAACAATAAATGCTGGAAAGAGTGTGGAGAAAAGGGAACACTTTTACACTGTTGGTGGGAATGCAAACTGGTATAGCCACTATGGAGAACAGCGTGGAGATTCCTTAAAAAACTGGAAATAGAACTGCCATATGACCCAGCAATCCCACTGCTGGGCATGTATACCGAGGAAACCAAAATTGAAAGAGACAACGTGTACCCCAATGTTCATTGCAGCACTGTTTATAATAGCCAGGACATGGAAGCAACCTAGATGTCCATCAGCAGATGAATGGATAAGAAAGCTGTGGTACATATACACAGTGGAATATTACTCAGCTATAAAAAAGAACACATCTGAGTCAGTTCTAACGAGGTGGATGAAACTGGAATCTATTATACACAGTGAAGTAAGTCAGAAAGAGAAACACCAATACAGTATATTAACACATATCTATGGAATGTAGAAAGACGGTAATGATGATCCTATATACAAGGCAGCAAAAGAGACACAGATGTAAAGAACAGACTTTTGGACTCTGTGGGAGAAGGTGAGGGTGGGATGATATGAGAGAATAGCACTGAAACGTGTATATTACCATATGTGGAATAGATGACCAGAGCAAGGTCGATGCATGAAGCAGGGCACTCGAAGCGGTGCACTGGGACAACCCAGAGGGATGGGGTGGGTAGTGAGGTGGGAGGGGGTTCAGGATGGGGACACATGTACACTCATGGCTGATTCATGTCAGTGTATGGCAAAAACCACCACAATATTGTAAAGCAATTAGCCTCCAATTAAAATAAATTAATTAATTTAAAAATATTTTAAAATTCTATTTTTAATTAGAGCATAATTGCTTTACAATGTTGTATTAGTTTCTGTGGTACAACATAAATCAGCCATAAGTATACATATATCCCCTTTCCAAGTACTCTCTTTTGAAAGCAAAAGCACTTCTACTGGGATCTGGAAGAATAAATCACATGTTGTTGTTGTTCAGTCAATAAGTCATGTCCGGCTCTTTGCCACCCCATGGACTGTATCACACTAGTCTCCTCTGTCTTCCACTTTCTCCCAAAATTTGCTCAAATTCATGTCCACTAACCACCTTGTCCTCTGCCAAGCCCTTCTCATTTTGCCTTCAATCTTTCCCAGCATTGGGGTCTTTTCCAATGAGTCAGCTCACAGGAATACCCTAACATATTTCAGGGGAAAAGATGAAAGAGGTTTGATTTCTTGTGGAAGAAATGGGAAGAAAGAACATTCTCCATACAGTGAGGGGGTAGATAAAGCTGCGTCATGTGATAGCTCTGTGTTGTAAAAAGAAAAAGAAGGTAAAAACCAAGTCTAGTCAAAATAACTCCCTAAGCCCAGAAGAGCCAAGGTTCCTGCTACAGTGTAAAAGATCACTGTTGCTAAGGGATCGGGTCATATTAAAAAAAAAAAAAAAAATGCAGGTCTTTTAAACATCCAGAATGCACTCAGTGCAAAAAGTGCCTCCTTTTGTGATGCCCTCCTCTGTTGACTTTCTGAGGACAGATCTGCAGAAATGCATGGTTCAGGGAAAGTGGGTGTGGGCAGAAATGTGGGGACTCACCATTCTGGCATTGAATGCTGTCTGCATGTGTAATGATTGGTTAGACATGATATGAATCCACCTGCCAATGCAGGAAATGAGGGTTCGATCCCTGGGTCGGGAAGATCCTCTGGAGAAGGATATGGCAATCCACTCCAGTATTCCTGCCTGGATAATCCCATAGACAGAGGAGCCTGGCAGGCTACAGACCATGGCGTCATAAAGAGTCGGACACAACTTAGTGACTGAGCACAATGATGAATATCTTCAAACTAGAGAAATTCACAGATTTTAGATCCCTCTGAAGTTCAGACTTTAAAAAAAAATTGTTTTTTTAAATAAAAAGAGCTATCTGTTCACGAAATGGATCACAGTTGGGAGAATAGTTGTCTCATGATATGATGTGTGTGTGTCTGCTAAGTTGCTTCAGCTGTGTCCGACTCTTTGCAATGCTATGGACCATAGCCTGCCAGGCTCCTCTGTCCATGGGATTTTCCAGGCAAGAATATTGGAACGGGTTGCCATTTCCTTCTCCAGGGGATCTTCCCAATATAGGGATCAAACCTGCATCTCTTATGTCTTCTTCATTGGCAGGTGGGTTCTTTACCATTAGTCCCACCTGGGAAGCCCCAAGATGTGGTAACTACAGCTTCGTAGCAGCAATAATCATTATTCCTATTATCAGGTCTTCACTTAAATTGGAACAGATGTATTAAGTCAAAAAAAGTTGTGGCATTATTTAATAACATATGAGAAATTTCAAATCTTTCCATAATTAAGTTCTCAGGGCAAAGATAACTTCTGTAAGTGACCTAAATATTTCTTTTTGACAGAGGAGAATTTTTTTCCCTTAGCAAAAAATTTGGGGAGAACTAGCAGAGTAAAAGACAGAGTCTATTTAATAATCTTGGCAGCAAGTCAGATTTATTCAACCTACTGAACAAATGTGATCTTAAGGGGTATTCGCAGAATACATCATGGGATCAAAAAATCAAAGCCTCTCCTTTAGCCTCACATGATTTAAAGAAATTCCTGCTATAAATTAAGGATCCGTGTATGTATTTGTTTTGACTCCAAACACAAAGTTACAGCCAAAGGATTAACTTGACAGATGCATAAGGAAATTGCGTTAGGTCCCCCAGGTAAGCATAAAGATGGTTATTAAGAAGAGTGATAAAATTTTAGGCAGCAGTGTTTCCCTCAAAAAGCATTCATTTGACAGAATATCACCAGCAAGCATGCAGAGCACAGTCATAAAATAGCACCTCCAAATGAAGCTGCCTTTTTACCCTGCTGACGCCCCTGTCGTGCTCTGGGTCTGGGAAAAACCACGTGGGCCGAGAAACACAAGAGCCACCAGAATCTGAAGGACTGAGTATCCATAAGTGGACCGTTTTAGACATCCCTTTTCCTTTTGGGGACCCAAATGTCTGGCACATCCATCAGACCCAAAATATAAAGGATACCCACTCAAGGATGAGTGCGAATATGAGTCTCCCTAAAACTGAGTTCCTCTGCTTAGTTTGTGATTCACCTCTCTACCCAGAATGTTATTCCTTTGCATCTTCAGAAAGTGGCCCTTAGCACTGTTGCTGAGACTCTGCCTCTGTTCATTGGTGCCAAATAGAAATGCAGAGTGAAGTAGAAAAGAGCTGCTTTTATTCCCTTGCCAAGCAAAGGGGACCACGGTGGTCTTATGCCCTCAAGATGTGTGAAACACCCTGAAGCGGGTAGGGAGGAGTTCTATAGTGCTCAGTGAGCAGGGTGTGGTCAGTTCATGCACAGTTCTAGGATTGGTTGCCATTGAAGTGAAGTTTCCAGCGTCATCAAACTTCTGGTTTCAGCCAGTCTAGGGTCTGTGTTCTTGTGGTCAGCACTGTTCATCTGGAGGGATCTGCTTCCTATGAAAACAGTTTAGGAATGTGGGTCAGGCCTTTATATTTTTCAGGGAACTGGAGTTTGGTATTCTGAGTTGTGGCAGAATTACAATCTAAATTGCTACCAATTCCCCAACTCAACAGCTCTTCTTTGTTTCTATGTCTTCACATTTCCCAATCGCTAACTCTTTAAAAAAATGTATACTTTTATGTATTATTTTTGGCTGCCCTGGGTCTTCATTGCTGCACAGACTTTGTCTAGTTGCAGCAAATGGGGGCTACTCTCTAGTTGGGGGTGCATGGGCTTCTCACAGCACTGGATTCTCTTGTTTCGGAGCACAGGCTCCAGGGTGCATGGCCCTGGAGTAGTTGTGGCACATGGGCTCAGTAGTTGTGACCCTCCCCTCCCCAGGATGACTGCAGCCTTGGAATTAAAAGATGCTTGCTACTTGGAAGAAAAGTTATGACAAACTTAGACAGTGTATTAAAAATCAGAGACATTGCCTACAAAGGTCCATATAGTCAAAGCTATAGTTTTTCTACTAGTCATGTATGGATGTGAATGTTGGAACATAAAGAAGGCTGAGTGCCAAAGAATTGATGCTTTTGAACTGTGGTGTTGGAGAAGACTCTTGAGAGTTCCTTGGACTGCAGGAGATCAAACCAGTCCATCCTAAAGGAAATCAGCCCTGAATATTCACTGGAGGGACTGATGTTGAGGCTGAGGCCCCAATACTTTGGTCACCTGATGCGAAGAGTTGACTCATTGGAAAAGATCCTGATGCTGGGAAAGATTGAAGGCAGGAGAAGGGGACAACAGAGGATGAGATGGTTGGATGGTATCACCGACTCAATGGGCATGAGTTTGAATAAGCTTTGGGAAATGGTGAAGGACAGAGAAGCCTGGTGTGCTGCAGTCTGTGGGGTCACAAAGAGTCGGACACAACTGAGCGACTAAGCAACAACCGGGCTCTAGAGCTCAGGCTCAGTAATTGTGGCGCACAGGCTTTGCTGTTCTGCAGCATGTGGTATCTTCCCAGGTCAGTGATTGAACCCGTGTCTCCTGCATTGGCAGGCAATTCTTTACCACTGAGTTACCAGGTTTGTTTTGGGGTATAGCTGATTAACAATGTTGTGATAGTTTCAGGTGAACAGTGAATGGACTCAGTCATCCATGTACATGTATCTGTTCTCTCCCAGATTGCCCTCCCACCCAGCTTGCCACATCACATTGAGCAGAGTTCCCTGTGCTATACAGTAGGTCCTTGTTGGTTATCAATTTTAAATATAGCAACAGGACCCCTGGCGAGCAGTCCAACCACCCTGTGGTCCAGAGTGCCCTGCAGGCCATAAAGACCATCTGCTCCAACATCAGTGAGACCAAGCAGCAGATGGAGAAGCTGGGGCCCTGGAGCAGCTGCAGTCACACATCAAAGGCTGGGAGGTGTGTCTGGGGCAGGGGGAACCTTCTGGGCTGGAGACAGACGAGTGCACAGCTGTGGGTTTAGACTGCCGTCTGGGCACCAGCTTCAGCCTGCAGTGTATTTTCTTTGGTTTAAAAAAAAAAAAAGTAGTTATTTTTTTAATGACATCCACATGAAAGTACAGATTTTAAGTTTCTTTTATCTCTTTAACAAGTGGTGCTGGGAAAACTGGTCAACCACTGGTAAAAGAATGAAACTAGAACACTTTCTAACACCATACACAAAAATAAACTCAAAATGGATTAAAGATCTCAACATAAGACCAGAAACTATAAAACTCCTAGAGGAGAACATAGGCAAAACACTCTCCGACATACATCACAGCAGGATCCTCTATGACCCACCTCCCAGAATATTGGAAATAAAAGCAAAAATAAACAAATGGGACCTAATTAAACTTAAAAGCTTCTGCACAACAAAGGAAACTATTAGCAAGGTGAAAAGGCAGCCTTCAGAATGGGAGAAAATAACAGCAAATGAAGCAACTGACAAACAACTAATCTCAAAAATATACAAGCAACTCCTACAGCTCAACTCCAGAAAAACAAATGACCCAATCAAAAAATGGGCCAAAGAACTAAATAGACATTTCTCCAAAGAAGACATACAGATGGCTAACAAACACATGAAAAGATGCTCAACATCACTCATTATCAGAGCAATGCAAATCAAAACCACTATGAGGTACCATTTCATACCAGTCAGGATGGCTGCGATCCAAAAGTCTACAAGCAATAAATGCTGGAGAGGGTGTGGAGAAAAGGGAATCCTCTTACACTGTTGGTGGGAATGCAAACTAGTACAGCCACTATGGAGAACAGTGTGGAGATTCCTTAAAAAACTGGAAATAGAACTGCCTTATGATCCAGCAATCCCACTGCTGGGCATACACACTGAGGAAACCAGAAGGGAAAGAGACACGTGTACCCCAATGTTCATTGCAGCACTGTTTATAATAGCCAGGACATGGAAGCAACCTAGATGCCCATCAGCAGATGAATGGATAAGAAAGCAGTGGTACATATACACAATGGAGTATTACTCAGCCATTAAAAAGAATACATTTGAATCAGTTCTAATGAGATGGATGAAACTGGAACCTATTATACAGAGTGAAGTAAGCCAGAAAGAAAAACACCAATACAGTATACTAATGCATATATATGGAATTTAGAAAGATGGTAACAACAACCCTGTGTACGAGACAGCAAAAGAGACACTGATGTATAGATCAGTCTTATGGACTCTGTGGGAGAGGGAGAGGGTGGGGAGATTTGGGAGAATGGCATTGAAACATGTATAATATCATGTATGAAACGAGTCGCCAGTCCAGGTTCGATGCACGATACTGGATGCTTGGGGCTGGTGCACTGGGACGACCCAGATGGAGGGTATGGGGAGGGAGGAGGGAGGAGGGTTCAGGATGGGGAACACAGGTATACCTGTGGTGGATTCATTTCGATATTTGGCAAAACTAATACAATATTGTAAAGTTTAAAAATTTAAAAAAAAAATTGGTAACATGGGCCCTCATTTTCCATGACATCAGCCATTGGAACCTCTGGTTTTCACCCCTACCAGCCCTCGATAACTCTCCTTCACATGTTGCCCAACCTGCCTGGTGTCCTATGAGCCAAGGTCAAGGGTAGTGTTTAAAGGTTCACTCCAGGACAGAATTCTGGCTTTAACACTCCTTTATGGTGGCTTTAAGCAAATGTCTTAACTTTTCTGAACTTCACCTTCCTTATCTATAGCTGTGCATAGTAGGTACTCAATAAATGGTAGGAAAGGATATTCCTGGGCTTCTCTGGTGGCTCAGCACAGTGAAGACTCCACCTGCAATGCAGAAGATGCAGGAGACTCAGGTTCAATCCCTGAGTGGGGAAGATTCCATGGAGGAAGACATGGCAACCCACTCCAGTATTCTTGCCTAGAGAATCCCATGGACAGCGTGGTGGGCTGCAGTTCGTGGGGTTGCAGAGACGGACACTACTGAAGTGACTTAACACAAGCACACAGGTCCATCCCAAACTCCTTAACTATCTCTTCCCCCGTCCTTCCTCCCTGGCAATCGTAAGTTCATTCCCTAAGTCTACAATCATAAACTCCCATGTCAGCCTTTTACTTCACAAGATATGGACAGGAGGCTTGTATATAACTTCAGCAGAACTCCATAGGAGGGTCAGGACTGCTTGCTGGAGTGCCCCCAGGGCCGGGCAGAGAAATGATGGTTGAGTCCACCCCTCTCTGCAGTGTTAGTGTCACACTGGCACCTCCAAACTGCTTACAGTGGTACTTGCATGCACACACACGTGTGTCTTTGCACCCACAGCACCCTGCGCATACTTCCTTTGTCATACTTGCTCCTTGACTGCAGGAATCAGAAAAATAATGTTATTCCTGTTCTCATCCAATACTGCCTCCCTCAAGATCGAGGGGTATCAGAGAAAAGAGGGGACTGAAACTGCATTCAAGCTCTTATGTTTAAAGTAAAAGGTTTTTGCTTTGGTCTCCCAGGCCTCCTCTGAATCTCAAAGCACTGGCTCAAGAGTGAGTGATTAGGGACTTTCCTGGTGGTCCAGTGATTAAGATCCATCTGCTAGTGTAAGTGACACGGGTTCGATCTCTGGTCAGGGAACTAAGATACCACATGACACAGAGTAACTAAGCCTGAGAGCCACAACTACGAGCCAATATGCTGCAACTAGTGAAGCCCGTGCACCCAGAGCCTGTGCTCTGCAACAAGAGAAGCCCCCACTGGCTACAACTGGAGAAAGTCCTCACACAGCAGTGAAGAACCAGCACAGTCAAAAATAAATAGATAGTGATTTTTTTTTTAACAAAAAGTGAGTGATTAGGAAATGTGAATATAGAGAAACAAAGAATACCTGTTGGACCAAGAAACTGATAACAAATTAGACACTAAACCAGCCCGATAGCAGAGTCACTGAGCTCCCAGTTCCATAAAAAAATTCAGGTAAATAAATGAAAATCTATATCAGAGTTATATTTTAATTTTTATTCTAAATTATTAAAAAACCCTTTTTACTTGAAAAAACTGTAAGCCACATTGCTAATAACATAAGAATAAATTCTAAAAAAAATACAGATAAAGCTATAACCATTGATAAGTTGTTTTTATAGGAATTAAATCCCCACCAGGTAGAAACTTGTGACCACAAGCACGTAGACCCCAGACCAGTTGAAACCAGAAGACTGATGATGCTCAAAACTTCACCTTGATGTCAACCAGTTGGAGAACTGAGCATGTACTGAACATGCCCCTGGCAGCCCCCTCCCTCCCACTGCCTTTAAAACCTTTGTCTCCCAGCTGATAGCTTGGAGACGTTCTTAGGACATCATTCCGTCATCTTCCCTGGTTGCTGGCCTCCAAGACAAAGCAGCTTTCCCCTTTCCACCAACACTCGTCTCTCCAGGATTGGCCTTTTGAGCAGCAAGCAGCTGAATTTGGGTTTGACCCTGGCCTCGTCCATTTACAAGCACATCAAGTAGGGATCACACATCATTTAAAGGGGAAGGAGGGTGGAGAGCCCAGTCCCGGCCCATCATTGGGTGAGAAGGTGGATTCAGGGCGCCAGATCCTGTGATTTCAACAGAATCTAGCAACATAGATTTTTATGTGAAACCTCCCACCTTTATTTTTGGTAACTAATTTTAAAATATTTTAGTCTGCGCCTTGGATCCAGACCATGGGTAACCACTCTCCATCACGTTATGGCAGAAGATATTTTTCATAAGAGTTGAGAAAAAAAAGTTGTGCTTGCAGTTTCACAAGGATGTTGAGGGTATCCTAATTCACCCTAATTCACCCCATTGTAGATGGCTCTGCTTTTTGGCCCAGCTGACGAGTATCAGGAATTTTTTTTCCCCAGATTATCTATGGATTCTATTCCATAGGCAGACAAAGGTTCTCGGTTGCCCTCCTTACTCCCCTGAGGCAGCCCTGTCTTCTAACTGCTGTCCCGTGTTCCCATGTAGTGTGACCTTGGGTCAGCTGCCCAGTTTCTGTATTTCCTTGGATGTCTCTGGGAGAGAGGACAGACATCTGTCCTTGGCAGACCGTTGGGATACCAATCTAGTTGAGAAACATGACTGATATGTGCTTATTGTTGTTCAGTCACTAAGTCATATCAAACTTTTTTGCAACCCATAGACTATAGCCCACCAGGCTCTTCTGTCCATGGCATTTCTCAGGCAAGAATACTGGAGTGGGTTGCCATTTCCTTCTCCAGGGGATCTTCCTGACACAGGGATGGAACTCACGTCTCCTGCATGAGCAGGATTCTTTACCACTGAGCCACGTGGGAAATCCAGATATTTGCTTAAGCCTCCCAAAATAACTGGATTCCATTCAGCTTTGAAAAACCATTGTTACCGAAAGTGAGGGCTGGCTGCTTGCCACTCAAAAGTCACTAAAGAGACCACGTTGGTGGAAAGGAAAGTTTGCCTTATTTTGAATGACAGCAACCATTCAAAAGGGGAGGGCAGAACACCTGTCCAAAGGCCAACTGTCCCCACTGATAATCAGTGGGCAAGAGCTTTTCCAGGCAAAGGGAGAAGGCTACATGCAGAAACACACAGTCAGCTCTGACAGCCATCTTCACATCGGTCATTGGTGATCTGAGCAGCATCATCTTGATTGTTGTGAAAGAAAGTGGAAGTACTAATGGCTCAGTCTTGTCCAACTCTCTGGTATCCCATGGGCTGTAGCCTTCCATTCTCCTCTGTTCATGAAGTTCTCCAGGCAAGAATACTGGAGTGGGTTGCCATTCCTTTCTTCAGGGTGTCTTCCCCACCCAGGGGTCAAACCCAGGTCTCCTGCATTGCAGGAAGATTCTTTACCATCTGAGCCACCAAGGAAGCTCCCTTGATTGTTTTAAGTAGAATTAATCTTCAGTTCCAGGGTTATTCTATTTCCTTTCTTGAGACCTATTCTCAGAATTGTGGCAGCTTATGTCGTAGCTACAGTCTGGTTATCATGTAGTTAACTTCTTCTACTCCATGAGCATGTCAGTATCTACAAAACAACTCCCAAGAGATGGCTCAGAGTATTATCTATAGCCCTTGAGAAGGGCCTTTGAGGAGGAACTGTATATGGCCCTTGACTATACTTAATGACTACATTATTTGGTCTCCTTTAACTGTTTTTATTTGTTTCTGCATTTTCTCACTTCTCTGATTAAGCTTATTCTTTGGCTAAGGTTTTTCCACAGACAAAAGACAAGCTGAGGACATGGAGGGTAAAGACCATAGGGTCCTGCTCTGTTTCACGTTTAGCTTTGAAAAACCACATAAAATGAGTTTCTATAAACACTTCCCAAGGATAATGTATAGATGTCACCATCCTTTGTTGGGTAATGCAGTCTGCAGCTTTAGTTCATGTAGCCCAGGAGATTTAAGACAATGATGACCTGAAAATTATGAAAAAGCAAAAAAAAAAAAAAAAATTTCCTCTCTGCCACCTGCCACCTCCAACTTGTATACACTGCCACTTCACCTCCTGGCCCAAGGAGAGTCTGCCTCATCTATTTTAAGAATAGTGCATTGAAGAAAGTGCATTTTCCACTAAGCTTTGGCCAGGGCTATAAAGATAATCCCTCTCAATTTCAGCAATTGCACAAGTCCTTGAAGTGCCTGGCTGTGTAAGAGAGTCTAGTAATTACAGATGATGTGGCAATCAGCTTTCAATTTTGGACACATAGAAAAAAGTTCTCCACAGGGTCTAGTAGAAGTTTATCAGCTTGTTTATTTTGCTAATGGATTTTTATCTCCGACCACCCTCACTTGCCAGGGAGCTCACTCTTAATTAAGGAAAAAGCTGGTTGGGCGGTGTTAGAAATAATTGCTGCCTTTTTTTCCCCCACCCCAGAAACAGACTCACTTAAAGCATCATCAATGGATGGCAAGATTCCCAGACCTCAGTTTCTTGGTACCTAAGAGAACAGGAAAAAATTATGTCAATTAAAAAGCCTTATGAGGCAAATTAACCTCCGGAAACTTTAGAAAAGTAAACCATTCATAGAGGTCTCCTGGGAGGCTCCAATGGGGGGTGAGCCTGTTGGAAGATAGCAAACTTGCTGCTGTTGATAAGAAACGGAATGAATGAAGCCAGTGAATATCGGCACACGCAACACTAAACGTTACAAAACACTTTCAGAGAAAAGATTTCCATCTACAATGCAAATGTGCCTTTGTGTTAGAATCGATGAGGGTTTTATACTCTAGAACGAATGGGTATAATATGGACAAAAATAGTAACAGTAGCCAAGATTACTTGAATAGCACTGGCATAGCACATTTCTATTAATTTTCTTGATCTCATTTAATTTGCTCAACCCTAGGTGAAGGAGATAAGGATTACCTGGATTTTAGTAGTAAGAGGCTTCAATACTTTGGCCACCCGATGCAAAAAGCTGACTCACTGGAAAAGACCCTGATGCTGGGATGGATTGAAGGCAGGAGGAGAAGGGGATGACAGGATGAGATGGTTAGATGGTATCACCGACTCAGTGAACATGAGTTTGAGCAAACTCTGCAGGATAGTGAGGGACAGGGAAGCCTGGGATGCTGCAGTTCATGGGGTCACAAAGAGTGTGGGATTCCACTTAGCGACTGAACAATGAACAACAAGAGGCCACTCCATGATGTCAAATTGCTCAATGTTTCAGCTAGTGAGTTAATGTGAAGATTTTTAAGCTAATTAATTCACGAATTTGGCTGCAACAGGTTTGAGTTGTGGCACACGGGATCATCATTGAGTCAGGCAGTCTTGTGCACACACATTCTCCAGTTGCAGCATGTGGGCTTCTAGTTGCTCCTTGAGGCATCTGGGATCTTAATTCCTGACCAGGAATTGGACCTACATCCCCTGCATTGCAAGGTGGGTTCCTAACCACTGGACCACCAGGGAAGTCCCTGACATGAGGATTTGAATCCAGGTGTCTATAGTTTACACAATACGCATCCCTAACATCCTATGACTCTTACAGTTCACTGCCTCCCCAGACTTCGTGTAAAGCCATGTCCCTTTGACAGCAGTGTATTTTAGATGAAATCTCTAATCTGTAAGGGATCGTGGATGAAATAACCACCACATTCCATCAGGGTAGGTCTGGGTTATGGTTCCCAAACAGTTGCTAAATACGCTTTTAGCTCCTATTCAGCGGACTTTCCTTGTGGCCCAGTAGGTAAGACTCCATGTTCGCAATGCATGGTGCCCAGGTTTGATCCCTGGTCAGGGAACTAGATCCCATATGACACAACCAAGGCCCAGCACAACCGAATACTGCTGCTGCTGCTAAGTCGCTTCAGTCGTGGCCGACTCTGTGCGACCCCAGAGACGGCAGCCCACCAGGCTCCCCAGTCCCTGGGATTCTCCAGGTAAGAACACTGGAGTGGGTTGCCATTTCCTTCTCCAACACATGAAAGTGAAAAGTGAAAGTGAAGTCGCTCAGTCGTGTCCGACTCTTAGCGACCCCATGGACTGCAGCCTACCAGGCTCCTCCGTCCATGGGATTTTCCAGACAAGAGTGCTGGAGTGGGGTGCCATTGCCTTCTCCGACAACCAAATAAATTAAACAAAAACCAGAAAAAACTTCCTTCATTTTTTTTGTGTGTGTATGGCATCTGTTAGCAGGTGCAGCATTTATAATGCACATCTAGCCTACCCAAGCCTGATTGTGTGGGTCCAAAAATAATCATGCAATCTGACCACACACAGAAGATACTGAGTAATTCTAACAGATTATTTCCTTAGGTTCTTCATTTTCCATAAATACCTCTTCATTCAAATTGGGAAGTTTACTCACTCTTCCATGTAATAAGGTCCAGAAACTCGGGCAAATAAATGTTAATAGAATGATCTGCATCAGATGATAAAAAAAAAACCCTACTGATGACTTGGATGAGAATGACCAGAAAGTCCTAGGACTCTGAGGTTATTGAGAAGATATGTGATATTTGGTTTGCAGAAATGAAAGCTAAAACTACCAAGATAAGTAATATGTGATTTTTACACTGCAGTTTTCTCTAGTACATTCAAGCACATTTATTTTCTGGCTTTTCCCCCCTGTAATGGTACTTACAGTCATTCCTATAAGCACTCCCAGGGAAGGTAAATTAGCACTGGCTAATAAAATTGTAATGAGCCTTCTCAAGCCTGCTCTTAACCACAGCACCCCCACGACAGTATGTGGGCATCCAGAAATTAAAATTGTCTTTTGATACAAGCCAGCTTCACTCCCCAGGACCCTACTTCAGGCAAAATGAAAGAGGAAGGGCCCTTGTCCAGAAAGCTCATGCCTCCTGCCTTTCCCTTGCTTTAGGTCTGCAGACGCTTTTCGTGGTGAGATGCTTCTGAGAGCTTATAAATTCCTCCCCACAGCCTTGGAATTAGGGTGGAAATGCTTGTTCCAAGGCTTTGCAGAGAAAGAAGCTGCCTTCCATCTTCATCCTAAACAATCTCCACCGTAGGCATCCTATACCTCCCACTCACACCAAGCCCCCAGACATCTCCCCACTCCAAGCTCCCAGTGCATCAAGAATCTGAAAACGTTGTACTGAACCCTTCTAAGTACCTGGGGTGTAATGGGAATGCAATAGCAGTTCCATGAATATTTGTGGAATTATCTTTAAAAAGCCCAGTTGGTTTCTCATCTATTTTGGATATAAGCTCCTTTATGAGATCAATGGTTTGCAAACATATTTTCCCAGCCTATAGGCTGCCTTTTCATTCTGTTGATGATTTCCTTGGTTGTGCAGAAGCCTTTTAGTTTTATGGAGTCCCACTTCTCTATTTTGCATTTGTTGCCTGGGATTTGGGTGCCATGTTGTCACCAGGACAGCTGTGCTGTGACAGGATTTATAAAGTGACACCACTTCTAATCCTCAGGAACAGAGCCCAGCAGGAGCTGAGTGGGAGCCCCTGTCCACCTGCCTGGGCTGAGTCAGGACCTTGATTACACCCAGGTTCTCAAAAATCCCTGAGAACATTGACCCCAGTCCCTGCCCTCAGAACACGGACCTGGTTCCCCCATCAGTGACAAGGGGGCCACATGGTCAGATTTGTGGGTCCTCTTGCTTCGAAATGAGCACTTCCTGTATGCTGTCCAATGCTGGGTTCTTCTGAAATTCACCTGCTATAGAAAGGACACTAGTCAAGAAAACACTCCTGAATCTAAAAAATAATTTTAACATTTTCTGAAGTGTACTGCAAGTGCATAGAGCATTCATTTTAATTTTGAAGAGCTTTTGTTTATAGCATAATGTATCACTTGGAAAAAAGATTTTGGGGGGCTTTGTCCAATCTTAGTTGCAACTCAAAGGCTTCTCTCTGGTTGTGGTACTCAGGCTTAGCTTAGCTGCTCTATGGCATGCAAGATCTTAGTTCCCTGACCAGGGATCCAACACGTCGTCTGCATTGGAAGGCGGATTCTTAACCACTGGACCACTGGGGAAGTCCCCTGCACCCCATGGAAAATTTGAGAAACTTAAGTCTTTAGCAAAATACCTTTCATTTGAGGTTCATAGATTTCTGAGACTCAGTTTCCCACACTGGAGTCATTCATGTATCACATTCTGCTTTGTACAAGGACCTCATGTCCTACTACTTACTTTGTTCTTTTTTTTTTTACTATAAATTGAGTTTTTTAAACTTTAATATTCATTTGCCCTTTGTAATAGGCCAAAACATCTATACTCTTATGCGTTTGATGTCCCAATCATGCTTATTTTTATATACAATAAGAATAAATGTCACTGGGCTTCCTTGGTGGCTCAGTGGTAAAGAATCCTCCTGCCAATGCAGGAGACACAGGTGCAGTCCCTGATCCGGGAAGATCCCACATGCCACAGGGCAACTGAGCCCATGAGCCACAACTATGGAGCTTGTGCTCTCGAGCCCAGGAGCCACAACTACTGATGCCCACAGTCCATCCTCCAACGAGAAAAGCCACCGCAATGAGAAGCCCGCACACCACAACCAGAGACCAGCCCCCGCTCACCCAGACTAGAGAAAGCCTGTGTAGCTGTGAAGATGCAGAGCAGCCAAAATACAAATAAATAAAATATTGAAACAGAATAAATGTCACTATAATAATGAAACCAAACGTTTATCCTAACAAACCATGTGTATGACCCTAATATCTCTCACATCCAATGGTATACATGTCACACTGGGTTTAATATTCTTCCAAGTTTATGCATGTCTGTAGAAGTCAAGGTTTTGTCAGAGAAGAAGAGATAAAGCAAATGATACAAAATATAAGATGGATTGTAGAGATGAGAACGCATGGATCCTGGGATGTGCCTAAGTATCATAAGGATTCAGCCCCTGCTTTTCGAGTCCGACCAGAAATCAGCAGAGGGAGAAGTTGGGAGAAGACAGACATTCAGTTAATGAGACCCAGGACAGACTAGCACTGCTCCTGGCTTCTTCTATCGATTTATCTAATTCATTCTTTTCACAGACTCCAGAGTGATGTTTCAAAGCTGAATTCTGACCTTGACCATCTATTTCCTAAAAAATCTTGGAAGGCTCCTCATTGCTCTCAGATAGAGTCCAAATTCCTTAACTGTTTTAGGCCCCTGAAAGGTCTGGCCCCTCTTGTTCGTCATGTCTCGTGATACGTGACTATTTCCTTTGAAGTCCAGCCTCCAGGGACATTGAAATGTCTGCAGGTCCTGAGCCAAGAAGCATCCGTCTTCAAGGAAAGACAGTTTCCTTTTCCTTTTGCCTGGTCCACTCTTTACTATCCAAACACATCCCCATCTGCTCCTCCTCCAACCTTAATTTTCCAGTATTCAACCTAGATTCATCCTCCTATAGGGATGCTCTCCTGACCCTTCCTAAAAAGGTTTTAAAAGAGATGTCAAAGTTAAAAATGCTTCTGGGCTGAATAACTTCATTTGTTTAATCCTAGTGAGATGGAGGCAGATGTGGTCTAATGAGGTTATCCTCCACTTTTTTGTAATCACACGCAGGATCCAGACTGCTAACTTCTCAATGGAAAGAGAAGACCTCTGTTCCAGGGGTCAGAGAGTCCTGAGTCTCTGAGCTGGATTTTCGTACAGCTGTGGGTGGTAGACAGAGGGGACATGGAAGCCCATTACCCAAGTGCTGTAGGGTACCCTCTGCCCTGTTGAAAAAAAAAAAAAAAAAGAACTTCTAACCCTTAATAACTTCCTCCAGGAAAGAATCTGTATATCACTGATATTTGCTAACATCCTCCATCCAAGTCCAACTCCATTAGTTTCTGAAGCCATAAAATCCAGTTGCATGTACATACTACTATAGTTAAAATAGATAACCAACAAAGACCTGCTGTATAGCACCAGGAAATCTGCTCAGCACTCTGTAATAACCCAAATGGGAAAAGAATTTTTAAAAGGATGCATATATATATATATATGTATAACTGAATCACTTTGCTGTACACCTAAAATTAACACCACACTGTTCATCAATTTTACTCCAATATAAAATATTTTTTCCTGTTACAGTTTTCTTGTGCATCATTTGAGACAAAAAGGGATATGTCCCTCTCTGATTTATTCAGGGCCACTTTTCTATCAAAAGAGCTTGAATACACCAAAGGAGATTTAAGAAATGCATTGCATCTTATCCATGATCACTGAGTGTTGCAGTATAGACAATTTATAGGAATAAGTATGATGAATTTGACATCATCTATTACTCTATCATCTCTTGGAGGGATAAAAATGCATAAATATAAGCCAGATGGGAGTCCAATTTTGGAACTGGAATTTTCCTGAGAAGCCTCCAAATTACATAAGGTACCAAGTTCAGGGTCCTGATAAAGTGCTCATTGTATAATAGAACAATCTTCTTACTAGTCTCTGCCACCAGGAGATTATGAATGAGGAAATCCACTGTGGGGGGCATAATGTTAGACACCTGAGAAATGAAAGAAATGTTTCCTGCTGTATCAGTACACAAGGATGTCACCAGCAATTGCAGCCACTGTGGAAGGTGAGCTAGTGAGTCCTGAGGAAACTCAGGATGTGAAAACACAGGATACTGGCCCCAGATAGCTGAGGTGCATATCAAAGGAATGATTTTGGTGAGTCCAGACTCTTGCATTTTCCCAGTCATAGAAACACTTACTTCCTTAACTTGGTGTATCTGTTTGTTGGTTTTTTTTAAGTTACAAAAAACTTTTGACCATCAGACTACTTGCCTTTGTTGCAAACTTCTATATAACCTGGCTCCTCCTCCTGCTTCCTTAGAGCAGTTCTTTCAGGGTACTTGAGATGCTGCCTCCCATGCTTAAGTCCTAAAAATGTTCACCAAATAAAACATAACTTTCAACTTTCAGGTTGTATGTATTTTTTCAGTAAAAACACCCCAAAAATGCTTAGAGAATGAATGAATGATTGCATGAGATTGTTTCAGTGCTTTGCTCTGAGCAAAGATATAGGTTTGTTTAAGAATGGGTGACAGCTCAAGTCTTAGTTTTAAAAATACCTCCATGCTGTCTTCCATAGCGGCTGCACCACTTTACATTCCCACCCAATGTACATTCCCACCAATAATGTACGAAGTTTCCCTTTTCTCCATACCCTCTCCAGAATTTATTGTTTGTAGCTTTTTGTTGATGATGGCCATTCTGACCGGTGTGAAGTGATACCTCATTATAGTTTTGACTTGCATTTCTCTGATACTTAGTTGTGCTGAGCATCTTTTCACGTGCTTTATATCCATAAAAGAATCGAAAATGAGTGGACACATGCATATGTATACCTGAAACTAACACAACACTGGAAATCAACTGTACTCCAATATATATATTTTTTAAAAAGAATGGATTTAACTTTTTTTAATTTAAATTAAAAGAAAGAAAAAAAAAGCTCCTCCTCCTATTTGGAAGAACTTTTCTGAAACACCTGTATTAATAGCGGAAAGTTTCTATAGTGGCTTCTGTTTATGTGAGAAATCTGTGGGCAGGAGCTCAAAGCATAGGTATCAAAAAGAAGTAAGAAAAAAAGAACAAACAAGTTTTCAAAGCCTATGAAGTTCTGTGGAATAAGGAACATTCCAGCCATCCTGCTGGGTTGCCAGGTTAACGTTGGAGTCAAATTTTAAAGGCAAAGAATCTAAACAGTGGTTCTTCGGAAAGAAATGCACGAACTCAGGGATTAGTTGAAAACCGTTGAAAACCGTGCTGTACGTATGGAAGCAGAAGGGCCAGGCTGCCCTTGTTGTGCCATTGAGTTGGGAGTCTAGGAGCTAACCTCCATTCTTTTCCTAAGAGAGTTCTTGATGGGCCTGAGGATAAAATTGCAACATTCGGCAATCCCTTTCCTTCAAGAACCTTGGGTGCCTTGCTGTTACTTAGTCACCCAGCTGTGTCTGACTCTTTGTGACCCCATGGACTGTAGCCCACCAGGCTCCTCTGTCCCTGGGATTTCCCAGGCAGGAGTACCACAGCAGGTTGCCATTTCCTTCTCCAGAGGATCTTCCCAACCTAAAGATCAAACCCTTGTCTCCTGCACTGGCAGGTGGGTTCTTCATCACTGAGTCACCTGGGAAGCCCCTGAGTTGGATCTTAACTTGTTGGGAACTACTGTGAAATCTGAGCATGAATTTGATCTACGATGGGCTAACTTTTGACACCTAATAAAATCCAATTTCATAGAGCCTGTGAAAGTGTTTCATCTTCATCACCAAACACCTTTTCATTTAATCGATTGCATTCCCTAAATACAATTGCAAACAAATGGAATTCAACCTAGCACATCCGTCACCTGGAAATTGGGAGGAGGTGGGGAAGGACAACATCTCCTTGGAGCACATGGACTCAAAGAAAACCCTCAGTCAATTACAATGTAAAAGAGCTTCCGCTGAGCTCTGCAGAGGGGAAGTCGTAGCAAGCCTGTGACAGGGTCTGGAAATGTTCAAAATTGTCCCTTGGGGAAAATCCTGATTCTATGAGGTCATTTATGCCACCTAAAGCCCCCAGCATGCTTGTCACTTCTTGGAAACACATACATATTTTGTGTGATTTCAATTAGAAAGCTCCTTTTCAAATGTATTGCACTTTTATCTGAGTTTTCTTGTTTTTAATAGCAGAAGTCATACTCGGTTGATTCATGTAGGTATAATGAAAAAGTCCACCAAGGTTCTTCATGCCCAGAGCTCATACTCCAGTTGGAAGCACTGTTAAGAATACTATGTATGAAATAGATAATTAACAAGAACCTACTCTATAGCTCAGGGAACTCTACTCAGTGCTCTGTGGCAACCTAAATGGGAAGGAAATCCAAAAGAGAGGGGATACATGTAAACATACAGTTGATTCACTTTGCTATGTAATAGAAACTAACACAACATTGTAAACCAACTATATTCCAATAAAAATTAATGAAAAAATAATTTCTCATATGTTCTTCCAAATCTCTTGCATTCACACTTCAGTCCACTTGGCCATTTCCCATAAATCTCTTTTTCCTAAATATTTACAAAAATGTAATTTGATTTCTCATGGACAGCTCCATAGCTTGCCCAAGTGGTACTTATAAAGTGAGGATTAGGAAACAAAAGACAAATTTTAAGAACACCTTTCTCTAAAAAGTTTGCCATTGTATGCCAGAATATTGTCCCGAGTATTGTAAAAATCTAAGATCTCTGTGACTACAACTATGACTCCTCCACCCTGAGTTGCTTGCAACCTGCACAGCTGTACTTGGCGACCCTCAGTCAGAACATACATGTGATGCTCCCCTCATCCTGCCTGTAACACACACACACAGTGTGTGCAGGTATCTGGAGGCCTCACCCCCTCATGGTCACTTCTATGCAATTCTTCATACTGTTTTCTTTCTCTTTTATGTCAATCCAGATACCAGGGACTTCCCTGGTGGTCCAGTGGCTAAGACTCCGAGCTCCCAATGCAGGGACTCAATCTCTGATCAGGAAACCTGATTCCATGTGCCACAGCCAAGAGCTCATATGCTTCAATTAAAGATCCTGCATCTCACAACAAAGACCTGGTGCAGCCAGACAAATAAATAAATATTTCTTAAAAAATATCCAGACACTGAACTGAGCCTCTTTTTCTAGTCCTATAATGTTCCATCCCAACAAGGATTTCACAGGTTTATTTCAATGGTTCCCAAACAAAGGAAATTTTACAGGGGGTGTTTGGCACTGTCTGGAGACATTTCTGGTTGTCACCTCTGGGAAGGGGATTCTTCTAGTAGGTAGAGATCAGGGATGCTGTTAAATAGCCTGCAATTCACAAGACAGGCTTCTCACAAGGAAGAGTTACATCTGACTCCAGATGTCAATAGTGCCACAGTTGACAAACCCTCATTCAGTCCCTTTCCTGAGAGCATTCAGGGTGGCAGGAAAGGGACCCATCACTCTGCCTCCTGTCACGCTCCTGGTTCCTATGCCACCTCTCTAGGCCCTCATCTCCCTCTTCCCTTAAAACTCTGCATTCCCCTTGACCTCAGGATAGATGGTTCTTTGCCAGACCTCCCCACTGAGCATCACCTCTCCCTTTCTGAATCCTTACAGCTGGTCACTTAGCAACCAGTCCCACAGAGATGTCTCCAGCCCAACGGGACCTACCAAGACATCTCCCTGGAAAAGGCCTCGTGTAAACCAATAAGGTGGAGAAGGAAATGGCAACCCACTCCAGTGTTTTTGCCTGGAGAATCCCAGGGATGGGGGAGCCTGGTAGGCTGCCATCTATGGGGTCGCACAGAGTCTGACACGACTGAAGCGACTTAGCAGCAGCAGCAAACCAATAAAGGAGCAGAAAGCTTTCAGCTTTGCAAATACATGTAAAAGTCACATTTTATTCAAAGTTAAAAGATGTCAGTTTAACCAATGTGTGATAAAAAAATGCTAATTCAATAGGACTGTATTTGAATAATTGGAAATAATGGCTACCACCCAAATTAGTAATAAATTGTCAAGAATCAAGTTATATCATAGCCAGTTGGCTGAATAGATTGTCAACTTAGCTAATGATACTGCTCCATTATGGTACCAATTTAGCCAGGAAAATAAAAACACCAGTAATTTTCAACTTATTCTCTCTGACATCAGGGCTTGAGATCTGAACCAAAATAGGAAGACATTATATATGAACCTTTTAAACAACTATGATCTCAGTTTATCTTTATGCCACGCAATGATGTGGGCATTATGATAATCTTTATTTTGCAGACCATTTAACCCAAATTCAGGGTAGTAAAACAATTTCTAAATCAGTTCATATAATCTCATCAATATAAAATTGCATATTTAAAAATATCAAAGCACATAAAAAGAAAGCATTGCACACGAGAGAATCATTCCTGGAAAGAAAAAAAAAAACAAACCAACAATCCAGAACATGAGTAAAATCAAAGTCATCCGGGAATGACTGGTGCTTTTTCCTTTTTATAATATTTGCTTTTCTTTCTTTATTTATTTGGCTGCTCTGGATCTTAGTTGTGGCATGTGAGATTTTTAGTTCTGGCATGCAGAATTTAGTTGTTTCCTGACGAGGGAGCGAACCCTGGCCCCCTGCATTGGGAGCATGTAGTCTTCCTGGACTGCCAGGTAAGTCCCCATTTTTTTCTTTTTAGGGGCTAAATGGGCACCTCCCTGGCACATTTAGTCATGCCTCTGAAGCCCAGAGGAGGAATACGTTGAACCCCTTAGGCAAGATGCTGAGATGAACTCAGAACCGCGTTTCAGCCTGGTGTGTCCCTGGGAAACCTACAGAATCCTATGGATTGCACATCAGATTTAAACCCTGTCCCACCTGTACTGAATCACTGAGATGCTACAGTAGCAAACCCCCATCCTGAGTCACACCTCTAAAGGCAGCACAACTCCTGTGCCCCTCTTCATTATGTCTACCCTTAAAGCTCACTTAGCCCCATTCTCTTTCAATCCCTCCCTGTTCTTCGTGTCTGTTACATTGCTCTTAATAAGCTTTCTGTGCCATGTGGCTCTCACAAGCAAGCCTCTTAATTACCTCTGTACAAAGACGATCCACATCCTGGACCTCTCATCTTTCCACTACATCAGTTAGTCAGTTCAGTCGCTCAGTCATGTCCGACTCTTTGCGACCCCATGAATCACAGCACGCCAGGCCTCCCTGTCCATCACCAACTCCCGGAGTTTACTCAGACTCACGTCCATCGAGTCAGTGATGCCATCCAGCCATCTCATCCTCTGTTGTCCCCTTCTCCTCCTGCCCCAATCCCTCCCAGCATCAGAGACTTTTCCAATGAGTCAACTCTTCGCATGTGGTGGCCAAAGTACTAGAGTTTCAGCTTTAGCATCAGTCCTTCCAAAGAAATCCCAGGGCTGATCTCCTTCAGAATGGACTGGTTGGATCTCCCTGAAGTCCAAGGGACTCTCAAGAGTCTTCTCCAACACCACAGTTCAAAAGCATCAATTCTTTGGCGCTCAGCCTTCTTCACAGTCCAACTCTCACATCCACACATGACCACAGGAAAAACCATAGCCTTGACTAGACGGACCTTTGTTGGCAAAGTAATGTCTCTGCTTTTGAATATGCTATCTAGGTTGGACATAACTTTCCTTCCAAGGAATAAGCGTCTTTTAATTTCATGGCTGCAGTCACCATCTGTAGTGATTTTGGAGCCCAAAAAAATAAAGTCTGACACTGTTTCTACTGTTTCCCCATCTATTTCCATTACATATACCCAGCCAATTAAAAACTCCCGAGGACTTCAAACACCCATCTAGAATATTCCTGTGCCCAGGCTGCTGGGCTAGAGAATATCTCAGAATACTTTTTAAATTAATTAATTATTTTTCGGCTGGGCTGGGCCTTCTTTGTGGCACATGGGCTGTTCGTTGCTGTGCACAAGTTTTCTCTAGTTGTGTCAAGTGGGGGCTACTGTGTCATTGCAGTGTATGAGCTTCTCACTGTGCTGGCTTCTTCTGTTGCAGAACGTGGGCTCTAGAGCACATGGGCTTCCGTAGTTGCAGTCCATGAGCTTAGTTGCCCCTCGGCATGTGGGATCTTGGTTCTTGGCCCAGGGGTCGAAGCCACATCCCCTGCGTTGGCAGGCAGACTCCTAGCCACTGGACCACCAGGGAAGTCCCAAAGATATTCTTGATTTCTTGGCTAGTTCATGGTCTCCAGCCCTGAGCTGACTCTCAAGGCCACTCAACTTTCCTAGGATGTGTATCCTGACATCTTCTTCACCAAGTCCCTTTCCCAATCTACTGGTCACTTCCTACATGCCCTGCTCTCAAAAGCTCTTGCCTCTCAATTCTTAAAAGAAACAGATCATTGGGTGGGATGATTTTACTCATTGTCCTTATCTGTTGTCACACTCTGGAAGTTATATCCTTGTTTGTTTCAGTGGACCAGGTCCCTCCTCAACATCCCATCTTCTCACTCATTCATTCTTCCCATTCTCATTCTCATACTTTCCATCCAAACAGTCTTCTGAAATTGCTCCTAGAAGATCACTGATGACCTTCTAATGGCCAAGGCAATATGTCCTTCCTTTCTCTCTTCTCACTTATCTTGCTCCTGCTTTATTTTGATTCCTTTCTTTCTCCCCTCCAGATACTTCTTTAGAGAATTTGAGGGCTCAGATTCTGAGATCAGACTTCCTGGATTCCAATCCAAGCTCTACTATTCTCTCCTCTGGTGACTTTGGGCAAGCTATTCATTGTTTCAATGCCATGGTTATCTCATCCTGGAAACAGTTAATAATAAGTGGTATCACAGGTCATAAGTTGATGTGAATTTTGAGTTCTTGGCTTGGATGGTTCTTGCCAGTATTTCTTTGTCAAACACTTAGTGATTTCCTATTAAGCACCAGCTACTGGGAATACTGATCTGGACAACAGGCTCCATAAATAAAAAGAACTTACTATCATTAAGTTGTTTAAAAACCCAATTAATAAAAAAATCGTTACTGTTTCTCTCCATCAAACAGCCATCATGCTTCCTTTATAAATCTTCAAAGTCACTCCTTTCTGTTCTTCTGCACAAATACTGGGACTCCTCTTGTTTTCAAAGGTATATTTGATCTCTTTTTGAAAAATATATTGACCTCTTTTCAAATGCATATTAAATTTTATTTCAAAGTCCACTTTCTGGATGAATAAAAGACTCTTTCTCCCCTGAAGATCACAAAGACAGTTTGGAATGACTCAAGGAATGGGAGACATTTGGGGCAAATTCAGGTGGAAAAGAAAGTCTGCAGTTTTGATGCTTTGGGATGTAGATTATGATGGACTCGGCCTGTGAGTGATGGGCATGTCTTTCCTTCTTTCTTACAGTTCAGTCTTTATGAATCAAAAGTATGGATTTTTAAAACCTGCACTTTGGGTATCTATTCTCCCACAAGAATACAAAGTATATACGGTCATTATATTATTCAGTGTCCCTTAGTGTGAGACAGTCTTGGTATCTGTCTGTTGTAATATTTCTTTTTCACCTTGGTTTTCCAATTTTCCCAAGCAATGCCCCTCACACCACCCCGATTTTTTCTTTTTCCGCCTGCATTTATCAAGGAGAGAGCTGGGATCAGATGGGAGAAGCACCATAATCAAGGACATGTATGGTTCTGGCCAAGACCGAGTTTGAATCAAGTCTACTCCAAGCCAAATATTGTCCTTGTGTCTGACTCTGCTCAAGGGACCAAGGGCAGTGGGCAGCTCTACTGTCTACTCGCAAACCAAACTTTGACTGCAGCCCCTGAAGGTATAGGACACACATCCCATTTCAGCAAAGATCAGGGGAAAGAAATCCCAGCACAGATGCTTCAAGCTTGTAGGTTCCCACTCTGTTGGCATGAGTGACAGAAGTGGTCCCTGCCTCCCTCTGTCCCCTGTCCTCCAGCTATGTCTGCTGTAGGCAGCACTGGGGGAACCCTGGAAGCAGAACCCCCAGAACACACAGCGACCTTTCAATCCAGTGACCACAATTAGACTTTTCATGGTTACAGTCTAGATAAACTTGACTTTCTCCCTTTTTAAATATTCTATTATATTCTCCAATATTTTGTTAATTCTCTCTGAGATTTTCTTGTATTTGCCCCATCTGCCTTAATAGTCCAGGCCCTCAATCTATAGACTTTCACAAAGGTATTTATCTACACACCCAAATTTACCAATTTCATTCACAAAGGTCAATTATAGCCTGGAAGAGAACTACTTCTCAGCACTTTGGAAACAAACGGGGGAACTTCTAACATGGATTTCACTGAGGTCTGATATGGTATGCTTGAATTTGTGCCAGTGGAATTTACTAGATGAAAAATTATCAGATTTCTTTGAAGTAAAACACCTTTTATCTCTGGGGTTTAGTTGAAAGCTTAATAGAAAAGAATGTGCCAAATGTAGGGCTGGTAAGCCTCATTACATTGAAAACAGGAAAATTATTGACTGTGTTAAATAATTCACCTTCATTACAAGGAGAAGGGAAAACATCAGAAAAAGCTATAATATCTTTTCACCTTGAAATGCATGTATTTGATTGCTTTTTCCAGGTAAACTTTTGTATTAAAGTACTTCTCAATCACTTCTCCAAATTGTTCTTGACAAGTCTTCTCTTTCTTTTCATTATTCTGGTGAACTGATAAGGAAAAGGCAATGGAAGCATCTCCAGTCTTCTTAGACAGTGATTAGGTCTCCTCGGAGCCCCAGATCTTCCTTCCATTGCAATTGGTTGACATCCTATAAGACTTTCTCAAACAGCATCTTCACTATGTAGTCTTTCCTGTCTCCTTGTGGACATACACACACAGTCAGAATTCCTGTCTCTCATATTTCTGTGCCTATAGACTTTTTGACACACCAAGATTTACAAATGCCAATGCAGGAGACTAAGAGACAGGGGTTTGATCCCTGGGTTGGAAAGATCCCCTGGAGAAGGGCATGGCAACCCTCTCCAGTATTCTTGCCTGGAGAATCCCATGGACAGAGGAGCCTGGTGGGCTATGGTCCATAGGGTCGCAAAGAGTTGGATATGACTGAAGCGACTTAGCACACACCACAATAGCTAGGACATGGAAACAACCTACATGTCCATCAACAGATAAATGGATAAGGAAGTTGTGGAACATATGCATAATGGTTTATTAGTCAACTATAAAAAGAAATGCATTTGAGTCAGTTCTAATGAGGTGGATGAACCTAGAGCCTATTATACTGAGTGAAGTTAGAAAGAGAAAGACAAATATCATATATTAACACATATATGGAATCTAGAAAGATGGTACTAATGATCCTATTTGAAGGGTGGCAAAAAAGACATAGACATAAAGAATGGACTTGTTGACACACAGAGGGAAGGAGAGGGTGGGATGATTTGAGAGAAGAGCATAGAAACATACATTACCGTATGAAAAATAGATAGCCTGTGGGAGTTTGATGTATGACAGAGGGAACCCAAAGCCAGCGCTCTGTGACAACTTGGAGGGGTTTCTTTAAAAAAGAAACTGGCTTTTGAAAAAGTAAAAATATGGAGGTCAGAGACTGCAAACTGGCAATTTTCAGATAAACTTTAGGTGCTCTCTTAAATTTGATCTTAATTACTTCCCATTTTTTTTAAAGAGTGGGATTTCAGGTAAACGATGTATTTCAGTCCTCTCTGCTTCTATTAGGTTTGCTTACTCTTGGCCTGAATTCATAGGTGTCAACAGTCAACTGGGAAGGGAGGTGGGAGGGGGATTCAAGAGGGAAGGGACATATGTATACCTATGGCGATTCAAGTTGATGTATGACAAAAACCATCACAATATTGTTAAGGAATTATCCTCTAATTAAGAAGTTTTAAAAAGGAAGAAAAGTTCAACCTGAAGAAATTAAGATTTTTAAATAGAAAATAATAAGCTCAAAATATAATGACCAGACTTCCCTGATGGTCCATGGTTGAGGCTCCAGGCTTCCAATGCACGGGGGCAGGTTCTGTCTTTGGTGGTGGAACTGGGGACCCACATGCCAAACTGCATGGCCAAAAAATAAAGAAACAAACAAAAAATAATAAAAGAAGGTGTAATTACCAAGCAATTTATTCCACTGCATTCTATAGAAAAAAGGATTTCACTCTCTGAACTACATCCCTGCTTGTTTACTTTGACACATGATGCAACTTTTAAAAAAAATTAGGAATTACACAAGAAATGCAAGAGTTTCCACTGTGGAAAAAAAAAATTCTAAGACCATGATTTACAAACCTGTTTGTGATAGTGAAGATTATTCAGCCATCCTTAATTCCCGTTAACATAATAAAAATGCCGGTGACTTAACCATCAAAGAAGACGTCTTGCATAATTAAGTTCAGATATGTGTTGCATAACACCTGTCTTGGGGAAGCAGGCAGGCCTATTTTCAAATTCTTTTTCTTTAAGCCAGCTTCATTTAGGTACAGGCTCTTTAAAAGCAGCACACTATTTGCAATATTAAAATTAAATATGCCAAATAAGTAATTTTATACAAAGCTTTCCAGAAAACCCTTCACACCCCATCTGATTGTAACCATGAATGCAAAATAGCATTTTACAATTTTATTGGCTGAATGAACAGGACAGATTTAAACACATGCATAATTCTTTTACATGGTACATATTGTAGCTCTGATTTCTCACACTGGATTTACTTAATTTTCTAACACGAAGTGTGCTTTCTGATAGAAATTGAATTTCCCCATATAACTAAGTCTAGCCATATAAATATTTTTTAAAGTTGAGTACAAAGTACGTTGAAACCATTATATATCAATTTCATGTGATGGAAGGAGAACTTTAGTCTAACGATAGCAACAGTTTCTAAAAGCACCTTTAGGGTACTCCCCTGGTGATCCAATGGTTAAGACGTCACCTTCCAATGCAGGGAGTGTGGATTCGATCCCTGGTTGGGGAGGTAAAACCCCACATGATTTGGAGCCAAAAAACCAAAACATACAGCAGAAACAATATTGTAACAAATTCAATAAAAACTTTTAAAATGGTTTACACCAAAAATCTTTAAAAAAGAAACTGGATTTTGAAAGAGTAAAATTATGGAGGTCAGAGATTGAGAACTAGCAATTTTCAGATAAACTTTAGATGCTCTCTTAAGTTTGATCTTAATTACTTCCCCTTTTTTTTTTTTAAAGAGTGGGATATTAGGTAAACAATGTGTTTCAGTCCTCTCTGCCTCTATTAGATTTGCTTACTCCTGGCCTGAATTCCTAAGTGGCAAAAATCAGCTGGCTCTGAGAACAAGGACCTCAAGTTCACCCCAGTCCAAATGGTTTCCTATGCCTACCAGCCCTTGCGTCTCACTCAGGAATAGGCATTCACAGCCCCAGAAGATTTTAGATTGTGCCAGTCCAGGTAGGAGTTAGGCACACTTAGAACCAAACCCAATACAGAATTTGCCTGTAAGCTGATGCCTATAGAAGTCCTAGAGAGTATCCGAAAGAGAAATTAAGGAAACAATCCTATTTACCATCACATCCAAAGGAATAGAACACTGCATACAGCAAATGTACAGCAACCCAAACCCTACGTCCAGTTCTATACTCACTTTCCTCAAGCCTGCCCTGAAAATTATACCTGCTATGTGGCCTAAGGCCAGTTAGTGTCTTGATTTCACTCTGGGAATAGTATGCGTGTGTTAGTCGCTCAGTTGTGTCCGACTCTTTGTGACCCCCATGGACTGCAGCCCACCAGGCTCCTCTGTCCGTGGGATTCTTCAGGCAAGAATACTGGAGTGGGTTGCCATTCCCTTCTCCAGGGGATCCTCCCACCAAGGGATCGAACGCTGGATCTCCTGCATTGCAGGCGAGTACTTCACTGTCTGAGCCACCAGGGAAGCCCTCTGGGGAACAGTAGATGCTATCAAAGCCTTTAGGTAGTCAGTGTCAGTCTTGGTGTGGAGCCTGTAGCTGGTGCCGTGCAGAAGGCTTTAGAGGACTCGGCAATTGGCCATTTTTTTGTCCAAGGGTCTAGGCTGTTGACTCACTGGCTACAATTGAATCTTAGCTTTGTACCAACTAATCCACTGTATCTCACATTAAACATTATACTCAAACCAGCTATGGCTCTTTTCCTTAAGGGCAGAGAATCCAGCCTACCCATCAAGTGTTTATTCCAAGTGTCAAAAGCCTTTGTACAGTTCACAAATCATGTCTGCTTGTTTATATATTTAACACCTGATGATCAGTTTTGTTACAAAGTTTTTTTAAAAAGAATAAGATACCTAGGAAGAAACCTAAGAAGGCAAAAGGCCTGTACTCCGAACACTATAAAACACCAATGAAAGAAATTGAAAACAAGTAAAAGCATATTTTAAAATAATACATGAGCATGGTTTGTGCTGCCAATTCATTGGAAAACCAGTGGGAGAGACAATCGAAACAGATAAACAAGGACATTAACAAATTAAGAACAACCTGTGAAAAGTTTGCTACTGCTAAGTCACTTCAGTCGACCCCATAGATGGCAGCCTACCAGGCACCCCCGTCCCTGGGATTCTCCAGGCAAGAACACTGGAGTGGGTTGCCAATTCCTTCTCCAATGCATGAAAGTGAAAAGTGAAAGTGAAGTCGCTCAGTTGTGTCCGACCCTCAGCGACCCCATGGACTGCAGCCTTCCAGGCTCCTCTATCCATGGGATTTTCCAGGCAGGAGTACTGGAGTGGGGTGCCATTGCCTTCTCCATCACAAAACCTAGCCAGGCCTAATACCATGACCCCAGCCCTTGCCCTCGGCAATGGTTCACACCCTGAAGAGTGGCTTCTCTCTGGATCCTAACAAATCCACCTCTTATCGCTTTGTCTCTCAATGAATTTTTGCAGTGAGACATCGGAGCCTGAGTTTCATTAGTTTTGGCTGGGCTTGAGTCCTGGGAGAGAGCTGAAGGACAGGAGGAAAAAGCAGTGGGAAAAACGTGCCAAGGAATCCCCTTCATAGCCTGCTAGAAAATTTGCTAAATATCTGACCGGTGCTCACAGTTTCATTGGTCTGATCTTTGGCACAGAAAAGAGAAAGGACAGAAGAACCCCCACCGGCTTGTGTAACAGCTACTGGGGCTCAGCAGATAGCGCCTTTGGGACATGCTGAGCAGTAGCCTCTCCAGAGTCCCTCAGTTGTGCCCCTGCCGCCCGCCTGTTCGCAGGAGGTTCGAGGAAACAAGAAACAGAGATTGTAAAGGTCCCTCCAGCCATAGGAGCAAGGACCTCTTACCTTAACCGGAGGTCTTCTGGAATCTGAGACTGGGCCGCCTGAGCTTTCTGCTAAGTTCGTTTCTCCCTGTCCTGGTTTCCAGCACGATGGGCATTCCTCTGCGATGGGTTTCCTCGCCTTCCGCTTCTAGTGCGGGAGCTTCGCCGAGTTGGGCTCCTGCTGTGCTTGGCCTCTTCCGCGCAGAGGTTGTTTCAGCCAGGTTAAACCCGAGTCACGGCACCATAAGATGTCACACAAGTGTCTGTTCCTCGGTTCTTTGTCTGGTCACAGCAAAGATTTGGAGCGATGGACATTAAAGCCCTCTGTGCATCACAGCTCTCGGGTCTTGGACAAACCGTGTTATGGCTCTTAGGCAAATCAGTGTTACAGCTCTATTTTATTTAGATGATAGCAGGAGAATCCATCCTCAAAGCGTGAGGGCATGCCAACCCAAAGACTCGAATAGAAGAGAGTGGAGGAGTGCGTGGCGGGGGGAGGGTGGGGGGAGTGAGAGAGGGAGAGAGAGAAAGAGCGCACGCACACGTGAAAAGTTTAGGAAAGACACAAATATGGTCACTTGGGAGTGGTGGTGTGCTAGGTGGGAAGACTTCCCTGAGGAGGTGACATTTGAGTGGAGACCTGAATGGCAAGAAGGAGACACTAATTGAAGCCCAAGAAGAATGTTCCAAGCAGAAGAAAGAGCTTATTCAATTGTTTTTCAGTTTCCATCAGTATCACACATTCTTATGATCTTAACACATCCTAGAGTTCCATTTTTCTTTCAATACAAATGCCCTCTCTCACTGACCAGGAAAGATGAAGGCAACAGTAACAGAAAATTCAAAGGAACATGTGAGCATAGGAAACATGCCACTTCAAGCTTCAGAAGACCCTGATTTGCTGCCACTTTGAGTCAAAGTCTTCTTTAAGCGTACATCTGTTGCTTTTCCAGAACTTCACAATTCATTTGCTCTTGGTCTTCACTCTCTCTTAATGATCATCCCTTTAAGCCATTCTGCAGAGCACAAAAATACCTCCAGAAAACAAAGATAGATTGTTGACCTTCAAACACAAAAGTGTAGATGTTACCATCTGATTGTAAAATAAAGAGTTCACTTGCAAGAAGCACTCCATCAAGTCCAAGTGAATGATGGCATCTCTTGGAAGACAGATTTCCTTTAAATGCTGTAACACACCCAGGTCTCCCTTGGAAGGCAAATCTCCATCCCACTATTATCTGTACTAGTTCTCTAGATGTTATTAATTTATTTTCGAGTAGAGCTGAAGTGCTTCATACCTAGTAATTAATGCCAACAGTTCATTTTGCTTTTTCTCTTTGGGCAGCAAATTCACATTTTACAATGATTCTTCAGCTCTGTCTTCTGACTGTCATCTCCTCCATGTGCTCATTTTAATGGATGTGCGCCTCCCCAGACAATCACATTGCTTCTTATTAATGGAAAGTTTATAAAGAAACTGTCAAAATTGAGTTTCATCAGTATTCATGATCATGTCTAAGGTAAGATTAAATCAAATTCACTGAAAGCAGAGATTAAAATTTTTGTTCACTTTTCAGGGTCCTGGGAGGACTCAGTTCAGTGATAAACACTCTGAGTTGACCACCTTACAGCCATCCTGCACCTTCTGTGTCTTTCTTTACTAGAGACTGGAAAGCAAAAATACTGTCTGTGTTCTCTTGTAACTAGGTGTCATGTGACGCAGTTTGAACTTTTTTAGAGAAAGCAAACCTATCCAAATAAAAAGCAAAGACTTGTGAGACAATGTCTGTTGGCACCATCCCTATTTCTCTCCCTGGAATATAGATGCAAAGGATCAAGATATAGCAGTCTTTTTGTGACCACGTGGCAGGAGTCACCTGCTGAATTGGGGAAAAAAATGAAGGATGGATCTGGACTCTTGATGGTAACATGACCAACCACATCATCTATAAACTGCCCATTTTCAGGCTTCTTATTACACAGAAACCTAAGTTCTTTATATGTTTATACACTGTAATAGGGATTTGTGTTACCCAGAGCTGAAAACATAATCTTACCATAAAAGTGAAAGTGTTAGTTGTTCAGTAGTGTCTGACTCTTTGCAACCTCATGGACTACAGTCTGCCAGGCTCCTCTGTCCATGGAATTCTCCAGGCAAGAATACTGGAGTGGGTAGCTATTTCCTTCTCCAGGGGATCTTCCCGACCCAGGGATCAAACCAAGGTCTCCTCCATTGCAAGTAGATTCTTTACCATCTGAGCCACCAGGGAAGCCTATACCTCTCTCTCATTAAGCCCCACAACTTAATTCTCTATGTTTTCTCAATAAAAACTCTCCCCAAAGCATGCCTTTCCTTAGTATCCTTCTCCATGGCTACTAGAAAACCCCACTTTCCATCTATCAACACAAGTGCATGGGGTACAGTGGAAAGAGGATGAACATTAGGATCTGATAAGTGAAAGTTGAAGTTTCTTACCTGTAGCTCCCTTGCAGTATCGCCAAGCTTGTGCAAATTGCTTTATTTCTTGGTTGTTCTGTGTCTGTGAAGTCTTATGTGGTGTACAGATCAAGAATAATTAAAATATTCCAGTCCACTAAGCATTTACTGTTGCCCCTCTAATCTGCAGGCACTGGAGAAGGAGAAGCATTTTTTTTAATGTGATTTAGCTCAGAAGATATGGGCTTACATGTTGGGGGGATACACTTCAGGAAGTCCTGTGGTCAAGCCCCATGTCATGGCTTTTTGTTCTCTTTCTACTCAAAGCATCCTAGTGGGAATTAGAGGTTCTTACATGGGAGCTATTTAATAGTAACACACCATGACTACGCAGCAATTACTGGCTTGTGGCAGGTGCTTCACAAACAGTCTATGCTTAAGACATTAAGAAAACACCCAGGGACTTCACTAGTGGCCCAGTGGTTAAGAACCCACCCGCCAATGCAGAAGACATGGGTTTGATCCCTGGGAAGATTCCACAGGATGTGAGACAGCTAAGCCTGTGGGCCACAACTGTTGAAGCCCATATGCCTTAAGACCATGCTCCGCAACAAGAGAAGCCACTGCAATGAGAATCCCGGGCACTGCAATGAAGAGTAGCCCCCACTGGCCACAACCAGAGAAAAGTCCACACGCAACAACCAAGACTCAGCACAGACACAAATAAATGAATTAATTAATTAATTTTAAAAAATACTAAAGAGAAAACACCCATGTGAAGTTGGCTTATCTGAGCTCCTGCAAAACAAGAGTTTTGGAAAACAGCATTAAATTGTCATGGGCCAATTGTTCTCACAATTTCGTAAAATAATGCTTTCCATATTAGCCTGAGCTAGTAAAAATAGTCTCTTGATGAAAAATGTATGTGATTAATAAAAGATGAGCATTTTTAATTCAGTTCTTGCTCTTCTCAATCCTAATTACAATTATTTTTTGTATTCACGCAAAGATTTTTATTTTCAGAAAAGTAATCATGGTTTAGTCAATTCAACAATGTTGAAGAGTGATGCTGATTTTTTTTTTTTTCAGTTTTGGTTTGCAAAGCATTTCATTAAAATGCCTTTGCTCCAGCTTTTGCCCAGTGAATTGAATCCACGAAAACAATAAACAGGCCACTCCTCATCACCTATTTCAAAAAGTGTCCTTGCATATCATTTTTTTCCCTGAAAAATACCAGCATTTCCTCATTGATAGTAAAGAAGGTCAGGATGATGGTGAACTCAAAAAGTACCCTAGGATCAAAACCACAGAAGATTTTTGTGTCATCTTTTATAACATTATTTACACTGAAAATGTAAGACAAAAGCATGAACATGCACAGAATAAATCGAGTTTAATAAAATGCCTCCTGAATCATTATTTGATCATTTTTTAACATTGCAACTGCTTAGCCAGATACAATGGTAGTTTTTATTTGCCATGAAATACTGTATTCATGTCATGCAATTCACCCATTTCAAGTGTAAAATTCATTCATTTTTAAAAGATATTCACGGAGTTTCACAACTATATTTTCATTAAGCCAAAAAGAAAGCCATTCCTATTATGTATGACTCAGGAAGCTCAAACAGGAGCTCTGTACCAACCTAGAGGGGTGGGATGGGGAGGGAGATGAAAGCAGGTTCAAAAGGGTGGGGATATATGTATATCTATAGCTGATTTATGTTGAGGTTTGACAGAAAACAACAAAATTCTGTAAAGCAATTATCCTTCAATAAAAAATAAATTAATTAAAAAAAAAGTCAACGCCCATCACCTTCAGTTCCACAAGCTTCTAGGTGATCTACATTTTGACTATAGATTTTCCTATTCTAGACTTCCTACACAAAGGAAATCGTACAATATGTGAATATCTGTGAATAGCTTATTTCACTTGACATAATATTTTTGTTTCATTCATGATGTAGCACATACTTCATTCCTTTTGGTGGCTGAATATTATTCCCATTGTATTTTAGTTATCTACTCATCACTGGTAGATATTAGAGTTGTTTCCGTTTTTTGGCTAATATTAATAACACTATTGGTGTTGATGATGGACAGGGAAACCTGGCGTGCTGCCATCCATGGGGTTGCAAAGAGTGGGACATGACTGAGTGACTGAACTGAGCTGAATACTACTGTTATAAGCATTAATGCCCAAGTCTTCGTGTGGATGCACGTCTTCATTTCTCTTCCGGGCACATGCTATGTGTTAGGGAAATTAAATAGTCTTATTTAGGCTTCAGTGGCAAAGCTGAGCAGGCCTCTGACCTTGCTTGTAACCTGCCTGGACACTGCCCTGACTGTGAGGATATCGAGCACCTGCTGTGAGGGCAAGATTTGTGGCCCCATAGATAAGTTAAGGGACAAATCTTGAAATTGTTGAGTCCCTGAAGGGGCACTGGCCAACCAAGTCCTAGGCTTAACAACAGTCCAAGTTTTACACAACAAAACAAGCAGCATTAAAGTGAAACCAGGGCTGCAATTTGCTCATAGGTTGATGATGATATCAGTTTGAGTCCTGGGATTACAAGCAGAACCCGAACTGCAATCTTTGAAGTCTCACCTACAGATCGGATGCCCTGCCTGGGACCTTTTCCCAGCTGGGACTCCAGATGTGCTCGGACATGGGACTTCCCAGCGCTATTTGAGTCTAGATGTTGATCAAAACCTAGTTTGGTGACGTGTTTTCTGCTGTTTCTATTTCTCCTTTCTTTTAATGTTAGTATATTGAAAATAAGCTAGATAATTCTCTAACAAATATGGGTATCATTATTTGTATAGAGCAAGTGGCTTAATTGTTAACAAATCCTTTGAACCTGAGACAAAAGTGAAAACCTACGGCAAAACGCTAGTTATAACACGATACTTACTATTTTGCAGAATTGCCAAGCTGTTTTCCGAAGCAGCTGTACCACTTTGCATTCCTGTCAGTGGTGAACCAGCGTTGAAATTTTACCAATTGCTCATCAATATGTGCTATTATTGGTCTTCTATTCCATTTTTCTGTAAGCTGATCCCTTGCTTTTATTCTGCTGTTTTGTATTAAGTCTTGAAATTGAGAGATGTTAGTCCTCCCTCCAAGTTTGTTTTCTTGTTTTCGAGATTGGCTATTCTGGGTTCCTTGTGTTTCCATCTGAATCTTAGAACCAGTTTGTCATTTTCCACCAAGAAGTCCGCTTAATTTTTACAAGGATTCTGTTTAAGTTTAGATCGAATTGGGAGTATTATCATCTTAATATGCTATGCTATGCTAAGTCACTTCAGTCGTGTCCGACTCTGTGCGACCCCATAGACGGTAGCCATCAGGCTCCCCCATCCCTGGGATTCTCCAGGCAAGAATGCTGGAGTGGGTTGCCATCTCCTTCTCCAATGCCTGAAAGTGAAAAGTGAAAGTGAAGTCGCTCAGTCGTGTCCAACTCTTAGCGACCCCATGGACTGCAGCCTACCAGGCTTCTCCGTCCATGGGATTTTCCAGGCAAAAGTACTGGAGTGGGGTGCCATTGCCATCATCTTAATAGTATAAGTCTTTTGATCCAGAAATATGGGATATCTTTCTATTCATTTAAATCATCCTTCATTTCTTTCAACCATTCTTAGTTTTGTGTTTCAGTTTGTACCTCTTATTAAAATGTATTTGTACTTCATTTTTTGCTGCCATTTTAGTTTTTTTTATTTGGTAATTTTATTCTCAGTTTACTCATTGCTGCTGCTGCTGCTGCTGCTGCCAAGTCACTTCAGTTGTGTCCGACTCTGTGCTACCCCATAGCTACTGTCTAGAAACACAGCTAATTTGGAAACTTACTGAATTAATTTACTATTTCTAATAGCTTTAATGTGAATTTCCTAGGATTTTCTGTGTATAATATTACAACACCTACATTAGGTATAGTTTTATTTTTTCCCTTCCAATTTTGATGTCTTGTGATTTATTTTCTTGACTGTATGCCCAAGCTAGAAAATTAATTTCTCTCAACACTGTTTTATAGCTTTCAGAGTACAAGTTTTCTACTTCTTTTGTTACATTTTTCTTAAGTATTTTTTTTTCTTATGAAGCTTGTGCAGATTGAATTGTTTGCTTGATTTAATTTGTATTATTCATTCCTAGTGTATACGAATACAACCAATTTTTTATATATTCATCTTATCTCCTGCAAGCCTGCTGCATTACTGAACTCTTTCATTAGTTCTAAAAGGTTTTTTAAAATGAGTTTCTAAGCAGTTTCTAAATAGAAAATCATGCCATCTGCAAATAGCACAGTTTAACGCCTTCCTTTTAAATCTGGATACCTTACATTTTTATTTTCTTGCCTAATTGCCTTGGCTAAAACCTCCAGAACAGTGTTGAAAGGGAGTTGTAGGAGGAAACATCTGTGTCTTTCATGATTAAGAAGAAACATTCAGTACTGTTGAGTTTGATGTTAACTGTGGAATGTTTGTAGATGATATTTTCAATTTTGAGGAAACTCTCTTACATTCTTATTTTGTTAAGCTTTTTATCATGATAGAGTATTAAATTTCACAAAGTACTTTCTGAGTCTATTGAGATAATCATGTGGTCATTGACCTTTATGCTGTTGGTAGAGTGTACTACGTTAATTAGTTTCCAGATGTTAAAATGACTTCCTATGGCTGAGATAAATCCCAGTTGGCCATGGTATATATTATTTTCCATATGTCACTGGATTAGCTCACTAGTACTTTGTTGAGGATTTTTGCATCTATACTCATGAGATGTTGGTATGTAGTTTTCTTTCCTGGTGTAGTGTCTGCAGGACTGTGGTATCGGGTAATACTGGGCCTCAAGAATAAACAGAGAAATGTTGCCTCCTCTTTAAATTTTGGGAAAGATTGTGTGAAGAGTTAGTATTCATCCTTCTGAAATATCTGGAACTCACCAGTGAAGCTCTGTGTCTGGGCCTGGGCTTTCCTTTATGAGAAGGTTTTATCATTTATTTATTTGTCTGCACTGGTCTTAGTTGTGGTGTGTAGGTTTTCTCTAGTTGTGGCATGCAGACTTAATTGCCCCATGGCACATGGGATTTTAGTTCTTCAACCATGGATGGAGCCCACGTCCTTTGCATTGTAAAGTGGATTCTTAACCACTGGACCACCAAAGAAGTCCTGAGAAGGTTTTAAATATATAATTCCATCTGCACAATCTTTGCTCTCTCCTGATATGCCTTCTCTTTTCAAGCTCTGTGTCCTGGGCTCATCCATTGCCTTTTCCCAGTGCAGAGTAAGAAGGAGATGGTTCTAAGGTTCTTTACCTCTGACTGTGTATGCTTGAATGACACTATTTCTTTTTTAACCGGACACATGACGTTTTTATTTTCTTGCTTAATTGCCTTGGCTAAAGCCTTTAGTCCATGAACCAACTGGCCTCTGAGACCTTTGACTATTGTACACTGGACTCACTATTATGTGAAAAGATCAGTTTCCTTCTTTTTTCCCCCTTTTTTAAACTTTTTATTTTATACTGGAGTATAGTCAATTAACAGTGTTGTAAGAGTTGCAGGTAAACAGCAAAGGGACTGAGCCATATATATACATGTATCCATTCTTCCCCAGATTCCCCTCCATCTAGGCTGCCACATAACAATAAGCAGAGTTCTCTGTGCTAAGGACACAGTAGGTCCTTGTGTCCATGTCGATCCCGAACTCCCTAACTGTCCCTTCCCTCTTTCCTTCCCCACCCCACCCCCGGTTAACCATAAGTTCATTCTCTAAGTCTATGAGTCTGTTTCTGTTTTGTAACTAAGTTCCTTTGCTTCATTTCTTTTTAGATTCTGTATATAAGGAATGTCATACACTATTTCTCTTTTTCCTTCTGATTTACTTTACTCAGTATGTCAATCTGTAGGTCCATCCAAGTTGCTACAAAAGGCATTATTTCATTCCTTTTACTCTATTATGTGAAGAAACCAATTTCCATCTTGCTTGCTAAGTCACTTCAGTCATGTCTGACTCTGTGCAACCCCATAGACGGCAGCCCATCAGGCTCCCCAGTCCCTGGGATTCTCCAGGCAAGAACATTGGAGTGGGTTGCCATCTCCCTCTCCAATGCATGAAAGTGAAAAGTGAAAGGGAAGTCACCCAGTCATGTCTGACTCTTCACGACTCCATGGACTGAAGCCCATCAGGCTTCTCCGTCCATGGTATTTTCCAGGCAAGAGTACTGGAGTGGGGTGCCATAGCCTTCTCCATCTTGCCTACAGCAGTCTTAATTCAAACTTCTGTTATTTCAATGTTTTTGTATTTATAATCACCTAAACTTATAAAAGCCAGCCTTCTTTCACATATACAGGAAAGTTATACCTAGTCCAACAGAATGAGAATGAGATGATTGGGTCACATCACTGACTCAGTGGGCATGATTTTGAGCAAACTCCAGGAGATGGTGATGGACAGGGAAATCTGGCGTGCTGCATGGGATCGCAAAGAGTTGGACATGACTGAGTGACTGAACAACAACAACAGAATAGACCTAGCAATTGAACTTAGTTCTGCAGGCAAAATCAGATCAGAAAGAATATTCTTGTATAAAATGGTTGGCCATATAGAGTCAGGTGTGCATTATATGTGGGTAGAGGTGGTGCTAGTGGTAAAGAACGGCCTGCCAGTGCAGGAGACATAAGAGATGCTGGTTTGATCCCTGGGTTGGGAAGATCCCCTGGAGGAGGGCATGGCAACCCACTCCAGTATTCTTGCATGGAGAATCCCATGGACAGAGGAGTCTGATGGGCTACAGTTCATAGGGCTGCAAAGAGTTCCAAACTTTTCCAAACTTAAGTCGACTGAAGCAACTTAACATGCATGCAGAATGATCAGAAAATGCAGTAATTTCAGGCTCACATTCCTCCACGGCAACAATTACCTGGAGCTTCGCACAGCCCCCTTTCAGAAGGAGCATATTTCTTTAGTTCAACATGGTGTCCACTGTTCCCAACTTACAGATAATAATCCCATTTCCCTGCATTGCCTTCCCTGGGAACTACTGGTGTTTGATTTACTACGAGAAGGAGCTATTTCAGGTCAGCATCTTAATCTCTTTCCTTGCTTGGTCGGATAACTAAATCCCCATTGTCCTAGATGGGCTCTTCCTCACTGTGGGCCTGGGATGTCAGCGCACCATGCAAGGCAAAGTCAAAGTGAAGGCCAGACAGGGTGCAGTGATAGACACAACAGGGAGTTCCCTGGTGGTCCCGTGGCTAAGACTGTGCTCCCAATGGAAAGGGGCCAGTGTTCAATCCCTGGCCAGGGAACTAGATCCCAGAAGCTGCAGCTAAAGATCCCGTGTGCTACAACTAAGACCTGGTGCAGCCAAATAAAGAAATATCTTTTAAAAGACAACAAGCTGTGTTTAGGTTCAGATGGTGTATCACTCTCATAGATGGAGAAAGGACCAATAGACACAGGAGGTAGCTCCCGACAGGCCTTGTCCTATGCCTAAAGGGACCCAGTGATTGCTACCCTGTTCCTGAGGACTTGGCTGTAGACTGCTCCATTTTGAGGGAGGTAGAACAAAATGCCACGAAGGGTGGTCTCAGACCAGATCCTACGGGCCTCCCACCTGCTCATGCCCTGGGGGAATCACTGGGAGTCCTTCTAAACTCAGGGTAGTTGTGGTCAAGCTTTTCCTTATATGGCCTCTGTGGGTAAGTTCATGGATATTCACCATGGTGGGTCTGTCCCCCTACAGTAGGTCTCTTTGAGAATATGGTCAAAATATCCATGAGTGTTGGAGGAAGGGTGGGGGAAAGGGATGGTTGGTTTGGGATGGACATATGCACACTGCTGTATTTAAATAACCAGTAAGGACCTACTCTATAGCACAGCGAACTCTGTTCAACATTATGTGGTAGCTGGATAGGCGGGGAGTTGGGGGTAGAAGAGATACATGTATATGTATGGCTGAGTTCTTTCACGGATCACTTGAAACTCTCACAACATTGTTAATCAGCTATATTTCAATAAAATAAAAGGTTCTTAAAAATTCATGAGTGTCATATTAAACCGTTATAGTGAAAAGACTCAGAATCGTTCTTTCATTTTTTCACTCTAGTAGAAGATTTAGGGAACTAAAATTGATAGTTGCCTTTCACTTTGGGGAACTGGCATTGTTTCACCAACTATTGTTGAAAAACTATTAATATTTGGGCAGGCATATATACATTTTCTGAAATTATCTGGTATTCGTGATGCCAAGGTTTGGTTTCTTAAGAGTTGAGTTATGTTTTTTCAGAATTTTTCAAGGACCATGTATGGATTTTTTTTTTTCTCCTTCATACATACATTTATGCAAGCAGAGAACAAAGAACATTGATTTGCAATTTAGAGCCATTAGTGAAAGGTGTCAATTATCGAACCCTCCTTATTACCCAGACTAATCTTTAAAATCCAATCTCAACACTGTCTACCCAGTAATTCGGAGCTTTTGATTACAAGTCCTTGTACAAGTCATTCACCCACTGTTAATTCTTGCTGCCAAGAAGGTGCTGAGAATTTAAACTATCTGCAGAGAGGAATACTCCGTGTTTCTCTCTGGAAATGAACAGAGGCTTGGTCTTTGGAATTTGTCTCTTGCTATCTCCAAGACAGCAATGCTGGGACTTGGAGCAGCAACAACCACTAACAAGAACATGTTTTAAAAATAGTTTTCATCTCTTAGAAAAAGAGTGGCTTACTTATTCTCACACGATCATGCCTCCCTCAAGTGAAAATCTCTTTAACTCAACTATTTGTTTTAATAAGGGTTCCCCAACATAAATGCTTGATGCTGGACCAGATGGTTTTCTTGGGGGCTGTCCTCTACATTGTAGGATGCTGTCAGAATCCCTGGATTCCACCCTCTACTCCAAGCCCTGCATGGTCACAACCAAAAATGTCTTTGAGTTACCAGCTTTTCCCAAGGAGACCAGCTTGTCAGCCCCTAGCTGAGAACCACTGATTTCGATGCTTAGTGGTACGCAAAGCCACCGATTCTTTTCCCCATTAAATAACAGTGTTGCTGAACCAAACTTGAGTCCACTTGCCCACATACAATGAAGCTGATCTACTGACATGGGATTGTGGTGAAGGAAAGTGCGGCATTTATTACAGGTGCCAAGCAGAGTCCAGGGCAGCTAGTTCTCAAAAAGGCTGAACTCTCCGGTGGGTTTCAGCAAAGCATTTTTAACGGCCAGGTGAAGAAGAGGGTTCACAAGGTATGTGATCAGTTAGTGCACCATTCTCTGATAAATTGATGGTGAGGTAAGGAGATGATGTCACATGGGTTAATATTATTAAACCTTAGGCTCCAGTAGGTCTAGGGGCTACGGTCCTCAAGTAGTTAACATCTTCCTTTGGATGAGAGTTCTAGCATCTGTAGAAATACTCAGGAAATATGTATCAGATACTATTTTCTAGGTACTTCAGTGAGGAGCTAAAGCAGAGGATATGGGGAAACGGTCTGCCCCTGGGGAAGGAACCATAGGAACCAGCTTTGTTACAAGAACAGATACAGATTTGAGGTTCAGATTGTCATAAAGCTTAGAGACAGACAATGAGTAAGTTCTACCTTTTTTTTAAGGTGACAAGTCCCTTTTGTTTAGCAATTGGAAGAGCAATAGGAAGTAGTCAGGGTTTTTCTGCAATAAATAGTCCTTCTGCCTCTCTTTCCGGTGGTAGAGTCTGGAGAAGACGCGCAGAAATGGCACCTCGCAAGGGAAAAGAAAAAGAGGAAGAACGGGTCATCAGCCTTGGCCCTCAGGTGGCTGAAGCAGAAAATGTATTTGGTGTGTGCCACATCTTTGCAGCCTTCAACGACACTTTTGTGCACGTCACTGATCTCTCTGGCAAGGAAACCATCTGCCGTGTAACTGGTGGGAGGAAGGTGAAGGCTGACCGAGATGAGTCCTCTCCATACGCTGCCATATTGGCTGCCCAGGATGTAGACCAGAGAGGCAAGGAGCTAGGCGTTACTGCCCTCCACATCAAACTCCAGGCCACAGGAGGAAATAGGACCAAGACTCCTGGACCAGGGGCCCAGTCAGCGCTCAGAGCCCTCGACTGCTCAGGGATGAAGATTGGGCGGATTGAGGATGTCACCCCAATCCTCTCCGACAGCGCTCGCAGCAAAGGGGGTCGCCGTGGTCGCCGTCTGTGAACAGGACTCCTCAAATTATTGCTTTCTGTTAATAAATTCCTTTGATGTAAAAAATAAATAAATAAATAGTTCTCACTAAACTGTGAGAGAAAAAGGGAAAACTGAAGTTAATATTATTTACTGGAAATGGAGTTTGAAGGTGAAGCTAAAAGGTGGAGATTCAATAATGGTAAACAGTTTATGCATAAATAAACCTAGGCTTAAACAAGACAGACTTTTTTTCTTCCTCTTTTCTAACAGAAAATCCCATAGTGGGTAGTCCAGGGCTAGTGCAGGGGAATTCTCATTGCGGTTATCTTTTAGGCTCATTCTATCTTTCCACTTTGCCATCTTTGTCATTTGATTTCATCCTCAAAGTTGTCTCATGGTGATCACAGGCACCAGTCATTGCATCAGCATTCCAGGAAGTGGGAAGACTATAAAAGGCTAAATGGCAAACTGAGTCAGCATTCTTTTAAGGAGTTTTCATGGAAATTCTACTCAATAGTTTCCACTTAAATCTCACTGTCCAAAAATAGTCAGATTGTGAAAACTAGTCTTCTCTAACCTTTGCTTATAGCTACTAGGACTTATCAGAGCACTGTTACTATGACACACAGGATGAATGGATATTGCTCAGGCAATGTTGGCCTGTCAGCCTCAGAAAGACAATGTTAAAGCAAAACGGGGAGAAATATTAGAATTACTTTTAATGTTTCACAAGCATGTTAATTATGCATGATTTTCCAATTTTTGCCACTGTTTGAGTACAACATCTTCCTTTTCTTAGTCTTGGCCTTTGAATGTACTCATTTTTTTAATTTGATTTTCATTTGTTTGCAAAAAGAACTTTATAGCACACAATAAATGAAAACTGATTTCCCCCTAGTCTGAGTTAGGCATGGTTCATCTGACATTGGTACTATTGACATTTGGGACCAGATAATCTTTGTTGTGGTGATCTGTCTGTCCTAGACAAGGTAAGATGTTCAGTAGCATCCCAGGCCTCTACCCATGAGATATTAAATGTCAGTACTACAAACAAAAATGTCTTTTGGAGGGGGACTTCCCTGATGGGAGTCCAGGGGTTAAGACTGCATACTCCCAGTGCAGGAGGCCCAGGTTCCATTCTTGTTCAGGGAACTAGATCCCACATGCTGCAACTAACAGCCTAAATGCCACAACAAAGATTCAGCACAGCAAAAAATAAAAAAAAAGTCTCCTTGGGGACTAGGACAGCCAATGTTTCCCTAATGGAAACAATGGTATCACCTCTTATTCCTATAATAAATTCTTTTTCTATAATACTCATTTTAGTTATGTTTCTCTGATGGAATTCTGATGGATACAGAAGATAATAGTAAAATACAAAACAATTAATAATATAAAGTACTTGTGGGATTTTCACATAGAAAAGATTCCAAGCCTGAAGTTGGGTCTCTGCCAAATAGGGAGATTAAAAAGCATAACACCCTGCTAGTATCCAATAGTCTCTCCTCCTAATGGGACCAAAACCTAAAGAGAATTGAAATGGAAATAATTTTTCTCTAAGTGAGTTAATGTAATTTTGTGCCTTGCCTAGTACCACCAAACAGGAAGCCACACTCATCTGTGCTGGCTGATCTGTGCTGGCATTGATCTGATCTAACTAATGGAGAGGAAACCCAGGAACTGAAGGAGATATATCCAAGACTTGGGCAGAGGAGCAACACACTTTCGTTAATTCCTGTATTTTCTAAATCTTGGACATCTTCAAATTCACGATCATCCCACTGTGGGTTTAAGAATGTCAAGACATTCAGGTATCCACGACTCTTGGATCCTAGAACAGCGGCCCCCAACCTCTGGGGTCTAAGGCCTGGTGATCTGAGATGGAGCTGATGTAATAATAATAGAAATAAAGTGCACAATAAATGTAATGCATTTGAATCATTCTGAAACCATCCCCCCACGCTCTCCCTCATCCCCTATCCCACTGTCTTCCATGGAAAAATTATCTTCTGTAAAACTTATCCCTAGTGCCAAAAAGGTTGGGCACTGCTGCCTTAGAACACAAGCTAAGAGGCGCCATGCAACCACAGCGTGACATTAAGTGAGTCTGGTAACCAGCTACATCCCCAGCATTCTTCAAGGTAATGTGCATTAGACTTTGGCTTATCAAATTGTTTTGGTACCTACCCTCATGGACTATAAAGCCAAATGTGTGATTTATTTAAAAAGTAAAATGAAACAAGATTAATAATAACGTAGCAACAACACATTCTATTCCACATCAAAAACACGTAGTTTATTTCAAGTTAAAAAAAAAAAATTTCACTGACCTCTTCTTTTTGTGAGTATTTGTTGATGGGTTTTGGCCCCTGAAAAGAGACCTTGACCTTCAACTGGACTCAGTCTTCCACTGAGATTCACAGAATCATTTTTCTTCTTTGAACATTCAATTAGAACTGGCACAGAACAATAGTTCCTTGAACTAAAAACAAAAACAAAAACAAAAACAGTACATTATTTTATTTCTGTCCATAGAGGAAAAAAATCAATAGATTTCTGAGTCATACTTTATTTTATTTTCTTTGTAATGCTAAAATGCATGCCCATGGTTCTATGTAGGATTACAGGAGAGGAGTTAAAAGGTTAAATGGCGGACAAGTTGAAGATCAGTGGCCTCTTACCGGGCGGCGTCAGACTTTTGGACCTCATTTGCATGTGGACTTCAGTTGCATACGGGCCTCATCTGAGTGTGGACCTCAGTTGCACTTGCAAATCTTATTCGGTTAATAAGAACTATGTCCACCTATAGGCAAGGAAGCTTTCCCTTCATCTAACCCAGGAGAAACTTGGGTACTTAAACTTACTTTTCCCATCACTGGGATTATTAAATTTGTAATTCAAAACTGAGGTTTAAATTCCCCACAAAGCTGAGACTTTCGGAGAGGGTGGAAAGACATCCATCTGCCTTCAACCGATAATGCCTTTAATATGCGGGGAGGCTTTGGGCTCTGTGCCTTATGATCAGTTATAGAAGTTCATTCTTCCGTGCCTCTGGGCTCAGACATGCAGGAAGCGTATAAATAGCAAGAGCCGGTCCCTATGACCTTCAGGTAAGAGGTAACCACTGAGAACCCACAGCCCCCGGGCCCACCCCACTATGCTCACAACCTCCAGACCACTCGTCCAAAACTGTTCCCTGGGAGCGTAAATCCCAAACCAGACACCTGAATCTGGAGGTTCTAAACTGATCTCTGCAGGCAGTCCTTTCTCGAAGGGCCTCTTTCTCATCGGCTGTTCGCCTTCAGTGTTAATCCAAGCCTTGTTAAAAACCAAAATAGAGTTGGATCAGGTTGAATTTGAGAAATTTCACGTTCAACTCCACGTCTCTTGGAGAAATGATTTTATCTGGTAACTCTGGGACTTCACATCCATTTTAAATATAGCGGTGGGTACATGGAGATCCCAAACTCCGTAACTATCCCTTCTCCCTGCCCTTCCCCAGGGTAACTATACATTCATTCTCTAAGTCTACGAGTCTTTTTCTGCTTTGTAAATAAGTTCATTGTATCATTTCTTTTTAGATTTTACTTATAAGCAATATGGGCTTCCCAGGGGGTGCAGTGGTAAAGAATCCTCCTTCCAGTGCAGGAGAGGGACAGATGTGGGTACAATTCCTGGCTCTGGAATATTCCCTGGCTCTGGGAGATCCCCTGGAGAAGGAAATTGCAACTCACTCCAGTATTCCTGCCTGGAGAATCCCATGGACAGAGGAGCCTGGCGGGCTATAGTCCATGGGTTTGAAAAAGAGTTGGGCACAACTGAGCACACGTGCACACACACACACATATAAGCAATATGATATTTCTCTATCACAGACTCTAGTCCACACTCAAGAGGAGAAGACACACGGTGGCATGAATACCTGGAGGACGCAATCATAGGGGTGTCTTGAATCCTGCTGTCACACTCAGCCTGCAAAAGCCTTCCAGGACTGTGACTGCATCTCACTGAATGTATAGAACGATTTGAGGAGAACTGTCATCTTAACAGTATGGGGTCTTTTGATTCCTATAGTACTATATTTATCATTTCTCTTAAGGATTATTGTAGCTTTCTTGTTGGATCATAAGCTCTAAAGATATCAGTTATGGTGATCTGTAACCAATTGCATAGGACTTTTTGAACTTAAGATGATTTGAAAATTTTTATTTTGTTTCTCTTTAAAATTAATTTTATTGGAGTATAGTTGCTTAACAATGTTGTATTAGTTTGCTGTACAGCAAAGTGAATCAGCTATATGCATATATATATGCATATATATATCCCCTCTTTTTTGGCTTTCCTTCCCATTTAGGTCACTGCAGAGCATTAAGTGGGACTTCCCAGGTGGTGCTAGTGGTAAAGAAATCACCCGCCAATGCAGGAGATATGAGAGATGCAGCTTGGATCCCTGGGTCTGGAAGATCCCCTGGAGGAGGGCATGGCAGCCCACTCCAGTGTTCTGGCCTGGAGAATCCCATGAACAAAGAAGCCTGGCAGGTTATAGTCCAAAGGGTTCCAACGAGTTAGATATGACTGAATCGACTTAGCATGCATGCAGAGGACTGAGTTGAGTTCCCTGTGCTATACAGTAGATTCTTGTTACTTACCTATTTTATTTATAGCTTCAACAGTGTATATTTGGGACTGATAAAGATGACTTTTTAAAATATCCTTTTCTCCCCCTTTTTTGGATCAGAGGCTATAAAGATGAAGCTGGGAATTCTCTGAAGACATCATTGCTACTAATTTGAAAGAACTTTCTAAGCTTGATGCCATCACACAAAAGAAAGCAAATCCAATGATGTTTTTGCCCCCCTGCTCTGACTCTAACTTTGTGTGAAGTCTGTATCATACCTGGACTTGCCTTTTTCGATTTTAAAACTTAATAATATAGTTTCAGTACTAAATAGGAGACCTCTCACATCATATACAGGGAAACTGAGGTCCAGCAAGCTGAACTGACCAGACTAGAAACTCACTCAGCTGGTCCCCTAACTTGCAGCCCAATATTATTTCTGGTACCTCAGGGTACTCTTGAACTATCCTAAGAGAGTAATTCAGATGCAATGGATTTAGCCCTCCCTGATTCAGCAGTATTTGATATTCCACATAAAATGTACTTGAAATTCAGTGTCTCTGCTGGTGGCTGTTTCCTGTTACACCTGAGCTGTGCCAAGGAGGACAGAGAAGTTTACAAGTAGCTTCAGAGGTAAAATGCATGACTAACATCATACTAGGCTTTCCTAGTGGCTCAGATGGTAAAGAATCTGCCTGCAATGCAGGAGACACAGGTTCGATCCCTGGCTTGGGAATATCCCCTGGAGAAGGGAAAGGCTACCCACTCCAGTATTCTTGCCTGGAGAATCCCATGGACAGAGGAGCCTGTTGTACTTCAATCCACGGGGTCACAAAGAGTGGGACATGTCTGAACAATTAACACACACACACATTATACCATTCTGCCACCACTTACAAGTGGTGAATTCCCAAAGGCTCAGATTTCTCTGTTTTACAACCCACTCTGGTATTCCTTGGAGAAGGCAATGGCACCCCACTTGTTGGGAGGCCCAGTGCTAAACAGCCTTGAAGGAGAAAGTCCGTGGGAAAATGGCGAAGGGCCAGAAGTACCCAGGCATTTGTGTACTGATTGCTGAAGAACATTTCCTGCCTTTGGCTATGCTCGGCGCCTAGATTTAACAATTAAACATTAAAGACATTGCCTGAGAAAATCGGTCATGGATAAATACATGGGTCACTAAGAATGCGCTGTTCCTTGAAGTACCTTTTACTGATTATATCCTAGTCTTGTATGTGTTCTGCTGGCTGTATGCTCTAAACTCTTTGTTCCTTGCTCCTATAAAAAGGCTTGACTGCAGAAATAAACTTGTCAGTCCTTGCAGAGACTGTCCAAGTGCTGTTCTTTCAGGTTCGCCAGTTCCAAGTCCCGGAGACATATCTCCAACACCACTACAGCACTCTTGCCTGGAAAATCCCATGGATGGAGGAGCCTGGTAGGCTGCAGTCCATGGGGTCGCTAAGAGTCAGACACAACGAGCGACTTCCCTTTCACATTTCACTTTCATGCATTGGAGAAGGAAATGGCAACCCACTCCAGTGTTCTTGCCTGGAGAATCCCAGGGGCGGGGGAGCCTGATGGGTTGCCGTCTATGGGGTCGCACAGAATCGGACACGACTGAAGTGACTTAGCAGCAGCTGGTATTCTTGACTGGGGTCACAAAAGAGTTGGATACAACTTAGTGACTAAATAACAAAAACAACTTTCCAGAACATGGAAACTCTATGTGAATTTTCATAGAGGTTGAAGAAGTGGGTCATGAGGCAAAAAGAACACACAAGTCACTTTAGCTAAGAGTGAAAATATATTATTTCAGGGACTGAATCTCCAGATCTCTCCCTAAGAGATCAAAAAAGGAAAATAGTCCATTTGTAGTAGGATTTGCCAAAAAAGACTCACATCAGTCAACCATTATGGTTATCTCCATTTATTTTGCTAAAATACTCATGCAAATCCCATTGGCTTGTGTCCCAAGCTCTGCAAAGGCCGCCATATTGCTACCAGGGCTTGGACAGACTGATTGGAAAATCAGTCATCTCAGTTTAAATATGATTTAACACAGCCAATTCAAGAGCTCTTTCTCCCACCAGCCTACAACACCACCCTGTCCAATGGTCCTTCTGCTACTTTCCAGCATTCTCTTTTAAAAATTTTTTCTAACTGGAGGATAATTGCTTTACAGTATTGTGTTGGTTTCTCCCATACGATGTGAATCAGCCATAAGCCATAATATACATATATCCCCTCCTTCTTGAGTCCAGCATTCTCTTTGATGCTGTATTCACATATACTCTGATTTACATGTGCTATGTGCTTCTTGTAAAGTCTCCAAAACTGAGGTGTCCTTTTTTCATTTAAACTCATGACTACATTTTCAGCCTTTGAACATGTAAAAAAAAAATACCATTTTATAGCTATCTATTTCCATTGTGTTTCTGCTGACCTTGATTATTCTCTACACTTCAAGTGGCAATATCCATGTTTGTGTGTATACATAGATATGTACACAAGTGTGTATGCAAATACATACATACATGCATATACATATGCACACATGTACAGAAGTGTGGGGAAGCAGAAAGGCAGAGTGGGAGGGTTTAGGCATGATCACACTGATTTTTCTTTCCTTATTTAGCCATGAATGGCACTGGCTGAAGGCACTTTAAAGAACATCCATTCTCAATATCCTCCTGATCTCATTTATCTCCCTCAGCAGAACTGAGGCACAATGGGAGCCTCACCTACTGCTTGAGTTTTCAAAAGAATTACTGTGGTAAAAGAGAAAAAAAAAAAAACCCACAGCTTTTTCATAAATATGCTACTAAAAATGCACAGTTTCAAGATTTAAAAACATACTGTAAACCTGACCAAAGTTAAACTCTATGGCTGATTGCTTCATTAAAAAAAATAGATATATATTAAAACCAGTGTGTTTTTTTCTAATGGAGGATAATTGCTTTACAATGTCATGTCAGTTTCTGCTGTACAAAGAAGTGAATCAGCCATGCTAAGCTGCTAAGTCACTTCAGTCGTGTCCGACTCTGTGTGACCCCATAGACGGCAGCCCACCAGGCTCCCCCGTCCCTGGGATTCTCCAGGCAAGAACACTGGAGTGGGTTGCCATTTCCTTCTCCAGAGAAGGAATCAGCCATATGTATTCATAAATCTCCTCCCTCTTGGAACGCCTTCCCACCCTCACCTTCTCCTCCCACCCCTCCCACCTATTAGGTCACCACAGAGCCTTGAGCTGAGCTCCCTGTGCTATACAGCATCTTCCCACTGGCTATCTGTTTTCCACATGGTAGTGTAAATGTGTCAGTCCTAATCTCCCAGTTCACCCCACCTCCTCTCCCTCCCGTGTCCACTCGTCCGTTCTCTTCATCCGTATCTCTATTCCTGCCCTGCAAATAAGTTTGTCTGTACCACTTTTCTAGATTCCACATGTATCCATTAATATACGATATTTGCTTTTCTCTTTCTGACTTACCTCACTCTGTATGACAGACTCTAGGTCCATCCACATCTCAAAAATGACTCAATCTTGTTCCTTTTTATCCAACTTGTTTTTAAAAGTGTTTCAAAGGTGATCAATCTGAGTAGCAGTTGCCAAGCAGCAGCTGGCACCCTACTTTCCCTAATTTTAAGAATAATGGGGATAATGTCAACAAGTGAATAAAATGTGTTGAATGCTTACAGGTATGTGTACACACAAACATGGAATTATTTCATTAAATTGTGAAGAGAATCCTGAGAGAAAGATGCTTTATCTCTCTTTTAAAATGAGAAGACAGGCAATCAAGGGCCATAAATGCTGTCATGTGTTACAAAATTCTGATATTGAATGAAATTGCCTGAAATTGGCAAGTCTAATTGTGCCACTGGTATCTTCACTTGGGAACTTTCTACTACATTGCAGCTGATTTTATGTAGCATGTTTTTAAAGAGTATATGATGTAAACATCATAAGAATCAGTGGTCGGTGGTATAAAACCCCAGTAGGATAGCAGATGAAATGTATACCCAAGGGAACGTACACCTTGTTTATCCTGCCTTTGATCCACATAGTTCTATGTTATGGTCATTGAAATACACATGTGTGCATCTCAGTCAAAAGATTACAAGAGACACGTGAAAGAATAATCTTTGACATAAAATAAATAGCTAGTGGAAAGCTGCTGTGTGCACAGGAGGTGACTTTGGTGCTCTGCAGAGACCTAGAGGGGTGGGATGGTGAGGAGAGGGAGGCTCTAGAGGGTGGTGATAAATGTACACTTATAGCTGACTCATGTTGTACAACAGAAACTAACAAATTTTAAAGCAATTATCCTCCAATTAAAAACAATCCTATAAGGAACCATTATGGAAAAGGATATTTAAAAAATAATGTGTATATATGTATAACCTAATCACTTTGTTGTACAACAGCAATTACCAGGGTTGTAACTCAATTATACTTCAATAAAAATAATAAAACATTTAAAAAAGAATAATCTTTGAGCTGAGTGCCAATTTTCATCAGTCAGTCATGTAGGCAATTCACTGTTTCGTTTTGATGAAAATAAAATTCATCAGAGGCAAGGCAAAGAAATTAAACAAAAAGTTTTCTTTACCTAATTTGGCCTCCTCCCTCTCCTCCAGTGTGCACCTGACTTCTGCATAAACCAGACCTTCCTAATGGCAGAAATACCTGCCCAACAATAAAGGTCAATTTTTCTCCTTCTGGTATCAGCCATGTAACTGATTGGAGGATAAGATTCCTTTCTCAATCCTGTAAAGGTTCATAATGACCCATCACTCACCTTGTACTTTGGTGAAATTTATGAACAATGCCAATATATCATTTCCCTTAAAGATAAAGATTGGTGCAGAACAGACTTGGTCCTGTGACCTGGGAACATACTGGGCCACACCTATACTTACTTATGACCTTATTAATGTAACCAGCTATATTACTGGTATTCTGCCTATTTTATGAGATTATTGCTTCTAGTATTACTAAATGTTTCACTGAGCCTCCGATAAAAATAAGGATGACTTTGCAACATGGAATGATTGACCAATAATATAGTTGTATGAGGTCAATGACTGTAATACTGTAACTGTAAATATAATTTACAGTTGTACAATTACAGTGGGAAGAAGCAATAGGAGGCAACAGTTTCCAATATCATAAAAGACCAGTAAGATAGATGATCTGGAGGCATTTGCTTACTGTTAACAGAGGCCTAGTCCAGTAATGTCTCTTCCCACATTGCTCAGTGGTTAAAAGTCTGCCTGCCAATGCAGGAGACATGGGTTCAAACCCTAGATTGGGAAGATCCCCTGGAGGAAAAAATGCCAACCTGTTCCAATATTGTTGCCTGGGAAATTCCATGGACAGAAGAAATCTGGTGAGCTAAAGTCCATAGGGTCACAAAGAGTTGAGCACAGCTAAGCACACACAGAGTCCAGTAATAATGGCACATTGAGTGGCCCGCCAACAAAATCCTCAGCTGACCTGGAAATGAGCATTTCTAGCACCATAGGACAAATGGGTCCTGAAATGCCTCCCAAGCCTTCTTTGAAATTAAGACCAAAAGAGAGGGGATTGTAAAATAAAGAATGTTGGCCATCATTCAGTTGGACAAGAATCAAGTCATTAGCCACTGCAGTCATCAACCTACAACACACTGTGAAAAGAATTCAGGGGTGAAGATCAGCATGAGGCATTTCGTGCTCTGGGTTAACTGGCAGATGTTTGCAAGAGAAAATATGAAACAAGTTCAGTAACACAGTGACAATTACAGCTGGCACTTATACATATATTGGTTACTTCATGTCATTGTTATAAATGCCTGGGAACTATTCCTACTATACCCATTATACAGATGAGAAAACTAAAATAGATAGTAATTTGCCTGAAGTCTAGCAAGTAAATAAGTAAGTAACATGTCTGGGATTGGACCTGGGACAATTTGGCTTCAGGAAATTGCAGTTTTCTATTTCTAAAATCTGAAGTGGGAACTTCTCAGGTTAGCCACTTTTCCAATCACAATGTCAGTGATGGAATTTATTGCATGATTTGCTTTTCAGTAATCACCATTCACTGTGAGAAGTGCTTGTTCAAAGTCATTTGCTGAGTTCGCCAATCACCCAGTGATACTTTCAATGAATCCATTAGAAAAAGCATTTTCTGAGCACCAATTAATCTGTACTTATTAATGAATAATTAGTGTGCAGCATCTAACTCTCTCTTATCCAGACAATGCAAAACCAGGCAGGAAACAGGGATGATTTATATATAAAGAGGATTATGCAAGCTCCTTCACAAATTAATGGAGGTAATAAAACTCACAGCCATTTTTATGCCTAAGCCTTCCCATATTTCAAAATAAAGGCAACTGAAAAGGTTGGTAAGAGTGATGTGCTGAAAGCCAGATCACACCGCCTTGCAAGAGCTGATTGCCAAGCATTTTGTGAGCTTGTTGTAAATATAACCATTATCAAAGAATTTAAAACCAAGCAATGTTCTAATCCCCTGTGAAAGAGATAGTTAACACTATTGCAATGAGCAGTGCTGAAGCTGAAAGAGGTTTCAAGCTAATGAGTCTAGATCTAGTGAGAGTGAAAAATCATTTCAAGTGGATTACATATCAGACACAGTGACAACAAGCTTAATGGGAAGAACAGAGTGAGAGGCGTTGCCATCGGTCAAATCTTGATTGAACTGCAACCGTGTTCTATCTACTGAGACACAAGATCACAAAAATCAACCAAACATCATCTGGATATCAATTAGCTCTATGGAATTTACAATAAATAACATCCTATTTCTATTATTCATTGTAAATGGTGTGTTACACATCCTTTACATCAGAACTACCCATAATAAACATATTTACATATGACATGTTTAACGATTATAAGTATTTTCTCACTATCCCATAAAAAAAGTTTTTTTCTTTTAGTGGCCGTGTAGATAAATAGCTACTATATAAGAAAATTATAAAAGTCATAATATCATTACCTATTCTACTTTACCATATCTGTATAACAGAGTCCACCAAAACTTAGTAATTTGACTGTGAGTTGTTTCTGATGAGTTCAAGATTATTTTGTTTATTTAGTTAGTACTTTTATGACTATTTACTATTATTTATATTGCTACTATTTATTACTTCTTTTTTTTTTTTTTTGCTGCATTGCAGCATGTGGGATCCTAGTACCCTGACCAAGGATGGAACTCAGAACCCCTGCAGTGGAAGCACAGAATCCCAACACTGGACTGCTAGGGAAGTCCCAGTGATCTGATTTTTCACTACATACAACTCAGTGAAAAATACATACAGTCATCCCTCCATATTCATGTCTGCAGCTTCCGAATCTGTGGATTCAACCAACCGCAGATCAAAAAGATCTGAGAAAAAAAAAAAACCCCAGCAAGTTCCAGAAAGCAAAACTTGAGGTTGCCATTCCATTTACATTGTATCAGGTATTAGAAGGGCTTCCCTGGTGGCTCAGAGGGTAAAGAATCTGCTTGCACTGTGGGAGACCCAGGTTCGATCCCTGGGTCAGGAAGATCCCCTGGAGAAGGGAACGGAAACCCTCTCCAGTGTTCTTGCCTGGAGAATTCTATGGAGAGAGGAACCTGGTGGACTACAGTCCATGAGGTCGCAAAGAGCTGGACATGGCTTAGTGGCTAACATTTTCACTGTTACTTTCAGGTGTTATAAGTAACTTGAAGATGATTTAGGGAGAATGTGCACAGGTCATGTGCAAACACTGCTATTTTATATATGGACTCCAGCATCCATGGTGTTTGTTATCCACAGAGTGGATTCCTGGAACCAGCTCTCCACAGATACACAGACAACTGTGGTGAGAAATATATTTCATGTCTCACTACCCATGCCCACACATACATATGTACCACAGAAATAAAATTTTACAAATCTATAATTTCTTTGTCAAATGAAATGACCTTCAATATTTTCTTCTTTCTGTTCTGTTCTATTTTGTTCTGTTCTATTCTACTTCATTTAAGATGTTGGTTTCAGTAAATAAATATCCACATACATACATACATAAAATGTTGGTTTCAACTCTTACTGAATGCCAGTGATCCATTGTGACCTGTCAGAGACTTATGGAAAAGTGCTCTCCAACAAATGGATGACAAGATAACATCATTTCCATTAAAAAAAATACAGTTTGCATTAAAAAAATATATGTTCAGTTCAGTTCAGTTCAGTCGTTCAGTCGTGTCTGACTCTTTGTGACCCCATGAATCACAGCACACCAGGCCTCCCTGTCCATCACCAACTCCCAGAGTTCACTCAGACTCTCGTGCATTGAGTCAGTGATGCCATCCAGCCATCTCATCCTCTGTTGTCCCCTTCTCCTCCTGCCCCCAATCCCTCCCAGCATCAGAGTCTTTTCCAATGAGTCAACTCTTCGCATGAGGTGGCCAAAGTACTGGAGTTTCAGCTTTAGCATCATTCCTTCCAAAGAAATCCCAGGGCTCATCTCCTTCAGAATGGACTGGTTGGATCTCCTTGCAGTCCAAGGGACTCTCAAGAGTCTTCTCCAACACCACAGTTCAAAAGCATCAATTCTTCGGCACTCAGCCTTCTTCACAGTCCAACTCTCACATCCACACATGACCACAGGAAAAACCATAGCCTTGACTAGACGGACCTTTGTTGGCAAAGTAATGTCTCTGCTTTTGAATATGCTATCTAGGTTGGATATAACTTTCCTTCCAAGGAGTAAGTGTCTTTTAATTTCATGGCTGCAGTCACCATCTGTAGTGATTTTGGAGCCCAAAAAAATAAAGTCTAACACTGTTTCCACTGTTTCCCCATCTATTTCCCATGAAGTGATGGGACCGGATGCCATGATCTTCGTTTTCTGAATGTTGAGCTTTAAGCCAACTTTTTCACTGTCCTTTTTCACTCTCATCAAGAGGCTTTTTAGTTCCTCTTCACTTTCTGCCATAAGGGTGATGTCATCTGCATATCTGAGGTTATTGATATTTCTCCCGACAATCTTGATTTCAGCTTGTGTTTCTTCCAGTCCAGCATTTCTCATGATGTACTCTGCATAGAAGTTAAATAAACAGGGTGACAATATACAGCCTTGATGTACTCCTTTTCCTATTTGGAACCAGTCTGTTGTTCCATGTCCAGGTCTGACTGTTGCTTCCTGACCTGCATACAGGTTTCTCAAGAGGCAGGTCAGTTGGTCTGGTATTTCCATCTCTTTCAGAATTTTCCACAGTTTATTGTGATGCACACCAGTCAAAGGCTTTGGCATAGTCAATAAAGCAGAAATAGATGTTTTTCTGGAACTCTCTTGCTTTTTCCATGATCCAGAGGATGTTGGCAATTTGATCTCTGGTTCCTCTGCCTTTTCTAAAACCAGCTTGAACATCAGGAAGTTCACAGTTCACATATTGCTGAAGCCTGGCTTGGAGAATTTTGAGCATTACGTTACAAACGTGTGAGATGAGTGCAATTGTCTGGTAGTTTGAACATTCTTTGGCATTGCCTTTCTTTGGGATTGGAATAATCATGTATTTTTTACATAAAAATACATTTTTCATTAAAAAACTATTGCAATAATTGCAACCTTGTGCACTATACAGTTTGTGGAATTCTCCAGGCCAAAATACTGCAGTGGGTAGCCTTTCCCCTCTCCAGGGGATCTTCCCAACCCAGGGACTGAATCCAGGTCTCCCGCATTGCAGGCGGATTCTTTACCAGCTAAACTACAAGGGAAACCCAAGCATTTCACAGTATATGTAAATCAAGTCATCACATCATATGCCTTAAACTTATACAGTGACATATGTCAACTATTTCTCAATAAAACTGGGAAAAAAGCCCATAGACTGGAATAGGGATTTAAAAAGAAATGTGTTACAGAGATACAGTGAGACATAGAGGGACCTTAGGTTGTTATGTATATTGTTATATGAAAGAAGCCAATCTGAAAGGCTGCATACAGTATGAGTCCCACTCTATATCATTCTGGGAAAAACAAAGCAATGGAGACAATAAGCAGATCAGTGGTGGCCAGGAGTTGAGGGGAGGATGACAAACAGGAGAACAAGAGGAATCTGTGGGCAGTGCAACTTATACGCTTGACACTATAATGGTGGATACAGGATATTATGCACAGAAATGTCCAACACAAACAGTGAACCCAAATGTAAACTGGACTATAGTGAACAAAGATGCACTGATACGAGTCCATCCACTGTGAGAAATGCGTCACACTAAGAGTAGAGGAAAGGACTTCCCTGGTGGTCCAGTGGTTAAGAATCAGCCTCCTAATGTGGGGGATGAGGGTTCAATACCTGGTCAGGTAACTAAGATCCCACAGGCCACAAAGCAACTAAACCTGTGTGCTACAACTAGAGAATCCATGCACCACAGTGACAGAGCCCACGTGACACAAGGAATAAATAAAATGTATTAGCAGAAGGTATGTAGGGGAGAAGGAGTATATGGAAACTTGCTGTATTTTCTGCACAATTTTCCTGTAAACCAAAGCCTATTCTAAAACATATAAACTAGAATGGAGATTAAATGTAGCATTTCCTATGGAAACTTTTTTTTTTTTGGCAGAACTGGCAAGCTCCATCTTTACTAGTGGTGACATTTCAATATGCTCCCCCTGGTCTTAACTGTGCTGAAAGGCTTTATCTTGACAAGGATGTCTCTCTCACCATACTTTTAGGTGACATTTTTATATACTGCACAGAGAGATGAAAATTCATCAGTGGCTTTCAAACCATCCTTCAGTTCTCTGTGCATTTGTGCATTTCCTCCTGTTTGTGTTTCGATAACTTGTTTAGGGGCAAGTTCCAGAACACGAGAAGGATTCATCTCAGACAAACTCCCATTCATCCCGTTAGCTCCTCCAAATCATTGCCTTACTAACCAACTTAATTTGCAAAGGGTTCATTACCTCACTGATTAGAATTTAATGGGTTTGTTAGGAGACAGATCTGTAAATAAAAGTTAGCTGGAAAGCGTTATGTGTTTCTAGGAAAAACAAGTGCCCAGGATAGAGCAGGGATTAAAAAAAGAAAGGGTAATATCTATGAAAAGGAGATTGGACAACAAACAAAACAATGTCTTGGAGAAGGAAATTGAGCTGAATCTTTGGTAATTGCAACAAAAACTTACTGGTTAATATACCTAAAAGTGGGGAGGGGCTCTAGGAAAGAGAAGAGTTTTGTTGCTGTAGCAGAGTTAAGAACCTAGGGTCCAGTGGCACCTAATTTAGCACAGAACGCTAACAGGTGAATTGCTTTTTGGCCATGCCACACAGCGTGTGGGATCTTATTAATAGTTCCCCAACTAGGGTCCAACTAGGATTCAAACTTGTTCCCCCTGCATTGGAAGCATGGAGTCTTAACCACTGGACTGCCAGGGAAGTCCCTAACTCGGTTATTTTCTGACAATATCATGAATCTTTCTTTCTTGTTCTGCAAACCATGCTGTGGTTTCTTGATTTGCCACTGGAATGTTTTGCAGTTGAGAGACTGGGGTCAAATTCAGAAAAATGAACATTAGTGAACAGGGACTGTGCCTTGAACAAGATGGCAAGAGGAAAACAAATTCTCCCCGGTCATAAAAACACCATGATTTACTTGTACTTGGAAATCAGTTTTCTGAGTGTCGAATTTTAAAACAAAGGAGCTCATTTTTAATGGTTTCTACCCTAGACAGTCTGACATGAGGTGCATGTAAGGAATTCCTCACATAACATCAATCATACATGTAAACATCAGGTGGAGAGGGAGGGGACCTGGTAGCCAGGATGTGGGGAAATTGGGTTGATATTGAAACCATGGCTCTTGATTTTTCCCTGTATTTAAACCTCTCATCCCTCCTGGCCTATCAGCTTGTCTCATTGATCAGGAGGACACGCCCTCTCATCACTCTCCTAGGGGGATTTGCATACGGAATTAAAACAGTGTATTAATATGTCTTCTTAAAAACTGAGTCTTATTTCATTCTGTGAGAATGTCTTACTAGAGTCAAACTGTTCATTTCCAGGCTCTTTTGTACCTGGGATTTTGAACAGGCTGGGAGCGGATTCCCCATCACATAAATAAACACAAAGCTTTAAGCTCAGTAATGCTCCAGAATCATAACACTGGCAGATTATTTGAAATCCCAGTAGCAAAGTGGTTTGCTTACCATTCTCATCTTAAGATGGAAAACATGAAGGCAAAATGTGAGCAGTGTTTGCTAGCTTCTAATGTATTTATTTTTGCCACATTATCCACAAATATGCACTGGGCTCTCCTGTATATATCAGGCTCTAGGCAAAAGGTACTAAAAAGCAGAGACATCACTTTTCCAACAAGGGTCTGTATAGGCAAAGCCAAGGTTTTTCCAGTTGTCATGTACAGATGTGAGAATTGAATCATAAAGAAAACTGAGTGCCAAGAATTGATGCTTTGAACTGTGGTGCTGGAGAAGACCCTTAAGTGTCCCTTGGACTACAAGAAGATCAAACCTAAGGGAAATCAATCCTGAATATTCACTGGAAGGACTGATGCTGAAGCTGAAGCTCCAATACTTTGGTCACCTGATGTGAAGAGCTGACTCACTGGAAAAGACCCTGATGCTGGGAAAGATCGAGGGCAGGAGGAGAAGGGGATGACACAGGATGAGATGGTTGGAGGGAATCATTGACTCAATGGACATGAGTTGGAGCAAACTCCAGGAGATAGTGAAGGACAGGGAAGCCTGGCAGTCCATGGGGTCACAAAGAGTCGACATGTCTTAGCAACTGAACAGCAACAAGAAAAGGCAAAAGATGCAGAGCCAACGTGACTCAGCACAAGCCACAGGGCACAAGGATCAGAGCTAAAGGAGTAGATCCAACATGGAGCCGGGTCTGCTCTCCTCTGTTACACTTAACAGTGAAAGAGGAAACAGAAGAGGGGTCAGTGTCACAGAGGGATTCGCAATGCTACAGTACTTATTCTTGAGACTGAGGAAGGCACCATCAGCCAAGGAAATTGGGTGGCTCTAAAAGCTGGAAAACGAAAGAAACAGAATCTTCCCTGGAGCCTTGGAAAGAAACTAGCCTTACCAACACCTTGATTTTACCCACAAAATGCCCCTTTTCAATTTCTGATTTCCAGAACTGTAAAAGAATGAATTTGTTTTTTAAACCGCTAAGTATGCGATACTTTGTTATAGCACCAAGAGACATCTGATGAACTATGCATATTGGGGAAAATCACAGGGAACTTGAGTTAGTCCAACTGCTCTAATTAGCTGTGGGTAGCCTGGAGCAAGCCACATACATTTTCTTTTTTAAAAAAATCATTTCTTTCTTTGGCCATATCGAGTCTTACTTGTACCAAGCAGGGTCTTGGTTGTGGCCTGCAGACTCTCTGGTCATGGTGCATGGGATTAGCTGCTCCTTAGCATGTGGGGATCTTAGTTCCCCAACCAGGAATTGAACCCACATTCCCTGCATTGCAAGGCAGATTCTTAACCACTGAACCACCAGAGTCCATGTTCAGAGTAGATTGGGACTTTAGAGACCATCTAAAACAGGGTCAGCAACTATGGCCTGTGGGCTGACCCTTGTCCTGCAAAGTCCACCTGCTAAAAATGTTTTTTCATTTTAAATGGATATAGAAATCCTTATATAATGTTCTTGATTTTGCCTTTTTGACCTGCAGAGTGATTTACTATTTGATCCTTTACAGAAAAAAAAGACATGTTAACCCTTGATCTAGAAAAAGCAAACAACAAAACAAAGCAATATGAAAATAATGCCTCCCTTTGGACCCTCTGCATTGTTTAACTGGCATCCAGCTACACTGAGAACTAGTCTTCCCATATTTTATTCCAAGCTTTTCTCAAGAGTCCACCTGAAGACACTTATGTGTGGGGAAGTTGATAGGCTGTAATTTTCATAATTGATTTTTCAAAGGAGTAACAACCTAGAAACCACAGACCCAGTATCATCTTGGAATGTGTCACGGATCTTAAAACTATGGTGTATGCAATTAACGATCCCTCAGCATGCTGTTCAGCCATGAAGTTAAAGACACATTTTGTTTTCCAAATTTGCTTTCTGCTTCTCCAATACTTAAGAGCCCAATTTCCACCAGCAGAGATGAATAACGACCCACCCCAACCTATTTGCTCTGTGTGGAGAAGAAAGATGATCAGACGTATTGATTTTCCTTCCCCCTTCTTCTTGCTGCTAGAGACTGGAGGAAAGATGATCTTGTTTTCCTTGGATGCTGCTGGGCTTCAGATGAAGTAAATAATGTGCATCTCTGAGGAGGAACCATGAAGTTCCAAAATTAGTAAATATATTTGGGCAACTGCATACAGCTCTAGGTTTGGGGAGAGAAGCTTGGGAGTTTTCATCTAACAGAATGATTCTCAGGACAGACTCCTTACACATTTACAAAAAACTAGAAAGGATGCTACCCCGTGTAGAAAACGTGTTTTGTGTAACTTGGAGTTTCATGTCTTAGTTGCCAAGAAAAAATCTTTATGTGTTTTCTCTGTTATCTGCTTTATTTTTAAGTTTTTTAAAAAGTAGTTATTTATTTGGCTGAGTAGGGTCTGAGTTATGGCATGTGGATTCTTCTCCTCTGGACCAACAGGGAAGTCCCCCTTCATTATCTGCTTTAAATCATCTTTAGTTAGTTCAGTTCAGTCACTCGGTCATGTCCACCTATGTGCAACCCCAGGGACTGCAGCACGCCAGGCTTCCCTGTCCTTCACTAACTCCCAGAGCTTACTCAAACTCGTGTCCATCGAGTCCATGATGCCATCTAACCATCTCATCCTCTGTCTTCCCCTTCTCCTGCCCCCAATCCCTCCCAGCATCAGGGTCTTTTCAAATGAGTTAGTTCTTCACATCAGGTGGCCAAAGTATTGAAGTTTCAGCTTCAGCATCAGTCCTTCCAATGAATATTCAGGGTTGATTTCTTTTAGGATTGACTGGTTTGATCTCCTTGCTGTCCAAGGGACTCTCAATAGTCTTCTCCAACACCACAGTTCAAAAGCATCAGCTTCTGCACTCAGCTTTTTTTATGGTCCAACTCTCACATCTATACACGACCACTGGAAAAAGCATAACTTTGATTAGATGGACCTTTGTTGGTCAAGTAATGTCTCTGCTTTTTAATAAGTCATCTTTGGAGAGTGTAATTTATATACAATACAATGTACCAACTTTAAGTACAGTTGGATGATTTTGATGCCCCTGGGCCTGAGTCTTAGAGTGCAGACACGCCTTGTCCCCTTCCCTCCCACTGGAGACTGTACACAGTCACATTTATGAGAAAACACAGGGACCAAGGATAACAGACAGATAACAGAGAGATAACAGAGATAATCTAGAGGTGGTACTTGAGTTCTCTTCTGGCCAGATTGTGGGAGCCCTAGAGCCTTGGTTTACTACCTTGAGTTTGAATTCAATAAAGACTCAACCAGCGACACCAAACAGCACAGTTTCTGGAGAGTGATACTGCTTAATGTGGATAAAGCCACAGTAATTAATCTTCTTCTAGCACTAGAGTAATTAGTTTCAAATACCTTCCATTGAAGAGTACAACACCATGAACAATTTTCCCTTAAAGACCATAAATTAAAATGTTGATCTGTGTTTTCTTTGGTGGCCAGCATTCAGTGCAATCCACTGGGATAAAATTGGTTGTTAAGAAGGCACAGTGAATCCAGGCTGGATACCTGAACTCAATGACAAACAAACAAACATAAATTATTTTAGAAAGTTCTTCAATATTCCATCACTGGATTTCTTTTTTTCCCCTCCTGTTAGCCAGAAAGTATTAGTTTTCATAGCATTTCTTTTTGCCATGACATAACTATAAAGCTGGAATATTACATTTGTGCATATAATTTTATGTGTAACTAAAATACTTTCACTAGAGCTGGTATACTTACTACATTTTGTTATTGGAGAAGTCGAGGTTTACTTTTCATTCTATTTCTTCTCTTATATATCTTCTATCTGTGGTCTTTGTTTTTTCTTTATTCCACTTGTTAGATTCTTTATCTATTAAAGACATCAACCAAGAGTTTATAGTCTAAACCATATTTGAAAGCACATAAAATTCCATCTTAACACAGATTTCATATTTAACCATATGGACATAATATGTCTTACAATGATTTTCCCCTCGTTGTAAATGCTCCACATTTTGAAATATATGACATTCCATTCCAAAACACGAGCACACTATTTGAGAATCAGGCCATCTGCGTACGATCAAGGATGTTCCCATTCACATACCAGCTTGCTATTTGCACAGGGTATATCCATCATGTCTCAAGGATGAGAAAAAAAATAAGACGCGAAGCATAAAGACAAAGCACTAGGAGAGTACAAAATCAGATTACAGTCTTGCTTCCACCAGGGAGTAGCTCAATCTTCTTTATTCTGAAATTAGCCTGTGCGTCCTGAAGAGGGCGCACGCACATTCCCCGGGAGTGCTGCCTCTTCACACAACAGCTGTTACCAAGTTATCTAAAGTCTGGGATAAGTTCTTCCATCAGGGCTTCTCCTCCCTCTGTGAGGGGGTTCAACTTTCTCTTTCTCTGCCTCCTTATACTTTCGTGTCCTTGGTTAATCGCTCTGACTCCCCGTTTGGAGACCTGATCCAAGTGTTCTCACCTCACCAGCTCAGTATTTCTCATCAGTTAACTACCTAGCCCTTTCCCATAGGAATACACTGTTTAAAAAAAAATATATATATATATATATATATTTATTTATTTATTTATTTATTTGTGGCGGCTCAGCAAGTCATGTAGGATCTTGGTTCTCTGATCAGGGATGGAATTCAAGATCCCTGCAGTAGAAGTGCAGAGTCTTAATCGCTGGACTGCCAGGGAAGTCCCAAGAGTCCATTCTTCACCTTCAGCTGAAACATATTGTGAAAGTGTCAGTTGCTCAGTCATGTCCGACTCTTTGTGACCCTACCAGGCTCCTCTGTCCATGGGATTCTCCAGGCAAGAATACTGGAGTGGGTTGCCTTTTCCTTCTCCAGGGGATCTTCCCAACCCAGGGATCAAACCAGGGTCTCCTGTATTGCTAAGGCACCAGGGAAGCCATCTTTAGCTGAAACTCTTCCCCAAATCCACCTCAGCCCTTCTCCCAAAGGGGAGCCTACAACAGCATTGCATCACTGGTTTCTATTTATTCCAGGTGACTTGGTTTCTGTGCAAGACGTCATTAGCATCAGGAGGAGCTCTTTTCACCGGGGCCCCTCCAGAGAGATGTCTCCTTGATAGCCAAGGCATCTACACTCACCAGACTCAAGTCCAACTGCCTCTTTGAATCACTTAATTTTTGTCATTAGAAGAATGCAGCCACCTCCGTGGTGGCTTCTTCACACCTTTTTCCAGTGAATATGTGAATTTTCCTTTGACACATTTTAATCTTAGTTTCTCTTTTGATTTTTCAGAAGGTGCCTAACTCCATTTAACTTTTTTACAAATCTTAGGAAAACATTTTAAATGCGTAGGTGGAGGTTGGGGCAGTGCAACACAATGAAGTTAATTTCAGGGAAAGGATAACCATACTTACTTTTCTTCTCTCTCCTGCCCCCCTTTTTTTTCCTTCAAGCTTTAATACATGCATTGCTGTAGTCTGGCTTCGAAGCAAATTAAAATTATTTTAGTGTACAAACTGCCTGGAAAATCCCAGGGGCGGGGGAGCCTGCTGGGTTGCCGTCTATGGGGTCTCGCAGAGTCAGACACGACTGAAGCGACTTAGCAGCAGCAGCAGCAGTGTGCAAACAAAATTCGTAAGGGGTAAAATCTTCATTTAAATTTTCTATGTTCTGGATGAAAAAAGCAGGAGTAAAAAATGATGAGCAGTTTTATTTTATTTATTTTGGATTGCACTGGGTCTTCATCACTGCGCGCAGGCTTTCTCTAGCTGCGGCCAGCCAGGCTTTCTCTAGTGGCCAGGCAGGGCTGCTCTTCAGTGTACTGTACAGTAAGTGGGGTGCATAGACCTAGTGACCTCGAGGCAAGTGGGATCTTCTCGGACCAGGGATCGAACCTGTGTCCTCTGCATCGGCAGGCGGATTTGTAACCGCTGGACCACCAAGGGAAGTCCCTGATGAGCAATTTTTTTAAAAAGTACCACTAACCGAAATACCGTCCTCTTAAAATAGTGGTATAATTCAATTTAAAATTATAGTTTCCTATACCGTGCCCTTGAAGCTCTTTAAACAAATTTATCATTTATTAATAACTCAACCTAGATTATATCTCATCTTCACAGAAATAGAGTTTCCCTCTGGTCAATATGTTCAGCTCACATACCACCATTTCTCCACCTTATATTCTAGCAACAGCCACTTAAGTGTGATGGCAGGCATAGGAACAAAAAACTTCGACTAAGCTCTGACCACAAAAGTGTTTGAGATGTTTATTATTTCTTTGCCTACCGTGCACTTTCATTCTTTCTTAACTCCGCTTACACAAATCTCTCTTGGAGCATCTGTCCCACATTTTTTGCCAACCAACTTCACGACCCAGCGGGGCGTCATCCATTCACGACGCTTTCTGTCTGCCCCCAAGCTGCACTAATTACTTTTCCACCAAGCCCAGCCGTATATCCTTTATTTAAGTCCTATTGCACACATCTCACTGTATAGTTTCTGTATTTGTTTTCTTATTTACAACATAAGCTCCTTTCCACAATAATGCCATTCCTATAAATATCCCAAAGAACTCTTTATCAGACAAAAATGACAGAAGTTTTTTTCTGAAAGAAAAATATAAATGTCCTTTTACAGTTATTTGCTTCAACTAATGTCCATATGTCAAATTAATGTTTCTTAAGACTCTTGAAAAATCTAGATTGGTTCTTCCCAGTAGCCTCCTTCCCCCAACTCTTCCCATCTTTTTTCCTCTCCCTCCTTACTATTGGCATGTTATGAAAACTGAATCAGTTGTTTTCAGCAACCAAATTCTGGATTTTTGTTTGCTTCTTTGTGGTTCATTTAACTTATTCTTTTTTGTCTTATATTTCCTGTAATTGGCAGTTGGCTCTAAAAACTTAATTAGATTCATGGTCAACTATTTAGACAGAAATGTCTTGGATGGGTTTCCCAGGTGGCTCAGTGAGTAAAGAATCTGCCTGCAATACAAGAGACTCAAGAGACACAGGTTCAGTCCTTGGGTCGGGAAGATTCCACAGAGGAGGAAATGGCAACCCACTCCAGTATTTTTGCCTCGAGAATCCCATGGACAAAGGAGCCTGGCAGGCTACAGTCCATAGGGTCGCAAAGAGTCAGACACGCCTGAAGTGACTGCGTATGAGCATGCGCACGTCTTAGATACTGATGTACAGTGGATTTAACCATACAATTGTGACATGAATATGTCTTAATAGTGAGAAAAATTTTATAACTTACTTAGTCATCTATCCTTTCCTACCTTATAGAGAACATATTAGTATTTAGAATATTTATACTACGTATTTAGAAACATGTCATAATGTTATAGACAGCATATACTTAATGCATGTTTACAATAAAGGATTTATACTTTATAATTTGATTATGCCCTTCTCACACAATATATTTTGGGCAAAATCCATGCTCTATATAGATCTCATTTTTTAAATTGCTGTATATATTGCATTTTATTTACTATTTCTCAGTAAATTTGTTTTAGTTTTTTGCTTTTATTTTTTTAAACTTTTAATTTTGTATTGAGGTTTAGCCAGTTAACAATGTTATGATATTTCAGGTGAACAGTGAAAGGACTCAGTCATATATCCATTCTCCCCCAAACTCCCCTCCCATCTATCAATGAAAATTCTAGTAAAATTGTTTGTTTTTTCCTATGCTGCAATAACTACCTCATTATGTGGGTGCAAAAAAAAAAGCACACAAAAACCCAAAAAACAAACATAAGTTTCTTGAGGAAAGGTCTTACTTATCCCTGAATTCCCAGTTTCGACCACTGTTCATGGGATATAATAAAATGTTTGCAATGAACTGAAGGGATTCATTAAACTCATTTTTAAAAGCCCTTTCATCTCTCATATTTTATTCCACCTATTGGGTAAATGGTCAAAGAAGGACCCATTATTCTCAATTTAAGCTGTATGAAATGTCAGACTTGGGGCTCCAACTCTGTTTACAGTAGAGTCCGTAAAAATTTCTCATGATTTATGGAATCTGCTTAGCCCAGATGAACATAATTCACCACGTCAAGCCCAGGGAGCTCCATTCCTCTGCCAGGTTTGGGAATCATGCCCCTGTGAACAGACAAAGACTATTTTCAAGTCTGGTAACTAACATTTCTTTCACCTCTGCAGTAACCTCTGGCTGAAGCACAGAAATTTTATTCCTGGATTGTATGGACTGAAGAAGTAGGCTTTCCTGTATTTGCTGCAGTGGGAAGGGGGAGGCATTCTGGAAGAGTCAGAGTGTTTATCACCAGAAACACACACACTCTGAAATCTCAGTGACTTGAAATTGTAAAGGTTGACTCCTCACGCACATGTAATATGGTCCTGGCATTTTCTCCCTTGTAGCTGCACCACTCCGAGTGGTCTACCAGGGCCTTTCAGCAGGGGCAAGAGTGATAAATGGAGGAAACCCTGGCTTTTCAGTACCTCTTCTCAGAAGCCATATACGTTACTTGAGTAGGGAGGCACGTTGATGTATTCAGGACACTGACCTTCTCTGCTACATGTTCCCAGGTATTTAAGACATTTTGAATCAATCACATGTTTGGAGAAAAATCCCCCTTTCAGTTTTCTGTGTTCTAGAATTCAGAATCTGAGAATTTAATTTTCCCTTCCCTATACAGTGGCTTCCTGATGCGAAGAACTGACTTGTTGGAAAAGACCCTGCTGCTGGGAAAGTTTGAAGGCAGGAGGAGAAGGGGACGACAGAGGATGAGATGGTTGAATGGCGTCACCGACTAGATGGACAAGAGTTTGAGCAAGTTCCAGGAGTTGGTGAAGGACAGGGAAGACAGGCACACTATAGTCCATGGGGTCTCAAAAAGTCAGATACAACTGACCGACTGAATTGAACTGAACTGATTCAGTGACTTCTGGCTTCAAGCACAGAAATTCTTGGACTTGAAGCTACTATATATATTTTTTATAAAAATAGTCTTTGTTTATTTGACTGTGCTGAGTCTGCGTTGCTGCACAGGGGCTTTCTCTAGTCGTGGCAAGCAGGGGCTACTCTTAGTTGCAAAGCAGAGGCTTCTCCTTGTGGTGGCTTCTCTTGTGGAGCACTGGCTGTAGGCATCCAGGCTTCAGTAGCTGTGGCCCACAGATGTAGTTGCCCTGAGGCATGTGGGGTCTTCCTGGACCAGGGATCAAACCTCTGTCTCCTGCATTGGCAGGCAGATTCTTATCCACTGTGCCACCAGGGAAGTCCTGTTAATGACTTTTGGCACAGAACAACAATAAGATGCTTGTGTGAGCAAACAATATTCAGACGAAACTGGTGGTAGACCAACTTTCTTTCCTTAATTAGCTTGATTCAGGTCTGTCGCCAGGATATAGGGTTCTAATAAGCTTTTAATGACTGGTCCCCAGATATCTGGGGGCAAGTCACTCTGCCCACTGCCAGCCTTTCCTGGAAGACAAATCAATTAAGCCCCAGGGCTCCCTGACCTTGTCTTGTCTTCTGCCTTGTCTTGACAACATGTTTTCATTAGCACACGTGCAAAGGCTTCACCCCAATTTGTTTCTCCAGATGTTGTGGCCATCATATGTCAAAGAAGATACATTCTGCCTTCAAACACCCAACAGCTTAATGCTAGAGGCTGTGAAGCTGTTTTTGGATATTAATGACTCCTTCTAGGGGAACTTCATTGCTGAATTTCCCAGATCCTTGACCCTAGTGACGCCAGCATTTGCCACAGGGAGCTCTTTGGCTTCTGCAGCGTGTTATTTTAGCATCACCTGGTGGTACTTGCTCCAACAATTATTCCTGTCTCGTAAGGATTTTCCATTTCACACATATGTTTGCACTTAAAATGTGTTTCACACATATGTTTTGCACTTAAAAAAAATTTTTATTGGAGTATATTGCTTTATAATGTAGTGTTAGCTTTTACTGTAAAGCAAAGTAAATCAGCTATACGTATACATATATCCTCTCTTTTGGGGATTTCCTTCCCATTTAGGTCACCACAGAGCACTGAGTAGAGTTCCCTGTGCTACACAGTAGGTTCTCCTTCCGATCAGATCAGATCAGTTGCTTAGTCGTGTCCGACTCTTTGCGATCCCATGAATCGCACCACACCAGGCCTCCCTGTCCATCACCAACTCCCGGAGTTCACTCAGACTCACGTCCATTGAGTCAGTGATGCCATCCAGCCATCTCATCCTCTGTCGTCTCCTTCTCCTCCTGCCCCCAATCCCTCCCAGCATCAGAGTCTTTTCCAATGAGTCAACTCTTCCCATGAGGTGGCCAAAGTACTGGAGTTTCAGCTTTAGCATCATTCCTTCCAGAGAAATCCCAGGGCTGATCTCCTTCAGAATGGACTGGTTGGATCTCCTTGCAGTCCAAGGGACTCTCAAGAGTCTTCTCCAACATCACAGTTCAAAAGCATCAATTCTTCGGCACTCAGCCTTCTTCACAGTCCAACTCTCACATCCACACATGACCACAGGAAAAACCATAGCCTTGACTAGACGGACCTTTGTTGGCAAAGTAACGTCTCTGCTTTTGAATATGCTATCTAGGTTGGACATAACTTTCCTTCCAAGGAGTAAGCATCTTTTAATTTCATGGCTGCAGTCACCATCTGTAGTGATTTTGGAGCCCAGAAAAATAAAGTCTGACACTGTTTCCACTGTTGCCCCATCTATTTCCCATGAAGTGATGGGACCGGATGCCATGATCTTCGTTTTCTGAATGTTGAGCTTTAAGCCAACTTTTTCACTCTCTACTTTCACTTTCATCAAGAGGCTTTTGAGTTCCTCTTCACTTTCTGCCATAAGGGTGGTGTCATCTTCATATATGAGGTTATTGTTATTTCTCCCGGCAATCTTGATTCCAGCTTGTGTTTCTTCCAGTCCAGCGTTTCTCATGATGTACTCTGCATAGAAGTTAAATAAACAGGGTGACAATATACAGCCTTGACGAACTCCTTTTCCTATTTGGAACCAGTCTGTTGTTCCATGTCTAGTTCTAACTGTTACTTCCTGACCTGCATACACATTTCTCAAGAGGCAGATCAGGTGGTCTGGTATTCCCATCTCTTTCAGAATTTTCCACAGTTTCTTGTGATGCACACCAGTCAAAGGCTTTGGCATAGTCAATAAAGCAGAAATAGATGTTTTTCTGGAACTCTCTTGCTTTTTCCATGATCCAGCGGATGTTGGCAATTTGATCTCTGGTTCCTCTGCCTTTTCTAAAACCAGCTTGAACATCTGGAAGTTCATGGTTCACATATTGCTGAAGCCTGGCTTGGAGAATTTTGAGCACTACTTTACTAACGTGTGAGATGAGTGCAATTGTGCGGTAGTTTGAGCATTCTTTGGCATTGCCTTTCTTTGGGATTGGAATGAAAACTGACCTTTTCCAGTCCTGTGGCCACTGCTGAGTTTTCCAAATTTGCTGGCATATTGAGTGCAGCACTTTCACAGCATCATCTTTCAGGATTTGGAATAGCTCAACTGGAATTCCATCACCTCCACTAGCTTTGTTCATAGTGATGTTTTCTAAGGCCCACTTGACTTCACATTCCAGGATGTCTGGCTCTAGGTCAGTGATCACACCATCATGATTATCTGGGTCATGAAGGTCTTTTTTGTACAGTTCTTCTATGTATTCTTGCCATCTCTTCTTAATATCTTCTGCTTCTATTAGGCCCATACCATTTCTGTCCTTTATCGAGCTCATCTTTGCATGAAATGGTCCTTTGGTATCTCTGATTTTCTTGAAGACATCCCTCGTCTTTCCCATTCTGTTGTTTTCCTCTATTTCTTTGCATTGATCGCTGAAGAAGGCTTTCTTATCTCTTCTTGCTATTCTTTGGAACTCTGCATTCAGATGTTTATATCTTTCCTTTTCTCCTTTGCTTTTCACTTCTCTTCTTTTCACAGCTATTTGTAAGGCCTCCCTAGACAGCCATTTTGCTTTTTTGCATTTCTTTTCTATGGGAATGGTCTTGATCCCTGTCTCCTGTACAATGTCATGAACCTCATTCCATAGTTCATCAGGCACTCTATCTATCAGATCTAGGCCCTTAAATCTATTTCTCACTTCCACTGTATAATCATAAGGGATTTGATTTAGATCATACCTGAATGGTCTAGTGGTTTTCCCTACTTTCTTCAATTTAAGTCTGAATTTGGCAATAAGGAGTTCATGATCTGAGCCACAGTCAGCTCCTGGTCTTTTTTTTTGCTGACTGTATAGAGCTTCTCCATCTTTGGCTGCAAAGAATATAATCAGTCTGATTTCAGTGTTGACCATCTGGTGATGTCCATGTACAGAGTCTTCTCTTGTGTTGTTGGAAGAGGGTGTTTGTTATGACCAGTGCATTTTCTTGGCAAAACTCTATTAGTCTTTGCCCTGCTTCATTCCGTATTCCAAGGCCAAATTTGCCTGTTACTCCAGGTGTTTCTTGATTTCCTACTTTTGCATTCCAGTCTCCTATAATGAAAAGGACATCTTTTTTGGGTGTTAGTTCTAAAAGGTCTTGTAGGTCTTCATAGAACCGTTCAACTTCAGCTTCTTCAGCATTACTGGTTGGGGCATAGACTTGGAATCCTGTGATATTGAATGGTTTGCCTTGGAAATGAACAGAGATCATTCTGTCATTTTTGAGATTGCATCCAAGTACTGCATTTCAGACTCTTTTGTTGACCATGATGGCCACTCCATTTCTTCTGAGGGATTCCTGCCTGTAGTAGTAGATATAATGGTCATCTGAGTTAAATTCACCCATTCCAGTCCATTTCAGTTCACTGATTCCTAGAATATCGACATTCACTCTTGCCATCTCTTGTTTGACCACTTCCAATTTGCCTTGATTCATGGACCTGACATTCCAGGTTCCTATGCTATATTGCTCTTTACAGCATCGGACCTTGCTTCTATCACCAGTCACATCCACAGCTTGGTATTGTTTTTGCTTTGGTTCCATCCCTTCATTCTTTCTGGAGTTATTTCTCCACTGATCTCCAGTAGCATATTGGGCACCTACTGACCTGGGGAGTTCCTCTTTCAGTATCCTATCTTTTTGCCTTTTCATACTGTTCATGGGGTTCTCAAGGAAAGAATACTGAAGTGGTTTGCCTATTTTTTATATAGTATCAATAACGTATTTATGTCAATCCCAGTCTCTCAACTCATTCTACCTCCCTTTCCCTCTTGGTATCCATATGCTTGTCTTCTATGTCTCTATTTCTGCTTTGTAAATAAGATTGTCTATACCAATATTTTTCCGATTCCACATGTATGCATACATACTTGTTTTTCTCTTTCTGATTTACTTCATTCTGTATGACACTCTCTAGATCCATCCATATTTCTATAAACGATCCCATGTCCTTTCTTTTTACAGCTGAGTAATATTCCATTGTATATATGTACCACATTTTCTTTTCCATTCCTCTGGATGGACTTTTAGATTGTTTTCATGTTTTGGCTATTGCAAATAGTGCAACAATGAACACTGAGGAGCAAGTGTCTTTTTGAATTATGGTTTTCTCAGTATATGCCCAATAGTGGGATTGCTGGGTCACATGGAAGTTCTTTTTTTTTTTTTTTTGCATTTTTAATTGGGATTCTCCTCTCTGATAAGTTGGCTCTTCTCTACCATTAATTGATTGATTGATTGATAACATGTCAATTCTTGGATACTTATTTTATTCTATGGGTTGCTGCCCAATGCTGTCGTAGTTATTTTGCTGTACACATTGTTCTGGCTTTAAATACTTGGAGCTCTTTCAGGTTGGTTCCTGTAATCTTTCTATTATTTCTCTCACATTTGAGTGCTTCCTTACTTTTGAGCACCACAAGATGCTCCAGGCTCATCCAATAATTTTTCTGCCTCAGCTCTGGAGTCAGCATTTTTTCCCCAAGAGCCCTGATTCATATTATTAAAGAATGGTACTAGAAACCAAGATCTGGGTACTAGGTAACCTCATTGTTACTGGGATGTCACTGCTTCTAGGTCCTCTCAGAGGACAGAGCTAAGAAATATAGATATGTATACCAACTTTTGCACACACATAAATCTATATTTGTGTGTGTGTGTGTTTGTGTGTGTGGGTGTAGCACTTCATACTAGTACCTGATTCCAATCTAATGCCCCAGGATTTACTTCTTCCTCCTCATTTCCATATATCTAACTTTTTCCTCCAACATGAAGAAATCTGGCTCTGCAGTATATTTATGTATTTTTTTCAATCCTAGAAAACATAAAAAAGTTTAAGAAGCACTTTCATAATCATTTTAAGTTAAGCATAATTGCTGTAAAAAAGTTTAAGAAGTACTTTCTTAATAATGAGAGTCCCTTCAACTGCCAGGAGATCAAACCAGTCAATCCTAAAGGAAAGCAATCCTGAATATTCATTGGAAAGATTGATGCTGAAGCTGAAGCTCCAATACTTTGGCCACCTGATGCAAAGAGGTAACTCATTGGATAAGACCCTGATGCTGAGAAAGATTTCAGGCAAGAAGAGAAGGGTGTGACAGAGGATGAAATGGCTGGATGGCATCACTGACTCAATGGACATGAGTTTGCACAGACTGTGGGAGAGAGAAGAGGACAGGGAAGCCTGACATGCTGCTGTCTATGGGGTTACAAAGAGTCGGGTATGACTTAGCGACTGAATAGCAACAGAAGGGCCAATGGGGGCTCCCCAGGGGGCACAGTGCTAAGGAACCCCCCTGCCAATGCAGGAGACTCCAGAGATGCTGTTTTGATCTCTGGGTTGGGAAGATCCCCTGGAGAAGGAAATGGCAACCCACTCCAGTATTCTTGCCTGGGAAATCCCATGGACAGAGGAGCCTGGAGGGCTACCTGGTCATGGGGTGGGGTGGCAAGAAGTCAGACATGACTGCATGCATGCACCGAGCATTGGCAGGGGCCAGCATTCACCAACAGAGCTTTTTCCTTTTACAGAAAACAAACAATAGCAACAAACTAATATTTTTTTTCTTTGAAACTTACCCATTTTTCATGAAGCTTTTACAGCACAATTAATTTTCAACGGAAAATTTTACTATTTACATTTTCTCTTCTCAATGACCATAGTCAAAGGAGGAGGCTTTACTTAATCCTGTGTCTCTGGGAATAGGACTAGACTGACTTTTAAGAAAGTCAGTACATAACCTACCAGTCTTAAAAAGGAACCATAGAGACTTCCCCGTGGTCCAGTAGTTAAAACCTCACCTTCCAATGAGGGGATTGCTAGTTCGATCCCTGGTCAGTAACTAGGATCCCACATGCCTCTTGGCCAAAACACCAAAGCATAAAACAGAAGAAATATTGTAATAAATTCAATAAAAGCTTTGAAAATGGTCTATGTAGAAAATAAATTTAAAAAACCCACATTATATAATATATAATAAATAGAATGTGATATATAGCTATATAACTATATAATAGTATCATATCATTATTAGTGTTGTTAACCAATAAATCAATTGTATAATATAAACATAATAAATAATTATGCACATATTTGTCATTCACTTAAATATAAAGTGGATATTGCACATTGTATATTAAAAAGAGTAACAATTTAAATTACATATTATTCTGCATTGTTTACTTTTATGTTTATAAATGATATTATTTACTTAAAACAAGATTGACTAAAAGTAGTAATTCAGACTAATTAGCATAGGACTAAATAGGGACTTCCCTGGTCTTCCGTTGGTTATTACTCCACACTCCAGATGAAGGGAGCACATAAAATACCAACATTTTATTTTATTTTATTTTCCCCCTTGGTGGAGGAACTAAGATCCCACATGCTGCATGGTGTGACCAATGTATATGCAAATATATGTATGTATATGACTAATTAAGCAAATACTATGTGTGAGAACATATAATGATATTTTGTAATATCTCTGTTCTCTGATCAAACCATTTATTGTAACTACTTCTTAACACTTTATTGGAGATGTGAATTTTATAGGCTATGCCATTAAATATTCTTAAAATCCCTAAGTGTTAGACTTTCAAAGGGAAAAGATAAATGCAACAGGGTTCATTAAACAGACACTGTGCTCAGTCGCTCAGTCATATCTGACTCTTTGTGACCTCATGGACTATAACATGGCATACTCTTTTGTCCATGGAGTTTTCCAGGTAAGAATACTGAAGTGGGTTGCCATTGCCTATTCCAGGGGATCTTTCCGGCCCAGGGACTGAACCTGCGTCTCTTACATCTCCTGCATTGGTAGACAGATTCTTTACCACTGGGCCACCTGGGAAGCCCCTGCAGACATTATTTATATTTAATAAAACAATAGTAATGACATGTTTCCTTCTGTCCTGTGGAATGATAGGATATTCTTATTCTTCTTCCTTGTCCGATAAAAGTTCTCTGATCTGCCGGAGCCTACAGGACACCTTCTTTTTCTTTATGTAGAGGTAAAACTGAATGCAGTCACATATAAAGTACCCTTTGACAAGCAGCTGTGTTCTTATCAAGTCTACACACCGTTGATTCCTAGCATTAGTTCAAGGTGATGTTATCAAGCTAAATGCACTGCTGACAGTACGGTCTGTGCATGGAACTTAAGCTTTCATTTACTAGAACAGCATGATTTCTGGCCTTGAGGAATTAGTGTCAAGCTTTCCCAAAACGTTCAGCATTTCCTATCTACTGTAGGGTTGTTTTGAAAGACCAGCTGTTTAGTCCATCAAGTTCTCTGCATCGATCAATCTCACATATTGGCTATTCTTGTCTAAAACACCCAAAATTTTTAAACATGTGAAGCACAACAGAAGTTATCATAAGTCAAACCATTTCTCACAGTAGTTTTAAAGCACGGAGGTAATTGAACTTGTGAAACTGAAGCTGAATTCCAAATAAGTTACAGTCTTATTAAAGACATTGCTTAATTGCTAAGTCATGTCTGTGACCCCATGGGCTGCAGCATGCCAGGCTCCCCTGTTCTTCACTATCTCCTGGAGTTTGCTCAGATTCGTGTCCCTTGAGTCAGTGATGCCATCCAACCATCTCATCCCCTGTTGCCCTCTTCTCCTGGCCTCAATCTTTCCCAGCATCAGGGTCTTTTTCAATGAGTCGACTCTTCTCATCAGGTGGCCATATACACTGAGAAAGTCTTATTTCTCTAGGCGATCCTCAGGCGATCCTGAGGATTTGATCCCTGATCAGGGAATTAGGATCCCACATGACACAGCATGGCCAAAAAGGTAAAAAGAAAATAAAAAGATACACGCACCCAAATGTTCACTGTAGCATTATTCACAATAGCCAAGACATGGAAACAGCCTAGAGGTTCATTAACAGATAAATGGGAAAAGCAGATGTGGTGTATATGCACAAGGAAATAGTCCTCCCCCATGGAAAAGAGTGAAACAATGACATTTTCAGCAATGTGTATGGACCTAGAAACTATGATACGAAGTAAGTTAGAAAGAGAAAGACAAATACAATATGATATCACTTATATCTGGAATCTAAAATATGACACAAACGAACTTAGCTACAAAACCGAAACAGACCCACATTCTTAGAAAATAAGACTCGTGGTTGCCAAGAGGGGTCTTCCCTGGTGGCTCAGCTGGTAAAAAATCCACTGGCAATGCAGGAGACCTGGGTTCGATCCCTGGGTTGGGAAGGTCCCCTGGAGAAGGGAAAGGCTACCTGCTCCAGATTTCTGGCCTGGAGAATTCCATGGGCTGTATGTACAGTCCATGGGGTCGCAAAGAGTCAGACACGACTGAGTGGCTTTCACTCACTCACTCACTGCCAAGAGGGAGGGGGATGAAGGAGGGAAGGAATAAGAGTTTGGGATTAGTAGATGCAAGCTGGTGTGTATAATAAGATGAATAAACAATGTCCTACTGTATAGCACAAGGAACTATATTCAATATCCTGTAATAAATCATAATGGAAAAATATGGAAAATAATGTAGATACACGTATAACTGAATCACTTTGCTGTACAGCAGAAATTAACACTACATTGTAAATCAACTATAGTGAAGTGAAAGTGAAGTCGCTCAGTCGTGTCTGACTCTTTGCGACCCCATGGACTGTAGCTTACCACACTCCTCCATCCATGGGATTTTCCAGGCAAGAGTACTGGAGTGGGTTGCAATTTCCTTCTCCAATAAAATGAAATTTTTTAAAAAGCCAGTACAGTAAGGACACTCTGGCCTTCTTTGGTCCCACTAAAAGCAGGAAATATATCTCTCATGTGAAAGATACCCTCTGTGCACTAGGAGATGGAAAGACATACCCTTATCACCAGAGACAAGCTGAAATTCAGGGTCAAGAAGATGGTATTAAAAAAAGTTACTCTTTTCACTGGTTTATTACCCCAAGCCCAAATTTCTTTGTCTTGTCAGTTATTCACAAGTTTATTATTCTTTGTCCAAAATGTATAAAAGCTATCTCCTTGGTCACTCCTTTGTAGTCTCCTATTTAAATGGAATCCCGTATGTATGAAATCAAATTTGTTTTTCTCCTGTTACTCTGTGTTATTTCAATTTAATTATTAAGCCAGCCAAAGAATGTAGAAAGGAAGAGGGGAAAGTTTTCATTCCTAAAAATAGACAAGTTCTGGCATAATAAATGTTTCGTAATTCTTGGCTGTTGTGCATTTATCATGATTACCACTACTTTTTTAATTTAAAAGAAAACAACTCACTATCTAAAAACGATTACTAGCAGATAGATGTATAACATATATACGGTGAAATGTTAACTGTGCTTATGAATGAAAACTCTATACATATATGCATATAAATGAATATGTAAGTACATATGAATATATACATATGCCTACACACACATACACCATCCCAGAAGGCTTATTTCTTGTCTTTAAATATTATGAGTAAAACTCTTATAAACACTTTGTGATCAGGCTTTTAAAATTTTGTTTTATTTATACTTGATTTACAATGCAAAGTGTTCAGTTATACTTATCTATATGTAATAGATAATGGAACAGTCCATGGGGTCGCAAAGAGTTGGACACGACTGAATGTGTACACATTCTTTTTCATATTGAGAGGGTGACAGGCAGGAAGGCCAGGGGTCTCCAAATGGAGGAAATAGGCTGTAAATGTCAGACATTTTTTATCTCTCTCTTAAGTAGCAGGAGGAAACAAACTAGTGTTATATTTTTTCCCCTTCTCTATAGAAATTTAAAAAGAGGTTTCTCTTAAAATACTGTCTTGCCATAATGACACCTAGTTCCACCTGAACTTAGCTTTTCTCAAACCTTGAGCTAACTAATGCATTTTTCTTATGAAAATGTTTGTCTTAAGATATGTTAATGTCCATGCATTTACCCTAGACTTTTATCCTCAAGTCGGTTCTGCCTAAAGGCTCAGAACTGACTTGACAAACCAGTAAGTTATCCTCATACATTGTTCTCCTAATCCCTGTAAACGAAACTATTTGTATGGTAATCTGCCTCTCTTCAAGATTCAAGTCAATCATTTTATGGCCCTGGTTGACTCACCTGGTGCCAAGATTATCTCAAAATGCATCTTGTGGGTGAGGGGCCTGGTGCTATTCTCTGAGTTTTGAGACATTTCCTTTCTTTCATTAACAGACTGCTGCTGCTCCTAAGTCGCTTCAGTCGTGTCCGACTCTGTGCGACCCAATAGACGGCAGCCCACCAGGTTCCTCTGTCCCTGGGATTCTCCAGGCAAGAATACTGGAGTGGGTTGCCATGTCATTCTCCAATGCATGCATGCAGGCTAAGTCGCTTCAGTCGTGTCCGACTCTGTGCGTCCCAATAGACGGCAGCCCACCAGGTTCCTCTGTCCCTGGGATTCTCCAGGCAAGAATACTGGAGTGGGTTGCCATGTCATTCTCCAATGCATGCATGCAGGCTAAGTCGCTTCAGTCGTGTCCGACTCTGTGCGACCCTATGGACAGCAGCCCACCAGGCTCCTGTGTCCACGGGATTGGCTAGGCAAGAATACTGGAGTGGGTTGCCATGTCCTTCTCTAAATATATAACATCCAGCTAAAAAACATGCAGCTAAAGATTAGCAGGAGGGTATTCTTTCTGCCCCCTTCTGATGTCTATGTCAGAAGTTTCTCTACCTCTTTTATAATTTAATGAAACTTTATTACACAAAAGCTCTGAGCAATCAAGCCTCATCTCTGGCCCTGGATTGAATTCTTCTCTGGAGGCCAAGAATACCAGTGTCTTGCGGTTCAACAACAACCTTTCAATATTCTTTTCCATGATGATTTATCACAAGATATCGAATATAGCTCCCTGTGCTACATAGGATCTTCTTTGTTTATCCATCCTACATACTAGTTTGTATTTGCTAAACCCAAACTCCCAATCCACCTCTCACCCACCTCTGTAATCATGTTTTGATGGGCCTTGGCACACAGATATCTTAGAGGAGAGCTTCTGGCATCTCTCACATGAGTTAATCATGTCACAGTTTTCCAAACTGGTGGAACTTCATCAGTGACCGCTCATTTAATGAAACTGAGGGTGGTCAGTTAGACCCATTAAACTGTATGTGTGTATTAGTCACTCAGGTGTATCTGACTTTTTGTGATCCCATGAACTGTAGCCCACCAGGCTCCTGTCCATGGGATTCTCTAGGCAGGAATACTGGATGGGTAGCCATGCCCTCCTCAAGGGGTTCTTCCTGACCGTGGGATTGAACCCAGGTCTCCCACATTGCAGGCTCCTTCTTTACCATCTGAGCCACCAGGGAAGACCAAGAATACTGGAGTGGGTTGCCTTTCCCTTCTCCAGGGGATCTTCCTGACACAAGGACCGAACCTAGTTCTCCTGCACTGCAGGCAATGAGTTTTGTTTCCAATGAGTTTCCCTGGTGACTCAGATACCAGGCAAACTGTAACTTGCTTAATAAATGCATAATGAATTGTAGCCATCACCAATCAAGCTCACTTTAATTATTTTTATAAAAACTTGCATGTTCTCCTAAACAATAAGATGTTCATCCCATGCTGTTTTTCAGGGACTTAGGATACTAGTTGTGTCCAATTCAAGCTTGAGCTGGGTAAGATCAGAAGGGACCACTGTCCCTCGGTGACCTTTTGATTTTAGAGGAAAAACTCCACCCTCGGAACATGATAACACCCGAATTTTCTGACCATGCATCCCATGAAGACACCGGTAGCTTAGTTGCACTTGGCAAAATGACAGTGACCTCACATTTTCCTTACCCTCAATCATATTTCCCCACATTCCTCATGCCTCAGGCCACCCTATTTCTTTTTCATTGTAAATCGAAGTACAGTCTATTTACAATGCTGTGTTAGTTTCAGGTGTACAGCAGAATGATTCAGTGATACGTACATATATATATATTCTTTTCCATTACAGTTTATTACAAGATATTAAATACAGCTCCCTGTGTTGTACAGTAAGACTTCATTTTTACCTGTTTTATATGAAGAAGGAATTCATAGGGCCTGGACTCCATCTTAGGCCTGTTTGTGCTGATCATGCTTGGCCACCCTTCCAATGGACTCTGAACTCTGTGTTTAGTGCCTATGAAAACAACAACAGAAGGATAAGAGCCCCTCCAGACAGGGGAACCTTGAAGATCGTATCTAGGTTACTCATCGCCTAAGAGAAAACATACACTAATCACCTCTTCCTCCAGACAGGCCATAAATTTTTCTGTATCTATCGGAGTGTAACCTCGGGTTTATTGATTATTGGCTAACTGTTTGACTGTTTGAGCACATGAGCACATAGCGCATGAATGATGGGGTTATTGGGATTGTATTTTCCTTGGTTTATGTAAGTCTCAAGGAATTTGGGGTGGTGGGTTCAGACATGTACACATGGGGTATAAAAGATTTTCACAAATGCTGGTCGGGGTCCTTGTGAAAGGTTGTTGTTGAATCACGCGAAGACACCGGGATTCTTGACCCCCGGAGGAGAAGGATTCAATCCGGGGCCAGAGACGAGGCTTAATCACTCAGAGCTTTTGTGTAATAAAGTTTTATTAGAGTGTAAAGGAGATAGAGCAAGCTTCTGACATAGGCATCAGAAGGGGGCAGAAAGAGTACCCGCTTGCTAGTGTTAACAATGAAGTTATATAATCCAAAGAATGTCTGGAGGTTGTAAAGACTTCATCAGACCTACTCCCATAATTTACATTTTAAGATAACAGAAGGTTTAATTCAAAGACTGTCCTTAGGGAGGATACATTATTGTTATATAATCCTAAGGAATGTGGAGAAAGAAAAAAAGTTTGTCCTTTCTTCCTCCTTGAGAATTCCAGACCCCTCTCTCCTTGGGGACCCCTAGACTCCCTATCAACTTGCCTAGGAAATGACTCTCTCACTTGGCTAAGAGGAGACTCTGCCTTGGGCCCGCTGGTGTAATAAACTGCACTCCACTATCTGCATTGTCCTTCTGAGTGAGTTTGTTTCCCGGAACGCGTGGCTACAACATATATATAGCCACCCTGCTTCTTTATCCCATAAAAATGCTGTGTCCCTCACCTTCAGGAAGGCAGATTTGAGATCTGTGAGATCCATCTCTTTGTTTGGCTGCCACGTGAATAAACATTTTCTCTGCTGAAAAATCCTGACGTCTCAGCATTGGGCTTACTGTGTATAGGGGTAAATGAAGTTGGTTCCGTTATATTAGAAACACTACTGATCATTTTCCTTATGTTAAGTTGCAGAGACCATTATACCTGATCATTTTCTTTATGCTAAATTACAGAGACCACTATATTTGGCCCAAATGTTGCACGTCACAGCATTTCTCCTTCCCTTATTGACTTCTGGGTATCCCCTGGATACTGTCCATTGATAGGGGTCAAAGGGAGAGACTGTACCATCCATCTTTCACTGCTTTCTCTCCACTGATATTTCCAGTCACTAAGCCTCCGAAATCTATTCTTTGCCCATCACTTTATTTTGAACTCCTTTTTTATGTCTGCATCTCCCTGACTGCTCTTTCCTCTTCCTCTGCTTCCTTAGAGAAAGCAATCCCTTGAACAAAAAATAAATAAAGGACATGTAAAGAGAAACCAGGCTTTGAAATGGAGCAGGACCCTATGATCCTTAACCCTCATGTCCTCTTCCTACCTTTGGTCTGTGGAAAAACTTCAACCAAAGAATACGTTTCATCAGAGAAGTGAGGAAATGTAAAAACAAAGAAAAGGAGTCAAACAGGACAAAACAACAATAGTTTAGTCAGGAAGCAAACTCAAGGACCTTTAATTCCTTCTCAAGGGCTCTAGATAATATTCTAGGCCATCTCCTGTGAGCTGTCTTATAGATACTGAAACCCTCACCAGGTGGAAGAAGTTAACTACATGATGATCAGACTCTAGCCATGACACAAGCTGCCACAGTTCTGCGAGCTGGCCTCAATGAAAGGGCAAAAAACTGACCCTGGAACTGAAGATTAACTGTACTTAAAACAATCAAGTAAAACAATCAAGTGATGATCAGATCACTGATGACTGATTTCAAGATGACTGTCAGAGCTGACTGTGCTCATGTAGCCCCCTCTCTCTGTCTATAAAACCTCTTGCCCACTGATTGTCTATAGAGGGGAATTAGCCTTTGGACAGGAGTCTTCCCTCCCCCGCCATAGTTGACAACATCCAAAATAAAGGAAACTGCTTTCCATCAGCCTGGCCTCTTTATTGGATTTTGAGTATCTGGACCCCACTTTCAGCTGCAGTTTCAAATATACAACTCTTGCTGCTTTTCTACCTTATGAATTTTCTTAATCAGAAGCCTAAATACCCTCTGACATTCTGGTGGTGGTGGTGGTGTTTAGTCACTAAATCATGTCTGACTCTTGGAACCCCATGCACTCTAGCCACCAAGCTCCTCTGTCTGTGGGATTTTCCAGGCAAGAGGAATGGAGTAGGTTTCCATTTCCTTCTCCAGGGGATCTTTCTGAACCAGAGATCAAACCTGCCTCTCCCTCATGGAAGATGGATTCTTTACTGCTGAGCTACCAGGAAACCCCATCAGATCAATCTGAGTCTCCTGCATTTGGCTCACTCAGCATTAGGTAAGTTTACACTCCTGAAAGGGCAACTGTATGCATTGCAACCTTTGTGTTCCTGTGCCAAAGTAGTCCATCTGATGGAACAGAGCAATTGTTGTTGCAAACTCTCCCGTGCCACTGGTGCTGGAAACATTGCCCCCAGTTTTCTCTGAGACAGTCAGATTAAGGACCTGCTGTGCTTTCTGCTCAAAGATCAATCTAGACACTTTCTCAGAAACATGGCAATGAAAGGCAATAAAAGTCAAAATCTCAGGCTCTAGTGACAAAATTGCCTTTGTTTGTCCTACTCCAAACAGGAAAATGACACCCTGATTTTGCAGAGGCTGAAGGATGTTAAAACACTCCATTCATTTGAACTTTGATTAAAAAAAAGATGCAGTCACATATTTGCTAGGCTTTGTTCCCCAAGGGACCTGTGATATGAGACTGAAGCTGGGCTCCTGGGATGAGGGGGATCTCTGTGTTTATATTTATGCAGTTGACAGGTAACTTGTTTCCCCATGTGGAGCCAAGAAGCAGTGGATTTCAGAAAACAGCAGTGCAGGCAGCAGGGAATTAAATATACAGGTTCACAGTGCTTCTCTAAGAATGATAACAATATGGCGCTCTCCTGGACAGGGAGATATTGCCATTCATTACTGGGCTTCCTAGGTGGCACTGGTGGTAAGGAATCCACCTGCCTATGCAGGCGATGCAAGAGACACTGGTTTGATCCCTGAGTCGGGAAGATCCCCTGGAGAAGGAAATGGCAACCCACTCCAATATTCTTGCCTGGGAAATCCCATGGACAGAGGAATGTAGTGGGCTATTGTCCATGGGGTAGCAAAGGCTTGATATTCTGCATGCCTGGAGCGTTTCTTATACCAGTGAGAGGGTAACAGGCAGGAAGGCCAAGGTCTCCAAACGGAGGATATAGACTGCAAGTGTCAGACATTTTTCTCTCTCTCTTAAGTGGCAGGAGGAAACAAACTAATGTTAGATTTTTTTTTTCCCTTCTCTATACAAATTTAAAGAGGTTTCTCTTAAAATTCTGTGTTGCCATAATGACACCAGGTTCTGCCAGAACTTAACTTTTCTCAAACCTGAGCTAACCAATGCGGTTTTTCTTAAGGAAATGTTTGTCTTAACCTATGTTAATGAGCTATGTATTTACCCTAGGCTCTCTTCAAGTCGGTTCCGCCTAAGACTCAGAACCAACTTGACAAACCGGTTTGTTTTACTCATGCAAATGTTCTCTTAAGCTTTCTTAATGAGATTGTATTTGCTTGGAAACCTACCTTTCTTCAAGATTCCTGTCAATCATTTTTTGGCCCGGGACCACTCACCTTGTTCGAAGATTATCTCGAAATGCATGCTGTGGGTGAGAGGCCTGGTGCTATTCTCTGAGTTTTGAGGCATTTCCTTTCTCTAATTAGCAGACTGCTAGTGACGTTTGGCTAAAGACTAGCAGGGGGGCACTCTTTCTGACCCCTTCTGATGTCTATCAGAAAAGCTTTCTCTATCTCTTTACACTTTAATAAAACTTTATTACACAAAAGCTCTCAGTGATCAAGCCTCGTCACTGGCCCTAGATTGAATTCTTCTCCTCCAGAGGCCAAGAAGCCCGGTGTCTTTTGTGGTTCAGCAACAACCTTTGATTTTGGGGGCTCATCCAGGATCCTTCAGGACAAGGTAAGGATGTTTGGAGCTCTAGTTCTTTGTTCTCCTAGCGAACACGTTTTCTGCTGTGCTTTACTAACTCTATGGTGTGCTTTTGTGAATGAATGACATGCCCTGCGCAAAACAAGTACGGACCCCTGCTCTGCAGTTCCGCAGTGACCTCATACGGCTTACGGCAGAAACCCTGTCAGGGGTTTATACCAACCTGCCAATGCCAAAAGGCACCCAATGTCTCCTTCGAGGAGCGGCCAGAAACGGGCAAAGCGTTTGATCTCTCCTTTCTCAGTCAAACTTTCCGGTCTCTTTGATCATTTCATAAGTTATTGGGAATTAGAACTACTAAGCTAATCTGTCGGATCGTGGACTTTCAAGGGACTTGTGATCTATGTTCTGTTACTTAGGTCCCAAACTTTAACTGGTAGTCAGGAAGCATCCAGCCTCACTAGGAGTCGAAAGTTCAGAAACTAGATGTAGCTCTAGCTTCAAGAGCATCTCTCAGGATAAAGGTTACTCAGATTGGAAGTGCAATGGGCTTCTTCCTTTGGTAACGCTGGCTCTTGGTGCACCAGAGGAGGCTCTCCAGTGGCTTTTGTCCTAACTCCTTAGATATTTTTTCTGTGAAATCTGTGGAAATGAACTGGAAGGACTGGCCCTAATAACTCAAGGAGAAAAATCACTTTTTCCTCATTGGCCAGCCCTTCAACCATCTCTTTTGCTATCGCTTATACTGGTGTGATGATGTTCGGAAGGAACATACTGGTTTTTGTTCGTACCAATCATTTTGTAGTCAGGAATATACTCAGGGACGTGCACAGGCACTCAGGAGACAAATGTTCCCCCCAGTGGTCTTAGCTTGGGAGGCATTCCAAGGTTACTGTGATCGCACCCCGGGTGGAGTCGGACGCAAGCGAGATTTTAATGCTAGGAACTGGACTCTAATCTGGGATGCCATCTGGTACGTCTACCCCTGGTACATCCCCACCCTGTCTCGGTGGTGGAACTGGGAGGGACAAGTATGGCATCTGCCTCAGACCAGGGAAGGAAAGCTTCAGTGTAAAGTCCCCCATCCAGAGCAGGGAGGGAAGTCTGCAGTAGAAAGATGGAGCTGGTCACTTTTTTCTCTCTTACAGATGGGCGCTAACAATTCCAGCCTCACTCCTTTGAACTGTATCCTAAAAAACTGGGATAGATTTGATCCCCGGGGCTTAAAGAAGACACACCTGATCTTCCTTTGTGACACTGCATGGCCAAAGTATCACTGTAGGATGCCCAACAGTGGCGGTTGGAGGGTGTCTTCATTATAATACTGTTTTACAATTAGAATGGTTCTGTAGAAAACAAGGGAAATGGGGTGAAGTAGCATAGGTGTTGCCCTTTTTCTTTCTTCGAGACCTGCCATACTTATGTCCTAGATTTGGGTATGAAACCATTAGCTCCCTCCTGTCTTCCTACTTTGCCCCCGTACCCAGGGTTCCAAACTGAGCAAACTGAAAGTCAGGGAATCGCCCCACGGCCCCCCCCCCCCCCAAAGGGTTGCCTTGGTCTCAGTAATAACCCAAACTGAGATTCAAACTGCCGAAGTAGAGGTCCAAACAATTCCTGTCTCAGTACGACCTCAGACTACTCTGGTTTCAACAGAAGCTCAGACAATCGAAGTAAGAGATGCTCAGTTAGCGAAAACTAAGGGTGAAATACAGGATAAAATGGAGGACAGAAGTCAAAGAGATAAAGAAAACCAGGTTTCTCCAAATCTATCCCTGGGATCATGTGCACAGAGCAATCAGAGAGGCTGAGGAACAGCCACACAAGCTGTTGCCTCTTCATGAAGCACCCAGCGGGAAAAATAATCAGTCTATGAGAGTTAAGAACCCTTTCTTTATCAAGAAATACAAAGAATCAAGGAGGATCTGGGAGACTATTTAGAGGACCCAGAAAAATATATTAGAGCTTTTAAGGTTGTTACTCTGCTTTATGATCTTACTTGGAGGGAAGTGATGTACATCTTGGGACAAACACTATCTCCTGACTCAAAAGCTCGAGTTTTGGGGAAAGCAGTTGCTTATGGAGATGAATGGCTTGGTAATGAATCAGTACGGAAGAGGGAGGATGAGATAGCCGCCCTCCCCACTGAGAATCAAGCGGTCCCAATTACAGAACCAGATTGAGAATATAATTACACAGCTAAAGGAAGGTGGGATCATATTCATTTTGTCAGATGTATTCTTGAAGGACTCAGGCGTGCTAGGACTTTGCTGCTGCTGCTGCTGCTGCTAAGTCACTTCAGTCTGACTCTGTGCGACCCTATAGACAGCAGTCCACTAGGCTCGCCTGTCCCCGGGATTCTCCAGGCAAGAACACTGGAGTGGGTTGTCATTTCCTTCTCCAGTGCGTGAAAGGGAAGTCGCTCAGTCGTGTCCAACTCTTAGCGACCCCATGGACTGCAGCCTACCAGGCTCCTCCGTCCATGGGATTTTCCAGGCAAGAGTACTGGAGTGGGGTGCCATCGCCTTCTCCAGAAACCTGAGGTTAAGGAAGGGTCAAAACCCATAATTGAGAATTTAAAGGAGCAGGGACTATTCCCTGTAACAGCCCATGCTTTTTGTTTGGGTATAAACCAATCAAATGGCAAATGGAGTCTAGTTCAAGATTTATGAATAATAAATGAAGCTGTAGTTCCTTTACACCCCATGGTGCTTAATCCTTATATACCCTATTGTCTGAAATTCCTGAATGAGCCAAATATTTCTCAGTAATTGATTTAAAAGATGCCTTCTAGTCTGTGCCTTTGGTGGAGGAAAGTTGATTCCTATTGGTCTTTGAAGAACCTACTTAGCCAGCTTCACAGTTAACCTGGACAGTTTTGCCCCAGAGATTTCATGACAGCCCCCACCTGTTTGGGCAAAATTTGTCACGGATCTACAAAACTTTAATAGCTCCGAAGCAATGGTGCTACAATATGTAGATGATAATCTGCTTTGTACTGAGACAGAGGAAGCTTGCTCACAAGCCTCAGATTTCTTAAACTTTCTGGCAGGCTGAGGTTACAAGCCCTCAAGTGAAAAGGCTTAGCTTTGTCAACAATCTGTTAGATATCTGGGCCTAATCATATCAGAAGGGACTAGGGTCATAGGCCCTAAGAGAATTAAACCTATACTAAATCATCCCCTACCTATGACTTTAAGACAATTGAGAGGATTTTTAGGAATCACCAGCTACTGCTGCATGTGGATTCTGGGTTATGGGGAACTTGCCCAGTCTCTATATAAACTCTGCTGCTGCTGCTGCTAAGTCGCTTCAGTCGTGTCCAACTCTGTGCGACCCCATAGATGGCAGCCCACCAGGCTCCCCCGTCCCTGGGATTCTCCAGGCAAGAACACTGGAATGGGTTGCCATTTCCTTCTCCAATGCGTGAAAGTGAAAAGTGAAAGTAAGTCGTTCAGTCGCGTCCAACTCTTCGTGACCCCATGGACTGCAGCCTACCAGGCTCCTTCCATGGGATTTTCTAGGCAAGAGTACTGGAGTGGGGTGCCATCGCCTTCTCCGTATATAAACTCAACAAGCCCAAACCGACAAACTGTTTTGATCTCCAGATAATCAAAGGCTTTTTATAAAGGCTCTTTAGGCCTGCTCTCTTGCAAGCTCCCACTTTGAGCTTGCCCACAGGGTCAGAACTTAATTTGTTTGTCACTGAAAGAAAAGGTACGGCCCTAGGAGTTTTGACACAAGCCCGAAGGCCTCACCAGCAGCCTATAGGAGTGGAATCTTAAACTCTAAGGTTAATATCTGGATGACAGACAGGCTTCTTAAATATCAGTCATTCTTGTTAGAAAGACCAATAACTAAGCTTAAAGTTTGTGGAAATTTAAATCCTTCCACTTTCCTTCCTGAGAAAGGAAAATGAAACACCTGATCATGATTGTTCCCAATTTCTAACTAAACTATGAAGATCTGATGGGTACCACATTCGACAGTCTTGACATGGAAATATTTACAGATGGCAGTTCTTTTGTTCAGGATGGGAAGCTTATAGAAGGTTATGCCATGGTGATGGCTGAACAGGTTTTAGAAGTGAAATCTCTACCCCAGGAAAGGAGTGCTCAACTAGTGGAGCTTGTGGCTCTGACCTGAGCTCTAGAGTTAAGCAAAGGGCAGCAAGTAAATATCTACACTGAATTCTAAGTACGCTTATTTGACTTAACATGCTCTTGCTGCAATATGCAAAGAAAGACAGTTTCAAATGGCAACAGGAGAACCTACTAAGCATATCAGAGAGATCGAGAGACTTTTAACTGCTATGTATTGTCCTAAAGAAGTAGCTGTTATATGCATTGCAAAGGGCACAGCAGGGATTAAAGTAGTTGAAGGTAATTATCTGGCTGACTGTCAAGCCAGAAAAGCTTCACTCTACAAAACCCCTTCACTGCAGATGCCTTATATCTGGACAGGTCCTGCTGAACAGGAAAAACCACAATATACTGAGGAAGAATTAGAAAGATGAGAAAAGAGGAGCAAAGATTACTGATAAAAGATGGTTACAGTCTGAGGATGGACGATTAATTCCTGAAAATGCTCAATGGAAAAGTTTTCCTAAAGCCTTGGAATTAACTAATTACGTAACTCAGCTCTCAGCTTTTCAACAAGCATTGACGAAACTCTGGGAGGCAACTCCTGACCCAGCCTTTGAATCAAGCAAGTGTCTATTTGAGCCAGGAACTGAGGTCCTGATAAAAACTTTAGCATATGGGGGCCAATCCCTCGAGCCCCTCTGGGAAGGCCTTTACCAGGTTATTCTTTCTTCTCCCACAGCTCTCAAGGTGCCAGGAATTGATTTGTGGGTGCACCACACTCGAGTTAAGAGGTGGCACCCTGATCAGAACTAAGTGATGTCATTTTATGTCCTTCTATGCTGTGACTTTACTTTTCAGATGGGCCTGATAATCTATGTGAGCCTGCTTCTGCTGACTCCAAAAACCCTGAGTCTGCCCTTTGATCCTCAAGACAATGCCTTCCTGTCCTGGGCTCACTCCTACGCTGCATTCCACAATCAGTCTAGCTGCTGGGTCTGCGGAGCCCTCCCCTCTATCAGTGGACGACTTCCTTCACTTCGGGGAAAGGACTTTCTTCAAGTCTGTGACTACCAATCATACGTAAAGCCTCTTGTTCATCTGATGACATCTAACAATCCTAAAATGGACTAGTGCAACAATTTTACCTTAACTATGGACATAATGTGACTTTTAACTTTGCTTATTGTTCTGTTTTTGCTGCTTGCTCCCTGCATCTGTAACTGTGTAGCTGGATTTGTTTCTAGTCGCATGAAGGCTTTTAAGTTACAAATGATTGCTCAAACTCCTGCAACTGCCTCAGCTTCCTCCAACAACTACTTGGGGCCCCTGGATCAGAGACCCTCAATATGAGGGTTAGGAGAATATGTTGCCTCACCAATTTAGGAGCAACACCCCTTATCAGCTCAGAAGCAGTTATGGAACCGAGAATGACGCCCCTTTCCCTAGGCAACATAATTCTCCTAAAAGAAAAGGGGGGAATGAGAGGGTAACAGGCAGGAAGGCCAGGTGTCTCTAAATGGAGGATATAGGCTGCAAGTGTCAGACATTTTTTTTTATCTCTGTCTTAAGTGGCAGGAGGAAACAAGTGTTAGATTTTTTTCCCCCTTCTCTATACACATTTTAAAAAGAGGTTTCTCTTAAAATTCTAAAAACCTGCCATAATGACACCTGGTTCCACCTGAAGTTAACTTTTCTCAAACCTTGAGCTAACCAATGCGCTTTTCTTATGGAAATGATTGTCTTAAACTATGTTAATGAGCTATGTATTTACCCTAGACTCTTAGTTCTGCCTAAGACTCAGAACCAACGTGACAAACTGGTATGTTTTACTCATGCAAATGCTCTCTTAAGCTATGTTAATGAAACTGTTTGCTCGGAAACCTCTCTTCAAGATTCTTGTCAATCATTTTATGGCCCGGGACAACTCATCTGGTGCCAAGGTTATCTCAAAATGCATGTTGTGGGTGAGGGGCCTGGTGCTATTCTCTTCAGTTTTGAGACGTTTCCTTTCTCTAATTAAGCAGACTGCTAGTAGCTATATGACATCTGGCTAAAGACTAGCGGGGCGGGATGGTATTCTTTGTGCCTCCTCCTGATGTCTATGTCAGAAGCTTTCTCTATCTCTTTTGTACTTTAATAAAACTTTATCGCACAAAAGCTCTGAGTAATCAAGCCTGGTCACCAGTCCCGGATTGAATTCTTCTCTGGAGGCCAAGAATCCCAATGTCTTTCGTGGTTCAGCAACAACCTTTCAATAGATGGCCCCGAGTTTGGAGAACATACCAATTTTAGAGAACAAAATTATATATTGTCAGTAACACATAGCCATACAGTGGCGGGATATGAATGATATAAACTGAACAAAGCACTGAGCACACACACACACACACACATATCACTAAGGATTCTATAATAAATAAGGGTTTTGTGTGTGTGTGTGTGTGTGTGTGTGTGTGTTTACAATGTTATAGCCACACGTTCCAGGAAACAAACTCAGAAGGACAATGCAGATAGTGGAGTGCAGTTTATTACACCCGCGGGCCCAAGGCAGAGTCTCCTCTTAGCCAAGGACCCCAACCAGCATTTGTGAAAATCTTTTATACTTCCCACTCCAACCCCGATTTCTCTATCTTTAAAGCTTGGCCAGTCATAAAGATATTTTAAGAGATAATTAACGAGAATCTATGGTATAGCACAGGGAAATCTACTCCGCACTCTGGAGACCTGAATGGGAAGGAAATTTTAAAAAATATACAGCTGATTGATTTTGCTGTACAGGAGAAACTAACACAACATTGTAAAGCAACTATAATAAAAAAAATTTTTTTTATAGACAAACCTACAATAGGTAACTAGTATCTTTAGCGTAAAGTCATGGCTATAAATTAGATTGTTTTGCTGAATTTAGTTAGCCTCTTTGGAATGTCATTAGAGAGTAGTTTTACAGTTTTTAAAAAAAAGATTTTCAATCATTAGAAAATGCTGAAAATGAACCTAAATGCCTAAAGATCACCTATGTTTGAGGTAGATGGTTTGGTAACACGGAAGCCTTTTGGAATGGGTAGGAAATTTCTGTAACTGGCAACTCTCCATTCTCTCACCCCACTGGGTCCTGAGTGACCTCAGGCAGAGTAGGCTCCTCACGGAGGCTTGAGGACACACGAATCAGGAGAGTAAGGAGGACTTGAGGTAATGGGGATGACACCCGAGGGGTCCTCTGAAAGCAGTGCACACCGTAGCTAGCCTCTTGGAGCTGTGCTGCTGCTGCTAAGTCGCTTCAGTCGTGTCCGACTCTGTGCAACCCCATGGACTGCAGCCCACCAGGCTTCTCTGTCCATGGGATTCTCCAGGCAAGAACACTGGAGCGGGTTACCATTTCCTTCTCCAATGCATGAAAGTGAAAGTGAAGTCGCTCAGTCGTGTCTGACTCTTAGCGACCCCATGGACTGCAGCCTACCAGGCTCCTCCATCCACGGGATTTTCCAGGCAACAGTACTGCAGTGGGTTCCCATTGCCTTCTCCCATTATCTACATTCAATTAGGTGTTTATGGGTGGATGTCTTAATGTAGGGCTTCCCTGGTGGTTCAGATGGTAAAGAACCTGCCTGCCATGCAGGAGACCTGGCTTGATACTCTGCATGCCTGGGGCTTTCCTAATCATAGATAGCCCTGTGCCTGGAGAACATACTACGTTTACTGGAAAGTTATATGTTGTGAGTAACACATAGCCATACAATGATGGGATATGAATGATATAAACAAAGAGATTGGCAAGGCCACTGTAGTGAAAGAAAGTTTGTCACCATTATTAATTCCCACTGGCCAGAGAAATAGGTCCTTGTAAATATTAAATGACAAATGGGAAATCTAATCATAATCTACATGACATATAATGTATTTATATGTACATTAATGCAACATACAGACCACAGGAACTAAATTTAGTCATTAAGTTTTCAAAGTTTGGAATAACACTGCTGATGGCACCATCAATTTCAGAAGGCAAATTTGGAATTCTGTTCTGATTTATATCATTAGGACAGTGTCGAATGGATATAAAATTTTATATAATAACTGTATTCCATGTGAATAAATTCTTCAAAACCTGCTATAAAGAAATGATCCCAGGACTTCCTGGGCAGTCCAGCAGTTAAGACTGAACGCTCCCAGTGCAGGGGCACAGCTTCCATTCTTGGTTGGGGAACTAAGATCTTACATGCCTTCCGTGTGGCTGAAAGAAAGTATGTGATTTAACGTACTTGCCCTGTTTTTGCTTCCCTGGTGGCTCAGATGGTAAAAAATCCACCTGCAATACGGGATACCTGGGTAAGATCCCTGGGTTGGGACGATGCCCGGGAGGAGAACATGGCAGCCCACTCCAGTATTCTTGCCTGAAGAATCCCCAAGGATAGAGGAACCTAGCAGGCTACAGTCCTTGGGTTCGCAAAGAATCAGACACAATTGAGAGACTAAGCACTCTGTTTCTTACATAAATTTGTAGTTTTCATCTTTCTTTCATGGATCTTCAAATCCCACAGACAGTAAATCATACTTGGGGAGGGACCTGGAGTTTTCATGAGACTATATAATAGAGAAAGGCTTGTCATTTCTTGCCTTGAGAAACATCTCATTTAGTCAGGGATTCGTGTGATGATCTCTTTGGTGGTAATCATCTCTTTGAAGGTAATGGTTTTCAAAATAATAATATTAACTCAGATGATGGAGTGTTATATCTGCAAGTCTTTGGCTATAATTGACAAGAAATTGAGCTAACAATGGCTTCAAACAGAATTTTGTCCTCAAACTGAACATCCATAAGTGGATACATTGGTTTTCTGTTGTTGCTGTAATGAATTACCATATACAGTAAGTGCCCTATATATGAACAAGGTCCATTCTGAGAGCATATTTGTAAGTCCAACAAAATTAGCCTAGATACCCAACTAACAATAGGCTCTATAATACTTCACTGTAATAGATGTATAATACTTTTCATACAAATAATACATAAGAAACAAACACAAAAATAAGGAAAACAGTTTTAATCTTACAGTACAGGACCTTGAACAGTATACAGTATAGTACCACATTTGGCACACAGGTGCTGGCATCGAGTGAACAGGCAAGAAGAGTTACTGATGGAGGAGGGAGAGAAGGTGGGAGATGGTAGAGCTGAAGGATTGTTAGCAATAGGAGATGGAGGGCAAGCCACAATTTCACTTATGCCTGACATGATTGGACATGAACACATAAGTTTGCAACTTGAAGGTTTGTATGTAGAAGACTTACTCTACTTAGTGACAAAAACAAATTTATTGTCTTACAGGTCTGAGGGTCAGAAGTCTCAAACAGGTCTCATGAGACTAAAATTAGATATCTGCAGGGCTATGTTCCTTTCTGGAGGCTCTAGGGGACAACCCATTCTCTAGAATTCCAGCTTCTCGAGGCTACCAGCATTGTGGGCCCGTGGGCATGTCCTTCATCTTTGAAGCCAGCCGTGGCCAGCTTAGACTTTCTCACACAGCATCTCTGTGACCTTGACTCCTTTGCCTCCCTTTTCCACATTTAATGACCGTGTGATGACATAGGATCCACCCTGTTAATCCAGGGTGTCTGCCTAATTAACAATCTGAATTCCATCTGCTATCTGAATTCTCTTTTGCTGTGTAACGTAGCATATTCACAGGTTCTGGGTGTGGAGATATATGTTTTTGATATTGTTTTGCCCACCACGGTGGGCATCCTCAGGGCTGACGAAGTAATTCTAAGTCTTCTCTTTTCCTGTCCTTGGCACATAGCCTGTTTTCCAAGGCTCAGTCCCTTGTCATCCCAATGGAGTTGTCTCCCATCCAGGTGTCATGTCCTCCAAAACTGTATACACAGCAGGAAGGAACAGGAGGGTGGCAGAAAATTTTTTATCCCGTGTGATTATTTTTTGTTTATTAAGAAAAATATTTCCCAGTGCCATAAGATCACTTCACCTCCTCTCTCATTGGCCATAACTGGGTCACGTGCTCGTGTCTAGACCAATCACAAGGGAGCACCAGGTTGCCAAGACTTAGACTAGAACTGATTTATCTCCTGGGGCCTGGAATCAGGGCACCCTGACCAAATCAGGGCCCTGGCAACAGGAGAGAACAGCTGATGAAGAGGCAATAAGCAGTGACAGCCACCAGTGGGCAATAGATCTGAGGGCCTTTCAGAAAAGTACTAGTTTTCTGGCAGTTAAGGTCAGAGAAAGGAAGAAGAGGTGTGGGGGGATCTAAAGTTTTTATTGTGTGTATATATTTAATAAGGATAAATTAAGTTCAAAACTGATTTTGCTTTCAAGGAGAAAGAATACTGCAGTTAAGAAAGACTGCTTTTTAAAGTTGTTTTTTTTTTGAAACTGTACGTTATTTTTCCCAAGGTTGATCTTCCTCATTTGTTTCCAGTGAGGAGCAATGAGCTCTTTATCTCAATAAGATGTGACCATCCTACAGGCACATCAATTCATTAGAAGCAGAAGGTATTTTTTTTAAGAGTTGAATAATAGGTTTATTTGAGGTCAATTTTGATTTGAAATGCAGAGGTAGAATTCTTTCAAGGTCACTTAGGAAATCAAAGACCCTCAAATTGACTGCGGAGGAAATTCCTTTTTGTTAAAAACTGTTTTTTCACTGACACCTCTTTGGGGTTTTCTATGTCTTATGAAATTTGATCATTTAATGACAAATGATTTCACAAGTTACAGACATTTGTTTCAAATTGGAAACACAGCCACAATTATAAATTTGGCAATTTGACAACTATATATAAAAAATAGAATGGTACAAAATCCATGCATTGTGGCAGAGTTGTTCAGTGGCTAAGTTGTGTCTGACTCTTCCCAACACCATGGACTGTATTATGCCTGGCTCCTCTGTCCTCCACTATCTTCCAGAGTTTCCTCAAATTCGTGGCCACTGAGTCAGTGATGCTATCTAACAATCTCATCATCTGCTGTCTGCTTCTCCTTTTGTCTACAGTGTTCCCTAGCATCAGAGTCTTTTCCAATGAGTCAACTCTTTTCATCAAACAAAGTATTGGAGGTGGCTATTAGTTTGGCCAAAGTATTGGCACTTCAGCTTCAACAACAGTCCTTCCAATGAATATTCAGGGTTGATTTCCTTTAGGATTGACTGATTTGATCTCCTTGCAGTCCAAAGGGCTCTCAAGAATATTCTTCAGCACCACAATTCAAAAGCATCAGTTCTTCAACACTCAGCCTTCTTTGTGGTCCAACTCTCATATCTGTACATGACTACTGGAAAAACCTTAGCTTTGACTATACAGACCTTTGTCAACAAAGTGATGTCTCTGCTTTTTATTGTGGCAGAACGATTATTATAAATATGACATCTGTGTGTCAAGAATGTGCACTGCAAATGGACATGCCCTGAAATTCATTCCATATGAATGTTAATCAAGTCCACGTGAATTCATCCTGGACAGATTTGTGGCTGGATCTCTGACTATATTCATAAGTAAATGACTATCATAGTTATTCAGGCATTTCTGCCACCAACATGCCCTAAATCATTGAGGCACTCAGCAATGATTCACGCTTTCAGTATATTTAAGGGAAAAAATGTAAGTCTATGTGAGTCATGAGTCTGAGTGAGGATGAATATAAATTAATGTGAAGCCATCATAGCAGTGAAGAGCATCATTTTTCCATCAGACTGAATTATGATAAGAAGAAGGTAGATAAGAAAACGTGCCCAGGAAGAAGACTAGCCTGCAGTCTCATTTTCAAACTAATAACATGTTGTCTTTTAAAAACATCACTCCATTTTTGTGTAAAGATGTTGAATTACCTGAAATACCATCGTTTTAAAATAATCAGAACATGCAGATTATTTTTAAAAGAAAGAAAATTGAAAGTCACTAGTATGCTATCAACATGAGGCAAAAACAGTTGATATTCTGGTAAGTTTTCTCTGACAAATATATGCTTAAAATATAACATTACATAGGTTTGCTTGTTTTCAACAATAATGCCTTTAATGTCCAAGTAAATGTAATTTCAAATAACGTTTCCAAGATGCAGAACCATGAGATTTCAAGCCACATATAACATGGAAAAGCAATGATTCAGTTCTGTGGTTGACAACTGATGGAGTTTATAGAATGGCCATGTGTACCACACGTTGGTTTCTGTGACTACCTGTTACACCGAGGGTCTCCAACCTCTGGAATGTAATGCCTGATGATCTGAGGTGGAACTGATGTAATAGTAATAGAAATAAACTGCACAATAAATGTAATGCACTTGAATTATCCCCAAACCATCCCCTCTCCTCATGGTCCATGGAAAAATTCTCTTCCATGAAACCAGTCCCTGGTGCAAATAAGGTTGACCTCTTGTGGCTGAGCTCAGCCACATCCCAGGTGAAGCCCTGTTAAGTTGTGTGATGCTCTTTTCTAAGCACAGTTTCACAGTCCACATTAAAATCCTCCCTAGGCCAACCCTATACCTTGTAAATATGTCTCCTCAACTGAGATCAATAATCCATTAGTCCGTGGAAGCTCCAGCTGCTTTATATTAATATCTGGGTGATGCATTGTCATTTTAGGACTGGATGCCTTCCGATTCCTGAAATAATGTGAAGTTGCTTAGTCGTGTCCGACTCTTTGTGACCCCATGGACTGTAGCTTACCAGGCTCCTCCATCCATGGAATTTTCCAGGCAAAACTACTGAAGTGGGCTGCCGTTTCCTTCTCCAGGTGATCTTCCCAAGCCAGGGATCAAACCCGGGTCTCCTGCATTGCAGACAAACACTTTACTGTCTGAGCCACCAGTCAATTTAATAGGATCCCCATGCCAATTTCCCAGGTGGCGCTAATGGTAAAGAATTCACCTGCCTATGCAGGAGACACAAGAGACATAAGTTTGATCCCTGGGTCAGGAAGATCCCCTGAAGTGTGTGTGTGTGTGTGTGTGTGTGTGTGTTCAGTCACTCAGATGTGTCCAACTCTTTGCGACCCCATGGACTATAGCCCACCAGGCTCTTCTGTCCATGGGATTCTCTAGGCAAGAATACTTGAGTGAGTTGCCATTTCCTCCTCCAAGAATCTTCTCAATCCAGGATAGAACCGTGTCTCCAGGGTTTCATGTATTGGCAGGGGGTTCATTACCACTAAGCCACCTGGGAAGTAGGAAATGACAACCCACTCCATTATCCTTGCTTGTAAAAGTCCATGGACAGAGGAGCCTGATGGGCTACAGTCCATGGAGTCAGAAAGAGTCAGATAGGACTTAGCAACTGACACCTATGCCAATTAGGTGGAGCTGTGGCTTAGGCAGACCAGAGTTAGGGGACCTCAGTAAAATCTTTTAACAGCTAAAAATGCAAAGCAACTTTTCCACTCTTTCCTCCCCTCTCCCCAAAGAAGCTCTTTTGTAGACATTAAAACAATCTCTCTCTCTGTGAGGGAAGGGGTATTGGGTCAGCAATCAGTAGTGATTTTTATCAATTGAATGATGAGCTTTGTATAAGGTATTTATTCCTTTCTTCCTTCAAATTAAGTTTTAATTTTTATACAACTTTTAAAGGTTATTTTCCATGTACACTTGAAAGGTTGTTGCTGAACCACAAAAGACACCAGGATTCTTAGCTTCCAGAGGAGAAGAATTCAATCCGGGGCTAGAGACAAGGCTTGATCGCTCAGAGCTTTTGTGTAATAAAGTTTTATTAAAGTATAAAAGAGGTAGAGAAAGCTTCTGACATAGCCATTAGAAAGGGGCAGAAAGAATACCAGCCTGCTAATCTTTAGCTGGATGTTATATAGTTACTGCTGCTGCTGCTAAGTCACTTCAGTTGTGTCCGACTCTTCGAGACCCCATGGACTGCAGCATATCAGGCTCCTCCGTCCATGGGGTTTTCCAGGCAAGAACACTGGAGTGGGGTGCCATCGCCTTCTCTGTATATAGTTAGTGCTGCTGCTAAGTCTGCTAAGTCGCTTCAGTCGTGTCCCACTCTGTGCGACCCCATAGATGGCAGCCCATCAGGCTCCACCGTCCCTGGGATTCTCCAGGCAAGACCACTGGAGTGGGTTGCCATTTTCCTTCTCCAATGCATGAAAGTGAAAAGTGAAAGTGAAGTCTCTCAGTCGTGTCTTGACTCTTAGCCACCCCATGGACTGCAGCCTACCAGGCTCCTCCGTCCATGGGATTTTCCAGGCAAGAGTACTGGAGTGGGGTGCCATTGCCTTCTCTGGTATATAGTTACTAGCAGTCTGTTAATGAAATAAAGGAACGTCTCAAAACTCAGAGAATAGCACCAGGCCCCTCACCTACAAGATGTATTTTGAGATAATCTTGGAACCAGGTGAGTCATCCTGGGCCATAAAATGATTGACTTGAATCTTGAAGAGAAGGCAGATTACCATACAAATACATCATGAGAAATGCTGGGCTGGAAGAAGCACAAGCTGGAATCAAGATTGCCGGGAGAAATATCAATAACCTCAGTATGCAGATGACACCACCCTTATGGCAGAAAGTGAATAGGAACTCAACAGCCTCTTGATGAGAGTGAAAGAGGACAGTGAAAAAGTTGGCTTAAAGCTCAACATTCAGAAAACGAAGACTATGGCATCTGGTCCCATCCCTTCATGGGAAGTAGATGGGGTAACAGTGGAAACAGTGGCAGACTTTATTTTTTTGGGCTCCAAAATCACTGCAGATGGTGACTGCAGCCATGAAATTAAAAGACGCTTACTCCTTGGAAGGAAAGTTATGACCAACCTAGATAGCATATTCAAAAGCAGAGACATTACTTTGCCAACAAAGGTCCGTCTAGTCAAGGCTATGGTTTTTCCAGTGATCAGGTATGGATGTGAGAGTTGGACATTGAAGAAAGCTGAGCGCTGAAGAATTGATGCTTTTGAACTGTGGTGTTGGAGAAGACTCTTGAGAGTCCCTTGGACTGCAAGGAGATCCAACCAATCCATTCTGAAGGAGATCAGCCCTGGGATTTCTTTGGAAGGAATGGTGCTAAAGCTGAAACTCCAGTACTTTGGCCACCTCATGTGAAGAGTTGACTCATTGGAAAAGACTCTGATGCTGGGAGCGATTGGGGGCAGGAGGAGAAGGGGACGACAGAGGATGAGATGGCTGGATGGCATCACTGACTCGATGGACGTGAGTCTGAGTGAACTCTGGGAGTTGGTGATGGACAGGGAGGCCTGGCGTGCTGCAGTTCATGGGGTGGCAAAGAGTCGGACATGACTGAGTGACTGAACTGAACTGAGTATTAATAAATTTGACTTTTCTTTGTTCATCTTCTCTTTTGCCTTTATTGTAAATTTAAGAAATATATGTGTGTGTGCATGCGTGCTCAGTCACCTCAGTCATGCCTGACTCTTTGTGACTCCATGGATGGTAGCCCACCAGGCTCCTCTGTCCATGGAATTCTCCAGACAGGAATACAGGAGTGGGTTGCCATGCCCTCCTCCAGGGGATCTTCCCCACCCAGGGATCAAATCTGTCTCCTGAATTGGCAGGCAGATTCTTTACTGCTGAGTCACCTGGGAAGCCCTAAGAAGTGGTATACTGTGTTATAAATATTTTTTAAATTTTCTACATGTTATGATATTTTGACATATTAAGAATCCTTTTTGGCTGAGAAAAGACCACCCCTCCAGGGACTAGACAATTCTTTCTTTCAAATATTTATTTGGCTGCTTTGGGTCTTAATCGCAGCACGTGGGATCTTCCTGGCATCATGCCGGATCTTTTGTCGCAGCTCACACTCTCTAGTTGTGGCACATGGGGTCCAGAGCACACGGGCTGAGTAGTTGCAGTGTGTGGGCTTAGCTACCCTGTGGTATGTGGGGTCTTAGTTTCCCAACCAGGGATGGAACCCATATCCCCTGCATTGCTAGGCAGATTCTTAGCCACTGGACCACCAGGGAAGTCCCCAGTTCTTAGAGATATTAGTAATAAGGGCTCAGCCAGGACTATGTCTCTGATACACAAAATACCCGACCTGTAGCAGGCTTCCTCTCGTTGGGGCCCTACCCCCCAGGAGGAACTCTTCCTCTTGATTAATGACCCCAGGGCCAGCAGCCAGCAAGCAGGGGACCACTCCTGTAGCACAAATCCCACCACCTTTTCCAGTGAGCTAACCCTGAATTCTTCACTCTGCCGTCCTTGGCTTTCCCCAGGAATGCCCCTAAAGGTCATGGCCTAACTTTCCCCTCACTGTTGTCTTCAGCCTCCTCTTCCTGGTGCCTTTGCACGTGGCCGTGTGTGCATTTGTGTCTCCCATCTCTAGGACTTGTGAGTATAATAACCCTTGTTTTTCCTAAATCTCTCCTATGCCTCCTGTTGTGGCTGTACCTGAGCCTGACACCATATATCTATGGTGCTTCTTTATAAAGCCTAAAGAAGCCAGTTAGAATGGCTGTCACCAAAAAGAACACAAATAACAAATGTTGGCAAGCATGTGGAGAAAAAGCAACCATCAGCACTGTCAGCAGGAATGTAAACTCGGGCAACCACTGTGGAAAAGAGTATGGAGGGTCCTTAGAAAACTAAAAATAGAGTTGCTGTATGATTCAGCAACTCCACTCCTGGGTACACATCCAGAACAAAAATAAAACAGAAACAAAAACACTCATTCGGAAAGATACATGCAATCCAATGTTTACAGCAGCATAATTTACAATAGCTAAGATATGGAAGTAACCGAAGTGTCCATCTACAGATGACTGGATAAAGAAGATGCGGTACGTATATACACAATGGAGTACTACTCAGACATAAAAACACACAAAATTTTGCCATTCCCAGCAACATGGATAGACTTGGAAAGCATACTGTATGACATCATGTATATGTAGAATCTAAAAAATACAACAAACTAGCAAATATAACAAAAAAGGACCAGACTCACAGATACACAGAACAAACTAGTGGTTACTGGTGGTGGAGGGAGGAGCAATATAAAGGTGGGGAGGTGCGAGGCCCAAACTGTTGGGTGTGAGGTAGGATAAAGGGTGTATGCACAGCGTGGGGAACATAGCCAATATTCTCTAATAACTGTAAGTGGAAGGTAACCTTTAAAAATTGTGGGACTATCGCTGGTGATCCAGTGGTTAAGAATCCACCTGCTAATGCAAGGGACAAGGGTTCGATCCCTGGTCTGGGAAGATCCCACGTGGCGCAGGGCAACAAAGTCCATGTGCTGCAACTACGGAAGCCCGTGTGCCCTAGAACTCACGGTCCTCAACAAGGGAGGCCGCCACAATGAGAAGCCATTCGCTGCAATGAGACAGTAGCCCCAAGGCAGCAATGAAGACCCAGCATAACCATAACTAAGGAAATCAATAAAATTTTTTAAAAGATGACATTTAAAAATTGTATAAAAAGTTTAAAAAACTTAACCATCCGAAACAACAAACAAAAATATATATATCTGCCAGAAAGCTTATGAGGCAGAAAAAAAAAGTATTTTTAATTAGCAAAATGCAGATCTTAAGTAGTGCACTAGTGGGAATTATGCATATGAACAAATTATACTTTTTATATTGTTTGCTTGTGTAATTTTCTTCTGAAATCACAGGCGTCATCAGAATTTTTTCTCCTGAAAAAAAAAAATAGAGATAAAATGCAAAACTTTAAAGAGAACAAGATGTAGCCCAAGGAAAGGAGTTAATAAAATATCAGATGACTTGATAATAGGAAATCCATACCCCAAACTCCGCTGTTCTTTAAGTAAACATGTTTTCTTTGTCTCACAGATCTTTCCTCTTTCAATGATACTGATGCGTCTACATGTTGTCAACCAGTAGGCATTTGTAGAAATTGTTAAGGTAATGGAGGAAGGCAGTGAATAGTTTTGCCTCTGGTCCTATGGGCACCAGGGATGCATATCTCTCTTCCCTGAGTAACAGAGTACCCTGCATCTGAATCTTCCACGAGTCTCAAGGGAGAAGAGTGAGCAGACGCACATAGCATCCTGCCCTCACCATCACTGGCATCTCCCCCACTGCCCTTCTTATCCTTCAAGGCCTTCCAACGTAGAACTAACTCAAGTCCAAGGGTGAGCTGTACAGACTGCCTCCCTTGCAACTTGGGGAAGCCACACTGTCCCTCTACCCCGACATCCTCCAGACTGTGTGCTCCAGCTTCCAGATCTGAGACCTGCCCATTGCTGATGGCCCCAAGACTTCAGGACTGTCCCCAGTCCTCCCTGAACCTCTCAATTTGTTCACCTGTATATTCTGGATCTTGCGGTTGGCAATATTCAGACACCAGATGGAAATATCCACAGTAGTTATTTCTAGTAAGGCAATGCTTATAGAGAAACAACTGGTCAAGTGAGTATTTCAACTGTGCAAGAGTTAATTTGAGATGGGTCTTCCCTGGTGGTCCAGTGGTAAAGAATCTGCCTTCTAACAGTGTAAGCCCCAGTCCAAGGCAGGGGAAAAGGATGTCCCAGCTGAACCAGGCAAGCAAGAAGGTTGGATCTCTGGTTGGGGAACTAAGAGCCCACATGCCACAGGGCAACTAAGCCCACCTACTGCAACTACTGAGCCCATGTGCCCTGGAGTCTGTGCACCACAACTAGAGAGTCCATGTGCCACAATGAAAGGTCCCACATGACACATGTAAGACCCAACACAGCCAAATAAATAGTTAAAAAAAAAAAAAAAACAGTTAATTTAGTGAGTCCCCATGACTGGGCCATGGGGGGCCCGGAGTAAACATCGCTCCTTGGCGTGAGTGTTCTGAGTGAGATTAGCATTGGGATCAGTGACTCTGTAGCTCATCCTCCCCTGTGTGGGTGGGCATCAGCCATGATGAGGGCCTATATAGAGCAAAGCGCCCCTTCCTGCCCGCCTGGTTCAGCTAGGACATCCTTTCCCCTGCCTTGGTCTGGGGCTTACACTGTTGGTTCTTCTGGTTCTCAGGCCTTCAGACTAGGACTTGAATCTCTCCAACTTCCCATGGTGTCCAGTCTGCAGACCTAAACCTAAGTGTAGCCCTAACCCTGCAAATCATGGGGCTCCTCAACCTTTCACGATCATGTGAGCCACTTTCCCATAATAAAGCTCCATAAAAAGTGAAAGTCAGGGACTTCCCTGGTGGTCCAGTGGTTAAGAATCTGCCTTGCAATGCAGGGGACGCGGGTTCAGTACCTGGTTGGGGAACCAAGATCCCACATACCGCAGAGCAATTAAGCCTGAGCACGGCAACTACTGAGCCTGAGCACCCTGGAGCCTGTATGCCACCAACTAGAGCGTCCGTGCAACATAATGAAAGGTTCCGCTTGATGCAGTGACAGTCTCGCCTGCCACAATAAAGACCTGATGTAATCAAATACATATATAAATCATTTAAAAAGTGAAAGTCAAAGTACCTCAGTCATGTCCCACTCTTTGCGATCCCATTGACCATAGAGTCCATGGAATTCTCTAGGCCAGAATACTGGATTTCATAGCTGTTCCCTTCCCTAGGGGATCTTCCCAACCCAAGGATTGAACCCAGGTCTCCCACATTGCAGGCAGGTTCTTTACCAGCTGAGCCACCAGGGAAACCCAATAAATCTCCATATGTCAATATATTTCCTGTTGGGACTGCGCCTCTGAAGAACCCTGACTAATACAAAGAGGAATCTTGTACTTCCTTCATGTGCTCCAGAAGGGAATAAATATGTAAAAATTCACAATGCTTTCCATGTGCAAAAATGAATACATATACATACACAGATGTCTGGTGTTTTGCAAGTTCTCAGGCTATGATTAATTCTTTTGTTCATAAATATTTATTGGGTATGCCAATTAGCTTTTCCTGCATGACAAACTGTGAACAACCAAAGTGACTTTAAACAGAAGTATCTGTTTACACATGATTCTCCAGGTTGGAGATCTGGTCTGGCCTCTGCTGAGATGGGCTTCCCTGTCACCAGGGTCCTGTGGCCTCACTCTGTGCCTGGCAGGAGACATGATGGAGATCACAGGTCATGTGGTTTCTCATTCATAGGCTCAGTGAGGCTTGTTTGAAGGGGGGTGGGGGGTGCAGAGCAAGCGAGGGGTTTCCAGAGCAAGAGAGGGCAAGCTTTTAAAAAATATTTATTTCTTTATTTGGCTATGTTGGGTCTTAGTTGCAAGACCTGAGTTGTGGCTCACAGGCATAGTTGCTCCACAGCATGTGGAATCTTAGTTCCCTGACCAGGGATGAAACTCATGTCAACTGCACTGCAGGGTGGATTCTTTACCACTGGGCCACCAAGAAAGTCCCTGAAGGAAAGCTTTAAAAAGTAAATGGTCTTTAGTTCTCTGTTTAAGCATTATTTACGATCAGTCAGACAAATCCCCAATGACAAATCTAGATGCAAAAATATGAGCAAACAGAACCACTTTCCATGGGACCAGTGAAAAAGTCATTTGCAAGGGAGTGTGACTAAGTGGAGGGAAAACTTGTGGTCACCTATCTTGATGGGCAATTACTCTGTACTCGGCACTGGGTGACTTGATGACAAATGACCCCTTCCACATAAAGTGAAAAATAATCAACAAAGAGAAATGGTCAAAGTAATTCCAGCTCCCATAGCATAGAGAGACAGCTTAAACAGACACACAACACACCAATTTTTACAGAGTATAAGAAGTGCTACAATGGCCATTTATGGTACCAGGGAGAACAGCCAGCTAGAACCTTAGATCATGGTTCTCAGGGCCCAGTAAGGAAGGGAAGCTGGTGTCACCTGCCCAGGGCACTTTTGGATGCTTGGAGTAAATAGCTGGATTGTAACCAAGCAGAAACCTATGGGTCTTCCCTGCACAGACTCCCCCCTCCCACCCCCCACCCACCAACTGCTGTCTCTGCCTGCCTCCTCCTGTCTGTAAAAAAACTAACCAAAGGATAAATTTAATCAGAGAAATGAGAAAACGCAGAAGCAAAGGAAAAGAGTCAAACAAGACAAAATAATAATAGTTTAGCCATTAAACAAAGTCAAGGATCTTCAGTTCCTCCTCAAGAAATAGATAATATTCTGAGCCATCTCCTGTGAGCTGTCTTAGAGACACTGAAATTCCCACCAGATGGCAGAAATTAACTAAATGATGACCAGACTGTAGCCATGACATGAGCTGACACAATTCTGAGGACTGGCCTCAAGGGAATGGGAACAAATGGACCCTCAAACTGAAAATTAACTGTGCTTAAAACAATCATGATGATACTGGATCAGACCACCACGTGATCAATTTCAAGATGGCTGTCAGAGCTACTGTGATCTTTCTGCATGTAGCCCCCTGCCTCCACCTGCATGCCCCTGAAACTCCCCTTTAAAAGCTCTTGGCCCCGATGGGCAGTTGGGAGTTGGTTTTGGTTGCAAGTCCACCTTCTCCCCAGGTTGTCAGCCTCCTGAATAAAGCAATCTTTCCTTTCCTACCAACACTTGCCTCTTGAGTGTTAGCTTTCAAACAGCAAGTAGGTGGACCTGAGTTTGGTAACAGGGTTTATGAAACCAAGTTCTACCTGGAGTCTTTGAAGGAGTTTGTTCTCTCTGAGGATTGACCTAGATGGAGGGCACTGGCCTTTTAGGGGGAAGCTTGACTGCTTTGAAATGAGCTTCAGCTATAATGAATAAGCATCTTCTTTCTCCCTGTGGCAAAGCAGATAGGACAAAAGAAATGTGGGATCCTCAGAGCTATTAATTACTTTGCAAGTGGAGCAAATGGAGCATGCTCAGTCGTGTCTGACTCCTTGCCACCCCATGGACTGTGTAGTCTACCAGACTCCTCTGTCCATGGGATTTCCCATGCAAGAATACTGGAGTGGGTAGGCACTTCCTCCTTCAGGGGAATCTTCCCAACCCAGGGATCAAACCAGTATCTTCTGCTTTGGAAGGTGGATTCTTTACCACTGCACCACCTGGAAAGCCCCATTGGCCATTACATATAACTAAATGGGATATGTTTCCAGTCCCTTAAGCCTGGTAGTCTGAAGCATCCCAACACTTAATCCCATGTGTGAACTTCACACTTAAATGGTGATGTCCACATAGTGCCAGCATCCCAGGCTTCCTCCTGCTTCCTTCCACCCACAAAGCACAGTCATTGGCATAGGGTCAGAAAATGTACCTCTTATTCTCAGCCAAAGGGATTCCAAAAGGCACCTTAAATCAAATGATACATTAAAATACCAAGAAAGCAAAGACCCTAAAAGAATTTCATTATTAGGATGGTGAAATAACTTATTCCCTACCCTTGGAGATTTCTGAGTGTGAAAGGAGAGTGCTATAAATAATTATCTGGGACGAAGGCATAAATAGGTCTGTAACACATGTAGTTGACAGATGACCCTTTCAGTTACCTAGTTACCGATATTTTATGAGCAAGAATGATTTTGTGGTCATTTAAATGGTGTTACATTACTCTAGAAATTATCTCAAATTTAAAAAATAATTTACCTGAATTTTGGGAGCAACTATTAACAGTACGGAAAACAAATCAAATTTTGCATTACTAGTTAAAATAAAAAGAACTAGGAATCGTATAGGAGCATGGGCTAATTTGAAGAAAACACATTTTTTCCTCCATGAAGTAACGTTTCTCATCATTTAAGTAAGCAGAGTTGGGACTTCCCTGGTGATCCAGTGGCCAAGACTGTATTCCCAATGCAGGGAGCTTGGGTTCAATCCCTGGTCAAGGAACTAGATCCTACATGCTACAACTAAGAATTCACATGCAGCACCAAGCCATAACCAAGATCGAAGATCCCACATGCTGCAGCTAAGACTTGATGCAACTAAATAAATAAAAGTCAATTTTAAAAAAAGAAAGCTGAGTTGATGGGAAAGTCATATGGAAACAATACTAAAAGTTCTTTTGTTTTGTCATGCGTCCTTCTTCATGCTTTAGTTTCTTCCTTTCTTCTGCAGTTTGAGCAAAGCTTTCTTGATAACTGGGCTGAATAGCACTTGGCTATTTCCCCAAATTGCTCCTTTTGAGATTGAGGAATATGGCTTTGCAGTCACCATGTTGACAGCGCATGAAAATGATTAGATGATGAACAGAGGGACAAACCCACTGGGTGTCAGGCATCTCACTGTCTGCATTGTCTTGGCAGCTGGAAGCTGTTGATTAGAACTGCAGTCTGTGAGTTGCTTGCATTTTAAAAAGGGTGAGAAAAAGATCTCTGAAGTGACTAAGGTTGTCTCATTCCTGGGCCATGAGTTGCTTGTGTGTCTGGCTGGAGAACATGGGAAAAAGGCCATACGATGGGTGAAAAAAAGCCTGTGAAGCTGTTTCAAGAGCTGTTGATACTCGTTAAAATGTGGCATCTGGGGACTTCCACAAAATAATGATATTCCTGGGATTCTGAACAGGACTTGATTATGATTCAGAGTGACAGGGGATCCTCCCTACAAGCCCACAGTTGAGGAAATATTTGCAGAAGGAGGTGAGGAGGGTCACTTAGAATGATGCCCCGGTGACCTCTGATGGTGAGTGAATGGGTGCCTATTTCAGCTGGTACTTTGTTAAAAAAAAATCCCCCAGCAATTTCTAGCCCTATAATGAGGCCAAGAAAATAGCATGAATATAACAGTGAATACCCAAATGCACCATTTATTTTTAGGAAGAGAAGTGTGACATTTGAATACTAAGACCTTGACCCTGGACTCCAAAAGGAAAAAAAAAAAAAGGAAAAAATTTCAAACAGCTATTGTTAATCTGAAATAGAAAAAAATTGCAGATATAAACCGTATCAAACTCAAACTTGGGATAATTAAATAGTTTATAACATCATGTTTAGTAAAAGCTCTATCTCTTTAGCTCTATAAGGGGATTCCATTCTCAAGGCAGAAGACTCATTATGGCAAAAATTCGGGGAATTATTATTTTCCATTATTTAGGATTTTTCATGAGCTAGATTACCAACCGCTTTCAGGAGACTTTACCTTTTGGTTCCAGGAATTCAGTTTATTCAAATTTAAAAACTCAGCTTAAGCTAAGTGACTAGTTTCAGACAATCCCCGCCTCAAAACAAATTACTTTATCTCACTTTGTAAGTTATTCCTATGTATAAAATGGGGCTTCCATGATGGCTCAGTGAGCAAAGAATCCACTTGCAATGCAGGAGACACAGGAGATGTGAGTTGGATCCCGGGGTCAGGAAGATCCCCTGATGGAGGAAATGACAACCAACTCCATTATTCTTACCTGGAAAATTCTAGTGGGCTACAGTCCATGGGGTTGCAAACAGTCCAACATGACTGAGCACATGACATATACATAAAATGTGGTATATTTAAAAATGCAAAAACTTATACCCTGGAAAACATTTAAGACATCCTGCAAAGTTAACATTTGTATGATATCAAAATGTGTTTTAAGATATTTTATTAAACATGCTGTATCTGTCATCTTCCATTTCCCTTCACATTACTAAAATGCAGTGTAGAGAAATAGAAAGTTAAAAAATCTATGTTTGATGGGAAAATGACCAAAGTTCATGAACTAAAGAATGGATAAACAAAATGTAGTCTATTCCCACTAGGAATAGTATTCTAGAAGCCATGATCTCCATCATCTCACATAGCTTAATCCCCTGATTGTCTTCTTTTGCTCTGGTCTAGATCAGAATCTGGCAACTTCTCCATCATTCCTGCAATCCTCCACCTAAGGTTTCACTCGTCATTCCCAAGTTGAGCAGACTTGAGAAGAACCATGAGAGCATCCTGTCAGCCTTCAGATCCAACTTCAGCACACAGACGACTCTCTTCAAAGAGATGCCCTCTCTTCAGCCCACTGTTTAGAACTCTTCAACTTTAATCCTTTCATATCTAATCAAGTTTACTTTATGTATGGTGGGTAGCACCTCACTTTGGAAAGCAGGTGTATTTTTTTTCGTATTGTTTTCTTGATCCAGAAAGAATTCCCACATAGCAATGTTAAAAGAATAAAGAATAATATAACCAACACAGGCCAGAATTTGGTTAAAATATTAAGAATACTGTTGAAGCCTCCTGGGTGTCCTTCTCCAATTTTATTTTTTCCTTCCCTTGATGGAACTGCTATCCCTAAATCTGGTTTTAACTATCCTCTGGGGTTCCTTTAATGAGGAGTGCGAGATTCTTCTTGACTTGAGCATATCACCCTTCATATTGGGTGAGATGATTCATAAAGGGGAGATTTCACATTTAGACTCAGGGTTATCAGATCTAATGGATGCTAATATTTCATAAAGGGACAATCTATTTCATTACCTTTTTATTACTTGGCCTAATATATCATTTACCACCAGGAACACTGACAAATTAAGAGACTTTTAAAAAACGGTCTATATCATATCTGTTGTGAATTCAGTCCAACCCAGAGAGAAATCCAGAATCTACTTCTGTATTGCTTTCTTACAAATAATCCAGTGTTCATAATTAATATTCACTTAACATGTGACAAGGTGCTTGTTTCTTTCAAATGAAAGTGAAGTGAACTTTGAAGTGTTTAGTCACTCAGTTGTGTCCAACTCTTTGCAACCCTATGGACTGTAGCCCTCCAGGCTCCTCTGTCCATGGAATTCTTCAGGCAAGAATACTGGAGTGGGTGGCCATTCCCTTCTCCAGGGGAATCTTCCTGACTCAGGGATTGAACCCAGGTCTCCCACATTGCAGGCAGATTCTTTAACATCTGAGCCACTAGTGAAAATGAAAAAGTTCGTTTTAATATAAAGTAAGGGACTCCCCTCCTGGAGGAGGGCATGGCAATCCATTCCAGTACTCTCGCCTGGAGAACTCCCATGGACAGAGGAGCCTCTCGGGCTACAGTCCATGGGGTTGTAAAGAGTCAGACATGACTGAGAGACTAAGCACAGCACAGCACAGCACAAGGGACTTCCCTGGTGGCGCAGGGGATATGAATCCTCCTGCCAATGCAGGAAACACGAGTTCGATTCCTGATCTGGGAAGATCCCACATGCCATGGAGCAACTAAGCCCATGCACCACAACTATTGAGCCCGAGCTCTAGAGCTTGGGAGCACTTGTGAAGCCCAAGGCCCTAGAGCCTGTGTTCCACAGCTAGAGAAGCTGCTGCAATGAGAAGACTGTGCACTGCAACTAAAGAGTAGTCCCCTCTGGAAAAAGACCACATGCAGCAAGAAGACCCAGAGCGGCCAAAAAATAAACAAATTTTTTAAAATTTAGGAATAAATATAAAGTAAGGTTTTTTTCCCCTCTAATTATAGGTTTCAGTCATTTCTGTGCCCTGTTTTCCAGTCCTAAAATATTGCTGGCAGCTCACTTGATCTGGGAAATGAATTGAAATACTCTATTGAGGGCACAGGAGAGAGTTGAAATAACTGATAAGTGTGAAAAAGTCACAGAAAGCTGCAGAGAGAATTCATATTGCTCAATTTAGCAAAAAAATTAACTTGTGTTCTATGGTGGTTGGTGGCAATGGAATTTACAAAATGGTAACATTTGGGTAAATTCTATATATCTATTTTGTATATACAAACAAGTAAATTGAAAACTCTAGGAAATGTATAAGTTGGTAAGTGTTTCTGTGGGTGTCTTGAGTATCAGTGGGATGTATCAGCATTTACCCTTCGTTTCTAACTTACCCAGCAGCCAGCATGAGGAGACGAGCAGTGAAGTCAGGATCGTATGGCATTGTGGATGACAGGGTCTCATGTGCCATTCTTTTTTAAAACAATAATTTTATTTAGTTAGTTCTTTCTGGCTGTGCTGGGTCTTCCTTGCTGCTGCTGGGTCTTCCTTGCTGCGCAGGCTTTTCTCTAGTTGTGGCAAGCAGGAACTACTCTCTAGTTTCATTCTCATTGCAGTGGCTTCTCTTGTTGCAGAGCACAGGCTCTAGGGTGCATGGGCTCAGTAGCTGCAACTCCCAGGCTCTAGAGCATAGACTCAGTAGTTGTGGCTCACCAGCTTAAGTTTCTCTGTGGCATGTGGGATCTTTCTGTACCAGGATCGAACCCATATCTCCTGCACTGGCAGGCGGATTCTTTACCACTGAGACACCAGGGAAGCTGGGGAACACTTAACATCCTTGAAGGGAAGTGGAAACATCTCCCTTGTATCTGACTGTCAAAGGCCAACATTTATTTAAGCCTCAGAGAATGCAAGAAAGATTTCATTAGAAAATATTTGACCCTAGAACACACATTCTACTTTAGAAAACAGAACATTGACTGTTAACATTTTGTTTAGAGAAGCACTGTTTGCAGAAATTGAGGACTATAGAATTTTGGAGGAAAATGTTTTCAGTCTGCAATAACTACATCTGACACTTTCATGCTTAGAAGCTATTGTAAACTCTGGCCAATTTTTTCTTCAGACCTGGGAAAAATATGTAATTGTAAAAGACATGAAAGGGATGTGTCAACAGTCTGTTTCTGAACCATATGTGTAAGTTACTACAGTCAGTATTTTATTCATTTTGAAGAAGCATCAGAATTGGGCTTCCCAGGTGGCACAATGGTAAAGAATCCTCCTGCCAATGCAGGAGATGCAAGAGACTTGGGTTCAATCCCTGTGTCGGGAAGATCCCCTGGAGAAGGGAATGGCAACCCGCTCCAGTATTCTTGCCTGGAGAATTCCATGGACAGACCATGGGGTCACAGAGTTGGACACCACTGAGGGAGTCTGACACCCATCAGAATGGGAGGCAGACTCCCTCTATAATTAAAATGGATTTCAGTAAATACAGTCATTCTTGAAGTGAGAGGTATGACAGTGTTCCATGGAATACCTGTGAGGCTGGGATCAGCACTCTCTGCCACGGTTGTGGGTCATTGTCGGCTGGGTCTGTGCACGGTGCTGCGGGCATCTCTGGGCATCATCTCTGTGCTGCTCCGTCTCCACCTGGTCCTCAGAGCTCTGAGTTCTCAGACCTGCAGCACTGGGGTGTGGAGGTGCCACTCTATGTGATGACTGGTCATCTCCCTCTCTGCTATTCACTTCCTGTGCGGACAAAGAAGTGTGCTGTTTTTGCAGTCATCCTTTCTGACTGGTGCAGAAGGAAGCTGTGGGCTTCACCTCGTGATGGAGAAGAAAGTTCTTGCTCAAGAGATGAGGTCGTTGGGGGCTCCAGGCTTCTATGTGTGGACTTGCCTGTTGTTGGTGTGTGGGTATAAACTCAAGAGTATATGTGTGTGAACAAACATGGAAGAGGCAGTTTCATCCCATTTCCAGGCACTGGACTCCCATCACCATCACACTAGTGAAAAATCAGCACTTTTCTTTTTTTTAATTTTTATTTTATATTGGAGCTATAGTTGATTTTGTGGTCAGGTGGATGGCAAAGTGGTTTAGTTCTACATGAGAGAGAGAGAGAGAGAAAGAGAATAGTCACTCAGTTGTTTCTGACTCTTTGCTACCCCATGGACTGTAACCAGCCAGGCTCCTCTGTCCACAGAATTCTCTAGCAAGAACACTGGAGTGGGTCGCCATTTTCTCCAGGGGATCTTCCTGACCCAGGGATTGAACCCTGGTCGTCTGCACTGCAGGCAGATTCTTAACCGCTGAGCCACCAGTGAGTCCTTCAGTTATATATATATCAATACATATATCCATTCTTTATCAGATTCTTTTCCCTTATAGGTTATTACAGAATACTGAGTAGATTTCCTTGTGCTTTACAGTAGATCCCTGCTGACTATCTATTTTGCATATAGTACTGTTTATATAAGTGGGTCTCATAAGGAATCAGTCCCATCAAAGGCTGATGGAGGCCTAGGTGATTCCATTTTGACCTAACACACCAAATTTTTTAAATAGTAAAATGATGCAATGAGATTATAAAAACTGAGATGTATTTCAACTGCTTATATTCTCTGAATTCATACTTTTAATACATGACAGTATTTTTAATAGATTCTTGGGCTAGCTACATACAATTACATCACTTAACAGATACTGATTCATAGCATGTTGTGAATTTCATTGTCTGGTACTGTGAAAATTGTAAAATATCATTGAATTTATTGTATCATGACTTGCTGCTATCAAAAACCAAAGAATAAGGAGCCAAGCTGAAAGCTCCTATCTAGCAGTCTTAAATATCATCTAAAAAGTGAAAAATGTAGCCAAACATCCAGATGGCTGTTCCCAATTTACCATCCCAGCGTGAGGATATTTACAAATATCCAGGAGTTTGCACATTGCAAACACCACTAGCTCTAGTTTTCTCTGCATTCTGTGGATTGCTCATCACTTTGCCCAAGTCTTCCAGAGCACTGCAATTAATCTCTTTGTGTGAGAGTCCATCAGCACGGTCATCTGGTTTTTCTCCTGACTCTTTTTTGGAAACAAGATAGCAATCACTGTTAAATTAAGATAAATCTGAGTTTCTAAGTAAGTTTTCAAGGGCAGCTTTGGAGAAAATAAAAGTAAGGCTATAGCTGTAGAGAAAGGATAAAGTGGATGGAGTGAAATGATGCTGTGACTTGAGAAAATGCAAACCACAGATGTAAAGGGAAACAAGACGGCAGGTTTATCATTTCCAAGAGGAAGCTAACCATATTTAAATTTGCAACTTGCCCATTTTGTTTTCTCTCTTTCTTTCTCTTTCCTTCTTCTCTTTCTCATAAACCAAACACTGCAAAAAAACAAGAGGAAGATGGGAGGGAGAAAGGGAAGGAAGGATAGAAATCTTTCCTCTAATGAGTCTTTTCAATTTTCCTAATAAATTATGAACTTACTTAGTGTAAAAGGTGTAAAAACATATCAACAATCCATCATTTTGCAGATGTATCACTTTCCATGAGGTGAGTTATGGTTACTGTGCTTAAAATAATTGTTAAAAGTGCAAGAGAGTTTAGAGATATTCAGTAATCATTTAAACTGTTGGGATAAAAGGATCCATTTATTCATCAGCCAAGTCCATTTCTGTTAGGTTGATTCAATCCAGTAAAATGTAAATGTTACTCATGTGTCACTGGACGATTAATCAACATGTAGGCTTAGCCTACTTAGATCTAGGGATTAATAATCATTATCTGGCACAAAAAAATCCATATTATCAGTAACCTTTTGCCTTGGTCTTACTAGACTACAGGTACTATGCTGTGTGTGTCCTTTAGTTGAGATAAATTTTATTTTTTGCCAGAATGAAAGGTACAGGGAAACATATCTAGTGAGCCAGAGAGGGGAAAAAAACGTATGTCTTTATGTTTAACCCTGCTCTTTGCTTTTTTCTCTTAGAAACCTTGGCTTGCATTCAAACTCTGATCAACTTAAAAAAAAAGAAAAGAAAATTAAACAAAAAACCTGTGGTATGAAATACTTATGACTTTGTTCTTTTTTTCTGATTAAAAGGCACTAAAAGGTGAGGATAGGACATCACGGATTAGGCAAGATTGACAATTAGCTTAAGGGGCTAAAAATGACTTTGAGTAGAATTAATTCACATGAAAAATTTAAAATGTAGACTGCTTTAGAATGCTGTTTACCCCAAGTTCATTCATACAGACAAAACATGTAAAAAATCAGGGGATCAGTTTTTGATTCAACTAGGAGGTTGTCCTCCTGAGTTATTTTCACTCCCTTCCAAGTTGCTGCTACAATATCTGTGAATTGGTTTTATTTTTGAGAAGTAAATCAACAAGGATTAAGAAAGACAGAGGAGACCACAGGAACAAAAAAAGTTGGAAGCTAAACTAAATTATAGTCCAATGTGCTGTGCTGTGCTTAGTCTCTCAGTGGTGTCTGACTCTTTGTGACACCATGAACTGCAGCCCACCAGGATCCTCTGTCCATGGGGATTCTCCAGGCAAGAATACTGGAGTGGGTTGCCATGCCCTCCTCCAGGGGATCTTCTCAACTCAGGGATCGAACACAGGTCTCCTGCATTGCAGGCAGATTCTTTACCATCTGAGCCACCAGGGAAGCCCCTATAGTCCAATAGGGAAAAGCTAAGCAACAACCCAGTTTATTCCAAAGAACTACTCAGAGGTTCAAGAATCCTGACACCAGAAGCCTCTAAACAGCTAGACAGGCAATATTAACATAACAGCATTTGCTTAAGAAGTTTGATCTCTTCTCTAGCTGGCAGAACCCATGGTATATTTCCTGTGATGATTATAATGGGCTCAGGTACACTTGAAGATGAGCTATTATACTCCATTCCTGCAGAGCATCCTGGACCCAGAGGAGATGCACAGCCCTCCCTACCATCTGGGCTCCAGAATGATGATGGCCAGACCCCACCTTCCACACCATGCTCACAAGATCCACCTCTGAGGAGCTGCAGGAGCCAATGGGGAAAAACACAAAGGTACCAGGATCAAATGTAACTTAGGTGTTAGGATAAAATTTACCAGTGAAAGCCTCATGCTCAGGTTAAAAAAATACCCACTGTATTTTAAACAATCTAAATAAAAGAAAATAGGAACTGATTTTAAAGGTGGCTCTGGATTTGGCAAAAGGAATGCCCTTATGTTGATGATGGATGTGAAGAGTTAGAATAAAATTATTTCATAGAAAAAATAAAGAGTTTCCATCTTTTCAGCCATCATGGAAATAAAAATTGTGACCTCAATGAGATAGCATTTTAAGTCCATCAGATTGGCAAAAAGATTTAAAATTTTATAATATCAAATGTTGGTAAAATGTGAAACTACAAGGATTCTTCATACACTGCCAGTGGAAGTGTATTGATGTGGTTGTATTTGAAAATAAATTGCCGTTTATTACTAAGTTGAAGATATGCCCACCCTATGACACAGATATTCTATCACTGTATATTCTCTAGAGATGCAGGTTCAGTTGTTTCTCATGTCTCCTAGAATAAAAACCCAAAGTCTAACAAAAAGCAAACAAACAACAACAACAACAAAGGAACTGGCGTCAAAGCTTTAGTGAAACAGCCCAGCTCAGCCTGCACTGGACATTCTCCACCACATGTTCAATATCATTGTCCCTTGCTCTTAAACCAGTAATCAGGGTTCACATCCATGAGGAAATCTTCCAGCCCAAAGGTACACACCGAAACAAGCAAGAACACAGCAAGAAGCAACTTGAAGGGATTAGAGCTTTGCAGAGAAGAAAATTTATAAAAGAGATAAATATCAAGATAAATATCAAGATAAATAAATATCAAGACATAGGATGCAACCAAAATATACTGAGATGTAGAAATTACCCTAAAAACAAATTGCTTATATATGTTGAAAATGGTTGCCTCTGAGTAGAGGAATCAGTATGAGTTCAAGGATTTAAAAATATGTGTGTGTGTAGGGGGCGGGCTTTCCTGGTGGCTCAGTGGTAAAGAATCCACCTGCAAAGCAGTAAACACAGGTTCGATCCCTGGGTGTGGAAGATCTCCTAGAGGAGGGCATGGCAATCTGCTCCAGTATTCTTGCCTGGAGAATCCCATGGGTAGAGGGGTCTGGGGAGCTGTGGTCCATTGGATCTCAAAGAGTCGGCCACGACTGTAGTGACTGAGCACACACACACATATACATATTTGCCTTGTTGAATTATTTGACTCTAAGAGGTTGTAAATGCCTAACTTCAATTTTTTAAAACACAGTGATTCGTGCCATTTTTTCCTAGTGTTCTTCCAAAAGTTCAAGTTTTCATTTAAAACTGGTTAAGGTGCCTCATGACATGTTGAATCATCTGATAATTCCTTAAAAGAGGCTGACTTCTTATAGTTCAAATGATCTTATCTGTGATTTTGCCCTGTTCAGTGGGATTATGGCCAAAGCAAGTCCAGATTCATCAGAATGCAGTCAGCTCAAAGGTGAAAAAGTGAAATTATAAAACCGCTGAGCTCTACCAGCTGTCTCAATCCCATTATGGGTATGTTACCAGACAGAATCCACTTCAAAACAACTTCAAGGAGTACAATTAAGTGTTTAATATCAACATATTGAATTAATGATGCAAAACTAAAGTATTACTGCTGAAACTCAAAGACATCCTACAGATCAAAAATACTCATGCAGAACGGAAATTGCTTTTGATAGACCATTCATTCTAGTACCCAAGACTTTTTTAAAAATCACTTAGTACTAGGAATTATGAAATGTAAAGATGGTCAAGGTAGGTAGAATTAATCCCTGCCTTCCGCAAGATGCTATTGAGAAATCTTGGAAACCTATGTTCCTTATCTTGTCCCTCCTCTATTCTCAATCCTCTTCGCTAGGTGTTTGGACTGCATATCTTGGGAGTATAGATATTAACACGAAAGCAACAAGCAAACCAAAGCAAAACAAGAGGCATTGTGTGACTGTTGCTTGTGAGAAAGTGAGGAAGGTGGTTCCACTTCTAAGATTTAAGGTGGGAATGGAGCATGATAGGCAAAGAAGTGCAAGGAATGAGCAGAAGGAGAGCCAAGCTCTGCCAGGACTTTGGTAAACCCAGCATGGGATTAATTTCACCCTTCCCAGCCTCTCTGCTGGTGCCCTTGAGCCCCACATAGTCAAGCTTAGTGGACTTGGCCAAGAGAAAGGAAGCCCATAGATAGTTGGGACTGGGAATTCTGAGGATATTTCCCAATGATTGAGAGACCAGAGGATATTTTTACATATATATCTGGCTGCACTGAGTCTTAGTTGTGGTAGCATGTGGGATCTAGTTCCCTGACCAGGGATTGAACCTGGGCCGCCTGCATTGGGAGCAAGGAATTTTAACCACTGGACCACCAGGCAAGTCCTCAGAGGATGTTTTTAAAGTGTAAGTTTATGAACAGAGATGCCTTGCATTCAATTTTCAGTTGCCACTGTATCCATAATGGAAATTCTTCCTTTGGCCCCTCTGCCCCTCACCTAGCTTCACCAGAATGTACTCAACTCACTAATGCTTTGTGTAAGTAAAGATGTGAAAATAAAAGAAGGTGCTGAGCTTTAAACCTGGGGTTCATAGCTTGCAAATGAGAGGGAAGCTTGGAAATAAAAGCAAAAGTGAGATGTGACTGCAGGATCATAAGCCTCCTCATCATGTTGTGGGAAGGCTTTAGACATCCACAGAGGAAATAAAGAGAATCAGTTCCAAACCAGACTATGCAGATGCCAAGACCAGCAGATCTCAGCCAAATCCTGGGCAATTTGTATAAGAAACAGGGCGCAAAACTGCTAAAAAATAAAGTAACAACCTGGATGAATTGAGTTGATCTTACTGCCAAAACAAAACACAATGTATTCTACATTGTGAATGGACAATGAGGAAAAGATTTCCGAAGGTGGAAGCACCAAATCACATTTAAATATATATTTATTTAATTGTCATCATTGAAAAGAACAGGATACCATGAAATGAGGGTAGTCCTAAAATGAAAGTCTGTTGAAGGGGAGGCCATGTTGATTGCTTTTCTTCTCCATTCACTGTTTATTTGGTTGTGATATGTTAGAACTTGCATTATGTGCATTGATGTGCATGGTAACTTTCACCTCCAAAATAGAACAAAGCCTCTTGGTCTTCATATATGAGGTCTAAGGGTGACTGATTAAATTTGACCAGTTTATGAAACTTTTTTTTTTTTACTATTTGTTTTTATTTATTTGGCTGCACTGAGTATTAGTTGCAGCATGCAGGATCTTCGGTTTTCACTGTGGCACGTGGGATCTAATTCCCTAACTGGGGATCAAACCCAGGCCCCCTGCATTGGGAGCACAGAGTCTTAGCCACTGGACCACCAGGGAAATCCCTAGGGAACTTTAAAATGACCATGTCTTAGCCCAAATAGCCACTCATGAAAACGCATTTCCTGAAAAGTGCATTTGTCCCCCAACTATGAAAGCATGAGGCTTAGAACAGAAGATCCTGACACCCATATATATTCCATAGAAGCAGTTACCAAGTAGTTCAGCAGATTCACAGAGGTCTATGCCTCTGCTAAGATCATGGACTTTGACTTAGCCAGAAGATAAGTTTCAAAAAATGGTAGTGAGTGATCTCAGTGTTGAGGTCAAAGTCATACACACACACATACACATATACTCACACAAAAACACATGTCCACACAAATCTACATGTTCATATATACACACATCACACAAACCAACATATACTCATGTACACACACACACACACACACACCACACCTGCGCATATACACACATAGACACAGGTGCAGAGTATAGGTATGTCTCCCAGACAATGACCACAAGCAAAGTTCAACAGCCAGAGTCATAGAACTGTGCCCCTTGTCCCATCACCCAGTATTCTCTATTCCCTAGAATATGACATACCCACTTCTAAGACTGGACTCCAAGACTTTCTTTTTTATTATTATTTATTTATTTGGCTGCGATAAGTCTTAGTTGTGGCACACAGAATCTTTGATCTTCATTATAGCATGTGGGATCTTTAGCTGTGTCATGTGGGATTGAGTTCTCTGGCCAGGGATCAAACCTGGGAACCTGCACTGGGAGCATAGAGTCTTAGCCACTGGACCACCAGTCTGGCCCAGTCTGCATTTCCTGCCCCATCTCTGAGTTCTGTCTCCTACTCCATTTAAACTGGATTTTGTCAACTTTCAATAAAGGAGATCACACCTCCAGAGTTTCCCTCACTCCTGCTTACTCCTAGAGCATCTTCTTTGCATCTCCAAAGGCAGAATCGTGCCTACCAACCTTGAAAATGTGTCCAGACCTCCTATCTGTATTTGGCCTTTCCCATAGAGGACTGTGGGAGCCCTTTTCCATCCTACACTTGCAGCAACACTTATAAATTCCCATCTGAGACTGCATCCACTCAGCGATGAGGGCAGAGTTTGGCCATCCTTCTCCATGCTCCCCATAAAGTCACTGACAATATCTACACCATTAAACTGAGTTGTAACTACTTAAATTAATAAGGGAAATTTTCTTCTCTGTATTTTCCCTCTGCCTTCCTTAAGTATATTGAGAAGGTTCAGAACAATGTCATAAAGTGAAAATTCCCAAAAACATAAGATTGGCAGACCTAATATGAAGGCTTTTCTTCACTTTTTCTGCCTGAAGTGCTGTGGCCAACTTTTTTCCTTGTAGGGTGAGCCCATTCCCACAGTTTCAGCTGAAAAATCACAGATGCTCACTTTTCCATCCTCCTTTGAAGTCATAGGCAAGCAAGTGGCTAAATTCTGACCAATGAGATGCTAAGAAGCATCTTGGTGCTTTGGTGTTTCTGGAAAATTTTTTCTCTCACTAATAAAAACAGAAATGCAGACAGTGATTTTTCTTCCCTTTTTTTTCTTCCTCTTTTATGATCATTATCATGGGATAAAGTGTTTCCTGGAGCAGCAGCAGCCACTTTGAGACAATGAGGAAACAAATTTGCATATAAGACTCAAGAAATAATCTTATGCCTTGATCATATCATTGATTCACTAAGGCATTCCTTGAAATTCCCTTCTGGAGCAGTTATGAGATAATACTTATTCATACAATATGTGGCCTATTATGTCTGCCGTCTTTCACTTAGCATCGTATTTTCAAGGTTCATCCATACAATTCATGATGCTTTAAAACACTTAACTGGTGATGTAAATAGACAAGTAGACTTAAACACCCATGGGCATTAGGAGAGGGGCAGTCCTTCATAATGGTTAGGACTGTGATTCTGGTGATGGAACTGAATTGAAATTCCAACTCTTCTCCTTACCAGCTGTGAGGCATTAGAGAAGTTGTCTGAATTCTCTGTGCCTCTCTTACTCATTGGTTGAAATGAAGTGGCAATAACACTATAAGATGTTAAGATGTGAGGCAATCCGTGACTTGCAAGAGTGAGTGCTTGTGAAGAGTCAGCCTTTACTGAGCTATTATTATTACTATCCATCAAAACCTTGAGTGGATGAAATACCCAGTAAATGGGAATTTCAGGCCAGGAAAGGGTGCATTGTCCCATCCACCCCCTAAGCCTTATTCATCTCTCTAGACCATCCCCTAACACAGGGCTGGGAAACACCAGGCATGTAATACAGGTTTTCTGAGGGAATAAATTAACTGTTGAGTATATATTCCTCATAAAATCCTTTATACATTCCCTTCAGTTTGCCAGATCTTTTGGTTTTCAAGAAAAGACAGACATAAAAAAATCATATGAAATCACATAACCATTAAATATTAGTAATCAATGAAAATATTCAAATAAAACATCTTGACTGGTCAAAGGCTTCATGTTTCAACTTCTAAAGTATATGTGTTTTGTTTCTTTTTTCCCCCTCAAAAACAAATAGGTAAAAAGACAACATTCATAGTTGCAGAGAAGTAGATTCACTCTTATTGAGGCAGTATAGATTTATTAAAGGATTTTAAGATTCTCCAAGAATGACTGAAGTTGACAGAGGGAGAGATTGTAGGCAGAGCTTCTGCAGAACCATTTAACATGTTTTTCTATGGGAAGCCCAGTGACTCTGCCTTAATGAACCCCCACCCCATCACTGTCCTTGACCCTATGCTGCTTCCACTATCAACTTCTCACACAGTGCCTCTCACAGATACACCTGAGGATCAGAACTGAGTTCATATGCTCACACCGATGCATGAGGAAACTGAGAACATCATTTATTTTTGATTCTGAGTTTAGGTTATCAATTCCCACAGGAGATGTTATCCAAACATACAGTTTTAAACTGCAGTAAGCTGATAGTTGGTTATGAAAGGGAATCTCATTCCCTTTTCTCCCAGACACACAGTTGTACTGTGTGTCCCAGCATACTTTGCAGGTACGCAATGTCATGTGACCAGGTTCTGTCCAATGGAAGTGGCCGAGTGTCATGGGCTGTTTTCAGAGTCCACTCATAGACTCCTCCCTCACAGTCCTCGTTCTATTCTCTCTCCCCAGCAGCTGGCAGGATTCACAGACACAACAAAGCTCTCTTGGGTTCTAGGGATTACAAGACCAGAGCATGCAAGGGGCCTGGGTCCCTGAGTGACTGTATGAAACAGAATGCCCTATAGCCCTGAGCTACTTGGACTCTGGGCTAAGCCGTGGAGATGCAAGACTGTAAGTGTGTCTGTAGCCACCATTATTTTAAACTAATAAAGGGCAGAACTGAATAATAAAAAAAAAAATGTCTCAGGTAAGCAATGTACCTTCAATTTTAAATTCAATAAGTTCGATCACTAAAGTTTGCAGGCATTTTAAAAAGAATAAGCCCAGGAATTCTATGGAGGTATAGTCATTAGGACCCCTCGCTGTCACTGCTGGAGAGCCTGAGTTCAACCCCTGGTGTAGGAACTAAAATCCCATGATTAACTCATTGCAGTTTAAAAAATAAATTAGTTAAAAACAAACAGAAGAATAACCCCGATCACCCCAATTAGTTATTATAGATTTATAAACCCATCAGTATTCAGTCTCTACATCAACACACACCGAACATTTACAGAGCTGTTAATGCTTTGTCGAATGAATCACCTGATAACTAGGTTTCAAAATGCAACCATATAAACTATTGAACACTGCACAGCAACCAAAACCCTTATAAAACCTTGTAAAACCTCTCTCAAAGAAAATGCACCAGACTCACTTTATGACCTGCTCTATTAGGTATTGAAATGTTTGCATATTTAAAGGCTTTCATGGTAGAGAGAAAATCATTTCTTTTTCTTTATGGGTCATTTACTTTCCTGCATGTTAAGTTAACAGGAGAAAAAAAAAAAGCTGACATTTACTCTAATACATTATTGGATATAAATATGTATGAGTCTCAAATGCATTCCTCCCGGGAATGCAGGGCATGTGAACTCAGAGCGTTGGTCTCTTCAGGCCCAGCAAAGTTTGCTGTAATGTCTCCATAATTGACCCTTCCCAGACAGTCTCCCTGAAAATTCCCTCTGTATGCAATTTTTAGTTCAATTGTTATCTTCCAGGTTATCTAGATACTGATCTCTCACCACATTTTAAGAACCAAAAGGAATATCTTAGAAAATTGGGGGAAAAAATGAAAAAGTCAAACATGGAATTGTAATTGATATTTTTAAGACTGGAATCTTTTGCCATCTAGAAAGCCACTGACCGATCTTTTATCTTCTACTCTGATTCTTTGTATTTGGCCTGGAAAAGGATGTGGTGGCATTTTGACCTTATTCTGAATGATGCCAACCTCAAGATGAAACCTCTTGGTTAAAATCTTGGATTCTGGATTTAGAATGCTTGGGTCTCAATCCTGACTTCACCACTAACTTGTTCTATGACTCAAGGGAATCCTTTAAGCCTCAGTGCCCTCGTTTAAAAAATGATGAAATCAAAGACTACCACAGGGGTGAAGGGGTTTTAATGATATACCCAGGGCAGTGCCCATTACACAGTTAATTTTTTAATGAGGTATAATAAATTTTTTTCACTTAAAAAATTTATACAATTTTTAAAGGTTACTTTTCATTTATAGTTATTACAAAGTATTGGTTATATTCCTTGTGTTGTACAATACATCTTTGCAGCTTATCTTACACTCAGTAGCTTATATCTAACTTTCCCGACTCCTGTACTGCCCCTCCCCTCTGGTAACCACCAGTTTGTATATCTGAGTCTACTTTTTTGTTACATTGACTAGTTTGTTGTATTAATATTTTTTAGATTCCACATGTAAGTGATATCATGCAATATTTGTCTTTGTCTGGTTTCTTTCATCTAGCATGATGCCCTCTAAGTCTATCCATGAAATTTGCAAATAGCAAAATTTCATTCTTTTTTATGGCTGAGTAGTACTCCACTGAATATATGTACATCTTCTTTATCCATTCATCTGTTGATGGACACTTAGGTTGCTTCCTTATCACCATAAACATTATTTACATATTTAAAATTGTAAATAATATTGCTATGAACATTGTGGTGGAGATATCTTTTTGAGTTTGTCTTTTTTTTTTTCATGAAGGGGATATGTACCCAAAAGTGGAATTGTTGGATCAAATGGTAGTTGTGTTTTTAGTTTTTCTGTTGTTTTGTTTATTTATTTTTGGCCACATAGAATGTGGGATCTTAGTTGCCCAACCAGGTATTGAACCTGCAGCCCCTGCAGTAGAAGCGCTGAGTTTAGCTTAGTTTAATGTTTTGAGAAACGGCCATATTGTTTCCATAGTGACATCATCAATTTATATTCCCACCAACAGTGTACAAGGGTTCCATTTTCTCCACATCCTGGCTAATATTTGTTGTTTGTGTTGTTTTTGATGCTGGCCATTCTGACAGATGTGAAGTGCTATCTCACTGTCGTTTTGATTTGCATTTCGCTGATGATTAGTGATGTTGAACATCTTTTCATGTCCCTGTTGGCCATCTGCATTTCCTCTTTGAACCACACAGCTCATGTTTGGTACAGCTCAGCTCTTATTTTATTTAGACATGGAAATATTTTTCAAATTCCCTATGTGTTTGAATCCCAGAGCACCATTAGCAACCAGCAGCTCGTTTGTCTGAGACTCTAGAGAAAAAAGCTCAGCAAAATTTTATAGTAGGTGCCAGTCATTCTCCCCTTTGAGTTGAGCATCCACAATGGGCCAGGGATTGGGCACAAAGTAAAGATACTAAAAACACTGCCATAACTCGAACAAGTTCAGTTCAGTTCAGTCACTCAGTTGTGTCTGACTCTATGATCCCATGAACTGCAACACGCCAGGCTTCCCTGTCCATCACCAACTCTGTAAGCCTGCTCAAACTCATGTTCATCGAGTCAGTGATGCCATCCAACCATCTCATCCTCTGTCGTCCCCTTTGCGGGAGTTTGGGGATCTCATTCTCTGTTCTTCTTTCTTCCCGTGGCTCACACTGTTTCCTCACTGCCCTCAAGATGGCAACAGTAGCCTACGGACCCCCAAAGAAGTCTATCCCCTGAAGCCCCATTCTCTCTACAGCAACACAGAATTATCCTCTTGCAGTTCTGGAGGCAAGAAGTCTGACCTGGGTCTCAGTACGTAAAATTAAGATACAGCAGGTCCTTCCGGATGTTGTGGAGATAAAATGATGTTCTGCCTTTTTCCAGTTCTAGGATCCAAGGAGGGGGCTCTATGGGGACAAAGGGAGCTTCATGCTTTTCCCCTCTCCAACCTCAAACCTCCTGATTTCACCTTCCTCCTCTGACAGCCCCCATCCATCCTGGTCCAGATCCCAGGCTATGGAAGAGGGGCCGGACTAGGGCACACAAACTATGACCCCACCCTCTCAGAGATAGGGCAGAGCTGGGAGAGGGAAGACATGAGCGGAGTGATCAGCTATTGATATCAGGCACATCCCTGACACTCCTGGGACCTGGCCAGATGGAACACAGTGCAGATGGATGCAATCTGTGTCTAACCTGGGAACAAGGCAGAAAGACAGACATGGTGATTCTCTGTATTTCTGGTAGATCCTTATACATGTATGACAATCCCCAGAAACACCAAGACAATAGTGGGGGAAGGGAGAAGAGGCATTTGCTCTCCAGGTACCGTTGTCCCCCCACTCCCACTAGGTGCCTTCATCTGAGCTGGGAGGTGAGTTCCATTTCATTCTTAGGCTCTGCTTTTGATTTTATTTGAAATAGACTCAAGAGAAAAGTGAAGTTTTATTTTTTTTCCCTCTCTCCTGTGTCTCCTTTCCAAAGTGAATAAATGAAAACTAGACCAATAAGTAGGGTTGATTGTTCATGAAAATGGAGTAGAACTCATATATTTCTGTGAAGGTATAGAATTATTACCCTGACTGTCTTGTGTGCCCCCAAAATGTGCCCCTTTTAGAAAATCAGAATGTTTTATATAGACATATGGCTAAGCCCTTGTAAGTACTTGAGACAGACCCCCAACCAACCCACATTTCAGTGTCTTCAGACAAGGGATCCAATATCACTTCCAGTCCAGTGAGATGCAGGGTCTTTCCAAATTTGCTAGAATGTAAGTGTCAGGGTACAGATACCATGGCAGGCACACATTGAGGATGAAGGCAGTGTTAGAAGTTTCCTGTTCTTTCCATTCTTCAAGCTTTAGGTGAGGGCTTCCCTAGTGGCTCAGCTCAGCAGTTAAGAACCCGCTTGCCAAAGCAGGAGACACCAGAGACATGGTCTCCATCCCTGGGTCAGGAAGATCTCCTGGAGAAGGAAATGGCAACCCACTCCACTGTTCTTGCCTGGGAAATCCCATGAACAGAGGGGCCCAGTGGGCTACAGTCCATGGGGTCGCAAAGAGTCAGACACGACTTAGCATGCACAGCCTTAGATGAACCAAATCAAGTATTATTTGGGAAGAGCTATTATTTGAATAGATTGTTGAAATACCATTTGGTCCCAGGACAAATTAAAATTGGCTGCTGTTAGCCTTTCAGAGGATCTGGCTAAACTGGTGTTTATTCATACTCAACTCTGTGGAATTTCCAGTGTCTGGAATGTAAGAAAATATATTATTGGAGGTTGATGTCTGTGTTTTATAGTACTGGCTGATAGGCACTAGAGAGGAAAATATAATTAGAATTGTATGAACAATGTAATCTATCTGGTGCTAATGAGGACTGTTTATTCTGTTCTTTGTCAATGTTCATTTTCTCAACAAGCAAGGTTTGTTTTTTTTTTTAAATTACAGATAAAAGTGAAAAGAGAAATACCAAACACAGTTGCACTGGTTTTGGGAAACTGTCAGATCAATGGCCATATTTAGTTAATATGCTGTACTTAATACATTCAGAAAACGAAGATCATGGCATCTGGTCCTATCACTTCATGGGAAATAGATGGGGAAACAGTGGAAACAGTGTCAGACTTTATTTTTTGGGCTCCAAAATCACTGCAGATGGTGATTGCAGCCATGAAATTAAAAGATGCTCACTCCTTGGAAGGAAAGTTATGACCAACCTAGATAGCATATTCAAAAGCAGAGACATTACTTTGCCAACAAAGGTCCGTCTAGTCAAGGCTATGGTTTTTCCTGTGGTCATGTATGGATGTGAGAGTTGGACTGTGAAGAAGGCTGAGTGCCGAAGAATTGATGCTTTTAAACTGTGGTGCTGGAGAAGACTCTTGAGAGTCCCTTGGACTGCAAGGAGATCCAACCAGTCCATCCTGAAGGAGATCAGCCCTGGGATTTCTCTGGAAGGACTGATGCTGAAGCTGAAACTCCAATACTTTGGCCACCTCATGCGAAGAGTTGACTCATTGGAAAAGACTCTGATGCTGGGAGGGATTGGGGCCAGGAGGAGAAGGGAATGACAGAGGATGAGATGGTTGGATGGCATCACCAACTCGATGGACATGAGTTTGAGTGAACTCCGGCAGTTGGTGATGAACAGGGAGGCCTGACATGCTGCGATTCATGGGGTCTCAAAGAGGACACGACTGAGCGACTAAACTGAACTGAACTGAACTGAACTGAATCCATCTTTAATACTGTTCATCACAGACAGCTCCTGATTACCCTGTCAGCACTAACTTTCCAGTCAGGTGAATGCCATTTTGGGTGGTGAATTTTTCCACCTAGTAATTAATCCCAGTCAAAACTTCAGAAGAATGAAGCCCCAGCCTATATCATATGCTAAAATCATGAGAGACCAAGAAGCAGAAAAGCCTAATCAAGCCACTTCTGAATTCCTCATCCACAGACACCATGAGTGATTATCAACGATCACTACATTAAACCTCTGAATTGTGAAGGTGAGTTTTACACAGCAATGAAAAACTAATATAACTACTGAGTTTTTTTGTTGGCGGGGGGGGGGGGGGCGGAGTGGGGTGGAGAACAAACTTTATTCAGACACATTCCCACATTCACTTATTCAACAAATATTTACTGGGCACCTGCTCTGCACTGGGTCCTGAGGCAGATAGAACAAGTCAGTCAGATCCATTACTTTCCTGATATTTAGTTGCTAAGTGGTGTCCAACTCTTTCATGGACTGCAGTAGGCCAGGCTTCCCTGTCCTTCACTATCTCCCGGAGTTTGCTCAAACTCAGTGTCCATTGAGTCAGTGATAGCATCCAACCATCTCACCCTCTGTCGCCCCCTTCTCCTCCTGCCCTCAATCTCTCCCAGCATCCTAACTTTCCGAGTCCTCTGTAACTTAAGAGTCAGCCAAGCACAGAGGTCACCACGTCACATGGGACAGGGGCTGCTAATTCTGAGAACAGCACACTCAGGATGCAGAGGGTCTGTCTTCAGTCCTTCAAGGCCAGGTTGGCTTTTCAGGGATGCCAACACCTTCTCAGTTCAATAAAACTTCCTGGTGGTTCTAGTTGCATGGAAATTGGGGTTATTAATCCTGACTTCCTGTTCCAAATACTTAGTGAAGATAAAGACTGACCTAAAAGTGCAGCTTTATTTCAGTTTGAGGTTGAGGCAGTGCATGGGAATCTGACTGAAATTATAAGAAATAACTGGTTGTTGCCACAACTGGGTTCCTGAGAGTCTGTGGTATAAGTCAAAAGTTATTTTTAGGAAAAGAGGAAGAATTTTCAGCTGATATGAGAGAAGGAATAATTGTCTATTCATTTATTTAAGAATTATTTTTTGATCATCTGTTATATGCCTGGCATTGTTCTGGGTGAAATAAAAAACAACAGAAATAAGGTTGATATCGCCATAGTGTTTACAATCAAGGTAGGGGAGAAGTAAAACAAGTAAAAACTAAAAGGGTGAGATAATTGCAATTCACGGTGATTATCTTGATAAGTATGAGTCAGGAGAGTGACTAGGATCCAGGCCATATTGGAAGGGACTCTCTGAGGAGCTGCCATTCCAAGAAAGACCTGATAAATCAGAAAGAGTCATTAGTGTAAGGCTCAGGGGAATGAATATTTCAGGGAGCGAGAATAGCAAGTAGGATGTGCTAAGGTCTTGAGGTATGAAGGAGCTTTGCTTGTTGGTTAAAGAGCTGAAAGGGTCATGGTGACTTGAGAGCAATGAGTAGAGAAGTAGACAGGGAGCAGGTGTATCCATGAGAACTTGGGTGCTGAGCACATAATATTTGTAAAGTCCTAGGCTGCTCAGGAGGAGAAGGCAATGGCACCCCCTACTCTTGCCTGGAAAATCCCATGGATGGAGGAGCCTGGTGGGCTGCAGTCCATGGGGTCGCTAAGAGTCGGACACGACTGAGCAACTTCACTTTCACTTTTCACTTTCATGCATTGGAGAAGGCAATGGCAACCCACTCCAGTATTCTTGCCTGGAGAATCCCAGGGATGGGGGAGCCTGGTGGGCTGCCATCTATGGGGTCACACAGAGTCGGACACGACTGAAGTGACTTAGCAGCAGCAGCAGCAGCAGGCTGCTCAGGTGCTCAAGAATAAAGTGACATAGTTGTGACCTCTAAGGAGCTTTGGAGAAGGGAATGGCAATCCACTCCAGTGTTCTTGCCTGGAGAATCTCATGGACAGAGGAGCCTGGAGGGCTACAGTTTGTGGGATTGCCGAAAGTCGGACACAACTGATCAAATAACACTACTACTGCTAAGGAGCTTACACTCTAGATAAGGAAAAGCTACATGAAATTAAAGAACTGTTGTATAAGAAATATCCATCATTTGTCCCCTCTATTATTTCATCTTGGAAAGCTAGTTCCACCCCGAGCCCTGACCAGAGACTTCCTACTCTTATTACATTGTGACCTCATCTCCTGGTCCCAGATGATTGGTCTAGAAGTAAACATTTGACCTCAGCTAGGCCAATCAGATTCTTTCCACTTGATATTCCATCTATTAGTGACATGGGCTTGACTTGTATCAGGGAAACTCAACACCAAGGGGCAGCAGAGAAACCAGACCAAGAAAACTCAATGATGGCGGACAAGAAAAAGAATAATAATAACAGTAATAGCATAGACCCATTAACCACACACTAGATCCCTGACTTTATTCTAAGCACTTTAAATATTGACATGTTTAATCTTCACAACCACCTGTGAAGTAGGTATTTTTAAATTTTTATTTATTTAGGCTGCACTGGGTCTTCATTACTGCGAGTGAGTTTTCTCTAGTTGCAGTGAGCAGGGGCTACTCTCTAGTCACGGTGCTCAGGTTTCTCACTGCAGTGGCTTCTCTGTTGCAGAGAACTGGCTGTAGAGCACAGGCTCAGTAGTTGTGGCACACAGGCTTAGTTGTCCCTTGGCATGTTTAATCTTCTCAGTCCAAGGACTGACACCATGTCTCCTGCACTGGCAGGCTTCTCTGGTGGCTCAGATGGTAAAGAATCTGCCTGCCATGTGGGAGACCTGGGTTCGATCCTTGGGTTGGGAAGATCCACTGGAGAAGGGAATGACTACCCACTCCAGTATTCTTGCCTGGAGAATTCCATGGACAGAGGAGCCTGGCAGCCTACAGTCCATGGGGTTGCAAAGAGTCAGACAGGATTGAGTAACTTTCACTTTCACTTTGCATTGGCAGGTGGATTCTTAACCCCTGGACCCTCAGGGAAGTCCTAAAATAGGTATTGCTTTAGCTATTTTACAAATGAGAGGACTGAAGCACAGTCTGGAAATGAAAAATGCAGAGAGAGGATCAACAACAAGATACCACTAGGTCCCAAAGGCAAAGAACAACTGATTAACCGCTAACAATCTAAGATCTCAGCAGGAGAAAACTGATACCACTGTGCTTGGCATGTGAATGGTGCTCACGCTCTGTTGTCTGGTTTTCCCCTTAAGAACCTCACACCCCCCACCCCAGCCTTTGAGGAGGTTTGTTCAGGGGCTTTAAGCTCTCATCTGAAAGCCCACATGACAGGGGCCTCTGTGAAATGCGAGCTGAGGGCAGCCCTCACCCTTCTCACTCCTCAACGTCCTCAGAAAGGTCAGGTTGACTCTTTGACCCAAAGGGCATGTACTCCCCAGCTCAGCATGAGTGAGTGAGTGAGTGAAAGTCAGTTAGTCATGTCCGACTCTTTGCGACCCCGTGAACTATATAGTCCATGGAATTCTCCAGGCCAGAATACCAGAATGGGTAGCCTGTCCCTTCTCCAGGAATCTTCCTGATCTAGGAATCGAACCAGGGTCTCCTGCACTGCAGGCAGATTCTTTACCAACTAAGCTATCAGGGAAGCCCGGCTCAGGTTATATTCAATATCCCTTCCTATCCTTTTTAACCCACGAAGGCCAAGCCTTTTTGTGTTTTTGAAGCCTCCTTTTAAGCACACACTCTTTAGTTTGGTTCTTAACAACACCACTGAAAGGTTGTTGCTGAACCAACAAAAGATGTCAATTCTTGGTCTCCTGAGGAGAAGAATTCAATCTGGGGCCAGAGACAAGGCTTGATCGCTCAGAGCTTTTGTGTAATAAAGTTTTATTAAAGTATAAAGGAGATATAGAAAGCTTCTGACATAGACATCAGAAGGGGGCAGAAAGTATACCCACCTGCTAGTTTTTAGCTGGATGTTATATAGTTACTGCTGCTGCTAAGTCTCTTCAGTCGTGTCCGACTCTGTGCGACCCCATAGATAACAGCCCACCAGGCTCCCCCGTCCCTGCTAGCAGTCTGTTAATGAAAGAAAGGAATGTCTTAAAACTCAGAGAATGGCACCAGGACCTTCATCCATAAGATGTATTTTGGGATACTCTTAGCATCAGATGAGTTATCCCGGGCCATAAAACAGTTGACTTGAATCTTGTATAGAGGCAGGTTACCATAGAAATAGTTTTGTTTACATAGATTAGGGGAACAATGTCTGAGTATAACATATTGTTTGTCAAATCGGTTCTGAGCCATTAGGCTGAACCGACTTGAAGACAGAGTCTGGGGTAAATGCACAGTACATTAACATAGCTTAAGACAAACATCTCTGTAAGAGAAATGCATTGGTTAACTCAAGGTTTGAGAATAGTTAACTTCAGGTGGAACCAGGTGTCATTATGGCAACACAGTATTTTAAGAGAAACCTCTTTTTAAATGTGTATAGACAAGGAAAAAATATATCACTAGTTTGTTTCTTCCTGCCACTTAGAGAGAGAAAAAATGTCTGACACTTGCAGCCTATTTCCTCCATTTGGAGACCCCTGGCCTTCCTGCCTGTTATCCTCTCACCACCTTGCTTCCTAGAAAATCATAATGCCATCCAGACAGAATGTCGTGAGGTTGTCATTGACTTAACTCTGATCCTGTAGCTCAAAGGTTTGGGAAATCTTGCTGTTGAAGGCATTTTCCTCTAACTGCTCCATAAAGAGACAGCAGGATTAATAGTTGGCTGTAAAACGGGCAATTTGCAAGTTGTGGGATGTAGCGAGATGGTGCCAGAAGGTACCCAGGATCTTCCGCCAAGAGGGACCAGGGATTTCTTGAGGTCCAAGTGACTCCCCCAAAGGCCATGTTGCTGAAGAAGTGCTGTTTGGAAGAAGCCCCAGGAGGGGCCCACTTCTGAGGCTGGCAGTGAGCAACACAGACTGGGCTCCCAGTGTTGAGTCAAATCTATCCACCAAGGGTTTATCAAGCACCTTCATGGTGTGCTGTTCTAGGCTCACAGATTAGCAAGGAGAAAAACAGACCAATGATCCTGCCTTCATGAAGCTTACATTTGAGAAGAGAAAGGCAGAAAAGCTAATAAAGTATATTGCACGACAGAGAAATACAAATACAGCCAAATAAAGTCAGAAGGGAGATAAGGATTTTTGTTGATGGGGATTGCATTTTAAACTAGGTAGCTTGGAAATGCTTCCCTGAGAAGGTGACATTTGAATAACTTGGGGATAGAAATATAGAAAAACCAAATAATAAATATAATGATGATGATGATGACAATAACAATTACAATAATAATAAACACTTACATGTTACTTGTAGGTACCCCTACTGTCCTAATACTTTACCTCATTGTTTCTTCATTTACAGATAAATAAACTAAGGAGCAAAGAATTAAGAAGCTTGCCCAAGTTCACAAGGGCAGTAAAATGCAAAGACAGGCAACGACCCAGCAGTCTGGCCACAGTGTCCACTCTCTGAAGCTCAGTGGCCCTTTGTATTTCCTATAATATAGAAGGAAATGGATATATTTGCATGTCCAGAAAGAGAGACAAGACTCTTGAGTCCTGCCTTGGCTGCCCATAATCCCCATAATGTGGTAAGTCATTTACCGTCTCTTACTCCTTATCAAAACATCATTGACAATAACAGCACCTGCTTTTCAGGGCTGCTGTGAAGTTAAAATGAGCTATATATATACAGTTCTTGAAAGACTTCCTGGAACATGGTAAGTACTCCATAAAGAAGGTTAGTGTCTTGATGATGGTTGTCCCCTTTTAAATCATCAGTATGGTGTACGGGAAAATAAAGTCACCCTTAGTGGAGAGAAGTTCAGGAAACACTGACCTGTCATCTCTGGTAGCTGTTCAGAAGGGCCCACCTTCCAACACTTCTTACTTTTTCAGCCGATAAACAACGTGTCCAGGGAGAAGAGCTTTTTGTTCCCAATCATCAACAGAGATAAATGGGATGTGCAGACAGGAGAAAAGTGGAGAAGGAAATCCTGAAATTGCCCCTATGGGTCCCCTAGGAAGAAGCATGTGTCCTTGTAACAACATCCCATGGGTCCAAATGCTTGATATTAACAACAGCATTAATATACCCATGGTTATCTCTGTATAAGGAGTCATCCGAAGTTCTCTGGTTTTAAAGTTTTACAGAACCGTCCATCCTGTAGCCTCTACAGGCAATAATTTGTTAAATGCCTGCACAAAGAAAATGCTAGCCTAAGATGAGGACAGGAACACGAAAGGAAAACCTAGAAAGTTTTATCTTTATTTTGGACACTCTAGGAACATGAGAGCATCTTATGTTTCCCAGGGAAATATACTTTATTTCACCTCTTTATCTACTAGTCTCTGCTTTTCTTAGCAGCAGTCTTTACAACAAACTTTCTTAACTGACAAACTCAAACTCCAATCAAACTCCAATCTAAAGGCCCATTAGAGGGAAGGAACAGGGTCTGATGTATGGAACAGGGTCAGTGAGATTGCTCGGAATGATGGGGAAGAAGGAAGATCTCTTGGGTGTGTGAATGGGGCTCTTAGTGAACTCTTACCTCTGTTCTCTCCTTTACAAGTTCCAACTTCCATTCCTTGTGACTTTCAAACAACGGAATGTGTTACTTAAGCCAATTACGTGTCTCTTGTTTTTTGTCTCCCTCTTGGGCAAAATTCTGATTTAATTTCAACCCATAGGAAGTTTGGGCCCATCACATTTGAATGTGGTCATACATATATGAGATGGCTCCACCCCAAATGTCTCCTGTATCTGCTGTTGTGGATGTGGACAGAAACGTTACCTGTTGGTGGCTCAGTTGGTAAAGAGTCTGCTTGCAATGCCAGAGACCCAAGTTCAAGCCCTGGGTCAGGAAGATCCCCTGGAGAGGGAAATGGCAACCCACTCCAGTATTCTTGCCTGGCCTGGTAGGCTACATCCATGGCGTTACAAAGATTCAGACATGACTGAGTGACTAAAGTATGTGCGCGCGTGAGTGCACACACACAGTCACACACACACACACACACACGCGCGGTCTCAAAAATAGCCCCCAGGCACCCATATGGATTTGGTAGCTGGAGTTCTACCCTTAAAGCACTCATGAAATTCTCCTTTGGGGACTTTGGGACTATCCTCCAGTATCTGTGGGATTTTTATCTAGGTCGGTCCATCAGTATTCACACACATGTCAGGAATCATCAAAAGACAGAAATTCAGGCATTCAGGACATCTGGTTTACCGCCTCCCCTTGCCCCCCCCCCCTTGCCCCCCAACTCAGTGGTCGCACCTGCCCCACTTGGCTGTTTGCAGCCACAATAACTTCACATAGAACGGATGTCTTGCTGTGAGAGTTAAATATATTTGACCAAATCAATAGCGTTATTGTTCTGGGGCCAAAATATCTCTGGCTCATAACCTGGCTGTTGTTTCCCATATTAAGTGAGTGTGATGTGAATTTCTAGCCCTGCCTTGGTAAAATGCTCCCAGCCCTTTAAGAAGACGAAAGAAATAAGAACAACCCCTCTGAGCACTCCCCTGACATAACTTTTCATTTCACCGGTTACACCACAGCAGCAGAACAAATATTACAGGCTCGCGTAGAGTTCTATAATGAATCCAATAAATGGCAGGAGCCTCCTATCCTCAGCTGTTCTCATTTAGGATGTGTTTTTCTTCTCTAATATGTTTCGTCCCCAATTCTTTGTGCCGTGAATCCACTACAGTAAAAACCTTTAAGAATCTGAAGTTCACCAGGAGACATCCTCCACTCACAGCACAGAAATTGCTGGCTCTGGCACTCTCTGTGCTGTCGGTTTAATCTGAACATAAATACAGGTATTTGCGGCAGCAGTCACTAAAAGTAAAACTGTCAAACTGTCCAAACAAACTCAGAAACCCTGCCTGAGATATGTGTTCACTCTCCTCTCTTATATGGCTCCGCCTTTCCTTCAATTCAACCCAGAAGAGTGCAGGAGTAGAGTTGCTCCCCTTCTGCCTGGGATGAGTGGGGACAACCACCTTCTACCACAGCCTATTCTAGAATCAAAACCCACACCATTAGGGGACTTGATTCTAGCCCCAAATCATCAAAATATGGGACTTCCATTGCCTTAACACAGCTGCTCATTGGCAGTGAAAACTGACTCCTGAAATAAAGAGGAAAATTCAAGTGTGACAGTTCAGTTCAGTTCAGTTGCTCAGTCGTGTCCGACTTTCTGCGACCCCATGGACTGCAGCACGCCAGGCCTCCCTGTCCATCACCAATTCCCGGAGTTTACTCAAACTCATGTCCATTGAGTCGGTGATGCCATCCAACCATCTCATCCTCTGCCATCCCCTTCTCCTCCTGCCTTCAATCTTTCCCAGCATCAGAGTCTTTTCCAGTGAGTCAGTTCTTTTCATCATGCGGCCAAAGTATTGGAGCTTCAGCTTCAGCATCAGCCCTTCTAATGAATATTCAGGACTGATTTCCTTTAGGACTGACTGCTTTGATCTTCTTGCAGTCCAAGGGACTCTCAATAGTCTTCTCCAACACCACAGTTCAAAAGCTTCAATTCTTCAGTGCTCAGCTTTCTTTATGGTCCAACTCTCACATCCACGCATGACTACTGGAAAAACCATAGCTTTGACTAGACGGAACTTTGTTGGCAAAGTAATGTCTCTGCTTTTTAATATGCTGTCTAGGTGACAACCAGTTTCCAAATTTCAGATTCTTTTCCATTATATTTTATTATGGGATATTGAATTTAGTTCCCTGTAGTATACAGTAGGACCCTGTTGTTTATCTATTTTATATATAGTAGTTTGTATCTGCTAATCCCAAACTCTTAATTTATTCCTTCCAACCCTCTTCCCCCTTTGGTACCCACAAGTCTGTTTCCTATGTCAGTGAGTCTGTTTGTTTTGTAAGTAAGTTAGTTTGTATCACATTTTTAGATTCTACATATAAGTGATATTATGTGATATTTGTCTTTATCTGACACTCCAATTTGCATGATAATCTCTAGATCCATCCAAGTTGCTGCAAATGGCAGTATTACTTTTTTCATGGCTATGTAATATTTCAAATGGCAACCCACTCCAGTATTGTTTCCTGGAGAAGCCCATGGACAGAGGATACTGGTGGGTTACAGTCCATGGGGCCACAAAGAGTCAGATATGACGGAGCAACTAACACAACACAACAATATTTATATATATTCTGTATGTACATGTATATCTGACATCCTCTATCTGTTTAACTGTTGATGGACATTTAGGTTGTTTCCATGTCTTAGCTATTGTAAATAGTGCTGTTATGAACATTGGGGTGTGTATATCTTTTTAAACTAGAGTTTTCTCCAGACATATGCCTAGGAGTGGGATTGTTGGATCATATGGTAGCTCTATTTTTAGCTTTTTAAGGAACCTCTATACTATTTTCCGTAGCGTTTGCACCAATTTACATTCCTATCAACACGGTAGGAGGATTCCCTTTCTCCACAGTCTCTCCTGCATTTATGATTTGTATGCTGCCTGTGATGTATCTCATTTATAATCATCCTCTTCTTACAATGACTGTGATTTTCCATCTGTAGGGTAGATGCCATTTCTTAATTATCTGTATTTAAGTTAAATAAGGCGTTTCAAGATAATTTTAAGTAAATAACATTGATACTGTCGTATGTTGTATTATATGATTATACTACAGTAAATGAGGCAAAAGTCAACACTGTGACATAAAATGCTGAAAATTAGTTAAATCTGTAAAAAGAAGACCAAAGGATGCATATAACAAAAAAGAAACATTTTCACAGATATCAAGAGCAACCTAGTGGTTCTAGTGGAGAGAGGGAAGGGGAGGGCAAGATGGGGTATGAAGTATGGGGTTTGGGGTATGGGATGAAGAGGTACAAATTATTATATAGAAAACAGATAAGCAGTAAGTAGTCATTGTACAGCACAGGGAAATAGAGCCATTATTTCATAATGATTTTAAGTCAAATATATTCTATAAAAATACAGAATCAAAAAATAAAGAAAATGACAGAATCCACAAACTTGTGTGCATTTCATAATTAATGAAACCACAATTTATGAAAGTCGTGGTGAGTAATAATGCAAGAGGTCATACCCTCTGAAGCCTTCTGTTCTGACCTAAATATTTCATATTCCTTAGTACTGTAAAAATACATTGATTCTACTCACTATATATTAAGCAGGATTTTGTAAAGTGCTGGGACTCCCCGGGGTGGTGCCCAGTGTGATTTTAAGTGACCACCCCGTCAAGACAGAACTTTAGAACTGAGAATCACATAGTGAGAAATTGTATTCCCTCTTCAATTCTCTTTCAATCCTTTCTATTAAAGCAAAGGAAAAAAATCATTTTGAAGGCAGAAATCGTTAACAACTCTAACATTTGCTAATACCCGTTTTTAACCTAGAGAGACCTGGCCTTAAGCCCAGAGCCTTTGCAAGAACCAGAATCTAACTAGAAGTCTGTTTGTAGCAGTTAAATTTTTTATCATTGCAGTTATCAAAGTCCCAACCTACAGCACTCATATAACAGATTTTTTTTTATTCTTCTCTGGAGCATCTTTCTGCAAGGGGGTGACTCCAGGGTTTTTCAGCTCCTAGAAGCTAGAAGGTATCAGATATGTCAGGCTGGGTCTCTGCATTTCTATTAGTGTTTCCAGAGCAGCTGGAAATGGGTGACTCCAAACATCAAACCCTCAGGCATTAGCTTCCTAGACATGAAACGTGGGTAAAGTGACCCTTTCCCTCACCCCAGGAAAGCCTTTCTCCTGGAAAGACTGGTTTATCTGGGAGTTTTCCCCCTACCTCTGAGCCCCTTTCTGTCTATAAGGCCAGGAGTGCATCACATGCCCAATTCTGCTCCAGACACAGGACAAAGGGGATGGGGTCACCATGGCTTAGAGCAGCCATGATCTGCCCAGAGGACCAAGGGAGGGGCAAGACCTCATCCCAGCAGGACCCAGGTGTATATGAAGGATACATGGGTTTACCTCACTGCCCACTCTCCTGTCTCAGGCAGGAATGCTCTGAATACACCCCCTCTGAGAGCAGAGAACCTCTCCTGTCCTCAGAAGCCTCCTGGGCACCATTCTATGGATTTGAGGCTGTGTCTTAAGTATGAAACTTGCAGCCAAGCTTAAGCTGCTCCCCAAGATAAAACACAGGCTCATCTCTGTATCAGGATGGCTGGAGCACAGTTTATGACTCTAGGATGGACAACTTCGTTGTTACCCTTTTACTGATCTCAAGCCTAAGATTTCACATGAAAGAGGAGAGGATATTTTTCTGAAGGAACTAACTGGAACCAGTTAGGTTGAGCAGACTGAAAGCAGGATTCTCTCCTTAATGGGTTCTCGCATCTCTTCCAAAGAAAATTTCATTAAGGATTCAGTTCAGCTAAAACTCTTCAGTGCTAACTGAGGGGAATTTCAGATTATGTTAAAGTCTGAATTATGAAATTTTGAAAAGAAATGTGATTTTGTTGTCAAATACAGTAGCTAAGATAATTCTAATAAGGCTTATCAACATTGGAAAACAATGAATAATGGTAATAAATTCTCATTATCCCTTTGGATCAGTAAAAATGAGGGTCTGTTTTCATCTTTCTTCACATGATTATCTGCCCTTTGATATTGCAATATTCGTACTCGTTACACTTGTTGGTGCTATTAATGTGGATTTGCTTACCAAACGTTTTGTTAATGAACTTATAACATGGCCCTGCTAATCTTCATGAGTTTTACATTGGAGATTCTTTAATTTATAGGCTAAAAGCATCCTAAACAACAACTGTATTTTAAGAGAAATGTAGCCAGCTTGCAGACTGCCATTACTAAGCTCCAGCTATGCCCTGGCTTTATGTCAAGACCTTTGGTCATCATAACAATCATGAGGCCAGACATGCTGTGACCCCACTTCACAGACAGGGCCTAAAAGGGCTTTGATAGGGGCTTCAATAAAGCTTTTCCTTACTTAAAGAAAAGAAAATGAAACTTGCCATCTTCCTGTCTTTGAATATAAACAAGTGAAGATGGACAAAACCTGAAACTGCCCAGCTTTAAGTTTTTTGGTGTATTAAATAATAACCATTTTGTTTAAAACATTCTGGTTGAATATTCTGTTACTGTTCAAAAGCAACATCAGAAGAGTCACAAAGTAGCTGAGCTTCTAAGTGTGAAATTCCAAAATCTTTGAGGTAGATGAAGATAGACAAAGGTTGGATATAACCTTTCCTGAGACCCTAAAAATGCAAAAGGTAAAACACTGCCTATGCACATTAAGCATGAAATTGTCTAGCATGAAACTGACCCTAGCACAATAGTCCTGTCTTTCTCAGAGCGGTTTCCAAATGTTATCACCTGCCTGTGTGAGTGTGAGTGCTGCTCTGTGCCCTCATGGAACACGTGAACATGGACAGCCACCTTGGATGCATTGATTCACATTTCAGAACTCTGACCTGGATGTATGGAGTGCATAGTTTCAATGAAGCAAGACTGCCAGATAAAGACAAAACTACCGTGTGTGGAACTGAATGGGTGCAGGAATCTACCTGACTTCTTTCTAGCTCATGTATTAGGTGCAATCAGCCTATACTATCAATTGTCAGAAGTTCATATAGAAAATATACACATGAACACAAATAAATGGGAAGATATCTATATTCAAGTTTTAGAGGAGTTAATATTGTTTAAATGTCTATACTACCCAAAATCATTTATAGACTCAATGCATTCCCTACCAAGATTCCAATGGCATTTTTCACAAAAATAAAATAAAAAACAATTCTACAATATGTACAGAACCACCATAAAATCCCCCATCCAAAGCAGTATTGAGAGAGAACATAGCCAGAGACACCATGCTTCCTGATTTCAAACTATATTACAAAGCTATAATAATGAAAATAATATGGCACTGGCATAAAAGCAGACATATAGGCCAATGGAACAGAACTGAGAGCCCAGAAATAAACCCACACATATAAGATCAACTAATATTTAACTTAATATTCAATAGGCAAAGAATATTGCCTTCAGTAGCGTTGGGGAAAACTGGTTATTCACATGCAAAAGAATGAAAGTGGACCCCTCTTTTATATTATTCATGAAAATTAACTCAGAATAGATTAAGGACTCAACTATAACGTCTGAAAGTGTAAGATTCCTAAAAGCCCACACAGGGAGAAACCTCTTTGATTTTTTTCAAGTCTGACACTAAAAGCAACAAAAGCAGAAGTAAGTAAATAGGATACATCAAACTAAAAAGACTTTGCCTAGAAAAGAAATGATCAACAAAATGAAAACTTAAGGAATGGAAGAAAATATTTGCAAATCATGTGTCTGATAAAGTGTTAACATCTAAAAAACATAAGGAAATCATAGAACTCAATATAGCCCCAAAATCTGAAAATCTAATTAAAAAATGAATAGACATTTTTCCAAAGACAACATATGAATGGCCAAAAAGCACATGAAAAGGGGCTCAAAATCACTGACCATCAGTTCAGTTCAGTCGCTCAGTCGTGTCCAACTCTTTGCGACCCCATGAATCGCAGCTCGCCAGGCCTCCCTGTCCATCACCAACTCCTGGAGTTCACTCAGACTCAACGTCCATCGAGTCAGTGATGCCATCCAGCCATCTCACCCTCTGTCGTCCCCTTCTCCTCCTGCCCCCAATCCCTCCCAGCATCAGAGTCTTTTCCAACGAGTCAGGGAAATGCAAATCAAAACCAAAATGACACACCACCTCACCTCTGTTAAATGGTTATCATCAAAAAGACAACAGATGAACGCTAGTGAGGATGTGGAGAAAAGGGAGCCCTAAGGCACTGTTGCTGGGGATGCAAACTAGTGCAGCCACTGCTAGAAAAACAGCACAGAAGCTCCTCAAAAATTAAAATAGAACGACCATAGGATCCAGCAATCCCACTTCTGGGTATTTACCCAGAGGAAATAAAATCACTATCTTGTAGAGATGTCTGCACCTGAAAATTCACTGCAGTACTATTAATGATAACCAAGACATGGAAACAACCTGCTGCTGCTGCTCAGTCGCTTCAGTTGTGTCCGACTCTGTGCGACCCCATAGACGGCAACCCACCAGGCTCCGCCATCCCTGGGATTCTCCAGGCAAGAATACTGGAGTGGGTTGCCATTTCCTTCTCCAATGCATTAAAGTGAGAAGTGAAAGTGAAGTCGCTCAGTCGTGTCCAACTCTTAGCGACCCCATGGACTGCACCCTACCAGGCTCCTGCGTCCATGGGATTCTCCAGACCAGTACTGGAGTGGGTTGCCATTGCCTTCTCCAGGAAACAACCTAAGTGTCCACTAATAGATGGAGGGATAATGGAAATGTGGTATGTATATAAAATGGAATATTATTCAACCATAAAAAAAGAAAGGACTCATCATTTGCAACAATGTGAATGCATCTGGAGGGTATTACGCTAAGTGAAATAAGATAAAGACAAACACTGCATGCTCTGACTTATATGTGAAATCGAAAAAAGCTAAACTCAAAGAAACGGTAGATTCAGGACTCCCAGGGGCTGAGATGGTAGTGGGGATGAGGTGATGTTAGTCAAAGAGTACAAATTTCCAATTAAAATCATGGAAATCTAACATTCAGCAGGCAGTTAGCATTAGCAAGATTGTATCATATACTTGAAAGTTGCTCCAAGAGTAAGTTTTAAACGTTCTTGCCATAACAATACGGAGAAGGCAATGGCACCCCATTTGCCAGGAAAATTGCCAGGAAAATCCCATGGATGGAGGAGCCTGGAAGGCTGCAGTCCATGGGGTCGCTGAGGGTCAGATACGACTGAGCGACTTCACTTTCACTTTTCACTTTGATGCATTGGAGAAGGAAATGGCAACCCGATCCAGTGTTCTTGCCTGGAGAATCTTAGGGACGGGGGAGCCTGGTGGGCTGCCGTCTATGGGGTCACACAGAGTCAGACACGACTGAAATGACTTAGCAGCAGTAGCAGCAGCAGCCATAACAATAACAAAATGGCAATTATGTGACCCAGAGGGATGTGTTAAGTTGACTGTGGTGATCATTTCACAATGTATCAGATCAGATCAGATCAGTCGCTTAGTCATGTCCAACTCTTCGCGACCGCATGAATCGCAATGTATACATATATCAATTATCCTACTGTACACCTTAAACTTACATAATGTTATCTGAGAATTATATCTCAATAGAGCCAGAGGGAAGAATAAAGAAAATATGCACACGAAGCTTCCTTCCATCTGCCTGGTAAATGGATCTGTTAAAAAAAATATCCAGCCCCCGTTAGCTAACCTATAAATACAAAATATTTTTCACAGTTCAGAAATATCCGTCCTTTCTCAGATCCCAGGCTGACATCAATCCTATCTAGACATTTTGTGTGACAGGATGCCCTCCCCTCCAGCTGAGTCTTACTGCATCCACCGAGGGCTAATACACCCATCAGAATGTCATCTGTCTTAGTTTTACTGCCTGGTAAAATTCAAGATTTTATTAAAAAATTGCTCCATGACAGATTGAGAGGACATAATTTAGGGAGATTAAATAGTCTAGGTTTTAGATGCCTGGAAGTGTTTACATCAGCGAGCCATATCAAAATAGTTGGGAAATGATGCATGGTCCACTCCAGGCCATTTCTCAGCTGAACAGCAGAGAGTCAGCCCCATTATGTCCCAAATGTGTGTGTTTCCTCCAATAATGAGGAATTAAAAATAACTTTCTCACTTCTTCCTCTAGGTGATGATCAGCTAGCCGACTGCCATCAGGCAACCCACAGGAGGAAAGCTCTCTGGTTATTGTTAAAAAAAGAGAGAGAGAGAATAAAATAAATAACCATGTGCACATTATTCAAATGAAATTTTAATCGATTCAGAGCCTGTTCCCAAACTTTCTGAGACTGCTCATGATAACGAACTCTCTGGGCTCTTCTTCCTCCTGCTTGCCGTATTATGCTAAGTGGACTGCATCAACAAGGCTGATGGGAGGAAAATTTCTTACTGCTGGACTGTGGTTTGGAGGATCTGTTGGAATATCTTAATTCCCCTCTTCCAGCCTCAGTATCTCCCTGCCTCTTTGTTGGGGGTGAAATGGATGGGTTTTGCATATGCTTTCTGAGCTGCACAGGAAGTGTCTCAACTCAAGGGAGTCTGGGGTTTTCTTTCATTTGCATCTTTGAAGACAATCCCAGCTCCAACCAAAGCACAAACGGCACTGAAGTGATGCTGAATCATTATTGCCCTTGTCTCCACAGCCTGACAGCCTCATTCTCCGTTTAGTATCACTTTGGGATTAGTGGAGCGATCAGGAATGACCCGAGTGTCTGAGGACTTGTGTTCTGACAAGGGGGCTCCCATCAACCCAAGGGCAGTTTGGGTAAGTTACACATGCTTGGTCTCCCTAATCACAAAGTAAAGGTCAACTCCAATCTGACCTTATCCAAGGGCCTCAAAGAGTCATATAAGGTGAATGAGTGAGGCACATTTCTATTTTTAATTGGAAGATAATTGATTTACAATGCTGTGTTTATTTCTGCCATACAACAGCGTAAATCAGCCATAAGTATACATATATCTCCTTTCTCTTGAGCCTCCCTCCCACCCTCTCATCCCATCCTTCTAGATCATCACAGAGCCCCAGGTTGAGCTCCCTGTGTTATAGCAGCCTCCCACATATTTCAATGCAACTCTCTCAATTTATTCCACTCTTTCCTTCCCCCACTGTCTCCACAAGTCCATTCTCTATGTTTGCGTCTCTATTCCTGCCCTGTAAATAGGTTCATCTGTACCATTATCAGATTCTACATATGTGTGTTAATACATGATATCTGTTTTTCTCCTTCTGACTCATTTCACTCTGTATGGAGGTACTTCTCAAAGTGCTAAGTAGCTCTAAGATTTGACCTCCATCAGGTCCTACTCCTGTGGTCCCAAAGCAGTAGTCAGTCTCACCCAAGCTGCACCCTCACTGCGATGGGGGCACCTAAGGACAGAATGGATCAGAGAAAGAGATGCGGATTATGGTTTTGACATCATGATGCTGTTTGTAAAGGCATATCTCTTCATGTTCTGTGCTGGGCTTAGTCGCTCAGTTGTGTCCAACTCTTTGCAACCATGTGGACTGTGGCCTGAGAGGCTCCTCTGTCCATGGGGATTCTCCAGTCAAGAATACTGGAGTGGGTTGCCATGCTCTCCTTTCAGGGATCTTCCCAAATTAAAGCAGATTCTTTACAGTCTGAGCCACCAGGAAAGCCCAAGAATACTGGAGTGGAGTAGCCTATCCCTTTTCCAGGGGATCTTCCTAAGCCAGGAATTGAACCAGTGTCTCCTACATTACAGGAAGATTTTTTACCAGCTGAGCTACCAGGGAAGTCCATATCTCTTCATATTTCCTCCCAATTCCATAAGGATATGACACACTGAACATAAATACATATCATGTGACAAAGCACAGCATTTTGCCCCCTGGACCCTTCAAATGTATTAATAAAGGATTATTTTCCCCTGCCCATGCATGAAAAGTCCAGTAGACTTTGTGGCTTCTATGCTAATTGAATTCATTGAAAGGACTGGTGCTAAAGCTGAAGCTCCAATACTTTAACCACCTTATGCGAAAAGCCAACTCACTGGAAAAGACCCTGATTCTGGGAAAGATTGAGGGCAGGAGGAGAAGGGGGCAACAGAGGAGGAGATGGTTGGATGGCATCACTGACTCAGTGGACATGAGTTTGAGCAAACTCAGGGAGACAGTGAAGGACAGGGAAGCCTGGTGTGCTACAGTCCATGGGGTGGCAAAGAGTCGGCCACAACTTAGCGACTGACCAGCAATGTAATAGACCAAACTTTCATTAATGTGGGTTCTAATCGTTGTTTCCATTCTTAATTAAGACTTCGGGGAGGTTGGGGTAAGTCCATCACAGTTTATTTTCTCCAAAGATTACAACTAAAATCTGAACAAAACACACACAAAAGAAAACAAAAGCAAAACAACCTTAAAAAAACCCAGAGAACTCAGAGTGTGACTAATACACTCCCATTTCATTCTGTCACTGCCAGAGCCTAACCAAGCATTTGCCCTGGGAGTCCTAAGCCAGGACATCTGAGAAACACCTAGAGTCCCTGAGTATTGATTGCCTGAACAAAGGAAAAGCGTGTCATTTAAATATAGAGAGTTATTTACAATATTAAATACATCATCTTTTTGTATAGGTATAAATCTGATGTATCTTTCAAAACACATTTGCATATAAAATGAATGCACCAGCATTTGTTCTGTGTAATGGTATATTGTTGCCATATTTGCTTTAAATAGTTGATCATATTTTGGAGTTAATTAAATATAAGATAAAATGTCTTTATATTTACTTATAAAGTATGAGCTCCAGGGTTCTTCATTTCTTTTGCTAATTCCAGATTTCATTTTCTTGAAGGACTTTAATTTTTTTTTGGAGTGTAAAATTTTGGTGAAGAAAATGTTCACTGTTGGTCTGAAAAACATTTTCACTGGGCAAAAATTCTAAGTTGACATTGCTTTTGGCTTTTGTTTCCTTTCCATGCTGGGAAGATGTTCTCTTTTCTCATTTGCATTGTTTCCAATAAAAAATTTCCCATCATCTCTTTCTGTTCCTTTACAGGAAATGCATCTTTTTGTTCCATTTATTTTTAGGATTTCTATTTATCAGAGCACTTACTGCTTTCAAGCAATTTGATTATGAAGTGTCTTGGTTAGTGTCCATTGATCTTTGGAATTCTCTGGGTTTATGGCTTTTTTGTTGTTGTTGCTGTTGTTTCATTTTTATAAAATCAGATTTGGAAAGCAACTAGCTATACTTTCTTCAAACTTTTATTTTTATTTATTTTTCTTAGGTTTGTTTTAGAAATTCCAACTACATGCATATTTTGCCACTTGAAACATTTGTACTGCTTACTAATGCTCTGTTTATATTTTTCCAAGTTTTTTACTCTTAGTGTTTCATTTTTGAATACTTTCTACTGATATATCTTCAATTTCATTAATCTTTCATTCTCCCTCAATATCTAGTATTCATCCTGTCTGATGTATTTTTTATCTCAGATATTGTTTTCATCCCCAAAATGTGATTTTTAAAAAGATACATTATTTTATTTAGTGTGTTCACACAGCTTCTTAACTGTATATAATAAAGTCATAATATTTGTTTTAATATCTTTCTCTATTAATTCAGTTATATGAGTCCATTTTAAATTATTGATTTTTCTCTCTTCAAATTTAGGTTACATTATCCTGTTTTTTGACTAGATAAGAAGTTCTTATAATGCATTTTTAATTATGGTGTTACTTGAACATCTTCTCTACTGACAACTCAATTTATTAAAAATCACATCAGAAAGCCCCAAGTCTCCCCTAGTCATGTCAGAATGCCAGGTAGTACTTGGTTAAAAATAATAATTATGTCTTGCTCAAATGCTATATCATTTCTCTTGGTAATAGTATCCAAATATCTTTGATTGCCCATTATCTGAGTGAAAAATGAAGTTTGTGTAGCATTCCTAATATCACTGTTATGATGACTACTAGTTGAGTTCACCCTTTCCTGACAAGAATCATGATAAGATTATAGTGTCTTATATATGCATTAATATACAATATTTTTTTTTCTTTCTCACTTACAGACTCTAGGTCCAGTTACATCTCTACAAATGACCCAATTTTAGTTCTTTTCATGGCTGAGTAATATTCCATTGTATATATGTACCACATCTTTATCCATTCCTCCATTGATGGGCGTTTAATAAATTTAATAAATTGCTGCAATAAACATTGGAGTACATGTGTCTTTGTGCATTGTGATACTCTCAGGGTATATGCCCAGTAGTGGGATTGCTAGGTCATAGGATAGTTCCATTTTTAGTTTTTTAAGGAACCTCCATACTGTTCTCCATAGTGTCTATATCAATTTATATTCCCACCTATAGTGCAAGAAGGTTCCCTTTTCTCCACACCCTCTCCAGCATGTGAAATTTAGAAAAATTGTACAGATGAACCTATATGCAGGACAGGAATAGAGATACAGATTTAGAAAATGGACATGTAGACACAGAGGATGAGGGGGAGGGGGAGAAGAATTTGGAGAGTGGGACTGACATGGATACACTACCATGTAGAATACAGATAGCTAGCGGGAATAGAGAAATCTGTATGCAGGTCAAGAAGCAACAGTTAGAACCGGGCATGGAACAACAGACTGGTTCCAAACTGGGAAAAGAGTATGTGCAGACCGTATATTGTCACCCTGTTTATTTAACTTCTGTGCAGAGACATCATGGGAAATGCTGGGCTGGATGAAGCTCAAGCTGGAATCAAGATTGCTGGGAGAAATATCAATAACCTCACATATGCAGATGACATCACCCTTATGGCAGAAAGCGAAGAAGAACTAAAGAGCCTCTTGATGAAAGTGAAAGAGGAGAGTGAAGAAATTGGCTTCAAACTCAACATTCAGAAAACTAAGATCATAGCATCTGGTCCCATCACTTCATGGCAAATAGATGGAGAAACAGTGGAAACAGTGACAAACTTCATATTTGGGGGGGAGCGCTCCAAAATCACTGCAGATGGTGACTGCAGCCATGAAATTAAAAGACCCTTGCTCCTTGGAAGAAAAGTTATGACCAACCTAGACAGCATATTAAAAAGCATAGACACTACTCTGCCAAAAAAGATCCATCTAGTCAAAGCTATGGTTTTTCCAGCAGTCATGTATGTATGTGAGAGTTGGACTATAAAGAAGGCTGAGTGCCGAAGAACTGATGCTTTTGAACTGTGGTGCTGGATAAGACTCTTGAGAGTCCCTTGAACTGCAAGGAGATCCAACCAGTCCATCCTAAAGGAGATCAGTCTTTCCAAGACTTCAAGGAAATCAGTCTTGAATATTCATTGCGAGGACTGATGCTGAAGCTGAAGCTCCAATACTTAGGCCACCTGGTGTGAAGAACTGACTCATTGGAAAAGACCCTGATGCTGGGAAAGATTGAAGGTGGGAGGAGAAGGGGACGACAGAGGATGAGATGGTTGGATGGCATCACCAACTCAATGGACATGAGTTTGAGTAGGCTCTGGGAGTTAGTGATGGACAGGGAAGCCTGGCGTGCTGAAGTCCATGTGGTCGCAGAGTCAGAGATGCCTGAGTGACTGAACTGAACTGAACTGAGTAGGAAGCTGCTGTATAACACAGGGAGCTCAGCTTGCTGCTCTGTAGTGACCTAGATGGGTGGGTGGGTTAGGGGTAGGTAGGTGGGAGGGTTAGGGGTGGGTGGGTGGAAGGGATGGTATGGGTGGCTGGGTGGGAGGGGGTCCAAGAGGGAAGGGATATATGTATACATATAGCTGATTTGTCTTCCCAGGTGGCACTAGTGGTAAAGAACCTGCCTGCCAATGCAAGAGATTCAAGAGACGTGGGTTTGATCCCCGGGTCAGGAAGATCCCCTAGAGGAGGACATGGCAACCTACTCCAGTATTCTTGCCTAGAGAATCCCATGGATGGAGGAGCCTGGCCAGCTACAGCCGGTAGGGTCACACAGAGTTGGACACGACTGAACGACAACCTGATTTCTGGAAAAATGACTGCCACGTGGTAGGTCCTCAGTACCTTATTTGTTGTAAGACAGAAGAAAAATTAATGAACATCTAATATACAAACTCAGTGAATGACCTAGCCTCTCTTTTTCTCCTTATGCTGCTTCCAGAGAAGACATCAATAGAGCATTTTATACTTTCTTTTGAATATTTGTAACCTTTTCTAAGAGCACTTTCCCCCCAAAGCAGCATGAAATGGAAGGGATTGCAGCCTCCATGAGAATCTAGAAGTATGGGGATTGCCATAGTAATTGATTCCTTAAAAACAATTTCAGAAGAGAAGTTTCCATTTTGTCTCCCATCTTCTATCGGTTTGTAGTGCTTTGACCCCCATTATACATATAAATACTGCCCTTGTGGATGCCAGTGCTGGGACTCTTGCTCTGATGCTCAGACAAAGCAAGCTGTCTGTGAGACGTGCCCATGGCTCTCTTTTGGGCACAGTGACATATTCTGGTAGTAATCACACTGAATTGTTAACTAGATTGGGTTATCAATAAAACCACATTGAATACATTTTGCTATCTTATTTCATTTTATTTCTTCTGCTTTATGACTAGAAATCAGTATTTTATTTCATTCCATTATCTTATTTCATTTATTTTTGGCTGCACTGGGTCTTCCTTGCTTTGTGCAGTCTTCTCTCTGGTTGCCATGCAAGGGCTTAGTTGTCCCGTGGCATGTGGGATCTTAATTCCCCGACCAGGGATTGAACTCACATCCCCTGCACTGGAAGGTGGATTCTTAACCACTGGACCACCAGGGAAGTCCCAGAAATCAGTGTTTTAGAAGAGGAACAAATGTGTGTGTGTGTATTCGAACCATTAGTGAAAAGATTCAGAGAGATAGATAGACAGATACAGATATAGATACATATGATGCATAGATAGAGAGACATGGATGATACAGGTATAGATGATATAAGTATAGGTATATAGATACGATATTGGGGTTTCCCAGGTGGCTCAGTGGTAAAGAATCCACCTGCCAATGCAGGAGATGCAAGAGATGTCAGTTCAATCTCTGAGAAAGGAGGATTCCCTGGAAAGGGCATGGAAAGCCACTCCTGTATTCTTGCCTGGAAAATTCCATGAACAGAGGAGCCTGGAGGGCTACAGTCCATAGGGCTGCAAAGAGTTGGACACAACTGAGCTACTGAGCACATAGATATATACATGTAGATGTAGCTATCACTGGGTTATTATTAGGTCATTCTTTCAACAGCATCTGATTTCGTTAGATTATTCCATAAAAAGAACTATTTATTAATAAAGCATATTTGTTTCTTTACTGAAAGCTTGCCGTAAGTACCAGAACCAGAGGAGCAGAAGCCCCCAAGTCTTACTCTGTATGCTTTCCCCAATTCTGCTTCTCATGAAATAATCTGGGCCCACATTGGCTCAAGAACATCTGTCTCCATCAGGACATAAGAAAAAAGCTCCTGATGGAAAACAATTGGAAGGGCAGTGAAGATGGTCTACTTGCTACAGTAACAGAAATCAAGATGGAGAAGCCTTGTCACTGGTTATTTCTTCAGATTCCTGGGTCCCTCAGAGTGCAAGTATGAGATAGAAGGATCCCTGAAGACCCGGCACTGATCTTGTTTTTTGGAAGGAGGTGGATGTGTCATCAAATCCCATCTGCAGACTTAAAGAGCAGCCCGCTTTCTTTTTACAGTTTATCATTCACTATGCACCCCTGGCGGAGAAAGCAATGGCACCCCACTCTAGTACTCTTGCCTGGAGAATCCCATGGATGGAGGAGCCTGGTAGGCTGCAGTCCATGGGGTTGCTAAGAGTCGGACACGACTGAGCGACTTCACTTTCACTTTTCACTTTATGCATTGGAGAAGGAAATGGCAACCCACTCCAGTGTTCTTGCCTGGAGAATCCCAGGGATGGCGGAGCCTGGTGGGCTGCCGTCTATGGGGTCGCACAGAGTCAGACACGACTGAAGCAACTTAGCAGCAGCAGCAGCATGCACCCCTGGTGGTGCTAGTGGTAAAGAACCCGCCTGACAATACAGGAGACGTAAGACATGCAGGTTCAATCCCTGGGTTGGGAAGATTTCCCTGGAGGAGGAAATGGCAACCCACTCTAGTATTCTTGCCTGGAAAATCCCATGAACAGAGGAGCTTTGCAGGCTACAGTCCATGGGATCGCAAAGAGTCCGACATGACTGAAGGAACTTTGCACAATACATCTCTATTCCAAGCAGTTAAAATTGCATCAGACTCCCCTGGTGGTCTGGTGGTTAAGAATCTGCCTCCTAATGCAGGGGACATGGGTTCCATCCCTGGCCAGGGAAGGTTCCACATGCTGTGGAGTGAGTAAGCCCATGCAACACAGCTACTGAAGCCCACACATCTAGAGACCAGGCTCCGCAAGAAGAAGCCACCAGAATGAGAAGCCCACGCACCACAAGTAAAGAGTCGCTAGTGCTCACTTGTTTACTGTCCAAATTTATCACTCGCTGGAAGCTATGAGATAGATGTAAAGTTAATATGTATGTGTTAATATGTAATAATAAATGCAAGAACATACTTGTATGTGTAAATAAATATACTATAGGTAATATAAATAGCATATGCTATTGAATATAGCTATATGTTGATATATGATCTATATTATGTAACTAGATTTTTATATTTTAAAATTAAATATAACAAGTTTATGTCAGCAACTGTCACATTATGTGAAGAAAATAAAGCCAGGACCTAGAACAATGGGACGAGTGGTGTTAATGATGCTACCTAGGAAGACCTTATGATGAAACTAATTAAACTCATGGCCTTTGAGTTGACAAATAAATACAATATAGACTAAACTATGCGAAGATCATGAATTTTGCATTAGGCAAATAAACATCAAATAAAAAGATTCTTAGTTGAGAAAGATTTGGATATGTTTCAAAGCACAAAGACAGAAACTAGAAAAAAGTCAGTGTAGCTAAAACTTAGTAAGAAAGCAATAAAAGTAGGTGAGATTTTTGTCTGGTGACAGGGTGATTGCCTTGCAGGTCACAGTTGCTATATTTCAGACACTGTAAGTGCTTTAAGTTACAGAGTCAGGCCAAAGGCTGTCCTTCCAATACAGGCTTTAATTTAAATAAGCTCCTATTCTAATGTTCCTTTGAGTGTTTCAGTATGGTCCCTAAAGTGAATACACAAAGGTCTATCATTTATATCTTCATATAGCTTTCCACCATCCATTTAAAATGCCACTCTTGTGGAAAAGATGATACGTCTTACTTTATACTGGGCTGATGTTATAGAAGGTCTGCTTGGTTTAAGAACTGTTTGAGCTGTATCTACACAGAGAACAGAGTAGAATCATTATATGAGTGGAGAAAAAATTGTCTCAATTATGTGTAGATTCCAGATGGGCTGATTCACGCGTATTTGCTCCTCTTAGAACGAGCAGTTCTTCTCTGAAAGACACAGCCATCACTGAAATCCTAACATTTTTCACAGAAAATGGAAAGATGTCTCGCACATCTCTGTGGATGGCTAAAGAAGCTGTTCATTCCTTAAAAAAAAAAAAAAAGTCAAAATTTGCCCTTTCTCCAGTTTCAGGGACCTCTGTGTTGAAATTTGAGTACTCTCCTGCGGTCACAGTCCATTATGTCTGGATAGATTCCTAAAGCAGCATCTCCAGGGCATGAAATCTGGGCACAGATTCCCAAATTGTGGGCATGGTCATCTTCTAGAATCTGTACTGCTCACCTTGTGACTTCACTGGTCAGGGGTTTGCCTTCTCAAGAGAGGAATAAAGGAGGAGGGTTTGCCTCCTCCTTAGTCTAAACCAATCAAACCGGTAGAAAAGACAGGCTATGTTCTTTGGGAATCAAATTGATTTCTCCAATCAATAATTTGATAGCTCAAACTCTAAAACCCTAGATAAATTCAGTGAAAATGAGCTATGACTCTCAGAGAATCTCATTGAAGAAGCGTGTTAGATTCTTTTTTCTCTTCTCCAGCTTAGATATCTCAGGATACGGTGCATGTTTGTTTCAAATTGACTTGTTGGGGTGGGAGGGGGGAAACAAAGGACAGATACAACTCAGATGCCTAATTAAATAAGCCGGAAACAATTAGGGCTGATCAACATTTAATGACTTTCTGTGTGGCTAACTATTATCCATCGCTGATTCAGAGACTAGTTAAAAGTCACTCTTATCTCCCACTGATTTTTCATTTGGTCTTCAGCCCTGCTATTTGTTTCTTCACTTTGAACACATCAAGTTTATTTTAATTAATTTTTATTGGAATACTGTTGCTTTACAATGCTGTGTTTGTTTCTACTGTACAGCAAAGTGAATCAGTTAAACATGTATCTGCTCTTTCTTGGATTTTCTTCCCATTTAGGTCACCACAGAGCACTGAGCAGGGTTCCCTGAGGTACATGATAGGTTCTCATCAGCTATTTTACTTAATTTTTTGCCGTACAACACATCATGGCTTAGTTCCCTGACCAGGGATAGAACTCGTGCCCCCTGCACTGGAAGCATGGAGTCTGGACTGCCAGGGAAGTCACATTGGCCTATTTCATACTTAGTATCAATGGTGTATGTATGTCAACCCCCGTCTCCCAATTCATCCTACCCTTTTCCTCCCTTGGTGTCCATATGTTTGTTCTCTACATCCGTGTCTCTACTTCTGAACAGATTCGAGTTTTAACAATAATAATGGTGACTGTGTTGGCCCTCATTGCTCTTGGCATCTCTCTCATCCACAAAGCCCCCCTCCACACAGCCATCTTCGGAAGCAGTGCGTTTCCAACTCTGTTGAGAATCACTGCTACCTTTCAACGCCCTGAGTTGGCTTCCTGTCCCAGGTCTTGCTTTGAGAACTGTCCCAGGGTGGTTATTGTCTTTAATCACAGCTCCCATCACTACCCAATTCCCATTGGCCCTCCATCAAGGATGTGCTCCTCCCACCAAAAAAAGTCCCGCTTTCCAAAAGGAAGTGGTCAGCGGTGCCACTCAGCTTCTGTTTTGCTTAGGCAATTTGGTTACAGAAATGGAGTCAGCCATCTCAGGGCTTTCCCAATTCTTACAGATCTGGATAGAGAGAAATTGAAAACATCTTTTGAAAAGAACAAGTGGAATCCCATGCATGTGGTCCATCCCAGCTGGCTGAGGGCTACCTCTTCCTTTTGGGAAAGCACATAGATCTCCTGGATTCATTCTCTAGACCAGGGTTTTTCAACCCATGGGATTGGCATTTGGGGCCAGAAAGTTATTTTTTTTTAATGTTTTTAATTTTTTAAGGGGTGGCCAGGAGTGCTGTCTGTTGTAGGGTAGTTAGCAGTGTTCCTGGTCTCTACTGACTAGATGCTGGTGGCATCAATCTTAGCCCTGCTCCACCCCAATCCTGGCAACCAAACATATTTCTAGATATTACCAGTGGGGAACAAAATCACCCTGAGATTAAGATATGTTCTAATCAATCTGGAAGTACTTTGGCTTTTTTTTTTTTTGGCTTATTTATGTTTTCTGAACTTTTTATTTTGTATTGGGGTACAGCAGATCAACAATATTGTGATAGTTTCAGGCGAACAGCGAAGGGACTCAGCCATACATATACATGTATCCATGCTTCCCAGATGGTAAGAATTCCAGTGGTAAAGAATCTACCTGCCAATGCAGGAAATGCAAAAGGTGTGGGTTCTATCCCTGGGTTGGGAGGATCTCCCGGAGTAGGAAATGGCAACCCACTCCAGTATTCTTGCCTGAAAAATTCCGTGGATGGGGAGACTGGCGGGTTACAGTCCATGAGCACACACACACATTCTCCTTCAAACCCCCCTCCCATCCAGGCTGCCACATAACATTGAGCACAGTACCCTGTGCTGTACAGTAGGTCCTTGTTGGTTATCCATTTTAAATATAGCAGTGTGTAGGAAGCACTTTGGCCTTATCAGTCTCACTTTCTAACCGCAGCTATTATACTTCTGGAAACAACTCCTCAGGACCACATCACCTGTGATTTGTACCTGATTCCTACACACAAAGTAATCCCATCAATAGGAGAGAAAAGATCTTGTCTGTCTGCCATGAGACTTGAGAAGAGGTTGGTTTGCAGGACTCGGATCTATGAAAATCTGTTATAAGAGGATGGCTGAGCTCCTTTGAATAGCTCAGTCATTAGCCATTTGGAGTGAAACTGACTCAGATGACATCCTGATTTTGGAAGGAAATCTTACTTCTTAATATTCTATTTCTCAGAGATGTCAATGGCCCAGCAGAGGCAACAATAAGCCACCAAAAGCTAATGCTTGTTACAGCAGCTAGTTCATCTTAGATGATCAACATTTTGACCTAAACACTGTCATACAGACAATGTGAAGTAAGTCAGAAATATAAATACAAATATTGTATATAAATGTGTATATGTAGAATCTGAAGAAAAAAAAATTGGTATAGATGATCTTATTTACAAAGCAGAAACAGACACAGATGTAGAGAACACCAAGGAGGGGAAGGTGGGGTGGGATGAATAGGAAAATTGGGATTGATATATATAAGCTATTGATACTATGTATAAAATTGGAGAAGGCGATGGCACCCCACTCCAGGACTCTTGCCGGGCAAATCCCATGGATGGAGGAGCCGGGTAGGCTGCAGTCCACGGGGTCGCTAAGAGTCGGACACGACTGAGCGACTTCACTTTCACTTTTCACTTTCATGCATTGGAGAAGGAAATGGCAACCCACTCCAGTGTTCTTGCCTAGAGAATCCCAGGGATGGGGGAGCCTGGTGGGCTGCCATCTATGGGGTTGCACAGAGTCAGACACGACTGAAGCGACTTAGCACTATGTATAAAATAGGAAACTAATGAGAACCTACTGTATAGCACCAGGAACTGTGGTGACTAACTGTGCTCTGTGGTGACCTAAACGGGAAGGAAATCCAAAAAAGGGGTTGTATGCATACATATAGCTGATTCACTTTGCTGTACATAGAAACTAACGCAGCATTGTTAAGCAGTTATACTCCAATTTTTTTAAAAGGCAGAAAAACAAAAACAATAGACATATTGTAATATATTCCTAACTGGAATCCTTATTTTGCTTAACACAGTTTATAGTATTCTTTCAGAAAATTTTCTGTTTAAAAATTTTGCATAGCTCTTCTGTCTTTTTCCCTTGATTTGCTATTCCCTGTATTTTTCACAACAGCTGTTTCTTAAACTTCAGAAGCCATTTAGGTTTTACTACTTCTGAAAATACCTCTTGCTTTTCTCCTTTATTGCACAACCTGTGAAGCTGCATCTTTTTGGAGTCACAATTGCAATCATTTTAAAGATGAGTTTGTACGTGCAGGGAAATAGAACTATCATTCTTTTCTTTCTGGTGTATTGACAAACTTTGAACTGAAGTTATTTCCTTGACAATTTCTCTTTCACACACATCAGTGATGACTTTGGTTTGGTTTGGATAATACCATATATTAACTATAAAGTGATTTCTTAAATTTTGCCAACCTAATTGGAGCTTTATTCTCCTCTCCGAGACATGCTCCATTATTTCCCCAACTGTCAGAGGACAAAAATAAGCTTGCTGTTGACTCACACAACCTTCTTCCATGCTATGCTAAGTCACTTCAGTCGTGTCCGACTCTGTGCGACCCCATAGACGGCAGCCCACTAGGCTCCCCTGTCCCTGGGATTCTCTAGGCAAGAACGCTGGAGTGGGCTGCCATATCCTTCTCCAATGCATGAAAGTGAAAAGTGAAAGTGAAAAGTGAAAGTGAAGTCGCTCAGTCGTGTCCAACTCTTAGCGACCCCGTGGATTGCAGCCTAATAGGCTCCTCCGTCCATGGGATTTTCCAAGCAAGAGTACTGGAGTGGGGTGCCATTGCCTTCTCCAACCTTCTCCCAAACTACATGCAAAAAAAAGTTGCTTAAAGATGATCCTCACTAACAATTAGTGGTTAGATTAATTAGTGATTTTTAAAATCCTCACTGAGATGTTACAACCAGAGCCCCTATAAGCAGTCTTCTCTTTATATATGGGAGTTCAACCTGATGGGCTTATTTCATGACCTGTCTACAAGTACCTCAGGATGGCATGAAAACCATACCATGATGGCTTAGTTTAATGGTAAGTGAGGATCCTAAGACTTTACAAGCAGTGACTGTTTCCAAGAGTTTGTATGCATTTCTGAATTCTTACCTAATCTGTTTCGCATTAATTTTAGAATGTCTACAAGCAATGTTTAAACGACACCCTTCTTGGACTTAAATTTGCACAAAAAATGTTGCAAGAATTGCATGTGTTTCTGAGTTTGACACAAGGATAGATTTTTTAAAGTTATATTTTCACCCTAGCATACACCTCTTTTTTATAAAGTCATTCTTATTTTATTTATTTATTTTTTCTGCCCCACAGAGCATGCGGAATCTTCGTTCCCCAACCAGGAAGCGAGCCCCCTGCGGTGGGAGTGCTGGACCGCCAGAGAAGTCCCATGGGACAGATTTTACACAGCATCTGCTTATATAATGCAAAATCTGTGTATTTAGCCATGGGCGACTATGTCCTGCTTTCTCAGAACATCGATTACTGCAGTAATTCTGTACTGATGTGATTGTCAATTATGTTTATAACACAACATAAGGATGACGTGAAAAATCCCATTGTCCAGTGATACAGAGACTTTAAAGAAGAAAGAGTGAAAACAAGATTTTTGGATACTGTCTCTAAAAACCAACATACTGAAAAAAATGGAGAAAACTAGGCAAAAATAGACAACTAATATGTTAAGTTCCACCGAGCAACCACTTTTGTAAATCAAACAGATCTCTAAGCAAATCCTGAACATTTTCCCCTTTGTATTTAAAAAAAAAATTGAATAAAAAGTAAGTAAATAAAAAAAGAATGATAAAGGCCAGGAGAATCAGATATTCAGTTCAGTTCAGTTCAGTCCCTTAATTGTGTCTGACTCTTTGCGACCCCATAGACTGCAGCACGCCAGGCCTCCCTGTCCATCACCAACTCCCGGAGTTTACTCAAACTCATGTCCATTGAGTCGGTGATGCCATCCAGCCATCTCATCCTCTGTCATCCCCTTTTCCTCCCGCCTTCAATCTTTCCTAGCATCAGAGTCTTTTCAAATGAGTCAGCTCTTTGCATAGGTGGCAAAGTATTGGGATTTCCGTTTCAGCAGATATTGCTACTTGATAAAACAACAGATATGAAGTACCTAGGAAAGATGCTTGTGGGAGATTGGCATGCTTGAAAGACACAATGACACAGGTACCCTTTTATAGTTAGTTGCTTAAATCTTAAAGATGGAGGAGAACTTGAGCTTAGACAATTATTACAGCCTTTTGGACCCTTTTAGCTATGCTTATTCAAGTAGCTAAAATTGAACTCCCCAGTATCAAAAGACACCTGCTTTGTGGACTTCCATGATGGTTCAATGGTTAAGATTCCACACTCCCAATGCAGGGGACACGGGTTTGATCCCTGGTCGGAGGGAACTAAGATCCTGCATGCTGAGTGGTGCATCCTTGAAACAAAACAAAACACCTGTTTTGACAAAAAGTAGAAAACTGCAATGCCCCAGCCTCAGTCTAGTAGCAGATGGGGCCTCACACAGATAAGCCACTGGAAAGCACAAGGCATGTGGGTTTGTGGTTGGCAGATAAAAGCATCTAAGAGGAAATGTGATCCACACCCACTGTGTATATCTGTATATATCTTTCAGAGATGGGACAGATTGGATAAGAAGCAGGAAGAAGCATCAAGAATCACCAGTCATATCTATGAGTGCTCTACTGATGTCCTTTGCAGGATGTGATAACCAAGAGAGAGCATCTCATCTGACTAGGGACAGAGGACTTCTGGGAATCTCAGCTGTTGTGGGACATCCTGGGTAGCTGTGGTTGAGATGATGGCTCTTTTGCCTGACCTGTGAGGCTGCAGGGAAAGAGAGCTGGCAGCCAACTGCATGCCCAGGTCTGCGATGGTGACACAGTCGTGTCTCTATGAGGTGGATGTTCCTGTTGACTCCATTCCGCAGATGTGGAGACTGAGGCTCAGAGAGGTGATGTGTCTTAACCAAAGATGCAGAGTTAGAGGAATACCTGAGGTTCACACAGAGGCAGCCTGGTTCCAGCACTCATTATCTTAAACTCTATTCTACACTCTCTTTCTAAAAGATAAGAGAACCTACCAGGCAGAGAGATAAAAGGTATTCCAGGAAGAGGAATGACACATGAAAGAACTCAAGGAGAGAGATAAATTGTGGTCCATCTGGGGACCCAAAGATAGTCAGTGTGGCTGGAGAAGCAGAGAGGAGTCCACAAGTTTCTATCAGCTGCGAGCTGAGTGGCCTTGGATAAGTCAATTGCTACTCAGCTTTAGTTTCCTCATCTGTAAAAGGAGATAACAGATACTTACAGCATTTATGGCCTAACGCCATTGTGAAGAGGAAGTCATCATTTACGCAAAGTGCTTAGCAGGACACTTGGCATCTGGCCAGCACAGCATCCATGCCAGCTGTCCCCATGTTTATTATTATTTGTGTGGGGGAGGGGGAGTATTGGGAATGAGAATGGGGAGGTTTGCACAGGCCACAGCCCATTTTGATTCTAGAATGCTAGAAATGAAGAGCCACTGCAGGATGTTAAGCAAGGGAATGACATTATCAGATTTATAACAGGGGGAGTTTAGTCTTGAAAAAGTCAGAAAGAGATCTGCATTGCTTGTTTTTTAGGTACTGAGCTGCATGAACTGCTTCTATATTTTGGAGTTTAATCCTTTGTCCATTGCTTGGGTTGCAATTTTTTTCTCCCATTCTGAGGGCTGACTTTTCGTCTTGTTTATGATTTTATGTTTTTGCTATGCAAAAACTTTTAAGTTTAATTAGGTCTCATTTGTTTATTTTTGTTCTAATTTTCATTACTCTAGGAGGTGGGTCAAAAAAAGACCTTGCTGTGGTTGGTATATGTCAAAGAATGTTCTTCCTATGTTTTCCTTTAGGAGTTTTATGGTGTCCAATCTTCAAACTGACACCTTTCTCCAAGGGATCTTCCTGATCCAGGGATCAAACCTGTGTCTCTTATGTCTTCTGCATTGGTAGATGGGTTCTTAACCACTAGTGCCACCTGGGAAGCCCAAAGCAATCATACTCCAATTGAAAAAAAAACCTATAATGGAAAGTAATCTGAAAACTTATATATATATATATATATATATATATATATATATATATATATTTATAAAGAAAGAAAGAGACTGGGGGCAGGCTGAACTTCAGGAAAGGGGACCAGCTTGGAGAGACATTTAGTGACCCTGCCATTCCTACCATGTTCCAGATCTAAAGGGCTGAACATCGGCAGTGGAAGACAAGGCAGGGTTTCTCCTGAATCTCAGATCAGTGGGCCTGTGAGCAGGTGTTCCTTCATCTGAACGAGGGGATTTCCGACAAGTGGTCATAGGCTCCAGTGCTGAGGTCTGTGGCCATGTGCTGGGAATCATCCAAACTTTTTTTCTGAAAGGAGCCTAGTGATAAATGTACTAGGGTTTATCAGCCATGCAGACTCAGAAACAACTATTCAACTCTGCACAAATGACCAAGTCTATTCCAGTAGAATTTTATTTCCAAAATTTTATTTACCAAAACAGCTAGAGGAAGAGACTAGGCAGTGGATTCAAGCAATGTTTATGGGAACAGAATTTGCTGACCGATTGCATATGGCGACTTGAGTAAGGTACTCTGCTAGCTAATGTCCACATGAGGAGAAATTAGACGTATTTCAGATTACTATCCAATTCACATATCTTCCAAAAGACAAAGAAATGCAATTTTTCTCAAACTAGCAATCACAAACCATGAGTGGGTCATGAAATTGATTAAACTATCAAAAAGATAGAATTGCATGTTATAGTTCAATAGTAATAAAATCATATTTGCTATTAAAGTTAAATCATTTTATTTTAGTCTAATTAGTAAGTGGAATTATTTTCTATAAAACTTAAAAAATTGTGTGCATCTTGTATAATATGTGAAATTTTTTTCAATTATAGACCATGGCCAGAGAAGTTGAAAAAATACCATTTAAGGGAACTATTATAAAGTAGAAACAGCATAGGACTAGGAAATGAAAAAATTTAGGTGGGTCTTAATCCAAATTCTGCCATTTTTAGATTTGAAGAAATATTTAACATCTCTAGGACTCAGATGTCTTATTGGTAAAATTAAGGCATTATTTTTTTTCTACATCTACTTATTGTTTGAGAGACTGGAAATACAAGAGCAGACAAAACAGGTCCAGTTCTCAGGAAGCTAACATCCTATTGGGGGAGATACATAAATAAACGAAGGAGGATGAAGTGATGGCCTGAGTGTTTATGGGGTGGGTGGTGCTTCAAAGAGGAGCTCAAGGAAAGCCTGTCTGGAAACGAATGGTGATGTGAGGGTCCCAGAGTGGGGAGGAGTCTGACAGTGAGAACAGCTTGGGAAGAGGTGATGGTGAAACTAGGGCTCAGAAGAGAGTCCTGGGCCTCAGTCAAAGTCACTCAATTAACCCCTATGACCACGTAAGCTAGGATAAAAGAGGCAAGAATATACAATGGAGGGACTTCCCTGCTGGTCCAGTGGCTAAGACTCCACTAAGACTGGGTTCCCAGTGTGAGGACCCAGGTTCAATCCCTAGTCAGGGAACTAGATTCCACATGCTGCAACTAAGAGTTTGCATGCTGCAATGAAGATCAAAGATCCCGAGTGCTGCAACTAAGGCCCAGGGCAGCCAAATCAACAAATAAGTGAATGTTTTAAATATATATATATATATATATATATATATATATATATATATATACAATGGAGGAAAGACAGTCTCTTCAATAAATGGTACTGGGAAATCCGGACAGTTACATGTAAAATAATGAAATTAGAACACTTTCTAACACCACACACAAAAATAAACTCAAAATGGATTAAAGACTTAAATATAAGGCTGGATACTATAAAGCCTTTAGAGGAAAATATAGGCAGAACACTCTGCCATAAATCACAGCAAGATTGATCTTTTTCTGGTCCACTGCCTAGAGTAATAACAATAAAAACAAAAATAAACAAATGGGACCTAATTAAACTTTAAAGATTTTGCACAGCAAAGAAAACCATAAATAAAACAAAAAGGCAACCTTCAGAATGGGGAAAATATTTGCAAACTAAGCAATTGACAAGGGATTAATCTCCAAAATATACAAATAGCTCCTGCAGCTCAATTAAAAAAAAAAAAAAAACCAATAAAAAAACAGGCAGAAGACTTAAATAGACATTCCTTAAAGAAGACATACAGATGGCCAACAAACACATGAAATGATGCTCAACGTCACTAATTATGAGAGAAATGCAAATCAAAACTACAGTGAGGTATCACCTCACACTAGTCAGAATGGCCATCATCAAAAATTCTACAAACAATAAATGCTGGAGAGGGTGTGGAGAAAAGGGAACACTCCTACACTGTTGGTAGGAATTTTTTTTGAAGTCACTCAATTAAGAACATATTGGACAGACTTGAATATAGGTTTTTAGTCCATATTTCAAACTCCACATCATTACTGAGCTTCAACATGGATGTATTCCTTAAAATTACCTTTCCTTATGTAAGCTCCTTGATGGTTTGAAATAAAATGACAACAGGGACTCCCCTGGTGGTCCAGTGGTTTAGACTCTCCACTTCCACTGCAGGGGGTTCAGATTTGATCTTTGGTCAGGGAACTAAGATCCCCCATGCCACCCAGCACGGCCAAAAAAAAAAAAAACCAAAATGACAAGGTAATCTTTAAAAGTGATCATTGTATTAGAGGTCACATTTTACCAGCTGCCATATTCAACCAACACCTCTATGTGCTGCAACCAGGTCTCTCAGAATCTCCTTCTCAAACAAGTGATTCCCTAACTAGAGAGGCATAAACACATCTGGATTCATAGTTGCCATTTCTTCCCTGCTGCAAATGAGTCTCTATTCAATCTCATCTTGTACAGTAATCCACAGATAATACCAATGTAAGACATACTTGTTGGGAGTTAAAGAAAAGACAGGCCTGTCAGAAGAAAGGGGCTAATGAAAAAAAAGTCACCCCGTGACGAACAGACAGCAAATCTGTAATGTGAATTTTAGCTGAGAGAAGCCTGATGTTTGCAGTGGTGTAGCTACCCTCTGTCTCTTTTAGGAAGACTGTGGCAGGCAGAATAATGCCCCAAATGTATCCACATCCTCACCCCCAGAACCTGTGAATACATCACCTTCTATGGAAAAGGGGGTTTTGCAGGTGTGAATAACTTAACGATCTTAAAAAGGAGAGAGTATTAGTTTGTGACAGTGGCCATTACAAATTTCCATCGACTGGGTGGCCTAAACAATGGAAATGTATTTTCTCACAGTTTTGGAGAGTAAGAGGTCAAGTTCAGGTGTTGATGGGTTTGGTTTCCTTGGAGGCTTCTCTTCTTGGCTTGCAGATAGCCACATGCTCACTATGTCCTCACTTGGTCTTTCCTCTGTGCTTGAGCAACCCCAGTGTCTGTGTGTTCAACCTTCTTTCTCTTATAAGACTCTCAGTCAGACTGGAATACCCCCAGTGGTCTCATTTTAACTTGACTCTCTCTTTAAAGCTGCTTCTGCTGCTGCTAAGTGCTTCAGTCGTGTCCGACTCTGTGTGACCCCATAGACGTTAGCCCACCAGGCTCCCCCGTCCCTGGGATTCTCCAGGCAAGAACACTGGAGTGGGTTGCCATTTCCTTCTCCAATGCATGAAAGTGAAAAGTGAAAGTGAAGGTGCCCAGTCGTGTCCGACTCTTTGCGACCCCATGGACTGCAGCCCACCAGGCTCCTCCATCCATGGGATTTTCCAGGCAAGAGTACTGGAGTGGGGTGCCATTGCCTTCTCCATCTCTTTAAAGCAGGTGTCCCCAACTTTCAGATCGCCGACCAGCACCTTCTGTCAAATCAGTGGCAGCACTAGATTAGAAATACAGTGCATAATAAATGCAACACATTTGAATCATCTAGAAACCATCCTCCCACCTGCCAGTCCATAGAAAAATTGTCTTCCACAATACTGGTCCCCCATGCCAAAAAAGTTGGGGACTGCTGCCTTTTTTTTTTTGATGGGAGGATAGTTGCTTTACAACATTGTGCTGGTTTCTGCCGTACAACATGAATCAGCCGTAAGTATCCCCTCCCTCTGCAGTCTCCCTCCTACCCCACCCCCCCATCCCACCTCTCTGTCGTCACAGAGCACTGAGCTGAGCTCTCTGTGCTATACGGCAACTTCCCACTAGCTATTACTATTCATTTTACACACGGTAGTATGTATATGTCAATGCTACTGTCTCAGTTCATCCCACCCTCTCCTTCCCCCGTCATGAAGGACTGCTGCTTTAAAGGGCTTATCTCCAAATATAGTCACATTCTGAGGTCCTCGAGGTCAGGGCTACATCAGATGAATTTGGGCAGCAACACAAGCCCATAACAGGGAGACTCCCTTAGATTAATGAGGTGAGTTCAATGGAATCACAAGGATCATTATAAATGAAGAGAGAGTGGCAAGAAAGTCAAAGCATGAGATGTGATGACAGAAGCAGATGGTGAGAGTCAGATTTGACGATGTGATGTTTCTGGCTTTGAAAACAGAAGAAGGGGCCAGAAGGCAAGGAATAAAGGTAGGAAATAAGAGGGAGTAGACTCTGTCCTGAAACCCTCAGAAGGAACGCAGCCCTGTCAATACCTTGATGCTAGCCCTGCTGCTGCTAAGTCGATTCAGTCGTGTCCAACTCTGTGCGACCCCACAGACGGCAGCCCACGAGGCTCCCCTGTCCCTGGGATTCTCCAGGCAAGAACACTGGAGTGGGTTGCCATTTCCTTCTCCAATGCAGGAAAGTGAAAAGTGAAAGCGAAATTGCTCAGTTGTGTCTGACTCTTAGCGACCCCATGGACTACAGCCCCCCAGGCCCTCCGTCCATGGGATTTTCCAGGCAAGAGTACTGGAGTGGGGTGTTAGCCCAGTCACTCCCATTTTGGACTTCTGACCTCCAGAACTGGAGCAGAATACCTTTGTGTTGTTTGAAGCCCTTAAATTTGTGGAAATTTGTTACTGCAGCAGAAGGGGACTAAAACAGAGACCCAGTGTCCTGATCACACTAAGCAGGGCCATTTGCAGAATTCTATCCTCCAAACCACAGTGATTGGTCCAAAGATGGACACACGTCTCAAGAAGAGCCAATCAGAGCCCTTCCCTGGGCCTTTCTATCTGGGGCCATGGAAAGACCTCTTTTTCCTTCCTGAGAGGTGCACCCTTTTCTTGTGAATCTAAGGTTGTCTGACTTAGTATTTCCTTTACCTTAGCAAAATCCATCTGTAACATAGTGATCGAGGGTGATTTAAAAGAGAGGAAGGGGACTTCCCTGGTGGTCCAGTGGTTAAGAATTCACCTGCCAATGCTGGGGACACGGGTTTGATCCCTGGTCAGGAAGACCCCACATGCCGTGGAGCAACTAAGCCTGTGCACTACAATGACTGATCCCAGAAACCGTGCTCTGCAACAAGAAAGGCCACCACAATGACAAGCTGGGCACTGCAACTGGAGAGTAGCCCCTGGTGGCCTCAACTAGAGAAACTCCATGAGCAGCAACGAAGACCCAGCACAGCCAAAAATTAAATCAATTAATTATATTTAAAAAAATTCAAAAGAGGAGGAATCAGGAAGGGTTCCAAAGGCTGCCTGAGCCTTGGAATCCAGTTGTTTCCACCTCAGTCCTATCTGTTTCTAGTGCAGTTTTATAAGGTGAATTTTTATTTTTCTTATGGTGGTTTGGGCTGGATTTCCTTGAGTTGCAATCAGAGTCTTAACTACTTCTGATGAATTTTCCTAAACTGTATTATGCTGAATACAAATGGAGCCTCTTGGGAAAACCAAGCCTTCCCAAGCAAAGTTTAAACATAAAACAAGTCACAGGGTGTGAGCATATTGTCTTCAGAAAGCAGCTGTGTGCCCTGCGACTTCTTCCCTCCCTACCCTGTGAATTCAGAAATGGCTGAAGGAAACACCAGTGATGTTTTCTAAATCTGCTTGGGAAACCAAGGCCAGAGACAAATCTGTTGGCAGAGAAACATGGGAACAAGAAACAAGAAGGGGAGTACTTCCCTGATGGTCCAGTGGCTAAGACTCTGTGTTCCCAATGCAGGGGGCCTGGGTTTGGTCCCTGGTCAGAGAACTAGATCCCACATGCCAAAACTAAAGATCCCACGTGCCACAACCAAGATGTGGCAGGGCCAAAGAAATAAGTAAATAAATATTTTTTAAAAATAGGAAAGAAACAAGAAGAGAGACAAAAACCCACAGACAGCCAGGAGCTCGCAAATAAGCCTCTGATCTCCCTGGAAAGGTGTGTTACCAAGAGACAGGACAATTTGATGCCAAACAGCTTGACTTTGCATTCTGTCTTTACACAGCTCAACTAAGGGCTTGGAGCAGAATATTTCTGCTATGTGCCCCAGACCCCCATCTATAAAATGGGGCTAGCAAAATATTAACTGCCTGACTGTGATGATTCAGTAAGTTAACACAAATAGAGGATATACAAAGACCCATGTGTTTAGCTCTTGGAAAAGTCTTGAAAGTGTTAGTTGCTCAGTTGTGTTGGACTCTTTGCCACCTTATTGGACTGTAGCCCACAAGGCTCCCCAATCCATGGGATTCTCCAGGCAAGAATACTGGAACGGGTCCATTCCCTTCTCCAGGGCAATCTTCCTGACCCAGGAATCGAACCCAGGTCTCCTTCACTGTAGGTGGGTTCTTTACTGTCTGAGCCACCAGGGAAGTCCTGGGAAAGTCTTAGTCTTTATTCTAAGTTCCTTTACTTCCTGGTCCGGGTCACGTGGCACCTGCCACAGGCAGCGGAACCGTCTGGTACAAAGGCAGGTAGTCCATTACTCACAGCCTCGGGGAGTAGCCTGATCAGAAGGCACAGCCCTTCACTGTTTCCTTTCATAACCTCAGTGCTTGCCAAGCTGAGGGATAAACAGAGCAGCCATTAGCAGCCAACTCCTTCTTCTCACACAGCACCATCAAAATAAGGAGCTTGACGACGTTACTCAACACAAAGCATTTGCCATTTAATTCACTCTGTAGTCCACAACATGGGAGCAGATTCTATGCTTCATCCCAGGTTTTCCTCCTGCCTTGAAAATCAGCTATGGCTCCCAGAAGTGGGCAACTTCTCTCATTACGACCTCATGCTGGAGACTTCTTTGCCTCAAAACATTTGATATCTTGAACAGACAATGATTTCCAAAACTGAGGAAAAAGAAAACACTTATGTTGGATAGTGTTTGGGGAATATTTTTTCCTTTGATTCCTAATGTGTTTACAATGCATTTCTCTTTTATAGGTTCTCTGATGTGCTGGTCGGGGAAATGCTGTTAGAAAAGCGAATTGCCCGTGGCTTTAAACTGTTTTATGGCAAAATTAGAAACAAAACTTGAAACCACATCTGAGTAATGGCCTTCCCCACCCCGAGCTTCACATTCCAACCCTAAAACAGTGCTCTGCCTGAAAGGTAGGTTATAGCAAAGGTTAGTTCTCTAGATGAAGGGGACATATGCATACAATAATCCAAGCGGGGCAGCCTGGGAAGTAGGCCTGAGACCTGTGTTCCACACACACACAGTCTACTCCTCCATCTGACACTGCCGCCTTTCTGGGCTCTGCTGTCTATGGGATCTGGGCTCCCAGTATGTGGAATCTTCGATTTGTTAAACAGGCAAGAATACTGGAGTGAGTAGCTATTCCCTTCTCCAGGAAATCTTTCCAACTCAGGGATCGAACCCAGGTCTTCCACATTGCAGGCAGATTCTTCACTGTCCTAACTACCAGGGAAGCCTAAACAGGGGCGCGCGCGCACACACACACACACACACACGTATAACTGTGCTCCATCTTCCACCACCAATGCAACCAGGTCTAAATGGGTCACTTTCTGCTTTGGGGCACAACCTTCACCTTCTGCAAAGGGGTAACTCTGGATTCTGTTCCATCCCACATGCTCTCCACATGTGCACCCACCCTTACTAATAACAGAAGAGAGGAAGGGCACGTGTGTGTGTGTACGCTCAGTTGCTCATTGTTGCTGTTCAGTTTGCTAAGTCACGTCCGACTCTTTGTGATCCCATGGACCTCAACTCATCAGGCTTCCCCGTCCTTCTCTATTTCCTGGAGTTTGTTTAAACTCATCTCCATTGACTCGGTGATGCCATCCAACCATCTCATCTTCTGTCGTCGCCTTCTCCTCCCGCCATCAATATTTCCCAGCATCAGGGTCTTTTCTAACGAGTCAGCTCTTTGTATCAGGAGGCCAAATTCGCTCATACCCTGGTTTTTATCACAAGACCGTCCCTTAGCTCCTCCTAAGAACTCCACCGGGGACCTGGGTGTGCAAATGCAGCAGAAGTGTGGGGTGGGGAGACGTGGTCATCCAGGAAGAGGCCAGTGTTGGAGGAAGGATTCCTGAGTTTGTTCATCAGGACTCGGTCCCTGCTGCTTTCCAAGGCAAAACAACAGAAACTGACACCCAAAACATTTCTTTCTGTACCTCCATATGCGTGAAAAAAATGAAGTCAGTATTTTCTAGGCAAGAACGACTCAGACCCTCTTCTCCCCTCTTTGAAAGTTATGAGTCCTGGGGACTTCCCTGGTGGTCCAGTGGATAAGACTCGGCCTGCCATTGCAGGGGACACAGGTTCGATTCCCGGTCAGGGAACAAAGATCCCACATGCCAAGGGGCAACTAAGCCTGTACGCCACAACTACTGAGCTGAGTCCTAGCAGCCTGTGAGCTGCAACTACTGAGGCTCGTGTGCCCTAGAGCCCGTGCTCCCCACCAAGAGAAGCCACCACAGTGAGGAGCCTGGGCATCACAACTACAGAGTAGCTCCCGAGTGCAGCAAGGTAGACCCAGTGCAACCAAAAAAAAGTTTAAATACATAAAGAAAGTTATGGGTCCTAAAGATAGATGATGTTTCATAGGATGTGAGTCAACAGGAAGGCATCTTCATCCTGTGACTCTGAACTCCTATCTCAAGCACAATCTTCATCCTCTTACCCTCTACCCTTCACCCCCTGACCCAACGCACACACCACCCCATAGAGTCTTCAGGCCATGATCTGCATCTCCATAAAGGGGAGGCTTGGAGGTCTACATGCATCCGCCACTGGGTGGAGGTCTGGGTGCCACTTCCTATGTCTCCCAGTAGTGTTTGGTTACCTGCTCCATTCTCTCCCCCAACAACACAAAAACACACTCATACACAAGCATGTGTATTCCCAGTTGAGGTCACCATTCTTGCTTTGAACACATTTATTACCACATTTGCTCTTTTAATATTTTCAACCTTAATTTTTTTTTTACTTTCTTTAAGTATTTTACAAATTAAAAGAAAATTATTTAGATTTTCTATATCTCTTTGCTGCATCTTTATTTCCAGCTCATTCTTTTTTCCCCCAGATAAACCCATCTGTTACTGCTCTGCCTCCTTGCATGTTAAGTCGCTTCAGCTGCGTCTGACTCTTTGAGACCCTACAGGACTGTAGCTTGCCAGGCTCCTCTGTCCGTGGGATTCTCCAGGCAAGAATGCTGGAGTGGGTTGCCATTTCCTCCTCCAGGGGATCTTCCCAACCCAGGAATCGAACCTGCATCTCTTATGTCTCCTGCATTGGTAGGCTGATTCTTTACCACTAGTGCCACCTGGGAAGCCCCTCTGTTACTGACAAGGAAAGTACAGACAGCTGCGGGGCTTCACTCGGCTTGGGTGACCCTTCTGTGGCCACATCCACTTCCCTCCTGGCTCCATGTCCTTTCCTCACTCTCATTCTCCCAACCTGTTCACTCCAATTCCTTCAGATAAATTCTTCAGAGCGTGTCTGAAATGCAGGATGGGCAGGCAGAGCCTCCATTAAGTTCACTCCCAGGGTTACAGGTGTATGGGAAACTAAGTCACGGTTTTCGACACTGGCAAGGATTTTATTAATGGTATATTTCTTTCTTTTTTTTAGTATAATTGCTTTACAGTGTTGTGTTAGCTTCTGCTGCACAACAACGTGAATCGGCCATGTGTATACACGTATGCCCTCCCTCCTGAGCATCCCTCCCACTCCTTAATGGTATTATTTCTTTTCTAGAAAGTATAGACATGATGCATTTAGGGTTTGAGTGGAGGAACCATGACTTATTCATTGGTTTATCCCTACTGGGGCATCCCACAATGGTTTACTCCTAGAAATAGCTAAAATAGCTATTTCTGAATAAGCAGTGAATGTTATAAAACAGAAAAGAAAAACAAAGACTGTGTGACTCAGAAGCACAAGAATGACAATCACACAAGAAACAGCCCAGTAAGAAATCACAAAAATATTACCCATTTCTTTTCCAAATGATGGGAAGGAAAATGTTAGCTGTAAGAGCATCATTCTGGGGTTGATTAGGGAAACATTTTCTCCATGTGAAGCTCAGCTGTGAGACAAGTTGAGAACAATTCAGTGATTTCCAAATCATCATTGGCAGGGGGAATTTTCTAAAAAAATCTATCATTTCCAGTGCCCCATCTCATACCTACTATATTCGACTCTCTAAGGCATGAAGTCGTGGAGTTTCCATTAAAAAAAAAATCTTTTCAGGTGACTGCAGTGCAGAAACTCAGGTCTAGTTGATGGGACATAAGATTCTAAGACAGAAGGCCTATTTGAATGCTTGCTGCCACCACTAATTAGCTGACTGTATGACCACAAGAGAGATACTACAGCTCTCTCTTACTGAAAGGTGAGGGATCTGGCTGCTTGCCACCCAAAAGCCAATAAACAGGCCAGGTTGGTGGAAAGGAAAATTTGCTTTCTGGAAATCACCCAGGGATCAGGCTTCCTTTTTCTATGTGCATGACACATGCTTCTGCAGCAGGAAGAGGGGCAGCTTGGAGTATCCGGCAGAGCCCCCAGGCCCCCACTAGGGTGCCAGCCCCCAAACCTGCCATCGGGTCCTCTGGCTTCTAGTTGCTCATCAGCTGACTTCTTGCCCTTGTCCTTGAAGAACACTCAAATGTCAGGGGCCTTGTGAACTATACTCACTGCATTACAGTAGACATTTTGGCCTCAAAAGACCAAAATTGAGAGACTTTCCTGGCCATCCAGCGGTTAAGACTTCACTTTCCAATGCAGGGGGTGCAGGTTCGATCCCTGGTAGGAGAAGGAAATGGCAACCCACTCCAGTGTTCTTGCCTGGAGAATCCCAGGGACATAGGAGCCTAGTGGGCTGCCGTCTATGGGGTCCCACAGAGTCGGACACGACTGAAGCAACTTAGCAGCAGCAGCAGGGGAGCTAAGATCCCAAAACATAAAACAGAAACAATATTGTTAACAAATTAAATAAAGACTTTAAAAATGGTTCACATTAAAAAAAATTTCTTAAAAAAAATTGAGTTTATGAGAGTTGGTGGTCAAGCAACAAATCAAAGACAAGCAAAGACAAGTAACCAACCAAGTTCTAAGAGCATGGGATGAGGATTAAGACACGGCCCCCTGCAGAAAGGCGTGGGGTGCAGGGAACCCTCCCCTGCTGCACCCGAGAACCGAGGATGGAGGATGGCTGGGTTGGAGGAGGGGCATTGTGGCTGTGACGATGTCACTGAGCAGCTGCGCAGCCTTAGTTACAACTGTGGACATGGGAATGGACACTTAGCTTTACAAAGCTCTTGGAACTCTGGGGACTTAGGAAATGGACTTACTAAATAAATATCAGGCCACGCCCTGCTTGGAGCAATGAAAGCTGGAGCAGGCTTGATTGACACAAAGGGATTAACAAATGGAGAGCCAGGTCCCATGCAACCCAGATTGGGACACCAGGAGCTGTGACAAGGGAACCAGGTCACTATCGACAGACATGGGAAGATCTCCAGGAGATAGATACACATAGATATAGACATAGATATAGTTGGAGAAGGGAATGGCAACCCACTGCAATAGAGGAGCCTGGAGGGTTACAGTCCATGGGGTCACAGAGTTGGACATAACTGAAGCAACTAACACACACACAGATATAGATATAGAGAGATAGCGATATTAACTATAGTTCCCTGTGTCATACAGTAGGTCCTTGTTGTTTATCTATTTTATATATCCTAATCTATCCCTCCAGAGAAGGCAATGGCACCCCACTCCGGTACTCTTGCCTGGAAAACCCCATGGATGGAGGAGCCTGGTGGGCTGCAGTCCATGGGGTCGCTAAGAGTCGGACACAACTGGGCGACTTCACTTTCACTTTTTCACTTTCATGCATTGGAGAAGGAAATGGCAACCCACTCCAGTGTTCTTGCCTGGAGAAGCCCAGGGACGGGGGAGCCTGGTGGGCTGCCGTCTATGGGGTCACACAGAGTCGGACACGACTGAAGTGACTTAGCAGTGCAGCAACAGCAATCTATCCCTCTCCTTCCCTCTTTCCCCTTTGCCAGGAGATATTATTCAGTGAAACAAAGTACTGAAAAGTGTACAGGATTCTACCTCTTGTGTAAGAACCAGAGGCTAGGGATATAAGGATAAATATGTCCCTATTTACTTTTATTATGTTTTCTTTCAGATGGGAGAGTATAGCGTGGGGATAAATGGGGTAAAATCATATTACTAACTGTATATATTCTGATTCTGAGTAAGAAATTTTTAATTGAGTCTCAAAAAAATTTCTTCTTAAATCCTTCCCCCTTTCAGGCTGGAGATCACATTTTTTTTTTTTTTCCCACAGATCACATTCTTAAACATCTCAGTGTTAGGGCACAGAGAAAATAAACCTGCTTAGACTCTTGGGGATCAAACCAAATTAAGATGATTCTCTTCTACTGAGGTGGATTGTATTAATCTAATACCATCTCAAAAGGTTTCTCTTCAAGGAGATAATCTTTTCCATTCAAGTAACAAAATTATTTTCTGAGCTGTGTTAGTAATATACTTCTGAGGCTAAGTTGCTGAATAATTCCAAGTGCTGTAAAACCACATCATCCAGTAATTTGTGTTTTATCTTATCTTTTTTCCCCAGACCCTAAAGTTGTTTTTTTTTTTTTTGCCAGTAACACACTCTGACACACCTCGCCTCAGGGAAACAGCTCCACTGCACAAGTTTGGTTTTGGCTTCCTATCTCTGCAATAAAAATATGACTTAAGGCACTCCAATGATCTGAGACAGGCAAAACATTAAGTTAAATAAATGAGGCAGTGATAAGGAAGGACTAATGAAAAAATGTCAGCCAAGGGCACAGAATCTATTTTGAGTAGTAAATTATACATACATACTATTGATACTGTGTATAAAATAGATAACTAATGAGGATTTACTGTATTGCACAGGAAACTCTATTCAGTGCTCTGTGGTGACCTGAATCTGAAAGAAATCCGAAAGGGAGAGGATATGTGTAAATATACAGCTGATCCATTTTGTTGTACAGCAGAAACTCACACAACATTGTAAAGTAACTATACTCCAATAAAAACTAATAAAAAATAAAATTAGTTCAAAATAAAAAAGTTTAGGGAAAACAACAAAAAAGAATGCCAAATTTGTGAATGTAAACTAACTATTATACTCACAATAAGATAAGACTTTGTCATTGCGCCACAGAATTGATGCTTTTGAATTGTGGTGCTGGAGAAGACTCTTGAGAGTCCCTTGGACAGCAAGGAGATCAAACCGGTGAATCCTAAAGAAATCAACTCTGAATATTCATTGGAAAGACTGATGCTGAAGCTCAAGTTTCAATATTTTAGCCACCTGATGCGAAGACCCAACTCATTGGAAAAGACCCTGATGCTGGGAAAGATTGAAGGCAAAGGCAGAGGATAAAATGATTATATAGCATCACTAACTCTATGGACATAAATTTGAGCAGACTCTGGGAGATAGTCAAGGACAGAGGAACCTGGCATGCTGCACTCCACGGGTTTGTAAAGAGTCGGACATGCCTTAAAAACTGAACGACAATAACAAAAATAATAGGTCATGTGCTTTTCATTTTAGATTCTCACCAAACCTAATTAAATTGCCCAATCAGCATGTATTCCTGAGAATCAAACATTACCCCAATTCCATGTTAAAACAATGTATAATCAAATGCATTCCATATACAAATAAATATGCATATATATGCTTCTAACATCTACTTGAATATGTAGTCTTCAATACATGACTTCTATATGTCAGATAAATACAAATACATTGTAAGCTAACCAAAGTAACTGGAAATTTGTGCAAAATGAAATTCTGTGCACCCATAAGCTTCCACAAACACACATGCATAGAGATTTAATGATGCTAGTTTCAGGCATTTGGCTGCACCAGGAGTTGTTAATGCATTGGTCCAAGGATTTATATCTTGCCCAACATTTTGTTTTGTTTACACTGAAGGATTCAGAAGTATTTGAGAAAACATTTTTAAATTGGCATCTTTCACTTAAAAATTCAAAATGTTAGGCTCTCACAAAGTTAGACTCTCTTAGACGCCGATACAATGTTAGGGTAATTGGAAAACTAAACCAGCAACTCCACATGGCACCACTTGGCTGGAACAGATAACAGGTTTTTTGTGTTTTTTTTTTTAACATGAGGGCTCTGGGGTCCAGATGGGGCTTCACAACTGAGCTGTTGTTTATCATCACAATTGTTCTGTGTCCACACTTCCCTCAAGTGTGGGGAAAAGACAGGTAATCATACAGGTGTGTATTTTAGAAGAAAAAAAGTAGAGTTGACATAGTGCCTTATCAAGTGAATTATAGGTCTCTGAGTGTAATATACAAAAATAAAGCAAAGCAAATTGACCCTTTTCATCCATCTCAGTTCCTTACAGGCATCAGGCTTTGTGATCCTTGCTCAATACTTGTTCACCCAGACCTGGGACAGGGGACCAGGCACCGAGGAAGGGTAGCAAGCAGCTCATCTCCTACAGGCATTTATTATAAAGATGTGGGGAAGGACTGGAGAAGAAGATAGACAGTAAATTAATATAACTACAGTTCAGGAACTCGAATCTACGTACATCAAAATTGGCTGGTGTTTCTTGAGGTTTTTTTTTTTTTAATTTTAAAAAACATTTATTTTTGTTTCTTTATTTGGCTGTACCGGGTCTTAGTTGCAGCACTCAGGATCTTTGATCTTCACTAGTGGCATGCGGGACCCTTAGTTGTGGCATGCAAACTCTTAGTTGAGGCATGCAGAATCTAGTTCCCAAATCTGAGCCCCCTGAATTGAGAGTGCAGAGTCTTAGCCGTCGGACCACAGGGGAAGTCTCTTAAGATTTTAAAAAGATCCAACTTCTATGACAAATGACCCTTGAACAACTCAGAGGTTAGGGCGCTGAAAGTAAAAAATCACTGTGTAACTTACAGTCAGCCATCCTTATACATAGTCTTCCTCTTTGAGGGTCTGCTTCTAAGGATTCAATCAACCTTGAATTTACTATGGAAAAATCCATGTACAAATGGACCACACTGTTCAAATCTGTGTTGTTCAAGGGCAAATTGTATAAAGATAAAAAATAACATTGAAGAAATTCCTCCCAAGCAAAATAATTCACTTTAAGACAGGAAGAGCCTTGTTAAGCTGATTATTGCACAGCTCCTGAGAGTAGCAGTTATTAAATCAGGAGGCTCTAGAATTCCTTGCATGTTTTCATCACAAAAAAAAGAATAAAGCAATAATAAAGTGGGTGAGAGGAGACTTGGAGGCAATGGACACCTCTGTGGCATAGATTGTGGAGATGGTTTCAGGGGTAGATACTTATCTGCAAACTCATCTAGGTGTACACATTAAATATGAACAATATTTTGTATGTTAGTCATACCTGAGTAGAGTGGGTTTTTTTTTAAACCAATTGCTTGGAGATTCAGTGTCTCCTAAGACTTTTATCAGAGTGAAGAATATGTGGTACATATATACAATGGAATACTATTCAGCCATAAAAAAGAATGAAGCAATGCCATTTGCAGGAACGTGGCTGGACCTCGAGATGATCACACTAAGTGAAAGAAGTCAGAAAGAGAAAGACAAATACAATGTGATATCATTTATAGGTGGAATCCAAATTATGACACGAATGAACTTATCTACATAACAGAAACAGATTCACAGACATAGAAAACAGACTTACCATTGCCGAGGGCTGGGGAGGGATGGAGTGGGAGTTTGAGATTAGCAGATACAAACTGGTATATATAGAATGAATAAACACAAAGTCCTAGTGTATAAGAGAGGGAATTATAATCAGTAGCCTATAGTAAATCATAATGATAAAGAATATGCAAAAGAATACATATATATGTGTGTGTATATATATGACTGACTCTCTTTGCTGTGCAGTAGAAATTCATTAATATAACACTGTAAATAAACTATATTCCAATAAAATAAAAATTTTAAAACAGATTATTATCAGAGGCTATCCAAAAAGAATTCAGTTCCTCATAGAAAATGAATAATAAATGGTGTCAAACACCAAGGTCAATGACTCTACATAGGAGCTTGGATGTGTATGTTTTCCTAGACTTGCAGTTACCTGGGGTTCCAGAAAACAACCTCTCATCAGATAAAACCTGGTCACATTGCTTAAAACACCACACACTGTGGGGTGGGAGCAAGACATTCATGAACCTTTCCTGTCCCCACTGAACACTCCTCCTGACCCTCCCATTCCTCCCTTTGATGGCTGTTATTTAAAAAGAAAGAAGATAAACGACCAACCACGTAAATCATGTGGCGCTGAAAAGGTCATGCTAACAGAGCTACTAAGCTGCCTTTTAGAGCCCGTTTGAAGGATTTAAAACCCCATTACTGTGTCCAGGATTGTAAAGAGGAAGCAATAACAAGGGTTTCAATAAGAACTCAAGGCAGAAGAGCTGACTTTTTTCTAGTTACATGGAAAGTGTGTGACACTGACTCGACTCCAAGCCCAGGTGCCACTGCTTCAGGGGCTTTGCAGATGTAACTGAATAGAATTCCTAGAGGACCTTCCCCAGACAGATCCTGCCCCCATATCCTCTGCTTTAGCTCCTCTCTGAAGTACCTTGGTAATAGTATCTCAGGCATATTTCCTGAGTTTTTCAGATGCTAAAAAAACCACCACCAAATGGAAGAAATTAACTACTTGACTGTGAGCACATAATCCCGAGACCTACTGGCACCTAAGGACTGATAATGATAACTGCTATGACACCACCCTGTTACCTCACCATCAACCAAGCAAAGAATTATGCATGAACTGATCACATGCCCTGTGACACCCTCTACCTGCCCCCTCCTCCCCCACAACGTGGCCTTTAAAAATGCTTTCCTGAAACCATTCCAGGAGTTCAGAGTTTCCTGGGCACAAGTCACCCATTCTCCTTGCATGGCCCTGCAATAACCTTTTTCTGACCCGCAGACCAACTTTTCAGTTTGGCCTCATTGTGCATTGGGCATGTGAAGTTGCATTTGGTTACAGGGAGACGGAGAACACCACACTTGATGTTCTCCTCCACTCAACGATAAAGAATCTGCCTGTGATTCAGGGGCCACAGGAGATACAGGTTCGATCACTGGATGGAGAAGATCCCCTGGAGGAGGGCACAGCAACCCACTCCAGTACTCTCGCCTGGAGAATCCCATAGACAGAGACAGCTGGTGGGCTACAGTCCATGGGGTCGCAAAGAGTTGGACACGACTGAAACAGATTAGCATGCACACACTCCCTCTCTGGAGCCGAGGATGGGAGCAGCCAGGGATGATGAGACCTGTTTCAGATGCCAAGAATCAGGGTCCCATTTAACCAGTAGCTTCTGTCCTCCCTTACCAGTAGGGCAAGTTTTGTGTTGATGAAATCAAATGTATCTCAGGAGTTCTGCCCCCTCACCTTCCCCACTTTTTCAGGTTTCATCAGATATTTCTAGAACTTTCCCCTTCCTAGGAATAGTGTCTGTATTCATTTGAAGAATTTCTCATTCTTGCTTGCCCCTATATGTTCCATGTCTGTATATCATACTCCCCCATCCCCACCAATTCTCAATTCCAGACATTTCTTCCAGCTTCATCAAGGTGTAATTGACAAATAAAACAGTATATATTTAAGCTGTGCAGTGTGATGATTTGATACACGTATGTGTTGTGAAATAATTACCACAATCAAGCTATTTGACACGTCCATCATCTCATAGTTAATGTGTGTGTAGTGAGAACACTTATGATTAGCGAATTTCAAACACACAAGCCAGTATTATTAACTATGGTCGCCATGCTGTAAATTAGATCCTCAGAAGTTATTAATCTTATACCTGAAAGTTTGTACTTTTTGACCAACATCTCATGGCATTTTCATTCCATCCCATCTGATCTCAATTTCTCCATGCTCTCACTAAACTTTGTGCCTATGTTCACATGAAATGTTTTCAAATTTTATTATGTCTTCCCATCCTGGAATGCAAAGCCAAGTCGGCCTTAGAAAGCATCACTACAAACAAAGCTAGTGGATGTAATGGAATTCCAGTTGAGCTATTTCAAATCCTAAAAGATGATGCTGTGAAAGTGCTGCACTCAATATACCAGCAAATTTGGAAAACTCAGCAGTGGCCACAGGACTGGAAAAGGTCAGTTTTCATTCTAATCCCCAAAACAGGCAATGCCAAAGAATGCTCAAACTACTACACAATTGCACTCATCTCACATGCTAGCAAAGTAATGCTCAAAATTCTCCAAGCCAGGCGTCAACAGTATGTGAACTGTGAAATTCCAGATGTTTAAGCTGGATTTAGAAAAAGCAGAGGAACAAGAGATCAAATTGGAGCATCCATTGGATCATTGAAAAAGCAAGAGAGTTCTAGAAAAACATCTACTTCTGCTTTATTGACTATCAACAAACTGTGGAAAATTCTTCAAGAGATGGGAATACTAGACCACCTGACCTGCCTCCTGAGAAATCTGTATGCAGGTCAGGAAGCAACAGTTAGAACTGGACATAGAACAACAGACTAGTTCCAAATTGGGAAAGGAGTACGTCAAGGCTGTATATTGTCACACTGCTTATTTAGCTTATATGCAGAGTACATCATGAGAAAGTCTGGGCTGGATGAAGCACAAGCTGGAATCAACATTTCCAGGAGAAATACTGGTAACCTCAGATATGCAGATGACACTACCCTTATAGCGGAAAGTGAAGAAGAACTAAAGAGCCTTTTGATGAAAGTGAAAGAGGAGAATGAAAAAGTTGGCTTCAAACTCAACATTCAGAAGACTAAGATCATGGCATCTGGTCCCATCACTTCGTGGCAAATAGATGGGGAAACAATGGAAACAGTGAGAGACTTTATTTTGGGGGCTCTACAATCACTGCAGATGGAGACTGCAGCCATGAAATTAAAAGACGCTTGCTCCTTGGAAGAAAAATTATGACCAACATAGACAGCATATTAAAAAGCAGAGACATTACTTTGCCAACAAAGGTCCGTGTAGTCAAAGCTATAGTTTTTCCAGTGGTCATGTATGGATGTGAGAGTTAGACTATAAAGAAAGTTGAGCACTGAAGAATTGATGTTCTTGATCTGTGGTGTTGGAGAAGACTCTTGAGAGTCCCTTGGACTGCAAGGAGATCCAACCAGTCAATCCTAAAGGAAATCAGCCCTGAATGTTCATTGGAAGGACTGATGCTGAAGCTGAAACTCCAGTACTTTGGCTACCTGAGGTGAAGAACTGACCCATTTGAAAACCCTGATGCTGGGAAAGATTGAAGGCAGGAGGAGAAGGGGATGACAGAGGATGAGATGGTTGGATGGCATCACCGACTCAATGGATATGAGTTTGAGTAAACTCTGGGAGTTGGTGATGGACAGGAAGGCCTGGTGTGCTGCAGTCCATGGGGTCGCAAAGAGCTAGACACAACTTAGCGACTGAACTGAACTGAACTGAATACAATGTGAGCCATTCACGGTCATATCATTACTTGTGTACACCTAGCATCCAGACAAAAACAGATTCTGCATTTGTTGAATGAGCAGATGAATGAAGCAATTACCTCCAATGACACACAAATCTAATCCAGCGGCATCTGTCAGGTCAAACATCCCCAGACTTCAGTTACTCATGTGGTACTTTCACAATTTCTGCCATGTCAGCATTCCGAAAGTGACTCACAATTTTGTAAGCGTCCCTGAAAAGAGCAGAGCATAGCATGGTGCTTTGAATTTAGAAAGTGAGAGACTATTGTGATTTCTGTGGTTGAATCTCTCCATCCTTCTGTGGCAGAAGACAAGTTTCCAAAATTTTACATTCCTGGGCCCACTGGATCACACCTTTATGATTCAAGCGATGCCAGCCATTAGTCGTTGTTTTCATGTCACGTGTGCGCGTGTGCTAAGTCTCCTCAATTGTTTCAAACTCTTTGTGACCCCATGGACTATAGACTGCCAGGCTCCTCCATGGGATTTTCCAGACAAGACTCCTGGAGTGGGTTGTCGTTCCCATCCCCAGGGGATCTTCCCAACCCAGGGATAGAACCCGATTCTCCTGCATTGCCAGTGAATTCTTTACCTGCTGAGCCACCTGGGAAGCCCTTTCATGTTATACTTACATTAATTTCTAATACACTTGCAAATAAATATATATATTAAATCATTTAAAAAAAAGTTTGTCCCTTTTTCACTAAAAATCATGTCATCAACCTTCAGCAGCACAAGTTCCATGCCTGAGGAAACAAAGACTTAAGTGATTTGTTCTTGAAAGCACACTATTTGACCCATCACATGGATGACCCATCAATCACCTTGAAGGATATGGACGATTAAACAGAAGCCCGGGGAATACAGCATTTCCTTAAGGGGCGTCACAAAGGTAGCCTCAAACAGATGGAACGACACACAATTCTTAGAGCTTAAATGCCAGCCATGAAGGCCCTCTGCAGAGCAGTTGTATTTTAACAAGATCACAGCCAGCATAATCCCCTTTTATTCCTTTGCAAATGTGGAATTGGTTATTGATTCTCCCCTTTATCACAGAGATGTGCAATTCAAAACCACAGTCATCATTGTTCGTACATGGACACCCATGCCTAGTAGTCCCTAGGCATTCTTGTCAGAATAAATCTCCAACTCTGCCTGCTGTAAGGAGGCCAGTGGCCCAGTGAGATGCCACAGCAGGCAGAGTGGTTAGGCACCTCCAGGGCCCAGAATAGTCTGCAGAACACACAAGGATAGAGCCTTCTGGTTCTTTGCCTGAATTCTGTGCATAGAAATTCTGTGCTCCAATCCGAGTTCCATTCCCTTTATCCAACAAGAGCACAGTTAGCTGTTTTGAAAGGAGGCAAAAGAAACATTTCACAGTAAATTCTGTGTTTGCTGTCTGGTACTAAAATCATTGCTGCTTGGTTTCTTTTTATCTCTCCCTTATTTTTATTTATTAATTTTTTTCTTTTTAAGGATTTGTTTAAAGAAGTGGACCGTTTTTTTAAGTCTTTATTGAATTTGTTACAATACTGCTTCTGCTTTTTGTGTCTTGTTTTTTTTTTAAATTTTTTTGGCTGCAAGGTAGGTGGGATCTTAGTTCCCGACTAGGGATCGAACCCTCACCCCCTGCATTGGAAGGTCAAGTCTTAATCACTGAACCACCAGGGAAGTCCCTCTCTGTTATCTTAATAATGATTGTAATTAAAATAAAAGGAAAATATCATCCTTGACACAGCCTATCACATTTTAAGATGAGTCCATATAACCACTGTGGTGATTCCTAAATCTTAATTTGTGTATGGTTTAGTGAAGTGAAGTGAAGTGAAGTGAAGTCGCTCAGTCGTGTCCGACTCTTTCCAACCCCATGGACTGTAGCCTACCAGGCTCCTTCCTACATGGGATTCTCCAGGCAAGGGTACTGGAGTGGGTTGCTATTTCCTTCTCCAGGGGATCTTCCCAACCCAGGGATCAAACCCGGGTCTTCTGAATTCCAGGCACACGCTTTAACCTCTGAGCCACTCTGGCCATGGTTTGTGTATGATATTCAAGAAATTTCCCATACCCTTATTTTGGAAGCTTAGAACTGAAACTGGTAAGAAAAAAAAATTTGTTTTTAAATTAGAAGGCTGGACAAATATGAGCCTATGTCTGTATTTGGTCTCAATCCCTTCCTTGTGGAAATGAAAACCAGGCACAAAAACAATAACAACAACAAAAAGCCAGAAAGTATCTCGATTTGGATAATTTTCTTGTACCTCTCATGGTGAAGGCCTCTTGATCTTCTATTTACTTTGAGAGTAAATAAATTTTTCCCTGACCACTTGTCTTGGGAGATGAACTAGATTGACCTCCACTTATTACTAGGACACTGGATTAATTCACTTCTACTTCCAATTCTGAAGGTCACGCCCTGAGGCTGAATGTTCTGCTCTCCCTGGCGAGAATAAACATGGTAAGGAATAGATGTTGGCACTTCCTGGTATCAAAAGCAGAAGATTTTGCTTCAAGTAAATGGATTTTCATTTGCACATTGTTTACACTCGAGCAAATGTCAAATGCATTTCTTTCATCTCCTTATTTTGTTCCTATTCTTGTAGTCATTACAGCTCTACCTTTAGAGCTAAATCTTTGAACTACAGGGACCATTAGACTTGACTTTCCGAAATGACTCTATTAAGGATTAATGTTTTATTCAGCTCGGAAATGTGAGCCTATTGATTTCACTTTAAATATCACATTCTTCGATTAAGAGTGGATGTTTGCTTTTCTACAATCTGCAGGCTCTGTGCTTTCTAAGAGGCATTGGTCACTAAAAGTTCTATAGATTGGTGCAAATCACCAATTACTTGACTTTCTGGTGAACCAGTGAACAGTGCAAGACACAAACAGATTCCCATTACTTCAAATAAAAGGGATGTTTCCTTTAACAAGGAAACAGCTTTCTTTAGTTTTCTACGTATTTCACTTCAGCAAAACAGTGAAATGAAATTGCTCTATGACGGGAATAACTGTCTCGGGTGTGGTCCAACATGTAGGTTTGTTCTTCGCCAGTCTTTGCAAGAGGATCCAGTTCTTATTCTTGAGCTGTGATTAGTCATAGCACACGTCGATACCACCATCCAACATTCATTGTAAAGCTGTTGTTCAGCTAAATTTTCTGGGTCCTTCCCATCACCTGTATACCTCAAAGAACATTGACTTCAATGAAAAGTCCTTGAAAGCCGTTAATTCTTTCATAAGTTTTATAGAATATATCATGGCCAGCATCACACATCCAGTGGAAAATGTATCCTGGAGTGAAGTAAACCCAAAGTCAACATCCATTTCCATTAGACTTTCAACTTCTCTGTGCTTTCAGCTCCTTATCCACAAAATAGAGACACTATGACTCATTATAAGGAGCTAGTGTAACTTTGGGCTTCCCAGGGTATAGAACCTGCCCACAGTGCAGGAGACCCCAGAAATATGGGTTCAAGTCCTGGATTAGGAAGATACCCTGGATGGGGCTCAGCAACCCACTCCAGTATTCTTGCCTGGAGAATCCCCGTGGCCAGAGTAGCCTGACGGGCTACAGTCCACAGGTTGCAAAGAGTCAGACATGACTAAAGTCGCTGAGCACAGCACAGCACACTATGACTTCTCCATGAAACAACCCAACCAGAGGACATTCTGGGAGTGTGAAGCAACTGGGAGATACTTGACAAATTTGAGTCTCCATTCTCTCCTGTACTGAACGAAGGCGTGTGAGAAAAGTGATATGAAAAAGGGGGGAAGTGGCACTTTTTCAACAAATAATTCCTGATAAGGAAATTGACAAATTTTCATTTGGAATTAGTATATTATATGAACCTAGTACTTTACTACAGACAATAAAAAAATTGGTGTGGCCCCTGCTCTCTGATCATAAGATAATGGTGTGATGATGATGTATGATTATAATAGTCTTTTCTTTTTTTGCCATTACATGATAGCACACATTTCATATGGGGAGATAAACTCTCCTCGATGTTCGAGAGATAGTTAGGGGCTATCAGAATAGACCAGATACTACCACCACTTTTTTGCAGAAGACTACCACCACTTTTAGACTGAAGCCAGAGATGCTAAGCATCTTGTTAATTGTGGGAAGCAACAAGGCAGCAGAGAAGGTGAACTACTCTGATATATTGTCTTTTCCATCATCCCTTTATTTAAAAAAATTTTTATATTTATTTAAAATTTATCAAAATTGTGTCAAATTCCATATACTGTTTTGTACCTTCTTTTCGTTTAGCAATATGTTACGGACCTTTTTTTTTGTTTTTTCAAGTGATTACATATGAATCTAATTATTTTTATTGGCTATGTGGTATTTCTACTGTAAGGACATGCCATAACCTATTTAATTAATTCTCTATTGATGGAACACTAAAGGAAATGATTTGTTAAAGAATGTCATATTTCCATCAAAGAATGTATCTTTAAATAATTTATTTTTTAATTGAAGGATAATTGCTTTACAGAATTTTGTTGTTTTCTGTCAAACCTCAACATGAATCAACCACAGGTATACATATGTACCCTCCCTTTTGAACCTCCCTCCTATCTCCCTCCCCATCCCTCCCCTCTAGGTTGATACAGAGCCCCTGCTTGAGTTCCCTGAGCCATACAGCAAATTCTAGTTGGCTATTTTATATACGGCAATGTAAGTGTCCATGTTACTCTTTCCATACATCTCACCATCTCCTCCCCTCTCTCCATGTCCATAAGTCTATTCCCTACGTCTGTTTCTCCATTGCTTCCCTGTAAATAAATTCTTCAGTACCATTTTTCTAGATTCTGAATATGTGCATTAGAATACAATATTTATCTTTCTCTTTCTGACTCACTTCTCTCTGCATAATAGGTTCTTAGTTCATCCACCTCATGAGAACCAACTCAAATGCATTCGTTTTTATGGCTGAGTAATATTCCATTGTGTATATGTACCACAACTCCTTTATCCATCATCTGCCTATGGACATCTAGGTTGCTTCCATGTTCTAGCTATTGTAAATAGTGCTGCAGTGAACAGTGGAATACATGTGTCTTTTTCAATTTTGGTTTCCTCAGGGTGTATGTCTAGAAGTGGGCTTGCTGGGTCACATGGTGATTTTCTTTCTAGTTTTTAAGGCATCTCCACACCTTCTTCCATAGTGGGGTGTCAATCTACATTCCCACCAACAGTGCAGGAGCATTCCCTTTTCTCCACACCCTCTCCATATTTTTTTCTTTTCTTAAAGATTTTTCTGACCTGGAGCATTTTTAAAGTCTTTATTGAATTTGTAACAATATTTATTCTGTTTTATGTTTTGTTTTTTTTGGCTAAAAGGTATGTGGGATCTTAACCCTCTGACCAGGGATCAAACCCACACTCCCTACACTGGGAGGTGAAGTCCCACCTCCCTGGGACCTGCCAGAGAGGTCCCCTCCACCATCCCATTATAAACACATCCATATGAAAACAATGTGGAACCCTAAAGATGAGGAAGAACGCTTATTAATTACCTACCACCTGCCAGACCCAGGAATAGAGCTTTTTTATACACTGTTGTGATGGTTCCTTGTATGTGTCAACTTGACTGGGCTATGGGGTGGCCAGAGAGCGGGTAAAATGTTCTTTCTTGGTTTATCTGTGAAGGTGTTTCTGGATGAGATGAACATTTTAACTGGTGAATAGAATAAAGAAGATCCCTCACCAAGGAGAGTGGGCCTCACCCAATCTCTTGAGGGCCCGGATAGCACTAAAAGGTAGAAGAGAGGAGAATTTACTCTCTCTGCTTGAGCTAGTACATCCATCTTCTCTTGCCCTCAGATTCAGCATTCCTGGCTTGTGGGCATTCAGTCTGGACAAAACCTTATACCACCGGCTCCCCTAATTCTTAAGCCTTTGGGTTTGGACTGGAGTGACACCATCAGCTTTCCTGGGACTCCAGCTTGCAGGCAGAAGATCAGGGGGGTTCATAGACTCTGCAATCATGTGAGTCAATCTCTCATACTAAATCTCTTTCTGTATAACTAGTGAACCTATATCCTTTTGGTTCTGTTTCTCCAGAGAACCCTAATAAATGCTTATTTTATCCAACTTGTTTAAACTGTCAAATATTTCTGTTACAGCCCCAACATGTGACTCCAGGGTTCCCCAACCTCTGGGATCTAATGCCTGATGATCTGGTGTAATAATAATAGAAATAAAGTGCACAATAAATATAATGCACTTGAATCATCCCCAAAACATCCTTCCTCTACCCTGTTCTGTAGAAAAAATTGTCTTCCAAGAAACCAGCCCCTGGAACCAAAAAGGTTGAGGACTGCTATCTAGACCACAGTTCCTTCTGCCCCAGCTGTGGCTACAGTGAAAGGTTGGGAGAGTCATAGCTGGCAAATCGCAGTTTTTCTTAGCATTATTATCACCAGCACCTTCACAGGGCTGTCAGTAAGGAGTAAGGGAAATGCACAGTCTCCCAAAGTGGGTTTTCAGATACAGAGAAAGCTCAGAAAATGCATGACGAGTGTGTTTTTGCAAAACTGCACTAAAAAAAAAATTAAGATAGTAACCCACATATTGAATGATATACTCAAAGGATGTTGGTAGTACCTGATTTATTTGTTACACTGAGTTTGGTAACATATTTGCTGGGATCATAAGACAGAAACTTTTGGTTAATAGACATCATTGTGGGCAGGAAAGACAATAAGAAGTTGTTTTTATTGGGCACGTGGGGTCACTGTTTTAATTTGAAAAAAAATCATATGAAGTTTGGAAAACTTGTCTCTGGAAGAAATCAATAACGCGAGACACTTCATTAGCCGACACATTTATTTTTCTGGGAGAGGTGATCTTTATGAAGGTTAACCCAATCCTAAGGGGAAGAAGGGAAATGAACAATAAAGAAGCTCATTGGAGTCTGTGTGAGTTTTTTGTTCAAGTAGCTTAGTCCGGACGTGATAACGCAACTTTGTTGGCAAATGAAATCTAAACAGCAGTTTAGAAGATGCAATTAGACAAGAATGAATAAGGCTATGAAGAGAAATGATCATTTGTTGCTACTCCCACTTGGCAATAAAACTAGAAGAGAGATTTTTTTCTTGTGTAATGGATGAGCTGTGTAAATCTGAAATCTCCCCTCATTTCATAATTTCATGGGGTTCTCAGCTCAGTCATGATTTATACCTCCTCCAGCTCCTAAAACCAGGATTCTTTTCAAGCATCCATCTTATCTAAGGGATATCCATCAATGAAAAGCCTTTCAGCCACTAAATATTCTGCATAATTGGGGGGCAATATGACTTAATCCAAAGACTTCTCTCTCTCTTCTCTGCTTCTATTGTTACAAATACTTTTTAACTTTTTATTTTATATTAGAATATAGCAGATTAACAATGTTGTGATAGTTTCAGGAGGACAGCAAAGAGATTCAGCCATACATATACATGTATCCATTCTCCCCCAAACTCCCCTCCCATCCAGGATGCCACATAACATTGAGTAGAGTTCCCTGTGCTCATAGCAGGTACTAGTTGGTTATCCGTTTTTTAAAAAAGCAGTGTGTACATGGCCATCCCAAACTTCTTGACTAGGAAAGAATTTCAGGCTCTTCTTTATGGTAATTCTTTGTGTGTCTCTTAATTCCTAATATTAATATAAGCCAATATATTCATTCATTTGCAATGGTTGAGAGAGAAAAAAGGACATATTTTCATCTCTGACAGACAATAACTTTCAACTCTCATATCTTACTTAAAACAAGTCATTTTGTGAACAACTCAAGAACATGAAGATAAAAGAAATAGTAGTGTCTTTGAAATAATCAGCCTCACTCTTCACATGAGGCTGTGTTCAGTGGAAAATTGGGGTGCTCTTGTCAGATGATGGGTAAGAGCCCACACTCCAAAATTCAAATCCCTACTCTGCCCCTGGCCATTTGGGTTACTTGGGATAAAATGACCTGACTTCTCTGTGCCTCAGTTTCCCCATTTATAAAATGGAATGTATAACAGCATGTACTCCCATGGTGTTGCCACCATGAGTTAAAACATAGGCAGCAGTTAGAAGAGTGCCTGGTACACTGGCATACAGTAAGTGCTCAATCAATGCAAGCCAGCACGGATACTGTTATGTACAAAGGTGGTCTCTGCAGCTCACTGTGCCCAGAGGATCATGTAATATTCCTCAGAGGGTGATGATGGAGCCAAGATCAGAACTGAAGTCAACTTACATCCAAATCTCTGTCTTTATCCCATAGTTTTCTGCTGCTGCTGCTGCTGCTAAATCACTTCAGTTGTGTCCGACTCTGTGTGACACCATAGACAGCAGCCCACCAGGCTCCCCCGTCCCTGGGATTCTCCAGGCAAGAACATTGGAGTGGGTTGCCATTTCCTTCTTCATTGCAGGAAAGTGAAAAGTGAAAGTGAAGTCGCTCAGTCGTGTCCGACTCTTAGCGACCCCATGGACTGCAGCCTACCGGGCTCCTCCGTCCATGGGATTTTCCAGGCAAGAGTACTGGAGTGGGGTTATCCCATAGTTAGGGGTATTGTTTTTTGGGACAAATATGCTTCCCCAATGGATCACATTGAACCCCCCAGGATCAGGGGTCTCATCTGTGCCTGGACCTGGTTTAGGTCTCCAGGTCCTGGAATTTGAGTGGGTTCTGTGAAAGGGTAAGATTTTCAGGAGGTCTTGGGAAGCGAGTATTTTGCACAGGAGATATGTAAATCTATAGCCAGAGGGTAGGCTGTGCTTCTTTTTAAATACACTCACAAATCCTTCAACACTCCTCCCCTCCAGTAGATGGAGAATAATTCCCCTCCCATTGAATGTGGACTGATGGAATGACTCTTCATGAACACAAGAGCAGGGACAGTCTGTGTTTTTGAAATTAGGACATGAAAATTATTGCAAATCCCTCCTTCCTCTCTCTCTTAAATCTCCCAAGTTGGGGAATCCAGCCACCGTGTCATGACAACACTTACACAATCCTATGAAGAAGTCACGGGGTAAGGAGCCAAGACCTCCAGATAACACCCAGCGTGAACTTGACAGCTGTGTGAGGGACCCATTCCGGAAGCGGATCCTCCAGCCCCAGACAAGGCTTGAGTTGACTGCAGCCCCCATGACATCTTAACTGTGAGTCCATGGGAGACCCTTGGCCAGAGACCTGCTGTGGACTCATTCCCAGATTCCTGATTCCTCATAGTTTGTTTTAATATATGCTTATTTTTCTAAGTTGCTAAGTCATGGGTGACTTTTTAAAATTTTTATTTATTTTTGGTTGCTCTGGGTCTTTACTGCTGTGCACGAGCTTTTCTCTAGTTGTGGTGAGTGGGGGTTACTCATCGTTGCAATGGGCAGGCTTCTTAGTGTGGTGGCTTCTCTTGTTGCAGAACCTGGGCTCTAGGGTGCATGGGCTCAGTAGTTGTGGCTCACGGGCTTAGCTGCCCCACGGCACGTGGAATCTTCCCTGACCAGGGATTGAACCCGTGTCCCTAGCATTGGCAGGCAGATTCTTAACCACTGGCCCACAGGGAAGGCCCATGAGTGACTCCAATGCAGCAAAAGATAAACACAATTAGACACTTGGTAAGTATTTAGTGGCTAAAGTGCTTCTTCAAGAGTTTGCAGATGCCTCTGGAGATCTGCCGTGGTGCCTGTCACATGGTACACTTTGTATCAACTCTCTTGACTTCATCTTCCTAAAAGAATGGAGGTACTGTTCATAGCGAGTCTTCATGGGAAAGGGAAAGAAAGTAATTTAGTCGTGTCCAGCTCTTTGGGACACCATGGACTAAACAGTCCATGGAATTCTCCAGGCCAGAATACTAGAGTAGGTTCCCTTCTTCAGGGGATCTTCCCAACCCAGGGATCGAACCTAGATCTCCCACATTTCAGGTGAATTCTGCCACCAGGGAAGCCCCTTCATGGGAAACTTAACGGATAACAGAACAGTTATTCTTTACCTGTCTAGTCTGTGTGCCCTTGTGTGTGCATACATGCTAAGTTGCTTCAGTCGTGTCCAACTCTTTTGTGATCCCATGGACTGTAGACAGCCAGGCTCCTCTGTCCATGGGATTTCCCAGGCACATGGAGTGGGTTGCCATTTCCTTCTCCAGAGGATCTTCCTGATCCAGGGATCAAACCCACGTCTCCTGCATTGGCAGGCAGCTTCTTTACCACTGACCCACCAGGAAATGCTGTGTCTTAATCCAGGCAACACATATGTTATTTCAAAGCCAAAGATTTGTTGTTGTTGTTCTCTATTTAGGGGCCAGTTTGTTACACATTTCTAAGCAAGAAGTGGGACAATTTTAATTTTCCATGTGACTGTCCATCCATCAGAAGTCACAGTGCCTTAAGCCAGATTCACAAAGTGCTTTCCTAGGGCAGGGGAGACAAACATATTAATGGCTTTTTATTAGGTCTTTAGCAGCTCACAAGTGCCTAATCCAACTGAAACCAGAAGCCTGGACATAATTATTGCAGAGATGAATTGGTTGGCACTTCCACTGGGCCAGCATGGACTTATTTTTATTTTTTTGTCAGCGATAAAAATAGGGGGCTTCCCTGGTGGCTCAGAGGTAGAATCCACCTGCCAATGCAGGAGACAGAGGTTCGATCCCTGATCCAGGAAAATCCCACATGCCGATGAACAACTAAGCCCATGTGCCATAACTATTGAGCCTGTGCTCTAGAGCCTGGGAGTCATAACTACTAAAGCCAGCGTGCCCTGGAGCCCTTGCTCCACAAGAGAAGTTACCACAGTGAGAAGCTTGAACACTACAAAAGAGAAAAGCCCATGCAGCAATGAAGACCCAGTACAGCCAAAAATAAAGAAATAAATAGAATAAAATTCTATTTTAAAAGAGGTCCTTTGGAACTTTTTTAAAAAAGAATGAAAATAGGGACTTCCCTGAGTCCAGTGGTTAAGACTCTGCACTCCCACTGCCATGGTCCAGGTTTGATCCCTGGTCAGGGAGCTAGATCCCATATGCCACAAATAAATATCCCATGTGCTGCAACTAAGACCTGCATGCTAAGCTGCTTCAGTCGTGTCCAACTCTTTGCGACCTCATGGACTGTAGCCCCCCAGGCTCCCCCGTCCATGGAATTTCCCAGGCAAGAATACTGGAGTGGGTTGCCATTTCCTTTTCCAGGGGATCTTCACAATCAAGGGATCAAACTCACCTCTCTGAGTTTCCTGTGTCTCCTGCAATTCTTTACCACCAATGCCAGCTGGGAAGCCCATAGGAAAGAAAATTAGGCTTGTATTTGTACTTTTAAGGTTGATTTGGCTATGACTGAGTTGAATCTAAGCGCTATATTAAGAGCAAGTGGATCACTTATGGTAACAGAACTCAGAACTGTTCTGATTCTTCTAAAATGAATTAACAGATTGGAACATAAGAAATTCTTTATTAACTTAAAGGAAGACAGTGAATATTCAATATTTTTAATTGAATATTCAAAATGATACTGAAGATACTGTACTTCAGATGATACTGAAAATTCAATATTTTTCCCAGATCTTCTAAGGGCAAAAGGAAAACTCCAATCAGTGTGTTTAAAACATTTAGAAATAAATGTTTGGAGTTCAAGAATACTTCTGCAAATAGCTTGACAGAGCCACAAATGAGATTCTGGCAGATTTGTTGTTTTCGTTTGGTCTCTCAGTCATGTCCAACTCTTCGTGACTCCATGCCACTGTAGCCTGCCAGGTTCCCCATCCATGGGATTCCCCAGGCAAGAATACTGGAGTGGGTCACCATTTGCTTCTCCACTGGCAGATTTGTAGTCCTGGACAAATAGAATTAGGGAAATGAAAATTAAAGTTAGCCAACAAATAAAAAGCAGAAGTGCTCTATAAAAAGTCTGCCAAACTATGGAATTTGTAATGCTGGTAATACTTAATATTATTTTAGGTGATACACAGATGAATTTTTTTAATCTTTTAACATTCTAATGTGTATTAAGAAATAAAACACACAAGCAAACTCATGTCTTCGTGGATTGTAAACTTGGAGTGGGGCTAAATTCAGGACTTTTTTTAAAGTCTAAAAGGTCCCCAAAGTCTAAAGTTCTAATTTGCCATTTGCAACAATAAGGATGGACTTGCAGGTACGCTTAGTGAAATAAGTCAGACGGAGAAAGACAAATACTGAATGTTATCACATATGTAGGATCTGAAAAATATGGCAAAGTGAATACAACAACAAAGAAAGCAGACTCACAGATACAGAGAACAAGCTAGTGGCTACCAATGGGGAGAGAGGAGAGAGCAGCGGGGAGGAGCAAGAAAAGGGCAGGGGACTAAGAAGTACAAAATACTATGTATAAAATAAATAATCTACAAGGGTAGGTTGAACAGCACAGGAAATACAGCCAATATTTTATAATAACTGTAAATAAAATATAACCTTTAAAAATTGGGAACCGAGCCTGGTGTTCTGTGATGACCTAGAGGGAGGGGATATATGGGTAGTGTATGATTTCTGAAAGAGATGGGAATACCAGACCACCTGATCTGCCTCTTGAAAAATTTGTATGCAGGTCAGGAAGCAACAGTTAGAATTGGACATGGAACAACAGACTGGTTCCAAATAGGAAAAGGAGTACATCAAGGCTGTATATTGTCACCCTGCTTATTTAACTTATATGCAGAGTACATCATGAGAAACGCTGGACTGGAAGAAACACAAGCTGGAATCAAGATTGCCAGGAGAAATATCAATAATCTCAGATATGCAGATGACACCACCCTTATGGCAGGAAGTGAAGAGGAACTAAAAAGCCTCTTGATGAAAGTGAAAGTGGAGAGTGGAAAAGTTGGCTTAAAGCTCAACATTCAGAAAACGAAGATCATGGCATCCGGTCCCATCACTTCATGGGAAGTAGATGGGGAAACAGTGGAAACAGTGTCAGACTTTATTTTTCTGGGCTCCAAAATCACTGCAGATGGTGATGGCAGCCATGAAATTAAAAGAGTCTTACTCCTTGGAAGGAAAGTTATGACCAACCTAGATAGCATATTCAAAAGCAGAGACATTACTTTGCCAACAAAGGTTCGTCTAGTCAAGGCTATGGTTTTTTCCTGTGGTCATGTATGGATGTGAGAGTTGGACTGTGAAGAAGGCTGAGCACCAAAGAATTGATGTTTTTGAACTGTGGTGTTGGAGAAGACTCTTGAGAGTCCCTTGGATTGCAAGGAGATCCAACCAGTCCATTCTGAAGGAGATGAGCCCTGGGATTTCTTTGGAAGGAATGATGCTAAAGCTGAAATTCCAGTACTTTGGCCACCTCATGCAAAGAGTTGACTCATTGGAAAAGACTGTGGTGCTGGGAGGGATTGGGGGCAGGAGGAGAAGGGGACGACAGAGGATGAGATGGCTGGATGGCTTCACTGACTCGATGGACGTGAGTCTGGGTGAACTCTGGGAGTTGGTGATGGACAAGGAGGCCTGGCGTGCTGCGATTCATAGGGTCGCAAAGAGTTGGACACGACTGAGCGACTGAACTGAACTGAACTGAACTGATGGCTTCTTTGTGAAGTTGTATGGCAGAAACCAATACACTCTAAATTTTCCTCCAGTTAAAAAATAAATTTAAAAAATGGTGAGTCACTGTGTTCTTTTCCTGAAATTTATATAATATTGCACACCAACTATACTTCAATATTTTTAAAAAAATGATGAAGTAAGTCTGAAGGACAAATATCATATGACACTGGTAATATGTGGAATTTAAAAAAATGGCACAAATGAACGTATGTACAAAACAAAAATAGAGTCACAGATGTAGAAAACAAACTTAAGGTTGCCAGGGGGTGAAGCCAGTGAGGGATAAATTGGGAGACTGGGATTGACATATATACACTACTATATATAAAATAGATAACTAATAAGGACTCACTGTACAGTACAGAGAATTCTCTGTACATTACTCTGTAATACAATACTCTGTAATGATCTATATGGGAAAAGAATCTAAAAAGGGTAGATATATGTGTATGTACAACTGATTCATCTTGCTGCTCCACAGCAGAAACTAACACAACATTGTAAATCAACTATACCCCAATAAAAATTAATTTAAAAGGGGATGTATTGTACAACACTGAGAAAATAGGCAATATTTTATAATAACTATAAATGGAAAGTATCCTTTAAAATTGCATTAAAAATTTAATAATTAAAAAATACATAAATTTTGAAAGATGAGTTAGTTTTAAAAATATTAAGTATATAAAAGCTGCCATGTCAATGTTATGCACAGTTGGCAAAATCTGTGATGGTGGTATGTGATGAACTTTAGAAAATATTCCCTGAGAGGGTTTTCCCTGCTTATGTGCAAGAGGTCTATTCCAGGGGGGAGAGAAGCAGTGTCATTGCCTGCAGTCTCCTTCTGATTCCATATGAGTCCCTGCCAACACTCTCTCCTTGGTGTAGCCAACATGCCCTTCAGCCCTTTGGAGCCTGGGATGCTCAGATCAGGACCATGGACAGAAGAAGTGGGGACGTGATAGAGTAAATGGTTAGATCTACAGATAAGAGACAGATAGCTGCAGACTGACAGAGAGAGAGAGAGAGAGAGAGAGAGAAAGAGAGAGAAGGGCTGAAAGATGCTCAGAGACAGAGAGAGAGACAGAGCTTGAAGTAGAAGGAAATAAAGATAGAGGAAGGCAGAGGACATGTGTAAATTTGGGTCTAGATCTGACCTGTGCTTCCACCAAGTCAGCCCAACCTTCACACACCCTGGCTCCAATGCTTGATAGTATTACTCAAAGTGCTTACTTTTAATATCTTTCCTGTACATGAGTCTCTTAGCACTTTTGCAAACTCTGCTTCATCTCAACTATACCCTGTTAATAACATTTCTTTGTTGTCAGAAGAAATCTTTTTACCCAGCTTGGGCTAAATTAAAATTTTATAAAACATCAGGTTGCCACAGGACTAACAAGCAAGTGACAGCTGTTTAATTAAAATTTAAACTTGATTAGTTGGCTCTACAGGGAGAAACACTCCAGAGGGAAAGCATAAAACTGTGAAAAATCAAGCCTTGAAATAAAGACTTTATTTAAATAGGTAGTAGAAACTGTAAATTGTTTGGTGCCACGTGGGTTCCAATGGCTAGTCTTGAACTGAGGTCTTTGTCCCTTATACAAGTCCCATCTCTGCCTCTTGGCTGTGTTGGGAGCCCCTTCAAGATAAATGATGAGTATAAATTAATTTTGTAAGTCAGAGTGCAGTAAAGAGCTCAAAAGTGATGGATAGTTGCTCAGTCCTGTCCGGTTCTTTGCAACTCCATAGGAGACTGTAGCCCACTAGGCTCCTCTGTCTGTGGAATTCTCCAGGCAAGAATACTGGAGTGGGTTTCCACTCCCTTCTCCAGCGGATCTTCTCAACCCAGGGATGTTTGAACCCAGGTCTCCTGCATTGCAGGCATATTCTTTATTGCATGAGCCACGAAGGAAGTCCTGAAATGAGAGGAAGCTTCAAAACAAAACACAAAATATCATAGCAACCTTGCAATTCTCACAAATTTATTGTCTGAGATTGAGGTATTAAGTGGAGGTAACTTGGGGCCTGGAAAAACACTGCAGTTCCCTCTTTTAAACTCAGACCTGCCATGGTGACAGGTCGTATCCAAGATGCATCTTACAAAATCATGAATAATTAAAAATCATTTGCAGAATAAACTACTGCAGAAAAGTAAAGCAAAGAAGACACAAAAAGCAATGTCCTTTAGGGAAATTTTGAGAGAGAACACTTGATTCCTCTTATTCCCTCAAAACAATTTAATTTCTTTCTGCTGAATAAGAAAATGTGGGGACTTCCCTGGTACAATGGCTAAGACTCTGCATTCCCAATGCAGGCTGTTGGGGTTCAATTCCTGGTCAGGGAACTAAATCTCACATGCCTCAATGAAGATGATCGAAGGTCCTGCGTGCTGCACCTAAGACCTGGTGCAGCCAAATAAAAAAATAAATAATTTTCTTCCTAAAAAAAGAAAAGAAAATATGGGACTTCCCTGGTGGTACATCAGTTAAGAATTTGCCTTCCAATGCTGGGGGTGTGACTTCAATCCTTGGTCACTGACCTGAGATCCCACATGCCTTGTGGCTAAAAAATCAAAATGTAAGCAGAAGCAATATCATAACAAATTCAATAAAGACTTTTAAAAAATGGTCCACATCAAAAAATCTTTTAAACATTTACAAATAAATAAATAAGAAAATACCAAAGACGCACAGATTGACCAGTCATCAAGTACATGAAAATGTGCACAACATCACTAACTAACCATCTGGGAAATGAAAATGAAAATCACACTGATATATCAATTCACACCTGTCAGAATGGCCATCATCAAAGAGACAATGAATAATAAACATTGGCAAGGATGTGGAGCAAAGGGAATCCCCATGCACTGTTGATGGGAATGTAAGTTGGTGCAGCCACTGTGGAAAACAGTATGGAGGGTTCTCAGAAAATTTAAACTAGAACTGATAAAGGATCCAGTAATTCCACTTCTGGTACTATATCCACAGGAAACGAACACACGCTCACTCAAAAAGATATAAGCCTTCATGTTCAGAGCAGCCAATATATTGAAACAGCCTAAGTGTCCATGGATGGTTGGATGAATGGATAAAGAAGACACACACACACACACACACACACACACATTGGAATATTACCCAGCTATAAAAAATGAGATCTTGGTATTTGGAACAACATGCATGGAACCTGAGTGCATTATACTAAATTAAATAAGAAAGACAGAAAAAGATAAATGCTGTATGATCTCACTTATATGTGGACTATTAAAAAAGAACAACAATACTCAAGCTCAAAGATACAGAGAACAGATTGATAGTTGCCATGGATGGGGTGCTTCCCTGGTGGCTCAGACAGTAAAGAATCCACCTGCAATGCTGGAGACCTGAGATCAATCTCAGGGTCAGGAAGATCCCCTGGAGTTGGGCACAGCAACCCACTCCAATGTTCTTGTCTGGAGAATTCCATGGACAGAGGAGCCTGGTGGGCTACAGTCCATGGGCCCACAAAGAGTTGGACACAACTGAGCAACTTTCACTTTCATAGACGGGGTGGGAGGGGGTGGGAAAAATGGGTGACGGGGTTCAAAAGATAATAAACAAACATATAAATAAATGTAATTATTAGGCTCTTGGAAATGAAATGCTTACATTTTCCACTAACACTTTATATGTTAATGTCAGCCAATTATCAAATTCAAGGAAAAACAGATATAAACTACCTCCAGCAGAGAAAGGGCTTCCCAGGTGGTGCTAGTGGTGAAGAATCCACCTGCCAATGCAGGAGACTCCAGAGATGCAGTTTTGATCTCTGGGTCGGGAAGATCCCCTGGAGAAGGGCACGGCAACCCACTCCACTATTCATGCCTAGAGAATCCCATGGACAGAGGAACCTGGCCGGCGACAGTTCATAGGGTCGCAAAGAGACACAACTGATGCAACTTAGCACAAATGCATGCAGCAGAGAAAATCAAAGTACATGTAATAAAAGGATGGATGGCTCATATGTCACCCTCAAATCTTAAAAGACTGTGCATAATTCTGCAATAGATAGACATGACAGGATTTTGGAGGGTGGGTCAATGTTTGAATAGGATAAGGAGTTTATATGATGCAGAATAATCAGGCCACTTACACCTTTTAATAAAGCTGCAAAAAAAAGAAAAGAAAGATAAGGAACAGGATTCTTTGAAAATTAGACTCTCTATAAATTAGATATAATTCTATATTATATCTAATATAGTATATGGAGTATTACTCAGCCATTAAAAAGAATACATTTGAATCAGTTCTAATGAGGTGGATGAAACTGGAGCCTATTATACAGAGTGAACTAAGCCAGAAAGAAAAACACCAATACAGTATACTAACACATATATATGGAATTTAGAAAGATGGTAACAATAACCATGTATACGAGACAGCAAAAGAGACACTGATGTATAGAACAGTCTTTTGGACTCTGTGGGAGAGGGAGAGGGTGGGATGATTTGGGAGAATGGCATTGAAACATGTATAATATCATGTATGAAACGAGTCACCAGTCCAGGTTCGATGCACGATACTGGATGCTTGGGGCTGGTGCACTGGGACGACCCAGAGGGATGGTATGGGGAGGGAGGAGGGAGGAGGGAGGAGGGAGGAGGGTTCAGGATGGGGAACACATGTATACCTGTGGCGGATTCATTTTGATATATTGCAAAACCAATAAAATATTGTAAAGTTAAAAAATAAAATTAAATTAAAAAAAGAGAATTAGATATACATTATATATTATATATACATTATATATATTATATAAATTTATATAATTTTTATAATTTAATTAATTTATATAATTATATAATTTACATATAAATTGTATTTATAAATTATATAATTTATAAATTACATAAATTTATATATAATTTACTTATAAATTATATAAATGATTCCTTCCTCATTGAACTCACCAAAAGGAAATGCATGAAGTTAGGGGGAGTCCGACAGATCAGGTACTCTGGGAGAATTCTTCCGATGCTTCATTTAAAAATAAACATTAGGAAGACTATAATGACAAGTGCTTTTTCTGTGTGATAAATTATTCACCACCTTTTCCTTCAGATAGAAAAGTAAAGCAATATTAATTGGGTTAGCCAGCATAAGGTAGAAATCAGATGCTTTGCCAAATTATTATAATTCAAAGAAATTCTGATGTGCTTTCCCAACATTTACACATAATATTTCAAGACATAAATACATATTAATGGAATTTCTTGCTGCAAAGCTGTTTTCATTCTCCTGCATGCATGCTAAGTCACTTCACTCATGTCCAACTCTTCACGACCCCATGGACTGTAGCCCACCAGGCTCTTCTGTCCATAAGGTTCTCCAGGCAAGAATACTGGAGTGAGTTGCTGCGCTCTCTTCCAGGTGATCCTCCCAACCCAGGGATCGAACCCGAGTCTCTTAAGTCTCCTGCACTGGCAGTTTTCTACCAGCGCCACTTAGGAAGGCCCTTTCATTCTCCTTCATCACATCAAATGAAACCCTATCATTTTTAAGTCTGAAAGCAATGCTTCCCAACAGGACTTCCTGCAATCATGAAAATGTTCTAGAATCTGGGTATCATTGCAGAGTGATGGCTTCTGAACACTTGCCACATAGTTGGAATGGCTGAGAAATGAAATCTGAAATGATTTAGATGTAATCAGGGGATAGCATCTTGGATAGTGGGAAGAAAGCCCACTCTTCTTAATTCTTTAACATAATGGAAGTCATTTTTTGTTTGGTTGCTTGCTTGCTTTTCTTTTTTAGTTAATTAATTTATTTTATATTTTTGGCTGTGCTGAGTCTTTGCTGCAGTGTACAGGCTTTCTCTAGTTGCAGCAAGTGGGCTTCTCATTGCAGTGGCTTCTCGTGTCGGAGCAGGGCTCTAGGTGTGCAGGCTTCAGTCGTTGTCATTCATGGGCTTAGTTGCCCTGTGGCATGTGGGATCCTCCCAAACCAGGGATCGAACCTGTGTCCCCTACATTCCTAGGTGGATTCTTAACCACTGAACCACCAGGGTAGTCCCTTGCTTGCTTTTCTTATTTCACAGAAGAGTCTTCAAATGCAGAAGGATGGTTTGCCCAACGCAGGTGTTTCTTTTTCAGTCAATGGGAATCATGGTGTTCAGCAACCTCCAAATCCCCAGTAAACTGAAAGGTTTCACTATCATTCTCAAAGAACCTCTCCTGGAAGAGGATGCTTGTCTGCTTTTATAAGAGAAATGGACCATTGCTTCAGCTAGGTCCAAGAAGTAATTCTTTCCTCTTCAATACTGACAATCACATGCTCTTCTCTAAAAAGGGCCACCAGCTGGGATGCAGGAGTCAACAGGAATTGAAGGTTTTAATTGTTTTGGGGTGGGTGCCAGCCTCTGCTAGAGATGGAAATGAGAAGAAATATAATAAACGGAAGCAGGGTACCAAAAGAAGTTTGGCAATTTCTGTTGAGTGTGCAGCACATGGACACAAACTCTTGTAAATTCCTTTTGAAAGGCGGACCTCAGGCCAGCAATCTTAGTTACTTGATTGGAGCTGATCCTACTACTGGACAGGGAAAAAAAAAAAAATCTATGCTCTCACTTGATACTTCAGTTTAAAGACTTGTGTTAGGCCTTCCCTGGTGGTCCAGTGGTTAAAACTCAGGCCTTCCACTGCAGAGTTCACAGGTTTCATCCTTGGGAACTAAGATCCCACATGCCTCACAGCCAAAACAAAAGAACAAGATAAAATTACTGCTTTAAAAAAAAAAAAGACTTGCATTAAATAAAACCAAGGATGGAAGGCAGGGGATGCATGACTGAAGGATAGAGCCAATGTTCCCAAGTCTAGTGACTAGACTGTATAATGACTACTCACTTTGTTTTCAAACTGCTGACATTCATGCAGAACTTCAAAAAAAAAAAAAAAAATCTATCTTGAGAAAGAAAAACAAAGCTGAAGGATTCACAAGTCCTGATTTCAAAAATATTTTACAAGGCTATAGTAATCAAATCAGCATGGCATAAGGATAGACATGGAGATCGATGGAAGAGAAAAGAGAGCCCAGAAATAAACCCAGGCATCAATCATATGATCTTTGATGGGGAGCCGAGTCCATTTGACAGGGAAAGGGTATCTCACCAACAAACAGTGTTGGGAAAACTGGACATCCACACGCCAAAGAAGGAAATGGGGCCCTCATCTCCCACAACACATAAAAATCAATTAAAAATGAATTAAAGACTTAAGCATAAGACCTGAAACTCCTTGAAGAAAATACAAGAGATGAGGATGACGTTGGTAAGACGGAGGTCAGAAGGTCCAAGTACTCATTCCCCCCCACCACCAGAAAATGACAAAAATGATAAATAAACAATCACAACAAACAAAAATAGCTCTGAGAAAGCTCTGGGCTACAGCAAAGAGGCGGCAGAAATGCTGCAGAGCTCAAAACCGAGGACGGATGTGTGGAAAAGTGTAGGAAGCATCTTAATTGTGTTACCCCATACACCCCCAACCCAGAGTCATTCAATGCCCAGAGAATTATTCACCCCACATACCATGTCATTGCTTGTCTACTGTTACTTACATCACATTTTTCCTTCAGTTTCCTTCTTTCATTTTTACTTAAATAAAAGTGTTCTTAAATAAAGTCTCCATTGCATTAGTGGAAAATGTCAGTATCGTTTGTCACCAATAAAAGGAAACTTGAATATCACAAAAGAAGAACAGGGCTATTAAGTGGAAGGTGGACTGGGTCACCTATCCAAGACACTTAAGTAACCAGCTGTGACTCCCTGAGCTAATGGGAAATGACAAGGAATGGAGCTGACAGAGATGGGTAAATACTGTAGGCTCACAGATGGTAACAGAACATCACTCCACTGTGGGATGCTGTAGGCTGTCGATAGTGAGGGAGGCTGTGTGTGTGTGTGTGTGTATGGGATGGGGATGCAGGGAATATTCAGGGACTCTCTGGACTTTCCACTCAATTTTGCCATGAACCTAAAACTGCTCTAATAGTTAAAGTCTATTTCAGTTCAGTTCAGTTGCTCAGTCGTGTCCGACTCTTTCTGACCCCATGAACTGCAGCACACCAGGCCTCCCTGTCCATCACCAACTCCCAGAGTCCACCCAAACCCACGTCTATTGAGTTGGTGATGCCATCCAACCATCTCATCCTCTGCCATCCCCTTCTCCTCCTGCCCTCAATCTTTCCCAGCATCAGGGTCTTTTCAAATGAGTCAGCTCTTCACATCAGGCGGCCAAAGTATTGGAGTTTCTTAGAGAGAGAGAAAACTGAAAGGCTGGTTAACATCTCTTACTGAGTCTCTGACACAGTTCAAAGCACTGAAGTCTGCGTGGTCTTACTTGGAATGCTACGGGGCATCCTCCCCCAGTGGTGCTGGACCTACCAAAACCTCAGAGTCCGCAGTCACTCAGCATATCTGGTTCTTTCAACAACACCTTGATGGAGGTACCAGCCCAGAAATGAACCCAGGCATCAGTCATTACCCCATTGGTAAGGCCACACTGTATGCCTAGCCCCATGTGGACTGCCTGATGATGCCTCAATTCACCTCTCCCCTCAATTCACCCCACCCTGAACAGAGACACTTTTGCGGTTCTCCCAACACACCAAACCCACACCACAGCTCAGGGCCTTTGCACCTCTTGCTCCCTGTCCTGGGAAAGGCTCCTTTCCAGATGAAAACATCACTCACTTCCTCACTTTCTTCTGCTCTCTGCTCAAGTACCACCTTATCCAGGAAGTCTTTCAGGACCATGTTCCTAAAGTACCACCTGATCACTGTATCCCCCACCTTCCTGCTTTATTTGTATTTATAATACTTTATAATCCTGCCATTATATATATATTTATATTTTATCTATCTATTGCGTATTACATACCACCTGATCACTGTATCCCCCACCTTCCTGCTTTATTTGTATTTATAATACTTTATAATCCTGCCATTGTATATATTTATTTTTTAATCTATCTATTGCGTACCGCCCGTCCCTGCCCCATCCTCACACTCTAAGGATTATAAACCTAAAGACACCTCAGAGTCCAGGGATAGATTTCACAATCCTGGGTGAAATAAAAATGATAATTTTATGTTCACAAACATCTAATGTAAATGTGACACTTCCCTCAAATATTTTATTATAAATATAGGCAACAAACCATCACAGTATTAGCAGTATCACTGACTTTGTCACCAGAAGAAATTAAAGATATTTTCATATCATATTACAGTTATCACAGATGTTTCAAAATGTCAGTTATACTCCACAGGAAGTCAAAATTATAGTAGCTATTAGACTTGCCAGCTTCAGCTTGCTACTAATATAGTAACATAGTAATAAAGAAGTGTATATTTTACTATTTCACAGACTTTGATAGCTATATCCTATGATAATTCATTTCCTTTGTAATGCTTAAAAAGCATTAGTGCGAGATGAATCTACAGGTTCATCAGATGCCAAAAGGATCTGCAGAACAAAAACGATACCTCAGCACCAACGTATTTGCTCCATGGGGTTTCCCAGGTGGGGCTAGTGGTAAAGAACCCTCCTGCCAACACAGGAGAACTAAGAGATACAGGCTTGATCCCTGGGTTGGGAAGATCCCCTGGAGGAAGGCATGGCAACCCGCTCCAACATTCTTGCCTGGAGAATCCCATGGACAGAGGAGCCTGGAGAGCTGCAGTCCATAGGGTTGCAAAGAGTCGGACACGACTGAAACGACTTAGTGGGTGCAGACGCGCGCGCACGCGCGCGCACACACACACACACACACTCCATGCGATCAAGGACCACGTTTGTTTTGTTTACCATTCTTCCCACTGTGCTTAGGACAGTGCTTGCATATCATAAAAACCCAGGAAGAATTCACTGAATTAATGTACTTAGTGAATTTTGTCGATGAAGGAAATGGAAGCTTGAAGGGTTTGAATAACTTCACGATGATGCCACTGCCAGGAGGGAAAAGAACCAGCATGAGAGTGCGCGTGCTCGGCTGGTTGGTCCCACTGTGCCTGCTCTCCCAGTCTGCAAGCTGCCTGTCAGGAAACACGGTGAGTCCCCCTTTAATGAAACTAAAGCTTTCACAGCACTGCATGCAGATGAGCAGCTCTTCTGTTTCAATAAGCATGTGCATCTGAAAACTGCAGCTTGGCCGCACCTAGAATCAGACCTCCCTACTTTATTTCTTTCCTTTCTTCTTTTCTTTTTTTGGCCTTACCCCAAGGCATGTGGGAATTTTAGTTCCCCAACCAAAGATAGAACCCGCACCCCCTGCAGTGGAAGCAAGGCGTCTTAACCACTGAACCTCAAGCGATGTCTCAGACCTCTCTACTTAACCTCTTCCTATCACAGTGGTGGACAACAAAACTAGAGATGGACAGGTCTCCCCAGAGCACAAGCTAAGCTAGCACTGATCTTTGACCCCTGCTTCTTCATTCAGTGGCTTCCCTGGTGGCTACAACAGTAAAGAATCTACCTGTAACACGGGAGACCTGGGTTCGATTGCTGAGTTGGGAAGATCCCCTGGAGAAAGGAATGGCTACCCACTCCAGTATTCTTGTCTGGAGAATTCCATAGACAGAGGAGCCTGGCAGGCTGCAGTCCATGGGGTCGCAAAGAGTTGGACATGACTGAGAGACTAACACTTTGCTTCTTTTCTGCATTCAGAGCTCCTTCGGGAAACTGGGATGCAGACAGCATCTTCAGATCACCTCAGTCTTACTTTGTTCCTTCCAGAGGGAAGACTGGCTTCAAGCACATAGACCTGGGCAGAATCATAGCCACTGTGGTCTGGAGCGATTCCCACAGCACAGCCTCTGTCATGGCCCTCCGTCAGTGTTAACCGTGTGAATGCTGCTGACTTCCTATATAAGATATGGAATCAGACAGGATAGATAAGATATGCTGCAGTAAGAAAAAAGTTCCTGCCATAGCAGTAACTTGAAACAACAAAGGTTTATTTGTCACGTACATATGTGTGAGTCGCAGTTTAGCTAAAGGCTCACACACACACACACAGATAGTCCATAAGCCAGGAATCAGGCTGATGAAACAGCCTCTATCCACAAAGTTGACCTTCACACAGAAACAAAATCATGGAGTTTCTTGCAGTGGCAATAACGCATCCTAGCCCAGAACTGATAATACAGTTGCATCTGGTCACACCTCAAATGCCAATCACACTGGTCCTGCCTAAGAGGACCCATGTGTCCTCACATGAGAAATACTTGTGAATAGCACTAATGGCTGTCAGAAGTGGCTCCATGATTAGCCCTACTGGAGGTAGGGGAAACGGACGCAAAGAGAGGTGATGCAACTCACCCAGAATCACATACCTGGAAGGGCAGCCACTATGCTGCTCTGCCTCTTTCTGATTCCAGGCTCTACACTGAGATCAAAGAGCTGGGATCCCTTGAGCAGGGCCTATTTGCATGGTCAGTTCAGTTCAGTTCAGTTACTCGGTAGCGTCCAACTCTTTGCAACCCCATGAATCACAGCATGCCAGGCCTCCCTGTCCATCACCAACTCCCGGAGTTCACTCAAACTCACGTCCATTGAGTCGGTGATGCCATCTAGCCATCTCATCCTCTGTTGTCCCCTTCTCCTCCTGCCCCCAATCCCTCCCAGCATCAGGGTCTTTTCCAATGAGTCAACTCTTCGCATGAGGTGGCCAAAGTACTGGAGTTTTAGCTTCAGTCCTTCCAATGAATACCCAGGACTGATCTCCTTTAGGATGGACTGGTTGGATCTCCTTGCAGTCCAAGGGATTCTCAAGAGTCTTCTCCAACACCACAGTTCAAAAGCATCAATTCTTTGGCGCTCAGCTTTCTTCACAGTCCAACTCTCACATCCATACATGACCACTGGAAAAACCATAGCCTTGACTAGACGAAACTTTGTTGGCAAAGTAACATCTCTGCTTTTGAATATGCTATCTAGGTTGGTCATAACTTTCCTTCCAAGGAGTAAGACTCTTTTAATTTCATGGCTGCCATCACCATCTACAGTGATTTTGGAGCCCCCCCAAAATAAAGTTTGACACTGTTTCCACTGTTTCCCCATCTATCTGCCATGAAGTGATGGGACCAGAAGCCATGATCTTCGTTTTCTGAATGTTGAGCTTTAAGCCAACTTTTTCACTCTCCACTTTCACTTTCATCAAGAGGCTTTTTAGTTCCTCTTCACTTTCTACCATAAGGGTGGTGTCATCTGCATATCTGAGGGTTATTGATATTTCTCCCAGCAATCTTGATTCCAGCTTGTGCTTCTCCCAGCCCAGTGCTTCTCCCAGCCCAGTGTTTCTCATGATGTACTCTGCATAGAAGTTAAATAAGCAGGGTGACAATATACAGCCTTGATGTACTCCTTCTCCTATTTGGAACCAGTCTCTTGTTCCATGTGCAGTTCTAACTGTTGCTTCCTGACCTGCATACAGGTTTCTCAAGAGGCAGGTCAGGTGGTCTGGTATTCCCATCTCTTTCAGAATTTTCCACAATTTATTGTGATCCATACAGTCAAAGGCTTTGGCATAGTCAATAAAGCAGAAATAGATGTTTTTCTGGAACTCTCTTGCTTTTTTGATGATCCAGTGGATGTTGGCAATTTGATCTCTGGTTCTTCTGCCTTTTCTAAAACCAGCTTGAACATCTGGAAGTTCATGGTTCACATATTGCTGAAGCCTGGCTTGGAGAATTTTGAGCATTACTTTACTAGCGTGTGAGATGAGTGCAATTGTGCAGTAGTTTGAGCATTCTTTGGCATTGCCTTTCTTTGGGATTGGAATGAAAACTGACCTTTTCCAGTCCTGTGGCCACTGCTGAGCATTCCAAATTTGCTGGCATATTGAGTTGCAGGACTTTCACAGCATCATCTTTCAGGATTTGAAATAGCTCAACTGGAATTCCATCACCTCCACTAGCTTTGTTCGTAGTGATGCTTTCTAAGGCCCATGTGACTTCACATTCCAAGATGTCTGGCTCTAGGTGAGTGATCACACCATCGTGATTATCTTGGTCATGAAGATATTTTTTGTACAGTTCTTCTGTGTATTCTTGCCACCTCTTCTAAATATCTTCTGCTTCTGTTAGGTCCATACCATTTCTGTCCTTTATTGAGCCCATGTTTGCATGAAATGTTCCCTTGGCATCTCTAATTTTCTTGAAGAGATCTCTAGTCTTTCCCATTCTGTTGTTTTCCTCTGTTTCTTTGCATTGATCACTGAGGAAGTCTTTCTTATCTCTCCTTGCTATTCTTTGGAACTCTGCATTCAGATGCCTATATCTTTCCTTTTCTCCTTTGCTTTTCGCTTCTCTTCTTTTCACAGCTATTTGTAAGGCCTCCTCAGACAGCCATTTTGCTTTTTTGCATTTCTTTTCCATGGGGGTGGTCTTGATCCCTGTCTCCTGTATAATGTCACAAACCTCAGTCCATAGTTCATCAGGCACTCTATCTATCAGATCTAGTCCCTTAAATCTATTTCTCACTTCCACTGTATAATCATAAGGGATTTGATTTAGGTCATACCTGAATGGTCTAGTGGTTTTCCCTACTTTCTTCAATTTAAGTCTGAATTTGGCAATAAGGAGTTCATGATCTGAGCCACAGTCAGCTTCCAGTCTTGTTTTTACTGACTGTATAGAGCTTCTCCCGGAGAAGGCAATGGCACCCCACTCCAGTACTCTTGCCTGGAAAATCCCATGGATGGAGGAGCCTGGTGGGCTGCAGTCCATGGGGTCGCAAAGAGTCGGACATGACTGAATGACTTCACTTTCCCTTTTCACTTTCAAACACTGGAGAAGGAAATGGCAACCCACTCCAGTGTTCTTACCTGAAAAATCCCAGGGGTGGCAGAGCCTGGTGGGCTGCCATCTATGGGGTCGCACAGAGTTGGACAGGAGTGAAATGACTTAGCAGCAGCAGCATAGAGCTTCTCCATCTTTGGCTGCAAAGAATATAATCAATCTGATTTCAGTGTTGACCATCTGGTGATGCCCATGTGTAGAGTCTTCTCTTGTGTTGTTGGAAGAGGGTGTTTGCTTTGACCACTATGTTCTCTTGGAAAAACTCTATTAGCCTTTGCCCTGCTTCATTCCATATTCCAAGGTCAAATTTGCCTGTTACCCCAGGTGTTTCTTGACTTGCTACTTTTGCATTCCAGTTCCCTATAATGAAAAGGATATCTTCTTGGGCGTTAGTTCTAAAAGGTCTTGTAGGTCTTCATAGAACCATTCAACTTCAGCTTCTTCAGCGTTACTGGTTGGGGCATAGACTTGGATTACTGTGATATTGAATGGTTTGCCTTGGAAACGAACAGAGATCATTCTGTCATTTTTGAGATTGCATCCAAGTACTGCATTTCAGACTCATTTGTTGACCATGATGGCTACTCCACTTCTAAGGGATTCCTGCCCACAGTAGTAGATGTAATGGTCGTCTGAGTTAAATTCACCCATTCCAGTCCATTTTAGTTCACTGATTCCTAGAATGTCGACATTCACTCTTGCCATCTCCTGTTTGACCACTTCCAATTTGCCTTGATTCATGGACCTGACATTCCAGGTTCCTATGCAATATTGCTCTTTACAGCATCGGGCCTTGCTTCTATCACCAGTCACATCCACAACTGGGTATTGTTTTTGCTCTGGCTGCATCCCTTCATTCTTTCTGGAGTTATTTCTCCACTGATCTCCAGTAGCATATTGGGCACCTACCAACTTGGGGAGTTCCCCCTTCAGTAACCTATCATTTTGCCTTTTCATACTGTTCATGGGGTTCTCAAGGCAAGAGTACTGAAGTGGTTTGCCATTCCCTTCTCCAGTGGACCACATTCTGTCAGATCTCTCCACCATGACCCATCTGTCTTGGGTGGCCCCACATGGCATGGCTTAATGTCATTGAGTTAGACAAGGCTGTGGTCTGTGTGATCAGATTGGCTAGTTTTCTGTGATTATGGTTTTAGTGTGTCTGCCCTCTGATGCCTCTTACAACACCTACCGTCTTACTTGGGTTTCTCTTAACTTGGACGTTGGGTATCTCTTCAGGGATGCTCCAGCAAAGCGCAGCCATTGCTCCTTACTCTGGAAGAGGGGTATCTCCTCACGGCCACCCCTCCTGACCTTGGAGGTGGAGTAGCTCCTCTTGGCCCTCCTGCGGTGGCGCAGCCGCCACTCCTTGGACACGGGGTAGCTCCTCTCGGCCACTGCCCCTGACCTCGGGCATGGGATAGCTCGTCTCGGCCATCACCCCTGACCTTGGGCAAGGATTAGCTCCTCTTGGCCAGGCTTCTGCGTGTTCCATCGCAGCTGGCACACTTCTGCATGGTGGCTAAATTCGAAAGAACCAGGAGACCCAGGTCTTACCTTCCAAGCTCATCACTTTTAGGCTGAGTACTTGATCTCTGAACCAGGCTGTGCACACAGAGCTATAGAGACAGCCTGGATAGAACCGAGATGAGAGCACGGTCAGGACACAGCTCGGTGGTTGGGTCTCATCACCAAATACAATCAGCATGTTTGGGGAACGAACAATCTAGTCAGGCATAAACACACCAGTTCAGAGAAGCAAAACACCAGCCCTACACTTTGGGAAAATTCTATATTTTAATAAAACCCATAATTATTTTTAACAAAAGCTATTATTTTGCATGTGTGTTAAAAGAGTTACTTTATTAAATCCAAACATTTAAATGATACCCTGGGACTTCCCTGGTGGCCCAGTGAATTAATATTCTGTGCTCCCAGTGCCAAAGGCACAGGGTTGATCCCTGGTTGGGGAACTAAGATCCTGGGGAAAGAGAAAAAAATAAAATTAAAATTAAAAAAAAATAAAGGATACCCTAATTCTTATAATCCTGTTTCTTAATTTTAAACAACAACAACAAAAAATAATCCTGAAAATTTGAAAAAAAAAAAAATGGAACTAGCCCAAGCATCTTTGCTCCCGGGCACTAGTCCCCATGGAGATCACAGCTCCAGACAGGACCCCTCTGCCTTCCCCAGAGAGCTCACCAGTGGCCAGGCTGCCCCACCCTCAACACACACACCTCTCCCTGGGCTGCCTGTGGCCTGAGGAGCAGACCAGTCAAATCACCCTTAGATGTGTAACAAAGCCCATTTCATTAGGATGAGTCAGAAATAAAAACTCATTACTTGAAGAAGGGACACAATAGCCTCTAGAGAAGCTGTCTTAGAGAAGATTGGGTTTTATTTTGAAATATATTACTTTAGGTTCTAAGATATAGAAGAGAAACCGGAATCTCGGATGCTTTCTTAAGACAGTTTGTAAGATGACAAAGACAAATGCCACATGTCATTCCTTGACGTTGTGCTGGTGGGAACCTAGGGGCTCTGGCTCTGCTGCTAAGAGGCCACATGGTCTGAAACAAGTCTTCCCTCCTCTTTGGGAGGGTTTTTCACACTAACATAAGTGTCGTGGGATGTGCATAAGTTGGAAAGGAATTTCCAGACACGAGGCAGAATGAGGGAAGAATAGAGTCTGTTAGAGCGGGGAGATGCTGTTAGAACAGAGGGCTGACTCAAGGGAGAGCCAACCCCTTTTGCAGACTAGTAGATGATTTTTATAGCCACAAGACAAAGAAAATTCCTTCTGGAAAGGTGGCACTAGGTGGTTGGTCAGGATTCTATAGAGTGGATATTTTACTTAATATGGAGTTAGGGAACGGTTATGGGGGGCTCATAGCAAAGTTGCTATGGGGTTCAATCATTCTGGAGATTTTTGTCCTGTGATCTTGGTAAAGGGTTCCACACCTGTGACCTTGGTATGTGTGCTCTGTGCTAAGTCACTTTAGTCATGTCCAACTCTGCAACCCTATGGACCATGGCCTGCCAGGCTCCTCTGTCCATGGGATTTTTCAGGCAAATATACTGGAGTGCGTTGTCATGTCCCCTTCCAGGGGATCTCAGGGATTGAAGCCATGTCTCTCATGTCTCCTGCATTTGCAAGAGAGTTCTTTACCTCTAGTGCCACCTGGGAAGCCCTGTGACCTTGGTATAGGACTCCACAATAGGTACAGAATAGCAACTGCCATTTAGGTATGCCTACCTAGGCATTCAAGTGAAAAACCTGGGGGAATTAGGCCCCTGCAAGGAAGAGACAGCCTCCAGCTAGACCACCCCTGGAATGGGGGACTGAGAACCTGAGAGCCTCCCCAAGGTCGCACCCTCTGGAGCCACACCCTCCAGAAGCCACACTCTCCCAAGACCACACCCCCCAGAAGCCACGCCCTCCATAGGCCAGCCCTCCATAGGCCAGCCCTCCAGTAAATCTGATGCCTGAGATGGGATGGTAAAGGCCCGTTTTGGCCTGATGTTGGAAACTGACCAGCAGTCCCCATTCAGAAATCTCTGTCAATGGCTAAAGCTCTCAATTCTGCATCACACAACAACTTCTCCCTCTGACCAATCTTGCCTCAACTCCTTCCTTTCACAGGTCTCTAATATTTTGCACCCTAAACTCTTTCTGAGCATCTATAGCAGAGAGGTCAATTTGCAGCTGACCGTCATCCAATAATGGATGAGAATCAGTGGATTAAAACCCAACCTTCTCACCAGTGGTCAGGTAATGCAAGCTGAGCTATGCACAGACTGTCAGAGCGCCCCCTGTGGGGAGGCACCTGCATGGTGATCTGCAGGTTCATACAGCAGGTGATCAGCCCTCAGACCTTGACATTTTTACCGTCTCACTCCTGTTTCCTCACCAGGCTTGCTGGGATCATCCACCTCAAAAATTGCTTGCAGCTTGGCTTGCTCAAAACAAAGGGGCAGAAAGCCATTGCCTTCTGCCACTTAGTAGGGGACAAGCAAGTTGTTTCTAGGTAATATTGCCATAGGAGGCAGGGGGCTCATCCAGTTGGGCAGACTATGGAAAGGAATCTGCAGTGCATTCTGAGGGTGATGGGACATGAGAGAGCACATGTTAAGGAGGACGGTGTCTGAAAACTGTGGTCATGGACACACTAAATGCTCTCACTGTTAAGGATTATGACATGCATTTTGCTTACTAAAGCCTCTGAGTAGTTCACCAGGAATAAAATCTAAGTTCACATGATAAACAAGAATGTTTATCACCCCCAACCCAGGTGGCCACATCCTAATCCTCAAAACCTGTGAACATATTGCCCTCAGGGTATAAGGACTTGACAGATGTGATTAATTTCAGGATCTTGAGATGCAGAGATTATTCTGGACTGTCCAAACAGGCCCAGTGTCATCTCAAAGGTCGTTATAAGTGGAAGAGGGAGGCAGGAGGGCCAGTGTCTGAGAAATGCCACTGGAGAAGGACTCAAGTCCATTGCTGGCTTTAAAGATGGGAGGAGGGACTTACCAGATGGTCCAGTGGCTAAGACTCCAAGCTCCCAATGCAGGAGGCCTGGGTTCAATCCCTGGTCAAGGAACCAGATCCTGCATGCCACAACTCAGAGTTCACATGCTGCAACTAAGACCCAGTGCAGCCAAATGAAAAAATAAATAAAAATATTTTTAAAAATTAAAAATAAAGACAAAAGGAATCACTAAGCAAGGAATGCAGGCGCCTCTGAAGTTGAAAGAGACAAGGGAAAGCGTTCTCCCCTAGAGTCTCCTGAAGAAACACAGCTGACGTCTTGAGATTTTAGCCCCGTGAGACCCATGTTGCTGCTGCTGCTGCTAAGTCACTTCAGTCGTGTCCGATTCTGTGCGACCCCATAGACAGCAGCCCAGCAGGCTCCCCTGTCCCTGGGATTCTCCAGGCAAGAACACTGGAGTGGGTTGCCATTTCCTTCTCCAATGCATGAAAGTGAAAAGTGAAAGTGAAGTCGCTCAGTAGTGCCTGACTTTTAGCGACCCCATGGACTGCAGCCCACCAGGCTCCTCCATCCATGGGATTTTCCAGGCAAGAGTACTGGAGTGGGGTGCCATTGCCTTCTCTGGATACCCATGTTAGACTTCGAATATACCAAACAACAGTAAGATAATAGTTGTCTTTGCTTTAAGCCCCTGAGTTTGTGGTAATTTGTTGCAGTAGCAGGAGGAAACTAACATAGTTCATTATTTCAGTTGATCTTTGGCTTTCCTGGACCTTAGAATGTTTTCAAAGGGCTTCCTGGGTGGTTCAGAGGGTAAAGAATCCACTTGCAATGCAGGAGACCTGGGTTTGATCCCTGGGTCAGAAAGATCCCCTGGAGAAGGGAATACCAACCCACTCCAGTATTGTTGTCTGGAGAATTCTATGGACAGAGGAGCCTGGCGGGTTACAGTCTATGGGATCGCAAAGAATTGGATAATGACTGAGAATGTTTTTAAAAGAACTGAGAAAATGAGGAATGTCTCAGATGGGAAGTGAGCAGAGTGTTTGAAGAAGAATCCACTTGATGCTCTATTAAATGTTGCTTGGCATTCAGATAGGAGAATCATCATTTCTTCACTTCCCTCATGAGGGAGAATCATATAAAATGCATAACAAAGCACTTGGGAAATTATAAATCACTGTACTAGTGCAAAGTGGCATTAATAATTGGCCGCCTACAACGCCTTTAGCCTGTATCAACAGGCTCCCATAAACTCTGCCCTTGTGACAAACATCACAGACCAAAGCCCAGAAATGAAATTCTCCAGGAAGCTTTAAACAAATGACACAATTAGAAAGTCCCAAGTCCAATGTAAACAGTTGGCTATTTCAGTTACAGAAGAATGGTTGAAACAAATGTCCCTCCAAGGAAGTCAGAGGTTGCTTATCGAGACATCAGAACTGTCAGAACAATTTAGAGAGAAAGTCATCCTTCAAAGGACACACACCCCATGACAGCCATTGGCATCAAACTAGAATCTCACGGCTCCATCTGCACCAAGGCCAGACAAACTCCACAAGCACACAGATCACAGTGATGGATCATGTGATACGGACAGCAGGTTTTAAAGTGATTTTAAGCACAGATGTTTCCAAAATTGGGTGATGCTTTGTTGTGTGAATTTCGAGAGGCAGTGGGACTGTAACATCATTTTTATTATTGAAAGTTGTATCGGTAAAAGTTTCAGATTGGTTCCTGACAAATGTGATGTGTCAACTTGATGACCACTGAGTGTTCAGATTAAACATTTGTCCTGGGTGTGTCTGTGATATGAGGTGAGCATTTGAAATGGTGGACTCCCAGTGGGTGGGTGGGTCCCATTTAATCTGCTGAGGGTCTGAATGGAACAAAAGATAGAGGAAGGGACTTCCTTGTTGGCTCAGAGGTAAAGAATCTGCCTGCAAATGCAGTAGACATGGGTTTCATCCCTGGTCTGGGAAGATACCACATGCTAGGGAGCAATTAAGCCCATGCGCTACAACTACTGAGCCTGTACTCTAGAGCCCAGGAACTGCAGCTACTGAGTCCACATGCCCCAGCTACTGAGTCCACATGCCCCAGCTACTGAGTCCACATGCCCCAGCTACTGAGTCCACATGCCGAAACTACTGAAGCCCAAGCACCCCAGAGCCCATGCTCCATGACAAGAGAAACCACCACAATGAGAAGCCTTTGAACTGCAACTGGAGAGTAGACCCTGCTCGCCACAAGAGAAAAGCAGCAACGAAGACCCAGCACAGCCAAAAATAAATATAAATAAATAAATAAAATTTAAAAAGAAAGAGCAAGGAAGGAGTGATCCCTTTCCTCCCTGTCTGCTAGAGCTGGGGTATCTGTCTTCTCCTGCCCTTGGATTGGAATTTACACTGACTCCCTTGATTCTCATAATTTCTGACTTGTATTGAATTACGTCAGTGGCTTTCCTGGGTGTCCAGTTTGCAGACGGCAGATCATGGGACTTCTCAGCCTCCATTATCTTAGGAACCAATTCCATAGAATTTATCTCTTTATATCTATCTATCTACCTATCCATCCACCCATCATATCCATCCATCCATCCATCATACCTATCTATCCACCCATCATATCTATCTATCTATCATCTGTCTCTATCTCAACAATCTCATCTGTAAAATGGGGATACTATTGGTCACCGCTCTGTGGTGGACGCTCTTGTCGTCCATAGTAAACATTCCACAAGTACTGCTGCTGGCATCTGTGTCAATTGTGGCCAGAAGGCACATGCCCAACCTAAGGAGGCAGCGTCCTCTCAGCCCAGCTGGTTGCTGACAGGGAGTCGATGAGCTCAGAGTTGCCAGATCTTCAAACAGCTCAAGTCAGAAATCTCAACCTCAAGTGATATTCCTAAACTCTGATCTTGAAAATGAACGCAGGAGAAGATAATATGCTGAGTGGGCCGAATGAAACACCCCTGGCCTGAGAACCTGCAATGCACATCCCCTGCAGCGAGGCAGGCACAGGTGCTTAGCACACCACTGGCAATGATGAGGTTCCTTCTACCGTTTATCCTGTTCACTAAGCGCTGGTGAATCCGACATGCCCTCTGAGCCAGGAAGAGTCACCAACCCCCATAACCACGTGGGGATATTGAGACTCAGGGAGTTGGAGAGACTTGCCTGCTACTTGTAGCCTGTAAGGGGCAAGCATGCATTTGAAGCTAGGTTTTCATGAATCCAAATGCCATTCTCTTAAGGAGGGGCTGCGTGCCTCTCCTTCCACTTCTCCTCCAGTGTATTTCCTCTTCCACCTCCCCTGCCCAGAGACAGACAACAGCCAAAGTGACAACGGGACCAGATGTCTACATGGGGCCTCGATCTGCCCCAGGTTGGAGTATCTGCTCCCAAATCTGCCCCCCTCCTCCACCTTCAGCTAGGAGAAACGGGCAGTAATGGAATGACTGAGCTTTCAGCAGCTTGTGCTGGCAATGCGCCTGCGAAGTATTAAGTAAAAGCTGTTGTTTCCCCTACAGACATCTCTGTTTGGGTTTGTATACATCCATGTGCTACATACAGAAGCCATGTTTAACTAAACACAGTGAGCTGGCTCAGAGCATACCGAATGACTGTGAGGTATCATTTGCCATCCTCCCCTGCTTTCCTGCTGGAACGTCCCAGGAAGGCATGGCCAAGGTAGATCTTACTCCCCGAGTCTAATGCACCTGGGGCTGAAAGTACGACTTCTCTCTTTCTGTGTTCTTCATCCCTTCTGCCTTAATAGAAGTGACTGAAAGCAGCAGAGGTCTCACTGGCTTTTGTATTCACTCAATAAACCTCATCACTTATCACTTACTTGGAATTCTGGCTTTTCCACATTCCTTGGAAAAGCCAAACACACTCTTTTGGGGCTTCATTGGTAATGGTTAGTGGTCATGAATGGGACTTGCCTTGTTAAGTGCCCTCCAACTGGAAATATTATTCTTTCAGAGTCACTTGTAGAAAGTATATGAATGAAAAATATTGCCTGCTATATTGGTAAATAGACATGTGGCAGGCATCAAGCCATCCCATTATAGCTGCCCCAGCGGTGAGCCCTGAGGAAACTCGGGCTAGAAACAAGGTGCTCCGGGGAGTTCCCTGTTGACCTAGTGGTTAGGATTCTGGCTTTCACTGCCATGGCTTGGGTTCAATCCCTGATTCTACAAGCCATGGAGAGTGACCAAAAAAGAAAAGAAACAGGCATTTGAAGCCCGTGCAGGATTACCCTCCACTGTCCCCAATGCAGCTGCCCTTTAACATGTACCTGGAGGAGACTCAGGATGAGAAAGCACAGGATACTGGCCCCAGATAGCCAACGTGCATATCAAGGGAATGATTTTGATGAGCCCAGATTTTGCATCTACCTATACATAGAAAAGTAAATTCCTTAACTTGAGATGTCTGGTTTTCTTTAATTCACAGTAATCTTTCCGTGTTCCAATGATCTGGTCTTTGTTACAGAAACTCCTATATACACTGGCTCCCCTCCTGTCTCTTTGGAGCAGTCCCTTAGAACTGTCTGAGATGCTGTGTTCCAGGCTTAACTCCTCGGTTTTGCCCACCAAATAAAACGTAACGCTCAACTTTTAGGTTGTGCTTTTTTTTTTTTTTTTTTTAGTTGACAAGTATTAAAAAGAGACTGGTGGAGCCTTCTCTTTAAAGCAGTCGGCTCAGGGTTGCCATGTGAAACATCTCTGGAGGGACAAGGAGCATTTCCAAGACTCATTCTTAGCAGGATACTTGTTCATCATCAAAGCAGAGGTCAGTCCCAAAGAGGAGAGAACACTAATAGATTTCTCCTTTTCTCAGTCCCACCTTACAAGGATTCTCTGATTGTTATTTGCACACACGTGCTGGTGGCCCAGCACACTGCAGGCAGAGGCTGCCTTGTCTCCTTTATAATATCCCCCAGGCACTTATTATAAACCTCCTTTAGGTCTAGAAAACTTCATTGCTGCTGTTGCTGCTAAATTGTTTCGGTCATGTCCAATACTTTGTGACCCTATAGACTGTAGCTCACCAGGCTCCTCTGTCCATGGGATTCTCCAGGCAAGAATACAGGAGTGGGTTGCCATGCCCTCCTCCAGGGGATCTTCCTGACCCAAGGGATCGAACCTATGCCTCTTACGTCTCTTGCATTGGCAGGTGGGTTCTTTACCACTAGCGCCACCTTGGAAACCCCAGAAAATTTCATTAAAGGATGAAAATTGTTAAGTGGCTTTTCAGAGCTGTTTGTTTTTTGCCTCACTACATGGTATGCAATTTCTTAATTCCCTGACCAGGGATCGAACCTGTGCCCCCTGTAGTGGAAGCTGAGAGTCCTCACCACTGGACCACCAGAGAAGACCCAGAGCTACTTTTTTTAAAGAATTTTTTCTTAAAATCATATTCCAAGTCCATACTTTTTAGAAGGTGGTATAATTGGTAGAAAAAGGAAGAACTATTCCTTTCTCCCTCTATATGTGGCTTGTGTCCAAAAGGACATAGCTCTCCTTTCGGGACTCTATAAAGTTGGTCATTATCTGTGCTGAAGTAAGAAAGTGGTTCCTTTACCCTTGGCCACTGTACACTGGAAGATGCCTGCGGATCTGCACAACAATGTTGAGAAATTCCACAAAATAGCAACATTTTATCGTGCAGTGATTTTGGTTATTAACAAGCATTTCCCCTGTTAAAGAACTTGTCTTTAGAAGACAACAGTGACAATGAATAAATGGCATATATCGAGCATATATTCCAGAAGTATTTTAAGACTGATGTGGATTAACTAATGTCAATTTTGCAACCAACATGGGAACTGCATATTAATACTGATCCCATTTTGCGTATGTGAAAACTGATGCAAAGGCACTTAGTAGCTTCTCCAATGGGGGAAACCTAGTGCATGGTAGCCAGTTGTCTGAACCTCTAGGCCAGAGCAGAGGTCCAGGCTCAGCTGAAGCAGCTGAAGGAAGAGTCTGTACGGTGTTAGCTGGATGGGAACTGGTACAACCACTGAGACCCAAACCAGGTCATCAGCATCCACTCTCTTAGAGAATGCAGTTTGTGTTGGAGCTCAGTGGAAACCTCTTGACATAAAGAGAACGAATCTTCAATGAGCTCAGCCCTTTGTGGAAGGAACAATGCAGAAAGTGGCTCAGCAAAATGGAGGTCTACAGACTGATTTCAGCCAGTGCAGACGCAGAATAACCCAGTGTTTCTAGAGCTCTCATATCAAAGGACTGAGTCAATTGTCTTCACTAAGCTTTGCTTAGAAGTCTGAATAAACACTTAACATGAGGCCCCTGGATGCAAATTGACCAGAGTGACCACAACATACGATGGCCTCAGGATGACTGGAGCAGGCTCTCTTCACCCAGGCACTGCTAACCTCTGGGACCAGATAATTCCCTGTCATGAAGGGCTGTCCTCTGCATGGTCAGGTGTTTGCATGGCCTGGTCTCTACCCACTGGGTGCCAGTAGCAACCTCCTCACTCTCAGAGAGACTGCCAAAAATGTCTGCAGATGTCTCTAAGCCTGATTTAGGGGCAGAATCACCCCAGCTGAGAAATATGACTAAGGTTATAAGGGTTTATTGTAATGCACATTCACAGAGTGCTTTATAATTGGCCAAATGAATGAGGTTCAGTATCAGGGAGGTCCAGTCTACCACCTGTTAATCTATCTTGATACCGATCAGGACCCTGTGGGGCTCCTCAGTATAGAAGTCTTTTCACATCCCTCATTACTTGCTTACAGGAAATAGTCTTCATTCAGCCTCCAGGGCCTTCCCTGAGTTCCAGAGGGCAGGTTCAAACAGTTGTTAATCAGGAAAGGGGAGGGGATGAGGAGACAAGGGAGGCACAGTCAGAAGAAACATGAGTGCAGCCTTGGGGCAGGGTCCTGGTTCCCCCTCAAAGAATACACAGGACAGTATCTTTTGAGGTGTTTTGCAGATACTGAAACCCTCACCAGGTGCAAGAAGGGCATGGCAACCCACTCCAGTATTCTTGCCTGGAGAATCCCATGAATAGAGGAGTCTCATGGGCTATAGTCCATGGGGTTGCAAAGAGTCACACATGACTGAGCGACTAAGCACAGCTCAGTACAGTGTCAATCATAGATCTCTTGGAGAGTACAGACTATGTTTTTATCATTTTCTGGTTCCAACCGGTCTGAGATTTCTGTGCTTGTGAGCCACCAGGGAAGACCAAGAATACTGGAGTAGGTAGTCTATCCCTTCTCCAGGGGAACTTCCAGATCCAGAAGTCAAACCAGGGTCTCCTGCACTGCAGGTGGATTCTTTACCAGCTGAGCTACCTGGGAAGCCCATGATTGACTACTAACCACCCCCAGAGGTTGCAGATGTGCTTTTTGCTTGTTTGTTTATATGTTTGTTTGACTTTTAAAAAAATGACCAGTTAGTTTGGCTTGTTTAAGAAAAAAAAAAAACTGGAGTATCTGGCCATCCTTCACTCCCATCCTCTCATGGAAACAATCAGTTGGAGCCAGACCTGATGCCTCTTTTACTGAAACAGACAACTGTTCTTTAGGTCACCTATCTCTGTTATTCCGTAATTTCTCTTACACCCCACCCTGTTCACTCATCCACCTTACATGCCTGATTCTCAGAAAATTCTATTGTAAGATTCTTGGACTGATGGTGTGTGGAGTCTTGTGCTGAACACTGTAAGAGTTTTGTGAATATTGACCATGGTCATGCTCTCAGGAACCGAAGGTACAGGAGACCAAATGAACACCTGAGAAATCTACAGACCAGTGTCCCTGCTTAGTTGAGTTTCTGTGCCTATTGTTGTTGTTGGTGGTGTTGAATCGTTAAGTTGTGTCCAACTCTTTGTGACCCCATGGACTATAGCCCACCAGGCTTCTCTGTCCAAGGGATTTTTCCAGACAAGAATACTGGAGTGAGTTGTTATTTCCTTCTCCAGGGGTTCTTCCCAACCCAGGGCTTGAACCCAGGCCTCCTGCATTGGCAGTCAGATTCTTTACCAGTGAGCCACCAAGGAAGCTTCCCTGCCTATTGCCATGTGGAAATTCAGAATGTTGAGTCCTCCCTGGAGATCCTCTGTTTTCTAAGTTTATCCCAGTTTCCTTCTACCATAGACTCATCACTGCTCTGAGGAGAGGCTGGTCAGCACATCTTCCTGAGGTGAAAGCTGATGCAGCCAGAGCTCTGGGACCATTTCCTCCAAACATGGCAAGTTGAAGGAATAGGACAGTTAGTGCCAGTTTGAAATTCAGCACCAAGGACAGCCTTCTCACACTCCTTCCCAACCCACTCCCCAGAAGAAATTTAGCTGGGTTTGCATAGCTACATCTGCAATATAAATATTGAATAGGCTTGCAAGGGAGATTTACAGGGAGACTCTGATGTGGGCATAAAATCACAGTGTGGAGGCCTGTTCTGTCCTAGGAGATTAGACTGTGTTCTGTCCCGTTAGGTTTCCTCTTGCCAAGGCAGATTATTGTGCTAATTTACTGCTTCCATCTGTAAGCTCTCCTCCCGCCTTGGAGAGAGAGCAGGACCTTATAATCATCGCTTTGGATGATTTGCTTTATCAGCCAAGGGTGGAAATGTTCCAGGCCCAGAGATGGTTCAGGGAAAACTGGGAAGGTTGACAAATCTGCCTGAAATCCCCAGCAGCTATTCTAAGCAGGTTTCTTAGAAATGGCCCTACCATCCATAATAAAAGCTCTAAGAAAACAGACATAGGGTAGGATGCCCTTCCATCCCAGAAAATGGACATGGGCAGTTATGTGACATCTTAATAAACATCAAACCCAATGATAAAAAAAACTGATTTGTTTCTCCTCTGAGAGAAGAAAAAAGGCAAGGATATTTGTTCTCACTCCTTGCATTCAATATTGTTCTGTAAATTTTATCCCCACCCCACCCTCCCGCCCCAAAAGAAAAACTTTTAAATTTTAGAATAAAGTAGAATAGAATAATTACAAAATATAAAATATTATATAATATCATGAGGAAAATAGGTCTGGTGGTGAGAAAAATGTGAAATTATCCCTGTTTATAGGTGATAGAACATCCAAGGGAATCCACAAAATGATTACTAAATTTTTTAAAAAGATTTTTGCAAGGTTATAGATACAAGGTTAAAAAATAATCATTGGATTAACCTGCAGCAGCCAACTGGAAATGAACTTTTTAAAAAGTCACAGAAGATCCAAAATATAAAATACCTAAGAGTAAATCAAACAGATACATTTGGGATTTGGATTCTGTAAAACATTGCTGAGAGAAAGTAAAGAAGACCTACATAAATAGAAATGTATACCATGTTCACAGATGAAAACCCTCAGTATGGTTAAGATGTTAATTCTCCCATACTGATCTATAAATTCAATGTAACCCACATACAAATTACAGCAGAAATTGTTGGTAGAAACTCATAAGCTGATTCTGTAATTATCATGGAAATTCAAACAACCTGGAATAACCAAAACAAAATAACTCAAATCAGAGCAAAGTTGGAGGACTTAACCTACTTGATTTCAAGACTTACTCTAAGTTACAATACTCAGGACAGATACATTTGAAAAGGAAATAGATATAATCATCAACATCACAGGATAGTAGTCAGAAATAGATCCACCTATGAATGGTCTTGATTTTAGACAAGGGAAGCAAGACAATTCAATAGAGAAAGGAAAGCTTTTTCAACAAATGGTGATCGGTCAACTAGCTATCCATATATTTTTTAAAAATCATCCTTATTTCATATCACAAATGGATTATACAACTAGATATAATCTTGTAAAGTTATAAAATTCCCAGAAGAAAATGCATGGCCCAAATTTGACTATGGAAATGTTTCTTAGATAAAACACTAAATGTGTGAATCACAAACAAAATTATTAGGCTTCATAAAAATGTTAAAGTTTTGATCTTTTAAAACACCACTAAGAAAACAAAAAAAGCAAGCAACAAACTTAGAGAAAATATTCATACCACTTGTATCAGATGAAGATAATCTATAAAGAGCTCTAAAAATCAACAGCAAGAAAACAAACCCTTAAGAACACAGACAAAGAATCTGAGAAGACAATAAAAAAGAAACATGATTGTCAATAAGCACTGTAAGTATATGAAAAGATGTTCAAAATCCTTAAACAATAGCGAAATGCAAATAAGTAACAAAATGAGATAACATGGCATGCCTATTCTCATGGATAAAATTTAAAACATACAAATAACCTGACTTTGCCAATTGTTGGCAAAGATACGGCACAATTGGAACTCTCATGCCCTGCTGGTGGAATATTAAAGGCACAACTCCTTTGGAAAACAGTTTAGCATTTCTCAGGGTTAAGCAAATGCATACCATGTGACTCACCTACTCCTCTCCTACATATTTACCTAAGATCAAAAAAAAAAAAAAAAGCATATGCCCACAAAGACTTGTTTAGAAATGGTCATAGCAGCTTTATTTTTAACAGCAAAAACTAGAGACAACACACATGTCTATTGACAGATGAATGGAAAAACACATTTTGATGTATCCACATAATCGAGTGTAATTGGCAAGAAAAAGGAAAAAAACATGGATGCATCTCAAAAAATCATTATACTGAGTGAAAGAAGCCATGCAAATTAGATTTCATAATGCTCATTTGTACACAATTCTAGGAAAAGCAATCTAACGTAGGTTATATCAGTAGCTGCCTGAGGTGAGACTGGATGGGTAAAAATAGGTATTGAGGAACATTTGGGGGTGGTATTTCTTATCTTCATTGTGATGATGTATCTTTGGGTGTTTACATATGTCAAAACTGAACAGACTGTACACATGTTGCTCATTAGTTTACTTCAATTTTACTTCATTATAGTTTACAAAATCATAAAGAACAGATCATAACTCTTTCAGTTTTCATAGTACAAATATAAACTAAGAGGTACCAAAAAAGCTCATCAATTCTAGTTGGCAAACAGTGATAGGAACTTTAAAACATACTTCTTAAATTATGAAAACACTAATCATTGCATAACACTTAGAAAAGTCAGAAAGAAGAAATGCATCCGTATTTCTGCAATTCAGAGAAAAATTGTCATTTTTCTTACTGTGAAAATCAATAAAGGGAAACCTCACCACAAGGAGTCAGGGGACCAGAAAGGGACATTCGGGCACATACCACTAGATATCAATACGGATTCCAAGACGATGTGGCAAATTCTGCCTCTCCATCAGGAAACAGCACTACTTAACTCCGCACAGCAGAAGGAAGGAAACTTTTCTCTGTGTCTGGCAACAGCTCAGTCAATGAGAGGCCATCACAATTCAGCCAATGAAAAGTCAGTAAACTTCAAACTCCCAGTTTCCTCCAGTGGGCTTTTTGCTTAGAACAGCCCCTCCCAACTTTCCCCTGTCCCTCTTTAAAACTGAGGACTCCATGTCGGCTTCATTCTTTTCCCAAAGGTTCACAGGCTGCTTCCCACCTAGTTCTCTCCTCCTACCTCTCTGTGTTGGGTGAATAACACTTCAATCAGCTCCCACACCATGAGGACGAACCCAGCAAATGCAAGCCTGGGTTCTGAAAGTTGAGTCTTCAGGACCCATCATAAGAGAGCATATGCCATTACTAGCAAAAGGGGTTTGATCCTCTGTGCCCAAAATTTTATCAGGATAGTCTTCCCCCAGACCAGGAATAATCTCTCTGAAAGTCTGATTCTGACAAACACTGGCTTACTGAGCCCTGCCAGCCCTGCCAGCCCTGCCAGGCCCTCTCCCAGGAACTTACTATGGGTAACACGTCTGCCAAAACCCAGAGAACTGCCCACAAAAGGGGATTCAGCTATGAACATCTGCCAAGGTGAAAATATTAAGCAGTTTTGGAGATGATATAGAGGCTAGAAACTCTGGTACATTGCTGATGGGAATGTAAATTGACATCACGACTTTGGGGAACAATTTAGCAGTAGCTAGTAAAGCTGAAGCTGCACTTGCCCTGCAAATCAGAAATCCTACTCCTGAGTGTATATATGTGGGAATACATATGTGTGTGTGTGTGTATAGATGCATGTGTATGTATGTGTATATTATGATGTGTGTGTACACATGTACACACAGAAAGCATAAGAATTTTAAAGGAAAAGCTAATTGTAAATGGAACTTCACAGCATAAATAGTATAAACTGATATATATATATATGTATATGGTAGATATATATATATATCTACCATACCATAAAGACTTGGGATGAAAAGTGTCTTCATAAATACAGCATTTCAAATAAGCTTCCCAGGTGGTTCAGTGGTAAAGAACCCTCTTACCAATGCAGAAGGCTCAAGAGATGCAGCTTTGATCCCTGGGTCAGGTAGATCCTCTGGAGTAGGAAATGGCAACCCGCTCCAGTATTCCTGCCTGGAGAATCCCATGGACAGAGGAGCCTGGTGAAGTACAGTCCGTGGGGTCGCAAAGAGTCGGACATGACTGAGTGACTTAGTACAGCACTGCACAGATATATGTACATATGTATGCCTTAGAATGACCAAATTTAGAAGAACGGCTACCTCCTGGGAGGAAGATAAAAAGATACAGTCAGAATTGGTAGGTTAAGGTTTCAATTTTATCTGTCATTCTTTCTTTCTTTTAAAGAAACTACAGGATATTTGCCAAAATATTAAGATTTGACAAACTGCATGATAGCTCCATGGTAGTTTGTCATGCTTTAGTCTTTAGTGTCCTGGAAGCTAGAAATACCGTATTTAAAAATAGAAAGCTATAATCAACTCAACTCTCCGTGGTTTGGTGGACTGCACTGGTATTATTTGAAGCTTTAAACAACATATTTTTAGCAGAAATTCTCCAGGAGCCCTATCTGGCTCCTCATTCATCTCACAGTATTGAAACCAAATCACAAATCCTGTTTTACAACCATAGAAAATTATTGGGGGTTCTTTTTGTTTATTCTCCTTTTCTTTTTCCTATTAAAGCAGCATCTACCTTGTGGACTGGTTTGAGTGACCTTATTTTTGCTGAGCTAGCAACATTTCTCCAGAGCCCAAAACAATAAATCCTGATAATGAGCAAATGTTCAGGGGCTTCGGCTTTCTCACCTGCCCAAATCTACAGCTGTATCTCATACTAATAGCTCATCCTAACTTCCAGCTCATGTGATTGTGGAGAAATCACCATGACAGAACTAGGGACAGCTAAGACAACTGACCCAATTATACAGCTTTTATTTCCTGCTTCTGTCTTTGACGATATCCCCAACCCCTTGTAGCACATGCAGGCTCAGAAAGCATCTTACACTGATTCTCTAACTGCAGGCTTTAGGAGATGTTCTTCTCTCCATTCTCCACATTCACGTCTAGAAAGAGAGCTCTTACAGTGCATAATAATTGAAATACCCTTTGTGAGCATATGTTCCTTTTTAAGTCTCCTAATGTAAAAAATGAAACTCGTGCTTATTAGTTTAAGAAAGAATGTGATGGATCCTGACAATATCCATAATGGGTGCGTGTGTCTTCAACGGTTTGCCTCGTTATCCCTGCAGTGGAAGATCTTGGGTTTGTCTGAGACAGGATTTGAGGAATGTGTATTTCAGTTTGCATCACTTAATGATATTTGGGGGCTTCCCAGATGGCTCAGCTGGTAAAGAATCTGCCTACAATGCAGGAGACCTGGGTTCTGTCCCTGGGTCGGGAAGATTCCCTGGAGAAGGGAATACCCACACCAGCATTCTTACCTGGAGAATCTCATGAACAGAGGAGTCTGACAGGCTACAGTCCATGGTGTTGCAGAGTCAGACATGACTGAGTGACGATCACTTTCATGGTCAAAAGGTCAATAATTACACAGTGGTGTACAATGAAATTTCTGCCTCCATTCCTGAACCCTAGATTCTCTAAACCCTCCCACTCAGGTCAGTAGTATTCTGATCGGTTTCTTTATGACTTTGACAAAAGATATTTAGTGCATCTAAAACAATGCTGTTAACTGTGCACATCTATAATGCTTGATCTGGCCCAAAGGTGAAAGGCACCCTGGTGGCTCTCCATCCCGCCAAGGAAAAGCCTTGCCTGAAAGTGATGCCCATCATTTCCACTGCAGCCTCATTGGCCGGAGCAGCCATCTGCCCTCTGACCACAAAGGAGCCAGACACCCAATCCTACCATTTTCCTAGAAGTTAAAATAGCAGGGATGCTTGGAGAAGAGCATTATTAACATGAGGACATCAAGGCTTCGGGCATATCCTGCTCTGAGAATTCAGGACCTGATCATAACTCTCCCATCACTGGTCCATAGATTTCCCTTTTTATAGAGAATCTGGCCCTTTCTCAGACATGGTAGCACTCTCAATCAAGGAAGCAGAGGGCCCTCAACTTTTCCAAAAGCTTCTGCTTCCCCATGAAGCAGATCCTCTGAGCGAGGCTGCTCAGCCCCGGCATTAGAAAAAGTCTCATTAGCTAGAGGGTCAGCTGGCTGCCAATGTGGCCGGGTTACCAACCCCACATCCTACGTGTGCTACTAGGCTAGCTTCTCCATGGAGACCTCGGAGAGTGACCAAAACTTCAGCCAACTGCAGGTTATGCTGGTCATGAGAGGACCAAATAGCAGCTGCATCTGACACCAGTACCAGTGTGTTCCCACTCCTGACTTGCCCTGGCATCTCAGCAGCAACATAGTCACACGCAAAGGATGACACTGTAGTTTCCTTCTAGGAAACTCTAATGATCAGGGTTTTTCTGTGGCTCAGTGGTAAAAAATGCAGCTGCCAATGCAGGAGACACAGGACACTCAGGTATGATCCCTGCGTTGGGAAGATCCCCTGGAGGAGGAAACGACAACCCACTCCAGTATTCTTGCCTGGAAAATCCCATAGACAGAGGGGCCTGGCAGGATACAGTTCATGGAGTCACAAAGAATTGGACATGACTGAGTGCACACACACACACACACACACATTAATACACATATACATAGTATATATATATTCATTTATTTATTTCCCATGAGGTATCACAGGTAACAGAGATTACCACCTTTGTCAAAAATAACAACAATAAATACAGGGCTCACAGCCCCTTAGAAATACAAGCAATCACCAGTGATTACTTAAATGTCACAGCGCAAAGAGAGAAATATAAGACTGAAAGAAGAAAATATGTATACAGTCTTACACACACTCACATGAATATCTGCATATGCACATATGCACACATGCATATATAATACACATGCATGCATAAATACATATATTCAGGAGAAAGAGAGCACAATAAGCTATTCAAAAACCGTAGTTCAAAGAAAGGATCTGTCTTATGTATCCTTTAAGTTCAAGGACATTGAGGTTATAAGGACAAACCTACATAGCTCCCCCCTCCCCAAGAAGCTTGAGGATTTAGTGATGGACTTACTATTAGCCCACAAGTGGAACAGTACTCTGAATGCCATTTGAGTCAGAAATCAAATCAGAATTCTTATAATGTTCAATTAACCTGGGGTCTCTACACAATGCTTCTTTTCTGGGCAGAAATTCAATGGAAGGGATTTGCTGGCTCTTGTAAATGCAAAGTGTGTAAATAGTCCTAAGTGATGAGCTCTCTTTCAGAAGAGATGAAATACTCCAATTAATGAAAATCCAATAATTCAGTCACATCTTCTACTGGGCTCATTGCGTTAATTACAAAAGCCTCAAACTTGTTCTTATAAGACACAGTTTCTTGACCTGGGCCCTAGTGATACAATAGGCGAGATCATTAATTTTTGTAAGGCAGGCTGTCCTGTGCCTTGTAGGATGTTGAATGGTTTTCTTGACTTCTACTCACTAGATGCCAGTAACATCCCAGTGTGATGACCAACAATGTAGCTACAGGGACTTCCCTGGTCATCCAGTGCTTAAGACTCCATGCTTTCAATACAGGGGACATGAGTTCGATTCCTGATTGGGGAACTAAGATCTCACATGCTGCATGGCATGACCAAAAAACAAACAAACAAACAAATAAAATTAATAAATAAAAACAATGTAGCTACAGGCTGTACACTGTTCTCTTGGGGACAAAATGCCCCCATCTGCAAACCACCGACATAGGACAATTATTCTAAAGTAATTCAATCTAACTACATGTTTAGAAAGAACTATGTGGACTATTTCTTGCATGTCCTTTGCTGGTCAACATCCATTTAAATATCCCAGAAATATCATATGTAGGATTGTGCCCATACTTCCATCTGCAATAGTTTTATTGGGGGGAAAATGCATTTGTCCTAACTGAGGAATTATGAGTGAAATACATGTAAATGAGATGACAGCAAGTAGTGATAAAAAGTATTGCATTTCTCTTGTTCCTTAAGACTTGCACATGGGTCCAGTTATGGACATGAAAACAAAATTTGGCTCAGGATAGGAAAAGGCCTCCATGTTCAGTACTTGAGGGGTTATTTTTCTGGATTCTAGGAGAGGTGAAAAAGAATTCACTCAGTGTTCCAAAACACAGAAAAGCTGATAAAGATGTATTTTAGAGATAGCATGAATAGTGCATTTTCCAAAATGATAAAAACTTCAAGTAATAACAAAATCCAGATGGGAGTCAGTGCCAGGCCAGACTCTAGAGGATAAAGGCCCCAGAATGCAAGGTGATATCACTTTTCATGGCTGAGCAGGCCTGACTCTGCTCATGCTGCACCAGGGGCTGTGGACCATGTGATGGTCACTGGAGAGACCAAGCTCTGCTATTCTGAGCATGCCTCCAGTTTCTGCCCAACTTGCTGCTACAGGGAAGTGCCAAGAGTGCATTGGAAACAAGCACAGCCTCCTGAGGTATTGGGTCTCAGATCCCAAATTTCAAATTTCTACTCGTTCTGAACATTCAAGATCAAAGCCCTGACAGCCTGTGTTTTTGAAAACTGTTACATCCCAGAGCAAAAGCGTATCTTCTCTGACCTGGGAGCAGAGGTGACTCTCCTTCATGAAGGGAATTAAGAGCCTGGAGACCATGCTCTTTCAACACAGAATAAGAACAAGTGGTCTATTAAGTGTTACCTTATGAAAGGAGCATCATATCTAGTTAGGATCATCCTGGAAAGCCCAGAGCACCATACCTAGGATGAAACAAGACACTGAAGATACACAATCACCAGAGCCAGTCTACACTTGTATGTGCCTTGGGCAGACACACAGCCAGTTTGACACAGAGTCAATCTTGAACATCTACTGCATGTCAGGCGCTGTCCAAGGTACTGAGTAGACAGCAGGGAACAAGGCAAAGTGGTCCCTGCTCCTTACATCCTAATGGGAGGAGACAAGTCACCATAGGAATGTGATAGGCACAAGTCCCTTCTCAGATACCTTCAGCTCTCAGTCTGCTCACAGCAGGAGTGCACTGCCCCTGTGGTTGAGTGGCCCTGGGGCTGGTTTTCTGACCACTTTATAAGCAAAAGTGATATTTCTCCCTTGCCAGCAGGAACATTTCACTGTTTGTACAAGACCCCCAAGGATGAGTGACATTCAATATGGCAGCTGCTACTTCAGCCTAGTTCCCTGGGAAATGATGGCCATCAGAGCCACCAAGTTGACCTGAGATGGCCTCATGGCATGAAATAAGCCTGTATAATTTATTTATTTATTTATTTTTAAAATTTTATGTAATTTATTACAAAATGAGGATTCAGTGTATTACAGTTTGTTCAAAAGAGATTTTTTTTAATTTAATTTAATTTTTTAACTTTACAATATTGTATTGGTTTTGCCATATATTGAAATGAATCCACCACAGGTATACATGTGTTCCCCATCCTGAACCCTCCTCCCTCCTCTGTCCCCATACCATCCCTCTGAGTCATCCCATTGCACCAGCCCCAAGCATCCAGTATCGTGCATTGAACCTGGACTGGTGACTCGTTTCATATATGTTATTATACATATTTCAATGCCATTCTCCCAAATCATCCCACCCTTTCCCTCTCCCACAGAGTCCAAACGATTGTTCAATACATCAGTGTCTCTTTTGCTGTCTCATATACAGGGTTATTGTTACCATCTTTCTAAATTCCATATATATGCGTTAGTATACTGTATTGGTGTTTTTCTTTCTGGCTTACTTCACTCTGTATAATAGGCTCCAGTTTCATCCACCTCATTAGAACTGATTCAAATGTATTCTTTGTAATGGCTGAGTAATACTCCATTGTGTATATGTACCACTGCTTTCTTATCCATTCATCTGCTGATGGACATCTAGGTTGCTTCCATGTCCTGGCTATTATAAACAGTGCTGCGATGAACATTGGGGTACACGTGTCTCTTTTCATTCTGGTTTCCTCCGTGTGTATGCCCAGCAATGGGATTGCTGGATCATTAGGCAGTTCTATGTCCAGTTTTTTAAGGAATCTCCACACTGTTCTCCATAGTGGCTGTACTAGTTTGCATTCCCACCAACAGGGTAAGAGGGTTCCCTTTTCTCCACACCCTCTCCAGCATTTATTGCTTGTAGACGTTTGGATCGCAGCCATTCTGACTGGCATGAAATGGTACCTCATAGTGGTTTTGATTTGCATTTCTCTGATAATGAGTGATGTTGAGCATCTTTTCATGTGTTTGTTAGCCATCTGTATGTCTTCTTTGGAGAAATGTCTATTTAGTTCTTTGGCCCATTTTTTGATTGGGTCATTTATTTTTCTGGAATTGAGATGTAGGAGTTGCTTATATATTTTTGAGATTAGTTGTTTGTCAGTTGCTTCATTTTCTATTATTTTCTCCCATTCTGAAGGCTGTCTTTTCACCTTGCTTATAGTTTCCTTCATTGGGCAAAAGCTTTTAAGTTTAATTAGGTCCCATTTGTTTATTTTTGCTTTTATTTCCAATATTCTGGGAGGTGGGTCATAGAGGATCCTGCTGTGATGTATGTCGGAGAGTGTTTTGCCAATGTTCTCCTCTAGGAGTTTTATAGTATCTGGTCTTACGTTTAGATCTTTAATCCATTTTGAGTTTATTTTTGTGTATGGTGTATAAAAACTCTAGTTTTTTAATTTAAGAATAGAAACGCTAGTTTCATTCTTTTACAAGTGGTTGACCAGTTTTCCCAGCACCACTTGTTAAAGAGATTGTCTTTAATCCATTGTATATTCTTGCCTCCTTTGTCAAAGATAAGGTGTCCATATGTGTGTGGATTTATCTCTGGGCTTTCTATTTTGTTCCATTGATCTATATTTCTGTCTTTGTGCCAGTACCATACTGTCTTGATGACTGTGGCTTTGTAGTAGAGCTTGAAGTCAGGCAGGTTGATTCCTCCAGTTCCATTCTTCTTTCTCAAGATAGCTTTGGCTATTTGAGGTTTTTTGTATTTCCATACAAATTGTGTAATTATTTGTTCTAGCTCTGTGAAGAATACCGTTGGTAGCTTGATAATGATTGCATTGAATCTATAAATTGCTTTGGGTAGTATACTCATCTTCACTATATTGATTCTTCCAATCCATAAACATGGTATATTTCTCCATCTAAAGCCTGTGTAATTCAAAGGTACAGAGATTTTAAGGTTGCTTGACATCTTAGCATAAACTAGCCTGTTTAACTGATATAGAGAAAATGCAAAGACAAAGATGTGAAGGAGAGGAGGATAATTTAGATACAGTCATGAAGGGAAGCTTCTCTGAGAGCCTGCTATTTGAGCTGCAGTCTCAGGGCTGGAGACGTGGGAACATCGGAAGCAAAGGTCCTGGGGTAGAAAACAGCATGTCATGTCCAAGCGGTTTACAAAAACACCCCCTTACACAAAGACTCACATGGAAAGAGACGAGGAGGTAGGGGATGAGGAAGGGTTCACTGTGGACCCCCTGCAGATGCATCCAGGAGATCCAGTCCATTGGTAGTTGAGTCCCTATAGCAAAACGTTGCACCATCCAAGGACTGGCTGCATTTTCCAGGGAGCATGCTTCTTTGGTCCTTTTTTGAATGCAGATATCTACCACCTTCTGATTGAACATAGGCACAAATTAACAGCAAGATCAATCTCAACTACTAAAATCATTAGAGAACCAAGAATGGCATGTCTCCCATCAGGTGTTTACCTCTCTAACTAAGGCCCTGAAACTTGGTCACTTTCCTCTGAGTACCCTGCAAGTAGGGCTTCCCAGGTGGTGCAGTGGTAAAGAATCTACCTGCCAATGCAGGAGATGCAAGGGATGCAGTTTCAATCCCTGGGTTGGTAAGATTCGCTGGAGAAGGAAATGGCAACCCACTCCAGCATTCTTGCCTGGAAAATTCCATGGACAGAGGAGCCTGGCAGGCTACAGTTTATGGGGTCACAAACAGTCAGATCCTCTAAGCACATGCACACACAGCCAGGCCAGATACCTTGTTCATTTACATTTCAAAATAACCCTCTGAGGAAACTACTATGACAATCAAATGGCACAAAATAAAATTGAATTAGAAAAGTTCAGTGGCAAGCTCAAGGCATCCAGGCCAATAAGCAGCTGAGCCAAGATTTAAAATAATTCTGACTTCAAAATTCATATTCCTTCTACTGTACCCCATTACCTCTGGGATAGAACAGCATCCAACTGGGGGGCTTACTTTTCTGGCATCACTGAAAGCAATGCAGGATCTGCATACTTTCAGATGAATTCAACCAATCGATTTATCTCGTCCCTCAGAAGTAGGGTGCTAACATAGCAGGCATAGCCCTCTGATGGAGCCATTCCCCAGATATCTAAAGTGAAGTAAAGTGAAAGTCACTCAGTCGTGTCTGACTCTTTGCAGACTGACTATACAATCCATGGAATTCTCCAGGCCAGAATCCTGGGGTGGGTAGCCTTTCCCTTCTCCAGGGGATCTTCCCAACCCAGGGATCAAACCCAGGTCTCCTGCATTGCAAGCGGATTCTTTACCAGCTGAGCCACAAGAGAAGCCCAGAAATCTAGGAATCCAACTAATCCCAGAATACACTAAGTCCCCTACATATGAACATTTATGTTGTGAACATTCAAAGTTGCAAACATGCATTCCATCAATATCAGGTGTGAGGGAAGTTGCAGCTTGTCCTCGGTCTCTTGTTGCTGATGATTTTTCAGTTCTACCATCTCCCACCTCCTCTCCCTCCTCCAGTCAGCGACTCTTCTTTGCCTGCTCACTTGATGACACCCCTGGATACCAGCTGTTGTACTGGATTACTGTATTTTTCAAGGCAGCGTACTGTAAGATTCAAAATGCTTTCTTTATTTTTTGTGTTTGTTTTTTATGTATTATTTGTGTGAAATTTATATCTGATTGTGTTAGTTGGGTACCTGGGTTAATTCTGTTGCACTTAACAAACAAATTGGATTTATGAAGATGATATTGGAATGGAATACATTCAAATGTAGGGGACTTACTGTAGAGGATAACTGTTGCTTCATTTCTGCTCTAAAGCTTCAAAAGTATCACTATCCTTCTTTGGGAGGAGTGATACCTTGGATATTTACAATTCTCAAGCCCAAACTAACCTATGAGTTCTTGGTTCAAAGCAGAAGAGAGGAAAATTGTGAATCTCCCTAAAGCATTCCATAATATCCTGACCTTGAATTCCACTCCCTAGTTCACTCTGTTCATTTGGTATTTTCATCTGGGTCACAGCGTTATTATGACTGAAGATGTTCCCTGAGTGCAGGACAAGGGGACTTTGATTCCTTGTATCTTTCCGTGGCCAGCGCCCTTGCATCCGTCCCAGAATCTTCTCATAGTAGTTCCCATGTGAGTGTATAAACTAGCAGGATCCCACGGAGCCTTGGAGGGTGGGGCAGGGGAATAGGCCTTTCCCCTGAGTTGTTTTGCAGGTGTGAAAAAACCTGCCCCTCTCCAACAGACAGAAGATGTTGACTACTTGATGACCATGAGCACATAGCCCCAGGCCTCTTGGAACCTTGTTGTTGTTCAGTTACTCAGTCATATCTGACTTTTGTGATGCCATGGACTGCAGCATGCCAGGCTTCCCTGTTCTTCACCATCTCCTGGAGTTTGCTCAAACTCATGTCCAATGAGTTGGTGATGCTATCCAACCATCTCATTCTCTGTCATCCCCTTCTCCTCCTGCCTTCAATCTTTCCCAGCATCAGGCTCTTTTCCAAGGAGTCAGTTCTTCACATCAGGTGGCCAAAGTATTGGAGTTTCAGCTTTAGCATCAGTCCTTCCAATGAATATTCAGGACTGATTTCCTTTAGGATGGACTGGTTGGATCTCCTTGCAATCCAAGGGACTCTCAAGAGTCTTCTCCAACACCACAGTTCAAAAGCATCAATTCTTTGATGCTCAGCTTTCTTTATAGTCCAACTCTAACATCCATACATAACTACCGGAAAAACCACAGCTCTGACTGGATGGACCTTTTTAGGCAAAGTAATGTCTCTGCTTTTTAATATGCTGTCTAGGTTGGTCATAACTCTTCTTCCAAGGAGCAAGCATCTTTTAATTTCATGGCTGCAGTCACCACCTGCAGTGATTTTGGAGCCCAGAAAAATAAAGTCTGTCACTGTTTCCATGGTTTTCCCCATGGCCATGAAGTGATGGGACTGAATGCCATGATCTTAGTTTTTTGAATGTTGAATTTTAAGCTAGCTTTTTCACTCTCCTCTTTCATTTTCATCAAGAGGCTCTCTCGTTCTTCTTCACTTTCTGCCATAAGGATGGTATCATCTGCATACCTGAGGTTATTGATATTTCTCCCAGAAATCTTGATTCCAGCTTGTGCCTCATCCAGCCTGGTATTTCACATGATATATTCTGCATATAAGTTAAACAAGCAGGGTGACAGTATACAGCCTTGACATACTTGTTTCCCAATTTGGAACCAGTCCATTGCTTCATGTCCCGTTCTAACTGTTGCTACTTGACCTGCATACAGACTTCTCAGGAGGCTGGTAAGGTGGTCTGGTATTCCCATCTCTTGAAGAATTTTCCACAGTTTGCTCTGATCCACACAGTCAAAGGCTTTAGCCTAGTCAATGAAGCAGAATTTAATATTTTTCTGGAATTCTCTTGCTTTTTCTATGACCCAACTGATGTTGGCAATTTGATCTCTGGTTCCTCTGCCTTTTCTAAATCCAGCTGGAACATCTGGAAGTTCTCAGTTCACATACTGTTGAAGCCTAGCTTGAAGAATAGTTCATAATCTGATCACAGATCCTGCGACCTCCCCTCTCTCACCTGGCTTTTAAAAATGCTTTTTGGAAACCCTTGGGGAGGTTACGGCTTTTAGGGCATGAGCCACCTATCTCCTTGTGTGGCCCTGCAGTAAACATTTCTGTGCTCCAAATTCCGACTTTTAGTTTGTTTGGCCTCACTGTGCATCAGGCACAGGAACTTGCATTCACAAATGGACTAAAAATAAAACACAGAGCATCTAAATGATGTAATCCAAACCTTAATATATTTATTTGCCTTTGTTCATGCAGAATACAAGCAATCTCAACCAAAAACAGTCTGGGCAGGGAGAGGTACAGGTGAAAGTTTCCAGATTTTAACAATACAGTGTGGGCAATTTAAAGCCAAGGGCAGTATTTCTTAGCAGGAAATGTGCTAACAAGCTGTGAGTTGCTATCAAGCCTCCTCTGGAGTTAAGCCAGTTGGATGTTTGTGCTAATGTCTCCTTAGCAAGAAAGGACTCCAAGCATCAGGACGGAACCTCAAAGTGAAGGAGCCTTGCCCTTTTGCAATGATTAGTGCCTGCTAGGGCTCCTTTTTTTCTTTTAGGGATAGAAGACTTAGCAGTTAGAATCTGAACTCTGAATGCTGCCCTCTGAGTTCCTCTACCCAGGACGAGCTAGGCTGATGTGTAAATCACAGGGTGAAGAAGATGACTGTGTACAGATGGCCTAATCTCAGTCATTTCTCTGTCAGAAACTCATGCCATTTATCGCTGATACATGCTGATAATCACATTTAAAATGTGATTAAGCACTACCAGCCAAGAATGGCTATTATGCTTAACAGACTTATTAGCAAGAGAGTAGAGCTGCAAACTATGCGTGGGGTAAATGGATGTCTTAAATTACACTAGCCGATCTAGCGTCATTGTGTTTTTAGTGCAATGGTTTGTTACACATATAACTGAAAATGCTAAATAGTAAATGTCAAGCTTCAACTCTTAATAGCCTCATTTAAATTAGATTTGTATTTATTGTCCTAATTATTTTCCCAGCCATCTGACCCAGGACACTTCCCTATACCATAGGGAAAGGACTATCTCTGTACCATAGGAATAATTAAAACAAGCTGATTCTTGAAAAGTCAAAATGAGTGCAGGAGGGAACTGGGCAATAAGCATTCTGCCAAAGCTTGCCTTTTAATTTTTTTTCAAGATCACATTTTGAAAATAGTTTAGAAACTGCAAAAGAGTCACTTACTAATTAAATGGTCATGAGACCATAATTTCAATTATAAGCACCACCTCCAAATGGACAGTGTAATGGACAGGTCCTCCTTCCAAAGCATCTATCTGCCCAGGTTGATACAAAATTTCACTACTGGGACTTTCCTGGCAGTTCAGTGGTTGGGACTCCAAGCTTGCAGGAGACACAGGTTCTATCCTTGATCAGGGAACTAGGATCCTGCATGCCACAATGTGGCAAAAAATAATAATAATAATAATAATAAATAAAATAAAAACTCACCACTTCATCTTCCTACACAGTTCTCAAGGGTCTCTGTTTAGACTCATCACTTTAAATAAAACAGTTCTTGAGCAGCTGGGGACAAATTCTCCCAGGCTGGAGGCAGTTGCCAGGAATGAAAAACTGTTCTACATTAGAAGTATATCAACTTACAAATCATGGGTCACATGTATTACTGAAGGGCCCACCAGCTGGTTCCCAAATAGTTCTAATCCCAGCTCTGCTCTCTTTCATGTAGTATGGATGAAGCTGATTCCACTTCCTAATCTATATAGGAAGGGGTTCATGGCCTTATTAAGCCCATGGGAGCATTCCACCCACCTGGGCAGGAGCTGTTGAGTCCCTATGGGGACAGAGAATCATGCGCAGAACATTAAAAGAAAATTCCAGGAATTGTCAGTAGAAAGCACATCTCTGTTCTTTGGGGATTTAGAGCTCCAGGGACCTGAGCCTGGAGCTGCCAAGTGTTGATATGTGAACAAACTCTGCCAGAGACACAGGAGGCATGGCCCAGAGATGGTTAAAAAGTTGGTCATGATGTAAACATTTGAGACCCTGGACCTCTTATGCTTGCATTTTAGGGGTGTTTTTTGTTTGTTTGTTTTTTAAGTCTTTATTGAATTTGTCACAATATTGTTTCTGTTTTATGTGGGTTTTTTTGGCCATGAGACATATGGGATTTTAGTTCCCCAACTAGGGATTGAACCTGCATCCCCTTCATTGGAAGGTAAAGTATTAACTGCTGGACCACCAGGACAGTCCCTGGGTTTTAGTTTTAGTGGATTTTATTTTTTTAAGGGAAGTTTTAGACTCGCAACAAATTGAGGAGAAAGTACAGAGATTTCCTGTCTACTGCTGACTACACACCTGCACAGCCTCCTCCAGTTATCAATATCACGCATTTGTTACAATCAATGAACTGACAGTGACACATCACTGTCACCCAAAGGCCACAGAGCTTATCCTTATCATATGTTCTACGAGTTTAGGCAGATATATAAAGACATTATATAGTCTACCATTAGAGTATCCTACAGAGCAGTTTCATTGTCCTAAAATATCCTCTGTGTTCTGACTGGCCATCCCTCCCTGCCAACTGCAGGCAACCACTGATCTTCTAACTGTCTCCATAATCTTGCCTTTCCTAGGATGTTATAGAGTTTGAATCACATATTATGTAGCCTTTTCAGATTGGCTTCTTTCACTCTGGAATTTGCATTTAAGCCTCCTGGGTGGCTTTTTGTGGCTTGAGAGTTCATTTCTTTTTAGCCCCGAATACCATTCCATTGCCTGGATGGACCCTGTTTATTTATCCATTCACCTACTAATTGACATCTTGGTTGCATCCAAGATGGCATTTATGAACAAAGCTGCTATAAACATTCTTGTGCAGGATTTTGTGAGGACATACATTTTCAACTCATTTATGGGCCTGGGCTTTTTAGTTCCATGAGCTTATAATGATCTTCATTATTCAAGCTATTAGGAGTAGAGTTCTCTGGCATTTGTAATCACAGGAGTCCCGATTGCACAGTCACTTCCTGGGTTACATGTGATTTGGTCAGAAACTATTTGTGTGATCTCGGATGAGTCACTAAACCTCACCCAGCCTAGTTTCATCCTCTTTAAGGAAGGATGAGAAGATCCTCAGTCAGTATATCACAGCATTGTCAACTTCAGAGACTAGTGCAGAACGGAGTGGCAGGCAGCGTCAGAGGCTGTGGCTCTCTGGGTTTTACTCAAGCCCCACACACCTGCATCTCAGAGTCAGCCCAGGTTACACAGAGGCGGGGCTCCCTGTCCATGGTTACCTGGCTACCAGGCACCATCTGAAGGGTCTGGGCTTTTGACCCCGGGCCTTCCATGCTGCTTCTTGATCATTAACAAGGCTTGTCCATGCAAAGGAGGTCAGCGTACTAGACCAGCCTAAAACTGAGCAGAACTGGACCAGATGATTACTCCTTTTAATAAAAGGTAAGTAATAAGCTTCCATGGCCGTGGCTATCATGTTCAATAGACAGAGATAGAATATGACCATCATCACACAAAGTTCTATCAACCAGGGCTGCTCTGGAGCATCCTGGTATCATTTGAAACACTGGTCAAGCTCCTCTCTTTTTCAAATAATTTTTTATTGTGGTGAGTCACAGAATATAAAACATACTATTTTAACTACATTTGACTGCACAGTTCATGGCACTAAGTATATTCACATTGTTGTGCATCCCTCACCATCATCCACCTCCCAGATTTTTCACCTCTCTAAACTGAAACTGTCCCCATTAAACACCAACTACCCATACCCCCTCCTCTCATCCCCTTCCCCTCTGGCCACTGGCAGCTACCAACGTACTTTCCGACTATGAATTTGACTATTCTAGGTACCTTGTATAGGTGGAATCAAAGACTGGTTAAGCTTCTCTTAATGTTGCTACTGTTGATACTCTACACCCGTGGGTATAAAAATTGTTGTAAAATTCATGCTGCTTTTTAAGTCAGCATCGGTTGCTAATGTAACATCAACTCAGCATGTAATTATATTATAATGTGTTTTAGCTAATATCTGGGGAAAGAAAATGATCAAGGGGGTAAAAATATAAGAAAAAACCATAATGTTCAGTGTTAAAGAATGAAAGATAAAGATTTTTTAGTAATAATAAAATGGTTGCTTAATTCAGAAAGCTAAGTTGGAACATATGTCTTCCAGGAATCACAGCTATTCAAAGCTTGACTTCTCACACAAGTAACTGTGTGGAAAGGAATCTAAAATTTTATTCTATCAATAATGTCATTTATCTTGTTGAGACTTGTCAAAATGGTGCAAAATAACTCATGAGGAACATCATGAAACTAATCTCCTTCACCATACCATTTTGTATTTGGGGGTGGATGGGAACTTACTTGATTTGGAGTGTTGAGAGTGTTTTTGGAACAGGATGTCTGGGCACTTATTTTTTTAATTTTTTATTGAAGTATAGTTGATTTACAATGTTAATATCTGCTGTATAGCAAGGTGATTAGTTATACACACACAGATGCACACATATATATACACACATAGTCTTTTTAATATTCTTTTCCATTATGGTTTATCAAAGGATACTGAATATAGTTCTGTGCTATACAGTAGGACCTTGTTCTTTATCCATCCTACATATAAAAGCTGACATCTGCTAACCCCAACCTCCCGCTCCATCCCTCCACCACCTGCCTCCCCTTTGGCAAACACCAGCTATTCTCTATCTTTGTGATTCTGTTTCTTTTTTAAAGATAGGTTCATTTGTGTCATAGTTGAGATTCCACATATAAGTCATATCATGTGGTATACGTCTTTCTCTTTCTGGCTTACTTCACTTAGTGTGATAATCTCTGGCTGCATCCATGGAGCTGCAAATGGCATTGGCCCATTCTTTTTTATGGCTGAGTAGTATTCCACTGTGTACAGGTACCACGTCTTCTTTATCCGTTCATCTGTCAGTGACCATTTAGGTTGTTTCCATGTCTTGGCTATTGTGAATAGTGCTGCTATGAAAATAGGGGGACTTGTGCATTTACTTAGCTTTGAGAAACTTACATTCTTTCAGTTTCAGTTAATACTGACAAGCTATTGACATATTTGGTAAAATTCAAATATAATTAGCTGGGTATTTGGGATTTTAATCTGCTTCTTTTTCTAAAGTGGATAAAATGGACTTTGCTTCTGTGTGCTGTGCTGACCAGAGCTCTAAGTAGAACTTTGACTCTGATCTAGAAAGGGGCTGTTACCTTAAGAAGAACAGAACCCCATCAGGATTAGTAAAAACAAAGCATAAGATTTATTAACAGCATGCTGGGCTCATTCATGAAATCAAACATTGTCATAATAAGGCTAGAAGTACACCCACCTTCAGAACGAGAGAGGAAGGAATTCCTTGACCTCCTTATAATGCTCTGCTTTTAACAATAACCTGGGATTTCCACTGTAGTCTGTCTGCTTCTCCTTTTTTTTTTTTTTTTTTTTGGCCACACTGTGCAGCATGTGGGATCTTAGTTCCACAACCAGGGATCGAACCTGAGCCCCCTGCATTGGAAGCGCAGAGTCTTCCCCACCAGGGAAATCCACTCTATCTGCTTCAAATCATAATCTTGGGCGGGGGGCACTGGAATGACTGTCTCTCTCCCTGAGGCCATTCTGGGTAAAATAAATACAATACGAAAAGCAGAACTATTCTAATTTGCTAAAATGGGAAGATTTCCTCTTGGGCCAATAGTTCAGCTGAAAGGAAAACTCTAAGGGCAGCTCTTGGAATGCCCATGAATTCAAGTCAATAATCAGAGTGCCAGGAAGGTGTAAGAAAAGGGTGAAGGTTGGTTGGGGGTAGCAATCCTCTTTTTAAAAGAACATGCACATTTGGTTGCTTCCCAGGTAGCTTCCCTGATACCTCAGCTGGTAAAGAATCTGCCTGCAATGCAGGAGACTCCTGTCTGATTCCTGGGTTGGGAAGATCTGCGGGAGAAGGGATAGGCTACACACTCCAGTATTCTTGGGTTTCCCTGGTGGCTCAGCTGGTAAAGAATCTGCCTGCAACTTGGGAGACCTGGGTTCAATTCCTGGTTTGGGAAGATCTCCTGGAGAAGAGAAAGGCTACCCATTCCAGTGTTCTGGCCTGGAGAATTTCATGGATTGCATAGTCCATGGGGTTGCAAAGTGTCAGACACTTTCACTTTCTATTTCAAGTGGCAAAGGGGTAAAGAATCTGCCTGCCAACACAGGAGATGCGGGTTTGATCCCTGTATCAGGAAGATCTCCTAGAGAAGGAAATGGCAACACACTCCAGTATTCTTGCCTGGAAAATCCCATGGACGGAGACCATTTGGTTGCTTATATTTGAGGTCTGAGGTCTTACACCTCTGCTCCTCTCTCTCCTCCCCTGACTCCATAACTGGGGAACAAAAAGGATTTCTCTGGCACATCTTTCAGAACTATTGCTTGGCCCATTAAGATGCTGTGATGGTAGCTCCCTTTCTTTCATCTCACACCATCCCTTCCAATGGCTGCTTTTAAGTCTTTACTTCCCGTCTTAAAGTATCTTCCAGATATTGTTTTATGCCTCTTAGACAGCTAATTAGAAGCATTTGATGTCTGGCGGAGTAAGTGTGATTTCATCTCTTCAAACTTGTCTCCCATCTTTAGATGAAAGTCTGAGCTTGAGAGGAAGAGGGGGAGAGACACTTTTGATGGTGGCTTGATTCATTTTTAGACTGTGGTGTGGCTCCTGGGTTACTGTCACATGGTGCCCTAATTATGCTTGGAAGGTTCTGCAAAGTTGGTACAGTTTGTTATGATTGATTCACCTGTGAACTTCATGTACAGAGGTAAGGAACAATGAGCCAGAAACTAGCCTGGATACAAGTTCACTTGTAGGAGTCCATCAGTGCTCTGAGCCACTATAGGGAGCTTTTAATGGAAAACCATCAATACTCTCTACAGGTACATCGTGTTCTCTCATCTTCATGCCTTCTGTCAGAGAGAAGTCCTCTGAACACTTACTGTGGGAAGGTGCACGAGTGCTTGTCACACCGAACAGGTGTTGATCCTTGACTGTCTCGTTATTTGTAGAAACATTCCTGTGTGAATTTCAGGTCTTTGGTTTTCCTCTTTGGTCTTGTAATGGAGGTTTTGTTGCAATAATTAAGTTTTTAAAAAACTTTTTACATACATCTTTTGTAAAGCAGAGCAAAACCTTGACATTATGGGATTTCATTAGCGTTTTAAGAAACTACCAGATGACCCAGAGGGATGGTATGGGGAGGGAGGTGGGAGGGGGGTTCAGGATGGGGAACACGTGTACACCCGTGGTGGATTCATGTTGATATATGGCAAAACCAATACAATATTGTAAAGTAAAAAAAAGAAAAAAGTTTTCTTTTTTTAAAAAAAGAAACTACCAGACCATTTTATTTTTTTCCAATTTTACAGAGATATAATTGACATACAGAACTATATATATAAGTTTAAATGTACAGTGTAAAGACTTATATACATCATGCAATGATGACCATAATAAGCTTAGAGAACATCCATCATCTCATATAGACACAAAAGAAAAGAAAGACATTTTTTGCCTTGAATGAGAACTCAGGATTCACTCTTTTAACAACTTACATATATATCATACAGCCGTGTTAGTCATATTAATCATGTTGTGCATTGTTATTTATCACATGGCTGTGCCATTTTACATGCCCACCAGCAGCACAGGGGAGTTCTCGCCCTTCCATACATTGCCCAATGCTTCACATGGTCAACCTGTTAATTTTAGGCAACCTAATGGATATGTGGGCTTCCCAGGTAGCGCTAGTGGTAAGGAACCACCTGCCAATGCAGGAGAAATAAGAGACATGAGTTCGATCCCTGGGTCGGGAAGATCCCCTGGAGGAGGGCATGGCAACCCACTCCAGTATTCTTGTCTGGAGCATCCCACGGACAGAGCAGCCTGACAGACTGCAGTCCATAGGGTCACAAAGAGTCAGATGTGACTGAAGCTACTTAGCATATACACACAATGGATGTGTAGTCGTATCTTATTGTGGTTTTAGTTTACATTTGCCTAATAACTCATACTGTGTATTGTTCTCATCGTTTGCAGCAGGAGGGTAAACTAGACTCATTTATTTAGATAGATAGATACGGATGGATGGGTAGATGGATAATAGATAGGCATACAGATAAATAGATGATGGATAGATAAGTAGATAGAGGATAGATAATAGATGACAGATTGATAGGTAGATAGATAGATAAAATATAGATAGGTATATAGATGGAGAAACATACAGATGCAATAAAGAACATGACCTTTGGAGTTAGACTTGGGTTTGAATCTTACCTCCAATACCCCACCTAATCACTGGGTGGCCTTAGAAAGGTTACTTAACTGTCTAAGTTTCAATTTCCACATCTTTAAAATGGGAATAAAGTTAATGCCAACCTTAAGAGGTGGTTGGAGGAGTCAACTGAATTATATATGTGATGCCCTAAGGACAGCACAGACCAGATAGTATGTGCTCTGAAAACCCCACACAGTAGAATTCTCCTCTCATGAGTACACAGACTCAACATATGCAACCAGTTGCACATTTATGTATAATTTTTTGACTGGACATGGAATCTTTCAGCCAAGCCAAATGATCTCTAACAGTTTAAGCAGCCCTAGAGTCTAATGCATCAATCCACCCATGGTACAGTCCCAGCAGTGAGTACTATGATGATTTCTACCCAAATCAAGGCACATAAGTATATGCCCATAAGTAATGGGCCCATAATATCTGGTTTGAGTCAAGAGTTGTACAATACAGGCCCACTCAAATGCAATGTAAGATGTATTGTTTATCTGATGACTTCTCTGCAGAACTCACCAAACCCCAGAGTGTACAAGGAACAAAATGACTGAATTACAATTAAGCTATGGAGTAGAAAATGTGGAGACAACTATAACTCTAAAATCACCTTTATGCTCTCTATCAGAAAGAAGTCCTCTGAACACTTACTGCTGGAAGGTGCGTGAGTGTGTGTGCACTCTGTCATGTCTGACTCTTTGCAATCCCATGGACCATAGCCCACCAGGCTCCTCGTCCATGAGATTTTCCAGGAAAGAATACTGGAGCAGCTTGCCATTTTCTTCTCCAGGGAATCTTCCCAAGCCAGGGATCAAACCCACATCTCCAGTGTCCCCTGCATTGGCAGGCAGATCTTTACCACTGTGCCACCAGGGAAGAAGGTACCCTATGTGGATATGCACTCTGGGCCCCTAAACTGGTGACCTGTAAGGTATCATTTGGCTCAGGCTAAAGATTTCATGACAGCTCTTGCAACTGGGCTCAGACTTTCCTTGGACACACACATTCAATCTTCCATAGAACAAGCCCCTGCCTTCAATGTGTTCTAGGGGCTTCCACAGCCATGTCTACTCTCAGTATCAAAGGAAGATGCCACATTTGCCTCACAGAGATGTCCCATTTGAGAAAATTCCCCAAATTCAAAGGAACCATGGGAGAGGGAAGGAGAACTAAGAACTTCCTGTCACGCTCAGACACTTTGATGTCATTCAACTTCACCTTCAAGTAGGGAAACCATCAAAATATTTCACATGGCACAGCTGGTGCACAAGTCTACTGGCTCCAAACTGTAGTTTTATTTCCCAGTCAGGACTGCAAGGAAAATATTCAGGCTGACAGCTGACCCGGGTAGAAGGAGGGCCTTGCACTCAACTTTATGTCTGTTGGACAAGACTATGTCTTTCTCCTTTAATTCATTCCGCACAAAAAGGAGCATTGAGAGAAACTGACTGTCATTGTAAAGGGTCACTGGCTTCCAAAAGCAAAAAACACTCCCATAGGAAAGCATAAACTTAAAAGTTATCAAGGGGCACAAATCATTTTGTTTCTGACTCATAAATAATTAATAAATCTGGAAAAGGAGCTAATCTCCCAAATGCGAACCCTCCATCATAATTTATTTTCAAGATGACATTAACAAGCATCTCTTACTTATAATTTTTCTCTGCTATTTCTTGCTCTACAAATTTCAACAAATAAAGATGATTTTTAACTCTATTTTTTATTGAAGGATAGTTGTTTTCCAATGTTAGGTTAGTTTCTGATTATAGCAAAATGATTCAGTTACACTAAATATCTCCATGCATGCTAAGGCACGTCAGTTGTATCTGACTCTTTGCAACACTATGGACTGTACCTGCCCAGGTCCTCTCTCCATGGGATTCTCCAGGCAAGAATATTGGAATGGGTTGCAATACCCTGCTCCAGGGGATCTTCCCTCCAGGGTTCCCTGGTGGAACCCTCCATCCAGGGATCAAACCTATGGTGTCTCCTGTGTCTTCTGCATTTGCAGGCAGATTCTTTGCTGCCTGGGAAGTCCATATATACATATATATGTATACATATATATTACACTATATGTATTCTTTTTCATATTCTTTTCCATTACAGTTTATTACAGATACTGAATATAGTTCCCTGTGCTCTACAGTAGGTCCTTGTTTATCCATGCTATATGTAAGAGTTTGCATCTGCTAATCTCAAACTCCCAATCCATCCCTCCCTTATCACCTCCCTCGTTGGCAACCACAAGTCTGCTCTCCATGTAAAGATGCTTTTAAGGTACACCTGATAAAGAGCCTTCAGGCAGTAGCTCATATACACTGATTAGAGGAGAAAAAAAAAAAAGACATTTGCAATTAGGTCCATTCGTACAATCCATTTCACAGGAGTGTAACTCAGCCATGGGGTGTTCCCAGCTCTAAACAGCCAAACTGGGATTTTTTACTTCTGCATGCCTTCCAGAAATGATGATGAAAAGATAAAATACATTGTATTTTAATGCTGGGGACTTATGAAACCATCCCGGTCCTGGCTACTCACTGCTGCTGGAAAATGCTTCCCAGGGAAAATTTGGTTGCACCGACTGCGCAAAAGCTCTTATGGGAAACATGGATGAAAGCTCACAGCTGTGAGGCACAGTAAATGATGCTCAAGTCTTGATACCAGCGCACTGACATGCCATTCCCGAATGGAAAGAAAAGAAAGGACAATGTGCCTCAACATCCAGACAGCTATTTCATTAAACAGCTGCAGTTGGAGTGTTTTTATTAGACAATGGCATGAAATCAAACAAACAAACAAAAACCTCATCACTTTGAAGGGAGGACAAAACAGGGACAGCAATAGCAGTGAGATTCTGCTGCTGACTTATAGCCTTGTACAAGTCACCATGTGCTGTCCTGTGGCTTCTATGTAAAGGTCCTGTCCCTCTCTGGTATGCAACACAATGGCCTTCTGAGCACCCCTTCACTTTCACTTTTCACTTTCACGCACTGGAGAAGGAAATGGCCACCCACTCCAGTGTTCTTGCCTGGAGAATCCCAGGGATGGGGGAGCCTGGTGGGCTGCCGTCTATGGGGTCGCACAGAGTCGGACACGACTGAAGTGACTTAGCAGCAGCAGCAGCAGAGCACCCCCATAACAATCCCTGGGACTGTTAGTAAATGGAAAAGAGGAATGAAGGCTGCAGATGGAATTCAAGTTACTAATCAGATGACCCTGAGATGGGGAGATTGTCCTGGATTATACCAATGTAATCATTTCATCCCAATGTAATACATATTTCAATGTAAACAATTCATTATCCCATGTAATCATTCAGCAGAGAGCGCAGAAGAGGAATTCAGAGTGATGCAATGTGACCAGGGCTAGACACGCTATGGCCAACTTCAGAGGTAGAAGATGAAGAATGGGAGCGACTTCTAGGAGGTAGAAAGGGCAAGGATATGGGTTCCCCTCCCAAGTCATTAGAAGGAATATAAATAACCCTGCCAACACCTTGATTTTAAACCATGAGACCCTTATCAAGTTCTAGGCTACAAAACTGTAAGGTAATTATTTGGTCTGTTCTAAGCCATGAAGTTTATAGTAACTTGTTGCAGTAGAAAAGGAAATTAACTCATCTGAGAATCACAAGAGTCTCTAGATGACAGCAGACAACACACTGAGGAGCAGAAAGCATTAACAAGCTTTAATATTGTTATAAACTAATATCCGTTAGTGGCTGACACTTACAAGGCTATAAATAAATATCTGTTGACTTATATAATGAGGGTAAGTTTATGTTAGGAAAGAGAGCCTCTTATGTAACTATGAACAGATATAAACAATTTTGCATTTGTCAGGAGTGGTCAGTGATGGTACCACAGGCTCTGTACACATGTCAATACAGGAGGAGGTGTGGCCTAACCTCGACCATGAACATGAAGTAATATCCCTGGGGTTATTTACTAGAAAATTTTGTGTTCTCTTTCCTAGATGCTAAACTGGTGAAAGATAATCCACAGATGCCGCTAGCTGTCTTTCAACACATGAGGAAACTACATTAAAAAGAAGACAACAGGGGACTTCCCTGGTGTCCAGTGGTTAAGACTCTGCACTTTCGAGGCAGGGGGTGTGGGTTCGATCTCTGCTCAGGGAATTAAGATCCCACCAGCGGTGCAGCCAAAATAGTTTTCAAATTTTAAAATAATAAAAAAGAAGACAACAGAGAAGAAAGCAGAGCACAGAGATGAGGAGAGAAAGAGTCAGAATCCTAAAAACATTCCTTGGGTGCCTGGGTCTACCTGTTCATGACCCTGTTAGAGTCCCCTCTCTCTCACCTCAGGCGCACACTGTCACCAGCACCCCTTTGGGGAGAGCAAGATACGGAAACATTGAAAGGTCTTCCTGAAAAAGAGCTTCAAGAAGGAAGCACAGAAGATTCCCAGAGGTGCTGGAGCAAGTGGTCTCGGGGGATTCATTCTTGGACTCCTACAGTTGTAACCAGCAGAATTAGTCTGGAAGATCGAGGGCGCCTCCTTTCAGCCCCTTTCAAAGATGCTGACTGCTGCTGCTTGAGGTTTGGTGCAATATCCCGTCTCTATTTTCCTACTTGCTTATGTATTTAGTTAACAGGACAGTGTAGTGAATAACATAAGAGCATGAATTCAACCCCCAGGGCTGTTGGTAACTTCAACTTTTAGTGTGTCACTTTCCCCACCCATAAATGGGATAATAATACTACCAACCTCAAAACCCTATATAGCAGGAGGCATGGGCTTAGCACACAGTAATCCCTGGATGCATGCTTTGGAGCTCCCAAAATTACAGGGAGGGAAAAAGCGGGAAACGGACCACTAAATATGCACAGTTATATATTTTGACTTAACAAAATGATTAAATCAGATCATTCTTAAAACCAAAAAGCTAATTTGGAAATTTAATTATTTTGAAGGACAGATCCCCTGTGGCTTACTTATTCCGTGATGTTGGAGTGGGAGAAAAAGCTGATAGCTTTCTAATTATATCAATTTTCCATTTAAAAAAATCTGGTTCTCATTTATTAGTCTGTCAAGGGATTACCAAGCTTCTTGCTTTATGCTCTTAATTCACAAGGCAGGAATAAATTAGTGCAAATGTATTAGATTCTGTTCCCTTAAATTTCCCCTCTAAGTTGAAGCAATTAAGCTCATCCCTTTTTATGGAAGTTGTTAACAAACCCATTTATCAGAAATGGGGCTTTATTAAGTTTAGTCAGTAGTTTTCATGAAATAACCTAAGGAAGAGTGTACAAATCTCCACACCTGACCTCATCAGCAAAAGAAATGACAAAAAAAGAGAAACAAAAGCAAAACATTAAGAGTTCATCCACATTGTTGCAAACAGCAGCGTTTCCTTTGTTCTGGCTGAATAATTCCACTTATGTGTAGAATCTGAAAAGGAACCAAACTCAGAGAAACAGAAAACAGACTGATGGTTCCCAGAGGTGGAGAACTGGAAGGTGGGGGAGAAAGGCGAAGGGGCCCAAGAATGCAAACTATTATTTTGCAACATATGCATATATAAAATCACTGCATTGTACCCCATACGATGATTACATAGCATTCATACATGGAATCTAAGAGAAATGATACAAATGAACTTCTTTACAAAACAGAAATAGACCCACAGACATAGAAAAGGAATTCATGAGTACCAAAGGGGAAAGTAGGGGAGGGATAGATTAGGATTTGGGGATTAATAGATACACACTACCACATATAAAATAGATAACCAACAAGGGCTGTATAGCACAGAGAACTCTACTCAATATTTTGTAATAACCTATAAGAGAAAAGAATCTGGAAAAGAATATATATATGTATGTACAACTGAATCATTTTACTGAAACATCTGAAACTAACAATGTTGTAAACCAACTAAGAAGGTTTGATTGCAAGAATTTTCTTGTTCTGCTTGCAATACGTAACTAAGAGGGGTGGGTATTGCCAAATAAAGAATTATATAAATATAAATGTAAAACAGAAAGACTCACAGACTTAGAGAACAAACTTATGGTTGCCAGGGGTGACAGTTAAGTTTGGGATGGACATGTACACAGTGCTATATTTAAAATGAATAACCAACAAGTACCTACTGTATAGCACAGGGAACTCTGCTCAATGATACGTGGCAACCTGGATGGGAGAGGAGTTTGGGGGAGAATGGATACATGTATACATATGGCTTAGTCCCTTCACTGTCCACCTGAAGCTATTACAACATTGTTAATTGGCTATACCCCAATACAAAATAAAAAGTTTTAAAACAGAAACACTAATGTAAATGGAGTCCAGGAAGCTGAGCTTAAAATACCTACACACACACATACACACACACGCATTTAATGAAGAATGAAAAAGTAAACCCATTTAAGGACAAGAAAATAAAACCCATGGAAATGGATGACCTAGGATATCACTGACTAACCTGGGGAAGAGATGAGACACTGTTTTGAAACGCTCTGTGTAGAAACCATTGAATTTGATTGCTCCGAGTCACTTAAAGATATCAAAGAACTCCTGTCCCAGGTTCTGATCTTAGTTACTCCCTCCTCCTGGAATGTTCTTCTGAAATCTCTAAATCTGACTTCCTCTTATCATTCAAATTTCTGCTAGCAGGCCAGCATACTCAAGAAGCTTTCTCTGGCCACCCTCCTCGTAGCAGGAACACCCACCCAAGTATTTCTCAGTGGAATTACCCAATTTCATTTGCCTGATAAAATTATACCTAGCTTGGACTATCTCAGACATACATTCAGTTACAAGCTTATTGTCTTTCTTTTCTGCTAGAAAATAGCTCCGGGAAATCAGAAGCCCTGTCTCCTTCCACCTATGCCGCATTCCTAGTGTCTAGAAGAGTCTGGAACAATCAAGAAATATGTGTTGAATCAGTGAAGGAACCTAGTTACACTCTAGATAAGTAGACTGGGGCCCAGAAATGGTAAGTATCTTGATCAGGGGACTTCCCTGGCGGTCCAGTGTTTAAGATTTCATCTTTTAATGCAGAGACCGCACGTTCCATCCCTGTCGGGGGAGCCAAGATTCCACATGCCTGGAGGCAAAAAAACCAAAACACAAAACAGAAACAATATTGTAACAAATTCAATAGAGACTTTAAAAATGGTCCACATCCAAAAAAAGAAAAATCAAAGTATCTTGACCAGAGTTGCATAGATCACTAGCAGCAAGCTGGGATAAAAAGGTGTGACCCTTGACCTTTAAAGAGCTTGGGTTGGTGAACTCTTCGGAGAAGAATCCTTGCATTTGGATCCTTTCTCTGTGATAACTTCAATGTTGATAATGTGGAAACACAGAGAGATGTCAAAAACGCATTTTTTTCACACCATCGAGTCTTGCCACCCGGGAAGAAACTAACATTGAGGCTTTTCTGAATCGCTAACATTTCACTTCCATGAGAGGTTTGGGGGACTTTTCTTCTCCCACCACCAACATTAGCCATTTAGGAAACGATTTAAAACAAAAGGGCATTTTAGAATATTGCCAATAACAGTTAGCAAATCTCATTAATGAGATACTCTGATGTGGAAATCACCACAATTCTTTTTCGCTGAAAATACTGTAATTAAGCCGTTGTGTGTGTGTGTTATTTAGCAAATGAATAATTACACTATGCCCTTGAGGCTTCCTGCTACTTTGAAGCATCGGGCTAATACCCTTGCCATCTTGTCTGGAACTCAATTTAATGAGCAATATATTCCGAGCCAGGCACAGGGCAATTGACTGCTTTATACAAGAAGATATTAGAGCAACAGCAAAATTACCCAGTGTGCTGCAGGCCATAAAACATGAAGGATGGCAGATATATACTTTGCGTTTAATTCTGAAAAACAGACTGTGGTTAATTCTGCAGTGGTCACTGAGCACCTTGTATGTGGCAGCCTCTGTGCTAGATGCCAAGAACACAAGGACAATATAGGATGCTGGGAGGTTTGTCATCTGTTTAAGGGCATTTAAAAAAAAGTCATGACATCAATGTGAAGCAATGATAACATTATCATGCGTGTGTGCTAGGTCGCTTCCATCGTGTCCAACTCTGTGCAACCCTATGAGCTGTAGCCTGCCGGGCTCCTCAGCCCATGGGATTTCCCAGGCAAGAATACTGGAGTGGGTTGCCACGCCCTCCTCCAGGGGATCTTCTCGACCCAGGGATCTAATGTCTTATGTCTCCTGTATTTAGCAGGTGGGTTCTTTATCACTAGCACCACCTAAGGAGCACATTATCCCCTATACCACCTCTAACTTCTGCTCTTCCCTAAATCCAAAAGCTAAAGTCATGGTTCATGACTTTACCGAGGAGACATTTGACATGATGAATCCAAGAAAACTTGAATCTGACCCTCCATCACCTTTGCAGCTGTCCAAAGTCCACCCCATTTCTTCCTCACCCTAGATGTCCCAGAGATCAGAAGGAGTTCAACTGGTTTCATGTTAATGCAATTCACCACTTGCATTAGCACACTGTTTTAAATAACTGGTAATGTTAAGTTCTTTTGTGACAGATCTAGATTGGATTTTATGAAGTCATGATCCAGACCTTTCTTGGTAAATAACTTGCAAGGAGATCCAACCAGTCCATTCTGAAGGAGATCAGCCCTGGGATTTCTTTGGAAGGAATGATGCTAAAGCTGAAACTCCAGTACTTTGGACACCTCATGCAAAGAGTTGACTCATTGGAAAAGACTCTGATGTTGGGAGGGATTGGGGGCAGGAGGAGAAGAGGACGACAGAGGATGAGATGGTTGGATGGCATCACTGACCCGATGGATGTGAGTCTGAGTGAACTCCGGGAGTTGGTGATGGACAGGGAGGCCTGGTGTGCTGTGATTCATGGGGTCGCAGAGAGTTGGACACGACTGAGCGAATGAACTGAACTGAACTCACTGGTCCAGACCTTTCTTAGTAAATAACTTGCAGGTGAGCAGCAAGTAGCTCAACCCCAATGGAAAGGGTTCCTTCAAATTCTACACCAATGTAAAATTTACTAATAGCCTTGCCCCCAGAGAAGCTCTAGAATCATCTAACAATTGCTGTTCCCCCATTGACTCATGGTTACAAGCTAAGAAAAGTAGAAATGGAGACATGGCTCTGACCAGAATGAGGCAGAATGTGCTGGAGGAGGGACCATGTGTTTGATTCAGTGAGAAAAAGCAACAGGTTTTCAGTCTTGCAGATCGACTCTTGGCCAGTGAGACACTGGAATAACATGATGACAAATAGAAAGCTACGAGTTTGCTCTCCTGTGACCTGCAGAGTGATGTGAGCCAAGGATAGGGAGAATGGTTTACTGATGAGGAAGGAGGTTCCAATCTACCTGAACTTCAGGGTCACCAATGCCCAGAACCCAAGCTCTTATGCACCCTCCTCTTCCAAGTGACACTACATTACAAGTTTCATGTTGGAAGTAAGAAATTAGGTGGGGGGCCCCAGGAGGGTTAGTTAGTCCCAGGTAAGCACAAGATGGGCTTCCCTTGTGGCTCAGCTGGTAAAGAATCTGCCTGCAATGCGGGAGACCTGGGTTCAATCCCTGTGTTGGGAAGATCCCCTGGAGAAGGGAAAGGCTATCCACTCCAGGATTCTGGCCTGGAGAATTCCATGGACTGTATAGTCCATGGGGTTGCAAAGAGTCAGACATGACTGAGAACAAGATAACAGAGGTGTTTGGGAGGAGGGTGTGTAACAGACAAAAAAATGAATTTATCAGAAGATCGATCTGAATTGCTCATAAAAGAGGAATTGTAAGAAGCCTTGGGCTCTGTTACTCAGTATCCATTCTTTCTGAAGTGTGTTCCAGGGATTTGGGGCTGATGGAGTGAAATATTTAACCACGAGATGGCAGCAGCACACAATGGGTTTATTTGGGTGTGACTTGGCTGAGATTGCAGCATGGGACCTTCCTGCCAGGTAGGGGGCCCACCAGTCAGGAGAGGAAGGCTGAGAGAGAGAGGAATTGGAAAGGACCTCACATTTCTAGGCGCTGTCTCTCAGCACCTGGCAGGAACCACTGAGTCAGAGAGCTCCTAAGGGCAGCAGTGGCTGAGGGTCTTCTCTATGGCTGGCAGATGTTGACTGCCATTTCATGAGTTAGGCAAAGCACGCAGGCTTTAAGTAGCTAAAAATCTGTTTATTTGATAAGAAATTCTGGAGAGGGTGTGGAGAAAAGGGAACCTTCCTACAGTGAACAGGATGTAGGTTCCTCATAAAACTGAAAACAGAACTCCTATATGATCCAGCAATTCCACTCCTGGGCATATATCCAGACAAAACTGTAATTCAAAAAGATACAGGCACCCCTATGCTCACAGCAACACTACTCACAATAGCCAAGACATAGAAGCAACCTAAATGTCCATCGACTGATGAATGGAGAAAGACGGGGTACCTATATATACAATGGAAAACTACCCAGCCATAAAAAAGAATGAGAATGTCTTTCATAGAAACATGGATGCAACTGGAGATTATCATACTCAGTGAAGTCAGTCAGAAAGAGAAAGACAAATACCGTATGATATTAGTTATATGTGGACTCTACAATACGACACAAATGAACCTATCTACAAAACAGAAACATAGAGAATAGACTGCGCTTGCCAAAGGGGTGGAGGCAGGAGAGGGATAGATTGGGAGTTAGGGAGTAGCACATGCAAACTGGCACATATACAATAGACAAGCAACAAGGTCCTATTGTAGAACACTGGGAACTATATTCAATATCCTGTGATAAATAACACTGGAAAGGAACGTGAAAAAAATGTGTATATATATATTTAACTGAGTTACTTTGCTGTTCAGTAATAATTAACACAACATTGTAATTCAAGTGTACTCTAATAAAAAAATTAAAAAAAATTTAATCTTGTTTGGGTTATATCGAACTGTATAACTGTACAGCAGCAATTAATAAACATTGTAAAGCAACTATACTTCAATTAAAAAATGAAAATTAAATTTTAAATACTCTGTTTATTTGGGTTATATTTAAAACAACTGCATGTATAGAAATTTGATTTGGGTGCCAATAGGCTTTTTACCTAATGAGTTTAGATATGAAGTGAGCAACAGAAGGCCTATATACAGGGACCATTTTGGTTCATTTACGTAGCGAATCTCCTAAGCCAAATGTCTATGAATCTTCATTGTCTTATCTGTCCTACCTGATGTGAAAGTAGCATGAGAACTGAAATTAAAACAGCCAAAATATAGGATAAACAACAAGGTCCTATTGGATAGTACAGGGAATTATACTCAATAACCTGTGATAAAACGTCATGGAAAAGAAATTAAAAAAGAATGTCCATATATATATGTACATATATATAACTAATATATATATGTACAATAGAGGTTGGTACAACATTGTAAATCAACTATGTTTCAAAAAAATAAAATTAAAACAGCCAGAATAAAAAGATAGCAGGGATTGTTCTCTGGGTGCGGTGGCCTTTGTGAATTGATTTGGGTTGCCAGCAACAGTGAGAATGGCCTCACTATCTCTGCCCAGCTTCTAGTGCTACAAGAAGGGGAAGCAAAACCAAATTAATCTGCAGGCTGACCCCCACAGCCTGTGTCCAGAATATACTGTGTCCACACCACAGTATAAGGCTCAGTTCCTCATAGGAAGGGAGCTAACAGTCAACTAACTATATCTCTAAAATTTTCTGCCTCTAAGAGAAATTTCTGAAGCCAGGATGGTACAATGTTCATCTATAACAAAGCTAGATGTTGTATAAAAGGGTGTTTGTGCATATTTAAGTATGGTTAAAGTAATTCAAGATCGCCGGGAGAAAAATCAATAACCTCAGATATGCAGATGACACCACCCTTATGGCAGAAAGTGAAGAGGGACTAAAAAGCCTCTTGATGAAAGTGAAAGAGGAGAGTGAAAAAGTTGTCTTAAAGCTCAACATTCAGAAAACAAAGATCATGGCATCCGGTCACATCACTTCATGGGAAATAGATGGGGAAACAGTGGAAACAGTGTCAGACTTTATTTTTGGGGGCTCCAAAATCACGGCAGATGGTGACTGCAGCCATGAAATTAAAAGACACTTACTCCTTGGAAGGAAAGTTATGACCAACCTAGATAGTATATTCAAAAGCAGAGACATTAATTTGCCAACAAAGGTTCGTCTAGTCAAGGCTATGGTTTTTCCTGTGGTCATGTATGGATGTGAGAGTTGGACTGTGAAGAAGGCTGAGCACCAAAGAATTGATGCTTTTGAATTGTGGTGTTGGAGAAGACTCTTGAGAGTCCCTTGGACTGCAAGGAGATCCAACCAATCCATTCTGAAGGAGATCAGCCCTGGGATTTCTTTGGAAGGAATGATGCTAAAGCTGAAACTCCAGTACTTTGGCCACTTCATGCGAAGAGTTGACTCATTGGAAAAGACCCTGATGCTGGGAGGGATTGGGGGCAGGAGGAGAAGGGGACGACAGAGGATGAGATGGCTGGATGGCATCACTGACTCGATGGACGTGAGTCTGAGTGAACTCCGAGAGTTGGTGATGGACAGGGAGGCCTGGCGTGCTGCGATTCATGGGGTCGCAAAGAGTCGGACACAACTGAGCGACTGAACTGAACTGAACTGAAAGTAATTCATAACTTTTTTTTAAAAGTAAAAACACAATTTTTACTTAGGAGAAAACACTTTGTTTCTAAGGCTAGCATGGTTGAGCTCAACTATGGGTTCAGTTCAGCCAGGCTGAACCCATAGCATGGTTGAAAGGAGCTATCATTTTTTTTCTATTTGCTTCCACTTCTGCTTTGTTTTTTAACAGTGATGGTTTTGCTTTCCTTCCCTGGTTGTTTAAGAGCTGTACCTATTTGAGACCTGAACCTTGACTTATCTCCTACCTCTACAAAACCCTGTTAAGTTTGCTATTAGACTATTGACCCCCATTGGAAAGTCATACATATTAACTTCTGTTAGCAAGTATCACCTTCTCAATTTTTAAAAACATGTCAAATTCTTAGAAAGTCTTGGAAAGGTAGTAGAATGGATTTGCATTTTTATGAGAATTCAACCCTTAAGTGTGCATTAGGTGAAAAAATGCTAGTATTTAAAATTCCTTTGAATATCCCTTAAACCAGACATAAAGCACCTAATATGTAGCTGCTGCTGCTACTGCTGCTAAGTCGCTTCAGTCGTGTCCAACTCTGTGCGACCCCATAGACGGCAGCCTACCAGGCTCTCCCATCCCTAGGATTCTCCAGGCAAGAACACTGGAGTGGGTTGCCATTTCCTTCTCCAATGCGGTGAAAGTGAAAAGTGAAAGTCAAGTCGCTTAGTCATGTCCGACTCTTAGGGACCCATGGACTACAGCCCACCAGGCTCCTCCGTCCATGGGATTTTCCAGGCAAGAGTACTGGAGTAGGGTGCCATTGCCTTCTCTGTAATATGTAGCATTTAGTAGGAAAGAACCATTGATTTTTTTTCAGAACTGTGTATGCATGCTAAGACGAGCCAGTTGTGTCTGACTCTTTGCAACCCTATAGACTATGCTGCTGCTACTAAGTCGCTTCAGTCGTGTCTGACTCTGTGTGACCCCATAGACGGCAGCCCACCAGGCTCCTCCGTCCCTGGGATTCTCCAGCCAAGAATACTGGAATGGGTTGCCATTTCCTTCTCCAACGCATGCATGCATGCTAAGTCGCTTCAGTTGGGTCCGACTCTGTGCAACCCCATAGATAGCAGCCCACCAGCCTCCCCTGTCCACAGGACTCTCCAGGCAAGAACATGGGAGTGGGCCGCCATTTCCTTCTCCAATGCATGAAAGTGAAAAGTGAAAGTGAAGCCTCTCAGTCATGTCCGACTCTTAGCCACCCCATGGACTGCAGCCCACCAGGCTCCTCCATCCATGGGATTTTCCAGGCAAGATAGACCCTCAAGTTCCTCTGTCCAGGGGATTCTCCAGGCAAGAATACTGGAGCGGGTTGCTGTGCCCTCCTCCAGGGGATCTTCCTGACCCAGGGACAGGACCTGTGTCTCCTATATCTCCTGCATTAGCAGGCAGGTTCTTCACCACTAGCGCCACCTGGGAAGTCTTTTTAGAACGAGCTTTAAGTCACTGGCTAATTTGTAGACCCACAAACACCAGTATCACACACGTGGAGAGATTCAAGGGCCATGAACTTGCTGGACAAACTAAAGCTAAACAGGGGAAGAATAGTCACTTCTCTACCCTACACTCATTCTACAGCAGATACCTCTCAAGTGGGTGGTGGTGAGAATCGTCTGCATGGTATCTACCTTATTATTTCAGTCTCTCTTTTCATAAGTGCTCTAAATTAAACACGTGACTGCTAAATGTGTGTACAATATGAGCCCTCTGTATAAGTAATCTGCCTGAGAGTAGCAGAGCCCATCACGACAGAACTGGGCACTCTGTCCTCCAGGGTGGGAACGTCCTCCAGAGGAAATGCCCCAGGTGGCAGAACAAGCAGGGCCCATCCCTGGTGAGATCATTTCTAATGTCCCAGAGATCTGGAGGAAGCGTGGAGCTGGAACCATGCCATAGGCGCCCATATCTCTATGTCTGGCAGGTGGGAGAAAGGATAAAGGGTGGACAGAGGATGCAGAAGAGGATAAAACCAGCATGCATCGAGTGCCTTCGTTGTGCCAGACACTGATTTCTCTGGATTAACTCTCTTGATCTTCACCAGAAATCGATGAGTTTGTCAGCATGAGTGTTCTCGATTTGGATTCCTATGTGGGAGAGTCACCAGTGAGGTTACATCAAGCCTGTTCTCAGCACAAGGCTCATACTGCCTGGAATCCGTCCAAACTCCTTACACGACCTCCTGAGTCTCATCTGTTTTAGTAATCTGTGTCACCTCTGGTGCTTTTTGAGGTCTTCCCTGTTTTTTCTTTTTTAATGTTTATTTACTTATTTTTGGCCAAAGAGCATCCTGACCAGGCATCGAACTCTGGGTCCACTACATTAGGAGTGCGGAGTCTTAGCCACTGGACCACCGAGGAAGTCACATTCTTCATGTTAAACACAGTTGCATCTGCATCTAGCTGCTCCTGAAAATTACACCCACCCTGGTAAGTGACTGATTAATCTCCTGAAAGTAGCTCTATCTTCCAGAACTGCTCTCCCCAGAAGCTCCTCTACCAGAGACTATCTGTGTGTGTGTGTGTTAGTCACTAAGTTGTGTCCAGCTCTTTGTGACCCCATGAACTGTAGCCCACCAGGCTCCTCTGTCCATGGGATTTCCCAGGCAAGAATACTGGAGTGGATTGCCATTCCCTTCCCCAGGAGGTCTTTCTGACCCAGGGATCAAACCTGGGTCTCCTGCACTGCAGGCAGATTCTTTACCATCTGAGCGACTGGAGAAGCCCATCCATCTCCACACCAGCCACTATCAACGCTCTTTCATTGCACAAAAAGCAATGTGTCTCAGATTACTCAGCAATGTGATCCTAGCCACTGCTCAATTGCTTCAAAAGTTTTTTTCTGGATTAATACATGGACGTATGCAAATAGAAACCCTTGAAAATGGTTTTGGATTTCTAAGGAGGACATCCTCCTCCCTAGGAGAATGTGCCTTTGATCTTAATGGTAACTTGAGTTGGGATTATAATAGGATAAAGTAGGTGGGATCTTTAAAAAAAAATCTAGGATTTCAGTGGTGGTCTATTGGTTATTATCCACCTGCAAAAAAAGTGCAGGGGACGTGGGTTCCATCCCTTGGCCAGGAAAATTCCACATGTAAAGGAGCAATTCAGCTCATGCGCCACAACTATCGAGCCCACGCTTTAAAGCCCACGAGGTGCAATTACTGAAGCCTGTGCACGCAGGAGCCCTTGCTCCGCAACCAGATAAGCCATCACAGCGAGGGCAGCCCCTGCTTGCCGCAGCGAGAAAAAAGCCCGTACGCAGCAACAGAGATGCCGCACAGCAAAAATTAAACAGGAAAACTTTACTTAGGGTTCTGCTGTTCTTCTAGACCATAAGGAAGCACAAACTCTTCTTCCTGGGGTGGACCGCTGAGCTCTTCACTCAGTCTCTATCCCCACTGTTAAGGTCAAGGCAGGCTCTGTGTGATGGTCCTGGCCACATAAGAAGGTGTTTCTTTCCCCTGAGAGCTGCCTCCCAACGACACAGACATCAATCACTCAGGACACACAGCCCTGTACGTGCCAGCTGGCGTCACGGGTTCTCCACAGGACAAGTCCCCTGGGGGGCCTGTGCCTCCTTTAGTCCTATGTTACCTGTCAGAACACTCCCGAGTCGTGCCTGCTGTCTCTCATCTCTTCCGCTCTGGCAACACTGCTCTTTACTACACGGTTTACACTTTCATCATTCACATTTCTTCACAATAAGAGTCCCTAAAAATATTTCAAATACAGAGTTTTTTTTTTTCTTTTTACAACAGAATCCACCAAGTCTTTTCTTATATCACCTTTTTTAATTAGTAGATTTTATTTTTTAAGATAAATTTCAGGTTTACAGATAAAAAAGAAGAGCAGGAAATGTAGGAACTTCTCATCCATGACCACCCTCACAACACTGAAAAAATTCTTTAGGGCATTTACTGTATTGTTGAAACTACACTGCACCCAGGGCTGACAGAATGCAGAGATTGCAGTTTTCATGCTGTGCTCTCTTGGGAATAAATTCATATCCACCCAGTTTGCAGCCCAATACATTCATTCTGTGAGCAGATATGACATCTCACTTGATAACATCATCCAACAATAACCAACAAAAAAAGGCAATTATTTATTCACATCTCGAAGTGGATTTTACAGGGATATTAGTCAAATAAAATATAATTCAAAAGAAAAAAAAAAGCACTTCTTATAGCACAGGTGGGGCTTCCCTGGTGGCTCAGATGGTAAAGCATCTGCCTGCAATGCGGGAGACTGGGGTTTGATCCCTGGGTCAGGAAGATCCCCTGGAGAAGGAAATGGCAACCCAGTCCAGTATTCTTGCCTGGAAAATTCCATAGACAGAGGAGCCTGGTAGGCTATAGTCCATGGGGTCGCAAAGAGTTGGACACGACTGAGTGACTTCACTCAGTTCACATTGGGCAGGAATGCAGAAATGTCAATAACAACATTATTGCCCAGGCAACAAATTAGGAAATAACCAAACTGAGTTATTTTCAAAGGTAATTTTCATATTGTGGGAAAGAGTTTTCTTCCATAATTAAAATGAGTTGCATGAAGACAAGGCCCCCTCTTGCTGAAATGGCTGTGTATTTGTGATGTCTGGAGGCTCTGCAGCCATCGTGAGATCATGGGGGAGTCAGCCTACTGATGTGGTTGAATGAAAAGGTGCAGAAAGCCACTGGATGGCATGACTTGGCTGCAGAATTAACCAACCATGGAACTACTCACCTCTGGACTTATTATAAGAGATAACAATCTCCTCTTTTTTCAGCCACTATTAACCAAGTATCCTATCTTTTGCAACTGGAAGCAAGCTACAGAAGTAAAGGCTCTTTCCCCTGTATCTTTCACTCAAGTTTTGAAACTGTTTAGCAGCAGAGATTCCCCAAAGTGAAACAGTTTAAATGAGGTGGCAGTTGTCTGGTCTCTTTCAGTAGCTGTAATGGATGTTGAACTGAATATAGATCTCAAAATAGGAGGCATTAGACTGCTTGGTCACTTTCTCCCTTTGAAATAAAACTTGAAAAGGAGGCAGAAGACAACTCTGGATGATGTCTGCTTTGGGCTTCCAAGAATGTAGCATCTCTGTTTATACCCACTGGAAAAGGCAAGTTCTACCCATCATGCAATTCCTCATTCATTCATTCATTCAGTTAGTGAGTCGTTTACACAAAATAGTTTATTAAGCATTACTTTGTTTCCAACACTGGGAATTTAAAAGTGCTTACAGCCTAGAGAAACAGATAAGAGATTGTAACAAAATATATTGTGATAAGCACCAAACCCCAAACTGAATGATCTGTGAATTGACAGTGATTTTAAAGCAGGTCTAGCCCATTGGGCTGAACACTTGAGCAGCCCCTAGAAATGCTTTCAGTGAATGGGAAAGACAAGAGGATTCTGTAGATGGCTTTTGCAACAGGGACCACAGCTCATTTTGGCTGTTGGATGCTTTGATGTGAAGCTATTGTCAATCACATTTTTTTCCACTTGCTTCCAGGTGAGCCCCCTCAGCTCCAAGAATGACTTTCAAGACAGAGAAGAGATGTCCACCAGAAACTCAAAGTTTACCTGGATTACTATTTTGAAGTCATGAGATATTTTCAGTCTTAGTAAGAGCCAGGAGGTACCCAGATGTTCAAGAAGCAAGATGACAAGTGTAAGCACAAGCCAATGACTCCATAGCTGCCGTGACCCCAACTTTGCGTGTCAAAATGTACATCTTGCTTCCATCTCTCTAACCATTCCTAATGTTTGTGTTTCAGTCCTCAACTCTGTGCCACAAAACACGGTGATAACAAGAGTGATACGTTTAAAAAACACTGTTTTCAGAATCTTCTCTACAGCAAATGTGAACCCGAGTAACTCTTGCCACCTTAAATCTTGTTAAATCATCTGGGTAAAAAAAGCCAAAGAACACAAGCCTCACCCACCTGCCATGAAGCCATTCAGAAGCTGTAAGACTGGGGCTTCCACAGTGGTTCAGCAGTTAAGATTCTGCACTTCCACTGTAAGGGTGTGGGTTTGATCCCTGGTCAGGGAACTAAGATCCCACCTTCTGCACAGTGTGACCAAAAAGTAAAGAAGAAGAAGCAGAGGAAGCTGTAGGTGATTGACAGATCAGATAGATCCAACAGGTAGAAAAATCAGGAAGGTTATACTTGACCTGAACATCACAATCGACTTGAACTAACTGGCTAATACTAACTGGCTAATACATTCATACAGCAATGGCAGCATACACACACTCTTCAAGCTCGCATAAATACTCACCAAAATAAAACACATTCTCAGCCATAAAATGCAGCTTAACAAATCAAATAAGAATAACAGAAATCATATAAAGTATCCTCTCAGACCACAATTAACAAGGAATCAATTTAAAAATGAAGAAATTTTTAAAGTTAATTTAAATTTTTTAATTTGAATGTTTTAAAAAGTATACAGATTGGAAAGAAAGAAATCAAACTCTCTTTACTTACAGATGACATAATTATCCATGTAGGAAATGCCATATAATCTACAGGGAATTCTCTGAAGGAATAAGCAAGTACAGCTAAGTTGCAGGATAGTGGGTCAAGATATAAAATTCAATTATTTTCTTATATGTCAGCAGTAAAAAATTGGAATTTGAATTAAATAAAATAGTAGAGATGTAAATTAGCATAGTCAACACAGGAGCAATTATGGTGTACATTTTTATACAATCTGATAATACCGAGAACATTCTTTGGAAAACCAGAACCATACTGAAAGGGCACCTAGTAATCTCTTTTGTTCATTTCAAACTCTTTGATAAATTTTCTTTTCCTTATCATCATAACTTATTTCCAGTGATTATTTTGGATTAAAAAAGTATAGTATCAAAAACAAAGAAGAAGCTATAGGACTGAGCTGTGCTGACTATTAATAAATAGAGCACATCACCTATTGCACTGAGGAGCATCAGTCTACCCAAGCACAATGATTCACTGTTCTGTCATCAAGTCTTGTAGACATCTGCCACCCCCTCAAGGGTTCCCGCTGTTCTGAGTGTCTGGGCTGCCACCACGCAGGTGGAAGCTCTCCTAAATACAGCTTGTTTCTGTCTCCCAGGATTTCCCATTGGTCTTGGTCTCTGACTTTCACAGTCAGGTCCTTGTTTCTGCACTCTCTTCAGTAGGCTCATAGGGAAATGTATCCAAACATCCCTTTGGTTCTGAACAGATGGTGAACTATGAGTTAAGAGCTGGTCCCTGGGGAAGGACAATCTTATGTTTCCCCTTTTCCTCTGGAGTTACGGGCAGGCTGACCAAAAACGGTTTTGTCTTTGAAAACATCATTTTGTTTACTAACACCCTGAAGTAGGAGCTCTAGCATTTTGCTACGTGTGTTAATTTTCTGTTTAACTGCTGTGTTAAGAACCAAATCACTTTCTGCTTCAGAAAAATGATGGTGATGAGACAGATATGTCTGGCAGGCGTGGATGGGATCTGTGGGGTTGGTTCTTCCCCTGAGGATGGAGATGGGTTGTCCAGAACTGGGAAGCTGTGAGAGGCCACAGGGGCCCTGCAAACCCAGGAGATGGCACAGTCCGAGGGACCAAAGAGGGAGGTGGGCTGTGCTGACCACACTATGAGATCGAGCCAGATACCTGCAGGGCTGCTGGCACTGCTTTCCTTTCCTGATAAATGAGACAAACATCAGGGGTTGGCTCCTTCTGTATAACTTCTTGCCTTAAATATGGCTGTGATGCTAGGAATTTCAGCAACCATTCTGTGACCATGAGGGAAAGTCAGAGCCCATCAGGTAGATTGCAAGCCTAATATTTTGGAACACTGACACCAGAAGTTGCCTAGATCCAGACATCTTGCTAAGAGGGCAAAATCAAACATGATCTCAAGTAGGTCAAGCCACTTGAGTTTTCTCTACTTGGAGTGAAAGCATTTCGAATAGACATCAGCAGTGTGTACTGGGTTTAAGATTATCTCGACACTCTGAGATTTTATCATCTAAAATTAAAAAGCATATCAGATATCTCTTATATCCAGTAGCACTGAAACTGATTCTAAGGCAATTCTCACTCTGGCAACTTGGAGAAGGGGGAGGAAGAGAAGATTAAAACCCACAGTCACAGTGGAGGTGCTCTGATTTAGATGCTGGTGACAGTATCTAAAGCCAGTCTATCACATTCTCTTCTTCCATCACAGTACTATGAAGTGTAATCTTTCAACATTACTAAAAAAATAGTTCAGCCAAGGCAAGGAAATCCTACTAATGATGTAGTTTGGAGTGTGATCTAAACTTCTTAAAAAGAGGAGGCAGCCACTATTGGCTCCTTCCTCATGTGACACTAATTATGCAACTAATTTAGGAACTAATTAATTATATAACTAAATGACACCCACATTCTTGAATCCAGATCTTTTGATTTCCTCATGTCAGTCCACTTTTTATAGAATAAAAAAAAAAGCAAAGAACAATGTTTCCTATTCTATGACTAGCTGTAATTAACTCCCAAAATATCTGTCCTTCAGTCACATACAGCACTTTTTACAGTCATTGGGGGCATCACTGATAAAGTACACATTGGCGCTGCATTCTAAGAACTCTTAATAAGGCAAGGCTTAGATGTTTTCTCTCCATTTAAAGTTCATTCCTCAGCCTGTGAGTGACAGTTGTATTTTTAACCAAGCTCAACCACTGTGATCAGAGATTTGAGATTGAGTTTCTTACAGAAAACAAGAATGAGCTGGGTTTTTCTTGTGCACATATACACGTAGGCTGTCCTTTTTCTTTGGATCTGAGCTCAAACATTATAGTGCTTTGTACTCTAATTGCAATAAAATTTCTGACACAATATCCATTATATGTGAAATTTACATACAAATGGTGTACAACTGCTGTTACCCCTTGGTCTGTGGATCTCGTGGTCAGCAAATCCTCTTAGGGGTTTATTAACATTCTCAGTGATAGAAATGCTATATCTGAGTCTATGGATTTTAGCCCTGCAATCTAGCCCTGCTGCAAAATAGAATCTGACTCTTCATGGCTTCCCACCCCCCACTTCCCCCGCCCGCCACCACAACAGGAAATTGCCAAAATTAAGTTATTGAATTTATGCTGTAAGAAGCACTAGAAATATCCACCCAGTATCAATTTTCATCAAGCCACAAATGTGCTTTTCCCTTTCATCTTGGTACCTTACTAGCTAGGAGTCCAAAAGGGTGCAAGTTGACCAATGAAAACATCAAAATACTGGCCAACAGGTGTAAGTCTAGGCCAGAAAAAAAGGGATGGGAGGTGGGTGGAGATACTTCTCTGGTAGTCCAGTGGTTAAGAATCCACCTGCCAATGTAGGCGACATGGGTTTGATCCCTGGTCTGGAAAGATCCCATATGCCACAGAGCAAGTAAGCCCATGCACCACAACTGCAGAGCCCATGAGCCCTAGAGCCCATGTTCCACAACAACAGAAGACACCACAATGAGAAGCTGCAAACCACAACAGGGAGTAGCCCCTGCTTTCTGCAACTAGAGAAAGCCCGCATGCAGCAATGATGACCCAGTGTAGCCAGAAATAAATAAAAAGAAATACTTTTTTTAAAGGGATAGAGGAGGGGAAAGTGGGGAGGACTCTACAGTAGAAGCTGCATTAAGAAGCCCTGGATGAAAAGCCCAGAATCTTCCTTCATGAGATAATCTTCCCTCCTGTCTCCCAATTTCAGGATGAACCCTGGCAATCTCACAGACTCACAGAACTGATGAATGACAGGCACTGCCAAGTCCCCATCACCTTTAAGACCATCTGCCTTCTATTTCCAGATAGGAAAAACATCCTTCCTGAAGGTGAGCTGAACTGAGGTGCATACCACACAAGCCCAGTTCAAATACTGCTGAATTTCCTTGTGCCTCAGTGGAATTCAAGTTTCAAAAGTTATTTCAGATTTTTTTGAGAAATTAAAAAAATTTATTAACTCAATTTAAAAAGTAGCAATCAAGCCGTGTGTGTGTGTGTGTGTGTGTGTGTGTGTGTGTGTTAGTTGCTCAGTCTTATTCAACTCTTTGCAACCCCATGGACTGTAGCCCACCAGGCTCCTCTGTCCTTGGGATTCTCTAAGCAAGAATACTGGAGTGGGTTGCCATTCCTTTCTCCAGGGGATCTTCCTGAACCAGGGACTAAACCTGGGTCTCCCTCATTGCAGGCAGATTCTTTACTCTCTGAGTCACTAGGAAAGCCCAATAAATCCTTGTGTTCATATAATTAAAAATGACTACTTTTCAAAACAAACAAGGTGATAAGAGTGGTATAGTTTTGCATTTTTGCCAATCTCACGTCTGGCTTAACAGAAGATAGCTGGATTCTCATATCAGTTTCTGCATTCAATCTGTTGCAATATCATACAACTTCTGGAAAATTCCACAGTACACACAAGAAAGAACAAAACAGAAAAAGCAAATAACATTTTTGCTGCTGCTACTGACAATGATGATGAAAGAATCTTATGGACTCCAAGAGTCCCTGAAGCTCCTATTGAAGTGAAGTGAAGTGAAGTCGCTCAGTCATGTCCAACTCTTTGTGACCCCATGGACTGTAGCCCACCAGGCTCCTCTGTCCATGGGATTCTCCAGACAAGCATACTGGAGTGGGTTGCCATTTCCTTCTCCAGGGGATCTTCCTGACCCAGGGATCAAACCCCAGTCTCCCGCATTGTGGGCAGATGCTTTAACCTCTGAGCCATAGGTTTAGTTCAGTGCAGTTCAGTCTCTCGGTTGTGGCCTACTCATTGTGATCCCATGGACTGTAGCATGCCAGGCTTCCCTGTCCATCACCAACTTCCAAAGCTTGCTCAAACTCATGTCTGTTGAGTTGGTGATGCCATCCAACCATCTCATCCTCTGTTGTCCCCTTCTCCACCTTCTTTCAATCTTTCCCAGCATCAGGGTCTCTTCCAATGAGTCAGTTCTTCGCATCAGGTGGCCAAAGTATTGGCGCTTCAGCATCAGTCCTTCCAATGACTATTCAGGACTGATTTCCTTTAGGATTGACTGGTTTGATCTCCTTCCTGTCCAAGGAACTCTCAAGAGTCTTCTCCAACACCACAGTTCAAAAGTACCAATTCTTTGGCGCTCAGCTTTCTTTATAGTCCAACTCTCACATCCATACGTGACTACTGGAAAAACCATTCACAATTTTAAAGATTATTCTCCATTTATAGTTATTATAAAATATTGGCTATATTCCCTGTATTATACAATATATCCTAGTAGTTTATTTTACATACAATATTTTGTAGGTCTTCATCCCCTACCCCAATCTTGCCCCCTCGTTCCCTCTCTCCACTGGAAACCACTAGTTTGGAGAACCACTGCCTTAGATCCACATCATTCCATTGATTAGCAGTATCCTCTGAGTATAAAAGGCCAGTTGTCAGTGGTCTCATGCCCATGATGTGGGAAAGCCTTTCCTAGGAGGCTCTGCTTAGTTCAGGTTCACTTAACACTTTCTGCCTTGTATGTTTCATTCAATCCTGTGGCAACTTTGCCAGAAGAAGCAAATGGCCTGTTTTTAATGCCTCTAAACTGGTTCCACCAAACCTTGGTATAGGAAAGTGTAGAAACCAAGGCTTGAAGAAACTGGGTTACATCCAAGATGTAACTGCTGGTAAGCGAAAGCAGAATACAGGTTATACAGTCACAGAAGATAATTACAGACTAGCCTCCACCCCTCAAGTGCCTTCCTGATGGTTTGGCTGAAATATGTCTGTGGTTCACATATTAATTCTCTTCATCTTCCCTAACGGAGGGAGAGATCCAGGTATTCCAGATTTTAAGGAAAAAGATATTGCAGAGAGATGAATTTCAGGAAGTGAGAGGGTCCTTTTTTTTCTTGCTAACACTTTCTTCCACATCTATCCTAATGGGAACTCCCTAACAAGAAAATTCAAAGTCTAGACCAGGATCCTGCGCATCATCCCTCTGCCAGGCAGAGGCACCAACAAATTGATCCATCTCACAACTAAAATCTGCCCTCCCTAAATCTTCAAACCAGTGGGAAATGATTATGAAAAAATTCAGAGATAGGACAAGACCAGGGGACTCTGACTTGGAGAAACTTGAACTTAATAAGCTTTATCAAATCATATTTTATTCTTTCCTATTATCAGGTACCACAGCATATGAGTTGACTGTAGATCCAGAAGCTGAAGAAAAATCCCACAAAATATTTGCCAAATATTTACAGGTCACGCAATGTTCTTAGCCCTGGGGAAAACTCAAGTAATTCAGGCATCCTCTCTGTCTGGATGAAGCCGACATTCTAGAGAGGGCCACTGATACTAAATAAATAAAAAATAGAATTATTTCAGGGAATGATGAATGCTATGAAGAAAATAAAGCTGGGTAATGAGAATGACTGGGGTGGGATTTCCTTGGAAAACTCTTTAGAAAGAGATGATTAAACTCACTGATGAGGAGAAAGTAGTCGTGCAGACAGAAGAAAATAACATTCTAGACCAAGAGAAGAAAAGCAAAATGTCTTGAAATAGGGACCAGCTTGGTGATCTACAAAACCCACAGAAGACCCTCGTGGCTGGAACACAGGAGCAAGGGGATGGGGTGTTACAAGACCAAGTGAGGGAGGCTAACAGTGTTTGGAGAAGGATCTGGGTTTGAATTTTCTTCATGTTCTGCCACTACTCATCCATTTGCAATCAAATCCTTCTCAAATTAGCGAGAAAACATTGGTTTCTCAATTTGACACCTGAGCAAAATTTCCGACATTCACAATTTCTACTATTCAAAAAATGAAGTCAGGGGGCTTTCCTGGTGGTCCAGTGGTAAAGAATCTGCCTGCCAAGGCAGGAGACACAAGTTTGAGCCCTGGTCTGGAAAGATCCCCCATGCCGTGGAGCAACTAAGCCCGTGCGCCAGAACCACTGAGTCTGTGCTGCAGAGCCTGGGAGCCACAACTCCTGAGACTGTGTGCCGCATCTATGGAAGTCTGTGTGCTCTAGAGCCTGTGCACCTCAACAAGAGAAACCACTGCAATGAGAAGTCCACGCACAGAGAGTAGCCCTGGCTCACCGCAACTAGAGAAAAGCCAGAGCAGCAATGAAATCCAGTACAGCCCAAAATAAATAAATAAAATTATTTAAAAAATTAAGTCAGATCCCAAGCAATTCAAAATGATCACTCTGCTGACTCCTTAAAATTTCTTTCCTCCAGAGAAACAGCTCCCAAGATTGATCCCGACATCCCAACCCTAAGGGCAAGTGGGAAAAAAATCTTCAGCCAAACCCCACAGAGTACAAGTACGCCATAAAAGTTTTGATTTCCATTTAGAGAGAAAGCTCCAATGTTTTTATTAAGCCTGAAATGCAAGCACATTGCTACATTGAGAACAAAATCACTGCTAAGGACCCTGGAGGCTCATGCAAGATTTTTAATATGGTATTTCAAATTTAATTCAATTCAGCAAATATTTAATGAGCTCTAACAAGCTGCCAGTCTTGAGCCAGGGATGGAGAAGCAACCAGTCAGCAACTGTCTGCAAGGAGCACATAATCAAAGGATGACACAAATTTAAGTGATAAGTTCTAGTGTTTTGAATAAAATATAAAGGGAAGGAAGAAGGGAGTGTGAACAATTATTTTCAAAGCTTTGTGGATTTAGACTGCATGGCTCAAAACCGGTGCCAATTAGCATAATTAAAATATAATTAAAATATCTAATTTCATAATTAGGGATTTAAATTATAACAGTATGTAATACCCCATCTTCTTTTCGCTCATTAAGTGGTCTTTGCAGTCCTCTGTCTAAATGACACTGAATAACAGTCAGTGGGGCTACCACACTAAACAGAACACAACAGAAACAGAGGGGCTTTTTAATGAAATTAACAGAGATAAAGTTATATTCCATTTATAGAAGAAACCCAATTGTCACCAAATAATACCCTTCTAATCAGGATTAAAATCACAATATGTGCCTTATATGCCTGAGTAGCGCCGTCCCTTTGAATTTTTTTTAGCATGTTCACTGCACAAAACATTGCTAAGCAACCAAGAAACTACCAAAAGGGGGAGAAACAAATAAATCCAGCTACCTACACATGAACTAAATGCAAAAGTGTAGCACATCGACTAAGCAGACAACCGGCTTTCGCTGTAGTTTTTTTAAGTAAAAAACTCTCAGGCAAGCAAAAGAGAGTTTCCTGAAAATCCACATAGAAAACAGAAATCCTTTAGAGGTCCTCAGGAAGAAGCTCTGTCTTTATCTTCGACTCTGGAATTTAGAGCCTCACTTCTGCCTCTACCCAGACGTGAGTTTCTTTCAGCAATCGTGAAACAGAAAAGTGAAAGTGAAAGTCACTCAGTCGTGTTGGACTCTCTGCATGCCCATGGACTATACAGGCCAGAATACTGGAGTGGGTAGCCTTTCCTTTCTCCAGAGGATCTTCCCAACCCAGGGATCGAACCCAGGTCTCCCGCATTGCGGGCAGATTCTTTAGTAGCTGAGTCCCAAGGGAAGCCCAAGAATACTGGAGCCTATCCCTCCTCCAGTGGATCTTCCTGACCCAGGAATCGAACCGGGGTTTCCTGCATTGCAGGTGGATTCTTTACCAACTGAGCTATCAGGGAAGCCCCTGAAACAGAAAACAAGATCCAAATTCAATATTTGTTTTTTTTTCTACTTCATCTCATGAGCGGGAGGTGGAGGGGGTAGATTTGCTCCTTCTGTGCTCTGAGCCTCTCTCATCTCCCTCCCCACACAGGGATCTCCCAGGAAATGCCCCTGCCACAGGGCCTTGACACTTAGGGCTTCGTGGCTTCATCTGTAATCCTTTCCCTGGACCTCTCCGTAGCTGGCATCTTCCTACTGTTCAGGCCTCTGCTTCATCCCTTTCCTCTTTTAAATTTTATTTATTTATTTATTATTTTTGCCTGCACTGAGCCTTCATTGTTGGGCACCCAGGCTACTCGCTGTTGCAGTGAGCGGGATTCGCACTGCAGTGGCTTCTCTTATTTCGGAGCCCAGGCTCTAGGGCTTGGGCTCAGGAGTTGTGGCAAAAGGGGTTCAGTTGCCCCAAGGCATGTGAAATCTCCACCGACCTGGGATCAAACCCTGGCACTGGCAGACGGATGCTTAACCACTGGACCACGAGGGAAGTCATACTTCATCTCTTAACAGAGCTGTCCTTCCTAGAGGATGCTTTCTGGATACATTCTCCTCCCTGCTAATGGCTATCACTTAATAATGGGGCTTACTCTTCAAATCACTTTCTACCATTTGAAATTAGCCCGTAGATTTCTCTACAGTTTTGTTTAGAGGCTGACCTTCCCGCTGCAGTGTAAATACCTGGTCGGCCTTGGTTAGTGCGATATCCACATGGCCTAGAACTGAGCCTTAAACAGAGAAAGCCCTCCAGGCTCCCCACACTGCAGAAGAGAAACTGAGGCAGAGGAATGATGTGGCTTGTTCAGAGTCACAGACCTGGAGAGTATAGCACTAGGATTCCTTCCCAGGTGGTCCTAACCAGGAGGCTGCACTGCTCTGACTCAGGCCCAAGTGGGAAGGCACTCAAGAGGAGGGAGGGCGCCAGTCTTGCTGGGCCGAGCTGGGCTCTTTCTATGACCTATGGGAGTATTAGTGTTAGTTGCTCAATCATATTCCAACTCTTTGCAACCCCATGGACTGTAGCCCACCAGGCTCCTCTGTCCAAGGGATTCTCCAGGCAAGAATACTGGAGTTGCTTGCCATTCCCTTCTCCAGGGGATCTTCCTGACCCAGGGACCGAACCTGGGTCTCCAGCATTGCAGGCAGATTCTTTACTGTTTCAGCCACCAGAAATACACCTGTTCTCTTAGCACCAGGCTCCCAGTACATACGGGAGAGATCAGGAAGGCGGAAGCTCACTCACAACAGAAGGTGGACTCCATGACCATCCATGATATTTTAGCATTTTGATTCACTTTTGTGGTAGACAGTGTCCCCCAAAAGATGCCCATCAATTAACCCCTGAAACCTGTGAATATGTTATATCCTAATGCCAGATCCTGTAGATGGAATTGATGTTAGAGACCTCAAAACAGGGAGATTTATTCTCAGTTATCCCCAAGGGCATGATATAATTTCATGGATGATTAAAAGTAGAAGAGGAAGGCAAAAGAGTCAGGTAGAGAGACACAGTAGCAGGTGAAGAGGCGGGAGAGACTGGAAGCATGGGAGGAACCCAACTCACCATGATCGGCTTTGAAGATGGAGGAAAGGGACTCTGATGCATATCATGAGAGCATCCTTTGGAAGCTGAGGACAGTGAACACCCAGCCAGGAAACAGAGACCACAGCCCACAAGAAACAACCCAAATGAGCAAAAGCTTTACTCCGGAAGGAAAGCAGTGCTGTTAACACCTGAATGAGACTCAGATTAGACCTCTTTTTTTTTATATAATACTTTAAAAAAATACTTATTTATTTATCTTGCTGTGTCGGGTCTCAGTTGCAGCACACATTTTTGTTGCGTCACGCGGGATCTTTCACTGTGGCGTGTGGACTCAGTAGTTGTGGCAAGCAGGCTTAGTGGCTCCGTAGCATATGGGATCTTAGTTCCCCGACCAGGGATGGAACCTGTGTCCCTTGCAGTGGAAGGCGGATTCTTAACCACTGGACCACGAGGGAAGTCTCAAGTTGGACTTCTGACCTGCAGAACTGTGAGGCAGTGAGCGTGTGCTGTGTTCAGGTGTTACGGCAGGAACAAATGACTAATGGAGATTTACAGAGAAAATACTGTTTTGCCTAGAGGACAGGGCTGGTCAAGCTTTGGGAGACTCAGGAGTCACTACATGTATCTCTGTAAAGAGAACAGCAGGGGCTGCATGAGATGTATTCATCAATGAGCTGCAACATGTTTGGTAGGTCGGGAACATTAAAAATAGACAGTGTACTGAACCCCTTCTCCTCTGAGGGCACTGCTGCAGATGGGCCGTTCTGCCTTGGAGACATCCCAGGCACAGGCTTGTGTACGAAAGTGAAAGTTACTCGCTCAGTCATGTCCGACTCTTTGGGATCCCATGGACTATAGCCTGCTAGGCTCCTCTGTCTGTGGAATTGTCCAGGCAAGAGTACTAGAGTGGGTTGCCATTTCCTCCTCCAGGGGATCTTCCCAACCCAGGGATTGAACCCAGGTCTCCTGCACTGCAGGCAGATTTTTTACTGGTTGAGCCACCAAGGAAGCCCAGGCTTGTGTATAATTAACCATAACATCAAAAGAAAGCACCCCAGAGAAGGGAGCCCAATATGTCTCCTGTGAGCCCAGGCTCCTGGTATCCTGTTCTCAGAAACCATCCAGCCCGGAACCCCACAAGGATGAAAAGTTTTTAGGAATTTTCGAGATGCTGAAATAGGCAAAATTAAAATTCCAGGAATTGGAATTTCTAATCCCGTCTTACTAATGCCTCAAGAAGAGAAATGGACCTTCACCAGCTTATATTCATCAAGCCAAGCCTTGCTTATCACCCCAAGCCTCCTCCTCCAGGAAAGCTCCTCTGGTTATCCACATGGACTGCACTGTCCTCTCTCTTCTCTTTCTCAGGTCACTTGCTGTCCACATCACTTCCTCAGGGGCTTGGACAGTAGCTTGGAGGATCAGAGAACTCCCAGTTCAGAGTTTCCATCTGATTGCAGCTGCCATGGAGGTCCTCTGCTGACTTATGCTGACAGACAAGTCTTCTTTGGTTCAGTAAGAATATTCTGATGCCTTCTATGGAAGCTCATTAGTACTGCTTCATCTCATTCTATAACTCTGGAAATAGAATGTTAAATTCTGCTATCATATCTATTTTTGGATTCATTTCTTCAAAAACCACATTTTTGCCAAGGGAAGACTATTTGTTAATTTACACATTTGCCTTCTCTCTACCTCTAAAGAATCTGTGAGTTTCATGAGGGCCAGGATTATTTATCAGAGAAAAAATAAAGAGAGAGAGAGTAGAGAGACAGTAAACAAACGGGAGGAAGGGAAGGAAAGAAGAAAAGAGTTAAGAGAAGGGAGGGGGGAAATTAACCAGAATTTGTACATAAGAGATGGTCAGAAAAATATTCATAAAATGAAAATCGCACTCTAACCATCTCTAGGAACTACACAGCTAGGTGGACAACCCCCAAAGGAGTCAGCGATTAACAGATCCCTTGAGTCTGAATCAGGTATCTTGGACCACTGGGGCTGACCATCAGGGGTCTGACTTGGGTACATCTAAGCCTCATTTATCCTAATTTCTGATGGTGAAGAAGTTGGGGGCCAGTTGGTCCAAGGGCAGCCATTGCTCCTGGTTCTAGATATAGTTCTGGTTATGCACAGACCAGATCTTAAATAACACCGAGTCACCAAGTGCGACAGCTATCTCCTTCATGTTCTCCTTCAACCCTCTGTACTGAGACATCAAGGAGAAAGTCTAACCCTTCTCTAATAGCAGCTCTTCTCCTTTGAAATAGAGAGACAGCGGGCCTCCAGCCCAGGCCCTTTTGTAAGTAATGGTACCTAGGTGGAATCCAACATTCTTTCTTTGCATATGTGGTATTTATATTTACGATTATCTCTTCTTTATCACAAGCCAGTTTTTTGTTTATGGTGCTGAATGTCAAGTTTCCTTTTCAGATGAATTTATATGTTTTTTTCAAGGGAGCTGACTTAAGGACAAATGGTAAGTCACTGATAATACATGGAGTGCATATCCTGGTTAAGAAGATGGCTCATCCTTGATACAGCAAGAAAACAAGACCATCAGAATGGTGGATGGCTGCCATGTGGAAACATATGGAGACCTCCCTGATGGTCCAGGGGGTAAGACTTCGCCTTCCAAAGTGGGGGGTGTGGTTTCAACCCCTCATTGGGGAGCTAAGATCCCATAGGCCTCAGGGCAAAAAAACCAAAATATTAAAAAAAAAGAAGCAATACTGTAACAAATTCAATAAAGACTTTTAAAATGGTCACCATTCAAAAAAAAAAATCTTAAAAAAGAAGAAAAGAAACACAGACAAAGCACATCAGTATATCTGAAATGATAACTCAGCTCTAAGGACAGACAGGAGGAAGAAACCTTTCCCAGAAGTAGACAAACACTCTAAAGGTCCCACACTCCTGACAGTTTTATTTGCTGTGTCACCCATTCATTCTGGTGTTGACAGTCCCACATGCTTTATTTTTGGGTCAGAGGCTTACACTACTAAATTCAACTGTTCACTCAATAAATATGTATTGACCACTGAGAGGACATGTGCAAGCCCAAACCTACACAGGTAGTTTAGGGGTGATTGGCATTCACATCTTTGTAGCCAGAATTTGGTCCTTACTCACTCCTAACCTCTCTGCCCCACTGTCCTGTGAGATTCCTCAGATCTGAAGGGTCCCTCTGTGATGGGAGGAAGAACTATGATTGGAAGTCAGGAATGAACTTCCCCAGGATCTCTTTCAAACTTTCTTGGTAACAAGACCAATCCAGTCTCAATGCAACATTGCCCAGCCCCCACCAGCACCACACTCCCTCCAAACCACATGTTATGGCCAGTGCTGAAGGCTTCTCAGGACACTGTCAGATTCAGGTACTGATATTTAACCTGAAACCAATTACATGGGGGTTTTTTGTTGGTGGCAGTGGTGGTTTTTAATATTTACTTATTTGGCTGCTCCAGATCTTTAGTTGGAGCATGCAAACTCCTAGCTGCGGTATGTGGGCATTCCCTGACTAGGGATCAAACACACACTGCATTGACAGCCCATGGTCTTGGTCACTGGACCACCAGGGAAGTTCCACCAATTACATGTTTTGGAAGAAGAAATTAAATGCCCCTTGAAATGGGCAGTTCTGAAATTCAGACTGAAACAGTGATGTAACTAACATGTGAGCAGAAAATTCACAAGATAGAAAAATGGCTCACAAACATATGAAAAAGGGTTCAGACGAACTTATAATTAGACAAAGTTTAAAACAACATCAAGATACAATTTCTCACCTAACAGACTGGCAAAAATTAAAAAGCATGCCAACACATTCTGTTGGCAAGGCTGCAAGGAAACGGGCATTCTCGTGTGTGGATGGCGAGAGTCCCAGTTGGCACCATCCTTCTGGAGGGAAATTGGTAATACTTAAGAAAACTTCACATGCACTTATATTTTGACCCAGAAATTCCACTTCTAGGAAGCCACCCTGAAGATATTCCTCCAAATATACGCAAAATCCGTGCACACAAGTTTACTCCTTATAGCATGGTTTGTAGCTACAAAATATTGGAAATAAAAAAAACTCCTAATATAGGGGAAGGATTGAATAGCTGGTAGTGGCACATCTATAAATGAAGCATTATACAGCTATAAAAAAAGAATCGGGAAGGGGGCTTCTCTAGTGGCTCAGTGGTAAAGAATCCACCTGCCAATGCGAGGGACATGGGTTTGATCCCTGGTCTGGGAAGATCCCACATGCCATGAGGAAACTAAGCCTGTGTACCACAACTACTGAGCCCATAAGCCGCAACAACTGAAGCCCACGTGCCTAGAGCCTGCGTTCCACTTGCAACAAGAGATTCCACTGCAACAAGAAACCTGAGCACTGCAACCAGAGAGTAGCCCCTGCTCATCACAACTGGAGAAGGCCTGCACATAGCAGTGAAGATCCAGTGCAACAATAAATAAATCTTAAAAAAAAAAGGAATGGTAGTGGGATGTTAACAGCAGGGGAAGCTGAGTAGTAGTGTAGGGCTAGGCATCCTTAAAACTCCTGGTATAGGACAAGAATATTTTCCATTTAAACTGAGCAGACACACAGCCAGCCAGACTTCAGACTAAAACATTCAGACTGAACCTTCAAAGTAAACCTTTAAATTCTCCTTGCATGTCAAATACAGAAAAGACAAGTAAATGTGACATAAATCTTAAATAAGCTTTGATTATGGATAGGTTTATGACATCTCCTAAAGACTGATTTACAAGAAATTTAAGACTGTGTCCTCTCTCTCTTGAATCACATGGTACATCCCTCTGGGAATTCTAGGAGGTTTAGACTTCTGGCCCTTCATTCCTCAAGCAAAACGTAAGACAAATTTCATCTGAAAGCTTCTATGGAAAGTCATAAACATCAGCTGGCAGATCCTCCTTTTGTCACAGAGCCAGCTGACCACAAAATGCTATATCAGAATTGAGAAGCACGTTATGAAGCCACAGGGACGTGTATTGATAAATGCCTTATGCCTGGACAAGCTATCCTCCCTCTGTTTAATCTCAAAATTCAGTGCAGTAGCATCGGTCTTCTTTCCATCAGTGGGTGTTACAACCGCTGTCCATGTACTGAATGAGAAATGAAGCTCTATTTGGCCCCATATTTCCTAAGATCGCTTTCACACTTGTCACTACTCTGACTAGGAACCCAGGAGAGAACTAAGTGAAGAGTTTTGGAAAGAGAGCCGGAGACCACGGTGTGCACCAGAGAGAAGCTTCTGGGTGATAATCTCCCAACCAGGCAGTGCCAACAATGCTGGCTCTGTGGGAGGCCCAGAGAGAGCTTCAAGGGTGACACTCATGATCATCCGGAATCCGGCGATTCACCAGCACCATGAATTCTTGATGACCAATAGTCTCCTCTTCAGCTCTATAAATCTGTCATTTCAAGAACTGTTAAATGCATGGAAACACAGGACATATGGTCTTTTGTGGGGGTCGGGGGAGGGCATTCACTCAACAGAAAACACTTGAGATCAATTCAAGTTATTGTATAACAGTCCATTCCTATGGATGCTCTACATGTTAACTATGAACTTGTTAAAGAACATGTGGATTGTTTCCAGATTGGGGTTATTACGAATAAAGCTGCTATCAACATTCATGAACAGGTTTTAGTGTGGATACAAGTGTTCATCTACCTGGGACAAATAAATGCCCAGGAGTGCCATTACTGGCTTGCATGGTAAATGTGTGCTTGAATTTCAAAGTGCCCAACTATTTTCCAGATTGGCTGCACCATTTTATATTCCTACCAGCATTCATGAGAGAAGAAAACTGAACCTTCTGGACAGGAGCTGGTATCCTCATTTGGACAGGAGTTCTAATCCAATGACACAGTCTGACATATTAGAAAAGCAGGACAATTTGCCCACGATGCTTGGTCTTCCTAATCTATTTCTACAACATAGAGAAAAATCTGTTCTTTAGATCAGCTCAGGCAAATTATATACCTCACGTGGGCTTTTGACTTTCAACTAAAATTAAACTTATGCATTTGCTTTAAAAGATTTAAAACTGACATTCAGCTCAGAAATACAACTTTCTTCCAAAAGAAAAATAGTAGCCCATAATGAAGGCTAGTACATACAATCAGCAGCCAATAAGCTTTGAATATAAATTGTTGTTGCTGTTGTTTAGTTGCTCAGTCACGTCTGACTCTTTGCAACCCCATGGACTGTAGCCCACTAGGTTCCTCTGTCCATGGGATTTCCCAGGCAAGAATACTGGAATGGGTTACCATTTCCTCCTCTGGGGGATCTTCTTAACCCAGGGATGGATTGCATCTCTGGGTCATCTCTTGCATTGGCAGGCGGATTCTTTACCATTGAGCCACCAAGGAAGCACTTGAATATAAATAATGATGCATAACAACTCACCTGTGGATTGTGAACTTGAGCTCCTCAGAAAACACTGTGGCTTCTTCCAGGAAGGCAATCTCTGCTCTGAGGATGAGACACATCACAGGAAGAGAGTTTACAGTGAGAACAATCTTTGTAAGATGTCAGTGACCTCCACGGTCTTTGACAGCTAAGCGGGAGGATGAAGGAAGGAAAAAGAAAGATGCTGTGCTATATCAAAAAGCAGTTTACAAATGAAGCTGAGAAATCTGAGCTACTTTTCATTAGATGTCATATATATGTGAAAATAATTTGTTCTGTCACTTGCAAGCACATGGGTGCTTCTCCCTGGTGCATGAGTAGCAGAGCTGCATCCTTGGAGAAAGCCTGCATACTACAGAGTGTACGGTGGGATTTGCATGTTGCTAAAATGTATTCGCATGGCCTATTCTATCCTCTTCTCTCTCTCTCAGAGTTCGTTATCTGAGAACAGCCAGGACCCTGGACGCACACATCACTTCTTTTTAAATCTCACGCCCTTTCGTCTTTGGGTAAATCTGCCTTGGGGTCCCGGAGAAGGCGATGGCACCCCACTCCAGTACTCTTGCCTGGAAAATCCCATGGATGGAGGAGCCTGGTAGGCTGCAGTCCATGGGGTCGCTAAGAGTCAGACACGACTGAGCGACTTCACTTTCCCTTTCACTTTGATGCATTGGAGAAGGAAATGGAAACCCACTCCAGTGTTCTTGCCTGGAGAATCCCAGAGACGGGGAGGGGCGGGGCGGGGGGCCTGGTGGGCTGCCGTCTATGGGGTTGCACAGAGTTGGACACGACTGAAGCGACTTAGCAGCAGTAGCAGCAGCCTTGGGGTCCAAGTCTCTGCCGACTTAGACGCTCAGCCCCTGAACCTCAGAGCTGGGATTCGTTAAAGTCCAACTAGTAAAAGGGTTTGGTCAAAGTCAGTCACAGAAATTAACTCAAGGACCCTCCTGAGACACACAGCAAAGGGAAACTCGCTCCAAGGAGAAAATCTAATGCTAATGCAAGAAGCTGGGAGACCAGTACCCAGGGGCTGCCTGAGCTATCCACACGAGCCCACACGAGAAGGGAGAGAAACCCACCCAGTTCACGCAGCCTGCTCACAAGTTGAGAGGAGGCCTCCCCAAAGCTGAAGTTCTTCTGTCCTGCAGCCTTAGATCTGGGGCCCAGAGATTTCCCTGAAGCCTTGCCCTGAAACCAACACTCGCATCTCATTGGGCAGATTGCCATCATGTGACCATTCCTTTCTGCAAGGGTGTCTGGGAAATGTAGTATTTTCTTCTAAGCTGGATGTGTGTGTGTGTGTGTGTGTGTGTGTGTGTGTGTGTGTGTGTGTGTGTGTAAGCGTGTGCGCATGCGCGCACGCGGCGGAGGGCGGGGTGGGGGTTGCACTCAGTCGTGTCCCATTCTCTGGGACTCTATGTAGCCCACGAGGCTCCTCTGTCCACGGGATTTCTCAGGCAAGAATACTGGAGTGGGTTGTCATTGCCTTCTCCAGGGGATCTTCCCCACCCAGGGATTGAACCTGAGTCTCTTGCGTCTCCTCCATTAGCAGGCAGATTCTTTACCACTAGCTGCTACCTGGGAAGCTGGGTGTACTGATAGGCAAACACTATGTGGATGCTATAAGTAAAGAAGAGAGGAAGATGGTTACAGGTAAAGTAACTGTTGGGCCTTCCTGGTGGCTCAGCAGTAAAGAATTTGCCTATAAAGCAGGAGACCACCTGCAATGCAGGAGAGGAGGGTTCAATCCCTGGGTGAGGAAGATTCCCTGGAGAAGAAAATGGCAACCCACTCCAGTATTCTTGGGAAAATATTCTGGGAAATTAACAAACAGCCCTACTAGGAGGTAATCTAGGAGCCTTACTAGTTTAAAATGGCTCCCTGTTAGCAGCAGGGAGAAACGGAGGACAATTTTGCTTTTCATTATATGCCTTTCTGGATAATTGATGTTTGACGCTAAATAAATCTCATGTAGTGCCATGAGCTGAGAGAACTTAGCAATACTTCCATTCAATGTGCAGTTTCAACATGCAGTTTCCTCCCTCTTGCCCCTGTTTGATAATTACACCTGACATATTTGTTCTAGTTACTCAGTAATTTTCTCTGATCTGGACTCCTGGTTGACTTGAAATAGAATTTCTCAAAGTGTTTCTTTTTTTCTATACGGTCTCCTTGAATAAAAATATCTATCTGCAGTGGAAATGTGTGCATTGGGGGTGGGGGGCAGTAGCATTAGAATAATGATGAAGAAATAACTTTCTCAAGATGAGGACTCTTATCACAGAATGTTGGCTGGCCCAGTTGTGGAGTGACTCTTTCAAATAGCAGATCTTAGAAGACTGTTTCACCTGACGTTGGTACCTTATTTTATTTTATTTTTTTCATGTAAGGGCCTGCTTTATTGAGGATAAATTTCAGGGACACTACACGGTCCATTTTGTTTAAACAGCTTACGAAAATCCATTCTCTTCATATGACGATGTCAATTTCTAGAGTCTGCAAGTATGGAGTCAGAATTACTCCTGAAAAGTACCCTACATTGCCCATAAAAAAACGGAACGATTTCACCTCTTAGTAGATTCAAAATAGCCAGTTTTTTCTCAAGTGTTGTGTCAGACTGTTGTTTCTTTGGCCCATCTGTATATGAACCTGAGTTTTGGCACATTAAAAACAAAACAAAAATGATATACATACATACACACATAACACGTGCACAACACTCATAGACTGAAACCCGTTTCAAGACTAGACTGACAGAAGGAGAATTTCAAGTTTCAAAGAGAATGGATTTCTCTTGAATTTCAATTGTGCATAAGAACTTCTGAAAAGCAAATGAAACTTTTTAACATCAGTTGGCAGTGTGTCTATGTTTCTATCCTAGTGCTTCAAGCCCAGCTTAAAGAGTCTCAGGAAAGAGAGAAAAAAAGATTCCCATTAAGTTGAATTTGGCTTTTTGATCATCAGGTTGCACAGGGGCTAGAGTGGAACCTGGGCCCGGAAGCAAGACTCAGAGACGCCCTGGACCCACTGACAATGTCACTCATGTGGCCCCGAAGACCCTGCACTCCAGGGCTGCTGCTGTTGCTGCTAAGTTGCTTCAGTCATGTCCAACTCTGTGCGACCCCACAGACGGCAGCCCACCAGGCTCCCTGATCCCTGGGATTCTCCAGGCAAGAACACTGGAGTGGGTTGCCATTTCCTTCTCCCATGCATGAAAGTGAAAAGTTAAAGTGAAGTCGCTCAGCCCTGTCTGACTCTTAGCGACCCCATGGACTGCAGCCTACCAGGCTCCTCCATCCATGGGATTTTCCAGGCAAGAGTACTGGAGTGGGGTGCCATTGCCTTCTCCGCACTCCAGGGCAGGAGGCAAGAAAAACACATTTTCGTTTTTTGAACTCCTGCATCCCAGGACCCTGGCAGAAGTGTGCCCGACCCAGAGGGCCTAAGGCCTGGCTCCTAGCTGGTCCCTAGAGCCACCGAAGCCAGTGCTGAGCAAGAAAGGGCTCCTGATGCCAGCTGTACCTGAAGCTTGAAGATCACTCTCTCCGCCCTACCTGCCTAATCCGCACGGTGACCTCAGCCCCAAGGTGCGGTATGAAAATAACAATGGTGAATTACCAACTGGTCGGCTAGCCAATGCTCCAGGCTTTGGGCTGTGTCGGAGGTCCAATGATTCTACTCCAAGAGGCAGCGCGTTCCCCTTGTGGACAGGGAACTGGGGTGAAAGGTTTCAGGTATGGGACCCCTGGGAAGCCCTGTTCTGTTGCAGCAGCCACCAGCGTCTTTGGGCCCGACCAGCTACTACCTGCAACTCCTAAATTACACCAGACCAAATTTGGGGTGTCAGGCGGAGTCCCCGAACTCTGCCAAGCTCGGGTTTGAAGTAGCTGAGTTGTGAGCGCGCCTTCCTCAATGATTCAAGAGCTGCTCTAGGACCTGGGGTTGGACGCAAGGGGTGCAAAAAGCCAGGCTCTCCCCCTGTGCTCCGCACTCCCAGTTTGACAAGCTAAGGGTGCAGATAGGGGGTGGGGGCGCTAGATGAGACCCCAAGCTTTGCGGAAAGGGATTTCACATAACCGGACCCCACTTCCCGGATCCTAAGTGCCAAAATGTGTTTAGTGTAGGGTGGAGGTAGACCCCGGGGAAACCCGAGCAGGATACAGTTAAACGCGCTCCCTCGGCCACGCCCCCTCCTCACTTCAGGGGAACAGAACATGGTCCGATTCCAGGTGCATCAGATGGTTTCATGTTACAGATCCTAGAAGGGCCAAATTTGCCCCCATTCCCCACTGCCTGCCCCAGTGTCTGCCCACTCACGGAACTGGCCCCGCAGAGGCGGAGGCGCTGCTGGTGGCGTCAGCGCCCTCTAGGTTTCCTCAACAAATTCCAAATTCTGGAAACAGACGCCTCCGCCGCCTCCTCACCTCTGTCCTGCAGTGCACCCCGCACAGCCCCGGGGCCCTGTGTTTGGAGCGCATCCTGCAGCCCTCGGGTTCACGCCGCCGGCCAGAGGCTTCCCCTGACCCCGAAATCGACACAGGCAGCCAAATTGGGCGGGTCCGGCTGCTTCTCCGAAGGTCAAGCCGGATCCCTGCTGAGTGGTCCTATTCCCGGCTGCTTTGGCCCTGGAGGCTGTCGGCGCCCGGAATCCACAACTTTTCTCCACCTTCTGTGGCCTCACGCTCTCTGAGATCCGTCAGAGTTTCAGCTCCGCCCCACCACGCCCACGCCCCGGTCCCGCCCCTCTGTGGCCACGCCCCGGCCACGCCCACGAATGAACGGTCCTGGACCGGCTTCATCCAAGGTGCAAGTTGAAGTGTGTGCCCACCCGAAGGCGAAAGGGAAGGAGAGAGAGGACCTTCAGTTCTCTTTTCTGCTGCTAAACCGTACTTTATTCATCCCTTTGTCTTACCTTTCTGAGGCATAGATAGCCCTGATAAGTTCTGATCCGGTTCTCCAAGTCACTGCGGGAGAGGGAAAGTGGGGAGGATGGTGGACACTGGCCTCGAGATGTTCAGATGTCTGGAATTAGAATGGGGTAATATCTACTACTGCGGGCAGGAATCCCTCAGAAGAAATGGAGTAGCCAAAATGGTCAAAAAAGAGTCCAAAATGCAGTACTTGGATGCAATCTCAAAAACGACAGAATGATCTCTGTTCGTTTCCATGGCAAACCATTCAATATCACAGTAATCCAAGTCTATGCCCCAACCAGTAATGCTGAAGAAGCTGAAGTTGAACAGTTCTATGAAGACCTACAAGACCTTTTAGAACTAACACCCAAAAAAGATGTCCTTTTCATTATAGGGGACTGGAATGCAAAAGTAGGAAGTCAAGAAACACCTGGAGTAACAGGCAAATTTGGCCTTGGAATACGGAATGAAGCAGGGCAAAGACTAATAGAGTTTTGCCAAGAAAATGCACTGGTCATAACAAACACCCTCTTCCAACAACACAAGAGAAGACTCTATACATGGACATCACCAGATGGTCAACACCAAAATCAGATTGGTTATATTCTTTGCAGCCAAAGATGGAGAAGCTCTATACACTCAGCAAAAACAAGACCAGGAGCTGACTGTGGCTCAGACCATGAACTCCTTATTGCCAAATTCAGACTTAAATTGAAGAAAGTAGGGAAAACCATTAGACCATTCAGGTATGACCTAAATCAAATCCCTTATGATTATACAGTGGAAGTGAGGAATAGATTTAAGGGCCTAGATCTGATAGATAGAGTGCCTGATGAACTACGGACTGAGGTTCATGACATTGTACAGGAGACAGGGATCAAGACCATCCCCATGGAAAAGAAATGCAAAAAAGCAAAATGGCTGTCTGAGGAGGCCTTACAAATAGCTGTGAAAAGAAGAGAAGTGAAAAGCAAAGGAGAAAAGGAAAGATATAAACATCTGAATGCAGAGTTCCAAAGAACAACAAGAAGAGATAAGAAAGCCTTCTTCAGTGATCAATGCAAAGAAATAGAAGAAAACAACAGAATGGGAAAGACTAGAGATCTCTTCAAGAAAATTAGAGATACCAAAGGAACATTTCATGCAGGGATGGGCTCGATAAAGGACAGAAATGGTATGGACCTAACAGAAGCAGAAGATATTAAGAAGAGATGGCAAGAATACACAGAAGAACTGTACAAAAAAGATCTTCAAGACCCAGATAATCATGATGGTGTGATCACAGACCTAGAGCCAGACATCTTGGAATGTGAAGTCAAGTGGGCCTTAGAAAGCATCACTACAAACAAAGCTAGTGGAGGTGATAGAATTCCAGTTGAGCTATTCCCAATCCTGAAAGATGATGCTGTGAAAGTGCTGCACTCAATATGCCAGCACATTTGGAAAACTCAGCAGTGGCCACAGGACTGGAAAAGGTCAGTTTTCATGCCAATCCCAAAGAAAGGCAATGCCAAAGAATGCTCAAACTACCACACAATTGTACTCATCTCACACGCTGGTAAAGTAATGCTCAAAATTCTCCAAGCCAGGCTTCAGCAATATGTGAACCGTGAACTTCCTGATGTTCAAGCTGGTTTTAGAAAAGGCAGAGGAACCAGAGATCAAATTGTCAACATCCATTGGGTCATGGAAAAAGCAAGAGAGTCCCAGAAAAACATCTATTTCTGCTTTATTGACTATGCCAAAGCCTTTGACTGTGTGGATCACAAGAAACTGTGGACAATTCTGAAAGAGATGGGAATACCAGACCACCTGATCTGCCTCTTGAAAAATCTGTATGCAGGTCAGGAAGCAACAGTTAGAACTGGACATGGAGCAACAGACTGGTTTCAAATAGGAAAAGGAGTACATCAAGGCTGTATATTGTCACCCTGTTTATTTACTTATATGCAGAGTACATCATGAGAAACACTGGACTGGAAGAAACACAAGCTGGAATCAAGATTGTCAGGAGAAATATCAATCACCTCAGATATGCAGATGACACCACCCTTATGGCAGAAAGTGAAGAGGAACTCAAAAGCCTCTGGATGAAAGTGAAAGAGGAGAGTGAAAAAGTTGGCTTAAAGCTCAACATTCAGAAAACGAAGATCATGGCATCCGGTCCCATCACTTCATGGGAAACAGATGGGGAAACAGTGGAAACAGTGTCAGACTTTATTTTTTTGGGCTCCAAAATCACTACAGATGGTGATTGCAGCCATGAAATTAAAAGACACTTACTCCTTGGAAGGAAAGTTATGACCAACCTAGATAGCATATTCAAAAGCAGAGACATTAATTTGCCAACAAAGGTCTGTCTAGTCAAGGCTATGGTTTTTCCAGTGGTCATGTATGGATGTGAGAGTTGGACTGTGAAGAAAGTTGAGTGCCGAAGAATTGATGCTATTGAACTGTGGAGTTGGAGAAGACTCTTGAGAGTCCCTTGGACTGCAAGGAGATCCAAGCAGTCATTCTAAAGGAGATCAGTCCTGGGTGTTCATTGGAAGGACTGATGCTAAAGCTGAAACTCCAATACTTTGGCCACCTCATGTGAAGAATTGACTCATTGGAAAAGACCCTGATGCTGGGAGGGATTAGAGACAGGAGGAGAAGGGGACAACAGAGGATGAGATGGCTGGATGGCATCACCGACTCGATGGACATGAGTTTGAGTGAACTCCAGGAGTTGGTGATGGACAGGGAGGCCTGGAGAGCTTCGATTCATGGGGTCACAAAGTGTCGGACACGACTGAGCAACTGAACTGAACTGAACTGACACAGCACTGGGAAATTGTGGCTTCCTCAGGAAGGGGACTGGACGGTTGAGATTGGAGAGAAAGGAATTCTACTTGGCCTGGAAAAGAGAGGCTTTTCAACCAAAAAGGTTAACTGTAAAATACTGATTCTTATAGTCCTAGATGCGAGCAGAGAATTAGCTTTTAAATACATTATGGTAATTCTCCAGTTTACCACTTCATAGTGCTAATTCCCAGTGCATCCCTTTCCCAGCCCCTGCCCTCTCCCTGGCAACCACAAGTCTATTGTCCATCTTTGAGTCTGCCTCTTTTTCAGATATGTTCCTTTCTGTCATATTTTAGATTCCATATATAAGGGATATTATGTGATATTTGTCTGATTTACTTCGCTTAGTATGATCATCTCTAGGTGCATCCATGTTACTGCAAATGGCATTATTTCATTCTTTTTGTGGCTGAATAATAGTCAGTTGTGTGTATATATATTATATATGCCACATTTTCTTTATCTTTTCTTTGTTGATGGACAGGTAGTTTTCTTGGCTCAGCTATTGTAATAGTGCAGCTGTGAACATAGGAGTGCGTATATTTGTTTGAATTATAGTCTTTGGAACATGTTTAAAATCATAAAGGCTATTTAAACCTCTCAAAATCACTGGGAAATGGGAAATAAAATGTATCCCATTATTGCAGACTGAGGGATTGGCTTTCCCTCCTGTCAGGAAATATAATTTTTAAGAAGTCAGAAAAAATGTGCCTCTCTCTCTTACTCCCTGATCTACTTTCATTTTGCAGGTTCATGATTTACGACTCTCTATATTTGTTATTTCTTTCCTTTATACATTGAATGTCACCCTCCCAACTGGAAGGCAAATTCAGATTCTGGATTAAAATGCAAAGAGCTTGGACTTCCCTGGTGGTCCAGTGGTTAAGAATCTGCATGCCAATGCAGGGAATACAGGTTCAATCCCTGGTGTGGGAAGATCCCATGTGCCACAGGGCAACTAAGCCCATGAGCCACAACTACTGAGCCTGTGAGCCCTGGAGTGCACGGTCCACAACAGTCTTAACTAGAGAGTAGCCCTTGCTGGCCACAACTAGACAATAGGCCCTGCTGGCCACAGCTAGAGAACCCTGGCACACGGCAACGAAGATCCAGTGCAGCCAAAAGTAATTAATTAAAAAAAAATTTTTTTTAATGCATTGAACTTATAATCAGGGAGGTCTCATTCTGTCGAGAGTCACATAGTGACACTCTCTCCTGTGTGGATAAAGGCTTCTGTCCCCCCAGTCTATCTGTCCTTCTTATGAGCCATTATAATCCATTTAATCCTTACAACAACCTTATGGGATTGCTATTTGTATGGTCTCTTCTTAAAGTTGAAGAATTTAGATACAATATAATGGCTTTGACTGAGTATTTTCTAACAGGCAATTTACCATCTATACCTTATTTATGTTTTTGGTTATTTGCTTTTGTTGTATTTTCAACTCTTCTCTGCCTTGCCTCCCATTGAAAATGTAAGCTCCCAGTGGATGGCTTTCTATCTCCTCACCCCTGAATTATCAACACCTGAAACAATGCTTACACTAGAGTCAAATGGGCTTCCCTGGTGGCTCAGATAGTAAAGAATCAGGCTGCAATTCACAAGACCCGGGTTTGATCCCTAGGTGGGGAGGATTGCCTGGAGAAGGACATGTCAACTCACTCCAGTTTTCTTGCCTGGAGAATTTCATGGACAGAGGAACCTGGAGGACGATAGTCCATGGGGTCGCAAAGAGTTGGACATGACTGAGCAACTAACACTTTCACTTTGACTCATTTTACCAATGAGGGAAGCTAGATTGAGAAGTGACAAGCAAAAAATCACCTACTGGTTATAAAAGTAATGATAATACTTATTCAGTGCTTGCTTGAGGTACTATTCTAAAAATAGTACTTGAGTTAAGCCAGATAGATCTCATAAACACCCAGGTGCATATGCTCTTATTACACCAATTACAGGCCAGCAACTAAGATTTAAGATGGTTGAGTAAGTTACCCTGAATCACACTGATAATGCCTGGTGGAGCTGGCAATCAGACTGAAGTAGTAGGCTGCCTCCAGAGACCACGTTCATAACCCCCTCAAAGACTTACATGTGCTAAGAAGTGTCTGGAAATCATATTTGTTCATTACACTACGCATCTTGATTACACTAGTCTGTGTTGACGCTCCCCTTCCCAGGTCAAACCTTCTGTGTCTGGTCTTGCCAACTCGATTTTTCCTACCTTGAACAGAAAGAGACACATTGATTTATCATTCCTACTGATTAGTGCAGGAAAGCACCCCAAAGTTAGCTGGGATTGAAATCTACTCTGAAGTCAGCCTCAGTGGACATCACCATCCCCAGAGAGGCAGCTCACCCAGCTTCCCAGGATAAGATGTGGGCAGCTTTTGCCTGTTCAGTCAACTTTTGTGATTGATGCCCAGTCGCCCATGCCTGGTCATTAGCCTGTTCCCTCTTGATCTCTCTTTTGAAGCATAGCTCTTGGCAGGTTATCAGCAGCCTGGATGGTCTGCTCAGATCCTTCCACTCTGAGTTCAACAGCAGAAAACCACCCATTTAGCCATTTAGTGCCCAAATGTGCATAATAGGGTTCAGATTTGCTTACGAATGGAATTAGTTAATTCATCACCCTGTCAGTCTTTTTATCCAGTTTGCACACATTACAATCAGAGCTAATACTCAAATTCTCCCTCTTCTGAGCTGGTTTTACACATATTAACCCATTTAATTCTCCCCACAACACTATCAGGTTACTATAATTTCTAATTCTTTTTGAAGATGAAGGGATGTAGACACAGATGTTTAGTTTATAAAAACCAGTCGTTAGAACACTTGGGATTCAAACTCAGGCAACTGGGCTGTAGACTCCACATTTCAAAACATATCACTAGTCTGCCCCTCTCTATAACAGTAAGTCCCCTCATATGAACCTTCAAGTTGCAAACTTTCAAAAATGCGAGTGTGCACTGGCTTGTCCAATCACTTTAAGTTAGCTCGTGTCTCGTACGTATTGTTCTGTGTGTGCATCTTCTATGAGAGGTTGTGCTTTTGTGTACTTTACAGTAATCTATAGAGGACAGTGCTATAGAATCTATATAGATAGAATTGAACCCAGCAAGGAATCAGAACCTGTGACATCAATATCAGGCATGAGTGAAATCACAGCTTGCCCTCCATCTCCTATTGCTGACGATCCTTCAGCTCTACCATCTCCCACCCGCCTCTCCCTCCTCCAGGGAGTAACTCTTCTTGACCGTTCACTGGATGCCAACCCCTGAGGCCAGCTGTTGTACTGTAATACTGTACTCTTCAAGGTCCTATACTGTAAAATTAAGTGTTTTATTTCTTGCATTTGTTTTGTGTGTATTATTTGTGTGAAAAGAATTATAAACCTATTTATAATACTTATTATTATACCACCTTATAGTACTTTATCATTATAACACCCTATTCCTTCAATACTATATAGCCAATTGTGTTAGTTGGGTAACTAGGCTAACTTTGTTGGACGTACAAACAAGTTGGACTTATGAACGAAGTCTTGGAATGGAACTCATTAGTATGTAGGGAATTTACTGTACTTCCATAAAAATATGGCATCTGAGTTGGGAAAAACTCTCTTTTTCATTTCCTTTATTCTCACATTCACTGAATTCTTCTGGCCACCAGATGTGTGGGTTTTCCCCACCAAGCAACTTTCCAGTTCTCTGTGGACACCAAGCAGATGCCTAGTCAACTGGAAAAAAAAAAAGCACAACCTGAAAGTTGAGAATTATGTTTTATTTGGCTGACAAAACTGAGGATTTAAGCTAAGGAGATGTCCTCTCAGATAGCTCTGAGGGACTGCTCTGAAGTTAAGGGAGGAGCCAGGATATATAGGAATTTTTGCAATAAAAAACATGATGAACATCAAAAGATTACTGCTAATTAGAGGAAAAGCAGATAATTCAAGTTAATGAATTTAGGACTTTTCTATATATGGGAAGATGCAAGAGTCTGAGCTTGCTGGAATCATTCCTTTTATATGCAACTGAGTTATCTAGGGCCAGTATCCTGCTTTTCTCCATCTGGAATCCCCTTAGGGTGCTCAGTCTGAGGCTGTTACAGTGGTAGCCACAGGATTCTTTATTTACTGATACGGCAGGTGACAATTTTCACCCACACCTAGGATTCAGTTCAACTCAGACACTACCTACCTGGAAATAGAATCATAACCCACGTGAAAAGGGCTCAGTCCACGAAACCACCCCCACTTCAAGATGCCAATCACCAGTCCAGATTGTCACCTGTGTTTCTGACCAACCAGCTATAAAACAGAGGTTCCCACAACCCCCTCCATAGATTCAATAGTTTTCTAGTGTGAATCGTAGAACTCAAGAAAAAAGTTCACTTACCAAACTACCAGTTTTTATAAAAGGATATTGTAAGTAGAGATAGGTAAGTGCATTTTTCCCAGAGCCCCCAGAAAAAGACACAGTCCTGCAGAGACTTCAGTTTCAACCCTGTGAGACTGAGTGGAAGAACCAGCCAAGCTTACCAGATTTCTGAATTTACAAAGCCGTGCAATAGTAAAGCCATGTAGCTTTAAGTACGTACATTTACAAGGATTTGTGACAGCAACAACAGAGAGCAAAAACCCTCCCTCACAAGATGCTGTCTTTTTTTTTTTTTTTTTTTTAATTTGTCTGTGCTGGGTGTTAGTTGTGGCACACAGGCTCTGTGATCTTCACTGCAGTGTGTGGGGTCTTCAGCTGCAGCATGTGAGATCTAGTTCCCTGAACAGGGATTGAACCTGGGCCCCTAGCATTGGGAGTGGAGAGTCAAGTTTTAGCCACTGGGCCACCAGGGAAGTCACAAGATGATGTCTTTATTACCCAGGACATCAGGCTGTGATAGGAAATGGTCCCATAACCTCAGGGGTTTAAAAGAATAAATCCTATCTTTTATTCATGCCACGTGTCCAGTGCATATCATCTGAGTGCACTGCTCTGTGGCACTGACATCCTGCAGGAACCCAGGCTGACAGAACAGCTGTGAACTGGCTGAATATGACAGAGAGAATATGACAGAGTATATACTGGTCGTTAGAAACTTCCATGTAGAAGGGATATGTGTCATTTCCACTTATATTCCTTTGACCTGCACCAGTTATATGACCATGCCTAAATACAAAAGGACTGGAGAGTGCTTAAAAAGAGAGAAAGAGAAGGCTTCCCAGGTGGCGCTAGTGGTAAAGAATCTGACTGTCAATGCAGGAGCCACAAGAGATGCAGGTTTGATCCCTGGATCTGGAAGATCCCCTGGAGTAGGAAATGGCAACCCACTCCAGTATTCTTGCATGGAACTTGCATGAACAGAGGAAACTGGAGGGTCCATTGGGCCCCAAAGAGTCAGACATGACTGAGTGACTGAGCATGCACATACACTAAACTTGGTGGAAGTTCTTTAAATGTTACTGTTGTTGTTCAGTCACTAAGTAGTGTCCAACTCTAAAAAAGAGATCAGATCAGATCAGATCAGTCACTTAGTCGTGTCTGACTCTTTGCGACCCCATGAATCACAGCACGCCAGGCCTCCCTGTCTATCACCAACTCCCGGAGTTCACTCAGACTCACATACATCAAGTCAGTGATGCCATCCAGCCATCTCATCCTCTGTCGTCCCCTTCTCCTCCTGCCCTCAATCCCTCCCAGCATCAGAGTCTTTTCCAGTGAGTCAACTCTTCCCATGAGGTGGCCAAAGTATTGGAGTTTCAGCTTTAGCATCATTCCTTCCAATGAACACCCAGGGCTGATCTCCTTTAGAATGGACTGGTTGGATCTCCTTGCAGTCCAAGGGACTCTCAAGAGTCTTCTCCAACACCACAGTTCAAAAGCATCAGTTCTTCGGCGCTCAGCTTTCTTCACAGTCCAACTCTCACATCTATACATGACCACAGGAAAAACCATAGTCTTGACTAGACAGACCTTTGTTGGCAAAGTAATGTCTCTGCTTTTGAATATGCTATCTAGGTTGGTCATAACTTTCCCTCCAAGGAGTAAGCATCTTTTAATTTCATGGCTGCAGTCACCATCTGTAGTGATTTTGGAGCCCAGAAAAATAAAGTCTGACACTGTTTCCACTGTTTCCCCATCTATTTCCCATGAAGTGATGGGACAGGATGCCATGATCTTCGTTTTCTGAATGTTGAGCTTTAAGCCAACTTTTTCAGTCTCCACTTTCACTTTCATCAAGAGGCTCTTTAGTTCCTCTTCACTTTCTGCCATAAGGGTGGTGTCATCTGCATATCTGAGGTGATTGATATTTCTCCCGGCAATCTTAATTCCGGCTTGTGTTTCTTCCAGTCCAGCATTTCTCATGATGTACTCTGCATATAAGTTAAATAAATAGGGTGACAATATACTGCCTTGACGAACTCCTTTTCCTATTTGGAACCAGTCTGTTGTTCCATGTCCATTTCTAACTGTTGCTTCCTGACCTGCATACAAATTTCTCACAAGGCAGATCAGGTGGTCTGGTATTCCCATCTCTTTCAGAATTGTCCACAGTTGATTGTGATCCACACAGTCAAAGGCTTTGGCATAGTCAATAAAGCAGAAATAGATGCTTTTCTGGGACTCTCTTGCTTTTTCTATGATCCAGCGGATGTTGGCAATTTGATCTCTGGTTCCTCTGCCTTTTCTAAAACCAGCTTGAACATCAGGAAGTTCACGGTTCACATATTGCTGAAGCCTGGCTTGGAGAATTTTGAGCATTACTTTACTAGCGTGTGAGATGAATGCAATTGTGCGGTAGTTTGAGCATTCTTTGGCATTGCCTTTCTTTGGGATTGGAATGAAAACTGACCTTTTCCAGTCCTGTGGCCACTGCTGAGTTTTCCAAATGTGCTGGCATATTGAGTGCAGCACTTTCACAGCATCATCTTTCAGGATTGGGAATAGCTCAACTGGAATTCCATCACCTCCGCTAGCTTTGTTTGTAGTGATGCTTTCTAAGGCCCACTTGACTTCACATTCCAGGATGTCTCGCTCTAGGTCAGTGATCACACCATCGTGATTATCTGGGTCGTGAAGATCTTTTTTGTACAGTTCTTCTGTGAGAGTCACCATATTTGAGAAGAGCCCCAATCATGCCTACCTTCTCTGTGTCAGCTTTAGATGAAGGCAGAGTCCAGATGGGAGTGATATGTGGAGAGTTTTGGATATTTATCCCCAGATAATAATCTGTGCTGCACACATACTAAGGGGGCACATTCTGATTTGCTTTTTCAATATTGAAGTCAGCTGTTTTTCTTAAATTCAGAGAATATAGACTATTAATTTCACTCTGCATTTGTTGCATAACAAGAGGAAAGTGGAAACATATTTTCTTATCCCATTTGTAATTATCCTTCCTGCATCACTGTTTTGGTAGAAATAATAGGCATTGTCTTGGATAAAGCATTTAAAGCTGAGTTTTTAAGTTAAATGGGAGTCAGCATCAGGAAGTCCCAGGAAGTCAAAATCTGGGAGTCGAATGCAAATTGCTTAGGATTATTGTGTCTTCTCACAGAATTGACCCTTTTACTGTCACATCCCTCCTTATCTCAATAATGTCTCTTGTTGTGAAGTCTACTTGCTGTTCCTTCGTTCAGTCTTGTCTGACTCTTTGCAACCCCATGGACTGCAGCATCCCAGGCTTCTTTGTCCTTTTCCATCTCCAAGAGCTTACTCAAACTCATGTCCACTGAGTCAGTGATGCCATCCAAACATCTTGTCCTCTGTCATCCCCTTCTCCTCCTGCCTTCAATCTTTCCCAGCATCAAGGGCTTTTCTAGTGAGTCAACTCTTCACATCAGGTGGCCAAAGCATTGGAGTTTCAGCTTCAGCAACAGTCTTCCAATGAATATTCAGGATTGATTTCCTTTAGGATTGATTGGCCATATCTCTTTGCAATCTAAGGGACTCTAAAGAGTCTTCTCCAACACCACAGTTCAAAAGCATCAATTCTTCAGGGCTTAGCCTTCTTTATAGTCCAACTCTCACATCCACACATGACTACTGGAAAAACCATCGCTTTGCCTATACAGACCTTTGTCGGCAAAGTAATGTCTCTGCTTTTGAATATGTTGTCTAGGTTTTTCATAGCTTTTCTTCCAAGGAGCAAGCTTCTTTTAATTTCATGGCTGCAGTCACCATCTGCAGTGATTTTGGAGCCCAAGAAAATAAAGTCTCTCACTGTTTCCACGGTTTCCCCATCTATTTGCCATGAAGTGATGGGACCAGATGCCATGATCTTCATTTTTGAATGTTGAGTTTTTAAGCCAGCATCTTCACCTCTTTCACCTTCATCAAGAGGTTTTTTAGTTTCCTCTTTGCTTTCTGCCATAAGGGTGGTGTCATCTGCATATCTGAGATTATTAGTATTTCTCCCAGAAATCTACATTCCAGCTTGTTCTTCATCCAGCCCGGCATTTTGCCTGATGTACTCTGCATATAAGTTAAATAAGCAGAGTGACAATATACAGCCTTGACAGACTCCTTTCCCAATTTGGAAGAAGTCCATTGTTCCACGTCCAGTTCTAACTGTTGCTTCTTGACCTACATACAGATTTCTCAGGAGACAGGTAAGGTGGTCTGGTATTCCCATCTCTTTAAGAATTTTCTACAGTCTAGCCTGATATTAATATAGATATTTATTTTCTTCTTTTGTTTACCATGAGTCCGATATTCCGTAAAGGTTTTTTTAGTTGCTGTAAAGATATGACTTTATAGGTAAAGTATGCTAGAAGCAGAAATAACCAACACCTTATTCATTGATCCCTGAAGCCTCATGTAGAACAGAGGAGCCTGACGGGCTACAGTCCATAGGGTTGCAAAGAATGGGACACGACTGGAGTGACTTAGCACACATGCACGCACACAGGACATTCCAAACCCTCCAGTCTCCTTCGTGCCTCAAGAATAGTGTTTGTGTGTGCTAAGTCACTTCAGTTGTGTCTGACTGTATGTGACCCTATGGACTGTAGCCATCCAGGGTCCTCTGACCATGGGATTCTCCAGGCAAGAATACTGGAGTGGGTTCCCATGCCCTCCTCCAGGGGATCTTCCCAATCCAGAGTTCAAACCCCCAATCTCTTAAGTCTCCTGCATTGGCAGGTGGGTTATTTACCAGTAGTGCCACCTGGGAAGCCCTCCAAGAATAGCTACTCTGTTCAATTTTAGGCCTGACAATTCCTGGATTTACTAGAATGTATGAGGCTTCTTGAACTTGTCACAGTGAAGGAGTGGGTCTCATGAAAGTGTTGATATATGAGATGGTAATACCCAAAGATGGGGGGAAAGTCTGGGTTTTGATGATATCACTGAGCTATGTAATTAATCAGCCTAGGAACAGGCCCCTTATTACTTGAGATACTAAATATTAAATTTCATTTAGATCATGTCGGTGAGATATTAGTGATTGAGCTAAATACTAGCACAGGACTATTTAGACCTGCACACTCAGTCAGGTTCTGCTGTCTACTGGCCACATGACTTGAAGCAGTCCACTTGCCCTCACTGGCTCTCTTTTTCTCGTGTCTGTAAACTAAGTATCTAACTCCAGACAATCTCTAAGCACTTGTGAGTTCTAACATTTTAATCTCTTGAAGTTTAATTCAGTTAGTCTTCAAGAACTGAAGCACTAGGAACTTCCCGGTTTGTGTAGTGGTAAAGAATCTGCCTTGCAATGCGTGGGACATAGGTCTGATCCCTGGTCAGGGAACTATTGATAAGATCCCACATGCTGCCACAACTTCTGAGCTCACATGCTCTGGGTCTTGTGTGCAACTAGAGAGTCTGTACACTGCAACTAAAACACAAAGAGCTAAATAAATAATAAAATAAATTAATTTAAAAAGAATAAGAAAAATACAAGTTTTATTTAAAAAGAATTAAAGCACTAGATTTTCCTAACAGCAAACTTAATTTGGTGACAATAACTTGGAGGGAACAGCTGGTATACCCTGGGCCTTTCCAGCTTCCTTAATCTAGCACAGTAACCCTACCAGATACTATTGCCCCATTTTACTGATAATCTAGCCAAGGCCCAGAGAGGTTTAGTCACTTGCCCAAAAGCACACAGCTGAATATTGACAGAGCAGAATTTGGAAGCCAGGTCTGTCTGAATCCCAACACCTGTGATTTATTTACTTCCCAATCTGAGGGAAGAATCACCTTTCTAGAAGACATGCGTGAAAGGTAATTTGACACACCATATATATTTTCAGATTTCACCATAATTTTCAAAATATTCGCACATCTAGATAACATCATAAAACCAAGATGCCTGGAATGATCGGAAAAACACCAGCTGAGTCTTTGATGTGTGGCAGGACTCTTGGTTCCCAGGTCACATTCATTCTCTTTTAGGTAGACTGAGTCATTATTAGAAAATTCAGTGCCAGAGGTAGGACTCAATATAATAATTCTCATTAGCACTAAATCTAATCAGGTCATTCAGCTGTTTGATCAATATGCCCAGATGATGCAATTCATAAGCTCTGGAGATGTGACTCAGGACTTGACTGATTTAATTGGGTGAATAAATTATACTTTATTGGCACCTTTGTAAATGAGATCCATTGTGTTTGGTTTTCCTATAATAAAAAGAGGTATATATAATGTTCTGGAGGAAACGTCCAAGCAATTTTAAATGAGTGTTTGAATTTCTGAGCCATAAATTCAATCCTACAGTATTTCTTCCATTCACATACATATTTACCATCAGTCTTACCACAAACATGAACAGGGTCATAAGGAAAATCAATATCTCTATGAGATGACTTTTAAACTTATTTTTTTAAATATTCATTTATTTGGCAGTGCTGGGTCTTAGCTGTGGCACATGGGATCTTTGATCTTTGTTGTGGGATCTAGTTCCCTGACCAGGGATCGAACGCAAGCCTCCCTGCACTGGGAGTGTGAAGCCTTAGCCACTGGACCACGAGGGAAGTCCCTGGTAAACTTAGACCAATTGTATATCTTGCTCCCAGGATGTTGTCCTCTCCGTTGGGTCTGGTTTGGGGAATTCAGGATACTTGACAGCTTTTAATTCCATAGACATGAAATAGGAACTCCGAACTGTGGCCACTTCGAAGGTATTTTCTCCAGCCCTGCAAAATGGAGAAAAAACTTCAAAGTTAAAGGTCCCAGGCCCTACTAAAAAGACCAGTTATTTTTTAGTCGCTAAGTTATGTCCAACTCTTTGCAACCCCATAGACTCTAGCATACCAGGCTCCTCTGTCCTCTGCTACCTCCCAGAGTTTGCTCAAATTCATGTTCATTGAGTTGGTGGTGCTATCTTAACCATCTCATCCTCTGCCACCCCCTTCTCTTATTGCTTTCAAACTTTCCGAGCATCAGGGTCTTTTCCAGTGAGTCAGTTCTTTACATCGGTGGCCAAAGTATTGGAATTTCAGCTTCAGTCCTTCCAATGAATATTCGGATTGACTTCCTTTAAGATTGACTGGTTTGATCTCTTTGCTGTCCAAGGGACTCTCAAGAGTCTTCTCCAGCACCAGAAAATTTTTATATTATAAAATTTATAATAATCAAATCCAAATGTAAAAACCCTTCCTCGAACAAAAAGGCAAATTCTTTGCTGCGGGTTATCCTACTGAGCCTGATTTATGAAATGAGAACCAGATCAAACTGAACTCACTCAACCAGCTTGGGAGGATGAGCTAATGATATTATCTCTGTGACCATGTTAGAATTCTCACCTGGCAAATGGATAGAACAAGATACTGCAATTTGCTGAGGGGATGTGAAAGTCACTCAGTCATGTCCAACTCTTTGCGTTCCCATATACTATATACTACATGGAATTTTCCAGGCCAGAATACTGGAGTGGATAGCGTTTCCCTTCTTCAAGGGATCTTCCCAACTCAGAGATCAAATCCAGGTCTCCCGCATTGCAGGCGGATTCTTTACCATCTGAGCCACCTCTCCAGCAGATCTTCCTGATCCAGGAATCGAACCAGGGTCTCCTGCATTGCAGGCAGATTCTTTACCAGCGGAGCTACCAGGAAAGATGTGGGGACTGGAGCTCTGAATTCAGATGTGCTGTAGAGGTTGGAGGAAGAGATAGAAGGATGAGTCATTCATGTGGGCTAGAAGGAGCCATGTGATGCAGTTGGAACCCCTGACATGGCAGAGAAAAGGATCTTCATTTTCACCTCCCCCAGATGTGCCTCTGGATGCTGAGAACTCAGAAGCCCAGGAGAGATTGCCTCTCGCTGACTTCTCCATCTCTGATCAAGCTAGCAAGTGTGCCTATGGGATGGATTAGAACATTCATGGAGATCACAAAGATACACAGGGTGACTTCCCTGGTGGCTCAGTGGTAAAGAATCTGCCTGCCAAAGCAGGAGACATGGGATCGATCCCTAATCTGGGTAGCTCCCACATGCCTTGGAGCAACTAAGCCTGAGTGCCAAAATTATTGAGCCAGCGTTCTAGAGTCTAGGAATCACAACTACTGAGCCCTCATGACACACCTACTGAAGCCTGAGCACCTAGAGCCTGTACTCCACAATGAGAGAAGCTCCTGCAAGGAGAAGCCTGTACACCGCAACGAGAGAATGGCCCCTGCTCCCTGCAACTAGAGAAAGCCAGCACCGAAATGAGGACCACAGATCCAAAAAATAAATTAAGTAACTAATTAAATTAAAAAAAAATGCACAGGGCCAGGGTACCAGGTAGGATCGGGCATAATTAGCAAAACCGCTTATTAGAGTTAGCTTAAACAAACAAGGGTTTGTTTGACTCACATAACAAGGAGTATGGAGTTAGGGAGAACAGGATTCATACAGTGGCTCAATTCTGTCATGAGAAATGATTCAGTCATAAAAAGGAATGAAAATGAATCATTTGTGGAGATGTGGATGGACCTAGAGACCACCATACCGAGTGAAGTAAGTCGGAAAGAAAAAAACAAATATTATACATTAATGCATATATATGGAATCTAGAAAAATGATACAGATGATCTTATTTGGAAAACAGAAATAGAGACACAGCTGTAGAGAACAAACATAAGGGTCCCAGGAGGAGATGGAAAGGGGTGGGATGAATTGGGAGATTGGGATTGAAGTATGTACATTACTGATATATGTATAAGATAGATAACAAATGAGAACCTAGTATAGTGCAGGGAACTCTAGTCAGTGCTACATAGTGACCTGAAAGGGTTGGAAACACAAAAAAGAGGAGATATATGCATACGCATAGCTGATTCACTGTGCTGTATAGTAGAAACTAACCCAACATTGTTATGCTTCTATACTTCAATAAAAATTAATTTAAAATAAAAATTTTAAATACTAAAAACAAGAACCTAAGATCATGGCATTTTTCTGCCCCCATCATCAGCAGGTTGGCTTATGTCTTCGTAGTGAAATGGCTGTTGTGCCTCCAGGTATCTTGTCTATTTTCTAGGCAGGTGGAGGGGAGGAGGGCAGAGGGCAGCAAGCCTGCCTATGGAGCTCGGGGTTTTTAGGAAGGGATGTCCCCACCAACAGATGTTTCACTAGACTCTGGGTCACAGGCCCGCCAGTGAGTACATCCGGGGGTGAGACCACTGTGATGTCTCAGCAGGCTGACTTTACTATGCTGTGCGAACCAGGGGAGGCAGGAGGGAGGAGAGTCTTTGCCAAGCTGGCCACTGCCTAGCATCCAGCAGGACTAACTGCTCCACCCGTGGGCCTTGCTTCCGAGAGGGAGTGGGAAGGAGGGGGTCTAAACAGCCCACTGAGAGGGAGGAAGGAAGTCGAATTGACCCCTGATCCCACCTTCCATTGATCATAGCCCCACCCCATGTGCGTGAACCCCTTGCTCCCCTGATGTGTACCAGGGTGCTGAGTGGTCCTCACTCCTCCAGCCTCCTTCATCTCTGGCCGACAGGGGCACCTGGGGCAGAGGGCAGGAGCCTCACCTCAGGTTGTTCCGAAAGGTGTGCCAGGCTGTGCCCCTAAGGCACGGTCAGGAGGAAATTACGTGCGTTGCGTCTTCCTGACGTCAGTCCGAGTGCTCCGGGGGCAGGCGGCATTCCTGCACCCTGAAAGTCTCTCAGTCATGTCCGACTCCTTGCAACTCCATGGACTGTAGTCCACAAGGCTGCTCAGTCCATGGATTTCCCAGACAAGGATACTGGAGTGGGGTGCCATGCCCTCCTCCAGGGGATCTTCCTACCCACGGATCGAACTTGGGTCTCCTGTGTTACGGGCAAATTCTTTATGGTCTGAACTACCACGGAAGCCGTACACCTTGACTCCCTTTCAACTCACCCTTCCTCTCCAGCACCAAGCAAACCCCCAGAGTAAAAATCAAATGACCTACTGTATAGCACAGGGAACACTACCCAACAATCTGTAATAACATACAAGGGAAGAGAATCTAAAAAAGAGTGGATGTATGTGTCACTGATTCACTTGGCTGTACCTCCAGAAACTAACACAGTGTTAAAAAGCAACTATACTCTAATAGAAAATAAAAATTCAGTTAAAAATAATCAAACGATTCCAAAAAGATCTTTGGTTATCTTTCTATGTCAGATGATTTGACTCATTTCAGTTTTATTTTTTTAAAAAAAAACCATTTGGATTTTGAAATAGCCATTGGCCACCTTAGAAAAGTACACACAAATCCCATTTCCTCCATTAGCACTGTCTTTAGAATGTATCTCAAATGGAAACTTGGATATATTGACACAAGCCAAGCATTCACATCAACTTTTAACAACGACTCACCAGGACATTTGAGATTAACGTGTGAAAGATGTTTTTGTCAGCAGCTCGGTGACTGCTTCTGAAATCAGGCAGTAGTGACAGGAGTTAGGTTGTTTTTTTTTTAATGGGTTGAAATTTCTGTGTAGATCTGTTCTAGAAGGACAAGCCAATAACACTTCTGCTTCTTTATGGTGTATATTGTTTCTTCACAGGATATTCTGGGGGTTTTAGTTTCATTTCAACAGACTAAAGAAAAGTCCTGGATTTTTTTAAAAAGCATTTTTTCTATCCAGAACTTTTTTAAAAAGAGGAGACATCTGTAACAGAAACACTGATAATTGGGTCCACGTGTCCCTGGGGAATTGAGTCCTCTTTTGAGATCAATAAGAAGAGATGCTTGTGATGAAAACATCAGCAGGGGATGTGCTGTGAAATTAGTTTGAAATCTCCCAAAGCTTTCACAGATGCAGGGATAGGACTCTGGGTCACCAACATTCTCCCTGGTTTTAATATATTTCAGAGAAAAATCATTCCACCAATTCAGAAAGCCCTGGAGGCTCTGAATGTGTGCTTCCTGTATCCTATTCTGCACTCTTGCAAGCTACTTGGTACCATGTCCCCGGTGGCTCAGATGGTAAAGCATCTGCCTGCAATGCAGGAGACCTGGATTCAATCCCTGGGTCAGGAAGATCCCCTGGAGAAGGAAATGGCCATCCACTTCAATATTCTTGCCCAGGGAACTCCCATGCACAGAGGAGCCTGATGGGCTGCAGTCCATGGGGTCGAAAAGAGTCAGTCAGAACTGAGTGACTAACACTTTCACTTTCCAACTGTAACTATTCTAACTATCCTTGAATTAGAGATACCATTTTAGTCTGGGGGGAGCAGATGTACCGTAGCATGAATCACTTCCCTAGCTGAACCCAACTTTGACAAGCCTTTATGTGTGAAAGCTGACATTTGGAGAATTAATAAATACTGTGATGCTTATTCACATTCCAAAAGAGATTCCCTTTCTTTCTTCGAATGTTAGCTCTCCTGGTCCACAGCGTTATATTTGCTTACAGATCACAAGCTATAAAAGTCTAGCCCAAAACTGACACTTCAGGTGGAGCTGAACGGGATTTAAAAGCTGACTTGTGCAAGCATGAGCAATGTAAAGAGGAGGTATCAGGTTTGCATTGGAGATTCCAAGTCAGAGGTGATATTTTCTGTTAATTTTTAAAAAATTTTATTAAATTTTTATTAAAGACATGCTAATACCGTAAAAAAAAAATAAATAAATAAAAGAGGAATACAATTTACCAGAATCATACTCCAGTGACTGAAGGAGGTGTCTGTGACGTGAAAGGCCTTTTAACTTCTCTTCGAAAGGAACATAGATATTAAAATGAAGCTTGAGGGGATTCCCCTGGTGGTCCAATTGTAAGAATCCACCTTCCAGTGCAGAAGGGATTCAGGTTCAATCCCTGATCTGGAAACTAAGATCCCATATGCCACAGGGCAAATAAGCCTGCATGCCACAACTCGAGAAGTCTGCAGGCCTAAACAAAGACCTAGCTTAGCTAAAAAGAAGGGAAAAAAAAGAGGCCTGTCCCCAGGGATCTCTTCCCCTACCCCCTCAAAAAAAAAAAAAAAAAACCAAAAAACAGGTAAATTTTGCCAAACACTTTTTTTTCTTTGCTCTGGACTTTATTATTATTATTATTATCTTTATTACCATTTTTTAAATTGAAGTGCAAGTTAATTTACAATGTTGTGTTAGTATTAGGTATACAGCAAAGTCATTCAGATATATACTGTATATATGCATATATACTGTATAACACAGTAAGTCCTTGTTGCTTGTTTATTTTATATATAGTAGTGTGTATATGTGGAGAAGGCAATGGCACCCCACTCCAGTACTCTTGCCTGGGAAATCCCATGGGTGAAGGGGCCTGGTAGGCTGCAGTCCATGGGGTTGCTAAGAATTAGACACGACTGAGCAACTCTACTTTCACTTTTCACTTTCATGCATTGGAGAAGGAAATGGCAACCCACTCCAGGGTTCTTGCCTGGAGAATCCCAGGAAAGGGGAAGCCTGGTGGGCTGCTGTCTCTGGGGTCGCACAGAGTCAGACACGACTGAAGTGGCTTAGCAGCTGCAGCAGCAGTGTGTATATGGGGCCTCCCAGGTAGCTCAGGGGGTAAAGAATCCACCTGCAATGCGGGAAGCCTGGGTTCAATCCCTGGGTTGGGAAGATCTCCTGAAGGAGGGCATGGCAACCCACTCCAGTATTCTTACCTGGAGAATCCCATAGACAGAGGAGCCTGGAGGGCTACAGCCCACAGGGTCGTGAAGAGTCAGACATGACTGAGTAACTAAGCACAGCACAGCACAGTGTGTATATGTCAATCCCAAACTCCTAATTTATCTCCCTCACCCCACCCCACTGGGTTTCCCAGGTGGCACTAGTGGTAAAGAACCTGCCTGCCAATGCATGAGACATAAGAGATGTGGGTTCCATTCCTACGTTGGGAAGATTCCCTGGAGTAGGTTGTGGCAAACCATTTCAGTACTCTTGCCTGGAGAATCCCATGGACAGAGGAGCCTGGCAGACTACAGTCCATAGAGTCACAAAGAGTCAGACACAACTGAGCAACTGAGCATGCATGCAGCACCCTATCCCGCTACCCTCTTTGGTAACCACGTTTCCTTTCTATGTCTGGGAGATTATTCATGTTACCTAAATAAATTCATGTGTTAATATATCATTTTAAAGAGTCCACATATAAGTGATACCATATGATATTTGTCTTTGCCTTACTTCGCTTAGTATGATAAGCTCTAGGTCCATTAATGTTGCTGCAAATGGCATTCTTTTATCTTTGTGGCTGAATAATATTGTATTGTGTATATACACCACATCTTCTTTACTCATTCATTTGCCGATGGACACTTAGGTGGCTTCCATGTCTTAGTTATTGTAGGTAGTACTGCTATGAATATTGGGGTGCATATATCTTTTTGAATTAGAGTTTTATCCAGATATATGCCCAGTAGTGGGACTGAGGGATAATATGACAACTGTATTTTTAGTTAGCCTTTTAAGGAACCTCCATACTGTTCTCCATAGTGGCTGTACCAACTTACATTCCCACCAACAATGTAAGAGGGTTCCCTTTTCTTGACACTCTCTCCAGCATTTATTATTTGTAAACATTTTAATGATGGTCATTGTGATTGGTTTGGGGTGATAACCTCATTTTAGTTTTGATCTGCATTTCTCTAAGTAACAATACTGAGCATCTTTTCATGGGCCTGTTGGCTTTCTGTATTTTTTTTTTTTTTTTGGAGAAATATCTATATCTAAGTCTTCTGCCATTTTTTGATTGGGTTGTTTGGGTTTTTTATATTAAAATTGTTTAAGCTGTTTTTTGTATATCTTGAAAATTAACCGCTTGTCTGTAACATCATTTGAAAATATCTTGTCCTAGTTCATAGATTATCTTTACATTTTGTTTATTGTTTAAGCTGGATTTAGAAAAGGCAGAGGAACCAGAGATTAAATTGCCAACATCTGTTGGATCATAGAAAAAGCAAGTGAATTCCAGAAAAACATCTACTCTGTTTCATTGGCTACGCTCAGGCCTTTGACTATGTGGATCACAGTAAACTATGGAAAATTCCTCAAGAGATGGGAATACCAGACCACCTTACTTGCCTCCTGAGAGATCTGTATACAGGTCAAGAAGCAACAGTTAGAACCAGACATGGAGCAATGAACTGGTTCCAAATTGGGAAGAAGTCCGTCAAGGTTGTATATTGTAACCCTGCTTATTTAACTTATATGCAGAGTACATCATGTGAAATGCCAGGCTGGATGAAGCACAACCTGGAATCAAGATTGCTGGGAGAAATATCAATAACCTGAGTTATGCAGATGACACCACCCTTAGGCAGAAAGCAAAGAGGAACTGAAGAACCTCTTGATGAAAGTTAAAGAAAAGAGTGAAAAAGTTGACTTAAAACTCAACATTCAGAAAACGAAGATCATGGCATCCAGTTCCATCACTTCATGGCAAATAGATGGGAAAACAATGGAAACAGTGACAGGCTTTATTTTCTTGGGCTCCAAAATCACTGCAGATGGTGACTGCAGCTATGAAATTAAGACGCTTGCTCCTTGGAAGAAAAGCTATGACCAATGTAGACAGCATATTAAAAAAGCAGAGACATTAATTTGCCAACAAAGTTCCATCTAGTCAAAAGATGGTTTTTCCAGGAGTCATGTATGGATGTGAGAGTTGTACTATAAAGAAAGCTTAGTGCCAAAGAATTGATGCTTTTGAACTGTGGCGTTGGAGAAGACTGTTAAGAGTCCCTTGGACTACAAGGAGATTCAACCAGTCTATCCTAAAGGAAATCAGTGCTGAATATTCACTGGAAGGACTGATGCTGAAGCTGAAGCTCCAATACTTTGGCCACATGAAGTGGAAAACTGACTCACTGGAAAAAACCCAGATGGGAAAGATTGAAGGCAGGAGGAGAAGGGGAGGACAGAGGATGAGATGGTTGGGTGGCATCACTGACTCGATGTACATGACCTTGAGCAAATTCCAGAAGTTGGTGATGGACAGGGAGGCCTGGTGTGCTGCAGTCCATGGGGTTGCAAACAGTTGGACATGACTGAGTGACTGAACTGAGCTGATGGTTTCCTTACTGTGCAAAACAGAAACCTTGTGTTCTACTGATATTGTTGGTGGTGGTCCCAAGAAAAGTGAAGAAATGGGTGGAGAGACTGGGAAACCTTCCACAAGGGTCCAGGAGCTGCCAAGAAAATACAAGATGTTCTTCAACCCAACTTCCCCACTTCATCCTGCCCCCTCTTCCCCTTCCTTCCTACAACCTCACACCTGGTATGGCCTCAACTTTCTCCTTTGTCAGTGTGTCACATACATATTTTGGCAAAAATCAGTTCTGTTAGACATATCCCCCTAACTGGAGGTAGCCTGTTGTAGAGGCATCTGGGGCATGTGCCTTACATCTATGAAGCAAAGCTGTTCATAAGGCAACTATCAAGGTTGCTTCCGGCATGAGTGTTCTATTATTCTAATTTAAAATCCATAACCCAATGTGCTAAAAAGTGAAGATAGTCTTTATTTTGCTATGTTTTCAGACATAAGGGACAAGCTATGAATAACTTCATTTAAAATTTTAAGCTTCCAAATCTCTATTTTGGAAGCTATTTCAAGTTTCCCATACTCCCCAAAGAAATCTCTTCTTTAGTAGGAGGAAAGAAATATAGAAGGGGAGGAAAGGGAAAAAATAAGTATAAGTTGGTTCCAGACAGGGTTGTTTGAGGACAGAGTCCCTAGATTTAGCAAAGAAAATAGAGGGCACTTGGTTCCTTTTTTGAATTTTGGATAACCTACAAATTATTTTAGCATAAGTATATCCCCTGTACTATTTGAGATATACTTATCCTAAAACAAATAAACAGAATACAAAGTTGTTTTTATGAAATTCAAATTTAACTAGATGCCCTACATATTTTATGTCGCAATCTTATTTAAAATTAACTAAATAGTTTGCAAAAATTCTGTGCTTAGTAAGTGCTAGTTCCCTGTTATTCATTTAGTGTGCCTTGCAAAAGTGTTTATTTTCTAGTCTGTAAGACATAACTGAGTATAAAACACAATCCTATTTCTTTAAGACAAATATTTATGGGGGAAAATCTAAATACTTTATATCATCCATGGATGGGAAATTATTTTAAAATTGTTTTATAGGAAAAATAAATAATGTTGCTCATGTAAATACAATATGCGTACATTATATATGAGGAAACAGTTCTAGAGTTGAAATAATAGACAACCAGTGTTGAAAAATTATAAAATCATATAGTCAAAAAATATACATCACATCAGTGAATAATAGTGGAGTGCAGAAGAAGAAATACCACAAATATGCTAGTAAATTGAATCTATTCCTTAGATGTATCATTATGAAGACAAATGCCAGTATGATAGTTCATAGAATATTGGTGGCTAAAAAACAAAGCACACTATAAAATAAGCAACATTAGCATGAATTCCTATATTATACTTGGAGACAGGGTAAATCAAGCAACAAAAGCAACAAAAATATAAATTTTGAGTGAATTCACACCCAAGTTGTCAGATTAATGTAGACAAAACTATTATTTCAGTAGAAAATACAGATGGGGGAAAACCCAACTTGATGAAATCCCAAGGCATTGCTCATGCATGCAGAAAAATATGTATGTTTTCCAATTAGAATAGAACAGGCCATAGGGGATCATTAAATGAAATCTTGGGAAAGCTAGCTTGATCATGGACTTGCAAGAATTTCTATTACTATTTGAGACATACCTTGCAGCAGCAATAAATATAAACTAAATACAGACAGGAAGTCACTCAAATGCTACCTGTACTTGTCTGGGTATCCCATGTCTTATTATTTATGCAAAGTAAATCATCCTAAGATATGGGGTTGCTGTCTTTGAGGTTTGGGGTTTGCACTCTTGGCCACTGGGAACTAACAACATGGTGCTGTCTTGAAATCCACGATCCAGCTCATATCAGAGGTGGGAGGCAAATACTGGCTTTCAACTTATAACATGGGTTGCTGGGACATACAGTCATTTTTTAATATTTATTATTTTTATTTATTTACTTGGCTGTGCCAGGTCTCAGTTGCGGCACATGGGATCTTTAGTTGTGGCATACAAACTCTTAGTTGTGGCATGTGGAATCTAGTTCCCTGACCAAGGATAGAACCCAGGCACCTTGCACCAGGAGCCTGGAATCTTAGCCACCGGACCACAGGGAAGTCCCTATATGGTAACTATTAGATGAGATGCTTTTGGGAAAAGCTAGGAAACATGTCACTTCATTAAAATTGTGAAAATTTTGATTAGAGGTTGATCAGCAATAAAACATAAACAACAATAATTACATGTCAGCTATAAATGTCTAAATTCAGACCTGATTAAAAGGAAAGACAAAACCACAGAATTTTCTAACAACTTTGAGAGAAATAGTAAGAAGCTATTAACATGATGGTTAGATAAATAAAAGGAGGGTCTTCCCTGGTGGTCCAGTGGTTGGAATGCTGAGGTCCCAATGTAGGGGGCACAGGTTTGATTCCTGGTTGGGGAATTAAGATCTCACATGCTGTATGGCTTAGCCAAAAAAAAATAAAAAATAAAGATAAATAAAAGGAAATCTAGCCAGCATTTACATTCCACTTTTATCTTAACATTTCAGTCAGTGAGACAGTTCAGTAACTCAGTCGTGTCCGACTCTCTGTGACCCCAAGAACCGCAGCACGCCAGGCCTCCCTGTCCAACACCAACTCCCGGAGCCTACCCAAACTCATGTCCATTGAGTCGGCAATGCCATCCAACCATCTCATCCTCTGTCATCCCCTTCTCCTCCTGCCCTCAATCTTTCCCAGCATCAGGGTCTTTTCAAATGAGTCAGCTCTTCGCATCAGGTGGCCAAAGTATTGGAGTTTCAGCTTCAACATCAGTCCTTCCAATGAACACCCAGGACTGACCTCCTTTAGGATGGACTGGTTGGATTTCCTTGCAGTCCAAGGGACTCTCAAGAGTCTTCTCCAACACCACAGTTCAAAAGCATCAATTCTTTGGCGCTCAGCTTTTTTCATAGTCCAACTCTCACATCCATACATGAATCTTAACATTTAAATCAGATTTATTTTCTTATTCTCTACCATGTCATCATAAATTTGAGTCTATTTCTAGAAAAAAAGCAAATGATGTTCTTGTAATATTGACAGATTTATTCAATGATTAAAAAGATTTGATTTTTATTCATGAGACTGAATGCTGTTATTGAAAATTATATTCACTAGACAATATTTGGAAAACAAACAGGTGAGTTGACTTTAATGATATAAACTAAGGTGGAAGCAGTGACAGAGTACCTGTTCTTGGGCTCTAAAATCCATGCAGATGGTGACTGCAGCCATGAAATTAGAAGATGATTGCTTCTTGGCAGGAAAGCAATGACAAACCTAGACAGTGTATTAAAAAGCAAAAACATCACTTTGCTGACAAAGGTCCGTATAGTTAAGGCTATAGTCTTTCCAGTAGTCATGTACAGATGTGGGAGTTGGACCATAAAGAAAGCAGAGGGCCAGAGAATTGATGCTTTTGAACTCTGGTGCTGGAGAAGACTCTTGAGAGTCCCTTGGAACTGCAAGGAGATCCAACCAGTCAATCCTAAAGGAAATCAACCCTGAGTATTCATTGGAAGGACTGATGCTGAAGCTGAAGCTCCAATACTTTGGCCACCTGATTCGAATAGCCAACTCACTTGAAAAGACCCTGATGCTGGGAAAGATTGAAGGTAGAAGGAGAAGAGGGCAACAGGATGAAATGGTTGGAATGGCATCACCGATTCAATGGACATGAACTTGGGCAAACTCTGGGAGATGGTGAGGTACAGGGAGACCTGGCATGCTGCAGTCCATGGGGTCACAAAGAGTCAGATACAACTTGGCAACTGAACACACACCCAAGTTAGCCAAAGGGAGCTGATTTTACTCAAGAACTTAGGATTATTAAACCACTGACTCTGATCTCACAAATCTGCTGCTGCTAGCTCTAGTCAATTCAACCAGGACAAAAAAGACTGAACAAAATCCTCCTCCCCCTTTTCTTATGTGACCCAAAGCCAGTAAGAGCACTGCCCAGTTAGACAGTGGAATATTGAACAGTAACATTGGGCAGTTTCTGGATGATCCAGGAGGCAAAATTTTTAGAGATTTAATCTTGTAACCCATCACCCTGAGAGCTAATTACATTGAATTTAGACAACTTGAGAATGTTCATTTTCATTTTGCAGAAGGCAACAGTAAAGGTCAATTGCAATTGCTCTATGTCCCCACATTATTGCTCCTAAAAGCTTCTCAGAAGCCCTTTCTGACCCTGAGAGCCCTAACTTGAATCATCCTCCCAGCTTCACTCCCACCTTCCAGTTGTTTGTTGTTGTTAAATTGTGTGACTGTTTTGTGATCCATGAACTAACCTTGCTGTGCCTTTCTCTAATTCTGGAACTAGGAGCAGTGTAACTGTCTTCTGTACTGTCTCTCCAGCACCCTCTACTGACAAAGCTTCAGTGTCAGTGGGTAAAGGGAGAAAAAATGAAGGGCTCAGATCCATTTTTGCAGTCTGTGCTACACAAGGTTCTCCAGAGAACCAGTTGGATATCTGGATAGAAGTATACAGGAGGGGATTTAATATAGGAGGTGGCTCATCTGGTTTCCAGGTGGCGCTAGTGGTAAAGACCCCATCTGCCAATGCAGGAAACATAAGAGACACAGATTTGATCCTTGGGTCAGGAAGATTCACTGCAGAAGGACATGGCAACCCACTCCAGTGTTCTTGTCTGGAGAATCCTATGGACAGAGGAGTCTGGTGGGATGGAAGCCACTTAGCATGCATGGACCTTCTTTCCGGAGGCTAAGAAGTTCCACAGTCTGTCATCTGCAAGCTAGAGAACCAGGAAAGCTGGTGGCCTAATTCAGTCCAAGTCTGAGGGCCTGAGAACCAGGAGCTCCAATGACCAAGAGTAGGAGAAGGTGGACATCCCAGGTCTATAAAAGAAAACTTGGCCTTCCTTTGATTTTTGTTCTCTTTGGGCCTTTGGAGGAGTGGATGATGACTACTCAGATCTCTCTTATACCCCCACCTGTTGGGCGTCAGAGAAGCAATTGGAGAACCTGAGATAACACATCATGTAGGATGACCATTTTTCAACACATCATTTTTCCATCCCTGAACTTCACCTTCCTCTGGGAGGTGCCTTCACCCTCAAAGGGAAGTAGATGGACTGGGTTTTGAGAACCCTGTGGCAATTACAAAGCCTGAGAAGTCTGGATATAAATGGCTAGATTTACCAGGGTGCAACACCGCAGGGAGGGTGGTGGGTGGGATCCAAGCCTATGTTACCTGGTGAGGGAGCTGGCAAGTTCTGAAGTACCTTTAGAACTGGCTTAAAATAGAGCTGGGCAAGAGGGGGAAATCACTGTTCTTTTAACCATAAAAGGAGCCCACGTATCTGGGGAGGAAGTAGATTGAGAAGCTGCAGCTGACAGTGTACCGTGACGTTTCTGACAGTGACGCTCTTAGTCTCCTGAATCAGATGCTGAATCGCTGCCAGAAACACCCTGCCAGACAGACACGCCAGAAATAATGCTTTACCAGCTCTCTGGGCGTCCCTTAGCACAGTCAAGTTGAAACACAACATTAACCATCACACAATCCAAGCAAAAAGGGTGAATTTAGAACTGGCAGGCAATAACATCATAATTGGCGCAGAAGTCAAGTGAGAGTGGCTGGGTCCCATGAGACCAGCAGTGGAGCAGGAAGCAGGAATAGAGTTAGAAGACAAACTGGAATCTAGTTGGACACAGAGTTGGAAATCCCCGGGAAATCTCCTCTGCAGTGAAAGACCCATGAGTCAGAGGCTCATCTGCCTGCTGTGAAGACCTCAGGGCCTGGAACAGAACCTGGCTCAGATAAGGCACCCCAAAGGCATTATGGAGTGAGCAAACAAGATAAAATTTAATTCCTTTAGCAAGCATGCAAATTCAGAGTGAAGATAATGAACTTGCTTAAAGATATGGAATAAAAAGTTTCGTTAATTAGCTGAATATTAAAAGTCAAATTGACTTTAGCTGATGTGTGTGTGTGGGGGGGTATGAGTATATATGCCTCCACCTGTGAAGAAAGTGAATGAAGTGTGTCTAATTAAAATACGACTCTGCCAGCTTTGGGCTTCCCAGATGGTGCTAGTGGTAAAGAACCTGCCTGTCAATGCAGGAGATGTAAGAGACATGCATTCGATACCTGGGTCAGGAAGATCCTCTGGAGGAAGGCATGGCAACCCACTCCAGTTCTTGCCTGGAGACTCCCCATGGACCAAGGAGCCTGGTGGGCTACAGTCCATAAGGCCACTAAGAGTCAGACACCAGACGCGACTGAAGCAACTTAGGTCACACACACACAGTCTCTAAGTGGTCTATTTTCTGGTGTGTTTTTTCAAGTTTTATCTTTTCCCAAAGCATGTATGTGATTTGGGGGACTTCTCTGGTGGTCCAGTGGTTAAGACTCCACACTTCAACTGCAAGGGACATGGGTTTGATCCCTGGTTAGGGAACTAGTATCCCACAGGCCTCTCTTTTTCTAATAGAAATAAAATCGGGTTTCTTAATACGATACCAGCAATAGATTATGAAGAAATTACACTTTCTAAAAAAAAAAACAAGATAATGCCCATCGAATTAGTAAGAGAAGACATCAGCAAACTAAGTGACAAATGAGCCATAACCAGATGGGATATTGATCCTCAAGTCACCAGCTTTGGCCCTGAAGTGATTTTCACACCTCAGTTACCAAGCTTGGATTAAGCTTGGGATCCCCAAAAACAGGGAAGAGTAAGAAAGATGGAACAAATTGCATCATTGTTTCTTAGGTAATGTTATGTCCCAGAGCTGTTCTAATAGAGAAAAGCATCAGCATTTGGTTTCAGCATCTGATCAGTCTCATAACTTCCCTTCTCTTGGGCCATATTTCACAGTTATGACCCCAGCCAGCCTTCCACGTAAGTGTTCCTGCTAGCTGCTACATGAAGGGAACTTGGGCACTCCAATTTATTTTCCAAGAGAAAGCCCCGATGAGCTTAGATCACCCTCACCAAAATGATAGTTCTTTTCTCTGTAATTTTGTCCAAAATAGTGTCTCACCTCTGACTTATGTTATACTCCAGGGCCAGGCGTGTCATGACAGAGGCCACCAGGGGTGAGAAACAAAGGCAACCTCTGGGAAGAAGGATGCCTCTGTTATCAAATCCAAGTTCATACCGCTCGCCACATGACAGGCCAATAAATCAAGAGATGAGGTGCCAGGGTGAGCAATAGCGACTACTTGGAAAGTCGGTGAACCGAAAAGATAGTGGAATGGTGTCCCAAAGAACCATTCCAGCTTCTTTTGTACTAAAAGGGGAGGTGGTATGGCTGGTTGTTGCAAACTTTTGGGTGCAGGAATCCTTTGTTCTTGCAGCTGTCCACAGTTGGCCTGGTCACCGTGTTCCTATAAACCTCCAACAAGGTAATTTTTATTTTATGTTCTGCAACTTTTTCTCTCTCTATGAATGGAAAAGTGTTATATCTTTAATGATCAGAGCCTAGCAAAGGGGCTGTACTGTTTATTTCAGGCTCTAGGTAAGATTCTTTCACAAAAGATGCAGAGCCCTGACTCATCCAGAAAACAGCACAAGGGTCAGAGCTAAAGGAATAGATCCAACAGTGTCAAGTATGTTCTCTGTGACACCCTCACCCACTGGGCACCAGAGGAGGGACTGGAGAGCCAAGCACAGTGCACCATGTAAAGTGGACACATTTCCACCCCAAAGGGATGATGGACTGGTTTTTGAGAAGCCTGTGACAATGACAAAGCCTGAGAAACTTGGATGTTAAGTGGCTGGATTTACCAGTGTCCGTCACTGCAGGCAGGGTGGCGGGTGGGGTCCAAGCCTATGTCGCCAGATAAGGGAGCTGAAGTACCTACAGAACTGGCTTAAAATAGAGCTGGGCAAGAGGGAGAAATCACTGTTCTTTTAACCCTAAAAGGAGCTTACTTATCTGGGGAAGAAGGAGATCGGGAAACCACACCTGACAGCGTACCATAAGCAGTGTCCTTGATGAGCATAAATATGCAGATAACTATATGTTCTAGATAAATAGATGCTAATAAGCATCCATAGTCCCTGGGCAATAGAAGTCTGCTTCGTTTGTCTGGTTTTCTTTAAGAAGCAAGAGAGCTTATAGCAAAACATGAGTGAGTGCACACACATAATGCACACACTCATGTTCCTGTAACAGGACACTTGATCCCAGGCAAAAAATCTGAAGATTGTCTTCAGCCCAGGGCTGTCTCTGAGTAAGTCGGGTCCTGTCCATCAGTTACCATCATGCATGTCTGCTGCAGAGGTTGGTTCCCTCGGGGCACATATGAGATGTTTGGGGTTTTCCTTGGGAAAGCTGATGGCTGGCACACTGTTCCTACATGCCCGCTGAGTACCAATTGTCGTGTGTTCTCTGCCTTTTTGCGGCCCCTTTTCTCTCCCTGTTGTTCCCTGTCATAGAAGCTGAGCATCCATGCCATTAATCATTTCACTTGAGCTGTCATTTTCTTACAGGAGAGCTAAGAGAAGCATGAAATACTTCATGTGTCAATGTCCCTATCCAAGTGAGAAAATTAAAAAATGGAATCCTCCATGTGTTTCAAGCAAAATGGAAGGGAGCAGATTTTTCTGTGGCAATGACTCGTCCTCTTTCATGTCCCCTAGGTAAATCATGTCTGTGCCACGAGTGTGTATTCTGATCCTCTCACTGACCTTGCAGCCTGGCTTAAGGTTACTTCTGCTTGGGCCCCTGCTATCAGGTGCTCAGAGGAGCTGCTAGAAGGAGGAACAGTCATGTGGGAGATGAAATACTTGTTGATTGAACGATTGATGGAAGGCTTTTGGTGCTGAGTAATAAAGATCCAGACAGGGACATAGACAACTGGGCCGTAAACTGACAGATTCAGAATATTCAGAGATGGGAGGAGACAATCTGAGCTGGAGAGGACAGGGAGTCTGTTGGAAATATGAGACCATCTAGGTTCTGAAGGAAGACCAATGTTAGGAATAACCGATCAGTCTTGTGTAATTCCAATTTCTTTATCAAAATGCATGCCACACTAGGGCTCACCACACCTCACCCCGACAAAGACATATATACATATATATATTTATATTTATAATTTAATGTATCATTATCTTGAAAAAGACCCTGGTGCTGGGCAAGATTGAGAGCAGGAGGAGAAGGGGACGACAGAAGATGAGAAGGTGAGAAGGTTGGATGGCATCATGGACTCAATGGATGGGAGTTTGAGCAAGCTCCAGGAGGTGGTGAAGGATAGGGAAGCCTGGCATGCTGCAGTCCATGGTGTGGCAAAGAATTGGACATGACTGAGTAACTGAACAACAACAAAATATATCATTTAAAGGAAAATTTTATTTAACAGAATATGTACCTTTTTCCAAGAATATATTCTGATTTTTAAAAATTTGATTCTGTGTGTCTGAAAAATGACAGATGAAGTCTCTTAAATTGACGTCAGAGTTCACTAAGAGATGACCCATGATTTAGGTCTAGGAAATGGAATATCCACTGAGTTGATATCTGGAACTGAACATTCTACAATTTAGATACATTATAGTTCTCACCATTTTCTCCTTCCCCCTTTTCTGAATTACTACTGCCCAGAGAGGAGGACCCACAGTGATATCAGATCAGTTCAGTTCAGTCGCTCAGTCGTGTCCGACTCTTTGCGACCCCATGAATCGCAGCATGCCAGGCCTCCCTGTCCATCACCAACCCCTGGAGTTCACTCAGACTCATGTCCATCGAGTCAGTGATGCCATCCAGCCATCTCATCCTCTGTCATCCCCTTCTCCTCCTGCCCCCAATCCCACCCAGCATCGGAGTCTTTTCCAGTGAGTCAACTCTTCCCATGAGGTGGCCAAAGTACTGGAGTTTCAGCTTTAGCATCATTCCTTCCAAAGAAATGCCAGGGCTGATCTCCTTCAGAATGGACTGGTTGGATCTCCTTGCAGTCCAAGGGACTCTCAAGAGTCTTATCCAACACCATAGTTCAAAAGCATCAATTTTTCAGCGTTCAGCTTTCTTCACAGTCCAACTCTCACATCCATACATGACCACTGGAGAAAAACATAGCCCGGACTAGATGGACCTTTGTTGGCAAAAAAACCCCTCAATTTTGAAGGACTCATTTTTTGGTGTCTCTGATTTTTCCAGTCAGTTCATGAAATCTCTCCAAGATGTGGACTTCCCATGGGCAGAAGGCATTGCCTGTCTCAGGTTGTCCAAGGAAGGGCCATTGGTTCTCTGGTTTGGCTGATGCAAGCTGGGAGGAGCTCTTTGCCTTGCCCTCAGGGAGAAATAGCCTCAGGATCTCCTGGATGGGAGGTCCCATTCAAGGTCATTGTAAGGGATGCCTGTTGCCTCAGGCCACTGGGGAAGTGTGTGTGTGTGGCCCCTCAGGTTCCTCTGTCCATGGAATTTTCCAGGCAAGAATACTGCAGTGGGTTGCCATGTTCTACTCCAGGGTATCTTCCCGACCCAGGAATTGAACCCATGCTTCCAGCCCCTAGGCTGGTCTCCAGTCTCAGAGAGCACTCAACCTGAAGCTTTTTCCAGAGAGATTGCACTTCCTCTCTCTTCCAGATTTAATGAGCATCAGTCTGACAGGAACACCTTGGGGACATCACCTCGGACCAGAAAGGGCTGGAGCGAACTGCTTGGTTCCATAATGTGATTGCTCAAGACAGGGCCTTCTAAGTTGTGCCTGGAAAGGAACTGCTAATTCACGAACTGAAACTAAATGGGAAAAATCGATGCTGGAAATGTTGGCCGAATTAATTAAGCCTTCATGGGGAAACAAGGCTGCACATTATCAGTATTTGAACCTTCATTGCCTATTATGTCAGGAACTGGCTTCTGACGCAAATCAGATGAGCCTGAGGCAGGCTAAGCACTATATGGTTGGGTTGTGGCAAATGCCTGGAGAAGGCAATGGCATCCCACTCCAGTACTCTTGCCTGTAAAATCCCATGGATGGGGGAGCCTGGTGGGCTGCAGTCCATGGGGTCGCCAAGAGTCGGACACAACTGAGCGACTTCACTTTCACTTTTCACTTTCATGCATTGGAGAAGGAAATGGCAACCCACTCCAGTGTTCTTGCCTGGAGAATCCCAGGGACGGGGGAGCCTGGTGGGCTGCTGTCTATGGGGTCGCACAGAGTCGGACATGACTGAAGTGACTTAGCAGCAGCATCAGTGGCAAATGCCAAAGTTGCACACTCAGTCACTCAGTCGTGTCCCACTCTTTGTGACCCCATGGACTGTAGGCCGTCAGGCTCCTCTGTCCATTGGATTATCCCAGCAAGAATACTGAAGTGGGTTGCCATTTCCTCCTCCAAGGGATCTTCCCCACCCAGGGATTGAACCCGGGTCACATATATTGGCAGGTGGATTCTTTACCACTGAGCCACTTGGGAAACCAGCAAATGCCAAAGGCAAGTTGAAATTCCCATTCAGTAATGGGCTCCTGTAGGGTCTGCGGGTGTACGGATAGCTTTCCTACCCATGCCTTTCATCCCTTGGCAACTGGTCCCAGAGCAACTGAGACTCTACTGGGTCACATGACCACCTTGAGCCAATCACAGTTGCCAAGTTGATGGACTACACGGATTGACTCTTCCAGGGTTTTATTCCCACCCTGGAGGGCATTTGGAATCGCTGTGTCATGAGAGTGGTCTGGCCCATAGGAAATCAGGGAGCTATTTTGAGAATTAGGGGATTGGAATCCAAGGAAGAAAAAAATAATTCATTTCAGTTACACAGGAGTGACATTACTTGCAAATATTTCTGAATGCTCAGAAACACTTCCCAATCCTTAGAAGTTTCTGGATGTTTTCAATACACACTGGACTACAATATAATAATATTTATCATTGGGTTAAAAATGATTTTTACACATTTATCCTGCACAGTATGACATTTCTTTAGGAAGGAAACCACACTTGCACAAAATGATGATTCACACACAGAGTCAAATAATGGTTTTCTTTCTTTCTCTCTCTCTCTCTCTCTCACACACACACACACACACACAAGCAGCTTGAGAAAGCGTACACTTTGCAAAACCAGACACCCTTTTAAGCTCCGACCCTGGTCTCTTGGGACACACGGCACTCACTAAGTAATGTTAGCTATTAGGCAACACATGACTCGTAACCTTAGCTCTGAAATGCCGAATATGATTAGCAGTTTACAAGAAAAGATTTCTCCTAAGTCCCCTGCACTAATGGACCTTTCAGAATGCTAATCGCTCCATTTTTGACGTGTGTCCTTGAACTGAGTTTATTTTCATTGTTTTAAGCTTGTTGTTTATTGGTAGACAATAATTAGCTCAAAGAGGCAGTCTGCTGACAAGCATCCAGCTCACAACTGAGTCATCCTCTCCATCAACAGCCTGCCCTCCCAGCACCACCATTTTCAGGAAGGCAAATTTCTCTCTTCTTGTTCCAAAATGAACTCATCCCTGGACCACTTTAAAGACCTCTCTCTCTTTCTCCATCTTTCTTTCTCTCCCTCTCACTCAGGAGTTCCTGGATGGAGCTGAGGATCACAGCACGGAGAAAGCCAAACTCTATATTCCCAACTGTGCGACAGCTGGGAATCAGAGCGTCAGGATTGGGTCCTTTCAGGTACTCTAAGTTATGGGCGGGAGTGCTGTTAATACCATCTTAGGAGAGCAGGCCTGCATCAGGACTGCCCAGGGCAAAGTGAAAGTGTTAGTCACTCAGTTGTGTCTGACTCTTTGTGACCCCATGGACTATGGCCCTCCAGTTTCCTCTGTCTATGGAATTCTCCAGGCAAGAATACTGGAGTGGTTGCCATTCCCTTCTCCAAGGGATCTTCCTGACCCAGGGATCAAGCCCACATATCCTGAACTGCAGGCAGATTCTTTACCATCTGAGCTACCAGGGAAACCATCACCCAGGGCAAAACAAGGTGTATAGACATTCTGCTAAGTAGCCTTTCCCAACCCCCCTGCTTTAACTCTTACTGTTCACTGCCCTTGGATGTCCCTCCTCTATGATCCAGCCCAGGCCAAAAGCCCCCTCTTCCGTGAAGACTTCCTGTCCTTGGTTGACTCCAGTCCAGGGATGTCTCAATCTTCAATTTGCCTAACACTTGGCCTCTTGGAATACTGAGGTCCCTTTCATTTTGCTAGAGACAGAAACCCAACTCAAACCAGCTTAATCAAAAAGAAAAGAATAAGGCTATCACCCGAATCATTAACTGGAACATTCTGAGTACTGGTTTAGGTGCTGCTTGATCAAATAAGAATTGGAATCTCTCTTTCTCATGAACTCCTGGCTCTGTTCTCCAAATGTACTGGCTTCAATTTCAGGATCTCTACTTTGGAAAATCAGGGCTGTGCAAGATTGAGACCTCATGCCCACTGAGTAGCAGCTGTGCCCTTTGGGTGGGACACACATTTTCTTTCTCCTTGTGAACAGGACCCTATGGTCCTTCCCCATATGTCTTCTGTAGTGTAAGGGAACATCTTCTGCCTGCCTTTTGTCTGGGGGAAAGCTTTAATCAAAAAATAAGTTTAATCAGAGAAATGAGAACATGCAGAAACGAAAACAGCCAAAAAGGAGACCAAATCATGCTTATGTACTCGGTCAAGGACATTTAGTTCCTCCTCAAGGGCTGTAGATAATATTCTGAACCATCTCCTGTGAGCCGTCTTGTCCATACTGAAACTCCCATCAGGTGGGAGAAGTTAACTACATGATGACCAGACTGTAGCCATGACATAAGCTGCCACTTCTAAGAACTGGCCACAAAGAAATGGAAACAACCCTGAAACTGAAGATTACCAATGAAACCACCAAGACGACCCATCTGAAGATGACAGTCAGAGTTGATTGTGCTGTTTCTTCATGTAGCCCACTCTCTCAGCCGGTAAAATCTCTCAGCTCCTGTTTGTCAGTGGTGGGAGAAACAGACCTTGGACAGACTTCCAGCCCGGCCCCCAGTTACCGGCATCTGAAATAAAGCAAACTTTCCTTTCTGCCAACCTGGTCTGTATATTGGCTTTTGGGCAGCAAGGAGCCAGACTCCACATCTTTCAGTAAGAGTTATAATCCCTGACCCTCCTTTTGGGAAAGCTGGGTGGGAAGGATGTGGCAGAGGAATGGTAAATGGGCCAAGCAGGCATGGAGAACAGATATAAGCCATGCCAACCCACCCTTCTGCTGAAAATACAGCTCATTGGGCTGAAAAGAGTGTTTTGGCAAGATAGCCGGAAACACATGCCTCTGAAGTTCTCTCCATGACTAGTCGTCCTCATTCCTTCTCTGTCCAACCGAGGGAGGTAATTGCCCTTAGACGGCTCCCTTTCTTGACGCCAGCAGAGAGCAGTGGAATCAACTGTTTCATTGACACTAATATTCTTCTCCTGCCCGTGCCCTGGTCATTTTCTTTGCCAGGAAAGAAGGCAGGAGGCACATTCAAATCAAGCTTGCTGTGCTTAATGAGATTTAATCTCACAGAATGATCAGTATTTTTGGCAGAGATGTCCTTCGATCATGATACCCTTTGTTTGTCTTTGAGAAAACAGTGTGATTCCTAAGGCTTCCGGAGCCAGTGCAGCTCTTGTGTGTGTGTGTGTGTGTGTGTGTGCGCGCGCGCGCGTGTGTGCACATAGGCATGTGTGTGGCAGGCAGTGCCTGTTTCTTTTTCCTTTTTTGGAACTTCTTCCTCTTTAACCCCAACTAAGCGCATTTTCCTCGAAAATAGCTGGAAAGATGAAAGGTTGTGTCTGACTTACTTATGAGTCATTAGCAAAATGATCATTTTCTCTCTCGTTGTACATTTTAACTTCCTGAGACCCACTTAGTGGATACGTTCAGGATTAAAAATGTCATGTTCAGGTCGTTCACCCTTGAGCTTCAGCCACGGGACCAGAGAAATAGTGTCTTTCTCTGCTCCTGTTTCACATCCCTTCCATAGAGATAAGCATGAACCTTCTCATTGAACTTTCTAGAGGATACAGTGGTGAATGTTTGTCCACATGGAGCCTGGAGATGACAAGACATAGGGTTCTTCATCCAGCAGCCAAGACTCTGAGGTCAGAGTCTCTTTCCTGTATGGGTTCCACACCCCTGACATTCATGTTATCTCCAGCAAAACCACCCTTACATTCCTTTCCACCAGTGTACTGGGCTCTTTGTCCATATTGTCCTTCCATCTGAAATGACACTTCCATTCTTTTACTAGCAACTTTCTTATCATTCTTTTTGGAGGAGGGTATAGTTGCCTCACAACATTTTATAGCAAAGCGAATCAGCTACATGCACACATATATCCCCTCCCTTTTGAACTTCCCTCCCTCCCCACCTTACCTGCCGAGGTCATCACAGAGCAACGAGCTGAGCTTCCCATGCTGTGTAGCAGGTTCTCACTAGCTATCTGTTTTACACATGGCAGTGTATACATGTCAGTCCTAGTCTCCCAATTCATCCCACTCTCCCCATCACCCCCACCCAGGCCCATGTGTCGACTCCCTACATCTGCATCTCTATTCCTGCCCTGCAAAGTTTAGTTTAGGTATAGGTTTAGGTACACCTGCAACAGATATAGCTTCACCTGTACCATTTTTCTAGATTCCATATATGTGTTAGTATACAGTATTTGTTTCTTTCTTTCTGACTTACTTCACTCCGTATGACAAACTCTAGGTCCATCCATATCTCTACAGATGATCCAACTTCATTCCTTTTTATGGCTGAGTAATATTCCATTGTATATATATATACACCACATTTTCCTTATCCATTCATCTGTCAATGGCCATTTAGGTTGCTTCCATACCCTGGCTATTGTAAACAGTGTATTCTTAAGGCACAGTTTAAGTAACCCCTTCCAGGAAATTGTATGTAATAGTCCAGCCTCTTTGGTTGCAAGTGTCAGAAACCCAATAGAAAAGTCTCAGACCAAGGAGGGAGTTTATAGGTTCATGATACCATATGTCAGAAGGGGACTGGGTGGAGCTGAGACTGGGGGATGTATGAAGCAAGGACTGGGGATGTGCCCCAACTGTTCATTGGCCTTTCCAAGAAACCTCTCTGTTCCACATCCTTACTCCACACATCGTTCTACCAGGGTCTATAAACATGGCCGCTAACACTCCAAATCCCACCTTCCGCCCTCGCTGTACGAAATGGGGCAATGAACAAACAGTCTCCCTTATCCCCCTTCTCTGACTAGCACCCAAGGGGTCAGGGACTTCTTAAGGTCATTTCTGATTCAGTTTGGTACCTTTGTGTCAAGCAGAGAAACCAGCAGTTGTAATAATAGAAAACCTGCTGATTACGTGAATGAATCCTGTCAAAATCATGGTGTGATTGGATAAAATTAGTCAAATGAGAAAAAATAAAGCTAACTAAAATGTGCTTTTTGTTTCTTGTGGACTGAGACATTGAGTTAATTCATCTGTCATGTTCTCAGTGTCTTATTTTTTTAAAACATTTATTTATTTATTTGCGTGTGCCAGGTCTTAGTTGCAGTATGTGGGATCTAGTTGCCTGACCACGGGTCAAACTCAGCCCCCGGGAGCATGGAGTCTTAGTCTCTGGACCACCAGAGAAGTCCCCACACTGGTTTATTATTATCAATCATAAACCCTCCCTTGTGCATAGTTGTCTGGAGAGCTGCCACAAAATCCCATCCAGTTCACACACTTCCCTCCAAGAAGGTGGGTCATCCCTGTTTTTCTGGACTTGGCGGCACAGACTCAGAGATGCTGGAGTCGGCCAGACCTGAGTGTGACTCCTGATCAGAAATTCTTTCTCCTCGAGCATCCCTCACCTAGTGAATTACCACACCCAGAAATGTGAAACCATCCTTTCTTCTCTACCATGTGCTGGGGTGTAGAGTGGTGTCACCAGATCCCCAGATCTCAGTGGTGGCCTCCGACTTGTCCACCTGCTTCCAGTCCACCTTCCCTCCCGTCTGTCCTCCAGGTGAGGGTTGACACCTGAATGAGAGCTTGCCATGCCTCCCATCTCTGCCCTCTACTCAGCGTCCTCTTACTACAACATGAAAGGTTTTCCTAACTATCCCTTGGCCCTGCCTGCTCTCACTGACCCCAGGGTGTCCCTTCTTTCCTGTATTTTTTCCTTCCCATCTGTCCTGTTGAGGCTTCATTTCAGTGCATGGTTCACTGATGCCTGTTCATCTTGAAAAGGTGGGGAATGGAATAGCCGCCCAGAAGCTCTGGGTCTGTGGTCAGAACTTGCCAACTGGGTGGCTTTCCAGGCTGGGCTGGCTCATTTCAGGATCAAGGTCAGTATTTGTAATTTTCAGTTTGTTGGTTAAGGCTTGTCAGTCTCCCTGGAGACACACCCAGCCTTGAGGCACAGAGGGAGGCGGGGAGCCTGACTGCCTGCTTTCTGGATCTGAGCTCCAGGAAGGCACTGGGGTGTCCTCACTGGAGGGGAAGTTGACTTTTCTCTACTTCCTATTTTGAATCCGAGGTTCCTTGCATAAGATGGCCTGCGGTTTAAATTTACCATTAGTTTCCTCTTTCCATAAAGTGATTCCAAGCCTCTTTCTCATGGGTGGGAGAGGCAGCTTCCTAGTTGCTGGGGAGGGGAGGGAATATTATCTTAAGATTCTAGAGACTGTAATGGAATTCTCCTGTTTTCAGATGCACACATGTCTCCATTTTTAATTGCCTGAAAACCTGAGACTTTGGGGGCCTCTGCTGGATAAACTTCATTTCTTCTGGGTTGCCCCACTGTTGAGTTCAGTTTCAGCTGCCTTTGGCTGGGACCTGAAACCCTGAACGAATGTTATCTTAGAGCGACAGATACAAAGTATGTGTGCTCAGTCATTAAGTGGTGTCCGACTCTTTGTGACCCCATGGAATGTCGCCCACCAGGTTCCCCTGTCCTAACTATAAGAGACTAAAACTCACTGCATTGCACGCACATTTGGGGCAAATTAACAACAAGATACAAAAAGGTCAAAACCCAGCTTCCACTTCTGAGGCTCCAGGAGCAAAAGCATTTCCCTGGGCATGCCCCCTGCACACAGCATCACCAAAGGAGTGGGCAGACCACCTAAGCCACTCCTCTGCCCAACTCACCATGATGTCACCACCCTTAAACCATTTAAGAAACTATTCCCCGCCACACGCTTCCCTGCTTCTGGGAGCAAGCAAGAGAACCTGTTACTTGTTCTCACTCTCTTGATCTGCAGCCCGAGTCCCAGTAAAGCCTTGCCCGAATTTCTCGTCTGACACTTCATCAATTTCTATTGAGTCCAAGAACCCTGGTGGGTAATACCTCTTGCCTATCAGTTTTTCAGCTTTCAAATTTTGCTTTTGTCACACTTTTACTTTGCTTTTTCCTCTTGGGCTTATGTCACCTCCTACTATCTTTTCAAAATGACTACAATGTTAATGATATTTCCAAAGAAAATGAAGTGAAGCAATACAAATAGTTGAGTATGTTTAATAGGAACCTGTGCATGCCAAGTCGTTTCAGTCATGTCCAACTCTTTGCTACCCTATGGACTGTAGCCCACCAGGCTCCTCTGTGCATGGGATTCTCCAGGCAAGAATACTGGAGTGGGTTGCAATGCCCTCCTCCAGGGGATCAAACCAACGTCTCATACATCTCCTGCATTGGCAGGCAGGTTCTTTACTACTAGCATCACCTAGGAAGGCTGACAGGAACCTATATCACCTTTTCATTTGGACACATGGATTAGACAGAGAGGACAATCATGTTGGCAGTTAGATGTTGCCCTGTAGACAGAGGTCTGCTTCTCTGGCACTAAGGCAAGAGCTGCCTCAGCAGGTAATCTAGGGAGGTGATTCTGAGAGCCTATTAGCCAGGCCACCTTGGGCAGGTTGCTTAGCCTACTGGGATTTGAGTTTCTCCATCTGTAAAATGAGGACAATCACAATATTTTCTACCAAGTTGAGCCATTGTGAGGATCACATAATTAGCAAATGGGAATCAACCTCTGTGACAAAATTAGGCATCTAGAAAATGCCAATTTTGTGTCTATTATCATTATTATTATTACCACTATTATTATTCATGCACATACCTAGTTTGTTGCCCACAATCTCATCAAGAGGGGCAACACTGCATTAAAAAGAATAAAATAATGCCATTTACAGCATCATGGATGGACCTTGAGACTGGCATACTGGGTGAAGTAAGTCAGACAGAGAAGGAGAAATATTGTATGACATCCCTTAGATGTGGAATCTAAAAAGAAATGATACAAATAAACTTAGAAAACAGAAATAGACTCACAGACATAGAGCATGAACTTCTGGTTGGGAAGGAGTGGGGAAGGGATAGCTAGGGAGTTTGGGATGGACATGTATACAATGCTCTATTTAAAATGGATAACCAACAAGAAACTCCTGTATGGCACGCGGGACTCCACTCAGTGTTACGTGGTAGTGTCAAAGGGAGGGGAGTTGGGGAAGAATGGATGCGTGTATACATATGGCTGAGTCCCTTTGCTGTCCACCTGAAACAACACAGCATTGTTTGTTAATCAGCTATACCCCAATATAAAATAAAAAGTTTTTTTAAAAAAAAAGATGAGAAAGACTGAGGTGGGGGTGTCCATATAATCCTAGTTGGTCTCTCCTCTTTTCCAGCCCATTTCTTCCTTCCTGCCGTTGCAGACATGAGTTAGGAGAGCAATGTCTGTTTTTATGGTCTTGTTTCTCCTGGTTGGTGTCACACCATTAAGTCAAACGTACATCCTGGCCTTTAGAAATTCAGCATGGCCAGAGCTTTAATACCTGTCCAGGTGGATAAGGGCAGGAGCAGTCAAGAAGATGGTATAAAGTTAGATCCCCTTCCCATTAGCTCAGGAAGAAAAATGACAGGAGCCAATTTCTGCCAGTCAAAAGGGCTGTTAGCATTTCCTTTATTTTATTTTAGAAGTATTTTGCTCCTTTCTTAACTGCTATTCAGTCAGGTAGCTGGATGTTTTGTAGGTAACAATCTTTCAAGTCTTCCTCAGTTGTCTGGAACCAGACAAGGGAGTGACCACCAACCACCATTGGATTGAAAGGGTCCAGTGGCTGGATTGCATTAAATGATCCATTTGACATTTAAGAGTACCACTGATATTACTCATCAGTTTGTGCTCATGCTAAAACTTTGTCACTTAAACATTATCAGGTCCCTTGTCTTTTGCTAAATGTCAACCTACTTAGGACTGAAATTTAAATTGGAAATTTCTTTGTAGCATGTACCATGAGTTTTTGTTTTTCATTCCTTCTCTCATCTGAATATTTATCCATCCATGCATCCAGTTATCCATCCTTCCATCCATCCATCCATCATTTCAACAGTCTGCACTCCTGTGCCCTTAGTTTTATCACTTTCTCCTTTCTGGGAAATACTTGGATAAAACTGGCCTCAAGGGGCAACTTAGTCAAGCAGTCACATGCACAGTTCCAACACTTCTGTGTGAGCAGTGTAGTGTTACAGAGGATTAACAGCACAAAATAGCCATAGACCATCCATAAATGATGGAGCCTGGCTGTGTCTCAAGAAAACTTTATTTATAAACACTGAAATGTCAATGTCATATTACTTTCAAACATCATAAAATACTATCTTCTTTTGATTTAAATTCACAATGTAAAGAAAAATTCACTCTTAGGTCCTGGGTCATACAGATATAGGTGGAAGATTGGATTGGGCCTTCAGACTACAGTTTACTGATCAGTGGCCGAATCCATACAAGCATATTCTGAGTTCCTGCAACTGAGCTGTGGACCAGCCATCACCTGTTGAGGGTAGGCATTCTGTCTTTCATTAACAAAAGCTAATATATATGGAGAAATCAATCTGTTTTAACTTAAACTAATGCGTTCATCAAATGCTCCTCTCTCTTTATTATCTAATACAGAAGTGCAGGCAATAAAATTCTATACTGGCTCCATTAGGAAACCAAAGAATTAGGCAATCAGTGAGATAATGAAAACCTTTTCCATTAGGTTTTTGCCCACCAAGAGAGGGTTGGGCTTTCATAATTCAAATGCCCTCTGCAAATGTCATTGCTTGGAGCTAAAAGCATCTACCCATATGAATGCAGGCAGGATGTGGGGAACAGTGTGGGGTCACCCTCAGTGTTCTAGAAAATTGATGAGCGTGTGGCAGCCCAGGGATGCCATCAAGCAATTTCATTGTTCATCAGACCCTGTCATTTTCATCATCTCTGAAAACTTCTCTGAAATTCCCTCTCAAACAGTCCCTAAAGAGGAGCTGACAGACCACGTGTTGCTCTGGCTCCCCATTTGCTGTCACTTCTTCTGAAAATATTTTTTTCTCATTATAGTACCCTTACTGTGAGAACAGGAGATGCCTGTTGCTGGGGCAACCCTTTGTGACGCTTCAGCATGTGTCTCAGTGCAGACTCTCTGCTCTGTGGTTAAGATAACATACAAATCTTAGCCCCCCTGCTTTCTGCCACAGATTCTCCCAATATTTTCCTGAATGATACATAGTTTCCCGCCCCCAGCCCCGCATTCCCTGATGCAACACTTCTTAGTTTAAAAGAAAACTCAAAATATCTTCTATAGAGCTATACTTCTACAAAAATAACCACCAAACCCCCTTTATAGGCTCATTCTACACAACAATACACTTCCTCAGCTTCAGTCTGATTAGATTGACCTTCTGGTCAATACTCCCCATTATATCAAGGGAGGAAATGATCCCACATCTGAGGCTGCCAGCTTTATGAGGAAGTTGACATTAGAGATAAATCACAGAAAATGTAGTAATAATAAAAATAGCAGCAAGCATTTATACCACATTTACTGCAGGCCAGGCATCTAAATACTTTATTCACCAACTTTATTTTTATCTCCATTTTACAGATGAGCGAATTGAGGGATAAGGAAGGATGTTCAAGATATGAGGAAGAGTTGGAACAAAACAAGATGCAAAAGTCAGAATATTTTGATGAACAATTATTTTTAATCCAGGTAAGTTGGAAGTATGTAGTGATGAGAAGAATATTGAAGGTCATGCGTTGGGGGCCTTGAATAATGAATGAGGTGGTGATTTATTTTTCCAGTCAGTTCAGTTCAGTCGCTCAGTCATGTCTGACTCTTTGCAGCCCCATGGACTGCAGCACACCAGGCTTCCCTGACCTTCACCAGCTCCCAGAGCTTGCTCAAACTCATGTCCATCAAGTCCGTGATGCATCCGACCATCTCATCCTCTGTCCTCCCCTTTTCCTCCTGCCTTCAATCTTTCCCAGCAACAGGGTCTTTTACAAAGAGTCAGTTCTTCGCATCAGGTGGCCAAAGTATTGAAGCTTCAGCTTCAGCATCAGTCCTTCCAATGAATATTCAGGACTGATTTCCTTTAGAATGGACTGGTTGGATCTCCTTGCAGTCCAAGGGACTCTCAAGAGTTTTCTCCAGCACCACAGTTCAAAAGCATCAATTCTTTGGCGCTCAGCTTTCTTTATAATCCAACTCTCACATCCATACATGACTATTGGAAAAACCATAGATTTAACTGGATGGACCTTTGTCAGCAAAGTGATGTCTTTGCTTTTTAATATGCTGTTTAGGTTAGTCATAGATTTATTTTTTACTCTTCTGATTTTTCTCTCCTGGATTTCATAACCTAATTTTCAGGTCATAAAATATCTGTCTCACTTGTAGGTTTACCGTCCTGTACTTTCCCATCAAATGTTGAGACTTCTCTTCAATGCCATACCTAAAATCCCATCTCCTGTGTACTTTATCTCTAGAAAATCCAACCCTCTGTGTGCGCCAATTTCCCCAAGTTTTATCTGCTCAAACAACCTCATTTCTTTTTTTTCCAGGAAACACATCTCTTTTGATACATATTGGCTGATTAGCATGATGTTGGATTAATAAAGAATTGTTAAATAAGTAAATAAATAGCTTATTGCTCAACTAAGTAAAATCTTATTTTAAAAATAACTTTCTTTCCACCATAGAATAGACTTCTGCTTCTTAATAGCAATGTTCTCCCTCACTTCCTAACTCACAAGCTTATACCTAAATTCACCTATGAAAGTGAAAGTGTTAGTCTTTCTGTTATGTCCAACTCTTTGGGATCCCATGGACTGTAGCCTGCCAGGCTCCTCTGTCAATGGGAATTCTCCAGGCAAAAATATTGGAGTGGGTAGTCTTTCCCTTCTCCAGGGGATCTTCCTAACCCAGGGATCGAACCCAGGTCTCCTGCATTGCAGGCAGATTCTTTACCATCTGAGCCACCAGGGAAGCCCCTATATTTCCTCCTAGTAGTTTGAAGATGATGATGATGAAGATGATTATTTATTGAGCTCTAATATTTATTGAGCTCTTACTATAAGCTAAGCCACATGGTCCATTCAATTTCTATAATACCTCTGCAATACAGGTAGTATTATATCCATTTTATAGAGCATGAACTAAGGTTTACAGTTTTTGAGAGTATAATTGCTTTACAATGCTGTGTTAGTTTCTTCTGTACAATGAAATAAATCAGCCATATGCATACATATATCCCCTCTCTCTGGAACCTCCCTGCCACCCACCCCATCCCACCCCTCTATGTCATCAGACAGCACTGAGCTGAGCTCCCTGTGCTATACAGCAGGTTCCCACTAGCTATCTATTTTACACATGGTATATATATCACACGGTGTATATATCAATCCTAATCTCCCAATTCATCCCACCCTCCTTCCCCGTCTGTGTCCACATGTTCATTCTCTACATCTGGGCTCTTCCTGCTGTGCAAATGGGTTCAACTGTACCATGTTTCTAGATTTTACATGTAGGCATTATTATATGATATTTGTCTTCTCTTTCTGACTTACTTCACTCTGTATGACAGGCTCTAGGTCCATCCACATCTTTAGAGATGGCCCAGTTTCATTCCTTTTTATGGCTGAGTAATATTTCCTTGTATATATGTACCACATCTTTATTCATTCATCTGTCAGTGGCCATTTAGGTTGCTTCTATGTCCTGGCTATTGCAAACAGTACTGCAATGAACACTGCTGGCTGATGGGAATGTAAGTTGATACAACCACTATGGAGAACAGTGTGAATATCCTTTCAAAAACTAAAAATAGAACTACCATATTGTTACCGAGTCTAAGCTCACTCAGCTCACCACAGGATAGGCCAATTGAAGAGGGGTGAGGTGTTTTTCTTTGAAAAAATGGCTGACCCAAAAGTTTGCAGGCTGTCTCCAAATCACCATTTTGTCTGGGTTTGGATACCAGGTTCTTTTATAGATAATAGACGGGGGCAGGTAATGAAACAAAGTTAAAAGGCTATTAATTTTCCACATATCTCCTAGAATGGCAAGCCTCAGGCAGCAGGGGTGGTGGTGGTGTGGGTCGTTTCTTCCTTTCGGCAATCTACAGGTGGACACAGTTCTGAACAGAAGCACTTTAGCTTAACAGTCAGGCAAAGCGGCAGCATTCTCTGAGTCAGGCAATTACGCTTGATTATAATAACAAAAGCAGTGGAAAGCAAGTCAAAAAAACACTTCCAACATGGAGTCAGAATTGACTTCTCTCCGTAACTTCTCTCTGTGACCCAGCAATCCCACCCTGGGCATAAACCCTGTGTACCTACATGTGGGTTGAGTCACTTGAATCCTGTCTGACTCTTTGCAACCCTATAGACTGTAGCCCACCAGGCTCCTCTGTCCATGGGATTCTTCAGGCAAGACTGTTGGAGTGGGTTGCCATTCCCTCCTCCAAGGGATTTTCCCGATCCAGGGATCAAATCCCTGTCTCCTGTGGCTCCTGCATTGCTGGTGGATTCTTTACCACTGAGCTGCCACCAGTGAAGCCCATAAACCCTGAGGAAACCATAATTCAAAAAGCCTTACATTTTTTAAGGACCTGAACCAAGTTCACAAACAAGATCAGCCAAGTCATGGAGCCAAGATCCTGAGACAATGTGACCCCAAAGGCTGGGCTGATGTGCTAAACATTCTGCCTATTGATTTTTCCAATCATCTATCAAAGGGGTGAGTGTGATTTCCATAATCAATGCCTCTTAGTCTCTTCCCTTCCGTTGCCTTCAGTACCTTTTCCTCCATTGTCACTGCCATTTCTAAATTTGAGTTCCTATGACAAACAGCAGGTTTGTTGATCCTTCTCTCCCTTTGCTTATATCACATGCAAACAGATATATTCACTGGGTATGCGAAGATCCCTCTTATATCAGGATGGTGATGACAGCAGCAGGGAAAAAAATTTTAACATCAACTTCCCATATCTTCCAATGAAATTATTCCACTTCCAGAAATGCCTTTCATAACATACAGCAATGGTTTTCAGAATGGTCTCTGGACCAGCAGCATCTTGTCTCAAGTACAAATTCTCAGGTCCTAGACCCACCACATCAGAAACTCTGGAATCTTTGCTTTCACAAGACTTCCAGTTGATTCTTTTTTCACTTTTTAAAAAGATTTTTTATGCAGACCATATTTAAAGTCATTATTCAATCTGTTATAATATTGCTTCTGGTTTATGTTTTGGTTTTTTGGCCCTGAGGTATGTAGGATCTTAGCTCCCCAACCAGGGGTCGAACCCATACCCCCTGAGTTGGAAGGTGAAGTCTTAACCACTGGACCATCAGGGAAGTCCCTTCTAGGTGATTCTGATATTGCTAACCATTGACCTGTAGTATCGTCATCAATGAATCATTAAAATAACAGCATAATAGCAAGCATCTTATGGGCTATTCCTCTACAGAAGCATCTATAAACAAGTTCAAAAAAGGCAGCAACCTCTGGGGAATCCTGTACCCTGTTGATCTCAGATGTGCTGTTGTTTTCAGCTGGCATCTCCTGCTTGTGTATATAAGGGGTGAACCCTTGCCTTGAGCACACTGAATTAAAATGAGTGCTATAATGAATTCCTCGCACACACAGACATGGCATTTGCAGGCAAGTCACTAACCACACATGTCCTGATCATGTTCATTTATTTCAAATGAATTCTCTTCTCATTTATCATCTGGTAAAAAGGACCCTGGCTAATGAGGGCTGGAACTGGGTGGGAAGGAGAAGACGAAGGAGAACAGAGCAGATGTTTTTGCAGTGTTACTAACAGCCTTGAAAACCAACAGGGTCAAAGATTGCCTTTCAACGTGCTCTTTCTGCCGAGTCTTGAGTTGTGGACAGCATCCTGGGGCATCCACGGAGGCGTTCCTTCCAAAGAATTTCTGGATGCTCTTGACTGGCCGTGTTGAATTTGGGGTGGTCCTAAACAGAAGCCTGGGCTTCCCAGGTGGCACAGTGGTGAAAACTGCACCCGCCAATGCAGGAGATGCAAGAGATGCAAGTTCAGTCCCTGGGTAGGGAAGATTCCCCTGGAGTAGAAAATGGCAACCCGCTTGAGTATTCTTGCCTGGAGAATCCCATGGACAGAGGAGCCTGGTCGGCTGTAGTCCATGGACTTGCAAATTCCAACACAGTGGAGCACATACATACACACACAAACAGAAGTCTCAGACCGCTCTTTGATTTTCCTGGCCTTTCATGAATGTGACTGACTAGAACAACCCACCGCCTTGTTTTCTCTTTTGTTTATACTCTGCCACATTCTAAACAGGCTATAATCTTTGGAGCTCTTGTCTGCAGGAAGAAAGTTAAACAAAAACACACTGTCCCTAAAGAGCAATTGTTCTCTGGTCACTCATCTCCCTGCAGGGACCAAATTGTTTTGTAATTTTTCATTAGGCAGCCACTAATTAGCAACCAGTAATTAGCCATCATTTTCATTATAAGCTGCTCCCCCAGTAAGGACTTAAAATACAGTTAAAATGGAAGCAATCAGACTGGAGGATTACCACGGAAAGACAAAAGAGCTGAGAAAGGACGCTCACCCCAAAGTCACTATTGTATACAGAGAGAAGGTTGCATAATTAAAAGACAAAGTTGGTGTGTCACCTATCAGCTTTGCTACCAAGAGGTGAATGCGTCTTTTTAAAATTCAACTCCGATTTTAAAAATCAATAGGTGGTTATACTCTTGAGAAAAAATAGAATAATTTCTCATATTTGAATACATAAATGAGCAATGTTGGCTTTACATCTGTTTGGAGTCAGGAATGCATTTTCTTAACCTGATATCAGAATGGTTTCACTATCCTATCAGGACTCTGGTCATGTAAATTTTTAGGAAATAAATACTATTTCAACATTTCAAGAAATAGGCTTGGGAATCTGATATTTGCATATAAATAAGTAATAACTCAGATCCCAACTACAAGAAGAAAATGATTTCAACAATTTAATCATTCCTGGTAAATTTGCTATTACAAATGTCCTTGTCGTGTTATTTTTAAATGGAAGTTAATTGCTGAAATTCCTTTTGAAACAAAAGTGAAACAAGGGCTTCCAAGACACATCAATGGCATGATGCAATGAAACCACACAGAATTCTTTTTTTCCCCAAGTTTTAGCCACATGAAAAGAACATGTGTGATGATCATTTCCCATCACTTGGTTTGACTGCTTTCACCTGGAGTCATAGATTTCCATATTCACGGTTTTGGAAATCCAGACAGCACAGCAACCAGTCCACCCAATTTGGCTCCCTCCTTTCGAATAACTTGTGTATGTGTGTGTGCGGTCAATCATGGTCAACTCTTTGCAATCCCATGGACTGTAGCCCTGCCAGGCTTCTCTGTCCCTGAAATTGTCCAGGCAAGAATACTGGAATGGATTGCCATTTCCTACTTCAGGGGATCTTTCCAACTCAGGGACTGAATCTGAGTCTCTTGCATCACTTGCAAGAATGGCAGGCGAATTCCTTACCACTGTGCCACCTGGGATAACTATTAGCTGTGTACTTTCAAAGTGTCTCTGGGCTGGTATCTGTGTCATTTCCAGCATTTAAAGACTTTGAAGCAGAGAAGGACTTCCTTGTTTATCAACGTCAGAAGACCAAACTAGATTCCTGGAGCTTGCTCAATCCAGAATAAAAGGAAATTCTCTGACCCTCAGACCATCATGGCTGCTGTTTCCAGGTGTCCCCGACCTACATCCACTCAGAGGTATCAGCTTCCTCCCTTTATGCCAAGCTGGGGCCAGACATATTGTATCCACCCAGCCTGGTAAGGTCCCCAGTTGCCTCCAGCTTTTCAGGATGATGTCCTTGAGTAACAAGATATACAACCTTAACCAAACATCCTAGTTTGTGAGGGCTCTATTTTAGCACAGAAGGTCTCACTTCCTAGGAACCCCTTAGTCCTGGCTAACCCAGAACAGCTGCTCCCCTAAATCATACCTTTTTATCCTCCTCCAAACTTTTCAGTTGGCTTAGTAACCCTCTAGTTGGGCTACCTGCTCCCCTCCACATCAATGGCACACCTAGAACTACCTCTTTTCAGAAAAATTCAGCTACCTAGCCTTCAGACTTTTGAAATCCAAGCTTTCTCTATCCTCTGACATATGGAAAATGTGTATTTCTAGGAGAGAAATCTACAGTGTGAGCGTTTTCCTTGAAAGGGGAATAAAAAGACATCTTCCATCCTTTGTAAGTGCTTTCAGCCCTGAGTATATGTTAGAATTATCTATGGAACTTGAAGAACTCTCTTATGCCTGGACCCCACTCCTGGTCAATTCAATAAGAATCTATGATGTGTGACCTGGTCATCAATAGGACTAAAATCCATTTGTCAGAAGGCAGTGGAGAAAAGGTTTTGCTTTATTTCAGTTATAAGATGTTCAATAAATTAATACAAGTGGACATCTATGTCTATAAGCTGTGAGCCTTAAAGTCTCAACTACTGACCCATGAAGGTCACAGAAATACAGCTCAAGTAAAACTAAAAGTTTCCTACATGCTGAAATTTGCTGACAGTGAAAATTTCTTGATTCATCTCCCTTTCAGATCAGATCAGATCAGATCAGATCAATCGCTCAGTTGTGTCCGACTCTTTGCGACCCCATGAATTGCAGCACGCCAGGCCTCCCTGTCCATCACCAACTCCCGGAGTTCACTCAGACTCACGTCCATCGAGTCGGTGATGCCATCCAGCCATCTCATCCTCTGTCGTCCCCTTCTCCTCCTGCCCCCAGTCCCTCCCAGCATCAGAGTGTTTTCCAATGAGTCAACTCTTCCCATGAGGTGGCCAAAGTACTGGAATTTCAGCTTTAGCATCATTCCCTCCAAAGAAATCCCAGGGCTGATCTCCTTCAGAATGGATTGGCTGGATCTCCTTGCAGTCCAAGGGACTTTCAAGAGTCTTCTCCAACACCACAGTTCAAAAGCATCAATTCTTCGGTGCTCAGCCTTCTTCACAGTCCAACTCTCACATCCATACATGACCACTGGAAAAACCATAGCCTTGACTAGACGAACCTTTGTTGGCAAAGTAATGTCTCTGCTTTTGAATATGCTATCTGGGTTGGTCATAACTTTCCTTCCAAGGAGTAAGCGTCTTTTAATTTCATGGCTGCAGTCACCATCTGTAGTGATTTTGGAGCCCAGAAAAATAAAGTCTGACACTGTTTCCACTGTTTCCCCATCTATTTCCCATGAAGTGATGGGACCAGATGCCATGATCTTCGTTTTCTGAATATTGAGCTTTAAGCCAACTTTTTCACTCTCCACTTTCACTTTCATCAAGAGGCTTTTGAGTTCCTCTTCACTTTCTGCCATAAGGGTGGTGTCATCTGCATATCTGAGGTTATTGATATTTCTCCTGGCAATCTTGATTCCAGCTTGTGCTTCTTCCAGTCCAGCATTTCTCATGATGTACTCTGCATAGAAGCTAAATAAGCAGGGTGACAATATACAGCCTTGACGTACTCCTTTTCCTATTTGGAAACAGTCTGTTGTTCCATGTCCAGTTCTAACTATCTTCCTTTAGGTACTCCAATTCTCCTTTTTTATATTTTTGATTGAAGTATAACAGTTATCACAGAAGTTTCAGGTGTACAACAGGGTGATTCAAATTTTTTTAAGTTATATTCCATTTATAGTTATTGTAAAATATTGGCTGTATTCCTTGCATTGTATAATATATCCTTGTAGCTTATTTATTTTATACATAGTAGTTCCTCTGACCCCCGTAAATACTAAATATAAAATCCAGTGCTTCACAGACTGGGGCCAACAAACCTACAGTCTCAAGATTTGGGGGCAGAAAGATGCTCATTCTTCCCCATCCTCCTCTACAACCCAATTGAACTCATATTATTAATATTATTATTGTTTTTAATTTCCTGATCACCTTCAGAACCTTGCTTAGCAAACTGTGACTGTCAGCTCTAAAGAGTTTCTCAAAATTGCACTTTGGTCATGCCAGCTCTCAAGAAGACACAGGAGTGTGTATATTTAAACATATGTTTAACTGTAAATGTAATCATTTATAACCACTTTTAAATGCTCACTCTGGACTCAGTCTCAAATGCCATGCTTTTACATTATTTTTGACGTATTTATAATTGCCTGGAAGGGTTTCCCAGACAACTAACACTTTTATTGGGCCAGAAAATCTTGATGTGACCTAAATTTTATATAGGGCTCTTTATTTCTGTTGGTGATGCAAAATATTGGAATAATTTAAGATCCTGCTGTGTAGGAGAATCAGAAGAGGAAAATGGCATGATTAGTGCCTTTTTAAATTCTAACTAAATAATTCAAAGAAGTTTGGATAAAATATATGATACAAAATAAAACTACCTGGGAAATGTTCAAGACCATCTATTATTTAGAACCAAAGTATGTGGGTAAGAATATTAATAAGACTGTGCTGATCTGGGTCTGTTCAAATGTGGCCGCTAATGAGAACAGGCTTCAGAAGTGTTGAGTCTTGAATTAATAAGTCCTCAGCCAGAAACTCCAGACCAGAGCTTCCTCTTCTAGGACAGTGTGGCTGGAGCCTAGAGGATCCTGAGACAAGGGAAGGCAGACTCCAGCTATGAGAGTGAAATTCCTGCTTTAGATGTGTGTGTGTGTGTGTGTGTGTGCTAAGTTGCTACAGTCATGTCTGACTTTGCAATCCCATGGGCTATAGCCAAGCTCCCTTTCTATGGAGATCCTCCAGGCAAGAATACTGGAGTGGGTTGCCATGATCTCCAGGGGATCTTCCCTACCCAGGGATTGAATCCGTGTCTCTTATGTCTCCTGCATTGGCAGGCAGGTTCTTTACTACTAGGGCCACCTGGGAAGCCCTCTTTTAGATGTACATATGCTAAATGAGGGTTTCCCTGGTAGCTCAGCCAGTAAAGAATCCACCTGCAATGCAAGTAGATCCAGGTTCGATCCCTGGGTCAGAAAGATCCCCTGGAGAAGGAAATGGCAACCCACTCCAGTATTTTTGCCTGGAGAACCCCATGTACAGAGGAGCCTGGTGGGGATTTAGTCCATGGGGTTGCAAAGGGTCGAATATAACTTAGGAACTAGACCACCACCACAGTAAATGAAAGCAGTTTTTAAAAAACTAAAAGCAAAATTTTTAAAAATGAGAACATAAATATGAATTTTAACCTTATTTTGTATTTCTTATTTCTTCCAAGTCTATGTGAAGCCTCAAAACTGGAGGGACTTTAATATTGGATGAATGTGTGACACCCTAATATCCCTTCCTGTTCTCAGCCACTGTGTCCAGGGAGGTGGACGCTGGGTGAGACCTCAGGTTTTCTTGATGTGTCACCCAGAGTAAGTTCACAAAAGGGCCCCCACTTCAGTATTCCTCTTTGGCCTTCTGTCTCTGTTCTGGAATTCCTTTTAAACTGCTATTAATATTAAGGAGACGCCCAAAGGAGGGCAGAACACAACTGATTTGCAAGACACCTAACTGCATTAGGGCTCCAACTTCTCTTAGTTTTTCTGGGACTTTCCCTATTTAAACACTGAAAGCCCCTTGTCCTAGGAAAAAAACCCCATCTCAACCACACTACATGGTTGATTCCCCCCAGGTGTAGAATATTTTTGGCTCCACTTTCTCATATTCAGACACAGAGATCATGCTCACAGAATAGAGTTTCTCCATTTGGAGGATGTGCAGACCAAGAGAATTGAACTTGAGATGCTCAGAGGAAGGCAGCCAACCTGGTTTATCTGCAAAGTCATAGTCAGAGGTCAAACCAGAGTGGGGCTTAAAAACATGTGAGTTCACAACAGACGTAGAGAATAGGCTTGTGGTTGCCAAGGTGGGAGCGGGGTTGGGGAACGAAGGATCAGGAGGTTGGGTCAGCAGATACAAATGATTACATATACAATGGATAAACAGCAAAGTCCTACTGTATAGCACCAAGAACTATATTCTCTGTGAAATGTAGAAATATCCTGTGATAAACCATAATGAAAAAGAATGTGGGTATATATATATATGAATATATATGTATTACTAATCACTTTGCAGGCGTCAATACATTGTAAATTAACTATGCTTCAATTTTAAAAAATATATGAATTCACTGTGGTTGGAGACATTGAAGGAGATGAGGGTCCCCAGTCTTCAAATCAAGAGTCATATTGTGGAACTAAAGGTCACAAATCCTTTTGTTGCTTCTCTAACTGAAAATAAAATCCTGTTTGATCTGAGCCACATCACAATGAGATTTCACAAAGGACCTTTAGCAGGAGAGGAAAGAATATACATTCAGTTGTGTTAACTCAGACCGAGTGCATAATTCAAGGTCTACCCCATTGATTTTGGAGGTACTCTTTTATAGCTGTCACAACAGTCAAAAATATTAAAGGGAATCACTAGGAATTATCATTTCCTAGTAATTATGAGAAAAGGTTTGGGGGAAACTTTGTATTTTCTCCTCCCTGTCCTCTGTTTCCAAGCTGCTGGAGAGCAGCAGAGAGCCAGAGGCTTCCTGGATGATGGAAGGGATGCAGTTCACAGCACAAGTGATGCTGAGTTAACTGGCTGGGTGTCTGAGATGGGCTGACAAAATGCAGCATGGAAAATTAGCCTGGTCAAACAGCTACAAAATTTGAGTCACAGCATCATAAAGATGCCAAAAGACCAAGGACAATAAATACTGCAAGCAGCCAAGAACAGGCAGGTTAACACATGCACAAACCTGGAAACACCATTCCCTTTCTTAACTTCCTTGTTGCAGTTTTAATTAAGCCACCTCCAAAATAAAAGTCGATGTACTGAAGAGAATGAATCCTCTATAGACAGTGGGGGCAAATGTTAACCTTAACTGACTTTGTATTTCTTCAAATAAAAAAAGCCTGCAAAGATGGAGAAGCAAGAATAAAGGCCACTGTTCTTCCAAGTAGGAGTCAATTCTTGTCTGTGGTGGTTGTGTTGTATAAAGTCATCGCAAACATTGAATTAGCAAATCCAAAACTAGGGATTCCAGAGGAAATACAGATAGAGACTCCAGGAAGCCTCTTCTCATATTTTCATCAGCTGACCAATACATAACATTTTAGAATCTGTGCTTGTGTTTAAAGGCAACGTATTTAATACACATTGTTAATTCATTAACTTTGAACTCATGGCCAACTTTAAAACTAGGACAAGGACTCATGTTATTTACTGATACTTCTCTGTAAGGCACATGGCAGCACTTCAGCTCCAAGCACTATTTAGGGTCCATTTTAAACAGGAAATCATCAATCAAAAGCGCAAAAGGGCAAAAAAACGTGACACCAAGGTGGTCATGAAAAGGATGCTTGTTTACAATAAGAGAGCTGGAACAGAAGGCCAAGTGTCACCTTATTTGACTTCAACTGCTGCTGCTGCTGCTAAGTCACTTCAGTCGTGTCTAACTCTGTGCAACTCCATAGACAGCAGCCCACCAGGCTCCTCTGTCCTTGGGATTCCCTACACAATGGTGACTCAGATATTCTGCTGCTCTGCATATGCCCTTGAATGACCCTGAGAGTACTGTGAGTATTGATAATAAGTTCCTTGCTGCTAAGTCTGCTAAGTCGCATCAGTCGTGTCTGACTCTGTGCGACCCCATAGACGGCAGCCCACCAGGCTCCCCCGTCCCTGGGATTCTCCAGGCAAGAACACTGGAGTGGGTTGCCATTTCCTTCTCCAATGCATGAAAGTGAAAAGTGAAAAGTGAAAGTGAAGTCGCTCAGTCGTGTCCGACTCTTAGCGACCCCATGGACTGCAGCCCACCAGGCTCCTCCGCCCATGGGATTTTCCAGGCAAGAGTACTGGAGTGGGGTGCCATTGCCTTCTAAACTTCCCAATTGATTTATGTACCTCTTGTGAAAAATACAAGGAGGCCTCAATTACAGACAGTCGGGATGGCCTGTAAAGGGAGCTGTAACACTCTACCTCTCATCATCAATTACCCCAAACAGGAAGACATCAGTTACTGATTCCATCAGGAAAGGACACCAGCACTCCCAAACAGGAAGTCTGACTACTCACTACCCAGCAGGACGAAGGAAAACTTCCTTCTTTCTCAACCAATAGAAAATGCCACAGCTCAGCCAATGCGAAGCTGTCTTCACCTGAACTTCTACTTTCCTCCAATGGGTTGTCATTTTTTTCCTTACTGATGACTTCCCTTTCTTGTCCCACCCTCCTTACTACAAGTTTTCCTGTTGTGTTACCCCACTCACCTGTCTGTTTGCCAGATGAGATGTTGCCTAGTTCATGAATCATTTAAGAAAGCCAATTAGATCTTCAAATTTACTCAGTTTTATTGTTGTTGTTGTTATATCCTGAACAGTCAAACTTGCTATTTTGGGAAGATTGTGCCAAAACTATAAGAAGGCATATATTACAGTCAGAATGCCCTTAGAAGAGAGAGTCCTACACCCCCATCAGTCCTGGAGAGAGCGGACCCTCAACCCCACCTCCAGTTGTGAACCAAGACGACTTCCTCCTCTCCCTGTTCTCCAAATTTGTCCAGAGATGGACTCTCCACAAGCCAGATTCCTTTGCCTGACACTGCTGAAGACGTGCTCCGTCTGTTTCAATTTCTGGTTTGTACTGAAGGGGAAAAAAGTAATCTATTATCTCTTAGAGGAGACAAAGCCATTTGGAGGAAATCTACTTTTCTATGGTCAGAATAGCACCACTGGCTCTGGGTGAATTTCAAACAATAATAGTGAAAGGAAGGAAGAGAACAAATAGAGAAAGAAAAAGAAAGGGAGAAGGAAAGAAAGAAAGAAATAGAGGAGGGAAGGAAGGAGGTAATGTTGTGGTCTGTACACTGGTTGGAAAAGATTTTCCAGACATGAGGCAGAATGAGAGGAGAGGAGAGTTTATTAGAGTGGGAGACGCTCAGCTCAAGGGAGAGCCCTTATGTGAGCTAGTAGCCAATTTGTATAGCCTGAAGACAAAGAAAATTCCTACTGGGAGGTTGGCATTAGGTCATTGGTTAGGATGCTATAGAGTGAGTGATGGGTGGGTATTTCACCTAATATTCCATCAGGGAACTGGCTGGTTTAGATCCAGAGGTTCACGGCAACAGTTGCTACAGTGTTTGGTTATTTCTGGAAATTTTTGTCCTATGACCTTGGTATAAGGCTCCCATGACCTTGGTACATGGCTCTGCAGGAAGGAGGAGGGGGAGAAAAGGAAAGGAAAGAAGAAGAAGAAAGAATCTGGGAGGGAGAGAGGAGTGGAGGAAGAAGAATCCTCAAAGTTGCCCATAACCTCTGGATATTCCAGACAGTGAACACACAAATCTGTTTGCTTCTTTGTATATGAAAAAAACAAGCCATGTAAATAATTTTTCACATAGAATTTATTAAATGGACAGGGACATAAGCACAAAGAATAAAAATTCCCTTGGAATTTTCTCACTTAATTTTGTGGCTAAAATAACATTCTGAGATGTTGATCTCAGAGGCACAGTGAGCAGTGTTTTGAAGCAAGATCTGAGTTTCTCTGCCCAGGAATTGAACCTGGGGAGCCTGGATGAAAACCAGGAATCCCAGCCATTAGTCCACCAGGGGCTAGAGACTAGGAGCAAAGTCACCCTGGCTCTTGACTCTTTTGAAAACAAGAATGTTTCAAGGAGGCAAAACCTGTAAAAACAGGTACAAAGTTTATTATTAGAAGCACACACAACATGTGGGAGAACACACAGAGAAGCAATTTGTTTATTTAGAACAGAAGCAAGGCAGAAATACACACCCGGAGACAAAAGATGTGAACATCTTCCCTAAGGAGGAGGAGTGCAGTAAAGACACAGTTTAAATCACTTATATGGGGTTTCCCTGACAGTCCAGTGGTTAAGACTCCACACTTCTGACACAGGGAGCATAGGTTCAATCCCTAGTAGGGGAAGTAAGATTGCACTCGCTGCATGGCGTAGCCAAAAATAAAAAATCACTTACGTAGGACAGTTCTTTCAGGTCTTTGTTTACCTTTGACCAATTATCTTGCTTCTAATGGTCATCTTGTTTCTTAGTGGTCATCTTATCTGTTTACTCCAGCAGAGTTCCGCTTCGGCCATTAACTTGGCCCTTGAAGAGTCTAGGGAAAACGAAACTCTAGTATATTATTCCTGACAAACACCAGCTTCTCAGCCCATCTATCTCAATGGTACCATTTTGTTAGGATATTCTCCTTGGTGTTTCTCTTTTTTCTCCCCTTTGCTCTTCAGTAGACTCACCTCCTCTATTCATTGTCTCCTGGAAAGTAAGGGGCCAGTGGGCCACTTGATGGCTAGATGGCTGGTCCCTAGGGGATAATGACAGCTCACACATGTGGAGAACAGTGTGCTGGACCCAAGACTAAGCTTTTCACATTCATTAACTTATTATTAACACAGGCAGTAGCTTTGACATCATCCCTGTTACAGAACAGAAATGATGAGTTTATGACATCACCCCAATGTGCACATCTAAGAAGTGGCAGAGCCAGGATTTGAACACAGCCTAGTAAGTCCCTCTGCATCCTGGGTTTCAAAATGCTGTGATGCCTCATGGTGCAAAGCTTAAGTAAACATCATCTACCATGACAGCTACCTAGTCTCCAGCAAATCCTCCAGGATAATATAGAACTATTGTCTCCTATTTGTAAATCAGGATGTGCTGAGTGTGCTCAGTCGCTCCGATCGTGTCCAACTCTGCGATCTCATGGACTGTAGCCCAGCAGGCTCCTCTATCCAAGGGGATTCTCCAGGCAAGAGTACTGGAGTGGGTTGCCATGCCCTCCTCCAGGGGATCTTCCCAACCCGGGGATCGAACCTGTGTCTCTTATGTCTCCTGCATTGGCAGGAGAGTTCTTTATCACTAGTGCCACCTAGGTCGTCTGTAAATCAGGATGGACAGCAGTAAAAGCTGTTGACAAGATCCCTCTTAATAATAATCAGCTAATGGCATATTTTACAAAGATCATTTTTTAATTAATTTTTAGTGGAGTGTAGTTGCTTTAGGATGTTCTGTTAGTTTCTTCTGTAAAGCAAAGTGAATAGGCTATACCTATATGCATATCCCCTCTTCTGGGTATTTCTTTTCCATTTTTAGGTCACAGCAGAGCAGAGTTACCGATGCTATACAGTGAGTTCTCATTAAGTGAAAGTCGCTCAGTCAAGTCTGACTCTTTGCAACCCCGTGGACTATACAGTTCTAACTAAGTTCTCACCAGTTGTCTGTTTTATTGTACACGCTCAGTCACATCTGACTGTAGCTGGCCAGGCTCCTCTGTTCCAGGAATTTTCCAGCAGGAATACTGGAGTGACCTGCCATTTCCTACTCCAGGGGATCTTCCTGACCCAGGGATCCAATGAGGAAGATTCTTTACCACTGAGCCACCTGGGAAACATCTATTTTATACACAGTATCAGCAATGTGAAAGTCACTCAGTCATGTCTGACTCTTTGTGACCCTATGGTCTATATAGTCCATGGAATTCTCCAGGCCAGAATACTGGAACGGGTAGCCTTTCCCTTCTCCCGGGGATTTTCCCAACCCAGAGGTTGAACCCAGGTCTCCCACATTGCAGGCAGATTCTTTACCAGCTGAGCCACAAGGGAAGCCCAAGAATACTGGAGTGGGTAGCTTATCCCTTCTCCAGTGGATCTTCCCAACCTAGGAATCGAACCAGGGTCCCCTGCATTGCAGGCTGATTCTTTACCAACTGAGCTATCAGAGAAGCCCTATATCAACAGTGTATATATGTCAATCCCAATCTCCCAATTCATCTCACCACCCTCCTTTCCCACTTGGCATCCATGTTTGTTCTCCATATCTGTGTCTCTATTTCTGCTTTGTAAATAAAATCATCTATACCAATCTTTTTAGATTCCACATATACGATATTTGTTTTTCTCTTTCCGACTTACTTCACTATGACACTCTCTAGATCCACCCACATCTCTACAAATGACCCAATTTTGTTCCTTTTCATGGCTGAGCAATCTACAGGTTCAATGCAATCCCAATCAAATTACCAATGGCATTTTTCACAGAACCAGAACAAAAGAAGTTTACAATTTGTATGAAAGCACAAAAGACCTAGAAAAGAACCATGTGTTTTGAAGAAGTTGGCACATGTATATCCATCTTCAATATGGCTGCCTAAGCGTATTCCAACAGCAGAGCAATTCCTGCCATCTACCTGGATGGCCTTCCTATTCTAATTGCCTTAACTGTCCCTTGTTACATTTGCTGAAGAAGTAGCCTCAGTCCTTGCCAAACCCAGATTTACATAATAAAAATGCAACAACGCACATATATAAATGTTAAAAAGTGTACAAAAGCACTTTTAAGCTTTTGTCAAGCCCCACATTTTCCTAAAAGAGACTCAGAGTAAAGGATTGGGTGTCTTTTGGTAGCAACATATTTTAAGTTTGATTGACATCCAAAGAGTCAAAGGCAATTCTTTAAAACCCTTTTTCATTCTCCTTTATGTGTTTATGTCTTTTTAAAAATGAAATATTCCCCCAATGCATCTGTGTGTATCTCAACCTTCTGACAAGGCCACTTAATTATCAGGGGCATTGACTGGAAATCTTCCCCTTATCAGCACAGGGGCTGCCTGCTTTGTGTAGCCAGCAAGTGTTTGAACGGCTTTACGGAGCTAAGTCCTAGTGCTAGGAGATTTTCGTCTTTCCAAAAGTCTGCCTGTCATTGTGACTGGATTATCTGGCTATTAAACTGTGGTCTCTTCAGTTTGTCAAGCCTCCAAAGAGACTGTGCTAGAAACTCAAGCGATAAGCAAAGAAGTGACTTTAAGTATAAATAAGCAGACTCCAGCCTTACTTCTGAGAAAGACTGAGATTCCAATGTACCAATTATTTAATCTGCAAGCAGCTACCTAGGTGCCCTCTCCATGCTGAAAACTACTGGATGACATCCTTTATTTTTTTTTTCAAAATGTCAATTTTTATTGGAGTAGAGTCGCTTTACTGATGTTATGTCAGTTTCTTCTCTACCACAAAGCGAATCAGCTTTACATATACATGTATCCCCTCTTCCTGGGATTTCCTTCCCACTTAGCTCATCACAGAGCATTGAGTAGGGTTCCCTGTGCTATACAGTAGGTTCTCATTTTAAAGTAAAAGAGTTAGTAGTTCAGTCATGTCCGACTGACTCTGCAACCCCATGGACTGTATGTAGCCTGCCAGGCTCCTCTGTTCGTGGAATTCTTCAGGCAAGAATATTGGAGTGGGTAGCCATACTCTTCTCCTGGGAGTCTTCCCAACCCAGGGATCGAACCTTGGTCTCCCCCAAGGAAGATTCTTTACCATCGCAGCCACAGGGAAGCCCAGGTTCTCATTAGTTATCTGCTTTATACCTAATATCAATAGTGTATATATGCATCAATCCCAATCTCCCAATTCTTCCCCTCTTCCCCCCTTGGTGTCCATATGTTTGTTTTAGTTTATGTCTCTATTTCTTCTTTGTAAATAAGATTGAGGATGACAGCCTTTGGAAGAGGAATTTAAAAGCTAGGTTAAGTTGAGGTTATCTGAAGCTGTGGAGTCAGAGAAATGAAGAGGTAAGGGGTGAAGCAGACATACCAAAAACTAAATATATTTCACACTTCATCATGTGAGTGGGCAATTGTACAGGTTTGTAAGCAAACAGGATGAAAAGGAAGAAATATTTTTAGCATGATGAGATTACAGTGGATGGGTCCCATTGGCAGGTAAGGTTACTCTAGGACGTTGGAATCTACCCTGCCTGGTGTCTTGCCCAAGGCACAAACTCCACACTCCACTGAGCATTTTCTCTCACTTTCCACCCTGATCGAGGACAGCGCCCCCTGTGGTTGCCTATAGATTTGGGCTGTGGACTTACAAAATTTCTTAAATAAGTCTTTCTGAAATACATTTAAAGTCATTTTCTTGCACACCCTCATTCAGTTAACAAATCCCTCTTTTACCAATTTCAGAGCTTAGTGGCACAAGACTGTAAAGACAGTGAGTTCCTTATACTTACCACCCACTGGAAAAATCACCTCCTTCTGTTATTTATCCTTAAATTATACCTTTTAAATGCTGGAGGGACATTGGAGAAAAGATCAAAGGATCTAATCAAGGGAATGTTCTCATTTCAATCAGCTATTAGTGCCCCAACTGTTAGTTAGGTGGTCATGAAGGAAAGACGGAAATTACTTAATTTTGTGGTTCAATACTGATTTTTAAAAACAATTTAACAATATTTAGACTTGTCAGCACACACAAAAATAATTTTGCACTTGTAATATCTATGGGGATAAGGTACACTCAGGTTAAGTATATTATTTTGGATGAATCACAAACAATATGAACTATCAAAAGTGCAATTCATATTTAATTATACCTCATCATAAATCTTTTTTTTAAATATTTACTTATTTATTTGACTGTGTTAGATCTTAGTTGCAGCATACAGGATCTTTACTTGAAGCATGTGGGATTTTTTTTTTTAGCTGATGCACATGAACTCTTAGTTGCAGCATGTGGGATCTAATTCCCCAACCAGGGATGGAACCCAGGCCCCCTGCATTAGGAGCTTGGACCACCCAGAGAAGTTCCATCCATCTTTCTTCACAGCCTTTGAAGGCATGGAACCAGGCAGAGCAGCCTTCATTTGTAAAATGCATAGTCTAGGACCCCAGCATTCACTTCCCAGGTGTATGTCTCTCATTCTCTGGATATTTTAACAAAGTGGATTTAGGGCTAAGAACCAGGTATTTGGTTATGTGTATTCACATTTCTTTTTTAAGCTTGCGTATGTTTGCATCATCATTTTAGAGAAGATAAAACTAAAAATTACAGAGTTGAAGTAATTTTCCCAAGAAAACTTCCAGTGTAAACCTGAATCTTGACCTGTGGCTTTCTTTGCCACTAACTCCCATGATTGCAGTGTCCACTTTACTCATTGCAAATGACACGAAAATGGAGACTTAGTAGCTCATTTGCTAGGATTTTTCAGTTTTTTCTTCCTTCCCTTCATCTTTTCCTTCCTTCATTGTTTCACTTTTTCTTTATTTCTTCTTCTCTCTATAAGCATCCTTGAAACAAGCAATTCTTCAAAGCCACGCTGAATTTTGATCTTCAGGGGTCTTTCTTGTTGTTCCATTTCTTTTCTAGAAATACTACAATTTGAATTAAAAAGAATTTTTTCAGGTCAATAATTTGCCTATCTGAAGCTAAAAATTTCTACGTGTTGAAGGCCTTATTTTAAAATTCCAGCTACTTCAATAGCTGGTGATGTGTACCTGAATCTCAGAGGAAAAGTTTTGGTCTGGGAGTACCTATTTGGCGATGATCATCATAGAGACAGTTGTTGGAAAAACCATAAGAGTGGGGAAAATACCAAGATACATGCGTTGAGACGACCAGTTGGCCGAGGCAAAAATAATTAACAATTAAACAAAACCTTAGGGAGCAGGGAGTAGCCTCGTACATATGGAAGACAGGAGACAGAGGCAATGGAGCCACAGCTGAGCAAGAAGAGGGGGTGACGTCACAGTCCTCGTGGTTGAGGGAAGCTTGTGAAATAAACAACTGGGTACAAAACCCAGTGAGTTACATTTCAATGTTCATGGTCAACATTTACCCTAAATCACTATCTAAAAGTAGTTCAAGAATAACATCAGCCCACTTGCCAAGCACCAATGCCCACTAGACCCTACATTCTTGTCTCCAACATCAACTCAGCCCAAAGAATCCAGCACTCATTTGAGAGCAACTGATGCTAAACCCTGGGGCAAAAAATGGGGTCAGAAACTTGCTGATGTTGCCAGAAAGCAAGAACATTTTGTTTAAATATGGAAAGGAATTCTAAAGGGGAAGAGCTCTTTAGTTAAAGGCTCTTGCTGGCCCTTTGCAGTTGTGCAAATCTTAAGAGACAAAATACTCATAGCAATAGTTTATGGCTAATTGAAATAAACTGTTTGTGAAAGGTAATGAATTAAATTTATTCAAAGGAAAACCTTGATTCAAAAGGAAAAAATATAATAAGACATCTTACTTATTAAAGAAATTTTTTTTTCTTTCTGTGACTGTGCCATGGCATGCAGGATCTTAGTTCCCCTACCAGGGATCAAACCTGTGCCCCCTGCAATGGAAGCTTTGGAGTCGTAACCACTGGACTGCCAGGGAATTAACTAATAGGACATTTTAATTTAAACAAGTACTCAATATTTGTGTACATACATGTGTGTATATATGAATTTCATTTGTTCTCTTAATCATATGGCTGTATTTGTGAGTAATGAAATTAATTACATCAATTATATGGTGCTTTAGAACATGCTGAAACACAAATACAGTAATAAGTTTTATAGTAATTTTAATTTTTACATGTTCTGTCTCTTATTAGCGTCTATTAAGTAATAAGAAAAAGACAGCATTTAATCTCTCCGGGAAGTTTAATGAATTGGTCCTGCACATTTGAGGGCTTAAAATATTTTTAAGTCATATATGTGTGTATATATATAGATCCTCTGGAGAAGGAATGGCAATCCACTCCAGTATTCTTGCCTGGAAAATTCCATGGAGGGAGGAGCCTGGTGGGCTACAGTCCATGGGGTAGCAAAGAATCGGACACAACTGAGCAACTTCACTTTCTTTCTATATACATATATACATATTTATATATATACACACACACATATATGCACATTTACATTTATATCTATATATAAAGAGTTCAGATCAAAAGAAACCCAATTTCAATCAAGAAATCATCAACAGTGGCCAAATAGGATTGAATGTGCTAATTTGACCAGTAGGTTGGCAATGACAGATGTTAGTTGCTCAGTTGTGTCTTGACTCTTTGCGACCCCATGGTCTGTTCATGGATTTCTCCAGGCAAGAATACTGGAGTGGATTGTCATTCCCTTCTCCAGGGTATCTTCCTGACGCAGGGATTGAACCTGGGCCTCCTGCATCACAGGCATTCTTTACCATCTGAACCAGCAGGGAAGCACCAGAAAGAAGCCCTCAGGTAGATTGTAAATAACATACCACACTACCTCCCCCAAGAACAGGGAGAGGTAACCCTGAGCCAGCCAGGACAATGACAGAGCAGATTTGATTGATTGTGAAGGATGGGAACCCCAAAGGTGAGCGTCATTGAGATGACCTTAGACACTAAGGCTAAAGAGGCAGACAGAAACATTCAAAGGGCACAGAATCCCAGTGTGTGCTCACTGAAATGGCAGGGGCAGCACTGGCACTGCCAGGAAGGAAGGATGGGGAGTCACAGAGACCAAAATCAAGCAGCAGAAGGATTCACCTAGTCAAGGGCTGACGCCCTCTAAGTGGGAGGAGTTTCCGTCATAACTGGCTGCTGTGGGACTTCCTTGGTAGTCCAGTGGTAAAGAATTCACCTTCCAATGCAGGGGACATGAGTTCAGTCCCTGGTTGGGAGCTAAGATTCCACACGCCTCAGGGCAACTAAGCCTGAGCCATGCACACTGCAACAAAGACCCAGTACAGCCCAAAATACAATAATAAAATAGGCACGTTACTTTTTTTTTTTTTTCAAAGACTGGCTACTGTGGGCCTTGTATTGAGGACCTTTGGCTGCTAGATCTCTCGCCTCAGAAGCAGGGACCTTCCTATTAACTGATATAAAGATACTTGAAAAGGCCTAAGAAGGTGGTACAGATGGTGGGAAAATCATCCAGTGAATCCGCCGCTCCAGATTCCCTGTGCTCAGTCGCTCAGTAGTGTCTGGTGTCCGACTCTTGTGCTCAGTCGCTCAGCCGTGTCTGGTGTCCGACTCTTGTGCTCAGTCGCTCAGCCCTGTCTGGTGTCGACTCTTGTGCTCAGTCGCTCAGCCGTGTCTGGTGTCCGACTCTTGTGCTCAGTCGCTCATCCGTGTCTGGTGTCCGACTCTTGTGCTCAGTCGCTCAGCCGTGTCTGGTGTCCGACTCTTGTGCTCAGTGGCTCAGTCGTGTCTGGTGTCTGACTCTTGTGCTCAGTCGCTCAGTCGTGTCTGGTGTCTGACTCTTGTGCTCAGTCGCTCAGTCGTGTCTGGTGTCTGACTCTTGTGCTCAGTCGCTCAGTCGTGTCTGGTGTCTGACTCTTTGCGATCCCATGGACTATAGCCCGTCTGACTCTTTGCGATCCCATGGACTATAGCCCGCCAGTATCCCCTGTCCACCAGGATTGTCCAGGCCAGAATACTGGAGTGGGTTGCCACGCCCTCCTCCAGGGGATTTTCCCAACCCAGGGATCGAACCCAGGTCTCCTGCATTACAGGTGGATTCTTTACCATCTGAGCCACAGGGAAGCCCAGATCCCCTGGCTCAGCTGAAAATATGGCATCTCTAAGTAACTTAAAGTCCACTAAGTAACGTCAATAATTTTCAAAGAAAAAAAAATCCCAATTTGTTTGAGATTATAATCCTCATTTTCTGGAAATGTTAAATTATTTCCTTAGTAGGTCTTTAAACCTAGGAAAGTTTAGAAACAATAGCACAGATGAATTATATGACAAGCCTATTTTATTTTTCTGTTATAGTGAGACATAATTGGGGAATTATTTGTATTTAGAGCATTTATAGTTAAGAGAATTTACCCCATGATAAATTAAATAAATGGGGGTAAATTTAATTTATCATAGGGTTAAATTCTTTGGCCACCTAATGCAAAGAACTGACTCATTTGAAAAGACTCTGATGCTGGGAGAGATTGAAGGTGGGAGGAGAAGGGGACGACAAAGGATGAGATGGTTGGATGGCATCACCAACTCAGTGGACATGAGTTTGAGCAAGTGATGGACAGGGAGGCCTGGTATGCTGCAGTCCATGGGGTCGCAAAGAGTCAGACACGACTGAGGGACTGAACTGAACTGAACCCCTATGACATTATAGATTCACCTCTTTTCTCAGCTAGAAAGCAATTTGAACTCAATTTTTGACTTGTGATTTTAAGTTGAAAAGTATGAGAACTCTATATTAATACTGAAACTATATTGGAGTACTGAAGACAACTTGTTTATTTAGTAGATATGTTAGGTCTGTTTAAATCCATAAGATAGTTTTGCTTGATAAATGGCATTTGAGTTGCTTAAAAAGAAAGCAGACTTGGACTTCCTTGGTGGTCCAGTGATTAAGATTTCCCTTCCAATGCAGGGGGTGTGGGTTTGATCCCTAGTCGGTGAGCTAAGATCCCACATCCCTAGAGGCCAGAAACCAAAACATAAAAGAGAAACAACATGGTAACAAATTCAATGAGGACTTCTTTGAAAAATAAAGCAGACTATTACATTTCTACACCAGTTTAAAATAAATTTATTGAATGATGCTATAAAGAGCCTCATTAAAACATACTCATTTTATAAATAGATTATTAGGATTTGTAAGTTGAACTTACAAAGAAAAGTTCTGGAGTTCAGGGATTTTACTTTAGTATTTTGATTTTTAATTTAAAATCAAGTAGCCACAGATGGGGCATCCCTGGTATCTCAGCTAGTAAAAATCTGCCTGCAGTGCAGGAAACCCTGATTTGATTCCTGGGTGGGGCAGTTCCCCTGAAAAAGGGGTAGGCTATTTACTCCAGTATTCTTGGGCTTCCCTAGTGTCTCAGCTGGTAAAGAATCCACCTGCAAAGTGGGAGACCTGGGTTCGATCCCTGGGTTGAGAAGGTCCCCTGGAGGAGGGCATGGCAACCCACTCCAGTATTCTTGCCTGGAGAATCCCCATGGACAGAAGAGCCTGGCGGGCTACAGACCAAAGGGTTGCAAAGATTCAGGCACGACTGAGTGACTAAGCACAGCAACAGCACAGCCACAGATGGTCTTTCTCTGGATGAAAACCACCCTGAAGGCAACAACTCATACTGACATAGCACGGATTGAGGTGTTACTGGAAAACCAAGACATGGATCACTTTGGCATCCTAAATGGGAAGGAACAGAGAGGCAGAAGCCCATTCATTGAAACCAGGATGAGTGCCAGAGACATTCTAGGATTTCTGTCTCCTTGGAGTGAGCACCGCCTGACTAAGCAGGTGGAATCTGATGGAGAGGTGGCCTCTCCTAGGGGCAGTTGGATTCCCTTCACTCAGAACAGCTTTGGGTCTCCCAGAACTCACATGTGTTCTTAGGAGGCCCCCGGATACAGGGTGTCTGGGGGCAAAAACTCAGGTGACCACAACCCCACATACCCACTGCTCTGTCTCAGCAGGGTCTCCTGGAGCCGCCTGGTCAACCCCACAGCCTGGCAGTGAGGAGGAGCACAGGATCTAAGTGGTACACGGGGGCTTCCCTCAGGTTCTGTCCCCACCAACCAGGTGACCTCTGGCAAGGAATTTACTCGCGGTTCCGCATCCGGAAAACGCAGTTAAACAGAGAATTGACCTCGTTAGTTCTGTTGTGAGAATTAAATGGAAAAAATAAATAAATTGCAAAGTGATTATATATTAGTACCTGGCACAAAGTGCACTAAATCTGACATACCTAAAGGCCAGTGGAAAGTGGAGGGGAAAATTCCCAAGAAGAGAGATTGAGGTTCATCCCCGGAGACCTCGGTGACTTCTGCTGAGAAGAATTGACATCCCACCGGCCTGGATCAGAGCCACGAAGACGCAGTGTGGGAGAATGGTCCTCATTTTCCTCTTCTCATCAAGGTCTCCTCACAGATCTGGATCTCAGGATTCCCGCCAAGCTGCTGCTCCCTGGCGGTTACCAAGGAAGGTGAAGAACGCGTTGCTAGGAGACCAGGTGAGAAGGCGCCAATGAGAGGATTTCCGCTTCGCCCACCAACCCAGCAGAGCACAAACGCTCATCCCTGCTGTTTAAAACAGCTGTTTCTAAATCCCTTCCAAAAGTCCCATTTCCAAGAAGTTGACTTGCTCTTATAAACCCAGATAATTTAAGAAATCCATGTCCGTTGTGCTTCAATCTTTGTGTAAAACCCTATTGCTACTTGTGATTGCTTGCTTTCTGCCTGAGGGACATCCTGATGGATTCTTTCAGCTTCTGGTTGTCTGGAAAAAGTCTTTACTTCACCTGTTTTTTTGAAAGACGTTTCTTTCTAGAAGTTAGTATATAATTCTAATTTGACAATCCTTAATTTTAAAGACATTGCTTTGTTGTCTTCTGGCTTGACTCAATTCCCATGAGAAACCTTGCATCATACTTAACTTTCTTCCGGAGAACTTGACGTTTTTACCTAACCAGTCTTTCTAAGGAGACTTTTTCCCTGACTCTTTTAAGATGTTATCACTGGCTTGACCAATTCTATTATGACTATGACGTGCCTTGGCATACTTTTCTTCTTTCCTTCTTTTCCTTCATCCTTCTCTTCCTCCCAACCGCCTCCTTCTCCCATCCCCTTTTTTATTGCCATCAGATCATCGAGTTTTTTAAGATCCCTGGGATTATGGTTATTTTTTTTACTTGAAGTACAGTTGTGTACAATATTATATGTTACAGGTGTACAATGTAGTGATTCACAATTTTTAAAGGTTATACCCCTTTATAGCTATAAATAGAATTGTACAATGTATCCTAAATAAGCTATAAAGCTTATTTTATACTGGCCATTGTTTCTTTGTTTTAGATTTTATTATTTACTTCTTTATTTTTGCCTGCACAAGACATTCATTCCTGCACTTGGGCTTTCTCTAGTTGCTGAGAGCAGGGCTTTACTCTCTGGTTGTGGAGGCTTCTCTTGTTGCAGAGCCCAGGCTCTAGGGCGTCTGGGCTCAGTGGTTGCAGCTCAAGGGCTTAGTTGTCACTTGGCAGGTGGAATCTTCCCAGATGAGAGATCAAACCTGTGTCCCCTGCATAGGCAGGCAATGCTTAACCGCTGGACGACCAGAGAAGTCCTGGCCATTGTTTCTTAAACTATTTTTCTGTCCCCCCTTTCCTTTGGGGATTCTGAATACATGTGTATTAGGCTGCTTAAAGTTGTGGTTACTGGTGGATGAGTGGGGGGCAATATGTGGGTGGGTGAGTGGAAGGTACAAGCTATTGGGTGTAATAAGATTGGCTCAAGGATGTATTGTACAGCATGGAGAATACAGTCAATAATTTTGTAATAACTGTAAATGGAAAGTAACCTTTAAAACTGCCCCAGGGCAGGCTGGCTTTGACCCTCACTCAGAACCCTGATGCTGCACCATCTCACACAGACAAATATGCACACACATGCAGGCACACACATACATAGAAACATGAACATACTTTACACAGAAGCATGTGCACACTCAAATACACACGCACAATGCACTTAATATACACACAGGCTCACATGCACAAACGTGCACAAAAATACCTAAGTTCAACACAACATACACACACCCTCCTACACACATTCAACACACACAGACTTACAGACACATACATACACATGTAATCATACCCCATATCATTTGCAGTTATACTTTTAACCACTAGACAATGATTCTCTGTGCTAAAAGTTAGCACGAACTTGCCCAAACATAGATGTTTAGGATCTGTACTCTTCAATCCACACATGGCAGATTTAAGGGCTTTAAAATGCTTCTGCAGTCACTTTTGATCATCCCTCCCACAAGCAGGACCCTGAGCCAACAAGAGCGAAAGAATTTTGACATTCAGCATCTGTCCAATGTGTATTTGTTCTTCTTCTTCTTTTTTTTTTAATTAAAATGAAGTCCTCTCCTGAATAGACTGAGGCAGTGGGTAATGAGTTTCTGGCATCGAGAAGGTTGTCAGATTTATTCAATAAAATTACAGGACTCTCAGTTTAATTTTTGTTGTTGTTTGGGGTTTTGGGTAGGGTTTTGTTGTTTTAATTTTTACTGCCATATAGATAATTTCAATGTTGTGTTAATTTCAGGTGTACACCAAAGTGAATCTGTTATACAAATATATATATCCACTCTTTTTAAGATTCTTTTCCCAGATAGGTCATTACAGAGTATTAAGTAGAGTTTCCTGTACTATACAGTAGGCCCTTATTAGTTATCTGTTTTATATATAGCAGTGTGTATATGTCAATCCCAATCTCCCAATTTATTCCTCCACTCAGTTCAGTTTGAATTTCAGAAAAACCACAAATAATTTCTAAGCCCAAATGTGTCCCAAACGGCAGACTATCCTGTATCTTATCTGAGGACTCTATTTGTAGTACAAGTATGATCCCAGATTGGGGCTTCCCTGGCACCTCAGTGGTAAAAACAAAACAAAGCAAAAAAACCCCGCTTGCCAATGCAGGAGATGCAGGTTCAATCCCTGGGTCAGCAAGATCCCCTGCAGGAGGAAACACTCTAGTGTTCTGGACAGAGGAACCTGGCAGACTACAGTTCACAGGATTGCAAGAGTCGGACACAACTTAGCTACTAAACAACAACAACCCGAATTGCATTGTATGTTCTATGCTTTATCTGGGAACACTGAACCCAGGGAAAGTAGACTGAAATCTCACACACAGTTGGGTGAGGCTGCCATGTAGTTCTGGAATTCTGTGTCAGAAACAGGTTTAGTAAAGACAAGCGTCCCCTGAGCATATCATTTTGACTTCAGAATCATCCGACTGCCTCTGTTGGTCGCTGCATGCCTCATTTCTGTTCTGCCAATTACAGATAACAAAGTTGTGGTTATCCTGAAAGTGGGTGCCTACAGGAGCAGGGGACAAAGTCTTCTGTCTTCACAGAGGACTTGTGGGTTAGAAATTCACCCCACCTGAGACTCCTCTTTCCTAAGTAACAATATTAATTATAATCATTTAAATACACAAACCTCAACCTACGAAATGAGTTCTTTATGAACAGGGCAACTTGCTCATGAAAGGAACTACCTTTTAGGATGTGAATTTTTCTTGATAAGATACTTAACATGTGTGGCAATAATTATAATTTCCATTACTCTGGCTCCACTTAGTTGTGTGGACAGAGCTATTATATTATGTAAATTGTATAGAGTTGTTTAATAAAGAAGTTTAATCCATCTGTGTGTCAGGGATTAAATGACTCGATCTAAATATTCCTTCTTGACAGAGGAGAATTTTTCTCAGCTCAGAATGAGGAAGAAGTTGCAGGTTGTAAGGGCTGAGTATATATTTAATATCCCCGGGAGCAAACAGAGCAGCCAGTTTTATTCGACTCATTGAACGAAAATGTGATATTAAGCGACCTTCACCAAATTCATCCTGAGATAAAAACAAAGTCTTTCTTTTAGTCCCCTATGATGTAATGAAATTCAGGCACCACTGGTTTGTTATAAATTAGAGATTAGTGTCATTTTCTGGTTCGGTTTCAAATACAGGGTGACAGAGATGAATTAACTTTACAGATGTTCAGAGAAATTGTATTAGGTTCACCCAAGTAGAACAAAAGGGAGGTCGTTATTAAGGAAGGGGATAAAATTTGAGACAGACATTCTCTAAAAGAAGCAATGATCTGCTAGGGTAGAACCTACAAAGAAGCTCCAGGGCCCACTTAGGAATTCATACAATCAAGGGGCGCCCCCGCCCGCCTCTGAGCCTGATGATTCTGAGGGTCATTAGCCAGGGCTGAGCTTCACAAGGGCTTTGATAATCAAAGGATCAAAAGATGAGAACAGGCCATTTCCTATCTTCTCCTTTTCCTGGCTTCTCAAATTCACAGGCATGCAGAGGCCAGCCCAGACACTTAAATAAGGACTTCAGGGTAAAACTGTGGACCTGGGGAGAGTGAAAGAGGAGAGTGAAAAAGTTGGCTTAAAACTCAACATTCAGAAAACTAAGATCATGGCATCTGGTCCCATCACTTCACTGCAAATAGATGGGGAAGCAGTGACAGACTTAATTTTCTTGGACTCCAAAATCACTGCAGATGGTGACTGCAGCCATGAAATTAAAAGATGCTTGCTCTTTGGAAGAAAAGCTATGACCAACCTAGACAGCGTAGTAAAAAGCAGAGACATTACTTTGCCAACAAAGGTCTGTCTAGTCAGAGCTATGGTTTTTCAAATAGTCGTGTATGGATGTGAAAGTTGGACTATAAAGAAAGCTGAGCACCGAGGAATTGATGCTTTTGAACTGTGGTGTTGGAGAAGACTCTTGAGAGTCCCTTGGACTGCAAGGAGATCAAACCAGTGCCTCATAAAGGAAATCAGTCCTGAATATTCATTGAAAGGACTGATGCTGAAGCTGAAACTCCAATACTTTGGCCATCTGATGTGAAGAACTGACTCACTGGAAAAGACCCTAGTGCTGGGAAAGATTGAAGGCAGGAGGAGAAGGGGATGACAGAGGATGAGATGGTTGGATGGCATCACCAACTAAACGGACATGAGTTTGAGTAAACTCCGGGAGTTGGCGATGGACAGGGAGGCCTGGCGTGCTGCAGTCCATGGGGTCACAAAGAGTCGGACATGGCTGAGCGAGTGAACTGAACTGAACTGGGGAGAGTAGGCAATGTTGAAAGTCTTATATCCCACCTGGTCCGAGCCCAGTACTCCCACGTAGGACTAGCTCTTCCAATTTCAGGAGACTCCCAAATCTAAATTTTTATGTGAAAATTTGCAAGTATTTAGTCTTAAATACTAATCAAGTAATGCTAAAAAATCAGAGTGCCTGGGTGGACCTAGAGATTATCATACTAAGTAAGTAAGCCAGAAAAAGAAAGGCCAGTACCATATGATATCATTTATATGTGTACTCTAAAATAAGACACAGACTCATGGACATAGACCACAAACTTATGGTTATCAAAGGGGAGAAGGGGTCAGGAGGGATGGAGTGGGAGGTTGGGGTTAGCAGATGTAAGCTTTTATATGTGGAATGGATAAAGAACAAGGTATGGCTTCCCTGGTGGCTCAGTAGTAAAGAATCTACCTGCCAATGCAGGAGACATGGGTTCCATCCCTGGTCCAGGAAGATCCCACATGCCACAGAGCAACTAAGCCTTTATGCCAAAACTATTGAGCCTGTGCTCTAGAGCCCAGGAGTGACAACTACTGAAGCCTGAAGGCCCTGGAGCCCATGTTCAGCAACAAGAGAAGCCACCGCAACTAGAGAGTAGCTCCTGCTAGAGAAAGCCCGCGCTCGGCAGTGAAGACCCAGCACAAAGAAAGAAAGAAAGTTATAAAACTACTAATAAACAAGGTCCTACCGTGTAGCACAATAGGACTCATTATTGTTCTGTAGCTCCCCTGCCCAGCATGATGCTAAGTGCTTAATCAGTGCTCGTTGCGTGAATGGATGGGTGGGTTACGTCTGTGTCACTCACTAGTGTCGCATCCCCATGAAGCCAGGATCTACCATCCTCATGTGATGTAAATAAACCGGATATTCCCTGTATATTGGCCTCTAGATTGTGTATTTCTTCACTGCAGCCTGGATGAGACCCATTAGCTCAAAAGCCTATTGGCACCGGATTTTTTTTTTTTTTTTTCCTGCTCAATGGATTGTTTTAAGCATAGACGATATAAGCGCCTTTGGAATTTTCTCACCCAGAGATTCCCCCTTCCTCAACACCTAAAGCTCCTAAGAGACCACCGATCACCTGGACACATAAGACTCCCTCTCCACAGAGCTTCCTTGTTGTCCTTCCTTTCTGGGTAGTGGCCCCCACACCACAGCCTCTGGACAATTTCATGAGGTGGGTGACTCCTGCCAGCCAACCTGTCAGTGTTACCCACCTAAGCCTGTTGTCTGCTACTGCCACCTTGTGGTCGAATATTTCCCTTGACTGGCTGCTGCTAAGTCGCTTCAGTCATGTCCGACTCTTGTGCGACCCCATAGACGGCAGCCCACCAGGCTCCACCATCCCTGGGATTCTCCAGGCAAGAACACTGGAGTGGGTTGCCATTTCCTTCTCCAATGCATGAAAGTGAAAAGTGAAAGTGAAGTCGCTCAGTTGTGTCCGACTCTTGGCGACCCCATGGACTGCAGCCCACCAGGCTCCCCCATCCATGGGATTTTACAGGACTAGCCTCCAAATCCCTCACTAGAGTGCTGCCCAATGTAAACCTATGGCCATCACTAGTTGGGAACTGAGTGACATTTTCCCATCATGCCAGTGTACAGAGTGTTTGCTCAGTCAATGCTTGTGAATGAATAAATGGATGGATGGGTGGGTGGGTAGATGGATGGATGGGTGGGTGGGTGGATAGATGGGAGGATGTGTGGGTGGATGAATGGGAGGATGGATCTCACTCTACTACTCTGTGATCTCCATGAAGCCTGTATCTACCATCCTCACTAGGGTGTCCTCCAATGAAATCTTCTGCCATGATCACTCTAGACTCCTGAGCTAAGATCCCATCAGTGATGGTACATAATCAGTTCTTAATGGATGCTGTGAATTGATCAATAAGAAGAGGAAACCACCTGCATCCAAGTGAGCCTTAACTTTTGGTTAAAGAAGAACAGGAATAGAGCTAGATTGCTCTAGCCACAGCATCAGCTCCAAACCCTAAACATAGATACACGGACCCACATGCCTCTCTCTGTCCTGGAGCCTCCTGACAGATACAGGAAGCCAGAGCCTCCCAGACATAGAATTAAGCTGTTTGATTAAAGAGTTTAACTGAAACTCACATGATATTTCTGAGGTCAGGAAGGGTTAGTCAAAGAGTCAGGGCTAGATCCCCCAGATCAAAGGCTCTCCCAAGCTGTTTTCTTTCATGTGCCCCACTTTATCATTTCCTCTGGTTTCTGTATTCATCTTTATGTCTGTGCATCATTTATTCAGTCACCATTGAGGAAGTTCGACATCCGTGTTGTGTTCAAGGGACACCAGGTGAATAAGACATGGTTCCCACTTCAAGTACTAAGCAGTCATTTGAGCATCACTTCAAACAATTATTTACAGCAACTTATTCATTACTTTCAGCCTTCCCAGGTGGCACTAGTGGTAAAGAATCTGCCTAATGCAGAAGACATAAGAGATGTGGGTTCGATCTCTGGGCAGGGAAGATCCCCTGGAGGAGAGCACTGGCAACCCACTCCAGTATTCTTGCCTGGAGAATCTCATGGACAGAGGTGCCTGGTGGGCTATAGTCCATAGGGCTGCAAAGAGACACAACTGAAGTGACTTAGCACACACACGTGCTTTCATTACTTCCAGACTTGATGCACAGAAAATAGAGCACAACAGATGCTATAAGAAAGCTCCCTCAAAAACAACAGGAAGTCTCTTTAGATTTCTTTTTTCTGCTTTCTTCATGAACAAAATGACTGTCAATCATCCCAAAACTTGTTTTATCACAAATCAATGCTTGATTTCTAGTATTTGGAGGAAAATAAAATAATACCCCCTGCTCTATGCTCCTGACTTGAATTGCTCTCTAAATACAGAATGCAGAATTCTTTTTGAGAGTTTGAATGTGTGTAGACAATCCTATGGAGAAGGCAATGGCACCCCACTCCAGTACTCTTGCCTGGAAAATCCCATGGACAGAGGAGCCTGGTAAGGCTGCAGTCCATGGGGTCGCTAAGAGTTGGACACGACTGAGCGACTTCACTTTCACTTGTCACTTTCCTGCATTGGAGAAGGAAATGACAACCCACTCCAGTGTTCTTGCCTGGAGAATCCCAGGGACAGGGGAGCCTGGTGGGCTGCCATCTGTGGGGTCGCACAGAGTCAGACACGATTGAAGTGACTTAGCAGCAGCAATAGCAGACAATCCTATTAAATGATGTAGCCAGTGTGTGTGTGTGTGTGTGTGTGTGTGTGTGGTGTCTGACTCTTTAGTGATTATATGGACTGTAGCCCACCAGGCTCCTTTGTCTATGGGATTTTTCAGGCAAGGATACTGCAGTGAGTTGCCATTTCCTCCTCCAGGGGATCTTCCCACCCCAAGGATTGAACCCAAGTCCCCTGCATCTTCTGCATTACAGGTGAATTCTTTACCGCTGAGTCACTAGGTAGCCAGAGTGATCCATTAATGCTTGTGAGAAAATGTTCCTGGCCAGGGCTCTTTCCAAATGCAGAGGCACTTTTAAACTTTGCATTTGATCAATTAGGTTTTATGTTTTTAAGCAGTTGGCATTATCTATGGCCACAAATGAAAAGAAGGTGTCATTGTCTGAACACACTGGGAAGAGAGTAAAGATGAAGTTGTCCTGTGTTGTAAGAGCTGATGGTATGAATGGTTGCCAAGATCAATACCAGGGGGACCACTGCCAGCCAGAGACATAGTTTTGAATCAATGAGAACTTGGAAAATCATTTCAGATACTCTATCCCTGCTTCACCCAGCTTCCAACTGCGGACCTGCTTATCCTACAATACATGAGAGATTCATTAAAAATAAAAAAGTCCCCATCTGATTCTAGCTAGAGTCACCCACAAAATTTAACACTCTGTTCTCCTGAGGACACGCTTTTGATTTCATGGGGTTATGCCCTTTTTTTGGCTAATGCAGCTTTTGGCCATGACCCATGGAGTTAATGCAGGTGAAGTCCATTTTCCTCCCCATGGACATTTCAACATGATGACCAGAGGAGGTAATTATTTCTCCCTTCAAATTGAATTAACAATTTTAAGAAGATGTCACTTTCATCTTTGCAGGAGGAATATCAACTTCCTCATTATCCTTGAACCCCAGGACCCTTTCCCATGGTGTCTGTGTTGGATTTCTTTATTTAAAACTCCCCTACTGCATTGACACGATGGATCCATCTGGATGGATACATTCTGAGAGGGGCTTTGGCAGGAAACAAGGATTTAAGAGTTCCACCATATAGAGGAACAGGTAACAGAAGTTACATAGTGAATGTAAGCGTCATGCAATAACCGCTTATCTTTTTTAAAGACATTTTCAGAATTCAATTTAATGTGGTTGGTGATTTGGGATACGGAAAGGGAGAATAAGCTTTTGCCTCATTTTACCTAGTAATTTAAGTATAAATCTGACTTTAAAGTGTATCCAAAGGAATTTATTTATATATTTATATATTTGGCTGTTTCAGGTATGATTTGTGGCACGTGGGATCTTTCATTGCGTCCCACGGACTCTCTAGTTGTGGCACTCTGGCTTAGTTGCTCCTTGGCACGTGGGATCCTAGTTCCCTGATCCAGGGATCAAACCCACACCCCTTGCATTGCAAACTGGATTCTTAACCACTGGACCACAAAGGAAGTTCCTATCCTAAGGAATTTTATACCTGCCATTTTATCTTTAGCCACCGAACAGTACTTGCACCAATACCATCCCAGGTACAACAAATTCTCAGTTACTGAAGCTGGGGGTGGGGATGGGGAAAGAAGTTGACAGACAGAATTCACAAGAGACAGTCTTCCCCAGAAAGTTACACAGATGCTTCAAGCTTCCCTGTATTCCAAGGGATAATAGGTAGGCAAGCTTCAGGGGCCCCCAGGACGATCAGATCCCCTCCCCGGAAAACTGTTCTCCAACAGGAGGCACTGATGTGCTTCCTGGCAGCATAGAACCTGTCACAGTAGATCAGGCGTGTGCTGGTGAGCATGTCTTAGTAGCTTCCTTTCTGGGCCATATGGCATCTGCAAGTGGGTGGCCTTTTCCTGACACTGGAAGTGAAATTGCCAACAATCCGGAATTTCCATGCTTTACTTTCTTTCCCTAAGTCCTATTCAAGTGACACCCCAAGATCCAGAAAATCATGGGACTCAGTTTCATCAGGCTGATATCCACAGGAAAAAGGAGAGTTTGCTTAGTTGTTAATAAAATCTATCACTTACCCCGTGTAGACAAGCATGTTGGCACCTGGTGTGAGAGTGTGTGTGTTCCCAAGTCATCATCTCTGAGAAAAGCCCCTGCTACTATGAGGCATTGTCCCAATGATATTATTTTAAACAATGAAGAGAAGAATGAGGAGGGCTTCCCTGGTGGCTTAGCAGTAAAGAATCCGCCTGCAATGCGGGAGATGCAGCAGGAGACGTGGGTTCCATCCACGTCTAGAGTGGGATGGTTAGATCACACGGTAGCTCTATCGTCAGCTTTTAAAAGAACCTCCATATCATTTTCTATAGTGGCTACACCAGTTTACATTCTCACCAACTATATAGGAGGATTCTCTATTCTTCACACCCTGTCCAGCATTTATCTGAAGGATGCTTTTCATTCAAACATCTCCTTAATTCCTGATTTTCAGTACTCAGAACATAGGTCATCTCACCATTGGTTCATTGTGTTGTCTATTACCAGGAATGCTTTTCCTTTCCTCTTGACACAAACATCTTTCAAGACCCAATTCAAAAGTCACCTTCCCCAGATACCCAGATCATCCCCACATCTTGTAGGAAGGCCAAGGCGCTCACCTTAGAGAATCTGTGGCCCCAGACCTGCTCTGGTCCTCCTCGTGACCTGCACCAACCTTGGACAGCAGAGTTTCTATGAGCACTGTGTCCTTCTCCTGCTGCTGCTGCTAAGTCGCTTCAGTCGTGTCCGACTCTGTGCAACCCCATAGACGGCAGCCCACCAGGCTCCCCCATCCCTGGGATTCTCCAGGCAAGAACACTGCAGTGGGTTGCCATTTCCTTCTCCAGTGCATGAAAGTGAAAAGTGAAAGTGAAGTCGCTGAGTCACGTCCGACTCTTAGCGACCCCATGGACTGCGGCCCACCAGGCTCCTCCGTCCATGGGATTTTCCAGGCAAGAGTGCTGGAGTGGAGTGCCATTGCCTTCTCCAGTGTCCTTCTCCTAGAACATAAGAAATTCCAGGACAGGGGCTGGGTCTCAGTTTATCTCTGTTACCCTTTGCCTGTCAAGGGCTTGCTTGAATATACTCAGGGAAATTTTGCTAAAAATCAACATCAAGCCTTTCAGATGAAAACCACAGGGCGATTTGCAGACCTCCCTCCCTCCTTAATGTTTCATTGTGATGACCTCAAAATGCTGATGCTTTTTGCTTAGTATAGACACACACACACAGAAACACATGTATGTGAGCTTTCCTATCTGCCACGTCAGGTGTATGGAGTATGTTTGATCCCTTGAAAAGTGGAAGTTGCAGCTTGGAATTGGGGTTTAAATCAAAGTTGTGATGTTTCTTCTCCCCACAATGGGATTACAAAGGAAGCTAACACGTGAAGGAAACCCTGAGAATAACTACAGGACTGAACCCTGGGTCCTCAAAGCAGTTTGCCTGATAATGAAAGCCATGATTTTATCTGTGGCTAAGAATATAAAAGTAGGACAAGCTATAGGAGATCAATTTTAAATCATCTGAAGCTACAGGAAAGACATTTTTTAAGGTTCTTTTGAACTGGGATAATGTATGTTTCTGCCATGGCCTTTTACCAGAGAGCTGGACACCTGTCTTTTTCATACTCCCGTATTGATATCATGCTTTCCACAAATGTTAATATTTCAGCCGATTGCAAGCCATTGAAATTGTTTTATTTCAGCACATGGATGTGAGCTGTAGTGATTTCTTACATGTGTGTCTTTGCTAAAAATAAAACAATATTTAAATTGTACCATTCATTAAGTGTTTCTCCTTGCTGGAGGAAAACTTGTGTCTTATTTTGGTTTGGGAAGATTGCTTTTTGGAGCTCTCTTTCGGGAAATCTTTATTGGAAATTTTACATGTCAGATAAAACTCTTTCTTGGAGGAAGTGGGGAGGGAGCAAGACCAGCAACTATACGTAAGTGTCTTCATTCCTCTGGCACCCGGGGATGTCATAAGTTAGACCCAGTTTATAGAGCAGGAAACTGACCACAACAGCCTAATCATCATCTTCTGGAAACAGCTTCCAGCACCTGCTGGGCTGTCCCCATCTGGCCCAGGGGCCCTCATGTCTGGGCATAGCTACCTGGGTCTGCCCTCACCATCACCCTGGGGACCCTCAGCACTCTCTCCCATGCTGACACTCCCGTTTTCTGTGTCTTTCTCTGTCTAGCTTTGCTCCCTTTTTTGGGCAGAAATCTCATTCAGTGATCGATCATTTGTGACATTTTTTTTCCCTTCTTTCTTTTTTTAACTTTTGTGGCCACATCACACAGCATGCAGGGTCTTAGTTTCCCCAGCCAGGGATTGAACCCACCTCCCCTGCAGTGGAAACACAAAGTCCTAACCATTGGACTGCTAGGGAAGTCCTATGAGATCATTTTTGAACCACATCTATGTGACTCTTTTTTAAAATTAGAGGACAATTGCTTTACACTGTGTTGGTTTCTGCCATACAACAATGGGGATAAGTCATAGCTATCGATCCCTGAGTCGGGAAAATTCCCTGGAGTAGGAAATGGCAATCCACTCCAGTTTCTAGCCTGGACAATTGCATGGACAGAGGAGCCAGGAAGGCTATAGCCTGTGGGGTTGCAAAGAGTTGGACACGACTTAGCAACTAAACCACCACAATTTTATATATATATATATATATATATATATATATATATATATATCTCCCCTCCTTCTTGAGCCTCGCTCCTACTCTGCCCATCCCACCCCTGTAGGTTGTCTTAGAGCACCAGGCTGGGCCCCTGTGTCATATAACAGCTTCCCATTAGATATCAGTTTTACACATGGCAGGGTATATATGCCAGTGTTACTCTCTTAATTCCTCCCACCCTCTCCTTCCCTACAGTGTTCATTCTCTGTGTCTATGTCTTCATCCCTTCCCTGCAAATAGGTTCATCTGTACCATTTTTAAAACCAAATGACAAGGGACTTCCCTGCTGGTCCAGCGGCTGAGACTCTGCGCTCCCAAAGCAAGGGGCCCAGTTTGATCCTTACTCAGGGAATTAGATCCCACGTGCTGCAACTAAGACCTGGTGCAACCAAATAAATATTAAAAAAGAAAAGGATGAGCCCCACTTCAGTGCCCACATGGATGTTGGCGTTCATGATCGGGTTGGTGGGGTGTAGGTACTCTAGGGGACACGGCACGCGGGTTATACTGCAGCTTTTCTTAAAGGAGGGATCTTGAGTAGGGGAGGCTGCAGTTACAACCACCTGCAGTACTCATTCAACATGAAAGAAGCCCTGGAGTGGCCTGGGGGAGCGAATGTGACAGGGAGTGTCCAAGTGGAGATGGACAGTGCAAGTCACGGGCCACAGATGAGAATGGCAGGATTTTCAGCATGGCACACCGCACGCCTCATCCCTACCAAACACATCTGAGGATGAAAACGAGATGCAGGGTTTTCCCCTGGGCCCAAGGAAGCTGGGTCAGCACAGAGAAAATTGTATGCAATCCGGGGAAATAAATTAGAATATGCAAAGCTGCTAAATACAATACCATCCATATAGACGATAAAAAGGCACATAATTTGATGAAGCCAAACCAATGCCCTCCCTCTTTCCCAATTGCCACCTCTTTCTTCCCACTCCAGTGAATCATTTTTATTGTGATTGCTGTAGTTTATGGAAAGAAAAAAATAATCTTTATTTAGAATGGGAAAATGTTTGCATATAACAAATCTGCTCTTCTCTGCCCTGTTCACCCTTAATAAAAGTTGATTCTAATAACTGTATGTGAGTCTCTTTAAGATAATCTGATATGCATGCACATCTTTCCTAATGGAAAAGTCTCTTCTAAAGAGAAAGCTCAGACTACTAGACAAATATTTTATTCTTATGCTGATCAGTCTTCTATATAAATATCATCTTCTCCCCGACCCCTCCCAATACAGCAAGAGAATGTTTTCCTGCAAAAGAATTGAGAAGGCCTGCCTGTTTTTGCTCCAGGGTAATGGAATATATTTATCGATGCTGAATAAATGACGTGAGTCAGGAGTTCAACTATGGAGGGTCCCGAGGCTCTTACTAATCTTATAAAAATGAAGCATCCTGGGATTCTAAATAAATGAGACACATCTAGTCCTTAAAAGCACATTCAATTCATAATTTTAACCCAGTGTTCCTGCATTTTTCAGGGTCAATAGCAAAATGCAATATCCTCCCATCTATTTGGTTTTTAGTGATCTTATCTTTGGGGATCAGAATCTCATCAGGGAAAATGAACTAAAGGATAAATCAGCATAACTGTAAATAGTCTCTGCTTGCAGCAAAGTATCCAACACAATCCAAATTCTCCCTCATCCATTGTTCTGGGGATCAGGAGAAACACAATGTCAATCCCACGGACAAGCAAATGCCTCCCCACTAGAGCTCCAGAAAGAGTGGCTTATGATATTTGAGATTTGTTTCAAGACTTCTTTCCTCTCCTGCACAGTCTGAGAAAATAATATTCACCGAAATGACATTCCGAGTAATGAATGCAAGTTCATCAGTGTCTATGCAGTAGTCACAAGATACAGAGTATTGAAAAACTTGCACACTCTTGTCTGAGAATTTTCACTTAGAAATACTACAAAGTTGACACCTGTATGCAATTTTTGAAAGTTGTTTCATCAAACTGTAACAGATCCTCAAAGTACACAAATCAGAAGAGTAGAGCTTCTGAGGAGGAAAGGAGGGAATGGGATGAATTGGGAGATTGGGATTGACATATATACATGATGGATACTACATATAAACTAGATGAGTAATGAGAACCTACTGTATAGCACAGGGAACTCAATGCTCTTTGATGACCTGAATGGGAAGGAAATCCAAAAACAAGGGGATACATGTATATGTATAGCTGATGCACTTTGCTGTACAGCGGAAACTAACACACCACTTTAAAGCAACTATATTCCCATAAACTTTTTTTAAAAAAAGATTATACCTTGATAAATTACCACACAGGGAACACGCATGTACAGCTTCCACCTAGGTCAATAAATAAAACATAGGAATGTCCTCAAATTCCCTGTGGTTTGCCTTCCTGGTCACTACACACACTCACTCCCCCAACTCCCATATGTCAACACTCCCGCCAGTTCTACCTGTTTTGAAGTTTACATAGATGGAATTATCATGGTTATATATCCTTTATTGCCTGGTTTATTTCATTCTGAATTTGGTAAGAGCCGTCTACCTTTGATGTATATCCATGATGTGTTCCTTTTCACTTTGTACGCGTGCATGCATGCATGCTAAGTCGCTTCAGTCATGTTCGACTCTTTGCAACCCTATGGACTGCGGCCCACTTGGCTTCTCTGTCCATGGATTCCCCAGGCAAAAATACTGGAGGGGGTTGCCACTTCCTCCTCCAGGGGATCTTCCCAACCAAGGACTCAAACTCCACATCTTTTAACTTTGGTATATTTGAAATATACCAAAGTGTATTTTAACTCATTATACTGAGGATTTAGGTTTGTCTGTTGTGGGGCTATTTTAACCATCCCACTAATACCATTCCTTACACATGCTTTGGTATACCAAGTGAAATTGCTGGATTGGAGTCTATAAACATGTTCCATTTAGGTAATACCAACTGGTTTCCTACAATGGTTGGACTAGTTTTGATTTCCACCTGTAGAATATGACAAAGCCAGTTAATCAAAATCCTCACCAATACTGGGAACTTGTCTGGCTTTCAAAATCTTTAGCTATATAGATAGGTGTATAAGCAATGCTGTTGTGGTTCTAGTTGTCTATGACAAATGAGCTTGAAAACACTTTGATGTATTTATTGATTGTGGAATATCAGCAATCCATTTCCCAATATTTACAAGCACCTTTTCCAGTGGTTAAGACTCTGGTCCCAAAGCAGGAGGCATGGGTTCCATCCCTGGATGGGGAACAAACATCCTGCATGCTTCAAGGCATATCACACGGCAAAAAAATAAAGCCATTATACATATATAAAAAATAAATAAAAGTGCTTTTTCAAATGACAACAAAAAATTAAAAAGAAAAACAAAGCAAAAACAAAATTGACTTTTCAAGAATTCTGCCATTTTTCTAACAGGTTTTAAATGTCTTTTGCTGATTGAGTCATAGAAGTTCTATATGTCTCAGATATGAGCCTTTGGTTGATTTTATATATGCAGATATTTTCTCTCATTCTAGTTTAACTTTCCATGTTCTCTATGTGGTCTTTTAAAAAAACAGAAGTTCCCAGTTTTACTGTAGTCTAATTCATCAAAATCTGTACCCATTGCTTATTATGTCTGGTTTAAGAAATCTTTGCTTATACAAACAGCAGGTTTTCTTATAAAAGTTCTATGTCTTACCTTTTGCCTACAGCTTTAAGAGTCCCATAAATCTGGTTTTTGTATATGTTTTGGGGTAATCATCATAATTTTTTTCTAGATGATATCTGAATAACCCAACACCATTTATTGAAGAGTCCCCTTCCCTACCATGATATAGGGTCACGTTTGCCATCAGTCAAGGGTCCATAGAGGTGCTGATCTCTTTCTGGGAGCTCTATTCTGTTCCACTGGTCTGATTATCTTTCTCTGCACCATTACTGTACTGATGCAATAGCTAAAACATTTTATTATATCTGAGAGAGTCATTTCTCCAAAGTCACCTCTTTTCTTAAACATTTTCTTGGCTATTCCAGGCTCCTTGTATTTTCACATAAATCTTAGAATCAACTGATCATTGAATACCTTCTGGGATTTTCACTGATGTTATATAAAACTGTATTAACATGTTGGCGGTATTAAGAAATCCATGAAACATAGTATATCCCACTGTATATCCATTCTTTAATTGATCTGAATGATGCTTTATAGTTTCCATTGTAGAAGTCTTAAATATTTTTCGTTAGATTTAGTATCCGTTATCTGCTCTGGAAGTTGGTGATAAATAGAGAAGCCTGGCGTGCTGCGATCCATGGGGTCGAAAAGAGTCAGACACAACTGAGCGACTGAACTGAACCGATCTTCTCTATTCTACTTTATATGGAAACATTACTTAACTTCATTTTCTAAGTGTCTGTTACTGTGATACAAAAATATAATTGATTTCTTATATTGATTTGGTGTGCAAGTTATCTGAATACATTTACTTATTGATTTAAAAAGTCTTTATATTCTTTTAGCTATATAATCATGCCATCTACAAACAATGACAGTCTTTATTCAATCCTTAAATATGTATTTTTTTCTTTCTATCGCTCATGAGACTGGCTATGACTTCTGCACAGTGGTTAATACAAGTAGTGATACTAGGTGCCTTTGCTCTCATTTTCAGTTACAGAAAGAGATTTCAATATTTTGCCATTAGGTATGATTTGCTGTAATGGGCTTTCCAGGTGGTTCAGTGGTAAAGAATCCCCCTGTGAATGCAGGAGATGCAGGTTCAATCCCTGGGTTGGAAAGATCCCCTGGAGAAGGAAATGGCAACCCACCCTCGTATTCTGGCCTGGGAAACCCCATGGACAAGAGGAGCCTGACAGGCTACAGTCCATGAGGTCACGAAAGAGATGGACGTGACTTGGCAACGAAACAACAACAAAATGACTTGCTGTAAGTTATATCTTGTGAATATTCTATCGCAGGTCAATATACTCTCCTTCTACTTATGGCTTTACATGTTTCCTGTTTACATCATGGACATGAAGAAATTTTCAGATTTTTTCTCCATCAATTAAGATAATTACTGAATTTTTCTCTTTTATTTGCTAATAATTTTGTGTCCTTTCCCCATTCAATGTTTCAGAAAATATTTTACTAATATTATAAACTAGCCATAAATATTTTATTTTTAAAAATATCTTCACATTGAATTTTTTTTTTCAGTATGAAATCTTCCCATTTTCTCACAATTCCACCCCCAGAGGTTTTCACTCTTAATCTTTTGGTGCAGAATCTTTCCAAATTTTCCTCTATAGGAGTCCAAACTTAAATGAAATTATTAAACATATGATCTACTGTCTTCTTAGCATAGTTCTCCTTGAGGATAAGATATTACTGTAGCTAAATCTATATTTGATCGCCTGATAGAGAAAAATATATTTTTAGTTTGTGATTTTTCCAGATTTAGTAAAGATAGTTATATAAAAAGTTACATAACTGTCTGGCTAAACTCCCAATGAGTTCTTGAACAAGCTCATCAAATCAGTAAAATTAATACCAATCAGCTGAATCTGGTAAACTGGTATTTTTATTACCCAAATTGAAATGCTTTAATACTTTTTTTTTTAAACCCCAGATATCTTTATTGGATCAGCTAGAAATTTAATGCAGCATAGAGGAAATAGCATGGACTCTTGAATCTTCCCTTTATCCATCTTTCCACCTGATTTTGTGGGGCTCCCCAGGTGATGATAGTGGTAAAGAATCTGCCTGTCCATGCAGGAGACAGGAGATACTGCTGTGATCCCTGGGTCAGGAAGATTCCCTGGAGTAGGAAATGGCAAGCTGCTCCAGTATTCTTGCCTGAAAAATTCCATGGGCAAAAATGCCTGATGGGCTACAGTCCATAGGGCCACAAAGAATCAGACACAACTGAGTGGCTGAGCACACAACTGGTGTTGTGGGGCTCCTTAAGACGTACCTGGTTGGGCATCTGGGTTGCTCTGGAGAGAGGGGTGAACAGGACAGCTGTGGCCCCTGCCTCCACAGCGGAGAAGACAGAAATGAGACATCAGCAGTGCCATGTACTGTTACCAATAGAATGACCTGGAAGCACGCAGCACACACATTCAGGAGGGAAAATGACCGTCAACTAATGGAATCTGGAAACAGTGGAGACAGATCGCAGAGATTCCCACGAATGAGTCTGGATTTTATCCTAAGGGCAATAGAAGTCACGCAGCCCATCTCACATAGGGCAGTGTTGTAGTCATGCTGGGTTGCCCAATAAGAAGTCATGGAAAAAGCCCAACAAGCTTTTTGGCCAACCCAATATTTGTGTTTGAAATTCATCGAAAACTCCTTCCTGTTCTCTGGGGCCATTGTAATAGGCCAAATGACAGACAACAGAGCGTAAATTAACACTAGGGCCAGCCAAGATCATGGTTATAAGAGAAACATGGCCAGGAGGTGGAATTCAGTAGACTTTGTGATCAGATAGAGAAGAGAGGAGAGAGAAAAAAAATCAAAGGCAATATTCTCATTGTTCCCATGAATAACTGGGTATGTACCAGAGACCCTGGAGCTGCCTAGGGGGTCAGCAAAGTTGGCTCGGACAGGACCTTCCGTTGCTGGGGAGGCCAGTGAACTGAACAGCGTCTGAGCCCTCCCCACCCCCCAGGACAGTTGTTGTTCATTTGCTAAGTCATATCTAACTCCTTGCAGACCCATTAACTGCAGCATGCCAGGCTCCCCTACCCTTCACTGTCTCCAGGACAGTAATCATAACCATAAATAGTCTCATAAAACATGCACTATCCACTTGTTATTTTCCATTCAATATTTTAGAAAATACTTTATTAATATTATAAACCAGTCATAAATATCTTATTTTGAAATATCTTCACATTGAAATAGCTGTTCACTTTGGTTAAGCTGAAATGCTTAACCAAGGTGAACTCAAATGTGCCCAGCCACGATCCAATAGAATCAGAATCATTTCCTTCCATTTTACAGATGAGATTGCTAAAGCACACAAGGATCGTGAGATGGCCCAAGGATGCTCAGTTCGCCTCCCTGCTAAGCTGAACTGGACACCAGGCTCCTCTGTCCGTGGGATTTTCTAGGCAAGAATACTGGAGTGGGTTGCCATTTTCTTCTCCAGAGAATCTTCCCGACCCAGAGATCAAACCCAGGTCTCCTGCATTGTAGACAGACGCTTTACTGTCTGAGCCACTAGGGAAGTCCAAGAAATCTGACAGCAGGTTATAAATTTTCTGGGCTCCATCCCTTCTGTTGGAAGGGACGATCAGACCTGCCATGGAAGATGTGACAGTAAAGAGAGTCTGATAGTCACACTGGCCTGAGACCACAGCTGCGAGTGTTACATGAGTCCACACCCAGAGCAGGGTGAGAGCCGCAGAAGGAAGCCTCATTAATGCACTTCACCTTGGAGTGACCATACCCAGCACCCACAGAGGATGACAAAGGCTCCTACAAACAGCAGGCTCCCTGGGAACATTGTGAATCTCCCATGCCTGCCAAGGGCCCCCAGGGATGTGCCTGCATTTCTCTGGGCCTCAGCTTTGCCACCTGTAAATTGGATCACAAGCATTCCTCCTGCTCAGGGTTGCTGGGGAGTTTAAGTGGATTTCTGTCCTACCCTTGGAGCCGGGAGTAGGGGCTCAGTGGTGGTCATTCACCACAGACTACCCTGGGGGAGCAGGGACAAGTGAAACACACAGAAATGCAGGACCAGGCCTTGAGGCCACCCCAAGTCATGGGGAAGGGGAGTTAACAGCTGTCCTCGTAGCTCATCTGTAGTTCAAAGAAACACTTGTTATTTCTGCCCTTTGTCAGCCTGAAACCACAGGCAGGTCAGGTGTGGTCAGAGACTTATCCTTAGCTGCCCAGAGGCCATTCAGCTCCAAACTAAGTAAGCTAGAGGAAAGTGAAAGTGAAGTCGCTCCGTCGTGTCCGACTCTTTGCAACCCCGTGGACTGTAGCCTACCAGGCTCCTCCATCCATGGAATTTTCCAGGCAAGAGTACTGGAGTGGACTGCATTTCCTTCTCCAAGGGATCTTCCAGATTGAACCCGGGTCTCCTGCATTGCAGGCAGATGCTTTGCCATCTGAGCCACCAAGGAAGCTAGAGGAGTAAAGGATTAATTCATAGATGATTAACTACAGACAGATTTATTTTAAAAGAAGGGCACAATTTAAGGATGTTTAGTTGAGGAAACATGTGGAATGACATCACACTTAGTTTCTGGACTTTTACATAATATGAACCACCTTCCAGGGTCAGGACTAGGGTGAAAGAGGCAAGGCATACAGGACTCAGAATTTAAGGAGGCACCAGTGCTTGGGTACTTGCCTGCACCCACACAGCCAGAGAGCAAGTGATGCCTTAAATTTTGCACCCTGGGGTGTGGAGAAAAGGGAATTCTCTTACACTGTTGTTGGCAATGTAAATTGGTGCAGCCACTATGGAGAACAGTACAAGATTCCTTTAAAAACTAAAAATAGAACTACCATATGACAAAGAAATCCCATTCCTTGGTCAGATCAGATCAGATCAGTCGCTCAGTCGTGTCCGACTCTTTGCGACCCCATGAATCGCAGCACGCAAGGCCTCCCTGTCCATCACCAACTCCCGGAGTTCACTCAGACTCATGTCCATCGAGTCAGTGATGCCATCCAGCCATCTCATCCTCTGTTGTCCCCTTCTCCTCTTGCCCCCAATCCCTCCCAGCTTCAGAGTCTTTTCCAATGAGTCAACTCTTCACATGAAGTGGCCAGAGTACTGGAGTTTCAGCTTTAGCATCATTCCTTCCAAAGAAATCCCAGGGCTGATCTCCTTCAGAATGGACTGGTTGGATCTCCTTGCAGTCCAAGGGACTCTCAAGAGTCTTCTCCAACACCACAGTTCAAAAGCATCTATTCTTCGGCACTCAGCCTTCTTCACAGTCCAACTCTCACATCCATACATGACCACAGGAAAAACCATAGCCTTGACTAGACAAACCTTTGTTGGCAGAGTAATGTCTCTGCTTTTCAATATGCTATCTAGGTTGGTCATAACTTTCCTTCCAAGGAGTAAGCATCTTTTAATTTCATGGCTGCAATCACCATCTGCAGTGATTTTGGAACCCAGAAAAATAAAGTCTGACACTGTTTCCACTGTTTCCCCATCTATTTCCCGTGAAGTGGTGGGACCGGATGCCATGATCTTCGTTTTCTGAATGTTGAGCTTTAAGCCAACTTTTTCACTCTCCTCTTTCACTTTCATCCAGGTGCTTTTGAGTTCCTCTTCACTTTCTGCCATAAGGGTGGTGTCATCTGCATATCTGAGGTGATTGGTATTTCTCCAGGCAATCTTGATTCCAGCTTGTGTTTCTTCAAGTCCAGCGTTTCTCATGATGTACTCTGCATATAAGTTAAATAAGCAGAGTGACAATATACAGCCTTGACGAACTTCTTTTCCAATTTGGAACCAGTCTGTTGTTCCATGTCCAGTTCTAACTGTTGCTTCCTGACCTGCATACAAATTTCTCAAGAGGCAGATTAGGTGGTCTGGTATTCCCATCTCTTTCAGACTTTTCCACAGTTTATTGTGATCCACACAGTCAAAAGCTTTGGCATAGTCAATAAAGCAGAAATAGATGTTTTTCTGGAACTCTCTTGCTTTTTCTAGGATCCAGCGGATGTTGGCAATTTGATCTCTGGTTCCTCTGCCTTTTCTAAAACCAGCTTGAACATCAGGAAGTTCACAGTTCACATATTGCTGAAGCCTGGCTTGGAGAATTTTGAGCATTACTTTACTAGCTTGTGAGATGAGTGCAATTGTGTGGTAGTTTGAGCATTCTTTGGCATTGCCTTCCTTTGGGATTGGAATGAAAACCGACCTTTTCCAGTCCTGTGGCCACTGCTGAGTTGTCCAAATTTGCTGGCATATTGAGTACAGCACTTTCACAGCATCATCTTTCAGGATTTGGAATAGCTCAACTGGAATTCCATCACCTCCACTAGCTTTGTTTGTAGTGATGCTTTCTAAGGCCCACTTGACTTCACATTCCAGGATGTCTGGCTCTAGGTCAATGATCACACCATCGTGATTGTCTGGGTCATGAAGATCTTTTTTGTACAGTTCTTCTGTGTATTCTTGCCATCTCTTCTTAATATCTTCTGCTTCTGTTAGATCCATACCATTTCTGTCCTTTATCGAGCTCATCTTTGCATGAAATGTTCCTTTGGTATATCTGGTTTTCTTGAAGAGATCCCTGCTGCTGCTACTGCTGCTAAGTCATTTCAGTCGTGTCCAACTCTGTGTGACCCCATAGAAGGCAGCCCACCAGGCTCCCCCATCCCTGGGATTCTCTAGGCAAGGACACTGGAGTGGGTTGCCATTTCCTTCTCCAATGCGTGAAAGTGAAAAGTGAAAAGTGAAAGTGAAGTCGCTCAGTTGTGTCCGACTCTTGAGACCCCATGGACAGCAGCCTACCAGGCTCCTCCGCCCATGGGATTTTCCAGGCAAGTGTACTGGAGTGGGGTGCCATTGCCTTCTCCGTGAAGAGATCCCTAGTCTTTCCCATTCTGTTGTTTTCCTCTGTTTCTTTGCATTGATCACTGAAGAAGGCTTTCTTATCTCTTCTTGCTATTCTTTGGAACTCTGCATTCAGATGTTTATCTTTCCTTTTTCTCCTTTGCTTTTCGCTTCTCTTCTTTTCACAGCTATTTGTAAGGCCTCCTGAGACAGCCATTTTGCTTTTTTGCATTTCTTTTCTATGGGAATGGTCTTGATCCCTGTCTCCTGTACAATGTCACGAACCTCAGTCCATAGTTCATCAGGCACTCTATCTATCAGATCTAGGCCCTTAAATCTATTTCTCACTTCTACTGTATAATCGTAAGGGATTTGATTTAGGTCATACCTGAATGGTCTAGTGGTTTTCCCTACTTTCTTCAATTTAAGTCTGAATTTGGCAATAAGGAGTTCATGGTCTGAGCCACAGTCAGCTTCCAGTCTTGTTTTTGCTGACTGTGTAGAGCTTCTCCATCTTTGGCTGCAAAGAATATAATCAATCTGATTTAGGTGTTGACCATCTGGTGATGTCCATGTATAGAGTCTTCTCTTGTGTTGTTGGAAGAGGGTGTTTGTTATGACCAGTGCATTTTCTTGGCAAAACTCTATTAGTCTTTGCCCTGCTTCATTCCGTATTCCAAGGCCAAATTTGCCTGTTCCTCCAGGTGTTTCTTGACTTCCTACTTTTGCATTCCAGTCCCCTGTAATGAAAAGGACATCTTTTTTGGGTGTTAGTTCTAAAAGGTCTTGTAGGTCTTCATAGAACCGTTCAACTTCAGCTTCTTCAGCATTACTGGTTGGGGCATAGACTTGGATTACTGTGATATTGAATGGTTTGCCTTGGAAACGAACAGAGATCATTCTGTCATTTTTGAGATTGCATCCAAGTACTGCATTTCGGACTCTTTTGTTGACCACGATGGCCACTCCATTTCTTCTGAGGGATTCCTGTCCGCAGTAGTAGATATAATGGTCATCTGAGTTAAATTCACCCATTCCAGTCCATTTGAGTTTGCTGATTCCTAGAATGGCGACATTCAGTCTTGCCATCTCTTGTTTGACCACTTCCAATTTGCCTTGATTCATGGACCTGACATTCCAGGTTCCTATGCAATATTGCTCTTTACAGCATTGGACCTTGCTTCTATCACCAGTCACATCCACAGCTGGGTATTGTTTTTGCTTTGGCTCCATCCCTTCATTCTTTCTGGAGTTATTTCTCCACTGATCTCCTGTAGCATATTGGGCATCTACTGACCTGGGGAGTTTCTCTTTCAGTATCCTATCATTTTGCCTTTTCATACTGTTCATGCGGTTCTCAAGGCAAGAATACTGAAGTGGTTTGCCGTTCCCTTCCAAAAGATATGTACACCCACAGTGTTCAGTGCAGCACTATTTATAATACTCAGGGGATGCAAGCAACCTAAATGTCCATCAACAGAAGAAGAGATAAAAGAAGATGTGGTACATATATACAATGGAATCTTACTCAGCCATAAAAAAGGAATGAAGTTGTGCAATTTGCAGAGATGTAGATAGACCTAGAGACTGTTATACAGAGTGAAGGAACTCAGAAACAGGAAAACAAATATCATATAATATTGCTTATGTATTGAATCTAGAAAAATGATATACAGATGAACTTATTTCCAAAGCAGAAATTGAGACACAGACATAGAGAATGAATATATGAATATGGGGATGGGAGGGAGGCGGTGGGATGAACTGGGAGATTGGCATTGACACATATGCACTGTTGATATTGTGTATTTATAAAATAGATAACTAATGAGAATCCACTGCATAGCACAAGGAACAGCACAATGCTCTGTGTTGATCTAAATGGGAAGGAAATCCAAGAAAGGGTGGATATGTGTATATGGATACTGGATTCACTTCGCTGTACAGCAGAAACTAACACAACTTTGAAAAACAACTACACTCCCATAAAAATTAATTAAAAGCAAACAAACTAATGTGTACCCTGAGAACTTGCTTTCTGGCCCTAGTCTAGCCCCTGTCACCATTACAAACTTAAAATTTTCATGTAATTGGTCTCAGTAAATTATTCAAGCCTCACTGCTGCCAGGCTGAAAGTCACAGCCAGAGAAGGAAAAAGATAGTCCTACCCTCTTGTCTCCTGCCAAGACTGGAGGCCAATCTCTCCACCTGCTACTGTCTCTGTGATATACCCAGAGATTTTCTTAAATCCCCACCAAGTGATTTCCTGACTATGATCTTAGTAACAGCTGATGATAGGCACTCCATAAAATTGCAGAGTGGATCCTAAGCTGAAAAACAGATCCTATTCTTCTTTGCCTTATGGAAGGACTTGAACTAGGAAACCCTCAGAGCTTTGGGGGTTCTAAGTGTTTTCTGGTAGAAAGGACACTTTTCCTGTTTTACACTTTGCATGGGAGACCATGCTGGGTACAGCTTGATGACAACGTAAAAGTTATTCCACCAAGGTCAGAATCACCTTGACATGTTTTTACTCAGACTTGGAGTCGGCATGCTGATAGTATCAATAGTGAGTCCAATATGTAATCACTCTCTTATGTAGTAGACACTGGGAATTTTCACTGTAACCATAACCTTGGCTCCAAAGAAAGGTGCTATTATTGCCATACTTTAAATATAAAACAGCTAGCTAGTATGAGAGAGAGTGTGTACATGTTATTCTTCTACATACTTTATGTCTTTTTATTTATGGAACTTTCATAGCATCTGCAGAAGGTAGGTGCTATTATTATTCCCATTTCACAGATGAGATTGAGGGAGATACATGCTTGACAAACTATGGAAAAGTTAATAATTGTGTTAAATCATCTGTATTTTGTCCATGCTATGAGCAGCTTCATGTGTTTCAAAAATTTTTAACATTCCCTTCTAGGAACTTCCCTACTGGTCCAGTGGTTAAGAATCCACCTTTGTACGAAAAGGACAAAATGATCCCTGGCCAGAGAACTAAGAACCCACATGTCATGGAGCAACAAAGAGCCTGCATACTGCAACTAAGACCAGTAGCCTGCCAGGTTCCTCTTCTGTAGGATTCTCCAGGCAATAATACTGGACTGGGTTGCCACGCCCTCCTCCAGGGGATCTTCCTGACCCAGGGATCGAATCCACATCTCTTATGTTTCCTGCATTGGCAGGCGGGTTGTTTACCACTAGCGCCACCTGGGAAGCCTGAGCCACCACAAAAGACCCCAGTTGAGACCCAACAGAATCAAAATCAAACAAATAAATATAAAAAAGATTCCCTTCTAAAGTACTGAAAAATCAGAGTATAAGACTCAATCAATATGCAGACATTAAAGCTTTATAAATTTGCAATACTTATAACATCATTATTCTTTTCCCTAATAGGGCAGGTAATCAATATTACTTGGAAGGGGAAAGCTACAGTGTGGACCCTGAAACAGAAGTATAATCAGTCATATCACATCACAGATGTCAGCAAGCCTCCATGACAACCATTCTGTGTTGGGATAAATGTATAAACATAAAACTGGAGACTTGCACCTAAGTCAGTGGGCAGGATGAATACTAGCAGGGCTTCTTTTTTATAATTATTGTTCATGAACTACCACAACCTCCAGTAGATGGGGAAACAGTGGAAACAGTGACAGACTTTATTTTCTTGGGCTCCAAAATCACTGCAGATGGTGACTGCAGCCATGAAATTAAAAGATGCTTGCTCCTTGGAAGAAAAGCTATGACCAACCTAGACAGCATATTAAAAAGCAGAGACATTACTTTGCCAACAAAGGTCTGTCTATTCAAAGCTATATTTTTCCAGGAGTCATGTATGGATGTGAGAGTTGGACTATAAAGAAAGCTGAGTGCCGAGGAATTGATGCTTTTGAACTGTGGTGTTGGAGAATATTCTTGAGAGTCCCTTGGACTACAAGGAGATCAAGCCAATCAATCATAAAGAAAATCAGCCCTAAATATTCATTGGAAGAACGGATGCTGAAGCTGAAACTCCAATACTTTGGCCACCTGATGCGAAGAACTAACTCATTGGAAAAGACCCTGATGCTGGGAAAGATTGAAGGCAGGAGGAGAAGGGGACAACAGAGGATGAGATGGTTGGATGACATCACCAACTCAATGGACATGAGTTTGAGAAGGCTCTGGGGATTGATGATGAACAGGGAAGCCTGCTGTGCTGCAGTCCATGAGGTTGCAAAGAGTCGGACATGACTGAGGGACTGAACAGAACTGAACTGAACCATAACCCCCAGTACTGTATCCCCTTACTGAGTGAAAGAGACATGAGCTGAAGACCTAGAGACCATCTTGTTGAGTGAAGTAAGTCAGGCAGAGAAAGAGAAATATCGTAGGACACTCTTTATATGTGGAATCTAAGAAGAAATGATACAAATGAACATATTTACAAAACAGAAACAAACTCACAGACTTAGAGGACCAGCTTATAGCAACCAGGGGGGAAGGTTGGGGGAAGGGATAGTTAGGGAGTTTGGGATGGACATGTACACACTGCTGTATTTAAATGGATAACCAACAAGGACCTACTGTATAACACAGGGAACTCTGTCCAATGTTATATGGCAGGGACTTCCCTAGTGGTGCAGTGAATAAGGAATCCATTTGTCAGCGCAGGGGACACTGGTTCTATCTCTGGTCTGGGAAGATCCCACATGCTGCAGGGCTACAGAGCCCATGCTCTAAAACAAGAGAACCCACCCCTCGATGAGAAGTCTGCACACCGAAACGAAGAGTAGCCCCTGCTCACCGCAAGTAGAGAAAGCCCACACAAAGCAACAAAGACTCTGCACAGCCAAAAATAATAATAAATGGTATGTGGCAGCCTGGGTAGGAGGGGAGTTCAGGGAGAATGGCACATATATATGTATGGCTGAGTCCCTTTGCTGTGCACCTGGAATTATCACAACATTGTTAAGCGGCTATGTGCTCAGCCACTTCAGTCGTGTCCAATTCTCTGTGACCCTATGGGCTTTAGCCCACCAGGCTCCTCTGTCCGTGGGATACTCCAGGCAAGAATACTGAAGTGGGTTGCCCTGCCCTTTTCCAGAGGATCTTCCCAACCCAGGGATTGAACACCCATCTCTTGCTTCTCCTGCACTGCAGGCAGATTCTTTAGCACTGAGTCACCTGGGAGCTCCACTAAGTGGCTATGTGCTGTGCTTAGTCACTCAGTCATGTCCAACTCTTTTCAACCCCATGGACTGTAGCCCACCAGGCTCCTCTCTCCATGGGGATTCTCCAGGCAAGAATACTGGAGTGGGTTGCCACATTCCAATATAAAATTAAGAGTTCTTTAAAAAAAAACATATCATAAAGAGATTACAAAAGTAATGCACAGGGAAAGAACAAGAGAAAGTAGAAGATGGTGGACAGGGAGTTGAATGCAAGGCAGAGAAAAAGAAAACAGCACCTGCCTACCCACAGGAAATTCAAATCCCATGTTGCATTTCCTATAATAAAAGTCATCACCATGCTTTATGTTAAGCTTTGGTTAACAGGGATAAAATGTAAGCTCTCAGTGACAGAGAATCATGCTTTGAGATTCGCCCCAATACATTATTCATAAGTCGTACTTAAGCGACTGAGACACTGAGTATACTTTCTCTCACAAACATAAACTCAAGGGCCAAAGAACATTGAGCTGGAGATCTTGAATGCTCAGTTTCATACGGAGCTGTAGGTTTGCTGCATGACTGGTGGGTATTTCTTTCACATGTGGAATTTCTAAGACCTGTGCCTCTCTTCCTCACCAAGGGGATGGGTATTTCACTCAAGACCGTCTGAAAGATTTTGACTTGAATAAAGGTCTTAAGTCATCAATTGTGGGATCATGGACTGGCCATCTAATTCACTGTGCCTCTAAATGAGATCAGGGATGCAATAGATAACATCTGTCATGTATTTTAAGCCATTAAATTTGCAGTAATTTTTTCCAGAAGCAATAGAGAGCTAAGAAATATGACCCTTAGTCCCCCAAGAGTCTGATCATAGCCTGATTTCAACAGGCATCACAAAGACTTCTCTGGTGGTCCAGTGGCTAAGACTCTGAGCTCCCAATGAAAGGGGTCTGGGTTCAATCCCTGATAAGGGAACTAGATCCCTTGCTGCTGCTGCTGCTGCTGCGTCGCTTCAGTCATGTCTGACTGTGCGATCCCATAGATGGCCTCCTACCAGGCTCTCCTGTCCCTGGGATTCTCCAGGCAAGAACACTGGAGTGGGTTGCCATTTCCTTCTCCAATGCATGAAAATGAAAAGGGAAAGTGAAGTTACTCAGTTGTGTCCGACTCTTAGCGACCTCATGGACTGCAGACCACCAGGCTCCTCCGTCCATGGGGTTTTCCAGGCAAGAGTACTGGAGTGGGGTGCCATTGCCTTCTCCAACTAGATCCCTTATGCCACAACTAAAAGATCTTGCATTGTGCAGCTAAGACCTGGTACGGCCAAATATACACATAATAAATTAAAAAAAAAAAAAAACACAAGCATCACTTAAGTTTAAAATAAAATATCACCTCCCTGTGAGGATGCTCCCTGACTCCCTAGCTACGTAAAATCACATATCCTTCTCTCTCCTGATGCCCTAGAGATTCTCTGTTCCATCACTCTGACTTGAACAATACATCATTCATTGAAACTATCTGTTTATCACCAGGTACCCACCATATTGGGACATGGGCTCCTACGGGCAGGGATCTTATATGCTCTGTTCCTGATTGCCTCTGTCACCCAGAATAAAGTTCATTACAAAAAGATACTGGAAAGAAGGCTTGTCAAGATGAGCAAGAAGGCAGATGCTCACACATTACCTCTGTCAAGTGTAATATAGAAAAGGGAGACATGGGTAGTCAAGTGGTTAAGACTCCAGACTCCCAATCCTGGGGGGAGTTGGTTCCCTCCCTGGCCAGGGAACTAAGATCCCACATCCCACATGGAATGGTCAAAAAGAAAAGGGAGATGTATATGGACTTTAGAGTCAGACTGTTGGGTCCTGTTACCAACTCCTTCATTTACCAGGTCTGTGCAACCCTGGGAATTTGCTTCAACTCCCTGAAGCTCTGATTTTTCATGTACAAGTGGTGGTATATATCGTGTCTACCTCCCAGGGCTTGTGAGGATACCCCGAGGAAACTCTCATGCAATCTGCCTGGCACATTAAAGACCAGTCTGAGTTTTTGTCTGAGATGATCTGGGATGAGGTTCCAGGAGGCATCCCCCATTCTCTTGTTCTCTTGCAATTACTAGAAGAAGAGCTTGCCCTCATCTTCTCCTTGGATATTTATCACACCTTGACTCAGCTTGACTTAAAAGCTTTCAGGAGAGAACTCCAATAAAAGACACATGTTCTGGAATGGACTTAAAATTTTTTTTGCAATTATAAATTTTTGCATGTAAATTATACTCATATCTTTCATTGTTGGTAACAAGCCCATCTCAAATGAGTTTCAGCAAAAAGGGAATATCTTGGTTCATGTGCCAGATGAAGGAAATGATTCAGGGAAAGTCGTTGCTTCAGGCATGGATGGATCCAGGGCCTGAGAAATAGAATATATTCTTTTTCTATCTCTCCATTGCTCAACTCCTCCCACCCGGGCTACAAAGTCTGAGGGGGAAGTGGGAAGAGGCCTCGGAGAAGCATCGATGGTATTGATACAAAAGGAACAGAGGATGGGAAACAAGATGGTGAAAAACTCAAAAGAAGGTGTTCTGCCTACTCCTTGAACCTGGAGAGGCCTGGAGAAAAGAAACCTTGCTGAAGGAAAATGTCACTTAGATTACTAAAGGAAATTTGCACCAGCAATCGTGAGGTTCTTTAGAGACAATGTAAAAAAGAGTTTTATTTCCATGTGCAATTGTCAAAACAGAGTCTCCTCTGGTGCCCGGCAGATGAATTCATTGTCCTTGTGAAGGCTGCAGGTTCACTTCTGAAACTGTATCCAGTATGGGTACCCAGTGTGATTTAAAGCTCCGTCTTAAAGTCTGAAGTTCCAAGGACTTCCCTACTGGTCCAGTGGTTAAAATTCCATGCGTCAAAGCAGGGGACTCGGGTTCAATCCCTGGCCAGGGAACTAAGGTCCCACACGCTAAGTGGTACAGCCAAAAATGACTTTTAAAAATTAAAAAAAAGTCTGCAGTTCTGTCCTTCAGGTCTTCAGACATCCGTGTACAAAAAGGTTTCATATGTGACCAGCTCTTATGGGCTGCACTGTGCTCCCCCCAAATTCATAGGTTGAGGCCCCAGTGCCTAATACACAGTGCCTCAAAATGTGACCGCATTGGGAAACAAGTTCATTGAAGATGTAGATACTTTTTAAAAAATTTGGCTGCATCAGGTATTAGTATTAGAAGTGGAATCCTTCGTTGTGACATGCAAACTCCTAGTTGTGGCATGTGGGATCCAGTTGCCTGACCAGGGATCGAACCCAGGCCCCCTGCATTGGGAGCATTGGAGTCTTAGCCACTGGACCAGGGAAGTCCCACTGATGTAACTCCTAAACGTGAGGTTATTAGGGTGGCCCCTTATCTAACATGACTGGTGTTCTTCTGAGAAGTGGACTTTGGGAGACAGACACACACAGAACGCCACGTGAAGATGAAGGCAGGGATGGGGGTGATGCTTCTACAAGTTAAGGAAAGCCAAGGATCACCCACAAACCACCAGCGGCTAGATGAGAAGCCATAACAGATTCTTCCTTGGAACCGCCACAAGGAACCAACCCTGCCCACACTTTGCCCTTGGACATCAAGCCTCCAGAACTGTGAAGACATTTCTGTCATTTAAGCATCTGTGATACTTCATCCCAACAGGTCTTGTAAATGAACACACCTGCCAAGGAGATGTGAAGCTGGGTGTGAGATGAACAGATTCCTGGGGTCAAAATGCCAAGGGAAAGCCCAGGGCCCATCACCCACTTCTGACGGCCCTTGTCCGTGCCCTTAAAGCATCTCAGTGGAAACTGGACACAGTGAGATTACATTACGGGAGCTGGCAGCAAGTCGCAGCGGCATGGGCATCACTATAGGTGCATCGATTGTCCTCAGAAATGTTTTTGTGATTAAGAAATCAGCTGGGGGAAGTCAGCTGATGACAAGCAGCCTACAAAATGAAGGTTTTGCGAAATATCATTAAATTGTCACAGGCCCACTGTTTCCACAATGATGTACAATAATTCTGCAGTGCTAGCCCAAACCAGGCAAAGTAATCTCCTTATGCAAAATGTATGCGATTAATAAAAGATGAACATTTTCATGCAGCTGTCCTTGCCCTTCCAAATACTAATTATATTTATTCCTTTTTATTCATGCAAAGTTTTGTTATATAAATGTAATCATGGTTTTGTAAATCCATAACTGTGTGCAGGACAGCAATGCTGATCTCATCTCTTCAGCTAAGACTTACAAAGCGTTTCATTAAAATGATGTTCTGCCCTGAGGTTCACCCAATGAATTGAATGTGTGACAATAGAATAATGCCACAAGCATACCAGGTACTTTTAAAAAACTCTTTACCTATTATCAGGCAATGTTGCTAGAAAATTTCCTTGTCTCCAAAGTGATGGAGACAGGGGGTCAGGAATTAAACCATCTAAAAGCCCCTGTGTCCTTGTCTTTTGAAGTAAAATGCTGACTCGAGAGTTAATGATGGGAAAATGTGAAGATGTAGAAACAAAGCATGGCTGTTGGGGCTAAGAAACTGGTAACAATTTAGACTATAATTCTGCCACATCACAGCATCACCAAATTCCCAGTTCCCTGAACAATACAGATTAAAGTCTTAACGCACATTCCTAAGTTGTTTTTTACAGGAAGCAGACCCCCTCCAGATGAAAACTGCCAACCAAAAGAACACAGACCCTAGACTGGTTGAAACCAGAAAGTTGATGATGTTTGAAACTTCACCTTGATGCCAACCAACCCTAGAACTGTGCCCGATCACTCCTTGCTCCTTTAACACTGTAAAACTCCTCCCTAATCCCTCCAGGGTGGGTCACATGGTCTTCAGGGCATTAGCCTGCTGTGGCCGCCTTTGCCTGGCAAAGAAATAAAAGCTACTCTTTCCTACTTCTCCCAAAATTCTGTCTCTATGTTTCTGTTCAGCACCGGTGAACAGAGGCCAAGTTTCAGCAACAGAAAGATGGCAAACATAAAAACACCTCTGTTTGACAAAAGTCTTTGTTCTAGCTTTTTATTTCCTGGTTTGTACTGGGTGGTAGGGGTGGGGAGGGGGGAATGAAAGCATCAGTCTTGCAGAAATAGTGTGGGCAAAAAAAAAAAAAAAATAGGTTCCTCAGACATAGAACTCTTGTAGATTTCTTTGAAGTCATTTGGTCAAAGTTCTGGATTTAGAAACGGCAGAGGAACCAGAGGTCAAATTGCCAACATCTTCTGGATTATCAAAAAAGCAAGAGAGTTCCAGAAAAACATCTATTTCTGCTTTATTGACTATGCCAAAGCCTTTGACTGTGTGGATCACAAGAAACTGTGGGAAAATCTGAAAGAGATGGGAATACCAGACCACCTGACCTGCCTCTTGAGAAATTTGTATGCAGGTCAGGAAGCAACAGTTAGAACTGGACATGGAACAACAGACTGGTTCCAAATAGGAAAAGGAGTTCATCAAGGCTATATTGTCACCCTGCTTATTTAACTTATATGCAGAGTACATCATGAGAAACGCTGGGCTGGAAGAAGCACGGGCTGGAAGTAGCACAAACTGGAATCAAGATTGCCGGGAGAAATACCAATAACCTCAGATATGCAGATGACACCACCCTTATGGCAGAAAGTGAAGAGGAACTAAAAAGCCTCTTGATGAAAGTGAAAGAGGAGAGTGAAAAAGTTGGCTTAAAGCTCAACATTCAGAAAACGACGATCATGGCATCTGGTCCCATCACTTCATGGGAAATAGATGGGGAAACAGTGTCAGACTTTATTTTTTTGGGCTCCAAAATCACTGCAGATGGTGATTGCAGCCATGAAATTAAAAGACGCTTACTCCTCGGAAGGAAAGTTATGACCAACCTAGATAGCATATTCAAAAGCAGAGACATTACTTTGCTAACAAAGGTCCATCTAGTCAAGGCTATGGTTTTTCCTGTGGTCATGTATGGATGTGAGAGTTGGACTGTGAAGAAGGCTGAGCACCAAAGAATTGATGCTTTTGAACTGTGGTGTTGGAGAAGACTCTTGAGAGTCCCCTGGACTGCAAGGAGGTCCAACCAGTCCATCCTAAAGGAGATCCATCCTGGGTGTTCATTGGAAGGACTGATGCTGAGGCTGAAGCTCCAGTACTTTGGCCACCTCATGTGAAGAGCTGACTCATTGGAAAAGACCCTGATGCTGGGAGGGATTGTGGGCAGAAGGAGAAGGGGACGACAGAGGCTGGATGGCATCACCGACTCAATGCACGTGAGTTTGGGTGAACTCCAGGAGCTGGTAATGGACAGGTAGGCCTGGCATGCTGCGGTTCATGGAGTCACAAAGAGTCGGACACGACTGAGTGACTGAACTGAACTGAACTGAACTGAATGTTCTTAAACTCCCACCTCCTGCAGTACTTGCCAGTGTCCTTGGCTGGAGGAAGCACAAGGGAAGATGGCAGGGAGGGTTGTTCAGAGATACTTATGATGCATAAAAGATCCTGTGGGAGTGAATGAATGGTTTACCTGTGGCTTCTTACAAGCACAGGGCATACACTTAAATGGAGGGAGGAAAACGTAACATGGTATCCAGTTTCCCTCTAGGTAAGAAAATCGTTTACAATTAATCCCATCTCTTTGACTTTGTTCTTTCCAGGGCCCCATGTTGTGCAAGACTCACCAAGAATGTTCATGCTTGAGCATATCTGCCCTGGATCCTCCTTGGGAGGTTTCTCCTCAACCTTTAAAGCATTCCTGTGCCTACAAGGTTCTCCTGAGCTGACAGTGATGTCAGTGATGTGAAAACTTGCTGATGAAGGAAGATACATGTTTCTTTGTGTAAAAGAGGTGGCCAGGGGGAGGCGCTAATTTGCACTGGTTTTTAGAAATGAATCTGTCAGCATCACAAGAATTTACACACAGGTCTGTAGAAAGGAGGGTTTTTCCAATGGCTCACAAGGTGAAGAATCTGCCTTCAATGCAGGAGATGATGTGGTTTCAATCCCTGGGCCAGGAAGATCCCCTGGAGGAGGAAATGGCAACTCATTCCAGTATTCTTGCCTGAAAAATCCCGTGGATAGAGGAGTGTGGCATGCTACAGTCCATAGGGTCATAAAAGAGTTGGACATGACTGAGCAACTAAGTACACGATAAGGAAAAAAAAAAATCCAGGACAAAGGAAGACTCCCTTCTTCTGGTTAAAGTGAAGTGAAAGTTGCTCAGTTGTGTCTGACTCTTTGCGACCCCATGGACTATACAGTCCATGGAATTCTCTAGGCCAGAATACTGGAGTGGGTAGCCTTTCCCTTCTCCAGGGGATCTTCCCAACCCAGGGGTCGAATCCAGTTCTCCCACATTGCAGGCAGATTCTTTACCAGCTGAGCCACAGAGTAAAGGCAGGTCATTTATGTAGTAGTGAAGTTTTAGGATCAAGTCAGGGAGAGACAGAATGGGTTAATGATCAAACTCTTCGTTTATGCTGTAGAATACCTATCGCATTTTTCTACAGCAATCTTTTTAACAAATGCACTTTTCTCCCACCAGCACTTATGATCTCAATAATATAGATCAGCAGAACTATCAATATTAAAACTTTTTAATATTCAAATAATGTATTTGCCCTCTTGAGCAAGTAGCCTTAGGGAACAACTCAATTTTATGTTGATGGGATACAGACCAGGTATACCTATAATCTGAATTTTATGGTAGCTGCTGTATAGAGAAGGAAATGGCAATCCACTCCAGTATTCTTGCCTAGAGAATCCCGCGGACAGGGGAGCCTGGTGGGCTGCTGTCCACAGGGTCACACAGAGTTGGACACGACTGAAGCGACTTTTTAAGCATGCATGTATACATTGGAGAAGGAAATGGCAACCCATTCCAGTATTTTTGCCTGGAGAATCCCAGGGACAGAGGAGCCTGGTAGGCTACTGTCTATGGGGTCGCACAGAGTCAGATACGACTGAAGCGACTTAGCAGCAGCAGCAGCAGCTGTATAAATATTCACCAACATTTTCTTTATCTCTCTAAGATGATGTAAGGCCCAGCGCAACATTCTCTCCTGTGTGAAAACCAAAAAACATAGCAGATGCGGGCCACACTGCTTAGAAGCCCTTGTAAAGGTTTTTCCTTATGCCTAAACTACAAATGATTTCCTTCTTTTGGCTACCCAGCATGTGGGATCTTAGTTCCCTGACTAGGGATCAAACCTGTGCCCCTGGCACAGGAAGCACGTAGTTTTAACCACTGGACCACCAGGGATGTCTCTAAATCATATGATTTATATTGAACACTGCTTTCCTTCTAGGAGTCCGAAATTTTGGTATGTACCAGGCAGAAGGTGCCTATATGAACAGCTCTCAATAAACACCCTGGATGTTGAGTCTCTAATAAACTGGCTAGTAGTCAACATCTCAGTCATGTTGTCATAAATTGAGACTGGTGGAATTAAAGACATTCTGTGCAACTCCCTGGGAAGGGGACTTTGGAATCTTGAACCCAGTTTCCTGCAGATTCTTCCATAGATCTTTTCCCTTTGATGATTTTGCTTTATATACATATTTTTTGCTGGCCTCGTTTCTGTTCACAAAAGATCAATGGATCTTCAAGCAGAATGTGGTTTTCTTCTCATTTTATCCCTAAACAAACTTTGTGAGTCTATTTAGGATGACCAGACATCACATGAAACATTAAAAATACCCTTAACCCAGTACACAGACAACTTGTGTATTCATGGATTCTGTCTCATTAGCTTCATGGGAACCACATCCCCCACATCATTACTGGATAGTGGCCTCCAGGATTTTTCAGGAGAAAGGTTTATACTGACTTTTCTCCTATCGCCGTTTTCCTTCTTAAATTTGTTAATGCAAAGCTGAGTTTTAAATTCCTCACAGAACTGAGACATTAGCGGAGGGTGGAAAGATATCCATCCGGCTTCAGCTGATAATGCCTTTAATATGCTGGGAAGCTTTGGACTCTGTGCCTTATGATCAATTATGCAAGTCCATTCTTCCGCGCCTCTGGGCTCAGACGTGAAGTTTTTGTCTTAAGTAGCAAGATCCGGTCCCTATGGCCTTAAGATAGGAGGAAACCACTGAGAACCCACAGACCCCAGGCCCACCCAGCTATGCTCACAGCGTCCAGACCACTGGTCCGAAACAATTTCCTGCAGCTCAAATCTCAAAACAAATTCAGTGCTGGAGGTCTTACCCTTATATCTGCAGGCTACTTTGCTTCTCAAAGGTTTGTTCTGAGCCTCCCTTGTTTTTTCCAAGATTGACCTGCACAGTGTTAAAAACTAAATTAAATGTGTTGCCAGTGTATAAAAACAGAGATTTTAAATCACACTCCAGATTTCTGGCATCTTGTGAAATAATCAGAATGTCTGTCTTTCCAAGGACCACCCATCAACATGAGGATACCTAAGAGAGAGGTTGTCCATTTTTTTTGTCTCTGATGTTTAGCCAACTTCCCTTCACCTCCCTGGCCCTGGCATTTTTTTTTATAGCAGTTTATTTACTTTTGATCACCCTGTATGGCTTGCAGGATCTCAGTTCCCCAACCAGGGGTAGAACCTGGGCCATAGCAGTGAAGGTACAGAGTCCTAGCCACCAGGCCACTAGGGAGCTCCCAGTCCTGGCATTTTAATTTCCATTGCCTGATTCTAAAGTTTTACATGGGCATGATTTACACACTGACATGCCTACTAGGAGCCCATGTGTTGATTCTATCACATTTTTTTTTTCACCAAGTCTTCTTTCAAAAAATAAATAAAGCCCATTTGAGGATGCCCACAGCAGCCTTCCTGTGGACTTCCCTGGTGGCTCAGACGGTAAAGCGTCTACCTACAATGTGGGAGACCCAGGTACAATCCCCAGGTCAGGAAGACCTGGAGAAGGAAATGGCAACCCACTCCAATATTCTTGCCTGGAGAATCCCATGGATGGAGGAACCTGGTAGGCTATAGTCCATGGGGTTGCAAAGAGTCAGACACGACTGAGTGACTTCACTTTCACTTACAGCAGCTTAGCAACTGCTTACCATGTTAATGGCAGGTTTTCTGGCATTAGCCTGCCTGAATTGAGACCTGGCTCTGAAAGTTTCCTAAGCACATGTGGGCAAGCCCAGGCACTGCTTTTGTTTCCTCATCTGCAAAATGGGGATAATATTGTTATCTACCTTATAGATGCTTTCCCAGGCGGCGTTAGTGGTAAAGAACCCGCCTACCAATGCAGGAGACATAAGAGATATAGGTTCAGTCCCTGGATTCGGAAGATCCCCTGGAGAAGAAAATGGCAACCCACTCCATTATTCATGCCTGGAAAATTCCATGAACAGAGGAGCCTGGTGGGCTAGAGTCCATGGGGTCACAAAGAGTTGGACACAACTAAGCAACACCCACCTTATTGATAGATAGGTAGACAGACCGATTTTTTTTTTCAAGACTCTATTTTTCATTTTCCCTGGTAATAGTAATCTTTTTAGGGTTTTGTTTTGTTTATTTTTTGGCCACACCACACAGCTTGTGGGATCTTAGTTCCCCAACTAAGGATCGAACTCAGGCCCATAGCAGTGAAGGTGTGGAGTCTTAACCACTGGGCTCCTGGGGGAATCCCCGTAGTAATCTTCTTTGAAAACAATTGAGCAACAAATTTAAAATAAGGTTTCTAGTGTTTTTGAAGCTTTGTGGGTCATGAATTACTTGGTTGAAGTGTCTACTGATGACAGGGCCCTTTGATAACCCTGAGACTCATGCTACTTTCTGCTAGAACATCAGTGAGAAGCATCAACTCAGACATTCCCCAAATCTTCCTTCTGTGCTCTACTTCTGTCCATTTGCTCCTGCTTGGGACAATGTTACTGTCACCAGCACAGCAGGATTCAGAGAGACCTCGCTGAAGTGGACAGTAAAGGAACAATAGTTTCGGTTTTGTTTTTGTTTTCCAGGGGTTCAGAAACAAAACTCATGCCGAGGATTCAATGGATAAAGAAATCTCAGTTTTGGGAATTCAAAATGGAGCATGTAGTTATCAGAGAGATAGGAATGCATTTGAAGTTGCTGGAAGGACTTCCCTGATGGTGCTGTGGCTAAGACTTCATGCTTCCACTCCTGGGAGCATGGGTTCAGTCCCTGGTCAGGGAACTAAGATCCCACATGCCACCTGGCACACCCCCAAAATAAATAAAACTTAAAAAAAAAAATAGTAAATGAGGCCCCAGGCAGTGACATAGGCTGGTGGAAGGAAGAGCTTTAAACAGATCTAGTTTAATTCTAGGATCTGTCATGTTCTTATCAGAAAAACCCCTGGCCCCAGGGAGCAATATGGCAGACCTCACGGACACCCAGAGCCAAGGAGCCATTGGCAAGCACATTAAATTTACATAATATTTTAGGGGGGAAAATGGAGACAACCACAATATTTGCCTGGCTTTTTGCCTTACTTCCTGGCAAACTTACATAGCACTGGCCTGAGCCTTTCAGCTCAAAAATTGGCTTCCAGGCAACTGGGAAGAGCCTAGAAACCCAGCACCTGCGATTGTGTATTTTTATGACTATTTTTTGAGTCGGAGATAAAGTGACTCCATCTCATTTGTCTCTTATCCAAATCACCGCGGGTTTGGGGGCATCACCTGCTTTCTATATTCCAAAATGTCCCAAGGTTAGAGCAATAAAATCTCTTTTTGCTGAATTCAAGAAACAGGGAGATGAAGGCTGCAGGTGCCAAAACCCATAATGGAATCTGTCTGCAAAGCCACTTGTGGATTGCCTGCTCCCATCTCTGTGTCCCACATGGACCAGATGCTGGGTGGAGAAAGGGAAGCAAACAGCAGAAAGGAGGACACCTTGTCTACTTTCCCTGGACTTCCCGCACGCCTTCCGTGCTCAGGAAAGTTCAAGAATAGCAGAAAGAATTCTGAACCGTAGACCCAGTGAGGTCACCACTCAGTTCTATAACTCTGGGGTCAGCAGTCACATTGTGTTTTAAGTGAAGAGTTTGGAGTTTTAAGGCTAGGGGACCACTTGGGAGATTGGAAACCTCAGGGCTTCTTGATTGTTAATGAACTCTTACCCACCAGAGCAAACACATTAACAATTATTTACATTTAATGATACTGAAATGTATTTCTCAAATCATTAGTGCTTCTAGAACGTGCCTTGTACATAGAAGGAATACAGCAAGTAAATCTGGTTTGATCAAGTGGCATCAATAGATCAATGACAGAAGACATAGATTTGTTGCTAGCGTGGCATGTTTACTGAAGACAGAGGTCGGTGTGGATTGGGCCAAGCACTGAAGTTTGGGTGCATTTTCTCGCCAAACACTTCCAACAATGATCTGCCATGGGTGTTACTGGCACTTTGTTGCACAGATAGAAGGCTGAGAAACATAGAGTTTCACTGTCTCACAAGTGATGGAGGCCAGCATTGAATGGTAACCCCCACATCCAGCCAGCCATCTGCTGGCCTGGCCACCTTCTCCTCCTCATCATCAATTTCAGTCATCCTTACTCCACAGCTGGCCACTTTCATGAAATTCACCAGTTCCAATACCTTCCATAATGGTGTTGGATAGCAAAGAGCCCATTGTTGGAGAATGAAATAGTGGTTGACATCAACATTCAGCACAGCAAGGGAATGAGGATTGGGGGCTCAGGGTTATGACAGCTTGTAAAACAAGACATCCCCACTGGAGGGACAGGCATTTGAGTCCTATATCAAAACCACTAAGGTTTAATATCTGTTATCAGAGGCAGCCATACTCTTCCAAATGACAAAATTGCATAAGGGAACCATTGAAACTCACCCCTCCACCAAACACACACACACAAAAACAGCCAAGACCCATCCATCATGCCAGGAGACCAGGGGGCAGCCTTTATCTTGCAAACATCACTCTCTGAGTGATTTCCTATTCACTGTGGCCATTTGGGAGGCAATTTGCAAACACCATCATTGCCCCCACCAACTTGATAATAGATATGTTGGCAGCACTGAGAGGCAGATGGGTACAGAGAAATCAAAATAAAGAAGTGTCAAGGCTTCCCTGGTGGCCCAGCGGTTAAAATTCTGCCTTGCAACACAAGGGACACCGGTTCAATCTCTGGTCCGGGAAGATCCCACATTCCTTAGAGCAACTAAGCCAGCACTCTAGAGCCCGTGAGCCACAACTACTGAGCCCACACAATGCAACCAAGGAAGCCTGTGTACCTAGAGCCTGTGTTCTGCAGCAAGAGAAGCCACAACAATGAGAAACCCCTGCGCCTCAAGGAAGAGTAACCCCCACTTGCCACAACTAGAGAAAACCCATGCATAGCAATGAAGATTCAACACAGCCAAAAAATTGCTCAGTTGTCAGTCGTGTCTGACTCTGCGATTCCATGGACTATAGTCCTGCAGGCTCCTCTTTCCCTGAGATTTTCCAGGCAAGAATACTGGAGTGGGTTGCTATTTCCTTCTCCACAAAAAATAAATAAATCTTAAAAAAAAAAAAGTGTCGAGCAGGACGGTGAGTATTTGAAATGACCCAAGAGCAGGTAATAGGAAATAATTCCACCAGATTTTTTTTCTATATCTTACTTTACCTCCTCAAATCTTTGCAGGGTGGATATTCCCAAGCATCTTTGTTCATGCAACTTCTATGGCTCAGGAGATTAAAGGAGTTCTTTAATGTCTATCTGAGCAGGAGAGACTGATTTTCCTTAACCTAGACATGGATTTTCCAGCTTCTCAATTTAAGGTAAAATCTGGAAAAAGTTTTAAGAGTGAAAGAAAAAAATAATCCTTCTCATAAAAGCTGTTAAATATTTTAAGTGCGATGATATATATAGAATTCCACTGCTGTGTTGGATTACCTGAAATTGGCAACTCTTTTCAATCTTCTCGCATCCTTGCCTGGAGAAGTAGCTGCTAAATTGGTTTTGGTTCCATCAGGTTCCGTGTATTTTGGGAGCATTTTGAAATAAATATCATAAGAATCCAGCAGAGCTTTTAGCAATCCCACACGCATGGAGAGGCAAAAATTACATTCACAGTTGCCAAAAAAAAAAAAAGCCAGGACTTGAGGGGCCATGATCCTGAACAGAAAAGAAGCCCCAAGAAGTAAACGCCACCCTCCAATTTTGTTCTCAAAGCATTTGCCAGATTCTTAAATGTACCATGGGGAGCCCTCTGCATCGAAACAACAAACTGCTAAAAAGCAGAGCAGTTTACAGCATCCTTAAGGTATTGAGAAGACAACCTTATGAGACAGGTATTATTTTATCCCACAATACAACAGAGAAAACTGAACCTTAAAGAGCCCATCACTTGCTCAAGGCAATGCAGCTGCCATTTGGCAAAGCCGGGATTTGAATCTGGGTTTAATTTCGCCTAAAGCACTCTTCCCTTGAAATGCTCCCACTCTCATTTCCACAAAGTATCTACTCAAATGTCATCTTGCAAGAGAAACTTCTTTGAAAGTTTCAGTGTGAAATGGCCACCCATTCTCAATCCATGGCATGTCTTACCCCGTTACCCAGCTTCTTCCCAGCCCTTAGCATCGGGTGGTATGTCTCTGTGGACCAACTGTGTTTACTGCCTAAGTCACTAGACGGTGCCCCTAGACATGGGAGTTGTGTAGTTCACTGCTGTGTCCCCTTGACTAGAACAGAATTTGCTCCCCACTAGATGGGGAAACAGTGGAAACAGTGTCAGACTTTATTGTTTGGGGCTCCAAAATCACTGCAGATGATGACTACAGCCATGAAATTCAAAGACTCTTACTCCTTGGAAGGAAAGTTATCACCAACATCAGTTCAGTTCAGTTCAATTCAGTCACTCAGTCGTGTCCGACTCTTTGCGACCCCATGAATCGCAGCACGTCAGGCCTCCCTGTCCATCACCAACTCCCGGAGTTCACTCAGACTCATGTCCATCGAGTCAGTGATGTCATCCAGCCATCTCATCCTCTGTCGTCCCCTTCTCCTCCTGCCCCCAATCCCTCCCAGCATCAGAGTCTTTTCCAATGAGTCAACTCTTCCCATGAGGTGGCCAAAGTATTGGAGTTTCTGCTTTAGCATCGTTCCTTCCAAAGAAATCCCAGGGCTGGTCTCCTTCAGAATGGACTGGTTGGACCTCCTTACAGTCCAGGGGACTCTCAAGAGTCTTCTCCAACACCACAGTTCAAAAGCATCAATTCTTCAGCGCTCAGCCTTCTTCACAGTCCAACTCTCACATGCATACATGACCACAGGAAAAACCATAGCCTTGACTAGATGGACCTTTGTTGGCAAAGTAATGTCTCTGCTTTTGAATATGCTATCTAGGTTGGTCATAACTTTCCTTTCAAGGAGTAAGCATCTTTTAATTTCATGGCTGCAGTCACCATCTGCAGTGATTTTGGAGCCCAAAAAATAAAGTCTGACACTGTTTCCACTGTTTCCCCATCTATTTCCCATGAAGTGATGGGACCAGATACCATGATCTTAGTTTTCTGAATGTTGAGCTTTAAGCCAACTTTTTCACTCTCCACTTTCACTTTCATCAAGGGGCTTTTGAGTTCCTCTTCACTTTCTGCCGTAAGGGTGGTGTCATCTGCATATCTGAGGTTATTGATATTTCTCCCAGAAATCTTGATTCCAGCTTGTGCTTCTTCCAGTCCAGCGTTTCTCATGATGTACTCTGCATATAAGTTAAATAAGCAGGGTGACAATATACAGCCTTGACGTAGTCCTTTTCCTATTTGGAACAAGTCTGTTGTTCCATGTCCAGTTCTAACTGTTGCTTCCTGACCTGCATATAGGTTTCTCAAGAGGCAGGTCAGGTGGTCTGGTATTCCCATCTCTTTCAGACTTTTCCACAGTTTATTGTGATCCACACAGTCAAAGGCTTTGGCATAGTCAATAAAGCAGAAGTAGATGTTTTTCTGGAACTCTCTTGCTTTTTCCATGATCCAGCGGATGTTGGCAATTTGATCTCTGGTTCCTCTGCCTTTTCTAAAACCAGCTTGAACATCAGGAATTTCACGATTCACGTATTGCTGAAGCCTGGCTTGGAGAATTTTTAGCATTACTTTACTAGCATATGAGATGAGTGCAATTGTGTGGTAGTTTGAGCATTCTTTGGCATTGCTTTTCTTCAGGATTGGAATGAAAACTGACCTTTTCCAGTCCTTTGGCCACTGCTGAGTTTTCCAAATTTGCTGGCCAACATAGATAGCATATTCAAAAGCAGAGACATTACTTTGCCAACAAAGGTCCATCTAGTCAAGGCTATGGTTTTTCCTGTGGTCAAGTATGGATGTGAGAGTTGGACTGTGAAGAAGGCTGAGCGCCAAAGAATTGATGCTTTTGAACTGTGGTGTTGGAGAAGACTCTTGAGAGTCCCTTGGACTGCAAGGAGATCCAACTAGTCCATTCTGAAGGAAATCAGCCCTGGGATTTCTTTGGAGGGAATGATGCTGAAGCTGAAACTCCAGTACTTTGGCCACTTCATGCAAAGAGTTGACTCATTGGAAAAGACTCTGATGCTGGGAGGGATTGGGGGCAGGTGGAGAAGGGGACGACAGAGGATGAGATGGCTGGATGATATCACTGACTCGATGGACATGAGTCTGAGCGAACTCTGGGAGTTGGTGATGGACAGGGAGGCCTGGCGTGCTGCGATTCATGGGGTCACAAAGAGTCAGACACGACTGAGTGACTGAACTGAACTGAACTGAACTGAAGCACTCCAAGCATATTGCTGAATCAAAGAAGGAGAAGAGTAAATTCTAGATCTTATGCTCTGATGCTAAGTTGTCAAATCATCTCCATAAATTTTCTAAAAAGACATAGGTTAAAATCACAGTATAAACTGGTGGTCCAGTGGCTAAGACTCCATGCTCCCAATACAGGGGTCCCAGCGTTAATCCCTGGTAGGGAACTAGATCCCACATGCCCCAACTAAAGATCCCAAAGGCTGCAAAGAAGCCCAGATAGAGCCACATAACGAAATATTTTTTAAAAATAAAATTACACAATAAGTCATGGTAGTACTTCTCCACAGTGGCCAAAAGATGGAAGCAAACCAAATGTCCATCAAAGGTTGAATGGATAAACAAAATGGGTTATATTCATAAAATGGAATATTATTCAGCCACTGAAAGGAATGCACACTGGGAGTTCCCTGGAGGTCCAGTGGTTAGGACTCCAATTTTACTGCCTGGGTCCTGGGCTCAATCCTTGATCAGGGAATTAAGGTCCTGCAATCTGTGTGGGAAAGCCAAAAAAAAAAAAAAAAAGAAAAAAAGGAATGAAGCATTTACACCTGCTACAACATGGGTAAAGCTCAGAAACACGGTTCTGTTTCTGAACACGATCTGAAAGAATTCAGATACAAAAGACCACATATTGTATGATTCCATTTATATGAAAAGCCCAGAATAGGCAAACCCTTTGAGACAGATTCCCCCATAGCTCAGTCGGTAGAGAATCTGCCTACAAAGCAGGAGAGAGTGAGTGCTAAATCACCTCAATCATATCTGACTCTTTGCAATCCCTGGAACTGTAGCCCATCAGCCTCCTCTGTCCAAGGGATTCTTCAGTCAAGAACACTGGAGTGGGTTGCCATTTCTTCCTCCAGGGGATCTTCCTGACTTAGGGATGGAACCTGCGTTTCTTGTGTCTTTTGCATTGGCAGTGGGTTCTTTACCTTTAGCGCCCCCTGGTGATGGATGCTGTCAGATGAGAATCTATATGTGGTGCAATGCAGGGGACGTGGGTTCAAATCTTGGGTCAGGAAGAGCCCCTGGAGAAGGAAATGGCAACCCACTCCAGTATTCTTGCCTGGGAAATACCATGGACAGAGGAGCGTGGCGGGCTACAGTCCACAGGGTCGTAAGAGTCGGACACGACTTAGCAACTTAAACCACCACCGCCACATTGAGACAGAAAGCAGTCTGTTGGTTTACAGAAATGGGAGAAGAGTTAGGAAATGACCGTTTGATATGTACAGGGCTTTCTTAGGGGCTAGTGAGAACATTTCAGAACTCAATAGAAGGACTTCCCTGGTGGTACAGTGGATAAGAATCTGCCTGCCAATGCAGGGGACATGGGTTTGATCCAACTAAGCCCGTGCACCACATCTACTGAGCCTGAGCTCTAGAGCCTGTGCTCTGCAACAAGAGAAGCCACCACAATGAGAAGCCCAACCACTGCAACTAGAGAGTAGCCCCCTCTTGTCCCAACTAGAGAAAAAAGAATGCAGCAATGAAGATCCAACACAGCCAAAAATTAATTAATTTTTAAAAAGACCCAATAAAGGTGATGATTGCACATCCTCATGAATGTGTTTAATGCCACTGAATTATCCCCTTTAAAATGGTTAATTTTATGTTATGCTAATTTTACCTCAATATTTCCAAATTACGTGAGTCTTAGCGTTAGTCAGAAAAACTCTCCATGGTTCAATTTCTTCATTTATAAACATTTCTAAATATTTAACTGAAACACTCTCATTACGAAATTCAAAACTGATTTAATATATGACATCGGTTTGTAAATTATAAAGCATTACAACATGCTCATTGCTGTTTCTATTCTCCTCTGGTTCTTGAGAGGGTGATCACCATTTCTTTTTTTTTTTTTTTCCCTTTGAAACGTAGTCTTGATCGATTGTCTGATCAATCCCTGTCTGATCAATAATCTGGGCTTATTTCACTTCTGAAACCAGATTCTTCCTAGCCTTGTAGACTTGCCCCATGAAAGAAAAGCCCCTTTTCTGCCTGCACTTTGAGAGGCTTGCTGATCTCAGATTGGAATGTTCTCCCTATTACAGTAGTTTTTTCCCCTATTACAGTGGTCCCTCTGCCCTATTTCATAATCATTTTGCATAAAGTCTCTCCTTGCCTAAGTCTAGATCGGTTTCTTCTTGACACTGTCTATCTAGGAAAAGGAAGGGTTGATGAAAGGGGACTGGGCTTGAGATGCCATCACTGACAAGGAGAAGCTTGCTCTGGGGCACATTTTCTCCTAGGGTGCTGCCCTCTTGACCTAAGTACAGTGTGGAGGGAACCATCAAGCCCCCGTCCAGTCAATCCCAAACCTGATTCCTCTTCCTCCTCATCACCCAGCTGTGAAACAAGCTTCTCAGGCCCCAGTATATCCAATAATTCCTCTGAAACTGGACTCCAGAGAGGTGAGAAGCTCTCAGAATCATAGACTGCCACCCCAGATCTCTATAAAACTCTAGATCCTAGCCTGAGAATTCTTTATTAATAAACCATTGGTTGTTATTTGCATTCATTCTTTTTGTGGTCCTCGCGGGGAAGGTTCATTACCTTAGAATGATCCTAGAATTACCTAACTTTCCACTACTGAAAACAAAAACTTTTCATTATTCTTTCATGTATTTTTATTGATTCTTTGGTCAATGATGAATTTTTATTCATGTGCTTATTAAGCACTTTTTAATCTCTTCTTTTGAGAATTGCCTTTTTGATACCCGATTGATTTAGAAGGAACAAATCTGGGGGAGGAGCCAAGATGGCAGAGGAGTAGGACGGGCAGAACACTTTCTCCCCAACAAATTCATCAAAAGAACATTTAAACGCCAAGTAAATTCCACAAAACAACTTCTGAATGCTGGCAGAGGACATCAGGCACCCAGAAAAGGAACCCAAGTCTTCGAAAGGAGGTAGGAAAAAATATAAAAGACAAAAAAAAAGAGACAAAAGAGGGAGGGACGGAGTTCCGTCCCAGGAAGGGAGTCTTAAAAAGAGAAGTTTCCAAACACCAGGAAACCTTCTCACTGCCGAATCTGTGCCGAGCTTTGGAAGCACAGAGGGCAACATAACAGGGAGGAAAAATAAATAAACAATTAAAACCCGCAGATTGTGAGCCCTACGGTAACTCCCCCAGTGGAGAAGCAGTGCAGATGCCTGCACATGCCATTAGCAAGTAGGGGCTGGGCGGGGAGGCGCGGCATGGGCTGCATCACTTAGAGTAAGGACCTGGCCTAAATACCCTGAGCGCTATCTGAGCGAAATAATCTGGGCTAGCAAACCAGACTGTGGGATATCTATCACGCGAAAAGCCAGCCCTAACCTAAGACATCGCCAGGCCCGCGCAGGGAACAAAGGACTGAACAGAGATAGCCGGCTGCAGACCTTCCCCCTCCGGTGACAGGCAGCCAGAACCGGAAGGGGGCAATAGCAGCCCCAGAGAGACATTATCTATAAAACTGTAAGCAGGCTTCTTTGCTAACTAAAACTTCTTGGGGGTCTGGACAGTCAACATCTGCCTGAGAAGGTGCTCCGGTTGTACACCTAGGTAACCGAGCGGCAGGGAGGCGATAAGTCGCAGCAATCATGCTCGCCAAACACCTCATCACCTGAGCTGCTCAGACCTGGGAAGGGCACAAAACGCAGGCCCAACCGAGTCTGCGCTTCTGAGGACTACCTGAGTGCCTGAACCTGAGCAGCTTGGACCTGGGAGGTGCAGGCAGCCCAGGGCCGGCCACGGATAGTTCCCGGCAGAGCAACCTAGAGCCTGAGCAGTGTGGGCAGGGAGGCTACATGCGCCGTGAGTAGGGGCAGACCCAGTGTGGCTGAGGCACTACGAGCACACACCAGTGTTATTTGTTTGCAGCATCCCTCCCTCCCTCCCTCCCCACAGCACGACTGAACAAGTGAGCCTAAAAAAAAAAAAATAGTGTCCTCTACCATCCCCTTTGTGTCAGGGCGGAAACCAGACACTGAAGAGACCAGCAAACAGAAGAAGCTATAAGAGAGGGAACCACCTTGGAAGCTACAGGCAATAGATTAAAACCCTGTGGTTACTACCAACTACATAGGAAGGGGCCTATAGATCTTGAGAAATATAAGTCGGACCAAAGAACTAGCCAAAAATGAACTGAACCCACAATACTCACAACAAAACAAGAGAAAGTCCTAGATATATTTTTACTATTTTTATGATCATTCTTTCTTTTTTAATTAAAAAAAATTTTTAAGTCCTCTATTATTCCTTTAATTTTCACTTTTATAACCTATTACTTTGCAAAAAAAAAAAGACCCTATTTTTTTTTACAGCAAACTTCATATATATATTTTTTATAATTTTTTGACCTTTTCTTTTTTCTTTTCTTTAACATTGTATTTTTGAAATTCCAAACTCTACTCTAGATTTTTAATTTTAGCTTTTTGGTATTTGTTATCAATTTTGTACCTATAGTTTTTTTTAATAATTTCTGTGACTTTTTTTCCCCTCTGTTTCTTTCTCTTCTTCTTTTATATAACATTGTATATCTGAAATTCCAAACTCTACTCTAGATTTTTAATTTATGCTTTTTGGTATTTGATATCAATTTTGTACCTGTATTTTCTTTCTAATTTTTGCGACTTTGTTTGTTTTTGTTTGTTTGTTTTTTCTCTCTTTATTTTTCTTCTTTTTTTTAACATTGTATTTTTGAAATTCCAAACTCTACTCTAGATTTTTAACTTTTGCTTTTTGGTATTAGTTATGAATTTTGTACCTATATTTTCTTTATAATTTTCGCGACCTTGTTTGTTTTTGTTTGTTCATTTTTTCTCTTTTTCTTTTCCTTCTTCTTTTCTTTAACATCGTATTTTTGAAATTCCAAACTCTACTCTAGATCTTTAATTTTTGCTTTTATGTATTTGTTACCAATTTTGTACCTTTAAGAACCCAATCTTCAGGACCCATTTTTCACTAAGGAGCGAGATTACTGGCTTGACTACTCTCTCTCCCTTTGTACTCTCCTTTTTCTCCACCAAGTCGCCTGTGTCTCCTCCCTAACTCCTCTCTACTCTACCCAACTCTGTGAATTTCTGTGTGTTCCAGGCGGTGGAGAACACTTAAGGAACTGATTACTGGCTGGATCTGTCTCTCTCCTTTTCATTCCCCCCTTTTATCCTCCTGGCCACCTCTATCTCCTTCCTCCTTCTTCTCTTCTCTGTATAAATCCATGAACATCTCTGAGTGGTCCAGTTGTGGAGTGCACATAAGGAAGTGATTACTGGCTAGCCCACTCTCTCCTCTATTGATTCCACCTCATCTCATTCAGGTCACCTCTAACTCCCTCCTCCCTCTTCTCTTCTCCATGTAATGCTGTGAACCTCTCTGGGTGACCCTCACGGTAGAGAAACTTTTCATCTTTAACATAGATGTTTTATCAATGGTGCTGTATAGAAGGAGAAGTTTTGAAACTACTGTAAAAATAAAACCAATAACTGGAAGCAGGAGGCTTAAGACCAAACCCTGACTCCAGGGAACTCCTGACTCCAAGGAACATTAATTGACAGGAGCTCATCAAACGCCTCCATACCTACACTGAAACCAAGTACCACACAAGGGCCAACAAGTTCCAGGGCAAGACATACCAAGCAAATTCTCCAGCAACAAAGGAACACAGCCCTGAGCTCCAAGATACAGGCTGCCCAAAGTCACCCCAAAACCATAGACATCTCATAACTCATTACTGGACACTTCATTGCACTCCAAAGAGAAGAAATCCAGCTCCACCCACCAGAACACCAATACAAGCTTCCCTAACCAAGAAACCTTGACAAGCCACCTGTACAAACCCACACACAGCGAGGAAATGCCACAATAAAGAGAACTCCACAAACTGCCAGAATACAGAAAGGACACCCCAAACTCAGCAATTTAAACAAGATGAAGAGACAGAGGAATACCCAGCAGATAAAGGAACAGGATAAATGCCCACCAAACCAAACAAAAGAGGGAGAGATAGGGAATCTACCTGATAAAGAATTCCAAATAATGATAGTGAAATTTATCCAAAATCTTGAAATCAAAATGGAATCACAGATAAATAGCCTGGAGACAAGGATTGAGAAGATGCAAGAAAGGTTTAACAAGGACCTAGAAGAAATAAAAAAGAGTCAATATATAATGAATAGTGCAATAAATGAGATCAAAAACACTCTGGAGGCAACAAATAGTAGAATAACAGAGGCAGAAGATAGGATTAGTGAATTAGAAGACAGAATGGCAGAAATAAATGAATCAGAGAGGGTAAAAGAAAAACGAATTAAAAGAAATGAGGACAATCTCAGAGACCTCCAGGACAATATTAAATGCTACAACATTCAAATCATAGGGGTCCCAGAAGAAGAAGACAAAAAGAAAGACCATGAGAAAATACTTGAGGAGATAATAGTTGAAAACTTCCCTAAAATGGGGAAGGAAATAATCACCCAAGTCCAAGAAACCCAGAGAGTCCCAAACAGGATAAACCCAAGGCGAAACACCCCAAGACACATATTAATCAAATTAACAAAGATCAAACACAAAGAACAAATATTAAAAGCAGCAAGGGAAAAACAACAAATAACACACAAGGGAATTCCCATAAGGATAACAGCTGATCTTTCAATAGAAACTCTTCAAGCCAGGAGGGAATGGCAAAACATACTTAAAATGATGGAAGAAAATAACTTACAGCCCAGATTATTGTACCCAGCAAGGATCTCATTCAAAATGAAGGAGAAATCAAAAGCTTTTCAGACAAGCAAAAGCTGAGAGAATTCTGCACCACCAAACCAGCTCTCCAACAAATACTAAAGGATATTCTCTAGACAGTAAACACAAAAAAAGTGTATGAATTCGAACCCAAAACAATAAAGTAAATGGCAACGGGATCATACTTATCAGTAATTACCTTAAACGTAAATGGGTTGAATGCCCCAACCAAAAGACAAAGACTGGCTGAATGGATAAAAAAACAAGACCCCTACATATGTTGTCTACAAGAGACCCACCTCAAAACAGGGGACACATACAGACTGAAAGTGAAGGGCTGGAAAAAGATTTTCCATGCAAATAAGGACCAAAAGAAAGCAGGAGTAGCAATACTCATATCAGACAAAATAGACTTTAAAACAAAGGCTGTGAAAAGAGACAAAGATGGTCACTACATAATGATCAAAGGATCAATCCAAGAAGAAGATATAACAATTATAAATATGTATGCACCCAACACGGGAGCACCGCAATATGTAAGACAAATGCTAACAAGTATGAAAGGAGAAATTAACAATAATACAATAATAGTGGGAGACTTTAATACCCCACTCACACCTATGGATAGATCAACTAAACAGAAAATTAACAAGGAAACACAAACTTTAAACGATACAATAGACCAGTTAGACCTAATTGATATCTATAGGACATTTCATCCCAAAACAATGAATTTCACCTTTTTCTCAAGCGAACATGGAAACTTCTCCAGGATAGATCACATCCTGGGCCATAAATCTAGCCTTGGTAAATTCAAAAAAATTGAAATCATTCCAAGCATCTTTTCTGACCACAATGCAGTAAGATTAGATCTCAATTACAGGAGAAAACTATTAAAAATTCCAACATATGGAGGCTGAACAACATGCTGCTGAATAACCAACAAATCACAGATAAAATAAAAAAAGAAATCAAAATTTGCATAGAAACGAATGAAAATGAAAACACAACAACCCAAAACCTGTGGGACATGGTAAAAGCAGTCCTAAGGGGAAAGTTCATAGCAATACAGGCATACATCCAGAAACAAGAAAAAAGTCAAATAAATAGCCTAACTCTACACCTAAAGCAACTAGAAAAGGAAGAAATGAAGAACCCCAGGGTTAGTAGAAGGAAAGAAATCTTAAAAATTAGAGCAGAAATAAATGCAAAAGAAACAAAAGAGACCATAGCAAAAATCAACAAAGCCAAAAGCTGGTTCTTTGAAAGAATAAATAAAATTGATAAACCATTAGCCAGACTCATCAAGAAACAAAGGGAGAAAAATCAATAAAATTAGAAATGAAAATGAAGAGATCACAACAGACAACACAGAAATACAAAGGATCATAAGAGACTACTATCAACAATTATATGCCAATAAAATGGACAACGTGGAAGAAATGGACAAATTCTTAGAAAAGTACAACTTTCCAAAACTGAACCAGGAAGAAATAGAAAATCTTAACAGACCCATCACAAGCACAGAAATTGAAACTGTAATCAAAAATCTTCCAGCAAACAAAAGCCCAGGTCCAGACGGCTTCACAGCTGAATTCTACCAAAAATTTAGAGAAGAGCCAACACCTATCCTGCTCAAACTCTTCCAGAAAATTGCAGAGGAAGGTAAACTTCCAAACTCATTCTATGAGGCCACCATCACCCTAATACCAAAACCTGACAAAGATCCCACAAAAAAAGAAAACTACAGGCCAATATCACTGATGAACATAGATGCAAAAATCCTTAACAAAATTCTAGCAATCAGAATCCAACAACACATTAAAAAGATCATACACCATGACCAAGTGCGCTTTATCCCAGGGATGCAAGGATTCTTCAATATCTGCAAATCAATCAGTGTAATACACCACATTAACAAATTGAAAAATAAAAACCATATGATTATCTCAATAGATGCAGAGAAAGCCTTTGACAAAATTCAACACTCATTTATGATAAGAACTCTCCAGAAAGCAGGAATAGAAGGAACATACCTCAACATAATAAAAGCTATATATGACAAACCCACAGCAAACATTATCCTCAGTGGTGAAAAATTGAAAGCATTTCCTCTAAAGTCAGGAACAAGACAAGGGTACCCACTTTCACCATTACTATTCAACATAGTTTTGGAAGTTTTGGCCACAGCAATCAGAGCAGAAAAAGAAATAAAAGGAATCCAAATTGGAAAAGAAGAAGTAAAACTCTCACTATTTGCAGATGACATGATCCTCTACATAGAAAACCCTAAAGACTCCACCAGAAAATTACTAGAACTAATCAATGATTATAGTACAGTTGCAGGATATAAAATCAACACACTGAAACCCCTTGCATTCCTATACACTAATAATGAGAAAACAGAAAGAGAAATTAAGGAAACAATTCCATTCACCATTGCAACGGAAAGAATAAAATACTTAGGAATATATCTACCTAAAGAAACTAAAGACCTATATATAGAAAACTATAAAACACTGGTGAAAGAAATCAAAGAGGACACTAATAGATGGAGATGTAAACCATGTTCATGGATTGGAAGAATCAATATAGTGAAAATGAGTATACTACCCAAAGCAATTTATAGATTCAATGCAATCCCTATTAAGCTACCAACGGTATTCTTCACAGAGCTAAAACAAATAATTTCACAATTTGTATGGAAATACAAAAAACCTCGAATAGCCAAAGCTATCTTGAGAAAGAAGAATGGAACTGGAGGAATCAACCTACCTGACTTCAGGCTCTACTACAAAGCCACAGTTATCAAGACAGTATGGTACTGGCACAAAGACAGAAATATAGATCAATGAACCAAAATAGAAAGTCCAGAGATAAATCCATGCACATATGGACACCTTATCTTTGACAAGGAGGCAAGAATATACAATGGATTAAAGACAATCTCTTTAACAAGTGGTGCTGGGAAATCTGGTCAACCACTTGTAAAGAATGAAACTAGAACACTTTCTAACACCATACACAAAAATAAACTCAAAATGGATTAAAGATCTCAACGTAAGACCAGAAACTATAAAACTCCTAGAGGAGAACGTAGGCAAAACACTCTCTGACATACATCACAGCAGGATCCTCTATGACCCACCTCCCAGAATATTGGAAATAAAAGCAAAAATAAACAAATGGGACCTAATTAAACTTAAAAGCTTCTGCACATCAAAGGAAACTATTAGCAAGGTGAAAAGACAGCCTTCAGAATGGGATAAAATAATAGCAAATGAAGCAACTGACAGACAACTAATCTCAAAAATATACAAGCAACTCCTACAGCTCAACTCCAGAAAAATAAATGACCCAATCAAAAAATGGGCCAAAGAACTAAATAGACATTTCTCCAAAGAAGACATACAGATGGCTAACAAACACATGAAAAGATGCTCAACATCACTCATTATCAGAGAAATGCAAATCAAAACCACTATGAGGTACCATTTCACGCCAGTCAGAATGGCTGCGATCCAAAAGTCTACAAGCAATAAATGCTAGAGAGGGTGTGGAGAAAAGGGAACCCTCTTACCCTGTTGGTGGGAATGCAAACTAGTACAGCCACTATGGAGAACAGTGTGGAGATTCCTTAAAAAAACTGGAAATAGAACTGCCTTATGATCCAGCAATCCCATTGCTGGGCATACACACTGAGGAAACCAGAAGGGAAAGAGACACGTGTACCCCAATGTTCATTGCAGCACTGTTTATAATAGCCAGGACATGGAAGCAACCTAGATGTCCATCAGCAGATGAATGGATAAGAAAGCTGTGGTACATATACACAATGGAGTATTACTCAGCCATTACAAAGAATACATTTGAATCAGTTCTAATGAGGTGGATGAAACTGGAACCTATTATACAGAGTGAAGTAAGCCAGAAAGAAAAACACCAATACAGTATACTAACGCATATATATGGAATTTAGAAAGATGGTAACAATAACCCTGTGTACGAGACAGCAAAAGAGACACTGATGTATAGAACAGTCTTATGGACTCTGTTGGAGAGGGAGAGGGTGGGAAGATTTGGGAGAATGGCATTGAAACATGTATAATATCATGTATGAAACAAGTTGCCAGTCCAGGTTCGATGCACGATACTAGATGCTTGGGGCTGGTGCACTGGGACGACCCAGAGGGATGGTATGGGGAGGGAGGACGGTTCAGGATGGGGAGCACATGTATACCTGTGGCGGATTCATTTTGATGTTTGGCAAAACTAATACAATATTATAAAGTTTAAAAATAAAATAAAATTAAACTAAAAAAAAGAAGGAACAAATCCCCAAATATTTTAACCCTTTCTTTGTCATATATGAATGAGTCCAAATACAACCGAATTATTTTGACCATGTCAGGACATGTTGATGGTGTAATTTAAGCCTAAGCTCCTTTTAGGAAAGAATATAAGGACATCCCTGGTGGTCCAGTGGTTAAGAATCCACCATGCAATGCAGGTAAACCATTCAATATCACAGTAATCCAAGTGTGTGCCCCAAGCAGTAATGCTGATGAAGCTGAAGTTGAATGGTTCTATGAAGACCTACAAGACCTTCTAGAACTAACACCCCAAAACAGATGTCTTTTTCTTCATAGGGGACAGGAATGCAAAAGTAGGAAGTCAAGAAACACCAGGAATAACAGGCAAATTTGGCCTTGGAGTACAGAATGAAGCAGGGAAAAGGCTAATAGAGTTTTGCCAGGAGAATGCACCCAGTGGAAACACTTTCTTCTAACAACACAAGAGAAGACTCTACACCCGGATGTCACCAGATGGTCAATACCGAAATCAGATTGATTATATTCTTTGCAGCCAAAGATGGAGATGCTCTAAACAGTCAAACTGAACTGAATTGAATTGAACCCAATGGTCTCCCCACAAACTAGGGGTCAGAGATCCGCAAATCATGAAGGTGTTCCTCAAACAAGTGGAATAGGGAAAAAAAAACTGTATTTCACTCCCCCCACACCTTGTACAGTCAACCATCAGTAAATATTCCTTTAACAGTTGAATGTGTGGTCATCCTTTCTGATCATCTTTATAAACTCCCAGCCACACTTCAAGGTGGACAGGACGGTCCCCATGATTTGGTGTGGAAGTGGAAGTTCAGAGAGGCCAGCCCAAGGTTGCAGAGCCAGCAAGGTGCAGTCAGGTGTCAGGAACTGAATGCTCTCTGAGAGCGAGGGAGGGATGGAGAAAGAAAGGAAGAAGCATCTTCTGTGGTTTACTCCCTGGAGTCCACCACCACCAGCTCCAGTTTTCACTCAGGAGCCTCTGAAGGGTCAGAGCCATAGTGACAAGAAGCCTGAAACCATAGCAGTAGAAGGACTTCCAGTGGTTGAGACTCTGTGTTCCCAATGCAGGGGGTCTGGGTTCCATCCCTGGTCAGGGAACTAGATCCCACGTGCTGCAAATAAAGTGCTGCACGCCACAGTGAAGACTGAAGATTCCAAGTGCCACAACTAAGACCCGCAGCAGCCAAAATAAAAAAAGTAAAATAAATATATATTTTTTAAAAAAGCACAGCAGTGGAAGGATAAGAGTGACAGAGTAAGGGTGATGCCACCACATCAGGTTATAGGTTCAAAAAACACTTCTGGGTTGGCAAATGATACAGAAGATGCTAAGATGAGCGGGCTGGACCATTTGTCTGTGTTGGCATGGAATTCACAGGAGACAGAGGGATGGTGACATGGGAGAAGGCTAGTAAAGCAGTCCCTTTGCAAAACCAGGTCTGGGTTTGGGCTGAGAGTGGGAGAGGGGTGGCAATGGCCAGAGAGGGCAGCCATCCTCTGTGTCTTCCAGGAGAACCTCTTAGGGAGTGTGTCATTGATGGATTCACATCATAGCCCCATTGCTGGGCTTCGGGTGTGTGTGTAAGTGTGTGTGTGTGTGTTTACCATTCCTCTGATCTCCTTTTCCAAAAAATAAATGACATGCCACAGGACGAAAGCACTGACATTTACACTAATGATGTCAATGACATTCTTGCTCCTTCAATATCATTTGTATGCTGCTCTTGATTCCTGCTACATTCATCCGTGAGGGAGCATAAGTGGAAGGTTCTTTCAAAAACTTCTTAGTAAATTTCTGATGAATGGGAACCCAAATAAGTCCACTATGCTTTTTCTCTAACCTTGAAATGGCAAAGATTGGCAAAGAACTCTGAAACAGTACTCTCTCCCCTTGGGTGGGTTTTGAAAACTGAATTATCCTTTCTGTCATGATATTCCATCCACAAACCATATACCCTTGTCCCATAATAAGAAACTGAAAACAAAACTCAAAGGAACCTAGAAATAACTATAAGCAAGCCATATTAGAAATCAACATTTCCCACATTTTTCGGCTAAAGTAAATAGCATTCTCTGGCCAAGGATGCCAACTCTTTGCATGGCGGTTTGTAATTTGTCAGATTCACCCACTGAATACATGCAGGTTTAACCTCTTTTCTGTGATCTGGCTAATGTCTGGGGCTGCGGTGGCTCTTTCCTCTTTTGACCTAGAAGACAGATAGTAAGACAGGCATTCATCTTCTGCAAAGTTTGACAGAACAGGGCAATTGCCTACCACGTTGTGTATTCTTTGATTAAATTAATCACCAACATTTAAATACCAGAATGTTACCTGTTAAAATAGCATCTCTTTTTTTTCCCGTTGAAATATGAAAGAGGAATTAATTAGGGGCCCATTTCTTGCATGGAGATGGCTAGTGGACATGAGTGCTGGCTATTCTCTCTCTCTCTTATTTTTTGACTACATAGCTTGTGGGATCTTAGTTCCCTGACTATTGATCAAACCCACATCTCTTGCATTGGAAGCTCAGAGTCTTAACCACTAGACCACCAGTGAAGTCCCTCACTGTTCTGTTTAGCTGGGGGTACACACAATAGTTTCCTATTGACTGCTTCTTTCATTGAATTCACCTTTCCAACTAGTATTGTATGGAAGACTGTGACTTTGAAGAGGAAAAGTAATTGTACAAATAATTATTTCATTCCATCTGTAGTCCACACTCCAAAGGAAAAGTTAAAGAGCAAGTTATATGTAATGTGGAGGGGGGCGGGATCCTACCTCTTCTCAGTTTCTGACCCCTGGGACTTCTCCAAATACAGTTTGCAGGACGGAGCCCAGGCAGGGCCAGGCAGGTAAGACTTCAGATCTACACTGAGCTTTAAGATTGAAGTCATTTCATGCTCCACTAAAGAGCTATTCATCACTGCTTGGTCATGTACATATGAATCTGGCTAAATACATCTGTTATCTGAAGCTGGTCTTCTTCAAGAATTCTGTAGACAAGGCCCAGACAAGACATCGTTGTACTGTTAGGGCTTTAAAGCTGTTGAAAGATAATTCTATGGCTAGGAAGGATGCAAACCCTCCTATTTTAATTGTAAGCAAGATGCTGAACTAGAATGACATTCCATTCTCCAGCATTCTCTGAACAGTACGATGCTCCAAGGCAACTGTGCTCAGGTCTGACATGTTAATACACTTGACATTCAACCAATGACGTGATGTTTGTATAGAGTGACACCCATTCGAAGAGGCTGGGACTCATGCCATGCAGCCTGGCCCCTGCCTGCCCTGAGCACCTGCATTAATTCAACTATTCCAGATATAAAGGGGATGCATTAAAATGTTTCAGTTAGAGAAAACACCTGCAGCTTGCAAAAGATGTATACCTCAAGGGCAGCGTGAGGCACAGAAGGATAAATCTGCCTTTTCTTTTATTTCCTCTTCAATAGGCGAATTTTGGAACACTAATAGAATTACTATATCTTCAGTAAATTCCAGCCCATGGTGGCTTCGCTGCCAGGTATGCCTTTTGTATTAACCTTCCTTTATAAAAGCAAAGGAACAGCAACAATGGGTCAGCTAGTCCTTACAAAGCCACATGTGTGTCCCCCATAAAAGCTCTATCATGACCACAATGTGTTGCTCAGCTTCAAGCATGAGGCTCAGGGAAGGGTCCTTTCCATAGCCCCTCATCAGTATCCACAAAATATTAGCAGGTAATTGACAAAGCAACTACTGACTTGTCGCTCTTACTACCTATCAACTCAGTACTTTTACTAACTTTACCAATGAGGTGACTGAGGCCACAAGAAGTTAACGTGCCCCCAAATCAAACACTTCTATCTTTAGCATTAGGAACAAAGCATGAGTCAATGCAAGGGTCAACATCACCGCCATGTCTGTGCCGCTGTGGCCACCCAGCCTTGTAGTACCTTCAGATGGTGGCAGCCTTAGCCACCATCAAATAGCAGCCATAGGACACCAATGCCTGAGAATCTGTAGGAAATTCCCAGACCCAAGACAGATAATAAATGATCATTTGAAACCATTGTTTTCAGTAACCAGTTACAACTGGATACTATTAATAATCCAGATTTACCAATGACAAATCTGAGGTTATGGAAAGTTCATTTGCCCCAAATCAAAGACATTTTGATGGAAGATCCAGGAAGAGTTTCCAGCTCCTCTGACCCAGTTGCAATGTCGTTCCCTGTGTTATACACTAGGACTTTGTTGTTTATCCATTCTAGGAACAATAGCTAATAGCTGTCAATCCCGACTTTCCATTCCGTCCCTCCTCCAACCCTTCTCCCCCTTGGCAACCACAAGTCTGTTCTCTCTGTCTGTGAGTCTTTTCTGTTTCATAGATAAATGTGTCATATTTTAGATTCTATATATAAGTGATATCATATGGTATTTGTCTTGCTCTGACTTACTTCATTTAGTATGATAATCTCTAATTGCCTCCATGTTGCTGCAAGTGGCATATTTTGTTCTTTGTCGTGGCCTAATAGTATTGCAGTATATATATGTGCCGCACCTTCTTTATCCACTCATCTGCTGGTGGACATTTAGGTGGTTTCCACGCCTTAGCTATTGTGAAGAGTGCTGCTATGAACATAGGGGTGCACGTATCTTTTTGAATTAGAATTTTGTTTGGATATATGCCCAGAATTGCCAGCTCATATGGTAGTTCTATTTTCAGTTTTCTGAGGAATCTCTATACTGTTTTCCATAGTGGCTGTACCAATTTGCATTCCCACCAACAGTGTAGGAGGGTTCCCTTTTCTCCACACTCTCTCCATCATTTGTTATTCATAGGCTTTTTGATGATGGCCATTCTGATCAGTGTGAGGTGGTACCTCATTGCAGTTTTGATTCACATTTCTCTAATAATTTCTAGCTTTCTTTCTTATAAGAATACAATATACAATATATTAAGATACAGTATACATAATATGTGTTCATCAACTCTTTATGCTATCCTTAAGTCTTCCAGGCAACAGTAGGCTGTTAGTACTTAAGATCTGGAGGAGTCAAAAATTAAAAGCAAATTTTCAACTGCATGGAGAGCCAGTGCACCGAAGTCTCTGTTGTTGTTCAAGGGTCAACTGTAATTTGTTTCCTAATTAGAGGTATCACACCTGTTTATGTAGGAAACCATAAAATCGGCTCCCAGATGCTAATAATAAATGATGTCAGCACAAACGCAATCCTCCATGGGTCTCCAAACAGCTGCACTGGCTGAAATTAATTTTGAAGACATCCATAGATTACAGTGGTTTTAATCTTCAGAGTAGGGGGATTAGTTTCCTCTGTAGAGTGAAGAATCATGCCTCTCTTCAACTATTGGAAAGAATAAATGGTCCACAGAAGAGAAACCAAGAGCACACACTCTACAGCCCAATTTGTTTCAAATCCAAGACCTGTCACTTCTGCTTGTGACTTTGGACTATTTGTTTCTCTTTCTTTTTAAAGTAATTTTATTTATTAACTTATTTTTGGCAATGCTGGGTCTTCGTTGCTGTGTGGGCTTTTCTCTAGTTAAGGTACATGCGGGCTATCCTAATTGTGGTGCATGGGCTTCTCATTTCAGTGGCTTCCCTTGTTGTGAAGCATGAACTCCAAGGTACAGGCTCAACAGTTGAGGTGCATGGACTTAGTTGCTCCGAGGCATGTGGGTTCTTCCTGGACAAGGAATCAAACCCTCGTCTCCTGCATTGGCAGGTGAATTCTCTATCAGTGAGCCACCAGAGAAACCCTATTTTCTTTTTGTAGTAGCAGCTTCATTGAGATATAAATCAAATACCAAAAATAGTGCCCTCTAAAAGTACACAGTTTAATGGGTTTTTTAGTAAAGTCAGGTAATCATCATCATTAATCACAATAATGGTGGTTGATAATCATTTTCAGAGCTTCCCAAAGAAACCCTGTACCCAGCAGTAGTCGCTCCACACCCCCACCCCCACCCCACCTTCAGCCTGCAACTATTAATCTACCTCCTGTCTCTATGGACTTGGTTATGCTGGAGACTTTGTATAAGTGGAATAAGACAATACTTTCCTTTTGTGTCTGGATTCTTTCATTTAGCATATTTTCAAGGTTCATCATGGTGGAGCATGTGTCAGAGGCTTCCTTGGTGGCTCATTCTGTAAAGAATCCACCTGCCAGTGCAGAAGATGAGGGTTCAATCCCTGGATCAGTAAGATCATCTGGAGAAGGAAATGGCAACCCACTCCAGTACTCTTGCCTGGAGAATCCCATGGACAGAGGAGCCTGGCAGGCAATAGTCCATGGGGTCACAAAAGAGTCAGACATGACTTAGTGACTAAACAACAAACAACAAAACAGCATATATCAGAACTTTATTTTAAAAAATATTTATTTATTGGCTGTTCCAGGTCTTTGTTACGGCATGTAGGATCTTTAGTTGGGGAATGTGAACTCTTATTTGTGGCATGTGGGATTTAGTTTCCTGACCAGATATGGAATCTGGATCCCCTGCATTGGGAGAGTGGAGTCTTAGCCACTGGACCACCAGGGAAGCCCCAGAACTTCATTGATGTCATGGCTGAATAATATTCCAGTGGACCAATATATTGGTCCACGTGGTTATTTCTCCATTCATCAGTAGATGGACATCGGGTTTTTTTTCACTTTGGGCTCTGATGAATAATGCTGCTGTGAACATTCCAGTATATGTTTTTGTGTGAATATATATTTTCAATTTTATCAGGTATGTTCTAAGGGTTGCAGTTGCTGGGCTGGGCATCTTCTTCATCTCTTGGTGCCTTTGTTTCTCCATCTATAAACAGACACAGTGATGGTGACTTATCCATAGGTTTGCTGGTAAGAGTAGGTGAACTAAATCTACTAGCATTTGGGACATGTTTCTATAGCAGTAAACATTTATGACATGTCCTTATCAACATGTCCTTATCACCACATGTTCACCAACCAGGAAGTTCTACCAAATTCCTCCTTTTGAGTTTTTATGGAGGCTTTATTACACAGGCATGATTGAGTAAATCCTTGGCCATTTGCTATTGATTCCTTCTCAAGCCTGCCACTCCCCCCATCCCCTCACCCCCAAACATGACCTACCCTCCAAGAAATCAGAGGTCAGGACTGAAATTTCCAACCCTCTAATTTTGGTTGGTTCCCTTGGTAAGCAGCCGCATCCTGAGGTGTGGTCCAGAGGCCACATGATCTGTGGATGATTAAAGATTTCTATTATATGCACTCATTTGATACTGTCCTTTAATTGAAGCTCCAGTCACATCTAAAAGAAATCTTGTCATTAGACTTTTGTTTGTTTTATTGTTCTGAGAAATGGGGTATCTCCTGCTATATCAGTGAACAAGGATGGCACAACCATCAGTGACTGCAGCCCTCCAATGCGAGTTTGTGAGTCCTAAGGGCACTCAGGAAGGAGAAGAATATCTGTGATCTAGCAGCCATCAGGACTGCAGCCACTCCCTATGGTGAGCCTCAAGGAAGTTCAGGACGTATGAGAAAACACAGGATACTGGCCCAAGATAGCTGAGATGCATATAAGAGGAATGATGTCAGTGAGCCCAGACTCTTTCATCTTGCTATACATAGAAAAGCAGTAAATTCCTTGACTTGAGGAAGTTAAGGTTTCCTGATTTCCTTTAATTAACAATAATCTTTTGATATTCAGACTACCTGCCCTTTGTGGCAAAACTTCTATATAACCTGGCTCCTCTTCTCCCTCCTCAAAGCAGTTCTCTCAGATTTACTTGAGATGCTGCCTCCCAGACCTGAAATCCTAAAAATTCCCACCAAATAAAACATAACTCTCAACTTTGAAGTTCTGGATATTTTATAAGTTGACAGTTTAATAAAAAATATATGCTTCATCTTTGGAGAAACTTTAACCCTTCAGTGTAGCTGACTGGATGATGACACAAATATTCCCTTAAGTGCCTGAAAGAATTAATAAAACTCCCTGGAAATGTCCATACTTTTTAGTTATAGCTACAAGAGTATCAAGAAAGAAATGCTTCACCAAAAATAAGAATAATGTTGACTAGAAAGAACTGAAAATAGAAAACGGCCACATACACAAAATCCAAACAGATTGCTTCAATGGCAAATTTATGAAAAAGGAGAAATAACATAAAATACTCATTATCAAATTAGCAAACCCTCCAGATCTTTCTGGATTTGTAAACCATATTCCACTAGTATCATCTGTGCTTTGAAACATCCTGTTTGCTTACTCAATGGCATCTCTGGAGCCAGATTTTTATTCAAAGAGCTGCATACTCCTGGCAACTTGTGCAAAAAGAAAAAACTCTGGAGTCCTCCCAGATGGGTTCCTGCATTCCTGCAAGAATCCTGACACTTGGGAAATGGCCTCATCTTCTGTCTCCCCTGGATTCATGATGGATGAAATACACAATCACTTCTCAAGTCTTTGCCCCTGTTGCTTTCTGTGTGTATACTGTTTTTCTCACCCCGACCTTGAACTGATACCGAGTAGGACCCCATGGAGCTCCTGGGCACAAAATCCTTTCTGTGTCCCCCATTTCTTGACTACAGAACATAGGCTTCATTCAGTCTCCAAGACCTTCCCTTAGTTCCAAAGGGCAGGTTCAGACAGCTTCTAATCAGGGAAGAGAGGGGATGCAGAGACAAGGCAGGAGCAATCAAGAAACAATAGTGCAGCCTTGGGTCAGGGTCCTGGTTCCCCCTCAGGGGATACACAGAACAGTATCTTTGAGCTGTTTTGCAGATACTGAAATGAAACCCCCCACCAGGTGGGAGAAGTTAGCTGTATGCTGCCCATCAGCATGTAGACCCCAGACTGGCTGGAACCAGAAGGTTGATGATGCTGACTCCCACTTACCTCATCACCAACCAATCAGAAGAAAGTCCACAAGCTGATCACACCCTCCTCTTTGAAACATTACTATAAAACTTATTTTCTCCTCCAGGTGGGAACACACAGTTTTGAGGGCATTAGTCCACTGTGGCCCCCTTGCCTAGCAAAGCAATAAAGCTATTCTTTTCTATTTCACCCAAAACTCTGTCTCTGAGATTTAATTTGGTGTCAGGTGCAGAGGTTTGATCAGCATCAGAACCCTATGCCCATCTCCTGGATTTGCAGGTGGACCTCATCTTATTTTCCCAGGAATCTACCTATAAACCAGGGCAGGGATGAGGGGTTCAGAGTCTATCTGTCTATGATGACTTTCCCTGCAGTGCTAACCCTTCAACCTGGTCCTTTCAGCATCCTAGTCCATCCTTCCTTACTAAAGGAATCCCCACTTGGGGTACAACAGCCCCTAGCTGTTAGCCTCAAGCTGTGAGGTCAAAGCCCTCCATCTTGTCACCTTCCCCAAGGGGAAGAAGGCACTGGCTCAAGGGAAACTCAGAAACTACACTGGGGGAGGGGGGTGGCATTTACACTGCTAAACCCCTTCCAGTTGGAAAATTCCCAGCATGAATCCATCATTCCAGTGATGGGTTGGGGGAAACCCCGATGTCCACATGTCCTTGAAAAATAGGAGAGAACAATGAAAATCAGAGAGCATGAGTTTGAAGAGCTCTGAACTTGAACTTTTGCAGATTCTCCTAGGAACTCTTTCTCCCAGGTGGCTGGGCCAACAGTTAAGCCTTAAAATGAAATTTTGGAGTCTGCAATCCCGCACATGGACTAAAAATCGATCATGAATTGTGTAATAAACTTTAGCCTTTGGCATTTCACAATTTCAAAACTTTTATTGCACCAGCTATATTTATAGTTTACCTTCTAAGTTATTTGTGTTCATTTTATAATTTGTATAAACATTTTGCAAAAGGAGTTTTACATAAACCCCTGATTCTGGGAACAGGGCTGAAATTTTATGATCTTTGTTATGTGTAAATTATATTTGGATTTTGTTCAATATTTTTATTTTCAAAATGATTTCCTTTTTTAAAACTTTATTTCTGAAGGAAAATATCCTATTTAATTATTCTTTAGTAAGGACCCTTGGTATGTGAATTAGCCTGACACTCATGATCCTGTAAGCATTCTTTTCACAAAATCTTTAAAAATAAAAAGTACTTTCATGTTTAACTGTCATTAGTATGTGGGTTGGGGACTCACATTGAAAATCCGTAGAAGAGGAATTAAACGTACTGGAAAAACTTACACTAGAATCAGTCTTATTGATCAAAATCATATTTAATAACAATAATTTGTCTTTTACCTATGAAATAAGAAGCATTTTTTAAAATGAATGCTAACTATTGGCTAGAAATATTAACATTTTCAAATTATTCATCACTGTTGTGAGAAAATAATAATATAAATAATAATAATAATGAAAACAGCATACTGCCAGGCTCCTCTGTCCATGGAATCCTTCCAGCAAGAATACTGGCATGGGTAGCCATTCCTTTCTCCAGGGGATCTTCTGAACCCAGAAACTGAACCCAAGTCTCCTGCATTGCAAGCAGACTCTTAACCTTCTGAGCCACTAGGGAAGCCCATCTAAGAAGCCCATGAATCCCTTATAATGGCCCAGGTTCTTGGCTATATTCTGAATTCTTCAGATAGTCATTCATTGAATCTCACAACAATCTCAGGAGATAGCCACTGTGTTACTATGGCTTCCAGGTTCCAGATGAGGAAACTTCCAGATGAGGAAGCAGAGAGTAGTTGGGTAATATGTTTTGGGATCACAGGATTAATAAATGACAGAATAGGTCTTTAAATCCAGGCAGAGTTGCTCACATATTGTTCTCATGACCTCAAAATTTGTCCAATACATCTAAAAAATTGTGTCATTACACATAAAGAGCTTGACATCATCATGAGCCTTTTGCTATTTTAAATAATGCCACCACTTCTTGAATAATCCTCTTTGTTCTCAGATGCCAGACCAGCACTACCCAGTATAACACAATGTAAAAACTTAGAAAACATCATTTTTTCCATGCTTCTGTCAATAAATGTTCACATTATATTGATTTTGTAAGACTGGAAATCTTTCCTATTGTCTGCTGGAAAATAATCTGAATAAATAACATATGAATGTGACTACTTTCTCTTATAAATGGCCCAGTTGTACAACCAGCACAACTGTTTATGGCAGTCTGCTTATTGGACCTGAATCATTAAAACATACCGATCTGGTACACAAATATGTACATCTCAATTGCTAGTTTAAATTACCTTCTATAAAGTTATAACTGTGTACCTTTTCACCAATAGGATTACTCCAAATATGGATATTACTACATTTTTTGTCCAATCTTGCTAAATACATTTCACTTTTTTAAAAAATGAATTTTCCTGATAACTTCTGAGATTGAGAAGGATTGTGTGTAGATCCTCTTGGAAACCTGATTGAAATATGCAATTGGGTAAACAGTCATTGACACAATCAGGGAATTTGAACACTGTCTGGATATCTGAAGATACTAAGAAATCATTGTTAATTTTATTTAAGGTAATGATGATGCTATAGTTGTTTTTTAAGTCCTCTTTAGAGATGCAGCCTAAAGTATTTACTAATAAAATGCTCTGATATCTGAAATGTTTTTTTATTAATATTCCAGGTGGAGTGAATGCAAAGAAACAAGATTAGTAAATTGATATAATTGTTAAAACAGAATAGTGAGTAAATGGAAGACCACTTACATATTTCTCCATTTTGTAAAGTATTTATTTATTTATTGGGCTGTGTTGGTCTTAGTTGCAGCATGCAGGATCTTTGCTGCATCATGCAAGATCTTTGATTGCAGTGCACCCAGTCCCTAGTTGTAGGCATGGGCTCAGGAGTTGCAGCTCAGTTGCTCTGCGGTATGTGGGATCCTAGTACCCCAACCAGGGATCAAATCTGCATCCCCTATATTGCAAGGTGGATTCTTAACTACTGAACCACCAGGAAAGTCCCATATCTCTCCAGTTTTGTTTTGTTTTTTTGATGTTGAAATTTTCCATAAGAAAGGAATGTCACATTTTCTGTCCTTGAAGAGAATGAGATAACACTAGGTAATTAACAGAAGCAAGACAAGAACATTCAAATAAGTGTAATGGAAGTTAAGTTTTACGTTTAAAAAACTGTAGACTTTGATGGATCTAACATGTCATCTATTAGGATGATACTTGTAGAGCATGCCTGGGCAGGAACAGGAAACTCCTTACTCAAAACATTTTTTTATGCTTCTCTCGTAGCAGTGAAAGGTTGACTATGTTATATCCTATAAGGATTTCTTTCCTGCCATACTTTTATGTGGAGAAAAACATAAGTAACTACACAGAGATGTGGAAATTAATTGATAACTTGAAGACTATTCCCCAGATTTTCATGGGCCCGTGTGTTTCCATCTGATCTTACTCTGTTTAAGCTCTTGAATGATGTCATGTTTAGAGCAGGATCAAGAGCCTGGCTAGAGTTAATCTAGGGCCAATCTTTCTCATTCATTTTTTTTTGCTTTCCATCACAGAACTTACCTTCTGCTCACTATGTTACAGGCATTGTATTGGTACTGGGGCTGTAGAGCCAGATCACAGCATCTTTACAAACACAGTAAGTCCCCTACGTACAAACCTTTAGGATGCAAACTTAAAAGAGGCAAAGCTTCCCCTGCCAGCTGTTGTACTGTGTACTACTGTACTTTTCAAAGTACTGTACTGTAAGATTTAAAATATTTTGTTTGTGTTTGTTTTTTATGTGTTAATTGTGTGAAAAGCATTATTAAACCTATTACAAGGCAATACAAGGTGATGGACAGGGAGGCCTGGTGTGCTGCAGCCCATGTGGTCACAAAGAGTCGGATACGACTGAGCGACTGAACTGACTGAACTGACTGACTGACAACACAATACTATATAGCTGATTATGTTAGTTGGGCACCTAGGCTAACATTGTTGAACTTACAAGCAAATTGGACTTACAAATGTGCTCTCAGGAGGCAACTCGTTCATAAGTAGGAAACTTACAGTATTTCATGATTTTTTGTTTGCTTATGTTTTTTTAATCCTCAAAACTAATTTGCATTTATTGTTTGCAGATTTTTTGATAATGGCCATTCTGACTGGTGTGAGATCATACCTCATTATAGTTTTGATTTGCATTTCTCTAATGAGTAATGTTAGGTCCATACCATTTCTGTCCTTTATCGAGCCCATCTTTGCATGAAATGTTCCCTTGGTATCTCTAATTTTCTTGAAGAGATCTCTAGTCTTTCCCATTCTGTTGTTTTCCTCTATTTCTTTGCATTGATCACTGAGGAAGGCTTTCTTATCTCTTCTTGCTATTCTTTGGAACTCTACATTCAGATGCTTATATCTTTTCTTTTCTCCTTTGCTTTTCGCTTCTCTTCTTTTCACAACTATTTGTAAGGCCTCTGAGCGCCGAAGAATTGATGCTTATGAACTGTGGTGTTGGAGAAGACTTTTGAGAGTCCCTTGGACTGCAAGGAGATTCAACCAGTCCATTCTGAAGGAGATCAGCCCTGGGATTTCTTTGGAAGGAATGATGCTAAAGCTGAAACTCCAGTACTTTGGCCACCTCATGGGAAGAGTTGACTCATTGGAAAAGACTCTGATGCTGGGAGGGATTGGGGGCAGGTGGAGAAGGGGATGACAGAGGATGAGATGGCTGGATGGCATCACTGACTCGATGGACGTGAGTCTGGGTGAACTCCAGGAGTTGGTGATGGACAGGGAGGCCTGGCGTGCTGCAATTCATGGGGTCGCAAAGAGTTGGACACGACTGAGCAACTGAACTGAACTGAACTGAACTGAATGAGTAATGTTGAGTATTTTTTTATGTGTTTATTAGCCATCTTCATGTCTTCTTTGGAGAAGTGTCTGTAGATCTTCTGCCCACTTTTTGATTGGGTTGTTTGTTTCCCTGGTATTGAGTTGCTTATATACTTTGGAGAATAATTCTTAATTTTTTCATTTGCTATTAATTTCTCCCATTCTGGGGGTTGTTTTTTCACCTTGCTTATAGTTTCCTTCATTGTGCAAAAGCTTTTAAGTTTATTTAGGTCCCATTTGTTTATTTTTGTTTTTATTTCCATTACTATGGGAGGTGGGTCATCATCAAAAAATCTACAATCAATGCCAGAGAGGGTGTGGAGAAAAGGGAACTCTCTTACACTGTTGGTGGGAATGCAAACTGATACAACCACTATGAAGAACAGTATGGAGACCCCTTAAAAAAAAATCTAGGAATGAAACTACCATATGACCCAGCAATCCCACAACTGGACATATATCCTGAGGAAACCAGAATTGAAAAAGACACATGTACCCCAGTGTTCATTGCAGCACTATTTACAATAGTTAGGACATGGAAGCAACCTCAGCAGATGAATGGATAAGGAAGTTGTGGTGCATATACACAATGGAATATTACTCAGCTATAAAAAGGAATGCATTTGAGTTAGTTCTAGTGAGATGGATGAACCTAGAGCCTATTATACAAAGTGAAGTAAGTCAGAAAAAGACAAATATTGTATATTAATGCATGTATATGGAATCTAGAAAGATAGTACCAATGATCCTACATTCAGGGTAGCAAAGGAGACACAGACATAAAGAACAGACTTTTGGACACAATGGGTGAAGGAGAAGGTGGGATGATTGGGGAGAATAACATTGAAACATATACATTACCATATGTAAAATAGATAGCCAGTGAGAGTTTGATGTAAGACAGAGGGAACCCAAAGCCAGTGCTCTGTGACAACCTGGAGGGACAGGGTGGGCAGGGGAGGGAACACATATATGCCTATGGCCTATGGACACATGTTGATGTATGAGAGAGGCTTACAGTTTCCCTCATTGTGCAAAAGTTTTTAAGTTTAATTAGATCCCATTTGTCTTTTCTTATATTTATTTTACTCACTCTAGGAGGTGGGTCATCATCAAAAAATCTACAAATTCATTTCCAATATTGTAAAGTAATTATCCTCCAGTTAATATAAATGAACCCATTTTAAAAACTAAATTGGAAATAAATGTCACTGTTACCAAACTGGTCAACTGAACCAATAAGAAAGCAGGGCTAGCCAATAAGACGTCACAAACATGATTTCTCTTGGCTTGATCAAGGGGAGAGGATAAGTATTCGAAGGTAGTAGGCTTGATCTTTCAAAACAAATGTTGAAGATTTGTCATGTCAGGTGTCGCAGCACCAGTATTTTCTTCTCCCCAAAGAGCCAAGACAGATAAAGTTGCCCCCAACCAGCAGCTGGGGGGAAGGGGCTGTCCACTTCCTTGGCTACACCCCAGGAGGCTTCCCACACTGCCCAACATGGAGCAGGGAGAACTTTATCTAATCAAGATGCACCAGAAAGGCAGCAATTTGTCTTTAACAAGCTCCCTTTCAGAGAGGACTCCCACAGGGATGCAGGAAAGGAAGGACAACTACATCTCAACAGTCCTTGGAGGAGGGAAGTTACTATTTCATGGTCCAGCAGGAATAGGCTAGGGATGCTGCTGGCAAACAAAGAGTGGAAGTGATGCCTTTAGAAAGATGAACAGCAATAGGATCCAAGATTTAAAACAGTGCAGTAAATGAATATTCATTGAAAGGACTGATGCTGAAGCTGAAGCTGCAATAATTTGGCCACCTGATGCGAAGAGCTGACTCACTGAAAAAGACCCTGATCTGGGAAAGACTGAGGGCAGAAGGAGAAGGGGGTGACAGAAGATGAGATGGTTGGATGGCATCACCAACTCAATGGACATGAGTTTGAGTAAACTCAGGGAGATACTGATGGACAGAGAAGCCTGGCATCCAGTCCATGGGGTCACAGAGTTGGTCATGACTTAGCAACTGAACAACAACAGCAAAGTGATACAGCAGAGGATTCTGAGGAATTACAATGAAACTGAAATTGATCTATGATCAGGTCCACAAGGAATATGGTACTTGACTGTATGTTTCTCCTCCTCATCTTCCTCCTCCTCATTATTATTACTATTATTATTTTGTTGGTGGTAGAGTCTATATTTTTTTAAATTTTCTTTTTCTTTCCCCTTTTTTTTTGCTTTTCATTTTCTTTTCTAGTACTTTGTTTTTTCCTTTGTGTGCTCTGTTTTACTTTTTATTTTCTTTGCAAACCCTTGTGTCCGAGGGCTGACTTTCAATAGATGGCAGTGAGGGAGCTGCTCTGCTACCTACTAAACCCCGACCCAGAAGCAGGTCATCTACTAACGGTTTAGCACCAGGTTCCCCACGAATGTGCGGTGCGTGACGGGCAAGGGGGCGGACGCCTTTCCTGCCATGCCCAGTGTCCCAGGACGAAGGGCTCTCCACACCAGACCCTGGACAGGGGCAGCGAGGATGGCTGGGGACAGGCTATCTGAGGCCAACCGAGGCTCCAGGGGCCTGGGCGCGATTCTGATTTAGAGGCGTTCAGTCATAATCCCACAGTTGGTAGCTTGGCCCCATTGGCTCCTCAGCCTAGCATGTTGTATTTTTTAGAAAGAATTTTTTTTTTTTCATTTTTAAAGTCTTTATTGAATTTGTTATAACACTGCGTCTGTTTTATGCTTTGGTTTATTGGCCACAAGGCATGTTGGATCTTAGCTCCCCAACCGGGGGATTGAACCTGCACCCCTTGCATTGGAAGGTGAAGTCTTAACCACTGAACCACCAGAGAAGACCCTGGTGGAGTCTATTTTAATCATTTATTTAATGTAAGAATTCCTGGGGATCCAAGCAAGCAAAATGCACGTTAAAGATTTACACCCAATCTCACTAGACCCTCTGCTCTTTAGCTGCCATGAAGACATACTTTGAGGTACCACTGTGTTGTGCCCCCCTCCATCAGCAACACAAATGCCCACTTCTCATCAGTCCACTCGCCTCTCTCTGAGCAAAGAACCACATCTCACACAAAACAGGCTTCTATCAGAGAAACAGATGAGCTTGTTAATGAAGGGGATGAAAATTGGAGCCATAATGAGCTACTGTGTCATAAATGAGTACAAATTACATTGTCAGTGCTATTTACAATTTCACATGGCACAGAGCCCTGTAATTATGTCTATGCAATTATTCCGTTCAGAGGACTTTTCAGTAAGGGATTCTCGCCATGGCCAAAATGCATTTGGAAGCTTCTGTGGTGCACGGAAGTTAGAACCAGCCCTGGAAGGATTCATCACTGCATATTTAGAAGCAAATTTGTGAGCAAAGGCTCTAAAGATGGGTCTGGACCTTAAAAAAAAGGGGGGTTCAAAGTTTGGAGACCTCATAAGTGGCCATGGACAGTATGGTCATGAGGTCAAAATACTGAGTTGATTTCCAAATATTCACATGGTCGTACCAGCAGAAGCAAAATCTTGGACCTCACCTACATCTACATGTTTCTGCCACCTTTGGAAGTCTCTTCAGAGATAGATTTTTTTACATATGGTGGTGGTTTAGTCACTAAGTTGTGTCCAACTCTTGCAACCCCGTGGACTGTAGCCCAATAGGCTCCTCTGTCCATGGGATTTCCCAGGCAAGGATACTGGAGTGGGTTGCCATTTTCTTCACCAGAAGATCTTCCTGACCCAGGGATCGAACCCAGGTCTCCTGCACTGCAGGCAATTTCTTTACCAACTGAGCTACCAGGGAAGCCCTTTTTAACATATAACCTGTAAATATTTTAGTACATGTTTCTGAAGGCTATCAACCATTTTTTAAAAACATCATCACAATACCATGTCACGCCTAAACTGATGCACAATAATTTAAATCATCCTGTACCTTGACAGAATTCAAGTTTCCTCAAATGTGTGAGCCTGTTTTTTAAATCCCTGCTATAGCATAGGTGATTTTGTGTTTCATTTCCATAGATTAGGATGCCAGCCTTTTATTCCACTTTGGTTCCCCGAAACGCAGCAAATCCCGTCATTAAATTCACCTTTGCCAAACTGCCCATGGCTGCTGCATCCCTAAACCGTTCAACAGGCGGAACACGGCTTAGTTTATTCTAAAAGATGAGCTTTGTTACCATTCTGGTAGAAAATTAAAGCACTGACTGAAAGAAGTAAAATCAGCTTTTGTTATAATAGAAGTGAATGTGAAGCTTCCAGCTAATGTAACAAAGGTAAAATTTACAATGGCAGGGAACAAAAGTGGACGATAGAATTGTCTCAACCTATGGAATTTCTGGGGGCTTTCCCAAATGACTCAGTGGTAAAGAATCTGTCTGCCAATGCAGGAGACTCGGGTTCTATCCCAGGGTCAGGCAGATCCCCTGGAGCAAATGGCAACCCACCCCAATATTCTTGCCTGAAAAATCCCATGGATAGAGGGGAGCCTGGCAAGGTACAGTCTATGGGATCGCAAAGAGTTGGACACGATTGAGCAACTAAGAACACGTGCGTGGAATTTCTGGGGAAACATCCCATGAACCCAGACGTCATGAGACAATGCTATTGATGGGCCAACATGAACGGTATGAGTCATATAGCATCTAACACCTCTGATTCTGGCACAAGAGTTAAGAACAGGGAGTCTGCACTGGGGGATTCTTAGAGAATCCTGTCTGGACAGTGCCTTCCTCACTTTCATTGCTCTTTTTTCTTTTTTGGCTGTGCCATGCAGCATGTTCCCCAACCAAGGATCAAACCTGTGCCCCCTGCATTGGAACCTGAGTCTTAACCACTGGATCACCAAGGAAGTCCCCTTCCTTGCTTCCTGGATGCAGTGGAGCGCAAATCATTTAAATGAACCAGCTCACTGGCTCCAATTCTGGGTAGGAGGTAGCTGGAAAAGAACAATAAACCAAAGTATCCTCAAAGACTGTCCTCTTTCCTCAACTGACTTAGAATCAGAGCTCTCAAAACCTGCCTCATAAGCGGTCTTATTGACAGGTGGTCAGGCCATCAACACTCATACCCTCAAGCACCCAATCCATTTCTGTTTCTAGAGCAAGCTAGCCTGTTCGTGCCCCAGCTGTCACCCCTGTCTGTCCTCTTCCTGGACCTCCTGCCTGGGTCTGGTTCCTTTCGAATCTTCCCTCCAGGAGAACCGCATCCCTGTTTCACCCCCTTCAGGAGGCTTCCTAGACCTCTCTGACTACGGCTGCTCCATCACCCCATTCATATGTCTCTCTCTGTCTATCAACTTTTTTCTGAATCCAAGCCCAGTTTGCTTGCAGCACAACAAGGCAGATGACGTGTTGAGGCAAGAAATAGCGACTTTATATGGAAAGCCAGGCATCTGAGAAGATGCTGGGCTAGCACCCTAGAGTACTATCTTATGGGATCTGGATGCCAGTTTCTTTTATAGAAAACAGAGGGGGAGGAGGTGAGGAAGTAAAGTAAAAAAGGCTATAAATCTCACAAAATATCACCTGGGTTGGCCAGCATTGGGGAGGGGATGTGTTCATTTCTTTCTTCCTGCAGCCATTCCCAGGTGGGCAGGGTCAGAATGTCTCCCTGTGAACTGAACAAAGGCTCTTTAGTTTAACATTCTGGCAGAGGGGGCAGGTTCCCCAAGGCAGGCCATTATGTATGCTCACAGCTATAGACAGCATCCTTTCAGTGATTATAGTAACAGAAGCAATGGAAAGCAAAAGTTAAAATAAGAGAAACAGATCCAACATGGAGTCAGACTCTGTTCTTCCCTGTTACAACCTGAGAGATTGAGCCCTGAGGAAACCACAGGGTCCTGCTTCTCGGGAGGAGCCAGGCCGACTCAGAGGAGGAAACGGGAGGCGTTCACAGCAGATCAACCTGTGTAGCTCGTCCCAGGCCTGGAAGGCACAAGGCCACCGCGGGTCTGACTCCACTGTGAGAGGCTGGTTGTAACCAGCTGCAGCCTTGCCCCTGCCAAGCTCCCAGCCACTGCAGATATGGGTGCACTGATTAATGCGTTCATTAACACACGCATTAGTACACCTGTCAACACACTCAGGAATACATTCATTAACACACTCAGTAGTAAACCTGACCCTGAGCCCTAGCCCCAGTCACACTGGGTGGGGACCAAGGCTACCATGCCTCACTCAGTGAACATCAAGGCTTCCTTCTAAACACAGCACTTGTTAGCATCCTGTTTGTGCCCTGATGGCGATAACCTCTTAGAATTTTCTGTCACCTGCTTCTGTAACTGAACAAACTCTAGGGCCTTCCCAGAATAAAATCCTACCCATGTCCTCCATCTGCATTTTGTCTGTAGGAAAACTTGACTCAGAGAATAGAGAATATGCAGAAAGAAAGGAAAACAGTCAAGCAAGACAAAATAATAAGAATTTAGCTGTTAAACAAAGTCAAGGACCTTCAGTTCTTCATCAAGGATTATGGATAATATTCCAAGCCACGTCCTTTGAGCTCTTCTGCAGATACTCAAACCCCCACCAGGTGGAAGAAGTTAACTGTCTGCAGCCCACAAGCACAGAGACCACAGACCTGTTGAAACCAGAAGTCTGATGATGCTGACTCCCAACCAATCAGAAGAATGTCCATGAGGTGATCACACCCTGCTCCTTGAGCACTGTAAGACTCCTCACTTCCCCTCCAGGGAGGACATGCAGCCTTGAGGGCATTCGCCTCCTGTAGCCCCCTTTGCCTGGCCACACAACAAAGCTATTCTTTTCGACTTCACCCCTAACTCTGTCTCAAGGTCTAATCCAGTACTGAGGTACAGGGGTTGAATTTCAGCAACACTTGTTCCTTGCAGAGGGGTCTTTGCTCTCATCCCTGAGGTTGTTTGCGTCTCAGGAGCTGCATTTAATGAGACATTCCTCTAGCCTTATCCTGAAGACACAAACCCATGACCAGAACGCTTCAGCACAATTCACCGTAAACTAGCCCCGAGGGGAGACGCTGGGAATCATGTTACCTAAAACATCCAGAGAGAAAATAGAAGGAGAGGTCTGCGTGTGCACCTGTGTGTGTGTGTGTGTGTGTGTTGTTTGAGGAGGTGGGAGAAAAGGATCATAAGATCATCTAATAAAACTTTAGATGGAATCATCTAAAAATTATTAAATATTATCTGTGCAGAAAGAACTTTCCACTAGCATCTATCTACATCTTGTTTTAAATTTTATTTTATTGAAGTGTAGTTGATTTGAAATGTTGTGTTAATTTTTGCCATGCAACAAAGTGATTCAGTTTTATTATATATACATATATTCACATACACACACATATATATATATTCCTTTTTCATATTACTTACCATACGGTTTATCACAGGATATGGAATATATTAATAGTGCCCTGTGCAATACAGTAGGACTTTGTTGTTTGCATTTATGTACATATTAAAACACACTCCATTGAGAGGTCTTACATTTTTTAGGGTACAAATTTAGGTGTTGTATCTCGCTGGATTGGAGTGTCAGGTACTGCTCCAGAAGCTAGCATCATTCCCGTTATACAGACAAGAAAACTGAGCACAAAGAGGCCAAGATCCTGCCAGGGTCCATGTGGAGGGGAACAGCAGAGCTGGGATCAGACTGGAGCAGACTGGCTCTGGAGTCTGAGCTCCTGTCCACGCTCCGGCTAGGGGGTCTGCTGGGTTACCCAGCACCCAGGTGACCTAGGAAAGCTGCCCTGTTTCCTCTGAATCTTGATTTGCTCCTATAGGAAGTAGGATGACACTGTGTAACTTCTGAGCATCACTGAGATAGAAGTTGGGGCAGGATTCTAAGTTGTAACTTGCTGGGGACTGCACATTGACATCAGGCTGAGGGACTCTGGCCCCCTTCCCTCTGTCTCTTCTCTCTGCACCCAGCTCACACTGTCCCCATGATGAACTGCCTTCCTCACTCACCCCATTTCGTGCATGCTACCCCTTCATCCACTGTTCCTTCCACCTGCTATGTCTCCCTCTGGGCACCCATGGATGCCCCATTCTCAAAGGGACTCAGCATTTGTCAAAACAAATAACCACTCTACTCCTATCCATATAAGAAAATAGGTCAGGAAAACAGGGAGGGAGATACGTGTTGTCAAGGTCACATTTTCCCTCTCGTAGATTTCTGAGGCTTGAATCGACAAGGATGTGAAAACCCAAGTCTTACAAAGCAGCAGAGGCCATAGGGCTAAAGGAAATAAAATCTCTCCTGGTTCCCACGGAAGAGATGACCCTTTACAGAGAACTCTCAAAGTACCAGAGACAGCTGTGCATCTTTTATCCAACTTTCTATGTAGAAAAACAACAAGTCAAGGGACTTCCCTGGTGGTTCAGTGATTAAGACTCCCCAGTACCAATGCAGGGGCCACAGGTTTGATCCCTGGTCGAGGAACTAAGATCCTGAATACCACAAGGTTCAGCCAAAAATGAAAAGAAAAACAACAGGTCGGCTGAACTCTAGCAGAAAACTTAAAGTGCAATTAAGATCATGGCATTTTCCCCTTGTCTGCTGCTGGCAGGGGTGAAAATTTCAGGTGTCACAGGTTAATTCATTTTGTACCAGCTCTGCAATAAAGACTGCTAGCAGAAACCTCCAGCCTGAAAGACGTGGTCTGGATGCCCCTTGTGAGGACCCAAATTAAAGCAAAGGATGCTTTAGGGATTCAGAAAGGAAAGAACATTTCAAAGTCCCAAGTGTTGTTTGATTTCTCAGGCTGTGGGTTTTTATAGTTCCCACTAGCCACACCCAGCAAAAACAAACTTCCAGGAGTTCTAGAAACTCACATGCACAAACATAATCGGTGCTCAGTTCTAATTAATTTTACCCTAACAGATGACGAAAAAAAGGATTGAGTTTTAAATGACTTCTGCCAGATAGAGTGAAAGATAATAAACAGTGAAACTGATAATCTCTGCTTCTGGTTAAATTTATTTTTGCAAATCTGTTTTGCAGATTAAACTGTTAAGGTCTAGTGACAAACCAGCTTCAAATATAATCTCTGCATGTGTCCCTTTTGAGTTAAATTGGTTTTTGAAAGTAACGGTAAATGCAGATCGATGCCTGAATTTGAAATGAAAATGAACAGATTCATTCCTTCAGAAACCTTGTCCCCAATATGTCACCAGCTAATGATTTTCCCTTCATTTGCCAACTAAAAATTGTGATTTTTCAGAGCCTCTCTTATCTTCATTCACTCATAATTCCCAAGGCATGTCAATCTAGCTTGTACTGTGTTTGACTTAAATATTGGTTAAATTCAAATTACAGTTACCCACAACAACAGTAAAACTGGGATATAATTAATAGGGCGCAAACTCAATATTATTTCATTCAGAAACAGCTGGGAAGAATCTTTGCCAGGTAAACCCTTACAGACTGCACACTACAGTCTGTAAGATCCTTAATTATGTTTGCTCGTGGTCCTATGTCAAGAGTGTCCTAACAATTTCTTGAATAAAACCATAACTTTTTTTTCTGATTACAAAAGCAGCATATATTCAAGGTCAAAAATTCAGGGAAACCAAGGAAAATCATTTGCAATCATATCAATCCTGCCACTCACGGTGGTTAATGTATTTAGTGTATGTCATTTCAGCCTTTTCGTTTTTTTCCTAAGGAAAACTGACACATTGAGAGAATTCCCTGGCGAACCAGTGGTTAGAACTCTCCACTTTCACTGCTGAGAGCACAGATTTGATGCCTGGTCGGGGAACTAAGATTTTGCAAGGGTTGCAGTGCTGCAATCTCTCCCCCAAAACCAGACACACTGAGGAAAGCACACTTGACAACAAATACTGGGCAGGATGTGGAGAAGCTGAATTATTCACAGGTCCTTTCTGGGAATAGAAAGTGGTACGGCCACTCTGGAAAATACTTTGGCAGTTCACTGTAAAACTAAAAGTGAACTTAACATACAACCCAGTAATTGAATTCTTGGGCATTTATTCCAAAGATATGCAAACTGATTTCTATGCAGAATATGTACACTAATGTTCATAGCAGATTTATTCATAAATGGCCCCAAACTGAAAACTACCCACATATTCTTTAGCAAATGAGCAAGTTTAATATACAGCAATCCAGCCTTACTAAGGAATATGTGTATGGGCGCTTAGTCGCTCAGTTGTGTCTGACTCTGCGACCCCATAGACTGCAGCCCACCAGCTTCCTCTGTCTGCGGGGTTTGTCCAGGCAAGAATACTGGAGTGGGGTGCCATGCCCTCCTCCAGAAGATCTTCCCAACCCAGGGATCGAACCCAGGTCTCCTGAATTGCAGGCAGGTTCTTTACAGCCTGAGCCACCAAGGAAGGCCAAGAATACTGCAGTGGGTAGCCTATCCCTTCTCTAGAGGATCTTCCTGACCCAGGAATTGAACCGGGGTCTCCTGCATTGCAGGTGAATTCTTTACCAGCTGAGCCACCAGGGAAGCCCACTAAGGAATCAGTTCAATTCAGTCGCTCAGTTGTGTCCGACTCTTTGCGACCCCATGGTCGCAGCATGCCAGGCCTCCTTGTCCATCACCAACTCCCAGAGTTCACTCAGACTCATGTCCATTGAGCCAGTGATGCCATCCAGCCATCTCATCCTCTGTCGTCCCCTTCTCCTTCTGCCCCCAATCCCTCCCAGCATCAGGGTCTTTCCCAAATGAGTCAACTCTTCACATGAGATGGCCAAAGTATTGGAGTTTCAGCCTCAGCATCAGTCCTTCCAATGAACACCCAGGACCGATCTATTTTAGAATGGACTGGTTGGATCTCCTTGCAGTCCAAGGGACTCTCAAGAGTCTTCTCCAACACCACAGTTCAAAAGCATCAATTCTTCGGCGCTCAGCTTTCTTCACAGTCCAACTCTCACATCCATATATGACCACTGGAAAAACCATAGCCTTGACTAGATGGACCTTTGTTGGCAAAGTAATGTCTCTGCTTTTGAATATGCTATCTAGGTTAGTCATAACTTTCCTTCCAAGGAGTTAGTGTCTTTTAACTTCATGCTGCAATCACCATCTGCAGTGATTTTGGAGCCCCCAAAAAATAAAGTTTGACACTGTTTCCCAATCTATTCGCCATGAAGTGATGGGACCAGATGCCATGATCGTCGTTTTCTGAATGTTGAGCTTTAAGCCAACTTTTTCACCTTCCTCTTTTGCTTTCATCAAGAGGGTCTTTAGTTCCTCTTCACTTTCTGCCATAAGGGTGATATTATCTGCATATCTGAAGTGATTGATATTTCCCTGGCAATCTTGATTCCAGCTTGTGCTTCCTCCTGCCCAGCGTTTCTCATGATGTACTCTGCATATAAATTAAATAAGCAGGGTGACAATATACAGCCTTGATGTACTCCTTTTCCTATTTGGAACCAGTCTGTTGTTCCATGTCCAGTTCTAACTGTTGCTTCCTGACCTGCATATAGATTTCTCAGGAATACTACTTGGCAATCAAAAAAATACACCATGGATGCACATGGCATGCTGGTATATCCTGAGTGAAATAGCTGGTCTTAAAAGGAGACTTGCTGAAAATTCTATTTATATAAAATTTGCAAAATAACAAAATTATAGCAATGAGAATGGATTAGTGATTGCCACGAGTTTGGTAGGGTATGAAGGGGCGGCATTAAGGAATTTTGTAGCAGAGAGAGTCATATATCTGTCTTGGGAGGATGACTACATGAAAGCACATGTGTGAGAAGACTTCAGACACACACAGGAATGCATGTATAGTCATCCCACGAAATCCACAAGGAAGTGGCTCCAGAACTCCCCATGAATACCAAGATCTACAGATGCTCAAGTCCCTCATGTAAATAGCTGGTAGAGGTGGTCTTCTATATGGGCAAGTTCCGAGTTCTTAGATTCAACCAACCATGGATTTGAAACCATGATTTGAAATCCGAGTTTGTCTGAATTTGCCAGTGTTAACGGGCAGATACATAGAGTCGTATATATATCCGGTAAAACCTGAATGAACTCCATGGATTGGGCCAATGTCATCAATTTCTTGATTTGACATCACAGGTTTGTAATATTTGATACTACAGTTATATGTTATTGCTGTTGTTTAGTTGCTAAGTTGTGTCCAACTCTTTTCAACCCTATGGACTATAGCCCACTAGGCTCCTCTGTCCATGGGATTTTCCAGGCAAGAATACTGGAGCAGGTTGCCATTTCCTTCTCCAGGGGATCTTCTCAACCCAGGGATTGAAAGTGCATCTCTTGTGCCGCCTGCATCGGCAGGCAGATCCTTTACCACTAAGCCACCTGGGAAGGCCTTTACATACAAGATGTCAATTTGGGAACAGGTTGGGTGAAGACTGGACAGGATCTCCCTGTATGTTTCTTTGTAAGTTTCTGTGAGTCTGCAATTATTTTAAAATCATTTTTAGAAGAATAAGGCAGTAACCTTGTTCTACTAAGGGATGATAAATAGTTTTTCATTCTTTTTTCTAAAACCATTATCCTATTCCAGGGCAATTTTAAGATTAAAGTATGAATTAATATGATGTATGAAGGATATTCTCTATTCCACTCAAAAATACATTAAAGTTGCTATAGATTTTCTTAAAATAGCATACAGTGCATGCTGCTCTGTAACTTGATTTAATTTTCATTGTATGTAATTGCCATTTTCCCATGTCATTAAGTACAATTTTTTTTGCAGCATCATTTTTAAAATGCTTTCCCTAAGGATTTCCCTGGCAGTCCAGTGGTTAAGATACTGCATTTCCAATGCCAGGATCATGGGTTCCATCCCTGGTCAGGGAACTAAGATTCCACAAGCCACGTTCATGGCTAAGAAAAAAAAAAAGAATCTCATGGTAACTTGGACACATTCCAGCCAACGATATATTTGTGGGAGTTGTTTCTACTGCAGTATGTAGCTATAGATTGCTCATTTTCACTGCTCTATAGCATAATTTATTAATTCATTCTCCAGTCTACACCTGATAAACATTTGGGCACTTTCCACCTTCTGACTTGTACAAGCAATGTAACTAGAACCTTCTAAAACCTTTCTTTTGATGACACATTCACACCTATCTGTTGGGTATATACTTGTTCTGTGCGATGTAGTCACTAAGCTATGTCTGACTCCTTTGTGACCCTATGGACTGTAACCCCACCAGGTTCCTCTGTCCATGGGATTTCCCAGGCAAGAATAATGGAGTGGGTTGCCATTTCCTTCTCCAGGGGATCTTTCCAACCCAAGGATTGAAACTGGCCCTCCTGCATTGGCAGGTAGATTATTTACCACTGAGCTACCAAGGAAGCCCAGGCATATACTTAGGAATCTCTAAAGTCATATATTTGTTCAGATTGAGTAGATTGTGCCAAAGAGTTGTTCAAAACAGTCATGCTCATTTCAATTTACCTTTTTCTTTTCTTTTTCTTTCATATGTTGTTTGGGGAAATGTATAGCCTGCAAGATATAATTGACTTGCCTTGAATATGTGGTTCTTTCTCACAAGGATGGGGCTGAATTCATGCCTTTAGTCACTGAACTCTGTTGTCAGAAGACACTGCAGTAAATTCCCTACATGTGAGCTCTCGAGTTGCGAGATTTCAAAGCAGCAAATGTGCATTCACAGGTCCAGTCATGTAAGTTAATTCACGTGTCTGGAGTACATTGTCGTGTGTGTGCATCCTACACAAGGCTGTGCTTTTGTGCACTTTACTATATAGTGCTGTATAGAGGGCACTAGTACAGTATCTTTACTTCAAGGCCAGGATGTCCAGAAGCAAGTGTAAAAGCGGCTAAGTGCCAAGCGATGATGAAAACAAAAGTGAATATAATCGAGAGTACAGTGAGGTGAAAAGATGGTGGAGCTGTTGTACTGTGCTTTTCAAGGTCCTGTACTGTAAGTTTAAAAATGTTTTACTTTTGGGTTTGTTTTTTATGTGTTACTTTTGTAATAGGCTTATAATACAGTTCAGTTCAGTCGCTCAATTGTGTCCGACTCCTTGTGACCCCATGAACTGCAGCACGCCAGGCCTCCCTGTCCATCACCAACTCTCAGAGTTTACCCAGGCTCATGTCCATTGAGTCGGTGATGCCATCCAACCATCTCAGTACTATGTAGCCAATTGTGTTAGCTAGGTACCTCGGCTAACTTTATGGAATTACAGACAAACTGGACTTACAAACTACCTCTTGGAACAGAACTCATTCGTATGTAGGGGACTTACTCTAATCTCTTCTGTGGCACAGTCACCTGGACCCAAATCCTAGCCTGGATCCTAATCCTAATTCTTCTGCTAGCTGTGTGACCTCAGGCAAATAACTTTACCTCTGTGCCTTAGATTTGGTAACACTGGATTATGAAGAGTTCCTGCCTTGCAGGGCGCTTATGAGGATTAAGTTAGTTATAATATATAAAGGACTTGGAAGGATACTGGCACACAGTGTGTGGGGGTTACTCTTATTTTTAAAAGAAAAAAAAATCTCTATTGAATTCTACTGAGCCCCATGGGCAATTAGAATTTTATATTCAGGGAATACATGGAGATTTTTGAATTTCAGAAGCTTTTCATTTTTAAAAAACTTCTTGCAGAAAGCAGAGGGGAAGGCCTGGTGGTTGGTTAAGCATCTGGACCAGGAGGCAGAAAATGTGATTTCAGCATCTTTGTACTGGGACTTTGATTTCCAAGATGGCGGTCCTTGATCCCAGGAATGGAGCAAGTATCTTACCTGGGTTATCTGTGTTGAGACCCAAATAGAGAGAAGGAGGTGAGCTTAGAAGGCAACACAGGAAGAGCTGATGGGGAAGAGAAAATTCTGGGCTCATAGACCCCAGGAGGGAGAAAGTTTACATCTTTGAGGAACGCAAGGAAAGTTAATGAATGTGTTTGGAGAATGGGTCACTGATGGAGCTAGAGAGTCAAGCAGAGTCAAATCAGAAAAACAACTTTAAATTTCTTTATTTGGTCACATTGGGTCTTAGTTGTGGCATGCAGGATCTAGTTCCCTGACCAGGGATCCAATCTGGACCCCCTGCACTGGGAGCACAGAGTCTTAGCCATTGGACCACCAGGAAAGTCCCAACAACTTTGAACTTTATCCTCCATTCCAGTAGTGGTCATTGACATGGGGCAATGGCTTGACCTCCTGGACTATTCTGATTCATCTTCTACTCATGGTCCACTAAACCCATGGTGCAAAGAAAGGGTATAATATGCAGGCAAAGAGAAGAGTCAACAAAGTTTAGCAGGTGATGTAAGTTGGAGATTTAAACTCTCAATAAAGTTTCTTCAAGAATTGTCATCCTCAGGGCTTCCCTGGTGGCTCAGTGGTAAAGAATGTGTCTGCTGATGCAGGATACACGGATATAGTCCCTGATCAGGCAAGATCCCACATGCTGGGGAACAACTAAGCCCCTGCACCGCAACGGCTGAGCCTGTGCTCAAGAGCCCAGGAGCCACAACTGCTGAAGCCTGCATGCTGTAGATCCCGTGCCCCGCAACAAGAGAAGCCACCGAAATAAGAAGCCCATGCATAGCCATTAGAGAGTAGCCCCCTCTTGCCACAACTAGAGAAAAGCCTGTGCAACAATGAAGACCCAGAACAGCCAAAAATAAAATTATTAAAAAAAAAAAAAGATTTGTCATTCTCTGGGGCTGGGGGATGAACAGATGCTCGTCTGCCTCTGGGGAGTTCACGGCCCCGCTTTGCCACTACTGCGGCCCAGGGTACCACCAGTCACACGAGTGGTCCTCTCCTTAGCAAAGACTTTGGAGGCACAGAAAGCACTTACACGAGATTAGAACAGACTTCTGCTGTCTTCCTTAGATTTTCAGTAAAGAAAACAAGAAACAGCCAGCCAATGATGTATTCCCAAACAGAGTGCATTCCTAACACACTTTTTCTGTAAAGATGAATTATAAAGATACATTTTGCAAAAGGTGATGATACTTTACTCCCAAAGCCCATACATCTTGCCTCGGGGCTGTTGCCTTCTGCAAGCCAGTTGCTGCTGTGTTGAGGGCTTCCCACTTCGCTCCAACCTATCACTTCTGCCCCCCGGGCATCTGTTCTTTTGTTGACAGCTGCTCCTAAGTACTAATTTCTTATTTTGCATTTTTGGTTGCCTTGATCAGTGTGCCACATGTTAATGCCTTGTTCATCTCATGTGTACTGCATTCCTTGTTTAGTTTAAAGTGAATGTGTGTTTTCTGGGGTGGTTTCTGTTTGAATTAAGAAAGTGGTCATCTAAGGCAGAAAACCAAAGATGCTTTCCTCTTGAGAGTAAGGATTCCATAATTGTCAGTTAGGGGCAGCATTTGCTCTTCCCTCACTAGACCTGAGGGATGTGGTTTATACTCCAAAAGTGTGAAGCTGTTTTGGAGTCAAGGAGAACTTGCCTCCTCAGAAATGCCTCCGGGATTTCCCTGCTGGCTCAGTGGTAAAGAATCCATCTGCCAATGCAGGAGATGCAAGTTTGATCCCTGGTCTGGAAAGATCCCACATGCCTGGGAGCAGCTAAGTCCATGTGCCACAACTATTGAACCTGTGCTCTAGAAGTTGGGAACTGCAACAAGAGAAGCCACCACAATGAGAAGCCTGCACATCACAACTAGAGAAAGCCCATGTGCAGCAATGAGGACCCAGTGGAGCCAAAAATGAAACATAAATAAATAAAAGGAGCCCATGTACTGCAACTAAGACCTGGTGCATCCTAAATAAATACGTTTTTAAAGTGTATTCTTCACTCTAGTTAAAGAAATAGTCTACAGACAGTATTGTGGCACCTGCTTTCTTGCCAGTCCCAAGAGTATGGTTTTTCTTAGAGAACCAAAAAATGGTTCAAAACAATGGAGACATTGTTTAACAGAGTAATTCCAACAACAGAGGTCTAAAGCATGATATAAAGGTCCCACACATAAACAAATGGGAATTAATTAAACTTAGAAGCTTCTGCAAAGCAAAGAAAACCATTAGCATAATGAAAAAACAATCTACTAAATAGGAAAGAATATTTTCAAATGATATGATCAATAGGAGTTAATCTCCAAAATATTTAAACAGCTCCTATAATTCAGTATCAAAAACCAAACAACCCCATTAATAAATGGGCAGGAGACTCGAATAGACATTCTTCTCAAGAAGACATACAGAAGGCCAACAGGTGCACGAAAAGATGCTCAACATCACTAATTATCAGAGAAATGCAAATCAAAACCCAAAATAAGCTATCACCTCGCACTTTCTATACTTTTAAATTTTATTTATTTTTTCATTTTTTGTTGCTCTGGATCTTCATTGCTGCACATGGGCTTTCTCTGGTTGTGTGGGCTTCCCACTGGGGTGTTTCCTCTTGTTTCGGAGCATGGGCTCTAGGGTGCTCAGGCTCAGTAGTTATGACTCGCAGGCTCTAGAGTGAGCACTCAGTAGTTGTGGCCCATTGACTTAGTTGCTCCACGGCATGTGGGATCTTCCTGGACCAGGGATCGAACCCATGTCCCCTGCATTAACAGGCGGATTCTTAGCCACTCTATCACCAGGTAGAGAGAAATCCTTCAGCTTACACTTTTAATGAAGGTATGTACATTGTTTTTTTAGACATAATGCTATTGCACACTTAATAGACTACACTATAGTATATCATAACTTTTATGCACATTGGGAAACCAAAAAAATGTGTGATTCACTTTATTGCAATGTTTGCTTTATTGCAGTGGTTTGAAACCTACAGTCTCCCTGAGGTCTACCTGTAGTCCTCTGGAATCTTCTGAGCAGGCACTTAACCCAAGGCACCCATCCCATCAAATTATTTAATCTCCTCCACTTGAAAACACCTGATACCCCCAGGGGATGATCCCATGCGGTGAATTTAGAAGACTGCCTGGCTATTAAGGATTTTTTTTTTGCTCTGAATACCCACTTCTAAGTGCAAATGTGCCAGCCAGTGTGGTACCTGTTTGAGTGAGTCATAAATGGTGCATGGCTCTGTAGCTCTTAAACATTTCGCTGCAGGGCTCCACACTGTGCACCTGTCAGGATTAGGTCTTTTCTGCCAGCAGCGTTTGAGCTATTTAAGCAGGTGACAGCGTACACCTAGTAGAACATATACAGGGAAATGTGCACCAAAGATCAGAATGTGAAATGCCAGGACCATTTAAACACAACACGTGGAAGGGCTGCGGGCATCTCTCTTTGAGAGGTACAGACTGAGAGGATCAGGTTTCAGTGTGCAAGCTGCTGCATTAATAAGTCATGAGCTAACCTAGAAGGGCTCAAGTGCAGGGCTATGCACATTTTGCTTCTGCAGCCCCTCCCAAACCCCACCCAGCTTCTAAACCTGCCACCCATCCCACATGCACTCCCATTGTTGAGGTTCCCTTGTTCTCCAGCAGGACCCCCCTCAATAGGACTCCAGATTGGCTCCCTGTCCTGCATGGGCAGGTGGGCCACAACCCCTGTTTGCCCAGAGAAGTCATGGTTCCTGCTTATTGCCCCAGCATGACTGTGATGTTTTAAATGTATGTATTTATTTTGGCTGCACTGGGTCTTTGCTGTTGCATTCGGGCTTTCTCTAGCCGTGGTGAGCAGGGGCTCCTCTCTAGTTGCAGTGCATGGGTTCTCTTTGTGGAGGCTTCTCTTGTTGCTCAGCACAGGCTCTCGGCACGCAGGCTTCAGTAGCTGTGTCTCGTGGGCTCAGTGTTTGTGGTATGCAGGCTTAGTTGCCCCAAGGCATATAGAATCTTCCAGGACCAGGGATTGAACCTGTGTCCCCTGCATTGACAGACGGATTCTCAACTACTGGACCACCAGGAAAGTCTAGCATGACTGTTAATTGTTACTATTTTACTTAGCAAAGTGTTACCAAACCAATCTTGGGTCCACTCACCAGACACTCAGCAAAGCCAATCTACAGTGGTTTGTGGTGAACTAGTGTTTATTGCATGCACCAAGCAAGGAGAACAGGCAGCTCATTCCCCAAATTCCTGGTCTCCCTGATGACTTTTTTTCCCCCTTATGACTTTTAAAGAGTCTTTAAAGACAAAGTGAGGGAGAGGGTCCCAGGGTATGTGATCTCTGCTTTTGGGCAGAGAGAACCCCATGAAGTTAATAAGCAAGACAACAGTCTCTTGGTGAGGGATATGGACAGGGAGTGACAAGAAGTCTTACCTCCTCACCTCATTCATCCCACAAACTGGTTGAGTGTCTAGTCTGTTATGCTGTTTGCTAGATTCTGAAGCAGCAGCTGGCACCATCAGTTCAGACAACTAACATTTTAGCGAATGAGACAACAAGTCAATAAATCATTCATATTATTTCAGATGGTAATGCTCATTTTGAAGGTCAGAAACCAGAACAAACTAGTGTGATGGAACAGGGGGTGTGAGGATGCATGCCTACCATGCCCCCTCACTCCCAGGACATACATCTCCCTCCTCTCTGCCTGCAAGTTCATCTCCTCCTTACCCTCATCTTGAGGCAGGGTAAGGAGGTAAATGGGCCCCTTCCTCCATAAAACAATTGGAGATTCATTCCCTGTGGATCATTACTCCAAGAGAAGAATAGTAGGACAATCAAGAGAGGAGGTTGGGCTCCGCCCAGACTACATATTTCTCATTCTTGAAGTCAAAAGACCTCCCTGACCACATATGCAGAGAAAGGCTCCTTGGAGGTCAAAAGGAGAGTGATGCTAAGTTATGCTAACTACCCATAGGCCTCTTTGGTGGAATCCATCTTGGCTGAGAGATGCATGCACACACAGGGAGGATCCTGAAATATACCAAATATGGCTCAGAACCAGGCAAGGCAAAATGATCAGCCAAAGGAAACCTGGAAGAAATGTCCCATGTAAGTGACTCAAACTGCCACAAGGGCGCAACTCTCTCTGAGTATGCTCATGTGTCTATCAACAGATACTATACTCTTTTCCTTCAAATAAATACTTTGCTTGTTTCACCAATTTCTGTCTTTGTGGGAATTCTTTTTCTGAAAAGTCAAAAGGGTCAGGGCCTTGTCCCTGACCACTGGTCTAGAGGGTAGGATTCAACACTCTCACTGCCGTGACCCAACCCAATTTCTGGCCGGGAACCAAAGCCCTGCCTCAAGTCACTGCAGGCCAAGACCACTCTTTCTCAGTTTTTGTGTCCCTCCTGATGACCCTGTTCAAAGTGACTGCTAGAACCAAGTTCCACAGACTGGCTGGCTTATGAACAATAGACATTTATTTCTCCCAGTTCTGGAAGCTGGGAAGTCCAAGGTCAAGGCACTAGCAGGGTAGATGGCAGCTGAGGGTCTCCTTCTTGGCTCACAGATGGTTGGGGCTGCCATGGGCACAGAAAAGGAGAAACTATTTTCCCCGCAGTCTTCCAGATTGAGATCAGAGTTGATGCTCCATCACATTTAGAATTTTGATTGGTAGCTTGGATGGGCTCTTGCTTCCCCAGTGGCTCAGCAGTAAAGAATCTGCCTGCAATGCAGGAGCCATAGGAGACACAAGTTTGATCCCTGGGTCAGGAAGATCCCCTGGAGGAGAACATGGCAACCCACTCCAGTATTCCTACCTGGAGAATCCCATGTACAGAGGAACCTGGCAAGCTACAGTCCACAGGGTCTTGAAGAGTTGGACATGACTGAAGCAACTTAGCATGCACTTTAGACATTTTTTACCTGATGGTGGAAGACAGGAAGTCCTGGGCTGGCTAAAAGTTTTCAATCAGGGAAAGGGTGGATTATCCTCTGAACACATTTTTTTTTAAGTGTTTTGATCACATCCCAGGAGCTGTTCCATCAACAGAACCACTGCTTCTGTGTTCCTTCCTCCCTTTGTTCCTCCTCCTTTTGGTAAAGATTTTTCATTAATGGAGTGATCACTCTGTAGAGGGAATACAATTATGAGAAATCTCAGCTTACTTAACATCTTTCTTTGAAAGTTCAAAATATTACCTCAAATGCTCTCTTTTAATCTTTTTGATTTTTCCTTTGAGTAGATATGTTTCCCCTAGGCTGAATGCATAAAAAGTTTCCTTAAGACGCTGAAGATTTGCAGATACAAGCAATATGTCAATATCTCCCTAGTCTTACTACACATTTGTCTTAAAGATCCCTTTTGTATTTTTTTTTAAAGAATCTGAGATCATGTTGGCCTGCAGAATGGGCTGGGTCCTTGTTCTACTTCTTATATAAGGTGGGATATGGGGGCTTCACCAAGGACACATACTAGGAAGGATTATAAAGACATTCTGAAGAGGGAGGCTGAAACCAAGCAAGACCCTGTAGTGACGATTTGACAACTCTCTGAATAGACTAAAAATACAATGAATTGTAGACTTTAATGGATTAATCTGAGTATGTAAATTATGTTTCAAGAGAGCTATTGAAAAGAAAACAGATAAGGAAAGGAAAGAATCGAATATGGAGCAGTGAGATGGGGAAAAAATCAAGCAGAACCTTGGCCGATGCATTCCGCAAGCATTGAACCATCACTGCCGCACCATCATATACTAAGGCGTCAAGGAAGACAAAGATGTGAATCTTCCCCTCCAAGCACACAGACTCCCAGGAGTACAGACCTCTTACCCAACAGTGAGTCCACTCAGGTAAGAGTGGGCTGGAGATAACTGGGAGGCATCACAGCAGATCAGAGGATGGAGTGAAGAACTCCACCCTGGGGAGGAGAGAGCAGAAAGGACTCCCAGCAGAGATCATGCCTGAGGGGGCTCTGCAAGCTGTGAGCATCCCAATTGCAAAGTGATGGGGACAGGAAGTAGCAGGGTCCGCTGCGGATGGTGTGGGGAACAGAGGAGGGGGAGTGGGAAGCAGGAGAGTCCTGTGAGCTGCCACCACCAAGGGCTTCATCTACCAAGATAAGAGGGATATCTGGTGGTCCAGTGGTTAAGACTTCACCTGCCAACACAGGGTGTGGGTTTAATCCCTGGTCGGGGAACTAGGATCCCACGTGCTTCAGGGCCAAAAGCCCCCAACATAAGACAGAAGCAATATTGTAACAAATTCAACAAAGACTTTTAAGATGGTCCACATAGAAAAATAATCTTAAAAAAAAAAAGGAGGGGTGGGCATCTGATGATACTTTAAAAAAAAAAACCCAGACCCAATTACATACTGCTCTCTTGTTTATTGGCCACGCAGCACACAGGGTCTTAGTTCCCTGGCCAGGGATCAAACTGGGATCCCCTACATTGAATGTGCAGTCTTAACCACTGGAGCAACAGGGAAATCCTTTTTGTTCCCCAGGTGTAGAGCTCTGTGTGGCCTTTAGACTAGAAATGCAGCATCAACTCTCTGGTTCTCAGTCTTCTAGACTCAGGCTATTAACACAAGTTCATGTGAGGCCAAACAAATGAGTTTGGAGCACAGAAAGGTTTATTGCAGGGCCATGAAAGGAGATGGATGGCTGATGCCCTTAAAAAGCCTCAAGCTCCCCAAAGATTCGGCAAGGCACTTTTAAAAGCCAAGTGAGAAGAGGGAGGGTGTTACAGGGTCTGTGATCAGTTTATGCACAGTTCTCTGATTGGCAGATGGTGTGGTAACAGGCAGTGTCACAGGGATTCACATTATCAGCCTTTAGGCTCCAGGAGGCCTGGGGCTATGTGCTCAGGGTCATCAAGTAGTAACATCTTCTATTTAATGGAGAGTTTTCACATCTGTAAAACAACTCAGGAAATGTGCATCAAATACTGTTATCTAGGTAATGCAGAGCAGAAGAACCTGGGGGAAAAGCCTGCCCCCGCCAAGGCACCATGCCGTCCTTCTCGGTTATAAGACTAGAACTAACCCATCAGGTCTCCCAGCTTGTGACTCATCCTTCAGATCTTGGGCTTTGCCATCTTTATAATTGTGTGAGCCAATTCCTTATCATGAATCTCTTTATTAATATCAATATGTATATAAATATCTTCTCTTAATTCAGACTTCATTGCTCCCAGAATAAATAAACCAACAGCCAATGAAATGTGAAGAATTATGTGTGATAAACAGGTGTTCCGGTGGGTAGGGGGCCAGGCTGCATGAACAGGAGGCTCAAGGGTGCCGTTCAACAGGAGTAAAGGAAATGACATTCTAATCAGATGGCAAATGCCAGCCCTGGGTAATTACAGTCTGCCCCAAGTTCTTCTTAGACTATTAGTACTATGGGGAGTAGTTTGCATCTAAATTAAAATTGGACTTCAAAGAGGCTGGATGAGCTTGCATGTCTAAAGATAGAAAAATGTGACAGACAGGTTACTAATTACAAAGGAGTTCTATACCAGTGGTTGGGGAGAGAGGGAAAAAGAAGTGATGATAATAATAAAGCAGGTCAGGGCACCTGGCAGAAAGTACAGGAAAACACCATATGGGTAATCAGAAACTAACTTCTGTAATCCATTATTTTGGGTAATATATATTGGATATATTATACATATGTGTGATACATATTAGAGATATAATATACATGTTTGAGCTAGATATAGCTTCCCTGATAGCTCAGTTGGTAAAGAATACGATATATATTATATGCTATATTTTATACTGGGGGCTTCCCAGGTAGCACTAGTGGTAAAGAATCTGCCTGCCAATGCAGGAGACATAAGAGTGTGTGATCCCAGGTGTGATCCCTGGGTCAAGAAGATCCCCTGGAGTAGGAAATGGCAACCCACTCCAGGATTCTTGTCTGGAAAATTCTGTGGGTAGAGGAGTCTGGCAGGCCACAGTCCATGTGATTGCAAAGAGTCAGCACAACTAAGCAACTGAGCATGCACATATATTCAGTTCAGTTCAGTCGCTCAATCGTGTCCAACTCTTTGCGACCCCATGAATCGCAGCACACCAGGCCTCCCTGTCCATCACCAACTCCCGGAGTTCACCCAGACTCATGTGCATCGAGTCAGTGATGCCATCCAGCCATCTCATCCTGTCGTCCCCTTCTCCTCCTGCCCCCAATCCGTCCCAGCATCAGGGTCTTTTCCAATGAGTCAACTCTTCGCATGAGGTGGCCAAAGTATTGGAGTTTCAGCCTCAGCATCAGTCCTTCCAATGAACACCCAGGACTGAGCTCCTTTAAGATGAACTGGTTGGATCTCCTTGCAGTCCAAGGGACTCTCAAGAGTCTTCTCCAACACCACAGTTCAAAAGCATCAATGCTTTGGTGCTCAGCTTTCTTCACAGTCCAACTCTCACATCCATACATGACCACTGGAAAAACCATAGCCTTGACTAGATGGACCTTTGTTGGCAAAGTAATATCTCTCCTTTTGAATACGCTATCTAGGTTGGTCATAACTTTCCTTCCAAGCAGTAAGTGTCTTTTAATTTCATGGCTGCAGTCACCATCTGCAGTGATTTTGGAGCCCAGAAAAATAAAGTCTGACACTGTTTCCATTGTTTCCCCATCTATTTCCCATGAAGTGATGGGACCAGATGCCATGATCTTAGTTTTCTGAATGTTGAGCTTTATTTACATTACTTTGTGAATTAGTTATGCAAATAAAGGACTAAGTAAAATTTCAAAATACATAATATGAAACTCTACATATAAAACAGTGTATTTGGGGGAATTCCCTGGTGGTCCAAAGGTTAGAACTCCATACTTTCACTGCTGAGGGCCTGGGTTCAATCCCTCATCAGGGAACTAAGATCCCACAGGCAGTGTGGTTCAGCCAAAAAAGAAAAGTAAACAGTGTATTTTCACATTTTTTTGTAAAGTGTTTCTAGTACATATGTGCAGTGGACGTTATATTTAATATATGGTACTACTATGTGTACAACATATAAGCAACACATAATTTATAGTTACATATATACATTTATATTTAATAAACTACACATACATAGTCTTTTACATCTCATTTCCAAAGTTTGTTTAATTTCTCCATGATAACTAAAGAAATCAGTTCACTAGAAAAAGTCTGAGTGAGCTTAGTAACCACACCACTTTCGTTGAGGGTTTCCCTTTGGTATCTTGCTTAGCCATCCAAAATATTTACAGGGTCATGAATACATAAACCTGTCCTCACCACAGCTTGACATGGCAGGGCAGGATGCTAAATACAGAATCGCCTTTGGCCTTAGAACCCTAAAAAATGTCTATTTTCTGTTGCTTCTCTAAAGAGGTACATGGGACTTCCCTGGCGGTTCAATGGTTAAGACTCTGCGCCTCCGGTCCAGGGGGTGCGGGTTCATTGCCTGGTCTGGGAACTAAGATTCTGCAAGATGCATGGCAGAAAAAAAGAAAAAAAGAAAAAGAATTTCTTGAACTGAATAAAAATAAAAATGTAACATACCAACTTAAAAAAAAAAAAGAATTAAAATAAAATAAATAAAAGAGGCACAATTATGGGAAGGACAAAAAATTCCTGCCTGACTTTAGATCTGACCCGAGTTCTTTACTGATGATGCCTCCCCGTTTCCATCACTCATGCAATTCTGGGCATTCCCAGTGTTGTGTTCCTTCCTTATGGGTTTACCCTAAATCTTCTCATCTGTGAGCAAACAGAAGGGTTTGGAGGGCTTGATTATTCATTTAGCTGCATGGCATGACCGCCCTTCAATTGGAAAAATCAGCTTAGAGAATGTGTGAGGACTACCGAGCAGTGTGTTTGCTGCTTAAACGAGGGTCCACTGAGGAGTGCAGGAGAGCCTTAAAGACCTGCCCTAATAAGGATCACATCCATCTTCACCTTCTGCTCTATTAAACCTGGGGGATCCGATACCTGGAGGACATTCCGTGTGCCGGCTGCTCCTCTTTCCCACATTCCCCAGATGTCTGCACTTAATTCCTTGGGTTTCTCAAGATAGATGACAGCCAGAGGCAATATTTACAGCTAATCTAGACAGCTGCTTCAGTGACGGGAATTACAACTCTCTCTCACTTCTGCCCGCCAGGACTAGTCTTATTTGTGGGCCCAGACTGTCTAAAATTTATGTCTATTTCCTTTAGTAAATCTTTATTAAAAAGAGGCTCTTCCCTCTGTATTCAGAGGGTGAATTCTTTCCGTTTTATTAAATAAATTTGGATAACGTACGTGTCGTGTATGCACATCCCTCTCTGTGGTATGTGTGTGTTCTCTTGACTCGTCCTTGAAGGAGTAGTAAACACATGTGGAAGGGGTTGGCCAGGGAAATAGAAAAGGTTCTAAGGTGGTCCCTAAAGGGAAGATTTTTCCTCTGTGATGCACCCTCTTCATGCTGGGCAGTTCCACGATGCATGTGCGTGCTCAGTCATGTCTGACTCTTTGCGACCCATGGACTATAGCCCACCAGGCTTCTCTGTCCATGGGATTTTCCAGGCGAGAATACTGGAGTGGGTTTCCATCTTCTTCTCAAAGGGATCTTCCCATCCCAGGGATGGAACCTCCGTCTCCTGTATTGGCAGGCAGATTCTTTACCACTAGCGCCACCTGGGAAGTCCACCTGGTTCCGCTGTAGCCATGATCAGCTGTCCAACGGCCTTTCTCTTTGGCCACCCTCCACGTTGTAGAGACCACATGACTAGCCCTTTCATCAAGCTGCCATATCAGGGGGAAAGCCAGTCACATGCTACTGGGGCCTGCTTGACATCAGAGCTTCCCATCTGGGCTGCTCCATATCCTATGAATTCTCCAAGGACTCCCCAGGGATGTGTGCTGATGGTCATCTGCTAATGATCTATCTTCTCCTCATGTCATTCCCCCAGGGTAGGACAGGTTCGTGGCCTCTTATACAATCTCCAGGCCAGTGGTTCTTCTTCTGCTTGCAGATATCAGAAAATCCACTCAAATTGGATTCAGCAAAAAAAGTGGCTCAATGTAATCTGATATAAATAAAATGTTTAGCTCTACTGGGACCCAGGAATTCAAGCAAGCCATCAATACCCAGTTCTTCACTCTTCCTTCTGTGATGTGGCTTTCCTTTTTCGATTCATCCATGGTTCCAGGCTCTTATTATCTATAAGCTTTTCAAAAATTAAAAAAAAGTTTATCTGATACTTCGGCAAGAGGAGTTCTGCAAGAAAGAGTCTTAAAAATTGATACAAAACACACAAATTGTACTTGTGTATTTTGCATTGATTTGTACCCCTACCACTGAGATCTTAGGAGCTAAATGACACTGCTTGACCACTTTGTAGACTGAGTGATTCCTTTGCATTTCCATAGGTGGCGCTAGTGGTAAAGAACTGGCCTGCCAATGCAGGAGACACAGGAGAGGCAGGTTTGATTCCTGGGTGGGGAAGATCTCCTGGAGAAGGGCATGGCTACCCACTCCAGTGTTCTTGCCTGGAGAATCCCATGGACAGAGGAGCCTGGCGGGCTACAGTTCATGGGGCCACAGAGAGTTGGACACGACTGAGCGCAAGCTACAACAAGCCAACATATTCCACTCTCTTGCATCTGAAATGTGCAGAGAATTTGGAAACAAAGCCACACTAAAGCCAGTCACTCTTACTTCAGAGCCACGTTTAGACCTGCTCTATACATCATGGGATTTGGGCTACACACTGGTGTTTATTTTTAAAATTGACCTACTTTTCATGCCTGAAATGGGAGAGAATCCACGGGGGCAGTTTGCCTCTGCAGTGTCAGAGAGAAAGGCCATGGAGCTGATTATGTGGGCGAACACAAAGGTCATGCCCAGATGGCAGGTGCCTTTCGAGTTCTGTGAAGGTATAAAGGTACTTTGCAGCCAGCGGGGACTGTGAAACACGGCCGGGAATTCAGCATTCTCTTAACAGCAGTGGGGAGAGAGAGAGAGAGAGAAAGCCTTTCAGGGAAGATCTTTTATTGTCACAGAACGTGGGAAAATAAAAGTCTATTTCACAAAGGTCTGGCCTGAATAAAGCAACACCTTTAAGATAGACTTCAAAACTCAAAAATGTGCAGCAGAAAGGTAGACACCGGTGTATTCAGCAGGAAATGGTATTTTTGAAGAAGACTGAGAGAGACTGATTAATTAAAGCTCTCTCTGCCCTCCGTGAGCCTCTGGCCATCACAGATTTTTTGAACAATAAAAAGCCATTTTCCTAAGGATCATTCCCAGCTCTGCTAAGAGGAAAGTGCCCATTCTGACCGGAGTGTGCAAATAATTTTGTTGTCAGCCACCCAGGCAACAGAAGGGAGCTGGACTGTGCAGAAAATCTGATGGTCATATAGCATGCTGTTCCATTTCTAATTATAGCCACCAAGGCTAACTTTCCCTGGGTTTGGAGATCCTGGTCTCAGAGGGCACACAGGCTGGCACTCCTTCAGAACCCAAAATACAAAACCACTATTTTCTCAAATTCTCTTCTGTGTGCTCTTGCATTTTGATCAAACTCTGGGATGACGAAACACAGGAGACTGTCACCAAGCACTCTCCATAGATGACTCAGATAATGAGTCCTTTGGGACAATGGAGAAGGAATTCAGTGCTTTTACTTATTTATTTTTTTGATCATCTACAAGGGCACTTAATCGCTGGGCTGCCATAGTTTTATCATGAGATTAGTTCCTATTTTAATTGGAAAAATGACCTCTGGAGAATGCTTAGGCTGGTAGCAATGGCCACTTTTTTTTTTTCTTTTTTGCTTTAGTTCGCTGGACATTGGCAGGTGGTAACTCATGATTCCATGCGTGTCTCTTCTTTAACTTTGTTTTAGAAGGAACAAGGTTCTTTATGGTTCCATGTCTGTGGGTAATGCAACAGCTGCTGATTATGCTAATTCCTGCTTACTTGCAAAGAGGCCTGTGTTTATTTTGTGCCTCGCCAGCTGTCAACAAAGACATTTTAGGAATAATTGCCATATTTAAAGGCAGACTTCATTCCAGTGTCCTACTGCGGATCCTCCCAGCATGAGGACCATCAGAATTCTGCATAGAGACCTCTGAGATTGGAAGGGCAGGCACAATGGTGGGATGGCAGTCTTGGCCGGGTTCTCCATCACCTGTCTCCCTCACCTGTGCAGGGAATGATCTTCACAACAGAATGAATTCTTGACTTGCTTTTCCCAGAGGAGATGGAAATACTGCACTTGTCACGGGTTTGGGAAAGACCTCATTTCATGGTAGTTAAGGAGGCTGAAGCTTTCATCACTTCATCATTGATGTTTGAGAAAACTTTCTCTCAAATTGGAAATTCCAGCCATCTTCAGAGAGCCCGTTTTACTGCCTCCAAAGCTTTGACATGCTTGCTCACTTAGTGATCAGAATAAAAAACCAAGGATTGTTTTTGAGCAAATAATTGTGTTCCTGATCTTCCTTCAAGGTTTTATTTTATTTGTATGTTATAGCCCAGATTTTTATTTCATGAGAGAAGTAGAGGAGTTTTGCAATTGTATATTCTTTCTTTTGCAATTGATATTCTACACAATGAAGAAGAAAACGGTCAGTAAATGAAAGCACGTTGATCTCCATTGTTTCTTTTCCAACCATTGTCCTCCTTCTGCTCAGACATCTTTTTAGTTAATAAACAAATTGAAATAAAGTAGTTTTTGTAGAATAACCTCTATGGCACTCCTACCTGTACCTATCTATGGAAATAGGCCTCCACTCTTGATTATCCAGAAGGCTTGTTCAGAACAGAAATTACTTTTAGAGGTAGGGTAGGGGGAGGCATAAACTACTGGATATCAGATAGGCTCAAGGATGTATTGCATGATACTAGGAATATAGCCAATAATTTTGTAATAAATGGAAATGGAAAATAACCTTTAAAATTGTATAAAAATAAATTAAAAAAAAATTATACTTAAAAGTTTCATCTCAATTTCCTCAAAGCATAATGTGAGGACAAGAATCTAATATTGTTTCCTTGGATAAATCCCCCAAATATTCTCCAGGCAAGAATACTGGATAGTGTTGCCATGCCCTTCTGCAGGGTATCTTCCTGACCGAGGGATCAAACCCACATCTCTTACATCTCCTGCATTGGCAAGTGAGTTCTTTACCACTAGCGCCACCTAGGAAGCCCCCCAATTCTCCACCCCTCAGCAAATGTGCAGACCTACTAGATTCCAAGGTGGGACTTTATTGCTGAATTCATTTCTTCCAGAGCATTCCCATGCTACTTGGACCAGACAATACACAGTAATGTAGTCAGTATCTAAGCACTGCTCTCTGTGAGTCAGCCTTGTGCTAATGGGGATGACAGGCATTTAAAAAAGCCAGACCTGTCTTTAAAGGAACTAAGGGAAAGAGTGAAAAAATACAAAATAAGTAACAGTGGGTCTCAGTCTTGTCTGATGTGGGGTGAAAAGCAGCTAAGAAAGCTTTGGGCATAGCCAAGCCTTCATGGTGAGCATGAATGGGGATAGATAGATGATGAGTCAATCAATCCTGCCTATGGGATGAGGCCTCCGTTAAAAAAAAAAAAAAAAAGACACGAAAGGACAGGGACTGAAGGTTTCTTGGTTGCAGAACACATAGAGATTTGAGGAGCATAGCACCCGGAGAGGGCATGGAAGCTCCATCCCCTTCCCCATGGCTTGCCCCGTTCATCTCTTCCATCTGGCTATTCCTGAATTATATTCTTTCACAGGGGATTCCCTGGTGGCTCAGTGCTAAAGAATCTGCCTGCTAGTGCAGGAGCCACAGGTTCAATCCCTGAATCAGGAAGATCCCTTGGAGAAGGAAATGGCAACCCACTTCAGTATGCTTACCTGGGAAATCCCAGGGACAAAGGAGCCTGGTAGGCTACAGTCCACAGGGTTGCAAAAGAGTCACACACAGCCTAGTGACTAAGCAACAACAACATCCTTTCATAATAACTGGTAATCTGGTCAGTAAAATGCTTTTCTGGGTTTGTGAGCTATTTTAGCAAATTAACTGAACTCAAGAAGGGGGTCTTGGAAATCTCCATTTACAGCGAATCTGTCAGAAGCACAGGTAACAACCTGGACTTGTGATTAGCACCTAGATGGGGATAGTCTTGTGGGATCAGATGTTAATTCCAGGTAAATAGTGTTAGAATTTAATTGAATTGTAGGACACCCAGAAGTTGGAAGATTGCTTGGTGGTGTGGAAAACCACCTTCATACACACACTGGAATTGGTACTGAAACAAGAGGGAAGCGGGCAGGGCACAAACTTCAAAAGAATGACATCCCCTGGAGGTTCAGTTCAGTTCAGTTCAGTCACTCAGTCGTGTCCGACTCCTTGCGACTGCATGGACTGCAGCACTCCAGGCCTCCCTGTCTATCACCAACTCTCGGAGCTTACTCAAACTCATGTCCATTTAGTTGGTGATGCCATCCAACCATCTCATCTCTGTTGTCCCTTTCTCCCACCTTCAATCTTTCCCAGCATCAGAGTCTTTACCAGTGAGTCAACTCTTCGCATGAGGTGGCCAAAGTACTGGAGTTTCAGCTTTAGCATCATTCCTTCCAAAGAAATCCCAGGGCTGATCTCCTTCAGAATGGACTGGTTGGATCTCCTTGCAGTCCAAGGGACTCTCAAGAGTCTTCTCCAACACCACAGTTCAAAAGCATCAATTCTTTGGCGCTCAGCTTTCTTCACAATCCAACTCTCGCATCCATACATAACTACTAGAAAAACCATAGCTTTGACTAGATGGACCCTTGTTGGCAAAGTAATGTCTCTGCTTTTTACTATGCTGTCTAGGTTGGTCATAACTTTTCTTCCAAGGAGTAAGTGTCTTTTAATTTCATGGCTGCAATCACCATCTGCAGTGATTTTTGAGCCCCCCAAAATAAAGTCTGCCACTGTTTCCACTGTTTCTCCATCTATTTGCCATGAAACCCTTGGAGGAGGGCATGGCAACCCACTCCAGTATTCTTGCCTGGAGAATCCCCATGGACAGAGGAGCCTGGCAGGCTACAGTCCATGGGGTCACAAAGTCAGACACGACTGAGCTGCTAAGCACAGTATAACACAGCCATAAGACATGACAAAAACTGGTTAGAATCAACTAGGTCCAAGGTGGCGGAAGATTTGACTTCCAGTGGACCTTGAGCCTCATTATAAGCTCACTGTAAAACATTAACATGCTAAGTGACACGCCCACCAGCACCGTGACAGTTCCAAGGCCAACCTTCAAAGATCAAAGAACGGGCAGTGGCCCAATGCCTGGAAATCTTTACCACTTCCTCAAAATACTTGGAATAATCCTCCCACTCATTAATCTATGAAACTAGTCAACCCATAAAAACTAACCATGCCATATTTGGGGGTCTCTCGCCTTGTGTAATGGCCCACACTCTGTCTGCAGGGTGTGTTCTCTCTAAATAAATCTACTTCTTAGCTATTGCTTTGTCTCTCACTGAATTCTTTCTGTGACAGGACATCAAGAACCTAAGCTTCATTAAGTCCTGAGACCAGGTGTGTGATCTCAGTTAAAAGACCATGGGTTCAAGCCCCAATCTACCTTGCACAGTTTCAGCACCAGAACTTTACTTGGGATCAGAATCAGAGATAATAAGAGACTCCTGCATAGTCTCTTATTCCCAAAATACAGACAAAATGATCACGTTCCCTGGGTTTTTTTTTTTTTCCCATTTAATTTTAGAGTAGAGCATTGGGTCCAATTTGTAGAATCTTTATTATTAATTAGTATGACATCAGATGGTGATGAAAGAGGATAATACCAGGTTTGCATTCACTTCACGAGCAATTGCTCTGTTTAGCTGATAGTGCATTTCATTTCTTTCTTATCAGTGTAACTCAAAGGTTTGTCTCTGTAACACACAGATGCCAGATGCTCTCCCTAATTAGTATTTCAAGTTCTACAGTGACCATCCCCAAGCTATGTACATCATTCTCCATTGTGAGAGGCCTTAACTCCTTTCTCCAACCCATGCAAGCCTTTTGTCTGACCTTCACAGCTGCTGGCTTTGTAGACCACCACTTGGGAGGCTATTTTCAGCATCTTCTATTGGATAGCAGATTGGCACTATCATATGGGCAAATTGAAGCTACATGGATGGCAGGTCCAGAATCCTCGAGATTAGACTTTGAAAGTGGCCCCTAGGTTTCAGGTCATCATAGTGAAAGCAAGCAGGACTCTGTGGGTCCCTCCTGGGTACAAATCCTTTCTGTGTCCCCTGTTTCTTGTTTGTAGGAAATAGGCTTTATTCAGCTTCCTTGACCTTCCCTGAGTTCCAAAGGGCAGATTCAAACATTTGCTTATCAGGGGAAGGAGGGGATGGAGAAGTAAAGGAGAACCAGTTCAGAAGCAAGAGTGCAGCCTTGGGGCGGGGTCCTGGCTCCTCCCAAAGGGATATATCTAACACCATCTCTGAGTTCTTCTAAAGGAACAAATGTGCCCCCTTACGTAGATGGTAAATACATGCTGAGACCCCAGATTGTCTGAAACCTGAAGGCTCATGATTAAGAGTCCTGGAGGACTGCCCTGCTACCTCACCACCAACCAATCAGAAGAAAGTCACTCACCCTGCAGCCCTCATCCCAAATTCTGCCTATCAAAACTTCCCCTGAAGACCAGTGAAAGGACTTCCCTGGTGCCAGTGGCTTCACTCCAAGCTTCCACTGCAGGGGGGCCAGGATTGATCCCTGGTTAGGGAACTAGATCCCCATGCCATAACTAAGGGTGTGCATGCTGCAACTCAAGATCCTAATGCCTCAACAAAGATCAAAGATCCCATGAATCACAATTAAGACTTGGTACAGCCAAATAAATAAATCAATAAAAAATAAATATTTTAAAAAAGAAAACTGATGGAAGTTCCAGTTTTTGAGCACAAGCAACCAATTTTCCCAGCTTGTGCTGTGCTGTGTTTAGTCGCTCAGTGTATCCGACTTTTTGCAACCCCATGGATTTTGGCCCACAAGGCTCCTCTGTCCATGGGGATTCTCCAGGCAAAAATACTGGAGTGGGTTGCCATGCTCTTCTCCAGGGGAATCTTCCCAACCCAGGGATCAAACCCCGGTCTCCTACATTGCAGGTGGATTCTTTACCATCTGAGCCACCAGAGAAGCCTGAAAATACTGGAGTGGGTAGCTATCCTTTCTCCAGGGGATCTTCCCAACCCAGGAATTGAACCGGGGTCTCCTGCAGTGCAAGCGGATTCTTCACAGCTTAGCTACCCAGGGAAGCCTTTCCCTGGCTTCAGTTCCATTCAGTCACTGAGTCATGTCCGACTCTTTGCAACCCCATGAATCGCAGCACGCCAGGCCTCCCTGTCCATTACCAACTCCCGGAGTTCACTCAGACTCATATCCATTGGATCAGTGATGCCATCCAGCCATCTCATCCTCTGTCGTCCCCTTCTCCTCCTACCCCCAATCCCTCCCAGCATCAGACTCTTTTCCAATGAGTCAACTCTTTGCATGAGGTGGCCAAAATACTGGAGTTTCAGCTTTAGCATCATTCCTTCCAAAGAAATCCCAGGGCTGATCTCCTTCAGAAAGGACTGGTTGGATCTCCTTGCAGTCCAAGGGACTCTCAAGAGTCTTCTCCAACACCACAGTTCAAAAGCATCAATTCTTCAGCGCTCAGCTTTCTTCACAGTCCAACTCTCACATCCATACATGACCACAGGAAAAACCATAGCCTTGACTAGATGGACCTTTGTTGGCAAAGTAATATCTCTGCTCTTCAATATGCTATCTAGGTTGGTCATAACTTTTCTTCCAAGGAGTAAGCATCTTTTAATTTCATGGCTGCAGTCACCATCTGCAGTGATTTTGGAGCCCCCCCAAAATAAAGTCTGACACTGTTTCCACTGTTTCCCCATCTATTTCCCATGAAGTGATGGGACCAGATGCCATGATCTTCGTTTTCTGAATGTTGAGCTTTAAGCCAACTTTTTCACTCTCCACTTTCACTTTCATCAAGAGGCTTTTTAGTACCTAGCCCTGCAATAAATTTTTCTCTGCTCCAAACACCAATATTTCAGTTTGTTTGGCCTCGCTGTGCATTGGGTACAGCAGCTTGTGTTCAGTAACAATTGCTGCTCCTGCATCATGAGCTATCAGTTAGTATCAAGCTCATCTTCCAAGAAAGAGGAAGAGTTGGATATGGAGGGTCTTCACTGGAGGCAATAGCACTATCCTTGGCAGACTTGTTTTGTACAAATGTGTTAGCCTTCAGGGATTTTCTCGCTTCCTCCTGGGAACAAAGCACAGTGCTAATGACAGTGTTTGTATGTCCCACCCATCCCTAACCAATTCATATGCTTAAGCCCTAAGCCCTAATGTGGTGGTATTTGGAAGCAGATGTAATGGAATATGTGCAATCATTTCAGAAACAGTCCACCTCACCTCTTGAAGTTAAGAGCAATGATGGATGTAGCACAGTGATTAACCCATGGGCTCTGCTGTCCCCTTGGCCAACATTTCTATTCATCTCATTTAATTTCTACAACAGCCCTCTGTGGCAGGAGTTTTCCCCCTTTTTTTGAAGATTGGAAAATGAAATTCCAAGAAATTAAGCCACTGTCCGAGATCACAAAGCTTGGAGGTGGCAGAGCCTTGAGACTCACCCAGATGTTAACAGAAAATGGAAATGATCTAACTCGGGGATCCCCAACCCCTAGGACATGGACTGGTACCCATCTATGGCCTATTAGGAACCAGGCCTCACAGCAGGAGATGAGTGGTGGGGTAGGGAGCAAAGCTTCTATATTTACAGCCACTCTGCCTCACTCGAATCCATCTGGTCCATGAAAAATCTGTCTTCCATAAAACCAGTTCCTGATGCCAAAAATATTGGGGACGACTGACCTAACTCATTTACTCTCCTCTCCCTCCTGAGAGCCAAAGTCTCTCAAGGCCTCTGGACACTTAAGCCAGTAACCACCCTGGGACTCAGTTCTATCACCTGCAGAATAGGACCACAGTAATGCACAGACTTGAATCACTAGGGCAACTAAGAGCATCCTTGTAAGGATGCTGGATTCTCCTTTTCTCAACCACAGGAAACCCAGCCACAGGAGTTCCTGGAACTATTACTGAAGGGGAAAGTAAACGTGAAAGTGAAGTCTCTCAGTCCTGTCCGACTCTTTGCGACCCCGTGAACTGTAGCCCACCAGGCTCCTCTGTCCATGGGATTCTCCCGGCAAGAATACTGGAGTGGGTTGCCATTTCCTTCTCCAGGGGATCTTCCTGACCCAGGGATTGAACCCAGGTCTCCTGCATTGCAGGCAGACGCTTTAACCTCTGAGCCACCAAGACCACCTCCTGCCATAAAGGTATGAGTTTTGTCTTTCCTCTGGAGAAAGCCAGTTAGCTAAAGCAGAGGGTCAATCCAGTGATCAAATAAGGTTAGGGCCAACGCCCTGTGAAAAATAGTGTTGCCACGTTCTCTCACTTGAAGACATGCATATAATTGGTTGGCTTGAGACTTCCCTGGTGGTCCAGTGGCTAAGACACTACACTCCCAATGACGGGGGCCACAGGGACCAGGGTTCAATCCCTGACTGGTAAACTAGGTCCCACCCGCCGCAAAGAAAAGATCCTTCATGCTGAAACCAAGACCTGGTGCAGCCAAATAAATAGTTTGATATTTTTAAAAAATCATAATGGGTAGGCTGCAGAAGAGGGTGAGATTTCTGTTTTCCCAGTCTCAGCTCTTAGGCATTACCCTCTGATGCATATCACATTCTGGTTTAATGGTTATTCAACAACAAATCTGTTTTCTTTCTCTACCATCTTTATGGAGAGGGTTTTCTAGGTTGGGAGAGGATTTTGCTTTCAATTGTATTCAACACTCTCCAAAATCTAGGGATGTTCTATATTAGGAATGAGCAGTTTAATGTTACCAAAAAGAGGAAGACAGGGCTGACACAGACTTATTCAACAATTACTTGACAATATCTTGCCTGGAAAATCCCATGGACGGAAGAGCCTGGTAGGCTGCAGTCCAAGGGGTCGTTAGGAGTCGGACACAACTGAGCGACTTCACTTTCATGCATTGGAGAAGGAAATGGCAAGCCACTCCAGTGTTCTTGCCTGGAGAATCCCAGGGATGGGGGAGCCTGGTGGGCTGCCGTCTCTGGGGTCGCACAGAATCGGACACAACTGAAGCGACTGAGCAGCAGCAGCATCCAGAAAAAAGAATGGAAAGCTCCAATTTGCCCTTTTATCTGCAAAGCTCCCCCTTTCCCCATCCATATCCTTGCCATAGTGGAAAACAGTGATATTTCACTTTGAGAGGGGAATTCTTTCTTCCAGAAATGTGATTCTTAAAAATGCTAACATCTATAAATTAAACGTGCAAAGAAACTTAAAAAATTTTTTTATTGAAGTATAGTTGATTTATGATGCTATGTTAATCTCTGCTATACATCAAAGTGACTGGGTTATACAAATACACATTCTTTTTCATATTCTTTTCCATTATGATTTATCATAAAAGATATTGACTATAGTTCCCCATGCTATACAGTAGGACCCTGTTTTTCAAAGAAACTTTAAAAAAAATTATCCTGATCTGTCCCACTCTCTCCCCAAGACCCCAGACCCTGCTAGCCTACACTCACCCAAATTCCACCACTGCTTCAGCGCCTGCGTGGGGGATCTGCCCCAGTTAACCCCACAAGCCTCTCAGCCTCCCCTCTGCGCCTGCGCGCTCTCTGCGGTGGAGGCGGGGCCAACCCGTTGCGCTGGAAACCACGGGGGCGGGGCCGAGAGGAGGCACCACCTCCTCCCAGGACTTCTGGGCACATAGCTCGGCTTGTCGCGAGTACGCGCAGATGACATCGACACCCCCAAAGTCCTTGGCATCCTCAGGAGGGGGTGTGGATTGAGTAGGAAATGACACAGACGACGCGTGGGCCACCTGGCGGCCACGCGGAGGAATAATGCGGCACCGCGTCAGAATAATCCGCCCCGCGTCAGAATAATCCGCCCCGCGTCGGAATAATTCGGCCCGCGTCGGAATAATTCGGCCCGCGTCCTGTAGACAGTGTAGACCCACGCCTGCTCAGGCTGTGTAGACCCGCTCTGTCTCCCCACGGTTGAAGGCCCACCTTCCTGGGGAGGTCTCAGACTTGAAATGGAAAGAGGTCGACCCGACAGAGGTCACGTAGGGAACCGGCTTCGTGCACCCTCTTTCCTTTAAGGAGCAGAGCCCTCCCAGCGCACCTTGTCTGAGCGGAACATAAAGTCCAGGGGTCTGGGGTCTAAGGAACAAAACTGGAGCTTTCCGAGTTGGGGTCGCTGGCCAAACGCTGTCGTAACACGTTCAGTTAGCGTTGAGGACTGAAGCAGCGGAGGTTTCCCCCAGGCCCCCACCTGCCTAGTGCCGTATCCGGTGCCTCCCACTCTAGAGCATCCTGGGAACCGGCCAAGCTCCTATTTCTAGCCCCGTCCGCCCCAGATGAGGTTGCATCTGCCCTCACCTGTTCAAGGAAATAACTCCAGCAAATTTCGCTTCCCTCCCCTCATCTTCAGCTGTTCCCCCTCCTCACACCCTTTTCCGGTCACTCCATCAACGTTATCTAAACACTTTTGACACACTGCTTGGATCCAGGTCTTTGTGTGTTGAATGCGTTTTGTGTAAAAAAAAAGTCTTCAAACACATCGACATAGAACCCCTAGATGAGTCTCCTCCTGGGACAAAAAGCTATTCTATTGATATTGCTTCTGTCACATTTTTATTATCACATTTGTTTCTGATGTTTCTCAACCCCCATATCTGACAATTGTCAGCATCATGGGAAATAGATGGGGAAACAGTGGAAACAGTGTCAGACTTTATTTTTCTGGGCTCCAAAATCACTGCAGATGGTGACTGCAGCCATGAAATTAAAAGACGCTTACTCCTTGGAAGGAAAGTTATGACCAACCTAGATAGCATATTCAAAAGCAGAGACATTACTTTGCCAACAAAGGTTCGTCTAGTCAAGGCTATGGTTTTTCCTGTGGTCATGTATGGATGTGAGAGTTGGACTGTGAAGAAGGCTGAGCACCGAAGATTGATGCTTTTGAACTGTGGTGTTGGAGAAGACTCTTGAGAGTCCCTTGGACTGCAAGGACATCCAACCAGTCCTTTCTGAAGGAGATCAGCCCTGGGATTTCTTTGGAAGGAATGATGCTAACGCTGAAACTCCAGTACTTTGGCCACCTCATGTGAAGAGTTGACTCACTGGAAAAGACTCTGATGCTGGGAGGGATTGGGGGCAAGAGGAGAAGGGGACGACAGAGAATGAGATGGCTGGATGGCATCACTGACTCGATGGACATGAGTCTGAGTGAACTCTGGGAGTTGGTGATGGACAGGGAGGCCTGGAGTGCTGTGGTTCATGGGGTAGCAAAGAGTCAGACACGACTGAGTGACTGAACTGAACTGAATGCCAAATGCTGACCAAAGCCAAATATTTTGGGTTTTGCTTTCTTACTCAAATCATTATGTAGATCATTTTATCCCAATAGTATGTTGAATTTTAACCAAGAAAGTGAAGGGGAAAAAAAAAAACTGAAAAATAAACATTGATCTGAATACCAAGTAATTTCACTTCCTTAAATGTCTAAGGATGTTTATATAATAGCTTTATCACTTCCTTTGTATATTATCCATTGGCTGTATTTTGAAAAGAAATAGAAACTAGTGCAACCAAAGAGAAGCTGTAATGCAAGTCCATTTCAGGTCCACTCAGGAGGGAAGAGACATGCTTCAGAGGTTTATTTTATTTTAAATATTTATTTGGCCATCCCAGGTCTTAGTTGCAGATCACAGGAATCTTTAGTTATGGCAAGTGAACTCTTAGTTACAGCATGTGGTATCTAGTTCCCTGACCAGGGGTGTTGAACATGGGTTCCCGGGCACTGGAAGCACAGAGTCTTCGTTACTGGACCACTAGGGAAGCCCCTAGAGGTTTATCTTAGAAATTAATTTGACTCACCCAGTTCTTGCTTTATTTACAAGGAACAGAATCCACTTGACTTGCTGAGACAAAGAAGGGGTTTATTGGAAAGACACAAGGATTCAAAGAGTGACCATTGCCAATAACAAGACAGCTCCTCTCCCTCTCCTGTCTCTAGAGCCTTCTGATCTCTCTTCCTCTGCTTCTCTCTGACCACCTTCAACTATCTCTTCCCTCCTCTACATGGACTTTCTTTGACTGTTCACAGATGACTCAGCCATGGCCCCTCAGCTGTCTGACAGAGATTGAATAGAAAATCTGTGACTCAAGTCCAGAGTCCCAGGAAAGAGGTTCTGAATGGTCTGGCTCTGGTTTCAGTGCTCACTCTGATCTAATCATCTTGACACCAGGTCAAGATCACTAGACTCACCACCCACTCAGCAAAGCATGAGGCAGTGGACTCTGAAGACAGCCAGGCTGGACAGGCAAGTGGAATAATTAAAAATGGTGAAGTACACATACACGGAGAAGGCAATGGCACCCCACTCCAGTACTCTTGCCTGGCAAATCCCATAGATGGAGGAGCCTGGTAGGCTACAGTGCATCGGGTCGCTAAGAGTCAGACACGACTGATCGACTTCACTTTCACTTTTCACTTTCCTGCATTGGAGAAGGAAATGGCAACCCACTCCAGTGTTCTTGCCTGGAGAATCCCAGGAACAGGGGAGCCTGGTGGGCTGCTGTCTATGGGGTCTCACAGAGTCAGACACGACTGATGTGAATTAGCAGCAGCAGCAGCAACACATACACAGCTCCAGAGCTCCAGTATCTCTAACTGTGCGGGGCTGACATGATGCCCTTGACAAACACAAAATCCTATTCAGGACTAGTTTAGCTTAAAACCAGTCCAGTTACTCGAAGACCCAACCAGAAATTCTATTAACTGCAGGTGGCTTCCAGCTGGTGATGTGAAGATATCATGTACACAAGGAGAGAGGCTGCTAAGTGACTTCTAGAAACATGTGTTTTTTTTATGCTTCTTCTTTTTTTAAAAAAAATTTATTTGGCCACCTCTGGTCTTAGTTATGGCACTGCATCATGCAGATCTTTCACTGCGGTGCATGGACTCTCTAGTTGTGGCACTTGGGCTCAGTAGTTGTGGTACAGAGGCTTAGTTGCCCCTCAGCATGTGGGATCTTATTTTCTCAACAAGGGATCGAACCTGTGTCCCTTGCATTGGCAGACGGATTCTTAACCATTGGACCACTAGGGAAGTCCTTTCTGCTTAATCTTGACTAAGAGGGGACAACAAAAGATTTATTGGACTGATACTATGCTGTGCTTATACCCCAGAAATTTAAATAATTTGATGAGTAGGGAGGTAACCACTTGCTCAAGATATTAAGATGAGACAAGTGTTTATTTATTTATTTTTTTTATACGGTGGGCCCCATGCAAAGGTAAGGTCCTCCGACCTGCTGGACCAGGCAGTATTTCTCCTAACTTAGGAACAGCAGGCAAATTCTTGGCATTTCAGAGGTCCTGCAGAAATCTTTCAGTACCTGCACCTGAGAGATGAGCCCCCAAAAGCTCTAACTTTGAAAGCAAACAGGGCTCACATCCTGAGACCCACAGGACCGACAAGTGTTTATTGTTCTCCTTTTTATCTATTTAAAACACCTTTTGCAGAAAAGATATTCAGTGCAGATCCAATAACATAATTAAGCAAATTTTAAAAAGAAACAATGACCTCACTTCCTCACTGCTTGAAGCCCCCAGAATCTTGGAATCCCAATGAGTGATTTCAAAAAGTTGACTGAGAACATACTAAATGCAATGAAGAATTGGGCTAAGTTGCTAGGGAGACAATGGCACCCCACTCCAGTACTCTTGCCTTGAAAATCCCATGGACGGAGGAGCCTGGTAGGCTGCAGTCCATGGGGTCGCTAAGAGTCAGACACAACTGAGCGACTTCACTTTCACTTTTCACTTTCATGCATTGGAGAAGGAAATGGCAACCCACTCCAGTGTTCTTGCCTGGAGAATCCCAGGGACGGGGGAGCCTGGTGGGCTGCCGTCTCTGGGGTCACACAGAGTCGGACACGACTGAAGCGACTGAGCAGCAGCAGCAGCAGCAGCTACGAAGACAGGGGTCAAGAAATAAGTTATTCTTTCAAGAATTCAGGATTTAGATATCGCATAACTAACTCTTGATACAAGGCAGAGCTTAGTGGTGGTAGAGTTGAGAGATTAACATGGAAAAAATGAGAGAGAGAAAACGATCTGACCTAATCTATAAATTCTTTATCTATTCAGCCGTTTTAACAACTCCTTCTGTATTTGACTGTGAAAACAAATATGAGATTGGTATGTCCTACACACCAACATCGGGCTTCCCTGGTGGCTCAGAGGTAAAAGAATCTTCCTGAAATGCAGGAGACACAGGAGACAAAAGTTGGAACCCTGGGTCAGGAAGATTCCCTGGAGGAGGAAAGAGCAAACTAGTCCAGTATTCTTGCCTGGGAAATCCCATGGACAGAGAAGCCTAGCAGAGTATAGTCCATGGGGTCACGAAGAGTCAGACACAACTGAGTGACTGGACATAGACACACGAGTACCAATAGTCTGTTACATGATCGTGATGGTGATGTGGAATTTGGGGAAACCTGTCTATAGAGGGTGCAGGGCTCTCCTAACTGTAATTTATTTCAACCACCTTGACCACATGACACACTTCAGAAAATCAGAAAAATAAAGATGTAATTTCTTCACAAAATACATTTGAGTTTTTTTAAAAAGAGAATATATAGAAATACAAATAATCATGTCATCAAGACCAAGGCCATTAACAATTTAGCCTCCTGGCAATATTTTCAACCCAGATTCAGTTTGTAGTAATTATATCTTGAAATACCAGAATCCATGCCCAAAATTCATGTTCTATAACCCCAGAATCAGTGATATAAACCCATCACTGAAACTTGTGATAAAGCATGTACTTCTCTTTGCCTGCTTGAAAGTGATGGGGAAAAACTGGTCTGGCTACAAAGGTATTTCCTTTACAACCAATCATGGTTTTTCACCATTCATCAAAAATAGTGCTTCCAATCACAAAATCTTTTCCAGGGAATGTCCAGTCTCACAGCTCACTATTTACACATCTCAGGCTTGAGGTGATTCATTTCCAGTTGCTTTCAATTTTTTTTCTGGATTCTTTCAAATGAAGTCACAAGTTGTTATGGTTTGTTTTTAAATTACGTAGCGGTGCTTCATTGTTACTGAAGACTCAAATTTGATGAGGTCATTAAAATGATGACAATATCAATTACCATAGCAACCAAACCATCAATCCAGAGTCTGATTTATCCTATGGGCTGAAATCTTTTACAGCTCTTGAAAATTCAGGCACAATGCAAATCAAACATTTAGCTGCTGAAAGAGTTGGAGGCCAGACATCCATCAACTCTGACTGGTATTGAATTGTTGTCAGTAGTCAATAATGAATAGCACAGGCCATTTCTTTGGAACCACCCAGGAGTTAAAAGACCTGAGTGTGTGTACACAACAACTTCACCTGCACGCCTCTATGTCTGTCCTCATCAAACTACATTCTGAGAATTGATTGGATGAGAAGGAAAAGTGCCCACCATAGAAAATAATGTTCTCCTTCATTGGTAAATTTCTTTTAAGTCTCACCCATGGAAATGATATCTTTGTCTCCCAGTAATTAATAGGAACCAAAGCAGAGTGAGAAGACAGAAACTGAAAGAATGAATAATCGCCAACGCCGTGAACAAAATGTATAACTAAAAATATATGAGACACGGGTAGAATACGCTTCATCTTGCCCTTCTTTGACAGGCACATAAATCTCTTGTTGCTTCCCTCATCCAAAGCCAAGAGCTAAAAATACGAGGTGGCACCTGTGTTGTTAAATACTGTTTTATGACAGCAGTGACTTGAGGGAAACAGTGTATTTTTGGTTGAGCAGACTGGGCTGTCCCAACAGAAAACATGATGGGGTGGGTGGGGTGGGAATCTAGACTGGAAAAGCTTTTTCTAAAGCACACCCTGAGTTCAGTCTCTTCTGTATGTGATTGCAGACAAGGACATGGTATAAATTATGTGCAGTATAAATTATTCGCTGAGATGCTCTGTTCCCCAGAACTTACTCTGCATCAGCCCTGCAAATCTTTTGGGCACTGAGGACCAGGAAAATGGAAGCTCAAAATGTCAGACACTGTTGGTCCTGAAACACAACTCTTGAATTTTCTAGGCAGGGATTATTTTTATTTTTATTTATTTTTTTTTAGGGATTATTTTTATTAAGTAATCTTATTCCTCACAGTCCAGTGGTTACGACTTCGCCTTCCAGGGCAGGGGGTGCTGGTTCCTTCCCTGGTTGGGGAGCTAAGATCTCACATGCCTTGTGGCCAAAAAAACTGAAACCTAAAATAGAAACAAATGTAACAAATTCAATAGTGTCTTAAAAATGGTTCACATTTAAAAAAAAATCTTTAAGAAAAAGAAATGTTATTCCTCTAAATGTTTGGAATAAAAAACTCTAATGGGATCAGCTAGGTAAAAGATTTGTTCATCCATTAAATGTTTGGAGCTCCTGACACATGACAGCACTTTTCTAGACTCGGGATTCAGAAAGGAACAAACCCCAGATTTCTCCTTCATGGTGCTTACATTCTTGTCGAGAAAGTAATAGCAGATCAGATCAGATCAGTCGCTCAGTCGTGTCCGACTCTTTGCGACCCCATGAATCGCAGCACACCAGGCCTCCCTGTCCATCACCAACTCCCGGAGTTCACTGAGATTCACGTCCATCGAGTCAGTGATGCCATCCAGCCATCTCATCCTCTGTCTATATGGGGACTTATTTGCAATTATAAGAAAAAGAGAGGTGTCAAGGACAATTCCAAGGAGTCTGACTATGCAGCTCCATGAATGATGGCACCATTGAATGAGATAATGAAAACTGTAGAAGATGCGCTGGGAGGATGAGGATTCATTTGGGAGACATTCAGTTTGAAAAATATTTTATCCACGTAATAGGAGATGTTAAGTACAAACTTAGATATATGGCCCTAGAGTCAGAGGGAAGACTCTTGAAAGGCACTAGTGAATAGATGGTGCTTAAACCCACAAGAGTCAAACCACATCTCCCGGGGAAGGAGAGTAGGGAGTTCAACACTGAGCCTTGAGAGTCCAGCATTAAGAGTAGGGAGAATGAAGAGGAATTGTTAAGAGAAGTCAGGAGAAATTCAAGAGCAAAAGGTGTTCCCAGCACCAGGATTGATCAGACGTGGCTGATGGCAGGTGAGCATGAGGCGTTCATGACAAGGATGTGAGTGTCAGGTGACAATACAGGCACAGGGGATGGGCTTGGAAAAGGTGTCTCATTTAGGCAGACAGTCATGCTGTCTACGGACCACTGAGTGGCTGAAAGATGGAAAAATAATAAGAACACAAAAGGATCAGATAAGAGGATTTCAGACTGACATACCCACTTCTCCTGCATGTACCTTGTGAACAAAATACAGCTTTAAGAATATGGCACAGGGACTTCCTCCTGGTCCAGTGGTCAAGACTCCACACTCCTATGCAGGGGGCATGGGTTTGATCCCTGGTGAGGGGACTGGAGCTTGGTTGCACTGGAACAGAGGGCAACTAAAGATCTCACGTGCTGGAACTAAGACCCAACACAGCCAAATAAATAAATAAAAATAAATATTTTAAAAAGAATATGATACACATGGTGGAAAGGTATTTTTTTTTTAAATACGAACCCATGTATTAAATGTTTCTTCAATTTTTTCTGGGTGAAAAGATCAAGACCTATGACTTGAACACAGTGAAAAGCAAGGAGTAGAGGGATATTGGGCAGATTTTTATGGGGAGGAAGCCTTGAGGCTATGGAAATAGAGATGAGCTTTCACTACATGGAGGGAAGGGCTGAAAGATAAATCAAAATACTGGTGCTTGGGCTTTGAAGGTGTGGCCTGAGATGGGATGTTTTTCCTCAATCTCATTTGGCACCTCGCTTCACCCCAGGTCTCAGAATCCAGGACAGTGACCCAACTTTTCTCTGTTGGAATTGTGGCTGCAACCACACTGCCTTCTCTGAGGAGGAAAGTGGCTCTGAACCAGAAAATGCGGCCGAGTGATCACCTTGACACGATACACAGGACTTGGCCAACATTAGCGCCCTGAGAGCCTGTGTTGATGGTGTTTCTGCTAGAACCCTGCCATCTGCCTCTGCCTTCTCCCCCAGAATGAACATCCTCTGTGGGCAGCCAATACTGTAATTAAATGCCAACACCTGGGGAGGGGGCTCAAGTAGCAACACATTAAATGTGAAAGGAGGGCTCCCTGCCTAGAGAACTAATTCCCACCTGCATATGATTCAGAATATATATTTTTAAAATTCTTCAGTCTGGGTAAACCAGGTTGTTGTTCAGTCGCTCACTCGTGCCAACTCTTTGCGACCCCATAGACTGCAGCATGCCAGGCTTCCCTATCCTTCACTATCTCCCAGAGTTTGCTCAGACTCCTGTCCATTGACTCGATGATGCCATCCAACCATCTCATCCTCTGTTGTCCCCTTCTCCTTCTGCCCGCAATCTTTCCCAACACCAGGGTCTTTTCTAATGAGGCAGCTCTTCGGATCAGGTGGCCAAAGTTTTGGGAAAATCAGGAGGTTTCTTTTTGATTATTATATTTAATTTTATTGGAATGCAGTTGCTTTACAATATTGTGTTAGTTTCTACTGTCCAGCAAAATGAATCAGCTACACGTATACATACATCCCTCATTTTTGGATTTGCTTCCCCTTTGGGTCACCACAGAGCACTGAGTAGAGTTCCCTGTGCTATATAGTAGGTTATCTATTTTATTCACACAGGGGTGCTGTGAATATTAGAGTTAAATTACAGAGATTCACGTATGGTCCTTTTGTGATAAATGCCCAGTTAACATGGATATTATTATGATAATGAATATGGCTGTTAAAAAGAAGCATAGTGTGCTGGTTAAAAACACAGGATCTGGAATTAGACTTCTCATAGCCAAATCTGAGGTCTTCACCTTACAAAATGAATGAACTTGGATGTGTTCCATAATGGCTGCCTATTCCAGGTACGACATCTGTAAACCAACATTACCACTTCTGGGTATTTATCCTGGAGAGAAGAAAACATGGGTTCCCACCTGTGCACAGATGTTCATAGCAGTTTTCATTGTAATAGCCACAGACAAGAAACAATTTACTGTCCATCAAAAGGAAGGATGAATGAACTAAGGGACAGACTAAGCAATAAAACAATGATTACTGAACACAAAACAACTTTGGATGGATCCTAAGAGTATTATACTGATTTTTTTTTAAGTGAATCTGAAAAGGTTACATACCATATGATTCAAATGAACAAATTGTTGCAGGAAGGGAGATCCCTTCCAGGGCCTAAGAGTGGGCTCTTGTCTAACCCTTGGAAATAAATTGTCTGAGGAGACACATATGCTGACAAAGCAAGAGACTTTATTGGAAAGAGGAACATAGGTAAAGAACAGGAGGGTAAGGGAACCCAGGAGGACTGCTCTGCCACGTGGCTTTCAGTTCAGTGAATCAGTCGTGTCTGACTTTTTGCGACCGCATGGACTGCAGCACTCCAGGCTTCCCTGTCCATCACCAACTCCCAAAGCTTGCTCAGACTCATGTCCATTAAGTCAGTGATGCCATCCAACCATCTCATTCTCTGTCATCCCCTTCTCCTCCTGCCTTCAATCTTTCCCAGCATCAGGGTCTTTTCCAATGAGTCAGTTCTTCGCATTAGGTGGCCAAAGTTTTGGAGTTTCAGCTTCAGCATCAGTCCTCCCAATCAAAATTCAGGACTGATTTCCTTTAAGATGGACTGGTTGGATCTCCTTGCAGTCCAAGGGATTCTCAAGAGTCTTCTCCAATACCACACTTCAAAAGCATCCATTCTTCAGCCCTTAGCTTTCTTTATAGTCCAACTCTCACATCCATACATGACTACTGGAAAGACCATAGCTTTGACTAGATGGACCTTTGTTGGCAAAGTAATGTCTCTGCTTTTTAATATGTTGTCTAGGTTGGTCATAGCTTTTCTTCCAAGGAGCAAGCGTTTTAATTTCATGGCTGCAGTCACCATCTGCAGTGAGTTTTGAGCCCCCCAAAATAAAGTCTGTCACTGTTTCCATGGTTTCCCCATCTATTTGCCATGAAGTGATAGGACCAGATGCCGTGGTCTTAGTTTTCTTAATGTTGAGTTTTAAGCCAACTCTTTCACTTTCATCAAGAGACTCTAGTTTCTTCTTCACTTTCTGCTATAAGGGTGGTGTCACCTGCATATCTGAGGTTATTGATATTTCTCCCAGCAATCTTGATTCCAGCTTGTGCTTCATCCAGCCTGGCATTTCACATGATGTAATCTGCATATAAGTTAAATAAGCAGGGTGACAATATACAATCTTGACATACTCCTTTTCCTATTTGGAACCAATCTGTTGTTCTATGTCTGGTTCTAACTGTTGCTTCTTGATCTGCATACAGATTTCTCAGGAGGCAGGTCAGGTGGTCTGGTATTCCAATCTTTTTCAGAATTTTCCATAGTTTGTTGTGATCCACACAGTCAAAGGTTTTGGCATAGTCAATAATACAGAAGTAGATGTTTTTCTGGAACTCCCTTGCTTTTTCGACGGTCCAAGAGATGTTGGAAATTTAATACCTGGTTCCTCTGCCTTTTCTAAATCCAGCTTGAACATCTGGAAGTTCTCAGTTCACGTACTGCTGAAGCCTGGCTTGGAGAATTTTGAGCATTACTTTGCTAGCATGTGAGATGAGTACAATTGTGCAGTAGTTTGAACATTCTTTGGCATTGCCTTTCTTTGGGATTGGAATGAAAATTGACCTTTTCCAGTCCTGTGGCCACTGCTGAGTTGTCCAAATTTGTTGGCATATTGAGTGCTGCACTTTCACAGCATCATCTTTCAGGATTTGGAATAGCTTAACTGGAATTCCATCATCTTCACTAGCTTTGTTTGTAGCAATGCTTCTTAAGGGCCACTTGACTTTGCATTCCAGGATGTCTGGCTCTAGGTGAGTGATCACACCATCATCATTATCTGGGTCTTGAATATCTTTTTCGTATAGTTCTTTTGTATATTCTTTCCACCTCTTCTTAATATCTTCTGTTTCTGTTAGATCCATACATGGCTTTCAGTCTCAGGTTTTATGGTGGTAAGTTTAGTTTCTAGGTAGTCTCTGCCCAATCATTCTGACTCTGGGTCCTTCCTTCTGGTACACACTCACTCAGCCAAGATGAATTCTGGGAGGTTGGTAGCATGTATGGATTAGAGTTTTTTCTCTCTTTTTGTCCTTCCCTGAATTCTTCTGGCTGGTGGTAGCTTGTTAGTTCCGCATCCTTACCAGGACCTGCTGTTTGGGATAACTCATGCAAGTGGTTACTGTTGTGCCTGGCCAGGGTGGGTGGTTTCAGTCAGTGGTTCCCTAACACAATTATAGTGATGGAGAACAGCAGTCAGAGTTGGAGAGAAGGTAGACCATAAAAAGTAACACTAGGGAGCTTCCTGGGTGATGGGCTGCTTCTGTTTCTTAACTGTGGTGGTGGGTCTATGAATCTGTAGATATGATTGGGCTGCTTCTGTTTCTTAACTGTGGTGGTGGGTCTATGAATCTGTAGATATGATTGAATTTTGTAGAACTATTCACATGACTTCCCTGGTGGCTCAGCGGTAAAGAATCTGCCTGCAATACAGGAGCTGCAGGAGATGCAGATTCCATCCCTGGGTCAGGAAGATCCCCTGGAGAGGGAAATGGCAACCCCTCCAGTATTCTTGCCTGGAGAATCCCAAGGACAGAGGAGCCTGGCGGGCAATAGTCCATGGGGTTGCAGAGTTGGACACAACTGGGGTGACTTAACATGCAGGCATTCACATGCACACACACAAAAACCCACACACAGAATACGTGTAAAACTGGTAAAATCCAAACGAATTATAAAAGTCAGTTAAGAGTAATGCAGCAATATTGATTTCTTGGTCTTAATAATTCCACTGTGGTTATGTAAAATGTTATTAGGAAAGCTGAGTGAAATGTACATAGAAACTCTCAGCACTATTTTTGCAACTTTTATGTGAGTCTAAAATTATTTTGACAGTTTTTAAAAATAGCACTCACATAGAATTGAACAATTCAGTAAACAGATGGCAGGAGGTAGGAACCATATTTCTGACTGTGGGAGTGAGAATTTACAGATAAAAAAGAGGAGGTCACTGGAATAATTCCTGTGGTAATGGACTAGAGTCAGAGACATCAATACAAATTCATGTGTACTTTCATATAGATACAGATGGCTATGTATAGAAATATTTATAGATATGTGTTGGATAATACAAGGGTTAGTACACACACATATATTTCCTTGTTCTGTCAGCTGAAAGGACTTAAAAGAAATGACACCCCATAGCAATGAGCACCTCTTGCATCTAGATCTTGGTTTTTAATATCATTTGTTCAGTAGAAGGAACCAGGGTTCTTTTGAGAAAGGCTGATTCTAGGACTGGAGCATGAAATATACAAGATGAGTCTGGAGCATCTTAGAGTGCCAGAAACTAAGGAAATGCATTGTTAGAAGTCCACATTGATGGTGGTATGTCCTGGAACATAGGAGCCAACCGAAAGAGCTTCCAGTGGTTAAAGTTGGAACACTTGGAGCAAAGATAAACAGATGAGGTAGTATTGGATTGTAACCGGAAGTATAAAATAACTGTCCAGGAGCCCGAGTTGATATAAGTAAATGATTGAATAAATTAGTAAATGGAGAGAAGAGACAAATTTTCCATGCAACAAGAATTTTGCATGGAAAACTTACGTAGATATTCTGCCCTCAAGGAGGATGAGTGTTACCCCTTCCCCAACTCCTCAGGTGTGGGCTGTACATAGTGATTTCCTTTCAAGGAGGACAGCCTGGAAAAGGAAGGAAACAAATAAATTTACAGTAGAGACCCCAGCCAGGTGATCAAGGTCCGTGTCAACAGTGCTAAGTCACTTTGGTACATATACCACGTTGGTGGTGTATACCCTTGGTGTGACATTATGTAGATGATGCTTTACCTCTGTTGTCTAAGTCCCCCAAAATTATAACCCCTGCGTAAACATGAGAAAAAAATATCCAACAAATTCCACTCTTGGGTCATCCTGCAAAATACTGACAAAACCATCAAAGTCATCAAAAGTAAGAAAGTCTGTCACAGCATAAAAAACAAACTTATGGTTACCAAAGGGAAAAGGGGATTTCCTGTAAGAAACCTGTAATATGAAAAAGAATATGGGTACATATGTATAACTGAGTCACTTTGCTGTACACCAGAAACTATCACAACATTGTATAACAACTATATTTCAATTTAAAAAAATGATTAGGGGGAACTTCCCTGGTGGTTCAGTGGTTAAGACTGAGCTTCCGCTGCAGGTTCGATCCTTGGTCAAGGAGCTAAGATCCAACATGCCTTGTTGACAAAAACCCAAAACATAAAATAGAAGCAATATTGTTACAAGTTCAATTAAGACTTTAAAAATGGTCTATGTTTTTTAAAAATGTAGTGGACATTCATGTATATGTTTTTTGTTGGACATAAGCCTATGTTTCTCTTGTGTATACACCTGGGAGCAAAAAGTGCTGTGCTCTAAGGTAAGTGCAGGTAAGCTTTCCCAGATCCCACCAAATGAGCTTCGGCTTTCACAGAGGCTGTATCTCTCCACAATACTGGCTTTAGATCACCAAGAGTATGAAGTTCTGAGTTTTTCCCCCCTGACTTTAAACCGCAATAGTCATTGCTCTTGGTAAAATATTGTATATCACAGCTATGACTCTTTGTGGGCTGCAGAGTAGCCTGGGTACCATCCATCCTGTGTGGATCAGAAGAAGAAAACCTGCCCATCCATTCTTCACTGCTTCCTCTTGCTGGAAATCCTGGCCATCCTTTCCGCACAATCGATCGACTCTTTCCTCATCGCTTTATTTTGAGTCTCTATCCTATTTCTTCATTGCCCAAACATTCGTTCTCAGCGCCCTCTGCTCTGCTACAGAAATAAAAATCCCTGGGTGGAAGCAAAACAAAAAGGAAATGAAAGAGAAATCTACAGAAACATCACATGTGGATTTCAATCTTTATAACCTCCCTATTTTGTAATAGATCTCTATCAGAAATCTGCTAATCCGCTGCCAAATGGCCAGAGTTCATGTTTCCGGTGTGTTCAGCACTCCCTGGGGATTTGCGTTGTCAGAGAAGATGCCTCAGGCACTCACCTGCACCATTAATACATCACGCGGGATGGAACCAAACGTCTTTTGCAGGCTCACCAACTGCACTGCTGGCTGAGAGCAGGGAAACTTAATTGGTTCTAAAACAGGCAAATTAAGAACATGCTGAGTCTTCCCTCTCAGAGATCAATCCAAACACTTTCAGAGAAGCATGGAGATGCTCCTTGGGGTGAAATAAATGTTAATGTTAAAAGAAAGTCAAAATATCCCCCTTCCCTCCACAAAAGAAGCTCAAATCAGTTTCTAATGCTCTAAAGAGAAAAATGACATTCTGGTTTTATACAGACTAAAGTCTGCTAAAATATGTCAATACTCGGAGCTTAGCAGAAAGGGTACAGAGATGTGTTGGCTTAGCTTTGCCGCTGCAGCAGAGCTGTGAACACGATAGTGTGGCTGGCTCTGGAGTAAAAGATGGCAACTCTTTTTTTTTTGGTTGCATCACAAAGCTTGTGGGATCTTAGTTCCCAGACCAGGGATTGAACCTGGGCCCCAGCAGTGAAAGCGCCAAATCACTGGACCACCAAGGAAGTTTCCAAAGATGTCAACTCTTCAGAGACTATAGGACATTCTCTTCTGTCTGGGACTTAGTGGCTCTTAATTTAATAGCAGCCCCAGGCTGGAGTTAAATTATAGATACAGTTCATGGGGCTTCTCAGAAAATATAAATATCGTGGACGTCTCCTGAAGACACAAATATGAACTGGTCTGTACATTAGCTGCTGGTCTCCTATGGCTGTTGCCTGAAAGAATACTAAAGATATAAATATTAAAGAGTTCTCCTCCTCTGTCTTTACCCTACCCCTCCATTTATCTTTGCCCCTCATCTGCTTATGCAAACTCTGTCAATCGAAAGTGAGAATAATTTATAAAGGTCTTCGTAGATTTTCGATTGAGACATGGTTGATGCCCTTAACATCTGTGTTACTCAAGTCAACCGTATATAATAAAATGTTATTCAGTCATGAAAAGACAGGAATCGTGCCATTTGTGACAACATGGATGAACCCAGAAGATGTATGTTAAGTGAAATAAGAGACATAGAAAGACAAGTACTGCGTGATCTCATTTATATTGAAATCTAAGAAGTTCAACTTAGAGAATAGAAGGGTTGCTGCCAGGGACTGAGGGTAGAGCAAAGATGGGAAGACGCTAGTCAAAGAGTATAAACTTTCAGAATACAGAAAGTATTCTGAGTATTTCTTTCTTTTCAGAAGAAAACTTTCTTCTTCTTTCAGAAGAATGCAAACTTACTATTTCAATTTCAATTCTGGGTTTCTAATGTGCAGCAGGATGACTAGAGCCAATAATACTGTAATACTATATTGTAGACTTGAAATTTGCTAAGAGAGTAGATATTAAATGTTATCCCCCCACCCCAAAAAAAAGGTAACCATGTGAGGTGATGGATTAAGTCAATTAGCTTAATTGTGCAATTTTTTACAATGAATATATCGTTATCACATTTTATACCTTTAAATATATGCAATTTTAAAAAATATATGCAATTTTAATTTGTCAATTATACTTCAGTAAGGCCTAGAGGAATAAGAGAAGTTCAATTTTAGGGGGGAAAAGTCTGAATGCATTTTCTTATTTATTTATGTATTGGCTGAGCAGTGTGGTTTGTAGGATCTGATTTCCCAGATGAGGGATTGACCCCTCACCCTTAGCAGTGAAAGCATGGAGTCCTAACCACTGGATCACCAGAATATTTTACGTCATGAGAGAATGCTGAAAAGGAACTCCAATGCACACATGTTGTCTATTTTTATTTTATTTTTTTAAGCATATTGTCTCTTTTTGAAGGGGCTGGGTCTCGAATGAACAGATGGGGCATGGTCTGCTGTCAACACTGCAGAGAGACTGAAAAAGGAACAGGACATGCAGATCTTATTGTATATAAGACTTCCTCATAACTGACTGACATTCTTGCTGTCTCCTTCTTCCGCTGACGGTGACCCTGCCTGACCCACAAGACAGAGAATGAGCAGCTCAGACAGGCATCAAAGCTGCCTGCTACACATGGACCAACAGGGCATGGCTGTTGTGAGCTCAGGGAAAGACATGGAAGAATTCTCTGAAGCCAGCTCAGCCACCCAGCTGTCCGTGCAAAGGACAAGGCTTGAGGCCAACAGAGCAAGACAGACACAGCAACTGTAAGATCCACCTTCCCAGGAGGCGCTCACTTCTTGTGGCTGGACATCCATCCTCTGAGGACCACTGTGCCACTTCCTACACATCAGCCCTATTCTTACTAAGGGCTTTCACCATCCTATTTGATGGAGCTGTCACCGGCCATGTCAATTGCAACCATATCCACTCTATGAAAACTTCAGAGAATGCACTGGAATGAAAAGACATCCATGGACACGTCCCTGACTGCATGCTAAACATGGCTTATACAACTTCTGGAACTAGTCTCCTGCGGGACTATGATGTCACAGACCCCAGTTACCATTTTCAGTGGGGGTAGGTCTATAAAGGTAATTAATTTCCTTCAGACCCACTTCGGAGCTGGGAAAGTTCTCAGGAGTTCCCTGAAGCTCAGCATCAAAGTTGCCCTCCCCACTTTAGAGCCACCTGATAACCGATATCCCTGGTGTGTAAACTCCTCTGTCTCCAGGGCTGCAAAGAAAGGACAACTGACACACCCTCCTAATATAACCCCTCCTCAATACAAAAATCCTGAGTGGTGCATTAGAGCCTTATCCCAATGCTGTTTGAGGATCTTTAATTCAATAGCTCATCTTTAAGCCAGTTGTTACCAACTACAAACAGGGTTTCCTGTATGGCTCAGATGGTAAAGAATTTGCCTGCAATGCCAGAGGTCCAGGTTCGATCCCTGGTTTGGAAATATTCCTTGGAGAAAGGAATAGCTCCCCACTCCAGTATTCTTGCCTGGAGAATTTCATGGGCAGAGAAGCCTGATGGGTTACAGTCCGTTGGGCGACTAACATTAATATACTAGCAAATACATTATATTACATTATCAACTTGAATGAAAGTGTACCATTTTAATGAAGTCACTGCTATTTGATGTGGGTAGACTTTGGATTTAATCCAAAATGCTAGTCATGGACCCTCTAAGTACAGAATCATTTTATCCTCATGAAAATGAAGCTATTAGGGAATGGAGGACATAGAATAAATGAAAAGTTATGATGGAAGAAAAGTTGCTCCTATTGAAAAGACTCCAGTCATAATAGGTGAAATTCTTAATTCTAGGGAGATAATTGGGTTGCGGAAATTCTCTAAACACTTGGCCTAAGAAGGAAACTTGGCAAAATATATCAACACTCAGTGGGATGAAGCAGTTGGAGTTTTGGTAAATCACAGGTGCAAAAATTTCCCATTTGCATTGGTATTTATCAGAATTAAGCAACTACGATGTTGACTAATATGAAATTGACATTTTTTAACACCCCCTTTTCATACAGAGGAAAGGAGTATTCCAGCCTTGCGTGAATACAGCATCCATCAGCACACAGAGGACATCCAACATCCTCTATCCTTTCTCACACCTGAGCTTCAGCTAAACTAGAGACAGGGGGCAGTCTCTGCCCACTTAGAACAGGAAGGAGGAGAAGGACCCACGGATATATTTCAAACCAGTGACCCAGGAGCTTGTTTTCCTGTCTCTTCCTTAGTTAAATACACAGTTCCTAGAACCTGGTGTTTAAATGTTAGTACCAAGACCAGAACTGAGATATCGAAAGAACGACCACATCCCACCCTGGACTGGGGATTGTTTTATCAGTAATCCACCTGCAATGTGGGAGACTGCCCGCAGTGTAGACCTGGGTTTGATCCCTGGGTCTAGAAGTTCCCCTGGAGAAGGAAATGGCAACCCACTCCAGTATCCTTGCCCGGAAAATCCCATGGACAGAGGAGCCAGGCGGGCTACAGTTCATAGGGTCACAAAGAGTTGGACATGACTGAGTGACTAAACCACCACCACCATTCAGAAGACTCACATGCCATCCTCTCAGTGTGTCCATGCCTACATCATTCCTTCAAGGACTGTAGGCCTGCATAGATGGAGGAAAAAGAGGGCTTGCTCTATCCTATAAACTGTACCTTTAAGTCCACCACCCCTCCCCACCAGACACACACATCCACATCTACAGTCTTGACTCTTATCTATAAACTTGGGGACAAATAAAAACTTTCCATCTCATCTTAATAGCACTCTTGTAAATGGTTCACATAGCCTTGCAAACAGTGGGAAGACAATAAAAGCAATATTTCTGAGCCAAGCTAGAGTTTTGCTCCAGAGAGAGGAAATTGTTTCTCAAATTGCTTCAGCATTTTATTTATTTTCATAACAGAGCAAAACAATAGAAAGAGAGCTATTTATCTGGCCCTTGGATGTCCCGTTTCTTCCCTCTCCAGCTACATTCCCCCAACTTTCAATTTAGATCACAAGGTGGCCCCAGATTGCTTTCCAGTTTCGTCTTCTAACAACTGCTTGTGATGAACACTTGATTCTTCTCACTGCTTCCACCATCTCTCCTTTGCTTGGTAGCTTGTGGTTTTTGGAGAGAAAGCAGCCCTTCCCTACTCTGTATCCATCTAGTGCCACTAGGTCTGACCTATACCCAAACCCCAGGAAACCATCCATTCCAGACCTGACATGCAATGCTGTTAGCAGGTGAGGGGTTTGGGGGAGGTCTTCTGTTGTAGCAGCATGAACTGACTAATACACTCCTATTGCATGCACGCGTGCTCAGTCTCTTCAGTCATCTCGGACTCTTTGAGACCCCCATGGACTGTAGCCCACTAGGCTCCTCTGTCCATGTGATTCTCCAGGCAAGGATACTGGAGTGGGTTGCCATGCCCTCCTCCAGGGGATCTTCTCAACCCAGGGATCAAACCCAAGTCACCTACATCTCCTATGTCTCCTGTATTGGTAGACTTACCACTAGAGCCACCAGAGACGTCCCACACACTCCTGTTAGAGATGTCTAATTCTCTTTGCCCAGGAAGGTTTCCTTCCCCCCACCCAGGGGGAGAGGAATTTTATTTGATACAGTTTTCCCAGTACAAAGAGTCTTCACCTATGGGGACTTCTTTGGTGGTCCAGTGGCTGAGACTCCATGCTCCCAATGCAGGGGGCCTGGGTTCAATCTCTGGTCAGGGAAGAAGATCACACACGCTGCAACTAAGACTCAGCACAGCCAAATATATACATAAGTAAATAATATATATATTTTAATAAGTACTTGGCAATAAGGGCTTTCCCAGGTGGCTCAGTGGTAAAGAATCCAGCTACCAATGCAAGAGACACAGGAGATGTGGGTTCAATCCCTGGGTCGGGAAGATCTCCTGGAGAAGGAAATGGCAACCCGCTCCAGTGTTCTTTCCTTGATAGTTCAATGGACAGAGGAACCTGGTGGGCTACAGTCCATGGGGTCACAAAGAGTCAGATGTGACTGAGCACACATGCGTGCATGTGCACACACACACACACACACACACACACAGGGCAGTAATGATGTTGTTCAGTCACTCAGTTGTGTCCAACTCTTTGCCACTGCATGGACTGCAGCATGCCAAGTTTCCCTGTCCTTCACTGTCTCCCAGAGTTTGCTCAAACTCATGTCCATTGAACTGGTGATGCCATCCAACCATCTCATGCCCTGTTGCCCCTTCTTCTGCCCTCAATCTTTCCCACCATCATGGTCTTTTCCAATGAGTTGGCTCTTCACCTTAGGTGGCCTAAATATTGGAGCTTCAGCTTCAGCATCAGTCCTTCCCACGAATATTGGCAATAATGTTGCCAATTCTTAAAAAACAGAGGCTTCACCTATGCCCTGGGGTGGGGATGGGGTAGCACTTACTTCCCTTCCTTTACAAGCCTCTGGGTTTTGTTTTTCCAAGGCATAGGTATTAGGTAGGTTTTGCTTGGGACACTTTAAGAACTTTCAAGAATAGGTACGAGGGACTTCCTCGGTGGTCCAGTGGTTAAGAATTTGTCTTGCAATGTGGAGGATATGGGTTCAGTCCCTGGTCGGGGAACTAAGATCCCACATGCCTCAGGGCAACTAGGTCCATCAACTACTGACCCTAAGTGGGACAATGAAAGACCCTATATGATGGAACAAAATCCTGTGTGCCACAGCTAAAACCCAACACAGTCAAATAAAGGAATAAACACTTAAAAAAAAAATCACCTGTAATCTCTTAAAAAAAAAAAAAAAGAACTGGCTCTATGACTCACTGACAGTATAAGTGTAGACAAATTGCTAAAATAGATACACTATAGGTATAACTGAATCACTTTACTATGTACCTGAAACTACTAACATAACATTGTTAATCAACATTGTTGTTTAGTCACTCAGTCCTGTTCAACTCTTTGTGACCCCATGGACTGTAGCCCACCAGGCTCCTCTGTCCATGGGATTTTCCAGGCAAGAAGACTGGAGTGGGTTGCCATTTCCTCCTCCAGGGGATCTCCCCAACCCAGGGATCGAACCCGAGTCTCCTGAATTGGCAGGCGGATTCTTTACCACTGAGCCTCCAGGGAAGCCCTACTCCAGTACAAAATAGGAATTAAAAAAGAAAGGAAGAAAGAAAGAAAAATTGTTTATTCTCTTTAAGACTCAGTGTCTTCATTGATAAAATGAAGAAAGTCTTTGTTTCCACCTCCAGGATTATTGTGAGCTTTAATTCAGATAAATACTAGAAAGCATCTAATATAGATCCTAGCACTGAGAGCACTTACATATTAAGTACTCAGTAAAAATCTATTCTATTAGGAGGATTTTAAAATAATTCACCTACTTCTAACTGCTTCATCTTTTTGCAATGAGCCAGTGTTTTTTAAAAGCCATTCAGTGCTTATCCAAGGCAGGGAGTACCAGGCCTCTGTGTTGTGGCATGCTTTTAACACAGAGCGGGGCTATGTTCTGAGAACAGTGCATTCCTGGAAATGGAAAATAATTCCAAATTTGCATAATTCTCATCTGATCCTCATTAAGAGTAGCAGGGGTATCTGATTATTAGTCAAAGTGTCATTACTACTGCAATGATTGAATTTATGCATTTTAAAGTCTGCGATTGTAGGTGAATTATTACTTTTTGGTAAAACTGCTATTTGAAAACGGGCACATGAAGTGAGCTTGTATTAATCTATTAACAGCTCACTATGATGATTAGCAAACTTTGAAGTTGTCCCAGCTGTCAAATTCCATGGCAAATCTGCCTCTTAACTGACTTTGACAGAGGTTTTGATTCCAGGTGTTTTGTTTTTTTTTTTTTAATTTTTATTTTATTTATTTTGGCAGCACTGGGTCTTGGTTGCAGCATGAGGGATCTGTAGTTGCAACATTCGAACTCTTGGTTGTGGCATGAGGGATCTAGTTCCCTGACCAGGGATTGAACGTGGGTCCCCTGTATAGGGAGCACACAGTCTTAGCCACTGGACCACCAGGGAAGTCCCTTAATTCCAGGTTTAAATAACAGGAAGTTATGCTTTAAAACGGAGAAGGCAATGGCACCCCACTCCAGTACTCTTGCCTGGAAAATCCCATGGACAGAGGAGCCTGGTGGGCTGCAGTCCATGGGGTCGCTAAGAGTAGGACATGACTGAGCGACTTCACTTTCACTTTTCACTTTCATACATTGGAGAAGGAAATGGCAACCCACTCCAGTGTTCTTGCCTGGAGAATCCCAGGGATGAGGGAGCCTGGTGGGCTGCTGTCTGTGGGGTCGCACAGACTCGGACATGACTGAAGCGACTTAACAGCAGCAGCATGCTTTAAAAATGTTTTCCTAGTTGCCCCTACACTTGGAAGATATTTCCTTCATCCCTGTTCTGTCACGAAATCATGTCCAGGAAAAGAAGGCCCTTGGATTCTCACACTCATTCACCAGCTCTAGTGGCACCTTGAGTCTAACGAAGTCAGGAACTTTTCGCCCATGTGAACTTCCACACCTCGCCTAAGGAACTTCATTTAGAATCAGTGTGACACTTCCAGGAGTTTCCAACTGTTCTGAGCAGCAACTCAATCTTTTCAGACACATACATACACACACACTTATGTACAGACACCCACTTACACACATACACACACTTACACACAGAGACACACATAACAGAGTTACATACACAGATACCCACTTACATATCTATACCCACTCTCACACACACGCACATACACACACTTATGTACTTACAAACCTGCACATACACATAGAGATACACATACACACACACACTTATGTACTTACAAACCTACACATACTTACACATAAAGACACACACACACACTTACATACACAGACACTCACTTACATACCTACATCTACTTACACACACAGACACACACACACACATTTTGACAACTTGAACCCTCCTCTCTTCCTGCCACTATACACTTGAGACTTGTTCCCAATGAAACTCTCCAGAAGAGTATCTTTTCACACTTTAAAACTCCCATCTACAGTTCTAGACATTGATACTATCCAAATTTGCTTAGGGTCTGGGGGAATAAGTCCTTCTTACACTCTTCTAGTGGGGATGCAAATTTGCTTAACCTTTTGGAGGCCTCTTGACAATATCCATAGAAACTTTCAAGTGCACAGCAATCTACTTTCAGAAATATATCTAATTTATATGTTTCACCAGCCACCAAAAGTACAGGCACAAGAATATTTATTGATGCATCATTTGAGGGAAATGTCATTGGAGCAGGTGTTTGCATAAAGAAACATCAGCTATTCAGCAGAAATGATGAATATTTATTTGTGTAGGAACCATGGCCTCATTTCATTCCATCAACAAATATATTTATTAAGGACATATCAGAAGCCAAGAACGGTGTCTGTCATCAGCATTACTTCACTCAACAGGACATATATGGTTCCTTCTCTCTTGGAGTTTATCTCTTAATGGGAAGAAGAAGATAATAAACAATTAGCAAAGAAATAGACACAGCTATACCAGGTAGAGATAAGTACTATGAATAAGATTATAGAGTAACACAAGAGAAAATACTTAGCACTAATGTTGCCAAAATTCAGCCTCTATATGCTGGAGCCAGATTAAATCTCAGAGACAAGAGTTTTGGATAAAGCAGAAAGAAATAGTTTCACTGTTTTGCCAGGCAAAGGGGGCCACAGGGGGCTAATGTCCTTTAGACTCTATCCTGCACTGTAGGGGTAGTGAAGAGTTTTATAGTTTTCAAGGATCAAGGTGTGGTCAGCTCATGGACATTCTTCTCATTGGTTGGTGATGAGGTAATTGGGAGTCAGCATCATCAGCCTTCTGGTTCCAACTGGTCTGGGGTCTCCGTGCTTGTGGGCAGCAGACACTTAATTTCTCCCACTGGGTGGGAGTTTCAGTGCCTGCAAAACAGCTCAAAGAACATGGTTCAGAATATTAGCTATAGTTCCCAAGGAAGAACTAAAGATCCTTGACTTTAATGTCCACAGTATTATTCCTTTGTCTTGCTTTATTGTTTTCCGTTCTTCCTGCATTTTCTCACTTCTCTGATTAAGTTTATTCTTTGACTAAAGTCTTTCTACAGACAAAAGGCAAGTGGAAGACATGGGTGGGGGTCTATTCTGGGAAGGCCGTGTAGGGTCCTGCTCGGTTGCACTAAAAAATAATTCACACTAAGGCTAACTAGCAAGGAGATCAACCCAGTCAGTCCTAAAGGAAATAAACCCTGAATATTCATCGGAAGGACTGATGCTGAAGCTGAAGCTGAAGCACCAATACTTTGGCCACCTGATGCGAAGAGCCAACTCATTGGAAAAGACCCTGATGCTGGGAAAGATTGAGGGCAGGAAGAAAAGGGGGTGAGATGGTTGGATGGACATGAGTTTGAGCAAACAGAGCAGGAGGAAAAAGGAGTGACAGAGAATGAGATGGTTGGATGGACATGAGTTTGAGCAAACACCAAGAGATGGTGAAAGACAAGGAAGCCTGGCATGCTGTGATCTATGGGGTCACAGAGAGCCAGACATGACTTAGCAACTAAACAACAACAAAAGGCTAACCCAACTTATATTTTATATCATCTTCTGGTGGCTTGGAGAGCACACCCTGAGATGATCCAGAGCATTCTCCATCTGAATAGTCTGTCAGTGGAGCCAAGATAAAGGGATGGTCTTTAGCAGTCAGAGAAGACTTCCTGAAAGAGGAGAAAAGGAATGGATCGTGACACTGGACGAATCAAGGATTTCTTTAAAATGTCCTTTAGACAGTGGAGATCTTATTTTTGTTAATCTAGTTACAAAGCTGAGCTTTTGACTCAGAAATCTTTGTGAGGAACTAGAAGTGATATTGTTCAGACTCACTTCTGGTCAAGCTGCCTGCCAGTCACAAATGAAAATTATGAGTTGACTTAAAAAGGCCCGTGTTGCCTGCAGTCTTTTTTTTTTTCTATTTGCATTTACATTTTCATTGATTCCAGGAACACTCCAAATCTTCCAAGATGATTGTGCTTTAATCTTATGAATCCGCTTTCAAATATTACTGTGTATCAGATCCTTACAAAAAGATGCTGAAACAATAAGAAGAAATACTCATAAAATGCAGACATGAACTCACAATCTAGGGGCAGAGAAGGCATTAAGCCATGACAGTAAGTCCCCTGCATATGAGCGAGTTCCATTCTGAGAGCACATTTGTAAGTCTAATTTGTTCATAAGTCCAACAAAGTTAGCTTAAGTACCCAACTAACACAATCAGTTATATAATACTGTGCTGTAATAGGTTTATAATGCTTTTCACACAAATAATACTCTGATAGTTGGATGGCATCGCTGACTCAACGGACATGAGTTTGAGTAAACTCTGGGAGTTGGTGATGGACAGGGAGGCCTGGTGTGCTGCAATCCATGGGGTCACAAAGAGTCGGACACGACTGAGTGACTGAACGGAACTGAATGGAATACATTTTAAAAATGCAAAAAATAAAACAGTTTTAATTTTACAGTACAGGACCTTGAAAAGTACAGTAGTACAGTACACCAGCTGGCATACAGGGGCTGGCATCAAGTGAAGAGGCAAGAAGAGTTACTGACTGGAGGAGGTAGAAGAGGTGGGAAATGGTAGAGCGAGAGGACTGACAGCAACAGGAGACGGGGGGCAATCTGCAACGTCACTCTCACCTGAAATCGATAGAACACACATCTTTGAAAGTTTGCAACTTGGAGGTTCATACGTAGGGGACTTACTGTAGTTACTTGTATAAGGAGCTTATTACCATTCGGTTCAATAGTTCAGTTCTGGGAAGAAAAAGTTCAGTTAAAATGTCTTTTTGGTTAATGAGCTCCAGTGCAAGGAGGGAGTGGGAAATCCAGAGAAGGTGAAAGTCCTAGAAAAATGGGTTTGCCTTCATCTCTCAGAGGCTGAGTCACACCCAGACCAGGAACTTACAAGTCTCTGTCTATTAAAATTTCTAGAAGCAATAGCAAAAACCACATCAAATTTTAAATACTTACAAATTTATTGTTTTTCAAACATATGCTCCCAAGTAGAACAATGGTCTTTCAACATAAAGTGATATACTTATATATGAGGTCCTATGTTGGACAGCAAGGAGATCAAATCAGTCCATCCTAAAGGAAATCAACCCTGAATATTCATTGGAAGGACTGATGCTGAAACTGAAGCTCCAATACTTTGACCACTTGATGCAATGAGCTGACTGGAAAAGATCCTGATGCTGGGAAAGATTGAAGGCAGGAGGAAAAAGGGGATGACAGAGGACGAGATGGTTGGATGGCATCACTAATTCAATGGACATGAACTTGGGCAAACTCTGGGAGATGGTAAAGAACAGGGAAGCCTGGTGTGCTGTAGTCCATGGGGTCACAGAGATTTGGACATCACCTAGTGATTGAATGACAACAACAAATTTGAGTTTCAGACCTGGATAAACATCCTCTCTACCTTCTAGCTTCCCTCAAGCTCTGCACACTTGAGTAGCCAAACCATGACTCCAGTTGAGTTATTTTCACCAAATAGATGTTATTTCAAAAGTGCTGATTAGAACTAGAATCTAAAAGAGAATAAATCATCATTAAATTTAAATGGACCAGGCTCCCTGCTGGTCCAGTGACTAAGCCTCCATGCTCCCAGTGCAGAGGGCCCATGTTCAATCCCTGGTCAGGGAACTAGGTTCTCCCATGCCTTAACTAAGACCAGGCACAGCCAATTAAATAAAATTTTTAAAAATAAAATTAAAAAAACCTAACAGTACCATCGAAGTGTAAAGACCACAGAGCATGCAGTTTCTCTAAACATCTGTCTGTGATTGATCCATAGATGAATGAAAAGGGGACAGGGTCTTCTCTGTTATAACCTACAGATGTGTGGTAAGAATAAATAATGTTCACATTATCACCTTCCATTACACAGTCATCCTATTACTCAATATGGCATGTCAGTTTCAGAAGCACCTCTGTAATCAATTAACAGTGAATAATTTATATCAACAGCTGTTGCCAAGTGTTTCCAGATGCCGTCTCATAGGAGACATCTAGTATTTTTCAAAGGTTGCCTCAGGCCCATGTGAGTAACCAAATTCAATATCTAAACGAAGGGGGTTGTCTTTTCCCTTTTCCAAATATAAAGCTATGATCAGGTCCCTCCGCATGGAAAACAGAAATACTAACTCTTGCCATCTAATTTCAGCTATAAACTTGCAAGACAAGACTCTTGCTGGCTACTGTGTTCTGGTCTTAGTTATGAACATAGCAGTGAGAGCTTCCACACCCCCTCCCTAAGGGTGGGGCATACAATTCAAGGGCTAATCATAGGTTAGACTTCATCACTTACATGACCAAAGTTACAGGGGGATGCCATTCAAATATGTGGATATCTTGCTCCTCTTCTGAAATGTCACTTAAGGACATGTACACACGTGAGTGCATGCTAAGTCTCTTCAGTCGTGTCCAACTCTTTGTGACCCTATGGACTGTAGCCCACTGGCTCTTCTGTCCAGGTGATTCTCCAGGCAAGAGTACAGGAGTGGGTTGCCATGCCCTCCTCCAGGGGATCTTCCCAAACCAAGGATAAAACCTGCATCTCTTATGTCTCCTACATTGGCAGGTGGGTTCTTTACCACTAGCACTGCCTGGGAAGCCCCAAGGATGTATACACTTTCCTATTAATCAAACCAAGACTTTACCAGGAAGCCCAAGTCATCACACCATCAAAGAAATGAGTTGAGATCTTTTGGAACTTCAGACTCCCATGCACATCAAAACCCATTCAGTGCCTCATCTCTTTCATTCGCAAGATGACAGCTCAGTAACAGAAAATGTTCCAGATAACGTGTTCAGGAAGTGTCGACAGGCTGACCAAATGCAGATGGCAGATTTTCATGTTAATGAGTCTCTCTCTTGGAGTTAAAAAAAGTAGTTCTGAAGGAGTCGACTTTAGAACAGTTTCATGTCCTTGCATTACCTGACGACTTCAGGCAAAGGACTGTAGTCATCTCAGGCTCTTTGAAGATGATGTAAATTGGAGAGCTTTTCCAAACGTGTCAATGATTCTAATTCTGTTCTACAAAGCTTTTCAGAGTGTTCTTCACCATCCTATTTGAGGTGGCTGAATACGGGAGGAAAGGACGAGAAACTCATCAACTCATTGTGCTTTTTTTTTTTCTAATTTATAGTTTTTTGGTTTGGCCACACTGTGAGTTATGCAAGGATCTTAGTTCCCCAACCTGGGATCGAACCCATGCCCCTTGCAGCAGAAGCAGGAAGTCCTAACACTGGACCACCAGGGAATTTCCCATAATGCTTTTTAAATTACCTTGGGCCATTTCAGATCTGGAAGCTCATCTGTTTCTTCCTGTGTAAGTCAGAATAACAGTGAGTTTGCATGCACACATACACACACACACACACACACACACACACACTGGTGAGGGCAATTTTCTTTACTGAGTTCACCGATTCAAATGCTAATGTCTTCCAGAAACACCCAACTAGACACACCCGGAAATAGTGCTCTACCAGCTCTTTGGATCTCCCTTAGCCCAGTCAAGTTGACACATCAAATTAATCATCAGGAACAGCAAAACCCAGCAGCACAGAGACAGTAGACCGGCCATCTAGTCCACTGGCTGGTGCGGAGACAGAAAATCTTACAAGTCTACCCAGAGCATCTTAGTATGTCTTTGTGCTTGTTGTGCCCTCTGTCGGAAATTATCCAAGTATCCAGATGCTTCCTTATATGTTTATCTCCTTCAAATTGTTTAGTCACTCAGTCCTATCTGACTCTTTGGAATCCCAGGCTCCTCTGTCCATGGGATTTCCCAGGTAAGAATACTGGAGTAGGCTGTCATTTCCCTTTCCAGGTGATCTTCCCATCCCAGGGATTGAACCCATGTCTCCTGCTTGGCAAAAGGATTCTTTCCCTTTGAGCCACTGGGCTTCCCATCTGCCCAAAGACCCCTGCTTCATTCTCCTCCTCCAAACTCATCACTTGACATACTGTTTTGTATTTAAACACAAGTTTGCTGTCTGTCTCCTCTCATTGCTGCTGTTGCTGCTAAGTCGCTTCAGTCATGTCCAACTCTGTGCGACCCCATGGACTGCAGCCTACCAGGCTTCTCCGTCCATGGGATTCTCCAGGCAAGAACACTGGAGTGGGTTGCCATTTCCTTCTCCAATGCATGAAAGTGGGAAGTGAAAGTGAAGTCGCTCAGTCGTGTCTGAGTCTTAGCGACCCCATGAACTGCAACCTACCAGGCTCCTCCATCCATGGGATTTTCTGGGCAACAGTACTGGAGTGGGGTGCCATTGCCTTCTCCCATCTCCTCTCATTAGAATGTACAAAAAAAGCCGGGGTTTTATTCACTGCTGTAATCATAATCCTCAAATGTTAGAATGGATCAGAGTCTCCCAGAAGCTTTGTCATAATGGAGATTTGGGGTTCCCATTCCTAGAATTTCTGATGCAGTAGGTCTGGGGTGGTACCCAAAAATCTGAATTTCTGCCAAGTTCCCAGGTGACGCTGATGCTGATGGTCCAGGAACCACACTTTGAGAACCATGGCTCCAAAAATTCTTGGCACATAGTAGGTGCTCAATAAATATTCATTAAATGAATAAATGAATGAACACTCTATCGTGTCTCTTGCTTACTGATAAATCTCTGGGCATACCTGACAACATGTCCTCAGCACAGGCCATCTTTTCTCTGGACCTGAGTACAGGTCATACCAGGCTTTGGGAAGTCAGGGCTCCCTTCCCAGAGTCTTGGTGAAGCCCCTCCCCAACTAAGGTGCCTTGAATCTCAGCTACAGCCAATCACTCCTGTGCAGATGGTTATAGCTGTGTTCTGTCTTTTTAATACCATCATCAAGATTCCCCTCAAGGAGGACTTTGCCTTTTATGTTCCAAGAGGAATATCATCACCCTGCTCATCATCAGGGAAAACAAAAACGTCCTAAATATCCAACAATAGAGAAAGAGTTAAGTAAACGATAGTTTAGCCATATGCTGGCGTATCATTCAGCCATAAAGATTATGTTTACACAGATTGTTTTAATAGCTGCAGTAAATGGTTTTTATATAATACTATAAAGAGTAACGCTGGAATAATATTCTCTTGAAAGCTCACTTCTGCTGGCAAAGGTGTAGGCAACTCGCGCTGCAATCGCACACGAGTAGCAGCGACAGGGAAGCAGCAGCCTGGTAACATGTGTCTTTGGTGGGTTTGTTTTCCTTTTTAAAAAATATTTATTTATTTTTGGCTGTGCTAGGTCTTTGTTACATCATGGGTTTTCCTCTAGTTGCAGTGAGTAGGGGCTACTCTCTAGTTGCAATGTGCAGTGGGCTTCTTTTGTTACGGAGCACAGGCTCTAGGGCATGAGGGCTTTCGTAGTGGTGGGGCATGGACTCCAGAGCACGGGTTCCACAGTTGTGGCACACCAGCTGAGCTGTTCCCCAGCATGTGGGACCTTCCCAGGCCAGGGGTCTATCCCCTGTCTCCTGCATTGGCAGGCAGGTTCTTTAGCACTGCGCCACCAGGCAAGCCTGGGTTTGGTTTTCTAATTGGAGATGGATGGTTGATTGGATGCAGCGAAAGCAAGCAATGATGGAGAGAGAGTGGCATGGCATGTGTTTCCCACCTAACCTCTGGACTGGATTTCTGTTTCTCTATTTCAGGGGTCCCCAACCTCTGGGAAGTAATCCCTGATGATCTGAGATGGAGCTGATGTAATAATAATAGAAACAGGGAGGTGGGAGGGAGGTTCAAGAGGGAGCGGACATATGTACACCTATGGCTAATTCATGTTGATGTATGGCAGAAATCAAACCAATATTGTAAAGCAATCATCCTTCAGTTACGAGACAGCAAAAGAGACACTGATGTATAGATCAGTCTTATGGACTCTGTGGGAGAGGGAGAGGGTGGGGAGATTTGGGAGAATGGCATTGAAACATGAATGAATGAAATGTATGAAACGAGTCGCCAGTCCAGGTTCAATGCACGATACTGGATGCTTGGGGCTGGTGCACTGGGATGACCCAGAGGGAGGGTATGGGGAGGGAGGAGGGAGGAGGGTTCAGGATGGGGAGCACGGGTATACCTGTGGCAGATTCATTTCGATGTTTGGCAAAACTAATACAATATTGTAAAGTTTAAAAATAAAATAAAATTTAAAAAAAATAAATAATAAAAAATAATAGAAATAAAAAGCACAATAAATATAATACTCTTGAATCATCCCAAAACCACTTCCCACCAACCTCTGTCTATGGGAAAATTATCTTCCACAAAATTGATCCCTGGTGCCAAAAAGGTTGGGGACCGCTGCTCCATTTAGAAGATAGAAGACCAATTTCATAATATCAAAGCAATAGTTAACAGTTATTAAGCCCTAACCATATGCTGGGCTCAGCACTGTTTTATGATCTATGCATGTATACATGTGTTAATTACATTTCATTTATTCAGGGAGCCAATTATTTCAAGAAACAAATGGAACCGTTTTTATGAAACACATGTGTAGCTGTGGGAACAAACAGAGCTGTGTTCATCATATTCATTCATGTGGAGTTGCTAGTTAAAAAAAAATGATCTCTCTTGTGGCATTTATATTCTGGTAAGGGGGAGGTGATAAATAATAAGTAAGCAAATTATAAAGAATACTGGAAAGCAGTAAGTGTTATAAAAATACCTAGTAAGGCAGGGCAAGAGGGTCGAATACATTGAGGTGATTTTAAATAAAAGGAAAAATATACAAGAAAATGATACCCCTTCTGAAAAATTATAGCTGTTGTCTCTAGGAGGATAATTCTATTTTATTTCAGAGTGGTTTTCTAAATAATCCATAACATGGTATATTAAGGACTTATTCTCTAAGACTAACATTTTTCAGAGAAGCCACAAGACAAAATAAAATGGTTAGCCATATCTGGGCACAGAATGTGGCTCTTCTACTTACTAGCTGAACCACCATAATTAGCATTAATTTTTCTCCTCTTAAACAAGGGGAGCTATTTAAAGATTAAATGATACAGCATTTGCTTGTCCGTGAGAAATTCTTTTAGCTACAGTTAATAAAACTTGACCACAGTAACTTAAATAATGTGCTGTGCTTAGTCACTCAGTCGTGTCCAACTCTTTGCAACCCCATAGCAACTTTCACTTCACTTCACTTTACTTCAGGGGCTTAATGATGTCTGGACAAAAGTTTTGACTTTTTTGGTCCTTTGACTCAAAGTCACAACGTGGCTTCTGCGGCTCTAGCCATCATAGCTGTGTCCATAGCAAGAGGAAAAAGAAAGACAGAAGGGACGGGTTGATGATTAGCAAAACAAATGCTTTTTACAAAACCCTATGGAAGAGTTCTACTTCTACCACATTGACTAGGATTTGGCCACTGCAACACGAAGATGATCAGGAGAGGGAGTTAAGTAATGGATGCTACATTATCCAATAACCACTTTTTCCCACCTTAAACACAAAAGCACTGTGCCCAGGACATAGGGGTGTGTGTGTGCACGTGTGTGTGTGCACGGACACGCACTCCATCACGTTCGACTTCTTGCAACCCCCTCAACATGGAGCCTTCCAGGCTCCACTGTCCATGGGATTTCCCAGGCAAGAGTGCTGGAGTGAGTTGCCATTTCCTACTCCAGGGGGTCTTCCAGACCTAGGGACTTAACTCAAGTTTCTTGCATCTCCTGAATTGGCGGGTGGATTCTTTAACCCTGAGCCACCTGGAAAGCCCATACATAGGAGGCCATCTGTAAATGCTGGCTACTACTATTACCAAATATTTTTAAAGAGTTACCTTTGCTTTAAAAAGACAGTTTGGGGTACCATGCTTAAGGAAACACTATCTCTTCTCAGTATCCCCAGTGCAGCTGGTTACCATTATTATTTTCTAGTTAGCAACACTTGATAATGGGTAGGCTTTTTTCAATGTGCTCGTACTCCAGTTTTCATCAGCTGAAGCCATTTTCCCAGGGACATCCACCTGCACTGCTTAGCTGGGAATATTTGGGGTTAATTCACTAGAAGCCAAGTGGTTCCTGAGGGCTCCCCAAGGAGATTCAACTCAGAAAGTACCCCCATTTCTATCACGCAGAGGATCAGCCAACCCATAAACAGCAGTGGGAACAGAATCACGCTACTAAAGTAACCTGTAGAGTCACAGTCAGCAGATCTGTCTACATCTTTGACACCAATCTGATCCACACATCATCTCCTCTCGGGTGGAGAGTTGAAGAACCCCTAATTGCCTTCCTGATGGGTCTCATGTCTGTGCTGGAGCAACTGTTTTAAATAATGAAATGAATCATGCGACCCTCCCACTTAAAAGCCTTTGACAACACTGCATTATTTTTTAAATATTTATTTTTGGCTGTGGCAGGTCTTAGTTGGAGCACATGAGGTCTCCCATTTTTGTCTGGGGCACGTGGGATCTTTAGTTGCGGTATGTGAACTCTCTGTTGCAACATGTGTGATCTACTTCTCTGACCAGGGATGGAACCCAGGCTCCCTGCTTTGGGAGTGCGGAGTCTTAGCCACTGGACCACCAGGGAAATCCCTGCATTATTTTTTTTAATTGACTTATAACATCATATTGATTTTAGGTGTGCAATGTGATGGTTTGATATTTACATAAATTGTGAAATGATGACTACTATGAGTTTAATTTACAGTTAAACTATAAATAGTAGTTATAATTTTTTGTATCCAGCATCTCACATAGTTAAATTTTTTCCTTGTGATGAGAGCTTTCAAGATTTCTTTCCCTAGCAACTTTCAACTACACAACATGGTATTATTAATTACAGTAACCTTGCTATATCTTGCTGCTGCTGCTGCTAAGTCGCTTCGGTCGTGTCCGAATCTGTGTGACCCCATAGATGGCAGCCCACCAGTCTCCCCCGTCCCTGGGATTCTCCAGGAAAGAACACTGGAGTGGGTTGCCATTTCCTTCTCCAACGCAGGAAAGTGAATATCTTATGTGCCCCAAATATATTTCTCTTATAACTAATAGTTTGGACCTTTTGAACCCATTCTTTATGGAATTCCTTAAACACAGATTTTATCATACATGCAGTGGGATTAGGGATTAAAGAATGCAAAATGATTTGTTATTCAAACTGTCCACGTTAATCCAACCATGTACTATAGCACCTCCCCACAGGATACTGTGAGGGTTCAGACAATGCAGTGAACGTAACAAACTCATTACCTAGAGAACTGATTACCTAAAGAAAAAAAGACAAAAAATTATGTATATATATTAATATATTATGGGATATATTATATATTATAATTTAATATAATATATACACATGGGGTTGCTAGGAGTCGGACACGACTGAACGACTTCACTTTCACTTTTCACTTTCATGCATTGGAGAAGGGAATGGCAACCCACTCCAGTGTTCTTGCCTGGAGAATCCCAGGGACGGCGGAGCCTGGTGGGCTGCCGTCTATGGGGTCACACAGAGTCGGACACGACTGAAGCGACTTAGCAGCAACAGCAGCAGCAGCATACACATGCATGCTTATGCACACTAAGTTGCTTCTGTCCTATCTGGCTCTTTGCTACCCTATGAACTGTAGCTTGCTGGGCTCACCTGTCCATGTGACTCTCCGGGCAAGAATACTGGAGTGGGTTTCCATGCCCTCCTCCAGGGTATCTTCCCCACCCAGGGATCTAACCCACATGTCTTATGTAAAGAATCCAAAGAGTGGTCACTGGGGGTCTTCTGATACCCAACCCCAGCTCACTTCTCATCTTTCTCTGTGGCCCCCTCCTCCCGCCCTTGACACAGTCACTGAGGTTATTTATCTGGCAGATGTACAGCAACTTTCGGCCTCCAGGAAAGGCGGTCTGGTTTTCAGACGCCTTCACACTGCTAACTGAGCACACAGACTTGATTGACATTGCTGACTGACTTGAAGAAGAAAGTGAAATGGGTGGAGAAAGTTTGTTTTTGGCTGTTTTGGGAAGCCTTTAAGCGGGTCACAGGTAGGAGCCGGTGGCAGCTGCCAGCACACACGGGGCACCGAAAGCCCAGGAGCCATGACTCTTCTCTGCAATTCATCAATCTTGGCAGAGGCCTGGATGCTGATTAAGTAGCTAACTCGGGGAAATTAAAGATGCTCCAGAACCTTCATCTTGGCGGCTAGAGCCTGCCTCCGCAGGTGACACGGATGTCGCTCCCTGGCCCAGAGATGGATGGTAAACAGATGGAAGGAACTCACTGATGGGGCCACTCTCTTGCTCACCCCACCCATGATACAAAATTCAGTGTAAGGAGGAATAAATAAAAATCTCTATTCAAATGAAGCAGCAAAGAAGCTTTTAAAACGGCATTCGTCAGGTGAGCTGTTCAATAAGCCACAAGCGCTGCACCAGAGGGCGGAGAGGAGCACGCGGCAGGGTCCTTGGTGACGCCCTGATGCCCGGAACCGCCTCCATCACGTGTCATTCCCCGAGCACTGGGGCGAGGACCTGGATCGTGAACACCTTCAGCCTCACCCTTCATTTCAACCATGCACCCTATGCCTGGCAAACAGAGGAAGGAACCCAGCACATTGAAAGCTTATGTATCATTGAACTATGATTTCTTGACCCTCTATCAGCTGAGAGACAGCAGACTGTAGCAGTGACCCAAGTAGATGAACTCCTGCCTTCATGGGGCTTAATTCTTGTGTAATGTCTAAAAAGAAAAATGGGCAAATGGAATGCTTTCATAATACCTTCATTTCTGAAATAAAAAGAGGGCAAAGAAGACACAGAGACTAAAAGAAAGAAAGAGGAATTCAACCAAATGTACTGAGCATGGGGTATGTATCCAAAATACAAGGGCTGCTCAAAGAGCATCAGTAAATTAGAGAGTAAGTCAAAGGCTTGACCTGATTTATGAATTTTTCCTCTGGGCTTACAAATTGTTCTTTCTGGAATTTCATATGCCACTGAGTTAGAACCCAAAATGGTGATTCCCTTTTGGATGATCAGTCAGTTGTGTGGTCATTTAATTCTGCCTGTTATATACAGATTTCTCTGGGGAAGGAACCAAAAGAGAATTTGTAGGTCAATAAATTACTGGGGATAACTGGAGGAACCAACATTTATGGAATATTCGGGATATTCTAAGAGCCGTGATTTAATATTATGAATTTGTAAATCCTTGCTCTTCTTCAAGTCAAGCATTCTAATTTGCACTTTATAGTTGAGGAAAACCAGGTGCAGAGAGCTAAAGTAAGAGGTTGAAAGTGGTCTGGTGGCCAAATCAGACCCACAGATGTTTTTGACTTTTTGATCCTATCATATTTAAAAAATTAGTTACCAAAGTTTCAAGTACATAGGATTTCATATTTAAAAATTCAGATTTCTCTGAATTTCAGAGATTTAAAATTCAGATTATGGCAGGACTGTCATCCCATCTTGCCTATAAAATTAGACTTTTTCTTTACCTCATACATCAAAACTTATTCAAAATTGGATTATAGACCTCAATGTAAGTTCTGAAATTCTAAAGATCTCTGAAGAAAACATGAAAGTAAATCTTCATGACCTTGGACCAGGTAATGGTTTCTTAGTTATGACACCAAAAACACATGTGACAAAAGAAAAAAATGGATATTGAACTTCATCAAAATTAAAACTTCTGTTCACCAGAAGACATCACTAAGAAAGTGACAAGACAGCCCTCAATGGGGGGAAATATTTGAAAATCATATATCTGAGAAGGGACTTGTATGTAGAAGATATAAATAACCCATAACAGGGCTTCCCTTGTGGCTCAACTGGTAAAAAATCCACCTGCAATGTGGGAGACCTGGGTTCGATCCCTGGGTTGGGAAGATCCCCTGGGGAAGGGAAAGGCTACCCACTCCAGTATTCTGGCCTAGAGAATTCCTTGGACTGTATAGTCCATGGGGTCACAAGAGTCAGATATGACTGAGTGACTTTCATTTTCACATTCAACACCAGACCACCTAATTTTTTAAACGGGCAAATAATTTGAATGAAAAGTTATATGTAAAAAATATTCAGAAATGGTGAATAATCACATGAAAGTTTGTTCAACATCTTTAGTCATTAGGTAAATGAAAATCAAAACTAGTGTGAGATATCATTTTAAATTCAGAATCTAAAAGTTGGACAATAGTATGTATTGGAAAAGAAATGAAAAAGCTGAAACCCTAACACATTGCTGGTGGGAATGTAAAATTGTGCAACTGCTTTGAAAACATTTTGGCAATTCTTCAAACAGTAAAACATAAAGTTACCACATTACCCAGAAATTCCACTCTTAAATAACACCCAACAGAATAGAAAATAAATGCCTACACCAAAACATGTACACAAATGCTCATATTATCATTTTTCATAATGGACAAGAATTGAAACAAAAGGTTCCTTAACTGATGCATTGATAAACAAAGTATGGCCTATCCATCCAATGGAATATTATTCCATTAGAATAAAAAGGAATGACGTATTGATTCATGGTAAGACATGATGAATTTTGAAAACAATATGCTAAGTGAAAGAAGCCAGACACAAAAGGCTATCCTATGATTTTGTTTATCATGGTATCATTGTATCATTATATCATTCAAGTCCATTTATATGAAATATCCATAATGGTAAAATTCATTAAGACTGATTAGTAGTTGCCAGAGCCAATGGTTGCAGTGGAGGAGGGGGCAGAATATTCTAACAGGGTGATGAAAATATTCTGGAATTAGGTAATGGTGATGGTTGTACAATTTTGTGAATGTACAAAAAAAGCTAAACTGTATCCTTTAAAAAAATGAATTTTGTGTCACATCAATTGCATTGCAATAAAACCACCATTTGAAAAACAAACACTGAAGGACATGACTGATAGGTATTTTTAAATCACCATAATTTTTTTTAGATATCATGACAACTTCATTGTTATGCGCTTCCCTTTTCTGTCCTTTTGGCCATAACAGGTAAGAGAAGGTTTAAGATAGGGAGAATCCCAATTAATGAGAATTGATTGTTGTCCTATAGTCCCACACAACTCCAGTCTAGTAGACTGGAAAACTGATGATGCCCACCCCCACCTTTCTGGCTTATTTTGTTAAACTTAACCCCACTACGATTTACTACCCTGCGCCACTGAGAAGGAGCAGGACTTTCTGAGCAGGAGAAGCGGGTCCGTCTCCCACTCCCCTGTCCTCCACCTGCCTTTTGTCTGTGGAAAAACTTTAGTGAAAGAATAAGCTTAATCAGAGAAGTGTGAAGATGTAGAAACAAAGGAAAATAATCAAAGGAGATCAAAGAATGATAGTTTAGTCATTAAGCAAAGGCAAAGACTTCTAGTTCCTTCTCAGGGGTGATAGATCATATCCTGAGCCATGTTCGCTGAGCTGTCTTATAGATACTGAAACCCCAACCAGGTGGAAGAAGTTAACTACATGATGACCAGACTGAAGCCACGACACAAGCTGCCACAATTCCAATAAATGGTCTGAAAGAAATGGGAGCAAACCGACCTTGGAACTGAAGATTCACCAATACAATATTGTAAAGTTAAAAACAAAAAACAATCAAGAGGTTACCAATCAGACTGCTGATGACCAACTTCAAGAGGACTGTCAGAGCTGAGTGTGCTCTTTCTGCATGTAGCCCCCTCCCTCTGTCCATAAAAACTCTTGCCCACTGATTATCAGGAGGTCGGGGAGAATTCAGCCTTTGGACAAGCACCCAAACTCCCCCACCCCAATCCCAGTGGCTAGCATCCAGAAGAAAGCAAACTTCCCTTTCTATCAACTTGCCTCTTTATTGGCATTTGAGTGGCGAGCAGCCAGACCCCACTTTCAGTAACACCATGGCTAGTCTTTGACATTAGAACATTTTTTTTTAATCATTAGAAATACATCCCCCAGATCCTGACTCTAAAGGGTCTTCTGCCACTAGTTATAACACAGGTGACACATGCATGCTCGTGTTCATTAAAGATGGTCACAGCAGAGCGACTCTCAAGTTTTCTGTCACTGTCACACTTTCATGTGGGAGAAATCCTGGGTAGCCTGTCAGAACGTGGAGCTGCCTTGACATACATTCCAATCCAAATGATAAATCTCCCTGGCATAGATTATAGAAGCTGGTCAGAGATCCTCAGCTCTGGCTGCTCATTATAATCACCCGAGAAGCTTTGTAAGAATGTCATCCATCAATTGGGTTTCATCTCACAGGAACTGAATCAGACTCTCAGGGGCTGAGTCCCAGGCACGTTTATTTTCAAAAGATCCTAAGATTATTCACTCCATTGTGCAGCCATGGTTGAGAAATCCTAATTATGTAAAATCAGCCAAGAGCATACTTGGGCAGTAGATGGATGCAGTTAATACAAGTGATGCATATTTCAAAGTCTTGTTCTGTTGTTAATGTCAGCTGCACTCACTGATGTCATTCTCAGGAAGGTGAATCGATATGGAAAGCCAAGCTACTCATAAGGTTGTCTTTGGGTTTTTCCATTTCCAAGAATTACCGAGAAGACAAAGACAAGGGTTAAAGCTGCCTGACTCAGGCTTCTCTTTTCTCCTGGTGCCTTCTCTAGGTGTGGGGTCTTCTGCAAGGACACCATGGCTTCCAAGGGCACCATCATTTCCTGGGTGGTGAGCGCCAGCAAATGCAAGTACTAAACACTATTTTGAAACTGACTGGTGTTGTTCCAGGGGCTCCAAAGAGCTCTGGTACCATCATCCTTTATGTCTCTGCACCAAAAAGAATTCAGTGAGAGGCAAAATGATAGATAAGAAGTGATTTATTAGAATAGGATGCTTGTGAAGTTTACAAGTGGGCGAGCAAGGGGGTGTCACATCCCAAGAACATTTTGGATTATAGTTTTATAATCAAAGGAAAAGTGAGGGGGGGAATCTTATTTGTCTTTCTTGAGTAGACATCACGTGTTCATCATCAGCTCCTCCTCCAGGTTGGGCAGGGAAGTCTTCTGGTCCCTACATGGTCAAGTTAGGTCCACAGATTATTGTTTTTTTTTATGTGTACAGAGAGCATGTCCTACGGATCATTAACTGATTGAGCTCACTGGGCAGGATGTGGGGCTCATGCCACCATTATTTTATTGTTTGGGGGCACGTCTTCTGCGTCTGTCCCGTGGCTCTTTTGCTAAGCGAGGCTGCTTGGTTTTGCGGTTAAGCAAACCTGCTTTGCTGTGTGCTGTGCTGTGCTTAGTCTCTCAGTCGTATCCAGCTCTTTGTGACCCAATGGACTGCAGCCTACCAGGCTCCTCTGTCCACGGGGATTCACCAGGCAAGAATACTGAAGTAGTTGCCATGCCATCCTCCAGGGGATCTTCCCGACCCAGGGTATCTTCTCGAAGCCATGTTTCCCACATTGCAGGCAGACTCTTTACCAGCTGAGCCACCAAACTGCTTTTTTGAGTAATCATTAACTTTCAGGAGTTCCCCATATTTTTCTACTTATAAACCTCTAGTGGGATTTACTATTTAATCACCTACTTTGTCCCTTTACTCTGTCCCTATCAATTTCATTGAAACAAAATAAGTTCTTGGGACTCAGCCTAAAGACTCTTCACGCCACCCCTTGCACAGAAGTCAGAAATGCATCATGAATGAAATCAGCCCAAGCTTGGGCATGTGGCGGAAGGGAGATTTTCCCTTTTCCTTCTCAGTTTTTTCGGCTGGCATTTAAAATGACATAAGGTAGATTACCAGGAAAAAAAAAAACAAAGGTATTAACATTCGCACAGGGAATCCTAAAAGTATGAAGAATTCCAAAGACAATCAGGCAAGGTGAGGTATATGTTGACAAAATATTAATCAGTCAATCTAAGAAAGAAATGGAAAATTTTATTCGAGCCAAATTTGAGGATTATAACCTGGGAAGAGCATTGCAGAAAGCTCTGAGAACTGTTCCACCCATTAGATGTCAAGATGCAGTTTATATAGTTTTTTTGATACAGAGGGCTGTACAGGAAATGATGTCGTATTATTGACAGTTTACATAATCCAGATTAAGGTGCCATTATGGTGAGTCATGTGACCCCCTTACACGATCAAGAAGAAATGTTATCTTTTAAGGGGCTGTCTTGTTGGTTCTAGTGTTGCAGGTCGAGGGACCCCTTTCAGGGCCCAGGAGTGGGCTCTTGTCTCACACTCTGAAATGAATTGTCTGAGGAGACACACATGCTGAGACTTTATTGGGAAGGGGCACCCAGGCGGAGAGCAGGAGGGTCAGGGAACCCAGGAGGACTGCTCTGCCACGTGGTTCACAGTCTTGGCTTTTAGGGTGATGGGATTCGTTTCTGGGTTGTCTCTGACTTGGAGGCCTTACTGGTGGCATCTGCATCACTCAGCCAAGATGGATTCCAGGGAGGAGTATTCTGAAAGGTTGGTGGGACTGCTGTCTCCTCTCTCCTTTTGATATTTACCAAATTCTTCCAGATGGTGCTAGCTTGTTAGGCCCACGTTCCTTACCAGGACCTCCTGTTGGTATGATAACCCATGCAGATGGCCACTATCTCACCTGGCCAGGGGTGTAGTTTCAGTCAGGGTTTCCTCTAACACTAGGAGAGTATTGATCTTAATGGTTGAGCAGGTATTTCTGCCAAAGGGGAAGATTTGGTGGATCCCTAATGCACATACTCAATGCACGATGTGGAGAGAAGAGAGGTCAAAGGGCAGAAAAGAATTTTTCATGTTTAAAGTTTTCTGATCTTGCCACAAAAAATTCACGTATGTGAGTTTTATTCCACATATGTGTATATATTCTAGATGAAGGAGAGCAGGTGGGATCTGAGGCTGAAACCAAGCAAGACCCTGTGGCCCTCCTGGGCACAAAAGCCTTTTCAGATCCCCCATTCTTATTCGTGGGGCTTCCCAGGTGGCACAGTAGTAAGAATCTACCTGCCGGTGAAGGAGATACAGGGGACGTGGGTTTGATCCTTGTGTCTGGAAGATCTCCTGGAGGAGGAAATGGCAATCCCCTCTAGTATTCTTGCCTGGAGACTCCCATGGACAGAGGAACCTATCAGGTCCCTGAGGTCCCAAAGAGTTGAACACTACTGAGCAAACGTTCTTATTTGTAGGATAAAGGCTTCAGCCTCCATGACCTTGCCTGAGTTCCAAAGGGCAGATTCCAGCAGATACTAATCAGGGGAGGGAGGGAATACAGGGTCAAAGGAAGAGCAGTCCGGAAACAACAGTGCAGCCTTGGGGCAGGGTCCTGGTTCCTCCTCAAGGAATATACATAACAGTATCTCTGAGTTTTTCTGCAGGGACTTAGGCCTCCACGCAAGTGGAGGATGGTAAATTCAGGCTGAGCACAAGATTCCTGGAGCACCACCCCGTTACTTCACCACCAACCAATCAGAAGAAAGTCACACGCTCTGCAGCCCTCCTCCCAAATTTTACCTATAAAAACTTTCCCCCTAAACCATTTGGGGAGTTCCAGGTTTCTGAACAAAAACTGTCTATTCTCTTTGTTAGACCCTGCAATAAAAATTTCTCTGATCCAAACTGTTAAGTGTGTGTGTGATAGTAAGGGTGGAGAAGGTGGGAGGAATGTGTGTATACAGAGAGAGAAAGAGAAAGAGTTTTCTCTAACTGAATTTCAATTCTATGATGAACCCATAAGTGGAAGAAACTTAATCTCAGCTCCTGATAACAATTGACTTAATCTATATGGTACCTACTTAAGCCCCTGATGAGGAGTAATTTATAATAAGTCAATACTTTGGTCACCGGATGCAAAGAGCCGGCTCATGGGGAAAAATCCTGATGCTGGGAAAAATTGAGGGCAGGAGAAGGGGGCGACAGAGGATGAGATGGTTGGATGGCGTCATCTACTGAATAGATATGAGTTTGAACAAACTCATAGAGAAGATAGTGAAGGACAGGGAAGCCTGGCATGCTGCAATCCATGAGGTTACAAAGAGTCAGACACATATGAGCAACTGAACAACAGCAATGGCAAGTTAACCGCTTCTGAGCTTTGAACTAAGAATGAGATGTAGTAATATGTTTCCTTGACCTCAAGTAATGCTAATGTTAAACATCAACTAGCAAAGGAGGGTCAAAATTCCTTTGGTGTTCCCTTCAATGGTGAGTGATTATAGAGTCTTGTAGTGCAAATAATGCTTATCTACCAGAGGACTAGGTGCTTTGATAAAATAAAAAAGGTAATTATTGAATGTGCTGGCCACTTATGTATTCATTTCCCCATATACTCCCCCAGAACCAGTTGCTCTTTCCTGACAATCCCCTACTTGTTTGCATTAGAATTCTTTTACAACATCAAATGCATTCTATTCTGCTGGTCATGTGAGCCAAGCTAGACCAATTTTACCCTCCCCATCACCTTGAAAAGAGATCCAAAGAACAGAATATAGCTTGTATTCCATTTCACTCCAAAAGTGGCTTGTTTTCTAGTTCCTTTGTGCCAAAGAAGCATTAATGAAGTCCCCACTCCCAGTCTCCCTGGGCTGCCTTGTTCTCCCTAGGCTGATATCAAGCTCACTAATTCTGAGAATGTCCCAACCTCTGTTCATCAAATCACCTTTTGCTTAAGTTAACCCAAGTTGATTTGCTTGCAAAGAAAAAAAAGTCTAGTCAGTATACCTCCATATTTAAAAATATTTTTCTCTGCTGCTGCTGCTGCTGCTAAGTCGCTTCAATTGTGTCTGACTCTGTGCGACCCCATAGACGGCAGCCCACCAGGCTCCCCTGTCCCTGGGATTCTCCAGGCAAGAACACTGGAGTGGGTTGCCATTTCCTTCTCCAATGCATGAAAGTGAAAAGCGAAAGTGAAGTCGCTCAGTCATGTCCGACTCTTAGCGACGTCATGGACTGCAGCCTACCAGGCTCCTCCGCCCATGGGATTTTCCAGGCAATAGTACTGGAGTGGGTTGCCATTGCCTTCTCCGGGCTAATATATCTACTCAGTACCAATTCAGTGTCCAGGGTTTGACTTGACAGTCTGAAGAATATATAGAATCCTTGCCCTGATGAAACCCCCAACCAATCATGGATATGGATTAGGGAGATCTCTGTAAAGAAAAAAACAGGAAAGAAATTTTGTGCCATAATGTGGAAAATACTGCATATGTCTTTATATTTTCAAACATAGTAAGAATAGTTTTTGCATCTTACACACACACACACACACACAGTTTAACACAGGCACTGAAAGCTCTAAACAGAGCATCGGCTCTGAACCAGAATGTCTGGGTTGACGAGATACAGACAGTGACAGCATGGCCACCTGTTCATCAAACACGCCTTTCTGATGCTCTTGCTGGGAGCAGTCACTCATGCTAGCATCTCATTTTCTGTCATCTAGATGGAGTCAGGTGACCAAACCTTGACTAGGAAATATGAGTAGATAGTAAGTATCTCAAGATGCGGATGTGGGACTTCCCTGGTGGTCCAGCAGCTAAGACTTTGCACACTCCCAATGCAGGAGTTCGATCCCTGGTCAGAGAACTAGATCCCACACGCCACAACTAAGAGTTTGTATGCTGCTACTAAAGATCCCACATTCATGTGCTGCAACTAAGACCTTGAGCAGCCAAATAAATAAACATCAAAGGGGAAAATGATGCATATGTGCCTTCTCTGCTTTTTTTTTCTTTTTTCCTTTTTTTTTTCATCTTGTCATGGGATAATATTGGTAATATGTACATTTTAGAAGCCTTGTGTTGAATCTGGCAAAGCCATATATGGAACAAATTATTGCTTAGAAGAGTAAGTTGAATTTTTCAGTAATTTAGAAAAACCACATGGAGGGTCCTACCAGTAAGAAATATACTTCTCTTGAATCTCTTTGTATTTTTAGGTTTATTTTTAAATCTTTATTGAGGTATAATGGAGAGAAAAAAACTGTACTTATTTAATGTATATGTTTTGATGAATATAGGCATCAGTCAGTTCAGTTCAGTCGCTCAGTCGTGTCCAACTCTTTGCAACCCCATGAATCACAGCACGCCAGGCCTCCCTGTCCATCACCAACTCCCATTCCTTGGTCAGATCAGATCAGATCAGTCGCTCAGTCATGTCCGACTCTTTGCGACCCCATGAATCGCAGCACGCCAGGCCTCCTGTCCATCACCAACTCCCGGAGTTTACCCAGACTCACGTCCATCGAGTCAGTGATGTCATCCAGCCATCTCATCCTCTGTCGTCCCCTTCTCCTCCTGCCCCCAATCCCTCCCAGCATCAGAGTCTTTTCCAATGAGTCAACTCTTCACATGAGGTGGCCAAAGTACTGGAGTTTCAGCTTTAGCATCATTCCTTCCAAAGAAATCCCAGGGCTGATCGCCTTCAGAATGGACTGAAGAAAGCATCAATTCTTTGGCGCTCAGCCTTCTTCACAGTCCAACTCTCACATCCATACATGACCACAGGAAAAACCATAGCCTTGACTAGACGAACCTTTGTTGGCAAAGTAATGTCTCTGCTTTTGAATATGCTATCTAGGTTGGTCATAACTTTCCTTCCAAGGAGTAAGTGTCTTTTAATTTCATGGCTGCAGTCACCATCTGCAGTGATTTTGGAGACCAAAAAAATAAAGTCTGACACTGTTTCCACTGTTTCCCCATCTATTTCCCATGAAGTGATGGGACTGGATGCCATGATCTTAGTTTTATGAATGTTGAGCTTTAAGTCAACTTCTTCACTCTCCTCTTTCACTTTCATCAAGAGGCTTTTTAGTTCCTCTTCACTTTCTGCCATAAGGGTGGTGTCATCTGCATATCTGAGGTTATTGATATTTCTCCCGGCAATCTTGATTCCAGCTTGTGCTTCTTCCAGTCCAGAGTTTCTCGTGATGTACTCTGCATATAAGTTAAATAAGCAGGGTGACAATATACAGCCTTGACGTAGTCCTTTTCCTATTTGGAACCAGTCTGTTGTTCCATGTCCAGTTCTAACTGTTGCTTCCTGATGCATACATAAAACATAATACCAGATCATTTCCCAGTGGCTCAGTGGTGAAGACTCTACCTGCAATGCAGGAGCTATAGGAGATGTGGGTTCGAACCCTGGGACAAGAAGATCCCCTAGAGAAGGACATGGCAACCCACTCCAGTATTCCTGCCTGGAGAATCTCATGGGCAGAGGAGCCTGGCAGGCTACAGTCTATAGGGGCACAAAAAGTCAGACAGACTGAAGCAAATGAGCACGCACATAACATTATATACCATCACCACAATCAAGGTACTAAATATATCCATCATAGTGTTGTTTCTTTGTCACAGCAACCAGGATTATCTTCAGTAGCACACTCAGATTCACACCCACCATGAAAATTTCTGTATGTTACATAACTTAGTTTTGGACAATGTGTATAAATATATTCATGCATTCATGCCACATGCATGTACTGAAATCCCATCATTTGCTAAGTATTCTATACTAGGACCTAGACATAAGTCTAGTTTTCAATATTCTAGTATACAATGGAGTAATAATAGGCCTTCCATTTATGTCACACATAATATATGAAATCGTTGTCACCTCCATTAACCAATGTGATTCCCACAACTTTCTTTTAGTGTGTGAAAGGCAGAGATCATTAAGCCCATTTCAGGTGTGAGTCCTGAGATTCATAAATGAAGCTCTCTGAATCGTGTTTTTAAAAAAATATTCGTTATTTATTTACTTTTGGCTGCTCTGGGTCTTTGTTGCTGCACAAGGGCTTTCTCTAGCTGAGGCGAGTGGGAGCTACTCTCTAGCTATTTTGCGTGTGCTTCTTACTGCAGCGGCTTCTCTTGTAACGCGCAGGCTCTAGGCACATGAACTGTTGTGGCTCACCGGCTCTAGAACGCAGGCTCAGCAGGTTGCACAGGCTTAGTTGCCCTGCGATATGTGGGATCTTCCCAGACCAGAAAGATCTTGTCCCCTACATTGCACTGGACCACCAAGGAAGCCCTCTCTGAATTTTCTTTTAGCAGAGTTAGCAAGAACCAAAATGAAAAGGAACATTTCAATAAAACATACTACTTAGAACTATAGAGATAAATGCCCCAAATTTGTCAAAATAGAATGGTTGCCTCCAGGCAAGGGAAAATGGGCAGATGGGACTGTTTGGGCTTTGTTCAGTTTAAATTTGTCACAAGTCTGGTTGAAATGTATGAGTCGTTAAATTATATCACGCAGGGCTTCGATTTTTTTTTTTCATATAGTTAATTTTGACAAATTTTCTTTACAGCTTTTCTCCCAAATATCTAGCATTTTCATTTCTTTTCTCATCCACATTGGAACTTTTGGTTTTCCTTTCAAATGATCTGACATTTTCTAGTTCAGCTCTTTTGTATGCATCCATTTAACACTTACTACATAACAGGTTGAAGGATATACAGTCAGGCAGTATATATTTCTATAAAACCAGGTGCATAAAAACATAAATCCTGGGGCTTCCCTGGTGAGCTAGTGGTTAAGAATCTGCCTGCCAATGCAGGGGACACTGGTTCGATTCCTGGTCTGGGAAGATCTCACATGCCATGGAGCAACTAAGTCCATGCACCACATCTACTGAGCCAGCTCTCTAGAACCCTTGCTCCAGAACAAGAGAAGCCACTGCAGTGAGAAGCCTGGGCATCCCAACTAGAGTAGCCCCCACTGGCCACAACTATAGAAAGCCCGTGCAGCAATGAAGACCTAGCACAGCAAAAAGTAAGTAAATCAGAGCCATAAGTTCTGGTCAGCACTCAAAGAACCTGCAAGCTTGCTGGAGAAAGAACTTGGGAAGACATTTAAGGAACTCTGAGCATTTCTTATTTTCATGTGACATTTTTTCTCAGTTTCTTATCACTCAATTTTAGGTCCATCTTGCCATCAGTGTTTTAACATATGCAGTGCTTGTTTTTTAGAGCTATGTAAGATAATGTTCCCTTTCAGTGGCATTTGGAGTTTGTTTGTTTATGGAATGTGTAATTAAAGATAAAGTATTGATACACACTCTAATGTGAGCCCAGGGACAGAAGGAGGCAGGGAGAATGTCTTCTTAAAGTGCAAATCTAATTAGGCCACCTCCTGCTGACAACTTTCCAAAGGCTCATCATTACCTTCAGGGTAAAGCCCCAAACCCTCAGTGGGTAACAAAATCTGTCATCATTTAGCTTTTGGCTGAAATCAGGAGTCCCCACCCCACACCCACCTGCCCAAGTATCCAACCCCATCACCTTTCCCTCCACACACCAGGGGAACCATGTAGATCCCAGAGTTTGTGATGCCTCTGCTCATGTTGAGAAAGGAGGTGGATGCCCTCCCTGCCCCCAACCCAGAGTGAGCAATTTGAGTTCATTCCCTGTGAACAAAAATTCAAAATACCAATAGCAGGACAATCGAGAGAGGAGGCTAGGCCTGGCTAAGATAAGAGATGAGAGATCATATATTCCTCATTCTCAAAATTAGGAGACCTTCTCAACTGCACATGTGCAGGAAGGCTCCTTGGAGGCCAAAAGGAGAGTGATGCTAAGTGATGCTAACTACCCATAGGCCTCTTCGGTGGAATCCATCTTGGCTGAGAGATGTTGATATGCGCACACATGGGAGGATCCTGAGACTGACCAAATACAGACTCAGAACAAGGCAAATCAGAATGATTGGCCAAAGGAAACCTGGGACAATCGCCCTATAAAGTGATTCAAATCACCATGAGGGTGCAACTCTCTGAGTTCACTTGAGTGTCTGTCCACACGTACTGTCCTCTTTTCCTCCTCATAAACACTTCACCTGTTTCACTATACTCCGCCTTTGTGGGAACTCTTTTTCTGCAAAGCCAAAGGGCCAGGGCCTGGTCACTGACCACTGGTCTAGCGGCTAGGATTCAGCTCTCTCGCTTCTCTGCCCTGACCTCAATCTTTGGTCGGGAACCAAAGTCCCGCTCTTTCTAGGGTGTTGTCCCTGGATGTTTGACTGGCCTCGCCTCAACTTGAAGTCCTCCATCTCAAGAGACAACATTAAAAAAAAAAAATGATACGAAGGAACTTATTAGTATTTACAAAACAGAAACAGACCCACAGACATAGAAAACAAACTCATGGTTACCAAAGGAGAAGGGGGTGGAGGGGAGCGATAAACTAAGAGCTTGTAATTAACAGATACACGTCACTGCATATAAGACAGGTAACCAACAAGGATCTACTGTATAACACAGGGAACTGTACTCAATATTCTGTAATAATCTATAAGGGAAAAATAATCTGAAAATGAATATATATTTTTAATTTTTTTTAAGTTGGAGGATAATTGCTTTACAATATTGTGATGGTTTCTGCCATACACCAACATGAATCAGCCACAAGTATACATATGTCCTTCCCCCTTGAACCCCTCTCCCATCTCCCACCCCATCCCATCCCTCTAGGCTGTCATGGAGCATGGGTTGAGCTTCCTGTGTCACACAGCAAATTCCCACTTGCTATCTATTTCAGATATGGTAATGTACGTGCTTCCATGATATTCTCTCAATTCGTCCCACCCTCTCCTTCCCCTACTGTGTCCACAAGTCTGTGCTCTACATCCATGTCTCCTTTGCTGCCGTGCAAATAGTTTCATCAGTACCATCTTCCTAGATTCCAAATGCATGCATTAATATACAACATTAGTTTATATTTTATTATATATGTATTATATATATGTATATTATATGTATATGTATATAATAAATGTATATCAAACTGGGGTCTCCTGCATCACAGGTGGATTCTTTATCAACAGAGCTATCAGGGAAGCTCATATAATAAAATAATTATATATATGTACATACACACACATATATATATATTTCTGAATCATCTTGCTGTACATCTGAAACTAACGCGGCATGGTAAATCAACTGTATTTCCATTTTAAAAAAAGAGAAAATGAAAGAGACAACACTTGTCTGTATTGAAAGAGACAATACTTGTCTGTATTGACCCTCTTGTGTGAGTTCAATGTCTCTCCTGTGGCTTCAGTGGAAACCTGTCATGTCCACAGGAGCCCTGCTGTCGTATATAACTGTTACCCTGAACCATCAGAACATCAGGGAAGCCATCAGAGAAACAGTTACTTCTTTGTCTCTTGCCTTCCAGCTCAGAGAAGAGAATGAGCCTTTCCACACCTCCTGGTGAAGGACTAGGAAGTTCCATGGGTTGGTAGCTCCCAGTTTCTGACACTGAGAGGCTGCTAGCCACTAAAAATGTTACTCACTCTTCCAACTCCAAGTTGTCTCAGGGAAGCAGTTTTCCAGCCTAGGATGGATTTTGCCCCCCACTGGCATCTAGACAGGGGTGTGTAACCAGTTGTCACCAGTGAGGTGTGAGCAGCAGTGATGCAACACTTCTGGACCAAGGTGTGTAGGAAATGAGAGTGTCTTCTTCCTGTTTCTCTTCTCCATCCATAGACTCATAAAATAGAAGGATCCAGGCACCACCTGAAAAGACTTCCAGGAGTTAAGGGGGAAAGAATTCTCTTGTGTCAATCGATGCATTGAGATTGGGGGATTTATTTGCTGTGCCAATTACTCCTACTCTGAGCTTCCCTGGTGGCTCAGACGGTAAAGAATCCTCCTGAAGTACAGGAGACTCGGGTCGATTCCTGGGTCAGGAAGATCCCCTGGCGAAGGGAATGGCTACCCACTCCCGTATTCTTGCTAGGAGAATCCCATGGACAAAGGGGCCTAGTGGTCTACAGTTCATGGGGTTGCAAAGAGTTGGACATGACTGAGTGACTAAAGCTTTCACTTTACTCTTATTCTAATTAATACACTTCATATAAGCAGTCTCAGGATATCTTTTTTTGTTTGTTTTGTCGTTGAAAATACTTTTAAAATATTTCTTTCTTTCTTTTGGCTATGTCAGGTCTTAGTTGCAGCTTGCAGGCTCTTCGTTGCAGAGCGTGGGCTTCTCTCTATTCCTGGTGTGCAGGCTTAGCTGTGGGATATTAGTTCCCCAACCACGGATTGAACCTCAACCATGGACAGGTGGATTCTTCACCACTGGACCACCAAGAAGTCCCAGAATCATGCTATCTTGAAGACAACAAAGTCCAAATGTGTAATCCAAAAATGATGTTAATTATATAAATCAAATATTTAAATGACATGAACAAGATGCTTTCCCTGATTAGATCTGGCTCTTTCCTCATTAAATGTGTTCCCCCTAAGATAAGGTTGGGGTGGCTAAGGTTTTTACCCCCAGAGAGATACATAGAGTGAGCATATCCTTATTTGAGAAGCATTTTAGGAAGGTGGCTTTACAAGTATTAAAAGCTGATTCTTCTTCTGATGGACAGCTCCATGGATTCTCCAGAGACCCCTCTGGTCTTCCTATCCAAGCACAGTTTCCTTGGTACCCACAAGTCCCATTTCTCCAGCAGCAGCATCTAACCCTTAAGCCCTTTACCCCTGTCTCAGGCAGGATAGGCTAGCCTCCTTCAGTTTGCATTTTCTCGCTCCGGCCAGATGCTCCTCTTAAAATCACTCCAAACCAAATTGCTCTGTTGGCTGTGTTGTACTGGGTCCCCAAGATTCACACAACTTTGGACCCCATCAGAGAAGAGCAGAGAAGTCTTTCCTTCTCTCCCCATCTCTGCTGCTATAGGTAACGTGTGTTCCCTTTTTAACTATGTCTGTCCTTTGACAATGCAATGATGTAATCACATACAGGAAAATTATGTTTCCAAACAACAAATAGGGAACTTCAACTCACAAACTCACCCAAAACTGAAACAAAAGCCATCTTTATTTTTCCATTAGCAGCATGGAGCCTACCAAAAATATTCACCTGACAGATGAATTTGCTGTTTGATCTGTTTTCTTGTTTTTAGCATATGTTTTTGGCAGATAAGCCATTCAGTTACCTATTTATAAATGTTTTCAAATTCTGTGATATTTTCCCCCCATTTCAATGGTGTTCTATCATCTTTAAAATTAAAACGTTTCCCCAACTGTAGAAAGAACGTTATTAATAATTTAGCATCCAAATCAGGTTTTGCCTTGATGATAAAAATAAAAAGTACTATGTATCATATAGGAACTTGGACTTATTTCCCAAGTACACATATTTTCACAAAGTAGCTTTTCTGGTCATTTAAGAAGTTGAGTTGAAGAGAGTCACATGAAAAATTAGGCTCAGAATGCTCTCAGCTGCCTCTTCTGTCTGCTACAAATCATCACTCATGTTTAACTTTCTCCTGTTTTGTAATTTTGCTGTTTGGGATAAAAGGCATGTCTAATAATTGGGCTCAGTGAAATATAAGTCACTCAGTCATGTTTGACTCTTTGTGACCCCATAGACTGTAGCCCACCAGGCTCCTCTGTCCATGGAATTCTCCAGGTACGAATACTGGAGTGGGTTGCCATTCCCTTCTCAAAACTGAGCTCAGTAATAACAAACTATTTCCCTAAATCCCATTTCTATTTTATTTTATTCATTTATTTGGCTGTGCCGCATCTTAGTAGTATTCTGAATATTTAGTTGCAGCATGTAGGCCTTAGCTGTGGCATGTGGGATCTAGTTCCCTGACCAGGAATCAAACTCAGGACTCCTGCATTGGGAGCATGGAGTCTTAGCCACTGGGCCTCCAGGGAGGTCCCAAGATGATGTATTCATTACCCAGGACAGGCTACATCAGGGTGTGACAGGAAATGTAAGAGGCAGGTACTCTTGCCCCCATTTTACAAAAGAGCAAACTGGGGCCTGGAGATGATAAATGATTGTCTCCAAGTCTGTGCTTTCATTTGCCTCCCATTTGCTGCAGGAACTGCAGCAAGCTTGCCTTTCACAGCCCAGTTCCAATTGGTCTCCCAGAGAGATGTGTTAAAAAAAAAAAAAATTCATGGTCACAAATGAATCCAGATGGGCGGGGCTGGAAGAGGGTGATAATCAACCAGACTAGCTCAATTAGTTTCCCTAGGGTTGCCATGACAAAACACTGTAAACTGGGTGTCTGAGAACAACAGTCATGTATTCTCTGTCTGTTCCAGAGGCCAGAAGTCCAAGACCAAAGTGTCAACAGGGCCATGTTCCTCCACAGGCTCTAGGGATCAGTGTGTTCCAGACCTCTCTCCTAGCCTCTGATAGTTCATTGTCTTATGACAGCATAATTCCTGTCTTCACATGGTCCACTCTCCCTATGCAATGTCTCTCTTTCCAAACTTCTGTTCTTTTAAGGTCACTAGTTATGTTGGATGAGGGCCCCATCCTACTTCAGTATGACCTCATTTTAATTAATTACCCCCTTTCCAAGTAGGCTCCCAGTCTGAGGTATTTGAGGTTAAGGTTCCATGGGTAGATGGTGAGCACTTGGAAAAGACATTTGTTTTCACTGGGATACTAATTTCCTTTAAAAAAAAGAAAGAAAGAAATTAAAGACTGTCCTTGAAGGACTTCCCTGATGGTCCAGTGGTTAAAACTTTGCCTTCCAATGCAGGGGGTATGGGTTCCATCCTTGGTCAGAGAGCTAAGATCTCACATGCTTCACAGTCATAAAATCAAAACATAAAACAATAACAACAAAAACTGAAAAGCAGTATTGTAACAAGTTTAATAAAAACTTTTAAAATGGTCCACATCAAAAAAAATTTTTTTTAATAATAAATTAAAGACTGTCCCCAAGGGTGTATGTGTGCTCAGTTCGGTCTGACTCTTTCTGACCCTGTGGGATATAGCCCACCAGGCTCTTCTGTCCATGGGCTTTTCTAGGCAAGAATACTGGAGTGGGTTGCCATTTCCTCCTTCAGGGGTCTTCCCAACCAAGGGATCAAACCTGCATCTCCTGCACTGGCAGGCGGATTCTTTACCACTGAGCCACCTGGGAAGTCCTCCTGAGGATAAGTTAGTGCTTTTCATTTTTATTTCTTAATAAATGCATCATGTTTCCAGTGACTCAAACAAAATTGATTATCTATTTTCACACTATGTGAAGCACATAGTAACACTCCCACATGAAAACTGTCAAGGTTTGAAATTAGTGGATCTAAATCACACAACGGGCTAATGGTGACGTTAGTATTGGACTTTGGGCTTTCTATCTTAATGGGGTAGAGCCTTGGGGTGGGGAAGGAAATGGCAACCCACTCCAGTATTCTTGCTGGGAAAATCCCATGGACAGAGGAACCTGACGGGCTATAGTCCATGGGGTTGCAAAGAATCGTACATGACTGCATGACTGAAGAGGGAGAGAGAGGCTTAGGGAGGTAGGTTTTAGACATAGAAAGAAGGAAAGTGAAGTCTCTCAGTCATGTCAGACTCTTTGCAATCCCATGGACTATAACCCGTCAGGCTCCTCCATCCATAGGATTTTCCAGGCAAGAATACTGGAGTGGGTTGCCATTTCCTTCTCCAGGGGATCTTCCCAACCCAGGGATCAAACCTGGGTCTCCCAAATTGCAAGCAGACTCCTTACCATCTGAGCCACCTTTAGAAGTAGAAGGTAAAATTCCTAAGAATTCCTAGGAAATTTTCTAGGAAAGCCAGGACCTCCTTCTCACCAGTAAAAATATGACTTAGAAGGTCAAACCCTCCATCAAGGCAGAAGAGAGCCTTAAACCCCCGACTGGGGAGCAGGAAACTCAGGATCCAAAAGCACCATCGGCAGTAAAGCACCTCTGTCCTATCACTCGTCCTGATAATGCCTTCTGCACAGGCAACAGCAGTAACGGGTCCTCCTGCAAGTAAAGACATTAAAGCTCAGAGGGAAAAAACAAATATCGCACATTAACGCATAGATGTGGAATCTAGGAAACTGGTAGGGATGAACCTATTTGCAAAACAGAAATAGAGATAAAACACAGACACAAAGAACAATTGTATGAACACCAAGGAGGGAAGGGGGAGTAGGGTGAACTGGGAGACTGGAATTGACATATATATACTACTGATACTCTGTATAAAGTAGATAACTAATCCACAACTGGGCACTGTTTTTGCTTTGGCTCCGTCTCTTCATTCTTTCTGGTGTTATTCCTCCACTCTTCTCCAGTAGCATATCAGGCACCTACTGAACTGGGGGGTTCATCTTTCAGTGTCTTATCTTTTTGCCTTTTCATACTGTTCATGGGGTTCTTAAGGCAAGAATACTGAAGTGGTTTGCCATTCCCTTCTCCAGTGGACCACATTTTGTGGTGTTAGAGAAGACTCTTGAGAGTCCCTTGGACTGCAAGGAGATCAAACCAGTCAATCGTAATGGAAATCAGTCCTGAATATTCATTGGAAGGACTGATGCTGAAACTCCAGTACTTTGGCCACCTGATGCAAAGAACCAATTCATTGGAAAAGACCCTGATGCTAGGAAAGATTGAAGGCAGGAGGAGAAGGGGATGACAGAGGATGAGATGGTTGGATGATATCACCGACTCGATGGACTTGAGTTTGAGCAAGCTCCAGGAATTGTGATGGACAGGGAAGTCTGGTGTGCTGCAGTCCATGAAGTCACAAAGAGTTGGACACGACTGAGTGACTGAACTGAATAAGAACCTACTGTATAGCATAGAGAACTCTACTCAGTGCTCTGTGGTGACCTAAATGGGAAGGAAACCCCCAACATTGGGGATATATGTATACATATAGCAGAGAAGGCAATGGCAACCCCCTCCAGTACTCTTGCCTGGAAAATCCCATGGGCAGAGGACCCTGGTAGGCTGCAGATAGTGGATTCACTTTGCTGTACAGCAGAAACTAACATTGTAAAGCAACTGTACTCGAATAAAAAATAAAAAAACAAAGCCCAGTGAATTAGTGGCATATTGTCCAAAGTCCAGGTGACAGTGGAGAGTCATCAATTTCCTTGCTCTTTGCCCCAGATTAGGTGGTGGGCTTTCTTAGTCCCTACCTTGGAGAGATAACATTATTCATAAGCGAGAGAGAGTCTGTGACCCTTATGTGTTGTTTGCAAGTCTATGTGGACACACATCATATTTTCTTCACTATAATGAGAGAAATGGAACTTCTGTTTTGTTGGAGGTGAGAGGATGAGAAAAACAATCACGATCACTTTGAGTGCTGTTTTGAAACCCATACTTTTTGTCTGCTGAGAGTTGAGCTGAAGAAACGTTATTTCAAACACAAGCCAGAGAGAAATTTCTAGAATAAGTCCTGCAGTTTCCCAAGCTGTGGACCCAGGTATGTATATAAGATGAATAATAAGACATGCGTGTGTGCTAAGTTGCTTCAGTAGTGTCCTACTCTTTGCAACTCTATGGACCATAGCTCACTAGGCTCCTCTGTCCATGAAATTCTCCAGACATGAATACTGGAGTGGATTGCCATGCCCTCATCCCGGGGATCATCCTGACCCAGGGATCAAACCCACATCTCTTACATCTCCTGCATTGGCAGGCGGGTTCTTTACCACTAGCACCACCTGGGAAGCCTGAATAATAAGACAAGAATCCACATAAACAAATCTTTATGACGCTTCTTTTTATTTTTGGCCATGCCATGTGGCATGTGGGATCTTATTTCCCTAACCAGGGATTGAACCTGTACTCACTACAGTGGAAGTGTGGAACCTTAACAACTAGACCACCAGGGTTCATCCCATAACTCCGTACATAAAGAGCTAGTTAGAAAGAGAAGTTAAGCAGATCACATAGAAAGATGCTCTTCAGGGCTTCTGATGATGAAGCTAATGTGTCTTCCTCAGCTTGTCCTTCATAAAGTGAAGTCTGCAACTACTTCTAGTCCTGTCATGAACCTCTGTCTACAGATCATAACAAATAGAGAAATTTCCAGAACACCGTTAATCTGGGGACAAAGTGGATCCACCATAAGACATTTGGTCTTTGATCCTCATTCTCAAAGAATAATTTCTCATAAACTGTCTTAAACATTGAAAGAAACACTACATCAACTTGGACAGAAACAAACCCACAGTTCATATAAATAAAACAGTTCATGCAACCGTATTTGAGCAAAAATTCAAGTGGTTTCTACCGCTCAAGTTTCATATGTGTCCATTTGCAAATAAGTTAATTACATAGCTTAGTTATGACAACAACCGAAGGAATTAACATTTACTTTAATTTAGTGTCTCGGTATTCACTTTTTGTGACATTTGAAAGCTATTTTTTATTAAAGAAGAGTTGATTTGCAGTATTATGTTAGTTTCATGTACAGAGCATAGTGATTCAGTATTTTTGCAGATTATACTCCATTATAGGTTATTAGGGAGAAGGCTATGACACCCCACTCCAGTACTCTTGCCTGGAAAATGCCATGGACAGAGGAGCCTGGTAGGCTGCAGTCCATGAGGTCGCTAAGAGTCGGACACAACTTCACTTTCACTTTTCACTTTCATGCATTGGAGAAGGAAATGGTAACCCACTCCAGTATTCTTGCCTGGAGAATCCCAGGGACAGGGGAGCCTGGTGGGCTGCCATCTATGGGGTCGCACAGAGTCGGACACGACTGAAGCAACTTAGCAGCAGCAGCAGCAGCATAGGTTATTACAAGATATTGGGTATAATTCCATGTGCTATACAGTAAATTCATCCTTATTTATTTTACATAGTAGTTTGTTAATTCCCCAATTTGTCCTTCCTCTCTAATAGTTATTTTTTCAATTTTGGATTTTGGGGTGATTCTTAGCATGAAAACTTTAAAGCACATCCATAATTTGAAGTAGGATTATGCATAAAGGAGTTTTACATTTACTGTTACCTGGTATATCATCTACTAAAATATTTCAAAAAGAGAACTAGTCTACTTCATAACATTTTACAGCCTTTAATAAATTCCTTGTAACCAGCAGTGCTGAAAATTTTTTTAACACTTTTAAAATATTATTGGTCAATATTAAATTTGTCATAAATTTTCCCTAACTTTGGAAACAAGCCCAGTAGCTAATTTTTCAAGTGACTCATAGTTATCATCAATTTAAATACAAGGTGTTAAATCCTGTTAAGTCCAAGTTTGTTTGAGTAAGAAATTATTTCCCTTGAACGACAAGTGTTGATTAAACTATTTCAGTGCATCGTCCTGGTCTTGCCAGCCAACATTCTATACGGGCAACACTTCAATACACTAAGGGAAGCAGCAGAGTTAGAAAAATAACAGAAATGTGTGTTGGAAGCACAGAAAGCCGTAAGAATTCATACTGCCTTTTACAGTAAAAAATAAGTTTAAGCTCTTTGATTGTGGCTGTGTGTGACTCAAGCAATCAACATTTTGGTGCGGAATTTAAGTTTATTGAAGTCTCCAGATGGACTTCCCTGGTGGCTCAGACAGTAAAGCGTCTGTCTACAATGCAGGAGACCTGGGTTTGATCCCTGGGTCGGGAAAATTCCCTGGAGAAGCAAATGGCAACCCACTTCAGTACTCTTGCGTGGAAAATCCCATGGTCGGAGGAGCTTGGTGCAGGCTACTGTCCATGGGGTCGCAAAGAGTCGGGCACGACTGAGCGACTCCAGATAGGTATATTGGAAGCTCTGGGGAGTCTGTTCGTATCCTCTACGTAACTGGGACAACAGAGGACGAGATGTTTGGATCGCAACACCAACTCCATGGACATGAGTTTGAGCAAGCTCTGGGAGATGGTGAAGGACAGGGAGGCCTGGCGTGCTGCAGTCCATGGGGTCAAAAAGAGTCTGACATGACTGAGCGACTGAAGGGCAACAACAACATTTCTGGGTGTGACCTTGGAAGAAACCGTGGTGTAAGGATTTCCATTCAAGCCCTGGCGCAGGGTAAGCGCTGATGGAGGTGGTACACAGGAGTCCACTAGGGGACGCTGCACTTTCTTGCACATCAATGAATGTAACTTTAAAATATGTAGATTCCATTTCTGTTCATTTAAGCCATAGAGAATATAACAAGCATTTATTACCAAAACCAATGTTCCCCTTCAGAAGAAAGTATCTGGGCTAGCTAGGACATTCTGTGTGGGGCGATCCATTTATTAAGTGATTGAAGGTTCTATAGTCCCAAGCAGAATGATTTTTTACTTCAAAAACATCGGAATCAACACCACTATGCTTTTGGAATGCTCTCTATATTTGGAAGTTTTTAAATAATCTAGACAATTCCCTCCTCAGAATTAGGGGATAGAATTCTAATGAGATAAAAGTCACAATACCATGAAAAGCGAAAATTTTCAGCCAACACCTTTTTTCAGCCAGGTCTTTCAAACATGTTCTGAAAAACATTTTATTTTGAAAGGATTGTTGCCCTAACAAACATGCCTTTCTTGTTACAGCAGGGTCACAAAATGTATTAATTTCTGCAATGAGACAACAAAAGTGTTTCTTGTTTATTAATATTTTTATGGATGTATAGTTGATTTACAATGCTGTGTTAATTTCTGCTGTACAGAAAATGCTTCAATTATACATATATATATAAAAGAATATTTTTTAAAAGAATGTATATATACACAGTATATATATATAATGAAAAGTGAAAGTGAAAGTCACTCAGTCGTGTCCGACTTTTGTGACCCCATGGACTATACAGCCCATGTAATTCTCCAGGCCAGAACACTGGAGTGGGTAGCCTTTCCCTTCTCCGGGGGATCTTCCCAACCCAGGAATCAAAGCCAGGTCTCCCGAATTGCAGGCAGATTCTTTACCAGCTGAGCCACAAGGGAAGCCCAAGAATACTGGAGTGGGTGGCCTATCCCTTCTCCAGCAGATCTTCCCTGACTCAGGAATCAAACTGGGGTCTCCTGCATTGCAGGCAGCCTCTTTACCACCTGAGCTATGAGGGAAGCTCTAGATATAATATGTACATATATATACTATATATACATATGCGTGTGTGCTAGGTCCATTCAGTTGTGTCTAACTCTTTGCGACCCTGTGGACCGTAGCCTGCCAGGCTCCATTTTCCATGGGATTTTCCAGGCAAGAATACTGGAGTGGGTTGCCACGCCCTTCTCCAGGGGATCTTCCCAACCCACGGATCGAACCCCGCATCTCTTACGTCTCCTGTGTTGAAAGGCAGGTTCTTTATCACTAGCGCCACCCGGGAAGCCCATATATACCTATATACATATCTATATTCAGTTATACATATATATGTATAAAATATTTTTAAAGAATGTATATGTATATATACACATTAAAAAAATTTTTTTTCTTTTCAATTATGGTTCAAATCTAATTCTCTGTGTTACACAGTAGGACCTTGCTGTTTATCCGTCCTGTTTATAATAGTTTGCATCTGCTAACCCCAGCCTCCCTCTCCATCCCTCTCCCCAGTTCTCTATGTCAATGAGTCTGTTTCTCTTTCATAGATAGGTTCATTTGGAGACACCGAAGGTTTTAATGGAGTAAATATGGGGCTGAATTGGGGTACCCATTGAGGATCAAGAGTCGGAGAGAAATGTAGGCATGGTCAGGTGCTAAGCAGGTGCCTCTGAGCCAGAGGTGCGCAATTGTGTTTCTGCTTGCTCTCGGGAGTGCAAAGTCCCCTGGTCATGGCTCCAGGATCGTAAGGCCCGCCTCTCTCCTTAGCCACTTGCTTACCTGTGCGGACAGGTGTGTGACATCTTTCTTCCCATCCATTCCTCTAACCCTTGAGGGAGAAAGTATTTAAACCTCACTTCAGGGCAGTGCTGCCTCAGGATGGAAGAAAACATATCTTCAAGAGAGGATGAGATTGTTTGGCATTTTAGGGACCTCTTTGGGTTTTTGTTTGTTTGCTTTTAAACTGGAGTGTTTTGTTTGTTTGTTTAAATGTTTATTTGTTTATTTAGGCTGTGCCAAGTCTTAGTTGCGGCACTTGGGATCTTTAACTACGGCATGCAGGACCTAGTTTCCTAACCAGGGATCCAGCTGGGCCCTCTGCCCTGGCAGAGAGGAGTCTTAGCCATTGGACGACTGAAGTCCCAGAGACGCCTTTGTTAATTCTCCAGGGAGACAAAATTATCCCCGGACGAACAAACATTGACCGTGACCGTAATCACTCCGGTCGATGGAAGTGTACCCTCTCCTTGACATCCATCCCTTCTCATTTACAGTTTTTTTCACACCAGCAGCAACTCGCTTACAAGATCAAGGCCCCCTGCAAAGTCCACAAAAGCCCAGCTAATTCCTTTCATTTTTTTTAAAAAGGAGAAATGCCAACACAAGTTGACAGAAACTGTGGAGTATTGTAAATGTTGATATGTTCTAAATAAACACTGTCAACACAGGCAAAACCATTGTGGCATAACAGTACTAGTTGTGAAATAATTATGGTATTTATAAAAATGTTAATTTATAGCCACTGCTGATCTGTATTTGGGGAATGAGATGGAAGCCGGAAATGGCTTAATGACCGTCAGACCTCTCCTTCCCAGTCTGCAGTGGGACTCCTAGCGGTCACAGCCTTCCTTAGCTACGAGGCTGAAGTTCTTCACCTCAGGTTCTTGTGGGATGGGAGGTGGGGACAGGCAAATCGGTCCTGCTGGCAGCCCCTACTCACCCTGTGGAAAGGTCACTTGAATGGATTCATCTTCAGTGGTGACCAGCACCACTTTGGAGTCAGAGAGAATGGAGTTTCATTTCTGCCTCTGATACTTAGCAGGTAAAAGTAATCTTTTAGGAAATTCCAATTTCCTCATGCATAAAATAGAGGAAATTATAGTACCTGGTCCATTGGCTGATTGGAAAGATTGTATGAGATACAAGATGTAAGTAATTTTACACCACTGCTGTCTCTCAAGTATACTTCTCAGTAATCACTATCATTATTTTAAAATATACTATTAAAATTTTCCACAGTAATAGCTATTAAAAATAATTTTACTCTGCACTTTTGATGTGAATTAGAGGATGAAGTGCCGATTTGGTTTCAATATCAGGTCCTTGGACAGCACTATTCATGGAGATGAGACTTGGTAAGTATGGAAACTTGGGGTTAGGGAGAGAAACATAATAGCCTACCCTCCATATCATGTCTTTAAAAATTGTTACCTGGCCAAAAAAAAATTTTTTTTACAATCATGTAATCAAAGTATATACCAAAAATGTAAGTGTGTTCCCACTCCAAAGGAAATGAATGCCATAGTTTTGGCTGACTGCAAAATATTTTTTTGTTATCAAATATAATGCTTCCATAACCTCCTCTCTCTTAATTTCTCTCTCCATCTCCCAGGCCTTGCCACACTCAATTAAAGCACATTGTCTAAGGTGGGACCCAGAAGTCAATAATTTTCAAAGCAGCTCCACCCCCAACCAATGACTGTCAGGCAGTTTGAGAACCAATGAGGGATGGTATACAAGCCCCGCAGGCCATTCTAATGATGCTGAAGTGTGAGCCCTTAACTTTGGTCCTCCCAATTGTGGATGAGGAATTTCTACGGCCTCTTTCCTTACTCACTATGCTATGCTATGCTAAGTCACTAGGGATCGACATTTGTATGAAATGGGGAAGGACTTTGGGCAAGTAAAATACAAATGATAAAGACCACAATCATACTAATTCCTCGAGACCAGGTCATTTAAGCTGACCACAGGGGACCACCTGGGAATCAATATGTTGCTTCCAGTTCAGTTCAGTTCAGTCACTCAGACGTGTCCAACTCTTTGCGACCCATGAATCACAGCACGCCAGGCCTCCCTGTCCATCACCAACTCCCGGAGTTCACTCAAACTCACGTCCATCGAGTTGGTGATGCCATCCAGCCATCTCATCCTCTGTCGTCCCTTCTCCTCCTGCCCCCAATCCCTCCCAGCATCAGAGTCTTTTCCAATGAGTCAACTCTTTGCATGAGGTGGCCAGAGCACTGGAGTTTCAGCTTTAGCATCATTCCTTCCAAAGAACACCCAGGGCTGATCTCCTTTAGAATGGACTGGTTGGATCTCCTTGCAGTCCAATGGACTCTCAAGAGTCTTCTCCAACACCACAGTTCAAAAGCACCAATTCTTCGGCGCTCAGCCTTCTTCACAGTCCAACTCTCACATCCATACATGACCACTGGAAAAACCACAGCCTTGACTAGACGGACCTTTTTTTGCAAAGTAATGTCTCGGCTTTTGAATATGCTATCTAGGTTGGTCATAACTTTCCTTCCAAAGAGTAAGCGTCTTTTAATTTCATGGCTGCAGTCACCATCTGCAGTGATTTTGGAGCCCCCAAAAATAAAGTCTGACACTGTTTCCACTGTTTCCGCATCTATTTCCCATGAAGTGATGGGACCGGATGCCATGATCTTCGTTTTCTGAATGTTGAGCTTTAAGCCAACTTTTTCACTCTCCACTTTCACTTTCATCAAGAGGCTTTTGAGTTCCTCTTCACTTTCTGCCATGAGGGTGGGGTCATCTGCATATCTGAGGTGATTGATATTTCTCCCAGAAATCTTGATTCCAGCTTGTGCTTCTTCCAGCCCAGTGTTTCGTATGATGTACTCTGCATAGAAGTTAAATAAGCAGGGTGACAATATACAGCCTTGACGTACTCCTTTTCCTATTTGGAACCAGTCTGTTGTTCCAAGTCCAGTTCTAACTGTTGCTTCCTGACCTGCATATAGGTTTCTCAAGAGGCAGGTCAGGTGGTCTGGTATTCCCATCTCTTTCAGAATTTTCCACAGTTTCTTGTGATCCACACAGTCAAAGGCTTTGGCATAGTCAATAAAGCAGAAATAGATGTTTTTCTGGAACTCTCTTCTTTTTTCAATGATCCAGTGGATATTGGCAATTTGATCTCTGGTTCCTCTGCCTTTTCTAAAACCAGCTTGAACAACAGGAAGTTCACGGTTCACGTATTGCTGAAGCCTGGCTTGGAGAATTTTGAACATTACTTTACTAGCATGTGAGATGAGTGCAATTGTGCAGTAGTTTGAGCATTCTTTGGCATTGCCCTTCTTTGGGATTGGAGTGAAAACTGACCTTTTCCAGTCCTGTGGCCACTGGTGAGTTTTCCAAATTTACTGGCATATTGAGTGCACTTTCACAGCATCATCTTTCAGGATATGAAAGAGCTCAACTGGAATTCCATCACCTCCACTAGCTTTGTTCATAGTGATGCTTTCTAAGGCCCACTTAACTTCACATTCCAGGATGTCTGGCTCTAGGTGAGTGATCACACCATCGTGATTATCTGGGTTGTGAAGCTCTTTTTTGTATAGTTCTTCTATGTATTCTTGCCACCTCTTCTTAATATCTTCTGCTTCTGTTAGGTCCATACCATTTCTGTCCTTTATCAAGCCCATCTTTGCATGAATGTTCCATTGGTATCTCTAATTTTCTTGAAGAGATCTCTAGTCTTTCCCATTCTGTTGTTCTCCTCTATTTCTTTGCATTGATCACTGAGGAAGGTTTTCTTATCTCTTCTTGCTATTCTTTGGAACTCTGAGCATCTGAATGCAGAGTTCCAAAGACTGTTGCTTCCAAGGACTGGATAATTCAAAGACCTTTTATCTCAACATTTGTGATTCACAGTAGATGGTGAGTCATTCCTGGGGGCTTTAGTAATGAGTCTCCATCTCTGTGGGATAAAGATCTCTCCAACTGTTTAATGGTTACAGAGTTTCAGTATGGGATGATGCAAAAATTCTGGAACTGGATCCATCATACGATGGGAAATTAATTGGCTGGCAAGTGAAAGATGAATTGGGGTATATACAAATGAATATGAGAAGTCCAGTAAAGAGGCTATCTCAAAAACCCAGTTCCAGGGCACAATTCTCACATCTGAAAAGGAAAAGAAACAACAGATGTCAGGGAGAGTCAGGAGCTGAATTCAAAGGATAAGTTAAGTGAGTAGATATGGAATCAAGGAAGCCAGTGGTATCACAAATGACTGTGACTTCACCTTGCTTTCATGTGTTAAACATATAGATGTCTATAGGAAATATGATCAAATAGCCTGAATGAATCACCCAGCCCAGGCATAAAAGAGTCTGGGAAATACAAAACATACCAAAACCTGGGTATAGTTCTTACAGAACAAACATTCCCCAATACATGAAATGAGTGCACGAGAAACAGAAGATAAAGCCCTGAGAGATTAAAATCATTTAAATAACCTGGTAGTTAGCTTTGTAATGGGAGAAAAGGCTATGGATACTTTTTAAAGGGAGTTCATTAGAATTTGTTGTTTTGGGGGCTTTTTTCTTTAATCTAGATAAGAATGCCCATGCAAAGTAAAAGGATCCCAGTACTGAAACAGGAGGGAAGAGGGCAGGGCACACTCTTTAAAAGAATGATTTGGCCATAGGACATGATAAAAACTGGTTAAAACCAACTATGTTAAAGATCGTGGATGATTCAACTTCCAGTAGCCCTTGAGCCTTATTATATTTTCTTTTGTAATATATTAACATCTAAATGGCACACCCACCAGTGCCAGGAGAGCTCTGAGGCCAGCCATAAAAGGCCAAAATGTAGGTGATGTCCCAATTCATGGAAATCTCTGCCCCTTCCCCCAAGTAATTGAAATAATCCTCTCACTATCTTATGAAATTACCCAGCCCATAAAAACTAACTGTGTCATATTTTGAAGCTGTCTCTCTTGCATTCTGAGATGGCCCATACTTTGTTGAGTGTGTTTCTCTGTAAGTAAATCCATTTCTTAGTTCTCACTTTATCTCTCACAGAATTCCTCCTGCACTGAGACACAAAGAACTTGAGCCTCAGTAAGTCCAGACAGCAGGTGAGTGATTCTAATTAAAAGACTGTAGGTTCAAATCCCAAACTGTGTTTAGGCTGGGTTCGAGTCCCAGCCACTTGGGTTCAAGTCCCAAGCTGAGTTACATGGTTTTAGACAAGAGAAGCAAAAAGCGAACATATTTTGTGCTTTATTCTTCATGACAAAGTCTAGTGAACAAAATCACATCTATTTTGCCAAGTTCAGACATTCAGCTAAAAGGGCAGAAGAAACTCCAATTGCATTCTTTGTTGACTAGGTTGTTTTGTAGCAGCAAACCTCATGCTGCAAATACTTAAAGATTGAAAAATAAAGGCTTAATTTGGTTGCTTAGGCTTTTATTAGGCTCAAAATGATCAGTTAGTTTTTTTTATTAAATGGTAAAGGAGTGTTCAGCTCCTGCAAACAATCATCTCAATCATGTTGGTTTCTATTTAATCCCATAATGAATAGTAATTAATTACACGTTGATCATTTTCATCCTTAGAACCACATCGAGATGTAGGAATACATTTATATATAGCCAGTAATGCCAGTGCGATCCTCAATTAGCAGAAAGGGGCTGAAATGCCTTTGGTTTGTGCAACACTGATGGTTGATTGGCTTCTTGTTATGCAAATAAAGCTCCCCACTGAGAGAGGAAAAGATGAGAATAAAAAAGTGTTCTACCCAGTGAAGTGGACATTCTCTGTGTACTTGTGTCTATGCCTTTCCAGTTTCTCTTCCATAGACATCACCCTCTTTCTTTCAATTGGATGACTTTATTCATGAAAGAGTTTTGGAGTAAGTCCTAAAATTAAGGACTTATTTATTTTAACAGTATTTTGTGCAGACTTGACATCTGGGAAATCAAGAGGATCTGGAACTGCTAGTCCCTGCCCCTCAATCGCTGTTACAGCAGCCATCTTTACATCATTCTAAGCTAGAGAGTGGGAGGATTATTTCAATTTTACGTTTGCTCAAATTTCACTGTGTGTATACAATAAGTCCCCTATACATGAAACTTCAAGTTTCGAACTTTCAAAGATGCAAACTAGCTACTTAGGGAAGTAATCAGGAAAAAAAAGTTGGGAAACACTGCTCTAATAGAGGAGAAAAATGAGGCTGAGGGAAAGTTGCTAAGTCTAATTTCTGCGATAGTTATCATCATCATCATTGAAAATATTGTATATACATGCCCTGAATTAATCCTTCTAACAGTCTTTAAGGAGTAAGAACTGTTAGTTGGGTATGTAGGCTAACTTTGTTGGACTTATGAATGTGTTCTTAGAACAGAACTAATTCGTACGCAGGGGACTTACTGTATTGCTATTCATTCCTACAATGAAATTTTGTTTTAATCTGACTCTGTGCTAGGTGTTCGCTAGGAGTTTTGGGTGAGACACTGAACAAGACAGCTCTGGTCTCTGATCCTCCAGAACTCAGTGTCTGTAAGTTAGAAATAAAGTTGTGTAGTCCCTGACAGTCTCTGATGAGATCTATCTAGATATATCATTCCCAGAACATTGCTAGAAAGTCCATATACACGCGCTGTTGGATACAGGTGTGATAACTGAGGTCCAGAACACTAGGGCTGGTGGTCAACATGGGGCTCAGACTGGATGAAGTCCTGAGTCTGAACAAGTGTTCCTCCTTCCAAAGCTCATTCTCTCTTTGCCTGCCAACATATATCTTAGGCAAAGAAGGCCCTGCGAGTTCATCTGCATGATGTCAGGATTTCTAAGACCGTCCCAGGGGAGAAATGTGTCAAGCAATGATTAAAAAGAAATCATCACCCCATGATGATTAATTCTATTTTCTCTCTCCAGATATTTAAAATCATTTTTACTTTTGATACAATTTTTAAAGGTTGCACTCCTTTTAGAGTTATTACAAAATACTGGCTATATTCCCTGAGCTGTTCAATATACCCTTGTAGCCTGTCTTACACTCAATACTTTGTCTCTCCCTTGCATTCACACCTATAGCTCCCCTCCCAATTTCCCCACTGGTAACCATTAGTTTGTTCTCTATAATTGTGAGTCTGCCTCCTTTTTGTTTTATTCACTAATTTGTTGTATTTTTTAGATGCCACATGTAAGTGATAGCATACAGTATTTGCCTTTTGCTTTCTGACATTTTACTGAGCGTGATGCCCTCCAAGTCCGTCCATGTTGCTGCAGACGGCAACATTTCGTTCTTTTTTATCACTGAGTAGTATTCCGTTGGGCCTATACACTAAATCTTCTTTATCCATTCATGTGTTGATGGACACTTAGATTGCTACCATACGTTGGCAATAAATCAATAAATAATGCTGTTATGACAGGGTGCATGTATCTTTTCTAGTCAGTGTTTTTGGTATTTTCAGATATATACACAAGGTGAGGTTGCTGGATCATATGGCAGTTCTATTTTTAAGTGTTTCAGGGAACCTCCATACTGTTCTCCATAGTGGCTGCAACAACTTATGTTCCCACCACCAGTGTAGGAGGGTTCTGTTTTCTGCACATCCTCTTCAGCATTTGTTATTTGTGGTCTTTTTTTAAAATTAATTTATCTTTTTATTGAAGGGTAATTGCTTTACAGAATTTTGTTGTTTTCTGTCAAACCTCAACATGAATCCACCATTCAGTTCAGCTCAGTTCAGTTCAGTTGCTCAGTCATGTCCAACTCTTTGTGACCCCATGAATCGCAGCACTCCAGGCCTCTCTGTCCATCACCAACTCCCGGAGTTCACCCAGACTCACGTCCATCGAGTCGGTGATGCCATCCAGCCATCTCATCCTCTGTTGTCCCCTTCTCCTCCTGCCCCCAATTCCTCCCAGCATCAGGGTCTTTTCCAGTGAGTCAACTCTTCACATAAGGCGGCCAAAGTACTGGGATTTCAGCTTTAGCATCATTCCTTCCAAAGAACACCCAGGGCTGATCTTCTTTAGAATGGACTGTTTGGATCTCCTTGCAGTCCAAGGGACTCTCAAGAGTCTTCTCCAACACCACAGTTCAAAAGCATCAATTCTTCGGCACTCAGCTTTCTTCACAGTCCAACTCTCACATCCATACATGACTACTGGAAAAACCATAGCCTAGACTAGACGGACCTTTGTTGGCAAAGAAATGTCTCTGCTTTTGAGTATGCTATCTAGGTTGGTCATAACTTTCCTTTCAAGGAGTAAGCTTCTTTTAATTTCATGGCTGCAGTCACCATCTGCAGTGATTTTGAATCCGCCATAGGTATACATATATTCCCCTCCCTTTTGAACCTCCCTCCCATCCCTTTTCTCTACACCCTCTCCAGCACTTTTTTTTTTGTAGACTTTTTGATGGTGGCCATTCTGACTGGTGTGAGATAATATCTGATTGTAGTTTTGATTTGCATTTCTCTAATAATGAGCGATGTTAAGCATCTTTTCATGTGTTTGTTAGCCATCTGTATGTCTTCTTTGGAGAAACATCTGTTTAGGTCTTTTTCCCACTTTTTGTTTGGGTTGTTTGTTTTTCTGGTATTGAGTTGTTAGAGCTTCTTGTATGTTTTGGAAATTAATCCTTTGTCAGTTGTTTCATTTGCTATTATTTTCTCCCATTCTGAGGGTTGTCTTTTCACCTTGCTTATAGCTCCCTTTGCTGTGCAAAAGCTTTTAAGTTTAATCAGGTCCCACTTGTTTACTTTTGTTTTTATTTCTGTTACTCTAAGAGCTGGGTCATGGAGGATCTTGCTTTGATTTATGTCATTAAGTGCTCTGCCTATGTTTTCCTCTAAGAATTTTATAGTTTCTGGTCTTACAAATAGGTTTTTAATCCATTTTGAGTTTATCTTTGTGTATGGTGTTAGGAAGTGTTCTGATTTCATTCTTTTACATACAGCTTTCCCAGCACCATTTATTGAAGAGGCTGTCTTTGCCCCATTGTATATTCTTGCCTCCTTTGTCAAAAATAAGGTACCCATAGGTGCATGGGTTTATTTCTCGGCTTTCTATCTTGTTCCACTGGCCTCTTTTTCTGTTTTTGTGCCAGTATCATACTGTCTTGATGACTGTAGCTTTATAATATAATTTGAAGTCAGGAAGGTTGATTCCTCCAGACCCATTCTTATTTCTCAAGACTGCTTTGGCTATTCGGGTCTTTTGTGTATCCATATGAATTGTGAAATTTTTTGTTCTAGTTCTGTGAAAAATGCCATTGGTAATTTGATAGGGATCACATTGAATCCTGTAGATTGCATTTGGTAGTATAGTCATTTTCACAATATTGATTCTTCCTACCCAGGAATGTGGAATATCTCTCCATCTGTTTATGTGGTCTTTGATTCTTTCATTAGTGTCTTATAATTTTCTGTCTACAGTTCTTTGCCTCCTTAGGTAAGTTTATTGCTAGATATTTAATTCTTTTTGTTGCAATGGTGAATGGGATTGGTTCCTTAATTTCTCTTTCTGATTTTTCATTTTTAGTATATAGAAATTCAAGTGATTTCTGTGTATTGATTTTGTATCCTGCAACTTTGCTAAATTCACTGATTAGCTCTAGTAATTTTCTGATACTATCTTTAGGGTTTTTTATGTACAGTATCATGTCATCTGCAAACAGTGAGAGCTTTACTTCTTCTTTTCCGATCTGGATTCCTTTTATTTCTTTTTCTTCTCTAATTGTTGTAGCTAGGATTTCCAGAACTATGTTGAATAATAGTGGGGAAAGTGGGCACTCTTGTCTTATTCCTGATCTTAGAGGGAATGCTTTCAGTTTTTCACCATTGAGAATAATGTTTGCTGTAGGCTTATCATATATGGCCTTTACTATGACGAGGTAAGTTCCTTAAATGCCCATTTTTTGAAAAGTTTTAATCATAAATGAGTGCTTAATTTTACCAAAGGTTTTTTATGTATCTATTGAGATTATCATATGGTTTTTATATTTCAATTTGTTAATATGGTATATCACATTGATTGATTTGTGTATATTGAAGAATCCTTGCATCTCTGGAATAAACCCAACTTGATCAAGATGTATGAGCTTTTTGATGTATTGCTGAATTCTGTTTGCTAAAATTTGTTGAGGATATATGCAGCCATGTTGATCAGTGATATTGGCCTGTAGTTTTATTTTTATATGTTTTTCTGTTTATATGTTTTCTTTTTTTATGTGTCTTCAGGTCTGAAGTGGATTTCTTGTAGACAGCATGTATATGGGTCTTGTTTTTTTATGCATTCAGCCACTCTGTGTTTTTTGTTTGGAGCATTTAATCCATTTACATTTAAAGTAATTATTGATATATATGTTCCTATTGCCATTTTTTAAATTGTTTGGGTTGATTTTGTAGGTCTTTTTTCCTCTTTTGTATTTCTTGACTATATAATTCCCTTTAACATTTGTTGTAAAGCTGGTTCGGTGGTACTTAATTCTCTTAACTTTTGCTTAACTGGAAAGCTTTTGATTTCTCTGTCAATTTTGAATGAGATCCTTGCCAGGTACAGTAATCTTGGTTGTAGAGTTTTCCCTTTCAGAACTTTAAATATATCCTTCCATTCCCTTCTGGCCTACAGAGGTTCTGCTGAAAGATTAGCTGTTAAATGTATGGGGTTTCCCGTGTATGCTACCTGTTGCTTTTTCCTTGCTGCTTTTAATATTTTTTCTTTGTGTTTAGTCTTTATTAGTTTGATTAGTATGTGTCTTGGCATGTTTCTCCTTGAGTTTATCCTGTATGGGACTCTTTGTGCCTCTTGGACTTGATTGACTATTTCCTTTTCCATTTTGGAGAAATTTTCAACTGTAATCTCTTCAAAAATTTTCTCATACCCTTTCTTTTTCTCTTCTTCTTCTGGGCCCCTATAATTCAAATGTTGATGTGTTTGATATTGTCCCAAAGGTCTCTGAGACTATCCTCAGTTCTTTTCATTCTTTTTCCTTTATTCTGCTCTTCAGAAGTTATTTCCACCATTTTATCTTCCAGCTCACTGATTCATTTTTCTGCTTCAGATATTCTGCTATTGATTCCTTCTAGAGCATTTTTAATTTCAGTAATTGTGTTGTTTGTCTCTGTATGTTTATTCTTTAGTTCTTCTCAGTTCAGTTCAGTTCAGTTCAGTCACTCAGTCGTGTCTGACTCTTTGCGACCCCATGAATCACAGCACACCAGGCCTCCCTGTCCATCACCAACTCCCGGAGTTCACCCAGACTCAAGTCCATCAAGTCAGTGATGCTATCCAGCCATCTCATCCTCTGTCGTCCCCTTCTCCTCCTGCCCCCAATCCCTCCCAGAATCAGAGTCTAGGTCTTTGTTAATTGATTCTTGCATTTTCTCCATTTTCTTTTCAAGGTTTTTTTATAATATTTACCATTATTATTCTGAATTCTTTTTCAGGTGGTTTGCTTATTTCCTCTTCATTTACTTGGAATTCTGTGTTTTTAATTTGTTTCTTCATTTGTGTAGTATTTCTCTGCCTTTTCATTATTTTTAATTTATTGTGGCCTGAGGTCTCCTTTTCCCAGGCTTCAAGGTTGAATTCTTTCTTCCTTTTGGTTTCTGCCCTCCTAAGGTTGGTCCAGTGGGTTGTGTAAGCTTCCTTTAGGGTGAGATTTGTTCTGAGCTTTTGTTTGTTTGTTTTTCCTCTGATGGGCAAGGTTGAGTGAGGTGGTAATCCTGTCTGCTGATGATCGGGTTTGTATTTTTGTTTCTCTGTTGTTTAGATGAGGCATCCTGCACAGGGTGCTACTGGTGGTTGGGTGATGCCTGGTCTTGTATTCAAGTGGTTTCCTTTGTGTGAGTTCTCACTACTTGATACTTCCCAGGGTTGCTTCTCTGGTAGTCTAGGGTCTTGGACTCAGTGCTCCCACTCCAAAGGCTCAGGGCTTGATCTTGAAGCCAAGGGGGTGGTGTTCACCAGGGGTGGTGTTCACCAGTGCTGTTATTGCAACTGTTAGATTCCTGGCTTCTCAGCTAGGATGTTCACTGACCTCAGGCAAGTCGTTATCTCCTTCTCTCTAATGCTTTTTTTTTTTTTTTTTTGACAACTAATGAATTCATCTGCCCAGGACAGCCCCTCCAGAGGGAGGTAAACAATTCCAGGCTCTCAGACCCCATCTGCTAAGTAAACCAGCATCTGTGGTCTTTTCCATGATGACCATTCTGACAGATGTGAGGTGACATCTCTTTGTGGCTTTGATTTGTGTTTCCCTGATGATTGGCAATGTTGCGCATCTTTTCATGTGCCAATCTTGATGTTTCAGTATACTCTTTATTCTCATTCTCACCCAGTTATGTTGTACTCCTGAACTGTCTGGTGATTCCCTGTAGACATAAAATCAGTCATTCATTTCTCTTCTTTACACATCACTCCCCATCACCCCTCTCAGAACTAGGGTTGCCAAGTGACATAATGGACATCTAACTAAATTTGAATTTCACATAGGTTATGAATTTTTAGGATATGCATGCTAAGTCACTTCAGTCATGTCCAACTCTTTGTGACCCTATGGACTGTAGACTGCCAGGCTCCTCTGTCCATGGGATTCTCCAGGCAGGAATACTGGAGTGGGTTGCCATGCCCTCCTCCAGGGAATCTTCCCAACCCAGGGATTGAGCCTGGGTCTCCTGCAGCTCCTGCATTGCAGGTGGATTTTTTACAGCTGAGCCACTGGGGAAGTCCAATTTTTAGTGTAAGAATGTCCCAAATATTGCTTGAAATATACATATATTAAAATTATTGATTACTTATTTGAAATTTAATTTAACTGGGGTATCCGGCAATTTTACTTGGTAAATCTAATCATTCTTCTCATAACATCTTCCTCCTCCTTTTTCTAAGAAGCATGAACAGTGCCTACATAATTATTCTTGTTTTACTTCATGCTCTTTTTCATCTTTAGAAATCTCAATTGATATAAGAACTAGATGCTAGGGAGAAATATTTTAAATAATTTCTTTCTACATTGATTATTTGCACCTCCAGTCTCAAAGGAAAAAAAAATCAGACTATAAAGTACAGGAACAATCCAAGGACCCAATGCAAAACCCTATTCATTTTCTTTAATAAATAGCAGTTTTGAAAACTAGAATTTATAAGGAGATAATATATTTTTGCAAGCTTTAATATTTGAATGCAGGGTTTGATATTTCCAGCCTCAAGAAATGAAATTCTAATGGATAAAAGACAAAAGCTAGAATCCTTTTGTGGAAATATATAATCAGAAGCTTTTGATAATAATAGGGCTTATTGAGATGCTTACTCTATACATACAAAAGGATAGATTTATGGAGGTCAAGGGAACATTTGGGGGATTTTCAGTGGCTTAATAGTTTTAAAAGATCCCTAAAGTTATAAGATTATATTGCCCCAAAGAAATAATTAGATTTGTAATAGATAAAAGTGGAGTTTGTTTGTTTTGTCATGCAGCATATGGGACCTTAGTTCCCAGACCAGGGATTGAACCCACACCCTTTGCATTGGAAGGGCAGTGTCTTAACCACTATACCACCAGGGAAATCCCAAAAGTGTTTTAAGATAGCCTTCCTTTCTACAGTGGAAATAGGGCGGTTTGTATCACCATAGTCAGGGTGTGACCTGGCTCGTACCCATCTTAATATTAAGAACATAAAAGGGAAATTTTTTTCACACTAAAATAATTAGCATGATTAATTTTGCCTCTCAACTTCCCCTCTGGGTGAAGGGTTGGGGGTGAGGTGGGAGTGGGGAGTGATGTCAGGGTACATAGAAAAGAATGCCAACACTTACATTGGTCCCTTAATCAAATACCCTACATGGTAACATCTGTTTCAGTTCATTACTAGGGAAAAAGCAACTTGATCTTGATGATTTTGAGATAGTGAAATGGATGTGAACAGCTGCTAATAAAACAGGATAGCACTCAAAGAATTTTCAAGCAGGGTGAAGTAAGCAAGATAAGGAAAAGTTATAGGACTTCCCTGATGGTCCAGTGGTTAGGAATCCACCTGCCAGTTCAGAGGACACCAGTTTGATCTCTGGTCTGGAAAGATCCCACATGCTACTGAGCAACTAAGCCCGAGTGCCGCAACTACTGAGCCAGCAAAACAAGAGAAGCCACCGCAGGGAGAAGAGAAGCCCATGTACCACGAGGAGTAGCCCCCACTCGCTGCAACTAGAGAAAGCCTATCTACAGCAACAAAGACCCATCACAGTCAAAACAAATAAGTAAAAAAATGTTCAGAAAGAAAAATTATGGGAGGAGTAATCATGGTCATCTTTCTTGAGAGGTCTGTCCTCCTAGTCTGGCCACACTGCAAAATCCAGGTGAAGGTCATAATCTGACCACAACAAACTACAGCTGACCCTTGAAGAATGAGGGATTAGCGGTGCTGACCCTCCAATTCACATATCTCTTACAGTTAACCCTCTGTATTCACAAATTCAACCAACCATGAATTGTGTAAAACTCAAGTATTATTTCTCTCCTGGCTCAGGTGGTAAAGAATCCACCTGCAATGTGGGAGACCTGGGTTTGATCCCTGGGTTGGGAAGATCCCCTGGAGAAGGGAACGGCTACCCATTCTGGTATTCTGGTCTGGAGAATTCCATGGACTGTACAGTCCATTTTCTCGCAAAGAGTCGGACATGACTGAGCGACTCTCACTTTCACTTCACTTTCAAGTATTACTATGGGGTGGAGGTTGGAGTGTGTATGGGGAAACAGGTATAAGTGGACCCTTACAGTTCAAGTCTAGGTTGTTCAAGGATCACTTCTGTATTCTGTGGAAAATATCTTCCATAACAGAGCGATAAACCACCTGCCTGACGCTCTGAGCCAGGTTTAGCATGAGACAACACAGAATAAGCCATCTCTTTGTATCATCTATTGCCCTGGTTAGGGGGCTGTGTGTGCTAAGTCACTTCAGTCATGTCTGACTCTTTGTGACCCTATGGACTGTAGCCCATCAGGTTCCTCTGTCCAAGGGATTCTCTAGGCAAGGAAACTGGAGTGGGTTGCCATGCCCTCCTTCAGGGGATCTTCCCAACCCAGGGATCGAACCAAAGGCAGGTTCTTTACCACTAGCACCACCTGGAAAGCCCAAAGGATCATCACAAGATAGCTCTAAGATGAGAAAGTAAAGCCATAAAATTTCTGCAGACAGTGAGACAGTGTCCCCCTGTGGACCTATTCCCAGTCCAACAAAACCAACTGCAAGGGACTTCCCTGGTGGTCCAGTGGTGAAGAATCCACCTGCTAATGCTGGGGACACATGTTTGATCCCTGGTCAGGGGAGATCCCACATGCCAAGGGGCAACGAAGCCTGTGAACCCCCACTACAAAAGCCTGTGGGCCCTGGAGGCTTGTGCTCCACTGCACGAGAAGCCACCACAATGAAAAGCTGGTGCACCACAATGGAAAGTGCTCCCTGCTCATTGCAACTAGAGAAAGCCCAAGCACAGCAACAAAGACCCAGCACGGCCATAAACAAATAAATAAAGAACCAACTGCAAAACCGTTTCAAGTGGTCAAACAACAGGGAGTCACGTCAAGATACAAAATTGTCTGCACAGAAACAGGGAGAACAACTGTCAGCTCTCAAAGGAGTAGACCATAATTTGGAAAAACAGGATGCCTCATTCTAATGCAAGTCATTTTAGACACAACATTCTAAAACATCCACACTTCGGGGGGAAAAAACACATGATTATCAGAAATTATTCAAATGGAAGACAAAGCAGAATCGCCTCCCATCCTGTGCTGTAAAAACACAGTAGAGAAGCTACTATAAAAATAGCCATGCGAATGGTTGTTTTAAGCTTTTCACAGTTTATTTAAGTCATAAATTGAAGGCTTTGTCTCAGATGAAGGAAAGAAGTATTTGCACTAGGACCTATTCCAGAACGGGTCTGAAATTTACCATCACGTGGAGGGTGCTAAAGAGAGCCCCTGGCAGAATCAAGCTCCCCCAGCTGGGTTGGCCAGGGAGAAGACTAGAAATGGAGCAAAGGGTGAAACTATGAATGTGTCTCAGATGAGATGGTTGGATGGCATCCCCAACTCACTCATTTGCTCATGAGTTTGAGCAAATTCTGGGAGATGGTGAAGAATGGGAAAGCCTGGCGTGCTGCAGTTCATGGGGTCAAAAGAGTTGGACACAACTGAGTGACTGAACAACAATACAAAAACAAAAGGTTCGATACAAGTTCAGTTCAGTTCAGTTCAGTTGCTCAGTCGTGTCCGACTCTGTGCGACCCCATGAATCGCAGCACACCAGGCCTTCCTGTCCATCACCAACTCCCGGAGTTCACCCAGACCCACGTCCATTGAGTCAGTGATGCCATCCAGCCATCTCATCCTCTGTCGTCCCCTTCTCCTCCTGCCCTCAATCCCTCCCAGCATCAGACTCTTTTCCAATGAGTCAACTCTTCGCATGAGGTGACCAAAGTACTGGAGTTTCAGTTTCAGCATCATTCCCTCCAAAGAAATCCCAGGGCTGATCTCCTTCAGAATGGACTGGTTGGATCTCCTTGCAGTCCAAGGGACTCTCAAGAGTCTTCTCCAACACCACAGTTCAAAAGCATCAATTCTTCGGCGCTCAGCCTTCTTCACAGTCCAACTCTCACATCCATACATGACCACAGGAAAAACCATAGCCTTGACTAGACCGACCATTGTTGGCAAAGTAATGTCTCTGCTTTTGAATATGTTATCTAGGTTGGTCATAACTTTCCTTCCAAGGAGTAAGCGTCTTTTAATTTCATGGCTGCAGTCATCATCTGCAGTGATTTTGGAGCCCAGAAAAATAAAGTCTGACAAAGTACTGCTAGGAAAACAGGGGAACTCCCAGCAATTGTCCCACCTCTGGGAGGAATTCATAGCGCCTTGTAAGAGTCCTGACAATCAATGAATTACTTTCAGGACATAATTTCACAATTAGGCATAATAAAAATGAAATGTTCACCACATAAAAAAATGTAACAGAATGGAAAATGGCAGAACCAGTAAGTGGAGAGAAAGAATAATAGTCTAACTCAAATCATTCTGGAAAAGAGGGGGGAAATAGGCATTAGAAAGGCAGAGGGAGCAAGAGAAATAAACTGAAATGTCTATTATCTTAATATCATGCGGAATATCTTTAAGGAAGGGAACCCTGTGCTTGGGAAGATATATGCAGAGGCCATTTGCGGGGAAAACCAAGCTTGGAAACCAAGCTCTTGAATGTAAAACAATCAAAAATGCTTTTCACAATTCTTCATGAGATGATGGAGCTTCCCAGGTGGCACACTGGTAAAGAATCTGCCCGCCAATGCTGGGATCGCAAGAGGTGCAGATTTGATCCCTGGGTTGGGAAGATCCCCTGGAGGAGGAAATATCAACTTGCTCAAATATTTTTCCCTGAAAAATTTCAAGGACAGAGGAACCTGGTGGGTTACAGTTGGTGGGGTCACAAAGAGTTGGACCCAACTGAGCAACTGAGCACACACACACACGTGAGGTAATGAGAGGTATTTATTAGTGATCCTTTGTAAAAGCAAGACAAGCACAGCAAGTAGAGGGGTATAGAAGGGTGGGAGAGGAACTGAGGTAGCCAGCCTAAAGGGCACCTTTTTTCTCTTTTTGATCATGCCCCAAGGCTTGCGGGATCTTAGTTTCCCAACCAGGAATTGAACCCTCTGCGTGGGAAACATGGAGTCTTAACCACTGAACTGCCAGGAAGTCCCAAGAAACCTTACATGTGTTACAGGGGGTCCATTTGTCCATCTCAGTACTTGGTGGGCAGAGCAGGAGCTGCATGCCAGGCTCCCCACTGCTTCCCCCACTTGGCATCTGTGCAAATATACAGACAGTGATCACGGTGGAGACAGGAGTCAAATCAACCAGAAGTGGGCTCCAAGGAAAGGCTCCCTGCCTGAAGACCCAGCCTCATGTAAAGTTCAGACTGAAGAGTCAGGGTGTGCTTTAGGGTCCCCGTGAAGTCATCTGCATTGCTGTGGTGTAATCCCTGTCCTTGTGACTCCCAGCTTCCTCCCATGTTCGACAGAGTCTCTTGGACTTGCAAATGCTTGACATGAGGAATGCTTCTGAGCAAATGGGGCAAGGGGCTGGCTGGTGAGCTTCTGGGCACAGTCGTTGTTCTAGAAATAGAGGGTTGACCCCTAGTCCCACAAGATTAGTGGGCTGCAGGAAATGAGCTCTCTGCTGCAGAAACCTTGCTGAAGTTAGAGTTCACCTCAGGAAGCACAAACTGTCCATATTTTAGCAGGCTTCTCCAGGGACACTAGTGAAAAAGAATCTACTTGCCAGTGCAGGAGACTAAGAGACCTGGATTTGATCCCTGGGTCAGGAAGATCCCCTGAACAAAGGCAACCCACTTCAGAATTCTTGCCTGGAGAATCCCATGGACAGAGGAGCTGGGCAGGTCATAGGGTCTCACAGAGTCGGACACGGCTGAAATGACTTAGCATCACACCAGGAGGTTTGTGATGACAACTGCCCATCCACGCTGAGGTCCTGTCGGTTTGGTGAGTAAGGGCTAACCAATGTTTTTTGTTTTTCCAATGACAGCATCCAGAAACTCTGAAGCAATAACCTGGTGGATTTATAAAAGCTGCCATCACAAGCAGTACCATGTTACCCACGGTCCACAGATTATGCGTGATGGCTGGACATTACATCTGCCAGATGCTTTGCAACTGTGTACAACGTCTATTCTGTGGACGGAACCATCAGCTCAATGCCTCAGAGGGGCTCAGCCCAGAAGGTCCAGCCAGGTCCCTCCCCCACCCACTGCCCAAGCTGCAACCAGAGTGTATCCCAGGGCTTGGTGGGACCTACTGAGAAACAATATGCTCTTTTCTGCTGGACTTCAGCCTGGAGGAACAGGCAGCCCATGCTGCCCCCATAAGGGAAGATCCTGCCTGACAACAGAACATACATGGCAGACGGCAAGAAATGAGGTTACGGGACTTCTCTGCTGGTCCAGTGGCTAAGACTCTCAATGCACAGGGCCCGGGTTTGATCCCTGGTCAGGGAACCAGATCCCACACGCTGCCACTAACAATTCACATGCCTCAACTAAGACCAAGAGCAGCCAAATACATAAATAAACAGATTTTTTTAGAAAAAAAGAAATGAGGTTAAGAAAAACTCTATTCTGATGAGCCCCTGGATCTAGCTGAACCTTCAAGCCAAACTGTTCATGAATACTTTAGCAACACAAAACATATTTTTGTGTTATTTGTGTAAGCCAATTTGAATTGGATCGACTCTTATGAAAGAAAGAGGCCAACCTGATACATATAAATTCAGGACCATCTATAGTTAACCTCAGTCTCCCTTCTTTGTAGAATAACATTTACAGCCAAGTGGACATAGGAGCGAGGGGGATGGAAGGGGGCAGTGGAGTTGAAGTGGAAGTTTTAGCAGAACGACCAGCCTGAGAACTGGGTGGGTATAAACGGGTGGTCTTATAATCGCCACCAGAAAAGCATTGTGTCCACGTGGTGCACGTGTGCTAAGTCGCCTCAGGTGTGTCTGACTCTTTTGGACCCTATGGGCTGTAGCCTGCCAGGCTCCCCGTTCGTGGGATTCTCCAGGCAAGAATACTGGAGTGAGTTGCCATGCCCTCCTCCAGGGGATCTTCCCAACTCAGGTATTGAACCCGAGTCTCTTCCATCTCCTGCATTGGCAAGTAGGTTTTTTTTAACCACTAGTGCTGTCTGGGAAGCCCATTCGCATGGTATTACCCATGAAATAAAATGCTCTATGAGGCTTATCCATCTCTTCCATGGGTTCATGGTAACTAAACAAGCACCTTTTAAAAGTATACTATTTTGAAAGAAAGTTATTTTAGTTGCATGGTGAATTACACGGACCAGTGGACTTTGAAAACAGCCTATTCTAAACTGATACACTGGAAAAAAACATTTCTGAAACAATTAATACTGAATTAGATTGCATGCCTCCTTTGGGATTCAGTGTGGAAGATATTTAGACCCCAGAACAGATGACCCATTCCGGATAATTCCAATGGCTCCACCCTCCCTCTAAATGTTGGGCTTCCCTGATAGCTCAGTTGGTAAAGAAACCGCCTGCAATGCAGGAGATCCCAATTCAACTCCTGGTTTGGGAAGATCCACTGGAGAATGGATAGGCTACCCACTTCAGCATTCTTGGGCTTCCCTGGTGGCTCAGCTGGTAAAGAATCCACTTGCAATGTGGTAGACCTGGGTTTGATCCCTGGATTGGGAAGATCCTCTGGAGAATGGAAAGGCTACCCACTCCAGTATTCTGACCTGTAGAATTCCATAGTCCATGGGGTCACAAAGAGTCAGACATGACTGAGCGACTTTCACTTCACTTCACTCCCTCTGAATACTGAACTTTACGAGGGCTTGGAGATCCAGAGAAACCACGTTGGCAAAGCTTCAGAGATTGTTTTTCTGGGAAATGGGCATTTATTTCATATACAGGCACACAAACCAAAACCAAACAATCAATTCAATACTTGAAAACTTCCATGTCCACAGAAGAAACAATCATCTAAACTGTTAAGGATAATATTCATCATATCCCTAGAACACTATTTCCTTTTGGCCACACATCAAAAATGTAGATGAAGGAGGGCAGAGCATGTCACCGCAAAGTGGATCCCTTTGGGATGTTGATTATTTTGAATTAAAGTTACTCAAGAAACAGTTGGTGCAAGAAAGATGTTCTGAACCTCCTTTGTCCCCCCAAAAGCAGGAAATATATCTCCCACGTGGGACTTCGCTCGTGGTCCAGTGGCTAAGACGCCATGCTTCCCGTGCAGGGGGCCCAGGTTTAATGCCTGGTCAGGGTTTACCAGCTGACACTAGTGGTAAAGAACCCAGCCGCCAGTGCAGGAGACATAAGAGACGTAAGACAGGTTCGATCCCTGGGTAGAGAAGGTCCCACCCGCTCCAGCATTCTTGCCTAGAGAATCCCATGGGTGGAGGAGCCTGGCAGGCTACAGGTCTGCCAGTCCATAGCTTCGCAGTCAGACTCGACTGAAGCAACTTAACACATATGCCGAGAACTAGATCCCACATGCCACGACTGAAAGATGCCGTGTGCCTCCACAAAGACCTGCTGCAGCCAAACAAATAAACAATTTTTTTTAAAAGAGGAAGAAATAAGCTTCACTAAAATACCCTTCTATTGGGTCAGGCCACTAAGCTTTGGGGATTATATGTTCCCGAAACTAGCATTATTTTATCTAAGACAGGACAGCATAGAATAATAGATACCTCCTGCAAACATAGTGTGCCTTCAGTATGAAATTTAGCTTCTGCCTCTAAACATTTTTTTTAAATAAAAAAATTTTAAACTCCAGAAATCATTAAAAGGATAATTCTATTATCTAGAACTTCTAGCATTAAAGAGTTTTGAAAGTTTCTGGTGCTTATTTTCAACCAAAACACCCTCTTATTTATAAGAATGATATTTACAAGAATTTTTATGAGAATGACCACATGAACATAGCAGAAATTATTAGAATAACTGGTCAGAGAAAGTAATATGCTCATATTTCATTTTTATTCCAACAAAAATTCTTATAAAAGCCATGTAAATCCCCTATCAGGAAAATACATCAGACTCTTTTATTACCTGCATTAATGTTTATCAAAATATTTGTATATTTAAACCTTTTCTTGCTAGAGAAATCCTTTCTTTTCTCTCTAGGGACATGTATTTTATGGTGCATTAAGCCAACAAGACAAAAATTGATCTGATGTTTACTCTTATATGTGATTTAGTATAAATATGCACGAGTCTCAAATATATAGTTTTTCCTATAACTGCAAGCCCAAGTATTTCTCTCCTACAGGCTCCAGGAAAGATTGTTAAAATAGCTTTGTAATTAATCCTTCCCCATAGATGAAATTTCTCATTCCATTGTTCTCATTACAATCCCCATCTTAATCTTCTATCACATTTCAGGAACCAAAAGAAATATAGTGAAAGGTTGAAGAATGGGCCAAAAATCACTGGTGCAGTTAATATGAACATTCTAAGAAGGAGACCTTCTAAATGTAGAAAAGTACTCCATCTGATTTTCTTTAACCTTCTACTCCCTGAACCAAAAGAAATATACTGAAAGGCTGAAGAACTGGCCAAAATCACCTCTATAATTAAGATCAATAAAAGAAAGAGATCCTCTAAATACAGAAAGCTGCTACATTTGATTTTCTTTAACCTTCTACCTGGGGCTTTACAGGCAGCGCTAGTGGTAAAGAACCCACCTGCTAATGCAGGAGACATAAGAGATGCGGGTTTGATCCCTGCATTGGGAAGATCCCCTGGAGAAGGAAACGGCAACCCACTCCAGTATTCTTACCTGGGAAATCCCATGGACAGAGGAGCCTGGCGGGCTAAAGACCATAGGATCGCACAGAGTCAGACATAGCTAAAGCGACTTAGCCGCACGCGTGCATGCAACCTTCTACTTACTGATTGAAGTAAGTACTTTGAATTGAGAGCAGTAACTGTTTAAACGCAACACATGTAATATCCAGCCTGGGTTCAGTCTGCTGGCTATGAGCTCAGATTCTCGATTCAGATGCTCTGGGTACACACCCGGGCTCCATGTCTTCCTTGCTCTGGTCTATGCCCTTGGGAAGTGCGCTGCAGAACTGCAGCAGCTGTGAGGATCACAGCAACGCCAGCAAGGTCAAGTGAAGAGGAACTCAGCTTACAGTTTCACAGAGAAATTAAATGAGACCTTGATCAAGACACCCGAAGGCCACCCTACTGCTGTTCTTTTCTGTTTATGAGAACCATTAAATTTTCTTGGTTATTTAAGTCAAATTGAGAATGGATTTGCGTCATGGGGAACCACAAGCACCCTAGCCTGTGCAGGCCCGCAGCCAACAGCACTTGACCTTTCTGAGTCAAGAAAGAATGGGCTGAAGAATGTTCTGAAGAATGCGCACAGGTTTGGCAACATAACTAATTGTATATTTTCTGTTTGTGTCACATTACGAAGTGTTCTGAAATTTGAGTCACTCTGATTTCACAGAAAAGAGGAACAGGAAAAATGTGAAAAGAAAAAACTTTGCTCAAAGAAAATATTAGAAAGTGGGATTGGGAGGATTACAAACACTTTATGTAAGAAAGGGTTACCTCCCGTGTCAGCAGCTGTCCTGAATGTCTTGCCCAATCTATTTTATTTCCTCCCGGAGAGGTCCTTCCCACACTCAAAACATTTCCTAATTTATCTGTAGTTAAAAAAAATAAACCTCCTGAATCTGCATGTGTTAATGGCTGGGTAAAAGGAACATGGATAATGAATGGATAGAGAGAAAGAATAGTCAAAGCTATGGTCTTTCCAGTAGTCATGTATGGATATGAGAGTTGGACCTTAAAGAAGGCTGAGCACAAAGAATTGATGCTTTTGAAATGTGGTGCTAGAGAAGACTCTTGAGAGTCCCTTGGATAGCAAGGAGATCCAACTAGTCAACCCCAAAGGAAATTAACCCTGAAAGGAAATCAACCTTACTCCTTGGAAGGAGTGATGCTGAAGCTGAAGCTCCAATACTTTGGCCACATGACTAGTAGAGCTGACTCTTTGGAAAAGACCCTGACACTGGGAAAGGAGGAGAAGGGGACGACAGAGGATGAGATGGTTACATAGCATCACTGATTCAATGGACGTGAACTTGGGCAAACTCTGGGAGATACTGAGGGACAGGGAGGCCCGGCGTGCCAGAGTCCATGGGATTGCAAAGAGTTGGACACAGCCTAGTGACTGAACAAGAGAAAAAGTATCTTTTCTATATATCCATTAGGAAGGAAAGGATTAGCAGAGGCTTGCAGTCCACTCTCTTCCTTTATGGGGAGCATCTGGGAAGGAAGAAAGAACATCCACTCTCACTTGTTTTTCTAACTTTTAATTTTGTATTGGGGTATATCCATTTGCAATGTTGTGATAGGTTCAGGTGGACAGAGAAGGGACTCAGCCATACATGTACATGTATCTATTCTCTCCCAAACTCCCCTCCCATCCAGGCAGCCACATGACATTGAGCACAGTGTACTACACAGTAGGTCCTTGTTGGTTACCCATTTTAAATATAGTGGTGTGTATATGTCCTTCCCAAGCTCCCAGACTAGCCCTTCCTATACCACTCTCATTTCTTAGTAAACTTAGGAGATGGCATTGCCAGATGAAATACAGCAAGCCCAGTTACATTTGATTTTTCAGATAAACTATTTTTTAGTATACGTGTGCCCCCAATGTTGCATGAGACACACTTACATGAAAAAAACTCTTCTTTGTTTATCTAAATTCAACTTGTAACTGGGCATCTTATGTTTAGATTTGTTAAGTCTGACGATCTTATCGGGAAAGCTTCTGGGAAACACAATAATGGTATTTGCTAGCAAAAGAAACCTTATGAGTTAGTATGATATACTTTGTCTATGATGCATATGGTAAAAACATCTGGAATCCATGGACATGTGAGGCGTTAAGAGACCCAGGGCCCTTCCAACTCATGAGGAAGTGCTCAGCCATCCTCTTCATCTGGCCAGGAGATGAGGGAAGAAAGAGCACGAAGGACCCAGCAGGAGGTAACGTGGACCAAAGCTAGAAATGCATACATCATGTCCCTTTGGCCAGAACAGTCTAAGGATGCTGGGAACATTGTTGAGCTATGTCTCCGGGGGGCCAGGACCATGTTTTGTTACCAAATAGCCAGATTTTGCTCTATGTCTGCCTCATGATCTAATAAGTAGTAGCTGTTTTTTTTTATTAAGGCTTCCCTGGTGGCTCAGTAATAAAGAATCTGCCTGCAATGCAGGAGCCACAGGAGACGTGGGCTCAATCCTTGGGTCAGGAAGATCCCCTGGAGGAGGGCATGGCAACCCACTCCAGTATTCTTGTCTGGAGAATCCCATGGACAGAGAAGCAGAGTCGGACATGACTGTAGCAACTTAGCACACACACATTCTTTTATTAGGTATACAAATTAGATCTGAAAATAATTGCAAACAAGCCCAGATACATAGTAAGCATTGGCTGTTACCATTATTATCTGATAATTATTTCAGAGAGGTTGTATGTGAGCCTTTTCTATAAAGGTAGTGAGCCAGGAGTGGGTCAAAGTATTCCTGGGGACTCTTCCCTGGTGGTCCAGGGGTTACTCCACACTTCCAATGTAGGGTGTGCGTGTTTGATCCTGGTTGGGGATCTGACCACATGCTACACAGCATGGTCAAAAAAGCTGTCCTGGACAGGAAAATGAGTGCAAAACTACTTGACATTTTTCTGAAGACAAATGGATATGAAATATACTCTGTGAAAAGGCAGCTTCCTTGAGCGTACAATGGAGCTCAGATCCAAGATTTCCTATTTTCTTGAAGTTCTAAGCCATTGCTATGGAATGAGGCTAGAGTATCCTAAGGTGGAGAAAAAAGAGAATTCAATTCAGATGCTGGAGGGACTTTGGAGGTAACAGAGTATCCCTTCCTTCCATTCTCAAAGGAGGAGAAGGCAATAAAAGAGGTTATGAATGTCTAGAACTATTGGCAGGAATAGATTTTAAATAACGCATTTTGATCCCAAATCTTTATTATAGCAAATGGTGGATATTAGATCAAAATGCCTCATGTATCCTCAATAAAGGAGCAATGGTGCTTTCAACCCATTTGAGCTAGTTAAGCTTTCATGGATTAAAAGCCTTTTAATAATATCTGCTGAAAAGTATGTCTCTCCCAGTTCCATGCAGTTAACAAAAATCATTGTACAACCATTATGTGGAGCTTGGACGGGAAAGATAATGGTCTCGGTTTTATAAAGTTGGAGGGAGTGATAGATTATACCCTGAGGTTTCAGCGGCACAATTCTATTCAATAAGCATTCAGAAGTTCAAATGTTTATCTGAGTTTTAGGACCTGCTTCAGCCCATTGGCCTATCCAGGAGCAGCTTTATCTCTTCTGGATACTAAGGAGCATGGTCGGGTGGCACGACAAGAGAAAAACGGGGATGGAGAGAAAGGGTCAGGGTTTTCCTGCTCTGGCTCATACACCAGAGATGGGAGTGGAAACCAGAGGGTGTCCTGCTTGCAGATGAAACAAGAACCACCCTACCCATGGCATACTCCAACCTCCCTCCCTTAGGGACCCCTAGAGACAGCCAGGACCCTGGAAGAGGTGCAGGGCAGTTTTTCAGGGTGGGTAATGTGCTGATGTTGCCCTGCCTTCCCCGGATCCAGGTGAGCGGACATCTCTCCAGCTTTGCCTTCTCCCCAGTACCTGAACCCAAGCTGAGAATCTGCTAGGAGCAGAACCCTCCTCTTGTGGGGGAGAGGCTGGGATGAATTGAGAGAGTAGCATTGCAGTATGTACATTGCCATGTGTAAAATAGCTAGCTAGTGGGAAGCTGCCATATAACACAGGGAGCCCAGCCTAGCACTCTGTGATGACCTAGAGGGGTGGGATGGGCGGATGGGTTGGGAGGGAAACACAAGAGGGAGGTGATATACATATACTTATGGCAGATCCATGTTTGTAGAACGGAAACCAACACAACATTGGAAAGCAATTATCCTCTAATTAGAAATGATTTTTTAAGAAGAACCCTTTTCTAGCAGAATCAATATTTCACTATTCATTAGCTTATTTTGCCTTTAAACTAACTTAATTCAATAAACACCTTTGTCCTTCCCTCTCTCCTCCCCTTTCCACCTCTTTCTTTCCCATTTGCCCTCAACATCACATTCTCCTTTCTGTATCGTTTGTAGATCATCAGACTTGAAAGTTGAGGGCCTTTGTAGCTGTTCCTAAAAGATCATACAAATGTGTATCCTTTACCAGGATCACTACTCTGTGATCTTAAACGCTTTCTGATCTCCATTTCCTCCCAGTATCAGGGACCACTTAGCTTCTGTCTAGAATAACAGATGAAAACCAAAGCTATAAACTGCCATAGGTCAAGACTCCCTAATACCAAGTTATATACACACACACCCCTACCTGAATCTGGGTAGTGATTTTTTTTTCCACCCAGCATCTGATTCCTTTCAATATTCACCAAAGAAACTGTGCAAAACCTTTGGAACACTCTGTAAGAAGCTTTAACCTAAATGACATTCATAATGCTCTTTTCCCAAAAGTGTTCTATTTGAGAGAACAGAATGGATGTTTTCCTCTTCCCCATCAAAACGTAACCTATTTTTGAGGGTGTTCTTTACTTCTTCAATGGAAAAGAGTCTTAACGTTGTGGGATAAATATAAGAACAGATTAAAACTATTCTCCGCTTTCCTTCAGGGATCAGGAGTAGTAAATTTATATCCTAAGATAATATATGGGCTTCCTTGGTGATTCAGACAGTAAAGAATTTGCCTGCAGTGCAGGAGACCGGGTTCAATCCCTGGGTCAGGAAGATCCCCTGGAGACGGAAATGGCAACCCACTCCAGTATTCTTGCCTGGAGAATTCCACGGATAGAGGAGTCTGGCGGGCTACAGTCTGTGGGTCACAGAGAGTCAGACATGACTGAGCAACTAACACAAACACACAGGATAATATATGGGCTACTAGAGAAAGGTGTTCATTTCAATTTGGCAGAAAATTAAGCATCCCTTTAGTTATTGTAAAAATGCAGTCATAAAAATGAATAAGTATAATTTGAACCCAATATTTAGGTTTTAGGGAAGACCTTTAACAGGCAAAATTTGGGGGCAGATCTTCAGGGCATGTGACGTTCCTAAGATTGGTTGGTGGAGAGGTAATAGGTGATGATCCAGGAATCTCAGTCATCAGTCTTCTGGTTCCAAGGAGTGTGAGATATACGTGCTTGTGCTCAGCCTGAAGTTACCATCCTCCACCTAGGTGGGGGCCTTAGTTGCACTATTGTTTTTGGACAGCTCCTCCATTAGGAGCTGTTTGAATCTGCCCTTTGCACCCAGTCTAAGGTGCACTCCATAGCCTTTCCCATGAGCTCTGTCCTCGCCATACGGTGCAGATCTTCCAGACAAATGGGGGTCACTGTATAGCCCCCGTCCTGGTCTGCACCCGAGAAGGTAATTAGGACCTTGGGGGCTTCCCAGGTGGTGCTAGTGGTGAAGAACCCACCTGCCAACGCAGGAGACGCAAGAGACACAGGTTCAGTCTCTGGGTCAGGCAGATCCCCTGGAGGAGGGAATGGCCACCTACTCCAGTATTCTTGCCTGGAGAATCCCATGGACAGAGGAGCCTGGCTACAGTCTATAGGGTCACAAAGGGTCGCACGTGACTGAAGCGAGTTAGCACACACGAGGGTGTCTCAAGGCAAAGATGAGATGGAGGATGTGACAACAGCCTCCCCAGACACTTTACAACTCAGGAAAATTCACACGATGTCAGTTCAGTGCATGTAGTTGGATTGAAAAAAGAAAGAAAACATTTCTGTTTAAAGACACAAAGACACCTGAGGATTCATGCAGAATGGCAGGCTTTCAGTTTTGCAGCAGCTAGGGGTGGGGAGCAGGAGAATGTGAAGATGTCAACCTCCCTGTTTGCTTATAGATGATACAGGGAAGAGCCTTTTGGATCATCTGTGATTCAGAGGACAGGATCACTCTGTCCTCTGAAGGATAAACCAGAACTCCTCAGAAGTCCCTTTACCCAGGACTTCCCTGCTGGTCCAGTGGTTAAGATTCTGTACTCCCAACGCAGGGGGCTCAGGGTTCCATCCCTGATCAGAGAACTAGATCCCACATGCCACAACTAAGAACCCCACTTGCCAAAACTAAGACCTGGCACAACCAAATAAAATTTTTTAATAAGTACCCCAACCCTCCTGTTACCATTCCTAACTGTTACAAATTGAACTGTGTTCCCCAGATTCATGTGTTGACATTCTAACCACCACCACCACCCCACCCAGTAAAGCAGAATGTGTATTTGGAAATAGGGTCACTGTGAAACAGGAGGGAAGGGGGTAGGGCACAACTTTTGAAAGAATGATGTAGCCTAAGGACATGACATAAACTGATTAGAATCAAATCAGTGCAAGATGGTAGATGAGGGCTTCCCTGGTGGCTCAGATTATGGCAAAGAGTCCACCTGCAATACAGGAGATCTGGGTTCAATCCCTGAGTCAAGAAGATCCCCTGGAGAAAGAAATGGCAACCCACTCCAGTATTCTTGTCTGGAGAATTTCATGGACAGAGCAACCTGGTGGCCTACAGTCCGTGGAGTCACAAAGAGTTGGACATGACTGAGCAAGTTTCACTTACAAGATGGTAGATGAGTCGACTTCCACTTGAGCCTCAGCATGAGTTCATTGTAATACAAAAGTGAGATAAGTGACACACGCACAGGTACCCAGAGGGTTCCAAGCTGACCATCAGGATCAAAAAGGCGGCAGTGGCCAAATTGCTGGAAATCCCTGCCCTTTCCAAATAGTTGGAATAATCCTCCCACTTACTAACCTATGCTACCCAGGAGGTTCAGTGGTAAGAAATCCACTTGCCAAAGAAGGAGATGCAGGAGACATGGACTCAATCCCTGGGTTGGCAAGATCCCCTGGAGGAGGGCATGGCAACCCATTCCAGTATTCTTGCCTGGAGAATCCCATGGACAGAGGAATCTGATGGGCTACAGTCCATGGGGTTGCAAAAGAGTCAGACACGACTAAGCATGCACACAGGCTTTCATTAACCTATGAAATTACTCAGCCCATAAAAACTAAGCATACTATACTTCAGGGCCTCTCACCTTCTGAGGTGGCCCACACTCTGTCTATGGAGTGTGCTTCTCTCTAAATAAATCCACTTCTTATCCATCACTTTGTCTCTCTCTGAATTCTTTCTGCAATGAAACATCAAGAACCTGAGCTTCATTAAGTCCTGAAACCAGGTACATCATCTCAGTTAAAAGACCATGAATTCAAGTCCCATAGTGAGTTTCACAGTTTCAATTGGAGATGCAATAAGTTAAGACAAAGAACAGACTTGTGGGGAGGAAGGAGGTGAGACAAAATGATAGAGTAGCCTTGAATCATATACATTAACATACGTAAGATTAGATAACCACTGGAAATTTGCTGTATGATGCAGGGAGCTCAAAACTGGCGCTTTGTGACAATCCAGAGGGCTGGCATGGGGTGGGAGGTAAGAGGGAGTTTCAAGAGGGAGGGGACATACATATACCTATGGCTGATTCCTGTTGATATATGGCAGAAACCAACACAATACTGTAAAGGAATTCTCCGCCAATTAAAAAATAAATTTAAATTTTAAAAAATGTTTAAAATAAGACAAGGACATGCTGGAGCAGGGTAGGTCCAGATGAGGTATCCAGGATCCTGGGCTGGCCCCACTGCGCTTACACAGGCTCAGAATAAAAACTGAGTTGACACTAGAAAGATCAGGAAGAGACATGCTGTCCATGGAAACAAATAAATGTGATCACCACAACATCCGTGTATTCCTCTTCTCTGAGTGGAAAGGAGACACCCACTGGGAAGATTTTCTTCCTTATTTCCTTTCTCAGAGTTTCCATGCTTCTCTCTATACAGGACTGTTTTATGCTGAGACCTGTCAGTGCACACTGAATTTCTTTTTATTCGAGTATAGTTGATTTACAATGTTGTGTTAGTTTCAGGTGTACAGCGAAGTGAATCAGCTATACATATACATATATAAATACGTATACATATAGTCACACATATATGTATATATACGTATATGAAAGATTGGTTTCCCATATATGTAATTACAGAGTATTGAGTAGAGTTCACTGTGCTATGCAGTAGGTCCTTATTAGTTATCTATTTTATATATAATAATGTGTTTATGCCAGTCCCAATCTCCCAATTTACCCCCCCTCACTTATCCTCTGGTAACCATAAGTTTTCTATATCTGTGACTCTATATCTGCTTAATACACACTTTATTTTAATTATTATTCATCTCCCCTAGGTCAGCAGTCAAATCTTCTTCATCCTTCTACCTCTTGTACTTAGTATAGAATCTGGCATATTAATTCATCCCTTTATACATTCAGCAGCTTTACTGCACACCTATAATTCTTGACCCCAACATAAAAGCTGGGAACATAACAGGGGATGAAATTGGACCCACCCCAGGAGGTCACAGTTTTTCAGAGGGGAAACAAATTTCAGTCAACTCTGCGTGTAAAGGTGTGAAAACGAGCAGTGGGCGAAGGCAGAGCTCTGCAGTCCTGTCATCATGTAAAAGAGCGTGATGGGATCAGAGCAACAAAGAAAACCCACATGGTTGCCTAAGAATGTAAAATAGCGTGACGTGACCTGCTTTTGCAGAATCAAAGCAGGTTCCCTAAGAGAATGGAATTCGAGATGGGATACCTGGAGGGTGAATAGGGGCTAACCAGCTAACAGCAGGGGAGGAATGTTCGGGACACAGGGAACCCGTGAACTAAAGGAAATGGCAGAGGAGGGCTTGCGGCTGGGCTGTGGAAGTGCAGGGGTGCCCAGGCTCGGTAGGGGCTAGAAGATGCCTGGCTTTGATGGAAAAGTTTTTTAAATATTTGCTTTTATTCTAAGAACAATGGGAAGGCAGCGTTGGTAGGGGAAAAAGAATAGGATGAGATTTCCATGTAAAAAATGATCCCACTGGCTATAGCACAGAGAACAAATTTGAGGGGCCAAGAGGGATGTGGGGGACTAATTAGAAGGTTCCAGACCATGAAGGGGTGTTAGCTACAAGTCTGGAGGGAGTGAGTGAGAGGGAATGAAATGGGGAGCAGGGGCAAAAGCATGAAAATGGAAGGATGCAGAAAGGTCCATATGTACAAAGATACCCATTTAACTGAGTATATGGGAGGTTACTATCCTAGGCGTCTCTTAGTTCTCATGAGAACTATATGGATGAGAAGAAATGGGTGAACAAATGAAAAAACTAGGTGAATTTAAGCAGATTTCCTTACTGCTGGACATCAAATTTTTATATCCTGGTGGTCCTCATGAGTCACTTAAATAGATATTATTTTAAATTTCTACCGAGTTATTGGCTATGAAAGTATTTTTCTCAGAAGCCCCCCTTTTTTTGGCCACAAGGCGGGGCTTGCAGAATCTTAGTTCCCCAACTAGGAATCCAACCGAGGCCCCTGGCAGTGAAAGTGTGGAGTCCTAAACCCTGGACCACCAGGGAATTCTCAGAAGCACATCTCTTAAGAAGGGTTTATACAAAACAGAATTGGGAACTCTACCCAACTCTCTCATGTTGCAGGAGGGGAAGCGGGAGGGTCTGAAGAGGACAAGGTTTCCAAGTGCTCATTCTGGGAACACAGTCAGAAGGAGAAGCTTCAGCATCATCGCTTTTAAAGGCGGGCTGTTGCTGTTGTTTCGTCGCTAAGTCATGTCCAACTCTACAACCCCCACGGACTACTGCCCACCAGGCTCCTCTATCCATGGGATTGCCCAGGCAAGAATACTGGAGTGGGTTGCTATTTCTTCCTCCAGGAGATCTTCCCAACTCAGGGATCAAACCTGAGTCTCCTGCGTTGGCAGGCGGATTTGTTACCACGGAGTCACCTGGGAAGCCTTTTAAAGGGATAGTTTGGGTTCATTCTAGCCCTGGTACTAAATCCCCTGAGGATCCAGAGCTGAGCCTTTGGAGAGTCACCCCTCTGCTCAGGACTACTTCTGCATTTGGTCAATAGCACCATCCACCTGCCAATAAGACCAGCCTTTTCCTCCACCCTAAACAGAAGGCATCGTGCCTGAAAAGTCATTCCAGAGCCCATTGTGGTTCAGCTCTGAGATGCGGGCTGCGCCTTCTCTGCTCTTCCCTTTTGTGTCTATGCACCTTTGTGCTTCAAAGTCTACAGACACTGTCTCCAAACACCCCCTCCAGCTGCTCTGGCATGTTTCCGAGCGGTAATAAAGGCACTGCCAGTCCCAAGAGCTGCCTTTTCTGTGCTGAAGTAAAAAAGAACCAAGAAATAAGACTTTTGAGAAAGTACAAGAAGAAAAAGAGGCTTGCCAATCCCAGGAACAGTCACTGGAATTTTGCACACAAAAGATCCACATGGAGTTCTCAGAAGGCCACCATGAGAGAGAGAAGGACAGGAGGAAACACTCTCAGTAAACAGAATGCAACATCAACGGCATATGTTTGGGTTTTTCTTTTTTTCTGGGGTGGATTTTTTGGGTGAAAGAGCTGTAATTAATTATGGGCAACATCCATGTTCCAGAAGAAGTCAATGGCAGTGGCCTCAGCAGTGGGCAGCCTGCTGGAAATTGACAAAAGCTGATCACATGCAGCCTCACTTATATATTTTAAAAAATATTTATTTATTTGGGACTTCCTAGTGGCTCAGCAGTAAAGAATCCACCTGCCAATGCAAGAGACAATGATTCCATCCCAGGGTCGGAAGGATCCCACATGCTAAAGAGCAACTAAACCCATGTACCACAACTACTGAGCCCAGGAGCTGCATCTTCCAGAGCCTGTGCTCTGCAACAAGAGAAGCCACCACAATGAGAAGCCCTCGAACTGCAACAAAGAGTAACCCCTGCTCTCCACAACTAGAGAAAATCTCAAGCAGCAGTGAATAATAAGCATGGCCAAAAATAAATAAATAAAAACTTAAAAATATATATACACTTGAAGGGAATTTTTAAAAATTTTTATTTACTTAGTTGTGCCTGGTCTTAGCTGTGGCACGTGGGATCTAGTTCCTCGGCCAAGGATTGAACCCAGGCCCCCTGCATTGTGAGCCCAGAGCCTTAGCCATGGGACTGGGGAAGTCCCTTCTCCGTCCTTTTCTATATCAAGGTCAGAAAGTTTTTTTCAGGAAATGCTCATATGGGAAATATTTTTCACTTTGGGAGCCCTGTGGTCTCTGTTGTCCTTGTCACACAAAAAGCAACCACAAAGGATACAAATGGACGACTTGCCGTGTTCCAATAAAATGTTATTTGTGGACACTGAACTTAGAAATTGAATTTTTTATTTAAAAAATGTATTGAAGTTTAGTTGATTTACAATATTGTGTTAGTTTCAAGTGTATAGCACAGTGACTCAGTTTTATATAATATAGGTAAATATTGGAGAGGGCTTCCCTGGTAGCTCTTCTGGTAAAGAATACACCTGCAATGCAGGAAACCTGATTCAATTCCTGGGTTAGAAGATCCCATGGAGAAGGGATAGGCTACCCACTCCAGTATTCTTGGGCTTCCCTGGTGGCTCAGATGGTAAAGACCACCTGCAATGCAGGAGACCTGGGTTCAATCCCTGGGTGGGGAAGATCCCCTGGAGGAGGGCATGGCAACCCACTCCAGTATTCTTGCCTTGAGAATCCCCATGGACAGAGGAGCCTGGCAGGCTACAGTCCACGGAGTGGCAAAAGAGTGAGAGACAATCATGCAACCAAACAATAGACAACATACATAAATATACAGGTATATCTTGTTCAGATTCTCTTCCCTTGTAGGTTATTGCAAAATGTTGAGCAGAGTTCCCTGTGCTATACAGTGTCCTTGTTGTTAATCTATTTTATATGTAAGTGTGTTAGTCGCTCAGTCGTGCCCGACTCTGTGATGCCATGGACTGCAGCTCACCAGGCTCCTCTGTCCATGAGATTTTCCAGGCAAGGATACTGGAATGGGTTGCCATTTCCTTCTCCACGGGATCTTCCCAGCCCAGGGGTCGAACCCGGGTCTCCTGCACTACAGGCAGATTCTTTACTGACTGAGCTACGAGGGAAGCCCATTTTATATGTAGTGGTATGTATATATCAACCCCAATCTCCTAATCAAATGTTTTCCATGCCATGGAATATTCTTTTGATTGTTGCCCTTCTGATCTGTCACACTGTGGCTCTTTCTTTATACCTGCAGTTGTAGAAAATGTTTGCTGTTAGTCTTCATGTCACTTTCATCAATAATTGCTCTGTAAATTGTTGTAATTTTGTGGAAGGAAAATTATATACCAGTGGAAGGAGGTGAGCTGAGGGTCTTCTGACCCTGCCATTGTGGCCATACCCCAGCTACTAGGTTTTATTGATCCCTGAGTGTATCACGCTATACATCACAGTCTCCCTGGGGTAGGGGACCAGGTCTGGCTTATTTACCGAGGCTTGGCACTGGCAACATCCAGCTCATGGAAGACAATTAATCTCTATCAAGTAGATACATGAAGAACAGTCCATATAAATGGGATACTGAGCGTTTGCAAGATTGAATTTCAGGACTTCAGTGGTGGCACATTGGATAAGAATCCACCTGCCAATGCAAAGGACACAGGTTCAACCCCTGGTCCAGGAAGATCCCACATGCCATGAGACAACTAAGCCCGTGTGTCACGACTACTGAGCCTGCGTGCCATCAATTGCTGAAGCCCAAATGCTTAGAGCCCGTACTCCACAAGAGAGGCCACCCGAATGAGAAGCCCATGCACCGCAATGAAGAGTGGCCCCTGCTTACCGCAACTAGAGAAAGCCTGAGCAAACAATGAGGACCCAGCGCAGCCAAAAATAAAATAATAAAAGTTTTCAAAAGATTGAATTTCAAACACGTGCATCTGAAACTGTGAAATAAAATGCCCCATCTTTTCTCTAAACACAGTTTTCCTAACTACATTTAGCCCTGATGCTGTCAATTTTTCCCTGAGTACCAACAGCTATCTTTGATGTCTTTTACTTCCTTTTTTTTTCCTTTAACTTTTATTTCTAACTTAAAAAAAAAAATTCCTGTCTAGTGAGTGAATGCACATTTACCAAACAGGAATAAACAGATGTCTCTCATTAGTACAAGATGGCTTTCATCTTTCGCACAACTTTAATTTTATTTTCCCGTTTAATGTTCATCAAGAGATCGTATGGAATAAAGCCTTCAGACAAATAATGCAATTTCACAAGTTTCCACTTTGGCAAAACTTGCAGAGTTTAGACAGAGGACACTGCAGCTGCCGTTGTCAATCCGTTCGGGGACCAAATGAGACACGATGCACAAGGAAACACATTGCCAGTAACAGTAACGAAAACAAGACGGTATCTGTGTCATTTGAGATTTTATCCCCAATGTTGGAAAGTGCTGGGCATTTCCTAGGTAATTATTAAATATTTAGCAGATGAAAGGATCAAGAAAAAAAGAAAGAAAAAGGCATGTACGTTGTATTTTGCTTTCCCTCTCTTCTTAGTCCATGCATATCCTAAATAATTTTGCTGTTACTGTGATTCTTACATGTTTTAATTTTTTTTTTGTCAGAACCACCTTCAGGAAGATTGTAACCCTCAGAAGTCTACCCTGACTTCAGTGTCTTGAAGCTGAATATTGGGCAGGATTTACAGAAAAATAACTGGGAAATGGATAGCACAAGGGCAGAAAAGCAAGGATGACAGGGACTGGCTGAGAAAAAGCTAAGGTTTGGGGATAACTGGGGTATCAACAGGAGTAACTAGGATCAATGCATTCCTTAACAACGTGTTAAACTACAAGTAATAGAAAATCCAGTGTTATTTCTTTATTCCATAAGGATATTTATTATTTAGTAAGAAGCACTGCAGAGCAGGCAGAATTGGGTCAACAACCCAGCGATATCATCAGGGCCCCAGACTCTGACCCCCACCTCAGCACGCTGGTTCACATACAGAATTTTGAACCACGTAGTATGGCGACGGCTGTCATATATCCCGGCACTGCATCCTCATAGCACAGCCCCAGTGGGAGGGAAAGGGGCAGAGAGGGGACTTCTTCTAACATTGCTTTTCCTTTCATCAGAGAAGAAAAATTTTCTTGGAAAAGGCCAGCAGACTTCGTATATTACAGTGCGTCCCATGATTCATCCCAGCACCACTGATGGGCACAGAGGGATGGAACGCCCCTGAGTGGCTCAAACCAATCAGGGACTTCCTGGGCGGTCCAATGGTTGAGACTTTACCTTCCAGTGCAAAGGGTGCTGGTGTGATCCCAGGGCTGGAGAACTAAGATCCCACGTACTGTGCAGCATGGCCAAGAAAATAAAAGTAAATTAATTAATTGATTTTAAGGGAAAAAAAATCAGGACCCATGCTTGGGACTAGGTGCCCAGCAAAATACTACTCATCTGAACAAAACTGGGCAAAAACCCAACCACATCAGGGACTGTCAGTTTCCCTAACAGGTCTAAGTTATTCTAAAGACTTTTAGAATACTAACTGTGGGAGAGACGGTGACAAGCTAATAATAGTCTCCAGTGTTACTCAGAGGGAGCTCACATAACATGAAATTCATAGCAAAGAAGTGGTCCCCTCACCAGTTCTTTGGGGGGATTAATTTTTTAAAGTCTTTATTGAAGTTATTATAATATTACTTCTGTTTAATGCTTTGGATGTTGGGCTGCCAGGCATGTGGGATCTTAGCTTCCTGTTCAGTTCAGTTCAGTCGTGTCTGACTCTGCGACCCCATGAACTGCAGCACGCCAGGCCTCCCTGTCCATCACCAACTCCCAGAGTTCACCCAAATCCATATCCATCGAGTTGGTGATCCATCCAACCATCTCATTCTCTGTCGTCCCCTTCTCCTCCTGCCCTCAATCTTTTCCAGCATCAGGGTCTTTTCCAATGAGTCAGCTTCCTGAGCAGGGACCAAACTCGCACCCCCCTGCATTGGAAAGGGAAGTCTTAACCACTGGACCGCCAGGGAAGTCTCTATGGGGGATATTCTAGTATTGTCTCCCCACTCTGCTCCTAGTTTCTTAAGTTTCTTTCAAACCTGTACTGGGAATTCCCTGGCAATCCACTGGTTAGGACTCTGGGCTTTCACTGTCAGAGCTCAAGTTTGACCCCTGGTTAGGAAACTAAAATCCCACAAGCCACATGTTGCGGCCAAAGGAAATAAAAACAAACAAACAAACAAAAACAATAAAACCACATACTCATTTCCCTTTTTAGCAAATAGGAAGCTGGCATTCGGATCACCTCTGATATGTTTTCTTTTCATTGTATCTATTTTCATAACTAGGAGCTTCCCTGGTAGCTCAGCTGGTAAAGAATCCACCTGCAATGCAGGAGATCCCAGTTCGATTTCTAGGTCAGAAAGTTCCACTGGAGAAGGAATAGGCTACCCACTCCAGTGTTCTCTGGCTTCCCTGGTGGCTCAGCTGGTAAAGAATCCACCCACGTTGCAGGAGACCTGGGTTCGATCCCTGGGTTGAGAAGATTGCTAAACCAGTATCAGTTTCCCATTCGTAGTGTTCACATATGGTTTCCTCTGTAAATGTTTTTATTCGAGCAATATATTTTAAAAGGAAAATATTATTTAATGAAGAGTGTAAATGGCACAGCAGGTATGATCATCATAAGGATGTCACATAAAAGACTGAAAATCAGGAACCTGGATGAGGGGAGTAGGAGAAAACATTTGGGGACCTCCAATAGCCTTTAGAGTAACTTAGACCAATTAGGCCACTCCAGTGCTCTTGCCTGGAGAATCGCATAAATGGAGGAGCCTGGAAGGCTGCAGTCTATGGGGTTGCGAAGAGTTGGACGTGACTCAGCGACTTCACTTTCACTTTTCACTTTCATGCATTGGAGAAGGAAATGGCAACCTACTCCGGTGTTCTTGCCTGGAGAATCCCAGGGACGGGGGAGCCTGGTGGGCTGCCACATAGGGCGTCGCACTGAGTCGGACACAACTGAAGCGACTTAGCAGCAGCAGCAGCAGGAGACCTATTAGGGGAACGGAAGCTGCATTCACATTAATTTAGGGACAAAATCAACCAACACCTAAGGTTGTATCAGGTCTTGTTTGCCCCTGATACCATCCTGACTCTCCAAATAGACCCCAAACAGTCCCAGGGTTGTTGTGGATTCCTGTCCGGACAGAGAGCAGGCTGTTTTATTACTCACTGAATACCACGTGACCACTTCTCCTGGAGAGCTGCCACAATGCCGTTTGTTTCTGTAAAGAAGCTGAAGTTTGCAAGGTCATGATTCAAGAGACATTGATTTTTGTCCTGAAATCTTGACTGCTAATGACCGTGGAAGCCACAAGCTGATACATTTATGTCAGTGGTGTGTGATTTATATTTCAGTGTTGTTTCTAACTAAAGCAGTGACTTGAGTTACAGGAAAGTGCTCAGTGAATAAAGTCCCTGTGAGATGATTGGGGCAAATGGTGGATTTTTTTTTAAAATCATGAGGATGACAGATGAATGATTTTACTTTAATTAAATTTGTATTGGAGTATAGTTGCTTTACCACGTTGTGTTAGTTTCTGCTGTACAGCAAAGTGACTCGGTTACACATATGCACGTATCCCTTCTTTTTTGGATTTCCCTCCCATTTAGGTTACCAGGGAGCACTGAGTAGGATTCTCTGAGCTATACAGTATGTTCTCATTGGATATCTATTTGATACATAGTATCAATAGTGCGTATATGTCCATCTCAATCTCTAAATTCATTCCTCCCCCAACTTCCCCCAGCTTGGTGTCCATACGTTTATTCTCTATGTTTGTGTCTCTATTTCTGTTTTGAGGATCAGATCATCTATCCCATTGTTAGGGGCTTCCCTGGTGTCTCGGATGGTAAAGAACTTGCCTGCATGTAGGAGATCTGGGTTCAATCCCTGGTCAGGAAGATCCCCTGGAGAAGAAATGACAACCCACTCCTATATTCTTGTCTGGAGAATTCCACTGACAGAGGAGCCTGGCAAGCTACAGTCCATGGGTCGCAAAGAGTCAGAACTGAGTGAGTATCACTTGCACTTTTCTTACCATTTTTCTAGATTCCACATATACGTTTAATATGTGGTATTTGATTTAATATGTGATTTTTCTCTTTCTGACAGATGAATGATCGACATCTGGGAAGGTCAGAGCTCAGGCATGAAGGGAATTTTGGGGAGAGGTCCAAACCCCGTTCAGACAGAATGTCAGGGCCAAAGAGAGACCTGCCAGTAACACTTGGTATTATCTTTCCTCCCGTCTCCACAGGGAACCCTCCCAGACTTCAGTCTCTGGAAGTCTCCTGAGTAGCACAGTGTGTAACAGAGTATGAAGTGAACTGGCAAAGTGCATCACAAAATACGCATGTTAAGCAAGAGTGTCATTTTCTGCAGCCAGAAAGGACTCCAGTACACGGCTTCACCTCTCCGTCTAGACAACTTGTGATTCTCTTCATCTCAGATCTGCAGTTTTGAGCCAAAGGCTAAGGATAGATTCTTCTGGAAGAGTTTTTGACAGATCCCAGAAAAGCAGCATGTGACAAATGCAACTAGTGAAGGCAAGTTCCAATTGCCTTTTTTTGGTGAATATTTATGTTCCCTTTTTCAAAGCAAACAAGTCCTTAGAGGAGAAATACATCAGAACCTCTTCAATCCTGACTCCGTGAGGATTGAAAAAGGTTACAGGATTACAGATGTGAAACAGAAATACAATGTTTTTACTGTCAAACTCACATGGAAGATAATTTAAATAATATGGACAAACATAAAAGCTCAACCATTTTACATGATAGTGACTAATAATAATAAATGAGAATGAAGTGTCATTGTCTCATCAGGCTTGAGAATTTTGTTGTTTTTCCTTTAAGAGTTTGCAATAAAAAGCTACCAGTGACTCATATTTGTCCTGTTAACTTGGATACTGTTTCTTTGGTCATCAGATATTTTCTTAAAGACATGGCAACTCGCCTCATCCCAGTTACCATGACTTTCAGATTAACTGCATCGAAACCAGTGGGGTTTGTGGAATTCTACATTGACGGGTTAGCTACGCTGATGGAGAATCACAGGAAGACTTTCAATGTTGTGTTTTTTTGAAGTATAGTTGGTGTACAATATTATATGCTACAAGCGTACAGTGTAGTGATTCACCATTTTCGTAATTTATTTATCTGGCTGCATCACGTCTGATTTGCAGCATGAGGGCTCAGTTGCCCTGCAGCATGTGGGATCTTGATCTTAGTCCCCAACCAGGGATCGAACCTGCATTGCAAGATGGATCCTTAACCACTGGACCACAAGGGATGTCCCCACAAACTTTTTGGTTTTACGGTGTTTTTTTCTTTTTGTGATTTTCAATTTTTAAAGTTTGTATTTCACTTATAGTTAGTATAAAATATTGGCTATATTTGCTGTGTTGTACTATGTATCCTTATAGCTTATACTGTACATAATAATTTGTGCCTCTTCATCCCCTCCCTCTGTCTTGCCCCTCCCCACTTCCCTCTCCCTACTAGTAACCACTAGCTTGTTGTCTATATCTGAGTTTGCTTCTTTTTTGTTATAATAACCTGTTAGTTGTATTTTTAGATTCCACATATAAGTGACATCATACAGTATTTCCCATTCTGTGGCTGACTTATTTCACTTATCATCATGCCTTCCAAATCTATCCATGTGGTTGCAAATGGCAAAATTTCATTCCTTTTTATGACTGAGTAGTATTCCACTGTGTATATATGTGTTATATATACAGCACATCTTTCTTCATTCATCTGTTGATGGGCACTTAGGTTGCTTCCATCTCTCGGGCTGCCATTACCAAGCTCCAGCCATGCCCTAAGGTAATCACAGCTGTGAGTGGGACCTCTAACCCCACTCCATGGATGGGCATGGTCTATATGAGGACACACACTGGACACAACAGAGTCATGTTCCCTCATCACCAGTCACCTTCTTCCCAGGCCCAACAGTGCTCCATCCCAGGAGAACTATGAGGGTACCGAGTCCCCCCACCAAGCATCAGGCTGTTTCATCCACCTGTCTGGGGTCAGAAGCTGAAGCTTCCAGGACATAGACACTCTGGGTCAGCCTCCCACTGGGAAATCCCCGAGAAACCCCTGGTGCCTTCCTTCTTTTGGTGCCAGCAGAAAAAAACTCAAACCTTGCAGACTCCCAGCCCACACGGGACCGTTCCCCACATCCCACCCCATAGCTTCTAGTTGGTTTGTGGACATGTGTGTGTGTGTTCAGTTGTGTCCAACCCTTTGCCACCCCACAGACTATAGCCCACCAGGCTCCTCTGTCCGTGGGATTTTCCAGGCAAAAACTGGAGTGTGTTGCCATTTCCTTCAAGGGATATTCCCAACCCAGGGATTGAAACTGTGTCTCCTGCATTGGCAGGTGTATTCTTTACCACTGAGCCACCTGGGAAGCCCAGAGACCAAAAGTCCAGATCTTTATATGAGATCACTCGAATTTTAAGGTGCAACAATGTATAAATTATTTCTGCACATTTTGACCACAGCAAGTCAGCATGTTGGATGCGGGCCAAGCCTCCGCCCTGAATCTGCACATCTTTTTCCTTCTGACTGATGGATGAAATAGACGGGGAAACAGTGGCTGACTTTATTTTTCTGGGCTCCAAAATCACTGCAGATGGTGATAGCAGCCATGAAATTAAAAGATGCTTACTCCTTGGAAGGAAAGTTATGACCAACCTCGACAGCATATTAAAAAGCAGAGACATCACTTTGTCAACAAAGGTCCGTCTAGTCAAGGCTATGGTTTTTCCAGTGGTCATGTAAGGATGTGAGAGTTGGACTATAAATAAAGAAAGCTGAGCACCTAAGACTTGGTGCTTTTGAACTGTGGTGTTGGAGAAGACTCTTGAGAGTCCCTTGGACTGCAAGGAGATCCAACCAGTTCATCCTAAAGGAGATCAGTCCTGGGTGTTCATTGGAAGGACTGATGTTGAAGCTGAAACTCCAATATTTTGGCCACCTGATATGAAGACCTGACTCATTCGAAAAGACCCCGATGCTGGGAAAGACTGAGGGCAGGAGAAGGGGATGACAGAGGATGAGATGGTTGGATGGCATCACTGACTCAATGGACATGGGTTTGGGTAAGTTCTGGGAGTTGGTGATGGACAGGGAGGCCTGGCATGCTGCAATTCATGGGGTCGCAAAGAGTCGGACACAACTGAGCGACTGAACTGAACTGAACTGATGGATGAAGGCCCTTCTTGAGGACCATCCCTACATCCCACCTCATCCCCTGCTCTACTACTTCTAAATCCCTTCTCCTGCCTCATCAGACCTGAAGATGCTCCGAGAAGGAAAAGGAGGCAGTGAATCAGTATTCAAAAAAGATAATGATCAGTAACAGCTTAACCGGTAACCTCTCCCTGGAGGAACCAGGATTCAAAGGCTTTTTCTGGGGCAATGATATTCTGATTGCCCACCAATGACCCCATCACCCTCCTTGCTAGCAACTCACGTCTCAAAGTAGATGCTGATACTGAGTCACTTTTTCAGACTCTTTGGAGATGACATGCAATCCAATGTCGGCCAAAGGAGACTTGAGAGGACACTGATGGAGTCTTCTGTAATGTTCCCTTCTCAATAAAAAGAGACACACACAGGATGCTTCACCTCTGTTGAAGCCAGACCTCTCCTTTCCACTCCCCTCCCCAGAGCTTATCTCCTTCCTGCCTTTAAATGTTAATGGATAAGGACGTGATGCTAGGAGCTCCGACAGCCACCTTGTGGCCCTGAGGAGAAAAGTCAAAGAATCAGCTGAAATGTTGAGGAGGCTTCTTGGTGTATGAGATAATAACGCCTCTGGTTTAAAGCTGTCCAGCTGAAGCTTCTATTATTTGGCACTAACACAGGGTAGATCTAGAATGCCAGAGAAACTAATATCCTATTTGTGAAATTCCAAGACCCACAATAAGCATCAATATATGAAGACTATTTTCTGGGATTGGGTGTATTCTTTTTCAAAGCTCCAACCAAAGGTACAGCATGGCTTATGTCTCTTTATAAAATTAACAGAAGCACGATTGCCCCTTATTTTTTCCAAATGTGAGTCTAAGTAAGTGCTGAGGTGTGTTCATACAACTCACTCATGAAACTGGATAAACACCTCTGATGCTTTTACTCACAGTTCAGAGCTCTGACCTAGATTTATGGGGCAAAACCACGGTGTGTGGAGTTTAATTATAGGGGCCCAGCAATCTGGCCGACTTCCTTCCATCCCATGTGAGAGGTACAATCTTCCCCCACCACCATCTGCCAGAAAATCACAAGGAAAATATCCAAGCGAAACTTCCTTTTGTCAGTCTGGCAAGTGACCCTGCAAAAAGCTCCAAGCCTCCTTAGCCAACTGTGAATACAAATAATTGCTTTCCAGTTCAGAAACATTCATCCTTGCTCAGAACCCAGGCTGACAGCAAGCCCCAGACATTCTCTGAATTAGAAACCCCTCTCCCCAGCCGAGTCTTCTCGGGCATCCCCTGTGGACTAATGCAACCATCGGAAAGCTATCCATCTTAGTTTCACTGCCTGATAAAAGTAGAGATGTCATTAAACAGTCGCTCCATAACAGACTGACCAGGTATAATTTAAGGAGATTAAATGAATCCAATTTTGGACATCTATAGAATTAACAACAAGAAGCAGTATCAAAATAGAAAAAGAGGCCCAGCCAATCCTATGCCATCTCTCAACTGAACATCTTATCATCACCCCCATGATGTTCCACATGTGTGTTTCCTCCAGCAACGGGGCATTAAAGATAACACTCTCACCTCTCCCTTTGAATGGCAGTTGGCAGGCTCACTGTCATCAGGCAACCTACAGGAGGGAGCCTTGTTGCTTCTCTCGGAGATAATCTACAACAAAGTAAGTACTGAGACTTCGCTGGTGGTCCAGTGGTTAAGACTCCACATTTCCACTGAAGGGGGCACAGTTTCCATATTTGGTTGGAGAACTAAAATTCTGCCTGCCTGGGCAGTATGGCCATTTTTTTTAATATATATTAAAAAAAAACAATAAAATACACAGCATGTGCACAGTAGTCAAATGAAACTTCAATTAATTCAGAACTTGCTCACAAATTTCCCAAGACTGCTTATGATCATGAGCTCTCAGGGCATTGATTCCTCCACCTCCTGATGTCACGCTAAATGGCCTGCATTGAAATGCTGATGGGAGGAAAATGTATTTGTGCTAGACTGCGGTTTGTCTCTGTGGTTTCAGTACCAGAGGAAATAGCATAATTCCCTGCTCCCAACCCCAGGGCCTCTTCTCCCTCCCTCCTGGTTGAGGGAGGTGAAATTGATGGGTTTTGCATCCGTTTTCAGAGTAGCATGGGAAGATTCTCAACTCTAGGGAGTTTGTGGTTTCCTTCATTTGCCTCTTTGCTGAAAACCCAGTGCTTCCTCCATCCAACGCATTTCATGAATGGCACAGGAGAGATGATGAATTATCTGTCACCCTTTGCCCTCAGCACGACAGCTTCGCTCTCCTGCACCCAGGGCAGCCAGGGGTCACCCCCCTTGTGAGTTCTGGATCAGCCCCAGGGATTAGAGGATGGAGTCTCACTCCAGCAATTCTGCCAACTCACAGCACCCTTGCTGCTAGATTGCCCCACCTGTAAAGGCAATGATACCTATGCTACCTACACCAAAGGTCTTGCAAAGACCAAATGCAGTGAGGTGAGTGAGGCTGGATGAGGGATAAGAAGCACCTCCCACTGTGAATTAACATCCCTGACCTCCTGTGGTCATGACCATGCAATTATATGGTCCCTGGGGGAAGACAGAGCCCAGCTCAGCAAGGCTGCTGGCTCACCAGGATGGGACACCAGCGGGCAGATGGGACAGAGGAGGCAACACAGTCATTCTGTAATTGTGACGTGGGCTATGCACATCTTCTCCCATCCCCTCTCAAGTTTACACGTGTCTGAAACATAGAACATACAACTCATGACATCAAAACACAAATTTTTTTTCTTTTTCTTTCTTTTTTTGGCCATACTTGGCAGCATGGCAGATGTAGGTTCCCCAACCAGGGATCAAACCCGCAATCCCTGCCCTGGGAGCTAAGACTCTTAACCACTGGACCACCAGGGGAGTAATTTTGTCTCCTCCTGCCCCTTTCAAATGTATGAATTAGAGAACAGAGACTTAAAACAACTGTGTTGACTTCAGCTCTCTGCTGAATTTCTCATCTTGCATAAGCAGTGACACAGAAGACAGCCATCAAGACTTGAAATTGTATTATGCTAGAAATTTGTTAACATGTTTATGAGTGTCTTCCGCACACAAATGGGCTTTCCAGGTGGCTCAGTGGGTAAAGAATCCACCTGCAATGCAGGACACACAGGCAGACACGGGTTCAATCCCCAGGTGGGGAAGATCCCCTGAAGGAGGGCATGGCAACCCACTCCAGTATTCTTGCCTGGAGAGCTCCATGGACAGAGGAACCTGGTGGGCTACAGTCCATGGGGTCACAAAGAGCTGGACACGACTGAAGTGACTGAGCACACACACATGCATGTGAACACAAATGCTTTTCTTTTTTCAGGGTTTTTTTTTTTCAAAAAAATTTTTAAAATTTTTATTGGGGTATAGTTGATTTAAAATAGTCTGTCAGTTTCTACCATAGAACAAAGTGAATCAATTAGACATATACATATATCCACTCTTTTTAAGATTCTTTTCCCACATAGGTTTTTACAGACTATTGAATAGAATTCTCTGTGCTATACAGTAGGCCTTTTTTAGTTATAAATAGTTGGTAAATAGTAGTGTGTGTATGGTACCCCACTCCAGTACTCTTCCTTGGAAAATCCCATGGATGGAGGAGCCCGGTAGGCTGCAGTCCATGGGGTCGCTAAGAGTCGGACACGACTGAGCGACTTCCCTTTCACTTTTCACTTTCATGCATTGGAGAAGGAAATGGCAACCCACTCCAGTGTTCTTGCCTGGAGAATCCCTGGAACAGGAGAGCCTGGTGGGTTGCCGTCTAAGGTGTCGCACAGAGTCAGACACAACTGAAGTGACTTAGCAGCAGCAGCAGCAGCAGTGTGTGAATGTGTCGCTTCCATTCTCCCAATTTATCCCTCCCCTCTGCTCCCTGCCTCTCAGGTAACCATAAGTTTGTTCTCTGCATCTACTTTGTAAATAAGTTCGTTTGTACCGTGAATGCTCTTCTTGAGGGCAGGAATTTTGCCTCTCTTTTCCCACTCAATGTTCGTGTGTTTTCTCTCCTCAAAGCTTCAGCGTCTACCCCCCATTCTGCTTCTCACCTGGAAGCCATACCTTCTCTTTTACTGATGAAATGGACACAACCAAGGAAATAGAGAAATGCCTGGCTTGTGGTAGATGCCAAATTAATATTTGTTCTATGAAAGAGATGATTAGAAGTATGGTATCATAAAGAAAATATGGGTTTCAAAAAAACTTCCCTGATGGTGCAGTGGCTAAGACTCTGCACTCCCAAGGCAGGGTGTTAAGGAACCCCGGTCATGGAACCAGATCCCACGTGCCACAACTAAGAGTCTGCAGGTCACATGCATGCATGCTAAGTCGCTTCAGTCGTGTCTGACTCTGTGCAACCCTATGGACTGTAGCCCACCAGGCTCCTCTGTCCACGGGACTCTCCAGAGAAGAATAGTGGAGTGGGTTGCCATGCCTTCCTCTAGGGGATCTTCCCCACCCAGGGATCGAACCAATGTCTCCTGAACTTCCTGCATTGCAGGTAGATTCTTTACTGCTGAGCCACTGGGGAGTCCCTTGCATACCACAACAGAGCTCAAAGATCCCACATGTGACAACCCAGCACAACCAAATAAATAAATATTTCTTTGAAAAAAAAATTGTGAACACATTCCTGATCACTGTCTCCTATAACCAAAAATAAAAAAATCAGGCAAACCACAGGCACAGGTGAAGTGATCTTCAGTGTCTTTCCTGACAGTAACAGGATGGAGTCTGGCTCTAAGGACCTGGCCAGTGAGAAATGGCACTGCCCTCACCAGAGTCAGAGATGAAGACAACCCAGCCTCGGGTCTCAAACAGAGAATGCGCCAGCTCCCTCCACACTGCAGTGATGGGAGGACCTCACCAGGATGCCCCCAGTGTGATACGGAGCTCATCTTCCCAATCAGCGCTGACCCTTCAGACCTGCTGAATAAAATACTCATTGTTATTATTCTGGTTATTTACTGACAGACACAGCAGTTGGAGAAAAACACTGCAATCACTATTGTGCTTATCATCAAAATGCCTCGTTATGGGAAAATGTTCCTGAATGGTACAGAGGGGTGACCAATCTATCCAGCTTCGTTCCGTCCGTGGAAAATGAAGCTGGTCGAATTGGAATGACGTGAAAAGAAGTTTATTTTTCTCCTGCCAAGGTTGCAGTTTTCAAGAGCCACAAATGTTTCCAAATCAAATGTTGGATGAAAACATTTGCCACCCAGGACACGCTGGCTGCGGATCTGCTGCTGAAAGCAGTTTAGGGGCTCATTTGTGGTGGAGAATTACATTCATTAGTGGGGCGCCATCCCCATCGTAAGGGCTCACCTGCTGGCTCGGTAAAGAATCTGCCTGCCAATGCAGGAGACGTGGGTTCGGTTTCTGGATCAGGAAGATCCCCTGGAGGAGGAAATGACAACTCACGGAGAATCTCCGTGGACAGAGGAGCCTGGTGGGCTAGAGTCCATGGGGTCAAAAAGAGTCAGACACGACTGAGTGCCTAAACAACAGCACAACTGTCCCCATCGTGGCCCTGGGCTTCCCAGAGTCACTTCCTGCTCAAAGTCGCCAGGAGCCCCAGTGTGTTGTCACTCGGCCAGAGCTGTCTGGTGTCCTCTGAATGCCCATCTGGGGCACAGGCTGCCTCTGGACTGGCAGAGGAACTCAGCTCTACTCACTGGGGGGCAGCACAAAAGCGGGTATTTTCTCCCCAGTGTACCACAAGGCTTCCCGGAACCTGCCTGGGCAGCGCACACAGGAGCAAGCTCCGCTCCCAGAAGCTGATGGATTTCATCCTTCAGGAAATACGGCTGAAATTGACAAGGGCGCCGTCCTCCAGGAGATCAAAAATTGGAGGAAGAGTCTGAAAGGTATCAGTATTGAAAGCCTCTCTGCATCCTTACAGCAAGAACTTTCCTGTGACAGACACGGGGGAGGATACAGGGCTGAGCAGAGAGCCTCTGACCCCTCTGTGAAGGAAATCTGGAACAAGAGAGAGGAAGAGAAAGCAGCCAACAGGGGGAAGCACCAAGATCCAGCAACTTCTCTTGAATTCCCTCTTCCCAAGGGAAATTCGAATGGCATCTCACCATCCCCCAACTCCTGCCGTATTGCTCTCTGCTTCTGCATCCACTTTAATCCCTGATTTATGAATAGAATTAATAGAAATCAGTCAGGCATGGCTGTGCCTGCAGTGCTGTGTTCAACAACAGATGTTTCCCAGGGTAATTACAATAGGATAATAACAGAAAAAATGACTGGTCAATGGCAGTGGGTCATGAGCGCTATAAAGACCAGGGATTTCACCAATAACACTGTCAACCAAGGAGGTGAGAGAATAGATACAGCTCTAGGGCTGGAACCACTCCTGAACTTCTCTCTCCTGGTTCCCTTCACAGGAGATCTATGGTGTTACTGAGGTAGTATTTATTCCTGGTTTATGCCCTTAATACCGTTGGTGCCTCGTTGGTGCTCATCAATATTGGGTTCAAATTTGACCTTGACATTCCCTTTTCCCACAGCAAGAACGCTGTTCCTCTCAGTCTTCTGACAGGGTTCACTGATCATCATTTCCAGTTTAATCAAGGGCTCTTGCCATCCACCACCCACCCCCTAGCCTCAGCAAACACAACCAGCCATTCGGACTGAAAGTTTGCCTGGACAGACACCACTATTTCATCCAAAGATGAAGCAGTACCTGAAAAATCCTTGGGATGATAAATGTTTTTAAACCCATCCTTCCAATTTCCTGTACCTTGGTCTCCCCTGGGAAACCAAGGTCAAGAAGCAGGTCAAGAAGCAACAGTTAGAGCGGGACATGGAATAATTGACTTGTTCTAAATTGGGACTGGAGTATGTCAAGGCTATGTATTGCCACGCTGCTTATTCAACTTCTGCACAGAGTGCATCATGCGAAAAGACGGGCTAGATGACATTCAGTTTGTGAAACTGCTGGGAAACAGAGGAAGTAACCTTATTTACTGTCTCAGTTGGTCCTGCCAGACACGCGCATCCAGGGAAAACCAGTCTGGAAGATGGAGGAGGCGTTTCTTGTGGAACCCAGCCTGTGGTCCTCCCAAGTAACAGACTGCGTAGTACAGTTTATTTGTTTGCTTGGTTTCTTCATGTTATCTTGACCTGCTTTTGACGTGTTTGTTAAGGACAGTCTGTTTCCCCTTTTGAGCAGCTGATTAAGTGCTCCCTCCGCCCCCCAGCCACTTCTTCCCTTACGGGTCTCCCAGCCACAGTGTTCCTTCCTTGGTGCCCTGGACCAAGGACCGAATAACTCAAAGCAATCTCTATGTCCCTAAAACTCACAACATTATACAAATTGCTGATCCACAGGGAGAGCTCAAAACTTAGCTACCCCCACCCCCGCTTGTTCCCCCTACAGCCCAGCTTCTGCTGCCTGTCCCCCGGTGCGGCCCCCTGCGTGGCCAGGCTGACAGCTTTCTCTCAAAGTAGAACTGGAAGGGGGTCCGGCTGCTCACCACTCAAAAGCCAATAAAGAGGCAAGTTTGGTGGAAAGGAAAGTTTGCTTTATTTCAAGCCAGCAACTGGGGAGAGAGCACACTTCTGTCCAGAGGCCAACTTCCCTCTCCCCCAACCCTGACAATCAGGGGGCAAGAGCTCTTATGGACAGAGGGAGGAGGCTACCTATAGAAACAGCACAGTTAGCTCTGACAGTCCTCTTGAAATTGGTCATCAGTAGTCTGATCAGCGTCATCTTGATTAAGAATGCTTCATCTTTAGTTCCAGCGTCAGTTTGTTCCCGTTTCCTTGAGGCCAGTTCTCAGAACTGTGGCAGCTTACATCATGGGTACAGTCTGGTCATCATGTAGCTAACTTCTTCCACCCAGTGGGTTTTTTTTTAAATCTACAAGACAGCTCACAGGATATGGCTCAGAATATTATCTCTAGCCCTTGAGCAGGGACTATGCCTGTGTGTCCTCCATTCCTGGAAGCTTCCTAAGTCTTCTAGTAACAGCGGTGTCTGCCTTAGTGAGTCTATGTGACCTGTGTCTGGAACTGCTCTCGTAGCAGCCCCTTGACTATGTTTAGTGACTAAACTATTATTATTTAGTCTTGTTAGGCTGTTTTTCTTTGTTTCTGCATTTTTTCACTTCTCTCATTAAGTTTGTTCTTTGGCTAAAGTTTTTCCACATGCAAAATGCAGGCGGAGGACAAGGTGGGCAGGGCGGCAAGGACCATAGGGCCCTGCTCCCTTTCAACAGGAGCTGCAAATCACAGACCTCTGCTTTTCATCTGTCTGAGAGGCACTGTGTTACGTCCCGCTGTCAGAAGGATCTTTGAATCTTATAAATCACTGTCGGTATTTAGGGTCTAGAGGTGTGGGATCTGTACCCTAACCAGCCTTCAGCTGTCTCCCCACTGTGTAACCCAGCTTGTTCCTTGTTCTGCTTCTCCGTTTTCTCCTGTATTCCTCAAGCAGAGTTGGGGTAGACCAGGGCTTACTCTTGACTCTAACACCCATGATCGCAAGTCCTCATAATTGTATAACTACATCCCTGTGCACTCAGCTTCCCTCTCTTCAGGGGCTGCTATGAGAGCAGTTCCAGACACACATCACACAGACTCACTAAGGCAGCCACCACTGTTACTGGAAGCCTTAGGAAGCATCCAGGAGCAGGGGGCACACAAGCACTCATTGGCCCCCCACACAGGCCAGGGCACTGGAAACAGGAGACAGGAGCCAAATGCTTCCATCAGGGGATCTTAGCGGGGGATTGAGAGTGGATATAGGTGGGGTCAGCTCCTGCATTCTCAAAGCAATAAATGTGGGCCTTTTGATAGTACCTCCAAAGAAAGGTACATGCCTCGTGACAGAGCAAACAGCCCTTCTTCACACCACTGAAAACTTCCATCTGCATTTCCTGGACTGTGCTGGGAATGATGTTCCCAAATCCTCAAAGTGTCTTGTGCATTTTGTATTATACCTTTTGCAATTTAAAAAGCATTTGCTTATTCAAATGTGAACACTGAAAACATACCACATATTTGGAAATTCCATGTAGGCTTTAATTGTATTAAGCAAAGAAATCTGGGGGCAGGGGGAAGAAAGAAATTTAATTAGCCTGTCCTCTCTTTAAATCTGGGTTTGATTCCTGGGTTGGGAAGATCCCCTGGAGGAGGAAATGGCAACCCACTCCAGTATTCTTGCCTGGAGAATCCCATGGATGGGGGACCCTGGTGGGTTACAGTGCACAGGGTCGCAAAGAGTTGGACACGACTGAGCGACTAAACCACCACCACCGCTTTTAAATCAGAGGCCCTGATGTGGCCAAGACTCTTGTCCATAACCTTGGAAACAGGCCTGTGATTTACCAAAAGTTAAAATTTCAAGCTGAATTCTGGGTCCTTGAGCAGGAGGTTCATCATTTGATTATTATAATTAATATATTATATAAATTATAGCATTATTATTTATTAAACTATAGAGAGAATTCATTATTAGAAGTGGTGCGAAAGGGCAGAACATAAAACAAAGAAAAAGAAAGACAGAGGGAGAGGAAAAAAGAGGGAAAGGACAAGGACACATAAGAAGCGGGGTAGGCTGCTCTGTGAGAGTAGAAGGGAATTCATCTCCAGTATGGCAGACCCTGGTGCGCCCTCGCGAGCAGGACCTGGCCCCACGCGGTGCATTCCTTCCCATCGACGCTAGAGGGCGCGCCCACGCAAGCCCGCGCGCGGACCCCGGAGACGCTCCACGCCGGCGATAGGGGGCGCTGTTATAGGGCCAGATGGAGCCTGACCAGGACAGGGGAAGCCGGGACACCTTCCAGGTGGAGGGAGGCTGCGCGGCCCTGGGGCTGGTGGACCGGGAAGGAGGGAGGTTTTCCCTGTGGACCAAGGGGGAGAGACCCCACCTCGTCCGAATCCCGAGGGCACCATATGCTTTGGGGAAGCTAGAGGGAGCGTTGCAGTGAGCTCAGTGACCTTTGTAAAATCGTCTCTCTTGATGTCTCAGAGGCAGGTGCTCCTGGTTTAGAACCTCAGCTCTTCCCATAGCCATGTGAGACTGGACAAGGAATCCACCTCTCTGAACCTCAGTTCCCTCCACCCCTAAGTGGGAATAGTGACCATGCCCAGATGGCACAGTTGGGGCGAGATTTAAATGAGACCCTGAACCACTAGAGCGACCAAGTAGCAGGGCATCTGGAACACGCATATGCAACACGCACGTGAGCGCCCACTCTGCTTTGAGATAGATTCGGCTCATGAAGAGAAATGTGTACTTTCCCTTAAACCAAATACTGACTCTGCACAGCTAATCAGCCTGAACCTCATTCCATTATTTGTTCATGATTAGATCTGGCCATTAATCCAATTTTCCGGGTTTAGAATTAGACTTTAACCCTGAGCTAAGCGGAGTCGTTCTCTGCAGCTGTTCTCTGACAGCTTACCTGGCAGCAGCAGGAGACCGGTGTGGTGAAGGGTGCCTCCCCGTTAGCCTCAAGGACACCAGGAGCTAAAGCAACAGGTGGCAAAGGAAATCTAATTCCCCGTTTCCCACGCCCCAGGCCCTAAGTAATTACAGAATGTCACCATAGCCTGAATATTTACCCAGAAGAACGCAACTCTGTGATGACTCCCGATCCACCCCAAAGCTTAACTGTCATTTAAATAGGGCATGGTATTTGCAATATTAATTTCATTATCTTCTACTGTCTTATCATTATACACCTCAAGCATCACACAGAATATATTTGCATGTGTAACGAATCCATCATCATTGTTTCTCTGTGGCAGAAATGGCTGTTGGTTTGATTTCTAGATCTGAGCATCAGAAAAGTCATGGGATAATGTGTGTTTGCATCAAAGCTTGTTCAGTGTTGGAGAAAAATACAACATGGGGGTTGAAAGGGCAGCCGGACAAGGTGAGCACGTCACATCCATCACTTGTGATACATTCTTGATCTCTGTGTGGTTTGATAACTCCTTCTGCTCCCAAGTCAGCCACTAGAATAGAAGTCCCTTCAGAATTCCCCAAAGTTCAACCCCAGTCACAGCAGGAGCCTTGAACCTGACTGCAAAATTCTCAGGCTGGAATTGCTGTTACTTCTTTCATTCTCTTGATTGTGGATTTTTATCAGGGAACACCTTGGACCTCCAGGGAAGTCCTGGGACATCCATTTTTAATGGAAGAAACCAAGACCCAAAGGTAGATATGGTCTTCACTTTACAAAACAGAGGTGGGATTCTCCAAAGCAGCTTGCCTGGAAATCGCCAAATTGCCACATTTTCTGACAGACATCACTTGGACTTTCCAGTTATCTTATTTTCACTCTCCTTGGCCTTCAAGTGATGGAGACACTTGAAGACAACTCAGCTTGAAGTGTCTCTTCTCAACCTTTAAGAAATTCACTTTGCATAGTTAAACCTCCATTCTGAAATGTCCTGGTGAAATTGTAAGATGAGCCTCTCTGCAAAGTGTCACCTCCACTCTCTGATACACTTTGTGACCTATGGGTTTCCCCCCACACTGAGGCGGGGAATAATGGGCTGCACGGTCTGGATGCCTGGTCTTAAATTTCAGATTTGTCACCTGCCTCTGTTGGTCTGTTTTAATGTCTAAGCCTCAATTTTCTCAGTTGTAAAACTCAGGGGTAAATAGGATCTAAGTTATCAGGGAGGATTAAGTTAACATCTGGCAGCTTGCATCATTATTAATATAAGTATTCTGAATGTTCTTCTTCCTTCAAATGTTCAGACAAAGCTTGAAATATCCCCCAAACGTGCAGTGAGATGAGACAGCCAGCACGGAGTGTGATGTTGAGGGCTGTTCAGATGCCCTGACTGGCCCCAGCGTTCCACCAAGGGACCAGCAGGGTTTCTAAAGGCCACGTGCGGGCGCTCACCCAGGACTGGATGGTTTTAGTCATGACAGTTACGTGTTGAGTCCAGCTGTTGCTAGACACGGTGTGTACACAGAAGGAGAATGAGGTGAATTAATACGGATCAGGGTGAATTAAGTATCAACCATCTTGTCTCAGCCCATTAGTGCTCAACCATAACCCTACAAGAGAGGGATATCTCTCTCCATTTACAGATGGAGAAACAGATCAGGGAGGGCAAGTCACATCCAATGTTCTGCACCATCCATGTGACCACGTCTGGATTCACAGCCATGGTTTTCTGATGCCACGGTCCAAGGTGCCTCAAAACCCATTCCCACCACTGGCTTACCCTCTCCTGGGTTTGGAGTATTCAGACCCAGGGCACTAGACTGTCCTTCATCGTATTAAGTCCTTCCCCAGTTGATTCCCAAGAATAACCAACCTCATGTTCATTCACTGTCTCAGAAGCCACCACTTTCATGACATCTCAGCAACCTTCCTTCCTCTGATGCCCTGCAGGCAGAGACAGTTTTCACAGGTGTCTGACCTGCACAGGTACATGTGACCCGGGGCTCAGAAGGGTCCCATGGTTGGTTTAATGCTCTGGTGTCACCATCTTGAAATTCTTAACAATTTTACCTTTAAATTTTTGTTTGTAAAGGGAGTCAGATGGAGCATCAGGCCACTTGTGAGAGCAGAGAATATACATGTAACTTGCGTGCCTGCTGTTCCCTGCCACATATTACACCCATGATACCAGGATACTGGAAGATCCATCTTCAACTGGCAAGCAAGGGCGCTGACCAACCCTCTCCCTCACTTTCCTTTTGAACCTGAACTTGCTTTGAAGGCAAAAAGAAGCAGCGTGCTGAGAAACACAAATGGTCAGAGAACCCCATTGTGGACTGCTGACTCATGTTACTCTCCTACATTAACCACCCACTGATCCTCGAAAGGATGACCCAGAAGAAAGGAGAAAAATAGGCCAATGTGGCAGTCCTTTTCTTTCCATCCCTCCTTTACTCATCAGCAAGCTGAAGGGAGGGATTGTTCCTAGAATATGTGCACCTCAAAATGTGAAATAATAACAGTCAAGCCGATCTTGTGCAACACTTACACTGTGCTGGCAAGAACAAAATACATGTGCACTTAAAATCTATAAGATACAGATCTTTTCAATTTCAGTGCCTTTGCATACAAGTTAAATGCACTGGTATTTACATTTAGAACTGGTCTTACACAGTATAAAGATTAATGACAAAATTTGTTTCCATCCTTCACGATGTCTGTTTACTTAGAATAGCACTAAAGAGCAAATAACGAACACCATAAGTTGAGAGAAAAACCACAAGAAAAATCTTACTATTTTATTACCTTGATACTTTTATCTCTTTTTTTAAATCCCACCTGCAGAGTACGCAACCACTCTGTCCACAGGGCTGTGTGTTACATCCTCAACTTATACTGCAATTGTGACCCCATTCTCAACAGTAAGGCCAGTACCTAATCCATCTTTGCAACATTACCAACAACCAACATGAAATTAAATCCACTAGTAGATGCTTTGATTTGTTTCTTGTTTTGAATTTAGAATGAGGAGGTGGGAGTGGGTGTTTTCACCACTGGATTGAAAAATGGAGATATTAAGCAGGAGACTAATTACATAGCTTCTGAAAATAACTTTTAAGTTTGGTTTCCACTTCTTCTCCATCACAAATAAATGTTTTTAAAATCCTTTAAAGTGCCTCTTGGCTATACACAAAAACATGCCTGTCAGTTGGAAATTACTCATCCCTGTCAATGGGAAATATCTCCACTGCAAATAAGAGAAAACTGGGCTTGAAATAATTTAAAAGACAATTTGTTCATTCACATAAAGATACACAATGCACCTCAGAGCAGCTCTGTCCAGCAGTTCAACAGTATTCCCATGGCTCTGGTGTGCTTCTGTCTCTTGTGCTTCTTCTCCACACTTCCAGCTACATCCTAGTCACATCCACCTCATGATCACAGAATGGCTGCCATCAACCCCCAGGCACAGGAGCATCCTCATTTATATCTCTTTTTCCAAGTGTGTTTACAGGGCCTGAGCTGGCAGAAGGTAATTCTAGATCAACATGGGTCCTTATCTGTGACCAGCATTGTTGCTATGGTTCAGCTGCTCAGCCTTGTCTGACTCTCTGTGACCATGGACTGCAGCACACCAGGATTCCCTATCCTCCACTATCTCCCATACTTTGCTCAAACTCATGTTTATTGAGTTGGTGATGCTGCCCAGCCATCTCATCCTCTGTTGCCCCCTTCTCCTTCCTGTCCTCAATCTTTCCCAGCATCAGGGTCTTTTCTAATGAGTTGGCTTTTTGCATCAGGTGACCAAAGCATTGGAGTTTCAGCATCAGTCCTTGACTGGAGATCTTGTCTGAAAATTAGGTCAGTGCAGAAGAAAATATATCTAAGAGATGAAGAAAGAGAGAGGGTGGGATTCAGAGTCCTAAGAATATTGATTGAGGAGCTGGATCAAACTGTACCTGAAATCACATCCTTGACTTTTCACTCATGAGTGCCAGTAAATTCCTTGCTGACTCTTTGGGGTTTTTGTTTGTTTGTTTTGCTTGCTTGATAAATCTCAGTTACTATCAATCAAAAGAATCCTGACAATTATAGAACTCATCCATTCAACCACTCATTCATCAAACAGTCCTCAAGTACTCTTCTGTATCAGGCACTGGTCTCTGCTTTTGGACCTGCAATCCAGAGAGAGAGGATATACCCAAAGCAAACCTGTGGAAGTGATTAATTCTATATTCGTGAGACTCTGGGCATGTCACAGACAGCTTGGGCATATCATCCTCCATGAACCATCTGCCTGTTTCAATTTCTAAGAGCCTAGTTGGAGAGAGAGCTGCAAAATGCTTAGATAATATATAAATTCAGGTAAACCCCTTACTCTTACATGTTTAATTTCCTGCCCCAATCCCAACATCACATCTAAAAAGCATAGGGACTTCCCCGGTGGTCCAGTGGCTGGGACTCTATGCTCCCAATGCAAGTGTTGCAGGCTTGATCCAGAGTCAGGTATATAATTTCCACATGCCTTGCAGTCCGGCCAAAAGAAAAGGCATAAAATGATATGTCTATAAATTACTTTCATTAAATAAAATATTTTTTTATACTAGGGCAGTAGAGAGAGGAAATAAATCTAGCAGTTTAAATACCCAGTTCTCCATCACTGTTCATTCCTCGGGCTTCTACCAGGTTCTGCACTGGAACAGCGGGAACGCAAGAACCTTTTGATGAAAGTGCTCATTTAAGCCCCTCCAGATAAAATTCACTTCTGGTGTGTATGTTTGTTTCTCCCTGCGTCTCTGTGCTTTCTCTTGGTTCACAAGAGCCATCAGCCAATTCTCTGAAATTTCTAAACTCTTAAATAAATGGACTTCAATAGAAGACACTGTTCTTTCCTCCTGATTCGTCATCTTCTGAGAGGTGTGGCTGCATTTTTTTTCATGCCTTTTAAGTTTCTTCTCTATCCCCGCGTTCATCTCCTCCTATAATTTTCTGTGCAGTTTCAACACATGCTGTTGGTATAATTCAAGCTGCATTTTCATTTTCTATCAAAGTTTAAATTTTTCCCTTTCAGACCACGCTCTCTGACTACAGAAATGCTAGTTGTTGTTGGGAGAGTGTGATTGAATGCTGAGTGCTTTGCTGATTTGATTTCCTCCTGGTAGCATGTATATTTCCTAACCTTTCCTTGCACTAACTTAGCTGCATAAAGCATGGTTTCTACAAAGCAGCTTTGATATAATGAACCGTTTTCTGATTCATTTTTTGTATCCAGGTTGCCACTTCTTGTGGAGTTTCTTGGACAGCAGGTGGATCCCCCATTTTGGGCAGGTTTCCATCAGAGATGAGCTGACCCTCACTCTTAAAATTCTCTACATGCATAGAGTTGCTTGAGTATTGTTCTGTTCAATCCAATCCTTCTCTCTTATTTCCCCCACTTCTGCTTCCTGTTAGAGCCGGCTAGACTTTCCTGAGGCTCAGCATTTTCATCTGAATCATCCATTGATGATATCAGAAGCTGTTGCCACGCATCCAAAAGGATTTAACTGCTTGAGATATTTTGCTTTCAGCCTCTTGAGACTGGAGATGATCTGCTTTTAGGGACAATAGCTGTCCTTGAATATGACCTATAAACAATTGAAATGAAAGGTTAGTAGGCTCCAGGTCTTGTTCTTTGAGAAGGACTATTTTATCCTCAGATATGAACTTGTTCATGTTTGGATCACTTGCTGCTGATTTAAGCATCTCTAACTGGTTTGGAGAAAGTGAAAGTTGCTCAATTGTGTCCGACTCTTTGCAACCCCATGGACTATAGTCTGCCAGGCTCCTCTGTCCATGGAATTCTCCAAGCCAGAATACTGGAGTGGGTAGCCTATCCCTTCTCCAGGGGGTCTTCCTGACCCAGGAATCAAACTGGAGTTTCCTGCATTGTAGGCAGATTCTTTACCAACTGAGCTACTTGTTCAAAGAGGTAACCGCGCTTGAAGGCAATTTAAGGTCTCCATAAACTATAATCGAGCTAAGCTTGTCACAGAATTCTATGATATGCTTTATCTCATACAGAAAATCTTCATGCTACCATTTTTTTCCTTCCTTAAAATGATGTATTAATATAATCAAAGCAGTCAGTAGTATTTGCCACCATCTCCCAAGAAAACCCCAACTTGGGTCTGTCTAAGCCCTCAGACAACATCACGGCAACCTGCTCAACTTCTCCAGGACATTATGAGCAACAGAGTATGGTGGTCAGTGCTGAAGGGACTTTTGATGGCCAGTCCCCTGCTGGGCCACAGCAGACCACATGGAACCCCACAGAATAGTCCTTTTGGACCCTAATCAAAAGCCTGACCATGAGGGAGGACCATCCATGAGGCTGAGAGGAAGCCAGTGGTGCCATTAAGAAGTGTGGTCTTGGGTCTTCCCTGGCAGTCCAGTGGTTAAGACTCCATGCTTCCAGTGCAGGGGTGAGGGTTCAATCCTTGGTCAAGGAATAAAGATCCTACATGCCTAGTGGCACTGCCAAAAAATTAAAAAAAAAGAAAAAGTGTGGTCATGGTCTGACCTTTCTCTGCCAACACATGTGCCACACGCATGATGAAAAAAGTGGAAATGAATAAGGATGCTTGAAGCCAGAGGTGATCAGCTCTTGAAGGCCCCACAGGAAACCAAGAATACCCAAATGACGTCAGTCTGCCACCCTCTGCACCCGTGGCTCAGGGTGTCAAGGTGGGAACCTCTGCAGGGGACCATGTGTGTGGCGTGTCACTGTCCTAAGCTATGACATCGTGTACACCTTCCCCGGCTCCTTCCTTTCTTCATTTCAACTCTTCCTCCAGCAGCCACAAAACCTGGTCCTGCCAACAAAGCTCACAGAAATCTCCAAGTTTCCTTGTTTCGTGTTCTTTGGCTTTTTGGGCAGAGGGAGGGGCAGGGATGGAAGAGGGTGGAGCAGAGCAACGCTGAGACTGGGAGAAATCTGGCCACAAGTGTAAGGACAGAAGCAAAAGGGGCCTCATGAAGGATATTTGTGGTTTGCTCACTTCGTATTTTTTAAAGATTATTTTCACATTATTTTGAATATAACATTATTTTGAGTATAATTTGCATATAATTAAATGGGCAGGTCTTGGGTGTATAATATAGTTTGGTAAATTTTTAAGTTTTTATTGATTTTTCATTTTTGCCTGCCCTGGGTCTTTATTGCTACACTCAGGCTTTCTCTAGTTGCAGAGAGTGGGGGCTACTCTCTAGTTGGGGTGCACGGGCTTCCCATGCGGTGGCTTCTCTTGCTGCGGAGCATGGGCTCTAGTAGTTGGGGTGCACGGGCTTAGTTGCCCTGTGGCCTGTGGGACCTTCCCGGACCAGGGATGGAACCCATGTTCCCCGCATTGGTAGGCAGATACTTAACCAATGGGTCACCAGGTTCACCCTAGTTCAGTTAGTCAACACATACCCCAATAAAGGAAAAAAAACTGCTCTGATTTCTATCCCCAGAGATCTTTTCTTTTTTAACCTGTTCTTGAATTTCATGTAAATGGAATCATACAGTCAGTACTCCTAGGTTTTGCTTCTTTCATTTGGTTAAGTCCATGAAGCTGCATAAATCGGAAGCATGTTCCTATTTTGAGTAGCATCCCCTGTCTGAAAAAGATACAGTGTTTATCCATTCTCCTGTGGATGGCAGTTTGGGTTGTTTCTATTTTTTGTGCATTATGAATAAAACTGCTCTGAACATGTCTTCCTGTGAAATATGTTTTTATTGCTCTTGGATAAATACCAAAGAAGGCTCTTCTTAGCTAATATGTTAAGTAGATGTTTAACTTAATCAGAAGCTGACAAGATGTTTCCCAAAGTGGTGATAGTATTTCTCAGTCCCTACCGACAACGCCAGAAAAATTTCCCCCACATCTTTGCCAACAACGGCTGTTTCATTCTTTTTAATATCAGCCATAATAGATGGTGACGGAGAAGGCAATGGCACCCCACTCCAGTACTCTTGCCTGGAAAATCCCATGGACCGAGGAGCCTGGTAGGCTGCAGTCCATGGGGTTGCTAAGAGTCAGACACAGCTGAGCGACTTCACTTCACATTTTTCACTTTCATGCATTGGAGAAGGAAATGGCAACCCACTCCAGTGTTCTTGCCTGGAGAATCCCAGGGACGGCGGAGCCTGGAGGGCTGCCGTCTATGGGGTCACACAGAGTTGGACACGACTGAAGCAACTTAGCAGCAGCAGCAATAGATGGTGAATGCTCAGCATACTCAGTTGCTAAGCCATGTCTGACTCTTTGCAACCCCGTGGACTGAGGCCTGCCAGGCTCCCCTGTCCATGAGACTTCCCAGGCAAGAATACAAGAGTGGGTTGCCATTTCCTTCTCCAGGGGGTGTTCCTGGACCAGGGATAGAACCCTGGTCTCCTGCATTGGCAGGCAGGTTCTTTATCACTGAGCCACCAGGGAAGCCCATGATAGATGTCATGCACTTGCATTTCATGATCGTTGAAACTGACATTTCCCTGATGACAAATGGGAAAAGTTACTCATTCTTGTGCCTGTCACAGATCTTCCTTTGGGAAATTTCTGTTCAAAGTTTTGACCCATTTTCAACAGTGCTATTTGTCTTTTTATGGAGCTTCGGGCATTCTTTGTATATTCTGAATATAAGTCTCCTGCTTTGAGAATGTTTTCTCCCACTCTCTGGATTGCCTGTTTATTTTCATAATGATGTCTTTTGAAAAGTAGGTTTTTTAGTTTTGATGAAGTCAATCATTGACATTTCGCTTACACTAAATGATCTTGTGACTTGATTAAGAACGCTTTACTGACCCCAAGATTGACAGAAAAATATTCTCCTATGTTTTCTTTGAGAAGTTGCAAATTCTAGTTTTTATATTTAGGTCTATCAGGGTGTATTGAGATGTATTTTAGATGTATCAAGGTTTAGGTACAGCTCAACCTTGAAAGCAGTAGTCTTGTCTTTTCTTTTTTTTCTTTTTGGCCTGGCTGTGGCTTACAGGATCTTAGTTCCCTGACCAGGGATTAAACCCAGGTGCTTGGTATTAAGAACCCAGAGTCCTAACCACTGGACCACAAGGGAATTCCCTGAATGCATTATTCTGAGTGATAGAGGTCAGTCACAAAACCCCATATTGTATGATCCCATTCCCATGAAATGTACAGAAAACCAGAACTATATACACTCAAAAGTAGATTAGTGGTTTCCTGGGCCTGTAGGTTGGAGAACTTGGGAAGTGACCTGGTGGTGGGTATGGGGTTTCTTTTATGCCTGGTGAGTATATTCTAAGATTGATTTTGGTGAAAGTGTGAATATACTAAAAGTTACTGAACAGTACACTTTAGATGAATTAATGGTGCGGGAGGTAAATTATATCTCAATACAGTTGTTATAAACAAACATCAAAGAACAAGTAAAAGCAGCTGATTTCAGTTTTCTAATGTGAATGTCATCTTAGTGTTTGGGTCCATATGAGACAGATTCGTTCTTATAAAGTGTATTTTTAGGAACTTCCCTGGCCATCTAGGGGTTTAAGACTTCGCCTTCCAATGCAGGGGCTGCTGGTTTGATCCTTAGTCAGGGAGTTAAGATCCTACATGCCTTGTGCCAAAAAACCAAAACGCAAAACAGAAGCAATATTGTAACAAATTTAATAAGGACTTTTAAAATGATTCTCATCAAAAAAATCTTTAAAAAATGAATTTTTATGAAAGAATTTACCTTCCTTATCTTGCTTAGCTTGAGCAGGACCCAAAGTTTCCTGGGCTCAGCAACCCCTAGAGATCCCTCACTTACAGATGGATGTTGTGATATGTCTCAGGTCCCAAAGCTTCACTGATTACAGATCTGTATTTTAAACACAGCAAGGAGTGAGTCAGCTCAAAAGGGAAGCAGCTGTTCTAAAATCACTCAGCACTCACCTCCACAGTTGCCCTAGCCTCTTAGCGCATCACTACCTTTATTTCCTGAGAACACTGGCAACATAAAAACGACATAGAATCTGCATTAACAGTATTGCTAGATTGCTCCAAAGAAGGGTCTTTCAAAGTGTACAGTGCAATCCATTAGAGTTTTAATAGGTTTTAGGCAAAACTAAGCAAATAATCAAATTAATGAATAACTTATTAAAATGGAAAAAATAAAATTAAAGTGAGTGACTTATGGAAAATGAGGTTGAGGAATACTTGAAATACGTGAAATGTTTCTTTATAAGCAGACTTCTCAAAACCTTAAATGTAGTCTGAAAATTTTCAAGGGGGAGGATTAAAAAGCATTTCTCATGGTAGGATATGTTCCTGGAATGATTTTTTGTGTATGTTTGTATATGTGTTCAAGTTTTTAAATTTGTTTCCCTTTTCCCCACCATCTGATCTTGCCAAGTTTCTTTATTGCAACACACTTAAGAAATGCTGCATTAAGAGGTTACTGCCTTACAACCCAAACTTGTCTTGTTGATTGTGTGTGTGTGTTAGCTGCTTAGTTGTGTCTGACTCTTTTGTGACCCCCATGGACTATAGCCCACCAAGCTCCTCTGTCCATGGAATTCCCCAGGCAAGAATACTGGAGTGGGTTGCCATTTCCTCCTTCAGAGGTTCTTTTCAACCCAGGGATTGTACCCAGGTCTCCCACATTGCAGGTGGATTCTTTACCATCTGAGCCACCAGGGAAGCCCTAGCCCAACAATACTTTTTTTCATTTAGAACTGTCCAGAATTCGGGCAGCTTATGCCCAGATTTCCCATCTTTAGAAGTCTATGAACAGTTTAGAGAAAGAAATATCCTAGCATGCCAGACCCAAACCTAGAGCCCTGTGTGTACCTGGTATGTCTTAAGCTTGTTTTTTAAAAAAACATTTATATATTTTAATTATTTATTTAGTTATTTGGCTGTGCCTGGTCTCAGTTGCAGCATGAAGAAGGATCTAGTTCCCCAACCAGGGATCAAACCCAGGTCCCCTGCATCGGGAGCTTAGAGTCTTAGCCACTGGAAGTAAAGTGAAAGTCCGTCAGTTGTGTCCAATTCTTTGCGACCCCATGGACTATACAGTCTGTGGAATTCTCCAGGCCAGAATATTGGAGTAGGTAGCCTTTCCCTTCTTCAGGGGATCTTCCCAACCCAGGGATTGAACCCAGGTCTCCCACATTGCTGGCAGATTCTTAACCAGGTAAGCCGCAAGAGAAGCCCAAGAATACTGGAGTGGATAGCCTATCCCTTCTCCAGGGGATCTTCCTGACCCAGGAATCAAACCAGGGTCTCCTGCATTGGCAGGCAAATTCTTTACCAACTGAGTTATCAGGGAAGCCCCCTTAGCCACCCCTCAGGTTTATTTAAAAAATAACAACAGCAACAACTAGGTCGCATCTCTTATCTGCTTTGCAAGAATCGTCATTCAGCGTCTATGCTTGGCCATGAAGCTCCCCCAACCAACCAGGGTCCCTTGACCCTGAGGGTCCAAGCACATGGACCTTCCTGCCTTGGCATGTTGTGTTCCCTGAACCTGGTACACAATTTCAGTTTTACCTGCCCGTAAGGACCCCACCCCAAACCACTACCAGCTCCCTCTGTTCTGGAAAGTATCAGGAACCTGTAGACATGGAGTTTTAGTCCTTCTTTACTGTCTCCATGACCCAGTAACAAAGTTAACATTATGATCCTTTACTGTTATGTTAGTCAAGTGGGTAGTTACTTTGGCTTTTCATGGGTCATTTCATATGAGTGGAAATATTGCCCTTGATGTGGAAAACAATCTGGAGTTTTCTTGTTTTGTCCTATAATTTTATGTTACTATAAAGTAAAGCATATTGGTGATTTTAATATCTAGAATATTGCAGGCTAAGGTAACATAGGTTTTTAAAAGAGTATTTAATAATTTTCCAACTACAGATTCATTATTACATGTAGTCAGATAAAATGTGAAGTGATACAATGTATTCTTAGTTTCAAATTTACTGATTGGTCTCTTAAGGCTTGTGTCTTCTCTGAACCCAAACCTCATCATCAGGAAGAGAATATTCCAGATGGTTGATTCCTGGAAATAGGGTTCTCTCAAGGGTTCAGTAGACACCTCCTGTGCCACCCACCTCCTCACCCCGACCATCACCAAAGTACTTCCATCTAGAGGTTTCATTCCAAGTCATCTTGAACATTTATGATAAAATCATGTGTGAATGTGACCTGTGATTCTTTGATAAAATTATTATTTCACCTCTGAAAATATTAGCTTTAAGCAACTCATCATTTACAACTGGCTATATTTCTTGGTGATCACCGTCCCACCTTCAGAAATTCTCGGAAAGTTATCTCACTCGTGAATTGTTTTCAAAAGTCATGAAAATTTTATGGGTTCTAAACTTCTCAATGAAGCTAGCATAATATTGTCTTGCAGGCATTTAAATGTGTCTATAATGGGAAACAATGGAAACAGTGTCAGACTTTATTTTTGGGGGCTCCAAAATCATTGCAGATGGTGATTGCAGCCATGAAATTAAAAGACGCTTACTCCTTGGAAGGAAAGTTATGACCAACCTAGATAGCATATTCAAAAGCAGAGACATTACTTTGCCAACAAAGGTCCGTCTAGTCAAGGCTATGGTTTTCCCAGTGGTCATGTATGGATATGAGAATTGGACTGTGAAGAAAGCTGAGCGCCGAAGAATTGATGCTTTTGAAATGTGGTGTTGGAGAAAACTCTTGAGAGTCCCTTGGACTGCAAGGAGATCCAACCAGTCCATTCTAAAGGAGATCAGTCCTGGGATTTCTTTGGAAGGAGTGATGCTAAAGCTGAAACTGCAGTACTTTGGCCACCTCATGCGAAGAGTTGACTCCTTGGAAAAGACTCTGATGCTGGGAGGGATTGGGGGCATGAGGAGAAGGGGACAACACAGGATGAGATGGCTGGATGGCATCGCCAACTCGATGGACATGAGTTTGAGTGAACTCCGGGAGTTGGTGATGGACAGGGAGGCCTGGCGTGCTGCAATTCATGGGGTCGCAAAGAGTTGGACACAACTGAGCGACTGAAATGAACTGAACTGAACTGATAGTCCGGCTGCGACAGACTGTGCAGAAGCCTGCTGGCTGCGACGGAGCTTGCAGAAGCCCGGCCGAGAGGAGCTACCCCATGCCCAAGGTCAGGGGAGGTGGCCGAGAGGAGCAACCCCACATCCAAGGAGTAGTGGCTGAGCGGGTGCAGGAGGGCCGAGAGGAGCTACTCCACATTCAAGGTCAGGAGGGGCGGCCATGAGGAGATACCCCTCATCCAAGGTAAGGAGCAGCAGCTGTACTTTGCTGGCACAGCCCTGAAGAGATGCCCCACGTCCAAGGTAAGAGAAACCCAAGTAAGACGGTAGGTGTTGCGAGAGGGCATCAGAGGGCAGACACACTGAAACCATAATCACAGAAAACTAGCCAATTGATGACATGGACCACAGCCTTGTCTAACTCAATGAAACTAAGCCATGCCGTGTAGGGCCACCCAAGACAGATGGGTCATGGTGGAGAGGTCTGACAGAATGTGGTCCACTGGAGAAGGGAATGGCAAACCACTTCAGTATTCTTGCCTTGAGAACCCCATGAACAGTATGAAAAGGCAAAATGATAGGATACTGAAAGGAGAACTCCCCGGGTTGGTAGGTGCCCAATATGCTACTGGAGATCAGTGGAGAAATAACTCCAGAAAGAATGAAGGGATGGAGCCAAAGCAAAAACAATATCCAGTTGTGGATGTGACTGGTGATAGAAGCAAGGTCTGTGCTGTAAAGAGCAGTATTGCATAGGAACCTGGAATGTCAGGTCCATGAATCAAGGCAAATTGGAAGTGGTCAAACAGGAGATGGCAAGAGTGAACGTCGACATTCTAGGAATCAGCGAACTAAAATGGACTGGAATGGGTGATTTAACTCAGATGACCATTATATCTACTACTGTGGGCAAGAATCCCTTAGAAGAAATAGAGTAGCCATCATGGTCAACAAGAGTCTGAAATGCAGTACTGGATACAATCTCAAAAATGAAAGAATGATCTCGGTTCATTTCCAAGGCAAACCATTCAATTTACAGTAATCCAAGGAATACCATGGAATACGGTGGAATACCACGGTAATCCACTACACCCCAACCAGTAACACTGAAGAAGCTGAAGTTGAATGGTGCTATGAAGACCTACAAAACCTTTTAGAACTAACACCCAAAAAAAGATGTCCTTTTCATTATAGGGGACTGGAATGCAAAAGTAGGAAGTCAAGAAACACCTGGAGTAACAGGCAAATTTGGCCTTGGAGTACAGAATGAAGCAGGGCAAAGGCTAATAGAGTTTTGCCAAGAAAATGCACTGGTCATAGCAAGCACCCTCTTCCAACAACACAAGAGAAGACTCTACACATGGACAGCACCAGATGGCCAACATCAAAATCAGATTGATTATATTCTTTGCAGCCAAAGATGGAGAAGCTCTATACAGTCAGCAAAAAAAAAGACTGGGAGCTGACTATGGCTCAGATCATGAACTCCTTATTGCCAAATTCAGACTTATATTGAATAAAGTAGGGAAAACCACTAGACTATTCAGGTATGATCTAAATCAAATCCCTTATGATTATACAGTGGAAGTGAGAAATAGATTTAAGGGACTAGATCTGATAGAGTGCCTGATGAACTATGGATGGAGGTTTGTGACATTGTACAGGAGGCAGGGATCAAGACCATCCCCATGGCCTTACAAATAGCTGTTAGAAGAAGAGAAGTGAAAAGCAAAGGAGAAAAGGAAAGATATAAGCATCTGAATGCAGAGTTCCAAAGAATAGCAAGAAGAGATAAGAAAGCCTTCCTCAGTGATCAATGCAAAGAAATAGAGGAAAACAACAGAATGGGAAAGACTAGAGATCTCTTCAAGAAAATTAGAGATACCAGGGGAACATTTCATGCAAAGATGGGCTCAATAACGGACAGAAAAGGTATGGAACTAACAGAAGCAGAAGATATTAAGAAGAGGTGGCAAGAATACATAGAAGATCTGTGCAGAAAAGATCTTCACAACCCAGATAATCATGATGGTGTGATCACTCACATAGAGCCAGACATCCTGGAATGTGAAGTCAAGTGGGCCTTAGGAAGCATCACTATGAACAAAGCTAGTGGAGGTGGTGGAATTCCAGTTGAGCTATTTCAAATCCTGAAAGATGATGCTGTGAAAGTGCTGCACTCAATATGCCAGCAAACTTGGAAAACTCAGCAGTGGCCACAGGACTGGAAAAGCCCAGTTTTCATTCCAATCCCAAAGAAAGGCAATGCCAAAGAACGCTCAAACTCCTGCACAATTGCACTCATCTCTCATGCTAGTAATGTTCAAAATTCTCCAAGCCAGGCTTCAGCAATACGTGAACCGTGAACTTCCAGATGTTTAAGCTGGTTTTAGAAAAGGCAGAGGAACCAGAGATCAAATTGCCAACATCTGCTGGATTGTCAAAAAAGCAAGAGAGTTCTAGAAAAACATCTATTTCTGCTTTATTGACTATGCCAAAGCCTTTGACTGCGTGTATCACAATAAACTATGGAAAAATTCTGAAAGAGATTGGAATACAAGACCACCTGACCTGCCTCTTGAGAAACCTATATGCAGGTCAGGAAGCAACAGTTAGAACTGGACATGGAACAACAGACTGGTTCCAAATAGGAAAAGGAGTACATCAAGGCAATATATTGTCACCCTGCTTATTTAACTTATATGCAGAGTACATCATGAGAAACACTGGGCTGGAGGAAGCACAAGCTGGAATCAAGATTGCCGGGAGAAATATCAATCACCTCAGATATGCAGATGACACCACCCTTATGGCAGAAAGTGAAGAGGAACTCAAAAGCCTCTTGATGAAAGTGAAAGAGGAGAGTGGAAAAGTTGGCTTAAAGCTCAACATTCAGAAAACTAAGGTCATGGCATCTGGTCCCATCACTTCATGGCAAATAGATGGGGAAACAGTGTCAGACTTTATATTTTTGGGCTCCAAAATCACTGCAGATGGTGATTGCAGCCATGAAATTAAAAGACGCTTACTCCTTGGAAGGAAAGTTATGACCAACCTAGATAGCATATTGAAAAGCAGAAACATTACTTTGCCAACAGAGGTCTGTCTAGTCAAGGCTATGGTTTTTCCAGTGGTCATGTATGGATGTGAGAGTTGGACTGTGAAGAAAGCTGAGCGCTGAAGAATTGGTGCTTTTGAACTGTGGTGTTGGAGAAGACTCTTGAGAGTCCCATGGACTGCAAGGAGGTCCAACCAGTCGATCTTAAAGGAGATCAGTCCTGGGTGTTCATTGGAAGGACTGATGCTGAACCTGAAATTCCAATACTTTGGCCACCTCATGCGAAGAGTTGACTCATTGGAAAAGACTCTGATGCTGGGAGGGATTGGGGGCAGGAGCAGAAGGGGACGACAGAGGATAAGATGGCTGGATGGCACTGCCAACTCGATGGACATGAGTTTGAGTAAACTCTGGGGGTTGATGATGGACAGGGAGGCCTGGCGTGCTGCAATTCATGGGGTCGCAAAGAGTCGGACACGACTGAGCGACTGAACTGAACTGAATAGTCATTTTGGGTTTGGTAATTTCCTCTTTGTACTTGAGAGTCTGGGTATGGGGATTAGGACTGCCCTAGGGCCAGGGCGGGTCGCCTGAGGTCATATCTGTACTTCTGATCCTTGCATTTTGGACAGGAAGTTTGGAGCCTCCCTGAGAAGCAGACCAATGTTAGGACAGAAGACCTCATTAGTGTATTAGGGTATTAGGATCCTTCAGTTTAGTAAAGCTCGTATTCCTCAAATGAACTTCAAGGGCTAGCAATTCCCAATTAAACAGGAAGGAATCTCTCCCCTGGGCAGATCTGACCCATGTGGAGTAACAGTGACAATAATTATGTTCCATTCCTTGCCTCTCTGATCACCTTCCCAATGCACGCAGAAAGAGATGTTATTCATCCAACTGACAGACTCCACAACCTGTACCATACAAATTACTTTCTGATTCTTGCTGAAAGAGACAAAGTTCCTAGGTCAAAGATGGTCTTAAAATTCTGGTAAACTAAAAAGTAGAAAAAAATACAATCTCTCCCTGTGTTTTATGAAAAAATAAAACTATTAGGAAGTATCAACTTCAATAATGTTGCTAATCTTGCCACTTAAAACAACTATCTGGGACTTCCCTGGTGGTCCAGTGGTTAAGACTTCACCTTTAAGCACAGCAGGTGGGGGTTTGATCACTGGTTGGGGAATATCCCACATGGCACATGGTGCAGCCAAAAAATAAAGAAAAAATAAATTTGCCATGCTTGTTTCTAATTCTGAAATTCTCAGCCAATGACTGTCCTCAAGACCTTGAAGACTGCTGCAGAACATAAAGAGTTCTTAATATCTTCGTTTGAACAACTATTTGAGGATGGGATAATTTCTTGGAGCCTACCAATGGACTGTTTTACTATGACAAGGAATCATCCAGAACGTTTTATTTCTTCATTTTCAAACAGTTCGGAAGTGCCTTTACAGGTACATTAAATACACTGTGGAACAGATACAACAGATCATTCTGGAAGCCGTGGGTACTGTGAGACAGGTTCATTACACAATGGAAAAGGTATAGAGATGCAGCGTTGTAATGGCACGCTCTGTTTATAATAGCTGATGTATACCAGGAAACAAGAATCCAACTCAGAAAAATGGGAGATAGAAGATTACACTTTTTTTTTTCCAAATGCCTTGAAGCCACCCAAAAGTGCAGAACTGGCTGGGTGGTGTGGGTTTGGCCTCCTGTCTGTGTTCTGCAGCTCAGATCGGATCCACCCAAGAAGAATCCAGGGCTGGGACCAGATGGCTGAGGATTTAAATCATGAGCAAGAACCTCCCTGGTGTCCCAGTGGTTAAGACTCCATGATTCCACTGCAGGGGATGTGGGTTGGATCCTTGGTTGGGGAACTACATGCCACATGCCACATGTTGCAGAAAACAAAACACAACACCATAAGTGGTGAGCAAACAGCATGCCCTCTAGACACAAGTAATAGATAAGCAGCAATGAAAAAATGGTTTGCCACAGGAGACTCATGTGGGTCCCTCCAAGAGGATGGATCTGCTGTATAATACTCATGTGCAAGGGACTGTTTTTCACAGTGTCTTAGAGCTACTTCTCTTTTCCTGGCTTTGATCACTTCCTATTTCATGCTCCACTCTCAGCCCTTATCTTTCTTAGTTTGGGTGTTTGCTTCGACCCTCAATGATGTGTCTAGAACACGGACTGTCATGGGGGCCGAGCAGTGGGTTGGGTTTTAAATTAATGTCCTTGCTAGAAGTCCATAAAAATTCTCCCAGTGGAAGTCAACTACAGAAAGGGAATCCCCCACTCAGTGGTCTGTGACCAGAGGAAGCACTTGGATCCCTCTGTCTGCCAGTCCTGGCATCTTACAGCACATGGGCTGGTGGTGCTGAACAACACCCTGCTTCAGAGTAGCTGGTATGATAGATAGCAGATCCAATGCAAATTTACAGATTCGCCCAGGGGAATAGTAAATTAAACCAACCAGAATGGCAAATTAAATTATTAAGAACCTGGAGGCATGTGACCCTTGCCAGCCTAAAATATTTGTGGGAATAAAGCATGCTCACACTATGTGGGAATATAAGGGTAAAATGAAGATACTACAGTGATTACAGCAAGGAGAAAAAAAGGCATATTCTTCAGGGAAGCATCTCTATGTGAAGAAATGGCATCATATGGGAAGTATCTACCCTGGCATTTTGGGTTATTTCATTTGGTGACTCAGATTCCTCTAAAGGAAGTAACTATAAAATAGATTATTTCAGCTCCAACCTTATCATGGAAAAATAAAACGCTGTCCATGCTCTTTGGAGGTAAAGAAAGAAGTATCAGGTCACAAGTGACTCAAAGCATCTTAGAGAAGTAATGCTATCAAGGGGGTGTAAAGGTCAACATCACATGGACCCTGAATCCCAAAGCAATACCCATCTCTCTGTAAAGTGCTTTCTTCCAATGGGCAGCATAGATGTATAAACTGACCTCAGTTTCTGCAACACCTAAAGAGATCATAGTCCTCAAGATAAAAGGTTTCATCGGGACAACTGACCTCCAATACTCTAGCCAACTGATGCGAAGAGCAGACTCACTGGAAAAGACCCTGGTGCTAGGGAAAATTGAAGGCAGGAGGAGAAAAGGGTGGCAGAAGATGAAATGGTTGGATAGCATCACCAACTCAATGGACATGAATTTGAGCAATCTCCAGGAGATGGTGAAGGACAAGGAAGCCTAATGTGCTGCAGTCCATGGGGTCTCAAATAGTCAGACATGACTTAGCAACTGAGCAACAATAATATGTAATGTGAAGATGTCCAGTTTGTCAGTTGATGACATCATTGCTTTCTTACAAGGAGGATAATTACCCTATCAGACTGGAATTGTTACTTGCCACTTGGAAAAGGGGATAATGTCCTGATCATCTTGACTCTTAGATGAGGCTATAAACACTGCAACTGGGTTAGAATGTCTGCACATTTTTTGAGTTTAGGAAAAAAAAATGTTTAAAGCAAACACAAAACACCTCTGTAACTGATCTAAATCATATCAAACCATAAAGAAACTACCTCTGTAATTGATCTAAATTGTATCAAACCATAAAGAAATCACCTAGTAACTGATTTCAGCTGTATCAAATGATAAACTAACAGGTATTAAGCATTTCCATATCAAATGTTGCAAATACAATGTTTGCATTTTGCACACACAGAAATCTAAATCTAAAGGATTTATTCTTTTACTAGCCCTCATTTCAAACTTTTTATTTTTCATTCTCTTTCAGAAACTGACTTTACTAAACCACATACATGCATATTAAGATCTGAGAAGAGGCTTTGGGGGCTGTGGTTCCTTCCTCCTCATTCCGGGAAGATGAGTGTGCTGTTAGTGGGAAACAACCACCCTAAGTGTGATGGGAGTCGGGATCGGGGCAGGGAATGGACATCTGAGAGAGTGTTCAGGCTAATTTTTGAAACCTGCCATTCTGCAGATTTGATTTCCTGACTGATTTCCAATCAATTTGATTCCAAATCAATTTCCAAATTGATTTCCAATTCCCAGGTTGACGCTTCGTTCCTCCAATGATGTCTGTAGGGCCCACTGAAAGATCATGCTTGGGTGGGGCATTTTTTTAGGACATGTTGTTACTGCCATAGAGACACCCCTTTTCATCCTGATAACAAGGAGTGACATTTGCCAAAATGCCACAGATGATGCTGGCATTGTCAGAATGGGTACACTCACCACAGAGAGCCATAGGGACTTGTCAATGCACCCGTCAGCCTTTCAGCAGACATCATCAACCTTCCAGGAAGAATCCCCGACTCTCTTGTTTTTTTGTTTTTTTTTAAATGGGTCCAGAGCTCTGCCAGTTCTAGGCCCTCAGCACCCCAAACCCCTGCCCCAAGTATGGACACATGAGTGGGTCACAAATAAAGACCAAAAGGAGGAAGACAGCAGGGACATGCACTACATGTCAGCACCGAATCCAACGTGGTTTGACACTGGACAGGGACCTGAGAAATAGGAGTCCTCCTTCTGAGACATCCAGGAAGAGGTGTCCCCCTATTTGCAACTTTCAAGAAACATTTTCTTTAGGTTTCCATTTATTGCTGCATCAAAGGTATTAATATCTCTGGCTAAAAAAAAAAATACATATAGTCAAATCATACAGCTGCTGCAATTAAAAGAGAAAAATGTGGATAAAATAATGCAACCACTGGAGAATGTTTAAATGTTTATTTTCATGTTAAAAAGGATGAGTTACCCTGTGGTTAGAATATACCTTTATGCTGAAAAACAAAGTCACTTTATTTCTGAAATAGTTCTGGGAAAAAAAAAAAAGAAAGAAAAAAGGAAAAAGAAATCCAAAAGTAAGGAAGAGTAAGATCAAAATGTTCTGGCAGATTCCATCCACAGTCCCAACAGAAGCCATGCCCTCTAAAGGCTGCATCTTTAATTCAGTGCATTTCACGATGTCAGGTTCTGATGTTTCCCACCATCAGTTTAGATATTTCTGAGCGGGATGTCTGTACATTTAAAAGCTACAGCTTTGCATGCTTTTATTTGAAAAGGTATTTATTCCAACACACCTTTCAGTGTTTCAGTATATTGCCTATATTACATACAAAAATATCTGCTATCCATATTTGAGCATAACTTTTCCACCACCCATACTGTTCCTTTACATAACAGGTGACACGCGATACATTACACATAGTACAATTTTGAGGGAGAAGATGGTTGCTGGGTTTATAGACCACCTATCTTGTCATTTGCAGAGACTAGAATGGAGATCTGAGGCTGTTGATGAGAGCAGAAAGGTGATGAAAGAAGGATTCAGATGGAACCACCCTCTGTGGTCAGTAGGGTTGGAATGAGTGGTCTTCCCTGACAGAAACTTTATTGTGGTCCCAACGTCCCAACATTGGGAAGACATTTTTCTAAAAGAGTGAGATGAGACAGCTGATCAACATGCACAATTCCTAAAACTTAAAATTACCCAGGTACAAAATACTTCTTCCACGGATGTGGCAATGGGACAAAAGTTAATCCATTTTTTCCCTGCATTAATTTTTTATAAATAAAAAGCTCTCTGCCTACAGTCTAAGCATGATTACAGTCTGGGAATGCATGCTGGCCAGCGTGCAACAGAAAACCACTAGGGGTCAATGATTCTCTCTTGGTTCACACGGAGTATTCTGAGGTCAGCTACCTTGTGAGTTCTTTGAGGAAAGTTTCTGGGAAAACTTTATCTTTTCTTTTTGTTTTCTCTCAAATGTAACACTGCAGGTTTAAACTCCAGTAATTTTGTGTGGCAGCTGCTCCTTGAAAGCTGTACGCTGGCCTGGAGGCAGCAGTTTCACATCCTCCATGGTTGTAGGTTACCTGGTCCTCACATGGCATCTGAATTGCCCCTCGTGTGATTCACAGAGCTCACAGCCTGCTGTCCCCATTAGAGGCTGCTGGTGTCTGCCTCGGGGGGAGCCTGAGCATCCCGTTTTTATGGGAGAGAAAGGGATTCTATCTACATCATTTATTTCAGGCTCTTGACACCAATCTTTTGCATGTCACAGCCATTAAAAACCTGGAAAATCCAGGCAAATGCATGCCTCCCCCCTCCCAGAGAATCCTATTTCAAGACTTACTTAATTTACATCATTCCCCCTATTCTAGTTTAAATATTTTGGAAGTATAGTTCCTATTTGTTTTAAATTAACCAGGTTGGAAATCAAGCATGGATTCTAGTCAGTAGGAAGTATTTAGAGCAGAAGGAGCTTCAGTGAAATTCTGTTCAGCTGAGTAGTTGTCCATGCCCAATCTGAGGACAACTGACAGTGTTGATTTCCACAAATAACTGAATTTCTGGCTCTTCACTATTCACACACACACACACACACACGGGTATAAGTATGTATGTGTGAGTATAGGGAAGTGTGTGTTGTGTGGTAAAAGGGACCCTTCCCCCAAAACCTTCCATTTGATCTTTATTTTGAGCTGACTGAATCTCAGCATAAGCCAGCAAAGGTGGTTTATGCAGCCTGCATCACTCTGGGGGACGCTAGCTTACCCACAGGGGGCAACTTCAGGACCACGGTCAGCTCCCAGCCCTGTTGAGAAATCAAGTGAAAGTCAAAGTTGCTCAGTCGTATCGGACTCTTTGCGACCCCATGGACTATACAGTCCATGGAATTTTCCAGGCCAGAATACTGGAATGTATATCCTTTCATTTCTCCAGGGGATCTTCCCAACCCAGGGATCAAACCCAGGTGTCCCTCATTGTAGGCAGATTCTTTACCAACTGAGCTATAAACCAAGGGTTCCTTCTAATTCTCCTCAGTGTGTTCTTTGAATCACGTCAAGCACTCAGGCCATAGAAGGTGGCCTAAATAAGGCTCCTCATGACAATGGTAGGTTCCTCTTCTCCTGAATTCTTCCCGTGGAAACTCTCATTTTACCAGTGGGAGCCAGCCTGCTGTGTGTGTGAGACTCACTCTGTGCATCAGTTGAGGTTCCTCAGTTTTAGAAATGAAACCCCTATTATGTCTGGACTGTCAAAGGGAAAGAAAAGTGAAAATATCTTATAGGGGGAGCAGGATTCATATAGACAGCTCTGTTTCCATTAGCATGTGAATTTCTCTCCAGCCCTACACAGTCAGTTTTGAGCAACCTCCCCACCAAGTCCTTTGAAAAGCAGAGGCAGCTTCCTTTGGCTACCAGAGCAGCTCTTCCTACAAGGTGTCAGCCATCTCTTTCCAAACTCCTTTGGAAGCCAATACTTGGGTCTCCTGACTTCATTTCCCAATCAAACTGGAAGATTTGGGCAACCTTACCAGCTTCAGTTCCTAATCCCCATTTTAAACACAAGAGCAACTGAACACCAGCCTCCAGAGGTCAGGCAGTGCATCACTGATAACTTAGGCGTGGTTTATAAACGTACTGTAGTCCTGTGGGCAAGAGACACAGGGAGAATGCTATGTCTGCCATGTCATGGCTGGAGGAGGCTAGTTCTCATGTTCCTGTCCATGGAACCCTATAAGAGAACCACTGAATCACACCCTTATAAACAGTCCAGTCAGCAGCCATCGAGAGTCAAGGAACTGTTTCAACACCTCCTGCAGGTCCTGGCCATGTTGGGTCTTTAAAATTCTACTTCTCTGAGATGCAAATGGTTCAAGAAAGCTTGGAATGAGGCATACTCATCCAGAGTCTGTTTTTCCAGCTATCACATCCTAACAGAATGTTGTCATAGTTCCCTAATCTGAACTTCTTGCTCTGCTTGAGACCAGGCATGCTGTTCTTTGAAAAACATTATTTAAAAATTATGCAGGAATCATGCTTTTTTTCTCTCTCTCACTTGCCATTTCAATTTCCCAATAGCTATGGTTTTTCATCACAACTGCTTCTCAAGCTTCTGGAATAGTCATTTATTTTATGAATTTTGGGGTGGAAAAAAAAAACATTGCTTTTCTTGATTAATGTACACCCTGTATAGGTTTTACCTCTGCCAGAGTCATGACTAGGGATATAGATATATATGTTTATATACGAGCTTTTTTGGTGGTGGGGTGGAAATCATTGAATGGGTATATTTCTATGTGTTACTAAGTTGAAACATCATTCCACTTACTGTTCTAATAAAGTTTTGTTCTGGTTAAAGAAAAGTTTGGCCTGAAGGTACTTTCTATGCAATTTCCTTTCTGTGCGTATCATTTCTAGACCTTGATTTCAGTTTGGATAACAAACAGTGTCGACCACAAAGCATTAGTATCAACACAACTATTTTGAGGACTGCTTTGCCCTCGGAAATGCACTCCAAGAAGGAGGTCCTCATGACTCCTGCAAGCAGAAGATAAAAGGTTCACAGTTCATAATTTTTCTCCAAAGTTTTTAAGCATCATGTAGAAAACTGTAAAGAAGATGGCCCCCCTCACAGTACATCAACATTTTAAGTAAAATCCCACGTCCCTATCTGAGACAACAAAGTTCAACCACAAAAAAAGGAAAGACAGCGTGAGGATTAGCTTCTTAGCTATTGCCCCTAAGTGATAAAGTGTGGAAAACTGGAAAGACCCTGAACTCCCGCACAGACACCCAGGAAATAATAGGACGTGGCAAATCGTGGGGCTAAAACTCATATGTAAATCAAACAGACCTCAGAGAAAAGAATGGCATCTCTTGTCTTCATGTTTCAAAAAGAACTGCAGAGGTCAAAGGAACCAGGTGCGAGTGCAAAGATATATAAAAATAATGAGCAATGCTCGTAACAAATATGGGCGGCTACATTCAGCATCTTTCAGGTATGTCCAATCTCAGGCCAAGGGCAAGAAAAGTCCACTGTGCTTTAAAAGGTCTAGGAGTAGAAAAATCAAACCCAAGTCTTTTCTAATTCCACACGGCTGTTTTGCCACGAGATGATTAACAATGTCTGTGGGGTCAGGTTTATTCTACTGGAACTGAGCTAGTACCAGGCAGCAGATAAAATCATTGTCTTAGAATTTCTCTAGGACCCACACGTGGCCGACTCAGAGACACTGCCTAGCTTCAAACCCAGCTGCCTTTGCTCTCTCTGATACCTGCTTAGAAAGGGATCCCGCCAGACCGCCACAAATGAAGCTCTGTTAAATCATCCCCTATTGCTGATCAGACGCACGGCTCCACCATTCAAAAAACAGAAGGCATAAAGGTGAATACAAGCATGAGAAAGGAGTTCACATCTGGTCCTGCAGCCTCTCCATGTAGTCTCTGAAGCCCTGGGACTCCCCCAGCCCCATATCTGGGCAGACCCACTGGATGTTGTCATCACTGTCAAACAGGATGGAGTTGGTGTAGGGGCCGCCGTCCTCTGGGAGGATGGTGGTGTAGGAAGTAAACTTGACCCTCTTCCTCTTGGGGCCTGTGGAACTCAGAGGGTCGTTTTTCATGTCTTTCTCATAGACGTAGTCAGAAGGTCTGAGCAGCTGACTATGGAAAGTCTTCTGGGAACCGCCATTCAGAAGGAAGTTCCTCTCCTCGAACTGCAGCCCCCTGTCAATCATGGTGGTGCACTCCTCCGATGGGAGGGTCACGTCCACCGGGTTCTCTAGAAGCTCCACGTCGTTCCCCAGCCAGACCCAGTCATGGGAATGGGGGATGTTGCCTTGCTCGCTCACGGCGAATCTTTTGTGTCTGTATTTCCAAGCAAATGCCACACAGTTGATCAAGAAGACCAAGATGGCTAGGCAGAAGACGCAGAGCAGGGCGTACATGCCGATTTCCAAGTCAGTAAGCCCCCTGGAGGTCACCGTGAGGTCACTAGGATTATGGGGTTCTGGTGACTTCCCTTGAGCGGGGAAGCTTGTGAAGGCATCTGGACCACCGCTCTTGAGCATCTTCTTATCTTTTCCTTCCATGGGAGACTGTGGGGTTGTGCTTTTGTTGGTATGTTCCTCATGGCCAACAGAGGCACCATGCTGGAACCACTCCTGAACTGCCCTCTCCTGGTTTCCCTCACGATCTATGGTGTTACTGAGGTGGTCTTTATATTCCCGGTTTATGCCCTCAATGTCGTTGGTGCCTCCTTGGTGCTCATCAATACTGGGCTCAAATTTGACCTTGACGTTCCCTTTCCCCACGGCAAGAATGCTCTTCCTCTTGGTCTTCTGACAGGGCTCACTGATCATCATTTCCAGTTTAATCAAGGGCCCTTGCCCTTCCCCCTCTGCAACCACAACTGGCCATTTGGACTGAAGGCTTGCCTGGACAGATACCACCATTTCATCCAAAGATGAGACAGTAACTGAAAAATCCTTGGGATCGTAAATGTCTAAAGGTGTCACTGAACCATCGCTGAACAAAATCCAAGAACTGATGATGGCTTCCTAAGAGAAATGAAACCAAAGCATTGTTATAATCGGGTTCCTTCAAAACCTGCAAATGTAAATATGATTTTCTAAGTAATATTATTTAAACATACACACTGAGAATTAATGTCTATGTTTTATCATTGTGAACAGCTCTTGGCTTGCCTGGAACTGGCATGAGCCATAAGCCACAGCTCTACTAATGTAAGAAATAGACAATATGCTTTAGCAAATGCATTAAAGTGTATTTTACAATAAGTCCCCTTCATATGAACTTTCAAGTTGTGAGCTTTCAAAGATGCAAACGTGTTCGCATGTCGGGTCACCCAAGTTAGTCCTTGTATCTGGCGTATACTGTCATGTGCGTGCCTCCTCTACATGCGGCTGTGCTTCTGTGCACTTCCCTGCGCAGCACTGTATAGAGTATAGTGGTACAGCATCTTTATGCAAGTCCAGGATGTCTGAAAGCAAGTGTATAAAAGCAGCGGCAGTGATGTAGCTGGTACCGTACTATATGATTAAAAATGTTTTCTTTACTTTTTGCTTGTTTTTTATGTATTATTTGTGTGAAAAGTATTATAAAATGACTGCCTTACAGTACTATATAGCCGATTGTGTTAGTTGGGTACCTAGGCTAATTTTGTTGAACTTAGGAACAAACTGGACTTACGAACACACTCTCAGAATGGAACTGGTTCATATGTACGGGACTTACTGTAATTTACCTCATGCCAGACAACAGAATTTGACTTTGACCCTTCTAAAAACATTCTGAAAGATCAAACAATTTATCTGAATCAAATTCAGGTGCAACTAATCAGGCGCCTGCTCAAGAGAATATTGCTTTGAACTTTCCTTATTCGGAAGCCAATGCTGACGAAGCAAAACATGCGCTGGCTGGACATGCTTATGGAAGGATGCATCATAAAACCAGTTTGCTTGAAGGGCACAGTGCCCTAGGATCTTTATCAATGACATGTCAAAGTTTAAAGAGGCGGAGAGTTTGAGAGTTGGCAATCATTGTCAACAGTGGTGATTGGATGCTACGCTTGTTCAAGTAGCTGAAATGAAATTTCCAAGTGTCAATAGGCACCTTCTTGGGCAAAAGTAAGAATATGGGAGCCTGTGGTGGTCTGGCAGCAAACTGTGTCTAAAACAGGTAAGGCTGCTCTAAAGCAAGAAGAACATATGAGGAAAATGGATCTAAGACATTGAGTACTTTTCTCAGAGACAGGACAGATTGGATAAGAAATAGGAAGCAGCTTCAAGAATCACCAGTCCCAGTTATGAGTGCTCTATTTATCTCCTTTGCAAGATGTGACAGAGAAATAAGTGGTCCCAATCATCCAGCGACAAAAGGACTCTGGAATCTCACCTGCTGTGGGGCTTGAAGAACATCCTGGGCAGCTGCTGTTGAGACAATGGCTCTTTTGTCCAACCTGTGAGGCTGCAGGGAGAGAGACAAGCCGGCCACCAGCTGCACACCCAGGTCCGCGATAGTGACCCGGTCATCCAGGACGGTCACGGTCTTTTCAGCCAGGATGGAGTCAGAGAGAGGCGACAGGACCTGCAGAGTCAGTGGGAAACCTCAGTGTCTGCTCCTCACACCATTCACAACTCCTGAACTGGTGTTCCCACCGAAGTGCTCTCCTAGTGTCCTGTGACGTGAGTGTATGTAGCGAAATCGTGTATGTGAGCAAGTCATGAGTGTGTGCGTGCTAAGTCCTGATCCTGTTCAATTACGCTCTCCAAGTGAAGGGGTTTTAAGTACAAATATCATCTTGGCCCATTTTCTTTCCTTTGATTCATATCATGATAACAGTACTGTATTTTTTTAAACTTGATTTAATTTAGAGGCAATAACTAAAAATTGCCTACCTTGGTACTAGGCACCAAAGACTGACATTTTTCCAACAAATAATATTTAGTTGTGAGAATGGCAGAATTGTAGTAAAAGCTGTTTAAAAGGTTGGTGCTCAGCCATCTCTTCCTACTCCTACTCCTTCCAGTGAGCATTAGATGTTCACTATGGACCACTCACCCCTGGAGAAGGGAATGGCAACCCACTGCAGTATTCTTGCCTGGAGAATTCCATGGACAGAGGAGTCTGGTGGGCTGTAAGTCCATGGAGTCCCAAAGAGTCGGACACGACTGAGTGACTAACACACACACACATGGACCACTGATCACCATTGTGTGGGCTGCCGTGTCATCACTGGATAAACCAGGTGAGTAAAGTGGGAAAGAGAATCTTACTCTCCTAAGAAACCATTTTTCTTAATTTACCATCTAGCTTGCAAGCAGGTAGTGGTGGTGGTTTAGCCGCTAAGTCGTGTCCAACTCTTGTGACCCCATGGACTGTAGCCCACCAGGCTCCTCTGTCCATGAGATTTCCCAAGTAAGAATACTGGAGTGGGTTGCCATTTCCTTCTTCAGGGGATCTTTCCAATCCAGGGACCGAACCTTAGTCTCTTGCATTGGCAGACAGATTCTTTACCACTGAGCCATCAGGGAAGCCCTTGCAGTCAGGGGTGAAATCAAATGAAGAGGCATATCTAGTGGATAGAATTTCTAGACCTATCCCCCCAAAAACGTTCTGTCTAATCTCTCAAAAATCTCTCTTGTGAATATGATGAGAAATCGCCCTCCCAACTATGTTATAGGATATGGCACAGTTGGCCTTAAAATAGGGAGACCATACTGGGTTAGCCACAGGGGTCTCATGGAATCACACAAGCCTTTAAAATCAGAGCACTTTCTCCCTGACTGGTAGAAGAGAAAGTCAGATTCAAAGAGTGAGAATCTGGTGGTGGATCTGTTCCATAAGGAGGGATGCAGGTGACCTCTAGGAGCAGAAAATGACCTCTGGCTGATAGTCCACAAGAAAACAGAGTCCTCAATCTTGCACCACAAGGAACCGCATTCTTCCAGCAACCTAAGCCAGGAAGCAAACATTTCTTCAAAGCCCCACATAAGCCCAGCCAGACCCATACTTTGATTGCAGCCTTGCAGTACCCTGAACTTGGTACCCCAAGCTCAACTGGACTGTCAACATTCAGAACTCTGAGTTAAAAAATTAGCAGTGCTTCATGCTGGGAGATGTTCGATTGCTTTGTTACACGGCAACAGGAGAGTGATACAGAACGTAACACTGAATCCAGCTTTGTCAAAAACTGACTTGGGAAACACCTAAAAATCTGATTTTGTTATAGAAGTGAAAATTAAAGGAGTAATAGAGGACTTAAAATTTTTTTTAAGTTTAAAAAAAAAGAAAGAAAGAATGATCGTAACTGTGAGCAGTAACTTTTTAATTTGTTATTAAAAAATATGCTACCTTCTTTCTGCAGAATGATCCTGTCCACTGGCTAGAAAATAGTTTTACTGTTACTATAGTAAAGTGGAGAGTGGTTTTTATTATTTTTAGTGCAATATGTTTTAAAATTTTTTGTGTGTCTACTGTTCAAGGTAAAACATAGCTAAATGGTTAATGCTCAAGTTGAGGAAAATAAAACTAGCTTTCACAGGTTCTATTGTCTTCTGTTAGTGACATATAAAAAGTAAAGGATCACATTAGGGGGAAAATTGCTTAGACTGTGTGTTAAATTTAGCTTTGATAAAAGAAATGAGATATTTTTTCTCAACTCTCTAAAAGGCAAACATTTTTCTTTGATTATTCTTCGAGGTTTTTATTTGTTACTCTAGACAATAAGATTTGAAAATGACTTTGACCTTCTTTGGGGGGAAATACAATACAATTTTATTATCATTACTTTATATTTTTCAATTGTTCTGTGAATTTTTGTGAATTCTATTGTCTATTATAAAAATATTCATTTATTTAGTTAGTTGCACGGGGTCTTAGTTGCATCATGTGGGATCTTTCGTTGGGGCACAAGGACTCTCTAGTTGTGGCTAGTGGACTCTGAAGCCCACAGGCTTAGTTGTTCCAATTCTATTGGAATTCCAGTTCCCTGACCACGAATCAAATCCATGTTTCTTGAACTGCAAGGTAGATTCTTAACCACTGGACTATCAGGGAAGTCTCTTTAAAAAAAAATGTAACACAAAATTTACTTTGAGTTTGAACTGTTACAATTGACTAACCCTCTGTCACTGCCCATAAGTCTCTGATGCACACACACACACATGCTATCCTCCAGCATCTGCCTGGACACTTATCAACACAGACCAGGGCTGGGGGAGGTGGCGAGTGCTGGGTGCCCGTACCTGCACGGTGGTGATGCCTGGCTCCCGGCCCACCAGGGTCCTGCCATCCTGTATCTGAGCGATTCTCGGCTCTTCCACCTTCATGAAATCCATCACGAGGTCAGTGATGTCAAACTGCCAGTCAGGGCCCAGCATGTAGCTCAGCTGACCCAAGTCAGGGGACTCGGCCACGAACTGGGTGAGGACACGCACGAGGGCGTGCTGGTATTGCAGCGAGCACCCTCTCCCCTTCTTCTCCTCATCCTCCTCGTCTTCACTGTCTCGGGTGGGCCTGGGATACACACACACAGCAGAGCCAACGTCATCCTGGTGAAGAAGGGTCTCCCCTACCCCCTTGTCGAGATTCCGCATGACTGTGATGTTTCATGTGAACTGGATTTTCTTTCTGCCAGAGGTGCTCACCAGCGGTCACCCACCATCTGCTGCTTCTTTCACTCCCGGACCCTGTGCGGTGGTCACTGAGCGTCACACGTGCTGCCACAGGCTCGGAACACGGAAACCCAGCACGGCCCCACCTCACCCGCCCAGGGCTGGGGGATCAGCGCCGCCCAGGCCGAGCTGCTAACATAACTGAAACACGTCTGACACGCACATCCTGACTTCTCCTTCCTCAGTGCCCCGGCCCTTCTCCCTGTCCTGACACAAGTTCTGCTCCACTTGCCTGCCCATGACCTGCCCTGAGAAACCCTCTCTGGCTTCGCTACTCCACAAACTTCCCCTCGAGATGAACCTGTCTGGCGTCCCTTATGAGAGGACCTGGCTTGGTGGCTGCTGACTGGTGTGTGGGGCCCTCGGTGGATCTGAGACAGAGAGGGGCAGAGACTCATATGTCCTGAGTTAGAATATGTGCCGGGTCCTGCCTTACCTGCTCCTATAAAGTGAATAAATGCTATCTTTAGAGCTCTGACTACTGCAGGGTGTATCATTTCACTGAATTCTTGGAACAACTCTATTCAGTCACTCTACTGTCATTTCCAACTTGTAGATGAAGAAACAGGAAGAGAGAAGTTACGTAACTTGTCCAAGGTTGTACAGCTATACACGGGAAAGTGAAAGTGAAAGTCGCTCCGTTGTGTCTGACTCTTTGCAACCCCATGGGCTGGCTTTAGCCTGCCAGGCTCCTCTGTCCATGGAACTCTCCAGGCAAGAACACAGGAGTGGGTAGCCATTCCCTTCTCCAGGGGATCTTCCCAACCTAGGGATCAAGCCCAGGGCCTCCACATTACAGGCAGATTCTTTACCATCTGAGCCACCAGAGAAACCCAAAAGCAGAAAAGCCAGAGTGAAAACTCAGTGACCTTATACCAGAGTTCACAGCTTAGCCACTGCACTGTGCTCCACTAAGGATGGGTGACATTTTCAAGCAGGAAGCAGAGAATGGATAATGCAGGAAAGAACACTAGGGCAGGGGGAATAGAGCTCTTCCCTAAATGCCAGGCCTTGTGCTGTGCGCTTCTTACGTGTTGCATCATTTTATTGAATCCTAGCAACTGTTCTCGGAGAAGGCAATGGCACCCCACTCCAGTACTCTTGCCTTGAAAATCCCATGGACGGAGGAGCCTGGTGGGCTGCAGTCCATGGGGTCGCTAAAAGTCAGGCACGACTAAGCGACTTCACTTTCACTTTTCACTTTCATGCATTGGAGAAGGAAATGGCAACCCACTCCAGTATTCTTGCCTGGAGGATCCCAGGGACGGGGGAGCCTGGTGGGCACCATCTATGGGGGGTCACACAGAGTTGGACATGACTGAAGTGACTTAGCAGCAGCAGCAGCAACTATTCTATGAGGTAGATAATATGACAGTAAACCCACTACATACGAATGAGTTCCATTCCAAGAGTGCATTCGTTTAAGTTCAATTCGTTTGTTAAGTCCAACTATGTTAGCCTAGGTACACGACTGAGACAATGGGCTTTAGGGTAGCTTACTGTAAGAGGTTTATAACACTTTTCATGCAAATAACTCATAAAAACAAACATAGAAAATAAAGAAAATATGTTTAATCTTATAGCATAGGACCTTGAAAAGTACAGTAGTGCAAAGTAACAGCTGGCACGCGTTAACAATATCAGCTATGTCACCACCGCTTTTATGCTCACTTCCGGACATCCTGGGCTTCAAACAAAGACCCTGTACTACTGTACTCTATACAGTACACAAAAGCACAGCCACTTGTAGATGTGCCCGTGTGACAACGCTGCCAGAAATGTGAACTACTTTATGGGACTGGACTATCGAACATGCATTGGCATCTGTGACAGTTCACGACAGGAGGGTTCGTATGTAGAGGGCTTACTATCTCCATTATAATTTCCTCCTGTCAGAGTAAGGACCCGAGTCAGACCCATCTTAACTCTGTTCCCGTTACTACCCACTGTAGATGCAGTTTTGCTGGAACCTCAGTCCCCGAGGACGTTTTGCCTCAGAGCTGAGCCCCAGGAGCCTCAGATCCACAGCTCCCTCTGAGGGTCACCCCCTCACGCTTAGTTCCTCACCTTCGATTGGAGGCCACGGGGATCCTCCATCCTTTGATCTGGCTCAGCTCCGTGTCCGAGATCTCAACCTGCAGGGGGAGTCTGGGCACCCAGACCGTGACCTCTAACTGGGAGGTGAAGTGCTGGTGGGTGAAGTTCACGATCGTGTCCACTTTGCTCTTCATCTCCTTCCCATTCACAAAGACCGAGTCACAGCCGTTGGAGACCTTGGGGGAGGGGACAGAATCGCCAGATGCGTCAGCAGAAAAAGCGCATGTGCAACCCGACAGTAAAAGTTCATGAACCGCAACAGCTCTGATCTGTGAGGCCCCGAGACAACCAGGAGAACGTGGCTTGAACAAAAGGTAATTTGTAGGCACTAATTGGTGGCAATGCTGATAAATAGACTCCAGGAAAACCATTCTGTATTACAGACTACTGACAAGTAAAACCATAAACATAATTTAACGGCGTTCCATAACCTTTGCTGCCTTTTCTGTGTGTTTTTTCCCTTCTCCTCACCTCTTTTATGTACTCAAACCACAGCTAATCAAACCCCAGGTGCAGCATATTTCACTAGTGTGCGGTATCTGAAGATGTTTAAAAGGTATCCATATGTTACTAAAACAACACTTCATTTGAGCCCTAAAAGGGATTTTTTTTTTTCTGAAAAAAACCTAGAGAGCTTTGTACAGATTAAGACCCTTGTAGAAACACACTCATGAAATGCATCAGAAATGTGGATACAACTATTTTTGCCCCATTACATTTTGCATTAATTTTACAGGATGGAGATGAGGATGTGGCATTCTGCTATGGACTTTTGACTCAGCACGTGGGGCAGGCACCCTTTTAACACGATGCATTGCAGGTTAGGTATCAGACAAGGTAAGCCCCCGCGGCACTTCACATCTTCCAGGGAAGCAAGGGAAATGTTGATGGCTTTCGCTCCTAGACCATCAGAAGAATGAATGTCTTTTACGTATCTGGGTGGGGAGGGGGAGGAGATCACTTTATAGGCAGAAGACACACAAGCAACAATCAGTTTAGCACAGAATCACACAACTGCCAGGGGCCCGCAACCTTCGTTTTACAGATGAAGAACCTGAGGCCAGCCACGTGATGCACCACTGGCTCAAGGTCACACACCACTTTTAGGGATACTGGCCTGCTGGCAGTGGTCCCCAGCTCACCTGGAATGCCCCCAAGAGGCCTGTTTCCCAAGCCACAAATGAAGGCTCACTCATGACCTTCTCTTCCTCACCTGAATCGGTACCTGCGACCCAGCCTCCCTTCCTAGCCCCAGGGCACACATCCAGCTGCTTCCTCCACGTGACCAGGTGAACGGCCAGAGCAATGCCAGCAGTGTCAAGGTGCAAACTCTAAGAGCAAACCTCCACGTTGTTTGTGATGAATTATCACCACCTGTCCTCTCCCCCTAGAAAAAGGACATCAATGTGTATTTGCTTCCACAGGAAGGAAAAGATGAGCCTGGTTCACGGTGGAGTGGAATCAAAGACTGAGGAGAAAATAACTAAAATGATGCTTACATCCTTACATCAGAATCACAGACACAGGCCCCTGTCATTGCCACCTCACCATGTCACTGATATCTCTGGGAATCTTTACGCAGAATTAAGCAAGGCCAGTAATAGGAAGATGGGATGAAACCACAGTGACACTAACCTGGGTTACAAAGCAATAAACAGGGGTACTGATGGGTAACCATGCATCAGGCTGAGTTCATTCGGGGAACGCTTTCCCACCCTGTCAGAGCTTAGCCCTCCAGGGTCCCCTGACCTCCAGGCTCCACTACTCTGAGCAGCAAAAATTCTGCCCCCAAATGGCAGTGGAAAGTGGCAGCTAATGTGTCTCTCCCCCTGAAATTCCAGTGGGAGTCGGAAAAGACATTTCCATCACTTTTCAAAGTGCAAAAGAATCCACTTCGCCTATCTCTCTCTGTCTGCTTTACCTCCTAAAGGAGAGAACAAAAATGATGAACCAAGCAAGTCAGCTGTCTTTTAAAGCATGTTTGTGGGACATAAATCTGTATTGTTGTGCCTAGGATTGTAAAGCGAGCAACCAGAGTAAGATTTTCAATTAAAGCAGAAAAATGAATGGAGAGCTGTGTTTTTATTTTAAAATCCTGTGAGGCCAACACAGTGCCAAGCCAATTGCCCTTCCTTGGGTGACAGACCTGTTTTAGAGAAACTTCTGCCTTCCCTCCAGAGCACTGCAGCGGGAGACATACAATAAGACCCCTAAACATCCCTGGACTCAGTGGCAATAGCAGACCTCTCTCAAGAGAACAGGGTTCCTCACAGACAAGAACGCCACAATGGATGCGTTAGGGTTCTGCCCTCACCTTCTCCCAGCTCAAGTGGGCCTCACCCAGTGCCAGAACTTTCCTCAACCTCCCTCCCTTCAGTACAGACCTCAACTCTCCTGAATCTGTAGGATTATTATAACCTATGTGAGATGCACGTATGTGTGTGTGTTTCCTCTAGAAGGAATGGTTTAGTATTTGTTAATTCAGTGTTTGCAGGGACTTTAAAGGACATAACTAGTGTAAATAATGAGAATCAATTACAGTAGGGATCTCTTACAGGTATAGGAACTCACTGCCTGTGAGGTTCCTCCTCTTCCCTGGAAGCATTAATCCCCACAATAATTGCGTGTGGCAGGCACCATGACCCTCTTTGCACCGAGACTGAACCCAGTGTCAAGAAAGGGAACATCACTTCCCAGGGCTTTGCCTATGTGTGTAACGATGCCAGCCAGCCCTCAGGGCTGCTGACACCTGCTTTTTCCTCTGCCTGCTCATGCCAGTCCCCTCTAGAGACTTCCCTCGCTACACAGGACAAAGTCCAAAATCTTGATTACAGCTTACAAGACCTAAGCACATGGTACTGCCAACTTCTGCAGGCTCCCTTTGCACTCCTCTCCCTGCCCCCTGCACAGGCTCTTCCCTCGTGGGTCATGGGTCTTCTCTCCCTGGACCTCTCCTGAACTTATTCCCAACTGAACACCTTGCCAGCACCTTCCCATGACTGAATGACTGAGATCTGTTTGTCATTCATGTCTGAGGCAGATATAACTGTTGTCTTGGGCCACCCAGTCACACACCAGCACCCCTGCCCCATCACACACACACACACACACACACACACATACATATCTTCCTCTTTTCTGTCCAGCCAGTCATAAGAACAGGGCTTCCTTGGTGGCTCAGAGATAAAGAACACACCTAACAAAGCAGGTGACACAACAGGAGATGTGGGTTCTATCCTTGGGTCAGGAAGATCTCCTGCAAAAGGAAATGGCAACCCACTCCAGTGTTCTTGCCTGAAAAACCCCATGACAGAGGAGCCCATGGGGTCGCAGAGCTGAACATGACTGAGCGACTGAGTACCGCACTATGTTAGTTACTCTGGATTGCTCTGGATTGTATTTTATAATGTGCTTTTCAATATTTATCACTTTCTGAATGCTCCTGGCTATTTTTTACTTGTTTCTTATCTCTGTTCTCCACCTGAAAGTAACCTGCTTGAAGCCATGGACCTGTCTCTTCTCATCTACCGTGTCTCTACTTCTAGCACAGAGATGACATTTAGAAAGTGTTCAAGAACTAGGTGTTCAACGTGACTATGTCACCAGCTTCCTCTGGGTCCCCTTCATTCCTCTGCTCCATGAGTAGCCTGAATCTGGGTAGGAAGGGGGGCGAGGTGGTGCGTACCAGGTTATCACATTAAGGATATCATGAGAGGAGGCAGACAAGGAGAAGAAACCTAGTCCAAATGCTCAGGAGGTTGAGGTAAAAAATCTGATAAATCTGGATTTCCAGTGATGAATTTGGCCTTTGGGCTAGGAACTGAAAGGGAGATCTCTGTGTCATGTCACATTGTAGAGGCATGTGTGTTGGGGAAGCAGACAGACGGACACTGCAAGGCAAAGATCAGAGTCAGGTTCCTACTGCTCATCGTAAGGATACCCCCAGGGCTCTCTGAGGCCCTGAAGCAACACCAAACGCTGTGTATTCTAATGTAAGAAGAGCTGAGGACGGGAATGTGCAGACTGAAAACAGCAGTTCGTGCCATGTTAATCTGTGAGCATGGGCCAGACGGCTTGTCAATGTCATCACAGGAAGGCTGCCGCTAGGGTTCATTGCTCTACTGTCAAATTATACTTCCGCAGTTACAGTACTTTAGAGTAATGGGGCAAACAGGGGTCTCCTAGCGTAAATAGTTTTCCTCTGGGTATCTTGTAAGATACACCATTGGCTTCGTTTTCTATTTAGAAAAGAAGCAAGAACTGAGTCTGTGTATCAGCACCCTCCCCCTGAGTCTGCCACACTGTTGATGTATCTGTGTCTACATCATAGAGGCTTTATAAGGCTTCCCTCCTGACCTCTCCCCCCACCTGGAGAAATGAGTTAGAAAGAAAAAAAAAGTCACACATTCAAGAGTAATGGCTGCAGTCTACTTCCTCAACGACTTGGCAAGAGCAGTTTAAGAAGTGTAAATGGTGTTTGTTTAAGCTGAATAAAATAAAGGGTGCCTTCTGCAGTGCTGTTTATAATGAAAATAAAAATATTCTGTATGAAATGCCTAGTTCAATATATAACAGTGCACACAAATGAAACACCAGGAATCATAAAATAAATTTAAATAAAATTTAAAGAAAGGGAAATATAATCAGGAAATAATATTTAGTGAAAAATGATGGAGTTAAAATTATATGGACACACTCATTCTAATTTTATAAATATATGTTATGTGTGTGCATTACTGAAGAATAAAAAGATTTGAATAATGGGGGGAAAGCTATATAATAAAAAAATATATTTCACAAATCATAATAAATGCTGAATTCCATATGAAGATAACTTTAAACTATGCAGCTCGGGAGGATCTAAAGGATACCCCATTAGACAATCCTGACATGGAAATATTTACAGATGGCAGTTCTTTTGTTCGGGATGGCAAGTGTAAAGCAGGTTACGCCGTGGTGACTGCTGAACAGGTTTTGGAAGCAAAATCTCTCCCCCAGGGAACCAGTGCTCAGTTGGCGGAGCTTGTGGCTCTGACCCGAGCTCTAGAGTTAAGCAAAGGGCAGCGGATGGGCCTGATAACCTATGTGAGTCTTCTTCTGCTGACTCCAAAAATCCTGAGTCTGCCGTTTGATCCTCAAGACAATGCCTTCCTGTCCTGGGCTCACTCCTACGCTGCATTCCACAATCGGTCTAACTGCTGGGTCTGCGGAGCGCTCCCCTCTTCATCAGTGGAAGGCTTCCCGTGGTGGACATCTCCACTTCAAGGAAAAGACTTTCTCCAAGTCTGTGAATACCTTCGACAACAATCACACGCGATGCCTCTTCTTCATCTGATGACATCTACCAACCCTAAAATGGACTGGTGCAACTCGTTGCACTTTAACTATGGACATAATGTGACTTTAAATTTTGATTCTGAATGTTGAGTTTTTGCTGTTTGCTCCCTGCATCTGTAAGTGTATAACTGGGTTTGTTTCTAGCCGCATGAAAGCTTTTAAGTTACAAATGGTTGCTCAAATTCCTGCTACTGCTGTAGCTTCCTCCAACTACTATTTGGGGCCCCTGGATCAGATATCCTCAATATGAGGATTAGGAGAATATGTTGCCTCACCAATTTAGGGACAACGCCCCTTGTCAGCTCGGAAGCAGTTATGGAACGAGAACGACGCCCCTTTTCCCTAGGCAACATAATTCTCCTAAAAGAAAAGGGGGCAATGAGAGAGTCATTTCCTAGGCAGGTTGATAAGGAGTCTAGGGGTCCCCAAGGAGAGAGGGGTCTGGAATTCTCAAGGAGAAAGAAAGGACAAACCTTTTTTTCCTTCTCTACATTCCTTAGGATTATATAACAATAATGTATCCTGCCTGAGGACAGTCTCTGGATTAAGGACAGTCTCTGGATTAAACCTTCTGGCTAATTCTGTTATCTTAAAATGTAAATTATGGGAGTAGACCTGGTCTTTACAAGGATGTATCCTGCCTGAGGACAGTCTCTGGATTAAACCTTCTGGCTAATTCTGTTATCTTAAAATGTAAATTATGGGAGTAGATCTGATGAGGTCTTTACAACCTCCAGACATTCTTTGGATTCATTGGAGAGTATATAACTTCATTGCTAACACTAGCAAGGGGGTACTCTTTCTGCCCCCTTCTGATGCCTATGTCAGAAGCTTTCTCTATCTCCTTTATACTTTAATAAAACTTTATTACACACACAAAAAAAGAAAAGAAAAAAACATTTTTCAATTCAATTGTCATCAAATCAAACATTTTGTATTTATTACCAAGTTGAGCAAATGCATTATGTCTGAGGAGCAGAGGGTACTCAAAAAATATTTATTTGACCTTGAGGGTTTACGTCTCCAAGAAATACAAAAAAAGAAAACCAATAGCTATCATGTATTGAATGCTTACTAGCATCATGCATTTTTTCTTTTTTAGAACTTTACATAGGACGATAGCCATTGATTCCTCTGAATACCCTGTTCATTAAGTGTTTTGTCCCTACATTATAGATGGGGAAAGTCAGGCCCAGGACAGGCACCTCCTGCAGGGATCACACCTGGTGACGGGGCAGAGGTCCTCTGAATGGGGGCAGCGGGCTCCTCACATTGTGTGTTAGCCTCGTCATACAGCCCACAGAAGGAGGGCCTGATTGGGAAAGACGAGACCTAAATACACACACTGGGACTTTTTTATGACCCTCACCGAGGTGTAATTTAAGTTCAATGCACAGTCCATTTGGAGGGTACAGCTGGATGAGTTGGGTGGTGCGTGCACCATGAAACCACTGCCACACTCAGACACAGAATACTTGCACCATCCCAAAGGATCCCTGGTGCCCCTTTTGGGCCCATCACTCCCTCCACACTGGCCCCAAGCCGCCAGTGATGTGGCATTAAGCAGGAGGTATGGATTAGTTCAGACTAGCTTGATAGTTAGTGCTCAAGTCCAGGGTGAGGGAGCTGGAAGCAGCAGCTCGGTGCCTCAGACTGAAAGCCAGTAACCTGGGTCCTCATCCAACTCTTCCCCTCATGACACTGAATAAGTCACTCTCCATCTCCAGGCTCAGATGCCCCATTGGTAAACTCGAGGGTACTTGAAGTTTCCAGCTCGCACACCCTCCCATCCTATCAATGGAGGATGGAGACCCAGTGTAGTTTGACATAGCTTTTCTCTCTCATCTGTAAAATAAGGATAAATCATTCATTCGTTTGATAAATATGTGTTTAATGTCAATGAAGACCCAGGCACTGAGGATAGAGTGATAAAAATACAGTCCCTACTCTTGTGGAGCTGACCACCCAGTGGAGGAGACAGACAAACTTAACACACGTGGATGTAAATGCAATACTAGAGAGCTCTTCAAGAAACTTGGAGATACCAAGGGAACATTTGGTGCAAATATGGGCACAATAAAGGACAGAAAAAGCAAGGACCTAACAGAAGTAGAAGAGATTAAGAAGAGGTGTCAAGAATAAACAGAAGAACTGTACAGTAAAAGTCTTAATGATCCAGATAACCACGATGGTGTGATCACTCACCTAGAGCCAGACCTCCTGGACAGTAAAGTCAAGTGGGCCTTAGGAAGCATTACTATGAGCAAAGCTAGTGGAGGTGATGGGATTCCAGCTGAGCTATTTCAAATCCTAAAAGATGAAGCTCTTAAAGTGCTGCACTCACTATGCCGGCAAATTTGGAAAACTCAGCAGTGGCCACAGGACTGGAAAAGGTCAGTTTACATTTCAATCCCCAAAAAAGGTAATGCCAAACAATGCTCAAACTATCATACAATTGCACTCTTTTCACATGCTAGCAAGATTATACTCAAAATCAGAGAGCAAGATGGACTTAGAAGGAAAATCAAACAAGATAAGAAAACAGTGATGACAGGACTTCCTGGTGGTCCAAGGGCTAAGACTCATTGTTCGCAAGGCAGGGGGCCTGGGTTTGATCCCTGGACAGGGCACTAGATACAACATGCCACAACTGAAGATTCTGCGTGCTGCAATGAAGATCAAAGATCCAATATCCGCAGCCAAGACCTGGCACAGCCAAATAAATAACTAAATAAACATAAATGTTACAAAAAGAAAAACAGTGACAACAGCCCAGTTAGAATTTCCTGTTCTGTTCCACCCCATCCCGTTCTAGTTCACTGCACTTTGCCCTGTGCCATTTCATTCCAGTCCATTCTATTCCTTCACTTTTCATAAAATGCTAGTGAGATCCCATAAACATTGGCCCTTAATCTGAAAAAAGTCCTGCACTTGGGTATTGTGGGAAAGTGATCCTCTACCCATTTTACAGATGAGGAGACTAAACCTCAGTTAGGTCATCTAGCCAGTAATGGAGGGCCAGGGTCCCAAGCAACATGTTCTGACCTGACGCTGTCCTTTTCTTTTGGTCAAACAGTTCCTATAGTAACCACTGATGCCCTCTCTATATTCAGTTCATTCTTAGCTTTCACTTAAAGCATTACTTATAAAATCAAGAATAAGGAGCCTGGCTTATCCTCTGCTTGATAAAAATCAAAAACGAAATCATGTCAGCCACATTCCAGTTTCAGTTCAGAGATGTAGTCAGCTAAAAAGAGCACTTCTCCCACCCTTACCAAACTGCAAATTAAAAACTTTTCTGGGCACTTCCCTGGCCGTTGGTGGTTAAAACTGTGCCTTCCAATCCAGGTGGTACGGGTTCCATCTCTGGTCAGGGAGCTAAGACTCTACATGCCTCTGGGCCAAAAAACTAGAACATAAAACAGAAACAGTTTTGCAACAAATTCAATAAAGACTTTAAAAATGGTCCACATCGAAAAAAAAAAAAAGTATAAAAAATAAAAACTTTTCTCAAACACATCAGAGAACTGCTGAGGCAGGGCTACAAACTAACCTGGAATCTAGAGAAAGACATGTGCCCACAGGGAGAAAGAGAAATGAAGTGTTTGCTTCCCCAGGGCAGACTCTGCTAGAAGCCATGTAAGCTAGAAAAAAGAATCCAAGTGACAAATTGTACTGACTTAAGAAAGGCCCGGTAGGGGCTCCTGTGAGAGGGTTGAGCTTTTATAGCCTGTAAATACACGGGAGCTTGTACCCACTGGCTTGCTCAGTGAATTCCATCAGCTACTTAGGGAAGAGCCAGCAGTGGCCCCGGGGCATCTCTTGTGTCGTTGGCTCAGGAGGGGAACAGCAGCCACTGAGGAAACTTTACACACTCCCATATCCTCTGTTTCCTCTACAAGGCAAAAGTCTCAGTCTTCAGGCCAAAGTGTAATAAAAACTGCCATTCCGAGCCTTTAGGGGATTCTGTTATATCTAAAGTAATCAGTTTGAGTTAAATTTAAGCTGTTTTATTAAAAAGAGGCCTGCATCATGACTTTTGCAAAGAACCTCATTAAAGTTTATCCAATAAGATTTATCCAATAAGATGCTCTAGAACAGGGAATTCCCACACAGTCCAATGGTTGGAACGTCACGCTCTCATTGCTGGGGGCCCAGGTCCAGTCCCTGGTTGGGGAACGTCATGCTTGTGCTTGGTTGAGTCCAACTCTTTGTGACCCCGTGGATTGTAGCCCACCGGGCTCCTCTGTCCATGGAAATTTCCAGGGAAGAACACTGGAGTGGGTTGCCATTTCCTTCTCCAATGCATGAAAGTGAAAAGTGAAAGTGAAGTCGCTCAGTCGTGTCCAACCCTCAGCGACCCCATGGACTGCAGCCCACCGGGCTCCTCCATCCATGGGATTTCCTAGGCAAGAATACTGGAGTGGGGTGCCACTGCCTTCTCCATTTCATTCACTAGGCACAGAATTTAAGATTTTTAATATAAAGAATATGCATAGTAACATGTATGCATATGAGATACACACACGTGTGTGTGTGTATATATATATACACACATATAATTGCACAGATGGGCAGTATATGCATATTTAACTCTGTGCCCAGAACCCTTGAGCAATTTATAGTGTGTTGGTTCTCTCTGTGTACTATTATCACCTACACTTTTTGTAAATGTATCTTCCAGTTCTTATAACATTTTATTAGCCAAGGGCTTCTCAGGGGTCATAATTCAGTCTCTAATGTCTTCCTGAAGGCCAGAGGTCAAGGACACCATCACCACTGATTTGCTTAGCCACCAGAAGAAGGCATCACACATCTCTGGAAGATGTGGAGACCCTTACCATTGTGCTTGTGTGCCCCACAGGTTATGCCAATATATACTGATGAATACATGACCAGGCAGAGTAACAACGGTAATCAGATTAGAAGATGCACAATTTCTACCCATATATGTGTATATGGAGACATGTGAAGGTAAGCACACGATGTTATTTGGGGCCAAATGCATATAACTGTGGGGCTTCCCCAGTGGCTCAGACGGTAAAGAATCTGCCTGTGATGCAGGAGACCCTGGTTCAGTCCCTGGGTCGGGAAGATCCGCTGGAGAAAGGAATGGCAACCCACTCCAGTATTCTTGCCTGGAGAATTTCAACATGAAATTGAATTCTCAGGAGTTCATATTATAAAAAAATGAAAGGGTGCTAAGGCGCTTCAGTCATGTCTGACTCTTTGCGACACTATGGACTATATAGCCTGCCAGGCTCCCTTGTAAATGCAATGCTCCAGGCAAGAATACTGGAATGGATTTCCATTTCCTTCTCCAAGGGATCTTCCTGACCCAAAAATCGAACCCACATCTCTTATGTCTCCTGCATTGGCAGACGCCTTCTTTACCACTAGAGCCTAAAAAATGAATATGCAAAGTCAAATTATTCTCACGAAGATTTCCAGGAGACAAGTCCATGGATCCTGACTCAAGCAACCTTCTGTATGTCCACATATGTACATTCATAGACTATGAGTTAATATATGAATGCTTACTTCTCTGCCTCTGAGATCATAAGGCAAGTCTTTTGAGGACAAGCATGCTGTCTTACTTAATTCTCTGCAGCCCAGGCTCACGGCACAGGGCCCAGTACCTTGTAGATGTACAGGAACTGTGCAGAATAAATGAGAGATGAAGTGCTCTGCTCAGATCTGCTCATATCATACAACAGTAACAGGCAGGTCTTGTGAGCCTCTCCCCATCCATCCATCATGTCCAGCACCACACTGAAAGCCTCCACTCTAAGGAGACTCCCTCATTCACTGTCAAGTTCTGATCATGAGGCTTTGCTGTCAGACTCATTTATTCTTGTTAATCCTCTTTTCATGCAGATCAATCTCATTTTCCTAGTCAGATCACGGCTGGGACGTGTCAGTTCTTCATCCTTCCAAAGCAACGTGCCCAGCGCCCAGCCCAGAACTGACTGATTATCCGGTCCTCCCAGCAAGGGCAGATCTCGGAGCCAGTGTGAGCAGAATGGAGACCATTTCACTTCTTTCCCTTCCCAGCTCATCCGAAACACACTCCTCCTTACAGAATCTTAAAGTCTTGGTGCTACAGAGACCTCAGAGAATGCAACTCTGCAGCCTGGGGAGGATGAGGATCCATCTCAAAGGCACAGAGAGCTCGCAGCAAGTCTGAGGTTAAAACTCAGTGATGATACGCACTGAGGTCCAAGCAGGGCTCTGAGGACACAAAGCAAACCCAAGAGTCCTTGCCCTTGAGAAGGCACGAGTGGAGAAGGGAGATGCCTGTGCAAAACACTGTCAACAGCAGTGACTGTTAGGACAGTAAGATTTGTTTACAAGATGCTCAGACATCGCTGGTTGCCTCAGGTTCACCAACCTTCAGGTCACCTTCATCCGAGATGCCTGGGACACCCCTCCACTGCAGACCCATTGATGCCCTGTCAACTACAAATTGGTACTTGCCAACAGCACGTGCCATGCACCTCTGTGTGTGCTTGCTAAGTTGCTTCAGTCATGTCCGACTCTCTGCGACCCTATGGACTGTAGCCTGCCAGGCTCCTCTGTCCATGGGATTCTCCAGGCAAGAATACTGGAGCGGGTTGCCATGCCCCCCTCCAGGGGATCTTCCTGACCCTGGGATCAAACCCGAGTCTCTTGTGTCTCCTGCATTGGCAGGCAGGTTCTTTCACCACTAGCGTCACCTGGGAAGCCCCCCATCCACCTCTACAAGTATTAAATCGTGCTGTTGCCAATATTCAACACCCCTGAAAGGAGTTCAGGGTGGAGAGCAGAAATGAGGCACTCTGTATTTCAGGGAAAAACTGGCAGGACAGGTCTGATAGTTAGATGTTTTTCAGGAGCCAATTTTATGAGCCCAATTCTTGTACCTCCTCATATCTAGAAAAGCACTAGAATCTTTCATGGTGATGACTGTTCCTCATGACTAGGTACAACCTTCTAAAAAAAATGTGTGTTTGATTGCATGTGTACCCCCTTCACCAAAATCACACTGGTGATTTTGACCTCCCCTTGCACCCCGCCTCTTTGGAGCAGTTTCTCAGAGCTGTCTGAGGTGCTGTCTCCTGGGCTACAGTCCTCATTTTGCCCCAAATAAAACTTAACTTGGGACTTTTTACTTCATGCATTTTTTTAAAGCTGACACTCGCTTCCATCCAACTTCATCTTCCCCCCTGTCAGTCAAGCATCACCACTCAATGACTGCATTCTGCTAGTCAGCCCGCTTCCATGAAGAAATAACAACATTCTGGCTCTTTTCCACTAGGAGAAAAAAATCCCCATCTGAAGCATATTCAACAAGGTTTGATTCTACCTCAACAGACAAGTGCTTCCAAAATTGTGCCCCTTGTCAAAACCACACCAACAAATTAGGCCCAAGATTACGGTTTGTTGAAAATTCAGCATACGCTTCTCTGGGGAATGTTTTCATTTTAGCTTTGTAGCCCTCGACATTGGGAGACTTTTCACAGCACCACCAACACTTGTGAGTTTAGGAAAAGATCCAAGCACTTCCTATGCATCAAACGGTGGCCCGGGAGGGATGAAGAGCTGTTTATCTGGTAAGAGCCCAGCATATGGTGCTGCTCAGCCTCCTGAACCAGCTCGGACAGCAGACACTGAACCTGGTGGAGAGAAGCACTCTGAATGAGGTTCCGCTGGCACACAGGCTGGAGTCACAAGCTTAGGTGTCCAGGGTTTGCACAGCAATTAGTCATATAAAAGAAAGGCATTTTGGCAGGATAAGCATATTCTCAGGGGAATGAGAAATCTGCAGGGTTTGTGTTTTCCAAGCTGATTTTGAAAGTACTTCTGAAAATTTCCCTGAGAAACTTTTGTATCAAAGCATGCTGTGAATTGGGGACTCAAGGTATAAAAAGTAGTTGAGAGGGTTTTTGTTTTGTTTTGTTTTGTTTAAAGTCTCTGAGACTCCAGGGGAAGGGAAAAAGAAAATGCCAACAATGACCTCATCACCAATTCCTCCAAAATCTGAATGTGGAAAAGACGGAGGATGAAAGGCCCAGCCTAAGATCTGGCAAAGACAGGGTTGGCTCAGCACTGCCAAGGAAAGGCTGGGTATCCAGACTTCTCAGAGGAGATTTTCTGAGAGGGACCGGCGACTCAGAGCCTAGCCAGGCTGAGCCAGTCACAGAGGGAGGGGTGAAGCGCAGCAATGCCTCGGTAGCACAGGAGTCCCTGGAATTCATCCCCTTGATCAACTTGGAGTCCTTGCCAGTGTGACATGGGCTGATTAAAATCCTGGATATAAAAATTTCCAGACTGGTAAGAAAACACAGAAGTAGCCCCATGGCGAAATTACAGCTGTTCTTAAATGACTCTGCCTCACGAAAACCTCTACCTGTGTGAGCAATAAATTACAATAATTGCATCTAATACATTGGTCTAATACATCTCACTTAATACAACTTATTTATCTAAGATATTTGTAATAGAATTCAGTTTACCCATATAATTCATCCCCCCCTTTTTTTTTCAGCACGACTAGCCTGGGATGATGGAGCTTCTGTGGAGGCTGATGGGGGTTGAGGCAACAATCCAATCCCTCTGGGCCCAGGGAGGTGACATAAATGAAGAAAGGAGGTCTTCTCTGAAAGGCAGAAAACTCAGGGATTATGAAAAACTCGAGGGAGCACCCCAAGCCCTGCTCAAAGGGGTTAGCCTCCCGCTCCCCCGAGCCCTCCGCTGCCTCGCGGGAACGTCAGGGTTGTGTGCAGAGACCTTCTGACTTTGCAAGAGAGATGGAAGATCCAGGGCTCAGTGGCATTTACTCACGTTTGAGTGTTGACATCTAAGAACACATTTTAAAAGTACTTTGCTCTGTGTGGGGGCTTGTCTTAGGGACTGTATTTGCCTCAAAGCCTATCATTTTATGGGATTCCCAGGTAGCTCAGTGCCAAAGAATCCACCTGTCAATGCTGGAGACTCAGGTTCGGTCTCTGGGTTGGGAAGATCCCCTGGAGAAGGAAATGGCAACCCACTCCAGTATTCTTGCCTGCGAGAATCCCACGGACAGAGGAGCCTGGCGGGCTCCATGGGGTCACAGTCAGACACTGACGGAGCACCGAGCACTATCACCTTATGACCTTTGGTCTAAGGACATCCTGAGATGATAGCGAGACAGGAGACAGGTAAGCCCTCGGCTGGATACTTACAACTGGCCTCCTGTTCACACCTCCTGGGGTGAGGAAAAGATGGGCTCCAGGTTGGACACTCACTACCAGTCCCCTATTTACATTTCTTGAGGTAAGAGACAGATGGGCTCCGGGTTACCTATTTGTGGCTGGACTCTTGTCTACATTTCAAGATCTGTACTTCTATACAAGAAACGACAACAGGAATAGGGTGGATAATCAGACACTGGGTGCAAAAAAGAGGAGCCAGACCCTATTAGGAGATCAAGAGGTAATACATTTTCCATGCTTGGGGCAAGGGAGATGCTACACACGTGAAAAAGTCTTCCCAGGGTCAAAAAGGCAGGGGATGCCAGACCATACTAAGTCTTGCTATTTTCCTCCTATATGCCTTTGCAATGAAATCCATCTTGACTAAGAGGTGTGTGAGCACACCCAGGGGAGGGTCCTGAGACAAACCAGCCAGAGAGTCAAAGAAGACGGGGCTTTCCAGATGGCACTAGTGAAAGAGCCCACCTGCCAAAGCAGGAGACATGAGAGACGCAGGTTAGATCCCCGGGTCAGGAAGATCCCCTGGAGGAGGGCATGGCAACCCACTCCAGTATTCTTGCCTGGAGAATCCCATGGACAGAAGAGCCTGGTGGGCTACAGTCTATGGGGTCACAAAGAGTTGGACACATCTGAAGCGACGACTCAGCAAGAAGAAGATTCCTCCTCTTAGAAAGGATTTTAACTTCCCAAAGGCTCAACTCAAGCAACTCTCATGCTGAGTTTACCCATGGATATTTCCACATGTACTCTGCTTTTCTAATACATAATATACTTTCCTCTATGCCTTCTGTCTTCTTGTCTGATTCTCCTTTCAGGGTAGACTAGGATTGCGACTTAGATTCCAGTCCCTGGCCCGTGTCATTTAGCAGTTAGGATTCCTGGTTTCCACCCAGACGACCAGGGTTCAATTCCCAATCAGGGAGCTAAGGTCTTGCTTCCAGCTGCTACTTACTGCTATGTCTCCCCGAAATCAATAGGATGTAGTGCAATAGCACAGAAATACTGTGTTTTGCTTCTTTTTTCTCCAATATATCAGATTTTACGGTCCATATCATGGCCTCATTAGCATCATGCTCCTCAATTCTTATGAAAACATTTGCTAGTTCCCCCACAGGCTTTATCAGAAATAGGAAATAGGTTTGTCTCACTTGCCAATTCAAATCACTCCACAGTGGCTGCTCAAGGGATCTCTGCTTAAGAAGAAGTCGGGGCTGTAGAAGGAAGGAGTGCTGGGATGGATTAGTGATGTCTGGAGTGGCGCATGCTAGGGAGTGGGGTCCTACTACATGTTTTATTTATTCTATATTATTTGCATCCTATTTGTGAAACCAAAATCCTTTGGCCCAACTCCTTGACCAAAGTCCCTTCTGTCTCAACCTGGGCCAGAATGCAAGCACTGGTATCAAAGTGGAAAATCCTTCAAGATTCTCGCCACTATCCCGTCACTCAAGAAGGCTGTCAGAAGCACATGGAGGGACTTCCCTGGTGACCCAGTAGTTAAGACGTCGCCTTCTAAACCAGAGGATGCGGGTTTGATCCCTGGCCCACAGCTAAGACCTGATGTAGCCAAATAAAATCAAAATTAAAAAGTTCTTTTTAAAAAAAGCCATATGGAAATCCACCATCCACACGAGTGGGCTTCAGACACACAGCCAGTCTCAGCACACGACCGCGGACTACTCTTCCTACAACTGTGCACGTAGGAAAAGAAGTCATCAGAGTGTAACCCGAATAGTTATCAAGTGTCAGACACAAAGGATGTTAGGAAGTCATGATACATTCACTTCTCTGAACACATCCCTTGAGGAGTGACATGGCCGAAATCCTTGATGATGGAAACTGCTTTCGCGTCCGGAGCATTAAAAGATAACTACATTAGGGCAATCGCTTTGGGCTGGGGCCTTTCATTTTAAAAAGAGCCTGTTAAACTGAGCTTTAAAAGTGGTCAAAAATATCTGAAACATTTGAAGAGGGGCCCCTTAAGAAGGTTAAGGCAACTCTGCAGGGAGAAAGAGGAGTCAAAAGCAGAGCTTTGAAATCTGAGATTGTCTCTTAACATTTCAAGTTAAACCTGAAATGTTTCCTTGGCAAATTAATCCAAGAGCAGTGTAGAAGGAATACACTGAGTATAAGAATATAAATGATCGTTTCCTGCTGGAAGCCCACTGCTCTTAAAAATGGATTAGAAGAGATAAGAGTCCGTTTGTTTAATAGGCGGCTACATAATCCAGTAGTTTCCCAAGTGGTGCAGTGGTAAAGAATCTGCCTGCCAATGCAGGAGGTGCAAGAGATGTGGGTTCACTCTTACACTGTTGGTGGGAATGCAAACTAGTACAGCCACTATGGAGAACAGTGTGGAGATTCCTTAAAAAACTGGAAATAGAACTGCCTTATGATCCAGCAATCCCACTGCTGGGCATACACACTGAGGAAACCAGAAGGGAAAGAGACACGTGTACCCCAGTATTCATCGCAGCACTGTTTATAATAGCCAGGACATGGAAGCAACCTAGATGTCCATCAGCAGACGAATGGATAAGAAAGCTGTGGTACATATATACAATGGAGTATTACTCAGCCATTAAAAAGAATACATTTGAATCAGTTCTAATGAGGTGGATGAAACTGGAGCCTATTATACAGAGTGAAGTAAGCCAGAACGAAAAACACCAATACAGTATACTAACGCATATATATGGAATTTAGAAAGATGGTAACAATAACCCTGTATACGAGACAGCAAAAGAGACACTGATGTATAGAACAGTCTTATGGACTCTGTGGGAGAGGGAGAGAGTGGGAAGATTTGGGAGAATGACATTGAAACATGTAAAATATCATGTATGAAACGAGATGCCAGTCCAGGTTCGATGCATGATACTGGATGCTTGGGGCTAGTGCACTGGGACGACCCAGAGGGATGGTATGGGGAGGGAGGAGGGAGGAGGGTCCAGGATGGGGAACACATGTATACCTGTGGTGGATTCATTTTGATATTTGGCAAAACTAATACAATTATGTAAAGTTTAAAAATAAAATAAAATTTAAAAAAAAAGAAAACCTACTGTATAGCTCTGTGGTGACCAACATGGGAAGGAAATCCAAAAAAGACGGGATATATGTGTACAGGTAGCTGATTCACCTTGCTGTATAGCAGAAAATAATACAACATTGTAAATCAACTATACTCCAATAAAATTAAAAAGTAAAAAAAAAAAAAAGAGAGAGATGTGGGTTCAATCCCTCAGTCGGGAAGATCTCAAGCAGGAAATGGCAAACCGCTCCAGAATTCTTGCCTGGGAAATCCCATGGACAGCGGAGCCTGGCAGGCTACAGGCCATGGGGGTCACAGAGAGTTAGACATGACTGAGCAACTGAGCAGGTGTGCAAACACACGTAATCCAGACCATCCAGTCCCAGGAAAACCCCATTCCATTGTTTCTGGCTAAGACAGAATTTGTATTTCCACCAACTGCTAACGAACGGCAGAGTTACTTTCCCAAAGTCCATATCGGACTAGGGATAAGTACCAACAAAGCAGGAATAAACTGCTCATGCAAGACCCCTGCATATTCAGGGGACTCTCCGAAGTTTTTTCTCATTCGTGCCCATCAAGTCTGTGCTGTACTAGTCGTTTTTGGCTGAGGAAGTCAGTTCTAGCTCTTTCTGGTTGGATTTTCTCTTTAAATAAACGTTTATGTATTTATTGGGCTGTACCAAGTCTTAATTGCTGCATGTGGGATCTTCCATCTTTATTGCGGCATGTGGCATATGGGATCTAGTTCCCTGACCAGGGATCGAACCTGGGCCCCCTGCATCGGGAGCACAAAATCTTAGCCACTGGATCATCAGGAAAGTCCATGGATTTCTTTTTATGTTCACCAGTTTCCGACATGAGGAAATTTCCCTGTATACATTTGAAATGTAGAAAAAGAGGCTACAGTTTAATCTTTGGAAGATAATCTTAACCTCACGATATGCATAAAATAAGTCAATGTGCAGATAATCTCAAAGTAGAGGGGAGAACCCTGCCCCTGAAATAAGCACCCTAACCACTCCAATGGGGCTAAGTTCCCTGTGAAATTGGGAAGCTGTCTGTAAAGCCGAAGCTGAGAGCCCAGACTCAGAGTCAAGCTGCCCAAAGTCAAACCCCAGCCCTGGCGCTTACCAACTGGGTGACCCTCATTTCTGCAACAATAATTAAATGCCCCATGCATCATTTTTCTTAGATGGGTAACTTCTAAAGTTTATTTAAATGGGTGAGGAGGGACATCTAGGGCTGTGGAGTGGGAGGTACAAACTATTGCGTATAAGACAGGCTCCAGACCTCCCTGGTGGTCCAGTGGCTAAGACTCCGCACTCCCAGTGCAGGGGCGTGGATTCAGTCCCTGGTTAGGGAACTAGATTCCACATGCCACAACTAAGAGTTTGCAATGCTGCTGCTAAAAGGTCCAGTGTACTGCAATGAAGATGGAAGCTCCCTTGTGCCCCAACTAAGACCTGGCACAGTTAAGTAAATAAATAAATTTTTTAAAAAAGATAGGCACAAGGCTGTATTGTACCACACAGAGAATATAGCCAATGTTTTGTAAATGGAAAGTAACTTTTTAAAATTGTATAAATTTAAAAAAATTTTTAAATAAATTGCATTAAATGATTTGAGTTTCTCCAGGAAACTCAATGAATTTGAATATAAAGCTGATACATTCTGCCCACCATCAAAACTCCTGGTAGGAGCTGAAATTGTAAACCAAGCTCCAAAACATCAAGGATAAATGTGCCAGGAGACAGAGGCACTATAGTCATAGTTGGTCCTACTTGATACTGATGATACAGTCACAGACCCAAGACCCCAGTGAACCCCCAGGACCTTGCCCTGAGCAGGGCCTGATGGAGAGGAGAGGTGAGAGGTGGCCAGCAGAGGAGAAGGAAGCGTGCGGGCATGTTTACTGAGGGAGGGAAGCCAGTAGGCTCGCAGACCTACCCTGGCTCATTCCAGGGTTTCTCCACATGACGCCAAAACAATTCCAGAATGTTAGTTCTTCATTAGAGATGCTAAAGACAGAAAGGAACAAAAGATCTAATTAATATTGAAATCAGAGTGATGCTGATGGAACAAAAGGTTGGGGATGCAGCAATAGCTATCCTCTGGCCAACAGGAAATATATGACAGATCTCCCATCAGAATGGAACAATGAAAGTCCAAATTACCAGCATAAAGAAGGACAAAATTAGGCAATAACATCCAAGCTGCCTGACGACTTATTCTTAGCTGCCTGGCTCCTGGTGATGGGTGAAGGGAAGGAAATTCATGCCCAGAAATAGAAGAACAGTGTTTTCTGGAGGAACGTTTGCCAAGCATCGCTGAAAGAGAGAGAAATGGGCTTAAACTACTCTAGGATTTCTCTCCATCTCCTTCTGATAAAATTAGGATCCATCTGAGGGTTTCTCTGGAAGCTTGTAGGAGCCCACGGCAGACAAGGACCCTTTCAAGGTAAGTCAGTGCAGAGACTGTTCTGAACCCACTTCATCAACATCGTGGGGTCCCCACAAGGTCCTCAATCTCACTCTCACCTGTGACGGGGCCCCATCTTTCATTAGTGAACCTGCTCCTACAGCACAGGACACACAGAGGTGAAAACGACAGACCCCGGGCATTTGCACATCTCTTTCCACTGGATGATGTGCCAACATTGAAAAGTCAAAAATCTTGCATAAAAATCTAGATTTTCAGAAACGTCTGTCTTTAAATGAGAAGAAGTAGGAAGGGACTGTTTATCTACTTTTCTGCACCATAAATTTGGACACGAAATGGACTAATATTTATGTACAACCTAGACACTTAAACTTCTCCAGCCTCAGTTTTCTGGGCTGTAAAATGGGATAATACTGGGACCTACTCTGTGGGGCTGCTAGGTACATTGCAGGCTGTAATGTGTTTAAAATCAGGGGAACAGAGTCTGGCCTAGTGTCACCATGGGCTGTGGTGGGTGTCACTGCTCCTTCTAACAGACCCTTCAGGGCAGGAAGAGAAGTAAGACATGGACCTGCCTTCAAGGGGCAAACCTGCCACCTGCACAAGGACGCACAGTGCACTGAGTCCCTAATACTCACGTCTACATGGGGGACAGAAGCACAAAGGTGAGGACTGCAGCGGTGGCGGGCGGGGGGGCGTGGATTGGAGATGCAGAACAGCAGGAAGAAGGTGGAAGCACAGAGCAGGTGCACCTGACCCAAATCCAGAAGACAACCGAGCTTTCTCCAGGTACAGGCAGTGGCGGAGGGTTGCTGGGCCCAGGAGGCAGCATGAGCACGGGAAAAGATGCACAAAACCACACAGAGGAAGGCAGAAATGAGAGAAGGGGAGAGATTAAGTCTATATGTTTCTCTGGATACACCTTCACCTGAAGTCACCACGGCTCCTTTGGTTGCACGTCAGTGTATTAATATCTCTCCCTTTGGCTTAAGATGGTTGGATTTGCATTTCTACTGTTGTTGTTGTTTAGTAGCTCAGTCACGCCCAACCCTTTGCAAACCCATGGATTGTAGCCCGCCAGGCTCCTCTGTCCATGGGATTCTCCAGGCAAGAATAACTGGAGAGGGTTGCCATTTACCCCTCCAGGGGATCTTCCCGACCCAGGGATTGAACCCGAGTCTTCTGGGTCTTCTGCATTGGGAAGCCCTGAATTTCTGTTACTTGCAACCAAAACAAAGCAAAGCTCACCAACGCAGAATTTCATCCCTGGCCTGCAGATCCCACTACCTACCACACCTGTCCAATCCTCTCCACCTGAATCGTTATGTCTCTGGCTCAGTGGCATCAATGCACACCACGTCTCTAAGGAACATGTTCAGGACACGCCCACCTTGCCACCTCATGTCTCTGTGAATCCAACCACTTAAGAAAACCAGGTCACACAGCATTTTGCAGGGGCTACATGATAACCTAAGAAATGCAGCTGCTCTCTCAAAGCTTCCTGCGTTCTCCAAAGGTGACATTGGGCTGTTTAGTGACCCCACACCAGCAGCAGAAAACTTTATGTTTTCTTTTCAACAGCACATCCGCTGCCTACCCTTGCCCTTTGCAAACCAAGTTTGGAAATAAAGACCTTCCCTGGGGCAGAGAAGGCTTTAAAATGTTAATTCCCTTTTATGAGGCCTTTAGCATCTCATTATTGCAAGTCCAGCTGATATCAGAAGGCTGGAAACTTAATTATTGCAGCCAAAAGTTGGAGGGTACTCTCTTCAAGATCAGCGTGAGTTTACATTGATTTCTCTCCAAGCGTGAATGAGTTCATCGCCTGCTGGTGACGTATGCCAGGCTTCTGTGGTTCTGGAGACCACAGCTCGCTGACAAACAATACAGCTACTGACACATGAAAACAGGAGGCCATCACTTAGTCAGGAAGATAGACGTTCAAAGATTAAATCATAATTACAACGTGGAAATTGCATTTTTCTTCCTTCCTCTAAAGACTTTTAAAGAAACTTAGCAAAGAACAGAAAATGTGTTGTTTCTGAAAGCATGTTGCTGCTGCTCAGTTGCTCAGTCATATCCGACTCTTTGCAACCCCATGGACTGTAACCTGCCAGGCTCCTCTGTCCATGGGATTTCCCAGGCAAGAATACTGGAATGGGTTGCCATTTCCTCCTCCAGAAGACCTTCCCGACCCAGGGATTGAACCCGTGTATCTTGCATCTCCTACATTGGCAGGTGGATTCTTTACCAATGCACCATCTGGGAAGTCTTTCTGGCAGCATAAAGACCCCCGGAGCTGTCTGGATCTTAATTTTCAGAATATGTCACTTTACATGGGGGTTGGAATTGTGACCCCAAAATGATACATCCATGTTCTAGCCCCCAGCACCATGAATGTGACCTTATTTGGAAACAGGGTCTTTTAAACATACTTATTTACTATTTATTTTATTTGGTGTGCCAGGTCTTAGCTGAGGCACCTGGGAGCTTTGATATTCATTGCAGCATACCAGACCTAGTTCCCCAACTGGGAAGCGAGTCTGGGGCCCCTTGTATTGGGAGCTTGGAGTATTAGCCACTGAACCACCAGGAAAGTTCCTGGAAACAGGGTTTTGGCAGATATAATTAACCTAAGGATCTTGAGATGAGATCATTCTAAATTACGATGGCCCTAAATCCAATGACAAGTGCCCTTACAGGACAATAAGGTCACACGGAGACACAAGGGCAAGACATGTGAAGACAGAGGCAGAGACTGCAAGGATACGGGTATAAGCCCAGGAACACTTGGAGCCACCAGAGGCTGGAAGAGGCCAGGAAGGACTCTGCCCCAGAGCTTCTGGAGGAAGGGAGGAGCTGACCACACTTTGATTTCAGACTTCCGGCCTCCAGAACTGTAAGACAACAAATTTATGTTGTTCAAGCCACTGAGTTTGTGGGAACCTATTATGGGAGCTACAGAAAACTAATACATGTGCCAAAGAGACTGCAGATGTAACTGAGAAAAGAACCTTGGGATGAAAGAAGTATCTGGGTCCACCGTCTCCAACCTTTTTGGCCCCAGGGTCCGACTTTGTGGGAGACAATTTTTCCATGGACCAGGAGTGGATGGGGTGGTTTCGGATGATTCAGGTGTATTACATTTATTGTGCACTGTATTTCTAATCTAATGTAGCTGCTGATCTGATAGGAGGTACCGGTTCTGGGACCCAGAGGTGGGGAGCCCTGAGCTGGGTTATCCAGGTGAGCCTAAAGGTCCTTATTAGAGACAGGCAGGAGGGTCAGAGTCAGAGAAACAGAGGTGATGATGGAACCAGTGGTCAGAGAGAGAGAGATTTGAAGATGCTACAGTGTTGACTTGGAAGAGGGGGCCATAGTCGGGAAATGCAGGCAGCCTCCAGAAGCTGGAAAAGGCAAACAGATTTTCTGCTAGAGCTTTCAGAAGCAAGGCAGCCCTGCCAAGCAACCCATTTTAGGGTCCTGACCTCCCATCCTATCAGATAATAAATTTGTTTTGTTTAAAGCTACTAAGTTCATGTTGATTTGTTACAGCACCAAGAGGAAATGGATACATAGGTCTTCCAGGTTATTAGGATGGAAATAAGTCTTTCAAATTCAGAAAAAGTCAATTATCAACTGACTTCATGATGGGAAAGCCATAGGAATGATACTTCGAATGATACTTTGCTACTAGCTCATAAAGGTGCTCCCCACGGAGTTAGCATCTGAACTGACATCACCTGTCTGAAAGCTTACCAACCCCCCAAACTCACTCACTCTGCATTATTTTTATTTATGTTGAGCCCAAGTAGTTCCCTTTTGACTTCCACTCTTGGAACCTAAAAAGCACAAATCTCCTCCGTATTCCAGAGGATGGTCCTCAAAAGACTTCAAAAGAGCTGTCACGTCCTCCTCTTCACCTCTCCCGGGGCCTTTTCTTCTCATCACAGGGCTCAACACTCATGCTCCTTCAATCATTTCTCCTGCGGTTTGATCTCAAGGATTCTCAGCCCCTCAGACACTGTTTGACAGAACACAATCCAATTTCCAGCTTTCCTCTTATGCCTAGAAAGACATGGACTTCTCTATCAGAGTGACAAATGACATCTATCATCCGTGACTTATAGAGACCAGGGGACAAGAAGTAGCTCCCTTTCCTCTGAAACCTACTATCAGAAAACCAACAGTACAAGTGTGGTGAGAAATCACAGACGTCCGTCCACCTCCAGCAGGGAGACGAGAGGAAGGGGTGGAGACTGTGGTGATTTGGGTGCAGGGACTTACACACAGGGGCGTCCATTGGTCACTTCCAGGTCAAGGGTCACAGGGAGTAGTGTGGGCCCAGGGCTATCTGACCTTGTGAATTTCATAAGAAATTGGAAATCCAGATGTCTATACAATTAGCCAATTTTTACAGGGTGGCAGAAAATTAAATAAGCACACGCACACCCCTGAATCAGATACAGCCTCCAGTCTGCCCACCTGGGACCTCTGTTCTGGGGTCACACACCCATTAATGCCAACAAAAATTATATCAACCTGTGGCAGTCTCTTCAGACAGGTGGTTCCGCAGGGAATTAGAGCTATGACCTTGTAATACCTTTTTTTTTTTTTAAGTTACTTTTTTTTTACTTTTTTTAAATTTTATTTTATTTTTAAACTTTACAATATTGTATTAGTTTTGCCAAATATCGAAATGAATCCGCCACAGGTATACATGTGTTCCCCATCCTGAACCGTCCTCCCTCCTTCCTCCTCCCTCCCCATACCATCCCTCTGGGTCGTCCCAGTGCACCAGCCCCAAGCATCCAGTATCGTGCATTGAACCTGGACTGGCGACTCATTTCAATGGAGGTTAATCTGTAAAAATGCTGAATTACCATGCTGTACACCTGAAACTTGGAGAAGGAAATGGCAACCTGCTCCAGTATTCTTGCCTGGAGAATCCCAGGGACGGGGGAGCCTGGTGGGCTGCCGTCTACGGGGTCGCACAGAGTTGGACACGACTGAAGCAACTTAGCAGCAGCAGCAGCACACCTGAAACTAATATCATATTGCAAACCAACTACACTTCCATTACAAATACAGTTGGTTCATCAGATCTCACTGTGAACAAAAGTGCCACGGTTTCTTGTACACACACACACACATACACACACAATTAATATGCATCTTCTATTTTTTTTTAACATGGAGGGAGTTGTCAGCTTACAATGTGACATTGATCCCTTCCAATCTTGCCAAGGTTCCAGCCCTTCAAAATCCTTTATGTTCTCAGATTCAGTTCCCCCAAAGTCCCAAGTCAAAGAAGCCAATTTGGACATCACCTCAATTTACATCTTTCTAAATTCATTTTTTCTCCCTTACCGAAGTCACCATCCCAACGCTCAGAATTTCCATCACATGACGATCTTTGGTGAAACCTGCACAACTCTCCCTGGGGAGTCACACAGAGTCTCCTGGACCGTGAAGAAGTGACACGGTGACCTCCACAGACCAAGGGTGTCTCTCCCCAGGGGGTTAAGGTGCATCCACATCGTTGGGTGTCCCTGGTGGTGCTGAGGCCAGAGGACAGCTCCAAGGCTGACACTGTAACCTTAGTGCTGTGACAGAATGTGTGACAAATGTGGACACGAGAGCTGTGACCAGCGCATCAAGGCCACTGAATGCATCCCCCTCCACTGCCAAAGGCCCCGGAATCTGCAACAGAGCCCGGGCTCCCCCACACAAAAAAAGTCTTACGGCAGCCCTGAGCTTCGTGACGTGCACCCTCTGGTTTGCCAAGACCAGGCCACAATTTGCTAGAAGAAAGCCCCATCTTCATGTGGCCACGAAAGTGATAGTTGAACCAAAAACTACTGCCTCCCAGAGCAATTCCTCTATCAGGGAGGACAGAGGATACTTTTAGTATATTTCTGGGAGGGGGAAATAACCAAGTATAAGGCAACAACGGGAACCACGAACTTGGCCTTGCCTATGTAGGGTAGGAGAAGGCAATGGCACCCCACTCCAGTACTCTTGCCTGGAAAATCCCATGAACAGAGGAGCCTGGTAGGCTGCAGTCCATGGGGTCGCTAAGAGTCGGACACGACTGAGCAACTTCACTTTCACTTTTCACTTTCATGCATCAGAGAAGGAAATGGCAACCCACTCCAGTATTTTTGCCTGGAGAATCCCAGGGATGGGGGAGCCTGATGGGCTGCCGTCTATGGGGTCGCACAGAGTCGGACACGACTGAAGCGACTTAGCAGCATGTAGGGTAGAGCTCTCCAGGACAGGAGAGTGAGGGTCCTGCTTTGGGGGGCTCTACACCAGGCTCTCAGGAAGGCATGTGGCTGAGGGGACTACGGAGCTGAGCCATCCGTTTGAGCCCATGGTGGCATAATCACACAGATGCCATCTCCAGGCGCCATCACTAATGTCTCCCTTCTGGAATGATGAGGAGGGGGATGGTAAATAACATGCGTTGTCAAAGGCAACCAAGGACAATGAATCAGTATTTTTCATTCTCCGCAGATGAATTTGTATGACTTGGCTCAGATCTTTCTGGATTCTGAATATAGAAGGCTTCAGATTTGTTTAATCAAACCTGCCCATGGAGTCCAAGACCTGCCAGGATTAAAGATTAATTTTTTCTTAATTTTAATTAGAACTCACATCAATTCTTCCTTATCAAAAAAGCCATCTCTGGCATAAGGCACAGCTTCCTGCAGGTCACCGTGAGAAAGAATCAAGCCCTCCCAGATCTTGTCCACCACAGGGAAACCCTTGCAGGATTTTCTGTCTACCTCAAAGTTCTTCAGATGGAGACCAAGTTTCATTCAACCTCTGAACATCAGCCAGTAGAATGGAAAGAAGGCAGAATTCAGCATTACTGTATTTTTTTTAATTAATGAAGACACAGGACCTAGGAGCTATCTTAGCAGCTTAAAGGAGACAGGATCGCTCTAAAGACGGAAGTCCTTTCTCCTGGGGTTCTGAGCTGCAAAAGGAAACTGCCAACCAGTGAGCCAAGAAAAAATTGGCAGAAACTCTGAATTCAGTGATTCAAACAGACCCCTGCAAAGAATATGGAGAAAAAAATCATGGGCTGGTTCCTGGCTGAATTTGGAGCCATAAATCCAGCTAATTGGATGGAAAATGCAGCAGAAATAATCCATGACCAGATTCTCCAAATGGTGAGCTATGTCCCACTGATACCCCCGTGAAATTGGGGGCACATGGATGGACTTTTTAAAAAGTTAATCGTCATTTATTTTCACGTATATTAAGGAAAAATTAGTACATCAAGCTAATGGGTTTTACAATGGATTTTATTGTCTTCTAATGAGACATTTAAGATATTTAATGTTGAAAAAGTAAGGCATTTAAAGACAACATGTTGAGTAAATTACATTATTTGGCACAGGAAGTTGGCAAAAATTGAGAAGATGGCAGGTAGATTGCTAAACTTCGGAAAATACTGTCCTATGAGAAAAAGAAGGAGAAAAGGGGCCCCCTCCTCCATCCCGGGGAGGGAAACAGATCCCAGGCAAGTCCCTGTCATCACTCACTCCCTCCTCAGCACCCTTCTCACTCCATCCTCAGCATCCCCATCATCCCCATCAGCACCCCCCTCACTCCCCATCAGCATCCCCATCACTACCCCCTCAGCTTCCCTATTGCTACCCATCAGCACCCTCATCCAGGTTCTGCCCTTGGGAGCCTGGGATGTTCAGAGCAGCCGTGTGACAGAACGGGAAGGAAAGGCCCAAATGCCTGGGCATCTGGAAGTAAAACCCACTGTACCTTGATGACGTCTTCATCCGCAGACCTGCATTCCACAGCCTCTGACACATCCACCACCGAACCATCCTCTTGAACCGCCACCACCTTGACGGGAACTGAAACAGCCTTTCCAGTGAGAATGGCCGTGTTCAGAACCTCCGAGTCCTGCGCGAGAGAGAAGAGAACTCGTGTCAGCCTCAGGCACGCCTGTGAGTCCCAGCAGAAGTGACCATCAAGCCACCTCCGACCTTAGTAGTTGCTCTACAGTTTAAAAAACTGTCTGTGCCCTCCAGACACCCCTCACACACAGCGCAAGCGTCCTTTTTGATACTGGCCAAATCTTTGGTAAACGATGCCATATTTTCAGAGCTTATTCACATAGTGAACACAGCCTTCATTTTAGTTTCAAATCAGGAAAGACAGCAGCACACAGAGCAGAAGAGAACTGGAAGCAGACTGTAAGCCTCCACACTCCTGAGCTGATCACCAACAGCCTCTTTCCTCAAACCACTAAGCACCCCCAGAAATTTCCCAGCCAAGCTCAGGTATCGTGAAACCAACACCATGTTAATTTCTCTCCTCCTCTGACATCACTCAAAGTTTTGTAGGTTCTGTCTTCCTAACTTGTCTCCCATCTGTCAAATTCTTTTTTTTTTTTTTTTTTCCTTTTTTAAATTGTGGCGGCACTGGGTGGTGAGGGGGCTTCTCTAGTTGTGGAGCACTCAGGCTCAGTAACTGTGGTGGACGGGAGTTTTAGTTGCCCAGCCTCACATGGGATCTTAGTTCCCCAGCCAGGATCCAACTTGTCCTCTGCATTAGCAGGCAGATTCTCAATCACTGGACCACCAGGGAAGCCCCCACCATCTGTCAATATCCTGTCAACCCCAGAATCAGTTCCTCCATGGAAGGAGAATCCCCCTACTCAGTCAACTGCCACTGGCCCCTAACTGACCTTCCTATGTCCACAGTCTTCACAGCAGTCGGAGATAATTTTTTTTTAAGTTTTAATAGAATTCAGATTATTTCTCTCCTAGATTAAAACTCTTTGAAAGCATCTTAGGGTTCTTAAGATGAAGTCCAAACTCACGGATGTGTAGGGATCTGACCCTCGTCCGCCTCCCTAGCTCCCTCTTGCCCCCTTCCTGCTGTCCGTCATCACAGTCAAGCCTCACAGAGGTCTTTTCTGTTCTTCCAAGAGTAAACCCCATTCATGCCTTCTGCCCTTACATACGCAGAGCTCTCCAACCCCAAACACACCTCACTGTTGCTTCCATCCTTCAGATCTCAGCATATATGTCCACTTCTTTGGAGAAATGGGGCTTTTCTGCCTGCTACAATGTGAGTTAGCACTGTATTATCATCTGTCGTAGCATCTAGTCTTCCTGCAACGTAATAACCACAGCTGTCATTATATATTTATTTTGTGTTTACATTTTAATCTCTGGCTACTCATTAAGTTGTGAACTCCCCAAGGGTCCCGCTCTCCTATCAATGAATGTGACTTGGAAGGTGCTGACCCACACCGTTAAATCAGGCTTCACAAATGAGCAGATGAACCAAATGTGGTCCATCAAGGTATTCTAGCCCCATGTCCACAAAGACTGCTTCAAGATCGAAACCCAAAGGAAATCAGAGACAACAGAAAGGAAAAGAAACAGATTCCTGGGAAAGATTTCTGGGTTTCTGAATCCAGCTACATCTGGGTCTGTTATCTTTGGAAATTTAGAGATACAAAATAAACTGTTTTATTTAAGCCAGTTTTAATTGGGTTTTTATCACTTACAACTGAAAGTCTTGACTAATAACACACGAGATTAGACACCATGTTGGGCTCTAGGGAAAGACAAAAGAGACAAGACAAAAATAAATATCAGTCTCTACACTGAAGAAGCTCACAGCCTTTAAAGACATTATAATAATTTTCCCAAACTGAGTTTCAAGGTAGGTGACTTTATGTTTCATAACAAATCACAACCAATCTTCAGAGCTTGTTGCTTTTATTTCAAATACATTTGCAACCACAGTTCCTTCTTTAGCTTTCTCGTGTGTGGCTGAAATGTTTGCAACCGTGTTTTCCAGTGTCCACCAAGAAACAGCCTTTCAAAAATCCCAAAGGCAGTGTCTACCTGCCTCTGGCACAATGATAAAGTAATTTGTCTTGTTAAATATTACATTTAAATCATCCCCTGGTGCCAGAGATTGCTAAAAATTCACCATCTATCAAAATGCAACTCTTTCATTCTGTTCCCATTTGTGCCAGCTCTAGGTTTTATGTCTTGAGAGCATATTTATATTCCTTTATGAAGGTAAGTTTCCATTAATGTGGCACATTAGTGTGGCATCTATAAAAATGGCAAAGTAAGGACATGTGAAAAGTCCTCTGTGAAAGAAATTTAAAAATTGGCCAAAAGAGTAAAAATCCACCTTTTCAGAACTCTGGAAATAAAACAAAGGCTTGTGCAGCCAAGAGAGCATTTATTCAAGAAAAATGGCTGAATCTTGGTAAAAACAGAATTTTGTGGCATTTTAACTTGATTTACTCCCATTCCCTACTGTCCAGCTCAGTAGTAGCTTTGAAAAATGACAACCCACTTTCACAGAAAAATACCACTATCTGAAAACCACGGAAGAGAGCAGATTAGGGACGGAGATCTTTCAAAACTTCATTCCCAAAGAATTGCCATTACCTGACTTGTCTGGTATTTCCTAGAAAATTTCATTTGCAAAGCTTTTTGTATCTGACCTGACTCTGAGTTCATTCCCTGTGAAAAGCTTTTTACTAAAGGTATTTGTTTAAAGCAATTACAGGCAATTAGTTAATTTCATAGCTAGCTGCCTGAAGCAGTGCATAACAGTTGTGACAAACAATAGATTCGTCAATAAGTTTAATAAGAAAAGATGAGGAACAGAATTTCCAGAGGGTTTCTGAAATGCTAACACATATTCTGGGGAATCTGTAAGACCATGCTTATACATAGGGCTGTGTGCATGCCCAGGAAGACCTGAGAAGGCCCTCAGCTCTTGCCCCTGGTTGATTTTGCCATTATAGAGAAGCAAGAAGTGAAAGCTAAGGCAGAGCTGTCTAATGCCTGACTGAGGATTCAATGTGTGTCCCAACACATTCAAAGAGACCCTTGTGGGGTTTCCCTGGTGATCCAGTGGTTAAGACTCTGCCTTCCAATGCAGGGGGTGTAAGATCAATTCCTGCTAGGGAATTAAGAGCCCACATGCCATGCGGTGTGACCAAAAATCACAAAACAAAAATTTTTTAAAAGAGGCCCTTGGTAAAGATGGTGATACTTTGATTCCAGATGCCTAAGGAAATCTCTGCCCAATCACTGGCTGACCACCAAGCTAACCAAACAAAGAATTCAGTGGCCACAGGCAACAAAGAATAGAAACTTTACATAATTTGTTCACAAAAGTCACTAAACAACTACTACACACAACAACTACAACAAACCTAGGGAAGGGTGGCAGCACATAGATGGACCTGGAGATTGTCATACACAGTGAGGTCAGAGAGAGAAAGACAAATACCATGTGAAGTCACATATATTCAGCATCTTGTATTATAACAACCTATAATGGAAAAAATCTGAAAATATATATGTATAGTTGAATCACTTTGCTAAACATCTGAAACGAACATAATATTGTAAATCAATCATACTTCAATAAAAAAATTTTCTTATCCATATGTTAGGTAGTTAGAATAAGAAAAAGGAGTCCAGAATGGCAGTGGCTAAAAGACAAGGAAGGGCAAAGTCTGCGAAAACAGAACAAAGGAAGGTCCGAGGACCTGAGTGAGGACCTCAGGTGGAACAAACAGCACTCCTGGTTAGTCCAGTTTACATAGGGCAGGCTCAGGGGAAGGAGAAAAAAACATAAAAAGAGGAGCCAAAAGGCCGGGGGTCTCTCTCTTCTCTCTGTGTCTTTTGGGTCGGCATGCCCTCATGCCTCAAGGATGTATTTTCCTTTATTTTCTAAATAAAACTGAGCTGCAACACGGAGCTGTAACACTGACCTGCCCAAGAGCTGTGATGCGGCCTGTCCGAGGGCTTTAACGCTGGTCCATTGCTTCAAATTTTTGTTGTGACGAGACAGAATCAAGGAAATTACACACACACTCCCCTGACACATATATACATATTGAAACAGAATTTTTGTGTAAAACTCAAGGGAAAGTTGATGGGCTTACGAAAACATCTAATGCTTTCTGAAAGCTTCTCATCTCACTTTTTTTTTTTTTTTTTAAGAATAAAACTCCATTGTTTTCAGCTATGAAAATCTAGGAGTTGTATATAACTTTTCAGCACATTATTCCGACTATATACTCTCAGACTAAAGATAAGAATAACTGTAAACACATACTGAATTCTAGTTAGGTTTGTTTTCCACAGCAGTATGGTTCAGCAGTTCCAAAACTACTTTAGTGTACTCTAGGATGGAGCAAATAATGTATCTTGGATAATGAGAGCCAGGTTTCTCATTGCTAGAGAAGTTGAGTTTAAAAATGGAAAGAAGAGTGAACTGTGTGGTCATGAGTCAGAATTAGAAACACCAGCATGAACTCCTGGGGAATGCAGGTGTAGGTACATTTATATGTGTATAAATGTAGGTATGTGTATGTATATGGTTTTTCTAGTTCCATTCACTGAGAGAACTTAGATACAGACAATGATGGCTTAACAATCAGCACACCTAGTAAAGTGATGCTTAAAATTCTCCAAGCCAGGCTTCAGCAATACGTGAACTGTGAACTTCCAGATGTTCAAGCTGGTTTTAGAAAAGGCAGAGGGAGGAACCAGAGATCAAACTGCCAACATCCGCTGGATCATCGAAAAAGCAAGAGTTTCAGAAAAACGTCTATTTCTGCTTTATTGACTATGCCAAAGCCTTTGACTGTGTGGATCACAATAACCTGTGGAAAATTCTGAAAGAGATGGGAATATCAGACCACCTGACCTGCCTCTTGAGAAATCTGTATGCGCGTCAGGAAGCAACAGTTAGAACTGGAACAACAGACTGGTTCCAAGTAGGAAAAGGAGTTCGTCAAGGCTGTATATTGTCACCCTGCTTATTTGACTTACATGCAGAGTACATCATGAGAAACGCTGGGCTGGAGGAAGCACAAGCTGGAATCAAGATTGCTGGGAGAAATATCAATAACCTCAGATATGCAGATGACACCACCCTTATGGCAGAAAGTAAAGAACTAAATAGCCTCTTGATGAAAGTGAAAGAGGAGAGTGAAAAAGTTGGCTTAAAGCTCAACATTCAGAAAACTAAGATCGTGGCATCCGGTCCCATCACTTCATGGCAAATAGATGGGGAAACAGTGGAAACAGTAGCTGACTTTATTTTTATGGGCTCCACAATCACTGCAGATGGTGATTGCAGCCATGAAATTAAAAGACACTTACTCCTTGGAAGGAAAGTTATGACCAACCTAGATAGTATATTGAAAAGCAGAGACATTACTTTGCCAACAAAGGTCCGTCTAGTCAAGGCTATGGATTTTCCAGTGGTCATGTTTGGATGTGAGAGTTGGACTATAAAGAAAGCTGAGCACAGAAGGATTGATGCTTTTGAACTGTGGTGTTGGAGAAGACTCTTGAGAGTCCCTTGGACTGCAAGGAGATCCAACTAGTCCATCCTAAAGGAGATCAGTCCTGGGTGTTGATTGGAAGGACTGATGTTGAAGCTGAAACTCCAATACTTTGGCCACCTGATGCAAAGAGCTGACTCATTGGAAAAGACCTTGATGCTGGGAAAGATTGAGGGCAGGAGGAGAAGGGGACGACAGAGGATGAGATGGTTGGATGGCATCACTGACTCGATGGACATGGGCTCGGGAGAACTCCGGGAGTGTGTGATGGACAGGGAGGCCTAGCGTGCTGCGGTTCATGGGGTCACCAAGAGTCAGACATGACTGAGCCGCTGAATTGAACTGAGACCCAGATTTTAGTTCTAAACATCATTCAAGAAAGAAAACAGCTCCTTAGAGAAATGGGTGATTCTAGGACTGAGGGTCAGAAAGTACCCAGACAATGAGCCTAAAATATATTATCCACCCAGAAGGTAATAAAGTGATAAAACAAATATCAAAGGACCCAGGGAGACAGCTTGAAAGGCCTCCAGTGTCCAACCTGGAACAATTTTATAACACTATAAATAATTGTAATTGCAAATCATAATAATATAACTTATGTGTAATATGTAATAAGCTATTGAATCCATACTGATATAAACAAACAGAGAAGAAAGAAAACATCACCCATAAGGTAAAATTCCAACTAGTACATGCAAAAAAGAATGATGAAATTAGAATATACCATCGGGCAACCACCATTTATTACTATGATTGTAGGAATCACTATTGATGCTACTGATGATTAAAAGTATGATAAGAGAGAGGATATTTGTAGAGTGTAAACGTACCTCTGCGCAAGAGACTTATTCATTTCAAAGAGAAAAACAGTAACTTTGTGTACTGAAAGTTAGATACATCACATTATCCACGTGATCAAAGATAACATCACTACTAATGAGATAAAGAGACATCATATGTCCTGAAGAGGAAGCAACATTTCCTGTTCTCCTCTCCACAAAAAAAGTGACTCTAATAATGAAGAAAGAGCAGACAAATCCAAATTATGGAGCATTCTACAAAATAGCTGGTCTGTATATTTCAAGTATATCATAGCCTGAAAAACAAAGACTGAGAAACTTCCATATTAAAGGAAAATAAGAGACAAAACAAAGGTATATGTGATCCTAGATCAGATCCCCAAACAGAAAGAAATAAGTTTATTTTACTTTAATAAGTGTTGGTGGGACAATCGATGAAATTGACTAAACATAGTATAATTGATTAAACATAGTATAATATGAATTAGCATCTAATAACAAAACAGCAGTACAGAGTAGTATCTGGTACATCATAAACATTTGATAAGTATTAATTGTTCTTACTAATCTCATTTAATCCTCAAATATCCCTATTGAAGGATTACTATTTTCATTCTCATTTTACAAACAGGGAAACGAAAGCTAGAAGTTCAGTTCAGTTCAGTTCAGTCACTCAGTCATGTCCAACTCTGTGACCCCACGGACTGCAGCACATCAGGCCTCCCTGTCCATCACCAACTCCTGGAGTCTACTCAAACTCATGTCCATTGAGTTGGTGATGCCATTCAGCCATCTCATCCTCTGTCGTCCCCTTCTCCTCCTGCCCTCAATCTTTCCGAGCATCAGGGTCTTTTCCAATGAGTCAGCTCTTCGCATCAGGTGGCCAAAGTATTGGAGTTTCAGTTTCAGCATCAGTCCTTCTAATGAATATTTAGGACTGATTTCTTTTAGGATGGACTGGTTGGATCTCCTTGCAGTCCAAAGGACTCTCAAGAGTCTTCTCCAGCACCACAGTTCAAAAGCATCAGTTCTTCAGCACTCAGCTTTCTTTATAGTCCAACTCTCACATCCATACATGACTACTGGAAAGTGTTCCTCAATTTGGCCAGAATCACTCTTCTGCTGAGCAGCTGGGGATGTGAACCAAAGCCTGCTGCCCAAGCTGCCTTCTCAGCTCTCCTCCCAGCCCCTCACCTGTGGGATGGAGCTAACAATCCATTTTTTGGCTTCACTCAAAAGCTTTAGGATATAAGATGGATTTGTAAAGGCTTTGATTTTAAAACTTATCAAAAGATGTTATACAAATGTGAAGATTACATTTTAGTAGAAACAGCCAAGTAGCCCCAAAGCCCCAAGCAATGACCATGTGTGGCTTCTGGTATGTTCCATTCCAGCCTCTCCCCCAGCTTGTAAGGTTCTGAGTCACACTCTTGCATCCTCTGGTCCCTGGCACAGGGATGCCAGTCTCTAAATAGGACTCTGACCCTATTCTGTGTTCAGACACCTCAACTGCTGATACCTAAAACGGCAAGACAGGTGTAAACTTCACTCAGAGACAAGCAAGATGTTGGCTCCAACTGAAAGGATGGTTTTCTATCCCACTGTTGTATTATAAAACTCTGAAATCAGCCCCGTTCTTCCCCTCTTGATGGCTATTTTTGGATTCTGATCATTTATTACCCAGAAAGCAGTAAGTGATTTCAAAACCCAGCTCTTTGTGAATCCCTGAATAATACAAGGATAGTTATCTCAAACGGGATAACACTCAGAGAGGGTCAATAAAATGTGTGTCTGTGAAAACACTCTCCAGGCATTTCCTGGGTGGGAGCTTTGAGGGAAGAGGCCAAAACTATTTGGAAGGAGCTTCTATCAGGCATCACCCAATGGTCAGGGCAACCTCATTACACCAGGCAACCAAGAGCATGATGTGGAAAATGCCTCTTAATGTACATGATCAGGGGCCACATACAGGGAAGATGGTTTGTGCAGTGGGTCTCATAGTCATGTTCATCGTCAGGTCTGACACAACAGGATATCAGTGGGGGGATCCCTACATCTTCGTGTAAGGAGGGAGGTTCTACAAGGAATGGGGACTGAGTCCATTAAAGCCAGGAAGAGACGAAAGTCCATGGGATGGGGAGCAGGTTTCTTTTCTTCCTGTGACTCCCTGCACTGCCTGGGGTGCTGTAAGATTGCAAATGTAGCTGAAACCTTCCAAAGATGTGAAAGTCGAAGAGAGAATACACAGCTTTGGAACAGAGCAAAACAGAGAGTAAGAAAGAGAGAGAAGACAAAGAAAACACCTAAGTTTGAAGAAAGCCAGACAGACAGGGTGCGACAGCACACGCGCAGCTTGGAGACACAGAGACAGTCTTATAGAGAATGCGAGAGGTAGGCAGGGAGACAGACAGGGCAAAGAGGCTGAGTCCCACCCTCAGGCTCGCCTGCTTCTTCTGCTTCCCCCGATTCAGCTGGGTCCTGTTTATTCACACCTCTCAGCCCCAAAACTGAATAGTAATTATATGTGTCTTCTCCAATTCATTCCTCTACTTAACTATTAGCACTTCCTTAATTATAACTGTAACGTGTAAATAGTGTTTCTTTGTTGTCTGGGGCATGGAGGCTGGGGGACCTTCTCATCCAACTTGAGCTACATTAAAATTTAACACAACTTCCATTTGCCAGAAACCCAGCAAGTAAATGACATCTATTCAATTAAAATTGAAACCAGATCTGATGGCACCAGTGAGAAAAACTGTTCCCGAAGTAAAGCTTAGTGCTAGGGCTTTCCTGGTAGTCTAGTGGTTACGACTCCATACTCCCAGTGCAGGGGGCATGGGTTCAATCCCTAATCAGGGAACTAAGATCCCACATGCTTCATGGTATGGCCAAAAACAAAAACTCCAAAAGATTCTGACACCAAGAAATTTGTGAAGACCAACCACACCTCCTCCCTTTTTAGTATAATAGAAGTCTGAATTTTAACTCGGGTAATTTGGTTCTTCGGGACTCTCAGTCACCATCTTCTCAGTCTGCGGACTTTGTGAATAAAGTCTCTATGCTTTGCCCCAACAACTCATCTCTCTACTTCTTGACCTGTCATATGGCGAGCAGTATGAGCTTGGACTTGGTAACATGTGTACCTTACATGTTTCTGCCTGTTTAATTCACAGAGCAAATCTGTGAGAAGGAACTCTCATCTCCATTTCACAGATCAAAATGCAAATGCACAAAAATAATACACTTGAATTTCTATTACTACATTTTTGACTAATAGAGTAAGCATCTCATTATACTATAGAGATTATACTACTAAACCCCAAAAAGCCTCTCAAGTCTGCACCCTTATCCACTGTGTTATTTACTTAGTAAGAATAATATCTACAGCAAGGACCCAATACATAGAACAGGGAGAGATCTATAAGGCAAAAAAAACCCCAAAAAACCTGTTTGTATATAAGTAAACTGAATCACTGTGCTGTACATCTGAACTAACAACACAAAATATATATACATTAATTAAAAATAAAAATAAGTAAACACATAAATTTTAAGATGAACCATAAAAATAGAATCACAGCAATATGAAAATCATAAAACACCCCATGTCAGTAGAATGCTGAGCACTTCACATGTCCTGTCTCACTAATACTCAGAGGGAGGGGTTTTTTTTTTACTCTTCTCTCCCCTGCACTATTCAGTTCACTTCAGGTCAGTTCAGTCACTCAGTCGTGTCCAGTTCTTTGCAACCCCATGAACTGCAGCACGCCAGGCCTCCCTGTCCATCACCATCTCCCGGAGTTCACTTAAACTCACGTCCATCGAGTCAGTGATGCCATCCAGCCATCTCATCCTCTGTCGTCCCCTTTCCCTCCTGCCCTCAATCCCTCCCAGCATCAGAGTCTTTTCCAGTGAGTCAACTCTTCACATGAGGTAGCCAAAGTACTGGAGTTTCAGCTTTAGCATCATTCCTTCCAAAGAACACCCAGGGCTGTTCTCTATTAGAATGGACTGGTTGGATCTCCTTGCAGTCCAAGGGACTCTCAAGAGTCTTCTCCAACACCACAATTCAAAAGCATCAATTCTTCGGCGCTCAGCTTTCTTCACAGTCCAACTCTCACATCCATACATGACCACTGGAAAAACCATAGCCTTGACTAGACGGACCTTTGTTGGCAAAGTAATGTCTCTGCTTTTCAATATGCTGTCTAGGTTAGTTATAACTTTTCTTCCAAGGAGTAAGCATCTTTTAATTTCATGGCTGCAGTCACCATCTGCAGTGATTTTGGAGCCCCCAAAAATAAAGTCTGACACTGTTTCTATTATTTTATTTTATAGAAAGTACCACAAATTGGAAATTTTTTAAACTCCTTTACTTGCTTATGATCAACCTCATTCATTAAAGCTTAATTCCTGGGCTTCTCTTTCCACTTATGACTTAGAATTGCTCCACCTGCTGAAACTAGAAAATCAGATAAAATACATAAAACAACTGTCAATTAGAAAGTGGGCAGAAATTTTCTTTAAAAAAAAATAAGGTGAGTCCCTTGATTATCATAGGGAGATAAATTCAAATAAAACTCTACAGTTTCATTGAGCTGAGAAAACAGAAAATAGAGTTCAGAGAGGTTGAGGCAACTAGAATTTGTGAGGCAGGCTATCAGAGAGAAGGGGCTGCTGTACAGAGAAAGAATCCTTGAGATCTGCAGAGGCGGGGGGCACCCTGGGGTCTCTGACTCACTATATCATCCTTAGGATCCATAGGGGATTGGTTCCAGCATCTCCCCTCCCCAGGACACCTAAATTTGTGGATGCTCAAGTTTCATATAAAATAGCAGAGTCTTTGCCTATCAACATCTTCTCATGGACGTTAAATCATCTCCAGATTACTTATAATACTCATTACAATGTAAGTGCTATGTAAACAGCTGCTGATGTGCAGCAAATTCAAGTTTTGCTTTCTGGAAATTTCCGGAATTTTTTTTCAAATATTTTCCATTTGAGGTTGGTTGAATCCAGGGAAACGGAACCTGCAAATATAGAAGGCTGATTGTACTCGTCTGTGCATGCAAGGCCAAGGAGAAAATTTCAGAAAGCAGTAAACTGAACAATTTCAGAACTCACATGGAGCTGAAAAGAGTCCACATCTCCACCAGCCAGACTGGAGAGCTTGCGGTATAAGAGGCACTAGACAGAATGCTCAGAAGGGTCAAGCAAGATAGCAGGGCTAAAGCACCCAGGTAAAGGCTGCTCTTGACCTTCCCTAAGAAAGCTTAAAGGCAGCCTCAAATGAATCAAATTTATCTGCAAGAAACTTAACTGGATTTCCCTGGTGGCTCAGTGGTAAAGAACCCACCTGTCAATGCAGAAGAAATGGGTTTGATCCCTAATCCAGGAAGATCCCACATGCCTTGGAGCAACTAGGCCTGTGCGCCACAACTGTTGAGCCTGTGCTCTGGAGCCCAGGAGCCACAACTACTGAGCCCATGTGTCCTAGAGCTCGTGCCCCAAAACAAGAGAGGCTATTGCAGTGAGAAACCTGTGCACCACAGCTAAAGAAACGCTCGCACAGCAACGAAGAGCCAGCACAGTAAAAAATTAATAAATAAATAGCATTTTAAAATACAGCCATGTTTCCCAAGTTATTTATTTTTTTTAAAGAAACTTAACCACATGCCAGAACAAAGTCAGCACCATTTAAAGGAACATAGCAAGACCCAGCATTCAACAAGGTAGAAGGCACCAGGTATGAAAGGGAATCAAAAGGTATCAAGTAGGACTTCCCTGGTGGGGCAGTGGGTAAGATTCCGTCCACCAATGCAGGGGACATAGGCTTGATCCCTGGCTCAGGAAGATTCCGCATGCGCATGTACCACAACTATGGAGCCTGCCCTCCAGAGCCCACAAGCTGCAACTCCTGAAGCCCTTGCACCCAGAATGTGTGCTCCCCAACAAGGGAAGCCGCAACGAGAAGCCTGCACACAGCAATGAGGAGTAGCTCCCACTCACTGCAACCAGAGAAAGCCCGTGTGCAGCAGTGAAGACCCAGTGCAGCCAAAAATCAATAAAAAAATATTTTTAAGATGTATCAGCTAACCAGGAGGAAAATCAATGAAAACAAAAGACTCAGAAATTGTGACAATGATGGAGTTATGAATATGGAGTGGGGGCATTATACACAGAAAATATTAAAGTTAAAAGACAATGGAATGACTATTGAGTGCTTACCCAAGGTAAATGAAAACTTATACCCTACATCAACATAGAAGATTTATTCATAAGAGCCAAAAGCCAGAAACAAGTCACATATCCATTAACTGGGGAATGGATAAACAGATCATGACATATATGATGGAATAACATTCGGCAACAAACCACTGATACACGTGAAAATGTGGATGAACTGCAAAACAATAAAAGAAGTCATATATACTGTATAACTCGACTAACTTAAAATTCTGGGGAAAAACAAAAGGCAAAATTATAGTGATAGAAGGTAGATCAGCAGTCACCAAAGACGTGGTAGGGAAAAAATTGGTTACAGAAAGACAAGAAGGAACGTTGGGGGCTGATGGAAATGTCCCATCTCTTCATTGCGATGGTGGTGACCTATTTACTCCTGCTGCTGCTGCTGCTGCTGCTAAGTCGCTTCAGTCATGTCCGACTCTGTGCAACCCCATAGATGGCAGCCCACCAGGCTCCCCTGTCCCTCGGATTCTCCAGGCAAGAACACTGGAGTGGGCTACCATTTCCTTCTCCAATGCATGAAAGTGAAAAGTGAAAGTGAAGTCGCCAGTCGTGTCCGACTCTTCATGACCCCATGGACTGCAGCCCACCAGGCTCCTCCATCCATGGGATTTTCCAGGCAAGAGTACTGGAGTGGGGTGCCGTTGCCTTCTCCGAGTTACTCCTAAAACCCACCAAATTATAAAGTGAGTTTTACTGAACAAACACTTTATCCCTCAAGAAACATAGCAAAAAACTAGATTTCATTTTCTGATTGCTCATTGCTGCATCCCTGGTATTTATTTTTATGCAATAAACAGTTGTTAGAAGAAAAGGGAAGGAATGAGAAAGGATTCATTTGGGTCCATTTTCCAATGGTCAGTCCACTGCTGACCCTACTGTGTGAAAGAATCAAAGTCCAAGGTCCAGGAAGTTCCCCACACTGCAGCAGCTGGTCATGTGTCACATACTGTCCTTAGGTGGATAAAACTCATACACTCTCTTAACAGCTCACACATGGGGTTACCAACTTCCCCTTTTCCCACATTTCCCCCTTCTACCCAGTGTGGCATAATGGTTCCAAGCTAGGCTGGGGAGCCAAACCCCCTGCTCCCCATCTGACCTATGTCCCTTGGGAAAGTCACTGAAACTCACTCAGACTCAGTTTTCCTATCTGTAAAAGATGGTCAATAACTGTACCTATGCCTCAGGAAGTAGCCATGAGGCTTAATTAATGTAACACATTTAAAACTCTTGGAACACTGCTTGGCCCTTGGTAGCTGCTCAGTGAAGCCTAGTTATTGGTTTTATTACTTTCATCTTTTTTTTTTTTTTTTTCATGGAGAAACTTCACTCTTCCTTCAATACCCTACCAAAGAGTTGTTTCCTATGCAAAGCCTCCCCAGGCAACAGTTCCATGTAAAAAAAAATGCTGACTCCTCAAACATGTTCCAGTAGTGCCTTATAAACGTATCCTCTTGATGCTGGAGAAGACTCCCTAGAAAAATCCTGAATATTCACTGGAAGGACTGATGCTAAAGCTGAAGCTCCAATAATTTGGCCACCTAATATGAAGAGCCAACTCATTGGAAAAGACCCTGATGCTGGGAAAGATTGAAGGCAGGAGGAGAAGAGGTTGAAAGAGGATGAGATGCTTGGATGGCATCGTTGACTCAATGGACATGAGTTTGAGCAAACTCCAGGAGATACTGAAGGACAGGGATGCCTGATGTGCTACAGTCCATGGGGCTGCAAAGAGTCAGACATGACTTAGTGACTGAATAACAACAGAGTTTTCTCCTATGCAAAGCCTCCCCAGACGACAGTTCCCTGTAAAAATTAACTGTTTCCTCAAATATGTCCCAGTTCAGTTCAGTTCAGTTGCTCAGTCGTGTCCGACTCTTTGTGACCCCATGAGTTACAGCACGCCAGGCCTCCCAATAGAGCCTTATAAATGCCTCCTCTTCATGCAGTTTCCTAGGTCACATGGCTGTCTCTTGGATGTGCTTTTGTGTGTGTTTTGAATGTGCAGAGTCTGACATCAGCCTAAAGTCATTACAGATGTTTGAACAAACTTAATAAATACCGATTTATTTAGTATTTACTGGGACTCTAGGCTACACAGGATGACTTGGGGGAAGTGTAAAGCAGAAAGTCACCTCCTTGGAAAGACAAAATCCGAATAGTTTTATCGGCACTTTAACCCTGAGTCCTCCTATCAAGAATGAAAACTCACTTTGGAAGAACTTATCTAAGAAATTTTCATGAACTCTGTCTGTAAAGAAGAGAAGCCACATGTCATCATAGGCAAACATGACCCCAAAACCCACATTTTTTTCTCAAAGCATTTTAGAATTTCTAAAGGCTGAAAGAACTCAATGAAAATTACATCCCATTCTCTGTATTTTCCACATTGAACCTGACAAGAGGAAATGTGTGATGTCAGGATAGAAGCCATTCTTTCAATCTATTTGATAAATTATTCACCATCTTTCCCTATGTAAATGTATTAAGATTAACGTGTAAAACAAGCAGCTTACTATATTAAAATTCAAAGTCACTCTGAAGTGTTGCCTCAGCATTTATGAATTAGTGCCCCAGGACTCAAATTAATGGAACTGCTGGCTGCAAACCTGTCTTTGGTTTCCTAGCTCCGTTATATCAAATCCAGCTGCCTCGTCTCTTTGCCTGAATCTTTAAGACCATACTGGGCTTGTATTTGTTTTCTAGGGCTGCCATAACAAATTACCACAAACCTGATAACTTAAAATAGCAGAAATTAATTCTCTCACAGACCTGTCAATCAGAAGTCCGAACTCAACATTTTGGCAGGGCTACACTCCCTCCAAGGCCCTAGGGCAGGACTCTTCCTTACCTCTTCCAGCTCTGGGCAGCTCTAGGCACCCCTTGGCTTGTGGTAGCATCACTCTAATCTCTGCCTCCACCTTCACATGGCCAACTGTTCTGTGTTTCTTCTCTGGATCTGTGTGCCTTAAATCTTGCTCTTTTTTTTCCCGTAAGAACATTGGTTTCTGAATTTACCAGCCAAGATAATCTCTTCTTGAGATGCTTGATTTAATTACATATGCAAAAATCCTATTTCCAAGTAAGGTGGCAATAACAGATATGGGGAGGGGTCAGAACCTGGACATATCTTTTTGGGAGATACTGTTCAATCCACTACCTGGTTTCTCTCTTGTTGCACTGTTGAGTGTAGAAAACAAGGTGACAGGCCCCAACCTTTATGTTACAAGGAAAACAGTGACAAAACTCTGGCCCTCATCTGTATTGAGAAAAGCTCAAACTTTCTCATTCTTTAACAAACAAATCCCTTACTACTTTGGGAAAACCAGGAGGGTGGGTTTTTTCCCCACTTTCATAATAAATTCAAATTGCAAAACAAGCAATTGTCTATTGCCTACACCCCCTTATCTCTAAGCAGGAATCATCATATTCGGTACACATACCCTAAAGATCAAAAAGTTTCATTTTTGCTTTCAAAGGATCAGAAAACAATGCTGGGACATTTCTAAGAGAGAGAAGCAGTATTAACTCAGCGGTCCCCAGAAACCCACTTTCCACCGTGCGGTGCAGGGGACTCAGGTTCCATCCCTGATCAGGGAACTAAGATTTCACATGCTGCAGGGCAGCCAGGCCCACGTGCCACAACCACTGAGGCCAAGCACAGCTAGAGAGCCTGGTGTGTGGCAGTTCAAGACCCCACGTGAGGCAACGAAGATCTCATGGGCCACACCTAAGATCCGATGTCACCTAATAGATAAATAAATAGAAAAAGAAGGCAAGCTGCTTTCCACACCCGTGATGTCAGTGCACACACTTCGCTGGCTGGGACACAAGGTCTAGGCGGATGGAAGTTCTGAGATGCTGTTGTCCAACACCGTGCTAAGGCTATGCATGAGCAGAAAGTGATCAAACAATGTGAATGATGAGGTGGCTGGTGGCTCTGCCTGTCTCCTCCAGAAAAGAAAAATAAGCATAGTCATGAATTTTTGTTTGTTTTGTTGTTTAGTTGTTCAAAAGGGAGCAATTTCCTTCAGACTTGCTTGCGCATATCAATTCTTCTCAATTCCTTTTGAAAGGGGTTCCCTAGACAAGCAGTTTTCAGTATTGGTTTGAGCTTATCCTATTACTAGACAAAGAAAAAAACTCCATGCCTTTACTTGACACTTCAATTAAGGAGCTGTTTTTGATATTGGGAAGGTGGGTGAAGCATGACTTAAGCAAAGAGACAGTTACTGAACCCAGTAATTTAGAACATGCAATGTTCACTGAAGCCCAGAGGTAATCTAATTCCTACATTGATATGTCATAATGGATTTTGGAAATTATTTTTGAAGTGCCACTGAAACCCCAAAGAGAGACAGAAGAGAGTGACTTATTATTCCAGGAAGAGGGATACTGGCCATGCCATAGCGCTGGTCCCCAAGTGAGCTCTGATTCTCTTCCATCCTAGGAACCTGACCACTGACTCCTCTCAGCTTCTAATCTTCCCACAGGACTGATGGACCTCTCCTTCCAGAAGTGCATCCTGGGACCCAGGTCTATAGCCAATCAGCATCTGGCATTTCTCCTGCCCCAACCATTGGTTCAAGGACTGGCACACGATCCCTGGCTGGTCCAATCATATCAGGCTTCTATAACTAGTAAACAGTAGTCTCCTGGCTGATCCAAAGCCTTTACAGACTGTGTTGTAAACTTCATTTCATGCCTCTGAATTGAGACTGACTTCCTTGTGTTGTGTGTAAGAAGGTGGCAGGAAATGAAGTTCTTTTCAGTGGCTTCTCACAAATGGAGCCAACCACATGCTCCCCTCTCTTATTTGCAGGTAGACTCTGAAACAATTTAGTCAGTACTGGTCTAAATACAGTTACTGCCTAATTAAGAAAGGGATCCTCACTTAGGACATCAGTCTCAATTAGAGATCAAACCAGCACTCTCATGCATAACAGAGCCCTGGGGCTACCGCATGGTGGGCTCTAATCAATGTTTCCTCCTAGTTACACTTGACATTTCCCTCCCCTGAAAGTAATTGTGACTTCACTTCCATAGCACCCACGGCATTCACACCACCTTTACGTCAAGAGATTCACAGCTTCCCTGGGAGGTAAGCAGGGAAGTTAGGACCATTTCCATCATACAGAGGAGGAAACTGAGTCTCCAAGAGGGCACCTGGCCTGCCCAAGGTCTCAGAACTGGTTATGAAATCTTCCCAGAACAGGAACCTATGCCCTCTCTTCTGGGGTGATATTTCTACTGGGGCGCTTTTGTGATTACTTATTTCAGTAAGGGAATGGGTATATTTGCAGTGTAGCACTGTAGTTAAGAGAATACTGTGATAGAATACTATCTCTCTTTCTTGATCTGGAATCCTGGACTTCCTGAATGGACTTGGATAAATGATTTATTTTCTCAAGATCCCATTTACTGAATATCTGCCTACTGGTTCTAGCAATTACTGAGGGAGAAGGGTTAAAACCTCCAACTATAATTGTAGATTTATTTATTTATCCTCTCGGTTATAAAAGGTTTTGCTTTATGTATTTTGAAGCTTCGTTACTGAGTGCCTACAGGCTTTAAAATAAAGAGGATTCCAAATATGAAGACTGGACTCCATAACCTCAGCAGGATGATATAGATAAAGGTTGCAGATAGGGATCTCAAATGCTTATTTTCCTCAACTGCTGCATGCATCTTTTTGTCATAATGAAATTGACTATCATGCCTCCTTCCCCTGAGACTTTGTCCATGGAATTGCTCAAAGGGGAAGTTCCAAATTGTAACAGGAATGATTCCGCTCATCCAAAAAGACTGAGATGGATAACAATTTGACTCAATGTCTTATATCTTCACAATTATCTTCTCAAGCACTCCTTTTTTCTTCACAGACACTTAAGTTAAATGCTTCAAAGCATGTGTTGACAAACGTTTGACAACATCAAAACAATGGCTTTTTAAGGAACAAAGCCCAAATCCTTTTTCAAAGGAAAGAAACTTTCTGTAATGGTAAACAATCAACCCCATTTTGACATGTAGACGTCTGAATTTTCCAGTGTGGAAACCACAGAACACTAAACTTGCTAGATACCTAAGAAATTAGCTCTTCCACTCCCCAATCACGTTGCCAACATTGTCAAGAATGAAAATATACGGTGTTGGCAAAGAAGAGACACAACAGACCCTTTCGTATGCTGCTGATGGGGATATGAGCCTGGAAATATCATTTATAATTAGCAATCCATGGTTCTTTGATTCAGCAATCCCAGTAATAAGGATCTGTAAAAAGTTATTTGTTGCACTACTGCTTGTAGTGCAAAAATGTAAGGCAAGAAAGAAAGGAAGGAAGGAAGGAAGAAGGAAAGAGAGGGAGAGAGAGAAAAGGAGGGGGGAGTGGAAGGAAAGGAAAACAACCTAAATGTCTAACACAAGAAGATTGATTAAATAAATGATGCCCATCCTATGAAATATGATGTGGCTATTAAGGAGGAAAAGTGTTTGGGGTCTCTATAAATTGGCCTAAGGATAAACCATGATATTACACAGAAAGATGTATAGAATAATTCTGTTTCTTTGTAGCTTTATTCTTATATCTTGTCATTTGTAGGAAGGGACAGTAGGAACCAGTTTCTAGATCTGCCCAGGGCAGCCCTGTAGGTGGTATCTGGGGAAAAGAGTAGAGAAAGTCATCTGTATTCCCTGAGACATTGCCTTGGGGACCACAGCCACTCCCGTGTTCAGCTACTGGTATCCAAGCAGCATTCCCCAAACTATGGTCCTTCATGCACAGCCCTTAAATGTTTGACATCATCATGCGCTGTAGTCAATATTTCTTTGACTCAATTCACATTTTATGGGATTTTTACTTAATCATATTTTTAAAAGGTGTTTTCTTTTTATATTTATTTGATTGAAGTATAGTTGATTTACAACCAATGTGTGTTAGTTTCTGGTGTACAGCAAAGCAATTCACATATATACATGCATTCTTTTTCATATTTTTCCATTGTGCTTAGTCACAGGCTACTGAATACAGTTCCCTGTGCTATACAGTAGGACCCTGTGTTTACCCATCCTACATATAATAGTTTGCATCTGCTAATCCCAAACTCTCAGTCCAGCCCTCCCTCACCTCCCTTGCCCACAAGTCTGTTTGCTACGCCTGTGAATGTTTCTGTTTTGTAGATTAGTTCATTTGTGTCATATTTTAGATTCCAAATATGAGTGATATCATGGAATTTTTTTTAAAGATGTTTTTTGTAACATAAATGGAAAGGGTCAGCATTACATGCCACAGGTAAAAAGAAACAAAACTAAATATTCAGAGCTGGAGCATAACCTTTAAAATTGTGAATTGCTATGTTGTACACCTGAAACTTACATAATATTGTACACCCACTGTACCACAAACCTAAAAAACAGCTAGTCCTCGCTTTGCAAAGTTCCATTATGCACAGATGTCAGTTACCATAGTTTAGTCAAATAACCTGAATCTCCCCTAAAACACGGTTCATTTTTCAGTTACCAAGATCTCCTCTATTCACCCGAGTAAATGTACCACGTACAAACTTCTAACCAGCTCTTTAAATTTGCCAGCTCTTCAGCTCACAAATCACTACATAAACAAACAGATGGATATCATGATGAGTGACCAATTACATCAATTACTTCACAGTCTGTTGGTGACTGATAACCGTGCATCTGTTATTCGGTTCATACCCAGACAGTGAAGTATGAAAGTGTGCTGTTGCCTCGTCTCTCAGTGATAAGACCCCCTGCCAAAATGGATCATCAAAAGGTGGGATGGGTCAACAGAGATCAAAGTGCAACACACAAATGAAAAGCATTGATGCTGACAGTAAAATGAAAATAAAATGTGGATGGAATCATAGAAGAAATAGCTGGGTGATGCGGGCAATGTTGACACTATCAGAGTCAAGAAACTAGAGCTATGCAGTTAGAGGAGCTTAATAAAGGTGAATATCAACATAAATGAAAAAAGCAGTTGTAACAAAGAGATCAAAGATGCCACAGAAGAAATGACACCAGCTAACCAACCTCACGTTAAAGAAATCTCAGAGATCTTTCAAAGCATTGAAAGTGCAAAGGATAAAATGTGAGAAGCTGATTCAAGACCTAATGAGTGTGACAATCTGTCAAAGCATGGAAAAGATGCTCTCTTCAAATCCTAAGTTGAACAATGAGAAGATAAACGCTGCTCAAACTGCTCTTGATAAGTTTTATACAAAGAAATAAAACACTTTCTCAATGTTGCTACTGCTTTAAATTACCAATGTACCAAATCAATATTACTTTTACTGTCTTTTTTCATTTCCCTATATACTTTCTAATCAACGGTGAGAGTGTTTTTAATGTTCTGACAAAACTTTTTAAAGGTCACAAAACAAACACAATTTCGCCCATTGATTAGTAAGATTGCTTTGCACGGTTTCAGTCTGCTGGGTCATTGACGTGGTCTGACACCACCATGAAAAGCCAGGGCTACCTGTAATTAAAACAAAGCACTACTATTAAATGACATTTGGATACTGTTGCCTGTCCAGGGCTTTGGCAAAAGACTCACTGTTTTCCTAGTAAAAATGAGCAAGTTCCTAAAGAATTGTTAAAAAATAGTAGAATCCAAGTGAGACTTGGTTCTTGACCTAATCAAAGGTTGAAAGAGAACTGAAAGGAAATCATTTTCTCCTTATGTTATTTGGTTTTATTTAACATGCTGTTCATGCCCTGTGTACACTCACCTTACTTGTCGGGATGTGTCTCTAGGAAGCCTTCAGCCTTCACCTTCCCTTCTACAGACCCTCCCCTCCCCCACACTGTCCAATCTCCCCTGCCACCATGGTCCTCATCAACCTTCAGAGCCTCCCCGGGGCCCTCAGCAGATCTGCTCACCCCCATCCATTATATGCTCTTGTAACAACAGCCTATACTTGCCTGTTACAGCACCTGCCACAACTGTGATCACATAACCAAGTATGTCCTTGGTTGTTTCACAAGTGACTTCCTGGTTAGGATGGAAGGACGGTGCTTTTTGCTCCTTTCACTCTTCATTGCATCCCACAGGCCTTGCCCTGAGGCTGACATATAATAGATGCTCATTTAATATTTGGTAAGTATTGATGGGCTTCCCTGGTAGCTCAGCTGGTAAAGAATCCACCTGCAATGCAGGAGACCCTGGTTCGATTCCTGGGTCGGGAAGTTCCCCTGGAGAAGGGAAAGGCTACCCACTCCAGTATTCATGGGCTTCCCTGGTGGCTCAGGCTGTAAAGAATCTGCCTGCAATGCAGGAGACCTGGGTTCGATCCCTGGGTTGGGAAGATCCCCTGGAGAAGCACATGGCAATCCACTCCAGTATTCTTGCCTGGAGAATCCCCATGGACAGAGGATCCTGGTGGGCTACAGTCCACTCAGTCACAAAGAATAGGACACAACTGAGAAACAAGTGTTAATGAATGACGAGTCTGAATAACTGCAGGAAATAATACGTTCCCTAAAAAAAACAGTTACTGCAGAAAAGCTATTGTTAATCCACAGAGAGCCTGATGCAAATTAAAAGGTGGTACCTCATCCATCCCTCAGAAAATTATAATATACCGATTTTGTTAGAGTGAGGCACTTTACTGCCATCTGCTATACAACTGTCCTACTTAATTCCCAACTCTGCAATGTCTGGGGTGTGGATGACATGGCTGTGGCCGTGCCCTTGAGCAGTAAGCAACCTGGACAACCTTACTTGCAGTCCTGAGCATGCTCAGGCTGGGAAGCCACTTGGCAGGAGCGGAGCCTGAATCCTCTTCTGCAGACTGGATCACCACATGCCCCTCTCCCAACCTCTCACAGAAGAGTGTGCCCATCACACCCCAGGAAATCCAGTTATTTCCATCAACTGATACATTTCAGACTCTAAAACCACAGAAAAGGATTTCAAATAGCATGAAATGAAACGAAGCAACAAAGCCACTGATCCAGAAGCTTATCTACAATCTGAGGTTAAACCATTGTCCAAGAAACAGATACAGAGAACCTTATAGAGAAATAAAGTAGTGCCATTTCAAGAAAAGGAAGCTGAGAAAAAGGAAGGAGGCCCATCTGGTGGGGTCTCCAAGCACAAGGAAGGGCCTGGGAGCATGATGAGGCGGTTTTTAGACGTGTTACTTTTAGTTTTCTTACAATGAGATTACATCACAGCAGGAGTCTCGGGGGCCCTGCTCTCTTGGGACTAGAGCTCAGAAATACACTGACAACATGAAGATATTTTTTAAAAAAGGAGCCAAGGACTTGCCTGGTGGTCCAGTGGCTAAGACTCTGAGCTCCCAATGCAAGGGGCCTGGGTTTGATCCCTGGCCAGGGAACTAGATCCCACATGCCGCAACCAAGAGTTTACATGCTGCAGCTCAAACTCCTGGATGCCTCACGAAGATCAAAGATCCCACATGTCACTACTAGGGTCTGGCACAGCCAAATAAAATAAATAATTTTTTTTTTAAAAAGGAGCCAGACAAAAGGTGGGGCCACATTTACCCTCATCAAATCTCAGTCTAAATGACCCCTCTCTCCATCTCTGCTGAGAAAAAAAATCCAGTCCACCCAGGAGACCACTGAACCTCCAGAGTCCAGTCACTGGCTTTAACCCAGACTGGATTCTTCTCTTCATTTCCATTTCTGTGGGAAGTTGAAGCTATTCAACATTTTCATCGGGAGCTTAGAGCCCGCATCAAATAGAGTACTATGATCTAATAAAGGACTCATTATTTTTTGCTCATAGTCATCTGTGAAGAAAATTATACAGGTTATTTTATCAGATGGTGTTTTAAATGAGCTTGAGTATACATAGATAATGCAAAGTGACAGGAGCTATTACTGAGAGGAATTCACGAGAAATTGAGAGGTTATTTCTCCTTCGCATGTAGGAGACTGGAGCAAGAGGCAGAAAAGAAAATCATTTGTCCTTCTGTGGCAAGGAGGCAGAAGAAACAATGTTCCGGTTCTCAGCCCAGGCTGCAAGGCACTGCATTTATTTCTGCTTGTCCTCTATTTTATTATGATTTTATTGAAATATAGTTGATTTACAACATTGTGTTAATTTCTGCTGTACAGCAAAGTGGTTCAGTCTTACATTTATACATTCCTTTTCATATTCTTCTCCACTATGCTTTATCACAGGATACTGGATATAGTTTCCTGCGCCACACAGTAGGACCTAGTTCTTTATCCATCCTCTATGTACCAATTTGCATTCGCTAATCCCAAACTCCCAATCTATCCCTCCCCACCCCTCCTCCCCCTTTGCAACCACAAGTGTGTCTTTGAAGACTGTGCGTCCGTTTCTGCTTTGTAGGTAAGTTCATTTATGTCGTATTTTAGATTGCACAAAGAAGCAACATCTTATTTGTCTTTTGTCTGATTTACTTCATTTAGTACGGTAATCTCTAAGTCCATGCCTGTTGCAGCAAACGGCATTCTTTCTTTATGGCTAAGTCTGCTTGCCCTCCTGTGTCCACTGTGGCCATGAATAGAACAGAGCTAGGCTGGTCCCTAGAGCTAGACTTCCCTGGTGGCTCAGATGGTAAAGCGTCTGCCTACAATACGGGAGACCCAGGTTCGATCCCTGGGTTGGGAAGATCTCCTGGAGAAGGAAATGGCAACCCACTCCAGTATTCCTGCCTGGAGAATCCCAGGGATGGAGGAGCCTGGTAGGTTACAGTCCATGGGGTCGCAAAGAGTCGGACACGACTGAGCAACTTCACTTCACTTCACTTCACTTCAGGCTCGTCCCAGGAGAAGGATGAGACACATGGCCCAGAGGTACCCCCTGAAACCACCCCAGCTGAACTGTCCCCCCCAAGCCCAATCACCACAGCTGTCCAGCCACTATATGAGTGACCCTAAATGACTGTGGTTTTAAGCCACTAAATTCTAGGGAACTTTATTACACAACAGCAGCAAACCAGTCCAACTATAAAATTTTTTTTAAAAATGGAAAGGGTAAAAAGTAAAATATGATCATCTCTTGTTAAAGACTACATAGATACACAGAAAAGAAACTAGAATTAGATGTGTCACAACACGCCTCTAGGCAATGGGGAAAAAAGATGATTTTATTTTCTTCTTTATAAGTGTCTCTGTTTCATGAATTCTCTTCGATGAGAAAAAATATTGTGAAAAGTGAAATTATTTGCCTGACTCAATTCCCTCATCACTTATATGAAAGACACAGAAAAGAGGTTTCATTCTGTGCTAGAAAAGCAGTTTAGTGGAAAGGAAATACGCTCTTGAATCAAAAACCCAGGGGTTGGTTTCTGACCCCAACCCAACCCTTCATCTGCTACAATATACATCTCTGAGCCATAAAGCAGTAAAATGAGATCAAGGCATTTAACAGGATGGTTTTAAGGATTAAGGGTGGAAAATGTACACAGAAAGGCCATATAATGATAAATCAGAGTAACTCAGCCTCTAGGTGTGAGGCCTAAGAATCCACATTTTAAAGTAGCTCCCTGGGCTTCCCTGGTGGTCCAGTGGTTAACAATCCACATGCCAATGCAGGGGCACAGGTTCGATCGCTGGCCCAGAAAGATTTCATGTACCACGGCAACTAAGCTTGTGCGTTACAACTACTGAGCCCATGTCCCCTACAGCCTGTGCTCTGCAATAAGAGAAGCCCTCACGCAGCAACAAAGACCCAATGCAGCCGAAAAAAAAACTTCAATAAAAAATTTGGGGGGTTTTCCAGGTGGCGCTAGTGGTAAAGAATCCGCCTGTCAATACAAGTGACATAAGAGACGTGGGTTCAATCCCTGGGTCGGGAAGATCCCCTGGAGAAGGGCATGGCTACCCACTCCAGTATTCTTGCCTGGAGAATCCCATGGACAGAGGAGCATGGTGGACTACAGTTCATAGGGATTGCAAAGAGCTGAACATGACTGAAGCAACTGAGAACACACATACAAATAAATAACTTAAAAAACTAGCTCCCCATGTGATTTCAAAACTAAAAGAGTAAGAATCTTCAGTCTAAATCATTAAGTATATGAAAAAGAAATGGTGTGATTAGTTTTTGGTGTATGTTATACTCTAGTAAAGCTTAAAGATAATCAGGCTTTCATTCACTGAAAAGGTAGCCTAAAAGGATCCTGTGGAAACATATTTAAACATGATCAATCAAATAAGAATTGGTTATGGGAAATAAAAATTAACGTCTCTTGGTGTTAATGTTGTTGCTGTTTAGTCAGCAACTATACCCAACTCTTTGCGACCCCATGGACTGTAGCCCGCCAGGCTCCTCTGTCCAAGGGAATTCCCAGGCAAGAATAGTGGAATGGGTTGCCATGTCCTCTTCCAGGGGATCTTTCCAACCTAGGGACTGAACCCATGTTTCCTGAAGTGGCAGGCTGATTCTTCCCCACTGAACCACCTGAGAAACCCTGATGTTAACACCTAACCATATATGGTAATATATCAATCAGAGTCCAGTCAGGAGACAGAAACATCAGTCATTTGATCAGGAAAAATTTAAGATGGAAAAGCCTGTCAGGGTGCTTCCCAATGGTGCTAGTGGTAAAGAACCCTCTGCCATTGCAGGAGACATAAGAGACGTGGGTTTGATCCCTGGGTCGGGAAGACCCCTGGAGGAGGGCATGGCAACCCACCCCAGTATTCTTGCCTGGAGAATCCCCAGGGGGAGAGGACCCTGGCTGGCTACAGTCCATGGGGTTGGAAAGAGTCAAACACGACTGAAGTGACTTAGCATGCCTGCGCATAGCCTGTTAACAATGTTGTGATGGTTTCAAGCGGACAGCAAGGGGACTCAGCCATACAAACACTTGTATCTATTCTTCAAATTTCCCTCCCAATGGGGATTTCTAACTAACGAAAGGTGGGTAACTAAAAAAAAAGAACTCTAGAGAACATAAGAAGGCAGATGTCAGCCCTAGAGACCAGCTCTAGATCTCAGGGAGGGTGTCCAAGAAAGGGTAAAACATGAAGAGCACCCCCTCCCCAAGTCTCCGAGGCTGAGATTCAGACACTGCAGAGGGTGTGCTGCAGCCCACTGGCCGGTGGAGACTGTACTGAGTGCCATGGGTAAGGTCACCCCAGTAGGTGAGCAGGAAATCACCCCCCTGTGAGTCAGTGAAACTCCCTGGACAGTGAGCATCGCAGGGTCTTTGCATGATGCTGGGAGCTGTACCAGGGGATGGAAACAAGACCATATCATAGTTAGAAAGCCCTGTCCCCTGGTACATCTTGCCCTGTCTCTCCAGTGGCCACTTCTGGAAAAGCCCAATATTACACCATCTGACAAAGGCAAAAATGTTTGCACAGTCCAGCTCCAAGAGGCCAAAGCAGGCAGAGAAGGTCAGAGTAGGAGCTGATGGGCAACAAAATGAAAACTGGCATAGGGCTTGCTAAATGTTCTTGAAGGTTTAGGAGCCCTTTGTACTCTGAATTTCCCTTTATCTCTTAATATAACAATATGATACCATTTACGATGTTAACTTTCCCTATTCTGGATGTTCTAAATCTGTGATCACTCCTGGGCATATTCTCAGAGAAAACTATAATTCCAAAAGATATGTGCACCCCAGTGTGCACTGTAGCACTACTTACAATAGCCAGGATATGGAGGCAACCTAAATGTCCCTCAATAGATTAATGGATAAAAAGGATGTGGTACATATATACAATAGAATACTACTCAGCCATTGAAAGGAACAAAATTGTGTCATTTGCAGAGATGTGGATAGACCTAGATACTGTCATGTAGAGTGAAGTAAGTCAGAACTATAAAAACAAATATCATATAGTAAGACATATATGTGGAGTCTAGAAAAATGGTACAGATGAATCTGTTTGCAAAGCAGAAATAGAGACACAGATGTAGAGAACAAATGTGTGGATACCAAGGTGCTAAAGGAGGAAGGGGAAATTAGAAGATTGGGATTGACATATATACACTGTATAAAACAGATAACTCATGAGAACCCAGAGAACTCTACTCAATGCCCTGTGGTGACCTAAATGGGAAGAAAATACAAAAAAAGAGGGAATGTGTGTATATGTATAGCTGATTCACTTTGCTGTACAGCAGAAACTAACAGAACATTGCAAAGCAACTACACTCCAATAAAAATTGTTAAAAGAGTCTAAGATGAGTGAAACGGACCTATCGGAAAAGGTTTCCTAAATGGTTACACTAGTTCATTTCAGCAGAATCTGAATTTTTAAGAAAGGAGATGAAAACAGAGATGTTAAGGAATGTGCTTAACATCACACAGCAAAATAGGAATGAACTAAAAAGTAAAATGTGTCTCCCAGGCCAGTGCTGAAGACCTTCCATCGTCTCTGGGATCTTTAGATCAGCATAATAGAGTGACCAAGTGTTCCTGAGGGATTATAGAAAGCTCTGGGCCATGTCCCCATTGAGCACAGGGCAGAAACCCATTGTCAAGGAGGGCTGTTGCTGACCTGTTTCCCACCTTCTCACCTCAGTGAGCAGGAACAAGCACAATTAGCTCCTATCTATAATGCCTGTGCCATGTACAAGAAAGCTCTCCAAGAACTGTTTGACTCGCACAGAAGTGGGACCTGAAAGGCAGGCTGAAACCTAAGAGTGTAGGGGGGTCCACAGAGCCAGGAGGCAGATTCGCTGAGAGTCAATAGCCCTCATTAATTCCAGAGATTAACCCAGAAAACACCTGACAGCTGTTTCAACACATTGCTTATTGTCACAACAAGCATAATTAATCTCCACGATGATAAACAATACATCACAGCAGCGGACAAAGTCTTAATGCAATGTTTTCAAATATAGCTGATACCCAATCATGTCTTCTGAGAAACTTCCCTGGGACTAACCATTTCCCATTATGTAGAGGCAACTTTAAAGGGGATGTTGCGTAATGACAAATGTAGCTGCTTGTCCATACTTTATTCCTAACTCGTGAGGAATTCCAGAGTCCTCAAACTGTTTTCTCGCAGGGCAACAGAAGGAATTAGCTTGAGGGCTCCCCAACAAAAAGGACACTTGCAATTCCGCTCCTTGATAATGTCTCAGCACTGTTCCTGGTGTATGCCCCATTCCATCCGGCCTACACCTCTGCAATAACTGCACAGCAGATCTTCAGAACTTGTTCATTTTGAGTAACTAAACTTTATATCTGTTAACTGCCTACCTGCATGCATACATGCTCAGTTCTGTCCAACTCTTTTTGACCACATGGGCTGTAGCCCATGTAGGCTCTTCTGTCCATGAAATTTTCCAGTGGGTTGCCATTTCCTACTCCAGGGGATCTTCCCAACCCAGAGATCAAACTCTCCTGAGTCTCCTGCATTGGCAGGTGGAGCCACTGAGCCACCTCAGAAGCCCCCTAAGTAGTAATATCCCATTTCCTCCTCCCTCCAGCCCCTGGCAACTACCATTCTACTCCCCGTGTCTAAGAGGTTGGCTATTATAGATTTCTCATCTAAGCAGGATCATGCATTATTTGTCTTTCTGTGAACAGCTTATTTTACTTCACATCATGTCCTCCTGATTCATCCTTGTCATTGCATATGACAAAATTTCCTTCTTTTTTAAGGCTATTAAAAAATATTCCATTGCACGTGCACACCACTTTATCCATTCATCTGTCAAGAGACATTTGTTTCCAGTCTTGGATACTGTGAACAGTGCCACAGTGTACATGAGAGTGCAGGCTTCTTTCTGAGATCCTGTTCTTTGTTTCTGTTTGCCTTGTTTCAATTTTTCCCCTCTGGGTTTTATCACTAACGCCTAGTCTACTGATGTCAGGATCTTTCCTTCAGATGTAAAGATCATGATCCAACTGGTTCAAGCCCAATCCCACTGCACTTTGGGGATTAGGGTGAGGGAGATGGGAGGAATGAGCCCCGTTCTCCTGTCCCCATCCCCCTCTTTGCTCCCACACCCACTGCCCATCCATTCACGTGTGAACACAGTCCTGCAGGAACTGATGTCAAGCTCCCTGACCTGTGGCATCGGAAGCACTGTTGCAGGTACCATGGAGTTTTATAAACGTGTGACTGTGTGCCTGTCCTCAGGAGGCTGATGATCCCAAAGAGCCCATGGAGCCTGGGCCTGGGCGAGTTCCTGGCTGTGACTCTTGCTCTTTCCCTGTCCCCATTCATCTGGGAGATGCAGACTGAAGGCCTTCTCCCTGGGGACGATGTCTTTTCATTACCAGCCACTTCTCTTTGGCTCTGACATGTAACCACCTGGGTGGCGGCCCATCACCACCCCAAGGAAGACGTGGCAGCGTCAGCCCCCCCTCGCGTTCCTGTTTCTTCTCTCCTCCAGGGCCAGAGGAACAGGAGGTCGGGGGCCAGCACACCACATGGAGGCAGAAGCAGGGCAGCTCGTCCTGTGTGGACACCCCCAACTCCCCGCACAGCTGTCTCTCTGATGGGATCTCTGGGTAGCCCTAGGGGACCACAGGGAGCTCGGAGATGGACACGAATCCCAGGTGGAGTGCAGCCCTCTCCAAACTAGACTGCCTTCCATCCAGTCCGATTTCTCTGGATAGGACAGTCCCTGGGGCTGACTCCATCAGCGAGCTCCCCTCCTGCAGAGAGAGCAGGACCTCATAACCTTCACCAGCCAAGGGTGGGCATCTCCCAGGGTCAATGCTCGTTCTGGAAAAACGGAAGAGGGGGTCAGAGGGGTTGGTGGCCTGAGGTCCACAGCGCCCCATCCCCTGGTCTTCTCTCAATGCCTCGCTCCTTTTCTCAGAAAAGGACCACCAGCTTCTCCTGCTGAGTCTAAATCAATAAAAGCACAATTACTCCACCCGAGGATGTCAGGATTTTAACTTGGTCTTTCATTGCAGGATAGAATATTTTGTCTTTTGTTAAAGCAATTTCACACAAACACACACGTTTCTGTTCTTGGCCAGAAAGCCTTTGCTGACATCACCAGTGCTAAGAACTGTCTCCCTTATCCGTCCCAGCTCCCTCCCCAGTGCCTGGCACACAGGACTCTGGTAGGTGTGTGAAGGAATGACTGACAACCTACCCCTTAAATCTGAACCGCGTCCTACAGTTTCTAAAGAATGTTGGGATTATGGTGGACGGACCATCAGACTAGATTTATCCTCTAGATCGCATTAAAATGGGAATAAAGGAATAAAACATTGCAGTCCACAGCAACAACAGAAAAAGGCCATCAGCAGATAATGGACCCGCACCATCTCTGAGGATGGAAAGAAGCAGATGGCTGGGGTGAAAGATGAAGCAAGCAAGACTGGCTTCCCAGCATCAGAACTAACAAAGGAGACAAACAGGAACCAGGCTTCACAAAGGTTATCACCGTTACAGACGTTAACAATGTAAAACTTACAAAACCAATAATATCCAGATGGGGAAATGGCAAGAAATCTCAGAGAGTTATTCCTTCTACTTTCCAATTAAAGAGTTGACATCACTGGCTAAAATTGTGTTGTGGAAGAAACAGAGGTGGTGTGGTGATGACGGTGGAGATGACAAGTAGCATTTTTAGTAATACTAATAATAATGATAATAATAGTTCCAAGCCTTGGTATGTTTTCTTCTACAAACCTTTCTTAAATTACCAAGGTATTTTAAAAATAAAAATTTCTTGTCAGCTAATTTTTTTTCTTGTTTGTTTTATGAAATACAAGGAGTCTACTGCTTTGTCTTCTTGCATCTATAAATAAAAAGGAATTTAACACTTTCACAAATAAAATACAGCCTAGAGTAGGATTTTGTTGTTATAAAATATGGGGTCCAATCACTGTTTATCCGCCAGCCATTTCTCTGGCTGTGGATTCGTGGATGTGACCCGTCTGGAATGATGATTCTCTAATATCACTGATGTCATACAGGGGGCGCTGGGATTTGCCCTTTTTTCTGTTTTAACACTTATTGAATATATATTATTTAAAAGTAAAATAGTAAAACCTCTCATAAAAAGAAGTCACACGCAGGCTTCATTCAGCCGCAGGGCAGGCAGTGGTGTTGGCGGGGAGGCGGCACCTTTCCAAGAGGCCGGATGCTGGGGACCAGGTGTGCACCAGGTGCGGTGCTGAGCGCTGGGTAGGGCCGAAGTGGGGACCTACATTTCTCACAGTTGAAGCCAACCGGGGCTCCGAGGTGAACAAACGGCCGGATGAAGCCGTCGGCTGACAGGGGTGTACACTGGGCCAGAGGGGCAGGGGTTCAGGGATCCTGGGGGAGGGGAGCGCAGGGCTTGCGTGGTCACGAGCTGGTTGGTCTGTGAGCTCCATCTAGTGGGCACCCCGGGGACTGCCGCCCGTGATCCCCTCTCCTCGGAAAAAAATTCAAGTCAATCAAAAACGCCATCTTGGCGGTTTGCAAAATTAAAGCGATTTAGGAAAAGGTGTGCTGGACTCTGCAGTAAACTATGCAAAACGGCAACTTTAACTTGCCCTTTCTCTCAGGAAGACTTTATGTACAGCTGGTATGCCCTGCGGGGAGGGGAGAGGCTACAACAATTACTTAGAGGCTGCATCCATGCCCATGGGGCAGTGGTTAGTGCCACCCTGTTAGGAAATATTTTAATTTCATCACTATTCTTAAGTGTCTCCTGTTTAAGCACGATGGAATTCTAATGAAAAGAAGCTGATGACATCTATCATATTCTTACTTTGTAATAAAAACTGAATATAATGTTGCTTTATTGAATCCTCAAAGTAACCTGTTGAGGTTGCCCTAGTGAGAGTTTTAGTACCCCTTTTACAGTCATGAGAAGAGTTGACTCATTGGAAAAGACTCTGATGCTGGGAGGGATTGGGAGCAGGAGGAGAAGGTGACGGCAGAGGATGAGGTGGCTGGATGGCATCACTGACTTGATGGACATGAGTCTGAGTGAACTCCGGGAGTTGGTGATGGACAGGGAGGCCTGGCGTGCTTCGATTCATGGGGTCGCAAAGAGTCGGACACGACTGAGCGACTGATCTGATCTGATCTGATCTTACAGACAGAATGACTGAGGTGCCAAAGGCAGGCTGAGGTCACAAAGCTTAAGTAAATGGCAGGTTAGATTTTAGTTGTGGCACTCTGACGTCTCTCAAGCACACAGTTCAGTTCAGTCACTCAGTAGTGTCTGACTCTTTGTGACCCCATGGACTGCAGCACACCAGGCCTCCCTGTCCACCACCAACTCCCAGAGTTTACCCAACTCATGTCCCTCGAGTCAGTGATGCCATCCAACTATCTCATCCTCTGTCGTCCCCTTCTTCAACTGCCTTCAATCTTTCCCAGCATCAGGATCTTTTCAAATGAGTCAGGTCTTCACATCAGGTGGCCAAAGTATTCACGCCTACACATTTCCCCAGCTGCGGAGAAGGGGCTGTCCCTTCACTGACCAGGACAGAGGCAGGCAAAGTCTTTTGGTTTGTAAGGATTCTGGTTTGTCATTTCCAAACAAGAGCCTCAGAGGTGGCCCCTGGAAGTCAGTACCCACAAATGCCTGCATATCCCCAACCCCACATTTTGATAAATAATCCAGTTCATCCACCAACAGGAAAAGAAGTTTTTTCCAAAAGAAATTTACTTCTTCAGAATACAGCCTTTTGATGATTTTACCACCTCTAAGGGCATGTAAAACAGAAGCACAAACCCTTCACTTAATCGCTCTCAATTTTGTCATTCAGGGCTCGTTACCCAACAAAACAGAACAATTCCCAAGCAGGAATCTTTGATGAATGTGCTGGCCATGGCCGACAGACGTTTTTGGTGAGATAGGTCATAAATATTCATGGTATTGACGCAGCCTTAGAAATTTGTCATGTCACATTTCTGCAACAGAAACACCCAGACTTCTATCACTTTGTTCCTTCAACTGACAGTCACCAGTTTCTTTCCTGGACTTACTTCTTGGGTCTGTTTCTCCTGTTCATCTTCAGGTAGTGTATGGCAGCAAAGTTCTGCCAAAAAAGACACAGGTCAAAGGAACCAAATATCTTAATGGGTTTCTTCCTTCTCCTTTTCCAGTTTGCTGACTCCTTATCATTCTTCAAGAACAAATCTTTTTATATTGTTATTTTTTAAGTCAGTTAGGAAATGGTAGAACATCTCCATCCAGCTATGGGGTCATTTCGGAGATAGGTTCTCTGAACAGGCTCATTGGCATCACATGCTTGGCTGTGGGGAGTTGACCTGCATCCCACAGTTTAGACAGATGCATATGGCGGCACTTACAAAGTGAGTGGCTTCAGTCTTATCCGACCGAGATGGTTATTTCTGGTCATTTGTAAAGTACATCCACTGGACAAACCTTCAGCTGGACAATTTAAAATTACTCCTTTCAGCTGTGAACATGTTGGATCAGTCAGGTGAAACTGTGTCTATATAACCAGGAATGGCTGTTTCCCGACCATCCTGTTCTTTCTTACATATCAGAAAGGCTCAAAGACAGAGCTGAGTCAGGTTTATTCTGGATTCCCACAGCAAGGTGTTCTATGCAATCTCCAACAAGTAATTATACTGACAGATTTGTTTTGGTGGAAGAAGGGGGACTCCGGTCTTCTGGATGGACTTTTGAAGTCAGGCTTCCACAAAAATACCTTTCAAAGGTACTGGACTCTCTTTCTAGTCCTGGGAAATGAAGTCTAATCAACACTATTGAATGTGAACACTTTGTGGCTGAGTTAATGACTAAGGACCTGATAGCTTTTAGAGTTATTATCCAGAACGTCCAATCTCACTGAAGATGTTGAAGGTGTAGGACGAAGCTGCCCCAAATCCCATCCAGATCTTAGTGGACAAGTCCGTGGCATATATGCACCCCTCCCTCTTCCTGCCCCATAGTGGGCTAAATAGTGCCCCCTGCCCCCAATTCATGTCCACTGAAATCTCAGACTGTGACCTTATTTGGAAAGAAGGTCTGTGCAGATATAATTAGTTAGATGAGGTTATACTGGATGAAAGTGGTGAAAGTCGCTCAGTCATGTCCGACTCTTTGCGACCCCATGGACTATACAGTCTATGTAATTCTCTAGGCCAGAATACTGGAGTGGGTAGCCGTTCCCTTCTCCAGGGGATCTTCCCAACCCAGGGATCGAACCCAGGTCTCCCACACTGCAGGTGGATTCTTTACCATCTGCGCCACCAGGGAAGCCCAAGACTATTGGAGTGGGTAGCCTATCCCTTCTCCAGCAGATCTTCCCAACCAAGGAATTGAACCAGGGTCTCCCGCATTGCAGGCAGACTCTTTACCAGCTAAGCTACCCAGGAAGCCTGGTATACTGGTTGAGGGTGAACTCAAATGCCATGACTGGGGTCCTTATAAGGAGGGGACATGCAGAGATGCTGACACACACACAGAGGCTGAGAAGGGAGTGATGCAGCCCCAAGCTAAGGAACGCCTAAAGCTGGAAGGCCAGGAAGAACCAAGAATCTTCAAGCCATCAGAGGTAGCCGGGCCCGGCTGACAACTTGGGTTTGGGGCTCTAGCCTCCAGAACTATGAGAGAATCCATCCCTGTTGTTTTAAGCCATCCAGTTGGTGGTAATTCTTCATGGCAGCCTCAGAAAACTAATGTAGCTTGCAAAACACACTACTGACTGATCACCATCCTCATTCCTGCTTCTAACAGCCACTGCCATTTGGCACATGATATAAAACCCACCTTCTACCTCCAAACTAGATGGAATTTTTACAAGAGGCATGGTGGTAACCTCCTCTCGCCACCACCCCCCACCCCCGCAAAAAAAAAAAAAAAAAAACATGAGAGAGAGAGAAAGAAAGAAATAGAAACCACCTAAATATTTACCAGTAGGGAAATAGACTATGGATAAGCCCACAGCAGAATATTATAGAGTAATTTTTTTTTAAATGAATGAGGCAGCTCTATTCATCTGGGTACGAAAAAGCCTCCAAGACATATTGTTGGCTGTAAAGAATGTGATACTCAACGCAATGCCCTTTGTTTTCCAACACAGCCATGCGAAAAAAAAAAAAAATCATTTGCTTTCTGCAGCCAGGTATCTGTGTACGAAGGTAGATACAAAGTCTTGAATGAGAAAAATAAAATGATAAAACATAGTTCATTCGGGGAAGAGGGTTGGAATTGTGGCCTTATCTGTAAGGTTTTAGGAGGATGCATTCAAGCCCTCTTTAGATTTTCCTTTTAAGTTTTAAATAAAACAAGACAAGGGACCAGAAAAAACCTTATTGATAAGCCTTCAAAGCTTTCTGAGTTATGCTCATGACTTAATTACTTAAGGCCCCCTGGCAGGAGGCCTGGGACCCCAAGAGCCCCAAAGATGCCTGCTGGACCTTCCCTGGGGTGAACCATCTCTCCTTAGAGCTGGCTCAGGGCTGGAAACTCCCAAGACAAAGGCTGTCCCCTCTGAACCCTAGGCCACATGCAAGCAAATGAGCAAAGGAGAAAAACAGCTGCAGAGGGAGGGCAAGAGACACTCCATGAGAGAAAGCAGGAGCTTCAGGGGATTAAAGTCTCCAAGTGGTTGGTGCCTTCAGAACAGTCATCCCAGGAAAATAAGAGCGTACGGAGTCCTTGGAGTTTCAACAAGGCAAGTGGAGTGAACTGCAGTCATTGGAGCAGCAGCCTGAACCCTGATGTCAAGGGAGCAGAGTGCCAACAAATCATATATTAAAATGGTTTCACATGCCTCTGTCCTGTGTGTGAGTGTGTGTGTGTGTGCGTGTGTGTGTGGCAGTGGGAGCAGGGGGGTGGTGAGCAAGAATCAGGAAAAAAAGAAAGAAAAGCATATCTTTCAGAAATGTAGCTTCCCATGGGCAAGCTGCAGTCAAAATGTTCACCAGCCTGGGCTTCCCCTGACATGCTCCCCCCCACCCCCGCCACTCTACCCTCTCCCATTATGATAACTAATCTCTACACATCACACTGGTGTTCTGTCTAATCCAATGACCTCAAAATACCATGGGGCCAGAAATCCCTTCCGTCCTTCACTGTGCGAGCTACTCTTCTAAGCTAACTGCCACCACTTCTATTTCTGATGACTAATATGACACCAGGCTCTATTCTGAGAAATTCCCACATGTGACATCACCACAATCCTGGGCCAGGTTCCTGATGGGGAAACCGAGTCGCCACAGAACACTTAAGTCATTCTCCCGAGGTCACGTGGTTGCTAAGTGTCAGAGGCAGGATCTGAACCCAGATCCAGAGGCTGTGTTCTAACCACTGCATTGCTTGACACTGAGTGGCCCTCAGGTAACCGAGCGTGCCATCCACTCAGATCAATTTGAAACTCTGTCGCCTGTGAAACAGGGATTAGGAAGTCTGCGTTGTCGCTGACGAAAAGGAGCCCAACCCCCTGCCCATTATGACCATCATCGATATCTTCCTCGTCCAAGTCCAAGATGGGCATGGAGCCTGGGGAGTCTTTTCAAAGATGTGCCACAAATACACACAAACACACAAACCCAGCTCCACAGCACAACTAGGTGCGCACCTTTTGGCAACTTATTTATTATTACTGTTCCTCAGTGTCCTTATCCACACGATGGGATAATAGCACATTTCTTATAAGGTTGCTGTCTAATGAATTAATGCATCTAATAGGTCAATACCTTTCCCCGCAAATATGTCTGCGTCCTGATCCCAGAACCTGTGAATATGTGACCTTACATGATGAAGGGGCTTTGAAGATGCCATTGACGTAAGGATCCTGAGATGGGGAGAGTGTCCTGCATTGTTCAGGTGGCCCCATGTAATCAGCCCTTAGAAGAGGGAGGCAGCAGGGTCTGAGTCAGAGAAAGAGATGTATGATGGAAGCAGAGCTCAGAGTGATGTGGGCTAAGTACCGTGAGCACCTCCAGAAGCTGGAAAGGGCAAAGAACAGATTCTTAGAGCTTCCAAAATAATGCAGCTCTGCTGACACCTTGATTTTGTCCTGCAGACCCATCTCAGACTTCTGACCTCCAGAATTGTAAGATACATTTGTGTTGTTCAAAGCACTCTGGGCTTTCCAGGCGGCACTAGTAGTAAAGAACCCGACTGCCAGCGCAGGAGATGTAAGAGATGTGGGTTTAATCCCTGAGTGGGGAACATCCCTGGAGGAGGGTTCAGCAACCCGCTCCAGTATTCTTCCCTGGGAAATTCCATGGACAGAGGAGCCTGGCAGGTTACAGTCCATGGGGTCGCAGAGTCACACAGGATTGAAACGACTTGGGATACATGCACACAAAGCCAGTCTGTTAATGGTAATTTGCTATAGCAGCAAGAGGAGACTAATATAGACACAGAGAACTAGACACTGGAAGACCCGTGAAATGTCACCTGTTACTTCCAAGGCCTGGAAAAGCTGCCCCTGGCTTCCTCTCCAAGCTCATCTCTTTCCTGTACCTTTCCCCAGCTGTCTGTATCCCATGGCTTGGCCTTTCTTTGAGTCCCTCAAGTTAAACAAGCTTATTTCCATTTGAAGATGCGCACTGTTCCCTCTGCCTGCAATGCTCTTCCTCCACAGCCTTCTATAGCTGGTTCCTCTTGTTGGTTAGTTCTCAGAGCAAGCATCAGATCCTTAGACAGACGTCTTCTTGACCACTTGACACTGCCCACTCCCATCCCTGTCTCTTTATTCTATGACCCAGCATAAATTTCTCCATCATTGTCTGCAGTGGTCAAATGCACTTGTTTCTTGTACTCTGAACTCTCCTCTCCTAGAATGCAAGGACCCGGAGAGCTGAGACTGTGTGTATCTGTTCATCACCATTCACCAGAACACAAAGTAGACACATGAATATTGTTTGAAATAAAGAAGTATTTGTGCCCAAGCCTTGGCATAAAGTTTCAGGTCAATTTGGCTAAAAAGGAGTCTGATTATCTCTTGCTTTTTCCTAGGCTGAACCTGTGTGTCCAGTTGCCTAGAAACTCATCAAGTGTGTTCATTTTTAATTCCAACCTTTTTGAAAGATAACTTGTTTTTTTATCTGCATGAGTAGAGCTGGGCTTTTTAGTTTTAAGAACTATAGTAGAATGGTGGGCTGCAGCCCTAAACTCCAAGCCACCCCTGAAAAGAAATCTCTAAGGTCAAAGCTAGGTAATTAGACAGAAAACCAGAGAGAAGTGAAAGAGAGTGAGAGACATGGTGGGGAGTGGGGGATGGGGGAGAAAAGAAAAAACTCATGCTTTCATAAAGAAAAGAAGAGAAGGGAAGGGAAAGCGGAGGCAGGCAGGGTAGGGAAGCAGAAGGGAAGGGAAAGAGGCACAGTTAGCATTTCCCCAGGTGACTGCCCTCCAACAAAATGCAGATCATGGCTGATGCAGATCATCCCCATCTATCTAGCCTTCAAAAACTAGATGATCCCAGTAGCTCAGATTACAGCATGGGATTCAGTCCTTCATTCAACAAATCGTAAGTGTCGCAGGCATTGTTCTAGGTACTGGGGACCCAGCTGTGGACAAAACTGACCAGAAGCCTACCGTCATGGATTTCTCCTTCTGGGGAGGAAGATAGACAATGAATCCTAAATCTCAAACACTGGTAATATCCATGAAGAAGATAGATGAAGGTGAGGATGTGGACAGAGGGTGATGAGCAAGGGGATGGAGAGCCAGTTGGTCACTGTGGTTGGGGATGGTATCTCTCTATCAGTTGAACGGAAGAGAAGGAATTGGATGTGGGGAGATGGGGGCAAGCATGTGTTGGAGGAAAGAAAAGAGTCAAGAACACAGATATGGGAGTTGCAGAGTTAATTGTAGGATAGAGGGTTTTATCTGCAAGGATCTCACCCCTGGTACCCAACTTGAGTATGGATGACAGAAGCACCCCCAGAATGTCCTGAAATCACCGAGTGTGGAGCCTCTCTCTTCGGTTCTAGACAGGAATGTCAAAGCAGTGCAGAATGCATTTGAACATTTCCAGTGTGGGGAAGGGTATTGGGAATATGGCGCTCCTGGCGTTTATTCCCTGGGACACACCAGCACCATCTCTTAAGGTTCTGGAACCTTGTCCATGACCTTGTTCTCAGATGTAGCCCCTGAGCCTGGTTATGAATTGAGCTTTGGCCAAGCTCAGAGGAGAAAGCTGGTCACCCCCAGGCCAGAAACAGAAACATACATGGTTTCATGGACTCTGGGACCCTATCCAGGTTCAGCTGGTCAGTTTCCAACAAGGTTTTCTGTCCATATACATTTTAGAGTTTGCCAATCCCTAAGCTACGTGGGAACTCTCAAGGCAATTGACCAGCCACTGTCAACTGGTCACTCAGCATAGACTCAGAGCGGCTGTTCCCATCACACACGCCTGATGGATTTCAATGCAACCATGTTCTCTCAGGAGTACTTGGTCCTGAGATGGATATAGGATGAGACAAAAAAAAAAAAAGAAAAAAAGAAACACAGGTTCTCCAGGACACAGTTCAACAACATCCACAAAGAAAAGGGATTTACGCAGCAAACCTTGAATAGTTTTTAGGGAGGCATTACGGAAAGTGGGTAAATAAAATATAATTTAAGTGCATTTCCCTTGTTCAAACAGCTTCATCTGGTGGATAGAAAACAGCAGATTACAAAATGCTCATTTTTTTTTTAATATTAAAAGTACTCAGGGAATTCCCTGGCAGTTCAGTTGTTAAGATTTGGGGCTTTCACTGCTGGGATGCCACTGCTGGGTTTGATCCCTGGTGGGGGAACTAAGATCCCACAAATTACATGGCGAGGCCAAAAAAAAGACCTCAAAGAAAACATCTTTGCGACACTGATTCTGCAGCCTGACATCTCACCATTGCAAGTGGGACAATGCCCACAAAGGAGGTCTGGCTGATGAAGATCTCAGAGACGACCAGCTCCCTCGGGGCGTCCTCCACGGGGTACTCCACCTGCCAGGTGATCTGCTGGGCACCAGCCAGGCCACTGCTGTTGTCCACTCCAAAGTCCACTTGCAAGATCTCGTAGAAGGAGCCATTTGTTCTGGAAAACAAACACACACAGCAAAGTGCAGTTTAAAACTGCGATTCAGCAGAATGTCAAGCACGAGATGAATTGCCACATTCCTCTTTGTCAAACCGAAGGATCGCCAAGTTCAACAAGTCACACGGCAGTGTCGATAGAGCCTGATTCACAGGCTGCCATAGATGACCCACACCTCAGAGTGGACGGACCATCTGTCTTCAGGGCTCTGCAGAAAGTAGACCGTCCTTCCCCGAGTGAGCAGCTCAGACCGCACCGCATCTCTGGGCACTGTCACAGCTCTGTCCTCCCCAGCTCCGCATCTGCCTACATCATGATCCAAGCGCCACACACAGGACGTGGCCAAACCCTTCATCTAGGGCCACCGTCACTCCAGTCTTGAGACGTAGCCTGGATCTGGCTGTTTCTATTGCTACTTACCTGTGTGTCTGTGGATCCATGGTTCAAACTCTGAGCTTTAGAATTTGGGAAGAACATCGGTGACTACATGGACCTGCGGGAGCATCATGAGACCAATCATGGTAAAGGACCCCACAGCGTGTATGGTTCGTGACATCAACTATAAGCCACACAATAAGATACCATGGTGGATGCTTCATGTCCACCTGAAATGGGATAGGATGGGAGGTAATGTAAGAAGTCCCCACCTGCCTTCATTCATGGAGTAACAACATGGTACACGTATCTGGAGGAGGGAGAAGAAAGCGGACAGGGCGCACAAAAGTGAAAAGGACAAGCGCCATTCTGAGCACCTTTCTGCACAGGGAGAGCCTCTCATCGCTGACATGAACTTGTAAACTATAGGCTGACTCTTGTACTGACAGGAGAAGTTACTGAACAGAGAGTTAAAAAGCCACCCAGCATGCGATTCGTGAATGACTTCTCGTCCATACATCTATGTCTATCATCCTAAATCTAGCTGTACCTGGATCCAGGGAATGTTAACAGCAAGTGTGACTGATTCATAGCTCCTAAACCTTCAGTCACTCAGGTGTAAAGATTCTTGCCCAGCAGAATCTCCTACCACGGACAGCTCCCTCCCGCTGAAAACTTTAGGGGGAAAAACCATAGTATTGACAAAATGGCTATCGTAAATTTGTCCTTTAAATCTTCCATCTAGCTCCTTGTAAGAAAGACAAATATCATATGGAATTGTTATACACGGAATCTAAAAAAAATGGTAAAAATGAACTTATTTACAAAAACAGAAATAGAGTCACGGATACATAATAGAAAACAATCTTATGGTTACCATGGGAAAAAGGGAGAGGAGAGGAGGATTAAATTGGGTGGTTGGGACAGACATACACACACTATTATATATAAAATGGATAACTAATAAGAACCTACTGGATGGCACAGGGAACTTCACTCAATACTCTGTAATGACCTGTATAGGAAAACAATCTATAAAACAGCGGATATGTGTGTAACAGATTCTCTTTGCTGTATACCTGAAACTATTAATAACACAACATTGTAAATCAATGATTTTGATGTTCAGTCACTATGTCTGACTCTTTGCAACCCTATGGACTGCAGCACTCCAGGGTTCCCTGTCCTTCACTGCATCCCGGAGTTGGCTCAAACTCATGTCCATGGAGTCGGTGATGCCATCAATCAACCATCTCATCCTCTGTCACCCCCTTCTCCTCTTGAGCCCTCGGGGTCTTTTCATCAGGGTCTTTTCCAATGAGTCAGCTATATCCCAATAAATCAACTATATCCCAATAAAATTTTTTAATTGTGGAAAATTTTTTAAATGGGGGAAATAATAGTTAAGTAATGTCTATAACCTGACTTACTTACAAAATTACACTTAGAATTAAACTGAAGCACCATTAAAATTAAAAAAAAAAAGTGGATATATGTTACACTGACCTGTCTGATATGGAATTCTACCCCAAATAGCACTACATTAGAATTAGTCATGCCCAGCATTTTTTCTACTTAGCCAAGGTTTTAAGAAACTCTCTGATATCACTGTGTCCGATAGAGTGGCCATTTAAATTGAAGCATAAATGTATTAGGGCTTTCCTGGTGGCTCATACAGTAAAGAAACTGCCTGGAATGAAGGTGACTCGGCCAGGTTCAACCCCTGAGTCAGGAAGATCCCCTGGAGAAGGGGATGGCTACCCACTCCAGTATTCTTGCCTGGAGAGTCCCATGGTTAGAGGAGCCTGGCAGGCTACAGTCCACGGGGTCGCAAAGAGTCGAACACAACTGAGCAACTAACACACACACATAATGAATTAAAGTTACACTGCCAGGTAGTCCCAGCTGGTGTTGTGGGTAAATCATCAAGTATCTATTTGCACAAGTATCTATATTGCACAAGTTTCCATGGGGAACGGAATATGTGTTGGACAAAAGACTGGTCTCAGGAGAGGATGGGAGTGGGCTCACATGGGAACCCCCTAACAGGAGACCCCCTTTTTACCAGGGTACTGCCAGAGTGACTACAGAATCTAAGGGACTTGGGCACTCAGTTCTTGGCTTCAGTCACCGCCCTTTCCCAGCCACCATTCTCCAGCCTAAAGTCACCTCTCTGATCATCGGGATGCTCCACTTATCGGTCAAGTCTCCTCCTGCAAAAGATGCTCGGCCTTATCAGATCAGACCTTTGATTTCTCTTTGGGCTCCTCCGTGCTTGTAACCAGATCTAAGGAGCTGCTTCTAATGCCTCCTGAGTCTCATCATTCTGTAAACCTCAGAAAAACTACTGCCAAGAAAGTGAAAATCCAGCACTAGAAGAAAATGAACGGAAGTCTGTTACCAGCAGTTTAATCCTGCTAAATCCACACTCTGGCTTTGGGGTGCCAAAGTAGCCAGTCTTTGGGCAAAGGGGGCAGGGTCTGTATGGGAGGGCTGCCCCCCTTAACTGTGCTGTCCCCCTGTGGACCAGCTACAGGAACCTGCCCAAGTCCAGGTTAACATGAATGGATTAACAATCCAGTCAGTCATTTTATGCACAGATTTTTAAGTCATTTCCCTGAAATCAGAGGAAAAGGGTCTTTTACTTTCAGGCAGCTGGCATGCCTGGTAATAAGTCCATTTTTATGGAAATGGGTTTATAACTATTAATTTTACCTGCTCCTGATCTATTGTTGATAAGCCTTTCCATTTAGAAAAGTGCTCCATGAGTCTCTCAATTTAATAATTACCCACTGCCTTTAAGGAATTGGGATCAGTGAAATATTCATTAGATATTTTTCTTTTCTCTGGGGTGGAGGGGTGTGTGTGTGTGTGTGTGTGTGTTGTGTGTGTGTGTATGTGTGTGTTTGGAGGGGTCAGGCAGGAACACTGCTTGGCTGCTTCTCCCCTCTAGCTAGAACACACAGCCTCCTCCCAAAAGGACTGGCTTCGCAGAAGTTCTATTTCCCTTGGAAACTTGTCCTTTAATATAAGTTTAACCTCCTCCATGGGACCATGGGACCCCTGGGGTGAAGCTGAGACACCTTTTAAGTGCACAGTATGGCTGCAGCTCAGCCGTGCCAGCAAGAAGGAAGGGGAGGAGAGACGGGACCCAGAGCAGCAGCTGGTCCCCAGGAACCACATCCAGCCCTGTCTCAGCAGATCCCTTGTGATGACAATGATTGTTGTTTTGCAGAAGGAGGTGGGAGTGGGGGAGGCGATGAGGGGACAGGGAGGGAAAGAGAGAGAAAGAGAAAGAAAGAAGAAAAGAAGGAAAGAGTGTTTGAAAGCTTGAACTGTTCTCCAGCACGTTGGACCATTTACCTAAATTATTTTTCTCCCTACACATTTCTAGATAATTCTGAGCTACCAGGCTGAGATGCTTTTGCCACATGAGTTTTTTCTAGAAATGGAGCAAAAGGCTGTCTCTGGTCTCAGGGCTTCTGTGTTTTCTTATGAGTCTATTTCTAGGCATTATTTTAAAAGATGACCAAAAAAGCAAGGCAAATACTGAACAATGATCACATTGAACAAATGCCCCAGAATAAGCCTGCTGGTTATTCAGTGTGAATGCGAGACTGAACCCTGACTTCCTGCCTTGACTGTTCACGCCACCTGCACAACAGTGCACCTGTACTCTGCTGTTCTGACTATGGCAGCGGGCATGGCGCCTGGAAAATGGTAGGAGTTCCCAACACATGTGTTTAATTCTCTGAACACACTCAGAAGACCCAGGAGGACACCCTGTAAATCGGGGCCGGGGGGGGGGGTTAATTTGCATTCTAAAGCTACCAGTCAGCTGGGTTCTGAGACGCATGTTCCTGCCTGCCCAGTAAGTATATTTATATACTCTGCCTTGAGAAGATCTATCTGTCTCCACTACCAGAATGTAATCTTTAAAAAAAAAAAAAAAGACTTTAATTTTTAGAGCAATTTTAGGTTCACAGCAAAATTGAGGCGGAGGTATAAAAGTTTTCCCCATCTACTTCCTCCCCCTATACACGCAGCCTCCTCCATTATCAGCATCCCCCATCAGATGGTACATTTGTTACAATCAGTGAATCTACACGGACACATCATTACCACCCAAAGTGCACAGTTTACATCACAGTCCTCTCCTGGTTTTGTATATTCTACGGGTTTGAACAAATGTATAATGAGAAGTGTTCATCTTATGGTCTCATACAGAGTATTTTCACTGGTCTAAACATCCTTTGATCTCTGCCTATCATCACTCCCTCCCCAAACCCTGTCACCACTGATCTTTTCTTTGTCTTCACAGTTGTGCCTTTTCCAGAACGTCACAGACTTGGAATCATATAGATTGTAGCCACTTCAGATTGGCTTCTTTCACTGAATAATATGCATGTAAGGTTCTTCCCTGTTTTTTCAAGACTTGATAGCTCATTTCAGCACTGAATAATATCATAATACCCCATTATGTTATGTGGATGGACCACAGTTTATTTATCAATCCACCCACTGAAGGATATCTTGGTTGCTTCTAATTTTTTAGAACAAAGCTGCTATAAATATCCATGTACAGGTTTTTGTGTAGGCATACGTTTTTAATACCTTTAGGTAAATACCAAGGAGCACAACTGCTAAATTTTCTAAACATAAGTTCTCAAAGGTCAAAACCTATCATTACACCATGGTCACTACAATCCCTGGCATTTTCATTTATTCAATGACATTTATTAAGCACTGAATATGTGTCAGCCATGGAAAATTCACTGATAGACAAAATAGATGAGATTCCTCTCTTAACAGTCAGGTATATAAACAAATAAGGTAAGCCCATGTCATGATAAATGCCATCCTAAAAATAAAATAGAAGAATGAAGTTTCTTTTTAAAAAGTTAAATACTTATTTTTCAATTTAAAAAACATTACATTTATACCACATGACCCAGCAATTCTACTTCTAGGTGTATACCCCAAAGAAACAAAAACACTAATTCAGAAAGATACATGCACCACAATGCTCAGAGCAGCATTATTTACAATCGCTGATATGAAAGCAACCTAAGTACCATCAATAGATGACTGGATAAAAGAGAGATACAAAACGGAATACTACTCAGCCATAAAAAAGAATGAAACCGCTGCCATTCGCAGCAACATGAATGGACCTAGAGATCATCATACCAAGTGAAGTAATTCAGACAGAGAAAGGCAAACATACGCCATCACTTACATCTGGAATCTAAAAAACACAACAAACTAGTGAATATAATAAAAAAGAAACAGACTCGTGGATCTAGAGAACAAACTAGTGGGTACCAGGGGGAAGAGGGCAGGGGAGGGGCAACATACGGTAGAAGAGGAAGAGGGACAAACTACTATGTACAAAATAAGTTATACGAACTTACTGAAGACTATTGGACTGCAAGGAGGTCCAAGCAGTCCATTCGGAAGGAGATCAGCCCCGGGGTTTCTTTGGAAGGAATGATGCTGAAGCTGAAACTCCAGTACTTTGGCCACCTCATGCGAAGAGTTGACTCATTGGAAAAGACTCTGATGCTGGGAGGGATTGGGGGCAGGAGGAGAAGGGGACGACAGAGGATGAGATGGCTGGATGGCATCACTGACTTGATGGACCTGAGTCTGGGTAAGCTCTGGGAGTTGGTGATGGACAGGGAGGCCTGGCGTGCTGCGATTCATGGGGTCACAAAGAGTTGGACACAACTGAGCAACTGAACTGAACTGAACTGAACTGAATAGGGAATATAGCCAATATTTATAGTAACTATAAATGAAGTATAACCTTCAGACATTGGGAATCACTTTACTGAATACCTGTAACATATTGTGCATCAACAAAACTTCATTTAAAAAATAAAAAGTTTTCATTTTAAAATAGAATATAAATTAAAACAGAAGAAAATGAAAAGTGTGTTCAGGGAATGCCTCTGTAAGGAGCTGACATTTGAGCTGAAACCTTAAGGATGCTTAACAGATCTTTAGCAAATGTTTGCTGAATAAATGAATAAATCTATTTTAAGCTTTAAAAAAAAATCATGGGAAACATTTATCCCAGAATCATCAGAATGAACACAAGGTGCTAACTGAAAAAGAGCCTCCTTCAAGCCTTTGTTCAAATATTCAGATTTTTCTGTAACAGATTATGGAAGAACCAATAGAAATTTTCTGGCCAATCAAATACAACCCAAAGACACTTCTGACAACCCCACTAAAAATATCATCCTCCTTTCCTGCAATTTTGATCCCATTATCCTGCTCTAAGTTTCCCACAGCTTTCACTTTATAACCTGTAAGTTATTCATTTGTTGCTTCTCTCTCTCACACACACACACATGAATGCAAGCAACAGGAAAGCAGGGATTTCTGCCTGTTTTTCTCACTACTGCGTCGCCAGCCCTTAGAACACAGCCTGGGGCACAGTGGTGTGTGCTTAGCTGCTCAGTCATATTCGACTCTTTGGACCCCTTTGGACCCCTTTGGACTGTTAGCCTTTCAGGCTCCTCTGTCCATGGGATTTTTCAGGCAAGAATACTGGAGCGGGTTGCCATTTTCCTCCTTTGGGGGGAATCTTCCTGACCCAGGGATTGAACCTGAATCTCCTGTGTCTTCTGCAATGCAGGCAGATTCTTTATCCATTGAGCCAGCCATTGGGGAATGCTGGGGCATACTTGGTGCTCATTAAATATCTGTTGATGGAATCTCTGAATATCAAACACCAGTTTGAGCAAGACTTCAGAGAAGAAAGTGTGCTTAGGAAAACCAGAGAGGCTGTGATATGGTCTTTGGAGGAGAGACATTGACAGGTCAGGGAAGGCTTCCTGGTAGAGGTAGCCTCTTCAAATATTGACTCAGGCCAATATTTGAAGAATAGGCTCAAACAACAGGCAACTGCTACAGCCCACTGCTCAGGGTCCCTCATCACACCCTTTTTTCCCTCCAGACTTCCTTCCCACTCCGTGACTCCCCCTCCCCCAACATCAGTCCTCCCAGAGAGGAAGGGGGCAAATCCCTGCTCACCAAATCCATCAACAGGGCAGAGGGTCTTTAGTTCATCTCTCTGCCTGTCACTCAGCCCTTTTCATCGTGACCTCATGGTTGGCTCTCAGAATCTAGCATGAATAAATCATTTCTTTCTGCACTTTCACAAAATTCAGGCATTGCCCCCACATTTCTGTCTCCAAAGAACTTGCTGTGGAAAAAATGTTTCAGGTTGACAAATCAGGGTAGCTAGCAGGCCAACGTCTAAAAATATTTAAAAGCCCCTCATTTAGAGCAGGGACTTTTAGACTCAAAACCTTCTCTCCTCATTGGTTTAATTTCAAAACTTCTCCTTACACTGCTATCTAGAATCTTGAAAAAACCCTAAGACTGTGTCACCCAGGAATAGACCAAGAACAGGGGTCCTTTTATTACATTTCTAGCTGACTAGGAAAGTTAAATAGGAAACCCAGAGGTTGCAATGTGGACCCTGGGTGCATGTGGCCAGGGCCATACTTGACCACCTCCACTGTTGTGTTTTCATGAAATCTGACTTGGTTGCTAATGTTTTTCAAGGCAGAATATTCACCACCAAAGAACTGGTATCTCTGGTTTCTTGGAAGCAGAGACAACATTGTTGCACATTCCCATGTGGCAATAATCAGCTAGAACAGCAAGATGCTGTTCACACAAAGTGGATCAAAGACCTAAGAGCTAAATTTATAAAAAGTCTTAGGAGAAAACATAGGCAATAATCTCCGTGACTTTGGTTGAGGCAGTGGTTTCTCAGATAAAAACAACCCAAACACAGAATAAGAAATAATTTAAAACTTTAGTGCTTCAAATTCTATCAGTAAAATCAAGACACTGTATAGAATGGAGGAAATATTTGCAAATCAATATCTAATAAACAATCGTTATCCAGAATTATCCAGAATATATAAAGAGATTTTACAACTCAACAATTTAAAAAGCAATAACAGCAGCAATTAAAATGAGGCAAAGTATTTGAATAGACATTTTTCCAAAGAAGATATAAAATGGCCAATAAGCACATGAAAAGATGCTCGATATCATTATCCATTAAGGAACTGCAGATCAAAACCACAGTGAAATCCCACTTTAAACTATTAGGATGGCTGCAGTCTTTAAAAAAATAAAAGGCAGACAAGTGAGGAGGAATAAATTGGGAGATTGGGATTGACATACACACACTACTATATATAAAATAGATTATTAACAAAGACTTACTGTATAATACAGAAAATTCTACTCAACACTCTGTAATAGCCTATAAAAGATTCTAAAATGTTTATGTATAACTAATTCACTTTGCTGTATACCTGAAACTGACAACACTGTAAATCAGTTATAACCCAATAAAAATTTTTTTAAAGAAGAAAAAAATATGTGGGCAAGAATGTGAAGAAATTGTAAACCGCATGCATTGCTGGAGAAAATATAAAATGGTACAGCTGATTTGAAAAATATCTTTGCAGTTCCTCAAAAAATTAAACATAGCATTACCACATGCCCTGGCAAGTTCACTCCTAGGTATATACATAAATATATGCAAGAGAAGTGAAAACATGCTTTCACATAAAAAGTTGTACATAAGGTGTCCCTGGTTGGCTCAGTGGTAAAGAATCTGCCAGTGCAGGAGACACGGATTAGATCCCTGACCCAGGAAAATCCCATTTGCCTCGGAGCAACTAAAGCCCGTGTGCCAAAACTACTGAGCCTGTGAGCCACAGCTCCTGAAGCCTGTGTGCCTAGAGCCCGCACTCTGCAACGAGAGAAGCCACCGCAATGAGAAGCGTGTGCACCGCAACTGCAGACTAGTCCCCTCCTCACTGCAACTAGAGAAAGCCCTCACACAGCAACAAAGACCCAGCACAGCCAAAAATAGATAAATAATTTTTTTTCTTTAATTTTGCACAAATGTTGATTGTAGCACTATTTTTGATAATGATATCCGACATTTATCGTGGAAAAAGCTCCAAAGTCTTCAATTAGCTAAACATGAACTGTCTTTCAGTGAGCTGTCTTACTGTAGGTTTTCTACATTCCAGGAACTATGCTAGGAACTTGAACTTCAGTACATCATTCAAACCTCACAGCAATGCCATGAGGAGGATGCTATCATTAACAATCTTGAGTCATTTCTGCTCCTCTTGCTGAAGGGGCCACTCCACTCAGCAACCCTTGATAAGGTCAGCAGAGATCAGCTAGTCACCAAGAAAGAGAAGCATTTTCCGTACTTATCAACCTGGACTGTCCCTTTGCTTTCTCCCCCCACTCCTCTTGTGTCTTCCTTCTTTTCCTCTCTTTCTCATTCTTTTCCCTTTCTCTTTATCCTTCTTGCAGGTAAGGCAGTCTGAGCCACAATGCCCTTCAGAAACACAAAAGTTGCAAAATTAATACCAAAGTTGACTTCACTTCTCTCCACAGTAGGTTTTCTTCTTATAGTTTAATGTCAGGGAATACTTCATTTGGCATCACGGAACAGAGCATTCCTCTCTTGCGTCTTCTCTCAGTGTCTTTGTCTCTCTCTTCTATGATGAGCAAATTTCAACGCTAGGCCAGATTGTACCATTAGCTATGGACTATTTTTTCATTTGAATATGATTTCAACATACATTAATGAGCCTCTAATAAACGTTCTAAGCACAGTGCTGGCTTCTGATCACTGGCGGGGCCATGGTACAAACCAGGTAATATAGTCTCCCCCACAGGTCTTATGAATTTTGTTCAACTTTTCCTATGAATTCAGATGAGTGTTGAGAAGAAAGGAGCATCTAACAAAAGACATTAACCCAGACTAAGGGATTTAAGGAACTTGTTCTTTTTGAACTCAGATCTAGTGAAGGAATTGAGAGGAGTTTTCCAGACAGCAGGGAAAAAATATTTGCATTTTCTATACCTGCAGCCTCTCTTTTAAAGTATATATTTATCTAATCTTTCTGCTCTCACAGGTTGCAAGCTAGTTCTTTAAAACTGGTGAGAATATATGTGAAGCATACCAGCAATTCTGTCCATACGCCCCCCTCAGTCTACAGCTCTAAAATTCGAACTACTTAACTGTGTAGGTTAAACACAAAGGTGCATGTGTGCTCACAGACACACAAATAAAATAATGGAGCTACGTAAAAGGAAGAAGAAAATGATCAACTGAATCACCAGGGTATGTAGCATTATTTTTTAATTGAAGTATAACTAATTCACAATATTGTGTTAGTTTCAGATTTATAGCAAAGCAGTTCAGTTCAGCAATCCTATTTTTTCAGATTCTTTTCCATTATAGTTTATCCCAAAATACTGAATATAATTCCCTGTGATGTACAGTAAATTGTTGTTGCTTATCTAGAAAATGATCTGAAATGTGTGTGTGTGAGAATGTCTGAATCACTTTGTTATATACCTGAAATTAATACAATATCGTAAATCAACTAAACTTCAATTAAAAAAAAAAAAAAGAAAGCCACCATTGTCAACTCTCCCTTGCTTGGCTTATTCTCCTTCTGTTAAATCTCCAATTCATTTTTCTGCAGTAAATACTCCCAGAAACTCTTTATCTAACTCAAACCAGCTCATGATCAGTCCACCAACCCACTGCCCTACTTTCCAAACACAGAAAAAAAATGATATTAAATTCCTCTTGTTTTTTCCATTTTTAAATATTTCAAAGTACCTCACAGAGTGGTGTAAGTGACCTTATTTTTGCTTACCAACAATTTCCCAGAGTGGAAAACAATAAATCTTGATAATGAGCAAACAGCGCAGGCACCTCCACTCTCTCAGCTGCCAGATCCTGGACCATTTCTCACACTAACAACTCACCCTCACTTCCAGCTTATTTGATTTTATCAGCATCACTGTGACAAGCCCGGAGACAGCGAAGACAATTGCCACAATTAATTTGTCCCCCTCTGCCTCTGTCCTTCTGACAACATCCCAAAAACCCTTGCAGGAAGAGACAGCCCAGAAATCATCTCCCACCGACTCCCCAAATACAGCTCCTGAGAGTCCTCTCTCTGTTTCTTCCTGTCACCAACTTTGAGCAACATTCTTGTCATGTACAATGACTTGCGGAATCCAGTGCTGTCTGGTTTTTTCCCAATTTTTATTTTATACAGGAGTAGAGTTGATTAACAATGCTGAGTTACCTGCAGGTGTACAGCAAAGTGATTCAGTTTCACAAATACATGTATCTATTCTGTTTCAAAATCTTTTCCCATTTAGGTTGTTGCAGAATATTGAGTAGAGTTCCCTGTGCTGTACAGGAGGACCTTGTTGGTTATCATTTTAAATAAAGTAGTGTGTACATGTCAAATTCAAACTCCTGATTTATCCCTCTCCCCCCATCTTTCCCCTTTGGTAACTATGTGTTTGTTTTCGGATCCCACACATAAGCACTATCATAAGCATTTATCCTTCTCTGTCTGACTGACTTCCCTTAGCATGATCATCTCCAAGTCCATCCATGTTTCTGCCAATGGCACAAAGTTATTTGTTCCCTCACTGGTCCTCCAGGGAGATAGTGTGGGCATCTGTGAGCCTGAACATGAATGACTCCTTGCCTCATTTTTACATCAACAGAGCACTTTTTGCCCTCTGTTCTGCCTCTAGAACATTTGATCTCTGACCCACAGGAAGAGGAGGGCTCTGGTCATTCTCTCCCTGACAATGAAGCACTCACTCAAGGAAGTGAGTTTGGAAGCAGTCCCACAGTCCTGTCTGATCGTGGGCATCATCAAGAACCATCCTCCGGTGAGTACAGAGGGGAAAGAGTAAGCTACGTTCAAGACTCAGGAACAGGGCAGCCCTGGCTGAGGGTGGTCAGCAGGTACAGATAGAGCCTCCGGAATCCACCAGGAGTCTGATCCCAGGGGTGGCAAACATCACATTCCCTCATTCATTCATGCTGGTACGTTAATGAAGAGGACCATGTCCCTGACTCTGCGCCAGGCTCAGTGGCATATACAAGCAGAGTCCCACACAAAACTCTAATTATCTTTCAAAGAGTCTGCTTCTCAGTGAAAGCCTTTCTCCTGTCATGTGGCACCGGATTTCTCTGCACCTAAACTGGAAAGGGCCTCATTAAAAGCAGAATCTTCTGCTGCCTAAGGGGCAGGTTGGCTCCTCCAAGGAGAGCAGCTGCTAATGAGGCCAGGGTCCCTGGGTCGCATGTGGTGCTTGCTGGAGAGCTGGGCTCCTCCAGGTGGCTGTGGAGGACACCTGTAAGTCCAGCACACTGCAGGCCACCCTGGTCACCAGAGGCCAGCTGACAGCTGCAATCAGTGCTAATTTATCCCCAGTCTTGGTGTATTCCCTGCTGAGAAACGGAACAGCATCCTGCCCAGAGGATGACACTGGGCTCCCCGTGAAGGCGACTGTGACAGTCAGATGATTGGAGATGTGTTCATGGCCAAGCCAGCAAAGATCAGGCCAGAGACAAGCTGCCTGCAGAACGCTAGATCAGAAGAAAGCTCACATTCCACCCACAGCATCACTTAGAGACCACAGACATTGACTGTAAATACTAGGGGGACTCACATCTCTCAAAGGGGTGGAGTCAGAAGGCACAAGAATCATGAGGTTTACACACAGAGAGAACAGACTGGCGGCTGCCAACAGGCGGGGGGTGGGGGAGGAGGGTGGGGAGGGATGGACTGAGGGGACTACCAGATGCAAACTGTTATATAAACAACAAGATCCTACTGTGTAGCACAGGGAACTACATTCAATATCCTGTGACAACACAGAGGACAAAAGCATGGACACCGAGGGGGGAAGAGGGGGAGGGGGATGAACTGGGAGATTGGGATTGACATATATACACTGCTATGTATCAAATAAACTAACGAGAGCCTACTGTATAGCATGTGGGGGAAAAGGAAGGTACAACCTGCAGCACGTGTATTAAGTTAACCTTAGAAAGATGTTCCGATACACATTAGGTGCAGACAAATACTATTTGATTCCACTTATATGAAATACCTAGAAGAGCCAAATTCATGCCGTCAGAAAGTACACTGGTAGATGTCAGGGGCCAGGGGCTAGCGGGTAGGGAGGGGGAATGGGGAGATGGTGTTTAAAGATGACAGAGTTTCAGATTAGGACGGTGAAAAATTTGGGAGATGGATGATGGTAAGAGTTGTACACTGATGTGAATGTAGTTAGTGCCACTGAACCGTACAGTTAAATATGGTCAAAATAGTATGTCTTATATTGTGTGGCTTTTACCACAAAAAAAAAGTTTAAAAATATCCTGTAATAAACCATAATGAAAAAGAATATATATATGTATTACTGAATCGCTTTGTTATAAGCAGAAATTAATAGATTGTAAGTCAACTATACTTCATTGAAGTAAGTTTTTAAAAAAGAATCAAACCTACAGCCTGGACTTGTCTCCCAAATTCCAGACTCTTATTGAACCCCCTTTCAGCAGCTTCAAGGGATCTAAAAAGCATCTCAAACTTGATGCTGAACTTCTGCTCTCCCAAGACCAAACCACCCCCACCATATGCTCTTCCCCATCAAAGACAAGGCCATCCCTCCTTCCAGTTACTCAGGTCAAAACCTTGGTCATCCCAAGCACTCCCCCTTCCTTGGTAGCCCAATCTGGGCTGTTCAGAGAGCCTGTCACTTCTATCCGGCAAATATATTTTTAAAATACCTTCACTTTATCATGCCAACTATACCCACAATGGCCCAGGCCATTGTCCCCTGTTGCCTGGTTATTGTCATCACCTCCTAAATGATTTGCTCCCTCCCTCACCCCAAGCCCTCCACTCTGTTCTCTCTACATAGCAGCAGTTAAACCAGAAGTCAGATACATTCACCATCCTATTAAAAATCCTTAAGGAATTCTCATCTCAGTTGCATAAAAGCCCATTTCCTTGCAAGCATCTATAAAGCTTTACACAACCCGGCTCCCCAGCCCCAGTGCCCATTATCCTCCTGAGTCTCTCTGCCACCATCACCCTCAGTCACTCTGTCCAAGCCACACTGGTTCCTCAGTGTTCCTCCAGCACTAGACACGCTGCTGCCTCGAGGTCTTCCCTCTGCCTGTCCCTTCTACTGGACCCTCGTCCCTGTGACGTCTGTAGAGCTTACCCCTCACCTTCGGATCTTGCCTCAAAGCTGCCTTTTAGGGGACCCTGATGAAAGACCCATGTCCTATACAGGCCAGCCCTCTCCCCCTCCCCTGCTGTTTCTCACCATCAAACATACTCTATTTACATACTTTTGCTGTGGACTGTCTCTGTCTCTTAGATTGTAGCCTCAGTGGGTGCAGGGATTTTTCTCCATGTTTCCTGCAATACCTAAGAAAGTCCCTGGCCCAGAGGTACTCCATAAATATGAATGAACGAATGAATGAACTGTGACCCTCAGAGTCCATGCTTCAACCGCACACTTCTTTGGTTTCCTCAGAATGTAATAGCTGGATCTTTGGGAACTTCCCTGGTGGTTCCTGTGGCTAAGAATCTGCCTTCCAATGCAGACAATGCAGGTCGAGGAACTAAGATTCCATATGCCTTGGGCAACTAAGCCCGTGCGCCACAACAAAGAACCAAATAAATAAACAAATATTTTTAAAAATCTGGATGCTTGTGTGGGAGGCCTTCCGGTCCATCCCTGGCTGGGTCCATCCATGTATCACTCATTCTTACTTTCTTCCAATATACACATTCATCTTGGGCATCTTCATAACAGCATCAAGAAAGACTGGATTTTCTGAGTTTCAGCTTCCCTGACTGGGGCCTTCCATCAGTCTATAAGTCATAAAATAGGAAATTCACACAGCGTTGCTCTCTGTCACCAAGTGCTTGCTTCTTTTGGTCACTCCCTATATTCTTCAGGTAGCTGGGTACTTTCTGCACAGCTTATAGGTGTCAACTGTGAGGTTATTAGTGTGATGCCAACTCCTTAGCCATGACTGGACGTGGAATCACCAGTGTTACTTTTTTTTTTTCATTGTGGTAAGAACATTTAACCTGAATCTACCTTCATCACAAACTTTATCGGTACAACACAGTATTGTTAACTATGGGCGATGCTGTATAGCAGAACTCTAGAACTTACTCACCTTGCATCTGATGCAAATGTTTTGAAGGCAGGTACTGTTACAATGGACTTAATAATATGTAAGGATCATAAGGACCACGTTTCCAAGGAGCACCATAAATGATACTGATTGCCAGTTTCATCTAAGAAGGTAAAATATTTACCTTTGGTTCTAGCATTCTCAAGGCAAATGACAGCTCCAAATCACCTGAAATTATTTCAAAATCATGAGAGCAAACCAAAAAATTAAAGACAGGGACTTCCCTGGTGGCCCAGTGGTTAAGACACTGAACTCCCAATGCAGGGGGTCTGGGATCAGTCTCTGGTCAGGAAACTATATCCCACGTGCCATAACTAAGAGCCTGCATCCCATAACTAAGACTGAAAGCAGCCAAATTAAATAAAAAAAGCCAAGCCAGACAGACAGACAAACAGACACTCTGGGGTGTTCAAAAACAAACTCAAACAGAATCTCTACCCTCATTAACTTTGAAACTGAGTAGAGTTAAGAGAATTCTACAAATAGACTGAAATTCTGAATGCCATTTGGGTCAAAAATCAGATTAGAATTCCTGTAACCTTCAATTTACCTGGCAGCTTTTCAATAAATGTCAGCTGGGCAGAAATCCAATGGAAGTGATCTGCAGGCCCCTGTAATTCCCACGGTGTGTAAATCTCTGTAAGCGAGGTGCTCTCCTTCAGGAAACAAGAATTCTCCTGTTGCTGATTAATTAAAACCCAATGATCCCATCACATCTCCTACTTGGCCCATTGTATTAATTACAACAGCCTCAAAAATCTTTCTTATAGGCCAATTACTCTATAGTAATTAGCTCTTAAGTCAACCACAATTAGAAAGGATTATGTGCATGTAATTTCTTCCACTTCTCCTTTAATGAATATATGTATTCAAGCACTCTTGAAATTCTTTACATAGAATTGATCCTATCCTGTTGTATTTTAAGAAAGACTAACTTGGTCCGGAAGAGCCAGTATGAACCAGAATCCTGCATGAAGTAAAAGACAAAAGTGGTTAAAAGTTGAAAATTTTTATTTTTTGGTCTCCCAAGGATGCTTGTATACCTGTTACGCATGCATGCTCAGTCGTGTCAGACTCTTTGTGACCCCATGGAATGTAGCCCTCCAGGCTCCTCTGTCCATGGGATTTTCCAGGCAAGAATACTGGAGTGGGCTGCCATTTCCTCCTCCAGGGGATCTTCCTGACCCAGGGATCGAACCCAAGTCTTTTGTGTCTCCTGCATTGGCAGGCAGGTTCTTTACCAGTGCACCACGTGGGAAGCCTCATAACCCATTACAGAATACAAAAATAAGATGGTCTGGGACAAGGGAAGACCTCCATGTACGGGTTCCAGGGATGAGGACTTTGAGTTCATGTGGATTCACGTACCAGCACCTTGATCTTGCCCAGTGCTCACAATTACATCAATCTCATTTCCCACCTCTGCACATTCTCATGGATTGAAAACTATTCCAGATAATGATGAGATCCGATGAGGGTCAGCACAGGTCAGACCCTCAGAGGAAGACAACCACTAATTGGCCTGAGACCGTGGGATGAAGGGTGACATCTGTTCCGGTGGCTGAGCCAGGCTGCACTAATGAGCTGCTCTGCAGCCGCGCGATGGCCATTCGGCCAGCTGACCTCTGGCGTCCTGTGTATGTCCCTGTGCGCCGTCCACCACCGGAGGAGGGTACAGCCGTGCTGGGAGGCAGAGCACCGCTGGGTGAAAGGGTAGCTTTGGGAATCAGGCCCAGCAACCAAGCAAAGAGAAACTCCTTCCACTTTGCCTCGGAAGCTTCAAGGTCGGTGTCTGTAAAGTCAGTTTCTTTGAAAACTCCATCCAGTCATAAAGCCATGGTTTGCTCTCTGTGTACACTGAGTGATTTCACTCTCCTGAGAGACGCTAGGAGTCTGGGGACCACGCTTTCTGAACACAGAGTGAGAGCATGTTATTGGAGTTTTGTGAGTCTCTAATGGGAAGCAAACATCTGAAGTTAGGACTGTCCCGGAATATCAAGATCAACGCGCCTAGGAAGAAATAAAAAGAGGTCTGTACTCAGTTTCTAATTCCACCAGAGTTTTGCAAACTTATGCTCTTTGGCTGGGTCTCAACTTCTGGACTGTAACTCATTCATTCAAGCATTTGATAAAATGTGTTTGAGCATCGCCTGGAAGCCAAGCTCTATTCCCAGCCCTGGGATCAATGGGAGAAAAACAGTTGAGGCTCCTGCTTTCCAGGAGTTTTCATTCTGGTAGAAGGAACTAATTACAAAGCAAATATGAAATTAAATAACACCAGTATTAAATACTGAATTTGATAGTCATTAGTGAGCTGCTTTAAACACTTTTGGGGTTCCCCATTTTCTGGACACAGGAGAGAAGATTATACTTCTGGCCCACTTGAGGTTGGATGGAGCCTGTGTGTCTCCCTTCTGGGCAAGTATTTGATCAACAGTACAAGCTTCTATTTCAAGATGAGGTGCTATTTTGGCTGCCTTTGAGACTATGATGGTCAAAGTCCCCAGAGCTCATAGCATGAGTGAGAAATAAATCTTTGTTGGTTTTTACATATAACTTTCTTTTATTTTTTTAGCCATGCTGTGTGGCATGTGGGATCTTAGTTCCCTGACCAAGAAGGGAACCTGTGCCCCTTGAAATGGAAGAACAGAGTCTCACCCACTGGACCGCCAGGGAAGCCCCAAACCTTTATTGTTTTAAACCACTGAGATTTAGGGGTGACTTGTATCACTGCATCATCCAGCCCATCCTGGCTGATGAAGAGATGAAAAGAGCATGCAATCAAGGGAGGAGAGGGATCATTTGGATAGAGTCATGAGATATTTGAGACGAGATTTTGGTGATGGAGGACATAGATCAGTGTTGCAGACAAGGGGGACACAGGGGCAAAGGCTCTGAGTTGTTAGTAAGTTTGCCTTGTACAAGCACGCATGTCCTGCACACACACAGGTACTCAGCTGCACACACGCACAAACACCGACACACTCACGGAGGGACTGACGAGCAGGAAGCAGAGGGTAAACAGGCTTCCCAGTGACAAAGAATCTGCCTGCCAATGCAGGAGATGCAGTTTCAATCCCTGGGTGGGGAAGATCCTCTGGAGTAGGAAATGGCCACCCACTCCAGTATTCTTGCCTGGAAAACCCCATGGACAGAGGAACTTGACGGGCTACAGTCCATGGGGTCGCAGAGAGTCAGACACAGTTGAGCACACACACCGCCACTGGCCTGTGGTCCATCTGCTGACACTGTCATGGACCAGCCTTCAGCCCTGAGAGCAAGTCAGCGGTGATACAGGCCCTTTTCATAAAACCTCACACATCCCATCAAGGGATGGGTCTTTCCAGAAACCAGTTGCAAATGTGGACCCCACCCCTGGCTACAGAGACTTAATCCCATCCATAGTTCTCTATCAGCACATAGTAAAAGAAAAAATTCTGACCACTGAGATAACCAGAGAAGCAAGGGACGCTCCGGTTCCACAGAGGGGTTAATTTTCTCTCTGAGTCAAAGTCCTGAGCCTGGGTGCTTCATGGCAGTGCCCTGCTGGGTACCTGGTACATGCCAAGCACTGTGCCAGGACCTTAATCATGTAAGTCTCACAATATGGACTTGCCTCGTGACTCAGTGGTTCGCCTTCAATTCACCTTCAATGCAGGGGACACGGGTTCAACTCCTTGTCCAAGAAGATCGCACATGCTGCAGGGCAACTAAGCCTGTGCACCTCAAGTACTGAGCCTGTGCTCTACAGCCTGAGAGCCACAACTCCTGAGCACACGTGCCCCAGAGCCTGTGCTCCACAAGAGAAGCCACCACAATGAGAAGGCCGTACACCACATTAGAGAGTAGTCCCCACTCTCCAAAACTAGAGAAAGCCTGTGTGCAGCAGTGAAGACCCAGCACAGCCAAAAATAAATGATAAATAAATAATCTTTAGGAAGTCTCACCGTGGCCCTCTGAGAGAGGCTCTATTGTTGCCAACTCACATGTGATGGGACAGTCTCAGACAACTGAGTGACTTTCCCACAGTGTCACAGTTAGGAAGTCGTAGAACCCAGGATCCAAACCAATATCTGGCTCCAAGGTCATGACCAGAATATGCTTGTAAGGAAAGCCCAACATCCTTCCAGCCCCAATATTATTCAAAACGCAGTAACCTCAGTGCACGTCCAATCCGCCCAGTGTCCTCAGCAAGATGTCAGCAAGCCCAGGCACTCTGCCTACTGCCCACACGATGATGTCTCAGGGCTGTCGCCTGGTGCACCTGGAGTGGTCCCAGCAGGAAGCAGGGTTCCATTCATACTGGTTTAATGGACTAGTATAGGATGAAGGGATTATTTGAAGAGGAATAAGCAAGGATATGAGCAATAACAAGGGATGCTGAAAAAGACAGAGGTGAGAGAGAGCAAAAAGTTGTCACCTCCCGAGTTTGAAGGGATATGGGGGAGGGAAGAGAATAGTGTTACTGGAGCCCCGTGAGAGCTGGAGTCATGGATGGAAGGCCACCTAGCAGGAGCTGTAGCCCTGGGAGTGGATGGGACCATGCAAGAAGGACTTTTTCTTCCTGCCCTCTGGTCTCCCACTAATGCCTCCCACTGGCTGAGTCTGGCCAGGAGCCAGCAGCAAGGGAGCCCAGGTGACACAATCTGTTGGCATGAACTCCCAAATTACACAGCAGAGAGAGTGGAAGATGGACTGCTTGAGGGCCAAGAGACAATAAGTGGAGAGCTTGTCATTCGAGGTTCTGTCTGGTGGTACCCACGATCCTCCAGAAGTGTCCCCCTCCAGATGCCTGTTATGGTGCCAGCTCTGCAGAAGCTGAATTTATCTCCAGCACTCCCATTTCTATTTCCAATTATGCCGGACCACGAGACAGATTCGAGGGGATGCTGGAGGGCATGTAGAAATATTGATCCACTGCAAGTTTTACACATTCCAAACATCTTCCCAGATGTCTTTCATACCTTAGTTTGAGCCAACAGACCTAAGACGTCTTAAATGCCTCATTCTAGAATGCTTCAAGCAGTCTGGTCAAGGTCCTTGCAAAGGAGTAAACTGCTCTGCACGTAATTATTGTCATGATCGCTGATTTCCATCTGCAGAGACGGGACTTCTCTGTCCCTGATACAGGTCTCCTCCCTTTTACTGTCTCTCAGAGCTCACTGTACTCTCATTCACAGAGCCTCCTGCCATCTTAAATTGGGTTTTTATGGACCTTACAGGTTTATGCTTGTCTCCCTCACTTGAATGTAAGCTTCAGAAGAGGGGAACTGTGTTCTTTTTATTGACATCATGTTTCTGGGGCACACAGGGTCAGCAACTCTCAGGAGCTAAGTGAAATCTTTGCACGACTGAGTGAAGGACAAATGGGGGCCAGAGAAACCTGTGCCCCCTAATTTTCTCCAACTGCGGCCCCATCCATTGAGGCCGGCTGAGCAAGGGAAGCAGGGATGCTGACGGCGGGATCATGTGAGCCCTTCTGTGCCTCTAGGAGAGTTCCCGCTGCCTCCAGGATCCCAAGGACCCCAACACTTGCCCAGAGCATCACTTGCAAGCCTGACCTGCATCCATAAAGTTCTGGCTGCAGGTCCTCTCAATGTCAAGAAACTGCAAGGGATGATGGGAGATGGATTTGGAAAGGCCTTGAGGGATGTGAGGACACATGATACCCAGTAACAGGAAGTAGGCAAAATAGCATCCCACATTCATACCAATGCTGCCACAGCCTCAGATTTGAACCGAACATAGAACAGTTTTCACAGATGACCAAAGACCCCATCTGTTCCCCAGTCATATGAGATGCGCTGGGCTGGAAGAAGCACAAGCTGGAATCAAGATTGCCAGGAGAAATATCAATAACCTCAGATATGCATATGACACCACCCTTACAGCAGAAAGTGAAGAGGAACTAAAAAGCCTTTTGATGAAAGTGAAAGAGGAGAGTGAAAAAGTTGGCTTAAAGCTCAACATTCATAAAACTAAGATCATGGCATCCGGTCCCATCACTTCATGGCAAATAGATGGGGAAACAGTGGAAACAGTGTCAGACTTTATTTTTTTGGGCTCCAAAATCACTGCAGATGGTGATTGCAGCCATGAAATTAAAAGACGCTTACTCCTTAGAAGGAAAGTTATGACCAACCTAGATAGCATATTAAAAAGCAGAGACATTACTTTGCGAACAAAGGTCCATCTAGTCAAGGCTATGGTTTTTCCAGTAGTCATGTATAGATGTGAGAGTTGGACTGTGAAGAAAGCTGAGCACCAAAGAATTGATGCTTTTGAACTGTGGTGTTGGAGAAGACTCTTGAGAGTCCCTTGGACTGCAAGGAGATCCAACCAGTCCATTCTAAAGGAGATGGGTCCTGGGTGTTCATTGGAAGGACTGATGTTGAAGCTGAAACTCCAATACTTTGGCCACCTCATGCGAAGAGTTGACTCATTGGAAAAGACTCTGATGCTGGGAGGGATTGGGGGCAGGAGGAGAAGGGGATGACAGAGGATGAGATGGCTGGATGGCATCACCAACTCAATAGACGAGTTTGAGTGAACTCCGGGAGTTGGTGATGGACAGGGAGGCCTGGCGTGCTACGATTCATGGGGTCGCAAAGAGTCGGACACAACTGAGTGACTGAACTGAACTGTACTGAATGTGAGATAAGGAGGGAGATGGAGCAGGGTCCTCTCATAAACCCTCAGAAACTCGTGTCCTCATGACCGTGAACCACTTCTACTTGAAAGGGTTATTGGGCCTCCTTGATGAAATGTTCCCCATTTCCAGGAATTTTCCTGAAAATCCAACCTATTGATTTGGTTTAACTGTCAATCTGATACCTAGCTTTGCAGACTCCTTTTTACCCCAACCCTGTTTCCCAGAGAAAGAGACTGACTTTTCCATTCCTGCTCATTAAAAGTAATCTATTTTAGATGCACAGACCTAGAGAATGAACTTATGGTTACCAGTGGGGAAGAGCAGGGTTCTGGATAGTTAGGGAGTTTGGGATCGACATGTGCATACTGCTATATTTAAAATAGATAACCAACAAGGACCTACTTTAGAGCACAGGGATCTCTGCTTGATGTTCTGTAACAATCTAAATGAGAAAAGAATTTGAAAAATATACATGTATATTTTTTTAAAAGTGATCTGTTTTAAATATTGTGCTATGTCTTCCAAGGAGGCCTCAGATAAAAACAGAAAAGAAATTTCTCAGTCTTTGAGGCACTGAGAAAACAGGTTTCATTTTCTGCCCATGTCAGGCCCTGCAGTTCAGTCAAACAAGCAAAGGTCTATTGATCCACTGAGTCGGTTGGTCACATGGCACCTGGACAATGGGTAAGTTCAGTGGGGCCCACATGGGTTGTGGCCACTCACAACAGAACACCCTGTTCTCCTATGGGTTCATAGGTGTTATAGGCAGCCACGATGCAGAAGGTGAAAGGCTAGGTATACAGTTCACGATTCTTGAAGAGGTACCATCTGAAACCTGTGTATGAACGGCTCACAGCGAGCATTGCCTAAATGTGCAGAGAATATAATGACAAAGAGGGAAAACCAAACTACCCTCAGTAAGCCAAGGATTTGAGGGCAACTTGACCAATGCAGTCCTTACAAGCTCAGGAATTGTGTTCACTCAGACAAGCCTACCTAGGTTCATGTTTGCCTTGGAAGGCCTTGTATTTAGTTATTTACTGCCACATAACAAATTAACCCAAATTTTAGCAGATTAAAACAATAAACACTTATTATTTCACAGTTCCTGTGGGTCAGATATTAAGGAGCAGTTGAGGTGATTCTTTTTTAAAAAGCTTTTTAATTTTATACTGGAGTATAGTTGATCACCAGTGTCATGTTAGTTTCAGATGTACAGCAAAGTGATTCAATTATATGCATACATGTATCTATTCTCTTTCAAATCCTTTCCCATTTAGGCTGTTCCATACCATAGAGCAGAGTTCCAGGGCCACTCATGAGATTGCAGGGAGGATGCTGGGCAGGGCCACATCATCTGAAGGCTTGACTGGGGCTGGAGGAGCCACTTCCAAGATGGCACCCTCACACGGCTGTTGGCTTCAGTTCATCACCACACAGACCTCTCCAAAGAGCTGCTTGGGTGTCTTCATCACATGGTGACTAGCTTTCCCAGGATGCGAGATCCAAGAAAGAACAAGGAGGAAGGCCTTCTACCACCTGGTCTCAGAAGTCACACAGCATCACTCCCACCATATTGCACTCTTTAGAAGAGAGTCACTAAGTCCTGCCCACACTCAAGGGGAGAGAGATTAAGCTCCACCTCTTAAAGGAAGGAATGTCATGAGAATGTGTGTACCAGACTTCCCTGACGGTACAATGGTTAAGAGTCCACCTGCCAATGCAGAGGACATGGGTTTGATCCCTAGTCTGGGAAGATCCCACATACCTGGGAGCAACTAAGTCTGTGTGCCACAACTGCTGAAGCCCACAAGCCCTACAGTCTGTACTCCACAAGGGAAGCCACCACAGTGAGAAACCCAAGCACTGCAACAAAGACTCAGTGAAGCCAAAAACAAAATAAATAAATATTTTTAAAAGAATGTATATACCTATTTTAAAACTACCACAAGCCTACTGAGCAAACATCAATAAGAGTTGAACTTGGAACTTAAGAGGCAAGACAGACTCAGGATTGAATTTTCCTTTCATCATGGTTACCTTTGGTTTAACTCCATCATACTGCAGGCTCCTCATCTGTAAATGAGGATAACAACACCTGTATTGTCTAGTTATTGTGAGAATTTAACTAGGTGTAAAGTGTTCAAGACTGTGGCTGGCATACAGCAAGAATTCAATTCATTTTATTAATATTTTAACTAGTATTAACAGTAAAGAAAAACAATTTGGCATTTTTTTTGCATGTTAATCTCTGGTGCAACACTACCCCATCAAGGTCACTAATATATCATTTTATTGCTGTTTTCAGTCCCTAAGTCATGTCTGACTCCTTGCACCCCCATGAACTTCAGCATGTCAGGCTTATCTGTCCATCACAATCTCCCTGAGTTTGCTCAAACTCATGTCTATCGAGTCAGTGATGCCATCCGACCATCTCACCCTCTGTTGCCCCCTTCTCCTCTTGCCCTCAATCTTTCCCAGCATCAAGGTCTTTCCCAATGAGTTGGCTCTTTGCATCAGGTGGCCAAAGTACTGGAGCTTCAGCTTCAGCATCAGCATCAAACCTTCCAATGCACATTCAGGGTTAATTTCCTTTAGGATTGACTGGTTTGATCTCCTTGCAGTCCAAGGGACCCTCAAGTCTTCTCCACCACAGTTCAAAAGCATCAATTCTTCGGCATTCAGCTTTCTTTATGGTCCAACTCTCACATCCATACATGACTACTGGAAAAACCATAGCTTTGACTATACAGACCTTTGTCAGTAAAGCAATGTCTCTGCTTTTTAATACACTAAGTTTGTCATAGCTACTCTTCCAAGGAGCAAGTGTCTTAATTTCATGGCTACAGTCACTGTCTGCATTGATTTTATCATAGATGGGATTATATAGTTAAATAATAGACAATTATTTGTTTAAATGTATAACTCCTAAGTTTTCAGCATCCTACAAACAACAACATGATATAAAGTTGCTGATGTCTCCAAGACACTCTGAGTCATATTGTACTAGGACAAAACCAATGTCCAAATTTCATGAAGGTTTATAGATAGATTCTGCCTTCAAAAGATGCCAGAATCAATTAAAGTTTATACTTTTATCCTCTTCCATCTAGGACAATTCCTATTGGCTGCCTTTTTTAAGTGGAAATAAATCAGAAAACCATGACTATGATATTATAGGAGCATGGATTGATCTAGGCATCAAGAAGCCAAGTTTCTAATGTGACACTAATATTTCTACTGATAGCACATACTTTTGCTCTATTCCAGCTGTGTGACCATGGGCAAGTCTCTTAACCTCTCTTAGTCTCAATTTTCTAAACCATAAATGAAGGTACTGAATACCTGATTTCTAATGTCTGTCAACCGCTAACCATCGCCAGCTTCTCTGAATTTGTCTCTGGATGGTATCTGAGATTGGATAACAAGAAAGCTTTTGCAGACAAACCCAGAGACAATTAAGGGATGGTTCCATATGCAAATGATGATTGCAAACGTATTTCTTGAGGAAAAAAAAGTCTCTCAGGACCAACATCTGGCCAAAAAATGCTGATTGGTATACATATGCGTAAATGTGATAACAATTTCTTCAATGCAGTCTTGTTCTTCACACTAAGATCTACTGAGTAGACTAGAATATTATCCACAGACACTGAGAGCGTTGTCCCCTTTCTTCTAACTGTATCAGCTAGATTTCTCTGTGAAGTGAAACATCCCAAACTTAGTGGCTACAACAAGGACCAAAGACCCAGCAGCTGGCCACCAGTACAAGAGCGAAGTCCAAAGTCCAATAAAAGACCTGTCTAGTTGAGCCCGACCAACGTCGCAGACACTCGTAATTACACACTCAGTAAATGGCTGTCATCTTTGACAGTTTCATTTTAGGGCAATTTGTTTTGCAGCAAAAACTGATACATAATCTTTATAATTTGTTTCTTCTCCATGTGTTATTTTCTTGGCTAGACACTTAGTACACTGTCAGCCGTGATACTAAGGCACTTCCTCTTCTTTTGTTCTAACTCTGATTTCCTATTACACATAATGTTTATGGTAGAGTTCTGAAAGATACTGTCTATCAAGAAAGTTCCTTTCTATTTCTACTTGGCTAAGAGTTTTTGCATAAATTAAGAGCTAAAATAGACACTGCTCTCATTCTGTAGGCACTGAGCCGCAGCCCCTTCCTGACAAATGGAAAACTTCTTCCGGGCAGACCACTTTGGGAACACATTGAAAAGCTGATGATGGCAGAGACAAGACTGAGACACGGAAAATGATTAAAGAATAAGACACACAATAGCTATAGTCAAATGATGAATAAGAAAGATATGAGGTCAGGTTCAACAGAAGTTCAGAGAAGAATGAGAGGTTGATGTTCAAAACAAAAGGAAGGAAGGCAGGAGAAAAAAAGACAAGAAGAAAGAGACGAAGGAAGGAAGGGAGATGGAGGGAGGGAGAAAGAAAGAAGGAAAGAAAGAAAGGAAGAAAGAAAACAAGCAATTCCATGAGATGAAGACACATAAGGCTGGAAAATGGCAAAATATACTTGACAAGTGCATTAAGGCAGTACCACACACTGACCTCGCTGGCTTTTCTTCCTGGGCACGTAGAAAGACTACACTTGCCAGCCTCCCTGGAAGCCCTGTCTCTGCCTACTGACCCGTGAAATATGGGGAGAGGTAACATAAGCTACTTCCAAACCTGGCCTTTGAAAACACCCAGTGAGATGTTCCAGGGTTTCCATGGAAACTTCTAAAGATGGCATGGCAACATGCACAGTTTCCAGATGGCATAGCATAGGACAGAAGCAGTCCCTGACCACTGCTTGGACTTGGGTATTGCTACCTGGATGTAGCTCAGAAACTCCATCCAAGCCCTGTTGGACTGTTATGCCACTGAGATACAGGGTTATTCGTTACAGCAGCTAGCATCAATTATCCTAACGAATACAAAAAGCTATGATGAGCAGTGTTCAAAGAACCCAATAACTGGACTATCCCACTGAATTCCTCAGAGACTAGCCACTCTGTGCTAGGCCACTGGCCTGCAATTCTAGCCCTCAGCTTCCATTTTTAAAGGCAGCCTTCATTTTTGGAGCTGAGGAAGAAAGAATCTTATTGATTTTCCTGTGAAGAAGAGAGTACCTGCTGTGATAAGTTTACTTCCACCAAGGCTGCTGAACAATGAGGTCATGAAGGATACGCTAAATAATATTTCAAAAGAAGAGGTAGAAAACAGACTGAGGCTGTCTGTCCCCAAGCAGACTGGGGAGTCAGCAGCCCAGGTGTTGGAACTCAGACCTCCTATGCTTTCCACATAATCTCAAGACAACGACAATAATACTATAAGGAGGAACAGACAAGGCCGCTCAGGGATGCACACAGTCTTTGGGAAACTTCAGATTGTTCAGTTCCCACTCCAGCCCCTTAACTTTTTTTTAGCTTAAATTTTATTTTATATTGGAGTTGAGTTGATTTACAATGTTGTGTTGGTTTCAGGTGTACAGCAAAGCGATTCAGTTATGTGTATACATATATCCATTCTTTTTCAGATTCTTTCCCCATATAGGTTATTACAAAATATTGAGTAGAGTTCCCTGTGCTACACAGTAGGTCTTTGTTGATCATCTATTTTATATATAGTACTGTGTATATTTACACACTACATACTGCCTGGTGGCTCAGACAGCAAAGAATCTGCCTACCAAGCAGGAGACCTGAGTTCCATCCCTGGGTTGGGAAGATCCCCTGGAGAAGGAAATGGCACCCCCGACCCAGTATTCTTGCCTGGAGAATTCCAGGAACAAAGAAGCCTGGCAGGCTACAGTCCATAGGGTCCCAAAGAGTTGACATGACTGAGCTACTAACACTTTCAGTGTGTGTATAAGTGAGTGAAGTGAAGTCGCTTCAGGTGTATATGTTCATCCCCAATTCCTAACTTATCCCTCCCCTCCACCCACATTTCCCCAATGGTAACTATAAGCTTGTTTTTGAAGTCCATGAGTCTGTTTCTGTTTTGTAAATAGGTTCATTTGCACCGTTTGCTTTAGATTCCACAGATAAGTGATTTAGTTTGAGAAAGCAAATTGAAAAATAGTTGAATCAAAGGCAGTACCCTGCTACTTATATTTTAAAACAATGCTGATGATCTTTTTTAAGCAAAACTTCTTTCTTCCCTATCAGCTACAATATACAATTGCACTGTATAGTAGGAAGTCTAAGTGGGGTGGCATCTGGCATTCTTTACCCTCTGATCCTAGCATTTAAAACATTATTTATTTGGCTGCTCTGGGTCTTAGTTGCAGCACACAGGATCTTCAGTAGCGGCACGTGAATTCTTGGTTGTGGCTTGTGGGATCCAGTTGCCCGATCACTTTAAAGAATAAGGTTGAAGGACTTCCCTGGTGGTCCAGTGGCTAGAACTCCACACTTCCAGTTTCGGGGCTCGGGTTTAATCCCTGGTCCAGGAACTAAGATCCCACAAGCCATGAGGTGAAGCCTAAATTAATTAATTAAAGAATAAGGTTGAGAGATGAGACAATATTGAGAACAGAACCTAAAAGTGAATTTCTTGGAATGCCCTCTTCTGAGGTCTTTAGAAATACCTTTGTCTCTGGCCTTCCTGGGGCTTCCCTGGTGGCTCAGATGGTAAAGCATCTGCCTGCAGTGCAGGAGGCTCAAGTTCAATCCCTGGGTCAGGAAGATCCCCTAGAGAAGGGAATGGCAACCCACTCCAGTATTCTTGCCTGGAGAATTCCATGGACAGAGGAGCCTGGCAGGCTACATATGGGATCACAGAGAGTCAGACGTGACTGAGCGACTAACACACTGGCCTTCCTGAAGCTCAGGCCTTTGGTGGATCTCTGAATTTCATGCACTAACCTAGTATCTTTCCAACAAATTATAATTTCTTTTTTACTCATGCCTGGCTTTCTATTCTTCCCAAAACAATGACTCCTGTCTAGTCCAAAGTAAAAATTTTCACCCAGACCTCAGCTAATAAAAAGACAGATACCAAAGTACCTGATGTTTCTTTTTGCCAAAACAAACAAACAAAAAACCCAACAACCAATTAACAGAACAAAAATGCTTTTATCTGTGCTTTAAAAGGAAGCAAAATAAAAATCTAAAATACCCAGATAGAAATGTTTAATCTTTACCCCCTCAGAAACTCAATAATTGGTCAATATTAACTAAAGTCAGAATAGAAGAGTCTCAATACCAAAATTATATATAAATTTTTGTCTGAATTGGAAGAGAAAAAATTTAGGTTCTTGGGGGAAAAAATAAAGGGACTTTCTTAAGAGAAAAAAAAACAGATGAAAGCTTGCCCAGTCGTGTCCGACTCTTTGTGATCCCCTGGGCTGTAGCCCACTGGACTCCTTTGTCCATGGGATTTTCCAGGCAAAAATACTGGAGTGGGTTGCCATTTCCTCCTCCAGGGGATCTTCCTGACCCAGGGATCTAACACATATCTCCTGTGTTTCCTGAATTGCAGGATTCTTTACTGCTTGAACCATTAGGGAAGCCCATAGGTGAAGGAAGAGTTAATTAACTTAGCTTAAAGCTCTTCAGAATTCGTCCCCATAAGGAAAGGAGTGGATTGAGCACAAGAGAGAAAATTTGTACCATAAATCAAGCATTACTTGGCTATCCATGTGGCTCACTTTTCTCCAGATAAATTTTTAAAATATGATAAGATCAGTTTTTTTTTTAATAAGATCAGTTTTGAGTTTGAATCTTTTCATAATCCATTCGTTTGCCTTTACATGAAAGTGAAATATATTGTTCTTTAAAAAAGATATATATATATGCATACACACACACACACACACACACCCAGGTTTGATTCCAAACCCAGTGAGAAGTAAAGTGTGCAGTCGATGAAGACAGAAATTATCAGTTGCGTGGAGCTGATGAGAGCCCAGTTCTAACAGAGCTGGTCTTAAATCAGGATTGCAGTAATGCTGCTCTGCACCTGATTACAAGTATCCCGGCATATTTTGCTGAAGTATACTCAGCACTCCATATATAACAGGTTGTCATCCAATAACAACAGATTTGGCTAGAGAGGAAGATTCTGCTTTATGATATTTTTTGCAAATCGTTGCTCACCCTTTGAGCCTCAACAATGCAAATGAGCCTCAACAATGCAAATGAGCCTCAGACTCTGTTCCAACCTCCCATGGAGCTGCATGTCTGTGAGAAAGACCCACTCTACTTCTAGGAAGACCTGTCCCAGCTGGCATTCAAGCCCAAGAATTAGGTAGATATTATTATCATGATTATTATGGGGCTTCCCTGGTGGCTAAGGCAGTAAAGAATCTGCCTGCAATGTAGGAGACCCAGGTTCAATCCCTGGGTCAGAAAGATCCCCTGGAGGAGGAAATGGCTACCCACTCCAGTATTCTTGCCTGGATAAGCCCATGAACAGAGGAGCCTGGAGGGCTATAGTCCACGTGTCACAAGGAGTTGGACATGACTAAGCGACTAGCACTACTAATACAATCATTTTTAAAAGGCCATCCTGGAAACAGGCTGGTATCTTCTCAAAAAATTAAATATACACATTGTTGTACAGCAGAAACCAACACAACATTATAAAGCAATTATCCTCCAACTAAAAGTTAAAAAAAATTTTTTAATGTTAAACATAGAATTACCATATGAACCAGCAACTCTTCTCCTAAGTATATATACCACCCCCTGAAAAAGAAAGCAGGGACTCAAGAAAATACTAGCACACAGATGTTTTATTTTTATATATTTATTTTCTTGTGGCCACACAGTGTGGCATGTGGGATCTTAGTTCCCTGACCAGGGATTGAAGCCACTCTCCCTGCAGTGGAAGTGCGGAGTCTTAGCCACTGGACTGCCAGGGAAGTCCCCCGCAGAGATGTTTACAGCAGCATTATTCCCGATAGCCATGAGGCAGAGACAGCCTCAAAGTCCACTGACTAATGACTAGATGAACAAACTGTGGTGTGTCCACTCAGCAGACTACTATTCAGCCATAAAAAGAATGACATCCTCATCCACGCTACAGTGTGAATGAATCTCAAAAACACTGTGAAGCGAAAGAAGCCACACACAAAGGTCACATATTGTGTACAGAGCCATTTATATGAAGCATCCAGAAAAGGCAAACCCGCAAGAGATGGAAAACACCTCAGTGATTCCCAAGGGCATGGGGGGGAAATTGGGAAGCAGCTGCTTAAGATGGTTCGTAACTAAATAGAGAAGCTGGTGACACAATCTTGCAATGTGCTAAATGCCACTGAGTTGTTCACTTTATTTTTATTTATTTCTTTATTTTATTTACGTGCTGCACTGGGTCTTCGTTGCAGCATGCAGGCTTTCTCTAGTTGCAGAGAATGGGGGCCACTCCCTAGTTGCAGTGCACAGCTTCTCATTGCCATGGGTTCTCTTGTTGCAAAGCCCAGGCTCTAGGGTGTGTGGGCTTCAGTAGTGGTGGCATGTGGGCTTAGCTGCCCTTCGGCCTGTGGAATCTTCCCCAAAGAGGGATTGAACTGGTTTCCCCTGTGTTGCAAGGTGGATTCTTCACCACTAGAATACCAGGGAAGCTGTTCACTGTGAAATGGCTAACTTTATGTTATGTGAATTTCTTAACATAATGAAATGAAAGAGAGTAACAATTTACCAAAAAAGTCAATCCTGCCCATTTTAAAAATACATAGGCTCATACTATCAAACTTGTCTTCCTTAAACACTTTTTGACCTCCCCCTACTCCCCAGACATTAACTCAAACACATTGTGTTTTAATTACAAGGCACAAAGGTAGGTGACAAGGCTACATATCTAATTAATGTCAACATAAAAACCAGAGATAAATTCCACAGTCACTTTTATACTCAAGATTGGTAATAGCAATCTTTACACAACAGAAAAGCTTAATTGATGTTTCAAATGCTTCTTTAATGTTCTAGAAAGAGGAAATGTGATCACGTACGTCTCACCATCACAAAGAAAGGTATAGGGAGAATTCGTTTATTTCCTCTGCCTTGCCTCTTGGACCTGCAGCTATTTTTTAAATTAATTTATTTTAATGGGAAGATAATTACAATATTGCGGTGGTTTCTGCTGTACATTGACGTGAATCAGCCACAGGTGCACTTGTGTCCCCCATCCTGAACCCCCCTCCCACACTCTCCCCACCCCATCCCTCTAGGCTGTCCCAGAGGCCCCACTTTGAGTGCCCTGCTTCATGCATCGAACTTGTACTGGTTATCTATTATACATATGGTAATATACATGTTTCAATGCTATTCTTTGAAATCATCCTACCCTCACTTTCTCCCAGAGTCCAAAAGTCTGTTCTTTGCATCTGTGTCTCATTTGCTGCCTGGCATATAGGATCATCACTACTGTCTTTCTAAATTCCATATATATGTGTTAATATACTGTATTGGTGTTTCTCTTTCTGACTTACTTCACTCTGTATAATAGGCTCCAGTTTCATCCACCTCATTAGAACTGACTCAAATGCATTCTTTTTTATAGCTGAATGATATTCCATTGTGTCTATATATCACAACTTCCTTATCCATTCATCTGCCAATGGACATTGCTTCCATGTCCTAGCTATTGCAAACAGTGCTAGTTCTGCACCTGTTTTAAGGGAATATGCATCTTGATACATTGTGGTATATAAAATAATAAAATAATAACACCATAATAATGATGGTGGCAAAAAAGCCAGTCATACCACCCTAAATGATAACTTGCAGTGATGAATTGCTTGCCAGATGGCCCCATATGTACCTCATTTTTTTTCAAACTTTCCTTCCAAACTTTTTTTTCAAACTGTCACCCAGATGAGGTGACATCTATCTGTCACACACCAGAGCTTCTTAAGGACCCACTTCTCCCTTGCTCTGTCCACACTGGTTCAGGTGGGTCTGATTCCACCCCTTGCTTCATCCAGATGTGGCCAGTCAGAACCAACTTCCAGGACTTGACTTGGAGTTGTGAGAACAAACATCTTTCCCAGGGAAGTTGTCCGAGGCCAGGAAGTAAGCCCAGAACTGATGGATGCCCTCTACCATACCCAGAGGAAAGCCCGCCTCAGGGTGGCACCATCTCAGGATCCACAGCACCCAGAGGCTGGCAAAGATTGTGTCCTGATGGCAGCCTGGGTCCCTCCTGATGCAGCCGTGCCTGAAACCAGACCTGTCCTGTGCAACCTCAGCATTAACTAGAACTGGCAGGGAGAGGGAGGGTGCCTACATCATCTCAGCAAAGTGGACCAAGATGGTCTTCCTCCTCTTAGCCTGGTTTAGGTGAGAGAAAATGACTCCCAGAGAAAGATGTTGCCTCAAAACATAGCCAGGTATCCAAATTGTTTCCTTACTCTGACACATGAACAAATAAGCAATCCCTGTTGGGGACCCAACCTCTCTACTCATGACCCGGGTATCTGGATTGGCTCCCCACCCTCATTTCCAAGGGGCTTCCCTGATTGCTCAGTGGTAAAGAATCTGCCTACAATACAGGAGACACAAGAGACGTGGGTTCAATTCCTGGGTTGGGAAAATCCCTTAGAAGAGGAAATGGCAACCCACTCCAGTATTCTTGCCTGGAAAATCCTATGGGCAAGAGGAACCTGGTGGGCTACAGTCCATGGGGTTGCAAAGAGTCAGACACAACTGAGTGACTAAGCATATCCTCTTTCCCAAAGTGACATGAACTTGGAACTTTGCAATTTCTTCTCCTCAGCTCTACTCTTAAAGACCAGCCAATGATGCCACTGACATATGGCTCATAAAGAGTTCAATGGTTCAGGAACAGAAACCATGAGGGACATAAAGAAGAAAGTATTTGAACCCTGGATTATTTAGATGCTCCAAGAGGCAGGTGCTAAAATGGAGCCAGGAGTGAGGAAGTTGAGGGTGATAACCTGCCGGGAGCAGGAGCTCCGCCCCTGGCAAAGGTCATGAGGAAGGAAGCTCGGCATACGCAAAGGTGGGATCGAGCCTCAGGAGTCCCCCTGGAAATTCTCGAGCATCTACCCCCAAAACCAGAGTCTGCCTACTTTCTGCTTTGTGCTCTCACCTACACCTCTGACTTTATGGGGGGCTGTCCCCCACTACCTCTCTCTGAAAAAAGAGTTAACTTAGAGCTCCAGTTAATAATTCCTGGGTGTGACAGTGTTTCAACCTACAAACTCCTTTGGAAGTCCTCTAGCCTGCCTGAATAGGTTTTTCCAGCCACATGTGATTGTTCAGAGCCTCCCAACTGTGAGAGGAATGAGATGTTCTAAATTGTCTGAATACAGATTCCTTTGAGCAGTTAAAAGATTGATTAGAAATTGTATTGGTGAAGGGTTTTTCACTTGTTGGGCCAATGTTTGCTGCTAAGTTTCCATATCCCTTACCTGCTGTGTCCCTGGCAGTGTATTGATTAATATAATTGGTATAAGTAGTAGCTTTAATGTTTGTAATCTTGGACCCTTGAGTTAATTCTTTTTCTTGTTATAGCCCACCACAATAATCTGGGAGAGAGAGAAGGAGGAGGGAACAGGATGGAGCAGGGAGAGGCTCCAGACTGCAGAGCAGATCTGAAAAAGGCTCATCTAACCCAATGTTTAGAAAAGACCCTGATGCTGGGGAAAATTGAATGCAGAAGGAGAAGGGGATGACAGAGGATGCGATGGTTGGATGGCATCACCAATTTGATGGACATGAGTTTGAGCAAGCCCCAGGAAACCTGGCATGCTGTAGTCCACGGGGTCGCAAAGAGTAGGATACAACTAAGCGACTGAACTGAAGTGAACCAAATGTTTAGCTCTGGAGCAAAGGCCCCTGGGAGGCAAGTCCAGCCTTGGGCAAGGATGACCAGAGCCCAGAATTCCTGTGGTTCACAGCTGATGGCTGGGAGCTGCCTGGGGAGAGAGCAGCCTCAACTCAGCTCTGCAGCCCAGAAGAATCCTGAGGGCTGTCACACATTGTGTTCTTTGCAGCGAAGGGCAAGCCTTTCCTAAACACTGTTAGATTCCACTTATACAAGGATACCTAGAATGGTCAAATTCACTAGATGCAGAGTACACTGGTAGATGGCCAGGAGCCAGGGGGAGGGGTGGGGAGGGGGAATGGGGACTTCGTGTTTAATGGGGACAGAGTTTCAGTTTAGGAAGGTGAAAAAGTTGGGAGATGGATGATGGTGAGATTTGCGCAACAGTGTGACTGTCGTTAGTGCCACTGGACTGTACGGTTAAATGTGATTAAAATAGTGTGTTTATATTATGAGACTTTTACCACAGTACAAAAAAAACCATTTTTTATAAAAAAGAGCAAGTCTTTCCTGAAGAGAGATGGAGCAGCCCCACTGCACGGTCACAGAGCCAGGTGTACAATCCACACCGTGGGCGTCTAGCTCTGCCCTGGTGACCCCAACAAACGCAATGTTCAACCTGCTCGTGCCTTTCGACAGTGGTCACTGGAAAGCAAAATAAATGGTATTTTAATGTGGAGGACTTACACAGCCTCCCTGCCTTGAATATGGCTGCTCTTGGATATTTTCTTCTGTGTTCTCACAATACACAGGAGAAACTCTTGAAGGATGTGGTTTGGAGGCTCATGCACGAAGGTCTGGGGAACAAGGTTTTCATCTTGCTTCCAGCATCCTGCACACAATTCCCTCATGCAGATATGAGAAAGACTACTTTTCTTTTATAGCTAAACACACGCCCCAGCTAGCAGGCAGCCGTTTCAAAAACCAGTTGCCTTTGAAGGATTTCTCCTGAAACGCCACAAATAAAACTCAGCGGCTCACCATTTCAGGAGAAAAAGACTCTACACTGGGTGATGGGAAACCTGGGGCCGAGTGGCAACTACCTGTCTAGCATCCTGAAAAACTTCTGCACAGCCAATGAAACAATCCACAGAGTGAAAAAGCAGCCTACGGAACAGCAGAAAATATTTGCAAACCATACATCCGATGAACGGCTTCCAGAGTAAATAAAAGACTCCTATAATTCAACAATGAGAAAAAGATAATAATTTGATTTTTTAAATGAGCGCAGGACTTGAATAGACATTTCTCCAAAGAAAGTACACAAATGACCAATAAGCATATGAAAAGATGTTCAACATCAATAATCATCAGGCAAAGGCAAATCAAAACCACAATGAGATACCACCTTACTCGTATTAGAATTAAAAAAAAAAAAAGGAAATAACAATAGCAAGCATGTGGGAAAATGGGAACCCTCTCCATTTAAACTGTTGGTTGGATGTAAAATGGTACAGAGTGAAGTAAGCCAGAAAGAAAAACACCAATACAGTATACTAACGCATATATATGGAATTTAGAAAGATGGTAACAATAACCCTGTATACGAGACAGCAAAAGAGACACTGATGTATAGAACAGTCTTTTGGACTCTGTGGGAGAGGGAGAGGGTGGGATGATTTGGGAGAATGGCATTGAAACATGTATAATATTGTATATGAAACGAGTCACCAGTCCAGTTTCGATGCACGATACTGGATGCTTGGGACTGGTGCACTGGGATGACCCAGAGGGATGGTACGGGGAGGAAGGAGGGAGGAGGGAGGAGGGTTCAGGATGGGGAACATGTGTATACCTGTGGCGGATTCATGTAGATATATGGCAAAACCAATACAATATTGTAAAGTTAAATAATAAAATAAAATTTAAAAATAAAATAAAATGGTGAAGTCCCTATGGAAAAGAGTACAGAGGTTTCTAAATTTTTTTAAAAGGTACTTTAAAAAAAAAGTACCCTCAAGAAATGGTGGCTCAGAGGATAAAGCATCTGCAATGCAGGAGACCTGGGTTCGATCCCTGGGTTGGGAAGATCCCCTGGAGAAGGAAATGGCAACCCACTCCAGTACTCTTGCCTGGAGAATCCCACGGACAGAGGAGCCTGGCAAGCTACAGTCCACGGGGTCACAAAGAGTCGGACACAACTGAGCGACTTCACTTTAAAAAAAAAAAAAAGAGAGAATAAAGATCCTTGGTACTTAAAAAATAGAATTACAATATCACCCAGCAAGCTCACTTCTGGATATATTGCCAAAATAACTGAAAACAGAATCTTGAACAGATAGCTGCATCCCTGTGTTCATTGCAGCCTTATTTACAACAGCCGAGAGATGGAAGTATTCCAGATGTCCACCACTGATGGATGGATGGTAAAGAAAATATGGTATACATGTACAATGGAATTCAGCCTTTAAAAAGAAGGAAATCCTGTCATATGCTACAACATGGATGAAGCTTTAGGGCATGACACTAAGTGAAATAAGCCAGTCACATAAAAAGGCAAATACTGCATGGTTCTACTTATATGGGTATTTAAATAGTCAAACTCTCAGGAACTTAACATAGCATGGTGGTTGCCAGAGTCTGGAGGGAGGGGAAAGAGGGAGTTGCTGTCCACTGGATATCGAGTTTTAGATTTGCAAGATGAAAAACTTCTAGAAATCTGTCACACAAAGTACATACAGTTAACACTACTGTGCTGTAGATTTTTAAATGGCTAAGATGGTCAATTTTAGGGTATGAATTTTTTTTACCACGATAAAAAACAAGAACTAAAGAAAATGCATCGGCTCCTATGACAGAATATTCCACAGTGAGCAGACTGGGTGTTGCGCTCAAATAACATCATCAGGACAGTCGCTCTCTACTGCTTCATGTTGACCCCAGGTTCAGGAGTGGGTGTTTAGGAGTCCGGATTCCATCATCCTTCTCTGACAAGCTCAATGGGAAGAGAACCTCTTTTTCCAAACTCTTCACACAAAAGTCCATGAATGAAGTCTCATTGGCGAGACTTGGGTGACATACCCAAGCCTTGATCACATGTCTCGAGGGCTGAAATCACTGGAGGGGCCAAGCCCAGGATATGTGGCCACACTGGGAACAGGGAAAGGCATGAGCCCCACCCTGAACAACCCAGACTGAGTGGGAAGGGTGGCTCCCATGACCCAGTAGGGGTGCACTTGCCAGAAAAATGAAGAAGAGATGCTGGACAAGACGAAAGCTGTCATGGTTCCCCTCAACTATGAACATCCAACAGAGGAAAAGCAGTAAAATTATGGTACTCCTTGGACAGATATCTGCAACACTGCAGAGGTATTTATGAACAGTATAACACCAAAAGTTCTTCTGACAGAATGAATGGTAAGTGATTCTATTCCTGCACAGACATCGAGAAGAGACATGTGGACACAGAAGGAAGGAGAGAGGAGGGAGGCTGGGATGAAACGGGAGACTGGGATTGGCATATATACACTACCACGTGTAAAACATATAGCTAGTAGGAAGCTGTTATATAGCAAGTGGAGCTCGGCTCAGCGCTCTGTGATAACCTAGGTGGGTGGAAGGGAGGGTCAAAAGGGAGGGGATACATGAATATTTATAGCAGAAACTAACACAAAATTGTAAAGCAATTATCCTCCAATTAAAAATCAATCAATCAATTAAATAAGTAAAATTTTTAAAGTGCATCATTTTATTGTTTTAATTTTTATTTTATATTGGAGTATAGTTGATTTACAATGTTGTGTTAGTTTCCATTAAATATGTACCTATTCTTTTTCAAATTCTTTTCCCATTTAGGTTATTACAGAAAATTGAGTAGAGCTTCCTGTGCTACCCAGTAGGTCCTTGGTGGTTATCTACTTTATATACAGGAGTGTGTATATGTTAATCCCAAACTCCTAAAAAAGTGCACCACTTTAGGTGAAAATGCTTGTGTGCACAGGTGTGAACTGGTAGAGATGGTCCAATTATGTCTCCAGCCTACCTACTGTGCACCAGGTATTATGCAAGCTGTGTTCTGTACACTCACTCATTTTAAGAACATGAGAGAGTAAGACACTGATTGTACTGTTTAGAAAGACTGGAGTATAGGTCTATTTCTTCTGTGTTATTCATTTGTTTAGCTTCATTGTACTGTTATATAACAAAAGAGAAATCACTTAATCATAAAAAAAAGAACGAAACAATATCCAGGATGCACACTGCTCTCCAGCAAATGTGGGAGAACTTAAACCCCTAAGAGAGAAGTAAATCTTCCCATGCTGCTTATCATAGTTCTTAGTTTGTGTTTCTTTGTTCATTTCATTAGCTAGCCAACAAAAAAAGTTTTAAAACAATATTTCTCCAGCTTGTCTGCAGTTATACCCTTACTGTGTTGAAGTATAAGCTGCAAACTTTGATAAAATTAAAAAATCATTCCAAAAAATACAAAACTCCCCCCCAAAAAGAAAACACAACAAAACCCTAAGGTGTTAGCTTTCTTGATACATATACAATAACTACAAAAAAAAATTCACTTAGAAAAGGTGTTAGAAACTAACTGCTTAATGAACCAAATCCATCTGCTCATGAAAATCCCAGAAGCTCTTCAGTCTGACAGACAAAATTCCCTGAAACATAAGCCTTCACCATGGCCTTTTGGCCTTTCATGCACCATATTCCCAACAAACAACTCCTGGAACATCCTTTGGGCTTTTCCACCTCCATGCTTCATCCCATGCAGTTCCTTTGATCAGAACTTATTTTTCCTACCATCACCGCAAGTCAAAGTCATCCTTCCAAAATGCATCAAGTAAAACTCTTCTGGGCAAGACACAGATAACAAAGTTAAAATAGTCTAACACAAAACAAATAGACATTCATACCCACTAGGATGGCTTTCATTCAAAAAAAGAAAATAACATGTGCTGGGGAGAAAGGGAAGAAATTGCAACCCTCACACATGGCTGCTGGGAAACGTGAAATGGTACAGCTGCACAGGAACACAATTTGGTAGTTTCTCCAAAAGGTACCATAGAATTACCATAAGACCCAGTCATCCCACCCCTAGACAGACACTGAGAGAAATGAAAAGATATATCGACACAGCAGGATTCTAATAGAGAAAGAGAGATGTTTGCTTTCCTCACAGTAAAATAAAAGCCTTGGTTCTGGGACTTCCCTGGTGGTTCAGTGGCTAAGACTCCATGCTCCCAATGCAGGGGGCCCAGGTTCAATCCCTGGTTAGGGAACTAGATCCCACACGATACAACTAAGAGTTCACATGCCACAGCTAAAGATCCCGCATGCCACTGTGAAGATCCTGTGTGCTGCAACTAAGACCTGGTGCATTTAAATAAGTCAGTAATATGATTCTAAAAAGTCTTGGTCCTGGTGTTGGGCAGAGCTCAATCCTAAGCCCAGCCCTGCATCCTCACTGTGGGCAGACACAGGAGCAGCCTCTGAGATGTTTTCTTTGACCCACCGGGAAAGTTTGTTAGTAGCTGCTTAGACGATCCCTGTACCTCTGTTTTAGCACAGCATCTTCGTTTGTTTACGTGTGTGTCCTTCATCAGAACCTAAAAGGCAGGGACATGTCCCCCACCCATCACTTTCCTATGCCAGGTCCAGACTGATGACTCATTGTCACAGAAATACACAAACAAGTTGGTGTTTCGTGGAAAGCTGTCAGAGATTCCTGTGGAAGGTTCAGCCCCTGCACAGAGCCAGGATGGAGACAGTTTGCAGCTCCAGGTAGTATAGCCTCTGTTCTCAGAATTTCATAGTCCAGCACATTCTTCCTTTCTCCTCAGTGACAAAGAACCTCTTTTTCTACTTCTGCCTACTAGCCTCTGAGATTCTCAGAACTCCCCTAGTCTGGGCACAGAGGAGGCTGTATTGTGTAAATCATGTAAGTTGCTCTGGAGAGCACAGCAGTGATGCTCAAAACAGGAAGGGAAGCCCCACAGAGGGGGCTCCAGTTACCCTGGTGAGATCTACTCATAAAAGACTGTATTCTGTTATCCCTTCCCCACTAATGATGAACAGAGTGACTTTCCTCATACTGCGGGCTGCTCTCTCACCACACAGATTTTCACAAAATACACCATTGGGCACTCTGTTCATTAAGTGCTGAGCTGGGCACTCAGCTTCACCCTGGCTGCAGTGGGTATGTCTACCGACCGAGGTGGAACCTAACCTCACCTTGACAAACAGTGGGAGTAGCCGGTTGACCAGATGCCCCTTCAAGTTAGATGAACCAACGGACCACTGAGCAGTTGACCTGACAAACTGACGGTAATATATGAAGGGTAGTATTCACTGGAAATGGGGTTAGGAGACAGAGTCTATCCATCCAGGTGGGACTCCCTGGGTCAGCAGGTCCTAAGGTGGCTGGAAGCCAGGTCCAGGCCTTTCTGAAAGGCTATGAACCAGACTCTAAGACTACTAACTCTTTATCAGTGTATTGAGAGGCATACGACATTGTCCGTGAGTAGTTCATTTCTAGATACCAGGTAAAGACACACAAAGGCATAATGTACTCATAGGAAGAATCAGTGCCTTGCTGGCTGAAGACATTAATTATTTAGTCGCTGCCTTGTTCTCTTAATCGACTTCATCAGTTAGGATAATATCAACATTAGTTAGAAGTGCCAGCACTTTTCATCATTGGACCTTGCTGGAAATAATAGATGAATTACAATCTTAAATTGCAAATTATTTTTCAGGCAATTTCTGATCATTGGGAGAGCAGGGGAGAACGTGAATCTAAAAGAGGTTTCTGCAGAAGGATTTTTGTGTTTCTTTGCCACATTCATGTCAAGAGGCCAGGACAGGCATGCCTCAGAGACACTGTGTGTTTTGTTCCAGACCACAATAAATGGAGTCACGTGAATTCACTGGTTTCCCAGTGCATCTAAAAGTTATGTTTATGGGACTTCCCGGGTGGTCCAGTGCCCAAGACTCCATGTTTCGAATGCAGGGGGTCCAGGCTGACCCTTGTCAAGGAATTAGATCCCACAGGCCAGAAATAAAGACCCTGCAAGCCCCCACTGCAAATAAATATTTTTTAAAACAATAAAAGTTATGCTTACACTATACAATAATCTATTCAGTGTGCAGTAGCATTATAACTTAAAAAATATACATACCTTAATGTAAAAACATTTTATTGCTAAAAAATGTTAACCATCACCTGAGCCTCAGTGAGTCAAAATCTTTTCGCTGGTAGGGGGTCTTGCCTCAGTGTTTCTGGCTGCTGACCCATCAGGATGGTGGTTGCTGGAAGTCAGGGGTGGCTGTGGCAATTTCTTAAAATAAAACAGCAGCAAAGTTTGCCCACTGATCACCTCTTCACAAATGGTGCTGTTGCACGTAGTGCTATTTGATAGCGCTTTACCCACAGCAGCACTTCTTTCAGAACTGGAGTCAATCCTTCCAAATCCTGCCGCTACATTATCCACTAAGTTTATGCAGTATTCTAAGTCCCTCGTTGTCATTTCGACAGTCTTCACAGCACCGTCACCAGGAGTAGATTCCATCTCAAGAAACCACTTCTTCAGGACCTCCCTGGTGGTCCAGTGTTTAATACTTTGTATTACCAATACAATACTTGTGCAGGGGGTACAAGTTCAATCCCTGTTAGAGGAACTAAGATCCCACATGCCATGCAACACAACCACAAATTTTTTAAATGGAATTGTCACTGATTCCATCATTTCTCAAAAAAAAAGAAGAAAGAAAAAAGATACCACTTCTTCACTCATCCATAATAAACCAAGTCCTCATCTGTTAAAGTTTTATCAAGAGATTCCAGCAATTCATACACCTCTTCAGGCTCCATGTCTACTTCTAGCGTTCTTGCCGTTTCCATCACATCTGCAGTTGCTTCCTTCGCTGAAGTCTCGAACCCCTCAGTCATTCAGGAAGGTTGGAATCACATTCTTCCAAGCTCCCGTTTATGTCGATATTTTCACCTCTTCCCATGAATCACAAATGTTTTTACTGGCATCTAGAGTGGTGAATCCTTTCCAGAAGGTTTTCAATTCACTTTGCCCAGATCCATCAGAGTCTCTCTATGGCAGCAATAGACTTAGTGTATTTCTTAGTGAATAAGACTTGAAAGTTGCAATTACTCCTTCATCCGTGGGCTGCAGAAGGATGCTGCATTAGCAGGCATGAAAACACACTGATCTCGTTGTATATCTCCATCAGAGCTCTTGGGTGATCAGGTGCATTGTCACTGAGAAGTAATATTTTGAAAGAAATCTTTTTCTGAGCAGTTGTTCTCAACGGTGAGTTTAAAATGTTCAGTAATGGGACTTCCCTGGTGGTCCAGTGGCTAAGACTCCATGCTCCCAATACGGGGTGTGCAGGTTTTAATCCCTGGTTATGGAACTAGATCCTGCATGCCACAGCTAAAAGATCCCACAGGCTGTTACTAAGACCTGGCACAGCCAAATAAGCAAGTAAATAAATATCTTTGCAAACTAATAAAAATGCTCAGTAAACCATGTTGTAGGCAGTCGTGCTGCTTTGTTGTTCCATTTGTAGACCAGAGGGAGTGTAGATTGGGCATAATTCTCACGGGCCCTAGGATTTTTGGAATGGGAAATGAGCACCAGCTTAACTTCAGGTCACCAGCTGCATTAGCCCCTAACGTGTCAGCCTGTCCTCTGAAGCTTTGAAGCCAGGCATTGACTTCTCTAGCTATGAACGTTTTAGATTGCATCCTCTTCCAAAAGAAGTTTCCTTCATCTACAATGAATATCTGTTGTCTAGCGTAGCCACTTTCATGGGTTATCTTAGCTAGATCTTCTGGCTACATCAGCAGTTTCTGATCAGCACTTGTAGCTTCCTTTTGCACTTTATTATGGAGACATGGCCTCTCCCCTTACACCTCCTGAACCATCCTCTGCCAACTTTAAACTCTTCCTCTGCAACTTTCACCTCTCTCAGCCTTCATAGAATTGAAAAGTGTGACCTTGGGTTGGGGAGATCCCTTGGAAAAGGGAATGGCAACCCACTGTGGTATTCTTGCCTGGAGAATCCCATGGACAGAGGAGCCTGGAGGGCTACAGTCCATGGGGTCACAAAGTGTCGGACACGACTGAGTGACTAACACTTTCACTTTTTCACTTTCACCCAATGACCCAGTTCCAGAGCTGAGACTCCGATCCAGGACCCTTGATTGTCAGTGGGTCAATCTTTACGACTCCTGGAAACAGCCCTGACACTTGGGATTGGAGTATAATTGCTTTACAATGTTGTGTTACTTTCTGCTGTACAACAATGTGAACAATCAGCCATACCCATAAATATATCCTCTCCCTTCTGAGCCTCACCCCCAGCCACTCATCTAGGTCATCAGAGCACTGAGCTGAGCTCACCAGGCTATACAGCAGCTTCCCACTGCTCTCTGCTTTACACGTGGTAACACACGCATTGCTCCTCTCACAATTTGCCCCACCCGTTCTCTCCCCTTCTGTGTCCACATGTCTCTTCTCCACATCTGCATCACTATTCCTGCCCTGGAAATAGGCTCATCAGTATCATTTTTCTAGATTCCACATGTGCATTAACATACGATGTTTGTTTTTCTCTTTCTGACTTACTTCACTCTGTATGACAGACTCTGGGTCCATCCACATGACACTTAATGCTGGGATTAAATCATCCTGATGACATGGAGACATACAAAGATGGTAGAGATGACATGGAACAATGGACTGGTTCAAAATTGGGAAAGGAGTATGTCAAGGCTGTATATCATCACCCTGTTTATTTAACTTATATGTAGAGTACATCATGTGAAATGCTGGGCTAGATGAAGCACAAGCTGGAATCAAGATTGTCGGGAGAAATACCAATAACCTCAGATATGCAGGTGACACCAACCTTATAGCAGAAAGTGAAGAACTAAAGAGCCTCTTGATGAAAGTGAGAGTGAAAAAGCTGGCTTAAAACTCAACATTAAAAAAAAAACAAAGATCATGGCATCCAGTCCCATTATTTCATGGCAAATAGATGGGGAAACAATGGAAACAGTGACAGATTTTATTTTCTTGGGCTCCAAAATCACTGTGGACAGTGACTGCAGCCATGAAATTAAAAGATGCTTGCTCCTTGGAAGAAAAGCAATGACAAACCTAGATAGCATATTATAAAGCAGAGACATTACTTTGCCAACAAAGGTTTGTATTATAGTCGAAGCTATAGATTTTCCAGTAGTCATGTATGGATGTGAGAGTTGGATAATAAAAAAGGCTGAGCCCCAAAGAACTGATGCCTTCGAACTGTGGTGTTGGAGAAGACTCTTGAGAGTCCCTTGGACAGCAAGAAGATAAACCCAGTCAATCCTAAAAGAATTCAACCCTGATTATTCATTGGAAGGACAGATGCTTGAGGCTCCAATACTTTGGCCACCTGATGGAAAGAGCCAATTCATTGGAAAAGACCCTGATGCTGGCAAAGACTAAAGGCAGGAGGAGAAGGGGACAACAGAGGATAAGATGGCTGGCTGGCATCACTGACTCAATGCACATGAGTCTGAGCAAGCTCCAGGAGTTGGTGAAGGACAGGGAAGCCGGGCACGCTGCAGTCGATGAGGTCACAAAGAGTTGAACACAAATTAGCAACTGAACAAGAACAACAAAGATGATCTGCTTTTACACAGTCAAGTCTTGAAACCCAGGAAGAGATAACATTCAGGTGTCCAAAATACAATGATTTCATGTCCAAAACATAGTTTGAAAATGTTACTCTTTCATAAATGACACGGGCACATTAGAAAATCATTTCAAACCAAAGGGTATGGCCGAGTCTTGCCAATAAAAGTGAGCAACGTCTCATTAATGAGACATGGTGACATGGAGAAACACCACCCTTCTTTTTCCCAGTAAAACCACTGTAATTACGCCAGAGCGTTGTCTGTGTTATTAAGCAAAATAAATAATTACCGCATGCCCCTGAGGCTCATTGCTAAGCTCAGCCTTGGGCTAAGGCTCTCTCACAGGTGCAGGGTGACTGAGTAACTTGCACACCCAATTACCACACAGACCAAAGGTGCCCGGTGCCCCTCAGCCCACACAATGCAATGATGGCTGGTGCCTGTTCCGACTGGCTTTAATTCTGCAGATCAGAAGCGATGGTTACTTTCTTCCCATCCCCCGACACCAAAGCCAGGGAGGAAAGGGAGCCAGCCCCAGGCAGACATCTGATATTCTGGACTGAATCAGAGAACAGCCCAGAGTCCAAAGGTCACCTTTCACCTCACAGCTGCCCAAGGCTCACTGATGTCCTGTATCTCCCAGCAGAGGTGACCTCTGGCAGAGAAGGAATTCACAATTTTTTTTTTTTTTTTTTTTACCATTAGCACTAAGTCAGTCTTTCAGATGGACAGGTATTAACAGTGGATTTCCTGGACCAGAGAGGAAAGGAAACCCACCCCCGCTCCATTCAGCATCCTTCTAACATTCCCTTCCAGCAGAGAGAGGCTTTGAGGTGAGCTATGGATCCTGAACTTCCTTTCAAACCAGGAAGGGATTAGATTGCAAGGACCCTGCTATAAAGTGACTGGCTGTTTCTCTTGTTCATTTTCTTCAAGTGCACACTCATGGGTTTCCAAGGACAATCAGTGCAGGCAATCATAATCGTAGATAGAGAAAATGCAACAAAAATAAAATGGATGTTATACATCAAAGATGTGAGAAGCTGTCAGTACTAAGAGGGCAAATTCTATAAACAACTAACAGAGTGTTTATCTTAGTAAAGAGAGAAGAATTTGACCCTGAAATGCACATCACACTGTGAGCCCACCCCATTACCATCCAATCTATTGTGGCAATATTTTTAGCACCAAAGATGTAGCAACTCGGACCACAGGGCAAGCTCCCACTCCAGTGAGACTCAGCTAACAGAGGACTATGAATATTGCACCTTAAAAATAACCTGTCACTAATGAAAACCCTTTTGCTCACAGGTAAGATTTGAATTAAGTTGTCTGGGTCAGAAGAGGATTGGAAATGTTGTCAAGTGGAAGTTTTATTTAGCTCAGAAGACATTCAATGCTTTCAGTGTAATTAATATTTGGGAGATCAATTCTGACCCTGAAAACTTTAAGTTGGAATCTTGGGGACCAGTGAGCTTTCTAGAGGGAAACTTCATTCTTGGGGCCAAATGCCATCCCTAAGCACAGCTAATCAACTCATTAACTTGGGCTTGTGGGCCTTGGGCAAGAGGCTCCATGGATGGTTCAACAACAGCAAAAATACCAACATAATAATATAGACCCAAAGTTCTCAGGGTCTTGACTGGGCATTAGCCAAGTTGACAATCAGTTTTTTAGGTGATAATCATCCTTAGGAAAGTCAAATAAATCTTTTTCATTAAGAAGTCTTAGACTTCCCTGATGGGAAAGTGGATAAGAATCTGCCTGCCAATGCAGGGGATATGGGTTTGATCCCTGGTCCAGGAAGATTCCACACGCCTTGGAGCAACTAAGCTGGTGCAGCACAACTACTGAAGCCTGAGCACCCTAGAGCCTGTGCTCTGCAGCAAGCGAAGCCACCGCAATGAGAAGCCCATGTTCTGAAACGAAGAGCAGACTCCACTCACCGCAACTAGAGAAAGCCCATGAGCAGCAACGGAGACCCAGTGCACCCAAAATAAATAATTTTTTTTTTTTAAAGAAGTCTTTAGAGAAATTTCACCCATGCTTGACATGTCAATATCCACTCTGGGTTTAATGAGCATTTGGAAACAATACCCGTCCCCCAACCCATGTACTCTTTCCTTGGGTGACACCAACTTATTGTTCAGGTCTCAGTTTGATGTCCCCTCTTCAAGAAAGCCATCTCTGAAAGGGACCTCTCCTACATGGTTGGTGGGAATGTTAACTGGTATAATCATTATGGAGAACAGTATGAAAGTTCCTTAAAAAACTAAAGATAGAACTACCATATGACCCACTCCTGGGCATATACCTGGAGAAAACCATAATTTGAAAAGATACATGCACCCCATTATTCACTGCAGAGCTATTTACAGCCAAGATATGGAAGCAACCTAAATGTGCATCAACAGAGGAATGGATAAAGAAGATGTAGTACATGCATACAATGGAATATTCAGTTCAGTTCAATTCAGTTGCTCAGTCATGTCTGACTCCTTGCGACTCCATGAATCACAGCACGCCAGGCCTCCCTGTCCATCACCAACTCACGGAGTCCACTCAAACTCATGTCCATGGAGTCAGTGATGCCATCCAGCCATCTCATCCTCTGTCGGCCCCTTCTCCTCCTGCCCCCAACCCCTCCCAGCACCAAGGTCTTTTCCAATGAGTCAACTCTTCGCATGAGGTGGCCAAAGTATTGGAGTTTCAGCTTCAAAATCAGTCCTTCCAATGAACATCCAGGACTGATCTACTTCAGAATGGACTGATTGGATCTCCTTGCAGTCCAAAGGACTCTCAAGAGTATTCTCCAACACCACAGTTCAAAAGCATCAATTCTTCAGTGCTCAGCTTTCTTCATAGTCCAACTCTCACATCCATACATGACCACTGGAAAAACCATAGCCTTGACTAGACGAACCTTTGTTGGCAAAGTAATGTCTCTGCTTTTCAATATGCTATCTAGGTTGGTCATAACTTTCCTTCCAAGGAGTAAATGTCTTTTAATTTCATGGCTGCAATCACCATCTGCAGGGATTTTGGAGTCCCAAAAAATAAAGTCTGACACTTTCTACTGTTTCCCCATCTATTTCCCATGAAGTGGTGGGACCAGACACCATGATCTTCGTTTTCTGAATGTTGAGCTTTAAGCCAACTTTTTCACTCTCCTCTTTCACTTTCATCAAGAGGCTTTTTAGTTCCTCTTCACTTTCTGCCATGAGGGTGGTGTCATCTGCATATCTGAGGTTATTGATATTACTCAGCCATAAAGAAGAATGAAATGATGCCCTTTGCAGCAAGATGAATGGAGCTAGAGATGATCATACTAAGGGAAGCGAGTCAGACAGAGAAAAACAAGTATCATTTGATACCTATCATATGTGGGATCTAATTTTTAAAAATGATACAAAACAATTTATTTATAAAACAGAAACAGACTTACAGATATCAAAAACAAACTTATGGTTACCAAAGGAGAAATGTGTGGGGTTGGGGGGATAAATCAGGAGCTTGGGATGAACATATACACACTACTGCATGGGGAACTCTACTCAATATTCTATGATAACCTATATGAAAAAAGAATCTGAAGAAGAATGAATATGTGTGTACGTATAACTGAATCACTTTGTTGTACACCTGAAACTAACACAATATTGTAAATCAACTATAAGCCAATAAAATTTAAAAAAGAAAGTCACAGAAATTACAGTAAGGAAAAAAAAGGAAGAAAGCCATCTCTGACCTCCTAAACTCTATCAGACTTCTCGGTTTTACACTCTCAAAGTTCTAATATTTTTCCTTCAAGGTCATTTCTCATAATTATTCTTAATTACCTGTGTAATTCTTGAGAGTCCCGCTTCACTGCCAGGCTTGTCAGAAGCTGTCCCTTTCTGCCTGTTCAGCATAGATGGACACAACTCAGCACATAATCCAGTGAATGAAAACAAAAACATTTACGTATTTATTTATTTCAATTAAGAAATGAATTACTATCTACTTAGGGATAAAACTGGTTAAGAATCTTGGTTTACAAATTCTAAATTTTCTAATTTTGTTGGAGATCCAAGTGTAGTAGATGTGTAAGATTTTAGCCAGGGCTTCTCTGGTAGCTTAGACAGTAAAGAATCTGCCTGCAACACAGGAGACTGGCATTCGATCCCTGGGTCGGAAAGATCCCCTGGAGGAGGAAATGGTGACCCAATACTCTTGCCTGGGAAATCCCATGGACAGAGGAGCCTGGTGGGGTCACAAAGAGGCAGACACAACTGGGTGACTGAGCATGCTGAGCATATGCCCTAGAGAACAGGCTATAGGACACGTGGACTTCAGTAGTTGTGGCCACATGTTTAGACCAGATAACTCAGACGGCCCTCAGCTCATCTGAAGTTCCAGGGGTTGTATGTGACCCAGGCTAGGATAATCAGTGTGTTCAATTTCATTTGTCACAGTGATTGATTGGTTCAGAGAAGGATACATGACTCAAGCTGGGCCAATGAAATATATGCTGACATTTTTGTTGGAACCACTGGAAAAGAGAAGTACTTATGGTGAAAAGATTGCACTACTGAGAGGGTGAAAGCCTGGAGTTGCTGCAGGCCGTCTTGTCACCCCAATGGAAGTGAACAAAACCTACACAAAGTCCAAAGGCAATCAATCCTAAAGGAAATCACCCTGAATATTCACTGGAAGGACTGATGCTGAGGCTGAAGCTCCAATACTCTCGCCATCTGATGCGAAGAGCTGACTCATGGAAAAGACCCTGATGCTGGGAAAGATTGAGGGCAGGAGGAGAAGGGGACGACAGAGGATGAGATGGCTGGATGGCATCACCGACTCAATGGACATGAGTTTGAGCAAACTCCAGGAGAGAGTGAAGGACAGGAAAGCCTGGCGTGCTGCAGTCCGTGGGGTCACAAAGAGTCGGACAAGACTGAGCAGTTGAACAACAACAACAAAGATTCAGCTGTGCCTGATGTGAGACGTCCCCTTGGATTTTCCATCCCCTTGGATTTTCTTATCATGTGAGCTAATTTCTTTTCTTTATGCATTAAGAGGTGGGTTTCTGTTACTTGAGGAGAGCCTCAAGTAAAATATGAATGAAGCTAAGGACTCTGAGGTTGGTATATTTTCCATCAAACCACCTCACGCACAGAATCAGAGCAAAATGAATTCAAAATCCAGTTGAAGAGGGTTTCTCAGAAGATGATGTTGGAACTGGTCTGGCCCTTGAAGAGTGGAGGAGGTTCGGAAGGACAGAAAGAAGAGGAGGACCTGCTGGAGGTCCGAAGAAGTGCACACAGGAAGGGAGCGGGATCCAGGTGTGAGGAAGGAGCTGGGGAGAGGCTTCCCTGACTTGGTGAGATGAGTGGGGTGTCACAGTGGGCAGACTCGACAGGAATCTGTCTGGATGTGAGGTTTAGGCTGAATTTTGAGGTCTGGAGAGAAAAAAATAAACACATAAAGTTAAAAGCACCTTCAGCAGACAGTGGAAGAGGGCCACTTACACAAAGTTCATGAACAGGTCTGAAGATGTGCTGCCCATCATGGAGCATTTTAAATTTTTATTAACTTATTTATTTTTAGCTGTGCTGGATCTTCGTTGTGGTGTGTGGACTTTCACTGCGGTGGCTTTTCTTGTTGCAGAGCATGGGCTCTAGGTCATGGGCTCTGTAGTTGTGATGCACAGGCTTAGTTGCTCTGCTGCATGTGGGATCTTTCTGGACCAGGGATCAAACCCATGTCCCCTGCATTGGCAGGTAGATTCTTAACAACTGGACCACCAGGCAAGTCCCTTTCATAATGTTTTAAAGTGACATCATTTCAGGAATTCCCTGGTGTCCAGTGGATAGGACTTCATGCTTTCACCGCTGGAGTCAGATTCAATCTCTGCTTGGGGAATCAAAAGCCTGCAAGCTGTGCATCGTGGCCATAAAAAATAAAATAAAATAGTGTCATCATTTGAAAATTGAGATGCTTCACATCAAATCCAGATGTGTATCTTCTCTTGAAACAATCAATAGGAGATGCCCCGAAGTTTCAAGCACCTCCCAGCTTTTCTGTCTTGGGCGTAGTCAGGACCTCCTCCCGGTGAATGTGCTGAACTCATTTTGATATTATTTCTCACTAAGATCAGCTTCCTGATGGCCTTTATCATTCAAATGATTAAGGAAGCCCTTTGCAATAAACAGTCTCACAACTCAGATAGTTCCACTGGGGAGAGACCCACGCCCCTTCCCTTTGCTTCATTAATGAAAAACACAGGAGATGTAGGAAAATAAAAAGACAAAAATAACTTTCTGGGAGGAGCTGAATTTTAAAAAGCTTCTTAAAAACTTCTAAAATGAAAAGCAACAAGCATGATGGTCCATCATCTTCAGAAAGAGTAGCATTAAAAGATGACAAAGAAGGGCCAAGATTAGATTTCATGAAAATTTTCCAGCTTCTTGCCTGGGAAGAAGAGGTATTTCCCTGGAGGTCCAGTGGTTAAGAGTCTGAGCTTCCAATGCAGGGTATTCAGGTTCAACCCTGGTCAGGGAACGAGCTCCCACATGACATGTGTCGCAACCGAAGGGAAAAAAAAGGTGATTTCCCTTCAAATCCAGTGCCAATGACATGCACCAAAGATCCTAGTGCCTGTGGTCTCGGATGAACTCAGTTTTACTTCATCATTTGACTCTGGGCTATGGCTTGAGAACAGAGGAATGGTCCCTGACTCAAAAAGAAACAATGTAATACCCCAATGGTTCAAAGAGAAATAGATTCAACTGGAGTAGAGATGATGTGTTTGGTTCAAGGAGAAAAATTAAGATGCATTCCCAGTAGGTTTAGAAAGATGTGCCTTGGTCAGCAAGACCCCTGGACCAGTAGATGAGATAACAGAGTCAGCGATTGCTGAGAACTGACCCTACCACAACCTCAAAGGTGACTTGAGCCTAGAACACAGTGGGCATTTCTTCAAGTGCAGAAGAGGGTCCCTCTACCAGAACTAAGAGGCAGTCTTCCAGGCAGCCTCAGTCTTAGGCCCCCTCCTCATGTTAATTTGCATGACTCTGTGGAGAGTAGTAACTAGTATGAGCCTGAGGGTATCTAGCTGGCTCCACATAGGCACAAGATTAACGGGTGTTCTGAAAGGGCCTGTGCAGCGGACCAATGCTGAGGTCCTGAGAAGATGCTGGGATCACACCCAGACCAGGCTGTAAGGCAACATCCTCAGTACATCAATGGCTCATGTGACCTTTGAGTGTGCAGATAATGTAAACATTCATGACTGCACGTAGCCTTGTCTGTATGTTGGAGGTGTTACAGTGAAGAAAGAAGATGAAAATAACCTGCTGAGCAAAGATCCTCCTGCTGGGCGGCTTTGTGAACAGGACTTCGTTGCTGTTGTTCAGTTGCCCAGTCGTGTCCAGCTCTTTGTGACCCTCCGCACGCCAGACCTCCCTGTCCTTCACCATCTCCCAAAGTTTGCCGAAGTTCATGTCCATTGCATCGGTGATGCCATCCAGCCATCTCATCCTCTGATGCCCTCCTCTCCTTCTGCCTTCAATCTTTCCCAGCAACCGGGACTTTTCCCGTGAGTCGACTGTTCGCATCAGGTGACCAAAATACTGGAGCTTCAGCCTCAGCATCATTCTTCAATGAGTATTCAGGGTTGATTTCCCTTATGATTGATTGGTTTGATCTCCTTGCTGTTCAAGGGACTTTCAGGAGTCTTTCAGGAGGACTTTCAGGCGCTCCATAGTTTGAAGGCATCAGTTCTTTAGCACTCTGCCTTCTTTATGGTCCAGCTCTCACAACCGTAACTGACCACTAGGAAGACCATAGCTTTGACTATATGGACCTTTGTCAGCAAAGTAATGTCTCTGCTTTTCAGCACACTGTCTAGGTTTGTCATAGCTTTAGTGCCGAGAAGCAATCGTCTTCTGATTTCATGGCTGAAGTCACCATCTGCAGTGATTTTAGAGCCCCAGAAGAGGAAATCTGTCACAGCTTCCACCTTTTCCCCTTCTATTTGCCATGAAGTGATAGGGCAGGATGTCATCATTTCAGTTTTTTTAGTATTTAGTTTTAAGCTGGCTCTTTCACTCTCCTCCTTCACCCTCATCAAGAGGCTCTTTAGTTCCTCTTTGCTTTCTGCCATTACAGTGGTATCACCCACGTATCTGAGGTTGTTGATGTTTCTCCCGCCTATCTTGATTCCAGCTTGTAACTCATCCAGCCCAGCATTTCTCATGACATGGTGCTCAGCATATAGGTTAAATAAACAGGGAAACAGCAGACAGCCCTGTTGTACTCCTTTCTCAATCCTGAACTAACCAGTCGTTCCATCAGGGTTCTAACTGTTGCCTCTTGACCCACATACAGGTTTCTCAGGAGACAGGTAAGATGGTTTGGTATTCCCATTTTTTAAGAGCTTTCCACAGTTTATTATGTTCCATACAGTCAAAGGCTTTGTTGTAGTCGATGAAACAGAGGTAGATGTTTTACTGAAATTCCCTTGCTTTCTCTATGATCCAGCGAATGTTGGCAATTTGAACAGGACTTTACCTGCCTCTCAGGGCAAGAATACTGAAGTGAACAGCATGAAAAGGCAAAAAGATAGGACACTAAAAGATGAACTCCCCAGGTCAGTAGGTGCCTAATATACTACTGGTGATCAGTGGAGAAATAACTCCAGAAAGAATGAAGGACGCAGCCAAAGTAAAAAATACACCCAGTTGTGGACGGGACTGATGATAGAAGCAAGGTCTGATTCTATAAAGAGCAATATTGCATAGGAGCCTGGAATGTTAGGTCCATGAATCAAGGCAAATTGAAAGTGGTCAAACAGGAGATGGCAGGAGTGAACATCAACATTCTAAGAATCAGCGAACTAAGAAGGACTGGAATGGGTGAATTTAACTCAGATGACCATTATATCTACTATTGTGGGCAGGAATCCCTTAGAAGAAATGGAGTAGCCATCATAGTCAACAAAAGAGTCCAAAATGCAGTACTTGGATGCAGTCTCAAAAACGACTGAATGATCTCTGTTCATTTCCAAGGCAAATCATTCAGTATCACAGTAATCCAAGTCTATGCCCCAACCAGTAACAGTGAAGAGGCTGAAGTTGAACAGTTTTATGAAGACCCACAAGACCTTCTAGAACAAATACCCCAAAAGATGTCTTTTTCATTATAGGGGACTGGAACGCAAAGTAGGAAGTCAAGAAACACCTGGAATAACAGGCAAATTTGGCCTTAGAGTACGGAATGAAGCAGGGCAAAGGCTAATAGTTTTGCCAAGAGGACCAACTGGTCATAGCAAACACCCTCTTACAACAACACAAGACAAGACTCTACACATGGACATCACCAAATGGTCAACACCAAAATCAGACTGATTATATTCTCTGCAGCCAAAGACGGAGAAGCTATATACAGCCAGCAAAAACAAGACCAGGAGCTGACTGTGGCTCAGATCATGAACTCCTTATTGCCAAATTCAGACTGAAATTGAAAAAAGTGGGGAAAACCACTAGACCATTCAGGTATGACCTAAAACAAATCCCTTATGATTATATAGTGGAAGTGAGGAATAGATTTAAGGGACTAGATCTGACAGACAGAGTGCTTGATGATCTATGGATGGAGGTTCGTGACATTGTACTAACAGGAGACAGGAATCAAGACGATCCCCATGGGAAAGAAATGCAAAAAAAAAAGCAAAATGGCTGTCTGAGGAAGCCTTACAAATAGCTGTGAAAAGAAGAGGAGCGAAAAGCAAAGGAGAAAAGGAAAAAAATAACCACTTGAATGCAGAGTTCCAAAGAATAGCAAGGAGAGAAAAGAAAGCCTTCCTCAGTGATCAATGCAAAGAAATAGAGGAAAACAATAGAGTGGGAACAATTAGAGATCTCTTCAAGAAAATTAGAGATACCAAGGGAACATTTCATGCAAAGATGGGCTCAATAAAGGACAGAAATGGTATGGACCTAACAGAAGCAGACGATATTAAGAAGAGGTGGCAAGAATGCACAGAACTATACAAAAAAGATCTTCACAACCCAGATAATCACAATGGTGTGATCACTCACCTCGAACCAGACATCCTGGAATGTGAAGTCAAGTGGGCCTTAGGAAGCATCACTATGAACAAAGCTAGTGGAGCTGATGGAATTCCAGTTGAGCTCTTTCAAATCCTGAAAGATGATGCTGTGAAAGTGCTGCATCAATATGCCAGCAAACTTGGAAAACTCAGCAGTGGCCACAGGACTGGAAAAGCCCAGTTTTCATTCCAATCCCAAAGAAAGGCAATGCCAAAGAATGCTCAAACTGCCGCATAATTGCACTCATCTCACACACTAGTAAAGTAATGCTCAAAATTCTCCAAGCCAGGCTTCAGCAATACGTGAATCATGAACTTCCAGATGTTCAAGCTGGTTTTAGAAAAGGCAGAGGAAACAAGACCAAATTGCCAACATCTGCTGGATCATGGAAAAAGCAACAGAGTTCCAGAAAAACATGTATTTCTGCTTTATTGACTATGCCAAAGCCTTTGACTGTATGGATCACAATAAACTGTGGAAAATTCTGAAAGAGATGGGAATACCAGGCCACCTGACCTGCCTCTTGAGAAACCTATATGCAGGTCAGGAAGCAACAGTTAGAACTGGGCATGGAACAACAGACTGGTTCCAAATAGGAAAAGGAGTACATCAAGGTTGTATATTGTCACCCTGCTTATTTAACTTATATGCAGAGTACATCATGAGAAACGCTGGGCTGGAAGAAGCACAAGCTGGAATCAAGATTGCCAGGAGAAATATCAATAACCTCAGATATGCAGATGACACCACCCTCATGGCAGAAAGTGAAGAGGAACTAAAAAGCCTCTTGATGAAAGTGAAAGAGGAGAGTGAAAAAAGTTGGCTTAAAGCTCAACATTCAGAAAACGAAGATCATGGCATCTGGTCCCATCAGTTTAGTTCAGTTCAGTCACTCAGTCGTGTCCGACTGTTTGTGACCCCATGAACCGCAGCACGCCAGGCCTCCCTATCCATCACCAACTCCCGGAGTTCACTGAGACTCACGTCCATCGAGTCAGTGACGCCATCCAGCCATCTCATCCTCTGTAGTCCCCTTCTCCTCCTGCCGCCAATCCCTCCCAGCATCAGAGTCTTTTCCAATGAGTCAACTCTTCGCATGAGGTGGACAAAGTACTGGAGTTGCAGCTTTAGCATCATTCCTTCCAAAGAAATCCCAGGGCTGATCTCCTTCAGAATGGACTGGTTGGATCTCCATGCAGTCCAAGGGACTCTCAAGAGTCTTCTCCAACACCACAGTTCAAAAGCATCAGTTCTTTGGCATTCAGCTTTCTTCATAGTCCAAATCTCACATTCATATATGACCACTGGAATGGCAAATAGATGGGGAAACAGTGGCTGACTTTATTTTTCTGGGCCTCAAAATCACTGCAGATTGTGATTGCAGCCATGAAATTAAAGGAGATTTACTCCTTGGAAGGAAAGTTATGACCAACCTAGACAGAATATTAAAAAGCAGAGACATTACTTTGTCAACAAAGGTCTGTCTAGTCAAGGCTATGGTTTTTCCAGTGGTCATGTATGGATGTGAGAGTTGGACTATAAAGAAAGCTGAGCACTGAAGAATTGATGCTTTTGAACTGTGGTGTTAGAGAAGACTCTTGCAAGTCCCTTGGACTGCAAGGAGATCCAACTCGTCCATCCTAAAGGAGATCAGTCCTGGGTGTTCATTGGTAGGACTGATTTTGAAGCTGAAACTCCAATACTTTGGCCACCTGATATGAAGAGCTGACTCATTGGAAAAGACCCTTGTGCTGGGAAAGATTGAGGGCAGGAGGAGAAGGGGATGACAGAGGATGAGATGGTTGGATGGCATCACCGACTCAATGGACATGGGTTTGGGTGGATTCCAGGAGTTGGTGATGGACAAGGATGCCTGGCATGCTATGGTTCATGGGGTCACAAAGAGTTGGACATTACTGAGCGACTGAACTGAACTGAACTTACCTGCCTCTTCCTGTTGGTCCTCGCCTTCCCAGCATCCACACAGGTCACCCCAGTGATGCTACCCAGTGTGACAGCAACTCAGGGCAGAACTCTTCTTCATCAGGATCCCCAGTTCAGCCACTCTTAGAGGTAGGCATCCCAGACAGCTGATGCTTTGAACATATGCACCTCCATAGGGGCATGCTCCTGACACAGTCCATGTCAGGATTTCCACTCAGCTACTCCAAACTTGACTGTCCCTCAGCTCTGGAGAATCTTCAGGAATTACACAGCTCACAGCTCCCCAGTCTCTGCAAGGTCCCATGCAAACCAAGTGACCCTGGCTGGCCTCCTTGGCCTCCTGAGGGTTCCTGCCCTCATGGATCACAGGTGTGTGCTGCTGGTTTAACGTCTGAACACAGTCATTTCATGCATTTTGTCCACGTTTCAACTGTTTGCAGAGGGAGGGCAAGTGCAGCCAGTAACACCACAAGGTCACAAGCTTCGTGCTACCCTTTAAAATAAACACACATGTGGGACTTCCCTGGTAGCCCAGTGGTTGACCACACTTCCACTACAGGGGCCATGGGTTTGATCCCTCATCATGGAATTAGGATCCTGAATGAAAAAAAAATCCTGATTTCTATCAATAGGTCATTCTATGGGATTACACCTAAAATAATAAACAATATTTAAATAAAAAATACATGTGAACCAGGGTGTTCCTCCCCAGCCTCACCCCACGGCCCACATTTTAATGCCCCCATTGTGGTCTCCCACATGGAATCTGTCTCAAGTCCTGTGGATCCTGGCAGGCAGATTCCTCTCTGAAATCTCTGCCCTCCTCCCTCCCACTCATCCAACCTCACTGAAGTAGTCTCTCAGCAGGCCTCTGCCTCCCAGTCTTGTCTCCGCTTCCCACAAGCATCGTCCTAAGATACTCCTGCCACACTACTGCTGTGTTCAAACCCCACCCCAGCTCACAGTCAACCTTGCTCTCCATTAGGAGGACATACCGGTCATCTCTTCCCCACCTGCCTGTCTAGACCCAGTTCCTGCTCCTCCCATTGCTTGTGCCTGCCTGTGCACACCTGTGGGCCTTTGAACATGCTCACCTGGACATGCACACCTGCAGGCCTGTGAACCATGCTCACCTGGACACGCACACCTGTGGGCCTTTGAACATGCTCACCTGGACATGCACACCTGCAGGCCTGTGAACCATGCTCACCTGGACCTGCACACCATGCTCACCTGGGCATGCACACCTGCAGGGCTTTGAACATGCTCACCTGGACGTGCACACCTGTGGGTCTTTGAACCATGCTCACGTGGATCTGCACACCTGAGCACCTTTGAACCATGCTCACATGGACCTGCACACCTGCGGGCCTGTGAACCGTGCTCACATGGACCCGCACACCTGCGGGCCTGTGAACATGCTCACCTGGACCCGCACCCCTGTGGGCCTCTGCTCGCCCCTCCGCCTGCCCCAGAACGCTCTCTTCCAGCCTTGCCCTTCGTAATCCCCCAGCAGCTTCACCATCACCTCTACAATCCTCCCCAACGTCAAATCGACCGTCCCCTCCTCTCTCTCTGACTCTTCCCTTGCGTACATCACACGGCCTCCATGACGCCTAGCAGGTGGAGGGCCACCTGCCTCTTCTCTCAGGATCGCAAACGCTTTGGAGAGAGGGAACTGCATGTTATTTCTTAATTCCCCTGCTCCTGCAAGCGTCCCACCCACGCTACATACTCACGTTCCAGCTGAACTGAATCAAACCCTGACAAGTAGCAGAAGCCGACTGTGATTGATAGAGACACTAGGGCGCCCCGGAACGCAGACCCCAATTCCAGCTCTGAGCATGGGGGACCATTCATCCTGTACCCCACGCAGGACCCAGAGTGGTAGAATTATAACGGCAAAGCCGAGTTTGAAAGAAAATGTTCGAGCCAAGTGAAATCAGGAGGAAAAAGACAGTCATGGGGGTAGAGATGGATGAATCCCTGAGAAGAGCAGGAGGAGAGGGTGGGAGTGGAGGGCTTATTTCCCGGCAGCTCCTCCTGTCTTTCAGCCTCTTGTCACCATGCACATGCAGCTGTGTTATCAAGCAAGAGAACAAATAAGTCTCCTCTGAGCTGCAAAACAAGCATGAACTTCCTTAGCACGGGCAGCACCAGGGCAAAGCCGACCAAGGGCACGTCCCAGCCAGACCTGCCAGCAGGTGGAGGGGAGGGGGCAGCATGGGCTGATGGTGTATCTCCGAGGTGTTCCTTTATCAAGGAACTGGAGTGGGGTGGGCCTAGGAGAAATGTTCTTGAGCCAAGGGAGCAGAGATTTTTAAGGAGGGATTTAAAAGTGTGTATTTTGCTTCAGAAATTATAAATAAAATTCTCAGACATGGATTTGAGGGTCCACGGGAATTTCTGAAGTGACAGCCTCTGAGGACACAGAGATGAATAAGCCATCGTCCTCTCCTTGGAGGAGCACGGAGAGAATGCAGGGGAGAGGCACGAGAATAAACACAAGAGGATGCAGCGTGATGGATGGCATGGCTGAAACAGACACGAGACATAGGAGGAGCTCACAGGAGAGGGTGTTAGCAAGGAGACTGGAAAACAAGTGAAAACCTTTTCCTCTAACATCCCCGCAGCCCTGTCAGCATCCCCCACTCTCGGATCATTTTCACAAGGACACATTTTTTGACTGCTCCCTGGGAACAGTTGTAGGGACATCAGAAAAGTACAGTTAGGAGCACACACTGGCAATTGATAAATGCAGATTTAGGGACTTCCCTGGTGGTCCACTGACTAAGACTCCATGCTCCCAATGCTGGGGGCCCGGGTTCTATCCCTGGTCAGGGAATTAGTAGATCCTGCATGCCACAACTAAGACCCAGCACAGTCAAATAAATAAGTATTTTTAAAAAATAAATGCAGATTTAACTGACGTGATCTGGGGATTCATCCTGATCATCTTCCTAGGAAAGCCACCTCACCTTTATAAATCAGAAATTGACCCCAATTCATGTTCTATCACCTAGGTATGCTGAGGTCATAAACTACCCCAAAGCTGAGAGTTGCTGGAAAAATTAGTTTATTTCTCATGTGACAAGTCTGGCAGGGGCTGGCCAGGTGCTCGACTCTGCAGATCAGCTAACTGCAGCCCACAGGCCAAATTCAGCCAGACTCCCGCCTTTGCAACTGAAGAGCGATCGGAACACGGCATGCTCATTTGTTTACTGCTTCTCGGCAGACTGTGCGAAGTGAAAAATATTTACTATCTGGTCCTTTATAGAAAGGGCTTCCCTGGTGGCTCGGCGATAAAGAATCCGCCTGCAATGCAGCAGACACAAGTTCAATCCCTGGGTTGGGAAGATGCCCTCCACTCCAGTATTCTTGCCTGGAGAATCTCATGGATGGAGGAGCCTGGCAGACTACAGTCCAAGGGGTCACAAAGAGTCAGACTGTGAGCATGCACACACATCTTTATAGAAAAACGGTGTTGATCCCTGGACTACTGCCTGTCATTTGACTCCAGGACCAATCACCTGGGGAAGAGTTCCAGAAATTTCTGCAGCAGTAAATAAATTCTCTTGTATGAAATTACATGTGAATTACACACAACTCCACTCAGAAATGCCACATGGCTCTACCCCATCACAGAGGCTGGAGGTGCAATCAAATTCCTGATGAACTACAGGAGTGACCACATACTATACTCCTTCAGATTCCTTTTTTAAAAATAGAGAATTCCAGGGACTTCCCTGGCGGTCCAGCGGTTAAGACTTCGCCTTCTAATGCAGGGGTTCAGGTTCAGTCCCTGGTCAGGAAGCTCAGATCCCACATACCTTGCTGCCAAAAACCCGAAACATAAAACAGAAGCAACACTGTAACAAATTCAATGAAGATTTTAAAAATGGTCCACTTCAAAAAAAAAAAAACTTGAAAATAAAAAGAATTCCACAAACCCTAGAAAACAATCTATCTCAGGCAAAAACCATGTATGGAAATAATCTGGCCCAATGGCCTTTTCAGGAAACACAGAAGTCAGGTCAAGCAAGAATAAGAACACCCCTTCAAAAAAAAAAAAATCACAGAAACACACACCTTTCTCTGATTAGAATTTTTTTCTTATTCAAACCTCCTGGCACTCGCATATCCTTGCAAATTTCTCTTAAGCCTTTTCGGAGAGTCTTCATTGCCTTCCTGAACTGGGCACAATTTCAAATCTGATTTCCTTTAGTCACTAAGTGCAAGCTGTGATTACCACAAAGGTCCCTAAGTGACAGGCTTTATCCTTGTCAGCACTCTGTTCTTGCCTCTGAACTAAGCCCCCTGTTCCCAAGACAACGTTTACCACCAGCACTTACGGCTCTCAACTTTCTTTTCCTCCCCTCCTTTTCTGTCTCCCAGCCGGGTCTTTATTCTCTCTCCTTCCATCCTTCCAATTTCCTTCCACCCCACTGTCCCCACTCCTGAAATGTGTACTTGCCTCATCACCACTCCAGACTCTCCCTCCCGACCCCCCAATTAGGAATCACTCCAGAATTCCCTTGAATCATCAATGGCTGTTTGTTGTAGTCTCTTCAACTCAAACTGCTTATTTCTTCTTTTAATACATAGAGCACCTTCTGTTCAAACTGCTGGAGGGCCTTGGATGGTGAGGTGTCTTTTCAGTTTTTAATGAGTCCAATTCAGTGTAGACTCATTTTAAGATCTACATTTAAAGTTCTCTTATTAGCTTCATGGAGGGCAGGGGGAAAGTATCAGAGCCTGGCATTTAAAATTTCACTTCTTAACCTAGAGATATTTCAGAGTTTCCATTGGGATCAAAAATAAGCATCAAAGAAGACACCATATCCACTTAACAAGAAAAACAGCAAAGGAGATAGCCAAGTATTCAAATGCAGAGTCAACAAACTGAGGAGTTTAACAAGATCACCCAGAATGGAATGGTTTCTGTCTCCTTACAACTGTATTTATAAATGTTTTCCTAAGAGATAAATAAGCAGATTTTTGGATGACAGAAATGTTTTTTCTTCTAAGTTTTAGGCAACATGTTTGCCTTCTCAGCTGTATCTTTGCAAATGCCTATACAAAAACCCTGAAATTCCTGAAGAGGCCAAGTTATCTGCTGGCACTTGGCTTCAAAACAGAGCGGGTACTCACCCAGTCCCCCACATCCCATGGGGTGCTGGGAATGACCAGAAACATCACACACACACACACACACTGTTTTATGCAGAAAACCTCCTGTTGCCATTTTTCTGAACAACTGCTGCCTTGAATAGGTTTATGATGGAAAATTGAGCCTGCAAAAAAAAATGCCAGGATCCTATCTGACACCTATTATTTTATTTTAGATGCCACATCAAAGTTAGAATGCGGCGCCTCTTTACTGTAAAGCTGTCATCTTAAGAACTCCACTGCCTGTTTCTGAAAATGCAAATTTGGCATTCTCAACAGGGCACCATCAGCCTAGGTAGGGTCCAAGCCAGAACCCAGAAATCTCTGTTCAAACAAGCCCTACTTGAAAGCTCCATTCAGCTCTCCAGAGCCATGTGCAGAAGCCAAACAACAGTAAATTCAGCGAGGACAAGAGATGTCTTCTGTCAGGTCTGGCCCTGTTCCGGGGGAAGGGGATTAGGACAAGCTGCCCAAACAGTAATTAACAAGACAGGGACAACCCCAAAGGGCAGTGTGACTGGCTGAAGCAAGCGAGGTCTGCACACACCAGGCTGAGAATTCCTGCGTTGTCTGGGGTTTGGTGACAGTCACCTGCCCCAACTGACTGGCAGTTTATGAAGCTAATGTGCATTTGGAATCTCCAAGAGTAGCATATGAATAGAGAATACAATAGGAGGCATTTTCTCAACGCATTTTCCCAATGTATCCCCAATGTTTCATGGACTATCTCTGAACAGACTCATCTACTGTATGTGGCCTTTGGGAAATAACTATGCCAGAGAAGGTTTTCTATGTTTGTTTCACTTTACTTTATTTTCTCGGTTTTCAATGGGTAATTTGCTTTCAGGCCAAAGGTCTTAAGCAACACTGATACAGATCTTTTAAAAGAAATTAACTTCATCCTGCTAGTGTTATAAAAATAGGAGAGCTGGAAAAGAATTTCAAGATTGCAGACTACTGTTCGCTTTTAAGTTAGGGGAAATTGATGCTCAAATGTTGGTGTGTGGATGGACACACAGCAAGCTGGATGGTAGCCAAGATTCCAATGTTTTCCCTGATGCTCAACCCAAGGTTCTGTAATTGTTTTATGCTACGGCTTCTTGTCATCATTAGAGGGGAAAACCAGAAAGAAGGAGATGTGATGGGAAGAGCAACTTCTTTTGCAGCCTACAAAAAGGTTACCAAATGCTCTTATTTAAAATTCATACCACAAAATCTGAAAGTGAAATACAAGCAGCAAAAGCTCACAATATGTGACTCAACAACAACAACATAAATTTAATGTTGGATTGTATATCTATGTAAAGTGTTGAAATGCAAAAACATTAGCAGGATTATTAGGAAAATTATGGGCAACAAGCTTTAAGATTTTGGTGTAAGGGTAAAATCCCAAGTCATAAATCATAAGATTGGTAATTTGACTACCATAAAATTTTAAACATATGCAAGACAGAAGACTCCATAGAAAGTGAAGGGACAGGACAAACTAAAGACAATATTGGGTACATAAATTAAAAATTAATATCCAACTTACAGAATGAGCACCTATAAATCAGTAAAGAAAAACCAACTCATAGCCAAATGATATGAAAAGAGATTTCCCAGAAATGGAAGTGTAAATGACCAATAAACATATGAAAAGATGTTCAACTTTGCTAGCAGTCACTGAAATGAAAACCATAACAATAAGAAGATATTGTCACTCATCAAACTGACACTATTTAAAAGACTATATAATACCAAGCACCAAGGAAAGAGGAGGGAAATGAGAACCCTCATTCATTGCTGGGAGAGGACCCACTAGCACGGCAATTTGGGAAAATAATTGGCTGCTTCAAAATGTTAAAAGCATGCAATCCCTTAGATTTAGCATTTATATCTCCTGGAACTTTTTCCAGAAAAGTACTTAACATATGTTCATAGTGAGACGTGTGCAAATACAATTAACCCACCATTACTGGTGGCTCGGCGGTAAAGAAGCCACCTGCAATGCAGGAGACGCAGGTTCACTTCCTGGGTCGGGAAGATCCCTTGGAGAAGGAAATCACAACCCACTCCAGTATTCTTGCCTAGGAAATCCCATGGACAGAGGAGCCAGGCAGGCTACAGCTCATGAGGTTTCAAGGGTCAGACATGACTTAGCAACTAGACCACATGGGAAAGAGAGAAGATCTGCAAACAAACTAAACATTCACCACTGCAGGAATGGTTAAATAAGCCACGATATATCCCAATTATTGCCTCTTTTGTAGCAGAAGCAAGTCAAAGATACATGTATCCCATATACATTGCAGTGTTATTCACAGTAGCCAAGACATGGAGGCAACCTAAGTACCCATTGATGGATAAGTGGATAAAGAAGATGTGGTGTACACATATATACAATGGAATATGATTCAGCCATAAAAAAAAAGAAAATCTTGCCAGCTGCAACAACACAGATGAACCTTGAGGGCATCATGTTATAATATCACTTATATTTGGAATCTAAAAAACAAACAACAAAAACAAGCTCATAGTGCACAGAGAACAGATTAGCAGTTGTCAGAGGTAGGGGTGGGGTAGGCAAAATGAATGAAGGGGATAAAAAGGTGTAAACTTCCAGTTATAAAATGCATGTCATAGGTATATAATATACAACACAGAGACTATTGTTAATAATATTGCATTGTATATCTGGAGGTTGGTAAGAAAGTAGATCTTAATAATTCTCATGACAAGAAAAAAAGTTTGTAACTGTGTTGGTGATGATGTTAACTAGATTATGATGATGATCATTCTGCAATAATACAAATATCAAATCATTAGGCTATATACTTTAAACTCATATAATGTTACATGTCAATTATATCTTAATTTTTACAACAGAATCATGCCAGAAGACCCCTGCTTTCAATAATATGTGTGTGTGGTCACTCAGTTGTGTCTGACTCTTTGCAAACCCATAGACTGTAGCCCACCAGGCTCCTCTGTCCATGGAATTCTCCAGGCAAGAATACTGGAGTGGAGAGCCATTCTCTTCTCCAGAGGAATTCCTGACCTAGGGATCAAACTCAGGTCTCATGCAAGGCAGGAGGATTCTTTACTGTCTGAGCCACCAGGGAAGCCACTGCTTTCAATAATGGTTGCCTGGATAATCCCAACCAGCTCTCCAGCTGAGGACACAGTCAAAGCTGCTCAAAATTTAACAATGACTTCATATACATTATTAATACTATGTAAAAAGTACTTAACTAATGTGAACATACTATATAGCACAGGGAACTCTACTCAGCTCTACCTAAACAGGTAGTGAATCCAGAAAACAGGGGATTATGTGTACCTATAGCTGATCATGTGTACCACAGCTGATAGTACCTAAGCTATGACCAACTTAGACAGCATATTAAAAAGCAGAGACATTACTCTGCCAACAAAGATCCATCTAGTCAAAGCTATGGTCTTTCCAGTAGTCATGCATGGATGTGAGAGTTGGAGTATAAAGAAAACTGAGTGCCAAAGAACTGATACCCTTGAACTGTGGTGTTGGAGAAGACTCTTGAGAGTCTCTTGGACTGCGAGGAGTTCAAACCAGTCAATCCTGAAGGAAATCAATCCTGAATATTCTCTGGAAGGACTGATGCTGAAGCTGAAACTCCAATACTTTGGCCATCTGACGAAGAACTGACTCCTTACAAAAGACCCTGATGCTGGGAAAGATTGAAGGCAGGAGGAGAAGGAGATGACAGAAGATGAGATGGCTGGATGGCATCACCGACTGAATGGACTCAACGGACATGAATTTGAGCAAGTTCCAGGAGCTGGTGATGGGCAGGGAAGCCTGGTGTGCTGCAGTCCATGTAGTCGCCAAGAGTCAGACACAACTGAGTGACTGAACTGGACTGACAGCATAGTCACTTTGCTGTATGGTATAAACTAACACAACATTGTAAAGCAACTATACTTAATAGTAAAAATAAAACACAACAGACAAAAAATATTTATTAATATAAGGATGACTTAATGAAGGCACCAGAGAAACAAACAAAATCATGAAGAATTACTACACCAGAATCCAGGAGAGAACAGAGGGCCAGGAAGATGAGCCTAGGCCTGGAGGTGTCATTTCCTCTGTGGGCATTTGTCAGTATCAGAGGAGATAGCTGAGGGGCTGAGAGTTTTGACAGCCTCACGGGGCTGGGGCAAATACTGGAGCCCAGAGTTCACAGAAGGGTAGAGGCCTAGGGAATCTATACATTAAACTGCAATCTCAAAGAAACCTATACTCAAATTCAAAAGACTTAGATTAGCAGAACAATTTTGAAGTAGAAAATGAAAGTTAAAAGAGTTTATACTACCTAGTTTCAAAATAATCAAGATAATGTGGGCAAAGGGACATATAGCAATGAGGAACATAATAGGCAGTCCAGACACAGACTTGCAAATATATAAAGTAAATGAATTTTCAGCAAAAGTAGCAAGGGACTTCAATGGGGAACGAATTTTTTTCAGTAAATGTGCTGCGGGGAAAATTAGCAAAAACATAGCAGAGAAAGGGATAGTTGGAGAGGAAGAGGGAAGTAGATCCAGAGAGAGACAAACAGGAGAGAGAAATAAAAGGGAAAACAAGGGAAGCAGGGCTTTTACCTCCTGCTCTGATGAATTACATACCTAAACCTATCAAACTCCTGCCAGGAAATAAGGTACACAGTCCTTACAACTCTACGGTAAAATTGATAGGACACAAAGACCATGAACCATAAAATTAAAGATTGACAAATTGGACTTCATTACAACTTTAAAGCTTTTGTTCTTCAAAAGGCATTGGTAAGAAAATAAAATGAGAAATCAGAACAGAAGCCAGGAGAAAATTTTGCCAATGTGCATCTAATAAAACCCTAGTGTCCAGAATATAAAAAGAGCTCTAACAACTTAATAATTAGAAAATAGTTAATAGAATTATTAGAAAGAGTTAATTATTACAGTTAATTATTATTTTAACTATATAGAGTTAATTATTAGAAAAGAATAATTAGAAAAGAGTTAATAATTAGAAAAGAGTTAATAAAGGATTTTGACAAACATTTCAACAGAGATGATAAATGAATGCTAAATGAGCACAGGAAAAGATGGTCAAAATATAGAGCTATCAGGGGGATGTAAATAAAACCACAATGAGATACCCTTATATATACTCACTAGAATGGCTAAAATTAAAGATGGATAGTGCCAAATGTTGACAAGGAGTGGGAGCAACTAAAATTCTCCTATAGGTCTCCTGGAAGTATAAAATGATACAATCACTCTGAAAAACAATTTGGCAGTTCCTTATTAAATTAAATATACACCTACTATATGATCCAGTGATCCTGAGTATTTAACCATGTGAAATGTGAACATTTTTCCACACAAAGATTTGTATACAGATGTTTATGAGAGCTCTATTCATAACAGCAGGAAGAAGGAGACAACCTAAATGTCCACGAACAGGCAAATAGATAATAAATTCTATCTATCCCAGGGGGAGGAGAAGGAATGACGTATTAATACATACAACATCATGAATAAATCTCAAAACGTGATGCTAAGCAAAAGATGCCAGACACATCTTTCCATCTCTATTATGCTGTAGAAGAGGTCAATCTAAGCCATAGAGATGGTAACCAGGTCAGTGGCTGCCTAGGAACAGGGGCAGGGAATAGGGAGAACTTTCATTGTCATGGCAACGCTATACATCTTGCTAGTGGTACTTATTGGTCAGGAGAATAAATTTGTCAAAACTCATCAAAATGTACATTTAAAGTGGGTGTGCTTTATTGTATCCAAATTATACTTCAAGAATTTTTTATTTTTTAGAAAGCAGCTACAGAAAAAGGGAAGATTACCTTGAAAGTAAAAATAGTTAGACTGACAGTAACTTCTCAACACTAACAATGTAAGCCAGAAGACAATATAAGGATATAATCAAAGTGTTGAAAGAAAATAACTGCCAACTTAGATTTCTGCTACCAAGTAAATAATTCTTACAGAATTAAAATAAGATAAGAGCATTTGAATACCAACAAAAAATATTTATGTGGAGCAAACATTACTAAATAAAATACTAACAAAGGCCAAATAAAAGTTATCCCAAAGTTTTTCAACTGATTAGATCAGGCCCATCAGATTATCCAGGATCTTCTCCTTTACTTAAAGTCAACTATGATGAAGGTCAAACACATTGACAATATACCTCATAGCAATACCTAGATTAGTGCTTGATTGAACAACCAGGAGTTATAGTCTAGCCAAGTTAATGCATAAAACTGATCATCACAAGTATTAGCTAATACTTTCAGAGAAGCAATTTTCCAAAGCATTGACTAAGCCTTTAAAAGATCAATATCCTGTACCATCACTTCTGCAAATGAACCTAAGAAAATAAGCTAAAAAACAAAGCGTTACTTAGATGAGAAAGCTATTTAGAAACAACCTAACTGGCCCCATTCGAGAAATTAAGTAAATGATACAATATTTGTCTGAAGAAACAATGAGGAGCTATTGAAAGGCTTACAAAAAGTTTACAATTATATTTGTAAATGCCTGTGATGAAATACTAAGTCAAGAAATGCAGGAGAGAAAATTGTTTTACAGAATGTAATAAATTTGGAGAATAAGAACATCAAGTGGAACTACGAAAAAATGGTAACAGTGATTCTTTATGCTTTCTGCTTTTCTGTTTTCTGACAATGACCTTGCATTACTTTTCACACTACTTGGAGTGAAATAAAGAAAAATGTTCCATGCAAACCACAGATGTCTGTAAAAGAGAGAGATGTCATTCTGGTAATTAAGAGTGTTTTGTCCTATTACAGACCCCAAATCTTTTGTATGCAAATAAGGTCAATCAATGACCTACTCTCATCTGCAAGAGAAAAAAAGGGGAGAAGACCAAAAGTGAAAAAAAATGACACTTTTCTCAACCCAGCAGAGATCCCAAATAGAAAGGACCTTTTCCGACATAGTTACCTTCCCAAGTCACTGTGAAAGTAACTTTAGTAAATTACCAAGGGAAAAAGTACACTTTCACCAGCCTCGCCCTTCCCAATTTAGCTCAATTTCATGGTGCACGACTGCCTTCTATTTTGTCACTAAGGCACCACAGAAAACAAATAGAATAAAGACTACCATTGTTAGCAGACGTTTTGAAAAAAACAAACAAAATTTTCTTTCTTACAGTTCCAATGGGTTATTTAGTTTCAGTGGCATCTGTTGACAATGAAAAATGTAACCACCATAGCTATAAATCTCCTTTGGTTGTAAATGTTTAATTATAATGTTTCCATTTCAATTTAAGATAAATTCGCTTTCTATCTTAAGAAAGAACTGTTCCCAAGGAAACAGAACAGGGGGAAAAACCACAGCTGTGATTGTTACCCAGTCCCTCTGAAACTCTAAAGCAGAAATCCAGTCAGTCCTCCCCAGCAGGTTACCAACAGGTAACCACAGAGGAGATCAAATCAGCACCCCCATTCCATCCTCAGAAAGTTCTCTGGCTCCACTGGAGTTCACGGAGAAACAGATCACGCTACACTCCCTCCCTGCTGCTGCTACTGCTGCTAAGTCGCTTCAGTCGTGTCCGACTCTGTGCGACCCCATAGTCGGCAGCCTACCGGGCTCCCCGTCCCTGGGATTCTCCAGGCAAGAACACTGCCTCCCTGCATCACATAAAGCAAGTTTCCAGCCACAGATGCTCAAAAACGTTTTTCTCATAGACCTGAACATTACAAACAGCCCGCTCTCCCACCACAGTTGTATCTGGTGGATGTCTCTAGAACCGCAAGGGATAATATCCACCGCAGCCTAGATCTCCTGCTAGGGATGGGGTAAAGGAAACCCAGCAGAAGCCCACTCTCTACCTCAGAGAAGAAAAATTATAAAAGTGCCTTTCTCTGAGAAGCATTACCCAGAGAAGCTGCTCCAGAGACTCCTGGTTCTGATCATAATTATAAATAAAAATCTGAATGTAACCCCAGATAAGGAGAAACTAGACAGTCGGACCCATCCCTCGGGCTACTTCTCACAACTAAGAGGGATCTCTCAGAGTCTGAGAGCTGGCGACTGCAGAGCAGGGGCCAGCTTTGATCCCCAGATCATCTTTATTGGCCCACTCACTCAACATGTGTCAAAACTTAACTTAGTGTCTGGAGATTTCATAGAATGGGATGTATGTCTGTGTCCAAAATTCAATATTGCTTGCAGGATAGACTGATTTTACGAACAATGATCAAAAGTTGCTACAGAGAAACACCCCTCTTGTGATCTCAGCTCAGGTGGGGTGGAGTTACTTAAGGAGCATTTGCTCCTTGTTCCTAATTAGAACTTCTGTCTTTTTAAGGAGATCATTTATTGAGGGCTTACTCTGTCCCTGGCTCTATACAAAAGACTTCAGACAATTATCTCGTATAGTCCCCACAGCACACCTCACAGTAAGCACTGTTCTCTTTTCAATGTCACAGATGAGAAACTGAGGAACAGAGAGATCGAGTCACCTGCCTGAGGTCACAGGGCTAGGAAAGGACAGGGCCTGCATTTGAACCCAGATCTGACTCCAAAGACTGTCATTTTCAATGGCTGTAGTATTTACTTCCCTGCAGACAAGTCAGGCAAATCCCCAAACCACCCCCAGTTCATAGGTAACATTCAGATTCCCAATCGTAGGCACACTGGCTGCCATAAAATTCGAACAGCTATCTGCTATTTCCCTATTTCAGACATCACCAGCTTGATTTTCCCAGAGGCAGTAACAGCACACAGATACCAGATTTCACAGCTATTTTCTCTCCCGAAATACCTTCTAAACCTCCAGTCTTTTCTGCTTTTCGATAAATCATGATCCAGGCCCCTAGCAAAGCTCCTGCTTTATTTGCTGTTGCCTTTGAAACAAGTAAAAGTGGAATCCAAGTGGGTTTCTAGGGAGAAAAACAGAACATACCTTGAAATTCTCTTTAAAGATCAATTCAATTTCATTTGCCTAATTGTGTATCTGGGGTTAAGAAAATCAGTTTTAGAGGGGAAAAAAAATCTTCAAAAACACTGCATTTGGATTCAAATTTTTACGGTGGATTTTTTAAATTGAAGTACAGTTGATTTATAGTATTATGTTAGCTTTGGGTGTACAGCAAAGTGATACACACACACACACATATATACACACACACACTCTTTTTCAGATTCTTTTCCCTTATCAGTTATTACAAAATATTGAGTATGGTTCCATATGCTACATAGTAGGTCCTTGCTGGTTATCTATTTTATATGTAGTAATGTGTGTCTGCTAATCCCAACCTCTTTAGGGTGGATTTCTGTGGAAGGAGGAAACTGTTAAGAGAGCATGTACAAAGGCTAGGCTGGTCTTTCTATTTTACTTTATTTTAATCCCCACAGTGAGTCTATAAGGAAATTCCCACTTCATAGAAGAGGTTCAGAGAGTTTCTCATCTGACTTAATTCACACAGCTGATCAGAAATGGAGGAACCACGATGGAACTCAGTTCTCGGCTTTCAAACCCCAGGCTACACCTGCCTCTAAAAAGCCCCCTTTTCTCTGGATCTGAGAGATTCTTTCCAGATCACCCTGGGGGCTGCTTCTGCCACAGCCGGATGGTGGGTGGTGTGCAGGGGATCTCAAGGCCAGAAGGGCCAGCAGGTATCCTCAGCAGGTGAGACCTGCTCAGGTGAAACACGCAAGTGTGATTCTCAAACCAACATTCAGCTTATTTGCATTTAGAAAGAAACCCTGTTGAAATCCCCGCCCTTTTATCAGTTCATTATACTTTCCTTCTCTCTCTCTTCTGTGTATCACAGTGGTACAAAGGTTTATTTCTAATGGGTGTTTTAAATTGTTTCTTTCAACCTGGAAATCTTATTTTTTCATAGCAAGCATACAGGAATCACTATGTCTATCTTGATACAGAGGTGAATATAATTATATTAAATCTGCAATACCTACAGGTCACTTGCTCTGTGCCAAACTGTTGTAAGTGGTTTAGAAAGATAAAATAATTTAATGTTACAATAGTCCTACCAGTAGATACAAATTTTTCTCTAAAGTTGAGGAAATCAGGGCACAGGAGTTCAAATAACTTGTTTACAGTCATATATCTAATAAGTGGTGATATCAAGAAACATTTCCTAAAAGAAGAACATCACCATGTGCTTAACAATAAATGCCAACAGCCAACCCCAGGGTGATACTGCAATTTATAGTAAGAAAGATATATTTGGTCTCCTTCTCTGTTCCTGACACAGAGCTCCTAAAATCTTTGGAATTTGCTAACTGATGAAAATAATAAAGGTGACTTTTGTTCTGTTAGTGAGATGACTTTGGGAACTCACTTGGGGATGGTGAGGATGGTTGATTACCAGGGCAACCAACTTGTGACCAGAGGGTTGGAAATTTTAGTCCAGCCCCCCGACCCTGACCTCCTAGGAAGGGAGAGAAGCTGGAGGATGAATCACTTGCCGATGACCAATAATTTTTAATCATTCATGCCTATGTAATGAAGCGTCCATAAAAACCCAAAAGGACAGGCTTCAGAGATCTGGGTTGGTGGATATTTGGGGAGAGTGGTGTCCTGGAAAGAGCATGAAAGCTCTGCCCCCTTGCCCTATACCTTGCCCCTATGCATTTCTTCCGTTTGGCTATTGCTGAGTTATATCTTTTATAATCAACAAGTAATTTAGGAAGTAAAATGTTTCTCTAAGTTCTGTGAGCTACTATAGCAAATCAATCAAATTCAAGGAGGAGGGCATCGGAACCTTCGATCCACAGCTAGTGACTCAGAAGCATAGGTGACAACCTGGACTTGGAATTGGCATCTTAAGTGGGGGGAGAGAGGGCAGTCTTTCAGGATCTCACACTGACTCTAGGTAGACAGAGGCTGAATCCAGTTGAATCACAGGACCCCCAGTTGGTGCGGGAGCACTGCTCAGTGGTGGTGGGAACCACTCCCCACCCCTAACACACACACATACATTGGAGTTGGGTTCAGAACTTTTATGCAGTTTGGAGGAGACAGCAGGGCATGGAGGGGACTGTGGCAAACCAGAGAGCAGAGCCCCCCTGTAAGCTGAATGGCCAAGGCAGCATGGGCAGTTGTGATCTCTCACTATCAGCCTGACTTCATGTTAACAGAACTTCCAACTTCCCCAGAGCAGCCAGAAATGTGTATTTGCAGCCAAATCTCCTCATTTTTTTAATATTGGCCCAAACTGAAGGGAAAAATAAAACATTCAGCAGGCCACACAAAATAGGTTCAAGGTCTACCAATTTGCCACCTGTATTTAGGAGATTCCAATAGACCCCATGTGAAGTACCAATAGTTTATATGTCTATGCAGTTGAGGGGACCTGGTGGGACTCTTGAAAACAAAGACACTGCTTTGCAACTGTCTAATCAAAGGGAAGATACAAGGGGCCTTTATTAACTGGAAAATAACAGTGCACCCTAATGAGTCACTAAGCATCAAAGTGCATTGAATTCATCACTGCTGTTTTTATTTTTTGAAAATCATTAAATATCACTTTCTTTCCCTTTATAGCAAGATCCAAGTGACAACCGATCCATCAGTTTATCTGCTGATGTTTAACTACAGCATTTTGGATTCATTATTTCCTACTTAAATCATTCTTTGAAAAAGAGGAATAACTTCATCTTGCCTCTTGACAGCAGAGAAATTAAATATCAAGACTTTAAGATGAGTGTTTCCCCAATCAAACACCAACAGCAGATCCATAAAATTAAGCCAGAAGAGCATCAACCCAAAATAAGACAGATAGGGACAAGTTTCTGAAAAACTCCTCTCATTTCCAAAAGTTAAGAAATTTCTAAACTCAAGACACAACTTGCTAATTGGTACAACCACTTTGGAGAGTCATTTGGTGACTTGAAGAAAGTTGAAGATATTTACACCCAAGGAGACTGCAATCCCATTGCTAGGACAGACCCTGGAGATTGGGCATCCCATTTTTAAAATCTGGTCCCCAGAAAGGAATAAATTTTGAATTACAACTCAGAAAAATCATACACGAAGGACACTAAAGTTACACGAAATAATATTTTTCTTTATTAATTGCTTTGGAGTCTCATATTTTCTATTCTGTGCTAATCTATTCAATTTCTCTTTTTTAAAATATACTTGTCACTACTCATTAACAGTCACAACCCTCAGTTTAAAACCACTATCCCAGAGGACCTGGTGCAAACCATTAAGATTGCATGCACAAGAATGGGCACTAAAATCTATACGAGCAAAAATTTAATTTAGGAAATGTTGCACTGAGGAGAAGAGGCAAGTTGTGGGATGATCCTGATAGCATGATGTCATGTGCATAGTTTTAAAACATGACAAACACAGTTCTAGGGAATTGTACCTGTCTTGGTCCATCTGGGCTACTCTAACAAAAATGCCACCTACTGGGAGGCTTATAAGCAACAGAAAATTATTTCTCCCAGTTCTGGAGACTGGAAGTCAAAGATCAAGGTACCAGAAACTCCCTGGCTATCCAATGGTTAGGGCTCCATGTGGGATCTTCCCAGACCAGGGACCCAAACCGTGTCCCCCACATTGCCAGGTGGACTCTTAACAGCAGCATGCATGTGTGTTCAGTTGCTTCGATCATGTTCAACTCTTTGTGACCCTATGGACTGCGTAGCCTGCCAGGTTCCTCCGTCCTTGGGATTCTCCAGGTAAGACTACTGAAGTGGATTGCCATGCTCTCCTCCAGGGGATCTTCCCAACCCAGGGATTGAACCCGAGTCTCCTGCATTGGCAGGTGAGTTCTTTACCACTAGCGCCACCTGGAAAGTCCTCCTAACCACTGAACCTCTGGGGAAGTCCTTAGAGTCTTTTTCATAAGGGCACTAATCCCATCATGAAAGTGCCATCCTTCCGCTGATAAGGATCTCCCAAAGGCTTCTTCTAATACCATCACCTTGGAGATTAGGATTCCAGCAAATACATTGCAGAAGCAGGGTGTGTGTGGGATGCGGGGGAGACAAACATTTGAACCATAGCAGTATCTACAGAATAAATTAAGTGAACACTCATAAGAAGGATAAGCATGTAATTCAAAATAGTGGTTAAATCTAAGGAGGAAAGAAGAGGAATACAATAGAGATAGTTTGGTCATTTGTTTTTGCTTGTTTGCCTTTTGTTTTGTTTTTTTGACAGGAGAAGGCAATGGCACCCCACTCCAGTACTCTTGCCTGGAAAATCCCATGGACGGAGGAGCCTGGTGGGCTACAGTCCATGGGGTCGCTAGGAGTCGGACACGACTGAGCGACTTCACTTTCACTTTTCACTTTCATGCTCTGGAGAAGGAAATGGCAACCCACTCCAGTGTTCTTGCCTGGAGAATCTCAGGGATGGGGGAGCCTGGTGGGCTGCCGTCTCTGGGGTCGCACAGAGTCGGACACAACTGAAGCGACTTAGCAGCATACATCTTGAGAGATCTTAGCTTCCCAATCAGGAATCAAACCCACACCCTGGGCAGTGAAACCACAGAGCCCTAGCCACTGAACCTCCAGGGAAGTCCCTTTGTTTTTGTTTTTTAAGCTCTACAGCAAATTTGGGGAAATATCAAAGTGTGACAAAGCTATGCAGTAGATAGGTAGATATTTGTTACAATAGTCTCTATATTTTCAAATAGGTTTGAAATTGTTCTTAGAGAAAGAAAAGTAAAGGAAAACAACTTGTCCACTTAGAGAGCAGAGAGCAGTCAGCTTCCTTGCTCTCTGGACAGTTATGGTCCCTCTCTGTTAAGGGGTGGCAGGAAGTCCAGGAGATGAGCTGTTCCTAACTAGATCATCCTTCCTTATTCATGCAGTAGCACCTACTATGTACTAGGCATGGCTCTGAGCAGCAGTGACTCCATGTGAACAGACACACAGGTCCTATAGTCCTGAAGCCTATGGATTAAGTGCAATTAGTGTCAGAAGTATAAAAGTGTAGCAGCAAGAAGAACTCCAAATACATTTTGCAGACAGTCCCCGACACAGCAAGGGACCATGACTCCTACCCTTAAGTGTGGGCTGCATTGTAACTTCTTCCAAAGAGGACGGTATAGACAGAAGAGCATGGCGTAGCTTCACAGCAGAGAAACCTAGCAAATACTGGCTGCAACCGGTGACCAAGGTGACCAATATCAACAGTGATGAAGGATGTTGGTCATGGGTACTCTCAGTATGATGTGATGAAACTGAAACTTCACCTCTATAGTCTGCCTCCCAAAACTTATAATCCCAGTCTAACCATGAGGTGGAGAAACCAGGCAAATTGCAATAGGGGGACATCCACAAAATATCTGATCAACACTCCTCCCGACACCGTCAAGGTCAACAAGTACAAGGACCGTCTGAGAAACTGTCATGGCTGAGGAGACGAAATGACTAAATGTGATGTGGTGTCCTGGTGGGATCCCAGGATAGAGAAAGGACATTAGGTGAAAACCTTTAAAAATCTGAAATAAGTATGGAGCTTTGTTAATATTGGGCTGGTCAAAAAGTCGGTTCAGACTTTTCTTTAAGATGTTATGGAAAAACACTAACTAACCTTTTGGCCAACTCAATAATAGCACATCGATATTGGCTCGTTAAATATACCAAATGTAACATCCTAATGCCAGGTGTTAATAACAGAAGAAACTGAGTGTGGAGAGGGTGGGGAGTTTCTACAGGAAGCTTCTTTACTATCAGCTCAATTTTTCTGTAAATTTAAAACTGATCCAAAACATAGAATGTAAACTAAAAAGTAAAAAGCTAACAAAAATAAAAACAAGAAAAAAGAAAAAAGAAAGTCTACCAATAAAAAAGGTGGACCATCTGGTAAGACAGAGGAATGTATTCCTGAGTGGGAGGCTGCACGTCCCTCCTGCATGTAGCGTCAAGCGGCCTTAAGTAGTTACGTGCAGATACAGATGACAGAATATGGAGCCACGTTGCACCTGTACCCATGGAAAGCAACAGAGGACACTGGCTATGGGGCTGGATAAAACCAAATCAAACATCCTTTTAAAAGGTTTCTACGGAGAGGAAGGAGGGAGAAGGGTTCAGGATGGGGAACACATGTATACCTGTGGCGGATTCATTTCGATATTTGGCAAAACCAATACAATGGTGTAAAGTTTAAAAATAAAATAAAATTTAAAAATAAAATAAAAGGTTTCTAGGACTTCCCGGGTGGTCCAGTGGTCCCGATGCCCCTCTTCCACTGCCGGGGACATGGCTGCAACCCCTGGTCAGGGAACTACGAGCCCACATGCCTCATGACCAAAAAAACAGAGGGGAAAAAAGACACAGAGGTTTCTTCTTATACAGGAAAGGAAAGGAAACCAGGCATACTACCTTTTCTGTAGGTATAAAGGAATTGATGCTTGGTTGAGACAGTGTTAAATGAATATTTTCGAATCACAGAGTATTTTCTCCAGGAAACAATGAGGGAGTCGGGGAAGCACTTGAAGGTTCATTTGACTGCTTTTATCAAAGACCTGCACCAGATCTGAGGAAGGATTCCTGGTTCCAAAGGTCAGTTTGGTCAATGACATCTGTAATGTCATCATAATAAATATGTCAAAATAAGTAAATAAATATATCACAATAAAGACATAAAAAATGATTTAATGGAGCAGCTGGGGTTTCTAACAAATACCAGCCTGAAAAGTCAAACAAAGAGTCATTTTCAAGAGCATGAACTTTGCAGGTTTCCCTCGGTTAATTTCATCAACTGCCTGTCAGAAATTTGGTGCAAAGGCTCTGATCTCAGATCACCATGTGGGCAGACCTTTGGAAAGAAAGCCTCCCATTTCCTCTGACTCAATCTCTGCCTGCGTCAGGGAACTACAGAAGTCAAATCCCACAGCAGAAATAAACTTTGCACTCAGTAAGAAAGGGCACGTCTAAACTTCAATGATACTTGAGTGTCTGAGAGAAACTCTATTCTCGATCTCTGTTTCACAATGGACCTACCATGTATGAAGCTGGCACTGCAGTAATCAAGGCTGAGCTTCCTGCAGCCTCGAACAGCATCGCTTACATTAGGGATTTGCGGAGGCCACCAAAGTCCCGCCCAAGTGTTGACCTTTGGCAGAATTTCTCTTCAGCACCTCCCTCTTAGGAGTCTTGGGCTTAGAATGATCTGGCATATATTTGCAGAGTGCCTACTATGTGGCCGGCACTGTTCTAGGATCTTGACGTCTGGGTTCATATCCCAGCTCTGCCAGACCTAGCTCTGTGACTGTGGACTCTTAAGATCTCTGAGCCTCACTCTTTCCATCTGTAAGTGCGGTTAGTCGTGCTACTTTCTTCAAGGAGATATTTTGATAATTCATGGAGATAATATACAGCATAGAACCTAGCACACAGTAGGAGCTCAGTAAGTGTTGCATTTAATAGAATTTGCTTCCAATACCCCTGAGAACTCCTCCTAAATTGGCACCTCTCCAGGATTATTCAAAGTGGCCCCAGCCAGGTCTATCCTCCACAGATGTTTCATATTCTCAGACAATTCAACCACTATAAAACTTTGCATTAAAGGACATTATGTATCCATTCCTCTGTTGATGGACATCTAGGTTGCTTCCATGTCCTATGTATTGTAAATAATGCTGCAATGAACATTGCGGTGCATCTATCTTTTTGAATTATGGTATTCTCCAGGTATATGCCCAGGAGTGGGATTGCTGGGTACCTATATACAATGGAATATTACTCGGCCATCAAAAGGAACGAAATTGTGCCATTTGCAGAGATTTGGATGGATCTAGAGATGGTCATACAGAGTGAAGTAAGTCAGGAAGAGAAAAACAAATATCATATATTAACAGATATTTGTGGAATCTAGAAAAATAGTATAGACGATCTTGTTTGCAAAGCAGAAGTAGCGATACAAACAGAACAGACATATGGATTCCAAGAGGAAAAGGAGGGACTGGGATGAATTGGGAGATTGGAAATGATGTATAAATACTATTGCTACTATGTATAAAATAAATAACTAATGAGAATGGACTGTATAGACCAGGAAACTCTACTCAGTGCTCTGTGGTGACCTAAATGGGAAGGAAATCCAAAAAAGAGGGGATGTATGTATACCTATAGCCGATTCACTTTGATGTACAGTAGAAACTAATAGAATATTGTAAAGCAACTATACTCGGACAAAATTTTTTTAAAGAAACATTCTTGAAAATGAATACAATACAGTGTTAGTATCATATGCCTTCACAGACATATTTACATTTGAATTTCCACTCATCCTTTAAGGGCCCATTCAAATGTCACTTCCTCTGAGAGGCCTTTTTCCTCCATTGAATCCTCTTCTTTGTTCTACTGCACTTGGGCTCTTGTCCTAAAACTGTGCAGAGCGCCACCTACTGGCCGAGTTTGCAGACCTAACCTCCGTCTCTCGCACCAGAGTTCCCAGCATCTTATGGGAGAGAGAGCCCTGCTTCTAAAAGACTGTAAAAAGTCAAGCCAATTGTTTAGACTTGCTGAGACAGGCAATGGGGAGCCACTAGGTCGTGATGAAAGCAGTATTTTAAGATTACTCTGGCAGCTGGTAACAGAATGGATTAGTGGAGAGAGATCACAGTCAGAGAGGCCATGAGACAGCCACAGGGAATTTCTAGGAATGAGCCGGCATACCACCAGGAATACATTCCTCAGTCAGTGATGCCAGCCTGGTCAGCAGGAAGACTCAGAGACGTAAAGTAGACACATTTTTTTTAGCAACCATACCTGAACACCCAACTATAAAAGTTCCTACTCTAGGACATCCCTAGTGGTCCAGTGGTTAAGACTCTGCACTTCCAAAGCAAGGGGTGTGAGTTTGATCCCTGGTCGGGGAACTAAGATCCCACATGCCTTGCAGACTAAAAACACTTTTTTTTTAATTTAAAAAATGTTTTAATGTTTCCGTTCCAAGCCAGCATACTGAGAATTAGGAAAACTTCTTTAGTCATTTAAATATAGCCACTTCGAAACCTATTAACTTATTCCCTACATGGTATCACTACTGAAAAATGAATATTTGATTAAGAGAATGAAGACAAGCCACAGAGAAGGAGAAGATATTTACAAAGCACATAACTGTTAAAGAATTGGTATCTAAGATATACCAAGAACTCTCAACACACAAGAAGGAGAAAAAACAGCCCAATTTTTTAAAAATGGGCTACAGATCTGATTAGACACCTCACCAAAGAAGAGATACAAAAGGAAAGCAAGCACATGAAAAGATGTTCCACATCATATCTTCTTAGGGAGTTGCAAATTAAAACAGTGAGAAACCACTGCACACCTCTTAGAGTAAAATCCAAAGCACTAACAACCAAATACCCATGAGGATATAGAGCAACAGGAGTTCTTATTCATTGCTGGTGGCGATGCAAAGCGGTGCAGCCACTTTCAAAGATAGTTTGGCAGTTTCATACAAAACCAGATGTACCCTTACCATAAGATCCAGCAGTCACACTCCTTGGTGTTTACCCAAAGGAGCTGAAAACTTAAGCCCACAAAAAAAATACACACACAGATGTTTATGGAAGCTTTATTCTCAGTTGCCAGAACTCGGAAGCAATCAAGATGTCCTTCAGTAGGTAAATGGATAAATAAACAGTGGTTCATTCAGACAACAGAATATCATTCAGTTCTGAAAAGAAAGGAGCTAGCAAGCCACAGAAAGACATGGAGGAACCTGAAAAGCATATTCCTCAGTGAAAGAAGTCAACCTGAAAAGTCTACATTCTGTGCTATTCAACTTTATGACATTCTGGAAAAGGAAAAATTAGAAGGATAAGAGCAAAATCAGTGGCTATCAGGGTTTGGGGGGAGGAAGGGAGGGATGAATAGGTAGAGCACAAAGGCGTTTTCTGGTAATGAAGCTATTCTGTGTGATACTAGAATGATGGATACTTGTCATTGTTCATTTATCCAAATCCAGAGAATGTACAATACACAGTGCAGGCTGTCTCTTCAGTCGTGTCCTACTCTTTGTGATGCTATGGACTGTAGCCCGCCAGGCTCCTCTGTCCATGGGATTCTCCAGGCAAGAGTACTGGAGTGGGTTGCCGTGCCCTCCTCCAGGGGATCTTCCCAACCCAGGGACTGAACCCACGTCTCTTAAGTCTCCTGCATTGGCAGGCGGGTTCTTTACCACTAGTGCCATCTGGGAAGTCCCCTTACAATATGAAGAGTGAACCCTAATGTATATTGTGGACCTTAGTTAATAAGAATGCATGTTTATCATGCTAAGTGAAGTGAGACAGAGAAAGAAAAATGTCATATGACATAGCATATATATGGCATCTAAAATATGCCAGGGATGAACTTATTCACAAAACAGAAACAGATTCACAGACATAGAAAACAGACCAAAGGGGAAACGTGGGCAGAGAGGGATAAACTAGGAGTTTGAGATTAACAAATACAAACTAATATCCGTAAAATAGAAAAGCAATAAGGATTTACTGTATAGCAGGGTGAACTATATTCAATATCATGTAATAACCTATAATAGTAAACAATCTTAATATATATACACATACACATATATGAATCACTTTGCTATACATCTGACACTAATACAATATTGCAATTCAACTATACTTCAATTAAAAAAAAAAACTCTCTATGGCTTAAGAGAAAGTGAAGTTGCTCAGTCATGTCCAACTCTTTGTGACCCCATGGACTGTAGCCTACCAGGCTCCTCCGTCCATGGGATTTTCCAGGCAAGAGTACTGGAGTGGGTTGCCATATCCTTCTCCAGGAGATCTTTCTGACCAAGGGACTGAACTCGGGTACGGCTTAAGAGAACCAAGGTTTAATTACCACTCATGCTACCTGTCTTTGACAGGCCAGCAGGGGGCACTTCTGCTTGCTATCACTGACAAAGACTCTCCCTAACTAAACCTGAGTCAGCATCTCTGAGCCTCCCTTCTCTGGACCATGGACTTATCCTTGCCCGACCCGTGTAGCCTAATTACAGCAAGAATCCTAAGTCAGTTTAGAAATATCCCACCCTATCCTTGATATCTGATCACCCTCCCTCTCCAATCAAATTCCTCATGCCCACGCTAGACATTTGATCGCTCTGGTCTGCCCTCAGCAAGAACCTGGTTTGGTCAGTCTCTTAAGAATCCCTTACTCTCAATGTCTCCTAGCAGTTTGCCATCTACTGACCCCACGCCCACTGTTTCTTGGCTGTAAATCCCCAGCTGTCTTTACTGCATTGGGAACGGAGCCCAATTCCACCCTGGGGTCTCTCTTCCCTTGCTGAAAATGTTTCTGAATAAAGTCTTTCTCCAACCAGTCTCTTTCTTTAACCAGAAGAAAGTCGGTTCTGGTTCTCTCTGACACCTCTCAGAAGCCAGGCTGATGGGTGGGCTTTAACAAAGCCTTTTAAGTGTTCTGCTCACCCCCACACCATCCCTCCTCCCAGTGGGAGCACTTGACTTGAAAGAAAATGGTGACTAGATTCGACAACACAAAACCCAACAACATTGCTGCTAAAGTCATAACATAATAACTAAAATTAAAAAACTCAAGACAACAAGTGGGGAAAAACATGTGCAGTTAAACATGAGAAAAATTGTTAAATTTCACCAGAAACAGTCAATGCAAATTAAGCCTACAAGAAGACAGCCATATTTCAACTATCAAATTCTCTTTTTAAGGCAATGCCCAACATTGGCAAAAGAATTGAGAGCTGGGCGTACTTACATAGATCAGGCAGGAAGATTTCACAAAAGCTTCAGAAACTTGAAACACTGTTATGTCTTTTGAACCTACCCATTCGCTTCTAGCTTTCTCTCCCAAAGACTTACCTATAGGAATATACAACTTCGTGTTTTTAAAAAATGAATGTTTAAAAGGGGGAAAAATAAAACAAAAATGGCCAGCAGCAATGCTTTAAAGAGGAAAGAAATGAAACTTGGTAAATGAATAGAATACACTTCTATAATATCAATAGAATACCATACCGCTTTTAGATATTACATTAAAAATTACAGGTTCTGGGACTCCCCTAGTGGTCCAGTGGCTAACACTCCATGCTTCCAATGCAGGGGACCTGGGTTCAATCTCTGGCCAGGGAGCTAGATTCCACACGCTGCAACTAAGAGTTCACATGCCTTTTTGTTTTTGTTTTAATAGTAATGCCTGTGACCCAGTTAGGGCTAAGGTTTAAGGAACATGTGTTTTTAGAGACTCCAAGGCTATTCAGATACACATCCAGGACTGACACGTCTTGACTGATTCATTCATCAAGTAGTCGTTAAGCCCCCTGTATTTGTTTCCTAGGGCTGCTTCATCAAATTACCACAAATGTAATGGCCTAAAGCAATAGAGAAGACAATGGCACCCCACTCCAGTACTCTTGCCTGGGAAGTCCCATGGACAGAGGAGCCCGGTGGGCTGCAGTCCATGGGGTCGCGAAGAGTCAGACATGACTGAGCGACTTCACTTTCACTTTTCACTTTCATGCATTGGAGAAGGAAATGGCAACCCACTCCAGTGTTCTTGCCTGGAAAATCCCAGGGACGGGGGAGCCTGGTGGGCTGCTGTCTATGGGGTCGCACAGAGTCGGACACGACTGTAGCGACTTAGCAGCAGCAGCAGCAGCAAAGCAATGGAACTATCACAGTTCTGTAAGATAGAACTCCAAAACCAAGCTGTCATCAGGGCCTCTGGGGGAGGACCCATGCATTGCTTTCTCCAGCCCCTGGTGGCCCCAGGCTTCCTTGACTTGAGGCCACATCCCTCTCACATCTGCCTCCATCTTCACATGAGCTTTTCCTCTGTGTGTCGATCTTAGAAGGACACATCGTTGGATTGAAGGCCTGCCCAGATACTCCAAGATGACGACCTCATCTCAGATTCCTTAATTACCTCTGTAAAGACCCTTTTTCCAAATAAGGTCAAGTTCACAAGTTCCGGGCATTCAGATGTAGAAACATCTATTGAGGGACCACCCTCCGATGCACTATGGTGTATATTTCCACATTGTAGGTGGCTTGCTAGTGTTGTGGGTGCTGCTTTCTACTGAGTTTTCAGTCCATTTGGGACAAGAGAGCTGAAGGAGTGTGTGCGGCCTGGGTACGTCCCCAGGCCTTGTGAAGCGCCCAGGGTCGTGGACAAGAGTGGGGACCCAAAGTGCGAACTGCATTGGCTACTCACTGGTTCTGAGACCTAGGAAAATCGTTTAAACTATATCTCAATTTAATAGTTTTTAGCTTCCCAAGGCTCTAATATTTCTGATTTTTGAACATGTGTGTTTCCTCAAAGACTTACAGTGGCGCTGGGCACCTAATGAGAATGACGTAGTTTTTCAAGAACTTTTTCAAATGAATAAAGAACAGACAACAAAACTACACACAATTATCCTCAGAGACACTTAAAATGTTCCATGTGTTCTGTTGTTTACGTTTCAGTAAAATATTTTACAGAAGGAAAGTAACCAACATGAACTAAATCTGGTGGGAAAATCTACTCAGAAACCGAGGCAACTGTGACCATCACTGTACTCTTTCTCCCTCCTCCCCCTCCCCTTCTTCCTCCTCCTCTTCATTCTTCCTCTTCCTCTCCTTCCTATTCCCCCCTCCCCTCCTTCTCTCTTTCTCCTCCTCCTCCTCCTTCTTCTCCAACTTGAATAACAGACTGCAAGGAGATCCAACCAGTCCATTCTGAAGGAGATCAGCCCTGGGATTTCTTTGGAAGGAATGATGCTAAAGCTGAAACTCCAGTACTTGGCCATGCGAAGAGTTGACTCATTGGAAAAGACTCTGATGCTGGGAGGGATTGGGGGCAGGAGGAGAAGGGGACTACAGAGGATGAGATGGCTGGATGGCATCACTGACTCGATGGACGTGAGTCTGAGTGAACTCCGGGAGTTGGTGATGGACAGGGAGGCCTGGTGTGCTGCGATTCATGGGGTCGCAAAGAGTCGGACAGGACTGAGGGACTGAACTGAACTGAACTGAACTGAAGCACAATAAAAGATTTAACCCAGTTCATGTTCCATGGAGCCATAAAATGACACATGACATTTACGTGATAAGAGATAACTTTTCCTCTTACCACTGTTTGTTCCTTAAGGTTTCCACTGTTCAGTTTCACAACAAGCAATGAAAGCAATGAGTTAGTTGAGTTAGTAAAAAGGATAATCCTTTCTTCTGCTCAACTGGTTATAATCATTTCTGGATTAGAGCAGGTCAAGAAAAACTCTGGAAATATTGGATCCAGATGTTCAAACATGGTAACACTTCATGGTAAACATTTACCTTTGAGGTCGATTTCTCTTTCAACTGGGTTATAGTCATGTGAGGTGTGTCTGTTTCTTTCAAGAAATCTATTTTAGTGTTTGGCTTTTCTTTCCTACGGAGACTCCTGTTTCCATGGTGCACTCCCAAGAACTTGTCTCTGTCCCAACTTTCAGAGGAGATGAGTTCTGCAATGTGGTTTCTGACCATACAAAAAGTGGCAGCCTATTTTCTCCAATGTTTGGGTCCCAACAGTCTGATGGAAACCATTGAAAGAACAATCTCACCTCAACCTAGCTGGTTGCACATTGTCTCCATTCGAGTCCACTTCATCCAGCTTTCCTTTCCCTTGGGTTTGCTTCATCTGTTTGAACACTTTCAAATTTGCTTATTTTTCTAACCTCTTTTCTCCTCTTTGGGCAATGCAACTGTTTATCTTGTGGTTTTCATCTTTATTATTCACATTTCCTCACAATGAGTGTTCATTAAAACATTTTAAATGAAGACCTTTACTGTCTTCCTCATCGAGCCCATCGAATCTTCCCATATGACACATTTTTAATTCTTATCACAGAACTTCAGGCAGTATGTGCATTATATTCTGTTAAAAACCCTATTCCGCCCAAGGTTGTCACAATTCAGAGATTGCAGCTTTCAGTGGGATGTTTCGTTTAGGGATATATTCATAGACTCACTTTGCTAGCCCGGCAAACACGGTCCATGAGCTTGTATTTCACACCTCATTTGATCTCACAATTCAACAACAAAAAAAAAAGGATAAAAAGAAGCAATTATTTATTTAGATTATGGAATGGATTTTAGAAGGATATTAAATAAGCATAAATTGTCATGCCAAAGCAACAGTCCTTGTCCTTCTAACATCCCCGGGGAGGTCAAAAACAGAAAGTGAAGAAAGAGAAGAAGAGGACGCCAGAATGCCTGATAATTATGTAACTCTGGTTATGTAAGGGCTTTTTTTCTCTTGTAACTTTATAAATCTCTTCTAAAGAGAGTGCAGAATTGATTCTCTCAAAACCAAAAGTGATAACCACAGCCTGTGCTTGTCCTTCAATTTAAAACCTCAGCTCTTGATCAGTCCAGTGTTTCAACCAAATCAATTCCATGTGTGTAAACCGTGGAGAAGGCCATTTGAGACCCACACAGTAATTTCTGAGGGTGCACGTCCAGGCAGCCCACTGGGGCTGCTCCAGCACAGCAGGAGGGTCTACTTCTTGTTTCTACCCTCCTGTTTTGCCCCAAGAACCCTCTCTCATACTTCAAGTCCAAGTCATTTGGGTGGGCCCAGCCATCCCCTACTTTTACAATTGGCTGCAGAGATTGGTTCAGGGTGAGTACAAGATCCACGTTACTCCAAGCAGAGCCAGTGATGAGCAGCCCCAAGACTTGCTGGACACCATGGGACAGAGCATGTTCTCCCTGAAGAGACCAAGCCAGCAGGATGGATGTTGGGAGCTGCTGATGGTCAACTTGCCACCAGGAGGGAGAGCCTGCTGGAGATGATAGCAACCCAGAGGAAAGACAAGGAGAAAGGTTGTTAGGGATACTGCATCCAGACACTCTTGGTTCTGGTCCCCATCTTGAACTTTTCCACGTGCTCCTAGGAGCCCTTTTTGCTTGGACTTCATTCATGCAGTAGCTAAGGGCATCAGTCAAAGCCTACCTGATAAACACCTCAGCAATAAAGAAGAAGCAATAAAGAGGAATCCAGTAGAGTCAAAGCAGAAATCAAACCACAATCCTTGACAGGTCCCACTTTTAAAGAGTGTGCCAAACACTGCTAGTTGACCACGCTTCTTCCCTGATAGCAAAGACCTTCTCCCAGTACAAAGCCTGAAAATAACAGCAAATATTCACTTTCCCAGACTGTGCTAATTCTTGAGCAAAGGCATGGAACCCACTGTTTACTGATGATATCTAAAAGGAAGACTTGAAGGGAAAGTCGTCTTTCCAGTTGGAAGGATCTTCTCTCCCGGCAAAAAAAAAAAAAAAAAAAGATACAGGAAGAGAAGCCCCCCTCCCTTCCAGTCTTTGTATACAACTAGATAAGTCTGTGATGTCTGGAACTGCTGCAGCCATCTTGCAGCCACGAGAAAACCAGCTGGAGGATGACAGCCAACAAACTGGGCACGATAGAGTGGAAAGACAGAGCGCACACCCGGTGGCACAACCGTGCTGCCAGATGAACCAACCACGGAAACACCCACCTCCAAATTTCTCGTCACATGAGATCACAAAATCCTACCGTAGCAGCCATTTTAGGTGGCAATTCTAGCACTTGCAACTGAGCCCAAATATGTAAATCCTAAGCTCTCTTCATGTATCAATGCAGGATTTGGGGGAGTTCAGATAGCAAGTAGAGATTTCCAGGGAAATCATGGGTCAACTGAGGTCTCAGACTGAAGTTCTGTCAAGGGATGTAAAGGACAATATCCAGAATGTTGATTTGGGAGTGAGAGGCACCCAGATCCCCTGATCAATACCCCTAATAGAAGGCTTTTTGGTCACTCAACCTGAGTTTCACTTTCCTTTTGAAAGAAATCTTCAAAAGCAGTCAGAACAGAGTTCTAGCTGATGTTGGCTGAGGTTGCCCAAGATGAGACAGCACTCAGCCTAGAGATCCATTGGAAAAGGCAAATTCCACCCAATCTCTCCATTTCTCATGCTCCCACCACTAACCCCCTCATTTATTCACCAAGTGCTCCTTCAGTGCCCAATATCATGGACCTCATAGCATTTAAAAACAAGAAAAGAGAGACTTCTCTGGCACTCCTGTGGTTAAGACTCTGCACTTCCACTGCAAGGCACGTGGGTTCAATCCCTGGTTAGGAAACTAAGATCCCACATGCCCCACGGTATAGCCAAAAAGCCAAAAACAAGAACATAAAGAAAACAGGTTATGACGATAGAAGGTGGTAAGTAAGAGATCAGAAAGGGGCTCTTTGCCAACCTGAGAAGTTGGGTCTCATCCTGGCTGAAGGCGGAGCTATTAATGGCTTTAAAACCGGTAGGAAGACTTCCCTGGTGGTCCAGTGGTTAAGAATCCACCTTGCAATGGAGGGGACTCAAGTTCAATACCTGGTCAGAGAACCAAGATCCCACATGCTGCAGGGCGACTAAGTCTGCACATCGCAACTACTGCGTCTGTGCACCACAATTAGAAAGAAGCCCTCAGGCTGCAACTAAGCCAAAATAATCCAGCCAAAAATAGATAAATATTAAAAAAAAACAAAAAACGGGAGTATGGCATAGCCAGCATTGGTCAGTCAAAAGGGAAGAGAAGACAGGCAAAGAGATCATAAAAAAGGCTATTGCAACAGGCCTGAGCTCATTCTGCCTGTGGGGAGCCCGGATGCAATATTATTAGCAATAACCTCCCTCTGTCTCCCAGGTGAGCTCAGCACCATAAAACCCAAGGGTGGTATCCGAGCTGGAGAAGATCCACCAACGATGTGAAGTTGACCTAACTTCACATTCTTAGCCCATATGCCAACACCCAGGTGTGATATCTGCAAAACAACCACCTTTAAGCACTAAGAAACTATTACTAGACAGCTTAGAGCCACCCTACATTTGCTCATTAAAAAAGTACTTTTCCCCCTTGCCTCTTAAATCATTTCTATTTTACCCATTTCATTCTTCAGTTCTTCGCTGCCAACAATAACAATAATAAAATTTTAAAATAATGGTTATCAAACCCTGTACCATGACAGATGTGAGTGCAGGTAATTTTTGAGATTGCCAACCTAATCAGGTCATTGATGTAGAAAGAGCATAAAGGATAAAGCCTTCAGCCAGCATCACATCCCATAATGGAGCCATTCAGAAGCTGCAGGACGGAGCTGCGCTGATGAGCTCAAAAGAACACATCGCCCATTAAATGCAGAGGCATTGCTTTATTTATACACACATTATTTTGCTATCAGCGTCCGCAGCCATCCCCAACAAACGGCTGCCGAGGTACCTTGAGGATCCCAGGGCTTACCTGCTCTGTGTGTCCGGGTGATGGCCCACGCACATGAGGGTGGCTGTGGTCTGAACGCTGTCGTTATCTATCTCTTCCTGGACTGCCCACTGGTCCTCGCTGCTGACTCTCACTGCAGTTATTTTCACACCGGCTGCTGCCTTAATTCTGTCAGGTAGAAAAAAATATATATATGACCATCTTAGTTCAAAACAGAGAGTAAAAACAGGGAGCTAGAACCGATCTCCCCTTTCCTCTGGGAGATGCAAGAAAGACTGCCAGTAAATGGCTTTCCTTCAAAAACTAAGTGTCTTGTTATCTTTACAAGTGCCCCGAAGTAGGAGCTCCAGCGTTCTGCCACATGTGTTAATTTTCTGTTTGATCGGTGTGTTAGGAACCAGATCACCTTCTTCTTCGGGGGCCCTGCAGGATGGAGACAAAACAGACGTGTGTGCCAGGCATGGATAGGATCTGGGGGCCGGTTCTTCCCTGGGGGTGGATGAGAAAGGGTTCTCATGAAGTAGAAGGGTCTGAGAGGCTGCAGGGGCTGTGCCAGCTGCAGAGGTTCTGTGGGAAAGAATGCCAGAGTCTCACTGGGCATTTCTCACCCACCACTGTCAAGGGCACCTCCTCATGTGCTCCAGGACTTTCTGCAGACCCTACAGCCCAGCACGTTCACTCGTAGGCATACGAGCAACAGAAATGCAGGCGTTTGTTTCCCCAAAAGACCTGCACAAGGAAGGTCACGGCAGCACTGTCATATGAAACCCAGTAGGGAAACGGCCTGCACTGTCCATCAAAAGCAGAACTAATAAAATGTACAGTCACCCAATGGAATAAGACAGAAATACCAAGAATAAACGGTGTAGTACCACACGAAACTGGATGCTGAGTTAGTTTCAGATGTACAGCAAAGTGAATCAGTTATACATATATCCCCCCTTTTATCAGATTCTTTTCCAATATATGTCATTACAGAGTACTGAGTACAGCTCCCTGTGCCATACTGTAGGCCCTTATTAGTTATCTATTTTATATACAGTAGTGAGTATGTGCTAGGGCTTCTTAGGTGGCGCTAGTGGTAAAGAACCTGCCTGCCAATGCAGGGAACGTAAGAGACACGGGTTTGATCCCTGGGTCAGGAAGATCCCCTGGAGGAAGGTATGGCAACCCACTCCAGTATTCTGGCCTGGAGAATCCCATGGGCAGAGGGGTCTGGAGGGCAACAGTTCATAGGGTCGCAAGGAGTCAGACACAACTGAAGGGACTTAGCACACATGTGTATGTCTTCCAATTTATCTCCCCCACCTTTTACTCCCTTGTAACCATAAGTTTATTTTTGACATCTGTATTTCTGTTTTGTAGATACATTCATTTGTAGCCTTTTTTTTAGATTCCACAAACCAACTATACCCCAATCAAAAGTAAAAATAAAATAGTGGAGAGAACAATTTAGGAATAAATCTGTGTATACTAACTGACATCTCCAAACAGATATCAATTTAATATTTATTAAAACAAATTTAAATCAATTTTTTAAAAACTACATGGATGAACCTCCTATATTTGGAGGTTGAGTGGCAGATGCCAGGTGTCAAAAAGCACACACTGTATAATCCCATTTATAGAAATTTTGAAACAGTTAAACTCATCTGTGAGGCTGAAGTTAGCATCTGTTACCCTTTGGAGCCAACAGCTGGACGGGCTCCCCCGGGGGGCTTCTGGAGCACCTACAATGTTTGTCTCTTCTTTGGGTGCTGACTGCACTACAGGTTGTAAGAATGCACCCAGCTGTGCTCACGCATATGTAGTTTTCTGTTTGTTCCATGTGGACTCTTATGTACACTCATAATCATTCATTTGGTAAAGAATCTGCCTGCAATGCAGAAGACCTGGGTTCAATCCCTGGGTCAGCAAGATCCCCTGGAGAAGAGAATGACAACCCCACTCCAGTATTCCTGCCTGGAGAATTCCATGGACAGAGGAGCCTGGCGAGCTACAGTCCATGGGGTCGCAAAGAGTTGGACACGACTGAGTGACTAACACTTTCACTTTCAATCATTCAGTATAAAGTTCCAAACAAAGCAAGCAGACTTCATGTTGGTAACAGGAATGCAAGTCAAGGCTATGGAGAACTTTCACCCTTGGACGTGACTTCTCCACTGTCCAAGCTCAATGGGAGTTCTCAAGATGAGTTAGACCATTGCCACCCTGGACTCACCTAGGGGCTTTTCCCCCAAACCTCCACCACCCCTCGAGGTGTCCAGGACACAGTGTAACCTGAGACTTTGACCTTGTCTATGATGGGGAAGAGCCTCGGAGTCCAGATGAGCATTCCTCCCTGTTGGTCCAATGACAGGTGACAATCCAGCAGCTATGGACCAGCAAGAAAGACACCTGGACTGCAGGCCAGACTCCACCCAGCAGAGACAAGAGAGGGCAGAGACCCACAGCCTCCCCATCTCATCCTTCTAGGTCTCTCCAGCCCACAGCATCTGCCACCTTGTAGGGCAGAAGAAAACTTGCTCGGTGAGCACATCTAAGTGTTTGTGTCTTATATTTAAGCCATCCACTTTAATGGTTTGGTTGTCCACACAGTGGATGTGTAGTAAAGATGAACTTTGCCCAAAGATGAGTCTTTACCCTCAACTCTTAGGAGGTGACCGCTAAGCCCTTGTGGTGTTCTACCTGATTAGAGTATCTTTGTTTACCTGGGAGCCCTGGGTCATATGGTATCAACTTGAACCTCTGGAGGGATTAGAGACTAAGGTCAACCAACTAGGCATTCAACCATGTCTGCATGACCAAGCTCTGCACATCAAAGCCTCAGTGAGTGTCTCTAGTTGTGGTTGTGGGTAAGTCAAATCTCTCTGCTTGGGAAGGCATGCAGTGAGAACTCTGAGATCATCAATGCCATGAAACAATTTTCTACCACAGATTATCCATCTAGTCTTCTAATATTGAGGAGACTGTCTTGAGATCCTGTTGCTATATATGAAGCACCAGGAAATACAAAGATGGACAAAGCTTAGTCCAGACCAGTGAGTATTCAATGGTTTTGGTACAGACCAGGGAACGGCTCATCTACCACCTGACCCATCATACTGTAGAAAAAGACTTACTAACAAATGTCAAAATATCTTGGGCACCTTCCATATGCTGAGCTGTCTGATACCTTTCATCATTAATGCATGTAATTCCTATACCACGTGTGAGGGTAGGACTTACTCTCCCATTCAAGGAACTTGAGCTGTCACAAGACAGGCAAATTTATGTGGGTGTGGGCAGCATAGAGAAATGTCATATTCTGCCTTAGCCCTAGGAGATAAAGAAGATTAATATTTGGACAACAAAAGATGCATACATTCTGGTTACTGGAAACTCACCAGCCAAAATATTTAGAAAAGCACACTTACTAATGTTAGAGTTAACCAAACAACTCACAGCAAGTAAAGTGCTTACGAGGAAACTGAACCAATGATCATTCAAAAGCATGAATGGCTGCAACTTTGAAGTCAAAATGATCTATGGACAATACTGTCCTCCTGTTTAAACTGTCCTCCTCTCCAAATACCGATGGAGGCACAATACTAGGAGCTGCACGCACCCTGACACTGCTCAGAAATTTTGTTGAATTGTAATAACTAGGATTTCCTGAGGCCACGCCCATGAGTCAGACCCTTTTCCAGGAGCTTTACCCAAAGTGTCTTGTGCTTCACCTGTCTGAACGTTTCATCTCCTAGGAGCACTATGAATGCGGATTGTTATTTCAGGTTCACAAATGAAAATCTGTGACACGGAAAGACTACAGAAAAGGACTGACATCGAAAGCCGATTCCATCATGGAAGCAGGATCCAGTCTGCCCCTCTGGCAGCTACACCTGAGACACGAGAGCCAGTGTTCACTCCAGGCAATCCAGGTTGGGTCCTAGCCCCGCTGTTCACTTTGTCTGCCATGCTGAGGCTCCTCCTCTCTCAAGAGAGGAAAAAGTAAGGATGGGTGTTGTGGGTTGAATAGGGTCCCTCAAACGTTCAGGTCCACCCAGAAGCTCAAAATGTGACCTGATCTGAAAATAGCATCTTCACTGATATAATTAGTTAAAGGATCTCAAGAAGACACCCTCCTGGATTTAGGATGGGCCTGAACCAATGAGTGGTGTCTTTATAAGAGAACAAAAGGGAGAAGACAGAGATACAGGAAAGAAGGCAATCTGAAGACAAGGGGAGAGATTGGAGTGATCTGTCCACAAGCCAACAAAACCAAGAATGGTGGGCAACCCACCAGAAGCCAGGAGAGAGGCAGGGAATGGATTCTCCTTAAGAGCCTCCAGAGGGAACCAACACTCCTGACACCTTGATTGTGGACCTCCAGCCTCCTAAGCTGTGAGACAGCATACATGCATTGTTTCAAGCCCCCCAGCTTGTTGGGGCAGCCCTAGGAAATGAATACAGTGACCATGTCATAACACTGATACACAGGCAGAGAGATAATACAATATAAAGTGCTGGCATAGAGGAAGTGCTACATACATGGATATATTACATTATATTACTTTCTGTGAGTAAAGGAGGAAATTAAGAAACTCAGTTGCCTGGGTAAACAGACGCTGACACATTAATAAAACAAACTTACAAAATAAAGAGCAGTATATTCTTTTTAATTTTTTTTATTTTATATTGGAATATAGTTGGTTAACAGTGCTGTGTTAGTTTCAGGCATACAGCAAGGAGATTCACTTATACATATACATGTATGTATGCCTTTTCCAATTATTTTCCAATTTAGGTTGTTACATAATATGGAGCAGAGCTCCCTGTGCTATACAGTAGGTCCTTGTTGGATATCCATTTTAAATACAGCAATGTGTATATGTTAATCCCAAACTCCCTAATTTTCCTTTCCCCTGACTCTTCCCCAAGAGAAGTGAAAATGAAGTCAATCAGTCATGTCCAACTCTGTGCGACCCCATGGACTGTAGCCTGCCAGGCTCCTCTGTCCATGGGATTCTCCAGGCAAGAGTACTGGAGTGGGGTGCCATTTCCTTCTCCAGGGGATCTTCCCGACCCAGGGATTGAACCCGGGTCTCCCGCATTGTAGGCAGAGGCTTTACCATCTGAGCCACCAGGGAAATCCTTCCCCAAGAGAAATATAGTCTAATTATCTTTGCTTTGGATGGTTGTGAAATACCAGGCATTCCTGCCTGCCTAGGAAAGCTGGATGCTCCCAGAGACGAAGGTCAGGGAGATGATGGAGTTAGTGATGATGGCAACGAACCAGTTTTAAGAGTTTGGATAAATCACTGAACATCTGTGAGTTGGTTTCCTCATCTACAAAATGTGTGTGATAAGAATATCTACCCATAATGTTATTATGAAGGTTAAGTGAATCACTGAATATAAAGTGCTCAGAAAAACACCTGGGACAAAGAAACGGATCAGTGTTACCATTAGGATTTTTCTCACCATGAACTACTGCATACTCTCCAGAGATCATACACTTAGGCATCAGGTCCCCTCCCTATGAGATGTCCTGTGAAACTGCTCTAAGTCTTCACGCAGGACCCCAACCACCTCCTCTCCAAATATGATTTCTCTCATCTTAGTCTTTTTCTTTGGCAGGAAATTCCTCTAATATCCCAAGATGGGGCAAACCCTCCATTTGCCACAGACAATTCTTATATATATATATAAAGGTTACTGTAAAGAACATTCAGCCTTTGATACTTTGGGTTCCAAGAACATCAGTGCACACCTGACAAATTCTCTGAAATTTCCTGTGATTGGAGTTGACCAAAGAAATAATCCACTTCTGGTTCATATCTACTTAAATGTCTAGAAGTAGGGCCAGGTTTATATGATGCCCCCAGTTCCCTAGCACTTGACTCTGCTCAGCTCTCACATGTGTGGGTTTTGTGCAGTGACAGGCTCTCCTCCTCTATTGGTCACAGTGTGGGTGCAATAGCTCCAGATCTCACATCCTCATCAACCAAGGAAAGGTAAGACTCTCTCAAGATTTTGTTCTTGACTCCAGAACAAAATCCTGGAGCCAGGTTTTCATTGGTTGAACTTGACTGAGTATTCAACCTTGGACCTATAACTGAGGCCGAGGTGGGGGAAAGCACAATGCTCAGTGGTGTGGCCCATCAGTGACCATCCTGCACTAGGCAAAATTAACCCCATCTGAACCACAGGGAGGGGTTAGCGGGGAGTGGCTGCCAAAAGGAAATTCGAGCTACAACAGAAAAAAATGGACGGTGGGAATCAAAAACACAAGCCTGAAGCTAAATTATTGAGGTTCTGCCTCTCTCCTACATGGAAGTTATAAAATTGTCCCTAAATCCTAGTTCTCAGTCCAAACCTTTCCCAATTTTAGATCCTATTTGTTACAACAATCTAAGCCCAGAAAAATCCATGCCTTGAATATTCATTAAGTTTGTTTTAGAGAAATATTTTTAGGCTTAGTGATATTCTTGACTCTTGTTATTTAAAAACTACAATAATCTAAGCCTTGTGACAACGATTAATGGTCTCAGCACTGTGATGAGTTTGAGGGATTTGGGGGCTGATCAAGGGAAAGATACGACCACAAGGTGGCAGTGGCGCGCAAAAGCCTTACCTGGGCACAGATTCGATAGGTTTGCGTGTTACTGTAGGAGTCCCTCACAGCCTACTGCTATGGCTACTGCTAAGTCGCTTCAGTCGTGTTCGACTCTGTGCCACCCCATAGACGGCAGCCCACCAGGCTCCCCTGTCCCTGGGATTCTCCAGGCAAGAACGCTGGAGTGGGTTGCCATTTCCTTCTCCCTCACAGCCTAAGATCCTCCAAACTATATGGGGGCCACTAGCCAGAAGGGAAGGAGGGCAGGGAGCCCCAGGGAGAGGAGAATCAGAGAGGGAACTTCCATGTCACTGAGCCGAACGGGTGGGAAACCTCCAGGTCAAACAGCTCCAAGCACCACAGCAGCTTGGAGTCTTAAAGCTACAAGGTCTATCGCTAACAGATGTTGGGAACAGTTCTGCAGGGCATGCAAATCAAGCGAGCTCCAAATGTCTAATATAACATGCTTATTTCCAGTATATTTAAAACAACTAGATGTGTAAAAAATTGAGTTTGACTCTTAAGCTAACAGGTCCTAGTCTACTGTGAAGAAATAAACAAGACAAGGACCAACCTACAGGGATCACCTCTGGTTCATTTATACAACTATTTCCTGACATTCACCAAAAGAAACTTATAATTATATTTCCATAGGGTCTTCATCATATAACTATTTGTTTTCTGTGTTCTCCAAGTTACGTGATTACATAGACAAAAATAACACGGCAAGCTAAGAAACTGTTGGATGAACAGAGCCTTCAGGAAACCAATCCCCACCCTCACTTGGCGTTTGAATGACAGTGGCACCAACTGAGCATCTTCTGTCTTTTGGGGAGTGGGGTCGGACCCTGCTGATTGTCAGCTATAAATACAATGCCAGTGCAATGCAAATCTATTGCAAAGTGTAAATGCCAACCTTGGAATACGGAGGATTGACAAATGCCAACCAAGCTACTGAGAAAAAGGATCCAGCAAAGGATCCACCCCCTTTCAAGAGATACTTACTGACGGTTCACAAGTGAAGAAGGGGAAATCAACGGGAAAAGAGATAAGTGCTTCAAAAGAGAGCGGCTTGCGTAGCAAAGCAGAGTGAAGCTCTTGGGGAAATTGGGGAAGCCTTGAAATACTTCCTCTAAGCTGGCCCTTTTTGAGATCCTACTGACAACATCAAGTGTGAAATGAAAAATGCAACACCGTGCAGTTCTATAAAATTGAAGGGAAATAACAACAAAACACTGTCAAGAGGCAATGAATGCATTCTTCATTCTGAGCAGCACCGAAAGGGAATTACTGGATTTTGTTTACTTGTTTATCTTTATTTCATTTCTCAAAGAAGAAGAAAAATCCCAATCAGGTTTCGTTTTTCTCATGACTTTCTATATGATTTTATGTTCCCATTTTCAGTGGATTAGTTTCCATTGGCCAGATATACTCAAATTAAAGAAAAACTTTCCATAACACACTTGTAGTTTTAAATGTCAATGCTCTGAAAAGTGCATATTTTACGTATGTGAAATATACTAACATTCTCTATTGGCGGGGAACTGGCTTCCTCATAGCTCCTAAAACAGCACATGACTTCCTGCCTTTAAACCTTTGCTCATGTTGTTCCCCTCGCCTGAAAAGATCTCCCTTGACACCCACAGGACTCACTCCCTCATCTCCTTCAGGTTCCGGCAAATATCTCTTTGAGCCTTTCCCAAACCACCCAATCTAAAATAAAGCCCTATCTAGTACCCATAGACTTTGCTTCTGTTGTTTATTCTCTGTCTCTCCCGCTGGATGGAAGCACCAGGAGACTGGGTAGAATTTTTTTTTTTAATATTGTGTTTCCTGCTTTATCCATTGTTCTGAGAGCCACGCCAGGGAAATTGGAGGTGCTTAATAACTGTTGGTAGAATGAAAGGTCTCTATCTAACCATCTATCTCTGGGTGCTCCATAAATATCAGACCTTCAGGGCTAAAAATGCCCAGTAAGAGATAAAAACTATCAAGAGCAGGGGACAGAGTTCAGGCATGAGAACTCTGGACCAGAGGTTCTTAGACTTTCAGGCCATCAGAATCGCCGAGTTACAGCTATCTGGACTCCACCTCCAAAGACTGCGACTCACTAGGTCTAGGCCGGAACCCAGCAGTGCTATGTTTTTAAACAGGCTGCCATTCTGATGCAGGTGGTCCCCAGAACAATCCTTGGATAACAGTGCTTGGGACATATTTCAGACAATCACATTCTGTCAAGGAGAGTAACACCAAGGAACATCTGGTGTTCAACTCGCTTTCTGAGATAAGCCCAGCCCTGGGCGCTGGAGCACTTTCAGGATGAGCTTCGGCAAAACTGTAAAGATACTTTTAATTTGGATCCTCCCAGCAAACCACTTTCTCTGTGATAAATTAACCACAGAGAGAGGCATGAATCTCCGACTAGGCACCTGAAGGCTGGCAAAGGCAGGCTCTGCTGAGAGCTCGTTGCAAACCATGATTTAAACCTGGGAGAGATTACAGGACAGGGGAAAGAGTCAATGCAAGGAGCCTGCCATGACCATGACTGCAGAGCAGGTGGGGCTCCCTCCTGTCCAGGTGGCTGAACCTGGACCCTAAGGATAGATACTTTTGGTCTCAGTCCTAAAGAGAGCAGGAGTCAACTTGAAGGACAAACAAACAACCCGTACTGGAAACCCTTCAGAGCAGAGTCCTCGAAGGCATGGATTTCAGCTCTGAGGACAGGCACGCGCAAAGTGGGGTTTTAATTCCAGTGAGAACTTCCCCAAAGCAACACGTGCTGATTCCTAAGGAGCTATCTCCCGCCTCTTATCTCACTGTTTAACCTTTCACCTAAGAAAGCTAAAAATTCATCAAACTATATATATAGCTTTTGACAAATCGGAAATTTGACGAATGGCTCCCTTCTTTTACCTTCCTATGGCATCGAGATAAGTATATCCAAAACTCTGCCTTGGCCCCCAGACACCCAAAACCAGCCAAAAATGACTGCCTCCAGCCTAGGGCATGTCTTCCTTAGCCACTTACTTATTTACTTCTGGTCCATACCAGGTACAACAGACGATGGAGTGGTCCACTATGAACCCGGACTCCAGGGGATCACATCTTTTAGAATCCTTTCCCCTTGAGTGTGGGGAGGGCCTGTGCTTCCTACTAATCAGAATAGTATGATAGACGTGATGAAATGTCATTCCGTGGTTCCATTACATTTTATAGGACTCCATCCTGCTAGTGGACTCACTCTGCAGAATCTCTCTCCCAGGTGTCTTCGAAGGAGTAAGCAGCCATGTTGGGAGACCCACGTGGCAAGGAGCTTGGGTAGTCTCTAGCAACTGAGGCCCAACAGTCAGTAAACATCCGGGGCCCAAAGTCCTACAACAGCAAGGAAAGAAACTCTGCCGACACACCAGTGAGTATGGAAGAAGAGTCTTCCCCAGCTGAACCTCAGATGAGAATGCTCGCGTGTAACGCTGGGATCCCCAACTCCCAGGCCACAGGCCAGTATCAGGCCATTAGGCAATTTTGTTCTATGGGAGCCTAGGATTAATTAGGAACTGGGCCACACAGCAGGAGGTGAGTGGCAGACAGCTAGCAATCCAGGGACTCTCATCTGTATTTACAGCCACTTCCCACTGCTCTCATTACCACCTGAGCTCCACCTCCTGCCAGATCAGCAGTGGCATTAGATTCTGGTTGTTGTTTAGTCACTCAGTTGTGTCCAACTCTTTTGCCACCTCATGGACTGTAGCCGACCAGGCTTCTTTGTCCACAGGATTTCCCAGGCAAGAATACTGGAGTGGGTAGCCATTTCCTCCTCCAGGGGATCTTCCAGACCCAGGGATCAAAGCCGCATCTCTTGCCCTGCAGCTGCTAAGTCACTTCAGTCGTGTCCGACTCTGTGTGACCCCATAGACAGAAGCCTACCAGGCTCCCTCATCCCTGGGATTCTCCAGACAAGAACACTGGAGTGGGTTGCCATTTCCATCTCCAATGCATGAAAGTGAAGAGTGAAAGTGAAGTCGCTCAGTCGTGCCCGACTCTTAGCGACCCCATGGACTGCAGCCCACCAGGCTGCTCCGTTCATGGGATTTTCCAGGCAAGAGTACTGGAGTGGGGTGCCATTGCACTGCAGGCAGATTCTTTATTGTCACTGGAGCGCTTGAATCGTCCTGAAACCATCCTCCCCACCACATTGGTCTGTGGAAAAACTGTTTTTCACGAAACTGGTCCCTGGTGCCAGAAAGGTGGGGGACCACTGATTCCAAGGAGTATGGCCAGGGATGCCAAATGCTCTGCCGTGAACAGAATAGCCCTGCCTCACTCCAGATCCAATAGTTCTCCCACTAAAAAACACTGTAGGCACCTGATATTCAGCCTCCTAGAGATAATAGGCCCACCACCACCTGCACACATGCCTGGGATTATCTTTCCCTGGCAAACTGGACCCCAGGCTGAGCTCCAGACACTCCCTCACTACTCTGCCCTTGGTCCCATGTGAAGCACATGCTTATTTTTCAGCATCAGTGGACAGAAGGGGAAGCAGCTCCCTTGCAAACTCTGGATGTGCTGTGTCACAGCCGTGAAGCCAGTACCTGCCACAATTTCAAGTCCATTTTTGTCCCACTGTGAGGAATATCAGAGAAGGCAATGGCACCCCACTCCAGTGTTCTTGCCTGGAAAATACCAGGGACGGGGCAGCCTGGTGGGCTGCCGTCTATGGGGTCCCACAGAGTGGGACATGACTGAAGCAACTTAGCAGCAGCAGCATGAGGAATATAGTGTGTTCATCCACTTCACTTCTTTGTAAAGCCCCACTGTTGGCTCCCACCATGAAAACCAGTCCCCCTTCAGATCACATTTAAACATCTGACAAGATGAAACACAGAAGGCTTTATCCTCAGATTCCCAACCACTGTCTCAGATCATGTCCCATGGAGTGAAGTTAAAGACAGTGTGTGCCTCTCTGAAGTAGAACTGTTCAAAACACAATAGAGAAACACACACACACACACGTGTGTGCACACACACACACCATGAGCAGCACGTGGCGGGGGCAAGGAGGTTATTATTTTCTCAGAGCTCAACAAACGGCTTCTCATGATCCAATTAGCAAAGTAATATTGTTTTATGGGAATCTAGGATTAGTCAATGTACAGCAATTAAGAACCAGAAATGCTTTTGCAATGAAAGAACTGGGAAAGCAGATAAGTCAGACTCAGGGCTTTGGAATTCAAATGTGGCCAGGAGGTATTTGATTTAATTTACAATCTACACACTGTTTATCTATTACATGTCAGGCATTAACCACCTACTATGTGCAGGAGAAATACACAGTTCTACGAAACAGACAGATGGAATATGAAGTTAAGACTACTTTCTGACTTAAAATTTTGACTCCAAGAAAGAAAAAGGACACTTAAGATAACACACACATCCTAAAAATATGGGGGTGGGTGTGGAATGGACTTCAGCTCTGTGACCTTGGGAAAGTCATTTAACCTCTTTGTGCCTCAGTTTCCTCATCTGTAAAATGGGACTATTATTACTACTATACCTCACAGGGTCCTTGAAAGGATTAAATGGAGACAGTGTATACAAAATTCTTAGAACAGAGTTTGGCATATAAGGACTATGCAGACTTCACGGTGCTGGTGGTAGTGACAAGAACATTCAGATGCTGGCCCTTTCATAAGCCAACTCAGCTCTAAATGCTGACATTTCCAAGAATCATCCCCTTGGTGGTAAAATGCTTCAGAAACAGTCTGAGAAATGTAGAAAAACTGTTGTGAGAATTGTCCAACAAGCTCCCAATACTGGCCATCTGATCCACAGAACACCAGAAGGTGTACAAGTAGAATCTACCCAGCATTCACCGCCTCTCCTGGTGCAGTGCACCTACCTGGACTTCTCTTGGGATCCACTTAAGCTCAGTCCAGGTGCCTCAGGCTAGGCTGATCCCACCCTCGGCTTCAAGGGGTGGTATGCTGTAGCCAATCAAAGCGTTGTGTCCTCCTGGACAGTGATTGGTCCAAGGCGGAAGCATGTGACTCAACCCAAAAAATCAGGATGTCTCATCCCCCTGGCCATAATTGACTGGCCCACAAATGGACATGTCAACCATAAATTTTCAGGGAGTGTTGAGTTCAGCTCTCTTTTCACTAAGCAATAAGTGTTCCAAGAGCCCACTACCTTCCTGAGAATAAAACCAACAGGGGAAAACAAAGGCAATAGGTGGAGAGAGATGGCTTCTGGATCCAGTCAGACCTGAGGCTGTCTTTCAGTTACATGAGTCAGTAAATTCCCTTCAAGCCACTTTGAGTTGGATTTCTTCTATTAATATTTGCATTTGCAAGTGCACTGACAAAAACAGCCAGGACCTGACATTTCTACCACTCAGAGGACCAAATAAAATCCTCCCAAAGTTCACAGATGATACACAAAGTTACCACCACAGATGGAGGAAGGATGTTCAATATTTCAACCATCATTGTAAGCACAGAAAGCAAATATTAAACAAAGGGAACCTACAGAAACAATCAGAGATCCTCTCCCTTTGTGATATCCATCACTTCAGAATAAATATTAATAAACAAACCTAAGGTATAAAAATCAGTTCATAACTCAAAAATAACCTGACCTTTTATGAAATTAAACTCACTTTCTGTCAAGCCTGCTATTTTTTAAGAATGTTTGATGATAAAAATCTTCAAATGCCTAGTAAAGAATCATTTCATTGTAATAATTTAAAGCATTTTGTGAGCCACTATGAATTTTTTGTCTCCAACCTGGACACAATCAAGGGATCAACCTGGTACATTGAATATTTCATCTCCATGAAGACTTGTCATTAATTTTCAGTAACTTGGTATTTACAGCTCCTGAGAAATAAATACACACACATATATATACATACACATCCATTTCCCAACTTCATCTACCATCTAGAGTATAACGATCCACAAAGTAATTGTTTACAAACAGAACTTTCCAAGTTCCAAGCGAACACCTGAAATCACCTCTTAGAAGTCTCAAAAGAAATCAAACTCAGTGCATCCAAAACTGAACTCACGATCAACTCAGCCAAAAATAAAAGTAAAAGCCGCCTCATTCCTCTTGCCCACTTTGAGAGAAGACCACTCTCTTAGTGCAGGATGCTATAACAAGATACCACATCCTGGGTGGCTTAAACAACAGAAATTTATTTCTCACACTTTGGGAGTCTAGGAAGTCCAAGATCAAGGTGCTGGCAGATTCAGCTCCTGAGAGCCCTCTTCCTGGTTTGCAGATGGCTGCCTTCTTGCTGTGTCCTCATGTGGTAGGGAACAGAGAGGTGAAGAAAGCTCTCTTGTGTCTCCTCTTGTAAGGGCACTAATCTCATCTGTGAGCTCCACTCCACCCTCATGAACTAAATACCTCCCAAAGGTCCTATCTCCAAATACCATCACACTGGGCATCGGGAATCCCACATATCCATGCCGAGTGGGGAGGCAGGGGGATGTGAAAATTCAGCTCATAGCAACCAGCATACATCAAATTGCTCAAATCAGAAACCCAGGGATCAACCTTGACACCCTTCTTTCTATAACGGGCTCTCATGTCTGGTCCATTAGCAAGTCCCCTGCCATCGTCCTCACCACTCTACAACCACTGCTAGAAGTCACAGAGCAAGCAGGATGATCTCTCCAAATCCCAAGCCATCAAAATGCCAAGCCTAAAACTCTGCACTGGCTACCACCATTGTTATAAAAAGTCCAAGACCCTGCATGATCTCAACCATGATTGAGAGATCATCAAACTGCCCAAAGGAGGCAGTGGATAGGCTAATAGCTTTGTGGCTAAAGGCACAGACCCCAGAACCAAATTGCCTGGATTCAAATCCTGGCTCTACCATTTATCTACTCTGTGAACAACTAAGCTGACTGAGCCTCAGTTTTCTCATCTGTAAAATGGGAACATAGTAACCATCTCATACATGTCATGGGAGGATTGAATTTTAAGCACTTAGCAGATATAATTTTCTCTTTTTAGGATTCTGCTCTGTCCTCGGAAGACATAGACTTTCCCCACATATGGCTATACTCACTGGTCTCTGTTTCTCCCACAGACCCTTTTGCTAGCCTTCTCTTCTTATCCAGTACAGATAGAGGCCGATGGCTGTGCACAGCATCTCTAGAGGCCCTCTTGTCCTCCCTCTGGCTTCCAGCTGGGTTCCACCAATAGAAGGCACAGCAGATTAGATGATGAGAGGAGAGAAGTTGGGGTACTGATACCCTGGCTTCTTCCTGCTGGTGATGGTGGCTGAGCTTCCTGCCCTGTGAGCATGGCTCCTGTGGTCCAGCCCTGTCCCACAACCTCCACTCTCACTGGGTTCTTGCAATTCCTTCCCTCCTCTTGGGCCAGTTACTGCCTTGGCCCTATCCCCACTTAGTCAAAGCCCCCATGAAATTCCCTTTGGGTTACCAGCTCTTTCTCATCTGATGCCAAATGCTTCAGGCCTTTGTAAAGCTCTTCCTTATGGCTGAATTTTTTCCTCACACCATCGCCAACCTCCAACAATCCAGTTCATTCCTTTCCATCCTTCAATTCTCAACGGACACCTCCTCTGGGAAGCCTTCACAGGTACACAGGACTGGATTCCTTTTTTCTTTTATTGCACCTTGATTTTTCCCTTCCTAGCACTTATCACAGCTAATATTAAATAATTATCTGTACATTTCTATATACATTATGGTCTTCAGACACAAAGACTCACCCCAGCAGAGACTACATCAGGCTTGTTGTGATCACATCCCCCACTTCCTAAGCTGCTTTGCATGCACGTTAGGTACTCAGTGTGCACTTGTCGAATTAACCAATCACACAATGAAGTGCAGCCCGTCCCTGCAATTGGAATGATGGGCTTCATTACACCCAGGAAGAAACGAAGCAGTGATGTCCATCCCAAGCCACTTTTGCTTCTAACCCTAAGGCAGACGCGCCCAAAAGAGACCTATGCCCGCAATCTCTCTGCTGCTAAGTGAAAGTGTTAGTCGTGTCCAACACTTTGCAACCCCATGAACTGTAGCCCACCAGGCTCCTCTGTCCATGGGATTCTCCAGGCAAGCATACTGGAGTGGGTTGCCATTCCCTTCTCCGGGGGATCTTCCCAACACAGGACTCGAACCCAGGTCTCCTGCGTTGTAAGCAGATTCTCTACTGTCTGAGCCACCAGGGAAGCCAAGATGCTAAGATGGTTACTGATTATGAAACTTCTCTACTCAAACTTCATGCTGGCGCCTCTGTGGCAACTTTGGCCACCAAGGCTGGCTGAGGGGTAGGGAAGCTGGCATGGATTTAAAGGCCTCGAGACTAGGGGTGACCCCACTCTCGCCTGGCACTTACAGTAGCAGCTGAAATGGCGCCTCATTTTCGGTTACCCTCCCCAAACGCCTGCTGAGGGCTTTCACACGTTATCCTGTTTGTTCCTCATGAAAATCTGCGAAACTGCTACAGAGAACGAATCACACACCCACAATCACACAAGTGGGCAGACACAGAACTGGGGCCGCCCCCTGTGGTCATGGGTCCCAGCCCACACAGCTCCTCCGGCAAGGACGCCAGCCAGACGCCCCTGCTGGCTCCGCATCCTCAGCGCTGTTTGTCAGGTGAAGTCTTCCAAACCCCTCCCAGGGCCTCTTTAATCCAGATGGAAACTGATGGGAAGAGCAGTACCACAGTGGAGTTGAGAGCACACCTCCAGACCCCAGTGCCCCGGTCCAAAGTCAAGTGTTGACACTTCCTACCTATGTAACTTAACGCTAATTATTTTAGTCTCTTCAGACCCGTTTCCTGTCTGTAAAACGGGGATAAAGTGTCCACTTGGAGGGCAGCCTTGAGTACTAATTGCATGAGTGTATTTACATCCACAGTAAGATGCCTGACCTGGCTTATAGCAAACAAGTATGAATCACTCATTCTGTGTACCTTCTAACCATCAACAGCTTGACTGTCCCCATGAGATAACCGTGAGCCTCAGGGTAAGGTGGACATCTTATTCCACTTCATTCCACTCCCCCCCAGTCCGTGGATGGAAGGGAAGACCCATAATGGGTGTGAACATCAGTCTACAAAGTCATTATTTTCTTTACTTTCTAAAACTCAAATTAACTGTGATTCTCTGTGTAGCCAGGCTGATTTAAAATATAAAAACTGAGGGACTTCCCTGGTGGTCCAGTGGCTAAGATTCCACTTTTCCAATGCAAGGTGCTCAGGTCTGATCCCTGGTCAGGGAACTAGATCCTACCACATGTCACAACTAAGATCCAGTGTGTCCAAATCAATAAAAAATTAATTATTTAAAAAATAACTGAAAGCAGTCTTGCCTGAGATTTTCTCCTCCCCTCCAGGGATGGAGGAGGAATGGGATTCTGTGTATGGACAAAGATGGGAGGGAGCAGAGGGCTATGAGAACCTCTGTCTTTTACCTGTTGTCCCTGAGATATCCAACATGGTGGCGCCCATCGCTCCTTGGGTCAGAGGTGGGAGTTGGGGTAGAGGGGTGGCTCAGCTACTCCTCTGCCAGCCTTGGGCCTAGGAATCTTCCAGAAGGCTGCCCATGTCCCAGCTACTCTGACCCATGGTTATAAACTCAATTGCCCCCAGGAACCAGACAGGTTTGAAGGTGAGTAGCTGGGCAGGTAGATGCTACAGTGAACAGATGACTAACTCACTTGCCCCAACGTAAGGGGATACTGGTAAGGAACCTGTCTTCAACTCTGCAAAGGAGACCTCCAGTAACAAGACCTTCCATCCATGCAATTTTGCTCAATATGTAACAACTTGGTATGCATTGAAATGCAATGGATCTGTAGCCTGGAGGCTGCTTTGTGGGAAGCATTTCCAGAGGAGTTTTTGCTTTCTCTCCACCCCAGGACAATGTTTCTCCATTTACTCAGTTCAGGAACACAGTCTCCCAAGACCAAGACCACACTGACATGGTGTCAGCACATACACCCACACATACACTATTGTGCAGTCAAGTCCTTGTTTTAATCCTGCTGTGACAAAAAGTGATCCATTAGTTCAGATCCTACAGATGCAAAGGAAGCAGGGTAACACATCAGTTACCTTCCGCAGTAACTATGTGAGCATCAAAGACCAGGGAGACAAAACTCCAGGTGACACTGTTTTGCTTGGCGTCCTGCCAGGGACAATTCTGTCCTCTACACACAGACCAGAGGCACATCTGCTCCTTAGTGAACCAACAATCAGAGAACCCAGCTGGGTCCCTGTCTTCTAGGCTCCTATATTTCTAGCTGTGTTTGTAAAAGAAGATACAATGTTACAGAAAAGTGAGAAGCAACCATACTTCTTAATCTTCCTTTCGAAAATGAAACTTTCTGTGCCATGGACCATGAATGTACCCTGAAGGGGAAAAGCAAGTGCCGTAGAGATCAGATTTCTGTCTGGGGTATTCAAAATCATGGATAACATAGCCGAGGATGTTCAGAACTGTCTTAGGCAAAGTCTTCCCTATCCCACAGGCTCCTTAACTCTGCCATCTCTTCAGAAATATCCTTCAGAGATGGATTATAAATATGACACATCCAGGGTGTAGAGAAAAGGGGACCCTCCTACACTGTTGGTGGGAATGTAAATTGGCACAACCCCTATGGAGAACAGTATAGACATTCCTTAAAAAACTAAAAATAGAACCACCATATAATCCAGCAATGCCACTCCTGGGCATACATCCAGAGAAAGCTCTAATTCAAAAAGTTACATGCACCCCAGTGTTCACAGCAGCACTATGTACAACAGCCAGGACATGGAAGCAGCCTAAGTGTCCATCAACAGAGGAATGGATAAAGAAGACATGGTGCACCTATACATGGAGTATTACTCAGCCATAGAAAAGAATGAAATTTTTGCCATAGAATAGACCTAGAGATTATCATACTAAGTGAAGGAAGTCAAACAAAGAAACACAAATGTCATATGTCACTTCTATGTGGATTCTAAAACATGATACAGATGAACTTATTTACAAAATAGAAATAAACTAACAGACATTGAAAACAAACTTATGGTTACCAAAAAGGAATGGGAGGAGGGATAAATTAGGAATTTGGGATTAAAATATACACACTACTATATAAAAAATAGATAACCAACAAGACTTACTGTATAGCACAAGGAATGGTACTCAATATTTTGTAATAATCTATAATGGAAAGGAATCTGAAAAATAATATAATATGTATATATACATGCATATATATGAATTGCTTTGCTGTACACCTGAAACTAACACATTATAAACCAACTATAATTTAAAAAATACTACTGATCCAGAGGCATATAAGAGAAGTCCCAGGTCACAGCTGGAGATTTATCTCAAACTTGGATAGCAGTTCTCCATGTGATACTAGCTAAATCATGACACTGCTTGGTATGACACCAAAACTGCATTTCCAAGGTACGTTCATCTGGGGAATTGTTCTCATCTCTGCAAAAGCAAAAACTCAATCAGATAGCACTGGATCTGGGAAAACTCTCCCCTTTTCTGGTCCTCTTAAAAGCCAAGATTATTCCCAACTTGGAGCCTGGCACTCACTGCCTGTGCCCTCTCAACTCTCCCGGGGCTCTTTCTTTATGTCTCGCTGTCTCACTCAATTCAGCCTCTTCATTTACTGATGTACCCTGTCGAGTGTCCACAGGCATTTCAAACAGCAACAAACAGGTCATTAAGTAGAGAACAAAAGGCAACAAAGCACTAGGAACAAACAGGCAAAAGCAAGCAGAATCTACTCATTTGCTCTTGTGATGGGCATTTTTTCATTAGCCAGCAGTGCTGCAAAATCACTTTTAATACACTACTCCCCGATTCAGAAGATATCAAGAGCCCCAGTGCTGAGCCATGTCCAGACTATTCTTGGCCAGACATTCTATCTCCTCACCAGTCAGCTGACCTTCCCTCCCTTCCCGCATGGGTCCATCTGAACTTGGCTCCATTCAAAATCCTCAAGTACTCCAGTACTTGGGTTGGCTCAGAAAATAGGAGCACCATAAACACCAGAACACCAAGAATTTCTCTGGGCCACCCCTGTGAGGATACAGCTTCACAAGGTCAGAGAACTACATCCTCCCCTACTATAGAGTCACTGCAATATCAGTACCGGGCAAACGGAAAGCACTCAAATACCTGTTGAATTAATAAATGAATGAGGGATTTCCCTTGTTGTCCACTGGCTAAGACTCTGAGCTCCCAATGCAGGGGTCCTGGGTTTGACCACTGGTCAGGGAACTAAATCCTGCATGCTGCAACTAAGACCCAGAGCAGCCAAATAAATATAATTTTAAAAATAATGAATGAATGAATTTCACACAAGAGAAATAATATGTGACACTGATTTGCCTCCCATGGGATAAATGAAAAATATATTATTAAGACCTTGGCATTCATACATGTATATGTATGGCTGAGTCCCTTTGCTGTCCACCTGAAACATCACAGCATTGTTAATCAGCTATATTCCAATATAAAATAAAAAGATTTTAAAAAGATGTTGGGATTCGTTGGAACCTTGTTTAAATAAATTGCTCATAAAGGTGAGGTAAAATATAAATAAATAAATTGCTCATATTTCCTTTAGTTGCCAAACCTACTCTAAAGTACAGGAAAGTCACAATAATAAAAGCATTTTTCCCTGGGAAACTGTAGCCTGAGAGTTACATCAGGTCTGTGTTGAACACAAATTTTAACCGCATCTGCTCTCATGTGCCCTGGAACATTCTGTCCCATTAGTAAAAAGGCTCCTTCTGGACAGAAAGTGCAAGGGGCATTGACCACCACCACCTTAAGGATACACCAGGCAGCCTCCAGCTGCCAAGCCCCTTGGCAGGATGGGAAACAAGGGGCTTGGGGCAGGCGGGGGAGGGTGGCCTCTCTTGAGAGTCCAGAGAAGGGAAGCAAAGAGCTGGGGACCAGGTCCCCACTACCCTTGATCTTTCAGCTCTCGAGAGGCCACAGACAATTTTGTTTTGTTTTATTTTTTTTTAAGTGACGAAGGGGAGAGCTTAATTGGTGGCTTCAAACTCAATTTCTTTTTTTTTAATTTTATTTATTTACTATTTTATTTCTGACTGTGCAGAGTCTTTACTGCTGCGGGAGCTTTTCTCTAACTGCAGCAAGTGGGGGCTGCTGTCTAGCTGCTGTGAGCATACTTCAGGTTGTGGTGGCTCCTCTCCTTATGGAGCACACGCTCTAGGGTGAGGCCTTCAGTAGCTGCAGTTCCTGGGCTCCAGAGCACAGGCGCAGTAGTCGTGGCTCACGGGCTTACTTGCTCTGCAGCATGAGGGATCTTCCAGGATCGGGGATCGAACCTGTGTCTCCTGCATTGGCAGGCGGATTCTTTACCACTGAGCCACGAGGGAAGCCCACACACAGGTTTTTATCCCATCAAATGTTGTCAGGAAAGAACAGAGATAAAGACCAAGCTTTCATGTCACCAAATTTTATTACAGAGTTCTTATACCTCATACAGTTTTAATGGCTGAAATTAAATATTAAAATAATGTTTATTTTTAACAATGCTTTTAGGATGTGGAGCAAACACCTCTACATGAGAGGACACATAAGAATATTTTAGGTTATAGGACAAGGACTTGATATTAAGTTGAAAAAAAAGAGTTCTAATCTTTATCAACCATTTTGATTAAATCGGTGGAAAGTTCCAGTTGAGTGTTTTAATGTCTTTAACCTTTTCTGACACTTGCAAATCTCTCCCTTTAAATAAAGAAAACTAATGACCCCCCAAATCAAGGCATTTTAGAGCCTGCCACCTTCTAGCTTGAATGTTACAACACTGGCTTTCATGCATAATTATTATTACAGTTGTCTTCCATTTATAGCAAAAGAGACTGGTTTTTCCATTTATAGAAGAGATATAAAGCTTCTGTTTTAGGTCAATTTAGGAAAAAACATGAGCTGATTTAAAGAACTGAACATCAGTACTGCTGTTATACAGGGTTTCACAGGAGGCAGGCACAGTGATAAAGAATTCACCTGCCAAAGGGGGTGATGCGAGAGACTTGGGTTAGATCCCTGGGTAGAGAAGATCCCCTAGAGTAGGAAATGGCAACCCACTGCAGTATTCTTGCCTGAAAAACCCCATGGACAGAGGAGCCTGGTGGGCTACAGTCCATGGGGTCGAAAAGAGTCAGAGACAATTGGGCAACTGAGCACCACACACACACACAGTGAAAGAAATAATGACATCAGATGGGGAAAAGACAATGCAACTGCCCAGTCTCTTTGGTCAGGATTCCCGAGGCGACGGGTTTATGTGATAAACCCATTCCTGCCATAGCTACCTGTCTAGTCTAATGTGAACTAGAAAAACAGAATAAAGCCAGAAACTCAAGAGATTGATCTTCTGCCTTAAGGAAGCAAAATAACACTTTCTTTACAGTTAAATTTATTTCCTCCCCCCAATAGGTATTAATTGAAATGACAATCGTTAAGGGAAAAGAGTTTGGGGTGGTGGGTAAGTATGGGAAAACTGAATCCTGGGAAACACCAGTTCCAGGGATGACATGGACCAGCTCTCACAGGCAGCCTCACACCCTGCATGGCCATGCTGCAGCTGCACCCAGGGGTCTCTGAGCTGCAGATCAAAGAGCCATTTTCCACCACAAGAGGCGGTCTCCCTGTCTGGCTCAATTCAGCTAAGATGAGAGCAGAGGAATCTGAGAATTTCACTCCAGGGTGGGTTTGCTCAACAGCTCAGATTAAAGAAGGAAATATATCTGGAGGAGGAATCAAGCTGCTCACAAGGAACTGAGTTTATCTTCAGTTGTCAAAGCACTCCGCTGGGGAGCACACAGCCTCCTGCCTTCACCTGTCTACGTCTCCTCTTGTCTCTATCACTAGCGAACAGCTGAGAATGGAAGCCACAAACAGAAACGATTTTCAAGCAAAGACAAGGCAAAGAAAACAGATTTTTCAAGAGCAAAACACCCACAGCTTTCACAAATTTAGACTGAGCTAGAAAAATCTGAAACACATTTCAAAAACAATATTATCAAACTGGGCTTAATGGAATTTCTGGGCATCCATTTACAGCCATCTTACCACCCATGTAGGGGAACAACATCTAAGCCACTCTAATGGCTTCATGATTAAGAAACTGAGGGTCGGAGAGGTGAAGTAATCTGAGTAAGGACCTGAAGAGCTAGGACCAGAACTCAGATACCCAACTGCTGGCTGTCTTTTTTCTCGCCATTCAATGTCATGGGTCATTAAGAAGGCAGCAAGAATGCACCTTATTCATTCTCTTGCACCAAATGTCCTGTTAAGAATTATTATCCAATATCCTGGGACCATCTCTTGGAATGAAAAAGATAAAACCTACTTGAGATCACTTGGTTTTATCTTTTTCATTCTGAGAGATGATCCCAAGATATTGAATGATAATTCTTAACAGGACATTTGGTGTAAGAGGATGAAGAAGGTGCATTCTTGCCACCTTCTCATTAATAATAAACTATGACAATAGATGGCTGAGAGAAAAGATACACAGCAGTTGGACATCTGAGTTCTGTTCCTGGCTCTTAGGTCCTTACTCAGATCACTTCACTTTTCTGACTCTCAGTTTCTTAACCATCAAGTCATTAGAACAACTGAGATGTACCCCAACTAGAGGCTTCCCTGGTGGTGCAGTGGTAAAAGAACCCACATGCCAATGCAGGAAATGCAAGAGTAGGAAATGGCAATCCACTCCAGTATTCTTGCCTGAAAAATCCCATGGACAGAGGAGCCTTGCAGGCTACAGTCCATGGGGTTGCAAAGAGCCAGACACAAGTGAGCAACTGAGAACGCGTGGATGATATTAACTAGAAAAATAAAGATACTAAACTGCACTGAGAAACTACATTTGCTTTTGAAGAACAGATTAAACCTATCCTACTTTTGTCTCTGTTTTAAGAATCTAAAGATACTGGGGGTACAATGAAAATTATTTATGTTTGCTATAAAACACTAACCTAAAAAGTCAAATACTCAAGGAAGGGAGCAAGTAGAGTTCTTGGTTTGCATGCAACAGAAACCCCATCTGGCCAGCTTATGAGAAAGAGATTTATAGGAGCAAGACTGGGCATCTCATAGAATGAAGGAGAAGGCTGGAGGTCCAAATCCAGAAATGGGCCCAGATCCAGGGCAGAGAGCTGGCAGGACTACTAGAGACCATTTGACCAGAATTACCAGACCCCACCCCAAGCATCCACTTCCGCTGGCACCAAACATCCAACAGGAACCCACGATCTGTAGTAACTGCGCTTCCCACGGGTGTCCGGAGAGAATCTCCCTCCACAGGAGATCCCCGCACACCAGCTGTGGACCAGCCAGCAGGAGGAACCCACCACTGTGCCCAACCCAACGCTCACACATGCACACATATTCACATATGCACATGCAAACAGAGCAGACACATGTGAAGCGCCCCTCCTCAACCCTGCCCCTCAGCCCGCCCAATTTCAGCACAGCCGTGGTGGACAGCTCCATGTGCTCCTGCCCATGAACAGCCTTCACCAGCTTGTTCTTGATGTCTTCTCCCAGTTACCTCCCCTGGGGAATATTTAACCAGCTGGGATGGAAGCCAGCAGATAAGTGCTCCAGCCACCCCATCTTCCAGGGGGACAATTCTGAGGCAACTTCTGCACAGTTCCAAGGATGGATGAAGTCCCTAGGGGCCCCTCAGTGCATCTTTATCACCCCTTCCTCCTTCACTGCTCCAGTATTGCCACCTCACATTTCCAGTGTCTGCCATCACCTCCCAGAAGTGAACCACCTGAGCTCCAATTCCTCATCTCAGGATCTGCTCAGGACCTACATGCTCACTTACGCACCATGCAATGTTCTTCATGGAAGGAGGGTAGGCCTTGGACTTGCAGTAGGTTGGAAGTTGTTGGAATATAAACCCCTATTGTCCTATCAGATCCACCTCTGATTGCCCTGAGCTGGGACAGAGTTGAGGCCGACTTTGGTTTGGGACACACCCTGTGCTTAGCAGCCAGGCTGCCACATAAAATCAGCACCTCCCTTTCTCTCTCCGATTCTCTCTCTTAAAAGTTTTTATGTGGACCACTTTTTTAAAGTCTTTATTGAATTTGTTTTACAATATTATTTCTGTTGTATGTTTTGGGTTTTTGGCTGCAGGGCATGAGGGATATTAGCTCCCAACCAGGGATCAAACCCACACTTCCTGTATTGGAAGACAAAGTCTTAACCACTGGACCACCAGGGAAGTCCCTCTCTCCATATCTCTTGAGCCAATAAGAATCATGTCAGGAGACCAGAGCATTTAAAACAGAGGAAATGTAGGTGGGAGGGAGCAGTGGACACAGCCATCTGGACACCAGCCACATCATATCACATGAGGCCCTGCAGGTCCGCTTGCTTATTCTCAGTGCAGTGCAAAGCCATCAAAGCAGAAGGTGCAGATGACTGGCACGTGTTGAAGGCCACTCTGGTTGCTATGGGGAAAACAGATGTGTGGGGCAAGAGAGGAGACTGGGAGGCTGGTTAGGACAGGGTATTGCAATACTCTCCACATCAGAGGGCATGGTGGTATGCATGGGGGCAGTGGAATTTGAGGTGGAAAGAAGTGGACAATTTCAGACTATAGTTTGGAGATAGAACCAACGGAAGGGTGAACTACTGTATCTCTTTAGCCTCTAGAATCAGGACCTTAGCTATAAATGGCTTTCTATGTAACAGTTCTTTTCTGGAAGGGGAAGTGTTTCTTTAATGCCACACAAGCAAGAATAGGAGACTAAACAAGTGAAACAAAGACTTACATACATATGACACACATACATACATAAAAACAGCAGAAGTTTAATTCAGGGAAGGTATGACTCCCTTACATGTATCTGAGAAGTTCAATCAAGATCAGCACAGTTTGGGATTGGCATGTACACACCGCTCTATACACCCTGGTGCTGGTGGTGGTTGAGTCACTAAGTCGTGTCTGACTCTTGCAACCCCATGGACTATACCCCTCCAGCTCCTCGTCCATGGGATTTCCCAGGCAGGAATACTGGAGTGGGTTGCCATTTCGTTCTCCAGAGGATCTTCTTGACCCAGAGATCGAATCCATGTCTCCTGCATTCCAGGCAGATTCTTTTACCAATGAGCCACCAGGGAAGCCCATATACACACCACTATATATAAAATAGATAACTAATAAGTACCTACTGTGTAGCACAGAGAACTCCACTGAGTACTCCGTAATGGCCTAAAAGTAAAAAGAGTGGGTATGTGTACATGTGTAACCTATTCACTCTGCTGTACACCTTAAATTAACATGACATGGTAAATCACCTATACTCCAATAAAACTTTTTTAAATAAATAAAATAGATAACCAACAAGCATCTACTGTATAGAACAGGAAACTCTACTCAATTCTTTGTAATAACCTAAATGGGTAAAAGAATTTGAAAAAAATACATGTATATGTGTAACCGAAACACTTGCCTATATACTTGAAACTGACACAACATTGTTAATCAGAGCCTCTTGATAAAAGTGAAAGAGGAGACTGAAAAAGTTAGCTTAAAACTCAACATTCGAAAAACTAACATCATGGCATCTGGTCCCATCACTTCACGGCAAATAGATGGGGAAACAATGGAAACAGTGAGAGACTTTATTTCCTTGGGCTCCAAAATCACTGCAGATGGTGATTGCAGCCATGAAATTAAAAGACGCTTGCTCCTTGGAAGCAAAGCTATGACCAACCTAGAGAGCATATTAAAAAGCAAAGACATTACTTTGCTGACAAAAGTCCATCTAGTTAAAAGCTATGGCTTTTCCAGTAGTCAAGTATGGATGTGAGAGTTGGACTATAAACAAAGCTGAGCACCAAAGAATTGATGCTTTTGAACTGTGGTGTTGGAGAAGACTCTTGAGAGTCCCTTGGACTGCAAGGAGATCAAACCAGTCAATCCTAAAGGAAATCAGTCCTAAATATTCATTGGAAGGACTGATGCTAAAGCTGAAGCTCCAATACTTAGTCCACCTGGTGTGAAGAATCTTCTCATTGGAAAAGACCCTGATGCTGGTAAAGACTGAAGGCAGAAGGAGAAGGGGACAACAGAGGATGAGATGGTTGAATGGCATCACTGACTCAATGGGCATGAGTTTGAGCAAGCTTTGGGAGTTGGTGATGGACAGGGAAGCCTGGCATGCTGCAGTCCATGGAGTCGCAAAGAGTTGGACATGACTAAGAGACTTAAGTGATTGCTACTCCAATATAAAATGAAAAATGAAAAAAAAAAAGATTAATGCAATAGGAAGTTGATAGTCCCCTAGGCTAGAAGGACGGAAGGAAGAAGCCAAGGCCCCAAAGCCAAGAGGAGTCACTTGAAGATGATAGAACCACAGAGGGCTCATCAATCAGAAGTGCAGCTGCTGCCAAAGATACCACAGCTGCCCAGAGCAGAGAGGACGGGGGTGGAACACCCCAGCTACTCCTTTCCCTCAGCCCTCCAGTCTTCAGCCAGTGCCCCCCAGCTGGCTGCAGGCAGCTGAAGGGAAGCTGGGACCCGCAGGGTCAGCCTTCTGTGATACAGGCAGAGAAAAGGAAGATCCAAGACTGGATCTGAGGGCAAGAGCCAGGAACTGCCCTCCAATCACTGTGCTGGGGGATCAACCCACAGATCCCTCTGGTACCTGGAAGGGCAGGCTGAGTTCCCCGCCCACTGTCGTGAGTGGAGGGCTGGCTCCCCAAAGATGAGTACCCACAGAAGCTATGCACGTGATCTTATCTGGATAAGGTAATTTGGTGAGGATCTCGAGACGACATCATCCTGGATGAGGTCGGGCCCTAAACCCAAAGACACGTGTTCTTATCAGAGACAGAGAAGGAGAAGACCCAGAGAGGCTGCAGAAGGGAAGACCACATGAAGACAGAAGCAGAGACTGAACCCGTGTAGCCACGAGCCAAGGAGCGCCTAGCATCGCCTGCCACCACCAAAAGCCAGAAGTGTGAAACAGACTCGCCCCCGAGCATCCAGAAGGAAGCACCCCTGCCTGCACCTTGACTTCAGCCTTCCGGCCCTGAGAACTGAGAGAGAAGACATTCCTGCTACTAGTTTAAGCCACCAAGTTTGCAGTGATTTGGTTGTGGCGGCCCTAGGCAACAAATACACCCATCCACCTATCTTCAGCTTCATTTTTTTCTGTTCCCTGGCAATTGCTTCTTTACAAGTGGAAGGTAAATCCTCAATCAGGAAATAAATAAATAAGGAACAAAACAGGCATGCAGAACCTCTGTCTTTTATATGATATTGTGACCTGGAAAACCCTCATCACTCAAAACCCCAACTTACCCGTGTTTCTCTCAGTATGGCTTCACCTAGGGAGTGGTTTGCTTCATTCACAATGGAAAGTCATCTGTTGAGTTTTTCCTTCACATGGTGACCAATCCTTCAATCTCAATTCGTCCCCCTTTTCATAATGGGCTCTGCTCACTCACAAAGCCATGTGCCATCTCCTGCTTTTTTCTTTAAATTTATTTGGCTACACCAGGTCTTAGTTGTGGCACACAGGATCTGAAGTTGCAGCATTTGGGATCTAGTTCCCCAACCAGGGATGGAACCCGGGTACCCAGCATTGGAAACACAGTCTTAACCACTGGACCATCAGAGAAGTCCCTGCCACCTCTTTCCTAACTAATTGGTTAAGGCACTGTAATAGTTTCCAGTTGCTGCTGTAATAAACTGCCATAAAGTTAGTAGCTTGAAACAACACAAATCTCATCATGTTGGAAGTCAAAAACCCAAAATGAGCTAAGATCAAGGGCTGCATTTCTTCTAAACAGGGATTTGAACCAGTCTTCCTTGCTTATTAGTCCACACTTTCCCCACGATACCACATGGCTTCCTGAAATGAGTGAAAGCTGAAAGAAGGGAGCTACCCTTATGTTCTGATGTTGTTCAGTCCCTAAGTTGTGTCCAACTCTCTGTGACCCCATGGACTGCAGCATGCCAGGCTCCTCTGTCATCCACTAGCTCCCAGAGTTTGCTCAAATTCATGTCCATTGAGTCGGCAATACTATATAACTATCTCATCCTCTGTTGCCCCCTTCTCTTCCTGTCTTCAGTCTTTCCCAGCATCAGGGTCTTTTCCAGTGAATCAGCTCTTCACATCAGGTGGCCAAAGGATTGGAGCTTCAGCTTTAGTATCAGTCCTTCCAATGAATATTTGGGGTTGATTTCCTCTAGGTTGGACTGATCTCTCCTTGCAGTCCATTCACCTTCATATCCACTGCTTAATCAGTATAAATCTCATCAGTCTCCTGATCACAACAGCAACATCGCTCCCAACTGGGCTACCCACCACTCCATACTCAGTGTTGTCATCTGTACTGGATCAAGAATACTGTTCCCCCTCCTCTCCTCGTACTCTCACTTATCCAAACTGTAACAGCCAAGATCAAGTGACACCTCCTTTTCCAGACTCCCTAACCATCTATGTTTCAAAACATTCCTGAAACACCCGTCACATCCAGCTTTGTCAGTTTGTAGGTGTGCATTTCACCCCCCAAAGAATTTTGAGATCTTTGTGGGTGAGAACCCCATCTAGGATCTCTTGGTAACTTCTAAAACACCAGCTTAGAAGGTGCTTGCTGAATGGTTGTTAGTCAGAACCCAAAGCAAGGAGCTAGAACTGCAGGCATGTGCAGAAGAGATGCTCATTAGAGAAAAGTATTCCTTCTACATCCCTAAGGGGTCTATCCAAGTCAATGAGGATCCTTTAAGCATGTTCATGATGTCCCCTGAGATATACTAGGGCCTATGTAAGTGGAAAAAAATTATAACAAGGAAAAAATAATCATTAGAGCTATGTGTCAGACCCTGTTCCAAGCTATTTTTGTATATCAATGTATTCCTCACAGTAGTCTTGTGAAGGAGGTGTTATCCTCAGTTTATAGAAGGAGAAACTACGGCATGGGTATACCTGAGGAGTGACCTCACTCTCTGCTTGGTTCTCAGGGCCTTCTTAGTGTGATCTCCCTACCCAAACTCTATGTTACCTCTGCTTTCTCCCAAACTCAAATCTACCTCCTAAATTCTCTTGACCTATGACCTGGGCTTCCTCTGAGGCTCTCCCTTTGCTTCAGTTGCCTCGTGATCTCCAGGATAAGCCACCTCCTGAGTCAGCCCACCTCTGAGAACTCTCTTTATTCTGTACCCTCAGGGGTGCTCCCATCAGTCTGAAGTCCACATGCCCTCCAGAAGGACAACCATCACATCCCCCCTACACACCTGCACCGGAGCTTCCCAGCTGAGGCACACAGAGAGCAGGTCAGACTTTGTGGGCAGCAGCACTTTCACCACTGGTAATAATCCTCACACAGGGGGTCTGCATGTGGCCCAGGGCTTGCATTTTAGCAGCCTCCTCCAAAGCATTCTGTTGCCAGTGGGCCCCAGAGCACACTGGGAGAAATTTCAAGAGAGAGGTTTTCTGATGACTTAAAAAGCTGGTCATTCAGTCTCATTCTCCCCTCCCCGCCAGCAGAAAGGCACTTATTGACATAAATTCTGCTTTCAGATGATTTTGACACCTACATTTTAAGCATAGGTGTGATTGCAGGCATCAGTTCAGCTCCCTAGGGCCTGTGCCAAGTGATCCTAATTTCTCTGTGTGGACCACTCAGCTTCCCTGCTCTGTGATGGACATTCCAGATCAGTCTCAGCCCTCAGAAGGGGCAGGGGATACATTCACCCTCTTAGAACACCTCCCTCACCCCAGGCAATTTTCCCCTGCAGGTGACTCCCTCCAGACTCATCACACGGCCTATAAGAAGTGGTATCATCCTGCCATTTTAGAAGGGAGAGAGCTGGGATAGGAAGAGTGTAAATAGCCCCTATTCCAGTCAGCTGGCCACTGGTGAAGAGTTGCCAAGTGAAGGGAATGTAAATGTCCACCTCAGAGCCAACTTCTGAAGCCAGGGGCTTCTGAAATGGGAAAGGCATTAGAAAGGCTTGGCTGAAACCCCCCAAGAAGCCCCAGAGGAGATCTCCTTCCACGTGTTTCCCTATTCAAACTGAACCCGGGCAGGAAACACCTAGGACCCAAGAGACTAATTTATTGGTTAAAACTCAGCTACATCTCAGTTACTCACAAAGAAACAAGTTATCAACCAACTTCCCCAGTCTGCAGGCATCCCCACAGTATGCCACACTCTCTTGCTAAAGTACCATCTGTATTAATTCTTACTTAATATTTTCTTTTAAATCTTCTCACTGCCTTTACACAAATTTATCTGGGAAAGAAGCAAGGTATCAGCACTTAAATTGAAAAAAAAACAGTATCACTTTCCATAAAGAGAAGAAATCTCTAAAATAAATACAATTAAAACAACATTATTGAACTCTAGCCAGCCACTGCGTGCCTGCTGAAGACTCCCAACCTGGGCTGTGGGCTCGCACTGTTCAAAACAAAATCAAAGTCAACCAACAAGGAGATGAGCAAGTGGTTAGGGATGCAAGGGACTCTGGGGCATCAAACAGAGACTCTCTCCTTGACTGAATCATGATAGAAAGAAGATGCAGAAGGAATCCACTCTCACCAGGTAAACTCCACGTTGTGCTCAGTCACTCAGTCATGTCTGATTCTTTGCAACCCTATGGACTGTAGCCCATAAGGCTCCTTTGTCCATAGGATTTTCCAGGCAAGAATACTGGAGTGGGTTGCCATTTCCTCCTTCAGGGGATCTTCCTGACCAAGGAATAGAACCCACGTCTCTTGCATATCCTGCATTGGAAGGCAGATTCTTTATCACTGAGTCACCAGGAAAGCCCAAACTTAATGTTACCAAACACCTACGTTTAGCACTCGAAAATCTACACTCATCTCAGCGGGTAGCCTGAAATAATTTTTCCCCTGCATTTGTGGTTCCCAAAGTATAAGATGCAGACTGATTTTAGGTGGTATCTAAGATGAATTTAAAGGGAAAAGTCATTCTAAAATCTGGTCACTTCGGAGAAAGTGAAACAACAAAATTAAGAACTCATGGGACCATGGACGGTGAGTGAATTTATGTGTGAGTCTAACCAATCTAACCACTTTCTCTGGACTCCAATGTTACTATGGGAACAAGAGGCACTGGCCAGTCAGACTTTCAAACCAGGTGTGACAGAATGTGATGTATGCTCCTTAAAGGCAGCCACTGCCTGCTCACCCCCCGCCCCAGGTCACTAATTATGTAACATAGCTGACATCCACATTTCTGAGTCCCAATTTAATTTCTTTATGTCAGTTGAGTTTCTTTCAGGATAAAAGCAAAGAGTGTTCCTCTCTTCCTTGACTAGCTATAATTAACTCCAAAAATATTCGTCCTCTAGCAGTGAAATGGTCTCTTTATAGTCACCTGGGGAGTCACAAAAAGAAGGATTGGCACTGGATTCTGAGATTGAATAATAAGGCAAGGCACGGGCACTCCTTCTCCTGTGAAAACTCACCCCGTCTCCTAGTCTTTGAGTGACTGTTGCATATTTAAATAAGCACGTCCATGGTGATCACAGATTAGATTCAGAGTCTGAGACTGAGTTTCTTAGAGAAAGCAACAATGAGCTGGATTATTCATGCGTGCATACCCACACAGAGGTGGCCTTTTCTGTGTATCTTAGCTCAAATATTACAGTACATTGTGTGCTGTCCAGTTGCAGTCCAATTTCTGACACAATTTCCATAATAGCAAAATTTACATACAGATGGCAAATAAATAAACCCTTTCTGCCACTTGGTCTGCCGTTCTTATGGTCAGCAAATCCTATTAGGGACTTTATTAACCTGCTCAGCGATGGAAATGTTATATCTGATCTTATGGAGTTCAGCTGTGCAATCCAGTCCTGCTACAAAATGAAATTTAACTCTCGACATGCAACACGAAACCACCAAAACTGAAGGGTTTGTTTTTTTTTTTTTTCTGTAGGCAGTTGGAAGTAGCCACTCTTTCTCATTTCTCACTTGAGCCACAAATGGTCTCTTCTTTGCTCTCCATTTTCTTGAACAGCACGGAATTGCAATTAGCCAATGAGCGCAAAGGGAGACACATGGACCAACACACACAACTGCCAAGCAGGAGTAAAGACACCCTGACATGCCAGAAAGAAAGAGAAGCAGGGGGGAAGGGAGGGGCGTTCCGGAATGGAAGAGGCATTAGAAAGGCTTGGCTGAAACCCCAGAGAAACCCCAAAGGAGGTCTCCTTCCACGTGTTTCCCTATTTCAAGTTGAACCCTGGCAGGAAACATCTAGGACTCAAGGGACTAATTTACTGGTTAAAACCAGCCACCTTCTACGTCTACACAAGGAAAGAAATGTGTTTATGAGTGGGCTGAGAGCTTCACCTCTCTGCAAATTCTCATGAGAATCCTGTAGAATCCTGAAGAATTTCCTGTGTCCCAGGAGAATTTAAATGGAAACATCATCTCTGATCTAAGAAAGATGAGGCTCCAAGGAGAGGACTTTGGGGAGTAAGAAGGTCTCGCTAAGACCTTTTCTTTTGCCCTAACAATGTTCTTCACACCCACAGTTCAGAGCAAGATCCTGGTGGATCAAGCAGTAGCCTCAATAAATCAATCCAACCCAAAGATAAAAATTTGTGATCCTGGAGATCTCAAAATGATCGTGAAACAGAATGGAAAACACAAGAGTCATGAAGGAGAGGATGAGAATCAGAGAATGTGAGAAACTTCTAAATCTCCAGCTAACTGTATTAAAAGTTATTTGTTTTCCATTGTAGAGCACGGGGGCTTCCCAAGTGGTGCAGTGGTAAAGAATCTGCCTGCCGAAGCAGGAGTGCAAGGGGAGATCCCTGGAGTAGAAAATGGAACCCTCTCCAGATCCCTGGAGTAGAAAATGGCAACCCTCTCCAGTGTTCTTGCCTGGAGAATTCCATGGACAGAGGAGCCTGGCGGTCTACAGCCCATAGGGTCGCAAAGAGTCAGACACAAATGAGCAACTGAGCACACACATTGCAGAGCACTGAACCCGTTTTCTAGGGGTGCCATAATAAAGTGTCAGACTAGGGGGTTAAACAATAGAAATTTATTTTTCAGAGTTCTGGAAAATCTAGGTCTTTCAAAGTCCAAGATCTAGATGCCACCTGGGATGATTTCTTTGGAGACCTCTCATCCTGTCAGTGGCCAGCTTCTCTCTGTGTCCTCACATGGCTTTTTCTTGTATGTATGTCTGGTGTCCTCACCTCCTCCTCTCATAAAGACACCAGTCATATCAGATTAGGGTCTGTGCTAATGACCTCACCTCACCTATTGAAAGAGTCTGTCTCTAAATACAATCAGATGGGGCTAAGACATGTGAGTTTGGTGGGGACACAATCAGGTCCGTAACAGGTATCCACCCTCATAAGCTACCTGCTGTATCTGGGATGTCAAGGTGTGTTTGTTCCCCATTTACTGAGCCCCAGCTACAAGCCAGGCCCATGTCCTACATGAAGCCAACATGTCAGTGTGGGAGAAACAGACAAGAAATGAGTGAACAAATAAGTTTGGCTTATTTCACGACATGATAAGCACCAGGAAGAAAAGAGGCTGGAAAACAGAGCACCGTTGGGACTTCCCTTGTGGTCCAGTGATTAAGAATCCAGGATTCCACTGCAGGGGCATGGATTCCAACCCTGCTCAGGGAACTAAGATTCCGCAAGTCAAGAGGTGAGGCCAAAAAATAAACAAATTTTTTAAAGGGATATTCGAGGTAAGAAGGTGGGGAGGGGCCAGTCCTGTTCACCACGGGGAAACATTCCAGGCATAGTGAACAAAGAAAATGCCCTGGGACTTCCCTAGCGGTCCAATGGTTAAGATTTCGTGTTCCCCGATACTGGATGCTTGGGGCTGGTGCACTGGGACGACCCAGAGGGATGGTACAGGGAGCGAGGAGGGAGGAGGGTTCAGGATGGGGAACACATGTATACCTGTGGCAGATTCATTTTGATATATGGCAAAACCAATACAATATTGTAAAGTTAAAAAAATAAAATTAAACTAAAAAAAAAAAAAAAAAGATTTCGTGCTCCCAATGCAGGGGGCTGGGATTCAATCCCTGTTTAGGGAACTAAGATCCCACATGTCACTGCCAGAATAAATAAATAAATAAAAAGAGATATTAAAAAATTAAAATGGTTAACTTTATTTTTTAAAATTCTCTGAACTGGATATAGACATGCTGGTTTCTGGAACCAAGAGAAGGTACAGGCAGTTGAAACGTGGTGGGAGATGAGCAGACAGAAGAGGACCAGGTCTTTATCAACACTCAGTCCACTCTCCTCATATTCTTTCCTGCTTCCGGGGATCACAGTCAAGTTCACTGCAAATCTGTAACAGGACAGGTACCATTTTACTTTTCACCTGCCATTTAACCCAATCAGGATTTCAAGTACTGTGGATAAAGTATCTACAACTGTGATCCTCACTGATGCAAAAAGGGCATCTTTATTTCTATTTTTTCCTTCTGAAATAACATCGCTGAACATTGATCCTGACATCCCAGCCTCAAGGGCATGCAGAAAGCTCCTTCAGCTAAACCCACCAGGGTAAGCATCCTGGGAAAGATGTTTGATTTCCCGTTTATAGGGAAACTGCCCATGGATTTATGAAGTAGCAGGTGCAACTGCATTGTCGTCAGGGAAGAAAAATCATTACTTGGGACCCTGGAGGTAAGTGGCAAGTTTTCTTATTCTGAATTTCAAATTTAATTCGACTCAAGGGAGATTTCATGAGCTCTAACAGGCTGCCGTTCCTTGCCAGAGACACAGACTGCCAAATCAGCAGTCCCTGACCGCGGAAGTGCATAAGCACAGACACTGACACAAATTCAGTTAATTGCGATGTTCTGGGATAAAGGCTCGATCAGAAGTGTGAATAAAATACTCCAAGAACTTGGAGGAGTGTCTGGTGAACTTCCTGCAAAACGTTGTGTGGATTTAGACCACTCAGATAGGAAGAAATGCAATTAAACATCCATTTAACCTTAAAATTGTGGATTATAGGTCATACCATTACATAATTCATTATCTTTCTCCATCCTGGCTTTATGAAAGGTATCTAAATGACAGTGAATGGTAGTCAGTCTTACCATAATGGAAGTAGAGACTATCTTTTAATTTTTTACTGAAGCAACAGAGAGATGAACAGCACACTTCACTTTTATTGGGAATCCGATGAAGTTGGCACCAAACAATACTCCACCAAACAGCATGAAAGGATTATACAGTGCAGTTTGCATCTCTCTTTAGTACCTCCCGTTTCAATCTCTCTATAATTATTTACTGTCCAAGTCATTGGAGGGCAACTACAAAACGATGAAAGAGCAAACTGAACCAGCTTCACATTAACGAATCACATGGGTCAGATGAACTGTGCCCACAATTACTTATTTTTTTAAATAAAATTCTGAGCCACCCTAAAGGGAGTGGTGGGAGACTTCCCTGGTGGTCTAGTGGCTGAGACTCTGCGCTCCCAGTGTGGGGTGGAGTGGGAGGAGATAGGGCCCCAAGTTTGATCCCTGGTAGGGGAACTAGATCCCACATGCCACAGCTAAAGATCCTGCATGGTACAACTAAGACCCAGCACAGCCAAATAAATAAAAAAATATTTTTAGAAACAAAACAAAACAAAAATTCAAATAAAGTGAGTGGTAAAGGTAAGAAGGGCACCCAACTGTGTCTCAGAAATCTACAAGATACACAGGAAGTTCTTTCAGGCCGTGGGAAATCAAACCACCAGGACTTTGAGCTTTGTTTCAGCATTTAGACATACACAGGCTCCCTTAGCTTTAGGGAAAAGAATTCTCCTGATACCCTAGGTCCCCCTATATTCATCAAATCACAGGTGGCAGATGCTGCTAATTGCTTACCCAGTATCTATCTTCCATTTCTTCCTCTTGAAGAAAACTCTGATTTGAGGTGAGGAGACCGGCAGTATGCCCAGTTAAACACCTACAATTCCCTACTCACTATGGATGGATTTCAGCATGAGAACAGTTTGACCATTGAACATTAATCAAAAGGCATTGATTGATGCTTCTGGGAGAGGTCCCTAAAGCGGGGTAGACACAGGTGCACATGATTTTTTGCCCCTCTCTCTCCCCTTCCTTCCTTCTGCATGGAATGCAGATGTGATGGCCAGCACTGCAGCAATCATCCTGTGATGGTGAGGGAAAGGCCAAGGGAATCATACAATCCTTGATGCTCTGATATCCTTGATTCACCAGATGGATACCTACCTATGGAATTTCTTGCCTTTCCCTGAATCTATTCCTGTCTTGGTGAGGTCAGTGTTCTTTGAGGTTTCTGCTAATGTACATACCTTTTGAATCTCTAACTAATATGCATCACACCCCCAAGCCCCTTCAATCTAGCTTTTATCCCTAGGAGTCCAATAATCATCTTATTAAAGTCACCAATAACTTCCAGATATAAAATGCAAAGGGTAATTTTCATTTCCTTGTCTGATTTCTCAGCAGCACTCACCTCTATTGACTCTTGTTTTCTGTCTCTTCTCTTGGCTTGTGTGATGTCACATTCTAACATTTTTCTGCTGTTTCTCTGGCTGCTCTTCTGAAGATTCTCCTCTGTTATTTATCAAATGTTGGAGTCTTTCAGGACTCAGTCACAGCCCTCTTTTCTTCTCAGCATTTTTACTGAGAAAATCTCATTTTCCCCATGGCTTCAATTATTATGATCTGACTGCCCAGAGACTTAAACTTCCATCTCCAGTAGAGGCATCTATTTTGATTTTCAGATTTCTAACTGCCCTTTCCACCTCTCCATCCAAACATCCAATTACAATATCTGAAAATAACATTTCACTAGATAAATTTAATAGCCAAATAGAAATGACAAAGGAAACATTCAGTGAACTTGAAGACAGGTCAAGGGACATTACTCAATGTGAAAAGAACAAGAATAAAGACAGTAAAGACAGAAAAAAAATTAATAGAGCCTCAAGCAACTGTTTAGACAATAGTAAATGATCTAAATTATAGCCCATAATTGATGAGCAGAGGAGTAAGAAAATGAGAAAGAAAAAGTCATTTCACTAAATAAAGCTGAAAAATTCTCAATGTGGATGAAAGACACGAATGCACAAACTCAAGAACACAACAAACCCAAGGCAAGGCAAGCATGAGAAGGTCATGCTTCAACATACTGTCAGCTGAGCTCCAACATACTGTGTCAGTTCAAAGGCAGACACAATAGCAAAAGGAAAACACACGCCCTACAGCCAAACAATGCCATGCACGGCTGTCTTCCCACCCCCACCTAAGGAGGACAAAAAAAGAGTGAAACACTGTTAAAGCGCTGAAGGAAAAAAATAAATCTGCTAACCCAGAATTCTATAAATAGCAAAAAATACTCTGAGAATGAGGATGAGATACAGACATTTTCAGATAAAAGGAATTCATTGCTGGAAGGTTTGCACTACTAGAAACTTCCAAGAGCAGTCCTGTATACTGAATAGAAATGGCACCAGTAAAGACTTACACCCCCAGAAGGGAATGAAGAGCATAAGAAATAGTAAACATCTGGATAAGTGCAAAAGCTATTTTGCTTTTTCCTCAATTTTTTATAATACACAAAATTATTTAGGGCAAAAATTATAATACTGTCTTCTAGAGTTTTTAACATATTTGTATGTAATTATTCAAAATAACTTTAGCTTTTAAGGGCACAGGTGGTTAAATGAACCTACTATCTATCTATATTTTATGGGAAATGGTGTGTGTGTGTGTGTATGTGGTGTGTTAGTCACTCAGTCATGTCCAACTCTTTGCGATTCCATGAACTGTAGCCCGCCAGATTCCTCTGTCCATGGAATTCTCTAGGCAAGAATGTTGGAAGGGGTAGCCATTTTCTTCTCCAGAGGATCTTCCTGGACAGTTACTGAACCCAGACCTCCAGCAAGACAGGCAGATTCTTTACTGAGCCACCAGGGAAGCCCTTACATTTTATGGGAAATGATACATGAACTTAAAGTAGACTGCGAAAAGTTATGTATATGTCGCAATCCCTGAAGTTATCACTAAAAGTATAATGCAAGTGAGTTTACCCTATAGAAAAGTCAAACTAGAATTCATTAAAATATTCAAATATCCCCCAAAAAGACAGAAAAAGAAAAAAAGAGGAACAATAAGAGAAGCAAATAGAAACAAATAATAAAATGCTACTACTGCTAAGTCACTTCAGTCGTGTCCAACTCTGTGCGACCCCATAGACAGCAGCCCACCAGGCTTCCCCGTCCCTGGGATTCTCCAGGCAAGAACACTGGAGTGGGTTGCCATTGCCTTCTCCAGTGCATGAAAGTGAAAAGTGAAAGTGAAGTCGCTTAGTTGTGTCTGACTCTAGCGACCCCATGGACTGCAGCCTACCAGGCTCCTCCGTCCATGGGATTTTCTAGGCAAAAGTACTAGAGTGGGGTGCCATTGCCTTCTCCGAAATAATAAAATGGTGGTCCTCAAATCTAACCACATCAGTTATCACATTAAATATTAACAGAACAGCCTCTGTATTTAAAAGGCTGAGATCATCAAAATAAATAAAAATACAAGACACAATTATATGCTGTCCACAGGAGACACATTTTAAGGATAAAAACACAAATGTTGCAGAATACGAGTTCAATACATTAAAGTTAATTGTATCTGTACAGACTAGCAATAAAAAAAATGTCAAAATGAAAATAAAGTCAACAACTCCATTTATAATACCATTAAAAGTAAAATATTAAAGAATAAAGCTACTAAAGATATATAACACCTGTACACTAAAAATTATAAAGTATTTCTGAAGAAAATTAAAGACGGTAAACAAATGGGGGAATATATCATGGTCAAGTATCAAAAGGTTCAATATTGTTAAGAGGGCAGTTCTCCATAAATCAACCTATAGATGCAACGCAATCCCAGTCAAAATCACATGAATACTGAACTCTAGCCAATGATGCACACACTGAACTATTTAGAGGGATGTGAATAAATACCTGCAGTTTGCATTTCAATACATCAAATAATAAGATGGATTCATGGATGGACAGAGGGATTGACAGATGGACCAATACCTGACAAAGCAAAAACAGTAAAACAGTAATGGCAGAATCTAAGTGGTTGGCATGTGGATTCTTTCTCTAAATTTCCTTCAACTATGTTATATGTCTGAATTTTTATATAAAATATTAGCAAAAACATAATTATGGAATATTTCCAACACCTAAAAGAGTATGAAGAATAATAAGTTAATGTTAGTCCTTCAGTCGTGTCCGACTCTTTGTGACCCCGTGGACTGTAGCCCGCCAGGCTCCTCTGACCATGGGATTCTCCAGGCAAGAATACTGGAGTGGGTTGCCATTCTCTTCTCCAGGGGATTTTCGCAACTCAGGGATCGAACCCAAGTCTCCTGCATTGCAGGCAGATTATTTACCATCTGAGCCACCAGGGAAGCCCACAAAGAAAAAATGAACACAAAACACCCGTAACTCCCACCAACCATATTGACAAATAAAACAGATAAAGCCAAAGTTCCCTCCCTGCCTTCAACCCACCTCTCTTGATGCTGGTGCTTATTATGTTCATGTTTATTTTATGTACCCCTGGAGAAGGAAACGGCAATCCACTCCAGTATTCTTGCCTGGAGAACTCCATGGACAAAGGAGCCTGGCAGGCTACAGTTCACGGAGTTGCAAAGAGTCAGACACGACTGAGCAACTAACGCACACACACACACACATTTTATTCATAGACTACATATGAATGTATTTATATACAACAAACAGAAACGTGTTGCATGTTTTTAAAACTGTATCCCACTGTAAGTCTAAGTTGGCAAAATGTTTCCCCTTAGCCTTAGATTTTAAACATTTATTCAACAATTATAACATAAATTAATTTCCATACTTGCAGAGTATTTCCCTATATAAATATTTAGCTATTTATTTATCCATTATTTATCCATTCTCCTCTGATAGATGTTTCTGCCATGTCATCTCAAGATGTGGCCTCTCTGAGCATAGCAGCAAGGGGCTCAGATTCTCAGAATGGCATGACCTGGGTTCAAGTCCTGACTTCATGGCTTCCTGTCCCTTGAGGAAGTCACGTAACTTCCTGAGCTTCAGCTTCTTCATGTGACAAGTGGGGGTGGTCCTTAGTGAGGAAAGGAAGAAAAAATAAGATGGATGGATGGGACGCACTTAGCACAATGTCTGCCTGACACACACAGGTACTGATACTCAGAATCAGAAACATAAAATGGGACAGCCCCCGGGTGATGGCCAACCCCATTTGGCTCAGGCCCCATCAACACCATCAGGCATGAAAACTCCTAGCTCTCCTCACAGGGTTAAATGTCTGAAGAGGAGAGTGACCCTCACAGCATGGCAACCAGATCCTCACTCTCACTGAGGGTAGCACATCAGGCAAACCTTCAAAGGTAGTTAAGGAGCATCCAGAGATCTTCCTTCATCACGACCCCACCAGCTGACTCTCCACTGTGCCCAGCACAGGCCCAGCAAGTCCCAGGAGGGGACTATTCACAGACACATGGGCAGGGCAGAAGGGGATGCCTAGGGATGGTGGACTACCGCAGTGCTGGCAACAGTGGGGACCCTTGTTCAGTTGAGATTGAATTCTTAAATTTATTTTACTTTAATGAATTTAAATTTGAAAACTGATACTCAATTGTCAGAAATTCTATAAGTATGTTTGGAACAAGGTAGATCTGTGTATCTACCGTTATTACCCCTAGTCTAGAGCGATGAAAGCAGAGAGTGATTACTTTATAAAATCCAGAATGACAGGAGATGAACTGCCAACAGTTGCTATAGCAACAGATGAAGGGGTGTAAGCAAACCACAGTCTGGCCAGAGGGCAAAGAGGGGGACTAGATATCTTGCCCCATCTCTCTCTTTTGCTGTCCAGATTCTGCTCAAGGCCTGCCATTGGGCAGACCAAACCAGATGATGGAGACATATATGCATGCACACACATACAGAAACTATTAACCAGTGAAGTTTCAGCTGCCGAACTGGGAATGATATGCACAATACATTCCTGGATGTGATGGAGCTACACCCTGTGAGTATTTTGATCGGCAAGACAATTCCCAGAAATAGGGCAACCCTGAGCAAGAAGAAGGTCTTGAGGCTGGATGCCGAGGTCATTCAAGGTCATGCACCAGCCACCTGCAGACAAGCAGCCCCACCACAAATACCTGGCGCAGGGGAGCAGTGGCTGATACTGGGGGCACTTGCCACCCTCCTTATGCCCACAGGCAGGAGTATGTTCCAGAGAGGAGAGGGCAGTCTGGGTTTCCTAGTCTATAAGGCAGCTTTGAAAATAACCACCTCAACCTCCTAACATGACTGCCAAGGTTAAAGCAACAAAACTTCTAAGTGTAGCTTGGCGCAAGCTAAGTGTACACCGACTTTTCGGCCACCACCCTAATCTAGGTACACTCCAGTTTTTCCAAACTTAAGATAAAGCAATCCACACAGGTCAAAATCTCCTTTTGTTGGTTTTTGTTTTGTTTGCTTTTTTCATTTGTTGTTTGTTTTTATATTCCACATATGAGTGAAAACACATAGATACAGAGAACAGAGTAGTGGTTACCAGAGGGGAGGAGGGCAGGGACGGGGACATGGGTAGAGAGGACCATCTATTTAAGTATGGATGGAAGCTAAGTTTTTGGTGGTGAGCAGAAAAAAATAAATTTCAAAAAAATCCCCTTTTGAACCTTCACACACTGTTGTTGGGAAAGTAAATTGATGCAGCCACCATGAAAACAGTATGGAGGTTTCTCAAAAAACTAAAAATAAAACTAAAAATGTGACCCAACAATTCCACTTCTGGATACATACCTGAAAAAAACAAAAACACTAATTTGAAAAGACACACACACCCTAGTGTTCATAACAGCATTATTTATGATTGCCAAAGTATGGGAGCAAGCTAAGTGTCCACCCACAGATGACTGGATACAGAAGACATGGTGCAGATCCACAGTGGAATACTACTCAGCCATAAAAAAGAATGAAGCTTTGCCATTTGCAGCAACATGGATGGATTCACAGGGCACTATGCTAAGTGAAATGAGTCAAAAAGAGAAAGACACATACTGTATGATATCGCTTATATGTGGAATCTAAAACATACAACAAACTAATGAATATACAACAAAAAAAGGCTGCAGACTCACAGATACAGAGAACAAACTAGTGGTTACCAGTGGGCAGAGGGATGGGGGAGGGGCCATTTAGAGGGGAAAAGGGTTATTACATGAAATCCGATGTGTGAAACTTTTAAAAATTGTAAGCTCAACATCCAGAAAACTAAGATCATGGCATCCAGTCCCATCACTTCATGGCAAATAGATGGGGAAACAGTGGAAACAGTGGCTGACTTAACTTTTTTGGGCTCCAAAGTCACTGCAGATGGTGATTGCAGCCATGAAATTAAAAGACACTTACTTCTTGGAAGGAAAGTTATGACCAACCTAGACAGCACATTAAAAAGCAGAGACATTACTTTGTCAACAAAGGTCCATCTAGTCAAGGCTATGGTTTTTCCAGTAGTCATGTATGGATGTGAGAGTTGGACTATAAAGAAAGCTGAGCACCAAAGAATTGATGTTTTTGAACTGTGGTGTTGGAGAAGACTCGGGAGAGTCCCTTGGACTGCAAGGAGATCCAACCAGTCCATCCTAAAGGAGACCAGTCCTGGATGTTCACTGGAAGGACTGATGTTGAAGCTGAAACTCCAATACTTTGGCCACCTCATGCGAAGAGCTGACTCACTGGAAAAGACCCTGATGCTGGGAAAGATTGAGGGCAGGAGGAGAAGGGGACGACAGAGGATGAGATGGCTGGATGGCATTACTGACTCGATGGACGTGAGTCTGAGTGAACTCCGGGAGTTGGTGATGGACAGGGAGGCCTGGCATGCTGTGGTTCATGGGGTCGCAAAGAGTCAGACACGACTGAGCGACTGAACTGAACTGAACTGAATAGAATTTAAAGAATATTTCTTTCAATTAAAAAAAAAATCCCCTCTGTAGCTAGACTTCTCAAGCCTGTGACATTTATACTTGCTCCCTACCAGCCTCCATAGGAGCTCCCAGACTCCAGTGAACTTGGGATGGAAAGCAAGGTAGAGATGGGGCTGAGCACCAATGGAAATACACTCACTGAATTCAGCTGATGATTTTTGGAACTAGTTAAACACTGGGCAGCTTATGGTTTATTTGGGAAATAATTGCCTACCTTCTTTCTAAGTTCTGCTGAAATCTAGGCTCAATCTGCGCTTTGACATTGCCGGATGCAGAGCATCTGTATCTGTGCAGAGTTTCCTCAAGAGAAATCGGAGTTTCCTTTGGGAAAAAAATTAATAAAGCCTGAATTTGGGCCACCACATGAGGTAATTTCACCAAACAGGTTGCTACTGGGCTTTTTTTAAGGTTTAAGATTTTTTTAACGTGGACCTTTTTTAAAGTCTTTATTGAATTTTTGTTACAATATTGCTTTTGCTTTATGTTTTGGTTTTTTGGCTGCGAGGCATGTGGGATCTTAATTCCCTGATCAGGGATTGAATCCACATTCCCTGCAGTGGAAAGTGGAGTCTTAACCACTGGACTACCAGGGAAATCTTCTCAGGTTGCTATTGTTTTAAGTGTGAAAGTGAGCACTGAGATTAATTTTTTTTTTTTTTTTTACTTTTCTTTTTCTTTCTTTTTTTTGGCCATGCCACACGTCTAATGAGATCTTAGTTCCCCAACTAGGGACTGAACCTGGGCCCCCAGCAGTGGGAAGCGTGAATGGCAGTCATCTCAAAACCTTCTGGACCACCTAAGTGCATAGAGCATCTTCTTTCATTTCAGCAGAAAAGGTGTAGTGGCCTCTATAACGACTAATTGCTTCTGGCTCACTTCTTAATATACAAATAAGCAGTGATCAAGAAGAGCCAAGATTCTCCTGGAATAGTCACTTCTGATTCATTTATTTAAAAATTACTGCGAAGAGCTGACTCATTTGAAAAGACCATGATGCTGGGAAAGATGGAGGGCAGGAGGAGAAGGGGACAACAGAGGATGAGATGGTTGGATGGCATCACTGACTCGATGGACATGGGTTTGGGTAGACTCCGGGAGTTGGTGATGGACAGGGAGGCCTGGTGTGCTGCGGTTCATGGGGTCACAAAGAGTCGGACACGACTGAGCGACTGAACTGAACTGAACTGAACTGAGGCAAGAATCATCACCAGATGCTAAAATTCATGGGCAAAAAGTACATGAAAGATGTTGATAGTCACAAATTATCTTCCCAGATATTATTATTACTAATTACAAAAGGGAAAATCATACTTGTAGTAGAGGAACTGAAAAGATATCACTTTAAGAAGGTAACCTAGGTAAATATCAGTGGTAATGAGACATGTCAACATCACATGCCTCCCATACAATGGGAGAAGGACAAGCACTTCATTGAGATTCCTACCAAATACACACATCCTCAATTTAATCATGAGAAGATACCAGAAAAACCCAAATTGAGGAACATTGTCAAAAATAACTGGTCAAAAAAATAAATAAATAACTGGTCAGTATTCATCAAAAACATGAAGGTCATGAAAGAGAGAAAATGCAAAAATAAAACACAGACCACAGATCAGAATTCATCAGACTAAGGAGCTATAACAACTCTAGGCAATGTGGGATCCTGGAACCAAAAAAGGATGTTACGGGAACAGCAGGCACTTTTTCATAATGTCTGTAGGTTAGTTAACAATATTACAGCCATGCTAATTGCCTGATTGTGATATTCACACTGTGGCTATGTAAAAAATGTTTGCATTAGGGATAATCTGCGTTTTCTGCAACTTTCCTATAAATCTAAAATCCTCCCAAGACAAAAAGCTTTTAAAAAATTAAAATAAATGAAATGAAGTTTGAATATACTGCATTTTGTTTGTTTCCTTCGTGGCCCTTAGCTTGGGTTTTAATTGTGTATAATTTAGTTTATTTGCTTGGTTACTGCCTTCCTCCTTGGAAAATATGAGCTTGAGAGGTGGGAGCATGTGTGGTTTTTTTCAAAAGGAAAAAAGAAAAGCAAACCAAAGGTGGACAAACTAATAGGTGATCACAAAACATTTGCTCCATCAGTGACAGCTAGATTTCAGCCTGCAGGCTCACCCATCCCATAGTCACCAACTACATTTTCTACCTCCGACACTTCTGATCTCCCTTCTGCCCAGTGCTGAAATGAAGGAAGATGGTCTCTGCAGTCAGGGAATCTAGAAAGATTTGAGGTAATTGACATTCTCAACCTGGAACATATATTAGCAATACCAGGTACAAAAGAAGTCCCCGAGGAAGTGGTGTGGACAGGAAGTGATGTCCATGGGAGAGAGAAAGGACCTCCATGGCGGAGCAGAGGCTGACCAGGAGGTGATGCTTCCTGGTGTCTCCTTGATCCCATGGATGAGAAAGTCTTCAGCAGCCAGTTTTCCCAAAGCCTGGTCCTGGGTCTGCAGGTGGCCCTGGTGTCGCACAGACATGGCTCAAACCGCAAGAAGTCACAGAGGGAGACAGTCACCCCCTCCAGGATCTGTGACGATGTACGGGAGAAAGTTTCCGTGGCCATCACCTCTCTGCAGCATGTGCTAAACCTCCTTTCAAGCAGAAATCCAACCTCAGGTTGCTTCCACAGGTACTTAGCACTTAGCAGTGTTGTGTTCTTTCCTGTTGTTATTATTGTAATTTATCTTTATAATACTCTTGCATGTAAACACGTAATACTGATTTCTATTTATGGTGGCTGATGTAAGGTATCCTTTAAAACGTGTTTATATAAGTTTTAAGTGATTTCATTGAAAGAAAAAGAGCAAATAAAAATTGCACAAAGAAGGCACGTGGATATGACTTAACTTACAATGGTAGGATGTGGCAGCATCTGACATGAAAAAAAAAAAAAAAAAATCCTAAAGGGGATGTGTGAATTACCAAGGTTCAGACTACACTGGCACTGCCTACAGTTTGATTAGAAATGATGAATCCTTAGTTGCATCATGAAGATTTTTTAGTTGTGGCATGTGGGATCTAGTTACCTGACCAGGGATCGAACCTGGACCCCCTGCATTGGAAGCTCAGAGTCTTGACCACTCTTGACCACCAGGGAAGTCCCACGTGCCACAACTAAAGATCCCAGGTACCACAACTAAGACCCAGCACAGCCAAATAAATAAATATAAACATTTTTTAAAGAAAAAATGATTAATCCATTCTCACACTGTAGCCAAGACAAAACTGCCAGAAGTAGATCTCTAAGTGTCCCAACCTTCAGTATTTATGAAATTCCTATTTATTTATTCCATGAATTCATACAGTCTCGACAATTCACACCCTTCATCCAGGAACAATGCTTCACAACATTTCCAAAGTCACTCATTCATTCACCCAAAACATATTTCTTGAGCACTTAGTCTGTGCCAGACAGTACCCTGGGTCCTTAGTGCACATCAAAGAACAAAGTAGGCAAAAGTCCCCGCCCTCAGAGACCTCACATTTCAGCAGGAAGAGGTGAGCCATAAATGATAATATATTATGTCATTAATATAAATGATAAAGTATGTCCAAAAAATCAGAGCAGGCAGGGGGCCACAGGAGGGGGTCAGATCATGTCAGGCCTGTGGGCCCGCAGAACTTCGGTTTTTGCTCAAGACAGCAAGAGGCCAAGGTGGAGGTTGGGAGACCTGTCAGGAGGCCAAGAGAGGATCCTGGCTTGACACGGAGGGAGTTCAATTCTGGATACTATATAGGAAAATCCTACCAGACATGTAAGTGTGGATGACCCAGAAGAATTGCGGAAGAGCCTGTCAACCTGCCCACAAGTGCCCCTCCCAGTAGATAGCCTCTCTTGTTGAATGCCTCTAATGATTGGGAGCTCATCACTTCTAGAGAAAACTCAGGATTTGCTGACAGCTCAAATGGAGGGGTATGTATCAGAGAATGGCAAAAGTCAATCTGGTAATTAGACACTTGGCCTGAGCAACCAGAAGGATGTGCTGGCAACAAATGAAAGGGAAGAATCTGGCTGAGCAAAGCTGACACTTCGTAAACAGCCACTTAAAGCATAAACAGCCCCCGTTTACAAATGGGGAAATTGTGACACAGAGAGGTTAAGTAACCTGCCTAAGGTCACCCAGCTGGCACTCGGTACCTAGGCTGTCTGGGCCCGGAGTCTACAGTCTTCACCACTGGGCTCCACTGCCTCACAGGATGAGAGGTCAGCCTGGGAGGTTCTCTGTGTAAGCCAAGAAAGAGCTATTTTCATAAATTAGGGATAAAGCTTCTCAGGATCACTCTCGGCTTTGGAGACATTACAGATGGAGTGGGAAAACTTTCATAATATGTCAGCCTTTCTTGGTTTGAAAGACTTACCCTGGATCCAGCCTAGCAGCCCCCAAACCCTCCAAACCCCACTTTTTAACACTTTGCTAAAATGACTTCCCTTGTGGTTGAGAATCCACCTTCCAATGCAGGGGACACCAGTTCGATTTCTGGTCAAGGTACTAAGATCCCACATGCCGTGGGGCAACTAAGCCCATGTACGGCAACCACTGAGCCCCCCGGGCACTGCAATGAAGAGCCAGTGTGCCCCAACTAAGACACAATGCAGCCAAATAAATTAATATTTTTAAAAAGAAAGAAAACTCGGCAACTTTAAATTTGAAATAACAAGTAAATAAAAGGCTTTTCAATATACGGTTAGTTTTAGATATTGGCGTTTAACAGAGTCTATCTGTGTTAGAGAACAACCAATTCAACTTTTGTTCAGACTGGCCACAATACAATATGCAGTCAGAAACAGCAGTGTAACACGTGAAAATTGCACACACCTGTCCCCTGTCCATACGTCTTCAATTCTGAAATTATCTCAGTGAATCTTGTGCACATTCACACTTTGATCTGGGGTTTCATCTGAGCCAGAATGAAATATGTCACATTTCATTCATAAAAGACATGATTAAAACAGACAATCAGTTATGTGGGGAAATAACACATCCCCTACAGCCTGAAAACAGTGTTTTATTTTTAAGAGCCTGAATATACAAAAAGACAATAGCCAGACCATCTATGATAGGAAAAGTCTGACCCACAACCTTGCAGCAACCAAGCCAAAATGCCAAACCACAGCCTCAGCAACAGTCAGCCCAGAAAGGTCTGAAGTTGGTCCACGACTGCCAGCTTCCCTTTTGACAGCCTCTGCTTCCAATTCAAGGTCAGCCAGAAAAAGCCAAATATGCTTCCCAGACCAGTCACATAAGATGCTCACTGCTTGGGAGCCCCCTCCCCCCAGCTTCCCCATACTGACAATCGGAGCAGAACTTTCCCATTTCCTTGTCTGCCCTTGGGTCTCTGCCAAACGTCAGTGATGGTGACTGACTCCCTTGCCAAAGCAAGCTCTGAATAAATAACCTGTGTTCTCATCTAGGTAATCTTCATTTATTTCCACAATTTTAGTGCATTCTTCTCTCGGGCTTCCCTGGAGGCTCAGCTGGTAAAGAATCTGCCTGCAGTGCGGGAGACCTGGGTTCAATCCCTGGGTTAAGAAGATCCCCTGGAGAAGGGAATGGCTACCCACTCCAGTATTCTGGCCTGGAGAATTCCATAGTCCATGGGGTCACAAAGAGTCAGACATGACTGAGCGACTTTCACTTTCACTCTTCTCTGGCCATAAAGTTCAGCATAAGAAATAATAGTCGGACTTCCCTGGTGGTACGGTGGAAGAAAATCCACCTACCAATGCAGGGCATGCAGGTTCAATCCCTGGTCTGGGAGGATTCCATGTGCTTCAGAACAACTAAGCCTCTGTGCCAAAAACCACTGAGCCCACACTCTGGAGCCTGCAAGCCACAGCTACAGAGCTCCCAGGCCTAGAGCCTGCACTCTGCAACAAGAGAAGCCACTGCCATGCACACCACAGTGAAGAAAGAGTAGCCCCCATTCGCCGTGACTAGAGAAAGCCCATCTGAAGCAAGGAAGATCCAGTGCAGCCATAAATAAATGTTATTTTTTTTAAAGAAATAAGTCATGTGCATTCAATACCCTGTAATAACATATAATGGAAAAAGCTGAGAAAGAATATGTACATATATATGTATGTATGTGCGTGCACGTGTGCTAAGTCACTTTAGTCCTGTCCGACTCTTTGCAACCCCATGGACTATAGCCCGCCAGGCTCCTCTGTCCATGGGATTCTCCAGGCAAGAATACTGGAGCAGGTTGCCATTCCCTTCTCCAGGGGATCTTCCCAATGCAGGGATTGAACCCACAACTCTTAAGACTCCTGAACTGGCAGGCAGGTTCTTTACCCCTGGTGCCACCTGGGAAGCCCCGTGTATGTATTTAGGTATGTATGTACAACTGAATCATTTTGCTGTACACCTGAAACTAACAAAACATTGTAAATTAACTATACTTCAATAAAGAAATTAGAATTTTATCCCTGTATAGGAATGCAATTGATATTGATATACTGGTTTTTAAAATTAAGTTCACTATATAATTTACATGTGAATAAAGCTTCTGTAAGCAAACAAACAGAAACAATAGTCATATCTAGGAAAGCATGAAGACAAGAAACTCTAGATGGTGACCCAGAAAGATCTGAAAGGTAAAGCTCAGTCTCCATCTGGACAAGTAGAACCATCCAAAAGAGTGTTTTCAACTCCTGCATGCAGACCCACACGCCAACCCCACCACTTTCCCATTGCACGGCTTCAGACAGGTAACACCTAATCTCTCTGAGTCTCAGTTTCCACATTCATAAGATGGACATGAATACTTTGTATGCTGCCTGTGATCATATGAGAGACACAACTGGAGCCTGGCACAGTACACATAATTATTTAAAAGCATAATAGCATAAAAGCATAAAAGCATTATTTAATCATAATAGCATCAATTATAGTATGTAAATAATTGTATCTATTAACACGTACTGAACACCTACAGGGTGCCAGGCACTCTTCTAATTGTTTTACATGAAGCAACTAATTCACTAAATAATACCAGTGATGATGGAGGAATGTTTCACTTCCTTTTTTAAAACATTTATTTAGGTGGCTGTGCCAGGTCTTAGTTTCAGCATGAGGGACCCTCAGTTGCGGAATGCAGGACCTAGTTCCCTGACCAGGGATGGAACCTGGGCCCTCTGCACTGACAGCATGGAGTCTTAGCCACCAGACCACCAGGGAAGTCCCTGATGTTTCATTTCCTATGATGCACTCTATGACCACTTCTGTCTCCCTGACACACACAGTGAATGAGTCGGTGATGTCTGCCTTCAGAGGTTAGAATTTAGCCCCTCTTTTAAGCACTGCTTTCCCCTTTTCCCCTTTTTCTTTCCCCTTACTCTATCAGGAGTTTCAAAATGCTCACAATAACCAGATAAGTGAGTGCAATGGGCCGGGCATGGTGGGGACTGAGTAGCCAGGCAATGCATGATCCATCTAAAGCGGGAAGCCACTCCTTAGTTACAGCCAACTGTAGCCAAGTTACCAAATCTTCAAAACCTTCCAAGAAAATGATATGTGAGATCTCCCTATTGTCAGAGGTTGTCAACTCTTTTAAATATTTTAAGGAATGCCATATGAGATTAAAAAAAAAAAAAAAAAAAACAGCACACATCTCTGGGTTAGACTTGCTATGACCATCAGTTTGCAAACTTTAAACTAAGTGCTTCCCCTTTGGGAACAGTCTCAAGGCCCCACAATTAAAGGCCCCTGGATAGTATTAATATTTCCTGAAGGCTGACAGTTCATGATTTGACCTTTCAGGGCAGTCAGCACATTAAGAGTTCATTTCAGCTCTAAAATTAACTTCTGTGTGCAACAAAAAACTTAAGGGGTTTCTACTTAGCACCAAGATGCCACTTCAGGAGCCTCTACATTCTGGATCTTCCTCCAGTCTCAGCAGCTTCTCTCTCCCTAAATTGACCCTCAGCTCTGGCATGACTGAGCCACGCACAGTCAGGAGGTGCGGCAGCTGCCTCCTCCTATCTTTGAAAGGCAGTTGACTGTGGGGGTGAAGGGCACTGGCTCTAGAACTTGCCCACCAGTAGGTTCACACCCACCACTCCCTAGCTGTGTGAGCTTGGGCAAGTTACTTAACTTCTCTGTGCCTCAGAAAAATGGGGATGATGATACGTGCCTACTCGAGTTGTTTGTTGTCAAATTCAGTGAGTGAAGGAATGTAAAGCACTTAGAATGTGGTCTGGAGCATTCTAAGTTCTCAGTGAAAGCTATCTAGTACTGTGTGCGCCATTCTGCTGGCCTGAAATGCCTTTCTTAGCCAGGTTCCCGGACTTTCCCAACCACCAGGGCATCTGCTCTCCCTTTCCTTGAAATTCTCACTCAAAAACATTCTCTCTACACTCGAGATGGCAAATAAGCTTAGTCTGAAATGTCATACCCTCTTCCCTCACATGGATTGGTAGGGGCTGCCTGGAGAAGGCAATGGGAACCCACTCCAGTACTCTTGCCTGGAAAATCCCATGAACGGAGGACCCTGGTGGGCTGCAGTCCATGGGGTCGCTAAGGGTCGGACACGACTGAGCAACTTCACTTTCACTTTTCACTTTTATGCATTGGAGAAGGAAATGGCAACCCACTCCAGTGTTCTTGCCTGGAGAATCCCAGGGACGGGGGAGCCTGGTGGGCTGCCGTCTATGGGGTCGCACAGAGTCGGACACAACTGAAGCGACTTAGCAGCAGCAGCAGCAGCCTGGAGTCCTGGGCTCAATGTGGCAGTATGTTAGTAATGTCTGCCATGGCAGAGGGAGTACTAGGTGCTGCAGTTGATTGATTATGTCTGCCTTGGGAGAGTGAGTGGCAGGACAGCAGAAGCCACCCCTATGCCATTCTTGGTCTATAGTGAGCAGCTGGCAATGCCTGGCATTGAAAGAATCTCTGCAGAGCAAGAGCTAAGTTTTAGACCAGACCAGCCCCATCACAGAAGTGACTAGCACAGGGCTGGGTCCACACCCAGTTCTGAATCAATTTTACCACCAAGACTAACTCAAGGGACTTCAAATAAGAACCCTATTTCCTGCAGGCTACTAAACCCATTTGGGATCTACCAGAGTATTCGGATCCTCTTGTCGGGTTCTGAACAAGGACACCTCCAGACAGGTGTGATCTGGGACGTCAGCCTCTGTCAGAATCAGAAGGACCACACTGGACTCAAGATTAGTTCTTATTTTTCCTCACCTGCATCCCGCAAAACAAAAGCCCCACCTGCACTGCAGTTTAGAGGTCTACCAGCTCAGCATCTGGGGACGAGGAAACAGCCACAGCCTAACATTCAGTGAAGACTCTCCATGCACCAGGCACTGTTGTAAGAACTTGATTAACTTGTGTAATCCTCACAACAACCCCCAGGAAATAGATTCCGTCATTATGCCATCTCACCCGTGAGGAAGCTGAAGCCCAGAGAGGCTGGGTGACTTGCCCCAGGGCACACAGCCGGTGCGTAGCAGAGCCATGCATTCTACTGCTCCCCAGGGACCTTTGTGAGCAAAATAAGCTAAAGATAGATTTGTACCTTTAGCGAAGAGAAGTTCCCCACTTTCTGCAATCCTAAAACCAAGTCTTCATCATATATAGACAGCTGCTTTGCTTTGACAAAGGATTCCTAACTGATTAAAAACTAAGAGGAAGGCTGGGACTTCCCCGGTGGTTCAGTGACTAAGAGTCCATGCTCCCAATGCAGGAGGCCCAGGTTCGATCCCTGGTCAGGGAACTAGATTCCACACGCTGCAGCTAAGGGTTTGCATGTCCCAACTAAGACCCAGCACAGCCAAATAAATAATTAAAAAAAAAAAAACTGAGAGGTAGGAAACACTGCCTCAGAAAACTCCTTTATGGATTTAGAAATTCATTTACAAGGTGTCCATTTCTGGGCATTCATTCTGGGATTCTACCTGGCACATCAAAGGGGGCAGTGAGAGGTTCAGAATATCAGGTGAGAGCCTGAAAGGGACGCACTTGGACCTCACAGCCTGAATCACTGCTTTCCAAGCAGATATTTTAATCCTGGCCTCACAACAGAATTAGTTAGGGAGAGCTTGGAAAACAGAAATGCCCAGAGCCCATCCCCAAATACTCTGCTTGAGGCTGTCTAGTCTGCTGGCTTGCACTGGTCTTATGATTGTAAGTTTCCTCACTGTGGTGGAGGAAACTTACAATCAACAACCACTTGATAGAATAACAATTCACTGACGATCAAGAGTGGATTTCCAGCCCATCCAACCCTGCAAAGCCTCTTACCTAAGAGTGAAGTGGTCTGCCACAGAGCCACTAGTCAGGGAGACCAAAAAGGTGGCTGTGTCCCCTTCCCGGATGAGGTTCAGCGGCACAGAGAGGACGACGTTCTCATCCAGGTTCAGCAGGGACCACCGCAGATCATCTTGGGTTGGGTAGACCATGACACTCCCGATCCTCTCCCGGGCTGGGGGTGCCGGCAGGGGGCTGTCCTGGCCCGAGTGGATGTTATTCTCCCACTTGCCATCCTCTTCCAGGGGACACTGACCGGCCGGACCAGCCGGGTAGAGCGCAAAGAAGAGCTCCATGGCCGTGCCACCAAGCAGGGCCGGGATCTCCTCCTCAGGCTCGAGGTCCAGCCCAGAGCTGAACCACTCGGGCAGCAGCTCCAGCTCGGCCACACACAGCCCCGGGGTCCCTTGCAGCCGACAGCTGGCCGCCACTTCCCTGGCCTCAGGGAAAGCAAACATCTTGACACAGGGTAGCTGTTCCGCAGGGTCATCATCAGCCCAGCCCATCCCCGTGATGTAAAACAAGGTCTGCACTTTGGGTCTGTTGGAGTAAATGGAGCTATCGAGGATGTGGGCTTTCACCTTCCAATTAAAGGGAAACTGGCCCACGTGCCCAAAGGGTGTAGAAGTCAGCATGAGCTCCCGGGGGACCATCTTCTCCACTGAAAATGGACCATAGCTGGCATTGACAACTGGGGGTCTCCTGGCTCGGTAGATAAAGAAGGACTCCACCCGGGTCTGCAGACTGGAGTTCCGTGTGATGTCCTGGTTGGCCTCTTTAAGAAAGAAGGACTCTTCTGCGTTAGAGATGTGGAAGCTTGTGGGAAGGTAAGCAGGGAGCGAGGAGAACCTCTGCAGGCTGTCCACGATGGCTCGGCTCTCCATCACTGCACAAGAAAGGAAAGGAAGATTGAGAACGGAGTCCGGATTTAATTAACGCAGTGCAAGCTCCACCCACCCACCCCCAGCACACTGCCCACTGGCCACGTCCCCTAGGTCTCATAACTGTGGAATTCCTTGCATTACATAAAGTGTGTTCTAAGGATCTTCCAAAATAACCAAGGCAGAGTGGGAAGGAGGCCCCAGGTACGACTGACCCAATCGCCCTGTGGCTGAATTACACCACCAGAGGGAAAACATCACACTCTCTTGTTCTTGCAAATCTCCAAACTCAGAGGATCATGGTCGACTCTGTTGTAATCACCCCACAGAGAGTAGGCTGCCTACCCAACCCACCACACGACCAGGCATCGGACTGCTGTATATGAGGTGTTGATGCTTTTATTTGATATTTACACTTCTTCCTGTCACTCCTAGATGGGATGTGTGCAGGTACATTGAGACATCTCCTAATTCTTTTCAAAATGAGGGTGAAGCTATGGCTCAGCATTCCTGCTTCTAGAAATCTCTCCTTCTGAAACACGAATGAGACTGCGTGAAGATCTATTTATCTACAAGGATGTCCCCTACAGCATCCTTTTGAATTGCAGACAAACTAAAGAATGTGTTAATATATGAGGGACTTCCTTGGTGGTCCAGTGGTTATTTCGTGTTCCCAATGCAGGGGCCCAGGTTCGATCCCTGATCAGGGAACCAGATCCCATGCGCTGCAACTAAGAGTTCACATGCAGCAACTAAAGATTCGACGTGCTACGATGAAGACTGAAGATCTGGTGTGCAGCAACGAAGACCCAGCACAGCCAAATAAATAAATAAAAATATATTTTTTTAAAAACTACTTAAAAAATAAAAAAGAACATATGAGCTGGGGTAAGCAGGCTGGATCTAAATCCCAACTCTGTCACTTCTTCACTGTGCAATTTGGGGCAAATTACTTAACCTCTCTGTGCCTCAAATGTCTTCAAATAAAGTAGAATATAAATATAAACTATAATAAGGATTAATGAGTTAATAAATATGAAGAGCTTAGAACAGTGCTGACTCACAAACATGCTCAACCTTTACCAGCTACCATTATTATTATTTATCCGTTTAAACCATTCCAAAGGTTTATTAAGAGGACATTGGATAAACTATATACTTTTACAGTGGGATAACAGGCAGCTGTAAGAAAAATGAAACCCAGTGGGACTTCCCTGGTGGCCCAGCAGTTTTAGATTCCATGCTTCCAATGCAGGGGGCACAGTTTTGATCTCTGGTCCCACATGTGGTAAAAAAAAATTAATAATAATAAAGTTAAATTTAAAAAAAGAAAAATGAGCACAACTATATCAGTATATTTGAAAAACAGTCACAATATGTCATTAAACATAAACAGCTATAATCGTAACTCATATAATCCTATTTGGATAACTTTTTAGGATTCTATTTGGTAATTTTTAGGTACATATGTAAATGTACATATATTTATGTATGGTATCTATAGAATCTGAAAAGGATTTTTTAATTTTATCACTAATGTTTCTCTTTTCTTAAAATTTATCACAATAACCATGTGTTACTTTGTTAATTAAAATACATATAAATATACATAAACATGTATACATGTGCATGCATATATGTATATGTGTGTGTGTTTCTTTCAAATGGTGAAACACAGAAAGCAAAGACCCAAGAAGATTTTTCAAAGTGAAGACAGCCCACCAGGAACCAGGGTCAGCAAATCAAGCCACAAACAGACAGGGATTCTTCCTTGCCCTGAAACAAACCTCTGCCCCTGGAGCCCAGCTTCCAACCAGAGCAAGAAGAAATAAAGCAAGCAGCAGTGTTTAAAATGCAGCATCATCAGAGGATAAAAAGCAAATAAATACTCCATTGACTCCAACTCCTGGTAACATTTTTTTCTGCAGCCGTTACAAATTCTACAAAATACAGCTTTCTATTGACTGAAATAATTTGGGGCCTTTTCAGGGCTGTCCTTGGTGAGCTCTCCTTTCCAAGAGAATGACAAAATTGTAATTAGGAGATTGTGAAGCAGACACAATCATTTCAGAGCTGACGCATCCTTTCACCAAGAAGGTGTTCAGAAGGCAAGTTCTCTGCACCATCTCACTTACATGCAGAATCTAAAATAGTCTGATTTGTAGAAGCGGAGAGTAGGATGGTGGTTGCCAGAGGCTGGGGAGAGAGAGCAATGAGGCAGGATGGGGGTTAAAGGGTACAAAGTTTCAGTTAAACAGGATGAATGCCTTCTAGAGAGCTAATGTGCATTAGCAATGTGATATAGTTAACAATCCTGTATTGTACATTGTAATTTGCTATGAGAATGGATCTTAGATTAAATCTTTTCCATACACACAAAAACACACTGAGAATGATAATCAGGTAGAGGTAATAGATATGTTAATTAGTTTGATTATGGTGATCACTTCACAATGTTTACATATATCAAAACATCAAATTGTACACCTTAAATATACTTTGTATAGTTCAATGATATCTCAGTAAAGTTGTGGGGGGATAAAAGAAGAACAAAGAAAGAAGAAAGTAAGTTCTCAAGTGTCATCAATATGGCCAGTCTTGGGTCAGATTAATTACTAGAGGAGAAGAGTTATTTTTTTATTCATTTCTCCAATTACCTATCTAAATATATTTATTACTCACTTACTATGTTCCCAGCCCTTATATGGAAGTCACAGGAGCAAGACAGATGCGGTTTCTGCCCCAAGGAGTGGTCAGATTTTGGAGAAAAGCATGGCTAACCTACACAAAGCAATTATAAAAGTGAATAAGACTTCGCTGCTGGTCCAGTGGCTAAGACTCCATGCTTCCAATGCAAGGTGCGCAAGTTTAATCCCTAGTTGGGGGACTAAGATCCCACAGACTTCGTGGAATGGCCCCAAAAAATAAGTGAACATTCAGACCCTTTAAAATGACCATCCCAGTAATTCTCTACCTAGGAATTCATGTGAAGGAAATAAGAGATCAAGAAGGAGATTCATGTGCAAGCGTCATCCCAAGTATGATTTATAGCCGCAACACACAGGAAACAACCTAACAACTCATCATGAGGGTGGTGATCATATAAATGATGAAAGTCTGACTCTACATGAAATGTTAAGAGATCACCAAAACCACGGTCTCAACAAATATGCAGTGTCGTGAGAAAATGGTTACATCTTCAGTGAAAAAGCAGTCATCAAATTTTGTTTTACATGATCCCAAATCTGTGTTAAAATATATTTTAAGTAGTAAATATTATATGTACACAACATATAGACATGCATAAATATGTATATGATGCATTTGCCCAGACCTGGATTTCCTCCAGAACGCATCCTATAAATTGGGTGGGATTTGGATCAAAGATGGAGGAGGAAGAGATGACTCTGAAGAATGAGCTTCTACCAAAGGAAAGTTTTAGCTGTTGCCGCCACCAAGGGGCAATTTGCATTTTGACAATGACAAGCAATGCAGAAAGACCATCCCAGATGAAATTTAAATTATTTTTTGGTTGGTTTATTTCCCCACTCCAAACCAGGAAGTTAAATTCTTGGTGAATCTGCCCATAAATCAGCTGGCAATGAGGGAAATCTGTCTTCCATAGCCTGACAATATCCTTCAGTAGATATGGGTGGGCACACAGCTGACCAGATTTGGAAAGAGACTCCAATTTTACCTTCCCATAAAATCTATGGGAAGCCTAAGGCAAGGTTTAAATTCTGGCTTATTTATAGATAGGGAAAAGGAAATTAAAATAAATGTAAATTTTAATATGATCTGTTTCCATTGTGGATTAGTTTTTTTCATTATCATTTATATCGATACTTCCTGTCTCTCAAAAATCAATTTATAAGAAATTTAAAACTGTGCTTTCTCTCTTCTTTATTATGGCCAAAGCTTGTATTTCATCCAAAATAGCAGTGTGAGTTTACAATCCTGTCCCACCATAACTCAAGCAAAATGCAATACAAATTTTGTCTGAAGGCATCTATGGAAAACCATAAACACTGGCTGCCAGATTCTCATTTTTGTTCTCAAACTAGATTGCAACAAAATATGATATGCAAATTTAGGAGCATTTTATGGAGCCATGAGACTGTGTCCTTAGAAAAACATCCAGGATCTGAGAAGCTAACATGCATCCCTTCGGTCCCCTAACATCATATAGTGGCCCCATTCTTCTTCCCATCGGCAGGCAGACCATGTGGCCGGAGGTCTGGATGTGAAATGAGACCCTATTCAGTCTGCTGATTTCCTAGAGGGCTTTTCACCACCCGACTGAATGAGGTGGGTGCTGAGAGCAGAAAATGAGGAAGTCTTGGTTTGGCCCAACTTCAAAGCACTTTCCATCACTGCCCTCCTTAAGAGCCAAAAAGAGAATCAAGTCCAGGTTCATCAAGAGCACGAGGTGCTCCAGACAAACACTCTGTGATTAAAGGATGTTCTGAATCACAGATGGCTCCGGGGAAGTCCCAAAAAGAACTTCGGGTGGAAACAACATCCAGAATGAAGCAACTCCCACAATATTAGGAATCCCAGTAGGGACTCTGTGACCCAAAGTGCATGGCTGGACATCACCGCTGTGCTTGGCACACAAAAAAAATACTCCTGGGCATGTGTCTTGGTCAGGACTGGAGGGACCTATAGCCATAAGATAATGCAGCCCACAGACTCACAAACCTTTTCGCTACCATCACCAGTCCTGCATGGAAGCTTATTAACAGTCCTGTGGTTCCTGATAACCCACCTGAGGGTCAAGGCCTATGGCATTTCTGTAGCTGAGTCTCTTCTAATTCCCACAAAAAAAACATGGACAGCCAGAAATAAAAGGTTCTCTTTGCAGTGGACCAGATGGGCCACATCTTTGAAAACCATCAGCAAGTGAAACTGCTCACTGATCTGTCAAAGGGTAGTCCTGACGAATAGGTGGTAATTTACTGGCACCATCTGGGTACCCCGCCCCCATGGTCATGGAGACCAGGAGCTACAAGGAAGCCTTTGGGAGCATTCATGTCAGTTCAGAACAGTGCAGTGGATATTGTTTCTGAGGCAGAGGAAAGAAATAGGAGATCTTTTATACTCATGCTTTCCGTTCTATCTCCATGATGTTTGTGTGTCTTTCTCCGTGAACTTCTGCACCTGCTGGGGAAGTCCATCACCCACCTATGAGTACAGCAGGCTCCTTCCCACTAGGATTTCTCAGCTCAGGAAAGGTTTCTCTGAGCAGGCACTCCAGCCCTATCTCTGCTCTTCTCTGCATCATAGGGAACTACATTTCCCAAGCTCCTTTGCTCCCTGGCTTCTGGATGCGATCAGCCAATGTGATGCTCTGGTAGAAGATGGAGCATGGGAGGTATTTTTCCCCCTTATCTCCCAGCATTTACAGGCAGAGACTGTCCAGCCCCATCAGAGCTCCCACCATGAATATAGCTCTCTTAGGCAGTAGTTCTAATACTTACTAGATGGTTCCAGCTTCTGGGTTCTGATAATCCAATTTCTCCACTTTGTCCCTTCAGTCCAATTGGTAACAGCTTCCTGCTATAATTAATTTCTGGATTACTTTACCATTCCCAGAAGGTATTTACCACGCCCGACTTCATTTCACAGATCTTTCATCACATGACTAACTGATTCCCTTGATTAAATTCCCTCTGTGGAAATAACTAGTGTGGCTTCTGTTTTCTCAGAAGCCTGAGTCTGACAAATATATTCAGTCACTATTCACTCCATCCTGTTAAATTTCTTCAAGGCCACTCTCACCATCTGAAATTAGCCTTTGTGTTTTTACTTGTTGACTTATTTTCTATCAAGTCTCTCTATTAAAATTCAAGCTCATGAGAACAGAGACTTTGCCACCCAATTTATGGCTGCATATCCAGGATCTAGCAGAAGAAACTAAACAAATATGTGCTGAGAGCATGTCCATCAATTAAGAGTGCCTTGGCTTAATGCTTAAGAGACTAAATCTCTCTGTGTTCTTCTGAGCCTTTCTTTGGCTTCCTCACAGGGTTGTTAATAGATACCATTAATATTAACAAATCATTGGCCCATCACATTATCACTCCATTCATTTCCTCTCAAATATCACATCCCTGTGGTCACTAAGCTGGTTGCTAGGTTTGCCAAGTCAAGAGCTGCAATTTTCATATGGAGGGAAAAAAATATCACTTAAAGGAGAAATAGCATTTACAGAACACTGGCGATGTGCTAACCTGGGCATATACAACTGCTACATCCATTGATTATCACAATGGTTGTGAGATGAATAGTCTTTGTCCTTTTTGGAAAATGGTGGAACTGAGGCACAGAGAAATTAAGCAGTTTGAACATGGTCGAAGTTAAGGTTCAAACCAGTTCTGTCCAATTTCAGAGACTTTCCACTTCTCTGTACTGCCCCAGGGCCAACTGGTCTGGTAGTTCTACAATGAAGCCAAGGAGTTAGCCATGGGAAGGTCAGCGAAGGAGCTGGAGCTCAAGGCTCACAGGGCCAAGTTAATGAACAAAATCTTTGCAGACTTAGTGAGGTTTTCATCACTCTGCAGTCACAGGTGATTGTCTCCCACCCCAGGTATCAGCCTGGATTCCCAGGTAGAGCAGGAATATAGATACAGTTGGCCCACAGCATCACAATGCAGCTGCTGGCAAAGCACCCAGTGATCCATACCTTTAAGGTATGGTAGCAATAAGGCAATGGCACCCCACTCCAGTACTCTTGCCTGGAAAATCCCATGGACGGAGGAGCCTGGTAGGCTGCGGTCCATGGGGTCGCTAAGAGTCGGACACGACTGAGCGACTTCACTTTCACTCTTCACTTTCATGCATTGGAGAAGGAAATAGCAACCCACTCCAGTGTTCTTGCCTGGAGAATCCCAGGGATGGGGGAGCCTGGTGGGCTGCCATCTATGGGGTTGCACAGTGTCGGACACGACTGAAGCGACTTAGCAGCAGCAGCAAAAAATATGGCAGAGCCTTGCTACCTGTAAACCATGTCACATGACCTAAAGCCTCAGGAGGAAGAGCCAATGCAGCAAGTCAGACCAAATGCTCTCAGATTAAGGAGGAGAATCGCATGTGCTTATTTAGTCATTAACACCCAGCCATGGTGGAATTTATTATACATCCCCACTCAGTCTGCTGCCACCCCCAACTGTATCCCCTAGTTGTACTCCAGAGACCACATGCTTTCCCACCTCTGCATCTGAAACATAAGCCACAGTCCACATAACTCAGAAAAGGTAGCAAAAATTTAACTATCCAATTCAAAAGTTACCCATATAAAAGTAAGATGGGGAAACTTGAGTTTGTCTCTCTCAACCAGATAAAATTCACACGGCTGAAAGAGAAGGAGAGACCATATAGACAGAAAGGTATGAGGACACCAGGTCATCAGGCAGGAGGGAGGGATGCTTGCCTTCGTCCCAAGATTCTTCTCAAATCTCAAGCTGGGGAGCCCTGAATGGCCAACATGAGTCATTCATAAGCGCAAGACACTGATAAAAAACAGACCAGAGGGACTTGCCTGGTGGTCCAGTGGTTAAGAACCTACCTGCTAATGCAGGGTACACAGGCTCAAGCCCTGGTTGGGGAACTAAGGTCCCACATGCCGCAGGGCAACTACGCCTGTGGGCCACAACCATTGGACCTGCACTCTAGAGCCCATGCCCCACAACAGTAGGAACCACCACATAGAGAAGCAGGCACGGTGCCACTAGAGTAGCCCTCACTCACTGAACTAGAGAAAGCCCATGCCCAGCAATGAAGAACCTGTGCACTGCATCAAAAAGACCCAACACAACCAAAACTAAAACAAAAATAAATAAGTAACCTTCATTTAAAAAAAAAAAAACGCAGACTAGAAGCAGAGGAGAAACAGGAAGCAGACATGAAGTAGACAGGAAGTGGACAGGAAGGAGTAGGTCTCTTCTCCCAGCTCCAGTCTTGAAGTCTTCTCTAGCATCTGCCTCCCCACACCTCTTCCCCTGCCAGCATTAGCAAAGACTAACAGGAGACAACTGGCTAAGAGAAATATGGTTTTCTGATTCCAGCCCCAGAATTACAGACCAGAGACCTACTTGACGCTGAAATGTTGAGTGTAGTTTCCGGGGAAGGAACCTGGCTGCTGAGCGTAGTTTCCGGGGAAGGAACCTGGCTGCTGAGCGTAATTTCCGGGGAAGGAACCTGGCTGCTGAGCGTAGTTTCCGGGGAAGGAACCTGGCTGCTGAGCGTAGTTTCCGGGGAAGGAACCTGGCTGTGTGCCACCCTCCACCCTTCCTCCCTGCAAAACCAACACTGAACACTATCATCACTCTTTTCGTCTTTTTTTGTAAAAGGGAAAATCCTCTTTAGATTTCTCTCAGATTACTGAAAAATGATACTAATGTAGGTCTTTCATAAAAGTGAAGTGGCATAAAGTGAACTTTTAAAAAGTAGAGGGGTGTTGGTACTCAAAAATGAATAGTCATTCATCACCTTGAGGGTCATGTAAGTCTTGGGTCATATACCAGCAAATCCATTAAGGATTAGATATGGCTTCCCGGGTAGCACAGCGGTCAAGAATCCGCCCACTAATTCAGGAGGTGCAAGAAACGGGTCTGATCCCTAGGTCGGGAAGATCCCGTAGAGTAGGAAATGGCAACTCGCTCCAGTATTCTTGCCTGGAAAATTCCATGGACAGAGGAGCCTGGTGGGCTACAGTCCATGGGATTGCAGAGTCAGACACAACTGAGAAACTGAGCACAGCACAGCACAGCACAGCATAACCATATATTACAGTGATGATAAAAAAATAAAATATAGAGAAATAAGGGTAATGAGAATAGACCCATTATCACAGTCAACATTTATGTATAATCCTTATGATATACCAAGCACTAGTCTAAGCATTTCAGGGATATTAACACTTTTCATCTTCACAATCTTTTGATTATGAGGATTTTATTATTAGTCCCACTTATGGATGGAAACATTACTTTGCCTACAAAGCATTACTTTGCCTACAAAGATTCGTATAGTCAAAGCTATGATTTTTCCAGTGGTCATGTATGTATATGAGAGCTGAACAATAAAAAAAAAGCTGAGTGCTGAAGAACTGATGTCTTCAAACTGTGGTGCTGGAGAAGACTCTTGAGAGTCTCTTGGACAGCAAGGAAATCAACCCAGTCAATACTAAAGGAAATCAACCCTGAATATTCATTGGAAGGACTGATGCTGAAGCTCCTCCAATACTTTGGCCAGCCAATGAGAAGAACTGACTCATTAGGAAAGACCCTGATGCTGGGAAAGATTGAAGGCAAGAGAAGGGAACAACAGAGGATGAGATGGTTGGACAGCATCACCGACTCAATGGGCATGAATTTCAGCAAACTCCAAGAGACTGTAAAGGACAGGGAAGCCTGGCATGCTGCAGTCCACGGGGTCGCAAAGAGTTGAACACGACTGAGCAACTGAACAACAGTTCAGTTGCTGTTGGGAAAACTGAGGCTTGGGGAGGTTAAGAGACTTGCCTAAGATCCCAGAGCTAGTAAGAGGCAGAGAGGGTTACTGGATCCAAGCTGTTCAAGCTCCAGGCAGAGAGTCGGGTTTGTGCCTTTAGCCACTGTGTTCTGCTGCCAGCTGAAAGCTTAGCAAGCAAACTCTACATTGTAAGAGCTTCGGCAATAACTAAAGAGACTGCAAATGTGCCTCTGAATTGCCCAGCTCTCAAAACACAAGATGAAGTCACTAGTTGGACACCATTCATAAGATGAAAGCAAGAAGCAAAGCTTTTCCTGGCTCTGAGAGAAATCCCTCCAGTGGTAATGCCCCAAGGGACACAGCAGCATCCCTACAAACAGTGAGCTTATTAGCAGGCTCCCTTTGGTGCTGGGCACACGAGGTGCGGTGTAAGAGCAAAGGGCCATCAGGCAAAGGCAATTCTTCAGAAGACAACGGAGTGTGAGCCAAGACAGCTGATACCTCTCAGAAGGTCCAGCTTGACAGGAAGAATAAAATCCAGAGTGAGATCCTAGAGAACACTGTCCTTCAAACTCTCCTCCATGAAATTACTTTCTTACCAAACCAGCCAAGGGATAGCAGAAGTCTCAAGACTATATTCTCTAGCAAGATCGGGGGGCTCAAATATTCTATGTAGACCATCAAAGCCCAGTGTATAAGACTTAAAACATAATGAAGGACTTCCCTGGGGGTACAGTGGTTAAAAATTCACCTGCTAATGCAGAGGACACAGGTTTGATCCCTGGCCCAGGAACTAAGATCTCACATGCCTGCCGCGGGGCAACTAAGCCTGAGCGCCACAACCCCTAGTCTGCACCCTAGAGCCGGTGCTCTGCAACAAGAGAAGCCACCTCAATGAGAAGCCTGAGCACCACAGCCAGAGAGTAGCCCCTGTCGCCACAACTAGAGAAAGCCCATGAGCAACAGTGAAGATTCAGTGCAGCCAAAATAAATAATTTTTTAAAAACATAATGAAGAATATGGATCTTTTTTTCATGATGCCCACCACTGCTTTTATGACAGAAAAAAAAAATTCCTCCCCAGCATCCCAGTATCAAACATATATTCACCTGTATTTTCAACTGTTTCCATGGATGGGTACATGTAGATACATGTATGTGTCTACATTTTTACATTTAATTCTTCTTTGAAAAGCTTTTTTTTTTAATAATGAGATTTTTTTTTCTTTTTTAGTATTTTGGTCTTTATTGAATTTGTTACAACTCTGCTTCTGTTTTATGTTTTGATTTTTTGGCCACGAGTCATGTGGGATCTTAGCTCTCTGACCAGGAGCTCTAACCCCTTACACTGGAAGGCAAAGTCTTAACCACTGGACTGCCAGGGAACTCCCACATTTAATTCTTTCTTTAATGAGGTATTTTTGACAGTTGAAAGTTTTATATATTCAAGGTGTAGAATTTGATGCCTTACACTGTGAACTAGTCACCACAATCTAGCTAATGCCCATATCCATTGCCTCAGACCCACCAACATATGTGAATCCACTTGATATTTTTGTTGTTGAGGAAATTTAAGATCTACCCTCTTACAAATTTTAAGTATTAGATTGAATTCTTGAATCCGTCTGAAGTTTCTTTTGGGGTCCAATGTAAAATGAGGATCTGATCGTAGTTGGAAACAAACATATGCTGAATCAGCCAGAAGTATTTTATTTGAATCACAGTTTAGGGGTTCTTTAGTTGAAAAAATAACATGACTGCATTTAGGGATAGAGGTTTTAAAGGGGTAATTAAGTTAAAATGAGGTCGTCAGGGTGGGCCCTCATCTATTATGACTGGTTCTTAGAAGAAGAGATTAGGACACAGACCCACGCAGAGGCACAACCACATGAGGACATAGGGAGAAGATGGCCATCTACACACTAAGGAGCGAGGCCTCGGGACAGCAACCCTACCCACACCTGAATCTTGGCCCTCCCGCCTCTAGCCCCGTGAGAATAAACTTCAGTTGTTTAAGTCACGCAATCTGTAGTACTTTGTTATACTAATATCAAGCAAACTAATATCAAGAGATTACTCTTCTTTATCAAAATTCTATCAGCTTGTCTTACCTATTTTTCATCTTTAGATTCACTTTAGATTCATTGCATCCAATTGCCCCAAAACCCAGACTCTGTCACATTTTTCTATGTGTTTTGAAGTTTTCTAGGATGAACATATCTTCTTGCTTATTTAATCTAAGAGAAATACTGACATTTTTTTTCCCTTTGAAAAGAAAGATATGGAATTTGATTTTAAGTGACAGACCAAGCACACTCATTTCTTCACATCTCTACAGAAACTCCATTACAGAATACTATAGGAAAAGTATAGCTTCCCTGGTGGCTCAGATGGTAGAGTCTGCCCACAATGCAGGAGACCCGGGATCGATCCCTGAGTCGGGAAGATCCGCTGGAGGTGGGCATGGCAACCCACTCCAGTATTCTCACCTGGGAAATCCCATGGACAGAGGAGCCTGGAGGGCTACAGTCCATGGAGTCACATAAGAGTCAGACACAACTTAGTAGTGACTAAACAACAACACACAGAGGGACAACCACGTGAAGACACAGAAGGAAGATGGTCATTGACAAGCTATGGAGACCAGGGGTTTCTGTGACTTTCAGCAAAATACAATGTTAACTGGTAAGAAAGGAAAGTAAGGAGTGTCAGCTGAATTCTCATCTTTTATAGAGTGAGCCGCTGCTGTTGAAATTTGATTAACTCAAGGAGTAGAGGCATGGGGTACATATTGGGTTGGCCAAGTTCATTTGGGTTTAACAGAAAAACTCAAACACGTTGGCCAATCCAATAGAATGACAGAAATAAGCACAACTAACAGAACTACAAGTGGAAATGGCTGGACCTGGCTGACTTTAGAGAGAGACCGAGAGATCAAAGATACAGAGGGATGGAAAATGATTGCCGGTCTTTGAAAGTTATCCTGAGCCATTCTGTTTTCCCCAAATGCATGCATGACTGTAGGCTTTGTCTACAAGAAGCCAAAACTAGCCAAGCAGGGGAGGACAGCGTTGAACAGATGTCGGACATTTGCGTGTGGGGTAAAGGAAGAGTGGCCTTAATGTTGACAATAAGTCATCACATCTGTGGGAGAGACGGATGGCTACCCGTCAAAAAACAACACGAGAAACAACTGTCCGAGGCCACTGGCAACTGCCAGGCAGCACATCCCTGCGCCCTGCACTTGTTCCATCCTGTGTGCCCTAAAATAAAGGAGGGATTTACCATTCTTCACGCCAATCAAACAAACAAAACAGCAGAAACTTTCTATCCATTGTATTGCATATGGCTGCTCAGTCAGGGACTTCCCAGCCTCTCCTGTCCCCCTGGCATGGCCATGTGACTAGTTCTGACCAATGAAATAAGAGCCTGTCCTGCTTTGAAGACAAAATTGGTATCTTTTATCTTCAACCAGTGAGAAGCAGGGGATCCTGAGACTCTAGGTCACGGCAGAGCAGCCAGAAGCTGGAAGGGACCCTGGACCCCTGAGTCTCCAGCTGGAGGAGAGCCACCTGCCAAATATGGTGCCCACATTGGATGGGACCAAGAACAAATCTTACAATGTGTTAAACCACTGCTAGGGTTTTACTTATTACAGCAGCTAGTGACACCTAACTAATACGACGCTGTATAGGCTAACAACCTGGACAGCTGTGATCCTGTCCGTACACAAAAGTTGGAACAAAGTTTCACATTTCTTCCTTAAGGTAAACTGTGCTTTCATTAGCGAGGAAATACAGGCAGTCAGAGAAACAAAGCGAAGAGCTGTTAAGCCAACGTGAGAGGTTTCCACGGGGCACCAGATGTAGAAAGAGCGTTATTAAACGGATTATATAGATCTTAGTGACAGTAATTTTGACCTCCTATAGGCACCGTCAGCTGTTAAAACAGTAGGAAATGTTGATGACCTTGTTCTTATTTCCATTTATATTTATTCTAAATTGGACACCTTGGAGATTGTTTAAATAAGAGAGGGAAATTCACTAAGTAACCCTGACAGCTCTGCCACTCTCTGATAGGGGAGGCAGCTGAGGCTTACAAAAGGCAGAAGACAGCAGGGCGGGAGTCCCACGTCTGCCATCAGCTCAATTTATGCACCAAGACAAGTCACTTCATCCCCCCAAGATTCATTTTACAAAGAAGGTGTCACTTCCTGCTGCCCATCAGGGACACACCTCGAGGGAACCCAATAACGTGATTTGTTATTGTGTGACTGCATTACTAAGAATGTCACATGTGGAGTGTCCTTGCTTTGCACTTCTCACTAGTTCAGACTAGCCTTTCTCATCTTCTGGCCATTGTTGATAACAAAAGTGATTCTTTCAATTCAGAGAAAACCCACACCACGCAAGTCTGAATAAAATGGGCATTTAATGGCAGTCATGGTTGGAGAGAGAGGCTACCTTCAGGTCTGGCTGGAATCGGCATTTAAACAATGTCATCCACATGCAACTTCACAAATATCCTTCAGTTGGTGAAGGGATAAATATATATCTGGTGGTGCAGCCATTGAAGGGGAAACAACTTGATGGATAGTTGTTTCCATCTATCCAATAAAGCAAACGATGGATATTCACACAATATGAATAAATATCAAATGCATTTTGCTGCCAAAAAGAAGGCAGCCTCAAAAAGCTACCTACCATATGATTCCATATGTGTGACAGTCTAGTAAAATCAGAACTGGAGGCATGAGGGACAGAGCAGTGATTGCCAGGGATCAGAGGTTGAGCTTTAACTATTTCACCACAAAAACTCAAAACAAAGGATTAGGGATGGGGTGATGGAACTGTTCTGTATCCTGATTGTTGCATTGGTTGCTGCTGCTGCTGCTAAGTCGCTTCAGTCGTGTCCAACTCTGTGTGACCCCATAGAAGGCAGCCCACCAGGTTCCGCCATCCCTGGGATTCTCCAGGCAAGAACACTGGAGTGGGTTGCCATTTCCTTCTCCAATGCAGGAAAGTGAAAAGTGAAAGTGGAGTCACTCAGTCATGTCCAACTCTTCGCGACCCCATGGACTGCAGCCTACCAGGCTCCTCCATCCATGGGATTCTCCAGGCAAGAGTACTGGAGCGGGGTGCCATTGCCTTCTCCGGTTGCGTTGGTTACATGACTCTATATATTTGTCAAAAACTCATAGTGCTATATGCCAAAAGAAACACATGAAGTAACTACAGGAAGGGAAACACAGATTGCTCGGTTGTAGTTGGGCAACTACTGTAGTCTTTGTAGTCATTGCCTAGAAAATCTACTTTAGGAAATCTTTAAGACTGTTGTTTAAGGCTTAGGAGTTTAAACAGCATGAGCTCAGATGCCTTCAACATCCCTGCTACAATTCTTTAGGCTATTCAACTGCTTGAAAATTTATTTTTGCCTACCACAAAAATAAGTAAGAGCAGGACTTCCCTGGCAGTCCAGTGGTTAAGACTCTGTGCTCCCTCTACAGGGGCCTGGTCAGGAAACTATTAATAAAGATCCCACATGCTTCGCAGCACAGCCAAAAGGATAAAAAAGTAAGAGTATTTTCTGTCTGAATTAATTTCTCCAGTTAATCAGGTAAGTCAAGGTACCCTAAGATGCAGGAAGTGCAGAGTTGTGACCAAAATAGACAAGCAGAGGACACAGCCTGCTTTGGGGGAACTAAAAATTGTAACTGAAAAGAGAAGATATCTAGACTTGAAAAACTGATAATAAAAGAAGGTAAAAGCTGTATTGTTAACTTGCCTGATATGAGTTACGTGTGCCGCCAACTTTGAGAAAGAAGACATCAATAGTTATTGGGAATTATCACAAGCTTATCATCAGTAGGACCCAGTGAACAAAATAATAGTTATAGGGTCTTCCCTGGTGCTTTCCAGTTCAGGGGACGTGACTTTGATGCTGTGGGGCAACTAAGCCCTCTGGCCACATCTAAAGAGAAGCCTGCAATCAGCAACCAAGACACAACACAGTCAAATAAATAAACAAATAAAATACTTCTTAAAATAGTAGTGATAACTAGGAACTAGGAAGTGCCTACTATGTGCCAGTCACCATTCTGCTTTATTTATATCATTTCTTTACCTGATCCTATGAGATAGGATATTATTTTCAGATTGCTATCATTATTATTATATAATTATATAAGTAATAGTATTATGTCCATTTTATTGATTGAAAAAATGAAGGCACAGAGAGGTCAAGAAACATGCCTAAGGTCACACGGCATGTGAGGGGTGGAGCCAGGATTGGGCTCCAGAGTCTAGGCTCTGACTGCTATTCTCCACTGGCTCCCAAAACATTTCTCCTCTGTTTGATCCCATGACAGCTGATGCCCAGACTCAGTCACCTCCCTTCACCAAAGCAAAGAAGGGCTCCATTATTGCTTCTGACTGATCCTATGACCCAGGATAAAACCCACAAAGAACACAAAGAAATAGAAACTTCCTCTGGTGAGTGGTGAGTGGAGTGAGTGCAGAGGGACTCTGCGTTGGGGGGGGCGGGCAGGGGGCGGTGAGGGTGGGGGGAACGGGGGTCGGGGGTGAGGGGTCCACGGGGAGTGTATGGGAAATCTCTATACCTCTTAACTTCACTGTGAACCTATACTGCTCTTAAAAATAAAGTCTTCATTTTAAAAAAGTAAGAAAGAAACTTCCTCCCCACACTGGCCCCAGGGGTTGTGCCATGAACCCCTGTCATAGGTAAAACCAAAACAACCCTGTGGAGTCTTGGGAAAAACAGAACCAAAAAACCCTCAATCCTTTTTTTCTCAAATTTAATTCTGAGTTTATTCTGTGTTGGGCAGTCATCCTGGAAATGAAGAAACACAGAGGACAGACAGCATTTCTGAAGGAGGAGGTAGCTCCCTGCGCTCAATCCAGGACACCCCCGTTCTGGCACTGGGTTCCCCGCCCCGCACCGGCCGCCCCTGACCCAGGGCTCCTCTCTCTTGCCACAGGTCGCCTCTGCAGCAACAGGGGCCTCGTGCGCTGCAACACTGCCACCTAGTGGCCGAGGCTGTTCCACGCTGCAAGAAGCAAGTGGTTGGTTCCCCATTCCCATAGCTGAAATGGGCAATATGGTTTGATTGGAGACTTTAACCACGACTCATTGCTGCTTTCTGGTAGAAAACTATTAGACAAAGCACGATGACTCTCTGGGACCAGATTCTTTGTTGGCAGGCAACAGAAACCCCAACTCTGTTGGGCTTAAGTGAGAAAGGGGGTCGCCGCTGCCCCAGACCTCAGCCTGGGACAATGGGGACCACAGGCAGCAAAGTGCTGAGGGGAGGGGAGCAGCATCCAGCACAGCTAGGGTCCCTGTGCTCTGGAAGGACCCGGAAGTACACCCAGGAGGGGAGCAGCATCCAGCACAGCTAGGGTCCCTGTGCTCTGGAAGGACCCGGAAGTACACCCAGGAGGGAGGAGGCACCACAGACCCCCAGAGACACTGCCGGCTTCCCCGCCACAAACTGGCTCCCAAGACCAGTGATCTACAAAGACAGCGAGCCGAGCAGAGCTCCAGGCTGACCCCATGATCTTTTCTCTCCCCTGTCTTTGTCCACTAGTTTCACCCTGAGAAATCACAGAGAGGAAAAGAAATGATTTTTGTCTGAATCATTCACATCCTTCCAGGGAAATTCTGGCAGTTTTATGAAAGGGCTTTTCTTCCCTCCTTCTCAGTTCTACTTGCTCCAGGAGGAAATCTCTCCAGCCTCTGACTCAAAAACTATCCATGTTCTTCCCTCTCAGTGACCACCTGAGTGCTGAGAGACCCGAGCAGGGGAAGATGTGAAAACAACATTGATGAATTCAGCCTGCGTGGTGACATGGGGACAGGACCACCTGTCCCCATGGAAAAAACACAGCCTATCACCTGCTGTACATCCAACCAGAGGTCACTCAGGTCCTGCTCACGTTCCTGCCTTCCTTGAAGCTCCCCCCCACCAAAGCCAAGGACTAGGGAAGGAACCTGGGCTCCAGAGCAAGTGACCTTGGCTGGAAAATCAGTGCATTTTTCAACCATCTGGTCACTGTGGTGAGCACCCCAGCCCCCGGGAGGAACATGGGAGAAAAGGAGACAAGAGGATGATCGTAGGAGTTTGTGGGCATCAGATGGGATGGATGAGACATACCCACTACCTCAGTGTTGCTATCATGAAATGCCATAGGGTGGCTTAAACCAGAGACATTTATTTTCTCAGAGTTCTGGAGCTGGGGGGTCCAAAATCAAGGTGTTGGCCAATTTGATCTCTGGTGAGAGCCTGCTTCCTTGCTTATAGATGGCTAGCCTCTCCCTGTATCCCCACATGGCAGAGAGAGGGAGTGTGGGTGTCTCTTCCTCTCTTTTATTTTTTTTTTCAGCCATGCCACACAGCCTGTGGAATCTTAGTTCTCCAACCAGGGATTGAGCTAAAGCCCTTAGCAGTGACAGCATGGAGTCCCAGTCACCAGACTGCCAGGGAATTCCGTTCCTCTCTTTTCAAGAGCACTTATCCCACCACGGGGGCTTCACCCTCGTGACCTCGGCTAAAACTGATCACCTGCCCACAGTTCACCTCCTGATACGATCACATTCAGTCCATATGACCACCCATCCATCACGCATTCACTCAGTGCTTATCATGGGCCAGTCCTGTGCCAAGCACTGAAGGTAGGGGGGACAATGAACCAATGCAGCCCTGCCCCATGAAACTTTGTCTAGTCTGGGGGTATGAACATAAAAAAGTCATTCCCATAATGAAAAACAAGAGTCATGACAGAAGAGGGGCTTCTAATGCAATATTGTTTTAAGATTTTTTTGAGCAGACTATTTTTAAAGTCTTTATTGAATTTATTACAATATTGTTTCTGTTTCATGTCTTGGCTTTTGGGCCCCGAGGCATGTGGGATCATAGCTCACCAAGCAAGGATAGAACTCACACTCCCTGCGTTGAAACGTAAAGCCTTAACCACTGGACCACCAGGGAAGTCCCCTAATGCAATCTTGATGGAACCAATGCAGATGGGACCTGCAGTGGATTCAGCAGTATCCACCAAAACCTCATGTCCACTTGGAACCTCAAAATGTGAACTAAGGGACTTCCCTCGTGGTCCAGTGATTATGAATTCTTCTTGCAGTGCAGGAGATGTGGGTTCCATCCCTGATCGGAAAACTAAGATCCCACAAACCGCGGAGCAACTACTGAAGTCTGCTGGAGCCTGAGCAACACAGCTAGAGAGTCCATGTGCCACAGCAAAAGATCCCATATCATGCAGTGAGGATCCTGCATGCACAACTAAGACCCAACACAGCCAAATACAAATAAATATTTCTTTTAAAAGTGACTTTCATTGAAAATAAGGTCTTTGCAGATGTGATTAGGGCATACTGAATAAAAGCCAGTGGGTGGTATGTTTATAGGGGAAAGAAGCGGGATTTCCACGCACAGAGAAGCCATGTGGATGAAGATGGGGACAGAGAATAATGGAATGAACCAGGTCAAGGGGTTGAAAGAGGGTCTGGGAGGAGGAGAGCAGCACGGGCGAAGGGCCAAAGGTGGGGACACAGAGCACTGCTGCAGTAGGTGTGGGGAGGAGGGAGAAGCAGGCAGACTGGGGGCGAGGGGAGCTCCAGGTCACACAGCACCAGGCGGGGGCCCCTTGATAGTGCCTGGACTTCATCCCAGGCGTAACGGGAAGCCTCTACAGCAGCTGGCATCACGGGAACATGGCACCACACCATGCAGTTGGTAACCATCGCCCTGGGATGATGGAGAATGGACTGGAAGCAGGAATGACCGAGACAGAGACAGACACAAAGGTCCAAGTCATTAAAGGGTAGTGACCTCGTTATACAAATGGACCAAAGAAGGCTCCTGTCTGCTAACCAACCCCCACACTGTTTATTTCTTGAGGACTCAGCTAGGACCATTAGCCCAAAGACTGCTGATGCCAAACTCAATTTTTTACATATGCAATTGCTTTAAATGTAGCCCAAATAACCATGGTTTTATAGCCATTTAGATTCTGCTTGTTTTGCATATCCCATGCACTCAACATCTGGTACCTTCCATAAGAAAAACCCTGGATAATAAAAGATCCCTAGGTGTTATGGCCCTTTGGAGCTCCCTGACCTCCCACTGAGCTCTGGACACGTGAGCCCCACCTCCTCACCCCTGGCTATTGCCCATCTCCCCAGGGAAAGTGCTGCCTCTCTCGTGGTTCCGGTCATCTCATGGTCATACCTTTTGGTTTATCAGCTCCAATTTCCTCAAAGTCACCATGCTCTCTACTGCAGAAAGAGCCAGTAGGATGGAGAAAAGGTTCAAGAGATTTTGAGAGGACTGGGGGATTACCTAGCTATGGTGGGAGGGGAAAGGGAGCTAGAGAGGAAAGAATTAAGAGTTGTTCTGGGCTGAGGCTCGGGCAAAAGGGTGGGACAGTCACGGAGACCAGGGAGAGCATCCCTGGGGGAGGAGGATGCACTCTATGTGGGGCATAGTGAGTCTGAGAGATGAGTGGGCCCACCCAGTAGAAATGCCCATGAAGTCATGCATTAGACACTGCAGCCACAGCTCAGAAGGACTCTGAGTGAGGGAGGGATGTGGATGCTGCCAGAAAGGAGGTGGCAAGTGCAGTCACTTGGGGAAGCAGCCCAAAGAGACACCCACAGAGTGGGAAGTGACACCCTAATGTGGGGGGCTTTGGCAGGTGGCAAGAAGCCTTGAAGAGAAGGCTCCGAGGGGCACTCACAATGTGGGGCGGAGGAGAGATGGATTTCTAGAGAAATGGATGTTTTTTGTTATCAGAAAAGCCATCATTGGGGTATTTCCCTGGGGTCCAGTGGCTAAGATTCCGAGCTCCCAATGCAGGAAGCCTGGGCTCAATCCCTGGTGGGGGAACTAGATCCTGCATGCCATAACTAAGACCCAGCATAGCCAAATAAATAAATATAAATAAATATTTTTTAAAAGAACAGCTATTGGAGTGCTAGGAAGACTTCTGAGAAGGAGGGATCCTTCCCTGAGAAGAACCTGAGCATTTGACAACAGCTTGGATGAACTCAGCAGAGTTTCAGTGGAGATGCAGTGGCAAGAAGCAGAATGATGGAGGTGAGGAGCAGGCAGAACACGAGGAAGGGAAGCACTGAAAACAGACAACTCTTTTGAGAAATGTGGCCAGAAAAAGGAGGATCAGACTAGGAGTTAGAGGTCCCTCCCCTTGAGTCTGGTCCGAAACCATCTTCTGGTAGCTCTAACCCATCATGCCCTTTGGATGTCAGACATGCAGAAGTGCTGTCTGCCCAGACATCCCCCTAAATATCTCCTGTAGAATCTGGAGCTGGGACTAGGGTACCAAATCTCCAGCTTTACTCAAATGCCCCCCAGTTCCTAATTCCTGCCATCACCACTCCCCACTTTAAATAGCAGTAAGCTGATCTTTACCACCCTGGTTGCTATGACAACGGAATGTCAGAGTGTGCTCCATCCTGAGCTCATGCCTTCTTTATTGAAAACAGGTCAATGAAGAGGGTGGGTAGCTTTTTCAGCAGAATCTGAAGTACTGAAATAAAGATTGTTGAGCCCAAGACCAATCACTCAAAGAAAGAGTCATTCTCCCCAAAGCAGTGACCAGATCCCAAATCGAGTCTCCTGAAGTCCAAAGGTACGGGGACTAGCCAACTGCTGGACTCTTGGGAGTCTACCTGTTTCTCTTCTCTCCCTTTGAGGAAACACTTTGGCGATTTGGTCATCAATGGGCATGTAACCCAAACCAGACCATTGGGATATAAACTGCAGAGATACAAGTTCTCTGGACCTGTGCAGAGGCTCCCCAGAGAGACCTCCCCTGTTCCCAGCAACAGTGTGGTGTGAGGATAAGAGCCCCAGGGCTGCAGATGGATGTTTCTGCACTCAGCAGGGAGCTCAGAGCTCCGGGCAAAATCAGCCAGAAACTTGGTCCTTAGAGACCCTGAGCTGCTGGGTCACGTCTCTGTCTCACATTGGAGGAATCCTTGCACGCACACACATCTTGAATCTGTGGCATCCTGTGAGGTTCCATGACTTGTGTAGGAAGAGGAGAAACTGCCACCAGAGACAGGCAGCCAGAAAGTTCCAACTAAAAAGTTGGAAACGGAAAACAAAAAGTCCTTTTAAAAACAACACACAGGAAGTGAGCATCTCCTTGCACCATAAAAATAAGCCAGCTTCCGATGAGATATCTGAGGCCCCGTGTTTCTGGAATTCTTGGCAAAAATGTCACATCTCTGATCAATGACTTTCCAATGCCAACAATCCATAGATTCAAATAATCATTCTTTGAATGTTTAATGAATAAATACATTGACCAACAGATTACTTTCCAGTCATTTCTCCAATGTGGCAACTTCTTCCAAACAGTTAGAGCCAACACAAGCCAGTCTGAACCGGAAAATTGCGCCAGTCTCCAAAAAGTGTGTGCGTTCTACGTTATTCTCCTCCTGCCTGGACTGTGAATGCCTCTCACATAGCCACGCATTTTACGGTGCCTCAGAACGGTCATGTTTTGATGAGAATTCAGATGCTCTCTTGTTGGCTGGGATGTTGTGCTTTTCTCTGAGTTTCATGTGTTTGTGTTTCAGGACACATGGCAGCTGTGTCCTGAAAAGTCATCTGCATTCCTTATTCAATTTGCAAAAATCGTAAACGTGATGGAGTTGATGTCACAGGCTATGAAGTCCTCCCGTTTCCTAACTATGTCAGTGGAAAGACTCCCGGAAGGGCTCTCTTGTTTTGTATTTACGGTAGATAACTGTCTATGCCAGTGGGCCAGAGGAATTTTGATCAAACCCCATTGACGTTGGGGTCTTTTCCTTCCCAAACTGGGAGATGCCACCTCTTATCTCCAGCTGACAAAAATTCAAAAGATCAGATCTACTGTGGTTTGGTGAGTCTCTGCGGACACAATCTCATTCATCACTCGAAGGTATAAAATTGATTTGACAAAATCCATCCAAAATTCATCTGCACATATCCTTTGAGTAACTGGCCTTCCCAGAATTTATCCTCATACACCTGCACACAGGTGAAATGACAGGCGTGCAAGGTCCCTCTTGGAAACAATCTTTATAATGCTTTACCTCGAGTTTCTGTGGGCCAGGTACTGTTTAAGCACTTTCTAAAGATGAGTTCATTTCCTCGTCACGCTTCTGGGAGGTAAGCAGGTGAGACTAGGAGCTCTGCTGAGAGATGAGGAAGCTGAGGGACACCATGAGGTGAAGCAATTTGGCCAAGCATTTTTGTAAGGGGCCAAAGCCTGGAAACCAATCAAGTGTTCATCGATAAAAGAGTGGCTGCATCAGTGCTGTGACAGCCATACCATGAAGTGAAATCACAGGAAGTGAAAAAAAGCAGCTTTTTATGTTAGAGAAAGATCTCCAAGACATACTGCATGTTAAGTGAAAACAGCTAGGTGCAAAACAGTGTTTGTGGTTTGCTAGTATTCGAGAGGGGAAAACAAACTATATATACATATGGAAAGATATAGTTATGTGCTTTTCCACGCATGAAGCTCTCTGAACACACTGCAGAGAAGTGAATAACCCTGGTTGCCTGTGCAAAAGAAAACTGGATCGCTGTTGGGCAGTCAAAATTTTTTCATTATAGTATCGTCACTTTTTTTCATTATCATCATTTGTATACTTTTTGAAACTTCAGGCATATGAATCTATTTTGTCTTCACAGATTTTAGTAGTCCTATTGAAGTACACTTTACATACCATAAGATGTGCCCATTTTAAATGTACAGTTCAATGTGAATCTGTACAGGTGTGTAATCATCACCACGATCCAGTTTTAAAACCGTGCCATTGCCCCGAAAAGTTCCCCATGCTAGTATGTAGGTGACCCCCATCCCCACCCACGGCCCCAGGCAACTACTGATCTACTGTCTGACTCTATAGTTTTGCCTTTACTAGAAATTCACATGCGTATGTAGTCATACCAGATGCATTCTTGTCGGTCTGGGTCCTTTTACTCAGCATGATTATTTGAAAGTCACCCACATTGTTTCGTGAATCAGTGGGTGATTCCTTTTTACTCTGTTGTATGAATATGCCACAGCGTGTTCATGCATTCACTAGTTGATGGACATCTGAGCCATTTCCAGCTGAGGCAATGATGAATAAAGCTGTTAGGAACATTGAAAAACAAGTCTTTCATTTCTATTAGGTTAGATACCTAAGGGTGGCATTGCTGAGTCATAGGATAGGTGTCCATTTCGTTTCACTTTCCAAGAAGCAGCCAAACCACTTCCCAAAGCAACCGCACCATTTTACATTTCCATCAACAGGAGTCCAGTTTCTCTACATTCTTGTCGACACTTGGTATCATCAGCCTTTTGTATTTTCGCCATCCTGTTGTTCTCATTATAGATTTAAAGATTTTTTGATGTGGACAATTTTTAAAGTCTCTACTGAATTTATTGCAGTATTGCTTCTGTTTTATGTTTTGGTTTTTTGGCCCCAAAATATGTGGGATCTTAGCTCCTCCACCAGGGATCAGATCCACACCCTCTGCACTGGAAGGCAAAGTCAACCATGCACCACCAGGGAAGCCCCTCTCATTCCAAGTTTAATCTACATTTCCCTAATGACTAACAGCGTCAAATATCTTTTTCTGTCTTCAAAACATATTTTAAAACCTGAATCTGAAACTACTCTATAGAAACTGAGGAATTTCACATAAAAATCAGGAACTCTGATTTCTCTCCCTAAAATCTGCAAATCTGACATTCATGGAGACCCAACACCTCTTTTCCAGAGATCTTGCTTTCTAATTTTTCTGACATAGGGAAGCAATCCATTGCATATACTGCATATTATAATAGTAATATCTTTAGTGGGATCTGGAGCAGCATCCTTTCATCAAACCAACAATGGTTCCCAGACTTCCCTGATGCTCCAGTGGTTAAGACTCTGAGCTCCCAATGCCCGACTTCAATCCCTGGTCAGGGAACTAGATCCCACATCCCACAACTAGGACCTGGCACAGCCAAATAAATTTTTTAAAATAAGAAAACCAACAATGGTTCCAAAGTCAAAGATAGGGGCATTCATTCTCATGGTATAAGTCATAAATGAGCTCAGGTGAGGTTTTGCCACCGAATGACTCTGCTAAAAATTTACCCAAAGCATTTCCGTTTTCAGAGCTTTGAGGATTTGGAATTTCACATGAAAGATGATGACCCTGTAACACCTGCTCCCTTGCACCAGGAGGGTCAGTCAGTTCAGTTTAGTTCAGTCGCTCAGTCATATCCAACTCTTTGTGACCCCATGAACCGCAGCACGCCAGGCCTCCCTGTCCATCACCAACTCCCAGAGTTCACTCAAACTCATGTCCATCGAGTCAGTGATGCCATCCAACCATCTCATCCTCTGTCGTCCCCTTCTCCTCCTGCCCTCAATCTTTCCCAGCATCAGGATCTTTTCCAATGAGTCAGCTGTTCGCATCAGGTGGCCAAAGTATTGGAGTTTCAGCTTCAGCATCAGTCCTTCCAATGAACACCCAGGGCTGATCTCCTTTAGGATGGACTGGTTGGATCTCCTTGCAGTCCAAGGGACTCTCAAGAGTCTTCTCCAACACCACAGTTCAAAAGCATCAATTCTTCGGCGCTAAGCTTTCTTTATAGTCCAACTCTCACATTCATACATGACTACTGGAAAAACCATAGCCTTGACTAGATGGACCTTTGTTGGCAAAGCAATGTCTCTGCTTTTTAATATGCTGTCTAGATTGGTCATAGCTTTTCTTCAGAGGAGCAAGCGTCTTTTAATTTCATGGCTGCAGTCACCATCTGCAGTCTGCACCAGGAGGGTGCGTGCTTTCAAATGCTGGCGATCCCCAAATAGAGGACCAGGACATTTTCTGAGGGCATTTTCCTTTGTCATGTGAGCAGGCTCAAGACTGGGGTAAATGCATTTGCTCCCATTTAAGTCAGTCAAAGACCCTGAGATCTGCTTAGATTCCCACCCCCTCGGAACCTCCCCTGTACTTAAAGAATGAAAGGATGCCTGCACTCTCTACAAAGGAAACAAACCTGTTCCTTCTCCTAGCTGGGTTTACCCAGGATTTCCCACCTGGACCCTCCTCGCATCCTCTCCACCAACAGGCCTGCTCCACGCTCACAAAAGCTGACTGTTTTAAAACCTACTGGCAAATCTTATTAAAATAATCCCCCTCTCTGAACCCAGATTATTACAGCCACCTTTACAGCAGAATAAAAATTAATTTTCTCCAGTATAATAAGAACGATAAGAATGAATCACTTGGGACCAAATAAAGATTACAATTAGCCCCAGCAAAATAAATCTAAATTTAATGCAGGCCAGCAATTTCTCTCCACTCCTGTTTCCTCTCTGGTTCCCATATGAATGAGGCTGCTGGGTTAGACTACCTCACCGGCTGGGCCATTGTTGATACGGTTCCAACAAGGGGCTCTGGGAGGAATGCCAGGATTCAAGCCAACACTCCAAACAAAGGCTGCAGGCTTAGTTCAGGACTTGGAGACATTGCAAAGGAAGGCCATGTCTTTGTCAGAAACAATGAGCTGTGCTGCCTGAGACAGGTAGCTCCTTCTGGATGCCTGTGGATGGTGTGGTTAGCTAACCACTCTGCATGACTATTTACCCCCTTCTGGTAGCTGCATTCCAGTTTTCCTTTGGGAACAATCTCCTCCCCTTCTTGGTATCTTACATAGCTGCAATTCCACTATCATCTCCAGGAATGGGTACTTGACCCAAGTCTAGCAAGTCAGAGACTCAGCACAGGTCAGTGATAATGAGGCACAGGACTTCTATTTGAAATATTTGGCAAGAACTCTTTATTCCCTCTGGCTTTTACTGAGAGGTCATCTTATCCCCATACGGATGCATAGAATAAGCTAATCCTCAAGGGAAATCCAAGATGAGGAGAGATATTAGGTCTTGATAACAATATTTTAACTGCTGGATCAAGCCATACCTGAAGCTTTTAAACTGTATGAGCCAATACATTCCTTTTTTTCCTTGTCTAATGTTTTCTGTCTCTTGAAACCAAACGTGCCCTCACAGGCATAACTGTTTCTTGGCATTTCATAGAAAAATGAGCCCATTACTAAACTAGGCCCTCTGTGATAATAAACAGGGTGTCTGATTCCTCAGAGGACTAAAGAAGACAGGATTTCACCCACAAAGACATAATGGCTCAGATCTAGGTCCCAGGCAAACAGGACCGTCATGGGATGATACAGGAGCACGGCCGTCCAGTTAGGACTTGGAAGTATGCTCAACAAGCTGAACAACAAGCTCAGTTTCCTGAAGGGTCAAGAGTTCTCATCTCCACCAGGAGGGACGGGTCTGAGTTTCCCAAGTGTGTGCTGTTGGCATTTCCAGATGACTTTGATAAACAGCTGGCACTTTGAATCCACCCACACTGCCTGGTATCAAACAGCCCTGAAAATTCCCACACTAACAAGGCTGCTTTCTGCCTACTTCCAACAAAAAGTAGGTGAGCCTGGGCAGTGTCCCTCCATGCAATGCAAACCCTGCACTATGAGTCCAACAGACTGGCAAGGACCTCAAAGATCCCTCCACAGGGCCAATGGGAAGGTGGGGTTTGGTTTTTCTTCCCCTTCCTCCTCTCTAGCTTGCAGGTTTCCTCTATCCTCAATAAACTCTATCCCTGTGACCTTGTGGAATGCATCCTATACCCTGGTGCCCAACAGGCGGCCAGCTAGACTGATCCAGCTTTCGTGACAAAGAGGAGCTGTTGTCTTGGCCAGACTTTGCCCTAGGGCATCTGACTGATCCCCTGAAGAGCAAGCCCCTCTCTGCTCTCTCTCTATTTGAACAGAGAAGACCCCTGTCCTCTGGGGGTCAGAGAGAAAGGCCCACCCACAAGCAGAGGATGGACAGGCTGCCCCCATCACCCAGGGTCAGCGAGAAGGAGGACAGCCCATACCCGAGGGGAAGCACATAGTTAGTGCCCCCCCAGTGGCATGGGGAGGTTAGTCTGAGGTCACCACTAGCCGTGGGATCTTTGAAGGGTCAGGGTCAGGGTCAGCCTGCGGCCAAGAGAAAAGAAGCAGTGTGTGCAATCAGAACAGAAGGCTGGGCAGCAGCATGAGTCAAAACCAACTGGTCCTCATGGGGCTTTGAACTTGAGACAGTAGAGCCCATTGACAGGGGAGCATTTGGAGCTGAAAGAGCAGAGGGCCTCTCCTGGGGTGGGGGGTGGGGTGCATGTCCTCATCACTTTCCCTCTTTCCCTCCACCTGTCACTCTTAAGAGCTTGTTTGGAGGTTCTAGCAGGGGAGTGGTCCTCCTCTACCAGGGAAGGTGGTCCTCTTCAACAAAGTATGCAGCTCCAGGAGGGATGGACGTGGAGTGGTGAAGGAGGAAGGGGACACCCGCTTAGCCAGCCAGATCAGTCGAATCCACCCTGGGGATTAATGGGGTGACAGACGTCACTACCAGATTGCCCTCATGTCCCACCTGTAACCCTTGAGTTCACTGTCATCACTAGCAGCATCTACTACGTCCCGCACACTCATGGCACCAGCTCTGAGTGAAATGCCCTACGGGCTCCATCACCGCAGGAAGTGCCTGCACCAATCTGTGAGTACAGTCACAGGGGCTGAATTCTACCCTCTCTACAGGTGAGGAAACTGACACTCAGAGAAGACTCAGCTCTAATCCAAGGTCAAGGGGACAGTCCAGCCACTTCTTCTGATTCTCTTACCACTTCTCTGCCCTACTCACCTGGGAAACCAGGGTCTCACTGATGACCTCTGGGAACACTCAGTCAGTGCCAGGGAGGAAGCCAAAGACCTTCAGGCCATTGCCTTTCAGGCTTTTCTTTTTTAGCTCTACATATTTTTGCTAAGACTATTTTTTAATCAATTGTATTGGAGTATAGTTGCTTTACAATGTTGTATTAGTTTCTGCTGTACAGAAACTAATTATATAGTTTATATATATACACATATATATATAACTATATATAATTATATAGTTATATATATATACACATATGCACATATATATCCCCTCTTTTTTGGATTTCCTTCCCATTTAGGTCACCACAAAGCACTGAGTAGAGTTCCCTGTGCTATACAGTAAGATCTCATTAGTTATCTATTTTATGCCTAAGAGTGTATGTATATCAATCCCAATCTTCCAATTTATCCCTCCCCACTTAACCCCTTGATATTCATTTACTTGTTCTCTATACCTGTGCTTCTATTTTTGCTTTGCATATAAGTTCATCTGTACCATTCTTCTAGATTCCACAGATAATAGATATTATACAATATCTGTTTTTCTCTTTCTGACTTACTCCATTCTGTATGACAATCTCTAGGTCCATCCACATCTCTACAAATGACTTGATTTCATTCCTTTTTATGGCTGAGTAATATTCCACTGTATATACATACCACATCTTCTTCATCCATTCCTCTGTTGATGGACATTTAGCTTCCATTGTATTGGAAAAGCTTCCATTCCAATTGGCTGTTGTATTGGCTATTGTACATTGGGGTGCTCAAACTATTTTTAAATGTATGATATGATATTTAAGATTTGCAAAAGAGTGTTTGAAACAATAAATGCACACATACCACTGAAGAAATAAACCATCACAAATCAGCTGATGGCCCTGGGCTCAGTCCCCATCACATTCCCCTCCTGACCCCAAAGGAACCCCTTTTCTGAACTTGGGGTTCCTCATGATAGCATTTTCTTTTACCTTGACTACAGTATATGATGTCTACTTACACCATGATATACTGTATTGTTTCTGGAGTTTTAAACATTGTATAAATAGGAGTATACTCTATTCCTTTGCAATTTGCATTTTCCACTACACATTGTATTTGTGAAATTCACATCTATTGATACACATTGCTGTCACCCACTCATTCCGCTACTGTATTACATCCCATTGTGTGGAAATACCATATGGATCCATTCTCTTGCTGGATATTGAGGGGGGTTCCAAGTTTCTGTGATGAGATATAATGTTTTAAGAAACAATTCTCACACGTGTCTCCTTGTTTACATTTATTTGCATTTCCATTTACAGTGGAGTTTCCAAGTTGTTTCAGGAAAGCACAACTTTCTTATGGGGAAGCTGATAAAGATGAGCACTAAGAGCTTTCTGGATGTAGCAGAGGCAGTTCTGGAGTCCCTCCCGTTAAGCCTACCCCACCCTCTGAGCATCCCCAAAAGGTGAAGGCTCAGAGCAGAAGCACAGCAGACGGGGTAATTTGCCAACAGCCACCCATCATGGAAACGGAAGGACTAGAACCAAAAGCCAGCGTCCTGTTCCTGGCCCAAGAAAAGCCAAAGACAGGGACTGAGAGAGAAGATCACCTCTTTCTCAGTGCTGCCCGGCTGGCAAGCCAGGGATGCAAGTGTCCTGGTGCTTCTGCACTTGGACTGCTTATGGGGGGAGGAGAGCCTCTTTCTATGCAGATGCCTATGAGGCCACAAAAAGCTCTCACTGGGACTTCCCTGGTGATCACATGCCGCAGAGGAACTAAGCCCGTGCACCACAGCATTGAGGCCCACATGTCCTAGGGCCTGTGCTCCACGACAAAAAAGGCCACCACAGTGAGAAGCCCGCACACCACAACTAGAGAGTAGCCCCTGCTCATCAAAACTAGAGGAAGTCTGCACATCAGTGAAGACCCAGCATACTACTACTACTACTGCTAAGTCACTTCAGTCATGTCCGACTCTGTGCAACCCCACAGACAGCAGCCCACCAGGCTCCGCTGTCCCTGGGATTCTCCAGGCAAGAACTCTGGAGTGGGTTGCCATCATAGCCATAAATAAATAAATATAAATATATATATATATATATATATATATATATATATATATACACACACACACAAATTTTTTAAAAGCTCTCAGGGAATTTAAATAACAGTATTTAACATTTATACAGCACTCACTCTGTGTGATGGGACCATCCCAAGCACTTGACATGCAGTAATCCATTTCTACTTTCTCTACAAGCAGAGGTACCATGGTCCGCTCCTTCATGGGATGAAACAAAAGCACAGAGAGGTGAAGTCACTTGCTCACAGTCACACAGCTAGCAGGGGTGGAGGCAGAATCTGAACCCGGGTAGTGGCAGGTTGCCCACTCGGAGCCCCTACTGGTTGAATGCCACCTATGGAACTCATCCTTAAGAAAACACCAAGAATAATGAGAAGGCAGGCACCACAAACACAAGCACAAGCTGGGCCAGGAAGGTAGTGCAGAGTGAAGCGAGCAAGCAGAAGAAAATGGAGAGAGGCTTGGGAGGAGCCCCGCGGTGTAGCCTCTGTAGGAGACATCGCACCTTCACCGAGACAAATTATCGACCGGTTGTGATTTGCAATTGCTCTCTGCCTTTTCTAGCCTGAATCTACCTCCTCTGGGTGCATGCCTGCCTGGTCTCTAGGACTGATCAAGTTGATAAGCCCAGAAGGATGCTCTCTTCAGTGAGGAAAACAGCAGAAGCCAGGCCAGGGAACCCAAGAACAGCCCCGACTCCACCTGCAAGCACCTCGCCCAGCCACCCAGGTTCACAGCCTCCCAGCCTCCCAGGCAGCCAAAGGCAGTGCTTTGCACAAAGAAGACATGTCTCAGTTCAGCTTGATTCTGATCTATGACAGAACAACCAGGCGGCCTGGGTCAAGAGCGCCAAACAAAGGCAAATCCATCTCCACTTCTAACCCCTGAGACTCAGCCGGAAAATGACAACAGCCCCGGAAATGTCGCTAATTTGCGCTGGAAGAAAAGATCTTTGTGCCTCCCTCGCAAGGGTTCGTGACCTTGAGCTGTTCCCAGCTTAAGAGGATTTGCTGGGTTCAGGCCCTCGCTGGCTCAGTCTCGTGCTGGAAGAAGCTGCTGAGCCTCTTGTGAGCCCAAATGCGGAGGCGCCTACTCAACAAGAAGCAAGAAGCCCATGGGAGCCCGGTTGTCACCTGTCTCCTAATCCTCTCACCCCACCTATGGCAGAAGGCAGTGTCTTCTTGAGAACCTGTTCTGAGAAGGATAGAGGGGAGAGCCTGCCCCCTGCTGTCAAGTCGATGCCAAATTTCCCCGAAACCTCCCACTACTAAGGAGGGGCCATTGCTGCAGAAGGCAAGACCTTGTAAACATTCTCAGATGCCCACAAGGTACATCGACGCTGGTTCCCAGAGGACAAATGCTGAGCCGGCTGCTGGACCACAAACTGGATGGAGATTTTCAGAGAAAGAGAGCATCATGGAATTCCCTCCTCACACTGAGCCAAAGGGTTCTGCACACAGTTATATACGAGCTCGCACACTGCCCAGGCAGATGCTGGATGGAGGGAAGAGAAGAATTCCTAGCCCCACTGACAGGAATTCCATTCAGTTGGTACATACATTGAAAGCCCCTCGTGGGTCAGGAGACAGAGAAACAGAGATGTCCCTACACATGCGCCATGGCTTGGTGATGCCTGGCACCAACTTTGATTTCATGCAAAGCTAAGATGCAGGAGCCCTTGTTTAACATTTTTTTTTAAGAATTTCAGCAATTTCCCTGGTGATCCAGTGGTTAAGAATCTGCCTTCCAAGGCACGGGACGTGGGTTCGATCCGGGGTCAGGGAACTAAGATCCCACATGCCTCAGGGCAATTAAGCCCAGAAGCCTGGGTGCCGCAATGAAGATACAGCCCAGCCAAAAAAAAAAAAAAAACTCAAGCTGGCAACAACAAAGCATTAAACAAAGTATAGAACCCTCCTAAGGGTGGTGCCCTGTGTAACTGCACGGGTCACATGTCCACAAAGCTAGTTGAGGATGCACGTGGCAGAAGAATAGTTTAAATCAATGGAGGGAAGGAAGGAGAGAGAGAAAGAGGTAAGGGGAAATCAAGAAAGAGAGGAAAATGTATATTTAACTCCAGAAAAGACAAATCCAATCCGAGTGGCAGAAAGATAACAACAGTTAAGTTACCTGGGGCTGGAGAGGGTTAGATGGAGTAGGGGATGTACTGTATGGGAAATGGTACAAAGTATTTTAGAGGTGATAAAAATGTTCAGAGCTAAATTATGGTAAAGATTAAATGCGTATATAAATTGTCAACATTCACCAAAATACTATCCACTTAAAATGGATATATTATACTGTATGAAAATGATACTTCAATAAAGTTAACTTTAAAAAAAAAAAGAGAGAGAGAGAGAGGAAAGCAAAGAAAAAAGGAAAAGACAAAAAAAGGAAATACACTGGACCATGCAACTCACAACCCAGAATTGCTGATGCCTGCCTGGACTCAGAGATTGACAGAATCATAAATGTCAATGTTTGTTGAGCCTTGCTGTGTTTTGGCCACTGTCCTAAGGGATTTACATGTATAACTCATTTACTAGTCACAACAATTCTCTGAGGCAGGTTTTTACTGTCTCGACTTTTTTTCATTGCAACCTCACGACACATGTTTTATAGTGGCAAGTTTGTGCTTTTTTCCCCCTTTGATTCTATTTATTTATTTTTAATTAAAGTATAACTGATTTACAATGTTGTGCCAATCTCTGCTGTACAGCAAAGTGCTTCAGCTACATACATACAGACATTCTTTTTTATATTCCTTTCCATTATGGTTTATCATGATATTGAATATAGCTCCCTGTGCTATACATTGGGGCCTTGTTGTCTATCCAATTCTAAATGTAATAGTTTGCATCTACCAACCCCAAACTCCCAGTACGTCCCTCTCCCTCCCCACCCTCTTGGCAACCACAAGTCAGTTCTCCATGTCTGTGAGTCTGTTTCAGGCACAGCTTGATTAAGTAGTTTGCCCAAGGTTCCAAATCCAGTCTGTAGCTAAGCCAGGATTCAACCCCTGGTGATCTGAGCCCAAGCTCACACTGGAGGTGTTACAGAGAAATTACAGAGTCCGTGTCCTCAGCACCAACAGCCTTTAAATGACACAGGCAGCACCCGGTGGCCTACATGGCAGAGGCATGGGCAGTGGCTGCCAGCAGAGGCAGAAGGTGTTGAGAGAGACCTCTCCATGGGTTTACAATCTGCATTAGGGATGGCCCATTCCAGACACTGCCGCCATCACAGGTCCCCCCATAACTCCACAGTGACAGACAAGACAATGAGCTGGGGACATTGACATGGTCTATAGAGCATGCTTCATCACTTCCAAATCCACACCTGAATCCCGACAAACGTCTGTGAGATGAACCCTCTAGGAGCAGCTCTCGGGGAACGTGCCTATCAGATGTTTCTTGGGTGGCTGCCCCAGTGGAATGCAGCTGTCCAGACGCGTTAGCTGTGTCATTCATCAGCTCCACAGGCCCCAGGAACAGAGGCCGGTCTCCTGGAAGATGGTGGCACTTGGCCTGGGGCTCTCTAAACGGTGCAGATTCATCTACCCAGGGACCCCAGGGGCCACCCCAGGAGCAGATCTGCCTGCAGCCAAGCTTTCGTTCTGAACATAGGTTTACTGTCAACCTTTCAAAAAAGAGCTCAACTCCAGACTTCTTGAAGAAATGGTTGATTCTGGAGCCGGAAACATACCAGATGAACCTAAAACAGCTTGGGCCAGGAAATGGGTGAGTGTTCCAAAAGCGACGGGGACGTGTCAAGAGGACACGTGAGCCAGCCTGAAAGGAGTGCTTGCCAGCAAAAGCTGGATCGATTTAGAGCATCCAAACAAAGAGCAACTCCGTGGCTGAAACACATGGAGCATGTTCAAATCCCTGAGCTCACAATGACTGTCAAAAACCAAAACACGGCGGATCCACAAGGCTGGATGTCTGGCTTCCCTTGAAAAGCTGGAAGACCTGGCAGCATCAGACCCACTTTCCCATATGACTACAGCTGGCCAGGGCTGGGGAGTCTCTTGACAAGCTGAGCACAAAGTGGTCTCTACTTTGCCACAGTCCTCACCACTCCCTATTACCTGACCTGGAGATAGAACCCCCACAGCTCTTTGGTTTCCATAGGAGCACCTGCTTCACTCCTTTATGTCACAAGCCTGTCACCTTGATCTGAAATGTCCTTCCAATCAGACACATCCCTCATCACTGAAAGTCAGGTCTGGCCTGACCAGCCAAAGGAGATACTACTTCAGCTTCTCTAGGCTGCATCTCAGGCAGTCAGGAGGGCAATATCAAGATACTGAAAAAAAGATGGATCATATATCCCTCATCCACGCCTCCTGCCCTCGCCAGCTGCCCTTTGAACTGCCCACTCTCTGCCCTGTTGGTATGGGATTTTGAGCAGAGGGGCACCATGATATGATTTACATTTTACAAAGGTTTATTCTGGCTCCTTGATGAGAACAGACTGTAAGGAGACCACCATGAAAGCAGGAAGACGTGATAGGGGTCGTGGCAGATTCCAGGCAGGATGCAACGGGGTTTGGAGCAGGAGGAGGAGAAAGATGAGGTCAGACCCTGAATATATTTGACACTGGGGATGATATGACTTGCGCACCTGAGCCAACCAGAAAGGACAAAGTGCCATCAACTGCCATGTGTGTAAAACGTTCATGTCTATTTCGATTCATTTAAATCCCAATTAACTTTGATTTTAAAACACCATTTGGAAGTGGCAGCTGCCTCCCCTCCTGACCCAGGATTGAAATGGTCTCGCTTTTATAACAGTTAGGCCCGGATCCCCTGTGACTAACAGAGATGCCACTCAGGGTGAGCACTAAAGAGCTGCGAACATCCTTAAGTGAGAACTTCCCTTTGATAGGGCACAGGTTACAGAATTCTTCAGCAAACACCGACACATATCCCCCTTTCGTTATGCTCAATTATGTCTAAGAATATGTGAACATCTTCCCAAAATAGCCCAGAGAAACGAGCAGGAAAAATTCCACCCTGAAAGGTCTCTCACAGAAGAGTTTGGAAGCCTGGAAACAGGTGTGTATAATTGAACAGTCTCAGGCACCAGAACTCGGTGATGGGCTGCCTGACATGACGTCGTATTTCATTTGTATAACTGCTCAGTCCCTGCCTTGAGTCAAGGAGACACCTAAGACCATTTCTCAAATCAACAAGCCTATTAGCAGATGGATAGGAGGTGCCCTTCTGAAACCTCTCTCTGCTCAGTAAGAGGAAGAACCACTGAGTAGGGAGAGGGGAGAAAGGTCACAAGTGACTCTCTGTGTGGCTGGCCACTGTCACCATGGTAACCAGAGGCCTAGCAGACCTAGTAGCCACAGAGAGGCAGCCCCATGGAGTCCCATGGCTGAAAGATCTGAGAGCGAACGGAGAAGTCCTGCCTCCCTGGAGGATGCGGGTGGTTATGTTGACTTGAGGAAAGGAATCTAACTTGTATGCCTGGGTTCTGACCCAAGCGTCCCTGCTTATTAACTGTGGACTGTGGAGCTTACACAAGGGCTCTAAACCTCAGTTTCTTCATCTGTAAAATGGGAGAGACAATGGGGATTGTGAGGAGTTAATACAAGTTCTCAACGTGGTGGGTAGTGCTCAGTGATTCTGCTATCATCCCAGCCACCATCCACACGGTCTCTCCACCCTGGTCTCCCACAAGCCATGCCACTGCCACCTGGAAGATCTGGTTCAACACCTACACAGGACTAAGAAAGGCTTTGCCCTACTTATGGTGGGTGGTGTTTTCCTGACATGGCTGCAGCAGTACATCCATGTCACGTGCTCTTCTTACAACTGATATGGACACACCTTCATGGGCCAGTGTCCCCTCCTTTTGAGTAGGGGTTAGCCTGTGGCTGCAACAGAAGTGACTCTGTGTGACAAGGCAATACATCTCTTCCTGATCCTCCTGGGATGCTGAGCCCTGTAACCGGCCGCCGTACTGTGAGGAAGTCAGGCAGCCACAGGGGAAGCCCTCGTGGAGGTGGTCCAGTCACAGCACAGCTGAGATCCCACAGAAATTCAGTATCAACTACCAGACACGTGAGTGAGCAAGTCTTCAGATGATTCCTTCCAGGCGCCCCAGAGGATAGCAAATGTTACAGAGACAGCTGTCCCTGCCAAAATCATCAATTAGAAAGCAAAACAAATGCCATCATTGTTTTAAGCTACTATGTTTTGGGTTGGTTTATTATGTGATCAGAACACAGCTTCTGGAAATTTTAATTTTGAACACAGCTCAAACTGATCACCATCCATAAATCTCCTGAGGGTTCAACCAGGGGATAGACCTGGCCAAGGAAACACCATTAGCCCTTTAGTAATGAATTCCAGAAGGGGAAGAGCAGGTGCTGATTGATGCCTGTTACATTGTCCATTTCCACCAAGAATGGAAATCCATGACAAGGATTTATATCTGAGAGTTCCCTGCCTAGGACAGAGTCTGACACATAGTAGGTGCTCAGTGAATACTGGCAGAATGAATGAGAACATCCAACATAAAAAGATTCAAATAATTAAGATCCTAGAGTGTGGAACATTCCATCTTGATGTCCATTCAGTTCAGTTCAGTCCAGTCACTCAGTCGTGTCCGACTCTTTGCGACCCCATGAATCGCAGCACGCCAGGCCTCCCTGTCCATCACCAACTCCCGGAGTTCACCCAAACTCATGTCCATCAAGTCGGTGATGCCATCCAACCATCTTATCCTCTGTCATCCCCTTCTCCTCTTGCCCCCAATCCCTCCCAGCATCAGAGTCTTTTCCAATGAGTCAACTCTTCGCATGAGGTGGCCAAAGTACTGGAGTTTCAGCTTTAGCATCATTCCTTCCAAAGAACACCCAGGACTGATCTCCTTTAGAATGGACTGGTAATGACAATAACCAAATTAATAAAAGCAAGCTGGAAATATACAGTTCTGGTTAGCATGGAAAGAACCAGCATCTGGCAGGTAAAAGAAGACACCTGAAGTGCTATTTTTCTTTTCAAAGCTGTTTCTATGTCTATGAAAAGAAAAAGGATGCCTTATTCTGTATAGTACATAAAAACAAAGCATAAAAAAATACACAATGAAGAATCTGGGGACTTCCCTGGGGCTTCAGTGACTAAGGCTCTATGCTCCCAATGTAGGGGGCCTGGGTTCCACCCCTGGTCAGAAAACTAGATCCCACACGCCACAACTCAGAGTTTACATGCTGCAACTAAAGATCCCGCATGCCACAACGAAGACAGAAGACCACATATGCTGCAACTAACACCCAGGACAGCCAATATTAGCAAGTATTTTTTTGAAGAAAAAGAATCTGAATGTTTCCTGACTAGGATGTTCATCTCAGGACTGGTTGTAATAGTGAATCACTAGAGTTAGCCTAAATGCCCATCATTTGGAAAAGAGTAAATAAACCATGGTGCAAAGGAATATTACACAGCAGGTAAAAAGCATGAGGGAAGTCGAAATGTGCTAATGTGAACAGGTCTCCAAGATACATTGTTGACTGAAGAAAAGCAAGTTGCAGAATACCATGGCCAATACAACACTGAGATAAAAAGTTTAAATGCACAAGAATAATATATTGTTCATGGTTCTACATGTAAGTAAAATATAAAAATGGTTTCAAGGATGCATGATCAGTTTATAGCTGTGATTGTTTCTGGGGTGGGTGATGAAATTGTGTGGAAGAGAATATCAACTTCCCCAGTAACATTCGAGGTTGTTGTTTTTTTTTTAATAAAATAATCAAAGACTTGTTGCAAATGTGACAAACTGTTAACAGCTGACATTTCTAGGTGCTAAGTACACTGATGTTGGTTACGTTACTCTTTGTACTTTTCATATTATTTTCTTTCTCAAAATAAAAATTATGTTTTAAAAAAATAATAAAGTAAAGGCTTTTCACACTCTGCTGGGAGACTGTGAGTGGCAAGACCATTTTAGAGGGCAATTTATTATAATGGCAAATGCATCAACCTTTGGACACGGCAATCTCATGCCTCAGTGTTGACCTTGGAGAAAGGCATGAGCGCTCACAGGCAGATGCCAGGACGCTAAGTACTGTTTGTAGCAACAGAAACTTAGAAACAGCTTACATGTCCAGCAGTGGGAAAGAGCCACAGAATCTGGAGCAGTCCCATATTCTAGAACAATATCTAGAAGTGACAAAGAGTGACACAGACATCTATGAACTGGTGTGAAATCATCTCCCCAATGTCAAGAGAAAGAAAGCAAGTTGCAAAAACAATTACGTGAAGTATAGCGTTTGTTTGTTGTTTTTGAAAATATGTATTGCTGTTGTTTTTGAAAATATTTATTTGGCTTCACTGGGTCTTAGCTGTGGGGTCCTGCAGGGTCTTCGTCCCATCCTGTAGGATCTTTGATTGTGGTGCACAGACTCTAGTTGTGGCACTTGGGCTTAGTTGCTCTGAGGCACGTGGGATCTTGGTTCTCCAACCAGGGATCAAACCCGCCCTGTCCCTTGCACTGCGAGGCAGATTCTTAACCACTGTGCCACAAGGGAAGTCCCCATTTAAGTACCGTATTTTTCCACAGCTATATATGTTTATATTTAACTGCACAGAAAAGGTCTGAAATTTAAAAAAAAAAAGCTGTAATGACTTGGTTACCTCTGAAGAGATAGTGGGGATAGAGAAGTGGGGTTTGTGATGTTGATCATGGTACATGTGAGGCTTATTCATACCATTTTAACATTCACATGGGTAAATAACAGTAGCAGTAATAATAATAATGCAAACCCAAAGATGATGCTTCCTATTTGCCAGATGCTGTTCTAACTGCTTGACATACGTTCATCCGTTTGATCTAAGCACAGCCCTGTGAGGTTGGGTGAAGGATCCCAGGGCACAGGGAGATTAAGAAGGTGACCTGGGAGTTCCCTGGTCGCCCAGTGATTTCACTACCGTGGCCCAGGATTCAATCCCTAGTTGGAGAACCAAGATTCAAATAAGCTGTGCAGTGCAGCCAAAAAACACAAAGAAGCTTACCCAAATCATAGAGAGTAACAACTGTGACAGATTGAAACATAATAACTACATATAAATCCATGGGTTTGTATTAATAATGCTCAAAACCTTTCTGAATCTACACCATTCATTCACTAGTTTGAAAATGAGCCCTCTCCGTGTGCCAGACAAAAATCCCAGACCTTGTGGGGCAGACATTTTGGTGGGAAAAAGACCATCCACAGAATAAAAAAAAAAAAAAAATTAAGGACTTCCCTGATGGTCCAGCGGCTAAGACTCTGCATTCCAATGCACACAGCCTGGGTTCAAACCCTTGCTGGGAAACTAAACTCCCACATCTCAATGTGAGTTCATATGCTGCAACTAAGATCCAGCACAACCAAATAAATAAAAATATATTAAAAAATGAAATGTATAGCACATTAGCAATTTCAAGGGCCATGAAGAAAAATAAAGACAAGAAGGGGATAAAGAATGTTGACAGAAGGGAGAAGGATGGTCACAGTGCTAGATGGGATGGCCAAGAACCTTCTCTTAGCAAGGGCCACCAGCAGAAAGGTCTGAGAAAGCAAGGGCAAGAGAATGAATGAGGCTCTAGGATGACAGAGGTAGGAACATGCCTGGGAAATGCCAGAGACAGTAGGGTGCTGCTGTGCCCACACGGGTCAAGTACACAGGTAAGAACTGAAGACCAAGTGGAGAAGCCTGATCACTTAGGATATTCTGGTCCATTTTAAGGATAATGGCTTTTATTTGGAGTGAGACTAGTGCCCTTGAAACATTGTGAGCAGAAGAGGGATGTGGTCCAATTAACATGCAGCAGAGCTTCTCTAGTTGCTGAAGAAGAAAGGATTGGGGTGAAGTGAGACCAGGGAGCTGGGAGACCAGGCATGAGACTACTGCAACAGTCCAGGCAAACAATGATGGCGGCTGGGAGCAGGGCCAGGCAGTGGGGTGGGGGAAGGGAGAAAGGGTCAGATTCTGGATATATTTATTAGAAGGTAGAGTCTCAAGAATTGCTAATGTCTTGGATATGATACAGAGAAGAGAAATCAAAGATGGTTCCAGGCATTTCAACCTGAGCAGCTAGAAGGATGGAGTTGTCATCAACAGAAATACAGAAGGCTGCAGGAGAAATGGGTTCGGAGCAAAGACCAGGTAAGGAGAAGATACCCTGAGACCTCCAGGGAGAGATGTCACATAGACCGTCAGAGAGAGAAGTCTAGGGCTCAAGGGAAGGAGATGGTTGGAGACAAGACGAATAAGGCTCATGCACCATCTGCTAAAACCTTAGGTTCCAAGAGCTACATTGGGCGGCAGGTGTGTTTTATGAAGCCTGAATACTGTTTTTAATTTAGATTTATTTCCCCCATTTCTCATAAAAGTCCAGATTTCCAGTCATGGTTTGAAAAATTGGAAGATCTGGCAACCCTGGACCCCTCTTCCTGCCTGGAGACAAGCAGCGTCTGCTCTCATTAAACCAGGCAGCCAATGGTGGCCCCCAACTGGCCACACCAACCCATCACCTCACCTGCCTGGCCCCTGGGGTGTCTGAGTTTCTGTTCCTGGCACCAGACTCCAAAAACAATGAACCTCCACTTTGACAACTGCTATAGCAACAAAACTAGTGAAGCCTGGAACTTTCAACTTTTTCTCCTCCCTCCAAAAAAGCACATTATGAGGCTCTCTCAGACAAAACAAACTAACATGATCTCTAACTTCAGTGGAGTATGAAGTTGTTAAACACACACAGCAACAGAGAAAGAGATTCAATACCAGCCAGCCATGAATGAACACAAACAGCCCCATCTGGTTCTCATTTGCCTCCTCTTTCAAACTCGAGATCCCCACCAAAACAAAAATTACAGGTCGGTAATGTGTAACGAAGTTAGTTGTCTGCCACACCACAGCACAGAAAATTTCCACTCCCCACCCCAAATCAGCCAAATGAAGATCAATCCATCGATAAAATGCAATGACGTGTTAACACACACCTTAAAAAAGATTAAATGCTTTTTAGCCCAGTCTTAGGAAAACCTAATAAAGAATTAACTGTCTGCAACACCATGGAATTTCACTCAAGGTTTTATACTTTATGTGAGGACTTCTTAGATCATTAACTTTTAACAGACAGGCTTCCCCCAGCTTTGGGACATGTGGCTGCCATCACATGCAGCACTGATAAGTCATTAAAATTGGACCCCTGCTTCCTGTCAGAACTTCAAGTGTGGGCTCCAGCTGATGCAGCAAGGCTAAGACAAATCCCAGCCTCGCAAAAGCACGTGAAGGTGTGCAGTTCAAAGATGTTAGCGGTATTCACTCCCCCAAGCCTCTGAGAGCTGAAGTGAAACTACCCAACTAAACTCCCACCCATGTCTGAACACTGATGGCAACTCCTGGAGGAAGTTGGAGGACAGACTGGAAAGCAGGTGGGTGGTCTCTGTAAGGCTTCGGGAGCATATCCACACACTCCATGGAGCTGGGGCATTCTCTCCACAAAGAACAAAGAAGCTGAGGCAGTCTCTTGCCAGTTGACTTGAGCAAGTTATATACCTCTCTGTCTTCGTGTCCTGTCTATAATACAGGCTAATTTTTATCTCCTCCTATCTCACAGAATTGCTGTGAGGATAAAACAAGTTAATTCTCCCGAAGTGTTTGGACCAGGTCCTAGTATCCACCGGTCACTCCATAAATGGGAGTTACTGTGGATGTTGTTGTTGTTGTTATTATTATGGAGATTTTTTTTCCCTTTTTTGGACAGAGTCTCTGCATCACATACGGTGTAGAGGGGGAGGGCTAATGTCACTGATGGATGACTTCTCTTGGACCACACTTGGGGGTCGAGATGCTGGCTGATGCCAGCTGAGGGCTGACTCAGCTTCCCCACAGCTCCTGGCTATGGCAGACTGTGACAAGGAATATAAATAAAACAGAGCAGGCTAAGAGGAGGGGGCAATCCCTATTTTAGGTAGAGAAATGAGGGAAGTAGTAGCTGGTGGGGAAGGATGGAGGAGGGGTGTCAAGGGTATTTCTCTAAGATGGAGCATGTTTGCTGTTGGGAATGGTCCAGAAGAGAGCTGCTGCTGCTGCTGCTAAGTCGCTTCAGTCGTGTCTGACTCTACCTACCTACCCTACCTATGGCAGCCTACCAGGCTCCTTCGTCCCTGGGATTCTCCAGGCAAGAACACTGGACTGGGTTGCCATTTCCTTCTCCAATGCATGAAAATAAAAAGTAAAACTGAAGTCGCTCAGTCGTGTCCGACCCTTAGCGACCCCATGGACTGCAGCCTACCAGGCTCCTCCGTCCATGGGATTTTCCAGGCAAGAGTACTGGAGTGGGTTGCCATTGCCTTCTCCGCCAGAAGAGAGCAGGGGCCTATAATACAGGAGAAAGAGCTAATGAAGAGAGTCATCAGGTAGGTGGGAGGAGATGGGGATCAACACGTAAGCCTTGCCAGATTTCTCACTCTTTGATTTGTCCACCCATCCCTGGAAGATCTTGTCTCCATCCCTTCCAGGGCGCGTGTTCCGGAAATCACACTGGTGGGTTAGAGAACCATCACTGTGATGGGCTAGCGCTGGTGCTGAACTGGTTGACATTTTGGACACCCCTCCCCTCACTGAGCATCTCAATTCTTTATTCCATTTACTTGGTTGCAGTTAAGTGAGGACAGAAGCTACAACTGCTCCATCTAGTAAACCCAGCATAGAGCACAATGTAAGATGCGCAGTAGGTGTTTAATAAACATTGATGAGATGAATGGCCAGCATGGGCAGCTGCCAAAGGGTCCTATTTGGTTTCCTAAAATGTCAAGGATGGACAGTGTTGGGGCAGCACTAAGCCAGAAGGCTGGCCATCCCCACACCCCAACCCCTGCCCGGGTTCTACATGCAGAGGATTGCCCGAAGAAGCTATCTGGTGACAGTGAGCCAAGGCAGGTACTCAGAGGAGGGACCCGCTCACCCGCTTGGCACACGTCAGGTCTTCACCTGTGGCAGGAAGGCTGAAATGACAGTGCCGCTCATGCACCTGTCTGGGGACAGGAGCCAATCCCCTTCCAAGGGGTGGCGGGTCCCTCCTCCTTTCATCCACCCTGGTGGTGTAAGGATGCTCACTTCACCAAGTGGGAAAAGCCAGCAGTGACCCAGGCAGGACCGGGGAGCAGACCAAGAATGTTCTGATCTGTGTCCAGCGCAGTGACTTATAGCCCCGGCCCCCCTCTCTTTGACACTCTCCTATGGGCCTAGAGCACTGCTCCCCACCCCCAGACAAGCTCATTAATAGTCAGGCTGCTCTCAAAGACCAATTAGGGACAAATGCACATCCTCCATAGCAGCAGCTGGAAATCTACAAGACCAACTGAGCGCCTTTAAGAGATTATCCAGCCAAGGCTGCAGGCTTAACAGCTTTCCTTGGCTCCTCTCACTCTGATTCCAGACTTAAGTGTAAGGAGCCTGATGAGCTTTGGTGCCCTCCAAACAACCTGGTCCTTATTCTGTGATTCTTGGTACCATGCTAAAGAGTTTGTCTAAAAAGACACTTTGCAACCAACATTCACGTGCGCACCCATTCATTGGACAAACAGTTGTGAGCACTTGCTAAGGGGACATGGCAAGGCACTCAGGACCCACGTGGCCCCTGCCTCACAGGGTGGACAGTCTCTCAGGAGGAAACAAACAACAAACTACACCCATAACAGGTGAATGACATAGACTGAAGAGGGGACACGAGCAATGGAAACACAGGGCAGGAACAGGAAGGATTGGTGTGCTTGGGGGTCAGGTAGTATGACAGCATGAAGAAAGGGGTCACTAAAGCCATGATGGGTGGTGGAATCTGAGCAAAGTGGAAGGAGGTGAGGGAAGTGGCCAAACAGGTATCCAGGAAGGGCACTCTTGGGGTAGGGAGCAAAGGCTTAGGGGCGGGAGGTACACACAGGTTTGAAGAAAAGCAAGGAGACCAGTGTGCCTGGAGCAAGAAGGCAAGGAGGACGTGGGCTCAGAAACACCCCAGGTCAGATCACGTCAGACCACCTTGAGGATGTGGCTTTTGTTTGAGTGAGATGGAGTCTTTGTAGGTTCTGAGCAGAGGAAGGACATGATCTAACTTAGGCTTTTAAAAGCTCACTCTGTCTTGGAGTAGTTGTGAATTACACTACAAACTCAAAGGCAACCACTAAATAAAGTTTTTTAAAAAGAAGTATAATTGATATGAGAGAAGAAAAACTGGAGTCATATAAAATGTTCAATTAGAACCAGAGAAGCAGAAAATAAATGGAACCCAAAACAAAGAAAGAATGAGGGCAACAAGTAGAAAACAGTAAAAATTCAGTAGATATTACCAAAACTTGGAAACAACCAAGATGTCCATCAATAAATCAATGGGTAGAGTAACTGGTATGTCCATACAATGGGAAATTATTCATCAATAAAAGTGAGCTGTCAAGTCATGAAAAGACAGGGAGGTACATTAAATGCATACTGCTAAGTGAGATAAGCCAGTCCAGAAAGGCTGCATACTGTAGCGTTCTGGAAAATGCAGAACTACCGAGACAGTAAGATCACTGGTTGCCAGCATTTCAGTGAGAAGGAGAGGTGAACAGGTGGAGGGTAGAGGATTTTTAGAGCAGTGCAACTCTTCTGGATAACATTGTAATGGTGGACACGTGACATTTTGCATCAGTCAAAAGCCACAGAATGCACAGCACAGAGAGCAAACCCTAATGTGAACCATGGTCTTCAGTCAGTAATGATGTATCACACCACTGGCTAATCAATTTTAACAAATGTTCCATGCTAATACAAGATGTTAATAATAGGGGAGACTGGGGTACATGGGAGTATATGAGAACTCTTTGTACTTGCTGCTCATTTTTCTGTAAACATAAAACTGCTCTTAAAAAAAATAGTCTGTTAATTAAAAAAAGGATCCCTCTGGCTACTGTGTTGGGAATAGACTAGAAGCAAGAGAGGAAGCAGAGAGACAGGAGGCAGTCAGGGTGGGGAGAGAAATAAACTGATTCTGGACATATTTTGAAGGTACAGCCAAGAGGATGTGGGATGAAAGATCAAGAAAAGCCGAGGATGACTCCAGGGTTTTGGAGGATAGATTTGGCACCAAGTGGGATGAGAATGTCTGGGAAGGACTGTGGGCCAAGAAGTCTGTGCTGTCACGAAGAAAACTACGGGTTTCACCACAGACCCAGGCACGGGTTTCATCACAGACCCAGGCACACAGCTTCAACTCTAAAGCCCCGAAGTTCCCCTTGCAAAAGCCAAGTGTGAACAGATAACCACGTTTACATTGAAGTTTACATTGGCCTTTGTATGTACCTTCAGATCTATACATAGATGCCAGGACCTCCAGCCCAGATGCTGCCTGTGGCCAGGCAGAGGAGGTAAATGAATGAAGCAGACCAGGGGAGAGGCAAAAGGGAGTGATGAGGACTGTGGTTAACTACAGAACACACTCCATCTCAAGGCAGCTCTCTAGCTCTAGCCCACCATTGCCAAGTGTTTCTCTAGTGGCTCAGATTGTAAAGAATCTGCCTGCAATACAAGAGACCCAGGTTCAGTCCCTGAGTCTGGAAGATCAGCTGGAGTAGGGAATGGCAACCCACTCCAGTATTCTTGCCTGGAGAATTCCATGCACAGAGGAGCCTGGTGGTGGGCTACAGTCCACGGAATCACAAAGAGTCCAACACAGCTGAGGGACTAACACTGTTCATCAGAGTGATGAACAGCCAGCAGAGAAGACTGGTCCAGGATGGCTCAGTCTTATGATTTTTCAAGAAAAGCTGGAAATCTGGATTTTTATTTGAATCCTCTCTATTTTTAAAGTTTGGCAACTAACTTCCTTTTTTTATTCTCTGTGGGCCAGACATTAAGCAAGCCAAACAAAACACATCCATAGGCAGGATTAGGCACACTCCTACCCATTATAACTTCTGTTCTAAAGGTTCCTAAAATTTTTATGGCTCTAAAGGGGTTTGATGAAAGTGAAAGAGGAGAGTGAAAAAATTGGCTTAAAGCTCAACATTCAGAAAACTAAGATCATGGCATCTGGTCCCATCACTTCATGGGAAATAGATGGGGAAACAATGGAAACAGTGTCAGACTTTTTTGGGGGGGCTCCAAAATCACTGCAGATGGTGACTGCAGCCATGAAATTAAAAGACACTTACTCCTTGGAAGGAAAGTTATGACCAACCTAGATAGCATATTCAAAAGCAGAGACATTACTTTGCCAACAAAGGTCCGTCTAGTCAAGGCTATGGTTTTTCCAGTGGTCATGTATGGATGTGAGAGTTGGACTGTGAAGAAAGCTGAATGCCGAAGAATTGATGCTTTTGAACTGTGGTGTTGGAGAAGACACTTGAGAATCCCTTGGACTGCAAGGAGATCCAACCAGTCCATCCTAAAGGAGATCAGTCCTGGGTGTTCATTGGAAGGACTGATGCTGAGGCTAAAGCTCCAATACTTTGGTCACCTTATGCAAAGAATTGACTCATTGGAAAAGACTCTGATGCTGGAAAGGATTGGGGGCAGGAGGAGAAGGGGACGACAGAGAATGAGATGGCTGGATGGCATCACCGACTCAATAGACATGAGTCTGAGTGAACTCCAGGAGTTGGTGATGGACAGGGAGGCCTGGCGTGCTGTGATTCATGGGGTCACAAAGAGTCGAACACGACTGAGCTACTGAAATGAACTGAACTGAACTGAACTGAAAGGGGTTTACTTCTGAATCAGCAAATATTAATGAACTGAAAGATGACTTTTTATAATAGTACATCAACAAATAGTATTAAAAGTAAAGCAATGGTTCTGGATAAAACTACGGTTCAAAACAACACATGCACCCCAATGCTCATTGCAGTGCTGTTTATAATAGTCAAGCCACAGAAGCAACCTAAATGTCCATCAATAGAGAAATGGATAAAGAAGGTGTGGTACATAAACACAATGGAATTTTACTCAGCCATTAAAAAAGAACAAAATAATGTCATTTGCAGCAACACAAATAGGCCTAGAGATTGTCATACTAAGTCAGACAGAGAATGACAAATATCATATGACATCACTTATATGCAGAATCTAAAAAAAGATAACAAACTTATTTACAAAACAGAAAGACTCACAGACTTAGAGAATAAACTTAGAGTTACCAAGGGGGAAGGGTGGAGAGAGAGGGATAGATTGGGAGTTTGGGATTGACAATGTACACACAGCTATTAATTAAAACAGATAACCAACAAAGACCTACTATATAGCAGAGGGAACTTTGTAATAACCGAAATGGGAAAAGAATATGTAAAAGAATAGATCCATGTGTATTTATAACCAAATCACTTTGCTATACACCTGAAATTAACACAACATTGTTAATCAACCATATACTAATATAAGATTAAAAAAAATTTTAAGTAATGGTACAATATACAACACCTACTGGGTACCAGGTTCTGGTACATACAATCGCTTAAATCTTGCACAACCAATTAACCTCATTTTACTAACGAAGAAAATCAAGGCAAAGAGATAACCTTCTCTGGATCACACTGCTACTATGTAGTAAAATAGAGCCTGGAACACTGGAAGGCTAGATCTAGGGTCTGTGCTCTTGGCCACTATATTACACTGCCTTCTAGATGTGGCTGTTGTCAATAGCTCTATTAGCATTGGCTCATTTGGCTACTTAACTAAACCAAAGCTAAAAATCAGTTTGACACATATTTTGCAAAGCACTGGAGCTGTACAACTAATAGGCAGCATTTACGTGTATCTGGTACCATTCTTAGAGCTTCATATTCATTCTCACAATTCTAGGAATGGATGTTACTATTACTATCCCCATTTTGCAGATAAGACACAGAGGCTCAGAGAGGTTAAGTTACTCACCCAAGGTCACAGAGCTGGAAAATGGTAAAGACTGGATGGCGTGCTGCAGTCCATGGGGTCACAAGAGATGGACACAACTGAGCGACTGAACTGACTAAAGACAGACCAGATTTTGAGTCCACAGGGATCATCTCCCATTACTTCATGGCAAAAAGATGGGGAAACAGTGGAAACAGTGAGAGACTTTATTTTCTTGGGCTCCAAAATAAATGAAGATGGTGACTACAGCCATGAAATTAAAAGATGCTTGCTCCTTGGAAGAGAAGCTATGACCAACCCAGAGAGCATATTAAAAAGCAGAGACATTACTTTGCCAGCAAAGGTCCGTCTAGTCAAGGCTATGGTTTTTCCAGTAGTCATTTATGAATATGAGAGTTGGACTATAAAGAAAGCTGAGGACCAAAGAATTGATGCTTTTGAACTGTGGTGTTGGAGAAGACTCTTGAGAGTCCCTTGGACTGCAAGGAGGTCAAACCAGTTAATCCTAAAGGAAATCAGTCCTAAATATTCATTGGAAGGACTGATGCTGAAGCTGAAGCTCCAATACTTTGGCCACCTGATGCAAAGAACTGACTCACTGGAAAAGACCCTGATGCTGGGAAAGATTGAAGGCAGGAGAAGGGGATGACAGAGGATGAGATGGATGACATCATTGACTTGATGGACATGTTTCAGCAACCTCTGGGAGTTGGTGATGGACAGGGAAGCCTGGCATGCTGCAGCCCATGGATTTGCAAAGAGTAAAGCAACTGAACTTAATCTACAAAACGACATTCAATTTGGTTACTAGAAGAACTTGAGTATGAATCTGCTTTTTCAACTATGCATTTTATGCAACCTCAACAGAGCTCAAGCATTTCTGGTGAAAAGTTGGCATCCAAATTGAGAGGTGATATAAATATAAAATCCTCAGCAGAGTTTAAAGACTGAGTATAAAAAAGGAATGTAAATATCTCATTAATGGTCTGTTCATATGGATTACATGTCAAAAAATAACATTTTGGATAGATTGTGTTAAACAAAATACATTATTAAAATCCCACCTGTTCCTTTTTACTTTGTAAATGTGATTATTGGAAAACATTAAATGACACATGAGGTTCACATTGTATTTCTGTTGGACAGGTCAGCTCTGGGTGGACTCTGCAGCCGACGTAGATAATGTGGTTACATTCCATGCTACTATCTGCAACAAGCAACAGTGCTTCTCATTTGCTTGATACATCATCTTTATTTCATCCTGGAAATGAATCTGTGAATAAGGTAGCAGCCTTGTTCCCATCTCAAAGAAGGCAAAACTAAGGCTCTATCCTATCTTGCCCAAGGCCAAGGCACTAATTCAAGGTGGAACCAAGTCTCCAATTCAAATCAGAGCCTTAAGCATGGCACGCTGTGGGCCACCTCTGTAATTAGTGCACACTTTTAGAAATTAATTCAAGGGAGAAGTCTAAGCAGACACAGACATGGTCCCAGCACAGCAGCCTGCCCCAGACACCCAAGTCTGTCCGCATCTTTCTAACATACACATGTGAACAAATGTGCATTCATGAAGCTCACACACAAAGCTCAAGGTGAGAAAGCCCATGTGACCGGCACCTTCCCAGAATCTCTTCTCCAGCCCGTGATGCATGTTTTTCTCCCATCCTTTCCCTCCCATGTTCCCTTGCAGCTCCTGCCCCAGCGGGCTGGATCTCACCCCCTCAGTCCCTGCAGGAGTTGCTGGTAGACCTTACTTTCCGCAACCATGACTGGAGGTAATAGCCCTACCCAAGGCTCTGGGGTCCTCCTACCCTGGCCCAGACACAAAGATTTCCCCCATGCAACTTACAGAATAGAGGCAAAACACAACTGTCATAGTAATGGGCTTATTTTAAACTAACAAGCAACTGTATCTCTCTTTTGTCATTTCACTGTTTAATCAGGCTTGACTATTGTTACCTTTCAATCACACCCTCTTTGTGCTTTTGTCTTCTGCAGCATTTGCTTATAGTAGAAGAGTTAAGATGCAGAAAGGCTTAGGGAGGCTCTTCTGCTCACAATCCTACACTTCTTGCTCTTTTTCTCTGCATAGTTTTAATCAAGTTGGTATCTTATTGAATATACAGCTTTCGTTCTGCATTTTTCCACCTACTTAACTGAGCATAAACACTTTCTCCTATTATTAAAAATCCCTAATACACATCATTTATAAAGAATACCTAATAACGCCACTGAATGGTTTTACCATAGATTTTCTAAATCATTCTCCTGCCTTAAATCAGTATCATGAATATTTTGAATAGCCTGACTTTGGAGTCAGCAGGGTAGATACTTATAACGTTGAGCAAGTGATAAGCTTTCTAAGCCTCAATTTCCACATTCTTAGACTGGGTGAATTGGGATCGTAATTCCTACCTGAAAGGTTGTTGGAAGGATTAAAAAGTGATATACGGGCAGCCCTTCCACAGTGCCTGGCACACACCAAGCACTCAATGGCAGCCAAATTATTTGATCAAGGAATCATACTCCCCTTATTGGAAAACTAAGTTGTTTTACTATTATGAATAGCACTGTAAAGAGCATTTCTGTGTGTAATGCTTGATTCATTTTTCACATTTGAGATTATTTCCTTTTGATAGATTTCCAGCAGTAGAAATACTTGACCAAATAGTGTACGGGTAATACTGAAATCTCTGCCAGTTCTGGCTTTGTCCAACAGATACTGCCAGCAATGCGAGCATGCCTGTTCCATTGTTTACTGCATAAAAAAACCATCCCACATTTAATGGTATAGACCAACACCATTTTATTATAGCTCACAAAATCTGAGGTTTAGGAAGTCAGACCAAGCACAGAGGAGATGGGATGTCCATTTCAAAAAGGAGGCAGGCTCAGCTGGGGAGGCCTGAATGGCTGGGTTGACTCTAAGACTTGGACTTGGTTCATCTGAAGGCTCTTTCACTTATACATCAGAGCATGAGCTTGGACGGCTGGAAGGCTGGGCTCAGCTGTCAACCAGAGGCCTATCCATGGCCTCTGCGTGTGGCTTAGGCTTCCTCTCAGCATGGCGATTGGGCTCTGAGATCAAATTATCACAAGAGGGGAAGTTCCAGGAGAACCAAGCTGCATGGCCTTTAAGGACCTAGACTCAGAAGTCACACAGCATCACTTTCACCATCACTGTCACAAGTCAGCCTAGATTCAAGAGGAGGGGACATGGACCCCATATCTCTCCTTGGGAGGAATATAAAAAATGTATGACTGGTTTTTAAATTGCTGCAATATCTTTTACTATGAATTGGCTTGATAAAGTAATGCAACAAAAACACAACCTCTTATCTATAATGAGCAGTCACAAGTGACCAGAGTCTGGCAGATTTTGCCAACAATGAGAGAAAGGTTGGATTGAACCTCCCACCATCACGACTTTCTCTCCATAGTCCCGAGCAGGGGTCCAGCTGGAGGCCACAGAACAGAGCAGCCCAGCTTGCAAACCAATCAAACAGATGACATCGGCTTAAAAACTCCTGGCTGAATGAAATATCCATTGTCTTCGCACACCAAGCAACCATTCCCCAACGTGGTCATTCCAACATCTCAATTTTTATTTGGTTTGGTCTGGCAGGTGACCCAGACCTGACCAATCAGTACTGTCCAAACCTCTGGCAACAGTAATGAGTTCAGAGGCAGGAAAATCTGGTGAGAGTCAATCTTGTCACTTCTGCTAAAACAACCAGGAAAGAGAAGCTCTTTTCCATCACTAGCTATAACGATGGTATGACCCTAGATTGCCACAGGCTACTCCTTGAAGTGGCAGCCTGAGAAAGAGACCAGTAGCCAAGGCAGGAAGAGGGACCAAGTCCTGGATATAGCCATGCCTGAAGCTATTCCTCCCACATGACAGTTTAGTGAGCCAATCTTCTCCTTTCCTTAAGCCTGTTTTGTGTCAAATTTCTGCCACATGTAAACAAGATGTCTAGCTACTACATCATCATCATCATCATCATTTCCTTGACCTTGCTCTTATACCCATCATTCACCCAAAAAATAAAATAAAACAAAATCTTCCTTACCTGCAAACTGCTGAAACAGGAAAAACAGAAACATTTCACATTTGTTCCAGTTCATAAAACCTTTCAAGCTAACACCTAACATCTCTCTCCCATGCGTTCTGTCACAGCAATTTAAAAAATAAAATAAAAGTGTTTCTAAGCAACAAATTATATATGTAATGGGGGAGGGGGAGGAGAATTAGCAGGTTTAATCTAGTTAGAAACTATTTCCATTTCTTTCTGAAGTTGCCACCTGCGTGAAACCTCCACAGGAGAATGAAACAAAGGTTGAGCTATTTTAATTCTTCTCTGATAGGTTGGTAATAAAGGCACCCTGGAAAGACTTGAATGGTGATACTCAGCATAGGCAAATGAATGACATTATTCTGATGAAATAATTTCTGTAAAAAAGTTACAGCTTTTTTTTATTTATATTTTTTTGTTTATAATTTACCACAAATGCAGCAACTTCAAACAATGCTAGTTTTAGTGGCGACAGCATTTCATTTGGGGAAGATGAAAAAGTTCTGGAGATGAATTGTGATGATGGTTGTACAGCCATGTGAATGTACTTAATGCAACTGAACTGTACATCTAAAGAATGGTTAATTTTACCACAGTAAAAAATGCAAACCCAGTATTTTGGACACCACATTTCCACTACAGAGTTGGGGAAGGGAGGGTTGGATTTAATCCCTGGTTGCAGACCTAGGATCCCACATGTCATGCAACATGGCCAAAAAAAATTTTTTTCAGTGCAAATTTAATCCACAGTTTGCATAGGTCAGAAATCTGGACATACTGTGTCTAGGTTCTCTGCTCAAACTCTCACAGGGATGTCAACAGGCTGTGTCCTTACCTGAAGCCCAGAGTCTTTCCCAAGCTCACTCAGCTTGTTGGCAGAGTCAAGTTCCTTGTGGTTATAGGACTAAGGTTTCCTTGCTGACTGTGGGAAGGGACCTGCTCTCAGCTTTTAGAGACCAGCTGTGTTCCTTACCACATGCCCCTTCCATCTTCAAAGCTAGCAATGGTGACTCTTCCTTATGAAAAATCTGCATAACACCTCACATCTCTCAACTTCTTGGTCTCTAACCCATAGACCTTGACGTAAAGAGTCGACTGATTAGATCTGGTCCACTTGGATAATCTCCCTTTCTTAAAAACAGTGCACCATAACATGTACCCCAATCTCCAGAGTGATATACCTCCTATTTACAGTCCCAGGAGCCATCAAGAACATCTACATTAGGGAGTCTGGAACATCGGAAAACATCTTCAATTTTGTCTACCAGGCATGCCCTAAAACCCAGCAATTCCAATCTTACCTATATTTTCCAGAGAAATTCTTGCGCTTTTACACAGGAGATGTACAAGAACACTCACTGCAACATTGCTTATCATCTAATAAAAATATGATTTTTATTATATGATAAACACAACATGTGGGGAAATAGCAAGCAGCCTAAATGCCCATCAACAGGAGAATGGATGAATCTACTGTGAGATAGCCCTGCCATAGAATACTATACAGCAATGCAAATGAATTACAGCCATGTGTCTCAGCAAAACGAGTCCAACAAACACAGCTAGGGAAACAAGTTGTAGGAGGATGTGTGTAATAATATTCTACTTACATAGTTTATAAACACACCTTTATGCAGTTCGTGATTCCCTACAAGAATAGCAAGTTTAAGAAAAATGCTAAATTCAAATAGTGAATTCCTCTGGGGAAAGAGAAAGGGAAACGATATCTGGAAGGAGTAAACAGAAGCATCATTGTAACCGTCATGTTTTATTTCTTTGGTTGGATGGTAGGTCCTTGGTGTTCATGAAAATGTTCTCTATATCTCCTTGGATGCCTGGAATATTTCATAATTTTCCAGGTAGTAAGCTTTCATAAATCAATAAGAGAAAGTTGAAACTGAAACTCTAGAATTGCCTGCTGTTGAGAAGTTTCAGCAGGTGGGTAATTCTGATGTATAATGAGCTACTTGAATGAATTACAGGCCAATACCAGCTAAGAATCACGAACTGCTTTCATTTTTAGTTTTGGATTTGAAAACATACCAATAAACATACCAATAGCTTCTAATGAAGAAACAATCACCAGCTAGAAAAACACACATTGCATCTCCAGGCTTCCTCTTACAAAGAGAATATGGCTTTGATTTAAGGGGGATGTAAAGCATGATAGACTATCACTGGGGAGTCGAAGAATGTCCAGATATGTCACCAGGATAACTAGGGGGATAAAAAATTCTCCAAAAGCCTGGGGGATATTCCCAAGGTGACAATGGCTGAGGCCACCATGGCTTAGAAATCCTGGTTTCACATGTCCAGAGGCAGTGTGGCCAGATGGCTGCACCCCTGAACCCTGGAAATTCTTGGATTGGGTCCACACGGCCACTTTAGCTGTGTGACCTCAATCAAGTTCCTGGATCTCTCTGTGCCTTGGGTCTCTGTCCACAACGTGTGGGTGATGAAAGGACCCCCTTCACAGGGCGGCTCTGAGGACTGAACGTGTGAACAGGTATGCGGTACCTATATAGCCCTGGCCACCCGCCAACAGCCACCTGGGGCAGGTTCATCAAGTGAACCCCCACTCCACCTTTCCACTGTAAGGATGGCCCTGAAACAGAGACTCTCAAAGCGGGTGATTTCCTCTCAGGGGACATTGAGCGATGTCAGGAGACATTTTTGGTTGTCACAACTCAGGGAGTGGATGCTATTGGCATCTCATGAGTGGAGACCAGGATGCAGCTCAACATCCTACAACAGGATGGCCCCTGCAACAGAGAATCATCCTGCCCCCAATCTTAAGAAGCCCAAAGTGCTAAAAATACAGTCACGATCATTGTCTTCGATATGACAATGCCCATGTAGCTCTCTCTGTATTCACTAGCTGGGAACCACCAAAGTAACCAACAACAGGGGACTAGTTACAAAAATAAATGAAGAAAGAAAGTGAAGTCGCTCAGTCGTGTCTGACGTTTTGTGACCCCATAGACTGTAACCTGCTGGAAGGTCCACTGGATCTTCCAGGCAAGTATACTGGAGAGTGCTGTCATGTCCTTCTCCAGGGGATCTTTCTGACCCAGGGATCGAACTCGCATCTCCTGCGTTGCAGGCAGAGTCTTCCGTCTGAGCCACCCAGGGAAGCCCCAATAATAAATGAAGCATCAGCAATCCAGTGAAATGCTGGGAGCTTTTTAAAAGAAAAAGTGACGTCTACCTACTGGGACCAAAAGATCTACAAGATAGAGAATAATGTGGGGGGCGGGGCAAGCAAGATGCATAATGGTGTGAAGACGATCTCTCATATTTTTTAGAAGAGAAGGTATAAATAGATGCATTTATTCTGTTTTACGCATCAGGTTTCTTTTTTTCTGGAAGGAATCTTCTAAAACTGTAAAGTGGTTACCTTGGAGGAGAAAGGATGCTGGGAGAAGAGGACAGCTCTAACTTTCCATCTTGTATCACTCTGTAACTTTGCACTCTATATCCTTCTACTAATATTGCATTTTCTGTTTAAATGTCAAAACAGGAAAAATTATCCCTTGGGGTTATCCAGACATGGAGCTTAAGGCCCTTTTTTGTTTTCTTGTAAGTATCGATCTACACGTGTCTTACAAGGCTAACAATGGTACATTAGAAAAAATAATTACATAGGTGCTAGGTAATGAAATAAGGTGAAATGATCTTAAGCGGGCCGCTGTAGAAAAAATTAAATGCTTCCCCCAAAGATGTCCACATCCTAATCCCCAGAACCTGAGAATAAGCTACCTTACATGGCAAAGGGAATTTTGCAGATGTGTTAAATTAAGAATTTTCTTTTTTTTTTTTTTTGGCAACACTGCACAGCATGTGGGGTCTTAGTTTTCTGACTCAGAGTCAAACCCATGCCCCCTTGCACTGAAAGCACAGAGTCCTAACCACTGGACCACTAGTGAAAATAAAGTGAAGTCACTCAGTCGTGTCCGACTCTGCAACCCCATGGACTGTAGCCTACAGGCTCCTCCGTCCATGGGATTTTCCAGGCAAGAGTCCTGGAGTAGGTTGCCATTTCCTTCTCCAGAGGATCTTTCTAACCCAGGGATCGAACCTGGGTCTCCCGCGTTGTAGGTAGCTGCTTTACCACCTGAGCCACTAGGGAAGTCCTCAATTAAGGATTTTTGAAATGAGAAGATTATCTGGGATTATCCCATGGGTTCAGTGTAATCACAAGGGTCCCTGTAAGAGGGAGGCAGGGGAGTCAGAGTCAGAGAAGGAGATGTAATGACGGAAGAGGAGAGAGGATGGAGGGAAAGGAGGGAGATAGAGGGGGAGTGAGAAAGCCAGATTTGAAGATGCTGCGCTGCTGGTCTCGAAGAGTGAGGAAGGGCCCATGGGCCAAGCAGTGCAGGCAGCCTCCAGATCTTGGAAAAGGCAAGAAAATGAGTTCTCCCCAGAGCCTCCAAAAGGAACACAGCCCCGCTGAGGCATTGATTTTATCCCTGTGAGACTGATTTCCAGCTTCTGACTCCAGAACTGTAAAATAAAACACTTGTGGGGGGTTTAATTATTTGTTTTGTTTGCATTTTATACTTGTGTTGTTTGAAGCCACGACTTTTGAGATCATTTGTTATGGTAGCAATAGAAACTAATAAGTGTGCCAAAGCATTTATATTATTTTCTCACAAAAGGTGTTTTTTCTTTTCTTTTTTTGCTAAATACTTTATTTGATCCGTAATGAACTCTGGGCTCGGCCAGTACTCCACACTGTATACGTGGGAACCGAGGCACAGAATTAAGAAATGACTGTCGCCAGTGATCAGGCAGCTACTTGGGGTCACAGTCAGCACTTGTACTCAGGCCTGCTCTTTCATTCCGCCTCCTGATACATACGCTGGCACAGACAAAAGAAGGCTGTACGCAGAGCAGATTCTGCAGCCAGGCTGCTGGATTCAAATGCTGGCTTGGCCTCTTACTGGCTGTGTGATCTTGATTAAGTTAATTAACCTCTCTGTGCCTCTATTATCTCATCCCCAAGTGAGGATCATACCAATATTGACTTCAGAAGGCCATTGTACTAATAAAATCAATTCATTTGTGTTAAGCACCTGGCACTAGAATGACTTCAAAACAAGTGAATATCCTCGGTATCATTAATCTCAGGTTAACGTAGAGTTTGGCATGATGTTTTTTTCCCATGACAGGTACTCAGTAAACAGGCGTTGAGGGGAATGCTCTTACTATAGGCACAGGGTTTTCAGGAGCAGTATGCACCCCCAAAACTCCCTTTTAAGGATGTTTATCTTCCCTAGTCTTTACAACGCCCATCCCCAGCCTCTGCCACCTCCCTGAGGCTACCATTAAAGGCTGTTCCTCAGCCCCAGGCACTCTCTCCCTTCCCTCTTCTCACACTTTCCTGGAGTCCTTTGCCTGTGATCCTCAGTATCTGCCCAGCAATGTACTATCGTCCCTCCCACTAGAGAACCCTTTTACTTTCAGGAACCCTTCACCTACCCTCAGTCCTTGTGGTTTCTGATGACATTAACTCCACCCGCTAGCCCCAGGCCCAGGCTGGCCAACCAGCTTAAAGCACTCCTGCCTCCAGCAAAAGTGATTGGTTCAGGGATTGTCACATGACCAAACTGATCCAATAAGATTCAATCCGGAGACTTGTAACTATTGGGAGGAAGGTTTTTTTCTTCCAACCTGGGAGAATATAAACCTTTGACTGGGTAGGCATACAGAATCTTGGGAATATCAGCTCCAGGAGGGCCAGGATTTGGGTGTGTTTTCTTCTCCAATATATGCTCAGCACCTAGAATATCCAGCCCATTGCAGGTATGCAACTGCCAGTGCAATTAATAATACTGAATAAAGACTGAATAAGTCTTCTTATTCTGAGAATGAAGCCATCTTGGGACTGAGAGATCAGTTCCAAGGGATAGGTTTGAGCACCTGGATATAACCATACCTGAAAACCTAACTCTGGACATATTAGACACATTGCTAAATAAACGGCCAGATCGACTCCCATGTATGCCTATAGAGACATTTGTACAAGGACCTTGCAGCATCATTTATAATAGCAAAAGGAAAAAACACCAAAAAAATCCACCTAAATATCTATCGATGAGGTAAATAAATATGGTCTAGCTAAATAAATTATGGTTAATCCACACAATGAAATGCCACACAATAGTTATAAAGAAAGAGGCAATTCCCTATGAACTTGTAGGAAGAGTCTGAAAGATACAAGTTTAAGGTTTAATACAAGCACAGAACTACATGTAAGCAACTGTAGAGAAAGGTGAGGAGAAAGGGGAGTGGATTGTGAGGTCTAAAGTCAGCTCCATGGCAACAATCCTTGTCTTGCTGCTTAGCTCTGCACCTACAACAGAGCCTGGCACATGGGATGTTCTCTATAACTTGCTGAATGAATGAATGAACAAACAAGATTCTGCTCCTATATGCATGGAAAAGTCTCAGAAAGGATACACAAAACATCTGATGATACCAGTTGCCTCTGGGAAGGAGATCGGAAAGGCTAGGGGGACGGATGGGAGGGAAGGAAACTTCATTTTCAACTTAAACCTTTTGAATTTTGAAGCATGTACATGCACATCTGTTCTAAAAAGTTAATAAATAACAAGACAAAATGTCATCTATTCGTAGAAGGAAAAATCTCTTGTCTCTCTCTGGAAATCCACCTCCCCTAGGAAATGGGGTTGTTAACCATGCTTGGTCTCTGCTCTGCATTCTTGGATGGGGTGCGGGGGCAGGAAAGCCAAATCAAAGTCATGAGATGGCTGTTCAGGGACCAACGATGGCTACTGAGTCACTGGGAGACTCTGGGAATCCCACCGCCCTCGCTGGGTCTCAGTTTCCTCACCTGTTAAATGGGAGAGTTGGGCAGTGATCTCAAGCTCGGTCCTGAAAATCTAGCATCCCCCCAGGAGAGCATGGCAGACAGAGCAGCAGCAGCCTGGGCACCCTCCCTGGAGCCATTAGCACGCATCTCCCTGGGAGGTGGCACGCACGTGGGAGCATTTGTCTTGGCCTGAATTGGGGCATCACAGGACAGCTGCCGGGAGCTACTCAGAGGCTAAATCATTTTACTCGACATATTACCTCGCCTCCTTCTCTGGTTATTTATGCTCTGGATTTGGCCCTATCGATGCTTCATTATGGAGACTGACACTCGTGGTAATTACGTGTTTCCTTGACCAGATTAGTCATTCGTGGCATCTTCCTGGTTTTTTTTCATTCCTGGTCCTTTATCAAGGACAACAGAGCATCTGCTAGTGATGCTCCAGCAAGAGCCAGCACATAATGGGTACAAAAGACCAACCGAGGTAACTCTAGTTTTCTCACTTAATTTTCATGAGTTGGAGATACTGTTCTGGAATATAATGCATATTCAACAGGTTGAAATAAATACCAATTTTGACTGCCAAAGCTCAAAAACTTGGCTGGAATATTATAAGGAGGTTTTGCTGTTGGAATAGCACCTATGTTAAGAAAACCTAATATATATGAATCCAAAATCACAAAGCAGAACAATTTGGTGACTCCGCATTTTACAAAAGCATTTGTCAAAAAGGTCTCTAATTGGCAAGTTCCCTGGGACTTCTAAAAGGGGGAGCTCATGGTGAAGCTAATCAAATTGGAATTGCACACAGTTGTTTGAGAACATAGTTGCTGCCTAAAGCAGGAACTATTAACAGTGCCGGGGGCTCCCCTGGACTTGGGGTTTTTCCATGAGTGAATAGATATCTTTTTTCTCCTGCACCCAGCACTCTGAGACACTCAGACTATACCAGCTCAATGCCCACTACCACACAATCAATACTTGTAGGACCAGCCTAGCAAAAAAGCCACAGTGCGGTGGTCATCTAAGAATAGGGCACAGGGTTCAGAGAGGTCAAGGGACTTAGTTAAGGTCACACCACCCTGAAACAGCAGCTCCACAACCTCTGATCGCCGCCGGTGGACCCCTAAACAATGCACTTCCATACTCTGCAAACCGAATCGCCCAAATCGCATTCCCTGCATAGGGAGAGGGCTGTCAAGGTTGAGGTCAGTGGGTATGGGGTAACGGGAGTAGCAGACAACACGGGTACTTTGGGGAGCTGACAGCCCAGAGAGGCCAGCCGATGTGCGCAAGGAAAGGACGCCAGTGCCTACATGAGAGGCTGTTAGAGGCTGTGTGTCACAGCTATGCAAGAGGTGGCGGGTGTTACGGGAATTCAGAAAGAGATGACAACATCTTTGGTCTTGAAAAGACCAGGGCAGGGGTCAGGTGAGTAGAGCTTCCTAACCACGAAGGACAGGACAGATCTAGATGGGCTGGGAGTGAGAGACAGAGAGAAGGCAGACGGCACAGAGAATGCTCAGGGAGGGGGCAATGAGCTGACCCCTGATCAGTTTAAGTGGAAGGAAGGATGCAGCAAGGGGTGGTAAGAAATAAGGCTCAAGTGGGGACCTCCCCAATGATCTAGTGGCTAAGACTCTGTGATACCAATGCAGAGGAGCCCAAGTTCAATCCTTGGTCAGGGAACGAGATCCCACACACAGCAACTAAGAGTTTGCATGCCTCAACTAAAAGACCCCACATGCTGCAATGAAGATCAAAGATACTGTGTGTGGCAACTAAGACCCAGGGCAGCCAAATAAATTTTTTTTTTTAATAATAATAAAATAACAAGAAGCCTTTTTAAAAAGGCTCAGAGGCAAAGAGGTTAAACCAAGGACGGCAAATATGTAGCACACATACAGCACCTCCCATGTCCAGGACAGACATCAGTAGCAACTGCACCGTTCTCTCTCACTGAGTTTCAGAATCCTTCTTAACATAGGCTCCAGGGAGCCATTACTCTGAACAGTTTGAGACGGAGTCTCTTTGCCATTATCCCCTAATTAAAGAGAGGAAAATCAGTTGAGTTCAGTTGCTCAGTCATGTCCGACTCTTTGCGACCCCATGGACTGCAGCACACCAGCCTTCCTTGTCCATCAGCAACTCCTGGAGCATGCTCAAACTCATGTCCATTGAGTTGGTGATATCATACAACCATCTCATCCTCTGTCATCCCCTTCTCCTCCTGCCTTCAATCTTTCCCAGCATCAGAGTCTTTTCCAATGAGCCAGTTCTTCGCAACAGGTAGCCAAAGTATTGGAGCTTCAGCTTCAGCATCAGTCCTTCCAATGAATATTTAGGACTGATTTCCTTTAGGATTGACTGGTTTGATCTCCTTGCAGTCCAAGGGACTCTCAAGAGTCTTCTCCAACACCACAGTTTGAAAGCATCAATTCTTCGGTGCTCAGTTTTCTCTATGGTCAAACTCTCACATCCATATGTGACTACATAGCTTTGACTAGACAGACCTTTGTCGACAAAGTAACATCTCTGCACTGAATACAGCAGTCCTCGGAGCCGCAGCATGCTGGCATAAGGAAAGAGGTCGCCGTTACCACCATTACCCCTACCATAGTTTGGCCTCATGCCAAACTACAGGGAGGGAATACAGCCCCACCCATCAACAGAAAATTGGATTAAAAATTTACTGAGCACATTAAAAATGTACCCACCCATCAGAACAAGACCCAGATTCCCCCACAGCCAGTCCCTACCATTAGGATACTTCCACAAGCCTCTTATCCTTATCCATCAAAAGGCACACAGAATGAAAACCACCATCACAGAAAACTAACCAAACTGATCACATGGATCACAGGCTTGTCTAACTCAATGAAACTATGAACCATGCCACCCAAGACAGATGGATCACGGCGGAGAGTTCTGACAAAACGTGATCCACCGAGGAAGGGAATGGCAAGCCATTTCAGTCTTCTTGCCTTGAGATCCCTGTGAACAGTATGAAAAGAGAGGAAAATACAGGCACCTTACAAACAGGACCTACTGTGCTGCCAAATACAAGGCTATATTATTACTCACCATCATCCTGCTAATAGCATACCTAGTTAAGAATATTAAGGCTCATCTCCCAATTCATCCCACTCTTCCCCCTTCTCCCCCACATGTGGCCAAGTCCACATGCCCATCCTCTAGTCTGCATCTCTATTCCTGATAGCTACTGGGAGGCTGCTGTACAGCACAGGGAGCTCAGCTTGGTGCTCTGTGATGACCTGGCTAGGTAGGATAGGGAGGTGGAAGGGAAGTCCATGGCAGCTATATGTATATAGCTGATTATATGTATGTATACATATATATGTATACAGCTATTATATAGCTGATTCACTTTGTTATACAGCAGAAACTAATGCAACATTGTAAAGCAATTATACTCCAATAAAAATAAGTAAATAAAAAATTTAAAGCAAATATATATGTATATATACATATACTATATATGTACATATATATGTATATATTAAGGTTCAGGGATCTTAAGTTCAAACACAGAAGACAAAACAAAAAAGAAACTGATTTGAAGCCACAGAGTGTTATTTCAAAGCCTAGTTTCTTTCCCCACACCGTGGGACCTCATTCTCTTTTCCTCCAAGTCAGAATTTTATGTCTGTGTGGAAACATTTCAACACCTATTCTAGCAGCCAACCTGTATCCCAAGCCCCCACACCTCCAAAGCAAAACAAAGGTGCCTCCCCCTTCCTACCCACTCCAAATTCCTAGCCTCACTCCCACTCACTTCAAACACCTCCTTTTTCCCTCGATGCTGGCCTCCAAGGTGCTGGGGTGAGCCTCCCAATTAGAGGGGTGTGTCCGCATCCTGGAACTGCTGGGGGCACCCCGCTGGGGCACTTTCTCTCTCCCTCTCCACCCCCAAGGCCAATTCGCCTCGGGTTCCTTTTGGCAATCATTCCCTGGTGTTCCCTTACAGAGGAGAACTTCACGTTGTTCGCTAATTGAATTGTTGTCATGGAAATCACTTTCATTTGCTCTGAAAGGACTGAACTATCCCCCTGATTTCTCACTCCTGCCTTTGACAATAACCAGCTCCCTCCCACCCCTCTGCTCTCAACTGCCTGCTCTTCCTTCCTTGAGCAGTCTTACTCCAAATCTGGAGTCAGGGAAAATAAGTTTTGTGCTTGCTTTTCCAATCCTTGCTGTAGTACTCCACGCACTGTTCACTGAAGAGTTTACTCTCAGGAATTCCCTGGTGGCTCAGTGGTAAGAATTCACCTGCAAGGGAAGGAGACATGGTTCAATCCCCGGTGCAGGAAGATCCCACATACAGCGGAGCCACTAAGACCGTGCACCATGGCTATTGAGCCTGTGCTCTAGAGCCTGGGAGCTGCAGCTACTGAGCCCTCACGCCTAGAGCCCATGCCCCTCAACGAGAGAAGTCACGGCAATGAGAAGCCTGCACACAACTACAGAGTAGATCCCCTCCAGAAACCTCACCCCCAACCCCAACCCCTAGCTCTCCGCAACAAGAGAAAAGCCCACACAACAGCGAAGGAACAGCACAGCAGGCAGGGTAGGGGAGAAGTCTACTCTCTGCCTTCTGGGTCAGAGACGCCACTCATTTCCTGACTCCCCTGTGTGTGGGAGGGGTCATGGGACACTTCCGACCAATGAGATCAGGGAAGTTCCTGCTGGCTGCAGCATCCAAGTGCAGATGCAAGACTCTCCTTCTGCCAGGGCATCTGGGAGCCCTTAAGGGCTGGGTCCCTGAGTGAGGATGACACAGAGCCAAGCCTCCAGCCAACCTGGGATAAACACACAGATTGGGCAAGGAATAAAGGTTATTTTAGGCCACTGAAATTTTGAGCTGACTTCTTATCTCAGCTGATTTGCTCTCCATCTGAAAAGATAAAGACAATGTTTAGCCTCTTTAGACTGAAAGCTAGTTTCTCGGAAGGCACTGGCCCCAGTCATCATTCTGAACAGAGTCCTGTGTTTTAGGAGGATCTTAAGCTTCTGGGAACTTCATTCTCAGCTCTGTCACTATGAGCTAACTGATAAAGGGCAGGTCACTTAACCACTCCATGCCTCAGTTTTTGCATCTGTAAAATGGGATGAAAGTAATACCTACCACTAACAGGATGGTTAAATTAGTTAATCTATGAAGATTAGATTAGCAACTGCCAAATTAATAAAAATTAGTTATTAATATAATCACTGGTACTTTTCTCATTATCATCAAGGCATGCACTCTCTGAATCTCCTTTAATGCTGGATTTTAATTTATAATAAATCATTCTGCTTTGGGGTTTCCCAAGACCACCCATACATTTAGTGATTCACTAGACGCACTCGTGGAACTCAGTATTCAGTTGTCCTTATGGCTAAGGTTTGTTGCATAACCTGATCAGCAAAAGGAAAAGTCACAGGCTGAGTATATAGAAATGTTAGGCACAGGCTATCTTATACTGACTCCCTCCCCACATGGTCACACAGACCTCACTCTTCTCTAAAACACACAGCAACACGCATGTGCCGTTCTGCCCAGGGAAGTCCATTCGAGTCTCAGTGCCCACAGTTTATACTGGGAGCTGGTGATGTAGGCACCCTCTGCTTAGCATGTGTCCACCTTCCAGACTCTCAGAAGGAAAGCAGGTGTTCAACGTAAACCACAAGGTTCGTATAGTCTGGGAACAGTGAACCACACTTAGAGAACAGTTCAAGTGCCAAGTTCCCAGACTGTTGGCCAGCCAACCGTCAAGTAGACCTTTCTAAGGATAACAGCCTTGCATTATGTAGCCCTTTCCTGCACACATCCATACCCTCCAAGCAGCCACACCACCTTGAGGGGACCTAACTGGCTTTGAACGGAGGGATGGAACCATACGGTCATAGACAAAAACACTGGAGGTGAGCAGGGCACGGGATCAGCTAGGCCAGCCTGTGCCCTCCAATCCAGGGATGGCGGAGGAATGGCTGCCCGATGAATAGTCCCAGCACCAACGAGCCCCAGCTCTACCCAATGTGGCACTCCTTCTTGGTGAGCAAGACAGGATGCAGAGGTCGGCTGTGCAGAAGTGGGTCACCTGATCATCCAGGCCTGGGTGACATCCAACCAGGGCAGAGCTGTCGCTTCCTACAAGATCTGCAGAGACTTCTTCTGCTATACTTTCCAAGATTTACCACCTTGAGTAACAAAATCTTCCTCCCTACACCCAAAATAATTCTTTCCTCTGTTAATTCCATTCTCTCTCATGTAGTCCTCTGTGAAAAGCAAGAATCAGTGTTTAATATCTTGCCCTAAAAAATGAAATGTGAACATTTGACAAGAGTGATAACATAGTCTACTGACTCTCTACAGTCTGAATTAAATAACCCAATCACACATGGCCTCCCCATCCTAAAAAAAGAATCTCAGGACTTCCCTGGTAGTTCAGTGATTAGGGCTCCATGCTTTCACTGCTGAGGGCTCGGGTTCAATGCCTGGTCGGGGAACTAAGATCCTATAAGCCGCATGATACAGTCCCCCAAAAAAAAGACTTGCCAAAAAAAAAAATTCATTGCTCAAATGTGGCGTTCATTAGCCAGTCCTGACTAGTACATATAAAGTTAAAACATAACTGCCTACATACCCATTAATAAAAGAATGGTTAAGTCATAGTACTCCACATCTTTTTTTAATGATGAAATTCACATTTATTGTCATGGAAAGATGTCTTTGACTGACAGGTTTTCTGACATTAAAAACCAATATGAATTACCTGCCCTCATTTAAAAACAAAGAGAATCCATGTAAAAATCTGGATTTCTTGATTCTCTACAAGGGGGTCGGCAAACTCTATAAAAGGCCGGATAGGAAATATTTTAGGATTTACAGGCCCGATGGTCTCTGCTGCAGTTACTCAAGTCTGTCACTGCAGAGTGGCAGTGTGAAAGCAACTGAAGACAACAGATAAACAAGTAGGCGTGGCTCTGTCCCAATAAAACCTTATCTATCAACACGGGCAGCAGGCTGGGTTTGACCCACAGGCTGTGCTTTGCCATCTCCTGCTCTAGAAGCCAGAGACCGGCCCCTTCTCAAATCTTCCATCCCAGACCTACTGTAAGAGCAAGGGCCACAGTCTCGCATTCCTGGGGGGCTGGATGGGAAATGCAGCTGGGAGAAGCAGATCATGAGGAGCATGAGCCCATGACTGGGGCAAAGTGAAGAGGTCCAGATGACTCCCATCAGAGAATGCTGGCCCTATGTGGACAAATCTGATGCTTCTAGAGATGCAGAAATCCCCATTTTTATTATGAAATCTCTGTTTTTAAATCACAGCCTCTATGAATTTCCCTAGAGGTACAGGGGAAAGTCCTCACGTGAGTTTCTTCCTGAGCCCTTCTCCTTTTCTTATAAGGACATCAATCATACTGTATTAGTGCCCTAAGGATCATAGGACTATCTGCAAAATAAGGTCACATTAGCAAGTACTTGGATACATCTTTTTGGGGGGACACAATTCAACGCATGGCACCCACACATCCAGCTCAAGGTGTTCCAGTGTGCAACCTCTACCTTAAAATCTAATGCAGTGGGACTTCCCTGACAGTCCAGTGGTTAGGACTCCACTTCCACTGCAGGGCACATGGATACCATCCCTGGACAGGGAAGTCATATCCTACATGCTACACAGCATGGCCAAAAAAAATAAATCTAATGCATTAAGCAGATGTGATGAGAGACAACTTTATTAGAACCCAAAACCCTGCCCAAATGGGATTTTCAGGAGAAGCTGAACTCCTCTGCCTGCCTTTCACCAGTCCAACCCTTTGGCCAGTCCCCTTTCCAGATTAAAACATCACACACGCACCTTCTGGAAAGCAAGCCAACTTCCCCGCACCCTGACAGTCGTCACCACACCAGCTGTCAGGGGAGATGCCAGTGCTTCTGTTTATTTGACTGACAGCTACACTGGGGTCAGGTCAAAGCCAAGGGCAAAGCAAGCATTGCTTAACAGACAGGCAGCCCCCAAAGGCATGAGGGACTCACACCCATACAAACAGTCTCTCAAGGTTTCCCCACTGAGAAAAACATCTCATTCCCAACCCCTGCCCAGCCATTCAGCCTTGACTAACACTCCAAACAGCCTTGAGATGCCCAGAATCAAGCACAGCCCAGGGCCAGCTCATCAGAGATCCATCTAATGATGGTTAGAATGCAGTCAGCGATAGATAGTTCATTTCACCTGATGGCTTTATTGTAATTAACCAAATGCCCACAATGACTCTGTGTAATTCTGGCCACTGTGATCAGATCCACAGTCTGAGCTAAACAGCTGAAAAATGCTCAGAGAACACACCTCGGTGGTGACAGCTGCTGCCACCAGCTGGAGTCGGCTGACCCCAGCAAGGTCGAAAGAGAAGCCAGGGTAGTCACAGTTGTAAGAACGCAGTTTATTCTATTTTCCTTTATCTTTTATTCAAACATCCAACAGATGCAAACTATGTATTCAAATAAAAGAATAAATGAATAAAAGTCACCCTGGCGTGGACTTCTTACCTCATTTCTAACACATTAATGACCAGAGTCAAGATCCCGTGGACACTGAAAGGCTATCTTTCATTAGTATTTACCTTTTAAAGATTGACTTTGGGCTTCTCCAATAGCTCAGCAGATAAAGAATCCTCCTGCCAGTGCAGGAGACGGGTTCGATCCTTAGGTGGGGAAGATCCCTTGGAGAAGGAAATGGCACCCAGTACAGCATTCTTGCCTGAAAAATCTCCTGGACAGAGGAGCCTAGCAGGCTACAGTTCAAGGAGTTGCAAAGAGCTGGGTGTGACTGAGTGACTCAACACACACACACAAACGAAGACTAAGGAGCCAAAAGTTTCTGAGGATGGAAAAAACAAAGCTACAATAAATCCCCAAAGCTAGGAAGACAAGACATAGTTAATTTACCAATCAGATTTATAATAGCTATTTGGCCAGTGAACTTCCAGATGTTCAAGCTGGTTTTAGAAAAGGCAGAGGAACCAGAGATCAAATTACCAACATCCGCCAGATCATCGAAAAAGCAAGAGAGTTCCAGAAGAACATTCTGCTTTATTGACTATGCCAAAGCCTTTGACTGTGTGGATCACAATAAACTGTGGAAAATTCTGAAAGAGATGGGAATACTAAACCACCTGACCTGCCTCTTGAGAAACCTGTATGCAGGTCAGGAAGCAACAGTTAGAACTGGACATGGAACAACAGACTGGTTCCAAATAAGAAAAGGAGTTCGTCAAGGCTGTATATTGTCACCCTGCTTATTTAACTTCTATGCAGAGTACATCATGAGAAACGCTGGACTGGAAGAAACACAAGCTAGAATCAAGATTGCCGGGAGAAATATCAATAACCTCAGATATGCAGATGACACCACCCTTATGGCAGAAAGTGAAGAACTAAAGAGCCTCTTGATGAAAGTGAAAGAGGAGAGTGAAAAAGTTGGCTTAAAGCTCAATATTCAGAAAATGACGATCATGGCATCTGGTCCCATCATTTCATGGGAAATAGATGGGGAAACAGTGGAAACAGTGGCTGACTTTATTTTTCTGGGCTCCAAAATCACTGCAGATGGTGATTGCAGCCATGAAATTAAAAGACGCTTACTCCTTGGAAAGAAAGTTATGACCAACCTAGACAGCATATTAAAAAGCAGAGACATCACTTTGTCAACAAAGGTCCGTCTAGTCAAGGCTATGGTTTTTCCAGTGGTCCTGTATGGATGTGAGAGTTGGACTATAAAGAAAGCTGAGCACAGAAGAATTGATGCTTTTGAATTGTAGTGTTGGAGAAGACTCTTGAGAGTCCCTTGGACTGCAAGGAGATCCAACCAGTCCATCCTAAAGGAGATCAGTCCTGGGTGTTCATTGGAAGGACTGATGTTGAAGCTGAAACTCCAATACTTTGGCCACCTGATGCGAAGAGCTGACTCACTGGAAAAGACCCTGATGCTGGAACTGGAAAGACTGAAGGCAGGAGGAGAAGGGGACGACAGAGGATGAGATGACTGGATGGCATCACTGACTCAATGGACATAGGTTTGGGTAGACTCCGGGACTTGGTGATGGACAGGGAGGCCTGGCATGCTGCAGTTCATGGGGTCGCAAAGAGTCGGACAGGACTGAGCGACTGAACTGAACTGACAACTCCTACTCATCCTTTAAAATCCACTTCACGGTTACCTTTCATCTGGGAATCTTTACCCAACTTCTCCAGGCAAAGAAAGTCTCTTCAATAATCAAGGTATTCCTCCAATCCAAAGTCTTATCACGTCGCTCTTATTTATTTCTTTCATTTTGTCTGGAAAGCATGTCCCTGAGAAGAGCAAGTAATTCAGTTTCTTTATCTTTGACTACCTTAGCCATTATCATCAGGCTTAGCACATAATGGGATCTGCCAAACATTTCCTGGAAGGATGAGCCTAGACAACATTAGTCCCCGAGGGACACATAAAGATGAGGAAAATTTCAGATCTCAGATGAAGGAAGCAAGACTTACATCCACAGAAAGGTTAGCAGAGTATGATTAAATAGGAAAAAGGCTAAATCCACAAACAAATCCTATGAATGCAGAGAGCCAAGTTAGCTGTGTGAGCCAGCCTGAGCTGGTGCTCCATGAGAGGGGTGAAAGCGCCAGGTTAGCAAGGCCTGGGACAGGTGAATGAGAGGCACGTGAAAATGTAAGTTCTAAGAGACAGCACTGCTGACTGTGTGTGTGATGCTCTGCAGGACAGCTGTGACGCGGCAACTTGTCATGAGAAACACATATTTGTTCTTCATCCCTATTCCTGGCACAGAGTTTCAAAAACTCTTGAAATTTCATAAGTGATGGAGCCAAAAAGTGAGAGTGTCGGACTTCCCTGGTGATCCAGCGGCTAAGACTCCGAGCTCCTAATGCAGGGGGTCCAGGTTCTATCACTGGTCAGGGAACTAAAGGTCCCACATGCTGCAACTAACATCTGGCACAGCCAAATAAATTTAAAACTTTTTTATTTAAAAAAAAGGTGAGAGTGTTTTGTTATCCATAACAAGCCCCTTTCAACCACATCACAGTTTATATTAATGAGGTGATTTTTGCAAAGCCCCAAGACAGCTGCGGGGGGGACGGTTTCCAGGGAACTCACCATGTGACTAGAGGGTTGGAACTTTCAGCCTCACCTCCTGACCCCCAGGGAGGCAAGAGAGGCTGAAGGTTGTTGCATCGATCACCAATGGCTAACCTGATTTAATCTATCATTCCGACGTGATGAAGCCTCCATATAAACCCATAAGAAAGAGGTTCTGAGAGTTTCTGGGTTTGAACGCGCAGAGGTGCTGGGAGAGTCACGAACCCAGAGAGGACGTGGAAGCTCCGCGGTCCTCTCCTTCAAAACTTGCCCTGTGAATCCCTCCATCTGGCTGCTCCTAAGTTGTATCCTTTTATAATAACTAGTAATCTAGTAAGCCCACTGTTTTTCTGAGTCCTGTGAGTCATGTTAGCAAATGGTTGAAACTGAAAAGGGGGTTGTGGGAAGCCCCAGTTTACAGCCAGTTGGTCAGGAGGACAGGTGACAACCTGGACTTGCCCTTGGCATCTGAAGTTGGGAGCGATATTGGGAAACTGAGCCCTTGACCTGAAGGATCTAATACTGTCTCCAGGTAGACAGTGTCCAAAGTGAGGTCAGTTGTAGGACACTCAGCTGGTGTTGCAGAGAACAGCTGGGTGGTGTGGGGGAAAGCATGCCCCACTCCCTACAACTGGAGTGGAAGTGCTCTGTGGGGAAGAGTGTGAGAGCAAAGATACACAGAGTTTTTCCTTTGCAACACCCTTAAGGGACATCCCTGTTTCCCATCTAAGTTCTCAACCAATTAAAACAAACAAACAAAAAAAGGCTGCTATACAGCCAAGTATCAACTTTATTACTATAAAATTAATATTGGAGAATAGAGCCTATTTACAGGAAGCTGGGCTCCTCATACTGAGCCCCAGAGCTGTGCAGACTGGCTACACAACAATCCCAGGCAGCCCTAGAGATATAAAGGTATGATGAGATACCATTCTGATCCTATCAGACCTGTAACAATTGAACAGTCTGGCAGCAAGTGACAACAAGGACACAGAGCAACCAAAACACTTCCACATTACTAGTAAGGCCTTAAAACTGTACCACCAGGGAATTCCCTGGCGGTTCAGTGCTTAGGACTCCACACTTTCACTGCCAAGGGCCCAGGTTCAAGCCCTGGTCAGGAAACTAAGGTCTTGAGAGCTGTATGGCATGGCCAAAAGAAGGGGAAAAAAAAAGCAAACAACAACAAAAAAACTGTACCACCACTTTGGAAAACAGTGCAGCACCATCTGGTGAAGTTGGAAATGCAATTAACACATGACCCAACAATTCTAGACCTAGAGCCTGGAGAGTTCACTGCAGCTTCCATAAAGATACACACGGAAATATGTTCCTATCAGCCTTCCTTCATTACAGTGAAAACCAGAAAACCATCTAAATGTCTGCCTGCAGTAAAATGGATACACTGTGACACATTCTTACCATGGAATAGTACACAAAGGTAGAGAAGGATGAATTACTGTTACCTCTAGCAACAAGGATGCACCTCTGAAATACAGCGTTCGCTGGAAGAGAAATGACATAAAAGAAAACTCAGAGCAGAGTTTGTGAACTCAAGAGTTCACAAAGAGACGAACCAAAATAATAGACCATTGGGGACTTCCCTGACAGTCCAGTGGTTAAGACTCTGTGTTCCCAAAGGTTCGATCCCTGGTTAGGAAATTAAGATCCCACTTACTGTGTGGCCAAATAATAAAAGAATAATAGACCATTTCGGGAGGCGAACATCGAACAGCAAAGGAGTGAAAACCTAAAATTTAGAGAACAGTTTCTGTGTGAGGGAAGAGGGAGCAAGATTGGGGTGGGGAACTTAAAGAAGGCTTAAAAGCAGAGTCGACAAAATTTATTACCCAAACCCGAACCTATTCTGAGAGTGAAAAGGGATGTTATTAAGGGTTTTGCCAAAACAACAGGACAAAGCTGGGAGAACAGGACAAAGCTGGGAGATCAAGACACATTGCCAGCCTCTACCTGTCACATTTTGACCATATGTGGTAGGTACCTGGGTGTTCATTGTATGCTTGGATTTCTTACATTTAATTTATAGATGATTTTGCATTTATTCAAGTTTATAAAAAAAAACCCAAAAGTATATTTATGTATAAACTGGCATTCAAAATGGCATATCCCGAACATTCTGTGGTAGGGAGCATCTCCCCTTGAGTTTGCCAGCAGCCCTCCTGACCCTCAGCATCTGGCTGCATCTGAGCTGAGAATGACATTCAAATGCAAACAGATGAGCCACACCATTCAGAACACTCTGGAAATGGAAATACCAACATCTGTGGCAGAGATGGGTAATGACCCACCAGGCAAGGCCATGACACTAAATTAATCCTTAATGTGTCTAAGAGCTTTTTTTCTCTCATTGGGTCATTTAATAACGCGACAACTCACTTCTTTCCTCCGCCTTCAGCTCCCCCATCGCCATGGAGACGATTGTGAATCAGCTATCATAAATAAAAATAATCCAACGGCACACGCCTGCACCACATGCCACTTGGATGTGCTGCCAACTCGATTTTATTTTTTTCATGCCCAGAACTCACGGGAGCTCAAGCAACACAGGACACCTCCAGAGGAAGAGATGCTTTTTGGTGACTGTTTGAAGACAGAAGTGGGTCCATCAGGTCCTAGGTTGCCTCTTAACAACCGCACAAAGTGGGGCTGGGGGGTTGTTTACCTAAATAGGAATCTCCCTTTGGGGGCCATGCACGTGTGCTCAGTCGTTCAGTCGTGTCCGACTCTTTGCAACCCCATGGACTGCAGCCCACCAGGCTCCTCTGTCAATGGGATTCTCCAGGCAAGAATACTGGGGTGGGTTGCCATGACCTCCTCCAGGGGATCTTCATAACCCAGGGATCAAATCCATGTCTCTTGCGTTTCATGCAATGACCAGGTAGGTTCTTCACCACTGAGCCACCTGGGGAGTCCCATTCATTAATAATTCTGCTATTGAAACAAACTACTCCTGTGTCCTCGAATAATCCCCCAAAGCATACAAGAACTCTGCCAAGACACCATTCTCTTTTGCCTCGCATTCAATGCCTGCCTAAGTCTGCCCCCGCCTGGGTCCCTGCACCAGTGTGAAGGGCCGTTTACCAAATGTTTTCAGGAAGATGAAATTCCACAATTGGAAAGTTAGTCTCTTCTTAATTTTCCTGCAAACCTCCTAGAGAGAGAAAGCCTCCTTCTGGTGCTAATGAGCCTCTAACACTTGGCTGATCACCTTGTTAACAGAGAGACAGCAGGTCTCCGTCTGAGAGCCTTTGGCAAGCAACAGTCTCCAAGCTGGAATTTAAGACCATTGTTTTGTTTTTATTGTCTTCATTTTGAAGGGTTTTGTCTATTTATGGCAAGTGATGCTGGCTTTTGTTTGTGAGAGTGATAGAGATTGCTTTTAAAATAAACATATTTAGATAAAGCCAATGAATCGATTTTAAAATTACACATTACATTGAAAATAGCACAGGAATATACCAGAGGTGGCCTCAAAAAAAACTGTGAAGGGAATGCATTAAAACTAAAGTTTGGGGAACGCAGCCTCCTTGGAGTACTCTCTGCTCCTTTCTACCTGTTCAGGGGCTGGATGTGCACATAGTAGATTTGCAGTTCAAGTCTACTGAAAACATAAAGGGGGACCAGAGACAGCAGAAAGCAGGGGTTGGAATAAGCTGAGTGCCAATTACAGGGCAACCTCTTACCATTCTATTCTGACCAAATTTGTAAACTTCTTTTGTTCAAAGCTGATCTGTAAGTGGCTGCAAGCCCCCTATGGTCAGGAAGAGTAGGCTCTCAACAGCACATCTTCCGCCTCGCCACAGACACACCTGTGGCAGACATCACCAATCAACTGTGGCATTCTCACCCATAACAGCAAGATGTATGCAAATATTTCTAACACATGAAAATGTTTTAATAAAATGTGAAGTGAGAAAAGTTGTTTTTAACTATTACGCTGTATTTTTTTATTTTTCCTGTGGCTACCACACATCCTGTTTTGGAAACAGGGAACACAGAAACACCCAAATAAGGAAAGAAAGCTGCCTTATTCACACATCAGCCAGAGCTACACAATGACCCATCCAATCCTGCAAGTTTAGAAGGTAATTTGGAAACTAATAAATTGGCTTTTTTAAAATTATCATAATTATTATTGCTCAAGATTCAGTAAAATAAAAATCATCAACCAAAAAAAAAAAGAAAACCCTCAGATACTGTTGGTGGCATGTCGACAGATAATCTATCTAAAAATTAATTTGGCAACATGAATTGAAAGACTGAAAACTAATCACACCCTTAACCCAGGAATTGTATTCCTAAGATTCTATAAGAAATAATTCCAAAAAAGAAAAATAATCAGAAGTACAAGAAAAATCAATTTTTTGCAATAAAGCTGTGGCAGTGAAAAATCATAACAATCTAACTGCTCAAAAATATAAGGAGTTGATAATATTTTAAAGGTATGCCCTTGCATAGAAGTGGTATGCCATTTTCAAAATTAATCCCTGAAGAATATTTAAAGACCTAGGAACATGCTCAAAAGCTCATATAAAATGAAAAAAATCAAGTTATAAACATTTACATTTAAGATAATGATTTCAGGGGTGTGTGTGTGTGTGTGTGTATGTGTTTAAAAACATGTTAATATATACCATAAAAAGACTGGAAGAAAGTAAATTACTGCTAACTTTTCCCAGATGGTTTTTAATTCTTTATGTTGTTTTGTAGTCTCTAAATTTTCAATATTAGTTTGAAAATCAAGGTTGGGAGGAAGACTTCTTTCTAAGCATTTTAAGGAGAACTAATAGTTTTATATCCACTGAGTTTGGTTTATATTGAGGAAGGCACTTAAGTTTGTGAATATTTTTAATTGAAAGTAAAGGGGTGGCAGTCATACAACCCAGAAATCCCACTGCTGAGCATACACCCTGAGGAAACCAGAACTGAAAGAGACACATGTACCCCAATGTTCGTTGCATCACTATTTACAATAGCTAGGACATGGAAATAACCTAGATGTCCATCAGCAGATAAATGGATAAGGAAGTTGCAGTACATAGACACAATGGAATATTACTCAGCCATAAAAAGGAACGCATTTGAGTTAGTTCTAATGAGGTGGATGAACCTAGAGCCTATTGTACAGAATGAAGTAAGTCAGAAAAACAAAGATAAATACTGTATATATTAATGCATATATATGGAATTTATAAAGATGGTACTGATGGTCCTACATTCAGGGCAGCAAAGGAGACACAGATGTAAAGAACAGACTTTTAGTCTGTGTGGGAGAAGGCGAGGGTGGGATGATTTGCGAGAATAGCACTGAAACATATACATTACCATATGTAAAATAGATGACCAGTGCAAGTTTGATGCATGAAGCAGGGCATCTAAAACCAGTGCTCTGGCACAACCCAGAGGGATAGGATGGGGAGGGAGGTGGAAGGGGGGTTCAGGGGACACATGTATACCTGTGGCTGATTCATGTTGATGTAAGGCAAAAACCATCACAATATTGTAATTATCCTCTAACTAAAATAAATTAATGACTTTTTTTAAAAGTTTAAAAATGCATATTCTTATGCCAAAAAAAGAAAGTAAAGGGGTGGCAGTAGGAATTGAAAAGATACCCAGCATTTGCCAATGCCAACGTGCCTCAGCCTCAAATACATTCAAATTCCAGCAGGAGGCAGTGTTCCACTTTGAGTAGGGCTGACTTGCTGGGTGACTGACTCATTCAAGGAGCTACCTCGGAGATCTGTCTGATGACCCTTGAGTAGCAGCAATTAGGAGTAGTTCTGAAGTAGAGCCACCCTGCTGATCTTTCACCACCCCCACTCCAAAAAGGCCTGAGCTTGAAACTGCACCCCAGCAGTGGAGGAAGCTGGGCAAAAACTCTATAACCCTTCTCACCCAAGAACCAAGGGTACATGCTAGGAAGACGCTACCTGGGATCAGAGAGAGAGTGTTCCCATCCATCCATCCCTATCCATTCCACAAAGACTTACTGGCACCAACTGGCTGCCAGGTCCTAAAACCATAGCAATGAACAAGATGGACATAGCTCCATCCCACCTCCACCAAGAGCACAGTCACACAGTGGAAAGACCACTGAACAAGAAATAATGATAGACTATTTGCCATCAGACCCTGTGGTGGGAGAGCCTAGTCAACGTAATGTTCAGCAGAAAACTGAAGGATGACCAGGAGTGGCCAGACCAGGCACAAGGTTGGGGAGACTCTAGACAAGACGAAGGACGATGTACAGAGGGCACTGGAAGACTGAAAGTGTACATGGAGTGTGGTTCCCAGGTGGACAGGCAAGGACAAGCTCCCGAGGGCACTGAGAAACTTCTAAGGAAGAGGTGACCTCTGCATTTGTATGAGCCACTCTGAAAGTCTATAAAGGACAGGCTGGAGTTGGGAGAAAGAGTTAGGTTTCCATCTGTAGACAGACCCTTAGCAATGCCTGCATGTTCATCTGCTTCTGTGGGGAAGACAGATCACTCTGCTTGTTAGAATTGTCATCCAAAGCAAGAGTCAGTAGGCCTCAGATGAGATCTTAAATACATGCTTCAGTGCACGGACTTTGATGGCTATCTTGGCCATTCCAAGGCCTTTTTATATATATCCTCAGTTGAGTTCCAGATCACTGACACTGACAAAATCCCTTATTTGGGGACGAATAAAGATTCTGGTGTGCCGGAATTCTACCAGCTGTGTTCTAATAGCCTTTCAACAATAACCAAAAAAAAAAAAAACCCAAAACCCTGGGGTTTTATTTGTTTTTGCAGGGCTCATGGCCACCATCAATAAAAACTACATTTCCCAGATGTCTTTGCAGCTGAGTGAAGTCATATAACTAATGCTCCCTCTCACATCCTTTTCACCCATCCTTTTGGTTCTGGCCATCATTGCACCCACAGGATCTGCACACCACATTCTCTGCAGAGATACTTCCCAGCCATTCTGCTTGTGTAAATAATTCAAATACAAGGAAATGAACAAGTGGAGAGCGCCCCACCACGACTGTGGGGTACTGCAGCCTGTAGGTAAACACTTCCCTCTACCCCATCTTGGGCACCACAAGGTGTCCTTCCCAGTGCTCCTGGACTGAACCCCAGTTGCCCACGGCAGTAACCAGCTCAATACGCAGCCTTGAGTTGGTTTTCTCTCCTTCCCTGCTTCCTCTCCCGTTAGCCCATTGCCACTTCCTTTGGATCCAGTCGCAAAATAATGATAGACTATTTGCCATGAGACCCTGTGGTGGGAGAGCCTAGTCAATGTAACACAATGAACACAAGCGCTTATCAGGTTCTGCGGGCAGGACAGGGTGAGAGAAGTAGGTGAGAGAAGTCTGGAAGTAGGACATTAGGGAGGCTTTGCAAGCAACTTCTTTTTTTCAACATTTACTTTATTTATTTGGCTGTGCTGGGTCTTGGTTGCGGCAAGTGGGATCTTTAGTTGTGGCATGCAGTTTCTTTAGTTTTGACACGCGAACTCTCAGTTGCAGCATGTGGGATCTAGTTCCCTGACAGATATTGAACCCAGGCCCCCTGCATTGGGAGCTCGGAGTCTTAGCCACTTGACACCAGGGAAGTCCTGCAGGCGGCTTCTTTAAAAGTCAATTGAAGGGACTTCCCTGGTGGTACAGTGGATAAGAATCTGCCTGCTGATGCAGGGGACACGGGTTCAATCCCTGGTTCAGGAAGATTCCACATGCTGCGGAGCAACTGAGCCCGTGTGCCACAACTACGGAGTCCACACGCCTAGAACACGTGCTCTGCAATGAAGAGAAGCCCACGCTCACTACAACTAGAGAAAGCCCAAGCCAAGCAAGGAAGACCTAGGGCAGTCGTAAGTAAATAAATAAAGTGCCTTTTTTAAAAAGCAACTTAAGAAGCAAGGACGTGTACTTTTTTGCCCTTGGCCACTTCCTGCTGTCGGGACCCTGGAAGGGATGGCTGGGGCTCCATCTTACACCAGGAAGAGGGACCCACCCCTTAGGAATGGCAGTGAGCCGGAAGGAGGTTGAACCCTGAGGGTTTGGCAGTGGAGCTGCTGTACAAGATCTGGATGGTTATTTATGCCTTTTTAGATGATGATAGAGAAATACACCTCTATCTTCCTTAAGCTATTATTTAAGGCCTCAGTTATCAGCAGTGAACCTATACTATACATAACACACACAATCTAAGTGATCAGTCACATCCCATGCCACATCCTACAGGAGATTTAAAGTGAGAGCACGAACTCCGGACACTCAGATTTCTCATTTTATTTCAACAAGGAGAAAGTTCTAATTCATCTTTGGGTCAGAACACAGTGTATCCTCTTCCAAGCTCCCCTGACAAGTGACTGTGCTGGAAATCCTCAGGACACAGGTAAAGAGCTAATTACCAGACTCCAGGCCCAACGAGGCTCCGAACATCTCTCTCATCTTCAAGAAAAATGTCATTTAAACGGCGTCCCTGCCAGGGAACCAGAAAGGCTGCCTGCCTCACTCCACACACGTCCCACATTTGTCACCCTTCCTTCTGCAGCCAAGAAATCATTATTTTCCCTGGTGCCACTGGAGAGAGGTGAAGCAGCAAGGATCCTCCAAGTTACTATAAGGTCCCCTGGCCCCTGCATCAGCTTCCAAGATTATCAGTGCTCAGGTGATGAAGCCGATGCCGGGGAACTGGCCCAGGTGTGCTCAGAGAACTGCAAAGTAACTGTAGATATAATCAGAGGTCGATCTTACAGCCCAGGATCCTGCAGAAGAGGTCTTGCTTAAGGGCTGTTATTATTAAGACAGAGGAAAACAACAGCTCTGGCAAAGCACCAAATTAATTATATCAGCTGGTGAAATGTATTCCAACTTGCTAGTTAATAAGGTAGAGAGGTTCTTCCGAACCATCTCTAAAGGCAAAAACCAGCAGCATGGGATGATTGCCAGGAAAACAAAATGAGATGCCGGGAGGTACAGAAATGGATGCTGCTTCTGGCTCCAAACTGCTGTGTGACACTCAGGAACTGCTCGCCCTCTCTGAGCATCACAGATGCTGCTTCTGGCTCCAAACTGCTGTGTGACACTCAGGGACTGCTCGCCCTCTCTGAGCGTCACAGATGCTGCTTCTGGCTCCAAACTGCTGTGTGACGCTCAGGGACTGCTCACCCTCTCTGAGCGTCACAGATCCTTCCTGTTTTATAATCATAGTTTATTGGAAAATGATTTACATGGTTCAACTTCAAAAGGTACAAGATTCTCAAGTAAATACCTCCCTTCTGCTAACATTTTATAGCCATTCAAATCTTCAGAAGCAACCCATGTTATCAGTTTCTTATGAACCTTCCAGAAATATTTTATGTATACAAAAGCACACGTATGCACACCCCCCAAACACACACACCCATATACCACGATTCTTTTTCCTTTTTCTAACATAAATAATTACATACTATATGCCGTGTTCTGCATCCTGTTTTGTGTTTTCACTTAGCAGTATCTTCAGGTTACTATGGCCAACATTACTGTTTTCATTCATTTTTTTTTTTTATGGCTGCATATTGCCCCATTGTATGAAGGCACCAAAATGTATTTAACCAGGTCCTCTTAATGGACAAGGGAGCCTGGCCTGCTGCAGTCCACAGCGTTGCAAAGAGTCAGTCTGAACAATGACAAGAACAACTCTTGATGGACATTTAGGTTACTTCCAGCCTTTTGCTACTACAGGGCTGCGGTGAACAACCTCATGATTAGGTTAATTTGCACGTGTTCAGTCTCTCCGAATATGTTTCCTGAAATGGAATGGCTGAGCCAAAAAGTGTGTGCATTTGTAATTTTGATAGACAATGTCAAAACTGCCCTCCAGAGGAAGTGGACCAGCATTGCCATCATCAGCAGATAAAAGTTGAGTCTCAGGACTTCCCTGGTGGTCCAGTGTTTATGACTCTGTGCTCCCAATGCAGGGGGCACAGGTTCAATCCCTGGTCGGGGAACAAAGATCTCACGTGCCGCACGTGGGCAAAAAATAAGGTCAAGTGTCAGCTTCCCCACTGATGAAGCTGACGATGCATCCCCAAGCTCTGTCACTCCCTATTGTCTTCCCAACCATAAGTATGAGTTTCAGTTACAGCTGATTATCATCTGCATTGTTACTTTCCTTACCGTGGGGAAACAGCTCTCTATAACCATGTGCATATCAAAAGTAAGGGCAAAAAAGACAGCTGTTGTGGCAGAAAATGGCTAATTCCAGTGTCCTTTCTCACCTTTCTCCTCCTGGTAATAGAATCTCCCAAGCTTGAGCTGTGCCCAAAGCTAGATATTGCCTTCCCCATGCCCCGTGGCAGCGAACTGTACCCACATGACTTAGGTCCAGGCTCTGGGACTGAGTTGAAGTGATGCGTCCAATTCGCAGGTCATATCCTTTGAAAAGGAAATGCCCCACCATCCACTTCCTATCTCTTTTCCCTTCCCAACATGGATGATCCATGGGGATAAGGCAACCTCCACCATGAGATACCACACTAGGTGGGGCCAGGACAAAGAGAAAGAAAACCCCTGGATCCCAGGATGATGTCGGAAATCATGGCAAATTTCCACCTGGGACCTCCTGCCCATATCAGGATGGTGAAATGAAAAAAAAAAAAAAAATGTCTACCTTGGGATTGCCTGGTAGTAGTCCAGTGGCTAAGACTTCATGCTCCAAATGAAGGGGGCCCGGTTCAATCCCTGGTTAGGGAACTAGATCCTGCATGCCACAACTAAACCTCCTGCAACTAAGACCCAGCACAGCAAATAAATAAATACTTTTAAATGTCTCTTTCATTTGAGTCACCGGAATTTGGGATCTCCATGATTCAGCCCCTCTCCTTGATCCAAGATGGAAAGAAAGCATGTTTCTCTGTGAATAAGAATATTCCCAAATGTTGAACATGAACATACCTGACCTGCTTCACCATGTACATTGCCTGTCTGGTCCCTAGACCCCTGAGTTTGGGGGTCACCCATCCCTAGGTCCAGTACCTTATTTCTCTATCAGTGTGTGTCTCACTGGGGAGCCCAAAGTACCATGTAATATATTCAACTTCAACTTAGCTTCAAAACATTTAGAAAAGACAGAATTATTTGATAATTTATGTTGAGACAACTGATAAGCTATTGGGATTTGGCTACAGAGCCCTAATTCACCCTAATGCTAAAATAAATTCCAGATATCAAATAAAAAGAAATCACAGAAGCACCAGAAGAAAAATTGAGTGACTTTTTTTCTACAGTTGTGGACATGAAAAGGCCTAGCCCCAGCTCAAGCCCACACCCCAACCCTGACCTTCAGCCCCATCTATGTCAAAACAGAAAAACCTTCAGGTCATAGCTTGACAACCTTTGTTCTAGAGCATCATGAATGAACCAGACACGGGGTTTCCCTGGCGGCTCAGTGGTAAAGAATCCACCTGCAAATGCAGGAGACATGGGTTCAATCCCTGACGGGGGAAGATCCCACATACCGCAGAGCAGCTAAACCACAACTGCTGAGCCTTCAACTGCTGAAGCCCCAAGTGCCCTAGAGCCTGAGCTCCACAACAAGAGGAGCTACGGCAGTGAGAAACCCAGGCACCGCGACTAGAGAGTAGCCCCACTCACCAGGACTAGAAAAGAGCCCATGCAGCAATGAAAACGCGGTGCAAACAAAATAAACAAACAAATAAAAGTATTTTTTAAAAAAAGAATGAACCAGGAATAAATGACACCCGCCACCAGCATCTGTAAAGGCAGACACGGATCCCAGGCCTGGAGCCACAGCTGTCACCTTCGCTTTGCCTGGCTGCTCCTGGCTGCAGTTTCACCCAGAGCATCCTACCCTCTCTGACACCCCAGGGCCCTACCTAGCTAAAGCAGACAGAATAATGACCCCCCCAAAAAAACGTCCTGGTCCTAATCCCCAGGTGGCACTAGTGTTAGAGAACCCGCCTGCCAATGCAGAAGCCGTAAGAGACGCAGGTTCAATCCCTGGGTCAGGAAGATCCCCTGGAGGAGGGCATGGCAACCCACTCCAGTATTCCTACCTGGAGAATCCCATGGACAGAGGAGCCTCGTGGGCTACAGTCCATGGGGTTGCAAAGAGTCAGACCTGAGTGAAGTGATTTAGCCCATGGCACAATCCCCAGAACCTGTAAATATGTCACTTTACGTGACATAAGTGACCTTTCATAGGTGGCAAAGTTCATGATTTTGAGACAGAGAGAGCATCCTGAGTTATCCACGTGGCCCCATGCAATCTCAAGGGTCCTAAGAAGAGAGAGGCAGGAGGGTCAGAGGTAGAGGAGATGCGACAATAGAAGCAGAAGACAGAGGGATGCACTTGGAAGATGAAGGAATGAGTCACAAGCCAAAGAAAATGTGGGTACCTCTAGAAGCTGGAAAAGGCAAGGAAACAGATTCTCCCCAGGAGCCTCCAGGAGTAACACTGTCCTGCCAACGCGCTGACTCCAACCCTTCAGACCATTTCAGACTTCTGACCTCCAGACTGTTGTCGTTCAGTCACTCAGTCATGTCCGACTCTTTGTGATCCCATGGACTGCAGCGCTCCAGGCTTCCCTGTCCTTCACCACTTCCCGGAGTTTGCTCCAAGTTCATGTCCATTGGGTCGGTGATAGTATCTAACCATCTCATCTTCTGCTGCCTCCTTTTCCTTTTGTCTTTAAAAGATCCTGATGCTGGGAAAGAGTGAAGGTAAAAGGAGAAGAGACCTCCAGACTAGAAGATAATGAGTCTGTGTTATGTTAGTCCATTAAGTTTGCAGTAATTTGTTACAGCACCTATAGGAAACCAATACACAAGCCCAACAGTAGCACGCAGGGCCAAGCAGGGGAACCTAGGCCACAACTCCCTGAGATGGTTGTGACTTTTCCATGTCTGGTCCCATCTCACCATAAACCATTAACACATTTACAAATACCCAAATTTAACACCCAGATTACATGTCCCAGATCACCTCTTACAGCTGGAAGGGACACCAAATTCTTGGTCACACCACATGTCTGGCTTCTGGTTTGGAGACTGTGTCTTTGTACCCATCTCTCAGATGCACACACCAACTGCAAGTCATCCTGAAACCATCCATTCATTCTTTCTTGCAATATCTGTTTATTGGCCAACAACTGAGGGTCAGGAGCAGTTGTAGGTGCTGAAGTTACACCATGGAACAGAAGTACTCTTGGGTGTTGGGAATATATGGCCCTGAACAAACACAGAAGGTCCTCACTCCGTGGCAGGCACTAAGTACTTTATGAGTAAGAGCTTGTCACTGATCACAGCAACTTAGGAGAATAAGTGTTGCTGTTATTAGACCTATTGTACAAATGTGGAAACTGAGGCCCAGAAAGGTTAAACGGCTTTGCACCATGTCACAAGCAGTTTACTTTTATCCACCTCCCTGGATTCCCTGGTAGCTCAGCTGGTAAAGAATCTACCTGCAAAGCAGGAGACCCTGGTTCAATTCCTGGGTTGGGAAGAGCCACTGGAGAAGGGAAAGGCTACCCACTTTAGTATTCTGGCCTGGAGAATCCCATGAACTGTATAGTCCATGAGGTCGCAAAGAGACAGACATACTTCACACCATCCAGCAGGAAAAGACCCACTCACACCAAGTTTTCACTCCACTCTGGGCTGCCTTCCATGTCTGGAGGGTACAGAGACAAGATATAAGGGAAATCTGACCTCAAACTGGAGGAGATCAGTGTCCGCACAGATGTAAAATCGCCACCTCCCAATTCCACAAAATAATAACACAAAAGCAAACTTGGTTGTTTAGTTGCAGAAAGAAGCAGAGGGTAGTTGTAAGTGGAAAACTGCTGGGTAAAAGCTTCCCCTGCTGTGAGCTATTCAATTCATTCATTAAGGATGAAACAGACGCCAATCCACTCCATCCCTAAGGGGCCCAGGAGGCCAGTTTATTGCATCTGGGGGCACCAGGCTCTGCAAGGGGCTTCCCAACCAACCATCTGTGTGGTAGAGTTCCTCCCTCACCTCTTAGCTGAATCCAAGGGTCAGAAAGTCAAATGCCTGCAGGGACCAGACAGCGACAGAGAATGAACAGAACCAGCCAATGCACTTGCTTGCATATTAAGTACATAGGAATGATCTTCACTTCTACTAAAATGTTCTCTCCTATTGTTCTCGAAACACACAGCTCTCTGGAACTACCTCTCATTTCTGACAGAGTCTGAGAAACAGATAAATGATTTTAAAAAAGGATCCTTTAAGACAAACGATGGTTCAAGGAGGATTATGAATGGTAACTGACAACTTCAGTGCAAGAGACAAGAGGGGCTGGTGGTGACTGCGGCAAAGTAGTGAGTCTATGCCTTGTCCAAAGGGGTGTGGACTACTCAGCTCCACTCCAGGGGTCTGGTTCCAAGGGGGACTGCAAGGCCAGTATTTTCAGAGCTTCCTCTGTTTCAAGACAGACCAAAGCTTCAGATATTTATGAGCAATAATCTACTTATTTTATGTTGGTGATAGTCTTTTTTCAAACACTCCATAAGCAAAACAAACTATATCTGTTGGCTAGATTCAGCCTAAAGGGGCATAATTTTGCATCTTTGGCTTAGGAGAAATAAGGGCCATGGGTTACAGAAGCAAATTCTAGTGTCTGGGAGAACATACAACCCTCCTTCCTGGCCTTCGTCTGGTTTGAGTAAGCTTACATTCAGCTTCTGTACAACCCAGACCTTCTAAAATCATTGCATGTTCATGCAATGTCATTCTTTCAATGAAAGTCATTGGTTAACCACATAGCTAATAAAAACTTTATTTCCCTACACTCGTAAGGCATTGCATATTAATCAATTCAGAAAATTCAGACTTCCAGTTTTGGGGTCAAGTAAATATGGTCACAGTATACATGAGTTTGTCTCCCAACCAATGAAATAAGCAGCATTTCTCTCTATCCTTCATTTGACCACTGAAGTCTATTTAAAGGACCAGACCTTTAAGTCAGATGATATTAGAGCAGCTAATGGTACACAGTCCCATTCTAGGCACTAGAACAGAAGCAAGAGGAATACAATAGTGCATTTCAGGTCCATGAAGAAGGATCTGTCACTCTGAGGAGTCACATTCTGATTTTTTTGGAAGTCAGTCAATAGTGATCTAAGAACATTCTTCAACATCATTTTGCAGGAAAAGTAAGAAAAAACTGTGCAATCAAAACTGTCACAGAATTTAAGATAGGATCTACCGTTCCCCCTAAAACAATTAGGCCAGAACCCTCTCGCAGAGCAGATGTATTAGTCAGGGTTCTTCAGAGAAGCAGAACCAAGAGAAGATATATATTAATAGATATCCAGAAAGATTTATTCTAAGGGATTGGCTCACATGATTGTGGAGATCACAATCTGCCATCTGCACGCTAGAGGCCCAGGAAAGTCAATGGTGTAGTTCCAGTCCTAAGAACCACAAGCGTCTAATGTCTGAGGGCAGGAAGAGATTGACGTTCCAACTCAAGCCGAGAGAGCACAATCACCCTTCCTCTGTCTTTGTCCTATGCAGGCCATTAATAGCTGTGGTGCTGCCCACCATCACTGGTGATGGCAATTTTCCTTACTCTGTTCACCAATTCAAGTGTTAATCTCTTCCAGAAACACCCTCAGAAACATACCCAGAAATCACATTTTACTATCTCTGGGCATCCCTTAGCCCCATTTAAGCTGACGCATGAAATTAGCCATCATAGGAGCCAACGGGTAGAAGTTGAAAGCCTCACAGAGTTGCCAAAGTAAACAAGACATTCAGCCAAAGCAAACATTTTATTTCTTGAAATGAGGTATGCAAACCACAATGGTAGGGAAGGTGACTGGGTGGAACACGGCATTATTTTAAGTGGTGGACAAGGGAAATTTTTAACACATATATTTCTTTTCATATGAGTGAGAAAGAAATATAACTAGCACAACAAACCAGGATGAACAAAGCAGTTAAGATTTACGACTTGGGACAGAGCTAAGCCTCATGCTTAAGTTTGAAAACAAGTAGGTCAATTTCAAGATAAATATGAAGAAGTCAGAATAGCATTAGTATATAGTGACAAGATCATTAGGAAGTTAACAGCAGCTTGTGAAATGCTGGAACTAATTCAAGTCATGATACACTCCAGGGACCAAGAAACTGCAGAATCTAGCGTAAGGCTTGCACACAACTGGAGCTCAAAAAGTACTGACAAAACGTGTAAAAACATGAGAGTAAAGTGACCAAATGAAACGCATCTCAGGACACCAACACCCACTCTGGTCTCTCTGTCCTAGCCCCAACCTGGTTGACACAATGTCTTCTGTGATTATCAGTGGCTTCTGCCGAGATAGCCTGTAAACACAGTTCATTCAAAAGGAAAATGTAATTTCTGTGGTTAGGAGAAGCCCTCTCCAGGACAGCAGCTGATGGGTGCAAAACCGAGTGAAGAGATGGTCTCCCCTGGGTCAACAGGGATTCATCAAGAACTGACCGGAAGATGCCGCAGGGAGCTTGATCCGAAGCCACAAGGATGCCTGCCTGGACCCACCCATCCTCTCTCGTAACCTTTTGCTTCTAAATCTCAGCTCCTACTGGTAAGGGTGTCCTCATAAATCGAAACGAACCTGAATCAAAGTGACAAGTCTTCGTGTGCTGCATTCCCCCATAAACAAGCAAGATTTATACCTTCCCAAGGCTATTATCCAGGCACATTTATCTTTATTTCTGTGTGTAAGTAATGGGTGCGATGCCTCTGCTGACAAGTCCCGGGGGATTCATTACAGAAACCATGGATGAGGGGTTCCTTAGGCTCCTCTCCTTCCCTATTCTCAGCATATTTTTCAAACCAAGGAAAGAGAATTTCATTTAAAAGACCAATGGCCCATGTGAATAGCATCATTCCTGGGTTACAGCTTGACCCAGTGACAGATTTTCAGTGTCCGGGAAGTTGACAATATTTTTCTGCTTTTAATTACTTAATCTGGTGACCATTACTGAAGGCATCACAGATTAAAATTAAGGAGAAACTCTATGCTAGGCAGTCCTGTGGCCAGGAGATGGGCCCACTCTGAAATCAATCGTTCCCTTAACCAATTTTTACAACACACTTATTGTATGCTGGGGGCTCTGATACACAGAGAATGAAGGTTTCCAAGTCAGACAAGATCCTCACTCTAGTATAGAGCGTGAGATAAAGCATCAACAAATGGACAAGTAAGATTCTTTCAGAAAACAGCTAAGTGCAGTAGGATGACGGGGCTTTATGACCGCATGGACTGTAGCCTGCCAGGCTCCTCTGTCCATGGGATTCTCCAGGCAAGAATACTAGAGGGGGTTGCCATTCCCTTCTCCAGGGGATCTTCCCGACCCAGGGATCGAACCCCAGTCTCCTGCATTGCAGGCAGATTATTTACTGTCTGAGCCACCAGGGAAGCCCTTAAAACAGAAGGATGGGGAAGCTAAGCTCACCCCCATCCCAGGGACTTTGCCCTTGGTCTTCTCTCTGCCTGAGACATCACAGGCACAGTCATTCTTGTCCTTGGAATCCGTTCCAAATGGCCTCAGTGTTCTTGATGATTGCCCGATGCTCTACCATATGTTTGTAAAGATACAAATATCTCAGGACTTCCCTGGTGATCCAGTGAATAAGACTCCATGCTCCCAATGCAGGAGGCCTGGGTGCCATCTCTGGTCAGGGAACTAGATCTCAGGTGCATGTTGCAAGTAAGCAGTTTGCATGCCACAACTAAAAAGATTCTGCAAGCCTCAATGAAGATCCTGAGTGTAGCAACCAAGACCTGGTGCTGCCAAAATAAAATAAACATTTTTTTCAAAAAAGATGCAAATATCTCCTCTGGCCTGGATGAATCTTCCCCCTTGGATTTTGCCAAGGCTGACTCCTTCTTCCCATTCAGAATTCAGGTTCAGTGTCACCTTTCTGGAAGGCCTTGACTGAGCATATAAGGTAGCCCCTGCGTCCCAGTCACTCTCTTTCCCAGTATTCTGTTTCATCATCTTCACAGTATCTCCCAAAGATGGTGGCAACACATCTCCCACCTGGCACGCTCCTTCCACAATGTAATCTTGTCATTCCTTCCACCAAGAGATGGGAAGTCCCCTCCTCTTTGGTCTGGGTGGGCTGTGACTGCTTTGGCCAGTGAAGTGCAGCACAAATGATACTGTATGACTTTGGAAGCAATGTCCTCCAAGGCCATGCAGGTTGCCTTAAACTTGGAGCCCAGAGGCCACCATGTTGTAAGGAAACCCCATCGTATGCAGGGGCTACATGCATACAGATACTCAAACCAGCAGTCCTAATTTTCACGTCATTCCAGCCGGGAGAGTCAGAATGATGGGTGGGGGGAGGTGGTGAGGGGGGAAACGTGTGAGTGAGGGAGCTGGGAGTGATTCCCGCCCCCAGCCATCAAGCCACCCCCAACCTTCGAGACTTCCCAGCTGAGGCTCCAGGCACTGCGTACGGAAATAGTTATCCCCACCGTGCTCTGGTCAAATTTCCAACCCGCAGAATCCAGGACTATAATAAAATGGTTGTTGTAAGGCATTAAGTTTGGGGGTAATTTCTTATGCAGCAAGAGCATCTGGAACATAGCATTTACCACTAAATGAAAGCATCTTCTTTACTTGTTGATTTCCACTTCACCCACGAAGCATAACATTCCATTACGCAGGAACCATGCCTGTTTTGTAGCCCCTTGAACACTACCTGGCATACAAGAGGCTCTCAGTAAGTATTTCTTGAACAACTAAAAAGGGAAATAATGGCAAAAACATGCACAGTTTGAAAACTGCAGTATTAGTGTCCTATGGCTGCTGTAACAAATGGCGGCTTAAAATAACACTTAAAATAATGCTGGAGGCCAAAGCCCAAATTAGCATCATTGTGCCAAAATCAAAGTGTCAGCAGGGCCACACTTCCTCCCAGGACCCTTGGGGAAAATCTGTTCCCTGCTTCTTCTGACTTCAGGTGGGCAAGACTTTCCTTGGCTTGCGGCCACATCACTCCAGTCTCTGCCTCTGAGGTCACATGGCCTTCTCTTCTCTCTGTCAAATCTCTGCCTCTCTCACTATTTAAGGATATTTGAGACAGCATTTGGGGCCCTCCCAGGTAATCTAGGACAACCTTCCCATCTCAAGAGCTTCAACATAATCACATCTGTAACTTCTTCTGCATATAATGTCACATTCACAGGTTCCAGGAATTAGGATCATCTTCGAAGGGAGGGGGCATTGCTCAGCCTTGCACACCATCCAGGAAAGCAGATCCAGCTCCTGGCAACACAGCAGGCCCCCTGGAGCATCCCCCACACGCACAGTTTCCACCCACAGGGTTCTGCCAGCACTACGCCTGTGGCAGATGCCAAACCCAGAAAATTCAGAACCTCTTTATGTTTAGAAAAGCAGGAGCAGAGATTAAAGAAAAGCCAGCTCGGCTATTTATTCTCCGTCCACTGACCTTTGGACAAAAATGGGGAGCTTCCGTGTATAAAGTGCACCAGCACAAGATTGAAGCATGTGAAATTCCTGCTATTTAACCATTTTTCTACCTACAAAAACTGCAGTTCCTAATGAATCCCAGGCCTGAGGAGGACAAAGATCTCTAACTTCTGCCCCCAAAGCCCACTTGTCAGAACTGCTGCCAAGATGCAGAAATCCCCCCCAAGAAGGTTGCCCCAAAAAGGTGAAATAAAGGTAAATAAACAGCCCTCAATAGCCATGAACCAGTTGCACAGTCTAGCTGCCTTGAATTTCTTTTTTAAAATATTTATTTATTTGGCTGTACAGGGTTTTAGTTGTGGCATTTGGGATCTTGCAGCATGCAGGATCTAATTCCCTATGGCATGTGAGATCTAGTCCCCTGGGATGGAACCCAGGCCCCCTGCGTTGAGAGTGAAGAGTCAGCCACTGGATCACCAGGGAAGTCCCTAGTTGCCTTGAATTTCATCCTTGCTTTTGGGAAGGGTATCAGGGCAATAGCTGGGGGGTGGGGAGGGGGGACTCATCTGCCTTGGCAGCTCCAAAGGCAACTGTGAATAACATGCACATGAATGGGTGTGGTTGTGTTCTCATAAAACTTTATTTACAAAAACAGGCTGGAGCGGGATTAGGCCCACAGGTTCACAGTTTGCCAACCTCAGCCCCAAGTCCAAGCCTTTGCCTTCCAACCTCATGGACAATCAAACCTTCAAAACAAGCTTGGCAGCTCCTCCCACACGCCTGACCTTCCTTAAAGCACAGCTGATGCTTCTGCATCTCCTTCAGCAAGGCTGTATTAAAAATACATGAATCCCGTGGACTGACACACTCCCTCTTTTAAGGAGAGGCTCTTGTGATTTCCAAACTACCTTCCTGTTTTCTGGCGTGGCTGACAGAGAGAACAGAGCAGCAGATTCCTGAAGCTAGCCTTGCAGGAGAAGCTAATCACTCCTCGGCTTCCACAAGATCTTCAGGGCTGGATGACAGGGGCCAGGACATGAACGAATCAACTGACCCAGCATCGCTTCTGCAACATCCAGGTTTAAAGAAAAACACACGCAACCAGACGACTTAAAACTCAGTGATGAAGGTTGACAATGGCAGCCTAAAACAGGACCCAGGTGAATCTGCTAATTGTTCCCCCGCATTAGACACGAGTTTCATCAAACCCACAATCAGTCGCTGTGACAACTTCAACTAGAATCTGTCCTTCTGGGTCCACCTTTTCATCTTGACTTGTTGAAGGATGTTATTTTTCCCTCAGACATATCCACTCTCAAGAACATCTCACTCCACCCATATGCAAACCACGCCTGTAAGATAGAAATTAAAAAGTAAAAAGGGAAAGAAAGAGAAAGGGCAGAGACCTCACTCCCAGGCCCTGGCTCCCTGCATCTCATCCTCCAAGGTCCAGACTCCAGAAGGCATGCTGGGTGGACCATTTCGACTAATTGTTGAACAAGAAAAGACCCTTTCATACCATGAAGCTGAACCCAAGGGAGCAATTATTAGGAGATAAAAAGAAAAGGCATCTGCATGCAGGAGGATAAATTTGCACACTTTTCCATTTCATTAGGAGAGTCTTCTGTGGATTTTTGACAGTCACCTTGAACAGAATTAGAGAGAGAACTAATAATTGCCTAAAGCATACAGCACAGCCATGCCGCCCCCATGGGGGCACACCCCTCTCCCCAACACACACACTCATATACACACTCACACACTCATGCGCACACACACACACATACTCTCACACACAGCTTGCTCTGCGAGCTGCTACCCCTCCCCTCCCCGGCCCCTATTTTGTTTCCGAACTAGGGATGGGGGGATGAGTCATGGAACTCGGCTACTTCCCTTGAAATGCAAACCCATGCTCCAGGCTGCTCCCCGAATTTCTTCCAGTTCTTCCTTCTAATCAAAGAGGATGAGGGCTCCCTGTCATTTCCTGGTCACAGCTGCCACCTTTTAAAAGTAGGAAGAGACATGGAAGCACACTCCCAGGCCCCAGGGGAGAGGCAAATGCAGTTAACCAAAACCATAATTCCATCTCTGATCCTGGTGCCGCTGAAGAGATGAAGGACAATCTCCCCAGGTCCTTTGGGGATGACAGGTATGGAGATGCCCCTGGCAGAGGCATCAGCTCATTTAACTGGCAGGCAAAACTAACTACTTACAAACGTCTTCTGCTACTTCTGGGTCTAACCTGATTGAGCAGAGTGGACAGAACCTGGTCCAAGTTCACCTCAGAATTTTCAAAAACAAGCTGTCCCTTGGGATACCCTGCAAGGTTTCAACATTCCCCGTCTCTCCAAAGTTATTTTTGGTTTCTTGCTCCTTCCCTGTCACTTATTTCTTTCAAGCTCCCCGTGTGGGCTAAGACCCACAGAAACACGGATGAATACCAAGGAGTAGGAGAGAACCACGCCAAGCGCAAACGCCAATGTCAGACCCAGGTTCAAATCCTGGTCCCACCACTTCTTGGCTGGATGACCTTGAATGTGTTATATTATCTTTCTATGGTTCTAGAACGGAGGTAGTAATTGTAGACCCTCAGGACAGATTATTATGAAGATCAAAAATGAAGTGATATGTGCTATGTGCTTAAAGCCTTGCTCAATGAATGGTCATTATTACTATTATTATTATTATTTTAGCACATGTTGGACAAGTAATCAACTACAGCTTGTGAGGGGCCTAACTGTGTGCCAGACACATAGTGAAAGCTCCATAAACATGAACTCTTATTATTTTCACCACGAACGGCCAGGCTACTACAGGGATACAGACATCCTGAGAAGATGGACACAGTGCTAAAGAAACACAAGGCTAGAGTGTTTCATTCTACCTAGGGAGGAGATGGTCAGAGGCGGCCTCCCCCAGGGGGTCATTTCCTCTGCCAAGCTCCTTAGCAATGACAGATGGATATTTCAGAATTGGACAGCTCACAACCCCATCTCAGCATCTCACAGGGGAGGCAGGCTGCTCTCACCTAGCTCCACAGGACTCCATACCCAGAGCAAGCGGATTTTTCTACGCTGGTTTCATCATCTGGTGAGCTTTCTGAGTTCTTATGAACGTCACTATTTTTGTAACTATCCCAGAAGGCTGAGATGGGATCAGGATGGCACATTTTAAGAAAAAGCTGACCAATGAAAGCTTTTCCTGAGGGAGCACCCAGGGCAGAAGAGGACCTTGGGACTCATTGTTCTCAAACCACGTAGAAGGACTACAAATATCAAGCCAGGAGGCAAACGTTTCAGGGAGAGGAGGCCCCAGTGGTAGACAGGGGTGTCGTGTGCTTCTTTGGGAGGAGGCCCTAAGATGATCACCCTGAAACAAAGTTTAGCTCAAAAGAATTGAACAGATGCCCTCTGGGCTTCCAGCCTTTCTGCAAAGCAGTTAAATGAGCCTTGAAGGCATTCTGGCCATTCCAGGCATCACAAGAACAATCCACCCTAGCAGCTGGCCTTCTGTGTTGAGGTGCCGTCTTTCTCCTGTGTGACCTTGCCCCCTGTGGCCGTAGTTGATTGGACCGGATCTGGACACCTGACTCTAGGGGAGTCAATCAGATTCTCCTTCTCAGGCATGTGAACTTGAGACCCAGAGACAGGGAGTATGGGACCCAGTGGGAGGCTGTAACAGAAGCCTAAAGGAAGAAGCTGTGGAGCAACCTCACTGCACCATGGGGATGAGCAAACAGGAGAAGAGCAGGCCTGGAGAGGGAAGAGAAGGAAAGCAAGGTGCAGAGAGGAGGGCGAAGCGACAGCGGGTTCTGGTGGCTTCCCATTTCCTGACTCCAGCGTCTTGAGGCCCCGCTCGCAGCATTCTGCCATGAGGCTTGACAAGACTCCGCTTTGTCTTGCTTTGGTTTCTGTTCTTTAGCACCAAAAAAGTTTCTTACAACTCTGGCCACTTAACAGTGGAATTCTACCTTGTTAGGTAGTGAGCACACCAGCATACTAGAGGAATATGCCTGTCCATAAGAAGGCAGAACATAAAACTCTCCTAAATTAAGTAGGAGATGGAATTTAGTCCAAGGATTTGCTGGAGAAATCCTTCCAGCAAATTCTAGGAAGCTTGAGGTCATAGATCAGATGTGGCACAGAGATGTATTCCGATCTGCTATCTTTTGGTTTGGCTTTTGCCCATCCGCTATTGTTTATCATAATTGATTGGGGGTTTGGGGTGATTTCTTTAATATTTATTTATTTGGCTATGTCAGGTCTTAGTTGTGGCACTCATGACCTTGTAGTTACAGCATGTGAACTCTTGGTCTCAGCTTGTAGGATCTAGTTCCCTTACCAGGGATTGAACCTGTGTTAAGAGCACAGAGTCCTAACCACTGGGCCACCAGGGAAGTCCCCATAATTGATTGTTACTATTACAAAATTGGAAGGTTTCACATAAAACTCCAAGTGTGTGGTCTTTTGGGGAAAAAACAGCTCTAACAACATTGGGCCCATGCTCCTAAGTGGAGCCGATTAGCTAGAGCTGAGCTGCCACCATCTGGAGCACGTGGTCTCCAGTTTGTCCACAATCCTCCCCCTTCCCTAACGTCCCACCAACCAAGAGTCTGGGTTTTCAGTTGCTTCATCAAGCTTACGGTATTGTTAGAGTAGAGAAATATTCCTCTGCACCCAAGTCTCCATCCAAAGAAGAATCAAAATGTAGGTGGAGAGCAGCAACTCTCTTCCACCCATCCTGATTCACTCCCTTATATGCCTGCCTGAGCCCTGCAGATCTCTGAGTTTGCAACCCTTGGTTTAAAGGCTCATACAGCTGCTTTCAGCAAGGGACCCAGGAACAACAATATATGAAAGCCCATCCTCAATGAAAAATCTCTTCACAAACTACATTCCCAAAGAGTTCTTCTTTGCTAAAATGCTTTTTCATATTATTTAATACTGAATTTAAAAGCTAGTTGGATTCCGGGACTTCCCTGGTGGTCTAGTGGCTGGGACTCTGTGCTCCCAATGCAGGGGGCCTGGGATGGATCCCTATGTAGGGAACTAGGTCCCACATACCACAACTAAGAGTTCACATGCCACAACTGACAATCATGCCTGAAACAGCTAAGACTTGGCACAAACAAATAAATAAGTAAATAATTTTTTTAAGAAAGCTAGCTGGATTCAGCCCAAATTTAAGATACTTTTTACATTCTAAAAACCAGTCTCACTTTCTGAGTCAAACGCACTATGTCTTAAGCAGCAAGACACTCCTCCATGCCACTCAATTCTCAAACTCCCAGGCCAGCCCCAGGAAGATACCTGTGCCCTACTGAAAGCTGTTGAAACTGGCAGTTTGAAAATAAAGAAATTAAAGAAGACCCCAATCGCTCCAGAGCATTGCACTTAGTGCTAAATTAGCAATTGTTGGAAATGATCTTGTCTTTGTAGACAAAGAAACCTCATTAAATGCTACTACAAAATCAAATAAGGAGATGGAAGCATTAAAGCAGGAAATGCTGAAACGTCACCTTGGGAGCTATTGGGACGTCGTTCTGGGGTTCTTAGGTGAATAGATGGAAACCCAGATTTCCAGGAAGTAAAGGGCAAGGACGGCTGTGGTGGTTTCCCCAGCAGACCTTGGGAGGCGCCCTTCAGGATCTCAAGTGTGGGTGTGTTTAACTGTGTTTTCTTAGAGTCTGTATTTCTCTATTTGGCACCCATGCATTACACAGCCAATTATATTAACTATATTTTCTTATTTTCTGTATTTTTGATGTTCTGACATTTGGGAGCCTCAAAGACCCAGAGAGTGTCTGCTCATCCAGGGCCAGCTGATTCTTAGAGATAGTAACAGCTTGCCATGAACACACTTTTCACCCAGCATCAACCAATCCCAAGTCCACAACCCCAATGACCTCTTTTTGTAACTCTCACACCAAGCCAATATTTCCCCTGCCCTAAATTAACCCAGAACCAGGTGGCAGGCCACTAGAGACCAGCCCTGCAGTTCCATGGGAACTCTTTCAACTACTCCACACCAAGCTGTTTACGCTGCCCTGCCTGGCCTTTCCCGTAGAAACCTCAGTAAAGGCGCTCAGCTTTCTCCCTGCTCCTCTCTGCCTCCTGACTCCCCTGGTGCTTCCCCCATGGCCCTACCTGGCATGTGGGACCCCCTCTCTCTATGCTCTGTGAGTATAATCAACTTCTTCCTTCTAAGCATCATTCTCATTTCTTTCTGTGGCCCCACCAGTTTCACGCCACCAGGCTCAACACCTACATTCTTAGGACAAGTTGGGATTGTATTTTTGAAATATAAATCACTGTTTGCTGGGCCCAGTGCATCTCCCTTGCTCTCCGCCCCCCCTTTCCCATCCAGTCTTTTGGGCCTTCTGTGTTCACTGCCTCAGGGAAGGAGGGACCCAAAGAGAGCTGAGAAAAGAAAAATGGATGTTCAGCTTTTGAGTTTCAAAACCCGGTGCCTCATGGGGCGCACTCAGTACTCCTGTGTTTAGACAAAAGATTTGATAGAATATGTAATGAGCAAGAGTGAAGCTTCCTGCCTAGAGACTGAGTGAGTTCCCCAGACCGGGGGGGAAGGGAGAACTGAAGGGGACACGAGAAGAGTGTGAGGTCAGCAGGCCCAGGCCCAGGGCATCCAAGGAGCCAGAGAAGGTCTGACAAGCACAACACAAAACATCGAGGTAACTATTTCTGCCAAAAGCAAAACAACTTGACATTTCCTTTATGCAACAGGGATTTATTGCAGGTAAATGAGCCAGTTTTCTGCAGGCTCCTGAAATATCAGGACTAGTTTATCAGGGACTTCATCCATGGCTCTCAATCCTGCCTCACGTCCTGTGATGGGCACAGGGACATGCTGCTCAGATCCCACTGTCACCAGGGTCTTGTGGCCCCAGCTGCTGTGAGTGTGGGCTGCACATGGCCTGAGGTCACAGAGTCCAAGGTCACACCCATTCCCAGGGTAACCTATGGCTAGTGACAGAGGGAGGCCAGGGCTGTGAAAGTTCAACCATCTCAGCCCAATGGGGACACTCCCCATTAGACACCCTGCACTCTAACCTCTGGGAGCCCAACTTGCAATACCTCCTATTATAACTGAATGTTTGTGTCCCCCCGGAAATTCATATGCTGAAGTCCTAGCCCCTAGTCTGATAATATTAAGAGATGGGGCCTTGGGGTGTTATCAGATCACAAGGGTAGAGCCCCATGAATAGGATTAGTACCCTTCTAAGAAGTTGCTCTGCTCTCCATTATATGAGAATACAACAGGAAGGGGCTGTCTGTAAGCCAGGAAGTGGACACCCAGAACCACAGTAGCACCCTGATCTCAGACATCCAGCCTCTTGATCTGCAAGGAATAAATCTTGTTTAAGCGGCCCAGTCGATGGTATCCTGTTACAACAGCCCAAACGGACTAAGACACCTCCTGATTAAATGCCTGCCTGGCCCCCAGACTGGTAACCACTGATTAGGGCAAAGGTAAGACTTGCGTGTCACTAAGTCCTTTGTGAGCTACATAACCTCAGGGTGAGGGGCAAGGGAGGAAGTCTGGGGGCCAGGTAGCTGGTTAGAAGAAGGGAGATGTCACAGGTTAGGTTCTCCAGGAAGAAGACTAAGATGGAGGGAAGAGTAAAGGGTGGTTATTGGCATGCATCCCTGGGACAGCACCTGTGGAAGGAAGAAAAGGGAGCAGGAGTGGACAGAGGGAGAAGGAGAATCCTGGTACAAGCTGATGATTAACAACTTCTGGGCAGACACTCCCCCACTTTCACTGTCCCTTCCCCCGTGAGGCTCCTTCCCACAAAAAGACACCAGCTTGAAGTACAACCCAAAACATAAATAAAACAGCCTGAATCAACTGGGTTTATACCTTTAAGTGGAATAGATACATTGATTTATAATTTATTAGCCCTTCCACGGGGCACACTCAGACACAAAGCCATAAGCATACTGAAATTCTATTTGTTATGCATCTAGCCATATAAACTCTATCAAACCCTATATAAATCCAGATAAAGGTAATAAAGTTAGTGTAGTAAAGGACCAGTGGCAACTAATAATTGATGGCCCTTGATAACCTACCTAAAATATTGCAATAACTGAAGTCTCCAGTCGGAGATTTCATTCTTTTTTTTTCCTCTGAGATAAAGCCATTTTAAGCTTTAAGATATTTAAATACAGTTAGATGGAATTAAGATGGAATTAATCTGGTTTACCCTCATAAAGCTGCTTCTTCGGGTGTTTCTGAGATTCTGTTTTCTTAGATGTGTCTCCCACCAGCTCCTAATTTTCCCCCTGAAGGAAGACAAAACAAGGGCCCCAGAACTGCAGAACCTTTGCTTAAACTACTAGCAATATGTATCAACAAGCCTGTGGGTGGTATTTCTGACTCTCCTTCCTGACCACCATCTCTAAGATTTGCTTCTGGGAATAAAAATTATATTGGTAGGGATTTTCTTTAAAGTCTTCCGCTGCACAGAATCAATGTGCAAATCCAAAGTAACGCTGAAGGATGTGCCCGGAAGCACTTAAGTGCCTCAGGACATTTCTGAGCTGCAAAATCACAGAAAACCAACTCAAGCTGGCTTAAGAGGAAAAGGGAGTTTATTGGCTGAAGGAAATGAAAAAGCAACAGGGAGGTCCTACTTCATGCCCTCTGTGAGGGGGCGGGAAAGGGTGCTGCAGGGCAGAGGGGGAAACCATAGTACCACATTCCTGCATTGTCCCAGAAAAACTTCTGAGATTTCCTCCAGCAGGTCAGGTCCATCCCAGAGCCAATGACAGTGGCTGGGGGTAGGCTCTGCTCTGATTAGCCGGGAGGAGGCTCCACACTGATTGGCCAGAATGTGATCTCTGATTGGTCACATGGGATTAAAGGTACATTCGCGGCCCCAGAACCAAAATTGATAATCAAGGATGGGGGCAGAGTACGAGGGCGGGGAATCAGTCACATTGCAAAATCTTCAAGGAACGTCTTTCAACAGAATGCAGACAGGAGGGGGCTGGCTGAGGCATAGATTTGCTCAGATCTCATCTTCTGTGAACAAGCAGACTCTTGGGGAAACCCCAAGGATACCCCAGAATCTATCTCCTGAGAGGTTCTGGACTAGATAGAGCCTTTTGTATCAAACCGTTTCAGGTACGCTGTTTCCTAAAACCAGCAGGAAGAGAATGTCAAATAGGTAAGCATGCTTAGACTTTTTCAGAGCTACTCTATAGATGCTCAAAGGGGTGGATGATTACGGGCACACAGAAAGAAGAACAACAAGCTTGACAATCAGATCTGAGCTTTGATGGAATGAGCATCTTGTCATTGGCAGCAATTAAGCAGCATTTGAAGGCATGTCCTTGCATAGGGGCAATGAACCTCTCAGATTCCCTTCACTTGACTTAATGCCTCCTAAAAATATCCATCCTGTGGTGGGAATGGTAATTAACTTAAAACAAGTACAAAATACTGTCCCCTGCCCCCTCCATTCACCTAGTCTCTCCCAGTGTAAGATATGATGAAATTCTAAAACCCCAAACAGCATCACATCAGAGAACTGGAGATGCCTAACAAGCAGATGGAGCCAAAATGACGGATTCCTCCAGACCGCAAAATCCATCACTTCCATCCAGGGGAACAAAGAGAGAGGAAACGCGCCTGAGAGCCGGCTCCGCTCTGCTCTAACAGAATCAAAGCACTTTAACATTTCACAAAAGAGCCCGAAATGGAAAAATCAGTGTTTGTACACAGAGGCCAATCCCTGGTATCCAGAGCTTCCTCCTTAAACGGCAGTGTGTGTGCTAAAGACACTGAAATTGTCCTGAAGTCTTGCATACTGTGCATTCATGCCAAAGCAAATGGGAATCACTTAATAAGGGCTTCCAAATGCTGCCGCACAAATAATAATAGTAATCACAATCATAACACTGGCACGCTGTTTCGAAACACGGCATCAGAGTTGGGATGGCATGTTAATAAACAGGGCAAGAGATGCAGCCCAGGAAGCTGACTTCCTCATGGATTTAACGAGGGCTCCATTCATATTCATAATCCTATGCATTATTTACACTGATCGGCTTGCTCCCTAACCCCAAATAAGCTCTCATTCAGCGGTTGGTGGGGAAGGTGGGAGAGAGGAGGGGCATTCCCCAAGCTCACACTGACAGCGATGGGGGGCGATGGGGGTTTTATGATCTCAGAGGATTGACATTCCATTCAGCGCAGAGCAACTTCCACTGGATACTGAGCTATCACTTGTCACCAAGCAGAAAGCCAATTAGATCACAGGAGAGCTGCCACTGGTCACTGCCAGGGCCAGAGTGCCCGCAGTCAGAATGCACTTACTTGTTGTGGTCAGTGGCCTGCCTCTGCCTGCCCTGCCATGTGCGAGCAGCACACAAACATCCTAGCTTATATCTCACCTTGATAGTCATTTTCCTGACTCCCCCATGCATCAGACCATCTGGGCCAGTCGACTCAAGCACCCCAAAGTAGGCAGATCCTGAGTTCATGGATCTTGAGGAGCAGCTGGGGAGCAGGGCAGTGGGATGGGTATGTGGCTCCTGCTAAGCCACAATGCAGAGCAAGCCAGAGGCTGAGAGAGTCTGTAGCACCTGATCACCTGTCCCCACACCCACCTCCTGGGCTCTCTGCACACTGGCAGAACCCACAACATTGAGGCCTATGCCCAGTGCCGTGTCCCCAACACACTCTGGGTAAGCAAGGAGCCAGGATGCTTGCATTCATTAAGTACCTAACAGCTCCAATCTGACGTTGGTTCTTGGTTCAAGGAGTGGCTGCTGTCCCTCCAAGGCTGGCTGTAATGACCTGCACCAGTTCCCACTAAGGCCCTCATCCTGGCAACTAGCCCACTGGCCACAAGATACTAGGGGCCTCAGTTGGAGGGCAATGAGCTCTCTCTGCCAACTGTGCCCTGGCCATGCCTTCAAGAGTCAGAACCCAAAGGATGCTAGTGTCTACCATAGGTTCCTGGGACCAAGATCAGATCAACGTGCAGGGGGATAAGGGGAGGGCTAGGGTTGCTCAGTGGGGTTCTTTCCCTGACAGGCAGGGTGGAGGCAAGAGTACCAAGCCCTCCACCCTCCCCCATAAATGCGTCGTGGCTCAGCTCAGCTCCCAGAAACAAGGAAAGGTTCACACCCTCTTTCCAGGGTCTTGGTTTTCAGCATGGCTCTTCTATAGTAGGATTCTGAAAAGAAACTATGAAAATGGAAGGAAAAATGAAAACCAATAAAACAAAAGTAGCCAACAAAAGTAGTTTAGTTGTTGCCTTCGAAGTATTTCAAGGGACACTGGTTTTCCATTATTGCTAATGGTATATGGTTGTTGTTATAAGAAGGGAAAAAGGAATGGCGTACTGACACATACTATAGCATAGATGAATCTGGAAAACATGATGCTAAGTGAAAGAAGCCAGACGTTGTATGATCCCATTTATATGAAATGTCCAAAACAAGCAAGTCCATAGAAAAGGAAGGTAAATGAGTGGTTGCTAAGGGGACAGGGGAGGGATGAGGAAGAAGAGCTTAAGGGATATGGGTTTCCTTTAGGGTGACGAAAAATTCTGGAACCAGACAGCAGTAATGATTACACAAGATTGTGAGTGTACCAAATTGCTTTTTTCTCATATTTCGATATCTAGATTCCAATAAAATTGGTTTCCTTTGTGATTCAATTTTTCTTGCTGTTGTTCAGGTGCTAGGTCAAGTCTGACTCTTTGCGACCCCATGGACTGCAGCACACCAGGCTTCTTTATCCATCACCAACTTTCAGAGCTTGCTCAAACTTATGTCCATTGAATCAATGATGCCATCCAACCACCTCATCCTCTGTTGTCCCCTTCTCCTCCTGCCTTCAATCTTTCCCAGCATCAGGGTCTTTTCCAATGAGTCAGTTCTTCACATGAGGTGGCCAAAGTATTGGAGCTTCAGCTTTAGCATCAGTCCTACCAATGAATATTCAGGGTTGATTTCCTTTAGGATTGATTGACTGGTTTGATCTCCTTGCATTTAAAAACATTTTCCTGAGACAGCTTTGCCTATCTACCAAAGGGGCCCAAGGTACAAAATAGGTCAAGAATCCCAGCTTTAAAGGAAACTGCTCCATCCCAGCCCACTACCAGTTGGCTACTCTGGGAGCTCTGGAGATGGTTATACCCCTCCACTTGCTCACGGGATCACTCATTCAGCAAAGGTGTCTCAGGCCATACTCCAGATTAAGTCAGTGTCAAGATCCTGGCCATTCAGAGCTTCCAGCCCAGTGGGAGGAGTAGATGTCTCCCAAGTAAGCACACCACACAATCCCTAATCACAAAGTACGATGAGCTGAGCGCATGAAAGCAAAGAACAGAGGGGTCAAGGAGATGCAAGGTGGAAACTTAACCTGGTCTGGAAGAGGGCTGAGTGGCCCAGGAAGTGGACTCTGAACAGAAAAGATGGGCTTTCAATTTCCCAGGAAAGTGTGTTTATAGAGCTAGGGTGCATGTACTTTTTAAAATGGTCTCCTGGGGAATTCCCTGGTGGTCCACTGGACTCAGTGCTTGCACTGCTGGGGCTGGGGTTCCAGGTTCAATCCCTGATTGAGGAACTAAAATCCCGAAAGCTGTGAGGCAACCGCCTCCAAAAAATGGCCCCCTGGACCTCAAGTGAAGGTATCAAGGACTCATGCCTACTCTCTGACCCTCGACCATCCAGGGCCAGACGTTTCATTTAAGTGAAGGTTTCTTAAGGTCTGGGAATGAGGGTGCCTGCAAGATAGTTCAGCAGGGCCCAGGAGATATGCAGGTGAGCCTTGGGAAGATGTCAGCTCAAATAACGTCCTGTCAAAGGGAGCTGACAGCAGAGAAACGTGCCACTAGTCATAATAGCAATTCTGGGAAGCTGATTCTACACTGACGCCAAGGAAGTGACAGAGACTTATTCCCAAACCAACTTGGAGCGCATTCCCTCAGCTCCAGTCTGACGGCTGCAGCCATTAAACATGTTGGTCAGTGTTCTGTTGCAGATGACAGAACCACTCCCATTAACTGAAGCAGAGAGATTCCTTAGAGGGAAGCAAAGGGCTTAGGGATCATTGGGAAGGTTGAAGAAGCAGGCTCTATAGATTAATATCTCAGAAAGGACCCTCCGAGCCACCTTGAGGATCCAGGGCATGAAGAATTACTGTCCCCTGGATGATGTAGAAGCCACCAGCTGAACTGGGAAGTCACCATCATAGTTGCCACCTCCAGAATCACGCCAGCTCTGCCACTATCCAGAAGCCAGTACCACGAGGAAGCCACTACTGTCCAAAAGAAGTCACAGTTTACAGGCTGCCGCTGTGGCACCACGCCTACTATAATCCACCCCATCCAAACTGGTCCCCACGCCTGCCTCTGCACCCCTTCAGGAGCAGTCACTGGTTTTGCTGACACTGCCCGCAGAAAAGTCAGGCACCTCCACTAGGACACTTGCGTAGAGAAACAGAAGGACGGTAGCTCTCCCTCGCCTCCACCTCCGAATCTCAGGTGTGTGCACCTGGGCCAACTCACACTCAATTCCAGGACGTTAGCATCATTGAGGAAAAGGTATGATGTTCTAATGGGCCTACAGAAAGGCAAGGATGTGGGCTGCAGCTACTCACAGCTGCCCTGCCGCTGTAAGACGAACACAGAAAAAAGTAGAGCCCAGAGACTAAAAGAAAGAGACCAAGCTCCAGTGGAACATCCTCAGTTCCTGGATTCAACCATGGCTGAAGCCAGAACTCAAACTTTTTTTTTAATTTTTTTTTTTTCCTTAAGCAGTTTGACTTGAGTTTCTGTTTTCTATAACCAAAAGAATCCTGACTGCTACTCTAGTTCAACCCCCAAGCAAGAGAGCCTTAGGTCTATCCTTGGGGACACAGATCAGTGCATGCATGCTAAGTCACTTCAGTCATGTCCAACTCTCTGTGACCCCATGGACGGTAGCCCACCAGGCTCCTCTGTCCCTGGGCTTCTCCAGGCAAGGATACTGGAAGGGTACTGGAAGATCCCTCCAGGGGATCTTCCCAACCCAGGAACTGCACCCACGTCTCTTAGGTCTCCTGCATTGGCAGGTGGGTTCTTTGCCACTAGCGCCATCTGGAACACCACCACCAGAGCGCATCAGGACCCCCTGGCCTGACTGAATCATCCACACTTACAAATCTTACACTCCTCCTCCCTTCCAACTCTTAAGCCTGAGACTTCAACTCATCTCCCCCTCCCCTATCTCTCTCCTGAATGGACAAGACTGACTTGCCCATTCATCCCTCCTCCAGGAAGCCTTCCTTGACCCTCCCAAGCCTGGCATCTCAGTTCTGCCCTCCCACCCTCTCTCTGGACATGTGCTACCATAATACCACGTTGGACAGAAACTTGGTCTCCCTTTGGGGAATGAAACTCTCTTGAGAATGAAGGTCTGCATCTTTCATGTTCTATTCCCAGCACTAAATAAGAGACTGGGACGGGATGGGGTTCAACTGATATTTTCTTAACAAAGAAATGAACTCATCTCCTTCAGGTCTACCATTTATTTGCCTTATCTCCCCCTTTTCTTATCAACTCCCAGATTCTCTTCCTTCTAATTATTCTCAACACTTTTAAATACAAATAGATAACCAGTGTTTTCAGAGGAAGCACATCAACAGTGATCTGCAAAACTATAAAATTCTCCTGTGACCCCAACCCTCCATTTATCTTAGCCATCTCAATCATCGTTTCACATCTTTTTCTTCCATACATTTCTCTGAGTTTTAAAACTTTCCAAACAAAATCTTTGTCAAAAATCAAACCCAGAAAACAGAACCACTGGACTTAACAAAAATCACTCTTTGAATGCACTGGAAGAAATGAACAAATACAAAATCAACACTTCATGCTCCTGGGAATTAACTTCAGCAGAACAGCCCGAAGCTTGAAGGAGAAGGAACAAGGAGAAGAAACCAAACTGCATAAAGCAGAGAAAGCAAAGCTCGAATTTGAGATTGTTTTGACAAACAGAGCAGCCACGTGAGAGAAAATATGTAATAACCTCCAAGAAATTCCCCAATGTCTTTACTCTAAGAAGCCAATCCTTTCAGGAAAAAGAAAAGAACAAGGAGCATAAAATCCAAATACAATCAAGTCTGGTTTTGAAAAACAAATATGAGCAGTTGCTCTGTGTTTCCGGCATCTCAGGTTTTTGTTCATTCTTAGGTGAAAAGATTAGGCCGTTGGCACATGGAAACCTGCTTCTGGAGCCATGGCCCTTCTGATCAACTCGGGGGGAAATCAACGGGCATTAGAACCACTGACTGATTCACCGGACCACATACACCAAGCTTCCACGCTGTGTGTCAAGATTGTTGCCAAGCAGAAAGAATACAGCAACCAGCAATGGAGAGAGCTGCCCCCAACCAGGAGGCGAACTTGACTTAAGTAAGCACGCCTACTTATACTAATAAGTTGAGATCACGTTCTACAAAGACACTGAACAGGATACCCAGGATAAAGAACGTAACCTGAGGTCCCAAGAAAGCCTGTTAGAAGTGGGGATTATCAAACCAAAGGCGCATTCCCAGGGCGCCCCCTGGAGGTCACCTGGGGCATTGACGGGCAGCTCCCAGACATTGGTGACTTATACCTCGAACATATATATATATATATATTCCAAAGGAGATCAGTCCTGGGTGTTCTTTGGAAGGAATGATGCTAAAGCTGAAACACCAGTACTTTGGCCACCTCATGCAAAGCGTTGACTCATTGGAAAAGACTCTGATGCTGGGAGGGATTGGAGGCAAGAGGAGAAGGGGACGACAGAGGATGAGATGGCTGGATGGCATCACCGACTGGATGGACGTGAGTTTGAGTGAACTCCGGGAGTGGGTGATGGACAGGGAGGCCTGGTGTGCTACAATTCATGGGGTCACAAAGAGTCGGACACGACTGAGCGACTGGACTGAACTGAACTAAACCTCGAACACCTACCTCTCTGGCTAGGCTCTCCTGGCCCCTGGAGCATGTTCAGCCTGATATGGGCAGTGCCAGCCAGGAAGGGTGGAGAGGTGGTGATAAAACTCCGTTCCTTTGCAGCTGCGTGGGGCTGCTTGGAGGTGTGTTATAGCCAGTCACCCAGGGGCAGTGAGCCCCAGGTGCCCTGTGATCTGGCCATCGGCACACCTGTGATTACCTGTGCTCTCTTCCCTGTCTCCACCCTCACTGCCTGTGATCACCCCTCCAGTGATCTACCTGCATCCTAATCTTTGTCTCGGGACCAAACTCAGGCACCCATGAAAAAATTACAGACAGGGGAAAAGTCTATCTGAAAGTCCCAAAAGCAGAGAGCTCAGCTGGCCTTTCCAAAGAACAGAAAGGCCAGGCGGACACGGCAGGAGCAGACAGAAGGCATAAGGTGGTGTTTTTTTTTTTTGTATTATTTATTTATTTTCGGTTGCACTGGGTCTTCAGCTCTAGTTGCAGCGAGTGGGGGCTACTCTTCCTTGTGGTACACAGGCTTCTCATTGCACTGGCTTCTCTGGTTGTGACGTACAGGCTCTAGGGCACACGGGCTTCAGTAGTTGTGACTTGTGGGCTCTGCAGCACAGGATCAGTAGTTGTAGAGCATGGGTTGAGTTGCCCCATGGCAAGTGGAATCTTCCTGGACCAGGGATTGATCCCTGGGTCAGGAAGATCCCCTAGAGAAGGAAATAACTACCCACTCCAGTGTTCTGGCCTGAAGAATTCCATGGACAGAGAAGCCTGGTGGGCTACCGTCCACAGGGTCACAAAGAGTTGGACACGACTGAGCAACTAACATTTTTTAAGAGATGATGCTACACAGCAAAGCTTGAGAACCACAGCAGATAAGAGGTCCGCCCCAACATCCGGCACCAGCAGATAAGGCAAGACCAACATCATATCCATCTACATATTCAGTATGAGAAACATGAAAATAATTCCAACTTGAAGCCAAAAGGAAAGAAATGTTCTCACCTGATCATAGATGTCACAGAACAACAAATGTTCTTATCCTGGAGTCTACAGGATCAGCGCTAGTTTAAGAAACAGCCCCAGTGTGCATTGCAGCACTGTTTACAACAGCCAAGACATGGAAGCAACCTAGATGCCCACCGACAGAGGAATGGATATAGAAGAGGTGCTACAACGGGAATATACATGGAATAATATCCATCCATTAAAAGGGATGAAATACTGCCATTTGCAGCAACATGGAGGGACCTGGAGACTGTCAAACTGAGTGAAGTCAGACAGAAAAAGAGAAATATATGATATCACTTACATGTAAAATCTCTTTAAAAAATAATACAAATGAACTTTTTTATCCACAAATCTAAAGAATGAACTTATGGTTACTGGGAGAAGCGGGCGAGAAGGATAGACTGGAAGTTAGGGATTGGTTGTGCACACTGCTATATTTAAAATAGATAATCAACAAGGACCTACTATACAGCACAGGGAATTCTGTTCAATATTCTGTAATAACCTAAATGAGAAAAGAATTTGTAAAGAATGCCTATACATAAATATAACTGAATCACTTTGCCATACACCTGAAACTAATACAACATAGTTAATCAACTATACTCCAATATAAAATAAAAAGTTTTAAAAAACAGCCTGATGACCATGCCCAACAAACATGTACAAAGGACTACCATGTACCAGAAACCGTGCTAAGGGACTGCCAGGGAAAGTGTCCGCATCCCCAACTACAAAGATCCATTGGTCTCTTGTGGGAGAGAGAGACCCTTATACATCATTCTATAATAATGTCAGTAAAAGAAATTCCAATGCACTATTAAATTAGCAGAAAATCCAATTATCAAGCCACAAGTACTTACTAAATGGCTGCTATTGTCCAAAACTGTACCAGATTCTTAGGGAGGTAGCTGTGTGAGGTGGGTCCCCTGACTTGGAGACACAGGCTTATGTTTCCATGAATAGAGTCCTAAGCAAAAAAACTTCATCAGTTCAGTGCGGGACTTCTGAGATGACTGTATGCTCAAAGAGAGCTGAAACAGCTAGCAGGGACACCCGCCTCCTCCAGCCACTGGCCAGAAGGTGGAGGTGATAACCGGAGCCCCCTGGGACCACAAGGTGACCGTGAGAATAAAAGTCACAGGCCGAGAATGACAAAGCCAAGGGTAGAAGAAATCCATGATTTTTTGATACATGGAGTCACTACACCAGTGGGAAGAGATGAAAATTAATTTCTCCCATGTTTAAGTCCTTATTATTTTGGTTTCCTCTGCTCTAGACAGCCAAAGCTAGTCCTAAATGACTAAAGGCCTACTAACTACTTTTACCAGACATTTGGTTTAGTTAATAACCCTATTCCTGGTCTGGATAAGTCTCCTTTCCCAAGGTTAACACACTGATTCACCTAAGTCAAAAACATCCAAAGACAATAACATCACAGCCGACAATAACATCACAGCCAACAATAACATTACATACAAGCCAGTATGACCCTCAAAGAGCTATGGAACAGCCAAACTGGAAAACTTTTGTCAGCTCTGATATAACCAACCCATTTGACAGATGAAGAAACTGAGACCTTCTGAAGAAAAAAAGATTTTCCCAACTTCTCCAAGCTGGGGACTCCTTATACTAAAGTAACTCTCATCAAAAAGATCCACTCATTCACTAGAGGAGTCCATAATAATACTTTTGCCAAATCTAAAAACAGAAAAGAACAACAAAACAACTTGCCTGAACGCCTCAATTAATTAATTGCCCAAAGAAGTCAAGCTTGGGTCCTTAGGAACAACATGGGAGCTATTTATATATTTATGAGAGGGAAAAAATGCATAATGTGACTTTGTACATTTAACCCTGTCCCAATATTTACAGAACATCCCTGTCTGTCTTGGCAAGCAGGTGTCAATTCTATATTTGTGCCTAAAACTTTCTCCTAAAGCCAATTTACAATTCAACTAATCAGGAGATGTTTGTTTATTGGCTGGGAATTCATCAGGAAAATTCCACGATCAAGGGTTGTCCATTGCATGCATTTGTCTAGAAAAGAGAAGTAGGTTAAAGTTAGAGAAGTGGGAGGCTGATTTTTTTTTTTTAAGAAGAAATTCTTGGGAGAGGAAATTTAAGTAATCAAGTGCCTGCAATGTAAGGCGACCGCCTCACTTTCAAATTTCCATCTCCTTCAAGTTGGAAACACTCTTGGGGAGAAGCTCTAAAAAGAATTAAGGCAGGATTTTAGCAGAGGAACTGTGAGAGAGTGTGGATGCATGAGAAGACCAAGACGTTCACACCAGCACTGTGTATAATGTGGAAAAAAATTGGAAACAACGTAAATACCCATCAGCAGGGAGGTTTTTTTAAATAAATTATAATATATGCAGACAGTGGAAATATTACACAGCTATTACAAAGGTTAAGCTAGATCTACCATGTGCATTTGGGGGGAAAGCTCTAGAATATAAGTGAATTTTTTAAATCAAAGTACAGTAGTGGTCCAGTGGTTGGGACTCCAAGCTTCCACTGCACGGGACACAGGTTCGATCCCTGGTCAGGGAACTAAGATCCTGTAAGCCACGCGGTGCAGCCAAAAAAAACTATGTACACTTTGCTTTCCTTCATATAGATAAAAAAGCATACAGAACACATACAGAGACTGCATGTGCATGTAAGATTTTTCTGGAATGACACATAGATGGTGTCTTTAAAGACTAAATTTGGGGGAAGAGGAACACAAAAGAAGTTTCATTTTATAACTTTATATACTATGTACTATTTGAACTGTTTTAACCTGTATATGCGTATTTTTAAGTATTAACAGGGATTGGTATGAGAGTTACAAAACTTTTGTCTTTTTACTTTTTTCTGAGAAAAAAGTGTATATGCAATTGCTTTCAAATTCTGTTCTCTGGAATCCTAGAATTTAAAAAATACTTTTGGGCAAAGAGTGTGCCGAGCTCCTAACTTGGCTGGAGTCAGAACCGCTGTGTCTTACAGCCTACGTTCCTGCACAATATTTTTTGCAGGTATAAAAGAGTTCCACCACTAAAAAATACATTTCAAAAACCATGCGGACAAGGGCAATATAAATGTGCAAGGTTATTTATATTGTTTTTATTGAGAAAAATATGCCCAATTTTCCTGCTTAGATTTAAAGTAAGGCTCTGTTTACTCCATTCTCAGGGATGGATGTGGTATAAAACTTCACATTTTTTTGAGCTCACTGAGTAATTCATGCAGTTGAACTGTGCCCCACCCAAAATTCTTGCCCACCTGGAACCTCAGAATGTGACCTTATTTGGATATACGGTTTTGGCAGATGTAATTAGGTAAGATGCAGTCATAACTGGATTAGAGTGGGTCCTGAATCCAATAAGTGGTGTTTTTATAAGACGAAGAGGGACATCCCTGGTGGTCCAGTGGCCAAGACTCCATGATCCCAATGCAGGGGGCCCAGCTTCGATCCCCGGTCATGAAGCTAGATTCCACGTGCAACAACTAAGAGTTCCCATGCCACAACAAACAACTAAGATCCAATGCAGCCAAACAAATAAAAGCAAAAAGTGTTAAGAAAATAGAAGGTAGAGACACACACCGGGAGGAGGTCAGGTGACAACAGAGGTAGAGATTAGCATGATGTGTCTATAAGCTAAAGAATGCCAGCAACCACCAGAAGCTGCAAGAGACCGGGAAGGACCAGAGCCTTTGGAGGGAGCGTGGCCTAACCTAGGAAACTAACATAACTCACAAAAGGAAGAGAGAGGGTAGCAGCAGTGTGGCCAGGCCACAAACCAGCAACCAAGCCAAAAGAGGCTCCACCTCTGTACTCTATATTAAGTAGTTCTCAAGATTTAGCGTATTCTGATTCACCAGGAGCGTTTGTTAAAACACAGATTCCTGGACTTCCCTGGTGGTCCAGTGGTTAAGGATTCACCTTGGGTGGTGAGAGGGAGGCTCCAGAGGGAGAAGACACATGTATACTTATAGCTGATTCACGTTGGACAGCAGAAACCAATAGAACACTGTAAAGCAATTATCCTCCAATTAAAAATAAATGAAGTAAAATATATCAGTATAAAAGATTTAAAAAAAAGAATCCACCTTCCAACGCAGGGGAGTCAGGGTCCATCCCTAGTCACAGAACTAAGATCGCACATGCCACGTGCAGCAGTTGGAGAAGACAGCACACCACAATGAAGACCCAGTGCAGTCAAAACAGTTTTTTAAAGTTGGGGGGCAGAAACCCACAGATCTGTGGGCCCTACCTACAGAGCTTCTGGTTGCCTGGGTCCAGAGCAGAAGCCCATGAATCTGCATGTCTAATGGGTTTCCAGGTGCTAAAGTTGCCAGCCCAGGGACCACACTTTAAGAAGCACAGAGCTACCGATTCAAACAGATGAGAACTTGCCCCACCCCCTCCCTGAAGCTGCAGGTTGAAAAGCACCACATCCTTCTCCTTTACATGTTGGCCTCACGTGTAAGATTTTTGAAAAAAACAAAAGGTTCTACAACTAGCAATTAAAAAAAGAAACTACAGGAAATCTGCAGTGTCTCCTCTCCTCCCAAAATACCTTAGACTGCACAGGAGACATCTGTTGTTTTTGCCTGCCTGGGCTCCAGTCCCCTTCCTCTGTTCATCCCTCCCAGCTTTCTTTCGGGAGCCCTCCTCCCCCACTTCAAGCCCATGGGGTTCAGGGAGACTGATACCAGCCAGCGTGTGACCCAGGCCAAATGGCATTCTCTATCCTCCTGATAGCTCAGTTGGTGAAGCAATGCAGGAGACCCTGGTTCAATTCCTGGGTCAGAAAGATCCTCTGCAGAAGGGATAGGCCACCCACTCCGGTATTCTTCGGCTTCCCTGGTGGCTCAGCTGGTAAAGAATCTGCCTGCAATGCAGGAGACCTGAGTTTGATCCCAGGGTTGGGAAGATCCTCTGGAGAAGGGAAAGGCTATCCACTCCAGTATTCTGGCCTGGAGAATTCCATGGACTGTATATCCATGGGGTCGCAAAGAGTTGGACTGAGCAGCTTTCATTTTCACTCTTTCATCCTCCTAAGCAGAATGATTGGTTCCAGGATGGGCCCTAGCTGGGTCCCTTTGATGAAATTCTAGGAGAAATGATAAAACTATTGTGGAAGACTGTTTCTCTTTCCACTGGGATTGCAGAACTGGGAGGATGGGAGCATACAAATCTGAAAGTATCAGCAGCTATCCTGACACCTCATGAGGGAAATCTGCCCAGGAACATAGTCAACAAAGAAAAAAAAGCCAGAAGCAGGAAAAAAAGTTCCCAATGACACTATTTAAGCCCCTGGATACAGCTATACCTGAAGCTGAAACAGTAGACACTCTGTGTCTTATTTTCATTGCAGAGCCAATAAATTCTTTCAACGGATGGAAAGATAGATAAACAGATTATTTATTTAGACAGTTTGAGTTGAGTTTCTCTTCATAGCAACCCCCAAGATTCCTAATAGAGATGTCGATACAGTCTTCTAGGATGTGGGGACTTGAGAACCTGAGAAGGAATGAACCAAGTGACATCAGTGACCCTTTTGGGCTGGAATTCAGTGCACTTGCATTGCAGCGCAAATATGTAAGTCCTGATTCAGTAAAGAGCTGAGAGTTCACAAACAAATCCTGGATCAAGTGATGAAATATTAAAGAATCCCCCAAAAGACTTCTTGAAAACGGTGACCTTAACCCGTCACGATGCATTTGGCTGAAATAACAGAAACCCCAACTAAAAGTGGCTTAAGCCATAAGGACGTGTTATTTACTTAGCAGAGAAATTCAGAGGTAGGCGGCTGCAGGACTGCTTCAGAGACTCAGTGGCATCATCAGGGACCCAGGCATGCTTCCAGTTTTTTGCTCTGCCTTCCTCAGCATGCTGGCCAGCTCTCCCCTCACCACCGCCACCGCACGGTGGCTACGCTAGTCAGCACGTCCTCATGGGCCTGCATCCCGAGCAGAAAGGAGGTGGGCAGTAAAGTAGGACTTCCCCAACCCCAACGCTCCGCATACTCCTGTCTCCAAGTGAGAGCATTTTTCAAAGAGCCTTCTGCACACCTGCTTGCCTATCTCATTGGCTACAACCTAGTCACATGGCCAGCTTTAGCCCAATCACTGCAAAGACGGAGCTGATTGACACATAGCTAAGACCAATCAGGATTCACAAAGACCCATCGTCTCTAGAATGAATATTATTCTAGCAGCAAAGGAGAAGCGACAGGGCTATTCAATGGGCCTGCAGGGTTGTCTACCGTAGAGAATATTCTAGCAATCCCCCTGCACACCACCAGCCCCTCCAAAGCACACATGTGGTTTACAACCACAGAAGAGAACCTTCCAAGCTTGAAAAAGTTCAGCTCTGACCACTTGGCCTGTTGCAAAAGCATCTGAGTTGCCTGCTCTCTGTGGTTTCCAGGGAATCATGGTGGACACAGCAGCGTTTTCAGAAATGCTGAGATCCAGAGAGCATCAAGACCCAAATTGACTTTTCCCCAAAATCTTTTCAGGGTCAGCAGCCAAGAGAGTTGTTGCTGCCTTCCCAGTCCAAAGGTGCCAACCTCCACAGTTCTCCATTAATCAAGATCCAGACGGCCAAATCCCTCCTCACACACCATCTGCAGTTGTTCACACGCATGTGTTCAGGTCTCAGGAGCCTCCGAGGTGCTAATGAAGGCAGCTGGCCAGGGAACGAGAGGCCATGCAAGTTCCAGCCGGTCCAACCTCAATGAAGCTTCAGAGTCTGTGCTATAAGGCTCAGAAACCAAGGGCAACGGGAGGTGGGCTTCAGGCCAGTGGCTCCAGATGATGATGGGCCTGATCCCAGCAACTCTGGGGAATGCCTGAAGCAGATCTGAGATAAGAATTAGAATGCAGATAGGGGTGACCCCAGGAAACATCAGGCAGAGAGTCAGAAGTGAAACAGAGATGGGAAGAGGTCAATAAAGAGAGTTAACAAGCTATAACACTCTGGTTACAGCATGAACACTGTGACCAATTGACTCCATCCTGCCAGGCAGCTGTAAGAGAAAGTACAGGAAAAACTCAGCATTATCCTATAGCAAGGAACTGGACTTCTGGAACTCATTACTTCCTGGAACATCTGACAAGCAGAGTGGTTCTGATGGCCAGAGGAAACCCACGGGTGTCAGTGGTGGGATGCTGAACCAGCATGGTAGTGGCAAGGGGTGAGGCCAGGGACCACGGTTTCTTCTTGGCTTGCCAAATTTGCCTTGGTCTCTGAGCTGCTGATTCTGCATGATCCTGCTAGAAAGGCTCCCCTGGGATCAAGAGGAAGCCGTCTCAGGTGGATCCCTACAGTCCTCAAAGCCGCCTCTCTTGGCCTGGAAGGAGTCTGCCCTTGTGGCATGGCTGGCCCCTCCTCCCTACCCCAGTACTCCAGACCCATCAAAACAGCCCCACAGAGCAAAGTGATTCCCATCTCAGACTCTAGAGCCAGACCGCCTGGATCTGAACCCCACCTCTGCCAACCTGGTGGTCTTGAGTGAATTACTCCATCAACCTGTGCCTCAATTTCTTGATCTGTAAAATGGGGATGATAGTACCTTCCCTTTGGGGTTTTTTTCCTAATATTTACTTTTGGCTGTGTGGAGTCTTAGTTGTGGCATGCCAGCTCTTCATTATGGTGCGCAGGCTTCTCTCTAGTTGTGGCATGAGGGTTCAGTAGTCGTGGCACACGAGTTCAGTTACCCCGAGGCATACGGGATATTAATTTCCTGACTAGGTATTGAACCTATGTCCCCTGAATTGGAAGGTGGATTCTTAACCACTGGATCACCAGGGAAGTTCCCTCCCCCCAACCCCGTGGGGTTTTTATGAGGATTATATGAGTTAATACATGTAAAGCACTTACAGATCTGATACAAAGTCAGCCCTCAACAAATGTAAAGCATATTAAGTAGCAAGGAACGTGGGTCTCCCTCATGTCTTTCTCATCACCACTCCATGCAAATTCTAACAGACAATAGAATTTTCAATACCATTTCTACCTGACACTGGCACAGCACTTAACAGTTTATGACACATGTGATTATCCATTATTATAACTACCAGTTCCCAAGAGTTTACAAAGTACTGGGTTCAGTCACTAACTAAATATGCTTTTGCTTTAATGCTAAAGAACCTTCCCTCTAGGTGGAGGGCTCCATGGGAGCTGGGACCTTGTAACAACTTTCCATCACCTTCTATGGTGGGCTTCATTTATCCTGGCTAAAAGAATCAATGGAGGAATGACCAATCCAATAAATCCTGCTAGGTAAATCCTATTCCCACTTTACAGATGAGAAAACTGAGGGAAGGACAGACCTGATTCCATTCTCTACCATTACCTTTTTATTAACCTCTCCCCAAACACTCTACTAGTTAGGGAGCACATTTATCAACTATGCAATCTTAGGCAATTCGCTGATCTTCTGTGCCTCAGTTTCCTTATCTGCAAAATGGGAGACACCAACACCTTTCTCAGAAGGTTGTTGTGAGGATTTAATATATCAGTATAAGTAAAGAGCTTAAAAGGGTGCCTGGCACATAGCAAGTACTCAAGAAATGTCAGTTAATATTATTATTAATCCCATTAAAGTCAAAGAGGTCAAGTACCTGGTGCGTGGTAGAACTGACTCTGGAAGCCAGGGTGCTAACTCCCAGGCTTGGGCCCCTTAATTTGGTCTGACACATTTCTGTGGGATATGCAACTCTGACACCCATACCTGGGAGCAAGCTACTAAATGGAATGGGGAATTGTTCCTGCTGCATTAAAAGGAAAACCAAACAGGTATACTTGAACTTGCACACAAAGATGTACATAGAAGGAGATGCCTGTTACATTTTTTTCAAAGAAAGCGAAGACTGGAAAGAGCCCCAGTATCCATCACATGGTAAAATGGGATTTTTGGACTGATAACAAGCTAAGAGCAGAAACTTTACCATTAAAAAAAGCACGACAGAATTACCACAGACTTACTGTATCATAATTGACAGGATTAGCATAGAACATAATTAACATCAAATTACCATGTTCAAAAGACATTTAGAACAATCAAATGTTCAAAGTGTTAGTCACTCAGTTGTGTCTGACTCTTTGTAACCCCATGGACTGTAGCCCACCAGGCTCCTCAGCCCATGGAATTCCCCCACACAAGAATACTGGAGTGGGTTGCCATTCCCTTCTCCAGGGGAATCTTCCCAACCCAGGGATTGAACCCAGGTCTCCCGCATTGCAAGCAGATTGTTTACCATCTGAGCCACCAGGGGAACTCCCAGCAATTCCACTCCTAGATATACACCCAAGAGAAATGAAAATAGATGTTCAAACAAAACCTTGCACACGAATCTTCACAACAGCATTAATTACAGTAGCCCAAAGGTGGAAACAACCCCAGTGTCCATCAACGGAGGAATGACAAACATGGTGTGGTAAATCCGTACAGCGGAACATCACTCACTCATGAAAGAAAGGGAGCTCTGGCGCATGCAGTCCAGCGCAGATAAACCTTAAAGACATTATGCTGAATGAGAGAAGCCCAACACAGAAGACCACATATTATATCACTTCAACTGTATGAAATGTCCAGAAAACACAAATTCATAAAGACAGAAAGTAGATCAGTAGTCGGGGGCTGGAGGGAAGGAGAAATGGGGAAGGACTGTTAATGGATATGGTTTTATTTTCAGGTGATGAAAATGTTCTGGAACTAGATAGCAGTGATGGTTTTAACCACATTGTAAATATACTAAATGCCACACTGTAATGTAGACTTCTTTTTTTTTTGACCATGCAGCTTGCAGGATCTTAGTTCCTTGACCAGGGATGGAACCTGTACCCTTAGTAGGTTTGGAGTCTTAACCACTGGATTGCCAGGGAATTCCCTAATTGTACACTTTAAAATGGCTTAAATGGTGAATTTTATATTATGTGAACTTTACTACCAAAAAAAAAGGTATGACTAGCACTTTAGAAAAAAATGAAATAAAACTTTTGCAAATAAGACTGCTTTTTTATGTTTACAAAATGTAAATTACAAATGCAACCATTGGCCAATCCTTAGACTAAGGCATGAGTAAAATAGTTGAGAGTAATCATCTGATTTATCCAACAAAATCGTTAAGAGCAGGATGCAGTGTCCTTCTCTTCTCGTTTGACTTTCGTTAACATGACCATAAAGATGCGTGTTTTTGCAAAAATATTTCAGGACATCATCAACTTCCCCAAGGTCATCTCTTATTGCTTTGGTACTCAAATCATTCTATTTTGAAGCATCTGTTAAATTAACAGTTCGGTCGATTTCCTCTTCTTCACATTCTCCAACCCTCACGGCTCCAGTCCTGAGAGTTCCTCATTGGCCTACGGATTCTGCTGTGGGTCTGGCAATTTGCCAACATCACTTTCATTGACTTCCTGAAATCCTACATTTCTTGCAAGACTTGTGATTTCACTTTATGACCTGCACTGTATTTACAGTTCATTATAATTTATTGAATCTACAGTTCCTGCCCAATCCTTCAACAAAGATATTGATTAGTGGGATGGGTGGGAATAAACATTACTTTTTTTCGGCCACACCACACAGCATACGGGATCTTAGTTCCCCAACCAGGGATCAAACCTGTGCCCCCTGCATTGGAAGAACAAAGTCTTAACCACTGGACCATCAAGGAAGTCCCCCGGTATTTTAATCTTATTACACTGATGCGTTTCTGTACACCGCCTTGAGTCAATGAGGGAGGAAAGTAGTGATAAATAAGCAAGAACAAAACATGCAGCTCAAGACTTAGAGAACAAACTTATGGATGCCGGGGTGAGATGGGGGAGGATGGGGGAAGGGATGGTTGGAGAGTTTGGGATCAATATGTATACACTGCTGTGTTTAGAATGGGTAACCAGCAGAGTCCTACTGTACAGCACAGGGAACTTAGCTCAATGTTACATGGCAGCCTGGATGGGAGAGCAGTCTGGGGGAGAATAGATACATGTATATGTATGGCTGAAGCCCTTTGCTGTCTGCCTGAAACTATCACAACATTGTTAATTGGCTGTACTCCAATATAAAATAAAAAGTTTTTGAAAAAAAAAACACCATGCAGCTCACCCTATGAAGTCAAGGGGGCAGAGAAACATACCTCTCTCTGAATTACAAAACACCCATTGCTCCTTTTACCCCCATTCCAGTGAAGGCTGGGTGGGTTTGTTTCTTCCCCCTCTTCTGAAATAGCATGTGCCTAGTTATAGAATCGGAGAAGGCAATGGTACCCCACTCCAGTACTCTTGCCTGGAAAATCCCATGGATGGAGGAGCCTGGTAGGCTGCAGTCCATGGGGTCGATAGAGTCGGACACGACTGAGCGACTTCACTTTCACTTTTCACTTTCATGCATTGGAGAAGGAAATGGCAACCCACTCCAGTGTTCTTGCCTGGAGAATCCCAGGGACAGGGGAGCCTGGTGGGCTGCCGTCTATGGGATCGCACTGAGTCGGACACGACTGAAGCGACTTAGCAGCAGTTACAGAATAATAGCGTGAGGCTCAGAAGGCAATCCAATTTTTCCTTATGCAGATGTTCAGAGGTAACTGTCAAGACAGTTGCTCTCACCTCAAAAGACAGACTGACTGGCCACACAAGTCTGAGCGGCAGTCCTTGGCAGGGAGACTACTCCACGAGGGGGCGCCATTGTGTTGAGCTCACTGGCTTGGCCCAGGCACCAAGTAGTCGGGAAACCTACTCCTCTTTCCAGTCTCCTCTTCCACCACAAGTTATCCAAATTCTACCAGACTTTCAACTCAAGTCACACCTCCTCCAGGAAGCCTTCCCAGAACGGCCCCTGACTCTCCCTTCTCTAAATTTCTACTGTTCCTGCAAGGGTTTAATCACACTGTTTAATCACTTTATTTCAGGCAGGCCACTTATCTTCAAGGCATTTTTAGGACCTTTCCAGGCTTCTTCCTTTTCAAGGCTTCCATTGGACTAAATGTATTGAAATTCTCCTGCAACCCAGATTATATAAAATTATTTTATGAGTCAAGGCAAACTGCGATTGATCAGTCAACTTTATGTTTTTTGGCTATCTGAACACTATTTTTTGTATACCGTTTTCTTTCTATATTTTGGAACCAATGACTTTTTCAGGTCTCAAATTTTCTGTTTCTTCTTCTATTTCCAAACAATTATTTCTAGCTCTGTGTGAAGAATAACAAAATGTTAGAAACAAGCTAATGTCCACTGATTCATTAAAATTAATGTGGGCAGATTACAAAAGGTATGTATAACAAGCTTAAGATTTAAATACATACTTGATTGTTATAACTGCTTTGTATATTTTTTTCCAGCTTTACTGAGGTTTAATCCCAGATATACTTGTGAGCCCAAGGCACTGTGCCTATAGAACCCAATGAACAAAACAATAACATTCACCTCTCCAACTAGACATTAAACTTCTTAAAGAGAAGGAGTATGTCTTATTCTCACTAAACCCTCATGTGTCAAGTACATGACAAAATGCTCATTGAACATGCCTCCAATTAGTATTCAATGAGTACCTACTATGTGCCAGGCACTATTCTAGGTCCTAGGGGTACATTAATGAACTAGACAAAGGAGGTCACTGCTTTCATGAAGCTGACATTCTAATGCAAAACACAGATAAACTGATCATTATATTCTATGTCAAATGACTATAAACGCTGAGGGAAAACAAAGCAAGAAATAAGAACAAGAGGCTTGGGTGACATTGGAGGCAGGATGGTAAAAAAAAAAAAAAAATGCCCCTTTGATATGATGACATATGACTAGAATTATGTTGCACTGAGCACGTGGGCCATGCAAATGTCAGGGAAGATCATTCCAGACGGATGGAACAGTGCATGCAAAGGCCCTGGGGTAGGAGTGTGCTTGGCTTCTCAGGATCTCTCATGAGGCCACTGGCTGGTGAAGAACAAGGAAGGGTGTGGGGACTTGTGGGCCCTGCTCAGAACTGTGGATTTTTACACTGAGTGAGCTGGGAGCCATGGAGGGGACTTGGAGCAAAAGAGGGACACAAACTGATTGAACATCTTAAAAGGCTCACTCTGGTTACAATCTGAAAAACAGATACAGACAGATAAGAAAATAAGCAGGGAGACCCATTAGGCGGCTATGCAGCCTCCAGGACCTGCTGATTGCCTGCTCAACCAAGAAAACATCAAAGCCAGGAGCCTGGTGGCCCCACCTGCTGCCAGAAAACATGAGCCCAGTCCGCGTCGTCATCCCAGACCTCTTGGAGATGCCGAGAGAGAAGGGCCTGCATCACCATCTTGGCTTCCTCCGAGACTGGCAGGATGCCCAGATCAAATCAATACTGAATACACAGGGATTTAATCTGCACTTGTTTAAGGACTGGCTGGGCCTCCATGAAATGGCATCATCTTGTAGGCTTGTTAAAGGTTTGCAGCCGAACAAGATCCCATAGCCATCCTTACAGATCTCCAGGCAGCAAGGCTGGGTGGCCCCAGGATTCTTCACACAGACTCAGGTTAGGGCAAGAACGGCCTCAGTTCTGAAAAATGGTGATTGGAGAAAGGAAAGAGTCCCTTCCCCAGCCCCTGATGCAAAACAACCTCCGTTTATCAAGATGTATTGCTAAGCATGCCACAGAGCAATGCAAAAGGATGCTATTTTTCCTATGAGAAAAGTAGAAAAAAATTAAAATGTATATTAGTAATTGCTTGGATGCACACAAAGAAACTCCAAAAGGATACACAAAAAACAAGCACCGCTATGTAATATGACGGAAAGCAAAAACTATAATGCGCTGTCAGCATCATCCAGAATATTGGTCCAAACTCTGGTAACGCATTCCTCCGTCTCCATCACAAGTCCCTAAGGTGCTGCTGGAAACCTCACTAAACAGACTAGGTACTTTTTTTTTTAAGTCCAAATTATCACAACATTCCACATATTGATCTCTTGAGCAATGATGGAATAATCAGAGGGTCAGGACCTCTCCCCTTCCAGATGGCTCTAATTTTTTTAATTGAGGTGAAATTCACGTAAGATGAAATTAATTATTTTAAAATGAACAATTCAGTGGCATTTAGTACATTCACCACGTTGTATTATCACCATCTCTAATTCCAGGACATGCTCATCACCACCAAAGTGAACTGGTACCCACTGAACAGTCACTTTCCATTCCTTCCTCCCCTGAGCGCCCTGCAACCACCAACCTGCTTTCTCTCTCTAAAGATTTGCCTGTTCTGGACACTTCATATAAACGGAACCATGCAGTATATGGTCTTTTGTGTCTGAGTTCTTAAAACTCAGAATTTTCAAGGTTCATCCACGGTATAACACGGACCAGTACTTTATTAAATAGCTAAATAATACTATAGCATGTTTTCTTTGTCCACCCATCTGTTGATGGACACTTGGATTTTGTCCACCTTTGGCCATTGTAAACAGTGCTGCTGTGAACATTTATGAACAGTATTTTGTTTGAGGATCTGGTTTCAATTTGGGGGGGTATAACCTACAAGTGGCATTGCTGGGTGATTTTCTTTTTAAAAAAAAAAACCTTCAACAAGAATTATATGCTTCCCTTTTCTGCTACCCACCCTAAGCATCTCATAGATTAGGGAACATATGGGGCCATCAAGCTTCATTAAGGGGTCCTGGGCAGCCCAGCGGGAGGGGCTGATGGGAACAGCTCATGGTGACGTGTCTATAGTCACAACCTTGGTCCACGCCCAAATCTAGGTCAAAGCAAAAGGAGGACTCTGGTCAAGGCAAAGGTTTCTTCTCTCCCACTCCAGAATGTCATGGCGTGGGTGTCTAAGATTTTTATATTTCATTTCTGTACTAAAAAATCTAGAAGCCAGATACAAAACTCCACACCAAAGAAAAATCACTCAGTAAGCTGTCACAGGGACTAAACGAGAAAATCTATGTGAAGTACTAGACTGGGCCCTTTTTTCTCCGTTTTTGGGGGGAAGGTGGGTTGAGTGGTTGCCTCTTTTATTTTTCTTCTAAAATATTTTTAAATTTAATTAATTAAATAGTAAATAATAAATATATAATGGCACAAAATTGAAAAGATACACCAACAAGAATTAAGTCACCTCCTACCCTATCCCCCAAACAACCCTTTCCCCTCCCAGGAGCTGCTAATTTCAAGGGAATGAATATTTGCAAACATTTGCATATGTATTCTTTTGTACACACACACACACACACACACACACACACTACACACACACACACACACACACACACACACACGGCAGGCCGTACTCTACCCCCTCATTCTCCATCTTGCTTTATCCACTAACAGCACATCTTATTTTGTTTTCATTTTTTAAAAACTATTTATTTGGCTGTGCCAGGTGTTAGCTGTAACACACAGAATCTTCCATCTTCCTTGCAGTAGGCAGGCTCTTTAGCTGCAGCATGCAGGCTCTAGCTCCCAACCAGGAACTGAACCCGGGGCCCCCTGCATCAGAAGCACCGAGTCTTACCCACTGGACCACTAGGGAAGTCCCTCACAGCACATCTTAGAGTCAGTTCTGTATCACTATAAATGGGCCTGCTATATTCTTTTTTTAATTGATAACATCTACAAAGTATTTCCTTGCTTGGATATATCATAATTTCTTTAATCAGTTTAGGATCTTCCCAAATCTCTCCTAGGACAAACAATCACTTTCATCACTATTAGCACAATTTCCACATTTTTGCACACACGGAAATGTATCTGAATGATAAATATCTCAGCGTGGGATGGCTGTTTCGAAGGGAGAAATGGTTTTTAATGCTGACAGATAATGCCTGTCAGCCCATTTTTGAATCAAGGGTGAAGACAGGAAAAAAAGGATCATTTGCAAAACACATTGCAGGACAATTCGAGGGGCAAGTGTTGGTACCTCCATTTTCCAGATGGGGAAGCTGAGGTTCAGCGATGTCAGAAGTAACCCAGCTGGGTACCAGACTCCAGCCTCTGTTTATTCACCACCCAGGAGCACAGCCAGGCTGCACCTAAGTTACGTTCCCCAGGGGCTGGGCAGTGGTTGGCTCTCTGCCTTCCAGCCCCTGACTCCAAGTGCCCTGAATCTGTTGATTTATGGTTCTGCTCTGATACCCATATTAATCACCATAACTTTTAATTGAGCTAATACAAGCATCATATGTTGCTAATTACACAATGCGGATGAAAAACTCTTCCAGATGAACTTAACCGCTCAATCTAATCAGAGTGGCAAGTCGTGTTTTAATTACAAACCAGAGCGTACAGGGAAGGCATCTGTGCAGCTTAGCGGCTCAGGGGCCCGACGGCTCCAGCTTGCAAAACACCAGAATCACAGCCAGCAGCCACGGGCATCCTCCACGTGGGGAGGGCCCCAGTGATGGATGAGGCGTGATGCGTCCCGCAAGCTCACAGCCTGCGGCTGACCCAGCCAGGCCCTTTCTGACCAGACATCTGTGCAGCCATGGGCTGCACCCCCACCCCACCTGACCCCACCCCCCACCCCTGTTCCAGCCCAGGAAAGGAATCACCGACTCCTTTTCTCAGGAACTAATCAAAGGCCTGTTATCAGTGACCTTTTCTGAAACATCCTTTAACATCCTGTCAATTTGCCCACACTCACAGAGCAGAGAGAATCCGGCCGCGATAATAGTGTAATTTCAAGGGTGAGGCAAGACTGAAAAGGGATCTTGGCTCTTTTCTCAACAGAGACACAAAGAGAGCCTTCAAGGCTGAGAGTTAGAGAAAGAAGCTTAGGGAGGGGAGGTATTAAAAACTGAGTTTGGGGATTCCTGGCAGTCCAGTGACTGGGACTCTGCACTTCCAACACAGGGGGCTCAGATTCCATCCTGGTCGGGGGCACTAAGACCACAAGTCGCATGGCTTGCCTCCCCCACCAAAAAAAATTTTTTTATTTAAAAAAAAAATTATTTTTTTAATCAAAAAACGAAGGGCAAGGAAGCAGGAGAGCGCCCCTGAAGAATCTTCCTAGAGCCCCTGGAAGGAAAATAGCACTGCTCACACCTTGATCTTAGCCCAGCAAGACCCATCTTGGACTTCCAACCTCCAAAAGATTGACAATAAACTGTAGGATAATAAACTCGGGTCCTTCTAAGCCACTATGCTTGTGCTAACTAGCATCAGCAATAGGAAACAAACACACTGGCAAATGTCTCCATGTCCGTAAGGGCCCTGGCAGGAAGAAGAATTCACCTCCAGGATGGGTCGAATGGGGAGATTTCAGTCAGAGGACACGAGCAGATAGCAACTGGCAGGTAGCGATGGCGGTGAGAAATGGAGATGTTGACAGGACCGGGGAACTGTTGCTTCCCCGGGGCTTTAAGGGACCAGGAAGGAGCACAGCGTGGTTGACACCAGTGACAGCCACATCTGGGAGGCGAGGCTTCCTTGCTGGAACAGGAGGAGGTGAAGCTCTGGCAGAGACACCGTGAAGCAAGAGGAGCCGGGGACAGCCGCCTCCACTCTCTCCTGCCCCAGCCTTGGAGCTCCAGCCTGGTCTCTCACTGGCCACATCCAACTGGAAGCTGAAGGACAAAGAGGGCCAGATGATGCAGCCCTGAGGGCCAGCTTCCCAGGCACAGGGAAAGGCAAAGAGGGTGCAGGACAGATATGAGTGGAGGGAACCAGATGTCCAGAACATCCTTTCTGAGTGCAATAAGCTCTTCTTAACTCTCTCCCTCTCTCTCCTCTTTTTTTTTTTTTTTTGCCGCATGGCACACACAACTTGTAGGATCTTAGTTCCCCGACCAGTGACCGAACCCTCGACCCTCGGCAGTGAAAATGGGGAGTCCTAACCACTGGACTGCCAGGGAATTTCCTCTTCTTAGCTCTTTTAAGCCAGACTTTCAGAGCAGGCATCTGTGGTTCTGGCCCATGCCCCAGTTTTCTTTGCAGGACTCCCTCTACTTCCACTCTCTGCCCAAATGGTACAGGTGAAGTAATTCTACCCCCTCCCTGGCTCCAGGAGAAGGCCCATGACCCAAGTCAGGCTAATAAAAGTCACAGCAATTGGCTCAAGGATTGTCACACGACCTAGTTGCAGTCAATAAAAATCAGATCTGGGGGTTTTGCTAGAACCATTGGAAAGAGATGGTCATTTTCTCAGTGTGGTTGCTAAGCTGGTAGGATGAGAGCCCTATTTTAGTGTCCATCTTTGAAAAGACCCTGCCTGAGAATAAAGCCACCAGAGAAAAAATAAGGGCTGAGAGACAGAGAGAGAATGAGTCCTGATGACATCAGTTGAGGCCCTTGATCAAGCCATACCTGAAGCCTGTCCAGGACATTCCAGTTACATAAGTTTTTTAAATTATCTTTAAGTTACATCACCTTGAATTGGGTTTCTGTTACTTGCAACCAGAATAATCCTGACACACCTCTTCCTAAAGCTAACCTTAATGGTTCCTACTGGCACTTCACACCTCCACAGTGTTAACTCCCTGAACTACATTGGGATTGTTTACCTGTCTGTCTTGCAAATAGTCTGAGAGCTTGTTGGTAGAAGGGGCATTGTCAGCACTGAAATACACTGCCAGGCACAGAGAGAGCATTAATAAATATTTGTCAAATGACTAAATGGACGGATGAATGGGTTGATGAATGCATGAATTATTCTTTTTCTTTTTTTTTGCATGAGTTATTCTAAAGGCAGGTTTGGCAGCAGCCCAGCCTCCGACATTTTCAGAAAATAGATAAAGTAGATTCTAACCTGACATTGTTCGCCAAGAACCCCTTTAGGTGCTGGGAAGACAGGGGTGAACAAGGTGGGTCTCTATTCCCATGGAGACCACACTCTCATCTAGAGCAAAAGAATTGAGATTGTATACAAGTAAACCATCCATCCAGGCAACAAAGGGAGATTCATTCAGATGGTGATAAGTGCTAAGCAGAAAAATCAAACAGGGTGGTTATTTACAAGAGACAGCCAGGGCTGGAGAAGGCACCACTGGACAAGAAACCACAGAGTGGCCACTGAGAAGCCATTTGTCTAACAATAAAAGCGTCTTTTGGCAGGCTCACAATTCTAGCTCCCCACCCCCATGCTGGCCTACCCCCACCCACCCTCCAAGGCAGGGGCCAAAGGTCGTTCCAATGGTTCTCACATGGATTGCCCATTAAAATCATAAACAGAGCTTTTAAAAAGTAACCCAGGTAGGGACATCCCTGGCAGTCCACTGGTTAAGAACCCAGGCTTCCACTGCAGGGAGTGTGGGTCTGATCCCTGGTTGGAGAACTGAGGTCCCATATGCCACACAGTGTAGCCAAACAAGAGAAAAAAGAGGGGAAAAAAATAGTTGGAAACACTCTGAATGTCTACCAACAGACGAACGAACAAAATGTGGTCCATCCCCACAACGGAACACAATTCAGCCCTTAAAAAGCAATGAAGCAGTGATACAGGCTACAAAACGGCTGGACCTCAAAAAACAAGATGCTTTGTGAAAGGAGCCAGACATAAAAAGGCCACACAGTGTATGATTCTATTTACATGAAATACCAAAAATAGGTAACTCCACAGAGACGCCAAGCAGATGGGTGGCTGTCAGGCGATGGCGGGATGGGGAGTGAGTGCTCAGGGGTACAGGGCTTCCTTTTGGGGGTGATGAAAACGGTCTGAAACCAGATTGATTCAGTGCTTGCACAACACTGTGGATGTACTAAAAACCACTGAATTGGTTACACACTTTAAAATAGTTTTATGTTAAGTAAATTTCACCTCAATATGGAGAAAAATAGTGGAGCCAGCTACTTATAACCTGTTGCCAGTAAGTTCCCTAAACCTTAATTTTATATTGATATTAATGCTTTAGTTCACACACACACACACACACACACACAAATATTAAAGCATTAAACCAGGCCACATTCAAAGAGATTCAGCAGGTGCCAGGCCATGTAAGTGGAAGCAACCCCCACCCTCCCTCCCTGCTGAGATTTCTAAAGGCAGCAGAATAGCGCAGCTCTGAGTTAGGAAGCAGCCTGGCCATCCAGAACAAAACGAAGCCTACCAAAAACATCAGGACCAAAGCAAGAACAGTCAGCTCCTAGAATGGAGAGGGGAGGATTGAATAATCTTCAGGGGAGATGGAAGCGGTTAGCTCAGGGTTCTTAAAGAGTTAGAGAGAAAGATAACCAAAATCACAAATTCTGTTCCCAGTTGAAACAAACAAGGGCATTGCAGGTTCTTTTATGTCTTCATTACAGCCCATCCGTGAATGAAGCTGGGAGCATCTTACAATGGTGTTTACAGCCCACCTTGTTCCTCACCTTGCCCCCGGACTCGGCTTTGTGGGCAGGAGCTCAGCTTGCTCAGATTCCCTGGAGGAAACGGTTAAATGGGGGATCGGGGGTGGCCGACAGAGCAGCAAAGAGAGAGGGCATTCCTCACTCACCCCTGCCAACAAGGAGTCAGGAAATCAAGACTTCTGTTCTTGTTGGTGACAGAGAAAGCCAGAATGAGTGCAAAGAAGGGATGGGGTGGTTGGGAAGGAGGGGGAAAGCCACGTGAGGGCTCCCAAAATGGGCTGAAGTTTTTTTTAATTTATTTGTTTGGATGCCCTGGTTTCCCATCTGCCCTGCCCTAGACACACCTCTGGCCAGAGGGAGGAGGTCTGCAGGGAGCGGCCCCTGCTCCCTGCTCCTGCTGGGGAGGGGAGGCAGTGCTCAAGGTGCTCTGCAGAGTTGGAGACTGACCCCAGGCAGGGGCAGGGGAGAGGAAGGCAGAACTGGTTGGGGGACAAATATTTGGGGCGGGAGGCAGTTAAACATCTTAAACCAGACCCACAAATCCGGCAGTACACCTGACACCTCTGCTTGGACCAGGCATCTCCAATCAACCACTGCCTAGAACCACTGCCACCAGATAATTTGGTTCAAATCAGTTCTTCTAGGAGCTCAGGCCAGAACCTCGGGGACATCCCTGACCCTCCCCGCTCCCTACTTCCGCTGCTACCCCTGGTCCAAGCCCCCAGCCCTGCTGCAGCCTCCCCCCGGGTCTCCCGCCTGACACCCTACCCAAGCCCAGCCCACATCAGTTTGGTTCCTGCACCACAGCGGAGGGAGCTTTTTACAGTGGGAGTCGGTCCAGGTCACTCTGCTGCCTGAACTCTCCAGCGGGTCCCATTCTATTCAGGGTAAAAGTCAAATGTCCTGTAAGGGCCTGCTAAGCCCTTTGTGATCTGGCCTCATCACTAAACTGGTCTCTGCTCTATGGACCCTCTGGTCACACCCATCTCCTTACTGTTTCAAGAACACACCCAGCATCTCCTACCTCAGGGCCTTTGCACTTGCTGCTCTCACAGCAAGAGCAACCTTCCCCCAGTTATGGAGTTGAGACCTCTGCTCAAGTATTATCTTCTCAGCCAGCTCTCCTCCAATCCTGACTGCCCTCTCAACGGCCAGCTGGTCCCTCCACCCAGGACTCCCCAACCACTCCCTCCTTTTTCTCCATAGCACTCACTTCCCCCACTAGAATCTCCACACCAGAGCTGAGATTTTTGTCTACCTTGCTCATTGTTACATCTGCAGAGTCTAGAACACTGCTTGACACAGAGAGTAAATACTCAATAAATTACTACGTGCTGAACTAAAGAATCAGCAACCAAACAAATGAACAGATACAGGTGAGACACAGAAAAGCATCTGGAAAGACAAGCAATTGTAAGAGCAGTCCACCTCCAGGGAAGGAAGAGTGCCTTCAGGATTGGGGAACATTTTCATTTTCTACTAGGAGAAAATTTACACATACAACTTGCTATCATTATGTTTTTAAATAAAATCAATAGGCATTGCATTGCATAGTGTCAAAGAGAAAACTACTGGAAAAAAGAAGAACCACCACAAAATACAGGAGGCACTGAGACGGTGAACTCTACCACGCGGCTCAGCCCGGTGACAGGCAGTGTTCGACAAGCAAGAGACAAATGTCTCTGCACTCGAGGCATGACCAGCACCTTGGTGGGCAGGAGGAGAGGGCACCAAGGGAAGAAAGGGGTCCTTGCGCCTGGCCCTGCTGTCGGGGTCTGGAGCAAAGGAAACTGGAAATCTGGCAGCCCTGTGCCCCCAGGAGAGCACTGTCCCTATGGCTAGGATACTCATTCCTCCGCCACACCAATGCTTGCTGTCCAGGTCCAGGACAAGGAAACCCAGCTGGCCACTGGGTCACCTACGGGAAGAGTGGGTCCACGAGCCTGGGCCCCACCTGGAGCTGGCTAGCTGTGCTGGGCTGGCCAGGTTCTGTATGTTTGTTTCCCAGCCCAGTGCTCAATTATAGAGACAAGATGCCCCGCATGCTTGTTCAGGCTGAACTGGACGGAGGGTCTCATTTTCCTTTTTTTCCTCTCTTTAATCTCAAAGTCTCACACACATTGCAAGTGAGGCGATGGGAAAAGATATTTCATGCAAATGAAAATGACAGGAAAAAGGGAATTGCAATACTCCTATCAGACAAAATAGCCTTTAAAACAAAGGCTATAAAGAGAGAAAAAGAGGGACACTATATAGTGATAAAAGGATCAATACAAGGATAGTCTATTACCCTCATCAACATACCCAACATAGGAGTACCCAGATACAGAAAACAAGTACTAACAGACATAAAGGGAGAGACTGATGAGAATACAATAACCCCCAAGCCTCTTGTCCGTGGTCCCCGATTCCCAGGCAAGGCCACTTGGAGCACAAGCCCTTCTCCTCCGTGTGGAAGCTCCCTTCCCAAATCAAATCGATTTTCCAAACATAATTTGTCTTGGGTAAATCACTGACCTGAGCCTTGGTGGGCATCCAAGTGGCAGGAAGCATGTGGAAAGGGACTGCCCCCCGAAAGCTCAAATTAATTCAGAAGGGGGTCCTAGGAGGGTTCTCGTGGTGACAGGGTGAGGGGCATGTGAGGATCAGGAGTGACAGCTGGGACAGCCCTGCACCTCGGACCCCAGACGCAAAGCTGAAAACTGGCTTCAGCAAACCCAGGAAAGGAAAGCAAGTCTAGCACTAGGCTGCAGAATGGAACTTCCTTCCAGCAATGCTTAGAAAGAAGCCCCCTGCCAGAGACCCTGAGTGGCTGCTCACTACTCAGACAAATTTCATTTGCACTCAGTGGATTATGATTCAAGCCAAAAAGGAGCAAAGCATTGATACCTGCTACAGCATGGATGAACCTTGAAAACATGCTAAGTGAGAGAAGCCAGACACAGAAGATCACACATTGAGGACTGCATCTCTGAAATGTCCACAATAGGTAGATTCATAGAGAACGAAAGTAGACTGCCAGTGCTGGGGGATGGCGGAAGGAGGTGTGGCTGCTTAAAGGGTATGGGGTTTCTGGGAATTCCCTGGAGGTCCAGTGGTTAGGACTCTGTGTTTTCACTGCCAAGGGTGCAGGTTCAACCCCTTGTTGGGGAACAAAGATCCTGCATGCTGCTAAGTGAGGCCAAAAAATAAAAATAAAGGGTATGGGGTTTCTGTTGAGGTCATAAAAATGTTTTGGAACTAGACAGAGGTGATGGTCGCCCAACACTGTAAATGGACAAAATGTTGCACACGTTAAAATAATTTGTATGTGATCAAATTAAATTATTTTTTAAAAAATCCAAATTCTTCCCCTTAGTCTACAGGGTCCTGCACAACCTCTGCCCCATCTGCCTCTCCAACTATATCTAATGTCACCCCCATTCACTGCTTAACCGGTATCAGTTACACTTGGCAACCCACTCCAGTGTTCTTGCCTGGAGAATCCCAGGAACGGAGGAGCCTGGTGGGCTGCCGTCTATGGGGTCACACAGAGTCAGACACGACTGAAGTGACTTAGCAGCAGCAGCAGCAGCAGACATCATAGGTGAGTCATCAAGGAGATCTGAGTTCCCATCCTGGCTTTGCACAGCCCATGCACCTCAGTTTCCCCAACTATTAAATGAAGGAGTTGGGTTAGTTGATGAGTGGGAGATGCAAATTTAATTCCCTAGAGCCACACTGTCCAATACTTCAGCCAGTAGCCAAATACTGTTTAAACTTAAGTATATATGAATTCCAATGAAACAGAATCATAAGTTCAGTTCCTTAGTTGGCCACATTTCAAGTATTCCACAGAGACATGTGGCTCGTGGCTACCATATTGGACAGCACAGATATAGAACATTTCCATCTAATAGAAAATTCTATTAGACAGTGCTGGTCTGGAGGGCTCAGACAGGTGACATACAAAAGCCGTGCCTTCTGGATGGAATGGAAGCTCCTTGACAGTAGGGGCTACATCGCCAGCACCTACCATAGTGCCTGGCACACTTAATGCCCAGCTAAACATGTGGTGACTGGACTGGCAGATGAATTGGTGAATATCACTGCAGTCACATGTCACTCTCTGGGAATGTGGACGCAGTGCAGCCGGTACTGCTGCTCTCCAAAAAGAAGCCAAAAACCCACATTTTAATACTAAAGCTTTCAGCTCTTGAATATTGGCTCAAAAATTATTAAAGCACTAGGCTGGCCAAATAGATTGGCCCCTTGGCTGTCTGTGGCCCTGAGATGCTGGCTTATAACCACTGGATCAGGAGGTAGCAAAGATTCCTTTCATGTGTGCCTCAGGACCTGAAGTTCCAGAACGCTGCATGGAGAAATCAGCAGGTCACAGAAACTCTAAAACCTCCCATTCGTTCCCCCAGGGGTTCCTGGAAGAAGCCCAGGAAGAAAGAGCCAATTACATTTTTCCCCTTTTAAATGTGTGCTCAGCACAGAAACAATATGCGGGGGCCCCAGATGAAATTAACATTCCAATTCAAGCCTCTCACACAGAGAAAGGTAGCCACCAGCACCATCCTGGAATGCTAAAGAACTTGCGATGAATCCCTTAGAAAGGAGTGAAGGAGCAAATTAATAAAGAGGGAGGGGGGGCAGGTGGAGAAGCGTATCTAGGAACCAAAGCCACCGCCAGGATAAGATAGAAGGCTGTGACTAGTGGCCCTGTGGTGCTGGCCCCGTCACCAAGCCTGCTGACCACACACAAGTCCAGAGACTCTAAGGGGCCTCGTTTAAATCATAGGCTCCCAAGGCACATCATCAGAAAAGGGCTCAGCACATCTGCTACCTCTGAGGAAGGCCAGCAGGACATTATCACAGCAAGAAAACTAAGAGGAAAGGGAACCAGGTCCACTGCCCTTCAGCTGGGGATTCGGACAGTTCCATCCTCCATCCCATCCCTCAGAGCACAAGCTTCCTGGATCCCTCCATCACCCCATCACTGGTCAGACTCATCACTGACCAGAGGCCTCTGGCCATCCGTCATTGGCCACAGGTCCTTTCCAGCGGTCCCCAACCTTTTTGGCAACAGGAACTGGTTTCGAGAAAGATTATTTTTCCAAGGACTGGGGTAGGAGATGGTTTCAGGATGATTCAACGATGTTACATTTATTATGTACTTTATTTCTATCATTATTACATCAGCTCCACTTCAGGTCATTTGGCATATAGATCCTGGAGGTTCATGACCCTTAGACAATTCACTGATTAATCCTTACTGAGGCCCCTCTACCTACAGCCATTTTTCTCCAAGGCACTTGTGATGGCTTTAAAATATGCCTGCAAATTCTTTGACACTCTTCTGATCATGAGAGGGAGTCAACTTCCCCTTCCCTTGATTATGGGCTGGCCTCCAGTGAGTAAAATGCATTTGGATGTGACCCTGAGTGACCTCCAAGGCCGGGTCATTGCAATGGACTGACTTCACTCATGAAAAGCATATTAACATATGCTGTGGAAAAAGCATGTTTTTTTAATACACTGGTATCAGATAGGAGATCATACTTTCTCGACATGCAAGAAAATTCTACTGATCCTAGAAAAAAAATTTTTTAATCCTATCACACACACACACACACACACACACAAAAAATGTTGGTAACAGCATTACTCACGATAGCCAAAACATGGAAGCAACCTAAATGTCCATCAACGGATGAATGGATAAAGCAGATCAGGTATACATATACAACGGAATGTTACTCAGTCATAAAAAAGAATGAAATGACATTTGCCACAACATGGATGGACCTAAAGATTATCATCCTAATGAAGTAAGCCAGAAAGAGAAGACAGATACCATATAATGTCACTCGTATGTGGAATCTAAGATACGGCACAAAGGAACCAATCTGCAAAAGAGTAACAGACTCACAGACACAGACATCAGACTTGTGGTTGCCAAGGAGCAGGGGGTGAGGGAGAGGGATGGCCTGGGACTTGGCGGTTAGCAGATGCAAACTATTACATCTAGGATGGATGAACAACAAGATCCTACTGTACAGCACAGGGAACTATATCCAATCTCCTGGGATAAACCATAATGGAAAAGAATATTAAGAGTAAAGCACATTGCAGTCACCACCCAAGCGATAGTGAGATCTCAGAGAGAAAGTGTCCAAGGGACAGAAAGCAGAGTAAAGAGACAGTGCAGGAAACAGAGAACCTGCAGGAGAGGCTCCAGGAGAGAGGCTCTTGCTTCGGATGAAGCATCAGAGAGACTCAAAGAGAGATCATGGGAAGCTAGACTAGTCAGAGAGCCCTCCTAAGCGCCCAGCACACCGTGACTGCGTTACAAAAAAAAAAAGAGTAAAGCATGTACGTATTATATGTGTAAAACTGAGTCACTTTGCCACACAGCAGAGATTGGCAAAACATTGTAAATCAACAATACTTCAATTTTTCAATGTTTTTCATTAAAAAAAATAATGTTGGTATCAGTAAATGTTTGCACAGTGTCATCATAAAAGTCATCAGTTAAAACCTAAAATGTTAAGGAATTGGCCAAGCACTACCTCTGATTAGCACTACTGTTTGTGACTTGTTCTTTCTGTTAGGTTAACCCACCCACTATGAAATTCACAGTCTCACTGCGATTTCTGTGGGCAGATGTGCACTGCCTCTGGAGGGTAGCATCAGAGATGTTTTTGCCTTTGACATCCAATGTCCCAACCCGAAGGCAGGTGCAGGGAGATTGAGATCATTTCTGAGACACTTTCGACTGGCAGGGGGAGGAGGGGGGACAAGGAAGAGCCTCACATACTGGTAATTACTGACAGATGGCATCTGCTGTGTCTGACAGCATTCTATCCACTGCAGTAGAGCAAGAAAGGGGGTTAAAAAAAAATTCACACAATTCTGCCCTCCATGAGCTCAGACTCAAGGAGAGGTAAGGCATGTGACACTTTCTAGATTTTGTCAAGCACACAGAATGTAAAGGCTTTCCAAGGAGGAGCAGTCATTGCCAGGCAAGGGCATCTGAGAATTTCACAAAACGTCATCAAGACTCTTGAAAGTGATAGAAACCCAACTCAAAGTATCTTAAGGAAAAATGTATTGGTTCCTGAACTGGGAAAGCTCTAGATCAAGTTGGCAGAAGCAGCTACTTCTGGAGATTCCAAAAGGGTCACAAGAAAACTTCCCCTCTCCGTCTCTTGGCTTTGTTTTCCCCCATGAGTTCCTGAAATGCAAATCTGTGTGCTCGATGCACAGTGAGACCAAATACCAAAACATGGGAGCTTGGAGCAGAGAAAGGTTTACTGCAGGACCCTGAAAGGAGCTGGGTGGCTCATGCCTTAAAACTCTCAAACTTGCTTCCTTGTGTGCAGGTTTCAATCCCTGGTCCAGGAAGATCCCACATGCCGCAGAGCAACTAAGCCACAACTACCAAGCCTGTGCTCTAGAGCCTGGGAGCCACAACTACTGAGCCCACGTACTGCAACTACTGAAGCCCGTGCACCCCAGAGCCCGTGCTCCACAGCAAGAGAAGCCACCGCAGTGAGAAGTCCGAGCACCACAACTACAGAATTGCCCCCACTCGCTGCAACTAGAGACCCAGCACAGCTGAAACAAAACAAATCAATTAAGTTGCTGCTGCTGCTGCTAAGTCACTTCAGTCGTGTCCGACTCTGTGCGACCCCATAGACGGCAGCCCACCAGGCTCCCCCGTCCCTGGGATTCTCCAGGGAAGAACACTGGAGTGGGTTGCCATTTCCTTCTCCAATGCATGAAAAATGAAAGTGAAGTCACTCAGTCGTGTCCGACTCTTAGCGACCCCACGGACTGCAGCCTACCAGGCTTCTCCATCCATGGGATTTTCCAGGCAAGAGTACTGGAGTGGGGTGCCATTGCCTTCTCCAATCAATTAAGTTATCTTTTAGAAAAAGCCCCAAGCTCCCCAAAAGCTCTCAGCAAAGCCCTTTTCTAGGAAGGAGGAGGGAGGGACACGGTTGTTGTTGCCAACATCTTGGCGTCAGATCCTTTCAGATCAGTTCTTGAGGTCAGGCCATGGTCAGGTAAGGATGTCACTGTAAACTTCCATCAAACAAATGTTATTCTCTGTCTTGACAAGAAAGGGTAAGGTCCCAAGGCACAACTTTCACCCTCTGAGGTCCAGGCCGGGCTAAGAGGAGGCAGAACTCAGTTGGTGGCTCCCTCAGGGCCAAGTCCCCAGACCCTGTCCCGCTGTCATCGCTGAGGAAGCAGGCACCCAGGACCCAGCCAGCCCTCAGGCCACCCATACGGTGGGAGCCGGGTCCCGCAAATTTCATCCTATGCAGACAGCCACTGCCATTAGGTTGCAGGGATGAGGGGGAAGCTCACCTCTGCCTCAAGGTCTGGACCCAAGCTGTGGGAGGCCTTACGAGGGCTCTGGAGCTCTGCAGGACACAGCCCCCAGCCTGTTCCCTGGGTCCCCCTCCTTCCCCTGCTCACCTACTGGCCTGAGGCTGGGTAAGCCGGAGGAGCCCAGGATTCTGCCTCTTACCTCACTTTCCACCTGACGACTACCACTCCAACCATAGACCAAATTGCCTCACTCAGGATCACTCCTTGACAGTTGGTTGCTTGTGGGCTGGGCCTACTGAGGTCCCAATCAATGGCTGAGCAAGACCACTAACGGTCACTCCTTGACAGTTGGTTGCTTGGGGGAGGGCCCCACTATGGCACTGACCAATGACGGAACAGGACCACTAACAGTCACTCCTTGACAGTTGGTCACTTGTGGGTGGAGCCCAATATAGTACTGACCAATGGCTGAGCAAGACCATTAACTGTCATTCCTTGACAGTTGGTCACTTATGGGTGGGGCCCACTACAGCACTGACCAATGGCTGAGCAAGATCTCTAACTGTCACTCCTTGAGAGTTGGTTGCTTGGGGGAGGGGCCCACTGTGGCACTGACCAATGACCAAGCAGGACCACTAACTCACTCCTTGACAGTTGGTCAGTTGTGGGTGAGGCCAACTACAGTGCTGACCAATGCCTGAGCAGGACCAATAAGGATCCAGCGGTAACCATTGTCTAGTAACAGGGTGGGGAAGTAACTGTCCACAGCAACAGCCTGCATGCTAAGAGCTGCACTCAACTGTGTTTTATTGCACGTGGTGCTTCCTTTTCAGGCAGTTCCAGAATGGTAGGTAGCTTCTAAGATGATCTCTAATATTCATCACCTGATGGCATTTATGGTTTTTGTGTGGTCCCCTCCCCTTGAGTAAATTTCTTCTGATCACTGTCATATCTCAGTGTAGAAGGGAGATCACTTCTGTGACTAGGTCAGAGAAACTGTCACTTAGTCACTGTGGTGAAGCCACTCTCTTCTATATGGAGAGGACCACGTGTCAAAAACCTGAGGCTCTCAGTCTAAGAACCCACAGAAACTGAATCCTGCCAACAACCATGTAAGCACAGAAGCAGACTCTTCCATGGTCAAGCCTTCAGATGAGAGCTCAGCCCTGGCGTACACCATAATGGCAGCCGTGTGAGAGATTTGGAAACAGAAGCTAACCTGCACTGGATTCCTGACCCACAGAAACCATGAAGTGATACATGCAGATTGTTTTAAGCCATCAGTTTGTGGCTTAAACTTGTTACATAGCAACAGGATATATTTAGGCTCTCACCCTCCCAGCTTAGCAACTGCAACTGAAAAGGAAGCTTCCCTCTCCCAGTTCTTGCAACAAACATCCCAGATCTGGATCTCATTGGCCCAGCTTGGGTCATGTGCCCAAGCCCGAGCCAATCCATGAAGCCTAGGAGATGAGATGTTCTGATTGGTCAGGCACGAGTCATTAGCACGCCCATCTAGGAGTAGGAGGAGAAAGTTACCAATAACCAAACCTCACCTCAAAGCTGGAAAGCAATGACTTCCCAAAATAAAATCAGGGTGTTACTCTCAGAGGAAGGCAAAATAGCAGTCAACCACCATCATACAACAAGACTTGGTATGAAGTAATGTGGAAGAAAAGATAAGGAAAAAAAAGCACAAAAACGAGCACCCAGGCACATATCAAGTGTTCAATTAAAAACTCAATGGCTGAAGAAGATTAAACCAGGGCTACTCTTGAGAAACCTATAATACGCAGGTCAGGAAGCAACAGTTACAACTGGACATGGAACAACAGACTGGTTCCAAATAGGAAAAGGAGTACATCAAGGCTGTATACTGTCATCCTGCTTATTTAACTTATATGCAGAGTACATCATGAGAAACGCTGGGGCTGGAAGAAGCACAAGCTGGAATCAAGATTGCCGGGAGAAATATCAATAACCTCAGATATGCAGATGACACCACCCTTATAGCAGAAAGTGAAGAGGAACTAAAAAGCCTCTTGATGAAAATGAAAGAGGAGAGTGAAAAAGTTGGCTTAAAGCTCAACATTCAGAAAATGAAGATCATGGCATCTGGTCCCATCACTTCATGGCAAATAGATGGGGAAACAGTGGAAACAGTGTCAGACTTTATTTTTAGGGGCTCCAAAATCACTGCAGATGGTGACTGCAGCCATGAAATTAAAAGACACCTACTCCTTGGAAGGAAAGTTATGACCAACCTAGATAGCATATTGAAAAGCAGAGACATTACTTTGCCAACAAAGGTCCGTCTAGTCAAGGCTATGGTTTTTCCAGTGGTCATGTATAGATGTGAGAGTTGGACTGTGAAGAAAGCTGAGCACCGAAGAATTGATGATTTTGAACTGTGGTGTTGGAGAAGACTCTCGAGAGTCCCTTGGACTGCAAGGAGATCCAACCAATCCATTCTAAAGGAGATCAGTCCTGGGTGTTCTTTGGAAGGAATGATGCTAAAGCTGAAACTGCAGTACTTTGGCCACCTCATGCGAAGAGTTGACTCATTGGAAAAGACTCTGATGCTGGGAGGGATTGGGGGCAGGAGGAGAAGGGGATGACAGAAGATGAGATGGCTGGATGGCCTCACGGACTCGATGGATGTGAGTTTGAGTGAACTCTGGGAGTTGGTGATGGACAGGGAGGCCTGGTGTGCTACGATTCATGGGGTCACAAAGAGTCGGACACAACTGAGCGACTGAACTGAACATTTATTATAGACCCATGTGAATTCAAGCACTACTTTGAATTCTTACACAAGATCTCCCTTAATCCTGACATCCCTAAGAGTAGGAGCTCCTACTTTCCCCCTTTCACAGATGAACATGCTGTGACACAGAGAGGTTAAGTAATTCACCCAAAGTCACAGAACAAGCAAGTGGCAGAATTGGGATTTAAACCCAAGCAGTCTGACACCTCAATTCATGATCTTAATTTCAGTCATCTGTTTGAAAACAGTTTGTAAGAGCAGCCGAAGGAGGAACAAACTATATAATCAAGCAGTGAGAGATAGAAAGCTGACAGGAGGTGCCAAAGAAGTTCATCCTCTCATTCAAACACTTATTAAAAACTTTCACAAAGAAAGAGAATAAGAGTTAGGAAACCGTACAGGATGGCAAAGCTTGAAAAAGGAATTCCAGCAGCTTCCTCCCTCATATCATTCTCAATGCTGTAATGAAGAGAAGCAGAATTTAGTTGCCCTTAGAAAATAATCTGAGATGACAGGCAAATTGATCAAGTAGGAAGAGGAGGCCACTCTGGAGCCTGTTTAAGTAAAGCTGGTACAAAGCTGGTACAAGCCGGTGAGGCTGACCCCCTCTTCTCCAGCACTTTTTCTCCTGAAATATACAGACCTTTTTAACAGCTCAGCCCATAAATTTAAAAGAAAAACACTTTAACTGGGCTGGGCGTGGGGTGGGGGAGTGGGTGGAAGGAGAAAAAAATATCATAGGGAAATTAAAAATTCATCATAAATTCATGGTGCTTTCTAGAGAACTTGTTGCATTAGAAAGGAACGTGTCTGTGTTAAGTGCTATGGAGGCACAGGCTGGGGAACAGAAGATGGCTCTCTTCTAAGATTGAAGCTCCCAGAATCTAGAGAAATGCCATGAGTAGAGGGACTAGCATTTCTAAGTCCTTCAGGGACCATCCATCGCTGGAACCCTGGGAATGGAGCCTTGGGAAGCACTGTCAGGTCCTTGTCATCAAAAAGCAAGCACCTCTTGGCAAGAGGCCTGGGTTCTAAGAACCAGCCCCTGACCATTCCTGTTTTTCTGTTAACTCCACTTCTTCAGGTGTCAGTTCTTTCAGTAACTATCACTCAGTCACACCCTGCCTGGCTTTCCTCAAATATCTGGAGATTCGGGTTGGGTGCTGATTTCTGCACAGTGTTTCTGCTGGATAGGATGGACATCTGCATATCTTTCTAAACCTCCTTTGGATGTTTGGGGAATCCTCCATTTTCTGTGTGCTTAGTCACTCAGTTGTGTCCAACTCTTTGTGATCCCATGGATTGTAGTCTGCCAGGCTCCTCTATTCATGGAATTCTCCGGGCAAGAATACTGGAGTGGGTTGCTATGCCCTCCTCCAGGAGAACTTCCGAACCCAGATCTCCCGCATTGCAGGCAGATTCTTTACCATCTGAGCTACCAGGGGAGCCCTGAGGCAGAAGAAAATCACTAAACATACCTTGATATTTTCCTGACATGAAATAAAATAGCAGGCAGCGATTGAAAAAAAAATAATAGTTCTATACGTACATGGATACTGGGGAAGAAATTATATATATTCCTACAGGGAAAAATATACAACAAACTGATAAACAGAGCAGTAACCTTTGGGAAGGAAATTACACAAAGGGGACTTGGGGCCTATCTGTCACATTTTTTAAAACCATTTTCACAGCTTTGACAGAGACAGTGTTGTGCAATCGCCAAACTGTTTTCACCCAGAAAAACTGTCTCCCAGGTTCCCATCCTAGGAGGAAGAATAAAATCTCAAACACAAACCTGCACACAGACACACACACGCAAACACACACACGCAGTGCAATTATAAAAGATCCTGATTGTTTATACCTTCTCTCCAAATGCTTTGCTATTCCTGCTGAAGTAGTCATCCCCAGCTACTAATTATCCCCCCAATATCCATTCTTTTCCTTTGCCAGAGTATCAGAACTTTTATTTTCAGCAACTTCAAAGGAAGACTGCATTCCCTAGGTTCCTTCACAACTACATGTGGCCATGTAATCTCATCATAACCAACAGGATATAAGTAGAAGCATCTTGGGGCTGCTTCTAGGACTCTTCTGTAAAAGACAATTGATACAAATCCTTTACCCTTTCTTTATCTGCACCCCCATCCTGGTGCCTGGAATGAAGATGAGATGGCTGTACCTGTAGCTGCCATTTTGGGCCATGAGGGAAAAGACCTCAACCTTGAAATGGTAGAAGGAGAAAGGGTCCATAAGGCTTTCACAGAACAGAGCCAACCTACAGTCCTGGGCTACCAAGCTCCAGAATCTGACTTGGGAAATAAACTCTTACTTTTTAAGCCAACACTTTTTTTTTTTTAACCAAGCCACACAGCCTATGGGCTCTTAGTTACCCTACCAGGGAGCAAACCTGGGACCTGGCAGTGAAAACACCAAGTCCTAACCACTGACTGCCAGGTAATTCTCATGTCACACTATTTTAATTCTCTGTCTCTCACTGATGAGCCCATTTTCAATAAATGCACCCATCACGCCACAGCCCAGCTTTATTTCCTCAGTGAAACACCAAGCAGCATCCCTCCTGGGTCGCCTGAGTCCCATGCAACTTAGCCCCCAGCACCAGCAAAGCAGAGCAGCAACTTCAGGAGGTCCCAAACAAGGCAATCTCACCAGCCCCAGTGGGGACCCAGAAACCCCTAAGAGAAAAGAGCCAGGCTGCTATTTACATGGAAGCAACCTAGATGTCTACTGACAGATGAATGGAAAAGTTGTGGTATATATATATACAATCGAATATTACTCAGCCATAAAAAGGAACAAATTTGAGTCTTCTAGTGAGGTGGATGAATCCAGAGCCTGTTTTATAGAGCAAAGTAAGTTAGAGAAAAACAAATATCATGTACTAACACATATACATGGAATCTAGCAAAATGGTGCTGATGAACCTATTTGCAGAGCAGGGCTGGGGGGGGGCAGAGGGGGCTTCCCCAGTCATTTCTCAGTAAAGAATTCACCTGCAATGCAGGAGATGTGGGTTTGATCCCTGGGTCGGGAAGATCCACTAGAGAAGGAAATGGCAACCCACTCCAGTACCCTTGCCTGGGAAATCCCATGGGCAGAAAAGGCTGACAGGCTACAGTCCATGGGGTCGCAAGAGTCAGACATGACTTAGCGACTCAACAACAACAACAAATAGAGACTCAGATGAGAGAACAGACTTACGGATACAGCAGGGACAGGAGAGGGTGGGACCAACTGAGAGAGTAGCATTAAATATATATACCACCATACGTAAAACAGCCAGTGGGAATTTGCTATATGATTCAAGGGACTCAAACAGGGGCTATGTGACAGCCTAGAGGGGTGGGATGGGGTAGAAAGTCAGAGCGAGGTTCAAGAGGGAGGGGACATATGTATATCTATGGCATATTCATATTGATGTATGGCAGAAAGCAACACAATATTGTAAAGCAATTATCTTTCAATTAAAAATAATTTTTTAATGTATATAATAATAATATCCACACATCTCCCCGGCTTGTTGAGAATATGAGTTGATACATGTAGACATATTAGAACTATGACTGCCATATAGAAAGCACCATCTAAATATAGGTATTTTATACACACAGGAAGCTTTGGGTCAGTTGTTTTTATTAAAATGGCATGCACAGGCTAAGTTACCCTGCTGTTCACTTTTCTCCTTGACAATAAGCCCTGGTCATCCCTCCAGGACAAGGGAGGTCCAATCCATTCTTTTTAATAGCTACATAGTGCTCCAAGCACATAAATACCACTATTTAGTCCAGAATTACTTTATTGATGAACAATCAAGGTTTTTTTTTTCCTCTATTTCACCATTACAGACAATGTTGCTATAAATATCCATGAGCATACAATCTTACCAGGAGTGGTTTTATTTCTAGAAAGCACAGGTTTCCCAGCAGTGAGATTGCTGGGTCAAAGATTAAGTTCTCTTTTCATATATATTAGCAGGTTACATTCCAAATAGTCTGTGTTTTCAACCAAAGCAACTAAGATATGTGTGAGATCACTGGACAGGGGTTTCAGAGGTCACATGCACAAAACAGAAGCCCCAGGAGATTCAGGAGCAGCCAGAAGAGAGCCCACAAAGGGCGGGAGGGGGAAGTGCTGGCTCCTTGAGGGAAGAGCATCAGAGGTATCAATCCAAACAAGAGCGCTCTCCCGACCTGGGGCGGGGCGGGGAGGGCGGGGCGGTGGATGCGGGGCGCGGGTGGGGAGGGAATGTCCCCACCTCACTTGGTAGCCTGTCAGAGTAAATTTTCTTCCTTCTAGTGAAAGCACCCAGATTTTCTTTTGGGAAACAATTCCCTGCCTACCTCTCTGGCAAGTTCCTTCCAATTCTGGCTCCAGAGATAAGCTTCTGACTTAAGGGTGGCTGATCAGATGAAGGATTCCATCCCCACAGCCACAGTTCCTGGTTGAGAGGTCAGCACACAACCCATGTTAGTTCAGTAAAAGTCAGTCCTGAGATTCTTGCTGGGACAATTAAGAAAGAGACATTTGACTTTTGCTGGTTGGAGGAAAGCCGATAGTCAGCTTTGCCATCAAAGAATTAGATGAACACAGGGAAAAAGAGAACCAAGAGACAGAGGGAGAGCATAAGCTCTCATTAGCAGAGTGTTAAGCCCCTGGATCTAGCCATGCCTGAAGCTGTTTCCTCCTTAAGCTTCCCACCTTCAGGGACTAGTATAAAAATTCCCAATTTTGGACTTTGCAACTATGATAATCCAGATTTAATACACTGGCATACTCCTGCATTTGACACATCATCTCCATGAGTGCACCTAAAATCTTAAATTTCAAAACTTAAAATATCACAGACCTCGGTGTCACAGATAAAAAAGAAAAGGCTATGTTAATCTTTAAAACAACCAAATATGAAAAAACACAAGGTCATAAAAGAGATCCATTGATCGGAGTCATTCTGAGTATAAAATAACTAACCAGTAGGTTCCTTTACAGAGAAGGCAATGGCACCCCACTCCAGTACTCTTGCCTGGAAAATCCCATGGATGGAGGAGCCTGGTGGGCTGCAGTCCATGGGGTCGCTAAGAGTTGGACACGACTGAGTGACTTCACTTTCACTTTTCACTTTCATGCATTGGAGAAGGCAATGGCAACCCACTCCAGTGTTCTTGCCTGGAGAATTCCAGGGACGGGGGAGCCTGGTGGGCTGCCATCTATAGGGTCGCACAGAGTCGGACACGACTGAAGCGACTTAGCAGCAGCAGCAGGTTCCTTTAATACTAGCTCCCTCCAGCAGCATCCCTACAAGGGGTCTTCTGAGCCATGAGCCATCAAGCTTTGCCTGCAGAGTAAAAAATATCTCCCACACACATGTGCTACTATTTTTAAAATGTTACATAAATGCTACTGTAATTACCAAAACCTAGTCGTTCAAAAGCATTACTGAATTGATGGCAACTTTCGATCAATATGTTTTTCTTTTTTAACCAAGAGATACCAAACCCACAATTCTTCTTCTTCAAACAAGCTGGATAATCTTTTAGATATTAAAAGGGGATACTTGTTTTGACCATAGGGTGCTATAAACACACATTTACAGAGCATTCCCTGCTTGAACATTTAAGGCAAACTTTGTCTTTAAAAGGGCCAGATAGTAGGCAATTTATTTAGGCTCTGCAAGCCATATGATCTCTGTCACAACTACTCAACCCTGCCCTTGTTGTGAGAAAGCAACCATAGATAGTAAGTAAACAAACAGGCTTGGTGCAATAAAACTTTATTTACACAATAAACAGGTTGAGGGCCAGATTTGGTCTATGGATCCTAGCCTGGTGATGCCTTGTTTAATGGGTACAGAAAATCACAAGCAATGAGATAGGAGCCAAGGCCAGCACAGGGTCAGATGGAATTTACACATCTCTCAACTGTTGTGAAATTGGATGAAGAAAATAAAATTTGATTGACACACAACTTTTCAGCCACACACCTACTAAATAAAGCAAGCACACCTGCAGTGGCACACGAACAATAATAAACTGTGCCGATCACATCAGGGACACAGGAGAGACTTTTTTCTTAGAGTATCAGTGGTTCCAGCAAGAAAAATGAACCCCACACTAAAGCTGAGAGGTTCACAGCTCAAATCTGACCTCCACCTCCAATTTCCAGGGGCAAATAGTACATCTGAATACTGGTTTCCTCAACTGTCCTACCAACATTATTAATAACTGCCCCTAGCTATTGAGCACTTAGCATGTGCTGGGCACTTGCTAAGAAGCATTTACATCTATCATCTCATAGGATCTTCTTAACTTTATCCTTGTTAATGATGTGTCTTTATGTCTCTCTGACAGATGCGGAAACACAGGCTCATCCATCCCAACCTTCTCCCCAGGGCCGCTGGGAAGAACGCATAAAAGACAAAAACCCAACTTACAGATAGATGTTAAGTTCGGTTTGTTAAGTCCACTGTTAGCATACATTGATTTGAGGGACTTCTCTGGTGGCCTAGTGGTTAAGAATCCACCTGCCAATGCAGGGGGCACCGGTTCGATCCCCGGTCCAGGAAGATCACACAGGCCATGGAGCAACTAAGCCCACGTGCCACAACTACAGAAGTCATCGTGCCCTGGAGCCTGTGCTCCACAAGAGACGCCACCAAAAGGAGAAGCCTGCACACCACAACTAGAGAAAGCCCATGCACACAACAAAGATCCAGTGCAGCCACAAATAAATTATATATATTGATTTGGCCCCTATTCTAAGTACAGCGGTAGGTATATAATTGGCTCCCAATAAATGAGTCTATCAATCAGCATATCCCATAGGGCAAGTTTCAAACTACACCCCAAATCTCACCACTTCTCACCTCCTCTCTAGCTACCACTTTGATCCAAGCCACCAACATCTCTGGACTATTACAACAGCCCCTCGGGGCTCTCCCTGCTTCTGGTTCCTGTGACTCAGAGCACCATCTCCTCTGCTCAAACCTGCCAGTAATTCCAGACTCACTCATTCAAGGCAAAAGCCACAGTCCTTACCAGGTTCTGGTCCCTATAATCTCATCTACTACTCAGCCCAGCCTCAGTGGCCTCCTTTCTGTCCTTGAACCTGCCAGGCACCTTCCCACCTCAGGGCCTTTGCACCAGCTGTTCCCTCTGCCTGGAACACTTGGGTGCCTCACCTCCTTAGGTCTTTACTCAAAGTCACCTTCCTAATCCTGCTATTTAAAATTACAAAACATCTCTCCCCAGCGCTCCCTCTCCACTTCCTCACTTCATGTTTCTCCAAAACCATTAACAACCATTTAACAAACAGCATATCGTAGTTATTTAGCTATTTCAGTGTCTATTTCCCTGTGCCTTAATGCTAGCCCCACGAGGATAGGGACCTTTGCCTGCCTTGTACCTGCCATATCACCAGCTCCAAGTATAAGGCCTATCACAGCGCAGGTGCACAGGAAAACATGTGTCAATGAACAAAGGCAGAATGGAGGAAGGAAGAGAACTGGGGTGAGGTTTTGAAGATCAGCACAGGGGACACAGGTCCATTTTACAGATAGGGAAACTGAGACTCAGAGAGGTCAAGGAGCCAGACCAGTGCTCCCAGATCTTCCAATTTCTTGAGAGAAGCCAGAAACCTGGATATTGACATCTTCCACTTTTTAAATGCCAGTAACGAACAAGAGAAGCCTGCAGACCAGATATGGCCCAGAGGCAGCCAGTGGCTCTCCACTGGCCTGGAAAAGTTCCACTGCAATGTCACCCTAAAAACAACTTTTTTTGGGAAAACAACATTTTTCATCTACACCATGCCCCTCCCCTTCCGCTCCCTCCTGCACAGTCTTTGGAACAGACTCAGGGAGAGCAGAGTCCCCTCCCACCTGGCCACCCCTTCCACCCCTTTGCCAAAGCATCCTCACCACTCTGCCCAGGTGCCCCCATCCCCGCTCACCTGGCCCCCTCAGCTCACCCAGGAGAGCTTGCAGAGGCAGATGGCACAGTTACAGAGAGAAACATAGCAAACCAAAGATATAAATCCATCCACAGTGCACAGCACGGAGAGAAACAGGCAAAGGGAGCCACGGGTTCCGAGAGCCTGGAGAACAGGCAGGGCCCCTCCACCACTCCAGAGTTCTAGAAAGAAAGCCAGGACCCTCCGCCAGCCGCACAGAGTGAGCCCCGCAAGCTTAAGGCTGCAGCCACAGCAGTATTTTTATGTGTCCATTTGCTCCAGTGCATTAAGAGCCCTGGTGGGAGGCATTCCAAGCACAGGCAGACATTAGAGATGCGGTATTTTCTGAGTCACCCTTCCTAGGCACTGAATCCTGGGCTCTGAAGCACAGCCATGATGAGTGAGGTCCCCCAACAGATTAATTTAGGTTAACACCGCAAAACAGCCAGGGCTCAGAAGCGCTGGGCAATTCTAGAGTCTCCATCACCTTCAGTAATAAAATACAGCAATCCAATTGGACTCTATTGATTTTTTTTTAATGTAACTATTTTGGGGCCGAAACATAAGGAGAGGGAATTGATCAGTTCAGGAGTCAGGTGTGAGGGAGGGGAGTTCAGTGCAACCCAACTGTGGCCCCAAGGCAGGCTGAGCAAGAGAAGATGACAGAATTCAACTCCAAAGAACCTGGGCTTCTTTCCCATTTTCCCTTGGCAGAGAGTGAGCATCAGGGGTCCCTCCTGCCCTGAGTTGCCGGGAAGATGCCAAACACACACCTGGATGGAGAATAAAAGTGACGAGAGGCCCTGCTTTATTTCTCTCAGTGGGGCTATCACCACCTGACATTAAATTATGTATCTGTCCATTGTTTATTATCGTCTTACTCTGCCTGAATGATGGCTTCTCAGAGTGGGGTTGGGGGTGTCTTTTCTGCTCCCTGCTGTGTCCCCAGTGCTGAGCACCGATTAATGTCTGTTGAATGAATGATTGAGCTCAAGTGGTCAATGACCTTCTTGGTCACTTGATGCGGGCCAGGCACCACACAAAGAACCTTTCAGAGAGTCGAATTCCTCCTGCCTCTGTCACCATTCTCCAGGTTGGCTCATTCCGGTCCGTTATGTCTCAGATAAGAAAAATGCCACCTTCTCCAAGAAGTCTTCCTGGACCACCCATACTCTCCACATTGCATTGCTTTGTACTGAATACAAGGAGCATAAATTACCGTCCGAGACGTTCCTGGTTATGGATTTGCTGGCTTCTTGTCCCTTGCTCAGTCACACCACACCTGCCCTAGAATGTAAGCCCCCGAGGTCACAGGCACCTAAGCCTGAAGGTGGGGAAACTGAGGCAAAACTCCAAGCCATGGAGGTACCTTACGGAGAGGGGAGACAGGAGTCAGGCACTTCGGGGAGGAGACCCCACCCTGCCACTCACAGGCTGTGGGGTCCTCAGTGAGTCTCTGAGTTCCTCTGAGTCTCGGTGCCCCTTCCCCATCCGGGAATACATCTGAACCCTGGAGGGAGGCCCAAGAATCCAGAGAAATCATGGAGTGAGAAACCACTTGGTAGGCAGCCTTTCTCTTCGCAGGTTTGACTGTTGCAGCAAAGAGCCCATCAGTCCCTCCCTTCCTGCCTCTCTTCCCCCTACCCCTGAAGGACACCCCTCCATCAGTCTCCCTGTTAGTGTCTCCCAACCTTGTACCAAGATCAGCAGGAGAGTTCAAGGCCCGCTGTAGTCTGAACATTTGTGTCCCTCCAGACTTCATATGTGGAAACGCAACCCCCAATGTGATGACGGTAGGAAGGGAGCCTTTGGTGAATGAGGTCATGAGGATGGAGTCTCATGATGGGATTAGTGCCTTTACAAGAGACCCCAGGGACTTTCCTAGTGGTCCAGGGGTTAAGAATCCACATTACAATGCAGGGGATAGGGGTTCGATCCCTGGTTGGGGAACTAAGATCCCATATGCCATGGGGCAACCAAGTCTTAGCGCCACAATTGGAAAGCCAGCATGCCACGACTACTGAGTTCATGGACTGTGGAGCCCATGCTCCACAACAGGAGAACCCTGCACACGGCAACAAAGAGCTCATGTACTGCAACTAAGACCCAATGCAGCAAAAAAAAAAAAAAAAAAAATCATATATTTTTAAAAGAGAGAGACCTCAGAGAGCTCCCTCGCCCCTTCTACCAAGTGAAGATACAGTGAGAAGACGGGCATCTATGAACCAGGAAGAGGGTGCTCATCAGACTGTAACTATGCTGGTGTCATAACCTTGGACTTCCCAACCTCCAGAACTGTCAAGAATTATAAATAAATATCTGTTGTTTATAACCCACCCAGGGAGTGGTACTTTGTTATCACAGCCAGGATGGACTAAGACAGGGCTTATTCTACAGATGAGGAAACTGAGTCTTGGAGAGGTCAGGGGGCTAGAAGGGGCTACATTCAGATCTCCCAATTTCTTGAAAGAAGCCAGAAACCTGGATGGAGATACTGACATCTCCCACTTTTTATGTGGGCAACTAAGAAGAGATGCCCACAGGCCAGACATGGCCCAAAGGCAGCCTGAAGCCTTCCACACGGGCTCAATTTACCAAAACACCAAGTCCTGGATGGACCTAGAGATGGTCATACTAAGTGGAGTAATCCGGATAGAGAAACACAGAAATCACATAATATAGCTTACTTGTGGAATCTAAAAAGATGATGGAAATGAATTAATTTACAAAACAGAAATAGACCTATAGACTTAGAAAACAAACTTTATGGTTACCAAAGGGGAAGGGATGAAGGATAAATTAAGAGTATGAAATTAATATATGCATACTACTATATATAAAATAGATAACCAACAAGGACCTACAGGTTCTTGTATAGCACAGGGAACAATATTTTTTTAATAACCTATAAGGGGAAGAATCTGAAAAAGAATATATATGTATAACTAAATCACTGTGCTGTACGCCTAAAACACAGCACTGTAAATCAACTATACCTCAGTAAAATATTTTTAATTTTAATAAAATAAGTACTGTTAAATTATAAGGTGCAAAACTACTTTAAAAAGGAGTTTAGAAGGAGAAGGGAATGACAGAGGATGAGATGTGTGGATAGCATCACCGACTCAATGGACATGAGTTTGGGCAAGCTCTGGGAGATGATGAAGGACAGGGAAACCCGGAGGGCTGCAGTTCACGGGGTCACAAAGAGTTGGACACAACTGAGCAACTGAACAACAACAGTTTTAAAATAAACATTCTAGAAATGCTAGAAAATATCAAGTATTTTCAAAACAGTATTTGGGACTGAAAAAAAGTGCCACACCCTGCCTTGCCAATGTACCCCCCTCGGCTCCTAAGCAAGGGAGCTGTCTTTAAAGGCACCAGAATTCCCCAAAAATGGGTTTCTCAAAAAAGACTGAGCTCTGTTTCCAACTCAAAACACATCCCTGAATCCCCTGGGCCCAAATTAGTCTCAAAATCCAATAAGTTGCCCACAAAACTCAGTGTTTGCAAACACAGAGAAGGTAGTGGCTAAGAGCGCTGACTCTGAGGCAGATACACTGAGCTTTCACATCCTTGGCCCATCCTTTCGTGGCTGTGTGACCTTGACAGGTCAAGGCACCTCTCTGGGCCTCATTTCCTCATCTGTAAAGTGGGCAAGCACAAGTCCTGAGCCCGTGGGGGCCACTGAGGACTCGATGAAGTAAAATCAGCAGAGGGCTTAGGATGCACGGTAAGTGTAGATCGGGGCTAGTTGCAGTGTTTCTGATTCTCAGCTACACTGAACTAGAAGAACCAGGGCAGGAGACAAAATGGAGAGGTGGGGGGTGTCTGTCTGCCAAAGTCTCACCCTTTAATGTAACTGTCTAATCCCTTGAGGGCACAGAACTCAAAGGATTCCTAGTTGCCTGCAGAGCTGATGCCAATCTGTTTGATTTCTATGGCTGGAAACCTTAGCTTGAATTAATAGGTGTATTTGTTGCAGAGATAGAGCAGAAAAAAAGTGAAATAACCACCCACCACCTTGGAATGTGGGTCGAGTTTGTCCATACAGTTCCGTGCAAGGTTGTGGAGGCAAATCCGGCTGTGTGAGGAGGTGGATAAAGCACAAACCAGTGCCTGGGCTGGAATCCTGACCCTGTGTGACCTCAGGCAAGTTACTTGGCATCTCTGGACCTCAATATATCCTCATCTGTAAACTATGAATAATGAGGGTGTTCATTTACCCTGTATTACAGTATTTCACCCTGTTTAGATAAGGAAAAGTCTGAGATGGTCCCTGCAACACAGGGAGCAACTTCAGAAGCATGTGAATCCATCATCACCCCATCATTCCATCACCACCATCATTACTATTACCATCATCACCAATCACCATCACCGTTATCACCAACATCATCACCATCACCATCATCATCACCATCATTATCATCCCATCACCATCATCACCATCACTGTCATCATCACCATCCTCACCAATGTCATCATCTCCATCACCACCATCACCATGCCATCACCATCATCACCATGACCATCACCATTACCATCATTTTCATCCCATCACCATCATCGCCATCACTGTCATCATCACCATCATCACCAATGTCATCATCTCCATCACCACCATCACTATGCCATCACCATCATCACCATGACCATCACCATTACCATCATTTTCATCCCATCACCATCATCGCCATCACTGTCATCATCACCATCATCACCAATGTCATCATCTCCATAACCACCATCACCATGCCATCACCATCATCACCATGACCATCATCATTACCATCATTACCATCCCATCACCATCATCACCGTCATCACCAACATCAGCACCATCACCGTCACCATCACCATCATTATCATCCCATCACCATCATCACCATCACTGTCATCATCACCATCATCACCAATGTCATCGTCTCCATCACCACCATCACCATCCCATCATCACCATGACCATCATCATTACCATCATTATCATCCCATCACCATCATCACCATCACTGTCATCATCACCATCATCACCAACGTCATCATCACCGTCATCACCAATGTCATCATCTCCATCACCACCATCACCATGCCATCACCATCATCACCATCACCATCATCATTACCATCATTATCATCCCATCACCATCATCACCATCACTGTCATCATCACCATCATCACCAACGTCATCATCTCCATCACCACCATCACCATCCCATCACCATCATCACCATCACCATCATCATTACCATCTTTATCATCCCATCACCATCGCCATCACTGTCATCATCACCATCATCACCAACGTCATCATCTCCATCACCACCATCACCGTCCCATCACCATCATCACCATCATCACTACCATCATTATCATCCCATCACCATTATTGCCATCACTGTCATCATCACCAACATCATTCCATCACCATCATCATCATTACCATCACCATCACCATCATCATTACCATTACCATCATCACCAATCACCATCACCATTATCACATCACCACCAACATCATCACCATCACAGTCATCATCACCATCATTATCATCCCATCACCATCATTATCATCACCGTCATCATCCCATCATCCCACCACCATTACCACCATCATCACCAACATCATCACCATCATCCCATCACCATCATCACCATCACTATCATCACCAACATCACCATCACCACCACCATCATCATCCCATCACCATCATCACCACCACCATCATCCCATCACCATCATCACCATCACTATCATCACCAACATCACCATCACCACCACCATCATCATCCCATCACCATCATCACCATCACTGTCATCATCACCATCATCACCAACATCACCATCACCACCACCATCATCATCCCATCACCATTATCACCATCACCGTCATCATGATCCCATCACCATCATCCCATCATCCCACCACCATTACCATCATCATCACCAACATCACCACCACCACCACCACCATCACCATTGTCACTGTGATGATTTGCTACCTGCCTTTTGAGTTGACATTTGCTATTTTGGCCACCCCCAGCAGCTGTCATTTTCATGACCTTGGGCTCCTTAAATGGAGTCACAGTCCTCTGAAGGACCAGAAAGTAGAACTCCTTGACCAGAAAGGCTCCTCTGTGTAAGGTGGAAAAGTCCTGGGCGAGGAGTTTAAAAAAAAGAGAGAGAGAAATTACAGGAGGCATGAGCCCCGATCTGTCACCAATTCACTGTGTGACCCTGAGCAAGTCACTTTCCATGCCTGAGTCTCCTTTGCCATTTGCAGAGAGGGTTGTTGGAGGAGATGCTCCAGAACACTTCTTGCTCTCCAAGTCCAACCATTTACTCTGGAAAGACTTGGTGGGACCACTACCACCCCATGTTGCTGCCTCAGGTGCCAGGGTGCTTCCATCTCCCTATGGTGATGGGAGGTGATTCATCTGCTGAATCCCATAGCTTCAAAGGGAAATGCACTCTCTCCATCCCCATTCAATTTTAGAGCCAGGAGAAAAAAAAGGAGGTGCACAGCCACACACAATGAGGGGTGGGGGAGAGTGCGCGTACATCCAGGCACAAGGCCCCTGCAAGAGCTCTACCGGCCCAGAGACCACCCTCTCAGATTTCACGTCAACAAACGAGGGGTTTCTTGTGCTCCTTTGGACCATGGCAACCACTTCCCTCATTGTTGGCTTCAAGCATCACAGCTCATGCAGAAGCCTCATGCCTCCCAAGTTCCCTGCATCCGGTGGCAGGCGGGGGTAAGGAAGGCAGAATGAAATGATTTACTCTGGGAACCTCCACGGTACAGCCATTAAATCACTGGAGGGGGTGGGGGGGCGCGACAGCACTGGCATACCACTCGCCGTCATCCCCAAGGCCACCTCTCCAAAGAGCAACACCACACACAGGCAACCCCCCCCAAAAAAATCACTATTGTAAAGAGAAAGAAATATACCACATGCCACGCCAAGGTGCCAGGCACGGCTAAGAGCATCTCTGCCTTGAAGCCAAAGTCTCCCCCACCCACCCTCCCATCAGACTAGCAGGCTCTGCCACTCACAAGGACCCTCTGTCGGGGGTTCCCCACCCACCCTGATTTTATTAGACCCCGAGCACAATGGGTCAATGGAGCAAGGCACGTCCATTTTCCCCAGCAGGCACTGGAACAGCGCCGCTAATTTGCAAAGCCATAGCGTGCACAAAAGTGGCTTGAATAATGGGGGCCCCCTAGTCGCTAAGCCGGGGGACTTGTGCTGACTCTTACCAAGTACAGTTCCATATGTTTAAGCGCTTGCAAGGCTCAAAGAAGTACACCCACCACACTCTTTACCATGGCAGCGACCCACGCAGGAGGGGGGAGGGGGGCATAAAGCAGACAGCCCGTTTGTGATGGGGGAAGAGAGTGTGTCCTTCCTCGCCTCTGAACTCTTCCAGCCCCTCTCCTGGAGCCTCAGTCAAATGGGTTGGGAAACCACGCCAGAAATTAACCAGAAAATCCAACCAGCCCTGAAGGATGCTCTAGCTAATTCCTCCGAACCTTTCAACCAACGATAGGCAGCTAAGTATCTTTCAGGAATTTCAGCCTTGTTTCTTTTTTTTTTTTTTCCTTCCAGCTCTCCTAACTGGTGCTAAATATAGAGTTATCAACTGTTGTCTCTTTATGTCCCTGGTGGGGATCAGAGAAAGGCTTATATGTGCTTGCAAGGACCTGGTGGCAGCAGTGGGGTTTCTGCCGTAGCAGCACCTGTCAGAATGAGCTGCCCAGCTGAGACCTGGGGGCAGACTCGGAACCCGGGCCAGCACCAGGTTTCAGGGATGGTATACCTTCCCAGCCAGGACGGGGCCCCCCAGAGACAGGCACCAGCTCTTCTGTTGCTAGTGGAGGGGGAAGCCAGGGTTCACCATGTTCCCTTCCAAAGCATTAGGCAGGCAGCCTCTCTGGGAGATTTCTCATCTTCACTTAGCAGCACATCCAGGCAAACTCTGACCACCCCCACCCCTCCACCCCGTTCAGAAACAAAATCGAGACAAAAACTGCAATTTTCAAGTCCAAGGGGACTGTGCACTTTGGAGAACAGGCTCCAGGGCTTCGGCTAAGAGGAAACAGCCTCAGCCCCAGCAAACAGCCTCTCTTTGGTACCACAGAGGACCACGGAGAGCTGAACACAGATCAGAGCTGCTTATTAGCCAAGCAGATTGAAGATTCATCCACAGTTAAGCCCAACACCGCTCTCTAAATCGAGCCAAAGCTGAACTCCGATGGATATCTCTGACAGAAGGCTTTCTCCGAGTGGAAGGTTTTATTTAATATTTTCGGTCACTTAAAGGCATCTCAAAGCAAGACAATATTTACTTTTTCCATGCAAATACATCACACATTAAGTTGGCAAACAACGTTGGCTCCTGACTGCAACCCTCCAAGACAGTTGAAGCTGAAAAGTTACACTTGTATTTTTCTGCTGCGTTCTGGATGGCTGTGTGGTTTGTTTATCAACAAGATGAGAAGAAATTGTCTCAAGCAAAAGCTACCTGCTCCCAAATCACGGATCCTGATGTTAAAAGGTTTGGAGAACCGAGCTCTCCAAATGTATATGAATGCTGTTGGTGACTGTTCCCCGTTCCTCAAGCCTTTACGATATTCTTCGCTGCCTGGGGTGGGAGGAGGGGAGGAACTGGCATTTTAGGATAAGCGTCCTCGGGAACCAACGTGTAACCACACCAAGGTGGTAGAAAGCTTTTCAAACTCCAGCGGTGACCCAAAATACCTGACTATACTGCCTTTCCCCACACGCTAGGTTTTGGCAACAGCTGCGCCGAAGCCAGCGGGGAGCCCGGCTCCATGGTACCCAAGCAATGGCTCTAGGCATCACCACGTTCCAGGCGCCTCTGCGCGCCCGGAACTGCCTGTCCGCCTTGGGGTCAGGGCGCTGGGGCAGCCCGCGTTTCCAGGGGGCTAACAGCGGGCTGCGCCGTAGCCAAGGGAAGATCACCTGGGGAAGGGGCACCTTCGGCGGGGATGTAAAAGCAGGAGGGTACCGCGGGGCTTGGGGAGGGACTGCGCACCAGCCAGACAGCTCCGACCGAGGCGACCTCAAGGTGGGGCCCCGCAGGTGTCCTGGGGGAGCCGGCGGTGCGTCCGCGGGCATCAGGAAATGGAGAGAAGGGGCCCACCGACTCTGCCACAGCAAAATCGTCACGGGAACCGGGTCCTGGAGGGGATATTGCCCCAAGGCAAGGCAAAGAGGCGATTCGATTCCTGGAGGCGCGCCCCCACCCGCCTTGTGAGGCTGAGCGCACCCGGTCAGTTGCCTCTTGCGCGCTGAAAGGATACGCAGGAAAGCTGGGGGTTTGGGGAGGAAGGCGGGCAAGCTCTCGCGCTGGGCAAAGGGGTACGTGCTGGGGACCCCTGGGTTCCCAGAGTCTCCTTAGATCTGTCCAAGTTCGGGAGACGCAAGCTGCCGGGGACTTGAGAAAGAGGTGGCTGCCCCGTGCGGGAGCCAACTTTGTGCGCTGCGGCCGGGGTCGGGGATGGGGACTGGGAACGCGTTACCTGGGCACCGGAGGGCCATCAACGCCAGCAGAAGCCCGAGCGGCGGCGCCCGGACCGGGGGCGGCATGGTCCTCGGCGCGCGGTGGGCCCGGCCCGCGGCTCCCGGGAGCGGCCCCCGCGGCTACGCTGGGGCGCCGGGCATGGCTAGCTCCCAGGGCGCCGCTCTTCCCCAGACGCAGGCGGCCGACGCTGGCGGCGCTTCCCTGGCTGCGCCTCAGTGCGCTCTCCCGGGTTCGTCTGTGCGCGGCCGGGGAGCAGGGGGCCGCGGGGGCTCAGCGCCCGGCGCCCTGGCCCGCCGCCCCGCACTTGGCCCGAGTTGCGCAGCCCCCGCCGCCGCCGCGACTCCCGCGCCCCGGCGCCCGTCCCATTCCGGTCGCGCCGCCGCCGCTGCCACCACCGCCGCCTCTGCCCGCGCCAGCTGCCGGCCGCCCCTCGAGCCAGCGAGAGAGTGAGCGAGCGCGCGAGAGCCAGGGAGGAGGGAGGCGAGGCGGGAGGAGGGAGGGGCCGGGGAGGCCGGGGGAGGGGCCCGCCGCCGGGAGACCGGGCACCAGGCGGCTGCCCGGCGATAGGCGGCGGGACGTGCCACTCCCCGGCGTCTCCGGGGGAGGGCGCCTGGCCGCAGAAGGCCTGGGAAGCCCCGCGGGGGTGGTCAAGGCGTTGGCGGGGACAGGGACCGCCGGAGGGATGACCTACTGGGCGAAGTGCGGACAGATCCGGGCGCATTCGGGGCGTAGTGGCGAGAGTTCCCAAGGTCGCGGGACCAGAGAGATGGGGAGGGTCCTAGGAACGGGGCAGCGAGTCTGGAGGGAGGTGTCTGCGGGGGACGGGGACTGCGGGACTGCGCAGACCAGAGGTCCTGGGATAGGTCTGGCACAGCTTGTTGGGGGGGGGGGGTGCCTGTGGGGGAGGGGAAGGCAGGGGAGGCCTCCGGGAGTCGGGGGCTACCTGAGGAGTTTCTTCAGCGCACTAGTATCGGGGCGTGGACGCGCTGGCTGGGTGCGGTCAGGGGTCCTGAGAGAGATCGAAGGCGTCTTAGGGATGGCTACCCACGCTTAGTGAGAAGTGCGGACCCTTGGGGGACCCTTCTTTACCCGAGCTAGAGGACTCGCCTGCCCGTTTCTCGCAGGCCCTAAGAGCGCGCGGAGGGAGGGGGCGCGGGCCAGAGAGGTCCCCGGAAAGAGTTCCCCGCGCAGGGTCAGACAGCGACCGCGCGGGGGTGTAGCGGAGGCAGGGATGAGGATCGAGTGGTCGGATTCTTCCAGCCTCGGGGCAGGGCCTCCGCTGGGGTCACAGTACCCATTTTCCGGAAGTCCTAGATTTCCGCCCCCTCCTTGGGAGCTGCAACAAGGCTAGGCTGGGACGTGAGGGTTGCGGGGTGGAGGGGGGGCGAAACGAAATGGATGAATCATGCTGGGTGCATGTGGGGGTACCGCCCGCGGTCCTCAGATGCCCTGAAAGTTGCTTCAGAGCCGGAAGTGTAAAGGGTGGGGCCGGGAGGGGGCGAGGGGGAAATCCACCTGCGTTGGAGTCTTTGCCCCAGCCCCCATCGTACCAGCCCCTGGCTCCAGTATCTCGGTCTTCCCTGAAAAAGTGGGTCAAACTCCTCGGAAACGGTCAATAAGGCGGCGGTGGGGTGATGCAAAGACAAATTTGGGGAAGACTTAAGAGGCCTTGAGACCAAGCAGAGAATTCTGGCTCTGCCACTCTAGCTGTGCGGCCCTGGAGGGAGTCATTCAACCTCCGCAGCCTCCATCTCTCCCATCTGAGAAATGGAAGCCACTGCCGCGTCCTCCTGGTGTCCCAGACAACGTATATAAAGCCCCCGACCTATGAAGTAAGAGCTCATTTAAAGGGATCCGCTATGCACATTATCATTCCCATCATGATGGTCATTATCATTACGTATCTGATTTGCCTCTGTGGGCCCAGAGCTCACAGCAGCAGAACAATCCTCCGCCCCTCCCAGCTGGCGAGGAGGGATGTCGGGGGACAGGGCACCTGCTTCATTAGTACAGACAAGCTCATTAGCAGCGGCAGCACTCAGCTCTTCTTGGATAAAAGAAGGAAAGAGCCAGGGGCAGGTGGCCAGTCTCAGGCCCAGGTTGACTGCGAGACATAAAGGGATCTTCCGATGCAGCTAATAGACTCCTTTTGCAGGGAACTCCTGCCCCCGCTGAGATCTCTTTGGGCTGGAAGCCTGGGATGCAAGGAGAGCCACACGACAGGCTGGACAATGGGCAGTCGCTGTGGGTCTGGGATGGCCTTGCACAGGGCCCATCAGCCCTCTGTCTGTGACTGTCTCCCCAGAGCAGGAGGATGATCCCCGAGAAGCTGCCAGGGCTTTATTGGGATCCTCCATGCCGGGCTGTGCACAGCTACCGCTTCTCTTTCCCCAGCAAATTCAGAGGTATTTGCTGAGCTGAGCACCTACTGTGTGCCAGACCTGTGTGGGTTGATGGCAGTGGGGAGTTCTCCAGCTCAGAAGAGGGGACAACCCAAACTCAAGGGACTCAGAGGGAAGTCCCCGCAGGGAGCGCTAAACAGGAGTGACCCGGGTTGTCTATGCTAAAATGCCCCAGGCATCTTGACCAGGCAGCAGAGCTGGAGGGCTGTGACCAAAGATAAGAGGCTGTTTTCTGGCAGGGGTGCAGGGGAAGGGGATAAACCGGTCCAGCGAGTCCCCAGGCCAAGGGTCTGTATGCTGTCAGACCCAGAGGTCCATGATGGCAGACAGTGATTGCCTGCCTCCCCCAGCTCTGAACCATCCCTGCGGACCCCACAGAGCCACCCCGCTTCTCCAGGGCGGAGCCTAGGCTGGGGGCACAGACACCTCCCTTTGCCCACCTCTACGACCCCAGTCCCACCCCTAACCCCACTCCCACCCAGCCCATCCTAGCCGCGCAGGCCTCCAGGTGTCCCTGGGCACGCCCTTGTTCCAACCTCCGCGCCTTTACTCTAGCGAACTCCTCCTGTGGGCACTTCTTTCCCCGGTCTTCCCGCAGCGGGAAGATCTCTCCCTTAAGATTTCAGCTCCTCAGACAGGCCTTCCCAGACCACACCATCAAAAAAAGACCCCCACACAGCTCACTCCCTCTGTAGCCCCCCTCCCCTCACGTATTGTTCTGAGTGCTGCTATTCAGGAGCTAAAGTAGACACGGTTCCCCCAAGCCGTGATCGATGCTGCTGCTGGTGGAACCAGAGGCTGTGAAGAAGGCTCTGGCTCTGATGGTGGCTTTTGTGTGATTTTGGACCAGCACCTAACCCTCTCTGAGCTCTTACGTAAGCAAAGATGCAGCTGGATAAGAACTTCTGCATATTAATCAGGCCCCTGAGTCTCTACCTAACGGGGTATTTTCAAGGGTTATTCTGAGCAGGAAAAATGGTCTACCTGAATTCTGAAGATCCTCAGGGAAGGCGGGAAGGACTGGCAACAATGATCTAGGAGACCACAGGTCTCCCACCGCATCTCCCCGCCACCCAGCAAATCCCAGAATCTTACGCCCAGTCTGCTGGCCTCAGAGCTTGGGGCAGGATCAAAAGAATGACAGTCCAGACTCTCTCTCTGTGCAGATGGGGAAACTGAGGCCAGGAACAGCCCTTCCCCACGTTCTGCAAGTGTGGAACTACCAGTCGGAAGCCCTCTCCTTCGGGTTAGGCTACCCCCAGGCCCCGCCAGCCCTCACCCACCTGGCAGCCACCCCCTACGCGGGTCCCCTGGCGCCTTTCCCCGCCCCTAGTTCTGCTCAACCCACGCGCCCGTCCGGCTACAAGCGTAGAGCGACACTGCCATCTCGTGGCTGTCCTTGGCGCTGCGGGTCTGGCCTGAGCAACAGAAGAAAAACCACGGAGAGGACAGGACGCGGGGGAGGGGGAAAGGCGGGGGCACCAGGCAGAGAGATTTCCCCACCTCCCCCAACTCACAGAGTCTTGAAGAGACCGCTGTGTCCTCTGCACAGCCAACGCTTCCGACACTCTGGCGGCGACCCCCACCGGAATCACTCGTTGAAATGTTCTTTGCAAGAGGGATTGTCTTCGTTTTCCAATGCAAATAAATGCTCAAGGTTACCTGAACCATCGCTGGCATTCTCTCCAGGGAACAGAATCGACTCAATCAGGTCTGCGCCACCCAGTTAATGGTGGGGAAGGGGAGTCTCTCAAAAAAGCGGTGGAACTCACTTATATAGGAAAACAAGAATAATACCGTTCCAGGATACATGGACCAGTGATGGAAGGAAGGGGGCCCGTTTCTGACAAACTTTCTGGGGCCCTAGGACCTCAAGTACCCCGTCTCTCTCTCTCTGTCCTCTTTCTCCACTTTTCTGTATAACGGTTACTGCCAGCATCATATGTTCCTTCAAGGAAGAAACTTCTTGACTTCTGGTCTCTTCCATTGCATCTGTCTTGTTCACCAAACAGCTGGTGTCAAGAATAGTTCTGAAGGCAAGGGAAATTTCTAATAAATAGTGGTCAAATGAATGAGTGAATGAAAAGACAAGAGCTTAAGGATTGAGCCGGGAGCCTGGCGAGCTACAGTCCATGGGGTCATAAAGAGTCAGATATGACTGAGGGACTAAAAAACAACAACAGCCTTCCTAGGCAGCAGAAGCCCTGATGAGCTTGTGAAGATGAAGAATAGAAGGGAACCTGAGTTGCTTTCAGGTAGCACCCCAGAAGGTGGAGAGACCCCAGGGAAGCATGGTCCTGGAGTGTTTAAGCAGAAAGCACACGAAACAGCCCTCCTGAAACTTCCAGCGTGGCCTGGAAGCAATAGAAAGTTCCGTGGATTCCCAGGCAAAGTGCTGGGAGGGGGTGTGAGAAAGCAGCCTAGAAGAAAGACACCAGAGCGGTGGGATTTTTGAGCAAGTTTAAAGGTGTAGAGCTGAACAATGACTCATCTTTGGAAGCAAGGGGATGGTATTTAACACAGGCTGGACAGGCACTGCTCCAAGTGCTTTCTATGGTTTGATTTTTTAAATTATGGTAGAATGCACATAACATACCATTTTAACCATTTTTTTAATGGGAGAGTTGAGAAGATTTTTTAAATAATTATTTATTTGGCTATGCCTGGTCTACAGGCATACAGGTCTACAGCACGTGGGATCTTTTTTTTTTAATTGCAGTATTTGGGATCTTTCAGTTGCAAGCATGCTAACTCTTAGCTGCAGCACGTGGGATCTAGTTCCCTGACCAGGGACTGAGCCTGGGCCCCCTTCATTAGGGGCCTGGAGTCTTAACCACTGGACCACCAGGGAAGTCCCCGTTTTAACCATTTTTAAAGTGTCCAATTTGGTGGTATTTAGTACATTCACGAAGCTGTGCAGTCATCATTTATATCCAGTTTCAGAACTTTTCATCACCCAGAACAAAATCCCTGTACCTAACTACTGTCCCCCGCACCCCCAGTCTCTTTTGTTATTCAGTCACTCAGTTCTGCCTGACTCTTTCCGACCCCATGGACTGCAGCACACCAAGCTTCCCTGTCCTTCACCATCTCCCAGAGTTTGCTCAAACTCATGTCCATCGAGTCCGTGGTGCCATCCAACCATCTCATCCTCTGTTGTCCGCTTCACCTCCTGCCCTCCATCTTTCCCAGCACCAGGGGCAACCACCTGCTCTGTGTCTCTATGGATTCACCAATTCTAGACATCTCATATAAGTGGTGTCATACAATATGTGATCTTTTGTGTCTGGCTTCTGGCACTTAATGTTTTCAAGGTCCATCCCCACTGTAGTATAGACCAGTACTTCATTCATTTTTCTAGCTGAATAATATTCTATTGTATGGATACAACACCTTTGTTTATCCATTCAGTTGTTATTGGACACTTGGGTTGTTTCCACCTTTTGGCAGTTATGAATAGTGCTGGTATAAACACTTGTGTCCAAGATTTTGTTGCAGCTTATTGTCCATTCTTTAGGGCTGATATGTTTTAATTCACAATCATCTGTTTTCTGACTGAAGAAACCGAGGCACAGTGAGATTAAATGATTTGCCTATGGTCACACTGCACGGAGAAGGCAATGGCACCCCACTGCAGTGCTTTTGCCTGGAAAATCCCATGGATGGAGGAGCCTGGTAGGCTGCAGTCCATGGGGTCGCGAAGAGTTGGACATGACTGAGCGACTTCACTTTCACTTTTCACTTTCATGCCCCGGAAAAGGAAATGGCAACCCGCTCCAGTGTTCTTGCCTGGAGAATCCCAGGGATGGGGGAACCTGGTGGGCTGCCATCTACGGGGTCGCACAAGGTCAGACACGACTGAAGCGACTTAGCAGCAGTGGCACACTGCCAGCAGAGAGTGGCAGAATCAGATTTGACCCCAGGCAGTCTCACTCCAGGATCCATTAGCCACCAAGGATGCATTTTGCTTCCTCCACCTACTGTTGCCTCTGCACACCCAGGCCCCCAAAAAACTTGATGCAGCCCCATCTTTCTTCTCAACACATTCCCAAATGGTTTGAGTGGCAGTGTGTCCTGCCCTGGGAGCAGGGGGATGAATCCTCACACATCCAAACCAACCACAAAACCTCATACCAGGGATTATTCTTATTGAGGCATATGACCCAGTGTTGACCAATAAGATGTAAAGGAGAGTTGTGGGGAGATAGCTCTCCTTGATCAGATGAAAGAGGCAAAGGGCCCTTTTCGCTCTGTCCTTCCCTCTTTCTTCTTGGCGTTTTATAGAGTGAAGTTGTGATAGAAGGACTGTGGCAGCCTCTTTTGACCTTGAGGCACCACAGTGCCCACAACTACAATGGCAGAGCAGGAAGACAGAGAGCTTCTGACAACCCTTGAGCCATGGTGTCAGCCCCAAAAGTAGTGCCTCCAAACTTCCTGTTCATTGAGATGAAAACAATTAAGAACTGCCTTTTGGACATCCATTACTTGCAGCCAAAAGCAGTCTAATTGATACAGGCAAGAAAAGCTCAAACCACTCACAAAACAAGTCAAATGGTAGGAAAAAAAATACAGAAAATTGTATTTCCTTTATGCTGAATTTGTGAGGGTTAAATTATTTTTCAAATTATGTATTCCTGGCAGAAACTCAAAGATACAAATATTGAAAGAACATAACTCCCATCCACCAGAGATAACCACTCCTAATATCTTAATGCTTTTCCCACTGACTTATTTAAAATGGACTCAGATGGCATGTATTGTTCTAACTTGCTCTTTGCACTTAATTATACATTAGGAACATCTCTCCACACCATCTAAGCATTTTTCTGTATGATAGTTTTAATGTGTGCCATCTTATCATTGGAAATGCCACCTTTTGTTTAACCAGTTTTCATGTGACTGAACAAATGTTCATTTGTCATTTACAATTTTTCAGTGTTCAGAAGCAACAGTCTCATTCCTGCACCTTTATACAGGCTCTTAATTACCTCTACAGGGTGTAATCTTAAAAAACAAATTGTCAAATGAAAACCTGTGCTGTTGAGGATTTTCATATCAAATGCCTCTGGGGAAAGTTGCACCCGTTTAAATTTCTGTGAGTGCATGGCAGTGTCCTTTTGCTCAAATCTGGATTTGAGGTCTATAAATTCAACCTTGTTTATTTTTTTTTATTCCTTTGGACACACTGGGTCTTCATTGTGGTGCACGGGCTCTCTCATCGTGGTATGAGGGCTTAGGTGCCCCCATGGTGTGTGGGATCTTAGTTCCCCAACTAGGGATAAACTCACATCTCCTGCATTGGAAGGTAGATTCTTAACCACTGGGCCATCAGGGAAGTCCCTATTTAATTCTTTTTAATATACATTATCTGATTTATGCAATTAATGACAGATACAGATTTTCCCTTCAGATTAGATTTTTGTGTATTATGAATTTGTCAATATCCAGGAGATGGTCACTATGAAATTTAGAAATTTAGTGAAATTCTCACTCCAAATTGGGAAAGGAGTACATCAAGGCTGTATATTGTCCCCCTGCTTATTTAACTTATATGCAGAGTACATCATGTGAAATGCCGGGCTGGATGAAGCACAAGCTGGAATCAAGATTGCCGGGAGAAATATCAATAACCTCAAATATGCAGATGACACCACCATTATGGCAGAAAACAAAGAAGAACTAAAGAGCCTCTTGATGAAAGTGAGAGTGGAAAAGTTGGCTTAAAACTCCACATTCAGAAAACTAAGATCATGGCATCTGGCCCCATCACTTCATGGCAAATAGATGGGAAAACAATGGAAACAGTGAGAGACTTTATTTTGGGGAGTTTCAAAATCACTGCAGATGATGACTGCAGCCATGAAATTAAAAGACACTTGTTCCTTGGAAGAAAAGTTATGACCAACCTAGACAGCATATTAAAAAGTAGAGACATTACTTTGCCAACAAAGGTCCATCCAGTCAAAGCTATGGTTTTTCCAGTAGTCATGTATGGATGCGAGAGTTGGACTATAAAGAAAGCTGAGTGCCGAAGAATTGATGTGTTTGAACTGTGGTGTTGGAGAAGACTCTTGAGAGTCCCTTGGACTGCAAGGAGATCCAACCAGTCGATCCTAAAGGAAATCAGTCCTGAGTATTCATCGGCAGGACCGATGCTGAAGCTGAAACTCCAATACTTTGGCCACCTGATGTGAAGATCTGACTCACTGGAAAAGACCCTGAAGATTGAAGGGAAAGATTGAAGGCGGGAGGAGAAGGGGACAACAGAAGATGAGATGGTTGAATGGCATCACCAACTCCATGGACATGAGTTTGAGTAAGCTCCAGGAGTTGGTGATAGGGAAACCTGGCGTGCTGCAGTCCATGGGGTCACACAGTCAGACACGACTGAGCAACTGAACTGAACTGAACTGTAATGTTATCACCACTCATTATCATAATTTGTAGAACACTCCCCGTGATAAAATCTGAGTGCGAAGGATGATATAGTGCCGTGTCCGGAAAATATCTGGGTTTGTCCCGTCTGTGTAGTTCTTTCTCCTGACCACTTAAGCCCATGTGCATTTTAAAATATTTTTTGTTCCCCTCACAAATTAATTAGATTTATATTTCAGTCTTTGTTTAGGGGAGCTTCCCGTGGAAAATTAGAGAGCTTTTAACCACACCAGGATTAATGCTAATTATCTTCTCTGGATTTTTCAAAGCATGGAAGCTCCACAGAGGTACAGGAAATGACTCAACACAGGATGGAATTGTGTCCTTCAACACAGGACGGGATGGGTGCAACTGTGGAAGCGTTGATGGAAAAAAGGAGACACGTGCTTAATGGATGTAGTCCTATACATTCCTGTCTTGGAGAACTCAAGTTTAAATTTCTTGGCTTGTCAAATCACTACATTTAGGCTGCATAGGGCCAAGAGATTTCTTGTTGTCTAGTACCATAGGATTCAGATTACATTTTCTAAAGACAAAAACTTAAGTCAAAGTTATTTATTGGCTCACATAATCAAAGTGTCCATGAATCCAGGCAATTCTGTCTGGTTCCAGGGGCCCAACGTTCTCAAGATTCTGTATCAGCAGAATGACAAGGAAGGAATATTATTTGCCACAGTGAGGTCACATGCCTATTGCTGGACGAATCACTGTGCCCAAGGGGATTGGATATGCTAATTGACCAGACCTGAGTCCAATCCAAGAGCTGGGAGGGACATCAGCTCCGCCCAAACCACGCCCCCTGTGGGTGGGGAGAGGTGTGTTTCCTTGGGAGATACATAGTGCTATTTTCAGAAGACGGATACATAGCAGATCACATGACTGATGCGCACTGCAAGTAGCCTCTGTGTGAAAAGGACACTTCTCTGTTGATGAGGGAGCTTCCGTCTCACTCTTACAGTTCCCAAACACCCATTCATTCAGCAGGCAAAAGACAGAGGTGAAGGCAATGCTCGTGTTTTTAAGTGTGTAAAAAAAAAAAAAAAGGAATTTTAAATATAGCTTCATTTCCTTAAGAATATTTGTGTTGAGTAAGTCCTGTGCTTTGAACCCTAGAACTGGAGTACCTCAGTTTTTCACAGCAACACCTGCTAGCAGTAAGGCAGGAGGTCTCGGTTAAACATACAAGTAGAGAAAAGCTCAAGTCAGAGCATCATTAATGAATCAGCATGTTCGGTTCCCGTCATTAGGCTTCCCTGCCCCAGAGGAGGAAACCTGCCCCTATTAGCTCAGGTGCCCAGATATGGGTGCCCCTTAATGTCTGAGAAGCTGAATATGATCGTTTTTGTCTTGCTGTTTATTGAGACCTTCCAATGTAACAAACCATTTAACTGTCCCAGTAAGTCGGAGAGGGGTTTTTACCTCCGATTTACAGATAAGGAAATTGAGTCTGCAAAATTTAATCAATTTGCTCCAGGCGATTCAAGAAGCAGAGCTGTCCCCAAAGCCCTATCTTAGGCACCACAGTGCTCTTAGTCCGTCTCCTCAGAAAGCTATTCCTTAGACTGTGAAGAAAGCTGAGCACTGGAGAACTGATACTTTTGAACTGTGGTGTTGGAGAAGACTCTTGAGAGTCCCTTGGACTGCAAGGAGATCCAACCAGTCCATTCTGAAGGAGATTAGCCCTGGGTGTTCATTGGAAGGAATGATGCTAAAGCTGAAACTGCAGTACTTTGGCCACCTCATGCGAAGAGTTGACTCATTGGAAAAGACTCTGATGCTGGGAGGGATTGGAGGCAGGAGGAGAAGGGGACGCCAGAGGATGAGATGGCTGGATGGCATCACTGACTCGATGGACGTGAGTTTGAGTGAACTCTGGGAGTTGGTGATGGACAGGGAGGCCTGGCGTGCTACAATTCATGGGGTTGCAAAGAGTCGGACACAACTGAGCGACTGAACTGAACTGAGTATCATGATGCAGAGCTGGGGGGACTTCCCTCGTGGTCCAGTGGTTAAAAATTCGCCTTGCAATGCAGAGGATACAGGTTCATGCTGTGGGGCTACTGAGCCTGTGCGCCACAACTAGAGTCCATGGGCCATAATGAAAGGTTCCACGTGACACAATAAAGATTCCCTCGCACAGCAACGAAGACCAGAGGCAGCCCAGTAAATAATCGATTTTTAAAAAAAAATATGTAGAGCTGGGGACTTCCCTGGAGGAAACATTTAAGACTCTGCAATGTGTGCGGGTTCCATCCCTGGGAGGGGAACTAAGATCCCTGCATGCCTAATGGTGGGGCCAAGATGATTTAAAAAAAAAAAAAACTGCCTCAATAGGATGGTCATACAGTTAACTATTGAGAGCTGCTTAACTTTTCCACCACGTTGAACTTGAACAGGAAATAGCAACCTGAGCTATTAGGACTGATGACAGAACTTTACAAAAACTGATTGGCTGGGAAAATAGGGACCTGGCAAGAAAATTCACGTGCCTTAGAGATGCCATGAAGCTGAGCTCCACGGCAGCCCCCGGGCAGAACCAGCACCTGTTTGGGGGCAGGGGATGCGATCGAGTTTATTAAATGCAGCAGTGAAAGTCCCCCCTGGGTACAACATCTTTCGAACCACACCATCTAAATCTCATGGCAATCATCTCCTTGACATTTACAAATTCATAATGTATAATGAGCTAACCTGAAGTGGAAATCTTTTATTAATTGCATAAAACAGAGAGTATATATTAAAAATGAATACATAAAACAAACCAGATTGAGTTTGTAACCCTCAAATAAACTGGCCACGGAAGGAACATTCATGCACAGGACTTCTTGAGATTTTAAGTTTGTAATTTTGAGGAAATCCTATTTTCTTAGCTTTTTAAATTAATATCATTTATTTGGCTGCACCAGATCTTAGTTGTGGCACACAGGATCTCTAGTTGCGGCATGTGGGATCTAGTTCCCTGACCAGGGATCAAACCTAGGCCTCCTGCTTTGGGAGCAAGGAGTCTTAGCCACTGGACCACCAGGGTAATCCTAGACTCTTAGGGATTTGAGGATGGAGCCAGTGGCTGAGAGAGCTCTTCGAGAGGCTGATGCTTTCCCACTGTTATTGGGCAGGTCCCCAGGCAGGGTGTGGGTGCTCCTGCCGGGTCCATGAGCACTGTTTGGTGTCCTGGCTTTTGCTGATGTCAGCTGCAGGTTTCAGAAACACAAGTGAGTTTTGAGTTGAAGATGTTGTGTTTGTCATTGGGATATTTGGGGACACTCAAGAACACACCGCTAACAAGTGGCAGAGCTTAGATCTGACCTCCATCAATCTCTTTTCTACTCCCACCCTGAGTTTCTCATGTCTGTGTGATTTACAGGACAGAACTCGCCTTCCATCCCTAGAGGTGGATGCTCTGAGCGTGACATCGGCCATGGGCTGATCTTGAGGTCAGGGCTGCCAGTCCACCTCCACCCACAAGTGCCCCATCAGCCTCCAGGGCCACCTTGCCTGGTGCCAGAAGTCCTCTCTCCCTGTAGAAGCGAGGCCTAATTTCCAGAGCTCCTCGGGAGAGCTCATGCAGCTGAAATGAGAGGCTGGAAACGCTAAGTATAACCGCTTGAAGCAGTGCTGACAGCTTCTTGCTGAACGAAGGTCCTGATTATATAACGAGGCTGCCTGGGGAAGGAAGCCTGGTGCCTGTTCAGATTTTGCAACAAAAAGAAAAGAAAGAAAAAGGAAAAACAAATGAAGAAAGTTAAAACTGTCCTCCTTAATCAGTCTTTGGGTAAATATTTATTGAGCCCCTACTTTGCACTAGGCGCTGTTGTGGGTGCTGGGGATGTGACAGAGATTCAGACCAAATTCCCTGCATGGGGAAAGCTGACATTCTAGTGTGGGGAGAGAGACTATAAACCAAATAGATTGGCAAAATATATAGCAGGTCGGATGAAAATAAGTACAAAGAAGAGAAATAAAACAAGTAGAGAAAATATTTTTAGAGTGGGAGGGAAGGGAGTCAGAAAAAGCTTCCTTGCAAAGATGACATTTGAGCAAATATTTAAAAGAGTGAGAAACTGAGCCACATAAGTGCTGAGGGCTGAGCCTTTCAGTCAGTGGGAACTGGAAGTGCAAAGGCCCTGGGGTTGAATGGTGTTGCTATTAAAAAGGCGCAAATAGAGACCCATAGTCCAGACTGGGAGCATCGCAGACACAATGGACAGAAGATGATCACTGCCAGCAACCTGAAAACAAAAGCTAATGTGGTTGGGTTGGCAGGGACTAGGAAATGACTTCTGAAGGGGAGGAAGAATGAGAGATGGAGAGTGGGGGGAGTTGATTCATTCATGCATTTTGGGGGTAAGCAGAATTCTAAGATTCCAGCCCTGTATAGTCTCCAGGACTGTGAATATGCTGGCTTTGACTCCTGGAGTATTCCTATGATTAGGTTATGTTATATGGTACAGTTGATTTTAAGAAAGGGAGCTTGAGACTTCCCTGGTGGTCCAGTGGTTAAGACTCCTCCCTCCCAGTGCAGGGGGCCTAGGTTCAGTCCCTAGTTGGGGAATTAAGATTCCCCCATGCCAAACAGTGAGACCAAAACAACAACCAAAAAAAGGGAGATTATCTTAGGTGACCCGTTAAAAGCAACTGCTTCTTCCTGAAGGCAGATATTTGAAGTGAGAAAGGTTCTTCATGGGCTTTGAAGTCTCCAACCTCATCCCCTGCCATTCTCTTCCTCTCTCTCTGTGTGGTAGCCACCTGGCTTTCCTTCTCATCCTCAAACACACCAAGCTTCTCACCTCAGGGCCTTTGCACTTGCTGTTTCCTCAGGCCCAGATCCTCACATGCCTGGTCTCTTCACATCTTTCCAGTTTCTCCTGAAATATCACCTTTCTGAGACCTTTGCCAACCACCCAGGGACTTCCCTGGTGGTCCAGTGGCTAGGACTCCAAGCTCCCATTGCAGAGGGCCTGGGTTCGATCCCTGGTCAGGACACCAGATTGCCCAAGCTGCAATGAGAAGATCTCGCATGCCACAATTAAAAAAAAAAAAAGACCCTGCATGCTGCAACAAAGATCAAAAAATCCTGCATGCTGCAATGAAGACTAGGTACAGCCAAATGAAAAAATTTTAAAAAGCCTTCTCCCCCTACAAATCTATTTATCTGCCTTTTTTTAAATCTCTTCATAGCATGTATTATTCTCATATTTTATTTGATTTACTCATTTACTTGCTGCTTATCTTTTCCACTGGAATATAAGCTCCAATGCTGCAGAAACCACGTCTTCCTCTATCTCAAAGAGTTTAGAACAGCTCTTGGAGCATGGAAGACACTCAATAAATACCCGTTGACTGAATGATCGGAAAATTCCTCTGATTAGTCAGTGGTTGTTTTTATTCCTTCCAAGAGGTGTGGGGAAAGGACTGAAAAAGGAATAATTCATGGAAAAATGAAAATCCTAAGCTATAGCGAGACAGTCATTTGCATAATGACAAGCATCTGATTTTTAATATAATTCCACCTCCAAAGTAAAATGTTAGCTATTCAAATGAAGCCAGGCCCCATGAAAGGAGTCAAACAAACAGGAATCACAAGGATGGAAATCAAAATCCTTCTGTGGCTGACTCCCCCCCATCACAGAACAATTTTAGTTTTTGCCATCTAGAACTTGCCAGCTATTCCAAACACTGTTAGCTATCTAATCCAGCACCCAGCCCCAACTTCTTTCTCCCTGACCTCCTCACTCTAAGATGGGAAAGTCAAATAGTCATTTTCCCAGACTGTCTTGAAGACCTACTTCTGTCCAGTGAGATGAAATGGAAGAAATCTAAAGATAATCAGGGAATGCCTTCACCTCCCAGAAATAGGAACAGAGGTTACTGATCAGGCCGTAGCCCTTCTTCCTGCTTTAAATGTCACCATGATGGCTGGAGTTGTAGCAGCCATCTTGTGACCATGAGGAGAAGGCCCAGAGAATCAGAGATTAACCTTTACATTAGTGAGCAGCTTTATCATCATCCAAAGATGAGTACCTCTAGAATTCTTGAAAAATGAGAAAAGTAAACCCTTATTAAGCCACAATAGTGAGGTTTTCTGTTAGCTCCAAGCAAAAATCATTTCCTACCATTATACCAGCTGTGTGGTTACAGACAGATCCATGTGAGTGAACAAAATTGTGTCTTTTGTCTAAGCAGTTTCATATCCAGGCTCTGATTTTATCATCACAACATTCCTTAGAGTTTGGATGAGCAGACTCTAATTTCCCCATCTGGTAGATAAAAACTCTGAGATTCAAAGGGTGAAGTGACTTGCCAAGCATCACACAGCTATGTGTTGAAACTTGAGACTCAGAACTACAACTTGGACTTCCAAATTCCTAGTTCAACACATGGAAAGACAAGAACCTATGATATAAAAAAGGATCCCTTAAAAGAAAACATTCATTGTAAACCTCTGTTTGATGGCTTTAGACCAACAGAAAACTGTCATAAGCCAATTAGAAATCCAGGACCCAAGTGGTCCAATCTCAGAAGAGTACAGTCAGCCCTCCACATCCATAGGTTTTTCCTCTCCAGATTCAACCAATCATGAATCCACGGAGGCAAAACCCGTGAATTTGAGGGCAGACTGTATTCACTCACTCTACTAGGTCATTTTAGATACAAGACTTGAGCATCCAAGGATTTTGGTATCTGCAGCGGCTCCAGGAACCAATTTCCCTCAGATACTATATTGTGGTCAGAGTAACACTGTCCATCAATCATAAAAAAAATTCCTAAATAACTCAAGGTCCTTATTTATTTTTTAATAACAACCTCCCGGTCTCTCTCTCTCTTTTTTTAGGTGAGAAGAAGGGGGGTGCTATGCCATGCGACATGCAGGATCTTAGTTCCCCAACTAGCGACTGAACCCATGCCCCCTGCAGTGGAAGTGGGGAGTCTTAACCCCTGGACTAATCAGGGAAGTCCCAAGGTCCTTATTTACTTTTACCATAAAGGATGGTTCACAAAAATATTTCTTAAAATTCTCTTTTCCTCCTGATCCACGTTCCTCCGCCTTCACACATCCTCTCCTTCCTTCAGACTCTCCTGAACCCTCTCCCAGACTCCCAGGTCTTTCTCCCTGAGCCAGTTGTTACTTTATTATCTCTCAGCCCCAAATCCATCCTTCTCTGCCCTGCTTCAGGACACTGGAGCTGGCCCCAGGAACATTTATTTTCTTTCTTTCTTTCTTTCTTTTAACCTTTTGGCTGCACCCTGAAGCCCGAGGGATCTTAGTTCCCCCACCAAGGACTGAACCTGCACCCCCTGCATTGGAAGGTGAAGTCTTAACCATTAGACCGTTGGTGAAGTCCCTCCATGAGTATTCTCCTCTGACAGCTGGTAGGACGTTAGGCTCTGTCCATAGAGGGCAGAAGGTTGGCAGTCCCACTCTTTCATTCAGAGCAGAAGCCCAGCTGCTCTCACACCAGCGTCAGCAGTGCTCTGGGTCCTGTCCTCCTTGCCTGGCAGCCTTGAAGGGTGCGCACCCTCAGGCCACACTCTCCCCACCCAGAGGGTCATTTACAGAGAGCAGTTCACACCCTCCAGCAGTGGGGGATTGTACACATGGACCAGCCACAGCCTTCACCTCTGACACCTCTTCAGTCCAGCAGACTCTGTTCTTGTGGGCGCCAGACCCTCTTTTAAGAATATCAGCCCCTGGGAGGAGGCAGGAACTGTAATCCCTTCATTATCCCCTTTCCCTCTTCTGTTCCTTTGTACCTGCTACTTCTGGACCCCCTAGAGTCTTCTATTATCACTTCCCCTCTTTTTTTTTTTTTTTTTTTCAATTTGGCCACACCTCGCAGCTTGCAGGATCTTAGTTCCCTAACCAGGGATTGAACTTACATCCTTAGTAGGGAAAGCAGAGTCCTAACCACTGGACTGCCAGGGAAGTCCCTTCTTTTATCCCTTTAGTTCATTAATCCCCTCTTCCTGGTTAATGATTCTTTGTAGTCAACATTCCCAGTTCAAATTATTGATGACATTTCTGTTTTCTGGTTGGACGTCGATATAGAACTAGCTGTGGGAATGATTCCAGGACACAGACCCTGAAATATGGGTTTCTGAGATTATGTTGGTCGTGTCCTTGGGGTTGAGGGCACTGCAGGACATGTTGGCAATGTGTAATATATACACCCATATTGTTATTTAGTCTCTAAGTCAAGTCTGAAACTCCAGTACTTTGGCCACCTGATGCGAAGAGCTGACTCATTTGAAAAGACTCTGATGCTGGGACGGATTGGGGGCAGGAGGAGAAGGGGACGACAGAGGATGAGATGGTTGGATGGCATCACCGATTCAATGGACATGGGTTTGGGTGGACTCCGGGAGTTGGTGATGGACAGGGAGGCCTGGCATGCTGCGGTTCATGGGGTCACAAAGAGTCAGACACGACTGAGCGGCTGAACTGAAGTCAAATCTGACTTTTGTGAACCCATGGACTGTAGCCTGCCAGGCTCCTCTGTCCATGGGATTTCCCAGGCAAGAATACTGGAGTGAGTTGCCATTTCCTCCTCCAGGGGATCTTCCTGACCCAGAGATTGAACCCACATCTCCTGAACTGGCAGGTGGATTCTTTACCAGAGCGACCAGAGAAGCCCATATACACATTTAGGGCTGTGTACTTGTTTTATCCTTTCCCCCTCACAAGTAGATCACAGATCCAGACATTATTTCAGGTAGGGATGTGATTCCCATGAAAGTAGACACAAAAGCCTTTAGGTTTTATCTTTTTGTCTTCCCAAACTCCCAGTTCTTTGGTTCTAGGATCATAAACTCAAATGCCCACATGAACCAAGCTAAGTAAAATAAATGAGTTAAACAGGGCAGGTGCAGGCCAGTAGGGAGTGGTAGGGACTGTGGTAAACTGAAGGAGTCACGATTTGCTTAATGGCATTCAGGTTTCATTGTTTTTTTAATTTTATTATTTATTTATTTTTGGCTTTCTGAGTCTTCGTTGCTGCACATTTTGTTGTTCAGTCAGTAAGTCATGTCTGATTCTTTGCGACTCCCTGTTGCTGCACACAGGCTTTCTCTAGTTGCAGCAAGCAGGGGCTACTCTTCATAGAATAGCTTAGTTATCCAGCAGCATGTGGGATCTTCCCAGGCCAGGGATTGAACCTGTGTCCCCTGCATTGACAGGTGGATTCATAACCATTGGACTACCAGGGAACTCCCTAGATTTCATTGTTAAGGAGCAATCCTGGGGAACAGGTAGGTGTGTCCCCAGATTGACTGAGACTTCAGAAAAGCATAAGGGAATCAAGGCTCAAAATAGAAATAAATTTGAGCAGTAGAGAAAAGAAAGGGAATTACTGTGGGAGATGCCTGTCACCTGGATCTTCCGTTCTGCATTTGGGGAATTCCCACAATCTGAGTCTTCATAAAAAACAGCAGCTACCTCACCTCATCAATGCCAATTGATAATTTTTAAAGAATTAAAACTAAAACTCTGAATGCTTGTTATTTCTTCAACACACACATATATTCTGTGATTTAATTCACACACCTCTAGGGGAGCAGGCACAATTATCATCCCCATTTTACAGATGAGCAAACTGAGGCACACATGGTACCCAGGAGTGCACAGATCACAAGTGACAGAGCCTGGATTTGGACCCACTTAAACTGAGAGCCAAAGAATTGATGCTTTCGAAGTGTGGTGCTGGAGAAAACTCTTGAGAGTCCCTTGGACAGCATGGAGATCAAACCAATCAATCCTAAAGTAAATCAACCCTGAATATTCATTGGAAAGACTGAAGCTGAAGCTCCAATACATTGCCCACCTGATGCGAAGAGTGGACTCATTGGAAAAGACCCTGATGCTGGGAAAGATAGAAGTCAGGAGGAGAAGGGGATGATAGAGGACGAGATGGTTGGATGGCATCACTGACTCAATGGACATGAATTTAAGCAAGCTCTGGGAAATGTTGAAGGACAGGGAAGCCTGGTATGCTGCAGTCCATGGGGTGGCAAAGAGTTGGACACAACTGAGTGACTGAACAAGTCTGGCTCCAGAGCCTTTGTGCTTAATGCCTTGCCTACCTTCCAGTAAGGGTGTGAGAGTGTGACAGAGCTTGACCAACTAGGCTTTGTGAGGTTTTTTTGTTTTGTTTTTTAATGTGGACCACTTTTAAAGTTTTTATTGAATTTGTTTTGTTTTGATATTGCTTCTGATTTATGTTTTGGCTTTTGGCATGCAAGGCCTGTGGGATCTTAGCTCCCCAACCAGGGACTGAACCCACAACCCCTGCATTGGAAGGCAAGGTCTTAACCACTGGACCGCCAGGGAAGTCCCTTGACCAACTAGACTTTGAGTTGAGAACTCCGGACCTGAAGAAGCAGAGACAGGAAGAAGCTCTCCTGGTGGTGGCAGCAGCAGCCAGTGTCCAGAGCACCAAAGTCCAGCAGTGCTGACCTCATCAGGCTGATGTTGCAGCACACTCCTCTCTGTCTGAACATCCTCACTCATTTGGGGAGTATATTTTTTCAGCTTCTCAACAACTCTGTGAGCATCGTTGGCATTGTTTCAGTAAATTCCTTTTCAGCCTGAAGCAGCTAGACTCTGTCTCTGCAGCTCACATCCGGGTACCCTGACTGGCAAGGCTTTGTTTGATGCACACCTGTGCTCTGTGGTTGCTGCACTTACAGTAAGCTCCCTCCAGACTTGAGCTTCTTTGAAAGAGATTTCTGGTCTTTGTGACTCACCCATTGCAGATTCAGATGGCCCTGGCTTTCCAAACTCTGAGGCCGTTCCAGGAAGAGACCGAGGCTGCAAGGTAAACTCTGGCTATGGAATAACCACACCTGTTCTGGGGACAGCGGCCAGGACTGCAGACGATAGTATGGTTTGGACTCAGTATCTTGAGCTGATCCAGATGAGGTTGTTTTTTGTTTTTTTTTTATCACATTTCATCATTATTAAAAATTAGCTCTGTCATTAGCACACCAAGCTATTGACTCAAATCCATCCCACCATCTGGAAGGGGCTTCTGCAAACAGCATGGGGCCCAGATGGATTTGTTAGGAGAGTTGTGAGCAGAGATCAGCTGAGAGGGAGGGAACGACAGAGTGAGAAAGAGAAGCAAAGTGACAGACAGAGACAGAGGGTGAGGAAGAGAAACAAAGTGGGATCCACTTGCCATTTGCCCATTTCATAGAGGTGGACACTGAGTCCCAGAAGAGGTGATATGAAAGGGGCGATGTGACAAGCTGGCCTGAGGCCAGGCCTTCTGATCTCATAGCCTTCTGAGGTAGACCTGCTCATGCACGCATGATCAGTAATGATGCCCTTTCTCTTCTGAGAGGAGAACCCAGATTTTCTTTTGGGAAACTATAGCTCTCTTCTTTGGGTCAAGATATTTAGACATGGATCACCCCGCCCACAAGTGGCCACATGACCCAAGTCTGGCCAATCAGATTCACAGGGAAGATTCCAGGATAAGCATGAAGTTTCAACCAATGGGAGTCCGACTTGGGAATTTTGCTGGAACTTTTGGGAATGTTGTATTCCTTGCCCCTGGGAAGTCCAACCTGTTAAAAAATAACCCTGGTGTATTAGTTGGGTAGTTTGGGAAGCAGACGCTCAGATGAGGTTAGGAGAGAAAGAGATTTCTTGGCAGTGACCCCTGTGAAAGACAGATGTAATGGGAAGCAGGAGTGGAAAGAAGCTTTCAGACCATCGTGGAGATCTGACCACACAGTGCAACAGCATAAGCACTGGGAAGAAATGACTAAGCCCTAACCTTACCACCACTGGCTGGGACCACCTGGGATCGGCAAGGCCTGGCCTCAAAAACTCGGGCAGACCTTGAGGGAGCCACGTCTGGGGGCTGTCAGCTAACTGCACTCCTGGTGCTGATGGCAGACTCCTCCTGGAAAGGAGACCTATAGCACGCCTCCTGGTGGGGACACATGAAACTGCGGGTGGACTTGCCCAACAGTGACTCCAGTGCAGAGGACAGCAGACCCTAGGTGAGATGCAGGGAGAGCATTGAGAATATTGTTTGAGTTCCTGGATCCAGCCATACTTGAAATCCATCCTTGGGCTTTTCAGTTGCAGTAAACAATAAAGTCTTCCCTTTTCAGATATGCCAGAGTTCTGTCCCTTGCACTCCAAGACTAACATTCTTAGTCAAGTCAGCTTCTTTAAGTTCAACAAGTGAATATCTTAGTTAACAGAATCCCACTGAAACATCTTCACAGATCAAACTGTCTGAGCTGGAGACCATAGCTGTTGGGTCAACATGTTCCATCCCTTTAGCCCTAGTGATTGGGTCAAGGATTGCCACAGAGGCTGTTATGATTGAGCTCTACAAATTTTAGGAAATTGCATTCACATTCCTATCTCCAAAACATTTTCAGAAATTAACAATCAAGTGGTTAAAATGCAATGCCAATTTTTTTTTCCTCACTGATGGTCTCTTATTAGGAAGTGGATAATTACATTTTTCAAAGTGTACAGTTTGGGGCTTCCCTAGTGGCTCAGTGGTGAAGAATCCACCTGCCAGTGCAGGAGACACGGGTTCAGTCCCTGAATCAGGAAGCTCCCACATGCCATGGAGCAACTAAGCCCGTGTGCCACAACTATTGAGCCTGTGCTCTGGAGCCTGGGAGGCGCAAGGACTGGAAGCACATGGGCCCTAAAGCCTGTGCTCTACAACAAGAGAAGCCACTGCGATGAGAAGCCCTCGCATCACGCGTAGAGAGCAGTCCGTGCTCTCCACAACTAGAGTAAAGCCCACGCAGCAACGAAAACCCAGCACAGCCAACAATAGATTTTTAAATATATATATATGTATACATTTTTCTTTGAGATTCAATAAATCAATTGAAAGTAGTGGCCAAGAGTAGGGGCCATAGGCACCACCCTGCTGGGTTTGAGCTCAGCTCCAGCACTTTCTGGCTGCATGACCTTGGGCAAGTCACCTAGACTTTGTGCCTGTATTTCTTCATCTGTAAAATGGGGGACATGATAGCATCCACCCCAGGGACCTGGCAGGAAGTTAGAGTTACGGCCTGTAAACGTGCCGAGGATAGTGACTGCCATGTAATGAGTGCTACATATAAACATCATCCTCTAAAATGTTTTTAACATCACCCTTAAATGTTTCCGTTTTCCCAGATTAGACCTTGGTACAGAAACAAAGACTGGTCCCCACCCCTCAGCGGCTTGGAGGGAGCCGGTGAGCAGACCAAGGGGCCACCACCGCCTTCTGTTTGTCTTCCTGTGAGGAAAAAATATGCAAGCAAAGACAAAGCTCTCTAACCCAATTTGAGCATCTCATTACAATTACATAATGCTATTTGCCGGCTTTGTGTTCTATTTGGCAACTTGTTAAAGTAATTGAACAAAATATAACTAATGAACAATTATAATGAAGTTCATAATTAGGTCCTTGAAACACTTGATATGGAAAATATTTCAGATGCTTAAGAAAAAAAAAAACAGTACTCAAGTGAGGTGAGGCAGATTCAGAAATCGGAGAAAGCTATGGATGCTTTCTCTGGTTTGTAATGAAGAAAGTGCCCCCAAATCATTGTCTGACATCGAGAGGCTAATTTAAATGAGATAGTGGATATGAGTGCCTAGCCCAAGGCTTGACACATAGTAAGTGTATGAGAAATATTCGTTCCTTCTATCCTTCTAGCAGGAAGGTCAGTGAAGGGTAAACAGTGTCATCTCTTGCTGTCTATGGGGTTTTTTTTTTTCCAATTTTTATTTTATTCTGGAGTATAGTTGATTTACAATGTTCTGTTTGTTTTAGGTGTACAGCAACATGATTCTGTTACACACAGACATGTATCTATTCTTCCTCCGGTTCTTCACCCATATAGGTTATGACAGCATGTTGAGTAGAGTACCCTAGGCTTTATAGTAGGTCCTTGTTGATTATTTTATAGACAGTAGTATGTCTATGTCAGTCCCGACCTCCTCATTTACCCCTCTTCCCCACACCTCTCCCCTTTGGTAATCAGATGTTTGTTTTCTAAGTCTGTGAGTCTGTTTCTGTTTTGTAAAGTACTTCATTTGTACCAGATTCTAGATTCCACATCCAAGTGGTATCATATGATATTTTCGGTTCTCTGTCTGACTTACTCAGCTTAGTGTGATCATCTCCAGGTCCATCCATGTCACTGCCAATGGCGTGATTTCATTCTTCTTTTTCCTACCGTCTGTGTCTTATGGGGCCTCGTGGGGAACTCAATAGTGAAGAACCCTGGCAGACCCCCACTTCAGCTAAGGGATCACTCAGTATAACAATGTCATTGTTTATCCATGTTGTAGCAAGTATCGGAATTGTATTCCCTTTTATAGCTAAATAATATTCCACTGCATGGATAGGCCACATTTTGTTTATCCATTCATCTGTGGGTTTTTTTGTTTTTTTGGCTATAGCATTCCACTTGCAGGATCTCAGTTCCCTAATCAGGGGTTGAACCTAGGCCACAGCAGCAAAAGCTGGGAATTCTAACCACTAGGCCACCAGAGGACTCCCTGCAGTCATCTGCTGATGGACATTTGGATTGTTTCTACCTTTTGGCTGTTGGGAGTAACGTTGCTATGAACAGGACTTCCCTGGTGGTCCAGCGGCTAAGACTCTGTGCTCCCAATGAGCGAGCGGGCCTGGGTTCAATCCCTGGTCAGGGAACTAGATCCTGCATGCCACAGCTAAGACCCAGTGCAGCCAAATAAACAAAAATAAATAAATTTTTTAAAAAGGAAAAAGAAATCCTTCCTTAAAAAAAATATTCCTATGAACATTGGTGTACAAATACCCATTTGAGTCTTTGCATTCAATTCTTTGGGGAACATATCTAGGAGCAGAATTTCTGGGTCATACAGTAACTCTATGGCTTCCCAGGTGGCTCAAACGGTAAAGAATCTGCCTGTCACTCAGGAGACCCTGGTTCGATCCCTGGGTCAGGAAGATTCTTTGGAGAAGGGCATGGCATCCCACTCTAGTATTCTTGCCTGGAGAATTCCATGGACAGAGGAGCCTGGTGGGCTACAGTCCATGGGGTGGCAGAGTCAGACATGACTGAGTGACCAATATTTTTACTTTCACATGGTAACTCTATTTAACTTTTTAAGGAAATGCCAAACAGTTTTCCAAGGGCCATTTTATATTCCCACAGCAACGCATGGGGTTCTGATTTTTCCACATCCTCACCAAAAGCTCAATTTTTGTACACACATAGATAAACTCAAGTAAAAACCACACAAATCAAGACACAGAACATTTGCTACACCCCAGAGGCCACCCTTGTGGGCATGCGTATTGGTAAAAAGCTCCGCAGTAGCCAGGGCTGACAACCATACCCTCAAGTCCTCGAAACTCGCTCTCTGGGAAGGCTGGCTGATTCCCAACCTAAAAATAAACCTCAGGTCTGAAGATGGAATATTAAAAATGACACTGTCACCTTGACAGAGTGGCTAATAACGCCATGGCAGGCAGAAGCCCATCGATCATGGGCTGCTGCCTTCCGCTGGGAAGCTGAGGAAGACTCTGGGACGCAAAGGGGAATACAGATCGGATTCAGGACACGATGGAATGGATGCCCGACTGTCCGTGCCCCAGCACGGAAATTGCCACCCGCACCTCCCCAGACCTCTCTGCCCAAACTGCAAACGTGAAATCTAGCAGCCAGGCATAAGGGCTGACCTCCTCGAATTCAATTTGCAAGGTCAACCATGCAAGAACCCAGGCCTAATAGAATTGTCACATCTGCGTCGCAGTCATTTACAACGTGCTCTTGCTGGGTCTGAACATGAAAGCAATTATGTGATACATACTTTGGCAAGAACCAGAAGTCCCCATCAGAGGGAGAGAGACACTGTGGAGTCAGAGTTTTGGGTTTTTTTTGTTTGTTTGTTTTAAAGAAAGAAGTAACAGGAAAAAAGCCATAAAAACACATTCATTAAGAAAATTTGAAAATTTCCACTTCTCCAGAAATCACATATGAAGACCTAAGAGTCAGAATTCTTTTGAAAGCTCCATTGTCTTAAGAGTATAAATATAGCATCCTCTGAAAAACCCACAATTTCAATCAAGCTGGAATAATGGGAAGGACCATTCACAGAACGTTGTCTTTTAAAATTTCATGACACATGAATTGATTCTCCTCCAAATCTAATTAGAGGCTCAAGCATATGAGAGGGTTTGTGATGGCGTCAAAGTGACTTGGAACTGTACATGGCAATTGATCTTTTTCACTGGAGTGTGATTTTTTTTTTCAATCAATCTAGACAGTCAGGAACCACCCCTCCCTAAAAAAGAACTACCCAAAAAAAGGACCACATAATGAGGTTTGGTTTATCAAAAGAGGGATTCTCCGTATTCTTTCGGGAGTCCTTTCCAAAAGGCTCAGCCGTAAGGTAGGGACCAGCATCGGAAGCCAGTCTGCCTGTGCGACCTTGGGCAAGTTCCTTGAACTTGGTGCTTTATTCCCCATCTGCAAAATGGGGATAATGATGCTGTTGACCTTCCAGGCTCATAGTCAGGATCATGCCCTTGGAACAATGCCCAGCACATTCTAAGAACCATAGCAATGCTGGCTGTTATTAGCATCAGCCAGCCTAAGGCTCAGACAAATGGCTCCAGCCCCTGAAGCCGTGGTCCTGAGTCCTGTCCATTGTAGAAGGACAGCGGGACAGATCGCCCAGCAGGAGTCACAGCCCTTGGCCACCAGGACAGCCCAGACTGATAAGAAACAAGCTCATTGCCTTTGGCAACTGGTACCTGGTTCAGCCGTCCGTACACAGAGGGGCCCCGGGCGGTCATTATCAAAGCTGCAGGCGCACCGTCTGCTTGATGCGGTGTGACATTCATCAGCCCCTTCCAGCCCAGCCTGCATGGGAAATGAACACCAGCCACCTCCTCCTGCATGCCTTTTCTCAGTTCCCCGTTACCACCAGTGACCCATAAGCATCACTACATGCTGAGGCCCTACATGGGGACCACTGACTGGGTCACAGAGGGCATTGTCCCAGCTCTCCTGGGACAATATTTCTATTGCCAGGAAAGGGGCTCTGGATGCACACTGTTCAGGGAGGCTACAGCCAAGTTGCCTAGAGTCAAACCCCAATTCTATCCCCTATTAGCTTAATGACCTCAGGCAAGTTAACCTTGGTACTTTAGTCTCCATCCTGAGGAAACAGGGGTCATAAAAACATCTTCTTCACGGGGTAGTTGTGTGGATTGAAGGAGCTGATACTTTGATCACCTAAGCACGCAAAGAAGGTTTGTTGTATGAGTGCTTTTTTTATTTGTTTGTTTTTTGTGTTTTTTTTTAGTGTTCAGCGTACATGCTGGAGTTTGTAGAAATCTAGTTTAGTTCTCAATAAACTAAATGAATTGCTTCCATGAACCCCCACACCCCTAAGGACATCAAGTTAATCTCAGTCACATGTGGGGGTTCTCCTCTCTCTCCAGGGTCATGCATAACTCTGGGCAGGAGTGTGTCTGGCCCCAGGAAGGGAAGAGGGGAACATTTTCTCAGCAGCATCTCCTGCCACCATGGTACACGCTGAAGTGGCTCCCTTGCTCCCTGGATCAGCTCTGGTAGAGCCTGGGATGGTGATGATACAGACCTTGGAGGGCTGCTTGGGGTCAAATGAATGGATGTCAAACACTTAGAATGCTGTCCCACCCGTCCATGCTAGATGGTTCATCTGTGTGAGCAGTATGACCACTTGATTTCCAGAGAAGCTGGGAAATCTCCCAATTTCTAAATTAGATAAAGAATAAAACGTGGGGACTTCCCTGGTGATCCAGTGGTTAAGAATACCTGCCAATGCAGGGGACACAGGTTTGATCCCTGGTCCAGGAAGATCCCACATGCTGTGGGGCGACTAAGCCCATGTACCACAACTACTGAGCCCATGTGCCCCAGAGCCCATGCTCTGTAACAAGAGAAACCACTGCAATGAGAAACCCATGCACTGCAACTAGAGAAGGCCCCTTGATGCAACTAGAGAAGCCCACACACAGCAGCGAAGACCCAGCACAGCCAATTTTTTTTTTTAATTAAAAAACCAAACAAAACATGGGAGTCGAACAAGACGTATCTGTAGCCTAGATCTGAGCCCTTGGCCATTGGTTGGAGATGTCTGTTCCTTATTGCCAAGTTTAGAACGATAGTCTCATGTTACAGATGGAAAAGCTGAGGCCCAGGATGGTCAAGAAGCTTTCCCAGTATGACCCAGCTGGCCCAGCCAGGACTCGAACACAGACAGTTGGCTCCAGAGCCAGTCCTTTTATGCCTGTGCTTCCTACTAATGGCTGTCACCATAAGACAGAGCAGCCTCCTGCTGTCCCCAGCTTCCCTCGGGCTACATCCGACCCTCGTCTTGCATTCCCATCACCAGCTTTGACCCTATTTCAAAGGAGCTCTGGGGGCTTCTCTGGTGCTCCAGTGGCTGAGACTCTGTGCTCCCAATGCAGGGGCCCATGTTCCATCCTGGTCAGGGAACTGGATCTCACATGCCACAACTAGGACTTGGAGTGGCCAAATAAATAAATAAAAATTTTTAAAAAATAAACAAGTTCTGATTACTACTGCTATATAATTACCCAAAATTTAGTAGTGTAGAACAAAACGAATTTTGCTATGTATCATGGATTCCACGGGTCAGGAATTCAGGCAGGGCTTCACTGGGTGATTCTTCTGTTTCATGTGGTGTCAACTGAGGTCACTTGATGACATTCGTGTGGCAGAGGGCTGGTCCAGAGGTCAAGGCTGGCACCACTCATGTGCCCGGTGCCTTGGCAGGGATGGCAGTAACACTGGACTCTGCTGGAATTTTTGGCCAGAGCGCCTCCATATGGCTTCCCTGACGTGATGACCTTGAGGTCATCAGATTTCTCCACCATCATGGGAGAAGTGTCAAGAAATATTCTGCCATTTTTCTTGAACTACCACAACTCCTGAGACCCCTCTCTTCCTAAAGGAAATGCTAGCTCCAAGAATACTGCAATTTCGTAACATGGATTTATCCCAGACAGAGTTGCCTCTCCCAAAAGGTGACCTGCCTCGCTTCAAATCTGGCTGATGCTCAAAACCCAATTCTGGTGTTTGCCATCTGCACAAATAAGTCTCATTTGTGTTCATTACACACAAACATTCAGAACCAGAGAAACAAATTTTTTTTTCATTGAAAGTCTATTTGGGAACTCTTCCAGCCAAGATCCAGGTAATTCTTGAATTCTCTAGCCCTCCTACAACAATGCCTTCATGTCCACCCACCTTCATCTGTGAGATGATCGCCACGGGCATGGCTCGTTCAGCTGAGAATGAGGCAGGACCCTAAGCTTGAAATCCAGCAACAGCTCTTCTCTCTGACCATGAATCCTGCCACTTCACAGATGCCCCGTAACTGCACTGAGTGGCGGCGTTAGCATCATCAGGAACCCATACTCACTGTCCCCTCTACCGTCAGCACCCTGATTCTCCCAGGAGGGACCTCGCCTTCCCCACTCTCAGCCCAGGTGGTCCCCGTTGGGCTGGCTCCACACTCCAGCTGCAGGGGTGGTCACATGACCCAGCTGAATTACGGGGTCACTGTAGGGCGTGTATACTACAGATGGGGGTCCAGATTGGCACAGCAGGATGGGCTTCCAAGGAGAGGGGGGTGGGCATTTGGGGAGTGGAGAACTTCAGGGAGGGAGACAGGGTTTGACCTGAGCAGTTCTAGCGCCTTTGTTCACTGGCGCTTTCGTGATTCCTGTCTCCAGCCTCACTCCTGCCTCCCCCAGCCACGGCAGGTGGTTGTTTCTCTTCATCCCACATCTTGGGTGAGGAAACTGAGGCGAAGAACAGGGAAGTGACTGGTGTGACGTCAAGGGGTCAGAGGGGGTGAGGAGACAAGGAGGAAGAGGTGAATGGGAGAGAGAGGACGGGAGGGGAGGGAAGGCGAGCAGGGGCCCCAGGTGAGGGCTGGAGGAAGAGTGGCAGTGTGCCAGCCCCCCAGGAGGGCTGAGCCCACCTCCCACGTAGCTGCAGCCTCCCCCAGGCTGCAGAGGGCTCAGAGTGGCGGCATCTAAATGTCAATCCAGCATCTCCCAGAACAAACATTAGATTTCAGAGCTTTACTTTGCAGAATTTATGTTATGGAAAAAGAGTACATGTCTGCCCACCACACTCCCATTTTCTTAATCTGGAAACCTATGTCACCAGGACCCAACTTGTTTTCTGAGCAGCCTGAAATTCTGTGGTGCAGAGGAGGACTCCAGGAACAGGGAAAGAGACACGGGAGGTTAGAGAGACTCTCCTAGAGAAAGAAGGAAGCAGGGAAGAAAGGGAAGGACTGGCCCCTGAGGAAAGATGAAAAGAAACGGAAGGGCTGGTTGCTGCTGCTTCTGCTTCTTAAAGGAAAGCCACATGCTCCTTCAGGACCCATCTCTCTCACGCCCAGTCCCAGTAACTGGGAGCAGTTAGTTCCACACCTGCTGGCTAGTCATGTGACCCAGGCTTAACCAATCAGCATATTTTCTCCTTCTGGCCACAGTGATTGGCTCAGGTTTGGGCATGTGACCCAAATAGTCCAATGAGTTTCAACACAAGAATTCACCTTCGAACTACTACAGGGGGGAAAAATGTTTCTCCTCTCTCAGCCCTGTGAGGACATAAGCCTGGAGTTTTAAGTATTCATCCGTCCCCGTGAAAGGAGAAGCCACCTGAGAATGTGGTCAATACAGAGGAAGGTAGGGCTGATATGCGGGCAGAGGACACTGATGACATCATGGAGCCCCTGGATCCAGCCATACCTGAAGCTAGTCCCAGCACTTGAGGTTTCAGAACTGTGAGCCAATAATACCCTTTTTGCACTTCAGCCAGTTTCAACTGGAGTTTCTGTTACTTGTAGCCAGGAAAATCCTGAGTTGTGATTGAAAAAGCAAGTGGATGCCAAAAAGAATGAGACCGCACTAAGCAGGTAAGTGGTGAGTACAAATGATGAGACCAGCAAGCTCAAAACCCAAAAAATGAAAAACTGGGTCCAAGCTGTGCCTTCGCCTCTCTCCAAACCCAGCCTGACTCGTGATTTACAGTTCAAGTTAAGGAAAGAGAGAGTAGGAGGAAGCACGGGGAGGGCGTCCTGAGATGAAGAAGTCTGGAAATTGTTCCAGGGCATAATGAATTGACTAACAACTGCTTCTCCCCTGGAAGTCATCTAATGAAATTATGAGACCATCCACTTACCGCTGTGACGGCCAAGAGCGCGCTCCAAGATGATCAGCTGTGACAAGGAGCCAGTGCTTAGCTCATAATGTGTTTTAAATAACGTCTAAACGGGCTTTTGCTTTTCTGCTTGTGACAGCCTTCAAGGTCTGGGGACAAGATGGCAGCAGGCATTTAGAACGAGTTTATGCTGATGTCTGTGGCAGTTGTGGCTCAGAGAGAACCTCGGCTCGTCAACGCAGTTCAGGCTTCCTGGCTGAATCCGACAGGCTCCCCATCACCCTGGCTGTGTGTTCAACATCTATTTGCTTCATGAACCAAAGCATTCTTGTGATCTGTGCACAAGTGATGCTTGGGGTGACAAGGTGGGGCGGGGGGCGGGGGGAGGGCAGTTCCTTTTGCTCGCCTGGCAGGGGTGGTAGGGATAGGTTGCTGGGTGGAGGGAAGACTTTTCCAGAAATCAGCTTGCCAATTTTCTCCTTCCCTCCTCTCTTCTGTCACTCGTGGGAGACGACCAGGGGCACAGAATATGGCAGCCCTGCCAGGCTGCCCTGCAGGTCCTAACACTCCCTTGGAGCTGCTGCCGGGACACGTGTGCTGGGAGCTGGAAGGACAGGAGCCGGGAGGACGGCTCAGTGCAGCTGGCCGGCAGGAGCTGGGGTTTTGAAGAGCGATGCTCGGGCCAAGGCTCTCCACAGGAGAGCCGGCACGGCAGGGGATGGAGTGACTGTTGTTCCAGACCATCTGTCTCTCGTTAATGAAGTTGTCCGGCATGGCTTATTAATAAGGACGCGTGGGCTCAGCCAGCCTGGGACGTCTTGCTAGAACTAAAGGGCGTGGTGATTAAGCTTTAACGACTCCTCAGACACAGTCAGTGTGAAGTGGGTTCCAAGCAGTGGGCCATAGGAGAGGGCTGAGGGGTCCCAGGCCTTACCTGAGCCCTGGGAGGGAGGCTGGCAGGCCGGCAGACCGGTCATATGGGGGTGGTCAGCAACCAGGGGTCCCGACTGCTCACTCTCCCAACTCAGGGCCCATAGTTTTCCTTCCTGACGACCACTCGCCCTCCTTCCTCCCCCACAGCACCCTCCCTGAGTTTGCAAAGCCAGGTAGGCAGAATAATTGCCTCCCCCGGCCACTACCCCCAGCAAAGGGTGCCTACATCCCAATCTCCAGAACCCGTGAAAACATTAGTTACATGGCCAGCAGGCGTTGAAGGCTTCAGCTGGAATTAAGCTTGCTAATCAGTAGATGTTGGGGTTCCCAGGTGGCTCAGTAGTAAAGAATCTGCCTGCCAACGCAGGAGAGGCAGGTTCAATCCCTGGGTTGAAAAGATTCCCTGGAGAAGGAAATGAAAACCAGCTCCGATTTTCTTGCCTGGGAAATCCCATGGACAGAGGAGCCTGGCAGGCTACAGTCCATGGGGTTGAAAAAGAGTCGGACACGATTTAGCGACTAAACAACAATCAGTAGATGTTAAAATAGGGGGAGTATCACGGATTATTCAAGTGAGCCCAGTGTCATCACAGAAGTGGAAGAGGGCGGCAGGGGTGGCCTACACTGCAGGCTTTGAGGATGAGGAGCCCCCGACCCAGGAGGCAGGCACCTCCAGAAGCTGGAAGGCAAGGGCGCCTCCTAATGCCTCCAGAAGGAACAGTGCCTGCTGACACTGCTTTCAGCCCAGTGAGACCTGCCTTGGATCCCCAGAACTATAAATTCGTGCTATTTTAAGTGTGTGGTAATCTGTTCCAACAGCGACAGCAAACTAAAACAGGCATTCTTCGGAGATGTGGCCAGTTCTGTCCAGACCCCTGCAATAAAGTGAGTCACATGAGCTTTTGATTTTCCAGCGTGAAAAAAGATTCATGCTCAGTCATGTCTCTTTGTGATCCCATGGACTGTAGCCCGCCCAGGCAAGAATACTGGAATGGGTTGCCATTTCCTCCTCCAGGGGATCTTCCTGACCCAGGGATCAAACCGTGTCTCCTGCATCGCAGGCAGATTCTTTACTGGCTGAACCATCAGGGAAGCCCTCGAACAAAGGTTGTTTTCACTATATCGTAGTCTGTTAAACTGTGTGATAGCATTATGTCTAAATAATAATCCATGTACCTTAACTAAAAAATACTTATGGCTAAAAAATGCTAACTGTCTGAGCCTTTAGCAAGTTGTCATCTCTTTTGCTGGTGGAGGGTCTGAAGTCCTGGAAGAATTACCAAAACGTGACACAGAGACAAGAAGTGAGCAAACAGGACCAACAGATTTGCTCAGCGCAGGGTTGTCACAAACCTTCAATCTGTTAAAAAAAACAAAAACAAAAAAAAACACAGTATCTTCGAAGCACAATAAAACAGCTTACAATAAAAGGAGGTCTACAGGGATTTCCCTGGTGATCCAATGGTTGGGACTTCGCCTCCCATGCAGGGGGTGTGGGTTCGACAGGGAGCTAAGATCCCACATGCCTTGTGGCCAAAAAAAAACAAAACATAAAACAGAAGCAAAATTGTAACAAGTTTAATAGTTTAAAAATGGTCCATCTCAAAAAAAAAAAAAAACTTGAAAAAAAAAGAGGTCTGTACACAAATGTAATAGGCCTCGCTTAAAAACTCTACCAGCTCTCCAGACTCTACCCCACCTCCCCAGTGCAACACCCGCCTCTCCCACAGCAAGCAGTAGCCTGTAGCCAGTTCTGGCCCCTGAGGCGTAAGCAGGTGTGCACTGGGTGGGGTTTCCAGAAAAACCATTGTTTTCATGATAAAAGCTGAAAAGGGACAGGCTTTTTGCCTCTCACTCAGTCCTCATCTTGCCTGGGACACAGATGGGAGGCTGGAGGTGGGCAGCCCCATGGGAGGACAGTGGAGCCCAGGAGATGGAGGAGCTGGGCCCCTTCAGCCCCTACACCCACTCAAGAACAGCCTGCTTTCAACCTCCCATGACGTGAGAAAAATAAGCCCTGCTGGGCCCAGCCTGGTTGCTATGACACAGAGCCAGACACCATCCAAGGGACACACGTGTGGTCTTGAAAAGGTGAAGGAGTGCCAACCAGAACCCCGGCGGCTCTGAGCTCCAGCAGAGTCCAGGGTGAGCATGTCTTCCCTTCTGGGGTGTGACCTCATGTTGCGAAGGGCTCTGGGGCCATTTGATCACCAGGCAGGTCCGCTACATACCAGGGGCCCAGGACACGCTCCCACCATCTGGACCAAACATCTTGCTGGCCCATCAACACCAGCTTGACACCCTCAGATCCAGCACCCACTGCAGAGAACACACGAGCATGCCTGTGTGTGCGTATATACATATATGTTTATTGCATTAAATGCCTCGTAGCAATCTGCCCTGTTTTTATAATCCACAAGAGAAGAAGGGTTCAAGAAAGTTTTCCACTGTGCTCAGTTTTAAAAAATACAAAAATGAACATTATGATGACAGGAAAGTGTTAAGAGGCCGAACTGACAAGTACATTCAAAAGTACATCTGGCTGCTGGTGTGCGGGTCCTGGGCCCTTGGGCAGGGCTGTGCAGTAAAGCCATGTCCCCCGAAGCCCAGCAGCTCTGCCTCGGCAGGGTCCTGTGGGCAAGGACCCACCACCTGGAGCTTGCCCACATTCCTGAGTGACACCCCTCATGGGGTGGACATTACCCACACCTTCAAACGCCCACATACCACACACTTAATTAACATTAAAAACATTTAAACCACTCAAAAATCCATGAAATAAAGAGATCCTATTAAAACATGAAACCCAGTCATTCTCTAAAGGCAACTGGAGCTCTCTGTCTGCCGAGGGGTGCCAGGGCTGGGGTAACACACGGCTGCCCCAGGAGCTGCCCGGATTCCATCTGTGACACATAGATGGGACAGCGGTTGGCCCAGGTGCTGACGATCTGCTGTGAGATGCTGTAAAGTCACCCTGGGATGGGTCCCCTGATGGGCAACACACCACAGTAGCCAGACGGGCCCTGAAGGATGGCAGCCAGAGCTGGGAGAAGATCAAGGGGAGAAAGAGATCAAAATGGACCACAGCATAAGGCTGCAAGCTGGTTGATCCCCAGAGCTGAGCTGACACAGGATGCCCACCAGCCCTGGACAGGGGACCAGGCATCAGCCGTAATGGCACACATGCAGGTGACCCCAGGTCATCCCTGCAAGTATGCAAAAACACACACCCTCCAGGATCACTGAAGGTCAGGATCCCGCAACGGTGGGGGAAGACTCGGGAACCCACAAAATGAACCTGCAGGACAGAGAATGGTTCTTCCCTGGGCCTACGGACTTGGCTTGAACCCCTTTCCAAAGAGCCGTAGGTTTCTAAGGAATTTCTTGAATGTACAAAAATGACGGTACAGGCGCATGTGGCTGAGGGACATGCTAGCCAGCTCGGCTCAAAAGTCCTGCAGCTGAGGGATGTCCCGGTACAAATCCAGGGTCTCGGGATTCGAGAAGGCCCCTCGGTGCTCCACCGTCTTCCCAGCGATGATGTGCTTCACAGCCACTTCCACCTTCTTGCCGTTGAGGGTGTACTGCCGGTGGGGAGTAGGCAGGGGAGCAAACAGAAAGACTGTTTAGACCCAAAGAGGAGGGACTTCCTTGGCAGTCCAGCGGCTAAGACTCTGCACTTCCAGTGCAGGGGACCCAGGTTCAATCCCTGGTCAGGGAACTAGATCCCACATACCATAACTAAGACCCAACACAGCTGAATAAATCAATCATTAAAAATAAATATTAAAAAAAAATCCCAGAACATCCTTGGTGGTCCAGTGGTTAAGACTTCACCTTCCAATGCAAGGTGTGTGGGTTCAATCCCTAGTCACGGAGCTAGGATCCCACATGCCTCAGGCCCCCAAAAGAGCAAAATATCAAATAGAAGCAATATTGTAACAAATTCAATAAAGACTTCAAAAACGCTCCACATCAAAAATCTTAAAGGAAAAACAAAGAAAACCCAAAAGGGAAAAAAAATTCCTTAGCTCTGATATCTGGGTACATCCAAGCCAAAAAAACCATGACCCGAGACTCTGAGAGCAAGTCTTTCTCAGTGGGTGACTGGGCAAGTTCCTTAACCCAGGTTTATCTCCTCATATGTAAAATGGGACCACAGCACCCAGCCCAAGTCTGTGAGTTAACACGCACACGGCTCTTGGGTGTGACTATTACACTGCATTTTCATTATTTATATTTACTTTCTTATACTGTATTATAATAGAAAGGCTAGCTTATTCCAGGACTGGACTGGCTTCCTGTGATTCCATCCCTAATCACTAAAAAGTGAGCGTCATCCAAGAGCCTCTAGAAACTTCCATCTTCCCCCAGAACCGTCATCTGAATGAATGGGACACTGCTTTTCCTATAATCGGACTCTCTCCAAATGTTCAAAGCTCCCTCCGAAATTCATAGCATGTGTGTTTCATCTTTAACTCCAATGGGCATTTGGCAGCCATGCTGGCGTGTTTAGGGGCCAAGAATATTCTGGAACAAATACAGTTCTTTAATAAAGCTGCCACTGCTCTGATCTCTCCCTGCACTGGCACTTTTCCTTCTTTTTAACCTGAGATGTAATTAAAATTTATTCACTGAAAACCTCTGTCAACGTGTGAACTAATTACGGATCTGAGTGCAGGCTTACGAGGGACTGCCTGTCACTGGGGTGCCGTCAATCCCTCTCACCCAGAAATGCAAGCGTCTCGTGCGCTTTCTGTGCTTCTAAGCACTAAAGCCCCAATAATGGCTCATGGGAGCTAACGACTTACATCTTCCATCGGCTGACAAAATAAACAAGGTGTTGTTTTAGAAGAAATTCCGCTCCTGCTTCCTGGTGAGAAGGGCAGGGGGGAAGCAGAAGTTCCCCTAGCTCCTGCTGGAACCCCTCCTCTCCCCCACCCAGGAGGTAAGTCAGAGCCTCCAGTCAGGATGGGCCAGTACATCAGCCGTGACCAGGGATGAAGACCTGCTGGGACCAGGGCAGTTGTGGCCACCGGGCCTTCCAGCCAGACAGGGCTTCAGATGCCCATTTACATTCCCCTAGGTGCGACCAGATCCCCAGCTGGGACCTTGGCCATGGCCAGCCCCAAGCGCCATGGCCCAGCAAGAGCCTCTATGCCAGCCCGGAGACACAGGGTGAATCTTCTCCTAAGTGCTTCAGTAGTTTGGACCGCAGGGATCTGAGAATATGAGGGTGCCTGTAAAATCTCCAGGGACCCAAGACATGACCTCATGGGCCAGGAGTCATGACCCCACAGGAAGACAGAACAGGAGAGAGCTGAGCTGGGTGCCTGAGAGTAAGCGGACAAGAGCCTGGCTGAGGACGGAAAAATAGGCTGGGGTCTTCCTCCATTTTCAATAAATCGCTCCCCTAGTCTCATGAGCAGATCAGTTCAGTTCAGTTCAATTGCTCAGTTGTGTCCGACTCTTTGCAACCCCATGGACTGCAGCACGCCAGGCCTCCCTGTCCATCATCAACTCCTGGAGTTTACTCAAACTCATGTCCATCAAGTCAGTGATGCCATCCAACCATCTCATCCTCTGTCGTCCCCTTCTCCTCCTGTCTTCAATCTTTCCCAGCATCAGGGTCTTTTCAAATTAGTCAGTTTTAAGCATCAGGTGGCCAAAGTATTGGAGTTTCAGCTTCAGCATCAGTCCTTTCAATGAATATTCAGGACTGACTTCCTTTAGGATGGACTGGTTGGATCTCCTTGCAGTCCAAGGGACTCTCAAGATCTTCTCCAACACCACGGTTCAAAAGTATCAATTCTTTAGCTCTCAGCTTTCTTTATAGTCCAACTCTCACATCCATACATGACTACTAGAAAAACCATAGCTTTGACTAGACAGACCTTTGTTGGCAAAGTAATAATGTCTCTACTTTTTAATATGCTGTCTAGGTTGCTCATAGTTTTTCTTCCAAGGAGCAAGTGTCTTTTAATTTCGTGGCTGCAGTCACCATCTGCAGTGATTTTGGAGCCCTCCAAAAATAAAGTCTCTCACTGTTTTCATTGTGTCTCCATCTATTTGCCATGAAGGGATGGGGCCAGATGCCATGATCTTAGTTTTCTGAATGTTGAGTTTTAAGCCAACTTTTCCACTCTCCTCTTTCACTTTCATCAAGAGGCTCTTTAGTTCTCCGCTTTCTGCCATAAGGGTGGTGTCATCTGCATATCTGAGGTTATTAATATTTCTCCCTACCATCTTGATTCCAGCTTGTGCTTCATCCAGCCTGGCATTTCACATGATGTATTCTGCATATAAGTTAAATAAGCAGGGTGACAATATACATCAAGGAGCCCTGACGTACTCTTTTCCCAATTTGGAACCAGTCTGTTCCATGTCCAGTTCTAACTGTTGCTTCTTGACCTGTACACAGATTTCTCAGGGGGCATGTCAGGTGGTCTGGTATTCCCATATCTTTAAGAATTTTCCAGTTTGTTGTGATCCACACAGTTAAAGGCTGCATGAGCAGATACAGAATGGGAATTCACCATTCTGACAGCTGTCAACATTCTGACAGCAATGGTGACAGCAAATTCACCATTCTGACAGCTTTTATTCATTCTCAACAAAATAAAGGCCAAGGGGACGATCATAGTCTAGTTCCCCAAAGTGTTTCGGATGCAGACAGAACCTGATCCACTGAAGGGATACCTGAGACCCTCACCAGGGAGTCAGTAAGTGACACTGACTCAAGAAGTCCCTTCTCATTTCCTGACCGGTCCAGTGGTTAGGACTCTGTGCTTCCAGTACAAGGTTGCAGTGGGTGAGGATTTGATCCCTAGTCAGAGAACTAAGATCCCACATGCTGTAAGGTGCAACCAAAGACAAGAAAAAAGAAGTCTCTTCTCTCCCTGAGAACCACTGTCCCCACTGTGTCACCAAGAGTCACCCACTGAGGGACTTTCCTGGTGGTCCGGTGGCTAAGGCTCCATGCTTCCAATGCAGGGGGCCTGGGTCTGATCTCTGGTCAAGGAATTAGATCTTACATGCTGCAACTAAGACCTGGTACAGCCAAATAAATAAATAATAAAAATAAATATTAAGGAGAGAAGAGTCACTCACTGAGAGAAACAGAGAACTTCCAGGTCATAGGGCCCTTTCTACACATAACCAAAGTGGAGAATAAATGTGTGGATGGTATAAAAAGCCCTGGTTCTAACTGTACCTCACATCCCCACTGGATGGCTCAGTGGGTAAACCATTCACCTACAATGCAGGAGACGTGGGAAGATCCCCTAGAGGAGGAAATGGCAACCCACTCCAGTATTCTTGCCAGGACAATCCCATGGACAGAGGAGCCTGGCAGGCTATAATCCATGTCGTCTCACAAGGTTGGACACAACTGAGCACCCACAAGCAGGCAAGCACATCCCCACTCCTAACGTGAAGACTCTCCATCCCCTGGGGACCCAGTTAACCTGCTCCCACAGCCCACACCCATGAACACCCATGAACACTACAAGCTTGGCTCACCTGTACACTTGATGTACTGTGTGTGTACCCACGCACACAGGTGTGTGCACACACACAGGGCAGTCTCCTCTCTGTGCTGACAGAGGCATTGGTTTTGTAAGCAAGGCAAGTTAAAGCTGTGATCTGATTTCCTCCCCCACTGAGAGCCTAAACAGAGTACAAGGCAAGGGAGGAGGGCCGCTTTCTGGAGATGTGCCTCTAAATAGATTCAAATCTTATTTCTGCAGGCCAGAACTAAAAATTAAAAGGCAAGAGCAACAGCACCCCAGCGGCTCTTTAAAAAGTTAAAATTAATTTTCGCATTAATAATTTGAGAACACACTAAAACCACACTGGGGAAAAACCAGTTGGTCAGGCTGGGCTGGGCCTGCTTACCCTCTGAAAACCAGTGTTTAGCAGAAGTTGCCTTACGTGCAATTTACGAGGGGTTAAAAAAAAGAGAGAGGGATGGCAGAAAAGAAAAAAGGACGGGGACGGGGTTGCCAGGCAACATGGAACAACTATATATAAAACATGAGCAAGCGTCTAGCTGAGTGCTCCAGAAGCAGGGGAGCTCTTAGGGGGCCCTACCGGGATGCCCTGCGTCTCCAGAACGAGGCTGGGCACGTGCCGGGCAGACAGGCCGAGGCGGATGGCCTCACGGATCCGCTTCACCAGGTCAGGCCGGAAGGTGTGGCCGGAAGCCATCTTCAGGAAGAGGATCACCCTCTCCTCCCCGTCCTTGTTGTACTGGGGGACACAGAGGCTGTCCAGCACCTCCTCGAAGGCTTCCACTGTGGAGACAGGGCGAGGGACGGGGCCTTGCTCTCACACCATCCCACCTTGACAGGGACCGCCGTCGCTTCCTCCAGCCCCCACCCTGGGGAAGAGCTTTTGGGGAACAGGTGGAAGGACACCCATCACCAGCAGAGAGCTGCAGCTCATGCTGGAAGGGTTAACGTGTTACAGGGAGCCGTGCACGCTTACTTCCTCAATTACAAATTTAAAAAGAAAAGGAAGGAAGCACCTTGGTGGGGACTCCAGCACTGGAAGAAAGGCTGGAATCACAGGGATCGAGATTCCATCCTGGCTGCACAGCCCTGAAGTGACCTTGGGGCTCTGACATCCCTATGAGGCCACCTCCCTGGGAGGCTGACTCCGTGGCTTTGGTGGGGGCATTTTGAAGGCCCATGGGTAACTCTATTGTGCACTGCCTTTATCTGGTGCTGAATAGTACTGTGTGACCTTCAACAATCAAACAACCTCTCTGTGCATCTTTCTTCAGCCATAAAGGGTAGACACAAATGACCAACCGCACAGAGCTCACCATGAGGCTGAGACATAATGGAATGGGGCCGCGCCATGGGACCTTAAGAAGCCCATCTTGAGGTTTTACAAGCTACAGGCAGTGTGGGATGAGGCATGTTCTAGGAAGAAGGACAAGCTCATACATGTCTACTCTCACAACCAGAGGCAAATGGGCCAGTTATGCCAAAAGGTGGGATCTTTGGAGAGCAGGCTCCCTGCTAGGACCCTCCTTCCTTCCCTCCTGGATGACCTGAGAATTATTCCAGGAGAAAAGAAAATGCTCACCAATGTTATAGATTTCCGAGCTGCCGAATCGCACTCCATTGGGGTTGAGCGTGCCATCACTGCAAAGAAAGACGAGGTCATGAACACACGGTGGCTCCTGAGTGAGGCCAGTTGTGGGGGCTGGCGGACAGTCAGCCCCTTCCCACAACACCACCATGTCCACCCCGTCCTTGCCGGCTGCCTCCCCAGCTTCTGATCCTGACCAACCTTTCTCCCTCTAAACTCAAAGCTAGACATCAAGGGGTCCCCTTGTGTGGGAGCATCCGCCACCTCCTGCCCTTCACACCTGTACAAGTACCCCTCTCCCAGGTGCGGACGCCCCAGCACCCCCACACTCCCACTCTGGGAAGGGCCATAGCTACTGTAGACAGATGCAAGCTTTTCATCTGCCAAAGCCCTCGCCCCCACCCTGCAAAGCCCCCCAATCCACCATTTTGGGGCTCAGAAATGCGGGTCAGGCCAGACCCGCCCTCTGGAAGCTGACACAGGAAGGGCCCAGATGGGGTACAGTCAGCCCACTCCCAGACTGAGCCAGTGGAGCCCAGGATGCAGGAAGCACCCCCTACTCCCTAGGTGGTCTGCAGGGGACAGAAGCCGGTCTGCAGACCCCTCACCTTCGGCCCAGCATGACGATTCCCCCAGTCTTGGGATTTATCCTGCAGTAGTCACCGTGTGCCCAGACACCTGTGGGGAGGCAGAGGGGGTGGTCACCCTGAGGGAGGCATGGACAGACGTCTGAAGTACGTATGACAGAAATGTAACTCTTACCGACAGAGCCAAGGCCCAGAAACAGGTGTGATGTGGGGCTGGGGGCAGAACTGAACTAACAGTTCTCACCCCCAAAGGCACGCCTCCTAGTGGGGTCCACCCTATACCCAGTTCTGAGACGCAGCGGTGCGTGAGAAACACCCCTCCTGCAGGCACCAGCGAGGAACTGACGGGCTGAGACCAACGCCAGCAGTGAGAATGTGAAGGGGACACTGAGCAGGTCAGTGAAGCTTCAAGGGGGGCCTCTGAGAAGAGGGTGGGAAAGTACAAGCCCCAGCGTAGGAAGAGAGGGTAGCCTGGGGCGGCTGACGGAGCAGGTCTGGAGGAGTCAGGGCCCATCTCGGAACAGAATAAAGAGAAGCAGCAGGACTGGGCAGGAGGCTACTATTCCAGTCCCAGTAATGGAAGCCTGAAGCAAGGCACCAGCCACGTGGACAGAGACTTAACCTGCAGGAAAACCCAGGGTGCACGGAGGGCGGAAGAGGAGGAATCGGGGACACTGACACCATGTGCCCTGAGCCGCCCCGTGTGGCCGGCAGCGTACAGCTGGGCCCTGGGCTGGTGATATTCAAGGAGAGGCCCTCGTCCTGGGCAGAGCAAAAGAACAGACCCAAGGGGGCTGGTCAAAGAGAAGCCAAGCCTCATGTGGGAACTGCCAGGAAGAGGCCTCCCTCCTTGGACTAACACAGCCAGCCCAGGGTCGGCCCCACAAGTAGAGGAGGCGCTCCAGGTGTGAGTATCTGAGAGCATGGCCCCATTGGCGCTGCACAGCTTGCAAGCAGCAGCCTGGCCTCCTGAAATAAGCCCCAGAGTTCCTGTGATCCACAAAGAGAAAACAGCAGATAAAACTGGCTCAGGGCCTTCACGGACACCATCTCATCCCTCCCAATTCTTAGCACAGTTTTTGACTCTTAAGCGCTAACCCAATCAGCCCGAGACTGGAATGAAATGACTTAAGCTCAACCTATGTCCATCCTGACCGTGACCTGTAGCTTCAGATCTCATTATCTTATCTGCCCTTGTTTCTTCATATTTATTCATATATCCCGCCTATTTCCAGAAAGTATTTGAGGAAGCTACCTATCAAACCAACTGTATGATGGGATGATTGAAAGAATTCGAAACTGCACAGGGGTGAGAGGACGGCTCCAACAAAGCAATGATGGCAGCTCTGAGCTTCCTGGCAGCCAAGGCAAAAATGGAAATATCACAAGTCACAGGGTCTTCATTTTCTCCAAGAAGGAATATCAGTGCTTCAAAAATAAAGATTTTTCTGGGACTTTCCTGGCTGCCCAGTGGTTAAAACTCTGTGCTTCCACTGGAAGGGGAACAGGTTCCATCCCTGGTTGGGGAACTAAGATCCCACAAACCATGTGGCATGGCCAAAAGAAAAACAAAAAAAAGGCTTTTTATGAAATTAATCCTGAAGAGACATCTATCATGTAAACCCTTGTATACGTAACAAAAAGTGACAGTGAAGACAGTTTTCAGGGAGCAGTGTACTGAGCAGAAGATGAAGAAATGTCATTTCTTAGATGAGCCTTCAAGCTGAGGTTCTACTCCTTCCCTTAGACAGGAGCCTTTGACTCTTCAGGATCATGAGGAACATGTCTCTCCCTCCCCCTCCCTCTCTATTCTGCCTTAGTATGTCACAACAGCTACACCTTGGTAGGATCCAAGGTGGGGCTTAAATGCAGCAGGCATCCAGTAAGGACCAGGCCACATGGGTGGGGGATGTTCCTGCTAATTCACATGGGAGGTGCTATGCTGGGTACAATAGCTTTCAGATGGGATGTTACATGGGGACACACAAGGCTGAGCACAGAAATAAGGGGGATCAGTGGCACATTCTATCCCTGACAGTCACCTGCCACTTTCTGATTCTCCACATGTGGTTTATACAAAATCAAATCACCTTTCTAGACACTGAAGAGAGCAAGTACTTGGTATAAATAACTCTGGAGCAGAAAGCTTGCTAAATTATGAATTATATAGCAGCAATAACTCAAGGTTGCTTATGAAATAAGATAAGGAGGAGGCAGGGATCAGAGCTTTAAATAAAGAGACTTCCCAGCTCAGGGGCAGGGCGCCGCTCCAAAGATGAGCGAAGAGGGCAGCCTGAGTGAGTGACGGGCCTGAAATTAATTATCCTCCATAAGGACTGGATGATGGGGTGTGAGACAATGGAGACCCCAGCCAGACACCTATTGCACAGGCATCTCTCCCTGAATAGGCACACAAGTCTGGGTAAGCGAGCAGCGATCACTGCCCCCACCCCCAGCCCTGTCCCTACACAAGCAAACAAGAGGCTCATGCCAGCTCCCAGGTGCCGGGCTCAGGGCCAAGTGGCTGTGGGCATGGAGGATGTTAAGAGTACACTAAACCCAGATCAGAGTTTCGTATGATGGCTTCAAGATGAAAGTGACAAGACACTGATCAAAAATTCATCATCACCCCTCTGGCGGAAAGAGCCAGGAGCGGCCTCACCAGGTTTCAGCAGGGAGAGGGCTGGCAGGGGGAGGGTGCATCCAGAATTAGACCCTGAAGGCCCAGCCCGGGCGGGAATCTGGGCAGCTCCGCCTGCATCCTCGACCCACCTGGGAACTTGGAGAAGTACGCCTTCCGGTACTTGCTGCCATTCTCGTCATTCCAGAAGTGCGTGGGCTGGCAGGGGAGTGGCTTGGTGCACACCAGCTCACCACTCTCGCCCCACACAGCCTTTCCTGGTCGGGGAGGGGCGACAGGTACACTGAGCACACACCACGGCCACACCTCGGCGCTCTTTCTCTCCTTTTTTAAAACTACAAGCTATTACGCAGTATTTCTGACACACACAAAGCTACAGAGCTGGTCCCACCCCCCTGCCCGTCCCTCCGACATCACCGAAAGCCATGCTAATCCCGCCCCACACAACTCTCCCAAATCTCTCTCTCTGGAGCACTGTATTATTCCCTTGTGTGTATTAATACTTTTACTACATCCACGTGCATCTGAATAACGTCATTTTGTGTGTTTCCAAACTCTGCAAGGATGGCGGCACGCTGCCCCTTGCGCCTGCATCTGACCCTGTGTCCTCATCAAGGTTAGGACGTGAGGCCAATGGTGGGGCAGCCTCAGCAGTGTTTCCGAAACTCAGATGCCCACCTTGCGTGCCGAGCACCTGGTCCTCCGTCTATGCTCCAAACCAACACCTATTCCTCTGCTTCAGGCTGAAGGCAGATAGGGAGCCGGTGGGGGTTAAACCAGGCTCGGAGGCCAGCAGTCTGGAAGTGTTGGTGGGGAGGGGCAGCCCCTCAGAGGGGGCAGTTTTGGAGAACTGTCCCCCAGCAAAGCTATACATCCAAGTGCACCGGGTGACCACTCACGCCTCGTCACAAAGACAGAAAGGGTTTGGGCCATCACCTTGCTCATTCCATGCCTCCACAGCCATGCCCAGGTTCCGAGCCTGAATCTCCCCTTTGTACACAGGAATGGATGGATTCTGGCCCATGAAGCAGGAGACGATGTCGGTGCCACCTGCCAGCAAAAGGAGGTCCAGGATTTACAAGACCGAGACCAACTGCTCACGTTTTTCATTGGTGAACCCTCCAGGAGCAAAGAGCCTGCAGAACAACCTCTCCGACTCTGTCTCCAGACAGTTGAGCTTCTTTTCAGGGAAAGAACAGGGAGGTTATTCAGAAACTGGCACAAACCTCCTGGGTCTGGGTGGTTTATTTATTTATTTTTGACCTGGACTTCCTGCTGGAGGAGAAACCAGTGAATGACCTCCTGTGGTCACACTGAAATCTGAGACTGAGGTTCTTGGAAGATTGAAGTGTGGCCTGTTAGATCCGCCCGCAGGCACTGCCGCGGGAGATGGGTCATGTGCAAAGGCTCTTTGCTGTAGCTCACATTCACTTAATCACCCGAGAAGCAGAAAGCCTGCGGTCCCAGGAGGGCATTGCCTCTCACGTGAGAGGCAATGTGCCGGATGGGAAACACTCTGATTTCAGAAAGGAGCTTGAAAAGGAGTCAGACTCCGGGTGCCATCAGGAGGGAATGGCATTAACCCCCAGACCTGGACAACCACCCCCTTGACAACTGTCCCCTAGGGCGGGCACCCGGGGAGGGCAGGGCCCCACGTGACTGCAGGGCGGGATGTCCTGAGGGCAGAGACGTGCAAGGGGCCCACACAGGTGCACGGTGGAGGCAGATGGCAGCCCAGGGAGCAAAGTGGGGAGGGTGTGAGAGGGGGTCACCCAAGGAGCCCATGACTCTGTCCCTTCCTAGACTCGACGATCCAGACACTGGCTGATGCTTCTCACAAAAACAGAGAATTGTGTTCACTGCAGTGACCAGCAAGGTTGGACCAGCCCCCGGGGCCCCAAGGAGGCACAAGGGTGTGAGCAGAAGTGTTGCTTCCTCTGCTTCAGGATCAGAGCTGGGTTCACTGGACAGGGGTGGGAGGACCAACTGAGATCCTAACAGGCGTGCTGCCCTGAGATGGGCTGGGCTGGCCTGGGAAGACGACCCTGTGCCCACACGACCACCACACCCCTGCCCACCAGGCAGGATCTGGGGAGGACCAGGGGATGAGATGGGGATGGTGGGGAAACTCTGGCTCTGGAACAACAGAACCAGGTCTGAATCCCACACTGGGACTTCCCTGTGGTTCAGTGGCTAAGACTGTGCTCCCAGTGCAAGGGCTCCAGGTTCGATCCAGGCCAGGGAACTAGATCCTGCATACGCTGCAACTAACACCCAGCACAGCCAAACTAATAAATTTTGCTTTTTTAAAAATCCTACTCTGTACCCTTGCTAGCAGGTGGTCCTGGGTCAGTCACTTAGCATGCCTGAACTTCGTTTTCTCTTTTGTAAAGAAAATAGGCTCCACCAGAACCAGTCGTTTAGGATCTAAGGTTACAACCGATGTGAGGTGCGTGTGTATATTTCCCACCCTGGCAAAGGTTCAGGAACTGCTAATTCCATGTCTGCAGCTTCTCCCTGGAACATAACTATCGAGAATCAGCAACATCAACTGAGCACACCCTGCTGACTGTTTATCCCAACAGATTCAAGCTGGTGGGCTTGCTGGGTCAGAGGGTAAGCACACCGAGCGGCCAAGCCTGGTCCCTAAGTCCCCTGATCCTTCCAGAACCCTCTCTATGGCACAGGTGCATGATGGACTCGTACCTGAGATGGAGCCCAGCAGGACGCTGCTCTTGATGCACCTGTAGACGTAGTCGTAGCTCTGGGCTTTCAGTGGGGAGCCAGTGGACAGGATCGTGTGCAGTGTCTGGAGACTGTGGGTTTCCACTAGAGCCAGAAGCATCGAGAGATTAGAGCCAAATCCGATGCCCTGTGCTGGCTTGCAGGAAACGGGTAACACAGCAGATCTGATTTCATTTCCAGGGACAGACGCGCAGGGAGGCATGCTTACCTGGCCTCATGTCTTTCTCTTCAAGCACAGAGAGCCACTTAGCACCCGTTCCAAGGATGGTGATGCTGACGGAAAGAAAACACCAGAAACCCGTCAAGGCTCTTTCATATTGCAGGTAACCAAAGTTTTCTCCTATTAGTGACCCTTTTAGAACAAGGCTGCAAAATCCAAGACACATCATTTTTCTGGACTAAACTTATACTTAATATTTAGTTGAAAGCAAGTCACAATACCTGTGTTCCTCTGGGGTCAGCAGTGACAGAGCACTCGGGCTCTCATTAACCTCTGGCTCCACTTAAAACAACTGTTTGCACATAAACCCACTATCTTTGGGGACACTTTCCTGGTGGTCTAGTGGTTACGAATCTGCCTTCCAGTGCAGGGGACAAGAGTTCAATCCCTGGTCAGGGAACTAAGACCCCACATGCTGCAGGGCAACTAAGCCTGCACTATACAACAAGAGAAGCCTAGGTGCTGTAAGACTCTGAAAAAAAATCCCTATCTTCCTAACCATAGGGTGATCTCTTTCAGAGATCAAAGGAGGTCACAGAATCAAAACCCCTCAGATTCTGAGCTCACAAGATCATCTTCCAGGGAAATGGAGAGGGCTGCAGGAGCTTTTGTTAGAAGAGGTGCCATGCTTGGAATTGCTGACCCATCTTCTTCCCTTAAATCAGCTCATGTTCGTATGAAACTTACAAAACTGCTCCCCTTCTTTTTGAACATTTCAATTCTACAGTCCTTTATTCTTCCCTGAGAATGACACATTGTGTGAGTTTAAGTATTGTGTTTTCTAGGAGAGACTGTTATTTAATGTTCTGCTTCCTTCCAGCGAGGCAGCCCTCAACATGAAAGCTCTAGCTTCCTAGGTAAAGGATGTTTTCTCCTGGGGGCCAAAGGAGGCCATAGAATCCAGGTCCCAGGACTTCCCTGACAGTCCAATGGTTAACACTCCACAGCTTCCAGTACAGGGGGCAAGGGTTCAATCCCTGGTAGGGGAACTAAGATCCTACATGCCATGTGGTGTGGCCAAAAAAAAAAAACCTCCAGGTCTCACCTCTCCTCTCTGGGCAGTAAAACCTATCCCTTTACACCTGGCTGGCAAGATTCATCCCAAGGAGACAGCCACGCTCTGTTTCACGTTCAGAGGTAGAGACACACAGAATGCTGGGTGATTCAGGACTCACTGGGCTGGGAGGTGCAGAATCCACGGGGGCGGGAGGAGGTGAGAAGGGTCTCAGAGCTACTGTCTTTCATGCCTCCTCTCCCTTATTCTCTTCATTTCTCGGGGACACCCTGCCACCACTAAAACCTCAGATGCCTCCTGGGTCGCTGCACCCTAAGGATGGCTAATTTGGAAGCTGTGAGGTTGTGGGGAGCAGGAAACATACTCAAGCCCCTCCACAGCCCCCCACCCCAGCTAATTTCATAAACTCAGATAGTGTGACTAATTCCAGATCACCTCTGAAGATTAAGGTCTCAGCCACTTCAGGAATATCTGTATTTTAACAGAAGACCAGGGACCACCTCCAGCCACATGCACAGAGATCTCCAACCACCAACCACACATAGATTTCAGCTCATCCCCCATCTGCCCCCTGCCCAGAAACTGAGGGCTCTCTGTGGTCCTGAAGGGTGTTTAATTCACAGGAGTCCCTGCAAACCACGACCCTGGTTATGTGTAGAGACTGAGACAGCGTCCCCAGCGTCCCCGGGGCCGGCCCACAGGCCTGCTTGTCTGAAGAAACAGTGAGGCCTCCCCATCTGTCCCCAGGGCTTGTATAAGATGGCTTAAAAAACAGAGTTCACAAAGCGCAGGCGCCCTTACGTGGGTGCTCAACACTGTATTTTTAGCTAGTGAAGCTGGGAAATCACCCCACGAGAAAACAAGGCAGCTCCCAGCTCGCAGGGTCAGGATCCAAGCCCCAGAGCCCTGCAAGGAGCCATACACAGACAAGGTGCCACCAGCCTGAGCCCTGTCTCCTCTCAGGTGCCCTCAACTCCATGGTTTTTGGGGAGATCATGTAGCTCCCTCAACTCAAGTGCCCAGTGGTGTCTCGTTTCACTCAGAAAAAACCCACCCTGCAGGTACAGCCCGGAAAGCCCTGGGGGCTCAGACTCCCGCCCTCATCTCTCATCACCTCTCATCACCCCTCATCACGGTGCATCACCTCCCGCCCTGCCTCCCATATCCGGACCACAAGGGCCTCCTTCCAGCCTCCCCAACATCCCCATCTTGGTCCCTTCTTTCTGGCCTCGGGGTCTCGGCACTTGCTGTTCCCTCAGCCTGGAACATGGGTCTCCCAGTCCTAAACATGAACTGCCTGCTCAGTTAAAAACTTGGACAAAGACTTCAGAATTCTACCCTAACCCCCATCAGAATGTTCCTTGGGCTAGATTCAGGGAGCCTAGAAACACCCCAAAGAGGACAATCCATCCTTTAAGAGTCTTGTTCACATCTACAACATGATTGCTCAGTTATGAAACGTGTTAGTAAGCCTGTGAGCTGCCATGATGATAATCAACAAAGATTTTGTCTCTAAATGTATGGACATTATTTCTTCCCCTCTCGCCCATGTAGGTGGCCGGAGCACTGGGGTGTCCTTCACGCACCCCTCACAGGTTGCCAGGTGGCACCTGCCTTGCTGAACACAGCAAGTCAGCCCTCCCAGCCAGGAGAAAGGCCAGGTCAGAGGGGCCCGGAGGACCACCGAGGCCACAGCTCAGCCAGTGTCCGGGGCACATATCAAACCAGGATGGAAGGCAGAGGCCCGGCATGTGCTTACTAACAGTCCACGGGGCTATGAACACATGCACACTCGCGTGTGCACACCTGCACACGATCACATGCCAGCACATATACACTCGCTCACAGATGTGTGTGCTCTCCCACTCCCACTTACCTAGGCACATGTGTACACATACATGCATATACACAGGCACGCACATGCATACCTGCACACAATCAGATGCACACATTCACTCATTCACGGACATGCATGCTCACACACTGTCACACTCAAGTGTATATATGTTCACACTTATGCACATATACACAGTTTCACACTCAAGCTCATGAGACTCACACTTGTGCGCATATACATACTTTTACACTCGAGTACATATATGCTCACACTTGTACAGATATACACACAATTGCCTATACTTAAACACATACATGCTCACACTTCTGCACATATACACATTCCCTCATCCACATGTGCACACAAACATACACTTCAGTTCAGTTCAGTTCAGTTCAGTCGCTCAGTCGTGTCTGACTCTTTGGGACCCCATGAATCGCAGCACGCCAGGCCTCCCTGTCCATCACCAACTCCCGGAGTTCACTCAGACTCATGTCCATCAAGTCAGTGATGCCATCCAGCCATCTCATCCTCTGTCGTCCCCTTCTCCTCCTGCCCCCAATCCCTCCCAGCATCAGAGTCTTTTCCAATGAGTCAACTCTTCGCATGAGGTGGCCAAAGTACTGGAGTTTCAGCTTTAGCATCATTCCTTCCAAAGAAATCCCAGGGCTGATCTCCTTCAGAATGGACTGGTTGGATCTCCTTGCAGTCCAAGGGACTCTCAAGAGTCTTCTCCAACACCACAGTTCAAAGGCATCAATTCTTCGGCACTCAGCCTTCTTCACAGTCCAACTTTCACATCCATACACTTACTCACACTCAAAGCTGGGTCTCCCGGGGTCCTTCAGCCTTCAACTTCATCAGCTCTAAGCCCTGTGGAGGTACATTTGTCCCTCCAATCTCTTCCTGTAACCCACACACACACTTCAGAAATGCCTCCACCTGCACCCGGCTTATAGATATTAACGGCGAAAATCTTCAAGTTGCCTAAGTTTCCAGGGATTTGATTAACCTTTTACTGGAAACAATCTCATTAGGAAATAACCTTCCTTGCTCATATCGTGAGCCAAATGTCAGAATTTAAATATTACCCAGGCCAAAGTTATATTTAAAATATTAATGGCCAAGGATTTAAGAACATTTGTGGCTCATTCTGTTTCCCCAGCGCGAGCAGACTCAAATGTAACGTAATTAGACCGTTTCAGAGTGTGGCTGACTTCCGGGCCCCGGGAACTCTGCCAGCTGCTGTATTCTCATTCCTGGAAACATGACCATTAGGCCAACAGTGACCACCAACCACAGCGGCGAGAATGCATCAGCTGGTGATGATTAATTCATCAGCCAACAAAGTGCTAATGAAACAGGGTCTTCTGACAATTTCTAGATGGGGAGGGGGTTGGGGGATAAATGGGGCCACTTTGCCCTTCCCCTGATGTTCCACTTTAGCTGGCTCTGCCCCTGTCGTCAGGATGTCTGCCTGTCACTCTGTTAACAGGACTACGGGGAGGCGGAAGCCCCCTCCTCACTACACAGATCTGACTGGTCGGTCCCTGTTGGGGTGCCCACCCCTTCCCACCTCCTTGACGATTTCACCTGCCCTCAGCACCTACACGTCCTCACACAGCCCCCCACCAAGAGGGGAACGTGGACAGACAGGGGTGAGATCTGGGGAGGGGGTTGTCAAGCATTCCAGAGATGGCAGCAGACCCTCACAGCAGCCACCCCGCATCTGAGCATCCCGGGTACTTACCCGATCCTGTCGACCAGATCCCAGAGCACGTTGGGTGTCGGAACCAGCGGGGAGCCGTCATACAGGACCACAGCGGCCCCCGTGGCAAGAGCAGACACCACCCAGTTCCACATCATCCAGCCAACCTGGGGAGGACAGAAAGGAACACGTGTCAACTGAGTGCTGGACGGGCTCCTCTCGGCCCTGTCACTCAGCCTCTCACATCCCTAGAAACCATCCGATGCTGAGCCAAAGTTGCCAAGAACTGCCTGTCCAAATGGGATGTCCTGAACCGGCAACTGCCCATCAAGAGTTGACAGCATGGATCAACATACACGTGTACATGAAGACATGTCAGAAAACATCTGCAGCCTCGCTGGTGACAAGAGGGACTGAAGGTCACAGAGATGAGAGTGGTCACGTGGTGCACACAAGCCAAGAACTGGGTGCTGGAGTGGCCCATCCACATCGGACATGGGGAACAGTGTCTGGCACCTGCAGCACCCTACAACCTCCAATAAGTTCCTTTTCAGTTTGAATGAGTCAGAGTCCCTCTATGTTCCACAGAGCTAAGGACTGACCAGCCTCATGGCCGGTCTCTGCTAAGTTCCTGCCCCCTGCCCGAGGTTGAGCCACAGATTTCAGTCACGTGACTCTCCTCCCCACCTCTATAGGCTCAAGAACTAACAGTCAGTCTCCTTTGTTTCTCTGGAATTCCCCAGTGGCAACCAAGGTCAACACAGGAGGACGGGCCAAGGTAAGGAGGGACCCTGGTGCCAATTCAAGGAGGCAGCCACCTGGGGGGAGAAGACAGTGGCAGAGGGAGAGACGGAGATCGACAGGGAAGGATCCCACAGCAAAGGCCACTTCTGCATGCAGCCTGGGGTCTGTGCACACAGCCTGGGGTCCATGCACACAGCCTGGGCTCAGATGCACGCAGCCTGGAGTCAGCTGACACAGCCTGGAGTCAGCTGCACACACCCTGGGATCAACTGCACACAGCCTGGGGTCTCGTGCACACAGCCTGGGGTCTTGTGCACAGTCTGTGGTCAGCTGCACACAGCCTGGGGTCTCGTGCACAGTCTGTGATCAGCTGCACACAGCCTGGGGTCTTGTGCACACAGTCAGGGGTCAGCTGCACACAGCCTGGGGTCTCATGCACGCAGCCTGCAGCTGGAGCTGTACTTCTGCCTACTGACACATGCGATGGGGGAGAAGTGAAAAGAAGAGTAATGATAAACGACCCCTACCTGAGTAAACCAGAGCCCGCCCTGGGAGGGCACTCACCGTGGTGTAATACAAGATGATGTCACTGCTGGTCATGTTGCCATGAAGAATGTGTTCCTTCAGGTGCTGGATGAGCGTCCCCTGGGGAGAAGCGAGTGAGCCAAGCAGCTTCCTCCGGGGCACAAAGGCACGCGTGGAATAGACACTGGGCCCCGGAGCAGGAGAGGTCAAGGAAGAGGCAGAGCTCTGACAGCCTTCCCGTGACGAGCAATCTCCCATCGCTCTGTCACGTGACCCCTGAGACTCCCAGAGGACACGAGAGGAAACCCTGACCCTCTCCTGCTGACCTGCAGGCTCTGAGCACCAGGTGACCAGGCACCCAGGGATCTCACACAAGATCCTAAAGCTAGACCAGGGACGCAGCCCCTCCAAAACCCCTGAAAAGGCTGGACCACTGCACTCAGTCTGGCCACAGACAGCATCTGCTGGCTGACAACAATGATAGTCCTGGATGTTTAGGAACCTTTGGGACTCACATATTAAAATGAGCCTTGCAACCCTCATTGGACCCAAGACAAATAAAAAAACAAGCCATTAGGAAACGACCCCTTTGAAGGCACAACACAAACAATCCTACCCACAAGGGACTTCCCTTGTGGCCCAGTGGTAAAGCATCTGCTTTGCAACGCAGGGGACGTGGGTTCAATTCCTGGTCAGGGATCTAAGATCACACGTGCCTTGGAGCAACTAGCCCATGTGCTGTGACTCCTGAATCTGCGTGCCACAACTAGAGTCCGTGCACCACATCAAAAAGATCCCACATGAAGGACGAAGATCCTGCAGTGACAACTAAGACCTGATGCAGACAAATTAATTAACTTAAAAAAAACAATCCTGCCCAGCAAATTCTCTAACTCAAGGCCAGAGCCCCTATTCCACAGTCTGTCCTGGACAGCACCCTGTCACCAGGCCCGCAGTGAAGGCAACCTGCCTAGGGATGGGCCACACGGGGGTTGGGTAGATGGTGGTAGAAAGGTTGCTGGGAGGGTTCCTCAAGGCCACCCTTGGTCTACAAGAGCTGAGATCCCTCAGCTGTACTGCACGTGCATCGTGGGCTCAGGGGCCCCAACCCAGGATAGTCAGAGGCTTCTTTGCAAAGTCCCACAGTACACGTTGTTCTCACTCAGAGTGGGTGAGTACACATTTTGGGAACTCTTCTGATGAACGCCAAGTGTTCACACGGCAAATTCTCAGAAAGGACTCAGAGCTCCCAGATCAGACAAACCTGAGGCAAATCCCCTTCCCATTTCCCTTTGTACTTAAATCAGCATCTAAGCTTTATCTCTGCCTGGAAGGTCTGCCTTTATAAGCCCAGCCTATCCATAACACATCACATGTTGTTCATTTGCTCAGTACCCCCATTTTTTTTTGTTTGTTTTTGACCGTGCCATGCAGCTTGTAGTATCTTAGCTTCCTGACCAGGAATTGAACCTGTGCCCCCTTCAGTGGAAGTTTGGACTCTTACCCGCTGGCTCTCCAGGGAAGTCCCATACCCTCGCCGTGTTGACAGCACAAAACTGTCCTTAGCTTCTCTCTGTGTGAACCTTTTGCTGTTGTTGTTTTTCAGTCACTAAGTTGGGTCTGACCCTTTGCAACCCCGTGGAATGCAGCACGCCAGTTTTCTTGTCCTTCACTATCTCCTAGAGTTTGCTCAAACTCATGTCCATTGAGTCAGTGATGCCATCCAACCATCTCATCCCCTTCTCCTGCCTTCAATCTTTCCCAGCATGAGGGTGTTTCCCAATGAGTCAGCTCCTTGCCTTAGGTGACCAAAGTATGAATCTTAAGGAGTCAAATTAATAGTTCTTCTCTTAATTTTTAAATATTTATGGCAAGTCTGAACACTTTCCCTGAGGGTCAGGAAATACAAGCAACATGGTTTCCTGGAACTCAGGCAAGAAGACTCATTTTAAAAAGGGAAGAGAAGGAAGCTGTTTTCTGGCTCTTTCATGGGCTTAGAAAACACAAACCAGCAAACCAGGGCCACACCCCTAACACCCCAGGGGCAGTCAGTGCTGGCAGTCCCATCTTGCTGTTTTCAAGTTTCCTCTCCAGATCACTCTTGAAAACAGGCAGGATGCTTAGTCACTTCTCTGGACGTGCAAGAGCTCAGCGAAGCCAGAATTAAGATAACTTTTCCTGACTTTTCCACACTCTAAATATACCAGGCACGATGATTTTATGAGCCAACTACACTAGATCTAATATATTTTTATGTTCCACTCCTAAAAAAGTGACATTCACTAGGCAAGTAGCACTAAAAATAAAAGTACAGTTGGACATTTCAGTTTCTCCTAAGATGTGTTGTTTTGCCACATACACCCCGCCCTCGCCTGCAAGGTTTCTAAAAACCCTCATCTCTTTGGCTGGGTATTAGGCTTCTGACCAGGTGGACTGGGGCGCCCCCTCCAGGGGAAGCACAATGCCAGCAGCCACACCTTAGAGTGGGCACTCCAGACTCCGTGTGATGAAACAGGATGGTTTGAGCAACAGGAAGAACTCGCTCCTAGAGGCCACTCGGCTTGGCCAGTGTTGCTTCCAGAAATCAAGCCTTTGGCCCCTGATATCCCCTCCCTCCCGCCCCAGGGCTTCTGGGAAGTTGCTCGCTGTATATGAACAGGCTGTGTGCATCTGGTGGTTATAATGCATAACCTGCCATCAGACCGTCCGTGGATCCAAATCCAGGTAATAACAAAGCTGTGTTATGTGTTAACTCCTTTCCATGTTCTAATGAAAACACTGTGTAAAGAACTGTATAAGGTGTTAATGTGATTCCAGTGTAAATGTTTCCTTCCTAAGGCAGGGATTCAAACAGCTTCTAGGTGCAGAGAACATCTGTAAAAGCTAAATGAGCTAGAATAAGAGAAATTTTATATTTCATCTTCAAATACCACCATCTGACCAAGCAAAACTAGAAAGCTGTTTGAGAATGTGAGGTCTCTCCACTCAGATAATCCTCGGGCCTCCAGGAGGGGAGGAAGTTAGACCATTAGTGTGGACCATCATCCACTGTGACTCATGTTTTACAGAAAGAGGAAATGCCGACACCCAAGAGACACTGGGGATGGCAGGGGAACAACTTCCCCCGTGATACAGTTGCTCTGATGCTGTGCCCCCAGTGCAGGGGACCCAGCTTCAATTCCACATGCCACAACTAAGGCTTGTTGCAGCCATATAAATAAATGATAAATATTTTTAAAAGAGACCCATCAGGGATGTATATGCACAGAGGAAAGACACTGTGAGGACACAGAGAGAAGGCGGCCACCTGTGAACCAAGGAGAGAGGCTCAGAAGGAAGCCACCCTGCCCACACCCCGATCTTGAACGTTCTAGCCTCCAGAACACGGAGGAAGTAAATCTTTGTCATTTAAGCCCCTCAGGTCCATGCTATTTTGCTAGCACGGACTTTTGACTAATGCAGCTTGGGAAATCCTTCAATTAGTTGTACTTTGTAATGTAACATGTTAACAGGGAAGAATAAAATCTAACTCCATGATGGATCTGTTTCTCTTACTTAAGTTTGCTCTCCATTGCTTGTTACTATAATCACTAAAAAGGTGCTGTCTATAGCTGTGAGCATACATAATGGCCTGCCTTGGGGAACCTGCCCCCTCTGCCTGAATGTTAAACCAAAGAGCATTTGTTGAGCTCACAGGATGACATTCTGACCTAGTCTACCTGGGAATGGCTAAAGGAAAGAAAAAATTAACACATCCCTTCCCCAGGGCTGGCTAAGCCAGGAAATATTTTGCAAGATTTTCAGCCTAATTTTTACTTTACTTCCTCATCTCCTCCCACTTCTGTTCTATAAAAGAAACTGGCATCCAGACCCTGATAACATGGTGCTCTAGGGCCCTAGCCTGCTCGGACGCCTGGCTCTCTGAATGAAGTCGCTATTCCTTGCTTCATCGTCTCGTCTCCTGATTACTGGATTGTTATGCAGTGAGCAGATCGAGCTCGGATTTGATAACAACCCCATGACTTTCAAACTTTTTGACCCCAACCCACTGTCAGACAGAAGTTTTACGATGCTGCCCTGCACCTGCCCATCCATACCTGCACTTACATGACAGTTTGGAGAAACCACACCAACCCCTCCTAAGACCTGTGATGTGCTGATATTTCCTGTTCTCATCTATCCTGTTTCCTTCTGTCTAAAATGTGGCAAGACCCATCCCTTGGGTTCATGGTCCTCTCAGGGATCACTGTGTGCAGAGGGACCAGGGCGGCGCTACAGAACCCCTGACCCCATGATGGGGTCACAGCAGCAAGGCCAGCATGCCTCCCTCGTCTCACTTGAGGATGGATCTCCGTGTGGCACCCCACCAGGAAAGCGGGGATGGACTGCCATCTTCACCACCAGGGAGTCCCCGAGCAGACCTACCCCGGCCGAGTGCACCATGCACTTGGGTGCTCCTGTCGTGCCTGACGAAAACATGATGAAGAGTGGGTGGCTGAAGGGCAGCTGCTCGAACTCCAGCTGGGGGGCTTGGTCGCCTTGCCCGGTGGCCAGGAAATCCTCCAGGAACACGCTGTGGGCAGAAAGGCACAGGAGAACAACGGTGAAGGTTCTAGAACATTGGGGGGTGGGGGGCAATCTGCCGAGTCCTCCCATTCGTTCCCCTCCATGTCTACCTAGATGACAGCCTGGACTCCGGGACCCACCTTGTGTGAAAGATTTGTGAGGGAAGGGAGAGTCAGGGCTCACGGACTACGCGAACTGAAGAAAACTCAGTAAAATTTTTGCTTTATTAGTGCCACTGACAGGGACTGAGGGCTTTTCTCCTGAGAGTCTAAGTGCTTTAATATTAAACACAGGGGAGGGGGATCGCTTGCAATTAACACCCCGCTGTTTATGTGCAAATTCTGCAGAGGAGGGGGTCTGAACTGATGCTGGAGTCCTCAGAACCCAGGTGCCTCCCATTCACTACTCACCATCTGATTAGCAAATGCCTTGTTCCCCAGGGCCCCCAAGGGGAAGTGAGAGCCAAGTGGGCCTGAATCCTTCTGTCCCCCCACCCCCATCTCCCCAGCCCCCAGGAGAAGGGAGGGGAGGAGGCGACAGGTTTAGAGATCTCTTCTGACTCGTGAAGGTCACAGCAAGAAAGTGGGATCAAGGTCCCACGAGAGTTTCTATGACAGAAATCCTGCCAGACAATGATCCTGTTCTCACTGATTGCCTATATTCTGAGGTTTACAATGGCCAGATACAAATACCTGTCCAGGAACAAGAAGATTCAGCCCAGCTGTCGGCTCTGGCCTAAACAGCCTGTCCTCAACTGTGCCCCCAAAGCTGAGTCAAAGCCTCACTGCATGTGATTAAGGGCCACTGAAGGGGCTGTTTCCTGAGCAGAAACAGGACAGCAGAAGCCACAAAGCCACGTTGGGAGACAGGTGATTTCTCTCTTTTGAGATCAGTAGGAAAAAATCAATCCCTGAACCCCAGACCTGTTGCTCCACTGGTTTAGAAGGGAGAGAGAGAAGAAAACAAACAAAGCTACCGTTTTGACAAATGGAACTTGCTTTCAAGAAAATGGGAGAACTCAGTTCAACTTGGCTGGCAACAAACTGCCAACGATGACTACTCTGAAATATTTACAAGCATGCACACTAGAGTGAAGAAGTGTGCTGGCTCACATGGGCAGGCGTCCTTAAAGATGAGCCTGTTTCCCGGCGGAGGCATGGCCATTTGAAAAGGGCACCCCAAATAACTCAATTCTGAGCAGTAAATAAGCAGAGTCCTCCTCTTCAGAGTGTCAGGAAAACTATTCACTGTGGAACCCTCCAGTCAATGAAAGCCCCCACCTCCCATCCAAACCCTATTTATATAAAAAGCCCAATCTAATCAGATGCTTCACACAGAGAAAAACCTCTTCTTTCCACTAGTCTGTAAATCACAGTAAATAGTGATGACTTTTGTTGTTTCTTCTAAAGATGAGAAGCCAAAAGGGCGGTCCTGTTACAGGTGTCTGCACACAGGCGCAGACATGCTCTCAGTTTATCCATGGTGCCCAGCAGTTGAAAGCTGGACAGCAACAGGGCCCGGTTCCAGGGTGGACCTGCGGGGAGGCGGAACTCTCCACACTGGAGCCAAATGAAGTGGTGGATGTTAATTCTCCTGGATGCTCTCATTTTACATCAATCACCAATAAACACATACAGAAAAATAAAAGCCAGGCCACTGTGGGACCAGCAAACCATCCTGTGTTCCTCCTGGCCTCTGTGCGTTATGGCCCCATCAGTAAAACCAAGGAGGGGAGGGAGGTTGAGAGGGAGGGCACATATCTATGGCTGACTCGTGTTAATGTATAACAGAAACCAACACAATATCATAAAGCAATTATCCTTCAGTTAAAAATAAATAAATTTGTTTAAAAGGGAGCTAAGGCTGGGTGTAATTTATCAAGGTCTGCAGGGTTCCCACAGTCTTAGGGACAAGCCCATGCCCCGGGGCTGGCCTGTTAAGGACCTATACGTCCTGACCCGGGTGCTCCAGAGGACACAGCTCACTCCTGACTGGGCTGTCACCTGCTCTTAATGACAGACATTACTGACAGCTAACTTTGTGCACACTGCCAAGCCTGAGAAGAAAGTACTATTATTCCCATTTTACAGATGGGGAAACCCAGGCACAGCAAGGTTGATTGCTAGCCCAGGGCCGCACAGCTGACATACGACCCAGAGCAGTCTGGCTGGAAGCCACAGCCTTCAGGGAATAGTCACTTTGCTGCAGCTCCTTCCAGCCTCTAGAATCCTGGTACCTGCAGCTGTCCCCCGCTCTGGGCCACCTCTCAAGGTCACTTCAGGTGTCGCCTCCCCCTCCCACAAAGAAGCAACCGTGCTCATGTCTCACTTGCTGGGCCCTGCCTGTCCCGACTAAGCAAGCATGGCTGTGTCTACTGGGATCCGTGGTCACAGCTCACCCTTCCTGCAGGTGTGCCTTACCCCCGAGCTGGACTGTAAACTTGGGGACAGCACGTGAGCTTTATCCTGCTCAGTGCCCCAGGAGGTGCCTGGATAGAACCACTCAGCCATGTCCACCCAAGAGCAAGGCCTCCACATCCCCTCGCTCCCTGCACATAGCACACACAGGAACCCCACCTGTGGCTCTGAGGCTGCTCAGAGATTCTTGCCCACAACCTAGACACAAGGCTAAATGGATAGGTTTACCTGTGCAGGTAAACACGTCTGATCTCAGAAGTCTCTCCTTAGGACTTTCCTGGCAGCCCAAAGGTTAGGACTCTGCACCTCTACTGCAGGGGGGAAGGGTTAGATCCCTGACCTGGCACTAAGATCCCACAAGCCAAGAAGCGTGTCCCAAAAAAACCTACCTCTCTTCAGTGATCTCTTTAAGAGAGATGAAAGGTGGACAATAAGACCTCCAGGAAGAACCTCTACTTGGAGCAAATCATAATCCATTTTATTGATGCCTAGTCAGAATTAAGGTGCTCACCATTTTATTCAGTGCTCAAGGCCTGAAGTCTATTAGTTTATGAATGTCAGAAGAGGAAAGGAAGATGCCATTAACAAGGGGGACAAAAAACAGGTTCTAAAATGGAAAAAAATACATTAAGCATGCGAATGGCAACCCACTCCAGCATTCTTTTTTTTTTTTTTTTCACTCCAGCATTCTTGCCTGAGAATCCCATGCACAGAGGAGCCTGGTGGGGTCCATGGGGTCCCAAAGAGTCAGACACAACTGAGCGACTAACACCAACACCACCATTCCTTTGTACATATGCGTATGCATATATGTACACGTGCATACACATATACATACACAGACACCATATACATATACACAAAAGTGCACACGTGTGTGTAAACACATACACACATACATACACGTATGCACATGTGCATACACTTTAGACACTATTCACAACTGCTGTGGCCAAATGGCCTGGCCCCATCCAAGCCCACCACCATTTCCGAGGGACAAGAGACAGGAAGGGTGAGGATGCCTGGGACAGACTCAGTTCTGCCACTAAGTCACCATGTGGCCCCAAGGGACTCGCTCTGGGCCCTCCGGTGCCCATCTACAGAATGAGGATACTTTTTGGCTCCATCAGGTCTCAGCTGCAGCACTGGGGATCTTCCCTTGTGGTGCACGGACTCGCTAGTTCTGGCTCGTGGGCTTAGTTGCTTTGCAGCATATGGGATCTTAGTTCCCAGATCAGGGATTGACCCCAAGTCCCCAGCACTGCGGGGTGGATTCTTAACCCCTGGACCCCAGAGAAGTCCCTATGGAACGACATTTAACAAAGATACCCTGCGCCTCCAAGATGCTCCCACTCCCACTGGAAAGAGTCACAGAACCTGCTGCCCGGTGGGTCCTTGACTGTGTTCCATATGCAATTAGTGATCAGCGTGTGGCTGGCTCACCTATTTGGAATCTTGGAGATGTCTATCTTCTCTCTGGAGGAGATGTAAGGAATCAGTACCACTTTTTTTAGGTCTGGTAGTCCTAAAAGCAGGGGGAGAAGAACACACAAGCTTACAGACCCCAACAAACTTAGTCACTGATCTTTCTCTTTTTTATGAAATGTAAAACAACCCAGGGCTGGGACTGCTCCGTTTTTGTAGCTCACGGCTACCAGGGGCTCTTGGGAGCCCGGGGGCGGGACTCTTGCCCCTGCACCCCCCCCCGCCACCCCTCCACGCCAGCCCACGCACCCTTAACGACCCGCTGCAGCTTGTCCATATGGCTGTGCTCTTTGCCGTTGTACACAACAGCCTCCACAGAGAAGATGAGCTTCGGCTGGATCTGAGAAAACCGGTCCAGAACGCCCTGGGGGAGAAGGAGAGAGCCATTGTTACAGAGGTCCAGGGGTTCAGAATCCGCCCTCCAATGCAGGAGAGGCGAATATGGTTCCTGGTTATAAGAAGAGGACGACAGAGGATGAGATGGTTGGATGGCATCACCAACTCAATGGACATGAGTTTGAGTGAACTCCGGGAGTTGGTGATAGACAGGGAGGCCTGGCGTGCTGCAGTCCATGGGGTAACAAAGAGTCGGACACAACTGAGTGACTGAACTGAACTGAACTAATGACCTAAGATCCCACTTGCCTCAGGGCAGCTAAAACCACCCGCTTCCAACTTCTGAGTCTGCGTAGCACAACCCCTACCCCACCCTACCCCTGCAAAAAGAAACATCATTATTGCTCAAGGAAACATTGTTGTTGCTCATCCAAAAGGCAAAATCTCCCAGTAGCCCATGGGACCGCTATATCTTCAGGGAAAGAAAACGGAGCATGACCACCACGCCAGCCATGTCCCGGCATTCCCGTCACCTGGAGGCCAAGAAAGACGGCCAAGCAAACCAGACACGCACATGAGACAGGATCATCACTTCACAGAAAGCATCAGTGCAAAGAAACACCCGATGGACTCACAGACACACACTCAGTCTATCAAATGGGAAAACAGCATGGTGTTTGCACGACCACAATGGTCCCCCATTTACAGACAAAACCTTCCAACACGGCTCTTCTGGCGTATGTAAGGGAAGGCTCACCTCCCCAAAAGGAAGCTCTGTATGCAAAGCAGTCCCAAAGTTCAGTTCTCCTTGATCTTCAATGACAGAGGTACCTGAGTCCTCCAAATGACACTTTTTGCCAAGCAAATGGATAAACCCATAAACATGTACACTCGTAAACCAGCCCATTTGAAAAAGCAGGCTCTCCACACCCAGCAGTGTTTACACCACACATGAATCACCATCCCCCTCAAGCACATCCTTCTCACTGAGAGAAGGCACACCTCTTGTGCACACACAAAACTGACAGGTGTAGCCTCGAGACACACTGAGACAACCTGCATGCAGCCCTGAGGGTGACAGGTACAAGCTCTCACAGTCTCCCCTCCGGCTCCCCTTCCAGCCTGCCAAATTGAGACTATGGCAGAGCCACCTTCATTCACAAAAACAGCATTTGGGAAGGCATCACCGGACTCCGGACTCCTGAACCAGCATTCCTGGTCCCTTGCATGTAAGCCCAATGTAGCAGCTCAAGGTCAATGCCTGGGGCTACTCCAGGGATGTCAGAACCTCTGTGTGAGGATCTGATGGACAGGGTCTCCACCCTGGCTGCAGGACACAGGCCACCTGTGGCAGGACGATTAAACTCACCAGATAACTAATTAACTGGCCTGGGGTGGGCCAGGCGCTGCTTCTCAGAGTTCCCCAGGAGTCAGCAAAGCACATGCTTAAGACAAGGGGAAACCAGGGCCCCTAGGAATGGTCTTGGTGACAACAGTGTGGAAGTGGCCTGGCAATCTGGGCTTTCACAAGCCCCTCAGACGATTCTAACGCATGATGAAATTTGTGACTCTCTGGACTACGGAGTGAAGAACTGAGATGCTACTTTCAATGTCATCCATTTTCAAGACACAGTGCCAGGCAAGCAGAGCTCCTTGTCCTTAGAACATACAATCTAACTGGGGGAGAAGCAGCGAAGCAATTAAATGTTACTGTTTCTAATTTCCAATTGCTTTCAGTGAACTAAGCTCATCCTTTAGGTAGCCAGGAAAACAAAGAGAGAGAAGAAAGGAAGGAATAAAGACATAAGGAAAAATTAGTGATGGATTTGATCAATAAAACCAAAATCTTTCTTCCAAGAAGATCAATAAAATAAGCCTCTTGACAAATGTGATCAAGAAGACAGATAATATTTCTAGCTCACACTTACACGGTACTTACCACGTATCAGACACTGTCCTGGGCACTTCACTAATATTCACTCATTCAGTGCTCTGACACAGCATTATTATCCCCACATTACAGATGGATACACTGAGGCCTACAATCACCCAAAGTCAGAAATCACACTTTACTACAGAAAGATTAATCAATGACAGAGCACTACGTTCAGTGTTGTTAACAAATTGCCAAAAGCCAGATGAAGTGGATGATTCCCCAAGAAGACATAAATTTATCAAAAATGATCCAAGAAGCAGTAGAACACCCGAAGAGCCAATAACCACGGGAGAAAAAGCAGTCAAAGGTCTACCTCTTAACCCAGACACCAGGGAGGGACAGAACTGCAGGCACGTGTCGCCACAGCCTCGGGCACTAGAACATTCCCTTTATACAAACCATTCAGAAGACAGAAAATGACAGAGAACAAGCAGACAGAAAGAGGCTACAGACCAATGTAATTTACTACACTAACAGATTAAAAGGGAGGAAAGCTTGTGAATATCTTAAAAGCTTTTGCTTTCCTCACAAAAAGCTTTACTAAACTGGACACTTCCTCACTGACAGTGTCTCACAGAAATCTATGGCAAATACATTGCTCTTGATGGAGGAGAGTCCCGGTAGGACATCCCAGGCTGTCCAGTTTAGGACTCCGCACTTCCACTGTAGGGGGCCCAGGGTCAATCCCTGGTTGGGAACTAAGATCCAGAATGCCGCAGCGTGGCCAAAAAAAAAAAAAAGCATCCTGGCAAAAAGCAGAAACCAGCTTCCGTGCCCAGACTGCCACGGTGTCCTGGAGTTCCAGCCAAGCTAGGAGCCAGGAGCTGGCAGAAAGGAGCCGAGCAGCAGACGACAGAAATGGCTATGTTGAAACAGGCCAGTGAGAACCACCAGGCGAACCAACAGAACTGGGTTAGGCAAGGTGGCCATGTACAAACTCCACAGAGCAGCACCTCCCTGGTGGTCCAGTGGTTAAGACCCTGCACTTCTACTGCACGGGATTCAATCCCTGGTCGGGAACTAAGATTCCACATGCCAAGCAAGGCATGGGGGAAAAAAAAAAAAAAAAACAGAGAGAGAAAACAACAGTAAGCTTCACACAGCAAAATAAACAGTATTCCTGGACCCCAGGATTTTAAGAGGGGCGGAGAGTCCTCACTTAAGCTGGGAAGAAAATTTTTGCCAATGAAAACATCTCCATGTACTGAGCATTCAACATCCACCTTTCCAGCTGGTGGCAGGCACTCACGCATCTGACTTCCCATCCCCAGCAGCGGGCTGGGGCTGTGATCAGCTCCACATCCTTGCTGAGGCAGGACCAGCATCATTTGCCCAAAGCTTCACAACCTGCCAGCGGCAGAGTTGGGGTTGCAGCCTGCTCCATCTGCCACGGGGGCTGGTGCTCTTAACCACGGCACTGCCCCTACTAAGGAAAGACTGACCTCAGGACAGGAAAGCCACTGGGCAGCAGCAGAGAGCCAGGGCTGGGGTCCCCACAGACTGAATAGGGGGAGGAAGCAAGAACCACAGCCAGAGCATCCCAGGACGCCTCCGGAGAGCACCTCCGCTCAGGGGCATCAGGGGAGCAGGCTTCGCAGTCAGGTGGAAGGGGAGCGGCCATTCTGAGCTGAGGGTGCCACGAGAAGAGCCCAGAGCAGGGGGAGCCAGCCCAGGGCGGGGGGAGCTGGCCCAAGGCATGGGGAGCCAGCCCAGGGAAGGGAAAGAACTTCTAGAAAGTCTGGGGCCAGGAAGGAGCAGGATGGGGCCAGACAGGAGCCCTGGAAGGAGGCAGAAATTTCTCCATGACACCTAGCATCCTTCTGGTGGACTAGCCCACACAGGTAGAAGGACCAGAGAGCAGTGATCTTGGGCTCGGACATCACGGAAGTGACCCTTGGTCACAGGGAGAGAGAGCAGACAGCAAAGACAACAAGTGTTTCAGAACCAGGGCTCAGAACAGGGCACCATGGACAGACTCAGAGACCCCATGACATGGTGGTGAGGTTCCTGGTGGGTCGAGCTGGGATCTCTGAGAATCAGAAACTGGCTGTTGGCCTATTCCAGTCCAGAAGAGGGCTGCTCAGTCGTGACCGCTCTCATATCACAATGAAACGAACACACCTGTGATCGTGCAGCTGACCTGATAGGGCGCTTAGCAACCAACCCAGTGCTGTAACCAACAGCCGGGCCAGTGCTGGATCACATGGACAGCCACCCAGAGTGAGAACAGCTCTCCTATTTATGTTCACGCACGTACGTGTGTGCACAGGTACACACATACACACACGCAGCAGCCTGAAAAGCATTCTGTAAGAGGGAGGGCTACAAGCTACTGGCCTGGCTCTTGGATGCGTGGATATCAAAGGTTAGACTACCCCAGCGTCTCTGAAAAAGCCACCCATTCAAAGGTAAACAGTGACACAAAGGAAAAACCAAATGTCAACACACACAGGACCTGGAGGTCTTGGTGAGGCTGGAAGGTTGCGGACCTGAAGAACAAGCACCCCACCCACCTGGAGATGTCCCTGAGCCCACTGTGGGGGGTATCCAAGCACAGAGGGTGGGAGAAGTGGAAAGGATGGGAGGAAGGGTGAGGTGAAGGGCAGGGGGAGGGCAGACCAGAGCCAAAGGGTGTCAAGGGAAGTGAGAAATGGCCCCCAGCATCCCTGAGCAAAAGCGGCATCCCCACCCTGCCCCAGAACAGCCCACGCAGACAGGCATGCAGCTTGGCAACAGAGGGGGTCCTGTCATCACCAGCCTGGCTAGGCGAGGAGGATTCATCTGTGGACAGGTGAGTCCACATGTATGCAGACCCTGCCCCCATACCTGTAAACTGCCCAGTAACTATCCCCCATGCGTGTGCCACAGGACTAGAACCTACTGCATAGTCACTCATAATGTAACCCCGTCACAAAAATAAAAAGTTAAAATCAGCATTTGCAAGAGAGTGGCAATTTTCCCTTTATTATAGGGATTTTCAGTGATCTGCGACAGAAAATGAGTCAAAGAAGGAAAGACATTTGTACTTCACTGCAAATTTCAGAAACGGACCCTTTACTGACACTGGGAGGACCATCTAAATGTGGCAATGCCAGAAATTGATAACAGTAGCCTCTTTTTTAGGAGAAGGCGATGGCACCCCACTCCAGTACTCTTGCCTGGCAAATCCCATGGATGGAGGAGCCTGGTAGGCTGCAGTCCATGGGGTCACGAACAGTCGGACACGACTGAGCAACTTTACTTTCACTTTTCACTTTCATGCATTGGAGGAGGAAATGGCAACCCACTCCAGTGTTCTTGCCTGGAGAATCCCAGGGATGGGGGAGCCTGGTGGGCTGCCGTCTATGGGGCTGCACAGAGTCGGACACGACTGAAGCAACTTAGCAGCAGCAGCCTCTTTTTTATTTATTTGGCTGCACCGGGTCTTAGTTAAGACACGCAGGATCTTTAGTTACAGCATGTGGGGTCTAGTTCCCTGCCCAGGGATCAAACTCGGGCCCTCTGCCCTGGGAGCACAGTCTTAGCCACTGGACCACCAGAGAAGTCCCCAGGAGCCTCTTTTTTAAGTAGATATTTGCACACTGCTGAAGAGGGCCGTCGCAGGCCCATGGGACTCCCCTTTCTCGCCCCAGACCCCATCTCATCTTTGACTCAGTGCTTTCCTGTAGGTTTAGCTAGTGGAAGAGAACAGAGAAGATACCTGAGGCTCTGGGGTCACTGCTTTCTACCGGGTCCTTGCTGTGTTTAGTTGCTCAGTCCTGTCTGACTCTGTGCAATCCCATGGACTGTAGCCCACCAGGCTCCTCTGTCCATGGGGATTCTCCAGGCAAGAATACTGGAGTGGGTCTCCACGCCCTCCTCCAGGGGATCATCCTAACCCATCCAGGGATCGAACCCAGGTCTCCCACATTACAGGCAGATTCTTTACCATCTGAGCCATCAGGGAAGCCCACGGGTATCGATGCCCACATGAGCAAGTGCTATGGTCCAGGTTACTTGACCAGGGCTTCCCAGACACAGGGGTCACCCTTGGGAGCTGACAGGTGGTACCAACAGCCGGGGGACCCTGAAGTCACCAGGCTGATACATGAACTGTCAGCTGCTCAACACTCACTCCTGAAGACTGTGCGCATGACGATCTGCCTCTGGCTCTACACCAGGAGCTCAGCAAAATGAGGACCACCTCCCAGAACTCAGGGCAAAGTGAAGCATCTCAGTAGAAAGATATTTGGCCCTGTCATTTTCTGATGGAACAGAGGGCTCTCCCCAGATTCAGGCTGTTGCACGGCGAAGATTTCCCTGAATCAAATGTGCTGAAAGTCGAGGTCAGAGCAGAGCCAGGCTGCCATCTAGTGCGCACGTGCATCTGACGACAGCCGCCACATCAGAAGACCCAGACCAGCCTCAACCCAGGGAAGGAATGCCTGGGACGCCCTCCAGCAGCACCCACGGGCTGCGTCCTCTACACTACAGGACCTCGGACCAGAGTCGGCCAGAGTGGCCTGTGATGGTGACATTCCGCACAGGACAGACTCATGAGAACAGGCATAGGGTCAGGGCCAGCTGCTGACGCTACAAACAAGTGGGAGGCGACCTGTCCCCTAATGCCACCCCGCCCTGCACCTGGTGGCTGAGACCTGCCACCAGAGGCCAACTCAGGACCTCCACTCTCTGAAGCTTGTGATCCCCTCAGGCACAAGCTTCAGTCAGGCTCTAGAAGGCCACAGCCACATCGTCCTGCCACACAGAGCTCTGCCAACATCTTTACAACTGCTTACAGGTTCCAATTCACTCAAAAAGACCCACCCCTCTGGACTTCCCTGAAGGTCCGGTGCCTAGGACCCTGTGCTCACAATGCAGGGGGCCTGGGTTCAATCCCTGGTCAAGGAACCAGATCCCACATCAGGAATGTCTGACATTTACTAAGCTCGGGCGTGGGTCCAGCACTGTCCCAACCCTAGATGGGCACCACTGCTGCTGTCCTCACAAGCCTCCTGCAGTGTGCCCCCAGGAATGGGAACCCAGAAGCAGCAGAGCCCGATTCAAACCCAGGCAGGAGCCTGTCTGCCAGTAACCTCCATGCCACATGCCTTCTCCAACCCCGAGGCACCTTCACCACTTCCGGGCAACACAGCTCAAGGGCTGCTAAGGGATCCAAGGACAACAGTGCCCAGGGACTGGCCCCCACAAGGATGGCCCGGTCCCAAGCTCACATGGCCTCACAGCGGGCCTTGGGGATCAAGAAGTCACCCCGGAGCTTCAGTCTCAAATCAGTCCTGGCGGGAGGCAATCTGGCAGAGGCCCAGCAAAGCCCCAGGAGGCACAATCACGGCCATCAGTGATGAGGGCTGAGATGACCACCCTCTCCCTGAACTCAGCAGGGCTCAGTCCTCACCCCATGGGGCCAGGACTGGCCTCGGCCAATCACTTCACTGCTCCAGGCCTCCATGTTACAGAGCCACGTCTATCCCTCCTCTGCGTGGTGCAGGGGAAAACAAGAAATACTGTGAAATCTTTTCCAGAAGAGCGAGCCTCAGGACAGACATCGGTGTCAAGCTCACACCCAAAATGCCTGGCCCAGGGACCAGCACATGGGTCACAGAGCGAGGCTGGAAAAGCGCCATCACTGCATCTATAGTCCAAGTGCATCAACCCTCCACGCCGATCACAGGCCCCCACGGTCTACACTTGTTTCATGAGATACTCTCTTTCCACTGCCCCTGCCTCACACATGAGGATAAACAACTCACCCAGAGATGCACAGGCAGCAAAGCCAGGCCAGCCCTTAGCTCCTGGGCTGCTCTGACGGATGCCCAGAGCGGGGGCCACGCCCAGGGCAAAAGAAGAACAGTCTGGGAAGATGCCCACTGTGTCCTCTAACAGGGGACTGTGCTCATGGCTCCTGAGGGTCCCTCAGCCCCAAGGCTCTGCAACCAGGAGAGGTCCCTGATCGGGAAGTGGAGAGTCCCAGAAGTCCTGCTTACTGTTTCTTCCTTCCCCATGTGGGGCTCAGCTTCCTGCCCCTGCCTGGGTCACTCTACAGCTGGTGCACCTTGGTCCCTGGTACCCTCCAGGTTTAAGGGAATAAAAAGGCTCAACCCGCTCCCACATAGGGTGCAAAGCTCAGACTCAAAGTAAGAGATGAGGGCTTCCCTTGTGGCCCAGTGGTTAAGAATCCGCCTCGTAACGCAGGGGACACCGATTTGCTCCCTGGTCTGGAAAATCCCCCACACCACAGACCAACAAAGCCCATGAGCCACAACTATTGAGCCTGCACACCTAGAGCCCGTGCTCTACAAGAGGAGCCACCGAAATGAGAAGCCTGCTCAGAGCCACAAAGGAGCCTCCACTCGCTGCAACTAGAGAAAGCCCTCACGTAGCAATGAAGACCCAGCGCAGTCAAACACAAATAAATAATTTTTAAAATTCTTTTTAAAAAGAGATCAGAAATGGCAATGTTGGAGGCCTTGGGGGAACTTCTGTGAGCAAATCTGGAAAACAGTCTGCAGAGGATAAACATCAGAAAACTTCATGTGGGCATGAAGTAACCAGAGCAGTGGTCAGGCACTTCTTACTGGATGCTCAGAACACTGCCCATCACATGTAACACACACTAATGTAGCCATTACACATGGCTGGACGTAAGGAATATTAAAGAAAGGAAGGAAGAATCATTTACTTGTAGGCTTAAGAGAAGATTCGGCTCTGGACTCTCCTGATGGCCCAGTGGTTAAGACTCCACCTGCTAATGCAGGGGTCACGGGTTCAATCCCTGGTCCAGGAAGATCCATCATGCTGCGGAGCAACTTAGCTCATGCACCTCAGCTATCGAGCCCACACACCCTAGAGCGCTTACTCTGCAACAAGAGAAGCTATTGCAATGAGAAACCTGTGCACTGCCAATAGAGGAGCAGTCCCTGCTTGCCACAGCTAGAGAAAGCTCAAGGGCAGCAATGAAGACCCAGTGCGGGTTAACCCAGTAAGTTAATTAATTAATTTAAAAAAACATTAAGCTCCTTCTGGCTCCTTCTCTCCCACGGATCACAAGTCACTGGCTGGGGAGACGGGAGGTCATAGTGAAGCCATTTTCCTTCCCATCTTGCTGGTCCCACCCTGCAGCTGCCCACACCCTGACCCAAGATATCAGGCAGAAATCACAGGGAATGATTCCCTGCAGGGGTAGCACACCCAGGGCACTTGAGGGGACCCCGACTCACATTCACGCCAAAGTCTGGGGATGTGGAACTCCAGATGGCCCCAATGCTCGCAGCCGCCAGCATGGCCTCCACGGCATGCGCGCTGTTGGGCAAGTAGCCTATGGAGAGGACACAGGGAGAACGCTTGGTCAAGGTGCGAGGATGCAGACTTTCAAAAGCACCTCCCAGAGCCAGGGCAGGAGTGGGGAGAGGGGCTGGCTGTGAAAGGTTCACAGAGTAGGGCCAGGCCCACCTGGACAGCTCCTGCTCAGATGCTGCAATCACCTGCTGCCAGCCTGACCGCTTCCTGTCATCACCCCCTCCAACCCACTCCGATCAGTGGCCCCCACCTAGATCCAGTCTGGCCTCTTCTCCCTCTGCTCTGGCACTCACTCTGGGCTCAGTCACAATAGCCTGCCTTCAGTTCTTCAGTTGTTTGAAGCTCCTGCTGCCTCAGGGCCTTTGCACAGGCTGCATGAGCTGTCTGGACACTCCCACCCACACCAGCCTTCCCTACTGGGCACACACTCATCCTTCAGCGCTGAATGCAAACGAAACTCCCTCAGGGAAGCCTTCTCCAAGGGCACTCCATGAACTCAGGTGCCTTGGCCAGTCACCCACAAAGCATGCCATATTTCTCCCTCACCAGATTTACCATAATATTCACCTAAGGAAAATCATAACTGGCAACTTATAACTGGTTCTCTTGAGAGGGCTGGGACTTTGACTGTCTTGTTCTCTGCTTTACCAAATGCCTTCTGTCACACCCTGCAGATCAAGGCCCTCTGGTGGGTGGATGTTTGGATGGAGGGAGGGGAGGAGAGGAGAGGAGAGGCTGTACGGGAATGAAGACAGAGCAGAGACATATACAAGCCTGAAAGGGGCTCAGGCCCGTCTTCAAGCCGGAGGCTGGGCTTCTACAGTAATAAAGGCGGAGAACCCTTATAGCCAAAGAGACTATGATCGATTAAACAGATTGTCTTAAATGCTCCAGAGGAAAGGATCTGTGCACAAGGCAGCCAGGGGTAGAAGGGCCAGGGCCTCCCCCGAGCACGGCTCCCTGGTTACACAAAAACCCTCTCTGCTTCAGCAACCCAGGCGCCCTGCACAGTTCTCCTCCTGCTCCTCCTCCCGCAGCTCTGAACTGCCTATTTGACAACAGTGGTGGGAACTTCCGTTTCTATGCGTTCACCTCATCCCCCAGGCTGGGTGTCCCGGGGACAGGAGCCCTACATCGCTCACTCAGCACCCAGGCTCCACCCAGCCCTGGCACATGGCAGGCCCATTGACAGACATCTGCTGCTGAGGAAAGAGTTAGCTGTGAATGTAACTGAAGTGTCTCCACCGGGCCATTGCCTGAGGCAGGGCGAGACTCACCACCCAGGGAGGTTGTGTGACCCTGCTGGCTCTGACACATGGCCAGGAGATACCCAATCCACAGATGAAGAAGAGTCATGAGCAGCTCTAACTTCATCCGCAAAGCTCTCCAAGCATTTCCCCATTCAAGCCCCTCTGCACTGAGGCTTCCTCACACTCGCTTCTGGGAAGCACAGTCCCCAGTCCTGGTAACTGTCATCAGGTCAAATCAATACTCTACTCCGACACTCAAGAAGCAGGGTGGCTAGGGGGGTGGGGTGCCACCCAGGACCAGCCTGATGCTGAGGAGCCAAGAACACGGGAGTAGGCATCCCCCAAAAAAGCATGGCCAAGAGGCGCCCCCATATACCCTGTTTTCTGGTTCTCCTTCTCAGAAGTGTTTGCCTCAAAGGGAAGTTTTGTTTTTGTTTTTGTTTTTGTTTTAATAAAAATAGGAGGGAAGAAAAATCACTGGACGGTAGAAGAGCCTCTTGAGTTCCTTTTCTAGGCAGATTAAACTAGACCAAGAAAAGCCCAAGACATTGTGGTTTCAACCACAAAATGCCTGCTCTGACCCAGTACTCTCATGCAGTCATCCAACAAATACTCATTCTACGCCTACTGTGTGCCAGGCCCCCGTGGACTGAGGTGGGGCCATGAACGGAAGACAAAGCCCCATCCTGTAGTCCTGGAGGACAGACAGACAGACATGTGCACACACACATACAAATAATCCTGTGATTTCAGGAAGCCAGTAAGGCGACAAATGTAAATGAGGTGCAGAGAGAGTGGCAATGGATTTCTGCACAGGATGGCAGGGCTGGCCTCTGAGCAGAGACATCAGTGAACCAGGGCGAACCCTTGGATCTACAGGGGAACATGCCATCCAGGGCTGAGACAGGCAGCAACATGGCAGTCATGGCCCTTCCTACGGATTCCTTTCCAGTCAGCTAACACTTAGTGAGTGCTCACTGCACACCCGGCTCCATCATCTGAGGAGCAATGTCAGGGTCCAGCCCTGTCACACGGCTTACCCCAGGATAAGGCCACCCTCTCTGCAAACATACACCGAGCGCCAACTTTCAATGAGACCCCCGGGGGAGGGGAGATGGGTAACAGTTATACCAACATGCCCGTGGCTTCTCCTGCTGACACCCTGGCCTGTGGTCCTGGTCCCATGACCCCTGGGGGCAGGGAGGGCAGCCTCACAGCTGGACCCCCCAGGCCTCGTGGACTTTAGAGCCAAACAGAGGAGATCAATGATCAAATAATCACAAAAACCGAACAGAAAATTACTTGGGTTGGCCAAAAAGTTCGTTCGCGTTTTTCTGTACGCTGTTTGGCCAACCCAATACCAATGACACATTCTCTGAAACAGAGGATGAGATGCCGACAGAGGATCCAATGGGGGCAACCAGGGGGCTTCCCTGAGTGACACTATTTGCGGGTAAAGTTACAGGCCAGTGGGAGGAGGCCGGCTCCCCACAAAGGATCTGCTGGACACTTTGGAGGACAGCATTCAGGGGAGGACTGAGGAAAGGTGAGGGTGTAAGGAGGCAGGGAAGGAAGCAAGAATGCAAGGCCTGTGCAGACCTGCCCCTGGGGGGCAGCAGGAGCTAGTGAGCTTCTGAGCAGGGGACAGACACCTTCAATGCCACAGGGGTTGGTGCCTCGAGCGAAGCCGTGTCGCCAGAGGACAGAGAAGCTCTCTCTTCTGGTTTAAGAACGAGATCTGATGTCTGATCCTGGAAGAAACAACTTAAACGCTGACCCCAGCGTCACAGCAAAAAGCACACAGAACCCCAGCTGGCTGTGGACTGGAAATTGTCCCTGGACACCTCCTCGTTACTGGCCCTGCCTGGGATGCTGGAGGATGGGCAGGACTGAGAAGGCACACCTGACTTCTCTACCCACGAGGCACTCTGTACAACCAGTCAGGTCAGGCTCTCTACCACCCTGTTTAAAGATGAAAAAACTCGAGGCCCAGGGGAGGAGGATGTTCTCGTTCAAACCCACAGGCCCACAGGCAGCACCAAGTACAGAAAGAAGGCCACCTGACTCCAGGGAGCCTGGTACCTTCGAAGCTGCTAAACAAATTCTCACCAGGAAGGACTACATGGGAGAAGCCACACTGAGTGAGAAAACCCTGGTGGGGATCCCCAGGGACAGTGTGGCCACCAGCCTGGCATGGGGAAGCTAGAGCCCAGGGGTCCTGCTCCTATACTGTAGCACCAAACAGTTACAATCGATTGTTTAACAGATCTGTGATGAGGTGTCTGGGCCATGAAATTTCATGCCTCATTATTAAGTAACTTGGGGATTTCCATGGCGGTCTAGCAGTTAGGACTCCACTCTTTTGCTGCTGAGGGCCCAAGTTCAAGCCCTGGTCAGGGATCTAAGAACCCACAAGCAGCATGGCCCAAAAATAAAAAAATAACAAGTTAACTCCTTATTTAAAATAATCTCCAGAGGCCAAGTATTTTCACATACTTTATGTTAACAACCTTGTGAACTGAAGCTGTCTGCATGCATGCATGCTAAGTCACTTCAGTTGTGTCCAACTCTTTGCAACCCTAATGGACTATATAGCCCTCCAGGCCCCTCTGTACATAGGATTCTCCAGGCAAGAATACTGGAGTGGGTTGCCGTTTCCTTCTCCCAGGGATTAAACCCGAGTCTCTTGCATCTCCTACAATGGCAGATGAGTTCTTTACCACTAGCACCACCTGGGAAGCCCTCTCATTTAAATCAACACCCAGTGTTTTATAATGAAATTCTTTCCACATTTAAAAAAAATGAATTGGTGAATTTTCTCCCCTGGACCTCGGTTTTTCATCTGGGAAACAAGCAGGTTGGCGGCACCACCCCTGACATCTGTGCGGTGGAGGAAATCGGTCAGGTGAGTTTCCACTGATAAAACTCCCTCTGCTGGGTTTTTGGGATCAGTCTACAGCCATGTCAACACAAGCAGCGGAAATCACAGCATGGAAACTACCCTCTGAAATTCCTCCAGAAACCATTGCATTGGAGGTGGGCAGACGGAGAAAATGCAGCAGCCAGCTTTTCCCGGCCTTGGAAGAGTCAGTGGTAAAGAACCCAACTGCCAATGAAGGAGACACATGAGACTCAGGTTCGATCCCTGAGTCATGAAGTTCCCCTGGAGGAGGAAATGGCAACCTACTCCAAAATTTTTGCCTGGAGAATCCCATGGACAGAGGAGCCTGGTGGGCTACAGTCCATGGGGTTGCAGAGAGTCAGACATGACTGAGCACGCATGCAACTGATGAACTCTCTGGCTTGTGTTTCATTTAAGGACCACATTTTGGAACCTCCCTGGCAGTCCAGTGGCTAAGAGTCAGTGCTCCCAAAGCAGGGGGCCCAGGTTCAATCCCTGGTTAGGGAACTAGATTCCAAATGCCATAAGTAAGAGTTTATATGCCACAACTAAAGATCCTACACATCGCAACTAACAGTGGGCACAGTCCCATAAATAAATTAAAAAAAAATTTTTTTTAAAAAAGGACCATGTTTCATTAAAAAAAAAATACACAGCTGTGAACACTGGCTCCCACTCAGCATGAAGACACGCTCACGCTGGGGCGGGGAGCCGAGGACCCTCACAGCCCAGCTCACTCCCGCCAGGCCATACTTTCAGGGATCGTCCTTCCTGGTCTAGTTTGCGCGGCACACGTATACACAAGGCCATGGGCAACCTGACCCAACTCCACCGCATTTCTTCCCAGCCACTCCCCTGTTCCCACAGTGACAGGAGCCAGAAATACCCACCAACGACCCGGTCTCCTCTCCTCACGCCCATCTTCCTCATTGCTGCTGCAAACAAAGCCACCTGTTGCCGCAACTCTTCAAAAGTCACCTTCACGATCTCCTCCTTGCCTTCCCCTGGGAAGAGCAAAGGGATAGGTCATCCACGGACTGTCCTATAAAGAGAGGTTCTGATCTTCGAAAAAGACACACGCACCCCAGTGTGCATAGCAGCCCCATTTACAATAGCCAGGACATGGAAGCAAGCTGGATGTCCATCGACTCATGAATGTATAAAGAAGACGTGGTACGTATACACAATGAAATATTACTCTGCCATAAAAAAGAACAAATTTGAGTCAGTTCCAGTGAGGTGGATGAACCTAGAGCCTGTTATACATTGTGAAATAAGTCAGAAAAAGAAAAAAATATATATTATATTAATACCTATATATGGAATCTAGGAAAATGATATTGATGAACCTATTGGCAAGGAAGGAAAGGAGATGCAGATGCAGAGAATGGACTTGCAGACACTGGGGAAGCGAGAGCATGAGGCAAATGGAGAAGGCGGCATCAACACATATACACTATCAGGCGTAAGACAGCTGGTGAGAAGCGGCTGTGTAGCACAGGAGGCCAGTCTGCACTGTGATGACCTGGAGGGCTGAGATGGGGGGAGGGGAGGGAAGAAGGGGATGCATGTAGAATCATGGCTGATTTGTGTTGTCGTATTGCAGAAACCAACATGACATGGTAAAAAAATTTTTTTTTTAGTTTAAAAAAAAACAAAAAAAGATTCTAGGGAATTCCCTGGTGGTCCACTGGTTAGGGCTCCACGCTTCCACTGCAGGGGGATTGGGGCTGATCCCTGGTTAGGAAACTAAGATCCCACACTCCACACAACCAAAAAACAAAGTAAATTTTTCAAGAAAGAGAGAGAGATTCTGAGTCACAGACATGGATGAAACTCACACCTGTACAAATACAGGTTAGAAAACATGCCTGGGAGACATTACACAGATGCAGAGAATGCAAAGCAAGATACAGATTTACCCAACGTTACGGAAAAGAAAAGCCATGGGAAAGGGCACCTCTGAGACACACTCAGAATCTGCCGTTAAAAATTTTCTCTTTTTACTATTGGCAATGCTTTTATAAAGTGAAGAATTCTTTGATTTGGTTGTGATTTTTTAAATATATATAACTTTCCAAGGGCTGGGGGAGGAAAAGGAGAAATCAATGTTGAGTGGGTACAGAGTCTCAGTGAGAAAGTTCCAGAGATCTACTGCATGGCAATGTGAATATACTTAACACCACTGAATTGGACACTCAAAAAATGGTTAAGATGGTGAAGTTACTATTTTATGTTCTCATCACACACGTGTACACACACACACACACACACACACACACACACATACACACACACACAAAACCCAAAGGTCCCAAGATATTGTTTGGAAATAAGATATCAGATTCTGAATGCTTCAGAATCGGGACTTCCCTGCCAGTCCAGTGGTTAGAACTCCACGCTTCCAGGGCAGAGGGCCAGGGTTCGACCCCTGGTCCAGGAACTAAGATCTCTAACGCCACCTAGTGCAGCCAAAAAATTAAAACAAAAAATACACACTAAGAGAGGAAAACCCGAGCAGTTGCTGGGACTCACGTGCAACATAAAGGGCCACTCGGTCGTTTTCTTTGTGTTGCAGGAGGTTTTCTGCGTAGTTGAGGCGACTGCCTTTGAACCACTCAGGCACGTCGGAGATCCCTTTGGATGTGTCCACGACCTAGAGGGACAACAGCAAACCAAGACACACATGCACGAGAGGGTAACACCAAGGATGCGCACAAGTGGCTCCGCGTCCCAAGAAGCCAACTGACCAACCAGCCCAAAGCCACACTAGATCGTTTTATGGACTAAATGCTGACCTGGCCAGAAGTCTGGAAACTGAAAATAGAAACAAATCTGGTACTGTGTACCTTACAGCTACTGAGAGATCTTAAGCATTCTAACCAAGGGGGAAAAAAAGGTACCTGTGTGAGGTGATGGCTGTGTCAATTAGCTTGGTAATCATTCCACAAGATATGTATATATATATTAAGTCATAACATGTACACTTGAAATACATAATTATACATAGCGATTATTCCTCGCTAATGTTAAAAAAAAAATTAATGCCAATGGAAAATACCATCCCCGTTAATTTACTCTGTCAACAACTATTAAGCCCCTACTTTATGAAAGATGCTAATGAGAGAAAGTAAATAAGACAGACATGGCAGCCGCCCAGTGTTCCAGGTGTGACCAGGAGCATGGAAACCAGGGGGTCAAAGTGCAGGGCCTACCTGACCCTCCCACCAGAGTTTTCAGAAAGCAGGATCCCTGCCTCTGTCCTCAGGGGCTGGAACCTTGGTTTTCTTCCCCAAGTGCCTGCAGATGAACCTTTCAGAATGGCTCATCTCACAATGAAACCAACAACACAACAAATGATTCTTTGAATAACAGAGTTCCCAGTGCCTGGATATTTATTGAGCATAAAGAGCTGGGATTTTTCCTCTGAAATCCAGGTTAGGAACTTCCTTGGTGGTCCAGTGGTTAAGACTGAGCTTCTACTGCAGGGGGCATGAGTTTGATCCCTGGTCAGGGAACTAAGATCCCACATGCTGCACCGCCAAAAATAAAATCCAAGTTAACAACAAAACTGATAGTTTTAAAAACAATTATGTGAATGCATGTAGCATCACTGGATGTATACTTTAAAGTGGATAAAATGGTAAATTTTGTGTTATGTGTATTTTACCACAACTCTAACCATTTTTATTAAAATAAAAACAAAGTGATGCCCTACTCTTATGGCAAGACAGGGCCTGGGATCCATGCTCACTGGGGGGCTCCAAGACTGCAGAGTACCCATGAGGTCCTTGACCCCAAAACAATCCCCCAACAATTCTCTGAGGCAATGACTTTTTCCCACTGTTGTGAGGATTTAAAATAAGATGGGATTTAGTCTTCCCCCAAATTAACACTTCGTCTTGAATCATAACCACGATCCCCCCAAATTAATGATTTTGCTACGTAGAAAAGAATGTGTAAGTGAAATCTCTATTTACCTCATCATACATGCGTGAGAAGACAATTCCACTGAATTTCCAGAATTCTGCCCAGAAGTCTGAATACGACTCAACTGACCAATGATACAGGTCATCATAATTTTCTGGAAAAAAAAGACATATAGCTCAGATAAATCTTAGAAGGAAACTTAGTTCAATGACAAGATGGAGTCACATGTGTCTGAAGGCTTCAAAGGCATCTGATGAGAAAGGATCTTGGGAGAGCAGGGCACCTTAATCTTTGTTGAAGCAAACCCACCACTCCTAGTCCCCAAAAAGAACCAAAGCAATGAGACAGCTGATTTTTTATCTTAACCAGCATGCCTGAGACCATGGACTCTGGACCCAGAAGGCCTGGGTTCAAATCCTGGCTTGGCCATTTGTTAGCTGTGAGGCTTCAGGCAAGCTCTGTAAGTGCTATGTTTCTGTTTCCCCATCTGTGAAATGGAAATGATTAATAACAACCTGCTTCACAGGGCAAATATGAGGATTTCAATGAGTCCAGGTATAAAATACTTAGGGGCTTCCCAGAGGTAAAGAATCCATCTGCCAATGCTGGAGATGCACATTCAATCCCTGGGTCGGAAAGATTTCCTGGAGGAGGGCATGGCAACACACTCCAGTATTCCTGCCTGGAGAATCCCATGGACAGAGGAAGCTGGCAGCCTACAGTCCGTAGAGTCACAAAGAATTGGACACGACTAAAGTGACTTAGGAGAAGACAATGGCACCCCACTCTAGTACTCTCGCCTGGAAAATCCCATGGATGGAGGAGCCTGGTGGGCTACAGTCCATGGGGTCGCTAAGAGTCGGACACAGCGACTTCACTTTCACTTTTCACTTTCATGCATTGGAGAATGAAATGACAACCCACTCCAGTATTCTTGCCTGGAGAATCCCAGGGACGGGGGAGCCTGGTGGGCTGCCATCTATGGGGTCGCACAGAGTCGGACACGACTGAAGCACCTTAGCAGCAGCAAAGTGACGTAACACATTATTAGACCCTATAAACTCAGAAAATGTAAATAGGTTTGCAAATTCAGTCCAGAACTGGAAGCTTGCCAATGACTCTTCATGCCAAGACAATGCTATGGGGATTTTTTGGTATTATTTACTTATTTTGATTTTTGAGTAAGGGCTACATTCAAACTTATTCTACAGTGTCTATAGCGATTCCCTGGTGGCTCAGATGGTAAAGCGTCTGCCCTCAATGCGGAAGACCCAGGTTCAATCCCCTGGAGAAGGAAATGGCAACCCACTCCAGTACTCTTGCCTGGAAAATCCCATGGATGGAGGAGCCTGGTGGGCTACAGTCCATGGGGTCACAAAGAGTCGGACACAACTGAGCAACTTCACTTACTTACTTACTTACATTCACAGGATTCAAAATTACAAAGTAAATAAAAGATTACATGGTTAAAGAAAAAAGAAGCCTCTTTCTCTCTTCCCCCACAACCCTCTAACTTTTCTGGTCCAGAAGTAACCAGTGAAAGAGATGTGTGTGTGACCTTGCAGATTTTATGTGCCAGCAAATACAGCCCTCTGCCTCCCACTTTTACACAAATGGACGCATGCTCTTCTCAGCAGGTTCTAACCCTGGGACCACGGGCAAGTCCTGTCCCCTCTTTGGGCCTTTTTAATCTCAGTATGTTCTCAACAGGACTTAAAATTCATCCACTGGTGCCCCCAGGGATGATAACAGTTCAGCAGGAAGCTGACCAACAGGTCATGTTCTCTCATTGCATCACTCAACTACAGTTTTCATTGTCCTCATCAGGGGTGTATCCAGAGAATGAGACATAGTGATCCCTGCCCTTAGCAGTGTCCCTCCTCCATGTGGCATCCAGTAAATTTTGTTTTTAAGTTTTTTTTTTTTTTTTTTGGCTGCACCGGATCTTAGTTATGGCATGTGGGATCTAGTACCCTGACCAGGGATCGAACTTGAGACCCCTGCATTGGAAGCTCAGTCCTAGCCACAGGACCACCAGGGAAGTTCCAGCATCCAGGATTTGTTCTCAGTCGTGCCGGACATGGGAGGTGGAGGAAGAGAGCAATTGCTGAGAGCCAGGGCGGCAGGGGCAAGAGACTAGGACCAGGGAGGAAGCCAAGAGCCCAGGCCATGGGGCATCTATGACAGCACAGATCGGGGCAAAGTAGGAAGAGTCAGCACAGCCGTGATGAGGGGAAGGGGAGGCCTTAGGGCTCTGAGTTCAAGAAAGAAAGCTGGTGTCCCAGCAACGATGCCTGCCCGTCCTCCAAACCCTGCAAGAGAACCTCCCCCAAGCCCTGCCCTATATCTACTCAAGCCAGGGGCCACAGCCCAGGTCAACCAAGCTCACAGGGAAAGACACCGGGGATGGTTGCATCTGGGAGCCTGGAGCCAGCCCTGACTCTCGACACAGTGCTTGGGGACCTTAGGTGGGCCACGCTGTCTCTCTGGGACTGTTTCTCTAGAGTATCATCTGGAAACTGGCTGGAGACAGCCCCGGGTCCTCCCATAAAAGTGCAGGGTTAACCTGTCCCCCAGGGCCAGGCTGGATGACTGGCATTGAGCCTCAGTTCTTGTCACTTACTAGACAGGGACCTTGGGCTGGCTGCTTCACCTCTCTGAGCCTCAGCATCCTCACCTGTGACACGGGGACAACTGCAGAGAGCACGCTGCTCAGACACTGGCTTCAGGGCCGACCATCCGGGTGCAAGTCCTGCCACTCTCTAAACTGGCTGATGTCACCCAAGTCATTAATCTTCTCTGGGCCTCCGTCTCTTCCAAGTAAGATAATGGTACTTATCATGGGGTCACTGCAAGGACTGCGTGAGTCAAATCACAGAAAGCACTAAGAACAGTGCTTGTCAGAGAGGAGGGCCCAACCAAGAGTGTTACCCTGAGTATCACTCGTGACACACGACAGGCCTCCTGGCCGCACCACACGAGCTCAGACAAGGAGACAGGGATGAAAAAGCACGTGTTAGCAGGAGCCTGCCGCCATGTTCCCCGTCAAGGGAGGCAGTGAAAGGCCCAGGGCGCTTCTCCAGCAGCAGAGCCTCCGGGAAGCCTGGGGGAGACCACACTAGAAAAACAGGCCCTGCAGGTCCTCCCTCTCCCAGGCGTTTTTTTTTTTTTTCATCTTGATCCTCACAAATTGCAAAGAGCTCTGGCACCAAACCACCCACCCACCCCTCCAACCCCGCCCAGGCTGACACAAGAGATGGAGCCGGAGCTTGAAATGCAGGCCTCCCCTGAAGACCTTGATAGCCCATCACAAACTGCATCCCCAACAGCATCTAGCAGGGTGGAGGAATGTAACCAGCCTGCCGACCCAAGAGGTGGAGGTCACAATGCCATCTCAACTTCCCAATGACCCATGGAGAAGTGGGTGGAGTTTGTGCCCAAACTCTCCCACCGTCCACAACTCTCCAGTCAAGCAGGGACTCCAGGGCTTCTGTTCACACACATACACCCCAACCTGGGCTCAGAGGCTACGATCCGGACACCTGGGTGACCAACCACAGGCATGTCTCATTCAGTCTGCACAATGCTCAGAAAGAAACAGAAGCAGCTGATACTAAATTTGGGTTTCTGAATGAAATTCAGAATTTCCGGCTTCTCCCAAGAAGACAGGTGTCTTGATTGTGGGAGCTGGCCAACAGGTGTCCCCTCCCTGCCCCCAGCTGAGCCAGGCTGATCCAACCAACCAACCAGCTGTTACAGAAACGACTTGAGTGCCTTGTGAGGCTGGGTCAGAAGGTCATAAGGGCACTGCAGTTCTTGCTGTCATGATCACCTGCTCTGTGAGAAGCCAGTGACCACATTGGGAGGACACTCAAGCAGTCCTAGGTGGCAAGTAGCGGAGGCCCCCTGCCCACAACCAGCAATGACTCACTGCCATGCGAGCCAGCCCCTGAATAGTGTGGCTGCCAGCCCCGGTCCAGCCTTCAGATGAGAACAGATAGACGCAGCCTTGGGAGACCCAAAGCTAGAACTGTCCAGCTAAGCCCCCCAAGAAGCCTGGCCCATGGAAACTGAGAGATACTAAACGTCTACTGTCGTTTACTGTCACTAAGTCCTGGGGTGATTCGCAATGAAGCAACAGGCAGCAGTCACACATGATGACAAACAGCTAAAGCAGGTAACAGCTACCCCACCTGGCCCTTCACACACATGCCAGAGGCAACCTGATACCGCAGCTCAGGGCACTGACTCCAGCCCTACTGGTCACAGCTACGAGACCTTAGCCAAGACTCTGAGCCTCCAGTTTCTCAGCTGGGAAACTTGATGAGAGCCCCAACTATTTGGCCAGGTTACTAAGAATTAAGTTAGTTAATCCATGCAAAGTTCCCAAATGAGGCCTGGCGTGTAGCAAGGGCTCAATAAACATTCACTGTATATCTCATCACCTGCCTGGTCCCTGCAGGCCTCTGAGTTTATAAGCCCCGCCTGCAGCTTCACTGGCTTCTTCCTCCCCACCTGTGAGAATTCTGACCCGCCTACACCTTTCACATCTCAGCTCAAGGTCCTGTCAGCCCCCTTTACCAGCATCCTAATAGCCTTGGAGCTCAGAAGGTGTGCAACACACGCCCCTACACACACTGCTCAGCGCTGCTACCTTTGTGAGAGCCTTCTCCCCACAAGGACACTTGAGCTGTTTGAGAATGGAGACCAGGCCTTCTTTGTGTTGGCCAGTTTTCCCCCAGATGCTGGTATGCAGAGATGAGTTGCAGTTTGTGATGTAAAGACACTTGGCCCAGTCCTCCAGAACAGCATGTACTGGGACTTCCCTGGTGGTCCAGTGGCTAAGGCTCGGGGCTCCCAATGCAAGGGGGCAGGGTTCGACCCCTAGTCAGGGAACTAAATCCCACATGCTGCAACACAGATCAAAGACCCCATGTACTACAGCTAAAAGACCTAGCACAGTCATATATATATATATATATATATATATATATATATATATATTCTTTTTAATGGCTGTGTATAAAAAGCAAAAAGTAACGTGTACCATAAAGCTGGTGGCCTCCCCTAATGACCGAGAGCTGGTGCATGTAGTATGCCCCCTGGGGCCTTGAAAACAAGGCCAAGTGTCACAGGGCTGCAGGCTGCCCCCAAGGTCTGCACCCAGAGGACCCCAAGGTCTAGATGGGCATGCTGTGGATTCCCAGACGAACTCTGCTGGAAGCCATGACAAGAGCCAACCAACCTACGGTTCTGGTCCTGGAAGAGACTGCATAGTTCCAGGGAGGCCCTGCCCCTCCAAAACACAAGGATAGAATCCTCCCACTGGCAGTGTCTTGGTGGGGCTGGAGAATGCCCCCCAACTCGTCCCATCTCAGGGTTGCAGTAGGGCTGAGCCAGTCTGTGAGGACGCATCCCTTGCTCTCTCCCTACATCCAGACAAGAGCATTGCTCAGTGCTGCCTACCAGCCACACACCAGCCATTGCTGATGGCACAGACAAGTTCAAGAGTGCTGTGTTTAAGCAAATACGAAGGCTAAATAGGGGATTCCCTGATGGTCCAGTGGGTAGGACTCCATGCTTCCACTGCAGGGGGCACAGGTTCAATCCCTAGTCAGGAAACAAAGATCCCACATGCCTCACAGGCCAATTAAAAAAACATGCTCACGACTAACCGAAAAGGCAAGACAGGTTAAAAGTCCAAATTATATGCAATTGGAGAGAGAGGAAAAGAAAGCAGTAAAGAGAATAATCAGAGAGGACAGCATTTGAGTTGGCTCCTAAAGCAAAGCCCAAGATGTCCAGGGCCAGGCCTGTGGAAAGAAGAGAAGCAGGAGTAGAAGAGGAGGAAGAGGGAAAAAAAAAAAAAAAGGTCTAAAGCACTCCCAGACCAAGAGAGGAGCCCCACTCAGCTCAGCTGATGCCTCCTGTGGGGACATGAACCCATCATCACGGGCCGGTGGGTTTGCCAAAGAAGCTGGAAATCTTGCTTTTCCTATGCAGTCTCTCAAGGAGACTGCAACTCAGTGTGAGAAGCCCAAACTAATTCTGCAGCTTCACCCTGGCCAGCAGGCCACCAGTCCCAGCCTTGAAGGGCAGACAGGAGTTGGACAGACAGTCTGGGGGCTACTGGTGCCTGCCAGTGTCTGCTCAGCCACCCCCGGCCAGGTGTGGCAGAGCGCTCAGCCTGATGGCCTTCACGCCCACCCAATGATGTCAGTCCTCTCATTATGTCCATTTTACAGATGAGGGAAACCAAGGCTCGGGAGATCCGGTGACTTCCCTCTGACCACACAGCTAGTAAGTGGCAGAGCCAGTTCAGAATCCCGGCAGTTAGGTGATAGCTCAGCCTCACGCGTCTCGCAGGACTGCCCTTCTGTGAAATCATTTTGTAAAGCGTCAGGGAGAACAGCTGGCAGAAGAAAAAGAGACATGGAATCAAGGCACGGAAACACAAAAGAAGGATGTGGTTCCACTCCTGGCTCTTGGTGGGAATCAAGTCTGTGCCCCAGGGAGTTTCCTGGTGGTCCAGTGGTTGGAACTCTGTGCTCTCACTGCCGAGGGCCCAGGTTCAATCCCTGGTGGGGGAACTAAGATCCCAGAAGCCGTGCGGTGTAACCAAAAAGAAACAACTCTGTCCCCCAATCTAACACACATTAACTTACCAACTATTACCTAAAAAAAAGGCCTAGGGAGTAATAAGCCACACCTGTCACCAGGGAGCAGGCAGCCGGGAGAGGGAGGGAGCTGGGTGAGCAAGGGAAGGGGCTACCTGTGGAAGCTATGACGCCCACTGTGCTGTGGAGGACATGCAAGCTGCCAGGTGGCAGGATGTGCAAATCCACAGTCAACAAGGAGCCATTGTGAGTCTCAGAGCCCAGGTGTGACCAACCAGACCTTCGCTTCAAGGCTGCTCAGGCAAAGCCCGCAGGCAGCAGGTACTAAAGAGAAGAGAAGCAGGAAGGAGGAAAACCAGCCAGTGTTCAGGGAAGAGGAAACCAGGGCCCCCTGGGAGATGCGGGCACTGGGGTGGAAAGGGGACCATGCTGGAAGGCAGACGACCCGTCTCCATTCCTGTGGGGCTCCCTGAGGACAGTGATGCCACCAACAGAAACACAGGAGTCCCTGTAGCCGGCAGAGGGGCGAGACGAGGGGGAAAGGGTCACAATGAGATGAAAAATCGCTGAAGGGAGGATGCAGGAAGTAGGTGGACAGCCAGATAGAGCTGGGGGAAAGCTTCTCACTCAGAAAAGGGCCATCGCACCCAGGTGGCTCCTGAGGACAGGGAGGGAGCTGGAAGGGGGGTACTGGCCTAGGTTCTGTTTGGGGCTGGGAGTGTAAACACATAAGGGGAAGGAGTTCCACCCCAATCCCAGAGACAGCCTCCTGCCTGAGCATCATCCATCTCCTTGATGCCCAGAATCTAGGCTGGCCTCTACCAGGGTCAGCCTGCGGGGGGGCAGGGGGAGGAGAGGGGGGTGCAGTGAGGGGTCAGCACCAGGTAATGTGGCTGCCAAGTGACCCACCCCTCAATAGAAGGGAAGAGCTAAGGGTCAAAGAAGACCTGGGTAAGAGAGACAGAAGCCCCCGGGATGTGAGGGCAAGACTCCAGGGAGAACTCCTCACAGGTAGGAATGGCTAACAAGGGATCTCTCGGTCCACAGGGGTTCCAAGACCAGAGGGGCTACCCTACCAGAGAGATGGATACTGCAGAGAAGAGGAGACTGGCTCCCCGAAAAGAGAGGAAGTGACACCCCGCACAGACACGCGGGCAAAACCCCACAGTCAGAAGATGTCCCACCCCCTAGGGCGGGCCCCCCACTGTCCAGTGGCTCCTCCAACCCCCAGAGGCGGGAAGATGAAAATCAGGAGACCATTCCAACAACTAAGATGGGCCCTGACGCCAACGTCCAGGAAAAAGGGGCTCCCGGGACTCCAGGAATAATGTCCCTCGGATGGCCAAGGGAGGAGCCCGATTTCTGAAAGCCCCTGGTCCAGCCAAGAGGTGGCCGGGGAGCCCTCCGGGACGCTCACCCCGCACTCACCCAGTGCCAGGCCGCAGGCGGCGCCCACTGCTGCCCGGAAGCGGTCCATCTGCGTGTTCTTCTTGCTGTCAGGCTCCCACATCACCTGGCACTCCAGGATCTCCTCCCGCCCGGCCCGTGGCTCCTTGGACATGGCTGCGGCGGAGAAGGCCGGGGCTGCGCGAAGGACCGGGAGCAGGCCGGGGACCGAGCCGGGGGCGGCAGCAGAGGCCGGGGAGCGGGACCCCGGGCGAGCGGCGAGGCAGACGTGGAGCAACTGCACGCGGAGCAGCCGCCCCGCCCGAACTCCCAGAGAGCCCCGCCCTCCAAATCCCCCGACCTGCGAAGGCCCCGCCTCTCCCGAATGTAACCCTCCGCGGGCGCCGCGCCTCGAAAAGGAGTGCTGCCGCTACTCCGGGACTACCCTGCGCACGCCCACCCGGTGGTGCTGCGCAGGCGCGTTGGGCTCGGCTCCCCAGCCTCACCTGCAGCGCGAAGGGGTTAAACCAGGGCCGGGAGTCGAGGTAGAGACCGCAGGCTCGTTCATGTATTCTTTCGTTCACGATTGATTTTTTTTTTCTTTTTTTTTTTTCTTTTGGTCCTACCCGTATTTACTGAGCACCTCCTGGGTACCGGGCACCGTGTAGGCTTTGCAGATACATCACCGAGCAAAGCGTTAATTCCTGCCCTCAGTCAACAGGAGATAAGGGGTAGGGGACAGGTGTGGGGAGGAGCGGGGTCAATCAACAAATACATTATATAAATGTCATACATAGTATAATACGTACAATAAAAAACAGTATACCAATGAGTACCATACATAAAAAAGAGTAACATAATATTATTCATGTAATAAAAGGTAATAGGTGCTATGAAAAATCAGGGAAGGGTAGACAACATGGGAGGAGTGTTTCTATTTGAAAAAGGTTGTCAGGGAAGGTCCCATTAAAAAGGTAATTATATCAATAACTTGAGGTAGGAGTGAGCTACTTAGTAACCTGGAGGAAAGTTTCCAGGCAGAGGGAACAGCAGGTGCTAAGGTCCTGAGGCAGGAGAGTGTTGGATGTGGTTACTGAGCTAGCTGAGAGGCCAGTATCTTTTCACTTGAGACCTAGAGTAGAAGACAAGGTCAATGAAGGAAGAGGGGGAAGCTCAGGTGGGTTCCTGGAGACCAGTGAAGATTTTGGCTTTTACCTTGCGTGACACGAGACCACTGCAAGGTTGTCAGCTGAGGGACATACTCTGACTATAACTGTCATAGGAGTCACTCTGGCTGCAGCATTGCGAATAGTCTTCAGGAAGCAAGGGAATAAGCTGGAGGACTAATTAAGGTGATGTTTCCAGAGATGATGACTGTTATAGAGATGGAGAGGAAACTGCCATAGGATCTTTTTTTTTTTTTTTTTACTGCACTGGGCCTTCGTTGCTGCCCGTGGGCTCTCTCTAGCATGCGATCTTCTCATTTCAGTGGTTTCTCTTGTGGAGCACAGGCTGCAGGGCATGTGGGCTTCAGTAGCTGTGGTGCGCAGGCCTACTTGCCCTGCAATGGGATCCTGCCCTCCCACCACCACCTGCTTTGGAACTCATGTCCCCTGCATTGCAAGGCAGGCCCTCAACCACTGGACTACCAGGGAAACCTGCAATGGGAATTATTTTGAAGTCTCACTTGCTGTACTCTTACTGCACCTTGGCACTGTTCTGGGGACCTTCCCATATTCCTCATTATTTATTCTGACAGCAACCCAGTCAGCTTCTCCCAAGTAACAGTTTTTTGCAGTGCTGGCATTTTAGGAAGCAACCTCTTCCCTCCACCACTTAATCTTAAATAGCTCCCATCTCCCAGTCACAACAAATAAACAGAGGTGCTAGCTTAGAACAGAGTGCTTACTATGTTAACACAACTTCCAGAATTTCCCCTTCCCCTGACCTCCAAGCTCTGGGGCCAATTCTAGCTCTGTCCACAAGTCACCTCCTTTGTGAAAGCGGCTGCATCCGTGCTAAGTCACCTGAGTCATGTCCAACTCTTTGTGACCCTATAGACTGTAGCCCACCAGGATCCTCTATCTGGGGATTTCCCAGGTGAGAATACTAGAGTGGGTTGCCATTCCCTTTTCCAGGGGATCTTCCCAACCCAGGGATCGAACCCAGGTCTCCCATATTGCAGGTGGATTCTTTACCGTCTGAGCTACCAGGGAAGCCCAGAGAAGGGTAGGAGTCCATCTCAACTCAGAAGGCTCATCTTGGAGGGATTCTTGTTTATATGTTCATCCCTTTAACACTGGACTGCAGATCCCACGGGAGCAAACTCCTTGTCTAACTGGTCTCCACAGGGTCCCCAGAGCCTGAGCCATAGTAGGAGCTTAAGAAATGTTCATTCATTCATTCAGAAATGTCCAGCAAGTAACTGGTGTTGGCTAGCAAGGGAGAGGGTTGGGGGTCACTGTGTAAAGCATAGACCTAGCCCTTATGGGCGGAGAAGGCAATGGCAACCCACTCCAGTATTCTTGCCTGGAGAATCCCAGGGATGGAGGAGCCTGGTGGGCTGCCGTCTATGGGGTCACACAGAGTTGGACACAACTGACTCGACTTAGCAGCAGCAGCAGCAGCCCTTATGGGGGTTTCCCAGATGGTGTTAGTGGTAAAGAATCTGCCCGACAATGAAGGAGACATGAGAGATGCAGGTTCAATCCCTGGGTTGGGAAGATCCCCTAGAGTAGGAGATGGCTACCCACTCCAGTATTCTTGCCTGGAGAATCCCGTGGACAAAGGAGCCTGGTGGGCTACAGTCCATAGGATCACAATGAGTCAGACAAGACTGAAGCCATCTAGCATGCACACAGCCCTCTAGGGGAGTGGAATTCCAGAGCTTTACACATAGGTTGAAGCGAAAAGCAAAGGAGAAAAGGAAAGATAGAGACACCTGAATGTAGAGTTCCAAAGAATAGCAAGGAGAGATAAGAAAGCCTTCCTCAGCGATCAATGCAAAGAAATAGAGGAAAACAACAGAATGGGAAAGACTAGAAATCTCTTCAAGAAAATTAGAGATACCAAGGGAACATTTCATGCAAAGATGGGCTCGATAAAGGACAGAAATGATATGGATCTAACAGAAGCAGAAGATATTAAGAAGAGGTGACAAGAATACACAGAAGAACTGTACAAAAAAGATCTTCACAACCCAGATAATCACGATGTATGGTCACTCATCTAGAGCCAGACATCCTGGAATGTGAAGTCAAGTGGGCCTTAGAAAGCATCTCTACGAACAAAGCTAGTGGAGGTGATGGAATTCCAGTTGAGCTATTTCAAATCCTGAAAGATGATGCTGTGAAAGTGCTGCACTCAATATGCCAGCAAATTTGGAAAACTCAGCAGTGGCCACAGGACTGGAAAAGGTCAGTTTTCATTCCAATCCCAAAGAAAAGCAATGCCAAAGAATGCTCAAACTACTGCACAATTGCACTCATCTCACATGCTAGTACGGAGAAGGCAATGGCACCCCACGCCGGTACTCTTGCCTGGAAAATCCCATGGACAGAGGGGCCTGGTGGGCTGCAGTCCATGGGGTCACTAGGAGTCAGACACGACTGAGCAACTTCACTTTATTTTTTTACTTTCGTGCATTGGAGAAGGAAATGGCAACCGACTCCAGTGTTCTTGCCCTTGCCTGGAGAATCCCAGGGATGGGGGAGCCTGGTGGGCTGCCATCTATGGGGTCAAACAGAGTCAGACACGACTGAAGCGACTTAGCAGCAGCAGCAGCAGCACACACTAGTAAAGTAATGCTCAAAATTCTCCAAGCCAGGCTTCAGCAATACATGAACCGTGAACTTCCTGATGTTCAAGCTGGTTTTAGAAAAGGCAGAGGAACCAGAGATCAAATTGCCAACATCCACTGGATCATGGAAAAAGCAAGAGAATTCCAGAAAAACATTTATTTTGGCTTTATTGACTATGCCAAATCCTTTGACTGTGTGGATCACAAGAAACTGTGGAAAATTCTGAAAGAGATGGAAACACCAGACCACCTGACCTGCCTCTTGAGAAACCAATATTCAGGTCAGGAAGCAACAGTTAGAACTGGACATGGAACAACAGACTGGTTCCAAATAGGAAAAGGAATACGTCAAGGCTGTATATTGTCTCCCTGCTTATTTAACTTATATGCAGAGTACATCATGAAAACCGCTGGGCTGGAAGAAGCACAAGCTGGAATCAAGATTGCCAGGAGAAATATCAATAACCTCAGATATGCAGATGACACCACCCTTATGGCAGAAAGTGAAGAGGAACTAAAAAGCCTCTTGATGAAAGTGAAAGAGGAGAGTGAAAAAGTTGGCTTAAAGCTCAACATTCAGAAAACTAAGATCATGGCATCAGGTCCCATCACTTCATGGCAAATAGATGGGGAAACAGTGGAAATAGTGTCAGACTTTATTTTTTGGGGCTCCAAAATCACTGCAGATGGATTGCAGCCATGAAATTAAACAATGCTTACTCCTTGGAAGAAAAGTTATGACCACCTAGTTAGCATATTGAAAAGCAGAGACATTATTTTGCCAACAAAGGTCCGTCTAGTCAAGGCTATGGTTTTTCCTGTGGTCATGTATGAATGTGAGAGTTGGACTGTGAAGAAAGCTGAGCGCCAAAGAATTGATGCTTTTGAACTGTGGTGTTGGAGAAGACTTTTGAGAGTCCCTTGGACTGCAAGGAGATCCAACCAGTCCATTCTGAAGGAGATCAGCCCTGGGATTTCTTTGGAAGGAATGATGCTAAAGATAAAACTCCAGTACTTTGGCCACCTCATGCAAAGAGTTGACTCATTGGAAAAGACTCTGATGCTGGGAGGGATTGGGGGCAGGAGGAGAAGGGGACGACAGAGGATGAGATGGCTGGATGGCATCACCAACTCAATGGACGTGAGTCTGAGTGAACTCCGGGAGTTGGTGATGGACAGGGAGGCCTGGTGTGCTGAGATTCATGGGGTCGCAAAGAGTCAGACACGACTGAGCGACTAAACTGAACTGAACACATAGGTTGACCATTTGTCATGAAGCCAGAGGAGGTGCTGGCTTGATACACCTGACAGCTACTTGGTTCATTCTTATTTCTTTCAGCTCAGAGCCCCCCACCCCCACCCCCATAGAGGCACAGGACCTGTAGGGGAAGCCAAGGGAGAAGTAAGCTACAGTCAAAATAACTGGCTATTTGTCCTCACCCCTTGACTGTCTCCCAGACACACCTTGGTTGTGCCTTTTCAGGCCCCTCCTTGCTGCCTCATAGTCTTCTTTTTTGAATTTAAAAAATTTATTTATTTATATTTTTATTTTTTGGCCACACCATGTAGTATGTGGGATTAGTTCACCTACCAGGGATCGACCCTGCTCCCCTGCATTGGAAGCACAGGGTCTTAACCACTGAACCGCCAGGGAAGCTTCTTAACAAGCTTAGGAGGGTGTGGGGGAAATGAAAAGATTCAAGAAAGTTCTTCCCATCGAAAATGGGAACAGCAAGGAGAGGGATAAATTAGGCATTTGGGATTAACGTATACACACTACTATATAGAAAATAGAAAATCAGCAAGGACCTACTATAGATCCCAGGGAACTCTGCTCAATATTTGTAACAACCTATATGGGAAAAGAATCTGAAAAAGAAGGAATGTACGTGTATGTGTAACTGAACCACTAGCTGAATCACAACATCGTAAGTCCAGCTATACTTCAATGTAAAATAAAAATTAAGTTAAAAAATAAAATGGGAACAGAGCTGGAAGGACTTTCCTTTACCAAGAATCTTAAACTTTCTGTGGGTAACCCCTCTTAGGTCTCTGAAATTCCCATCTTCCCCATCTTACCAGTTGCTTTCTTTTTTCTTTTTTGGCTGCACTGGCTCATGGTTGCTAAGTGCGGACTTTCTCTAGTTCGGGTGAGCAGGGCCTTCTCTCCAGTTGTGGTGTGAGGACGTCTCATTGCGGTGGCTTCTCTTGTTGCAGAACACAGACTCTAGGTCTCAGGCTCAGTAGTTGTGGCACGTGGGTTTAGTTACCCAGTGGCATGTAGAATCTTAGTTTTCTGGGCCAGGAATCCAACCCGTGTCCTCTGCATTGGCAGGTGGGTTCTTAACCACTGGACCACCAGGGAAGTCCCATCAGTTGCTTATGTTTGATTTAAGGATTCAGATGGATACTATTTACACACCACTGTCCTGACCTGTGCTTCTCCAGGCTAGTCTAGCTGCTTCCAAAAACAAAAACAAACAAACAAAAAAACAAAACAAAAAGTGAAAGAATATAGACATTTGCCAGACGAAATGCACTTATCTTATTATCAGAGGCTGACCTTCCAGTCACTGCTTTGGAATTTTCCCTATGTCTCTCCTTAACTTCACCTGTGTTCATTTTTATTTTTCCCACTGTGGAATGTGTTCAAGTAGATTTTCCATGTTTCAAAGTTCTCACTATTAAATGCTTGACCTTTAACCGATAGAATAAGTTATGTTGAGTCCTCTGGAATATGTTGAAAGCAGTTTCATGTGAAAGGCATGAGCATTTGCAAAAACCCCGATGATCTGGAAGAGAAGTGGCATCCACACTTGACATAGGAGCCAAGATTATCAGAGGAAAGTGCATATGTTTTTGAAACATGAATTTCATGTTTCTCTTATCACTTTCACTTTTCACTCTGAAAGGTTTCTGTTCATTTTGGAACTTCCATCACCCATGTGCGATAGTCTAGACCAGGGGACCCCAACCTTTTTGGCACCAGGGACCGGTTTCATGGAAGACCATTTTTCCATGGATGGTGAAATGCCGGGGGAGTGGCTATAGGATGATTCAACCGCATTGCATATATTATGTACTTTATTTCTATTATTACATAAGTTCTACCTCAGATCACCAGAAGTTGGGGGCCCCCTAGTCTAGACCATATGAAGCCATCAGCAATAACTAAGGAAAGTCAGATCCCCAAGTCAGGACACCCTCTGTCACAGCTCCTGTGTCTCAGGATTCCACAAGGACAAAGAGGATGAGAACTGAAGATTCTTCACCTGATGATGTTCGGGAAGAACCTCCCAGACAGAGGGCTTAACAAGTGCAAAGGCCTGAGGCATGCTTGGCACAGTCAAAAGGTAGTGACCGTATAGGGCCTTGGGAAGCTCTAGGGTAAGGACTTCAGATTTCATTCAAAGTGCAATCAGAAGCCACTTGGAAAGTGCTGAGTAGGATAGGGATCTACATTTCCAAAGGATTATTCTAGCTGTTCTGTGATCACATCGTGAATAGGGTTGGGTTTGGGAGGGCAGGATGGAGTGCAAGCAGAGAAACCTGTTAGGCGGATATTGGTGGAAACATGGAGCTGCTGAAAAAAGGGGAGACTGTATATACATATCATGGATAGGAACACAGCAGACAAGATTACAGCATCTTTTGACATCTCCTCCATGGATTCCACTGGATGACTATCTTGTCATTTACTTGTCTCTATTCATATATATATGTGTATGTGCTGCATGCCTGATAACTCACTTCAGTCATGCCCAACTCTACGTGACCCCATGGACTATAGTCTACCAGGCTCTTCTGTCCATGGGATTCTCCAGGCAAGAATACTGGAGGGGGTTGCCATGCCCTCCTCCAGGGGATTTTCCTGACCCATGGATTGAACCCACAACCTGGATCTCTTATGTGTTCTACATTGGCAGATGGTGCCATTACCGCTAGTGCCACTTGGGAAGCCCATATATATATGGAGTGGGATGCCTTTCCCTTCTCCAGGGGATCTTCCCAACCCAGGGATTAAACCAAGTCTCCCGCATTGCAGGTAGATTCTTTACCATCTGAGCCACCAGGGAAGTCCCAGAGGTCTATATACTTCTATATAAATATCAGAATCTGTAGATATACATCTCTAAATGTCTATACATCTCTGATGCTGCTGCTAAGTCACTTCAGTAGTGTCCAACTCTGTGTGTCCCCATAGACGGCAGCCCACCGGGCTCCGCTGTCCCTGGGATTCTCCAGGCAAGAATACTGGAGTGGGTTGCCATTTCCTTCTCCAATGCATGAAAGTGAAAAGTGAAAGTGAAGTCGCTCAATAAGTGTCCTACATGTCTATATTCTTTTTTTTTTAATTTTATTTTATTTTTAAACTTTACATAATTGTATTAGTTTTGCCAAATATCAAAATGAATCCACCACAGGCATACATGTGTTCCCCATCCTGAACCCTCCTCCCTCCTCCCTCCCCACACCATCCCTCTGGGTCGTCCCAGTGCACCAGCCCCAAGCATCCAGTATCGCGCATGGAACCTGGACTGGCAACTCGTTTCTTACATGATATTCTACATGTTTCAATGTCACTCTCCCAAATCTTCCCACCCTCTCCCTCTCCCACAGAGTCCATAAGACTGTTCTATACATCAGTGTCTCTTTTGCTGTCTCGTACACCAGGTTATTGTTACCATCTTTCTAAATTCCATATATATGCGTTAGTATACTGTATTTATGTTTTTCCTTCTGGCTTACTTCACTCTGTATAATAGGCTCCAGTTTCATCCACCTCATTAGAACTGATTCAAATGTATTCTTTTTAATGGCTGAGTAATACTCCATTGTGTATATGTACCACAGCTTTCTTATCCATTCATCTGCTGATGGACATCTAGGTTGCTTCCATGTCCTGGCTATTATAAACAGTGCTGTGATGAACATTGGGATACACGTGTCTCTTTCCCTTCTGGTTTCCTCAGTGTGTATGCCCAGCAGTGGGATTGCTGGATCATAAGGCAGTTCTATTTCCAGTTTTTTAAGGAATCTCCACACTGTTCTCCATAGTGGCTGTACTAGTTTGCATTCCCACCAACAGTGTAAGAGGGTTCCCTTTTCTCCACACCCTCTCCAGCATTTATTTTGTAGACTTTTGGATCACAGCCATTCTGACTGGTGTGAAATGGTACCTCATAGTGGTTTTGATTTGCATTTCTCTGATAATGAGTGATGTTGAGCATCTTTTCATGTGTTTGTTAGCCATCTGTATGTCTTCTTTGGAGAACTGTCTATTTAGTTCTTTGGCCCATTTTTTGATTGGGTCATTTATTTTTCTGGAGTTGAGCTGTAGGAGTTGCTTGTATATTTTTGAGATTAGTTGTTTGTCAGTTGCTTCATTTGTTATTATTTTCTCCCATTCTGAAGGCTGTCTTTTCACCTTGCTTATAGTTTCCTTTGTTGTGCAGAAGCTTTTAAGGTTAATTAGGTCCCATTTGTTTATTTTTGCTTTTATTTCCAATATTCTGGGAGGTGGGTCATAGAGGATCCTGCTGTGATATATGTCAGAGAGTGTTTTGCCTATGTTCTCCTCTAGGAGTTTTATAGTTTCTGGTCTTACGTTTAGATCTTTAATCCATTTTGAGTTTATTTTTGTGTATGGTGTTAGAAAGTGGTCTAGTTTCATTCTTTTACACGTGGTTGACCAGATTTCCCAGCACCACTTGTTAAAGAGATTGTCTTTAATCCATTGTATATTCTTGCCTCCTTTGTCAAAGATAAGGTGTCCATATGTGCGTGGATTTATCTCTGGGCTTTCTATTTTATTCCACTGATTTTATGTATTTGTTACCAATTTTGTACCTTTAAGAACCCAATCTTCAGGACCCATTTTTCACTAGGGAGCAAGAATACTGGCTTGACTGCTCTCTCTCCCTTTAGACTCTCCTTTTTCTCCACCAGGTCGCCTGTGTCTCCTCCCTAACCCCTCTACTCTACCCAACTCTGTGAATTTCTGTGTGTTCCAGACGGTGGAGAACACTTAGGGAACTGATTACTGGCTGGATCTGTCTCCCTCCTTTTCATTCCCCCCTTTTATCCTTCTGGCCACCTCTGTCAACTTCCTCCTTCTTCTCTTCTCTGTATAACTCCGTGAACATCTCTGAGTGGTCCAGTTGTGGAGTGCACATAAGGAAGTGACTACTGGCTACCCCACTCTCTCCATTATTGATTCACCTCATCCCATTTGGGTCACCTCTAACTCCCTCCTCCCTCTTCTCTTCTCCATGTAACCCTGTGAACCTCTCTGAGTGACCCTCATCGTAGAGAAACTTTTCATCTTTAATGTAGATGTTTTATCAATGGTGCTGTATAGAAGGAGAAGTTTTGAAACTACTGTAAAAATAAGACCGATAACTGGAAGCAGGAGACTTAAGTCCAAACCCTGACTCCAGGGAACTCCTGACTCCAAGGAACATTAATTGACAGGAGCTCATCAAATGCCTCCATACCGACACTGAAACCAAGCACCACACAAGGGCCAGTAAGTTCCAGGGCAAGACATACCAAGCAAATTCTCCAGCAACAAAGGAACACAGCCCTGAGCTTCAAGATACAGGCTGCCCAAAGTCACCCCAAAACTACAGACATCTCATAACTCACTACTGGACATTTCATTGCACTCCAGAGAGAAGAAATACAGCTCCACCCACCAGAACACCGACACAAGCTTCCCTAACCAGGAAACCTTGACAAGCCACCTGTACAAACCCACACACAGCGAGGAAACGCCACAATAAAGAGAACTCCACAAACTGCCAGAATACAGAAAGGACACCCCAAACTCAGCAATTTAAACAAGATGAAGAGACAGAGGAATACTCAGCAGATAAAGGAACAGGATAAATGCCCACCAAACCAAACAAAAGAGGAAGACATAGGGAATCTACCTGATAAAGAATTCCGAATAATGATAGTGAAAGTGATCCAAAATCTTGAAACTAAAATGGAATCACAGATAAATAGCCTGGAGACAAGGATTGAGAAGATGCAAGAAAGGTTTAACAAGGACCTAGAAGAAATAAAAAAGAGTCAATATATAATGAATAATGCAATAAATGAAATTAAAAACACTCTGGAGGCAACAAATAGTAGAATAACAGAGGCAGAAGATAGGATTAGTGAATTAGAAGATAGAATGATAGAAATAAATGAATCAGAGAGGATAAAAGAAAAACGAATTAAAAGAAATGAGGACAATCTCAGAGACCTCCAGGACAATATTAAACGCTACAACATTCGAATCATAGGGGTTCCAGAAGAAGAAGACAAAAAGAAAGACCATGAGAAAATACTTGAGGAGATAATAGTGGAAAACTTCCCTAAAATGGGAAAGGAAATAATCACCCAAGTCCAAGAAACCCAGAGAGTCCCAAACAGGATAAACCCAAGGAGAAACACCCCAAGACACATATTAATCAAATTAACAAAGATCAAACACAAAGAACAAATATTAAAAGCAGCAAGGGAAAAACAACAAATAACACACAAGTGAATTCCCATAAGGATAACAGCTGATCTTTCAATAGAAACTCTTCAAGCCAGGAGGGAATGGCAAGACATACTTAAAATGATGAAAGAAAATAACCTACAGCCCAGATTATTGTACCCAGCAAGGATCTCATTCAAGTATGAAGGAGAAATCAAAAGCTTTTCAGACAAGCAAAAGCTGAGAGAATTCTGCACCACCTACATGTCTATATTCTTAAAGAGATGTGAATACCAGACCACCTGACTTGCCAATTGAGAAATCTGTATCCTGGTCAGGAAGCAACAGTTAGAACTGGACAAAGAACAGACTGGTTCCAAATAGGGAAAGGAGTACAGCAAGGCTGTCTATTGTCACCCTGTTTATTTAACTTCTATGAAGAGTACATCATGAGAAATACTGGGCTGGATGAAGCACAAGTTGGCATCAAGACTGTCTGGAGAAATATCAATAACCTCCAGTATGCAGATGATACCACCTTTATGGCAGAAAAATAAGAAGAGCTAAAGAGCCTCTTGATGAAAGTGGAAGAAGAGAGTGAAAAAGTTGGCTTAAAGCTCAACATTCAGAAAACTAAGATCATGGCATCCGGTCCCATCACTTCATGGCAAAAAGATGGGGAAACAGTGGAAACAGTGTCAGACTTTATTTTGGGGGGCTCCAAAATCACTGCAGATGGTGACTGCAGCCATGAAATTAAAAGATGCTTGCTCCTTGGAAAAAAGTTATGACTAACCTAGACAGAATATTAAAAAGCAGAGACATTACTTTGCCAACAAAGATCCATCTAGTCAAATCTATGGTTTTTCCAGCAGTCATGTATGGATGTGACGGTTGGACTATAAAGGAAGCTGAGCACCAAAGAATTGATGCTTTTGAACTGTGGTGTTGGAGAAGACTCTTGAGAATCCCTTGGACAGCAAGGAGATCAAACAGGTCCATCCTAAAGGAAATCAGTCTTGAATATTCATTGGAAAGACTGATGCTGAAGCTGAAACTCCAATACTTTGGCCACCTGATGCAAAGAACTGACTCATTTGAAAAGACCCTGATGCTGGGAAAGATTGAAGGCAGGAGGAGAAGGGGATGACAGAGGATGAGATGGTTGGATGGCATCACAGACTCAAAGGACATGAGTTTGAGTAAACTCTGGGAGTTGATGATGGACAGGGAGGTCTGGCGTGCTGCAGTCCATGGGGTCACAAAGAGTCAAATACAACTGAGTGACTGAACTGAACTGAAATGTCTATATGCATAGAGCTATTTTGGAAGAACCAAGGGGATGTGTTGCTGGATTAGGAACTTCCCTGCAGGTCCAGTGATTAAGAGTCTGTGCTTCCAATGCAAGGGGGTGCAGGTTCGATCCCTGGCTGGGGAACTAAGATCCCAAATGCTGTGTGGAGTGGCCATAAATAAATAAAAGAAGATGGTCCATATGTCTCATTAAGAGCTTTAATTCCGATTAAAAAAAAAAAAATTAACACAGTCCTTGGAGCCCAGAGAAGATGAAAACAAGCTGTCTAACAGGAAACTGATTTTCCCCAAGTCCTAATCAAAGGAGTCATGAAGTAAGACTCAAAGAAGAAGAAAGAATACCTTCTGGCCTGAGAGGCTGGCACATTTCCATTTCCAGCGACTACTGCAAAGCAGGTCCTTCAGGCTGCTCCAGAAAAGAGGTGAAAGCGTGATTCCAAACGGGGACTCAGCCAAGTTTGCTGAGTTTACCAGGCCAAGGGAGTTCTTGTTCAGGCCTCCATGGCGTGATTGCCTCAACCATCCCCACCCACCCATGGGTCTGTGGAAATCAGGTGAATGGTACCCAGATGTGCCTTAAGTGATCATCCAAAGTTCAACCTCTCCACTTCCTCTCCAGCACCCAGGAGAGAGGAGAGAAGATGTGGCCACAGTCCAAGATTCTCACCATGAAAAGGACTAAGTAAATAGTGAGAAAGTCACCTGATGGGATCCACAGAAGAGATGTTGAAAGATGCTGTAATCTTGTTTCCTGTATTCCTCTTTTAATAGGGAGAATGTATTCAGTTATTGCTTGCAGTGTTAAAATGTATCATCTTTGGAAATTCCCTGGAAGTCCGGTGATTGAGACTCCACACTTTCAGTGCAGGGGGTATGTGTTTGATCCCTGGTCAGGGAACTAGGATTCCACATGCTGCGTGATGTGGCAAAAAAAAGAAAAAAGAAACAAAGCCTTACCATCTTTGTTTACCCATCCATGATCTGGCTCCCCTTGAGAATCTTCGCTCCACAAGGTCAGGGTCTTTGTCAGATTTATTCAGTATCATAACCTGGCACCCTGAGGATGCTCCATAAAGATATACAGAATAAATACATGAAGGATCATAGTGTATGTAAATGTCCATTCCAAATGTCCATCCATGTGCAGAACCCTCCAGTTCAAGCCTTCTCTTTCCCGCAGCCTAGAAAGGAAGATTTCCACTGGCACAATTGGACATGGAATTAGGTCTTCTACAAACTGGTTTTGACCCACACAAAAGCCTAGAATGGGATGGGCCAGGAGCGAAGAGACTGAACAGGGCAATCACAGCATACCCCTGCCCCCCCGACACAAGAGTCAGGGGCTAGAATTAGATGAGGAACCTCAAGGCTAACACTCAAGTTTCTCTGGCTGGATGTTCCTCAATAGACTGAATGAAAATATGTTATGAAGCATATTTTCTATATTCAAGGAAAAATCAGAAGACTATATTACTCACTGAAGCTAATTTAAGAAGATGAAGACTAGGACTTCCCTGGTGGTCCAGTGGCTAAGACTCCTCACTCCCAGTGCTGGGGACCCAGGTTCAATCCCTGCTCAGGAAACTAGATCCCATGTGCCACAACTAAAGATCCTGCATGCTGCAACTAAGGCCCAAATAAATAAGTATTTTTTAGGAAAGGAAGATGAAGCCATAAAATCTGTTTGTTTGATTTTTTAAGATCTTGATTACTTTTTATTGGTTACAAATTTTCATGGCAATTTTCCATTAGCAGAAAATTAAATCTGCATGCAAAGAATGATTATTTGCTATGATTACTGATTTTAAATATAATACATTGCTATTTATTAGGAACTTACATAACTATTCCTAAATTAAAAAAATTTTTTTCCTAAATATTTTTATTAAACTGCATTGTGGTTGGATTAAATCACTATTCTGAAAGTGACCACAGAAACTGTGAATAATACCAGATGAAGGACACATTTTTAAGAAATTGGTAATATTATTTCGCAGTATTTTCCTCATGTAAAATTGCCAGGTAAGCACTTTTTTCATGATTTCCTTCAGAACTGAAAGCTTTCATGGAGACGTTGAATTTGACATACATTTTGAAAAGAAATAGAAGAAAACAATAGAATGGGAAAGACTAGAGATCTCTTCAAGAAAATTCAAGATACTAAAGGAACATTTCATGTGAAGATGGGCACAATAAAGGACAGAAATGGTACGGACCTAACAGAAGCAGAGGGTATTAAAAAGAGGTGGCAAGAATACACAGAAGAACTTATACAAAAAAATATCTTCGTGACCCAGATAACCACGATGGTGTGATCACCCACCTAGAGCATCCTGGAATGCAAAGTCAAGTGGGCCTTAGGAAGCATCACTACAAGCAACGCTATTGGAGGTGATGAAATTCCAGTTGAGCTATTTCAAATCCTGAAAGATAACGCTGTGAAAGTGCTGCACTCAATATGCCAGCAAATTTGGAAAACTCAGCAGTGGCCACAGGACTGGAAAAGGTCAGTTTTCATTCCAATCCCAAAGAAAAGCAATGCCAAAGAATGCTCAAACTACTGCACAATTGCATTCATCTCACACATTAGCAAAGTAATGCCCAAAATTCTACAAGCCAGGCTTCAACAGTATGTGAACCGTGAACTTTCAGATGTTCAAGCTGGATTTAGAAAAAGCAGAGGAACTAAAGATCAAATTGCCAACATCTGTTGGATTATCAAGAAAGCAAGGGAGTTCCAGAAAAACATCTACTTCTGCTTTGACTACGCCAAAGCCTTTACTGTGTGGATCACAACAAACTGTGGAAAATTCTGAAAGAGATGGGAATACCAGACCACCTTACCTGCCTCCTGAGAAATCTGTATGCAGGTCAAGAAGCAACAGTTAGAACTGGACAAGGAACAACAGACTGGTTCAGAATCGGGAAAGGAGTATGTCAAGGCTGTATATTGTCACCCTAACTATTTAACTTATACGCAGAGTGCATCATGTGAAATGTTGGGCTGGATGAAGCACAAGCTGGAATCAAGATTCAGAAATATCAATAACCTCATATATGCAGATGACACCACCCTTATGACAGAAAACAGAGTAAAGAGCCTCTTGATGAAAGTGAAAGAAGAGAGTGAAAAAGCTGGCTTAAAACTCAACATTCAGAAAACGAAGATCATGGCATCAGGTCCCATCACTTCATGGCAAATAGATGGGGAAACAGTGGAAACAGTGTCAGACTTTATTTTTGGGGGCTCCAAAATCACTGCAGATGGTGACTGCAGCCATGAAATTAAAAGATGCTTGCTCCTTGGAAGAAAAGCTATGACCAACTTAGACAGCATGTTAAAAAGCAGAGACATTACTTTGCTAACAAAGGTCCATCTAGTCAAGGCTATGGTTTTTCCAGTAGTCATGTATGGATCGGAGAAGGCAATGGCACCCCACTCCAGTACTCTTGCCTGGAAAATCCCATGGATGGAGGGGCCTGGTGGGCTGCAGCCCATGGGGTCGCTAAGAGTCGGACACGACTGAGCGACTTCACTTTCACTTCTCACTTTCATGCATTGGAGAAGGAAATGGCAACCCACTCCAGTATTCTTGCCTGGAGAATCCCAAGGACGGGGGAGCCTGGCGGGCTGCTGTCTATGGGGTAGCACAGAGTCGGACATGACTGAAGTGACTTAGCAGCAGCAGCAGCAGCATATATGGATGTGAGACTTGGACTATAAAGAAAGTTTAGCAGCGAAGAATTGATGCTTTTGAACTGTGGTGTTGGAAAAGACTCTTGAGAGTCCCTTCTACTACAAGGAGATCCAACCAGTCCATCCTAAAAGAAATCAGTCTTGAATATTCATTGGAAAGACTGATGCTGAAGCTGAAACTCCTATACTTTGGCCACCTGATGTGAAGAACTGACTCAGTGGAGAAGACCCTGATCCTGGGAAAGATTGAAGGCAGGAGGAGAAGGGGATGACAGAGGATGAGATGGTTGGATGGCATCACTGTCTCAATGGACATGAGTTTGAGCAAGCTCCGGGAGTTGGTGAAGGACAGGGAGGCCTGGCATGCAGCAGTCCATGGGGTCGCAAAGAGTCGGACACGACTGAGCAACTAAACTGAGCTGACTCGAAGAAAGGCAAATACATAGAAATGAAAGGTGGGTGGATATTTGTTGTGATGTGACCTTGTGGAGCTGACATTCTCAAGGGGAGCCAGATCATGGATGGGTAAACAAAGATGATAAGTTTTTATTTTTTGCCACGCCACGCTATGCAGCTAGTGGGATCCTAGTTCTCCTGACCAGGGATCAAACCTGTGCCCTCTGCACTGGAAGCATGGAGTCTCAACCACTGGACCGCCAGGGAACTTCCAAGAGGCATGCACTGAAGCCTAGGAAGATACAAGGCTTATTTGGTTAGAAAAATTGTGAATAGGAGAATGGGATGAAATTTTATCAGTGACTTTTTCATAAAGTCACCAATTTTCTGATAAATTGGTGCATATACCCATTTCTGCAAATCCAGTAAACTGCTTATTTGGCACACTGGTTTTTGGCAAATTGGTTTTGGATGAATCAGACCATTTCTGGGATCACTTGACATAGACATTTGTTATTAGTTCACATGTCATTCCCTGCAAAAGGCCTTCCCCAGGCAGCCAACAATTCAATAAACCTTCCTCCCACTCTTTGCCCAGCTACAGATTATTTTACTCTGCTTTCTTCATAGTCTAAGAAAAAACCATTCTGATTTATTTTTTAAGTATTTCTTTATTTATTTGGCTGTGTTGGGTCTCAGTTGTGGCACATGGGTCTTCGTTGCATCATAAGGGATCTTTTGTTATGGACTCTCTAGTTGTGGCTCAGGGGCTTAGTTGCTCTGAGGCCTGTGGGATCTTAGTTCCCTGATCAAGAATAAAACTGCATCCCTTGTATGGCAAGGTGGATTCTTAACCACTGGACCACCAGGGAAGTCCCTTATTCTGATTATTAATTTTTTTACTTTTTTATCTTCTGTCTTCCCCCATTTCCACGAGGTTCCTTGAAAGCAGGGAGTCTTCTCCTTGTGTTGGCACATGGCAGGCACTCAGGAAATGTGTCACATGAACACAAATGTCCCTTACAGCTCAATGATCTCTACCACTGTAGGCTCACGGCAAACAGAGGACATGGGCCACTTTCTTGTGCTTTCTGTACGACATTCAGTCACTCAACACCATCCACAATCTGGAGATTCACTGTCTACAAGGGTTTTAAGACAGTCTTAATCCTTATTAGCTGAGTGCTTCTGGTGAAAGAGGTATTCTGACAAGAAGCCTCATTTAACCCAAGATTTAGACCAGCCCTACAAGTCATCCAAGATTTCCTATGGTTTCCCTTCTAGACTGTTTTTAACAGGGCAAGAAATGGTGACCAGATGAGGTGACTTTCCACCTTCTAGCTTGATTTGGCTCCTTATGTATTTGCAAAGTTCATTCTTCAGAAACCAGGCTTCCAAGGAAAAGGACCAAATTTCATGAAAAACAGTCTCTAGTGTATTCAACACCGCAAATGTTGAAGGAGTGGGCTAGATGGTGTGAAAGATGGAGAGAAATCTTCTAAAATTTATTTTTATATTAAAAAATTTTTTTATTTTTGCAGAGCAATCTTATTTTCACACACACAGATTTCCCTTCCCTTTTTTATACAGTCTCCTGTGAGCACAGTAAAAGGCCTCCAGGAGGCTGCCCTTTGCTTGAAAACCTTCCCCCATCACATTACCCCATGTCCTTGTTGGTGGTTAACATTCAAAATACTGCCCAGATTCTCCACCCCATGGCCGTTTTTTCCCCCACTCACAGCGCTAATCACATTGTGAAAGGAAGTCCTTGGTGTGCCTTCAGCAAGCTCCAGAGCAGTACTTGGTTCTTGCCCATCGGTTCTGGGAAGAAAGAAGCGGCTCAATAAACACTTACGGAGAGATTCAGAATTGAGGGTTCAGAATTTGTCTGTCTATATTATGTCTCTATTGGGCATTTCTTTTGGCAATATCGGACAACCTAAATCTTTCATTTATTTTTATTAGCGATCTTTTTACTTATGTAGTCAAGATTGTTTTGGTTTTGATTTTAAATTTTTTAGGATGCCAGGAAAGAGTTTGATGGAGGGGTTCCTTAGAAGGAGGGAAAGGACACTCTGGATAAAGCTGTCCGGCTCTGCTGTTTTTTTTCCGTTTGGCACGACTGCGTTCGTGTAGGCTTCTTCCAGGATAACCTCGCCAGATGCTCCTCAACGCCCCGTGACCCTCCACTAACTCTGGGCCAGCAGGACCCGCCCTTCCAGGAGCCCGCGCCAGGCGGCGGCGGAAGGATCCAAGCTGCAAGTACGAACCACACTTAACTCCCACACTGATTGGCTGTCTGGGAGCTGGTCTCACATCAGCTCAGTCGGTCTCACTTAGAAAGGCGGGCCTTGAGCTCCAACCAATCGCAAGGCGTTCCGTTGCATCGAGGCCACGCCTCTCAGCCAATTGTAAAAGGGATTCAGAAAAAGGCGTGCCCAATTGGCGCTTGGCAGGGGGGCGGGGTCATCCTTGACCGCTAAGGCGAAGTGCTGTCACCTTGACAACCTGTCTCAGGCAGGTCACCCTGCACCAACTGTTTGTCTCCCCCAGTCCCGAAATATTCAACGTTAACCTCACTGAGTCACAGCCTCGAGTAAAGGAAGGATTTGCTTCTAAACTGTCTGGGACAGGCTTATTCTTTCACGAGACGTGCAGATGCTTATAGAGGGCTCCTAATATTTGCGAGACTCAATGCACTTGGGGAATCAGAGGGAACCCGACCAAGTCGGGAGGGAAGAAAGTGAACAAATTCATCAGGTAACTCAAGTTAGTGAGAAATGTCCAAATATAATAAAGTCACAGAACAGAGAGTGGCTGAGGGCGGAGGTGAGGAGGGGGGCTACTTTTGATGCGGACATGGCCTGAGTTAACATTTGGATACTTTAGAATTATAGTTGTGATCCTTGTTGTTCAATTGCTCAGTCGTGTCCGACTCTGCGACCCCATGGACTGCAGCTCCCCTGGCTTCTTTGTCCTTCACTATCTCCCGGAGCTTGCTCAAATTCATTTTCTTTCAGTCAGTGATGCCATCCAAACATCTCATCCTCTGTCATCTTCTCCTGTCCTCAATCTTTCCCAGTATCAGGGTCTTTCCCAGTGAGTCAGTTCTTCGCATCAGGTGGCCAAAGTATTGGAGCTTTGTGATCTTTACCAGGAGGCACCTTTTCAACCATCCCCTCTACTTGGCTATGGGGCAAGCACAGGTATGGGACCTGAAGGCTGGATTCCACAAACACAGGTGCCTACAAGGAGATTTCACGTCTCCTTGCCTCAGCGTATTAAAAAGTAGAGACATTACTTTGCCGACAAAGGTCCTTCTAGTCAAGGCTATGGTTTTACCAATAGTAATGTATGGATGAAACTCCAGTACTTTGGCCACCTCATGCGAAGAGTTGACTCATTGGAAAAGACTCTGATGCTGGGAGGGATTGGGGGCAGGAGGAGAAGGGGACAACAGAGGATGAGATGGCTGGATGGCATCACTGACTCGATGGACGTGAGTCTGAGTGAACTCTGGGAGTTGGTGATGGACAGGGAGGCCTGGCATGCTGCGATTCATGGGGTCGCAAAGAGTCAGACACGACTGAGCGACTCAACTGAACTGAACTGAACTGAATGTTTAGATGTGAGAGTTGGACCATAAAGAAGGCTGAGCGCCGAGGAATTGATCCTTTTGAACTGTGGTGTTGAAGACTCTTGAGAGTCCCTTGGACTGCAAGGAGATCAAACCAGTCAATCCTAAAGGAAATCAATCCTGAATATTCATTGGAAGGACTGATGCTGAAGCTCAAGCTCAAGCTCCAATACTCTGGCCACCTGATGTGAAGAGCCGACTCATTAGAAAAGATCCTGATGTTGGGAAGGATTGAGGGCAGAAGGAGGTGATGACAGAGGATGAGATGGTTGGATGGCATGGCCGACTCAATGGCCATGAGTTTGAGCAAGCTCTGGGAGATGATGAAGGACAGGGAAGCCTGGCATGCTGCAGTCCATGGGGTCACAAAGAGTCGGACACAATTGAGAGACTGAACAACAACTGCCTCAGTTGGTCCCACCAGACTCATTACCCTTCCTGAAGACTTGGTTGTGAGAAGCTATCAATTTGTTTCTTCAGAGCAGGACCAGGATATGTGTGTGGCCAGTCCATTACTTAAGTTGTGCTGCCTTGTGGTGAGGTCTGAGGATCTGTGAGATCTTGCGAAGGTGATTGTGGTCAGATCCCAAAACACAACAATTCAAACCAATGCTGTGTCTTGTTGGAGACTTCATACCTTCACTGCAGAATGCCACAAAGCCCCCAGGACAACGCCTTAAAAAAATGATTGAATTCCTGCTTCGCCTTACAGGAATTCATTATTTCAACATTTATGGAGCATTTCTTCTTTAAATAGTAATACACTCAGTAATACATTCAATATCACGGTAATCCAAGTCTATGTCCCGACCAGTAATTCTGAAGAAGCTGAACAGTTCTATGAAGACCTACAAGACCTTCTAGAACTAACACCCAAAAAAGATTTCCTTTTCATTATAGGGGACTGGAATGCAAAAGTAGGAAGTCAAGAAACACCTGGAGTAACAAGCAAATTTGGCCTTGGAGTACAGAATGAAGCAGGGCAAAGGCTAATAGAATTTTGCCAAGAGAATGCACTGGTCATAGCAAACGCCCTCTTCCAACAACACAAGAGAAGACTCTACACATGGACATCACCAGATGGTCGACACTGAAATCACATTGATTATATTCTTTGCAGCCAAAGATGGAGAAGCTCTATACAGTCAGCAAAAACAAGACTGGGAGCTGACTGTGGCTCAGATCATGAACTCCTTATTGCCAAATTCAGACTGAAATTGAAGAAAGTGGAGAAAACCACTAGACCATTCAGTATGACCTAAATCAAATCCCTTATAATTATACAATGGAAGTGAGAAATAGATTTAAGGGACTAGATCTGATAGACAGAGTGCCTGATGAACTATGGACGGAGGTTCGTGACATTGTACAGGAGACAGGAATCAAGACCATCCCCAAGAAAAAGAAATGCAAAAAAAAAAAAAAAAAAAAGGCTGTCTGGGGAGGCCTTACAAATAGCTGTGAAAAGAAGGGAAGTGAAAAGTAAAGGAGGAAAGGAAAGATATAAACATCTGAATGCAGAGTTCCAAAGAATAGCAAGGAGAGATAAGAAAGCCTTCCTCAGAGATCAATGCAAAGAAATAGAGGAAAATAACAGAATGGGAAAGACTAGAAATCTCTTCAGGAAAATTAGAGATACCAAGGGAACATTTCATGCAAAGATGGGCTCGATAAAGGACAGAAAAGGTAGGGACCTAACAGAAGCAGAGGGTATTAAAAAGAGGTGGCAAGAATACACAGACTGTACAAAAAAGATCTTCACGACCCAGAAAATCACGATAGTGTGATCACTCACCTAAAGCCAGATATCCTAGAATGTGAAGTCAATTGGGCCTTAGGAAGCATCACTACGAACAAAGCTATTGGAGGTGATGGAATTCCAGTTGAGCTATTTCAAATCCTGAAAGATGATGCTGTGAAAGTGCTGCACTCAATATGCCAGCAAACTTGGAAAACTCAGCAGTGGCCACAGGACTGGAAAAGGTCAGTTTTCATTCCAATCCCAAAGAAAGGCAATGCCAAAGAATGTTCAAACTACTGCACAATTGCACTCATCTCACATGCTAGTAAAGTAATGCTTAAAATTCTCCAAGCCAGGCAAAACATGAACCATGAACTTCCAGATGTTTAAGCTGGTTTTAGAAAAGGCAGAGGAACCAGAGATCAAATTGCAAACATCCGCTGGATCATTGAAGAAGCAAGAGAGTTCCAGAAAAACATCTATTTCTGCTTTATTGACTATGCCAGAGCCTTTGACTGTGTGGATCACAAAAGTGTGGAAAATTTTGAAAGAGATGGGAATACCAGACCACCTGACCTGCCTCTTGAGAAACCTGTATGCAGGTTAGGAAGCAACAGTTAGAACTGGACATGGAACAACAGACTGGTTCCAAATAAGAAAAGGAGTATGTCAAGACTATATATTGTCACCCTGCTTATTTAACTTATATGCAGAGTACATCATGAGAAACTCTGGGCTGGAGGAAGCACAAGCTGGAATCAAGATTGCCAGGAGAAATATCAATAACCTCAGAAATGCAGATGACACCACCCTTATGGCAGAAAGTGAAGAAGAACTAAAGAGCCTCTTGATGAAAGTGAAAGAGGAGAGTAAAAAAGTTAGCTTAAAGCTCAACATTCAGAAAACGAAGATCATGGCATCCGGCCCCATCACTTCATGGTAAATAGATGGGGAAACAGTGGAAACAGTGGCTGACTTTATATTCTGGGCTCCAAAATCACAGCAGATGGTGATTGCAGCCATGAAATTAAAAAACACTTACTCCTTGGAAGGAAAGTTTTGACCAACCTAGAGAGCATATTAAAAAGCAGAGACAAAAATAAAAAAAAAAAAAAAAAAAAAAGCAGAGACATTACTTTGCCAACAAATGTCTGTCTAGTCAAGGTTATGGTTTTTCCAGTGGTCATGTGTGGATGTGAGAGTTGGATTATCAACAAAGCTGAGTGCTGAAGAATTGATGCTTTTGAACTGTGCTGTTGGAGACTCTTGAGAGTCCCTTGGACTGCAAGGAGATCCAACCAGTCCATCCTAAAGGAGATCAGTCCTGGGTGTTCATTGGAAGGATTGATGTTGAAGCTGAAACTCCAGCACTTTGGCCACCTGATGTGAAGCGCTGACTCATTTGAAAAGACCCTGATGCTGGGAGGGATTGAGGGCAGGAGGAGAAGGGGACAACAGAAGATGAGATGGTTGGATGGCATCACCAACTCAGACATGGGTTTGGGTGGACTCTGGTAGTTGGTGATGGATATGGAGGCCTGGCGTGCTGTGGTTCATGGCGTTGCAAAGAGTCAGACACGACTGAGTGACTGAACTGAACTGAACCCAAACTCAGAAGCTGAAAAAGGACCAAGCCACTTACTTTTTTTTTTTTTTTTAGTATAGGAAAAAAAGTGAAGAAATTCTCAAATTGGGTTATGATGTAAATGTTTATATTTAATAAGATAATGCTTTTAATTAATGTTAATTATTTTAATTCAGACAATGTTATTATTTTTGTTCATTTTGGGTTTTTTTTTTTTTTTTGGCGTGCCGAAGGGTATGTGGGACCTTATTCCACAGTCAAGTGAATCCACACCCTTGGCAGGGAAAACTCAAAGTCCCAACCACCGACTGCCAAAGAAGTCCTCAGACAATGTTAGAATATGTACACAGAGCAATGTTTTGTGTTAGAGGAAACTTTCGGGATTAAAGATTTTGATTCGATACGTATATTAAGTTGCATGATAAAAATGCAACTTTAAACAGAAAACCTTGTGAATCTGTGACTGTAGAAATAATCACTCTTAGAGATAAATACACAGGCTACTTCTAGGCTTTTGTGAAGATGGGAGCCAGAGCCAAATTATAATAAATATATAAATATGACTGGAAATACTAAAGTAGAAGAAGGAGGAAAATGACACTCCAATCATATAACTTCAGAAATAAAAAGATAATCTAACCTAAGCTCATAGTTCTAATTCTGGTAGTGGTTACATAATGATGTTTCCTTTTCTGTTATTTTCTCCAGTTCTGTTCTTTTAAACATTTTCTAAACATAGATTATAGAATATTTGCATAGAGCTTATATTTGAATTCTCCAATTACTAAAATCAACACTTTTTAAAAATTTTATTATTTCTTTATTTTTGGCTTTATTTTGGCCCTAGGTCTTCATTACCACACGAGCACTTCCTCTAGTTTCAGGCTTCTTGTTGCTATAGCTTCTCTTGCTGCAGAGCACAAGCTCTAGAGCGCAGGATTAGCAGTGATGGGGCACCGGCTTAGTTGTCCCAGGGCATGTGGGATCTTTCAGGACCAGGGATTGAACTCCTGTCCCCTGTATTGGCTTCCCTGTGGTAAAGAATTGGCACAGTGGTAAAGAATCCACCTGCCAATGCAAGAGACATAAGAGACGGGAGTTCAGTCCCTTGTGGGGAAGATCCCCTGGAATAGGAAATGGCAACCCACTCCAGTATTCTTGCCTGGGAAATCCCATGGACAGAGGAGCCGGGCAGTGCTACAGTCCATGGGGTCACAGAGTCAGACATGACTGAGCAACTGAGAACACACACACCCTGGCACTGGCAGGTGGATTCTTAACCACTGGACTACCAGAGAAGTCCTAAAATCTGCCCTTTTTAATGATGGTATTATTTTATAATCAGTCTTATAAACAGAGACTTGCAATCATTGAGATAAAACACTCCCGGAAGAATTTTGACACTGAGAAACAAAATGTAAGAGAAGAGAGAATCCATTGTCATAATGCAGGCAAATTGTAGACACTCAATATTTATTTATTCACAGAGGCATTTTTACCCAGAAATCTGATTGAACACAAAATAGAGTTGGGGACAGTCTTTTTCCGACTGACTGGGGCCTTTCTGAAGATTCAGGCCAGTCTTCTAAAGGACTGGGGCCTTATCTAGGCCTGAACAGGTTTGATCATTTCATCCTTTCTTTAGATCTCTTTTCTTACTCCAGTTGGTTGACACAAATGCTGATTTCATGCTCTCTTATGAGATAGCTTCTTGTAGCAGTTTCTTTTGCTAATTCTGTTCATTTTTTATTGCATGGTCTATGACTTACATTTTCCAATGCTGACGTTTTATGATTTAATCAACATCCAGTTCAAACACTCAACCAGAGACAGGATATGGGCATGCGTACCTCTGCCACAGAACAAATAACATCCTACTCCACCTACACCACTGAACAGTAACCTGGGCCCCAAATGAACTTGGCCCACCTTAGGGATCCCTGGAATTAAACACTACTGCTCTTATTTCACTCTGGCTAATAATGCTATCCTCATTGCATTACAATGGGCATGCTGCTGCTACTGCTGCTAAGTCGTTTCAGTCGTGTCCGACTCTGTGCGACCACATAGACGGCAACCCACCAGGCTCCCCCGTCCCTGGGATTCTCCAGGCAAGAACACTGGAGTGGGTTGCCATTTCCTTCTCCAATGCATGAAAGTGAAAAGTGGAAATGAAGTCGAGCAGTCGTGTACGACTCTTCGTGACCCCATGGACTGCAGCCTACCAGGCTCCTCCGTCCATGGGATTTTCTAAGCAAGAGTACTGGAGTGGGGTGCCATTGCCTTCTCACAATGGGCATAGGTAGGACAAATAAAGTGTGGGGGGACGGGGGGAATGGGAAGCAAGTTTATCCATTAGACTAATGATGTAAATGCACCTTTTCATTCAATCTCCATAGATTGGTTTCAAATTTTCTGCAGCAAGGGAAAGATGGGTAAAATGAAATTAACAGCCTGGTTCCTAGAATACTATAGGCAGAACCAAATACTTAATGACCTTCTATTCTATTATATTATATAATAATATTTTGTTGTGTTATATATTAATGTTACAAAGTGGTATAGTTGCACTAAGTGCAACCACTTGCATAAAAGTCATAGAAACACAATGGGGACTTTTTTTTTCTTTTTTTTTAAATTTTATTTAATTTTTAAACTTTACATAATTGTATTAGTTTTGCCAAATATCAAAATGAATCCACCACAGGTATACATGTGTTCCCCATCCTGAACCCTCCTCCCTCCTCCCTCCCCATACCATCCCTCTGGGTCATCCCAGTGCACTAGCCCCAAACATCCAGTATCGTGCATTGAACCTGGACTGGCATCTCGTTTCATACATGATATTTTACATGTTTCAATGCCATTCTCTCAAATCTTCCCACCCTCTCCCTCTCTCACAGAGTCCATAAGACTGTTCTATACATCACTGTCTCTTTTGCTGTCTCGTACACAGGGTTATTGTTACCATCTTTCTAAATTCCATATATGTGTGTTAGTATACTGTATGTGTATACAGAAAAATAAATGACCCAATCAAAAAATGGGCCAAAGAACTAAATAGACAGTTCTCCAAAGAAGACATACAGATGGCTAACAAACACATGAAAAGATGCTCAACATCACTCATTATCAGAGAAATGCAAATCAAAACCACTATGAGGTACCATTTCACGCCAGTCAGAATGGCTGTGATCCAAAAGTCTACAAATAATAAATGCTGGAGAGGGTGTGGAGAAAAGGGAACCCTCTTACACTGTTGGTGGGAATGCAAACTAGTACAGCAACTATGGAGAACAGTGTGGAGATTCCTTAAAAAACTGGAAATAGAACTGCCTTATGATCCAGCAATCCCACTGCTGGGCATACACACCGAGGAAACCAGAAGGGAAAGAGACACGTGTACCCCAATGTTCATCGCAGCACTGTTTATAATAGCCAGGACATGGAAGCAAACTAGATGCCCATCAGCAGATAAATGGATAAGAAAGCTGTGGTACATATACACAATGGAGTATTACTCAGCCATTAAAAAGAATACATTGGAATCAGTTCTAATGAGGTGGATGAAACTGGAGCCTATTATACAGAGTGAAGTTAGCCAGAATGGGGACTTTTTAAAAATATTTATTTATTTGGCTGCATCAAGTCAGTTGCAGCATGCATGATCTTTTAGATATAGCATGTGGGATCTAGTTCCCTGATCAGGGATTGAACCCAGGGCCCCTGCATTGGGATCTCGGAGTCTTAGCCACTGGACCACCAGGGAAGTCCCTAGTATGGGGACTGAAGGTCAATAAGTTAATTGTTGTGAACGAGTAAACAAGTGCAGCTTCTGTTGATGAGAACAAATTTACTGACATTCTTCATGTCCATCAATAAAGGAATGGTTAAATACACTGTGGTATATCCATAAAAATACACCAAAGAATGGTACAGAACTCTGAGATATATGTACAAAAAAACAAAACAAGGTTCAGAAAGTGTACATAATGTGCTATTGTTAGTTAGATAATGGTACACACATACATGTTCCTGTAGTCCTTGGCTCTCCCTTGCCTGAGTCACGAGAAACTGATGAAGAGGTTTGCCTTGGGCAGGAGAATGTGATGGTCATGGGAGCAAGACCACTAGATATTGTTCACCCAACCCCCTTCTGTTCCTCTGAACTGTGTACTATGTGATTACTTATCTTTTAAAATTTTTTTATTTTATTATTATTTTAAATTTTTATTTATTTATTTGGGCACACCAGGTCTTAGTTTTGGCATTTGGGATCTTCAGTTGTAGCACGTGGGATCTAGTTCCCTAACCAGAGATGGAACCCAGGCCCCCTGCTTTGAGAGCAAGAAGAGTTAGCCACTGCATCACCAGGGAAGTCCCTGATTACTTACCTTTGCCAGCAGGTCTCAAACTTTTTGGTTTCAGGACTGCTAAAGATGAAATGTCTGTGTTCCTCCAAATTCATATATTGAAACACAACCCCCAATGTGATGGGCTTTGTGAGGTGAGTAGGTCATGCAGGTGGAGCCCTCATGAATGGGATTAGTGCCCTTATAAGAAGAGCTAGTTTGCTTTTTTCCTACCATGTGAGGACACAGAGAGAAGACAGCCTTTTCTGAACCAGGAAGCGGGTTCTCACCAGACACCACATCTGTGGGTGCCTTTATCTCAGACATCTCAGTTTCCAGACTGTGAGAAATAAATGCGCAAGCCACCCAATTGATGGTATTTTTGTTATGGATGCCCAAACAGACTAAGGCAAGGAGCTTTATATATACATATATACTTTGACTTACTGAAGACCCTGAAAGGTTTTGTTTTTGTGCTTTATTAATTAGAATTAGAATCTATCAGAATTAACAATCAAATTAGAAATAATTACCAAATTAGAATAAAAACTGAGAACCTACACACATGCGTGTGCGCGCGCACACACACACACACACACACACAGTGTTGACCAAATTTCTTTTGGGTTTTTCTGTGTAGAAAATCATATAGAAAAACCTGAACAAACTTTTTGGCTAATCCAATATATTTATTTAAATATAATAAGGACTTCCCTGTCAGTCCAGTGGTTAAGACTTCACCTTTCAGTGCAGGGGGTGCAGGTTCAATACCTGGTCAGGGAATTAAGATCCCACAAGTCTCCCAGCCAAAGGGAAAAAAAAAGAAAAAAAAAAATCAAAACATAACACAGAAGCAATACTGTAACAAATTCAATAAAAACTTTGAAAATGGTCCACATTAAAAAAACTTTTAAAAATTGATGATAAGTTCATTCCATAGTACTGTAAACAACGTATTTTTGGAAAAATAATTACACTTTGTTAAACAAAAAAAAAAAATTAGAAGAATGGCATTGTTTTCCATTTTTACAAATCTCTAACGTTTCACTTTGCCTTTGATGTTTCCCAGCAACAGGGTCTTTTCCAATGAGTCGGCTGTTTGCATCAGGTGGCCAAAGTATCGGAGCTTCAGCTTCAGCATCAGTCCTTCCAGTGAATATTCAGGGTTGATTTCCTTTAGGATTGACTGACAGAGGATGAGATGGCTGGACAGCATCACCAATTCAACGGACATGAACTTGGGCAAACTCTGGGAGATAGTGAGAGACAGGGAGGCCTGGTGTGCTGCAGTTCATGGGGTGGAAAAGAGGCAGAGATGACTTGGCGACTCAACAACAATGTCTCACTGAAGGAAAACAGCAGAATCTTCATCTCTGCTGGCAGAGAGAGAATGCAGCTTCACGAAGCCAGTGCAGGTGGAGCAGAACTGAAACACAGAAGGCCTATTTGTCAGAATCACCACTGTCACTTAAGGTGGCCGTGTCATCATCATCTCTCCTGTTACCTTTCATGTCGACCTGTGGGACCCTTGGTCTTAAGAACTCATCTAAGGGAAAACTTTGCAATATTGCTCTTTGCAGCATCGGAGCTTGCTTCCATCACCAGTCACATCCACAACTGGGTGTTGTTTTTGCTTTGGCTCCATCTGTTCATTCTTTCTGGAGTTATTATTCCACCGATCTCTAGTAGCATACTGGGCAACTACCCACCTGGGAAGTTCATCTTTCATTGTCCTATCTTCTTGCCTTTCATACTGTTCATGGGAATCTCAAGGCAGGAATACTGAAGTAGTTTGCCATTCCCTTCTCCAGTGAACCACATTCTGTCAGATCTCTCTACCATGACCCATCCGTCTTGGATGGCCCTACACAGCATGGCTCATAGTTTCATTTAGTTAGATAAGACTGTGCTCCATGTGATTAGACTGGTTAGTTTTCTGTGATGGTGGTTTTCAGTCTGTCTGCCCTCTGATGGAGAAGGATAAAAGGCTTATGAAAGCTTCCTGATGGGATAGATTGAGGGAGATACTGGGTCTTGTTCTGATAGGGCCATGCTCAGTAAATCTTTAATCCAATTTTCTGTTGACTGTGGAGCTGTTTTCCCTCCCTGCTATTTACCTGTGGCCAAACTATGGTGGAGATAATGAAGATAATGGAAACCTCCCTCAAAAGACCCCAGGCAAGTACTGCCACAGTCCATGCCCCCAACCCTGCAGCAGGCCACCACCGACCCACACCTTTGCCGGAGACTCCCGGACACCCACAGGCAAGTCTCCTGTGGGGTCATGTTCCTTTCTCCTGTGTCCTGGTGCACAAGGTTCTGTTCATGGAACAACAGACTGGTTCCAATTAGGAAAAGGAGTACGTCAAGGCTGTATATTGTCACCCTGCTTATTTAACTTATATGCAGAGTACATCATGAGAAACGCTGGGCTGGAAGAAGCACAAGCTGGAATCAAGATTGCCAGGAGAAATATCAATAACCTCAGATATGCAGATGACACCACCCTTATGGCAGAAAGTGAAGAACTAAAAAGCCTCTTGATGAAAGTGAAAGAAGAGAGTGAAAAAGTTGGCTTAAAATTCAACATTCAGAAAACTAAGATCATGACATCTGGTCACATTACTTCATGGCAAATAGAAACAGTGGAAACTAGTGTCAGACTTTATTTTCTTGGGCTCCAAAATCACAGCAGATGGTGACTGCAGCCATGAAATTAAAAGACGCCTACTCCTTGGAAGGAAAGTTATGACCAAACTAGACAGCATGTTAAAAAGCAGAGACATTACTTTGCCAACAAAGTTCTGTCTAGTCAAGGCTGTGGTTTTTCCTGTGGTCATGTATGGATGTGAGAGTTGGACTGTGAAGAAAGCTGAGTGCCAAAGAATTGATGCTTTTGAACTGTGCTGTTGGAGACTCCCTTGGACTGCAAGGAGATCCAACCAGTCCATCCTAAAGGAGATCAGTCCTGGGTGTTCTTTGGAAGGAATGATGCTACAGCTGAAACTCCAGTACTTTGGCCACCTCATGCGAAGAGTTGACTCATTTGAAAAGACCCTGATGCTGGGAAGGATTGAGGGCAGGAGGAGAAGGGGATGACAGGATGAGATGGCTGGATGGCATCACCAACTCAATGGACGTGAGTCTGAGTGAACTCCGGGAGTTGGTGATGGACAGAGAGGCCTGGCGTGCTGCGATTCATGGGGTCACAAAGAGTCAGACACGACTGAGTGACTGAACTGAACTGCTTTATTGACTACACCAAAGCCTTTGACTGTGGATTACAACAAACTGTGGAAAATTCTTAGAGATGGGAATACCATATCGCCTTATCTGCCTCCTGAGAAATATGTATGCAGGTCAAGAAGCAACAGTTAGAACCAGACATGGAGCAACAGACTGGTTCCAAATTGGGAAAGGAGTACATCAAGGCCGTATATTTTCACCCGGTTTATTTAACTTATATGCAGAGTACATCATGCAAAATGCCAGGCTGGATGAAGCACAAGCTGGAATCAAGATTGCCGGGAGAAATATCAATAACCTCATATACACAGATGACACCACCCTATGGCAGAAAGTGAAGAGAAACTAAAGAGCCTCTTGATGAAAGTGAAAGAGGAGAGTGAAAAAGCTGGCTTAAAACTCAATATTCAGAAAATGAAGATCATGGCATCCAGTCCCATCACTTCAAGGCAAATAGATCGGGAAACAATGGAAACAGTCAGAGACTTTATTTTCTTGGGCTCCAAAATCACTGTAGATGGTGACTGCAGCCATGAAATTACAGGATGCTTGCTCCTTGGAAGAGAAGCTGTGACCAACCTAGACAGCATATTAAAAAGCAGAGACATTACTTTGTCAACAAAGGTCTATACAGTCAAAGCTATCGTTTTTCCAGTAGTCATGCATAGATGTAAGAGTTGGACTGTAAAGAAAGTTGAGCACTGAAGAATTGATGCTTCTGAACTGTGGTGTTGGAGAAGACTCTTGAGAGTCCCTTGGACGGCAAGGAGATCCAACCAGTCCATCCTAAAAGAGATCAGTCCTAAATATTCATTAGAAGGACTGATGTTAAAGCTGAAGCTCCAATACTTTGGCCACCTGATGTGAAGGACTCATTGGAAAAAAGCCCTGAGGCTGCGCAAGATTGAAGCCAGAAGGGGACGACAGAGGATGAGATGGTTAGATGGTATCACCGACTTGATGGACATGAGTTTGAGCAAGCTCCAGGAGTTGGTCGGAGAAGGCAATGGCAACCCACTCCAGTACTCTTGCCTGGAAAATCCCATGGACAGAGGAGCCTGGTGGGCTGCTGTCTGTGGGGTCACACAGAGTCAGACACGACTGAAGCGACTTAGCAGCAGCAGCGGGAATTAGTGATGAACAGGGAAGCCTGGCATGCTGCTGTCCATGGGCTTGCACAGAGTTGGACACAACTGAGCGACTGAACTGAACTGATACTATCACATCATCACTCCCTAGGGCTATCCTCCCCTGCCACGCACACCTGCATTTGTCCAATTCTAGCTCTATAATTGGAAATCCTCCAGCCTTATCTTTATCTGATCCTCTGGCCATTCGACAGTGGTTTGCAGAACAGAGGACTACTATCAAGCTGGGAAAACTGATGGTGTGTTTAATTGTTTTGTTATTAGGGTAGATTATCCCACAATGAGACCATTTCTAGACACAGACTCAAGTATAGTTTGTATTGTGCAGATGAAATACTGTCCTGAATTATGAGATTCATTTTTTTCCCAACAAATATGACTTGAGGCTCTGTGTCTGGCGTTGAACCTCTGTTTTAACTTGCTAAGTAGTGTCAAATTCTTTGTGACCCTGTGGACCGTAGCTTACCAGGCTCCTTTGTCCATGGAATTCTCCAGGCGAGAATACTGGCGTGAGTTGTCATTTCCCTCTCCAGGGGATCTTCCTGACCCAGGGATCAAACCCAGGTCTCCTGCTTTGTAGGCAGATTCTTCACGGTCTGAGCCACACGGACTGAGCCCATGTCTTGCATAAAGATCCCTAAACTCACATTTCTCCCCTCCCTGGGGACCACATAAGCTCACAGAGCCAGGCATTACTACCAAGATGCTTCAATGTCATGAGCACAAGAACCTGAGTGATTCATGCTGGCCGTATTCTGGCACTATTTATATTAATATAATTCAATGATATAATTCAATATAATGAAAGCCACAAATGCAAGCCACATGTGCAATTTAAATTTCCAGGTAGGGACTTCCCTGTTGGTCCAGTGGTTAAGACTCTACACACTTCCACTGCAGGCTTCTTGGTCAGGGGACGTAAGATCCCACACGCCATGCAGCCTATTTAAATAAAATATTTTAGTAGCTCCATTTAAAAATTTTTTAATTGGAATATAGTTGCTTCACAATGTCGTGTTAATTTCAGGTGCACAGCAAAGTGAATCAGCTGTACAAATACTCACATACATCCTTTTCCAGATTCTTTTCCCATATAGGTTATTACAGAATATTGAGTAGGGTTCCCTGTGCCATACACTAGGTCCTTACTAGTTATCTATTTTATTTTTTGGCCGCACCTCACAGCTTGTGGGATCTGTTATTGAACCTCAGCCACAGCAGTGAAAACACTAAAAAACTAACCACTAGACCACCAGAGAACTAAGTCCCTATCTATTTTATAAATAATAGTGAGTATATGTTAGTCCCAATCTTCTGATTTATCACTCCCCCCCCCATACCTCCCCAGTGGTAACCATAAATTTGATTTTGAAATCTGTGGGTCTGTTTCTGTTTTGTAAATAACTTCATTTATATAATTTTTAATATTGATTCCACATATATGTGATACCATACATTTGTCTTTCTCTGTCTTACTTCAGTCAGTGTGATAATCTCTAGTTCTATCCATGTTGCTGCAATTGGCATGGTTTCGTTCTTTTTTATGGCTGAGTAATAGCCCATTGTATATATGTACCATATCTTCTTTCTCCATTCATCTGTCGATGGACACTCAGGTTGCTTCCATGTCTTGGCTATTGTGACCAGTGCTGCTATGAATATTAGGGTGCATGGATCTTTATTTTAAAAAGATGTGTGCTCTTGCAAAATGATGAACCACACATATTAACTCACTCAAATGAGTGATATTAGCATTTCTCCTTCTGGTCCCTACTTTCTCACCCAGCACTGATGCTGTGGCTCATTGCTACATTGTCTTTCACGATGTGGAATCCCGGCTTTTGAGGTGTTCTCTCTCCCAGCCAGGCCAGCCAGCGGGCCTCCAGGTAATGTCACAATGACTAGCCTCAACTGTCTTCTGGAGACCTCTGTGAGATTTTCTTTGCAATATAAATATTCTCAGGAGCAATACACTCCACTGATAAGCGCATTTAATGTCACCTGTGGTCTCACATGGCATGGTATGCCTGTTGTCTCTGGGGAACTGCGGGTCTTAACTGTGGGAACATTTGTCCCTGAATGTTGGCTAACGCTAAGGAAATAATTTTTAGCGCCCATGAGAGCATCTCAGTTCAGGGTCAGGTGGAGAGGCGTACATCAGTTGCTATACCCTGCTAGCATTGCCTGAATTAGCAAATAAAAATAAAGGACACCCCATTGCATTTGAATTTCAGAGAAGCAACAGCTCTTTTTTTTCCTCCCTTTGTTGTAAGTGTGTCCTAAATACTGCAGGGCATACACACACTAAAAAAGTATTTGTTGTCTATCTGACAAATAGACAGGTATCTTGTATTTTATCTGGCAACCCTACCTCCAGTTAAACAACTGAATTCAAGATGGTATGACCACTCTTCAGACTGGGGAACAGGATCATGGAATCAGCATGACATGTCAGGATTGGGAAAACTGCACACAGGCTTGGTTGGAAGTAATGAAATATATTTAAGAAGTCTGTACACCAAAATTACAATAAACATTTATTAAGATGTAATTTTCACAATATTTTAATTGTTTTGAAATTGGTCTACAAATATCTCTACATAACACCAAAGCCAGTGATTTAATAAATAAGAGAAATGTACGGATTGCTTTGCCAAAAAAATAAGCCTTATACATTTATGCTTATTTATGATATTTGTAGAATCAGTTTCCCAAGCTCATGAAACTAAAGTGAGCACACGCCACATAGGCACACGCACACACCACTATATTAGAATCAGATGGATTCAGAGTATCAAATTAAATGCCATGTAAAATGTATAACCAGATACACGAAATGTGAAGTTGACTCATGAATACACTGTGGATCATGGGTACCATACCTCACAAATATAATTTCCAGTTGAGAAGAGGGAAATAAGTGCTAAGCTGGATTTTAAGTGAGCGCTAATCACCACCACCATCACAAAGAAATCAATTACAGTATTCAAAGAGTTAACACACATGCGGATATTAAATTGACACTACAATAAAATCTTTAAATCTGCAAAAAGACATTAGAACATATGGTTGATAACACCACTAGCTGCCACAGATTTTCAGTAGATGGTGCAAAGGGCAATCAGGTTTTCATACCACCACCAGGGAAATACTGGTCCTGGTGTATCTCCTACTTATCAAGGAATCAGTGAAGAGCAGAGTGCAGATTTCAATAGGCTGGACAAGCTTTGTTTATTCCAGATCCTATTTATCACATTGATGGTTGTCCAAGTCTAATTTGAAGGCTACTGTGTTAGATTCTGCAAAAGTATATGCTTCTATTATTCACAATAAGGAGCAAAGGTTGAAGTACTCAAATGGCCATAAATAAAAATGTTGCAGAATAGTGATATATTATCCAAAAAAAGCTGGGGGAGGCGGGTGACACCTTTAGGTCTTGGAAATTCCTTCTATTTTTTTGGCCATGCTATTTGCCCCATCAGGGATTGAACCCATGTCCCCTGCATTGGAAGCATGGAGTCTCAACCACTGGACTGCCAGGGAAGTCCCCAGAAATGCCTGTTAAAGTGAGCTAGATGATGGCTGTGTGTGTGCTCAGTTGCATCCCCTTTGTGACCGCATGGACTGTAGCCTACCAGGCTTCTCTGTCCATGGGATTTTCCAGGCAAGAATATTGGAGTGGGTTGCCATTTCCTACTCCAGGGGATCTTGCTGAACCAGGGATCAAACCTGCAACTCTTGCATCTCCTGCACCAGCAAGAGGATTCTTTACCACTAAGCCACTAGGGAAGCCCCCATACTACACTTGATCTTAGCCAAAAGGCCGAGAAGTGATGGCAAGAGCTGGCTTTTTGGTTCAGTCAATTAAAAACCCATTGGGAGAAGTGATCGGATATCAGCCTATAAGGCAGATAGCCTTCCTCAAAAGCATCTTAAGAAGTAGCAGAGGGACTTCTTTGGCAGTCCAGTGGTTAGGATGCCATGCTTTCACTGCAGAGGACCCAAGTTCCATCCCTGAGTGGGAAACTAAGGTCCCATGAGCTATGCAGTGCAGCTGGAAAAAAAAAAAAAAAAGGAAAAACAAAATGTAGCAGGAAGCAAGAGGATGAAATAAAGCAGGATTCCCGATAGTGAGAAGGTGTCTTGTCCATGCTTTAGATTCTGCACTGGACGTCTGATGTCATATTCCTAACCTCTCTAGAAGGCTACTGAAACACCACCAAAGTGGTTTACATCTTCCCCACAAGCCAGCCCTGGTGGGTGGGTGTACTAAAGTCCTTTCACAACCCTCCCAAGTACTGACGCCACCCTGCATGTTCACCCTTAGTGCCAACAGGCAATGTCTCCAACTAGCTACCCCCCGCCAGTCAGCAGGGCACAGATCCTGCTCTCCTGTCTGCTTCTTGAGCCCATGTGTGACAGGCTCCCTGTGGTCTTGAGAGGCATGGTGTGCCTGTTGTCTCTGGGCAACTATGGGTATTTAAAATCTCTTTTAAAGGCACTAACCTCTCTCCATGATGTCACTCGGTCCCCTTCATAAATTAAAGACCCTGGCATAATTCACAAGGCCAGCTTTCAGGAAATTCTGTTGTTGCATTTTGCTACAAGAAATGATATGGGGTTGGGGGAAAAAAAAAAAGCAAGCAAACCAAAAAAACCCCAGAAGGCAAATAATGCTGATTGGTATTGGAAAATACAAAAATGGAAAATATGAAAGGCTGATGTGCCACAAAAGCATCTTTGCCAGGATGTCAAGGAAGAGATTGCTCCAAACATTGATCCCAAAATATCCACGGAAATCCAGCAAGGTGGAGATAACAGATTCTTTTTCTTTTCTGGGCTCTTTTCTGCTCTTGGTATTTACTGCGATATTGAAGCATTGGGAAATTAACACTGATGAACTTGAAGATATCTAAAAAAATGAGTTTTAACTATAAGAGAGATTCACAGTAGTTTTCGTCAGGATGTTTTCATATCACATCGAATGATGTTACACTAATATATTCTACAGCCCTGAAGATATAAAAAAAATTCTCCTCAAGGTATGAGATATGATACAAAAATACATTTCTCATGTACAAAAAGAGAGAGAAAAGGAGATGAGGGGTCCTGGGGGAGGTCAATTATCCTACAAGCTTCCATGGAAAGAAGAAAAAAAAAATCCAAACTATCTGAGGATAAGAGGACGTCCAAGCAAAAGTCGAATTTACGCATTAAAAGACAGGAGTTACGCATATCAAACCTCCGTGACTTTCATCAGAATTTCAAGGACTATTCTACCCTGAAGAGACACTCTTAAGGAACTAATTAACTTTTGTTAAAAATAAAGACATCTTTCATTTGGGTGTATCAGATTGTTCAACTGGCTTCATAGCCTACACTTAGCCAATCCAGAAAACAAGGTGCATATTATTTTTAGTATTTATTTATTCACATATTTGGTTGCATTGGGTCTTAATTGCGGCACATGGGCTTAGTCGCCTCACAGCATGTGGAATCTTCCTGGACCAGCAATTGAACCCATGTCCTTGCATTGCCAGGCAGATTCTTAACCCCTGGGCCACAGGGAAATCCCAAGGTGTATATATTCTTAACAATAATTTCCAGTTGATGATGAGGCCTCAGTCTACCAGTACTCAGATATGTGAGCCTTCCTCAATTTACTAGAAGTTAAAATGATTTTTCTGCCAGGGTCTCAAGACAGCACAGTTCCATCAGGTTTCCAGGTGTGAGAGTGGGCGAGAGAAGGGTGGATGTTGTACCCACACAGTAATTTAAAACTTAAAATCTTTGTGCAGAGAATGTCAATTATCCCACTGCCTAACATGAGCAAAGCAAACACCCAAACATGCCAGAAACATAGAAGCCAAATGCACAAGGGGAAAGAAGGCAAACACAACCTCCCTAGAGTTCTCTATACCCTGTGTGAAAACAGATCTGTCTCTAAGTATCTGCTGCTGCTGCTGCTAAGTCGCTTCAGTCGTGTCCAACTCTGTGCGACCCCATAGATGGCAGCCCACCAGGCTCCTGCGTCCATGGGATTCTCCAGGCAAGAGTACTGGAGTGGGTTGCCATTTCCTTCTCCAATGCATGAAACTGAAAAGTCAAAGTGAAGTCGCTCAGTCGTGTCCGACTCTTAGCAACCCCATGGACTGCAGCCCACCAGACTCCTCTGTCCATGGGATTTTCCAGGCAAGAGTACTGGAGTGGGGTGCCACTGACAAAACTGGAACGGCTTCAATGCAGAAACAAAGGGGTTTCCAATGCCCATGGATAAAGATTTGCCCAAGCAAATTCTAGAGGACATGTACATAATCTCAAGAAGTGAGCTGCAAATGCAAGAGAGTTTGGGTCCCGTTAATATGCACCTTAAAAACAGAAGTTTCATAAACATTCTTGAAAAACATCTGCTTCTCTTTTCCAGGTACTTGCAACCTCAAATAAAGCAGCACAGGAAGAGTTGGCAGGTGGCTGAGTTTTCCCTGAAAGGATACCTGGACCAGAAAGTCTTGGTTCTACCCTATCTGACAGGGGTCTCTGAAAACCTGTGTACAGGGGCTCTGTGAAAGGGCTGCCAGGATACGCGGTGAGCAAGGAAGGCCGATGGAGACAGTCATGAAGCCTAGTAGCAAAACCTGGGTCATCCTTTCCTTGATTTCCTGTGCTTGTTTGGTACCCAGAAAGGGGCATCTCCACTAGCGCCTGATCCAAGCCTTGCAAAGCCCCCTTTGTTCAGGACCCCCACAGCTGTCTGCCCCCCATGTAGTTCTCTTCACCACTAGAGACCACCTAAAATGAAGCCATCACAGATTCAAACCAAAAGCACCTAACACATATATTGTAAAAATTTCAGATAGAATAAATCGTATCTTCTCCAAGTCTTGTGGGTTTCTGCTTATTGTTCCTGAGAATGCTTTATAAGCAGCAACAGACTTGAAAGGTTATTAGCTGCTATGGTTGATTTTCCTTCTAAGGTCCTGAGTCAACCAAAAACCAAAATGAAATAAGTATACAAAAAACCCTGCAGAGTGTAGCTTTCCTATATCCCCCTAGCTGGCCAATGGTAAAATTAGGACTCAAATTAGATACCTGAATGAGCTTCGATGCTCACTCAGGCAGTTCTTGGTATCAAACTCCAATGATATTTCTTTGTCTGGTTCTTGAATTTTCCTTTAGAAAATGTGGAGGTTAAAATACATCAAAGTACAGAAAGGAGAGGGAATCTTAGGTTTTCTACAAATAATGACTTCTTCATTCAGAAATCTGATTGATGGGGGCTTGGTTGAATCATCTAGGATCTCAAAGACATTGAGTTTCAACCTTGAAACCCAAGAGTCCACATTCAGAAGCGACACGATTCATCAAATCAACATCAACCAAAAACAACATGAAATGAAGGTCACAGCTTTGGAACATGAAAAGAACGCACACAGACCTCACCCACCAATCCCTGTGCTGCAAAAGCAAACACCTGCCTTGAAACGTTCCCAAAAGGTCGAATTAGCAATTTCTTCCCCTCTGTGTAAAGTTTTAATAAACTCAACTCAATCTGCCTTTATTAAAAAACCTTACAAAAGATGTATTTAAATGCTTGAAAAAATTAACTTTATGCTCTATGCACAGATAAACTTCTCTTACTGTACAGCTAATATGGTTATATCCTTTGTTTAAAAAATATTTTTTTCCACTAACGACACTTGGCGGGTAGTCCTACAACAACGATCTTGTCAATTCCTCCCAGAAGATGTCCTAAGAGTTGACACGTGGCCGGAAACACCCTCACAAAGCGCCCCTCTCTTGCTCAGGCATGTTTATTAAGATTGTTTGGGGTTTGGCGTTCTTTTTTTTCTTCTTCTTTTTTGTTTCCGGAGAGAGGGCGCTGGTGGAGGGGGAGCCGGCCGGCTGGCTGGTTGTCACTTGCTGTTGGGGCGGTCAAGACTCTCCAGCACACGGGTGAGGCGGATGTTGAGCAGTCTGACCTGGTTCTCCAGTTGTTCCAGCTTCTCCTCCACGCTGGGGCCACTGGGGCCGCCTCGCCAGTAGAAGCCCATGGGACCGGTCATGAAGTAGATGGCCACCACAAAACACAAGGGCAGCACGGCATTCTCAGGCTCGCCCTCGTACTTGTGCAGGATGTACACGCAGGACATGGAGAACAGAATGACTCGCACCACCCAGAAGAAGCGGCCAAACACCACGTGCAGGGCGCTGAAGGTGAAGCCCAGGGTCAGAGACAGGAACCAGTAGGCCAGGAGAACAACGCCCACCAGCAGGAGGGCCCGGGCGGGGCTGCTGGCCACCGAGCTGGGGTTGAAGTACTGGGACAGGTTCGAGACTGCAGGACAGAACAGAGGGACAGCGGCCAGTTACAGGGAGTCACGGGGCTTCTCTGCGAGCTGGGCTGGGTGGCTCAGCTCACTGGCTGGGCCTCTTCCACACCCTGAGAAACTAAAGCTGGCTGCCTGGGTATAGAACCCTGGGAGAAGACAGGGCAACACTGTTCTATCATGGGTTTAAAACACCTTTCAGGTAGGGCAGAGCCTGCACACTGGCCTTCAGCTGCCTTCCTTCCTGTCTTCCATACCCAGCATTAGGCTGGGTGCACAGCTGCCTAGGAGAAGGGTGTTTCCCAGCCTCCCTTGAAGCTAGCTACATAACTAAGTTTTGGTCAAGGAGAGGTGGGCAGAAATGTTTTGGGATGGCTTCCTAAAAGTAGTAGGAATAGGCCCTTTACCTCTTCTTCTTCTGCCTGCTGGAATGTGGATGCGATGGCTGGTATAGGAGCAGCTGTCTTGGGTCATGAGGGAAGGGAAGTCACCTATTGGGGAGCAATAAGATGGACGGGGCCTCGGACCTGAGGAGAATGTGCTGCAAAGCCACCTACCTGCCTAGCCACCTACCTGTGAACTTTTCACATAAGAGAAATATAAGCTTCCATCTTGTATAAGCTGCTGTAATTTGGGGGTCTCTGTTACTCACAGCCAAACCTAATCGTAACTGGTACCCACACATGAAGTTCCATCTTAAGAATTGAGTGAAATGAAGAACGTGCATCTTCTGTGTGCCCGACGTAAGAAAATTTTCAAACAGAAAAGTTAAAAGGATGATAATATATAAATACTCCTATCGAAATCATCTAGGTTTAACGTTTAACATTTTGCTCCATCTCTAGTCACATAATCCCCCCTTTTTTTTAACCAAACCATTTGAAAGAGGCACACATCATACTTCAGCATGCAACTTTCTCTCCCATGTTTATTGAGACATAACTGACATACAGCACTATTTAAGTTCACAGTATACAGAATGACTTGACTTATATTGTGAAACGATCAAAATCAGTTTTGTTAATATCCATCATCTCCACAATAGTGTAAAGCAAATGTGTTGCAATTAAAAATACATAAGCAAAACAAAAAAATGTCCATCATCTCACAGACAGAAAAAAAAGTTTTCCTTTTCCCGAGAACTTTGAGGATCTCCTAACTCTAATAACTTTCAACTATACTGCACAGCAGGGTTAAATACAGTCATCATGCTGCACATTACACCCCCAGGATTCATTTATCCTATAACCGCAGTTTGTACCTCTTTACCATCTTCCTCCAATTCCCCTATTTTCCATTCACTGTCTCTGGCAACCACAAATCTGATCTCTCAACTTATGAGTCTTTTTTTTTTTTTTAAGATTCTATATATAAGTGAGATTATACAGTATCTGCTTTTCTCTGACTTATTTCACTTAGCTTAATGCCCTCAAGGTCCATCCATGTGGTTGCAAATGGTAGGATTTCCTGTTTTATGGCTGAAGAATACTCCATCATATATAGACACACCAAAATTTCTTTATCCATTTACCTGTCAGTGAACACTTAGGTTGATTCCATGCCCTAGTTATTCTAAGTAATGCTGCAATGCACATGGCCAGGGACAGGGTGGGGGTGGGGGCTGGCAGTGATGGCGTAGTTATTTCTTTGATGTAGTGTTTTTGTTTCCTTCAGATATATTCCCAGAAGTAGAACTGCTGGATCGTATGGTAGTTCTACTGTTAATTTTTTTTTTAATTTTACTGATTTATTTTTGGCTGTGCTGGATCTTGGATGCTGCATGCAGGCTTTCTTTGGTTGTGGCGAGCGGGGACTCCTCTTGGGCTGCAGCGTGCGGGCTTTTCATCGTGGTGCCTTCTCTTGTTGCAGAGCACAGGCTACAGGGCATGTGGGCTTTGGTAGTTGTGGCCCACTGGCTTAGTTGCTCCAAGGCACGTGGAATCTTTTCGGACCAGGGATGGAACCTGTGTCCCCTGCACCGGCAGGCAGATTCTTATCCACTGCACCAGCAGGGAAGTTCTCTGCTTTTAAGAGGAACCTCCATACTGTTTTCCACAGTGGTGGACTAATTTACATTCCCACCAACAGTGCCCAAGCGTTCCAACTTCTCCACATCCTCAGCAACATTTGTTCCCTCTTATCTTTTTGGTAACAGTCATTCTAATAACCAAATTAACATTTCACTGTGGTTTTGATTTGCATTTCCCTAATGACTAGCAATGCTGAATTACTGGTAATACAGTACCTTTTCATGTACCTGTTGACCATTCATATTGAAGGAATATGTTTCCTTTTTTTAATAAATATGAAAACATTCATATTCATATGTTTCGTTTTTTGGGAAACAATGTTTATCCAGGCCCCTTGTCATCCCCCCACCCTTTTCTTTTCCTGGCTGCACCATGTAGCACATGAGATCTCCATTCCCTGATCAAGGATTGAACCCGCACCCTCAGCAGTGAAAGCTCAGAGTCCTAACCGCTAGACCATCCGGGAATTCCTTTTTGTCCATTTTTTTTTTCTCTCTCTTTTTTTTTTTTTTGCTATTGAGTAGTGTGAGTTCTTTATCTATTTTGGATATAAACTCCTTAACAGATACGTTTGCAAATATTTTTCCATTCTGTAAGTTCATTTTGTCGATCGTTTCTTTGGATGTGCAGAAACTCTCTACCTGATGTAGTCCCACTTGTTTATTTTTGCTTTTGGTGTCAAATCCAGAAAATCACTGCCAAGGACAAGGTCAAAGAGCTGACTGCTTGTTTTCTTCCAGGAGTTTTATGGTTTCTGGTCTCACATTTAAGTCTTTAATCCGTTTCGAGTTAATTTTTATGAGTGGTGTGAAACAGAGATCTAATTCCATTCTCTTACATGTGAATGTTTTCCCAGCACAACTTATTGAAGAGATTGTCTTTCCTCTATTAAGCATGCTTGGCTTTGTCAAATACCAGCTAACCGTATGTGCATGACTTTATTTCTCAGCTCCACTGGTCTATGTATCTGTTTTTATGCCAATACTATACTGTTTTAAGCTCCATGTTTCTTAAAAATATATTTTTATTTACTTATTTGGCTGCACCGGGTCTTAGCTATGGCACAGGGAATCTCCAATTTTCATTGAAGAATGCAAAATCTTTAGTTGTGGCAGGCAAACTCTTAGTTGCAGCATGTGGGATCTAGTTCCCTGACCAGGGATTGAACCCTTGCCCCCTGCAGATAAAGTGCAGACTCTTAGCCACTGGACCACCAAGGAAGTCCCTGCTCTAGCAAATTAACTGAGCAGAAGGAGGTCATGGGAACTGCTAGTTTGCAGCCGGTTGCTCAGAAGCACGGGTGATGACCTGGACTCATGCTGGGCATCCAAAGTGGAGGGTGGTCTTGTGGGACTGAGCCCTTTGCCTGTGGAGTCTGATTCTGCCTCTAGATAGACAGTGTCAGAACTGAGTTGAATTCTCTGTCACCGCATGGTATCTGCACATTGCTAGCTGGTGGGGGGAAGCCTACACACACACACACACACACACACACACACACACACACACACTTTGGAATTTGGTCCAGGAACCTTTTTCAGTCGCACGCCTAGGGCACAGTGGAGCCGGTATTCCAAGGTAGAGTCTGGCTGACAGAGCCACCCAGTCCCTGCCCTGTCCTGAGGCAGCCTCCAAGAGGACTCCCTACTTCCCCCGTTTTGTCACAATGTCACAAGGGCTCCAAGGCTTCAGAGAAAGTCAACAACTTGAAGATGGGAGACTGAAATCCTTCCTTCTGACTCTGGATGCTATTTCCCAGAAAAGTGCCTTCAGCCAGGAGATCAAGGGTGGAGCTAACCGTGCTGTCATTATGGTGGACACCGAGCCCGGGAAACATGGCAAGTGTGAATTGAGATGTGCTGGGCCAAATACAGCCTAGATTTCCAAGACATTAGTGTGCCCCAAAATGTAAGACACCTCATTAATAATTTCCTATTGATTCCAAGATGAGATAACATTCTTTTTTTCTTGTGGCTGTGCTGGTGGCTTGTATCAAACCCACACTCCCTGCAGTGGAAGCGTGGAGGTTCAAGAGAAGTACCAAGATGGCAATATTTTTAATCTGTTGGGTTAACTAAAACACCTTATTCATTCCACTGGTTTCTTTTTACCTTTTTAACATGGCAATTAGAACGTTTAACGTCACATATGTGGCTGGCATTCTATTTCTACGGAACCACTCCAGGCTAAGGACTCTCCATTTTAACCAGTACCTTGAAACATTCTGAAGCAGGCAATTAAAGGATTGTGCTCATGGATGCATTCTGTACCAGAAAATCCAACTCTGGAGTCCAGTTTCCTGCAAAACCTTTTGCACCTTCAAACATCTCAGGGTAAGACACAGACTCCAGAGGTCTTCAGATGCTTTGAAACTTAACGCATCAAGGGGAAAAATACCACAACACAGAAGTGAGTTCTTTCACCTCCGAATGTGCCAGCCACCCTTCTCATGAACATGAGTATTCAGGGCCTCTTGGCTGTGGAAGAACTCTGATCTTTGATCTTCACTGCAGCATGCGGGATCTTTAGTTTTACCATGTGGGATCTGGTTCCCCGACCAGGAGGCTTACTTGACTCCAGTCTTTCATTTCAAGCCTAGTGCAATTTCTTGCAGTCAGGTTTGTTTCTCCAGGGCTCATTGGTCAGGGATGGAAATACCAAGAGTTTAATGATCTGGGCAGGCGGTGAAAATGGATTCCAAGCGGGATTGCACTCAATTGCAGGAGCCAGGTTCCGTGTTGACTCAGCCGGAGTCCCAGGAGGGGCCCTCGTAGCCCCAGGGGGCTTGGAGCTGCACAGCAGCCTCTCGAATGGCGATGCTGCTGCCTCTGATTCTCTGCCTAAGGCCTCTCAGAGACTGAATTCGGTGGTTCAAAGCTGGAGGGTGGGTTCCCAGGGACGGAGGGGATGACAGTGGGCGCGTACCAGGGTATGGGTTTGGGCCAGCAGCCAGCTCAACTCCAAGGCCTCGGTCTCTGATCTGTAAGGTGGGAATGTCAGGGCCAATGGAGAGGGTTGGGGGTGGTAGGTGGATTCAAAGAGACGGTGCGTGGAACTCAAAGAGTATATTGGTCTCCTCGGGCTTCTGTAACAAATGACCAGACGTGGTGGCTTCAAGCAACAGGAATGGAGCCTCACTGTTCTGGGGGCCAGAATTCTGAAGTCAAGGTGTGGGTGGGGCTGCACTCCAGCTAAAGCTCCAGGGGAGGCTCTCTCCCTGCCCCTTCTGGCTCAAGTCGCTCCAGCTGGTCCCTGGCTCATGGACTGCACCCCTCCTTCTCTGTCTCCGTTTTCACATTCACATGGCCATCATCTCTGTGTGTCTGTGTCTCTGTCCAAATTTCCCTCTTTTTAAAAAATATTTATTTTTATTTATTATTTGGCTGCGTCAGGTCTCAGTTGCAGCATACGGGATCTTCGATCTTCATTGGGACACGCGTGATCTTTAGATTCAGCATGTGGGATCCAGTTCCCTGACCAGGGATCAAACCGGGGACCCCTGCATTGGGAGTTCGGAGTCTCATCCATTGGACCACCAAGGAAGTCCCTTCGTCTTCTTATAAGGACACCAGACGTTGGATGGAAGGCCCACGCTAACCTAGGATGACCTCACCTCAGCTTGATTACATATGCAGAGACTTCATTCCCCAGTAAGTTCACATTCACAGGTGTGGGGGTCTTGAGGGGCACTTTTGGAGAGGGACACAACTCAATTCACCAAAGAATGAAGCAGTGGGGCCAACAGGCCTCCAACTCTTACTGACAATGGGCCTTTTTGTACCAGGGGCAGAGCCGGGGCCAAGGTTGCAGCCTGGAGAAGGCACACAAGACCTTGCTCACGGATCTCAGAGGGGAGATGAGTAACAAACACACACACGTGGGAGAAGGATAGGAGGTGGAAGAATGTGAGTGTGAGAACTGAGCATGAGGTTCCTCACACAAGGTGGTTAGGAGGGGCTGCTTGGAAGAGGTGCCATTTACCAGAGAACCAAGCATGGGAAAGACGGGAGCAGGCAAAGGGCTGGGAAGATCGTCCCCAGCAGGGAACACACAGAGACTGGAAGGCGTCAAGCTGGGTATATCCAGGGGCTAGGCAGCATCCTTGGTGTGAACTTTGTCAATTGAAAGTGCATCAGGAAATCACTGGGCAGTTTTAACGAGAGTGACTTAATCTGACTTTTACATTTTGTTTTTTTAAAATCACTAACCAAAAAAGTAGTAAAAAAAAAAAAAAAATCACTCTAGCTGATTTGTTGAAAGGGATCTTGTTAGGAGATAAGTACGAAAGCGCTCAGCCAGCAGGCCTAAGGCCACTTTCCAGAAAGGTTTGCAAGTTGGGCCCTTGGCCAGCATCTGGGAACTTGGATTTCTGGAGTGTGAGATTGGGATGCATAACAAATAAGTGGCCTCCATCCCCATTTCTGGCACAGGCTCCTAAAACCCTTGCAATTTCCTAAGTGATAAGAGCAGTAAAGGTGTCTTGATAATTCACAGCCCCTTTCACACATACCTGTGTTTGTTAATCAGGTGGTTCTGAAAAGCCTCTAAAAATGTAGGCTGGTTGCCAAGGGAACCAACTTGGTTATTAGAGGGTTGAGCCTTTCGATTGACCCTCCTGACCTCTTGGGAGGAGGTGAAGGTTGAATCGATCACCAGTGGCCAATGAGTCAACAGAACTCGGACCATGGAAGCTCCAAGTCCTGCCCAGAAACCCTGCCCCATGCATCGCCTTCACCTGGCTGTTCCTGGATTACATCCTATCATTAAAAAAGTTATCTACTGAGTAAACAGGTTTCCTGGGTTCCACAAGCAGCTCGAGCAAGTTACTTGAACCCAAGGCGGGGACGGGTCATTGGTACTCTTGATCTATGCCAGCCGGTCAGAAGCACTGGCGACAACCTGGACGAGTGTCTGAAGTGGGGGCAACTGTGGGACTAAGCCTTTGACCCGTAGGATCAGATGCTACCTCCAGGGAGGCAGGGTCAGAACTGAGTTCAATCTGGGCCTGGAGGTTTTGCAAACAATGTGGTTCACGCTGATATATGCTTTCCTTCTAGGAGTCTGGAATTTAGAAGGTATGAGACAGAGGGTACCTACATGACCAGCCCTTCAATAAATACCCTGGGTGCTGAGTCTCAACTGGATGTCCCTGGTTGAGGACACCTCACATGGGGAACAAAGCGTGTCCTGTGTGACACTCCCACCCCCATCCTGGAGAGGGCTCTGGGAGCTTGTGCCTGGTTCCCCAGACTTCACCCCACATGTCTTTCCCTTTGCTGAGTGCTGTGTGTCCTTCCCTGTAACCATCACAGCTGAGCGTACCAGCAAATGCTGGGTCCTGGGAGTCCTTCTAGAGATGCATGGGACCTGGGGGCGGGGGGTGGTCTTGGTGACCCTGACACAGATTGCTGCAGGCTTCCTGGAAAGAGGCAGCAGCCTGGACCAGGGCCATGAGCTTGAACTCAAAGGGTTCCAGCAGCTGCCTCCTGATTCCTGGACCAGCACATTGACTTCCTAGGAATCACACATTGCTCCTTCCAATGATTCTGTGAGCACCTCATTCTCTGTATTAAATCGCTTCCTGTCTGAGTAACTGGAGCAGTTTGTTACGGACCCCGACCACTCAGAGACTCCACCTCCAGTCCCCAAGGTTTGCCTGAGTGACAGTCGTGTCTGACTCTTGGCAATTCCATGGACTGTAGCACACCAGGTTCCTCTGTCCATGGGATTCTCCAGGCAAGATTACTGGAGTGGGTTGTCATCCCCTTCTCCAGGGGATCTTCCTGACCCAGGGATTGAAGCCAGGTCTCCTGCATTGTAGGCGGATTCTTTACCATCTGAGCCAACAGGCAAGTCTAGGGACAGACAAGTTGGCAATACCCACCTACACCTTCTAAGTAGCATCTGGGAATCCCAGCTACTTACAAACATAACTACGATAATAAAATAGGTTCTCTTGTATCCCCTCCACCCCTGTAGTCTTCTCCTGTACCACCCACCCTGGATACCACTCCCATAATTTGACAAGCACCAGAATGAAACACTGCCTTCAAATGAATGCCCCCCAACACCTACCGTCGAGTCCAAGAACTTCCAAGAGCTCTGCCCAAACTTTCCACACGGTTTCCACAAACATGTCCACTCCCAGCACGAACCTCTCGGTTAGCCTTGTCAGGAACTGAAGAAATGAGAGAAAAGTCATTACCAACTCGGCCACAGCTTCCTTCTTCCTAGTCTGGCCAAGTTTACAGTTGAATGAGAAAACTCAGCCAGCTGGTGAAAAAGGCCAACCCCAGGGCTTGGCCAAATCGCCCTGTGGATTAATGGAGCATAGGACTAGCTTGGGGCGCCAAGAACCAAGTGAATATGGTCAAATCTCCCTCCTGGACTTCCCTGGTGGTCCAGTGGTTGAGAACCCACCTGCCAATGCAGGGGACATGGGTTCGATCCCTGGTCTGGGAAGATCCCACATGCTGTGGGGCAACAAAGCTGGTGTGCCACAACAACTGAAGCCCATGAGCCCTAGAGCCCGTACTCTGCAAAAAGAGAAGCCACTGCAATGAGAAGCCTGCACACTGCAGCTAGAGTAGCCCCAGCTCTCGAAACTACAGAAGAGCTGCCTGCAGCAACAAAGACCCAGCATAGCCAAAAATTATAAATATTCAAAAAAAAAAAAAAAGGTCTTCTTTCTACAGGTGGAGGGATCCATCGGAGAAGCCAGAAGCCCTCTGCAAAAGTGCTCACTACACTTCTGATTACTCCCAGAGCCCTCTGCTGACTCTTGTCAAAGTCCCTGCCTGAATTCTCATTTCTAAATGGTGAAGGTGTTGCAACCAACCTATTTCACCCAGAGGCCGGGTGCTGCTGCATGGGAGCAACTCTAAAGGGCGAGAACGGCGGTTCTCACAGTTGAGTCCCATCGTCACGTCTCGGGCACGTGCAAACGACAGAGACGCACCTCCATCCCAGTTTTAAGGACCCAGGGGCCTTGGAGGGCTGCAGTAGCTCTCCCAGTATGAACACAAGGTGCAGCTTCATATCACTTTAAGCGATATGCTATACACATGGTATAGCAGCATGGTATAGCGATATGGTATAAAGTCTCACTTCCTACAACCTGAATCCCCTTCCAGAGACAGCACTGTTACCACTCGCTTATGGATCTTCCCTTATATGCCCAGGTGAAGAATGGCACAGACAGGGACTTCCTGGTGGTCCAGCAGATAAGACGACTCTGAGCTGCCAATGCAGGGGGGCCAGGGTTTGATTCCTGGTCAGGGAACTAGGATCCTGCCTGCCCTGCAGTGTGACCAAAAGATAAAAAGGAAATGACCCCACCCCCCACCTACTAAATTATACACTTTAAATGGAAGGACTGTATAGTATTAATATATGAATTATTCCTCAATAAGTTGCTATTTGAAAACCAGAAGGATACTAGCCTAACACTGCAAATCAACTATACTTCCTTTATTTATTGGCTGCATTTCATCTTTGTTGTAGCACTCAAGCTTAGTTGCCCTGTGGCACGTGGAATCTTATTGGACCAGGGGTGGAACCCATGTCCTCTGCATTGGCAGGTGGATTCTTAACCACTGGAGCACCAGGGAAGTCCTCAACTATACCTCTATTTTAAAAGAAAAATTTTTAACTGAAAGAGTAAAAAATAATAATAATGGAACAGTTGACATTAAAAAAAATCATGTGGGAATGACAGAAGGAAGAATTTATGTCAGGGAGAAGAAAGGGTCCCTGGACCTCTCTTGGATAGGGGTACGTGGGTGGGGGCATTTTGGAGAATGTACCATCCCCTGGAGAGAAGACACACTGGTGTCCATTTAGTTATAATTCTTTTTTTTGTTAGAGAGTTTCACTGATGTATCATTTACATACTATAAGGTTCTCATCTTTAAAATGCATGATTCAGTGTTGTTGTTTTTTTTTTAAAAATCCCTCATAATTGAATTTTAGAACATCTTCATCTCCCCAAAAGGAGTCTTGTCCCCATCTGCAGCGGCTCCTCATTCCCTCCTCCCCTCAGCCTGCTGCTGCTAAGTCACATCAGTTGTGTCCCACTCTGTGCAACCCATAGATGGCAGCCCACCAAGCTCCCCCATCCCTGGGATTCTCCAGGCAAGAACACTGGAGTGGGTTGCCATTTCCTTCCCCAATGCATGAAAGTGAAAAGTGAAAAGTGAAAGTGAAATCGCTCAGTCATGTCCGACTCTTAGCGACCCCATGGACTGCAGCCTACCAGGCTCCTCTGTCCATGGGAGTTTCCAGGCAAGAGTACCGGAGTGGGTTGCCAGTGCCTTCTCCCTCTCAGCCTAGGCAACCACTAATCTTCTTCCCGTCTCCACGGTTTTGCCTTTCCTGGACTTTCTGTACAAATGAAATCAGGCAATCCGTGACCTTTTGTGCCTGGCTTCTTGCACTCAAAATAATAATGTCTGGCTTCACCCATGTGGCTGCGTGAATCAGTACTTAATTCCTCTTTCTTGCCAAATAGCACTCCCTTCCAGGGTTCTCCACGCTTTGTTCCTCCTCTCCTTATTCTTTAAAAGCATCACAATTTGTGCCCATTTGTCCATAGGTAGCAATTTTTACATTTTGTTCAAGTGGAGGAATAGGGAAAGGACTCCCTGAGGCACCTGGGAAAAAAGTTAGCAGGCCTTTCAAGGGTACCAGCTCCCCTAGAAAGGGTGTGAAAAAGTAGCTATTTTGGGAAGAAGGGACATTACAGCTTCTGCTGCCGCTGACCTTCTCTGTGCCTTAGTTTTCTCAGCTGTAAAATGGGACTAAGGAAGAATGGACATTAGGGAACTTCCCTGTCCACCAGTGGGTAAGGGTCCATGCTCCCAATGCAAGGGGGCTCGGGTTCACTCCCTGGTCAGGGAACTAGATCCGAGATGCCGTAACTGAGTTTGAATGCTGCGACTAAAGATCCCACATGCCACAACTAAGACTCAGTGCAGCCCAATAAATAAATATTAAATTAAAAAAAAAAAACAAAAACGATGTGGGGACCCCTTAGGTTGCCTGTGTCAGATCTGAGGACAGCTGGGTGGCAACCCAGCGCACCCAGTAAGGTTGGAGGTCCAGTCCTCTTTCCAAAGGGAGTCATCTCCTTCCCACCAAACAACTGTCTTTGGGCAGGTGTTGGGAAACCCACAGGCCCAAATAGGACCTGGCTGTGCTCAGAGGAAAGGTGAGGCCCACCTTGGGGACCAGCCAGGGCAGGAAAGGGTGATACATGGAAAGGCTCAGCGGGGGCCTTTTGGACCGGGTGGGTGGGAACACTCTGCCCCCTGGGGCTGGCACCGCTCACTGTGGCTTCTGCTCCAGCAAGTTAGTCCTTGGCTCCCTGTCTGTATGAAGACACAGGAGCCCTGAGGGGGTGCTGTGGGCAGCACTGTGTTCCTCCACATCTCAGTGAAGGTGAACTGAGGCCAATGTGGAGGACCTGGACCCAACAGGACTGGGGGCCCTACAAGAAGAGATGGGGGGCTTCCCCGCAGGCCCCCCAGTGGTTAGAACTCGGTGTGGTCAGTGCTACAGGCGCACGTTCAGTCCCTGTTCAGAGAACTAGGATCCCGCATGCTGTGCAGCGTGGCAAAAAAAAGTTAACACTGCATTTGATGGGAAAAAAAATTTTTTTTAAAAGAAAGAAAATGAACCCACTCCAGTATTCTTGCCCAGGAAATCCCATGGACAAAGGAGCCTGGTGAGCTACAGTCCAAGGGGCTGCAAAGAGTCAGGCACCACCATGCCCATGTTTAACTGAATCTCTGCTGTACACCTGAAACTAACCCAACATTGTAAACCAACCATACTCCAATAAAAAAAATTGTTGAAAGGAAAAAGAAAAAAAGAAAATGGGGACACAGACATGCACAGAGAAAAGATCACGTGAGGACACAGGGAGAAGACAGTCATCCGTGAGCGAGAGGCCTCAGAAAGCAGCAGCCTGGTCTACACCTTGATTTCAGGTTTCCAGCTTCCAGAACTTCCAGACGGTATTTCTGGGTGAGCCAGCCAGACTGTGGCCCTTCCTCACGGGAGCCCTGCAGACTAAGGTGAGGTTCAACAAAGCCCAGAGCCTGAAGCAGTTCACAGAAATAGGTGAAAAGCCAAACCAAAGGCACAGGTTGTATGTTTTTCCTACAACCTATAAAATATAGCCAATATTTTATAGTAACTATAAATGAAGTATAACCTATAAAAAGTGTGAATGTTGTATACCGGGAACGCACTGTATAATCATATACTACTGTACATCAACTCTACCTCAATTCAAAAATTTAATAATAGAATTAAACAAACCAAACCAAGCTTGGGCATTCCCTGGTGGTCTAGTGGTTAGGATTCGGACTTTCACTGTGGTGGCCCAGGTTCGATCCCTGGTCAGGAAACTGGATCCCAATTCAAATGAAGCACTTTTGCATAAAGATGTTTTGAGTTGGTCAGGGAAATAGGAAAATGGACTTGGGATGGTTATTAAAAAATTGTCAGGAGCTCTGATGATGGTATTGTGGAGAACATTTTTGCAAAATGTTTATCTGTTAAAGACAGAGACTGAAATATTCAAAAGTGAACCAATATGTCTTGGATTAGTTTTAAAACACTATGCCAGGCTTCAAACATTTTTTTGATGGGGGAAGAGATACAACAAGAATGTCAAAACTGGGTGAAGGGTACAGGGGTTCATCATACGATTCTTTCTCCCTTTGTGTCTCCTGGGCAATATTCAGGATGAACAGATAAAATGAAAAAGATTCAAGTGAGCCAACTCAGGAGGCCCGCGGCCGTGGCCAGTCCAAGGGAGAAGACACAATTACTCCAGCTCAGCATTTCATCACCCCGTCCTAAATCTGGAGGGCGTCCTAAACTCTCCTCACCCCCATTACCCCCAAGCATATTTAAACTGGCGCCCAAGCATTTTCATAAGAAAAGCAGCAAAGGAGCAGTTTAGAGGTTGCCTAAGGATCTGAGAAACAGGAAGTAAGACAAAGTTAATGGGAACTGAAGTGCTGGAACACACATGAGGATCAGGAGTGAATTACAAAGGGGAAAAGGCACCTCTGGGAGGGTGGGTCAAAGCAATGGGACTAAATGACACCATATGTCCTGACATGCTGCCCTCTTAAAGACACAAGGCCCTCAGGTAGAATTCTTACTGGAATGCTAGGTCCTCAATCTAACCCTGGGGAAACAGATTAGATGCATCATGGGACAACTGAAAAACCAACAGGGTGTCAAAACCACAGAGAGAGGGACTTTTCTGGTGGTCTGGTGGTTAAGACTCCATGCTTCCAATGCAGGAGGCAAGGGTTCGATCCCTGGCTGGGCAACTGAGGTACCATGTGATATATGCTGAGGCCAAAAAGTAAGATAAACCACAGGGAGAAACCATGTCAGTCCTACTAGAATGGTTACACTCAAAAAGTGTAACCTACGTCAACAGGGGAATGGAGAAAGAAGTGATATACATACACACACATAAACCAGAATACTAATCAGTCATAAAAAAGAATGGAATTTCGCCATTTGCAACAACTTGGATGGACCTGGAGGGTACTCTGCTTAGTGAAATAAGTCAGACAGAGAAAGACAAATAATGAGACGTCCCTGGTGGTTCAGTGGTTACAACTCTGAGCTTCCACTGCACGGGGTGCAGGTCCTGGTTGGGGAACTAGGACCTGACACGCTGTGAGGCAAGGCCAAAGAGAAAGACAACTACTGTATGATAACACTTTGTGGGGAATCTAAAAAATATAACAAAGTAATGAATATAACGAAAAAGAGGCAGACTCACAGATACAGAGAACAAACTAGCGGTTACCAGCAGGGAAAGGGAAGAAGGGGGATGGACAAGATAGGGGTAGAGGTCTAAGAGATACAACTACTATGTATAAAGTAAGTCACAAGGATATACTGCCTAGTACAGGGAATATAGCTGATATCCTATTATAATAGCTATAAACGGTGTATAGTCCAAAGATACTGAATCATTGGGTTGTATACCTGAATCTAGTATAATATTGTAAATCAACTATATTTCAATTAAAAATAAATTGAATTAAATATATCCAAGGGGTGGTGGGGAAGACAAGAACTTATGTTGGCGCAGATGAGGAGAAACCGGAATCCTTATATACTGCTGATAGGAACGTCAAATGGTCTGAACAGAAACTCCTTGAGATGTCGGAGCTGCCATATGCTGTGCCGTGTGCTTACTCACTCAGCTGCCCAACTCTTTGAGACCCCATGGACTGTCCATGGAATTCTCCAGGCAAGAATACTGGAGTGGGTTGCCATGCCCTCCTCCAGGGGATCTTCCCAACCCAGGGATGGAACCCAGGTCTCCCGCATTGCAGGCAGATTCTTTACCGTCTGAGCCACCAGAGAAGCCCAGAAATTCCATGCCTAGGTACATACTCCAAAATAAACATATATTCCTGGAAAAACCTGCACATGAATGTTCAGAGCAGCACTATTCATAGTAGCCAACAAGTGGAAACAACCCAAATGACCATTAACTGATAAATGGATCAAAGGAAAATCCTAAGAAGGAATGAAATACTGACAAAAGCTTCAAAATGGATGAACCTTGAAAACAAGATGTTGCGTGAAAGAAGCAAGATGCAAAAGACCACCTACTGGCTGACTCCATTTACAGGAAATGTCCAGAATACATACGCAAATCCATAAGAACAAAGAAGATTATGGGCTGCCAGGGATTGGGGGAGATGGGGTGACCGCTAAGAAATTTAGGGTTTAAGGCGGGGAGGAGTGATGAAAATGTTCAAAACTGATTGTGGTGATGTACAGAAATGTGGTAAAATATACAGAATGTGGTGATGTACAACCCCGCTGAGTATAATAAAAGCCACTGAACTTTCAGTGAATGAATTGTATAGTATCTGAATTATAGCTCAATAAAGCTGTTAAGAAAAAGAAGACATAAACATCAATGTCATAAAAGCACCCCCGACTCCCATTCCCAAAAGGGTAAAGGGACTTTGATAGATTAAAAGGAACTAAAGAGGCATTAAAACCAATTGCAATGAGCTGTTGATTGGGTGCTGTATTTTTTTTTAAGCTATAAAGGAAATGTGAATATGGGCTGTATATTACAAAATGTTATTGAACTAAATTTAAGTTTGGGGGTGAAGGGGCCATGGTATTAGGTTCTGATCACTGCAGACAGTGACTGCGGCCATGAAATTAAAAGATGCTTACTCCTTGGAAGAAAAGTTATGACCAACCTAGATACCATATTGAAAAGCAGAGACATTACTTTGCCAACAAAGGTCTGTCTAGTCAAGGCTATGGTTTTCCAGTGGTCATGTATGGATGTGAGAGTTGGACTGTGAAGAAAGCTGAGTGCCCAAGAATTGATGCTTTTGAACTGTGGTGTTGGAGAAGACTCTTTGAGAGTCCCCTGGACTGCAAGGAGATCCAACCAGTCCATTCCAAAGGAGATCAGCCCTGGGTGTGCATTGGAAGGAATGATGCTAAAGTTCAAACTCCAGTACTTTGGCCACCTCATGCAAAGAGTTGACTCATTAGAAAAGACTCTGATGCTGGGAGGGATTGGGGGCAGGAGGAAAAGGGGACAACAGAGGATGAGATGGCTGGATGGCATCACCGACTCACTCGATGGACGTGAGTTTGAGTGAACTCCGGGAGTTGGTGATGGGCAGGGAGGCCTGGCGTGCTGCGATTCATGGGGTTGCAAAGAGCTGGACACGACTGAGTGACTGAACTGAACTGAACTGAGGAGAAAATATCATCATGTCCACAATTTACTTTCAAAAAAAAAAAAAAAGTGTATGTGTGTGTGTTTGTAGAGAAAAAGAAACAGTTTGGGGAGAATATGGTTATCCCAGGTAGAATGTCTCACTGTTAACTTATTAAATTCTTCCAGCTTTTCAAAGAAAAAGTCAGACAACATTATTTTGATGATGGTGATGTTTTCAGGGGTGTATCCATATGTCAAAATTTACCAACGCGTACACTTTTGTTCCACTTTAAATGTGTGTAGTCTATGTCGATGACACCTCAATAAACCTGTTAAAATGTTGGTGGGCGGGGGGGAAGACTGGAAAGTGTCAAAGTTATTCTGCTCGAAATATTTTCTTACAAAGCAAAAAAAAATGCCAGCCTCTTAAAAAGAAAAAGACTAACAGTTTCAGTAATGGCAAAGGAAAACAAAAATCAGTTCCCAGTAAAGATGCCACTGGATTCCGAAAAAGTGAAAAGATCATCTATCTCACAATAAAATAATAAAACCAAATAGTTTACTGACACCTCGTTAGAGAGGTGTTGGAAAGCAGCCCTCACATGTATGACAGGAATGGAAACTGGTATAACTGGTAAACATTTCAGTAACATCTCTCAGTACTCAAAATGTATATGAACTGGAACTGTGCATAAAGGACACAGCAGACAAAGCTAGTTTATGTTGTCAGAGTTAGGAGAGAGGTTATCTTGGAGCTAGGGGATTGGACCCCTATACTTCCAGTGCGACGTGTGGGTCACATGGGCATGTTTGGTATATGACAATTCATTTCACTGTATACTTAACACAGAAAAGTGCACTAATTATGTTTCAATTAAAATTTTTTTAATACACAGACCCTCTGGCTCAGCAATTGAATTTCTGACAATGTACAGATGAACTTGTATATGCGCACTCCCAAAAATTTAGATAGAAAAACCTTTACTGCAGCCAGGATTGGAGTGGCCAATCCAATCCAATCGGAAACTAACAAAACATGGACCATCAGGAGGAGTTGGTTAAATGAGGGTACATCTTTATACTACACACACCAGATGAATCCTTCTTATATCTTCTACCATTTTACTAAATACTTATTCAGTGCCTGGTATTGTACACCATGACTAGTCACATTCAACCTGCCAATTTATCTCCTTTGCACAAAGGAGACACACAGAGGTCAAGCAACCGGCCCAAGGTCACAGAGCTAGTAAGAAGCAGAGCTGGGATTTGAACCCAAGTCTGTGGGAGAGCAAGGCCTAGGCTCTGAACCAGAAGGGCTGGGGTTAATTTTAGACAATTCCTAGATAGAACATAGAGTGTTTCATTAAATACCCTCAAACTTTACAACCCACTAAGAAGGTCTGGCTTGTTGAAAACTATAGTTGCTAGCAGATTCAGTTTTCCTTTAATTATAATTAACAGAGCAATTTCCCTAAGCCTGGCTGGCCTAAGCTACACTCCACAGGAAATGTCAGGGAGCCTCATTTTGGATGCTGCACTGATTGAGGGGCTCAGGGAGGGTCGTGACACCAAAAGACCAGTGAAGGTACCAGCGTGGACTCCAGACCTACTGTGTACATGTATCCGTGCATACTCCGTCGTGTCCAACTCTTTGGAGCCCTCCAGGTTCCTCTTTCCATGGGATTCTCCGGGCAAGAATACTCGAGTGGGTTGCCATTTCCTACTCCAGGGGATCTTCCTCACCCAGGGATCGAACCTGCATCTCCTCCATTGACAGGTGGATTGTTTACCACTGCACCCCCTGGGAAGCCCCACGGTGCCTGGATTCAAATCCTGGCTCTGCCACCCAGGCTGCACTGAAGCCAGTCACTTTACCACTCTGTGCCTCAGTTTCCCTATCTGTAAAATGGAAATATTAACAGTACCAACCTTATAGGCCTGTTCTAAGGATGAAGTGAGTTATTCTATTTATAAAAGAACTTAGAACAGGGAGCACTTATATGCTAGAAAGGATGTCGCCCAATTCACAAATTGCTGATTAAAGCCAATTAGATCTTAAAAAAAAAAGGCATGGATTTCCCCAGCGGTTCAGTGGTTAAAACTCTGCACTTCCACTGCAGGGGGCATGGGTTTGATCTCTGGTTGGAGAACTAAGATCCCTCATGATGCTTGGCCAGAAAAAAAGGAGGTGTATTTTAAACAAATGTGCGTGCTAAGTTGCGTCAGTCGTCTCTGATTCTACGAGACCCCATGGACTGTAGCCCACCAGGCTCCTCTGTCCATGGAATTCTCCAGGCAAGAATACTAGAGTGGGTTGCCATTCCCTTCTCCAGATATTCCTGACACAGGAATCGAACCCATGTCTCTCATGTCTCCTGCATTAGCAGATGGGTTCTTTACCACCTGGAAAATCCCATGGATGGAGGAGCCTGGTAGGCTGCAGTCCATAGGGTCACTAACAGTTGGATACAACTAAGAGACTTCACTTTCACTTTTCACTTTCGTGCACTGGAGAAGGAAATGGCGACCCACTCCAGTGTTCTTGCCTGGAGAATCCCAGAGACAGGGGAGCCTGGTGGGCTGCCGTCTATGGGGTCACACAGAGTCGGACAGGACTAAAGTGACTTAGCAGCAGTTAGTATTATGGTCATCTCTATTGAAAGCACAAACCTTGGTTTACCTCAAAAGGAATTCTGATTTCAAGATTCTCAGATACTTTGCTAGAATACAGCTGTCTTATTGATACCAACCCACATCTGAACCCCTAAATATCTACTTTGTATTTCATGTCTATGAATCTCAGATTCCCAGATAGAATAATCAGCCTAGACATGGTGGCTTGTGCTTAACCCTCCCCCAAAAAGGCCAGACTTCTTTTTGCTGTGAGCGAGTGAAGGTAGCTTAGCCATGTCCAACTCTTTGTGACCCCATGGAAGTCCATGGGATCTCCAGGCCAGAATACTGGAGTAGGTAGCCTTTCCCTTCTACAGGGGATATTCCAAACCCAGGGATCGAACCCAGCTCTCCCGTATTGCAAGTGGATTCTTTACCAGCTGAGCCACAAGGGAAGGTCTTTTTGCTGTAAAACAAATGATTTCTGCCTTCAAATGGCTAAGGGACACAGCAGGAGGGAGGTGCAGATTCACCCTGCATACTCAGGCAGTCTGGAGGCCACTTCTCTGCACTCAGTTGTTCTATGCTCTCCCTCTGTAGCCAGCTACAAAGAGATATTCCCCCGCCCCATTACCCACAACCTTTACGGCCTCTCAGAACACCCACAGGAGAGGACGCTCAGAAGTTAACAGCTTTCCTAACAAATTAACCTATATTTCATCTCATCCAATTAGAATGTTCAGTCAGTCTGATTTGGGGTTTAATGTTTTCTTTCCCCTTCATCTCAAGCAGCAGAAAGCATTTTTTAAAAACCTGAAAGCACTGCCAGCAGGGCTAAGCAATTGAGATTTGAGCCTTGGCCAGGATATAACTAACAACAGTATCTGACACTGATTCAGCCATGACTCTGGGCCAAGAAGGGACCTACAATTCATAATTACAAGAGGGTATGATTACTATCCCCATTGAAGGAATAAAGAGACTGAGCCTCAAAAAAGTGAAGCCACTTGCCTGAAGCCATCCAGTCAGAGGTGGAACTTTTCTCCACTCCAAAAGCCCAGGGCTGGTGCAGAGCAAAGCGCTTAAGAGAAGGAACAGTATGGGCTGTACTCCAGGAACCGCCTGACCACATTCAACAGTCCCCCTTATTCACTTCCCCTTGCTCGGTGGACTTTTTAACCCACAGTGGCTCACCCAGCTGCCGAGGGCAGAGCAGGGAGAGAAAGGGCTTCTCCGGAGCGCTCAACACCATCCCCAGGGGCCAGGGGCTCCTCAACAGCTCCAAAGTAAATAAAACGCTCTAAGTGAAAGGCCCAGAACACAGTAGGTGCTTAAAAGGGTTACTCTGCCAGGTTGCCAAAGCAACGGAGCAGACTGCATTACTCTCATTCTTAAAAAAATAACAGTAAAGTAATAAAAAGCCTAAATATCTTCAAAGCAGAAGGAGGAGGGCCTAAGGTGCTCAGGGGAAGTGGGTCGGCGTTAAGGCTACAGGAAATTCGGGGTTGCTGGGGAGAGCGCACCAGCGTGGGGAGAGGGCGCCGGCGAGCAGGGCGCCCTCTGGGCAGCCGCCACGGTGCCTGGCTCACAGTAGGCGCTCATTCAAACGTGTTGAATGAATGAATGAGAGGCGCGGCGGCGTCAGAATTGCCGAGGGCAGGCCCGGACCGAGTGCCCCCGGGAGCAAGGTTCAAGGAGAAGTACCGCATGGAACACAGGGCGCGCCGAGGCCCTGCGCACTAGACCTGCGCCGGAACTCGCCCCCAGACACGACGCTGGCCTGGCCCGGCTCGGGCCACAGGCTGCAGGCCCGGACCCCCCGCCCCAGACCCGGGCCTCCCTCTTTCTGAGCCCCGGCCGGCCTGCAGCCCCGGAGGCCGCGCACGGCCCAGGAGGGCCCTGGGCGCCAGGTGCGCGGCGGCCGAGGCAAGGTGACCGCGGGCGCGGGCCCAGCGCCCACCTTCTGAGCGGCGCGCACGTTGTCCTCGCCGAACAGGCTGCTGACGCTCTGCGAGAAGGTGTTGACCGTGCGGCGGTAGCTGTTCTTCTCGGTGCCGCCGCGGCTCCGCGCCCCCTGCGCGCCCGGGGCCACCAGCCCGAGCAGAAGCAGCAGCAGCAGGAACCCTGTCAGGGCCCGGGGTCCTCCCGAAGCGCGCGCGCCCATCCTGGAGCCGGCGGGATGTCGGGTCAGGAAGAAGGATGAGGGCCGCACGGTGGGACGCCGCGGCTCCGGCGGGGATCGCGTTGGCGCGCTAGGGGGCCGCGCGCCTCACCTCTGCCCGCGCGCCGCCGCCGCCGCGCCACCTGCCCCGCCCCGCGCGCAAAGGCGCGACGGCCCTGCCTACGCCTTGCCCCGCCCCCGGACGCGGGACCTGCGGACGACCTGGCGGGAGCGCGGGACAACTGGCAGGTTACCGATCTCCCCGCCGCCCTCCCCACCCAAGCCCTCTGTGACCTGGGGCCTTTAAATCTTTCCTTTAAAAAAAACCAAAACTTTATCTTAAACTTTTCTATAAAAAGCAACTCAAGATTATAGAGGTGAAACAGCCCCAACAGGAACAATGACTACCATTGATCGGGAAATATGAATTATATATATTTTGCATATCGTTGAATTTATAACACCCAATAATTGGCCACTTTTGCCGATGGCAGGGGCACCAGCTTACTCATTCATTCTGAAATATTTAAAAGAAAAGCATTAAGCACTCGCTCCTGCCCTTCTTGAACGAACTCTATTTCAGACTCAGAAAATAGTTGAGAACGGGAAGTTCTTTTTAGGAAATCCAGGTAGTAAACGAAAAGGGAGTGAGAGAGATTAGAAAATAAGTTTGCACTCCTTAATGAAATGATGGATCCAGGCCATGATCATCAACAGACTGAAACCCAAAGGTGACATGTTGGTGGAGAACTTGAAAATGGAGGGGCCTGGACCCACCAGTCTTGGTGGTAGAAGTACCAAAGCCACCTGTGTGATGGATTCTTCCCAAAACATTTTGGACCCTAACTTGATGTGACCTCCACATCTAACTCACAGTTTACAGGAAACATGGGGGATGGAAGCAGAAAAATTAGAAACAGCAGAAGCTAAAGTCAGAATGTGGAACGTTCAACAGGATAAACAACCTTAGTTTCTTCAATAAGTAAATGATATAAAAATAAAACTTAACTTTTGTCAACCCAGAGTGAAAAGTTATCTTTTTAAATATTTACTTTATTCATTTATTTGGCTGCACCAGGTCTTCATTGTGGCAGGCAGGATCTTTCAACTGCAGCATGCGAACTCTGACTTGCAGCATGTGAGATCTATTTCTCTGACCAGGAATCAAACCCAGGTCCCTTTGCATTGGAGGTATGAAGTCTTAGCCACTAGACCACCAGGGAAGTCCCTGTATCTTGTTTTGAACTTACATTTTTCCAGATTTCTGGTGAGGTTTTCATATATTCACTGGTGTATATTTCATCATCATAAAAAATATATTGTATTTAAAGTAAACTTTTTAAAATGAAGTACAGTATACAAGACACCCTAGTGGTTCAGGTGGTAAAGAATCTGCCTGCAATTGAGAACTAGGGTTTGATCCCTGGGCTGGGAAGATCCCCTGGAGAAGGGAATGGCTACCCACTCCAGCACTCTTGCCTGGAGAATCCCATGGACAGAGGAGTCCAGTGGGCTACAGTCCATGGGGTGGTGAAGAGTCAGACACAACTGAGTGGCATACAAGCAGAAAATACTCAGTCATAGGTGCTTCTCTATGAATTTAAACAACATACAAGGTGACCAGTACCCAGGTCAAGAAAAGGAACATTATCAGTTTTGCCAAAAGGCTTCCTTTGCCCTCTCCTGTTCACTACACCCCCTCCAAAATTTAGGGGATTCATTTTGCCTGTTTTTGAACTTCTGTGAATTGGATCATAAAATATGATCTTTTGTGGTTGGCTTCTTTTGTTCAACATTATATTTATGAGATCCCTGCTGTTGTGTATTTTCCTTTTACTTTATAGAATGTTCTTTATATCTTCTGGATGTAATCCTTTGGTATATAATATTTTAGAAGAAAATATAAGAGAATGTACTATTACCTACCTAATAATAACTTTATTTACTTAAATAAGCCCATTTAAAGAAACTGTAGACTGCTATTATCCTAAGCAATAAAATCCATGAAAATACAAGTTTGATTTGCTCATTTTAACTTCCCCCCCAAATCCTTTTTAATTAATTAAAAGAATGTTCATATATATGCTATCAAAATCCTTTCATGCTCCACCTGTGTGTTTGTGGGATTTGTTTTTGCTTTTCTGAAGAAGAAGGGAGCTTGTCCAGATTAATCATAGTTATCATTCATTCTTACCTTCGACAACTGTTACTTACCTACTTGGCAGCCAGCTGCTGTTCTGGGTTATTCAAATGCTTTTCCTGGGGCAATGACTTTAATTCTTGAAAATAACTTTATCCTCTCTAAAATTCTAAAATAACTTCTAGCGCCTTCACTTTTTTTTGATGATATAATTTATTTAGCCTTAACCATTTATGCTTTTAATAGAAAAAAATGGAGACACAGGTTCTAATCAAACAAGCTGCTATATAAAGAGGCCCACGTGGCAAGGAACAAATGGTGGCCTCTGGTCAACAACCAGTAAGGAATTGAGACCCTGAGTCCACCAGTCTCCAAGGAAATAAATCTTGCCAACATCAACACAAGCTTGGAAGCATTTTCTCCCCAGTCGTGGCTTCAGATGTGACTCCATCCCTGGCCAACATCATGACTAAAAAAAAAAAAAAAAAAATGGAGACACAAGTTCAGTTCACTCAGTCATGTCTGACTCTTCATGACCCCATGGACTGCATCACGCCAGTCCTCTCTGTCCATCACAAATTCCCGAAGCTTGCTCAAACTCATGTCCATTGAGTCGGCGATTCCATCCAACCATCTCATCCTCTGGCATCCCCTTCTCCTCCTGTCTTCAATCTTTCTCAGCATCAGGGTCTTTTTCAATGTGTCAATTCTTCGCATCAGGTGGCCAAAGTATTGGAGCTTGAGCTTCAGTATCAGTCCTTCCAATGAATATTCAGGACTGATTTCCTTTAGGATTGACTGGTTTGATCTCCTTGCAGTCCAAGGGATTCTCAAGAGTCTTCTCCTTTCGACACTCAGCTTTCTTTATGGTCCAACTCTCACATCCATACATGACTACTGGAAAAACCATAGCTTTGACTATATGGACCTCTGTCGGCAAAGTAATGTCTCTGCTTTTTAATATGCTGCCTAGGCTGGTCATAACTTTTCTTCTAAGAAGCAAGCATCTTTTAATTTCGTGACTGCAGTCATCATCTGCAGTGATTTTGGAGCCCAAGAAAATAAAGTCTGTCATTGTTTCCACTGTTTCCCCATCTATTTGCCATGAAGTGATGGGATTGGATGCCATAATCTTAGTTTTTTGAATGTTGAGTTAGTGAAGACACAGTATAGCTGTTCTGTTCACAAAATAATTACAGAATTCAGAAAATACAATATTTCCGAGTGCAATGCAGAAAATTTGATGTGGTCATGAAAATGCAAAGTTGTCTAATTGATGCCTTCTTTTACTTTTTCTGTCTTTGTAATGAAAATATTTAATGCCTTTTTTACTACACAAATAATGTTGCTTGTAAGAATATCAGAAAGTACAGATAAGCCAAAAAAAGAGGGAAGAAGACTGTATTAGGAGTAGGTTATATTTTTAAAGCCGACAAAACACTCTCATTCCCAAATTAATATTAGTAGATAATTCAGATTTAGTGGTTTCATTCCTGCGAACAGCCCTGGGCTGAAACAGAAGACTCTTGGGCACCTCAGGCCCCGCCCCTCCCTAACTTGGCCCCGCCTCGCTCCGCCCCCAGCGGCCTTGGTTTTTAAGGTGACCCCGCCTCTAGCCCCGCCCGCAGGAGATCTGTTAGTACCAGCTCTCGCGAGAGCGTAGCCCGGAAGTTTTCCGTCCTGAACCTTGGTGGGGGCCCACGTGAGTTGGGCTTAGAAGTGCTCGGGTCTTGCTACCCTACCTTCAGGAGCAGGAGTTCGGGCGCCATGGGGAAGCTGCGCCGGAGGTACAACATCAAGGGGCGCCAGCAGACGGCCCCCGGCACCTCTAAAGGCCCTCCCGAGCCGCCCCCCGTGCGGCTGGAACTGGAGGGTAAGAAGGCCCTGGACAGGGGCTGGGTTTCGGGTGAGAGACCAACCAGGGCCTTGAGGCCAGGGCTGGCTAGTGGGGCTGAAGGACGCCCGGACTATGTCCTGCGTCTGCGACTCCGGAACGCTCCCGGAGAGAGGCCTCCCACCTCAGATGATCCAAAGAAAGGGGGAATGGTGACAGTTTTCGTTTTAACTGAGTTTGGAACAATACCTGGAGTTTCTTTCCAGTGTGGTCGTAGTATAGCAACGTGGGGAATTTGGACAAGAAAATAAGGTAATTCCATTCATTTTGATGGCATCAATTATATCCTCCCTACCAGCGACTTTTAAGTTTGTATTTTTCAGCCCAGATCTGTCTGTTTAGCTCTAGGCTGCTTGACATTTCTGCTAAGACCCCTCCGTTTTGTTAGGGAAGACTGGTGTGCCAGTCTAGGAGAGTAACAGAAGATGAGATTAAGGCGGAAAAAAATCCCTGTCGTGCACAGTTTATATGCTTTTGGGAAGAGACAAGTAAAGAAAAACACAGAATATATAGAATATTTTGCATACATTCATACTAAACAGATAAAGTACAAGAGGTGTTTGGTGAGTTGCAGAGTTTCGTGCGGTAGAGGGGGAAGACCCCATTGAGAAAGCATTGGATCCTTAAGACCTGAGGGCCATCAGAATGGCTGAGTGGAGATGAAATATTAAGTGGGGCCAGGATGGGTAGGACCTGGTGGGTCATGGTGAGGACAGTGAACCTGTAGGGTTTAGAGCAGAGGAGGAACAAGGCATGGGCTTAGGTTTTAACAGCATAACTCTGGTGCTGTGTTGAGGAAGAGCAGTAGAGGGCAAAGAATCAGGGCGATTGGATAGGGGGCTGCCGAGTACAGTCAGTAGGGCAGAAGTTGATGCTTGGTCCGGGGCGGCAGCAGCCGAGGGTGTGAGAGGTGGTTGAATTCAAGATGTATTTGGAAGATGGAGCTAATAGGATTTGCTGGCTGACTGTGCACAAGAACAAAGGAGATGTCAAGAATGAATCCCAGGTGTGGGGTCCAGTGGCTGGCAGCTGGAGAAGGCGGGGAGGGGCCAGCTTGGGAAGAGGCCAGGAGCTTGGTTTTGGATATGTGTGTTTTGGGGGCCCTGTTATATATCCAAGTAGAGGGATAGTCAGGCAGCTGTTGACTCAGATGCTTAGAGGCAAGTCCAGGGGAGATAGCAGTTTGGAATCATCACTGTGTATAGATGATATTTATTTAAGTCTGAAGACTGGACCAGCTCTCACTGAGCAGTGAGTTTAGCCCAGTGAGGTGGGAGGAGCCCCTTGGGAGTGTGGTTGTCCAGGGACCATGAAGAAGACCCACCATTTGTGTCATGTTGCTGTGGGGTCAGGGAGGGAGAGAAAGACCCCTGGATGTAACACCAGGGAGGCCATCAGTGGCCTTGATGGGTCCAGTTTCGCAGGAGAGTTGAGGATGAAGTTATTGAGTGAGTTCAGTTGTCTTGCTGGCCCTTGAAATTGAACACACTCCAAAGTTAAACTCATCCGGCTGCTTGTATAGGATCCCTGAAGCTCAAGCTGATTTAGGCATGAGGGAAGAGTGAGCCTAGATTCTGGAGGTGGAGGGAGAGAGAACCAGGCCCGATGGGGAAGCCTACTTCACTTCACCCACTAACCAGCCTCCTCTTCCACACTCTCCTCTTGGACCCTGAAGGAAGTGAAGTTATGGGAAAGATTGTCAAGGTGGGAATCTGGAATCTGAATTCCCTCCTCAGAAGTTGCAGGGATTGGCTGGGAGTTGAAGTAACTCACCTGATATCTCCATGCCTTAATTTTCTCAGCTGTCACATGGATCCAGCAGTTACATACTTGTTCATGGGGGTGGTAGTTTGGGAGAATATGTTTGTAACTGAGAATGCTTTGAAAAGTAAAGACAGGCTGTGTCTTTACTGACTTGTCCTGTGATGGGCACTGTTCATTCTAACAGCAGTGACAGCTCAGGAGGTGAGATAGACTGACAGTGAAGTGAATGCAGAGGAGCCTGAGGTCTTTTAGACCCAAAGATTTGGGAAAAGTTTCTCACCCTAGAACAAGACATCTCCATTTATCCTTGAGACTTTTAGGGGCCAGAGGGACCTTATAAGATTATAAAGCAGCTTGCCTTCTGCAAAGAGCCTTCTCTGATCACTGATCCAATGTTGTTACCCTCTTTCTTATTTTTATTTTTAGCATGTCCCCCCTTTTTCCTTCCTATGGCACATTGGTTCTCAAATGTTTTCCTCTAAGGACATTTTTTTAACATTCTTAAACATTGAAGACCCCAAAGTGCTTTTGTTAGTGTGAGTTCTATCGAAATTTATCATAGTAGAAATTAAAACAGAGATGTAAGGGTTTGGGGTTTTTTTTGTTTTTGACTGATTTTTGGCTTCAGTGGATCTTTACTGTAGCACAGGGGCTCTCTTGTTGCGGCACATGGGCTCAGCAGCTGTAGCACGCGAGCTTAGTTGTGAGGGGGGTTTTAGTTCCTCAACCAAGAATGGATTTGCACCCCTTGCGGTGAAAGCATGGTGTCTTAACCACTGGGCCACCAGGGAATTCCCAAAAACGCCGACATTTAAAAATAAATATAACACAAGCTCAGTACTTAGTTCACTGTACACCCAGAAGAGAGTATCTTTTAGAGTTATTGTAAAAGTGGTTTTGATCTCACAGACTCTCTGAAAGCAGGACCCTACGGGAGGAACGCACTGGTGTAGTTTATTCCCTCCTTGCTCTACCTCCTTCTGTCTTCCCAAAACACAAGGGTGGAGGTACCCGACTCATGGCGGAGGCTGACCTGTGGCAGGTGCTGGATGGACAGTGTGGTGAAGGTGCGGCGGCCCTACATCCCCGTTCCTGTGCAGGTGCTTGGATGGCTCGCACAGAGGGCAGAAGGGCCCCCCCGGAGGAAAACAGCATTAAGATAGCGTCTTGAGACCCTAGGCATCCTCGCTCTCTAGCCCCAGGGCTGTGGGTCAGGCGAGCATATCTTTTCAGATAAGGACACGTTGAAAGGAGTCGATGCAAGCAACGCTCTTGTCCTTCCCGGGAAGAAGAAGAAAAAGACCAAAGCCCCTCCCCTGTCCAAGAAGGAGAAGAAGCCGCTGACCAAGAAAGAACGGAAAATGCTGCAGAGAATCTTAGACCAGAAGGAGAAGAAGAGCCAGGTATGCATTCTGCGTCTGTACTCAGCCCTCCAGACTGGCAAGGGATGGGGATGGAAGGGGTCTGTGTCCCCTGACATGATCTCTTCAATAGGACCATCAGATAGAACTTTCTGGAATGAAGGACAAGTTCTTTGTCTGCAGTATCCAATATGGTGGTCACCAGCCATGTGTGGCTGTTGAGTACTTGAGATGTGGCCAGTCAGACTGAGAGATTGATTTTTTTTTTTTAATGTATTTATTTGGCCGCACCCAGTCTTAGTTGCAGAATGCGGGATCTTTAGTTGCAGCATGTGGGATCTAGTTCCCTGACCAGGGATCGAACCCAGGCCCCCTGCATTGGGAGCATGTCCAGCCACTGGACCACCAGGGAAGTTGCAGAGGAATTGAATTTTTAATGTGATTTGGTTTTAATTTAAATGCAAATAGCCACATATAACTAATGCCCCTTGTGGGACACGCAGAATCAGAACCTTCCAGCCCTCGAAGGAGGACATGCTTCTGGGGTGTCTGTCGGTCTGGAATGGGTTCAGGTTTGTAGAGACCGTGTTTGTTGAACCAGGAGTCAGTCGATCAACGTGCTCACTGTTTATTCTCCACCCCACATTCATTTTGTTTATTTTTTAAACTTTATCCTAGAGAGTTTTGACCTTTTTTACTTAATATTTTTTTAAGGAGAATATTTTATGTTGAGAAATTCTAGCATATATAAAAGTAGAGACATTAGGGTCACGAGCTCCCATGTACCTACCAGTCACCAACTTCAACAGTTGTCGAGCCCATGGTCAACCTCAATCATCTCCACGGCCAGTCAGTTTCCTACCCCATAGATCAGAGCCCAGGCAGCCTCAGTCTGTACTGTTTCTTTGGCTATCCTGACAAATGACCACCAGCTGGGTATCTTAAACAACAGAAATGGGTTCTCTTGCTGATCTGGAAGCCAGAAGTCTGAAATCAAAGGGTGGGCAGGGCTGTGCTCCTTCTGAAGGTTCCAGGGGAGGGCAGTACCTGGCTTCTTCCAAACCCTGGTGGCTCCAGGTTTCCTTGGCTTGTGGCCACATCACTGCATTCTCTGCCTGCATCTTCACATGGGCTGCTCCCCTGTGTGTCTCTCCTCTGTGTATCTCTGATAAGGACACTTGTCTTTGAATTTAGGACTCACCTGGTTAATCCAGTGTCTCATCTTGAGATCCTTAATTACCCTTAACTTGAATAAGATCCCATCCTGGGACACGGGCTTCCCAGGTGGCGCTAGTGGTAAAGAACACGCCTGCCAGTGCAGGAAACATAAGAGACTTGCGTGTGATCTCTGAGTTCAGAAGATCCCCTGGAGCAGTGCATGGCAACCCACTCCAGTATTCTTGCCTGGAGAATCTCCACGGACAGAAGAACCTAGCAGGCTTCAGTCCATGGGATCGCAAAGAGTAGGACATGAATGAAGCAACTTAGCATGCACTGGGACATGGATGTATGTTTTTGAAGGGCCACCATTCAACCCATTATGTAGCATTGTATCCCTGAATATTTCAGTTTGCATCTCTAAAATAAAAGACCATTTCCAATAACTGCAGTGCCTTTAACACGTCCAGATTTTTTCAAAACACCATCAAATAGCCAGTAAATAGTCAAACTTTGCACCATTTCATTGCGCTGTCCACCCCATCTCTTGTCTTTCCCCCTTATCATTTGTTGCAGAGATTGGTTTGTTTGTCTCAAAGACTTTCCCATGGTCTGGATTAAATTTTTTTAATCTCTGTAATTTAAAAAGTATTCTTCCACTGTCCAGTTTCCTATAAATTGGTATTCGGGTCCGGGGCAGTGACTCAACAGAGACAGTTTTGCCCCCACTGAGACCATTTGGCCAAGTCTGGAGACTTTTGGAGTTGTAACGATTTGGAGGATGGTACTAGCATTTTGCAGGGTAGAGGCCTGGGATGCTATTAAATAGCCTGCAGTGCCCAGAACATCAAAAAATTATCTGACTCTAAATGCTAGTGTGTGGAGACCAAGAAACTTGATCTAAAGGCTTCAGGAGACTGCCTCCTGACAGTCTTTTGAAATTGGAGTATAATTGCTTTCTAATGCTGTGTTAGTTTCTGCTGTATAACAGCGTGAATCAGTTATAAGTATACATATATCCCCTCCCTCCTGAGCCTCTCTCCCATCCCTCCTTAGTCTTTCTGACAGGGTGACCACACAGGGTGCCGTGACCACCAGGGGACACACAGGCCTGCCATTAGCAGCTCTGCCATTAGCAGCTCTGCCATCAGTCCCTGGAGCTCTTCATCCAGGGGAGGACTCACTGGCCTGTGAGTGTGTGCTGTTTTTCATCCTGCGAGCATCTTTGCTTGCTGTTTTGTATGTTGTTTTTTCTTTTCTCAATTAGGAAATTTGTGCACGCGTGTATATATGTGTGTGTACATATATACACAAATATGAGCACATATTAAAGTATCTGTATAATTTCAAGAATAGTGAAACAAATACTCGTGACTCGTTCACCCAGAGGAAGGAAGCCAACTGGGCCCATCTTTCACTGCTTTATTCCAGATAGCGTGGGGACTACTTGCCATCACACAAAGAGCTATTCCTCCCTTGTAGTAACTGCCGGGGAGTCTTACATTATACAGATGGGCCCTATTTTATTTATTCCATCTCCCTTTGATGGGCATCTGGCTAGTCGATAATCTCTCATGACAAACCATGGGGCAAAGAGAACCTTGTTTATCCAACCACAGACTCTGTAAGGGGACGAGAAGCCCAAGCTCACATGTCTGTCAATGTTAAGAACACTGTGATGCCAGGCAATTGAAGTTCAGCCTTTGGTTTAAAAAAGACTGTGGGTGTTAGAGATGCTGTAAATTTATTTAGAGTCTCAACTTCCCTTCTAAAGAGGCTCATGATGCCAAATGTATAACACACTCGTTTCCTTCCCCAGCGAGCTGAGATGCTACAGAAATTGAGTGAAGTCCAGGTTTCAGAAGCTGAGATGAGACTCTTCTACACCACGTCCAAGCTGGGCACTGGAGAACGCATGTACCACACCAAAGAGTAAGTCACCAGGTTCCTCTCGGAAGCCCGTTCCTCCCTCCAGGGCTCCCAGGGCGGGGGAATGTCTTGGGAGTCATGGGGTCTTCTGGGGTTATGAGAAAATACATTTGTAATGACCCGTGTGCTAAAATACGTCCAATGGGTAGAGACCTCACATGCTGCTTAATATGCTGGTATCTTTTGCCCACGTGTGGGTCTTCTAGAGCTTTAGTAACCAGGCACCACAAACCAGGTACCTTAACACAAGAGGAATTTATTCTCGTGGCTCTGACGGCCAGAAGTCCAAAGTCAAAGTGTCAGTGGGGTTGTTTCCTGCCAGAGGCCGGAGAATCTGTTCCATTCTGTCCCCCAGCTCCTGGTGGTGCCAGCAGTCCTGGGTGCTCCGCAGCCCATGTCACCCCAGTCTGTGTGCCACTGCAGTGTCCTCCGTGTGTCTCTCTGAGTCTTCCATGGCTTTCTTCTGTCTGGGTCTGGGTCCCAGTTTTCTCTTCTTATAAGGACACCAGGCACTGGATTTAGGGCCCACCCTAACTCAGTTTGACCTCATCTTCATGACATCTGCAAACACCCCGTTTGCACATAAGATCACATTTTGAGTATCTGGGTGGCCACGAATTTGGGGAAGACAGATACTTCCACAGTCAATATTTAAGAATTAGGAGATTTCATGTTAAAATCCTTGGTTCCCCTTCCTGCCCTAGTCTTGACCCGTTGAAGGATGTGGCCACACCAGCTGGCATTCCCACAGGGCAGCTTGCCTTAGGTGGGGCCCATGTGTTCCCTCAGCTCAGGCCCCTGCTCCCTGCTCTCTCACACTTGGCCCACTGTGTTCATTTCCAGTACCGTACCATAAGACTTGTGGCACATTTAATGACTGCTTGTTGAATGCAAACTGCATCTCAGGCTCTCCTCTGGGCCCTAGAAATAGAGCAGTGCACAAAAATAAAGTTTCTTCCCATAAGGAGCTTACGTTCTGATAGTGGGGAGATGGGCAGTAGTTAGATAAATAGTAGAAAGAGCTTTTTGCTCAGTAGCAAAGAACAGGGCGAAGAGGATGGAGGCAGTGGGAGAGGTGATTGAGGCTGCAGTCAGGGGAAGTCTTCCTGAGAGGCGACCTTTGAGTCAAGTGAGGGAGAAGCTGCCTGCAGGGACCATGGACAGCGGGTGCAAAGGCCTTGAGGCAGGAAGGGGCGTGGCTCCTGAGTCCTGCCTCTGATGAGCCTTCAGCAACTCAGAGCTGCCTCAGGTTGGCTGGCCCATCCTAGAGCCTGATTTTGTGCCTTCCCTGCAGGAAACCAGATGATGTGGCAGCCCAGGGTTCAGAGAAGATCAGCAGCCTCAGTGGAGCCCACCGGAAGCGCCGCCGCCAGGAGGCAGAAGAGGAGTCTGAATCCTCAGTGGACTCTGAACCCGAGGAGGCCCCAACAGACAATCGGTCAGAGGCCAGTGCAGGGTCGGCCCCAGCACACGTGCCACCAGCTCCATCTGGGGCCAGGGGCCAGAACCCAGCACCCAGCGGCCCAGCTGAGACTCCTGCCCCTCCAGCAGCTACTCCCACGGCAGCCTCTGCCCTGGTCAGGCCCCCATCGAAGCCCGCAGTCTTCATCCCCGTGAACCGCTCCCCCGAAATGCAGGTTGGTCGCTCCAGTGTTTGATGGAGAGCTTAGGGGATCAGGTCAGTACAGTGAGGGGCTGTGGGTGCAGCGAGAAGGCATCTCGGGATCTGAGCAGGTTGCCTCGCCTTCTGTGTCTAGGTTTCGTCATCTGGAAAAGGGGGATAGCTGTACCTGCCTTGTCAGGCTGATGAATGAGTACCTGGCCTGTGGTGGGGCTCTTGAGATGGGTGTCAGCTGCCTTTCTCATCTTCTGGTCACTGTCCCCTGCAGCCTCTGACCACGGTTCCTGGCCCAAGTGTCCACTCTTCGGGACAAGAGCTTAGGCTATGGAGTCAGTTGGCCTGGAACGGAGTGCTGATCCCTCCACTGCCCAGCTCGTTCCTGGGCCCCGTTTTCTTGATCTGTGGAATGGGAGTACCTGTCTACTCACAAGGGTTCCACCTCTCTGCACTTGGTTTCCTTGTCTGGTAAAGTGACTGTCTTACTGGGTTGTCACAACAACAAGATTAAGGGACAGGAAGCTCAAGGCCCATGGAAGAATAGAATAGAAAATATTAGTACATTGTTCCAATTTTACTTGTTAGCACATAGAATAGTGCCAGCATGTATCAGGCATTCAAAAAATATTTGTCATATAAAGTAATGCAATAAAGCCCTTTGAGGATCATGCCTCTAAATTGAAAAAATCCCCTAAATTTTGCAGATTATGTTTTCATTCCTATTTCTTATTTAAAAAAAAAAAAAAGAATAAGTCATTTAATGAGACTGCTTTGAGGTTGGTGATGCCTCAGGGTTTGGCCCATTGTAGATGGTGGTTACTCCGTCCACCCGCCAGCCCAGGAAGTAGAGCAGTCTACAGCCTCTGGAGCTTTCAGTCCAGCAGACGAGACCAAGATGGACAACACAGTGTCACACAAGGGGAGGAACAAGAGCCACGGAGGGGAAGATCGGGTACCATGAAGGGGAAGTGCAGGAGTACATAGGCTCGATAGGGAAAGTATCTTCTGGGATAAGAGCTCGGTGACCAGCTGAGAACAGGGGGGCCGTCCCATACTGAGAACTTCGTGAGCAAAGGCCCTGAGGCAAGAGGGCTCATGGGTCTCAGAGCAGCAGTTTCAAACCACAGATTAGATTGTGGAAACGTGGGCTGTGACCAGCTTTTTTTTTTTAATGGAAAAGAATAGAAAATATTAGTCACTGTTCCATACGAAAAGTAGTAGTTTACTGAGAGGTCTTCCCAGGTGGTGCTAGTGGTAAAGAACCCACCTGCCAGTGCAGGAAACGTAAAAGACGCAGGTTTGATCCCTGGATCGGAGAGATCCCCTGGAGGAAGGCACAGCAACCCACTCCAGTATTCTTGCCTGGAGAATCCCTGGACAGAGGAGCCTGGTGGGCTACAATCCATAGGGTCGCAAAGAGTTGGACACAACTGAAGCAACTTAACATACACAGTTTAATGAGATTGCAATTCCAGTCACAGGTACATTTGTGTGCTTATATACGTTAGGTAGTTAGAATAGGAAAAAGGAGTCCAGAATGGCGGTAGCAAAAAGACAAGGAAGGGAAAAGCCCATGAAAATAGAACAAAGGAAGGTCCGAGGACCAGAGTGAAGACCTCAGGTAAAACAAACGGCACTTCTGGCTAGCCCAGTTTACATAGGGCAGGCCCAGGGGGAGGAGGAAAAAACATATAAAAAGAAGAGCCAAAATTGGGCCGGGGGCCTCTCTTCTCTTCTCGTCTTTTGGGTTGCATGCCCTCACGCTTTGAAGATGTATTTTTCTTTACTTTCTGAATAAAACTGAGCTGTAACACTGGTCCATCCAAGGGCTTTTGACCCTGGTCCATCCAAGGGCTTCAAATTTTTGCTGGAATAAGACAGAATTGAGGAAATTACAAATTCCCTGGACACATATAAAGAATTAGGGTGGGCTCACTGCTATAACAGACCTTGAAGTGCCACTGGCTTCACGCCACAAAGGTTTCCTTGTAGGTGATGTCAGAGCCTGATGCTATCCACTGGCAAGTGAGGGGTATGGGATTCTGGTCCACACACTGATTCAGCGACCCAGGCTCCACCATCCAGCGTCCCTGGTGCCCCCCGGGGTTCCTCCCTTGGCCTTTCACTGTGGTTTTTCCACAAGTGTATTACTGAGGCTAGGTTTGTAAGTGGCCTTGTATCATATATGTTTTCCTGCACTTTGTTTTTTTGTTAATCAGCATTATGTTCCTGGGATTTACTTATTTGTGAAGATGTATGTCACTGAGGTCCGTTTGGTTTGGTTTCGGTTTTGAAACTGCTATAGAGTATTCCTCTGCTTGAATAGAGCTCGGTTTAAGTAGTCATCTCCGGCTGGACATTTGAAATATTCTTGCTTTTTACTCCCATCTTCTCTGCTGCTTTACATTTTCTTGTCCTTTTCTCGTCATCACAGATACAAAACTTTGGGGGACAGGGTTTGCAAACTGGAGGTCACAGCCATCATGGGGTCATGAGATGGCCAGTGCTGCTTTTTTTAACCAATAGAATAGAAGTAGAGAACAGAATTTTTAAAATTAGGCATGCTTCACACATAATCAGAGCAAGCAGGGGTTCACAAAACCCCTCCCTCACTATGGAATACTTGTGTGTGCATGTATGTGTGTGCATGTGCATACACTCATGTGTGAGCACCTAGCAGAATCACACCTAGGATGTGATGCTGTGTCTCACATCCTGAATTTTGGTAAAATTAGCAGCCAGTTGTTTGCTGAATTGACTCTTCCATAAGTGTGAACTCCCCCAGCAGCAGCGGAGGGGTCTTGTGCCGCACAGGGGCTTCTCTGCACCAGGCTGACCCTTTGGATGCCGGGTGTGACATTCCAAAGGACCCAACCCATGTCTCTGGGCCCCCTCCCCAGCCGTCAAGGCTTCCATCCTCCAGAGTGGCCCTCCTGTTCCCCCTTGACTGGGTGCCAGCTGCTGCCTTTGTAGGAACCACATCACCTGTATAGTCTTGCTTTGAGCAAAGACCCCTCATCCCGTCTGCCCTTCTGCAGCAGCTGCAACCCCCCTCTACCCCTCATTCCCTGAGTTCTGACTTCCTCTCTCTCACCAGGAAGAGCGGCTGAAGCTCCCGATTCTCTCTGAAGAACAAGTGATTATGGAGGCAGTGGCTGAGCACCCTATCGTCATCATATGTGGTGAGACCGGCAGCGGGAAGACCACCCAGGTGCCGCAGTTTCTCTACGAAGCAGGCTACAGCAGGTGAGGGCTGGCCACAGGGTCCCCCGCAGGTCTCTCAGCTGACAGTGGACGTGGTTCCCCAAAGTTGTTAGGAGCACGGGCTCCTGGAGATCTGATTCCAGTTCTGTGGTTGACATGCTGTATGACTTGGGGCAAGCTCCTTAACCTCTCTGGGCCTCAGTTGCCTCAGCTGTGAGATGGGGGCTCATCATTGCCAGCTACTTCATAGGGTTGTTATGTAAATGAAATGACTGGATTTGTGTAAAACACTTAGATCAGTTCCTAGTGGGAGCGGCGGTGTGTCGTCTCCTGTTAGCCCTTTTGACCCGTGTATGTTGAGGTCCCCAAGACCGCCCCCAAGTCAGCAATTTTCTTGGAAGACTCCAGGTCCTACAGTGAAGGACACAATGTTCCATCAGCAAAGGAGGAAGGCACGTGGGGTGAAGTCTGGGGGAACCAGGCGCAGCCTCCCAGAGCCCTCTCCTGGGCAGTCACACAGGACGTGCTTCATTCCCCCAGCAACGAGTTGTGATAACACGTATGAGTGTCCTTTACCAGGATGCCTGTAGACACTCAGCGCCCAGGGTTCTTCGTTGGGGGTTGGTCACGTGGGTACTCTCTGCCTGGTACCTGCCAAATTCTAGACTCCCTGAAGGAAAAGCAGTTGTCAGCATGAACCATGTAGTTTGTACAGACAGTCCAGGCCCAGGGAGCCCCTCTTATCCATCAGGGAGAGGTGGGAGCCCCCCTGAAATCCAGGATCCCAGACACCAGCCAGGGACATTTGTAGGGACAGCAGCCTCGGGCCTGCTGGGTCAGCTCCTTCCTGCCTGAAATTCAGCCCTGTGTTCTCCCCCTCACAGCGACAACAGCATCATTGGCGTCACGGAGCCCCGCCGAGTGGCTGCCGTGGCCATGTCCCAGCGGGTAGCCAAGGAGATGAATCTGTCGCCACGGTGAGTGCTCTGCTTCATGGAGGAGGGTTGAAGATGGCCCTCCAGGCCCACCGAGCTGAGCCGTGACACACGCCCTCGTTCACCCTGGAGGCCGTTCACAGATGTCCGTATCTTTCCTATGCCATTTCACTGCATATCTTGAAATTTATAGTATACACAAAGCTGCCCCCACTTTCTTTCATCCTCTTTATTTAACTCGTTAGTGTTAAGTTTCCAACCACATGCCAAAGTGGAAAGACTAGTATAACGAGCCCCCAGGTACCCGAGACCCGGTTTCAGGAATTGTCACCTCGTGACCAGCTCTGTTTCATCTGTGCCCCATGCTCTCCCTCAGTTCTTGGGGAGCAAGTTTCAGATGTCTTATCATCTCAGCCTCAATATTTCATCGTGTAGGTCTGAAAGATCAAGACTCTGTTTTGGGGATTTTTGTTTGTTTTTGGCTGCCCCTCGTAGCTTGGGGATCTTAGTTTCCCAACTGAGGACTGAACCTGGGCCCCTGCAGTGGAAGCTCGGAGTCCTAAACACTGGACCACCAGGGTGCCTAGTTGCTCAGTCTTGTCTGACTCTTTGCGACCCCATGGACTGTAGCCCACCAGTCTCCTCTGTCCATGGGGATTCTCCAGGCAAGAATACTGGAATGGGTTGCCATGCACTCCTCCAGGGGATCTTCCCAACCCAGGGACTGAACCCGGGTCTCCTGCATTGCAGGTGGACTCTTTACCGTCTGAGCCACCAGGGAAGCCCTAGGACCACCAGGAAATTCCCTGTAACTTTTTTTTTTTAAGACAACTATAAACATAATTGTAGTACTGTAACCATCACTAAAAAGTATGTCCTAACTCCTGAGTGTGTTCCTTCTGTGTTCCCATTTCCTGGATTGCCTCCTAAAAAGTGTTTAGAGTTGATTGTTTACATCAGGCTCCAGCCAAGATCTGTGTGCATGTGTGATTAATATGCTCTGGACTTGTCTGTGAGTTCCCCTCACCCCTCACACTGGAGGCCAGGGTCCTAGAGAGGGAGGCAGAGTGGCCCAGTGTCTGGGCCTTAGTAGGTGAGCTGGTGGGCCCTACCCTTAGCCGCCTGCCTAGAGGGACCAGGCCTGCTCTGCTGGTCTCCTTGGAGTAGCCACCACCCCAAGCAGCCGCAGCTCTAGGGGACTGATCCGTAGCTTGTGCCTGCAGGGTCGTCTCCTACCAGATCCGATATGAAGGAAACGTGACCGAAGAGACCAGAATCAAGTTCATGACTGATGGTGTCTTGCTCAAGGAAATCCAGAAGGTTGGTTGCTTTTCTCATGTCACAGAGCAAGGCTGCTAAGCGTAAGAGTGGGAAGATAGGATGTCACCCAGGGTGTGAGCAGCCAGCGTGACAAATTTTGGCAAAGCACTGCATTTACTGTTGTGTTGCTGTGTGACCTTGAATAAGTTACTTAACCTCTCTGGGCCTTGGTTTCTTGATCTGCAAGCTGGTACTTTCCTCCTAATTGCTTTAAATCATGTGAAGCATGAAGGCACTTTAGCAAAACACCTAATAGGTGTTCATTACATGTGAGCTTGTATGTTTGTTGCAGTTTGGTTCACAGACTTTATGCATTAGCCAGAAGCACACTACTACCCACTGGCTGGCTGAGGTTCCCCTGGGCAGGGGTCTCTGGGGAGGGCAGAGGTGACTCCTGCCTCCTCTGCCTCGAGGCCAGCCAAGATCACTGTGAAGGCGGCTGTGAGTGTGTTTTGGGGTCTGATGGCCCCTGTCTGTGTGGCGTGTGCTGCCCTGGTCCCCGCCCAACATCCCCTGGTCCCTGTTTCCTGCCTGCCTCCCCACCACCCGCATTGGTAGCTCGGCTCTAATAGATCACAGCTGCCTTTTCTCTAGCAGTTTCTCTGCCAGGCCCCAGGCTCTGTGTTGTCTGCTTTACAAACAGTAATTGTCATCGAAACTTCTCCATGACCTCTTGAGATGGGTCCTCTTGTCCCATTTTACAGATGAAGAAGTAGGCCTGGGGTCGTAGGCGACGACCCCCTGCAGGCCAAGTGCTCTTGAATCTGTGTCAGCTACCAAAGGGGTTCATTGAGTGGGTGCTTTGGGAGGCACACTCATCCTGGGGTGCTCCAGCCCAGATGGCCGTCCTCATCCCTGGACCTCCTCCCCACTCCTCCCTAGGACTTCCTGCTGCTGAAGTACAAGGTGGTGATCATCGACGAGGCCCACGAGAGGAGCGTGTACACTGACATCCTCATCGGCCTCCTGTCCCGCATTGTGTGTCTCCGGGAGAAGGTAGGCCGGAGGTGCCGGGGGACCCCGAGGCCCACTCAGCCCACCCCCATCCACACCCGGACTGCTGCTGTGAGAGGGTCTCCTAGAACAGCCTCCTCCAGGCCAGGAGCCGGGGCTCTGGGTCTTGGTGTAAACAGATTCCAACCCTAGGTTCAGCTTCCTCGTCATCTGTTACTTTTCCCTCTGTCAGAGCAAGAGGCTCAAGCAAAGAGTTCACTGTGGGCCAGGCGACACTGTGGGCTTCCCGGCTGGCTGAGTGGTAAAGAACCCACTTGCCAATGCAGGAGATGCAGGTTTGATCCCTGGGTCAGGATGATCCTTTGGAGAAGGAAATGGCAACCCACTCCAGTATTCAATGGACAGAGGAGCCTGGCGGGCTATAGTCCATGGGGCTACAAAGAGTTGGACATGATTGAGCATGCATGCACTTAGCCAGACCCCACTGTATCTGGCTTTAAGACACCAGCCAGGTCTTTGAAATCCACAGAACTGGTGGAGCCAGCCACCAAGCCCATATACTCCATGTGCTGTGAGACACCCTGCGCCCGGCTTGGGGTCAACTTTTCCCTCCACCTGCCCCCTCCCTCGATTGGGCAGGGATGGTCGTCAAAGGGATGCTGTGCTAGGATGGGGTGCCATGGAACAGTTCCCGCCAGTCCCACTGAGAAGTTGATGCTTTTTCATACCCCCTTCTTAGAAGTGCAGAACCTTTGTCATCAGACATCAGTTCTGTGTGTGCTGTGTGCAGGGCTCTCAGTGAACAAGACAGAAGTTCCTGCCCTCATGGGGTTTCCATTTTAGTGAAGGCAATTGGCAGTAAGCCACTCAGAAGCCTGTGAATTCCCGGTGGACAAAACCAGGAAGAGAGAGCAAAATCAGGCAGAAGGTAGAGGGTTGGTAGTGTGATGAGATTCACAGAGAGTGTGGCCTTTGAGTGGGGGCGGTTGGAGGAAGGGAAGGAGTGAGAAGCAGCTGCTGAGAGGAGGAGATTCTAAATGTCAAGAAAAGCAGGTGCAAAGGCCCTGGGGCAGGTGTAGGGCTTGTGTCGGGTTTTCGTTTTGGGGTTTTTTTGGTTAACTTTATGTAATTGATGCATTTAATGTGTGCAATTCAGTGGGTTTTAGCATATTCAGAGTTATATGCCATCACTGCAGTCAACTTTAAAATATTTTCATCACCCTGAAAAGAAACCTATTAGCTATCTCCATGGTCCTCCCCCACTCTCCCATCTCAAGGTATCCATAGTCTATTTCCCATCTCTGTGGATTTATCTATTCCATATGTTTCACATAAATGAAATCACACAATATGCGTGTTTTTTTAAAAACTTTATTTATTTGGCTCACCAGGTCACAGTTGTGGCACGCAAGATCTCTGCTCTTGGTTGCAGTGTGCAGCGTCCAGTTCCCTGATCAGGGTCCAAACCCAGACCCCTGCATTGGGAGCACAGAGCCTTGGCCACTGGACCACCAGGGCGGTCCCAGCACGTGGCCTTCTGTGGTTGGCTTCTTTCACTTGGCACATTTTCAGAGTTTATCCCCATTGTCGCGTGTGTCAGTGCTTCATTCCTTTTTATGGCCGAATCATCATCCATTGTGTGGCTGGACCACATTTCACATACCCATTCATCTACTGTTGGAGACTTGGGCTCTTCCCACTTTCCATCTCTCGTGAATGTCTGTCCAAGGGCCGTTTTCTTTCTCTTGGGCCTGTCCCAGGAGCAGGGTTGCCAGGTCCCACAGGGGCTCCTCATGTAATCATCTGAGCCGCTCCAGACTGGCTTCTGCAGTGGTCACGCCTCCCGTGTTCTCGCCCACGATGTACAGGCTGCCTTCCACATCCTCACCCACACTTGACATTTTGCATGTTTTTAGTCCTCAGCCATTCTAGCAGCATCTCACTGTGGTCTTGATTTGTGCGTTGAGGATGGTCAGGCAGCTGAGGGTGGCAGAGCAGAGAGAGTGAGGTGGGAAGAACAGGAGACGCATGGGGTCATAGAGGTGCATGTGGTGGGGCCACACAGAGGAGATTGTGTTGGGGAGGAGGCAGAACCTTTGGTCTACACTGTGCCTCTCATCTTGGCTTTTGTTTACCAAAGACACTGAACTTCCGGGGTTTGCAGTTTATAAGCTTCAGAAGACAGCTTCCACGGGCTTGAGAGCAGAGCCCACCACGGGGGGCACAGCAGGTGCTGCTGAGGAGGCTGAAAACCAGGCACACCCACTGCACCCATCCCTGAGTCAGGCTGCACCTCCTTGTCCATTTTGGGGACAGACAGACAGTCATGATGTCGGGCGGGGGCTGACAGCAGCCATACCCACTGTTCCCATGTGTGGGGTGGACCCCAAGCTAAGCCCTCCTGTCTCGCCTAACGTCATCAGAGCTTACTCGGGAATCTTTTTTTTTTAAGCCTTTGTTTTTTCCCATGACACACTGCTTAGTTCCCCGACCAGGGATTGAACCCCGGTCCTCAGCAGTAGAAGTGCTGAGTCCTAACCACTGGACCACCAGGGAAGTCCCTCAGGGGGGATCTTAAGGGCTCCTTTAACAGGCCACTACCATCCACTTCAACTTTTTCTTGGATCTTTGGCATCCAGAAGAGGGGCTGAGGAGCAGGTTTGTGGGGCTGGAGATGAGACCAGGAGGGCAGAAGTCTCCCCCGACCCTGCCGTCAGTTTTCCTGGCCCCAGGTGGCCATGGGTCCCCAGTCTCTTGTTCCCCAGAGGGCAGAAGTCTCCCCTGACCCCGCCATCAGTGTTCCTGGCCCCGGGTGGCCATGGGTCCCCGGTCTCTCGTTCCCCAGAGGCACCTGCCGCTGAAGCTGCTCATCATGTCGGCCACGCTGCGAGTGGAGGACTTCACCCAGAACCAGCGGCTCTTCACCCAGCCACCCCCGGTCATCAAGGTACCATCCAGGCCAGGGTCTCAGGGCTGCCAGGGGGAGGAGGGCCCCTCTGTCAGCCACAGCAGAGCTTGGGATTGCCTGAGGGTTGGGATGGTAGCAGCCTTCATGGTCAGAGTTCAGGGAAGGGGGAGGGCTCAGGTCTGGCTCAGGTCATCCCCCACCCCTGACCCCGTGCCTCCCGGTAGGTCGAGTCCCGGCAGTTCCCGGTGACAGTGCACTTCAACAAGCGGACGCCACTGGAAGACTACAGCGGGGAGTGCTTCCGGAAGGTCTGCAAGATCCATCGCATGCTGCCCGCAGGTGAGACCCTGGTGGGCTGGGGCAGGGGGTCCTCCCCTTCCAGACCCAGGGGTGCAGGCAGTGGGGGCTCGGGGTAGCACTTGGCCTCTCTGTACCACAGTGTCTGCAATGGTCCCAGGGCACTCACCGCACCTGCCCTGCCTTGTTCTGCCCCAAGGATTGCAAGGCTTCAGGGACTAACCAGACAGTGGGGCTGTGAGTGCCTTTTGTCCCCACAGACACAGAGCAAGTGGACAGGTGTGTTTCACCTGAGTGTCCCTCCTGACCCCCGCCCTCACAGTTCTCTCCACATCCCCATGACGCATACTCTGATAGTTCCATTTATCCATTTACCAGGTGATGAATACTTGGGTTGCGCCCACTTCCTGGGAGTAGACCTGCTTTCCCAGTGCTCATGTCCAGGAATTCAATGCCTGTTTCCATGGTATAGGTTTAGCTCCTTGTCCCAGCTCATCCTGTTGCTCGTGTGGGCCTCTGCAGCCTTGATTTGACCAGCACTTCCTTGCGCCCCAGCTCTCAGATGAGGGCCTGGCACATGGTCATCACCAAGGCCACGTCTGCCACGTGAACAAGCGGGTCACGGCGGGTCTGGTTCTCCCTGCAGGCGGCATCCTGGTGTTCCTCACGGGGCAGGCGGAGGTGCACGCGCTGTGCCGCAGGCTGAGAAGAGCCTTCCCCCTCACCAGACACAGGCCCCCAGGTAACCCCAAGTGCAAGCCCATCACCCAAGAGGCTGGGGGCAGGCGGCCTGGCCTTCGGAGCCTCCCTAAAGGAGCCAGTCCCTTGCTTGCCCTCCCTTCCCCGTGAATGGTGATTAATGACCCTGGACAGTGAATGATGGATCCTGCTTACCTGGCATGAGCCTGGAGATATCTTTCTTCCTAATTGGTTCATCTTTTCCCAGAAAAGGACGATCAAAGAGATTCAGTAGAAGAAACAAGGAGGTTTAAGAAGTCACGGGCACGGGCGAAGAAGGCCCAGGCCATGGTACGTAGAGGCCAGAAAAGGCAGCCCAGACTCTGAAGCTGCCTTGTCCGCGTGGTAGGCACCAGCCCTGTGCACCTGCACAGATGTAAAGTTAATTAAAACCACATAAGGGCGTTCCCTGGTGATTCAGTGGTTCGGATTCAGTATTTTAACTACTGAGAGCCTGGGTTCAGTCCCTGGTCAGGAAGCTAAGATCCTGCAAGCCACACAGCATAGCCAGAAGAAAACCCAAATAAAATTAAGATTCAATTCCTTGGTCATTTTAGATACTTTTCAGGTGTCCAGTGGGCCCCCAGGGCTGCTGGTGACCTTGTTGGGCAGCAGGGATCTAGAACCTTCTTGCTGAAGAGAGAGTGGTTGGCTGGTGCTGCTTCAGGGCCTGGAGGGTGGGCTGGGATTTCCCATTCCAGGCTCCCTATGCTGGGGGCTGGGAGGAAGCTTCTGGAAGGCCCAGCCCTGGGGCCTTGAGCAGGGCCTGCAGAAATGCCCAGGGTGGGTGGGACAGAGAAAGCGGCCCTTGGGGTTTGCTGGAGAGCTGGGGGTGGGCGGGCCGGGCACTGGGGACTTTCACCCCAGGGCATTTGCAAGACTTCACTATTGCTTCTACACCGTGCTAGGCAGCGGTCTCAGGGCTTCACGTGTGTTAGCTCTGCGTCCTCAGGGCAGTCCTGCAAGCAGTCCTGTGACCACCCCTGACTCCCAGATGACACTGAGGCAGGGGTAGCACGTGACCAGCCTGGGGTCATGTGGCCTCGGACTCTGCTCGTGACGCCAGTGTCCACGTAGGGCCACCTCCAGCCCTCCATCCCGACGTCTTCTTTACCATAGACCCTGCCGCAGATCAGCTTGGACAGTTACTCGGTGCTGCCAGCGGGCGACGGCGATGAGGATAGGGAGGCAGAAATGGACGACGAGGAGGAGGCGGCCCTGGCCTCCGACCTGGACCTGGACTTAGGGGACCACGGAGCGGATGGAGGTGGGACCTGGCAGGGACTCGGCTGGTTCCTGCTGCACGGGCTGGGGTCGAGCGAGGAATCCTCCCTGGGCACGACCCGCAGGGGAGCTGGGGTTTCTGCCTGCTCCACCCTTTGCTGTCTCCTGAGCTCCTGAAACCACGGAGCACAGAGGAGGCCTTCAAATATCTCTTGTGCTGGTTGTCATGGGGGCGACGCTCCCAGGCTCGGCTTTGCAGGCAGTGGGGGGTTAGAGAGGCTGAGATCAAGCCCTTGGGGATCCCCATGCAGGACTAGGGGCTTTCCTGAGGAGAGACTGCAGTGTGCCCACCCTCTCTGCCAGTGCCCGGGGTTGAGCCCTGGCAGTGGAGCTGCAGGGGAGCCTCTCTGGCAGAGCAGGCAGGGGTGCCAGCAGCTGGGGGCACAAGATACAGCCGACCTCTGCTGCCCCTGCAGGTGAGCAGCCCGATGCCTCTCTCCCCCTTCACGTGCTCCCTCTGTACTCGCTGCTGGCCCCGGAGAAGCAGGCGCAGGTAACCGGGTGGGCCCTGGAATGGATGCCCAGCAGGGGTTCCTAGGATGTTGAGATGGGGGCGGGTCAGGCCCTGGGTCACCTCCCCATCAGCTGTTAGATCAACACTCCAGGCTTTTGAAAGGGTCTTGGGGTCTCCTACTTGGAGAGCATGCCCACGTTCAGTTTGGGAGCAGTGGCTGTAGGCAAGGAGAGAACCTATCAACCTCGTCACCTCCGGGCCCTGCCCTGCCTGCTGACTTCCTCTGACCTCAGTCCCATGATTTCTTCCCTGACTGGCGAGACAGTGATCAGTTTTCTTGCTGCCACCCTCCCGTCCATCCTAGGTCTTCCAGCCTCCCCCAGAGGGGACACGGCTGTGTGTCGTGGCCACCAACGTAGCCGAGACGTCCCTGACCATCCCGGGCATCAAGTACGTGGTAGACTGTGGAAAGGTCAAGAAGCGGCACTACGACCGTGTCACTGGCGTGTCCTCCTTCCGCGTCACCTGGGTCTCCCAGGCCTCAGCTGATCAGCGGGCGGGCCGCGCGGGCCGGACAGAGCCTGGCCACTGCTACAGGTGGGGCTCCCTGGGGTCCCCCAGTGTCCTTGGGCTACTGTGCACTGGTCACCCACCCTCGTCCGGGGAAAGGGGGTCCCATGTCCCACTGGAGACTGTCCTTCCTTGGGGTCCACACACCCTTTCCTGTTGGCTTTCAGGCACTTCATTATTCATTATTCTGCTGCTGATAGCAGGCCCTGTGTTTATTAGCACCTTTGTTTTTATTTTATTAATAGCTTTATTGACATCAGATTCCCATAGCATAAAGCTCACCATTTTGAAATGTGCAGTTCTGTGGATTTTAATATATTCAGAGTTGTACAACCATCACCACTATTTTCTTTTTAAAAAAATGTATTTTTACTTATTTATTTTGCTGTTCCGGGTCTTCGTTGTGGCGTGTCGGATGTAGTTCCCTGACCAGAGAGTGAACCTGGGCCCCCTGTACTGGGCGTGTGGAGCCTTAGGCACTGCACCACCAGAGAAGTCCCACTACTGTTCATTTTCACATATTCTCATCACTGCAAAAGAAACCCAATACCCAGTAATCAGTTTCTCCCCACACCTCCCTACCATCCCCACCCCCCAGGATCTGGCAGCCACTCTCTCCTTCCTGCCTGTATGGATCTGATCATTCCGGACATTTTCTGTAAAGGAAATCAGACGGTATGTCACCTTTTGTATGTGACTTCTTTCACCCCACATCATGTTTTCAAGGTTCATCCACAGCCTGTGTCAGTGCTTCGTTGCTTTTAATGGCAGAACAACATTCTGTTGCACGTTGGATGGACCACATTTCCCGTGTCTGTTCATCAGCTGATAGACACTTGGATTGCGTCCACATTTTGGCCCTTGTGAATTGTGCCGCTGTGAACACTCATGTACAAGTATTTGAATGTCTGTTTCCATGTCTCTCGGGTAAATACCTAGGGAGTAGAATCTCACAGTTATGTGGTGATGCTGACATTTTGAGGAACACGCCAGACTGTTTCTGCAGCAGGCACCCCATTTTATATTCCCACCAGCAGTGTGTGAAGGTTCTAATTTCTCCACGTCTCTCCAATGCTTGCTATTTTCCACTTCATGAAAATGAAAGTACAAGGTGGTATCTCGCAGTGGTCTTGGTTTCCATTTCTCTAATGACAGTGAGCATCTTTTCACATGCTTATAGGCCATTTGTACGTGTTGTTTATTTTTCAGTCCTGTCTATCTTTTGATTGGTGAGTTGTTAAGTATTCCCTGATGATCCTGATGTTAGATCCTTGTCAGAGGTATCATTGGCAGATAATTTTCTCCCAGTTTATGTGCTGTTTTTTTTTTTTTCCCAATAACTAACTTCACACCATTCTTTTCAACCTTGCTTTAAATTACAAAAAAAAAAAAAGAAAATTGAGAAACTATGCAAAGAAAAGTAGTAAGAAATAAAGTAGTTGAGTGCCATGTGCCAGGCACAGTTCCAAACACTCTGTGTGACACCTAAAGTATCTTCACTGGGGACTTCCCTGGTGGTTCAGTGCTAAGACACCACACTCCCAGTGCAGGGACCGCAGGTTCGATCCCTGGTCAGGGAACTAGGATCCCACATGTTGCACGCCTCAGCCAAATAAATAAATAATAATTTTAAGTAATAAAGTATCTTTCCCAGTCTCGATGGGGTAGCTGCTGTGTTAGCCCATCTCACAGGTAAGGCAAGTGAGGCAGGAAGAGGGTAAATACCTTGCCTAGTAAGGTGGTGGAGTCAAGATTCAATCCCAGGTAGTTTGGCTGAGTCTCTTTTTTTACTTCATTTTTTTTTTAATCTCTGATGCTTCCCTCTGCTCAGACTCTACTCATCTGCGGTTTTCGGTGACTTTGAGAAGTACCCCCCTCCTGAAATCACCCGGAGGCCGGTGGAGGATTTGATCCTTCAGATGAAAGCTCTCAACATCGAAAAGGTCAGTTGTAGCCACAGCCCTGCCCTCGCGCCACTGACCTGCCATTGTCCCAGGGTTCAGGCTGGTGTTCTTGGGCAGCCTGAGCCCCCTCATGGGCTGTTCCCCTTTCCTGGGCTGTTCCCCATTCCTTGTGGCCCTGAGAGCTGAGCCTTGTGGTGCTCACCCAGCCCCTCCCTGGTGGTCTCTTGTGAGACCCCCACCTTCCCAGTACTGTGCCTTCTAAGGAGAGGGCGGTCAGTGACCTTGCGGCTCAAGGGATGTTCTGCCCACTTGGTCCTCTAAGGGAAGGGTCACTCGCCTCTCCCCTGCTCCCAGAGGGGTGGTGTAGGCAGAGAAACCCCCTCCACATCAGCTGTCACTCTCAAGCCTTCCTCCCTTAAGCCCCTGGCAACCATGAGTCTACTTTTTAATCTCTGTGGAATTTACATTTTGGACATTTCATAAAAATAGAATCCTTTGATACTTATTCTTTCTTATCTGACTTCTTTCAGTCAACGTTGTGGATTTTTGTTTGCTTGTTTTAGCCAATTTAAAACTCATTTATCAATCAGCTCAATTCACAATAAGATAACATCATAAAAGAGAGGATCATGCTTTTCATTACATTAGTATGTTTGGGTTTTTTTTTCACTGTCAAAGAACCTGTTGATAGACATTTGGGTTGTTCTCACCTTTTGGCTCCTACAATTAATGCTGCCATGAACATTTGTGTACAACTATTTATTTGAGCACTGGTTTTGAGTTGGTCACTCTTTCTAAGCAACCCTCAGGCAATCCCTGAGGCCGGTCACTCTGTGCCCTGATCATCACATTGTCTGGGCACATTTTCTCCCGTGAGACTGTTTATTCACATGTATACTCACTGTTCATCTGGAATGAAAGCTCAGTGGGGCCAGAGCCCTTGTCTTGTTTTTATTATTTTTTTCATTTTGTTTTTATTGGCGTGTGGTTGCTTTACAGTGCTGTGTTTATTTCTGCTGTACAGCAAAGTGAATCAACTATATGTATATGTATCTCCCCTCTTGCTTGGATTTCCTTCCCATTTAGGTCACCACAGAGCACTGAGTAGATTCCCTCTGCTATACAGTAGGTTTTTGTTAGTTAGCTATTTTATGCATAGTATCAGTAGTGTTTCCATGTCAATCCCAATATCCCCGTTCAGCCCTTGTCTTGTTTTATCAACCTCTGTCACCAGGAACAGCTCCTGGTGCACACGAAGTGCTCAGTACATGCTCTTGAGTAAGAGATGATGTGAATGAATGAACAAAGAGGGCCTTTGGGGTTCCCCTGGCACAGGGACTTTGAGTGTGCCCAGGCCCCCATGTCCCATGTTCTGAGCATGAGTGGTGCTTGGAGGGTAGGCAGTGGGAGCCCCATCCCCTTACCAGACCTGCCCTCGCCCCCTCCTCCAGCCCTCCACTGCGTTCACATGTCTCCCGCCATGGCTCCCTGTGTCCTAGGTCATCAACTTCCCCTTTCCAACACCCCCCTCCGTGGAGGCCCTCATCGCTGCTGAGGAGCTGCTGATTGCACTGGGTGCCCTGCAGGCTCCCCCAAAAACAGAAAGGTAGGGGAGGGACTTGAGGGAAGCGGGGAGCCCAGCTCCTGCCCCATTCTCGGCTCTGACCCCTCTCCGAGCTGACCCTCCATCCTCCAGGGTGAAGCAGCTGCAGAGGTCCCGGCTGAGCTGCCCCATCACCGAGCTGGGCAGGACCATGGCCACGTTCCCTGTGGCGCCACGCTACGCCAAGATGCTGGCGCTGAGCAGGCAACATGGCTGCCTGCCCTACACCATCACCATTGTGGCTGCCATGACCGTCCGGGAGCTCTTCGAGGAGCTGGACAGGTGGGGGGCTGTGGGACGGGCATTCAGGGATCGGGGTGCGTGGGTGGGGGGAGCCCACCACGGGCTGAGCAATGCTGTGAAATCCAGCCTCCTGGGGCATAACTGACTCAGTGAGTGGTCTTATATGAAATCTGCATCCTCCCTGCGCCCTGCCAGTGTTCCAGTCTTTACAGATCTCTGGGTTGGGGGGTAAGGGGGGTGTGGTTTGTTTTTTATTTTTGCCCTGCCACAAGGCTTGTAGGATCTTAGTTGCCTGACCAGGGATCGAACGAACCTGTGCCCCCTGCAGTGGAAACCTAGAGTCATAACCACTGGTCCTCCAGGGAATTCCCAAGACCACGATCATGGTGATCAGAGACCCCACCAGGCATTTTCTGGGCCCTCTCTGAGTAACTGGCAGGTCCCCTGCCCCTGTGGCCCAAGCATCAGGGCAAAAAGCCCAAGTGGCGTGTGCTCATAGGCCAGCTGCCAGTGACGAGGAGCTCGCCAGACTGAAGGGCAAGCGGGCCCGCGTGGCTCAGATGAAGAGGATCTGGGCAGGGCAAGGAGCTTCTCTGAAGCTTGGAGACCTCATGGTACTGCTGGGTGAGTGCCCAACGTGGGCGTGGCCTGGGGGTGGTGGGGAGGGTGGGAGGGCGGGGCGGGGCACCGAGCAAGCGCTCCCCTCCTCTTTGCACAGGCGCCGTGGGAGCCTGCGAGTATGCAGGCTGCTCACCCCAGTTCTGTGAGGCCAACGGACTGCGGTACAAGGCCATGATGGAGATCCGGCGCCTGCGGGGCCAGCTGACCACCGCAGGTACCCCCCACCCTCCAGCCTCCTCCCATCCTTGGGCAACACCCGGCAGAGAACTTGACCCTGTTGACATTCTGAGCCATGTCATCTACATATAGTCGGTTCTCATTATGCATAGATTCAGTATTTGCGGATTCACATTTTCAGTAAAATTTACTATAGTGTGCGGCACTTCTGTGATCCTCTGAGGACACACACACAAGCAGGGCAGTGATACGTGGACCCTCTCTCATCAGGTTGTCTGTCAATCTCATCTTTTCCTTGATGATGTCCCTCTCATTGCCCTCTGTCCCAGGTCTAGTGTGGACCAGCTGCTGGCTGCACCTCCTGCCCAGTGGCCACATCCAGGGGTCTCTACTCTCAAGTAGGGTCCAATCCTGGTTTGTTTCTCCAGCAGTGGAAGGGGCCCCTCTTGTTGAAGTTGGGGAGCAGGTGGCGGTTCAGCCCTCCATTTTCCACCCCTCTTTAGTCTGAACTGTGAGGACCAGACCTGTTTGAAGCCACATCAGGGCCTGGCGTGGGTGGCAGATCTTTGTCCAGCCCAGGGATCTGCTTCCTTCCCCTTTTTTCCTTCTTCTTCTTTCTTTTTTAAGTTAAACAACATGGGTTTCACTGAAGGTTTTCTAGAGAAGACAGATTTACATTGCAAACCTCATAACAGAAAGCCCTTGAATTCCCTGGCAGTCCAGCAGTTAGGACTTGGGGCTTCCGCTGCAAGGGGTGCAGGTTCCATCCCTGGTCAGGGAACTAAGATCCACAAGCCCACTCTTCCCTCCTGCCTTCCTGGTCCTTCTTGTTTTCACCCTTCTGCTCCCTCCCACGCAAACAGCAAGGCCCAAAGCCCCATCTCCTCCCTGCTGCACAGTGGGCTTCAGATCCTTCTTATGTGGAAGGAGGAAGCCTCGCCCTGGGTCTCACGCCAGGGCCTTGCAGCACAGGGCACTCGGGAGAGATGGTCTGTCTCCACATTGTCCTTCTCGGAGAGCATGGCCCGTGCACTGGGTTTCCTGGGTGGGTGTGCTCCCTGCCCCGAGGCCGACAGGGAGGCGGGTGTAGGCTGTCTCAGCATAGTCTGCTGCCCACAAGGAAACTGGGGTTTTGTCCCAAGGAAGGAGCAGACGTGTGAGCAGCTGTTTCTGTCCCACTGGGGGCCTTGTCTCCCGGCAAGCTCTGTGCACAGGGCCTAGATGCACAAGTGGCTGAGGCCAGGCAGAGCCAGCCCCGGGCCCGGCTGCACTGACAACTGGCTCCCCTCTCAGCCAACACCATGTGCCCTGAGGCCGGGCTCTTCGTGGACCCTAAGATGCAGCCGCCTAACGAGGACCAGGTGACCTACCTGCGGCAGGTTGTGACAGCCGGCCTGGGTGACCACCTGGCCCGCAAAGTCCGGAGCGAGGACCTGGTGGACGACAAGTGGAGGAATGCCTACAAGGTTCGCCGCTGTCTCGGGGATGGCCCGCAGGGCGGCCGTGCCTAGGGCCCCTGCCCTCCTCATCCTCCCATCTGTCTCGTGTCCTAGCAGCCTGGGCGCTGAAGACACCTGGCCCTGGACAGTGTCAGGATGCCTGTGAGCGGCAGCTGGGGGGACCCTTGGCTCTGGGTGGGCCTCTCGTCCTTGGTCACTGGCCCCACCGTCCCTGGGAAAGTTCCCACCTAGGACCAAGGTGAAATGACAATGCAGCCGCTTCTCCCTTTGGGCGTGAGCTTCCCCGCAGCTTCATTGAACAGAGACAGAAAGCACATCCCATACTCGCCACTGTAAAATGTACAATTCAGAGGTTTCTGGTCTATTCACAGAGTTGTGTAACCATTACCGTAGTTAATTTCAAAACATTTTTATCACCCCAAAAAAGACACCCTGTACCCATCACTGTATCACTCCACATTTTCCCTGAATCTCCACACCCCCCCCTTTTTTTTTAATTTAAATTTATTTATTTTAACTGGAGGCTAATTACTTTACAATATTGTATTGGTTTTGCCATACATCAACATGAATCCGCCACGGGTGTATCCACCCCTTGAGTCTGCTTTCCGTCTACATGGATTTGCTTTTCTAACGCGTTTCCCATGAATGGGATCCTGCCCTGTGTAGCCTTTTACACTGGCTTTTTTAGCTCAGTCTCCCATTTTGGGCGGGTCATAACTGTGGCCTGTGTCTGTACCTCTCCCAGCAGGCTGCCTGCTCCATCGGTGGACACACCCTGCTGGTATAGCCATTTGTCTTTTGATGGATGCTGTCCTGCTTTTCTGGCCGAGGATGTAACTGAATTCACAGGGGTCAGCCTCACGCGCTGCTCATGTATCTCCCAGACTCATGCCCACCTACCATCTCTCTTGCAGACCCCTCTCCTCGATGATCCTGTCTTCATCCACCCCAGTTCTGTGCTCTTCAAGGAGCTCCCTGAGTTTGTGGTCTACCAGGAAATCGTGGAGACCACCAAGATGTACATGAAAGGTAGTGCAACTGGCTGGACCCTCACCTGACCCCCCTGCTCTGGTGAGCTGTGTCACCGGACCTGTGTGGGGAGAGCCCACAAGCCCCTCGCTGAGACCCCATCCTTATCTTCTGGGCCCCCAGGTGTATCGACCGTGGACATGCAGTGGATCCCAGTCCTGCTGCCTTCTTACTGCCAGTTTGACAAGCCCCTGGAGGAGCCGCCCCCCGCCTACTGCCCCGAGAAGGGCCGGATGCTGTGTCACCGGGCCAGCGTGTTCTGTGAGTCAGGGTGACTTCCCAGTGGCCTTGGGCTCCAGTGGACACGTGGTTCCCCATCCTGTGTGCCCTGGGAAGTGTCTGCGTCCTGGGCAGTGTCATCCCAGGCTGCAGGACCCTGCAGATGGGTGGGGATGGGACTGAGTGGGGAGCCATGGGGATCCATCGCGGCCCCTCGCTCACCAGCTCCTGTGCTCCAGATCGCGTTGGCTGGCCGCTCCCAGCCGTCCAGGTGGATTTTCCAGAAGGCCTTGACTGCTACAAACACTTTGCCCGGGTTCTGCTGGAGGGGCAGGTAGGCAGCCCAGCAACTCCCTTGGCCTCTTCCTTGGCACCATGGGCAGGATATGAGCCCTGGATTCCCCACCGTCCTGTGATCTCTCCCCAGGTCTTCCCCAAGCTGGCCTCATACAAGGGCTGTTTGCTGTCCAGCCCCAGCACGATGCTGAAGACATGGGCCAGGTATGGGCTTCCCTTGGGAGCATCAGATCAGGCAGGTGGTGGTGGAGGAGCTGTGTCTTGGGGCTGCCGTAACAGATCCCTACCCACTGAGGGGCTTAAAGCAGCAGACGTGTATTCTCTCATAGTCCTGGAGGTTAGAAGTTCAAAGTTGGGGTGTCAGCAGGGCTGTGCTCCCTCTGCAGGCTCCAGAGGAGGATCCTCCTGGCCTCTTCCCACCCCTCGTGGTTCCAGGCACTCCTTGGCCACCACATTCCTCTAGTCTCTCCCTCTCTCTTCCCATGGCTTTCCCTCGTCTCTGTGTCTTCTCAGGTTATCAGATCCAGGGTCCACTCTCTCCCGTTTGACCTTGTCTTAATTACATCTACAAAGACCTTCCTTCCAAATAAGGTTACATACTGAGGTTCTAGGCAGACATGGTCTTTGGGGGAGATACTAGCCAACCTGTTTGCTTCCCAGATGGCTCAGTGGTAAAGAATCTGCCCGCAATGCTGGAGACAATCCCTGGGTCAGGAAGATTTCCTGGAGAGGGAAATGGCAACCCTCTTCAGTAATCTTGCCTGGAGAATCCCATGCGTAGAGGAACCCAGTGGGCTTCAGTTCATGGGGTTGCAGAGAGTCAGACACGACTTAGTGACTAAACAAGTCAGCCTATTATAGAGCTGCCAGGTCTGAGCAGGAGGCACCCTGTACACCTGTGCCCCTGGGGGCTTCTGCCCACTGAGCATGAAGCCACCCCGACCCCACCCATCATCTTACTCCTGCCCTTCCTCCTGGTCTCTGCTTATCCCTGCTCCTCTCTTAAGGCTTCCCTGGTGGCTCAGATGATAAAGAATCCGCCTGCAAAGTGGGAAACCTGGGTTCGATCCCTAGGTTGGGAAGATCAGTTGGAGAAGGGAATAGCAACCCACTCCAGCATTCTTGCCTGGAGAATCCCCATGGACAGAGGAACCTGGCCAGCTATAGTCCATGGGGTCACAGTCAGATATGACTGAGCGACTAAGCACACACACTCCTGTCTTTTTCTTCTTTCTGCCCATGGAACAGTCCCAAGAAGCTGCCTCCCTCTTCCTGAGGCTGGCACCCCAGACCAGGCAAGGGGCTTGAGGCACACACACCTGCACCCCCCGGGGATTCAGGATGGGGCTGTGGTTCCAGGAGCCCCTGCCTACCAGGTCATTCACCAGCACTTGGTTTTGAGCATCCACTCTGTGCCAGCGGTGTTCTCGTGCTGGGATCGAGCCACGACCATGTCCTGTGCGATGTTCCAGTGCAGGGAGGTTGAACAACTAGTACAAGGGGCAGGTGGTGGCCCAGCCACGAAGGGACAGAGCAGGACGTGGGGATGAGGCACCGGGCAGGGAAAGAAAAGGAAAGCCTGACTGAGCAGGTTCAGGGGAGGCAGGGCTGTGAGGCAGGCAGAGGTCTGGAGGAAGGTTCTAAATGGGATGAGCAGCAAGTACAGAAGCAGCCTGGGTGGGTGGATCAGAGGCAAGTGGTAGGAGGTGATGGAGTCTAGATCCTTTCATGCACCCGGCACCCCTAGTGAGAGGAGGGGAAGGAGACCTCATGGGCGGGGCTGGCCTGGCAGTGGACTTGAAGAGGCCCCATGTCCTGCATCCCATCCACAGGCTGCAGCCCAGGACAGAGAGCCTCCTGAGAGCCCTTGTTGCCAAGAAAGCCAACTGCCGAGATGCCTTGCTGGTGGCTTGGAGCAAAAACCCCAAATGTAAGCCTGATCAGGGCGGGTGTCCCACAGCAGGAGGGTTGAGGGGAAGATGGGATGGGGCCACCCAGGGGACCTGGGGCTGGTGGGAGGGTCTGCCCTGCAACTGGTAGGCGGGCACACAGCCACTCTGACCGCCCTCCCTCTCTTCTCTGCAGACCTGCTGACCGAGTACCTTGAGTGGCTCCCACAGGCCGTGCACACTGATGTTGAGAAAGCCTGGCCACCCACCCGTGACCACTGATGCGGCGCCTGCCTGCAGGCCAAGGGGGCCTGGCAGCGATCAGGGTCCACTGTGGCCACCCTGAATCCAGACTGCACCCAGGAAACAGGTGGAGCCCTGGGACACCCTCTTGGCTCAATCCTGGGCACAACTTGCTGCCATCCTGGGAAGTCCAACCCAGGGTGACTTTTTTTTAACTATTTATTACAAAATGGATAATGGTTTTATCTCCCATGCTGGTCCTGTTTTAAACATGCTCTGTGGACTACATTAGTCCCTTGTAGAGCAGCAGGGCCTCCTCTGCTCTTCGTTCCCTGCCGGTATGGTGCAAGCCCCTCCCCTGCCCCAGCCAGGGAGGGCCCCCAGGGCTCCAGCTGGCTCCTGTGGAGCTGGCGGGGTCAGCTCCCCGCCGTCTACATTGCTGTGTAATAAATCCTAACTGACAACAGCTATATACTGAGTCTAGTGAGTTCTTTTGGTGAATCTCCAAATTGGGGGGAGCAGGGGGAGAGGGGCCTGGGAACATCCTGCCTGTGCGTGCACTCAACACATGCACGCACACATGTGGAAACTAGTCTGGGTAAATGCTCACAAACATCTTAGTGGTGATACAGGGCACAGTGAGCCTATAGAAGTTGATCATTTTTCTTTTACTTAGGTTTTTGCCCTGAATCAACTTGCACTAATAGAAACACATAAATTCGGGAATTTCCTGGTGGTTCAGTGGTTAGCACTGTGCACTTTCTTTTTTTTGTTTTGTTTTTTTTTTTTTTTTGGACCCTCCAAACACGGGGAAAGGCTTTCGGCGATTCCTCTCCCTGCACTATCAATGACCAGGGCACAGGCAGTGTGCACTTTCACTGCTGGGCCCCAGGTTTGATCCCTGGTCAGGGAACTAAGATCCTACAAGACTTGCAGTGCAGCCAAAAAAATAAACATACATTCCATAATATATATACAGAAGACAAAACAACAAAGATACATGGGGGTTAATATTTCCAAAACTATTCACTTTCTTCACAGCATGGCCCTGCTAAGTCGCTTCAGTCGTGTCCGACTCTGTGCGACCCCACAGACGGCAGCCCACCAGGCTGCCCCGTCCCTGGGATTCTCCAGGCAAGAACACTGGAGTGGGTTGCCATTTCCTTCTCCAATGCATGAAAATGAAAAGTGAAAGTGAAGTCGCTCAGTCATGTCTGACTCTTCACGACCCCATGGACTGCAGCCTACCAGGCTCCTCCATCCATGGGATTTTCCAGGCAAGAGTACCGGAGTGGGGTGCCACTGCCTTCTCCGAGCATGGCCCTAGTGTTCCCCAACCAGGAGGTCTCCCCTACTCCTCTGCCCACATCTAAGCCATCTGCCAGGTCTGTCTATTGGTTCACTTCCAGGATCTGCCCCTTGCGCTCTCCACTTCTACTACTGGGCCACCCCCACCTCCACTGCCAGGATGCCACCACCAGCTCCCACTTGGGCCGTGGCAGTAGCTTCTTGGCTGGTCTCAGGTCCCCTCTGCCCAACTATGATGAATTTTCCACATGGCAGCCAGAGGGAACCATTTAAAACATATCACATCCTTCCCCTGCAACAGGTCTTCAGTGTGTTGGAAGAGTCAACCCTCTCCTGTTGTGCTCAGTTGTGTCCAAGTCTCTGTGACCCCATGGACTGCAGCATGCCAGACTTCCCCCTGTCTTCCACCATCTCCTGGAGCTTGTTCAAACTCATGTCTATTGAGTAGGTGATGCCATCAACCATCTCATCCTCTGTCATCCCCTTCTGCCCTCAATCCTTCCCAGCATCAGGGTCTTTTCCAATGAGTCAGTTCTTCGTATCAGGTGGCCAAAGTATTGGGGTTTCAGCTTCAGCATCAGTCCTTCCAAAGAATACTCAGGACTGATTTCCTTTGAAATCAACTGGTTTGATCTTGCAGTCCAAGGGACTCTCAAGAGTCTTCTCCAGCACCTCAGTTCGAAAACATCAATTCTTTGGCACTCAGCCTTCTTTATGGTCCAACTTTCACATTCATACATGATTACTGGAAAAACTATAGCTTTGACTATATGGATGTCTCTGCTTTGTAATATGCTGTCTAGGTTTGTCATAGCTTTCCTTCCGAGGAACAAGTGTTTTAATTTCATAACTACTGTCACCATTCACGGTGATTTTGGAGCCCAAGAAAATAAAGTCTGTCACTGTTTCCATTGTTTCCACATCTATTTGCCATGAAGTGATGGGACCAGATGCCATGATCTTTGTTTTATTGAATGTTGAGTTTTAAGCCAGCTTTCCACTCTCCTCTTTCACCTTCACCATGAGGCTCTTTATTTCCTCTTTGCTCTCTGTCATAAGGGTGGTGTTATCTACATATCAGGTTATTGATATTTCTCCTGACAATCTTGATTCCAGCTTGTGCTTTATCCAGCCCAGCATTTCTCATGATGTACTCTGCATACAAGTTAAATAAGCAGGATGACAATATGCAGCCTTGACGTACTCCTTTCCCAATTTGGAACCAGTCTGTTGTTCTGTGCCCAGTTCTAACTGTTGCTTCCTGACCTGCATACAGATTTCTCAAGAGGCAGGTAAAGTGGTCTGGTATTCCCATCTTGAAGAATTTTCCACAGTTTGTTGTGACCCATACAGTCAAAGGGTTTAACATAGTCAATGAAGCAGAAGTAGATGTTTTTCTGGAGTTCTCTTGCTTTCTCTATGATTCAACTGATGTTGGCAATTTGATCTCTGGTTCCTCTGCCTTTACAAGTTCTCTGTTCATATACTGTTGAAGCCTAGCTTGGAGGATTTTGAACATGACCTTGCTAGTATGTGAAATGAGTGCAATTATGCGATAGTTTGAACATTCTTTGGCATTGCCCTTCTTTGGGATCGAAATGAAAAATGACCTTTTTCCAGTTCTGTGGCCACTGCTGAGTTTTCCAAATTTGTTGGCATATTGAGTGCAACATTTTAACAGCATCATCTTTTAGGATTTGAAATAGCTCAGCTGGAATTCCATCACCTCCACTAGTTTTGTTTGTAGTGATGCTTCCTAAGGCCCATTTGACTTATCACTCCAGGATGTCTGACTCTAAATGAATGATCATACCATCGTGGTGATCAGGGTCATTAAGATCTTTTTTGTTTAGTTCTGTGTATTCTTGCCACCTCTTCTTAATCTCTTCTGTTTCTACTAGGTCCATACCATTTCTGTCCTTTATTGTGCCTATCTTTGCATGAAATGTTCCCTTGGTATCTCTAACTTTCTTGTCCTTGGAGAAGGAAATGACAACCCATTCCAGTATTCTCGTCTTTCCCATTCTGTTGTTTTCCTCTATTTCTCTGCATTGTTCACTTAGGAAGGCTTTCTTATCTCTCCTCGCTATTCTTTAAAACTCTGCATTCAGATGGCTGTATCTTTTCTTTTCTCCTTTGCCTTTCACTTCTCTTCTTTTCTCAGCTATTTGTAAGGCCCCGTCAGACAGCCAATTTGCCTTTTTGCATTTCTATTTCTTGGGGATTGTTTTGATCACTGCGTCCTGTGCAATGTTATGAACCTCTGTCTATGGTTCTTCAGCCACTCTATCAGATCTAATCCCTTGAAACTATTTGTCAATTCCACTGTGACAAATAGTGGATGATTATTATATCTATTACTGTGGGCAAGGATCCTTAGAAGAAATGGAGTAGGCCTCATAATCAACAAAAGAGTTCAAAATGCAGTTTTTGGTGCAATCTCAAAAACAACAGAACGATCTCGGTTTGTTTTCAAAGCAAACCATTTAATATCACAGTAATCCATGTCTATGCTCCAACTACTAATGCTGAAGAAGCTGCAGTTGAATGGTTCTATGAAGACCTACAGGATCTTATAGAACTAACACCAAAAAAAGATCCTCTTTTTTTTGGGAATGGAATGCAAAAGTAGAAAGTCAAGCGATACCTGGAGTAACCAGCAAGTTTGGCCTTGGAATACAGAATGAAGCAAGACCAAGGCTAGCATAATTTTGCCAAGAGAACACACTGGTCAAGAAGAAATACCTTCTTCCAACAACACAAGAGATGACTCTACACATGGACATCACCAGATGGTCAATACCAAAATCAGATTGGTTATATTCTTTGCAGCCAAAGATAGAGAAGTTCTATGCATAGTCACTCACTTCAGTCATGTCTGACTCTTTTTTTTTTTTGTCTGACTCTTTGCAACCCTATGAATTGTAGCCCACCAGGCTCCTCTGTCCATGGGATTCTCCAGGCAAGAATACAGGAGTGGGTTGCCATGCCCTCCTCCAGGAGATCTTCCTGACCTGGGGACCCATCTCATGTCTGCCTGCTTCTCCTGCATTGCACACAGATGGATTCTTTACCCACAGGAGCCAAGAGAAGCTCTACAAAGTCAAGAAAAACAAGACTGGGATCTGACTGTGGCTCAGATCATGAACTCCTTATTGCAAAATTCAGACTTAAATTGAAGAAAGCAGGGAAAACCACTAGGCCATTCAGATATGACCTAAATCAAATCCCTTACAATTATACAGTGGAAGTGAACTCTCTCCTACTCTCATTCACTGAAGGCAAATTCCATCCCCCACTGCTCTCAACCTCAGGGCCTTTGCATCTGCTATGCCCTCTGTTTCTGCAGACAGTGTCCCGCCACACACTTTATCTATGGCAGCTCCCACATCCTCCCCCTTTTGTCTCCATGTCATCTCTATTACTGTCTTAATAAGATTCACTGCTCCTTGCTTATTGCTAGCTTCCTAAACTAGAATACCAAGTCTGGGAGGGGTATGAAATCTTGCATGCCATATCTGGGGATACAAGGGAGCACACAGTAGGTGCTCAATGTGTCCACTTTTCTTTGCACTAGGTGCTTAGGAGTCCTTGAATGAATGAATGGCCAGTTGCAAAACCCTCCTTAGAAAGTTAGTGTTTTCTAACTGCTTGATGACCCGAATCACTAGGAGTGTTAGTTTAAAATCGCAGGCTCCCTGCTGACCTAAATGGGAATCTTCAGGGGAGGGGACAGGGGCATCTGTGATTGAGACCAGGGGCATTTGACTAGTACTGCCCTCTCCAACGGAGAAGGCAATGGCACCCCACTCCAGTACTCTCACCTGGAAAATCCCATAGACGGAGGAGCCTGGTAGGCTGCAGTCCATGGGGTCGCGAAGAGTCAGACATGACTGAGCGACTTCACTTTCACTTTTCACTTTAATGCATTGGAGAAGGAAATGGCAACCCACTCCAGTGTTCTTGCCTGGAGAATCCCAGGGACTGCGGAGCCTGATGGTCTGCCATCTATGGTGTCGCACAGAGTCGGACACGACTGAAGCGACTTAGCAGCAGCAGCAGCAGCAGCCCTCTCCAATGAAGCCCACTTCTTAAGTCAGATGGTACGGAGAATTTAGGTCCCCTTTCCTGGTTTGCTGTGTGACTGATCCAGAGGAGGTGGCAAAAAAAGAGAAAGAAAATGTGGAGATGCCGGGGATTGAACCCGGGGCCTCATACATGCAAAGCATGCGCTCTACCACTGAGCTACATCCCCTTTCTTAGGATGGTCTGTTCTTGGAATGAGGATATAGAAAATCGTATTTTCTCTTTTCCCAAACATTGCGCTCTTTCTGGACACTCAGAATTCAGTCCGTGAGTGCCTTTACCAATTCAAATAGGTCCACATCCCGGGGAGCCCGCTAGCCAGGGACGCCCAGCACTGAGCGGGTGGAGATCGTAGCGCGGAGTAGATGTGGCAGCGGAAGAACGGTGTTTCTTTATGGGTCCGGCTGGAGAACGCTGTATAAGTTGCATCCTCGTTAGTATAGTGGTGAGTATCCCCGCCTGTCACGCGGGAGACCGGGGTTCGATTCCCCGACGGGGAGGCCAACAAGACGTTTTAATTCACTACAATCTCCAAAAGGTCTCCTTATAATAGTGTACGACGTACAGGTAAATTAAACGAAAGCATGCTAATCGCATTTGTGACCAGTATGTGTAAATCTCGAAGGATGTCCGTGGCCCCAAGAACATAGCGAAAAGGATTTGGTACTCAACCAGAGGTAGTACAAGCTCTCCTTTATGTAAGAATAAATACGCAGTGAGTGTATTCATATTTGTATGTTTAAGAAAATTTATTTTAACACATCATTATGACTATAGTTTAAAATGAAAATTGCTCAAAGAGCAGATTTCACATGCTATCATGACAAAAAAAGAAATGGTTATTGTGTCAGATAATGAAAAACTGTACTGTGGTTAATTTCAGACTATATAAATTTATCTGCAGAAGCGCTTAGTAGGTGTACACTCATTTAGTCCTCACAGCAAGTCCGGTGGGGGTCAGTTTATGATATTAAACAGATCAAATGCAGGCACAGAGAAAGGGTTCAATAACTGGTCTGCTGCTGCTGCTGCTGCTAAGTCACTTCAGTCGTGTCCGACTCTGTGCAACGCCATGGACTGCAGCCCACCAGGCTTCTCCGTCCATGGGATTCTCCAGGCAAGAACACTGGAGTGGGTTGCCATTTTCTTCTCCAATGCATGAAAGTGGAAAGTGAAAGTGAAGTCGCTCAGTCGTGTCTGACTCTTCGCGACCCCATGGACTGCAGCCTACCAGGCTCCTCCATCCATGAGATTTTCCGGGCAACAGTACTGGAGTGGGGTGCCATTGCTCACATAAATCACAATCTGGTCTAGACACTGGTTACTTCTGGGGAAACTGGGATAAGGTGGGAGTGACTCTGCCTTTCCAAAATTCTGTACTTCCGTGAATTTTTTCACTCTCCTTCCCTTCCTTCCTTCCTTTCTTCCATACTGGATTTTTATCAAGTTGATACACTACTATGCTTTCGTGAAAAGCAGCAGGGTCTCCTGCCATATCCCCTCTCTCCTGAAGGAATTCTGGAGATGCTGCTTTGGTGTATTGTTTATTTTGAGTTGTCAGCATCTCACTGGTCTCCTTGCTGCCACTTGAGTCCCTCCTGCCCATTCTCCACAAGAAAGCCAAGGGAGACTTTAAGACATAAATAATATCACTCTCTCCCCAGAGGCCTTCCCACACAGAAGAAAGTACAAACCCTTTACCATGGCCTTCAAGGTGGGCAAGACCTGGCCTCTGTCCACCTCTTTCTTCTTGCCTCCTACCTTCTGCCCCCTCACCCTCTTTGCCTCTTCCATACCGGCTTCCTTTCCATTCCTACAAATAGCCAGACTCTTTCAGCCCCAGGGCCTTTGCATCAGCTGTTGCCTCTACCCCAGAGGCTCTTCCTCAGCGGGCTCTTCATTCTCCAAGTCTTCCCAGCATTCCCTTCCTCTTACTGCCCCCATAACCAGGTATTCCACCCCCGCACTACCATTTATTTTGCTTCTTAGCATTCCTATCACAAGGAGCTATTTTGTTACCGTATTTGTGACTGGATCACATAGATATTAAGTGCTTCGCAAACACTTAATAAACGACTTCACATCATGAAGGACCTACCCACTTGCTCAATCTCTCCCAAACAGTACTCCCCACCCACCCATCTCCCAGAGGGCAGGGAAGCAGAGAGAGCCGAACCTGGATGCCGACCTGCTGATTTCTTGGTGTCTTGAAGCTGAGCGGGTGTCACGGGTGAGGTGGCTATGCTTAGAGTCTGAATTTGAGTCACTTACTGCCGCGAGGAAAGCCACAATCTGGCCCATAGGGCATCCCCACGCCTTGGCGTGGTCAGCATCCTTGCTGTGCCTTGGGCTGCTCCGGGAGCTGCACCCAAGGGGAGACCTTACTCTTTTGCTCAGAGAAGGGATCCTGAGAAAGCGGAACTCTGAGAAAGGTAAGATTCAACTAATATTTTTAGGCACCTATTAAGTGCCAGGCACTGTTGTCGGCCTTAAGCGATACAGCAGTGACCGAGGCTGATGACTTCTCTGCCCGTCGTGGATCTGTCATTCTAGCTGGGGAAGGGAGGCCACAGATGATGGACAAGGAAAACAGTACCTAGGCTAACAATAAACAATACAGGGCTGGGGTAGTGGTGGGAGGAGTGATCAGGGGAAGCTTCTCGGAGGCGACGACCTTGAAGGACGAGAGGGGTAGGTGCGGGGCAATCCTGAAATGCGAGCATTCCAGCTGATCCAGGTCCCCCAGCAGGGGATCTCCTGGTCGATGACGCGGGGCCCTTAGATCACGAGGAGGAAAGAAATGCAGCTTAATGCCACCAGTAGCCGAAATAGCTCAGTTGGGAGAGCGTTAGACTGAAGATCTAAAGGTCCCTGGTTCGATCCCGGGTTTCGGCAGCGGCGCTCATTTTTTCTTTTTTTTCCCCCTCTTTCCTCTTGTGTCGGAGAAACACAAGACGAAACGATTCTTTCGAATTAATAAAAGGATTTAATTTTCTTTGTTTAAAACAGCTTCGAGTACTATCAAAGGGAAGCCAGACGGTATGGGAACTTCCTCGCACTTCTCCGACTGGAAAAATCCAAGTCCAAGAATTACTTGACTCCATTTCTTTCGTTTCATAAACTACCTCTGTTAAACGTTTGTTGACGTCTGTTGGTTACTTTTTGCGGGTTATTTTTTGCTGCTTATTAATTTCTGTTCTCAGAACCCTCGCGACTAAATCATGAGCCGAGGAGGAAACGGACTCTTGAAGACAGAATTAAATGAAGTGGAACTTTGCCTTTTTGTATTTTGTAAGAAAAGATGAGATATTTAACCGTTTAGAACATGTCACTAATTAAGGAACGCTAAGGAACACTATACCTTTAAGGGCTGAGCTGAAAAGCTACTGGCAGAGCTAGTCCTCGTTAGTATAGTGGTGAGTATCCCCGCCTGTCACGCGGGAGACCGGGGTTCGATTCCCCGACGGGGAGGCAACTTATTTTCTATCGCCTATATCTTATTTTCATTTCTCTTTCAAGTGAATTCTTCAACTTTCATAAAAATTCCTTACTCTTCTCTAAAAAAATAAACCTGGCAAGCAAGCGAGATTTGGTCAGGCAGTTGTCTTATTAACTGCTTGGTCACAGTCACCCACGAGCGCCCTCACTTCTTCCCTTGGTTACAAGAAAAAGTTCTCACATTGAAGCGGAATTTTCCATTTCCGGCATGCCACAACGCGGCTATCAAGTGTTTGGTTTATATAATGGTTTCCCCAAATAAAACTGTTTCCCTCTAAAACCAGAAGATGCTCTGCCGCTGCTCAGTCGCTTCAGTCGTGTCCGACTCTGTGCGACCCCACAGACAGCAGCCCACCAGGCTCCCCCGTCCCTGGGATTCTCCAGGCAAGAACACTGGAGTGGGTTGCCATTTCCTTATCCAATGCAGGAAAGTGAAAAGTGAAAGTGAAGTAGCTCAGTCGTGTCCGACTCTTAGCGACCCCCTGGACTGCAGCCTACCAGGCTCCTCCGTCCATGGGATTTTCCAGGCAAGAGTACAGGAGTGGGGTGCCATTGCCTTCTCGGAGAAGATGCTCACTCTGCTGCAAATATTTCATCTTCTTAGGTCTTGCGCCAGCCCAGAGGTTGGCCTTCAGAAAATGTTAATGGATTTGAAACAGAGTGACTCTAAACCGAACTGTTTTCTCGTCTTAATTCACTTGCAGACTGAACTTTTTGAATATAGCCATCATTCTCCCCAGGCTCTTGGTCTTCATTCATTTATTTGTCTGTTCATTTTTTTTTTCCCCCACACTAATTCTATGAATATCTACTGAGTAGTTGTCTGTCAGGCACTGTTCATGACACAGAAGTTAGAGCAGAAAGCAAGACAGAGGAGGCTCTGCTCTCATGAACCTACCAAGTCAGGGACACAGACGATAAACAAACAGTGTAAAAACAGGTTCTGAGACCGATATATACTATGAAGAAAAACAAAACAAAGTGAATGCAAAGGATTCATGGGTGCCTTTTTTATTAAAAACCTAAAAAAAAAATTTTTTTGGCCACCAGCACATCAGGTGGCATCTTATTGCCTCGACCAGAGATCGAACTCACCCGCCTGAAGTAGGAGGGTAAAATCTTAAGGACTGGACCGCCAGGGATGTCCCCTCAGATCCTTTCAGAGAGGTAGTCAGGAAGGCCTTTCTGAGGACCCTGACAGTGAGAAAAAGATGATCATGAGTGTATCTGCTTTCCATGCCAAGAGAATGGCAAGTGCAAACGCCCTGAGGTGCAGGAAGTCTGGTCTGCCTGAGGAACAGCAAAGACAGGTGTGTGGCTAGAGTCTCCTAGAGAGGAGGAGGGGAGTAAGGGAGGGATACTGGCGGGGCAGGGGCCCCCAGATGCCAGATCACAGAGATGCCAGATCACTGAGAGCCTTAAAGGCCGCAGTTAGGAGTATGGTTTTGATTCTAAGTTTTACACAGAGAGGAAACGTGATTGGACTTGTCTGGAGCAGAGCACTCAGGGACACCTACTGAACTGACTGCTGCTGCTGCTAAGTCGATTCAGTCGTGTCCGACTCTGTGCGACCCCACAGACGGCAGCCCGCCAGGCTCCCCCGTCCCTGGGATTCTCCAGGCAAGAATACTGGAGTGGGTTGCCATTTCCTTCTCCAATGCATGAAAGTGAAAAGTCAAAGTGAAGTCGCTCAGTCGTGTCCGACTCTTAGCAACCTCATGGACTGCAGCCTACCAGGCTCCTCTGTCCATGGGATTTTCCAGGCAAGAGTACTGGAGTGGGGTGCCACTGCCTTCTCCTACAACCCCTCAACTGGCTTCCGAGCCAGGTCCAGAATACCTCTGCCTAAGCCACCATCCTCTTCCTTTCTGCAGGTAAGGTCGCTCTTGTGGTTGTCCCCTTGAGCTACGGGAATAAGGTCAGACGATGGCTTTCTACAGAGCCCCATTCCACACCTCACCCCAGTGCCCTCATGTTCTTTCTCTGTTTCACCAAACAGCATCAGCAAAGCATCAGTCCACACATGGGGTGATTATGCAAAGCAATAGGCCTTTGCTGGAGTTCAAATAACAGCATTTTTAATAATGAGAACTGGCATTTTAGGGTACGGGTCTTGTACCAGGCACTGTTCTAAACCTTCTCTGTGTGAAGGAGACATGTCATTTGACATCCCTTATATGTGGAATATAAAAAGAAATGATACAAGTGAACTTACTCACAGAACAGAAAGAGATTCAAACTTAGAAAATGAACTCATGGTTGCCACAGGGAAGGGATAGTTAGGGAGTTTGGGAAGGTCATGCACACAGTATATATTTTAAATGGATAACAATCAAAAGCCTATTGTACAGCACATGGAGCTCTCTTCAATGTTATGTGCTGGCCTGGACGGGAGGGAGCTTTGGGGGAGAATGGGTACATGTACGGCGGCCTCCCTTCACTGTTCACCTGAAACTAACACAACATTGTCAATTGGCTATAACCCAATACAAATTGTTTCTGGAGTCAAAATAAAAATGAAAAAATAATTAAAAAGATCAACCTTCTCTGTGTAACTCATTCAATGGTCACAACCACTCTATGAAGTAGTTACTATTCAAATCTCCATTTCACAAAGGAGGCCCGGAGAGGTAAGGTAATGAAATCACAGCTGCTGGCTCCAGTGTCCTGGGTACCAGTTCATTTGGACTTTACTGTGAAGAGTTTCAGGTATCCACAGACTGGAAGAGAGATGATCAGTTGAGGATTGAGGTAGCAGGGTATTTTCAGGTGTGTTCTGCACATCATTGTAAGTGACTCTTTCTGCCAGGAAATCTCAAGTGCTGGTGGGAAAAGGTGAAGAAGCCTGTTTTCTGCATTCTCCTTGTCTCTCACCTAACCGGTGAATGGCAACTTGTTGACTTGAAGGACACTCCATTTTCATCGAAGTATAGTTAATTTACAGTGCTGTGTTAGTTTTAAGTGTATAGCAAAGTGATTCAGTCATATATATATATATATTCTTTTTCAGTTATACATAGATAAAAATATAAGTCACTGAAAGTTGGAATGATTGTAAAGAACAAGAAACCAGAGATTTCTGGGTGGGGGTACAGTGGGGGCAAGTCCTTATTCGTTGGAAAGAAACTCTATTTTCCTCTCCTTCTTTTCTGATTGTGAGGAGCAACATTCACAAATAGGCCTGTCTCCCTTTGGTTCTTGGTTCTGGTATCAGTTAGAATTTCGGCTGTAGAGCTATGAACCACAGGCCTAGTTCAGAAACATAAAAGTCAAGTCCGGATTTATTTCGGTTTGTTTTTGCTAAACTGGAAACCCATGTAAATATACAAACTTTTATTTGAAAAAAAAAAAAAATCTAAAGAATAGACTATAGCAGAGAATTTCAGAAACCATATCGAGGAGGGAGGGGGATGTAGCTCAGTGGTAGAGCGCATGCTTTGCATGTATGAGGCCCCGGGTTCGATCCCCGGCATCTCCACTACAGTGTCGTTTATTCTTCTTTGTGATTTCATTTTACTTCAATTTACGCAAGTGTTCACCATACAAACACCTCGGATGTGATTATAACACGTGGTATTACACTCAATCCTAAAGGATCAGCCCTGAATATTCATTTGAAGGACTGATGCTGAAACTCCAATACTTTGGCCACTTGATGTGAAAAATAGACTCATTAGAAAAGACCCTGATGCTGGGAATGACTGAAGGCAGGAGGATAAGGGGATGACAGAGGATGAGATGGTTGGATGGCATCACTGACTCAATGGACATGAGTTTGAGCAAACTGGGAGATGGTGAAGGACAGGGAAGCCTGGCGTCCCGCAGTCCATGGGGTCACAAAGAGTTGGACAGGACTGAGGGACTGAACTGATTACTCCTCCAGTCACTACCTGAAAATGAGATTTTTACAATAGATGTGACCTCCCCTTGCTTAACTCCCTAACACTCCCAAAGTAATTTTGTTAGAAGAGGCAAAGGAAACAGTTACAAGAAACATGTCAAGGCAAAACCTAAGGTGATGACTGAAACCACGGCAAAAGTGAGAACAATCATTTAGGGAGTTTACCCCCTGCTTCCTGGCATTTGACTGCAGTTAGAGGCCTGGTGACTCATTCCAGGCCGTGAGACGGCAAGCTTGGAAGTCCTTCAAAGGTCTGAGCGACTGTGCTGGCCTTTGCCCTTTTTTCTGCTCTCAGTAACGACCATTTTTCAAAGGCAGCCACCCAAAAGGAAACCAGCAGTTCGAGGAGGTGGCATTTTGCTTCCCGCTTCCTCCCTAACAGGCCACAGATGAATGCATGAATGGCTCTGGTGCACAAACCTTTTCAACCTATATTTGTACACTGTACTTTATCATTAAAAATAAAAGCTATTTTATTAAAAGAAGGGATCCTGTTGCACTCTGTGGGCTTGGCGGTTCTTTGCAGTAATAACGAATTTGTCAGCCATCAAATCCTTTCTCTCATTTGATCTGACCTCATATTTTAAATCATAAGAACAGCTCAGCTTAGAGCTGGCGGGATCTGACTCTGCACAGCCCTCATGTTTTGAGATGAAACTGAAATTCATGAAATGACTCACCAGTTGGGGTGTGAAATACCGGTGACAGCTTCTCTTTGTAAGGAAATTCCATGAAGGTTATTTCTCCCTAAATGTCAACAAGGTTTTAAGAGATTAAAAAAAAAGTTGAGATTAAAGTTATCAGACCTCACACGAAATGAATCATATGCTTCTGTTTTATTGTGTATCTTATGATTAATATTTCTAATGGCACAATGATAAAGAAAAAAACACCATAAGGAAGAAAGAACAAGGCTTGTGCTGGGAAATGGAGCTTTCTAGAAAAGACGTCTTGAATCTTTGGGAAAAAAAATGTTTTCCAATCATTAGATCTGGTTTCACAATTTAAAAAAAATCAAAGCCCTTTTTCTGAGGTACCAAAAGTAGTCACATTCATGGGACTGCCCTTATGGTCCTCTGGGTAAGACTCCATCCTTCCACTGCAGGGGGCAGGGGTTTCATCCCTCACCAGGGAACTAACATCCCTGCATACACTCTGCCAGGAGTTAAAAACAAACAAAAAACCAGTCAGATTCATGGAGACAGAAGGAATGATGGTGGCCAAGGATTGGGCGCGAAGGATTAGCATTAGTGTTTAATGAGTACAGAGTTTCAGTCTTGCAAGATGAAGAGTGGAGACAGATGGTGGTGATGGTTGCACGTGAACTGAAAATTGAAGGGTAGTAGAATATACCACCCGAAAATATGTTCCTTTGATATTATTTTGAGCCATTGGCACTTGAAAAACAGCAAAGCAAGGTTTTCACAGAACTCCCCTTATCTGCCCAAACACAGATCCTTCAAAAGGAACTCAGTGGTCCTAGATCCTCTTACCAAGAGTTTAACTAACCAGAGAAGATGGCTTTTGACATAGGAGAGACTAAAATGACACTGAACTTTGTCACAAACTATCATATCTCTATCTATTCTTCTGTTCTCCCAGTAAAAATCATTTACTCTCCCTTAAGAGACCTTTCTGTATTAAGAGGATGTGCGTGTGTTAGTTGCTTTGGGACCCCATGGACTGTAGCCTCTCAGGCTCCTCTTGCATGGAATTCTCCAGGCAAGGATACTGGAATGGGTTGTCATTGCCTTCTCCAGGTGATCCTCCTGACCCAGGGATCAAACTCCGGTCTCCAGCACTGCTGGCATATTCTTTACCATCTGAGACACCTGGGAAGCCTGTTAAAATGGTATGTAAGCCTAAATTCTAAAGTCTCCTCTCTGAGTGACACATTTTCCCTCTGGAGTATCTCCCTAACATACACGAGGTGTGCATGTTAATAAACTATTGGTTTTTTGTCTGTAATATCTCTTGCTAAATCTTTCATTACAGGTGTTTTGGCTAAGAACTCAGAAGGGTAAAAGGAAAATAATTTTTCCTCCCCTGCAATATACTTAACACTACTGACTTGTACACTTAAAAGTGGTTAAGAGGATATATTCTGTGTGTATTTTGCCACAATCTAAAAACAACAAATTAAAACACAAAACAAAGCAAAGACCCAATAAGTTAACTAACTGCTTAACATTCCTATACTAGGCAAAATTGGGGACTGGAACTTCAGTATGATTTTCTCACTGGTGGGTTATGAAATGGGTTGTTTTGAAGCTGGGCAAGTTCGTGTTCTGCCCACACAATGCAAATGCACACATGTACGCAGGGAAAGGAACAGAGTCTCTAGGGCTTCTTTTTTTCCCCCAAGCAGTAGGTTTCCTTGACTTCCTTTTATAGTTATATAACTGATGACACTGCAAGGCAAAACTTTCCCGTTTAGCTCTCCGATTTCACCCTCTCTCTTGGGAGGAAAATGTTTGTTGGTTGTTTTGTGGACATTCTCATGATGCTGAGTTAAGTCCCATACAGTGTTGTGACCTTCAAGGGGGACTGAATCTGTTGGGGGAGGAGGAAAGGCAGGCAGTCCAATCTCCTGCAGCCCAACACCCAGGCCCTGTGTGAGCTCAGCTCATCACACGCTCGTGCCTGCCTGCCAATCCTGCCCTGTTGCTGGGCCTCTGTCACTCTTCCACTGGTGCCAGCTCTGAAGCAGTCCTTTCTGGGGTGCTTGCAAAGGACGGATAAGTGGGTGGAGGAGACTGAAAATGGATCCGGTGACTCATCCTGCTTCTGGCATGTTCTAGCACATTGCTTTCTAGGTCAGGGGATTTTAGGAGCGTGACTTGGATTACTGAATCCAAGTGGGACATTTAAATCTTGGGAGCCCTTCTCAGCAAAAAGAAAAGCAGTTGTAACAACAACAATAATCCTCTGTAGATCAGGGTTTGTCAACACAGTGGATTACTGACATTGGGGGCCAAGTTAATTCTGTATCGTGGGGGAATGTTCACTGCAGATTGTTTAGCAGCATCCCTGGCCTTTCTCACTAGATATCAGTGGCACCCCTCAACCCCAACAGCATAGTGTGACCACCAAAAATGGCTCCTGGGAACTGCCTGGAAGTCCACTGGTTAGAACTTGTGCTTTCACTGCTGTGGCCTGGTTTCAATCCCTGGTTGGAGAACTGAGATGCTACAAGCCTAGTGCTGGGACAAAAAAAAAAAAGGTCTCTAGACATTGTCAAGTGTCCACCCAGGGGCCAGATCTCCCGTGGTTGAAAACTACCGCTCTGGAGAAATAGCAGCCACCTGTCTTTGGAGAGGTCATTTTTCTCTCCCCTCCCTCTTACCTCAGGGCTAGACCTTGGGCAAATTTTTATTTCTATTTGCTTCAACCAAACCCACAATTAGACTTAAATTAGAGACTGCAAAGGTATTGCAGAGAACTCTTCTGATAGAGACAACATCCGTGTTTTCAGTTCATAAGAATATAGTTTTCTCTTTGGAGATAACCCCTGGCCTATTCCCGCCTCCCCTCCCCTCCCCCTCCTTTGAGCCTCTCTTCTCTCTCCTCTTTATCCTTCTTTCCTCCCATGTCTCTGAAATCAGGCCTGTTTTTCTCTGTACCTTTTGGATTCTAAAAAAAATTTGTGACTCAGGCTTTAAACAGCATGAATCACAAGGCTTGCAGCAAAGGAACAGCCCAAAGCAAACAGGGTGTGGTTTGAAGCCAGGCCTGGTCATCTGAGAAAGAACCTCACCTTTTTGTTCTTCTGTAAATTTCTTTCTGAAATTTAGGGAGCCTGGCGGGGAGGGAACAAAAACAAAAACTTAGAGCCTCAATGTTTTGTTCCTTTAAATCCCCTTTCCAAAAATTTAGAAATAACTTTCACAGAAATCTGTATTAGAAGTCGTTGTGAAACCACAGAAATGTGGTTTGCAGGGAGAAGGGGCTCCAAGGAGCTCCAGTTCTGTAAGTTTCAGTACAGAAAAAAATTTGGTGAGAGGCAAAGTGATAAATAAAAAGTGATTTATTAGACTAAGATGATTGTAAGGCTTACAAGTGGCTGGGTGAGAGGTGCTGCACGCCAGGTACTTAGTGGGCTACAGTTTTATAATCAAAAGAAAATTGGGGAGGGGGAGAAAACCATCTTCCTCATTCTCACGTAGACATAAAGCTTCCATCATCAGTTCCTCCTCCACATCGGGCAGTGTAGTTTTCTTATCCCTAAGTGGTCGAGTCAGGATGGTCATGGCATGACAGAGATGAGCAAAAAAAGGTGGTAACATATACTAAAAATGGTAAAACACGTCAGGTTTCAGTATAATGTCACCCTTTCTTTATATTTTTTAGTGTGCCCAGAGGAGCATGTCCTAGGAATCAATGTTATTGAGCTCAGTGGGCAGGATGTCGGTCTCATTCTACCATTGTTTCATTGGTTTGGGGGCCTGCCTGATGCTTCTGTTGCATGGTTTTATTGCTGAGAAAGCCTGCTTGCTTTCGTGGTTAAGTATAGCTGCTTTCTTGAGTGAAAGACCCCTTAATTTATAAGGATCTCCCTTACTCTTTTCTCTTATAACCCCTTAGGGGATTAACTATTTAATCACCAACTTTGTCTCTTAGTCCCTAGGGTCTACTAACATGAAAAATGACATTTTAAATTTTAACTTCCCAGTAATAAACTCATCCTGAAAAATGTTAAAAATTGACAGAGGCTGTTAAGAAAACTGCTTGGATCTTTTTCGTAACTACATATATATGGGTTACCAAAGAAAATATATACCAGTTTTGTTTTTATTCACATTTTATGTATAATCTTTAAATTATGTAATACAGGAATGCAGTCTTTTCCTAATGGCAGAATATTTCTTAGTTGGTTGCCTCTTTTTCTATATACATATATTTTTGAAGGCGTTAGTGGTAAAAACTTAACACTCTCTCTCATTTATAGAAATAGGAAATATTCTAGAAGAGTCCAGAAAGAACAGTAGCTGGGGAATTGCAGACAGGAGGAAGATTTTTCACTGTAAATTTCATGTAAACATGTTAAAAGTGTTTTAAGGTTTCATTATATTCATATGGTTTAAATACGTTTAAAAATCTGCTACAGAAATGACATAGAAATCAACCACAAAATACACTGTCATAAAAAATAAAAAAGACTAACTGGTAATCCTTTTACCCAAATGAAATTTGCCTATAGAATTAAGTTTTATGTTTGGGATATTAATTTCACCCCCAGGAATAAACAGGACTTAGATTCAATTAATATCTTTTTATATCTTTTTAAAGTCTTGGGCTTAAACAGGTTTGATTTTTGATTTCTGAGCTCAAATAAATATCAACAGAATTCAAATCCTGACGCCTCCCTGTTTACAAATGAAGCACAAACCAGGAAGCCTAAAGAGCAATCTGGAAAGTTCTATCAGCTTCCAGGTCCAGCTCAAAGAGTTTTACACAGCTGTGTGCAATTTGTGCTTTTCTTTTCAAAATTCAATGTACACCCGCCATAGGGATTTCTCCCTTGGAAACTTATTTTTTATTCCTGTTCGGAGGAATTCCTGAGGGTTCTGACGACCTGTCTGAGGCGAGCTTTAGACCGTAGCCCTGATATTTGCCGAGTCATTCACCTTGTCCCGGTGCCCGCCCGGTGGGGGACGGGCTCGGCCGCCATAAATTGGGGGCTGGACCCCCAGGGAGGCCTCGCGACGGGCTGAAGATAAGGGGGTTAGGGAAATACTGTCGTTGTCTAAAGTAGATCCAGAATAAAGACCCCTCTTTATTCGCGAGGTGGGGGGAGGGGCAGGGAGGCGTCCGCGCCTGGGGACCCGGACCCTGGCTTGGCGTGAGGCGCTTGACGGGACCACTGTCCGCCTAGGGCGGGTCTCGCGAACGGCGGGACCCGTCCGGGCTGAGAGGAGGGGGTAACGGGTCCGGTTGGCTGGACAGCCCATTCCGGACGCCCAGATAAATCCGTGCCGGGTTTTCGCGCCTGCCGCTCCCCGCCTCCTTCCGGGCAAGTCGAGGTCCGGCTGCTTCCGTTGTCTTCTGTTCAACGAACGCGCTGATCCCTCCGCTCGGCCGCTCAGGACGGCCGCCCGCTCCCTAGCAGAATCGGTCCCAAAGCCCCAGTCTTCATAAGAGAGCATCTTAAGAGGAGAATGAGTCGATTCTTGGGGACTGCTTTTCTCTTTAGAGGGTGGGAGGCCTGCGAAAAGTAGTCCCTTCCTGGCTTTTTGCGGAAGAATCCATCGGGGTGGGGTTACCCATGACTATATAAGGAAGCCCCGGGTGTGGCGCAGGCAGTTGCGTCCGGACCGGGAGTTCAGTCTTCGTTCTTCTGTGTTCGCTGCTGCCACCACCACTAATTGGTGAGGAGGGGTCCCGGGGGTCTTGCGGCCGCGCAGCCGCTGGGGACGCGGGTGGTTCACCGGCCCACCGCGGGCCGAGGGGCATTCGGGGCCTACAATTCCCCCGGGCGCGCGAGCAACAGGGTGGCCCTGAGGGGTAGGAACGCGGCAAAATGGCGGCCGTCCCTGATCCCTCAGTGGGAGAAGGCAGGCTCTGAAGGTGGTTCTGAGGTGGGACGCGAGGATGGGGGGTAGGGAGGGGACTGCGAGTGTCAAGTGAACGCGAGAGGCCCGTAATCTCTCCATGGCGGCGGGATTCAGCTTTCTGTGGGACGAGGGTTGAGTGACGTGTGAGGGAGTCGAATATTAGGTCACGGTTTGACAGGTGCGACTACTCGATTTCCCGTCGCAGTGGTGGTGGTGGTGTTCAGTCGCTCAGTCGTGTCTTACTTTGCAAGCCTATGGGCTACAGCACGACAAGCTTTCTTGTCTTTCGGGGGCTACTTACTGCAGACGCCACTGAGCCGTCCTACGCCCGCGATGGGGGAGGGGACGCGCTGGCCACCGCAGTTAGGAGACATCAGCCCTTCTGTGGGCTCATAATCTAGGGTGGGGCCATCTCCCGGCGTGTATGTGGGGAGGTGTTTACTCGTCTTGGGACACAGGGTTTGGGCCTGGGGTGGACGCTGCAGTGCTGACAAAGGACAGACATCCAGTGAGGGGGGAGGATAAGTGAGGCCCATTAATTGATTTGGGTCAGGCTTCCCTGCTTCTCTCTCTCAAGTACCTGAAACTGTTTTTGAGCTTGTTAAGCTTGTGAGTTGTTGGGCAAGTTAGTTGTTTGGCTGGTACGTAGTGAAGTTTTTAACATTAGGCGTTGGTTGAGCCGTGAATTAACTGCTAAATGGTGGGGCTCTTTTTTGTGTTACTTTTTTGTTCCAACAGACAATGCAGATCTTTGTGAAGACCCTCACTGGTAAAACCATCACTCTGGAGGTGGAGCCCAGTGACACCATCGAGAATGTCAAGGGGAAGATACAAGAAAAAGAAGGCATCCCCCCAGACCAGCAGAGGTTGATCTTTGCCGGGAAACAGCTGGAAGATGGGCGCACCCTGTCTGACTACAACATCCAGAAAGAGTCCACTCTGCACCTGGTCCTCCGCCTCAGAGGTGGGATGCAGATCTTCGTGAAGACCTTGACCGGCAAGACCATCACCCTGGAGGTGGAGCCCAGTGACACCATCGAGAACGTCAAGGCCAAGATCCAAGACAAAGAGGGCATCCCCCCAGACCAGCAGAGGCTGATCTTTGCCGGGAAACAGCTGGAAGATGGCCGCACCCTGTCTGACTACAACATCCAGAAAGAGTCCACTCTGCACCTGGTCCTCCGCCTCAGAGGTGGGATGCAGATCTTCGTGAAGACCTTGACCGGCAAGACCATCACCCTGGAGGTGGAGCCCAGTGACACCATCGAGAACGTCAAGGCCAAGATCCAAGACAAAGAGGGCATCCCCCCAGACCAGCAGAGGCTGATCTTTGCCGGAAAACAGCTGGAAGATGGCCGCACCCTGTCTGACTACAACATCCAGAAGGAGTCCACTCTGCACCTGGTCCTCCGCCTCAGAGGTGGGATGCAGATCTTCGTGAAGACCTTGACCGGCAAGACCATCACCCTGGAGGTGGAGCCCAGTGACACCATCGAGAACGTCAAGGCCAAGATCCAAGACAAAGAGGGCATCCCCCCAGACCAGCAGAGGCTGATCTTTGCCGGGAAACAGCTGGAAGATGGCCGCACCCTGTCTGACTACAACATCCAGAAGGAGTCCACTCTGCACCTCGTCCTCCGCCTCAGAGGTGGGATGCAGATCTTCGTGAAGACCTTGACCGGCAAGACCATCACCCTGGAGGTGGAGCCCAGTGACACCATCGAGAACGTCAAGGCCAAGATCCAAGACAAAGAGGGCATCCCCCCAGACCAGCAGAGGCTGATCTTTGCCGGGAAACAGCTGGAAGATGGCCGCACCCTGTCTGACTACAACATCCAGAAGGAGTCCACTCTGCACCTCGTCCTCCGCCTCAGAGGTGGGATGCAGATCTTCGTGAAGACCTTGACCGGCAAGACCATCACCCTGGAGGTGGAGCCCAGTGACACCATCGAGAACGTCAAGGCCAAGATCCAAGACAAAGAGGGCATCCCCCCAGACCAGCAGAGGCTGATATTTGCCGGGAAACAGCTGGAAGATGGCCGCACCCTGTCTGACTACAACATCCAGAAAGAGTCCACTCTGCACCTGGTCCTCCGCCTCAGAGGTGGGATGCAGATCTTCGTGAAGACCTTGACCGGCAAGACCATCACCCTGGAGGTGGAGCCCAGTGACACCATCGAGAACGTCAAGGCCAAGATCCAAGACAAAGAGGGCATCCCCCCAGACCAGCAGAGGCTGATCTTTGCCGGAAAACAGCTGGAAGATGGCCGCACCCTGTCTGACTACAACATCCAGAAGGAGTCCACTCTGCACCTGGTCCTCCGCCTCAGAGGTGGGATGCAGATCTTCGTGAAGACCTTGACCGGCAAGACCATCACCCTGGAGGTGGAGCCCAGTGACACCATCGAGAACGTCAAGGCCAAGATCCAAGACAAAGAGGGCATCCCCCCAGACCAGCAGAGGCTGATCTTTGCCGGGAAACAGCTGGAAGATGGCCGCACCCTGTCTGACTACAACATCCAGAAGGAGTCCACTCTGCACCTGGTCCTCCGCCTCAGAGGTGGGATGCAGATCTTCGTGAAGACCTTGACCGGCAAGACCATCACCCTGGAGGTGGAGCCCAGTGACACCATCGAGAACGTCAAGGCCAAGATCCAAGACAAAGAGGGCATCCCCCCAGACCAGCAGAGGCTGATCTTTGCCGGGAAACAGCTGGAAGATGGCCGCACCCTGTCTGACTACAACATCCAGAAAGAGTCCACTCTGCACTTGGTCCTGCGCTTAAGGGGAGGTGTTTTAAGTTCTCCCTTTTAAGCTTTCGATAAGTTACATTGCACTTTTCTTTCAATAAAGTTGTTGCATTCCAAATAGTGTAATTTGTTTATTTAGTTAGGGGTGGGTTAGAGGTCAAGGTTTTTGTTCTACCAGATGTTTTAGTAGTAACCTGGAGATAAGAAATGTCAAGAAAACATGGCCTTAATTAGAACTGTAGTGGGTGAGTATAAATAAAAAATTTGGAGGTTGTAGTTAGAATTTTCCATATGTACACTCATATGTAGATCTACTTATAAGCTACTGATTTTTAAAAGCACACGTTTGGGAGTTGTGCTTAAGAGTGGGAAAGTTTCTGGAATACCAGCAGGGAGGTGGTATTAAAAAGAGGGTGGGAATGGTGGAAGAGAGCCTGCAGAAAAATCACCTTTAGTACATAGTTGCAAGTTCACCTTGAGGTGCCTAGAAAATCGTTTGACCAGATTTTTGAAAAAGATGTGGCATAATCTCATTAGACTTTATGCTATAAAGTTTGGGATTTAGTAATTAAAGCTATTGTCATTTTTGCTGTGTCAAGATTCCTTAATTTTATATGACTATATAAAGAATTTATATACAGCTTAATTGTGCTGGATAAAGCAGTTGGCTCTTGGTGTTCTATAGTAGTGACATTTACCAAATAGGTGCTCTTGGTATACTTTTTAAGTCATAACGAGAGCCAAAGGTTTTTGAAAGTTGGAAGGAGTTTAAGAGGTTGTTTACTCCAAAGAACAAATTTACTCCAATTTCTCCTTTCCACTCTCCCATATTTAGGGTATGCACATGTAGAATCTGTGTAGAGAAAAATTTGTGTTACTGAGATAGCTAAGTAAGGCCTAGGTATGGGGGACAAGAAATGACATTTGGTAAATTTGTAAATTAGGCAAATTCATTACTTAAAGTTTTTCATTTGTCATGTATGCCTGTATATTTCATTGGATTTCCATGACTCACCCATACAAATGAATACATAGGTCAAGAAGCAATATGACAAGAGTATGTGGAACTTCACACATCCAGTCAACTATGTGAATCTGGTCAATGTGAATAGACCTGTAACTACATCTAGTCACTATGTGAATAGGTTTTGTATAGTTGTGTTACTCATTGAAAATGAGTGGTCATAACTAGGGGGGAAACTTCAATAGCATCTTGAAAATGGCCATTCTGTGGGATAGGTTTTGCACAATTCCTCCATCAGTGTTATCAAATGATGAGTTCTTTGTCTTCAAGTATGAGTGTGTCAATGGCTAGTTAGCACTCGAGAAGGTGGGGCTGGGTCATTTCACCGGGACACATGTGCACTGCAGTTGGAAGGGTCTTGGCTCTGAAGCAATTGTGGGTATTGCAGGGTGGGGATGCTTACTGGAGAGATGGAAGAACACAGTGGCTCCTTCCTGTCAAGTTTAGTGAAGGAAATTGTTAATCACAAATGTAAATACTTGAAAAGTTTTGAAAAACAAGTACAGGTTAGTGCAAACATTAAAATTGATGTAGAAATTGAAAGTTCCATATAAGCTTATTCAGGGGGGTGGGGGGTGGGGGTGGAAATTAGTATATTTGCCTCTGTTTATAGTTAAAATGTTTACGCATGTGTTTTACAAAGTCAAAGGTAGCCCATGTAAGTCCCGAAGTGTGTGTGTGTGCTCAGTTGTGTTGGACTCTGCAAACCCATGGACTGAAGCCTGCCAGTCTCTTGCCATGCAACTTTCCAGGCAAGAACACTGGCGTGGGTTGTCGTTCTTACTCCAGGGGATCCATGTCTCCTGTGTTGGCAGTCGGATTCTTGACTAGTTAACTACATCTTACCAGTTAACGACATTTTTTTTGGACCACTCCAGCATGTGGCAATCTTAGTTCCTCAACTAGGGGTTGAACCTGTGCCCCCTGAAGTGGAAGCAGAGAATCGTAACCATTGGACTGTCAGGGAAGTCTGCTAGGGATAACTAAAATTAGTTTGGTGGTATTTTGGACTCCTGTGTAGTAAATACATATATGCATATATATGTATACATACATACAAATAAAGTAGGACAATTCACATGGTGTTTCTCAGCTATTTTAACTAGGCAATTGTGGACATCTTTCTGTGACAGCATATCAATATTGCTGTCATTCTATTTAATATTCTAGTATTCAATTGTATAGATGCCCTATGATTTACTTAACCTGCTCACCAACATTGTTTCTAGGTTTTTGCTGTTAAGATCCTGGTGAAGTACATCCTTATACATGTATTTTTCACATGCTAATACTTGGATAGTATAAAATCAAGATTTCTATTTAATGAAGTTCTTGGTGATAATTTAAAAATCAGTCAAAACAGTTTTATAAATACCATTATCATATTTTCCTACTTTTTTGAGTAATTTTTGCATGTGTTATATAAACAGTATATAGTGCAAGCTCTTCCACTTTTTTCTCCCAGTTCTCCACCTGCCCTAGTATATATATATATACTTTCAGAGTTTCCCCATGCATGTACAACAAGCAACTACTGATTTCTCTTTATACACAGGGAAATGTGTATAATTGTGTGTATATATATATGTGTGTATATATATATATATATACACAGTTTGTACACAAAAGGTATAAACTGGTTTACAGTCTCTTGCACCATGCTTTTTCACTTTATATCTTTTATAGTTTGATAGAGCTCTTACACCCTTTCATTCTGTATAAAGGAAAAATACACTTTTCATGTGATTTTCTCAAAGACCACGAGAGCAACACAATCCCTAGTGAATATTTACAGGACTCTCCAACAAATATAAGCTTGTGGGGAACAATAATGATAAGGTGATGAATGAGAAGCATTTCTAATATCAAGGGATCTAGTCTCTAGTTAGAGAACAGAAATGTTAGACTTGTTCAGTTTCTGAAAGTTGGATGATTGCTAAATCCAAAAGTACCCCAAAGTGAGGTTTCACACATGAGTTAATACTATGTAAAACCTAGATAGCATGTTGAAAAGCAAAGACATTACTTTGCCAACAAAGGTTGTCTAGTCAAGGCTATGGTTTTTCCTGTGGTCATGTATGAATGTGAGAGTTGGACTGTGAAGAAAGCTGAGCACCAAAGAATTGATGCTTTTGGACTGTGGTGTTGAGGAAGATTCCTGAGAGCTTGGATTGCAAGGAGATAAGCCCTGGGTGTTCATTGGAAGGAATGATGCTAAAGCTGAAACTCCAGTACTTTGGCCACCTCGTGTGAAGAGTTGACTCATTGGAAAAAACTCTGATGCTGGGAGGGATTGGGGGCAGGAGGACAAGGGGACGACAGAGGATGAGATGGCTGGATGGCATCACTGACTCGATGGACGTGAGTTTGAGTGAACTCCGGGAGTTGGTGATGGACAGGGAGGCCTGGCGTGCTGCGATTCATGGGGTCACAAAGAGTCGGACACGACTGAGCGACTGAACTGAACTGAACTGAAGGATTCAGTTACATAGATGTGATCATGTGAATGTTGAATAAACCAGAAGAAAAATGAGTGGCTCATATTTTTTAATACTCTTTTTTTTGTCTGAAAGCACAGCAAAATCCTCGTCGCTTTATTATAAATATGGTTCTCACAGAGGTATGTGTATTGATTGGCAAGCGCTTTTTAAAGTGATATCATCCTTAGTGTGTAGCGCCTACCTGCCGGAAGAGGGAGCTACGGGGACAGATTTTTGGTTTAGTCATGTAGCTTGCAACGCCCTCAAGCGGTTGTGGTTGGCCAGGCAGTTTGTGCTTTTAATACTTCTGTATTTCTCAGAAGGTTGCTTACTCATCAGTAAAAGTTAACTTACTGTTCTTCCATTTCCTTTTACTTTATCCTTTTTCTGCCAGTCCTGAAGCCATCTCTTTTTTGATTTCAGCTGGAATGATTCCACAGCATCTAATGTAGCTGTTATTCAACATAGACTCCGTTTCTTACAGCATCTCATCAGGTCTGACCCCTTAAAATACTCTTCTGCCTGCTTCTCTTAACTGCTGGTCACTTTCTTTTTTTTCCATATGCTCTCTGACATTTTCCACTTGGTTCCATTCTAGCTGTTCCCTTTTCCTAATATACCACCATTACCCTATCTCTGACTTAAAATCTTTATCCTTGGCTGTGGTGAGGAAAGAGCTGGGTTCCTGGGACAGCACAGAGAGATTAAGTAGCTTCTCAGAGAAGCCACATATAGGATGGCAAGAGGTCACTGGCAGAATTTCCTGGGGCAGGAGGCTGGCAGAGAAACAAGTGACTATCAGCACAGACTTGTGGAAAGTATAAGTATTCCTCAGAAACCCCCAAAAATACCAGGAAAGGGGAACTGGCAAGTGGACTTCCTAGAGGGTAATATACAATGCAGAACAGACTTGTCATACAGGCTTTAAAGGAAATGCTGATCCCTCCACACTGGTTTACACACTCCCTGCCCCCTCCTCCTCATTGGGAGGGACTGGATGGATGGAAAGAAGAGATTAAGGCTTTGGCTGGAACAAGAAGACACGGAAGAGGTACTAGCTGAAATGATAAGATGAGAGGTGGAGATGTGCAAATTTGAAGACAGTAAATGTGTTCTATTATATATCTTTCAGAATGGTCCACATGCATGAGAAAACAGACAAATCCAGAATGGGAGACTTTTATTAAGTCTGCTGGTCTGGTTCTTCAAAGTCTGTCTTTGGAAAAAAAAGCATAGGGTTGTTCTAGATTAAGAGAAGGGAAATTCCTTGGTGGTCCAGTGGTTAAGAATCCACTCTCTCATTGCCAAGGCACCAGTTGAATATCTGGTAAGATCCCCTACCCGTTAGGATACTGATAACTCAGTCCTCACCATGCACTGGGCTCACTTCAATCTGAAATTTTCTTTAAAAGCTTTTTATGATATGGACCATTTTTAAAGTCTATTGATTTGTTACAATACTGCTTCTGTTTTATTTCATTCTGTTGTTTTTGGCTATGAGGTGTGAGGAATCTTAGTTCCACAACCAAGGATTGAACCTGCACACCCTGCATTGGAAAAGGATGTCTTAACTGCTGAACCATCAAGAAAGTCCCTCAATCTGAAACTTCTTAGTGACTCTGCGGCAAAGGCAAATTGGAAGACAAGAAATGTGTTCCAGATTTTATTGATGCAGAAACTGAGGCATAGCGGGTAAAGGGAGGGCACCAGACAGTCTGGCTCCAGTTCCATGCTCTTTTTTTTTTCCTGTTACATATTTATACTGATTTTTTTGGTATTTTTAAATGTTTATGCAATTTTTAAAGGTTACTTCCCATTTATAATTATGAAATATTGGCTATATTCCCTGTGTTATACAATACATCCTTGAGCCTGTCTTATACCCAATAGTTTGTACCTCTCTTATCATCCACATATTCTTCCTCCCTTCCCTCCCTACTGGTAACCACTAATTTGTTCTCTGTATCTGTGAATCTGCCTCTTTTTGATTTTATTCATTGGTTTGTTATATTTTTTAGATTCCACATGTAAGTGATAACATACAGTGTTTGTCTTTGTCTGACTTATTTCACTTAGCACAATGCCCTCCAAGTTCATCCATGTAATTGCAAATGGCATTATTTCATTGCTTTTATGGCTGAAGAGTATTCCATTGTATATATATAGTATACCACATCTTGAGCCATTCATCAGTTTATGGGCACTTAGGTTGCTTCCGTATTTTGGCCATTGTAAAGCTGCTATGAACATTGGGGTGTGAGTAATCTTTTTGAATTAGTGTCTTTGGTTTTTTCAGATATAGACCCAGGAGTGGAATTGCCCACTCTTAACCATTGTGCTCTCAGATCCCCGTGGAAGCACCATGAAGATTGAGGCTTTTTCTGTTTTATTGCTCTGACCTTGGCTCTCAGTGCTAAGAACCTAAAATGTCTGAATCCGGGTACAGTTCCAAGAAGAAGCATTTTATCTCCTTGCTGGGCTGGGTGGTGGAGCCATTGCAGCACGCTCTGGGCCTCAGGAATAGTCAGCCAGGTCACGCGTTTAGGAGAATGAACAGCTTCAGGGAAGTCTCAGGCATAACTCATTGGTGTAGATAAATGAAAGTCAAAGCGAACTTGTTAGAAGTTTGTAGCACAATTTCAAGAAGCTAACCACATATGGCTATTTACATTTAAATTAATTAAAATCAAATAAATGTGTTCATCTATTGCACAAGCCACATATTAAGAGTTTGGGATGGGGGAATTCCCTGATGATCTGGTGATTAGGATTTGACCCTTTCACTGCTGTGGCCTGGTTTCAATCCCTGGCCAATAAGATCAATAAGATCTCTTCAAGCCTTGTGGCCTGGCCAAAATTAAAAAAAAAAGTTTAGTAGAAACATGTGACTAGTGGGCATGTTCGCATCATGGCAGAAAATCCCGTGGAATGGTGTTGGTGCAGATGGACCATCATTTAGCTAAGCATTCTTCTACTATTAGATATTCATGTTGCTTCCAATATTTTGCTACTATAATCAGTGTGACAAGATTATAAAACTATTCTTTCATTAAAATAAAGTTTTCTTTTTATAAAGGTTTTTGGTTTTTCTTTTTTGTCCTCCACTTGTGGTTTGTGGGATCTTAGTTCCCTGACCAGGAATTGAACCCAGGCCCTCAGCAGTGAGAGAACAGAGTCCTACCCGCTGGACTGCTGGGGAATTCACTGTAAGACTTCTTACACACAGATCTTTGCCCATGTGTGCGTGTATGTCTGATAGCTACACTTCTCAAGGGAACTTGTAGGTAAAAGGGCACATGCATTTTACATTTAGACTTTGCCAAGTCCCCCTTCAAAGAGGTTACTCAAATTTACTCAGCCAACAAGAATCAACACCCATAGCCTGGCCAGAACTGGGGCTTCTCAACCTTTGATCTTTGCTTGTCCACTAGGTGAATAATGATATAATAGTTTTAATTTGGAAATTATTTTAAGTTTCTCCTAACACCATTAGGACCTCATTCATTATTCCACTGACAAAAGTACTTTCAACATGACAAACATTTTTCCAAGTCATTTGTATCTTAGTGGGGGACTTTGTCCTTCAGGACAGTGTCTACTGTTTATATTGATTGCCTCACCCATCACTGGTTTTGAACTGTGTGCTGCTAATTATTAGCTATGGTGGATGCAGAGGGAAAGGCAAAATTGGATATGGAATGCCCAGAGCTATGAAACTATAAAAGGGCCTGGCTGTCACTTAAAAAGAGTATGTTTCTCATAAGACATTCCATTTCACAAACAGCTTGTAACTGGACAGATAAGGGGCTATCACCTGATTCTTATCCTCTTGAGTGGTTGACTGACTTGCTCTTAGAATGCAAATCTGCAGAGACATATACACAGGACTGTTGTTGATTTTTAGGACTGTTGATTCTTAAACTGTATAGGGACTTCCCTGGTGGTCCAGTGGTTAAGACTCTGTGCTTCCAATGCAGGAGGAGGTACAGGTTTGATCCCTGATTGGGGAACTGGAATCCCACATGCCAGTCAGTCAAAAAAAAAAACAAGACCCCAGTGAGGTGAATGAACCTAGAGCCTATTATGCAAAGTGAAGTAAGTCAGAAAGAGAAAGACAAATATTGTATATTAATGGATACATATGGAACCTAGAGAGAGGGTACTGATAAACCTACTTGCAGGGCAGCAAATGAGACGCAGATATAGAGAACACACTTGTGGACCCAGCGAGGGAAGGAGAGAGTGAGACGAATTGAGAAAATAGCATGGAAACATATACATTACCATATGTAAAATAGATTGCAAGTGAGAATTTGCTGTGTAAACCAGAGAGCTCAACTCAGCGTTCTGTGACAACCTAGAGGGGTGGGATGGGGTGGGAGATGGAAAGTTGGTTCAAGAGGATGGGACATATGTATACCTATGGCTGATTTGTATTGATGTGTGGCAGAAACCAGCACAGTGTTGTAGGGCGATTGGCCTCCAATACTTGCATTTTGTTCTATACTTCTCAATATTGTACAGTTATAATCTTGATAATTATTAGTTACTCAAGAACAGTTGCTTTATGAGTATTGTTCAATTGTCATCACCAATAGAATGATACTCAAATGTGTTCTTTCTATAAAACTTAATAAGTAATAAAAAAAAGACCCCCAAACTGTGTAACATTTAAAGATAATTATGGTACACCCATGTCCATAGCAGCATTATTCCATAGCCAAAAATGGAAAGAATCAAAATGTCTATCAATAAGAAAAATGGATAAACGAGATGTGGTATATACATACATTAGGATATTGTTTAGCCATGAAAAGGAAGAGGATTCTGACAAAGGCTGCAACATGGATGAATCTGGAGTGCATTATACTCAGTGAGATTAGCCAGTCATAAAAGGACAAATACTGTACAAGTCCAGTTATATGAGGTCCTGCTGCTGCTGCTGCTAAGTCACTTCAGTCATGTCTGACTCTATGTAACCCCATAGACAGCAGCCCAACAGGCTCCTCTGTCCCTGGGATTCTCCAGGCAAAAATACAGGAGTGGGCTGCCATCTCCTCTCCAATGTATGCATGCATGCTAAGTAGCTTCAGTTGTGTCTGACTCTGTGTGACCCTATGGACAGCAGCCCACCAGGCTCCTCTGTCCACAGGATTCTCTAGGCAAGAATATTTCCTACTCCAATATGAGGTCCTAGAGAGGTCAAATTAATAGACACAGAAAGTAGAATGGGGGTTTACCAGAGGCTGGGGGAGGGGGCATGGGGAGTTGTTTAAGTAGGACAGAGTTTCAGTCACCTATGGAGATCATGGTGATGCTTTCATGAAAAACGTGAATGTACTTAATGTCACTGAACTGTACACTTGGAACATATTAAAATGGCTATTTATATGTGTGTGTGCGTGCGTGTATATACATGGAAAAGTGTTTAGGAAATAGGTGGAAAAATAGAAAATAGTCATAGAGGCTCTTGCTTGGGAAGATTTTTTTTTCTTTTCTTTGGACAGGCCAAGTGGCTTGCAGAATCTTAGTTCCCCCACCAGGGATGGAACCTGGCCTTGTAGTGAAAGCACTGAGTTCTAACCACCAGACAGTCAGGGACTTCCCTGGGAAGATTTTAAAATGTTGTCTGGAAAATGAACCATCTGTGATTACCCCCATGTATAGGTTTCTCCCAGATGCTCAAGGGGATGGAGCATCGGGGTGGAAGAGGGTGCTAGTGAAAAGCTTTACAACCTAAATGGAGAGTCCAGTTCTCTCCAAGGTCAGCCGCAAACTTCAACAGCCACCAGGGGCCGTGGTAAGGGGTTTTGTACCACAGTACTCAACACCACTGCCCTGTACACTTATAAGTGGTTAGATGGTTCATTTTATGTTGTGTGTATTTTTAAAATTACAATTAAAAAATTTTTTAATGTACTTTCAAAAAACAAGCAGAGCAAACATGTACTATTAAGGTTTGAGCTTCCCAGGTGGCGCTAGTGGTAAAAGAACCCTCCTGCCAATGCAGGAGGCAAGAGATGTGGGTTCTATCCCTGGGTCCCGAAGAGCCTCTGGAGAAGGAAATGGCAACCCACTCTAGTATTCTTGCCTGAAAAAAATCCTATGGACAGAGGAGCCTGGTGGGTTACAGTCCATTGGGTCGCAAAGAGTTGGACATGACTGAAGCAACTTAGCAAGGAGCACATTGAGGTTTGTTAGAGATGGATGCTGGTTATATTATTCTCTGTCCTTTCTTGAATGTTTAAAATATTCCACAATTAGGAAAAAACTCTGAAAGTAGTTCGTTAGGACACATGGGCAAAAAACTGTGAACTAGAATCCTTTTAGCTTTTATGTAAATCCTTAGACTTTAAAAGGAGCAATAAGGCTTTGATTATCTTTTTCAAGTTAAAAGCCTACCTATTCCCAGGTGGCACAGTGGTAAAGAATCTGTCTGCCAATGCAGGAGGCAAAAGAGGCATGGGTTTGATCCCTGAGTCAGGAAGATTCCCTGGAGGAGGAAATGGCAACTCCACGGAAGTTTGGTGGGCTACAGCCCATGGGTTCACAAAGAATTGGACACAGATGAGCACAATGGGGGTCCAGTGGTTAAGAATCTGCCTTGCAATTCAGGGGACATGGGTTTGATCTCTGGTTGGGGAACTAAGATCCTGCATGCAATGGGCAACTAAGCCCATGCACCACAACTAGAGAAGCCTGTGCGCCACAGGAAAGATCCAGCGCAGCAATCCCCCCCCCCACACACACACACAAAAAAAGATCAACAGTATGGTTTTGATTATCTATTGCTGCTTTGTAAGCCATTCTGAACTTAGTGGTGGAAAATAATTATGATTGTTTATGATGATATCGCATGGTTTTTGGGCTCAGCAGGGTGGTTACTGCAGGGATGTCTCATGTGCTTGGGGTGGAAGATGGCTAGAGGAATCAGGGAAGCTTCCTCACTCACTCGTCTGACATTGGGAGCTGGTTTTGGCTGAGACCTCAGTGGCAGCTGTTACCAGAACACTGCATGGATCAGCTGCATGTGGTTGGGGGTTCCTCCCAGTACAGCGGCTGGCTTCCAAGAGCCAGCTGCCATTGAGAGCCAGGTGAACAATGCATGACTTCTACCACATTCTATGCATTAGAATCAAGTACAGCTAGAAGGTACAACTTCAAGGTCACGTTATTAAAAAAGAACTGGTTGTCCTCCACCCTTTCTTTCCTTCTTCCCTTGGGCTTGTTAACAGGGTGCCAGTGCGCCAGCTTTGACCCCAGGGAGGGAGTGGCAGAGCTGTGAGGCAGCTGTCCACATTCAAGGGGAAGATAATCAGTTTCTACATTTTTATTCTGTTTTTTGCCTCCCCCTACCCCCACAATGTGGTTAAAAAAACACATAACATAGAATGTACCATCTTAACCATTTTAAAGTAAGAAGCTCAGTACTGTTAACTGTATGCACATCATTATGACAGAAGCCCAGAACATTTGCATCTCATAAAACTAAAAGTCATTAAATAACAACTCCCCACCCACTTCCACCCAGCCTTTGGTAACCAGCTTTCTACTTTCTGTCCTTAAGAGTCTGACTACTCTAGATACTTCATGTAAGTGGAATCTTACAGAATGTGTCTTTTTTTTTTGTAACTCTCTTATTTCACTTAGCATAATATCATGAAATTTCATCCATGATAGGATTTCCTTCCTAATTTTTAAGGCTGAATGGTATTCCATTTTATGTGTATACGTTTTGCTTATCTGTCTGTCAATGGACACTTGGGCTGCTTCTATCTCTTGGCTGCTATGAACATGGATGTATAAATATCTCTTTGAGATGCTGCTCTAAATTCTTTTGGGTATATTCTCAGAAGTGGAATTCCTGGATCATATGGTAGTTCTGGGTTTCCCAGGTGGCCTACTGGTAAAGAACCTGCCTGCCAATGCAGGAGACATAAGAGACACAAATTTGATCCTTGAGTCAGGAAGATCTTCTGGAGGAGAGCATGGCAACAAACCACTCCAGTATTCTTGCCTGGAGAATCCCATGGACAGAGGAGCCTGGTGGGTCCCAAAGAGTTGGATACCACTGAAGTGTTGGAGAAGACTCTTGAGAGTCCCTTGGACTGCAAGGAGATCCAACCAGTCCATTCTGAAGGAGATCAGCCCTGGGATTTCTTTGGAAGGAATGATGCTAAAGCTGAAACTCCAGTACTTTGGCCACCTCATGTGAAGAGTTGACTCATTGGAAAAAACTCTGATGCTGGGAGGGATTGGGGGCAGGAGGACAAGGGGACGACAGAGCATGAGATGGCTGGATGGCATCACTGACTCGATGGACGTGAGTCTGAATGAACTCCGGGAGTTGGTGATGGACAGGGAGACCTGGCGTGCTGCGATTCATGGGGTCGCAAAGAGTCGGACACGACTGAGCGAATGAACTGAACTGAACTGAACTGAAGTGACTTAGCATGCATGGTAGTTCTATTTTAATTTTTTGAGAAAGTACCATACTGTGTTCCATAATGGCTGTACCATTTTACATTCCCACCAACAGGTCCCAAAATTTCCAATTTCTTCACATCCTTCCCAACACTTGTTATTTTCTGTGTGTGTGTGTTTTAATACAGTAGCCATCCTAATGGATGTGAGGTGCTATCTCACTGTGATTTAGATTTCCATTTCTCTGACAGTGATGCTGAGAATCTTTTCATATGATGTTTGGCTATTCGTGTATCATCTTTTCAGAAATTTCTATTCAAGTCCTTTGTCTACTTTTAAATTGGGTTATTTGATTTTAGGGATGTGGAGTTGTAAGATTATATTCTGGATATTAACCCTTTACTCAGTTCAGTTCAGTTCAGTTCAGTCACTCAGTCGTGTCCGACTCTTCGTGACCCCGTGAATCGCAGCACGCCAGGCCTCCCTGTCCATCACCAACTCCCGGAGTTCACTCAGACTCACGTCCATCGAGTCAGTGATGCCATCCAGCCATCTCATCCTCTGTTGTCCCCTTCTCCTCCTGCCCCCAATCCCTCCCAGCATCAGGGTCTTTTCCAATGAGTCAACTCTTCACATGAGGTGGCCAAAGTACTGGAGTTTCAGCTTCAGCATCATTCCCTCTAAAGAAATCCCAGGGCTGATCTCCTTCAGAATGGACTGGTTGGATCTCCTTGCAGTCCAAGGGACTCTCAAGAGTCTTCTCCAACACCACGGTTCAAAAGCATCAATTCTTCAGTGCTCAGCTTTCTTCACAGTCCAACTCTCACATCCACACGTGACCACTGGAAAAACCATAGCCTTGACTAGACAAACCTTTGTTGGCAAAGTAATGTCTCTGCTTTTCAATATGCTATCTAGGTTGGTCATAACTTTCCTTCCAAGGAGTAAGCGTCTTTTAATTTCATGGCTGCAATCACCATCTGCAGTGATTTTGGAGCCCCCCAAAATAAAGTCTGACACTGTTTCCCCATCTATTTCCTATGCCAGCAAATTTGGAAAACTCAGCAGTGGCCACAGGACTGGGAAAGGTCAGTTTTCATTCCAATCCCAAAGAAAGGCAATGCCAAAGAATGCTCAAACTACCGCACAATTGCACTCATCTCACACTCTAGTAAAGTAATGCTCAAAATTCTCCAAGCCAGGCTTTAGCAATATGTGAACCGTGAACTTCTTGATGTTCAAGCTGGTTTTAGAAAAGGCGGAGGAACCAGAGATCAAATTGCCAACAGCCGCTGGATCATGGAAAAAGCAAGAGAGTTCCAGAAAAACATCTATTTCTGCTTTATTGACTACACCAAAGCCTTTGACTGTGTGGATCTCTATAAACTGTGGAAAATTCTGAAAGAGATGGGAATACCAGATCACCTGACCTGCCTCTTGAGAAACCTGTATGAAGGTCATGACGCAACAGTTAGAATTGGACATGGAACAACAGACTGGTTCCAAATAGGAAAAGGAGTATTCAAGGCTGTATATTGTCACCCTGCTTATCTAACTTCTATGCAGAGTACATCTTGGGAAACTCTGGGCTGGAAGAAGCACAAGCTGGGATCAAGATTGCTGGGAGAAATATCAATAACCTCAGATATGCAGATGACACCACCTTTATGGGAGACAGTGAAGAGGAACTAAAAAGCCTCTTGATGAAAGTGAAACTGGAGAGTGAAAAAGTTGGCTTAAAGCTCAACATTCAGAAAACCCTTTACTAAATGTAGGATTTGCAAATATTTTCTCTCCCATTCTGCTGCTGCTGCTGCTGCTAAGTCGCTTCAGTCATGTCAGACTCTGTGAGACCCCATAGACAGCAGCCCACCAGGTTCCCCCATCCCTGGGATTCTCCAGGCAAGAACACTGAAGTGGGTTGCCATTTCCTTCTCTAATGCATGAAAGTGAAAAGTGAAAGTGAAGTCACTCAGTCGTGTCCGACTCTTAGCGACCCCATGGACTGCAGCCTACCAGGCTCCTCCATCCATGGGATTTGCCAGGCAAGAGAGATTGTCTTTTCACAACCTCTCCCATCTTTAATGGAGAAATGTCCAAGAATTCACAAATATATTTTAAAGTCACCACAACATGAAAGAGTTTGGGGGAAGAAAAATTCTTGCTGTGTTCTGATTGCCCTCCCTAGAGATCACCTCTGTTACCGATTTATTGTGAAGCTTTCCAGAGATTTTCTTTGAGGCTTTGGGATGTAATGTCTCTAGAAATTGTGCAGAGTTTGTATTCATGCAAAGTGAACTGTGAAGTAGACACTGGCTTCTCTGTGACAGGTTTCTCTGAACCTCATAATGCTGATTTGTAACACAGGACAGTTGGAGTGGGTGATTTGTAAATACCCTACATCCTGAGTGAACATGGGCCGCATGCTGGGCAAGAGTGCTTTCCCACAAGCTTCTGAGCCTCCTTTCACTCGATTGATGGAAGTTTGGGCTTGTCTTGGAAGGTGATTTCTTAAAGGAGAAAGCATTCACTCTGAGCAGAGTCTGAGTTGCTGTTATGTGAGAATCTGAGGCTGTGTTTCATTTCATTTAAATAAGAGAACAGTTCCTCTTGTCAGTTCTTCAGTTCTGTGCTGGGCGAAACTCTCATTTCAGTTCTTATTTTTCAGAAATTACAAAGGATGTGAAATATGGCACAGGAAGAAAACGAATCTGCTGCTCCGCCCTAAAATTCTTCCCCAATCTGAGATTCATAGTGTTGAATAAAAAGTTTCTCAGGCTCCAGTCAGGGAGCATCATGCTGGACTGCATCTTGGATTAACAGTACAGAATTTTTTGAGTTTTGACTCAAACCTGCAGAATCAATCTTTCGACTTGGCTATAAATATACAATTTTACTTATCATGGAAGAAAAGATCCAATTTACAATAGCAACCATAATGATGAAATATTTAGTGGCAAACTTCTCAAGGTATGTGGAGGATATAAATATAAAAGATGTTAAAATTCTACTGTCACATATAAAAGAAAGTTTGGATGAATAGCTAGATGATCTTTGTTCTTAGAGAATTTTTTGGAACAATGTCAGTTCCTAGATTTAGCCAGAAATTGATACAATCCCAATTAAATAATCAACAGAAAATTATGGGTGAATATGAGAAAATGATGCTGAAATATATTAAAAAGTGAACATAAGGTTCCTTCCTCAACATAAGGAACTGAATGGTTCATTCAATTCTGTGCCCTGACATTCAACTGAGAAAAACCAGTACCTGAGTCCTTGTGGTGATATTCAGATACTAAATTAACCCCCACTGGAGCAGCTTCATTTCTGGCTTCTTGTTATGCAAAGTAGCAAGTCTCTTAAAAAACTGTTTCGTTTATTTATTGGCTGTGCTGGGTCTTAGCGTAGCATGTGGGATCTAGTCCCCTGACTAGAGATCGAACCTGGGCCCCTTGCATTGGGAGCATGGAGTCTTAGCCAGTGGACCATAAGAGAATTCCATTCTCTTCCTGGCATAAGAATTGCCAGGAAAAGTGGGAAATGGAGAATAGTGAGGGGAAATTCGCTTTACAGAGCAGAGATTTAAAAATAGAAACACCTACTAAATACTGGAAGAGAATGTAGATTTTTAAAAAATTCTTGGTTTGGGAGCCTTTTCTTTTCTTTAGCAGACTGTCTTTTCGAACGTTGTTTTCTTTCTTTCTTTCTGGCTGTGCTGGGTCTTTGTTGCTGGATACAGGCTTTCTCTAGTCACAGTGGGTGGCAGCTACTCTCTTGTTTCAGCGTGCGGGCTTCTCATGTGGTGTGTCTTCTATTGTTACAGGGCACTGGCTCTTGGGTTCTCAGGCTTCAGTAGTTGCAACATGTATGTTCAGTAGTTGTGATGCAGGGGCCTAGCTGCTTCTTGGTGTGTGGGATCTTCCTGGAGCAGGGGTTGGACCCATGTCCTTGCATTGCAGGCAGATTCTTTATCACTGGACCACCAGGGAAGTCCTGGAAGCCTTATCTGAATATAACCCAAAACTAAGAATTCATAGAAATAAATCTGATCATGAGAAAATAAAATTTCGTCTTTTGCAAAATATCAAAAGCAAAGTCAGCTTGGAAAATATATTCAGAATTCCTGTGTTAGGCAAAGAATTGTATATGTCCTTCATATACAAAAGTGAGCACTAACAAACAAGCCAGTAGAAGAAATAATCACGGGAGGTCAAAATGAAGTTCACAAATGGCTGATAACTATATGAAAAAATGTTCAGCCTCATTTATAATGAAAAGAAGTGCAGAGCAAAGCCATTAGTAATCTTTTGTGTATCCAGTATGTGAAAATAAAGAGTTTGATGATAATTCAACTGTTGAGGATACAGAGAAAACACTGAATATATTGTTGGTGGAAGTATAAACAGTGATACTTTTTGGAGACTGGCTTGGGAAAGTTTTTCAAGATGAAAAAAGTGCATACTTTGGATCCAGCGGGCTCACAGTTGGGTATTCAGCCTAGGTGGCATTGATGGTTGCCCCACCAGAATCTTTTTTTTTTAATTAATTTTTATTGGAGTATAGTTGCTTTTTTTTTTTAATTAATTTTTATTGGAGTATAGTTGCTGACAGAATTGTTCTCCTTCTGCCTCCTCTGGAGCAGAACTCTTTCCTCTACAAGGCATGTATCTGTGTGAATGCTGATGTGCCCATCCAGCAAGATGTAAGCAGGGCCTCCAACAAGCCCCTAAAATAAGACTTTCTGGTCACTTTTAAACACAGGCTAAAATAAAAAGAATGGGGAAGCCACAGCTGATTGGAGAGTGTTTCCAGGCAGAGGGAATAGTGCATACAGAGGCTCATGGTTGGAAGGAGTAGTAGCTGTAGGGGTGTGGCTTGCAGGGCTGTATCACTTTGAGGGCTCTGGGTGGCAAATAAGAACAGATCCAATCAAAATGGGACTTGCCCGGTGGTCCACTGGCTAAGACTCCATGCTCCCAATGCAAGGGGCCCAGGTTCGATCTCTAGTCAGGGGACTAGATCCCACATGCTACGGCTAAGACCCAGCACAGCCAATAAATAAACAAAACAATTTTTTAAGAGACTTGTTACTTTGCATAACAAGAAGCCAGAAATGAGGCTGCTCCAGTGGGGGTTAATTTAGTATCTGAATATCACCACAAGGACTCAGGTACTGGTCTTTCTCAGTTGAATGTCAGGGCACAGAAGTGAATGAACCATAATTCATGGTTCATAGCACAGTCTCATCATTTGGCCCATACAAGGTCTGTTTATGTTCTTTTAAGAGTTAACTGGATGCTATTTATATGAACTGTACAGAATAAGCAAATCCACAGAGAAAGAAAGTAGAGTGGTGGTTGTCAGAGGATGGAAGGGGGGAGCAGGGAATGACTTTGAAATGGTATGCTGGGGTTTCTTTTTGAGGAAGTGAAGATGTTCTGCAATTAAATGGTGGTAATGGTTGTACAACATTATGAATATACTAAAAGTCAGAGAATTATACACCTTAAAAGACTGAATTTTATGAATAAAATTGTTTTTTAAAAGAGGAAGTTAAGGGACTTCCCTGGTGGTTCGGTGGTTAAGACTCTGCACTTCCCCTACTGGGGGCACAGATTCAGTCGCTGGTCAGGGAACTAAGACCCTGAATGCCATATGGTATGGCCAGAAAAAGAGAAAATGAAAAAAAGTTGATTATTTTATTTAAAAATTAAAAAAAAAATTTGCTTGCACTGTGCAAATGCGCACAAATATATAGAGATGCAAACTGTGTGTTTGTGTGTTTTAAAACTTCTCCATTGTTTTTTAACAGGGAGGGATAAATTGGGAGTTTGGGATTGACATATACACACTATTATATTTAAAATAAATAACCAACTAGGATCTCCTGTATAGCATAGGACACTCTGCTCAATATTCTGTAATAACCTATTGGGAAAAGAATGTGAAAAAGGATAGACACATATATATGTATATCTGAACAACTTTGCTGTACACCTGAAACCAACACAACATTGTTTATCAATTATATCCAATATAAAATGAAAAATTAAAAAAAATTCCATTGCTTTTACCTTAGCATAATAATGGTTACCTATGGGGTCACAGAGAGTCGGACACGACTGAAGCAACTTAGCAGTAGCAGTAGTATAATATCATAAGGATGCCAGATCCTAGGCCTGGGGAGGGGTTAGCAAACTCTGCTGGTTAAATACTGTCAGGATTCTGTGAGATGGGGAGGAAGGGATGAGGAATGGCTGCTGGGTAGACCTGTGCTGTTGGAGTTTGGAGTGAAGCTTTTGGAGGTTTAAAACTCAAAAAAATTATGGGCAAAGAAGTGATTCAAAATAACCCCATGGTTTAATAGTAAAGTGGGTAAAGCAAGTTTAACAGCTGTTTTTTTTTTTTTGTCTCTTTGGCTGTACCTTGTGGCATGTGGCACCTCCCTGACCAGGTATTAAACTTGTGCCCCCTGAAGTGAAAGCCCAGAGTCTTAATCACTGGATCTCCAAGGAAGTCCTCTAACAGCTTTATAATAATCTCATGCTGGCCACCTTGATGTGTTTTTAAAAATAATAAATACCAAATTCTTCAGAATTAAAAAAAATATATTTGTTGGTTGCACTGGGTCTTTGTTGCTGCAAGCTAGATTTCTCCAGTTGTGGCCAGTGGGGACTGCTCTTCATTGCAGTGTGCGGGCTTCTCACTGTGCTGGCTTCTCTCGTTATGGAGCACAGGCTCTAGAGCCTGTGGGCTTTATTGGTTGTGGCTCACGGGCTTAGTTGCTCCACAGCATATGAAATCTTTCCACTAGGGATTGAACCGGTGTCCCCTGAATTGGCAGGCAGATTCCTATCCACTGTACCACCAGGGAAGTCCCTCAGAATTTGTAAGAATGGAACAAGTAGCTGGGGGACAGGCAAGGGAGGGGACTGAATTCATCAGATAGGCCTTTATGTTTATCTTGAATCTTGTAGCACTCAGGCCCTAAAATCTGAAGACTTGGCTTCCAATCCAGGCTTCGTCACTTCTTGGTTGTGTGACCTTGGACAGGACACCTCACTGTTCTGTGCCTCAGTTTCCTCATCCGGAAGGTAGGAATACTATGGGTTCTGACATCCAAAGGCCAGTGTGATGATTCAGTTAGCTAAGATGTAAAGCATTTAGAATAGCACCCGGCACAGTTCAGGGTCCCTAAGTGTCAGCTATTGTTATGATCAACATCTGTTATGCATTGAAGTGTGTGCTCCAAGAAGCCATGTGGATGCCCTAACCCCAAATACCTTAGAATGTGACCTTATTTGTTTGTTTATTTGGAGGCAGTACTGCACAAAGTAATGCCAAAAATTCTCCAAGCCAGGCTTCAACAGTACATGAACTAAGAACTTCCAGATGTCCAAGCTGGATTTAGAAGAGGCAGAGGAACCAGAGATCAAATTGCCAACATCTGTTGGATCATAGAAAAAGCAAGAGAATTTCAGAAAAACATCTGCTTCACTGACTATGCTAAAGCCGTTGACTGTGTGGATCATAAAAAACTGTGGGAAATTCTTCAAGAGATGGGAATACCAAACCACCTTACCTGCCTCCTGAGAAACCTGTATGCAAGTCAAAAAACAACAGTTAGAACTGGACATGGAACAACGAACTGGTTCCAAATTGAGAAAGGAGTACGTTAAGGCTATATATTGTTACCTTGCTTATTTAACTTATATGCAGAGTACATCATGTGAAATGCCGGGCTGGATGAAGCACAAACTGGAATCAAGATTGCAGGGAGAAATATCAATAGCCTCAGATATGCAGATGACACCACCCTTATGGCAGAAAGTGAAGAAGAACTAAAGAGCCTCTTGATGAAAGTGAAAGAGGACAGTGAAAAAGTTGGCTTAAAGCTCAATATTCAGAAAACTAAGATCATGGCATCTGGTCCCATCACTTCATGGCAAATAGATGGGGAAACAATGGAAACAATGACAGACTTTATTTTCTTGGGCTCCAAAATCACTTCAGATGGTGACTGCAGTTATGAAATTAAAACATTTCCTCCTTGGAAGGAAAGCTATGACCAGCTTGGACAGTATATTAAAAAGCAGAGACATTACTTTGCCAGCAAAGGTCCATCTAGTCAAAGCTACAGTTTTTCCAGTAGTCATGTATGGATGTGAGAGTTGGACCATAAAGAAGGCTGAGCACCGAAGAACTGATGCTTTTGAACTGTGGTGTTGGAGAAGACTCTTTGAGAGTTCCTTGGACAGCAAGGAGATCAAACCAGTCCATCCTAAAGGAAATCAGTCCTGAATGTTCATTGGTAGGACTGATGCTGAAGCTGAAGCTCCAATACTTTGGCCACCTGATGCAAAGAACTGACTCAATGGAGAGGACCCTGATGCTTGATTGAATGTAGGAGGAGAAGGGGCCAACAGAGGATGAGCTGGTTGGATGGCATCACCAACTCAATGGACGTCAGTTTGAGCAAGCTCCTGGAGTTGGTGATGGACCGGGAAGCCTGGCATGCTGCAGTCCATGGGGTCACAGAGTCCAACATGACTGAGCTACTGAACTGAACTGAACTAACTGCGAGGCAGATGGGCTCTTAGCTGCCAGACCAGGGATTGAAGCCACATCCCCTGCACTGGAAACACAGAGTCCTAACCATTGGACCACCAGGGAAGTCCCAGAATGTGACCTTATTTGGAAATAAAGTCATTGCGGATTAGTGAAGATGAGGTCATACTGGAATAGGGTGGGCCTCTAATCCAAGGTGACTGATGTCCTTATGGGAGAGGAGACAGATACCTTTTTTCAAGTCTGTGGGTCAGCACTCTGGTACAGCTTAGCTGGATGTTTTGCTCAAGGCCTCTGAAGACACAAAGGGAGAAGACGGCTACGTGATGAGATGTGTCTACAAGTCAAGGAACACCAAGGAAGTCAGCAACCACCAGAAGCTGGAAGAGAAAGGAAGGATCCTCCCCTAAGAGCCTTCCGAGGGAGTAAGGCCCAGCTCACGCTTTGATTCTAGATTTTAGCCTCCAGAATTGCCCAAGAATACATCTCTGTATTTTAAGCAGCCCCTTTTGTGGTAAATACTTTGTTACAACAGGCCTAGGAGAGCAATACTATATCTATTCAAAATTATTTGATAAATTCAAAGAAAAGTGATTCTTTATTTATTTCTTCCTGTGTCTGGGGTGAGTTTGCACAGCTGAGACCAGATAGTGAAAGTGGCTTTTGAAGGTGTTTGAACTTTGTCCTGAAGGCCCTGAGAAGCTCCTGGGGGTTTAAAATTAGAAAATGACTGTTTCTGAGGTGAGTTTTAAAAAGTTGTCTGCCTGCGGGTGGAGGGCGGAGTAGACACTTTAGGCCAGTCGGGGGATGAGTCGGTCATCCAGGCAGCATGACGGTGTTTCAGTGATGCTCAAAGTGTGGTCCTCGAAGTAACAGCATCAGTGTCTCCCAGGAACTTGCTAGAAATGCAAAATTATAAGCTCATTAAAACCTACTGAATTTGGCACCCTGGGTAACAGGGGGCAGTACTCTCAACCCCTCCCCTGCCCCCAGCCCCATCAAGTGACTCTTTTTTTTTTTCTTTTCTTTTTTATTTATTTAAGAGATGGGAATACCAGACCACCTGACCTGTCTCTTGAGAAACCTATATGCAGGTCAGGAAGCAACAGTTAGAACTGGATATGGAACAACAGACTGGTTCCAAATAGGAAAAGGAGTACGTCAAGGTTGTATATTGTCACCCTGCTTATTTAACTTCTATGCAGAGTACATCATGAGAAACGCTGGGCTGGAAGAAGCACAAGCTGGAATCAAGATTGCCGGGAGAAATATCAATAACCTCAGATATGCAGATGACACCATCCTTATAGCAGAAAGTGAAGAGGAACTAAAAAGCCTCTTGATGAAAGTGAAAAAGGAGAGTGAAAAAGTTGGCTTAAAGCTCAACATTCAGAAAACTAAGATCATGGCATCTGGTCCCATCACTTCATGGGAAATAGATGGGGAAACGGTGGAAACAGTGTCAGACTTTATTTTGGGGGGCTCCAAAATCACTGCAGATGGTGATTGCAGCCATGAAATTAAAAGATGCTTACTCCTTGGAAGGAAAGTTATGACCAACCTAGATAGCATATTAAAAAGCAGAGACATTACTTTGTCAATAAAGGTCTGTTTAGTCAAGGCTATGGTTTTTCCAGTTGTCACGTATGGATGTGAGAGTTGAACTGTGAAGAAAGCTGAGCGCTGAAGAATTGATGCTTTTGAACTGTGGTGTTGGAGAAGACTCTTGAGAGTCCTTTGGACTGCAAAGAGATCCAACCAGTCCATCCTAAAGGAGATCAGTCCTGGGTGTTAATTGGAAGGACTGATGCTGAAGCTGAAACTCCAATACTTTGGCCACCTCATGTGAAGAGCTGACTCATTTGAAAAGACCTTGATGCTGGGAGGGATTGCAGGCAGGAAGAGAAGGAGACGACAGAGGATGAGATGGCTGGATATCACCGACTCGATGGACATGAGTTTAGGTGAACTCCGGGAGTTGGTGATGGACAGGGAGGCCTGGTGTGCTGTGATTCATGGGGTCGCAAAGAGTCGGACACAACTGAGTGATTGAACTGAACTGAATGAATATATTTTGCTGTATCAGATCTTAGTTGTGGCATATGGGATCTTAGTTCCCTGACCAGGGATTGAACCCAGGCACCCTGCATTGGGAGCATGGAGTCTTAAGCCAATGGGCCACCAGGGAAGTCCCCCTCTCCTGTTGTATGAACACCAGTCATTGGATTTAGGGCTCACCCAAATCCTAGATGACCTCATCTTCACTTAATCACACCAGCAAAGACCCTGTTTCCAAATAAGGTCACACTCACAGGTCCTGGGATTAAGACTTGAACATAACCTTTTTCAGGGCACACAATTTCACACACAACATATGGAGAGAAATGAAGGGATTCGAGAAATATCAAAACAAGAGAAATCTTAATGATTATTTGGGGGGAGGAAGGAGGGAAAACAGAACAAAGAGTAAAATGACTCAAATACTGTTACATACATAACAAAGCCTGGAGTGATGCTGGTGTCTTGCTCCTCTCTGAATGAGATCCTTAGGGTAGGGTTTCAGGAACTTGATTCCAATATATTGGGATCAGTAAACATCTTGCTGAAATAAACTTTCTGCCTGAGAGCCTGTCTCCCTTACCCGTGGGGCAGGTCTGGGGAGGGAGGAGCTGGAAGAGCACATGCCCTTTGCCCATGGAGTCCCCGGCTGATCGCACTAACTTCAATTCAGAACACACTGGAAAGCCAAAATCAAGATCACAGAGTGCTGGGGACACCTGAAGCTGCTCCATGTCTTAGCTGCCTCAAAGAAAGGATGGAATGGGAGACCATGGGCCTTTCTCAAGGAGGACCATCTAGAGGACCAGTGGGTGCGGGAGTCCCTCCTTTCTGACTCAGGCCGGACTCAAAGCACTTGCTCTCCTGGAAGCTTCTTTTCCTCCTTTCTTGCAGTGCTCAGAGGTTCTGATGCCCTGGAGGACGTGGGAAGACACAGATTACCGGGCCTCACCCCAGAGTGTCTGATTCAGCAGGTCTGGGGTAAGGACCCAAAGTTTGCATTTGGAGAACCCAAAGTTCTCCATTTCTGAGAATGGAGAACCACAGCCAGAGATGAACGGCTCTCAGCCCTGGTTGCGTGTAGGGGTCACTGTGCTGTGCTGTGCTTTGTTGCTCAGTTGTGCTGGACTCTTTGCAACCCCATGGACTGTAACCTCCAGGTTACCTGAATTCTCCAGGTAAGAATACTGGAGTGGGCTGCCATGCCCTTCTCCGGGGGATCTTCCTGACCCAGGGATATGGGGAGTTAAAAATACTAATGCCAGTGCTGGATCCCAGACTGCCAGAATCTTCAAGGATGGAGCATTACCTCTGACTTTAGAGTACCCCAGGATTCTAAAGGATAGCCAGGTTTGAGGTTAGCATCATTCTATCACTATGATTGGCTGAGCAGTAGACACAGTGACAAAATTCTGGACAATAAGACAAGGGGGTGGTTGCTGGGGGACTTCTGGGTTAATAACCACTGTCTTGCATTGCAGAAGATACTACAGCAGGAAGACGGAAAGAATCTGAGTTCTCAGTGGTGTCCATACTTGACCACTGAAACTGAGAACCCCGAAGCTGCACCATCTCAGGACTTCCTGAGATGTGGAAGTAATAAATGTCTTTATTATTAAACGGCATGGGTTGGTGCTTTCTAGTACTTTCAACTGAAAGCATTACAGTTGCTACAGATGTGAAATCTTTTGGCAAGGAGCCAGCAGCCACAATCAACAGCTTTATTGATTTCTTTATTCAGTGAAAGTCTACTGAGGGCATTCTGTGTGTCAGGATGGTTCTGGGTAGTGGAGAGCTTGAGAGAGGGCCTTGCTGTCATAGAGCTGCGTTCCAGTGGGTGAAGACAGACACGAAAGTAATAATTTCAGATAATGTTCAAGAAAGAAAATAGAGTGGTTTGAGAGTGCAGGAGACTGGGGCTTCTCTGGGAAGGTGACATCTGAGCAGACAACTGAATGAAGAAGAGCCAACCATGTGAACATCCCTGCAGGAAGGATTCCAGGTAGAGGACACAGCAGGTGCAAAGGCCCTGGGGTGGGAGTGAACTTTGTTCAAGCATGTGAAATGTGGATTGTGAAGGTGGCATGATTATGGCAGAGGTTTTCAGGGAAGTAGCTAAAAGCACACAAAAGCTCCACAGTCCAAGTTTCTGTCTCAATTTCTTAGGGCTTTTGTTCTTAGGCCCAAAGTGTATGAGCTCTGGTTTGCTGAAATCTGAGTGGAGTTTTTCAGGCTTTTCTTCCTAACTCAAGAGAACCACTTAACCTCTCACTGTGTGTGGTCTGCTGTACACTGGTTTTTTTCAGTGAAAGCCAGGTGTCTGTGCTTCAGCCTATCTAAACGGCTCCATCTGCAGTAAGTCTCCGTCTGTTTTGCTATTTTTCCTGCCAGAGCAACATTTTCTGTCTTGCCCAGAAAACTTCAGCTCCTGTCATGGCCCCTTCCTTTCCAATACCTACCTCCTTTGCCTGGGGCCTGCTGAGGCCTGGGGCCATATCTCACAGCATCAGAGCAAGAAGATGGCTAGGGCTTTCCCGGTGGCTCAGTGGTAAAGAATCTGCCTGTCAATGCAGGAGACGTGGGTTCGATCCCTGGTCCAGGAAGATTCCACATGATGTGGAACAACTATGCCTAACTATTGAGCTTGAGTTCTAGGGCCCAGGAATGGCAACTTCTGAGCCCACACACCCTAGAACCCATGCTCCACAATAAGAGAAGCCATTGCAGTGAGAAGCCCATGCACCACAACTGGAGAATAGCCCCTACTCACTGCAACTAGAGAAAAGCCCGTGCTGCAACGAAGACCCAGCACAGCCAAATATAGATAAATAAATAAAATCATTTGAAAAAGAAAAAAAGAGGATGGCCAGGCAGGAATGTTGTTGAGGCCAATGTTGGTACAAAGACTCCTTTAAGTCCTTTGCTGTTTTAAAAAATTCATTCAACTTCAGAACAGCAAAGTTGCCAGTTTCTTTCCTAAGGGGAACATTGTTTCTGGGCACCAGGCTGAGATGTGTGTGTCAGAGGTGCCTGAAACCTAGGTACAAGCAGGTTCCAAAAATATTGTTTGGCAACCAATGGATGGCGACACTATTCTGCACATTGCAGCCAGCTGCAGAAAATCCTTTAGGCAAGATGTGGTGGTACCAAGGGGGACCCCTCAACACTCACTCACAGGGCTTTTTAACTGTGTTTGCTGAGAATTTGCTATGGGTGAGGGGGACACAGTCTCACACAGGTCCCAGACCTGTGATGACAAAAGTATTATTTTCACATCAATGAGTCTATAATGCCACCTGAGAAAAATCCTCTCAGGGAAAGAAATCTGCTTTGGGGAGGGTATATCACAGAGGTCACAGAGTGGACCTGTTTCAAAGCAAATAGGATCAAGTTACTTCCTGCTTAAATCCCAGGGATAAAGCCCAGACCCCTCCCCAGGGCTCACAAGCCCTGAAGCTCTGGCCCTGGCCCAGGTCCCTGCCACTCCCTGAGATGCAAGCTTCCTAGCCTCTTGTGTGGATCATCTGTTGTGTTCAGGCTGTGCTTACCCCAGGACCTTGTTATGTGCTGTGCTCACTGCTCTAAACACTTTTCACAGGTCTGCATTAAAGTCTGGCTCCAATGACACCTTCACAGAGAGACCTCCCCTGGCCGATCCACCTCAAGTAACTCTCCTGTCGACATCTTCTTATCTTCTTTTCATGACACTCTGACTTTACCCTGCTTGATTGCTTCTGTCTGCCTCTTCCACCGCTATGAAAGCACCACGAAGGCAAAGATCTCGCTTGTCTTCACAGCAGGGCCCAATGCAAACCCATTCCATGGTTTGTGGAATGAATGATGGAGGTACCTGACCCCATCTGGACGAGCCAGGGAAGGCTTTCTAAACTGACATCTAGTGGACAAGCAGGTCCTTTCCTCTGCTTAGTTTTGTTTTGTACTGTGCAGCATGTGAAATCTTCATCTTCAGATATATGAGCTGATTTCATCCACACCACAACCCTCCAAAATAGGTATTATTAGCCCCATTTTACAGATAGGGCAGTTGAAGTCCAGAGGAGTAAGTGTCAAGTTGAGCCAAGATTTGAACCTGGACTCTCTGGATACAGACTTGCTGTTTTTCATGACTATGCTTTCTTACTTCCAGGCTTTCGCCTGCAGAACATTGTCTCTAGGATTCTCTTCTTCTTTCCTAACTAATTCCTTTTTCACCACAGTATCAGTTTCTGTATCTGTCAGGTTCCAAGAAGGAAGAGAACAGTGCACCTCAAATAGAAGATTTTGAAAAGGCTTTAATACAAGGATTGTTTTAAAGCTATTAGGAAAACAAAAGAGGTCATGATGCTGTTCTCCGTCCTCGGGCTGAAGATTGGAGGGGAGGGAATGATTTTGGAAACTGGAAGGAGAGGGTCTGCCTTGCCTGGAAAGGATCACTACCAACCTGAGTGTTTCTGTTATCTGTTGCTGCTGAAAAAAAAAAAACAAAACACTCCAAAATGTAGTGACTTTGAAGCAACAAAAATTTAGTATTTATTATCTTCTGGGTTGAATAGTTCTGGAATGCTGAAATGCCTGACAGGTTCACAAATGCTAGTTGCTAGCCGGGAGTTCAGCTGGGCTGTTGTCTGAATGCGAGGTCCTCACTTACAAGGCTTGGGCTTCTTTACAACATGGTGGCTGAGTTCAAGAAGGAGTGTTTTAGGAACTTCCCTGGTAGTCTCCAGTTAAGATTCCACACTCCTAACACAGGGGGCCTGGGTTCAATCCCTGGGGAACTAGATCCTGCATGCCACAACTAAAGATCCCACAAGCCACTAGTAAGACCTGGCACAAACAAATAAAAAAAATTTTTTTAAAGGAATGTTTTAGGAGGTGAAGGCAAAAGCTTCTGATGGCTTAAGGCCCACTCTTGGAGGTGACACAGGGTCACTTCTGCCACAGTTCAACCTGTGATTGAAACCAGTCACAGTGTCAACCCAGATTCTGGGGGATGGAAAATAGATTCTCAATAAGAGGAGTCAGAAGGGGATTAGCAGTATAAATTTTTTAAAGTATTTATTTGTATTAGCATGGATAACAAGCTATCTGTTAAATTCAAACCTTTCATTTTTATTGTATTTATTTATTTATTTTTGGTCACACCATGTGGCATGTGGGATTAGTTCCCTAACCAAGGATCAAACCCACATCCCCTGCATTGGAAGTGTGGAGTCTTAACCACTGGATCACCTCAGAAGTCCCAGGGGTATCTTTAATCTACGGAAATATAGCTAGAGGAGGCTGAAGAACACCTCGTTTTCCATTACTCACCTTCTTGGAGTCTCCTACTTCCCACTGGCCAGAACCAGCTAAAAAACAGAGGACAAGGGAGCTTGCTGACCTGGTTCCTGTGGGTCCTCTTCTTAAGGAAGACATTAGGGGGGAGAAGCAGAAGGTGGTTTTGAGGGAGAGGATAATATCCTGGTATAGGACCTCCCACTCTCAATTCTGCGAGAACTCTTTTTCCTTTGTTGCGCGATTTCTAATTCTAGACCTCTGTGATTATTTATCTGTCATCAGTCTTCAGGACCGAGAGCTCCAAGAAGACTGGGACCATGGCTGCTTTGCCCACCATTGGATTCCCCCAGTCCAGTACTGTGCCTGCCTTTACTCTTGACTTTCAAGTAGCAATCAGGGAGATGTATTTCTATTATTACTATTTTTAAAAAGGAAATTGTCTTAGTCTGTTCAGTCTGCTGTAGCAGAATACTACAGACTGGGTGACTTCTAAACAGCAGACATTTATTTCTCACAGTTCAGGAGGCTGGAGGTGCAAGACCAAGGGGCTGGCAGATTCCGTGGCTGGTGAGAACCCACTTCTTGGTGGTTCATAGATGGTTACAGGTTTCCTGGTTCTCACATGGCTGAAAGGGTGAGGGAACTTTCTGGGGTTTCCTTAATAAAAGTATGAATTTCATTCAAAAGAGCTCCAACTTCATGACTTCATCACCTCCTGGAGGCCCCATCTCCAAATACCATCACGCTGGATGTTAGGATTTAATATTTGAACTTTCGGATGGGGAGAGGGAGATGGGATGCAAACATTCTGTCTATGGTAGGAACATACACAAAAGTAGAGAAAATCATACCATGAACTCACATGTACCTGTTTCTCAGATTCAATTATTATCAAGTTTTTTTGTTAAAGTTGCTTCATCCATTCTTTTAGTGAATTATTTTGAAGCTAGGCTTAATCATGATGGCCTTTTCCCCCTACCTCCTGTAGTATGTACCTCTAAGAAGTATGAACAGGGACTTCCCTGGAAGTCCAGAGATTAAGACTCCACCCTTTTACAAAGCAGGAGACATGGGTTTGATCCTTGGTCGGGGAACTAATCTTCCACATGCTGTGTGATGTGGCCCCCCCCCCCAAAAAAAAAAAAAAGCAAAACCAAAAAACCATAATGCTGTTATCACCTCTTCAAAATTAGCAGTCATTGAAATATATATATCTATATATTATAGGCTGCGTTGTGTGGCTTGCAGGCTCTTAGTTACCTGACCAGGGATCAAATCCACACCCTCAGCAGTGAAAGTGCCAAGTCCTAACCACTGGACCACCAAGGAATTCCTGAAAGATATTTTAAAACCTAAATCAGGTCAGTTACTCTCCTGCTACGAGACCTACGTGGCTAATTGCCTAAGAAAAACATGACAACTAAATTTATTGCACAGACTTTGAGAGTAAGAGGGGGCTGCTATCAGTAATGATGCTGGGACAAGAGATATAAACTGGGTGGCTGTGCTGAGGGGCCAGCCCTCCATGGCGCCATCTCTGCTTATCTGATCCTTGCATAGATGGGACATCTCCTTGCCACAGGGCCTTTGCATTTGCTGGCTATTTTGCCAGAATATCCTCCCTGATCTGTCTCATCCTTTTGGTATCACCCCTCCACCCCCTCATTTCTCTGTGGTATTATTACCTTATTTGTTTCTCCCATTGGCACTTTAGCATCATCAACATCCTTATTTACTTGCTTAGGCATGTTTTGTTTTGTTTTAAAATCTCTCCCCACTACTAAAACGCAAGGCCAGGCCAGAGGGAAGACTGTCTTGTTTATTCTGTTCCAGCCCTTTGTACACAGTAGGCCTGGCACAGAGTGGGTGCTGGCTGAATATTTGCTATGTAAATGAATGGATGGATGTAGATCCCTTCTCTGGGCCAGTCCGGCAGGGCCAAGTGACCTCAGAGGAACCTTCTGGGTCCTAGGACTGGAACCATTCTCACATCTCCAACTGTTGTGGGCTGTGGGAGCAGACAAAGGCTCTTCTCTTGAAATCTGGCAGAAACAGAGCAGAGTTATTAGCCCCTGGTATCTGGCTGAGCCCTCCCACACACTTATACCTTTGATCTGGAAGATGGTTTTGTGTTGGAGGCTTAGCTCTTGCCAGGGAGGCATGTCTCAAGTGCTGAGAGGCGGGGGCAAAGGTCAAGTTCAACTGCCAGCTCTTTGAGAAGGAAGGTGTCTGGAGATGCCCAAGGTGGGGGATGATTCTGCAGGAAGCGGGGCTTGACTGAGTCTCCTAGGGGATGTGGGGGGCAGTGGTTTGGAGACCTCCACTAATATTAATATTCATACAATTGCAAGAGTCTTTGTGTTTCCAAAATGGCATCAGTGAAGGATGTGAATACCCAGGGTGACACCAGCATCAGCTTGGGCAAGAAACACTTTGAAGTGCAAAAGGGGAAGATGGGAGTGCTCTGAGCCTGGGTTATTGTGGTTGGTAACCACGCCACCTGCAGGAACCATGTTGTGGATCCTCGCATAGAATGTCAAGCCAACCAGGCGTCTACTACTTCTGAAGAGTGCACTGCGGCATGGGGAGTCTGTGAACACTACCACTGTATCTCCTGCTGCTTTAAACACAGCAGGTGTGGGACTTCCCTAGCAGTCCAGTGGTTAAGGATCTGAGCTTCCATGGCAGGGGGCATGGGTTTGATCCCTGGTGGGGGTAGTGCAGCCGCAAAAATCAAAACAAAACACAGCAGATGTGTTCATTAGACAACAGAGAGCAGGAATCACAAGAGTGTGGGCCCTAGAAAAAGGGAATTCTTCCATGAGGTTCAACTGTTTTGTTATTCGTTTAATGACTGGTCCCATACCACCCCCCGCCGTTACTTAATTATTCCATAGAATTGTGTCTCTCCTCCTTTGTTTTTTCAGTTTGCTATTCCTGCAGCCCTATTGTATTGATAAATACAACAATAGTCTACTTTCCTAAATTCTAAATAAGTGTTTTCAGATTGTGAAAAAAAAATGCAGGGGTCATTTTCACCTACTGAAGAGAAACAGCTCCTAAGAAGTCATTTGCAACAATATGAGAAATCAGCATCTTAAGGAAAATCTATCCAGACACACTTCTTCCTCAGGACCTTTGCACTGACTGTTGCCAGGGTCTGAAAAAACATTTCCCCAGGTATCTACATGGCTCGTTTCGGCACTTCTTTAGGTCTTTGCTCAAATGTCATCTCACAGAGGTCCTCCCCCAACCACTTCCCTTTAAGTTGCAACCCTTCCCACTGGGAGCACTTATCTTGTATTTTTCCTTCTAAAGCCTGTATCATGCTCTAACACAGTTCAATACAACAGAAACGATATTAAGAAAAGTTTAGTAGCTGCATATATATGTGTGTGTGTGTGTGTGTATATATATATATATGTATATATTTTTTTTTGTCCATGCTGCGTAGCCTGGGGGATCTTAGTTCCTTGACCAAGGATCAAACCCGACCCTGAGTAGTGTGAGCTCAGAGTCCTGACTACTGGACTACTAGGGAATTCCAGTAGGTGCATTTTAAAAAGGAAAAAGAAACAGGCAAAATTCATTTTTATAGTATATTTTTATCTAGCCCAACATATCTCAATGTTGTCATCTCACTGTGTAATCACTATAAAGATATTGAGATATTTTGTGATCTTTCTTTCACAGTAAGTCTTTGAGACCTGGCGTGTATGAAGGACATAGCAGCTCTCACTTGGGGCAAACATGATTTTGAGTGCCCTGTCACCATGCATGGTCAATGGCTATCATATTGAATAGTGCAGCCCTGGCATGTTATATAATTGACCAGTGATTACGTTTACCATTTACTGATCTTGCTTGTCTCCTGGAACAGAAGATCCACAAGGCCAGGGAGCTTTGTCATGTTCACTGCTGGGTCCCTAGTCACTAACAGAGTGACTGACACATAATAGGTGTTCACAGTAGGTGTTCATCAACTGAGTGATAGACTGCCCTGATGGTCCAGTGGCTAAGACTCCCCACTCCCAGTGAAGGATGCCCCCGGGGGCTTGACCTCTGGTCAGGGAGCTAGATCCCATGTGCCGCCACTGAGAGTTCCCATCCTGCAAAGAAGATCCCACGTGCTGCAGTGACATAGGCTCAGGATGTGGCCCAAAGTGATAGTTTTTGTTTCCTGGTTGGCTTTTTCTTTCTTCTCTGTGCTTTCTCTCACTCTTCCCACCATCTACCCAGCTACTTCCTCTTTTCCCTCTCTCCACTCTTTCTTCAGCAAAGAGAGTAGTAAGTCACATCTGGGCTCTGGAGCCAAGCAACTTTGTTCCATCCCAGCTCTGCCACTCACTGCCTATGATTCTCTGAATCAAGTCATTCAGCTTCCCAGCAACACTTCTCATGCTTTGCTCTGGGGACTAATGATTCTACCTGGGCTGGGGTGGAGCAGACAACATGTGACAGCCTGCACGGAGTGTTAATCCCCTGTATTGCTGGCACCATGTTAAGCATGTAACCAGGATTAACTCACAACAGGCAGTGGGCACTGTTGAGAGGATCTGTACTGCCTAAATAAGGAAGAAGCCAGGGCACAGAGAGATTAAGTGACTTGCCCAAAGCCAGCCAGCTATGCAACCTGGCTGCAGAGGTGTGTGCGTGTGTGCTAAGTTGCTTCAGTCCTGTCAGACTCTTTGCGACGCCATGGACTGTAGCTGGCTAGATTCCTCTGTCCATGGGATTCTCCAGGCAAGAATACTGGAGTGGGTCGCCATGCCCTTCTCTAGGGGATCTTCCCCACCCAAGGATCGAACATGAGTCTCTTAGTCTCCCGCATTGGGAAGCAGCTTCTTTACCCTTAGCGCTGCCTGGGAAGCCCAGGTGCAGAGGTAGGTTTATTTATTTATTTATTTGTCTGTGCTGAGGGAGAGGGGAAAGCGAGGTCAGGGAGATGAGGGTAAGCTTGTGGGCTGTGATAAGGACTTTGACTTTTACTCTGAGTGAGGTGGGAAATATAGGACACTTCTGTTGTTGTTTGCTTTGTAACAGCTTTATTGACACATACTTCAATGATGCTATAGTTCATATCATATACAACTCACTCATTGAAAGTGTACACGTCAATGAATTTAGTATTCACACAGCTGTACACCAGCCCCACAATCAATTCTAGAATGTTCTATTACCCCAAAAAGAATCCTTAGCAGTCACTCCTGGTTTTTTCTGCCCCGCCTCCCCTCCCCTGCAAGCGCAGGCAAACACCAATCTGCTTTCTGTCTCTATGGATTTGCCTACCCTGGCCATTTCACAGAAATGGAATCACAAAGTACATGGTCTTTAGTAACTGCCACTTTCACTTGGGGTAATGTTTCCAAACTCATTCCTTGTTGCAGCCTGTGTCAGCACTTCATTATTTAATGCTAGTATTCCATTGTGGGATATTTCATATTTTATTTATTTGTGCATCAGCTGGGGGATATTTGGGTTGTTTCCACTTTTTAGCTATTGTGAATAGTGCTGACGTGTGCAAATTTTTGTGTGGACACAGTTTTCATTTCTCTTGTGTATCCCCAGCAGAGGAACAATGGGACTTATGGTAATTCTGTGTTTAGTCTTTTATTAGAAAACTAATTAATTTGTGTTTGGCAGTGCTCGGTCTTCACTGCTGCACTCGAAGTTTCTCTAATTGCAGCGAATGGGGCTACTCTCTAGCTGTGGCACAGAGGCTTACTTGGTGGTTTCTCTTGTTGCGGAGCACGGGCTCCAGGGCACATGGGTTTCAGTAGTTGCAGTTCCTGGGCTCTAGGGCATAAGCTCAGTAGTTGTAGTCCAGGGGCTTAGTTGCCCTGAGGCATGTGGAATCCACCTGGACCAGGGATTAAACCCTGGTCCCCTGCATTGGCAGGCAGATTCTTAACCACTAGGGAAGTCCTTTACTTAGTCTTTTGAAGAGCTATTTCCAGACTCTTTTCCACAGTGGCTGGGCCATTGCACAATCCCACAAGCAGTGTATGAGAGTCTCAATTTCTCCACGTCTTTGTCGACACTCTCACCAACTGTCTTTTCTTCATGGGAGGATTTTGAGCTAAGGAGGAACATCGTCTGACTTGGTGTTTACAGGATGTCTCGGAAATCGATGTTGATTATATTTTGTTGCTGTTTTTCAGTTGCTGTCATGTCCAACTCTTTGCAACCCCATGGACTTCAGCATGCCAGGCTTCCCTGTCCTTCACCATCTCCCAGAACTCGCTCAAACTCGTGTCCATTGAGTTGATGTTGCCATCCAACCATCTCCTCCTCTGTCACCCCCTTCTCCTCCTGCCTTCAATCTTTCCCAGAATCAGGGTCTTTTCCAATGATTCAGCTCTTCATATCAGGTGGCCAAAGTATTGGAGCTTCAGCTTCAGCATCAGTCCTTCCTGTGAATATTCAGGATTGATAATATTGTACTGTCTTTTATCTTTGTTTTTCTCCTGTATCTTTGTCTTGCCTTGTCCTGGCAAAGCCTTTCCCTGAAACATGATGGAACATCTTTTCTCCAACTTCTTAGGTCACTGCCCACCTCCCCCCATCGGATGTGACTACCCCCTAGCAAGGTCATGGCTGGTCACGTGTCTCAAATATCCTTTCATCTCTGTCTTTCTCTTGTCAAGTGACAGTGTGGCGTGACATGAAAACACTCTTGCTGCGGCCTTGGGGGCTCTCTTGGGTAAGCGTCACGTACATTTGGACCTTGAAGATTTGAAAGTTAGATTGGGTGAGATGGTCAAGGCGAGTCAGTCCTTGCTGAGGCAAGCTGGGTATCAAAGAAGAGGGTGGTGTCAGGATGAGGACAGACCCCAGATTGTAGTTAATTAATTTCCAAGAACTCCAAAAATCAGCAAACATAAGGCAATCCCCAGAGCTGATGGCCGCTGAAGGCCTTAAAGAATTCAAGGCAAGTATATTAACTAATTAATGAATTGGTCGATTAATTAAAGAAGTAATTATTTCAAGCCTTTAATGAATATGTACGAGATGTCAGGCATTGTTCCAGGTGCCGGGAATACATCCATGAGCAAAAACAGACCAGTTTGTCTCTCTTGGGAGCTGGAGAGAGAAAGAGGCAAACAAATAAATGAAGAAGACAATTTCAGATAAAATGGGGTGGGTTGATAGAGTGATGGTAAACCTACATGGGAAGGAAATCCAGAAGAGGGGATATACATATATGTACAGCTGATTGACTTTGCTGTTCAGTAGAAACCAGCACAACATTGTAAAGCAGTTATACTCCAATAAAAATTTAAAAAAAAAGAGTGACTGGTGGGTTGGGAGTTTCATTTTGGACAGATTCAACAGTGAAGGTCTTTCTAAGGAGTGAGGTTTGAAGTGAAACCTGGAGGAGAAAGAGTCACACCTGGGCAAGGGCAGGCAGAGGGAATAGCTTATGCAAACGCCCTGTGGCTGGAATAAGCTGTTTAAGAAACAGAAAGAAGGGCTAGGAGCCTGAGGTACAGAGAACAAGCTGGTGAGGTTGGGAGATGCAGGCAAAAAGGTGGGCAGAAGCCAGCACAGTTAGGACCTCTGGGCAGCAGTAACAAGAACAGTTAGCTTTGTGGTGCTTTCATCTTGGGGCACTGTTCTATGTCCTGTTACATCTTCCCACTCATTTAATCCTCACAACAGCCCCTGAAGAGAGGCTTTTATTTTTATTTATGTATTTAGTATTCTTTTGATATGGACCATTTTTAAAGTCTTTATTGGATTTGTTACAATATTGTTTCTGTTTTATGTTTTGGTTGGGAGGCATATAAGATCTTAGTTCCCCCACCAGGGATCAAACTCACAGCCCCCAGCACTGGAAGGTGCAGTCTTAACCACTGGACTGCCAAGGAAATCCTGGAGAGAAGCTCTTCTTATCTCCATTTGATAGGTGAAGGAACTGAGGTGCAGAAAGGGCCAAGCCACTTTTCCCAGGACCCTACGGTAGGAAACCCCGGAGTAAGGACTTCTTGGAGCCTGTCTCCATATGACACCACAGACACCTGATCCAGCCACCTCTGCCCCAGCTACCCTGATCTAGGTCGGGGGTTGGGTCTCTGCTTCTGGTAACCTGGACAATGTTGGGTCCCCCGAGGCGAAGACAGTGCTAGGCAAGGCAGTCACAGCAGCTGCTTGATACATACTGACTCAGGCCAGGCTGTTGCTTAAGGATGGGCCTGGGAGAAGGCTGCTTCCTGCCAGGGTTGAAGAAGAATTTCATTCTGAGCCCTCAGGGACTGGGCTGCCTTACCCAGGTGTTGGGGATCCCCGCGTGACCCTCAACTAGACAATGAGGGGACTGACCTACATCAGGGTTCCAGGATCAGTGCAGGGTGGGGGTGCTGCGGGCACTCTGAGCAGGTTGGCGGGGGGGCCTCATGGAGGACTGCAGGGGAGCACATGCCCATGTTTTACTATTTTGGAGGGGGTGTCAGTAATCTATCCTTCATTTCCTCATTTGCCCATCCTCTGTCTTCCTGTTCATTAGAAAGCAGACACTTGGATTTGTTGACCTAACCTGCTGTGCCTGTTTCCTTATGTGCAAAATGGAGTCGGTGTGGGAAAGGCTTTTAGCACAGAACCTGGCTCCCAGAAGGCTCCTCACCGCTTCATTCTAAACTGTTCCTTGTGAGCAGACATTCCTAGCCAGGCAGCCGTCAAGCTACTGAGAGGGGAGGGTGGGGGCAGAGAGCTGCCCCGTAGCATTTTAGGGCCTGGCGATGGTCACAATGCAAGAACAAATGAATGTGGCACATGCCTGGTGGCGCCCCTTGATAAGGGTGAGGGGAGAGCTGACGCTATTCTATTTCACACAGGGTGGCTGGGAAGGCCTTTCCGATAAGATGGCCCCAGCAGTCGTGAAGGAAGAAGCGGGGCAGATATCTGGGTGCGGGTTGGGGGCGGACAGAATTCCAAGTTGTGGGGAGTATGAGGTCCTGAGGCAGGAGTCTGCTAGGCTTGTTCCAGGGAGAAAGAGGCTGGAATAGAATGTGTGTGCACGTGTGTGTGTGGGGGGGGGGTGGGATGGGGTGGGGCCAGCTGAGGACGCAGAGGTGGGTGCGGGGTTGGGGGGGGAAGCTCTGGAGTTCCTGCAAGAGTTGGGAAATTTCTACTAAATACCAAAAATGATGACGGTCAGGACAGAGGAAGTGGGAGGGGAGGAGGGGCGAAATGAGAGGAGGAGGAGGAGGGAGACAGCAGGAGGAGGGGGAGAGAGATGCGGGGGAGGGAGAAGATGGGGGTGCTCATGGAAAGGGATAAGCAGGGAGCAGGTGGGAGTGAGGAAGCGGGGAAGGGTTAGGAGGTGGAGGGGAGCCAGGTCCAACTTTGCACGCGGGCCACGAGGGCCCCAGGGCTCCCTCAGCCAGAAACGGAAGCTCGGGCGCCGGATTCCCGGCGGTGGCCCCGCCCCAGTCGGACCGTCTGATCCGCGCCCCGCCTCGGGCACGCCCCTTACTAACTTAGGCCCCGCCCCTTCGCCCATGCTCGCCCGCGCCCGCCCGGATCCCGGTGCCCAGGGCGTCCCGGGGGGCGGTCCGCCCCGGTGATGGCGCATAAAACCGCTGGCCACCTGCCGGGCCGCTCCTCCGTGCTCTGCGGGCCTCGTCCTCGGAGTCGCTGCCTCTATCACCTCCGTCCCCGTCTCGGTCCCTCCACAGGCGCGGAACCCCGCGAGCACCGCGCGGGCGCCGGGGCGCGCAGACATGGGCAACCTCTCTAGAGCGCGCCGGGTGACCGCGGCGCTGGGTTTCATCGGGCTCCTCTTCGCCGTGCTGGGCATTATCATGATCGTGATGGTGCCCTCAATCATCAAGCAGCAGGTCCTCAAGGTGGGTGAGGGGCTTGGCCTGGGACCCATGCGCGGGATACCGTCCGAGGCTGGAGGGCGTTGGGCGCCCGGGAAGGCCAGGCGCGCAGCCGGCGGGCTGGCGACCTGGTGCCGGGATCCGCGTGCCCTGGGCCCGGGCCCCTGAGCACCGGAGAGACCAGAGGGCATGAGGCAAGCCAGTTGGCCATCTTTCCCAGGAACCTCCCCGACTCAGGACGCAGGCTGAGTTTGGGGGCCAAGGAGGCCCCCCAGGGCCTTCTGCTGGAGGCACTTGACTGGGGTTGGGAAAGCCTGAAGTAGAGACCACCTGGGAGCCTGACCTCACCTGAAGGGTTCGGGGTCCAAGGCGGGCGTGGAGTGTGGCCGTGTTTCTGATGCCGCCAGGAGAAGCCCTGGGGCAGACTCCATGCTTCTTGCCTACCGTACAGCAGCCTCTGACGGTGTCTGGTAGAACCGGCACTGCACTTTGCTTGCTTCCTGTGAGCGCAGGCGGACAGGAACCCTCCAAGCATGTGCATGTGAGGCTCACATGGGTGCCCAGGCCGCCACTTGTCCCTGCTTCCAAAACCTCCCCTTGCAGACCTCTTCTTTAAAGGCAGAATGGGTTGCCCTCTCCTCCCCTGCCGCTGCCTTCCTGATGCAGATTGGCAGTGATAAGCTGCTTTACTCCCCAGATCCACGCATGGGCAGGAATAAGCCCAAGGCTGCATAAACAGGGTCCTTCAGGAGCCCACAGCCTGAGGGTTTTCCTCTGATCCTAACCTTATACACCACTGCCCTTTCAACCAGGGAGACAAATTAAGGCTGTCGGCTGGCCTTCAGACCGGCAGACTCTGCCCTGGGTGTCTGGGCAGCCTGTTTGAATGAGCCTGGAGTTACTGAAGGACAGGCAGATTCCAGAGTATCACATTCAAGCTAAAACCATTCAGGGCTTTGAGGCCAAGGCCACAGCACCTGCAGGGCTCAGAGGGGAAACTGAGGCTCACCTTGGCGCCTCCCAGATACAGCCAAGATGCAGAGCTGGGATAAAGATGTGGCTCTTGTCACTTGCTAATTGATTGCTCTTTCCCCCTACTTTAGGCGAGTTTCTTGAGAATGAGGACTGGGTCACATTTCATGTCCATGCCCCATGCCCAATGCAAGATGCTTGAGAGATGAATGAATGAATGAAGGCTGTATCTGCTTAGACCCGGCTGCCATTTTTTTGGCTTTAAAGATGGAGCAACACCCTTCTGGTTTTTCTCGAGGTCTCTGGGCCAGTCAGTGGTTGTCTGGGTCATATTGGCCACAGCATGTCCTTTGTTTTGTTCTCAAATCTTGTCCCATTAAGTCCTGTAATCTGATTGCAGGGAGGTCCTGGCCAATGGTGACATTGAGTTCTGAGTTCCTCTTAGTGGTTTTTTAATTTTGCCTGTGAAGTGGCGGGAAAAAGTTTTGTGGGGAGACCTCAGAGCAACAGAACTGCTTCTTTTTATCCCATGGCGGCCAATGGGTGTTTTTGCTTTGCTTTACAAAGTAGCTGTAAGAAAAAAAAAAAAAAGGTAGCTGTGAGAGCTTTATCTCAGTGAAAGCTGGCTGTAAACGCCTGCCAATTTTGTAGTTTCTGTGCTGTGTGTGCCCTGGAGGGATGGTCACTCGTGTCTGTATGCATGGTGAACCCTGTCGTGATCCTGTGCAAGAGCCTCTTACTTTGGGGGTGGGGGGATGGGGAATGAGTGGAATTTATAGTTGATGAAGAATCTTGTCAACCCAGCCCTTCTTGGACTTAATGCAGGTGTTTTCTTTTTATGGCAGTCAGAAGGATGTGTATGTGTTTGTGTGAATGTACATGCACACATGCATGCCCTACCTAATTTCTCATTCCTCCTCTGGGCTTCCAGAGAAGAAAGCACCACTGTCCTCAGTTGTCCCGGAGCTAAGATTTCCAGGCTTAAACTTGAGGGAGAGTCACCCAGCATCTACCATAAATATCCCAAAGGTGATTGGTCTGTGGCTGAGTGGTGTGAAGACATGGAGGCGAGCCCAGCCTGTGCCAGCTTCTTGGACAGCTCAGGCGAAGCTCCGGCCAAGAGCCTTCCGTCAGAAGAAGAGTGTGTGTTCAGGAGACTGAGTGAATAGTACATTAGGAGAGGAAGGGATGGCCTGTTGGTGTTTGCTTTGGCTGCACGTGTCCATGTACAACTTGAATGGGAGGACTTGTGCTTTGATTTCTACTGTTTTATGCTTTGGGGTTAATGAAAGAAGTCCATGTATATAAAAGACATGCATTCTTTTTTAACCGAGAAACTATTTCTCTTCTTTTTTAAAATGTAATTTTATTTATTTGTTTTGTGGCTGTGCTGGCTCTTCACTGCTGTGAGGGCTTCTTTCTAGTTGCGGCGAGCAGGGGCCCCTCTTTCCGGTGCACGGGCTTCTCATTGTGGTGACTTCTCCTGTTGCGGAGCAGGGGCTCCAGGGCACTCGGGCTTCAGTAGTTGTGGCATGTGGGCTCACTACTTGCGATTCCTGGACCCTAGAGCGCAGGCTCAGTAGTTGTGGTGCGCGGGCTTAGCGGCTCTGCAGCATGTGGGATCTTCCTGGAACAGGGGTCGAAACTGTGTGTCTCTGCCATTGGCAGGTGGATTCTTCATCACTGAGCCACCAGGGAAGCCCCAGGACATGCATTCTTGTTTGTAAAAAAAATTCAAGTTGAGGGAAAACAGGGTCTCTCCCCTCGCTCATTTTATTCCCCTTCTCGATAGTACCACTATCATCAGATTATCTTTGTAAGAAGACTTTTATAGAGATACACATCATGGATGTGTATTTAGACATAGTAATATATACTTACACGTATTGAACTATACTATGTCTAAACAGCCTGCAGTTTGCTTTTCAATTCACAGATACCATTTGAAAATGTTTCCATATCTGTCACATTTTCACTGCTGCATAGTATTTCTTTGAATACTGTACACTTACCTGTTTCTCCACTGACTGATAATTTTCTCATACATACCTTTCTGTGTATGTGGATCACCACTTCCACTGGGTGCATTTCTAGAAGAGAAACCTCTAGACCAGAAGGTCTGTCCGTTTTGAATTTGGTCACAGCCTAATGACCTTTCTGAAGATCAAGAGCATTTATAATTCCATCCAGAGTATGAAACTACTCACTCCCCCACATCTCTGCCATTATTGGTGATGACCAGTGTATTAGCATCTTGAATAATTTTGGCGGGTTAATCTGATGCGTGTAATTTACATTTCTCAGGTTGCTGATGGGGTTGCACTCGTTTTGAAACTGGTGTCAGTTTCCAGAGCTCAGGGTTTGCAGACCTGGGCGTGCCCTTTGCTTGCTGGGGACCTCAGGCCAGGTACTTCACCTCTGAGCCAGGGGTTGTGTCTTCAGCTCTGAGGCAGGAATCAGATCTAGTTTGCCTCCTGTCAAGATGATGAAGTGCAAAGGTGATGACATGTGTGTAACCCTGGATGTACCCGTTTTCCCATTTGAAGGTTATCACACTCATGTAAGCTGTTGTGGTGTTTTTCCTTCCTACAGATAAGGAAACTGAGGCATACAAAGCCCAGAGACATGTCAGGGTTCACACAGCTCATGGCAGTTATGGTCAGGAATCCTGACCACAAATCTGGGTCTACACTTCAATAGGGGAATAGGAAGGAATGCAGAAGTCTTTTATCCAGTGGATTTCTGGGCAGAGATTATAGAGAAAGATCTTTATATATTTGGGCACAGAAAAGCAAAGCGGACGAACATGTGACTAATTGAAAAAAGCCATAAGGTTCTTTGTGTTAAAAAAAAAAAACACTCCATGAAATTCTGTATTTTTACTAGATTTCTATCAGTGCTTGTAAAAGCACCGAAAAAGGTGTGGAAGGGTGCACCAGACTGACAAAAGTGGTTATTCAGGGAACTGGGGGTGTGGTGGGGGGAAACATGCTTTATCTGTGAAGTTCATACTTTTTTTTTTAATAATTAATTAATTATTAATTTGTCTGCTCCAGGTCTTAATTTTGGCCCATGGGATCTTTTTTTTTTTCAGTTGCAGCGTGCAGAGCTTTTTTAGTTTCGGCATGCAAACTCTTAGTTGTGGCTTGTGGGATCTAGTTCTCTGACCAGGGATTGAATCTGGGTTTTCTGCACTGGGAGTGTGGAGTCTTAGCCACAAACCCCCAGACTTTTTCTTTTTAAACAAGGAGAATATATTCATGTATTATGTGTTTAGTTAAAGGTTAGTTATGAATCCATAGCTTTCCCCCAAAGAATGGCCAGATGAGTTCAATACAGAGTGTGGGAGGCTCACAGCTGAGGGGACCTGTGGATGGAGCTCCCTGGGAGAGGCCTTGAGGGAGAAGAAGACTCATTTCTTCTCCTTTCTCCCCACCAGTGGGGAGGGTTGGATGAGAGGTATTCAGACTGAACACATTTAGGAGTGTAATCAAGGATGACTACGTGCCAGGCATCTTGGTAAATGTCAATCATCTCAATTAGTCCTGGGAGAATTCTGGGACACACCTTCCATTGTCATCGTCTACAGTTAGGGAAACAAAAGCTTAAGAGAGTAATTTGCTGGTGTGTGTGTGTGTGTGTGTGTGTGTGTGTGTGTGTGTAAATAGTCTGAGGCAAATCCCAGGAGGACGGGCATGCTTGTATCCATAGCCTCGAATGGAGCCTGGCATGCGTGGCCCTCTCTGTTTGTATGGACCAGAAACCCTGGGCTAGGTCTCTGGGCATGTATTCCCAAATTACTGGCTGTCTCTGGTCCACCAGGGGAGGTCCTGCTGGGCCAAGGGGAAGGGGCTTATCTGCTGGGCCACTGCGTGTAGTGATGGACCTGGTAGCCTTCTCCACGGCCGGGGGTGGGGGAAGTGGGAAACCGAATCTCTCTTTTTTAAAAAAAGATTTTATTTGTTTTGGCTGTGCCGGGTCTTAGTTGAAGCATGTGAAATCTTTAGTTGTGGCATGTGGGATCTAGTTCTCTGACCAGGGATCGAACCTGGGCCCCCTGCATTGGGAACTCAGACTGTAAGCCACTGGACTACCAGGGAAGCTCCTTCTCTGCCATCTTTAAAGTTTTATAGTTGGAATCAGCCTTGGGTGCTTTATCCACTCATTTTTCCAGCTGCCAAATTCTTCCCTCACCTGTGTCCCCAGCTCAATAAATGACACCTCCATTTGTTCCCTCAAGCACAAACCTTGGGTTATCCTGGATGCCTTTTGTGGTATCCTTGTATCTGCTGCATCAGCAAAATCTATTAGGATTACCTTCAAAACATATTTGCATTCTGACACCTTGTCAATATCTTTGCCACTCTGGCCTCCTCCATTCACCACTTGGACTGATGCTGTAGTCTCATCTCTGGTCTCCATAGACAACCTGATCACGTGTCCTCTCTGCTCACAGCCCTTTAAGGTATCCCCATTTCACTCTGAGTGAATACCAAGGTCAGTGTGGTGACCTCCCTGCCATGATCCAGCTCCTGTTGCCTCTTTCACTGCACCCCCTGCCTTGGCCCCCCTGCTCACCTGCCACAGTGTCCAGTCTTCAGTGTCCTTGAGCCCACTGAGCCTGGTTCCACCAAACTCTCTGGCTTCCCTTCCCCACCGCTCTGAAGGCTCGCCCCCCAGATATCTGCATAGCTCACCTCTCACATCCCTAAAAGCCACCCGCCACTTATGTTACATGTTGATTTGTGCATTTTCTTTCTCCCTCGTGGGCAGGAGTGGGGGCTCTCCTGTCACTCTCTCTGTAGTGACCCCAGGACCAGATCAGCGCTTGGGTTCACAATGGGATGGTGGGATGAACAGACCCTGAGCGCTTTGAGGTTGGGCTCTTCCTTGGCCTTTTCCCACCCCCACTCTCAGCCTCCCTATTTTTACCCCCTCTCCCTCTGCAAGGGCCACCCAAGGAACCTTTAGGACACCATGCTGTGTCCCAGTTGCTTCTCACCAAGGCGTAAGTGCTCAGTCGTGTGTGACTCTTGGTGGCCCCATGGACTGTAGCCCACCAGGCTCCTCTGTCCATAGGAATTTTCCAGCAAGAATGCTGGAGCCAGTTGCTGTTTCGTCCTTCAGGGGATCTTCTTGACCCAGGGATTAAACCCACATCTCCTGTGTCACCTGCACTGACAGGTGATTTCTTTACCACGGAACCACCTGGAAGCCACCAGTTGCTTTTCGCCCTCTGGCAGATTTCTTTCTTGTGTCAGTTCAGAGGTGGGGGTTGGGGAGAGATAACGATCGTAGACACTGATTAAGCACCAGATACCCTTCTAGGTGTTGAACTTGCAGTCATTCGCTTCATTTAGTATCTAAATAGCTTCCTCATTTTTTATTGAGGGCAATGGAAGCACAGAGCCGAAAAGACACTTGCCGCAGGCCGCACCGCAGCAGCGGCAGCCCCAGATTCTAGCTGGGTGGGCTGCTGCCTGTGGCCCCTCTTCACCACTCTCCGTATCCCTCAGAGCTCAACTTGGTGTTTGGAGGCAGGGCAAACCCTTCCCCTGGTCTCTGCTTGGGTCCACCGTCCCTTGTCCTTTTCCTGCACAGTGGGGCGGTGGGGTCCTTCCCAGGCTTTTCTCCTGATCATCACCTCCCTCAAACTGTGAGTGCAGGGTGCCTCCCGACGCCTTCCCTCCATGGCTGTCCGATAGGCCTGGGGGGGCTCTAGAATCACCAATGCCAAGGGAAGCTGCCTGTGGTCCCAGCGATTCTCAGGGTGGCCCTGCTGTCCTGCAGGGTCTGCTTGGCCAGCTCTGTTCCCTGTCCCCTGTCTGGGGCTCCAGAAAGCCCCAGGGGTCGTGTCTCAGAGGGTGTCAAAGTGTTGAGGGCTGACTGCATCTGGCTGCCTCTGGCCATGGAGGATAAGGCTGTAGACTTGACCTGTGGCCGCAGATCGCAGGGGATGCACTCCCTTCTCAGGGGGCAGTGGGGTCGCAGGTGTGTTCCAATTTTGTTGTGTTTTTCTTCCTCTTTCCTGCCTGGGGCTTCCTACCCCTCTGGTGTGTGAGAGGGCGGCTTCCACTACTCCAGAGCCAGGGCTGAAAAACATGGGCTATTTTTAGTTTCCCTGAGTGTCAGTTATTTTTGTTTCCCTCTTTGCTTCTCATGGATTTGCTTCACCAGTGTGTGTGTTTGAGAGTGTGCTGCATATACATGTTGATGTATGTATACGTGTGCTGGTAGTACACGTATGACACATGAACATGTGTTGGCACGCACCCACGCACACTTGTGTGTGACCATATGCTGAAGCATGCACACATTCATGTTGTGTGTTGGCATGGGGGCACAGTGTCTTTGTGACAGCATATGTATGTATGCTCATGAACACATGTGTACACACACATTGACGTGCCCACACTTGGTTCTTGGCACACATGGGTTCACACGTATTATTGTTATCCATGTGTATATGCGTGGGTTCACATGTGTGTCGGCACATGCTGGGCGTATAGTTACACATGTGGACACCTATGGTAACACGTGTTCCAAGCGTGTTGGGGTGTGTATACACACACGTGGCCATGTGTCGTATTGCAGTCTGGCTTTCTGGAGGTCTGGCCCGGGGCTGTGTTCAGTGCACCTAAAGAAAGAAATAAAGAAAGAAAAAGTGAAGTCGCTTAGTCGTGACTGACTCTTGTGACCCCGTGGACTGTAGCCTGCCAGGCTCCTCGTCTTTGGAATTTTCCAGGGAAGGGTACTGGAGTGGATTGCCATTTCCTTCTCCAGGGGATCTCAGGAGGGCTTCCCTGGAGGCTCAGATGGTAAAGAGTCTGCCTGCAGTGTGGGAGACCTGGGTTCAGTGTGCCTGGCTTTTCCCATTTCATGACATGTTCCCCAAGCCTTCCTAGGATGACTCATACTTGCCAGGCCTTCTCTCTGTGACCCATGTGGTTAGCTAGAATTTAGAGAAGCTTGGCTATCTGGAATCATCCTGTTATGACTTCAACATGTAGCAAACGGGATGGAAGTGCGTGGATGTCAAGGACTTGCTTGTTGAAGATTTTCATTTTCCCTTGGGCAGTTTTATTCTGCTGGAACCTGGGCCCAGGCACGTCTGCTCCATCAGTGACTGTGGATCTTGGTGCCTGGAAGCATGATCCTATGCGCTTGGTCAGCAGCAGAGAGGCCCCTGGGCAGAGAGGCCCCCCAAGGCAGGTTTCAGCCACAAGGCTGACTTCTCTGGCTCATCATCTTAGAATTAGAGAATTTGGTTACGAGAGCATCTACTCCCCTTCCCCCAACCCCTCTTCTGTGCCATAGAGATCCAGCAGCTTTGTCCCCATAAACACATTTAGAGTGCAAAGAATTCAACTCTAGGTAGGACTCAGCCAAAAAAAAAAAAAAAAGGAGAAGTTCTTTTATGTACCTCATCTCCTACCCGCTGGTTCAGATGTGACCTTGGCCTCCACTGGCCCTTGGAGGGGCCATGGGAGCTGAAATGCAAAGAGAAACAAAAACCAACACCAAAAAGCTCATTCTTGGCTTTGGGGCTCTCTGGGGCCCTGGAGCTGGCGAATTACAGCCTGTCCAGGGGTGCCTGGGACCCACATTTGAAGCTCAGAGTCATTCTGCTCAGAACCTCCCTGAACCCAGAGGTCCGGGCCCCTGGTGACCCTGGGCGCAGCTGGCTTCATTGTCTGGCTTCCTTCCCCCACCTCCACCCCATCGTTTCCTCCTGTGCCCCGATTTATTGCTTCGTGCTGGGTAGGAGGAAGGAATAGGAGTGGCCCAACCTGTACTTGCTTCCTGGCATTTGGGGTGAAGTTCCTTCCACCTTTTCTGGAAGCTGCTAGAAGGACTCTCGAGACACTTTGATGTGTGGTCTCTTGGGCTGCTCTTGAACTCAGATGCTGGTGTCTCCTTATCTCCCTGACCGCTGGCCATTGGCACGTCCCTGCACTAAAGCCTTTCCTGGCTGAGGTCACACGATCTCACACGTCTAATGCCATCTTTGTCTGGGCCCCTCCCAAATTTATATCCTAGGCCCAGGCCTTTCCCCTTGAACTCCAGCCTTGAGCATCCAGTGGCCAGCTCTGTATCTCAGCCCGGGTGTTCAAAGGCAAGTCATGCTTACTCTAGCCAGTGCTTGACTTCCCATCACTGCCCCTGCCCCAGAACTTCATTCCTCCCACCACGTTCCCATCTCAGGCCATCGCTTCTCCATCTGCCAGCTCCCGCGGCCGAAAGCCTTGGAGTCAGCCTTGATTCTCTCACTTCCCACGTGGGACCTTTTGTTTTTGGCCTCATCTTCAAAATATATGCAGAGAGACCTCCCTGGTGGTCTAGTGGCTAAGACTCCACGCTGTCAATGCAGGGGGCCCGGGTTTGATCCCTGGTCAGAGAGCTAGATCCCACAGGGCGCAACTTTTAAAGTTCACATTCCAGGACAAAAGATCCCTCATGCTGCAATTAAGAGATTTCGCATGCTACAACTTAGAAAAAAAAAGGTCCCTCATGCCGCAATGAAGATCAAAGATCCCCTGTGCCCTAGTTAAGATGTGGAACAGCTAAATAAATAAACAGATAAATGTAAGATACTAAATAACCCGAAAAACACAAAAGTAAAAATGTACCCAGAATCCAGCTTCTCTCCACACCCAGGGCCACCACCCTGGTCCAAGGCACCATCAAGTTTCACCTGGATTCCTGCACATCTCCGTGTCCACCTTTGCTCCCTGGCTAGGTTTTTCAGCACAGCAGCCAAAGGGATCCCATGAAATCTGCAATCAGAGCATCAGCCTCTTCTGCTTAAATAAAGCCCGGCAGTGGGCCCACACCATCCCCTCCGAGTCAAGGTGAGGCCTTATGTTGGCCCTTGAGGCCCGTACCATCCGAACCTCACCCCTTTCTGTCCTCCCCTTCAGCTTGACCTTGCACCCGGCCCTGCTGGCTGTTCCTCAGACTAACTGGCACATCAGCCTTATTGAGTTCTTCCCTTTGCCCACAGCTCTTTCCCTGATGTGACGTGTGCGTGATTCTCTCTCCTGCCTCCTTTAGGCCTTTGTTCGGATCTCACTTTCTCATGAATCTCTTTCTTTTTTTTTTTTTTGGTCTCACTGTGCAGCATGCGGGACCTTACTTCCCCTACCAGGGATCGAACCTGTGCCCCTTGTAGTGCAAGTGTGGATTCTTAACCATGGGGCCACCAGGGAAGTCCTTCTCTTTTTGAATATTGCAAGTTTTCTTCCCTTTCCCCGGTGCTACGAACTTTCCTTACCCTGCTGTTTTTCTTCTGTTGACCCATCATCCGCTGAGATACTGCAGAATTCACCTTTGTATCCTGTTTATTGCTTATTGTCTGTTTCTCTCCATGAGAGTGTCAGGCCCATGAGGGCAGGGACCTTGGGTTTTGTTCATTGCTGTGTCCCAAGCACTTGGAACGATGCCTAGCACATAGTGGTAGGTTCTCGAATAGTTACTGAATGGATGTTTAGAAAACGAGAGTGGTTTCACAGGGAGGTACGTGACCAGTGGCAAGTTGTCACCCTCTATGGTGACGTGGGGGGCTCCCCTCCCCCTGTGTGGCTCCACTCCACATGAAGCTGTCCTATCTCTCACCTACTACAGGAGCTCCCTCTCCGGGCCATCTGCTCCTACTCACGCCACTCTTGTCCATTTTCCCTGCCACAGTAGAATGTTCTTTATTGTTTGTCTTCTTATTTGGGATTATTTTTGATATTTCTTTCTTTCTTTGGCTGTACCTCACAGCCTGCGGAACTTCCTTGACTAGGGATTGAACCTACACTCCTGGAAGTGGAAGCATGTTGTCTTAACCACTAGACCACCAGGGAAGCCCAGCTGCACTTATATATGTACGTAGTTTATCTATTTCTGGCTGTACTGGGTCCTCATTGCAAGGGTTGTCTCTAGTTGCAGGGAGCGGGGGCTGCTCTCTAGTTGCGGTGTTGCAGTGTACCGGCTTCTCATTGAGGTGGCTTCTCTTGTTGTGGAGCTTGGGCTCTAGGGCTCATGGGCTTCAGTAGTTGTGGCCCACAGGCTTAGTTGCCATGTGGCATGTGGAATCTTCCCAGACCAGGGATCGAACCCATGATCCCTGCATTGGCAGGTGGATTCTTATTCATTGGACCACCAGGGAAGTCCCCCTATGCTCTTAAAAATAATGTAAATTGCATCATTTCACAATACTGATTAAAACCTTCTTGGGTGTGGTATGAAACCCATTTGCTCCTCATGGCCTGTGAGCCCCTTTCCTGCATCCACTCCCTGCACTTCTGTCTGTTGTAGCCTCACAGACTTTTCTTCTTGTTGTTTTTTGTTTTTGGTTACGCCACGCAGCTTGCAGGATCTTAGTTCCCCGACCAGGGATCGAACCTGGGTCCTAGGCAGTGAAAGCATGGAGTCCTAACCACTGGACAACCAAAGAATTCGCCTCATGAGCTTTTCTTTTCCTCCCATGCACAGGTGTTCTTTCCTGCATCAGAGCCTTTGCACAGACTGTTCCTTCTCCCCAGAAGCCTTTTTCCTCCTGACTTTTATGCTGGATTCTTTTCATTTTTAAACTCAAATGGTACTGTTGATGATTACCCCTCTCCTCCCCCACTCCCCACCCTATGAACCTACCCTATCTGTGTTATAAGCATTCCATGTTATTATCTTCTAACCTGTCACCATTCTGGAATGATACTGTTCACTTGGTTGAGGTTCCCCGGGACAGGGGCCTCGTCTGTCTTGTTCATGACTGTATCCCATGGTTGGGAACCCTGGTCTAGGGCAGAGACCTGGCTGGGAAGGGACCTTAGGCCGAGCCAGTGAGAGGAGTCCAATCGGGATCTTCAAATTCATGGATTTGGAAGGCAGACTCCTTGGCTTCAATGCTGGCTCTTCCCCTCCTTCCCGTCCTATCTCCCGCACCAGAGAGGACCTGGGAGCCTGGTCTTTGTGGTGTGCTCATGGATTCAGGACCTGAATCTCAACAAGTCCTGCTTGTATTCCAGAGATATCTCTCTGACTCCAGTGACTGGGTGTTTTTCCTGGCTGAGCGTTGGTGTCTTCTGATTGATCCCTCCTCTGCCCCAATTCGAAGGGACATGGGTTTATGAAAGTTGTCATTGGGGCCATCTGGGGGTGGTAGGTTAAAAAACAGCACCTGTCTTGGCCCAGGGGCCCAGGGAGGTGTGGAGGCTGGCCTGGAGCCACCTCACTCTGCCTCCCAGAGGGAGAAGGGATCCTCCTGCTGGCATCTTGGCTTCAGCTGGGTGGCTTGGATTGGGGGAGGGGTGGTATTTCCCTCCCACTGCATTGAGGCCCTGGGTCATCATTAAAGTGGAATTGTTTATGTTTCTTGTCCTTGTGGGCAGAAATGGCGTGAGGCTGGAGTTGGGAGACCCAGGTCCAGTTTGCTGGTGATACGTACTTCCTCTGTACGTATAGGATCTCATGTCATCTCAACCATGCAAAATCATTTACCTGCACTCAATAAACCACAAGTCAACTGGGTCAGTATTGGCCTGGAGGGTGCAGAGAGGCGGTGGGGAGGGAGCTTCCTGTGGCCCTGTTGTTTCTCCTGTGGGTCCTGTAAGGGATCCAGCCTGAATGCAATCCAAGAGTTAAATATTCATTTTTAAACCTAGGGCTCAGATGGCCACCTGCGCCACATGGGGGAGAAACTGGTTGCTTTTAATTTCCCCATGAGTCTCCAAAGGGAACTTTGTGGAGGGACCTTCAGAGGTAATTAGAGAATTTTCCCAGTGGCCAGGTAAAGTTGCAGTATGAAGGCTCATGGGCTCTGATTGGCAGGGCTTGTCTCATATGCTTATCCCTGAGCCAATCACTGTAGCTTGAGAAATGGACTGCTCTGATTGGTCAACCTTGGATTAGATGCCCGTCCTTGGAGTTGGAGAAGGAGGCCTTTTTCCCCCCTAAAGCAGGGAGACTGAGGTGAGGTGGGTGGTGCCCTAAAGGAAAAGGGTGGGAAGGACTGTTAGGAGAAGGAGGAAAGGGTGACAGGCAGCAGAAATGGTTGATGGATGCTTTTCTCCAGAATAGCTTTCTCACTTCATCTCATTGCCTCCCACTGCCTCTGCCTATTGTAGTGTTAGAGATTATTTTCTTTGTCTCTACCTTGGACTGCTTGAGAGGGTGGTAACTAACTGATCAGCTAATTGTTTCTGTCAGGGAATGTTTCATAAACTCAGATTGTTAGATCTGGCACTCAGTTCCATCTTTTATTCTTTGAGGAAACAAAAACCCAGAGGGAGCTAGGATTTAAGTCAGGCCAGAGAGCAAATTAGGAGTGAGCACTGTCAGGGAAGACTGTTGTCAAGTGGGGAGGGAAAGTGGGTGATCAGATGGGCTGGGGGAGCAGGGCTTGGGAGAAGCCCAGTGGTTGTGAAACCAAGTCATGAGCTAATGTTTTTCAGGTAGAAAGTTCCCAGGGTCCTGGTCTGTATGCCTGCCCACCCACCTCCTGGAAGCAGGATTGGGAGGAGGTGTTTGTTGTAAACTGGGAGAAGTGTCAGGGCTGGGGTGTGCCAAAGTGCAGGCTTTGGCTTTCCCGGGTGGGAGCCAACCTTGGTGTGCACTGGAGGGGGTGGCGTGGAAGAGAGATAAGCGAAGTTTCTCACCTTCATCAGAACTTGCCCAGGTACAGATGCAGAGGAGTTGACCGGGAATCATGTAGCTAGCAGGTATATTCTGTGAACCCGCACACCTGTCATCAACAGTCCCCCGGATGAACTCCTGACAACCTTGTTGATCCTTGTCCCAAACCCTAGGACATACCCTTCTTCACCTAGGACAGTGAGGAGGTCGGTGTGGGAGTGACCCATCTGGACAGCCAGGGTCTCTGGGAGCATCCCCTTGCACACAGAGAGTGCCCTGTGTGCCCGAGTGAGAACCTTCCACCTGAATGAGAAGCATGGGACAGACTGGAACAGGGGGAGCTGGCAGGCAGTGTTGACATGTCATCATCAAGGTCAGGCATGGCTTCTCAAACCCCCAGGATTCTCTCTAGGGTCTGGCCAGAGTTTTGGCATCCAGGAGCTAGGTGGACCCAAGAGCGTAGACTTCGGAGCCAGGCAGCCTGGGTTCAAATCCTGGTTCTGCCCTTTCTTAGCTGTATGTCTTTGGACAAGTGACTTAACCTCTCTGTGCCTTATTTCCTCCTCCGTAAAATGGAATTAATGAAAGTATCTCCTATACAGGGCTCTTATGAAGATGGGGTGTGGGCACGTGTGACGTGCTTAGAAGTGGTCCCAGCCTTTTTGGCACCAGGGACTGGTTTTGTGGAAGACATTTTTTCCAGGGACCCAGGTGTAAGGGGGATAGTTTTGAGATGATTCAATGCATCACGTTTATTGTGCACTTTATTTCTGTTTTTCTTACATCAGCTCCACCTCAGATCATCTGGCATTAGATCTTGAAGGTTGGGGACCCCTGACTTAGAATAACAGTTTGGCAAGTGTCACCTGAGTTTTTTCTCTTGTCATCATATTAACCTTATACACACATCCATTGTAGGATTAGTTAGTTGGTCACTTTACCGAAATGGGACTGCACTATGCCCACTTTCCAGCATCTTGCTTTTCTGACTCCATCTCTTCTCTGAATTTTCCCCAGGCACCTGGGTAGCTCTCAGTGGGTATCTAGATGACTGAACATCCCACGGTTGTACCAGCCATTCCCATGAGCAGTAGTGTTCTTTTCCCACCCTGATGTTTCAGTTTGAAAACTTTTGTTTTGGGAAAGTTGTGAACACAGTGCAGTGAATTTCTGTAAGCCTTCTCTCGAGCTCCACTGATGCTGACAATTTGTAGCATTTGCACTCTCTGTCTCTCGTGGCCAAACCATCTGGGAGTTGCTTGTGAACGTGATGACATCTCACTCTGGAGCACTGCAGCGTGCGTGTCTTAAGGACAGAAATATTTTTTTTTGTAACCACCAGTCACCGTCACACTCAGGAAAGCTTGTGTTGGTTTGCTTCTTTGATCTCATGCTCAGATGACATTCAGAGTCTCTTACTGTGCCAAGAGCACTATTACAACAATTTTTTGCCTTTATTGTTTGAATCATGTCCTGTGTCTGGTTGCCTTGTTTCTTTCTCCTCCTCTAATCCAGACTAGTCCTCCAGCCCTGTTCTTTTTACTGAACCCTTCACAACACTAGTGTTTATAAAGGGATAGGCCAGTGTTTTGGCAGGATGCCCTTCAATTTGGATTTGTCTGTTTCTGCATGAGCGCACATTTTCTTCTGACAGATTCCTACACAAAAGTCTCCTTGTTTGAGTCAGATGGGGGTAGAGCCCTCCTGGCTGAGTTGGGATGGATATCGGGACTTTCCTCTCTCACCCCCAGCTTGGCAGCCAGCCCCCTCCTGCAGCCAGCCTGGGCCCCCCCGGGTGAGTTTGAATCGCCCCACGGACTGGAAGCGGAGAAGGCAATGGCACCCCTCTCCAGCACTCTTGCCTGGAAAATCCCATGGACAGAGGAGCCTGGTGGGCCACAGTCCATGGGGTCTCGAAGAGTCAGACACGACTGAGCGACTTCACTTTCACTTTTCACTTTCATGCACTGGAGAAGGAAATGGCAACCCAATCCAGTGTTCTTGCCTGGAGAATCCCAGGGACGGGGGAGCCTCATGGGCTGCTGTCTATGGGGTCGCACAGAGTCGGACACGACTGAAGCGACTTAACAGCTTAGCAGTTGGACTGGAAGAAGCCCCTGATTCCATCTGGCCTCGGCTCTTTCAGCTGTTCCTCCATCTGCTTCCTAATTTCCTTAGCTCTGATTCCTTGCCCTCACGCCCAGGTGTGTGGATCCTTCCAGCCGCCCTCAGCCAGCCTGCCTGCTCCCCTCCAGCCCTCATCGTCTCCCAGGACCATGGAAACATGATGCCCTGTGGGCTGGGTTGCCACCTCATCCTCTGGCCTGGGAAGGCATTGCAACTCTGGGGTGCCAGAGCCTGCCTGGTGGAGATGGGATGGCAGGTGAGGGCCTTCTTGTCTTCCCAGCCTGTCCCTCTGAGCCTTACAGAAGTTCTTGTGCCAGGTCCCCCTGACCCCATCTGGCCTCTTGGCTGGCAGATGCAGGTCACTCTGGATTTACTCGGCTGAGAGCCCACTGCCGCTGGAATCCCTTGGCAGCTTTGAAAGACCAACTAGGCCTCGGGACTTCCTTCGACTGCCTGTTCCCAGGGTCCGCGGATTCCACCTGCTTCAGTCTCCTGCTTTGGATTTTCAACTTTGAATTTTGTTTTTTCTGCATTTCTCTTGTTGCGGCACACAGACTCTAGAGCGCAGGTTCAGTAGTTGCAGTGCATGGGCTTAGTTGCCCGAAAGCTTGTGGGATCTTAGTTCCCCGACCTGGGATCGAACCCGAGTCCCCTGCATTGGAAGGCGGATTCTTAACCACTGGGCCACCAGGGAAGTCCCCTTTCTTTTTATTGTAAAATATTACTGGGAGAATGGCATTGAAATATGTATAATATCATTTATGAAACGAGTCGCCAGTCCAGGTTCGATGCACGATACTGGATGCTTGGGGCTGGTGCACTGGGACGACCCAAAGGGATGGTATGGGGAGGGAGGAGGGAGGAGGGTTCAGAATGGGGAATACATGTATACCTGTGGCAGATTCATTTTGATATATGGCAAAACCAATACAATATTGTAAAGTTAAATAAAATTAAAAATAAGGCTGATAAAAAAAAAGAAATATTACATACTTGAAAGTAAGTGTCTAAGACACACATGTTAAATAAATATCTAAGATAAGCATTAGTGTGATCATCTCCAGATAAAAAAGCAGAACCTCATCTGCCCTCCAGAAGCCCCTGCAGAAGCTTGCTTGGCTTCTTATCATGTTATGATGTCTACATCCCTAAACACTGGGATTAGCTTTATCTGATTGTGAACTTTAAATGAGTGGAATCTTACTGCTATGATCTGACTTCCTGTATTCTCTCAAAATTCATACTTTGAAATCCTAATGTCCAAAGTGATGAAGTTAGGAGGTGAGGCCTTTGGGAGGTGATTAGCTTATGAGGGTGGAACCCTCATGAATAGGATTAGTGCCCTTTAGAGAACCCCCTGCCCGCCCCCCGCCGCCACCGCCGCACAGAGAGCTCCCTTGCCTCTTCCATAATGTGAGGACGCAGTAAAAGTCTCTAGCCCAGAAGAGGGTCCTTACCCAACCAAGATCTCAGACTTCCAGCCTCCTGTTTTTTTAAGCCATCTGGTCTGTGGCATTTTGTGAGAACCACCCAAACGGACTAAGACAGAAATTGGTTCCAGGAGGGGCTCTGCAGTAATACACTTAAAAACGCAGAAGTGGCTTTGGATCTGGGCAATGAATAGAGGCTGGAAGAGTCTTCAGGTGCTTACTGGAAAAGCCTATTACTGCCACGAAGAGATCATTAAAAGCAATTCTAAGAACTTCCCTGGTGGTCCAGTGGTTATGACCTCATGCTTTCAATGCAGGGGGCATGGGTTCAATCCCTGGTTGGGGAACTAAGCTCCCACATGTCACCCTCATGCTGTGTGGTGTGGCCAAGAAAATATATATTTTTTTAAAAAAGAATAAAGTGATTCTCGTGGGGGTTCAGATAGAGAGGAGAGTTGTTGAGAAAGCCTCTGGTTTGTTAGAGAAACCTAAGAGGCTGTGAGCAGAATGTTGGTGAGGCCACTCTGATGATATCTCAAGTGAAAAAGAGGAACTTGCAAATTGGGGGAAAGGCCATGTTTGTTGTGAAATGGCAGAGGACCTGGCTGAGTTGTGATTGTGTTGCAACGTTTTTGGTAGAATTGGTGGGTGATGAAAGCGGCTACCTGCCTGCAGCTGGTTCTAAGCACAGTAGCTCTGGAATGCTTATGATCAAATGCCAGCAGAGGGACAGGACTTAAAGATAGAATTGATACTCAAAGGGGAATCTGATCTTTAAAAATTTGGAAAAGTCTCAACCTATCTGTATTGGAAAACAAAAACCAAGAAAAGGAGACTGCCTGTTGGGAAGAGAAGACCAAGGGTAATGACAATTTGATAAGATTAGTGTGTGTGTCAACAAGACATCTGCCACCTGAGCAGGAAAATAGCCAGATTGGACTGAAGGGGAAGACGGGAAGGCATGAGGTGGGAGGTCGGGATTCTTAGATTTTTCAGGACAGGACTAGGGAGCTATTTGACTGGGAAAATGCTGTTTAAAATGAGGGAGGAAGGACCAGAAGGCCATTCAGAGATCACCAGGGCTTCCTCTTCAAAAGTGGGGTCATTGCCCACGTTTCAGATGACTTCTGCTCAGTGGAGCCATGGGGCCCGGGCTGCCCCCCCCAACAAACCCAGGTAGGTGGAGCCACCAGGGTGCGAGTATCACCTGGAGAGCCTTAGGCCTGCGGCTACCCCCGCAGAGCTGTGGGGGCCCAGCCACAGCCACAGTGGGTCTGGAAGACAGAACATCAGCCCAAGGATGGGTTTTTCTTGAACCTTGGAGTATATGTTGATCGCCCCATTAGGTTTGGGGGTCACCTTGCACCTGTTCCCTTTTTTTTTTTCCTATTTCTCCCTTTGGAATGGGAGTGCCTGTCCTATGCCTATCTCACCACTGCATTTTGGAAGCACATAACATATGTGATTTCACAGGTTCACAGCTGGAGTCTCACCGGTTTTTTTTTATTTTATTTTTTTTTAATTTTTTTTTATTGGAGTATAATTCCTTTACAATATGTGTTAGTTTCTGCTGTACAATAAAGTGAATCAGCTATATGTATACATATATCCCCTCCCTCTTCAACCTCCCTCCCACACCCCCCTCACTCATTTTTGATTTATATAGTTAGATGAGACTTTGGACTTCAACTTTTGGGTTGATGACTTGTGAGAGAGACATGGATATGGGGCAGCATTCATTATGGCCTGAATGTTTGTGTTTCCTGGCCCCCCCAAATGCATATGTTGGAAACCTAATACCCTCGGTGATAGCATTGGGAGGTCAGGCTTTTGGGAGGTGATTTGGTTATGACAGTGGATGGAGCCTTCCTGAATAGGATTAGTGCCCTCATAAAAGAGACCTTAGAGAGCTCCCTCACCCCTTCCACCATGTGAGGACACAGTGAGAAGTCTGCACGCCAGAAGAGCACCCTCATCGGACCACGCTAGCACCCTGATCCCAGACTTCCAGCCTGCCGCCTTATGAAATAAATGTTGTTTATAAGCCACCCATTCGGTGATGTTTTGTTACAGTAGCCCAGCCCTGATGGAATAAGACACATACTCTGTATTTTTTTTTTTAATTTTGTCTTGTTCTTGCTTCCCATTATGTTTGTGAGACCCATCCATGTTGTTACAATAAACCACACCCCATCTTCATATCTGTAAAATATTCCATGAGGCTGTCCTGGTTTCTCCATCGTGTGAGCGTCTCCAGCTCCAGGTTATGAACACTCTTGGCCCTTGCCCTCGGAGTGCACGAGCCTGATTTCCTCCAGGGTCCACAAGAAGAGGCAAACCTGCGGGTTCCCGGAAGTGCCAGACTTCCGAAGTGATCGAGTCAGTGTTCCGTTTCATTACAGGCTTTTTATTTAATAACGTATAGAGGTGAAATTCACATAACGTAAAATGAATCATTTAAAGTGATCCATTCAGTGGCAGTTAGCACATTCACGGTGTTGTATAACCACCACCTCTGTCTGCTTCTAGAATGTTTCTATCACCATCCTTTCTTCCTTCCAACTCCCCTGTTCCCTGGCAGTCACTAGTCTGCTTTCTGTCTCTAAGGATGTATCCATTCCGGACATTCCCTTTAAATGAAAACCTACACTGCGTGGCCCTTTGTGCCAGGCTTCTTCCCCTCAGCATCGTGTTTCCAAGGTTCTTCAGGTTGTAGCCTGTGTCAGCGCTTTACTCCTTTTTATGGCTGAATCATATTTCACTGTGTGTGGATGAAACACATTCTGTTTATCCATCTATCGGTGAGGGACACTTTGGTTATTTCCACCTTTTGATCACTGTGAATGGTGCTGCTGGGGATTTGTGTGTACACATGTTTATTTTCCCTTTGAAAATATTGTCTCCTTTAAAAAAAAATATTTTATTTTTGGCTGTGTTGGGTCTTCGTTGCTGCACGTGGGCTTTCTTTAGTGCTTGGCCTTCTCCTTGTGGTGGCTTCTCTCATGAAGCACAGGCTCTAGGCTCTCGGGCTTCAGTAGTTGCAGCTCCCGGGTTCTAGCGCTCGGGCTCAGTACTTGTGGTGCATAGGCTTAGTTGCCCCAAGTCATGTGGAATCTCCCCAGATCAGGGGTGAACCCATGTTCCCTGCATTGCAGGGCAGATTCTTAAACCACTGGACCACCAGGGAAGTCCGTTTGTCTCCTTATATTTCTTCTTCTCCTCCTCCTTCTCATGTCTCACCCCTCCCTGCCCCTGCACCCATCCCCTGGGGGGTATGTCTTTAAATAGGACATGTATGTCCTTGTGCCACAGGTGGTGCTGGGGGTCTGCTTGGAACAGTGGTCCGGAGCTCGGTTTTGAGCAAGGTAGGTGTGGAAGCCCGTCCTGGCTCTGCCTTTTGCCTGTGCGTGACCTGGGGCAGGTTTCCCAAGTCTCTGGGTTTGGTTAGACTCCCATAAAATAGTACAAACCACGCCTTCCCAAAGGGTTGAAATGAAGATCAAATGGGCTAATAGGTGGCAAGTGCTTTGAGTTGGGCATGGCCAGGCAGGTCCTACGCCTAGCACATGGGCTGCCAGAGCCTGGGAAGAGAGCAGACCTCTTTCTTGGTCCCCGACTCCTGCTCTTAGCCCTGCTCTTGTCCCTTCATCATCTGGAAATCTATCCACGTATTCTTATCTGGCCCATGGCTTCTTCTAATGCCTGGATTTCCGAGTTTATATTCCTCTCATTTTATTTATTCCTTTTATGACGGGTGTCTGGTTCCTTCCACTCCTACCTCCCCAAGCAGCAAACGTCCTGGAACTTCCCATCGTAAAGTTCTCACGTACTTCCTTGGGATGTGCAGGGCCTGGGACAGCCAGGTTGTAGGGCACGCATGGGAAGGGGGAGGCAGGGGGGCCAGAGTAATCAGACGTGCCTTCCAGAAGGGTTCTTGCCGTGCCCTCCCACATCTCCTCCAGCACCTGATACCATCTGGCCTTCTAGAATGCCAGCGGTTGCCATGGGTGTTGTTTTCTTTTGCATTTCTAAGTTGTGTTCAATCCTTCTTCAATTTGTAAGCCAATGGGAGTACAGGGTCGAGGCTCAGAGTTTGGGGGGACCCGTGGAGGGTACACACAGTAAACTGGAGATAGACCCCAGAATTTGGACTTGGTTTAATTAGAAATCTTTTGTCCCCAGTGACCAAGGTCAGCTGCAGGGAGAGGACAGAGGATACGAGGGGCATCTGTTCAGCTATAGAGGCTCAGTGGGAGAGTTCAGCCTTATTCAGGATGGGGAGGGATTGTAGCTGACCCCACGTACCCTGGGCTATTGTCTGCGGTCAGCATAGGGGTCCCCTCCCGCTAAGGGTGTCCTGTGGTCACCTTGCTGTGTAATTGTCATGTGTGTCTTTATTTCCGAGGGCTTTGTCTTCACGTGGCCATCCCCTCTGTATGCCTCTGTGTCCTTGTCTCTAATTTTATTTGACTTTTGGCCACACTTTTTTTATTGGGCTACACTGCGTACATGCAGGATCTTAGTTCCCCTACCAGGAATCACAGCCAGGCCCCCTGCAGTGGAAGTCTTAACCACTGGACTGCCAGGGAAGTCCCCTCCCTGCCTTTTCTTATCTGTCACTGAATTTAGGACCCACCCTCAGTCCAGGAGGACCTCATCTGGAGATCAGTAACTTGTTCACATCTCCAGAGACACTTTTCCAGTGTTGCCTTCTGAGGTTCCAGCTAGGCATGACTTCTTGGGGATACTGTTCGACCCAGAACCAAGTGTTTGTCCGACCTTCGGACCAGCAGAACTCCAGGTTCAAATCCAGGCCCTGGCTCTTGGATTCTCTAGGAACTTGATTTTCTTCTGAAAGTCAATGTCCTCTCTGCAATTGGCAGCTGGTTTTCTCAGCTCCCACAAACTAAAATACAGGTAGAGCGGCCTTGGATGTGGCATGACAGCTTAAGACATGCCACTTAAGACAACTGGACGGGACGTGCTTGGTAGGATGGCTCTTGCCAAGACAGCCCCCACTGGCACCAGAAATAAGGAAAATAAAATAGGGGCACAGTGAAAAAAATTGAAAGTGGGGACTTCCCTGGTGGCCCCCTGGTTATGACCCTGAGCTCCCAATTGCAGGGGTCACAGGTTCCATCCCTCATTGGGGAACTAGGATCCCACATGCCATGCATAGCCTGGCCTAAGACAGGATAAATAAAGATTAAAGTTTCTTAAAAAAAAAAAAAAATTGAAAGCATACAGAAAAAGAGTCACAACTGCAATAAAAAAAAAAAGAAAGAAAAGGCAGTACATAAAAAGTTATAGCTCCCTTGCCCCACAGCGGTCCTGGCTGCAAAGGCAACTTGGGTTAATAGTTCCTTCCTGACAAATAGTGTTTGTGTTCACTGGGAGCAGGATATCTTCCTGTCAGGTCCACCCACCAGGACCCCGCTTGCCTTTCTCCACCTTGGTTTGGCACCAAGGGGGTATCTTGGAGACCTTTGTTCTAGCCCGGAACTCACCCTCCTGTTCCTGGGCTGAGGGCCTGTTTCTGTGTGTACAAAGCTGTGGGCTTTGTATACGGAGCGCTGTAAAGGCTGGGGCTGTTTCTCTATTTACTGCTGAAACTGTGACCAAAGAACTCGTTCCTTGGGACCTGACAAAGGAAGACACAGGTCCGGATCCATTCTGAAGAAACCTTCCTGCTGGTGACGGCCATGTTGTCTTCTGGAACTTTCTCAGGGCAAGTGTGTTTCCTGGGACTTCTGTAACACATGATCACAGATGTCTTTTATTTTACTTTTTTGGCCACACCTCAAGGCATGTGGGATCTTAGTTCCCTGACCAGGGATTGAACCCATACCCCCTGCATTGGAAGGTGGAGTCTTAACCACTGGACCAACAGAGAGACCCATACAGATGGGTGGTTTAGAATAGAGATGTCTTCTCTCTCAGTTCTGGAGACCAGAAGTCTGCAGTGGAGGTGTTGGCCATACTCTCACTAAGGAGCCTTGTGTCTTTTGGTGACTCCAGGCACTCCTTGGCTTGTGTCTGCATCCCTCTGGTCTCTGCCTTTATCTCCCATGGCGTCTGCCTCTGTGTCTTTGCTACTGTGGACACTCATCATTGGATTTAAGGTCCACCCATGTAATCCAGAATGATCTTATTTTGAGATCCTTAATTACATCTGCAAAGACATCTTTTTCTGGGATTTCCCTAGTGGCCCAGTGGTTAAGACTGTGTGTTCCAATGCAGAGGGCACAGGTTCTGTTCCAGGTTAGGGAACTAGATCCCACATACAGCATGGCGCATGCAGCCAAAAAAAAAAAAAAAAGACCTTGTCTCCAAATAAAGTCATGTTCACAATTAAAAAAAAATTAATTTGGCTGTGCCAGGTCTTTGTTGTGGAACGCAGAATCTCTTAGTTGCAGCATGCAGGATCTTTGGTTGTGGCATGTGGGTCTAGTTCACTAACCAGAGACTGAACCTGGGCCCCCTGCATTGGGAGTTTGGGAGTCTTAACCACTGGACCTCCAGGGAAGTCTCCATATTCACAGGTTTTGGGGCAGAACTTCCTGTGCGCTAGGCACCAGGCTGCCTATGGTATGGGTTCATTGGATCCTCATAACCTCTTCTGAGAAGGCAATGGCACCCCACTCCAGTACTCTTGCCTGGAAAATCCCATGGACAGAGGAGCCTGGTAGGCTGCAGTCCATGGGGTCGCTAAGAACTGGACATGACTGAGCGATTTCACTTTCACTTTTCACCTTCATGCATTGGAGAAGGAAATGGCAACCCACTCCAGTGTTCTTGCCTGGAGAATCCCAGGGACGGGGGAGCCTGGTAGGCTGCAGTCCATGGGGTCACTAAAAGTCGGACACGACTAAGCGACTTCACTTTCACTCTTCACTTTCATGCATTGGAGAAGGAAATGGCAACCCACTCCAGTGTTCTTGCCTGGAGAATCCCAGGGACGGAGGAGCCTGGTGGGCTGCTGTCTATGGGGTCTCACAGAGTCGGACACGACTGAAGCGACTTAGCAGCAGCAGCAGCAGCAGCAAACTCTTCTGAGTTGTAGTAATGTTTATTTTCCCGCTGGAGTCATGGAGGCTCAGAGAGGCTGAGGCACCTGCCTGAAGTTACACAGCTGGTGTAGACAGAACTTGGACCAGTGCCTGAGCTCCTCACTTTTGTCCCAAGGTTGCAGCCCAGCCTCTCCCAGAATTCAGACCAGGTTGGAGAGATGTTTTGTGTGGTCCATGCTGCTATTAAAAAAAATGAAACTGGTCACTAAAGTTTAAAGATGGGCCGATGATAGATACAAATCTAGATTTCTAGGCAATGGTGACAGTTTGGAAATTCTACGCGGCAGCCATTGGCCAGGGTCTGTCCCTGTTGGATGAGGTCTGTTCCTCGGTAGGCCTCATTCTTGCCAGGTTGATGTATCCTAGTTCCATGGCCGTGGGGAAGTGACTTGGCCCTTTCAGGCCTCAATTTCCTCCTCTGTAAAATGGGGATAATCATAGCCTTGGCCTCATGGGTTATAGCTGTGAGGGATAAGTGGGTTGATAAATGGGAAGTGAGTAAGTGCTGTTGGCTGCAGTTGTGAGCCGTGAGGTGGCTGCGTCAGGCTGGCCTTGTAGGTGTTAATTGTATGTGCATGCGTGCATGCTCAGTCGTGTCTGACTCTTTGTGACCCCATGGACTGTAGCCCACCAGGCTCCTCTGTCCATGGGATTTTCCCAGGCAAGAATACAGGAGCAGGTTGCCATATACAGGGGATCTTCCCGACCCACAGATCAAACCCGTGTCTCCTGCACTGGCAGGTGAATTCTTCTACCACTGAGCCACCAGGGAAGCCCAGCTGTTAATCACCAGCCTCTTTTGGAATACATTCAGACTTAGTTCATGGAGGTCGTCCAGGGTCCTGGGTGATGGAAGCATTGGTTGTAGCGGGAAGCTGGGCAGTTGAGAGCCCCTCAGGGTTCTGGCGCTGCTTATGGCCTTAGGTGCATTGTAAATCTCGGTTTCCGTATCTCTGACAGTACTTGTGCTTTCTGCCTGCTTAAGTGAGGGAATAATGAAAATAATTTAAAAATATAATTTATGACTATAATTATCATTCTATTGATAGTATATGTGGCAGTATATATATAGGGAGGGTGAGGATTCAGAAAACTGGCCATACTTGGGCAGTGATCTCATCTTCCTGAGTCTCCGTTTCCTCAAATGTCAGATGAGATGCTGCTAGTGTCCACGGCATGGAGCTCTCTGCGGGATTCAGGGAGCAAAGTGCTTCCGAGTGTTCCCCACCCTTACAGAGAGCCAAGGGGATGGTGGGGGTGGTGGAGGGGGTGGGAAGATGGGAGTGGTGGGGATCGAGGGGTGGTGGTGGGGATGATGATGAGGGTGGTGGTGCTGGGGATGGGAAAGAAGGGTGTGTGTCAGGGCACATGGAATAGTGTGGCCTGGGGAAGTGGGAGCCGAGGTGGCTGCGGCCACAGGTCTGGGCTGGGGTTGGAGCTGGACCCTGTCCCTGGGAGCATCCTGGTCCTCTCTGTCCTGTCTTGCAAGAGGATGACATCACTGACCTCCAAGTTCCCTTGGGCTCTGGCAGCTGTGATGTGCGGCCTGGGAACCCAGATAAGTGGGGCAGAGCTGTCAGCAGTCCCGGCCACCTGTGTCCTTGGCGGGGGAGGGAGAAAGGCCGGGGGCTGGGGCAGAGTCCAGCTGAGGCTTTCGATGTCCTTTCAACCCGGGGGAAGCGGGGTGAGTGTGGGGAGGTGTTTTTTGAATCCTCTTTTGGTGGTTTTGGACTTTAGTGCGTGTTTTCTGAGCCGGTACTGTGAACCGGGCATTGTGCGGGGCAGGGGAGCTGCAGTCGTGGACACCTCAGGCCAGGTCCTTCTCCTTTGGGTGGGTGGTTGGGAGGGCCTCCCTGAGGAGGGGCTGGTTGAGGTGATGAGGAGTTGGGCGTAGGAACAGCAGGGTGGACCGAGGGCACAGCAAGTGCAAAGGGCTGGATGTGAGAGGTTGCTTACCACACTGGAGGAAGAGGAAGCCATGGGCTCGGGGAGCAGGGACAGGGAGAGGGTGGTGAGAGGGGAGAGGCGGGCTGAGGGCTTGTGGGACCTGGGGAGGAGTTTCGATATGGTTTTCAGTTCCTTGAGATGCCAGTGTTCCTGAGCAGGGGAGCCCACGATCTGATGCGTGTTACAGAGCCCTCTGGTGCTGTGAATAGAAAGCGGGGGTGGGGTGGGGGGAAGGGCTGGGGAGTTGGGGAGGAGGCAGTGTAATTGGAAGGAGTGAACAGAGTCCAGATCCCTTTTGCAGGGAGAGTCAGCCACATGTGCTGACAGATGAGACTTGCGGTGTGGGGGCAGAAGAGAAGTCAAACTCTTTAGTTTCTATCTGAGGGACTCCGTGAATGGTGGAGCTGTTTTCCCAGATGGAAATATACAGGAGGGTGGTCAAAAGCAGGTGGAGGGACTTCCCTGGTGGTCCAGTGGCTCAGATTCCATGCCCCCCATGCAGTGGGCCTGGGTTTGATCCCTGGTTAGGGAACTAGATCCCACGTACTGCAACTAAGAGTCTTTGTGTGTGCGTGCACAGTCGCTCAGCCATGTCCGACTCTGCCACCCCATTGACTGCCACCCCACCGCCAGGCTCCTCTGTCCATAGGATTTTCCAGGCAGAATACTGGAGTGGGTTGCCATTTCCTGCTGCAGTATATCTTCCCGCCCCAGGGATTGAACCACGTCTCCTGCGTCTCCTGCATTGGCAGGCGGATTCTTTACCACTGAGCCACTTGGGAAGCCCCACCTAACAGTCTGTATGCCACATCTAAAAAAAAGATCCCGTGTGCCGCAGCTAAGATCTGGTATAGCCAAATAAATAAGTAAGTATATATATAAAAGGAGATGGAAAGTATGGGGCATAAATCTGGACTTACAGTCTTGGTAGGAGAACTCAATCACACCAAAAAAGAACCCAATTAGAAAATGGGCCAAGGACTTAGAGATTTCTCCAAGGAAGATATACAGATAACCAACAGGCATAGGAGGAAGCGCCCTGCATTACTCATCATTGGGGAAATGCAAATCCTAACCACAGTGAGTGATCACCTCATGCCTGATGGAAGGGCTGCTAGTAAAAAAAAAAATGACAGTGATTGGCCAGGACGTGGAGAGATTGAAACTCTTGTGCACTGTTGGAGGGATTGTAAAGTGGTGTAGCTACTGTGGGGTAAGTCTGGCAGTCAGTGCCTCAAAAAATGAAAACATAGAATTGCCATCAGATGCAACAATTTTACCTCTGGGGTACATATTCAAAATAATTGAAAGCAGGGACTTGAAGAGCTAGGTACACACCCATGTTCATTGCAGTATTATTTGCAATAGCCAAAAGGTGAAAACAATCCACGTGTCCCTCCATAGATGGATGGATAAACAGAATGTGGTTCATCCATATTTTGGAATGGGATTCAGCCTCAGAAAGGAAGGAAATTCTGATGCAGTCTACAATATGGATGAACTTTGAGGATATTGTGCTGAGTGAAATAAGCCAGTCATGAAAAGACACATATTGTATGATTGATTCTACTTATGGGAGGTCCCCATGGGAGGCAGACTCATAGAGACAAAGGGTACCAGGCGCTGATGGGGATATAGTTTCAGTTGGGGAAGATGAGAAGTTGCACAATGATGTAAATGTACTTCATGCTGCTGAGCTGTAGACTTAAAAATGGTGAAGATGGTACATTCGATGTTAATGTGTACTGGAGCACAATTTTAAAAAGTCATGATAGAGTTTAACCTGAGGGAGGGTTGGTACCTGTCCCCTTCCTGCCCCCCAACCTCATCCCAGTGGCATGGATCGGGTTCAGTAGGTGGTAGACCGGGTTGCCCGGCCCCCAGGGTGATTACAGCATTCCCAGCTGCTTGCAAAAGATGAAGTCTTTGAAGGAGGCAACCCTGAGCCGCTGATTCTTCCAGGCTTACAGCACCATTGCGCCATCTTACAAGACCTTGGTGAGTTTCCCCATGCGTTCTTGAACCCGGGCCAAGGTGAGTGGAGGAAGCCTCATTTAGCAACCATCGTTGTGTGGCCTTTCTACACCCGGGTGCCTTCTTCAGAGCAGTGCATGTCCTTGGTCACTTGATTCTTGGCGCTGCCACCGAGGAGGAAGGGGAGGTACTCACGTCTCCATGGCGACTGAGGGGGAGGGGACAGGGGTTACCACATTAGTGGTAGAGGACAAATAGTAAATATTTTTCAGCTTTAGAGGCCAAACAGGTTCTGTCTCAGCCTCTCACCTCCACATGGTCCTCTATATGGACATCCTTGAGACATCCCTGAGTGGGGGCTTGTCTAAGTGCCACAACAGCTTTGCTTGAGGACACCAACTCGTGAATTTCATGTAAATTTCATGTGTTGCCAATAAGTATTCTTGTTTCTTTTTTTTCTTCAAACATTTAAGAATGTATGGTTGGGAGGAGAGTTTGGGGGAGAATGGATACATGTACATGTATGACTGAATCCTTTGGCTGTCCACCTGAAATTATCACAACATTGTTAATCGGCTGTACTCCAATATAAAATAGAAAGTTAAAAAATAAAAATGTAAAACCATTGTTAGCTCCCAGGATGCCCAGAAACAGGCACCAGGCCAGATGTGGCCCACAGGCTGTAGTTTGCTGAATTGTTTCATGCTTGAGAAATTGCCCACTTCCTTATTGGGGTGAAATTGGAATGTTTGAAGGAAGGGCTATCCTCTGCCTGACTTATGTGGAGAAAGTGGGGCTGAAGTCAGTCCTGGGGGAGATTGTGCTTGTCTTAAAGAGCTTGTCTTAAAGAGCACTGCCTGGAGTTCCCATCATGGTGGTGTAGTCGGTGGAGGATGAGATTGTGCCTGATTCCCCTGGGGTCATAGAATCGGAACTGCGTGTGTGTTTCAGCAGTCTTCTCCCTTCCCTGTGATCCTTTCCCATCCACACCTACGATGAGCCTTTACCAAGGCAGTAGAATGTTAGGGCCCAGGCTCTGGGTGCAGACTAGAGTTGAGGACCCTCTGTCACTACTGGGTTTGTGCCCTTGGGGGCAAGTAAGTGGTTTAATCTCAGGGTGCCTCAGTTTTCTCATCAACAAAACAGAGCAGATAATGGTACCTGCCTCATGGACTGTCAGATTTAAATGAAAGCATTGCTTCAGATGGAATCCTTTGGGCTGAAGCAACAGAAAACCTGCTTCCAAGTCGCTGGTATAATAGGGAGCTTTATTATTGTGCTTCAGGAGAGACTGGAGGTGGTGGATGTTTCCAGATTTATTCAGCAGTTCAGTTATTTCAGGGCACTGGGTCAGTGTCCATGTGACTTTCTGAGCCTTGCCCTCATAATCTCATGATGACTGCCATAGTGCCAGACATCACACTGTCACACACATCACTCAAAGCCAGAAAGAGGGATGGTACAACGGGAGAGCTCTGTTCATCCTCTTATTGCAAGAGGATTTTTTTTTTTTTTTCTCAGAAGCTAGACAGGCTCATGGGCCTGGACTACAGTCGGGGGCCATCTTCTCTGAGATTTAAGGCTTTGTGCCCAATACTGGAAGCAAGTCAGGGTTTGTTTTGTGGGAGAGGGGGATAAAGGTGACCTTTGAGCCTGGTACCCAGTAAATGCTGGCATCATCATATCAGACAGGCAGAACTTTCACAACTGAACATCCTCAAGTAACCAGCAGCATCTTAGAATCCCCTGGTGCTCCCCACTCCTTTGCCACCCAGCCCCAAGGGTGACTGCTACCCTGACTTCTTCCAGCATAGCTTAGTTTTACCTGGTTTTGTACTTTATCAAAATGGAATCACACAGTGGGTACTGATATTGTCTGGCTTCTTTGCTCAACATTAGGCTTGTGAGATAGACCCACATTGCATGTGGCTGTTCTTCCTCACTGCTGTGTAAATATACCATTGTGTGAATATACAGTGATGTCCTGGTTAATAATTGGGTTGTTTCTGGTTTGGGGGCTACCAGGAGTAGAACTGCTGGGAGCATTTGTGTGGACGTGGATTTTCATTTCTCTTAGCGAATACCCAGGAATGGGATTACTGGGGTGTTGGGCATGGACGTTTGCTTTAGTAGCTGATTCCCCAGCAGTATCCCAGAGTGTATACCAGAGTGTATCATCACTCATACCAGAGTTTGCTTTAGTAGCTGATTCCCCAACAGTATCCCAGCCTATTGACAGTCCTGCCAATGTTTTGTTTCTTTGGCCACATCACGTGGCATGCGGGTTCTTAGTTCCCCAACCAGTGATCGAAACTGTACTCCCTGTAGTGGAAGTGTGGAGTCCTAACCGCTGGGCCACCAGGGAAGTCCCAGTCCTGCCAGTGTTAAATGATGTTCCAGTGCCAGTAGATATGCTTAATGAGCTGAGCTCTTCCTATTGTGTGTCTGAATCATTTGTGAATAACCTGTCATTTTCCTAATCCCTGCTCAGCTCTGTCTGATGAACTTTGCTTCCCCATGACACTTGAGGACCAGTTGTGAGCATAGTAGATGCTTAGGCAGAGTTGGAATGAATGAATACCATATTCTCATCCTGTGTTATTGTAGGTCAGGGCTTACAAACTCAGATCCCTGGAAGGGCCATGCTGACAATGCCAGTGAGTAAAGCAGCCTGGTGTGAGGTCTTAGGGAGCCATGGAGCCTGTGGTGATTCGGATTGCAAGTCCTGTGCCAGGAGCAGCTGCTCCTTAGCTCAGCACGCTAGGCTACGTGGGGATGCAGACCCAGAGCCAGCACACCTCCCGGTTTTTTAGAAGAAGCTGGAAATCCAGAACGTACCTGCCATTTTTAAGATGTTGTCAACAAATTCAAGTATTTTGAAGTACAGTGTGATCCCAAACTCATCCAGTGGCCAAATCTGACAGTTTGTGGAGTTGGCTTCAGGAAGACAGAAGATCTGTTTCTCTGGGGGTGCGGTAGGGGTTGCAAATTTTAACTGGTTTAAAAGAATGTGTTATGAAAATTTCAAATGTGCATTTAAAAAAAGATCACAGCAAGATTGCCACGTGCCCTTCGCCTGCTTTAATAGACATCGAGTCCCGCCTTCCTGTTTCATCTGTACCACAAGTATTTTTATTCTGAAGCAAGTATCTGACATCAGTTCATCTTAGTCTCTGACACTGGTTCTCTAACTGTCTCATGTGGCAGGAGTCCCAGGAGGGCTTGTTAAAGCACAGATATCTGAGTCCCTTCCCCAGAGATGCTGAGTCGGCAGGTTTGAGACGGACCTGAGAATCAGGATTTCTGTCAGGTTCCCAGGTGATGTTGCTGGTCCAGGGACCACACTTTGAGAACCACTGCTCAAACAGGCGCATGGTAAACAATGATGTAAAGCAAAGGACCCGTGCCTTTGAAGCTGCCACCGGGCTGTTATTCCGTCAAAAAGAATTCCAAGGTATAGTGAGGAATTTTCCAAATGATGAACTTTTTCAGCTGTTTAGAAATGTCCTGGGCCCCCACCTTTGGGTCCCTTTTGCGGGGCTGAGGGACTGTGGCTCAGTGGTCACTTGGGCCCTGCCCGGCCAGGAAGCTTCCTGAGACCCTTAGAACCCTGAGTCTGTCTGTCCTCTGACCTTTGCGCCCCCATCTGTCCTGTGGGAACCTGTTGGCTTTTGGAGGGTTGCTTTGGGAGATACCCCCCTCCCCGATTCTGATGCTGCCCTGGGGAGAGGGGATGCTGGCCTTTAGGCCCTCAGCTTTCTGGCTGACAGTGCAGCTTGTGGAGTTCTTTGGGGTGTGTCTCAGTTCCTGTTCCAATGGACACCCTGTGTCATTGTCAGGCCAGGCTGTGTTTTGGTCTTAGAATTTGGGAGGAGGAAGGGGCCTGTCTGAGGCCCCAAAGGGGCTTCTCGCAGACCTGAGTTTTGAGAACAAAGGCACTCCCCACCCCGCCCCACTGCAGCACTTGCAAGAAAACCCACCCAGACTTTGTTCTGCCCCGTGTTTCTTTTTTTAATAATTTTATTTATCTATTTTTGGCTGTGCTGGGTCTTCGTTGCTGCACGGGCTTTCCTGTACTTGTGGTGAGTGGGGATCACTCTTTCCCTGCGGTGACTTCTCCTGTTGTGGAGTTCAGGTTCTAGGGCACCTGGGCTTCAGTAGTTGGGGCATGTGGGTTCAGTGGTTTCGGCTCACGGGCTCCGGAGCGCAGGCTCAGTAGTTGTGGCGCACGGGCTTACATGCTCTGCGGCACGTGGGAATCTCCCAGATCAGGGGTTGAATCTGTGTCTCCTGCATTGGCAGGCAGATTCTTTACCACTGAGCCACCAGGGAACCCTCCCCCAGTCTGTTTCTTTTAAGGAAGTTCACACAAGGAGGGGCACTTTAGGAGGACAGTGGGCCTCCCGCAGTGGGAGCTGGTCCACCTTGTCCTGGCGGGGTCCCTGCTTGGTGGCTGCAGACAAGGATGCCCTGGAAAGGAAGGGGCGCATGGGGAACAAAGGTCGCCCCGCCCCGGCAGTGGGGTGCTCCTGGGTGTGGACGGGGCTGTGTGGGAGGAAGCCTCACATGTCTGAGTGGGTATGGGAAGTAGGATGATGGCCCCTCAAAGAAGTTCTAATCCTGGGACCTGTGGATGCGTTACCGCCATGTGACAAAAGGGGCTTTGTAGATGTGATTACATTAAGGAGTTCAGGGTGGGAAGATTGTCCGGAATTATCTGGATGGGACTAACATCATCATAAGGGTCCTTGTAAGAGGGAGGCAGGGGAGTCAGAAAGGATGTGATGATGAAAGCTGAGGTCGGAGTGATAAGGGGGCCAAGGAATGCAGGTGGATTCTAGGAACTGGAAAAGCTAGGTGACTGGATTCTCCTAGAAAGCCTCCAGGAGGAACCAGCCCTGCAGACACCTTGATTTTAGCTCTGTTATGGTGTGTGCGTTGTTAAGTCACTTCAGTTATGTTCGGCTCTGTGCGACCCCATAGACTATAGCCCTCTAGGCTCCTCTGTCCGTGGGAATTCTCCAGGCAAGAATACTGAAGTGGGTTGCCATTTCCTTCTCCAGGGGATCTTCCCAACCCAGGGATCGAACCCATGTCTCTTAGGTCTCCCACACTGGCAGATGGGTTCTTTACCATGAGTGCCACCTGGGACCTATTTTTGATTTCTGACCTCCAAAGCCGTTAGATAGTAAATGTGTGACATTTTAAGCCAGTACATGTTTGATAATTTGTTACATGGCAATAGAAATCGAATGCAATGAATTTGCTTCCATTAAAGCTAGGGAAGTAAAAAAAAAAAGAAAAGCCAGGGGTAAATTTATAATAAATTCTGGTTTGGGTTTAAATAAAATATTTAAACTTAATGTTTTATTTATTTATTTATTATTATTATTATTTTTTTTATGCTGCGTCTTCGTTGTGGTGTGTGGGCTTTCTCTAGTTGCCGTGCACACAGGCTTAGTTTCTCCATGGCATGTAAGATCTTCGCTCCCTGATCAGGGCTCCCTTGCATTGCAAGGTGGTTTCTTAACCGGTGGACCACCGGGGAAGTCCCAATATTGTTTTAATATATCTACTTTTAAACATTTCACTATTTTCTCAACGAATTTACTGTTCTGGAGCATTACTGGGGCTCGCGTTTTTCCTTTGCTTCTCAGCTCTGATATAACTCAGCCAGGCACTGGTGTGACGCTCATGGAGCCCTGTGTGTCTCGACAGCTTCCTATTTTTAAAACAGTTTTAGATTTACAGACAAATGGAGAAGACAGTACGGAGGGCGCCCTCGTTTCCCACACTTGGCTTCCCCTATTGTTAGCGTCTTTAATTAGTGTAGTCCGTTAGTGGTGATCCAATAGTATAAACTCTTGTCAGCACTTTTTTGGGGTTTCCTTAGTTCCTATCTCATCTCCTTTATCTTTTCCCTTTAAAACAATTGTTTTTGGCTGCACCTCGAGGCATGTGGGATCTTAGTTTCCCGGCCAAGGATCGAAACTGCGCCCCCTGCAGTGGAAGCATAGGGTCTTAACCGCTGGACCTCCAGAGAAGTCCTTCATCTCCTTTTTTCCCTCCTAGGATCCCGTCCAGACACCATGCCACACTTAGTCGTTGTGTTTCCTTAGGCTCTCTTGGCTGTGCCTGTTTCTCAGGTGGTGTTGGTTTTGGTGACCTGGATGATTTTGAAGAGCACTAGTTAGGGGTTTGGTCGGATGCCTTTCCATGGGGATTTGTCTGATGTTCCTCTTGTGATTAGATTGTGGTTCTGGGTTTGGGCAGGAAGAGCACAGAGGCTCAGTGCTGTGCTCGTCTCATTATGTCAATATGACTCCCCAATTGAGCTTGGTCCTCCCTGTTTCCAAATCCTGTTTACAGGTGAGGAAACCAGGGCACAGAAAGTTCTGGTAGATGGAGAAGGGCAGGAAGTTAGGAGATGGGGAGTGGCTGACTGTAGACATAGAGCTGGGTCCCCTTGCTTGTAGGGAGGGCCTCCAGACCCCCCTTCCTTCTGGGTCTCCAGTGGTCTCCTTGCTGGTCTCCCAGAGGCAGCCTGAGAGCTTCAGAGGTCAGATTTGACAGGATACAGTCTCCCTGTTGAGCTCTTGTGGGCTGAGGTGCCTCTTGAGGGAGTGCTAAACAGCTCAAAAGCCCTCACCCTTTATATTAAAATTTCTTTTGCTTTAATTTTTTTTCATTAAAAAAATCTAAATTCCCTGGCAGTCCAGTGGTTAGGGCTCTATACGTCCACTGCAGGGCACATGAGTTTGATCCCTGGTCCTGAAACTAAGATCCTGCAAGCTGAGTGGTGAGGCTGAAAAAAAAAAAAAAAAAAAATTCTAGATTTAGCATCAGTGCAGGAAAGTGTACAACCTTAGGTGTAGAGGTCGAGGAATTACGTGGATGTGTGTTTGGCACGCTCACCTGTGGAAGGCTGTCCTGAATCCCTCCATGTCAGCTGTCATCCCAAGGTGCTGCAACCCCCGCCTCTAGCACCAGAGACTACCGTTGCCCATTCCCTGGAATATCACATCAGTGGGCGTCGAGTTTCTGTTGGTCATCGATGTGCTCGTTTAGGTCATCTGTGTCCATTCCTTTTCTTTGCTTGGGTGATGTCCCACTGTATGAACATGCCATTTGTCACTCATTTGTGGACATGTGTGTTATTTAGCTTCAGGAGACACTGCCACATCATTTTCTGTACTGACTGTACCAAACTGCACTTTCACCAGTGTGCATTCTGGTGGCTCCACATCCTTGCTGACATCTGTCGGTCTTTTTCTCGTTAGCCCTTTTGGTATATGGTATAGGATCTCTTTGTGAGTCGAATGGACCTTTCTCTGAGGACTCACTGCCTAGGGATGATGGGGTGACTCCATGAAGTCATGGGATTGTGTTTCCTATCTTTCTTCTTTACCATCCTTTGTGTGTGGCTTCCATTCTCAAGGCTGCCTCATGACCCAGGGTGGCTGCTGTAGCTCAATCTATCATGACTGCATTCCAGGCAGTGGGAAGGGGGACTTGTCAACAAATACATAGGAATTGCTGGTGTTGATAATGCTGGGCAGACAAAACAGGTGATGGATGGGATGTGATGGGGGAAGGACTGCTTTAGAAAGGATAGTCTCTTTGTCCATTTCATTCACTACTATAGTCCCCAGGACCTAGAAAAGAGCCTGACATGCAGTGAGAAACCAGCAAATATTGTTGATGGAAGGCCTCATTGAGAAGGTGACTTTAGACTTGAGAAATGAAGGGATCACCTATGTGGACCTTGGAGAGAAGATTGCCCTTGGAGGAGCAAATGGTCAATGCATAAGCCCTATGCCTACCAGGCCCAGAATCTTGGCTGGTGGGCTCAGGAACAGTGAGGCCAATGTGGCTGGATCAGAGTGAGCAAGGTGGACTGTAAAGGGAGCTACGATTAGTGTAGCTGCAGGGAGCCAGAGGGTGTGAGACTTTGTAGGTCACTGTTAGAGGTTGGGATTTAATCCCTAGATAAGTAGGGAGCTGTGGGAGGTGTTTGAGCAGGAAGATGCCATGATCAGATATACCTTTTAAACCAGTAGCTCTGATCTGTGTGGGGAACAGCCTAGGGACAAAGGCAAACATGAGAGAACCAGTGAAGAGATGACTGCATTGGTCTAAGCAAATGATGCTAGGGGCCAGGGGTGGTGTTGGAAAAAAGTGGATGGATTTTGGGTGTGTCTTAGAGCAAGAGCAGCCAAGACTTCCTGATGGATGGTTTTTGGGTGGGAGAGAAGTGGAGGAGTCAAGCATGACTCAACTTCTTAGCTTAAGCAACTCATTCTGCTGTTTTAGCAACGTGCTTGGGTTTCCTTTTTTTTTTTTTTTTTTTTAATCTTTTCTTTAATTCTTCTTGCCTTTAAAATCAAAGGAAGTCAGAACTTTAGTCAAGGGTATGGCATTCCCAAATCCAGACTGAATCAGCCCACACTACAGTCTTCCCTGAGTTGAGCCAACTCATTGGAAAAGACCCTGATGCTGGGAGAGATTGAGGGCAGGAGGAGAAGGAGGCGACAGAGGACGAGATGGTTAGATGGCATCACTGACTCAATGGACATGAGTTTGAGCAAACTCTGGGAGATTGGAGTGCCGCAGTCCATGGGGTCGCAAAGAGTAGGATACGACCCTACAACTGAACAATGACAACAAAATGAGCCCTATGGGGCTGGGGGTGTCTCTGGATCCTGGGATCCAGGAGGTAGAGAGTGACTGGCTGGAGCGGGAAGAGTCTGGTCTCGTCCCAGAACCCGGCCTCGTACAGGTGAATCAGAGTCTTGGCTCATCTGGTTATTAGAGGTGTGTTTCCTGTTACCGGTGGGGGCAGGATTGCGTTTTGCAATTCATTGGGCAGATCAGATTAATGATTAATTTGTGAAACTCCTGTCCTGTGTGCTCTGAGCCCAGTGGGAGAGAAACATGAGGATACAGGCCTGCATGTTGATGCAAAACCAGGGGCTCAGTCTCTTCCTGCACCTGTGACCTCAGGTGATACTTGGCCCTCAGGCCTCAGTGTCTGTGTCTGTTCAGTGGGTCTTTCAGAATATAATGAGGGCGGAATATATGAGAATATAATGAGACGGAAGTGTTTTGTTACCAGACCAGTGCTGTACAGATGGTGGATAGGATTCTCTGGCTTCCCTGCCCTTCCCCAGCTTCTCAGGGACCCCATCTTATTCATTTATCTTTATTTTTTAAAAACATTTACTTATTTATGGCTGTTTTGGGTCTTAGTTGTGGCATGCAAGATCTTCCTTGCGTCACGTGGGATCTTTTGTTGCAATGCACAGACTCTAGTTGTGGTACACAGACTTCAGTAGTTGCGGCACGAAGGGCTTAACTGCTGCTCGGCATGTGGGATCTTAGTTCCCTGACCAGGGATCGAACCGGCATCCTCTGTCTTGCGAGCAAGAATTCTTAGCCATTGGTCCACCAAGGAAGTCCCTTGTTCATCTATCTGTAAATTCAGAATATAGCATCTAGCATGGAATGGGGTGACTGTCCATGGAATGACCCAGGTCTTAATTAGATCAGAGCAGGCTCATCTTAGGTAGTTCCCTGAAGGCTTCCTGGAGGAGGTGGCACCTGGAGAGTGGGGTTTTGGAATTGGCAGTCAGAGTCATCCTGGGAGCAGGGAAGAGTGCAACGGGAGGCAGTAGGCACTTGTGGTTCAATCAACACCCTGATCACTCAGCTTTGCCCTGGCTTTTTCTCCCTGGATTGGGCTGAGCAGGGTCTCCCCCTGCCCCACCCCCCAAAAAAAAGTATGTCCAAGTCCTAACCCCCATTACTGGTGAATGTGATCTTATTTGGAAATAGGGTCTTTGCAGATGTGATGAAAGTATGGATCAGATGGACCCTAAGTCCACCAGGAATGTCTTTATAGGAAGAGGACACACAGAGAGGAGGGGGATGCGATGATGGAGGCAGAGATTGGAGGGAGGTGGCTACAAGCCAAGGAATGCCTGAGACCACCAGGGGCTGGAGGAGCAAGTTAGGCTCATCCCCTGGAACCTTCAGAAGGAGCCCACACCTCAATTCCGGACTTCTAGCCTCTAGAGTTGAGAGAAGATAGATGTTTTAAGTCATCCAGAGTGTGGCTTTGTTACAGCAGCCCAAGGAGCCTTACAGCTCTGGAGATGGGCAAGGGGAGGTTTCCTGGTGGGTGGTTTAACCGGGCTCGCAGACTTCCTGGCCCCAGTGACCCCTTGAGAGATGCTTTCCTGGCGTCTGTGAGCAGAGATCCTGTGATCTGGCTGCTGACTCCCAGGGGTGAGGACAGAGGCCCCTGGAGTTGTGGGGCCCCTCTCAGCCTCTGCCTGCTTCTCTACTCCAAGCTCATCCCAGGCTTGTGCTGGAGGCCTGCCTGGCTGGCCTGAGTTCCTTGGAGGGACAGTTACGTGAAGCCTGGGCCTTTCCCCTGCCTTCTGTGGGCCTCTCTGTGAAGCAGAAGACTGGTCTGGGGTCCCACTTCTCTGCCCCTGGGCCTCAGGACATCTGCTCCGCACCCCCTCTAGGCAGGGTCTTTACTGCCCCACCCAGAAAGGAAATGGGAGCTGTTGGAGGTGGACCACTGCTGATCTGAGTCTCAGCATCCATTCACCCCAGTCTCAAGGCTGCGGCCTGGCCAGTGAAGTTGCAGATCACATTTTAATTAAAATTATAATGTTTGCTGTTGGTCAGTCATTCAGTTGTGTCTGACTCTTTGCAACTCCATGGACTGCAGCACAGTGGGCTTTCCTGTCTTTCACCATCTCCCAGAGTTTGCTCAAACTCATGTCCATTGAGTCGGTGATGCCATCCAACCATCTCGTCCTCTGTCATACCATTCTCCTCCTGCCCTCAATCTTTCCCAGCATCAGGGTCTTTTCCAATGAGTCTGTTCTTCGTATCAGGTGCCAAAGTATTGGAGCTTTAGCTTCAGCGTAAGTCCTTCCAGTGAATATTCAGGGTTGATTTCCTTTAGCATTGTAATATTTAAGATTTACTTAACTGAGAGATTTCTCTAGTGGTCCAGTGGTTGAGACTGCACTTCCACTGCTGAGGGCCTGGGTTCAATCCCTGATCAGGGAACTAAGATACTGCAAACCTCGTAGTGTGCCACCCCTGCCCCCAGCCCCTACCTTGTAGTACCTTAAGTACAAGCTTTTTAAAACATACACAAAGGAGAAGGCAGATAGCTGCTCCCTAGACATTTCTACTCTGATTCTGTTTGTTCCTGAGCTCATATTGCTGAGTGCCTGCTGGGTGCCAACCTCTGTTCCAGGCCTGGGAGATCCATCAGTGAATAAAGCAACTGAGGATCTGGTCCTGGTGGCTTTATGATCTAACAGGAGAGACAGATGAAGAACAGTAGACATAATTAATTATAAGTATGCCGGAAGGTAACAATGACTCTGGAAAACATAGAGCAGGTTAGGGGGTTCAGGGATTTGGGGGTAGATAGGGTGTGTCTTCCTGAGAGGAGGCATGTGAGGAAAGATTAAGAAGGGTGAGAGATTTGGCTATGCTGCTACCTCATGAGGAACATTGAGGGCAGAGAGAACAGCCTGTGCAGAGGTCCTGGGGCAGGGCTGTGCCTACTTGTACAAGGGATGGCAAGGAGTCCAGCGTGGCTGGCTGAGTGACAGGGACACGGCAGGATGTCGGATCTGGAGAGGCCACAGGGACCAGGCCGGTTGGCTTCTAGGCCAACACTGTGCTGGCAACTTAAATAAAATGTTTCATGGTATTTTGTATGTTTGAAAAATTCATGTGAATAGGCAGTTGTTGTTCAGTCACTCAGTCGTGTCCGACTCTGCGACCCCATGGACTGCAGGCTTCCCTGTCCTTCACCATCTCCCAGAGTTTGCTCAGACTCATATCCACTGAGTCGGTGATGCCATGAACAGGCCGTAGTGACTGTTATCTTTCTGCAGCTTGTCTTTTTCTGACTTAGGTTTCTGTCTGCCACAAAGCATGTGGGATCTTAGTTCCCCAACCGGGAATTGAACCCATACATGAGAAGCATGGAATTTTAACCACTGGACCACCAGGAAAGTCCTTCAGTGATTGTTTTTCAGCCATCTTGTACGCATGTGGGAATCTGTAGGGCACAGTTGTCCAGCTCTGGGCTGCATGCGATCCTATCTTGGGATGCGAGATGACTGGCGTGAGTGGGGACCAGCACTGTAAGAACAAAACGGACGAGGAGAGAATATCTGAGTAGCGGATAATCCTTTGGGAGTGTAAGTAGCATCGTGCTGGAAAGGCGGGAGTTCGTTCCTGAAGCTTGTTTCCGTCACCCAATGTGTGCAGGCAGTGATCCTGGGCAGGGTCAGCAGTGTCTGAAAGCCAGTGTGCCAAGCAGGGCGCTGTACAGTCACGAAGGCGGGGGCGGTGTGCTCACATTCTTGGGCATCTCTGTCTCCCCACACCTTTTCCTGGGCTTGTTTTTCTCAGGTGACTTAATTTGTGTCCATCTTTTGGGAAGTGATCTTGTTTTAATTTGCAGTTAGTCTTTTTTTTTCTTTTTTTAAAGTTGTGTCAAGGCTTCCCTGATTTTGCAGTTGGTAAAGAATCTGCCTGCAATGCAGGAGACCCTGGTTCTATTCCTGGGTTGGGAAGATCCCTTGGAGAAGGGCTGAGGTACCCACCCAGTATTCTTGGACTTCCCTTGTGGCTCAGCTGGTAAAGAATCCTCCTGCAGTGTGGGAGACCTGGGTTTGATCCCAGAGTTGGGAAGATACCCTGGAGAAGGGAAAGGCTACTCACTCCAGCATTCTGGCCTGGAGTAGTCCATGGGATCCCAAAGAGTTGGACACAACTGAGCAATTTTCACTTTCACTTTCTTTTTTCAAGTTTCAGTTAATAAAAAACTCACCATTTAAACCATTAAAAACCATACGATTGAGTGACATTTAGGACATTCACAATGTTGTATAACCATTACACACATGTCTAGTTCCAGAATATTTTCATCACCCCAAAAGGAAACCCTGTAGCTATTAAGGAGTCACTCCCCATGCTCCCCTGGCAACTCCCAGACTGTTTTCTGTGCCTATCAGTTCAGTTCAGTTCAGTTTTCTGCGCCTATCAGTTCAGTTCAGTTCAGTCCGACTCTTTTCGACCCCATGGACCGCAGCATGCCAGGCTCCCCTGTTCTTCACCAACTCCCGGAACTTGCTCAAACTCATGTCCATGGAGTCGGTAATGGCATCCAACCATCTCATCCTCTGTTGTCCCCTTCTCCTCCTGCCTTCAATCTTTCCCAACATCAGGGTCTTTTCCAGTGAGTCGGTTCTTCACATCAGGTGGCCCAAGTATTGGAGTTTCAGCTTCAGCATTAGTCCTTCCAATGAATATTCAGGCTTGATTTCCTTTAGGATGGACTGGTTTGATCTCCTTGCATTCCAAGGGACTCTCCAGAATCTTCTTCTATAGATCTGTCCCTATAGATTTGCCTTTTTTTTTTTTTAACCATCTTGCACAGCTTATGGGATCTCAGTTTCCCGACTTGGAATTGAACCCAGGCCACAGCCCTGAAAGCCCGGAATCCTAACCACTAGCCTGCCAGGGAACTCCCTTGCCTGTTCTAGACACTTCACACAAATGGAATCGTATAATACGTGTTTTTTTCTACTGTCTCATTGCCTCTAGTAATGTTTTAAAAGTTCCCTTATGATGTAGCACAGAGGAGAATTCCCTTTTTTTTCCTAAGGCTGCATAACCTTGGCTACAGCACATTCCATTCATCCATTCATCTGTCAGTGGACACTCGCGTCACATCCACCTTTTGGCTCTTATAGATAATGCTGCCAGGAGCACAGAAAGGCTCATACGCATCCTTTTAAGCAAGGCGTGATGAAGATGTCCCATTTCTTGTTGCCAGACAGGTGAGGTATGTGCATTTGATAAAAGTCAACAAACTGGGACTTCCTCGTTGGCCAAGATACCTTGCTGTCATTGCAGGGGGCCTGGGTTTGATCCCTGGTCAGGGCACTAAGTCCTACGTGCCACACCTAAGAGTTCGCGTGCTGCACCTAAAAGATCACCCATGCTGCAACTGAGACTGGAGCAAACACATTAAAACAACAACAACAGAGTCAGCAAACTACGCTTTAAAAAGATTAATGATCAGGACCTCAAAAATATTTTGCTAAGTAAAAGGAGACGTTTATGGTCTTTTGTATCTCTGCTTGTTTTCAAGAAATAGAGAATTATGGGTACATTTGAAGACTTGTATGATTCTCTTTACAGGGCTTCGCAGGTCACTCTAGTGGTAAAGAACCTGCCTGCCAAGCAGGAGACGTAAAAGATGCAGGTTCAGTCCCTGCATGGCAACCCACTCCAGTGTTCTTGCCTGCAGAATCCCATGGACAGAGGTGCCTGGAGGGCTACAGTCCATAGGGTTGCAAAGAGTCTCTCAAGAGTCTCCTCTAGCACCATAATTTGAAAGCATCGGTTCTCCTTTTTATCTATCTATTCCGTTGTATAGATACACAGAGTTGGTTTATCCATCGTGAACATTTGAGTTGTTTTAAAAGCATATTTGGGATTGGTGGATTTTAAGGTAGATCACGTTCTTAGAAGCTACCTAGCTTTTGCACAGGCTGTGTCCCCTGCCAGTAACACCCTCCTCGTCTTTTTTTCATGACAAAGCCCAACTCTTTCTTTCACATGCCCTCTCTTCCAGGCAGCCCTCTTGCCTGTCCAGAATGAGCTCAGAGAATCTGGTTGGATAAGAGGGAGCTGCGTCCAGGAAGGGATCACCTTGGCTTTCTCTCTTGGTCTTTGTGTGTGGGCTGTGATCTTTGACCTTGGGGGATGGGGGCAGGGATAGAATCAGCTATGTTGGGCAAAAGGCCGTGAGCTTGGCCTGCGCACTGTTATCTAATCAGCTGCCTGGTCCTAATGCTTCTGGTCCAGTGTGACCGAAAGAAAGTTATCCCTCTGATTGTAAGCGGTACAAAGTCCAACCCCCACCAGAGGTGGGGCAGCAATGGGGGAGGGGGAAGGGCTGGTCACTTTGTGCCAGGTGACTGCTTGGCTGACCTGCTGGGTCCCTAGGCTCTACTTGCCCCTCTTCTAAGCATTTTACAAAGGCATTTAAACCTCACACCAGACCTATGAGATGGATGCTATCATTGCACCCACTTTATGGATGAGGAAACTGAGGCACAGAAAGGATTAAAAACGTATCCATAAGGCAAAGCTGGCTCATGGGAGATTCCCTGTGAGTGAGTACCCACGAACGGAGTGGAGCCCCAGAACCCCACAGCCCCTTCTGTTGAAGAGAGAAACGTAAGCCTTCATCTGGTGATTCATTGATTCGACCTTGATTTATCCCTGAATTAGGTGGGAAGACCAGGAGATTAGGAAAGCACAGCAGAATTCCGGAATTTCAAAGGCTTCTCCAGGCTTCTCTGGGTCACTGTACCTTTGCTTAAAAACAGGGCTGGGGGAGGGAGGCAGGAACTGGAAACTGTTTTTTGTTTTAATTTTAAGCCACTTTACTGCTGTATGATTAACATAATAAATTAGTTGTATGTATATAATTATACAACTTCCCTAATGGCTCAGCGGGTAAGGAATCTGCCTGCAATGCAGGAGACACAAGACGTGGGGTTCAATCCCTGGGTCAGGAAGAGGCCCTGGAGAAAGAAATGGCAACCCACTCCAGTATTCTTGCCTGGGAAATCCCATGGACAGAAGAGCCTGGCGGGCTGTAGTGCATGGGGTTGCAAAGAATCGTACACGACTGAGCGACTAAGCATGTATACAACCGGATGAGTTTACAGAGAAGTGAAGCCATCACCACAATCTACGTTTAAACATGTCCATCACCTCTGAAAGTTTCCTTCCTTCCTTTTTATTTATGGTTGTTGTTCAGTCGCTAAATTGTGTCTGTCTCTTTGCAACACCGTGGACTGCAGCACGCCAGGCTTCCCTGTCCTTCACTATCTCCCGCAGTTTGCTCAAACTCCTGTCCATTGAGTCGATGATGCCATCCAACCATCTCATCCTCTGTCGTCCCCTTCTGCTCCTGCCTTCAATCTTTCGCAGCATCAGGGTCTTTTACAATTATATTTCCAACATTATATAATATTATTATTAGTCATGATGAATAAAAGATCTGTATAGTGCCTAGAGTTAGCAGTGCCACATGGTAGGGAACTCCCTGGCGGTCCAGTGGTTAGGATTCTGTGCTCTCACTGCCCAGGGCCCAGGTTTGGTCCCTGGTTGGGGAACTACGGTCTGACAAGCACAGCAAAAAATAGAAAACCCACTGCATTGTATATTTAAATATTTGCTAAGAGGTTAGAGCTTATGTGTTTTATTACAAACATGTAAAAAGAAGGAAACTGGGTTGATGTGTTTTCTTCTGACCGCTATTCTGTGGATGAGGGGATGGAGAGAGGGCACGACAGACTGCCTCCGCCTGTGGGCCTGTCTTTGTTCCTTCGTATTAAAATTTGAAGGTTTCCATCCGACCCCCAAACCCACCAACAACTTCCAGGCTGAGGTCGGAATTCCACTTTCTTGGCTTCCTCAGTGGCTCAAGTGGTAGAGAAACTGCCTGCAATGCAGGAGACACAGAAGATGCAGGCTCGATCTCTGGGTCAGGAAGATCCCCTAGAGGAGGAAATGGCAACCCACTCCAGTACTCTTGCCTGGGAAATCGCACGGACAGAGGAGCCTGGCGGGCCCCAGTCCATGGGGTTGCAAAGAGTCGGACATGACGGGGCAAGCATTCACCTCATTCACCAAGCCCGTGCTGAGGGGGCGGGTGGCGGGGCTGGAGAGGAGCCACACAGCCTCGCCGGGCCCCAGTATCCCTGCCTGTGACACGGAGAGGTCCTCCGCTCTGGGAGATGGTCTGGGTGAGGTGCTCTGGCAAGTGTGGCAAAGGGGTCTCCTGGGGTCCAGCCGTGGCCTGAAGATGCGCCATCTGCCTCCCGGGTGTGTTGATTTTGAATAATACCGTGTTGCTCTTGAAACAATCGGGAGATGCCATAGAAACATCTGGGTTTCTGGCAGCTCACATAATTTGGGAGGAGCTGGAAAAACCTGAGCCCCAGGGACCTCGGGGCCCAGAAGGGAGTTGCAGCTGCTGCCTTTGTTGAAGGTGAGGGCCATGACCCTCTTGGTTCGAGGGGTCATGGTGTTGGTTGGGGAGGTGACAATGATGTGACGAGCCTAGAACAGCACCTGACACACAGGCAATCCCTGGGAAATGCTTGTGTTTTTTTTTTTTTTTAATTTTATATTGGTATAAAGTTGATTTACAATGTTATGTGAGTTTCCGGTGTACAGCACAGCAATTTGTATGCAGTAGTGTCTGTGTGTTAATCCCAACCTCCTAATAAATACTTGTCCCCACCCTTCCTCCCTGGCACCTATAAGCTTGTTTTCTGTGTCTATGAGTCTGTTTCTGTCTTACAAATAAGTTCATTTGTATCATATTTTAAGATTCCTCATGTGATATCATAGGATATTTGTCTTTCTTTGTCTGACTTACTTCACTTAGTGTGACAATCTCTAGTTTGATCCACATTGCCACAAATGGCATTATTTCATCTTTTCTATGGTGAGAATATTCCATTGTATATATGCCATAACTTCTTTATCCATTCATCTGTGAGTAGACACTTAGGTAATTTCCATGTCTTGGCTATTGTAAATAGTGCTGCAGTGAACATTGGGGTGCATGTATCTTTTCGAATGAGTTTTGTCCAGATGTATGCCCGGGAGTGGGATTGCAGGATCATATGGTAATTTTATTTTTAGTTTTTTGAGGAATTTCAATACTGTTCTCCATAGTGACTGCACCAGTTTACATCTCCACCAAGAGTGTAGGAGGGTTCCTTTTTCTCCACACCCTCTTCAGCAAGGAAACGCTCATTTGTGTGTTGCTTTGTACAAACCACATTTTCTCGTCACCTTTATTTGCATGTACTCGATGCTCAGGTTATAAAAATGATCCTGGATTTCCCTGGTGGTTCAGCGGTTAAGAATATGCCTGCCAGTGCAGGGGATGTGGGTTCGATCCCTGGTCTGGGAAGATTCCACATGCTGTGGGGCAGCTGAGCCTGTGGACCACAAATACTGAGCCTGCGTGCTACAACTACTGAAATCTGACCGCTGCAACTAGAAAGTAGCCCCTGCTCCCTGCAACTAGAGAAAGTCTGCATGCAACAGTGAAGACTCAATGCAGCCAAAGATAAATAAATAAATTTTAAAAACCTTAAAAAAAATGATCCTTGTGACTCTTGTAGCTGGTAGGAAGATGTGTTCATCAATAAAGGATTGTTACACCCGAAGGCAAGTCTCTAATCTGATATTTTCAAGAGAACTTTGAAATCCAGGTTTTATGTTAAATCATTTTTTTTTGTTGTTCTTGACAATGAGTTCAACTTTTCTTCATTGAAGTGCCATGTAGATCAAATGAAGCACAGTTGAGGTTACAGAGTCACTGGCCCCATTGCACAGATGGGAAAACTGAGGTTCAGGGCTGGCCAACTTGCCCTCAGGTCTGACTCTCTCCAAATCCACTTCTTCCCAAAATCTACCAGTTAGGGACATGGGGCTGGGCCTCACTGGCCAGCTCCAGTCTTCTTCCTTCTCCAGAGCCCCTGCCCACCGGTTCTGGGACAGTCTGGGGACAGTGGGAGTGGCTGTCCTTGTCCTGGGAGGCCACATTCAAAGAAAAAGTGAAGGTGACGCAAGCTGTTCCAGACACTTGGCTTTGCAACATGGAGCAACTACCTGATGGGCTGGTCAGGTTGGGAGCGGGGTTAGGTGGCAAGGGGTTTTTGCCAAGCTTTATAAACCTGGAGATTTATAGTTCATATGGCGCTAGTGATAAAGAACCTGCCTGCCAGTGCAGCAGACACAGGAGACACGGATTTGACTCCTGGGTCGGGGAAGATCCCCTGGAGGAGGAAATGACAACCCACTCCAGTATTCTTGCCTGGAGAATCCCATGGACAGAGGAGCCTGGCAGGCTACAGTTCATAGGGTCACAAAGAGTCAGACATGACCAAAGCAACTTAGCACAAGAGCACAGCACATAAATTTCTGTATATCTGGCTTTTCATTGAAAATTGCTCTTGTTCTCATCTCCTGCCCTCCCACTCCCAGGCTCTGCTCCCCACCACACTGGCCTCCTGGCTGTTCCCCATTGCTCTGTCTCAGTTCTCCCAGCCCCAGGGCCTTTGCACAGGCTGTATCTTATGCATGAAATTACCCACCACCACTAAATCCCTCCAGTGCCTTTAGTTTTTAATTTTGGTTTAGTTTTTTTTGCTTTGTTTTTCCTTACATTTTCACCTGCCTGGCTCCTCTGTTTAAAATTGCAGTCCTCCTCCCAGTCCCTGCTGTGTTTTCACTATGTCCTTTCATACACCACATGTTGTACCCTAATTGTTGATGACCTGTCTTTCCTCTACTGGAATAAAAGCCCCGTGAAGTTAGAGATCTGGGTTTGTCTTGTTCGCTTTTCTAACACCAGCTGTTAAAAGAGGGTCTGGCATGTCGTAGGTGTTCAGTAAATGTGTATTGACATGGAGAACAAACTTAGGGTTACCAAAGGGGAAGGGGGGAGGGATAAATTAGGAATTAACAGATACACACGACTATATATAAGTAGATAAACAACAAGGACTTACTATATAGCACAAGGAACTATATTCAATATCTTATAATAACCTATAGTGGAAAAGAATCTGAAAAAGAATATATATATATATATATAAAATTGAATATTTTGCTGTACACCTGAAACATTGTAAATCAACTATACTTCAGTTTTTCAAAATGTGTGTTAAATGAATGAGTGAATGAATGAATGATGAATTTGACACACGGAGCTCAGTTCCCACCAGGTGTCATGAGCTGTGGTTGAGCAGTGGCCACCTCCCAGTCTCTTGATCAGGCTGTTGTTATTATAACACATTTAAAAATAATGCATACAAATAATATCAACTATTAACATTAATTATGTCATATGTCAACTCTGGAGCAGCATGTGTCAACAGCTTTCCCACCTCCTCCTGCTCCTAGAACATCTCCAGGGAGCCCCTTCCTCAATGACCCTGTGGAGTCTGTGATGCAGGCTGGCACTAAGCAGCCCTTTTGGAGCCTTGTGGTAGGGCAGGTGGGTGGGTGGGGGCCCTGGCCCTCTTCCTCATGAGCTTGTTTGTCTCGTCCCCCACAGAATGTGCGCATCGACCCCAACAGCCTGTCTTTCAACATGTGGAAGGAAATCCCTGTCCCCTTCTACCTCTCTGTCTACTTTTTCAACATCGTCAACCCTGAGGGGATCATCCAAGGCCAGAAGCCGCAGGTGCAGGAGCGCGGGCCTTATGTGTACAGGTGAGGATGGAGGGGGTTGGGCTGGGACTCAGGTCATCACCCCATTTTACAGATGAGGAAACTGAGGCCCCTTGCAGAAGGGCTCATTCAGGGCCAATCTGCTTGCTCCAATCTGGTGCTCCAGTGCTTGAGACTTGGGAATGGCTGCCTGGCTTTGCCACTCAGCAGGTCTCTGACTATGGGCAAGGGCCTTTGCTTTCCTGTCCTCCAATGTCCCCTTCTGTAAAATGGGGATGACCGTATCCATGGTGGAGTGGTTATGAGGATTGGATGAGATTATGTGGAGCCCAGCACAGTGCCTGGCATGCAGTAAGTGATCAGTAAATGTTAGTTATTAACACATTATCGTTACCTGAGTTTGGCTGCTTGCCACTCAAAAGGCAAGTGTTGGGATTTCCCTGGCAGTCCCACAGCTAAGAATGGGCACTTCCACTGTAGGGAGCGCAGGTTTGATCCCTGGTCAAGGAACTAAGACAGGAACTTCGAGGTATGGCCAAAAAGTTTAAAAAAAAAAAGGCAAGTGCTGGTTGGAAAGGAAAGATTGCTTTATTTAGGAGGCCAGCAATGTGGGGAGAAGGCGGATTCATGTCCAAAAACCAACTCTAAAGATTCTGCTCAACCATGAAAGTTTTTAAAGGGAGAATCTTTTGGAGAAAAGGTCAGGGCCTTTATCTTCTTCCACTGTGTGCAAAACTTTGTTCTGATTGGTTGGTGGTGCAGTTAAAGGGAGGTGTTCTGGGAGTCTTCTGCTCGGCAGAGGGTACCATCCTCCACCTTGGTGGGGGCCTTAGTTCCTGCAGAAGAACTCAGAGATACTGTTCTGTGTATCCCTTGAGGAGGAGCCAGGACCCTGCCCCAAGGCTGCACTATTTTTTCCTGACTGCCCCTCCTTTGCTTCTGCGTCCCCTCCCTCCCCTGATAAACAACTCTTTGAATCTGCCCCCTGGAACTCAGGGAAGGTCAAAGAGGCTGAATGAAGTGTATTCCCTACACAAAAACTGGGGACACGGAAAAGGATTTTTACCTGGGAGGGCCCCACAGGGTCCTGCTGTCTTTCTTTATGACCACAGCTGTCACAACTTCTTCATTTGATCATTTTCTTTGGGAGGGTGAAGCTCTCCAGTGGCTACTGGGCTGCCTGGCATTGGCTGGAGCAGTTTTCCAAGAGACGCTCTGCCACAAGGCTCCAGAAGAGCTGCCAGGTGCCAACCTGCATCACAGACTCCACAGGGACATTGGGGAAGGGGCTCCCTGGAATACAAGACCCAATTTCTGGTGCTGCCCATTCTGCCCTCAGGAAACTGCAATCCTGGCTTAGCTCATAAAGACTTCTGCATCGAAGCTGAGCCTGGTTTGCCAAAGTTCTTACTTATCTCTTCATTTCATAAGCCTTTATGGAGTACTGAACATCTCCTGTATGCCAGACACTGTGCCAGTTCACTGTTAAAGGCAGACAAGAGCCCCTGCCTTACAGAGCTGACATTCCCATCAGGAGAGAATGAACAAGTGAACAGATGGGGGGAAACCCAGCAGCATAAGCGTGGTGCCAACAAAGCAGGTCAAGCCGTGGAGAGTGCTGGAGGCAGGGCTTGGCGGGGGCTGGTCTAACTGCAGGGTCAGGGAGGACCTTGACAAAGGGGGACACTTTCCTAGACCCAGATGGTGAGAAGCGGGCACTGCAGTGTGAGGATCTGGGGGAAAGTGAGTCCTGGACAGAAAGCAGCGGGTGCGAAGGGCCTGAGGCGGGAGGGTAGTCTAGGAGGGGAGAAGGCGTGTATGGCTGGTGTGTTAGGAGCGAGGGGAGAGTGAGTGGGAGAGAGGAGACCTGAGAGTTGGACGGGGCCGGATGGTGAGGACCCTGGAGCCCACAGAAGGAGCTCAGTTTTATCCTGTGTGCAAAGGAGGGTTTGGGGGAGAGGATGACGTGATCTGATTTCCCCTTTTCAAAGATTCTTCTGGATGCTCTGCAGAGAATGGATTGCAGAGCATGATGGAATAAAGAGCATAATAGCAATAAAAACTGCAGCTGATACATGCTTTTCTCTGTGCATTAGGCAATCGTTTTAGTTGCTTGACATGCATTAGCTCACCAATTCTCACAAGTAGGGACCTAATGACATAAGTCTGCTTATTACTCCCATTTTATTTTTTTTCCTTGGCTGCACCTCGTGGTATGCAGGATCTTAGCTCCCCATCAAGGGATTGAACCCATGCTCCCTGCAGCGGAAGCATGCAGCCTTAACCACGGACTGCCAGGGAAGTCCCATTACTCCCATTTTAAACATGGGAAAACAGGCTTGAGTAGTAAGTGATGGAGACAGGATTCGGGCCCCCTACCTTCTGTCTTCAGAGTGCATATTCCTACCCACCATCCTCGCCGCCTCCCTCGGAAAAGCTAGGATGCCCAGGGGGAGGGTGATGAGGGACGGAGGGATGGTGGCAGCTTGCCCAGGGGGAGGAGCATGTGGGGTTTGGCGACAAGAGGCTTCTGTGCTTGTCCTGCAGTAGGTGGGCTTCCCAGGTGGCTCAGTGGTAAAGAATCCGCCTGCCGATGCAGGAGACCCAGGAGACCCGGCTTCGACCCCTGGCTCAGGAAGATCCCCTGGAGAAGGAAATGGCAACCCAATCCAGTATTTTTGCCTGGAAGATCCCATGGACAGAGAAGCCTGGCAGGCCCCAGTCCATGGGGTCCTGAAGAGTCGGACACAACTGAGTGACTAATACTTTCACTTTAAGAGGATCCTGGAGGGCTACATACAGTCCTTGGGGTCACAAAGAGGCGACTAAGCACATACCACAGTGGGTGGGTGGTGGAACAGACGTGTAGGAGGCAGTCAAGCTCGGCACACAGACAGCCGAGGGGCCCCCGGGCTCCTGGCAGCTGACCCACCGGCTCCCTCCCCCACAGGGAGTTCAGGCACAAGAGCAACATCACCTTCAACAACAATGACACGGTGTCCTTCCTGGAGTACCGCAGCTACCAGTTCCAGCCGGATAAGTCCCTCGGCCAGGAGAGCGACTACATCGTCATGCCCAACATCCTGGTCTTGGTGAGATACCCCTGGTCGTCTCTCCGCCTGCCCCTTGCACTGGGCGGTCCCTTGAGGGCTCAATCTGTGGCTCCTGGGTTGACTCGGCGGGCTTCCTGGGTGCACCTTGGTCTCTGGTTGGGAGCATTGGTCAAAGTCATGGCCTTTCCCTTTTCAATCTGCAGATCTAGGGACTTCCCTGGTAGTCCAGTGGTTAAGACTTCCACTGCAGGGGTACGCGGGTTAAACCCCTAATCGTGTGCAACAACAACAAATACAAATCTAGACTCTCCAAAAGGGAGTACTTGTGGGAAGCTGAATGGGGGTGCTGTGTGCTTGTCTGTGGTGTTTGGAGGGAGATTGTGGACAGGATGTCCATTCTCTGCAGGTAAGAGTCACAGAAGTAGCTGGGCTTACTGCCTGCCTGCCATGTGTGCCGGGGCCCCCAAGACCACCCCCAGGTTCGCTGACTCATTCGTAGCGCTCGCAGGACCCGGCGTATATGGTTGTGCTCTTGGCTGTAGTTTGGTAGAGTGGAAGGAGGCAGAAGAGAATCCACAGAGGGAAAGGGCACGTGGGATGGTGACCAGACGCAGGCTTCCAGAGCCACCTCCCAGGGGAGTCACGCTTCATTCCTTGAGCGGTGATTTATGACCACACACAGGTAGGTCTCCCCTACCAGGAATGCTCACTACAGAGACTCAGCGCCTAGTGGGTATTTATTGGGGGCTCGTCACGGAGATGCCCTCTGTCTGGCACGGATCTGCGTTCCAGGAAAGCAGGTGGTACAGTCCAGGCACAGTGAACCCCTCTTATCAGTTAGGAAGCGGTGGGAGCCCTCCTAACATCAGGATCTCAGACGCCAGCAAGGGTCAGGCCTTTCTAGAGAGAACTGTCTCAGGTCTGCTGTGTGAGCATCTTGCTGACACTACGTGTTAGAACTTGTGTGTCAGGCTTCACACATACTACCTGTTTACTTGTCAGCAATCCCACGATCATTAGGTACTATTATTTTCTGTTTGTAGAAGAGGAAAACTGAAGAACAGAGAGGTTAGGTGACTTATCTAAAGTCACTCAACTAGCAGGTAGCAGGTTAGGGTTTTGAAACTAGTTTGGTCTATGAGGCTGCCACTCTGTGGCACTCAGCCTCCCATTCAATCCTCTGTCCACCCAGTTGAGGGTCAGCAGCTGTGTGCCCCGGGGCTGGCCCCAGTCTGGGCTCAGGATCAGATGTGAATGCACCTGCGAAGTCTGTTGGGTGGACAGGATGAAAGCTCAGATAAATACAGCCTGAAGCCTTGCTGCTGCCTCCCTCAGAGTCAGATGTGTGTGTTTAGGCAGTGAAGTCACTTTCCCCCACCAATTAGGTTGGCAAAGACTGTGTGATAAATGCCCAGGGCGTAGGAGCGTTTGTGGGAACAGACACTGTCGTTAGGAACGGAACTGGTATGAGCTGTTGGAAGGTAATTTTCAACTTAAATTGAAGTGATTTTCGATGTAAATTGCATGTGCCCCTGACTTCAGAAGTTTCCATAGGTAGGAATGTGTCCTCTTGGTAGAATAACACATGTGGGCAAAGATGTTTGTTCTCAAGGATGTTTATTTCAGCAACGTTTTCAGAGCAAACATCTACTGATCATCATGGGGAGTTATGTTGTGATATCTACTGCAGACGAGCAGTGGATTAGTATACATCCAGCAAAAGGAGGCAGGGCTGCAGAGGGTGTCGTGGAGCAGTCTCTTAGTTATGTCTAACTATGGAAAATCGAACACAAGCATAGTGCCCCTACTTACTGTTTCTGAAGGAGAAATACTTGCATGCATGCACACACTCACTTACACACGTGCTTGTACATGCCTCGACCAGCTGGGCTTTTTCTATAAAGGGCCAGATAACAGATGTTTTAGGCTTTGAGGGCTAGATGTTCTCTGTTGCAGCTGTTCAAGTCTGCCATTATAATGCAAAAGCAGGGGCTTCCCTGGTGGTCCAATGGCTAAGGCTCCGAGCTCCCAATATAGGCGGCCTGGGTTCGACCCCTGGTCAGGGATGGCGCCTGGTCATATGCTGTAATGAAGGATCCTGCATGCCTCAACCAAGACTTGAAGCAGCCAAATAAATAAATAAATATTTTTAAAATGCAAAAGAAGCCCAAGACAAAAACAAATGAGTGGGCGTGGCTATATGCCAAGAGACCTATTTTGTGGATATACTGAAATGTGAGTTTCATATAATTTTCATGTTTTTCATACGGTCTTCTTCTGTTTTTCTTTCAACCATTTGAAAACATACAGAACATCTTAGCTCCTGGACTGTAAAAAGCAGGCCATGGGTTGGCTTTGGCCCGTGGACCACGGCTTGCTGACTTCTGGCGTTGATGTTTCCTGCAGGAATACTCAAGAACCCAGAGCAGTGGGTTGTCTTGGGGGAGGAGATTAGGAAGAGGAGGGTCACAGGTTAGAGAGGGACTTTTACTTTATATCCTTTTACGATTTTTAAAAACCATCTAAGAGACTTCCCTGGTGGTCCAGTAGTTAAGAATCCACCTTGCAGTGTAGGGAATACAGGTTTGATCTCTGGCCGGGGAACCAAGATCCCACATGCCGTGGGGTAACTAAGCCCACACGCCACAACGAAAGATTCTGCATGCCGCAACTGAGACCTGACACAGCCAAAAAGGAAAGAAAAAGAAGAAATACTGACTTAGAGAAACACGATGCCAGTATTCATACAAAATAAATGAAACCCATCTATTTATTACCCTAAAAATTATAATGTTAAGAGACCCTTGTGAATTCTTATGGAATCAGACCTTTATGTTTAAGAAAATGCTGGTTCCCTTCCCCTTTCTACAGGTAGAGATTAGATACTGGATGTGTTTGTGCTTATTGTTCAGTCGCGTCTGACTATTTGTGACCGCATGGACTGTAGCCCACCAGGCTCCTCTGTCCTTGGGGATTCTCCCCGCAAGAATACTGGAGTGGGTTGCCATGCCCTCCTGCAAGGGATCTTCCCAACCCAGGGATCGAACCCAGGTATTCTGCATTGCAGGTGGATTCTTTACCATTTGAGCCACCAGGGAAGCCCAAGTATACTGGAGTGACTAGCATATTCCTTCTCCAGGGGAACTTACCAACCCAGGAATCGAACCAAGGTCTCCTGCTTTGCAGGCAGTTTCTTTACCAGCTGAGCTACCAGGGAAGCTCAGATACTGGATGTTCAGTTCAGTTCAGTCGCTCAGTCGTGTCCGACTCTTCGCGACCCCGTGAATTGCAGCACGCCAGGCCTCCCTGTCCATCACCAACTCCTGGAGTTCACTCAGACTCACGTCCATCAAGTCAGTGATGCCATCCAGCCATCTCATCCTCTGTCGTCCCCTTCTTCTCCTGCCCCCAATCCCTCCCAGCATCAGAGTCTTTTCCAATGAGTCAATTCTTCGCATGAGGTGGCCAAAGTACTGGAGTTGCAGCTTCAGCATCATTCCTTCCAAAGAAATCTCAGGGCTGATCTCCTTCAGAATGGACTGGTTGGATCTCCTTGCAGTCCAAGGGACTCTCAAGAGTCTTCTCCAACACCACAGTTCAAAAGCATCAATTCTTCGGCGCTCAGCCTTCTTCACAGTCCAACTCTCACATCCATACATGACCACAGGAAAAACCATAGCCTTGAATAGATGGACCTTTGTTGGCAAAGTAATGTCTCTGCTTTTCAATATGCTATCTAGGTTGGTCATAACTTTCCTTCCAAGGAGTAAGCGTCTTTTAATTTCATGGCTGCAGTCACCATCTGCAGTGATTTTGGAGCCCAGAAAAATAAAGTCTGACACTGCTTCCACTCTTTCCCCATCTATTTCCCATGAAGTGATGGGACCGGATGCCATGATCTTCGTTTTCTGAATGTTGAGCTTTAAGCCAACTTTTTTGCTCTCCACTTTCACTTTCATCAAGAGGCTTTTGAGTTCCTCTTCACTTTCTGCCATAAGGGTGGTGTCATCTGCATATCTGAGGTCATTGATATTTCTCCCGACAATCTTGATTGCAGCTTGTGTTTCTTCCAGTCCAGCGTTTCTCATGATGTACTCTGCATATAAGTTAAATAAGCAGGATGATAATATACAGCCTTGACATACTTCTTTTCCTATTTGGAACAGTCTGTTGTTCCATGTCCAGTTCTAACTGTTGCTTCTTGACCTGCATACAGATTTCTCAAGAGGCAGGTCAGGTGGTCTGGTATTCCCATCTCTTTCAGAATTTTCCAGTTTATTGTGATCCACACAGTCATTGGATGAGGCACCTTTAAAAAGTAAACCAAGTGCCAAGATGTTATCTCCAGAGGAAAACAAAAATTCGAAAATAAATTCGCCCATATTCTAAGCACCCAGATACTAGGTAGAACTGGTGCTTGGGGCTCTTGGAGTTTGGAAGGGAGATGCTAAGGAAGTAGAGTACAGTCTGCATTAAGATTCTTTGCCTATAAGGTGACAGTGAAAGGTACTCTAAATTGGCATAAGTAAAAAGGGCATTTATGGGCTCATGTTACTGAAAGGGCAGGAGTTGGCCTGGTTTCAGGTGTGGCTTGATCCAGAGTGCAAATGAGGTTGCCCAGATCTGTGTCGGTTCCATGTTCTGGTAGATCCACCCCTCAGGGTGGCTGCAGTCTTACACACACCACGTTCAAAGGCAGCCAGAGCCACCTTCCCTCTCTACCCCACAACCCCAGCTGGTTTGCTCCTTGTGGCTTGTTGGTTCTGATGGGGCTGCATACATATTCCCAGATCAATCACTGAAGCCAGAGAGAGGAAGGTTTCTGATTAACCAGGACTAAGGCACACGACTGCCTCTGGGGCTCGGGGTGGAGTTAAGTCGGCCTGAACCCGAGAGCACAGGTGGTCCTGTTACTGAAGGATCAGGGAATGGTTCCGGATGCCCCAGATGCCCACTGCAGGGATCCTTCTAGGCCTGACCACGTCCCGGGATGGCTGTGCCTTGAAGCTTGGCTTGAGGTCCAGGGAGGGCAGACAAGCTGTGTCTAGCCTCTAACCTGTGGTGTCCCCTGGCTCTGCAGAGTGCATCGATGATGATGGAGAACAGGCCCGGGCTCTTGAAGCTGATGATGACCTTGGCGTTCAGCACGCTTGGCCAGCGTGCCTTCATGAACCGCACTGTTGGCGAGATCATGTGGGGCTATGACGACCCCTTAATCCACCTCATCAATCAGTACTTCCCAAACTCGCTCCCCTTCAAGGGCAAGTTCGGCTTATTTGCTGAGGTAAGTGTGGCCCAGTGAGAAGTTCAGGGCCGCTGTCTTGTCCCCCACTGACACAGCCTGGAAACCAGTTACCAGCTTGCTTTTGGAGCTGGCAGAGGCCCCAGGAGCTGTGGGTTGTCAGTGACAGAAAACCTAACTGAAACTGGCTTAAGCCAAAGCCAGTTTCAGTTAAATTCTATTTATTGATTTATTGGTTCATATAACTGAAAACTGTAGGGAGATTCAGGCACAGTTTGATCCAGGCTCAAATGATGTGACTGGGGCTGAGCTTAGATGGTTGGAGGTTGGTGCTGGAAGAAAGGGGAATGGCTGCTGGGGAGGCAGGTCAAAAATGCCAACTATTGCTTTGCTCTGAGTTGCCTGCTTTATCTTAATCGTGATCCCTCATAACCTAGTGGTGTCAGTGCTTGGGATCCTGAGTCATGATCTGATGTAGAGTTAGATCCCTGACCTCTGATCCCTGACCTTGGCTCCCTCAATCACAGATTGTAAACAGCCCTCTGAGTTGCTCCAGCCTGAGTTTCCTTTTGGGGCTCTGCTGATCTGGTGTTGGGGGTAGTAGGAGGGAGAAATCATGATTCAGTTATAGGCATGTGATAGCTGCTCAGTACATTTTTGAGCAGGATGACAGGTTCTGGGTGTGTGGATAAGTTGACAGGTTTAAGGTAAGTGACATGATTCTTGTCAAAGCAAACTGTAAACTGGTAAACAAATGAAAGTTATTAGAGATTGAGTCACATGCTTATAAACTATTTTTGACTAGGTATAGTGGAAATTCCAAAGCAATAGCCCAGCAGTGTTGGTGTGGTGGCTTCCCACTCTTCAGGGATCTAGAATTTTACTACTCTGCTCTCACCTTAGAGTGTGGTTTCCATACTCAAGATTACTGCATGGTCCAAGAGGCTGCTGGGGCACCAGCTATCACACTCACTTTCCAGGTAGCAGCAGGAAGGAAGAAGTGGTAGGGGATTTAGGGGCAGTCGGGGGAGTTGAGGACAAAGCAACACGTCCTGGCTTTCCAGGTAGCAGCAGGAAGGAAGAAGTGGTAGGGGATTTAGGGGCAGTCGGGGGAGTTGAGGACAAAGCAACACGTCCTGGCTGTTTCCCTCTTTGGGACGGAGAAAACCAATTTCCACTTGTTTTCCGTTAGCCAGAACTAGACCTGTGGCTACACTTAGCTGCAAGGGAAGCTGGAAAATGTTAACTTACAGCTAGTGTGTTGATGCTCTGAGTAAGGTTTGGGTTTTGATATGAAGGAGAAAGGGGAGAATGGACTCTGGGGAGTAACTAGAAGTCTCTGATACACTTGGTTATAATTATTATGATAGTATTATTTTGGGTGAGCATTTATTAATAATAATAACAGCAATAATAAAAATAAAGGCTAGCATTTGGAGATGTTACTATTTCTTAGGCACTATCCTGAACAGTTTTTACACATTAGGTCTTTTAACACTCCCAGTGTCTCTTTGTAGTGGTGTCTGTTACTGTCTCTTTATACTGGCTGAAGTTTGGGCTCTTGAAGCTCTGAATGGACAAATGACAGGGCACACTGATATCAGGAAGCTAGAGCAGGCTTTGAACTTAGGCCCTGTTGGCTTACCCAGTCAGTAATCAATGTAGCTATTTGGCCGGTAAACAACCCCTACTGAGTTCCTCACGGGTGCTGTACCTTACATTATACCGCATCCTCAGAAGTAAAAGGGTGCTTTCTAAATTTTACCCAGCGGCCACTGATTTTTTTGTGTGTGCTTTGCACAGTTTTGCTTTGAATTAGAAATCTTTTTCTAAGAAATTCCCTCAGGGTGCCAAAGCCTGGACTTTCTGTCTGGAAAGAACTTGATAAACATCAAGTTCTCTTTGCCTGTATGTTTCAGGATAGGCCAGGTTAAGCAGCCCCCAGATCTCCATGGCTTAGAACAGCAAAGGTTAATTTCTTACTTGTATGCCAGTTCTAGTGTGGGTGACCAGGGCTCCTCTGCTCTTTGTGGTCACTCAGGGACCCAGGCTGAGGGAGGCTTCTGCTGGATACATGCTTCTCTGGTCTCGATAGCAGTGATAGAAAGCACAGTGACATGTGCATGATCAGCTCTTAAAGCTCCCACCCGGAAGTGACATTATCCTTTCTCTCCTTTCTCACTGATTGTTTTCACTGATCGAAGAGGTCACGTGGCCATGCTTTCTTGTAATCTGGGGAATGGGATGGGGTGACCCTACCGTTCACCTGAGAGGAGAACCAGACTTTCCTGGAGTTAGGAAGGGAAAATGGGACGTTTTCTAGGACGGATGTGGTGTTCAGAGGAGTGTCCCTCCTAGAAAGCCCTCAAGTCCTCCTCCTCTCGACTCCCCCAGTGCTGGACTTGCAGCGGTGAACAAGACAATGAGGCCCCTGTTCTCTGGGTGAAGGGGGAGCAGCCTGTGGGGGGCCTGAGTATTGACTCCCCATGTCCTTTACCTCCATCCTGGGGCTTAAAGATGTCATTCTCTGCTGTTGTCTGCAGCTCAACAACTCCGATTCTGGCCTCTTCACCGTGTTCACAGGGGTCAAAAACTTCAGCAGGATCCACCTCGTGGACAAGTGGAATGGAGTCAGCAAGGTGAGGGCAAGAGGTGACAGCCATCCTGTGCAGGGACCAGGTGGGGGTGGCAAGGGCTGGGATCCACCGCCCAGAGCACCTTCTTCCTCTTAAAACAGGAGTTTGGGATTGACGTGTACACACTGGTATATTTAAAACAGACAACCAACGAGGATCTCCTGTGTAGCACAGGGAGTGCTGCTCAATATTCCTTAATAACCTAAATGGGAAAAGAATCTGAAAAAGAATAGATACATGTGTATGTAAAGTGGAATCACTTTGCTGTACACCTGAAACTAACACAACATTATAAATCAGCTATGCTTCAGTTAAAGAAACAAAACAGAGGAGGGGATTGCATCTGTAGGGGAGATGCTCTTGAGTCCCAGACCTTATCTGTGTTTAAGGCTCAACTAGAGAAGGCAATGGCACCCCACTCCAGTACTCTTGCCTGGAAAATCCCATGGATGGAGGAGCCTGGTAGGCTGCAGTCCATGGGGTCACTAAGAGTCGGGTACAACTGAGCGACTTCACTTTCACTTTCATGCATTGGAGAAGGAAATGGCAACCCACTCCAGTGTTCTTGCCTGGAGAATCCCAGAGACGAGGGAGCCTGGTGGGCTGCCGACTATGGGGTCACACAGAGTCGGACACGACTGAAGTGACTTAGCAGCAGCAGCAGCAGGACTTTCTAGGTGGCTTAGTGGTAAACAACGCGCCTGCCAAGTAGGAGATCCCTGGAGGAGGAAATGCAATCCCACTCCAGTATTCTTTCTTGTTTGAAAAATCCCATGGACAAAGGAGCCTAGTGTGTTGCAGTCCATGAGGTTGCAAAGAGTCAGACAGGATTGAGCAAGCAAGCAAAGCCTCAGCTAGGACTTTCCTGGCAGCCCGGTGGTTAAGATTCTGCCCTTCCACTGCAGCAGAGGTGGGTTCGATCCCTCCTGGGGGAAGTTCTGTCCACTTGCAGCAAGGCGTGGCCAAAACGAAACAAAAGGAAAACTAGTTCTTGGTTCCCAGTGGGTGGGTGGGGCATATCATTTATTTAGCACCTACTGTATGCTAGGGACCCCATTGTTTCTTTCCTTTGGTGCTTCACTTACAAGAATGCTTCAAAAATATTACACTGAAGATACAGCCATCCTTTGTACTAAAAGATTGAGTAAAAAAAAAAATTGCACTAGAAACACAGGAAGACATTCACATTAAAAAATAAAATAATAGAGACAGATATAAAGTGCACTTTGTATGTCTTCACACGCCCAGCCCCATTCCCACCCGAACTACAGAGGAAACCCACAGTTATCGGTATTGGGTATATTCTTCCTGTGTATTTTTATCCATTTGAGGTGCGATTTTTTTTTTTTCTTCTAGGAGCAGAATGAAATCATACTGTGTGCATTGTTTTGCAACTTGCTTTTTTCACCTGAGTGGCCTTTCAGCATTTCTCATGAAAATGATTATGTGGTGGTGGTGCCCACACCTTCCAAACGCTCATCAGGGTGACGGTTGCAGAGAGGGCTGTAATAGATTATCCTCTGGGCTGAGGGCTGGGGACAGATTATCCCCCATCAGGGCCCGGACTGACAGGATTACCATCGCAACCAGCAATAACCATTCTGAATGGACACTGTGGAAATTCTCTTTGGCTTGCTTTCTCAAGATAAAAATGTACAGGGACTTCTCAGGTGGTCCAGGGGTTAGGACTCTGAGCTTCCACTACAGGGGGCCCGGGTTCAGTCTCTGGTCGGGGAATTAAGATCCCACATGCAGCATGGTGTGGCCAAAATATGTGTGTGTGTATATGTATGTGGTTGTTGTGTAGTCTCTAAGTCATGTCCAATTCTTTTGCGACCCCATGGATTGTACCCACCAGGCTCCTCTGTCCATTGGATTTCCCAGGCAAGAATACCTGAGTGGGTTGTCAATTCCTTCTCCAGAGGATCTTCCCGACCCAGGGATCAAACCCGTGTCTCCTGCATTCGCAGGTGGATTCCTTGCCACTGAGCCACCAGGGAGGCCCAATATGATGTACATATATACACACACACACATACACACATACACACATATGAACATATGCTTAAAAACCTTCTACTGGGACAGATGGGTAAAAAGTGAGAAGTTTTTTTTTTTTCTGTCCGAGTGTCACTCTCCAGAAGCAACTACGGTTTTTGTAATCTCCTGGTAGCGACCATTATGATTTTAAATATTTTACTTATGGAACTACCTTCTCACTTGACTGTTTTGATGACGTGTCTGCCCACTTCCTGTCTGAGAGGTGATGATGTCTGTCTCTCCCGCTCACTGTGCTCCTTGGAGGTGTGAGTGACAGGTCCGCTTTACAGATGAAGTTACTGAGTCCCCAGCAAAGTTGTACGTTCAGGGACGCACGGTCAGGGAATGGGGAGCTGCCATCGATAGTCTCTCTGGCTGTCTGTCTACACAGCCTGATCTCCTTGCACCAGGACGTCTATCCAGGAGGACTGGCTTCTCTCAATTGGGTGGTGACTTCACATGGTGTGTGAAGTCGGAGCTCCAAGTCACGTGGGCAGTGTCCAAGTCTTTATGAGTTCTTGCTTGACTAAGAGGCCGTGTTTAAATGCTTCCCCACAGGTCAACTATTGGCATTCCGATCAGTGCAACATGATTAACGGAACTTCCGGGCAGATGTGGGCACCATTTATGACCCCTGAATCCTCGCTGGAATTTTACAGCCCTGAGGCCTGCCGGTAATTGCCCTGATGTGTGACAGGGCCTCCTTCTGCTTTGTGGATGCTCAGAGCCGAACCAAGTGGCTTGTGGCGTGTGCTTGGAAAGCGCCTGGCTCTTCTGCATGTCCACTGGCCCCTGGCGCCCGCTTGAATTCTCTTTGGCTGCTCCATGAAGAGCCGAACTCCAACTGGTGGTGCTTTTGCAAGGCCCAGGGAGGCTGCTGGCGGTTGTTGGGGCTTGGTGGTGGTGATGGACAGAAAATGGGCAAGATGGCAAGGGGCCGTGGAATAAGGCAACGATGGGCTCCCTGGGCCAGCTGCCCTGTTTCCAGTTGGGTGCTGAGAGGCCCGGATGCCTCTCTTGCAGCCCCTCCACTTTCCAGAGTACAGCCTCGGAGGTCAGCTTGGGGCTAAACAATTCCAGTGGCCCCGGCAGAGGGATGAGAAGAGACAGCGGCTCCTAGAGCCGTTCTCTGGGTGTTTCCCTGTCCTCGGCTCCTCTGTTGAGGCCACTCTGGAAAAATCCTTTGCTTGGGATTTCACTGATGTGAATTCAAGAGACTCACCTGCCACCCTAGCAGATCTTGACACAGCCCTGTCTGCGCGAGGCACTGGGGTCCCTGCAGAGACAGGATGGCCGGGTCCTTGGTCCCTGGGGGTTGTGTCCTGGCAGGGGACTCAGGCCCATGGACCTGCAGGGGAGGGTCAGAGAGTGGAGGTGTTTCTGTTCTGTGTGTGTTCACTTCCTGAAATTAGAAATTTCAACTTAGAGAAGTGTTCCCAGAAAGTGCAGTTTTCTCTGCATTTGCTGTTGTTTAAAATGTCGCTAAGTCGTGTTTGATTCTTTTGTCACCCCGTGGACTGTAGCCTGCCAGGCTCCTCTGTCCATGGGATTCTCCAGGCAAGAGTACTGGAGTGGGTTGCCATTTCCTTCTCCAGGGGATCTTCCCGACCCAGAGACGGAACCCTCGTCTCCTGCATTTCCTGCTTGGCAGGCGGATTCTTTACCTCGGAGCCACGAGGGAAGCTGTTTCTCTGCATTCCCTTCTCCAGTTTTCCTGATTGTTTCTTTTGCCCCATCAGCTTTATCCTCCTGACTTCTCTCTCTCCCTCTCTCTCTCCTTCCCTCCCTCTGTTCTCTCTGTATATTTTTTCTGGACCCTTTGAGAGTATGTTGGACACCTAAATACTTCAGTGGGTGTTTTCTAAAAACAAGGGCATTTCCTTATGTAACCACCTCAAACCACCATAATGAGAAAATTTAGCATTGACCTGATACTATTGTCTAGGGTGATACTCTCCAATAAAAATATAATACAAGTCCCATCCACAATTTTAAATTTCCTAATGGCTGCATTAAGGAAAAATCAGGTAAAGTCATTTTAATGATGTTTTATTGGACCCAGGAGATCCAAAATGGTATCATGTCACAGTGGGTAAACAAATGTAAAATACTAAAGATGGACTTGCCTGGGGGTCCAGTGGTTGAGACTCCACACTTCCACTGCAGGGGGCATGGGTTCTGTCCCTGGCCAGGGAAGTTCCACAAACTATGCAGTGTGGCAAAAAAAAAAAGAGAAAGAAAAATATTGAAGAGCTGTTTTCAATTGTTTACCCAATTGTTTGGAGGTATCAAGCCATAGGAATCTGGAGTGTATTTGACATAGCCACATCCCAACTTGGACTGGCCCCATTTCAAGGGCTCCAAGGCCATGTATGCTGAGTGGACCCCGTGGATAGGACAGGTGGGCTGGTTCTGATCCACAGGCCATGTTCAAGTTTAGAAGCGCCTTTGAGCAATAAGGCCAGGTGAACGGAAAGAGGGTGAATGGGGGTGGGTGATGGTGCTGCTCCCTGCGGAGGTGACAGCCGAAACAGGACCTGAGTGAAGAACTGAAGTCTGATGTGGGAATAAGAGGGAGGAACATTCCAGGCACTGGGAGCAGCAGGTACAAAGGCCCTGGGGCAGGAGGGAGCATGTGGGAATAATGGCCAGGAGGCCCCTGGGGTGCAGTACATGGTGTTGCCGGGTTATTGTTCAGTTGCTAAAGTTGTGTCCGACTCTTTGCGACCCCATGGACTGCGGCACGCTAGGTTCCTCTGTCCTCCACTATCTCCCAGAGTTTGTTCACATTCATGTCCATTGAATCAGTGACGCTGTGAAACCATCTCATCCTCTGCGGCCCCCTTCTCCTTTTGCTTTCAATCTTTCCCAGCATCAGGGTCTTTTCCAGTGAGTCAGCTGTTTGCATCAGGTGGCTGAAGTATTGGAGCTTCAGCTTCAGCATCAGTCCTTCCAGTGAATATTCAGGGTGGATTTCCTTTAGGATTGACTGATGATCTCCTTGCAGTCCAAAGGACTCTCAAGAGTCTTCTCCAGTTAGCAGGGGCTGAATCCTATAGAAGCCTGTGGCCATGGTGATGACGTTGGATTTTATTCTAGACTGGAAGTAGTTGCAGTCTTATGCGGGGTTGTTGTGATATATTTTGTCCTTGTTTTAAAGCTTGTGGAGAATGGATTGGTGTAGGTGGTGGAGGCAGGGAGACACATAAGGAGGTTGTTGTAATTTGCCAGGGAGAGACGGAGCAAACTGGGACGAGGCGGGGAACGGGGGTGGCCGTGCCTGTGGGGAGTGAGTTTACTCAGGCCACCCAGTTCCGGTCACCGCCTGCTGGGATGTCATCCTACATCATCTGTCCCTGCAGGTCCATGAAGCTCGTCTACAAGGAGCAGGGGGTGTTTGGAGGCATCCCCACCTTTCGCTTCGTGGCTCCCAGCACCTTATTTGCCAACGGGTCCGTCTACCCGCCCAACGAGGGCTTCTGCCCCTGCCGGGAGTCCGGAATCCAAAACGTCAGCACCTGCAGGTTCAGTACGTGTCGTCCCTGTGGGAGGGCGGGAGGTGGGGCCCGTGCCGGGGGGCTTGTCTGTCTCTTTAATGCCTGGCCTCTGTACCTTTGATAATTCCATTAGTCCAGAGATAGTGAGGGGCCAGGAAGATAACTCAAAAAAAAAATGTGCCATGTGTATCTGTTGCTGTCGTAATAAATTCCCACAAACTTGGTGGCCTGGAATAGCACAGGTTTACGATCTTAAGGACTCCTGTGGTTTAGAAGTCCGACACAGGCCTCCCCATGCTAAGAGCCAGGTGTCAGCAGGCTGCATTCCTTTCTGGAGGTAGAAGGGGTGTCTCTGTTTCCTTGCCTTTTCCAGCTTCTAGTTTTTGTTGTTAAGTCACTCAGTTGTGTCGGACTCTTTGCAACCTCATAGACTGCAGCACTCCAGGCTCCTCTGTGCTTCGCTGTCTCCCGGAGTTTTCTCTAATTCATGTCCATTGAGTCGGTGATGGTATCTAACCATCTTATCCTCTGCCACCCACTTCTCCTCCTGCCCTCAATCTTTCCCAGCATCAGGGTATTTTCCAGTGAGTCAGCTCTTCACATCAGGTGGCCAAAGTATTGGAGCTTCAGCATCAGTCCTTCCAATGAATATTCAGGACTGATTTCCTTCATTATTGACTAATTTGATCTCCTTGCATTCGAAGGGACTCTCAAAAGTCTTCTCCAGCACCACACTTCCAAAGCATCAATTCTTCAGCACTCAGCCGCCTTTATGGTCCAACTCTCATGTGTGGATGGTCCATCTGTACATGACTACTGGAAAAACCATAGCTTTGACTAGATGGACCTTTGTTGGCAAAGTGATGTCTCTGCTTTTTAATACCTTGTCTAGGTTTGTCATAGCTTTGCTTCCAAGGGGCAAGCATCTCTTAATTGCAAGGCTGCAGTCACCATCCGCAGTGACTTGGAGCCCCAGAAAAGAAAATCTGTCACTGCTTCCAGCTTCCAGAGACCCCTAGAACTCCTCGCTCAGGGTTCCCTTCCTCCATTTTCAAAACCAGCAACATCAGAGCTCTCTGATCCCACTCCTGTGGTCACATTTCTTTTTCTGATACATTTGTGCTTCCTTTTTCCAGTTTTAAGGGCCCTGGAGACTATATCTGGCCTACCTGGATAATCTAGGCCACACTCCTATTTTAAGCTGATTAGCAGCCCTCATCCCTCCTGTAGCCTAATTCCCTTTGTAACCTTTGTAATCCACAGGTCCTAGGGGTTAGGAAGCAGACATCTTTGGGAGGGGCATCATTCTGCCTCCCCGGCCATGATAGGTAGCTTAAAAATGAGGCATCGTAGGGAGGACCTTTCCCCTCATCTGGGGAGGAAAGGAAGCTGGCAACGGCCTGAGTTCCATGAAATCTTGTTCAGCGTCGGACTTCCCTGGCTGTCCAGTGGTTAAGGCTCCGCACTTCCGCTGCAGGGGGCTCAGGTTCGATCCTTGATCAGGAAACTAAGATCCAGCATGCCTGTCGCATGGCATGGCCAAAAAACCACAAAAGATAATTAATTAAAAAAACCTTGTTCAGCGGCGTGCAGTTACGGGCTTGGGTGTGGCCGCTGGCGCTGCCGCATTGTCCTCTAGCATCGTCAGTGTTTTCTGGTTGTGTGCCAGTCCTCGAGGCACCCCGCCTCATGTGCTTACTGTGGAGACTTGGATGTCAGCGCAATCTCCCTCTCCTGACCCTCGTCCAGGTCACTGGCAAGCCCGGCCTTCAAATTAATTCCTGAGTCCTTCCTGTCTTCCTGCTGCCTCATGGTCCAGGGCCCTTCAGTTGGCCTTCCTCTTGCATTGTGGCTACCCTCTGTGCCACCCATTTCTCAGAATTCCCAGTGTGTTCCCCTTATGTGGCTATTTAAATTGAAATCGGTGACTTCCCTGGTGGCCCGGTGGTTAAGGCTTCCACTCCAAGGGGTGTGGGTTCGATTCCTGGTCGGGGAACTAAGATCCTGCATATGACATGACATGGCCAGAAAAAACAAAAAAAGAAATCAATAAATTGAAATTGGTTTGATTGAAATCAAATTAAAAAAGCAGTGCCTTATTTCATTGGCCATATTTCAGATGGTCCCCACCTTCATGTGCTGAGTCGAATGACTGTCCTATGGGATGAACAGTACAGAAAGAGAATATTTTCATTATCATAGGAAGTTCTATTGGACATGGTTCCAGCCAGCCGCCCAGGGGGCCTTTCCGAGACTCTGATTGGCAACCTAACCGTTTTCTTTAAATGTCCAACCCATGCATGTAGAGCGAAGTCCTTACGGGGGGCCCACTGTTGTCGGGATGTGGCCTCTGCTGGTCTCTCTAATGTGATTTCTTCCCGTACTTTCCCCTTAACTATTCTTTAGCCCCACTGCCTTTGCCCTCTTTCTAAGATATATCTTGTTTGGTCCTGCCTCAGGGCTTTTGTATCAGCTATTCCCCAGGCTGCTGTAGATCTCTATGGGTCTTTCCCTCACCTCCTCCTGGTCTATTCCAATGGCACCTCCTCCAGCAGGCCTGCTCTGATTTGCCACTCTAAAGTTGCTCTCCCCACCCCACCTCCCAAATACTCTGTCTTTTCACCCTTTATTATCATCCTGGTGCTCATCACCCCCTGAAATCACTGAAAGTGTCTCCACTGGACGGTAAACACTGTAGGCAGGTCTGTGTCCTCAGCTTCTAGAATTGTGCTCGGTATGTAGTGGGGACTCACGCAGTGTGTAAACGTAGGGATGTGTGGGTGTATCTTACTTAGGAAATTGAGGCTCAAGGCTGGGGTGTGACTGAGCTCATAGGGCTGGTAGGACAAGAAGCCATTCCTCATCTTTCTAGGTCTTGTCTTTTGGGGCCTGTTTGATTAGAGCCACGTTGTCAGCTGGAGATGGGGATTTGGGAGGGGTTGTTTGCAGGAGGGTTGGGAGGAGGGACTGTCAGCAGGTTGGACGGTTTCCCCAAGTTCAGGCAGAATGAGGTACTTCGTGTTTGAAGCTGGGACCTGGAAGTGCCCATTTCTGGCATGGCCGTTTCTGGCCCTCCTGCCCTTTTCCTCTGTTTGCTTCTTTCTTCACTGGTGTCTATGGGAATTTCTGCTTGTAGGTGAGCTGACAGTGCAGAGACCTGGTAGGCTGTGTGCTACACAGTTGCCATAGCAAGTGGCAGATGCTATACCAGCTTGATTAGGCCGAAAAGGGCACTTCTTGGTTTATCTTTGTATTAGGCATGGCTCCAGAGCTCAGCTGTGGTCCAAAGCTGCCTTTTGCCATGGGCCAGCTCGATTTTCCTCTGGACTGGTTTCATTGCCAGGGAGGCTTTTGGCTCCAGGGTCCAGGCTCACCTCCTCCCAGCAGAAAGGGGGCCTGTGGCTCCTCTGTAGTCCAGCAAAAGTCCCAGAGTTTGCTCTGATTGGGCTGGCTTATATCACATGACTGGCTGTGAGCCAATCAGTGGCCAAGGGTGGGCTATGCAGATTGGGCAGGCTGTAGCACCTGCTCAGCCCCTGGTTCCAGTGAGTGGAGCCAGCACCCACATGGCAAGAGGCTGAAAGTAGGGGAGGGGCTTAATTGAAGCCTAGGTTCTAGGAGATGGTGCATACGGGGCAGGCAGAAACAACATATCCATCCACTGCCAAGGGCTAGGCTTGAGAATTACACTGCCTCATCTTAGCACGTGTGCCAAAAGAACTTCAGAAGTGCAAGGGAATTATGTATGCATTATGTAAATACAATTTTTTCTTTTACATTGAAATAACATATACAAGAAAGATACCCAACTGATATACGCACTTTGAAAGCCCACAAAGGGATGGAGAAAGAGAGCAGGAGTGATCCTCTCAGCCGCTGGCCTCACTTCCAGCACCACGGCTTTGCCTGCCTTTGGTCTTTATGTAAATGGAGTCATAAAGCATATATTTCTTGTTCTCTATTTCTGGCTTCTTTCACCCATTTTCGAATTGGTGAAGACCATCCCCATTGTTGTGAGAGCTCTTTTCATTGCTGTATAGTATTTCAGTGGGACCGCACTTCCATTTCCTTACCTCTTGTACTGTTCATGGGCATCCAATAAGACTCTGCTCATTGACCATTACTCTAGTAGCGCTAGGAATGTTCTCATACATGTCTTTGGGTGCACTTGTGTGTGTATTTCTGTGGTCTTTTATCTGAAGATAAGAAATACCCACTCATTTCCCTTTCTGGGCCTTGAGGAGTTCTTGGACTCAGAAAACTGTCTCTCCTCCAACCTCCGTGCTGTGTAAGGTCCTGAAACTCGCTCACTGGAGCCCCTTAATTGTAATCCATGGTGATCCTGGGCAATTAGGTCTGGTTAGATGTGTCATAAAGCCATAAATTAATTACCACTTATTACCTGGGCGTTGTCTCTCTCAATCTGTTTGGAAATAAAATAGAAAAAACATGTACATGCGTACATGCTATTAAAAAACCAAGCAAGCTGAAGCAAGAGCAGGTGATGGCAAATTGGTCTAGCCCATCTCAGTCTCCCCCGAGCCTTGCAGGCGTGATGGAGCTTGTTTGAGATTCATCATCTTCTAGGGCCTGGCTCAGTGACTGCTTCCCTTACCGAGGGGGAGGCGTTCCTCGTGTGTTTGCTCCGTTGATTTCCTCTCATGGTAGAGATGGGAGAATGGGAAGCAAGGTTTTTCAAATTGTGAAACCTTGTCCTTGGTGGTGCCCAAGACCCCAAAGGTTCAAGGAGGCAGCTTTAAATAAAATTGACTTACATGGTGCGAGGGGGTCTTCTGGGGTGGCTCAACTGGTAAAGAACCCACCTGCCAATGCAGGAGATGCAAGAGGGGAGGGTTCGGTCCTTGGCTCAGGAAGATCTCCTGGAGAAGGAAATGGCCACCTGCTCCAGTATTCTTGCCTGGAAAATCTCATGGACAGAGGAGCCTGGTGGGCTACAGTCCATGGGATCACAGAGTCAGACACAATTGAGTGTGTGCAGGCGCGCAGATAGGGTGAGATACGACTTCTGTTTTCCATTCTTTTTCTCCTCCTGACTATCTCCAGGAGAAAGTGTTGGTGCTAAGAGGGCTTGAGTGCCTTTCTAACACTCATGTGTCCTTTTTGACAGAGAAAAAGCAAGTCTGAGGGTGCCAGACTCTTCTTTTCATGCAGGTAACAGTCTCTGGATAGAATCTACAGCATTCATTTGTTCACATTGTATTTATTCCTGTATTTATTTTCTAATTCCAGCAAGTGTTTACCAGTTATGCCTCAGATAGCAAGCATCTTTAAAATATAGCTGTTGAAATAAAGCAATAGCAGCTGCTTCAAAGAAGCACATTATGTAACAGTGCAGGGGGTATCCGGATATGGCAACACATCAGAGAGATACTGGGAAGAATAAATTAATGTTGAGAAACTTGAAGGCAATGGATGGGAAAGGACTCTGGGAAAAATGAAGTCAGACAGCAGTGAAACCCCAGCTTTTATTTTAAACCGGTGCTTGGCTTTGCTAAGAAAAGCAGAAAGAACCTAGACATTTGAGGTTGCCAGGCACACACAAACAGGAATGTGGGTCACTTGGCTGGCAATTGATGGGCTGCTGGTTTTAGGGGACGAGACCTTGTGAGTTTTGTTCTTTCTTTTTTTTAGCATCATGGTGAAGTTCCTGTAATATCCAGTTAACCATTTTAAAGTTTACGATTCGGTGACGTTTAGTACATTCAAAATGTCGTGCAGCGTCCGCCGCGGTCTAGTTCCAGAGCGTTCTCATCAACCCCAGAGGAGCCCCAGTGCCCCTTAGCACTCCCCATCTTTGCTCTTCCCGGCCCCTGTCACTGCCGGCTGTGCTCTGTCTCTGTGATTTGCCCATTCTTGACCTTTGCCGGTTTCTGCGGGAGGCTTATTCTTTTCCTCCTTGACTCACTGTCGGTCAGGCTTGTCTGTTGTCCTGAGCACATGAGGATGCCCTGGTGTTTGCCTCTCTCGGTCGGTTGACGGAGAGGTTCAGCTTCAGGTATCTGGGTGTGAATTCCTCACTCGGAGGGATCCGAGTCAGGGTCTGTTCTCACACACTGGCCTTCATCCCACAGACCAGCTGCTGGGAGAGAAGGAACGAAGCAGGTGTGTCTTCTCCCCTCCCGTGGACGTTAGGGAGACCTGAGGTGTGCACACCCGAACAACTCTGATCATTGTGTTGCCTGCCGAAGACAGTCCAGGCTGCTTGGCTTGGCAATCCAGAGGCCCTTCCTCTCACCCAAGTTCAAGTCTTTCTATCCTCAGTTTCCATCATTCCTTCCAGGCACTGTCTGCTCCATACGCACTGTGCGTTTCCTCATCTCCTTGCATTCACCTCTGCCGTCCCTTCACCTGGAATGCCATCCCCTGAACTCCTCTGCCGGTATCTTTGAGCCAGCATCTTCTCCTTGCTTTGATTTCTCCTCCTTTACCATTCCTATGGCACCGAGCTTGTCCCTTGCTGGGTGGGTTCCAGTTCCTGGTGCCTCTTGGGTGCTTGGTAAATAATCACACACCGAATGAGCTCTGTCTAGTTACTGCTGTTTGCATCTTGTCATCATCATGAGTGGGTGCACTGCGGGCAGTGGCTGTGTTTTCGTCGCCTGTGCCTCCCTTCACCCAGCTCAGGGCATGACGTGAGCAGGTCTCTGGATGTGCAAACGTGCTGCCTTTGTCTGACACCCCCTCTCTGCCCCTTTGCTTTCCAGATGCGCCCTTGTTTCTCTCCCATCCTCACTTCTACAACGCTGACCCAGTCCTGGCAGAGGCAGTGTCTGGCCTCCATCCTAACCCAAAAGAACATTCCTTGTTCCTGGACATCCACCCGGTGAGCCCCTTCCTGTCAGCCTGTGGGTGGGGGTGGGGGGAATTTCTGTTTGGAGCGCACTCAACTTTCTCCTCTCCCTGCCAGGTACCAGGCTGTTCCAGGGTGGGGATGGGAAGCCTGGGTTTCTTTGGCATTGATAGCTTCTAGGCTATCAAGTCATCAAAGTTTGCCCCGACTCCATAGTGCAAGGACTTTATTATCTCTTCATAAGGGAATTGTCTCTATAAAAAGATCATAATACAGTAAATTAATTAGGAGTTATCAACCTGTAAATTAGCCAGAGGCAGCCCTCTGGCTGTGCCAACATACCATAAAGATCTTTAGGTACCGACAAGAACCTGGCACGTCTTGCAGATAAACTGGGTTCGGGGGAATTTGTCCTGTGTGATGTTTTGTCTACAAACAGGGACCAGGAGCATATCAGACCTGCACACGTGACCCTCCCTTGGGCATGTCTTTACCCTGTTGCTTCTTCTCTTAGGGCCTCCATTCACTGCAAATTTGCCCTTTTGGACTTGGTGGCTTTATCGTTAGTTAAAAAAATTCTTTGGGTTTCTGTTTCTGGAGTGGACATTCGTGGTCTCCCTCCATAGGCCTTTTTGGAAGCTCTTCTCCTTGATGCTTTTTCATGCTGTTTTCCTTGGTACTACTCAGATTTTCTTAGTCACTGACTCAACCCACAGCCCCTAGCACTCCACCTTCTAGCTCTCTCTTCTTTTTTCACTAAAAATCCAGACTGGGAATTCCCTGGCTGTCCAGTGGTTAGGACTCCATGCCTTCGCTGCCGAGGGTGTGTCTTCAATCCCTGTTTGGGGAACGAAGATCCCGAAAATTATATGGCTTGGCCAAATTAATAAAATAAAATAAATCTGGGTTAGTGAAGTCAGCCATGACTGCACACACTTCACATTCATATTTCTAGAATGCTCATTATGCTCCAGACATAATCCTATTCATCCACATGCACCAACTCATTTAATTTTCATAATAATCGGGGAGGTGGGCATTGCCATTCCCATTTTACAGATGGGTAAACTGCAGCCCAAAGAGGTTAAGTGCTCCAGCTAGTAAATGGGGTTCTTGGCTCCATCAGGGAAAGAGCTGTTCTGTCCTGTTAATTGCTTGAATTCTAGCGGTTAGCACAGAAGTACTTATATCTCAGTAAACATGGGTTTGATTTACTGAGATCCTAGTGGTTGAGAGTAAGCAAGGGATAAGGCTGAATTCAAACATAGGTCTTCTTTTTTAATTAAAAATTTTTTTATTATTTCAAAATGTTTTTTCTTTAAACCTGAGTATCATTTGCATATGTCTGTCTTTTAAAAAATAATATACTTTGTTTTTTGATGTTGTTTTGTTTTTTGTTTGACCATACCACGTCGGATCTTAGTTCCCTTGACCAGGGATCAAACCCTTGCCCCCTGCAGTGGAAGTACAGAGTCTTAACCACTGAACCTCCAGGGAAGTCCCCACTTTGTTTTTGTTTTGTTTTTTAGATTAGTTTTAGGCCTACAGATAAACTGAGCAGAAAATACAGAGTTCCTAGACCTCGTTTTCCCCTGGCACCAAGTTTGTTACAATGGATGAATGAATGTTGTTATTAACTAACGTCAGTAGCTTACACTACGCTTCACTCTGTGTTGTTCAGGTTTATGGGTTTTGACAAATGCATGATGACCTGTGTCCACCATTCAGTCTCCTAAGAATGGTTTCACTGCCTTCAGAATCCCGTGTGTTCTATCGATTTATCCCCCGACTACGTTCTACATTCACTCCCATCAAACCCTTGGCAGCAGCTGATCTTTTGTATCTCTATAGTTCTGCCTTTTCCAGAATGTCATATAGTTGGAACCCTCGAGGATGTAACCTTTTAAAAAAACTGAAGTATAATTAATAGACCGTATTATTCAAGTGACAAGTGTATAATAAGTGCTTGTGCTCAGTTGCTTCAGTCGTGTCTGACTGTGCGGCCCCATGGACTGTAGTCTGCCAGGTTCCTCTGTCCATGCGATTTTCCAGGCAAGAACACTGGAGTGGGTTCCCGTTTCCTCCTCCAGGGGATCTTCCTGACCCGGGGATCCAACCTGGGTCTTCTGCATTGGCAGGCAGATTCTTTACCATTGAGTCTCCTGGGAAGCCCCAGTGTATAATACAGTGATTCACAATTTTTAAAGTTTATACTACACTTACAGTTACTTAATTTAAAGTATTGACTATACAAACAGGTCTTTTAATGCCCACTACCTTCTGTCCTGTATTAATATTCAGTTGATGAAGTGGGTATTAATGAATTAAGTTGATCATAATTAATATGATTCTATTACATGTTCTAGATTAAATTCAGTCTTTATTGTTAGACATGTTAAGGCTTTTCCATATTGTCTTAAACTTTTAACCAGTTTTTAAAAGGCTTTTATTAGGGACTTCCCTGGTGGTCCTTTGGTTAAGGCTCTGCACTCCCAATGCAAGCGACACAGGCTTGATCCCTGGTCAGAGAACTAAGATTCCAGGTGCCATGCGGTATGGCCGAAGGAAAAAACAAAGGCTTTTATTAGAAATCTAACAAATGGTTTTCCACGTTCGTTTTTAGTTCATTCATTTCACGGCTTCTCTCTCTCTATTCCTTTTTTTCTCTCTGCTGACTTTTCTCTGTTCTCACTGGTGACTTTCATTTTAGCGTATGGACTTTCTTTTTCTCCCCCACATTGAGAAAGAAAGTTAAGTCTGGGAGGCTGGAGAGATGCAAAGAGTTATTTTGCAGCAGTGAATCAGCAGATGCAGAAGTAGTCTTCTCCTAGTTCTCGTTTCAGGCCGGAGGCAGACAGGGAGAGGAAGTGGCCTCGGATTTGTTGTTGATTTGGGGAGGATGAGCATGGGGGTGGATCTGCTGATTTCTGTTCTCATTAGCTTTGAAAACAGAATGCCTCCTGGCAGCGGCTTCTCTGTGGCCTGCTTTTCTGCTCCGGAAACTGGGGGAGGGAAACCCCTGACAGATGTGGGCTCGTGGGGCAAGTATCTGTTCTGTGGGGTTGGGATGAGGGGGAGAGGCAGGGCTTTGCTCAAGAAGAGGTGGCCAGACAGCAGCTGGAGGGACAGCCAGGGAGGGAAGGAGACATATTTCCTGGGGAAGGAAGTGGCCCGAGCAGAGACCTCAGCATGTAGAGTCTGGAGAGCAGGATGTGTCGGGGTCTACAGGATCACCCTCAAATTGGAGGATTTGCTAGAAGGATTCCCAGGACCCAGCAGGTAGTCACACTCACTTCTGTGATGTGTCACGGTGAAGGACAGAAAGCACAGTCAGTAAAGGGGGAAGGCACGGCGGGTGAAGTCTGCGGGGACCAGGCACAGGCTCCCAGAGCCTTCTCCTGGGGCATCACACAGGGCACACTTCGCACCCCGTGTGAGGTGTCCTCAGCCAGGGACGCTCAGTCAGGACTCAGCGCCCAGGGTGTTTATTGCGGGCACCCTCTGCCTGGCACGGACTCCAGACTCCAGGAAGGAAAGTAGGTGTCAGCATAAACTAACCTGTTTTACAAACCCTCTAGGCCCAGGGAGCCCCTCTTATCTGTCAGGGAGAGATGGGAGCCCCCTGAAATCTAGGATCCCAGAGGCCAAACAGGGGCCACCATGCCAGGAGGGCAGCCTCAGGCCCACCGGATGAACGCTTTTTCATACATGGGGGATCTCACTCACATCCTGCCAGGTTCTCAAGTTCAAACTCTCCCCGGCCATGGCAGCATGGCCTTTGGCCAGTTCCTCTGTGCCCTGGGGCCCCAGAAGACCTCAGGATGCTGGGCTATGCTAGAAGATAATGCCTGTTCCCACTGGTGTCTGTGATAACGACGCAGCGTTTATGGCCCTGAGTGTGGCTGTCTTGCATCCCTGACTTTGCCCTTGCAGAAACCCTACGAGGTGGGCAGAGCTGTCTCCACTTTTTAGATGAGAAAGAGTCTCAGCTGAGAAGCAGCAGTCTGTCCTCAAACCTAGATTCCTTTCCATTCTCATTTCCTTTCTTTAAAAAAATTTATTTGGCTGCACTGGGTCTTGGGTGTGTCATGTGGTCCTTCATGGTACACAGATTCTCTAGTTGTGGCACGGGCTCAGTAGCTGTGGCACGAGGGTTCAGTCACCCCGAGGCATGTGGGATCTTAGTTCCCCCACCAGGGATCAAACCCGTGTCGCCTGCATTGCAAGGCAGATTCTTTTTTTTGCAAGGCAGTTTCTTAACCCCTGAACCACCAGGAAAGTCCCTCCAGTCTCATTTCCTGACACCATTCTGGTACCACCTTCCTGGTTTTTGGTTCTAGATGTGTGTCACTTCTCCCGTTATTGACTTACTGCTTAAAAAACAAGATCTCATTAAAAAAAAAAAATCCTGTACAAAGGAAGCTTTCAAATTGGAAATTAAAAATTTCTCCAGGACTTCCCTGACAGTCCAGTGGTTAAGATTCTGTGCTTCTAATACAGGGGCACAGGTTTGATCCCTGGTCAGGGAACTAAGATCCCAAAGCCAAAAAAAAAAAATTCTCTCCAAATGGAGAGTTCACTGGCAGTCCAGTGGTTAGGACTCCACCCTTTTGCTGTGGTGGCCTGGGGTTCGATCTATGGTCGGGGAGCTAAGATTCTGCAAGCTGTGCAGTGGAGCCAAAAAAAAAAACAAAAGGAAAAAAATTTTCTCTAAGAAGGTTAACATAAAATTAAACACAAAGAAAAAGTATCACTAAACTCTCTGTGAAATATCATCGCCTGCCCTTGGCATGAGCTCTGTTGAAATAGAGATTCCATGAAATTGTATTTCAGAGGCACTAGGGACTAGCCACGTTTCCCCGGTGGCTCAGTGGTAAAGAATCCTCCTGTCAATGCAGGAGAAGCGCATTTGATCCCTGGGTGGGGAAGATTCCCCCGGAGAAGGAAATGGCAACCCACTCCAGTATTCTTGCCTGGAAAATCCCATGGACAGAGGAGGCTGGTGGGCTATAGTCCACGGGGTCACAGAGAGTCGGACACGACTGAGGGAGTAAACAGTAGGGACCAGGCATGCTTCCTGATTCAGACTTTCTCTTTCAGATGCTGGCAGGAGGGAATGGAGAGGGGTGGGGGGTTGGAGAAGATAGTGACTTTATCAATGTGCAAATCTATTTTATTTGGAGGCTGGAGGGAGGGGCAATGACTGAGAAATATCCTTCTGTACTCAGGAATGCCTTGTATGAGTGGAAAGATGGAAAGGATTATTTTTTCCCATCCAGAGATAGTCTGGTTCCTGGAGGGGTTCCCTCAACGTTGTGGACATAAGAGCCATTTGGGGAATATGTTTTTACCCATCAGGGGTTAGAGTGGGTAGAGGAGACCCCAGCAGATGGGCACTTCACCTGGGACATGCACCTTCTTGAATGGGAACAGGGAGAGGGGGATTAGAAGGGATTCTCGGGGGTCCAGGAAGGGCTAGCCCCTCACTGTGCTTGTTGCCGCAGGTCACCGGAATCCCCATGAACTGCTCTGTGAAACTGCAGCTGAGCCTCTTCCTTAAGTCTGTGAAAGGCATCGGGTGAGTGGGGTCTGTGAGCAGGGGCTGCCTTGCGGTTGAGAGATCGGGGACTCAGGGAGACTCTGGCCTTGTTCTTGGGAACTCGAAGTCTGGGGAGGGATGTGGGATTTGGTCCCTGCCCCTTGAACTCCTAAGGGGAATCTTAGCTCTGAGCTGAGTCCAGACCACATCCTGACACCCTTGCCTTTTCTCTGTTGACGTTTGTCCCCCGTTAGTCAGAATATTCTATCCAAGCTGTTTCTCCCTTGACAGGGTAGCAAAAATTAAAACCGTGTTTGAAAATGGAAACTTGGCCAACCTCATTCTCTAGTGAGACCATTCACCTGAGGGGGGAGAGGTGTTTTTTTATGTTTTTAATTGCAGTGTAGTTGCCTTACGATGTTGCTTTGTTTCTGCCGTACAGCAGAGTGACTCAGCTCTGTGTGTGCGTTCATCCCCTCTTCCTTGGGTTTCCTTCCCGTTCAGGTCGCCATGGAGCACTGAGTACAGTTCCCTGCGCTGTAAAGCAGGTTCTCACTAGTTATCTATTTTACACATAGTATCCATTGTATTTATGTCAATCCCAATCTCCCAACTGATTCCAGCTCCCTTCCCTCCTTGGAATCCATACGTTTGTTCTCTAATGTTTGTGTCTCTATTTCTGCTTTTCAAATAGATTCATCTGTCCCATCTTTTTAGATTCCATATATAAGTGTTAATATACAACATTTGTGTTTCTCTTTCTTATTTCATTCTTTGTGACTGTCTCTAGGCCCATCCGTGTCTCTGCAAACTGCACAATTTCATTCCTTTTTATGACTGAGTAATATTCATATATATATATATATATATATATACACACACACACACACACACAGCACATCTTTATCCATTCTTCTATTGACGAACATTTGGGTTGCTTCTGTGTCTTGGCTGCAGTGAGCACTGGGGTGCATGTATCTTTATGAATTACTGTTTTCTCTGGGTATATGCCCAAGAGTGGGCTTGCTGGGTCATATGGTAGACAGGAGAAATTTTTTAAGCACAGGTTTTCTTTTTCTGTTTTTTTGTTTTTCCAGTAACAGCTTCATCAAGATTTAATTCACACGGTACCAAACTCACCCTTTAAGAACATACAGTGCAGTAGGATATTCACAGAGTTGGACGACATCACCACAGTCCATTTTGAAACTTTTCCATCAACCCACAGAAGAAACCCTGCACCGTTAGCCGTCACTCCCCACTTCCCTCAGCCTCAGGCAACCCTTAATTTACTTACCATTTCTCTGGATTTACCCATTTGGGCCATCTTATGTGAACAGAGTTGTATGTGACTGGCTTCTTTCACTTAGCCTGGGGTTCTCAGGGCTCATCCATGTTGTAGCAGGTGTCAGCACTTCAGTCCATCTTACTGCTGAATAATATGCCATTGCCTGGCAAGACCGTGCTTTTATTCATCAACTGATAGACATTTGGGCTGTTTCTGCTCTTTGGCCGTTATGAATAATGCTGCTCTAAATCTTTAAAAAAGTTTGTGTCTTTCGTTTTTGGCTGTGCTACGTCTTTATTACTGTGTTCAGGCTTTCTCTGGTTGCAGCGGGCAGGGGCTACTCTCTGGTTGCGTTGCACAGACTTCTCGTTGCGGTGGCTTCTCTTGTTGTGGAGGACAGGCTCTAGGCTCACAGGCTCAGTAGTTGGGGTATACCGGCTTAGTTGCCCCTTGGCACGTCAAGTCTTCCTGGACCAGGGATGGGACCTGGGTCCCCGGCATTGGCAGGCAGATTCTTAACCACTGGACCACCAGGGAAGTCCTGCTCTGAATATTTATGCCTGAGTATGTGGATGTATGTTTTCATTTCTCTTGGGTAGATAGATATCTTACAGCAGAATTGCTGGGTCCTCTGGTGGCCCTATGTTTAACCGTTTGAGGAACCGTCAGACTGTTATCCAGGGCGGCTGCACTATTTCACACTCCCACCAGCAGCGTGGGAGGGTGCCAGCATCTCCATGTCCTCGCCAACTCTTGCTATAACATCACTTGGGAATGAATCTTGCCTGCAATGCTGGAGACCCGGGTTCGATCCCTGGGTTAGGAAGATCTCCTGGAGTAGGAAATGGCAACTCACTCCAGTATTCTGGCCTGGAGAATTCCATGGACAGAGAGCCTGGTGGGCTACAGTCCATGGGATGGCAAAGAGTTGGACACAACTGAGCAACTTTCACTCACTCATTCAGGATAGAGCCGGGTGAGGGAGCATGCTGATTGGTTGTTCTGTCAGGGTCTGTACTTAGTGTGTTTGAAATGGTTCCATTAAAAAAAAAAAAAAAAATCCTTCAGAAAGATTCCTGGGCTGCAGGAATGTGAGCATCTGTTTGGCTTTGTGAGATGTCTTTCAGCTGGAAAGAATAATAACACTTTGTCTGAGTGCACTGGGGATCATTCGTATAGCTCATCTGCACTCCTCTGCTGGCTTTTTTTTTTTTTTTTAATTCAATTAATTAGTTTTTAATTTTTTGGCTTTGCTAAGTCTTCGTTGCTGTCTCGTTGCGGTGCACAGGCTTCTCGTTGCAGTCACTTAGCTTGTTGTAGAGTTCGGGCTCTAGAGGGCAGACTCAGTAGTTGTGGTGTGCTGGCTTAGTTGCTCGACAGCAAGTGGAATGTTCCCGACCAGGGATTGAACCTGTGTCCCCTGCTTTGGCCGGTGGATTCTTAACCACTGGACCGCCAACAAGTCCAAGCTTTCCATCTTTACCTTTTGAGTCTGCTCAGAGAGTTTGTTCCTGAAGTGTTTGTGGCTGGTGAGACAGCCCCATGTTGGGCCTTAGGCGTCTGCTGCTCAGGCTGGAGTTCCGGAGGGCCCCCCATCACTCAATGCCTGGTCTGCTAACTTCATGCTCAGGGCGGGCAGGTGACTAGGACAGAGGAACCGGACAGGCTGGGTGGGGAGGGGCCAAGGGCCAGTCTCTGTAGAGCACCAGGGGCCTCGGGCTCAGTGTGGCCACATCCGATGCATTTGCAAACGCAGGTTTCAGAATCTGGATTTTAACACCTCAGTTTCACCTGTTGAGAGTTCATTCTGACAAATGTTGCCCAAGCCAGCGGTCAGTCTCTCTGGGTGGCTGGATTCTGCTTGTTGGTGGCCACACACTGCTACTTTGATCTCTCTGGGGCTCTGTGTCCCCAGCTGTTCAGAGCTGCTGTGGGCTGGGGTGGTGGTCTCAAAGATGGTGTTTATCAACATCCCTGAGGGCTGTTGAGGAACCAGTGTGGGCAAAGTCTAGAAACACAGCTGTTCCAGAAACAGAGCCATCAAGCTGTGACTTCTCCGAGGAACTTCTGTGCTGTTTGGTCACAAGATAGAGGCACGAGGGTTGCACGGTCTGTGCATTTAATTGACATCAGTTCTTAGAAACTCAGATGAAAGAGGCCGAAGTGAAGGTGGACCCCCCTTGTATTTCTAGAATGTTTTCCATGTCTGTCTCCTCTGCAGGTGATACTGTGTAAATTCATTTCACTACCCAGCACTCTCCTTAATAAGTGATCTTTGAGAATTGTGATTGAGGATTTGGGCCTTTTGTGCCGACTCTAGTGCCTGTCCCCCTAGTGGGTTCCATCTCCCCTCCAGCTGTGCCTTCTTTAAGCAGACTCAGGAAGGTGAAGTTACGGAATATTTGTTTGTTCTGTTGTTTCCTGGCATTTAACAGCTGCATGCTCAGTCGCTAGGTCATGTCTGACTCTTTAGAACACTGTGGACTTTAATCCTCCAGGTTCCTCTGTCCATGCAGTTTTCCAGGCAAGAGTACTGGAATGTATTGCCATTTCCTCTTCCAGGGGATCTTCCCAACCCAAGGGTTAAACCTGTGTCTCCTGAGTCTCCTGTACTGGCAGGCAAATTCTTTACCATGGAACCACCCACCTGGAAAGCCATTTAACAACTAGACAACAGTAATAAACACTGAACACTTTCTATATGCTGGGTATTTTTCATGTATCCACATTCAGTCCTCACTAGAACCCTGTGGGGAATTCATTATAATCCCCATTTTTCAGAGGAAGCACAGAGAGGGTAAGGGGCATGCCCGAGGTCACACAGCTTGTTGGTAACTGACTGTGTCGGGGGTTCCCAGGACCACTCTCAGGTTCGATGATTCACTGGGAAGACTCGGCTGTGATTTATTATATAGAAAATATTCAAAACATAACCAGCAAAGGGGACAGGCTCACAGGGTGAAGTCTGGGGGAACCAGACAGAGGCTTCTAGAGCCCTCTCTTAGGGGAGTCACATAGGACATGTTTCCTCCTCCCAGTGATGAGTTGTGATATGTGTGAAGTGTCCCCTACCAGGGATGCCCAGTAGAAACTCTTCCCAGGGGATGTTTACTGGGGGCTGGTCACATCGGCGCTTTCTGCCTGGTATGCACCCAAATTCCAGACTCCCTGAAGGAAAGCAGGGGATCAGCATAAACCACATTGTTTGTTAGCTGGGTACATTGCCATCCTGCAAAAAACTGGCATTCTGTTTCAAAGAGGAAGAAATGCACATCAGCTAGGTCCCTGGCAGCACCTACCACATAGAAGACATGAAGTTTTCATTTAAAAAGATATTGTCAGATTGTCAGGTTGCTTCCCATCAGGAGATACCCATTCCTCAAGACCACGCCGATATAGTCGTTGTAGAATCACAGGTCCAGAGCTGTCTGACCTGAGGCACCCTGACAAAACTTCTCACTTGCTTGATCTCCCTTATTTCCAGACAAACTGGGAACATCCAGCCAGTGGTCCTGCCGCTAATGTGGTTCGAAGAGGTAAGGCTGCCTCCCTCTCCCTGGGTATCAGGTACCTGTGGTCATGGTGTCTGATGCCTCAGTGAGGAGCTGATGTGGGCATTTGAGGCAAGAGGCTGTGTGTGGTGGGGAGGCGGGACTGGGTGGCTGGACTCTGTGATGCAGAACAGTCTATTAGAAATTTCACCCTCTCCAAGCACCTTATGTCAATCATGCCACTGGACTGAAAGGCTCACTTGAGATGAGAAAGACGAAGCTGCCTGAGATTGTAAAGTCCCTGGTCAGGGTATAAAATAATTTTGCTAATGCATGTGACCACTTCTCCAAAGATGAAGGGAAGTTCGTTTTCAGTGTGTCAGCTTTTTATTGAACTTCCTTTTCTCCCAGCTTTTCAAGATTCCTTCTGGCTTAGTTCATTTTAATTTAGGGTGAGCTAACAGCCGGAACAGACAGTCTCCAAATGTCAAATTCGCTTCCTGCTCACATCACAGTCTGATGGAGGGGGGAGGTGGAGCTCTGCTCCATGCAGACATTTGGGGACATCTGGGCTCCTTCCATCGTTTGGTCCTGACCTTTCGGAGATCCTCAGAATCCATTTCCATTCAGTAAATTGGCAAAGAGATGGAGAGAATCACATGGGAGCCAGGCGTGGAAATTGTAACATCCTTGTGCCCACATCCCATTGGCCAGAAGAAGTCACATGGGCCTGCCTAGCTGCAAGGGAGTCTGGGAAATATAGTCCTGTTGTGTGGCCCTGGAGGACATAGAGGCTGGCTAATGGCATGCTTTGGCCAGTGGTCTTGGGATGGGGAAGGGATAGAGTGGCATCTGCACCCTCAGCTTATAGCATGTGGCCCTAGTCCATCTGTTTGTCCTTCTTCCCCAGAGTGGAGCAATGGAGGGTGAGACCCTTGAGACGTTCTATATCCAGCTGGTGTTGATGCCCAAAGTGCTACACTATGCCCAGTATGTGCTCGTTGCCCTGGGCTGCGTCCTACTGCTCATCCCCATCATCTACCAAATCCGGAGCCAAGTAAGTAGTGGTCAGAGCATGGCCTGGGCTGAGTGGTCCCTTGCTTGCCTGCTTGGGGGAAGGAGGGGCTTAAGTCAGATTCCCCAACTGTCCCTTCCTGCTGTGCCCATGGACACAGCCTGCACCCTCAGCCTGCACCCACTTCGAGCAGCAGTCCTAGGTCTCTGCTTGGGCTGGGGAGCCATCCATCACTGCATCCTTGCCTTTCCTGCACCTTCTGTTACCACTTCTCTGCCTGTTCTGGGAGGCTAGGGGGCCCAACTTTAGAGGCACTGCAGTGGTTTTGGATCATGAGACCTGGTACTCGAATGGTTTGTTCCTCTAGTCAGCAGCTGCTGGCTGCCAGGTTCTGGCAGGTACAGCGCGTACAACAGTGAACAAGACAGTTCCTGTTGATGGGCATGCGGGGACCAGCATTCTAGTTGGAAAGACAGGTGGGAGTCAAGTAACTAAACAGAAGAAGTGATTTCACCAATGATAAAGATGATAGAGAATGTGATGGGCTCAGGGCAGTGCTGTCCAGGACAGATACCACACGAGCCACATGTGTGATTTTAAATTTAAATGTTCTAATAGCCACGTTAGGTAAAAGGGAATTAATTTCAATCATATCTTTTATTTAACCTGGATATATCCAAAAGATTACCATTTCAATCTGCAATCAATATAAAAAAATTAAGTACTTTTGCATTATGTTTTTGAGTGCAGTCTTTGGAATCGGTGTGTATTTGACACTTACAGCAGATCTTGATTGGGACTCACCCCATTTCAAAGCCTCCACAGCCACATTTGGCTGCTAGACTGGGCTCCACAGTATCCAGGGAGGTTGGGGACAGTGATAGCAATAATGTCAGAAGAGGTTTCTCTGAAGAGGTTGAATTTAGGCTTAGATGTGAATGCTCAGCACAGAGTCATGGAAAGACTGCTGCAGGTGGAGGAATGGCCAGTGCAAAGGCCCTGAGGCAGGAATGGGTGGGGCTGTATTGGAGGATCCTGCCACACTAGATTGGCTGTAGGGGCAGCAGGGGAGGTGGTATCTCAGAGGCAGAGGTAGGTCATTCCTGGCCCTGTAACTCAGGGTGAGCGGCTTGGAACTGATTCCAAGGGATGACTGGAAGCTTTTAACTCATTATTGACTGGGGAATTTTTGCAGAAACAAATGCCTGTAGCCGGCGATTTTTATTTTGGCCAGCCAAAAATTAATTCTGTTATTTGACTGTGTGTAGGTTATTGCAATCAATAGTTACCCCTGACACACCTGTACAGTCTTCTCATTTTCATGAAATGTTGTCTTCAACCCACTCCTCTGTAGAAACAAAGGAGCATTCTCTAGCATCGTGAGTTATGTTTTCACTTTCTGCATCAAAATCAATCACTAAGGTTTTTTGTCTCTTTGTTGGTCTAATATTCACATTGTCTGAATCAGAACTATGTTCTGTCTTCTGAGACACTAGTATATATGTTGTGCAGACAGTCAGAGAAAGTATCTGCCTAAAATTCACCAAAAAATTATTCTTCACTCAAAATTTCACAATGTGTCATTTTGGGGAAAATTTTACGTTTATAATATAAACAGGATTGGAACAAAAACCTTAATGAAGCAAACCGTGAGTGATAATGACAATCATAAGCTGTATAATGAGCCCTTAATCAATTTTAAGCTCTAACAACTTCGCATGGTGATGTTAATTGTATTAATGTGTTTTGTTTTTTTTTTAAACATGTTAATTCACTCTCTAAAAACATGTTGATACGTCTCTGGTCAATAATAGGTTTAAGGAGAGGAGTGACTGGGTCGGTTGACATGTGGCAACTATTAATAGGCCTTCCAATGAGAGAGCAGAAGCAGGGGGACCAGTGGGGAGGCCCAGGTGAGCTAGGATACTCTGGCTTGGACCAGAATGGGAGCAAGTATTCAGGAACAAGAGCCCTGAAGAACCAGTCCTGGGGCATCTGCCATTCAAAGTCTGGAAGAAGATCAGGGGACAACAAATACCCCCTTTCTTTTTTTCTTTTCTTTCTTCCTTGGTCTTTTTTTCCCTCTGCCTTGCGGCAGGGCATGCGGGCTCTTAGTTCCCCAACCAGGGATTGAACCTCTGCCCCCTGCAGGGGAAGCACATAGTCTTAACCTCTGGACTGCCATGGAAGTCCCAAGGAAAACCCCTTTCTGATTTGGCATCATTCAGGAATTCATTCATGGCATTAACTGACACTTTCACAGCTTATTTTGAGGGGACACTGCACAGTTTGGGGGGTACAGACCTGAATAGGATGTGAGGTCTGGAGACCAGGGGGCTTTAGGCAGGTTACTGCCATCACATGGTGACAAGGGTCCCCAGGGCAGAGGACTTGGGTGAGTAGCTAGCTGGTAGACAGCGGACACCACTCAGTGGCAGAGTCTTGCAAGGCCATATTGAATCCATGAACCAGAAACCCCCCTGTGGGGCACCCCCCTCCAAGTTTTCCTGGAGCCCCAGGCCTGGGCCTCGGAGGGGGGTTGCCCAGCTTCTCTGCTGCCCCCTCGGGCCACCTGCAACACCCGCTTTCTTGCTTTAGCTTTGGCAAACAGCCTTTTCTCTTTTGCCTTTTTCTCGGAGGCAGATTGCATGCTTGCTTGCTTGTTGGTAGCTGGGGCGATATTAAACCTTTCCAGGCTCTTAACCTGGGCTTTCAGACCTTTATCACCATTTCTCTTCCAAATTCCCCATCCTTCGGGGGAAAAGGTTTGCACTGATGTGAGGGTACCAGGGCCTCTGGTGTCTTGAGCCCCCAATGAACGTTGGGGACCCTGTCCTCTGTCACTGTCCCAGCCAGAGCAGAAGGGAACTCCCAATGGTGTTTGGAATGAATTATGCTGGAGGACAGAGGGGACCAGAGGCCCTAGCCCCCAGTCTGTGGATGACTCCCCAGGCCCAGCATCACTGTGCGTTTCCAGGAGTGAAGACATACACAGCCACACAGGCGGGGGGTGGGGGTGAGGTGGACGGGGCCAGGGGAAGCAGCTGGTGAGGGCGGGGCCAGACAGCCCCCGCCCTCTGTCCCCTCTGTCTCTCTCCTAATGGTCTATTAGAAGGGGAAGGGGGAGGAGACTGAGGATGCAGGATGTGAACACTTCCCTGCTTCACCCCCCATCCTTGTCCCCCAAGTCCCATAAGATTATTCATCCTTTCTATTAATTATGGTGAGGCTCCCTCCCCGCAGGTTATAGTGGAGGCCCAATCAATGAAATTTATCCCATTGTGTGTTTTGGACAGAGGAGCCTGGCAGGCTACAGTCTATGAGGTCGCAAAGAGCTGGACACAGCTGAATGACAAACACGTGTAATTTTTGGTTTAGCAAGGGTTAGGCCTTTTGTGTTTTTATATATTTCCCCTGGGGGAAAAAAAAAAGAATGGCACGTCGTTAAACTCAACATATTTTAATTTCTCTTCAAAGACGTTTTTTTTGTTCAAGTCATTCTTGAAAAAAAAATTATTTTAAACAGAAACACCTCTGTTTCTGGTCTATTTAAAATGCCACCTGCTGGCTCAGTCAGTACAGCATGAAATTCTCCACATGCCACTTGCTCACCTCTCTGAGACTAGGCTGAGCCGCCATGAGCACCATAGCCCATCTGCCCTGCTCAACTTGGCCTAAATTCTCAGGCCGAAAGACCCTTTTTAGTTTGCCCATCTGACCAAATGTGTTTCCTGAAGATGCTGGTGTACGTGTCTTGGGTGAAGGGCACTATCACTTCCCAGATCTCCCAACTGCAATCATTAATGGTGGTTGGACGTGAAAGTTCTGTACCCCACCCTCTGCTTTTTGAAGAACCCTGCAAATTGAAGAAACCTATAAAACCCGTGTGTGTTCAGCTGCGACGGCAACTATAAATTAGCTTGGTTATCTTCTAGGAGAAATGCTATTTATTTTGGATTAGTTTTAAAAAGGGCTCAAAGGATAAGGAGGCCGTTCAGGCCTATTCTGAATTCCTGATGACATCAGCTCCCAAGGGGACTGTACTGCAAGAAGCAAGACTGTAGGTGGGTACCAGGTAATGCCCCCCCACTCCCCACCTCCTCCCGTAGTGAGTAGAACTCTGGCACCCTTAAAGGCTTTGGATCTCATCCATCTCTTCAGCCTGCACTTCACCTGTCTACAGACTGAAAATGTGTACTTTGCTGTCTTCTTACATTCTGAGTGATCCCAGATGTGGTAGGGGATGGAGGGCGATTAGTGGGGCCGGTGTCTTATTTTCAAGTTTGTCTTAAAAAGGCAGGATCGAGGTTTAGGTCAGCTGCTTCTCAGACTTCCGGTGCAATTGACTCTTCTGGGGAAGTCTGCTAAAAATGAAGATCTGAGGACATTCTTCTAAACCTCCTGAAATAGAATCATGGACAGGCCCCGGGAATGTGTTATTTTAATCCCCTGGTGACTCAGTGGTAAAGAATCCGCCTGCCAGTGCAGGAGACGTGGGTTTGATCCCTGGGTTGGGAAGATCCCCTGAAGAAGGAAATGGCATCCTGCTCCAGCATTCTTGCCTGGGAAAACCCCATGGACAGAGGAGCCTGGTGGGCTACCGTCCATGGGGCCGCAAAGAGTTAGACACGACTAAGCGCACACGAACCAAGGGGATTATGAGTAGATTGGTCTATTTATTTATTTTTGGCTGCGCCCTGCGGAGTGTAGGATCTTAGTTCCCCAACCAGAAATCGAACCCACGTCCCTGTATTGGAGGCGTGGAGTCTTAGCCACTGGACTGCCAGGGAAGTCCCTGATATAGATTGGTTTAAGTGAATCTGGGATGACTGACCAAGGAAGAAACAATTTAGGCATCACCTGGGCACCCACTATATATCCAGGACTCAGTCTGAAGGTAGGATTGCCAGATTGAGCAAAAACAAACCAAAAAAACTCCCAAGAAATAACAGCAGCAAAGAGATGCTCAGTTAAATGTGAATTTTAGGTAAACAGTGAATGATTTTTTGCCTAAGTGTGTCCCATGCAATTGTCGGGACACGCTTATATTGAAAACCTGTTCGTTGGTTACCTGAAATTCACATTTAACGAGCTGCCCTCCCTGTATCTGACAGCCTACCTGCAGAAGAAGTAGGCTGGTGCCTTGTGGGTTCACCTTCCTCTGGGCTGTGTTCCTTTAGGTCTGAGGTCTTAGGAGAGCTAAGTCCAGCCAGGGGAGGTGACAGGCAGAGCTCTTAGCCCTACTGTTGGGGTTTGGGCAGCAGTGAGTCAGTCGCACTATGGTTGTGCCTCTGATCATAGCTGTTATTTTGGTTTCTGAAAAATGTGCCGCCCTCGCCAGCTTCTTGGGCTGTGCCTGCCCGGGTTTAAATAGCTTTCTTCAGAGCTAAGCCTGAGGACGAGTCGACAGCCCTTCTCTTTGGGGCCAGTTGGCTGCTCCAGTTTGCTTCGACTGCCAGGGTTGGAGGAGGAGAGAAAACGGAACACGCCAAGTGCTGGCGTGGGTGTGTTTGCTGGCAGGCGCTGCCAGTCCCTGCGAGGAGCAGAAGGGAGGGACAGCTGTGTCCCCAGCCAGATTCTGGGGGGCTCCTCCTGCCAATCTGGGGATAAGAGAGCCTGACCACGTCAGGGCTGAGTGTTAAGGGGGTGTCCTCCTGAGCTTGGGAGCAGGACATCCTAGCCAGAGATGGGTACCCCGCTTTCCTTCCTCTCTCCCAGAATTCCTCTGGGACGCCTTCTTAGGTACAGTTTGGCCCCTTGGATACCCCTCCCCCTTCCAGCCAAAATTCCCTTCTGCAGAAACTTGTTTGGTGTTCTGGGGGTGTAAGGGTGAGGTCTTCCTAGAAGGGTGTTATTGGCTTTTAGCAAAGATAGAGCTGGTGATTGTGAGGTCTCAGCCCTGTGGCTATGCCTCCCTGGACGCAGCCAGGATATCCTGCCCACCACTCCCTGCCCCGCCCCCCTCCAAAAAAAATCCACACCAAACATTGGAGTCTCCTCTTGACTTTACCAACAGAATTCAAGCTTCAAGTTATCAGGGAAGGCTTTTTTTTTTTTTTTTTTTAATCTTTTGCCCATACCACACAGCATGTGGGATCTTAGTTCCCTGACCAGGAATCGAACCTGCGCCCCCTACATTGGCAGCATGGTCTTATGGACCACCAGGGAAGTCCCAGAGAAGTTTTTGATTAAAGAGGTTCTATTGCCTTGCCTTCTGGAAGGCTGAGCCCAGATGAGACCCCTATCCCCAGTCATATGTGCTTGGGGAAGGCAGTGTCCTGTTCATGCTGTTTTAGGGGGCCAGGCAGGCACCTGAGAAGTTGCTAGTGGTCCAGAAGACCTAGAATCCCTTCAGGGAAGCCTCTAACCTTTTTTGAACACCTGGGGGAGATCCCACACCTTGCCTTGCACTTGGGCATGGGGTGGCCTTTAGCTGCTAGCCCAGAAAGATGTCTTTATGTGAGTAAGAAAAATACAGCCCCTCTGTGCAGACATGGCCTGCTTTAGGACTGAAGGTTTAGAACACAGAATACAACCCATGTATAGCCCCCTTGGCTGAGTGCCTTTGTACAGTGATCAACCTGGACAACTGTACTAGGCAGCCCTGCAGGGCATGTTCCTGGATCTTTCTTACCTTCTTATGAGTCTCATTATTTCCAAGTCCTCATTCCTCAGTTAAAGGACAGTGTTAGGGAACAGGAGGAGGAGGAGGAATCTGTCTCAGGTTCTGCTTCCTTGAGGGTTTGTTACATGTGTCTTTCTTGAAAAAGCAGTTTCCCCTTTTCACTTAAAAAAAAAATTAATTGGAGGCTAATTACTTTACAGTGTTGTGGTGGGTTTTGCCATACATTCACATGAATCACCCATAGGTGTACATGTGTTCCCCATCCTGACCCTCCCTCCCACCTCCCTCCGCATCCCATCTCTCAGGGTCATCCCAGTGCACCAGCCCCGAGCACCCTGCCTCATGCATTGAACCTGGACTGGCGATCTGTTTCACATATGATAGTATACATGTTTCAGTGCTATTCTCTCAAATCATCCCACCCTTGCCTTCTCCCACAGAGTCCAACAGTCTGTTCTTTACATCTGTGTCTCTTTTGCTGTCTTGCATATAGGGTCATCGTTACCATCTTTCTAAATTCCATATATATGGGTTAATATACTGTATTGGTGTTTTTCTTTCTGACTTACTTCACTCTGTATAATAGGCTCCAGTTTCATCCACCTCATTAGAACTGATCACTTTTGAGCGAGGCTGTCTCCAGTCTTAGTTCTTTGGATCCACATTGCTGAGAATCTGCCCTCCACCCACCACCCCGACTGTCGCGTGCTGCCTGTATGTGGGAGTGTGGGTCAGCGGGGGGCACTGGTCTTGTTCTGACACCGTACCCCCACCACCTCCCCTCCTTGCTCCTGGCTGGAATGTGGCTCAGTCTGGGTAGCCTGAGATCAGTCCCACAGGAGAGGAGCCGGGAGTTTCACCTTCCCCTTGGTCCTGCCCAGAGTGGAGTTTGATTTTTCCCCACCCCGCAGTGAAGCAGACCTCTGGGCTTTGTGCGCAAGGTCCAAGCGGGCAGGGGTTTTGGGGGTTTTCCAGCCACAGCTGCTGGGCAAGAAGGCATCTCTCTCCATTCTTCAAGGGGAATGAAGATAGAAGGCTTAGGGGGATGAAAAGTTACCCCCAGTTTTTATTATCACAGCTTACCTTTAATTTTTTTTTTTTTGTTGGAGTATGATTGCTTTACTATGTTGTGCCAGTATCTGCTGTACAACCAAGTGACTCATCTATATGCATGCATATATCCCCTCCCTCCTGAGCTTCCTTCCCACACCCCCATCTCACCCGTCTAGGTCAGCACACAGCCCCGAACTGAGCTCTCTGTGTTATGCAGCAGCTTCCCACTGGCTATCTGTTTTACATATGGCAGTGCCCACATCGGTCCTGGTGTCCCAGCTCGGCCCGCCCTCCCCTTCCCCTGGGTCCGCATGTCTGCTCCCTGCATCTGCTTCTCTATTCTTGCCCTGCAAATACGTTCATCTGTTCCATTTTTTTTCTAGATTCTACATACATGCGTTCATATACGATATTTGTTTTTCTCTCTGACTTACTTCACTCTGTATAACCAGCTCTAGGTCCATCCATGTCTCTTTAATTTCATGAAATTTCCTTAAATTGTGAAATTAAAAAAAAAAGGTAAAGCTAGATGAACGACACCGAGTTCCCTCTCACCCAGACTCAGCAGCATTAATTGTTCACATCTTGTCCCAGTTCTCCATTTCACTGTGTGCCCTTTGCCCCCACCCCACCAAGCCCCACAGCCCCTCCCCCTATCCCAAGACAGTCATTTCTAGGAATTTGGTGTGTGCCTGTTTTCCCCTTCTAAATCTGTATCCATGAGCAACAGATCAGTTTTTGAAACATCTCTGGAGGGCATGCTATGTGAATCACTCTGCAGCTGGCTTTCCCTTTCTCGATTTTCTGTTTGTGACAGCTGTGTAGGTTGACTACCACTTTGCGACTCTACGTTTTTGATGCATTATGATATCAGTGGACGTTTAGGCGGTTTCCAATTTTCCTGTGTCGACAGTATTGCTTATATAAGCCCTGAATACCTTGCTCTGCCCTTTTCTCTGTATTAGGCGAGTCCCTTTGGACCTCAGTTTCCCCATCTCTAAAATGGGGTGAGGGCAGGGCGGGATGGTGTTTCATGAGATGGGGAGACCCTTGCAGTTGCGGCCCAGGAGTCTGTAGGTCACTCCAGTCTTTTCTCATCTCAGGCTTGATTGGTGGGGACTGCTGATGGGGACTCCCAGGGGGGTTTCCATTCTGGTGGAGGATGTGAAGGGGCGGGGTGGGTTGTGGGCGGGGCTTGGCATGGGCGGGGCTTGGTGGCCGGCCTTAGTGATGCAGCGTGCCCTGCCTTTTCTCCACAGGGTTCCAAAGATGCCATCAGCCAGCCCTGTCTGGCCACTCAGCCAGACCAACTTCCCAGCCCCTACACCCCGCTTCTTCAGGACTCGCTCCGTGGACAGCCCACCAGTCCCAAAGTCTGAGCCCCCCACCTCCTGCACATTGCACGCACGCACGCGCACACACACACACACACACACATGCCCCTGGCACGTGTCCACACGTGTGCACAGGTGTGTGCAGATACTCAGGGATGGAGCCGCTGCTGAGAGACTTGGGGGAAAGACTGGTCAACAAGGACTGTTCTGGAAACTTCTCTCCAAGTAATCCACAGGCCTGACCGTAGGTGCTATGGGCACGGGGTCCCCTAGCCCAGGCTCTTAGTGACTCACGTCACCTCTCCCCAGCGGCCCGCTCCATCTGTGAAACACTGCAGCCCCTTCCTGGTGGCTCATCCATGCAGGACAGGGCATTTGCCCTGAGAGGCCGCCACTGTCCCCAAATCCAGCCTAGGAGTGCTGACTTCTTGTGCCTGAACCTGGTGGGCAAGGTTTTGTGGTTCAGCACCCAGCCCGGACCAAAGCTGTAGCCACTGGACAGCCATCTGGGCCTCAGAAACGGAGATGCATCCTAAACCCCCTGCAGGATCATGGGTTTGGGTGTGCGGGTCCCTTCCCTCCAGCCTAAACTGACATCATCCTGTATACTGAGCTGGTCACTTCCTGACTGGGGTGGCAGGAGGCTGTGCCCTGAGCTGCCCCCCACCAAGGTCTGCAGCTACTAGGTGCCAGGGCAGAGGTAGAGAGGCTCCGTCTGGGACGTCAGCCTGGGTGTCTGGTCAGGAGACCCATCTGTCTGGGACTCCTGGTCTCTGGGACAAGCCTTTGTCTCTTTTCTACTGGAAGAAAAACTGAATATCATCTTTTAAAAATAATTCACAATTGAAGTAATAAACCTTTTTAAAAAGTGATTGCCTGAGTCTGTAACAGCCTGTTTATGGGAGGCTGGGTTGGCGAGGGGGTGCGGTTCCTTTGGAAGTTCTAGGCTCTTCTCGAGTGCTAAGTCACTTCAGTTGTGTCTGACTCTGTGCGATCCTATGGACTGTGGCCTGCCAGGCTCCTCTGGCCCATGGGGCTTCCCAGGCAAGAATACTAGAGCGGCTTGCCATCTCCTCCTCCAGGAGGTCTTCCCAACCCAGGGATCGAACCTGCATCTCTTGCATCCCCTGCTTTGGCAGGCGGGTTCTTTACCACTAGCGCCATCTGGGAAGCCCCAGGCTCTTTTTAGCCAGTATCTCATTTCTCGTTACTGCCATGAGTGCCTCTCAGAGACTGGGCTGCAGGCCTGCCTTTCCACTGTTTTAAGAATTCCAACTTGTGTATATTTAACATTTTATATAAATTCTGCATGAATTCAGTTCCCCTTAAGAAAGAATAGCATCCATGTGAACCATTATCCCCACCCCATCTTTTGACCCACCTTTTGATTTTTGAGTAGAATTCCCTCATAGGTACGTACCACAGGTTTCCAACCATTTGTGAGTTGAAGGACATTTCACATATGTCCTGTTTTTGGTGATTATGCATAGAAAGCTGCTACAAACACGAAAATACAGGTTTTTGTGTGAACATATATTTGTTCTTTTCCTTCTTTTTTTTTTTTTGCTCTTGTGATCTTAGTTCCCCAACCAGGGATTGAACTGGGGCCCACAGCAGGGGAAGCACAGAGTCCTAACTACTGGACCACCCGGGAATTCCCGATTTTCATTTCTCTTAAGGAAAATAGGTAGGCATGAGAGTGCTAGGTCACATGGTAACACATAAGTTTGTGTTTAACCTTTTTCACAGTAGCTGCGCCGTTCTACATTCCCACCATCTAGGTATACCTTGGTACTTCTGGGTTTTTAAAAAATCATTATCATTTGTAGTGGTATCACATTTTTTTGTGATTTTTATTTGCATGGAAGTACATTTGCTAATGAGATGGTGGTTTCCTCTTCACTCTCAGCTAATTTATGTATCCATGAATGACTGCGACTGCCAGAATGGGACCAATTTTGTCATCAATCCTATTCTTGTTTTGCATAAGTGCAGAGAAGCCTTGTTTACATGAATAAATAGCTGGAAGTAGAAGGAATATTCTGATAGCAGAGTCACTCAATTCTTTTATTTACATTTTTTTATTTTTAAAAGATGAGGATATTTTTATTTTAGATTAGAGCACAGTTGATTAGCAATGCTGTGTTAGTTTCAGGTGTACAGCACAGTGATTCAGTTATACACACACATACACGCATTTTTTTTTCCCAAATTATTTTTCCATGTAGATCATTAAGAGTATTGAGCAGAGTTCCTCATGCTATACAGGAGGTCCTTCACTCAATTTTTAGACTGCTGAGTAATGGGCAAAAATAGGGTGGTGATCTATCATCCAAAAAGTATTTTTAGTGATCTATCAACTGACACCTCCATCTGACCTTTCTTCACATTCGTAGAAGGCTACAAAGTGGAAACCACCGACTTGCAAAAGGGTTACACAGTCTTTTAGATCAGTTCTGGAAACCAGTATTTGAGAGTGTGCCTCTGGTGGGGGCTGAATGGCCGGGAAGGGCTGCACCTGCCTGCTTCAGAGTGAGGAGCTTGTGAAGGGGCCCAGGGAAGAGAGCTTGCTGCCTGCTTCTGGGGAGACTCACAGGTGACAAGTATTCCTCAGCTTGAGTTTGAGGACCACTGAGAAGACTGCTGACTTTCCCGTGTCCAAGCCTCATCACAGACACTTGCAACTTTTGCGTTCAGCCCTGCGTGCCCATGAAGGAAAAAAGAGACAGTCTCCACAAACCATTCTGCCGTGTGTGTGTGTGTGTGTGTCCCCAAGTGATCACAGGATGGAAGAGGTGAATTAAGCCTCCAGGCATATCATTATGTGAACATCTTGCTTCTGAATATCTTGGTAAAGTTCAAGCTAATTTGTTTTTTTGGTACAAGCTTGGTCCTTAAACCCAGCCACTGACTTCATTGAGGATTCAGAGAGGAATTGCCCTCTGGCCTCACAGGGGAAGGATGGGCTTCGAGGCCACCTTAAGAGACACAGCATCAGGCTTTAACACGGCCAGGGCCTCGGGAGTTCTTGGAGTGCCTTTGACTCAGGCTTTATTCCTACCCTCTCACTTTACACTGTAACCCCACCCCGCCTACAATATGACTTGGCTAACAATATTTTTCTTCAATTTGATCCACTTTTTTGACTTAAAAGAAATTTTCTTTAAAAAAATTTGGTCTTTTAAAAAGTTTTATCTGAACTTGTGGATCCAACAGGCAAGTTACATTTTTCTTGTTGTTGTTGTTAGTAGCTTAGTCGTGTCCAACCCTTTGCGACCCCATGGACCTTAGCCCGCCAGGCTCCTCGTCTGTGGAATTCTCCAGGCAAGAGTACTGGAGTTGGGTTGCCATTCCCTTCTCCAGGGGAGCTTCTGACCCAGGGATCGAACCCGGGTCCCCTGCATTGCGGGCCGACTCTTCACTTTCTGAGCCACCAACAAAGACGTAACTGCGTGGAATCTAAAAAATAAAGCAAACTAGTGAATATAACAAAAAAGAAACAGACTCTTAGATGTGGAGAACAAGCCAGTGGTTACCAGTGGGGAAAGGGAATCGGGGGAGGGGCATGATAGGGTTAGGGAAGTAGGAGGTACAAACTGTTATGTATTAAAAAACTAGCTGCAACGATATACTGTACATATAGCCAATATTTGATAATATAGCCAATATTTGATAATAACTATAAATGGAATATAACCTTTAAAAATTGTGAACCACTGTTGTACACCTAAAGCTTACATAATATTGTACATCAACGGCACCACAATCGGAAAAAATATTAAAAAATACTTAACTATTAAAGCTTAAAGATGTTCATCCGGGTACCACCAGACCTGCCTAATTCAGGAACTCTATACTGTGCCTTATTGTGTCCTCCACTTCCTCCTCTTACCACTCACTCTGCCTGAGGAATAAGTGTCTGGCTCAGTCCTGGCCATCATCAAAGACTCAATTCCAGCCATGCCCCCTCTTCCAGGAAGCCTCCCTGATCTCTTGTGCTCACTCAGCTCCCCCCTCAACCCCCTGCTTGGGATTCCTGAGTTGCTGTGTCTGTACCCTAGACGATACTAGAATGTTCTAGAATACTGGAAGTCCTAACCCCAGTTACTGGAGTCCCTAAACCCCGAGAGCCTGTAATGTAAGCCCTGCCACCTCACCAGAAACTAGTTTTAACCAAGATGGTTACTCACATTCCCATGTATTCCTTTGCTCATTCAGATGGTCACTCTTTCAACCAATATTTATGGAGTGTTTGCTACACACTGAGAATGAAGCTATTAGGGTGGTTTTCCTAGTATTTAAAAAAAAAGAAGAAGAAGAATACCTTCTTGGCAAAGTCAGTGCGGAGCTCAAAAAAATGGGTGGACCCGATTTGTGGGTTCAGGGCTGGGGACCCTGCGTTCAACCCTCCAGTTCCAGAGCCCCTGGGGTCTCTCGCCTGGAGGAGGCTCTGGCAGCCTGGTCCATCTGGGTCCCACGCTTGTCCTGTGCGGTCCCTTCCTCAAGCAAGCCCTGAGAGGCCCTCCTGAAATGTAAACTATCACCACACTCATCTTTTGTTTAAATCCTTACTGGGTTTTTCCCCACCTGGAGGGTCAGTCCCCTTCTCGCAGGCTGATAGGAAAATCCTTCCCCTTTTCAGGCTGTGATGCTGGGCTTCTGGGCAATTACAGGTTTGGCCACTGGAGGGCGAGCTGCGCACACAGGTGGTTAGGAGGTCTGGGTTCTCATTCTCAGAGGTGCTGAGATCACCTCTTAAATTCCTTACAATGAAAGGGGAGAAATGCAGGGGTCACTGCCGGGAGCCGGCATATTGCATATTGAGTGCATATTGCATATTGAGTGCAGCACTTTCCACAGTATCATCTTTCAGGATCTGGAATAGCTCAGCTGGAAGTCTATTACTGCCAGGAGCCAGCGTGAGGAGCTCCGCCCATGGCAAAGGTCATGAGGAAGGAGGCTCGGCCTACGCAAAGGCGGGCTCGAGCCTCAGGAGTCCCCCTGGAAGTTCTCGAGCATCTACCCCCAAAACCAGAGTCTGCCTACTTTCTGCTTTGTGCTTTCACCTACACCTCTGACTTTACGGGGGGCTGTCCCCCATGACCTCTCTCTGAAAAAGAGTTAGCTTACAGCTCCAGTTAATAATTCCTGGGTGTGACAGTGTTTAACCTACAAACTCCTTTGGCAATCCTCTAGCCTGCCTGAATAGGTTTTTCCGGCCAGATGTGATTGTTCAGAGCCTCCCAACTGTGAGAGGCAGATGTTCTAAACTGTCTAAACACAGATTCCTTTGAGTAGTTAAAAGATTGATTAGAAATTGTATTGGTGAAGGGTTTTTCACTTATTGGGCCAATGTTTGCTGCTAAGTCTCCATACTCCTTGCCTACTGTGTCCTTGGCAGTGTATTGATTGATACAATGGGTGTATAGAAATGTAAGTAGTAGCCTCAATGTTTATAACCTTGGACCCTTGAGTTAATTCTTTTCTTGATTGAGCCCACCTCACCTTTGCCCTATAGGAATGCAGCTTTGTCCAATGCTTTTTTGGAGGCTGGTGCCTGACTTTGGAATAATCACCTTTAGAGAAAGATAAGTTTCTTAAAATGTTAACAGGCCTCCTGGCCAGAAGATGATGTAAATCACCTGAACTTTTGCATATGATAAGTTTGAAAGCCTGGCTTCGAGTAGAACCAGGAACTGCTGTCCTTGCATGACTCCACCCCTTCCCCCATTATCCTCTATGCACAACTTAAGGTATAAAAACTACTGTGGAAAATAAAGTGCGGGCCTTGTTCACCGAAACTTGGTCTCCCCATGTTGCTGTCTTTCTCAAATTCTGGCTGAGTCTCCATCTGGAGCGCAGAATCCGCCATGCTTGCTAATTATGCCTGGGCTTCTAAGATCTGACCAGGGAGGCCTCAGTGTCTCCTCTCCTTTGGGAGAACGGAAGGACGCCTGTGGCCTACGTAAGTGGTGCAAACTTCTTGTCTTGAAGTTTTATTGGTCTCCCACATAAACCAAGCTACTCAGCCTCTTTTCTCCACTGAATTTTCCTACTGAGCTATCCTCATTCTATTACTCTTTATATCTTTGATAAATATTTATAAATAAATAGGTCGCTGACGCCGTCCCTGCTTCGAATACCCTGGATCAGCCGGGGCTGGACCTCGGCAGGTCACAGTCTGGCTTCAGAAACTTGCAACCTCCAGAAATTTCATTTTATGCCTCAGTTTCAGTCGCTCAGTCATGTCCGACTCTGTGACCCCATGGTCTGCAGCATGCCAGGCATCCCTGTCCATCACCAGCTCCTGGAGCTTGCTCAAACTCATGTCCATGGAGTCGGTGATGCCATCCAACCATCTCATCCTCTGTCGTCCCCTTCTCCTCCTACCTTCAATCTTTTCCAGCATCAGGGTCTTTTCCAGTGAGTCAGTTCTTTGCATCAGGTGGTCAAAGTATTGGAGTTTCAGCTTCAGCATCAGTCCTTCCAATGAATATTCAGGGTTGATTTCCTTTAGGATTGACTGGTTGGATATCCTTGTAGTCCAAGGGACTCTCAAGAGTCTTCTCCAACACCACAGTTCAAAAGCATCAATTCTTCATCACTGAGCCTTCTTTATGGGCCAACTCACATCATACAAGACAACTGGAAAAACCATATTTTCTGGGAAGCGATTCCTTAATATTCTTCAGATTTTCAAAGGGGTCTTGACCTCCAAGTTTCCTCTGAGCAAGAGTGAGACTCCTAAAATAAAACTAGGTTCATGGGATATTCATGCTTCCTTAACATGAAGAGGAAAGGGCTCTGATCTTGGAGGCAGGTCACCTGCACACGAGTTCAGTTGTACCCGTTGCTGGGCAGCCTTGGAGAACTGTAACCTCTCTGAACCTTGAGTTTCCTGCCCTTGGGAGTAAAGATTGTTGCTCTATGAATTCCTGAGAAGCCTTATGAAGGTGGAATAGAAATGAATGTGTGAACATACAGGGTCCAGGACTATTGTGAAAGATCTCAGCTACTGAGCCTCCAGCAAGCATTTATTAGATACCTACTGTGTGCAGAGCACTGGGCGGGCACTGAGAGGGAGTCTCTCTCAAAGGGCTATGTAGATGGATACATTCATTCAGCTAATATTTTCTGGGTGCTAACTGTGTGTCAGGTGCTTGAGTACACACATTGGGAGTTGTCTTGCTTGGAGACGCTGACACAGAGACTCCTGGCCAAGGGGTGTCCCAGAAGGGCAAACTGGGGTCCAGCAGCCAGAGAGGGTAGTTTTTCAAGGAAGACCAGCAGGCACTGGGCTTTGGGGGGAAAGTACCCAGAAGCCAGGGGGAACACAGAAACAGTCAAAAGGGATCTGTTTGGATCTGTGAGGGTACCAGTGCTATCTGCCTCAGAAACACAGCGGTTGGGGGCTTCCCTAGTGGTAAATAGATAAGAATCCACCTGCCAATGCAGGGGACACAGGTGTGACACCTGGTCGGGAAGATTCCACCTGCTGTGCGGCAAATAAGCACACGCACCACGAGTACTGAGTCCCTGCACCCTAGAGCCTGTGCTCTGCAAAGAGAAGCCCTGCTCGCCTGCGACTAGAGAAAGCCAGCAAGGAAGACCCAGGCCAATCACAAACTGTGTGTGTGTGTGTGTGTGTGTGTGTGTGTGTGTGGTGGTGGACAAAGCAGGAGAGGTCAACAAAGCAGGAGAGGTCCCTGCCCCGTGGTTTATATTCTAGTGGGGGCGACAGTGAACAAGTAAGTGAGTAAGATAACACCAGAAGTGACAGGTGCCAGGAAAGAAGTAAAACAGGTGACATGAGGAGAGGAAGTGTTTGTTGTGTGTGTGGCGGGGGGGGGGGGGGGGGGGGGGGAGGGCAGGAGTGCTACTTAGATGAGAAGGGTGCTACTTAGATGTGCTCTGAGAAGGGCTATTTATGCTGTTTCCCAAAGGATTTGAAGGAAAAAGAGCCCTTTAAGAATCGAGAAGGTCTGCACGTGCAAAGGTCCTGAGGTAGCAGCAGACAGACAGGAAATGAATGGGGCGTGGCTGGAGTGTACCCAACACAGAGGCAGAGGAGGCTGTAGAACTGGGCGGGGGCTAAATCCGGCAGGGCCCTGGAGTTTGGATTTTAAGTATAGTGGGAGTCATTGGAGCGTTTTAAGCTGGGCAGCAAGGTGATCGCTGATTGGCTGTGTGGGGAATTACGGTGGGGGCACAGGTGGGTGAAGAGATAGGTGGCAGGAGGCACGCTACAGTTTATAAAACCTCCCTTTCCCCCCTGCCCTTGCCATGGAACACTCAGAGCGCTCGTGGAGTGGCCGGGGCAGGAGAATCAGGCCGGATTTACCAGTGGGGAAACTGAAACACATTCCTTACTTCGTCTTTTTTGCTTCCTGGGTGATCCCTTGAGGGGAGGCCGTCTGCCTTTGGCTCTTCACTCTCAAGGTCTTGCCCTTGCAGTTTGATCTTTTTTTGTGTGTGTAAGCATTTAATCACGCTCTGCCTCCCTCCTTAGACTCTAAGCTCCTGAGGGCATGTACTTGGTCTGTAGGGGGTACCAGCTGTATTCCTGGAGTCTGGCACAGTGCCTGGCAGGAAAGTGGGTGCGCAAAGGCTTTGTGGAATAAACGAACGAATGATGGGGGAGTGGTGAACGTAAGAGATGTGATTGAGGGAGGGCAGAGTGCAGAGCCCGCGCACGCCCAGCTGCCTCGCTCTGCACCCCTCCCTTCTCTCTCCCATCCCCACCTTGTGTTGAAGCCCCAGAGCCCGCCCAGGGCCCCGCCAGATGCTGGAAGTGCAGACGTTGGCCACCAGGGGGCGCCATGGGCCCGCCCTCTGAAGGGCAGCTCCTGGTTATGTATTCAAAGACCTGGGCTCAACTTGGGCCTTTCTGGCAGTCGAGAGGGGCCTGAGCCACGTCTGTTTTTTGTTTTTTGTTTTTGTTTTTTTTTTTCATTCAAGAGTGGAAAAAAAGAAAAAGAAGAAAGATCGACAGATCAGCGCTGCATAACCTGTGCTCCTTGTGTTTCTCCATTGTACATATTAAGAGTTTCTACACATAAAAAATGCTCTGCAGTATTCTCGTGTGAAGTTACAGGGTCTGTAAAGTTATTAATTAGCAATGTCCACAGAGGGCCGGATTGGCTGACGGGTAATAACTATGATTCTTTCAATCTGGGTGGCCCGGGTTCCAGGACAGTGCCTTCAACCTGGTCTGGAGAGTGGCTCCTGGTGGCTCCAGGCCTCATGGCTGACCACCCCCCCACCCCCACCCCGCCCCACCAGAGATGGGCCTGAGCCTCACTCAAATCGCAGATGCTGGGGACTCTTGGCCCAGAGCCGGGCTCTGGTGGACTGGTTTCATCTCCTGAAACAGGTTGCTGCTAACATGAACTGAATGCTTCCTATGTACCATGCCCTGCTTTAAACTCTTCGTACGAGGGCGTCTCATTTCCCTCATAACCCAGGTGAACGTTCTTATCATCACCATCTTTTTACAGATGAGACAGGTGCAGAGAGGATAAGTAAACACCCAAGGTCTTATGGCTGCTAAGTGTCAGAGTCCAGATTTTAGGCTCAGTAGCTGGGTCCAGGGCATGCGTGCTCATCTGTCACCCAGCGCATCTCCTCGTGGTCCAGTTAACCAGGACTCATGACTGTTGTTTGTCAGAGACTCCTACTCTCTCTTTTTTAATTAAAAAATATATGTATACATATATATTTTTGGTGGTACCATGTGGCATGCAGAATCTTAGTTCTCTGAGCAGGGATCAAACCTGGGAACCCTGCATTGGAAGATCAGAGTCTTAATCACTGGATCACCAGGAAAATACTGCCCCCGCTACGCCCCACCTTTAAAGGTATGAAAGTAAATTGAAAGTGTCAGTTGCTCAGTTGGGTCCAACTCTTTGCGACCCCAGGGACTGTAGCCCGCCAGGCTCCTCTGTCCATGGAATCCTCCAGGCAAGAATACTGAAGTGGGTAGCCATTCTCTTCTCCAGAGGATCTTCCTGACCCACTGATTGACTCCAGGTGTCCAACATTGTGGGCAGATTCTTTACCATCTGAGCCACCAGGGAAGCCCCTTTTAAAGGTATGTGCATCTTTATTTTTATTTTACTTATTTTTTTGGTTGCACTGTGTGACATGTGGAACTTCCCTGAGCAGGGATTGAACCTGGGTCCCCTACATTGGAAGTGTGTAGTCTTAACCATTGGACCATCAGGGAAGTCCAGAGACTCCTGCTGTCTTGTATCCTTTCTGGAAATCATGCTGGGGAAACCAGCTTTGAGGAACGTCATTTTCAAGCAAATATACAGATGGGTCCTGATTCTGGAGCATCTGAGATTGAAAAGTTTGTTTACTCCCAACTCAATCCCAGCTCCATCCAGAAAGAGGTCCCGCACACCAGCACGTGCCCTGCGATGCCAGAAAAACCCTTAGCGGGGGAACATCTAGGCTCGTTCCAGAGAGGTTGAGAACGGGAGGGAAGGAGAAGAGTAAGAATAAACATTGCTAAAAATAGTGCTTGGCTCTCTCACACCCACAACAAGACTGCAAAGGGAGGGCAGAGGAGACTGGAGGAAGCCGCCCAGGACTTTTGCCAGAGGGAGGGCTAAGGGCCACTGCTTCGGTGGGGGCTGTTTCTCAGACTGTTCTCTCCCAGGGCTCGGGTGCCAGCTTCTGAGGGTTCCAGGCCTGGCATGCCTCCCCAGAGGGTGAAGGCCAAGTGGCCGTGTCTTGGAGTCTGGAGTTGTGAACGTTCCCAGATCTCACAGGCACTTTGGCCATGAGGCCCGAGCCGCAGCAAACTTGACAACATCCAGAGGTCCTCAGCTGAAGACGAAGGGGGTCCTTTGAGATGGAGATATTTGTTTTCAACTTTAAGTGACAGATGTTTGAGCAACATCAGTCACGATGCACATTTCTGCACACTGACTCTCATCCACCCCCTCAACTTCCATGATGAAATGGGACTTCCGTTCCTCCGGGGAAGACATCTCAGCAGATGGGCTGGAATAGTGTGGCGTGGAAAGCATCCCTGTGGTGGCCCGGCCTGTGGCAGGCTCTCAGAACTGTGGAACGTTGCTCTGGTCTCTGGCATCTCCCATCTGTGCGCATGGCCCGCCCCATCTGCTCTTCCCTGGGCTGCTGGAATTTCTTCCATTTTAGGGGACAGGAACTCCCAGAGAAGACGCGAGGAGTCTCTGGTCACAGGGTGGTGACCCAGCCCCTGTGGTCTCTGGCTGTGGCAGCTGCAACTGTTTGGGGGAAGGACATGGTTTCTTCCATGATATCAGACCTAGAGATTAGGCAGCCAGGGAGGTTTGGAAGCCAGAGCTGTTTGCAAAGAGGCCCTGACATGCTGTATTCTGCAGGCAAGTCACTTTGACCCCTTGGTGCCCCTGCTCTCCTCTCTCCAAAAGACACTCCAATTCCTGTTGCATTGATTTCATAGGTCCTCATGATGATCACACAGAGGACTTTCCTTTCTTTCTTTGGCTGCGCTACATGCCATACAGGATCTTAGTGCCCTGATCAGAGATTGAACCCTTGCCCCCTGAAGTAGAAGCACATCTTAGCCACTAGACCTCCAGGGAAGTCCTGAAAAGACTGTCAAACGGGTCACAAAGTACTCTTGGATCAAACATTCAGGATGCAGTTTACCTAAGTATCTGTAATGTCTAGTAGAGGTGAGCTGTGAAACCATACATCCCCAGGAGGCGTTGCTGTCACACATGGTGAGGGCGTTCTCCCAGGTGAATCACTGGATGGATATCTTCTGTGTAAAACTAGCTTATTTAAATGGTATTGTAGATCGGTGGAAGTGTTAGTCATTCAGTCGTGTCTGACTCTTTGGGACCCTGTGGACTGTAGCCTGTCAGACTCTTCCGTCCTTGAAATTCTCAAGGCAAGACTACTGGAGTGGATAGTTGTTCCCTTCTCCAGGGGATCTTCCCGACCTAGGGGCCGAACCCAGGTCTCCTGAGTCGCAGGCAGACTCTCTACTGTCTGAGCCACCACTTCAGTTCAGTTCAGTTCAGTCGCTCAGTCGTGTCCGACTCTCTGTGACTCCATGAATCGCAGCACGCCAGGCCTCCCTGTCCATCACTTACTCCCGGAGTTCACTCAGACTCACGTCCATCAAGTCAGCGATGCCATCCAGCCATCTCATCCTCTGTCGTCCCCTTCTCCTCCTGCCCCCAATCCCTCCCAGCATCAGAGTCTCTTCCAATGAGTCAACTCTTCACATGAGGTGGCCAAAGTACTGGAGTTTCAGCTTTAGCATCATTCCTTCCAAAGAAATCCCAGGGCGGATCTCCTTCAGAATGGACTGCTTGGATCTCCTTGCAGTCCAAGGGACTCTCAAGAGTCTTCTCCAACACCACAGTTCAAAAGCATCAATTCTTCGGCACTCAGCCTTCTTCACAGTCCAACTCTCACATCCATACGTGACCACAGGAAAAACCACAGCCTTGACTAAAATGCCCACAGAACCAGGCAGCAATGTCAGTAGGCCCAGAAGGCCTGGTGTTTGGTCTCTGAGTGGTAGGGTAGCTGGTGGTAGAAGGTTTTATCTGCCCAAAACTTCACAAGAGAGCTAGTGGGTATATGCATTTCCAAAGTGACACCTTCTCAACACTTTTTAAAGGTACACAGATGACACCGTTGTTGCTAAGACTTTGATGAAATTACGTTAAAGTGTGAAAGTGAGGCTGTTACACCTGTAGTTAAAGAGAGCGTCATTTTGTATCCGGGGTTCTGGGTTATTTGACACCTTGCCTTGCAGACTCCAGGCCAGGCTGCCTCTCTGTCATCTGAGAACCCGGCTTTGTCTTCAGTCGCACTGATGATTGCCTGACCTGATGGGAATGCAGGCTCTTGTTGCCAGGTCTTTCAGTGTTGTTCTTGTTTTTTTTTTTTAATTTCAAGAGAATTTTTTAAAAGTGAAATCTGATTTTTAATTATTGGCAACATATTCCAATTAAATAAAATACTGTGTGGGCCGAAGCAAATGTGTCTTGAATAGGACTTGGTCTATTTGTTTTTGCTCAGTATTTGCCTTTGCTTGTTATTTGTGTAATTTAAGTATAAGTGACTGTGGTGATATGCCCCCCCTTTCTGGAGGTGTGTAAAGAGGTGTCTTGCGTGTACGTGCTAAATCACTCAATCGTGTCCAGCTCTTTGCGACCCCACGAGGATCCTCTGTCCATGGGATTCTCCAGGCAAGAATACTGGAGTGGGCTGCCATTTCCTTCTCCAAGGGATTTTCCTGACCCAGGGATCAAACCTGGTCACCTGCATTGCAGGTGGATTCTTTACTGTGTGAACCACCAGGGAAGCCCCTCAGAAAGATGTCTTTTATCAGCCTAATTCCCTGAATATGTTTTTTTTTAACTTTTATTTTTGGCCACACCAAGTAGCTTATAGGATCTTAGTTCCCCAACCAGGGATTGAACCCAGGCCCATGGCAGTGAAAGCCTGGAATCCTAACCAGTAGGCCACCAGGGAACTCCCAGAATGTGTTTGTCTTAGGTACAAATTTATGGTTGAACAGGTCATACTTCAGGGTTTATAAGTGGTAATGGCTGATATATTAGTTTCCAGAGTTAGATAGAACTGGGTGTAAATCCCAGATCTGCTATTTCTTAGCTTTGTGATCTCAGGCAAGTCACTTAACTTCTCTGAGCCTTGATAGCCTCATCTATAAAAATGGAGATAACAAAAATACGACTGTGGTAGCCATTAGTGGTCTGTACACCAGATCTTTTTAACTTTCACCTTCTGGGCATTTGGGTGGAAAATATTTCCAGCCCCACGTGGTTGGTTGGGATCACTCTGGCCGATGAGATGAGGGCAGAGTATCACTGTATCACTTCTTGGGCTGCAGCATTTAATTGCAGGGGTGAGAATCTCCCTTTTCTCTAAGAGAGGTCACTTAACCTCTCTGAGGTTGTATACTCTCTGGTGACAGGCAATGTCTGAGCTTTTGGGTGCTCCATCGGCTCGGGTCCCAGAATGACCGAAAGCAGGCCTGTAGATACCATTGGTGGCAGGCAAACAGGGGCTGGGAGAAGATAGCATTGGTGGCAGGCAAACTCTCTGTTTGGAGGAGGTAGCAGGCAGGCTGTGGCAATCATGAACGTTTCAGGCCAGGCCACCGCAGCCTGCCCACGGTGACGTCAGTAACAGCCAGGCCTTGGGCAGAGGTCAGTGTTGACTTTCCCTGGGAAGCAGGAGACACAGAGCTGGTACAAGACACATCCGCCCCGGGTTGGGGAGGAAGGCACCGCACATCTTAGAAAACCTGAAGGTGTAAAAGCTTTCTGTTCAAGCTCCGCTCCCTTCGACACCTAAACCAGGAAGTGGGTGAAAAGAGGGTGCGGGGAGTTTCTGAAAGGACACTAATTTTTTTTTTTGAAATCACATTCCTAGTTCCCTGACCAGGAATTGAACCTGGGCCCACTGTAATGGAAGGGCAGAGTCCCAACAACTGGATCACAAGGGAATTCCCATCAAGTGCCTTTTCATGTACTTAGTGTTTGGCTTTCTTCCCTGTTGGCTCAGTGGTAGAAAATCTGCCTGCAATGCAGGAGACCTGGGTTTGATCCCTGTTTTGGGAAGATCCCCTGGAGAAGGGAATGGCAACCCACTCCAGTATTCTTGCCTAGAGAATCCCTATGGACAGAGGAGCCTTACGGGCTACAGTCCATGGGGTTGCACAGAGTTGGACACAACTGAGTGACTAAGCACAGCACAGCACTTGCCTTATCTTATGCTTTCAGTCCCTACAAATTTCTCCTACAAGGAGAAACTCACCCCAGATACAAGTGAGGAAACCAAGACTCAGAGAGGTTGAGTAAGCAGGCAAGAGCTGCACAGCGACGTAATAGGGTGGGTGGTATCCAAACCCAGGTCTTCTGACCCCAGTTCCTATGCTAACCTCTCATGATATTCTTGGGAATGAGAGGAAAATACAGACAAGACAGTCTTGGGCCCCTTTCTCCAGGAGAATCCAGCCAAGGCCATCTTTTATTGTTCTTTTTGGTTTTGATAATTTTTGCCCTGACGACTGAGAACCACTGTGATAGGCCTTGCCAAGTGCTCCATCTGGACTCTCTCTCCACACTCACAAGGCTCCACAGAGGCCCATTATACAGATGGGGCTGCCGAGGCTCAGGGACCTGATTTAGCCACGTGGCCAGCTGGCCTAGGGTGTCTGTGGAAATGATTTGGCGCAGAGCTCTGGGGGCAAAGGGAGGAGTCAGGGACAGCTGAAGGGTCCACAGGCTTCAGGTGCACGTCCCCTGCAGCCCGTTGGCCAGGAGGCGCCGTGGCTGTGTCTCTGGCTGTGACCCTGAGCAGGGTGAACTCTAGGATAACTCCAGGCAGGCGTGACATCATCTCCCGAAGGAGAGGAATGGCTGTGGACCAGACCAGAGGGTGCAAACCAGTGGCCTATAGACTTGTTGACTTTGGCTTACACAGTGTTTGAAGGGGGAAGAAAAACCTGAATTAGTGGCCAATATTGAAAAATCAAGGGATTTCATGGAAAAATCTGTACTTCAGCTACTTTCGCAAAAATCTAAGCATCTAGCCACACTGAGCCCTCATGCCTGCCTGGCAGCTGTCCCCACCCCTTCCCCCGGGGTGGTGGCTGCTCCGAGCAGGGACACTCATCCTCCGTGTCACTACCCAGGTCAGCCACGCTCGATAAATGCTGACGTGCCCTGGTGGCATCTGAGCTGGCAACCTTGCACTGAACCTGAACTCCTGGAACAGACTTCTTGAAGCTGGCCGAGGGCTGTCCAGAACTCCAGAACACATTCTGAAGAGCCCGTCAGTGGTGTGTGGACCCACAGCCTGGCAGTCCCTCATTTCCATTCTGCTGCCACCTTGCAAGTGACCCCTCGACACTCCAGGTTTTCTCTTGAGAAGCAGCGTGGAACAGCAGGAAGCAAACCAAATGAAGATGGGGGGTGGTAACAATGAAGACTGTGCCCCTCCCTCCCCTGGCCACTGATGTCCACGTCCTTATTCCTAGAGCCTGGCTTGGTCAGTCCCCTGCCTCCAGGCATAATATTTCTTCCCCAGCCCCTTCCCCTATTATTCTGGCAACAGTTTCGCACTGGTGCCCACCCCTGGGTACCTCAGTGCCCTTGCCCAGCATTGCCCACATCTCTGTCCATACTTCCTTTGATTAAAATCCCTTAAGCCACTGGGCTTGGATTCTATTTCCTTACATCTAAGGGCTAACTCAGGCTTCCCTGGTAACTCAGCTGATAAAGAATCAGCCTGCAAGGCAGGAGACCTTGGGTTGGGAAGATCCTCTGGTGAAAGGATAGGCTACCCACTCCAGTATTCTTGCCTCTTGGCTTAGATGGAGAAGAACCCACCTGCAATATGGGAGAGCTGGGTTCGATCCCTGGATTGGGAAGATTCCCTGGAGAAGGGCATGGCAACCTATGCCAGTATTCTTGCCTGGAAAATCCCCATGGACAGAGGAGCCTGATGGGCTATAGTCCACGGGGTCACAAAGAGTTGGACACGACAGCGACTAAGCACAGCACACAGCAAGGGCTATCCAGCTCATTCCCGGGGCAACCTCGTGGGGCGGGTTTATGAGCCCATTTTACAGATGTGGAAACAAAGGCCCTGAGTGGTCGAGTTGTTCATGTAACATGACCAGCTGGCAAAGGATGAGGCCAGGTTCTGAGCCCAGGCCACCCTCTTCCCTGACCCCTTTGTCTCCCTAACTGCTATTGTGACTGGGCAGCCTACCCCAGGAACTCTACTTCCTGGTCTGTAAAATAAAGAGGAAACATAATAATGTTCTCAAAGGGCAGATGGGAAATCCTAACTGAGACAGGGGTGGTTTTTGTGGTTATACTCCAGGATAGGCTTTTTTTTTGGGTGTGCTGTGAAGCAAGCAGGATTTTAGTTCCTCAGCCAGGGATCGAAACTGTGTCCCCTGCAGTGGAAGGGTAGAGTCCCAACCACTGGGCCGCCAGGGAGCAACCACCAAGTGCCTCTTCATTTGCTTGCTTTATCTTATGCTCATCTGTTCCTACAAATTCTTCCTTTAAGAAGGAATTCACCCTAGGTTACAGATGAAGAAACCGAGGCTCAGAGAGGTTGAGTGAGCTGGCAAAAGCTGCGCAGCGAGCCTTAACCGCTGGACCGCTAGGGAAGTCCCCAGATAGGCTTTCACTGTAGGTTGGAATCCATCCTTTCACTGGCTACCCCTGGGTGTTTAAGCTACATATCTGTATATCTTCTTCGCAAAGTGGGCAACTATGCAGTATTTCTAGATTCTTCTCAACCACATCAAGGCCTTTTGCCTTCTCCAACAAACTCACCAACCCCTTCCCCTCTCACAAGCATCACTGTTGACCTTTGGGCTGGATGATTCCCTGTGGTGGGGGCCTTTCTGGTCATTGGAGGACATTTGGCAGCATCCTTGGTCTCTACTCGCTGGATGCCAGTAGTGTCCAGCCCTTGGTTTCCAGACTGTGCCAAATGACCCCCCACTCAGAGCAGGGGAGCGAAATCACTTCTGGTTGAGAGCCGCTGGTTTAGACTTTGAGTATTCACCGGTTTGGGTTTGGAGCACTGAGGCTTTCAAAGCGTGAATTCAGTTGGCCCCTCTTGCTCCCAAAGTGTCAGATTCGCATAAATGTTAATGTTATGACTCTGACTTTTGGTTGACCCCTCTCCACTGTCCACTAGTTCCAAAAGGGTGTCCAGATTGCTTTCCTGAGCCATCTCAAAGCCTCTGCTTGCCCTGTCCCCAAGCAACCCCTCCCCCCCAGAACCCTGTTCACTCTGAACTTTGGCAGATGTTTCTTCCGCTCTTGAGGACCCAGAGGAGTTGCAAAATGGGATTTCCTCCAGAAGCTCTTCCCTTGACCTCCCTGCCCCTGAACGGAATTAATTTCCTGGGGAAAAAAAAAAAAAAAGCACTGCCTGTCTCCTTTATGTGACATAGCAAATCGTTTTGCAGGACTAGAGTTGAAGGCTTATTAATTGTGATGAGGTGAAGCGCCCTCTGATTTGGGGGGATGGAGATGGATGGGAGGGGGCAGTGGGGGGAGGCGAAAGCCCAGCTGATGCCCTTAAATCGTCACCTCCCTGCCACCTCCCGCCACCCTGGGAGCTTTGTCATTGACGAGGCAGGACACACACAGAGCCCCCATATCCATTTGTCTCTCCTCATTTGCAAGAGCTGAATGAAATCCTTCAGCGTTTCCCCGACAGGAGAATGCAGCAGCTCCAAACGAGCTCTTTATGGGCCATTTTTTTCAGCATTACTTGCATATTATAATTAAGAGATAATGTCAGTGGAATAGAACATTGTCACCGGGTAATGGTCTCCCGCTGCTTCCGAAATGTCAAGGCAAAGTCACAGCATTTATCAAAAATAAATGTTGGCGGGAAGACGCGACGTTTGTTTTCACAGCAGGGACATTAATCCTGGGACCACGAGAGGGTAACGTCTTTATTTCTTTTCTCGGATGATGATGGATGCCAGCGGATGGCGGTGTTTGACGGATGTGGGATCTTGCCGGTACAGGGGGGAGGCCAGCTGGGGCAGGGGTGCCCGTGGCGGGGCCAGGTGGCCACGTTGGGATGGGGTTGGCGGGAGGCTTCTGGCTGCTCTGTCTCTGCCCAGAATCAGCCAATTCACTCCCCAAGGATGCACTGGAGGTGGCCTGTGGGGGTGTCCTAGCTCCCGATTGGACAGGGCATCTTCTGCAGCTGGTGGTGGCTTGCTGATTGGGTGGGGAGAGGGCGGACATTTGGCAGAAGGCCTCTTCTCTGACTCGGCATCGTCCCTGGGGACAACCTCAGTTTCTGCATCCCGTTTACCCCAGAGGGAGCCAGCCCGGGCAATGGGCAGCTAAAACAGCCGAGCGCTGGTGACTCCTGATGATCCGGGCACCGTCTGCACCACATTTTGGCACAGGGACCTCTGACTCTCCAGGCAGCCTTCACGGCCGGGCTTAACTGCATGTGAACGTCCCTTCCGCGCCGCTGCCTGAGTGATCTTTCTCAAGTGCACTTCTGATCACGCAGCAATATGGCTGAAATCCCCACCCCCCCTACCCCAGCCACCACAGCCCTGCCCCAGGCCCTCAGGATAAAGTCCCTGCTCAGAATTGGCTCCAGCACAGCTTCCTCAGCATTCCTGCCTTTCTCCCAAGCAGCCAGGCTCTGTCTCCGCAACCAGCCCGGGCCTTTACTCTTGTTCCTTCTGCCTGGGACACCCTTCTCTGCTCTTGCCTTAACATAACCCTCACCTGGCCATCTCCTACTTCTTCAGGCCTCCATTGCAACAACTCCTCTTCCAGGAAGCCTTCCCTGACCTCCCAAGCCCTTCTCATGTGCTTCTCCCACAGTCCCTATACTTAGGCCCTTCACAGCACTTAATTATGCCACTGTAAGCACATTGGCCACCTAATGCGAAGAGCCAACTCACTGGAAAAGACCCTGATGCTGGGAAAGACTGAGGGCAGGAGGAGATGGGGGCGACAGAGAAGGAGATGACTGGATGGCGTCACTGACTCAATGGAGAAGAGTTTCAGCAAACTCCAGGAGATAGTGAAGGACAGGGAAGCCTGGCATGCTGCAGTCCACGGCGTTCAAAGAGTCAGACATGACTGACTGAACAACAAGAATGAAGTACTTGGATTATAGTCTGTCTCCCCTCTCTCAACTATGGTCTCCAAGAGGACCTTGCCAGCTGTTCTGTTACTGGATACAGAATAGGGGCTTAGTACTTATGTGTTGAAGCAGCTGAATAAGTGACTGAAGGGCTAGAGGCCTTTTACGTGAGTTTGTATCAGTCACCTATTGGCAGAATAATGCATAACAAATGCATAACAATGCACCCAAATATGGATGACCTTCATCAGTAAGAATTTATGTGGCTCATGAGTCTGCAGGTCAGAGGTTGGGGCTAGACTTGGCTGGGGTGGACATGGTTCTTCTGGCTCAGCTGGGCTCAGACACACATCTAGGGGCCAGTGGCTATTGGCTGATCTTGGGGAGCCTCAGCTGGGATTGTTGGGTGAGCTCTGTGTCACATGTGTCTCCTCCAGAAGGCTAGCCCAGGCGTGACCCATGGTGAGGGCAGAGGGGCAGGAGGGCAAGCGGGAACCTGTTCATCTCGCAAAACTGGAACTCTGTACCCGATCAACCCTGCCTCCCCTTCCTCCTCCTTCAGGCCCTGGCAACCACTCTTTTATTTTCTATCTCTGTGAATCTGACTCCTCCAGGGCCTGATAGGAGTGGAATTATCTTTTGGGGATTGGCTTTTATTATTTCACTTAGGAATCCATGCTCTAGTGTGACAGGATCTCCTCCCCCTGTTAAGGCTGAATAATATTCCATTGTCTGGATAGACCACATTTTGTTTATCCACTCATCCATTGATGGAGATTTGGATTGCTTGCACCTTTTGGCAATTGTGAATAATGCTGCCAGGACCATGGGTGTGTAGTTAATCTTTCAAAACCCTGCTTTCAATCTTTTTGGGCATACAGTTGACCATTGAACAATGTGGGGGTGATAGGGGTGGACCCCCACACCCAGTCTTAAATCTTAGTATAACTTTGCAGTCAGTTCTCTGTATCTAAGATTCAAACCTGTATCCATGGATTCAGTCAACCTCAGACTGAATAACCTAGTGGTATACACGGTGCGTGCGTGTAAGTTGCTTCCGTCGTGTCTGTTTGTGACCCCATGGACGGTAGCCCGCCAGGCTCCTCTGTCCATGGGATTCTCCAGGCAGGAATACTGGAGTGGGCTGCCATGCCCTCCTCCAGGAGATCTTCCCGACCCAGGGATCGAACCCACATCTCTTATGTCTCCTGCATTGGCAGGTGGGATCTTTACCACTAGCGCCCCCTGGGAAGCCCAGTATACATGATACATTTATTGAAAAAAAAAAGAACAGGCATATAAGTGGACTTGTGTATTTCAAACCCATGTCGTTCAAGGTCAGCTATATACCCAGAAGTGGGATGGCTGGATCACAAGTAGTGTGACTTTTTAAATTATTTATTTATTTATTTCTGTCCACATTTCATGGCATGTGGGATCTTAGTTCCCTGACCAGGGATCAAACCCCTCACTCCCTGCATTGGCAGCATGGAGTCTCAACCACTGGACCACCAGGGAAGTCCCACAAGTGGTATGCCTTTTAGCCTGGTGGGCAAACCCTTTGGGAACAAAGATCCACACATTTACAGAGCAGCAGTTGATTGGACAAGCTTTATCCTGGGGCCTGACTGTTTGGTTTGGATCCCAGCTCTGCTGCTTCCTAACTGTTTTCTCAGCTGAATCACTCTTTCTGAGCCTCAGTTTCCTCCTCTGCAAAATTGCGGTAATATGAGCATCTATTCAGAGAGCAAGATTATATGAGAAGGTATTTAGAGAAGAGCCTGACACAGAGTAAATAATACCCACCTGTTGTTTTATGCAAAGTTCTTGCCCTAGATCCTGCTTTTGACCCCGCCCTGGTGGACGGCTTGTAGTGATGCTTTTCTGGGACTTCCCTGGTGGTCAAGTGGTTAAGAATCTGCCTGCCAAGGCAGGGGACGTGGGTTCGATCCCTGGTCCGGGAAGATTCCACGTGCCTCAGGGAAACTGAGCTCGTGTGACACAGCTACTGAGCCCATGTGCTCTAGAGCCCATGCTCTGCAACAGAGAAGCTACTGCAGTGAGCCTCAACTAGAGAGTAGCCTCTACTTGTCCCAACTAGAGAAAGCTGAGCACAGCAACGAAGACCCAGAGCTGTCAAAAACAAACAAAGCGATGATTTTCTGCCCTTTCTGAACACAACCAGGGGTTATCTGTCCTGGGCAGACCCCAGGAACAGCTGTGTTAATTCTGGGTGACAGGCACTGACACAGCTCCCCTCTGCTGGGGTGTTGGGCTCAGACCTGGGGGGCCGAGGGGGCCAGTGTTGCTACAGGGTAAGGGGTTGGGGCCTTGGGCAGGGTAGTGGTGGGGAAGAGGTTTCCTGCCAGAGCTGTTCAGCTCCCCAATTCAGGCCTCCGTCTCCCTCTCTTCCCCTGGCGCAGATTGCAATTTGGGCCCAGCAGGAAGAGAGAAATGAGCTTGCATAATAGAGGAACATTTGGTTCTTTCGGGCTGGGCCTGGAGAAGGGTTTTGTGCTGAAGTGTGCAGCGCGGGGGCAGACTGGAGACGCTGCCTGTGTGTGGGGTTTGGGGGAGCCCATTCTGCCCGGTGGGATGGAGGTGCTGAGGGCCAGATGGACACGAGGGGTGGGCAGCTCCCCCAGGAGAGGGCAGACCCAGAGTGGGCAGAGGGTCCTTGACTTTGCTGTTTCCAGCAGACAGGAGGGAGGGCTGGAGGGAAACCACACAGGGCGGCACCGTGGCCTCCGGGGCTCCGGGCCAAGCACGAGGCCACAGCGGGCTGTCTCTCCTGGGGCTGTTGGGGCCACTTCCTTCTCACCCCAGAGAGATCTGTGTTCTCAGCCCAGAGTTGAACCTGAACTTCCTGATCTAAGGGGGAGGGGCCTCTCCAGGACCACCAGGGCAGACTGAGAGATACAGACTAACCAAGGGGGGGTGTGACGCCCCCACCCATAATTGGACCCCTGACTCTGTTGTTTATCAGGGGGAGAGATGGGACAGTTACCCGTGTTCCCTGAGGAGACTCAACATGCAGGTGGAGTGAGAATCACCACCCTGGGACTGCTTCTTTTTTTTTGGCTGTGCTGTGTCTTTGTTCCAGTGCATGGGCTCTCTAGTTGTGGCTCACAGGCTCAGAAGTCAATGGCATATGGTCTTAGTTGCCCTGGGACATGTGGGGTCTTAGTTCTCCGACCAGGGATCGAACCCATATCCCCTGCATTGGAAGGCAGAGTCTTAGGCACTAGATCACCAGGAAAGTCCCTGGGAGGGCTTCTATAAATCCCAGAGTGTTGCTTGTGTTTCTGACCTGGTTTAGTCTTTGTGACAGCGTAGGGAGAGGAGGACAGCCTCTCAGCTTTTCAACAAAAGTTTGCTGAACACTGACGCAGTCCCAGGCCCTGTTCTAGGGGGCTGGAGCTACCACCACCACCCGGAGCAGAGCAAGTTAAGAGCCACATGTTGGGGGAAGTTATATTCCAGTAGAGCAGCTGACTTTGAACAAGGAAACAGGTAAACAAAAATGGTCACATCTGTGTGGGATAATGCACACGTGGGCTCTGTTTTTCACCTCTCCCTGCATCTATGTTCTTTGCCATAGAGTTGACCCTGAACTTCAACTTGTGTGGCTTGCTTTGGCCAAAAAATGAAATGGAAGTGATGCTGGGCTACTCCTGTCCCTTGAGAGGCTTTGTGCTTTTCTGCACCTTTGCCATGGTGTGTGACAAACACCCTGGATTAGTCTGCTAATTCAAGAGAATGAAATTCTGGTGGAGCAGAGCTAACCAGTCAAACCCCAATCTGGATCAGGTAACTCCCCCACCAAGATGCAACTGACAGATGTGTGAATGATAAAGCATGATTGTTGTTTTAAGACACAAAATTTAGGGGTTATTTGTTATGCAGCATATTGGTGGCAATAGCTAACCAATACAACCAATTGGTAAGTGTAATTATTAACTTCATTCCATAGTCTAGGAAACTGAGGCACAAAGAGGTGAAGAGAGCGTTTAGAGGTTACAGAGTTGATGTGGCTGAGTCCAGACAAGAACCCTGCCATCTTGTCTCCAGCTTGCTTACTCACCCATTCAACCCATGTTTATCGAGCATCGACTACACACGTGGAATTGTGGTAGCAGCTAGAGACAGTTCAATGAAAAAGATATTCCTTCTGTGAGCAATGTCTGTTAAAAGGGAACTTCTCTTTTTCTGAGGATTTCAACAAAAGTCTGAAAATCAAGTCCCATCACCCCAGGGTATATCCTCACTGTGAACCACTCATGGCAGCGACAGGACGTGGGCTGTGAACAGCCAAGGCTAGATCTCATGTTCACTCTCTGTGGCTGGAGGGGAGTGATGACCCCACCTGACCCATATGGACTCAGAGTGGAGGAGAGAGGACTTTCTCTAAAGAAAAAGTGTTGCTATTAAACTTTAAGAAGAGGAAACAGATGCTGGGAAGATTTAAAAAAAAATGATGCTCACCCCAGACCTCTGGGGTCCAGATGAAGACCTCCCAGCAGCTCTGTGGTCCTTGGTGAAGTCCCCCAGAGTCTGCAGCTGCTCCAGGCCACTCCCCTGTCTCCAACATCCCTCGCGGGAGCTAGGCCTGACTCTCAGAAGATCAGATGTGATTTATTCCTGGCATCTGTGCTGCCACTGGCTGTGAGGTGCTTTGCAGCAGAACAATAAGTTACAGGGCCATTTATCTTGTTGGCGGCTTCTGATAAAATGAGCAGCCTGAGCAGACAGGGCCTTTAACGAACATGATCAGGGCTGTTTATTTAGAAAACAGAAGACCTTGAAATTGGCTTTAATCGAAGGGGTTAGAAGTGAGGGATTTGACCGGATCTATTGAGAGCAGAGACACCCCACGTCTGGAAAGGTCACAGTGAAGGGCAGGCCTGGCTTTGAGTCTCGGCTGTGCCCACAAGTTTGACTTTGGGTAAGGTCCATGACCTCTTCCAGACTTTGTTTCCCCATCTGTGAAATGGAGAGGTATGTGTCAGCATCATCTTAGTTATGCTGCAGTAACAAACAGCCCCCTCCAAACCTCATGGCTTAAAACAACCAGTTTGTATCTCACTGATGCTCCATGGCTATGGTGGGTTGGCTGGTGACTCTTTGCCACACCTCCTCACTGTGGGAGTCAGATTAATGGAATGTGCCATCTGCAGCATGACCATCATTGGGCATGGGGGAAATTGTGCACTGGTTGGTTTGTTTTTTCAAATTTATTTATTTGTTTTTGGCTGTGCTCAGTCTTTGTTGCTATGCCTGGGCTTTCTCTAGTCGTGGAGAGTTGGTGCTACTCTTTATTGTGGCACATGGGCTTAGTTGCTCCGGGGCTTATGAGATCCTCCCGGACCACGGATTGAACCCATGTCCCCTGCATTGGCAGGAGGATTCTTAACCACCGGGCCATCAGGGAAGTCGTGCAGTGGTTCTTAAAGATTCTTCCCATGAGCAACTTACATCACTTCCACTCATATTGAGTTGGTCCAGGCAAGTCATGTGGCCATGCTTAACTCCTGGTGGGGTGGTGGGAGTGGAGAAGAGAGACCTTACTATTAGCTGGAAAGCCAGAAGGGTTAGGATTTATTAGTGAGAGCTGTTCTGCTGAGCTATCATAGAAGTCAGGAATTTTCTTCTCCCTTCTGGAGATGCTAATTATCTGAGTCTAATCCATTATGCTTTTTCTGGCCAGCTTCGTCACCCTCCCGCCCAGTTTCTGCCATGTCACTCCATCTGCCGTGAACCTCCATGTCTATTGCTGAACATTAAAGCTGGGCAGCCTGACATTTAAGAACCCCTAAGGCTGGCATCTCTCAAGGGCCCCAAATATAGCTTAGAGAGAACTGGGGCTAGCTATTTCTTACCCACCCCCACTGTAGCCCCAGAATCTACCACAGTGCCTGGCCCACAGCAAGTGTTCAATGATTACTCGTTGCAATTGTGAAATGATGTACTGGACATCACATGCCCTGGAAAACGTCAAAGGCAGAATCCTACGTGCTTGGTGCCCCAGGGGTCATTGCCACTTACTGGGTACTAGCTGAGGGCCAGGCCTCATGAGCCAATTGCCCTGAGTGCAGGCATGATCCCTTTCATCTTTCAAGCAACCCCCACCCCCAACCCCACAGTAGGCATTACTGTGACAGGATTCTTTATTTGAAATTTTAACTCCTCTCCCCAAGTTTCACTGAAATATGATAGACATGCAACACTGTGTTTGTTTTAGGCACATGCCATGATGATTTGATATATGTACACATTGTGAAGGGCTTCCCTGGCGGCTCAGATGGTAAAGAATCTGCCTGCAACGCAGGAGACCTGGGTTCAGTCCTTGGGTTGGGAAGATCCCCTGGAGAAGGGAATGGCTACCCACTCCAGTATTCTTGCCTGGAGAACTCCATGGACAGAGGAGCCTGGCAGGCTACAGTCCACGGGGTTGCAAAGAGTCGGACACGACTGAGTGACGAAGCACACGCACATACACACACAGACATTGTGAAATGTTCCCCACAGTAAATTTCGTTAACATCCATCACCTCACATAGTTACAACTTTTTATTTCTTGTGATGAGAACTTTTAAGATCTACTGTCTTAGCAACTTTCAAATATATGATATTGTTAACAATGAGCAGGACTCTTTATGGAGCTATTCATTCATATTTATTCACCCTGTAATTTTCTTTCATTGGATTCCAAGACAGACTTCAGCCCTTTGTATTTTCTTAATTTATGTTTTTCCCCCCAAGCAGAGGGTAGAAGTTTCTGGAAGATAGTTTACTTGCTTTGTATTAATCTGGGCTCTCTAGAGACAGAGACTAATAGGATATAGCGTGTTTCTATCCTTGTCATCTCTATTTATCTACTTACAAAGAGTTTTCTTTTTTCATCTGGCTTTGCTGTGAGGCATGCAGGATCTTAGTTCCCTGATTAGGGATCAAACCCGTGCCCCCTGTGTTGGGAGCACAGTCTTAACCACTGGACCACCAGGGAAGTCCAAAGAGATGTATTATAAAGAATTCGTTCACATGGTAATGGAGGCTGAGAAGTCTCACAATCTGCCGTCTGCAAGCAGGACACCCAGGAGAGCTGATGGTTTGAGTTCCAGCTCAAGTCTGAGTTCCAAGACAGGAGATCAGTGTCCCAGCTTGAAGACAATAAGGCAGAGAGAGTGAATTCTCCCTTCCACATCTTTTTGTTCTACTCAAGCCTTCAACTGATTTAACAAGGCCCACCCACACTGAGAAGAAGGGGACGACAGAGGATGAGATGGTTGGATGGCATCACCTATTCAATGGACATGAGTTTGAGCAACTCTGGGAGTTGGTGAAGGACAGGGAAGCCTGGCATGCTGCAGTCCGTGGGGTAACAAAGAGTCGGACATGACTGAGCGACTGAACTGACTGAACTGAACCCACATTGAGGAGGGCAATCTGCTTTACTCAGTCTACTGACTCAAATGTCAATTTCCACTGGAAATATCCTCATGGACACACCCAGAATAACATTTAACCAAATATCTGCACAACCCATGGTCCAGTCAAATTGACATGTAAAATTAATCATCACAAGTCTTTTGTGACAACTTTGTGTATTAGGATATAAGCTCAGCCTGTGTAACACAGGCCCCATTCCCCTCAAAAAACCCACATAGATTAAAACAAAACTGAAGTTTATATATCTCTGATGTAAGAGGTCTGAGGGTAGGGGATATGCCAGGAGGGCTAGGGGCTCAGCTCTGCAGCCATCAGGGTCCCAGATCCTTCGGTTTTGTTCTGCGGATGGTGACGGCCCCCACGAAATTAAAAGACGTTTGCTCCTTGGAAGAAAACCTATGACAAACCTAGACAGTGTATTAAAAAGCAGAGACATCACTTTGCCAACAAAGTCCATATAGTCAAAACTATGGTTTCTCCAGTAGTCATGTACAGATGTGAGAGTTGGACCGTAAAGAAGGGTGAGCATCGAAGAACGGATGCTTTCAAACTATGGTGCTGGTGAAGACTCTCAAGAATCCCTTGGATGCCAAGGAGATCAAACCAGTCAGTCCTAAAGGAAATCAACCCTGAATATTCATTGTGAGGACTGATGCTGAAGCTGAGGCTCCAATACTTTGGCCACCTGATGGTGAAGAGCTGACTCACTGGAAAAGACCCTGATCCTGGGAAAGACTGAGGGCAGGAAGAGAAGGGGGTGACAGGGGATGAGATGGTTGGATGGCATCACTGACTCAATGGACATGAGTCTGAGCAACCTCCGGGAGATAGTGAAGGACAGGAAGCCTGGTGTGCTGCAGTCCGTGGGGTCACAAAGAGCCAGACCCGACTGAGTGACTGAACAACAACAAAGGCTATGGATGCTCCCTCAAAGCACGGCTGAAGCAGAAGCAAAACCAGATCCATGTGCCAGCTCTCAGAAATGGGGAGAGAGAGAAAAAGTGGAGGCAGGCAACTTCCTGTTAAGCAAGTGGTGTGCAAGCCACACAAACCATTCCTGCTCGGCCTCAAAGGGGAGCAAGAGGGGCTGGAAGATGGTGTCTCTGGCTCAGCAGCCAGATCCCAGTGGAAGTTCTCTTCCTGGAGGACAGCAGTCATCCTGGAACTGGCTGAAAACTCCCTGGTTCTGGAGGGAGAGTGAACGATGGCGGGAAATTTGCACAGGCTGGAGTTGGCAGCAGGGAGGCTGGCCTGGAGACTTCATTTGGTGGCGGTGCTCTTGGGAGGTGTCAGAATCTAGAAGCTGCATTGTGTACCAGGAAGAGGGCACCCTGAGTGAAGAGGTCCTAGTGCAGACAAGCTCCCTCCCCCCATCCCCACCACAGGGATGCTGAAGAATTTCCCATCAGAAGAGGCTGCACGTCCTGGATCTCCTGGGTTCTCAGTGGGAGCCAGTGGCCAGATGGACTCTCAGATTTGGTCTCTGACCTGAGCCAGCATGGAGGAACTCCAATCTTGAGACTGAGAATATATTTACATCTATCTATCTATTTTACCATCTTAGGAGGATATAGGCTTGGAATCGGCTCTATGTAGATCAGAAAGAAGTAAAATTGGTTCCATCTTGCAGACCCGGATTTGGGATGTATACCAATGATGCCACCGCCTGCATCAATGTCCCCATTTTATTGGAGACGGGCTCAGAGATGTCAAGTCACTGTCCCCTGGTCACACAGCAAGTCGTGGTAAAAGCGGGATTTGGAATGAGGTTAGCAGACCCCACAGGCATCACCGCTACACCCTCCTATTCTGCTTGGTGTGCAAGCGCTGTTTGGAGTTAAGACACAGGACAGGAGAGAGGCATGGGGGTGGTGGCATCACGCGATATGTGATTGCAGATATGTGATCTTTTGTGTTTGGTTTCTTTCACTCAGCGTCATGTTTTCAAGGTTCATCTACATTGTAGCAGGTGTCAGGGCCTCATTCCTTTCTATGGCTGAATGATGTTCCATTGTATGAAGGGACCATATTCTGTTTATTCATCTATATATGGACATCTGGGTTGCTCAAACTTTTTGACTATTGTGAATAATGCTATGATGAACATTTGTGTTGAGATTGTCGTGTGGATTCTGGGTGCCTGAGGAGAGGGCTGTGATGTGTGATGTGGGTTTGCCAGCACCATCTAGAAAGTTCAGCAGGCCCCAGCCTGGGAAGCCTCTCGGAGGCTCTTCCATATGCATGTCTCGGAAGCAGTGGGCTGTTTTCTAAACAAGTTGTCTCCTGCTGTCATCTCTGTACCCAGGCTGAGCTGGGAGCGGCTGGTGAATTATTCAAAGTGGCTTCTGTGCAAGTCCCCCATTCCCCGCCCCCAATGCTGCTGGAAGCATGGAGCTTGGGGAAGCCTGTCACTCAGGCGTGCAGGGGAGTTCACTGTAGAAAGTGTGGCTGACAGCTTATGTCTGATCTGCTCATCCTGGGCCAGGCCAGTTCATTCACCTCTCTGAGCCTCAGTGTCTTTTTCTTGAAAATGGGTGAGAAAACAGGTAGACTGTTTAGCCCATGTCCTAGCTATTGTAAATAACGTTGCAATGAACACTGGGGTACATGGATCTTGTTCAACTCTGGTTTCCTTAGGGTATATGCCCAGCAGTGGGATTGCTGGGTCATATGGTAGTTTTATTCCTAGTTTTTTGTTTTTTAAAGAATCTCCATACTGTTCTCCATAGTTGCTGTGTCAGTTTGCATTCTCACCAACAGTGCAAGAGGGCAGACGGATTCTTTACCACTGAGCCACTGGAGAAGCCTGCCTGGCGTGAGTTAGAAATAATAAAATGGCTGGAATTTTCTGGTATACGTTCCTCGTGACTTAGTCATTTTTCTCTTACGTCCATGCCAAAATGAAACTCTCCCATGTGCTCCCTGAGTGATGGGTACAAGGAGGTGCACGGCAGCTCTGTTCACTGTGGCAAAACCTGAAACCAACCCAAGTACTCATTGGCAGGAAGAAGGACAACTACACTGTCGTGTATTCACACTGTGGAGTCTTATACAGCAGTGAAAATGAACGGGTAGCAATTCCAGGCCGCACAGGGTGAATCTTAGTAACAGTGTATGGCAGAATTTCTCAACTCTGACACTAGTGACATTTTTCTCATTATTATGATTAATATTTTCTATTTTTGACCATGTGGCACGTGAGATCTTAGTTCCCTAACCAGGAATTGAACCCACGTCCCCTGCAGTGGAGGCACAGAGTCTTAGCCACTGGAGCACTGGGGATAGTGAAAGTGAAAGTGAAGTCGCTCAGTCGTGTCCGACTCTTTGCGACCCCATAGACTGTAAGTCCCTCATTATTATTTATTTCTTTATGGGTTACACTGGGTCTTCGTTGCTGCTCGTGGGCTTTCTCAAGTTGTGGTGACCAGGGGCTGCTCTCTAGGTGTGGCGCATGGACTTCTCATCGTGGTGGCTTCTCTAGTTGCAGAGCACAGAACCTGGAGCATGTGGGCCTCAGTGGTTGTAGCACGTGGGCTACAGCTAGTTACAGCTTGTGGGCTCAGTGGGTGTGGCACATGGACTTAGTTGCTCCTCGGCGTGTGGACTCTTCCCAGACCAGGTATCGAACCCGTGTCTCCTACATTGGCAGGTGGATTCTTATCCGCTGTACCGCCAAGTAAGTCCCCCTAATTATTATTTTTAATAGCAATTTTATTGAGACATAATTCACATACAATGCAATCCACCCACTTAAATCTGGATATAAGTGTGTGGAGCAAGGAGGTGGCGCCCTGGGGCTCACACAGAGGAAGGACCCTCTCTGAGCTATTCGCCCTTTACTCCCTCACCCGAGTGGTCTGGGTCAGAGATGCTGAACTTCGCAAACTAAATTGAAACAGGGAGGCTTCAACTTCCTAAACAGTAAATCCAGTGACTACCAGCAGTTACCAAACATTACAACGCCCAGCACCCTGATGGATGAACACATTCAAGACAACTTACAGTCTTTCCTAGTATTATCACCATCACCTGCTTTTTACAGTTGAGGAAACCGTGGCACAGAGAAGTCAGGTGGCTGGCTCAAGGTCACATAGCCACAAAGAAAAGGAGATGTGAACTCCCTCCTTTGGATGGAGAGACTCCCATTAGGGCAACATTTAAGCTCCCCATAGGTCAGGATACAAACCAAGGCCACGAGGCCTGTTAGGCTGCTTTTAGGTTTCTGTCGCGTTTCTCCTGGGGTAGTCGGCCCAGGCGGCAGCTCTATTCCACACTCAGCCCTGGCCAAGGAATGTCACAGCGGCTGTCACACAGCGGGGCGAGGGTGGGCAGTAGAGGAGGGAGTGGCATCTTGGCAGCTGTGACAAATAGAAAACAGATTGCATTTCCCTTCACTTCCACCCCCCGCCTGGGGAGGGGATACGCCAGAACCCAGTTATCCACTTACAATGGATGCTCTATTGTGGGATGAGGCAAGGTCAGGGGCAATGGGGCGGGGCTCTGGCCCTGCCCGGGGCACAGTGTCCTTGGCACAGCCGGTTGGCTGGGTCTTGGCTGACCTGGCTTCCTCCTACCAGCCCCACCACCCCCTCTCCTGCCTCACAAAGATTCAGCGTCCCTATGAAAACTTGGTTACGCTCTCCAAGTAACCTTGACATTCTCATTGTCTAGGACAAGATCTATGGATTCTGCTCTGAGCGTTCCAGACTCTAGAAGACTGTCATTCATTCATCCTTCCCACCTCTCCTTCATCTCCTTATCTGTATCTATCTTTTTAAAAATAATTAATGGTTTTGGGTGCATGAGGTCTTAGGTTTGGCATGCAGGGTCTTCCATCTTTGCGATGGCAGGAGGGATTTTCTCACTTGCGGCATTCGAAATCTTTAGTTGCCACATGCCAACTCTTAATTGTGGCGTGCAGGATCTAGTCCCCTGACCAGGGACTGAACCCAGGCGTCCCGCATCGGGAGTGCAGAGTCTTAGCCTCTGGACCATCAGGGAAGTCCTTGCATCTCTCCGTTGTTGTTGTTCAGTCGCTAAGTTGTGTCCGACTCTGCGATCCCATGGACTGCATGCAGCATGCCAGGCTCCTCTGTCTACCATGATCTCCCAGAGTCTGCTCAAATCCATGTCCATTGAGTTGGTGATGCCATCCAACCATCTCATCCTCTTTCGTCCCCTTCTCCTCCTGCCTTCAATCTTTCCCAGAATTAGGGTCTTTTTCAATGAGTCAGCTCTTCGCATCAGGTGGCCGAAGTATTGGAGCTTGACTTTCAGCATCTGTCCTTTCAATGAATATTCAGGGTTGATTTCCTTTAGAATTGACTGGTTTGATCTCCTTGCAGTCCAAGGGATTCTTAAGTCTGTTTGAAAGCATCAATTCTTTGGCGCTAGGCCTTCCTTATGGTCCAACTCTCACATCCGTAAATGACTGCTGGACAAACCATAACTTTGACTATATTTGGACTTTTGTTGGCAAAGTGATTTCTCTGCTTTTTAATACCTGTCTAGGTTTAACATAGCTTTCCTTTCAAGGAACAAGCATTTTAATATCATGGCTGCAGTCACCATCCGCAGTGATTTTGGAGCTGGAGAAAATAAAATCTGTCACTGCTTCCACACTTTCCCCTTCTATTTCCCATGATGTAATGAGACCAGATACCATGATTTTAGTTCTTTTAATGTTGAGTTTTAAACCAACTTTTTCACTCTCCTCTTTCACCCTCATTAAGATTTAGTTCTGGGCTTCCCTTGCAACTCAGCTGGTAAAGAATCCGCCTGCAATGTGGGAGACCTGGGTTCGATTCTGGGTAGGGAAGATCCCCTGGAGAAGGGAAAGACTACCTACTCCAGTATTCTGGCCTGGAGAATTCCATGGACTATACAGCCCATGGGGTCACAAAGGGTAAGACATGACTGAGCGACTTTCACTTGTTTTCTGGAATTAGAGTGCTATCATCTTCATATCTGAGGTTGTGATATTTCTCCCTTCAATCTTGATTCCAGCTTGTGTCTTGTCCAACCCTTCATTTTGCATGATGTACTCTGCATATAAGTCAAATAAGCAGGGTGGCAATATACAGCCCTGATGTACTCCTTTCCCAATTTGGAACCAGTCTGTTGTTCCATGTCCAGTTCTAACTATTGCTTCTTGACCTGCATACAGATTTCTCAGGAGGCAGGTAAGGAGGTCTGGTATTCCCATCTCTTTAAGAATTTCCACAGTTTGTTGTGATCCACACAAAGGCTTCAGCTTAGTCAATGAAGCAGAAGTAGCTGTTTTCCTGAAATTTCTTTGGTTTCTCCACGATCCAATGAATGTTGTCAATTTGATCTCTCGTTCCTCTGCCTTTTCTAAATCTAGCTTGTACACCTGGAAGTTCTTGGTTCACATACTGCTGAAGCCTAGATTGAAGGGTTTTGAGCATAACCTTGCTAGCATGTGAAATGAGCACCACTGTAGGGTAGTTTGAACATTCTCTGGCCTTGCCTTTCTTTGGGATTGGAATGAAAATTGACCTTTTCCAACTCTGTGGCCACTAATGAGATGGTTGGATGGCATCACCTACTCGATGGACATGAGTTTGAGTAAGCTCCGGGAGTTGGTAATGGACAGGGAGGCCTGATGTGCTGCAGTACATGGGGTCACAGAGTTAGACATGACTGAGCAACTGAACTGGACTGACTTTTCCAAAGTTGCTGACATATTGAGTGCAATACTTTAATAGCATCATCTTTTAGGATTTTAAATAGCTCAGCTAGAATTTGTCACCTCCACTAACTTTGTTCATAGTAAGAGTTCACCCACTCGACTTCATACTCCAGGACATCTGGCTCTAGGTGGTGACCACACTATTGTGGTCATCCGGGTCATTAAGACCTTTCTTGTATAGTTCTGTGTATTCCTGCCACCTCTTCTTTATCTTTTCTGCTTCTGTTAGGTCCTTACCATTTCTGCCCTTTTTGGTGCCTATCCTAGCATGAAATCTTCCCTTGATATCTCCAATTTTCTTGAAGACATCTTTAGTCTTTCCCATTCTATTGTTTTCTTTTGTATCTTTGCATTGTTCATTTAAGAAGGCCTTCTTATCTCTCTTTGCTATTTTCTGGAACTCTGCATTCAGTTGGGTATATTTTTCCCTTTCTCCCTTGCCTTTCGCTTCTCTTCTTTCCTCAACTATTTATAAGGCCTCCTCAGACAAACACTTCACTTTCTTGCATTTCTCTTTCTTTGGGTTAGTTTTGGTCACTGCCTCCTGTACAATGTCATGAACCTCTGGCCCTGGTTCTTAAGGCACTCTGTCTACCAGATCTAATCCCTTAAATTTATTCATCATCTCCATTGTATAATCATAAGGGATTTGATTTAGGTCATACCTGAATGGCTTAATGGTTTTCCCTACTTTCTTCAATTTAAGCCTGAATTTTGCAATAAGGAGCTTATGATCTGAGTCACAGTCAGCTCTGGGTCTTGTTTTTGTTAACTGTCTAGAGCTTCTCCAAATACAATCAATCTGATTTTGGAATTGACCATCTGACAATGTCCATGTGTAGAGTCGTCTCTTGTGTTGTTGTAAAAGGAAGTTTGCTATGACCAGCATGTTTTCTTGGCAAAATTCTGTTAGCTTTTACCTGCTTCATTTTGTACTCCAAGGCCAAACTTGCACATTATTCCAGGTATTTTGACTTCTCACTTTTGCATTCCAATCCCCATGATAAAAACGACATCTTTTTTGGGTGTTAGTTCCAGAATGTGTTGTAGGTCTTCATATAACTGGTTAACTTCAGCTTCTTTGGCATCAGTGGTTGGGGTATAGATTTGGATTATTGTGACATTGAATGGTTTGCCTTGGAAACAAACCGAGATCATTCTGTTGTTTCTGAGATTGCACCTAAGTACTGCATTTTGTTGACTCTGAGGATTAATCCATGTCTTCTAAAGGGTTCTTGCTCACAGTAGTAGATATAATGGTCACCAGAATTAAATTTGCCAATTCCCATCCATTTCGTTCACTGATCATCTATTAATGATCTGGAAATGTTTGAAGTGCCGGGCAGCTTGATTTCTATTGAGATTCATTCATTTATTCACCAACTACTTATGGAACACCTACTATGTGCTAAATGCTAAGGCTGTATGCATAGATTTGCCAAGTGTCTGTGGACCACCTACTATGTGCAGGTGGTGGGATGCTGGGGTGAACAAGCAGACATGGTCTCTGCCCTCAGGTATCTTATGGTCTAGAGGGGAGGCAGTCACTTAACAATGGTTGGATATGATGTGCATTTACTGCACACCAACTATGTGTAGGCTTCTTAGGCTTTTTAAGGACAGGATTGGAGATGCATGATGGTCCATGTGGGCAGTAGATGTTATGAGTCAGGCTCAGATTAAGATTAGAATCCTATCTCCCGCATCAACCAGGTTTGTCTCCTTGAGAGACTGACTTTACCTCCAGGATATGTTTCAACTATCATATGAGTGGTGGTGAAACTTAGCAAAGGGGCCTGCGAATATCAGTCTGGAAAATCCCCTGGCAGTCTAGTGGTTAGAACTCACTGCTTTCACTGCCAAAGGCCCAGGTTCAATCCCTGGTCCTGGAACTAAGATCCTACAAGCCGTGTGGTGTGGCTTAAAAAGAAAAAAGATCAGTTGGCTTCTGTAGGGACAGGAGTTGGTTTTGAAGGTTCAGCACCTGTGTCTCCTTCTGATAATGGCCCCAGTCTTATTGGGGGAAATAATTCTCTTCTCACCTCTCTTGGCTGTGGTTCAGGTGGGGCTGGCTGATCCCTTTCACCACTCCCAAAGGAGCACATGACCAAACTTGGCCATCAGATCATCCCATCCCTCAACCACAGTCATTGGTTGGGAGGGTTCACATGATCCAGATAGGGTCCAGTGAGATTCGGTTCTGGAACATCAAAGACAGAACCTCTTTTGGCTGGGGATGGCAAGTGGAAGGGAAGGAATGTGGTGGTGTTATCTTGCCTCATGAGGGGAGAGCCTTCCTGAGAACAAAACCAACCCAGAAGAAATGGAGGGAATGAATATAGATGGTGCCATTTTGAGCCCCTAGATCCAGCTATGCCTGAAGCTTGTACAACTCCTGGACTTTTCAGTAACATGGTCCAATAAACTCTCTTTGTTGCTTCAGTCCTTCTGAATTGGGATTTTATCACTTGGAAGGAAGAGTTCTGACTCATAACTAGGCCTTTTGTCTTCCTTTGTTTCCTAAAACAGAAATGCCACCTCCCCATGTGTAGAACAGGGAAAATTAATTTCCTTGCTTTCTAAAAAGCTGGTGAGGAATGGGTAATGGCGGAGGCTGCCTGACCACTCCTTTCTCTTTGGTGTGTGAGGACATCCATTTTCCCGCGGCCCCTGACCTCGCCTCACTGAGCTGGAGCAGAAATCACTTAACCTTCTGGGCCTTGGCTTTGAAAGGTTTATGATGGATCGTGCTTGGCCTCGTGGGCAGAAATGGAAAATTCTCTGCTGTCTGGTCTGTCCCTTCATTCTGCCTTTCCCAGCTGGTCCAGGCTGGGAACGTTTCACAGGAGCGGAAACTGGTAGGATTCAGAGGCGGCAGACTTTTTCTGTGAAGGGCCAAACAGAAAATGTTTCAGGCATTGTGTGCCACAAGGTCTGTTATGTGTTCTTTGTCTCTTGTTTTGATTGATTTTTTTTATGACCCTTTAAAAATGTAAAAAGATCATTCTTAGTTCTCAGGACGCACAAAAACAGGCTGGATTTGGCTCACAGCTGTAGTTGGTTGATTCCTGGATTAGATTATAGTTATGGGGACTGAATATCTCTTCTTTCTCCTTTCCTTATTTTTTTTCCTTTCCTCTCCTTCCCTCTTCTTCCCTCTCTCCTTACCACTTTTCTTTCTTTATTTTTTGGGACAAAAATCCTCATTCCTGGGACAGTGGTCTAGCCCTCCACTGTCTCCTGGAGTTTGCTCAGATTCATGTCCACTGAGCCAGTGATGCTGTCTAACCATCTCATTCTCTGCTACCTGCTTCTCCTTTTGCCTTCACTCTTTCCTAACATCATCTTTTCCAATGAGTTGGCTTTTCTTATCAGGTGGCCCAAGTATTGGAGCTTCAGCTTCAGCAACAGCCCTTCCGATAAATATTCAAGGGTGATTTCCTTTATGACTGACTGGTTTGATCTCCTTGCAGTCCAAGGGACTCTCAAGAGTCTTCTGAGACTCCGTGCTTCCACCGCAGGTGACGCAGGTTTGATCCCTGGCCAGGGAATTAAGATCCCGAATGCTGGGGGACATTGCCAAAAGAAGTTAAGCAATTAATAATTTTTTCAAAAAAGGGCTCACTGAGTTCCAGACTGGTCTGATGAGATAAGAGTCCTATGTGGGGATCCCTAATTGGTAAAATTCTTAAATATCTTACAAGTGTCAAAGGGAAAGCAGAAGATATTCACGAAGGAAAAAAAAACAGACTGGAATTGGATTTTCATCTAAGCTATGGAAAGAGGACAGTGCAACAGTATCTACAGAGAAGAGAGAGAAGGGATGCAAACTCAAGAATCTTCTATCCAGTTTTCAAACTTTGTTGTTGTTTTTCAGTCACTAAATCATGTCCGACTCTTAGGACTCCATGGACTGCAGCACGCCAGGCTCCTCTGTCCTCCACTGTCTGTCAGAGTTGGCTCCAATTCATGTCCATTGAGTCGGTGATGCTGTCTAACCATCTCATGCTCTGCCATCCCCTTCTCCTCTTGCCTTCAATCTTTCTCAGCATCAAGGTCATTTCCAATGAGTTAGCTCTTCCCAACAAGTGGCCAAAGTATTGGAGCTTCAGCTTCACCGTCAGTCCTTCCAATGAATATTCAGGGTTAATTTTCTTTAGGATTGATTGGTTTGATCTCCATGCAGTCCAAGGACTCTCAAGAGTCTTCTCTAACACCACAGTTCAAAAACATCAGTTCTTTGGCCCTCACCCTTCTTTATGATCCAATGCTCATATCTGTACATGGTTACTGGAAAAACCATAGTTTTGACTATATGAACCTTTGTTTTATGCTAAGTTAGTCATAGCTTTCTTTCCAAAGAGCAAGCGTCTTTTAATTTCATGGCTGCAGTCACCATCCACAGTGATTTCAGTACTTTCCATCTTTTGCAGCAAAAGGAGAATAGTCGAGGATTCAGAGAATATAACTTCCAGGTCTCCGTCTAGGGAAATGACTTGAAAAAAGACTAACTGAACCTGAAAAGAAAACTGAAAAATGGAGAAGAAAAAAAAGAGAAAACAGTGTTAAGAACATAGGCACGTGACAGGTTACATCCAAGTGGATCCAGGGACTTCCCTGGTGGTTAAGACTTCGTCTTCCAATGCAGGGGGTGTGGGTTTGATCCCTAATTGGGGAGCTAAGATCCCATGTGCCTCACAGCCAAAAAAGCAAAACACAAAACAGAAGCAATATTGTAACAACTTCAATAAAGACTTCAAAAATGGTCCACATCAAAAAAATCTAAAAAAAAAAAAAAAATCTCATTCTTCAAAGCCAGGAATTATCCTGGACATTCTAAAATGTTGGTGTCAAAAGTCATATTTATAAGTAACCCCTGTCTCCTTTGCCTGCCACTTCTCTCTATGGAACTTATCACAGTTTGTAATTATAGATTTATTTCTTTGGTTATTTTGGAGTGTCTGCTTCCTCATTCTAGAATATAAGCTCCATGAACAAGGAGAGCCCCAGGAGGCCCAGGGCCTGGGGGGTTCTGGCAATTTCAGACTGATTTTAATGACTGTGGGGTTGAGCAAAGATGTGTGGTGAACTTGACAGAAGTACAGAGATATACTGGCATCCGTGTAAACAGTGCGGGGAAGACAGGTGGTTGCTGGAGTCCTCTCTGCAGAGGCGAACGCCAATTCATAATCCTGAATCAGGAACACAGAAAGGAGTGAGCGCCCCGTCCCTGGGGGTATGTAAGGGGAACTTGGCTGCCCACTAAGGCCAGCTTGCAGATGTGACCCCTAACCCCCAAAGTAGGTTGCTCCTCTGTTAGAGGATGCCCACAACATTCTGGCCTGCTTGAGAACTCCTGGCTATCATTTGACAAGATCCAGATCTTGCTTCTTTAGGATCGGGGGGCTGCCAGGAGTTATCCTGTGATCTTATACTTGTCAAGCAGAATCAGAGAAACACATGGGTTTGTAAGTTTTCTCTGAGCCCAGTTCTCTGGGGAACTCCTGGCTTGGTGAATTCCCGCAGCCTGGACTTTTCTTTGGCTGTGCGCACCACGTGTGGGAGCTTAGCTCCCTGACCAGGGATTGAACCTGCACCCCCTGAATTGAACACTGGACCACCAGGTAAGTCCTCAGCCTGGATGTCTAAATCCCAAGCCATCGATGACACCCTCCAACAGGGCTCCCCTTGCCACTTACACTCCACTGCCTAAGCCAAGGGGAGAAGCCAGATCTCAGCGGGGATCAGAGTCAGACAGGTCTCAGAGCTTCCCCTGGGTGCGGGGAGGACAACCTGGGTGGAGAGTGGAGTGGTCCCCTCTCCAGTTTTTTTCCAGGCTTGGCCGCCACCCCTGGAATCTGCAAAGGGCCCCCGTGACTCACTCATGCTGGGCACTGTTCCCGCTCCTGTAAGATCCCCTTGGCTTGTCCCAGTGCAAGTGTGGGCTAGTCGGAGGCCGAAGCACCCACCTGTCAGAGCTGGCTGGGGGCCTACGTACCTGGATCCGTGCCAGTCCACTGTCCTGAGAGCAGTTTATGACTGGTTTCATTCTGATGGTAGGTGCCCAGGCTGACCAACCTGTTAAATATTTACAACATCACCCCTGGGCCTCTATGGTCGGTGTGACCTCAATCACAGACTTGAAGGTGTATCGAGACCAACCCCCAGTCTCTTGTTTGAATTCCTTCCGAGAGCCCCCCTTAAGAGGAGATACCCAGGTCCATCCTTGTCAAGGTGGGTGCTATCATCCTTCCCATTTCACAAAGGCGAAACTGAGGCATACAAAGGTTAAGTGCCCAAGGTCACGTAGCTTGACTGCATACTCAGGTACTTATGTATTTACGCATCTATCCAGTGGCGGTGCTGGGGGGTCAGAGGTGAATGTGGCAGTACTTGTCCTCGTGGAGCACAGGATCTGATGGGGGCTGGGGGCGGACACAGCAGAGCACTTGGCCTTGGGTTCAGCTTGGTACAGCTCAGGGGTTGAATAGTCAGTCTCTGTGGACAGCTCTGTCTGTCTGCCACTCACCAATTGTGCCAGTTTTCTCGTCTCTTAGACTTGTGGTGAAGATTAAGTAAGTCACGCACATCTCTAATAGATAGAGCAGAGTCTGGTACATCCTAAGTGCTGTATTGTTGTTGCTGTTTGGCTGCTAAGGTGCATCTCACTCTTTTGTGATCCCATGGGCTCTCGCCCACCAGGCTCCTCTGTCCATGGGATTTCCCAGGCAAGAATACTGAAGTGGGTTGCCATTCTTTTCTCCAGGGGATCTTCCTGACCCAGGGATTGAACCACGTCTGCTGGATTGGCAGGCCAGTTCTTTACCACTGAGTCACCAGGGAAGCCCTAAGCGTCATTAATTATTTGCATGTCATTAATTATTTGCATCAATCCCAATTGATTAAATAAACAAATGTGACATATCGTCTCAGACTTCAAGCATCCGTGGAAGACGTTAGCCAGTCAAAGGCATAACCAGTGTGGGGAACAGTGTCCCAAGAACAGCGTGTGCGAAGACTTGCATTATTGCTACACTTCAGTGCGCAATGAACTGAGTACGTGGCCCAGTGCAGGTGCGGCAAAGGCTGAGCCCTGCCCTTTGGAATTCACCATAAAGAGTTCACCATAATTCCTTTAGAGGGATAAACCATACCCTCTAAAGTGAGATGGGAAAGGAACAGGCAGATGTGTCTGGCATGGGGGTGCAGGACAGGGAAGGATCACTCCCTCAGACCTCATTTCTCAGAACTATGTGGGGGGAACAAAAATGGCAGGGGCTTTGTTGATTAAAATGATAGCTCAGGGACTTCCCTGGAGGTTCAATGGTTAGGACTCTGTGCTCCCAATGTAGGGGGCCCAGGGTTCAATCCTTGGTCAGAGAGAACTATATCCTGAGTGCCGCAACTAAGACCTGTTGCAGCCAAATGAATTGTTTAAAAACAGTTTAAAAAAAAACATAGTTCAGTTCTGACGACAGAGCCAGGTAGGTTTTTATTCTCTCATCTTCCCTCCTCCTTTCATGAAAACCCTTCTTACCAGGCCTTGGCCGGCCGGCCCTGCAGCCCTGGAAAACGAGGAGTCTGTCTTTTCCGGCTGCCCAAAGGGACCTGCTGTGATTCTCATTTAAGAGCGAGGCGCTTCCTGACCAGAAATGACTCAGATAGATTTGTCGGTGGAGGACTGCAGCTGCCATCCTGGGATTAATTTGGAACTGCTGCCTCAGGATGGCAGGGCTGCTGGCTGCCCACAAAGGTCAGGCCTTCTCCAAGCCTTCTGTCTGGGTCACTCCCAGGGCCTCTCTCTGAGGAAGCTGCCACCCTCAGAGAGGAAATGACTGGCCTGCAATTCACCCCTGGAAAATTCTGCTGAGGCTTCTCTCCATCCTCGTGTTTTAGCGATGGCTGCTGAGAGAGGGCACATGGGAGGGTGTTTATTCAGTCGTTCAATCAGCAAATTGTTATTCAATCAACAAACACTTGTTCAGGACCTCTTCCGGGCCGGGCGCTGTTGCGAGGTCTGAGGATGCAAAGTTAAATAAGGTATTGTTTCTGCTCTCAAAGAATCTCAGCCTCACGTGAGAGAGACGCGGGAACTGGTAATTACTCATTGTGACATTCTTATGGGTTGAGAATTGGATTAGTCAGGCTCTGTTTGCAAGTGATAAAACAAAGCAAAAACCTCAAACTTGGTTACGCACAAAGGAAAGGCATTCAAGGCAAAGGAAAGGTGACAGTCATCATGTAACTGAGAGGTCAGGTACAGCTTGACTCAGGGGCTAGAAACCTTTACCAGGATTTACTTTCTTTCCAGCTCAGAACTCATGGTTTTGATTTCTGTGGCAGGCTGAGTAATGGACTCCTCCCCACCCCCGCCAAAGATGTCCATGCCCTAATTTCAGTGAACCTGTGACTCTTACTTTACATGGTAAAAGAAACTTGGCAAATGTGATTCAGTTTAGGATCTTGAGATGGGCAGATTATCTTGGAATATCACATGAGTAATCAGAAGGGTCCTTTTCAGTGAAAGAGAGGAAGGAGAATCTATCACAGAGAGGAGATGTGACTCTATGGAAGTAGTGATCAGATAGGAGTGATGCCATTTCTGGAAGAGGATGTGAGGCGCCGAATGTGGGCAGCCTCTAGAAGGGGCTGGGAAAGGCAAGCCATGGATTCTCTCCTAGAACTGCCAGAAAGAACGCAGCCCAGCTGACACCTTGATTTTAGCCTGGTGAGATTCATTTTAGACGTCTGAGCTCCAGAACCATAAGATAATCAGTCTATGTTGCTTAAACTCACATCTGCCTTGGCTTCAAGTCTAGCAGAAAAGATGGAACACTTTCTTCCTGGTAACTCCTGCAGAAGTCATTATTCTGATTAGATCAGTTTGGATCACTTCCCCATCTCTGAGCCAATCACCTGGCAAGCAATGCTCTGATTGGCCAGGTGTGGGTCAAGGCTCCTCCCCTTGAGGGGGTGGAGCCCCACAGCAACATCCTGAACTGAGAATCAGGTTAGGGAGGTGAAGGAAATTCAGATTCTACTCCTGCTAGAAATGGGAATTAATGCAATATAGCTAAAAATAGCAACCTTTCACTACAACAGAGGAGGGGAAATTCTCACCTAGTTCTAAAGTAAGAGGAAAGAGCACTGGGAGGCATTGGGAGACCTGGGTTTTAAAATTCCCAGTTTTCTGTCTCATGAGCTGTGCGCTTTCAGGTAGGTGGCCTAACTTCTCTGGTCCTCTGTTTTCTCAGGAGCTGGTTGCCACCGCCTTGTGACTTCCTCGGGGTGGGATCATTCTTGAGTCACAGGCCAGCTTTGATCCATCCTCAATTACTGTCAAACCAACCCCAGGGTCCTGGATGGTTGGTGTGCTCAAGCTTCAGCGGTCTCAATGGTTTTTGCTATATCAGAGCTTTAGAATGGAATCTTCATCTCGTGACTCAGACTTCAAAGGAGATTGAACTTGTCGGCAAATCTTCCTTGGTCTGTTGATGGTGTGGGAGAAAGAAATGTGGCTTTTTCCATTTGTGGTCTCATGATTCCTGACCCCTCTGGAGGTTTTTCTTGCTGGCATGGGAGCTGCCCATCTTTGTTTGCCAGGGGTTCCTGTCAGAGGAAAGTTGGGACTTTGGCCTGTTTGTTGAGAATGAAGGGGCTCATAGAGGGCCAGCTCACCCCCTGGTTTGACTCAGAGTGTGTCAAGGGTTGCATGATCTATTAATTAGGACTTACTGGCTGATTTTTTTTTTTTAAATAATAATCAGCCAAATCAAATGGGTTCAAATCCCAAATTCTGCCACTTCATTGCTGTGTGACGCTGGGCAAGTTACTTAATCTCTCCGAGTGTCAGTTTCTTAATCTGCAAAATGGAGGTAACTTTCTGTGGGCAGCTGGTTTTGTTTTCTATTAATATGTATACAGGCGACAGCCACTAGGAATTCCCTGCAGATCCCCACCCTGCTCAGTAAATAGATTTTCTATTGCATGCAACCGAATCTAATTCTAACTCCTAACATGACTTTTCTCTGGTCCTTTGCCCTCTGGTTCCACAGGTGGTTCCTGCTGGCTGCCTTCTCCACCTCTCTTGAGGCTCTCCTCAGCCTGGCTTTCTCCTGGCTTCTCCCTGCCTTCCTTAACCTCTCCTGGATTACTCAAGAGTGTCTGGGTCATGCAGGGTGAAGAGTTAGCAATCTCTTGCTCGAAATTGGCCAGTGGAGAATTCCCAGTGAGACTGTAGACACCACCCTTTGTTGGTGAGGGGTGGGCGGGGATCATCTCTGCACCCTCCTGGGACTTGAGGTTTGGCATCTGTATCAGGCCAGGCATCTGTATCAGGCCAGGCCTCTGTGAAAAGCTTTGTCCTCTGAGGTAGGCAGAATTCTAAGATAGGCCCAAGATCATCCCTCCTCTGGCGTGAATGCCTCATGTGATTCCCACTGCTGGGATGTGAATGTGATGAGACGGACATTGTCTTGATCAGGTTATGTTATAGATGAAAAAAGAAAGTAAAGGTATAGTCACAGCTGGGGCTTCTCTGGTGGCTTAGTGGCAAATAATCTGCCTCCAATGCAGGAGACACAGAAGACTTGGGTTCAGTCGTTGGGTCAGGAAAATCCCCTGGAGGAGGGCATGGCAACCTACTCCAGTATTCTTGCCTGGAGAATCCCATGGACAGAGGAGCCTAGTGGACTACAGTCCATAGCGTTGCAAAGAGTCTGACATGACGGAAGCAACATAGCACTCATGCACACGTAGTCACTCCCATAGTTATGTTATATAAAAATCTATCTTATAGTAGCAGATAGTAGTGAGATGAACCCCTCCCTGCTGGCTTTGAGGAATTAAATTGCAGGGTCTCTGAGAGCCAAGAGCCAGCCCCAGCTCACCACCAGCAAGAAAGTGAGGCTTTCAGTCCTAGTGAATTCTGCCAACTGGAGGGGCTTGCAAGAGGAACCAGAGTCTCAGCAACCCTGCTGACACCTGGCTTCCAGCCTGGTGAGACCCTGAGCAGGGGGTCAAGCTAGCCTGGGCTTGCATTCCTGCCCCACAGAAACAATGAGGTAATCACTAGATGTTCTGAGCTCATAAACTTGTGATGATTTGTTACCCAGTCTTCGAAACTAATACATTCTCTGAACTGGGAGAATCCCAGTTTGGAAGGAGCAAGAAGGAATGGCCAACTGGCTTGGAGGGTCCTTTGTCCTCTGACTCTTGACTCTGTCTCATGTAATGGTCTTCTCTTCTATCTAAAGTGTATATCCCTCCAACATCCTTCCCTTTTCCTGGAGAAATTCATAAGGTGAGGGAGCAAAGAAGTTTAGACTTTGCTTGGTGTTTGAGTAGATTTGGCTGTGAGTAGCAGAAAATCATTTAAGAGTTGATTAGATAAAAGAACTTCTTTTCCCATAGGAAGTCTGGGGACTCCCCTGATAGTACAGTGGATAAGAATCTGCCTGCCAGTTCAGGGACACAAGTTCAATCCCTGGTCCAGGAAGATTCCACATCTTTGGAGCAACTAAGCCTGTGTACCACAACTACTGAGCCCATGCTCTAGCCCCCATGAGCCACAACTACTGAGCTAGTGCACTGCAGCTACTGAAGCCTGTGTGTGGGACAGCCTGTGCTCCAAGTCAAGAGAAGCCACCCAGTGAGAAGCCCAGGCACTGTGACAATGAGTAGCCCCTGCTCACTGCAACTAGAGGAAGCCCAAGAGCAACACTGAAGACCCAGTGCAACCAGAAAAATACACAAATAAATAAAAATAAATTATTTAAGAAAAAAAAAGTCTGGAGGCAGGTGGGGCTCAACTGGAAGACAGTTGAATGCTGCTGTCTTCAGGCTCCTCCTACCATTTTATACTACCATTCTTATCATTGTCGCTATTTGTCTCATGGTGACAGAATGGCTGCTGTAGCTCCAGTCATTATATCTATATGAAGACAGGAAGGAGGTGAAAGGGGCAAGGGGAGATTCAATAGGTGAACAGATAAATAAGCTATAATGTATCCATACAACGAAATACTACTTGGTGTTAAATAAGAACAAGACACTCATTCATACAGCAATATGGGTACATCTCAAGTTCATTTTGCTAAATGAAAGAAGATATGTAATTTCATTTACATGACATTCTGGGAAAGGCCACACTACAAGAACAGGGGAAAGATCAGTGGTTGGTATGGACTAGGGTGGGGAAAGGACTGACTAGAAACGAACAGGAGAATTTGGAGGGTGATGATATACATTCTGTATTTTGATCATGATGGATATACAAACTTTAATTGCATTTTTAAGTCAAAGTTTTGGAGTGTAGGGGAAGTAGGGCAGGTAGCTGGAAGCCCTGATGTATAGCGTTTGCCCATTTCCATGGTGTAAATACTCCCACCACTGCAGCTTTCACAAGGCCAACAGTTTAACAGCTGCACAAAATTCCTGAAAATTGGTAGAATGCTACTGAATACAGTATATAAATTATGCTTCAATAAACCTGACTTTAAAAAAAAAGTTTTCTGAGAAGTCTGTCCTAACAACTCCTGCTCACCACTTATGTCCACAAAGGAGGCTGGAAAAGGAATTCTAGCCAGGAACAAGTTCTGCCCCCTCCAGCCCCAATACCCAGGAAAAAATTGTGGTTCTGATACTTGATGCAGCAACTACAGTCAAAGACAGCTTCTTAACTGCTCCACCTGCCTCCAGGGTTTCCAGAAAGAGTAAATTTCCACTAAGAAAGCCCAGAGTCCTTCTGGCCTGATCTGACTTTTAATATCCAGACCCTCCAATCATACCCAGAGCCTCAGAGGGGCACACACACTGCCCCCTAAACTCAGAGGCTTTCCTTTTTTTCCCCTTGGTTAATTTCCCACTTTGGGGCTTTTGTGTTAAATGTACTTTCCACCCGAAACCAGCCTCCCCAAGCTCTTAGCACAGCTGGCTCCTTCTTACCTAGTTTTTGGCTCAGACATCAGCTGCCCAGAGAGGACTGCTCTGGCCTTTTAGGCAGAAGAGTCCAAGACTTTGTCAGGCTCTCGTTGCATCCCAGCATGGAGAAGTGTTATCTAAAATGACCCCACTTGTTTTCTTATATATTGTATCTCTCTTTTTTTGGAGAAAGTAAGCCTGCTAATTGGGGTGAATCTTGTTCTGCTATTTTCTTGGAAACTCCGAGATGCACCAGGCTTGTAGTGGGTTGTTAGTCAATCCTGGCCAAATGAATGAAGGTAGCAGCACATACCTGTTAAGTGCAGTCCACACCCCCTGCAAACACAGACCCACTCCCCCTGTGCACACACAACTGCAGATGTGGACAGACTCTTGTACACAAACCCAGCCGGGCTCCCCTCACCTGGGAGGGGTTGATGAGTCCTGTTGTATGCTGACCTTCCTCTTCAGAGCTGCACTCTGGAATTGCTGAGATGTTTCCCATAGGGAAGTGAAAAAAAAAGAGCTTTGCAAGAGAGAAAGAGGGGACTGACTGAGTGCCAGCAGCTGGCTGGGCTGAGATCTGTGCCAAGGAGGATTTGAACTGCCACCCAGCCCAGCTCCCAGTTCCACTCCAGATGTCTCAGTGGGGCATGGAGAGAGGGGGCTCTGGACCCTCATTCAGAAAACCTCATGAGTGGGCTCTTGTAACTCAACCCTTGCTTCCAGCTGCGCCACCTGGATCATCCCTCCGTTTTCGCCATGTCACCTTGGATGAATTCTCTCAGGCCAGTGACGTAAACATTCCTAAACTGGCAGCCAGTTCAGTTAAACAGTAATCTGTGAGCCAGGTGGGTCCTGGGGCCAGCAACTGTTCCCCGTTTTACTTTTTCAACAGAGCCTGGATTTTATCTGGGAGATGAGCAACCCTCTCCCGGGAGACCAATCAGATAGGCCTAAGGAAATCCTACTTCTTGTTGATCTTAAGTGGGCATGAGAATCAACTCTAGCCAAGGAGATGTTAGGGCAACTCTGCTGAGGACAGATTTTTCCCCTTAAGAAGAGAGAAGCACATGAGAAAAAAGCTTGTCTTGCTGTCTCATCCTTCTTTCCTGCTTGGTTCACTGTTGTGTGAGGGAGTGTTGCCTGGAGCCACAGCAACCATTTTATGACTGTGAGGCTAACTTGGCTGACCTATTGAGGATAGTAGGGCAGAAAGTTGATAAGCTCCTAGGTTCTTGATTGTAGAACCAAAATCATGCTGAAACTGATGCTCTCCAGGCTTCTTATTTCTTATGAGATAATTAAATTTCTTCATAGCTGTTACTTGCAGCCAAAAAACATTCCAACTCATTCACAGGCAGCCCTCCCCCCACCCCCCAACTCAACTAGGTAGTTCTTCCTCTATGCAGAGCTTAGCTCCAATGTCACTTCCTCAGAGGAGCTTGCCCTGCTTCCCTCCTCCCAAGAGCAGATCATGCTTCCTGGCTTCACACACGCCTGGCATCATGTGCCTTTAAAGCCCCTGTAGTTCAACAATTCCTGGAGGAGGAAATGGCAACCCATTCCAGTTTTCTTGCCTGGAGGATCCCTCGGACAGAAGAGTCTGGTGGGCTATGGTCCATAGGGTCGCACATGAGTGAGACAAAGCATGCAGTTCAATAATTGGTAAATGTCAATCTCATACACAAAACTGAGTATGCCATAAGATTGTGCTTGCTTTCACTAAAAGCTGTGCATAGCACAGGCACAGTGCTTGGGGCTTTGTGAACCCTCAGCAAATATTTGTTGAATGCATGAGTGAATGTTCTGGACCTGAAAGATCGTGTAGTCCAAACTCATGATGAGATACCACTGCACGCCAACTAGAATGACTAAAATTAAAAAGACTGACAGTGTCAAGGGTTGATGAGAACATGGAGGCACTGGAACTCTCATGCTGCTGCTGCTAAGTCGCTTCAGTCGTGTCCGACTCTGTGCGACCCCATAGATGGCAGCCCACCAGGCTCCCCCATCCCTGGGATTCTCCGGGCAAGAACACTGGAGTGGGTTGCCGTTTCCTTCTCCAATGCATGAAAATGAAAAGTGAAAGTGAAGTCGCTCAGTTGTGTCCGACCTTCCAGGCTCCTCCGTCCATGGGATTTTCCAGGCAACAGTACTGGAGTAGGGTGCCATTGCCTTCTCCGGAACTCTCATACACAGCTGGAAAGAGAGTAAAATGGTGCAGCCACTTTGGAAAACAGTTTGGGAATTTAAAAGATTAAACGTATATCTGCCATTGAACCAAACAATCCTACTCTTAGGTAGTTACCTAGCAGAAATGAAAGCATGTACATGGAGACTTTTACATGAATGTTCAGAGTTACTTTTTTGTGATAACCAAAAACTGGAAATAGACCAATGGTCCATCAATAAGCAAATGGATAAACACACAAAGGTTTATCCACACCACAGAATACTGTTCAGCAAGAATAAAAAATGAACTATTGATACACGTAAGTATATGGACGACTCTCAGCATAACTATGCAGCAGAGAAAGACAAGGAGAGGGGAAACCGGGCTGAGCTGCCCTGGCTAGAGGGCCGCGCACACCACCAGCGAGGGGACTGTGGCTCTCAGAGTAGGAGCCCGAGTCCTTATGGAATCCCACGAGATCCACAAGATTGGCCCCAAGACCCTTCTATTTTCATTTTCTCCCCTGCCTGCCTTTGCCCTGCTGCCCGAACCCACCAGGTGTACTCCTACCTCAGGACCTTTGCACTGCCTGGTTTCCACTCCCCTAGATCCAAACATGGCTCAGACCTTTACCGGCTTCCAGCTTCTTTCCAAAGGTCACCTCCACAGAGAGGCCTGCACAAATCTCTGCTCTGTCTAAAAGAACTCCAGACTCCTCTCTGTCTTGCCTTTTGCTTTATTTCCTTGTTAGTGCTAACCTCCATTTGGTTAAAACTATATGTATATAAGGGCTTCCCTGGTGGCTCAGATGGTAAAGCATCTGCCTGCAGTGTGACAGGCTCACATTCCATCCCTGAGTTGGGAAGATCCCCTGGAGAAGAGAATGGCAAACCCCCTCCAGTATTCTTGCCTGGAGAATTCCATGGACAGAGGAACCTGGCAGGCTACAGTCCATGGGGTCACAAAGAGCTGGACATGACTGAGCAACCAACACTTTCATATGTATATAAACACACAAAGGAGCGACATGGATAACTCTCAAAATATGTTAAGTGAAAGAAGTTAGATACAAAAGGAGGACCTACTGTGTGATTCCATTTACATGAAATGATTCTATTTATATGTATTTTAATGTCTCTCTCCAGCCTTGCCCCCCAGTAATAGCTGCACGTGGCTACTGGAACACCTGAATTGCAGCTGGTGAAACTGCAGAACTGAAATTTCAATTTAATTAATTTTAATCCATTTAAATTTTAAATGAAAAAATCCAGCTGGTTTCAACAAATGTGGTCACAAATATTAAAGCAAAAGGGCTTTTGAATACTCAGTGCTTGAAAGACTAAAGTCTCTGCAGGACAACCTGGGTGGGTCCATCCACCTTTCTAACTGTCCGTTTTATGAAACTGAAATACAGATCAAGTATTTCCAATGGGAACTGATGGTCTACAGTGAGATGGGCTGCAAATGTAGAACATAGAGGGCATTCCAAAGAGTTCATATGAAAAATAAAATAATGTAAAGATCTCACTGATAATTTTTCATGTGGCTTGGATGCTGATATATTTTGGGGACTTCCCTGGCAGTCTAGTGGTTAGGACTCCCTGCTTCCAGAGCACGGTGTGTGGGTTCGATCCCTGGCCAGGGAACTAAGATCCCACATGCTGCGTAGTATGGGACCGGGGGGGGGGTCCTCCCCTCCAAAATAAAAAAAAAAGAAATATTTTGGATCCATTAAGTTAAATAAAACATTACACTTAATTTCATCAGTTTTATTTTTATAATTTAATTTCATTGGTATATAGTCGGTGGGGCCACACAGAGTCGGACGCGACTGAAGCGACTTGGCACGCATGCACAGTTGATGCACAATGTTGTGTTAGTTTCAGGTGTACAACAAAGTGATTCATATGTTCGTTCTTTTTTAGATTCTCATATGCATGCCTGCATGCATCCTTAGTCGCTCAGTTCAGTTCAGTTCAGTCGCTCAGTCATGTCCGACTCTTTGTGACCCCATGAATCGCAGCACGCCAGGCTTCCCTGTCCATCACCAACTCCCGGAGTTCACTTAAACTCATGTCCATCAAGTCAGTGATGCCATCCAGCCATCTCATCCTCTGTCGTCCCCTTCTTCTCCTGCCCCCAATCCCTCCCGGCATCAGAGTCTTTTCCAATGAGTCAACTCTTTGCATGAGGTGGCCAAAGTACTGGAGTTTCAGCTTCAGCATCATTCCTTCCAAAGAAATCCCAGGGCTGATCTTTAGAATCGACTGGTTGGATCTCCTTGCAGTCCAAGAGACTCTCAAGAGTATTCTCCAACACCACAGTTCAAAAGCATCAATTCTTCGGCACTCAGCTTTCTTCACAGTTCAACTCTCACATCCATACGTGACCACTGGAAAAACCATAGCCTTGACTAGACGGACCTTTGTTGGCAAAGTAATGTCTCTGCTTTTTAATATGTTATCTAGGTTGGTCACAACATTCCTTCCAAGGAGTAAGTGTCTTTTAATTTCATGGCTGCAATCACCATCTGCAGTGATTTTGGAGCCCAGAAAAATAAAGTCTGACACTGTTTCCACTGTTTCCCCATCTACTTCTCATGAAGTGATGGGACCAGATGCCATGATCTTAGTTTTCTAAATATTGAGCTTTAAGCCAACCTTTTCACTCTCTTCTTTCACTTTCATCAAGAGGCTCTTTAGCTCCTCTTCACTTTCTGCCATAAGGGTGGTGTCATCTGCATATCTGAGGTTATTGACATTTCTCCTGGCAATCTTGATTCCAGCTTGTGTTTCTTCCAGTCCAGCATTTCTCATGATGTACTCTGCATAGAAGTTAAATAAGCAGGGTGACAATATACTGCCTTGACATACTCCTTTTCCTATTTGGAACCAGTCTGTTGTTCCACGTCCAGTTCTAACTGTTGCTTCCTGACCTGCATACAGATTTCTCAAGAGGCAGGTCAGGTAGTCTGGTATTCCCATCTCTTTCAGAATTTTCCACAGTTTATTGTGATCCACACAGTCAAAGTCTTTGGCATAGTCAATAAAGCAGAAATAGATGTTTTTCTGGAACTCTCTTGCTTTTTCGATGATCCAGAGGATGTTGGCAACTTGATCTCTGGTTCCTCTGCCTTTTCTAAAACCAGCTTGAACATTTGCAAGTTCACGGTTCACGTATTGCTGAAGCCTGGCTTGGAGAATTTTGAGCATTACTTTACTAGCGTGTGAGATGAGTGCAATTGTGCGGTAGTTTGAGCATTCTTTGGCATTGCCTTTCTTTGGGATTGGAATGAAAACTGACCTTTTCCCGTGGCCGCTGCTGAGTTTTCCAAATTTGCTGGCATATTGAGTGCAGCATTTTCACAGCATCATCTTTCAGGATTTGAAACAGCTCAACTGGAATTCCATCACCTCCACTAGCTTTGTTCATAGTGATGCTTTCTAAGGCCCACTTTACTTCACATTCCAGGATGTCTGGCTCTAGGTGGGTGATTACACCATCATGATTATTTGGGTCGTGAAGATCTTTTTTGTAGTCATGCCCAAATCTCTGGGACCCTTTGGACCCTGCCAGGCTCTTCAGTCCATGGGATTCTCCAGGCAAGACTACTGGAATGAGTTGCCATTCCTTTCTCCAGGAGATCTTCCTGACCCAGGGATCGAACCTGGGTCTCCTGTGTCTCCTGCACTGCAGGTGAATTCTGTTCAGCAGAGCTCCCTGTGCTATACAATTTCATGTTTCTTTTTCCTTTTTAACGTGGCTACAGGGAGTTTTTAATTGTACATGTGGCTCACTGCCTTTTCCCAGCTGCTCTGGAATGCCAGCTGGGTGAAGCCAGCCACTAGTCTCCGGGCTCACTTACTTATCAGGGACGTCTCGGGTCTGGGCTGCCCTGTGCTCTGGGTCCCCATCTCTCTCAGCGGAAGGACCATCATTGATTTGCTGACCGTGGGCGTGTGTCCTCAGAAACAGGGCATTCCCAGCCCACAGGAGGAAGAGCAGCTGCTGGAGGGCGCGGGCAGGGTGACTCAGTTCCTGCGCTGGGAAGGGGAACTTGGGCGTCTGCTGAGACCTTGTCACCATGGCTCCTTCCCAAGTCGCGGTTGCCAAACGCGTTTCTCCCTGCCCGCCGCCCCCGGACAGCCACGACCGAGCCGGTGGGACGCCTCCCACTTGGCTGCGGAAACGGTTTGCATCATTTTGTACCCGAGGCGTGGGGGCATCTGAAGTTCAGATCCACTGGAAGGAAATCAGCCTGTGCCTTGTTCTCTGCACAAAACAAGAATCAATACGGCATTGATTCCGAGAAGACCGCCTCCCTCATCAAGTGCCTCGGAGTAGGACTTCTCCAGCACCCAACCTCGGGGGCGGGGGGGGGGGGGGTCAGAAATGGGCCACTGGGTGGAGAAGGCTCTGTGTGTATTGGCTTTTTTTTCTCCCTAAGCATTTAAACAAATTATGGTAAAACAGAACATAAAATTTACCATTTCCCCCAAATTTACGCGTACAGCTCAGTGGCATTAAGTTACATTCACACTGGTTCACCATCAGCCTCCAGAACTTTTTGGTCTTCCCCAACTCACTGGCTTTTCAGATTTGGGGGAAGGTCAGGTGGGGATGGGGTGCCTGGGGGCAGGGCCTGTGCAAGAGGATCATGGGAGAAGCCAGGTGTCCCAGCCGGGATTGGATTACTTCTCGGCATCTCTCTTGGAGCCAGGCTTCAGGAAATGTAGGCGCAGTCACAGAAGGGTAATTCCAAGACAGCTGGATAAAGGGGCTATTTGCAAGGGCGTGGGCAGACCTAGGGGAAATCCTGGGCTAGACGTGGAGGAGCTGTTATCACCGGGGGCTGGAAGGGAGGAGGGAGGGAAAATTCCAGAAACCAGCAGGAGAGAGGATGTAACATCTCCTGCCTGCAGAGGCGTGGTGTCCTTCAGTGGAAGCAAACAGCCAGCCCTGGGGAGCGCCTGACCTCGGTCTCCTCCAGAGTCCTGCAGGGGCTCCGAATCGGCCAAGCCTATCCATACCACGGAGAGCAGCGGGCTGCGGGTGGTGTGGGTCAGCCTCCAGGCAGAGAGCCCGGGGCAGGAAGGAAGAGAGTGAGGCAGGCAAACAGAAGATGCCGGCACAAAGGGTCTGATTCGTTTCTTAGTCTAGTGAAAACCTGTGTCTGTCTTCACAGCACCTGTTCCTCCTCCTTCTGGCAGTAGCCAGATTTGTCTTCGGGGAGCCAGGCTTCCACCCACAGGCCAAAGATGGTGCACCTCCAACTCAAGGGAGGAGGAGCCTGGTTTAAGCCAACCAGCTTATTGCATTCCTCTGGCCTCTGTGATTGGTCCAGGATGCCCAATTAGAGCCGATTGTGGCGACTTGCCTGTGAGGGCAGACTGTCTTTCCTGTTAGACCCCAAGCCGGGGAATGTGGCATAAGACTCCTGCAGCCATTTTGCCACCATGTGGCATCTGTGAATGAAGCCGACATATAGACAGACAGACACTCATAGCTAATGACATTATCTAAGCCCCTGGATCCATCTCTGCCTGAAGCTGAAACTATTCCTGGAATCTTAGTTACTTGAACCAATGCATTCCCCTTTTGCTGAAGCTGGTTTGATTTGCATTGGCTTGCAAGAAAGATTCCTGACATTATCAGTTTTTTCTTTTCTTTTCATTTTAAGCAAGCAACAGCTCTGCTTCTGGCATTCTTAAGGATTTTTTTTTTTTTTTTTTTTTGAGTTCAGCAAAAATGCTGAGCAAGCAGCAGATGTGGAGAGCACCAAGCCATCGTCTGCCTGTGATCTTTTGGGTTAGCATTATTTAAGCAGATAGTGGTGATGGGCCTAGACAAGGTGGGGTCCATCAGGACCTGTCCAGCCAAGCTGGATGTGGCACTGGGAAGGTGAAACCCACCTCAGGCCTGGCATCAGGTGCTGCAGGGAAGTGATAGGGGTGCCTGGTGGTTAGAACACTGGCTCTGGGTGAGATAGGTATCAGGTCTCCTTCCAAGTAGTTGGGTGGTCATGTGCAACCTGCATCACCTTGCAGAGCCTCAGTTTCTGCCTCTACAAAATGGGCCAGCAGGGGAAAGAAAGGAAATAAGGCCCAGAGAGGCGGTGGAGCACAAGGCTAAGGGCACAGGGCTCTGGGCTGGCGTCCCAGCTCTGCACTTTGTAGCCGCAGAACCTTAGGCATGGCACTCCACTTTTCTGTGCCTTAGTTTCATCATCAGGAAAATGGGGAGGATGATAACACGTCTTCCCTTCTTGGATTCATGGGAACTCAACAACTGCAGCTAGACAAAGCCTTGAAAACAGGACCAGGCACGTGGTAAAAACAGCTGTTGTTGCTAACCAAGGCCCGGTAGTCAATGTTATTATAATATTGGCAGAGATCATGATCTCTCATACTCTTGGCAGCTCTCTATAAAATCTCACGGATGTCCCTCCCGCTGTGTCTGAAGGCCATTTGCCTCTTGTTTCTAGCCCAGTATTTCCTCATCTGCAAAATGAAATATGAATACCCCTCACTTCACAGGGTTCTTGTCGGGGTTAAGTAAGACACTGCTGTCCCATGCTTAGCACAGCATGCACCCCACGCACGTACGAGAGCTCAATAGCTATGAGCCATTACTAATAATGGTATGACTATTCCCAGCAAAACCTCCAGAGGAAAAAGCACATGTTAGTCTAATAGGCACCAGAGTCCAGACGAGTTCCTTCATTTCATCTCATTTTAGAGAAAATAAAAAATTTTAAAATATAGATGAATTTGTGGTTCTTAAAGAGGAGATGGTTGGAATTTCACCCAGAGGACGTTTTCAGCCGACAAAACATCCGACTTGGCCCCCAAGTCAGTCCCTGCTCTTGTTCCAGCAAATTTTTTGGCAGAGAGTGACATGTGGAATCTTAGTTCCCCAACTAAGGATCAAACCCACGCCCCCTGCATTGGAAGGCAAAGTCTTAACTACTGGACTGCCAGGAAAGTCCCTGTTCCAGCAAATTCTTGACCTTTGCCACCCCCTTAAGCTCCACCAAAGCCTTATTCAATTCGTTGAGTGGCTTAAGAAGTCATATGGGACCAGGCTTTGGTGTACCCAGGCTGGGTCTGACTCCCAGCCTGACTATATTAACTGGGGGACGTTGGGCAAGGCACTAGAATAAGCCTCGATGTTCTTATCTGTAAAGTAGGCATAATTTTACCTACCCTGCAAGGTCACCATGTGCAACACAGCCACATTCGTCTAAAGGCATTGAAGTGCTTTCTTCCTGTGCTGGGCTTATCAGTGCCTTTGATATACCCGAAGTGCATCTCTAAGCAGTGCTGAGAACATTCGGTTGTCCATGAAATCCGCTTTTCAAAGAGCGTCTTTGTGCTCCAACAGGGTTGCTGCAGAGCACTCTGGATTAGTGACGTGAAAGGTACCCAGAGGATGGAGTCTATTGCACTGATTACATCACCTCTCTGACCTTCACCTTCCCAGCTGCATTTAGGAGGCAACAGCTATCTTGTGTGACTGGAGAGATGATAAAAACCCAACAAGCAAAAACGGATTGATTAACAAAGCATACAAAAGCACTTTGATAAAAACAAAATTCCGTCCCTTCAGCGAAGGATTAGGAGCCCAGTGGGATGAGTTATCAGGTTAAACAGAAGAGGAGCCTGAAGAATAAGTACTTGAAGTCCTTCCAGAAGAACATCTTGAGAATATGGGAATAGAGGCTTTTGTGCTGGGCATCAGCAGAAAGCAACGACGTTGGACAAGGGTGCTGATATGACTCAGTGTTTTCATTGTGTACTGCTGCATTTCAAATCACCACAAAGTGAGCAGCTTAAAATGACCCACACTGCTTATCTCACAGTTTCTATGGGTCAGGAGCTTGGACATGGCTTAGTTGGTTCCTCTGCAAGGCTGCAGTCCCATGTTGGCTGGACAGAGTCTCATCTGGAGGCCCAATTGGGGAAGGATAACTTGTATTAGGGGTCTTCAACCTCAGGGATCTAATGTCTGATGATCTGAGATGGAGCTGATGTAATAATAATAAATAAAGTGCACAATCAATATAAAGACTTGAATCATCCCCAAACCGTCCCCACCCCACTGACCATGGACAAAACTGTCTTCCACAAAACCTGTCCCTGGTACCAAAAAGGTTGGGGACAATTGGCTTATATGCTTACATAGTTGTTGGCAGGGTTTCAGTTCCTTGTGGGCTGTTAGGTAGGGTAACCAACCACCATGAGCTGAATTGTGTCTCTTCCAAAATCCGTATGTTGAAAACCCGTCAATATCTCAGGATGTGACTGTATTTGGAAACAGGGTCTTTGAAAAGGTAATTAAGTTAAAATGAGGTCATTAGTGTGGCCCTAATCCCACAGGACTGCTGTCCTTAAAGGAGAGGAAATGATTACACTGAGTGAAATAAATCAGACAGAGAAAGACAAATATATGATATCCCTTATATGTGGAAAGGGCTTCCCAGGTGGCTCAGTGGGGAAAGAATCTACCTGCAATGCAGGAGACGCAGGAGATGCAGGTTTGATTCCTGAGTCGGGGAGATCCCCTGGAGGAGGGCACAGCAACCCACTCCAGTATGCTTGCCTGGAGAATCCTGTGGACAGAGGAGCCCGGCAGGCTACAGTCCAGAGGGTCGCAAAGAGTCAGACACGACTGAGGGACTGAGCACACCCACACATATGTGGAATCTAAAAAAATGATACATATAAACTTATTTACAAAACAGAAATAAACTCACAGACACAGAAAACACATTTATGGTTACCAAAGGGGAAGGGGAGAGGGATAAATTAGGAGTTTGGGATTAACAGATACATACTACTGTATATAAAATAGATAACCAGCAAGGACCTACTGTATAGCACAGGGAACTATACTCAATATATTGTAGTAACCTATAATGGAAAAGACTGAAAAGAGATACATATACATATATATATATATATTCTTGAGCAGCTGTCTCTTGGTAAACAGAGTATTTGAAGGGACATGAATGCAGTGAATCATGCTGTACTGTGCATGGGCTCTTAAAGCAATACTATCAATCTATTCATATTTCATAGGTGGAAGCATGTCACATGACTTCACCTAAATTCAAGGGGTAGGGAAATGCAATCTTACTGTGTGCTGGGCAGGAGAACCAGAAAGACAACAAATGGTTTAGGGATGAATGGCTCACACATCCTTCCCAGCTGTGTTTCGAAGTAGGTCCAGTTATTATCTACATTTTTCAGATGAGAAAACCGAGGCTCAGGGAGGTCAGATAACTTGCTCAAGGACACACAGCTTTAAAGTCTCTAAGCAAAGAAATCCTCTGATGTTCTCAAGAAAACCTTCACATTTCTCATTCACGCTGAGTCTGTTGATGGCCTACCCTGGGGTACACACACACACATATACAAACACGTGCACACACACAGCAGGGTGATGAGTTGAAGGATGCGGGGACTGCGAGGGTCCCTCCACCCTCTGCTTATTCTTTCTGCAGCTCAGCTGAGATCACTGTGATTTCCTGTTACTTTATAATAATTTGTGGTAAATCTAATGTGCCTGCTGCTGCGTGAGCTCAGGCGAATCCCCTTCTATTGTCTGAGCTTCATACCAGCAGGTGTCCTGTGAAGGCCCTGGTATCATCACTCGGTGATTTATGGCACCAGCTTCCCCGCCGATGCAGGCCGACCCAGTTGGAGGCTCGCCGCGCTCAGGAGAGACGGCAGAGAAAGATCTGGTCGGTTTGTTTTATCCCCAGAGGAGAACAAATCTGACGAGCAAAGATTTTTTAGAAGCTTCAACCAGACAGTGCATTACATTTGCTGCTGCTGTGTCCTTAGAGGAAAACTTGGCTGGCTGCAGATGCCTCGCGGGCAGCTCAAGCTGATGGTGTTAAAATCGACCTCAGACCCGCTCCTGCTGCTGTCTCCTCATCTCCCTGGATGCTAACTTCATCTTCTGGTTGTTGGACTAACATCCTCGGAATCATTCCGACCCCTCTTTTTTGCTGAGTGCCAACCTGAGCCTGTCATCCTCAGTCTCCAATTTATTACGAAATCCAGTTGTTTCTCTGGTCACAGTAGATCTAGAGTCTGATCGCGTTTCCTCACCACCACTGCTCCTACCCAGGTCCCAACCTGGGCTTTTGCCGTGGCCACTTTCCTGGAATCCTGGCTGCCACCCTGGCCCCATCCCTGAACCTATTCCTCACATGGCAGCCAGAGGGATTCTCCTGAAGCCTACTCCTGGGCTTCTCTGGTGGTCCAGTGGTTAAGAATTCACCTGCCAATGCAGGGGACGTGGGTTCTATCCCTGGTCCGGGAAGATCCTGCATGCCACAAGACAACTAAGCCCGTGAGCCACAACTACTGAGAGCATGAGCTGCAACTGCTGAAGCCGGCATGCCTAGAACCTGTGCTGCACAAGAGAAGCACCACAGTGAGAAGCCTGTACACCGTAACTAAGAGTATAGCCCCCAGTCAGTGCAACTAGAGACAGCCCTTGAGCAGCAAAGAGGACCCAGTGCAGCCAAAGATAAATAAAGTAAAAACAAACAAACAAACCCCACTCCTCTGCTCTAAAGCCTTCCATGGCTCCCACCTCCCTCAGAGTAAAAATCAAAGTTCTCAATGTGGCCTCAAAGCTCACATGCTCTCACCTCCTGTGATGAGAAAAACAACTTTTTTTTCTGAGCTGTTGCCCAGAAAATTTATGGTATGATAACCCTGCTCACAAAGTGGTAAAGAACCTGCCTGCCAATGCAAGAGTCATAAGGGATGTGGGTTGCATCCCTGGGTCGGGAAGATCCCCTGGAGGAGGGCATGGCAACCCTTCTCATGGCACTCTTGCCTGGAGAATCTCATGGACAGAGGACTCTGGCGGGCAATGGTCCATAGGGTTGCAAAGAACTGGACATGACTGAAGCGATGTAGCACACACACAACCCTACTCACACCCAGAGCCTGGACATTTAGATAAGGGCTTGAATTTAGGCTGCCCACCACCAGTTCCCATTTTGATGTTTCTCGGAGCATCTTCCAACCACCGTGTAAGTAATCAGTGCTGGCTACCCTGTTCTCTGTCTCTTTGCCTGGTGATCTGGGACAGAGGCCCACCCTGCTCTCCCCCATCCATCGCACCCCCTTGTTTCTGGGATGTGTGGAAGAAATCTTATGATTCTGCTTCCTCTGTGGGGGTGTATTGAAACTGAATCTTCCATCAGAACAACCCTGTGGGTTTCACTTAACCCAAATGGGAGCTTAGGTGCTGAGAGGGCCACCTGTCTCTGACCCTGGGATCTTAGTTCCCTGACTAGGGATTGAACACGAACCCATGCAGTGAAAGCACAGAGTCTTAACCACTGAACTGCCAGGGTATTCCCAACCCTCACATTCATTCCCTCCCCCCTCAATATTTATTTGTTTAGCTGTGCTGGCAATGGCACCCCACTCCAGTACTCTTGCCTGGAAAATCCCATGGACGGAGGAGCCTGGTAGGCTGCAGTCCATGGGGTCGCTAGGAGTCAGACACAACTGAGCAACTTCACTTTCACTTTTCACTTTCATGCATTGGAGAAGGAAATGGCAACCCACTCCAGTGTTCTTGCCTAGAGAGTCCCAGGGACGGGGGAGCCTGGTGGGCTGCCGTCTATGGGGTTGCACAGAGTCGGACACGACTGAAGTGACTTAGCAGTAGCAGCCAGGTCTTAGTTGCACCATGCGCAATCTTCGATCCTTATTGTGGCTCACAGGATCTTTAGTTGCGGCATGTGGGATCACGTTCCCTGACCAGGGATTGAACCCCGGGCCCCCTTGCATTGGGAGTGTGGAGTCTTAGCCACTGGACCACCAGGAAACTTCCCTAGTCTGCATATTCTTAATGCAATACACCAGCTCAGGTTTCTCAGCATACCTCCCATGCCCTTTCTGCCATCATTTCCCAATACTGACCCCTTCACCGACTCAGCATCAGTCACACTGGCTTCCTACCAGTTCCTGAAACTTGCCAGCCTTGGGCTTTTGCACTGGCTGTGCCCTCGTCCTCTTTCAGGTGAATTGACACCTTCTTGGTGGCAAGGCCTCTGCTACTCTATTTAAAATTGTACGTCCCAGGGACTTCTCCGGTGGTCCAGTGGTTAAGACTGTGAGCTGCCAATGCAGAAGGTAGTTCCATCCCTGGTTTTGGAACTAAGATTCACATGTGGTGTGGTCAAAAAAAAAAAAAGATACACCTCCTAGGTTCCCTGCCCTTCTTTAATTTTTGTCCTTAACACTTAACGACATCTGACTTAGTACGTGGGGGAGGTTCATGAGATTAATATAATGGGCCTTCATAGAGCACTTGACACAGCAGCTGCACCTGAAAAGACTAAATAAGTATAAGCCAGCACTGTGTTCTTTAGTTATATGCAGTAGGAAGAAGGGGCTTCCCTGGGGGCTCAGATGGTCAAGAGTCCGCCTGCAATGCAGGAGACCTGGGTTCGATCCCTGGGTCGGGAAGATCCCCTGGAGAAGGGAAGGGCCACCCACTCCAGTATTCTTGCCTGGAAAATTCCATGGACAGAGGAGCCTTACGGGCTACAGTCCATGGGGTTGCAAAGAGTTAGACACGACTGAGTGACTAACACACACACACACACACACACACACACACACACACGGTAGGAGGAAGACAGGTGAAGTATATCTGGAAGCACCAGTCCTACCAATATCGTGCTTTAAAAGCAGCAACCTCAAAGAGCTCTTTTGAGTTGTATTTGACTTGTTGCCGTTGTTAACAGAATGATAAGTCCTGTCACGATCCAAGTCGACAGTTATTAACTTGGATTCTGCCATTGTCTTTTCTATTTTAGAGGCAGCACATGCTCTGTTTAACGTCCTCGGACATCGTCACCAGCCCTTAGAGCTGTCGGGCTTAGAGTGCTGTGCCCCAGGGCTCAGCAGCCGCCATGCCCTGGGGACTGGTGTTCATAGCAAGTCATCTGCCCTCGTGCATCCCCCACCGGCCTCCCCACCCTTCTTTGCCTCTGCAGGCAAAGTTCTCCTTGCAAGACCTCTGCACCTGCTGAGAGCCCAGCCTAGGATGTTTTCCCCTTCCCTCTTCACAAGGGCATTACGACATATCTCTCAAGTTTCAGCGCCATCATCTTTTTCTTGGGAGAGCGTTCCCTCAGCCCCCAAGGCTGGGTCAGGTCCCTTATTATAGAGGCGCCCCTAGCACAAGCGCCTCTTGTTTAGAATGCTAATCACAGCCAACCGTCAGGCACCAGGCGCATTGTTTCCTGACCTCCTCCCCCTACACACCCTGTGAAGTCCACCAGGGCAGTGACTTATCAGTTTTTGTTGACAAGTGTTTCTCCAACACTCCACCGTGCTGGTTCCACAGTGCTGGCTGGCAGGCACTCAGTAAATATTTGCGGAATGTATGAATAAGTGGCCCACATTCAGTGTCTAATAAACAATGGCCTCCTCAAGCAAACGGTACAGAGTCTGGCAGAGAGGATGTGCAAGCGCCCTATTATGACTTTGGCTCCCATTCCTTGCCCTCCTTGTTGTCATGCCTCTCCAGCTCCTCCCACTCACCTGGCCCCTCCCACTATAGGGGCAGAAAGTGAAAGTCGCTCAATCATGTCAACTCTTTGAGACTATACAGTCCATGGAATTCTCCAGGCCATAGTACTGGAGTGGGTAGCCTTTCCTTTCTCCAGGGCATCTTCCCAACCCAGAGATCGAACCAGGGTCTCCTGCCTTGCAGGTGGATTCTTTACCAGCTGAGCCACAAGAAAAGACCAAGAATACTGGAGCCAGTAGCCTATCCCTTCTCCAGGGGATCTTCCCAACCCAGGAATCAAACCGGGGTCTCCTGCATTGCAGGCGGATTCTTTACCAACTGAGCTATCAGGAAAGCCCATTTTTGCTTTTCTGCCGCTTGATTTTGGCTTTAAACTAGTGCCAGGTCCTAGCTTATCCTTGCCGGATTTTGCACGCAATTTTGCCCATCTTCATCTCCATGAGGAGAGGATGCTGGTCCCAGAGGGAGGAGAAGAGCTGAGCCTCTGAGCCGCTCCATTAGGCGAGCTGCAGAGGCAAGAGCCTGTCCGGGTGACACATCCAGAGCCTGCCAGGTGAGCTAGCCTAGAGCAGCTGGTCCTGACCACCCTTGTGGTTGTTGTTCAGTCGCTAAGTCGTGTCAGACTCTTTGTGACCTCATGGACTCCAGCACGCCAGGCTCCTGTGTCCTCCACTATCTCCCAGAGCTTGCTCAATTTCATGTCCATTGAGTGGGTGATGCTATCTCTCTCCTCCTCTGCCACCCCCCTTCTTCTTTTGCCTTCAGTCTTTCCCAGCATCAGGGTCATTTCCAATGAGTTGGGCCTTTGCAACAAGTGGCCCAAGTATTGGAGCTTCAGCTTCAGCAGCAGTCCTTCCAATGAATATCCAGGGTTGATTTCCTATAGGATTGACTGGTTTGATCTCCTTGCAGTCCAAGGGACTCTCAGGAGTCTTCCCCAGCACAATTTGAAAGCATCAGTTGTTTGGCGCTCAGCGTTTTTTATGATCTAATGCTCATATCCGTACATGACTACTGGAAAAACCATAGCTTTGACTATAGGGACCTTTGTCAGCAAAGTAATGTCTCTGCTTTTTAATATGCTGTCTAGGTTGGTCATAGCTTTCCTTCCAAGGAGCAAGTGCCTTTTCATTTCACGGCTGCAGTCACTGTCCATAGTGATTTTGGAGTTCAAGAAAATAAAATCTGTCACTGCTTCCAATTTTCCCCTTTTCTGTTTGTCATGGAATGATAGGATTGGATGCTGTGATTTTAATTTTTTTAATGTTGAGTTTTAAGCCAGCATATTCATTCTTCTTTCACCCTCATCAAGAGATACTTTAGTTCCTCTTCACTTTCTGTCATTGAAGTGGCATCATCTGCATATCTGAGACTGTTGATATTTCTCCTGGAAATCTTGATTCCAGAATATGATTCCAGTCTGGCACTTCTCGTGATGTACTCTCCATATAAGTTAAATAAGCAGGGTGACAACATATAGGCCTACTTGAAATCCTTTCCCCATTTTGAACCGATCAGTTGTTCCATGTCCAGTTCTAGCTGTTGCTTCTTGGCCTGCATATAGGTTTCTCAGGAGACAGGTAAGATGGTCTGGTATTCCCATCTCTTTAAGAATTTTCCATAGTTTGTTGTGATCTACACAGTCAAGGGGGTTGGCATAGTCAATGAAACAGAAGTAGATGTTTTTCTGGAACTGCCTTGCTTTCTCCATGACCCAGTGAATGTTGGCAGTTTGATCTCTGGTTCCTCTGCCTGTTCAAAACCCAGCTTGTACGTCTGGAAGTTCTTGGTTCGTGTACTGCTGAAGCCTGCCCTAGCTTTAGTACCCAGGTAAGTTGATGTTAATTGTGTTCTGCGCTGAGCTCCTATGATTGTTTGCTCTGCAGCTTATAGTAGGTGTTCACTAAAGATTTACTGAACATACAACCACAGGCAATAAAAGGCATCCTGATAAATCACCCAATATAGACATAGTAGGCAATGGCACCCCACTCCAGTACTCTTGCCTGAAAATCCCATGTACGGAGGGGCCTGGTGGGCTGCAGTCCATGGGGTCGCTGGGAGTCAGACACAACTGAGCGACTTCACTTTCACTTTTCACTTTCATGCATTGGAGAAGGAAATGGCAACCCACTCCAGTGTTCTTGCCTGGAGAATCCCGGGGACGGGGGAGCCTGGGGGGCTGCCGTCTCTGGGGTCGCACAGAGTCGGACACGACTGAAGCGACTTGGCAGCGGCAGCAGCAGGTGCTTAACACGCGGTCTTCCCTTCTCCCCATGCGCTCTTCTCTCAGCACCAGTAGGTTATGGAGGACTGTATTTAGAATATCTTTGCAACCTTTACAGTGTCCACACTTGACTACGATGGAAGGAGACCCAGATTCCACTAGCCAGCTTAGGGCTGCCCTTGGTCAAATAAAGCCGGCCGATCTTTCTCAAATTCTTGTCCGGCAAGGTCTGTTTCCCCCATGGCTAAGAAGCTGGGGTCTGGCCATAAATCACTTCACAGCTCTAACCAGGAGTGGCCAGCCTCCTCTCTGTTAAAAAAAAAAAAACCGGCATGCTTTCTCTTTATCCAACTTACCTCCTGCTATTTACTGTGTGTGTTAGTCACTCAGTTGTGTCCGGCTCTTTGCGACCCGATGGACTGTAGCCTGCCAGGCTCCTCTGTCCATGGAATTCTCCAGCCCATTCCCTTCTCCGGGGGATCTTCCTGACCCAGGAATGGAACCCTGGTCTCCTGCATTGCAGGTAGATTCTTTACCATCTGAGCTACAAATCCCATGTATAGAGGAGTCTGGTGGGCTACAGTCCATGGGGTCACAATGAGTCAGACACAACTTAGCAACTAAACAACAGCGACAATTTCTTGCTGTCTGCCACCCAGAAATGAAACTTCCCACTGCAGGTCCTGGGTCCTTTGCTTCCCTCACCCTTCCCCTGCTTGTGCTCTGTGGCCCTGGCTTCAGCTGGTAACCCGTGGGCGAGGTCAAGGGGCCGTGCTCCTGAGGTCAGAGTCTGGGGCAAACGTGCCGACTGTGGATTTAATAAGACAAGGTTCGCTTCCATCAAGCGGGGCCCTGGGGCAGGTCCCGGGGAGTAGGAGCCTGTCGTTCCTGGCCGTTCCTGGCCATTAGCTCTCAAACCAGATTTTCACAGGCTTGTGAAGGACTTCTGGCCCTCTGGGGACAGGCTGATGTTGCACCAGCTTTATACCTAAATGGCCAAGCCGAACCTGCCGCAAGTAAAGAAGGTTATGGAGAGTCAGGATGCCAAGAGCTGTGGGTCTGAGCCCTGTGTAGTCTCCTGCTCCTGCAGAATCTTGGCCAAGTCAAGGCTCTTCTCTGGTCCTCTGTCCCCTTTTCTCTGAAACGAGAGATTTCAACTCCTCCTTCTCAAAGTTTCCGATGCTGATGGGCTCATGCAAGGCCTTTCTGGATCACCTTGTAATTGCAACCCAAGAGAGAGATTCTTACAGGAGTGATATATAGAGGGATAAGGTGGAAAAGGGAGGCAGGATGGAGCACATGAAAAATACAGGGAAAATAAGCATGTGGTCTCAGCCTGCTTGCACACAGGGCTCTGGGCTCTGGAGCATAAATTGCACCAAGGTCATTCCTGTCTTCAGCCAGACAGGTCAGGGTTTATGCATGTGTGTGTTTTATTATACAGTGTGGGTTTTTGTTGTTTTTTTTTTTTTTGCTCTATTTTTTTCATTGTACTAAAATATACCATGCTGAGATTCCCAGGTGGCTCAGTGATAAAGAATCTGCCTGGATTCGATCTAGGTGAGGTGGGTTCAATCCCTAGGTCAGGAAGATCCCTTGGAGAAGGAAATGGCAACCCATGACAGTATTCTTGCCTGAGAAATCCCATAGACAGAAGATCCTGGCGGGCTACAGTCCATGGGGTCACAAAGATTCAGACACCACTGAGCACGGAGAGCTTATATGCTGTCGACTGAATGTTTGCTTCCCCCACAAAAGTCATACTTGGAATCAGGAAATGTTTGTCCTTTTGCCTCAGCATCGTATTTTCGACATCCATCTATGCCATAGCACGTATCTGTACTTTATTCCTTTCCTCCCGCCTCATATACACTCTCTCTCTATATATATATATATATTTTTTTTTTAAATAGACTTTATTTTTCAGGTTCACAACAACTTTATTACTTTTTATGGCCGAACAATATTCTGTTCGTCCACTGGAGGCCCCTTGGGTTGTTTTCACCTTTTGGCTATTGTGACTACTGCTGCTGTGAACGTGGGTATGTAAGCCTTTGTTCACATCTCTGCTTGTGGAGATGGAGGGTGAGAGGCCAACTTTGGTATCCACCCCCCGACTATGTCACCCATTGGCTATATTGTTATGCTAAAAGAGAACTTCATGTTCAAAGTGAAGATTTTTTAAACACGTTCAATTCAGTTTAGTTCAGTTGCTCAGTTGTGTCTGCCTCTGCATGCCAGGCTTCCCTGTCCATTACCAACTCCAGGAGTTTACTCAAACTCATATCCATTGAGTTGGTGGTGCCGTCCAACCATCTCATCCTCTGTCCTCTCCTTCTCCTCCTGCCTTCAATCTTTCCCAGAATCAGAGTCTATTTTAATGAGTCAGTTCTTCGCATCAGGTGGCCAAAGTATTGGAGTTTCAGCTTCAGCATCAGTCCTTCCAATGAATATTCAGGACTGATTTCCTTTAGGATGGACTGGTTGGATCTTCTTGCACTCCAAAGAACTCTCAAAAGTCTTCTCCAACACCACAGTTCAAAAGCATCAATTCTTTGGCGCTCAGCTTTCTTCACAGTCCAACTCTCACATCCATACATGACTATCAGAAAAATCGTAGCTTTGACTAGAAGAATAATACACAGGAAGGTGCACAGATCTTAAGTGCGCAGTTGGATGGATTTTACATCTTTACACCAATGTCATTAGCATCCTCATCAAGATGTGGAAGATTTCAATCACCCAGAGTTTGCTCAACAGAGCCACCCCTCCCCTCCAGAGGTCGCCCTTACTGGGACCCTCACCACCATAGATAACTTGCACCCATTCCCAAATGTCACTGCAGTGAAACGACAGAGTATGAGCTCTTAAAGCCACAATGTCTGGCTTCTGCTTTCCGTTGGCAATGACAGTCACTCATGCTGATATGTAAACCGACTCTTTGATCTCGTAAATTTTTGTGCAGTTTTCACTTGTGTGAATAGATCAAAATTTATTTTTCATTTTAATGCTGATGGACATTGGGTTGTTTTCAGTGCGGGGCAATTTCAGAGAATGCCTCTGTGGATGTTTTTGTTTATGTCTTTGGATGGCCATTTGTTCTCTTTTTTCTTGGGTGCATGTCTGGAATGGGGATTGCTGAATCATAGACTGGGCGTGGGCTTGCTCTAGTAGCTACTGACAGTTTGGCAAAGTAACTCTTCCAATTTTCACTGCCATCTGTCGTATCTGGGAGTTCCAGTTGCTCCACTTGTCTATACTTGGCATGCCATCCAAAGGCACATATTTTCGATATGATTGGCCCTCAGACATTGTTCAGTGTGTGTCCGTCAGGGTCCAATCAGGAAAGCAGAAGCCATTCTAGGTGTTTTAACAAAAGGAGTTTAATGCAAGGATTTGGTCACACAGGTGATGGAAAAGCCGAGAAGCCCAGCGGTCAGTAACAAGAGGAAGCCACTGCCATTGCTAAACTAGAGAGATGGAGGAGATGGTGGTACCCAAATTAGGAGCTTGGGTCACCCAGTGGAACTACAGTCTTGGCAGGGCCATCTGGCAAGAGCTAGAGACACAATAGAGATGTAGCTGCTGCTGGAGAAAACCACCAAAGGAAGGAATTCCCTGGCAGTCTAGAGGTTAGGATACCATGCTTCCATTGCAAAGGCAGGGGTTCAATCCCTGGTTGGGGAACTAAGATCCCAGAAGCTGCAAAGCCAAAAAACACCAAATAAGAAAGATGGGGAGAAATACTCTGGATGCGTCCTTCCTTTGGCCCTCCAGTTCCAACCAATGCATCCCATTGGCTGACCCTGGGAGGAAGCCAGCTGATTGAAATCTCAGCAAATAAAGGTTGTAGCTCTCTAGGGTAGAGCAAGCAGGCAATGACCCACACCACAGCAGAGGAATCACTTACTGTGCTATACTTCCCATGACATGGTCTACTGCTTATCTTATGGGTGATTTAAGGATAACTTTGATTATATTAATTTTTAATTAATATTCACTGGTTCACTTTATTTTTCAAAACTTTATTTATCTATTAGTTTTGGATGCACTGGGTCTTTGTTGCTGCACTCAGTCTTTCTCTAGTTCCCGCAAACAAGGGGTTACTCTCCAGTTGAGGTGAGTGGGCTTCTCATTGTGGAGCACCAGCTCTAGGGCACAGAGACTTCTGTAATTGTGGTGCACGGGATTAGTTGCCCTGTAGCATGTGGGATCCTCCTGGACTAGGGATCAAACCCATGTCCCGTGCGTTGGAAGGTGGATTCTTAACCATGGACCACCAGGGAAGTCTCTTATTGGCTCACTTTAGAATGTAATCTACAGTTAAAGATTCTTTATAGTATTTAAGTTTGATTTGTTATGGGTGCCCCCTCTCTCAGACCAAATGTTGGCTGGTCTCACGTCATATCCTTTCCCAACATGCCTTAGAAAACAGTGCATGCTCGATCACTCAGTCGTGTCTGACTCTCTGCGACCCTACGGACTACACCCATCAGCCCTTGGACAGCTCTGTGACCTTGATCTTTTCTCAACCTCTCTGAACTTCAGTTGTGAATAAGGATAACAATAATACCACCTCTTGGGCTGTTGTGAGGATTAAATAAATTAGTCTGAGGAGAGCAGCTTAGAATAGGCTTGGAACACAGTAAGCATTTGATAAATGCTTATTTTTGTTCCTCAAGCACCTGGGGTTGGAGGAGTGCCCTCCACACTGGTCACAACTGCAGCGTGAATAAGCCTGGGCTAGCGACTTTAAGATGAAGGTAACAGGGATTAACTGAAGTAACCCTCACGAAATGGACAAGTGGCTTAAACATCTCCCTGCAGAGAAGCGGCAGATGGAGGCTAATTCTAGTAACACAGGTAAGTGGTAAGAAAACAGCCGAGTAATACAAGATGCATAAATTACAAGTTAAGAAATATTCGTTATCACGGAGGTTGGTGCTCAACTTTTATTTTTATTGTCACAAGGTACAATCAGAATTGCCTGGAACGTTCTAGTTTGGCTGACCTTCAGAGGAGACTGGGATCACAGAAGTTAGCTCTCATGGGACTGGTTAGACTGTGTTCCCAATTGATAGTGTACTGTTGGTGGTGCACAGGATATTTTTAGCTGGTATACAGTTCAGCTGTTTCTTTTCATTTGAATAACTTACACATTTACTGTAACATGGACTAGAGAAAAATGAAATAGCACATATGTCTTTGGGTAATATTTGTGGAATAAAACTTCCCCAAAGACCTATATCCTCCCAATGGGCCCAGTAGTCTTACATAAATTGTCATAAAATGATGGCTTCAACTATGTATGAGCAAATGACTTTAACTAGCTGGAGTAAGAAAGTGGTTTTTACCACAGCCTGTGGTTTATGGAGACGTTATGTGTAGGAGAAGTATTGAGACACACAGGAGTGTCATCTGCCACCTCGGGGTTTGGAGGCTGGTGGCGTTCACGGGGTAGGGGTGGTGTAGGAGGAGAGGATGCTCTGTGTGCTTGTGGGAGGAGGAAGGTTTTAGCTGGATCTGCAACCTTTTAATTCTGTAAAGAGAGAGATATGAAGCAAATTTGGCAAAATGTTAATATCTGTTTAACTTGAGTGGTTGGGGTTATACAATCTGTTACTGTTAATAACATTACCCTATGTTGGAAATAGTTTGCAATTTACAAGATATTGAGAAAGTGAATTTGGAATAGGGATGATGTAATAGCTGCTGGAGAAGGCAATGGCAACCCACTCCAGTACTCTTGCCTGGAAAATCCCATGGACGGAGGAGCCTGGTAGGCTGCAGTCCATGGGGTTGCTAAGAGTCGGGTACGACTGAGCGACTTCACTTTCACTTTTCACTTTCATGCACTGAAGAAGGAAATGGCAACCCACTCCAGTATTCTTGCCTGGAGAATCCCAGGGACGGGGGAGCCTGGTGGGCTGCCTTCTATGGGGTTGCACAGAGTCAGATACGACTGAAGCAACTTAGCAGCAGCAATAGCTGCTGGAGTCTAGTTTGCTATTTGAACTATTTTCCCCCAAGGTGGAAAACATTTGTTGTGTTAGAAAAATTTAAATCACATTGCCTGTACAAATGAGTTCATATACAAGCATGGTGGGGTCTTCTGTCATTCCAAGTGCCACCTCTGTGATCAGTGCTAAGGCCTCAGAAATACCCTCAAAAAAAAAAAAAATTTCCTTTCAACCAAAACAAGGCTACTTGGAGGCTATCTCCAAAACCTTGGAACCCTGTGACTGCTTGGACACTTTATTGTCATTATGAGTTAGAGAAGCATTTGACAAAGAACTCCTAGACGAGACAGAAGTTTACTTCTCAGAAGAAAACAAAATTAGGAGGGAGTCGTGGCTTGCATCTCATGGACTACAAGGGCTGCTGCAGCTCCAGTTGTCACATCTGAATTCCAGCCAGCAGAAAGGAAAAATCTGGAAGATAACCATTTATCCTTTAAGGCTCCTCCCCAGACATCAAAGCTATAACTTCCAGTTACATCTTGGTAGCCAGTACTGAAATGGAACAAAGGGCTTGTGTACCTGCAGTGTAGGAAGCCAGACTCTGACAGTGGCAGTTTGCAGCAATGTAAAGATTATCAGAGAGCACCAAGCAAGGGAGTGGGAGACAAGCCTCAGATCCACTCCACCTTGGTCTTTGAGTTAGGGTTTTTTGTTGTTTTTTTTTTAAGGGGAAGAGGCTGAGATTAATCATCATCTTGTGACATTTCTTAATCACAGTTTCAGGAGTCAGAATGTCTCTACTCTATGATTTTCTGGCCAAGTGATCCATGGCTTGGGGATTTGTGAGCTCATCTTGCCCTGGAGAAAAAACCCGAGTTTGTACATTAATGATGAGATCTATAAGAGCAGTTTTTAGTACATTAATGATATTAACAACTGCAATTTTAGCATCTGATTTTGAGTGATTAGTGTTCAATTAGAGCACAAGACTGAGGTCAGAGGGGACAAGAAAGGGAATAAAGTTTGGGATAGAGATATTAATCATAAACTCAGTAAGGGAACTCAGTTTTAGGGGGACTCTGTTTCAGGACTGAGTTGTTCCAGCACACCTAGCTGCAAGGGAGGCTGGAGAAGGTTGTCTTTATTCCTGCCAGCTGTGCACCCAGCTAAAATTCAGAGTTTCTACTACTAAGGAAGAAGGGGCCACTGGATTTGGGAGGACAACTAGAACACTCTCTGCGGCAGTGCTGCCAGAGTGGGGAGCCCTCCTTTAAGGAAGGGTCCCGACTCGTTGCCCTCCAATCACCTCCTTTTCTCCTGGAGTTCAGGGGAGGATTTGGGGGCCATGGCCATGAAGCTTCATCAGAGCGACTCCACACAGCTCTTGGTGAGGATTAGGGCAGTATTTGGAAGGATTCATAGTGTGAAATCCCTATGGTTTTTCCAGTAGTCCTGTATGAATGTGAGGGTTGGACCATAAAGAAGGCTGACTGCCAAAGAATCAATGCTTTTGAACTGTGGTGCTGGAGAAGACTTTTGAGAGTCCCTTGGACTCAAGGAGATCAAACGAGTCAAAATCCTAAAGGAAATCAGTCCTGAATATTCATTGGAAGGACGGATGCTGAAACTGAAGCTCCAATACTTTGGCCACCTGGTGGGAAGAGCCAACTCACTGGAAAAGACCCTGATGCTGGGAAAGATTGAGGGCAGGAGGAGAAGGGGGCGACAGAGGACAAGACAGTTGGATGGCATCACTGACTCGATGGACGTAAGTTTGAGCAAATTCCGGGTGATAGTGGAGGACAGGACAGCCTAGACTGCCACAGACCATGGGGTTGCAAAAAGTCAGCTATGACTTAACAACTGAACAATAACAAAATAGTGTAGAAAGTATGTGGTACTTGGAGGAAACCCTGGATTAGGGACAAAAGGTCACAGGCTTGGAGCCCATCTGCCAGATTCCACCTGCAGATCCTTGGAGGCACTGCCTCATTGTAAAGTGGGAATAAAATTTGCCCCAGCCCCAGAAGATTGTCAATCCATTTTATAGGATGTAACACATAGAACATTAGTGACCGAAAATTAACAGCCTTCCTTCCTTCCAACAAAATGTACATACCTGTGCATTTACATGTATGCAAAAGCAGCTAACCTGCTGGGGCAGCTTGATGAATTTCCTATGTGTTTATTATATACCCAAGTAACTGCCACCCAGCTCAAGATAGAGACCATTTCCAGCCCCCAGAAGGCTCCTTCATGTCCTTGCTGTTTCGATGGCACACACCCTGCTGAGTGAAACATTATTCTGACTTTCTCCCCATAGATGAGTTTCATTGCAGAATTTAATACTAAAGGCATCATCCATGGACTTCCCTGTGGTCCAGTAGTTAAGAATCCACCTGCCAATGCAGAGGACAGGGGTTTGATCCCTGGTCTGGGAAGATCCCAAGTGCTGCAGAAGCAACTAGGCCCGAGTACCACAACTACTGAGCCTGCGAACCCTAGGGCCCACGCTCCCTAACAAGCGAAGCTGCCACAATGAGAAGCCCAGGCACCACAACTGGAAAAAGCCTCCAGTTGCTGAAACTAGAAAAAGCCTACATGCAGCAATGAAGACCCAGTGTAGTCAAAAATAAACAAATAAAAATGTTTTAAAATGACCTCATCCAGAAGATGCTTTTATGTGTGTTTAGCCTCTTCCACTCAACATGATGTCTGTGGGAGCATCCACCTTATGTGTATCCATGGCCCCATTTCACAGAGGAAGAAACAAAGGCTTGGACAGGCTAAGGGAGGTGGGATCAGAGGGAAGCCCCTGGTCTTCGAGGAGGTCCCATTCTCTGTGTGAGCACTGTCCCTGAGGGTCCATGCTGATGGCCAGCCCAAGCATTCCTTCCATGCACAGTCGCTCGGGGATTATCCCATCAGCAAAGGCTCTGACTTGCTAAATCTCATCCGACCCAGTCAGCAACACCTCATCCATCAATCTGGCCATACTTCTTCCAGCTGGGCTGGTAACGTGATCATGTGATCATGCAGTGGAGGCTCGGATCCCAGGGCTCGTTCATCATCGCTTCACACACACTTTCTGTGGACTCGGGTCAAATCCTGTGTCTCAGCATCATGGGCACCCTATTGCACGCACAGGTGACCCTGAAGAAGTTCTTGACCGCATCTGTATGCACAGATGCCAGTCTACTTGCACACACGCCTCTCTCTCTGGCAGAAATTCTTTAAGATGGAGCCTGACTCAGGGACTTCCCTGGTGGCCCAGTGGCTAAGACTCCACACTTCCAGTGCAGGGGCCCTGGGTTCGACCCCTGGTCAGGGAACTAGATCCCACATGCTGCAACTAAGAGTTCATATCCTGCAACTAAAGATCCTGCATGCTGCAACCAAGATCAAAAATCCTGCGTGCTGCAACCAAGATTCAGTGCGGCCAAAAACAAACAAACCAAACCCTGACTCTACAACTTACAGACTGTGCAACTTTGCACTAGTTACTTACCCTCTCTTTGCCTCAGTTTCCCATCTGTAAATAGGGATGATGACAGAACCCACTGCTTGGAATGTAGTCATCTCTGGGGTGCCACATCAAAGTGCCATGGACTTAGTGGCTTCAAACAGCTGAAATCTAATCATTTACGGTTGTAGAGGTTAGAAATCTGAAATCAAGGTTGGGTTCTTCTGGCATCAGTGAGGGAGAATCTGTTCCATGCCCCTTCCCACCTTCTGGGGGTGGCCAGCCATCCTTGACATTCCGTGGCTTGCTGAGGCATTCTTTGAATCTCTGCCTCTGTCAACACATGACGGTCTTACCTGTGTTTCTGTGATCAACGTTCTCTCTTCTTATGAGGACACCGGTCATTGGCTCAGGGCCCACCCCAACTGGTATGATGTCATCTGAGCTTGATTACATCTGCAAACTCTCATTTTCCAAATGAGGTCACATTCACGGGTTTCAGGTGGATGTGAATTTAGAGGATGTTCATCCCGGGACATGTTTTACTGTGAGTTAACCTCACAACATGCTGAGAACCGCCCTGGGCACCTGCGTAGGTCACGTTCCATAGTACCATTTGTTACCATCGCTGGTACACTAAAGAAAATATAAATCCCACACTGCTTAAGTGGCTGTCGGGGCAGGAGTTCCCTGGCGATCCAGTGGTTAGTAGTTGGTGCTTACACTACCAGGGTCCTGGGTTCAATCCTTGACTGGGGATCAAGCCTCGAGTCACAGCCAAAAAAAAGCAGTCTTTGAGGAGAGGGTTCTGTTCCGTGCAGGCAAATAGAACCCTGACAGGGTTGGGAATCTCATGGTGCCTGAGGTTGCCTAGGTTCTGCCCCTTCCCAAGGACCCTCCTCTGTGTTCGGGCTTCTCCCCCACCCCTCAGCGTTCAGCTGCATCATTCAGCTGGGGAGGATGCAGGCAAGCAATGAAACAGAGGACGCTTGCTCCACTTCTGGCTTTCCAACAAGGAGGGCTTAATGAGGCAATTAGGCAGAACTATTCCCTCTTTATCTCCCTCTCCATCTTCCCCAGCAATGTCAGTGTGTGGAGCTGGAGGGCCCTTGAAGATGAGAAGAGCCTGTCCTTCCCCCTTGGTTGCAAGAACAGGCTAGCGGGACTCAGAAAGGGGCATTGGCTGGGCCAAGGTCACACATCAAGTCAGTGGGATCACCAGACTGGCAAGCCCCCAGGGCCCGCTAGCATGGGTGGGTGTTGGGGGGACTGTGGCCGGCTGGGACACTCGGTCACTGTGAAGGGGCACTGCCCACGTAGGGGACATGGTCTCTGTGTGCCAGGTCAGCTGAGTTTTCAAGGGAAGCTAAAGCTAAAATTCTCCTTCGTAAAAGGTGTGTGTGTGCGTGCATGCGTGCATGCTAAGTCGTTTCAGTCATGTCTGACTCTTTGTGACCCTGTGGACTGTAGCCCACCAGGCTCCTCTGTCCATGAGATTCTCCAGGCGAGAACACTAGAGTGGGTTGCCATTCCTTCTCCATTGTAAAGGGTGCCATCTAGCAATTCAAAGTTCTCAAAAACCCAGCGTAGGGTGGTCCTTGCTGAGAACAGTGTCTGCACTCAGCTACTGAGTGCCCATAGTGGGCACAGCCCAGGAGGTGGGCAGGGATAAGTGTTTGGTCCTGTGTGTGTGTGTAGAGGGTGCCTGGGCTTCTCCTGCTCCCTTGAGTAGTGAGATGGGAGCTTCCTGGACTGCCTGTGTTAGTGTTCCCTCCAAAATCCCCTTACAGCCAAGCGATCTGCAGCAGCCTGCCATGCACAGTGTATATGCCGTGCACTGCACAAAGGTGCCCACTGGAGAGGTGACTGGGGTGCTCTCAGTCTGTGCCTGGCTTGCTCGCTCAGCTGCTTATCCTGTAAGAAGCACCTGGTTTTATAATTCATCCACCAGGGGCTCTCTTTCTAATGCCTACAGTGCTGGGTCAGTTTGGGTCCTTTAAGAAGATGCCAAGAGAATTCCCTGAAAGTCCAGTGGTTAGGACTCTGGGATTTTAGCTGAGGGTGTGGGTTCCATCCCAGCTTGGGGAACTAAGATCCTGCCAGCCACGTGGCATGGCAAGCAAAAAAAAAAAAAGAAGGATGTCAAGGGTGAGATTTGATGTGCAAGATGGTGACTGGGAAAAACAGCTCCAAGAGGAAAAGAGGAGGTGGGAGAGGCTTCAGGCTGAGATGTGGGTCTGGGCTCTGTGTAGGAGTGAGGTGAGCAAGAAGGGTCAGGCAGGAGTGGGCTCAGGCCTCAGCACAGTTCTGGGGAAGTTTTTTGTGCAGGCTGATGGGAACTGGAGCCAAGGTTACCATTGGAGGCATCCCATATCTTACCGGGATGGGCCTACCTTCATTTCCCTCCCATGCTGGGTCATTGGCTGGCACATCCATGGGGAACAGGGTGGGTTCGGGGCACAATGTGGGTTCAGAGCACAGCAGTGGGCTGTCAATCAGTCAGTCATGTGCCCTGCAGTAGGAGACCCCAGGGGATGACGGTCAAAGCCATGACAGTGCTGTGGCTGCTAGTGGGTGCCCTGATCTGCGAAGGCATGGTTAAAAATGGCCTGCATAGTAAGTCAGAGAAAGACATATCATGTGATATCACTTATATGGGGGATCTAAAAAAAGAGTGCCAATGAACTTATCTACAAAACAGAAATAGAGTTACAGGTGTAAAAACAAGCTTATGGTTGCCAGGGGGTGGGCGGGGGAGGAGGGATAAATTGGGAGATTGAGATTGGCATATACACACTACTATATATGTTCGATAACTAATAAGGGCCTATTGTACAGCACAGGGAACACTATCGATGCTTCATAACGGCCTAAATGGGAAGAGAAGCTAACAACGAGCGGCTATGTGTCTATGTATAACTGATTCACTTTGCTGTACGCCGAAATTGACACAGCACTGCAAATCAACTACACTCCAATGAAAGACCTGTGCCAGGTCTTAGCTGTGGTACATGGGGTGTGCTAGTTGCAGGATGCAGCATGCAGGATGGAGGAACTAGTTCCCTGACCAGGGATCAAACCGTGGGCCCCCTGCATTGTGAGCATCTGGAGTCTTAGCCACTGGACCACCAGGGAAGCCCCAGCCTGGATGTCCTTGACGGCTTATATATTAAGGTGACCATTCAAGCAAATTTTGCATTCCGGACCCTAGTAGATCTGAAACTGTTGCAACCTAAAGTATTTTCTCTCTATGGCCTTTGAAGTCTCCTCTCCTTTGTAGTGGGTTTGATGTCTCATGCTCAGGGGAGTGCATATTCTTACACAAATGTGTTAGTTTCGTCTCACTGCTGTGACTAGCCACCAAAACTCAGTGACTTAACAAAGTCTGTTTGTTCTCTTACGGTTCTGGTGGTCAGAAGTCCAAAGTGAGTCTACACTTCCCTGGTGCTCCAGTGGTTAAGAATCTGCCTGCCAACGCAGGGGGCCGGAGTTCCATCCCTGATCCCAGAAGATCTCACACGCCATAGAGCAACTAAGCCTGAGCGCCACAACTTTGAGCCTGGGCTTTCTAAAGCCTGGGAACTGCAACTGCTGAGCCACAACTACTGAAGCCTGCACACCCCAGAGCCTGTGGTCTACAACACGAGAAGCCACGGCGATGAGGAGCCCGTGCACTGCAACGAGAGAGCAGCCCCCCCAGTTGCCACAACTGGGGAAAGCCTGTGCGCAGCAATGAAGATCCAGCGCAGGCAAAAATAAATAAATGAAAATTTAAAAATTTCTCTATGAAATGAACCTTCCTGACTAGTATCATGGTGTCAGCAGGGCTGGTTCCTCCTGGAGGCTCTGGGGAGAATTTGTTCCTTGCCTCTTTCAGCTTCTGGAGGAGGCCTGCGTTCTAGAAGGACCATTGCTGTTTCTTCCATATTCAAAACTGGTAACTGCCCCTCTGTTCCTTCTCTTTGGGGAACTGCCCCTCACCTGCTCTTCGTCCACCTGACCCACATGGATCTGACCATCCTCTTCTCCTCTCTAGCTCAAGGATGAGTGAGGGGCCCAAGTCTAGCCCATCAGAATGGTTCATGTCCTTGGCCAGGCCAATGAGAGCTTTATCTGGGACTTGGGGGGTGGGGTGAGCTCTCTGCAAGATGGCTAAGCCAGTAGAACAAAAATCTGGAGCTGCTGATGGTTATCTTGATGGAGAGTAGAGTCTCCAGAGAAGAAAACAGACTAAGAAACAGAAGGATCAGTTCCTATTGACCCTGAGCACCTGGATTCAGCTGTACCTGAAGCTTCACAAGCCCTGAAATTTTCAGATATTGAGATAATAAATCCCCTTTCTGGCTTAAGCTGGCTTGAATTGAGTTTGTGATTCTTGCTACTGGGAGTCCCAGCTGGGACCCCCTTCTCCAGGTTTGAACACCCAGCCCAAAACTGCAGAAGCGACACGCTATTTTGTGTGCAGGCACCAAGCTCATGTCGGCCTTGCTTCTTTTCCTTCCTTGCCCTTCTCTCCCCCTGCCAGCTATGCTACTGGGTGATACATCCTAATGTATATTTAACAGGGGCTCAAAATCGAATTAATTTAGATTGGTTAATAAACTGTAACATCCGTTTCTAAATCAAGCTACATTTTCCTCTTGAGCAACTAAATTCATGCCTGTTGGTTTAATTTGTTGCTATTGTAATCCTTTAACGCTGATGAAATTATGGAAAGGTTTCTAGTGAAATTATCCAGATTTGATTACGGTGGAACATATTAATATTTTCCCTTCCCAGTGGTCGTTGAAGGGAGATGGGCTGAGGGTGCGCATGTTGCCCATGCTGTGGAGTGTGGTCAAAGAAAGCAGATGCGTTCTGTCCCTTTTCAGGTCATTTATTGAGCACTGAGTGTGCATTTATTGAGCACTGACTGTATGCCCAGCCCTGGCTGCTAACATTCTTTGGGTGTGCATTTATTGAGCACTGATTTTGCGCCCAGCTCTGGCTGTTCACATTCTCAGTGTAGTATTTGTGGGAAGAAGAGGTTCTAGTTTCTACGCGACAGTTGTAAGGGATTTAGGGGCGCTAAGAGTCCCTTCAACTTCGCCTCCAAAACGGCCCTGCCCCCAAGTGTGGTGAAGCCTTTGCTGTCTTCCCTAGTGGTTCAGATGGTAAAGAATCTGCCTGCAATGTGGGAGACCTGGGTTCGATCCCTGGGTTGAGAAGATCCTCTGGAGGAGGGCATGGCAACCCACTCCAGTATTCTTGCCTGGAGAAGCCCCTGGACAGAGGAGCCTGGTGGGCTACAGTCCGTGGGATCACAAAGAGTCAGACAGGACTGACATTTTTTTCCCACTGTAAGTAAACCCAGTCCTGGCCTGGAGCAGGCGCACGCATGTTAAGTCACTTCAGTCGTATTCCACCCGAAGCAGGTGCTCACATGCAAATCAGTATGACCTTGAGCCTGACCCTGAAGAAATTCCTGCTGACACATAGCACCTCTCCAAGACCCCATGTCGAGCTGGAACAGGTTGAGGCCAGAGCAAGAAAAAAAGTGAAGTTCAAAACTGGATCCAGACCCAGCAGAGAAGAGTGAGACCCAGGTCGGTGGTCTCCATCTGCTTCCTCTGCTCGTGGTCCCCTAATCCCTGCTGAAGTTGTACCAACTCCCCACCCCCCCACCCGCTAACTCCATTTGTTCTGGAATGTGCCAGGCCTCGCCCTAGATGCCCCAAACAGCGCATAATTGCAAAGGAATCTGAAGTGTGTCCAGGCTCCCTCCTGCAGGAACAAGAGGGCTGGGGCAGGGCTCCTGGGAGCTAAGACCTGGGGGGATGAGATCAGGCCCAGAGAGGCCCAAAGGAGGCTCCCGCATTTCAGATTTCCAGCCAATCCATGGGGAGAGGGTCTCCAGGGTAGCCTGACCCTCCACTCACTGGCATTCAGGTTAGTGCTTCCTGAGCTTGGCACCGAATTCTCTAGAAGGCTTACCTCTTTTTTCCCACTAGGGTGAGAGATGTAACAAGCACCTCTTGTGTTGGCAAGGGAGCTGTATTGTGCTGGGCGCCTTTCAGTTTCCTGGACGGGCAGGTTAACGTCCGATGCTGACTTTGCCGATGCTGTTCCCTCCACTGGGCCTGCCCTTCCCCTGCCTCCTGCCCATCCCCCATCACTCCACAAGCTCAGCCTTCAGGTCGCAGCTGAACCATGACTTCTTCAAGATGCTTCCCCTTTCTCCCCAGAATACATTCTCCCAGCTCTCAGTGCTTCCCCTTTAGAGAATTATCACAAATGGTAAATCCAGAATTGTGAAATTATTTCCTTGTAGCCAGCTTCCCCACCCTGCACTCCCCAGGCTGCAAAGTCAATGAGAGCAGAAATCCTGTGTTTCTAACCCATATATTGCCCATGGGTGGTCCACAAATGGGTTTAGTTGCCCTTGTTTATCAGTTTTAACAAATTAGCATCATTAAATACATACATATATATGTATGTACTTGGCTGTGCTGGGTCTTAGTTGCAACATGTGAAGTGTTTTTTTTTAGTTGCGACATGCGAACTCTTATTTGTGGCATGTGAGATCTAGTTCCCTGACCAGGGATTGAACCCGGGCCCCCTTCCTTGGCAGCCTGGAATCTTAGCCACTGGACCACCAGGGCAGTCCCATTGGCATCATTTTAAAGTTAGAGATTTCACATTAAAACTCTAGATTTTTGGCCTTTGTTTAAAAAAAAATCAGAAGATTTGGTGACCTTGGGCCCTACATTCTGACACAATGACAACTGGCTGGAAATGGCTTTTAAACAAGGCAGGTGCTCATCTGTTCACTTCACTCCACTCCCCACCAATCCCTATTGCCCCACACCTGAGCTGTTTTGCTCATATGCATTACCTGTCTGATCTCTATAGATTTTGGGTTTCAATCACTTGCCTAGTCCTCTGTGCCCCTTGCCCTTGACTCTACCTGGCGCATAGAAGACCTTTTTGTGTTAATTCATTCCTTGCAATAGTCTAGTGGGACACAGCTTCCCATTTTCAAGATGAAAAAACTGAAGTTCCCAAGATCACACAGTCAATGGATGGCAGAGCCAGGATTTTGAACCACTGATTATCTGGTTCCCAGTCCTGTGTTTGCTTCACCCCATTCCATGCCTGCACCAACCAGGGTGGAGAAAGCTTCTTATCACTTAAAATGCCACCTATAGGAACTTCCCTGGTGGTCTAGTGGCTAAGACGCCACGCTCCCAGTGTAGGGGAGGGTTCCATCCCTGGTCAGGGAACTAGACCCTGCGCGCCACAACAGACCATCTCCACGTGCCACAACTAAGACCCAGCGCAGTCATACGAAGAAAAAAAGCCACCTATAACCTCATCAAAACTCCTGCCCGCTCTATAGAGAGATGGGATTGCAAACGCAGGTGTCATCAGAGGCTGTGTGGCCACATAAAGGAGAGGTCAGGAGTGACCTGGAGGGCAGAGGCCTCAGCTCAGAACAGCCAGGCAGGAATTCGCCCCAATGTGACTAAATTTCTGATGTTTTAACAGAAGCCAAGCATTTGGGGGTATGCTTGAAATACCCCAATCTGTCAGCAGGCTGGGTTCCCCACCATGTTGCTAGGTTGTGCCCTTGACTTTAAAGCTAGATTTTCATCACTGGCTGCAGAAGTCAGGCTGCATGGGGTGGGGGGGTCACTGTTGTCAGGGTGGTGTGGTCAGCGTTGTCTCAGCTGGGCTGAGGATTCTTCATGGGGACCCCGAGATCACCACAGTGGCTGCAACCTCCAGACCCAGAGTTGCCGACGCCCCTCCTCCTGCACACATTATCCCCAGGCCCTTCTCTCCTGGGAATGGTAGTTTACCATCCATTTCATGACAACAAAGAAAAAGAGAAGTATTGATCTAAGTACGAGGTACTCCCCAAAGCCCTGTGTAACTTCTAAAATGAAATCAGAAACGACTCCAAGAGTTTGAAACGGAGAAGTTCTCCCACCTTCTAGAACATCAGCTCCATGAGGGCAGGGATACTGTCTGTCTTGTTCCCCCACTGTCTCCCTGGTGGCTAGAACAGAATCTGGCACATAGGAGGTGCTTGGCAAATGTTTGTTGAATGGCTAAATGACAGTGCATTAGCAGCCAGCACTTCTGTGCATTTGTGAATGGCAGTTCTGCAACAGGAGCTCCTAGGATTAGCCTTCCTTTGCGGGTGAGGCATCTAAGATGCTGACAGGAGAAGAAATTGGCCAGCATTCGCCCAGCTGTTCAGGGTGGAGCCGGCATCAGGGTTTGGGCCTCTGCTAGCGGCAGCCAAGGAACAAAACCCTCTCTCTCTGCACTCCATCACTCCAACTTGAGCTTTTATACACAGTGGATTTTCAGAGTCTGTGGTTGACATCCAAGGAATAAATAGATGGGTGGAGAATAAATACCTCTTGTAACAATGTCAGCAAAGCTCTTCAAAGCCACGCTGGGGGGCTTACTTCTCGGAAAGGGGCCTCGCCTCTTCTTTCAAAAAGAGCTTCGTTCTGGAATCTAGGCAGCCTGAAGGACTTGCTCCTGGAAGGGTATTTCAACATTCATCAAACGTAATTATTTCCCCAAGTAAAATATTTAAACAGGGCTTTAAGGAATCCAACAAAAGAAAATGAGTTTTAGGGGAAACATACACACATGCGCGTGTGCGCACACACACACACACACACACACACACACCCAGACACACAAACCAAATTCTTTCCTCAAAACATAAGCTGGAAGGATTTTATCTGCTCTCAGAGGGAAAACTCACAAGGTTTAATTTAAAACTTGGGCGGGCTCATGGCTTTTCAATGGGGTGATTGTTCCATAGTCAGGGAATGAGATAATAAGAAAACGTTTTTGGGCCCAGTGTTTGGTTTGGCTTCAGAAATTCAAACTGGCGTTCTTCTGAATGCTCTCTGGGCCCTGTGCATGGCTCAGCTGGTATCTCTGCAGGTCAGAGACCAGATTTGCAATAACATTTATGCAATCAGAAACTTCCAAGGGAATGCAAGCCAAGTGATTGCCTTGTGCACATGCGCAGAGTTGGGACAAGGACGTGGTTACCTACTCTAGGAGGTGGTCACCCAGCCCCCAGGCGCCCAGAACCTCTGTATATTGGTGTGAAACCTGGGCTAAGCAAGATTTAAGAAGCATCTGCCCTTATCTGGGGGCCGCTGGGGCACGATAGCATGTTTTGACTTGTCAGGGTTCATTCTCCTCCTGCTGTCTTTGTCAAACCACTGGCTGAGAACTCCAAAACTATCGTCTCAGAAATTCAGCCCGCATCATCCCAGCCTCCCTGGGGTTCTTTCAGTGTGGATTTTATCGGGTGGAAATGGGCAAAGCCATAGCATGACTGCTGATGGCCATTTTCCCCCGTGGCTTTGCTTCTTCCCTTCTGCTCTGGGCTCTCTTGGGAAAATGCTCATTTTCTGTGAGAATGGGGTTTCCCAGAGTCGAAGGTGCAGGGAACCGGGCTACAACCTTTTGGTGGCTGTTGTTCTGGAAGTAGTCGGCACTTTGGGGAGAGTCTCTGAGTCATGGGTGGCTGGGTGAGAAGGCAGTTTTGGGGTTGATCCCCAATGCCCCAGGGGATCCCCTGACATCATCTCCTATTTTGGGATGTCAACATTCCTCTGGAGGACTTGGTTAATCTACGTCCTGGGGTCCTGCTTCTGCCATGATAGAAACAGACATAGGTGTGGAGGGACTTCCCTGGTGGTCCAGTGGTTAAGATTCCACCTTCCAATGCAGGGGGTGAAAGTTCGATCCCTGGATGGGGAGCTAAGATGCCACGTGCTGCAGGATGCGGCCAAAAATTTAAAATAAACAGCACTGTAAATCAATTATATTCAATTAAAAACAGACCAGAGGATAAATTCCAGTGGGGGTCAGAGCAGAGAGCACTCCTCTAAGAAGCCCCTTGTTTTTCCATTCTGCAGTACCCTTCCAGGGCTTTCTCTAGTCATGAATTCTACCCCCAAGCCGACCCCTCAACTCACCCTAGGACTGGCCCTCATGTAGCCTCCAGCCTTGACCCACTAAAACACATCCTTGACCCTGACCTTACCCTCCTGGGAGGCCTGGACAGCTGGAGGTTAAGTCTGACTCTTAGTTTCTTAGCCTTCTCTAATCTATAGAAATTGACTAGAGGCCAGACAAGAAATTCAGGCAAGGCTTTACTGGGGCTCCCCACTGCACAGCAGGGAGGCAGAACAAGAAACAGATTCCCTTGCTTGCTCAATCCCCCAGATAGGAGAGCAAGCTGGTTCCTTATATATACTCTGGAGAGAGGATAGGGGTGTGTCCAGGGGTCAAGTCAGAGGGGTGGTTTAGGTGGTTTGCTCAACCCTCTAGTGGGGTTGAGTGCAGGAAGCATGCACAGTACCCTGTTTTTCCTCTCTTCTCTTCAGAAATGGCAGTTGAGATTTTTGGTCTTTTTGTATCTTTTGTCCAGAATTTGTCCCAACTGCCAGGGGTTCATGCAGTTATTTTTAGTCCCTTATAGTTACTTTGTATTTTATTGCTGGACGAGAGGTGTGTCCAGGTGCATGCATTGCAGAAAAGGGTCCCAGGTCCTAGCCCATCTCAGGATGGCTGCCAGAGAGTTTCCTTAGCCCCTTGCGTCCCCTGACCCACCTGCCCTCCTGAATGAATCCTGTATCAGCCAGCAGAAATCACAGAGACTTCCACCTGCCAAACCGTCCCTGAACTAGTTTCCTCAGGCTGGCGTAACTCATTAGACCACAAAGTAGGTGGTTTAACACAACAGAAATGTAGAAGGCTCTTGACGGTCCCTTGGATAGCAAGGACAACAAACCAGTCAAGCCTAAAGGAAATCAATCCTGAATATTCGTTGGAAGGACTGATGCTGAAGATGAAGCTCCAATACTTTGGCCACCTGATGCAAAGAGCCGACTCACTGGAAAAGACCCTGATGCTGGGAAAGATGCTGATGCAGGAGGAGAAGAGGGCAAGAGAGGATGAGACGGTTGGATGGCATCACTGACTCAATGGACATGAGTTTGAGCACACTCCAGAAAAAAATGAAGGACAGGGAAGCCCGGCGTTCTGCAGTCCATGGGATCGCAAAGAGCTGGACACAACTGAGTGACTGAACAACAAAAACAACAGTTCTGGAGGCCAGGAGTCCAAAATCAAGGTGATAATAGGTTTGCACTCTCTCTGGAGGCTCTAGGGGAGGGTCCTTTCTTGCTTTTTTTCTAGTGTGTGGCAGCTGCTGACAACTCTTGTCATTCCCCGGCTTGCAGCTGCCTTGCTGGCTGTGTTTTCTCTGGATCCTTGTGTCTTCACACGAGTTGTTGGATTCTGGATCCACCTTAATCCAACATGACTTCACCTTAACTTGACTCCATTTGCAAAGACCTTATTTCCAAACAAGATCTCATCCCACTGTGTGGATGAGAAAAATGAGGCTCAAAGCGTGACATAGCAAGTGCCCAAGGTCACATGGCTGGTGGGGGAAGGAGTATAAGAAAACTGAGGTCAACTGGAAGGCAGAATGCTGAAGCTGATCTGCTTTTCTTGTTTTGGCTGCTGGTCAGTCCAGCTCATCCCTGTCCTCACTCCATCAATTGTTAAGGCCACGGCCCCACCCACCGGGACAGCTGGAGTCCCTGAACCACCAGCCCTAGGAGCACAGCTTCCTGTGTATTTGCTGAAAGGCCTGATACAGCAATACCTCAATTTTATTGATCATGTCAAAAGCAGTAATTCAAGAAAGCTATTTAAATTCACGGGAGGAAGCCGGAGCAATTATCCGCGTCTGCATCAGATTCTTCATCATTTTTGTTATTGGCTACTGAGCGTGGAGACAGACATTCTGTGTAAGGTTGATGTGACAGCAGAGGGGCTGGTGAGGGCTGGGGGAAAAAAAACCATAATCAACAATTTGCCGGATATAAATCTATATGCATAAGTTTACAGGGTGTTGCCATGGGAGGCGTGTGGGCACCCAGTGGTTTAAATCCATTTTGCCCCTTATCCCAACCAAATTCCACCCCACCCCCAGCTCAGTATATTCCCACGGCCCCTATTTCAGCACATAATAACATTGTGATTTGTGATGGAGTAGGTGATTTTTTTTGCAGGCTTTCCCCTGTAGTTAAACTTTAATGAAAGCCTAAATCACACCGGAATTCTTGTGGGTGACAAGTGAATGAGATCAGGGGCAGGCACAGTGAGTCTGGCTGGGTGGGCTGTGGCAGCAGAGAGGCGGGGGGAAAAGGACTCCACCCACCCTCCACTACGGTACTTTGACCCTAGCACACAGCAGCCTCTCTGGGCAGGAGTCATGGTTAATTTAGTCCTAAATCCCGGGCACTGGGTACATTGCCTGGTTCACAGCAGGTGCTCAATGAATAATTGAATGAATGAATGAATGAGCTGGGTGAACTGCTTACTTTAAACTGAGATTTGCCAAACTCAGTTGCTCCTGTATATCATGATGTCATGATATTTTCACTGTCTGTGCTGGACATCTTCCGTTTTCCTCTGCAGGTCTACTCTCCACCCCTTTTCCATTCTGTTCTGTATAGGCTGACCCATGTGGGCTCCATTCTCTTGAGCTCCCAGCCCTCTGGTATCCACCATCCAATAGCAATATGGGGAGTTGTCACTGTATATGAAAGGGACAAGGGTGAGAACCTTACTAGAACCTGAAGCCAGGAGCTATCACAGAGGACCACTCAATAGGACCCTTATCTTTTTTTCACTGCCCCACATGGCATGTAGGATCTTAGTTCCTCAAACAGAGATGGAACCCGTACCCTGCAATGGGAGGTGGTGTCTTAGCCACTGGATGGCCAGATAAGTCCCAGGAGCTTTATGCTTTATTGAAGGGACACAGCCAACCTGAAGCAAGGCAGAGAGAGAGCTGGGGAATAAACACCCTGGCTTCCTTTTCCACCCGCCTCTAGCTTCCAGCTGATGCCTCCCATTGGCTGGATCATGATATACAGGAGGAACTGAGTTTGGCAAACCACAGTTTAAGCAGTTCACCCAGCTCATTCATTCATTCATTCAATTATTCATTGAGCACCTGCTGTGAACCAGGCAATGTACCATCATATATTTTTATCTGAGTACTGACTTTGCCTGGCCGTCAGCAATTCTCAAAGTGTGGTGTCAGACCAGCAGCCTAGAATCAGCTGGGAGCTCATTAGAAAGGCAAATGCTTGGGCCCTGCCTCAGATCTACTGAGTCAGACACTCTGGGGGTGGGCCCAGCTACCTGTGTTTTCACAAGCCCTCCAGGGAAATTTTGACACATGTTCAAACATGAGAACTGCTGTTCTAAGTAATAATTCCTGCGAATAGGTTTGGTGTGTGTGGTCCACGCTACAGATTGCTTTCACAATATCTGTTCTTCTTTTCTTCAGTTCAGTTCAGTTCAGTCGCTCAGTCGTGTCCAACTCTTTGCAACCCCATGAATCGCAGCATGCCAGGCCTCCCTGTCCATCACCAGCTCCCAGAGTTCACTCAGACTCAAGTCCATCGAGTTGGTGATACCATCCAGCCATCTCATCCTCTGTCTTCCCCTTTTCCTCCTGCCCCATCAGAGTCTTTTCCAATGAGTCAACTCTTTGCATGAGGTGGCCAAAGTACTGGAGTTTCAGCTTTAGCATCATTCCTCCCAAAGAACACCCTGGACTGATCTCCTTTAGAATGGACTGGTTGGATCTCCTTGCAGTCCAAGGGACTTTCAAGAGTCTTCTCCAACACCACAGTTCAAAAGCATCAATTCTTCGGCGCTCAGCTTTCTTCACAGTCCAACTCTCACATCCATACATGACTACTGGAAAAACCAAAGCCTTGACTAGATGGACCTTTGTTGGCAAAGTAATGTCTCTGCTTTTCTTACTTCCTATTAAAACCCTAGTTGTGTTTGGGACAACACTGTATCCAGTGTAAACTCCACCTTTCCAAGCTTCCTTTGCAAGTAGGAGTTGCTCATTAACGGTGATGCTCATGACCCACACCTAGCCAAGTGAGATTTAAGTTAGATGTGATTAGGTGGGACTTCTGTCAAAGTTCTTTAAAAAGTGAAGGGTCGGGGTGGGGAACAGAAGGAACTAAAACTGATCTTTCTCTCTTTGTTCTTTCCCTTCTTCCTGCCTGGAATTTAGATGCAATGCTGGAGGTAGAGCAGCCATCTTGTGACCATAAGGTGAGCATTAGGATAAAAGGCTTAGAAAGGGGCTGGAGTTTTAATGGCAAGGTGGAGGTGTCTCTTAACAAAGAGAAAGAAGTTCCTTATTTGAGTAAGCTTCTCTGATTTGGATTTTCAGTTACATGTAGCCAAATGCAATTCCTAATTAAAATAAACACATAACTAGGACAATAAAAAGTGTTCATCTTTGTGCACCACTCCAAGTAATCTTGCAGACCATGAAACTCTGTTTGCATGAAAGCCTCATCATTAAAGGCAAAGACACCTCTTGAGACTGGCAGAAAGGCTGGCCTGGGAGAACGCTGGGTACAGAGAACGCTGGATATAGCAGATGCTTGGTTTTATGTGTTTGTTTATACCTACATCCTTGCAAACGTGGATTTGAAAAGATTTCTGGAATCAAGTTAAACTGAAATTAAATTGGAAAAAGAATTAAGGAGGCCTGGGAGGTCTCAAACGACATTTTTGCCCATCATCATTATCATTTTCATCATCATCAATCTCAAAATCTCTACAATACCCACTGTTTATAGCACCACATGCCAGATAAACTAGGGACTCCAAAGGCACTGATCTGAACTTCCAAGAAGTCAGTGTGTAGGCAAGAGGAGAGGCCAAGAGGGCATCAGAGATATGTAATCGCAAAACACTGCTTGGAAGAGGTGGCATTTGGACTGGCAGCCAGGAGTAGAAGAGAATGTCCGTTGAGTGAATATCTGTGCTTCCTTCTGTGGACTTCTCACTGCATTGTCTTCTTTTGTTGTGGAGCATGGGCTCTAGGTGCTTGGACCTCAGTAGGTGTAGCACATGGGTTTAGTTGCTCCATGGCATGTGAAATCGTCCCGGACCAGGGGTCAAACCCGTGTCTCCTGCATTGGCAGGCGGATTCTTAGTTGCTCCACTGTACCACCAGGGAAGTCTTGTTCTTGATTATTGAGTCATTTCTCTTTTTTCTTATTCTACAGGCACCCTGGGGCTTCCCTTGTAGCTCAGTTGGTGAACAATCTGCCTGCAGTGCAGAAGACCCAGGTTTGATCCCTCGGTTGGAAAGATCTCCTGGAGAAGGAAATGGCAACCCACTCCAGTATCCTTGCCTGGAAAATCTCGTGGACACAGGAGCCTGGTGGGCTGCAGGCCATGGGATCGCAAAGAGTTGGGCACGACTGAACAACTAACACTTACTGTACCTGGGGCACGATTTCTATGCAATTCCAGGAGGGACCAGACAACCGGGTCTGTGTTTTGATCACTCGAGGCTTCTCTCTTAACCCCCTAGTCTCACTAGTGGATGCCGTCCTACAGCTTTTCTCTTCCCCCTCCTCTTCACCTCATGGCCCCACAGTGGATGTCTGTGGCCCTCCTGTCTAGGTCCTCTTCTTTTGGAAGAAAATTTCTCCCTCTCATGTCCCACCGAGGAACCACCCCTCCATTATTATCCACCCATGTGGTTTGAGTGAGTCAAACTCTGTCCCATCACCACAGCCATTGGGTCAGGGATGGTCATGTGGTGCAGCCATGTGATTCAGGCTGGTCCAATGAGAACTCTCCCCGGGACTTTTGTTGAAACCACTTGGGGAAAAGATCTCTTTTTCCATTGAGTTGTCGAGCCGGTGGGATGTAACTGAACCTGTCTGGGAAAGAAATCAGCCTAGAGAAAAGAAGCACCGGGAAGGAGAGACAAGTGATGACATTATTAGCACCCCTGAATCCAGCCATGCCTGAAATCCACCCTAGACTTTTCAGTTACATGAAACTAGAAATCTGAGAGTTGGATGTCTGTCTCTGGCTATGCAAATGCCCTGATCATGACATTATCATGCTTCCCTTTCCCCATCCCCCAGCCTGCAGTGCAGAAGACCCAGGTTCATTTCTGGTTGCAGCAGACGTTGCTAAGGTTTGGAGAGCAAGGAAGAGGTCTGGCAGCACTATGCTGTTCAGGCTCCGTTTTTTCTTAAGACTCCCTGCTTTTCTGTTTTCAAGTCCTTTCCTTCTCTGACTCCCCAGGAAACTCTATTATCTAAACATTCTTATGCAGCCTCCTACCAAGGTCAAGCTCCAAACCTTCATCATTTTGTCCTAAGAAGGAAATGGCCATCCATACTTTCCCCATACCCCAGCCTCACAGTCACAGACAAGTGAGCTTTGGCCTTTGTCATATCCACTTTCCCTTCCTTTAGTGAGTAGGTTAACAGCACCAAAAAATCTAAACTCAAGTCCCAAACCCTCTGTTCAGTGGCTGTGTGACCTTAGGCGATTCCATAACCTGGTCTGTAGAAGGGGAATATGGATAATGGACTTTACTTAGGGTTGCTCAGAGGATTAATTAAGTAAATTTACAGAAAACACTCTGAGCTGTGCCTAGCATATAGCGATTGCTCTATAAGCATTTGTTATATTATTATTAAGAGGGGATGGTGCAGGAATCAAATATTTTGTACCCCCTCCCACAGGAGGCAGAAGTAGTTACCCATGTGTTTTAAAGTATTCATTCTCCTAAGCTTAGTGCACCTGGAGGACTTTGAAAAAAAACTGTTTCCTGCCCAAATAGAAAGGAGGAAGCAGGGGTTAGGAAACCTTCAGCATAGGTGGAGGGGTGGGATTGGACTTGATTTCTGGGTAGGAATGAGAAGCTATTTCTAGTTTTTTAATAGGGAGATGAGGTGTCTCGAGGGTCTGGTGTCTGGGGTGGTATGCAGTGGTGCCACATTCTTGCTATATGTTAAGGGCTCCACCCACCCCACTCCAGGGCTGGATAATAAAAGGAGCAGGCGCCCTGTGTGAGCTAAGCTGCCTACTAGCTGACATGGAGATGAAAAAAGGACCCAATCAAGCTAACAGCCCTTCCTGGCTGCCCTGCAATGATTGCACTTTGTGCTGAGCTGGGGAAAATATTGGCCAGTTAAGCTTTCATGCTCTCTGGGGAGCAGCTGCAAGAGGAGGGGCGACTGCTGGGTCAGACTGGAGACAGTTTGAGCTGCTGTGGGCTGTGGAGAGGAGAGTTTTATTCCAGGCAAGCCCAATGCCCTTCTGTGTTGGAAGTAACCTCACACTCATGTTCATGGAGACAGCAGGCAGTGCCCCATTTTACAGATGGGGAAACTGAGGCTCAAAATGAGAAGTCAGCCACCCAAGTTCAGACAGCTGGAAGGTTTCAAATGTAGACAAGGTCTGTCTGACTCCAAATTCCATGTAATTTTTGTTATTCAGGTGGCCTCACAGATCTGGTAGGAACAAGATGGAGGAGGTGGTATAGGGGTGGAGAAGCCAATTTGGGAAGCAGACCAGAGAGGGCTGAATCTGGGGACTTTGCATGTGAGCGTGAGGGCAACGTAGATACAGGCAGTTGGAGGGAAAAGTGCATGCTTCTTGGTTCAGCCTCTTTCTTGGTTTTTCAGAATTCTCTGATATCCCAGATCATTTCCACAGCTGTGAAATATCCACTCACTTCTTCATTTGACATAAACCATAAACATATATCTAACTGAGCACCTAATACAGAGCAGGTCCCATGTTAAACTCTAGGAAATCTAGCAGAGGACAAGATAGACAAAAATCTGATGCTTCATGGAGGATATATTCTAGTAGAGAATCCAAAAAGGTAGAGAGATCCAAAAAGGAAAATGGTTAACCAAGAAGGGACAAACAAAGGTAAGTTAAAAGCAGAGTGTCAGGCAGTTAGGCAGGGGGGATAGGACTGAAACTCTCGGCATGGGCAGGGAGGAGCTGCTTTCTAAAAGCTGATCTCAGAAGGCTTCTTGGAGGAGGTGATGTTTAAATTGGGATCGGTGTGTTGGGAAAAAGTCAAGGACTGGGTGTCTGCAGGTTGAGACTGGATGAGCTGACCTCTGACACCCTTCTTCACCTTCACCTGAAGAGAGATTGAACAGAAATCCCTCTGAAGATGGCAACCACCAGTGATGTCTTGACTGCAACTTCCTGAGACACCCTGGACCAGAATCACCCTCAGTCACTTCTAGATTTTTGACCCACAGGAACTGAAGTAATATTTAATTGTTGTTTAAAGCTGCTAAGTTTAGGGGCATTCTGTTGTGAGCAACAGATCACTAATACAAGGGTCATCTTGGATGAAGTTTTGCGTTTTGAGGGTGAGGAAAAAAAAAACTTTCCTAGAAACTTGCCTGCCATTGGCCAGATTATGTCACGTGACATGAGCAGCCCAATCCCTGGCCAGGGGCATGAACATCTTGGACCAATCAGGACTCAGGCTCTGGGACTGAGGCTGGGTGTGACTCTCTAGTACTACTGAGGATGCAGATGCTGGAACAAAGACTCAGAAAAGGACTTAGAAACAATTCCTCTAGTTCTCTAAAGCCTCCCATGGTTTAACCTCCAAGATACTCTTTCCAATGACCATTTATTTTTTAGTCCCTAAATTGTGTCCAACTCTTTTGAGACCCCATGGACTGTAGCCCACCAGGTTCCTCTGTCCATGGGATTTCCCAGGCAAGAATGCTGGAGTGGGTAGCCATTTCCTTCTCCAGGGGATCTTACCGACCCAGGGATCAAACCCTCCTCTCCTGCATTGGCAGGTGGATTCTTTACCACGGAGCCGCCTGGGAAGCCCACAATGACCATTTATGGAGCACCAATTGTTATGTCTGCTTTTTTACCCATACCAAGTTCTGGCTCCACAGTTTTCTCCCAATCTGTTTTCTTTTCTCTTAGCCTTTGAACATGCCCATCCCATTATTTGACATGCCTTTCATGCCCAAGTTCCCAGTTAGTTCCCAGTTAAAATCTCACCCTTCCTTCAAGGAGGACCCCAGACTCCATTTCATCTTAGAAGCCTTCCACGTGCTCTCTTCCTGCCACCAGATTCATCGGATATGGGTGATTTAATCAATTACTGTCACCATCCAGAGTTATTTCATCATTTATTGATTTGTTTATAGTCTATTTCTCCTCTCCCAGCCCTATTAGAATGAAAGGTCTTATTACTTCTTTATTGCTTAGCAGCATTGGTTCAGGGGTCTGGGCACTTGGGCTAGGATCCTGGCTCCTCCAGTTATTAGCTGTGTGACCTAGGGCAAGCTGCTTAACCTTTCTGTGCCTCGTTTTCCTCACCTTCAAGATAAAGATGATAATAGTACTTTCATAAGAGGGATGTGATGAGGTTTCAATGAAGCTTGTGTATCCAAATGCTTGGCAGTGAATACGTTGTCATTAAAGGATTAATTAATTAAGCAGAGCCCTCTCCCCTCCCTTGTTGGAGGCTGACTCCATTTGCTGTGGCCTGGGGCTCAGCAAGGAGATGTCTCCTCTCTCTTTCTCCCTATCTCCCTGCCTCCCCCTTGCCCTCCCTCTTGCCGCAGCTGGCAGCCACCCTGGCCTTGAGCCAAAGGGTGAATTCCAAGCCCTGTGCACTGACCAGCCCTGCCAGTGATGCTAACAGCCAGCCCCTGAGCCCCTGAGCCCCTGGCAGGAGACAGGCTTCCTTGACTGTGTGCTCCTTTCCAGACAGGGTGTTTGGCAGGAGCCTTCTTCCTCAGGCAGCTCTGCACAAAAAGCCTTCCAAGATCTCACCCAAGGGTGCACGTGCTCCCAGGCTGGGGGAGCATGAAATCACGTCAAACTCAATAGACATCAGGCCCCAGTTTCTCTCAGCTTCTTCTTTCCATTCATTGCTGCTCTGGGATATCGCTCTTGGGGACAGGACTCTAGGTATTTAATAATAGTGATGATAATAATAACTCTGTCTGTTGAGAGTTCCCCAGGTACCAGCCCCCATGCCAAGTGGATTATTCCACTGAACTGGCACAGCAACCCTGTGAGTGAGTCCTAGTATCATCCCCACTTTACAGATGAGAACCCTGAGGCACTGAGGGTGAGGTACTAGTCCCGAGGGGACAGGAGGGAACAGAGGCCTGGAGTCTGATGAGTTGGAGAAACTCTTAAGGGGTGGAGTGATCTCTGCTGAGAACAGGGAGACCCTGGGCTTGAGGTCCGACTGGCCTGGGTGAATCTGCTGCCTACCCACTGGGCAAGTTCTTAAGGCCCAGTACCTCAGTGTCCTTGTCTGTAGAATGGAGCTGAATATGGCCTCCCTCCTAGGATGTAAGAGTGTTGGGGGAAAATAACCTGGAGCCTATGATACACATGCAATACAGTACATGCTCAGTAAATGGCATGTCTGCAGGAGAGTTTAATTTATGTCAAATATCTTCAGGAAGAAGCTTACCACTGTCCCTCACTCTTTCTAAGATGCTGGCTTTTAAAAAGTAGTTACTTTCAAGTGGGATTAAGAGAGAGATGGAAAGGGAGAAAAGAATATTAGATGTGATTTTTAGCTGCAAGTAAAGAAAACCTAGCTCAGTGATGTGAACAAACAGGGTTTAATTTTCCCATACAAAAAGATGTCTGAAGGGTAGGAAAGTCAATTCCAAAGCTCAGGCTATTCCAGGTCACTGTGCTTCTCTTGACCTGTCCCTCAGCTCACAAAGTGGTTGCCATGATTCCAGGCATCACATCCACTTCCAAGGCAGGAATTAAGGGCACAGGGGCATCTTCTACCTTTGCTCTTTTTATTAGGGAAAGCAAAGCCATTCCCACAGTTATTACAGTTGGCCTCTGCCTCCATCTCATTGGCCAGAACTTTAAAGAATCCTGGGAAAGTAAATAGTCTTTCCGGACCTGGTAGTTGATACAGGGATGGAGAAAAGGCTGGGAATGGTTGATAGGTCAATCATGGTGTCTGTCACAGACAGTCCATTTATTTTAAGTGTCTTTAGACCTGATACAGTCACATAATGCTCCATAGGATTAAGAGCACAAATCATCGAGGCAGGTCTGGGTTCAAATTCCAGCTTGACCATTTTCTAGCTGTTTGACATTGAGCAAGTTACTTAATCTCTTTGTACCCCAGATTCCTTATCTGTGAAAGGATGATCATATAAGTACCTGTCTTGTTGGTCATTATCTGAGTTAAATGTTGATTCATGCAAAGTGCTTAGATAGTGTCCAGCCCATACAAAACTCTTAAAAAAAAAGTTAGTTGGCTGCACCAGGTCTTAGTTGGGGCACACAGGATGTTTAGTTGCAGCATGTGATCTCTTATTTGTGCATGCAGGATCTAGTTCCCTGACCAGGGATTGAACCCTGGGAGTACAGAGTCTTAGTCTCTGGACCCCCAGGGAAGTCCCACAAAGTTCTTTATAGGTGTTAACTATTATCCTTCTGTTTCTTGTTCCAGTCCCCATCAAGGCTGAAAACTAACATAGGTCACATTATCCTGGTTTTTATATAACTCATTACGGACTAACATATGCACCAAAAATATATTCAGTAGGACAATGGAGATCAAGCCAACCCCACAAGGCAAACTGTAGTGTTCTGAGATTATCTTGTGAATTCCCTTATATAAATAAAACCAGGAGATAGAAATGCTCAGCCTTTTCCCCATCTACAAACCGGCCAGTTTCCTCCTCCTCTATGGAGGGCACAGGGCTGCAGAGAATATTACTTAGAATAGAAAAGGCATTCCAGAATCCAGTGCTAATAGAATTACTCCAAAAGCATTTCTCCCCTGTTTGAAGTTAACTCCCTCCAAATGATGATAAACTCTCCCTGCCGCTGGCTGGTCCTTCCAGGGCTGAGGAGGCCAGAGGATTCTTCAATGGAGTACATTTCAGCCCCCAGCTGGGGTCCTGGTTTTCTGCATCCTTCGGGTGCTAACAGCACCAGTTTGGTCCCTGGCAAGAGGCAATCACTGGGAGGCATGTAGAAACTGGCTGAAGGCTGTCCTGGGTAAGGAAATGGCCACCCTGCTGTCCCCTGACCTCCTGGGGTCCTCTTTATGAGCTTTCAAAAACAAAAGCCACAGGGAGAAGGCAATGCAGCGTTCACAGGTACTGGAGGAAGATGCTGAAATGTTTGGTTCATTGAAGCTGGATGAGACCCAAATCCTGGAGGGAGTTCTGCAGATTTTGACACTTGGAACAATAAATACTCTGGTTTTCACTGGGTGAGTCACTCTTGGGAGACAGAGAACCCATGTTATTGGCAGTTTCATTTTGACTTTATGACAGCTTATGCCCTTCACTTTCCCTCTCTTTGGTGGTGGTAGTTTAGTCGCTAAGTCTTGTCCGACTCTTGGGACCCCTGAACTGTAGCCTGCCAGGCTCCTCTGTGCATGGAATTTCTCAGGAAGAACACTGGAGCAGGTTGCTATTTCCTTCTCCAGGGGATCTTCCTGACCCAGGGATCGAACTGAATTCTCCTGTGTTGCAGGCAGATTCTTTACCTCCTGAGCCATCAGGGAAGCCCACTCTTTAGGCTAGTCCCCTGAAAGCATCCAGTGTCTGAAGTGGAAAGAGGCTTGGTTTCTCTTGATCTGCTCAGGGGAGACTCTGAGTAGGACTTTGTTTGGAGATGCAGACAAAGTGTGATGTGATGAGGGCTGCTTTGTGAATTACCAGGCATTGTTGTTCAGCAAATGAGTCACCACACTTTGAAGGCTTGACCTGCTGGAGCCCTTAGACATGTAGCTTATCAGCAAAAGGGATGTTTCATCCTTCTTTGGGGCTAGGAAATTCTGGCTCATGGAGCATTTACTTTCTCTACCAACATCATCTCTCAGACTTAGCCTAGAGTCTATGGATGACAGGGAAACTCAGACCTTCTCCTGCCCAGTAAGTACAGATCTTATTGATTTTCCCCTGAAGTGCTCACTGTATCGCATATTTACTATAGTTCACATTCAAATAAATTATGCACTGAGAATTTAAGATGATTACAAATGGACCATTTTGAACCAAACAATATTAATAGTCCTATGCTGTGTATCGGGAGCTTGGGATACAACAGAGACATTAAAAAAGATGGGGTGACCTCTGTGTGTCTGCCATGGATTGATGTTCCAGACATGGAAGTATTACATGAGAAAAGCAAGTCAAAGAACAACATGGAACAGAAAAGGGGAAAAAAAGTTAAAAACCAAACCAAGAACTTTTCTGCCAAGAGGTGGTATGACATAGAGATCAAAGCGAGGATCAAAGCCAGACAGACCGTCTGAGTTCACTGCTGCCCACCATTGGCTAGCTGAGTCCCTCTCTGAGCCTCACTTTCTCCATCTGTAAAATGGGAGTAAAAATATAACAACCCTAGAGGATTTGCTAGGGGCTCCATACAAGAACATGTTAAATAAAAGAATCCAGGCCTTCCCAAGGGCACCCATCACCTTTGAATGTGGTTTTCATCTTTGCCCTAGGGGTTGGAATCTGGAGAGTGATGATCTGCTTTGCACAAAACTTTAGAAATATTGGCATTTTTTCATTGTCAGCACATGTGGATTACATGTGTAATTTTTTTTAACTTTTTGTCTAATATTGGAGTACAGCCAATTAACAATGTTGTGATAGTTTCAGCCGGACAGCAAAGGGACTCAGCCGTACATATACATGTATCCGTTCTCCCCCAAACTCCCCTCCCATCCAGGCTGCCACATAACAGTGAGCAGAGTTCCCTGTGCTAAATAGTAGGTCCTTGTTGGAGAAGGCAATGGCACCCCACTCCAGTACTCTTGCCTGGAAAATCCCATGGATGGAAGAGCCTGGTAGGCTGCAGTCCATGGGGTCGCTGAGAGTCGGGCGACTTCACTTTCACTTTTCACTTTCATGCATTGGAGAAGGAAATGGCAGTTGGTTATCCATTTTAAATGCAACAATGTATACATGTTGATCCCACCATTGGCTAGCTGTGTCCCTCTCTGAACCTCACTTTCTCCATCTGTAAGATGGGGGTAAGAATATAACAGCTCTAGAGGACTAGACTCCCTAACTATCCCTTCCCACCTAAACTTCCCCCCTGGCTAACATGAGTTCCTTCTCCAAGTCTGTGAGTCTGTTTTGTAAATAAGTTAGTTTGTATCATTTCTTTTTATATTCTGCATATAAGGGATGTCATATGACATTTCTCTTTGTCTGACTTACCTCACCCAGTATAACAAACTCTAGGTCCATCCATGTTGCTGCAAATGGCACGATTTCATCCTTTTTAATGGCTGAGTAATATTCCTTTGTGTGTGTATACACACACACACACACACTACATCTTTATTCATCTGCAGTATGTGTGTGATATCTGCAGCATGCCCTCATCTTAATTCAACTTGATCTGCACAGATCCTATTTCCAAATAAAGTCACCTTCACAAGTGGACATGAATTTTGTGTGTGTGTGGGGTGGGGGGCGGTGGTGGATAAGACACTATTCAACCCAGAATGGAGACTCCAGGCAATTACCCTGGGACCTGGTGTGTATAAACCTGTGCTACCCAGGCCGTGAGCTGAGGAGCTCAGGGTTCAAATCCCTGCTTCACTACTCACTGGCTGTGTGACATTTGGTACATTACTTAACCTCTCTGGGTCCCATGTGAGGATGATTATGGCACCTACTTCTACCTTATAGGGTTGTTGAGGATTAAATGAGAGAGTGCGCTGAAGATCCTGGAGTTGCCTCAAGCCCGCAGCAAGCTCTGCTCCAGCGTTCACCATCCTCACCATCTACAGTGTCTCCCCAGCTGTTGGGAGGACCTGGGAGGGATGCAGACACAGCATTGCTGCTGCTGCTGCTAAGTCGTTTCAGTCGTGTCCGACTCTGTGACCCCATAGACGGCAGCCCACCAGGCTCCCCCATCCCTGGGATTCTCCAGGCAAGAATACTTGAGTGGGTTGCCATTTCCTTCTCCAGTGCATGAAAGTGAGAAGCATTAAATAACCCTCAATGGCGTGAAAGTCACTCCCTTTTTACTGCTTTCCACTGTGTTCTAGAAATTTTTCATTGTCAGTACATGTAGATTACATGTGTAAATTTTTAACATGGGGAGGGAAAGAAAAAGAAAGTGAGTAATGCTAATTTTAAAGGGCTATTATACAGGAAGTTTTAAAGACCTCTTGACCCAGTGAAGGGCCTTCCAGCAGTCTGTGGGCCGGGAGCGGGCACAGGGGTGCTCAGCCTGTGGTCAGGTCTGTGGGTGGAAAAGGCGAGGGGGACACTGGATGCTTATCAGGGGTGGGGGTGGCGAGTGGTGCTTTCCTCTTGAGAAGGCCCCCTTACGTTACCTGACAGCTTTTGTCCTTTAGCAAAGCAGGTTCCTTCCTGCCCAGCGATGGGTTGAGATTAAACGCCTGGTTGACAAACAAAAGGAACAGCTTCATCTGGAAAATTCCACCTCAGGGTGAGGCTTGTCAGGCCTTGAGTGCAGGGGCCTGGGGTTGCCTGAGTGTTCCCTGAGGTCCACTGGATTCGGGTGGAAAAGGGGTTCATTCAGTCAAGTAGCAAATTTTTCCTGAGCACCCACTATGTGCTGCCACTGTTCTAGGCACTGAGGATGTGGCCAGTGGATAAATAAATGCCTGTGAGAATACCACACTCCAGCTGTGCGTTCTATCAAGACAATAAAGTAGTTTGATGGGATAGAATATGACTGAGTATTGGCTGGGTTGGGGGAGGGGTCATGGAGGTGCAGGAGGGGGCGGTGCGTGTTGAGTGGCGGGGAATGCTTCTCCAAGGACGTGACATTTGCACAGAAATCTGAATAAAATAAGAGAGCCAGGGGACTTCCCTGGTGGTCCAGTGGCTAAGACTCTGTACTCCCAATGCTGGGGGCCTGGGTTCGATCCCTGATCAGGGAACTAGGACCTCGCATACCACAGGGTGTGGCCAAAAATAAAAATAAAATTTTAAAAGTAGGCATTCCTGTTATTAAAAAGAGAAAGAGAGAGAGAGAGAATCAGACATGGGCATCTGGAGAAAAGCATTCTGGCCGAGGACACAGCAAATGCAAAGGCCCTGAGGTTGAAGGCGGTTTGGCATGTTTTGGGAAGAGCTTGGAGGGAAGTGTAGTTGGAACCCAGTGGTTTGGGGGGGAAATGGTGGGAATGAGGCCAGTGAAGTGAGTAAGACCAGACCACGCTGGGCCTTGTGGGTCATGGTGAGGAATGTGGATTTGGGAATTTATTTCCTTGTTCACTTAACGTATGTGGTTTTCAAATACCAGTTAGGTGCTCAGGGTACACTTCTGGATGTTTTCAGTTTATCTGTGAAGTTAAACAGACTTTTATCTTCTCACACAGTAGAGGTTGGGGCAGAGCCCACTGGTTTCCCAACCACAGTTGAGAACAGAGGAGCGGAACTGAGGACCCGCGCTGGATGGGGTGAGGTGAACAAGGCACTCGGTGCCAAGTTGAAAGCGGTGCGCCCTTCTTGACCACCCCTGAGAACAAAGGAAAGCTTTCGCTGCCTCACTTGCCTCATTCTCATCCGGGAGACTGCTGAGGATTTTCAGGCCTGGTTTCTACAGACTCAGGAGGTCCCCGAAGCATCTCGGCCCATAGCAGTCGAGGGAGTAAAGATGGTCCCCTTGAGGCCCCCTTGGACCAGCGACCTTCAAGAAGCTTCCAGCCAGCTGGCCAGCTGTCCCTCCTTCAGCCCTGTCGTCTCCCTAGACGTAAGCACGTGTGTCCCATTCACCTGTGTGGCATATGTGAGCAGTGCCACCCCCATGTCCAGTCGTGTCCCCCATAAACATGTGTTGAAGTCCTAATGCCCAGAACCTGTGAACGTCATTTGACTTGGAAATGAAGTTTTTACAAATGTAATCAAGTTGAGATGGGATCATTCAAGGGGACTTCCCTAGTGGTCCAGTGGTTAGGACTCCACACTCCCAATGCAGGGGGCCAGCCAGGGTTCCATCCCTGGTCAGGGAACTAGATCCCACGTGTTGCAACTAAAGATCCTGCATGATGTAAGGAAGATTGAAGATCCCGTGTGCTGCAACTAAGACTCAGCACAGCCAAATAAATATTTTTAAATTAAGATGGGGTTGTTCAGAGTCCTGGCTTCCCAGAGGTAAGAATCTGCATGCCAATGCAGGAGATGCAAGAGATGCAGGTTCGATCCATGGGTGGGGAAGATCCCCTGGAGGAGGAAATGGCAACCCACTCTCCAGTATTCTTGCCTGGAGAATCCCATGGACAGAGGAGCCTCGTGGGCTATAGTCCATGGGGTCGCTAAAAGTTGGACACGATTGAGCAGATTCAGGGTCCTAATCCAATATGATTAGTGTCCTTAAGAAGAGGAGAGATACAGAGGGAGAAAGTCACGGAAGGATGGAGGCAGAGATGGGAGGGATTAGTCACAGCCGATGAACACTGGGTTTCAGGAAGCTGGAAGAAGCCAGGCAGGAACCTCCACGGGAGCCTTTGGAGAGAGTGCAGCCTTGCTGAGACCTTGATGTCCGACTCAGGGTCTCCAGAACTGTTATTCTAAGCCGAGACTTTGGGGAACTCTATGGTGGCAGCCCAGGATGCCAACTGGTGGCATTTTAACAGGTATGGGTGCTAAGATCCTAAGAGGTGGCAAGACCTGCCCGCCACCTCACACCTGGTCAAGATCACAGTCAGGACTTGAACTCAGGCTGCTTTAGTTCAATCTGGTGCAGTTCCCATATCCCCACCCCACCTGTCCCTTCACCTGTCTCCAGGGCTAAGGCGTTTTACATGTACGCAGACCCTCCTGGGAATTTGGTCAAGCGTGGGTCCTGGTTTGGTTGGTCTGGGGTGAAGGATGGGAGGAGTGTCCAGGCTCTGCTCCCATGTGAGGCTGCTGCTGCTGCTGGTCTGTGGACAGTGCTTTGAGTAGCAAAGCAGAGGATGACTTAACTGCCAGCCCAGACACCGTCCTATGTCACTCATGGAGCATCATTTTGTTCCATATTCATCCCTCGGAGACAATGACTCAGTCCAGCGTGGGATGAATCCCAATTAGTTTAACCAGAGGTCAAGAAACTGGTTTTCTGTAGAGTAAAATAACAATTCTTTTGGGCTGTGTGGGCCAGACTGTTTCTATTGCTACTATCTACCTTTGTAGCATCAGTTCAGTTCAGTCACTCAGTCGTGTGCAGCTCTTTGTAATCCCATGGACTGCAGCATGCCAGGCTTCCTTGTTCATCACCAACTTCGGGATCTTGCTCAAACACATGTCCATCAAGCTGTTGATGCCATCCATCCATCTCATTCTCTGTCATCCCCTTCTCCTCCCGCCTTCAATCTTTCCCAGCATCAGAGTCTTTTCCAATGAGTCAGTTCTTCACATCAGATGGCCAAAGTATTGGAGTTTCAGCTTCAGCATCAGTCCTTCAAATTAATATTCAGGATTGATTTCCTTTAGGATTGACTGGTTGGATCTCCTTGCAGTCCAAGGGACTCTCAAGAGTCTTCTCCAACACCACAGTTCAAAAGCATCAATTCTTCGGCACTCAGCTTTCTTTATGGTCCAACTCTCTCATCCATACCTGACTAATGGAAAAACCATAGCTTTAACTAGACAGACCTTTGTCAGCAAAGTAATGTCTCTGCTTTTTAATATGCTATCTAGGTTGGTCATAGCTTTTCTTCCAAGGAGCAAACGTCTTTTAATTTCATGGCTGCAGTCACCATCTGCAGTGATTTTGGAGCCCAAGAAAATAAAGTCTGTCACTGTTTCCATTGTTTCCCCATCTATTTGCCGTGAAGTGATGGGACCGGATGCCATGATCTTCATTTTTTGAATGTTGAGTTTTAAGCCAGCTTTTTTCTCCTCTTTCACTTTCATCAAGAGGCTCTTTAGTTCCTCTTCACTTTCTGCCAAAGTGTGGTGTCATCTGCATATCTGAGGTTATTGATATTTCTCCCAGAAATCTTAATTCCCAATCGTGCTTCATCCGTCCTGGTGTTTCGCATGATGTGCTCTGCATATAAGTTAAATAAGCAGGGTGACAACATACAGCCTTGACAGACTCCTTTCCCAATTTGGAACCCATCTGTTGTTCCATGTCCAGTTCTAATTATTGCTTCTTGACCTGCATACAGATTTCTCAGGAGGCAGGTCAGGTGGTCTGGTATTTCCATCTCTTGAAGAATTTTCCACAGTTTGTTGTGATTCACGCAGTCAAAGGCTTTGGCATAGTCAATAAAGCAGAAGTAGATGTTTTTCTGGAACTCTCTTGCTTTTTCCATGATCCAATGGATGTTGGCAATTTGATCTCTGCTTTTTCTAAATCCAGCTTGAACATCTGGGAGTTCTTGGTTCACATACTGTTGAAGCCTCACTTGGAGAATTTTGAGTATTACTTTGCTAGCATGTGAGATGTGTACAATTGTGCGGTAGTTTGAACATTCTTTGGCATTGCCTTTCTTTGGGATTGGGATGAAAACAGATCTTTTCCAGTCCTGTGGCCACTGCTGAGTTTTCCAAATTTATTGGCATATTCAGTGCAGCACTTTCACAGCATCAACTTTCAGGATTTGAACTAGCTCAACTGAAATTCCAACTGAAATTCCATTCCAGGATGTCTGGCTCTAGTTAAGTAATCACACCATCATGGTTATCTGGGTCATTAAGATCTCTTCTGTATAGTTTTTCTGTGTATTCTTGCCACCTCTTCATACTATCTTCTGCTTCTGTTAGGTCCACACCATTTCTGTCCTTTATTGTGCCCATCTTTGCATGAAATAAGAGTAAGTCAAGTCTCCCCATAAAGCCCCTACTCGAGTCCCCCTCCCATATCTCATTAGTTACAGTTGGGTTACATGACCCAACCTACAGTTTTTTTTTTTTTTTTTACTCTTTGTAGCATAAAAGTGGCCATATGTTAAAAATATTGGGCATGGTTGTGCACCAATACTCTTTTATTATAGAAGCAGGCTTGAAGCCAGATTTTGCCAATGTGCCATAATGTATAGACCCCTTGTCTAAGCAATCATGGTTCTTATGTCCCTTTGTTGGGTTGGGTCATGTAACCCAACTCTAGCCAATGAGATATGGGAGGGGGGCTTTAGCAGGGGCTTTATGGGGGGATCTTGACTTGGTCTTAAAAAAGAGAAACACAAAAAAGAGCTCACTGGCTCATCTTGGATTGTCCTTTATCCTATTGAGATGTGATGGCTGGATTCTGGGCAGCGGTTCTGGGACCTTGAATGGCATGATCTATATTGAGGATGGCAAAAAAGAGATGAGAGGGAAAGAGCTGGGTCCTGATGCTACCACTGAGTTGAATCAACCAACTTAGGAGATGGGCGGGTCATGGTGGAGAGGTCTGACAGAATGTGGTCCACTGGAGAGGGAATGGCAAACCACTTCAGTATTCTTGCCTTGAGAACCCTGTGAACAGTATGAAAAGGCAAAATGATAGGATACTGAAAGAGGAACTCCCCAGGTCAGTAGGGGCCCAATATGCCACTGGAGATCAGTGGAGAAATAACTCCAGAAAGAATGAAGGGATGGAGCCAAAGCAAAAACAATACCCAATTGTGGATGTGACTGGTGATAGAAGCAAGGTCTGATGCTGTAAAGAGCAATATTGCATAGGAACCTGGAATGTTAAGTCCACGAATCAAGGCAAATTGGAAGTGGTCAAACAGGAGATGGCAAGAGTGAACGTTGACATTCTAGGAATCACCGAACTGAAATGGACTGGAATGGCTGAATTTAACTCAGATGACCATTATATCTACTACTGTGGGCAGGAATCCCTTAGAAGAAATGGAATAGCCATCATGGTCAACAAAAGAGTCCGAAATGCAGTACTTGGATGCAATCTCAAAAACGACAGAATGATCTCTGTTCGTTTCCAAGGCAAACCATTCAATATCACAGTAATCCAAGTCTATGCCCCAACCAGTAACGCTGAAGAAGCCAAAGTTGAATGGTTCTATGAAGACCTACAAGACCTTTTAGAACTAACACCCAAAAAAGATGTCCTTTTCTTTCATTATAGGGGACTGGAATGCAAAAGTAGGAAGTCAAGAAACACCTGGAGTAAACAGGCAAATTTGGCCTTGGAATACGGAATGAAGCAAGGCAAAGACTAATAGAGTTTTGCCAAGAAAATGCACTGGTCATAGCAAACACCCTCTTCCAATGACACAAGAGAAGACTCTACATACAGACATCACCAGATGGTCAACACCGAAATCAGATTGATTATATTCTTTGCAGCCAAAAATGGAGAAGCTCTATACAGTCAGCAAAAACAAGACTGGGAGCTGACTGTGGCTCAGATCACGAGCTCCTTATTGCCAAATTCAGACTTAAATTGAAGAAAGTAGGGAAAACCACAAGACCATTCAGGAATGATCTAAATCAGATCCCGTATGATTATACAGTGGAAGTGAGAAATAGATTTAAGGGACTAGATCTGATAGACAGAGTGCCTGATGAACTATGGACGGAGGTTCGTGACATTGTACAGGAGACAGGGATCAAGACCATCCCCATGGAAAAGAAATGCAAAAAAGCAAAATGGCTGTCTGGGGAGGCCTTACAAATAGCTGTGAAAAGAAGAGAAGTGAAAAGCAAAGGAGAAAAGAAAAGACATAAATATCTGAATGCAGAGTTCCAAAGAATAGCAAGAAGAGATAAGAAAGCCTTCCTCAGCGACCAATGCAAAGAAATAGAGGAAAACAATAGAATGGGAAAGACTCGAGATCTCTTCAAGAAAATTAGAGATACCAAGGGAACATTTCATGCAAAGATGGGCTCGATAAAGGACAGAAATGGTATGGACTTAACATAAGCAGAAGATAGTAAGAAGAGGTGGCAAGAATACACAGAAGAACTGTACAAAAAAGATCTTCATGACCAAGATAATCACGATGGTGTGATCACTGACCTAGAGCCAGACATCCTGGAATGTGAAGTCAAGTGGGCCTTAGAAAGCATCACTACGAACAAAGCTAGTGGAGGTGATGGAATTCCAGTTGAGCTATTTCAAATCCTGAAAGATGATGCTGTGAAAGTGTTGCACTCAATATGCCAGCAAATTTGGAAAACTCAGCAGTGGCCACAGGACTGGAAAAGGTCAGTTTTCATTCCAATCCCAAAGAAAGACAATGCTAAAGAATGCTCAAACTACTGCACAATTGCACTCATCTCACACGCTAGTAAAGTGATGCTCAAAATTCTCCAAGCCAGGCTTCAGTAGTACGTGAACTGTGAATTTCCAGATGTTCAAACTGGTTTTAGAAAAGGCAGAGGAACCAGAGATCAAATGCCAACATCTGCTGGATCATGGAAAAAGCAAGAGAGTTCCAGAAAAACATCTATTTCTGCTTTATTGACTATGCCAAAGCCTTTGACTGTGTGGATCACAATAAACTGTGGAAAATTCTGAAAGAGATGGGAATACCAGACCACCTGACCTACCTCTTGAGAAACCTATATGCAGGTCAGGAAGCAACAGTTAGAACTGGACATGGAACAGACTGGTTCCAAATAGGAAAAGGAGTCCGTTAAGGCTGTATGTTGTCACCCTGCTTATTTAACTTCTATGCAGAGTACATCATGAGAGATGCTGGGCTGGAAGAAGCACAAGCTGGAGTCAAGATTGCCGGGATAAATATTAATAACCTCAGATATGCAGATGACACCACCCTCATGGCAGAAAGTGAAGAGGAGCTAAAGAGCCTCTTGATGAAAGTGAAAGAGGAGAGTGAAAAAGTTGGCTTAAAGCTCAACATTCAGAAAACGAAGATCATGGCATCTGGTCCCATCACTTCATGGGAAATAGATGGAGAAACAGTGGAAACAGTGTCAGACTTTATTTTTGGGGCTCCAAAATCACTGTAGATGGTGACTGCAGCCATGAAATTAAAAGATGCTTACTTCTTGGAAGAAAAGTTATGACTAACCTAGATAGCATATTCAAAAGCAGAGATGTTACTTTGCCAACAAAGGTCCGTCTAGTCAAGGCTATGGTTTTTCCAGTGGTCATGTATGGATGAGAGAGTTGGACTGTGAAGAAAGCTGAGTGCTGAAGAACTGATGCTTTTGAACTGTGGTGTTGGAGAAGACTCTTGAAAGTCCCTTGGACTGCAAGGATATCCAACCAGTCCATTCTAAAGGAGATCAGTCCTGGGTGTTCTTTGGAAGGAATGATGCTAAAGCTGAAACTCCAGTACTTTGGCCACCTCATGGGAAGAGTTGACTCATTGGAAAAGACTCTGATGCTGGGAGGGATTGGGGGCAGGAGAAAAAGGGGACGACAGAGGATGAGATGGCTGGATGGCATCACTGACTTGATGGATGTGAGTCTGAGTGAACTCCGGGAGTTGGTGATGGACAGGGAGGCCTGGCGTGTTGCGATTCATGGGGTCGCAAAGAGTCGGACACGACTGAGCGACTGAACTGAACTGAACTGACTGAACCTCAGGATTTCTTATCATGAAAAATAGAGATCGTCTTCATTATTAAAGCTGTTCAAATTGAGATTTTTCTGTTATTTGGTGCCTAAGACATTTCAACTAGTACAGCCTCTTCCAGGTGCCCCAGGCTTTTGAGCTGCTGACCTTCCCCCTGCAGCATCCTCTTCTGTAGGTGCCACAGGCAGTGGCCCATGCCCAGGCCACAGGGTGCAGTGAAACCTGTACAGAATTGAAATTCTAGAGTTTTGGCTCCCTGCCCCAAATCGGTGTGTCTGTGGCCAAACCAAGTGGCCTTGTACCTGTAAAAACGAGGACAGCTCCACTGGTCAGACAGGTTTGCAGTGAGATCCTAGGAAGATAAATAACAGTAGCTAAGACAGGAGGCAGGGTTCCACCCACAAGTCCTGGTCTCTCCTCAATTCCGCAATTCTGTGATTCTGCAATCCTGTGTGTTTTCCTCCTGACTATTGAACTCTTGCCTCACTTCTGCGCACAGCTCTTGGGCGACTGGAAGTTCTTTGGCCCGGGGCCCAGAAAGCCTGAACTGCCTGGGAGCTGTCATCCCCCCTGGGGCAGCCCTTAGGCAACCTCTGACAGTGTGAGGGTCCCGTCCCCTGACCGGGAGGCAGGGGAAACTGAGGTGTAACTCACGCTCCAGAGCCCTCTGCAGATCAGGGTTGGGACGGTGCCCCAGTGACAACCTCAGCTTAGCATCCTCACTCTGTCCTGTTCCCTGTTGGGCCTCCGTTGGAGGACCTGACCCCAAATCCTCATCTTAGCATCTGTTTCTGGGGGAAGCATAGGTAAGCTCCAGAACATACTCTGTGCCCATTGCTGCTCTAAGTGCTTTGCACGTATTAACTGATCTCATCCTTCCAAAGACTCTCCCAAGCAGGTGCTGTTATCCCATTTTACAGAAAGGGAAACTGAGGCCCAGAGAGGTTCAGTAACTTGTCCAGGATCACACAGCTTGTTTCATTCCAGAGTTGACATCTTTCTTTAAAAAAAAAATATTTTGGTCATACTGCATGGCATGTAGGATCTTAGTTCCCCAACCAGCGATTGAACCTATGCCCCCTGCATTGGGAGCACGGAGTCTTAACCACTGGCCCACCAGGGAAGTCTTCAGAGTCTGCGCCTTAGCCATTGCATTATACTATGCAATCGAACTCTGGGGCCAAAATCCCAGGTTCAAGCCCTGGCTTTGCACTTTGCTAGCCAATGAAATATGGAGGGGGACTCCAATAGAGGCTTTCTGCGGGTGGGAGGTCTTGACTTCCTCTTTAAAAAGAGAAACACAAAAAAGAGCTGACTGGCTCATCTTAGACTATACTTCATCATAGTGGGATGTGATGACTGGATCTGGGCAGTCATTTTGCCCCCTTTGAACCTTCTGCATGCTAAGTCACCCCAGTCGTGTCTGATTCTCTGGGACCCCATGGACTGTATGCCACCAGGCTGCTCTGTCCACAGGATTCTCCAGGCAAGAATACTGGAGTGGGGTTGCCATTTTCTACTCCAGGGGATCTTCCTGATGCAGGGATCGAACCCGCGTCACTTACGTTTCCTGCGTTGGCAAGCAGGTTCTTTACCACTAGCACCACCCGGGAAGCCCCTGTGGACCTTAGTCTTTTTGTGTATTGAATGGGTTATCATGAGAATTAAGTGATTAATTCTTGTAAAGGACTAAGTACTCAATACTTGTCAGCTGGTGTTAGTTATTATTAAGAGAGGGATGTCTTAGAGGTGGCTTTACCCGGCTGGGGAAGCGAGTGGGCGGGGAGCCTGGGGACCCCTGGGTGACCCCTGGGGGAGGAGGAGAGAGAGGTAACCAGCTGAGCCCCAGCTCACTCAGTGCCAGGAGAGGCAGGATGGGGCCCACGCAGAGAGAGGGCAGCCAGCATGTTGCCATGGCAGCAGGCTCCAGCAGGTTCCCAGCTGTCCAAGGAGCCTGCGGGGCTTCCACCCACCTCCCTGACTGAGGGCCGCCAGGTGGCTGCGGGGCCTCCGTGCCCATGGGCAGCCTCCTGATTTACAGCCGGAGTGTCTTCTGGTTCAAAGCACACAGCACTCAGTTATGACCTATGCGGGCGGCCACGCAGGGAAACGTCAGGGCCACCCCTGAGGCCAGATTAGCATAAAGAGCCTCCTGCGGTCTGAGGAGGGTGGGGGTAGGGTAATAGGAGTGGGAGGTGGGATGGGCTGAGGCCAGCCCTTTCCCACCGGGAACCTCACCCCCTTTCCTATGCCATTTATCTGTCCAGAAGGTTGGAATAGAGGTTTCTAATCTAGCTGTGAGGACCACATGTCTGCCAGGAGCTCTGCTTGGATCAGTCTCTCCTAGTAGCTCTGAATACTTGCTGCGTGCCAAGTGCTGTCTTTTTTTTTTTAATTTAATTTTTATTTTTTGGCCATATTTCGAGGGTTTCGAGATGTTATTTCTTCAACCAGGGATTGAAGAATGTGCCCCCTGCAGTGCAAGCCCAGAATCTTAAGCACTGGCCTGCCAGGGAAACCCCAGGTGCCGTCTCAAACACTTTGGGAACCCGTTCCTGAATCCTCACTAGTCTGTGATGTTGGTCTAACATTTTTGCTTCTATTTTATGTATGGGAAAACTGAGGCACAAAGAGGCTAAGTCACCCATCCCAGCAAGGCCTCTGCCCAACCCCACCTCATCCCTGTCCTCTCTATGTCCTTGAAGATGGTCCTCAGATAATGCCCAGGACACATGAGCAGACATTTATTGAGCCCCTACTAAATGCATAAAGAAAGCTGAGCGCCAAAGAATTGAGGCTTTTCAACTGTGGTGTTGGAGAAGACTCTTGAGAGTCCCTTGGACTGCAAGGAGATCCAACCAGTCCATTCTGAAGGAGATCAGTCCTGAATATTCATTTGAAGGACTGATACTGAAGCTGAAACTCCAATACTTTGGTCACCTGATACGAAGAACTGACTCATTGGAAAAGACCCTGATGCTGGGAAAGATTGAAGGCGGGAGGAGAAGGGGATGACAGAGGATGAGATGGTTGGATGGCAACACTGACTCGATGGACATGTGCTTGAGCAAGCTCCCGGACTTGGTGATGGACAGGGAAGCCTGGAGTGCTGCAGTCCATGGGGTCGCAAAGAGTCCGACATGACTGAGCGACTGAACTGAGCTGAATGCAGGCATGGTTCTGGCCGCTGTGGTGAGTGGAGATGAATAAAGACACAGTTGGGACCCCTAGAAAGAAGTGTGCAGACAGCCCAGAAATCCCGAGTTCTCTGCCTCCACTGGAATGTCTCAGATCTGGCCTGGAGGAGGGGAGTCAAGTATGGCCTGCAAGCTTTTTTTCCCTCTGAAGGTAGGAACAAAGACAGTCTCACTTGGCAATTATAGAAACTCCAGTCTCCAGCTGACTCTTCTGCCTGATGGGATTTCTTTGAGGGTAAATATGAAATCAAATCAAACTTCAAGTTCCCTAAAGCGCTGTTCTGTGTCCCCCACCACCTCACTCCTCACTCTAACAAGATCTCCCTCCCACCTGGGGGATGGGGGACACACAGACCCTCAGGGCAGTAGAGGGGAGAGGCTCAGATTCAAGGGAGCCCAGGGGATCCCAGAGCTGGGGCTTGTCCTGCCAGAGATGAGAACCTTTGGGGTAGAGGCCCCAGGGGCACCCCCTCCCCATTCTTTCAACAGTTTTTGCTCCTGCATTGCTGCCAGGCTGTGGAGTCTGGATGCCTGCTGCACATCTCTGAGGCTGTCTCCTCATCTATAAAATGGGGCTGCAACCCTTGCTCTGCTCTGAGAAACCACCCTGTTTTGCAGACCTCATGAAAATAACACAGAGAAAGTGCCTTATAAACCAGAACTGTATTGTCGTGACTCATTTCTGTCCCACCTTCCTAACTCACGAGGCATGGAGCCGTTGGAAAGTTTCCTCCTTCCTTCCTGTCTCCTGTTTTTCCTTCTTTCCTTCCTCTTCTTTTCCCCTCCCCCTCCTTCCCCCCTCCCACCCCACAACTAACCTCCCCCTCTTTTTCCTTCCCTCTCTACTCTCCTACTTGAACAGAAAAGACATTCTGAGCTCAGATCATTTTTTTCCCCATGGAGAGGTGTGGGGGGTCAGGGGGTGTTTCCGCACCCCCCCATCATGGGCTGGGGTCCGGGGACCCTGGAAGGTGACAGCTCAGCCACGCAGAGCTGCAGGCGGGCGTGAGGAGGGAACATTATTCTCTGTAATGTCACGGTCATCCTCAGCACTTTTCATGTTCAAAGTGCTTCCTCGGCGCTAAATAATTAATTCTCGCCACACTCCCGTGCAAAGGAATAAATAAATGTCACTTGTGCGGGGTGACTAAGCCCACGGGGAATCGGGGCTGACAGCTTCAGGCGCCAGCAGAGGGGTTAGCTGGGGACGTCGTTTTCAGAGCCCATCCGTGGGGCAGTGCTGACTGGGAGCTGGGCCAGCCTGGAGCCTCTGGGGGTGGCAGGGTAGGGCCCACATGGGCTCAGAGCGCCTCCATTTTGTCTGCTCTGGAAGGATCGGGAGCACCCAATGAGATACGGGCCCCAGACTCGCATTTTTCTCCTGTGCCTCCACCTTCCTGTCTGTGAAATGGGAATCATCCCGGCGCTCATTTCCCAGACTCACTGGGACCCATGCACAAACAGCCCTTGTGCAGGTTGGCCCCGGGGAGAACTTCCTACACAGAATGTTCGCGTCACCTCACAGGCCCACTCTGCCTCCGACCCTGCAAGCCCTGGGGTCTCTTCCCAGGCCCTGCTTTCCCCAGAACCCCACCGTGGTTCACCTACCCCTCATCTCCCACCCTTTCCCCTCCCCAGGCTCACCTGCTCTGGCACAAGGGCCCTGGTTCCCCACAGCTGTCTTGGGCACACAGAGCCTGTTCCTGCTGCGGGACTTCCCCCCTGACTATTCCCTTGGCCCACAACATTCTTCCCCAGGGAGTCTGAGGGCTGGCTCCTCCCATCATCAAGGTCTTTGCTCCATGTCACCTCCTCAGAGAAGGCTTCCCTGACTGTCCGTCTAAAATGACCAAATGGACAGGGACTTCCCTGATGGTCCAGTGGCCCTGCCTCCATGCTCCCAATGCAGGGGCCTTGGGTTTGATCCCCGGTCAGGGAACTAGATCCCACATGCCACAACTAAGACCTGGTGCAGCCAAATATATAAAATATTAAGAAAAAAAAAGATCAAATGGATGAGAATATCACTGTTCTTCCCTCACCCCTTGTTTTTCACTATAGCTTGTCTGTCCTTTTTGCCCCAGAGATTTGCAAGCTCAGTTAGGGCAGAAACCTGTCACCTCTGGGGTGGCCGCTGTCTCCCCAGTGCCCGGCATACAGTAGGTGCTCAATAGTTCGCTCACTGTTGTCTTCAGCTCTATGACTGACACAGAGTAGATGTCTAATATGTATTTGTTTTGTTCGCAACTGTATCCCTGATTCCTAGGAAAGTGCCTGGATTCTGGGGCCAGAGGGAGACACGACTGAGTGATGAGCACGCACAGTCCAGATCCAACATACTCCAGGGAGCCCAGAAGAGACCTAGAAGTCTGAGAGGAGACAGAGACCCCTCACCCACCCTGGCGACCCCACTGGCCCTGCCGAGCAGAGAGGAAGAAGGACAGGTACTCAGCACACACTTGTTTTGTTGGTCATTGTACCTCCAGGACCAGCGTTTAGTAGCCACTTGGTATTTAGGGAATGAATGAACGAATGACTGGATGAAGGGGCTGGATTCTGAAACCCTAGAATCTTCCAGATTAGAAATGCCTGCACCGTGGGATGAGAGGCTGGGCCACAGCAGCCGGGCACAGCAGGCCTGCCCATGCCTGGCTGGTTGTACATTCGGACGCCTCCCTCAAAGGAACATCCCCCCAGCCTGGCAGGCGACACTTGGCTCCAACGTGCTCCGCCAGTTCCAAGGCGGCTTGCCCCGGCACCAGGCCTGGCCACCCCAGAGGAGGAGGGGACTGCAGATGGCTGGCCATCTGGACACGTAGGAGGCTGTCCCGGCAGGCGCCCTCTCCCCTCCTCCTACCAGTCCATGCGGTACATCCTCTTCCTCTCTGCTCAGAATTGCCAGTGGTGGTGGGGGGCAGGGGGTGCTCTAGGGTGGACCTGTCCCCTCCAAGATTTCTCATCTGGGCCTCCTGGAGTGTGTTGGGTCTGCCTCTGTCCCCCCGATCCTGCATGGACTGGACCGTGTAGGGGTCAGGAGCAGCGTGATCAGGGTGACAAGGACCAGGCAGGTGGGCTCTGAGGACTGGGCTGGGGCTGGACACATCCCTCCTCCTAGCACCTACACTGTGCTGCCTGCTACCTCCTAGCCTGGCAGGTGAGGCCAGGCAGCTGACTGTTCTTCCTTCCGACAGGCATCTCAGACGAGAGGGCATTGATACCTGCCTCCAGGCCTTACAGCAGAGATGGAGCCCAGGGTGGGCAGGACGGGGCCTGGGGCCAGAGAACAGGAGCATGCGTGTGTACCCGAGTGTGCATATACATGTCAGGGGTGCATGAAGGGAAGATGAAATTTTGAACACTCCAGTTCACATATTTGTTAGACATTTTTCTGTTCATGAATTTATGTGTGTGTGTGTGTTAGTCACTCAGCATTGAGACCCCACGGACTGTAGCCTACCAGGCTCCTCTGTCCATGGGATTCTCCAGGCAGGAATACTGGAGTTGCCATTTCCTTCTCCAGAGGATCTTCCCGACTCAGGGATTGAACCTGGGTCTCCTGAATTGGCAGGCAGGTTCTTTACTGTCTGAGCCACCAGGGAAGCCTGATTGTATTCATGATACATGTGAATTTTTAGCTGTGTGAAGATACACATGTGCATTTGTGTATGCCTACATGTGCTGCCCCACTGGTGAGTTGTTGTTCAGTCGCTCAGTTGTGTCCGACTCTTTGTGACTCCATGAACTGCAGCATGCCAGGCTTCCTGTAGACTTTCTTCTTAGGTCTAGGCCCCTGTGGAGGGGTTTGTGGGCAGGTGGACTTCCTGCGCGTCTGTGTGTACATACCTGTGGGCTGGTGTATGGGCCAGCATGTGGTTTGTGTGTGTGCAGGGGAACAAGCTTGAGCGAGGGGCAGTGTGTCTGGTCTGTCTGCATGTATATGCATGTGTGCATATATGTGCACACATGCATTCAGTGGTCACACATGTGCAAAAGAATAGGATTGTGTATGTCTGTGTGTTGTGTACGTGAATATGTTTATAGATGTGTGTCTGTGTGTGTGTGGATTGTGTGAGCATGTGCACGTATTTGTTATTACTGTTCAGTCACTCAGTCCCATCCGACCTTTGCGACCCCTTGGACTGCAGCACGCCAGGCTTCCCTGTCCTTCACTATCTCCCGAAGTTTGCTCCTGTGTGTGTATGTGTGCATTTAGGGATGTGTATGTGAGAGCATAGACATTGAAGCCAGATCACCTGAGTTCACATTCCAGATCAGTCACTTAGCAGCCCATGTGACTTTCGGTAGGTCATGTGATAGGACAGCACAGCTTCTGTGGGAGGTCCAGAGATCCTGGGCCCTTTTTGTTGGATCAGAGGTGAGTTCAGAGAGTCACGGACAGTTTCCTTTAAAAAGGGACATTTGAATTGGGTCCTGATGGATGAGTAGGAGTTCAACAACGAGAAAAAAGTTTAGGGGAACTATCCAGGCAGATATCACAGCATTTACGAAGTCAATCCCTGATTCTCTTCTTGGTCCAGGCTACCATCTTCACTCAGATAGCACAGAAAGCTTCTCTGCAGGTTTCTCACACCCTCTTTCTGAAGTGCATTCTGGTCTTTGGGACAGATTCCTCCCCTTCCTCACCACCTTGATTTCAGGTCTGCTCCCTGGCTTGTCTTTGCCTCAATTTTCCTTTTTATTTTTTTGGCTGTACCACGCAGCATCTGGGATCTTAGTTTCCCAACCAGGGATGGAACCCGGGCCCCCTGCGTTGGAAGCGTGGAGTCTTAACCACTGGACCACGGGAAATCCTTCAGTTTTCTTTTCTCTTATGAGGCTGCTGGTAGATGTTTCTCGTGGCTCGTTTCCCTCCTTACCCTTCATCGTACAGATGAGGGCATCAATGCTGAGATGCACAGAGGCTTGCTTAAGGTCACATGGTAGATCTGGGAAAAGAACCATTTCCAGAGGCCTCTCCTGAGCTCTGTTAGAGGCACCACACTCTGTCTCCATTTTGCCAAGGTTAGCTAGGACTTGGAGTTAAAACCCAGCATGTCCTTCAACACATGTTGGAGAGGCAATATTCAAATTTCATCAACTGAACACATTAATTGGGCACCTACTCTGTGCCTGGCTTCCCAGGTAGCACTAGTGGTAAAGAACCTGCTTGCCAATGCAGTAGACATAAGAGATGCAAGTTCGATCCCTGGGTCAGGAAGGTCCTCTGGAGGATGGCAACCCACTCCAGTATTCTCGCCTGGAAAATACCATGCACAGAAGAGCCTGGTGGGCTAGAGTCCATGGGGTCCCACCGAGTCAGACATGACTGAAGCAACTTAGCAAGCATGTGTGCCTGGCTCAGGGGACACATTGGTGTCAGAAGGTCCCGACCTGTGCTGTCCAGGATGGTAATCACGAGCCATGTGAGGTCTGTGTGGGGGGTGCAGAACAGTGCCCCCCAAAGCTGTCCACATCCTAATCCTGGAGCCTGTGAATACGTGACCTGACATGACAAAGAGACTTCGCAGATATGATTCAGTAAAGGATCTCGAAAAAGGGAGATTATCCTGGATTATCTGGGAAGGCCCAGTGTAATCACAGGAGTCCTCAGGAAAGAGAGACAGGAGGGTCAGAATCGGGGAAGACGCAGCAATGGAAGCAGATGTCCAAGTGCTATGGGTCCTTGAGCCTCTAGAAGCTGGAAAATCAAGAAGACAAATTCTGCTCCCCCGACACCTCACCCAAAGTCTCCAGGAAGGAACACAGTCCTGCCAACACCTTGATTGCAGACCAGTGAGGCCCAGTGCAGACCTCGGCCCTCCAGAACTATAAGGTAATAAATCTATGTTGTTTGAAGCCACTAAGTCTGTGGTCGCTGGTTTCAGCAGCAAGAGGAATCTAATACCTGTGGCTGTTCACATTTACATTTAATTAAATTTAAAAGTCTGTTCCTTGGTCATAGCAGCCACATTTCAAGGGCTCAATATGGAAAGCTCTGTTGGGCCACACGGGTTTAGACAAACACAAGCAGGCAAACCAATAGGCAAGGAGACTCCAGATGGTGACAACTCCTGAAGCCTAGATCTACTGAGACATAGGAGCCGCCTCCTGGGGGTTTATTTCTCCTTAAATCCATGATGGGCATTGGAGGCTCAGAGAAGTTAAGTCACTTGCCCAAAGTTACACAGCAAGAGAAGCAGAGGACAGGGAAAGTCAGACTGCCCAAGCAGGTGTCCAAGCAGGCAGGGCAAGGTGTGAATTCAGCCTTTCCAACAAACAAGGGACCTCCTGCAGTGAACTCCAGACCCCTTTCCCACAAGCCTCTCACCCTCTTGAGAACATTTCCCCCCAGACACGGGCCAAGGGGACTGGGTTCATTTCCTGAGGCTGCCGTAACAATGACCACAAACTGGGTGTCTTAAAAAACAGAAACTTAATCTCTTAACAGTTCTGGAGGCTGAAACCCTGAAGTCAATGTGTCAGCAAGGTTGTGCTCCCTGCAGGCTCTGGGGAGAATCTCCCACACTGCCTCCAGCTACTAGGGGCTGCAGGCTTTCTTGGTATTCCTTGGTGTGTGGCCACACCACTTCCATCACTGTCTCCATGGTCACATGGCTGTCTTCCCTCTGTGTATCACTGTGTCCAAATTTCCATCTTCTTATAAGGACACCAGTCATTGCTGCTGCTGCTAAGTTGCTTCAGTCGTGTCTGACTCTGTGCAACCCCATAGACGGCAGCCCACCAGGCTCCCCTGTCCCTGGGATTCTCCAGGCAAGAACACTGGAGTGGGTTGCCATTTCCTTCTCCAATGCATGAAAGTGAAAAGTGAAAGTGAAGTTGCTCAGTCATGTCCGACTCTTCGCGACCCCATGGACTGCAGCCCACCAGGCTCCTCTGTCCATGGGATTTTCCAGGCAAGAGTACTGGAGTGGGTTGCCATTGCCTTCTCCATTGGATCACTCTAATTCAATGTAACCTCATCGTTTTCTTTAAATTGAAGTACAGATGATTTACAATGTTGTGTTAGTTTCTGATGTGCAGCAAAGTGATTCAGTGTTTATATATAAGGACTGCTGCTGAAGCTCCAATACTTTGACCACCCAATGCGAAGAGCCAACTCATTGGAAATTACCCTGATGCTGGGAAAGATTGAAGGCAGGAAGAGAAGGGGACGACAGAGGGTGAGATGGTTGGATGGCATCACCGACTCAACGGACGTGAGTTTGAGCAAATTCTTGGAGATGGTGAAGGACAGGGAAGCCTGGTGCGCTGCAGTCCATGGGGTTGCAAAGAGTCAGACATGACTTAACAGACTGAACAACAGCAAAAATATATATACACATACTTTTATATATTCCTTGTGCTTCCCACATGGTTCAGTGGTAAAAGAATTTGCCCGCCAAGGCAGGAGTTGCAGGAGACCCTGGTTCTATCCCTGGGTCAGAAAGATCCCCTGGAGTAGGACGTGGTAACCCACTCCAGTATTCTTGCCTGGAGAATCCCATGGACAGAGGAGCCTGGGGCTACAGTCCATGGGGTCACAAAGAGTCGAACGTGACTGAGCATGCACGCGCCACATATATTTCTTTCCACTATGGTTTATTACAGGATATTGAACACAGTTCTCTGTACTATACAGTAGGAGCTTGTTTATCTATTTCATATACAGTAGTAGTTTGTATCTGTTAACTCCTAACCCCTAACTTACTCCTCCGCCACCCCTTCCCCTTTGTTTTCTCTGTCTGTGAGTCTGTCTCTGCTCTGTAAATAAGTTCATTTCTGTCATATTTTAGATTCCACCGCTAAGTGATAGCGTATGACGGTTGTCTTTCTCCTTCTGACTTACTTCACTTTGTAAAATAATCTCTAGGCCCATCCGCATTGCTGCAAATGGCAGTGTTCCGTCCCTTTTTACGGCTGAGCAATATTCCGCTGTATGTATATACACCACATTGTCTTTATTCAGCCATCGCAGTATGGCCTCATCTTAATTCAGTTCTTATTCAATTTGATCTGCACAGAACCTATTTCCAAATAAGGTCATCTTCAGAGGTGGACACAAATTCTGGAAGGGGGTGGGGTAGGTGGGTGGATAGGACACTGTTCAACCCAGCATGGAGACTTCAGGCAATTATCCTGGGACCCAGTGAGTGTAGACCTGTGCCATCCAGGCAGTTAGGTGGGGGAGACTGGGGTTCAAATCCCTGCTTCACTACTCACTGGCTGTCTGACCTTTGTTAAGTTACTTAACCTCTCTGGGTCCCATGTGAGGATGATAATGGCACCTACTTCTACCTCATAGGGTTGTTGAGGATTAAATGAGAGAGTGCACTGAAGGTCCTGGAGTTGCCTCAAGCCCACAGCAAGCTCTGCTCCAGCGTTCACCATCCTCACAGTCTACCGTGTCTCCCCAGCTGTTGGGAGGACCTGGGAGGGATGCAGACACAGCATTAAATAACCCTCAATGGCAAGAAAGTCACTCCCTTTTTCCTTTCCATTCTTCTGCCAACTTCAAAGAGAAAGTCTCTGCGGGGTGCTGATATGCCTTGGACACCTCGCTCAGGCTGCCTCAGCTACCTTTACAACAAAGCAGGAGAAAAGTTTCCATCTTGAAAAAACCTTTATGTCAGGTCAGGCAGCAGGCTGGAAGCCAGAGTTTGGTGAACCCCTTCATGTCCGGTGCCTTTATTTTCACAGTCACCTTCTGTTTACAACATGTGATATCGGCTTTTCCAATCACGGGGTGATCTAAACTGTCCTTCTGAAGTCAGTGAGTCTTCTGACAGAGGAGGCACGCGGTTAATGTTAAAGAATTAAGGAAATGGCAGTTCCAGTGTGAAGAGGGCAGGATCCGTTCCCATGGGTGCTACAGGGGGATGGGGGCAGAGCTGCATGGGGATGTCCTGGGAAGGGGGGATGGCAGCTGCCTGGGAGTTTGAGGTCCAGAGTGGAGTGTTTCCTTGTAAGCTTCAAACAATCCGATTAGCTGGATTATCTTCTGATCTGTGTAGACACCACCTGGGTACCATTCACATTTAACATCATCTCTCTTCCTTCAGGGGGGCTTCTCAGGTGGCGCAGTGGTAAAGAACCCACCTGCAATGCAGGAGACGAAGGAGATGAGGGTTCGATCCCTGGGTTGGTAAGTTCCCCTAGAGAAGGGCATGGTAACCCGCTCCAGTATTCTTGCCTGGAGAGTCACAGGGACAGAAGAGCCTGGTGGGCTACAGTCCATGGGATCACAAAAAGTCCGACACAAATGAGCGCACACACACATGCATGTACCCTTCTTTAATCAGAGGTGACCTACCCAGGACAGTGGGACAGAAGGGGAACCAGGAAATGCCACAGGACCTGAATGAAAGGGCTGAGACCAGAATGGGGCTGATAAATGGGGACCCATTGCCTCTTCCAATCTCAGCAAAAGGAAATTCTCCTTTTGCATAACCTATCTCCTGGGTTATGCAAACATCTAGCAAGTTCACCTTCAAGGGTTTAATTTGCCTCTTCACTCCCTTCCTTCCCTCCCACCCCCCACTCCCACTCCCTCCACTTTCAGAAGGTGACAAGCGCCATTCACGAGTCAGTGAGAGCTGGCTGGGCCAGAGTTTCTGGAAGGACCAAGGCTGCAAAGTAGAGTTTGTCCCCAAAGCATGTGAGGCCACAACTTTGTCCTGAGAAATTCATAGCATGTGCCCAGGGGTGTGGCTGGGCCAGCTTCTGCCAGTAGGGCACAGGGCTGTGTGTAGCTCAAGGGACTCAAGGGTCGCAAGCGTAGCCTCTCCTTTTTTTCTTTTGAACAGACCAGCATTAACCCAGGCATGGGAGTGAGTGAGCTTTGGAGAGACATTCTGTTGTGTGATCAGACCAGTAAAACTCCCCATGAAAGCCTCTGCTCACAATCTCCCCACTAGCCCACTCTTCCTGGTATCTGTTGCTATGGTAATAGACCACCTCAAACTTAGTCCATAAAACAAAAGCAATAACTTTGTTATGCCACAGTTCTGGCATCCAGTAAACTCCGCTAGGTGATCCCAGGCAGGGTCTCTTATTCCACTGCAATCACATGGTCCCTGAGGCTGGGGCCATCTTGACCTTTGCTCACTCACACATCTTGCAACTCACACAATAGATGCTGATTGTCAGCCAGGACCTCAGGGGGCTCTGTGGCCTCCTTGGGCAGGTTGGGCTTCCTCACAACATGGCAACTCCAGGAATTGTCCCAGGAGGGCCAGGAAGATGCTGTGTCACCTTCTACAACTTAGCTTCAGGAGTCACATAGTGGTGCTTCCCTGGTGGTCCAGTGGTTAAGAATCTGCCTTGCAAGTCAGGGGACACAGGTTCAATCCCTGGTCCAGGAACTAAGATCCCATATGCCACAGAGCAACTAAGTCCATGCACCACAACTACTGAGCCTTCACTCTACAGCCCAAGAGCTGCAATAGGAGAGGTCACTGCAATGAGAACCCCACTCACCACAACTAGAGAAAGCCTGAGTGCAGCAATGAACAGCCCATGCACCACGATGAAGACCCAGTGCAACCAAGAAAAGTCACATAGTGTCACTTCCAACATAGCCAAAACTCCAGCCAAGAGGAGGGACATGGACCCCATCTGTCAATGGCAGGAGTGACAACTTCATATCATAAAAACAGCTTGTGAGACGGATGAACCTGTGACTGTCTCAGAATACACACGGCCACTCTCACCCTTTCATTCTCTGCTTCCAGCCCAGATTCTTCCCAGCTTCTGATTCTGTGGACTTTCATCAGGTACCCAGTGAGCACCTGCAGCTTTCATTAATATCAGCAAATCAACCACCCACAACTCCACTTTGGGGCTGGCCTCTAATAGTCCCATTTTATAACTGTCAGGCTCCAAGGATCAGAAAGCCCTCGGAGGGACTGCCCAAGTCCTACAGTTGTTCAGCAGTTTTAGGGAACATCAGTTGCTTTGGATGCCTCTCCTGGTCACAGTCTCAAATTTCCTTGAAAATGACCCCTCCCTCACCTCAGATCACTGTGATTTGGGTTAGTCTGACTCCTCCCATTAGTTCAGGGCATGTGACTATAGCCTGGCCAATCAAAAATTTTCAAACCTGTGGGCTCAGTGATTGGCTCAAGGATCATCAGGTGACCCAGTTTGGTCCATTCAGAGGTAATCTTAGAGCAGTTGGTAAGAAAGAGTTGGGGGTGGGGAGTAAACATCATGAATGTTCAGCTGAGCCTGCTGGGACGCCTTTTCCATCTTGAGGGCAAGGCCTGCCTGAGAATAAAACCAGCACAGACAAAAATGACCATGAGACAGAAAGAGACTTGAGAAGCATCTCAGGATGAGCTTGAGCCCCTGGATCCAGCCATACCTGAAGCTGATGCTACTCTTGGATTTTGTCATTATAAAAAGTTCAATACCCTTTCTTATTCACTGAAGCCATTTTGAGTTGAGGTTTCTAGGATAAGAAAGAGGCTTTTGGCCTACAAAGAGGCAGGAAAAGAATTTGAGTCTAAGCCTATCTAAGTCCAAATTCTTTACTCAGAACCATGCTACCTCCCTGAGTCCTATCTACCTTCAGTCTCCAGATCAATTCTCCGTGATGCCCTCCCTGCTAACATTAGCTCACAGCATCTCTCCTCAACTCTGTTGGTGTTTGTGGCCTTTGGTCTATGTGCTTTGCAGGGAGGGTCCCCTGGACCAATACTATGTCGTCTTCTGTAATCACAGGTGCTTGAAATTTCACTAGCAGAAGAGCATTCCTTTGGATTAAGCATTGCCATCATCAAGGGATTGTTTTAAAATCTTGATTCCCTGAGAGTGGAACTTGACTGACTATGGGCCAAGGAAATATGGATTAGGACATGTAGGATGGAGTGAAACAGTGAAGAAGGATGTGTCATTTGAAAGAGTGTCATTTAAGCTTCAAGTTAAAAAAAAAAAGGCAGGATTTGACAGTCAGGGATGTGGAAAAGGGCATTTGAGGTGGAAGGAATAGACCAAGATGTGAGAATTTGTGGGGTACATTCAGGAAAGGGCTTAAAATTAGTTGCTGTGGATGGTGACTGATGTAGGACAGAAGCTAGTTCAGATGATCCTGGGAACGTGAAACTCCAGGCTAAGGAATTTAATCTTTGTTTTCCTGGTAATAGGGAGCCATTGAAGGTGGTTGAGCAGGGGAAGAGCCTCAATCAGAACAGCACTTTAGGAAGATTAATTCGTGCTGTCAGGGAGGAGGGGAGTGGTTTGAAGAGGCCAGAGGCAGGGCCAAGGGAAGCCAAGAGAGAAATGTATTCATCTGAATAAGAGTCAGACAATGGGTGGGTTAGGAGTGATCGGGGACATTCTTGGGGACAATCTCCTTGATGTAGAGACAGACTGGGTGCCAGCAGAGGGGTAGAACATTACAGCAATTTGTGTGTTGGCCCCTGTCCCAAGCAACATCCAGGCTCAGAGTCTTCCTCCTTTAAGTTAAACAGCATCCAGGGGACTTTCCTGGTGATCCAGTGGCTAGGACTCAGTGCTTTCAGTGCCAAGGGCCTGGGTTCAATCCCTGGTCAGGGAACTGAGATCCACAAGCTGTGTGGCATGGCCAAACAAAACAATACAAAACCCCCAGAATCCACCCCCAGGCCTCTACGTATACTGTGGGTGCATGGTATACGCACCAGGATGGCATTGCTTTGCATTGCTGTACAGCGTTCCATTGTATGGACGTACCACAAGTCACTTATCCATAGTGGACATTCGGGTCATTGCCAGCGATCGCCGCCCCTCCACTTTTAAAATGTTTTATTTATTTGGCTGCACTGAGTCTTAGTTGTGGTGTCCAGGTTTAGTTGCCCAGTGGGCACGTGGGATCTTAGTTTCCAGACCAAGGACTGAACCAGAGTCCCAGGCATCGCAAGGTGGATTCTTAACCACCAAACCACCAGGGAAGTCTCATGCCCCTTTTAAAATGTCAGCCGATGTCACCTTGCACTAAGCAATAAAACCCAAGAAAGCGGTGATTGGATGAGCCAGCTGTATTTTATCTAGTGTACCTTAAAATAAATGCACAAGTATTACAGTCAGATGTGTTTGTCCAGGGCCATCTTTGTCCTGCCCGGGGTTCACCCTGGCAAAGGCTGTGGGAATCGCTGCTGTGGTGGCTGGGTCGTGGGGTGAGGATGCAGCCACAGGACTCGGCCATGGGCATGGATGCTAAGCCTCTTCTCATTCCCGGACAAGAGGCCTTCTGGAAGCTGCTCTGGCCGGGACCCTGCCCCCCACCCCCGCCCTCAGCGGGATGGAGACATTGAGCCCAATTCATCTTGCCTTCAAAGGACTCCTGTCTGAACCAGGCTCCCGGGCGAACCCCAGCCAAATCCTCGCCTAGGGAAACACACTGGGCCCTTGTTTAGAGGAAGGCCCGCCCGCAGGAGGTCAGCCCAGCTGTGAGGGCAGAATTCTCGGCTCAGCCCTGGAGTGTGGCATGGGGGCCTCCTCGGCTCGCTGCCCGCCAGCCCCAGGCCCACCATCCTGGATGACAGGAGGCTGCCTGGGAAGGAGGAAGGCCTCACAGGGGGATATCCCTGCCTGGGAAGGAGGAAGGCCCTCACAGGGGGATATCCCACTGAGGGATAGGTGCTGACTATCCCTCAGCCTAGGGTGTGGCTGGCACTCCCTTCCATCGCTCAAATCCATTTTCTTTTCTTCCTCTTGGGATTTGAACTGCTTCTGCCCAGCCAGATTCTTTCTGTTGGCTTTTAAGTGCCCTCCAGATGGTAGATCTTAAGAATTATTCTGCTGGGGAGAAGCAAGCCTCAGGACCTGCCCACGGTCAAGGGGGAGAGGATTACACAGGGACTTCAACTGCAGAAAAGGACAGAGATCCGTGGCGGGGCATCTTAGGGCTCCGTCCATCACCCGGGCTCCTTCCCCACCTCTGGGAGTGGTCCCCAAGACTGTCAGAAACCCATGCCTTCCCCACTCTATAGTTCCACCCTCCCCCACTACTCTGGCTCCATGTCGCAGTTTTAATCGCAAAGTCACGTCCGACTCTTTTTGGAACTCCACGGACTGTAGCCCACCAAGCTCCTCTGTCCATGGCATTTCCCAAGCAAGAATACCGGAGTTGGTAGCCATTCCCTTCTCCAGGGAATCTTCTGTGCTCAGGGACTGAACCCACGTCTCCTGCTTGGCGGGTGGATTCTTTATCACTGAGCCACCTGGGAAGCCCCACTCTGTCTCCTAAGCCCCACTCTGTCTCCTAAGCATGTTTGTCAGTGACTCCCACCATTTATATCTCCAAGCCAGATCTTTCTTCTGAGTGAGCTATCCACGTGTGTATTCAGTACTGCCACTCAGATGTCTCAAAGGGACTTGGGTGCGTCCAAATCCATCTCTCCCACCTGAACTCCGGACCCCAATTTCCATGGAGTTGAGGGGAGAAACTTCAATGAGGATCTTCCTGGATGTGGTCAGAGCTGTCCATCTTGGGGCAGATTTCATGGGGAGTTATGACGGCAGAGCCATCCGCGTCGACCCCCAACGACCACCACCAAATGTTCCTGCAAATGGGGCTGTGCTCTCCAGGGCCACCACCTGATGGTCCGGTCGGAATCCATCCCCCGCCCTCCCCCCAAAAAACTCCCGCCCCCGGGGGCTGGTGTCTCCTTAGGTGGCACCACACTGTCAGTGGGTGGAGGGAAGACAAGAGACATTTGTGGATGAGTGAATTGACGATGGGGAGATTTAATTCGCTGCTGATTCACGCCTTTTCACGGTGGGACTGGAGAAAGCCGCAGACCCATGTGCTCGCTGCCTTCATTTATTTCAGACTTTCCTGGGAAGGGGCTGGGTGGGGAGGAGGGAGAAGAATGGGCTGGGAGGCTGGTCCACCCACCAGAAGACGCAGAAAATGAGTCCCAGGAAATTGCCTTGCAGAAAAGGAAAGACAGGCGCCGGTTCAGTTCTCTGGATTCTAAAAGGAGGCGGGGTGGGTGGGGGGAGTGGAATCTTCCTGCAAATTTGCAGTCTTCTCTCCACCAGCTTCCCCCCACCCCCCAACTGCAGGCACAAAGGACGTGGTTCTTGTGTCCTGCCACAGCGCGAGGGGCTCGTTAATTAAACAGACGAGCAGATGTCACCGTTCATTAGGCCGCGTGCGCAGCGCGACCGCGTGGCTCCCTCCCCAGACCCCAGCCCCTGGCGCTCCTGACTTAATTACGCAGGAGCTCTTGCGGCCCCAGCCCTGGAGAAGGAGCCGGGTGAGGCTGCGGTTCCCAAGAACTGAGCGGGCTGGAGGTGCCCCCGCGTCCTTGTCGGCAGGAGCGCCGCAGCCAGACGGGAGGTGATGGAGACTTTTAATTTTCATCACGCCCGTCTGTCGAGCTCCATTTTAAATCACTTTAACGGCAGATTAAAAATATATAAGCTGATATTAGAGGGCATTCGTAGTGCCTTTATAAATATCTTAAATCAAAAGTTTGGCTTAATTGCACTTGGGTGGTTAGAGGAGGCTGGGAGGAGAGGGAGTGGGGCAGATGAGCCCTGGTGGTAGGGGCTGGAGGAGGGGAGAGATGGGAGCCATGGGGGTGTAGGATGGAGTGTCCACAGGTCTCAGAGATCAAACATCCATCCAGTCTATATGTGATGATTGAGTTTTCCAGTCCAGACCTCTGGCGGAGCGCCAGGTACACCTGCAAACCAGGTGTGACCACGCCCAAGGAAGCCCTTCCCTGCACCCCATCCTCATCCCCTCAGCCTGGCAGGGAAGATCCTCAGTCCACAAGTAATTGTGCATAATGACAATAGCAATTATTGGTCACAAACAATATGTCAGGCCCTGTTCCAGGCTCCTGGCATATAATATCTCATATAATCCTTCATGGGTGGGATTATTATTATTCTCATTTTAAAAAGGAGGCTGAGAGTTAAATGACTTGGTCAAGGTCATACTGCTCTTCACTGAGAGGCTGAGATTTGCACTCAGGCAGCTTGATTTTAGCTTCCCTGGTGGCTCAGACGGTGAAGAATTTGCCTGCAATGCAGAACACCCAGGTTCAATCCCTGGGTGGGGAAGATTCCCTGGTGAAGGGAATGGCTACCCACTCCAGTATTTTTGCCTGGAGAATTCCATGGACAGAGGAGCCTGGAGGGCTACAGCCCATGGTATTGTAAAGAGTCAGACACAACCGAGTGACTAACACTTTCACTTTATACCTCAGCCTGGTTCTAGACTCTGTGCTCTAACCACTGCACATTTCTGCTTCTCCCTTCGAATGGAATGAGGGTCAAGAGAGTTTCCAGGGAGAGATGGGGAGAGCATAAATGGGGAGGGGAGGGAATGACTTCCTCCAGGGGCATAGAGGAGGCTTCACAGACCAGGGATGTTTAACTAGGACCTAATGGATGAGTAGGAGTGAGGTCAAGTTGGAAGTAGTCAGCAAGGAAGAAAGAACAGCACATGCAAAGGTCCTGAGGCAGGCCCTTACTCTATATATCTGGGGCACAGAAAGAAGGATTTCTTTTTCTGTTTCATTCAGGGTTATATATCTGGGGCTGAGTGCAGTGACTGGCACCAAGTAGGTGGGGAGTGAATATTTACTGAATAAAAAGAGGAGTTCCCACAGCAAGCCCAGATGTCAGTGATCAAAGGAGGCCACAGCCTGTGAACAGTCACTCTGGGAGGCTTCTACAACCCACCCCTCCTGCCAGCCTTCTGGGTGGAGGGGTGACCACCTGGCAGGGGCTGTGTGGGCTGCTAGTGCATTGTCTTTGTGCTTTGCAGAGTCTCTTGGCATTGACATGGCCGTGGGAGGCATGCAGATGGAGCCACCCTCCAACTCTGCAGTGGGCATGCTTTACTTTGGCCTCCCTGGCATCTTTTCCTTCTCAGTCTGGCTTTTCATCTCCGTTTTCCTTTGGAGACCATCTCTCTCCCAATTTCAGCCAATGAGAAGGAGGGGTTCCACATCCCAAGTTCTAGGGATGGCCAATCAGCAAAGTGGACTAGAGAGAGACATTGGACTAGAGAGAGAAGCCAATGAGAGATAGAGTCGGGCCAGCTCATGTCCAAGACTATTTCCTCATCTGCAGCATGGGGATAATTACACTAGCTTTGAAGGTCAGCGGAGAAGGCAATGGCACCCCACTCCAGTACTCTTGCCTGGAAAATCACATGGACGGAGGAGCCTGGTAGGCTGCAGTCCATGGGGCCGCTAAGAGTCAGACACGACTGAGCGACTTCACTTTCACTTTTCACTTTCATGCACTGGAGAAGGAAATGGCAACCCACTCCAGTGTTCTTGCCTGGAGAATCCCAGGGACCGAAGCCTGGTGGGCTGCAGTCTATGGGGTCGCACAGAGTCGGACACGACCGAAGTGACTTAGCAGCACAGAAGCTTTGCCTGTGTGGAGTATGCTGAGCTGCTGAGCACCCTAAGTGCTCCTGATAGTGCTTCTGCCATCTTTTGGGGAGAGCCTACCAAAGCAAACGGGACGGAGAGATGAAGAGAGTGACTCCTGGGATCTTTGAATCCCTGCATCCAGACATTCCTGAAGGCCACTTTCCCCTGAAACTTTTCAGTTACATGACTCAATAAATTTTCTTGTTTATGCCAGGGAGTGTTGTGTTTTCTCTTACTGGTCACCCACTGGCTCAAGAGATTCCTGTCCATTGTTCAATCTAATTGTCACACACAGAAAATTGACACACATTTCAGAAATTCTGCAGAACCTTCCGTGAAGTCCAGGCTTACTCTCTCTGCCTTGAGACTTGGTGAAAGAGTAAGGAGGCCTACTCAAATCTCATGTTCTGTTGCAGGTTAGCTGGTCACCTTGGGGCACTCATTTGCCCTCTCAGAGAGGGCCCTGGTTTCAACACCTGGAACACAGGGTTATAATCTTTGGCTTATCAGTTTCACTCAGTTGTGGGTGCATTTGGTGTCCAATGATGCTGTCTTTGGAAGGAATGATGCTAAAGCTGAAACTCCAGTACTTTGGCCACCTCATGTGAAGAGCTGACTCATTGGAAAAGACTCTGATGCTGGGAGGGATTGGGGGCAGGAGAAGGGGACGACAGAGGATGAGATGGCTGGATGGATCACTGACTCGATGGACGTGAGTCTGGGTGAAATCCGGGAGTTGGTGGTGGACAGGGAGACCTGGCGTGCTGTGATTCATGGGGTCGCAAAGAGTCGGACACGACTGAACGACTGAACTGAACTGATGTTGATATACAGGCTTTATAGCCGCAGCTCTTATATAAAACCCATCAGGTCCCACACTTCACCTTCCATAACTCTTAAACTGATGCAGTCACACTGGCTATTTAGTTGGTTTCTTGCACACAGCAAGCTCATTCTCACCTCAGGGCTTTTTGCACTTACTCTTCCTTCTGCCTGAAATGCTCCTCCCTGAGATTTGGCACATCTGGGTTTTGCTCCATTTTCAAGACTCAACTCAACAGTTGCCTCCTCCATGAAGCCCTCCCTAACCTTCCCCTAAGCTCCCGGACTCCTCCATCTCCCTATTTTATCTCTTTCCAGTCCTTATTATTTCTGAACTTACTTTTTGTGAGTTAATATCTGTCTGTTCTCACAAACCTAGAGACTGTGAGTGCAGGGAGTTTGTTGGCTTGCCCTCTGCTGTGTGTTGTATCCCCAGCACAGTGGGTTCTCAGCGCATCCTTTTTCTTTTTTTAATTTGACAGTGCCACACAGCACCGTGGCACTTGAGTGCCACACAGTGGGATCTTAGTTCCCTGACCCAGGATCGAACCCACACCCCCTGCATTGGAAGCACAGAGTCTTAACCACCAGATCACCAGAGAAGTCCCTAGTGAATCCTTATGGGCTGACTGTGTGACCTCAAGCTAGTCATTTACCCTCTCAAAGACTACCTTCTTTTTCTCACTCTAATTTGGCATCTTCATTCATGCCTGTCATTCATGAGATCCAATGAAATGAGGATGACTCTGTAAGCTCTTGAATTATGTTCCGATCATATTAAAAAGTGAGGACTGCTTATTAGGTTGTGGGTGGGTCTTCCACCCTCCCAATAAGTCCCTTACTTCCTTCCATTCCTAAATCCAACCCTAAAAGAGGGATTTTCCTTGCCACACAGACTTCAATCCAGGAGGACTTTCTGGAGAACGGGGCACTCTCCAGTCAGCTTTATCAGTCCTTTGAACTCTAGGGTTGACTCTACCCTTGCAAAATCTCCTCCTCCTCCCTTGTTCTCTTTCCAAAGCCTTAATGGGCCTCCTTTTCATCAGCCCTCACCATGGTCACTGCCCACCGCCCCGCCCCCCTCCTCAACCCTGAACATTTTCCTCAAGAATGTAAGCAGCGGTCAAGGGCATGGCCTCCTCCTCCAGCATCCCCGCCCCCTAACCCTTGGGGAATTAGACCCCGGGCCATGCCATCTGTCTGAAAACAATTAGCAATAAACGCCAGCACACTGGGGCTCTGGGTCACCAGGGGATGAAGCGGTGGGGGTTATAAATCCAGAAGATTCCCAGCTGAATCAGCCTTCCTGTCTGTGGGCCAAGAAAAATCTTCCCAGCCGCCCCAGGGAGAGAGGTTCCCAGCCACCCCTTGTGAGATGGAGAGGAGTCGCTACCAAGCCTCACTAAGCCCTGGCCTCAGCTGGGGAGGCGGATGGGGGACCATCTGGTGGGGTGTAGGGACACGTCCGGGCCAGACGGAGAAGCAGCCTTATTTGCTGTGTATTGTGTGTTCCTTTCTCAAAACACTCCACACATATGCTGCGAGTGCATGGCTTGCAGCCAGCTGGGACCCAGGGTGCTTCCGAAGGGAAGGTTGAGGGATGTGAGCCTGTGCAGGGGGTGGGCCCAGCTCAGAGTCCACCCCCCCACCCGCCTTTACCCCCACTGGGCCTGGGTTCCTCTTCCCCAGCCCCCTGCTTGACCTGTGCCCAAATTTCCCCTCTTTAGTCTCCCCACCCTGCTCAAATATCACTTCCCCTTACAATGGGAGGTGAGCCTGCTTTGCCAAACTTGACTGCATTTATCTACATAAGGTCTGGCTTACCAAGCTGTTTTTTCATTTTGGTAATTTGAATAAGTTGCTAGTGTATATTAAAAAAAAATAAAAGATGCTACATAAAAATCTGGATGTTCAGCTTCTTTCGAAAAATTAAAAAATCTAGCAAGCCTTTGGCATCAGCATAGCCCAGGCTAGGGTGTTGTGGGGGGAGGGGATGGACGGGGTGGCTGTCCCTTAAACCTGGCCTGACTTTTCTGTTCCAGTCCTCAGCTCATTCATCACTCATTCAATAGCACTGGGACCTGTCACAATGCCTGGTTCTTTATACCATGCTTTGATTCTCACAGTGAAGACAGACGCTAAATCCTAAACCAGGGCATATGTAATATAATGTCACATGGTGATAAGTGTTACTAAGGAAATATATAGCAGGGAAAGGGGATGGATAGGGATGAGGGAGGAGGGTGTGCTGCTATTTCATACAGAGGCCGGAGAAGGCAGACCCATTAGGCCAGAATGAGATCAAGGGCCTCCCTGGTGGAGGAAAGGCATGCCTGCTTAAAGGAACAGCAGGTGCAAAAGCCCTGAGGCTGGAAGCTGTTTGGTGTGTCCAGGGGGCAGCAAAAAGACCCATGTAGCAGGAGAGAGTGAGGAAGGGATGGCCAAGCCTTTTTGGAACAGGTAAGGTAATCTGGACAAGGTCTTCAATGGTGGTTCAGTGGTAAAGAATCCACCTGCCAATGCAGGAGATGAGGGTTCAGTCCCTGGGTCAGGAAGCTCCCCCGGAGAAGGAAATGGCAACCCACTCCAGTATTCTTGCCTAGAAAATCCCATGGACAGGTAATCCCACTGGTAGTCTATAGTGGGGGTTGCAAAGAGCTGGACATGACTTAGCAACTGAGCACTCACGTGATCTGAACAGGTCTGGGTTTGGGGTGGAGCCCTATTCTACTTGAGACTCTGGGAAATCCAGCCAGTGAAACCTGGGGGATTTCCTGAGTGGGGCCCAACTTTGAGAATTTCAGAGGGTTTGACCCCAATTCTCAGCTTCTTCTGGGCTAGCCTGGGTGCTCCTGCTGGCAGGGGTGGGGTGGTGTGTGGCTTCTCCAGAGGTTAAGTATCCAGCCTCCTGGGGTTCAAGTCCAGCCCACCCTTCCCCCAACCCCTCACCTCCAACAGGGGACTTCCCTTCTTTGAGCCTGAGTTTCCCCATCTGTAAAATGGAAAAACTACAACTCGCCTCAGGGAATTGTTGTGTTACTAAATTGGTACCTACATGCACACCTCTATAAAAATATCTATGCAAAATGTCTAGACAGATGCTCAGCACATAGAAAGTGCTATGTAACTGTTAGCCATTTTGATTCAAGGGGCAAAGTAAGACCATTGGGGAAAAAACCCAACATATTTATGTATTTGGCTGCATTGGGTCTCAGCTGTGGTGCGTGGGCTCCAGAGTGCACAGGCTCAGTAGTTGCGGTGCGCGGGTTTAGTTGCCCTGTGGCATGTGGGATCTCAGTTTCCCGACCACGGGTTGAACCTGAATCCTCTGCTTTGGAAGGCAGATTCTTAACCACTGGACCACCAGGGAAGTCCCAAAGTAAGGTCATTGCTTAAGAAAGCAGTTCTCAAACTTTTTGGTTTCTAGGCCCTGCTGCTGCTGCTAAGTCGCTTCAGTCGTGTCCGACTCTGTGCGACCCCATAGACGGCAGCCCACCAGGCTTCGGTCCCTGGGATTCTCCAGGCAAGAACACTGGAGTGGGTTGCCATTTCCTTCTCCAATGCAGGAAAGTGAAAAGTGAAAGTGAAGTCGCTCAGTTGTGTCCGACTCCTAGCGACCCCATGGACTGCAGCCCACCAGGCTCCTCCATCCATGGGATTTTCCAGGCAAGAGTACTGGGTTGCCTTTGCCTTTGCCTTCTCCCTCTAGGCCCTGAGACACCTAAAAATTATCAGGGACCCAAACCAAAGAGGCTTCATTTATAAAATTCTATTTTTCAGTATTTATCATATTAGAGATGGAGACTGGTCAGATTTTAAAGCAGGACTTCCCAGGTGACTCAGTGGTAAAGAATCTGCCTGCCAATTCAGGAGACGCAGGAGTTGAAGGTTCGATCCCTGGGTCAGGAAGTTCCCCTGGAGGAGGAAATGCAACCCACTCCAGTATTTTTGCCTGGAGAATCCCATGGACAGAAGAGCCTGAATTTATTAATTCATTTAAAAAGAAAGAGAATACACTTATTTCATGTCAATGTCAATAACGTATTTTTATGACAAAAAAAATTATTTTGTCTCAAGTCAAAAGGAAAAAGTCTGTGACAAGAGTGGCTTTGTTTTCGGTTTGTGCAAATCTCTTTAATGTCTGGGGTCTGGACCCTTGGATTTGCTCCTCATGCACCTGTTGACACTGGTCTTCTCGGTGGAAGGCAGTGAGCAAGGGTAGCTCAAGACAAAGGGCTGGAAAAGGAGGATCTTGTGAATTCCAGCAAAGGGTCTCAGAGCCCCAGGGATCCTTAGGCCACACTTCATGAAAGGCTGGTCTAGGGGGTGCTGTTTAAGTGTGGGTTTGTGCCTCTGAAGTGCAGAGGGAGGACGGGGCCCCAGGAGACAGTGTCTGGATTCATCTTGCCTACCGAGGCTTGGAGGTGCCGGTACTGGGACTCTGTGGGGCGGGAGGCAGGCAGATCTCTGCCCTGTCTGATGTCACAGACCCGTGGGTGAGGCCAGCAAATAAGCCTAAGCTGATAGTTATAAGCCAGAATGGGTATGGGGGCATGAAGGCCATTGGGCAGCGTGTCAGAGACATCCCACCCTGCTGGGGGAGGAGCTGGGGTCCCCAGTGATCAGAATCCTCACACTGGCCCCTTGTGTGAACCCCAATGTGCCCAGGGCTTGGGTTGTTCAGTACTGGCTGTCAGTGAGTCAAGGAAAGTTCCCTTCAACAGCCTTCAGGGTTCCATCATCTCCACTTTACAGAGGGAGAAACTGAGGCTCCTGCCCCACAAAGCTGAGTCATGGATGGGGGTAGCAGAGTCTGGGAGGGCATTCCAGGCCTGGAGCCATCAAAAGAGCTGGGGGACAGCCCCCAGCAGAATCAGGATGGTCCTGCTCCCCCAGCATGGGGACCTCTGGGATGTTGGATGGACATTGGGCCAGGGGACAGATGACTCAGTCTCTTCCCTTCCCAGGGCCTCAAGAAGGGAGAGTTGCAGCTGAGAAGGGGAGAGGGAGCCACTCTTCTTAACTGCTCTCACAGCCTCAGTTTCCTCATCTATAAAATGAGGCAGTAATACTCCCCACTATGTAGGTCTCAGAATGAATCAAGCGCATGCCCAGCAGGGGCCCCACACTCCGTGGGCATGTGACCCACATCCAACTCTGGCCTGTGGTCTTCTCCACTTGCAGAAATTTCCCCAAGACTCACTTTGCCTCCTCAGCCAGGGCCCCAAGTGTTATTATTGTCTATAAAAGCGCTGCCTCCTATGGGTGCTGACAATCTTTGCCGAGTCTCTTATGGGCCTTACCTCCTTTAAGCCTCTTGGCAGCTCTGCCAGGAGTATAGCATCCTTATCCCCATTCTACAGGAGACAAGACCGAGGCGGGGTGCTTACACAGACACACACGCAGGAAGACACGCACTCCCCTGCACTGCCATCGCAGCAAGTCGCAAGGGAACAAAGCAGGTGGACAGGGTTTGTCCTCATGGGAACAGAGAAGAAAGCCTTCCACCCCACCCGCCGTGGGAGGATGGTCACCAATGGCCCCCACTGGCTCCAAACTGAGAGGTTCCTGAGATGCAGGACTCTTGGTGCTGCCCCTGGGACAGTCCTAGCAAATCAGGATGGAGTTGGTTATTCTGCCCTCGTGGCGCTGCTGTTTCCCATCATAAGTCTGGGATGAGAGAGGAAAAGGGGAGTTTGAGCAAAGCCCCGCAGAGCCTCATTAGTGGGGCCGACTCCAGCGTTCCCAGACCCCAAGGCTGTCAAAACGGATCCTCTGGTCTGAGTGGGGCTGCAGGGTGGAATGGGCAGCTGCAGGGCTGCGTGGGCGCAGGCATGACTGGCTCAGACCTGCCAGAATGACCTCATTTGCTCATCCCAGGATTCTAATAAGATGATTTCACCAGCAGATGGGGGAGGTGGCCCGAGCCAAGAGGAAGGGAACATTTCATGCCTTGTTCTTTACTCCAGAGTGGTTGACAGGTTGATCCCGGTGACCCAGAGAGTGTGGAGACACCTTGACCTCCTGGTAGAGATCAATCCTTAGACAATCAGACAGCCTGGAGCCCTGGCTTGCTGAGCCCAAGACCCACAGAAAAATGGCCACGGACACCATCTCCCACCTGGAATTCCCTAAAATGTTGGCCTTATTCTCCAGAGCTCACTATAATCTTCTGATGAGAAAATCAAGGCAGTTTATCTGGAGTCAGTTCTGCTACTTGTTAGCTGTGTGTTCTTGGGTAAGTTGCCTAAGCTCTCTGAACCTGCTTCTTAATCCGTACATAAGAGAGAGTTTACTTGACTTTCTTGTTACTTGGTTCATTTTATCCCTCCTTTGAAAACATAATGGGGGTGTTGTTTAGTCCAAAATCAGTCTGGGAAGTGCAGGGTTAAACAAAGAGAAACTGCAGGACTTATTAGGCTTTAAATAGTCAAATAAACATCCTACATCCGTAGGAGACCTATCCCAGTTGTATCAGTTTTTTGGTGGGGGGAATATCTTGTGTTCTGCAGAATACACTGGGGGAAAACCTGGGTCCTGGCAATATTAATGACAAAATCACAGCTCCCATTTCTTCAGCACTTATTATGCATCAGGCCCTGGGCTCCTCCACATCTTAGTGTGTGACTTTCACTCTCCAAGTTACCTCATAGTCCAAGATGGCTCCTCGAGCTCCAGCCATCACATCTGCACTCTAGACGGCTGGAAGAAGGAAAAAGATCATCCTTCAGCTGAGCCTTCCTCCTTTAAGGAGCTCTCTTAGAAGTTCCATAAGACAATTCTGCCTTCATCTCACTGGCTAGCTTTAGCCACACAGCCAAACCTAACCACAAGAGAGGCTAGGAAATATTGTCCAGCTAAAAATCGAGCTGTTGAGGCTAAAGAAGAAGAGGAGTGTGGATATTGAGCAGATAATTGTCCCTGCCCAGCAACTTTCCTGGGAGAAGGGCTTGTCCAAGATCACAGCACTGGTCAGTAAGGGAACAATATTTGAACCCACCATGGTCAAGTGTCTCAGCTTTTGCTGCATTTGCTAATTATCTAAAGAGGAAAATCAAAAGGTGTTATCAAACTATTCTTGAGAAAATATTAGGTAACAAAAAAGAAACTGGTTTCTTCAGGACTTTTCCAAGTGAATCAAGAGATCATAGATAATAGGAACTCTGATTTAAAATAGCTTATCAGATGAAGAAATGTGTATATGTCACAGCACTGAACAATAAAGATGGTGTCATACAAGTAATTATTTACAAAAATGGCAAATTTCCCATGTGAAATACCAGAATCTACCATTTTAGATGGTACCCACAAGGTCTTCCCTGGTGGCTCAGTGGTAAAGAATCTGTCTGCCAAACAGGAGATGTGGGTTTGAACCCTGGGTCGGGAAGATCCTCTGGAGAAGGAAAGGGCAACCCACTCCAATATTCTTACCTGTGAAATCCCATGGACAGAGGAGCCTTGCGGGCTACAGTCCTAGGGGTCACAAAATGAAACTGTTGGTCACTCAGTTGTGTCCGACTCTGCGACCCCATGGACTGTAGCCTGCCAGGCTCCTCTGTCCATGAACTTCTCCAGGCAAGAATACTGGAGTGGGTTGCCATTTCCTTTTCCAGGGGATCTTCCCGACCCAGGGATTGAACCCAGTTCTCCTAGCATTGCAGGCGGAGTCTTTATCATCTGAGCCACCAGAGAGTCAGACACAACTGAGCGACTGAACGAGTACTTACACTGAGTTCATCTTCCTCAATGCTCTTTCCCCCAGTGCATATTGCTAGTGCAGTCTGACCTTGGCAAGCTGCACCCCACTCCCTAAAGATATGTGATAATTTGGTTCCCATGTTAGGCCAAACATGGGTTGTATTACTCCTGTAATAGGGCTTATTCCATGACAATGTTCCAAGTGTCATGAATACCAATGATATTATGTGAGATGATTTTAAGTAGAACACCACTGTACTTTTTTCTTTAATAAGTGATCTTTATTTTAATGTGTGTTCAAATGTTGTGACAGGCCCATCAAACCTGCAATGTCACAAATATCGTTGTGCAGTGTACCTATCTGAGTCCCAGCACTCAAATGGGATAAGTGAGAGAGTTAATGAAGGGACACTCTACGAAGGTGGAGGCAGGGTCTGTGCAGAGAAATCAAGAAGAAATGGTGCAACGCCTGAGGAAGTAAGTGAGTAAGTGTTAGTCACTCAGTCGTGCCTGACTCTTTGCGACCCCATGGACTGCAGCCCACCAGGTTCCTGTGTCCATGAGATTTTCCAGGCAAGGATACTGGAGTGTGTTGCCATTGCGAAGCCTAGGGCTAGCGAAAATAAGGAGCTGTTAGTCGCTAGGAGTTGGACACGACTAAACGACCTCACTTTCACTTTTCACTTTCATGCACTGGAGAAGGAAATGGCAACCCACTCTAGTGTTCTTGCCTGGAGAATCCCAGGGACGGGGGAGCCTGGTGGGCTGCCGTCTATGGGGTCGCACAGAGTCGGACACGACTGAAGCGACTTAGCAGCAGCAGCAGCAGTACCCTCAAGCTGGAAGGGGTGGAGAAAGAGTAGCTACTAGAACCCAGAGAGACCTATTGCTGGAGGAGACGTGCGAATCTGACAGGAGTGACTTTCAGCAAAAGAACATAGGCCCGGTTCCAATCATAGTGAGGCAGGAAGGGAGGTAAGGGAAATATCCCAATCTCTCTCTTCTCCAGCTTCAGATCTCCCCTTGGGTGCTTCCCATTGGCTGAACCCAGGAGGAAACCAGAGTTCAGGGGATCCTAGGAAATACAGTCCACAGAGTCAGCCTCCGGATGCACAGAGCAGGGACTGTCTGAAGGGGCAATTGAAAGGAAACCAGCATACTTAAAATGAGTCTATGTAAAAGATAAGTGTAAATGTAAAATGGAAGGAAGCTGAGTTTCAAGTAGATCTGTTTAGGTACCCATTGGTCTGCACATGGCTATGTTTTCAGGACACTTATCTCCTTTTTCTACTGTATACTGACCTCCACTACCCAAATCCCAGTGTTGGTGTCATGTCACTTTGTCAGCAAAGGTCCACCTAGTCAAAGCTATGGTTTTTCCAGTAGTCATGCACGGATATGAGAGTTGGACCATAAAGAAGGCTGAGAGCCAAAGAATTGATGCTTTCAAACTGTGGTGCTGGAGAGGACTCTTGAGAGTCCTTTGGACTGCAAAGAGATCAAGTCAGTCAATACTAAAGGAAATCAACCTTGAATATTCATTGGAAGGACTGATGCTGAAGCTCCGATACTTCGGCCACCTAATGCGAAGAACCGACTCATTGCAGGAGACCCTGATGCTGGGGAAGAGTGAAGGGAAAAGGAAAGGGAAAAGGAGAAGGGGGTGGCAGAGGATGATAGGGTGAGATGGCATCACTGACTCAACTTACATGAATTTGAGCCAACACTGGGAGATAGTGGAGGACAGAGGAGCCTGGCGTGCTGCCCTCCATGGGGTCACAAAGAGCTGGACACAACTTAGTGACTGAACAGCAACAACATGTCATCACGTGTTTGTCTGATGACAGCCATAGCTGTCTCCCTCACTAGACCAGAAGCTTTCTAGGGTTAAATTTTCTCACCTCTGTCTCCCTAGAGTCCAGCCGGTGCTCAGTACATGTTTGTTAAATGAATAATTGATCACCTAGTCATTGAGAACAGCTGGACTAGGGAAAATGAGATTAAAATATATAGTTCCCACCTTCAAAGGTCTGCATCAAGGGAAATTTACAAAATAATAATAATGATCACGAGCATGAACACGTGATGAGCGCTTCTCATGCACCAGACACCAGGCTGAGGGTGTCACAGGTACACACGATGGGCCATTTCATCCTCAAGAAACTTCAAAAGACACTCCTTGGGTACCTGCAGAAGATAGCTGGAATAGAGGTCAATGGGGACGTGAAATGAAGGGATGCAGACGTTGGGGTGGGCAGGCTAATGGAAGCCGCAGGGTGATGTAGCACCCTGAGGCTGCTATCATGGGGACCATTTCCTGTTCCTAGATTGAAGGGTCAGGGACCAGAGCAGTGCCTGGAGCCACAGAGAGAGCATGGGAGATGGAACAATGGCCTGCAGAGACTTCCACAGCTGGATTCCCGGCAATTGTGCGTGTACCAGGTTATAGGACCAAGGGGAGTGAAAGTTGCTGGTGAAATTAAGGTTGCTAATCGGCTGACCTTGAGATGGGAAGATTATTGTGGATTATCCAGCGGGCTCATGGTCATCATGAGGGTCCTTAAAAGTGGGAGCAGAAGGCAGGGGCTCAGGGAGATGTGAGGATGGAGGAGGGGAACCTGAATTCATGGGTGGAACTTTCCGACCCAGGAAATGAACCTGTATCTCCTGTGCTACAGGCAGCCTCCTGTACTGCAGGTGGATTCTTTAGCGACTGAGCCACCAGGGAAGCCCCAGGGGTTGATGACTTCTAGAAACTGAAAGCTGGGCTTCTCTCGTGGCTCAGATGGTAAAGAATCTGCCTGCAATGCGGGAGACCCGGGTTCAATCTCTGGGTCAGGAAGATCCCCTGGAGAAGGAAATGGCAACCCACTCCAGTATTCTTGCCTGGAGAATCCCATGGACAGAGGAGCCTGGTGGGCTATAGTCCATGGGGTCTCGAAGAGTTGGACACGAATGAGCGAGTAATACACACAGAAACTGGAAAAGGTAAGGAACAGATACTCCCCCAGGGCTTCCGGAAGGAATGCAGCCCTGACAACACCTTGATTTTGGCCCAGTGAGACCTGTGTCAGACTTCTGACCTCCAGACTTTAAAAAAGTCAGTTTGAGGACTTACAGGGGCCCGGGTTCAATTCCTGGTCTGGGAACTAGATCCCACATGCTACAACTAAAAAAGGTTAAAAAAAAAAAAAAAAAGGTCTCACATGCTGCAGCTAAAGATTCCTAATGTCACAGCCAAGACCCAGCACAGTCAAATAAACTAAAATGATAATAATAGAAAGTAAGTTTGTGCTGTTTTAAGCTATTAAGGTACAGTTGTTGTTCAGTTGCCAAATTGTGCCTGACTTTTTGCGACCCCAGGGAATGCAGCACACCAGGCTCCCCTGTCCTATACTACCTACCAGAGTTTGCTCAAACTCATGTCCATTGAGTCGGTGATGCCATCCAACCATCTCATCTTCTGTCGTCCCCTTCTGCCCTCAATAGTTGCCAGCATCAGGGCAACTAATGAGTCAGCTCATGGCCAAAGTATCGGAGCTTCAGCTTCAGCATCAGTTCTTCCAATGAATATTTGGGGTCTTTAGGACAGTAATAGGAGGCAATTACAGGCAGCTCTCAGAAAGCACTGCCCACCAGGAGCTGTGACCTTCAGTATGGGGACAAACCACTGCCAAACCTCAGCCCTGTAGGGAGGGCCCGAGGGGCATAAGTAACCCCACTTCCTTCTCCCTTCCCCCACCCTCCAATCTGTTCTGATGCTTCCCACTGGTACCGGGGTGGGGTGGGGGAAGGGCATGTCTGTTGGCACAGCTCCTGTGTTGCACACTCAGCCCCTGCAGACACAGAGCCAGGAGGAAGAGGGCAAGTGAGATCATTATAAATAATCAGCTATGTGTTACAGTTGATGAACAGGAGGCTGAGAGAGGTCAAGTTCTTTGCTTGAGGACACTCAACTAACAAGCAGCTGATCCAGGATTTGAACTCAGGATCCGGAGTGCCACTCTCTACCACGACACCAGGGAGCAGAGCATGGTGTCTGTGCCGGGAGCCCAGCTGCGTGAGCACATGGCCTGCATGTGTGCGCGTGTACTTGCTGCTTTGCACGCCCGCCCAGCGCGCCTCAGCCCCCAGGCATGTGTTTCTGTGGGTGTTCTCTTTTTTCCGATCTCTGCTATCAGCAGCAAGTTTCAAAAGCAGCGAGAGAAAGATGAAATGACACTTTTACTAAACAGGAACCATATCCCACAACCTCCGCTGGCTTGCAGTGCCTCCGTGTCTAATTAGGGGTTGTGTTGCTCAGAGTGTGAACGTGAAATTGCTGCTCCCTCCCCAGGCAGGCAGCTGGTGTGGGCACCCAGATGCTTGCAGGGCTGCGTTGGTCCCCGGAGACCATGGAAGTGCTGGATGCCACATAGCAGAAGGGCTGTGTGTGCACTGATGGGTCTTCCGTGAAGCGGGAAGTGCCAGACCTCTTATATCAGCAGTGTTACAACTCTGTGTTTCATGGCTCTGTGTTTTGGAGGCTATTTCTTTGAGCTTGAACTGCAGGGGAAAAGAAAAGATTTAATGCAGTTGAGGAGCAACTGCATGTGATTGCATCTCACCCTTGCAGCAACCAGGGAGATCCCATTACACCCAGCAGAGGGTGAGAGACACACTGGGACCTAGAGCAGCTCTGAAATTCTATACTTGGCCCTGGGGCTCCACGAGGACCCTTTTCAGCCATTCTGCCATCGTCAGTGTACTCCAGCCTTCAGCCCCTCTGACACCCCCTACTGCTTTCCAGCTTGAACTTTAGCACATGCTAGTCCCTCTGGTGAAAATGCTGTTCCCTGATTTCCTGGTGACAGCTGCTGCTGACCCTGTTCATCTTCCAGGTCTCATCTTAAAGACCTTGAAGTTCCTCTAGGTGCAGACTAGTGTCAGGTTCAAGGGCTTTTGGAATCAGACCACCTGGGTTTGAATCCTAGCTCTGCCACTTGAACTGGATAACCTGAGGCAAGTTGCTGAAGCTTTCTACACTTCGTTTTTACTATCTGTTAAGTGGGCACAGAAACAGCATCTACCTTATAGCATTGCTAAAAGGATTGAGTGTGGGAATTAAGAAAAGAAGATAGAAAAATGCCTTTATATACACAGGAGGGCAAGGAGCAAGAAGCATTGGATACTAGTGTTTCTTCTTGATCCATTCACACAGGTCTCCATGGTACCAGCATGTACCGTGCTTCCTAAAGCTCTCTCATTGACTTGGTTCAGATATAATCAAACTGCAGCCACACATGTCTTTATTGGCTTAATATCTGTCTCTCCCACTTGTCCATGAATCCCTTGAGGACAGAGGTCATGTCTTTCTTGTTCTCCCTTTATCCCTAATAGTGTAGCATCCGGTCTGGTGCACAGTAGGTGCCCAAGAAATAAATACTTAATGCATGATGAGCACCAAAGCCCATGAACTTTCTCCTCTCGAAACAGAACCTGGTAAGGAATAGAACATTTAACAGAGTAGAAAGTATATTTACGAAGCTAGCACCCAGGTACCAGCACTCAGGGCAAGAAGTAGAACATGTTGCCACACCATGTGATTACAGCCTCATGAGAGATTCCAACGCAGAACCACCGGATGAGCTGATCTCAAATTCCTGATGCACAGGAACTGGGTGAGACAATAAGTAGTTATTGTTGACTGAAGCCAGTAAGTTTTAAGGTATTTTGTTATGCAGCTGTAGCTAACAAATAAACCTGCCATGGAAGGAGCCATATCTACTAATAGCCCCCAGGCTTTCCTTGGCACACACAGCCCAAGATCCGTTATGGGTACTGAGACACGGATTCTAGCTGTTCTTTTTGCTTTTTAATTCAACAACTGACTTACGCTTGGCATACAGTTGGTGTTCAGCAAACACTTTTCAATGATGAATGAACAAAAAACTCAAAATTCTGTGTGAGTCTCCAAGGCAGATAGATATGTAATTAGAGCATTTTTTTAGCATTATTTTTAAAGTCCTGCAAGGAAAGATACTATAAAATTTTCTCGTAGCAACTTTTCTAAATATCTAGCAACCCCTGATGTCATCAATGTCTTCCTCATGTCCAACGTAGTTTTCATCCACTGCAGTTGAAACTCTTCTTTCTTTGGTTTTCATTTATCTAATTCCTGTGATTTGTGAGCCAATATCTGCTATATTTAGGTCCTCTGGGACAGACATAAATGACAGCTGTCTGCTCGCCCTTCATAAGTGAGACTGTAGGCTGAGAGTCAGGGGGCCTGAATTTCATTTATTTTTCTTAAATGGGCCTCAGTTTTCCTAGTACACAGTGAGAGCTTTGTGCTAGACTAAGAGAAGCAAGGAGCTTTCATTCTGTGCTGATTCTTAGTAATCAGGTGTGGTCCCCTGAAGGTCCGTGATGAAGAGGTGATGTTCAAGCTTAGTGGGAAAGAGAGAGAGAGAGAGAGCTGAGATCTGTTAGTGACGTCTGCTCAGATGTGGCACAGAGAAATACTGTGTATTCACCAACCCTGAGCTTAGCCATCTCAAAATTTCCTGCAAATTCTGATCATCTCTTACTTGGGGAAACTCATGGAATATTAACTCAGATGTTAGGTAGGTGACTGCTTCAGCCAAGATCCACAGAGAATTCTGAGCAGGGAACAATAGCCAAGGCCAGGGAGATTTTCCAGTCAGCAAGCATGTTCAGAGCACACAGATGGTGGCTTTTCTGGAGAGGTGAGAGAAGGTGGGGAGTGAATTGGAGGGTTGACTCAGCCCGTTCTGGATTCTGTGTGTGTGTGTGTGTGTATGTATGTGTGTGTATGTGCACTCAGTCGTGTCCGACTCTATGATCCCATGGACTGTAACCCACCAGGCTCATCTGTCCGTGGAATTTTCCAGGCAAGAATACCAGAGTGAGTTGCCATTTCCTTCTCCAGGAGATCTTCCTGACTCAGGAATTGAACCCGTGTCTCTTGTGTCTCCTGCATTGGCAGGCAGATTCTTTACCACTGAGCCACCTGGGAAGTCAAATTCTGGACTGGGAAGCATTCAAAGGTGTAAGAAGGGGCATCAGAGGTGGGTAGTCCCGGCTGACCCTCCCCTTGAGGTCCTAGAACCTTCTTTGGGCTTGAGGACAGGGCTCCCTCACTTGGCAGAATTGATCATCCCAGACAGAGTCTGAGCTTTCAGGGACTGGATGCATGTCAGAATTGAAGTCTCTGTTGGTATATGGAAATGAAATCTTGATAATAATAAAATTACAACAGGGCTTCCCTGGTGGTCCAGTAGTTAAGAGTCTGCCTGCCACTGTGGGGGACATGGTTCAATACCCGATCTGGGAAGATTCCCATGTGCCACGGGGCAACTTTGAGCCCACGTGCTGCACTTCTGCAGCCCGCGCCTAGAGCCCATGCTGCGCAACAAGAGACGCCACCGCAATGAGAAGGCTGCACACCACGACCAAGAGCAGCCCCTGCTCGTCGAAGCTGGGGAAAGCCACACGTGGCAAGAGGTCCAGCACAGCCCAGATACATAAACCAACAAACATTTTAAAAGACTACCACTTTCCTTGATGAACTTGGGAATACAGCAATTTTAAATATGATAATAAAATACCAGCAATAGCCACATTGACTACCATGAATTGAGCACTTAGTGTATGCCAAGTTGGTGGGGGCACTGTTTGTATGGAGTCTTTCCGGCAGCCTCCAGGATGCTCCTATGAAGTCACTACTGCACTTGCACTCTGTAGTTCACAGATGCCAGTGCGACCTTTCCAAACATCACCCAGACCTTGCTACCCCTCCGCTTTAACCCCTGCTACTTCTGCTGCTAAGTCACTTCAGTCGTGTCCGACTCTGTGCGACCCCATAGACGGCAGCCCACCAGGCTCTCCCATCCCTGGGATTCTCCAGGCAAGAACACTGGAGTGGGTTGCCATTTCCTCCTCCAATGCATGAAAGTGAAAAGTGAAAGTGAAGTCTCTGAGTCGTGTCTGACTCTTAGCGACCCCATGGACTGCAGCCTACCAGGCTCCTCCATCCATGGGGTTTTCCAGGCAAGAGTACTGGAGTGGGGTGCCATTGCTTTAACCCCTAGAGGCTCCCTTTGCTCCCAGAAGAATATCCACACATGCCACATGACCTTCAGGGTCCCTGCCTCTCCTCATCTCATGACCTATTCTTTTCCGTTCCATTCACTCTGCTCCATCCTCAACGGCCTTCCTTCTCTTCAGACATGGATATGTTCCTGCCTCAGGGCCTTTGCATTTGCTGTGGCCCCACCTCCCACCCCCCCCCATGCCTTTCCCCCAGAAGTCTGCCTGGCTGACTCCTCGATTTTCACCACTCATGTCAGTGGCCTTCCCTGACCTCCTTATCTAAATAGCCTGGGCCTTCTGCATTGTTCACTGACCCCTCATGCTGCTCTATTTTCTTCTGACCCTCGTGTCTCCCTGACATTGTAATGGAGTGTTTCCTGTCCGTCTACCGGTTGGCTGTCTCTCCCTGCACTTCAGGTCATCCACATGAGAACCCCCTCCCCAACGAGGAGCCCTTGCTGCCACCTGTGTGCCCTTTATCATAGCAGAGAGACCCCACGATGTCACCAAGTGGCAGTTCCCCTGGGCATCTGCAGGTGGAGGACAAAATGCCAGGTTTCCAGCCTGTGGAGGGGCCTCTGGGAGTCCACTGTGAGGCTCAGGAGGGCAGGTCCAGAGGTTGACTCCCCTTGGTGAAATTAGCACTGCTTTTCACCCCTTGCCACAAAATAGAAGAAAGAGAAGAGAGGTTGCAACGATAGCATGGCAGTACCAGTGCCAAGCCCTATGAAGTCAACTGATACGAGCCTGTCACTCAGAAGCCTGTTTTCTCTCATCGCTGAAATCAAAACACTTCTGACAACCCATGGCTTGTCACAGTTTAAGTGGCAACAGTTTCTGCTTCACGGTGCATAATGCCACTTTGCTGCAAACACTGATGTCAGCTTCATTGTGATGAAAGATGGTATCATCATACCAACTTTCCAGATGAGAAAACTGATGTCCAGGGAGGCTGACCTTGCTCGAGAGCATGACATGATGAGTGGGAGAACCTGAGTGCTGGCCTGGGCAGAGCTCCCGCCACCACTGGTGTTGGAGAAGCTGACTCTCCTGCCTACCGTGAGTCAGAGCTGCCAGGTGACAGAATTCCCCTGGGGCACCTGGGAAGTGCCACGTAGGCATCAGGGACCCAGCATGCACTGGGGAGGACACAGCCCGGGGTAGCGTGAACAATGTGTTGGTGTTCCCCAGAAATCCACTCAGAGGCCAGTAGATTTTTATCTTCAGAGGCAGAGACAGAGGCACCTGGCCATGGACAGGTAAATGCCTAAAAGTCTGCCTTCTGCGGAGGCTCTGGAGCCAAGGAAACAGGAAGGTCAAGCTGGCTCTCTGTGACCACTGTCCTAGGGCTGGACCCCCCCAAAGTCAGACATGTGAAGAGAGGACAGGAGGTGCCTTTTGTGACCTGACCACGGAGGGATGGGAGGACAGGGTCTCCCAGGATCAGAACTCCTAAATCCACGATCAGCATCCACTCTGCACCCTCTGACTGCAGGTGAATAAGAACAAGGCCAGGAGAAGGACGCTGCAGTGACTGAAAGCAAAACAGGGGTGAGAAAGCTGAATTTGGGTCTTTGCTGTGCTGATGCAAGGCTGTGTGACCTTGGGCAAGTCACTTCACCTCTCTGGGCCTTATTTGCCTCATCTGGAAAGTATTAATTATTAAATTAATAATACCATTTAAGTGAATTGTTATGAAAGTTAAATGAATTAATATATATTAAATGCTTAAAAAACAGTGCTTGGCATATAGTAAGTGTGCTATGGAACTGAGCTACAGGGGCTTGCTTACCTGGAGGTCCAGTGGTTAGGATTCAGCGCTTCCACTCCAGGAGTCAGGGGTTCAATTCCTGGTCAGGGAACTAAGATCCTGCATGCCACTTGGTACAGCCAAAAAAAAAGAAAGTTAGTTACAATCCTATGCCCATATGTTGAGTTGTTTAGTTGTTCAGTCATGTCCAACTCTTGTGTGACCCTGTGAATTGTAGCCCATCAGGCTTCTCTGTCCATAGGATTTTCCAGGCAAGAATACTGGAGTGGGTTGCCATTTCCTTCTCTAGGGGATCTTTCCAACCCAGGGATCAAATCAGGTCTCCTTCATTGCCAGAGGGGTTCTTTACCACTGAGCCATCACAGAAGTCCAATAAATGCATAGAAAAAAGACTGGCAAGAAATATACATGGAGATTATTGCATGACAATGAGATGAGAGGAAGCTTTTATTTTCTTCCCTTTAGACTTGCTTTTACTAAACACTTTAAAATAAGCAGTCATTGTCCTTAAAAAAAATGTCCCATTTGAAACCTTTAGATTGGAAAGTTCTTTACTGAGGTGTCCTTTACAGTGCCTGCTGTCTCTGGTGATGACCAGGTCTTGTGTTTATAGCCCACCTTGGAGTTGATAGCCCTGGCCCCTGGAAGGCAGGAAAGAAAAGGGTGGGGGAGGGCTGATCGATGCTGGGGGAGGAGACTAGACATAATGGGCCACTCACTGCGGGATGCTGGAGCTCCTGAACTGGGGGCCTGGGATGTTGTTGGCCACTTTGGAAACAGTCTGGAAGCTTCTATTGAAGCTGGACTTTACCTACTCTGTTGTTTAGTCACTAAATCATGTCCTACTCTTTGCGAGTCCATGGACTGCAGCATACCAGGCATCCCTGTCCTTCACTATCTCCCAGAGTTTGCTCAAACTCGTATCCATTGAGCTGGTGATGCTATTCAAACATCTATCTCATCCTCTGTCACCCCCTTCTCCTCCTGCCCTCAGTCTTTCCCAGCATCAGGGTCTTTTTCCTATGAGTCGACTCTTTGCATCAGGTGGCCAAAGTATTGGAGCTTCCTCTGGTGGCTCAGATGGTAAAGAACCCGCCTGCAGTGCAGGAGACCCGGGTTCGATCCCTGGATCAGGAAGATCCCTTGAAGGAGGGAATGGCTACCCACTCTAGTATTCTTGCCTGGAAAATCCCATGGACAGAGAAGCCTGATTAGCTATAGTCCATAGAGTCACAAAGAGTCGAACACAATTGAGTGACTAACACTCACCTACCCTATACCCCAGCAATTCTCTTCCTTGTTTTATGGCCAATGCAGTCCAATTTTCAAAGGGAGACCTAAAAATATACTAACAGTAGCTCATTTCGTAATTACTCCAGCAACCCAGACGCCTCTCAACAGGAGAATGTTAAAACAAATTGGGGGGGAGGGGGAAGTTCTCACAATGAAATGTTACACAACAATGAAAAAGAACTGCCTGCCACTGCACTCAGCAGTGTGAAAGAAGCTCATAAATGTGATATCAGGTGAAAAAAGCTAAACACAAGCACCTGTAGTTGTAACTCCACTCATATAAAAGGCAAAAAGCCAAGCGTAGGCTGCAGTGATAAGGGTCAGGAAAGCAATCACCTTTGAGAAAAATGGTGGCTGAGGGAGAGGAAAGAGGCTTCTGAGTGCTTCTGGTCATGTTATCTGTCTGAGTGTGCACATGTGCACACTTCTAGAAATTTATTGCTCTGTGTTCTTATGATCTATGCACTCTTTGTATCTTACAATTCAATAAAAATATTGGGGACAAAAGAGAGATACAGGATCAAGACCGTTTCCTCTTCTGATGGATGTTGTTGTGTTTGTTTAAAATACTGGATCTTCAGCAGCCATTTTGTGACCATGAGGCTATTAGCTAGGAGCAGAGCAGGACTGTTAGAACAGAAAAATGGAAGGATCCTGGATTCATAGTGGCCATACTGAGGCATTGTAGAGGTGGGTCTCTCTCTTTGAACCTTTGTGATGGCTCTGAATGGTGGTTTCATAAGAAGGTGAAATGACCTCCACCTGGCTCTCTTTTGGGACATGCTTGGGACATCCAACCATGAACTGCAGTGTAAGTAATCCAGCTTTTCTGAGCCTATTGTGCTGGAAAAAAACACAAAAAGATGAAGGGAGGGGGACTTCCCTGGCGGTCCAGTGATTATAACTCTGTACTTCCAATGCAGAGGAGCAAGTTCGATCCCTGGTCAGGGAACTAAGATCCCACATGCCACAAGGCATGAGCCAAAAAAAAAAAAAAAAAAAAAAGATGAAGGGAGACACCTGAGGTACCAGACACAAACACAAAGTTCACAATCTGGCATGAACCTCTAACACCTTCACTTGTAACTTCTGAGACACCTTGAGTTCCAAACAATCAGCAGAGCCACTCTTGAATTCATGACTCACAGAAACTGTGAGCTAGTAAATGATTATTATTGCTTTAAGCCTCTAAATTTGGGGGTGACCTGTTGTCCAGTCATAGATAAGTAATGCACCACCTTCATTGTAAGCATTCATCAAATGATGTAATTAGTCTCCTTTTTGTTTAAGCCACGGGCTGGCAACACTTTTCCATGAAGGATTAAATAGTAAACACTTTAGGCATTACAGACCAGACCGTCTCTGTATCAACTAGTCTACTCTGCTGCTGGAGAGTGAAAGCTGCCAGAGACAATCCATAAATAGGTATGGGTTTGTTCCAATAAAGATTTATTAACAAAAGCAGGGAGCCAGTACATGAGCAGCAGTTTGCCGAATCATGGTTTAAGCCATTTTTGAGTTAGATTTTTCTGTTACTTGCAGCCCAAAGCATCTCTGGATAGTTGAAACTATCCAGAGAGAGCTTGGGGCTAAGTATTAGCCCTGCGTGGGCTCTGGGTGTCCATGCACAAGCTCTGGTGGTATAGCATGGGCTCTGCAATGTGGGAAACCAGGGTTCAACCCCGGATTGGGAAGATCCCTTGAAGACGGGAACGACTACCCATTCCAATATTCTGGCCTGGAGAATTCCACGGGAGCCTGGCAGACTACAGTCCATGGGGTCACAAATGGTCAGACACAACTGAGAAATTTTCACTTCACTTCACTGGTGTGGGTGCAGGGGCCCTGGTGTTTTCACCCCCCCTCATCATCTTATCTGCTCAGATAAGAAGGACCGGGCTGTTCCTTTACTGAGGGCTCTCTGAGCATTTCTTATCAGGAGATTATCAGTTCTCTTCTCGCCTCTTTGCTGATTCTAGAATCGCTGGAATCCTCCTTACTGGATATTCAGCAAGGCAGGCAGGCAGGAAGATGAGTGTTCCCTAGATGAGGCCCTTATAGCTAAAGAAATGTGGGACAAGGCCCCTGCAGGAGGAGAGGAATGAAAGCCAAAGACTCGCATCTCCTCCTCTCCCCGCTCAGACAAGCCTGGGAAGCTCCCTTTATCAACAGCTGTGATGACTATGTGCCCAGTTCTTTCTGCGTTTGATGCTCTGTGCTCAGCGCTCACAAACCTGTCCTGTGGAGAACTCTCGGAGGTGGACATTCTTATCAGTCCCTTTTCATGGATGAGGAAAGAGGCAAACAGGAGAGGGGAGGAGAGAGCAATCACTGTTCAGCGTACAGCGAAAAGTGGGATGCACATCCATGCTGACTGCTCCGCACCCAACACGGGCCAGAAACCCACGGCAGAAAGACGAGCTCATGGGGATTTCCCTGGTCCAGTGGCTGAGAATCTGCCTTCCAATGCAAGGGGCCTGGGTTCGAGCCCTGGTCTAGGAACATCCCACAAGCCTCGGGGCAACTAAGCTGTTGCCTCAACTACTGAGTCCACACACTCTGGAGCCCCTGAGCGGCAAAGAAGTTCCTGTGTGCTTCAACTAAGACTCAGTGTAGTCAAATAAATAAATATTTTTCAAAAGAAAGATGAGCCCAGCCATATCGCAAGGTGAGGGGCACATGAGGCCCATATATCTCCTCGTCCCACCAGGGCTCCAACTTGGGTCTTCCTTCCCAGGGGCTGGCCCATTCTGGTGGTCTGCCCCCCACCTCCTGCCAGGTGGGCCCTGCCCCCCCGCCTCCTGCCAGGAGGGCCCTGCCACCCTCCCCCCAGGCCAACAGGGGGCTGATGCGGATAACACTGTTGTTTGCTGCCACCCTGCTCATCTTGTTTGTTCCAATTATGTCAAGTAAGCCATTATAATTTTTACGTTTTTTAGATTAACATTTTTGCTCAAGGGCACAGTAATTAGTGAATGGCTGGGAATTTAACAGTTCTGAGCAACTGGGAGGGAAAGTTTTCTCCTGTAAATCTTTGGAAAAGCCTGGAGGCTACTGGGCCACCCATGCAGCCTCTCAGCCTCCGGAGGGTGGGGCTTTTGTACAGGCACACAGGCTGGGTGAGGGGAGGAAACCCCTGTCCGGTCCCCAGCCCAGGACCAGCAACCACTCTGGGGACTTCCAACAGCCTGGCCCTCTGGGTCTCTGCTGGGGAAATTACTCTCCCCTCCCCAATTCCCTATGGTGTGCCTTATCTGTGCATGGCCCACCATAGGTTCTTCAAAAATGCTTATTAATTGAACGAATGGACAGAGAGTGCAAACTGGTGGTGAAAGTGAAAGTTGCTTAGTCGTGTCTGACTCTTTGCAACCCCATGGACTGTATCCCACCAGGCTCATCTTTACATGGAATTCTCCAGGCCAGAATACTGGAGTGAGTAACCATTCCCTTCTCCAGGGGATCTTCTCAAGACAGGGATCAAACCCAGGTCTCCTGCACTGCAGGAGGATTCTTTACCATGTGAGTCACCAGGGAAGCCCAAGAATACTGGAGTGGGGTATCCTATCCCTTCTCCAGGGGATCTTCCTGACCCAGGCATCGAACCGGGGTCTCCTGCATGACAGACGGATTCTTTATTGGCTGAGCTACTAGTGTGGCCCATAGGTCAAATCCAGACACAGATAGGTTGAATTGAGTCAGAATAAATGAGCTGCTGCCATTTGATGAGGAAGATATTTTACATGTATCAAAATTTTCAGCTTCTAGAAAGGTCTTAGAGAAGTTAGGATTTCTGGCCACACTGAGTCATATTCCCTTGTGACAGTAGTTAGAGATGAAATGTGGCTGCCCTGTCTAGATGGAGTGTGAGTTCCAGCTTGCCACAGTCTCCACCACTCTCTATTGCCTCACCCCAACCATAGTGCTCTACATTACCTATCTGGCTCCTTGAGCATTCATGCTAGATACTCTTGATTTGAAAAAATTTCACCTACTATGTATGATGTGAGTCTCCTGTTCACATAATGGCTCAGGATTCAGGGTAATTAGGTGGAGGAGAGCTCTCTTTCCTTAACCATTCACACTTCAAGCTCCTGCCATCCTGTGGTACCACATACCTGAGCTTCAACACTGCAGCAGCTTACGACTGACGGAAAACAAAGGGAACAAGAATGACACAGGGGGACTTCCATGGTGGTCCAGTAGCTAAGGCTCTGCATTGCCAATTCAGGGGGCCCAGGTTTGATCCCTGATCAGAGAACTAGATGCCACATGCTGCAATTAAGAGTTACTATGCCGAAACTAAAGATCCTGCATGCTGCAACTTAAAAGATCTCATGTGCTGCAACTAAGACCTGGTGCAGCCAAATAAATTAATTTTTTAAAAAAGTAAAGTAGAATCGTACAGAGGAGGTTTGGAGAGTCAGACTGCAAGAGCTCAGTCACATGGCCATGGCTAGCTGCAAGGGATGCTGGGAAGGCCATCTTCTGCTTGCCCAAAGGAGACGAGGACAGATTTGGTGAGCAGCTAAGTGGTGTCTGTCCATCTGCTGTCTTCTGTCTCCCAGCCCCAGGAGCCATCATCTCCTCCTAGGCTCTGAGTCTGGCTTTTACATTCCACTTGCCCCTCCCGTCTATTGTTTGGGGCATCAACTTGATATTTCCATAGCTCTGGCTTTGCAGCTCGAAAGCCCGGGCTTCAAAAGCTTTGGCTTCTGAAACTAAATGGCCTTTTTTATGTTTTTTTTTTTTTTTTTTTTACTTTCTTCTTCCTCTGCGCAATGAATGCTTCATGATCTAGTCTGGCAGAGGGCAGGGAACAAAGGGCAAAGAAGGAACCCTTTTTTGGGTTAAATGAAATAGAATGCACATTGGTTAGAAATAGCATCCTGCTCTCATGGCCCAGCCATTCCATTCAGATGTTTACCCAAGAGAAATGAAGATTTGTGTCCCATCTATTCTCATACACAAATGTGCATAGCTGCTTTATCCATAAGAGCTAAAAACTAGAGACACATAACATCCTTGGACTGGTGACCAGATAAATCGTTGTGTACCTACACAATGGAATCCTATTCAGCAATAAAAAGGAAAGAAGTATTGACTCAAGCAACAACATACATAAATCTCAAAATCCTAAATCAGAGGTGGGTAAGCCTTTTCTGTAAAGGATCAAGCAGAAATATTTTTGGCTTTGTGGGGCTTACCGTCTCAACTATTCTACTCTACTTAAAAAAAAAAAAAACTTTTAATTTTGTTTTGGAACTGTGGCTCAGATGGTAAAAAATCTGCCTATAATGCAAAAGACTCAGGTTCGATCCCTGAGTCGGGAAGATCCCTTCTCCAGGGGATTCTTATCTGCAGTATTCTTGCCTGACAATTCCATGGACAGAGGACCCTGGTGGGCTACAGTCCACGGGGTCACAAAGAGTCGTCCACAACTGAGCGACTTTCATTTTTCATAGCTGATTAACAATGTTGTGATAGTTTAAGGTGGACAGCAAAGGGACTCAATCATACATATACATGTATCCATTCTCTCCAGAACTCCCCTCCCATTCAGGCTGCCACATAACATTGAGCAGAGTCCCCTGTGCTATACAGTAAGATCTTACTGTTATCCATTTTAAATATAGCAGCCTTCTACTCTACTTTTGTAGTATGAAAGAAACCATAGATAATACCTAGATGAATGAACAAGGCTGTGCTCCAATAAAACTTTATTTATGAGCCTTGAAATTCAAATTTCATGTCTTTTTCATGTGTCATGAAATACTACTCTTTTTTTTGGTCTGCACAGTGTGGCTTGTGGGATTTTAGTTTCCCGACCAGGGGATTGAAGCGGAGCCCTCAGCAATGAGAGTGTGGAGGGACTACCAGGGAATTCCCAATGTTACTTTTCTTTCAACTTTTTTCAACCATGAAAGAAAAAATGTAAAAACCCAGAACTCTCATTCATTGTTGGAATGCAAAATGGTACAGCCACTTTGGAAGACAGTTTGGTGGTTTTTTATAAAACTGAACACATTCTTACCATATGATCCAGCCATCATGCTTCTCTGTATTTACCAAAGAAGTTAATAACTTCTGTCCACACAAAAACCTGCAGATGGATATTTATAGCAGCTTTACTCATAATCGCCCCAACTGGAAGCAACCATGATGCCCTTCAGTAGGTGAATGGATAGATAAACGGTGGTCCATCCAGACCATAGAATTTTATTCAGCACTTAAAAGAAGTGAGCTATCAAGCCATGAAGAGACATGGAAGAACCTTAAATGTATATTACTAAGTGAAAGAAGCCAATCTGAAAAGGCTACCTTCTGTATGTTTCAAACTCTACGACATTCTAGGAAAAGTAAAACTATGGGGAAACAGAAAAAGATCACTGGTTGTTAGGGGTTGAGGGAAAGGACAGATGAATAGGTGGAGCAGGGGGGGTTTTAGGCAGTGAAACAATTCTGTATGATGCCATAATGGTAGATGTGTGCGTGCTCAGTCGATTCAGTCGTGTCCGACTCTGCAACCCTATGCACTGTAGCCCGCCAGGCTCCTCTGTCCATGGGATTCTCCAGGCCAGAATACTGGAGTGGGTTGCCTTTTCCTACTCAAGGGGATCTTTCCAACCCAGGGATTGAACCTACGCCTGCCTTGCAGGCAGATTCTTTACCACTGCACTATCAGGGAAGCCCCATAATGGTAGATACCTATTATTAAAACATTTATCAAAACCCATAGACTGTACAACACCAAGAGTGAGCCTTATTGTACACTGTGAACTGTAGTTAAAAATGATGTATCTGGAACTTCCCTGGTGGTCTGGTAATTAAGACTTCGCCTTCCGATGCAAGAGGTGTGGGTTTGATCCCTGGTGGGGGAGCTAAGATCCCGCATGTCTCCTGGCCAATAAATCAAAACATAAAACAGAAACAATATTGTAAGAAATTCAATAAAGACTTTAAAAAATGGTCCACATTAAAAAAAAAACACTTAAAAATTCCATCCATGTTGAGTCATTCACTGTTATAAATGTGTCACACTAATACCAGATATTAATAATAAAGGGAAGCTGCGTGCCACAGTGGGGGATGGGGCAGGGAGGCACTCTTGGTGCCATCTGCTCTGAGGTCATGGCTGTGTCCGTCCTGTTCACTGCTTGGCAAGAATGGAAGAGACACTTGCTAAACGTCTAGGGAGTGAATGAAATGAGATTAATTCAGCCGGGCCAGGCGCGGTCAGGAAGGACAGGCTGTTAGCCTTGGGGGTGGGGGATGTTCATTGGAGCCTGACCATGAGTCAGGCACACAGGGACACCAAGAAGAGGAAATAGCCCGGGCAAAGGCTGGGAGGTGGGAAGGGCCGAGTGAGGTTGAAAAGAGCAGCTGGGTGTGGCCAGAGAGGAGGTCAGGGAGGTTAGAGGGGTGCCTGAGAGTGTGGGTGTTTTGCCCCCAGGCTAGAGAGAAAGTTCTCGGGCAGTTGTGGGCACTTGTCCTTTGTATTTAGCACTCACTCTTGTGGGCCAGTCCCCCATCATCCAAGGTGGTGGCCCTGGGCCTTTGGGCCCCTCTGCCTGGGGGTACAGTACCTCCAGGGGCAGTTTCAACAAAGATCGGGGTTTAAAGCCGTATCAGTTTCCTGTTGCTGCTGTAACAAATTACCAGAGATTTACTGACTTAAAGCAGCACAAATGTATCATTTGACAGTTCTGGAGGGCAGAAGCTCTGAATGGATTTTATGGAGCTGCCACCAAGGTGTTGGCAGGCCTGATTCCCTCTGGAAGCTTGTGGGTGGGGTTGAGGGGTTATTTATTTCCTTGCCTTTTCCACCTTCTAGTGGCACCTGGTTACTTGATTGGGACGACGTCACTCCATCCTCTGCTGCCATCCTGATGCCTCCTTCTCTGACTCTGACCCCCCTCTAACAGGGACCATTTCCATGCCATTGGACCCACCAGGATAATCTCGTCATCTCAAAATCCTTAACTTAATCACATTTGCAAAGTCCCTTTTGTCACATGTTAGGGATTGACTAATACCAGACCACCGACCTGTCTCCTAAGAAATCTGTATGCAGGTCAAGAAGCAACAGCTAGAACCAGACATGGAACAGCAGACTGGTTCCAAATCAGGAAAGGAATACGTCAAGGCTGTATACTGTCACCCTCCTTATTTAACTTATATGCAAAGTACCTCATGTGAAATGTCAGGCTGGATAAAGCGCAAGCTGAAATCAAGACTGCTGGGAGAAATATCAATAACCTCAGATATGCAGACGACACCACCCTTATGGCAGAAGGTGAAGAAGAACTAAAGAGCCTCTTGATGAAAGTGAAAGAGGAGAGTATAAAAGCTGGCTTAAAACTCAACATTCAGAAAACTAAGATCATAGCATCTGGTCCCATCACTTCATGGAAAATAAATGGGGAAACAATGGAGACAGTGACAGACTTTATTTTCTTGGGCTCCAAAATCACTGCAGTTGGTGACTGTAGCCATGAAATTAAAAGATGCTTGCTCCTTGGAAGAAAAGCTATGACAAACCTAGACAGCATATTAAAAAGCAGAGATATTACTTTGCCAACAAAGGTCTGTCTAGTCAAAGCTATGGTTTTTCCAGTAGTCAGGTATGGATATGAGGATTGGACTGTAAAGAAAGCTGATCCTTGAAGAACTGATGCTTTTGAACTGTGATGTTGGAGAAGACTCTTGAGAGTCTCTTGGACTGCAAGGAGATCCAACCAGTCAATCCTAAAGGAAATCAGTCCTGAATATTCATTGGAGGGATTGATGCTGAAGCTGAAACTCCAGTACTTTGGCCACCTGAAGCCAAGAACTGACTCATTGGAAAGGACCCTGATGCTGGGAAAGACTGAAGGTGGAAGGAGAAGGGGATGACAGAGGATAAGATGGTTGGATGGCATCACCAACTCAATGGACATGAGTTTGAGTAAGCTCTGGGAGTTGGTGATGGACAGGGAAGCCTGGCTTTCTGCAGTCTATGGGGTTGTAAAGAGTTGGACACGACTAAGCGAGTGAACTGAACTGACCCCTCAAAACTCATATGTTGAAGCCGTGATGCCCAGAGAACATCAGTATTCAGAAATAAGGTCTTTAAAGAGTCAATTAAATTAAAATGGGGTCATTAAAGCTCATCCAAAAAGACTGGTGCCATATAAGAAGAGATTAGGATACAAAGAGAGGCCAAGAGGCATGCAGGCACTCACGCACAGAGAGCAGACTGTGTGAGGACACGGTGAGAAGGCGGCTGTCTGCATGCCTAGGAGAGAGTCCGAAGGAGAAACTTGCCCTGCCAACGCCTTGACCTTTGACTCCAGCCTCCAGGACCATGAGGAAATAAATGTCTTATGTAAGCCCACAGAATGTGTCAAGGCAGCTAACTGCCTGAGCTAACTGCCTTGTAAGATAACTTTTTAAAAAATCTATTTGCCCTTGCCAGATCTTAGTTGTGACATGTAAGATTTAGTTCCCTGACCAGGGATTGAACCCAAGCCCTCTGCCTTGGGAGCTCTGAGTCTTAGCCACTGGACCACCTAGGAAGTCTCAGGACAACATTTTTTTGGGGGGAATGGTGGTTATTCTACCCTCTGCAGGTGGATTCTGTGAGGGTGAGTGCCCCTCCCTCACTAGGTTCGGGGGGAGATAGACCCCGGAGGGGAGGGAGGCTTGAGTGGGACCCTCGGGGATGCTGGACCCAGGTACCAGTCACTACTCTCTGCAGACTCCAGGGCAGCACAAGCTGCTCATATATTCCTTTTCCTGGCTGCTTCCTGGCCCCTGGTTTTGGGGCAGGGGATGGGGCGGGTGGCATGTGACTGTTTTCAACCAATGAGTGTGAGTGGAAGTGATGATTCCAGGCTGCACATTCATTTGTCAGCATGAGACCTTCCAGACCTCTCTTCCCTTCTAACATGCTATTCAACAAGGTGGGTCCTGGTGTAAGGACAATATGGAGCAGAGTCCACAGGTGACCCACCATGGATGTTTAGTACAAGGGACAGTCAACCTTTGTGTGTCAAGTCATTGACCTTGCAGGGCTGTTTGTTACTACAGCATAACTTGTCCTGTCCTGACTATTACAAACTCTTGTGCCCAACCACCTGGGTAAGACATTGCCCACGAATCATACTGGCTTGGGGACTTCCCTGGTGGTCCAGTGATTAAAAATCTGCCTTCCAATGCAGGGGATGTGGGTTCCAGCCTTGGCTGGGGAACTAAGATCTCACATGCTTCCTGGAAACTAAGCCAGCATACTACACCTAGAGAGCTTGAGGACTGCAATGAAGATCCTGCAGTTAAGACCTGACACAGCAAAACTAACTAATTCATCTTTAAAAGTTAAAAGAATCATACCAGCTTGGACAATGAGCAAATCCAGATGAGGTGATATGTGAGACATGCTTAGAACAGAGACTGGCACGGAGCAAGCTCTCTATCACTGTTATTGCTGTTGTGGTTGTGATTACCATCTGCAATGACCATATGGATGGGAAAACATGGGAACTTTTGCCCTACGTTCTAGAAGGCGTAAGTTTACTCCAACCATTTGACCTTGAGCAGGCAAAGTGGCTTCTTGAAACCACTCTAAGATTTAATTTCTTCTTCAGGTTTTGTGGGAGAACTGCAAAGAGCCAGGTGACAAAATTTGATGAAAGATAGGTACATTCCTTATCTTCAGAGAAAGGGATAAACTCAAACCCACACTGAGGAGTCCTTTTTTGTGTGTGTGTGTTTGAAATTTTTCTTAACCATTTTAAAGTGTGCCATTTATAGTTTCTTTTTTTAATTATTATTATTTTTTTGGAGTATTGTTGCTTTACAATGTCATGTTAGTTTCTTTCCTTTTGTTCAGTCACTAAGTCATGTCCAACTCTTTGGGACCCCATGGACTGTAGCACACCAGGCTTTCCGGTTCTTCACTATCTCCCAGAGTTTGATCAAACTCCTGTCCATTGAGTCAGTAATTCCATCCAACCATCTCATCCTCAGTCGCCTTCTCCTGCACTCAATCTTTCCCAGCATCAGGGTCTTTCCCAATGAGTCAGCTCTTCACATCAGGTGGCCAGAGTATTGGAGCCTCAGCTTCAACATCAATCCTTCCAATGAATATTCAGGACTGATTTCCTTTAGGATTGACTGGTTTGATCTCCTTGCAGCCCAAGAGACTCTTAAGAGTCTTCTCCAACACCACAGTTCTAAAGCATCAATTCTTCGGGGCTCAGCCTTCTTCACTGTCCAACTCTCACATCTGTACATGACTACTAGAAAAATGATAGCTTTGACTGTATTGATCTTTGCAAAGTGATGTCTCTGCCTTTTAATATGCTGTCTAGGTTTGTCATAGCTTTTCTTCCACGGAGCAAGTGTCTTTTCATTTCATGGCTGCAGTCACCATCAGCAAAGTGAATCAGTCAGACCTATATATATATCTCTTCTTTTTTGGATTTCCTTTCCATTTAGGTCATCACAGAGCCCTGAGTAGAGTTCCCTGTGCTATACAGTAGGTTCTCATTGGTTATCTGTTTTATACAGAGCAGTGTATATATGTCAATCCCAATCTCCCGGTTCATCCCAACCTCCTTCTCCCCTTGGTGTTCATACATTTGTTCTCTATGTCTGTGTCTCTATTTCTTCTTTGCAAATAAGATCTTCTATATCATTTTTATAGATTCCACATATATGCGTTAATATAAGATATTTGTTTTTCTTTTTCTGACTTACTTCACTCTGTATGACTGTCTTTAGGTCCATCCCTGTTTCTGCCTTTTTATGGCTAATATTCCATTTATATATGTACATCTTCTTTGTCCATTCCTCTGCACAACAAGGATAGCTCTAAACAGGGGAAGGGCCTGACCTGGTGCCTAGGTGATAGGTGGGGCAGAGTGGAGGTGGGGAGGCCAGTAAGAATGCTGAGGCAAAGCCCCCATGCCAGGGGAGAAGTGTACTGGTTCTGGATGACAAACCTCTGCCCCAAACTCTAAGGCATCCAACAGTCATCTTATTATTATTTAATATTATTATTTTTGGCTGTGCCATATGGTTTGTGAGATCTTAGTTCCCCCAACCAGGGATCAAACCCATGCCCCCTGCAGTGAAACTGCAGAGTCCTAACCACTGGACCACCAGGGAATTCCCATAGTCGTCCTCTTATACTCACAATTTCTGTGGGCCAAGAATTCGTGCAGGGCATAGCAAAGCCATCTTATTTAGTGGTTGGAGCTGGCTGAGTGGGACCTTGCTTGGACCATGGGTCAGGACAGGTACACACAGCCTCTTTTCATGACTACTTGGGCTTCCTCACAACATGGCAGCCTCAGAAGTTACACCGTTTACATGGCATCTCTGGTCTGTTGCATGAATGTACTTGCACCACTCCCTGTGACCTGGCCTTAGATACCACACAGCATTCCTTCTACCACTTTCTGTAGGTTACAAGTCACAAACATGCCCAGATTCAAGAGAGAGGTGATATAAATCACCCCCTTAGTCGAGAAGGGTGTCAGGGTCCTATGGGAAGAAGACCACATGGGATGGGGGATATTTCAGTAGCCATCTCTGAAAAATGCAATATGTTCCTAAGGGCCTAAACCTACTCCTGCCATACCCCCCCTCCAGGGCTGGGTCCTTTCCACGGTTTCCTATTGGCTGCTCAGAAACTTCTGTCTCATCCCTCAGGCTCTGACGGTTGCTCTCTGTGCAGTTCTCAGCAGAGCCCGCCAGCCCGCAGGCTTCTCTTCTCCTGACCTGCCCTGTGAGGAGTCTGATGGCTTCCAGGAGCAGCCCTGAGGCTCACTGTGCATGGTGCGTGGTGCCTTGGAGAGAGACCGATCTTGGCAATCTGGGGAGAAAAAATATATATATATATCTGCTTTCCTGCAGAGTTTTCCAGCAGGAAACCAAGAGCTTGGCTGCTTTACAGACCCTCCCCTGCCCCCAGCCTGCTGCCCCTGCAGAAATGTCAGGCAGCTCCCACCTGCAGACCCAGCAGGGAATGGCAGCTTCAAAGCTTTGCTGTTGCACAGCAATGGCGCTGGCAGGAGAATGGAGCCCCAGGGGCAGGGCCATCAGCAAGCGTTCCCAAGCCTTGAGTGAGGCCAAGGCTGGCGCTAGAGACTGCAGCGGGGAGAGAGCACCCTGTAGTTTCAAGACATCGCTGTGCGTGTTGCCACAATTAACCCCCCACCCGACCAGCCTCCATTATTCATTCGTTCATTCATCCATCCATCCATTTGGTCCTCCTATTCTTTCATGCTATTGTCTTAGCAACGGGGGTACAGCAGTAGAGGAGACAGACCATGAACAACCAAAGAGATTCCGAACTCCGGGCAATGGGAAGAGAAAAGTGCGTAGAGGAGATGCTGAGGAAGAGAGTGAGGGAGAAGGAGAGTGGCTACTCTAGAAAGGCCATTGGGAACTGCTTTTTTAGGTGATCTTTGACCCAAGCCAAGATCTGGGCTTCCTCAGTGGCTTAGCAATAAAGAATACATCTGCAATGCAGGAGCCACAGGAGACTTGGGTTCAGTCCCTGGGTAGGGAAGGTCCCCTGGAGGAGGGCATGGCAACTCACTACAATATTCTTGCCTGGAGAATCCCATGGACAGAGAAGCCTGGCAGGCTTCAGTCCATAGAGTCGCAAACAGTCAAACATGGCTGAAGGGAAAGCACGCATGCATGTGCCAAATCTGGGGAAGAATGTTCCAGGTGAGAGAACTGCAGGTGCAAAGTCCCTGAGGCAGGACCCAACCAGGCATGTTCAAGGTCCCATAAGGAAGCCTGCATGGCTGAAGCAGAGGGGCCAGAGCCCTCCCCTCCCCTACCCTGTAGGTCCCTGCTGCCTCCTGGCTCAGCCACACCTCCCCACTCTCTGTGGCCTCCCTAGGGTTTCTTACAGCCCAGCTTTTGTTCATATTGCATTAGGATTTGCCATTATTTTTTAAACAAGAAGCAGTGAGTCTGCATTCCTGAGGATGGGAACATTTTTCAGAATCACTCTCTTGAGCAGGGAAGTAGGAACAGCAGCTAGTCTAAGAAGCCCTCGAGAGAGAGGCCTGTCAAAGAAAAGCTGGGGGAGGGAAAGTGGGGGAGACTGAGTGAGGCTGGGATGAACAAAGTGGGGAGCCCCACAATGCTCACTGCCAGAGAGCTTTGCCACTTTACAGGCACCGACCTGGGGCAGGTCCACTGCAGGTCCAGCAGGCTTCTCTGTCCATGGAATTCTCCAGGCAAGAATACTGGAGTGGGTTGCCATTTCCTCCTCCAGGGGATCTTCCTGACCCAGGGATGGAACCCGGGTATCCTGTGTCTCCTGAACTGCAGGTGGATTCTTTACGATCTGAGCCACCAAGGAATCCCTCACATCTCTCTGGGCCTGTCTTATCAGCTCAGGCTGCTATGAGAAAATACCATCAATGGGACAGGTTGAACAAACATTAATATCTCAGTTCTGGATCTTGGGATCAAGGTGCTGGCAGATTCTGTGTGTTTCCTTGGTCCCTGGTCTTGTCTGTGTTCTCACATGGTGAAGGGAGCTCTCTGGGGCCTCTTTATTAAGGGCGCTAATCCCATGCGTGGGGGCTCCACCTTTGTGACCTCATTACCTCCCAAAGGTCCCACCTCCTAATATCATCACATAGGGGTTAGTTTCAACATAAGAACTGGGGAGGAGGGGCACCCAAACATGGGAACAGCTTTAGGCGAGGCAGCTGGGGAATGAGTGTAAGATTGTTAAGCAGTTTCTGGACAGTTGAAAGATGAGCTCAGCCTTGCTAATGAGGTCAAAGCTGCCACCACCTCCTCCCTTAGGGGGTGTGGGAACACACCACGCTTGCTTCATGACCACTTGCAAGTTTTTCTTAACCGATTGCTCTCCAACTCCTCCTGGGGTAATGGGGACCCTGTGAGGTAATCTGCTGTCTCTAGATTCCCTGGTCCCTCCTGGGAGGGGCAGTGCTGCTCCTTCCAGCCACCACTTCCTTGCAACGACTCAGTTCATTCCACAGGATCCCGAGTGCCAGCACAACAGGGGGAGGCCAACCTTGAACTCAGCAAAGAGGAACGCTTGACTCTTTCCAGTTGGAAGGCTGTGCAATGGCTGGGAATTTATGAGCCTGCTCTAAGTAAGTGCTCAGCGCTTTTGTTAAGGGAGAAGGGAAAGTAAAACCCCCAATCAGCACTGGATCGATGTGCTTTTCCCCAGCCAGCAGCCCAAGGCCTCTGCAGCTTCCGCAGTTCAGGCAGCCAGGAAAAAAACAAAAAGCCGCAGCCACAAGACTGCGGCTGGGGACAGCCATCTCTGCCCAGACAGTCCTGCACTGCCATTGGATTTTGTTCCCACGGTACAAGGACCATCCTGCTTCCCAGGGAACAGCTGAATGATCCCCTCCTGTGTATCAGGCACATGTTGACATCCTGTCGTGCACTAACTTCATACCATCTACCTTCTGAAGGACACAGCACTACTGTCTCCAGTTGACAAACTGGGGGCTCAGAGAGGTGGAGCAGTTCCCTTATGATCCCGTAGCTGGCCAGTTGGAGCTGGGATACAAGCCCAGGTTGGGATGAACTCCAAGTCATTTGACTCAAACCCTGAATCCATAGAAAAATGTGTGTGTTGAATCCGCTAGGAATACACTTGGCTATAAGTAACGGCAACCTGGAAGAAGAGTGACTTAAATCTTGAAGTCATTCATTGTTTATAAAAGAGGACATCAGGAAGTAGGCAATGCCCAGGTAGCTTCAATAGTTCCTCAATATCATAACGTAGGGTTGATATCTCTGAGATTGTCTTAGTTGTCTCCTCATGGTGACAAGGTGACTGCCACGGCTCCAGACATCACCTGCTCATGCAACGATATCCAAAAGCAGGAAGGAAAGTGGGCTAAAGGCTAAAGGTAGACTGGATGACTTGAAATCAAAAGCAGTTCACCCATGGACAAAATACAAAGGATGCTGCATTTTTAAAAAACTTATGGTAAAATGCATATAACATAAGATTCATGACTTTAACATTTTAAGAGCACTGTTCAGCGACATTGCAGTGCAACCATCACCATTGTCCATCTCCATTACCTTTTCATCTTCCCAAAGTGAAACTCTATTCCCGTTAAACGCTTACTCCCCATTGCCCGTTCTAGCCCCTGGCAACCACCGTTCTCCTTGTCTCTATAAATTTAATTACTCTAGGTGCCTCATGTAAATGAAATTATTCAGTATCTGCCCTTTTGTGACTAGTTGATTTCATTTAGCATAATGTCCTCAAGATTCATCCATATTGTAGCTAGTGCCAGAATCTCCATCTTTTTCTTTTCTTTTTTTCGTACAACTGGGGAGAAAAAAAAATGGGGGCATTTTATTTGCTTGGATTCCACGTCATCAGAAGTTGTGCCAGTGGTCATGCCAGGGGGGTATGTTATAAAAAACACTGATTCGATTATTTCAGGGCCTTACCATCTCTGTGAGCTAGCGTGCTAAGCTCCTGTTTGCTAGGACAGCACCACCAGCCTCCAGGGGCACTCTTAGCCTATCTGGCATATGGTATCCAGAATGGGAGAGGGAATTTTTTTTGAAGGTTGAATAGTATTCCTGTGTGTATAGACCACATTTTGTTTACCCATTCATTTGTTGACAGCCTCTTGGGCTGCTTTCATCATTGGACTATTAGGAGTAACGCATGGGCTCTCTTGTTACTTTCAGCATCTCCATGATATCTCTATGATAAAATGACAGCAGGAAGACAAGTGCTGTTGAGGATGTGGAAGAAACAAAACCTGTTGCTGGTGAGGATGCAAAATGGTACAACCACTTTCAAAAACAGTTTGGCAATTCTTAAAAAGTTCAGCATATATCTATTATACGATCTGGTCATTTCATTCCTAAGTAAATACTAAGAGAAATGAAAACATACGTCCACACAGAACCTTGTATGTGAATGTTCATAGCAGCATTGTTTATGACAGCCAAAAGGAGGAGACAACCCAAGGTCCATCAACAAATGAACGGCCAAACAAACTGTGGCCTGTCAGTAGATTGGAGTATTTTTCAGCTGTAAAAAAGAATGAAGTTCTGATACCTGGTACAATGTGAACGAACCTTGAAAACATGCTAAATGAGAGAAGTCAAAAACAAAAAGTCATGTATCATAGGATGCCACTTATATGAAATGTCCAGAATCAGCAAATCCATAAAAATAGGAAGCAGATTGCTAGTTGCTATAGGCTGGGGGCAGGGAAAGGGAATGGCTACTAAAGGTTGGGGCTTTCCTTTCGGGCTGATGAAAAATGTTCTGGAATTAGATAATGGTGATGTTTGCAAGGGAGCTTCCCAGGTGGCTCGGTGGTAAAGAATCTGCCTGCCAACGCAGGAGACGAAGGAGCTTCAGTTTCAATCCCTGGGTCAGGAAGATCCCCTGGAGTAGAAAAAGGCAAGTCACTCCAGTTTTCTTGCCTGGAAAATCCCACAGACAGGGGAGCCTGGCAGGCTATAGTCTGTGGGGTCTCATAGAGTCTGACACAACTGAGTGATTAAGCATGCATATGGTTGCACAACCAATTGAATATACTACAATCACTGAATCATAGTCTTAAAAAAAGATGAGTACCAGCCCCAGCCCCAGCCTTGGCCCCAGCACTAAAAAAAAGAAAGAAAGAAAGAAAATGAGTGACTGTTCTGGAAACTATCATTATTCCCATTTTATAGATGAGAATATTAAGGCTCAGAGACTCAGTGTCCCTGGAGAAGGAAACAGCAACCCACTCCAGTATTCTTGCCTGGGAAATCCCAAGGAAAGAGGGGTGCCTGACAGGCCAGTCTTGAGGTCGCACGAGTCGGACACGGCTGAGCGACTAAATTATGAGCACCGCCTCATTTGTGCAATGGTCACGATTCAAAGCAGTGTGAAAACGCCAGCACTTCACTAGGCACAAAGCAGATGCAGCTTCTCTCCTGCCTTCTCCACTTTGGGAAAGAATAGAAAACAGCCCAGTTCTTCGGAGGGCAGACGCGAGGGCTGGGGGAGGCTGTGGCTGCTCAGAGAGGCTCGGCCATCTCCCAGCAGCTGTCCTCAGGCAGGGGACAGAGGCCACGGCACCATGTTCCTGCTGCCAGCATGTGGGTGTTTCCTGACACCCCCTTTTGTGCAAATACATCCCCGGTGACGTTCCCGTTGCCATGGCAAGAGGCGCCCTCTTCTATCTAGAGTGACAGTCACCACCAGGCTGGGACCAGAGCCAGCGCAGCCCAAGGGCAGATTAATTCTGCCATCACAAGTCAGACTCTGCAGGCTCTGCGCCTCCCGGGGAAGGCCAGCTGCCTGGCGCCTTCCCTGCTGGCTGGCTGTTTCTCCTGTGCGGGCAAAAGGAGGGCAGGCAGGGCCTCCTACAGACTTTCACCCTGTTTTCCGAGGAACTCTGGGTGAGGAGAGAGTAGGCGGACACGGGTTTCAGTCCCGGCGCCTCTGTTTATAAGCTGTGTGACCTTGAGCTTCGGTTTCTCTATTTGAAAAGTGTCGCCATCAATACCTCCCTGCAGCCTTGTTGAAGGCGATTGCTTGTTCATTCAACCAACATTCGTTGTTCTGAGGACAATACCTTCCAGCCCAGGTGTTTTTCCTCTCGAGCCTGCCTCCACCCCGGGCTGGACCCTCAGCTGACCTCCCTTTGCTTTGAAGGATCATTAGGGGAAGCCACTGGCTGGGAGTTCTAGTTCAAAGAATGTTCCAGAAACAGGATATGTTGCTCTTGGAACTGCACGCTGGAGGAAAGAGGGATTCTGGTTGATTCTGAGAGGAGGCAGGAGGAGAAACAAACAGACAAATAGAAACTGCTCCAGAATGGACCCCCCCTTTTCCCCTGCCACCAGCCCTGACCCCAACTTTCAGGAACAGTTTGTCTTGTTAAAGTCACAGGTGTTTGGGATGTGGGGTCTCTTTGAGGGAGGCCCCAGCAAGACTGGGATCCACACAATAAGGTGAATCAGCAATGTGGGGTCCAAGTGGGGAAGAGGCCATGAGACCACCAGCCCCTCCATAAGGGGTCTCAGGGCGCAGGCCAGGAAGCCTGAGGCTCACATGCCAGCATGCCAAGTATCATGGCCAGTAGCTCCTGCGTGGGACAGCATGGAAAAATGACAGACCTGCTGGGTCTGGTTAAATAAGTGTCCATTAAATGATTAGCTCCAGGATAGAAACTGCTCATCTCCCTGACCCCTGGAGGAGCCTGGCTCCAATGAAACAGGTTCCTGAGAACCACAGGAAAACTGGCCAATGACACCTCCTCTGGGCAGCCAACCAGTCTGCCCAACGGAGAAGGCAAGTGATAGAGCACGTCCACACTGGCATGCACCCTCGCCAACAGCTGCAGAGTGGCACACACTCCCAGGGTCACACCCAGAGACACACTCGGGTCTGGAATGCAAGAAGTACTCATGTTAACCCTTTCAAGGCAAGTTCTGTTATTCTTTGTGTTTCAGGCAGAGGGAAACTGAGATCAAAGAGGTTCTGTACTTTGCCTGGAGTCACACAGAAGTGGGAGAGCTGGGATTTGAACACTGGAGGCAGAAACCAGTCCAGATCATGGCCCTAAACTGTCTACAGTCATGTGATCCTAGGGTACAGTGGGTGGGGGCAGAGCAGGGCAGCTCTGGGGTCCTGAGCTCAAGGTGGCACTTTCATTTCTCTCCCTGCTCTTTTTTCTGGGTCTGAAGTAATGCTAAGCTGGCATCGCTTCAAAGGCCATGGTAAGTAAGTGATGGGGAGGTTCCAAAGCAGGCATCCTGATTCCAGAGCCCCACGGGCTCAGCACCCCCTCCCGAACTACCCCTCTCCCAAGCCACCCAAACCCTTCTTCAGGCACATGTTGATAGCATCCATCACTCCACTCCTAGAACACTAGAACATCACAGATCGTTTATTATACCTTTTATAAAGAGGGAAAGAGGTGAATAGAAGCTTCCAGATTGTTCCAGATGCTTATTAGCTCATGTCAAAGTTCTGGCAGGAATTCTGGAAAACTGTTTGGCAGTTCCTCAAAAGTTAAGCAGAAAACCACCACATGGCTCGGCAGCAATCCACTCCCAGGTACTCACCCAAGCAAAACAGAAACGTGTATCCAGACAAACACTTGCGCGTAGCAGTATTATTTTTAAGGACACCATCCATTGGTAAAGAGATGGACAATGGAATGTTATTCGACCCTAAAAAGGAAAAGAAGCACTGATACAGGCTACCACATGGATGGACCTTGAAAACGTGATGCTACATGAGAGAAGCCAGATGCAACATGTCAGAGACTGTACGATTCCATTTATGTGAGATGTCCAGAATAGGCCAACCCATGGAGACAGACTGTAGCTAAGTGGGTGCTTGGGGATTTAGGGCAGGGGGACATGGGGGTGATCTGATGAGTACATGGTTTCTTTTAGGGATATAGAAAATGTTCTGGAAATAGATAGGTGGTGATGGTTGTATAACCCTGTGAATGTACTAAATGCCTCTGAAATGTACATTAAAAGACAGAACTTCAGGGACTTTCCTGGTGGTCCAGTGGCTGAGGCTCCTGGTTCCTGATGCAGGGGTCCCAGGTTCAATCCCTGGTCAGGGAACTAGAGCCCATATGCCACAACTAAGGGTTCTCATGATGCAACTAATGATGCCATCTCATGATGGCACAGACAAATAAATATTTTTCTAAAAAAGGCTGAATTTCATAAAATGTGAGTTATACCTCAGTAAAAACTGGCTGCTACCCTCTTGCCCCCCTGCTAATCACCTTCCCTTTACCTGCGTCCCCCCGCCACACCATTGCAGGAAACCATGCATGTGCCTTCAGTCCCTCTAGGCTGACTGCTCATTCTAGAACTTCACACAGTGAAATTGTACAGCCTGTGCTTTTCTGCATCTTGGCTTCTTTTGCTCAGTAGAATGCACTTGGGATTCTCCTGTGTTGCTGTAGGAATTTGTGTCTCATTTTCCTTTTCACTGCTGCAAGGCATTCCCCAGTATATGGACATGTCCTGACCCGTTGGTCCATCCGCCTACTGGTGGACATTTGGGATGCTTCTGACTTACACCGAGGACGAAGAGGTCTGCTCTGAGCACTTGTGTCCAAATGAAAACAGGTGTAGCGACCAGAGCACTTGCTCTCTGCACGGTGGTTCTGGAAAGGGTAGGTGCTCAAGGAGAGAGGTGCCCGTGGGCAGTGTGCTCACTTGCCTATGGCAGGGGAACTGAAGGATGCTCTTCTGGGCCATCAGGACCCAGACCCTTAAAAACAACCCAGGGGAGTGTGGGACAGAGTCCCTGGGACCTGGAACTTTGTGAGTAAGGGGGCAGGAAGTCCCAAACTCTAGGGCTGGCCCCAGACTGATGGATCCACAGGTGAACTGTAATACTGAGCGCGCACCAGAAGAGCTCCTGCTCCCATTGGAATCCACATGTGATTCGAGTCTGAGCCTTGCTTTACCAGCTGCTTTCCCCACTGGGCTCTGCCCTGTTCTGAGTCGCCTTCAGCTCCTGCCCGGACTGTTGCAGTAGTCTCCTCTCTGCTCTCTGGGCAGCCACCTGGCCCTCCAGGTCTCCTTGCAACAGCCAGAGGGAGCCTGGTCCTGGTATTCCTGTGCTCCCAAGTCTCAGTGGGTCCCTTCTCACTTCGAGTGAAATCCCAAGTCTTCTCAACGCCCTAGTTCTGCAGGGTCTGCACCCCACCCCTGCCATGACCACACCTCCCAGCCTTCTCACTCCAGCCACTGGAGGAGGAGGAAGCAGAGGCAGGTCTCACAGCTGGGCAAGGGCGACTCACACAGGACCCTGTGGGCCACTGGGAGGGGTTGTCATTGTCCAGTTGCTCAGTCATGTCCAACTCCTTGTGACCCCATGAACTGCAGCATGCCAGGCTTCCCTGTTCTTCACCAAATCCCGAAGCTTGCTCAAACTCATGTCCATTGAGTCAGTGATGCCACCCAACCAGCTCATCCTCTGTCGTCCCCTTCTCCTCTTGCCTTCAATCTTTCCTAGTGTCAGAGTCTTTTCTAATGAGTCAGTTCTTTGCATCAGGTGGCCTAAGTATTGGAGCCTCAGCTTCAGCATCAGTCCTTCCAATAGTCTGGGTTGATTTTCTTTAGGATTGACTGGTTTGTTCTCCTTGCTGTCCAAAGGGTCTCTCAAGAGTCTTCTCCAGCATCACAGTTCGAAAGCATCAATTTTTCAACTCTCAGCCTTCTTTATGGTTCAATTCTCACATTCATACATGACTACTGGAAAAACCATAGCTTTGACTATACAGATCTTCGTCAGCGAAGGGAGGGGACCTTGACTTTATTTTCAGTGTGACGAACTCGGATTCTAAGTTCAGCTGTGAGTCAAACTCTTGATGTTCATGCTTACATCCATCCTCCCACCAGCCTTAGAGATCAGGAGCACTTGACACCCCCAACGCACAGATGAACAGGCTGAGGCTCAGAGAGAAGAAGCTGCTTGCTCAGGTGACCTGGCAGACACACCCTGCTCCCTGGAGATGTTCTCAGATGGCCCCCGGGGCTGACATTTCTTTCCCTCCAAAGAGGTGAATGACCCTGGCCTCAGGGGCGCCTTTTCAGGCACGGCAGTTCCTTTGAAGTCCTTTGAAGCCCCAGCCAGCCACCTGAACAACCTCTTTCTCCATCTCACCTTCCTCCTGGACTCCTGCCAAGCTTCTCAGGGTTGCTGAGGAAGAGGTGGAGGCCCAGGGCAGGGAGGGTGTTCTCTTTTGTTCCATTTATCTCTCTGGGTTTTTTCCATCACATATACATATGGTTACCTTTTTTCAAATGACACAGTGTAAAGGATATCTCTGTCCCATCTAATTTTGGGGTATCCACTTCTCTGCCCCTGAAGCCTCTGCAGGGACCAAGTTCTGGGTGTCCTTCCAGAGGTGACCAAAGGATGCACACAGAGAAATGTACAAATAATGTGAAATCATTCCTTAATGGACCAGTGGGAGGGCCCTCTCTTGGTCGTTTGTACCCACCTAATTTTCTACCTTGAACAATAGAGCTTAAAAATTTTCTCAAGATGTAACCCCAGTGGAAGGCGGAGAAAAACATCAGACCAATCCCAATGGAGGAGCATCATGCAAAATCCCTGACTGAGGTTTCTGCAAACCACCCAGCTCATCAAAAACAAGGACAGCCTGGGAATCCATCACAGTCGGGAAGGCTCTAAGGAGAAGTGAGGATTAAATGCAACATGCTGTCCTGAACGGGACCCTGGAGAGAAAAGGGCCATTAGGAAACAGTGAGAAAACCTGAATAAAGGACGGACTTTAGTTAATAATAATGGATCAATGTAGATTTCTTCACTGTGAGAAATGCACTATATGGATGGAAGATGTTAAGAATGGGGCTGGAGAGGGTGGTTCCCTGGTGGCTAGAGAATCTGCCTGCCAAGGCAGGAGACACAGGTTTGATCCCTGATCCAGGAAGATCCCACATGCCTCAGAGCAATAAGCCCGTGCAAGCCACAACCACGGAGCCTGCACTCTAGAACCTGTGCTCAGCAACAAGAGAAACCACTGCAATGAGAAGCTTGAGCACTGCAAGTAGACAGGAGACCCTGCTCGCCGAAGGTAGGGAAAGCCCAAGCAGCAGCGAAGACCCAGCAGAGCCATAAATAAATAAATAGACTACATAGTAAAAAAAAAAAAAAAGAATGGGATTGGGGGGACACTGGGTGTAGGATGTTTGGGAAGTCTGTGCCATCTTTGCAACTTGTCTGTAAACCTAAAATCATTCTATAAAGTATTTATTAAAAATGTTTTTTAAATTATTTATTTTTGACTGTGCTTGGTCTTTGTTGCCGCACGTGGGCTTTCTCTAGTTGCGACAAGCAGGGTCCACTCTCTAGTTGCGTTTTGGGAGCTTCTCTTGTTGCTGAATATGGGCTCTAGGGTGTGTGGGCTTCAGTAGTTGCGGCGCACGGGCTTAGCTGTCCTGCAAGTGGAGTCTTCTCTGACTCGGGGATCACACCCATGTCCCCTGCATTGGCAGGCAGATTCTTAACCACTGGACCACCAGGGAAGCCAAAAATAGTGTATTTCTTTTTTTAAGGATCTCTTTTTAAAAAATCCCTTGAGCTGTCCACCGAAGGCTAACCCACCTCATGCTCTTTATTACGTGTATATCATCCCACAGTTAAAAAATACAAAACAGAAGTGATGTGTGAATGCAGATCTAGGAGGCTGCTCTGCCCTGGCCCTGGGACAGCCTCACCCTTCATAACAGCCGCATCGTGTTTCATCGTCTGGCCATCTCATAACTGATATACCAGGTCCCCTGTGGATTGACACCAACCTTGTTTTCAGGCTTTCGCTGCTGTCAGCGGCCTGGCTGAGCACGTTTTTGTCTGTCCAAGCTTCCATGCCTCATGCCAGCCTCTCTGCAGGATCAGGTCCCAGAAACAGAACAGTGGCCTCAAAGAATGCCTGCAGGAGGAGTAGGGCTTTGACATCACAGGAAGAGATCTGCTTCCCAAAGCGGGTGGAGGGAGATGGGGCAGTGTGCGGGGAGGGGAGGGGGCTTAGCGGTTTTATTGAGGGTGGTCAGGGAAAGCCTCTCAGAGGAAGATGACAGTTGAGTAAGATGTAAACAAGAGAGAGCCAGAGTCAGGGGAATGTGTGGGGAAGAGGGATTCAGGCAGAGGGGATAGAATGTGCAAAGGCCCGGAGGTGGGGCCATTTCTGGTGTGTTTGAGGAAGGACAATGAGCTGGATCAAAGTGGGTGGAGGGAGAGAAGATCATGGGGACTGGAGAGGCCAGATCCTGGGGTCCTGATGCAGCCATGGAGAGGAATTGGGATTGTATTGTGAGCAAGATGGAGAACTTTTTCCAAAATCTTTTTTCCTTATTTTGGCCACACCTCGGCATCTTAATTCCCTAGTCAGGTGTGGAACTCATGCCCCCTGCGGTGGAAGCACCAAGTCCTAACCAACAGACCTCCAGGGAAGTCCTGGGATTGGGAACTTTTAAGGAACGGTGGCAGACCTGACTCAGGGTTTAAAAGACCCCTCTGGTTGCTTTAGGGGAGAAGGTGCAGAGTAACTGTGGGGAGACTGGGGAGGAGGCTATTGCAATAGCCCAGGCAAGACAAGATGATGATGGGGAAAAAGGGCCAATCTGGGGTGCATTTTCAAGGCAGAGTCAACTGCACTTGCTGGAGTCCTGGGGTACTAGGGCAAGGCACAGCTGGAGTATATTAGTTTCTTAGGGCCTCTGTAGCAAGTACGGACCACAAACTGGGTGGCTTAACAGAATTGTGTTCTCTCAAAGTTCAGGTGCCTAGAAGTGTGAAATCAAAGTGTCATGGGTCATAACAAAGGGTTATGTCCATGTGCGGATTCTTTTTTTCCCCATATTTATTTATTTGGCTGCACCAGGTCTTAGTTGGGGCAAGAGGAACCTTCAATCTCTGTTGTAGCACGCGGGATCTTTAGTTATGCCATGCAATCTCAGTTACGGCATGTAGGACCTAGTTCTCTGACCAGGGATAGAACCTGGGCTCCTGCGTTGGGAGTGCAGAGTCTTAGCCACTGGACCATCAGGGAAGTCCCAATCCCTACGCGGATTCTAATGAAGGACAACTCTCCCTCGCCCCACCCCACCTCCCGCCCCAGACCCCTTTCCTCTTCTAGCTCCTTCCCTGGAGGTTGCCAGCGATCTTTGCAGTTCCTTGGCTTGCAGCTGCATCCTTCTAACGTCAGCCTCTATTGTCACATTGTTCTCCCTGGGTGTCTCTGTCTTCATTACAGCCTTCTTCTCTCTTGTAAGGACACCAGTCATGTTGGATTTAAGGCTCATCTTACTCTGATCTGACTCATCCTAACTTAACTAATTTCATCTAAAGTGATCATATTTCCAAATAAGGGTGAGGGTGGAGGGATTACATTCCAGGCAGAGGGAATTGTAAGTGCAAAACCCCTGAGTCAGGAGAAAGGGCTATCTATCAGTCTCAGACCCTGGTTTTCCTGCAAATCTTGTTCCTGAAGAAAAGACAGAGGCTGAATTCTGAGGGGGAGAGAAAGGAAGTTCTGTGTCCCCCAGTTCATTGACAGCCCTCCCTGAAATTTGCCAATTCCCCACCTCCCCAGGCTGCCCCCTTTTCCTTTCCTCCTCCCTCCCTCTTTCCGGTTCAGGCAGCTAGACTCTCTTATCACCCCTGCACACCATTTCCTTTTTAGCCCAAAGGTCGTTATTTTAACACCTGTTGGGAAGACAAGCGGACACGCTCCCAGGGCACGGAGAAGAGGGAGTGCATGGGGATGGGCTGCTGGCAAGGCTGGCCTTCAGGACTTAGCTGCATAGTCTGCCTCATTTTGTGTGGAGCTGAGTATTCCATGTGGTTTGACCTGTAATGTTTGCCACTGGCTGGAAGGGCTGGAGCTGGCAGGGTCCCTCTGTCCATTTGTAGTCTCTCATTTCCTCAAGCTTCACTCTGTCCACGTGATCTCTTGTTCTTCTGGAACATGGCCTGAGTTTCTTTACCATGGCCGCAGCTGGGTCCCAAGAGAGGGAAAGCAGAAATCATCAGGTCTCTCCAGACTTGGAATGGAATCACTTCTGCTGCTTTCTATTAGTCAAAGCGTTCACAGAGCCCACCCATTTTCAGGAGACTCTGCCTCCTGGTGGGAGGCGCTTCAGGCACCTGCAGGGAAAGGAAGAGTTGCTGGTGGCCATCTTTGCAGGGAACCCTCACTCCCCTCCAGCCTGCTTCTACTGGCCTGGCGAGGCCTCTGATACTACAGAGGATTGCATGTCCCAGCTGTGAGATGCCAGTAAGATGTGCAGGCCCTGAGGAGTCTTGTTTTATACAAAAATCAGGAAGGGGCATGATACCCGACCAGAGAACAAACATTCGAGCCACTTGGTGCTTCACTCTGGCTGGTAGGCTGAGTACACAAATTAGATGTTTATGAGAATAAACAGTCATTACAACTCGAGAATTAGAAAGAAAATAAATACCATCTCAATATATTTTGCTAATTTGGCTCTGAACCCTGCCTGCCTATGAATTGACTAGTTTCTGGCTTGCAGAGGTGCACGAGCACGTGTGCACAAGTGTGTGTGTATGTATGTTGTAAGCCCTCTAAATGAAAGCGTCTTTTCTGAGTGCCTCAGTCTCCTCCTCTGTAAAATGGGGACAAGAATAGCACAAAATGCAGGGTTGTTATAACAGTTAAATGAGAAAATACATACAAACTGATGAAAACAGTGCCTGGAACCTGATAGGTGACATACAAATATGTTACAATTTTTAAAAACAATCTTATTTATTTATTTTGTGCTGAGTCTTCGTTGCTGTGAGGGCTTTCTCTAGTTGTGGTGAGCAAGGGTTACTCTCTAACTGGAGGGGCTCTGGTTTCTTATTGCAGTGACTTCTCTTGTTGCGGAGCACAGGCTTCAGGGTGCTTGAGCTTCAGTGGTTGCGGCTCCAGGGGCTCTAGAGCATAAGCTCAGTAGTACTGACACACGGGCTTTAGTGGCCCACAGCATGCGGAATTTTCCCAGATCAGGGATCGAACCTGTGTCTCCTGTCACTATTGGCAGGTGGATTCTTTACCACTGAGCCACCAGGAAAGCCTGATATGTCATAATTTTAACTAGTGCATCATTCGTTCATCAACTACTAAGAGGCCCCCAAGCAGGGGAGGCCCTTTGCCTAGTGTTCTGGATCCAAAGACTGTTCTAGAGCTCTTGTACCTGTGAACATCTCACCACAGGGGGTGCTCTGGGACAGGTTTCTTGACGAATGAATGATTAGGGCATGGACTTCTCCCTCCAAAGCTCTGGCTTGGAGAGGAGACAAACTTGTAAATAAATCCTTGCAAAAATTACAATGAGAAATGCAAAACAGCTTAAGGTATTTGAGCCAGGGAAAAGGTATTTCACCGAGGGAAAAAGGATTGGTTCTGATGAAATTTTAGATCTAGTGGCCAAAGCAGGCAGGATGCCCTCCTGGATCCCTGGTACCAGGTAAATAATGGCCTCTGACCCCAGTCAGGATAGGAGAGAGCAGGGTGGGGAAGTCCTTGCACTATGGAAGATATAGGCTTTGCTGGACTGCAGGACTTTCTCCTCTTTTGTGTTCACAGCTCCTGAACCAGGGGTTCCTGGTTTCCAGCAGGAGATGTGGGTGGCAGGTTTATATGGGTGGAGGTTTATATCAGGAGGGCTTCCAAGTTTGCTTGTGGGGCAAGTTAATGAGTGACTCTCAATTTTGAATCAAAACCAGACATCGCCTCACAGATGTCTGCTCAGAGCAGCTCTGACATCTATGTAGATTCTTCCATACAACGCTTGGGTTGAAGAGTCACCGGGGGGATCCACAGGCCACAGCATTTGAAACCTTGAGTTGAGGCTACATCTCAGATCCCCATTGACTGCCAGGGACCCTGTACATACATCTCAAATGGGGTCCTGGTCCAGACCAGCCACATCATTTGCTGAGTCCTGGTACAAAATGAAAACACAGGATCCCTTGTTCAAAAACGATTGAGAATTTCAAGGTGGTGACCATACAGTATTAAACCAAGCTTGGGGCCCTTCTGAGTGTGGCTCCCTGTGTGGCTGTACAGTGGCTCACTCAGGAAGCTGGCCCTGTCCCCATCAGCCCCCCATGGCCGGAGCACACAGTAGGACACATGGCAGGCGCGAAAAGTCCAGATGTGCCTGGATTCATGCACCTCTGAGTTGGCAGACAAAGATGGGGATCAGGATTGCTGAGTTCTGGAGATTTGGGATTTCTCTGTCTCCTGCTTATTTTCTTAAGCTACCAAGTTGTTACCATCAGTTCTGTCTTCTTGACTCCCCAAGGGATGACAAAGGCCTGGCAGGAAAGCAAAGTAAACTCTCCAAGGCCATAAAAAAAACAAAGGATGATTGTGCGGGCTCCTAGCTGCAGCCTCAGAAGCAGGTGTTGTGGGGTGCCTGGCTGTGTGTGGCGCCAGCTGAGGTCAGTGCCTTGCATCTAAGAGGTGCTGACTGTTCCCACAGCTGAGTTGCATTGCACAGTTGGAGGTGGGATGGCGCAGCCCATACTTAACCTCTGGGACTTGTTGTGGCCCCTCCCTGCCCTTGAGTGTTTGAAGGAGAAGGAGAAAAGTAGGAGGTAAACGGAGAAGCAAGAAACATGAATACTTTCATCCCAGAGGGCCCGAAGATGCTGGATCCAGTTGTGGACAGAGGTCCCAGATATGGAATGATGAGAGGTTACCTTCTGCTCAGCGCCACAGGAGCCAGGCACTCCTGATCCATCAGACTAAATAAGATACACCCCTCTTCAGGCCCTGCAAGATCTGCACTGCCCCCCTTCTCCCACTGCTTCCCGGCTATTCCCTGACTGTGCAAGCAAAGGCCTTAGGGCCTTTGCACTTACAGTTTCCAATACCAGGTATTCTCTTCCCTAAAGTATTCACGAGACTCAGTTCCTCTCTTTATCTCGATCTCTGTTCAGATGGAGCAGCACCTCTCCCTAGTGCTCCTTTCCTTCGGTACTACTTTTGCTTTTTAAGATTTTTTTTTTTGGATGTGGACCATTTTTAAAATCATTATTGAATTTGTTAACAATATTGCTTGTTTTGTGTTTAGGTTTTTTGGTTGCAAGTCACGGGAGATCTTAGCTCCCTGATCAGGAATAGAACTTGCACCCCCCTGTAATGGTAGGTGAAGCATTAACCCATCGACCACCAGGGAAATCCCTACGTTAGTTTTCATCATGGTACTCATTACAATATTGTATCTGTTTGTTTGTTGTCTTTCTCCCTCTAGTCAGTTTCCTAGAGGCAGAGACCTGACCTCATCTGTCTTGTTTACCCTCATACTGGAAAAAAAAAAAAAAAAAAAAAATATATATATATATATACATCTCCAAACAATGTAAGGTGACTCCCTTTTATACAATGAGAGGGTTTCTCTCCCAATGTTTTTGATAAGTATAAAAGTTTTGGGGTACAAATTAAATAGTCAAATATTTATTTGCACATTTATATTAGTAATAGAGTAATGACCATGCCTAACTACATTTATTTAAAGTCACATGTTAAATAACTAATATAGTACATTAAAAAATATGTCTTTTTGTTCTGGGCTTACATTCACGAAATAATATTCTTTGAGCCCTCCACCTGTACCCTTGACATTGTGTTTTGAATCATCAAATAGAGTTTGGCCAAGCCCGTCTGCTCCCCGTACGTCTAGAACTTTTCAGAAATGGCCTTTTTTGAATCTGCATATGATGCAGCCACTGGAAATGTTATCCCAGGCCACAAATACCCTTTTGCATAAATTAGGACACTGCTTGTTTCATTTGCTTTGTGGTGTATATTATTGATGAGCTCCAGCAAGGAACGCTTCCTATATTACTTTTTAAAGTGACCTTTAAAAGGTTTGTTTATAGTGACATCCAACACCTATGAATGCAAACTTTATAATGGCGAGATCAGATTAAATTTCTTGGTGTTCTCTCTGAATAAATGTCTCGGGGATATGACATAAGAATCCCACACATCGTGATTTGAGGCGGTTTCAGGCAGAGGCTGTGGATCTCACCTGGTGATTTATTTTGAATCTCCTGGGGGAACGTCTTTACCTACATGGATGTCCCTGGGTTCTGCCAATAAATCAACAGAATCAAAATTCTGGGTGATGGGGAACAGGCATCCGCAGTTCTTTCTTTTAAAAAAAGGTATTTATTTATTTATTTGGCTGCATGGGAGGGGTGGTGGTCTTAGGGGCTTCCCAGGTGGTGCTGGTGGTAAAGAACCCACCTGCTAATGCGGGAGATGTAAGAGATGTAGGTTCAACACCTGGGTTGGGAAGAGCCCCTGGAGGAGGGCATGGCAGCTCACTCCTATATTCTTGCCTAGGGAATCCCATGGACAGAGGAGCCTGGAGGGCTACAGTCCATGGGGTTGCACAGAGTCAGATACAACTGAAGCGACTTAGCACGTACACACGTGGGGTCTTAGTTGTGACACTTGGAATCTTTCCGTTGCAGTGCTGGGGCTTCTCTCTTGTTGTGCCTGATGGGCTCCAGAGCACCAGGCTCCATAGTTGAGGCACAAGAGCTTAGTTGCCCCACAGCATGTGGGATCTTAGTTCCCTAACCAGGGATTGAACCTGTGTCTTCTGTATTGGAAGGTGGATTCTTAACCACTGGACCACCAGGAAAGTCCCAGGCATCTACAGTTCTAAAATGATGACTCTAATATCTAGCCAGGCTGAGACCCATGAGGCTAATTTTGATATGACAAACTGCTGCTGCTGCTGCTAAGTCGCTTCAGTCATGTCCGACTCTGTGCGACCCCATAGATGGCAGCCCACCAGGCTCCCCTCTCCCTGGGATTCTCCAGGCAAGAACACTGGAGTGGGTTGCCATTTCCTTCTCCAATGCATGAAAGTGAAAAGTGAAAGTGAAGTCGCTCAGCCGTGTCCGACTCTTAGCCATCCCATGGACTGAAGCCTACCAGGCTCCTCCATCCATGGGGTTTTCCAGGCAAGAGTCAGTACTGGAGTGGGGTGCCATTGCCTTCTCCGGATATGACAAACTAGTGGTTCCCAAAGTGTGGTCCTCAGCCTCCAGCATCAGCTCTATGGGAACTTAACAGAAATGTGCTTCTCGGCCCCAGTCCATACCCATTGAATCACACATCTGGGGGTGGGGCCCAGCAATCTCCACCTGGAGGGTTTTCACAAGCCCTCCAGGGAATCCTGATGCTTAGATTAAGGAATGGCTCCAAACCAGGCATCTCAGAGCACCAGGAGCAGCAGAGTTTACCCCGCCTGGAGGCAGAGAGCTGGAGTCGTCCCTCGCCCTAGCCAGTACAGGCAGACGGCAGTGCCAGGAGTTGTTTGCTCCAGACTAGGAGGTGAGCAGGCTCCTGTAGCACTAAGTCAGCCTTCAGAGGACAGTCCCAGGTGTGGGCCATGAGAGGTCAAGTTCATAGAACCTGGGAAAGGAGGCGCAGATTCTGTGAAAGGCCTCCTAGGGATCAGGGCAGGACACCAACAGGGTTCTCTGCACCAGGGCAGGAAGGAGCTGGTATGTTCGGCCTCCACTGGGGAGGCAGCCTCTCTCATCGAGAGCAAGTCTGAGACTTCCCTGGAGGTCCAGTGATTAGGAATCTGTCTGCCAATGCAGGGGACACAGGTTCGATCCCTGGTCCAGGAGGATTTCAGATGCCACGGGGCAACTAAGCCCTGCAGCTATTGAAGCCTGCATGCCTAGAGCCTGTGCTCTGCAACAAGAGAAGCCACAGCAATGAGAAGCCCATGCACTCTAACAAAATCAGTCCCCGCTCGCCACAACTAGAGAGACTGTGTTGCAACATTGAAGAGCCAGTGCAGCTAAAAATAAAATAAATAAATAATAAAACACAGTCTCTTATCCTTAAGGAGAGGTGACAGGAGGCCAAAGCGGGAAATAAAACAGCAAATCCAGGGAGAATGGCCATTGGGTGAGCAAACAACAGCATCACCATAAGATCAAACCGCCAGATGGACCACACTTGACCTCAGCTGGCCTCTATGGCCGGGCCAAGGGGATACCGAGCACCTTCTCCCCATCCTTCTCATCCTTTGTGGGACTACCTGGGGCTTTCTCTGGCCCACTCAGTGCCCTTGGATTCATCCAGCCTGGAGGGGTGGGGGCCAACTGAACTTGAGATGCACCCACTGAAAGGGGAAGTCCTGTCAACGTTGCTCACCACCCTGCATTACAAAAAAACTGTCCAAAAAGAACAGGAATCTTGAGGAGGTGGGGGTGGAAGTTCCCTTGACTTCTCTCTTTACCCGGCACTGGGAAAAAAAATGCAAGGTTACAAATGGATTACTGGCCTCGGTCTATTAGTTCTCTTTAATTCCTCTTGCAGTCATAAAGGGAGAGGTTATTAACATGAGGTGGCTGGTAATAAGCTAATTATGGTGCCGGCAGATCAGGAGTGTGAGGAGAGGCCATGCCGGGCCTTGGGTTTCCTCTGAGTGAACGGTTCTGAATGATTATGGGTGTCACCAGGCCATCGCCGGCCAGCTGTGCCGTGGAGCTGTTATTTACTTGGCACTTCTGGTGGGGCACCAATGCTCAGACAGGTGTCTTTAAACTCCCCGGCCCCAAATGCCTCCTTTCAGCCCAAGATGTGTGACGGGAACTCAAGGAAACTGTGGAAAACGCAGACACCCAAGGAGACAGGATGCTGGGTTTGTCTCCACTTTCCTTGACTCAGTCACCTTGGCAGTGAGACCAGGAATTTGCTTTATCTCCCTTGATGGACAGGCTTTTGGCTTGCCTTGCAGTGGGTTGTGGCCCTCATGTCTCACTGGAACTGTGTGGAAGGGGAAATGTGTGGGAGAGACTGCCGAGGCCTGAGTGTATGTGTGAGGGGGAGAGGGAGGCAAATGAGGACTCAAGGTTGTGGGTTCAAGTCCCACCAAAGGCCCTGGGTTACGACTCTTGGGCCCCAAGCCAACAGAGGAAGGACGAGAGGCAAAGATGACTCATGGCCATGTGTCCCCAACACAAGCTGGACAAGTTTCCAGACCACAGTGGTTTGTCTGGGACTTTCTGGGTTTTAGCACGAAAGCTTCCACATCCTGGGAAGCCCCTCTGTCCCGGGCAAACTGGCATGGTTGGTCACCTTATTCCCGATGTCCCAAGCAAGAGAGCTGCCTGGAGATGATGGGGATGGCCCAGGAGTCAGACAGATCAGGGTCTGGACTCCGTTACCTCCACTGACCCTGTGAAAGATAGGACCAGTGACCCTCATACACATCAGTCTGCTACTGCTGCTGCGAGCGTGTTTGGTCATGTCTGACTCTTTGTGACCCAGTGGACTGTAGCCTGCCAGGCTCCTCTCTCCATGGGAGTCTCCAGGCAAGAATACTGGAGTGAGTTGCCATTTCCTTCTCCAGGGGATCTTCCTGACCCAGGGATCGAACCCGAGTCACTTGCATCTCCTTCGTTGGCAGGTGAGTTCTTTACCAAGTGCGCCACCTGGGAAGCCCAGCACATCTATTTCCCACCTGACAAATGGGTGGGGGAAAAGTCATGTCAAAGAATCAGTGGGAAGGTCAATGGAGTAATGCATGGAAATGTAAGTGCCTGGAATAGAGTGCAGTTCAGAAATAGCATTCATTTTTGTTTGTTTCCTCATTGTCGATTGTGGGAGACCAAGATGAAGGCCTCAGGGAGACAGAAATTAACAGCGAGGGAGCTGCCCTTGATTTCAGGGAAGAAAATTAAGAAAATCAGAGGGAGGGACTTCCCTGTGGTCCAGTGGCTAAGACTCTATGCTCCCAAAGCAGGGGCCTGGGGTTCAATCCCTGGTGAGGGAACTAGATCCCACATACCACAGCTAAAAGATCCTGCGTGCTGCAACTAAGACCTGGTGGAGTTGAATAAATAAAGAAAGAAAATAAACATTACAAAAAAGAAAAATCAGATGAATGTTCACAAAGACGGGCACTGGAGTGGGGGTGGTGTTTGTTACAGCATTGTATGGAATGAAAAGACTGATACATTCTTATGCCCTTCAGTAGCGGACTGATGAGGCAGGGTTTATCCAGACAGTATGGGTTACTATGCAGCTCTGGGAAGAACATGGAGGTGATGTGAAAATGATACAGAATAAGCTCCAATTATAGAACATTCAGTGAATATTCAAGAAACAAAATGGTGTGTATAGAAGTCTATGTTTGTGTTAAAAAAAAAAAGGAGGGTATGATTGCTCATCAAGGAAATGTACATCAAAACCACAATGAAACACCACTTCACATCCATCAGGATGAGTATTGCAAAGAAAAAAAAAAAGGAACAGAAAAGAAATGTTGGTGAGGCTGTGGAGGAATTGGAACCCTCACGCATTGCTGGTGAGAATGTAAATGGTACAGCCACTGTGAAAAATAGTACGGCAGTTTGAAATGTTAAACACAGAATGACTCTATGACTCAGCAATTCCAGTTCTAGGTGTTAAATGTCCAGAAAGAACCCAAAACAGAGACTCAGATAAATCCATGTAACATGAATGTTCACAGCAGTACTGTTCACAAGGGCCAAAAGGTAAAACATCCCAAATGTCCATCTACAGATGAAAGGACCAAAAAATTGTGGTTTTATCCATACAGTGGAATATTTTTCAGCCATAAAAAGGAGTGAAGTACTGGCACAGGCTACAGCATGGATGAACCGCAAAAATACTATACTAATTGAAAGAAGCCAGTCATAAGAGAAGCCAATCATAAAAGGCCACGTACTGATACGAAATATCCAGAATAGGTAAATCTATCTCAGGGAGGGGAAGATCCCCTGGGGGAGAGCATGGCAACCCACTCCAGTATTCTTGCCTGGGAAATCCCACAGACAGAGGAGCCTGGTGGGCTACAGTCCATGGGGTGTAGTTCACGCTGAAGCAGTGTAGTACAGCGCAGCACCCAGAGATAGAAAGGAGATTGGTGATTACCAGGGACTGGGGGAGGGGAGAAACGGAGAATGACTGTTTCACGGGTACCGGTTTTGTTTGGAGTGATGAAAATGGTCTAGAACTAGATAGTGGTGGTAACTGTGAACATGCGAAATGTCGTGGGTGATAAATTTATGTTATGAATACTTTACCACACATACAAATAATGTCAGGAAGAGGGCGTATACAAATTCATACATACACACGATCATATATCTTTGGAAATGTACATAATATCTCTGGAAGGTAAAGCTGATAACTGTGGCTGTCCTAGTGGAGGGGGAGTCAGGGAGCCAGAAGTCCAGGTGGGGAGATCTTTGGACCTGTTGGAACTTGTTTTATCATATGTGTGTGTTACTTTTAACAAGTAGTAAGGTATTCGGATGAATTTTGCAAGATGAAGAATGTCAGAAATTGAGGGAAAATACTGAGATGTTAAAAGATGGATCCCTTGTGTGGGGCGAGGGGGTCGTGTGTTCAGGCAGCAGTAAGAACACTGAATCACACATCACTGTTGCAGCTCTGCCTTCACCACGGAGGACAAATGTTCTTTCAAATACCACGGGAGGAAGACAAGTTCTACAGAGAGAGTTGAATTCGTGGTTGGCTGGGAAACAGTAAAAAAAAAAAAAAGACACAAGAGAAGAGCCTGAAGATGGGCAAAGACCTGGATTTTCTAAAAGGGAAAAATAATATGGAGTCTGGAATCCCCAGATGGGGTATGTCTGACAGCCAGAGTTCTTAGCAGAATTCTGGAACAGAGCTTCACACAGATGGCTAGTGACTATTTAGAAGAAAATACGATAATCACGAGAAGCTAACAGGTTCACTAAGCTACCTTGCGTTGGCTGATGTCAGCTTCCTGTGTTCATGGGGAGACCACCCTGGAAGAACAGATGGCCCCTCAGGACCCCACCCTCCTAAAGGATCTGTTGAATAGTGGTTTCATTATCTTTATAGTGGGAACTGATATCAAGCCCTTGATTGTCCACCTTGTTTCTTCTGCATCTGCTTTATCTGACAATGCTATTCCTTTCCCACATGTTTTTAGGACATTTCCCTTAATGGTTGTTTGTCTATTTATAAGCTACTTAGACTTATTTGAATATTTATTTATTTACTTAAACCTGTGCTAGTCAAGAGTCTTTTGACTGCAAGGAAAAGAAATCCAATTCAAATAGCCTTAAGCAGAAATACTTTCAGGTATGGCTGGATCCAGGTGCTTAAATTGAGAATCTGTATCCTGTCATATGTTGGGTTTGCTTCCCTTGGTTTCATTTTAAGGTTGGAGCTCTTCAAGTGGAGAAAAGTTTGTGCCAACAGCTGTACAGTTACCTCTTATCACCTTGGCAACCTGAGCAGCAGGGGAACACTTCTTGCCTGAAAGCTCCAGTTACTGGGCCAGCTCTGATTGGCCCAATCATTTCTTACACCCATTCCTGAAACAATCACCATGAGTCTGCCCAAGTTCGGCCATATCCTCTATCCAAATCACATTAGAGATTATTTCATTTAGTAGCGGGGAAAGAAAGTTTCCCTAAAGGAGATGCTATTATTGGGAAGGGAAGAAATGGATGCCTGTCAAGCAAAAACACAGCCTAATCAAATTATGATTAATTATGCAAATATTGTGCATAGCAGGAAAGTCCTAACTGTCATCCCAAGGTCAAAATGAATCTGCTATTATCTCCCTGTGCTCCATGCCTTGATTAATACAGAAAATAAGAGCTAACTAACTGATAGTACTCTGGCTCATGAAAACTAGATGGTGATTTGGGGGGATCTGTTTGTATTTGGGTCATACAGGTGAATACATGCGAGGTCCTTCTGTCTAGAAGTGAAGGCTGTGCAGGAGAGGCAGAGGTGGGGTTACAAAAAGGCAGCTGCAGGCTGGGCAAGTAGGACTGAGAGCAGAGAGATGGTGTCCAGGAAACACACAGTGTGAACTACAGTCTCAGGCAGAAGCTGTCAGCCTCTCCTCTTCTGCACACTCTGCTGGGCTTGGTGAGTCTCCTGGGTGTGCTGTGGTCAGAGGTGGGACCTGTGACTTAATGTCTTCCTGATTAAGACAGAGCAGAGCTTTAGATCTGGAATGCCAAGTAAATATCATTCAAGTGCCAGCTGCAATTGTTTGCAAGCAACTCCCTTTGACATTGTGTTCCGAGGAATTAAAGGCTTTTCCTGGAATCAATGGACAAGGGCTCGAGGATCGATTAGCAATGCCTGTCCTGGGAGCAGAACGTGCAGGGATAGTAGGCTAGCCTCATGTTTGCTGAGACTGGGTTGGGTCTTCCCAAAGCTATTCCAAAGAAAGGGGATGTCAAGAGGTCATCCCAGCAAGTGAAGACAGATTTACTTCCATTGAACGCTAAATGAAATAATCTCTAAGCAAATAGCACGCTCTATGCACCGTCTGTTCTCCTAAGCCTCTTTTCTTAGTCTGCATTATCAACAACAGGTGTTTGCTGTTCATTCGACTCCAACCACCAAAAATAGGCATGACAATAGCGACAGAATAAGACAGCTTCTAAGACTTCAGTCATTCCTGAAAACCTTCACATATTCATAAGCCAGTGTACCACTGACTCTATTGTCTAGCCAATATTTTTCTTTAAAGTGCTTTACCTTTCTAGAACTTTTTTATCGAAGTATATTAGACATACAGAAAAGCCATGGGGTTTTTCGTTTGTTTCTTTTTTTTTCTCCGCACAGCATGTGGTATCCTAATCCCCTGACCTGGGATCTACCTGCACTGGAAATGTGAGTCTTAACCACTGGACCACCAGGGAAGTCCCATAGTCATGGGTCTTAAATGTACAGCCTAAAGAATTTTCATAAAATGAACACATTAGTGTAAACCAGCACTCATTTCAAGGAAAACCACCTTCCTAAACCCCCACATGACTCTTGCTGCCCAGACCTCTTTTCAGTCCCAAGGGCGACCACTACCCTGTCCTGACTTTTAAACTACAGACTAATTTTGCTTCAATTGGAAGTTTAAATCAATAGAATCTTACAGTTTTGACTTCTTTGTGTCTGGTTTCATCCATGTTGGCTTGTGTAATTGTGGTGTTACCTACCATGGGGTAAATACACCACAATTTACGTACCCATTCTAGGTTGATGGGTATTGGGGAGAGTTTTTATTCTGGGATGTAATAAATAAACCTTATATAAACATCCTTGTGCATGTGTTTTTTATGAACCCACGGACACTTTTCTGTATGTATGCATGTGAGCTCAGTCATAGTCGTGTCTGACTCTGAGCCTGCCAGGCTCCTCTGTCCGTGGGGTTTCCCAGGCAAGAATACTGGAGTGGATTGCCATTTGCTTCTCCAGGGGATCTTCCCGACTTGACCCAGAGATGGAACCCGTGTCTCCTATGTCTGTCTGCCAGATCAGGCAGACCCTTTACCACTGCACCACCTGTGAAGCCCAAAGGGTATATACCTGGGCTAGAAAGTGTTGGGGTCACAAGCGGGTGTGTGTTTAGATATAGTAGATACAGTTTCCAAAGTCTTTGAACCATTTGACATTCCCATCCAAGTGTATGAAAACTTGGCTAAACTTTTTTTGTTTATTTATTTTTAACTTATGTGTAATTATCTCAAAGGTCAGAATGGTGGGATATAAACTTATTTATTTGGTTGCTTGGCTTGCAGGATCTTAGTTTCCCAACCAGAGATCAAACCCGGATCCTCAACAGTGAAAGCACTGAGTCTTAGCCACTGGACTGCCAGGGAATTCCCTAGATAGTGACTTAAAAAGTTATTTATGTATTTATTTGATTGCATCAGATTTTTGTCGAGTCGTGCGGGATCTTACATAGAGGCGCACAGACTGTCTAGTTGTGCTGTGCTGGCTCAGTAGTTGTGGCTTTTTGGGCTTATTTGCTCTGCAACATTTAGGATTTTAGTGCCCTGACCAGGGATTGAACCCATGTCCCCTGCATTGCAAGGTGGACTCTAAACCACTGGACCACCAGGGAAGTCCCTAAACTTGTTTTTAAAAGGCAACTATATAGCTATCACAAAAGAAAAATCAGAATCACTTGCCACAAACAAAAAGGTAATAATAATTACTGTAAAAACTGGTAACTGTTAAAATGGTTCACCTAAAGTCACCACTCTGCCATCGAGCAGTACAGATGTCACACTTCTGGAAAGACTAGTGGAGGCAGTACTGCTGGCTCTTACCCAGCAGGAGGAACCCTGATTTTATGTGGCTTCTCCACCAGCCATAAGACCCCAGGGACAGCTGAGCCCCACCTCCAGCTCCAGAGAAGGATCTGACTGGTGTGAGAGTGAGCCAATCCGCTTTGTCTGGGGTGGTTCAGGAATGGGCATGTGACCCAATGCTGACCAATAAGGTGTTTAAAACTTGCATGGGGCACACTGATTGTCTGTCTGCAGGCTGGATCTCAGGGCCTGTCAGACCTGGGTTTGGATCCTGCTTTTCTGCTTCTGCTCTTGGTAACCTGAGCCGAGTTGCTCTGTGTCTCTTTAGCCAGCCCCCTGATCTTAGTAAGTACCTCTCAAGTTATTGTTGGTTCTGGGAAGGGGGTTCACATGAGTCCTTTCCCCACCGGCTTCTAGGATGGGGTCTTGAAATGCAGTCATCTTGAGCAGCTTTTCATTTTAATTTGGGGAGAAACTAGAAAAAACATCTGCAGTCAGAGCAATGGAATAAAAATTGATGTTCTGGACCCCACCCTGAGAAGTAGGTTGAAGGGAAAGTAATAGTAGCTGGGCTTTGCAGGCATTGACTCATTTTATGGTCCTAACAATCCTATGAACCAGGTTATCCATTTTACAGATGAGAAAATTGAGGCTCAGAGAGTTACTCAGAGAGAACATGGCAAAGCCAAGATTTGAACCCAGGCCACTGGATGCCTAAGTAATCATCCCTTTGTTGCTGTGAGAATCCTGATTTTATTTAAAGACCCATGCCTTGCCATGTGACACAGGAAAGTGTAACCCATTCCCAGGTCTGAAGAAAATCCAAACTGGTCTCAGGCAATTATCTGATCCCATTTCCCTTGCCAGAAATTGGTTAAATCATGGGCATGGGACACAGTTATAGCCAATGATACATGAACTAAAGGCTGCAGTGGGCTTTGGGGAAAGGCTTCTTGTTCTCTGTGCACTGGCTATTGTGTCTGGATGTATTAGCTGGAGCAGTGGCAGCCATTCTGTGATCATGAAGGAATCTGAGATGAGAACAAAGTTGAGGATAAGAAACAAAAACCATGGAAAGAAACTGGGGATCCATAACAATGGCACTTAATGAATCAAACTCCGAACTACTTCCTCTTCCTGATTTCTTGCACTGTGAAATAACAAATGATCTCGTTGTTCAAGATGATTTGTGCTAGGATTTGTTAATTAGTGACAATGCACGTGTGCTCAGTCATGTCTGACTCTGCAACCTATGGATTGTAGCTCGCCAGGCTTCTCTGTCCATGGGATTCTCCAGGCAAGAATACTGCAGGGGGTTGCCATTTCCTCCTTCAGGGGATCTTCCCAACCCAGGGATCGAACCCAGGTCTCCTGAATCTCCTTGCACTGGCAGACAGATTCTTTACCACTGAGCCACATGGGAAGCCTGGGATTTGTTACTTGGATTGTAATGGATATAACTGAATGACGGTCAGCTTCTTACAGACAGGGATGTTCTCCTGTCTTAGTTACTGCTTTATCATCAGTACCCGGAACAAAATAGGTGCTCAGTTAATATTTGCTGATTAACTGGTGAAGCAGAGTGTCTGGAGCACCCAAATGCAGGTTCAAATAGTAAACACAGCAAGCAAAATTCAGTCTCCTGAAAGGGTGATGACTGTCGGCTCTGCTGTCTGACAGACCTGGTTGAAGGCCAGTGCTCTGCCCTTAAGCTGTGTGATCTTGGGCTGATAATCGCATCTTTGTTTTCTTGTGCATAAAATGGAATTAACAGGCAGAATAATGACCTCCTCAAGGATGTCCACATCTTAATCCGTGGAACCTGTGAATATGTGACTTTACATGACAAAGGGACTTCAGCTGTGATTCAGTTGAGGACCCTGAGAGGGAGAGATCCTCTTGGATTATCCAGGTGGCCCTGTGTCATCACAAGGATTCCTGTAAGATAGAGGTGGGAGGGTGAGGGTCAGTGAAGCAGATGTGATGGTGAAGCAGAGGTTAGAGTGATGTAGGATCACCAATTTCCAGAAGCTGCTAAAGGCAGGGAAGCAGATTCTTCTCAAAGCCTCCAACCTTGCAGACACCTTGATTTTGTAAGTCTCTGTAAGACTCATTTTTGAATTTCTGATGTCCAAAAGGATAAAGTAATAAGTTTATGTTGTTTCAAGCCCCTAAGTTGGTGGCAATTCATTATAGCAGCGACAAGGAGATTTATACCAAGTAGCTGATAATTGCATTTACCTCCAAGGATTCTTGCAAGGATTCAGGAAGTTCAAGCGTGAACTTGCGACCAGCTCTAGCCATTATTAACCAGTCCCAGCAGTAGTCATGCCTCTGATAGGAAGTCAATCCTGATTCTTCCAGCTCACACCCACCTCTGCCCTTCCTCATAACCAATAATAATGCTTGACATTTCTGTGGTTCCAACACTATGCTAAAAGCTTTTACATCAGTATCTCATTTAATTTTCAGTCCCAAGAGGAAAGGGCTTTTCACTCCAACAGGAAAGGGCTTGTATGATACCCATTTCACAGAGAAAGAAACTAAGGCATGCAGAAGCTAAGAAGGATCTGAGATGGAATGGGAGCGGCCTGCTCCACCTATATTGCACAGCCTTCACCAGCTTGACGTAGACACTGATGGCCTTGAGAACAAGATGGGCCTTGTAGCCTTGGTGCAAGCCTTTCCATAAATAACTTCAAAGGAACTGCAGGGAGCATAAATTGAAATTTTTTCTCCACGCGGCTGCCAAAGCAAACTGTTTTACAGGTACAAACGGGCTCCACTCCCTTCACCTGGCCCAGACTTGTCTCCGCACCCAGCCTCGCAGGTCTCCTCTCTGCGCTGGGATGCTGGGGGTGGGGGGATGGGTGGTGTACATCCTGCCTGCTGAACCTCCCCGACATCTGTTTCCTCCTCCCCACTTCACTGCCCCTGACCTGACACATCATTTCTCACTGCAAGGCCTCCCACCTCGTGCTGCTCAAAGGGAGAGCTGTTCTGAAACCTGACCCAGACCTGACCACAGGCCCACTGAAAACCCTCCTGGGTCTCCCCAGTACTTACAGGGGGAAGTCTGGACTCCTTGTGTGGCCATTCAGATTTGCCAGGCTCGTCTAGTCTACCTCAGGACCTTTGCACTTGCTGTATTCTCTGCCTGAAATGCCTTTTCCAGGGATATCCTTGTGGCTGACTCTCTCCCTTCACTCAAAGGGGTCTTCCCAAGGACTTACTTCCCTGATGGTCCAGTGGCTATTTCATGCTCCCAATGCAGGGGCCCTCGTTCAACCCCTGGTCAGAGAACTAGACCCCACAGGCCACAACTAAGAGTTTGCACGCTACAACTCAAGACCCTGCATCCTGAAACTAAGAGATTCCGCATGCCACAACTAAAGAACCGCATGCTGCCAAGAAGATCGAAGACCCCACATGCCACAATTAAGGCCCAGTGCAGCCTTCTTAAATGTTTAAAAATAAATATTAAACAAACACTAAATTTTATTAGGTTAAATGTTAAAATGTATTTAATTAAATAATAACTAAACATTAAAAAAAGAGTACTTCCTTGACCTCCCTCTGTCACCTTCTGCTTTATTCTTCTTCCTTCAATACTAGCTGGCATTACAACATGCCGTTATATATATTTTTTCATAATTTTATGTATTCATTTTCGGCTGTGTTGGATCTTCGCGCTTGGGTTGGGTCTCTGTTGCTGTGTGGGCTTTGTTCCAGCTGTGGTGAGCTGGGGTTACTCTCTAGCTGTGGTGTGTGGGCTTCTCAGGTTGTGGTGGCTTCTCTTATTGTGGGGCATAGGCTCTAGGGCTCACTCACGGGCTTCAGCAGTTGTTATACGTGGGCTTCGTAGTTGCCGCTCTCAGGCTCTAGAGTAGTTGATCTGCAGCATGTGGGATCCTCCCAGTCCAGGGATCGAACCCATGTCTCCCACACGGGCAGAACATGCCATCATATATGGATTTGTTTCTTTGTCTGATGCTGCTCACCAGAAGATAGTCCCTGTGAAATCAGGAAGTATGCCTCAGGTGTCTAAATGATAAACACTAGGAGGAAACTTAAGCAGGAGGATTGGGAGCTTTGGAGAGGGGCTTGTTTAAAAAGAAGGCTTTTCTGGTGGCTCAGACGGTAAAGAATCCTCCTGCAATGCAAGAGAACTGGGTTCGATCCCTGGGTCAGGAAGATCCCCTGGAGAAGGGAATGGCACCCCACTCCAGTATTCTTGCCTGGAGAATCCCATGGACAGAGGCAGGCTACAGCTCACAGGGTTGCAAAAAGTTGGACACGACTGAAGTGACTTAGCACACACAAGGAAGATAACATGTTATCAGACATGTAAAAGATGAGGCAACAAGTTATGATCTGGGGAAAAGCATTCCAGGTAAAGGGAACGGTCAGTGCAAAGGTCCTGAGGCAGCATCATGGATGTATTTGAGGAGGTCAGTGTGGTGGAGCAGAGTTCAAGAGGGGGAGACTCAGCAGGATGGTCTTCCCAGGCTCTTTTCCTCCCCTGCTGCTGTCCCTCTTGCTTTTCTTGCCTCTTCAACATTGTCTAGCAAAATGGATTGTTCTGGCATGGCAGGTGCAATGACAGTGATGATTCCTGCAAACCAGATTCCGGGTAATGTTCTAATGAATAGGGGACCATGGTGTGGACAGTGAGCAGCTGTATTTTGGGGTACGGGGATGTCAATCCTGCACCCCCCATTCCATCACTGGTATGAATGTCTCCTGTGAGTAGTGGAAATTACAGTCAAAGCAAGGAGTCAACTGGGCCTTGTGGGATGGTACAGGGAAGGCTCCAGAATCAGATGGAGATGGGCTTAAATGTGAATTGCTTCCCATTGATGACTCTGGGCTGGTGAGGTACCTCTCTGAGCCTTAGTTTCCTCATCTGTGCCTGAGTTTTCTCATCTGTATAGTAGGAATGGTAGCAATCCCAATCTTACCAGGTTCTTGGGAGGCTCAGTGAAATACCATGAACAGTTGATGCTTATAACACTATGTACCAGACACTGCCTGATCTATGCACATTAATTCGTTTAATTCTCTCAGTCATCCTGGGAGGGAGGGTCTGTTACTGTTCCCCATTTTACAGATTAGGAAGCAGGTTGAATCACTCGCTCAAGATTACTGTTCCAAGAGCATGTTCTTAAGTCCAATTTGTTTGTAAGTCCGACAGAGTTAGCCTAGGTACCTAACTAACACAATCAGTTGTAGACAACGTACTGTAATGTTTCTAATACTTTTCACACAAAGAATAGGTACATAAAAAACAACACAAAAAATAAAGAAAACAGAGGGGTGGGATGGGGTGGGATGGGGTGGGAGGTGGGAAGGAAGTTGAAGAGGGAGGGGACATATGTATACCTATGGCTGATTCATGTTGATGTAGGGCAGAAATCAACACAATATTGTAAAGCAATTATCCTCCAATTAAAAATAAATAAAGTTTTTTAAAAAGAAAAATATATTTAAAATTATGTATTTATTTTTGGCTGTGCTGGGCTTTTGTTGCTGTGTGTGGGCTTTCTTTAGTTTCAATAAGCGAGGACTACTCTCCTTTGTGGTGAGAATCAGTAGTTATGTCATTGGGGCTTGGTTGCTCCACAGTATTTGGGATCTGCCCAAACTAGGGATTGAACCGGTGTCCCCTGCATTGGCAGGCAGATTCTTAACCTCTGGACCACCAGAGAAGTCTAGCATTTTTAAACTTACAGCACAGGACCTTGAAAAGTGCGGCAGTACAACAGCTGGCACACACATTTGCATCTTTGAAAGTTCAAACCTGAAGGTTCGTATGTAGAGGACTTACTGTATTCCTTCTTCCTTTGCTTGTTTGTTTTCTGAGTCCCTAAATCTTGCACAGAAGGGTTTTAAGGGTATTAATACCAGTCAGGGTAGTGAGTTGCCTATGTCCTTCAGAGCTTCCAGACAGAACACTCAGAGACACGCTCCAGAGCTGGAGTGCCGGGGAGCTCTGTCCCCTGTCCCAGGCAGGAAGCCACCCTCTGAGTGAGGTGCTGCCCCCAGATGCCAGTTCCAGAACCTGCCCCCCTGCTGCAGTGCACCCAGCTCAGTGGCCAGACCCTCTCTCTACCCAGTGAACTCTGTTCTGAATTCTAATGCTACCTATGGATTGCTGGAACCGGGATCCACACAGAAGCTTCACTGTAAGGGAGTCTGGGAAGCATGTGCGTGCGTGCATGCTAAGCCGCTTCAGTTGTGTCCAACTCTTTGCGACCCTGTGGACTGTGGCCCGCCAAGCTTCTCTGTCCATGGGATTCTCCAGGCAGAAATACTGGAGTAGGTTGCTACACCCTCCTCCAGAGGATCTTTTGGACCCAGGGATTGAACCCACCTCTCTTACATCTTCTGCATTGGCAGTTGGGTTCTTTACTACTAGCATTGCTTGGGAAGCCCCTGGAAAGCATACTTGTTGGCTTATGCCATCCAGAAGTCATGCCAGGAGGAGGGAGGGATGAACACTGCCCTGCCAGGAAGCTCCATGTAAGCTGGATCTTGGGGCCAGTCTATTAAATGTTTGTTGAGTGACTTAATGAGGTGTCAGAGGTGGAAGTTGAACCCAGAACTGTCTGATTCTAAACTGTGGATCCTTTCCATCTCAACTTGCTCTAGCTTGTTACATGGACCCTCCTTTGGGATTGTAGAACTCTGTACCCTTTGTACAAACTGCTGGGCCTTCCGTGCTGGGCCCTCCTGAGGGTGCTGAAAGGCCTGGAGGGCCTTTCTCAGTCAGTTGGACCCATCACATTGATATTTTCAAAATGAGAATTTTTATTGATTTTGTTGGGTAAAAGCCAGAGGGGACACAGGAGGGACACACAAGATGGTGAGCCTCGCCAGCTGTGGACAGGCCTCTGGGTTCTGACCTTGCCTCGACCAGGGGCCTGTGCTCTGGGCCCATATGTGGGGCTGTTCAGGCCAAGGCTGCTCTGAGAACCACGTGTGGTAACCGCTGCAATGTGGATTCTTATAGTGTCCGGACATCCGTGCCGCCGCCACCCTGGGAAGGCTGGGGCTTTTGCTTGGCTTCCCAGGCCCAACCAGGAGGTCAGGCCACCCAGGGGCTAATTCCTAACATTCTCTGGGAGGCTGAAAAACAGCAAATGTGGTACAAAGATGCCGGAAAGGAGACCTCCTGAATCTCAAGAAAAAAAATCCAGAAGTGCACGCGGGGATGTCCAAAACCAGATGTCCAAACTAAAAAAAAGAAAAGAAAGAACTTTCATTATGCAACTTTAAACAGTCCACAGGGAATGTGGTCAAAGCAAATTGCCCCCCACTCCCACCCCCCCGCCTCTGAACCCCAATTCCTAGGCACCCCTCCTGCACCCAGAGGCAACTCCTGTGTCCTGTTAACCTCTATTTCTCATGTGTCCTGTTAACCACTGCAAGCTCCTAGGACATCCCCCCATCCTCACTGCCCACTCATTCATTCTTCTCCTGGCCTTACTCTTTACTCCTTAAATATTTCGGGCAATTCCCACCCTAGGGCCTCTGCACTCCTGCCTTTACCCAGATACTGCATGCATGGTTCCCTCCCTCACATCTATGGTGTCTTCCTTTCCTGATTTACTTTTTCTCAGAGCACTTACCACCTGTCAATACAGCATATGATACATTTATTTAGTTTTCCTTATGGATCTGCACCTTCAGAATGTCAGCTTCAGGAGGGCAGGGACTTTGCTGTCTTGGTCACTTTGCCGAATTCCCTGAGCCTAGCTGACATGGTGCCCAGCACACAGTAGGTACTCCTGAATTTATAAATACCCTTCTGGAAGTAGCCAAGCACAGATGAGCACATGGCTGCACAGTTGATTCCCCTTGCTCTTCTGTGCACAAAAGGGACCCCACTGCACGCCCAGGTCTGCACCTGCTTTCGTGCTAAACAATGTATCTTGGAGTTCTGCCCCCATCAGAACGTACAGCCTGTTCTGTGCTCATCCAGGGCTGCCGACTGTTCCATTGGAAGAATGCCCAGGCTCCACACGGCCTGCCCCACTGACGTCCACTCAGGCAGCTCGCCCTGGGGCGCCGTGAGCAAGGCTGCGGGGACCTTCGTCCTCCTTGGATGTCTCTGTTCTTACCCCACTGGCTCCTGAGAGCAAAGATGCAAGCAGATGGGCAGCAAACACCCCAGAAATGCAGCCCTGGGAGAAAGGGAGTTGTTTATCTTCAGAGGTAATCAGGCCTATCAGACAGGGGCTTGATCTCATTCCCTGCTTCCTTCTTTCTGAAATGCACACAGTGTCATAAATAAAAGCGCAGACATCAGAGGAAGCCAGGGGTGACACGGCAGTTTCTTGCAGCGAAGGCGGGGGAGGGTGGCTGGGGGCCCTGGGTGACATTCTCAGTGATATTTTCGTCAGACTGTGAGATTGGAGAGGAGCTCTGGACTCCCGTGTGCAGGAGAGGATGGGGATTTGGGGAAATCTGCTCCCTTCCAAAATCCTCTGTGTCCTGAAATTTAACTTTCCTATGAGCACCAGGGCATTTTCCCTTCCCTTTAAAGGGCTCTTAGCACACAGGCAGTGACATAACTTTGTATTTTGAATGTCGACTCCCTGCCTGATGCCAGTTCCTGAGGGTTCGGCTTGATCTCCTTTGCTCTTCCCTCTCACAGTGCCTGGCATATAGGAAGCACTTACTAAAATACCCGTTGAGGGACTTCCCTGGTGGACCACTGGCTAAGACTCCAAGCTCTCAATGCAGGGGGCCTGACTTCGATCCCTGGTCAGGGAACTAAGATCCTGCAAGCTGCAACCAAGATCCATTGTAGTCAAATAAATAAATACATATTTAAAACAAAATAAAATACATCCTGAATGACCAAAGCTGGGATGCATGCATTGAAACCAGGCTTTCCCTCTTCCTACTCACACCGGCTCACTGGGAAAGACTCTGATCTTGGGAAAGACTGAAGGCAAAAAGAGAAGGGGGCGGCAGAGGATGAGATAGTTAGATAGCATCACCGACTCGATGGACATGAGTTTGAGCAAACTCCAAAGATAGTGGAGGACAGAGGAGCCTGGCGGGCTACAGTCCATGCGGTCACAAAGAGTTGGACACGACTTAGCGACTCAACAACGACCCACACTTATGGAAGAGGGTCTCCTGTTACCTTAGGAAGCTTCTATTTCCTGCCCCTACTTGGCCCCTCAACTTGGGGTGGGAAGCACAGGTCACTGAGTAGAAAACCGGCCTGGGGAGTTAAGGTTTTGCCGGGGTCACAAACAAGCTGGCCCCTGACAACTGTGGCCCACCCAGGCATTTGGTATTTGGCTTGGCCGTGCTTATGCTTTAACCAGGGTGACTGTGAGTGCCTCAGGACAGGCGTGGGGGTGTGCCTGCAGGTCCCACCCACCCCATTACTCACCTCTCCTCCAGTCACAGGCCTGCTGGTCTTGCCAGGCCCTGCGGGCTTTTACGTTTGCCCTCTCTCCCTTTTATTCATTTATTTATCATTATTATTATTTTTTTTTCTGGCAATGCTGTGCAGCTTGTGGGATGTTAGTTCCCTGACCAGGGATCGAACCCAGGACCATCACAGCAGTGAACGTACCGAGCCCCAACCACTGGACCACTGGAGAATTCCCACCCTCCCCATTTGGTGTGTGTGTTAATCGCTCAGTTGTGTCCTACTCTTTGCAATGCCCGCTAGGCTCCTCTGTCCATGGAATTCTCCAGGCAAGACTACTGCATTTTAAGGCACAACAAAAATATGAAAAGGGTGTGTAAGATCTCCTATGTGTATGCTGTTCTGATGTGTACAGGAGGCTTGCCCCTGTGATGCTCATCCGGGCACCTTTTGAGTTGTCACTGACAGAGGTCCCGACAATGAGGGGTTTCCTTCATGGGTACTCAGATGGCCAGCCTGGGGACCTTTTGGGGCCACTGGAGTCAAGGAGGCTTAGGGCTGGGAATTCCCTGGTGGTCCAGTGATTAGGAGCCAGTACTTTTACTGCTGGGGGCAAGGGTTCAATCCCTGGTCAGGAAAATAAGATCTTGCAGGCTGCAAGGTGAGGCCAAAAACAAAATAAAATAAAAAGCAATAGAAACTTAAAGAAAAGAAAAAAAAAAAAAAAAGGCGGCTCAAGGCACCATGCCCTGCAGCCTTCAATCTGACCCTCTAAATGCCTGGTTTCCCCAGGCTTGCCTAGGGGGGCATATTTTCAGGGCAGACCCACTTGGAGTGGCTGGAAGTTTGATCTGACACTGCAGTTGCCCCTATGGACTCAGTGACCCTGAATGGGATATCTTTAGGTATCAGTCCCTGGGTGCTGTTCAGGGAGGCCCCCAACCAACCCACCATCCACCACCCACCTAGAGGATGAGATAGACAGAGGGAAGTAAAGATTCAACTCTGAAATATCCCAGAGGAGTGAGTATTAGAAAACAGGCCAGCCATGCCCAATTGCTTCTAGATTCTCTAGGGCCATGTCTGACACCCAGCCATTTTCCTCTGGGTTGTATTCATTTATTCATTCGTTCCTTCATTCTCGGTACACTCTAACTTAGTGCCTATTATGTGCTGGGGGTACTGCAGTGAGAAGACAGATGAGGTCTCTGCTCTCATGGAGCGAACAGTCTGATGATAAGACAATATATAAGTGACATGTCCAGGATAATTTTAGGTGGTGAAAAAAGATGAGGAAAAGGAATGGGGGGGGGTAGGTTAGTGAGTGCCTCGGGAGTTTTAGATTGAGGATTAGTGAGGGCCTCTCTCAGAGAAGGCAATGGCACCCTACTCCAGTACTTTTGCCTGGAAAATCCCATGGACGGAGGAGCCTGGTGGGCTGCAGTCCATGGGGTCGCTAAGAGTCGGACACGACTGAGCGACTTCACTTTCACTTTCACTTTTCACTTTCATGTATTGGAGAAGGAAATGGCAACCCACTCCAATGTTCTTGCCTGGAGAATCCCAGGGACAGAGGAGACTGGTGGGCTGCCATCTATGGGGTCCCACAGGGTCTGACACGACTGAAGCGACTTAGCCGCAGCAGCAGCAGCAGCAGCAGCAGCAGAGGGCCTCTCTAGGGAGGCGGTATTAACCTGGAACTTGAAGTTAAATTCCTGTGTCGGGCAGAGGGAAAAGCGAGTGTGAAGGTCCTGAGGCAGGGGTGAGCTGAATAGTTTGCCAGGTATTTAGGAGGGAAACGTTGAAGAATTGGGAAGGGAACAGTGGGATCCAAGCTTAAGGCAGAATTTGGTTCCTTTGGGGCCAGAGCTCCCTCGATGCATATAACATTCCTTCACCTGTTCTAATCTGGCCCGGGTCACTTACTGGATGTCCTTACCATGTCCTCCGGTGACTCCTCTACTCAGTCTCAGTCCCCCAACCCATGAAATGGGTATATGGAAAGTCTTTCCCTCACAAAGGATCAATGAACTGTTTGGGAAGCTCTTAGTTAACCCTCATTCCCACAGGGTGTAGGGGCCCTCCAGAGAGACTGTTTGGGGGCCAGAGTGTTTGGCGGTTTTTCAAAGCTGCTATTCTTGTTAGTTACAAGTGGATCCCTGGGGCTGCTCCTGAGTCCAGTGGTGAAACATACAGAACACAGAGTAGCAATCAGGGCAGGGATGAAATCTGTGGTGGGCTGGATGTAGAGGTCTCTTCCAGCTCATTTCTGCAGAGCCTGGGTTCAGAGCACCCATCCGGAATCGCTAGCTGAGTGAGTCCAGCTACTTAAGTTCTTCATCTCTCAGGGTCTCAGTTTCCCCATCTGTATCGTGGGACCCATCTCAGGAGCCCCCAACCCCCCATCTGAGGATTTCGGGGGCGGGGGGAATTCGTGAACTCTGAGAACAAGCAGTTGTGTTGCTCCCTGTTGTCCATGAGGATGGGATTAATAATCATGAGAGACAGGAGTGGGCAAAAGGAGGCCAGGTCGTCTGTAGAAAAATGCTGCCCCTTCTAGGGGTCTGGGCGTTTCCATCTGTAACTTGGTAGGTCCAGAGGGTAGAGGATGGTTGAGTCTCTGCTTGACTCTTTGAGGGGTTTCCAAGTGACACCCCCCACCTCTGAACATTACAAAGCTGACAGTCCCCCTGCCTGCCTGACCCTCTTATTCCCCCAGAATCAGTCAAAGCCCAATGGCAACACTTGGGAGGCAGAAGCTGGGAGAAGGAACCCCTGAATTTACCCTCAGCACCCTCCTCCCCACCCCTGGGTGCCAAATCCCAGAACCAAATCTCATTGAATTGCAAATCCCAGAGAGTGTTCCCAGGTTACGTGTGGGTGGGGGTGGGGGTTTCCGAGTCTGCCTGGTGCAGTGGGACCCCCCCATCCCAGTTCCTCCCCTTCATCCCCTCCTCCAGGCCCCATCTGAAGGGCTAGTCCTTCCTTCCCTAGGTCTGGCTCTTGGCCTGTGGATTCTCGTGGTCTGGCTGGGCGCCTCTGGAGCTGGTGGGGCCAGGGTGGGAAGGGAGGGGACATTCATTGGCCTGAGACCCCCTACTTCTGTTCCATCCCTCAGCCCCTCCACAGACACTTCCCTTTTTCCAGATTTTGTCAGTCTCAGGTGCTCCCCACCCCACCTTCCCCAGAAAAAAAAAAAAAAGAGCCCGAGCAGCCTGAGGGGGCCACGAGGGGCACGTTGCTACTAGGGAGGCCGAGAACCCCTGCAGGAGCGCTGGAGGCGGAGGCCCGCCCTGCCCCTGGAAACCGCATGGCCGCCTCCCCACCGCAGCCATTCCCCACTCCCCCTGGGGGTTCTCAGATGTTGGCAGATGGCAGAACTGAATCTGCTGAGACGTCGCTCCAAAAAAGGAAAGTTGAACCGAAAAAAAAAAAAAAATTCAAACTCTCTTACATCTTAGGGGAAAGCAGAGGAGGAGGGAGGGTCCCGGTCTGGGGCTCCCGGTGCCCTCTGCTGTTTAAGAAGATCTCCCCGGCTTTGAGAAAGCAGCCTGGGAGGGGCAGAGGAGGGGGTAAATGAGGACACATGGGTTGTCAGGGCTGCCAGTGGGGTTCCTGTTGGAGCGGTGAGCGCTTGCGTGTGCGCGGGCGAGTGTCCACATGTGTGCTCATCCGTGACCCTGCCCGCTCGTGCCCACCACACACTTGCAGCATCGTGTATCTGCGTTTGTGTCCCTGTAAGTCCCGAATTGGGAGTTCTTGAAGCACATTGCGTCCCTACCTGGGAAAGATCAGAGAGCAGATAGAAATCCTCGCCCTCTAGAAACGGACATTCTAGTGCGTGTGTGTGTGTGTCCGCCCGCGTGCGTGAACTCCTGCCTGTGTCCGGGTTTGTTTATATGCGGGTGACCTTATGTCTTAGGAGTCTATGTCCCAGGCTACGCTCACGTCTGCGGGGTTGGGGGTGGGGGGTGGTTGCGAGTTTTCCCTCGTGCCCACCTGGGTTAGCTCTCCTTTCTGAGGCCCAGTGTGTGAAGGTCCACTGGTGAGAGTCTTGCGCCCTACTGTGTGCGAGACCCCCCCAGAGCGAACTCCACCGCTTGTGTCCCCTCGCATCTGTGTGGGTCCCTTAAAGGTCCTGTGTGTGGCCCTCCTCGTATGCCCCCTCCCCATCCACTGGTCACTCCAGAGTTAGACTGATAATTTAATAGCTGAAACGCGATTATACTTGGAGTGAAGTATCTGGGGCTGGGGAAGAGGAGGGCGCACGGCCCACTGGAGGAGGAGGGGGCGGGATGGGGAGGCGCTTTCCCCCTCCTTCCTCCTTCAGGGAGCTGCTAAAAAGAAACTCGGCGTCGCGCCCAAGCGTGTGTGTGTCTGTGTGGCAGCGTGTGCACGCGCGAGTGGGTGCGCGCAGGCCCGGGGGAGGCAACGTGGGCCCTTTAAGGAGCCCGAGGGGGCCGGGCCGGGGCGCGTCGGTGCGGGCGGGGAGCCAGGAGCCGGGAGGCCGAGCCGCCGCCTCCCGGGCTCCCGCCCCGCCCCCTCCTCCCCCTCCCGCCGCCGCCACCGCCGCCACCGCCGCCGCCGCCGGGGAGCGGAGCCGCGGGCAGGCCGGGCCGCATCGGAGCCCCGTGTCCGCCCGCGCCCCGCCCGAGCCGTGCGCCCGCGCCCTGCGCCCCCGCGATGCGCGCCAAGTTGCGGCTCGGGGACCGGGGGCTAGCGCCCTAGGAGGCGGCGGCGGGAGGATCGCGCCCCGGCTGGAGGCCGGGCCTGCTGCGCGCCCCCAGCCCGATCTGCACCGCCACTTGCCTGAGCGCCCGGGCGGCCCGAGCGCGCCCCAAGCCCGGGCGCCGCCGCCGCCACCTCCGCGAGGTGAGTTGGGGCTGGGGGTCCCCGCGGAGGGCCGGGGTGAGGCGCTGAGCGCGCTTCCGGGGAAATCGGGGAAGATTGGTCGGCGCACGCGGCGGAGTTGGCGGGGCCCCTGCACTCCCGAGTTGGCGCTCTCGGGGGGTGGCCTGCTGGGGAGCGAGGCGCCCCATAGACACTGCGGCCCGCGTGCGTGGGGGTACCGGGGAACTTAGGGGAACTCCAGCTCCCCTGCGAGGGGACGGGAAGGAGGGAAGAGGCGTTGGGGGGAGGGCGGGCGGGGGGGGGGTGTCTTGGAACTGCGCAGGACAGCCCCCCACCGTGTGCCACAGCCCTGGGGGCATGGCCGCCATGCGCCTCCCTCCTCTCCAAGCAGCCCTGGACTTGGGGGGTGACACTGCGCCTTATTTTCCAGCGGGCAGTGCGGCTCGGGGGTGCCCCTGGAGATGGCACCCTCGGCTCCCCGGCCTGGCTGCTGTGGAAGGCGCCTGGGAGGGGTTCCCGCCACGGGGGACTGGGGGCCGCTGGCGTGGTCGCTCCTGGGCGAGGGGTCGGAGGGCTCTGTGTCGGGGTCCCGGAGGAGAGGCGCCCCTTGCTCCCCCCTCCCCCTTGGGCCGGTGTTCCTGGTGTCTGGGCCTGCCTCCCGCGGCTGGTGACGCCTCATGGGGCCGCCTCCTGGTCCCTCCCCCGGGCTGTGCGGATACTTGGGATGCCACTAGTTTGGGAAGTTGGAATTCAGAACTGATCCCACTTGGGCTGGACCTGGAGGCCCCCGGTCCTAGTGCTGGGGGAGCACCCCCGGAGACTTGGCGGGGAGTTGGGGGGAGACCCGTGGGGCGCGCCTTCCCCACCCCGGACGCTTGCAGGAAAGAGCCCGAGGGAGCGAGAGAGGTCTAGGCGGGCGGGCAGGCGGGCGAGACACGCTGTACCTGTGAGCTGCTGTCGCCCGGGTCCAATTAACGTAGGGCGCCCGGCGTTATTTTTACATTGTAGGTTTATTTTTTTGGAAGCGAGGGCCCTCCAGCCGCCTGTCGCGCGCTCCGGCTCTCTGAGGGTCTGGTGCAGGCAGCGGAGGCGGATCTGTGCTGTCGGCTCAGCCTCCTCGCTTCCTCCCCCTCCTCCTCCCCCCCTGTTGGTGAGAACTGGTTTTATTATGATTTTTTTTTTTTTTTTTTCCTTTTGCAGATTTGGAGGAAGGCTGTGAGGGAGGCAGGGAGGAGGGATGGGGAGAGGAGCCCTGCGGGCTGGCTGGATGAGGGAGTTCTGGGCTTGTTGGGGGTTGTGTTATCCGTGGCCTTGACTTTGCCCTTTTTAAACCAGATCTGGGTCCCCGTCGTTGCTTTGATAGAAGGGGTTCTCCGGGCCTGGAGTGAGCTGGGAGGACGTCCCCGGGCATTGTTATGTACCTCGTGGTGGGTGGTCTTTTTTTTTTTTGGATTGAGGTGTAGGGGGAAAGCCCTCTGAGAAAGTGAGAGACCTTGAACCCGGGGCGCTGAACCATTCACAGCCGGCTCGTGCAACGCATCGCCTTTGGTGGGAATCGCACTTGTGCCACTATTGGCAGTGTGACTCTGGACAAATTACTCAACCTCCCTGTGCCTCAGGCTTCTCATCTGCAAAGTGGGATGATAATAATAATACCGAGTTTAGAGGGTTGTTGTGAGAACCAAGGGTGGGAATACATAGAAGGTGCTTGTATATGTATCACCAGTTACTGTTGTTATTATTATTACTCCTGAGTTCTAAAACTTGGTCTTTACTCCAATGGCCTGGAAATTTGATGAGAAGGGGCGGCCATGCATTTTGCCAGGAGATGTGGTGAAGGGAGGGGGCCTTCTTTGCAACCCACCCCCCCAACCCCTTGACTTTTCCCCGTGAGGACAGAGAAGGGCAGGTGGTGCCTTCAGCCCACTGAACAGATGCGCAGACTGAGTCCGGCTTGGGATTGGCGCTGGGGCCGGCCGCCGGCGGAGAGCCGAGGAATTGCAGGAGGCGGTGGCGGCGGCTGCCAGGGCGTCCCGGGCTCTGTCTGGCTTCCTCGCGCCGGCTGCCTTGTCTTTGCTTGGAAATTTACCACCGCCGCCGCCGGGTGCCCAGGGAGTCTGCGGTGCCCAGACGTGGGGGCGGGTACCCAGCGGGCCCCAGCCCCTGCCTCTTCCCACCGAGCTATTTACGCTTGCTCTGGGATCAATACTATTGATAAAGCCATGTAAATGGTAATGTGGCTGTCAGGCCCCCGTGAGGGATGGAGACCCCCTCGTGGGGCAGAACCCTCCCTCCTTCCTTCCGCGAGGGTTTGGCTACGTGGGAAGGATTTTATTTGGCATAATCCGTTCTTTTTTCCCCAATTAATAATACTCATACCACCTCCTGAAGATTTCTGAGGGCTCTGCAAACACGAATTTAGCTGCATGAAAGGCCCGAGCAGGGAAGGCTTGATTGTTCTCCGGGCATGGGGGTTGGGGGGATTGGCCGGGCTCACACTTGCCGGCTGGCTGGCGTTGGAAAGAGGCCCCAGGAGTCCTGGCCCCCAGCATCTTGCCATTCAGTCTGGATGGAGGCTGCCTGGCCTGGATCCCCTCTGACTAGAGGTGATGGTACTCCCAACCTGGCAGTGGGTGGAAAAGTTGGTTCACGCTGAGATTTTTTTTTTTTTTTTTTTTGCGGGCAGAGGGGTGGGGGAAAGTGCTGCTAGGCATAACCCAGCTGGAGGGGTCTGCCTTCTGTAAGAAGCAGAGATGCTCCTGCAAGAGACCTGGAGCTCTCACCCCATCCTTCCAACAGCTCTCTGAACCGTAAATGCCCCACATCAAATGCTGCCTCTGACAATAGGGGGCTGAGAGCTTTTATTTGTGTGTGTTTTTCCCTCCTCCTCTATTTCCTCTTCATCTTTCTAATGCCAACAGCAGCCTCCCCAGGTGATACCTTCAAGACCAGACTCCCTGCCAGGGAAACAGCTTGGAGGAACTGGTCCTTCCTGCCCTGGGTGCCAGGGAAGGGGGCCAGGAGGGGATGGGAGCCTGGGTTGCCTGCTTGGGGAGGGCCAGGCTGCCCAGGGTCAGGCCAGGGGAGTCTTCTTAAAAGGCTTGTTCTATGAGTGGGTATGCAGAGTCCCCCAAGGAAGTGATGCTTAGAAAAGATCATCTGGCATTTTTGGAGGATCCTTGGAGGTGGGGAAGGGACTTTACAACCTGTCAAGTGAAGTTTTGGTTTACGAGCTGAAAAATACTAAATATGATGCAGTAATCCAATAATAACAGCCAACATATATAAAGTGCTTACTATGTGCCAGGTCCACCTTCATCAGGAATCTTTTTACTGTTCATTATTGCGCTGTGAGGTCAGGGCTCATATCATCCCATTTTATGGATGGCGAAATGAAGCACAGAAGCACAGACAGGTTAGGTGACTTGCCCAAGGTCACACAGTTTGGATATGGAGCTAAGAATTAAGACCTGGGGTTACTCATGGTCGCCTTGGTGCAGCAAGAATGAACATACTGCAGACCTGCTCAGTGGAGCTGCCACAGAAGACAGGAAGAAAGAAATGATGTTTCTTATTTGAGCAGCACCTATAGATCTTTGCCCTACGGGGCTGGAGACTGAGAACTTGCTCTCCCCAAGATTCGGGGAGGGGGGACAGTGCCAGAAGCAGGTCTGAAGTTCCTTTGAAGTCTCATTTTATCTTAAACATTCATGCAAATTTGGCATTCGCTGTAGCGACAGGGCTGTGTTTATTTTGAAATGAAAACATGGTTTTGAATTATTTAGCATGGCGTATTATGGGACTCCAGAAAACTGCATCAGATGAGCTCCTGCTTGCTGGCAGGCAGCCCTGGGGTTCTTTGTAGCTGGAGACCTTGGAAAGTCCTGCGGCGGATGACAGCTTTTTCCGGTTTTACAGATGAAGGCGCGGGTCAGAGGTGCCAGGCCAGCCCCAAGGTCATATGGTGGTGTGCCTTTCTTATGATGATCAAAATCATCATCACTGTCTTTCTTTTAGTCGAAAGTGAGGCTTTTCTGCCTGGGCACTTCCCCACCACCACGCCCAGGGGGAGGGAACTTGGGAACTTTCGGTTCATAGATCCGTAAAGAATCATCCTAAACCAACAGCAGAGGACTGTCTGGGAGTGTTTTGTCTGAGATTCGCACCACTGATCATTGCAAAGTTCCAGTGAGTTTCTGCCCCGGCTTAGCCATGTGCAAGCAGAGTGCCCTGGGACTGATCCCTGCCCCGCTGAGAGTCTGGGTGCCGTGGTCTGTACAATGGGCATATTACCCACTAGGGCCGTGGGGTAGGGGGAGAGGATTAAAGGGCAGAAAGCTAGAGCGTTGGGTTTAATTTCCGCTCTGCAGTTTCAAGTTGTGTGATTCTGGATGGGTTATTTAACTTCTCTGCGCCTCAGTTTGCTCATTTCTAAAATAGGGATGATGATGATTCTACTTCTGGTTTTATTGTTAGGAGGACTCTGTGGATGTCATGATATATCACAGGAGCTGTTGTTATTTTGCCCCTCCCCGCTGCTCCCACCGTTGGAGAGGGGAGACTTTGCGCCTGTAGAATTTTTGTTCAACCTGGGTCCTCACTGACGGGCTGGTTGGATGCAAGCTATTCTTTCTAAAAGGCTGCTGGGAAGGATCTTATGGAATAATCTCTTCACCTGAACCCCGTGCCTGGGCTGGTTACTCTCTGGAGGCAGCAGGCTCCTCTCCTGTCTGACTGGTTGGTGATTCCCAGATCTGCCCAGGAGACCTGGGCCCTTGAAGGCCAAGGTTTTCTGTTCTGCTTTTAATTCCCTAGCACCTGCTGGGAACTGAAGTTGGAGGGCTTAGGCCGCCTGGAAAGTGGGGGGAAGACTGATGGGGAGGACACAGGGAGCCTCCTGGGGGAGAGCTGAGCTTCCCTTTACCCCTGCGGCTGGGGGGTGGTTCTCGAAAGGGCTCCTTTGAATCAGACCTGGCTCAAATCCTGCTCCCCTCCATTAAAAGCCTTTCGGCCTCAGTTTTCTTATCCTTAAATGGGGGAGTGGGATATGCAAAATAACACCCCTGGGAAGACCATCTAGGGCTGCACTGTCCCGGCACTCCTGGTATTGGTGGGGAACATTCTGGACCTTTGCTGTCGCCTAACCATGAGGTGGGCTTCCCTGGTGGCTCAGACGGTAAAGAATCTGCCTGCAATGCAGGAGACCCGGGTTCGATCCCTGGGTCAGGAAGATCCCCTGGAGAAGGGAATGACACCCCACTCCAGTATTCTTGCCTGGAGAATCCCATGAACAGAGAAGTCTGCCGGGCTACAGCCCATGGGGTCACCAAGAGGCGAACGCGACTGAACGACTCAGTGCACGCACATATGCGCACCCGCTAGGTATGTGTGGCTTTTGAGAGCTTGAAATGTGGCTAGTGCCTGCTGAACTGGTAATTTTATTTCATGTTAATTAACTTACATTTAAAAAGCCACATGTGGCTGTGTCTGATGCCTGCCCTGATCAGAAGGCCCAAGACTGGATGATGAAACAAGATTCAGCATATGGGAGCCGGGCCTGACTCTCAGCAGCTGGTTTTTTTCCTTCTTTCGTGTGCTTTTTCTCTGCCTGGAGCCACCGGAGCCTTGTCATCTTGGAGGGAGACTCCACATTCTGTGATCCTGTTTCCCAGCAAAGCCTGAGTCTCTCCCGGGTGCTGGCCTGGACTCCACAGCCCTCTGTCTACTTTCCCTTGCCCACCTCTCTCATGTCCCCACCCTCTCCTGCCCTACCAGCCTCTGTGGCAGCTCTGTCCAGGAGACCTTTCTGTGATGGTGCGAATGTTCCAGACCTGCCCTTAACCGCTCTCTACAGGTGGCACTGAGCACCTCAAGGGAGGCTAATGCAACCCAGGATCGGACTGTTATTTGCTACTTGATTTTTAATAACATTGAAAATGTGATTTTCCTGTGGCTCAGCAGTAAAGAATCTGCCTGCCAATTCAGGAGACATGGGTTCGACCCCTGGGTCGGGAAGTTACCCTGAAGAAGGAAATGGCAGCCCACTCCCGTATTCTGGACTGAAAAATCCCATAGACAGACTAGCCTGGTGGGCTACAGTCTGGAGGGTCTGTAGAGTTGGACATGACTGAACGACTGAGCTCGCACACACAAAATATGACTAGTGGGCTTTGTTCCTCTTGGGCAGCTTGACGGTAGAGCCTTGCCTTCTCTGTTTTTTTTTGTCTTGTGGCTTGTGGGATCTTAGTTCTCCAACCAGGGATCGAACTCGTGCCCCTTGCGGTGGAAGCACTGAGTTTTAACCACCGGACCGCCAGGGAAGTTCCCCTTCTTTCTTGACTCAGGGCCAAATGCCAGAATTCAGGCCACTGGCTGTACGTTATTACCCTTTCTGGTCCTACCAGGCCAGCATCCCTGAGACTGGGGAGCTGGCTCAAGTGTCCCCTACTTCCTCCCCTGACTGTCCTTTCTGCAGCACGGGAGGTAGCCTCAGGTCTGTGCAAAGTGTGGGCGGCTCCCACGGGGGGCTGAGTTGAGGTTCAGGAGTCTTGGACTCAGGCTCAGAAGAATCTCAGGTTTATAGAGATGATGGTCCAACCCCTGCCTTGACTGTGTCCACACCTGCAGATCCGTTGAGCAGGCCTGCTTCCCACAGGGGCTGTCGTGGTCTGTACTTTTTTCCTGCTATGAATTAACACATTATGGATGTCTTTCCATGTTGATAACAACTAGATTAACTTTGGGAGAGCAGACAGCATTGCTTTTTATTTGTCATTTGAAAAATACAGAAAACCCCCAAAATGATACACTCCTAGGGCTTCCCCTGGTGGCTAAAACGGTAAAGAATTCGCCTGCCAATGCAGGAGACACAGGCTTGATGCCTGGGTTGGGAACATCCTCTGGAGAAGGAATTGGCAACCCACTCCAGTATTCTTGCCTGGAGAATCCCATGGACAGAGGAGCCTGGTGGGCTACAGTCTATGGGGTTGCAAAAGAGTGACTAAGCAATGACAGCATACTCCAACCCTGCCACTTGCTTTTGGGCTTTATAAAAACTTATTTTAATAAAAGAAGAAGCATGGGCCTGTTAAAAAAATTAAAACAGAACACAGGAGGTGTCGAGGGAAGTCTCCTTCCTGTTCTTGGCCTTCTGTTTGTGTCCCCCGAGGCAGATCCACACGGGTCTGGTTTCCTCTCAGAGATACTCCGGCCATATGTCCGCCTCACAGGGACATAGATGTGTGTGTTCCCTTTAAAAACAAGCACACACATGGTATCACAACATATTTATGTCTTTCTTTCCTCCTTTAAATTATAATACATCTTGATTTATTCTGAAATATATAGAGAGCTGGGGTTCACAAAGTACGGCCTGCAGGCCAAATCCAGCCCACCTCCTGTTTTTTATATGCCCAAGCTGAGAATGGTTTTTACGTTTTTTTGATGGTTGGGAAAAAAAAAAAGAATATTTTGTGACATGTGAAAGTAAGTGAAATTCAAATTTCAGCATCCGCTGTCAAGTTTATCAGAATGCAGCTTCCTGGTGGCTCAGGTGGAAAAGAATCTGCCTACAACATGGGAGGCCAGAGTTCCATCCCTGGGTAGGGAAGATTCTCCTGGAGCAGGGAATGGCTACCCACTCCGGTATCTTGCCTAGAGAATCCCATAGATAGAGAAGCCTGGCAGGCTACAGTCTATGGGGTTGCAAAGAGTTGGACATGACTGAGTGACTAACACATGCTCATTCATTCGTGTATAGTCTGTGGTCATTTTCAGGGTCAGTCAGTTCAGTTCAGTCACTCAGTTGTGTCCGACTCTTTGCGACCCCATGAATTGCAGCACGCCAGGCCTCCCTGTCCATCACCAATTCCCAGAGTTCACTCAAACTCACGTCCATCGAGTCGATGATGCCATCCAGCCATCTCATCCTCTGTGGTCCCCTTTTCCTCCTGCCCCCAATCCCTCCCAGCATCAGAATCTTTTCCAATGAGTCAACTCTTCGCATGAGGTGGCCAAAGTACTGGAGTTTCAGCTTTAGCATCATTCCTTCCAAAGAACACCCAGCACTGATCTCCTTTAGAATGGACTGGTTGGATCTCCTTGCAGTCCAAGGGACTCTCAAGAGTCTTCTCCAACACCACAGTTCAAAAGCATCAAATTCTTCGTTTTCCGGGTACAGCTGCAAAATTGAGGAGTTATGACAGAGGCCGGAAGGCTGACAAAAGGTGGAATATTGGTTCTCTTGCCCTTTACGTTTGCCGACCCCTGATAGAGAGCTGCCATGCTCTTTTTAACTTCAGCATAATCTTCCAGGGTCATGTCAGAGGAACGGGGGCCCTTAAGAGGGTTGTGAGTTTAAGGGTCACACCAAGTGGGCCCGAAAACCCCTTGTTCTAGAGACTTCTCTGGTGGTCCCGTGGTTAAGAATCCTGCCTTAGAATGCTGGGGATGTGGGTTCGATCCCTGGTCAGGGAACTAAGATCCTGCATGCCATGGAGCAACTAAGCCCACGTGCCACAACTACTGAGCCCACGCCACAGCTAGAGAATCCGTGCACGGCAACAAAAGATCCCACGTGTTGCAACAGAGATCTGACACAGCCAAATAAGTAAATACTAAAAACAAAACAAAAACAACAAACAACCCTTATTCTTGCCTGGCTCGCTGTTCTCGCTGTTATGCTGATGCTATTGTTGAGTGCAATAGGAAAGTGGGGATGGTCAAGGCAGCTGACCTTTGGCATGGATTTTTGGGTTCTTAGATGGTGTTTGAGGCTATAATCTCTTCTGTCCAGGGCTGAAGGATTGCTATAACACCTGGTGCTACATAGTTTTCACACTTGTTGCAAAGTCACTTAGAACCCATCTTGTTTCCCTCTTTGCTTTGGCCACTAGGAAGCTCAGAGCCAAATTTTGCTGCCTGCCTTCAGCAGTCTAATCTGGTTTGTGTTTGGGATTCTATCCTGATTTCAGATTGGTTCATCCCTGAATTTTCTTCTTGGGCTTGCTCTCTGAATTTTATCATATCATATGCATTCCTAAAAGTTGTCTCAGAAAAAAAAAAAAAAAAGTTGTCTCAGTTCTTGAAGGGTGAGCTGGAGCAGACAGGAGCAAAGAAAAGGGAAAACACTTGCAAGATGTTTCCATGTTTGTTCCTCCTGAGTGCCTGTGGGGGTGGGGGTGGGGTGGGTGATTTCCTAATGGATAATTCTAGGGGAAGCCAAGACCTGGCCCCATGGAGTGTCTTAACAAAGGTCATACCCTGGGCAAGAACCTGGTCGTTGGGTGTCATCTTGGGTTGGGGCTTTGGCTTCCCAGGTGACTCTAGTGGTAAAGAATTAGCCTGTCAATGCTAGAGACACAGGGAAGCTGGGTTTGATCCTTGGGTCAGGAAGATCCCTTGGAGTAAGGTATGGCAACCCACTCCAGTGTTCTTGCCTGGAGAATCCCATAGACAGAGGAGCCTGGTGGGCTACGGTCCATAGGGTTGCACAGAATCAGACACGACTGAAGCGACTTAACACACACTTACGCCTTGGGTTGGACTCAGGAAGATGACAGTCAGTAACCTGGAAGGTGAAATATCCCTATCGGAGGCCCTGGGGCCCTTGTGAACCACTTGGCCTGAAGGAAGGCCCTGGAATCGGATAGGTGACACTTAGCACTCCCCGGTGGAGTGTCACTTCCGTCTGTTCTGTAGCCAGGGCCCAGGGATTTTGGAATTGTTGCCGTGACAATGCTGAAGGTGTGTCGACACTTAGGGGCCTCTGGGCTCTTGTTCCAGCCTTGGCGCTCTGCTGATGCTTTTGGATATTTCTGCTTCCTTCTGTTGACCCTGGGATATTTCTTTGAGCTGGAAAGGAAGTAGGGGGAGAAAAGTAAGCCACGGGTAGAATCAGATGAGACCACAGCCAGCTGCCCACCGGAGTGCACGTGTGGGTATATTTCCCAGGGACCCGCGGGGCTGACTCTCTGCCTCCTGTCTCCTGGGCTTGGCTTGGTTTTCGGTGACTTGTGTTTGGGTTTTAGGGCTTGTGAACGGGAGCTCGAATGAGCCACGGGGCAGAGTCCAGTGCAACCTAGGACAAGTAATGGAGCCGCTGCATGAAGTGCCTTAGTTTACTCACCAGGGAAAATGGGGTTATGAATGCACACAACCTCAGGGTGTGGTGAGGCAAAGGGAGCTAAGGGGCCACTGGAGGCTTGAGTTAGTAGTTAGTCCAGCAGGCCCTATCCTTGCCCCTCACTTTCCTGTCTGCAGCTCATAAACCCAGGGAGCCCACTCTGGGACCAGGCAGGCTGATCCAGCCTCCTTTACATTGTTCACAGATGTCCTAAAGGGGCTTCAGAACTACTGTGTCCCAAAATGGGCCTATGGTTCCCCTTTGCCCCCAGACTCCCAGCCTGAGCTTGCTCCCGGAGTGTGGGGCCAGGCCAGAGACCTGGGGGTCACCCTCTCACCCGCCCAGTGCCCGCAGAAGCCTCCATTTGTCTTGCCCCCACAGTCTGTCCTGTGTAAGCAGCTACGGGGTGGGGCCACTGGGGCAGTGCCCTGACCTTACTCAGAGCCCCGTGAGCCCGAAGGGCTTCCCAGCACTGCTTGCCTGAAATCCAGGCCCTTCTCACTGCCTTGGAGGCCTGTCTCCCCAGCTGCCCGCTGACCTCTGACCTCCCCGTGGCTGGCCACCCCTGCAATTAACTGTGTGTTGTGTTGGAGTGGTGGGGCACTTCTAGCCAGGCAGGTCTGGAGGGATGAGTGGCAGGGGAGTGAATTTTTCTTTGTGGCCTGGGGGTTCCTCTCTGGGAGATGCTGGCAGTCAGAAGTCCCTGAGGCCAGGCCCAGAGGTGCACATGGTGGGGACCCCATGAGGAGAGGGGTGCCTCGAGGGCCCCTGCTTGTCCTCAGGCTGAACTCTGGTGCCCGCCACAGACCCTCTGGGAGCATCACCCAGCGCTGCGGTGCTGTCTCCGTGGCCATGGCAACCACCTGGCACCGGGGCCCTGCTCGTTAGGCTAACGAGGCAAGCCTGCCAGGCCGAGGTGGGGGGCCGGGGATGTGCTGCCCCGGGGCTTGGCAGGACTTGTCTGCCAGGCCACCGGGCCAGGAGTGGAGCAGGCCCTGGAAGATGCCGCAGAGCCCAGTGGGATCAGGGGTCCTCCAGGGTCCTGGAGGCTCAGGCTTGGTTGGCAGGGTGGGGTTCTGGTGGGAATTATGTGTGGTGGTAACTCCTGTGACCAATTAAACCAGGAGAGGATGAAATTGCGGGGAGAGATAGAGAGGCGCCCACTTTTCCTTGCTGCATATACCCACCAATGCGGTCTCCCATCCTTATGTTTTATTTTATGGTTTATCTTTTGGCCACGCCTTGAGGCATTTGGGATCTTAGTTCTCTGACCGAGGATTGAACCCGTGTCTCCTGAATTGGAAGCGTAGTATCTTAACCACTGGATCACCAGGGAAGTCCCCCCTTGAGTACTTTTAACCATTTTCACTTTGGCCCACCTCTGCTGCCTACTCCATCTAAGCCACTGTACTGGGTGGAAGAGGGTCCCCTACCAGCACACCCCGCCACGGCCCCCCCACCCCTGCCCCACCACCAAATTCATGTGCTTCCCTGAACCTCAGAGGGGAGGCCTTATTTTGAAATAGGGTTGTTGCAGAGGTAATTAGTTAAGATAAGGTCATGTTAGAGTAGGGTGATCTTACATGCAATAATTGGACTGGTGTCCTTAAAAGAAGAGAAAGCCTTGTGAAGATGGAGGCAGACACTGGAGTGATCCATCTACAAGCCAAAGAATGTTGAGGATTGCTGGTTAGATCCATGGAACACACTCCCTGCCGAGAGGAAGTAAGTACCTACCCTACACCCTGATTTCAGACTTCTGACTTCCATAACTGTGAGAGAATAAATTTGTATTGTTTTAGGCCACCTAGTTTGCGATCATTTGGTAGAGCAGCTCCAGGAAACTAATAGAGCTCCCATCATCCCATCACTTGCTGGGACTATTGCAGCAGCCTCCTCACCAGTCAGCCTAATCATGTTCCTCACATGGCAGCCAGGGGGTTTTGTTTTAGACCTGTCCCTCCTGTGATCAGAGCCCTCCCATCTCAGGCAGCATAAAAGCCAACTCTATTTATTTTCTGCTCTGGCTGCACCACGAAGTATGTGAGATCTTAGTTTCTCCACCAGGGACTAAGCCTGTGCCCCCTGCTTTGGAAGCTTTAGCCACTGAGCCACTGGGGAAGTTCCAAAAGTCCACTCTTTATTGTGCCTACAGGTCCCTGCACAGTCTGCTCCCCCATCCCCATTCAATTTCAGATCTGTTCCCCTGATCTGAAACCAGCCACACTGGCCTCCTTGCTGAAATTCACTGACATGCTCCTGCCTCAGTGCCTTTGCACATGCTGTGCCTACAACACTCTTCCTCCAGGTGTCTGGATGGCTGGCATCATTCCTTTGCCATCTTACGCTCAGCTGCCACCTTTACTGTGGGTCCTTCTCTGGGCATCTTATTTAAAACTGCACCTTCTCCACCTCAAGCCCTCTCCTCTCCTCCTTCAGTTGTTTCTTAGCACGTGTCTCCTTTTGATGAACTGTGGTTTCGTCTGTTCAAAGTGCTGTTTTCCGTCAGCCCTGCTAGAATGCGTATTCCAGAAGGCCGGGACTTTGGTCCACATTCACTGCCGCATCCTGGTTCTAGAACACCTCTGGACACACAGTAGGTGCTCAATAAATGTGTCGACTGTCAGGTGCTGGCTAGGCATGGCCTGACCTGGCATCCCACTGCAGGATGTTTTGGGACCCAAAGTTGTCTGTCTGTCCCTGCATCTGATACCTTTGCCCTCACCTGAAACCCCCTTCCAACTCACCGCAGGACATCACCCTGCCCCACCCCCCCAGGTCCCTGGGCCTTCAGCTACTCCCTCCCTGTCTCTCTTGTGGGTGGTCAGGATGGTCCTCTGCAGAGCGGAGCTGGTTGCTCTGGAGAGGGCGGGGTTTGGGATAATAAGGTCCTGGCTACTCCAGGCCTCAGTTTTCCCCATCCATGAAATGGGCACAATCAGATCACTGGTCTCTTGAGGCTGTTGGAAGGGTTAAGTGAGGTGACACATGCAGAGGCTCACTGTCTGGCACTGAGAGCTCAGAGAAAGACTTAGTTCAGTTGGCATTTGGTGGTGTTCGTATTTTCAGTTTGCTGTGTGGATGTTCCCTTTGCTGTTTTTTTGGAGGAGGGGTGAAACATCATAGCTAGATGACTCCAGGTGCCTGGGGGACTTTAAGCCAGTGTTCCCTTGGGTGGGTGGCCTCTGGATGTTCTTGTGACCTTGGACAGCTCCTTCCTGGCTCTGTACGCCCCGGACCCCATCCCAGGAAAGGGAGTCCTGTGCTTAGCGGTGGGGATGGGGAAGGTGTGAGGGGAGCATTCCCAGGGCCTAGAAGCCTGTCTGCTGTTCAGTGAGAGAGAAGACCCCAAGTAACTCCATGAAACCCAGGGACGGGAGGGCCCCTTCTCCCTTTCTTGGGCTGGATTCTTCTTTTGCTCTGAGCCTCAGTTTCCACATCCAGAAAATGGAAGTAAATGTCCTCCCTGCCTCCTAGAGGGGTAGGGTGGATTAGGGCACCTAGGGTGTCCTCAGTGATGGTGACCTTCCCTGGACAGGTGATGTGCATGCCATCTCCCTCCTCGAATTCCTTGTTTGGTCTCTGCAGGGCTCAGGGGTTGGAGGTGGAGTCTGAGTTGACAGAGGCTTTCCGGGCAAGTTCACTGCATGCTGTTTCCTATTAGCTCATTTAAGCCTCACGATAATGAGAGCCTCACAATGACCACAATCACACTTGTGGTCAGAACTGTTAATTTTCCTGTTTAATGATGGGGAAGTCAAGGCACAGAGGGGTGATGTCATTGGTTCAGGGCACACAGCCTGTAAGCCCCTTCCTTGGTGTGTGGTTGTCGTGGGGAACATCTGGACTTTCTTTCTGTCTTCCTCCCCGCTGCCCCTGGACTGTGGACCCTGGGGGCTGGCCCTGGGTGCCTTGGCCTGGCCTGGCCCATCCCCCTTGAGGTCATCCTCTCAGGCTCCCCGCAGGCTCCTGGGCTCTGCCTTGCAGGAAGATGACCCCACTACTGAGACTATAAATAGCAGCCGCAGTGGCAAGCAGGAAGCTGCTCATGGCACCTGGGCTCTGGCTGCTGCCCCCTTGCCGCAGCGCCTCCTGGAACTGAGCTTCTCCTGGTGGAAGTGCCAAGGTGGAAGCATGTGTGCACCCCAGGCGTTGCTCTGCAGGTTTGCTGTGTGACCTTTGGGCCCTCCCTGCCCTCTCTGTGCCCCTGAGCCCCTGGCTATGTGTCTGGGATGCCTCTGAGCTCCCTGAGCCGTAAAGAGTGTCTCCTGGGTGTTTGGATGGCAGCCAGGGAGGTGTGGAGGGCTTGGTGGATGGTTTGACATGGTGGGGGTAGTTTTTTCCTTGGAGGGGAGATAAGTGGGAGGAGGGCATTGATGGAGGCTGGAGAGGGGAGATGGGCCCTTTTTAAATGCAGGTAGGAAGGGGAAGATGGGATGGAGCTGCCTGGAGCATCCTGGACTGGGAGGTGGACCGTCAGCATGAGCATGGGCATGGGCATTTGAGACCCATCTTGGGTTGCTGTGTAATTCTTGTACAACTTCTCTGGGCCTTGGCATCGTCCTCCCAGATTTATCTGGCAGGAAAGAGATGCACAAAGGCTTTGAAGCAAGGAGACTATATCACTGTGTCCTCTATCATCTTTCACGTTGATGGCTGTTATGTTAATGTCATTATGTTGGGTCATGGGACAGGGTTCACCTTGTCTCTGTCTGCATTGCCAGGTCCCTGGAGGCCCGGCTCCAGGGTGGGGTCAGTGAGCTGTGGTCATTAGGAGCAATGGGGAAAGGGTGCTGACTCACTCCAGGGATGCCCCAGTTGGTCGTGCTGCTGGGTACATTGGGTGGCCTGTGTTTCCCCAGTCCCTCCTCACCACCCACCCCTGTCTCTGGCTGATACCAGCTACGCAGTGAGGTCTTGGTCCTTGGGGCAGTTTTCCAAGTTTAAGTATCATGCTACAGGTCAGTTGTACCTTGCAAAGCTTTCTGTTTTCCCAGAGGTTAGATGCTTTGTTAGTGCCAGTGGTGTTCTTGACCTAGAATGCAGGGACGTGAAGAAGAAGGTTTAACAGGACGTCTTGTTACGGATCTTGCTGGAGTAGGAGATGTACAATAGGTTGATTTATGACTGGTCCCCCTCAAACCCACAAAAGGTGCCTGAGGAGATTGATGGATGAGTTATTTGTTGTCTTAGAGAAGTCTCTAGTGATAAGCCATAGGGCTCTGCTTGATTCACGTTTTCATCAGAGGCTAGATTGAGCACCCTTGGGATATGTATTCACCATCCAGGTGACATAAAGGGGTATGCCTTCTCTCGCTGTGTAGGTGTGGAGAGACTGAGTCACGTGGACTCAACAGTTGCCTCCTAGAGTTCAGGGTTTGTAGAGTGGGCCTTTGGAGTGGTTCCCTCGAGCCCTAGAGATGTTTTGGAGCCGGTGGTAAGGCAGATGAATGTCTCCTTCAAAGATCTGCACAACCATAAATCCCACAACCTGTGGTTGTTCTGGGTTACACTGTTGTTCAGTTGCTAAGTCGTGTCCACTCCTTGCCACCCCATGGACTGCAGCACGCCAGGCTTCCCTGTCCTTCGCTATCTCCTAGAGTTTGCTCAAACTCATGTCCATGGAGTTGGTGATGCCGTCCAACCATCTCGTCCTCATGGCAATGGGGAATTAAGGTTGCAGATGGAATTAAGGATGTCAATCATCCTTTGACCTTGAGATGGGGGAAGTTATTCTGGATAGTCGTGGTGGGCTCAGGGTAATCACAGGTGTCCTTATGCGGAAGAGGCAGGAGATTTGAAGATGCTGTGTTCCTGGCTTTGAGGGTCAAGGACGGGGCAGAGAGCCTAGGAATACAGGCAGCCTCTAGAGTCTGAAAAAACAAAGAGTGCATTCTCATAGAGAACCCCCAGCAGGGGCATAGCCCTGCTAACACCCTGATTTTTCTCCCTGTTAGATCCATTTCGGACTTCTCACCTCCAGAACTACGAGATAATGAATTTGTGCTGTTTTAGGTCACTGCGTTTGTGAGCGTTTGTTACCGCAGCAAGAGGAAGCTCAAACAGAGCCTGCATCTTCCCCGAGAACCCCAGCATCCAGGGGCAGCCCGGTCACTTAGGTCGCGTGTGTCCCCTGCCACTAGTAACCTTGGAATCAGACTGAGGGACATGGAGTGAAGACAGGAAGCTGCAAACCATAAAAAGGCTGTGCTGGAGGAAAAAATAAAATGCAAAGAAGAAAAGAAGTCTGGTGGTTTAGTGGTCAAGAGTCCGCCTATTGATGCAGCAGACACGGGTTAGATCCCTGCTCAGGGAACTAAGATCCCATGTGTCTCAGGGCAGCTAAGCTCTAGCGCCACAGCTAGAAATGCCCGTGCACTGCAACTAGAGAGAAGGTCATGTGCTGCAACTAAGTCCCAATGCAACCAAATAAATATTTAAAAATTGGAAAAAAAAAAAAAGGCTAGAACCAGAGAGATGACCAGATGTTTTGGAGCAGAAAAGGAATGGTGCGAGGTAGGGATGTTTGTGTGTTTGTATGTTCTTTCTTTCTTTCTTTTCATTCCTTCCAATCTAGTGGGGGGAGTACCTGGCTCAGATGAAGGGCCAGAGAAAACTCTGTGTCCCCAGCCTGTCTCCCCACTGTGCTGAGCCACAGATGATTCTCCTGGGTGGGGTCTCCCAAGGGGCAGGTGCTGAACCTTCTCAGAGGAGATGGGCGATGCCACACACTGCTTCCTTCTCAGCTTTATTGGAAAAAGGAAGAAAATGACCCATGCCTTCAGCCCCAAAGTCCTCTGGGCCGACGTCCAGAAACCTGAAGCCTGCAATTAAATGAAACTGGATCTTAAGGTGGGGAGAGCTTCTCCAACCTGGGGGCGGAGGCACTGGAGACCAGGTCCTGGGGACCGAGCTGCCCATGGATGGGCTATGTGGGATCCAGGGGCAGAAAGGTTGCCATGGGTAGAGGGGAGAGGTTAGGAATGTTGTAGTCAGCCTTGGTCCAAGAGGCTGGGCTCCAGGGCACCAGCTAAGGGGGCCACCTTTTTTTTTTTTTTTTTAATTTATTTGGCTGTGTTGGGTCTTAGTTGCAGCACGTGGTGTTTAGTACCCTGACCAGGGATCGAACCCAGGCCTTGGGAGGATGGAGTTTTAGCCACTGGCCACCAGGGAAGTCCCAGGTGGCTGCCTTTTATTTCCAAAAAAAAAAAAATTGCAGATGACTTTCTGGTCACCTGAGTCCCCTCCCCCGGAGACTACCACTTCTCCACTGAACGTGTGCCCTTCTAAAAATGTTGTCACACGTGCAGGGGCCTCTGTCTGGCTTCCCGAAGGACCTAGGAGCCCTGTCTCATCTCTAGGCAGAAAAGATGCACGTGGCCAAGTCTTTCTGCGTGTGCCGCTCTGCAGTTTGCTATCGGAACGAGCTGTGGGACTCTGCCAGTTTTGTAGGTCAAAAGTGGTCGAATATCGACAGCTTTTATATAACTCAGCCTAGTAATTTCCTCTCCACGCTGAGACAGGCAAGCAGACTGAAGTGGTTCCGAGCAGGGATTCTGATGGCGTGGGTTCCCACCCTCTCCATGGCCTCTTATCAGCTTCGAGGCGTTGCCCTGTGCCTCAGTTGCCCTTTAAGTAAAATAGGGACTGAAGTAGTATGTGTTTTCTAGAATCGTTCTGAGGATTAAAAATGTAATACACAAAACTGTGTACCTACTGTGTGCTAAGTCACTTCAGTTGTGTCCGACTCTTTGTGACTCTATGGTCTGTAGCCTGCCAGGCTCCTCTGTCCATGGGATTTTCCAGGCAAGAATGCTGGAGTGGGTTGCCATGCCCTCCTCGAGGGGATCTTCCCGATCCAGGAGTCAAACCAAAGTCTCCAATGGCTCCTGCATTGCAGACAGATTCTTTATCACTGAGCCACCAGGGAAGCCTGTGTACCTATTACTGTTATTTTTAAAAAATTCCCTGGTGGTCCAGCAGTTAGGACTTCGCACTCTCACTGCTGAGGGCCCAAGTTCCATCCCTGGTCAGGGAACTAAGATCCCACGAACCGCACAGTCAAAAAAATAAATTAGGATTTTGTGGCTTAAAAAAAAATTTGTTTTAAATTTTGTACTGGGGGATAGCCGATTAACAAACAATGTTGTGATAGTTTCAGGTGACCAGCAAAGGGCCTCAGCCATACATATACATGTATCCATTCTCCCCCAACCCCCCTCCCTTCCAGGTTGCCACATAACACTGACCAGAATTCCATGTGCCATACAGTAGGTCCTTGTTGGTGATCCGTTTAAAATGTAGCAGTGTGTGATTTGTGACGTTTTGATGCAGTTAGATCTCGTTGATGAATTTTAACTTCTGTAGAGATAGCGTCTTGTCATGGTGATACAGGACACGTGATCGGTGTATTCCCTAGATGCCGCTGGGGTGGGTTGCAGCGTTTGGAGCTTCTCCAGGTGCCTCCAGGTGCTCATGTGCTGTTCTCCTCTGCGTATTCCTGGGAGTGAGACCGCCAGCTTGTGGCTCTCCTAGATGATGCTGGCAGGCTCTGCAAGGGGGCTGCCCTGGCTGGCCCTCTGCGTTGGGGTGTAAGATCTCCTAGCAGCCAGGGCCTTGGGTAAGACATGTGGTTTGACAGCTACCTTACAAAAAAGACTTTCTTGGTTTCTTTTTTATTTTTTGGTGGTGCCAAGTGACATGCCAAATCTTAGTTCCTTGACCAGGGACTGAACCCGTGGCCCTTTCAGTGGAAGCATGGAGCCCTAACCACTGGACCAGAGAAGTCTCTTTCTTGGTTTTCAGAAGCAGAACAGATGTGTTCTCTATAAATTGGAAAATGAAGAAACCAAAAAAGCCTGCATATTAAAAAAAAAAAACATGCAACCACATTCCCATCCCCAGAGAGACTGTTGGCATCTTAGTGTCTGTGGGTTTGGATAGAAAGGACCAGTTCTGACCTTTGCTGCCTGGATGTGACCATGGGGAGAGGGAACGGGGAACTGTCTAGATTCTGCAGCCCCTTCTCTAGACCTGGTGGGTCAGAATTTTCAGGAATAGGGCAGGTGTCTGGCAGCTCTGGGATGGGGCTTTGAGTCAGTTGGACATGGGACCTGCCTCTGCCCTGCAGTCGCTGTGTGACTCTGAACACAAAACCTCGCCTCTGTGACCTCGTCTCCTTGCAGGCTTTTGTTCATGCTGCTGCTGCTGCTAAGTCACTTCAGTTGTGTCCGACTGTGCAACCCCATAGATGGCAGCCCACCAGGCTCCCCTGTCCCTGGGATTCTCCAGGCAAGAGTACTGGAGTGGGTTGCCATTGCCTTCTCCTTGTTCATGCTGGAGGTGCCCAATTAATGCTTGAGTGAATGTTGTGCTGCAGGATTTCTCGCCTGGACATTGCTGATGTTCCTGGACATTGCTGGGGTGGATGCTTCTATTTGGGGGCTGTCCTGGGCACTGTCAGATGGTTAGCATCATCCCTGGTCTTTACGCTAGGTACCCTCCACCCATCGTGATAACCAGAAATGATGACAAAGGTTGCCCAGTGTCCTCTGGGGGGGCCACAAACACCCCCCAGGATGCCTGTGGTGCTCTTAGGAGGGCAGAGAGGTCCTGTGAGGGAGTTTTCCTCGGAGTCTGTGTCCAGTGTGTGGATTTTGTTCATTTGGATGCTCTCACTGAGGGGACCTACTGGGTGCCAGGAGCTCTCCCAAGTTCTAAGATGTGGCTGGGATTATGTCAGGCAAGTGCACCCTGGCTGCTCCCCCTCTACCGAGGCGTTAGCTGGACACTCTGCTCACCCACTCCTGACTTGGCATCGGGATGTGGTGGTGCCTTAAGGCCCGTCCCTGCCTCAGTCTCCCCCTCTGTGAAATGGAGGAAGTGTTGTCCTAAGGGTTGCTGCTGATCCTGCGAGGAACCCTGCCACCTTTGTGGGCTTCCCAGGTGGCGCTTGTGGTAAAGAATCCGCCTGCCACTGCAGGAGACATAAGAGATGCGGGTTCGATCCCTGGGTTGGGAAGATCCCCTGGAGGAGGAAATGGCAACAACCTGCTCCGATATTCTTGCCTGGGAAATCCCATGGACAGAGGAGCCTGGTGGGCTACAGTCCATGCGGTTGTAAAGAGTTGGACACGACAGAGCAACTAACACTAACACTTCCTGGGCCACAGGGCACACAAGATGCTTTGTGATGGTGAGCAGATGATGTGTGCAGACTCACAAGGCCAGTGTGCACACATCTGCCTTTGGGGAGTCGCTGCAATAGGCATTGCGGGGGTGGGGTCGGGGGTGTGAGTGAGGTGTGGGCGGGTTGCAACAGTGTCCTCTCTGTGCCTGGCTGTGCGAGTGGGGGTCTTTGCTGGAGGGTACTCAGCTGCCCTCCTCCCCGAGTCCCCGGGGAGCCGGCTCAGTGGAGATCCCTAAGGCGATTAAGTGGGTTCATTTGATCCTGAACGTGAACTTGAGCAGGCGGCTTATCTCCTGGAGATGAAAGCCGGGCTGGCGAGGCGCCACCTGGCCATTCGGGGAGTGCGGGATTTTCTCCTCCACCCCCTGCCCACCCGGGGCCTGTGCTGGGGGGCTTTTGCCCCATCCACCTCCAGTCCCTTCAAGCTGCACGTGGTGAACCGGGGCTGTGTGCTTTTTCTGTGTCGAATAGCAGCAGGCGCTTGCTGTGTTCATTCGTCCGGTCCTCTCCATCTTGTGAGCTAGCGAGGATCACATCCTCACTTTCCCTGTGTTTCAGGCAAATGGCTAAGGCTCAGAAAGGTTGGCTGACTTACCTAGAGCCACACAGCATCCTGACAACCGTTGGGGATATCTTGGAAAATCCCCTTTACTCCTTGGCACTGAGATTCCTCCTGAATACAGTCTTGACTTTGCACAGAATTAACCAGAACAACAACAATCAGTGTATGCCCCATTGTAGTATAAGAGGAAATGGGAGGAAGTTGCTGCTGGCTCCTACTCAGCATGAGTAAGTGTCGATCCGAGGCAAGTGAGATCAGAGGCGTTTCGGTTCTGGAAACACATGAAAGTGATGTTCAAGAAAAGGCTAGTGTTTGGATCAGTTCTGGCAGGTTTTGTTTTTTTTTTTTTAACGGCCAGGTTATTTGAAAATTGTGTGGGGAGGGTGCCTTTCGCAGCGTGGGACTGTCCCATTGGCCGAGTGCCAGTCACAGGACAGCCAAAAACATCCCTGTTTGTTTCTGAGATGTTCCAGGGTGGGGACCCTGCCTAGGAGACCCCCTAACAACACAAAAATAACAATATGCTCTTAGTGGTGGGGGATGGGACCACTGTGGTTGAGACCCTCTCTGCTTTCATAATAGCAGGCCAGGTACTGTGGTCCCCCTCCCTGCTCCACTGTCTGACCTGGGCACCCATCCAGCCTTTTCCTGGCCTTGGAATCCATCTATTCTTGTTCCTACCATTTTCTTCATGCTCTCCAAAGGAGAATGAGAATCTTCAGCTTCTGGTCTCACATTCTTCCCTCCTACTTTTCCTCCTTCTCTGAGAATAAAACTAGAGGCTTTGAGCATGCTGGGGAGCTGCCCACCTCCCCCCTGCATTGATGTGTCTCCAGCCACATCCCTCCCCCACCCTGACCTCTGTACTCAGCCTCTCTACTTGCTGTTCCCCCACCAGGAATGCTGTTCCCTGTGATTGGCATGGTGACTGTCATCAGGTCTCAGGTCATATATCACCCTCAGGAAGTCCTCCTGGCTGCCCAGTCAAGCACCACCCCCCACTCCAAGCCACTATCCCAGCCCCTCACTCAAGACGTAGTTGTTGATCAATGAAGTTTCTCAGTTGATTCCATTCCTTGGTGTGTTGTTGGCCTTCCCACATCAGAAAGTCACTTCCAGGAAAGCAGGGGCTGCTTCTATCTCATCCACAGCTGAGCCCCCAGTGCCTGGAACGGCGTCAGGACATGACAGGGGCTTCCTGCCAAGGAATCCATCGGCTGTCAGTGGGGATGGCTCGTGTGTTTCTTGGCAGGGAGACCAGGCCTGGCCTGACCTGGAGAAGAAGGAGGATGGGTCCTGGACATAGGGTCCTTGTCCTTTCAGGGGGTTCTACCCTGTCTGGAACTGACCAGACCAGAGGGCCGGCCCAGGGGAGGGGTGGGTACCACTCACTGCCATTTCCTGTCCAGGAATAGAGGCTCTTAGCGGGGACCATGGTGGGGATGGGGTCAGCCGGGTGACATTGCCCCCAGGATTATTTGTCAATGTCTGAAGACATTTCATTTGTCCCAGCCCGAGGGAGGTGCAGCAGGTGTAGTGGGTCGAGGCCAGAGGTGCTGTGAACATCCTATAGTGCACAAGCATTTGTGCTAAGTCACTGCAGTCATGTCCGACTCTTTGTGACCCCATGGACCGGGGATTCTCCAGGCAAGAATACTGGAGTGGGTTGTCGATAAGAACTGAATGTCTCAAGTGTGAGGACGTGGCGTCAGGCCTTAGAAACGCACATCTTGGTTCCGCCCTGGGCAGGGGAGGGCAGGAGCACCCAGGTTCCCTTTTCGTGCTGTGTCTGTACTTCTGTGGCCCAGAGTATGCCCTCTCCCCAACCCCTCCCGCTTCTATAGGGACTCTGAACATCCCAGAGTTGTTTGTCCTAGCTGTCACCAGCACCGGGAAGCCTGGCAGTTCCCTGGGTGACATGCACCATGCCTGATGGGTTCCACAGTCTGGCTGCCACAGTCTCTCTCGCCTTTCTGGTGGGAAATCCCTCTTGAGAGGGTCCTTTCCAGGACCCTTGTTTACAGATGGGGAACTGGCGGCCCAGAGAGGGTAAGGAGTTGACCAGGGTCACACAGCACAGCACAGCCTGGATATGGGAGGCCTGACGCTTGAGCAGGAAAGGCCCTGAGGGAGGGACTGTTAGCTCTGGGGCTACTATGGTCCCCTCTCTCCAGCCAACTGGTTCTTCCTTCTGGCCAGATTCCACACTATATCACTACAGTCATTACGGTTATTTTATAACATTGCAAGTTTTAAAGTATTTCACGTCTGTGTGTATTTGTATATGTGGTCAGATTGCTTTTCTGTATTATTCAGGGCACATTTGTTCTTCTTATTTAAAAAATAAATAGTTGGTCCATCCCCACAATGGAATACGATTCAGCCATAAAAAAGGAACGAGTGCTGATCCATGTTGTAGTGAGGATGGACCTTGAAAACATGAGGCTGAGTGAAAAAAAAGCAGACGCAAAGGGCTGCATATGGCGTGGTCCCGTTTCTATGAAATGTCCAGAATAGTTAATCAATAGAGACTGAAAGCAGATGAGTGGTTGCCAGGGGCTGGGGGGAGGGGAGGGGGCGTGGAGGCAAACTGCTCAGTGAGTAGGGGTTTTCTTTTCTCTTTTGGGTGTTGGAAATGCTTGGAACTAGAGTTGGTGACCTCACAGCACTGTGAATGTAATCAAGGCCACTGAATTTTTCACTTTATAATGGTTACTTTTATGTTGTATGAATTTCACCTCAATAAAAAAACCCATTTGGGAACTGAAAAAGATGCGTCTTTATTGGGCTCTTACTGTATGCTCAGCAGTCTGTATGCACACTTTCACTAAGTCTCTGAGTCCTGTGAGATGAGAATTTCCGTTTCACTGGTGAGGAACTGGCTCAGAGATGTTAAGCAACACACCCGGGGTCACCCAACTGGAAAGCAGGGGAACCTGGATTTGAAGCTAGGTCTCAGGCCAGATCCTCAGGTCACCACAGCTGCGCTCTGTGGTCTTTCCTGCCTGCCTGCCCTCCAGCCAGGAACATCCCTGCGGGCACTTCCCTGATTGGGCCCCGGGTGGGGCGCAGGGCTGGATGTGATACAAAGGCCCTAGAGCAGTTCACTGCTTGCCTGCCTCGTGGCTGTGCTGTGCCCCTGGCCCCCTACCCCCACTCCACCACAGAAGCAGGAACTTTCCAACACAGAGCCCGGCTGTGAATCAGCGCGACTCACTCTGGAGAGTTCGTGGGGCCTCCAGGGCTGTTTTCAGTTTCCGTCGAGTTTCTCACTCTGACTCAGTGTTGGCCCCCGCCTCCCTGCCCCAGCGACCTGGGCTTCTGAACACCTGTGGGACATCACAAAGAGCCGGCTTTGAAGCTGCCCTTTGCTGGGTGCTCGGGCCTCAGTTTTCTCATCTGTGTAGTGGGGGCAGTGAGGGAGGTGTTTAGGGTGTTTACTGGCATCGAACAGTGGATCCCAAGGGCCGCATGTACCCAGGGTGTGTGTGGAGGGTTTTGGTGTGGACATGAAGGGCTGAAAGCTGGGAGCTCCTTGTGGGCACTCAACGCGGGGGAAGCCCATGCCCCGTACCCGCTCCACATCTGTCCTCGGAGGGTGTGGGTGGAGGGCTGTGTGTGTCCAGGGCGTTCTGTTCTCTATAACAGGCCAAGCCCAGTCAAGGAATGGTGGCCATGGCAGCCTACGTCTCCCACTGGGTCCTGCTGCAGAGGCTGGGTGGGGGGTCTGTGCTCCAGGTATTGTCATCCTGACCAGGCTGGGGGCCTGAGCCTGGGTGTCCTAGGTTCTGGGGTGGCTGGGCCTGGGTCCCTGGGGTGGCGGGCTGGTGAACCCTGATGGTGAGTTTGCCCCGAGCCCCGGCTGTGTATTTCCACTCAAAGTAACCCTTGGCATCACACCCCACCTCCCCCAATTTTACAGATGGGGAAACCAAGGCTCAGAGAAGCCAAGTGATGGCGTCAGGCTTAACAACATGGTAGAGCTGGCATTTGTGCCTGAGCCGGCCTGGCTTTAGTTCCCTTGCTTATCGCCTCCCTCTTGTAAAAGCACAGGAAGCAGTCTCAGAGTTTAAGCAACAGGCCTGGTCACCTAGCTCAAACTTGGTGCGGCTGGGATTGGGTCCAGGTCTCTGGCCGGATCCTGGGCTGCCAGGACTCTGTGTGTGGACTCGCTTGCCAGGCATCTCCGTCCCTTTCTGTGCAGGAAGGGCTGGTCTCCCTGGTGTGCAGGTCGTGGACGCTGGGGTGGGTCAGAGGCTGGTGTTGGGGAGGGGAGGGGTTACCCGTGGAGACAAGAGCTTTTGCCAGTGTGACATGTGTGGAGGGGATGGGGTTGGGGGAGGGGGAATGGAGAGCTCCAGAGGTCCTGATCTCCCTCCCCCTACCAGTCAGTGGGGACCACCCCTCCCTCCCTGCTGCAACCCCCCCCCCCCCCCCCCCCGCCCCACCCTGCCCCGCCAGGGTCGCTGGACTCTTCGGAATATTCCCTGGGCCCCCCGGGTGACAAATCTCTTTCACCATCTCTTGACCCAGACAATTAATTGCTTCTGGCGATCCATGCATGGTTCCATGACCCCCCTGCTCTCCCACCCGCTGCCCTCAAGACCCCACACCTCCCACCTCCCCCCTGCCCTGCAGCTGCTAATGGCCCAGACCCTGCTCCGGGGCAGGGAAGCCCAGGGTTTGCGGGGCTGGGCCTGGGAACGCTGTAGTGGTTTTCCCTTCTGGCTGACCATCAGGCAGCCTCTTCCCCAGGGAACCCTGTAGCTAGCCCTTTAGGGCATTTGCCCTGTGTTCCTACAGGGTAGAAACTGAATTATTTTTACAGAGAGTCCAGGATGGGGCCTCTGAGGGACTTCCAGAGGCTTCTGGAAGTTTCCACCCCATGCAGTCCCCAGTGCCCCATTCCCAGAAAGCCCTCTCTCTTATCTCCCATCCCTCAGGGGACTCCCATGCAGAGGTGATGTGTGGTTAAAGTGGACACCCAGATGCAAATCTTAGCTGTGGGAACCCTGGGTACACTTTCTTGCCTCTCTGCCTCATTGCTCCCATCTGTACAATGGGGGAGAGTTATGGTAACTCGTGCGTACGATGCTTGTAAGAATTAAACCAGTTAGTAAGCTAGAGGGCTTAGCATGGTGCCCACTCAGAGAAAGCCACGGGGGGTTCCAGGTGTCTGCCACTGGTGGTGCTGGTGATGGACAGACAGAGGGCATCTCTTGGGTCTCTGCAGGCCTTGAAGCAAAGCTGCCCACCCTACCCCACCCCGGCCCCCACCCCGGCCTGGTCTGTGCTGCCTGCCTTGCCTTGACCTGGACTTGGCTGGGAGCCAGGCTGCCAACACTGGGTGTGGCCCGAGTCCCCCCCATCCCCCCTTCCTTCCAGAAATGGGTCGATATCCTGGCTCCTTCCTGGCGTCTAATTGCTCCTTTTGGCTGCTGTCTCCGCAGATGGCCCCACACCCTGTAGTGAGAAGATGGGCGGGAGGTTTCTGAAAAGTGTGTTCCGAGGTCAAATTGAGGGTGGAGGGGGTGGAGGATGGGGTGGCCAAGGGCAGTCCCCCGGGTGCCCATCTCTCTGCCCCTCACTGGTTGTGCCAGCTCGGGTGGGTGGCTGAACTATTTTGGGTCTCAGGTTACCCATCTGTGAAATGGGGTCAGGATAGGTGGCCCAGAACCGGGCATACCGTGAGCGCACTTACAGGAGGGGACTATTATTACTGCTGTGCTTGTTTCACCTGCAATCGGTGCAGGTCTCTAGGGAGCCCAGATGGGTGATTTGGAGGCTGGGGCACTCATGGGCAGGGCTCAGGGCTACTCCTCCTCCTTCTCCTGACTGTGTGCCTCCCTAGGATGGCCCTCGAGCCCCATGGAGTGGGGCGGTGCCCCCCATGGTTAGGTGGGCTGTGTCCCCTTTGGGTGGGGCCATGCATCCCCTTCTGTTGGGCCACAGCCCCTCCTCCCCACTTTGTCCTCCCCCAGGTCCTGTCCACTCAACATCCCTGCTGGCCGTGGTCTTGACTTGGCTGCCCCGCCGCCCCACCCCCTGCCCCTCAGCTGTCGCTGACTGCCGTGGTCTGGTGGGGAATAAGAGACCTGGGTGAACTCTTGGTGACTGCCTCTCCGCAGTTTCAAGGATCACCAGCCTCAGCTGTCACTTGAGAAGGAAAATAAAATACCCCAGTGGCTTCTAAATGGAAGGGGCCGCCTCCCTCTCGCTCTGGCTGTCTGGCCTGCTTACTACTGCAGTGACAGGGAAGGGCGACACCTGGCCCCAGGGGACAGGGGAGACTTCCCTGTTCATCTAGTGTGAAGAGATGTGCCCGGCAGGCCCAGGAGGTTCTGAGAGGGGTGTTAGGAACCCCCCTAACCCCCTGCCACCCTCTAATGCCTCAGGGCCCTGGCCTGCTCCTGCCCTGGGCGCCTGGGTCACACTGCACCTGAAGTCCCCAAATTCAGCCTGCAGGGACAGCTTCCAGAAGTTATGCCTGCCCCTTGGGGGCAGTGTCGGGATCTGTAGGGTCCTGTTAAGGGCCTCCATAGAGCACGTTTTGTGACTGGCTCATCTTGGCCTAGCAAGTTCACACTGCCACGTGGAGGCTCAAGTAGGGGTCACTTCCCTTTCCTCAAAGTAGCAGGCATTGCAGTTGTCCCCAAGCCCTGGGTGATTTTTGTGGAACATGATCTGTGCTACTGAAGGAGTTTGAGGTGGGAAGGCAGGGGCTGCCAGGGACGAGGGAGCCTGGTGGGCTTCCGTCTATGGAGTCGCACACGGTCGGACACAACTGAAGCGACTTAGCAGCAGCAGTAGCAGCTGGTGAAGGAGCGTCTTTTCTCCAAGGCTGACTCGGAGAGGTACCTAGTTCAGGCCCCGAGGGTCCTGGCTGGGGACCTTGTCCCAGCCCCTAAGCTTATTGGCCGAGTGATTGAACTTGACCTGTGCCCACTGAGGATATTGAGATGAAATAACAGGGACTATGGGTGGAGCATCTCCTCTCTGAGGGGCGGTACTGGGCTGGATGGGCAGAGCCTGGGCGGTGAATCTGCCCTGGGAGGAGGTGATGACTGGGCGGGACTACAGTGGTTAGTTGTGGCTCCTGCTTCTGGTTGGGCGCTGGCTTCTGGCCTCTGCACTGATTGGGGGAGAATCGTGGAGGACCCGCCCACTGGGCGGACCACTGAGGTGAATGGCAGCCTGGCTGTGCAATCCCTTCTTGGAGCCTCAGTCTGTCCATCAGGGAGATGGGCAGCAGCAGCTTCGGAGGATCGGGTCAGGTTACTACTGCCCTTAGACTGAGGGTCTGAGAACCCAGAGGAGAGTACCAGTAACAGTAACAGCGCTCAGCCCCATGTGTGCAGTTAAGGCCGCCTGGGCACCTGTCCTGACTTCTCTCACCAGCCATATGAGCCTGGGGCAAATGACTCAATCTCCCCAAATCTCAGATTCCTCATCTGTAAAATGGGGATAATAAATAACCTACCTGAGGGACTTCCCTGGTGGTCCAGTGGTTAAGAATCTGCCTTCCAGTGCAGGGGATGCGGGTTTGATCCCTGCTTGGGGAACTAGATCCCACCCACATGCCACAACTAAGACCTGGTGCAGCCAAATAAATTTAACGAAAGGGCTTGTTGAGGTCTACACTGTGCCCTGTTCCAAGAGGCTGAGCTGTATTGACTCATTTAATCATCGCAGCAACCCTCTGAGGGGACTCTGTTACCACGCCTCAGTTTACACACAGCGGGAGGGGGAGACAGAGGCACAGGGAATAAAGTGACTTGGGTGCCCAGTGCGGTGGTGGCCGACCGGGACTGGAACCTTAACTTCTGTCACTGCTTGCCTGTAGGCTTCAGGCACTGCAAGGGCTCCTTCAACATCTGGAAAGTGTGCCCCCCGGGGGCCCTGCCGAGGGTGCAGCCCGCATGGCTGGAGGCCCGGAGGAGGCAGGGCTGGGAGAGAGGATTTGTTCTGAGCCCTGGCTTGGGCAATCGCTTTTAGCAACTTGCCCAAGGGACAGGTGGAGGCAAAGGCCAGGTGTTGCCAGGGCCTCAGGGGGCCCGCAGAGTCAGGGCCTTGTCCCTGGGTCAGGCCTGGGGAGAAAGGCCAGGCCTGGGGAGAAAGGCCTGGAGGTACTGAGGCTCAACTACCAAGCACTTAACTGGTATTGAGGCTGGAGCCCTGAGATTCTGACTTTAGGAGAGACGCCTGTGCAGGGAGATGCTGGGCTTGGGGAAGAGGACACCGCTTCCATGGAGCCCTCAGGGATTGACCTGGAGGTGTCTCCCTGGCCCTGCCTCACACCGTTCTACTTGGTGATGTGACAGTTCAGAATGTGCTACTCCCCTCCTGTGGCCTCACTGGAAATAGTGATAAAACCCTCACCTCCTGGGACACGCTCTCTGTCTTCCTATTTTCCTCCTCACCTGCCATCGCTCTTGTCATTCACTGCAGGCTTGCCCTGGTTTGGGCTTTACTTGTGGCTCAGCTGCAATGCAGGAGACCCCGGTTCTTTCCCTGGATTGGGAAGAGCCCCTGGAGAAGGGAAAAGCTACACACTCTAGTGTTTTGGCCTGAGAATTCCATGGACTGTATAGTGGATGGGGTCGCAGAGTTGGACATAACTGAGCGACTTTCACTTTCACCCTGGTTTATGTCTGTTACTGCAGTCACTGCCTTTTGATGTTATCTTGCTCTTTTCTTTTTTTTCCTTTTAAAGTTTTGGTTGTGCCTTGGGAATTCCCAGGTGGTGCTAGTGGTAAGAACCCCCCTGCCAATGCAGGAGACATAAGAGAAGAAGGTTTGATCGTTGGGTGGGGAAGAGTCCCTGGGGAAGGGCGTGGCAACCTACTCCAGTATTCTTGCCTGGAGAATCCTATGGACAGAGGAGCCTGGCGGGCTACAGCCCATAGGGTTGCACAGAGTCTGACATGGCTGAAGCAACCTAGCATGTGTGCATGAATACGTGTGTGTGTGTGACTGAGGGTGGGCATGAACAGCTGAGTGTGCGAGCACAGGTGTGACTGAGACCTTGAATGAGGGGGTCTGCTCCTTGACTGGACTCCCTTGCACATGGGTCAGAGCTGCCTGCCTCCTAGGAGGCCCAGGGCAGGGGGACCTTTCCAGGCCCAGGGAGGTCGCAGTGGGTGTGGCTCTGGTGGGAAGTTCCCGAAGCTTGGGGTCAACCTGGGGGCCGGAGCAGCCATCTCCCACCTCGTGCTCCTTCTATTCACACCCAAGGAAGGTCTTACTGCACTGCACACCCCTCTGCCCATCCCCCACCCAGTGACCTGGCTCCCGTGGCCTAAAGAGCTCGGATCTGGATTGGAATCCTGGCTCCTTCCCTTCCTAGTGGGATAACCTTGGGTGAGTTACCCCCACCCTCAGCATCAACTTCCTGGGCTGAAAACAGAGGCCACCCACACCTTCCAGGATGGTTGTGGAACTTATATGGGATAACAGGGAAGCAGCTGGAACCCAGAAAGGCTACAGGAAGTGTATGTGGTTCTCCTGCCCTCCCCAACCCAGAGCCATCTCCAGGCCAGGAGGCTGTGGGAGCCCAGCATGGCCACCAGGGCTCCTCTTTGATCCCTCATCTGTGTGGATGCTACTTGCAAAATAGTCTCCATCCTGTCCATTTGTCCCACTTCCATCTCCACCCATCCTCCACTCCAGAGCCCGAAAAACGCACTCTCCAAATTCCAATGGGACCGGTCCCTTTCTGCATGCAGAACCCTCCGAAGGGTCTGCATGATCAGCTCTGTCTCTTCAGCATTCACACACACTCTGCTCCAACTTCTGCACTGGGATCAGCTGTTCTCTGCCTGCCCCCACCATCTTCTCGTGTTGCCAACCCATCTCCTCCCCACCCCGATTCAGGCCAAGCACACCTTCCTCCTTGGGGCTTGGTGTGGCTTCTCCTGGAAAGTCCCCAGATTCTTCAGGCTGGGAACTGCTCTCTGGACCTGCATGTTGCCAGCATTGCTGAAAGAACTCTGTCTGTTCTCCCGGGGCTTGTGACCCTGGGGCTGGCCCAAGCCAGTCTGGACCCCACACCATCAGAGGATTCCATTTGAGGACTGGCTGGAGCTGGGAGAATGTGGAAAGCAGGTGGGATCTGATCTCCAAGGTGCCCTTCCAAGGTGGTTCCTGGGGAGAGCGCTCACCCACCTGACCCTGCCTGAGCCCTTCATAGGATCTGCTGCAGGGGACTGGCCATGGAGGCTCCCAGGAGCCCGGGGCTGGGAAGGCTATGGAGACACACCTGGTCTCCCTACTTCTAGCCCTTCCTGCTGGGCCTTGTCTCTGCAGCTGCCCAGGACAAGTACTTAGCCTGGAGGCATCATAGTGGGAAAAAAACCAAAAAACTTAAAAGAATAGGAGAGAAGGGGCAGGATCCTCCCCCTTGAGCCACTGGCGGCTGCGGCCCCTTTTAGGACTTCTGAGTCTTGGAGCTTAGCTGCCAGCCCCTGCATCGGGGTAATGTAATGTCCAGCAGGAACTGAGCCCACGTCGGCTCTGCAAGCACTTCATCTCCACGGTGTCCCTGTAAGGTCAGTGTTTTTATCTTTCGTCTTACCCATTTTATTTTTTAACTAAAAAAGAATTTGTTTTGGCTGCACTGCATGGTTAGCAGGATCTCAGTTCCTTGACCAGGGATCAGACCTGGCCCCTCGGCAGTGACGGTTCAGAGTCCTGACCACTGGACCGCCAGGGAATTAAATTCCCTCGTCCCCATTTTAGAGAGGAAGAAACTGAGGCTCAGAGAGTTGAAGCTACCTGTCCCAGGGTGCACACAGCTAAGAGGGGCAGAGCCCAGATTTGAACCCAGGGAGCTTGGTTCTGGAGCCTGAGCCCCACATGCAGTGGTCTTGTGAGCGCCAGTAGCCTCAGCTCCACTTGCCTCTGATGCAGAGGAGGTTCCTTGAAGGTGCAGCCAAGGCAGAGATGTTTGTGAATGGACGGGTCTTGGAGATGGCTTTGGGGAGTAGGCCCGTCTTCTGGATGGGAAAACTGAGGTCAGAGAGAACTGAGGGCTTGCCCAAGGTCACAGCCATTAGTAGAAGAACTGGGACCACAGCCAGGTTTTTGATCTCTGTCCAGTGGTCTGCCCATTACTGTTTGTTTGAAGTGTGTTGCCTGCTCAGTCGTCTCTGACTCTTTGCGACCCCATGGACTGAAGCCCGTCAGACTCCTCTGTCCATGGAATTCTCTGAGCTAGAATACTGAATCAGTTGCCATTCCCTTCTCCAGGGGATCTTCCTGACCCAGGGATCGAACATGGGTCTCCTGCCTTGCAGGCAAGATTCTTTACCATCTGAGACTCCAGGGAAGCCCACTGTTTACTTGTTCTTTTTGTGTGTGTGCAGAGGCTAACACAGTAAAGAATGCATAAACACCTGGGTGCAGATTAATGACTAATTGTTAAGGAGATAGGTGATCAGTGTTCTAATTTTTGTGGGAAACATTTTTCTTTTGTTCTAGGGTGACTGCCTCTGCAGATCTCTTGTGAAAGTGGAGTCTTACCTTTCCCAGAATCCTCTAAATGGAATCCTGACATTCTTCCATGTGGTTGTGTCTGTAGTTTGTTCGAATTTATTGTAGAGTAGTAGTCCGTGGTATAGATGTACTGCTGTTTGTTTATCCCTTTGTCTATGGATGAATATATTGTTTACAGTTTTTTTTTGTGTGATGATGAATAAAGCTGTTATGAACATTCACGTATTGGTACAACTCTGTGTGTGAGCATATGCTTTCATTTTTCTTGGGTAAACACCCAGCAGTGAAATTGCTGGGTCATGTGGTCACCCAAATGTATGTTTAACTTCGTAAGAAACTGCCAAACTGTTTTCCTAAGTAGTTGCACCATTTTGCATTCCACTAGCAATGTCTGAGAATTCCAGTTGATCTGCATTCTTGCCAACACTTGGTATTGTCTGTCTTATTTTGGCCATCCAGATGCATGTGTAGGGTGTCTCTTGTTCTTATTTTTAAAAATATTTATTTGTTTGGCTGTGCCATGTCTTAGTTGCAACAAATGGGATCTGTTAGTTTTGGCATGTGGGGTCTAGTTCCGCAACCAGGGGTCGAACCCTGGGCCCCCTGCATTGGGAGTGGGGAGTCTTAGCCATTGGACCACCAGGGAAGTCCCTGGTCTCTTGTTTTTAGTTTGCACTTTCCTGCTGACTAATGATATTGAGCATCTTTTCACGTGCTCGTTGGCCATCTCTATATCCACTTTTGCAAAGTGCTATCAAGTCTTTTTGCTCATTTTTCTATTGGGTTGACTGGTTCTTATTTATTTGTGAGTGTGCTTTTATCGGAGAAGGCGATGGCACCCCACTCCAGTCCTCTTGCCTGGAAAATCCCATGGACGGAGGAGCCTGGTAGGCTGCAGTCCATGGGGTTTCGAAGAGTCAGACACGACTGAGCGACTTCACTTTCACTTTTCACTTTCATGCATTGGAGGAGGAAATGGCAACCCACTCCAGTGTTCTTGCCTGGAGAATCCCAGGGACGGCAGGGCCTGGTGGGCTGCCGTCTATGGGGTCGCACAGAGTCGGACACGACTGAAGCGACTTAGCAGCAGCAGCAGCAGCAGCAGTGCTTTTTATATCCTGGACGCTTGTTTTTATTGTGGGGCTTTGACTTTGAAGGGTGACTCAGGCATTCTTGAATGCGAGTAGTAGGCCCACCCCTCCTTCGGGTGTCCCTTACTGACTTTTTATGGGGTCCCCTGGGACGTTAATGAGGGATGTTCATGGCAACACTGTAATCCACCACTGCTGCTCCGACACTGTTGGGCCCCCAACACAGGCCCGGCGTCCCTGGGCGGGCTTTGCTGGGGTGTGGGCTGCCTCTGTAACCACACAGTTTGGATTAGAATCCCAGCTCCATGACTTCCTAGTTGTGGATCCTGGGACTTGAGACTTTGATTTTCTGAACCCCAGTTTCCCTCTCTGTCAAATGAGCTAGCAGTACCGCCTCATAGGGTTGTCATGGAGAAATACTTGGCCCCCGGCCCAGGCCAGGGCCTTGCCATCTACCTGCACTTTGATGTGGTCATGCCCTGGGCCATGCGTGGAGGCTGGGATCCTTGTTAACAAGACCCGCATGTTCCCCTGCAGGTCCCCGGGAGTCTCTGAGGAATCGGAGTTGCTGGCGGCTTTTTCTGGTAGGTTCCTGTTTGTCCCCACTTGCTGTCTCCAGCATATTGCTGGGACCTCCTCGGGGTGGTGGGTCGAAAGTTGCTGGGTTGCCATATTCTACTGGTGGGTGGATGTGGTGGTGGTGGGGCGCTCCGTGTGGCTTCATGGGGTGTGGAATGGGCAGCACCATTGCCCACTGTGAAGGCTGTGGGGTCCTCCAGGATGGAATATTTTCTAACCGGAGGCAGTGCTGTTCAGACAGGGCCTTGGAGAAGGAGCTGCCCCGACAGTGCAGCTGTAGGACTATGCATTTTCTCCATCTCTGGGGTTCACGGGCCTATGGCTTCTGTGCCCTGATGGTGGGCTGCAGGCTCAAGAGCAGGTGGGGCCAATGTGCAGGCTCAGAGGGGGCGGGGCCTGTGTGCAGACTCAGTGGGCGGGGCCAATGTGCAGGCTCAACGAGGGCAGGGCCAGTGTGCAGGCCCTTGAGTTGGGACGTTGGATATTGGAGGAGGGTGCGGGGCTGGACACCGGTGCGCCACTGTGGTCACTGTGCCCAGTGGGAGAAGTGACCTGGGTCCCAGTCTCGGCCCCTTTCATGCTGAGCGCCCAGGGCAGGTCGCTCACCTCCCTGTGTCTCCATCTCCCCTTACGTAAACCAGGGGTAATGAGCAGTCCCCAGCGCGGGTCACTGCAATGATTCAGTGGGCTGCTGTGGGACAGCATCTGGCCCAGAGGAGGTGCTCAAAAGTCCATCACCATTTAGGGCTTTTCGTGTGACCCCATTTAGTCACCCTCATGGTGATGCTGCAAAATGGACTGTTATTCTCATTTTAACAAATGAGGAAGGGGAGGCATGCATAGATCACCTGTTCCATGTCCCAGTTGGAAGCAAAGAGCTGGCTGAGACTAATTCTTTAACCCTCCCAGGGAACCCAGTGGATTCTTCCTCAACGCACCCATTTCACAGCCGTTTCAGTGGGCAGACTGAGGCCCGTGTTGGGCATGTCTGTGCCCACTGCCCTCTCTGCCTCCACCACCCACCTGGTACCTCTGAAGGCAGGGGTCTCTCCAGAGAGCTTGTCTCCCAGAGGGACTGGAGGGAGGCCATAGGAGGCACTGGCAAAGTTTGGGGTGTCAGGGGAAAGAGAAGGCAGACCAGAGGTGGGTCAGCGGGCTGGGCACAGGCTTGTTTTTTCTTTGGCTGTGTAGTGCAATTTGTTGGATCTTAGTTCTCTGACCAGGGATTGAACCCAGGCCCCTGGCAGTGAAAGGAAGGGTGCAGGTCTCTAGAGGAAGGGTGACCCAGGCAGAGGGAACCGCCTGTGCAAAGGCCCTGAGGCTATATGGAATGGACCTCCTGGTTTGCAGGAGTCTGTATGAGTCACCTGGTTGGGGTTTTCTTGAGTCAGGCCTCACTCCTTTGTTCCTGAGCCTTTGGGGCTCTCCAGTAGGCAGGAGGGAAGGACAGCCTTGGAGGCTGTCTGCTTCCTGAGCCAGGCCTTTGGTCCCACAGCAGGAGTAGGTTTCATCTTGGAGGCAGGGAGTGTGGGCAGCACTGGTGGTGGTTCCCACAGAGGTGATCAGCCCAGCCGGGCTTTCTGCCTGGCCTTCATGATGCCTTTGAAGTTAGAAGGCAGGTGGCCTTGCCTGGGGTGTTTTTCCCTCCTCTCCTCCTCTGCCTCTCTGTCCTCCATCAATCCCCATCGAAGGCCTAATGGAGAGCCTTCCTCCTGTGGTTGAGTTATCTGCTTGTCACGCCAGTGGCCCACCCGAGGACGATAAAAGGGCTTTTTGTGTGCAAGCACTTAGCTTCCTCCTCTGGGGCGATCCATCACGTGTGAGGGAGGCGGGAGGCAGACAGCGGGGAGGGAGAGAGGAGGTCCCTCCCCCTGCTGAGGAAGCCAGTGCTCCCAGGAGCCCCCCTGGCAGGACCCAAGTGGCTCCTCAGCCCAGAGATGAGTCCTGTCTGGGGACAGGTGGGGCCAGCTGGGAGGGAGGGCCCCAGGGGGCATGGAGGCTGGGTGGATGATCTAGGCTCCCCTCCCATGCCCAGGAGCTCCCAGTTGGCAGCTCAGGGGCCTTCTGAGACCCTCCTCATCCCACCATTGGGGGCTGGGGTGGGGGATCTGGTGGGCTGGAGTCAGCTTCAGGGAAACAGGTATTTCTGAGAAAAAAACCACAATAAGAGGCAGAAGGGAAGCTGTGTGTGGGTCAAGGGGGATGGAAGTCCTGAATGATCATGAAACAGCAGCTGCACTCTGCTTCAGCACTCTGCTGTCCTTATGCCCATTCAACAGATGAGGAAACTGAGGCACCAGAGGTGATGTGTTAGAGGAGGTGGCATTTGGGCCCCTAAGCTAGGTATAGGTTTTGACCCTGCGGTAGGGAACTGCTTGAGTGCGGGGGTATAGGTGGGAAAGTGGGGTTTGTCTGAGCCTTGAGTCTCTCCCAGTGTGGTGCCTGGTAGTGTATACATGAAGGGTGAGGAGTCAAGTGTGGCTGGAGGCTGAAGGTGGGCGGGAGGGGAGCTTTCTGGATCTCCTGGGGAGGAAGATCAAGACCAACCAACTCCCAGGCAGACAAGTGGCCAATTGTATGTGGTGGGGGTTGGGGGAGGTTCAAGGGACTGGGACAGGCAGAATCACAACTGTCTGGACTCTGTTTGTCCCACCTGGGTAATGGGTTGATGGGCATGTCCCTAGCTGGGGGGACCGTGGTCCCTCCGTTGGGTGGAGGAGGAGAATGCATGGGTGGTTCTCTGTCCTTCCAGTTCAGGGTGCTCAGCCCTAGCCAGCTGTCCTTCCCCCGCCTTCCTTCCCCTTCCCCTCCTCTCTCCATCCCTCACTGCTCCCTGCTCCTCCTCCGTTTTCCTTCCCCTCCCCTTCCCACAGCCCCCCTCCTTCTCTCCACAGGCTACCCTCAAATGACAGCAATTAATGGTGCCTCTGATGGTGGCTGGGAGGACGAGGCTGACAGTTGAGCGTGTCTGCCTGCGGCTGGCCTCTAATCGGGCCCAGGGGACGCCCCTCCCGCCCGGGCTCCCAGGCACTGCCTGCCTGCTCCACCACTCACAGGGCAGCCGGAGCCGCCCTCAGACGGGCACACGGGAGGCCGGCGCAGCATCTGCACCTCAGTTCCCTAAGCCCCCTCCCTGTCGTCCTTTTTCCCATCATCCTTTTTCCTACATAAATGAGTGGGCTCCGGGGTCACCCTGTCCTGCCCCAGTTAGTATATTCATGATGGCCTGACTGCCAAGGCATCCTTCTCTACCAGGAGGTCCTCTCTACCAGCCAGCTCCTGTCCCCAGATGACCTCTCAGGGTGTACCACACCGCCCTCAGGGCGAGCTCCTCCCCACATGACCTTCATCCTTTTGTGTCCGTTCTCCTGGGAGGATTGAGTTGGGTGGAGTCAAGGAGACTTGTCCTGTCCTGGACAGCAGACATCCATTAAATGCTGGAACCTTGGCAGTCTGGAGCCTTCAGTGATGGGGGCAGCTACCTGGACCTGGAGTCTTGCCTGGCAGTGAGGGGCTTTTGTGTGTCTGGGGGACAAGAATCCTGGCCAGCCCTGTCCACAGTGGGCAGGGTCCTTGCTTGTTCATTATTTTGTAGTAGCAGTAATGAGGCCCCTGCTGTATGCCAGGGCCTGCAGAGGTACTTCACCTTGGTGCGTTTTACTCCGCAATAACTCTCCAACGATCATGCTGTTTATAACCCTGCTTCGGTAGATGGGGAACCTGACAGATAGAGAGGCAAAAGTGATTTTCCCTAAATGACTCAGGAAGGAAGGGATAAATCTGGGATTCAACCCTGATCTGCCTTGTCAAGGGCTTGTAAATCAGGGCCTTTGGGGAAACTTGAGAGACAGTAAAGGAACCAGCAGACCTGAGCTGGAAGTGAGAATATAGTCCCTGGGCATGGGGATTGGATTTAGTGGTGTTAATATATGTATATATATTTTCTGTTACAGTTAAAAAGAAAAACAGCCTTATTGAGATGGAATTAACCTGTAAAAAGATACACCCATTTTAAGAGTTCAGTTCCATGAGTTTTGGCAAAATGTGAACATTCATATGACTACCACCATCAGGAGGGTTTCTGTCACCCCCCAAAAATCTCCATCCCCCAGCACCCACTGATCTGCTGTCATAGAGGTTATAGACTCTTCTAGGTTTTTGTACTAAAATTATCTTGAAGTGTGTACTTTTTGGGGTTTGGCTTCTTTCACTGTTTTGAAGTTTTTGAGACTGATCTGTCATCGTGTACATATATGATTCCATTTGTTTATTCATTCATGAGTTGATAGACCTTTAGGTTGTATCCAGTTCTTGGCTATTAATGAATGAAGCTAGAAAGTCTTTAAGCCACTTTGCTTTTTCTTGCCTTATTGCATTGGCTGAGGCCACAGGGTAGCACTGACTAGCGGCAGTTGGCAGTTTTAGGGTTAGCTGGCTGTGGGTGTTGTCCTGAATACTCCCATTTGACAGATGAGGAAACTGAGCCTCTGAGGGGTCAGGTGACTTATGGAAGGTCATCTGGTGAGAGTGGAGTGCTGTTTCTCCATCTCCAGGCTGGGAAGTACCAGCCCTGTTGTTTACCAATGTGCTTGCTGGTCCAGAGGGTCACCTCAGAAGTCAGTGGCTGGGCAGGGGTGCCTAGAATCACCTTTCTTTCCCCCTGGGTTTCCTCTGCCCGGGGAGATGAGGGTATAAAGGGCATTCTGTACCTTCTACCTTTTGGGTCACACACTGTCTGTGGGCACCCAGCACTGCTGAGTGAATGTCAACCTTTGTCTTTCAGTCACAGAGACCTTCTGGGGAGCTATTTTGGGGTGAGGAAGCCCAGGAAAGGGGGGAGGGGAGACAGAGTAGAGGGTCCCCTCCTTCCTTGCCCAAGGAGTGTGAGCTAAGATGACTTTTCGGGGAAGGAGGCCTGTAAATTAAATAAGCAATCCCGTAAATAAATAAGTAATGAAATTAGTGGGGTGCCTAATTATATCAGATTCATAATTATGGATGGATGCCTGCCCGATAATTGTACTTGTTTTTAATCTTCGGCTCTGACATGTGTCTCCTTCCATCTGATAGGATTCCCTGCCCTCAGCCGTGGGAGGAGGGAGGCCCTGCTTTTGGGGGCTCCTGGTGAGCCTAGGTGGTGGTGGGGCCCCCCAGACCCCACGGATCCAGGTATACTTGTCTTTTTCCTGCAGTCAGATTTCTAAACCTTTTGAAATTGCAGCAAATGAAAACAGTAAGAAGAACAGGGTTTATCGTAGCAATCATGGTCTACTTTACCTATTATAATTTAATTTTCCAGCCCTGCCTGTGAAGTGGAGATTGTTGTCATCTCTACTCTGCTGATGAAGAAATTGAGGAATAGAGAGGTTAAGTGACTTGCCTGAGGTCACACAACCAGTGAGATTTGAACCCAGACTGTCTTCCCCAGAGCCTGCATCCTTCTGGGTCTCCTCTCTTAGCCTCTAGGTCATCTTGTGTGGTACACACAGACCTGGAGAGCTGTCTCTGCTAGGCATGCGCCCTCAGAGGAAGATGCTAATTTAGGGGGGCTCAAGGCCTCAAGAGGTTTAAGTGCTGGAAAGATCAGGTCATGCCTTCCACAATTGCTATAAATCCAAACAGAAACCATTCTGAAACATGACATGTAAAATTATGTTTCCTGTAACAAGAAAGCAAACCCATTTGCAGAAATTAAAATGACTTCTTTCTAGATCTTTCTTTTTGTGGCTTTGGTTTGTTGGCTCTTTGGGCACTCCTGGTCCTGCCTATGGTAGGTACTATGCTGATAATCATTAGACCCAGCCCATTTTCCGGATGAGGAAAGTGAGGCTCAGTGAGGTAGAGGGACTTGAGTGAGGTGCCAGAGCTGGCATTCTAACCAGCTTTTACCACGTCAGTTCCCTGGCATGAAGGGGGGTGCCTCTCCTGTCTGAGAAGTGGAGGGGCCATGTACGCCAAAGGCTGGCTTCACCGGGTCCCTTTCTGTGCTTGGGAGCCAGGAGATCAGCTGCGCCCACCTCATGTGGGGGACAGAAAGGATGGAAGTGGCTGTGGGGGCATTGTTGTTCTCACTTGCCGTCTCTGGAGACCCCAGACCCCCCAGCCAAACTCACTGCCTGTTCTTTCACGGTGTGCCCTGTGTCTTGGACATCTGACCCTGTCAGGGGCAGTGGGCCCTGAGCCCTTGGGATACCCAGGCCTCCACCAGGAATTGCCCCTTTGCAAACTGCAGGGAAGGAGCACCCTTCACTTTCTGGGGTGCCTGATGGGGCCTGCATTTCTGAGAGTCCAGCAGGAGCTGCAGCTTGGGCTAGTATGCAGCATGCATGTGCTGACTTTAGTCTGGTGGGGTTTGGGGGCTCTCCTGTCCCTCTCTGTAGCCTGGGGTGAAAAGGGGAATTGAGGACAGACTCACATGAGGAATTGTATGTGTCCATGTTGTTCCTGAGGGTTGGAGCAATCTGGGGAGGCTGCCTGGAAGAGCTGGAACAAGCCTGTTGAATGAAGAACAAACATACCTTTGCTGAATAAGAAACATACTTTGGGGGAACTCATGTGTAAAGCACCTCAAACAGGCATAGAGAAAATGCTACATTTATTACTCAAGCTAACACTTCGTGATTTTTTTTGCTTGCCTTGGTGCTATGGGAGAGTTTGCTGTTATTATTATGAACCCTAGAGTTTCTAATGATTCCTGCCCATATATTTTATGCCAGGCTGTGTTCTAAATCATGTCATATACACCCACTCATATTCTCCCCAAGGCTGCCGTATAAGGTAAGGGCTAATATTACCAGCCCTGTTTTATATGGAAGGACGCTGCAGGCACAGAGAGGTTAAGTGATGTGCCTGAGGTCACACAGCTGGCAGCTGGCAGAGCTGGGATTTGAACCCAGGAAGCTTGACTCCATGGCACCTGCTGTTAATTGTGGGGACTGTGCAGGCACCACCTGCAGCCCTCCCTGAGCCTGGAGCCAGACTGAGTCTCTTGGCAGGCCGCACCGGCTGTGGGCCAGGCTCCATGTGTAACGTAGGGCCCTCAGGCATGCAGCAGCTGCTCTGGGCTGGGCAGGACTGGTCAGGACATGAGGGGGTCTCCTTCCTGCCTCCTTGCAGCCAGCCTGGTGTCCCCATGGCCTCCTGGGAGAGGGAGTGGGTTGTGATACTCAGCCAACAAGACGCCAAGCCTTTGCCTTGTGGATCCTATGGGCTGACGGGGAGATGGACAGTGTAGTAAACACACATGCTCTTAGAAAGCAGGGAAATGCTGGCTGTGGAATAATAGGGTGGAGCAATTCTGCTTTGGGGTGGGGTGAGGTGGGGGTCAGGGGCTACTTGCCTTAGGTCAAGGAATCACAGGTAGTCTCCAAGGAGGTGGCAGTTGAACTGGAACCTGGACCAAGAGAAGGAACCAGACCTGTGCAAGGAAGAGGGATGAGCCAGCTGGGTAGGGAGGTCAGCTTATGCAAAGGCCCTGGGGTCCTGATGTCCCAGGAATGCTGAGGAGGCCTACCTGGCTGAAACAGAGTCAGAGGCACCAGGTTAGTTCTCTGGATCTGAAGCCCTTTATTGCATTTAAGGCAGAAATCCATGGCTTTGGATTCCTTCTTTTGTTCTTTTGCTAGCTGGTTAATATACATTTACTGGGCACATGGAATGTTCCAGAGTCAGAATGATGGAAAAAGTCAGGCATCATTCATGCCTTTGAGGAGTTCAGTGTCCGGAGGGAAAGGGTCAGTTAAACAAGTGACATCAAGGGTCACACAGACAGAGTTCAGACCATTACTGGAGCGTAACAAGTTTCGTATTTGCCTCTGGGCCAGGACAGGCTTCTTTGGACAAGTGTCAGTGGAGGCGAGACATGAGGGTGATTCGTTAGGACTCTGGAGTCGTGGTGGAGACACATTTAGGCTGGTTTAGGCCACAAGGAGGAGTCAATGGGTGCTCCTAATGCCGGAGTGTCCAGGGTAGGGCAAGTTCAGGCATGGCTGGATCCAGGGGCTCAAACCACACCTTGGAGAGCTGGCTTTGTGTCAGTTCTGCTTCCTTCTGTGTGGGCTTTGTTCTCAGGCAAGTTCATGCCTCCAGCACAGCAAACCAGGAGGAGGAAGAGTCAGTCGCCTGAAGCCCCAAGAACAGCCTCCTTGCTCTTTGCCGTTTCCTTACTGAATGAGGCTTTCATTGTTTGTTCAGCTATTTTTACTGTTGGGTGGAGGTGGCCAAGGTAAGGGGAAGGAGTGTCCCCAACTCAGATGCAGTCAAGGAAAGGAATGAGGCAAATGGGAGGGGTGGGGATTGTGGCTAACCAACCTGCTGGATATTCTGATTTTTTTCCGAGAGAAGCTGGAAATCTGGATTTTATAAGCAATGCCCTAATTTAAAAACAAAACAAAACATTGTATGTGCCAGAAAGAGCTTCCCTGTTGGCCAAAGCTGCCCGTCATCCTTCTGTGGCCTCTGTGCTTAGCTGTGACTTTCATTTCCAAGTATTTTGCCCTCCATGATCCAGGCAGACTGGTCCATGGAATGTCACAGAAGGTCCTAAAACTTGGGGAGTCACATTTTAGGCCTCCAGAAATGCCATCTCCACGAGTGGAGGCCTGAGGCTGCATAATTTATCCCAGCGCTCTCCAGAGGAGTTCAACTTGGTCTGAGAGACATCTAGCCCAGTGGTTAGTGACCGGGGCATTCAAATACTGACTTTGCCACTCCTAGCTGTATGCCCTCAGACAAGTCACTTCACCTCTGTGTTCCTTGGTTTCCCCATCTGTAAAACGAGAATGACAATATCCTTTTGGGTTGTTGTGAGGCATCAGGGAACATGTGGGAAGCCTGTTCTTCCCAGTGCCCCACGTTGGGAGGGTGTGTGTCCCTGGGCTGGTATAATTTGTCCTTCCTGGGTTGAGCCCTGGCCATCTGGGGCTGGTGGTGGCCAAGAGCTTTCCTGGACACCTTCATCCTCTGTTCCTGGGTGTGGGTCCCCCTCCCCCAGCGATCCTTGCCAGTTGCTCTGTGCCCTTGGCTGCAGGACGGCTCTGCACTTTGACGTGTAGCAATTAGCCTTGCCCGAGGCCAGTTCACAGCTGTTGCCGGTGGGGGCAGCCCCTTTTTAAAATAAAAGCAGCACATAGGAAACCAGCCCTAGGGACCAGTTCACTGCCTTTAGCCAGCACGGCCAAGGGTTTAATGTGATGCTTTTGTGCCTGGAAGAAATGATGAAGTACAGTGCGTTTGGTCTGGGGAAGTCTCCCCCTCAGGGAGGCCCCCTTCCAGCCAGCTGCCTATGAGTGGCTCATGGATCCCTCTTTCAGGGAGGGGTGTCTGTGTTCTTTGGGGTCTGTTCTCGTCTGGCTCAGCCTGGGTGGGGAGCCCTTGAGGGATGGGATGATTTCTTTAAAACACTCGAGCACCTACTATACACGGGGATGTATATATGTCAGTGCCACTCTCTCAGTTCATCCTCCCCTCGCCTGCACCCGCCTCACTGTGTCTGTTCGCTGCGTCTGTCTCTCTAATCCTGCCCTGCAAATAGGTTCATCAGTGCCCTTTTTCTAGACTTCCATGTATATGCGTTAATGTACGATGTTCATTTCTCCTCTTTCTGACTTCATTCTGTATGACAGGCTCCATATTCATCATATCACTGCAAATGACCCTGTTTCATTCCTTTTGATGGCTGGGCAATATTCCATTACATATGTGCTGCAACTTCTTTATCTGTTCATCTGCCTGAATTTTATTTAAATCACACTTAGAGATCTGTTTGTGGACTGCGAAGCCCTACACGATCCCTCCAGGCCCACCTCCCCTGCCATGCTTTGCGGGCTCCTGGCTGCTCCCGGAACTCACCAAGGACAGCAGCCTCAGGGCCTCTGCCTTGGCTGTTTGGTCGGCTTGGGACACTGTTCCCTGAGAAGTTTCCACATCTCTCTCTCTTACTCCATCCAGGCCACTGTTGAACTGTCACCTCCCCAGAAACCACCCGTCCATAGCTGCTGCCGTTCCTTGATGTCATCACATCTTTTCTGTTGCTGACTTCCTCACCTTTTCCCAAGTCACCCCCACGGGGGCAGGGATCCTTTTCTTGTTCCTGCTGTGTTCTTCGCGCCTGGTGCGTATCACTAGGGCTCCCTAAATGTCTGGTGTCTCCAGGCCTGGGGTCAGGGACTCTTAGAGGTGGTCGCAGCTTCCAGAAGGTCAGTAAACTGGATTGGAATGGAGTCTGTTCAACCAAACCACCTTTTTATTTATTTTGAATTTAGACGAAATTCACATCGTGTAAAATTTACCATTTGAAAGTGTACAGTTCAGGGACTTCCCTGGAGGTCCAGTAGTTGAGCCTGTGTTTCCACTGCAGGGAACACCGGTTCGATCCTTGGTCGAGGAGTTAAGATCCTACCTACTGTGTGGTGCAGCCAAAAAAAGGTGCATGACTCATTGGTGTTTAGTGTGTAAACAATGCTGTACAACCCATAACTTCTGTCTAATTCTAAAACAGCTCCATCACCCTGTAAGGAGCCTCTGAACAGGCACTCTCCCCCTTCCTCCTCGCAAATCCTGGCAGCCACCAGTTGGCTTTCTGTCTCTTTGGATTTGCCTGCTCTGGGCATTTCCTATAAATGGGATCATACAAAATGTGACCTTTCGTGTCTGACTTCTGGCCCTGGGCATGATGTTTTCGAGGTTCGTCCACGTGGCTACATGAATTGGTATTTCATTCCTTTCTCCGGCTGAAGAATGTCACATTGTATGGATGGACATCCACAAAGTCACCTTCCGAGTTGTTTTTCAGTCACCCGCCCAAATCTGGGAGCGCTGGGCTTCAGGAAAGGAAAGTGAAGTCGCTCAGTTGTGCCCGACTCTTTGCGACCCCATAGATAGTAGCCTGCACCAAGCTCCTCCGTCCATGGGATTTTCAAGGCAAGAGGACTGGAGTGGGTTGCCATTTCCTTCTCCAGGGAATCTTCCCAACCCAGGGATCGAACCCAGGTTTCTCACATTGTAGACAGATGCTTTACCGTCTGAGCCACCAGGGAAGTCCTCAGGAAAGGAAAGGAAGAGGTAAAAACAGCCAGATGTTTCCTTTTTTTTTAAGTTTTATTTCTTTGTTTTGGCTGCGCTGAGTCTTCACTGCTGTGTGCCAGCTTTCTCTAGCTGTGGCAAGCAGGGGCTACTCCGTAGTTGCGGTGCGCGGGCTTTCATCACGGTGGCTTCTCTTGCTGCAGAGCATGGGCTGTAGGGTACGTGGACTTCAGTAGTTGTGGCGCACAGGCCTAGTTGCTTCTCGGCACGTGGGATCCTCCCACACCAGGGACCGAACCTGTGTCCCCAACACTGGCAGGCAGATTCTCATCCACTGCGCCCCCAGGGAAGTCCCAGCCAGATGTTTCTAACTCGTTTTTCTCTTTCTCTTCCCCCAGCCCCCACTCTGCTCCTAACCTTATCTTAGAGCCTGGCTGGATCAGGAAGCATCCACGAGGGGAGGGAGTGAGCAAGGATCCCTTCCACTTGGAGCTGGAGGCTGAATGGGAGCCCCTCTGGTCTCCTGAGGCTCCTCCCAAAACAGATGTAGTTTCTGCTGACCCTAATGGAGACAGCAGGCAGGTATGCCCCCTTTTCACAGCTGAGCAGACTAATGTCTGCAAAGGCTGAGATCTTGCCCAGGGCCACTCGGCCTAGGGACCCCTCCTGCTTCTGTGGTCCCCATCACCGTGTATTCTGTAACGTCACTGATCTTTCCCATCGTCCAAAGCTTTGCCCACAGGCAGGTTCCTGGAAGTACATGCTGGTGAATCTTGGTTTTTTAGAACACCGAGGGATGCTCGCCATCAGAATCTTGGGGAATGAGGACTTCTTTTGCTAAGCAGACGGCCACACAGTAACGTATTCTGAACATGAGCTTGGTTTTGGTGGCTGGCTGTATCTCGAGGGGGCTGCCTGGGGCTGTTTCTGGTCTGTGATGATTTCCCATCTTCACAGAGTCACTCAGCAAACCATTTCATTCCCTGGCTCCTTGTAGGGCAGAAACAAGAAGTGACCGTGGAATGACCTGGCCCAGCTTTGAACCTGCCCGAAGCATAAATCCCTCTGGTGGGGGCTTGGGGTGTTACTCCTGATTCCAGGGCCAGACTCTGAGAAAGTCTGGGGGCAGGTCTGTGTCCAAAACAAACAGAAGAGAACAAAAGGAACCCATGCTTTCTGACCTGGCTGCTTCGGGCTCCACCGCCTGCCTATGTTTTGGTGGAGCTAGTTTGGCTCGCTCTTGAGATCCTCTGATGGTCAGGATGAGAGTGGACGGGCGGGATCTTTGGTTTAAAAGTACAGCATTTGATCACGCACGTCTTTCTGTGCCTCGGTTTCCCCACCAGTAAAAGAAAGCAGATCTGCAGAATTCTTCCATAATCCTCCAGAGTGTTTTCTTGGGAGAGGCTGAAGGGTGAGCCGATGAGTGTCGGCACACACGTGGCCTTCCCGTGGGCCTCTTCAGGGGGTCTCCTAGTGGCTCTTGTGGCCCCTCAGCCAGTTCAGTGGCCACGAACCTTTGTCACATGCAAATCTGACCTGCTGCAAACCCTCTATGGCTCTCCACTGGCGGATGCAAGCCAGCTTTGCGCCATTCAAACCTCAGTTCAGCCACTTCCCAGCTGTGTGACCTTGGGCAAGCCAGTTAACCTCTCTGGGCCCATTTCCTTCTTTGTATATTGGGTGCCCCTGCCTTTTGTTGTGCTGTGCTAAGGACAGATGGGTTAACTGATGAAGTGCTTACAAAGCGCTTGGGACCCAGGATGAGTTACTATTACTATCGTCATCATTATTTAAAATTTTTTTTTGTTTTGACTGTGCCTAGTCTTAGTTGGCTGGAGAAGGCAATGGCAACCCACTCCAGTGTTCTTGCCTGGAGAATCCCAAGGACAGGGGAGCCTGGTGGGCTGCCATCTATGGGGTTGCACAGAGTCGGACACGACTGAAGCAACTTAGCAGCAGCAGCAGCAGCAGCAGTCTTAGTTGGCAGGATCTTTTTTTTTTTTTTAGTTGCGGCATGTGGGGTCTAGTTCCTTGACCAGGGATCGAACCCGGGCCCGCTGCACTGGGAGCGCAGAGTCTGAGCCATTGGACCACCAGGGAAGTCCCCTCCTCATCATTATTACATCATTATTACATCATTCTGGGGTGTCTGCACTCCAGGGAGTTAGGTGATTTGCCCAGAATTCTCATGCTTTCCCTGCCCTACTCCTCTCCCACCATTCCCTGACCTTGACTTCTAATGCCCTCACCGCATCCCCACTGGACTTGGCCACATCAGTTTCCTCTCTGCTTTTGCTACACTCCCAAGTCGACCCGGCCTCCAGACTTTCGCCCTTGCTGCGCCTCCTGCCTACGCCACCTTTCCCCTCATCCATATCCCGAGGGAGCCCTTCGCATCACTCAGGATGCCATCTTGGGCAAACCGCGCTGGGCCTGACTCCTGGCTGCTGGGGGCAGGGTAGCGAATCTAGAAATCCCTCTGGATCTTCTCCTGACACCTCGACACTGTTGCTCGGGGCACCGGGGAAGCTGAGCGGAGCCTGCCCGGCTGCAGTGGGGAAATTGACACCCAGAGAAGCTCAGACTTGTCTCTGAGTCACACAGCTAGCTGCAGCCAAGATCCAGACCCCTGGCTGACCACCAAGCCACCCATTTTGGCCAGTGTGCATGCGTGCGTGCGAGTGTGTGTGTCTGGTGTGTGTGTGTGTGTGTGTGTGTGACTGTATCTTTTTTAACCCTCTGGGCCTGTCAGCTGTGATGACCCTGGCTCAGAATGCCAATGTGAAGGGGTCATGTTTGCTTTTCCTGGGATGACAAGGACAGAAATATTTTAAAGGCAGAAGCCTGCCCAGTGGCCATGTCACCCTGGAGACCAGAGAGCCGAGAAGGGATGGGAGTAGAGGCGTCGGTTCATGCTGGGTCCGGGTCGGGGCAGCCATGCTGCCCTCTGGGTGGATGGTTGAGCTCGGCGGGGGAGACTGGGTTGAGGAGGAGACGCCGGCGGGGAGCTTGCTTTCGCCTGGGAGCGGTGAACAGTGAGGAGGTTTTTCTATCAAGCTATAAAAAGGCCTCCCCGTGTTTCAGCTCCCGAGTGTCGGCTGGAAGCCCGCCAGGGTTACCATGGCGATGAGGAATTATTACTTACTGCCAAGGCTGGGAGAGAAAGCTCGCGTACTTTTGGCTTCCCAACAAGAGGAGTGGACTTATGTAATTCCCTGTGTTTATAGGCCCGGAGTGGCAGGAGGCAAGCAGGGAGCCTGTGGCTCAACACCGCATTTTCACCCTGCTGTGGGTCGGGTGGCCCCATGGGTTGTCCCTGGGGGGTGGCCCTCTGCTCGCCCCATCTAAGGGAGGCATCGTGCTGGGAGCCTGGGGGGCTGGGTCAGCTGCAGGCCCTCCCACCCCATCCCTGAGCTGGGGTGGTAGCCCGCAGTCTCGCGGGAAGGCAAGCGTGGCTGCTTGGTGGGGTCGCCCCTCTTCCTGGGTCAGCCCTGGAGGAAGGATGGGTTTGAGGTTGGACGCCGTGTGTCCTCTGGAAGCCAACAGCCCAGTCTGTGTGTGTGGACTCCACTGACCCACTTGCTGGCACCTTCTACTTCTTTCTTTTTCTTTTCTTTTTTTTTTGTGGGAGAGTTACTTCAAGTTGTGTTGGGAGCTGACGTGAGCGAGAGGCTGGTCATGTGCTTGGGTAAGAAAAGTTTCCGGGCTCGGTGGTGGGCAGGGAGATGCGGCGTGGCCCGGTCACCCGGCCGAGGAAGGGTAGGCAGAGAGACGGGGGGCCACAGATTGTAGGACCTGGACGTGGGATGGGGACCCTGTATGGGGGCTGATGGTTTCGCATTCTGGCTCCCTGGGTCTGTCTGGGGAGGCTGGCGATGGCCAGGAGGTAGTGGCCCCCAATGCCTTATCAGGGTGGGTAAAGCCCCAGAATGGGTGCTGGGTGGACAGGTGCCCCAGAAGGACAGGCTGCCCCCTGGAGTGGATGCGTGGGGTGGGAGGTGGTGGTGCTGCTTTCTGGAGCCCCTGTACCTCATCCCTGCAGGGAAGCAGGCAAGACCAGGGATCTGGCATCCATTCATCGGTGTTGGCCCCAGGGGTGGGCTGGGGGCCTAGGGTTTGGGGGGTGGGCGCCTCAGTGCCCATGGAGCAGGGGAGGGGGCCAGGTGCAGGCAGTGCCTTGGCTGCCCTGGCGCCCGGCTCCCACCGTGGTGGCGCTTGGCTGGGTGCCCGTGTCTGGTTTGAAATCAGCACCACCGGCCCAGGCTTGCCCAGGGACCTGGCAGAGAGGAGTCGGGATAAACACTGGAAAGTTGGAAGGGCTTCCTGAGCTCACAAGGAGCCTTCAGTTGCAAGTGAAGGGGATGAGGGAGCGATTTGTCCTGAGGTCTGGGTGCGCCGGGGCTGTTGGGAGGCAGTGGGCCGTTTCCTGGGGCGTGTGAGCACAGGCCAGGGAGGGCTGTTTCCAGACTGCGGGGCTCGGTGGCCGCGGACCCAGGTTTGAATCCTGTCTCCGTCCCTTTTTATGCTGGGCCTCCCACTGTGAGCCTCAGTTTCTTTGCCTGTCAAATGGGACCATGATGGGGGCGTGAGGATGAGGTACCTGCTTTGCTCTGTTGCCAGACTGCCTGGATTCATATCCCAGCTGTGTGACCTTGGACCAGTCACTTCACAGCTGAGTCTCAGTTTCCTATCTGCAAATGAACTCTCCATCTGTCTCCGTCCCTAAGTTGCTGAATGGCTTTAAGGGGGCTAATGAATGGTTCCTGCCCCACCTCTCATGGACAGGATTATCTTGGGCAGGTCATGGAGCCCCCCAGAGCCTCGGTTCTCCTGTCCATCCAGGGAGAGCTGCCCACAGAGGTACTTTGGGGAAAACAGAGATACACCTGCAGGGGCCTCGAGTGGGCTGATGTGGAGAGAGTCTGTAAGTGTAGACACAAGGTTGCATTTAAGTTAGTTATTAATACATCTTGGACTCCACTGGTTTGTCTTTTCCCTGTTGAGAGCCCCTCCCATTTTACAGACGTGAAACCCCAGCGAGTTAAGAAGGGTCCCTCCCCAGCCCCAGGCTCAGTCTGCATTTGGACCTGGGCTGGGGTCCCTGGGTAGCCCCCACACTCCATGTATGCCTGTTTCTGCCCCATCCTCCACCAAGACTGGGCCAGGCACCCCAACAGCGATTAGTATGGCCTGGGGGCTGGGCACACACAGCTGGCTCTCCTGCCAAGAGTGGCAACTGTCCTGTGTTTGTAAGTGACACCGGATGCTGGGCCGGTGGTTGGCTCAGGCCTTCTCCTCTGGGGCCAGCAGGAGCCAGCAGGGACTTCCCTGGGTGTCCAGGCTGCCCTTTCCAGCTGCCCGCTGTCCGATTGTCCTCAGGCCTCTCCTGGGGACCTCAGGAAAGGCTGGTGCAGCAGGGGACCCCATGAATGTCTCCTTGCTGCCCGTAAGACCTTGGTAGTCACGTGGGTCAGCCACAGAGCTGTACTGTCCCTGCCCTGTCTTGCCCCGAAGGTCTCAGTGACTCGATCCCCTATCCACTGAGAAAGACAGTCACTTTTGGTGGTTCAGACCAGAGGTCACACAAGAGACCCTTGCATCAATAGCGGTGGCCACAGGAATCTACATTGAGCTAAAAGTGCATAAATCTACACACACACACACACACACACACACACACAAGTGAGTGCATGTAAACCCCTGAGATCTGAATAAGATTAGTTACATCAGTGTCAGTTTCCAGGTTGCAGGTATTATAAGGATGCTGCCATTAGAGGAAGCTGGCTAAAGGGTCCACGCGATCCAGCTATTACAGTTGCACATGAATCTTGTTCAGCCGCTAAGTCGTGTCTGACTCTTTGTGACCCCATGGTCTGCAGCATACCAAGCTCTTCTGTCCTTCACTATCTCTGGGAGTTTGCTCAAACTCATGTCCATTGAGTTGGTGATGCTATCTAACTATCTCATCCTCTGCCGCCCCCTTCTCCTTTGCCTTTGATCTTTCCCAGCATCAGGATCTTTTCTAATGAGTCGGTTCTTCACAGTGATCTTAGAAGGAAACAGAGCACAGACTCAGAGTACTGGCTGTCCTGGGTTTGATCCGCTTGTGCCCCTTGGTAGCCGTGTGCATTACACCAGGTGGCTTAACCCGGCTCCCTCAATCCCCTCATTTGTGGGAGGCGGGTAGTGTCGGGTACCTCGTCAGGCTTGCATGAAGATTAGATGCCTCGGTTCACGCTAAGTGCTTAGGAAGCTGCTGGCGCATGTTGGGGGGCGAGGGGTGCTGTCACTGGTACTCTTATGACCCTGATGGGATGGCTGCGGTTTGCCCCGTGCTGTCTAATTTCAGACCCGAATCAGCCGCAGGAAGGGAGGGTGCTGCATGATCCCCACTTCTAAGAGGAGGAAACTGAGGCTTGGCTGTGTGCCCCCCTCTGACCCCCGCAAGGGCACACAGTTTGTAAGGACCGGAGCTAGGACTCAAACCCCAAACCAGAGCCTGTGTGTGGAGTTTCTTTCTGCTGGGTGACCCTGGGGAGATTGCTTGCCCTCTCTGAGCTTCTGTCGCCTCCTCCTCTCCTCACCTGTCAGCCGGACAAGGGGCTGGGCTCATGACCTGTGAAAACTAGGAAGCCTCGACTCTGGACCCCTTTGCTTACTGCTGGGACCCACCCAGAGCTCACACCTGTCAGCCACATCCTCTGAGGTCTCTCTTTGCAACCCCAAGGTGGGACTGGATCTCGGTTCTGTCTGTGGGCTCACTCCTGACCTCGGCCTCCTCTCCAAGCACTTTGACCCCCTCACTTTGTCTGCTGGGTGCAGCCTTTACCTCCTGCTGTTCCCTGCAGCAGCTACTGGTTTCCCTCAGGCTCCTTCCTGCCTCTAGCAGTGGTGAGAAAGCCTTTGGGGTGTAACTAGTTCACCCTTTCCGGGTGGCGCCAGTGGTAAAAAACCTGCCTGCCAAGGTTCTTCAAACCCTGGGTGGGGAAGATCCCCTGGAGGAGGAAATGACAACCCATGGTAGTCTTGACTGGGAATTCCATGGACAGAGGAGCCTGGCGGGCTACAGTCCATTGGGTCACAAAAGAGTTGGACACAACTAAGTGCGCACGCGCGCGCGCGCACACACACACACACACACACACACACACACACACACAGCCCACCCTAGAGTGAGCTGGGTTACCTTTGTTGGCACTTAGCATGAGAAAGCTGATCTGTGGGTAGGCATTTCTCCAGGGCTCCTGGGAAAGGTCATCAGAAGGTTGTGCCCCGCACAGCTGGTTAGTAAGTGAGCATGGGCCCTTGGACATCTCAAGAGGTCCAGGCAGGGCAGGTTTTGTGCCTCAGGATTCAGGAGAGTTTCAGAGCATCCCAGGCTGGAACAGGTGGGTGCCTGCGGTGCCCAGGGTGGGGGTCTGAGCTGCTGAGAGGGAGTCATGATGACGATCATGATGGAGTGATGCAGGCTTGTGTCTCGAGGGAGGGGATATTGATCACATCTCAGGGACTTGGGTTCTGGCTTTGCCGGACAGAGCCGGGAGGGTCAGGGAGTTGGGTGGGGGCTTAGGGACATTCCAACTGCAGGAGGCTCTTGGCTGTTTCTCAGATGCTCCAATCAGGGTTCTGCCTTGGGACCTTTCTACCTACTGTGCTCTTCCTGGGATGCCCTTCTCTGAGATCTTCACACCCTCCCCTCACTGAGCCTCTGCTCAAATGTCACATCCTGAGACAGGCCTCCACCTCTCCAACATCACTTCTGTTAGCTTGCCGCTCTCATCACATGCAGTTACCGTATGCCATGTCTCCCCAGCCTCTCCATGTGGGATTTTGTTCATCTCAGTCATCACTGTGTCGCTGGCGCTGGGCACATAGTAAGCGATCTTAGAAAACTTCCCTAGCAGGTCAGGCATTAAGGAGACCCGGGTTTGACCCCTGGGTTGGGAAGATCCCCTGGAGAAGGAAATGACAACCCACTCCAGTATTCTTGCCTGGGAAATCCTGTGGATGGAGGAGCCTGGCGGGCTACGATCCACGGGGTCACAAAGAGTCAGACATGACTGAGTGACTTCATACTATAGCCTTCTCTGTTAGCTCAGTTGGTAAAGAATCCGCCTGCAGTGCAGGAGACCCTGGTTCGATTCCTGGGTTGGGAAGATCCACTGGAGAAGGGATAGGCCACCCACTCCAGTATTCTGGCCTGGAGAATTCCATGGACTGTATAGTCCATGGAGTTGCAAAGAGTCAGACACAACTGAGCGACTTTCACTTAGAAAACTATTGTGCCTGATTCAGTGTTCCCCACAAACTGTGGACCTGGGTCTGTCCCCTCAAGGTCCACGGAGACAGATGTGCACACCTGCAAGGGCTCTGGCTAGGGAGGCCTAGGTCCCTTGAGCTGGAATTCATGGTAAACTCGCCTCCTTGCCCTCCAGGACGACTGCTCCCAAAGGTTGAGAATGCACTGGGGTTGAGGGGGTATTCTTGGAAAACTAAAGTCTTTGGAAAAAGCAGTTACTGTATGTTTACTCAAGAATGCCTTGATAGAACCTGCCAAACATCCCCAGAAAGTCTGCACCTCCTGGATAGTCAAGGAGGTGGGGCTGGTGAGCAAGGAAAATGCCCCCCTCTCCCCAAGGGGTTCAAGCTGTGGGAGCGGGATGCTGACAGCATCTGCTTCGTGTGTTGAGGACTGACACTGTGGAATGAGCATTCTGCACACCTTGTGTATTAGGTCCTGCCCACAAGCCTCTCCAGATGAAGCACAGAGAGGGTAAGCAGCTTGCCCAGAGACACACAGCTGCAGGCACCTTACTGAGAGGCAAGATTAATAGGTAGTGGCATTTCCTATGCGGCTGTTTCCGTGCCCCCGGGCGCTGCTCAGCTCTTTAAGCGGATGATCTTATTTCATCCTTGGGAGGCCCTTTGGTGTCGTGTCTCAGAGGACAGTGGCACAGCTGTAGGGAAGACAGGCTGGACCCGGGTTCTGTTGGCGACCTTCCTCAGAGCAGGTGCTATTTTCTGGGAATCTGGCTCCGACCTGGGGAAGGGCCCACTTCCCAGTCTGAGAGCCTCGTTGGAACCAGATCTGAGGATGGGAGATGCCCATATGCTTCTAGAAGGCAGGGAGTTGGTTTGTCAGCATAGCTCTGAAGCTGGAAGGCAGGAGGGGCTGTCCCCGTGCCCCCCTCCCCACCCCAGTCATGGATTTGCATGACAATGAGCCCTTTGTCCCTGGGTCCTGCCTCCTTCCCAGGCTAATAACATAATTCCTGGCCTGTGATGTCATAATGGGCCCTTTCTGTGCAGAGTGGGAGGCTGGGTGGGCAGCTGTGTGGGCCTGGCCCCGGCTGGGAATAAGGGGGTTGGTAATTTTCAGGGGGCAGAGGCTCTCCTTCCAGGATCCTCTTTCATCCTTTAGCAGGTGGGATTTGCTCCCATTGGACACAGGAGCAAACTGACACTCTGAGGTTTGTGTCCTCCCCCTCCTCCTTCCCTTCCCTGCTCCCCCCCGCCCCCCCCCCCCGCCGCCCCGCCGAGGAACCACTTCTTGGCCTGTGCAGTGGGGGTGGGGGTGAGTCATCACCCGTGGGCCTTCTCCTGGAGGCGTGGGTGTGAGAGTCTTGTGCTTCCTCTAAGTGGGAGGTAGGCCCTTGTGCCCTGCCCAGAGAAAGAAGATTCAAACTCTGGGCATGTGGTGCCTCAGTTTGCCCATCTGCTTCATGGGGATCATGCTGGGCCTTGCCCATGGGGCCAAGCGGGGAGTGAGCTCTCAGTAGATGGGCGATCAGAAAAAAAGCCGAGGCCAGTGTAGTTGGGTGAACGGTAGCCCCCCAAATGCATGTGCTTGTGTCTAAACGTGACCTGCTTTGAAGATGTGTCTTGAGATGAGGTGATCCTGGGTTATCTGGGTGAGCCTTAAGTTCAGAGACTGGTGTCCTTCTGAGAGACAGAAAGCGGAGGAAGACACACAGAGGGATGGCCATGTGAAGATGGGCAGAAACCCGAGGGATGTGGCCACAAGCCAAGGGACACCTGGAGCCTCCAGGAGCTGAAAGAGGCCAGAAAGGATCCTCCCCTTCAGCGTGGCCTTGCAGATGCCTAAATCTCAGACTTCTGGCTTCCAGAGCAGTTAGAGAATAAATTTCTATTGTTTTAAGCCACCCGGATCATGATTATTTGTTTACGGTGGATCTGGGGAAACTAACAGAGCTGGTCACAACCCCCCCACCCCCCGCACCACCCTGATCTTTGGAGGTTGGGGGGAGCAATCCCTGGGAGGGGTTTGTGTGATGTCTTTTCCCACCCAAGCCTGAGGGACCAGGACCACCTAAGGTAACTGAGTGCCCAGTGGTGTGAGGAGCCCACTTCCCTCACCCAGAACACAAATCCTTTTTTTTTTTTTTAATGCTTAATCGCTCAGTCTGATTCTTTGCGACCCCCTGGACTATATATAGCCCACCAGGCTCCTCTGTCCATGGGATTCTCCAGGCAAGAATACTGGAGTGGGTTGCCCCATTTCCTTCTCCAGGGGATCTTCCCGACTCAGGAGAGAAGTTTTTTTAAAACTTAAATGTTTATTTATTTGGCTGTGTTAAGTCTTAGCTGCAGCGTGTACTTCTCCCTAGTCGTGGTTTGTGGGCCTCAGAGTGTGCGGGACTCAGTAGTTGCAGCTCACAGGCTTAGTTCCTCTTCGGCATGTGAGATCTTAGTTCCTCAACCAGGCATCGAACCCACAAGCGCTGCTTTGGAAGGCGGATTCTTAACCACTAGATCCCCTGAAAAGTCCCTAAATCCACAAATTCTTGAACCCGACCATCTCCTGCTTCTAAACCTCTCCCATCTCTAAGGGTTCCACGCCAGACCCCTTCCCAAGCCCAGAATGCCCATTCCCCATATGCTTGGCAGCTCACCAGCACTCGGATTGTCACCGTTCCCTGGGAAGCTGCCTCATTTGTCTGGTGCCCTCGATGAATGGAGACACCGAGGCTCAGAGAGGACAGGCTACCTGGGGAAAATCGCACAGACCCTTGGTGGTGGTGAGAGCCTTTGGAGACCCAGTCATAGCTAATGGATGGGCTGGCACCGTGGCTTCCGGGAGGGAGGGACCAGAGTCCTGGGCCACTTTGACAGTGGAGCAGGCAGTGTGGATCCGTGTCTGGGACACGCTGGCCCAGTGTAGATAACATCCTGAAATCTGGCTTTAAGTAGACACCGTCTTGGCCTCAGTTTCTGTGTTTGCAAAGTGGTCTTTGATCTTCAGCTCAGAGCCTGGAATTCTGCTCTTAGAAAATTTGTGGATTTAACAAGCATTTATAGATTGCCTGCTGTGTGTGACGTGCTGGGACTCAGTGATAGACAAAGCAGAGGTGGCTCCTGCTTTCATGGATCTTATGTTTGGGTTTGTGGGGGATGGGAAATAAGGCAGCAGGACTTTGTGAAGGAGGATTCCAGGCCCTGAGGAGGGAAGGAGGAGGGCCGGCGGCTGGGCTGGGGGCCAGGAAGTTGCCTGACTTCTTCCGGGGCTTGGGGTCAGGGCTTTGCAGCAAGCTTTGGGGGCTGACTGGGTAGACTTGAAGATGGGTAGCCCTTCTCCAGAGATTCGTGGGTGCCTCCAGCTGGCAAAACTTGGCCTGAAGGTGATGTTGGGTGTGAGACCTGGAGCCTGGTTAGGGGGATGGGTCTCCTCTAGTCCGGGAAGAAAGACAGGGGTACTCTGGTGATGACACAGTGGATAAGAGTTGAATGCTGGAGAGAGCTTTGCATCCAGGCTCTGTGATCTCAGGCAAGTTACTTAGCCTCTCTGTGCCTCAAGTCTTGCCCCCAGTGATATTGGGATGATCCAATGAACTGATGCCAGCAAACACCGTGTTAGGGACTAGCTGCGATCCTGAGTGCAAGACACTCACTTTTGGATCTAATACAGTGACTGCTTAGAACCTGGAAGCCAAAGTCGTGTTTGTTAGTCTTTCCGCTGCCCCATGCCTACCTGGAGGCATTGGACAGACAGGCTTCTTTGCTGTCAGACTCTCAGTCTGTGAAATGGTCACATGGAGGTCAAGGAGGGAAGGGGGATGGTGGGAGAAGTGGAAGGAGGGTGGGACCAGGATCTCTATCTGCTGGTTCAAGTCTTGGCCACCTTCCCAGCCAGCAGCAGCTGCCCATTTTACAGCCCAGGAGACTGAGGCCCTGGCACGCCTGGGACCCTGGGCGGAGCCCCCTTAGCCTCCTGGCCGCAGACAATGCCTGTCTTCTGGCCCCTCAGGTCTGCCGGGACCTCCTTAAGCCGGTCTCTGTTTATCAGCATGTTTAGTTCAGGGTAGCAGATGTTCAGAGAGAGAGAGGGAGAGAGAAAGTGCACTCGTGATGTTACTCCAGAAACCAAGGCTGGGGGCTGTATTTACTGCCTGGGGCAGTGTGGGTGGGGTGTGCTTGCGGTTGGGGAATGACCCAGATCTGAGTCAGCCAGGAGAGGCACCTTTATCTGCAAAGCCACTGTCTGCCGTATCCCCATTAGAACCACTGATGGCTCAGGCTGGGCTGGGAGACACCATTCTGTCGGGTGAGAAGCAGGGCAAATGGATCCCAGGCTCCTGCCTGGGCCCTTCCACACTGAATCTGTCCCAGGCTCCATCTCAGGTCTCGTCTCTCCTTCTGGCTGTTTTTAGACCTCTCCCAACCTGTACGCGGCAGCTTCCCTGGTGGCTCAGTGGTAAAGAATCTGCGTGCAATGCAGGAGCCGTGGGGCCATGGGTTTGATCCCTGGGTTGGAAAGATCCCCTGGAGAAGGGAATGGCTACCTACTCCAGTATTCTTGCCTGGATAATCCCATGGACAGAGGAGCCTGGCAGCTACAGTCCACGGGGTCGCAAAGAGTCTAACTGAGCAACTAACACTTTTGCTTTTCACTTTCACTGCCTGTACAGGTGAGGGGACCAGAGGGTGGAGGAAATCTGATTCCCGGGAGATTTCATGATGTCTGGAAGTTGGGTTTTAGGGTGTTGCTATCGTAGGTCTCTTGGTTGCAACTGGCAGACTTTTCTGCTCCTCCTGTATTTAACACAGAAGGCTTGGGGTAAGCTTCAGGAACTGTTGGATTCAGGCGCTCAGGTGACAAAGTGCTTTTCATGTCCAGTCCGTGGTAGCACAGACTCATCCCAGCTCAGTAGCCCCAGTGGAAGGTAAGCATGTTGTTCCTGATGTCCCAGCTAAAGTCCTGGGAATGAGATTTATCAGCTCAGAGTTGAAAGCCTCACCCAAACCAATCACTGCAGCAAGTGCTGCCTCAACTGGTGCTGACTGGCCAGACCTGAGAGGTGGGGTTAGCCTACCCCAAGGCCAGGACTGAGGGTACAAGAGGGACCTCAAGAACACTGGCGTGTAGTTTGCCATAAACAACTCCATGCATTGGAGATGAGCCCGTCCTCCTCTCTCATCCAGTGTGTCCTGTTGGGGCTGCGATGGTGTCGCTGGTGGGTAAGTGGGCTCTGTCCCTCTCACTCCCTGTTGTAATTAGGGGTCCCCTGGGCCCCCCTCCTCCTTCAAGCTCCCCAGACTTTGCCAGGCCCTCTCTTGTGGCTCCCAGCTGACCACATGTCAGAAGCCACAGGTCACATCCTGGTAGCTCATGGGCTGTATTTGGATGTCAGGCTGATTTATTACATTGGGTTTCTAGTCCAGTGTTTTTTAAATAAAAATTTCAAATTGAGGGATGTCTCAAAATCAGAATTTCTTCTCTCTCCCTTTTTTAAAAATTAATTTTTTTTTCTTTCTGGCTGCACGGGGTCTTTGTTGCTGTGAGGGCTTCCTCTAGTTGCAGCGAGTTCGGGCTACTCTCTGGTTGTGGTGCACGGGGTTCTCATTGCTGTGGCTCCTCTTGTCGTGGAGCACGGGCTCAGTAGTTGTGGCTCACAGGGCTTAGTTGCTCCGTGGCATTTGAAATCATGCCAGACCAGGGATTAAACCTGTGTCCAATAACTGGCAGGTGAATTCTTAACCGTTGGACCACTAGAGAAGCCCCAGACTCTCTTCTCTTGAAGGAATCAGAAGCTGTGATGGCCTGGGCCGGCCCCTTCCTGTGCCCCAGGCACACAGATAGCGCCACCTGTCTTTCCTTGTCACGGTCCCAGCCTGGCCCGAGATACTGCAGGCAGCTGGTGGGTGTCCACAGCCCCCCTTTCTCGTTTCCCTTCCCGACTTCTAGCCTGGGACCCTCTGTCTTGGAGTATTTTTTTTCTTTCAATATTTAGTTGTATTTATTTATTTATTTGGCTGTACCAGGTCTTAGTTGGAGTGTGTGGGATTTTAGCTGGAGCATGTGGGATCTAGTTCCCCGACCAGGGATCAAACCCGGGGCCCCTGCATTGGGAGCGCAGAGTCTTAAGCCACTGGACTACCAGGGAAGTCCCGCCTGGAGCTTTTTAGATTCTCCTTTCTCCCCAAAGGGATAATCAAATCCCAGGGGCAGTCTTGGCACTCCTGGGCACTGAAAGCGCGTTCACCATCTGGAACTCCTGGCTGCAGGGCTGGAGGACCTTGGATTCCTGGTCATTTCTCCATCATCAGACACTCACTCATCAGCAAACGCCCTCAGGCTATTTCAGTGGCCCGTTAAGCATCCACATTTGAGAGGTGAATGGATCGGATCAAAGTGGGTCCTTTGCCCTTCGGCCGGGGCCTCTTGGTGGCAGTAGGGGATCTCACAGCCAGGCCTGTAGGAGGTGGGCCCTCGGAGTCCAGACGGGTGATTTGCTGGAGGTTGGGGAGAGAGGTGATGTATGGAAGGGCGGGTGATGAGTGGGTGGGCTCCCAGCCTAGAGCAGCTATTCTTAGCAGCAGAAACATTTGTCCTTGTTCACATGTGGTGGAGGACATCCCCCAGAGATCTGCCCTGAAATATTAGAGGCGACCCCATAAATTCCTCGGAAAGCTGTCCTTGAGGGCCTGTGTGAGCGGAGGAGGCTGGGAGCAGGCGTTTCCGGCAGCTGCACAGCTGTGGACACGTTTGCCAGATGTTGGTGCTGGGGAGTCGGTGGGAACCCAGGAGCTGCCCACCTCACCCTCGGACAAGGACCCATCTTAAGAGGCATAGAGTTTCTAGTCAGCCCCTCCCTGCATCCAGGCCATCTGGGTAGAAGCGACTGGTCAGTGGAGAGCTCAGCTGATGGGGCACTGCTGAGGGACCAGAGCTGTGAGACACTGGTCTGCAGGCCCAGTCAGGTCGTGTGGCCTTCAGATCCTGCCATCAGCCCTTGACTGTGGTCCCACTCAGCCCTTGGCTCTGAGGGTCCACTGAGTGGTAGGACCCCTGGCAGTGTTCTTGGCAATGCTCTCTTTTCATGGGGTGGCTCTGACAGTGGGAACCCCCATAAAGCAGCTAGGTGCTCTTAGCTAACAATCAGGGAGGCCTCCCTGGAGGAGGTGTGTGTGTGTGTGTTTAAAAAAATTTTTTTTTAAAACTATGGTACAGTTTCAGTTCAGTTCAGTCGCTCAGTCGTGTCCGACTCTTTGCAACCCCATGAATTGCAGCACGCCAGGCCTCCCTGTCCATCACCAACTCCTGGAGTTCACTCAGACTCACGCCCATTGAGTCGGTGATGCCATCCAGCCATCTCATCCTCTGTCGTCCCCTTCGCCTCCTGCCCCCAATCCCTCCCAGCATCAGAGTCTTTTCCAATGAGTCAACTCTTTGCATGAGGTGGCCAAAGTACTGGAGTTTCAGCTTTAGCATCTTTCCTTCCGAAGAAATCCCAGGGCTGCTCTCCTTCAGAATGGTACAGTTTAAACACAGCATCTCAGCCATTTTTGTTTGTTTGTTTGGCCATGCTGTGCAGCATGTGGGAATCTTAGTTCCCCAACCAAGGATTGAACCCAGACCCCTTGCTTTGGAAGCTCGGGTCTTAACCACTGAATCTCCAGGGAAGTCCCTCAGCCGTTTTTAAATATACAGCTCAGAACGTTCACAGTTGTGCAACCATTATCACCATCATCACCAGAACTTTTTATCTTGCAAAACAGAAACTCTGTGCCCATTAAGCACAAACTTCCCTTCTGCCTCCCCCGGCTCCTGGCACGTATCCTTCTATTATACTTCCTGTGACTCTTGACTACCCTGGGGCTCTCATTTGGGTGGAATCTGCAGTGTTTGTCCTTCTATGTCTGGCTTATTTCACTCAGCAGAATGTCAAGAGCTGTGTTCTGCAGCCTGTTTTCGCCTCGGTTGTTGGTTCAGTCGCATCCAGGCTGAAGCCAAGTGGATGGACCCAGGACCCTGAACCCCTCATCCTTTCGAATGCCAGGGTCCTCCCAGAATTAGTAACCGGGTCACAGCATCTCACCACCAGCAGGCATGATGCTCAGCCCCCACATAGCTCGCCCTGTCTTGTGCCTACAACCCACTCCATAGCCCCCCATCCCCATCCCAGCCTCAGGGCAGGGGGTTAATCGGTTTGCCCGGGTCACACAGCTGGTGCCAGCGCCCCATCCCCCACTGCCCAGACACCAGCCTCTTCTCTGTGTGTCCCCCCGCCCTCCACCCCCCACCTCGCCTTCTCTCTGCAGAGAAAATTGCCGTTTGGAAGGCCAGATGGAGGAGCTGGGTCTAATGGAAACCACGTCCCTCCTGGGGCGCCCAGAACTTAATGAGGAAGAGCCAGGAAAAATCCGGCGTAATGTTTGTGAAATACCCCAGAGGGAGGGCGCGTCGCACGGCAAGGGTTCTCGTGTGGAACCCTGAGACCTGGTGTGCCAGGAGGTTTTGTCAGGGCTGTGGCTTCCCTCTTTCTCTCTTTTAAAATTAAAAGGGGGGGAAAAAAAAGAAAAAGGGTCGTGGAGGAAGTGATTTTGAGCAGATCTTGCCCTGGCAGGGGAGCAGTGCCGTACGGCCGAGCTGGCCGCAGCCCAGCGGACACAAATGTACCAATTAAATTGGAAACAGAAATGGGCCTCCTTGACGGCTCCAACCAGCACCGCCTCCCTTCTGCCTGCTTTGGGAGGGGGCGCGGGGTGTGCGGGAGCGGGTTGGGGCGGGGCGTCGCTGGGCTGGCGGTTTGAGGGATCCGAAAGAAGCTTGGCTGCTTCCTCGCTGTGTGACCTTGGGCAAGTGAGTTCACCTCTCTGAGCCTCCGTTTCCTGTTCTGTTGAATGGGGACAGTCGTGTTTGATGTGGGAAATCGGATTCTTCCGGTGAGCGGGTGCCGGTGGATGAGGCGGAACTACCGGTAGTGAGGGACAGCTCCGAGGGCCCTGGGAGGGGTTCTCCGAGCAGAATGAGTGGCAGGGGGTGCCGGTGGGAAGTTCTCCCAGTAGTTGGGGATCCTTTTTCAGGGAGGTAAGAGGTGGGGCAGGTGCCAGGGGTGTGTTTTTCCTGGAAGGTTTTTTTTCTTTTTTTTGGCTGCACTTGCGGGATTGCGGATTGCGACTTGCGGGCCCTTAGTTACCCGACCAGGAATCGAACCTGTGCCACCTGCAGTGGAAATCAGAATCCTGGCTTCCCTGGTAGCTCAGCTGGTAAAGAATCTGCCTACAGTGCAGAAGACCTCGGTTCGATTCCTGGATGGGGAAGATCCTCTGCAGGAGAGCATGGCAACCCACTCCAATATTCTTGCCTGGAGAATCCCCATGGACAGAGGAGCCTGGCTGGCTACCAGTCCACGGGGTCGCAGAGTCCGACACCACTGAGCGACTAAGCACAGCACTGCACAACCACTCAATTGCCAGGAAGTCCCTTCGTTGGAAAGTTTGATGCAGGATGTGGCGTTTGGGGTGGGGGTCGGGATCTTATCCATGGTCCCCCAGCCAGGATGCAGAGGCATTTCTGTCCCGGGACCTGATTATCCTGTGGGGCTGGAGCCCTTCCCCTGCCTGGCCCCTGGGCTCAGCGCAGACCACTCAGTTCCGCCCATTCCCGCCCCTGCCCCCGCCCCTGTCCCAGACGCCTGCCTGCACCGCTAGGGCAGAGTGATCCAGTTCAGGAGGGCGGAGTCTGGCCATGAGGCAACAGCCTGCTGACCCTCTTCCGGCCTCAGTTTCCCATCTGTAACGAGAGGGTGTTGAGTGAGCTGTCCCGCGGCCAAGTTCGCAGGGCGGGGAAGGGCAGCCCCCTCCTTCTTGTTTCCAGACTGTGCGAGGCCCCGCTCACCGCGGGGAATCAGCCCTCTACTTTCTCCGTCATCAGGTGTGGGGCTCCCCTGTCCCGTCCAACCTCCTAATTACGGACTCACTGCACCATTTGGTCGGCTCTTCCCCCAGCTTAAGTTTGCTTATCTGCATCACGGAGACAGTCACGGTAACTACCTCTGCCGGTAACATCAGCGCCATCATGGTTGTTAACTTGCCTCCCTTCCTGCCCCTAGTATTTGGAGCAATGCAGGGTGGTAACAGCCTTAGCTCTGATTTGGGGGGCTCATTATTATTTAAAAATATCTTTTAAGTTTTATTTATGACTGCTTCGGGTCTTAGTTGCAGCATTCCCCATCTTCATTGCGGAGCATTGTCTCAGACAAGGGCTTATTAGTTGCCTCCTGGCATGTGGGATCTTAGTTCCCTGACCAGGGATCGAACTCTTGTCCCCTGCCTTAGAAGGTGAATTCTTAACCATTGGACCACCAGGGATGTCTCTGGGGACTCATTTATGGGTGTTGAGCTTTCCATAGATCTTTCCCCAAAGAGTCATCTTTCTACTGGCCCTAGGGAGAGAGTTTGACAGATGGGATGTTAATAAAGCTCAGAGAGGACTTCCCTGGTGATACAATGGAGAAGAATCTGCCTGCCAATGCAGGAGCCCTGGGTTTGATCCCTGATCCGGGAAGATTCCACATGCCCCAGAGCAACTAAAACCCATGTGCCACAGCTACTGAGCCAAAGTTCTAGAGTCCTCGAGCCACAACTACTGAGTCCGAGTGCAACTACCCAAGCCTGTGTGCCCAGAGCCTGTACTCTGCAGTAAGAGAAGCCACCGCAGTGAGAAGCCCATGCATCACAGTGAGGAGTCGACCCCTCTTGCTGCAACTAGAGAAGGCCCAGGCACAGCATCGAGGGCCCACCCCAACCAAAAAAAAAAAAAAAGCCCAGAGAGGTCCCTATTGTGTCCAGGGTCACATAGCCACATAGTAGCAGAATTGGAAGTTGAACCTAGTTGGCAGCTTTCCACACTTGGCGGTGTGTGGGCAGGTGGTGGCTTGGTGAGAGCGTGCATCTCTAGGGTAAGGGTGACCTGCTGCAGGGCACCACCTTTTCCCTTAGTGCCTGAGGGGCTGTGACTCGGCCCACAGCCTTCAGGGCTCCTGCTATGCAGGTGATCCAAGATAGGGCTCAAACTGCTGGCTGTGAGCTCTCTCCGGGCTCTGGGAGACAATGGGTAAACAGACGGCAGTGGTGTGTGGCGTTGGGCCCATGGGGGTGGCAGGGAGAGAGAGGCTTTTGGGAACCCAGGTTGGGGAGCTGGAGTTGGGGGAGGGTTCCTGGGAAGTGATGGTGGAGGCGAGAGCTCCATCCATATAGCCAGGCCCGAAGGGGAAGGGGAACTGTGCTCTAGGTCACCTAGTCCTGTTTCAGGCTGGGGATATAAACAGATAGAGCAGACTGCGAGGGGACATGGCAATCAGCAGAGAGGAGTATCCATCTCACGTGGGTGACCCCTGCTCACCTCCAGCTGGTCATGCCCCTAAATGATTTTGTTGCGGAAAAATACACATAAGATTTACCATTTGAACCATATTAAAGTGTATGGTTCGTGGATGTGTAATAGATTCAGTGGCGTGCCACACCGTCACCACTGTCTCATCCTAAAATGTGTTCATCATCCCAAGGGAACTCTGCTGCTGCTGCTGCTGCTGCTAAGTCGCTTCAGTCGTGTCTGACTCTGTGCAACCCCATAGACGGCAGCCCACCAGGCTCCCCCGTCCCTGGGATTCTCCAGGCACGAACACTGGAGTGGGTTGCCATGTCCTTCTCCAATGCATGTAAGTGAAGAGTGAAAGTGAAGTTGCTCAGTCGTGCCTTAGCGACCCCGTGGACTGGAGTGGGGTGCCATTGTCTTCTCTGAAGGGAAACCTAATACCTATTAACAGTCACTTCCCATCCTCCCCTCCCCCAGCCTCTGGTAGGCACCAGCCTACATCTAACTCAGGGGATTTGCCTCTTTTGGACATTTTGCATAAATGGCATCATTCAATACGTGCTTCTTCCTTTCGGCATAATATTTTCATGATTTTTATATCTTCCCCCCTTTTAAAAATAATTTAATTTCTTTTTGGCTGCACTGGGTCTTCATTGCTTCGCATACTTTTCTCCAATTGCACCGAGTGGGGGCTACTCTCTAGTTGTGGTGCTGGGGCTTCTCATTGTGGTGGCTTCTCTCGTGGAGCACAGGCTCTGGGGCTCGAGGCTTCAGTGGCTGCAGCTCAGCTGCAGCTCATGGGCTCGGTAGTTGCAGCTCCCAGGCTCTAGAATTTAGGCTCGGCAGTTGTGACGCATGGGTTTAGTTGGTCCGCAGCATGTGGGATCTTCCAGGATCAGAGATCGAACCCAAGTCTCCTGCATTGGCAGGAGGATTCTCTACCACTGAGCCACCAGGGAAGCCTTATGTGTCCATTTTTATAGCTAAATAATATTCCAGTGAATGGATCCGTCACAGTCTATTTACCCACTCATCAGTTGAAGAATGTTTGGGTTGTTTCTGTTTCTTGGCTGTTGTGAATAGCGCTGCTCTGAACATTCGTGTTTGTTTTATTTCATCACCTGCTTTCATTTTTTGGGCTGTATGCCTGGGAGTAGACTTGCTGGGTCACACGGTATCTCTGTGTTTATCTTTGTGAGGTGCTGCCAGACTGTTTTTCGCAGAGACTGCACCATTTTACATCCCTGCCTGCAATGTGTGTGAGTCCCTAGTTTTCAGAGAAGCCAGAAATTAAGGGTGTTTCTGTGAACTCTCTTGATAATGCTTCGTGTTGAGCTGGTCCCTGGGGCCTGGCTCAGCTGGATGGGGAGAAGGGGAGCAGGTCCCTGGAAATCTGTCCAATGAAAACATATCTGGGGGTATATGCCACATTCTGGACCCACTGGAAGCTGTTTTTCTGGCTATTGCTTGGTGCCTGAGTGTGGCGTGATGTGTCGTGATACCCAGGGCTGTGAATCCCATTGGCCACAAGGAAAATGTTTCTGAGGCTGCAGTCAACGGGCTTTCCTTTTCTCCTCTTCTCCAGGAGGAAGGGGTGCTGGCTGTGGGTTGAGGAGAGTGGTGCCCAGGGGAGGGTGGGCCTTGAGTCCATCCCACTGGGATTCTGGAGATTGGAATCAGAGGCAGCTTTCCCCCTGGGTTTCTGTGCCCAGCATCCTGGGGCTTGGGGAGCACTTGTGTGGACTTGGGAGGGTGCTCATGGGGATGATGGTGCTCATCTGTGTCCCCCATGGCGGCTGGCAGGAAGCCTGATGGGGGGATATTAGTGGAATAAAAACATGCTTGGCTCTGGGAGTTGGTTAAAAAAGTAACCTCTGAAAAGTGGAACACTTGAATTGATATCCATTGGTTGATTAGTCCATCCATCCATCCGTCCATCCATCCCCCCCTTCATCCATCCCTCCATCATCCTTCCTCCCTTATCCACCCATCCATTCCTCACTCATCTCACTCATCACCTTCATCCATCCATCACCCCTCTCCATCTATCCATCCATCCTTCCTTTCCCCCTTATCCATCTATCCATCCCTTCATCCATCCATCCATCCATCTATCCCCACCTTCATCCATCCATCCATTCATCCATCCTCCCCTCCCTTATCCATCCATCTATCCATCCATCCATCTACCTATCCATCCATCCATCCATCCATCCATCCTTCCCTCGTTTCATCCATCCATCCCTTCATCCCTTCATCCATCCATCCATCCATCCATCCATCCTTCCCCCGCTTCATCCATCAATCCCTTCATCCATCCATCTATCCATCCATCCATCCTTCCCCCACTTCATCCATCCATGTATCCATCCATCCATCCACCAATCCATCCATCCATCCATCCATCCATCCATCCATCCTTCCCTCGATTCATCCATCCATCCTTTCATCCATCCATCCCTTCATCTATCCATCTATCCATCCATCCATCCTTCCCTCGCTTCATCCATCCACCCATCCATCCTCTGCTTCATCCATCCATCCCTTCATCCATCCATCCATCCATCCTTCCACACTTCATCCATCCATCCCTTCATCCATCCATCTATCCATCCATCCATCCTTCCCTTGCTTCATCCATCCATCCCTTCATCCATCCATCCATCCTTCCACGCTTCATCCATCCATCCCTTCATCCATCCACCCATCCATCCATCCATCCATCCTTCCTCCCTTGTCTACTCAACCCTCCATCCATTCCTCACTCATCTCATTCATCACCTTCATCATCCATTCATCCCCTCTCCATCTATCCATCCATCCATCCATCCATCCTTCCCCCCTTCATCCATCCATCCCTTCATCCATCCATCTATCCATCCATCCATCCTTCCCTTGTTTCATCCATCCATCCATCCATCCCCCACTTCATCCATCCATCTCTTCATCCATCATCTATCCATCCATACATCCTTCCCTTGCTTCATCCATCCATCCATCCTTCCACGCTTCATCCATCCATCCCTTCATCCATCCATCTATCCATCCATCCACCCATCCTTCCATGCTTCGTCCATCCATCCCTTCATCCACCCACCTATCCATCCATCCATCCATCCATCCTTCCTCCCTTGTCTACTCAACCCTCCATCCATTCCTCACTCATCTCATTCATCACCTTCATCATCCATTCATCCCCTCTCCATCTATCCATCCATCCATCCATCCATCCTTCCTTCCCCATCCATCCCTTCATCCATCCATCCATCCATCCACCTATCCATCCACCCCTCACCCACCCATCCTTCCTTCTTCCCTCTCCCCTCCCTCCCTCATCCATCTTACCCTCCATGCATCCGTCACTCACCTCATTCATCACCTTCATCCATCCGTCCCCCACTCTATCCCATCTATCCATCCCTCCATCCATCCACTCATTTCTCCTTCCTCTTCCATCCATCCATCTCCTTTGAGTACCTGGCTGGGAGCTTTCCCTGTTGGGACCGGCCAGTCACTGGATGTCAGCTCTGACTGGCAGGCAGTTTGTCTGACTGGTTCACTGCTGTAGCTCCAGTGTTTGGAATACTGCTTGTACATTGTAGATACCCAAATAATTTCCTGATTGGCCAGAATGTGTGGAGATTCCCGTTGGCTTGGGTTTGTCTAACCTGGTACCAGCTTGGTGGGGGGTGGCAGGTGGCACCCCTATGGGCGGCACATTGAGCTGACTCTGAGAATGGTGACCTTTGGCCACTCTGGACCACCGCCCCTTGGGCAGGGCCAAGGACAGGCTGTGGTTGGGGTCCTGGCTCCTCCTTAGGGAGCCCAGTGACCTCTTTGCCAGGTGAGGAACAGGGAGGTTGGTCTTCTTGCTGGAGTTGCCAAGGTGGGCAGGGGCCCATTTCTGTAGGATCCTGGATGGTGTTTTTTTTTTTTTTCCTGCACTGCTTGGCAGGTGGGATCTTAGTTCTCCATCTGGGGATTGAACCTCTGTCCCCTGCATTGGCAGCACAGAGTTTTAACCTCCAGACCACTAGGGAAGTCCCTGGACAGTGGCTTTAATAGTGTTAGGATTATGGGTGGGCCAGCCCTTTTACCTGCATCCAGTGCACAGAGGCCTGCGCCCATGGCTGTAGACAGGGGGCACAGCTGAAGTTTCCTTGAGCACAGAGATGCGGGGGCAGGCCTAGCGTAGGAGACCCTTCACATCGCCCCAGCCCACAGGGCGTCATCCTTCTCTTCTCACTTGGAGTGAAAGCCCCGTGTGACCTCCACTCTCACCATCTGGGTCTCCCTGCTGTTCCTACCTCAGGGCCTTTGCACTCGCCATTCCCTCTGCCTGGAACGCCCATCCAAGACATCTACACGGTTTCCTCTCTCTCCTCCTCCACGTGTTTGCCTGAGGACACCTTTTGGTGAGCCTGTCCCTGAGCACCCACTTTAAAACTGCACCCCAGCCCCTATCCCCTGCCTACCTACTCCACACTTCTGCTTTTCTCCATAGCGCAAACACTGTCCGCCATCCTATAGTCATTCTCGTGTCACCTCCTGGAACACCAGTTCTGAGACGGTGGGCGGGGAGTTTGAGTCTGTCACTTGCTGCTGTGTGCTGGTACCTGTCCCACAAGTGAAAGTGAAAGTGTTAATCACTCAGTCGTGTCCACCTCTTTGTGACCCCATGGACTGTAGCCCACCAGGCTCCTCTATCCATGGAATTTTCCAGGCAAGAATACTGGAGTGGGTAGCCATGCCCGTCTCCAGGAGATCTTCCCAACCCACAGATTGAACCCGGGTCTCCTGCATTGCAGGCAGATTCTTTACTATCTGAGCTACCAGGGAAGCCCAACAAGAGGTGCCTATAAATCATGGTTGACAGTAGGGGGTGGCCAGGGCACCGGGCAGGATCTCTGCCTGTGCCCCCATCCACATTGGCTGTTCTGACTCCTATGGGCCAGGCCAGATGAGGCCACACAACTTCCCACCTTTATCTCATTACTTGATTCAGAGTCGGGTTCCTGGGCATTCATTCTGCACCATAAGCCCCTGCTGAAGGCAACCTTCAAATAGATGGCCTATTCCCAAATTTTTACTTGTATGTCAAAAGCTAGAAACACAAAGTGTGAACAGTCAGCTTCATTCTAGCTGGTGTTTATGCAGCATCTTCACCTCACATTCCAGAACTGTTTTTATCTTCAAGTCCTGTCCCATCTCTCCACCCGCGCCCCAGTGCTGGCTTCCAGGTCTCCATTCTCCTTGGGCCACTGAATGCCTCTTTGTGCCAGGCTCGGAGATATAGCAGTGAACAAAGCACATATTGAGCACCTTGCTGTTTTGGGTTGGGGCTTTCCAGGTGGCGCTAGTGGTAAAGAACCCATCTGCCAATGCAGGAGACATAAGAGATGTGGGTTCAATTCCTGGGTCGGGAAGATCCCCTGGAGGAGGGCATGGCAACCCAGTCCAATATTCTTGCCTGGAGAATCCCCATGGACAGAGGAGTCTGGGGGCTACAGTCAATAGGATTGCACAGAGTCAGACTTGACTGAAGTGATTTAGAGTGCTTTGTATTGGGTTAAGTGGTGTCCTCCTCAAGTTCATGTCCACCTGGAACCTATGAGTGTGACTTTATTGGAAGAGAGGATCTTTGTAGATGTAATTAGTTAAGTTGAGGTCACACTGGAGAGGCTAGGCCTTAAGTCCAATATAAGTGGAATCCTTATAAGAAGAGGAGGCCAGGTCCTGGTTAAGACTCTGCACTCCCAATGTTAGGCGCACAGGTTCAATCCCTTGTCGGGGAACTAAGATCCCACATACTGCATGGTATGGCCAAAAAGAAGAGGAGGCCAAAATGAAGACAGACACAAAGAAAAAAAGGCCATGTGAAGGTGGGCAGAGATTGGAGCGGTGGGGCCACAAGCTAAGGAAACCTGGAGCCACCAGGAGCTGGAAGAGCCAGGAAAAGGTCCTCCCCTGGAGCCTCTGGAGGGAGTGTGGCCTTGTTGACACCCTGATTTTGGACTTCTGGCCTCCAGATCAGTGAGAAGATCCATTTCCCCTGTCTTTAGCCCTTCAGTTTGTGGCAATTTGTTACAGTGGCTCCAGGAAAACAATACACCTACTGTGTGCACCATGCGCCTTGTGGGGGATTCAGCTGTCACTTAAATGTTTATGGAGGAGCTACTGTGTGTCAGATGAGCTTCCCTGGTGGCTCAGCAATAAAAAATCTGCCTGCCAATGCAGGAGACTCAGGTTCGATTCCTGGGTTGGGAAGATCCCCTGGAGGAGGGCAGGGCAACCCACTCCAGTATTCTTGCCTGTAGAATCCCCATGGACAGAGGAGCCTGGCAGGCTACAGTCCATGGGTCACAAAGAGTTGGACAGGACTTCGTGACTGAACAACTGTGTGTCAGACACTGAAGAGACCAACGAGGCCTCTGCCTACAGGCTCCCAGATCATCTGTGTGTCTCTGACCCGAGACAGTCTGGGTGGGGATGGGGGTGTCATAGACCATGTCCCTTCTGTGAGACTGGTGGCTGCTCTGAGCTCAGTGGAGGGTTCTGACGAGTGCTCGTGTGCTTGTGCTGGGGGCCTCCTCGCTCCTGCCTGGCAGCTGATTTTAAATTCTGAGGCTCCTCCACCCGCTGCAATTTCCAGCGTGGGTGCCCATTAGCTCCAAGAAAATGTCAGGCACGTGCTGTGCAGACAGCTCCCCTTTCATCTTCCAAGGCTCAGGTCTGAAGGGTCCCAGGCACATTTCAGCTTCAGTTCTGGGCTCTTAACAAGCAATCCCCCCACTTCCCTGAGCTCTCAGAGACATCCCAGCCCCGGCAGCCGTGATCCACCCTCCTATGAGCCAGGCTGCTTGGGATACGAAAAGTCCACGGAGTGTGCTTGGTATGGCCTCCCTGGCTGTCTTGCCTGGGGCCTAAGAGGGATGTCAGGGCAGGATGGAAACTTACTCTCCCCCACCCAAAGAAAGAGACCTCTCCCCAGCAGGGCTGGGGACTGAGGATGCGGGTGTGGTGGGCTCTGTCCTCACCTCGTATTACTGGTGTTCATCTCCCAGAAGTTCATTCATTGAGCAGCTGCTGTGTGCCCGGTGCTGTGCTAGGCTCACGGGAGGCCGCAGAGGCAGACACAGAATCCAAGGCAGTGGTGAGTTCTCTCTGTGGATGCGGAACGTGGGGTTGGCAGCGTTGTGGGGTGGCTGCCAAATCAGAGCCACAGCCTATAGGGCTCTCCAGGGCAGCTTCCTGGCTCTGGCCAGGTGTCTCCTCTGGGGCAGGCGTGCTGGGGGTCCCTGCCATGTGCATGGGAGCCCCAGTTTGCAGCCTTCCTCAGGCTGATTCCGCAGGGCAGCAGGGCAGTTGCCCCCGCCGTGTTTTGTGGTTTGGATGTGCGAGGCCCAGCGGGGCTTGCGGTCTCCCCGTCCCATGGGGCTCAGGAGTGTCCTACGCCGCCTGGTGAAGCAAGCCCTTAACCTCACCAGAGCACCCCCTCTTCTCCCTGGAACGCTGACCTGGGTGAGTTTGCCTTATTGAGCACCTTCTGTTCACCAGGCATCACTTCACAAGCATGCTGTCCTCCTGGGTCCGTGGAGCAGGAACACGCATGCTTCCCGTCTGCCATTGAGGAAATAGAGGATCAGAGCCCCGAGGCGTCTTGCCAGAGGAGGGGAACCACAGCCCCCATCCCTGGGGGAACGCATGGCCTTCTTCACCCCCAGAGCAAGGTGTTTCTGAGGCCGGCAGTCTCCTTCCCACCTTCCACACAGTCTGCTTCTGCTTCTTGGTCCCTGCTGCCCCAATCCCACAGCATCATCTCACGTATCTTGTGATAACCCCCCCACCCCCGTACCCTGGCCTCCTGGTTCCACGCTTGCTCTTCACGGCGCCTGCTTATCAAACACTCCGGCCCTTTCCTCTCTTCGTCAACCACCTTCTGTAGCTCCCCACTGCCTTTCAAAAAAAATCCACCCTTTCCGTGGCCCATGGGCCTTGAATGACTCGAGGAATTTCTCAAGCACACAGTGCCTGTTCTGGTCTCTGGGCTCTTGCTTAGGTGGTGGCCTCTGCCTAGAGCCCCATCTACTTACCCCTCCCCCGGCTGTGTCTTGTTCACACTCCAGGAGGTTCTCCCTGGCTCCCTCTTGCCCTCCTCAAGGCTTGCAGAGCCCCCAGCCTGCACTCAGAGGTCACTATTTACTGCTTGTCTGCTCTCTGCCGCACCCTGCCGGAGCGCCAAGACCATCTGTGGCCTGGACCCTGCCTCATTCAGTAGCTTGGGGCTGAGCTCTGAGTGGGGACCTCAAAGTGTCTGGAGAACAATGGATGCCACCATCCCCTCCTGACCCCAAAGCCCCGGACTGCAGTGATGTTGGGGCCACTGCATCGCTTTCCTGCTCTAACCTGGATCCTGTTCTCAGAACCTCGTTCAGCCAAGGCCAGATTCAGGGGACCCCCTACATTGCCCCATGGGTCTCGCTCATCCTCTCCTCGCCTTGTCTTTATGTTAATTTATTTGGCTGCGCCGGGTCTTAGCTGCAGCATGTGAGATCTTCGAACTTTGTTGCAGCACGTGGGATCTTTAGTTGTGGCATGCAAACTCTTAGTTGCAGCATGTGGGATCTAGTTTCCTGACCAGGGATCGAACCTGGGCCCCCTGCATTGGGATCGTGGAGTCCTGACCACTAAACCACCAGGAAAGTCCTCCCTGCACCCTTGTCTTTGGTGAAGCAATGTATACTTTTTCTTGTTCTGCACCTCCCAACATTGCTGATGAAGTAAAAACTTAATCCCCCGATGTTATGCAAACACCACCTTTATCTAGTTTCAAAACTTGCCTGGTAACCCTTACATCTATCAGCACCCTCCCCACCTCCATCCCACCCCTTGCCCCTGGCAACCACCAACCTGTTTTCTGTCTCTGTGGATTTACTGTTCTGGACATCTCACATCAATGGAATCATCCAGTGTTTGTCCTTTTGTGTCTGGCTTCTTTCACTCAGCATCCTGTTTGCAAGGTCCATCCACGTTGTGGTGGGTGTCCGTGTTTTGTTCCTTCTTAGAGCTGAATCATACTCCATCATAGGGGTAGACTGTGTTCCGTTGATTTATCCACTTGTCCATTGACGGACCCTTGGGTGGTTTCCACCTTTGACTATAGTGAATAGTGGTGTTGTGAATATGTGCGTGTACACTGATTTGTTTGAATCTCTGTTTTCCATTCTTTTGGGTCTATGCCTAGGAGTGGAATTGCTGGGTCATACGGTAATTCTATGTTTAACATTTTGAGGAGCTGCCAGACTTATTCTCCTAAAAAAAATTTTTTTTTTTCAAGTTGGCAAAAAAATGTGGCTGAGGTTGGGAGGGATAGAAATTGAGCTTATTGAAATAAGCTCGTGGTGAGTGTAAGCAGCATGAGGCCCCAAGGGGCCCCTGGCTTTGGGGACAACCTGCATCTGAGGATGCTGGACCAGGGAGCTGGTGGAGTGCCTTTGGCAGGTGGGTGGCAGGGGTGGCAGCCCCTTGGTGGTGGATGCTCTGTGTTGATGGAGTGGGAAGCCAGCCAGGCTGGGCTTGAGGAGGGTGGGGGGAGGTGGCCAGGGATTCTCCAGGGCTGGTTTGAAAAGGTGTCACTCCCCTGGCTTCTGGAGCCCTTGTGCAGTCCACAATGTGAGCACCTGTCCAGGGCTGCCATCCCTAGTCGGCATTTCATTAGACAAAGAAGGGTAGAAAAGCTGTGGGGACATCAGACTTCTCACCACCTTGTGCAATGCAAAGCCACAGAGCAATTTGGAAGTTGCCCGTGGTGCTCTGGGAGGAAAGGCAAGCAGAACTGACTTCTACCTGCCCAGCTGCTGGCCTCGTCCTCGTGCTGGCCTCTCTGGGTTTAAAACCCAGAGAGAAGCTGGGATAGAATTGGCTTTGCTGCATCGGACCACCAGGGTCTGCTGGGCTTTGTGACAAGCTGGGACAAAAGGAATTCTGGAACTGGGTCCAGCACTGGTGGCCACAACTGACCCCTCTCCGGAGGCCAGTCTCTTGTCTCTGGGCTCCAGGACAGATGCCAAATTGCTCTTGGTGTGCCTGGTCTTCCTTCCACATCTCTGTCACCGGGCTGCGGCTACTGCAGTGACAGTGCTAGTGGTTGTAGTCGTAGTAGCTCCCGTTTGCTGGGTGAGACTTGTTCGCACGTTCTTAAGAGTTACACGGTTTATCCTGTCTCGATGGCTGGGAGAAGTCCATATGGGCTTTTCTCCTACAGTGGTTGTAGGGTGGCAGTTTTGGCTCTGAATTCTTTGGCTTTGCAGTGGTAGAAGGCTGGACAGCACCCGATGGAAAGGTTGCCTGCTCCAAGACTCCTTCGTGCTCTGGAGGAGTCAGAACTTTTGATGGCAAGTGGCAGAAACCCAGGTTGGGCTGGCCAAAGCAAAATGCATAGAAGGAGAGCCTTGACTTCCCTGAATGAAGAAGCAAGCTTTGAGCTGCCTTCAGGCATGGCTGTCATCAGGACCCGACTGTTCTCTCGCCACCCTTCACTTTTGCCTGTCTAGGGGTATGTTCTTGGATAGGTTTCTGCCATGCAGTGGCCCCACAAGACCCCCAAGGTTTCATCCTCCTAGCTTACAGCCCCAGTGGAGAGTGCCTCTTTCTGGTTCCTTCTCAAAGTCTCAAGACCCAACGACTCTCATTGGCTCATATTGGGTCACATGCCAATCCCTGAGCCAATCATTGGTCCAGGGGAAGCAGGAATCTGATTGGCCAGGCCTGGATCATGTGATCACTCCTGGAGTCTGGAGAGGGAAGATGGTTCCTGAAAGGAAAGTCAAGTCTACTGTAGCAGGTGATGGGGGTGGAGAGCAGGAAGCAGTCAGGGCCCCCAGATGGAGGGGAGAGGGGTTTGTTCCTCTTCTGACCACCATGATCTCCTTCTTCCCTCTTAACATCCCTCCACATCAGATCTTCAGTGGGCAGAGCACCAGTGGAGGGTTTTGGGGTGTCCATGCCCTTGGAGAAGGATGGTCGTCAGTGGAGGGCAGGGTGATGAGGGACATTGTGATGAAATTTCAGGGAGCTGAGGGGGTACATGTGAGGTGCAACCCCAGCCCTACCTGGGGACATCCAGGTGTTGAGAGCTTGCACCATCTTGGATTTTCCTCAGCTTTTGAGGAGGGGCTGTGAGTGGGGCATTGCACTTGGTGGGGGCCTGATGGACACCCTTTTTCTCTTTTTCTTTTATTTTTGATGTTGGGTATGATTTATTTGGCTCTTAAACAATACAAATGTAACAACCCATGGTCTTCCTCCCTTCCCCTTTCAGAAGGCACTGTCCTCTTAGCTACAGGGACAAGCAGAAGATTCCACATCACCAGAGCTGCCCCCAACCTCCCAGGTCTTTCCTTCTGTTCTGTTAACCACCCTCTTCCTCCTGTGTGTGGTGCTGGTGTTTCTGAGTGGACACCCCCTTTCAGAGTGGCCCAGTGTGGAGGGGGCCCAGGACCTGCCAGGCTCTCAATCCTGGCTTGCGTGGAGGAACCAGTTACAATCCTGGGGAGGCTGCCTGCAGCAGTGGCCAGCAAAGAAGGGAGAGAAGGGGCCTGGGGAGAGGGGGGGCCCCCCAGAGATTCCTGGGCAAAGGCCTCTTCTGGCCACAGGCTCTCTTGCTCTCTTGCCTGGAGTCCTTTCTTCTTTCTGAGTCTTAGTTTTTCCATCTGGAAAGCCAGTGGACTGTTTCTTGAGATTCCTTCCGTTGCGGACACAGGCGTGGTTTCTCCCCTGCAGAGGCTATCCTTCCCCTGGCCCCCAGGAGCTGCCTGGGGCCCCCTTGGGGCCGTGTCCTCGGCTGTTTCCCCAATGTGGCCCTTGGGTTCCCAGTGCCCTCGCTCTCAGCTCACATCCCGGCCAACCTCACATTTGTCCTGTCCCCCATCGCGGTGTCACACTCCCCCACCCGAGGGTCACCAGGAGGCCCAGGCAGGCCCAGCTCTGCCCATGGTCACACTGTGACCTGCGTTCTTCCCGAGCTGACCCTGTTCACCACCGTCCCCCCAAGCTCGTGTGGACCTGTCCCCTCCTGGGACTGAGCTGCCAGGTGCTTTTGGGGAACTTTGCCCTGGTGACTCAAAGTGGCAGAGGACTTGGGGTGAGATTGGGTGGGTCAAGGGTGTTAGGGGGCCGTTGGGGTGGTGGGGTCAGTGTCCGCAGAGTTGAGGTTCCATGGGGGTGAGGTTGGGTGGTCTGAGAGTTCTTGGGGACCACAGGGGTGGTGAGGACAGTGTCCGCAGAGTTGGGGTTCCACGGGGTGCAGTTGGGTGGGCTGAGATTGCTTGGGGGCCATAAGTGAGGTAGGGCAGCACTTGTAGAGTTGGGGTTCCCATGCCTGCTGAGAAAGCACCTTAGCAGTGGGGGAGGGCACGACTGTCATCCACGTGGCGTGTGCAGCAGCTGCTGGCCTGGCCTGTGGTTTGGAGGGGCCTCAAACACCACTTGGTGTCTCCCTCTGCTGTCAGTGGGCAGGGAGCGTGCCAGTGGCATGGAGGAGGGTCCTGGAAGACCCCTGTCTGCCCTCGCTCCCTCACAGGGGCCACAGGAAGGACTTGGGGCCCCTCCAAGGTCTGCCAGGAGCAGCTGCCCCATGGCTGATCTTGCTTTCTTTTCTGTTCTCACAGGTGCCTGGGACAGGGTGGTCTGCAAGCAGATGACGAAGACTGGCTTGTAATCGTTGTTGACCATTGAGAGGGAGATTACAGGGGCCCAAGAGCCTCTCTGGACGCCCACCACCATGTCGGGATCTACGCAGCCTGTGGCACAGACGTGGCGGGCCGCCGAGCCCCGCTACCCTCCCCACGGCATCTCCTACCCTGTTCAGATCGCCCGGCCGCACACGGTAAGGGGCACGGATGTTCGCCTGGGGTCACCTTTGGAGTTTTCTTTTGTCACTGGGTTTCTGTTTCTCCCTGGAGTTGGCGCTTGTGTGGCTCCGATGGTGTCCAGCCAGGGCTCACTGTCCCCGTGGGGAAGTGGGGTGACAGGGCAGATACCACTGACATCTGTGGCCTTGCCAGGCCTCGGGACATCTGGGAAAATCTCTTAGCTCCCACTTTAAAGCTGGGAAGGTGGAGTCCAGGGCCAGGCTGAGCTGCAATCCCTGCCTCTGGGTCTGCTGTGGGGTTTGCTTGTTGATGTGGAGCTCCTGCTGTATACACTGTCGGCCCAGCCTCAACCAGGCTCCCCTGCTTTAGGATTGAAGTGACTTCCTGGGGGCTGTGGCTCGCAGACCCTCCCCTCCTCAATCCTCAGGGCCTGGAACCTATTCACTGAGTGATGCTCAGAGCTTCCAGATGACAAGGCCAGCACGTGTCATTCTCTGAATCTCTGATATGAGCGGGGCAGCGATGGGGGGGGAGGTCCAGGGGGTTGGTTCTGCTCATGGGAGAGCTGCCCCAATGTTGGGGGTGGTAGCCTGCTGGGGAGGGAGCAGATATGACCTTGGTCAGGTTTTTAAAAAAATTTTTGGCCATATCATGTGGCATGTGAGATCTTAGTTCCCCAACCAGGGATCAAACCTTAGCCCCCTGCACTGGAAGCCTAGAATCCTGACCACTAGACCACCAGAGAAGTCTCCTTGATCAGCTTTGCTGAGTGGCACCCGACTCTGTCCAGCTCCTAGTGGGGGCCCCCTTTCCTGACTTCACCTGTAGCTGCCTGTGGCGCCGAGGATGAGCTTTGGTTCTGCTCTGTTGGCACTTATTGGGCACTTACTATATACCGCATCTTCAGGGGCTTGCCAGAGGGCCCTCAGAGTCCTGGGTGTCGCCTGCTGGACCTCCTAGCTACTCAGCGAGGGACTGTGAGGATCTGCAGTCACAGCCGGGGTTGAAGCTGGCTGTGCTGGCCCCGGCTTGTACATGCTGTGTGTGTTCTTCTCGGGTGGCGTGGTCCCTCCTCCTGAGACGCTGAAAGGAAATAGCATGGGAGGGCTTTTCCATCCTCCGTGATCGAGATGTTTTTGCATATGAGCCCACTGACCCAGCCTGAGGGCCTCTTGAGAATTTGGGCCCCAAGATGCTTTTGAGAGCTGGCTGTGGTCAACAGGCACATTCTGGATGGAGTGGTCGAATTCTCACAAACAACCTAATGAAAGAGCACCTCACCTTATCCTCCCATTGTGCAGACGAGGAGATTGAGGCTGGGAGGTTAAATAATAGGCCTCAGGTTCAATCACTGTGAGGAGGCAGAGTCGGCTTCAGCTTCAGGACTCTGTGTGTATGCATGCTTAGTCGCTAAATGGTGTCTGACTGTTTGTGACCCCATGGACTGTAGCCCGCCAGGCTCCTCTGTCCGTGGGATTTTCCAGGCATGAATACTGGAGTGGGTTGCCGTGTCCTCCTTCAGGGGGTCTTCCCGGACCAGGGATTGAACCTGCATCTTTCACATTGGCAGATAGATTCTTTACCACTGAGCCACCAGGGAAGGACTCTGAGCCCCTGTGAAAAAGATGCTTCTGTTTATTGGTCACCTACTGTGTGCCCAGGGCCCAGGACTATGCTCCTGGGGATCATTTATTATGTATCATCATCAGCTTTGTCATGATCACAACAGCAAAAATAAGTGTTCTCATCCACTGAGTGCTTGCAGGACAAGCTTTATTTTGTTTTTTTAAGTATTTATTTATTTGGCTATGTCGGGTCTTAGTTGCAGCATGTGGGATCCAGTTCCTTGACTGGGGATCGAACTCAGGCTCGCTGCACTGGGAGTGTGAAGTCGTAGCCACTGGACCACCAAGGAAGTCCCTAGGGCGAGGGTTTTGTTTATGCTCTTTGTGTATACAGTTGCCCTTGCTCCAGGGTGAACATTTTGCAGGTGAGCAAATAGGATGGGTTATGTAACGCTTCTGAGTCTTGGTTTTTCATCCATAAAATGGGGTAATGAGAGCATCTGTTGCCTGGTTTCTCCTGGGGATGAAACGTGATGATCTGTGGAACAGCATTATGGCACATGTGTCCAATTGCAAAATTGTCATCGTCATTAGAGCTGCCTGGCGGGGGGCGGGGGCCCTCCCCTCCCCCTTCCCCTTGGGGACCCTCCCCCTTCCCCCTCAGGGAGGTTCCCCCCCCCACCCCACCCCCTGGGTGAGTCCTTGAGTCCCCATGGCCCTGCCATCCTGCCATCCCACCCTTCCTTTGCCCCAGCTCGGCCCTCTTGCAGTCCTTTGGAGTCACCACCTGATCTCAGACACTTTCTGTTTTTCCTGCTGGACTGCCAGTGATGCAGGGTGTGGCTGGGCAGAACCAAGTGGTCACTTCCTCCGGGCAGGAGGCTGAGGCCGTGCGTGGGCGGGGCCCTGGACAGCTACGAGGTGGGGCATCCTTATCCTGTGTGGTGACCGCAGTGGGGCCCCGCTTCCTGACCACCCTGCCTGGCGCTGGGGCGGCCCAGCTGCGGGCCCCTGCTTGTTACTGGGAAGGCTTTAAAAGCAAGATTTCTGGGTGTCCAGGGCAGGTGGTGGGGTCTTGCTCTCCCAGGCATATGTCCAGGGCTTTTCTTTGGCAGGTGGGAGGTGAGCATTGGGACTGTAATCTGGGGGTCCCCCTGCAGCCCTGAGCCCCTAACCCCTTACTGTCAGGCCATTGTACAGAGTTTCTGAGAATTCCCTCCTCCACCCCGAGTCTTTGAAAGACAAATGGTGAAGGATAAGGGGAATAAAGGCACAGAGAGACAAATGCCCGGTTCAAGGGCCAGATGGGGACCCAGGGTCCCAGCGCCTTGTACAATAGTTGAGGCAGGGATGCTGGGATGAGGGGCAGGGCAAGAATGCCCAGATATGCCTTTGAATTCCTGTCCCTCCCAACTTGCTGAGTGACATTGGGCTGCGTGGGGCAGGCTCAGTTTTCCCATCTGTGATATGGCTGTTGTGGGTCTGAGCATCACCGGCAGATGTCTGCAAGGTGCCCAGGGCCGTGTCTGCACATGGCGGTTCTCTCTCCTCCTGGGAGGCTGGCGGGAGACTGAAGAGGGCCTGGATTCTGAGAGGGGGCTGGGAGCAGCCTCCTCTGCTGGCCTGTGCTTCCACCTACGTCATCTCCAGGCCGCCTGCTGTGTTATGCCTGGCTCAGGTGGAGGGCTTAATTCAAGTGTACTTCTCCGGTCTGGCGTCAGGCACGCTCAGAGCCTCTCTCCATAGTGCTGTGCACGTGGCCTGCTCAGTCCCAGCTGCTCCTCCCACACAACCTCTCTGTGTCCTATTCTCACCATCTCTGTGGTCTTGGCTTTCCTTCCCCACAGTATCAGGACCCCACATTTTCCCCCGAGGGTCTTGGAGTCTGACGGTCTCCCAGGATTGAGGGTCCCAACACATTCTCCCCTTCTTGTCTCTTTTCCTGCTTTCTACAAGCCACCTCGATTCTGCTGTCTCCCTCAGGTCCCCTGGGACCTCTTGAGCTCTCTTAAGTTCCTTCAAGCCTTGAGCTGAATGAATGCGTTAAAGCCCAAAGACACAGGGTCTGAATCCCAGTGCCACTCCTTCCTGCTGTGTGGCCTTGGACAAGTTACTTAATCTCTCTGTGCCTTAGTGTTAGAAGGGCGTTTAAGTGCACAGGGTCTCAAGCTAAACCCCTTGCATTCATGTCCTGCCTCAGTGATGTCCTAGCTGTGAAACTCTAGTTTAGTGGCCTGACCACCCCTTGCCTCGGTTTCTCTGTCGGTTGGGTGAGGGTAGTCATAAGCCTCTGAAAGTGTTACTCAGTCGTGTCCGACTCTTTGCAATCTTATGGAGTGTAACCCTCCAGGTTCCTCTGTCCATGGAATTCTCCAGGCAAGAACGCTAGAGTGGGTAGCCATTCCCTTCTCCAGGGGATCTTCCTGACACAGGGATCGAACCTGGGTCTCCTGCATCGCAGGTAGCTTCTTTAAGCCTCTGAGGATCAAGTTAGTTGACACGTGCTGAGGCCTGTGCACAACGCCTGGGAAGGTTAGCGTGACTGATACAGTGCTGTGTTGATGACTGATGCTGCTGCTGTCATGACAACAACGTGCCCGTTAGCATCCTTTTCCGAGTGGCCCCCAGGGTACACGGCAGGCTTTTCCTCCAGAGGAGGGGTTGGCAAACCTTCTCTGTAAATATTTCAGACTTCTCGGGCCATGCGGTCTCTGTCACAATGACTCGTGGCTGCTGCTGTCCCAGCGCGAAAAGTAGCTCAGCCAACACGTACTGGAGTGGCTGTGGCCGTGTGCCAGTGACACTTGATGAGACAGGCCGAGCCTGGCTTTGGCCTTGGGCCTCGTTGGCCCCAGATCAGTGCTTATCAGGCTCTCTGTGGGAAGGATCGGTCTGTTTCATTTCCAGTTTGTCACAAATGGATACATGGGCCTTCTGCACGTGACCCAGTTTGCGGGCGTGAGGACGGGTTTAGGCCGAGGCCGGCAGGACTGTGCCGGCCATGCGCTCAGATGCTGCGGTGCTGTCAACAGGCTCTCAAGAAGGATCTGAATCTGCTCATCTTCAGCGCTTCCTTCCAGACCAAGGGTCACGGACTCAGGAGCCCGCTTGGGCCACATACATGTATGGGGGCAGCGGGCGGGGCTGGAATGGTTTGAAACACGTGGAGGGTTCTCATGTTGCGAGACGTGTCTGGAGGGTTCCAGCCAGCGTGCCTGGTGTCTTCAGGCTCCTAGGATCACAATGAGTCTCACCTTCAGCCTCTCTTGGGGTCTCCCCAGTTCTTTCCTTTCCATAAAGATCGAGGCACCCTCTGGGGTCCCTGGACTCAGAGCCCTAGGGTAGAGATCAATGTGGGTGGCCCCCAAGATGGTCTTTGGAGGGACTGTGCTCTAAGCTCATCCTGCTTGACTCTTAAACTGGGAAACTGAGGCCAGAAGGGTTCATGCAGTGGTCGCCCCATGCCCCTGCCTCAGGGGCCCCAGGCGCCACGTGCCTTTCTCCGCCTCAGTTGGTGGCGGTAGGCACGCCATCCTGCCCGGGCCCTCTCCCGAGGGATTGGACTGTCTGCCTTTCTGTGGCTTTGTTCATTTTGCTTTTGTGTGAGAGGGAATTTTCCTCCTGGCAGACTGCAGCGCGGATTTCTTCTCACACCTCGGCGCGCGTGTGCACACCAGATCCGTGCCTGGCAGCCTCGCCAGTGGGATCCCAGAGGCTGCCACCCACTCCCCCCAGCCCTTTCTACTTCCCCCTTTGAGAGCACCTGGTGGACATCCTGGAGTGTGGGGAAGCTCGGGGGAGGCCGAGCCCTCCTCTGCCTCCTGGAAGCTGCCGTCAGCCTTGAGGGAAATCCTTGGAGAGCTAAGGGGGATTTGTGGTTGGAGGCACAGAGGCCTCCTTCAGTCCAGGTCAAGCATCCATTTCAGTTTTCTTTTCTTTTATTTGCACGCCATGTGGCACGCGGGAATCTCAGTTCCCTGGCCAGGGACTAGAGAGCCCTTGCTCCTGCAGTGGGAGAGTGGAGTCCTAACCACTGGACCACCAGGGAATTCAGGCATCCATTTTAATGGTGAAGACACTGAGGCTCAGAGGGTTTGAGTGATGGACACTTACCTCTAGCCTGAGGCCTTGTAGCTTCTTGCTTCCACGTTGGGCTGCCCAGGAAGGCCCTTCCCTCAACATTTCCAGCCTCTGAAGTTGACAGGATCCCTCTTGATTCTAGTTACTCATCCCCTCCAGCTTCCCAGCCTCCCAGCCTCTTACATGCTGTTGTTTTGGAGGGTCTGAAACACATCCATTCCCAACACACCTACGTGGTATCATCTAATTCTCTTTGCAGAAATAACAGCTTTTAAAAAAATAAGCCAGACAGCAAAAGAATGACTAGATTTTTATGGAAGATTGGGAGAATTCAGAAAGGTGCCAAGAAGAAAATAAATCACCTACCATCCCACGCTTTCCCAAGCCTTACTCTTGCCAGACATCACTAGCTGATTGCCACCCACAGCGTGAATGTTCTCGGCAGACAGAAGTAATCGATTTGGACTGGTACGAGTAGGAAGCCTGTCCTGTTTTCTCCTTTGAAAGACTTCTTGTTTCAGTCTTTCTTTTTTTTAACATTTTAATGTGTCTCCAGTCAGCGTGTAGTTGCTAATCGGAGCACATCTAATTCGTTAGTGTTTTGTTTTCCCCCAGATGATAATGGGTGATGATGGCACATTACTGAAGAAGGAGGGTTTTGCCTGGAGTTTATCCTTTTGACTTTGAACTGTGCCTGTGTATGCGACACACGTGTGTGGGTTTTCTCTCTGCAAACGGGGCACTCCCACGTTGGTGCTTTGTTTTGGAACCTGGTATTTGAGCCTTGCAGACTGTCAGTGTTTGCTGCGTCACCCACTTCCCCTGACCCATGTCTTGCTGTGTCTCCTGCACTGGAGACAGACACGCAGGTTGTGCCTTTCTCCGGTTTTCTCTGCTAACACATGGGCTTGGTCGTCTCATAGGGAAAGACGGCAGGACTGGGAGATTGGGACAGGGTGGGGCGCCCTTTAGCTGAACGGGTCACTTCTTGGTGGCCACTGGCCCCAGGAATGCCTTCTGGCAGGACAGGGACTGAGGGCTGGGAGAGGACGTGGGAGGCTCCCCGGGTGGAGGAGCAGCACCGGGCAGGGGGCTCTGGGCCTGGGTCGCTGTGTGGGTCGCACCACAGTGGGGTGGGTGCTCATTGGCCTGTCTTCTGCTGCAGGATGTTGGGCTGCTCGAATATCCGCACCACCCCCGTGACTACACCTCTCACCTGTCGCCTGGCTCCATCATCCAGCCCCAGCGAAGGAGGCCCTCCCTGCTGTCTGAATTTCAGCCCGGGAATGAAAGGTGAGTAGGGGCTTGCGCATCCATTGCTCAGATGGGGAAGTGGAGGCCTGTGCTGGTGGGGAGCTCTTGGAGGTGTGTCAGCCTGTGACTGGGGCAGGGCTGGAGATGGGCAGGGAAGAGCCACGTGGCCCCTCGGACTTCCCGCTGTGGGCCTGCAGGGGTCCCTGGGTGTGTGGCCCAGGCAGAAGGGGATGACCACCTACAAGTGGGGGAGCCGGGCTGGGTTGCTGATTTGGAGGCATGTGCCTGCAGCTGGCTTCACACAGGGAGCTCCCTTCCCCCTCCCTCCCATCTTTGTCATCATCCCTTTTTCTCTGAGTCTTCTTCCATCCTTCAGCTGGCAGACGAGGTCCTCTGGGCCTGCCTTGCCTTTGTGAAATCCAGGTGGGTGGGAGCAGGCCACGTGGCAGGTGGGGACCCAGCAGGGCCAGGGCTGAGGCTGTCAGGACAGGCCAGAGCCCTGAGAGAGCCTGAAGATGCCTGAGACAGTAATAGCACTCATTGCTAAGAGTCCTGAGCCTTTTTATTTTTTGCTGTGCCTTGTGGCTTATGAGATCTCAGTTCCCAACCAGGGACTGAACCTGGGCCACGCAGGTTCACCTTAACCACTAGGCCACCAGGGAACTCTTGAGAGTCTTGAGCTTCTAACACGTGATGAACTATTATAGGCTGTGGCTGCCCACAGGCACCTAGACAGACAGCCTTGCCTGCAGGGAGCCCATGGTCTTAGCAGGGGACATACAGCAAACACCCAGGATGACTTTAAAATGGGGCAGGCGACTTATTTCCTACTGGGCGGGGAAGGGCTGCTATTTGGCTGGAGTGGCTGGCAAAGGCCTCTCAGGGGAGAGACACTTGGCACTAAGTAGCCAGTCATTCAGAGAGCCATTTGGAGAGTGGGGTGACCAGCCATTCGGAGAGCAGGGTGAAGGCATTTCAGGTGAAGGGAACAGCATGTGCAAAAGCCTGGAGAGGGGAATGTCCTTGGACTGTTCCAGAGAGGCAAGGAGGTCGGGTGGCTGGGGTTAACAGGTGATTAGGGATCTAGAGGGTAAACTTCACAGAAACCAATGGGAGGGTTTCGAGCTTTGCTGGGCAGGGAGATGGCTGTTAGGAGGAGATGCCCCGGGCACTAAGACAGGAAGGAGAAGAACTAACATGGAAAGAGCTGGTGTGTGTTTGTGGTCCAGCTTAGCCAGTGCAAAGGCCCTGGGCCTGGAATGCAGCAGGCAAGGTGAACAGGGGCCAGATCAGGCAGGGCCTGAGGATGGGGAAATGCATCTGGATTCTTATTCTGAGTTTATTGGGGGAAAAAAATATGAACCTGAAAAGCATTTCAGCAGGGGCAGCATTTAGACTCTCTGGTCAGCAGCAGTGGCTGGAGGTGGACGCTAGGAGTCCTGGGTCTGCTGTGTGTGCTCAGGCAAGGCCATGACCTCTCTGAGCCAGTTTCCTTCTCGGTCCACTAGGGAGGAGGGTTAAGGAGAATTAGTCACAAGTGATTAGGCTGGACAGCTCCTATCTCTGTGTAAGACTGCTAGGCTGAGTTGAGAAGAGGGCAAGGCCAGGTTGAACAGCCAGAGTGCTGGGATAGACTAGTGATAATCTGCTCTGGGTGAGTGATGTGCAAATAGCATCACGTGTGTTAACATCTGTGTTAGACCCACAGTGTTTTTCAGACTTTCCCTATGAATCACCCAGGATCTTGTTTCAATGCAGAGTCAGATTCAGCAGGTTGGGATAGGACTCAAAAGATTGTGTATTTGTAATCAGCCTCAAGAGGGGCTGATGCTACTGCTCTGGGGACCACACTCAAGGAGCAGGCAGTCACCAGGACCTTCTCTTGCTATAAAGATTGTCAGTGAATGCTGACTCAGAGGAAGACAAATCTGTGTTTGAGTCCTGCCTCGCTGTGTGCCCTTGAGCAGATGGACACTCCTTGCAGGGTGGAAGAGGGCGTGGCTCATGGCCGTTCTCAGCAAGGAGGGCAGCAGATGTGATGTCATGTGCGCCCCCCCCGCCCCCCCCCCCCCCCCAACAGGTCCCAGGAGCTTCACCTGCGACCTGAGTCCCACTCGTACCTGCCTGAGCTGGGCAAGTCAGAGATGGAGTTCCTGGAGAGCAAGCGCCCTCGCCTGGAGCTCCTGCCCGACCCTCTGCTACGGCCCTCGCCCCTGCTGGCCGCTGGCCAGCCTGGGGGCTCTGAGGACCTGTCCAAGGTAAGGCTTGGCTCCCAGCTGGGAGCGGCTCCAAGGATTTGGGTGGTGCTGCGATTGGGCGGGGTGCAAGGAATTGGGTGGGTGTGTCAGGCTGGGAGGAGGGACTGAGCACAAGGTGTGCAGAGGCTGGGCAGCGAGAGGAGGGTCTAGGGATGAGCTTGGCTCCGTGGGCTGTTTCTTGGCTGGAGAGGGACATCTCCCCTACCCCCATTTTCCGCCCCCAAGTGTTTCCCGCCCTTGGGGACCATAGTGCCCTGGAGGGCTCTTGCATTTCACTCTTCTTTAATCAGAGAGTCAGCTGAGATGGAGGAGGAGAATGTGCATAGGTAAAGCGCCCATAGTTTGCTGCTGGGAGAGGTTTTCTGCCATTCCAGTGAACCTCAGGACCGACCCCTAGAAGCTCTTCTGGTCTCCATCTAAATGGAGGAATCGCAGCCAGTGGTTCAGACGCTTCTGTCTCCCAGGGTCAGCCAGCTGCCTCAGAGGCTGTCATTTCCCTGCCACTGCCTAGGGTGCAGCAGGGACCGTGGCCAGGTGACACACTTGTCCTTGGCCGGCTGCACGATGGATGTCCTTTCTGCACGTGCTGAGTGGTGTCGTCATGGTCTTTCAGGACCGCGGGGACACACGTTAGCTCATTAACGGCTGCCCAGCTGCTGAGTGAGGTCAGGGCTCTTCTTACTGCAGCCTCAGTGGGGTGGGTGGGGACTGGGAGCCAGTCCAGGGGAGGGAGGTGGTCCACTCGGACCTGCTGGATCTTCTTCTCTGCCTGACACTGGATGGGATTGAATAGTGAGATTTCAGGCTGACGCAGGTTCTTTAGTAGGGGGACTGGCAGGAAACGGGGTTCCTGGGTTGGTCATGATGATGATGATAAACTAACATGGATGGAGTCTCTGCCTGTGGGCCGGGTACATCTGACTGTCGATTCCATTGTGCCATCGCAGTTGGATGAAGACTGATCTGCGATCATCTTTTTAAAATGTATATATTTTTACTGGGCTGCGCTGGGTCTTAGTTGTGGCATGTGGGATCGTTAGTTTCAGTATGTGGGGTCTAATTCCCTGACTAGGGATTGGATTCACGCCCCCTGCACTGGGAGCACAGAGTCTTAGCTGCTGGACCACTTGGGAAGTTCCTATAATCACCTTTTATATAGGGGACCCCAGGCTGAGAGAGCCACTCGCCGGCAGTCACTGGAATGTGGGAAGTGGGCCCTGAAGCCCACGTGGCCCAGGTCTGCCCAGGATGCTATCCCCGCCTTGGGCTGTCCCTCTGGCCCTTCGAGCCTGCCATCCTGCCATCCCCTTGCTGGCATCCTCCTCTTAGATTCCGAGACCCCTCAGCCTCCTGGGAGGGATGTTGCTGTTGGAAAAGCTATTCCCTGAAGAGGGTCTTGGGGAGTAGGGGAGCGGGGTGCATGTGGCGGGGGACACAGCGCCATAACCAGGGAGGCTTGATGTCCTCCCAGAGGGACCAAAGCCCTGAGTGGGCCATGCCCCTGTGCTCACATCTGTCTCTGCCTGGAGAATTGGCTGGTGCGGGTCTCTGGTCAGCCCCTATCAGGCCTCTGCTGCCTGCCTTATGGCTCTGCAGAACTGGGCTCCAAGCCCTCAGGCCTGCGGGTCCTTCTGAGGGTCTCTGGGCCTGACAGGGGCTCTGTGAGTCCTTCTGCTTATCCCTCTGCTTCTTAGAGTGCCCCAGGGTGCTTCCTCTCCTTCTGTGAGTCTTTCTCAGTCTCTGCTTCTGTCTCTGTCTCTCTCTGCCTGGATGTGTGTGTGTATCTGTGTGTCTCTGCTCCTCTCTCTGTCTCTGTCTGTTTCTTCCCTTCCTGGACCTCATGGGTGTGGGGGAGTGATGGGCCCAGTGTTGGGGCCTGGCTGGACCAACTCCTGTAATTGCTCCGGGCTGTTAAGAGCATTTGGAAAGTATGAGCGCATTTTGGGCAAGGGAAGAAGCCAGGGGAGAAACACAACTCTGAAGGAGTTCAGATGTTTTTTGCGTCTGTTGTGTGGAATTTAGCTGGATGCGTGAGATAGGAATTTGATGGGTTTTTTGTTTTTTGTTTTTTTTAAACAGCACTGCTCCCTTCCCCTCCGGCTGTGTTCCTTTTTCATATAAAAATGTTCTGTTTTATAATGCTTCCCTGCCCTCAAGCCTCTGGAGTCCTGTGGCATCAGAGGCTTCCTTTGAACTTCACCAGACTTGGTTCTGGGGACATTAGAATCATCACAAACAGCACCATTTCTGAAAGTCTCTTTGTCTGTTGGGGCCCCGTTGGCTGAAAGGGACAGAAAACCCACACAAACCTGGCTTAAGCAGGAGTCCTGGCTCATATAACTGAAATCCCAGCATTGTTGGCTTCAGGCACAGCTTGATCGAGGTGACATGTCCCTGGGTTCCTGTCTCTGTCCATTTCTTGGCTCTGCCATCTTGCATGTGGTCTTGTTAACAAGAAGGCAATTTGAGATTCCAGGCCTTCCTCTTCCCACATTCAAGGTCAACAAAAAGAGCTTTCCCTGTGTTTCCACATTTCCAGACAAGAACTATTTATCTCTCTGCCTTTGAGTAAGCCCCTGCCTGTCCTGGAATCCATCGTGGTGACTGGAGGAGTGGACTGTGGGTGTCCGAGCCTGGCCCTGCCCTTTCCTGGGTCCGAGACGGAGGACAGGGGAGCCCCACGGGGTTCTCTCCAGCCCTCAAGGCTTTTGCTTACTTCTGTGTCTGTAATTTTACATAATGAGCTTTTCTGTTCCACGTTGGCCTGAATTTTTACGCCAAGGGCATCTGACGGGGAAAATGGTGCCAACTGCTACCTAGCGACTGGTAAAGGTATTGGATTGTTATTTTCCTCCTGCGGGTTTGGACTGAAATGAAGGCTAGCCGCCACCGGGAGAACCATCTGGAGGCCCAGTAGCCGGGCTCCCCCAGTCCCATTCCTGGAAAACTCAGCACCACAGAAAGCACTCTTTGCCCTCTGGTGTGCATCTTCTAGTCAGATGGAGGTGAAATTCACATAATATGAAATTAAGCAGGTTGAAGTGAGCAAATCAGTGGCATTTAGTACATTCACGGAGTTGTGCACCATCTCTGCCTAGTTCCAGAGAACTTTTCATCATCCCAGAAAGAAACCGTGACCCATCAACAGCCACTTCCTCCTCCCCAGCCCCTGGCAACCACCCATCGGCTTTCTGTCTCTATGGATGTACGAGTTTTGGATACTTCATATCAATGGGATCATCCGATATGTGTTTTATGTCTGGCTTCTCTCATTTAGCATCATGTTCTTAAGGTTCGTCTGTGTTGTACCATGGGTCTGTACGGCACTCGTTTTTATGGCTGAATCATATTCTATTATATGGAGAGACCACACTTTGTCAGTTCATGGGCCCGGTGCAGTTTTGCTGAGAATAAAAGCCAAGCCCGCACCTTGAGGAAGAAACCATTGAAGAAGACAGCTTTTCCCCATCAAGACTTTAAGAAAAAGTTTCCAACAACTTTTCCAGTAGTTCCTGGTCATTGCCAACTGCTTCATCCGACCCCTCTGCCGCCCTTGTCAGCTTTGGGGACGGAAATCTTTTCCCTCATGACATTTTATTTACAATTTTTTATTTCTTTATCTGGCTGCCTGGGCTCTGTGTTGCAGCGTGTGCTCTTTATTGCAGCGTGTAGGCTTCTGTAGTTGTGGTGTGCAGGCTTAGTTGCCCTGAGGCACGTGGGCTCTTACTTCCCCGACCAGGGATGGAATCCAAGTCCCCTGTGTTGGAAGGCAGATTCTTTACCACTGGACCACCAGTCTTGCTCATGTCATTTTGAGAATTATCCCTGAATTAGATGAACTGTTGCGGGGGGTCCTGGCACCGAAAGCCTCCTGTCCACAGTTCTTGTTCTCACCCTGCTCCTCTCCCTTCCTTCTTGGTCCTGGTGGAAGATCAGAGCAAGGCAGGAGAGATGTTTCCTACAGCAGGTAATAGGACTGGGCTCTGGGAACCATGTCACCAAAACCTTTCATCTCAAGAATGCTGAGAAATGATTGAGGCTAATGGGGGAGACCAGCCAAGTGCTGTGGCGCACAGAGGGAAGGGGCGAAGCTCAGATAAGGGTTGGGCGTGGGGGCATGGATGGTGAGTCTGATATGAGGTGGCACACAGGTAGAGTCCTGAGAGGGCACAGCTGGTACAAAGGCCTGGAGTTGCCAGGGTACGTGAGCGGCTTCTGGTTTGGCATCTGTGGGGTCAGATGCCTGCAGTCCCTGTGTCCCCCAGCTCATCCCTCCTACTGGGGAGCAGTTACACACACACACACACACACACACACACACACACCCTTTCTGAGTATTTCTCTAGAGGTTGTTTAATTCCGTGCACAGCTTTGCTTCTAATATCAGGGAGTCGTGGACCCTGGAAGGGACTCGCTCTGGCTTTCCTGCCCAGCCACATGGTTCTGAGAGATGAATGAATGTGTGGTGGGGACCTTGTTTCTGCTGTAGGAGCCCCTGCCACCTGGTTGCGTGCTCTGCCTGCTTCTGGAGAGTTCTGATTGAGGCCTTGTCTCTCCTATCCTGAGCCCTCCAAGCCAAAGCTCTATCACTTTGTGACTGGTGACCTCAGGCATGTCATTGAACCTCACTGGATCTTTAGTTTCATCTGGAAAATGGGGAAACCTGTACTTCCACTTCCCGTGTGGGCTGTGACAACTATGTGAGTTAAGAGCATAGTAAGCTCCAATCCTGGCCCTCAGCTTGGGTTTGTAAATAAAGTTTTATTGACACTCAGCCATGCCCATTCCTGAGTGTCTTGTCTTTGGCTGCTTTCCCACTGCAATGATGAGTGAGTGGTTGGAGCACAGACTGTCTGCTCTGCAAAGACTGAAGTATTTTTACACCTGGCTGTGTACAGAAAGTGTGCTGACTGCTGGCTTAGAGCCATGCCAGATTTGTGCCTGCTAGTTCCTTGCCCCCTCATCTGTGCTATGGGGATGCAGTGGCAGCCCCCAGGAGAACCACAGTCAGAGTTGAGGGGTAGGGTGTGCTGAGTGGAATGCCTGGTTCAGTTTCCTGGGTGTCCCTGAGGAGCATGGAGGGCCACATCAGAGCCATGTCAGGGCCACATTCGGCCCTGTTGAAGGACTTGGGGCCTCTTCTGCCTTTTCCCCAAGGGTTCTGGGTGTGTGGAGGATCTGAGAGTCTCCACACCTGCTCTCCCCCACATCTCAGATGGAAATGATAAGGCCAGAGTGATCCCCAGACCCTTGGGCTCTGTGGGCTTCAGTGGGGTCTGTGTGTGTAGGACCGAGACTCCAAGGACAGAAAGGGTGGACTTAAGATGGCACCAGAGGGCTTCCCTGGTGGCTCAGATGATAAAGAATCCGCCTGCAATGCAGGAGACCTGGGTTCAATTCCTGGATCGGGAAGATCCCCTGGAGAAGAGAATGGCAACCCCTTCAGTATTCTTACATGGAGAATCCCATGGACAGAGGAGCTTAGCGGGCTACAGTCCATAGCGTCGCAACGAGTCAAACACGAGTGAGCAACTGACTCACACATAAGATGGCACAGCCTCTGCTCAACTCGAGCTGAGGGGGTGAGGGGAGGGTGGCGCTTGGCAGCCCTGGGGCTGCAGTTGTCCCTCCGAATAATGTGTCCTCTGTCCTCCGGCTGCAGCTGCTGTGGGGGTGGGGAGGCAGCCTCCCGGAGCTACTCCTGGGGCTTCCTCTGTCACAGCTGCTGGCTTGGCCTTGAGGATGGTACAGGGCGGGGGCCAGGTTTTGGGGAGGACGGCTCCAGCCAGTGCCTGTGGAGCCCTGAGAGTGTGCCAGGCTCTGAGCTGAGCCCTGTGCACATAGGTACTCATTCAAGCCTCACAGCAGCCAGAAAGTGAGAATGGTCCCATTGTACAGATGAGGAAACGGAGGCAGGTGATATGCTTGTGGTCACGAAGATCCTGGGTGGGGATTTGAACCCAGGGCCACATAGGTGAGTGCTATGGGGTCAAGGACTGGGTTTTATTTTACTTCCTCCTCACTGTGCTCCCAGCAACCTTGGATGCTCAACAAAACTTTGACTGGTGGAATGGAGCCACTGACTCCCTTGTTTGCTTAACACATTTTTGTTTTGTTTTTATTTTTGGCCACACCGTGTGGCTTGTGGGATTTTATTTCCCTGACCAGGGATTGAACCCAGGCCCTCGGCAGTGAAAGTGAAGTCCTAACCACTGGGCCACCAGGGAATTCCCAAGGTGTATTTTTTGTTTTGTTTTGTTTCTTTTTTTTTTAGCACATTTTGGAAAATGACTTCATTACACAGAGTAACACTCAGTGAAGGAAAAGCAGAAAAACACTGGTAAATAAAAAGAAGAGGTAGGAAGGAGGGTGGGATGAATTGGGAGATTAGGATTGACATATGTATACTAGCATGTGTGAAAGAGATAACTAGTGGCAACCTATTGTGCAGTACAGGGAGCTCAACTCTGTGCTTTTTGGTGACCTAGAGGGGTGGGATGTGGGGTGGAGGTGAGAGGGAGGTCCAAGAAGGAGGGGATAGATAGATAGATAGATAGATATAGCTGATTCACTTCATTGTACCACAGAAACTAATGTAACACTGTAAAGGCAAGTAATACCTCAGCTTACAAAAAGGAAAGTGAAAATATCCCCTTTTTCTCCCACTTCCCCAGTAAATACTTTTGACATCTCCGTTTCCCATTCTTATAGTTTTCTTGTGTTTGTGTATATCTTCTACAAAACCAGATTTGTAGTGTGTATGATATTCTGTAACTTGCTCATTTGGACTGAGAATCGTGAATAAGTGTTCCTGGAGGGTCAACTGAGGCCAGGCCCTGGGTGTTTGGAGGTTGTGGGTTTTGAGGCCAGTTCTCGAGGAGTTTGATCTGAAGGGAGGACACAGGCAGGGTAACAGGGTAGGAGAGAGGTGTGTGATGGGGAAAGGGAAGAGGGAGGCCTTGCAGGGAGGCTTGGAAAACTTGCCTGTAGGAAGATAGAAGAAAGGATCTGAACTCTGGAGAAGGCCAGGGAGGGAGCATCTGGCAGGGGACCAGTGAGGGAAAGGCAGGGAGGTGGGATCAGTGAGCAACCTTGTGTCTGGGATGTGGGGGCCGGCACAACCGATGCCGGATGTGTTGGTACCTGAAGTCATGGCTGGAAACGTTCAGTGTATTTGGGGGGTGGGTGCCTCCTGTCCTGAGCCCATGCCTATTTTTTTCCTCCTCTGCAGGACCGCAGCCTGACAGGCAAGCTGGAGCCGGTGTCTCCTCCCAGCCCTCCTCATGCTGACCCTGAGCTGGAGCTGGTACCTCCACGGCTCTCCAAGGAGGAGCTGATCCAGAACATGGACCGGGTGGACCGGGAGATCACCATGGTGGAGCAGCAGATCTCCAAACTGAAGAAGAAGCAGGTGTGGGTGGGTGGGGGAATGGTGGGTCTCAGTTTCCGATCCAGCAGCAGCTGCAGCTGAGCAGATAACATAGTAGGAGTTGCAGTTGTTAGTGTATGGTGAGCACGGCCTGTGTGCCGACTCATTTTTACGCCCTTTATGTTTATTGGACAGCAGAGCTGTTTTGTGCGGTGCTGCTTATTGGAACTTGCTAATGGAAATGTTCTGAATCTGCCTTGTCCAAAATGGTAGCCACTACCCACATGTGACTGTTGAGCCTTCGAAATGGGCCTAGTGCAGGTGAGGAACTGAATATTTAATTTAGTTTAATTTGAATTAAATGAGCTGTACACTTGGATAACCAAATGTGGCTACTGTCCTGGGTGGCACAGGAATGAACAGCTGTGGGGTGGACAGTTGATTTTCTGTGCCTCCCTTTCCTCATCTATAATGTAAAGGAAAATTTCACATGATTCTGGCCCTGGCTCTGGAATCGGGATGAGCTGGACCTCCTACCTCTGCCTCAGAGCGTTCACCTCTCTGAGCCTCAGTTTGCTTGTCTGTAAAATGGGCACAGACATGACACTACCTCTTAGGGTTGTGAGGAAGGGACAGAGTCACGTGATGAAAAGAAGTCATCATTGTCATTGAAATCAAGGAAAAGTTGACATAAAGAATAATAAGATTAATTTTATAATTTTATTTTTACTTTTTCTTGGCTCTTCTGCTTCTCTCTCTGGCATCTTCAGGTGTCTGCTCAGATGTTCCCTCCACAGAGGAGACCCCCCCCCCGACCTTTATAGGAGTTCTCATCACCACCCATTCTTTCTCCTGGGGGTCAGCAAATCCAGCCAGATGTGGCTCAATGCTTATTTTTGTAAATAAAGCCTTATTGGCACACAGCCACATCCAATTGTTTACACATCGTCTGTGGCTGCTTCTATGATTCAACCGCAGAGCTGGGTGGTCACAAAAGAGACTGTGTGGCCAGCAAAGCCCAAGATATTTACTTTCTGGGCCTTTATAGGGAGTTTGCCAATCTCGTCACCCTGCTGAATGGTGTCACCATTATAGACGTGTAGTTTGTTTTGTGACATTGTGGTCTTCTCATGACTACAGCGTAAAAGCCAGGTTCTTTTTTTTTAAACTTGTATTTATTTATTTAATTCAGTGTTCGATTGTGCTGGGTCTTTGCTGCTGTGCTCAGGCTCTGTCTAGCTGCAGTGAACGGGAGGCCACTCTAGTTGTGTGCACGTTTCTCAGTGCACTGGCTTCTCTCGCTGCAGAGCGCAGGCTTTGGGTGCGCGGGCTTCAGTAGTTGTGGTGCCTGATGCTTAGTTGCTCCACGGCATGGGAAATCTTCCTGGAGCAGGGATTGAACCCATGTCTCCTGCGTTAGCAGGCAGATTCTCAACCACTGGACCACCAGGGAAGTCCAAAAGCAGGGTTCTTATCTCCTGTTCCCTGCTGTGCTCCTAGCAACACTGGCACAGAGTAGGTGCTCCTTGAAAACTGTGGATTGAATCAGTGTAACACCTGTCTTGACCCTGGGGGAAGCAGGGTCACACCTGATTCCCTCCAGGTAAGGATGCATGAGCTCCATGACGGATCCAAGGACTCATTCTGGCCACCATAGGCAGTGGAAGGAAGGCTGGTGAGAGACGCTTCCTGGTGGCCAGTTTAGGGCAGTGTGACAGGCTTTGAAAGTTATACAGGGGGAGGGGAGCATTGATTCCAAGAGACCTCGGGACTGTCGCTCGCCTGGGGGCACCTGAGGATGGTCCGGCAGCCTGGCCAGTCAGTGAGGCTTGGCCTACTGAGGGAAGTGGGTGGGTTTCCAGGACAGCAACACGCCATGTGGGGAGGCCGGGCCCTGGTTGGAGTCAGCAGTTATGCCAAGGCCAGCGGAGTGCTGGGCCTTAGGTCCCCCAGGCCTGGCTTTGGGGTGAGGCTGAAGCTACAGGCCATGTGCACACATTTGTGACTAAGGCTGCAAGCCAGGTGGCCCAGGGCAGCCCTCGATAGTCAGATTAAAAAAAAAAAATTCCATTTTGCCATTTTTCTTTTTTAAATAAAATTCACAAAACATAAAATGACTCTTTGTAACATGAACAATTCAGCGGCATTTAGTCCGTTCACAGCATTGTACGAGGACCATTCTATCTAGTTCCAAGACATTTTCATGATCCCCAAAGAAGACCCCTGTGCACACTAGCAGCCACTCCCCTCTCCCTGCCCCACCAGCTATTAACCTGCTTTCTGTCTCTGCGGATTTGTCTGGACATTTCCTGTAAATGAACCAAATACCATGTGGCCTCTTGTCTGGCATCCTTCACTCAGTATCATGTCTTCAAGATTCATCCCCGTTGCAGCCTCTGCCGGCCTCATTCCCTGTGTGGCCAGTATGCCGCTGTACGGATCCATGGTCCACAGTCGTTTATCCGTTCATCAGTTGGCGGACATTTAGGTTGCCTCCACCTTTTGACTATCATGAGGAGTGCTGCTGTGAGCTTTTGTGTTCATGTTTCTGTTTGAGCACCTGTTTTCAGTTCTTTGGGTCTGTATCTAGGGATGAAATTTCTAGGTCCTACAGTAACTCTGTGTTTAATTTTTAGTGTCTCGGGGAGGGTCCCCTTCACTGATTGGTGAGAATCTTCTTCCCGGCTATGCATGCCTTCCATTTCTTGGCGTGGTTTCTTTCACACTTTTTGGAGGGATTTCAATGTTTTTCTGAGGGCTGGTTGTCCTTCTGAAAGCCACCACCAGGGGTCACTGTGGGACTGAGGCAGCTTGGCTCAACCAGCCTGGCTTCAGACTTTCTGCATGGCCCCCCTCTTGGCTGTATTTTTGAGTTCATAATGGTTTGCTTCATGGTCATGGGCAGGGTGTGTGAGCCATATGAGCAAAGAACAGTGTTCTCATCTCCCTCAAAGATGCCCTGTCAGATTGTATTCCCTGGGCATTGGCCTCCTGTGTGACCTTGGGCCAGTGTCTTAAACTCTCTGGTTTTTGCTTTGCCCTTTTGGTATAAAGCAGATAACAGCATGCAGGGATGTCTTTTATGGTGTTTGGAGGAGGACGGTCCAGTATGAAGACCACAGGGCAGATGACAATGATAATAGTGATGATGAGAAGCTGCTCATTAGGTGCTGAGTGCTTGGTGTGCACCAGCTCATTTAATCCTCACATCAACTCTCTAGGATAAAACCTTTTATTATCCCCATTTTCCAGATGAGAAAAGTGAGGCTTGGGGGAGTTCAGCAACTTCTCAAGGTTACACAGCAAGTAAATACAGTTAAGCCTGCTGCATATGAATGAGTTCCATTCCAAAAGCACATTCCTAAGTCCAATTTGTACCTTAATCCAACAAAGTTACACAGGCTTCCCTGGTAGCTCAGCTGGTAAAGAATCTGCCTGCAATGCAAGAGACCCTGGATCAATCCCTGGGTTGGGAAGATCCTCTGGAGTAGGGATAGGCTACCTATTCCAGTTTTCTTGGGCTTCCCTAGTGGCTCAGACAGTAAAGAATCTGCCTGCAACGTGGGAGACCTGGATTTGGTCCCCTGGAGAAGGGAATGGCTACCCACTCCAGTGTTCTGGCCTGGAGAATTTCATGGACAGAGGAGCCTGGCAGGCTACAGTCGACGGGGTCTCAGAGAGTTGGACATGACTGAGTGACTATGAGCAACTAACTCTCAACCAACAGTTAGCCTGGGTACCCAACTAACACAATCGGGTATATAGCACTGTACTGTAATAGGTTCATAATACTTTTCACACAAATAATACATGAAAAACAAACACAGAAAATAACCATCTGTAATCTTACAGGACCTTGAAAATTACAGTAATTACATTACAACAGCTGGCATACAGGGGCATGCTTGCATCTTTGAAAGTTTGCAACTCAAAGGTTCATATGTAGGAGACTTACTGTTGTAGAAATAGGGTTCCAGTATGGACAGTTTGGCTCCAGAGTCTCCATAGCCTCTCCTGAGGGTGACGGTGCCTGTGTTGGTAATGATGGATAATGGGGCACCTTCAGTGAGCCCCCAGTCTGACTGTACATAAATTAACTCATCCAGGAGGCACGGCCATGAGTCCCACTTTACAGATGAGAAAACGGAGGCACAGCGCGGTTAAACTGCTTGCTAATACTCACCTAGCTGGTAAATCACCAAGGCTGAACTTACACCCAGGTAGGCTGGCAGCAGAGTCTGGAGCCAGCCCTGGTCGGGCCCTTCCCTGTGGGAGCTGGGGCCTCTCCAAGGCTTGGAGTCCCTGCGGGTGACTCAGAGGAAATGGTTAGCAGCCTGACTTCCTGTGTGGGGCCACCAGCCTGGCTGAACGAGGAGCCGCCCCCGCTGTTGGGGGAGCTGCCTCTCCTTCCGCCTGCCGGCGTGCTCACCGCTACACTCTCCCCGCTCCCCACAGCAACAGCTGGAAGAGGAGGCCGCCAAGCCGCCAGAGCCCGAGAAGCCCGTGTCACCACCGCCCATCGAGTCTAAGCATCGCAGCCTGGTACAGATCATCTACGACGAGAACCGGGTATGCCCCATCCTATCCTTCATAGCCCCTGCCCCACCTTTTCTTGCTTGCCCTGTGCTGGCCACCAGGTGGGAGGCAGGTGTCACTGTGAAGGATCTGACTGTCTCCTGGGGCCTCAGTATTCCCATCTGTGAAATGGGCATCCCTGTGACCACCTTCCCACAGATCTGGGTTTGTGAGTAGGAGGGGGAAGGGGTGGTCACTGGAGACCCATCTTGGTGTGGCTGTGGTTTGGACCGTGGCTGGCCTGTGGGATGCAGATGAAAATGCAGGCGTTAGGTCATGGGAGAACTTCAGGGGTCAATTGATCAGTGGGGGGGATGGGTAATCACTTAGGTACTCAGAAGAAATTCCTGTAATGCAAAGACAGTAGTAATATTATTTGTCATAACAGTAACATTAGTTGAACAGCTCCTTCTTTTCAGGTGATGTGCAAAGTTTTTTTACATAGCAGTCGTCAGAGAGTAGGTATGGTGATTGTTTCCAATTAACACAGGGAGAAACTGAGGCCCAGAGACATTAAGTGACTTGTCTAAAGTCACACAGCTGGGAAATGGTGGGCTTGAGATTTGAACCCGTGAGCTGTCAGATCCCAGGGCATTATTTGTCGACACTGGCCTCTGTTTACACTGAGCCCTGGAAAGGGCTGTTGGGATGGTTGAACATAGAGTCTGTAGCAGACTGTGGAGCCTCCTAGGGATCTTTGGAGGGCAGCTGTTGGGTGTCTGAAGGGGAAGGGGCTCAGGGTACCCAAAGTAGAGTGTTTCACAGGGGGCTGAACCCCCAGGCTGAAGCTGCACTGAAGTGGGATCTGTTATCTGGTGAGGTGGTGAGCTCCCCATTTTCTCCAGTCAAACCACTAAGAGCTCAGCTTCAGTGATTTGCAGTTGACTCTTTTCAAATGTGCTCAGGGCCTGTGGATGTTGAGTCCCCTCCTGGATTTTACAGGAGAGGAAACTGAGGCCCAGAGAGGGATTGTTTCTTGTCTGTGGTCATACAGTGAAGTGTGACAGATGGACTCCTTTGATTCCCCCCGGCTCCTGTCCTTGGCTCCTGGCCGTGCTTCCCAGCTGTCTGTGCTATGCGATTTGCCCCTGGCTGCTGGATCAATGCTTAGGGTCCAGGCAGGCGCTGGAGAGTCCATGGTGTCCCATGGCTTGGATGGCTAACTCTAGAGCCTGGAAACATGTGGTTGGTGCCTGTGGCTGTAGCTCCAGGCAGGAAACTATTGGATCAACTGGTTTGGCTATGCCATCACCTCTTGAAACTGCAATAGATGCAGGATGATACTGAACTTGCTGGGAGCCTGGGAACTGTGTGCCAGGCCTGTCAGGGCTGGTCACCTCTCACACCCTGGCTTCCCATCCAATTAACCAATAACCATCACAATGATAGGAGAACTAAAGCAGCTGTGTGTACTTTAGCCAGATATCCTAGGTTCGATCTCATCTCTCTATTTTCTGGCTCTGTGACCTTGGGCATATTTCTTAAGCCTCCCTGTAACCCATCCTCCTCACCAGTGAAATGATGATAATTATAGCACCTACCTTGTACCAAGGTGTGGGGATTAAATAAGTTCATTATGTAGTATCCTTGGAATAGTGTCTGCCACCATGTAGGTGCTAAGCTGGGGCTATTAATTGCTATGGTCATTGTTCTTTTATTCTTGTATTTGTTTACATTTTGCATGATTTCACTGAATTCTCTCCAGACCTGCATAAGATAAGTACCATTATTCTCTGTTTTACTCATAAAGAAACCATGGCTCAGAGAGGGAAAGTGACCTACCTGGGGTTGCACAGCAAGTGAGTTTTGAGGCTGGGGATCAGAACCAAGAATGAATTGGCTCCAGGAGCCTGTGGCAAAGGGGGCAAAGGCAGAGCTCCTAGAGCTGTCACCCCAGGCCCCCCTGATCCTCAGGTGGTATTGTCCTCTCTTCACCCCAACAGCACCTCAGGCTGGGGACTTTATGCCCATTTATGCTAATTTCATCCTGATGGGGTCCTGACAGTAGGGGAAAGACACTGGCCTTTCCCCAGCCCCCCACTCCATATTTTCAGATGAGGAAACAGAAACTCTGGGTAATTTCCCCAAGGCCTTACAGGTAGTGAGTGGCAGACTGGGCCTCAAACCCTAGATCCTGAGCTTCTGAGAGCAGTCCCCTGCCTGGCAAGTTCAGGTGCTCTGGATGCATCACGCTCGTCCTGTTCATTCATTCATTTACTCACTCATTCACCAGCTGTGTAACTGAGCATCTGCTCTGGGCCTGCCACTGTTTCAGGCATTGGGGTGCAGCAGGGACCCTGGCCTCCTGCCCCACTCACAGTGGCTTTCTGATGGAGGAATTATGAGTTCAGTTCAGTCGCTCAGTCATGTCTGACTCTTTGTGACCCTGTCCATCACCAACTCCTGGAGTTTACTCAAACTCATGTCCGTCAAGTCGGCGATGCCATCCAGCCATCTCATCCTCTGTCGTCCCCTTCTCCTCCTGCCCCCAATCCCTCCCAGCGTCAGAGTCTTTTCCAATGAGTCAACTCTTCGCATGAGGTGGCCAAAGTACTGGAGTTTCAGCTTTAGCATCATTCCTTCCAAAGAAATCCCAGGGCTGATCTCCTTCAGAATGGACTGGTTGGATCTCCTTGCAGTCCAAGGGACTCTCAAGAGTCTTCTCCAACACCACAGTTCAAAAGCATCAGTTCTTCAGCACTCAGCTTTCTTCACAGTCCAACTCTCACATCCATACATGACCACAGGAAAAACCATAGCCTTGACTAGACGGACCTTTGTTGGCAAAGTAATGTCTCTGCTTTTTAATATGTTATCTAGGTTGGCCATAACTTGCCTTCCAAGGAGTAAGCATCTTTTAATTTCATAGCCGCAATCACCATCTGCAGTGATTTTGAAGCCCCCCAAAATAAAGTCTGACACTGTTTCCCTATTTCCCATGAAGTGATGGGACCAGATGCCATGATCTTCATTTTCTGAATGTTGAGCTTTAAGCCAACTTTTTCACTCTCCTCTTTCACTTTCATCAAGAGGCTCTTTAGTTCCTCTTCACTTTCTGCCATAAGGGTGGTGTCATCTGCATATCTGAGGTTATTGATATTTCTCCCAGCAATCTTGATTCCAGCTGTGCTTCTTCCAGCCCAGCGTTTCTCATGATGTACTCTGCATAGAAGTTAAATAAGCAGGGTGACAATATACAGCCTTGATGGACTCCTTTTCCTATTGGGAACCACTCCGTTCCATGTCCAGTTCTAACTGTTGCTTCCTGACCTGCATACAGATTTCTCAAGAGGCAGGTCAGGTGGTCTGGTATTCCCATCTCTTTCAGAATTTTCCACAGTTTATTGTGATCCACACAGTCAAAGGCTTTGGCATAGTCAATAAAGCAGAAATAGATGTTTTTCTGGAACTCTCTTGCTTTTTCGATGATCCAGCGGATATTGGCAATTTGATCTCTGGTTCCTCTGCCTTTTCTAAAACCAGCTTGAACATCTGGACGTTCACGGTTCACGTATTGAAACCACTCCTCACCGCCCCCCCATCCCCTACCCCTCAGGCACACCGTGGGCCTGAAGAATTTGCCCGTCCTTGTGCCAGTCCCTCTTTCTTTCCTTTCATCTACCCCACCCCTTGCTCCCGCCTCAGACCCTTGGACGTCCTTGAACACTCAGGCATGCTTCTGCCTCAGGGCCTTTGCACTGACCGCATCCTCTGCCTGGAGCTCCTTTTTCCCCGTTGGGCTGTCTCTCTCTCACTCCTTCAGCTGTTTGCTCAAATGTCCCCTTTTTGGCCAAGGTCCATTTTGACCCTCTGTTTAATCCTGAAAACCCATCAGCACCTCCTCTCCCTAGCTTTAATTGTCGCCACTGGACATAATTTATATTTTGTTTGTTTATTGTGAATTAGAAGCTCCATGGGGGCGAGGATTCTTTTTTTCCTAGCTATATCTCCAGCGCCTGGCACACAGTAGTAGGTGTTTATTAAGTATCTGTTGAACAGATGAATGAATGCCAGAGAGGTGGGAGACTCTCCCCACAAAGAGTCCTCTAGTTTTGGGTGGGACTGGCCTGTGTCCCCAGTGAAGGTTGGCGGGGGTGCCCCTACCTGGGCCAAGCCTCAAGGGCTGGAGGCCGGGTGGGCAGGAGCAGTCAGGACTTACTACCCCTTGGGGGAATCAATCGGATTAAATTTTAATCCTCCTTCCTTCTCCGCGGGTTCCTCTGAGAGGCGGACACAAGGGTCTATCTTTAAAAGCCACGCCGGCTGGAAAACGCGGCTTCCTGTGGCGCAGAGCCTGCCTAGCTCTTCTGCAGACTGGACTCGGGTTCATTATCCATTCAGGGCACATGGACGAGGCGCCAGCGTGCGTTGGGGGAGCTGCCTATGTGGCCGGGGCCAGGCAGGTGCTTGCAGATGGCAGAGCAGGAGGCAGGGTTGCTGCAGGCCCCAAGGGGCAGGAACGGGCAGGGCGGGGCAGGGCCAGGATTGGGAAAGGCTTCTTGGAAGCCGTGGGTGGGCCACCAACCTGAGGAGTGCCTTCTGTGGGGGCTGCAGCACATGTGGAGGCTCACAGAGGGGCTGGGTTCTCCTTTGATCTTCAAAGGGCATGTGTAGGGGTTGGAGGTGGAGGTCTGGTGGGTGTGGGAAGAGGCTCACACTTTGAGTTTGGGTACACCAAACACACACAAACAGCACTAGCAAAGGATGTTTACACACCCTTATACAAATAAGAGACAATTTGCATGGTGCTAGTATTGTAGAAGTTCAGGGCAGTGGGCAATCCAGGCAGACTTCCTAGAGGTGACTTGAGCTACGTCTGCACAAATGGGCACCGCTGGGAAAAGGTAGGACTGTTCCAGTGGAGAGGATGACGGTCCTTTCTGAAGATGGTGAGGAGGCAGAATTCATGGAGGCAGGGCCCTCCGATTGCTAAGGGATGAGGAGGAAATCAGAGAGTAAGAACCAAGTCCTTTTTTGTCTTAGATTTTAAGCATCTTTCTAGTAAAGTGTGTATACAGTATGGTTAGGACTAAGCCGGACAAAGATGAATAATTGTATCAGTAATAACCAAGAATGTGTAGCGTTTTGTAGAGTATTTTGGGAGTCCAGGCACCCAATGCCCAGCTTCAGACTCCCCTCCCACTCGAGTTGTGATACGGGCGTCCCAGGCTGAGTCCCGCCTCTGCCTCTGTGTCTGTCCATCATAACTAGCCCTGGAGTCCAAGGCTTCCTCCAGATTCCTGTGCATGTAGGGAGTGCTGTGCTCTTGAGTTAACACGAGCCCATGAATTCTACCTCAGCACTCGGTCACTTCTGTCCTGCACCTGGAAAGGTTCTGGACGGGGTCTTTAGGCTGCAGCTACAGATGAGGAAGCTTAGCCTTGGGGGAGGGGTAACTGCTCCCCTGAAATGCTGCAGCACTTGCCAGGTATGGAGGGGAGGGTGGTGCAGCCTAGAGTGGGGAGCGGGGGTCCCAGACTTCCTGGGTGCTGCCTCCTTTCTGCAGAAGAGAAGGGTGAGGCTTGGAGCTCAGACTGGAGGAGCTAGAATGGGGGCTTCAAGGGGCGGGGGGCTGGCCAGGGGTCTGGTCAGGGTGAGGCTGTGGCCCTCCTGCCCAAGAACTGGGACTCTGTGTGTGTGTGTTTTGGGGGAGCGGTTCATGTGTACATGTGTGTGAGTACATGTGTAACAGTGGACAGTTGTTTTCATGTGTGCAAATTGTGTGTTGGAGCCACCTTGCAGGGGACACGTGTGCACTTGTACCCCACACATGTATGTGCTTATTTGTTTACGTGGGCAGACCTACTGAGGGCTGTGTGTGTGTGTGTGTGTGTGTGTGCGCCTGTGTGTGGCTTAGCATGTGCGGGGCATGTGATTCCTATGCATTTGTATGTCTGTGCACGTGTATGTGTTCCAGTGGGATGACTGTGTGGATACACATGTGTTTGAGTCAGCCCGTGTGGGGCTGAAGTGACTTGCTGAGGGTTAAAGCACAGCGGACTCCCAGATGTGGGTCCCTGATGGACAGCTGTGTGTTTCTCGAAAGCCGTGCCCACCTGGGGGAGGGGCCCAGTAGGCGGGACATCCACTTGCATCCTGACTGCCCTAGCTCGCTGGAAACCACCAAGCAGATTCCCAATGGCAGCCCGTCCCCTCTGCCCCCACATCCCCGCCCCTGCAAACCAGACCAGAGAGCCTGGGAGCCGCGATGTGTAGCATGAGGTGGAAGAAGCCCCCCCCAGGAAGACATGAGGAGGTGGGGTGCCGGCTCAGGGCCTGCCTGTCCCATCCTTTACCAGCTACTTGAGCTGCGTGACCCCAGCCTCGGCTTCCTTGTGTGTAAAGGAGGCTGATGCTAGAAGCTTCTGCCATGCGTACCTGCAGGAATCCAAATGGACAGGGCTTACAAGGGATCCAGGCCTGGCATGTGTAGGGGGTCACCTGGTGTGAGCCGTGGCCTTGTCGTTATTGTTGACAGCAGTAATAACAGCTAGCCCTTACCTAGCGCTCCCCACATGCCAGATCCTGATTGAGTTTAGCTTGGAATGTGTGTTGGTTCATTTAATTCTCTCAACAGCTGCATGGGGCGGTGCTGCTCTTGTCCCCATTTCGTAGATGAGGAAACTGAGGCTCAGAGGCGGTGAAGGAACTTGTCCAGGACCACACAGCTGGCAAGTGGATCAGAGCCCAGTCCGGCTTCCTGTGTGGCCTTGCTCTTGACCACCCTGCTGTCCCGTGTTCCAGCATTGCGGCATCTTTAGGACTGCTCCATGACGGTCCTAAAGATGTCATGTCATTTTCTTTTCCCCGCGCGACCTTTTGGAAATTGAGTTGTCTTAAAAAGGCCCCAGGGCCACTCAGGGCTTCAGCGCAGAGCCTGGGGGAAGGCCTGTTAGGGAGCAAAGGTGCTCTCACACCAGCTGTGTGACAAGAGTTGGCTGCCCTGGGCTGTGCCTCGTCACCTGGGCTCCCTGTGGCTTTGGAAGGTCGGGAAGGGTCTCTTCGCTGCTCTCTTCTGCAGGGGCTGCAGGAAGGCCCCTGCCCAGGTGCTTGTGTTCCTGAGACAGGATGTGGTGGAAGATGGTATCCTCTGTGGTTCATAGGACACAGGCTTCCTGAGCCCCCGTATGGGTCCTGGATCTGAGACCCGGGCCCAGGGATGTGATGTGGCAGTTCCAGTGTCCCAGTCTCTCCAGCCCTGCCCTTCCTGTGTTTGACGTCACCTCTTTGTCTCAATGGGCAGTTGCCCATCTCCACAGAGCCTCATGAATACACATAAACTCCTATTCATTCCTCAAAACCCCGACTGTGTATCCCTCCTTTTCCCTTTCTGGAGAGAGTGACTCTGACCCACTTAATGACTCCCTCATATACCTCACGTACCTTTCCTGCCTGAGCGTACTAACCTGCCATCACTGCTCATGACTAACTGCTCGCTAGCCTCGCTTTTTTGCAGACAGAGGCTGATATTATTCGTTTTGTTTCATGCCGTGGTGCTTAACACAGAGTGGCTGCCCAAATGTTTGTGGAAGCGACCCTGTCCTCTCGCCACCCTATACCCAGTCCTCCTGGTCCAGCTAGGGAGTTCTTCCATCTTTGGTCCCCCGTGGCTGACAGTTTCTGGCTTTGTGATGTGACCAGGGCTGGGGTGGTCTGCGGTGACTGCCAGACTGGTACCTGCCACAACTCAAAGAAGATGCGGGACCTAAGTCTAGGGGAGGCCCTGGATAGGACCAGCTCCTGTCTTTCTCCCTTCTTGGAGCCTGGAGATCAGAAGAAAGACGTCTTATACTATTTTCCTGTGCCTCAGTTTCATCATCTGTAAAATGGGGATATTTCTATCTCCCTGACTCCGTGTTATGTGTGATTCAGATACTGCTAATGCATGCCGTGTACCCAAAGCTTGACTCATAGTAGGTTCTCAGTAAAATGGCCATCATTAACGATAATCATCTGCACCACCCCCCCGGAAGATTTTCTGGCCCCCAGCCACACTCTGAGGCTGCTGCTCTCAGGGTTCTGGCTTTGCGTAAAGGAGGCCGAGATCATGGCTTGTTCTTGGGTGGGCTGGGCCCAGGGCTCTAGGCAGAGCCGTCCTCGGTGCCAGCTTGAGCCCACCTACATACCTGCCCTCTGGCACGGGGGCTGGGGCTGGTAAGGCTGGTCCTCAGCACGCCCCCTCCCTGCCGTGACACCTGGGCCTCCAGTTCTGTTGACAGCTATGTCCTCCGGGGCTCTGGGTCACCCCTGTACGGTGGGTCTGGATTGGAGGATCACTGGGGGAGGCTTTCAATCTGATAATGGTGAGTTGCTTGGCCTGTCCTGCCAGTCCACGCCAAGTCCTGGCTGGTCTCCCTGAGTCGGGCTGAGTCGTAAGCACCCAGCCTGTCCTGGGTCATGGGAGGGTCTCAGGTCTCTCAACGTGTGCACTGTGGGCACCCCGCTTTCCATCTGATAGAGACATCTTCTGAAGCCACCTTTCCCAGCTCTGTGCCCACCCCATCCTCCAGCCTGCCCAGCCAAGTGGGCCCTGTGGTCCCAGAACTGGGCCTGGCGCGGACACAACGTCCACTCTTATGGTCAGGGTCCAGCCTGTTGAATTCGCAGTCACCTAGCCCTTTCTGCCATACATTCCTATTTTCCTAATAAGTCCCGAGTTGTGAGTGGGGAGGGAGGCAGCGAGCCCCAGGGCAGCTCAGAAATAGTCACATGATTGTGAAATAGAAGAATCCTAGAAAGGGTATCTTCCCCGTGCCTCTATCTCGCCCTCTCTCCCCCGCCTCCTCCCCCCTCACTGGCGGCACCAGCTCCGAGGTAATTGGAGACACTCAGCCGGCTTCCAGGCTTCCAAGGCAGAGGAAGGCATCTCGAGGCCTGGCCGGGGATCTGTGCCCACTCTGGGCCCTGGTGGGGGGGAGCGCGTCGAGTTGGGGGCTTCAGGGGAGCCGGCACCAGAGAACAGGGTGTGTTTGTTCGAATCGAAACTTGGCGGGCTTGCCAGGGCTGCTGTGGGGATGCTCAGGCCTCTCTGTGTTGGTCTCCAGCCCAGGGAGGGCTGGCGAGGGGGACCTTCCCCGCCCCCCACCCCCGCCCCTGGGGCCTGGATGGGCGTGCTGGGCTGGGCAGCTGCTTGGTGTTCCAGGAGGAGGCCTCTATTTATACTCTGTTCTCTGTGTGTGTGTGTGTGTGTGTGTGCGCGCGCGCGTGCCTTGGGTGTCTTTTTTTTTTTTTTTAATTCTTCCTCTTCTCCGTCCCCCTGCAGAAGAAGGCCGAGGCTGCACATCGGATTCTGGAAGGCCTGGGGCCCCAGGTGGAGCTGGTGAGCTGGGGAACAGGGTGGGGTGCTCTGGGAAGCGGGGGGTAGCTGGAGAGGTGGACGGGGCAGCAGGTGGGTGTGGAGGCAAGGAGGAAGTTGTCTGCTGCCAAACTGCCCTGTCCTCTGGAGGAGGCAGGAAATCCACTCTCTGATAAGAGGGACAGGCAGATAACAGTGGGCAGGTGGGCCGGGCCGCACTGGGTGCGAGGTGGGGGTGTGTCAGCCCTCCGGCTCTGCTCCCAAGCCCGGCCAGTCGAGCTGCAAGATTGACCAGTTGGAGTCCAACCCGTGTGGTCTAGCTGGTCACAGAAAGCCCGTGCTCTGGGCCGGGTGATCTGGGTTCAACTCGCAGGTCTGTAACTTCATAGCTGTGTGACCCTGAGCAGGTGTCTTAACCTCTCTGTGCCTTGTTTCCTCATCTGTAAACTGGGATGAATGATCGCACATACCCATTAGTGAAGATGAGCCATGCACCTTTTTGTGACGCCCTGAACACTCCACCCCTTAGACAGTGAGGGTGGAGCATTAGTTGTTGCTGTTATTGTTACCACTGTCAGTGCCATTTTACTGATGGGAAGATGCCACGTTGGCAGCAGAGACAGGAAGCAGACCAGGCCTCTCCTCTCTCAGGCACCTGTCACCCTCTGTGTCACCAAGGATAGGAAGCACGGGAGCGCGGAAACTCCCGGCCGGTGGCTTTGGAGTCCTGGGAGAGATGGCCAGAGCTCCCGCCTGCCCGGGACCACTGTCCCATGACGCGGGTGGGTGCAGAGATGGGGGCACAGCACGGGGGACCCGCCTGCTGGATGGCGCGGGGGTCTCTGCGTGTGTGTACTGGCTGGGGGGCGGAAATGAAGTTTTAAGCGTTCGGAGCCTAATTTTAAACTTGGCCCCACCTTGCGTTTGCCGCGTGGCCTTGGGAAAAGGACTCGGTTTTCTCATCTGTGAAATGGGGACGCTGTGGATCTTGATGAGGGACCAATGAAGTCGTGCGCGGTAAAGGCTCGTCGGCCCAGCACCTGGCCCACAGCAGGCACTCGGTGTTGTGGTCGCCTCAGAGGGTGGAACTTTTGTCCCTGGAGTTTTTTCTGCAGTGACAGCTGCTCTCCAGCCTGGGGGGCCGGCTGCGGATGGGCCACTGTGGAGCTGTGAGCAGCTGGCCTCTTCCTGTCCCCAGGTCCTCACAGGGGCAGAGCCAGACAGGGAGTTGGGTTGGGGTAGGGGCTCAGAGTCGGACACGACTGAAGTGACTTAGCAGCAGCAGCAGCAGCAACAGGGGCTCCTATGGCTCAAGGACAGAGCCCAGCGCTTCTCCTGTGATGGGTGACAAGCTCCCAGCCTGAGCTCTTGCTTCCCGTTGGGCATGCTTTCTGAGATGTCTCTTGCAGCCTCTTTTTAAAAAAGCTTTTAAGTAGCTTTATTGAGACGTAATCCACGTGCCATACAATTCTCCCATTTAAAGAGTACAATTCAGTGGTTTTTAGTACGTTAGCAGATGTGTGTGAGCGTCTCCACAATTGACTTGAGAACATTTCACCCTCTCAGAAAGAACTCTGTTCCCTGAACTATCACCTCCTTATCTTCCCCCTCCTCGCCTCCCACCCCTCTCCCCCCAACCACCAATCCGCTTTCTGTCTCTATGGATTTGCCTGTTCTGAACATTTCATATCGGTGGAATCATACAACACGTGGCCTTTTGTGCCTGGCTTCTCTCTCTCAGCTTCCTGTTCTTAAGTGGTAGCTTGTGTCTTGGTTGCCTCATTCCTTTTTATGGCTGAATTGTATTCCATTGTACGGATGGACCGCATTTAATTTATCCATTTATCCATTGATGGGCTTTTAGGTAGATTTTGCTTTTGGCCATTATAAAGGAATCGCTGTGGACGTGAGCGTACAGATTTCCACGTGGATATGTGTTTCCCTTTCTCTTGCGTGGATATCTAAGACCTGCTGAAAGTGAAAGCGTTAGTCCCTCAGTCATGTCCAACTCTCTGTGACCCCACGGACTGTGGAGCTGCCGGGCTCCTGTGTCCATGGGATTCTCCAGGCAAGAATACTGGAGTGGGTTGCCATTCCCTTCTCCAGGGGATCTTCCTGACCCAGGGATTGAACCCAGGTCTCCCGCATTGCGGGCAGATTCTTTACTGTCTCATCTACCCAGCTGGATCATATCCATTCTGTGTTTAACCTCTGGAGGAATTAACTGCCAGATGATTTTCAAGAGTCACTCTACCATTTTCCATCCCCATCAGTCAGCCGCTGCTCACCTTGGTTTCCCCTTTCTTGCCAGGGGAGCTCCAGGACTAGATTTGGCCCCTCAACCATTTCTAGACCTGGTGGCCCTTCCTTTCCCCTTTCCTGACTTAATTACTCCTGGGGGCTCCTGAGTAGGCAGTGGGGACCTAAAGGGAGATCTCTGGGTCTGGAGGCCTGAGGAATTCCACCGAGAGCAGCAGGGTGTCTGTGGGGCTCATAGCCTCAGTGATTCTTTCCTGGGTCTTTGGAGGTGAGGATGCCATCCTTTGGGGTTCTCAGAGAGGAGGCTCCCTCAAGGCTGGTGGCACAGGAGGCGGAGGTCTGGAGTGGCTGGTGGGGCTGTGTGGCTGTCACTGGAGTCCTCTTGAAGTCCATAGGCTCTTGGCTCGGTGGCCTTCACGGGGGCTGGAGAAGGGACTCATGCTGACAGAGCACCAAGTCAGGCCTTGTGGAGATGTCGCCATCCATCTTCCAGGTGAGGCTCAGAGAGGGCAGTGCCTTGCCCAGGGTCACACAGCAAGAGATGAGGTGGAGAGGTGTGCTGAGCCCAGGGGGTTGCCACCAGCCAATTCCTCAGAGGTCTGCCCTCTGTCTTGGGTACCACAAGGCCCGAGTGGCCAGAGGTATCCTCCAAGCAGAGGCAGCTCAGAGGCGCACTCTTTGCAGAGAGCTGCTTCGTGCCACCTGGGAGTCCTGTCTCAGGCTGGGAGGGGGGCCTGGTGCTGCTGACCCCAGGTCTCAGGTCACTGGGTGGCACCACTGGGGAGTCCAGTTTCCTGGGGGTCTCTCCCATCTGCAGCCAGGGAGCAGTCAGCCGAGGAAGACAGTCACCTGGGGGGAGTCCTGGGCCCTGCAGAAATGTGCGTGGGCAAGAGATAATAGTGAGCCTGCGGGCTCGCCCTCCACCTCTGCACCCTGGGGACCAGGCCTGGCCCAGAGGAAGGGGCAGCCCAGCCCCCACCTCCTCTCCATACTGCTCTGAGTCACTGGTTTCCTTCCTGTTCAGAGGTGTTATTTTAAGAATGCGGTGTCACCAGAGGACCGAGGGCCAGCACTGACACTTCGTTTCTGGCACCTCGTCCACCTGGTTCTTCTCGGCCACCCGCCGGCTGCCTGCCGTCAGGCCTCAGGGGAGGAGCCCCGTCCTTCTCCCCGAGACCTAGCTCCTCTCTCCTAGTCATTTCTGTCCCAGGCCTTCCAGTCTGGCACATCCCGCCCTGTGTGCGCACTTTCTCCCTCCTTACTCAGCTGCGCCCCCATTTCTAGAGGAGGAAGTGCAGCCGTGGAGGGGGTGGGCCTTCCGATCTATGCCCCAACGCACCCCCACTCCCGCCCCGCCTCGCTCCTCTGGGGTCCGGGCCAGGGATTTCCCCGCCTAAATCCTTTTTTTTTTTTTTTAAGTGTATTATTATCATTGGCTGCGTTGGGTATATGTTGTTGCGGGCAGCCTTTCTCTAGTTGCGATGCGCGGGCTTCTCACGGCGGTGGCTTCTCTCATTGCGGAGCACCGACTGTAGGCGCACGGGTCTCAGTAGTTGTAGCAAAAGGGCTTCGTTGCTCCGCCTGTGGAATCTTCCCGGACCAGGGATTGAACCTGTGTCTCCTGCACTGGCAGGGGGATTCTTAACCACTGAACCACCAGGAAAAGTCCCACCTTGAAACCTGGGCGGTAGCAGAGAAAGCTGCTGTGGGTGTGAAGGCCAAGGTGACCCCATGGCCTCTATATTAAAGGACATGCCTCCCAGGACAGAGCAGGTGTTGCCTGGCCTTGTATAGCCCCGCTGCAGGTGGTGAGGAGCGGTGGGAACCCCCACCTCTGGCCCTGCCCCCTCCGCCCCAGTAGTGTACCAGCCAGAGATGCTTTGTGATCCTTCTTTACTCCCCTGACAGGGCAGCGAACAGCCTCCTGAGGCCAGAGTGTTTAGCTCAGTGCCCAGCGAGTACCTCCTTGGAGGACAGCCCCTCTGGTTAGAAGCAGCACACCCCAGGGTGTTCTCTGATTTCTTCCCGGCCTCTTGCTGAAGGCCACCTGGGGCAGCAGAGTGCTGTGTCCTTGTCTCATCCAGCAGGGCCAGAGGGTGACAGTGATCCCTCCCCTGAATGTTTGGCAGGTCAGAGGTGGGCTGGGACCCCACTGCCCTCCTGGAAGTCCGTCTCCTCTTCTCTGGCCCACCCCACCTTGTAGAAACGGGCCACCCCCCGCCTCTCACCCCCAGCCCATCACTGGCACCGGGGGTCTCTCTATGTTGCCCTTCAGCCCCTCCTGGCCTCCTTAGACTGTGGGGACTGCCATCTGTAAAACCAAAAGCCGGCAGTTGAGTTGCCAAATCTGACACTTCCTGGGCTTCTCGAAAGCCCTATGAGGTAGCTCCTATTTGCTCTACGCCCATTTTACAGATGAGGACGCTGAGGCCCTGGCTGTTGAAGGCATATGTCTGACAGTTAGCAGCGGGAGTGCCGTCACTTAAATTGGGACCCATCTGCTCCCCGAAGTGAACATGTAAGGCGTGCCCACTCTCGCCAAGCTTGTGTTTTATTAGCTTGTGGTGAACATAAAAGACCCGATGCAGAGTCACCCGGGATTAAGCACAGCATTTAATGCCCTGGAATTCAGTACAGGCATCTTTGTAGGACTCCTTGCTGTCCTGAGATGCGGTCCGTCAATCATGTGCAGTAACGTGTTAACTTTCTCTGGTTGGGAAGTTCTGCACTGAGTCTGACTGTGGTCTCTCCTGCTGCTCTGATGTTCAGATACACAGAGTGGGGGTGGGGAAACCTCCTTGATTAGAGCCAAGCACCTGGAAGAGCAGCTGACCCAGCATGGGGGGAGATGGCCTGTGCCAGACATGGGGCAACGTCTCCATCCTGGGGGGAGTAGCTGAGCTTGGGGCTTGGAATTGCCTGAGGAATGGTGAATTGTCCTCGGCCAAGGCTGTCCACGGAGGGTAGGAGGCCTGTCCCTGGGGAAATGACAGGTTGGACCTGTGCCATGCTGCTTGGGGGTGGTCCCCATCAGCTGGGATGACGTCAGAAGGTGTGTTCAGCTCCCTCTTCAGGGGTTGGTGCAAGGGCGGGGCCTGATATACCATGCTGCCTCACCCCAGGACCCTACCTCGAGGCTTCAGGACACCACATCTCCCAGCCTGACCCGTCACCCTCTGTACCTGAGGCTTGTACCACCGTCATCCATGGATGCCTGTGTGGGTGTGTGAGACAGAGAGAGGGAGGGAGGTGAGAGGGATAGGAAGAGAGGCCAACACAGAGAGAGATGCACAGAGACATACAGAAGGAGACACACAAAGAGGGGTGCAAGCAGAGAAAGGGCAAACCCCTCCCTCCAGGGCTGGAGCTGAGAGGTGGGATTCAAGTATCAGCTCATCTCTTACCAGCCAGAGGCAAACGTTTTAATCTTTCAGAGACTAGGTTTTCTCATCTGTAAAATGGGGATGGTAACTGTATCAGTCAGTAACTGCTGTGTAACAAACTGGCCCCAAATTTAAACAGGTTGATATTTCCCACAAGTATAGAAGTCAGCTGAGCAGTTTCTCTTGATGTGGGCTCAGCCCACTCACATCTGTGGGCAGCTGGGAAATCAGCTGGTGGGTCTAGCTTTTGGCTCGGATGGTTCCAGGTTTTTGGCTAGTGCTGCTGTCCTCCGTGCCGGCTTCTTGCCTCCAGCAGGCCAGGCTACACTTGGTTTCTTGACAGTGAGGGGCAAGGGGAGCAGGCGAACAAGAGAGGAAGAAAGAGCAGAAAGGCTTCATCTGCTTTCACAGTTTGCATCTGTCCCACTGGGGCTTCCCTGGTGGCTTAGTCGGTAAAGAATCTGCCTGCAATGCAGGAGACCCAGGTTTGATACCTGGGTTGGGAAGATCCCCTGGAGGAGGGCATGGCAACTCACTCCAGTATTCTTGCCTGGAAAATTCCAGGGACAGAGGAGCCTGGCAGTCAACAATCCATAGGGTTGCAAAGAGTCGGACACGACTGGATGACTAACAAACAAACAGAAAAACAAAACATTGGGTGTGGATGGATACAAGGTGGGCAGGAAAAATTGCTTCCATGAGTATGGTCACTGCACCCTGATGGTGATAATGACCCTGATACTTCTTGGGCCTCTCAGTCTTACAGACGTGGCTGAGAGCTTTGCTTTCGTTATCTCTTTGGATCTTCACAACAACTCTCCGAGTTTAACCCCATTTATGGGTGAAAACCTGGGGCACAGATGGTGCTCGCCCAGAGACATACAGCTGGAAGATGCCAGAGCCGGGATGTGAGCCCGGGGTGGTTAGCCTTTAACTGCAGCCCTGCCACCCAGGAGAGAGAACACACACCATCTAGCTCAGCTCTTGCCCCATCGCAGACACTGCAGCAACTTCCTCCTTTTGATTTGCACACGTTGTTGTTGTTGTATGTGGACCCAGTTCATTCATTTCTCACCACTGTGTAGCCTTCGAGGAGTAAACGAGTCCTTACTTCCTTATTCCTTTTTCTGAAGGTGGATACTCAGCTTGCTTCTTTTTAAAACATTTTTGGCCGTATCGTGCAGCGTGTAGGATCTTAGTTCCCTGACTAGGGATTGAACCTGTGCCCCCCGCATTGGAAGCGTGGAGTCTGAACCACTTGGCCGCCAAGGAAGTCCTGGCTTGCTTCTAACATGTTGCTGTTATGAACAGTGCCTTCCGGGCATTCTGGGGCCCATCTCCTGGTGGAACACAGTGCCTGACTGTTTCCAGGGTGCCTGCAGGAGGGGAGGGGGTCCTCGGGCACACCTCCCTTCACATCTCTGGGGCACAGATACCTGTGTATGTTTCTGTCGGCTGTACGCACGCCTTCCTATCTCCCCACGTCTTCGCCAACCCTTGGCACTATTGGGCTGTTTTCTCTTCTGCCAGTCCCTGGTGGTGACAGGGTATCTCACCATGTTTGGGCAGTTTCTCTGTTCAAGACCATTGCTGATCTCAGCTCACCTGGGGTGTGTGTGCTTGTCCTTGGGTGCTCATGCCAGCACGGCCCTGTGTCCTGCAGAGCAGCCATGGTGGCCCCAGGGGAGGGGGCCATAGTACCCATCGCTGTGCCCAGAGGGTCACAGTCTGTTCCTGGCTGGGGCTGTGGGCTGGGTCCCAATGTCCTGTTTCATGCCTGCCTGCGGCTGGTTCTCACATCAGTGGACAGCTCCCTGATGCCAGGGCCTGGGGCGCCACAACAGGGCAGTGGCCAGCCCAGCCCGCGCCAGTTGCCCACAGTCCTGGCCCGCCTCTGACCTGCTTCCCTCTCTGTTTTCCTGCAGCCATTGTACAACCAGCCCTCCGACACCAGGCAGTACCATGAGAACATCAAAATGTGAGTACTTGAGGGCAGCCGTGCAGACGCACAGTGGGGTGGGGTGCCCGGGGTGGGATGTGGGTTCTCAGTTCCCGTCGGGGCTCCCTCCAGGGCCAGGAGGAGGGTACGGAAGGGAGCAATTTGGGCCGGAGTTCTGGGCCAGGCAGGGCCTTGGATGGAAAGGCAGAGGTGGTGGGGGGCCAAGGGAGTAGCCCCATGAAGCTTTGGGAGGCAGACCGTGGTTGGGAGGGTGGGCAAGCTGCATGCATAGCTTCTGAGAGACAGAGGTGGAGGGCTGCAGGTCCTCCTCCTGTTTGAGCTGCAGGAAGCTGTTACCAGGAGGAGGAGTGTGAGCTCGTGCAGTGGCCATGGAGTAAGCAGGGACCCTGTGGTTTGGGCTCTGATGTAAGCATAGTTAGGACTGTCTGTGGTCTGCACAGGGGGTCCATCTGTGACACAGCCCCGTGTGGGAGCAGCTGGGAGCACTCACCCAGACCCAGAGGCCCAGAATGGCCAGTATGATGTAGCCCAGTGAAGGGGCCTTTTCCCAGATGAACACAGAAGCAGAAAAATATCAGTGAAGTGCCACGCACAGTTGGCGTGGGTCGAGCTGGCAGCAGGGCACCAGGACGGTGCTGGGGGCCAGTGTCTTTATGTGTTCAAGCTGGGCACCAGGCTTTGAGGAATTGTGGCTGTCAGAAAGAGGTTGGCTTTTTTCTGGGGATGCATTAGTAGGAGCATAGCCTCCTTGGCCGAGGAGGGGATATTACCTCATGTCATTATCCAGGTATCTAAAAAACCAGAGGAGTCTTGCCTGTTGAAGAACATGTGGCTGTGAACACTCCGGGGATGTTAGGTTATAGGTAGGTCCTTTGGGATCACAATCTTTGAACTGTTCAAGGTTCATTTTTGTGTGACCTCAGGAGGGCAGTGCTTAGCTGGTTCAATGGGCAGTCCAATTTGGTCTGACTGTCCGAACTTCCTTGGGGTGGAGTTGCAGGGTGTATGTGCGGCAGTGAGCTCCCCATCCCTGGGGGCATCCAAACCTCCTGATGGTTTTCAAGTATCCGCTGGTGCTGGACTAATTGTTGGGGAGGTCCCTCCTCTTGTAGTTTTTGGACCCGCATGACTAGTCTAGGCTCTGGGGACCCAACACGGCCACCGCCCTTGCAGCTCCCAGGGGCTAATGGAGCAACCTAGAAGAATCTCTTGTTGCCGCCGAGGTCCTTGGCTTATTTGGGCTTGCGAGCACCTGCCTCACCTTCGTTGCTGCCTGTCACTTAGCCTGTGGCTGGCAGGGGCTGTGGGGTGTCCTTTCCGGGGGAGCACTGGGGTATCCCTGGGTTTTCCGTGTCCTGTGTGGCTGTGGGGTGTCCTTTCCGGGGGAGCACTGGGGTATCCCTGGGTTTTCCGTGTCTTGTGTGGCCTGTGCTTTGGCTTGGCCTTGAGAGTGTGTTCACCGCTCAGGTACCAAATCTCTCTCAATACTGCATGCTTTATTTTCCAATCAGGCCACATTAGTCCTTTATAAAGCTTCCCAGGACCTTCCTGGGGCCACTGCTGGGGGTGGGGGAGCCCCAGATGGAGTTTGGGTGAGGGCGTGGGGCCCTTCAGGGCCTCTCTTGGCTGGTTTAGGGGATGAGCGTGGCATGTTCTCAGCTGGGCAGACCCTGCTGGGAACATTCAATCATTCAATACACATTTGTTACACTCACTATGCCAGGCCCTGTTCTAGGACCTGGGGATTTAGCTGTGAACAAGACAAAGTTCCCTATACTTTCATTAAGCTTTATCTAGCAGTGGAGACAGGAAACAAGTTAAGTAAATGAGAAAATATCAGCGAATAAAAAGTACTGTGGTCACATAGCTGTCTTAAGCTCTTTATGCTTTAATATACCGAGTTGTATTTTCCCTTTCAACATAAACATCTTTGATAGCAATATTGTTACACTAGAAGTCTTGCATACATTTTTTTCACTAGACTACAAATGGGTAATATTTTAAGCTGAATAGCGTGCGTAATTTCAGGTTATAAGAATGGCTATAGAATCCAAACAACAAAGGCAAAAGGTATCCATACAAATAATACAAACTGATAAGACACTGCTGCATATAAGTAAAATAAAGCTATGAGTTTACTGAAACCAGTGCCCAATTTTTATAGCCTATAATCTTCATCAGAGGACCGTTCTCCTCTACTAGAGTACGTTCTGGCTAAGTAGGTAACTGCCTAGTGAAAGTTACTCCAAATCTAAGTCACAGATGAACATGTTTAAGTTTAAAACATAGAGATAAATAATTTTGAGATTTCTTCGGTGATAAGTGGTCTGTTTCATGTTAGAAAAATGTATCTGTAAGCAAGTTATCTGAATTGCTTTCTTCTTAGAATTTTAATTTTTTCCGCCATAGTTTGCCTCTGAATTCATACTCAATTCTGTAATTTTAGTTTCAGTGTGATTGTGATTAAATCAGTGCAGTCATTTACTTTAAAAAATACTTTGAAGGGACTTCCCTGGTGGTCCAGTGGTTAAGACTCAGCTACAGAGAGCATGGGTTCGATCCTTGGTTGGGGAACTAAGATCCCATATGCTGTGTGGCATGGCCAAAAAAAAACAAAGACAAAAAAAAAAAAACGCTATGAAGATGGCAAACAGGGTGATGGGAGAGAATGTAAGGGGTGACTTAAGCCGAGGGGATCAGGGCCAGGACCTGACAGCTGAGGGAACATTCAGAGACCAAGCAGCAGCTGGCATGCAGCTGCCCCCACCAGAGGCAGGTGGAACAGGCGTTGCAAAGGCCCTGGGGCTGGACTGAGCTGGCGGGATCACAGAGAAGCCTGGCAGGTCCCGAAGGGGTAGGTGAGGGAGAAGAAGGTGCCAGGCTGATCACCTAGGGCTGGTGACGAGTTTTGGGTTTTATTATCTGTGCTAGAGGCTAGTAATGAGGTTTATGTGAAGTGATGTGATGGGGTTTTTGCGAGCCCACGGTCTGGGGGGCACGTTGAGGATCACAAGCATCTGGCTCACGAGCCCAGTCACTCTCAGTGCCTCAGTTGCCCCATCTGTGAGATGGGTTGAAGATTCAATGAATCCCTAGAAGTTATTCAGTGTCAGGCCTGTAGGAAGTGTTCTGTGATTTTTCTCACTTCATCAGCAGAGACCAAGAGAGCTGCCCTCCCTCATTCATTCACTCATTCATTCAGCAGATATTTAGGAACACTGGCTCTGTGCCAGGCACTGTTCTGGGCCCCGGGGAGAGAGCAGTGAGTGAGGAGGTCTGCCATTCTGGTGGCGCAGGCAGATCATAAAGAAATACGTCTGTGATACAATGATAGCTTGATAAGGACAAGAAGACAGATCAGGCTGGGGCTGGGGTGAGGCGTTCTCTTGCTCAGCGTGCAAAGCTTCACCAGCTCGCCTTGACTGGGCCTCCTCCCAGGCTCCTCCCTCCCGCCTCTGTAATTGCCACCAGGTGGAAGGTTATCCCTTCCCCAAGGACCTTGCCCTGTCACTTTAATTTCTCTGTGTCTGCGCACTGGGGCCTCTGAGTTAAAGTTAATTTCACACCTGACTTCCTGCTGCACTGGCAATTTCGGACGTGTTGAAGTCACCTGTACCCACCCCGATGCTGTCCTCTGCCACCTGCCGCCTCTGGAGGCGTGGGGGCGGCCGCCCACGCTCCTGGCAGCGGCGGGGGTGGTGTGGGAGACTGGCTGTGGTCTGGTCTTAGCCTTGGCAGTGACTCCACAGACCTCGGCAGTGACTCCGCAGACCTCCCAGGCTTTGGGAAGCAGGGGAAGGGGCCAGGGTGGGTGGGGGGCGACCCCAGAGCAGCATCAGTGGGTGCTCCGTGGAGGGGCTCCCTGCCCTCTGCAGACTGGACCCACGGGGAGAGCTAGGGGCTGAATTCTCTGGGTCGGGGAGCCTAGGGTGATTCGGTGAAAGGTTGTGGGCTTGATGCAATGGTTACAGTTGCAGCTCCTGTGTGCTCTGCCGTGGCTACCCCTTCACCTGGTGTTAAGCCTTGTCCTCTCCTCCCCTCCAGGGTAGAAGCCTGCTGGCTCCTGGTGGCTCTTCCTTCCGGATTTTCTTGTCTTACAGATTGATTTCTCCCCTTTTCCTGCCTTACTGGGGTTTGGCTGAAGCCCCAGGGCCATGCAGGTGGGAGGGGCACTGTGGACCCAGGTTACTCTTAACTGGTCCTTGTGGTCTTGCTCTGGAGGTTCAGAGATGTTGAGTAACTTCCCCGGGGCCACACAGCCACACTCTTTAGACCAGCCCAATCTGCACATCCAGCCTGCTTTCCTCCAGGCTCTGCCCCTCACTAGCCCAGTGACCTCGGGCAAGTCACATCACTTTGCTTGTCAGTAAGTTGGTCTCCTTGGAAGTCACACGGGAAAAGTGCTTGGCCCAGGGAGCATGGTTCGGACCATCAGTCACCCCAATCTGACAAGCTTTTCCTAAGGCATTCAGGGCCCTGCATGGGCTGCCTCCATCTTTTCCCCTGAAGTTGGGGGGTCTGGTTCTTCTTCCAAATTCACCATCACCCTTCCTCCCTTGGAAGGGTGCCTACTTCATTTCTCTTTGCCCACCTATTCACTGCTTCTCCCAAGCCTCTGCTCAAACCTCATCTCCTTCAGGAAGCCTCCCCTGATTGTCCCATGCTTTCCTTTTTCAGAATTCTATAGACCCCAGGGCTTGGCCAGACTCTCCTCGAACGTCCACAGATTTTCATTCCTTCCTAGTTCCCCTTCTCCTAGTTCAGTGTCAGCTGACAAAGCCTGTATTTCTTGACAGGTTGTGCTTTTTTAAACCCTGACTTCTCCAGGAGACTGAGATATCCTTTGCACCCCAAAAATGCTTCCACCAACGAACTCATCACATTGCTGGTCTGTCGGTCCTTCCAGAACCCTTTGAGAGAGACTCTGCTTCTTATTTTTGCCAGACAAAATCTCGGCAGAGAAGATTTGTCTGCAGTATGCTGTTTGCAGCTGCAATACCTAAACACTTCTTGCGACAAAATAAACAGTCAAAAAAAAAAGTTTGCCAGAAGAGTGTTGCACAAATGAACACCCCAAGCCAGATGTCTAGAAGCTTGTGAACCCAGATGCATGCCTCTGGGGCAGGAACAAAGTTAGGGAAGGGCTGGTGGGAGGTGCTAGGGAGTGTGGGGACTAGGGTGAATGGGGAGCTTGTCACTCTTTTAAATGGGCAATCAGGGGACTTCCCTGGTGGTCCAGTGGGTAGAACTCCAGTCTTCCAGTGCTGGGGACAGAGGTTCGATCCCTGGTCAGGGAACTAGATCCCACGCAGCCCAATTAAGTGTTTATATACCACAACTGAGACCCAACACAGCCAAATAAATAAACATTTTAAAAGGGTGGTGGGGGGGCAGTCAGACCTCAGTTCCCAGTCTGTGGCCATAAGGGAGTGTGATCAGGCTGCCTGATTTTTTTTTTTTAAGAGAAGCTCTCTGTTCATCTTTTTATGCAGCAGCTTCTGGTTTTCAATAATGGCAACAAACGCAGTGTTTTTAGAAAGCTCCATAGCCCAAACACAGCAGTCTCAGGAACTGGCCCTGCTTGGTGGACTGCACCTGTTTGCAACCTGTGGACTTGACATTGGTCCTCTTTGGCAGTCAGCGAATGGATACCTGCCATGGATACCAGCTTGCTCTGGAAGGAAACCCAGATAGCTGGGGAGGACACGTGCCCTCCAGTAGCTATGGGGAATGGAGACGGCTGCTTGCCTGGCCTCTGCCCCTGCGAGCGAGCCTTTGTTCTCACCGAGGCCTCTTTAGCTCGAAGCCACAGCACTGTGCTTGGGGTAGATCCTTCCAGGCTGTTTGAGTTCCCTCAGGCTGCCAGAACTCGTCACAACATCCAGGCTGCCTGGAAACTATAGTGAGTCATTCTCTCGTGGTTCTGCAGGCCGGAAGTTGGAAATCCAGGGACTGGCAGGGTGATCTCTTGCAGGTGCTATGGGGAGGATCCTTTCATGCGTTTTCTAGCTTCTGGTGTTTGCTGAGCATCCTTGACGATTCTTAGCCTGTAGATGCTTCACTCCAACCCTATATTCACATGGCCCTCTTCCTGTGTCTTTTCATCCCCAAACCATCTCCCAGTCCATGGAAAAATTGTCTTGTATGAAACCTGTCCGTGGTGCCCAAAAGATTGGGGACCACTGCACAAACTTTGTTTGGATTTTCCATTTTCCACTGATGCCTGTTTTCTGGCCCAAGATCTGATCCAGAATCCTTCTCTGTACTTCATCCTCGTGACCACTTGGTCTTCACTCTGTGACCATTTCTCAGTCTTCCTTGATTTTCTGTACCTTGTCACTTTTGAAGAGGACTGCTCACAGAATCTGCAGAATGTCCTACGATTTGGGTGTATTTGATATTTTTTCAGGAGGAGCTGGGCTTGTGGATTTGGGGGAAGATTTCCCCCGAGGTGAGGGGGTGCCCTTCCCATCACGATACATCAGGGGCACCCAACACCCTGACTGGGGTTGTTTCTGTCACTACAGGTGGTGTTGACTTTGCTCCCTTGCTCAGGGAAGTGTCAGCTGTCTCCCTGTCAAGTTGCTGTCTTTCCCATCCCTACTCTGTGCATTATTTTTTATTTTTATTTGGATGTCTGGGCCATTTTTAAAGTCTTTATTGAATTTGTTACAATATTGTTTCTGTTTTACATTTTGGTTTTTTTGGCTAGGAGGTATGTGGGATCTTAGTTCCCTGACCAGAGATCGAACTTGAGCCCCCTGCATTGGAAGGTGAAGTCTTCATCACCACTCTGGACCACCAGAGAAGTCCCCACTCTGTGCTTTAGAAGCAAGTCGCTGTCCAGCCTACTGTCAAGGGGAGGGAAGTCCAGCTGCACCTCCTAAAGGGCGAATATCAAAGACTTGGTGGACTCAAGTGAAAGCCTCCACGATGCTTAGTAAATATTTGGGGGAAAATGCTTTGCAGCTATGCAAATTTCTCATCTTTCCTCAACGTTTTGCCAACCAGTTTAACATTCATGGAAGGGTCTTGCCTGTAACGATGAGCACCGTGGTATCTAATGGTGATTTTCTACTTCGCTCAGTCCTTCTGCATGTAGTAGTTGAAATTCCGTAAGGCTTCCCAGGTGGCTCAATGGTAAAGAACCTGCCTGCAGTGCCGGAGACACGGGGTTTGATCCCAGCATCAAGAAGATCTCCTGGAGAAGGAAATGGCAACCCTCTCCAGTATTCTTGCCTGGGAAATCCCACGGACAGAGGAGTCTGGCAGGCTATAGTCAGTCCATGGGGTCGCAAAAAGTTGGGCTTGACTGAGCATGCATGCGCACACACAAAGAACACGTGTCCCTTCTCTCTCCTTTGTTTGTTTATTCTATCATTTATTTACATCTGTGTAGACGTGTGGGTATTTATTTTATTCTTCGGGTTATAATCTAGCACTCATGTTATTTACTTTGCTTCTCAGATTGTTCCAGCTTTGGTCGCCAGAAACTCTTTTTGGTTGGGTCCTGTGTCCTTTTGACACCCCCCCACCATGCTTTATTTTTTTGTCCTTCCTTTTTAACACTTCTGTGCTTAAAGATGTCTGGGCTCATCTTGTATATTTCCTGCCCCAGCGCCGGACTCAGTCATTCCTCCAGGGAGAAATGGCTCTATTTTTTTATTTTTTTGGCCATGTCCCTCTGCATTCAGGATCCTAGTTCTCCGGCCCAGGATTGAACCCGTGCCCCCTGCAGTGGAAGCACCGAATCTTAACCAGTAGACTGCTGGAGAAGTCCTGAGAAATGGCTCCTTGTACTGGAGGATGGTGTTAGGGACCAAGACCTCAGAGCTGGTGGGCTCATTGCTCTGAACTGTCATGGCTTCTTGGCCTTCTCAGCTGCTGCCTTTAGGTCCCTACCCGCTCCTGTGTTCCAGCCCATGAGGTTGCACAGGGGGCCCTGCTCACCTTGTTGCTCTCCTCCCCTCTGTCCCTCCTCAGCACTCTGCAGCCACAAGGATATTCTTCTGTTGCAAACACTTGAGTTTGTTCCCACCTCAGGGCCTTTGCACACCCAGTGTGTTCTGCCTGGAGTGCATCTCCCTGTGGGTCGTTCCACAGCTGGGCCCTCCTGGTGATTGAAATGTCCAGGCCAACTCTGAGACACTTTTCTGCACCCCGAACCTAAAATAGCTATGCCCTCCCCTCCCCCAGTCAGTACCCTATCCCTCTGTGTAAGTTTCTGAATCTAAGGTTATCATTTTTTAAAATATTTATTAATTTGGCTGCGTCGGGTCTTAGTTTTGGCACACAGGATCTTGGTTGCTACTCATAGACTCTGTAGTTGTGAGGTGCCAGCTTAATTGCTCAAGGGCACGTGGGATCTTAGTTTTCTGACCAGGGATTGAACCCATGTCCTCTGCATTGCCGGGCAGATTCTTAACCATTCCACCACCAGGGAGGTCCCCAGGATTATATTGCTTATTGTCAGCATGGTCCCTCTATGTGTCACCTGCCTCCGTGAGGACTCGGGGCTTTGTGTTGCTCACCTGTGGGTCCCCAGGACCCAGAACAGTGCCCGGCGCATAGTAGGTGCTCGGTGAACTTTTGCTGAGTGACTGAGGAGATGAAAGCATGATGCCATTGCTCCCATTATTCGGATGAGTAAACTGAGGCTGAGAGACCTTCTGAGATTTGCTCAGAGACCCCCTAATGTGGAATGAGGGGGTTCTGGTCTCAGCCTGTGTGGCTGAGGACCCCTATTGCCCACCCTGCTGGGGAGGGCAAGATTGATGTTAAGTAGTGAGACCTCGAGGTGGGAGGCCTGCGCGGCAGGAGGTGAAATCAGATTGATCCAGGGAGCCCAGGGTCTCTTACCAGCAACCCTCCTGGAAGTGAGTGTGGCCTTTCCTTGTCGGGAGATGGATGGAGACAGGGCTCAAAGCCTGGCTGGGGTCCATAAATGAAGAGGGTCCGTGCAGGCCTGTCAGCATCTCGGACTTGAGACCTGATAGTGAGGATGCTGGAAATCACTGCAGGGTCTGGGGACACTCATCCAGACAGGAGTAAGGTGTGCTGGTAGACCCGTGCATGCATGGCTCCCAGCCATCGGTTTGGGAGCTTTTTGCAAGGGTTCTGGGTGCAGCTGAGGCTATGAGCAACTTGGGGGACCCCGCCCCAGAAAAATTGATCCCACTGTACACTCGGATGGGATCAAGCAAGTTCACAGGCCTGATGACCTCCCGGGGCCTGTCTGCGACCCCGCAGACCCCAGCTGCTGCACTCTGCTGTGTATAGGAGGTTGTGGAGAGGGGGTCGGGGGAAGTGGGTCCTTGGGTGTGTCTTCCCCCCTTTTCTGTATCGGTCCGCATCTCTGACTCTCCCTCTGCCTTCTTCTAGGGCTCCATCTCCCTTTCTTTCATTTTTACTTTATTATTGAAGTGTGGTTGATTCACAGTGTTGTGCTGTACAACTGTGCTGCACAGCAAATATATATATACAAACATATACATTCTTTTAATATTCCTTTTTAAAATCTTGCCTCCTATATACCATTTCCATTCCTTTATTTATTCTTAATTGGAGCATAATGGTTTTACAATATTTCATTGGTTTCTGCCATACATCAACATGAATCGGCCATAGGTATACATACGTCCCCTCCCTCTTGAACCTCCCTTCCACCTCCCACCCCGTCCCACCCCTCTAAGTTGCCACAGAGCACTCGGTTGTCATTGAGCTCCCTGAGTCATACAGCAAATTCCCACTGGCTGTCTGTTTTACATATAGCAATATTAATATTCTTTTCCCTTATGGTTTATTAAGGGGATATTAAGCATAGTTCCCTGTGCTCTACAGTAGGTCCTTGTTGCGTATCCATCGTCCCCCCCACTTTCTTTGGATCGTGTCCTCCTCTGCCTGGAGGCCTGTTCCCTTCCTGTCTCGCTGTCTCTCTCTGCCAGGCTCCTTCCCCTCTGGGGCTCTGTCCTCATTTGGGATCTTATCCATTTCTCTCTCTCTCTCCCCTTGCTTCTCTCTGGGGCTCTGTCTGTCTTTCTGCTTTCCTTTTCTCTCTCATTCCTGGTCTCGGAGTCTCTCTCTCTGCTTCTCTTTCTCTCTGAACCACCCGCATCCCTCCCACCCCCTGGAAGTGCCCACTCCTCTCTGAGCCCACAGTGCTGTGTGTGGCCTCCTCGGTTGAGAACCCCGATGGCAGGAGGGGTCTGGCTTCACCGACCTGAGGCGTGAGACCCCTCGAGTGCTTCCTGGAGTTCTTGCCTCACTGGCTCCCACCAGCCTGTCGCTGGCCTATCCACATCACCCCCACCCCAGGGGGGCAGAGCAGGGGCTTTCTTGGTTGGAGGTGGCTTGGGGTCACTGAGGCCAGACCCCAAGATCCTGCCTCTGTGGGTCTGTAGCTTTTGGGGGCTTATTCTGCCCGGCCTGTGTTCCTGGTCTAAGGCTGTGGCTTTTTCTCTGTGGCTGGTTTCCCGTGGCTGACGAGAGAGGGGAGTTTGGGTGATGGCAGCTCCAGGGAGGGCAGGAAGTCTCAGGACCTTGCCCCCACTTTGGAGCCCTCTTTTCCTGCAGACCATGCTCAGCCAGAGTGTGGGTGGGGGGCACTTCGTATAGGGCAGAGGAAAGACATACATGGGCAGTACGTGGCTTGCCCTGGGGGACTGTGGGGTCTCTTCCCTCACCGGAAGCCAGTGATGGGGCAAACTTCAGCGAGGGACGAAATTCCTGAAACCCTGCCTTTCTGACCTGCCCCGTTGGCTGTCTCTTTCCTGCTTAGAAACCAGGCGATGCGGAAAAAGTTAATCTTGTACTTCAAGAGGAGGAATCACGCCCGGAAACAATGGGTAAGTCATCACTGGGGCCCCCAACCCTGGAATCTCTTCTGCTGCCCCCTCCCTTCCGTGGACCAGGCTTCCTGGAGAGTGGAAATGGTCCCCACCACTCAGGCCATGGCCCCTGGGACCCCTGGGTTCTGATCCTGATTCCTGAGTGTCCAGGTCATGAAAAAAAAGCCAAGGACAGCAAGAGAAACGGGAAAAGACAGCGGCTGCTTTATTGAAGCCGGGGGCTCGAGGCTCAGCTGCCTCAAGGAAGCACGGGTGTGGGTGGAAGGGGGTGCTGGGGACGTTGCCCCTCCTTTTCCCACCTGGAAGAGGAGAAAGCATGACATTAGCTGGGAAAACTGGTCCCTTGTCAGAGGACCCACTGTGGATATTTTGGGCAGAGAGAGGTCTGTTGGCAGAGGTGGAGTATGGGGTGGGCTGTATGCTGGGTGACGGTGATTGCCGGGGATTCCCTGAGAAATGAGCCTTTCCCAGCCCACTGTGCTCATTCTGGGCTCAGGAAAGTCAGGACCCAGAGAAGCAGTGAGGCCTCCTTGCTTAGTGGTACGACTCCTGCATTCCGCTGCATGCACACTCCAGTCTCAGCTGGGAGGCAGCCCGAAGGCAGGGAGAGCACATGCCGGAGAACACCTTTAGTTGTGGTTTAGGGTGCTCGTTTACATCACTGGTGTGCTGGGGGAGATTAGGCCTGAGGGATGGAGGGAGTGTTACCCGTTAGTATTCTTTCAGCTGTGAGAGGAAGAAAAGCTGGCTCAGATGGGCTTAACCAGTCAAGGAATTTCTGTAGCTGACAAAGTCTACTGAATGGAGTTCAGGAGTGGTTTGATCAGGTTGTACCTGGTCTGATGTACCTGAAGTCTATGCAGTTTCTTGGTTGTTTTTTTTTTTGTCTCAACTCTGTGTTAGCACAATGACAAACTGATTTTCCTTTGGGACCTGAATTTCTGCAGCAGGCTTGGAGGCCAGAAAGAGAGAACTACTCTTTCTTAGACCATGTCACAAAAGCTCGGATTGTATCACTTGAGGGCCCTGGACCCTTTGAAACAGTTTCCGAACCCACCCTGCTCTAGATGTCAGCTGGACCCTCAGAGAAGGGAGATACTTCTGTCCCAGATGCTGAAGGACTGAGAGGCTGGGGGGGTAACACCTTTGGACTCTAGGGACCCATGGGTAAGAAGTGGTGGGCTTCCCAGCCTTTCCTTTCTTGACCTTCTCAGACTCCTAAACTGACTGGATGGTGACCAGAAGCACCCACTGGGTAGATGGGGTTCATGAAACAGGGCATCGTATGTTATTCATTGAATTAAGAAATATTTACTGAACATGTGCTGTGGGCCTGGTGCAGTGCTGAGCTGTGTTATGCTGAGTGGAGGAGAGGAGGGACGAGTGCCGGGCAGAGAAGTGGGGTGGGGGACAGCCTGGGTGTCCCACCTCAGAACTGAGAGAGGCATGACCAGAAAGGACGACCTGTGTGAATGTCTGGGGGTCTGAGTGTCAAGAAGCGGGCACAGCAAGTGCAGAGGCCCTGAGGTAGGAACCAGCACGGGGTGACATGGGACAATGTAACAGGCAAGTTGGACTACAGAGCATGAGTGAGGAGACTGTGGTGGAGAACCATTCTGTACTAGGGTGGAACATTTGGATTTTATTCCAAATACAGTGAGACAATTCATTCTTAATAGATAATACAAAGTCTTTAAGGATTTTTAGTGATTCCAAAAACTTGACAGTCATGTAGACAGTTTGACAGGATACAGTGAACACCTCTATGCCCACCATCTAGAATTCCTCATGGTTAACATTTCTTTGGGTTTCCCAGGTGGCGCTAGTGGTAAAGAACCCGCCTGCCAATGCAGGAGACGGAAGAGATGCGGGTCCGATCCCTGGGTCGGGAAGATCCCCTGGAGGAGGGCATGGCTACCCACTCCAGTATTCCTGCCTGGAGAATCCCATGGGCAGAGGAGTCTGGTGGGCTACAGTCCATGGGGTCCCAAAGAGTCAGACACAACCGAAGTGACTTAATGTGCACGCATTTCTTTACATTCACTTTGTGTGTCTGTGTGTCTTTGTGTGAGTACGAATGTTTTTGTGGTGAATGCTTAGAAAGTAAGTGTGGATGCCCAGACCCTCGCCTGTCATGCTTCCCTGTCTCTCTGGGATGAAGGAAATTCGGGAGCACACCTCAGGATGTACAGCTTTTCCCAAGTAGTCCTGCCTGGGGGTGAAGGGCATGGTTGGGGAGGTCCTTTAGCTGGGGAGAAAGGAGATCTGATCTACGTTTTAAAAGGATCCTGGTGACTGCTGAGGTTGGAGTTGGGTGGATGTAAGTTCTTAAGAAATCTCCCAGGGCTCCTTGGAGGTCCTTTGAGGGGATGGAGGGGAAATGGGCTTATTTAAAGATAGAGGAAGAGGAACTGGAGACTTCTAAGAAACTCTGGGTGGCTTTGTGGCCAAGCTGAGCCCGTCTTAAGAGAGGCTCTTGTGAAAACGAATTCGGAAACCACAGAAACTGTGACAGGAGGGCATCAGGCGTGATCTCGCTCTAGTTCTTATATAACGGGCCCCGAGTCCTGTGCGCTGTTGTCAGGCAGGACCTGGAGGGGGCTTGGTCAAGACGTGCCCCTTCAGATCTGTGTGTTGCCCGCCTCCACCTGAGTCAGTTCTCCGGCGGAGCTCTCACTTTTCAGAGGTCTTGGGGACTGCGACCCAGCAGCCCAGGCTGCCCTGCGTGCCTGCTCTGCCCAGAGAGCTGAGGCTCTTTTCCTGGAGGGGTGCCCAACCCCAACAGGAACCCCACCAGGCCTGCCCTATCCTTCCCTGAGCTTACCCCACAACCCTGGAAGCCAGATTGTGTGTGTGTGTGTGTGTGTGTGTGTGTGTGTGTTGGGGGAGAGGGGGTAAGGCTGAGTCACTGATGCACAGGTTCAAACCCCATCCACCAGACCTGCTGTGAGTGGTCCTGGGAGAGCTGTCTGGCCCCAAGCCTTGCTTTTCCTCATCTGTGAAATGGGGTCATGGTGGGACTGCAGGAAGCACAGTGCCTGGCGGGGAGAGTGGGCGTGACTGACAGTGGCCCTGCAGGATGGGTTAGTCAGCGGTGAGCCCAGCCTGGATGGTGGGTGTATTCACTTCCTGAGGTGGCTGTAACAAATGGCCACAAACTAGGTGCCTAAGAACAACAGACATGTATTCTCGCTCTGTGCTGGAGGCCAGAAGTTCAAGATGTGGGCAGGGCCGTGCTCCCTTTAGAGGCCCTAGGGGAAGCCTGCCTCTTCCAGTTCCTGGTGCTCCAGACGATGCTTGGCTGTGGCCACAGGACTCCCATCTTGGCCTCTGTCCTCACCTCCCTTTTCCCCTCTCTTCTCTTACATGGATGTCTGTCCCGGGGTCTAAGGTGTGTGTCAGCCGTGTCCGACGCTTTGCGATCCCATGGACTGCGGCACCAGGCTTCCCTGTCCTTCACGATCTCCCAGAGCTTGTTCAAACCCATGTCCGTGGAGTCTGTGATGCCATCCAGCCATCTCATCCTCCGTTGTCCCCTTCTCCTCCTGCCCTCCATCTTTCCCAGCATCAGGGTCTTTTCCAATGAGTCAGCTCTTTGCATCAGGTGGCCAAAGTATTGGAGCTTCAGCATTGGTCTTTACAATGAATATACAGGGTTGATTTCCTTTAGGTTGGACTGGTTTGATCCTGCAGTCCAAGGGACTCTCAAGAGTCTTCTCCAGCACCACAGTTCTTTTTTTAAGAGATGGCTAAAGGATGCACACTCTGTATCCCCTGCACCTCTGATGTCCTTATGCTTCACATCTGGCTTTGTCCTGACTTGGCCCAGCATCCGCTTCTGCAGCCTGAGTGATGGGCCGCAGGACAGAGGCTGGGAAAGCCCCGGCCTGTCCCCTTCACCCATCGCTGAACATACGGACAGCCAGTGCGGGAACATTTCTCTGACTCTGTGGCTCCTGAGCCGCTGAGCCCAGCGGAAGAAAGCCTTTAGGTGAGGCCGCGGGCTCCCTGGGGGTACGGAGGATGCCAGGGCACTAGGTGACCACACAAATCAGCTTCCCTGGCCAGCCGGCTCCAGTCAGCTCCCTGGCACCTCCCTCCGTGTTCTCTGTTGGTTTGAGACTGTCTTCCTCAGTTTAGGGGGTTCTCCTAGGCACCCCATCTCTTATTTCCTCCCTAATTATAGAGTTGCATCCTGCCACACCTGGCAGGGCAGGAAGGGTTCAAATTCTGGCTCTGCTGGGTGGCCCAGGGCAAATCATTGAACTCCGGGCCTCAGTTTCCTGTTTCATTCAGTGGGGACTGTAGGAACACCCACCTCATCAGGCTACTGAGCGAGAGGCTGCAAGCGGCATGCTTGGGGCCGTGCCTGGACCACCGTGGTTGCTCGGAACTGTCAGCCGCAAGCCGACCCTCAAATTCAGAGGGACCCCAAATAGCCAAAACAGTCTTGAAAAAAACCCACCAAGTTGGAAGACTCATTTCCTCATTTTAAAACACATTGCGGGACTCCCCTGGCAGTCCAGTGGTTAAGAATTCACCTTCCAACACAGGGGACGTAGGTTCGATTCCTGGTCCGGGAAGATCCCACATGCCGTGGGGCAGCTAAGCCCGTGCGCCGCAGCTCCTGAGCCCACGCTTTAGAGCCCTCGAGCCACAACTATTGATCCTGGGCATCCAGAGCCCCTGCTCCACAACAAGAGAAGTCACTGCTCGCCACAGCTGGAGGAAGGCCACAGGTAGCAACGAAGACCTAGCACAGCCAAAATTAAAAAGTAAATGTAAAAAACCCCGCAGAACTGCAGTAATCAGCACAGTGTGATTCCAGCCTAAGGACAGACACGGAGGACAGCGGAACAGAATGGAGAGTCTGGAATCAAGCCCTCGCATCCGTGGCTGGTGGGTTTTTGACAGGAGGCCAAGTCCATTCGGAGAGTTAGGATTGTCTCTTCAACAAACAGTGCTGGAGCAGCAGGATGGTCACACACGCGGAATGGAGTTGGGCTCCGCCTCACACAGTTAACACACACACGCACTTGAAATGAGCTAGAGACCTAAATGCAAGAGCAAAAGCCAGGGCTCCCCTGGTGGTCCAGTGGTTAAGAATGCACCTGCCGTTGCATGGGACACGGGTTCAGTCCCTGGTCCAGGAAGATCCCACATGCCTTGGAGCAGCTAAGCCCCTGTGCCACTGCTCCTGAAGCCCCTGCTCCTGGAACCCATGCTCTGCAACAAAGGAAGTCTCTGCAGTGAGAAGCCTGTGCACTGCAAGTAGAGAGCAGCCCCTGCTTGTTGCAACTCGAGAAAGCCCGCATGCAGCAACGAAGACCCAATGCAGCCAGAAATCTTAAAAAAAAAAAACCAAAAACCTCTAAAGCCATGCAATTAAGAAAAGCCCTGGTGGTGAATCTTTATGACCTTGGATTTGGCAGTGGCACTTGGGTGAGACTGCCCAAAGAGCAGCGAAAGGGGAAGTAGACACGCTGGACTTTATCAGAACAACCGTCAGGATCCTGACCTCCCGTCTGGACTGTGCGATCCAGGCCTGATGGCGCCCAAGCTCTGAGCTCCCACCTGTACAGAGGGGGGATGCCGGTCACCGCTTTTGGGGGTTTGGGAAAGTCGGTCACGGGAAGGACTCGGCTCTGTGCCTGGCACATGGCGCAGTGGTCCTTAGGCCAGTGTCAGTGGCAATGGTGATGGTGAAGCCGATGTTGCTGTTTATGATGGAGATGATAGTGATGGCAAAGATGATGATGGTGACGGTGCTGGAACAAAGAATTCTCGCTGAGGGTGACAAACTGCGGTCACAGCGGCCATCCTCCTTTTCCTGTGCAGATTCTTGCCCCTGTCGCCTGCAGGCTCACTTAGCGGTGCTCCAGCCTCTGAAATGTGAGTGTGAGACAGTGTGTGAGTACATGTGTGCTTGAGAACGTGGGTGTGTGAGATTATGAGTGAGTGAGTGTGGTTTGTATTGTGAGTGAGAATATGCGTTATGTATTTGTCCGTGTGTGTGTATTAGGGTGTGTGTGTGAGTGTGTGTGTGTGTGTATGTGCGGGGATGTGTGGGGATGTATGTGCTTCAGTGTGAGTGTATGTATGTGTGAGCATGTGTGTGTGTGTGCAAGTGCGTGTGTGATCCGTATCCTCCCCCGGCCAGCAGGGCCACCCAGGTGGAAACTCCTGGCAGGGTCATTGCTGCCCCAGGTGGGGCTGCGGCCACTGCCACGGGCTGCCCTGCGGTGCCCAGGGCCCTCAGCCCTCAGTGGACAGAGAGCGCGCCCAGCACACAGGTGACAGCAGGTGGCAGTGTGGTCAGATATGAAGGGGAACTTCCTCATGTTGAACAGTCCTCAGGAGCTGCTCGCGTCTTTGTGTGTGGTGATTGGGGCTGGGCAGTGTGACTGGATGACCCCTCGTGGCTGTTCTGTCCCTTTTGCTCTACAAGGGCCCCAGGCAGGGCTGGGTCATCTTGCCAGCCGCCCCTCCGCTGGGCAGCTGGTTGGTGGCCCCGCGGGTTTCTTGCTCGTCTTCACTGGTAACTGCGTTTTTTCTCTCTGCTGGTTTTTGAGTGAGCACGTTCTCACCTTTAGCCCATCTGACATTCTCCTGCTCTCGCCCATCAGACCAAGGCCTCCTGAGCACCGCAGGGCAGCCTGTGGCTGTGGCCACTGCCCCTTCTGCGGCAGCAATGACCCTGCCAGGATTTGCACCTGGATGGCCCTGCTGGCCGGGGGAGGATTCGGATCACACACTCACACTGAGAGGGTGGGGAGGGTCCCCTGCTCTGACGATGGGCTGAGTATCCTTCATGTCGGTTCCCACCCCAGGAGTGCTGTCTGCAGCATGTTGCCACGAACATGTGTGGCCATTGCGTGCTGCTAGAACTTGAACTCCCAAGGGTTCTTGGGGCAGCCCGGTTTGTGTGGTGCCCCTGGTAGCTGGGGGTCAAGTTCTGCTCCTCCTCATAGATGGCCTGACAGCCCCCTGGGGACTGTCAACGTTGCTGGGTTTGTTGAGGACCAAGGTCACAGACTGCCTTGGTCAGAAGCTGAAATTCAGGATGGGATGGGGTGTCTGGGCACGAAGACCAGAGACGGGCTTTCTGATTATGCTGAAGTGTTGAGAAGGCATTCAAGCGAGACTCCCAGACCGTGCCATCTGTCCACGGCAGCTGTTAGAGATGGGGAGATTGGGTCTCAAGAGCAGCCGGACGCTCCATGCCTGCTCGAGGTCTGGGTCACCTTGGAGACTCGGAAGCCAGGCAGCTTACATTCTGGGCTGAGCAGGGGTCTTTTCTCTAAGGAAGGACATGCATAGAGCAGGAAGCACTGTGGTTAGACTCAGAGAGGGACTTCCTTGTCGTGAACAGACAGCAGCTTGAGTCTTTACACCCAGTCCTTGGATCTGGGGAGCACGGCTGGGCCTGAGGCTGCGGCATGAGGAACTATTCAGAAAGAGAATGCGTTCCACGGGGCCGCCCCAGGTCTGACGGGCACCCCAGAGCTGCACCATCTGACACATGATGGAAATGGTCTGCGTGCACCGCCCACTGCAGACAGTAGCTCTGGCCCCAGTGGCAGGGGGACCAGGGACCTGCATTTAAATGCGACTTAGTTTTACATGATTCAGCTTTAACGGCCACATGTGACTGGAAGCGTCTGTATAGTATAAGGCCTTTCTAGAGGAAGGCTGGGGGTGGGGGTGGCCCACGCCCCAAGGAGCAAGGCAGCCTGATCCTTAGGGCAGGCTGTGGCCGGGGTCTGCCCCGGTCTCCGCGTGGTCGTGTGTCTGCCCGTGCACCCGTGTGTGATCGCATACCTGCCCGTGCGCACGGCAGAGCAGGGAGCCCTGGGGTGCTGAATGTCGGATGTAGGAGGAGCAGCTGCCACAGGGCTCCCCCGCGTGTCCCCAGGAACAGAAGTTCTGCCAGCGCTATGACCAGCTCATGGAGGCCTGGGAGAAGAAGGTGGAGCGCATCGAGAACAATCCCCGGCGGCGGGCCAAGGAGAGCAAGGTGCGCGAGTACTACGAGAAGCAATTCCCCGAGATCCGCAAGCAGCGGGAGCTGCAGGAGCGCATGCAGAGGTGAGCTGAGGACCGGGCCCACTCGCGCCCCTCACCCTCCTTCTCTCCACATCGCCCCCGCCTGCCACCACCTCCTTCCCTGCCTCCCAGGACCTGGGTCCGCTTGCGGCACTGTCCACAGAGGACCCCTGGCTGGCATGAAAAAGAAAAGCACAGCAGGGTCTCGAATTGCACGCCAAGGGCCGAGTTAGGTCCTTGGGTGTGTCACTCAGCACCTGCCTGGCCTTAACACTTCTTGGAAAGAAACTTAAATCCATTTTGATGGAGTGAGCTCTCCTTCTGGTGTGCCATGGGCTGGTACCCACCCCAGCTTTGTTCATTTATGTGGCCCCCGAGTGTGAGATCCCTGGTGTAAGTCAAAGGGAAAGGATGCTGGTCACACGTGGCGGGCATAAGGACTGGGTGCAATCCTCTGTTGGAGTGCCCAGCACACAGTAGGTGCTTGGTGGCGTGTGAGTGCGGTTTCTGTTGTCACACAGATAAGGCAATGGGCTGTGAGCAGGGATGATGGGCTTCACTCTTTTTTTTTTTAATAAATATATGAAAATTTATTATTGTATGATTCTTAGTTTTAAGTTATCCCTGCATGTTGTCTCCTCTTTCTGTTAGAACCCTTGATTATTTGCCATGGGTCTTTTTTTTTTTTTTTTGGCCACACCACATGTCATGTAGGATCTTAGTTCCCTGACCAGGGATTGAACCCATGTCCCCACAGTGGAAGCTCAGAGTCTTAACCACTGGACACCCAGGGAAGTCTCTGGCTCTCACTCTTTACTGGATGCTCACATCCCATATCTCACTGAATGCCTGCTCCCAGTCCTGGGAGCCAGGTACCACCTTATCCCCAGGTTACAGGGGAGGACATGGAGCCAGAGGCTGCGAAGAGGCAGGCCTGGACTTTGTATGTGGATCTGTGCAGCTGGTCTTTTGTGGGGGGCATCTTAGGAGAGAAAAAGGGTTCTGGCATTTTCTGGGTGAGAGTGGGGGTGCTCCATCCCTCCCCCAGACCCCCTTGGCTTGGGGCCATCCGTGTGGGTGTGGGAGGCCTGGCTCCTCCCCACTGCCCACACGCCGCCTCTGGGGAAGTTGTGGGCTTGGGGCTGTGCCGCTGTGCCGGCTGCGAGGGGCTGGTCCTGAGTGTGTGCCTTCGATCTCCAGTAGGGTGGGTCAGCGGGGCAGCGGGCTCTCCATGTCGGCCGCCCGCAGCGAGCACGAGGTGTCCGAGATCATCGATGGCCTCTCGGAGCAGGAGGTAAGTCCTTGACCCCGACCTCAGCTCCACCCGCTGTGTGCCCTGTCCAGGGAGAGGGTCTGGCAGGAAACAGAATTCACCTGGGTGGTTGAGATCAAGGGGCTTGGTACTGAATGTGGGGCGGAACCAAGGAGGGATCTGGAGGCCCCAGGGGTGTAGCCATTCGGTGTCCCCGGGCCTGCAGGCCGAGCGGGCAGAAAGGCCTTCCCGGGGCCATGCAGGAGGGGCCACCTGGCAGGACGTAGCCAGGAAGGGTCACAGCCAGGGACCCCGTCATGATGCCACGGCCGAGTAAGTATCCTGGCCTCTCACCCCTCCCCCACTCCCTGTCTACTTTCAGTGCTTCCCATTGGCTGAACCCGACCAGAAGCCAGAGGGCACAGGAGCCTGAGGGTGGTGGTTTGTAGGTCAGCCTCCCAGTTGTCCAGAACCAGGGTCTGAGGGGGGTTTCCCAGCTCACCAGCTGTTCACCAAGCTGGGGACCTTCTATCTAGAGTTCCCAGATGACCTTCTGTCAGCCAGGTGACCCTGGCTCTGGTCACTGGAGCCCAGAGGTGGCCAGGGAGCAGAGAGAGGAGGCATTTGCTCCTGTACCAGCCCTGCCCCCTCCCAGGTCTTACAAGCATCTCATGTGTCAGTTCCCCATCCCCCCCTCCATGTTCCCAACATCACAGTGGAAAGGAGGGGGCCTCGCAAAAGGAGGGGAACACATTCTTCCTCCCCCGGGCCTTGTGTCCAGGGAGAGCTTTTGTCCAGCTGGGAGGTATTAACAACTCCAGATCAGTGCAGTCACTGCTCATGAGCTGCATGTGGCTGTTTAAATGGAAATGACCAGAAACGAAATAAAATTAAAAACTCAGTTCCTCCAGCGTCACCAGTCGCATTGCAAGTGCTCAGAAGCTGCGTGTGGTTGGTGGCCCTGTGCTGCACAGAGCAGGCCATAAACGCCTGCATCGCTGCAGAACATTCTATTGGGTGGTGCTGCCCTAGGTCACTGAGTCTCATATGGGACAGACTGAGGAGTCCTGGGGAGGGGACATCCAGCTTGAATTGTGATTTCCCAGGCCCACACCCCCAGCAGTTCTGATTTAGCCAGTCTGGGGTGGCAGAACTCAGAAATCTGCATTTTCACCAGGCTGTTCATGCAAGTTTGACATAGGTAGTTCAGACTATCTGGCTATTTAAAAAAGAGCTTTCATTTTATTTTTATAAATTTTAATTAAAAAAAAATTTTTTTTTCTTGTCCTCGCCTGGCGACATGAGAGATCTTAAATCCCCAACCAGGGATCGAACCTCTGCCTGGAAGGAGGAGTCTTAACCACTGGACTGCCAGGGAAAAGTGTGAAAGCCAAACTGTCGGTTGCCCAGTCGTGTCCAAGTCTTTGTGACCCCATGGACTATAGCCTGCCAGGCTCCTCTGTCCATGGGATTCTTCAGGCAAGAATACTGGAGTGGGTTGCCATGCCCTCCTCCAGGGGATCTTCCCGACCCAGAGGTTGAACGTGGGTCTCCTGCATTGCAGGCAGATTCTTTACCATCTGAGCTACTAGGGAAGCCGAAGTCCAAACCTTTGTCTTAAAACCTCACATGGTGTGGCCCTGTTTTGAACACTCTCTAGTCTGCAGAAAGCAGAACTCGGAATGCCTTTGTCCACACCTGTGGGTTTGCTCCGGCTCCTGTCCCGCCAGTGGTGGCCAAGTACACAACCCACACTGGCATATGGAAGCAGGAAGAGGGTGACCCTTTCCTGCAGGCTCCCTGCTTGATGCAGGGTGCATGGCATCTCAGCTGATTCAGTGTTCCAGCACCACCCCCATCCCAGAAGACCACTTCCCCAGCTCCTGGCCACACGAGAATGCAGCCACCAGGGTCCCTGGGGAGGTTGAGGGGACAGTGTTTAAGGGTGATGGTCAGAAAGGGAATTCAGGGCAGCAACTGTTCACCCAGTCCAGGCTGACCTGAGGTTCCCTGGGAGGGTGGTGAGGAGGGAGCTGGGCAGGAAAAGAGATGCTCACGATTTCGGGGGAGCTTGCAGTAGTCAGGGTGCGAGCCCACTGTGGGTGGAACCATGGAATAGGGTGGGGATTCCCGCGAAGAGGAACCCAGCTTGGATCTGCCAGGACTGTGTGTCTCATGCAGGCGAGGGACACAGGGAGGTGATGGTATTGGAGGGCTACTCAAGTGCCGGGGAGGCTCAGGCCTCCCTGGGAGTCCTCCTCTCAGCCAAGGTCAGGGCTGTGCCCCCACTGCGCTCCCCTGCTTCTGTTGGGAATCCCCAGCACTGAATGGAGCGCTTAGATGTGGGAGGCTAGGCAGCAGATCCTTTGAACCGGCTGACCTTGGCTGGGCCGGGGCCCTCGCCTGCCTCCGGAGATTGGTAATTAATCGCCAGTAATGGGCTGGCTGCAGAGATTTGGGGAAATGAGTCCAGCTGAGTGGCGGCTCTGAGCCTCTTAATAGCTGCCCCGATGCATTAGGAGTGAGGCCGCCCGACTCCTGCGGTGCACAGGGCTGGGCAGGCTTGGTCCCCAGTGGGCATGCTTGAAGGAGCGGAATCCGGGGCTGGAGGTGGACGGCTGGTGAGGAAATGGTTCTTCAGCCTCACTGGGCCCTGCCAGAGCAAGGCAGCCCCTCGCCCCCCACCGCATGCCCTCTGAACCCGAGGTGGGGGTGGGCAGCCCCGACCCTGAGCCAGCCAGGTTGCACATCTTCCCTGCAGTGTTTTATGGCACTTGCATTTCTAAAGGGAAGATTCATCACTCCCCTCTTACTGCAGATAAGGTGACTGCTGCTCTCTGTGTTGAATTTACAGCCCTGCCCACCATAAACCTGTCTGGGGCTGCCTTTAAATTCTCCCTTCCCCCTGCACAGGCCTGTTCTTATTTTTTAACCCATCATGCGCTTTCTCTCTGGTTTTGTGTTTTCCCATTCTGACTTGGAGCATCCCTACCCTCTGCTCATTCACTTGGGTTCCCCTGTGCTGGCAGGAGCAGCCTGTCCCCTCCCCGGCCCGGTCCCCAGCTCCTTGTCCTCTTGCATTTTCCGACCAGGGTGGTGCCCTCCATTATCTCCATTTTCCTTCCAGAATCTGGAGAAGCAGATGCGTCAGCTGGCTGTAATCCCACCCATGCTGTATGATGCCGACCAGCAGCGGATCAAGTTCATCAACATGAATGGGCTCATGGATGATCCCATGAAGGTGTACAAAGACCGCCAGGTCATGAACATGTGGAGTGAGCAGGAGAAGGAGACCTTCCGGGAGAAGTGAGTCCCCTGTTGGTGGGGTGGAGGGGGCCTGGCCAAGGCCACCCTCCCCTATCCTGGGAAGCCTGTCTTCTTGAGGTTTGCCCTGGCTTCCCAGGGCTGTGACGACAAGTGACCACCAACTGTGTGGCTCACAACAGCTGGAATGTATTCTCCCACAGTTCTGGAGGCCAGCAGTCTAAGATCAAGGTGTGGGCAGGGTGGCTCCTTCTAGAGGCTCCGAGGGAGGGTCCCTTCCAGCCTGGTTCCCAGTGGTGGCTAGAGATCTCTGTCACCCCTCTGCTTGCAGATGGCTCCCTCCATCTCAACTGTCTTCGCATGGTCTTGTTTCCCATGTGTCTCTCTGTGTCTTCTGCTTTTCCTATAAATTCACCAGTCACATTGGATTCAGGGCCCACCCTACTCTAGTATGACCTCATCTTAACTAATTATATCCACAAAGATCTCATTGCCAAATAAGGCTACATTCTGAGGTTCTAGGAGGACAAGATTTTTGGGGGGACACTATTCGGACCAGTACAGAGTGTCAGGGAAGCTTTATGTGAAATGAGTCAGTGTGTATTAGAAGAACAAGGCAGGAGGGCCTTCGAGGCTGGTCTGAAGGCGTGGGCAAGGGCATGTGGCTGGCCGGTAACTGGTTTTCATTTTATCTGGAAAGTGACTATTGGTTGAGCACCTCCTTCATCACAGACACTAAACAGATGTCTTCTGGGGTTTGTGCATTTGTCCCGCTTATCCCCCATAACAGCGTTACCCATCTGCATTACACAGAGGAGGAAACAGAGGCTCAGAGAAGTTAAGACACTTAACAAAGGTCACACAGCTTGCAAAGGGTGGAGGCAGGATTCAGACTCCCCCAGCTTCAGGTCCGGGGCTCAGCTGCAACTGAGAGGCTTGTCGGGGGAGAGGGAAGACGGAACCAGGGAGTAGGGAGCGCTTGGGGAAGCAGAGGCAGGATGTGGATGCTCAGAGGTGAAGCTGGGGCTTCTAAAATGGAAGAGCAGAATGACGGTTTTGGGGAGATGAGTGACGGGCCAGATGGAGGAAGCCCTCCTTTCCCCCACTAGATTCAAAAGGTGTGTCCCAGGGAAGCCCATCCTGAGCACACTGCACCTTCACAGGACTGAGGACCCCTGTGAAGCAAGGTGGGAAACTGAGGGACAGGTGGAGACCTGAGCACTCTACGAGGAGGGCGTTGGGGGCTTAGCTGCTGGATGTTCACGCCCACCACCTCTTTCATCGCCAAGAGAGTTTCCTCAAAAGAGATGACCTGCGTGGGTCATTAACTTAACTTCTCCAGCCACCCACTGTGGTTCCAGGCCATAGGGACGGGGGCTGTCTCTGCCCTTTGCAGGGTCAAGTGACCCCAAAATGCCAAACTGGGCTCCCGAGATGGGGATGCTTCTGGGTCACGGGCAAGGCTGGGGTGCATCAGCCAGTGCAGTCACCAGGACTTGGAAATGCAGGAGAAGCAACTGAAGAGGCTCTTGGTATGGAAAGTATTGTGGTTTTTTGTTTTTTGTTTTTTTTTAATGGCTTTTGATTATAGAAATTCTAAAACATACATAAAAATAGAGGGATGGTATAATGCCCCCTTGAGCACCTAACACAGATTCAGCAGTCTTCCACAGGAAAGAGGGCTTTGGGAGCAATTTCCACGTGTGTTCGGGGACTACTGCTCAGAGACAGGAAACCCAGGTACTTTGTGGCTCCTTTCTAGGTCTCATGCTCACAGACGTGCTTGCCCTGCCGTTGAATCAGTCCTCTGTATTAGGTGTTTTACACTTTAAGAACCAACTATGGGATGGTCATGGATTCCAAGAATGACTATTGCATTAGGTATTTAAATCCCCCTAACGTGTTTCCTATTTTTATTTTATTTTTTTAAGAGGTTTCTGGGGGTGCTTTGTTCTGACCCAATGATTGCATACTGTTAGTACAGTAACTGAAGAATGGGGGACCCAGGCTGGGCTGATGTGTGCTGAGACCCAATTTGGCAGCTTGTGTCTTTCAGGGTCCTGGGTGATCGCTCCTTTTCAGGGGAAGTTATAGCACTCAGGAGCTTTGAAAATCGTGTGTCAGTGGCGTAGAGCTCACTTAGTGGCCTTGTGATTTCGAACAGCCACTTCTCCTCCCTGAGCCTCAGTTTCCACATCTGTAAAATGGGTGTAGCCTCAGTGCCTCCTTGTCTGGCTGTTGAGGTGCCTCGTGTCAGAGTAAATTCTCAGGAAACATTCTCAGAGGATACAGGTGTAGTAGGTTGGAGGGAGGTGGAACAGTTGACCTAAGGGAATCCTCTGAGTTTGCTTCTTGGTCTCCTGGGGGCCTCATCTCGGCTTGGGGAAACCCCGAGGAAAGGATATTTTTTGGGGGGTGGGGGAAGGAAGTGTCGCAGGGGCGGGGAGAGAAAGGGAAGATTCTGTCTGTCTGGAAAATCAGGGCGTTAGGCCGCCTCCAGCTTTGCAAGCTGCCTGAGGCGGACTTGCAGGCCGGGAAGCCTGCCTGACTCGCGGCTTCCTCTGGGAAGACAGAAGAGGCTGTTCCGGATTCTCCAGTGTCTGGTTGGGGAGCCAGGGAGGGGCCGGCTGGCCTCCAGCCCAACCATCTGGAGGGCTGGGCAGGATGATCGCCAGCCCTGGCCCGGACTCCCTGGGGGTGGGGGTGGGGGACCCGGGGCCCCTGCCTCCCCAGCAGCCTCTTCCCTCCCCAGGGAGGCCGCGGGGTGGTGGTGTGTTGTGGGGGGGGGGGGCGCAGCCAAGGCCCCGCCCAGCATCCCCCGGGCCCCAGCAGCCGTGACCCACATCTCCACCCCCGCCGTCCGCCTGCTCCTGTGGCCCTGACATTTCAGCCTGGCCCAGCTCTTTCCCAGTAATTCTCTCGGCTTCGCAGGAAGCCAGTTGGTGGGGCGCCAGTTCCCGCCACCCCTCCAACTTCGGTCCCTTCTTGCCGCCTCCTGGGCTTGCTTGCCTCCTGCCCGCCTCCCTGCGGGCACTCGGAGCCTCTGCTCCCATCTCTCCCGGGGAGGCCCGGCAGCCTCGAGATTCTGCGCCGTGACCTCGCCCGTGGGGGCCCCGTGTGGGCCAGGCGAGGCCCAGCTTCCCAGGCCCAGCCGGAGATAGAAACAAAAGCAGATTTTTAAAAGGGGGGGAACCCCACCACAGGGCTGCATGTAATGTCCTCATTTTTCCTGGAACCCGCCTCTAGCAGGACAAACAAATGTATTTTCAAAGGCGCTAAAACCAGTGACTCACTCCAAGGAACGCCCTCTCTTACCCCTCGGTCCCGCCCGCCGCGGCCCTTCCCACACCCCCCTGGGCTTAATTGCTCCGAGTGGGGCGGCGCCCGTCCAGCCGGGCCCGCGGAGATGGCAGGCGCCCGGGAGCTCGGCGGCCGCCCAGCCGGGCAGCCCCCCTCGGCCTGGTCTCAGGCCCGCCCTTCTCTCCCCGCAGATTCATGCAGCACCCCAAGAACTTCGGTCTGATCGCATCATTCCTGGAGAGGAAGGTGAGTCTGCCCAGGAGTGCAGCGCCGCCCGCCCCTCCCCGTTCCCCTCTGGCGTCCACTCCTGCGGGTAGCCGCTTGGGCTGCTGGTGAAGGACCCTCCCTCCCCACCCACGAGGCCTCTGCCTGCCGGCCCCTTGCTCTCCTTGCTGTGTCTGACAGCGCTTCCCTCCTGCCTCCCTCCTGGGAGCAGCCACAGGCCCCGCCCCAGCCTCCCGGGCCCTCGGGGGCGGAGCTCCAGGCTGGAAAACCCCAGGAGAGCTGTGTGCACCAGCTCCTCCTCCGACGTGGCAGCGAGCATCCTGGCAGATTGGGCCTGGGTTCTAGAAGCTGTGCTGTGCCTGGCGTCCTAATTAAGGCTTTATGGGCAAGAGTGCTGGTCTTCCAGGGCGCTGGATGGAATGACCTTTCTAGGTCCCTCTGATGGTCACTCTATGCTGACACACCTTATGCCAAGCGACGCGTGTGGCTGGCAAAGTCCTCATTCCCTTTGGATAAAACTTGATGGAGAACTGACACTGGAGCTCCACAGGGGCGGTGCCCTTCTCTGCTCCAGCTCCCTATTGGCAGGTGGACACAGAACGTCCTAGGGAATGGTAACGCCCCCTTTTGTGCACCCACGAGGCTGGGCTGGATATGGCCCTAGGTCAGAGTCTGCCATTGGACCCCAGCATCATCGGGGTGGAGCCAGACAAGCTTCCTGAAAAGGTTTACTTTCTGGAGCTGCTTGTCTGGGTGTTTAAAGCAGCATTTCCCCGAATCTTGTTTCTCAGTGTGGGGGTGTCTGCCCACCCCTAGCTTTGCAAATACCCTGCTAGTGGAGGCCTCACGCTTTCTAATTTTGGGAGGGCAGTTGGAGCAGGATCCAGGCGGGTGTTTTAAAGGGTAACAGTTGTTCCCAGCATCTGCCCTTAATGAACTGATACCCATAGAAGGAGGGAGATGGAGCAGCGTGGGGAAGCGAAATCTCTCCTGGCCTGAAAAACCAGTGTAGAGAAGCAAGCCCATAAATAGCCTCTCCCCTGAGTTAGTGACAGCTTCTTACTAGGGGTGTGGACAATGCAGGAGACTCTAGGTTGGGGCTCCCCGGAGATTCAAGCAGGGATTTCAGACATTGGTAATTGAGCAGCACTGTTTGAATGAGGAAATCAGAGGTCTCTATGCTGGAGAATAAACTTTATGGTGTTCTTTGACTAAGAGGCAGCCCAAGCTGAGACTCAAATAGAGCTTCCAGAAGGGTCTAAGCTGGAGCCGCCTGCTGTGCCTCTGGGGACTGGTGTGCCCTGACGGTGAGTGAGGCCAATAGCAGGGTGGGAGCCCAGTGGATTGGCCAGCTTGTGCCCACCCACAGGGGCAACTAAGGCTTAGGGCCAGCCCATTGGTTGTCCGACGCAGGCAGGCACTCTCGTGAATTGTTCAAGGGGAAGTCAGACACCCACATCCCCCAGTGTGCAGATATTGGCATCTGATTATAAAATGTTATTCCGAACTACTTTGCGGGTTGTGCGTGTGGTCAGGTTTAGCCTGGGAGCCACCTCTGTTCACAGTCCGTTCCAGGGAGTGGATGAGGACGCAGGGGTTTGAGGCCCAGCCCACCTCTGCACCCAGCAGCCCTCATGGATTGCCCCTCAGAGGCCAGTTCCTGGCTTGGCATCAGCTCCGGGCATCACAGAAACAGTTTACATCATGTCAGTAATGACTGCCGGCAAAAGCGAGCTGTCACCTGGAGTGGGCCCAGGCCGTGGCATCATCGCGTTCTGTCCTCCAGTTGCTCTCTGTGGGTGACACCCTCTTACTGGTCTCATTTGGACAAGGAGGAGGTGGTGGGGTTCAGAGAGAACCAGCCACTTACTCAGCACGCGGAGGTGTCAGGTCCACATGGAAAAGACCACAACAGAGAAAGGAAACGTCCCAAGAGATGAAGAGCCGCATGGGGACATTAGTCAGGCTGGATGCACGAAGCTTGGAAGAGGTTACTCAGGGCCCCAAGTATTAGGGAGAAGGAAACTGGCGTGAGAGGAAGGAGACTGCAGGGGAGCTGGAGGCCTTGTTCCCGAGTGGATGGCCTGTGACGGCTTTATCGTCACTGCTGCTAACAGTAGCAGCACCCACCATACGGAGAGGTCACACATTTGCAGTGCGTGCTCTGTGGTCCTAAGTCCTTGACACGTAAGTATATTAACTTACTTGGTCTTCATGACAAACTTATGAAGTGTATGCGATAGTACTCCCATGACACAGGTGAGAAAACCAAAGCCCAGAGAGGTTCAGTAAACTAGCCAGGGTCACCCAGCCAGTGTGTGGAGGAAGTGGGATTTGAACCCAGGCTTCCTGCTCCAACTGTACACACTGCACACTCCTCAGAAGTCTTTTCTCTCTCTCTGTCCTGCAGACAGTGGCTGAGTGTGTCCTCTATTACTACCTGACCAAGAAGAATGAGAACTATAAGAGCCTGGTGAGGCGGAGCTACCGGCGCCGCGGCAAAAGCCAGGTGAGAAGGGGGCAGGGCGGGCTTCTGGATGGGTTCCCAGCATGCTCTGCGGCTGACTCCCAGCATGCTTGGCAGCTGGCAGGCCTGACTGCCGCTTGCAGTGATGTTTCCACATGTTTCTTAGCAGTGGGTCCCTCATTTGGGGTCCTCTCAGTGGCAGCTGGGAGACCCTCTCTGGGGGTATTTGTCGTACCCCAACAGTAGGAAAGAGAGCTGGGAGAAATGGCCATTTCCATCTTTAGCCTGGAAAATTCTAGAACAGTTGACTTGGTGACCCGTAGGCTCTGGGGTGAATAGGGTCACATTCCCAGACCAAGGCCTGGGCTTCCGGGATAACTTGGACTGGCTCACAAACTTAACATTTAAAAATTTTTAATAGTTTTTGGTGTAATGTATTTTTGAAGGAAAAGAGTAGCCAGTACTTGAAATTGCCATATTTCAAACATCACTGTATATGACTGAGGGATGATTTAAGTTAGAGTAGGACTTGGCAAACTGAGGCTCTTGGGTGAGTCAGGCCAGCCACTTGTTTTGTGAATAAAGTTTTATTGACACAGGGCCACACACACCTGTTGAGGAATTACCATGGCAGCTTTTCTGTTACAACAGCAGAGTTGAATAGTCATGACAAACTGCAAAGCTTGACATATTCACCATCTGGTCCTTTGTAGAAAAAGTCTGCTGACCACTGAGTTAGAGGAAAAGGCTATTCATTTAACAAAAAATTAGTAAATATGTTAAAGATGATGGGGGTCAGTGGCACACATTTTTAAGGGGGCTCATGAGTGTTTGGCTTCGGGGAGACAGAGGAACGGGGAAGGATTAGTCTTACTTTTGGGCTAATGAGAATCAGCCCTGAGCCGATGCTGGGAGTACTGAGGTTGAGGGCCGGAGGGAATGCTGGGAGATAGTAGGGTGGACTTCTGCTGCAGGCAGGGGGTTGTAGGCGGGACCCTGCAGAAGGCGCTGGACACTGCTGCTACATGCTGGACTGGAACTAGTTGAGGCATATCCTTCTCTGGGGCCTCTGGCCTGGGAGATCGGACAAGGGAAAGGGACGAAGGTCAGAATTAGCAGGACGAAAGAGCAAGACTCAAAGGTTCTGGTAGGTGAGTGCTCGCTGACATTGGCATTTTTCCTTTCCGAGGCCAGCAGGGACAGGACCCTGAGGGTGTCAAGTCCAGCCATCTCCCATGGGGTTCCAGTGTCCACTGTGAAGCAGCTACTCTGTGATCAAGGCCACAGCCTTTGAGGGGTTGGTTTACACATGCCCTGTCTCCTTTCTTGCGTTCTGGAAACTGTGCTTCAGGACTGTGAGTCCATTCCCCTGTTGGCTAAGCCATGTGTAATTAGGGAAGCAAGTCTGTTGGCAGGGGGCAATAGACAACCCCTTACTGCATCCTGAACATCAGGCCAAAATGATTGAGACAGAGTATTGGTTGTTGTGGGCCCAGTCGTTGAAGGGTGGCTGTGATTGGTTTGAGGATAGGGTTTTCTTCTAGGTTTAGCACGGCCACAATTGGCCAGCCTGCTCACCCATCTTACAGATGCGTAAAACTGAGGTGTACTAGCTTGGAGTGAGTCAGTTCTAAAGACCTAGCTGCCACATGTTAGAAATTGAAGTGCATTTAGGAACTTTTCTAGACTGAGAGGCAAGAACTCAAATAAATGCCAGGCAGAGAGCCTAACTATGCTGGCATAAAAGGCAGTAGGGCATGGCGTGGACTGTGGCTAAACAAAGGGCGAAAATCAGGCCTCTAGATTGATTTTAAAAACATCGCCAGGTATTTTTTGAGCATCTCTTGTGTACCAGAACCCCTGCTCCCCTACCTTTGTAGGGACCTTGTGGATGGGCTCATGAGGCCCTTTCTTATGGCTGGGCTGGGTGCTTAGGAGAGGAAAGTGTTCTGAGTCAGATGGAGAGAGACATGGCCATTCTCCTCACCTTATGCTAAAAACCACATTTGCATGGAGGGAGGCTAAGAAAGACTGTGTGTTGGCGTCACCTTAGGGAGGGGGTATCTCCAGAGGAGTCCTGGGGGGTGGGGGGCTGTCAGTGCCTGACGCCCCTGGTCCTGGCTGCCATGCTTTTCATTATGCCTTGCTTGCTGACTCATCTGTCCACTGGACGCTTGTGTGCTGACAATGGCGGCTCCATGCCCAGTCATCTAGACCAGGTGTACAGGGGTGGTTCCAAGTCAGCGTGCCAGTGGTCTGCCTGAGGCTCCATCGAGTAAGGGGTGCCAAAGATGAGGTTGAGGAGCAGCCCCCCTGGAGGACGAGGATAGAGGTGAGGGTGACCTGGCCAGAGGGAACAGCAGGTACAAGAGCGCCAGGGCACGAGAGAGTGCACAGCACCCTGAGAGTCTTAGGAGCAGGAGTCTGAGTACCTTCCAGGGTCTTAAATGAATGAAGAGATGGAGAATCCATGGGAGACAATAGGGAATGGTGAGGCCTGGGGTTAACTAGCTAGCTTGTACCTCATCAGCTCCAGCTGACTACTTGGCCCCGTATTGTCAGATCTGATTTTTTAAAAATTTTATCTAATTTATCTTTTTAAAATGGTATTTATTTGTTAATTATTGGTTGGGATGAGATTTTCATTGCTGCCCTTGGGCCTTCTCTAGTTGCAGTAAGCGGGGGCTACTGTCTGGTTGCAGTGCGAGGACTTACCACTGCGGTGGCTTCTCTTGTCGCAGAGCACAGGCTGTAGAGCGTGTGGGCCCAGTACTTGTGGTGCACAGCACACGGTTGTTGCCCCCTAGCATGTGGAATCTTCCAGAGCCAGGAATCATACCCATATTCCCTGCGTTGGCAGGAGGATTCTTAACCACTGGACCACCAGGGAAGTCCAGATCTGATTTTTTTTTTTTTTTTTTTTTATAATGATGACCTGGAGATCTGGAATTACGTGAAACTGCCTGATTTTTATTCTTAGGTCATGTATGAAACAATGACAACAATATGCTGTATAGGCCAGACAGCTCATCTTTGCTCTTGAAATCTGTTCTCAGCCCACAGGACCTATGGGCTAGAGTGTGATAAGGCTCAGGGAAGAGGTACAGAGAGTATGTGTGACTTGTGACAGAGGCCAGGATCAGGGCACTGGGGGCCCTGGAGTGCTTTATGGCTATAGAAGAAATGTTTGCTTCCTCTTTTCATCTGAGTCGTTCTGGGTCAGCTGTGGCTGTGATGCTGGGGTCATGGGGCTTCTCTGGTGAGGTTTTACCCTCTGCCCAAGCTGATGTGTCAGGCTGGGGCTCCCAGGGTGGAACAGGGATGCAGAAAGAGAGAAGAAGGCAGGGCAGGAGGCCTCCATCTCCTTTGGGGCTTTCCCCTCCCTCTGATCAGTGGGGGCTGCAAGGAGGCGTGGTGTGGTCCCGGCCTCGCCGGGGACAGAGATTTACACACAAACCCCGGAAGGGCTCCTGTGCCAGGCAGATCCACTGCCCTCACCACCATCCGCCAGCCCTGTTCATAAATATGGGATAAATGGGTCACCCCAGGTGTTGACTTTGTGGTCATAACTCATCTCTTGGCCCCGTGACAGCGAAATAAAAGGCAGACACAGGCCCCGCAGCCCCTCTTCTTAATTCAAGATGCACTTACTGGAGTGAATCTGAGCTGCTTTCTCTCTCCATGATTTTATAAAACCTGTGATCCTGCTGATAAATCTCTCAGGAGGTGGGTGGAGGTGCCCCAGCCTGGCATGGATTGTGGGCAGGTATATCTGTTTGGGCGCCTACGTGTGGATGGATGGATGGATGCCCGTGGTGGTCGACCCCCGTGGGTTAATACTGTGAGCAGATGGAGGGGGGCGGTGAGGAGTGGTAAGGCAGGCAGAGACCCTCTGCTCTGTACAGCCGGAAGTGGCAGCTGGGAATGAGCCTGGAGGGTGATTCACTGTGGGCTAGGGAGCAGTCACCGTCTGCCAGAGGCACAGCAGGTGCTCAGGTGACAGCTCGGCTGTCCCATCCTTGTGTCTGACCAACACTTGGCCCACTCCAGTAGCTCAGAACTTTGGGACAGGCTGTGGTCCTGGTGTGTTTCCTGTGGCTCTGGCCACGCCATAGCTAAGGACGGCCACTAGGGGCCGCTCAACTTGTCCGCCCACAGATGCCCCTCAGGGCCCTCTTGCTTCCATTTCTCCAAAGTCTACCCTCGTCGCCCACCTGCACTGAGGTGCTGGATGTATGACACTGTGTGGTCACCCGGCTTCCCTGGTGGCTCATGGTAAAGAATCTACCTGCCAATGCAGAAGATGTGGGTTTGATCCCTGGGTCAGGAAGATCCCCTGGAGAAGGGAATGGCAACCCACTCCAGTATTCTTGCCTGGAGAATCCCATGGACAGAAGATTGTCTGGTGGGTTAACACCTTCCCAGGTTCCCCAGGTGGGCAGAGAGGGCCAGGCCTTAGCCCAGAGGCCATAAAGGCTGAGTGCGCTCTTGGCAGCTGGGGCAGCAAGCTTCTTCTAGGAAGGGGCTTGGTCATTACATCCTGGGGACAAATCCCGCATGTCTGCATATTCCTGCCATGATGCTTAACCACAGAGCAGGCAGCAGGATGTCACCTCATGTGGTCAGGTGACACCCGCTCTGTGACACCCTCTCCACACCCAGTGCTGGGCCCCTGGTTCGTCATGGTGGTGGTTGCCATTCAAAAGTGGGGATGATTACAAAAGCACATATAAAATTCCTGGATGAAAAGCATTGTCTTTTCAAAACAGATGTCTCTGGGCTCAGACCCTCGATGACCCGAGAACGCAAGGCCGCTCTGACGTCCACTGCAAGGCTGCCTGGCCCTGCAGTGGCTGGAAGCAGGGACACCTGTTGGCCATTTGGAATATCAGAGAAGGTGTCATCCTGGGGACTTCCCTGGCGGTCCAGTGGTTAAGACGTCATGCTTCCGATGCAGGGGGCTGGATTTGATCCCTGGCTGGGGAACTGGATCCTACATGCTGCACAGCGCGGCCAAAAAAAAAAAAAAAGAGAGAGAGAGGGTGCCATCCACTTGCTAGAAGCTTTCCCCTATCCTGACAGAGGGAGATTCAGGAATTCCAACCCTTTCACACCCATCCCCTGCCAACCCCACACACCTGAGCTTTGGCAAGGAACCCTCACCCGCTGGACCCCAGTCCCCAAGATCTAGCCATGAGTGGCCAGTGAGCTTGTGGCCAGGGCCCCCGCGTCCTCTCCTTGAGGTGAGTCACCAGCCAAGGCGGGGACCAGCTCCGAGCACCAGTGACGGCACTGTGGTTTATAGTTCATGATTCATGGACAGAGGGGCTACATTATCCCAGCTAAATGCAGTGCTGGAGCCCAGGAATGCTGTGGTCAGAAGTCTCCCCCTGACTTAACTGTGTGAACTGTCAGGGAACCGAGGTTGAGACCAGTGGCCCAGCTCTGCAGGGGGGACTCCTGGCGATGGGGGGGTATGCCACGGAGGTGCGGCCACCCCGCTTTGACCCCTCAGGGCCACGTGGGCAGCTGGGAGCTGGGCTGGTTGTGGTCTCCTCAAGGCCACATGGTCTGTCTTTTCTTCCCTCGTAGACGGGCACAGGGACAGGGCACCCAGCCTTCCGCTCCTGGGAGCTGAGAGAGCACGTCTGGGGAACAGGGCGCCACTTCCTTCCTCCTCTCTCTGGCCTGCAGCCCTGTTCCCCCATCTCTCCTCTCTCTCTGTGTCTGTCTCTCCCCCACACCTGCCCCTTCCCCTGTATCCCTCATCTTCCTTCAGCCTCCTTCCCTTCCCTCACCTCCTCACCCAGGTCCCTGCCGGGGGACAGGTGACCTTGTTCCCAGTTGCTCTGCTCTGCACTCCAGAGACTCCCGCGCCGCGGGCAACTTGCACGGGGGACAGCGTGACCGGAAGGCGTTCCAGGGCAGGGCCAGCCAAGCGGCCGTCCCCAGAGGGAGGGGGCGGCCACCACGCAGTCGGTGCTGGTTCCCAGACCCTGGCTGCCCGGCCCCCACCCCCCACCGCGCCCCGGGCAGATGATGTCACTGGATGGCTCAGCCTGGTAAAGTCTGGAGGGGACGTGTGGCCTGCCAGTCGCAGCCACATTGCCTCCAGGTTGGGCTGTGCTGCTCCCTGCCTGCTGGGTGAGCGTGAGGGGGCCGGTCCCAGACCGCCACCCTGGCTGGGCCTCCAGCTTGGGGGTCAGTCTGACTCTCCCGGGCCGCCCAAGCCTGCAGGAGGTGGCCACTTCCGCTCTGCTGGGGGCAGGCTGGGCTGGATGGGATCATGTCCAGGTTTAGGGCTCCAGCAAGCAGATGTCCCTGATCCCCTGCCCAGTTTTGTGGGCAGAGACCTATGGACAGCTTGTCCAGGCCCACGGTCTCCCAGATACATCCCCGCCCGGGGCACATGGTTCCCAGGAAGGCGGCTGGAGGGGCCAGGCCCCAGGGACCCGACAAGCTGGGCTGCCGTTTGGGGAAGAGAGACACTGCCTTCTCACCAGCCGTGACACAGTGGCAGGGCAGACCCAGCTCCCTCTCTGCACTGTCTGAGGCAGGCCATACCAAAGAGACAGGAAGATGTGGCAAATGTGAGCAGGGATCAGTCCAACCTCCCGGCGGGTGAGAGAGGTAGGGGCTGACAGACCTCACATCCGGGCATTTTAAGCTCGGCTGCCAAGAATCAGGAAAGAGTTATCAGCAGAGCAGCATTCGTGTGGGCCTGTGCCAGCTCGGGTCACCACAGGAGGGGTCCCCGTCGGGGGGATGGGGGGAGACAGTGGCCAAGCTCCAGTCCGTTTTGTCCTGCCTTCACAGTGTCACCATTCTAGGTGATGCCATGGTGAACGAAACAAACCAGGTCCCCAGAGCTGTCACGCCCCCCGGAGGGGATCGACGGTGCACGAGTAAATTACATGGTTATCTGAGGGGGCGGCCAGGGGTACAGGCGGTGAGCCGGGGTCAGGAGGCAGCTGACATAGGAGAGAAGGCAGCTTTGAGGGAGAGAATCCTGAAGGTTTCTCAGAGGAGCTATCCTTTGGGCTCAGACCTGAGCAATAAGAGGAACTGGTCAGGCAGAGTAGGAGGGGGAGTCTCCCAGGCAGAGGGCACCCTGAGTGCAAAGGCCCTGAGGCAGGAGGCAGGAACCAGTGTGACATCTTCCAGGAGGGGTGTGTGTGCAGGGGAGGAGCTACATCACCCGGCCTTGAGGTGTGGACCACTGATTTTATCCCAAGTGGCTAGACAAGATTGATTGACAGTTAAAGCAGAGGCTTGGCCGCCTTAAGCAGGCGTCTCCTCGCAGGCAGAACAGACGTGACGGGTGTGGGTGTTGGATGTTGCTCTGGTTACGCGAATGCATCGGTGTGCGGTGGAATGCTGGTGAGTGTCTGACAACCAGCTTTCAGGGCACAAAGCCCCGATTGTAGCGCGCGCTGATTGCCGTGGTGGAAATACTCCTACCCCGCTGATTCCAGGCCACCAGCTGAATGTAGAGTTGGAAAGGGGCGTGCCTGACACCTGGTGGGACTCGATCCCTCCCACTCGCACCGTGTAGGTACAGCTGCATACGAGAGCACAGACCACAGCCAGTGCAGTCAAGTAATGAGAAAGGGGTGCATTTTTGAGTACTTACTACCTTTGTTTTTACTATAATTTCTTTCATTATAAAGTTACGTGTTTCCACTTTTAAGAATGGCTGTTTCTAACAGCTAACCTGCAAAATTCCTGGAAACTGAAGTCTGCACTTGTGAGCTGGTACAAGCCGGCCCAGCACACCTGTATCTGTGTGTCTTAGAAAGGTCAACAAGGCATCCCCGGCCTGAGTTTTATTTCCAGGAAGACACACGGACTAGATAAGAAGGGTGGGGGCCGAATGTCAGGGAGGGCCTGCCAGCCACAGAAAACTGTTGGGTCTTGGTCCTGACCCCTGACCTCACTCCTCCCACCAAGCCTTGGACTCGTAGGATGTCCCTTCACTCTGCAAGAGAGGGACTCTCAAGGGCAGACCCCTCCCGGATTTGCTCACTGGCACATAGTTCATGCTCAGCAGAGTGTTTACCGAATGAATGAGTGAGATTTTGCTGCAGTCCGTGTTGCTGGGTGTTGGGAAATTCTCGTCAGGTTTTGGGAGGACCTGCCATCTGAGAACTAAATCTCACCAACTCCTCCTTGGACGGTCGCTCCCGCCTCTTCACTGAACTCTCCTCTCATTCCTCAAACTGACAGACACTCCTCCCTTGACGAGCTGCTGCATCAGCCGCAACATGGGGTGGAACACGGCATTCCCTCCCCGCCTCCACTTTCTGAAAAAGGCCTCAGTGGCTGTCCCCTGTCGTCAGGGCACCTCCTGTATTTCCTTTTCTTTTTCTTCTTTTTAAAATGTTTGTTTGTTTATTTCTATTTCACTGCGTCGGGTCTTACTTGCAGCACGCGGGATCTTCACGGTGTCGTGCGGGTTCAGTAGTTGAGGAACGCAGGCTCTCTAGTTGTGGCACGCAGGCGTATTTACTCCAGGGCATGTGAGATCTTAGTTCTCCAACCAGGGATTGAAACCTCGTCCCCTGCATTGCAAGGCGAATTCTTAACCACTGGACCGCCAGGGAAGTAACTGCCTTCCATATTTCTGAGCCAGGGTGTTAAAGCTGGCCAGGCTCTGCCGCCACGTCCAGTATACCGTTCGGTAAGGACAGTGGGCGTTTTCTCAGCCTGCTTTTGCTCAAGTGGGCCCCCTCCCTGAAACATCTCTCACCTTTCTTTACCAAAAGCCTTTGGAGGCTCAGCTCAGAGGCCTCCTCCCTCCTCCCTGTTCATCAGGGTAAATCGCTGTTGCCTCTGCAAGGTGCTGGACCTTTTAAAAATTTTCTTAACATTGTAGCTTCCATGCGTCCTGTCTTTGTCAACTTCGTTCCTTGACTTTGTCAACTGAAGTGCTAGCTCTGTAATGTTGGGGATGGTATTTTCTATAATTTGGTATTCCTCATGGGGGCTCACAGTGTATTTGTGGAGGGAATAAACAAGGGGAATAGGCACACTTTGGCTTAAATGGGAGCTAGAGGAGCCTGTGATTCCCCCAGTCCAGGGTGAGAGGCTGAGCACTTGTCTGTGGGATCTTGCCAGGAAAATGCTGTGTGACCTTTGGCGAGCTACTTCACCTCTCTGTGTCTTTGTGTGCTTGTCTGTAAAACAGACTGTTGGGAGGCTGTTATTAACGACAGGTATGACCTAAAGAGAAGGCCTCGTCCCATGTTCGTTGTGCTTTGTCAGTATTTGTTGTTTTTATTCATAATGTTTTCTGTACTGCTTCCGGTCTGGGGCTTTAGCATAGCGCAGGCTCGGTGACGGGCTGCTTGTCCAGCACTCAGCGCTCGGTGAGCAGGGCTCTCTCAGGGATTTGCACTGAGGACTCTGGCTACCCCTAGATCTGGTCAGGTATTCTGCAGAGCTGTGCTGTGGTTTGGGAGGTGGCGTTCACGTCCAGGCACTGGGCACGAAGCCCGTTGTCAGCATGACCGGTGGTGTGTCTGGAAAGCACAGGCAGACCTCACCGTGGGCTCCAGAATCGTTCGAGATGGTGGAGTCTGGCTTCCGGTTCTTTTCCCGGATCCACAGGCATCACCAGCTGCTAGTGGCCAGGGTCCTGGGTGTGTTTTGTGAAACAAGGACCACCCCCCGACCCTGCCCCAGAAGCCTGGTTCCTCAGAGTGTGGTCCGGGAACCAGCAGCATTGGGGGATGGGGTGGTCCCTGGGAGCTACTTAGAAATGCAGACTCTCAGGCCTGCTCTAGGCATGCTGAGTGAGGATCTGCGTTTTTCCAGTATCCCCACTGTGCATTTCTGCTTGAACAGTGCTTGTCAGGGACAGGCGGTGGTCAAACTATGGCTCGCAGGCCTAATCTGGCCCCCTACCTGCTTTTGTAAATAAAATTTTATTGGCACATAGCCACGCTTACTTGTGTACATTTTGGCTGCTTTCACACTATAAACGGCAGAGTCAGTAGTTGCGAAAGAGACGGGTGGACCAATGCCCTAAAGTGTTTACCATCTGGCTCTTACAGAAAAAGTTTGCTGATCGTCAAACCTAGCTGCCTATTGGAATAACCTGAGAATTTAAACATGCTGATGCCAGACTGTCACCCTGAGGTCCTGATATGACTGGTGTGGGTGGGGTCTGGGCATCGGGACTTCCCAGAGCTCCCCAGGTGACCTGAGTGTGCAGCTGTGAGAACAGTGGCTCTAAATTGCCCGTGAAACCCAGCAAGTGCAGTTTCGATCAATGATGGGCCTAAGATTAGAAGCGAAGCTCTAGTAGGTGTGAATCGTCCCAGAGTTAGCTGTCACCGTGTTTGCTGTCCTCGAAGGCTATCAGGGACTGAGCTGGTTGACAGGGACCTGGGATTTGGGGCCTCCTTCTGGCTCCATCAATCTCCCGGATCGAGTGGACACCAGCCTGCTGACCTCCTACATGTCCCAGGCAGCTGGTCACTATTGTGCCTGACGGTCCCTCCCAGTGGAAGCCAGGTTTCAGGCCGGGACTGACCTGGGATTTCTCTCTTTCATCCCCTCCACTCACATCACTCAGCTTGAGGTACAGGGACACCTCCTCAGAGGAAGATGGAGTTCAGGCCCCAGGAAACCGGGAGCCCATCCATGGGGCTCTGTGCCCTGGCTCCAGAGTGACCCTGAAGTCACTTCTCCCGGAGGATGGGATGTGGGAGTCACCCACCCCTGCCCTGGGGGGCTTGATAAGAGTGTCAAGCTGGAGGCCACGGGATCTGGCACTGGGATTGCACACCTGGGTGGGAGGCAGCAGGAATAATGACCAGGTTCTGGTGCAGATCAGGATTTCAGAGCTTCCCCCTGAGACTGGCAGGATTGGGGAAGTCAGGGGCGGGGTGGCGTGCTGGAGATGACGGGAGAGGGGCTTGGTTGTGCCTGGGGTCAACTCAGCCTCTGGGTTTGAATCCTGCCATTGCTGTTGCCCAGCTTTGTCAGTCACCCTCACTGTGCCTTAGCGTCGTCTTCTGTAAAATGGGAGTGTGATGGGGGTTGGTAAAGGAGATGAGGAAGTGCATAAAACATGTGCCAGGTACGGGGCACTGGGAGCTATTTTTATTATTAATGCTGTGATGTTGATGGTTATACAGGGGAATGGGTGGTTATGGGCTGGCCCAGGCCCAGGTAGGGGCTCGAGGAATCTTGCAAGAGGGACAAGGTAGCCTTGATGAAAAGGGACAAGGATGCCCATAGACGCCCCACTTGAGCCCATGATGCCAACCAGAGTGTAGAGTCAGGTGAAACCCTCAGAGGGGCTTTGGGGATGACAGGATCAGGCCTGCTCCCCATCTCTGAGAGCCCCCCCTTTTCCCTCCCTCTGAGACGGTGAGGCTGTGCCTGTCTGAACCTCAGTTGCCTCTTGCAGAATGGGAGCAGTGGTCCCTGTCCTTTCCCGACAGAGGTAGGCTAGGGCAGTAGATCAAAGAGTATTTGCAAGGCGTTCGGCACGGTCTGGTCCAGGGAAGGAGTGGCCACAGTGGACGAACCCCAGGTCACCATTACTGTTGGTTTTTCATCTTCTGTATCCTCAGAACTTCAGAGGGGCCAGGAACTGATCAATAGACCGTGCACAGCACAGCGTTGGGCAGGTAGTGAGCTCTCGGAAAGTGCTGGCCTCTTCCTCAGTGGGGCTTTTGGAGGATGTGGGGAGGGCTGAGTCAGGAGGGCCCTGGGCAGGAGGGCGCAGGCGCAGACTTCCTGGGAGCAGCCCCAGTCAGTCGTGCTGTGTTAGTGCAGGGCTGGGGTCTGCGGCACGCTGCTGCCTGGGTCAGCAATTCGGAAGCTGCCTCTGCTGGCCGTGCTGGGGGCAGATAGTGGCCTGCTTTGTGGCCCAAGGGTAAGATTCCTGGGGGAGCTGAAGACACTGCCCCCAGCCTATACCCAGGGAACAATGACAGGTGCTCCTGGAGTCAACCACTGGGAGGAACAGCAGATAAAGCTTCGGAGTGAAGCTGCAGCCCAGTTGGGCATTCTTGGCACAAAGTCCAGCGATGATGTTTCAGGAGGCATCAAGCCCCCTGAGGTTGGAAAGCCCCAGCCCTGCCCTTCCGGGCCCTGGGTATCAGGTTCCTGAGTGTACAGAAGCCGGGCAGGTCTCACAGGTGAAGACAGCAGCCATGCCGAGCAGCCCACGGGGCAAGGGTCCCTCCCCAGTTGGCCATGCCATCTCCCCTCACTCTGGATCCTGGTCCCTGCTGCCCCGCCTTCCGTCTTCCCTAGTGGTTGGAAGTTTAGTGTTTCAGGGTTTGGGGTGGTGGTGAGGGACAGTTCAAAGACATTGGGCCACCCACTGGGAATTGACAGCGACGTAGCAGGGGGCGGAGGGAGGCTCTTCTGCCCCCTTGCCCCTCCTCTTAGAGATCAGAGGGAGGTTCTTGGGGAAGGGGGCAGACCCGAGCCAGGAGCTTCCTGGGTTCACACTGCTGCAGTCTCGGAAAGCCCACGGTTCCCATGAATACCCAGACCCCTGCTCTGTACAGATTGCCTGTAGCTGACCCCTGTGCTCAGCCGTATTATGAATCATAAATTAAAGCTACAGAGGAGGGCGGGGGGATTGGGGGAGGTGGCCAAGGCAGCCTGTGCTGGGGATGGGCATGTGTTCCTGGTGTGGAGGAAAGATGGGGAGAAAGGGAGCCCCCTGCCCTATGCCCTCACCTTCTCCATCTGCTTGGGTTTCTTTCTCCTTGGTTTAAATGTTGGTGTGACCACACCCCTCAGCACACATTGAAAGGCTTTGCATTTCGTTTTTTTTTTTTTTTTTTATTTCATTGACTCATGGGGATGGAAAGATGGTCTGCTTTGGCAGCTGCCCGCATGGAGCACTTTGGGGGTGGCTAAGAGAATCAGTGTGTGGCTTAAAAGAAATCAGGCAGGACAGAAAGGAAGTCGGGTGGCGGTGTGGGGAGGCGCTCGCCCGCCCTCCCTGTCTTGCCGAAGGCAGGGTCAGCAGCCTGGCTGACTGGGGCAGGTTGGCCAGCTCCGGCTCACTCACTCGGGAAGGAGATGAAAGGAACAGGCCTGCGGGAAGGGGGCTGGTTTTGTTGTGAGCCCCTTTGATCTCTCCTGTCCAGCGGGCCTGCTCTCTTCCTCTTCAAGGGCTGACTGACTGGAGAGGAAGACCAGGCCTGCGGCAGCAAAAGCAGGCCCTCGTCATAGCAGCAGCCATCCTGGAATGGGCCTGGGGACAGCCCTTCCATCTACCCATTTTACAGACGTGGAGACTGAGGCCTGGAGAGCTGGCCTGAGCTTTTGTCTGGGGCAGTCAGGCAGGCAGGCAGGCAGGGGCCTCAGGCTATGACCCAGTTTTCCCTGTGTTCACCCTGCTCTTGCCTGAAGCTGACTAGGGCCCCACCCTCATGCCTTGGGGTTCCCACCACGCTTAAATACTGGTGCCAGATGCCAACTCTGTAAGCATTCTCTCGTTTCAGCCTGCCTATGCCTGGTTGAGGGGTAGGCATGCTTTCAAAGGGAAGAATCGAAGCACAGAGAGCTTAAGACTCTCATCCAAGGTCACGCAGTCACCAAGTGCCAGAGGCCAGGCGTCTGACACGAACACTTTCTATACCTTGCCCTTTGACTCCTGCCTCCCAGTGCCCCAGATTGTGGGGCTTTCTGCCCAGCTCACAGTGCAGGTGTTGGAGAAGGGGGCTCCCCCGGACTCCCCATCCCCTCCAGCTCTCTCAGTCCAGGTGCAGAGCCTCGCCTGCCTGACTGTGTCCCTCTCTCCCCGACCGCCCCCTGCCCTCCCCTGGGGCCTGGCAGCAGCAGCAGCAGCAGCAGCAGCAGCAGCAGCAGCAGATGCCCCGTAGCAGCCAGGAGGAGAAAGATGAGAAGGAGAAGGAGAAGGAGGTGGAGAAGGAGGAGGAGAAGCCCGACGTGGAGAATGACAAGGAGGAACTGATCAAGTAAGGCCAGCCTGGCCGCCCTGCGGGGGGCCCGGCCGCAACCCCCAGGTGGCAGGCGGGCGGGCAGGCAGGCGAGCAGGGGGGCCCTGGTCGATACTCAGCCTGCAGGCCACCCGCCCTCCGTAAAGGTGTGTGAGCATTTGCCATCTATCTACAGCAGATCTCCTGCTGAGAAGGGAAGCGCTTTTTCCTTTGCCGGTCCCCTGGCAGCACACACCCACCTCCTCCCCCCTTCCGGAAGCCTGCTCCTCTCTCTTCCCTCCGCCTGCCCGCCCTTTCTCTTGAAGCCTCTGGAGACCTTAGAGACTGATGGCTCATTTGAGCTCTACTCCTGAGCTAATAAATCCAGGCAATGACTTTGGAACTCTTTGCCTCGCCCCTCCTCCGCCACCTCCCCGTCTTCTCCCCTTTCCTCGGCTGAGTCTCCTGAGAGCTGAGAGAGGGAGGGGGGAGATCTGAGAGGACAAGGTACACACAGGCGGCAGCCCTCACCTTTAGAATTATCGCTGTCAGTGTGAGTTCTTGCAGATCAAGGCACAGCCTCGCCTCGGGGCCCCTGACGGCCTCCCGTGCCTGCCAGGGGTGGAGCACTGCCAGCTGGAGATTCACTCCGAGCAAGGGGTGAAGGGGGGGTGGGCACAGCTCAGCGCCAGGTACCTGGAGCGGGCTCAGGAATGTGGCTTCTGAGAACATCTGGCTTCGTTACCCCCTGTCTCCCAGACGCTCCTGCGAGGGCCTTCAAGAAGATGAATGGAAGGCGGTGGTGATAAATCTGAGCGGCCCTGCAGTAAACTCCCCTGAGTCGGTTTCTGAGAAAAGTCCCAGCCCCAGCTATTGAGGTCACATGCTCCCCACACACCTGACTCGGCCCGCATCAGGCCGGCGGAATACTCTCCTCTCGCGTTTTCTGCATGACCCAGCGGCCCATGATAACACAGAAGGCAAAGTTAGCATTGTTTGCAGGGAGACATCTCCTCTTTGGGGAGTAAAGTGGCCTGGAGTGTGTACCAGCCTGCACCCCTATGCATTTAATCCAGTAATCTTGCAAACGGATAGCAGAGAGCATCTCTAGCTGATGTATAAAATGGGCTTGCAGGGCTTCCCTGGTGGCTCAGTGGTAAAGAATCCACCTGCCAATGCAGGAGACACAGGTTCGATCCCTCGTCTGGGCAGATCCCACATGCCTTGGAGTAACTAAGCCCGTGTGCTACAGCTACTGAGCCTACGAGCCTAGAGCCCGGGAGCCACAACTCCTGAAAGTCCATGTGCCCTAGAGCCGGTGCTCTACAGCAGTAGAAGCCACTGCAATGAGAAGCCTGATCACCACAACTAGAGAGTAACCCCCACTCTCCACAACTAGAGACAAGCCCTTGGAGAAATGAAGACCTACCTATCCCGGCCAAATAAATAATTAAAAAAATGGGTTTGCAGATAGCCACCAGCCCATACCCACATTGGATGAATAAAATAAGCCAATCAGTTACCTACCAGCCCACATCCCTATTGGAGAATAAAGCAGATGACAGCTACCAGCTCTCACCTCCCTTTTGATAAATAAGATGGCATTGCAGACCTCTACCAGCCTCATTCCCTCATTCTGGTGAATAAAGGAGCCTTGCAGACTGCTACCGCGTCACCCCGAGCTTCCCCCCCTTTTTCCACTCCCATGGACTAGTAGAAAATCGCTGGCAGCCAGCTCTCATCTTGCTAAAGAAAAGCAGGTGTCTTAAAACTGCCGTTTAGGTTCCTGGCCCAGGTGAAACCATCCCTGTCTCCCCTCTCTGGCCTTTAGGGAGAAGACGGATGACACATCTGGGGAAGACAATGATGAAAAGGAGGCAGTGACCTCCAAAGGCCGAAAAACCGCCAACAGCCAGGGGAGACGCAAAGGCCGCATCACCCGCTCGATGGCCAACGAGGCCAACAGTGAGGAGGCTGTCACCCCACAGCAGAGCGCTGAGCTGGGTGAGTCTTGGGCTGGGGAAGGGGCGCTGACCCCCAGCGGGCTCAGAATCCCAACATTGGTTGCAAACTTGCTATTTGACCTGCAGTGAGTTCCTTGACCTCTCTGTACCCTGCCGGCTTCATCAGCACCAGGGTTGTGAGTAATGCCTGTAACTGTGGGGTTGAGCATTTCAGTGACTTTGTGTGTAGGAAGAGCCTAGAACAGTGCCTGGGGCGGGTTCGCTGGCCTTCAGCTGTGATCCTTCCAGAGCTGGAGAATTCACCTACAAATCCAGAGCACCAGTTTGGTTTTGTTTTTCAATCAGAAGATCTGCCCTCGGGTCTTCCCAAGGCTTTCACTGCCGTGGGCCCGGGTTCAATTGCTGGTCGGGGAACTAGGATCCCACAAGCCACACAGCATGGCCAAAAAACCCACCCCTTTTCAAGAGGGCCTGAGTGCTGCTGTCCCTTCCAGCCCTGGGAGGCATCTGGGTTTGTACCATCACCTCTGTGGGCCTCAGTTTCTCCTGCTCAACAGATGCCCACCCCTAGGTGCTCTGAACCTAAGGTGGGCGAAAAAAGAATTGCATAGCAATTCCCAAGTTTGGCCACAGGGGGGCAGCCGGTGTGTGCTTGTCTATACCATTTTGGCTGTTTGGAGCCTGCCCTCTTGTGTCTGCGGGAACTTCCACCCGAGGCCTGAGTGCTCAGGCTGAGGCCCCAACCACCTGGATGTCTTCCTAGGGTGGGTGTTGATGGAAGGGATGGTTTCTGTCTCACAGATGCCCTCCTTGTCCACACCCGAGGTTTGTGCCAGGCTTCTCTCCCTTCTCCCTGCGAGAGATCGTTTGTACCCATTTCATAGATGGGCTATTTGAGCCTGAGAGAAGGGACATTGCCTCCGTGAAGTCATGGAGTCAGTTGGGATTGAAACCCAACCCACTGGCCACAAATACCATTCGGCTCCTGTAAGCTCTTGCTGGCTGCCCCTTGGTGCCGGTGTGCCCGGAGGCACAGGGCAGGAGGGCTCTTTTCAGTAGGGTGTTGGTGCACCTGACCTCTAGGGTCGTTCTTCTGGACCTCAAGCTAATGTTGAGGCTGGGCAGTGGGGTGGAAAACACGAGCCTGGTCCCTCTGACGGGCTCCCCATCCCAGGCTTGGCTTCCAGAGCCTCCCTCTGGGGGTCCTGTAGGCAGGGGGAGGGGAAGTTGGCCATGGCAGCAGGGAGCTGGGGAAGCTGCCCAGACATTCCCCCAGGGGTCAGCAGCCTTTACCGAGTACATACTCTGTGCCTGGCGGTGTTCCAGGCACCAAGTCCATGAAGCTGACGTCCCTCATGCTCACCCCTCTCACGACGTCTCAAGCGACTTTCAGGGAAGGACCGGGGCTCACGCGTAGGGGATCTCGGAGGAGAGGCTCGGAAATAGCCACAGCAGACCCTTCCTTGGCCAGCTTCCCGAGGGCAGCTGCCTTACTTCTCAAGAACATGAGCTGCCTCCTCCATGTGCTCTACAGGTCGGAGCAGGGTCTAATAATCACCCTGTAGAACAGGGTCCCCCAGCAGGGGACAGGGGGCCACCTCTGGGTGCATTTTGGATTGTCACAGCTGGAGTCGGGGCTCCTGGCCCCTGCAGGGTAGAAGCTAGAGCTGCTGCTCAAGCCCCTGCAACACCCGGGGCAGCCCCCACCACAGAGACTCATCCGGCCCTCGTGAGTCCATGCTCAGATGAGGTCCCTGCCCATCCAAAGCTCCTGTCCCTCCTTGTCTCCTCACCCTAATGCAGTCACCAAGCTGTCAGGTGTATGCAGAGGCCCTGGACTGCCTCAGCTTCCCCATCTGTGAAATGGGGTGATTGCACACACTCCCCCCATCCCAGCAAGTGCCCCAAGCTGCCAGAGGCAGAGAAACCTCCCCTCTGCGGACTGCCGCCAACACACCCGCTATCTTCCTTTTCAGCTTCCATGGAGATGAACGAGAGTTCTCGCTGGACGGAAGAAGAGATGGAGACAGCCAAGAAAGGTAAGTGGTTTCTGGCTGCTCTCATCGCCCTCGATGTGTATGCAGGCCCTGCAGCTTGTGTGGTGGGGAGGAGGTTGACACGTGCCCTTATGGGGTCTGTGGTGTGGTGTGCAGGGGCCAGGCTCCGCTTCCAGGTGTTCTCAGACTGGCCTCGTCTCTTCAGAGCCTCAGTTTTGTCCTCCAGAAAATGGGTCTGTGTGACCACGTTGTTGGGGGACAGCGTCCGTGGCCTCTGGGGCCAGCACATCATGGCCTTATAGACAGAGTGGTAGCAGCTCTCCTAGGCGCCTTGAGGGGAGGGGCAGAGCCTTCTGGTATCCACTGCTGTGGGGTCACGGTGTCAACCCGTCCCCTCATCAGCTGCACTGCGATGCCGACCCCACATCCTCCGTGGAAGCCATCAGTGTGTCCCCATTGTTCATTAGAGCCTGTATGGCTGGGCCCTTGCCTCCCCTGCTCAGTGGACTGTCTCTGAGCCTCAGTTTTCCCATCTGTGAGATGGGAGGGGTGTCAAGATGGGCCCAGAGAAGCCAGAGATAACAGGCACTGTCGGGGCTGTGTCGGTGTCGGTCCCCCGGCCTCATCTCTGGGAGATGTTTGGGGGCCATCAGACTAGCCTTGCACCAACAGGAAGGCTGAGGCTGGTGGGGTCGGGGGGACATCTGAGCCCCGTTCACAGACGCTTTCATTCATCTGGACCCCAGCCCTGAGGGGTGGTCTTCTTTCTGGACGTTTTGTGGGCGTGGAAGGGAGGGGCAGAGGCTGGGGATGGCTGGGGTCCTGAGTTGCTGACCTGCCCCACCCCCACCCCCAGCTCTTGTCCCAGAGGTCCTTCTGAGGCCCCACTGCTGACGTGCAGCTTCTTTGTGCCCAGAGTGCCAGGTCGTGACTCAGGGAGGGAACAAACGGCCTTTCTAATGGGGGACCCAGTTGCACAGGGGCGGTTGTGTGTGAGGACAGCCAGGCCTGGAGGCTGAGACCTTGGACTGCGGGCTGAGTGCCCTGCTCCCGCCCTCGGCCCCAGGTAGGGGAGCCGAGGGGCCTGAGCGTCTGGTCCTGGTGTTTCAGAAGCTGATCAGGTAAAGACTCAGATGTAGAGAACAAGCATATGGACTCTAAGGGGAGAAAGAGGGTGGTGGAATGAATTGGGAGATTGGGATTGATATATATATATACACCATTGATACTATGTATAAAATAGATGACTAATGAGAACCTATTGTTTGGCTCAGGCTCTACTCTGTGCTCTGTGGAGACTTAAATGGGAAGGAAATCCAAAAAAGAGGGAGTATATGTATACGCACAGCTGATTCCCTTTGCTATACAGCAGAATCTAACCCTGATTGCTTCTCCAGTGGCTCAGTGGTAAAGAATTTGCCTACATTTCAGGAGACCGGGTTCGATCCCTGGGTCGGGATGATCCCCTGGAGGGCATGGCAACGCATTCCAGTATTCTTGCCCAGGAAACCCCATAGACCAAGCAGCCTGGAGGGCTACAGTCCATAGGGTCCCAAAGAATCGAACACGACTGAAGCGACTGAACACGGGTGTGCAGAAACTAACACACACTGTAAAGCAGCTGTGTGCTGGTGTGGTTAGTAGCTCAATCGTGTCCGACTCTTTGCGACCCCATGGACTGTAGCCCGCCAGGCTCCTCTGTCCATGGGATTTCCCAGGCGAGGGCAGTGGAGTGGGTAGCCACGCCCTCCTCCAGGGGAGCTTCCCGACCCAGGGATATAACCCGGGTCTCCTGCATTGCACGCGGATTCTTGACCAACTGAGCCACCAAGGAAGGGACTTTATTTAGTCCAGTAAAAATTAAAAGAAAGGAGAGAGAAACTGATGAGGAACAGCCCCAGACCTGGTCAGGCCCTCCACCTGGGACCCGACCCCTCCCCTCGGGGCTCCTGTCCAAGGTACCCTGCCCCTTGGAGGCTCCAGACCTCCTTCCTCCAAGCTCCCAGCCTTCAGGCGAGGCGGAGCAGGAGGAAGGGCCCAGCTGGCCCTCGGCATTGTGGGTAAGAGGAGGAGCAGTCATGCTTCCTGTCGTGGGGGAGGTCCTACTTCAGCATCTCAGAGGAGCACGAGTGGGGGCCTGTGGGCATGGTCTCTAGCTGCCAGGGCACAGCGGGTGCTGTCAGCCCTCCAAGGGGGCCGTGTCATCCTTTCCTTCTGTCTTCTGTGTTTATTTTGTGGTTTCTGGTATGGATTTCGCCGTGGGGTGCAACAGAGACTTTATTTGAAAAATGAGTGATTTTTCTCCCCTGCCTTTAATTTTGGTGAAACACACATAACATCAGATCTACCGTTTTAACCATCTTAACGCGTACGATTCAGTGGCATTAAGTACATTCCCAGTATGGTACGACCATTATTCTAGAACTTTTCATCACCCCATATGGAAACCCCGTACCCATTAGCAGCCACTCCCCACCCCCCACCCCCCAAGCCCTGCCAACCTCCAGCATCTACCAGTCCGCTTTCTGTCACCATGGATTTGCCTGTTTGGGACTTTTCCATGAATTGAATCATACAATGAATGCCCTTTTGTATCTGAGTTCTTCCCCTCAGCATCATACGGTCGAGGTTCATCCACGTCCTAGCCTGTGTCAGCACTTCATCCCTTTTTATGACTAAGTGGTAGTCCTCTGTATGGACATGCCACATTCTGTTTATCCATTTGTCCGTTCGTTGACGGATGCTTGGGTTGTTTCCACCTACGAGCTCTTGTGCCTAGTGCTGCTGTGAACATTTGTGTAGAATCGCATGGTTTTTTTAAACCACACATCAGACCCTGAGATCTCAGCCATTGGCAGTGATATTGCCCCAGGGGACCCCTCCATCACCACCAGGGCCGTGAGGGGCTCCACGTGCACGTCCCAGGGCCGCCAGCCTGAGCTGCGTCTTCTGTCGTCATGGCAACCCCATCCCTGGCTCCCTCCTTGTTGCCCGGGAACGGGGAATTGGCTGCGCGGCCCTCTCTCTCCCTTTGGGAAGGGCAGACCCAGGGACTGGGAGGACGGCTGGGGATGACTCATCGGCTGAGCCGGGAGTGTGCCCCACTGTCTCAAGGTTGGGTCCTCAGGGACGGCAGTGATCTCATCCTGAGTCCCAGCCCACAGAGACGGTGGTGTGCGCGTCCCCCGGGGAACAGTGCATGCCGAGGCCCTGCTCAGTGACATTTGTGATGATGTGACGAGCGCCAGCGCGCTCGTCCGCTGTGAATTACAGCAATCTGCACAATTACCGCTCAGGGTGGCTGCTAAAGGCGGCGTGTTCCAGGCAGCAGGAGGGGTTCAGGGTGGAGAGGCAGGTGCTGGCAGCCCCCAGGACTCCTTCTCCACAGAGAGTGGGGATGTGGGGGAGAGGGTAGTTCCAAGGCCCCCAACTCTCAGAAACCCAGAAAAGTACCTCAAGCCCCGCTGTGTCCAAGGCAGATGGCACCCACCCATCCTCCTACCCATCACTCATATCAGCCCAGTGCTGTACCCTGTGCAGGGCAAGGGTACCAGAGATGAGCCAGCTCTGTCCCTCCCTCGGGGAGCCCAGGAAATGAGCATCCAGGTGTCCCCGAGGTCTTGGGACCACTGAGCCTGCTCTGAGCATCCTGCGGGACTTCCAGTAGCCAGGCCTTGTAGGACAATCTGCAGACAGTCCATCATCCCCAGAGAGATACTGGACCTCAGCCTCGGGGTCTTTTAGCTCTGTGTTATCAGGCAAACCAGTCGACTTCTCCGTGCCTTGGTTTCCTCATCTGTACAATGAAAACTCAAGGTTCACCCACTGTATTAGTTTCCTGGGGCTGCTGTAACAAAGCACAAACTCAGGTGGCTTAAAAACAACAGAGACGTGTTCTCTCACAGTTCTGGAGGCCATGAGTCCGAAGTCAAGGTGTTGGCAGGGCTGGGCTCCCTCCGAGGGCCCTGGGGGAGGATCCCGCCTCTTTTCTTCTAGCCTCTGCTGTTGCTGGCAGCCGTCGGCGTTCCTCGGCTTGTAGACATTCCAATCCCTGCCTCCATCTTCCATGGCTGCCTTCCCTCTGCATGTCTCTGTCCAGATTTTCCTCTTCTTATAAGGATCCACCCTAATCCAGCATGACCTCATCTCAACTTGATCGCGTCTATAAAGTCTTTTTCCAAATAAGGTCACATTCGCAGGTTACAGGTGGGTGGACATGAAATTGACGAGAGGCGGGGGACACTAATCCAGTACGACTACTTTTTTTTTTTAATTATTTATTTATTTTATTTTTGGCTATACTGGGTCTTCATTTGCTGCGTGGGCTTTTCTCTAGTTGTGGCAAGCAGGCGCCACTCTCTAGCTGTGGTGCCCAGCCTTCTCACTGTGGTGGCTTCTCTTGTGGAACACAGGGTCTAAGTGTGCAGGCTTCAGTAGTTATGGCACGAGGGCTCAGTGGTTGCAGTTCTTGGGCTTATCTGCTCCGCAACCATGTGAGATTTTCTGCTATCAGGGATCAAACCCATGTCTCCTGCACTGGCATATTCTTTACCACTGAGCCACCAGGGAAGCCCCTTTGTGAGGATTCAGTAAAAGAAAGCAGAAACGCTTAGGAGGGTGGTGACTTAGCCCATCAACCACTTGGAATGATAACCAGCCCCTTAGCCTTGTGACCCTGACCTGGCCTGTCTTAGCCTCGTTTTCCCTTGTCCTCCAAAATGAGATGGGGATGCCATCACTGAAAGGCATTAGAAGGGTGATGTGAGCCTTGTTTGTGCAGTCCTTGGTATACAGTAGGTTCTCAGAAGTGGCAGGCCTGCAGTTCAGCACACAGACTCTGCATTTGAGTCCTGGCTCTGTCCCTTGTGGGTGACGCTGAACAGTACCTACACCTCTGGGGGCTTCGGCCCCTTCCCTGAGAATGGGGTTGGTGGTATAAGATGACATTTGGAGGTGGTTTCATGGCACTGGGAGAGGGCCCTGGGGCTGATACCCAAAGCACAGAATAATAAGTAATAATATTAAGTATTTGTCAGTACTTCCATGTAGCAGGTATTGCTAAAGGTGATCTGTGTGTTAAATCACTTCATCCCCACCAACCTTATGAGGCAGATGCTATTTCTTGTTTCTCTATCCAAAATGATGAAACTGAGACCCAGAGAAGTTAAGTGACCTGCTAAGTCATACAGCTGTTAATTGGTAGAGCTGGAATTCAAACCCAGGCACCCTAGTTACAGAATGGGGCTGGTGTGAGGTTTCAGTAAATGAGTCCATGGGCCTGGCTACTATTAATCTGATGATGAAGTTGGGGGAGTGCATCCCAGAAAAGGAATAGCATGTGCAAAGGCCCTAGGGCAAGGGCAGTGAAGTCAAGTAACAGGCTGTTAAAACCCAGCAAGCAGGACTTTCCTGATGGTCCAGTGGTTAAGACTCCACCTTCCAGTGCAAGGAGTACAAGTTCGATCCCTGGTCAGGGAACTAAGATCTCACCTGCTGCACGGTGTGGCCAAAAGTTAAATAAAAACAACCAAAAAAACCCAGAGAGCAAGGGAAAGAGAGGCAAGGGATGGAGAAGCCATTGGGAGGGCTACCCCCATCCCACCCCTGCCAGCCTGACCAGCTGTGGGCAAGAGTTTGGTGGTTGCTCTAGAGCAGGGGGAGGCCATAATGTGGGGAGGTGTGGCCCAGAGACCGGAGAACTGCAGGGTTCCAGGTAGCTGGTGAGCACCTGCCCTTCCTTTGTATGTGGAGTCAGGCTGCCTGCCCTGGGGCTCACACCAGGTGGGGACCAAACAAGTGCAGGGCAGCCCCAGGGAGCTGGCCGCTTGCCCCTGGGCCCAGCGCCATGCTGGGCAGGCACTGGGCTGGGATGTGAAGCTCTGGTTCCCCTGGGAAAGGTCAGCCTGGCCTGGCTTGCAGTCTTGACCCAGCTAAGTGGGAGGCCCTGGGCTTGGCTGGCACCCCCTCCTGGTCCCCAGCCCCCTTCTCTGGTGGACAGGGCGCCAGCTGTGGAGGGGGGTAGGGGAGGCCCCGGGCACACCATTCCCAAGACCAGAAATAGGCACTGGCCCAGCTCCGCACTGCCAGCCCCTCCCTGGCCTCAAGTGGCCCGCTTGGTGAGGAGGCTGAGGGCAAGGTGCATGGACCCGGGGGAGGGCCCTGCAGAGACCAGGCCCTGGTGCCCCCAAGCAAAGCCCATCAGCCTGGGTGGAGCCCAGGTGGGTCCCAGAGCTCTTCCCCCAGTAACTCCAGGCCCACTCTGCCCGCAGAACTCGCCTCCTTTCATGGGGACTGAGGGAGAAACCACTAATTGCTTTGCACCTCCAAAGTGCTTGCTGTGCACACTGGCTGGTTTAATTAGTTTTTACGGATGAAGAGTCGAGGGCTTGGGGAGGGGAGGTGTGAGTCCCCAGCCTGGGAGCTCGGGCCTGCACTTCCACACGTCTGTCATTAAAGCCTCCTGCCATCCTTCCTGCAGGGACCACGGGAGAGCAACGGCGGGTGTGCTTGGCCTGGACAGCCATGCACATGCTCACTGGGGCTTACAATGAGCAGCGTGACACCATGGTCAGTGCACAGGGTTGGCAGCTGATGGATGCACCCGGGTTCAGGATGCTGGGTCACTTCTGAGTACGCAGATCAGTGAGGGTCCAGCAGGAAACAGGACCAGCATGTTGAGTGGGGACTGGGGACAGTTCATGGACAGGGATGGGGTGACCACGAAGATCATTAGAAGAGAGCCTGCACCATCCCGGGGCTGGCATCGGTGGGGAGCTGTCACCACCTCCTGCTGGAGCTCAACTTCATCTTGGGTGCACTGTTCCCCAAACCTGGGTTCTTCTGGTATTCAGGAGGAGAGAGTTGGGGTTTCTGCCTGAACTTGGGGGACCCAGCCAGATACCAGGGTAAGCTCCAGACCCTTCTCTTGTTGCTTAGCAGCAGCCTTGAAAGTAAAGTCAAGCATCTCCCAGCCCACTCAAACTTCCAGGAGCAAAATCCACACATGGGCATTCAAGTTGGTGCTTCCTCAGAGAAAGAGACCCAAGGCAGGTTGCACAGTAATGACAATGCCTGTTAGCACGTGGCCGGTGCTCGCTGGTCCCTGAATTTTGCATGAATGATCTTACTTAATCCTCCAAGGGACCTTCAAGGCGGCTTCTCCATATTTGAGGACACACATGTGTGCACACACTCACACACGCACACAGACACACCTTCTGCTTTGCAGATGGGAAAACTGAGGCCCAAGGGGCTGAGTGATGAGCCAGAGCTTGTACAACAAATATCCTGGAGTTGCTTGGCCCCAGAATTTACCACTTGGCTGTGCTCTATTGGAAAACTTGACATTGAATGCATAATTGCCCAAAATGGTAGGATGCCAGGTTGCACACAGGTGATATTTTTTTCATCTTAATGTCTTTGATCATGTGTTGGGAGATCACATTGTCCCTAAGATTTGCAGATGTAATAGCTGAAGCTGAGGCTAATGTAGGCACTGAGGCTTACTTTGAAAAGAGTAGAAAGGTAAGTCCGAGTTCAGGTGTGAGGTTGTCTGGCCGAATCCCCTCGGGGACTGGCGGGAGGTGTGTTGGAAGCTCAGATACACAGTAGGTTCCCGGCAAGGTCACCAACCCTGCACTGAGTCCAAGTCAAACCCGCCCAGGGCTTGGAGTTTCCGAAATAAGGAAGTGGCATGACTCAGGACTAAATCGGCTGGTTTTTCTTTCTTTCTTTTTTTTTACCCTGCTCCTTTGATAGTGTTTTAGGCAGAAAATCTTGTTTTGCAAACCAGAGTTTCTCTTGGAAAGCAGCGGTTGGTGGGAGGGCTGTGGACACGTCCTTCTTGCAAGTGGCCTGTGCTGTTTCATGGAGGGAATAGAAAACTTCAGGGCTGGCTGGAGCTGGCGGGGGCCGGCTGGGGTGGTGGGAAACAAGTGTTTCCTGGGGGGCGGATGCTAGTTTCCGGGGCGGGGGGGCCGGGGTGCAGCTGTGAAATTCCCAGGATGCAGATGGATGGCAGTGTGGTACTGCCCGCGGGTGTACTTCCGCCCTCAGGTTATCAGAACATGCCCATGGTGGGGTTGGGGGGTGTAATTGGTGCAGGTTTGCAGACCCTAGAGATGAGAGCTGCCTGCAGTGGGGACCCTGAGAGGGTAGCACCTTGGGGAGGGACATGACAGGGACAAGGCCTTTTTGGGGGCCTGTGTACTTGAGTTGATGGGGGCTTAGACACTGCTCCCGTGAGAACAGTTTGTCTCAGGCCCCCAGACAGTGTATGAGAAGCTCCCTGCTGAGGGTAGCCAGGGCAGCCAGAGCGGCCAGGCCAAGCCCCTTCACAGGGAACCCCCCCCCCCCCCCCCCGCCCACCATCACCTCTGCGGCTACCCCCTGCTCCTTCGCCTCTTTCTGCGCTCCATGACTCAGACCTCCTGGCTTGACTTCCTGTCTTGGTCAATTTCACTTCCTAGTTCCTGCCTCCCGGACGCTTCAGAACGAAACTCCTTCCTTAGAAATTAGAAGTGAGGTCGGGGAATCCAAACCACAGGGGATGTTGGCAGAATCTGCTGTCTGGGGCACAGAGTACGTGAGGGCGGGCCCCTGGTGTGAGAGGGGGGCACTCCCTCCCTTCTCTTCTGGGGAATGTTCAGGACCCCCCATGGGGATAAACGCTCAGCCCACTCCTCTCTGAAGCTGGGGGCCCCAGCAAGGTAGCAGAGGCACCTGGGGGATGCCCAGTGAGCCCCCAAACCCACACGCCTAGGGTATCTGGAGCTTTATTCATTTGCTGGGTGCCTCCTGCATACCTAGCAGTTGTGGGTGCAGAGACACTGCCCTCAGTGAGCAGCGGAGCCAAGGAGATAATTTCAGGGAGCAGCGATAAGTGCTCTGGAGATACCAAAACCCCATGACAGCAGGGTGGCTGGGAGGAGAGCTTTGGAAAGAGTGGTCACAGCAGGCTTCTCTGAGGAGCTGTCCCTTGAAGCTGAGAAGTGAAGGAAGGCAGAAGGAGATCTGTGAAAAAGCCATGCAAGCAGCAGGGACAGTTGAGTACAGATGCCCTGGGGCACACCTAGGGGCTGGGCAGGAAAGGTCCTGGTGGGTGGCTGGAGCAAGGGGAGAGGTAGGAATCAAGTTGGACAACGGGAGCGGGGCGAGTCTGCAGGGCCTCACGCACCACGCCAAAGCCTTTGGGTGTTATTCCAAGAGCATTGGGTCATCACTGGCAAATCTGAAGCAGAGGAGTGACCCGATTGGATTGGCATCCTTAGAAGCTCCCTTGGGCCTCCCTTGCAGGGAAAGGATCGTGGGACTCGGGTGGGATGTCCAGCTCCCCAGCACGGTTGGGCTCTGTTGTCCTCCCTGGGGGTGTGCCCCAGGGCCCCCGGCGAGGTCTGTGGGCAAGGTGGTGGGACAGGGGTGGACTGTTGTTCCTTGGGTTTTGTGGGCAGGATGGAAAGGCTTGAAGGCAGAAGGGATGAGCAGGTCAATGACCCGGGAGTTGAAGATATCGTTCATGACCTGGATCTCGCTCCAAAGTTCAACTCAGTTAACTTTCAACTCCCTGGGAGCTGCCTGGGGCATCTGTAGCAGGTGTTTTTTATGGGGCACAGGCTGACCTGGGTGTCCCAGAGAGGGAAGAAAAAGGTAGCCATGGCCCCAAGACCCTCGGGGAGCAGAGAGCTCTCTAAGGACTCCAGACCCTCCCCCCTCCCATCCTCAGGGGTTGGAGGTCTCATTTGCATTTGGAAGAATCCCCTCAGATTCTAAGTTTCCTCCTAGAAGGCGAACCTAGCCCTGCCCACCCACCGCCCCCTTCCAGCCCATCCAGTCTTCTAGAGTCCCCCACGATGGGCCTGGCCGCCCTGGCAGCAGTCAGGCGGGAAGGGGGTCAGACCACAGGTGGAACCAGCGCACAGGGGAATGACGGCGGAAGAAGCTGTTTGCTCCCCGGCTGCTTGCCGGGGTGGAAAAGCTCTGTTTTTCTGAACTCTCATCTGTTCTTACCGCTGCTGACGCCGCCACCGCCACGGATGGGGAGAGAGGGAGGGGGAGGCCAGTGCCAAGTTGGCCCGCCCCCTTCTGAACCTGGGCTTCTGCCACGCTCCCCCGCCCACCCGCTCCCGGGAGCCTCCGTCTGGAGGTCACATTCAGCCCTGACGCGTCTCGCTGGGTCAGGCAGCAGGAAGATCGGCCGAGTCCTTGTGCGCCGCGGCGAGGCTGCCGGACAGGCGGTGGGGGTGGGGGTGGGGTCTTTGGTTTCTCCCCGGTGGGGGCGTCAGGGGTCTGGGGCTAAGCGCCCACGCTGGGCACGTCGGTGCCCGGAGGAGGCGCGGACGCGGTGCTCCCTGGTGACGCCTGGCACGGGGCACCGAGCACACAGCCGACAACTTCCCGCCGCCCTCCCCCATCAGGCGAAGGGCACCTCGCATGCCCGCAGCTGCCGGGAGCGGGGGGGGTGTGGGGGGGAGACGGCTCAGGGGTGGCAGCGCTGCCGGAGGAGCCCTGGGCCACCACGGCGGGCGGCGGGCCTGCGCGCGCAGCACGGAGCTGCTTCCCCGCCCTCCCCGGAGCCAGCCTCTGCCTGCCGCCCTCCGCCGCCCGGCCCCTCCCACCGCCCGGCCCCTCCCTCCTCCCTCCTCTCTCCTCCCTCTCCCTCCCTCCCTCCTCCCTCGCGCCGCCGTTGGACGAGAAGGATGTGAGGCTGAGCTGAGCCGCCAGCAGACGCCAGCCAGAAGCCTTGCGGAGCCGGCACCACGGCCGCCCAGCCTCCCGCCTCCCAGCCCGCTGCTCCCAGCTCCGATCCCTGGAGCATCCTCCAAGCCGTATGTTTCCGGAAAACTTGGCCGAGGGGGAGACGCAGATGAGAGGATGTGAGTGAGTGGCTCCGGGGAGGGGACTGGGGATTGGGGGAGCTTTTGGGCCACGGTGACGGGGACCCCAGGGGTGACAAGGACCTCAGGCTGGGGGGGGGGACTCGGGGTTTCTCTACCGTGGGGTCCCACCCTCACTTTCTTCTAGGGCCCCTTCCCAGCCTCTCTGGCTGTCGGGTGGGGGCTCCCCAGGAAGGAGGTCTGTGTTGAGGTGGATCTGGGAGGGGTCCTGGACAGTGTGTGCTCAGAGGTGCTCTCTCCAGGTCGAGGGGTAGGGGCTTTACGCCTCATCAGGTTCATGAGGTCTACAGGGCATCTCCCTGTGCCCAGCACCCTTGGTCTGGGTTCTCAGAACCAGAAGACACCCCATACCCGTCCACCCCAACCCTAGGTGTCCTGGCTGGTAATATTAGGACACTCACCCCAGCTCTTTGCACAGCACTTAAAGAAACTGAGGCCCAGAGAGCAGAGGGAATGGCGGGGACCACACACAGCAAGTCTGGGCAGGGCTTCGGGATGGCGTAGTCCAGCGGTCCTTCCCAGGCAGCTTTCAGGCAGGGCTGGGCAACACCCCCCCTGCTCCCCAAGCCCCTGCTGCTGCCACGAGTGGAGTTAATTAGAACCTCAGCTTCTCAGCCAACTCCACGCCATCTCCTTATTTGTGTGTCCAGTTTGTAAATGTCAACCTCCCTGGGGTCCAGCCACCCCCTGGGTCCTTGTCCACCCCCCCTACCCCCCACATACTTACCCCCCCAGCAGGCCCAGATGGGAGACCCGCCCTCTCCCTCCCGGGGTTCCGGCCCAACGTGTTTGCCTGGGCTCTCTTGGCCCCGGTTGGGGAAATATAAATAAACGCGTCCCCGTCGTCCTCGGCCAGGTTCTCTGGAAGTGGCAGCTGCTGCTGGCGCAGGCGGCGGGAAAGGTCAGGGGGCTGGGTTACACTTGATCCCACGCCTCGGCTCCCCCCACCCCACCAACCCCCCCCCAACCCCCCGCCCCGTGCCTGTCCTTGAGGAACCCTGAGCAGCGGCCGTGAAGCCACGTGGCTCGGTGGCCTCCGCAGGGGAGCAGGTGGCCTGTCAGTCCAGCACCCCCTCCCCCACCCAGCTGGGCCTACAGGCGGGAGCCGGTCCCCACGTCCACTCGGCCCCATGGTCCACCCCATGAGCTTGTGAGTTGCTCTGATCTCTGGAGCATCGGTTTCCCTCCCGTCCAGGGGATGTGAAAACGGCCGTGGCCTCGACAGCAAGGATAAGAGGGAACCAAATCTTTGAAGGGCTTTGCAAACTCCAGGTTGCTCAGCCATGTGACACGGTGGTTTGTTGATGTTGTTTTTGATGCTGTTTTATTTCTGTGTGAGCCTTGTATGTAGCAAGCCGCCGGCATATGTTTGAATGAATGGGTAGATGGAGGGATGGATGGATGGATGAATGAATGAAAGAAAATATCGACAGTCAGAATGTCAGCCCCTCAGGCTCCCACCCCTGCAAAATATAGCCCTCCTGGCTTGCAGCTTGATTTGATTCAAGGAAGACGACCTCAAACTTCGTTATGGGAAATCTTTCGCTAGTCGTTAGGAGTCTAGCTCCGGGGCTCAGAGGCTGCTCTGTTCCCAGCAACGTGACTCAGGCTTCGTTCCTGCTGCCCTCTGGGGGCCCAGTCCTGCCCCGCAGCCCCTGGAGGCTGGAACGTCCCCTCAGCCCCTCCTGCAGCCGTCAGGAGCGGGGGCAGGCCCTCCCTGCTCGGGCTGACCTGGGCGCACAATGCACGCTGCCCACCAGGAGATACGAGACATAAAAACGTAGAGGCACCGGCTGATGTGAGGCGAGCCCTTGTACTCGGAGCACGGCGGGCAGATGAGCTGAGACTCAGGGCCGGCTTGAGGCGGGGTGGGGGGGTCGGGGGGACTGCATTTCTGCTGAGCCTGGCATTCACGGTGTTGAAAATGGAATAGGGGCTGGAGGCGCAGCTCTGGCCCAAGTCTGTGGGCGTGGAGGGAGCTTTCTCTGTCCTAGGTGAGTCTGGGGTGGTGCCTGCAAATTCCTAGGGGTTTCTCCCCACATCAGGAATCTCTGAGGCTGTGTGAGAAGCTCATGGAGATGAGGGTGGCTGTGATTTGTGGGGGCAAGTCCACCCCAGATCCTGAACCAACCTGATGGGGCCCGAGTCCAGGGTGGGCCTTTAGGTGTCCCAGGGGAGCTTGGGGTTGCCCCGGTTAACCTGGGCGCGGAGGCTCCTGGCCTGATTCACCCCCACCCGAACTCCACCCTCCCACCCCTGCTCACACGTTCCTTCCTTTCCCTGGCCCGGTGCGGCCGGAAAACAGCCCGGTCTCCCGAGGCCTCCTCGTCTGCAGCTGTGAGCGAGTGTCAGTGCCGGGTCACGACCGGCAGGGGAGGAGGAGAGGTGGGGCCCTGGGCGGGGTCTGTGCCCCTGACCTCAGCCCTCAGCCCCCAGAACCCTTGATGGTGACCTCAGTGGGGGTGCACCCTGGCTGTTCCCACCTGCCCTTCCAGTTCCTGGAGCCCAGGCCTCTCTCAGGGAGCCCAGCCTCCTCCTTCTTGTGCCCTCCCCCACCAGCCCAATCCCATGTGTGTCTCTTCCCAGAAACCCTGGACCGGTGCAGTGAGCCTGAGGCCCGGGATCAGGGCTGTTTTTTGGCCTGGGGCTCTGCTCTCCATGCCATGGACACAGGCCCTCTCTGCCCTTCCAGCCCCCCTGACGTGCCCCTCATCTGCCGTCCTCCTCCCATAGGTCTCCTGGAACACGGCCGGAACTGGTCGGCCATCGCCCGGATGGTGGGCTCCAAGACCGTGTCCCAGTGTAAGAACTTCTACTTCAACTACAAGAAGAGGCAGAACCTGGATGAGATTCTACAGCAGCACAAGCTGAAGATGGTGAGTCCCCCCCCAACCTCCTCTCCCCTCCTTCCCCACTGGGGTCACACCGTGGGCCCATGTGGTCGCTGCAGCCCCGGAGCCCTGGGCAGGGAGGGGTCTTAACACCAGGTCTCGCTCAGGATTCAGCCCCTCCCGGTTCTTGCTCAGTGGTCCCCCTGGAATGCTGCTGGGATTGATCCCATGCCATCAGCATCCCTCCTGGGTACTTCAATGGACAGGCCCACCCTCCCGCCTCCCGGGCTCCACCACCCCCCACCCCGCCCCCTCCTCACTAGCACTCCCCGGTCAGACCCCTCTGAGGGCCTTGAGCTCCGGGCAGGGAGGAAGGAAGGAGCGTGGTGGGTCAAGGCACTGACTCACCAGGGACTTGGGGCTGTCAGCACATTGGAATGAAGACCCGGGGCAGATGAACCCTAAGTCAGCATCTCCCCCCACTCCCATTTGAACTCACAGTCTCAGGGCCACCCTGGGGAGCAGCCGGCCCAGCCCTGTCCTCCAGGGGACTGGAGAAGCAGCTCTGAGCTCTCCCTCCCCCAGGAGCACAGAAGGGGCGGGCTCGCCTCACTGCTCCTATGAATGGTCTGCACACTTCCTCCGCAGCTGTTACTGGGAAGCTGTTACAGGGCCATTTGGGGGCGGCATCTTTTCTTCTCTCTCTTTTTTTTCCCTTTTCTTTTCCCTCTCTCTCTCTGCCTCCCTCTCTTCCTCCTCTCTCTCTCCCTCCCTCCATCCCTCTCTCTTCCCCTTTTGGGCACACTTGTGACATGTCAAGCATGGTCATCATTTCAGATCTGGGGAAACTGAGACTCAGCCAGCCTCATAAACAGCTGACTTGGGGGTGAACCCACAGCTACGTGACCTGAGGACTCATGCCTCTGGTCGGCAGGCTGTGTAGTTCCTTGCAGATGTGAAGGTGCAGGAGGGAGACACACAGCTCTCCACACCCCAGTTCCCCATGGTTGGGCGGCTTCTGCTGGGTTCGAAGTATGTGCAGTCTGTCTGGGGGGTGGGGGTTGAATTGCTCCTCATGCAGCCCACCGTGGTCCAGAGAGGGCAAGCAAGCTGCTGGGGTCACACAGTGTGGCAGGCGGATCAGGGACCAAAATCTCCCTCCTTGAATGCTCTGGAGCGCTGTGCTAAATCTGAGGACATCACTCCCCAGCCCCCTGGGCTTCCCTGGTGGTGCAGTTGGTAAAGAACGTGCCTGCCAGTGCAGGAGACATAAGAGACATGGGTTCAATCTTTGGGTCAGGAAGATCCCCTGGAGGAGGGAATTGCGGCCCACCCCAGTATTCTTGCCTGGAGAATCCCACGGACAGGGGAGCCTGGCCACAGTCTATGGGGTCGCAAAGAGTTCGACATGACTAAACAACTTAGCCCACCCACTCCCAGCCCCCTGAGTATTCTTGGTTGGAGGAAGATGCTATTGCCATGGCCCTGTGGTCAGGGCTGAGGCCCACGTGCAGGCTTCACTGGGTCAGGCCCCTGCCTGCACCCCGTCCCCATTGTGTCCGGTCGGGCTGTGCCTCCTGCCCCTCCCCTGCTTGCTCTACAGTTGGTTCCCAGTGCTCCTCTGTTCCTCCTCAAGCTCCAGGCAGGGCTCGCTCAAACACGAGGAGCTCTGCTGGTCTTCTAGATTTTCCAGGACTCTGGTTTCTTCAGGGAGGAAGATGGTGAGGGCTGAGGCTGAGGGGCACCTGGTCTCTAACACAACGCTTGTTAAGATCCCGTAGCACAAGGTGGCGGTGGTGGTTGGAGGTGGGTGGCAGGTCACCTGTACACACCAAGGGCAGGGGCTGGCCCTGACATCCCCCAGGGACAGAAAGGCCTTCTTCCTGCTCCCTCCCCTCCTCCCTCTGACCTGTCAGTCCTCCCTGCCTCTCCCCTCCCCCTCCCATTCCCTGCTCAGCCCAGCCCAGAGCCCACACACCAGCGTGCCTTCCCCAGGCTATTGGGTTACAGGAGTCTCCTCTCACAGCTTGCTGGCCCACAGCCTCACTTTCCAGGTTTCGTTGGGGCACGGCCCTGCTGCACCCCTGAAGACCCCAGAACTTGAGAGGGTGGGTTGGGGAACCAGAGGTACTAGCTGGATAGGTGGTGTGGCTCGTCTTCTGGGAGAAAGTGAAATCAAGTCCTGGTTTCATGAATTGACACCTGTGACCTTGGGTAGTAGCTTCACCCCACGAGCCTCAGTTTCCTCATCTGTAAATGATAATGACAACCCTTACTCCTAGAACTCAGGCTGCCCTAACTACTAGCAGTGGTATCGGCATCGTTTTTATTTTAAAGCCACTGGCCCCCCGCTTTTCTTCTCAAGGGTGTTATTCAAGTGCTCTCTTGAATAATATGTGCAGGAAAAGCCATGGTAGGGACTCGCCCCAGACACCCAGATTCAAATGCAGATTCTGATGCTTTCTAGCTCTGCAACCTTGGGTGAGTGGTTTGTCTTCTCTGGGCCTTAGTTTCCCCACTTATGAAATGGGGATAATTCTTACCTCAAAGTGGGTTTCCCAGGTGGCGTAGTTGATAAAGAATCTACCTGCCAATGCAGGAGGCACAAGAGACATGGGTTCGATCCCTGGGTGGGGAAAATCCCCTCGAAGAGACCAGTATTCTTGCCTGGAGAATCCCCATGGACAGAGGAGCCTGACAGGCTGTAGTCCATGGGGTCACAAAGAGTCAGACACGACTGAGCACACACATGTCCACCTCAAAGGGCTGCTGTGGGAATGGTTTGAGTGAAATGGGCGTGGGGTGCTTAGAAGTGTTCCTGGCATGTCGTAAGCGTCCCTCACTGAGAGCCATGTGGCGGTGGCAGTGTTGGCGGGTTCAGTAGTGAATTGCCCGTGGCCACCTGGTGCCTGGTGGCTTGGATGACTGGACAATGTAAATGCACTCCTTCCCTGCTGACTGCGAAGGAGTGGACTTACATTGAAGGCTGCAGAGAAAGTGCACTGAGAGATGGGGTGTCGCATCTCTCTTGGTTGTTGATTGGGTGTAGAGTATGTCCACTCCTGGATTGCCTGAGGAATTGGTTCATTAATCGATTGGTTCATTCATTCATTCACTCATCCAGAGGCAGCCTAGCCAGATGGTACAGAGTGGGGCCCTGGGCTAAAGGGCACACAGAGCTCTGCTGCCTCCTGACTGGTGGTGCCCGTGGCACTCAGCCTCGCTTTAAAGGAGGTAAGACCGGCCCGCCTCGTGGGGTTGCTGTGAGCTGCAGAGGCTTTCCTACTTGTAAAGGGCCAGGCGTGGTCCTTGATCAATGCTTAATAAGTATCGGACCTCACCCCCCTTGCACGCTCGGCATGGCTTTACTGAGTGCCTACTATGTGCCACGGAAGAAATGGCAGGTGCCATCCATATACATGTGGGTGGGGTTTCCTGCTGGGCTGAGGAACTGAGTCTTTCTTTAATGGACACTGGGAATCATTGAAGGTTTGTGAGCTGAGAGGCCACCCGGTGGGGGCTGGGCTTGAGGTAGATTGTGCGGGTTCCAGCAAAGCGCAGCCAAAGTTGATAGAGACGGTTGTCCTCCTTGTCCCCAGACCCTGAACTTGCTGGAGGACAGGCGGCATCACTGGTAGGCTGAGGAGGAGGAGGGGGTGTGAGCAGCAGGGGGACCCTGAGCACCATCTTGGGCCCCTCCCCAGACCCCTGAGGTTGTCACCTTGACCCCATCCTCAGGTGAAGATGCTGAGGTCAGATGGGAGAGGGGCCTGGTAAGGCCACAGAGAGGGTTTGAACTCACATCTGTAGGCACCCGGCTTCCCTTTCTGGACCCCTCCCTGTGTTCCAGGACTCCCACGGAACTCAGCAGAGGTGGTCTTGGTGGGAAGCAGTGGCCCAGAAGGTGGGGGCCAGCAGGCCATGTTCTGAGGCCAGCAGATGGGTGAACCTGGCCAGTCACTTGTGGATGAGAAAGGGCTGTTTGGGAGAGTGGGGTTGGCTCTCTTTCCCTGCTGACTGCGAGGGAGTGGACTTATGTCGAAGGCTGCGGAGAAAGTACACTGAGGGATGTGGGGCCCCATCAGCCCTGGGTCCATCCATCCTGACAGTGGCCACCCGGCATGCAGGGGTGAGTTCCGCGTCACTGGAGAGTGCAGCCAGGCCTCACAAGATGCTGCCCCGCACCCTGCACATCCCGGGAGGGAGACAGGTCCTTATGATTCCTGAGGCAGGGGCAGCCACCTCTGGCTGCCGGCCAGACCCTGTCTGGAGCTCAGGAAGACATGTCACCCTCCGCCAACGGAGGAAGCAGTAGGGGAAGCAGGGGGTCAGGGGGTGTCCCCTCCTGCCTTGCGCCAGACCTTGCCTGAGTGTGGCCACCGACAACGTCAGCAGGAAGCAGGGTCGGGTGGGCAGGCGGAACACGTCCCAGAGTTATGTAACATCTGGCACTGGTGACTTCTCCGAGGTTTTCCCTCCCCCTGCTAATGGCCGAAGGTTACCCTTTCCTCCCATCTGTGAATCCAGGCCCTGGGGCTCAGCTTCCGTGTCTCTCCGTCTCTGTCTGTCTCAACCCATCCCCCGCCTCGCCTTGTTTTCCTCTGTTGCCTCTTCCATCTGAAGCTGCCCAGGCCTGAATAGAGAGAGATGGTCAGGCAGGGAAGTGCTTGAACCTGACCTGCAGTGAAGTCTGAACTTCTCGACCCCGTGAGCTGTGCGATCTTGGGCAGGTGTCTTTGCCTCTCTGAGCTAGTGGCTTTGTCTATCAGTTTCGTGTATCTAAAGAAGTAGTTACAGAGTGCCTATTCTGCGCCAGGCTCTGTTCTAGGTGTGCTGGGAATTCAGCTGAGAACAAAGGTACCAGCCCTCGAGAGGTTAGTTCTAGCTGGAAAGACAAATTAGCGTTAACACACAGATGATTTCTGATTGTGATCTGAAGATGTTATGATGAGGGATAGTAGTAGAAAGTGATTGATGGGGAGTGAGATTAGCTCATTTTGATGGAGTAATCAGGGAAGACCTCTCTGGGGAGGTGATGTACGAGTAAAACCCTGATGGAGGTGGGCATTGTGGGTGTCTGGGAGAAGGATGTTCAGCCAGAAGAATGACCAGTGCAAAGGTCCTGTGGCCAGGGCATTGTGAGCACATCTGCATAAGAAGGGCAGTGTTTGTAGAAGACCTGGAAGGTAAACCAGTTAGAGAGCTGAGTGGGGTCTAGATCTAAATTACACTGGACTGTATGGAGTGGGGAGGACTTGAGTTTTTATATTGTGGGTTCTCGGGAATGGCTGGAGAGTTTAAAGCAGGGAGCAGAATTCTGTGACTTGCAGAGTAGATGTGCAGAGCCAGGAAATTTGTAAGTAGAGAAGGCCTGGCACACAGTAGGTGCTTAATAAACATCAGCTGTAGTCACTAACACTAGTATCGCCAGCATCTCCTGTTCCATACACAACTCTCAATTCCAGGGTTTGGGGCCGCGTGTGGAAGGATTTGGTATGATTGCTGGGACACAAAGTCCACCAGCGTCTCAGACCCGGTGTTGGGGAAATTCCAGTCTAGACATCATACTCACTCGGCTTGGGACGACATGGCCTGGGCTGTGGGTCCAAGGGACCTCGGTTTCCCCAGGAGGTGCCTCCCTGCCTAGCCCACAGGAAGCCCCTGTTCCCTGTGAGGCTCCAAGTGTTACCCCTGACCCAGCCCCCCAGGCAGCTGATCACCCAGCCCCAAACACTCAAGTGGGTCCCTGTCTGCTAAAAATAGATTGGGGAAGAAGCGGGAACCCTCAGCCGCACCCACAGAACCCACATGCCACACAACTTTCTCGTGTCCTCGCAAGCTCTAGCTGGGGGACCTTCCCGGGAGAAGCTCAGGATTTGGGGCTGGGCTGCACCAGCCCCTGGAGGCGGGCAGATGGCGGTGGAGCTGGGCGTGCCCAGGAGCCCGGTGGACGTTTGGCAGGGTGGGGCTGCAGCCCTGGCCGAGTGCTGGTGACGGAAACCGTGACTAACGGGCAAACGGACTTTTCCCTCTTCCTCCCTATACTCTGAGTGGCTGCACTCCGAGGAGCCCCGTTTGCTCAGGAAGGAGACAGGACAGGAAGTGATCTGACTCCTGGGCAGGGGCTGGGGCTTGGGGACCCCTGAGGCCTGCTCGCGGCCCTGCATGGTAAGGGGCCAGGCTGGGCAGGGCCTGCTGGCACCTGGAGTTGATGCGGCATTTGTCCGAGAGTGAGTTGGGCTGCATGGGGCTGGGAACTGGCAGAGGGGAGGTGCATTAGTGCCCTTTTCCCTGTAATAGCGTACCGCAGACTGGTACAGAAACTTGCTATCTTGCAATCCTAGAGGCTAGAAGTCTGAAATCCAGGTGTCGGCAGGGTTCTGCTCGTTCTGAAGGCTCCAGGGGAGGCCCCCCTGCTATCCCAGCTTATGGGGCCAGCCCACAATCCCAAACATTCCTCAGCTGGCGGCTCTGGGTGCTTCTATGTCCGAGATTCTCTCTTCTTCTAAGGACACCAGTCATATTGGATTTAGGGTCCTTCCTCATAGCTCAGTTACTGCTGCTGCTGCTGCTAAGTCACTTCAGTCGTGTCCGACTCTGTGCAACCCCATAGACAGCAGCCCACCAGGCTCCCCCGTCCCTGGGATTCTCCAGGCTTCCCTAATAGCTCAGTTGGTAAAGAATCCGGCTGCAATCCAGGAGACCTGGGGTTTGATCCCTGGGTTGGGAAGATGCGCTGGAGAAAGAAATGGCTACCCACTCCAGTATTCTGGCCTGGAGAATTCCATGGACTGTATAGTCCATGGGGTTGCAAAGAGTCGGATACGACTGAGCAACCTTCTTCTTTCTTCTTTTTCTCACCTAATAAGACCTCATCTCACATAATTACATATGCAAAGAGCTCATTTCTAAGTAAGGTTCCATTCTAGGGTTCAAAGTGAAAGTGAAAGTGAAGTCGCTCAGTCGTGTCTGGCTCTTTTCGACCCCTTGGACTGTAGCCTATGGGGCTCCTCTGTCCATGGAATTCTCCAGGCAAGAATACTGGAGTGGGTTGCCATGCCTTTCTCCAAGGGATCTTCCCGACCCAGGGATCGAACCCAGGTCTCCCGCATTGGAGGCAGATGCTTTAACCTCTGAGCCACCAGGGACGTTTATTCTGGGAGGAACCTAGTCAATCCAGGGTAAGAGGCTTTGCTGGGAGCTGTTGACACGTCGAGGAGCATTTAGGTTCCATCTCCTTCCTTGGGAACCCAAAGGGTTCAGGCTGCGGCCCCTCCCATCACACTGGCGGTATTCGGGTGGGTCCCCTCTTAGGGGCCAGTCCACCCCCCTAGGAGTCCCTGGTGACTTCGGATCCCCAGCACACGCTGCCTCCACACGTGCCCTGACTCTGCCAGCTGTGTGTTCAGGCCCCCGATGCTGCCCATTTAGTCACTCAGTAAGTCAATCAACAAACGCTTTCTGAACCTCTGCCTGGCTCAGCCTGGGGGTAAAGAGACATCCTCCTGGGGCACCTGGCACAGTGAGGTGCAAAGATGGGAGCTGTCAAGGAGGATTTGTGCCCAGGCTGGGGGTGAGCCCCTGGCTCCCAGAGTGGGGAGCAGGGCTTCTGGGGACCAGACGGGGGCAGGGAGGTGTGGAGGGAAGTGAAAGGCTGGTGACCAAGGGCCTTCTTTCTGTTCCTCGAACCACCCTGCTGGTTCCACCTCCAGCCTCTGTACTTGCAGTTCCTTCCACCTGGGCCACTCTCGTCCAGAGCCTTGTCTGGCCAGCTTCTTCTCAGGACTCAGCTCAGATGTCACCTCTTCCGAGAAGTCTTTCCTGAGCCCCACCCCCCTGCAGTCTCGCCCCACCCTGTCTGTCCCCATGGGCTGCCGTTCTTCTACCTCTGAGTCTTCTTTTTAATTGATGTGTCGATTGCTGTCTCCCTGACTAGCTGGCCTGTGGAGGGGCAGAGACCCTGACTACATCATTCGTTGTGCTTTCTTGTCCCCTGGTGTACTATAAAGACCAGTGGGGTGAAATGACACGCCACCCAAGCTAGCCTGGGGGCAGGTGGTGCCGCAAGGGCATGCTTCTTTCATTCATTGTCTCCAGTGTACTGACTGCACCACCTGGCAGTGTGCCCTCCAGGGAGTGTGGTCGTCGCTCTGGCTTGGACAGCCAGCAGGGCTGGAGCAGTCCTAGGGGGCCTCCAGGCAGAGGCAGCCCTTCCTCACCCGTTCCGGAAGGATGTCGGGGCAGCCCCTAGGCCACGCTGCGCCCTGGTGTATCTGGGACACGACGGAAGAATGAAGCTGTGGGTAAAAATAACCACTGGCATGTCTGGCCGTGCAACTGGGGCGCAAGCGGGGAAGAGTGCCCTTGGGACAGTGGCCGGGATCACTGTCCCTAGCAGCTATGGCAGGCTTCTGGCTCTGGGAGTCCCTGGGCTGGCAGCCCAGGTCCTGGCCCTGGTGCTGACCCTGACCTGCCGCTATCCCTGTGCCCTAGGAGAAGGAGAGGAATGCACGGAGGAAGAAGAAGAAAGCCCCGGCCGCTGCCAGTGAGGAGGCCGCCTTCCCACCCGTAGTGGAGGACGAGGAGATGGAGGCGTCGGGCGTGAGCGGAAATGAAGAGGAGATGGCGGAGGAGGCGGAAGGTGAGGGTGGGCCGTGGGAGCTGGCCTCTTCCAGAAATGCCTGGGTCCTGCTGAGAAGGGGCCTGGACTGCCCCAAGGGGAGAGGGCGATCGTGATGGTGACGATCATGGTGGTGATGATGGTGGTGATGGTGACGATGGTGGTGATGGTGACGATGGTAGTGGTGATGGTGACGGTGGTGGTGATGGTGACAATGGTAGTGACGGTGACGATGGTTATGGTTTTAGTGACAATGGTGGTGATGATCATGGTGGTGATGGTGACGATGGTAGTGGTGATGGTGATGGTGACGGTGGTGGTGATGGTGACAATGGTAGTGACGGTGACTATGGTTATGGTTTTAGTGACAATGGTGGTGGTGATCATGGTGGTGGTGAAGATGGTAGTGATGGTGACGATGGTGGTGATGGTGATGATGGTAGTGAAGGTGACGGTGGTGGTGGTGATGGTGACGGTGGTGGTGATGGTGACAGTGATGGTGATGGTGATAGTGACAATGGTGGTGATGATCATGGTGACGATGGTGATGGTGACGATGGTGATGATGGTGGTGATCATGGTGGTGGTGACGATGGTAGTGATGGTGACGGTGGTGGTGGTGACGATCATGATGGTGATGGTGATAGTGACGATGGTGGTGGTGGTGGTGATGGTTATGATGGTGGTAGTGGTGATGGTGGTGATGGTGCTAGTGACGATGGTGGTGATGATCATGGTGGTGATGGTGACGGTGGTGGTGACGGTGACGATGGTGGTGATGGTGACAATGGTGGTGGTGGTGACGATGGTGGTGACAGTGGGAACAATAATCACGGTAATCTGCCTCTCTGCAGTCACAGGACACTTGTTCATTCTATACTCCTGCTCCCTGTGAGTTCAATCTTGTGCTTGGTGACCCTACACATCCAGGACATATCCAGTTCTGGTGACACCTATTATCTTGCCAGCATATCTGGTATCACATTTTAGGGGAAAAAATTGTTTATTTTTGAAAATAGTTTTTTTTTTTTTTTTGACCACACTACATAGCATGCGGGATCTTAGCTCTTCAACCAGGAATCAGACTTGTGCCCCTTGCAGTAGAAGCGTGGAGTCTTAACCACTGGACCACCAGAGAAGTCCATAAAAATAGTTTTCTGACCTGAACCATTATTTTAGACTCCAGTATTCTTGCCTGGAGAATCCCATGGACAGAGGAGTCTGGTGGGCTACAGTCCATGGGGTTGTACAGAGTCAGGACAAGACTGAGCGACTAATATACATTATTTTACAACTTGAGCAATGTAAGCAGAACGAATACCGTTGGTAGATAAGTATTCAAAAGTTATGTAATTATGCTTCATTTTGCTCCCAAGTGTCTGAATTTGAATGATAAACTGCACAGCCCCCAGCTTTCTGCCTGGGGGCGCTGAGGCTGGGGGCAGTTGCACCAGGCACCCCAGAATTGCGTCGTCGGCCTGGATCTTAGATGAATTCTGCCACCTGGTGAGGGCTGCCAAAGAGAGAGTGAGAATTAATATTTAAATTTTGCTCTCAGTTCTGCCCGCTTCTCAAAAGGAGGATTTCGACTGCACAAGATGGTCACTCAACTTCGGAGCCTGGCCCCCATGTAACACCCGGCTCCACTATGCAAATAGCATTTATAGATGTGGAAGTCACACCAGGCTGCCCGAGGGCAGGCTTGCATCCTTGGTCACTGATTACTCTGCCTTTGGCCCCCAGTCCTCTCCCTTTTACTTGTTCTACACCAGTCCCTCAAGGCATGACAACCCTGAAGACCCCCCACACAACACCCCTGAAGGCCCCCGCCCCCCGCTTCACTAAATGTGTCTGCTTCTCCTTCTGCCATCCTGCCGGCCTGAACTCCCCCGCGGGGCCTCAGGTTCTTAGTGAAGGGCCCCACCTCTCCTCCTGTCCCATCTCCTGCCAGGTTCCCCTCCTGTCGCTCTTGTCTGCTTGCCCCTGCGTTTAAACTCCCAAACTTCTGCCAGCATTTGCAAGGAAGGTGTGAATCACCCCCGCTCTGTAAGCAAGACATGCAAATAAATCCAAGTTACGCCAGCCTGCAGTGCATTCACCAGCCTGAATCCTACTTCCAGGTTGAAAATGAAGAATTGGCCCATTTGGTTGGTGTTGTCTTACTTTGGGGGTGACCTGGGGTGCTGAGTCTGGCCTCCTCACCAGCACTGGGTCTCTCCAGGCCAGGTTGGCTAGAGGCCTGACCAGTTTCTGATGGAAGGCTCCAAATCCCTCAGGTCCTTGAATTCTGAGTCCTGGGTCTGTAACCAGGAAAAGGGAACCTGGGGAGCAGGAACCCACTCTCCTCTTTAAATATCCTCCCGGCTGTGTGTGGGCAGGATGCAGGCTTGGTGGGAAAGTTAAAGGAAGCCAGACTTTGGCTCAGCATTAAAAGCAGAACAGATGTTGCCCAGTTAGAGAATTTTGAGGTAGTGAGTTCCCTGTCCCCTGTATGGTTCACACGCCCCATCAAGGATGGGAGATGGGCATTCTTGGCTGGTCTGCTGAACCCAGGGCTTCTGTGACCACCTGGCAGCCCTGAGCACATCAAGGGAGGCAGTTGAGAAGAGTCTGCCCAAGGTACCAGGTGACAGTCCCATCTTACAGATGAGGAAACCGAGGCCTCATGTGGGGAGGGAGAGGAGAATTACTCACATAGGGTGTCACATAGCTGGTAGACTTGGAATCTGCCAGTCCGATTGGCGTTTGCTGTGTAAACCTGTCCCTTGTGACCAGGATAGGGGAGGGGAGGTAGGTCCCAGGTTAGAGCCTGAGGTCTCTCCGATGGAACCATCTAGAATATCCCAGTAGCACCACAGACCCCTCCAGAGGGTAGGCAGCAAGGGCCTTGTATCCAGGCTGGAGATGAGTCCAGGGGAGGGAGGAGTGGTCCATTTCACCTTGTAGTTTCTCCAGTAAAGACTGTGGTTGTAATAAGAGCATCAGCCGTGAATTATTCCCTTTAATCATCACAGCAGCTCAACGGGTGCTGTCGTCACCCCATTTAATAGACAAGGACTCTGAGACACAGGAAGTTATCCAAGGAAGCCAGTTGGCCTGTTTGGGACCAGGATTTAAGCTTGTCAGAAATACTGATTCTTGGGCCCCACCTGGACCGACTGAGTGAGAAATGTTTCGGTAGTAGGCCCAGCCGTCTGAGTCTTCACGACCCTCAGGCACGCTTATACCTGAGAATCCCTGACAGAGATAAGCTGCTGGGTAAGGGAGAGAGCCAGGCATAAACCACTTATTTTGTAGATGAACACAGACTCTGGGGCTAAGCCATTTGTCCAGAGGACCTCAGTGCTGGCCCCCTTCGTCCTGTGGTCTGACAATGTGAAAAGAGGGAGTGACATTGCCGGAGTCAGAAGACAGGGTCAGGAACCCCGTGGTGAGGGATACAGGATGCTGGGGTCAACCCTGTCCTGCCCCCATGCAGTGTGGCCTGGGACAAGCGACTCAACCTCTCTGTTTCTGCATCTGCAAAGCAGAGTGGTGATGATGATCTCTAACTTAGAGGTTATTGAGAGTGAGTTATGTGTGTGAAGCACTTTGCCCAGAGCCCAACACCCACAGAGCAAGCCTGTGTTGCTGTTGTTGGGATGGTCATTTCTGGGAGGAGCAGCCTTTGCTCTGGGCCTTGAAGGAAGGCAAGAGACAGGAGAGGTGGGAGTCTGGAGGCAGTAAAGCCTGAAAGAAGTGTTTTTGCAGGGCACTGGCAGCCCCTGCTGGCCTGGCTCCACGTCTGAGGGGTGAGACAGGGCCGGGTAGCCTCACAGGCCTCTCCCTCCAGCCCTGCCCCGCTCTGAGGCCAGCACCCCACCCCTAGGACCCTGGAGCCGGGAACCAGAGAAGGCCAGTGACTTGTCCAAGGACACCTAGGAGTGTTCTGGGCTGCGGGCTTTTGGGACAGGGTTGTAGGTCCTCCCTGCCTGCCTGGCCCCAAATTCTCCTCCCTCCCCACCTGCTGCTCATACCACCTCGCTTCTAACCCTTCTCTCACTTCCTTCCAGCCTTACACGCCTCTGGGAACGAGGTCCCCAGAGGGGAATGCAGTGGCCCAGGTATGAATGTGGCCAGCTGGCCTTGGGGGGTGGGGTGGGGGTAGGGCCAGGCCGGGGTGGGGGGCACCCCCAGGTTCCCTGTTGTCTATGAGGGGCTCCACCTCTGTGAGCACACCTCTGCCTGTGAGCCCCACTGCTGGTGCCACCACCGTCTCTGTTCCCCCTCCTCAGTGCAGTGTCTGTTCCCCATGCTGTTCCCTGGCTCACACCTGCAGATCAGTGCACTCAACTTGACTGTTCTGTTGATCTCTTACTAGTGTGTCCACCTGTGACTCTTACCCACTTATGTTTCTCCTACAGCAAGTGTGGGGGAGGGAGGTTTCAAATGTCCCCATTTTGTAGAAAGTGAGGAAAATTGAAACCCAAAGAAGCGAGAGGAGTCGTGGTTGAGGCTAAGGAGCCAGGTCTGGAGCTGAGGTCCCCTTTCCCTTCATCTGTGCACACTGTCATTCGATCAGCACTTCCTGTGCACCTGCTGCATACCAGCCCTGTGGACAGTGGCCAGGGGCTGTAGTTGGTGTGGACCCTCTCCCCGTGAGCTCCTCCAGGTTCACTGGCCGTGTTATATGAGGACGACAGTGATGACACAACAGCGGACAGTTAGCAGGTGTCACCCTGTGTGCCGCAACCCCTGTGAGGTGGGAACTGTTCTCCCCACTCTACAGATGGGGAAAGCGAGGCCAGGAGGTCACTGTGACAGCAGGGGCAGAGCCAGGGCTGCAGCTCCGATGAGAACAAGGAGACCCCAGAACGAAAGCCTGCACCCCTGGCTGCCCCTGGCCTGGCTCCATAGGGTGCTGGCCACCCACCCAGCCACTCCGGGGATCGGAAGTTAACAGGTCCTGGGCTCCTCCAGGGTCAGCAGGTGGAGAGGAGGACAGAGGTCTGGGAGGGGCCAGGCGGGCTGCTCAGGCGTGTAGGAGCCTCGGAGCTGTTTGGTGTCCAGGGATGGGACTGCAGCCCCCTGAACTACCCAGAACCAGGCTGCACAGTCAGGGTCATCGGGTGGTGAGAGGAGCATGGGCAGGGCCCTGCCTGTCTCGAGCCTGAGCGCCCCCTGACACCACTCACCCCATCTTTGCTTTCTCCCCGCAGCTGCCGTCAACAACAGCTCCGACACCGAGAGCGTCCCCTCACCCCGCACCGAGGCCGCCAAGGACACGGGGCAGAACGGGCCCAAGCCCCCGCCCGCCCCGGGCACGGATGCACCACCTCCCGAGCCGCCCACCCCGCCGCCCGAGGACACCCCGGCCCCCACCGAGCCCGCCCCGGCCCCCGAAGCCACCGGTCCGCCCACACCCCCACCAGCACCCCAGTCACCCGCCACGCCCCCTCCCGTGGTCCCCAAGGAGGAGAAGGAGGAAGAGGCCTCAGCCGCCCCCTCAACCGAGGAGGGGGAGGAACAGAAGCCCCCCGTGGCCCCAGAGCTGGCGGCCGACGTGGGCAAGGCCAAGACGGAGGAGCCGGGCGAAGCGCACCCCGTGGAGCCTGTCAAGAGTGAGTGCGAGGAGGAGGCCGCCGGAGAGGGGCCCGACAAGGTGAAGGCGGGCCCGGAGGCCTCGGTGGAGGCTGCGCCCGAGGGGGCACTCAAGGTGGAGAAGAAGGAGGCCAGCGGCTCTGGGGGCAAAGGCCCTGCAGCCAAGGGCTCAGGCGCCCCCCAGGACAGTGACTCCAGTGCCACCTGCAGCGCCGACGAGGTGGACGAGCCCGAGGGCGGCGACAAGAACAGGTGAGCGCGCTGGCTTTGTCGTCTCATTCTGTAAGCACTTACTGAGCATCACCTGTGTACCGAGGCAACGGCACACGAGGCTGATTCCACGCCTGCCCTTGGAGGGAGAGGGGGCCACCACTAAGTGTTCTCCGTCTGGCAGGAATTCCGATGTTGGGACAGGGCAGCATTGATGGGGTGGGTCCCCCATTAGCGGTGGCCTCTGAGCTGAGCCTGGGTGGGGAGAAGTAGGGTGACAGCATGGGTTAGCTTCCAGAGCTGCCGCCACCAAGGACCACCCCAGAGTGGCATCGGCAGGGCCACGCCCCCTGAAGGCTCCTTCCCGCCTCCTCCAGCCTCTGGTGGTGCCGGCCATCCTCAGCTTGTAGATGCGTCACTTTGTGGTCCCATGACACGCTCTCCATGTGTCCCTGTGCCCACATTTCCCTTTTGCTGTAAGGATGTCAGTCCTTGGATGAGGGTCCACCCTCAGGACCTCCTCTTAATTGCATCACATTTGCAAACAGCCTATTTCCAGAGAAGTTCACATTCACAGGTATTTGGCTCTTAGGACTTGAACAGACTTGGAGAGACAAAGTTTTACCCTCAACACGGTGGAACCAGCAAGTGCAGAAGCCGGAGGTGGGACTGAGCCTGCACGATTCAGCAGACCAGCCCACCTTGCAGGGCCTCCAGGCTGGGTGGGTGGCTGCATTTTGTTCTCAGGACAATGAGACCTCCGCAGCTCATGCCTGAGACTTGGGGTGCGTCTCAGGTTCTGAAACTTGCCAGCTGTGTGAGGGGGTAGATTTAATGGGGGCCAGAGTGGCAGAGGGATGCACTTTGTGAGGCAGCCTTGGGGATGTCCTGGTGAGGCTGGTGGCGGTGGACATGGGGGCAAGTGGCAGATGCCCGGGATCCTGGCCAGTTCATCTTCTGCCCGCTGAGGGTCCCCGAGACCCTGGCCAGAGCGGAAGCTGGCAGGCCCCACTCGGGGCCCAGTGTGGGCAGCAAAGGGCAGGGCTGCGGAGATCCACGCCCGCTTGCATCTGGGCGGCTTAAGGAATTGTTTTCTAGTGAGGCGGGCCGGTCATTTTTATTTTGACTGAAAACAGTGCAGTCTGTTTTCGCTCCTTTCACGTCTCTCGGAAAACTTCTGGGCAGCGCGCGAGAGAGGAAAATCTGACTTTCAAATCTGACCGGTTCACTGGGAGCCATTTCCTCTGCTCTGTGATTCACCTTGGGGCATGAGGAGATGGCAAATTCTAGAATGTTTCATGTGAAAACCGGACTTGGTCAGAGCTCACTGGGTCCCCACGTGTTCAGTGAGCTACCTCTGGTCCCTGGCAGGACCCTCAGCCCACTTGTATGGCTCTTGGATAAGCAGCAGTCTGGCCAGCAGGTTTCTGGGGGCCCGGAGGTCCTAAGTTTCCTGCCTAGTGGGCGCAGCTCGGAAAACAAGAGTTCACGGTGGCCTGATCTGCTGGGGAAGGCCCTGGGCCAGAGTCTCGCTCTTTGTGCCTGGGTAATGGGGTTAGGGTGGGCGGCTCCCCACCCTACTCCCGCTGGCCACAGAGACAGAGTCATGGAAACACACGTTTCTGCTCTTAGCGGGAAGAGCGTTGAGCTCATGGGACAGCCACGCTGATAAGCGGCCTCCTGGAGTCTGTGTTTTGGGTGCAGATGGCCTGCCTGGGCTGGACAGCTTGGAGGGTTGGCCTGGGTCCCAACAGCTTCCCCCTGGACCTCTCGGGCCAGGCCTGAAGCCCCGCAGCCTACTTTGAGCCTCTCCCCGCACAACCTCAGCCCCACCCAGGGATGTGTCCTTCTCTCCCCCAGCTGGGTCTGGCTCCTGTCCACTCTTCCTGCCTGAGCGTCCAGCCTTTGGTCCCTCGGGACCAGGAGCCCTGGGCTGGGAGTCAGGACACCTGGTTTGTCACGCCCTCTGTGACCGAGGCCAGTCCCCCACCCTCAGGGTGAGGTTGGACTCGGGCCAGCCCCCTGACCTCTTCCTGGCTGGCAGTCCGCCACCCCTCCCTCCTGCCCCGGCCGTGGCCGCACAGGGCCAGGCGGGCGCCGGAGGACGCAGGCGAGATGCGTCAGAGTGCGCCCTGGCAGCCAGCACCACCTCCCTCACCGCCCCAGAGAGATCGGTGGGCGACCCCAGGTCCTGGCCTCCTGCCCACAGCCCTGCCTCCCGCCTGGCAGTCTCAGCGCAGTGCACTGGGCGTCCCTGGACAAGACACAAGATGCACTGCGTTCTGGCCCGTGCCCGTACGGCTTTGGGAGAGAAAATCATATCCTGCTTTTTACTCTCCATTGCTTTCTGCCAGACAGCTCCGCCTGGGAGTTTTCTTGGCTAGCGGCCAGAGATAGTGGCTTTGATTGCAGAGCCTTGAGCTTGCCTGCCCCCGCCTGTTCCGTTTCCCAGAGACGGTGCTGGGCACTTTCTGACAGGGCTGGGCCTTCAGAAGTGCCTTGGCCTTGCTGGACCTCAGTTTTTTCACCCATAAGATGGGTGTGGGTATCCCCACTTACGGGCTGCTTGGGAGGAGAATGGAGTTCCGAGCCCACAGTAAGATGCTCAATGAAAGGAGTTACTCCCTTCCTTTGGAACTGCTTCAGGAGCCCCCAAAGTTCACTCCACGAGGAGGTTGGAATGTAGGCACTTCCGAGCCCCTGGAATTTCAAAAGAATGTAACAGCAATTTCTCCTTTATTTCTCTATTCCATAAATGATTAACTAGGCACTGGGGTGTGCCAGGTACCATCCTGGGCTCAAGGGGAGCAGCGACAAATGAGGTCCTGGCTCCAGGAAGCTTACATTTCACTGGGAGTGATTAGTACGGAATTGGAACAGCAATGGAATAAAGGGAATGCTCGTGTGATAAGCGGATGAGGGAGAGATTGGTCATGGAGGGAGTGTGAGGGGCAGTCAGGGAGACCTGCCTGAGGAGGTGACATTGAAAGATGATGGAAACACAGAGTATGAGACACGGAGGGAAAGTCTGCAGAGAGAACAGCCAATGCAAAGATCCTATGGCCTCACGAGCTTGTGTTGGATAGACGGCAAAGAGGCTTGTGGCAGAGAGCGGAGCGAGTGAGGGAAAGGGGAGAGGGCACGAGAGGAGGTCACAGAGGTGGGCAGGGTCCTGGCTCTACTTGGCCCCACAGGGCCTCGGGGGTTGAAGCGAGGAGTGGGGTTTTATCTTGGGGGCATGGGAAACCAGCATGACCATGCCTTTGTGGATCTTCACAATCCTGCTTTCCTAGCCCCAGCCTGGCAGCCGGGGATTATCCCAGCCCAGCGATAATGAGGAATTTGGGGAGGGGGCTCAGCAGAGAAGGGACGTACTGTTGCAGACCCAGAGTCCCCTGGGGCCCTGCTCCCTCCCCAGCCCTGGTCTTCCGGGGCAGGAAGAAAATCCCAGGGATGAGAAGATGCCCAGGCTGCTCAGCGCTAGGCGTTGTTGTCACGGCTTCCTGTGCCTTCCCGTGTCCTACCCACAGGACAGTCGCTGGAGGGAGCGACTGTTCTCACACCCATTTTACAGATGAGGAAACTGAGTCAGGCACAGTTGGTCAAGTCATCTGGCCAGTGGTGGGATTTGAACTGAGACGTGGAGTCTTGAACTTCAGCGTTAGGGGGCAGGGCCCCAGCTGCTCTCAGCCAAGTTGCCGGCTTCCCCTGCCACCCAGCTTCTCCCCAGCCCCCGCCCCTGCCCCTCCCGGCCCAGGTCACGTGCACAGTGCCAGGCTCCGAGAGCCCCTACCCTGCCCCGGTCTCTAGGGAGGAAAATAAACGCCCTGTCTTCCAAGAAAACAAAGGAAAGAGAACAGAGGGAGGGCGATACTGTGAGGAGAGCTCCTGGAGGTGGTGGCTCCTGCCGCTGTGGAGGTGGGATGAGGCAGTTTGGGGGCCACGTGAGCGCCAGGCATCTTCCCGCCCCTCAGGGGTGGTGGGGAGGCTCAGGCCCCTCGGGCTTGTTAAAGATCAGGATCCAGGCCCTTGCTCTTGGATGCTGCCCTCTTCACAGTGAGCGGTCAGGCTACTATCATCTTGTCAGCTGTGAAGTACTGTGCCCATGGCTGCAGCCCCCACTGAGCTCTTGCCTCCCTGGGTAGGGTTGGGGGGGCTCAAGAGAGAGGGGTCTGGGCCTCCATGCACACCCCCAGCTGGTGCCTGCTGAGGGCATTTGAGGGTGATCCCTGCTTCCCTCCAATCTGCCTGCCCGCTGCCTGGACAAGGAACCACCGGGAAACCAGGACAGGGCAAGGGCCCTGGTTCGTTGACAATCAGAGTGAGACACAGACACTTGGCTTTTTATTTGTATCATAAAAGCATATTTTGTGTCCATATAAAATTATATTCACATAGATATGAAAGTTTATATTTTAACTTTAAAATTTGCATTTTCAAATATTTTATACAATAGATAATAGTATAGCATTATTACTTTATTGTTCATTGAAACAATATACTTAATATATCAAACCCTTGATTTTGTGGCCAGCAAGGAGTATATTCATTATCTTTTCCTTGTAACAGCTTTCAGTTCAGTTCAGTTCAGTCGCTCAGTCGTGTCCAACTCTTTGCAACCCCATGAATTGCATCACACCAGGCCTCCCTGTCCATCACCAACTCCCGGAGTTCACTCAGACTCAATCAAGTCCATCGAGTCAGTGATGCCATCCAGCCATCTCATCCTCTGTCGTCCCCTTCTCCTCCTGCCCCCAATCCCTCCCAGCATCAGAGTCTTTTCCAGTGAGTCAACTCTTTGCAAGAGGTGGCCAAAGTATTGGAGTTTCAGCTTTAGCATCATTCCTTCCAAAGAAATCCCAGGGCTGATCTCCTTCAGAATGGACTGGTTGGATCTCCTTGCAGTCCAAGGGATTCTCAAGAGTTCTCCAACACCACAGTTCAAAAGCATCAATTCTTCAGCGCTCAGCTTTCTTCACAGTGACCACTGGAAAAACCATAGCCTTGACTAGATGGACCTTTGTTGGCAAAGTAATGTCTCTGCTTTTGAATATGCTATCTAGGTTGGTCATAACTTTCCTTCCAAGGAGTAAGCATCTTTTAATTTCATGGCTTTACTGAGATATGATTCACAGCCATGCAATTCAGCCATTGAAGTGATTTATTTTTAGTACATTCACAGTTATGTGATCATCAGCACTGTTTAATTCCAGAATATTGTCAACTACCCCAAGAAGAAACCCCAGGCCATTAGCAGTCAGTCCTTATCCCCCACCCTCCAGCCCCTGGCACCCACTCATCTTCTATGTCTACGGATTTGCCTCTTGGGGGAATTTCTTGTAATTGGAATCATGCAGTACATGGCCTTTTGCAACCAGCTTCTTGCACTCAGCATCATGTTTCTGAGGTTCATCCAAGTTGTAGCCTGGAGTCATTCTTTTTGGCTGAGTAATATTCCACTGTGTGGACATACCACATTTTGTTTATCCATGTCACCTGGTTTTGGACGTGGGGCTTGCTTCCACCTTTTGCCTTTTGCAGATAGTGGCTGCTATGATCTTTCATGAACGGTTGGTGTGTGGGTGTGTGTGTGTCTATTCTCACGAGTGTATGCCCAGCAGTGCAAATGCTGGGCCCTATAATGACTCTAATGCACTTCCTGAGGAAATGCCAGAGCATTTTCCAGAAGGGCTGCAGTGTATTCACTCTTAAGTTTACAAATACAAGTTGGTTTAAGCGGACAGTGATAATTAGTTGCAAGAGGAGGGGAGCAAGGCTGGGCTGGTGACATTTGGAGCCGACAGTGAGGGGTACAGGACAAGTGAGAGCATCAGTTCTTAGACCTGTTCAGGGTGCTTTGGCCCAAGGGTAGAGGGCAAAACGAGGCTGGGTTTGGGTCTCCAGGGGAGTGAAGATGGGCAGCCACCAGAGGAGAGGCCTCCGGTGGTCCTGGGAGCCTGAGCAGGATCCAGAGAGGTCGAGAGAGGTGAGGACGGCAGGGAGGGTGAGCTGGTCAGGAGGACGGTGAAGCCCAGCTGAGCATGAAGTCAGTCTGACCTCTGAGCCTGGCGCCACTTGCATGCCATGGGCAGCCTCAGGGGGTGTCGCCGAGACCGTCTCTGCTCAGCTGAGCGTGTGGCAGATGTGGGCAGGGGGTCAGCACCCGAGGGACTGGCTCGTCATGGGTTGCGATCCCGTCACCGCAGGGAGCAGGGGGCCCATCGCCTGCACGTCACACGTCTGTCCTGCACCGCCGGCTGGAAGGCGCGTGATCCACTCTTGGATCCGGCAGCCAGCTCTGGGTGGTGTGAGCTGCACCCTGGCTGTCACAGATCTTACCTGGAAGGCAGGGGCTGTGCCGATGGTCTGCACGTGGCGTCAGCCAGGGTGGTCACGGCATACACTAGGGGCTGTGCCCACAGGACCCTCAGGCTTCGCTGACCTGTCTTGTGATTCTCCCTCCTGGCTGAATCCAGCCCACGGCCAGTGCCTTTGTGCGTGCACACTGTTTGATTCCCCCAGGCCTGCTGTGTATTCAGCGAGTGGTGGTCCCAGGTAGGACTCAAGAGCTGGGCAGGAACCCGGCAGCCCCAGTGCAGGGGTGAGGGGCTCTAAGGCTGGGGCTCTGAGCTTCTGCCCTCGAGACCTCATGCCAGCTGGTGAACCAAACGGGGCTTGTGGCATGGCACCGGGCCAGGGCTGTCGTGTCCTGGAAATCCCTGAAGACCTCTCAAGGAGGGGACATCCGTGAGCAGCTCTGGAGCCACGCCCCACGGCAGCCTCTGCCCCAGGCGCCCAAGGCACTGCAGCTCTTCCCTGGGGTGACCCCAGCCCTGGCTTCCCACCATGTTTTAGCCCCCTGCCCACCTCCGTGCACCCGTGTGCAGACACACACACACACACACACACACACACCGTGCACCCTTAGCAGGTTGCTGCCCTGTTCTGCATGTCAGCAGACAGACGTGACCTTGCTTTAGAGGACAAGCCACCTGCAGGCCCAGCTCAGCCCCACTTACGGCTGCAGGGCGGGCAGTGTACATGCTGACCCTGTGCCCGCAGAGCTTGCACCCGCCTGGTATGCGGGTGAGATTCCGGTTAGCCACGCATTCTGGTTGAATGGGAGGGCGCCCCAGTCCTCGTCTCCAGTAAGCAGGGCCAACTCAGCACCATACCCCGGGCCCCTACCCTGGGGCCTGAGCCTCTCATACTTGGGTGATGAGTCATCTCCCTGAATCTCTTAAGCCTCCCAAGCCTTAATTAGGTTGATTCTTGGGTTTCCCAGCAGCTTCCCAAGGGCCAGTCGTGGTAACGGGCCCTGAGTGTGGGCTTCTCTGGGACTTCCCTTGCCCTGGGCCATCTCGGGAGCATTTGATCCTCTGGGCTGGGGTGGGAGGGGTCTTGGTCCCTTGTGGGGCCTGCATGGAGCAGAGGAGGGAGGGAGGAGCCCCCACCCCGACCCCAGGTCTCCCTGGCGCTGGACGTTCGCCTCCCTCTGGTGGTCCCCCCAGCCACATCGTCCAGGCAGGAGCCAGGAGAGCCTGTGAGCCCGTGGGCCTGACACTGGTTTCCCCATCCCCCCTGCCCTCCCGCCTGCCACCAGGCTCCTGTCGCCACGGCCCAGCCTCCTCACCCCGACCAGCGACACCAGGACCAACGCCTCGCCCCAGAAGCCGCTGGACCTGAAGCAGCTGAAGCAGCGAGCGGCCGCCATCCCCCCAATTGTGAGTCCCAGGCCCACCTCCCATGACCCAGGACCCCCACCCAGCCAGGACCCGCAGAGCCCCCATGACCTTTACTTCCTGTTGAGGAGACAATAAATCAGGCTGATCACAGGCCAGGGAGGTGGAGGCCCGGCATCTGCAGCGCCGCCTCTTCCCACCACCTCCTGTTCCTGTAGAAATCCTCATGGAGACAGGCAGGAACAGTAGAGGGGCTGAGGGGCCCCCAAAGTACCCGGCCTGCAGGTCTCCTCCCTCTGGCTTCCCAGCCTGGCAGCTCTCACCACCCCACCCCTGCCTGCCGAGGGTTCTCCAGAGCCCCCCAGACCAGGCAGGAAGCCCCCCACTGTCACAACACCTCAGAGAGGAGGGCGGGGCCCCACCAGTTAACTTGAGACCCTCTGAAAGGGTTGGGGGGTTGTCCAGAAAATTCTCCAGGCCAAGCAAAAGGATCCTCAGAGGTGCCCGTAATTGTAACGGCTCAGTCATTGGTGGTGCTAGTGGTAAAGAACCCGCCTGCCAATGCAGGAGACGTAAGAGATGTGGGTTTGATCCCGGGTTAGGAAGATCCCCTGGAGGAGGGCATGGTAACCCACTCCAGTATTCTTGCCTGGGAAATCCCATGGGCAGAGGAGCCTGGCGGGCTACGGTCCATAGGGTGGCCAAGAGTTGGACACGACTGAAGTGACTTAGCACACTCACATAGTCATTGCCCTCTCCCAGGACGTGAGCCTGGCCTTCCAGTGCACCTGGGGGCTGTGGGCTGAAAGACTCCAAGCTGACCAGGGCTTTTTGAGTGAGGGGCACAAGGAGTGCCAGGCTGTGCTGCCTGCTCCCCACAGCCAGGCACTGTCCCATTTGTCAGCTCTGATCTCTCTGAGACCCCGAGAAATTTGAGGAAGAAGGAAGGGGCTAGGGGCAGGGTAATGAGGGCTCTCCATCCACAGCCAGGCACCCGGGATGGCTGGGCACACCCCCTACACTTTGCACAAAGCCCAACCTCCTGGCCCCTCAAGCCGTGTGCCCTTGGGTGTGTTGCTACCTCTCCTGGGCCTCAGTTTCGAGGCTGGTCACATGCAGGGGGCCTGGAAGGCTTTCCCTAGTCTCTGGGACCCGCAGACAGCCTGTAAAGACACTCGCTCCTCCTCGCTTTCCCCCAGCAGGTCACCAAAGTCCACGAGCCGCCCCGGGAGGAAGCAGCTCCCCCTAAGCCAGCTCCCCCTGCCCCCCCACCATCGCAGCACCTGCAGCCGGAGAGTGACACCCCCCAGCCGCCCAGCAGCAGCCCTCGAGGCAAAAGCAGGAGTCCTGCGCCTCCTGCCGAGAAGGAGGGTAAGTGTGTGTCAGTGGCTGAGGGAGTCAGAGGGAGAAGGGGCTGATGGGCGGGCATAAGGGGCCTTTTGTGTGTGCCGAGCAGCTGTTCCCAACTCCATGGCTGTGGCGGCAGGACAGGCCAAGTTAATGAGTGAAACGCGTGGGAGTGAGGCAGTAGGGGGTGGTGGGGACTGCAGCAAATTGCAGAACTCAACGTTCATTCTGAAGCGGGCTCACGTTGGCCTCAGCCAAGAGTCACCACGTGGCAATTCAGGCCTGGGGTTGTGGGTTGTTCTTTCAGAGAAGCTAGAAATCCATCTTTTCATGTGAAATCTTAAGAGTTTCTCAACATTGGCAACTTCTCAAAATTTCTACAAGCTCTGTGCATATACAAAAACACGTCTGTGGCTGTTTCTGGTTTCATGTGATTCAGTCCACACGTGAGCTTCTAGAACCATGAGGCTCAGTGCCAGCTGGCAATAACTCTGGGCCTAGGCAGGAAGCACTGCCCTCTCCAGCTTTCACCCTGACCTTATTCCAGGCCGAGGTCACTGGGTTCACTGGGGAGCCAGTGAGTGATTCCCCGAGCAGCTGTGTTGCAGCAACTGCTCGGGGCATGCTTTACTGTCACACGTGGAGTTCAAGGTCAGGAGACAGGTGGGGTCTGGTTTCTTGTTCTCTGGATCTTCTATCTCTGCCCCACTCCCCTCTGGCCCCAAGAAGTGTCAAGCCTGTATCCCTAAGGGACACCCATCCCAGATCAGCCTGTCACAGCGCAAGCAATAGGGGCTGACCCCTCCCCCCAAAGGCTCCCCCCATGCTGTTCTAGCCCAGTCTCCTGAAGGCTGCTCTAGGGGTCCGAGGGCAGCGGGACCCCAGGCCACCGTCCCTGTCCAACACCGCCAGGGACAGACTCGGGCGGCCAGGGCCATCTGCGCCATCACCTCGAGCAACTTCTGGTACGGCATCTTGCCGTCTCTAGAAAGTCAGACTGCCCCTTGGCCATGGACCTCCCTGAGGGCGGTGCTGTGTGTCTGAAGACAAAAGCAGGGCTGTCCCTAAAGGAGGCCAGCTCCACATGTCGAAAGTGACAGGGTCTGCCAGACACTCCCCGGCTAATTGGCCCACCCCCCACCTGTCTCCCTGAGGCTACCTTCACCTGCCATAGGAAGTCTCAGATGCCACCCACGCGGATGGGCATGCATCCATCCATCCAGCGTGTGGCCAGGGGATCAGGACATGTGTTGAACACCCACCATCGCCAAGCACTACCCCTGGGAAGTGTGGGTCTGGCAGTGAGCAGGATGAAGTTCCTACTCCAGCCAGCTGCCCTTTTTGTGAATGAGAGAGTATGTTAAGCAGGGGAACACACAAGGAAGCAAGATGACCTCAGGGTAGTTCATGGAATGAATGAGACAAAATGAGGTGAGTGACAAGGGGCTCAGAGAAGGGGTCTCTGAGACCAGGAGAAGGCAGTGGTGGGAAGATCTGGGGGAAGGGCATTCCAGGCGCCGGGAACAGCATGTGCAAAGGCCCTGGGGTAGGAGCAAGCTTGGTATGTTGGCAGAGCTGACACAGCAAGAGGTCCTGGTGGCTGGGGAGAGGGGAGGGGAGGATGGGAGATGGGGACCAGATCGTGCAGGGCCTGGTAGGCTATGGTGCTGTGGGCGTTTGGTCTCGGGTGCAGGAAAAGAAAGCCTTTACAAGGGGAACTTTCAGGGTGTATGTGTGTGTTGGGGACTGAGGAGAGGTCAGGCAGTCCGATTTCTATTTTGAAAAGATCTTTTTGTCTGACCGTTGTTGGGAAGAAAGGGCTACAGGGAGTTGTGGGCAGATGGAGGAGGGCACAGCGCTGTTCCCGGCCAGCAGTGGTGGCAGTCTGGACTATGTGGGTGACCATGGAGATGGAAGCGGGGTGGGTTGGGATTTTGTTTCAGAGGCAAAGCCAGTGGAACCCGCTGAGGAACCTGAGTGTGGGGTTGAAAGCAGGGTGTCAGCTGCCTCCTGGGACCCTGCCAGTCACCCACGCTGGGCCCGGGACTCCCCATGGTGGGGGTGTGGTTTGCTGGGCAAGAGTGTAGTGTGAGACATGGGGTCTGGTCTGGAAGGACATTCAAGGGCCAGGACACTAGCCCAGGGCGGAGTAGCCGCATGGCAACGACAGGGGCCCATACAGCCTTGGCCAGCACCAGATCTGAGCCAGGTCAGGCTGCGCTTGGGTGGCTGGACACCGCACAGGGCCAGGCAGAGCCTGCTGGGACGGGTCACAGGCCCTGTCCCGAGAGAAGGTGAGCCACCTCCCCCCTGGTTTCTGAGTCTGGCGTTCGGCCCATTGGCACGGCAGAGGGCCGCGCCGTTTCCTGGAATCGTTCGGCAGCACCAGAGATGGCTCACCTGGCGTCAGGTATGGTGGGCTGCCCTGCGGCTAGCACCCTTAGGCACATGCGTGAACTTGACACCCAGCTCGACCTCTCTCTGGTCTCTCCTGCCTCCCCTGCCCCCTGGCTCCACCCACCCCTCTGGCTCCCTGGGCCCAGCTGGAGGAACAGGTTGTCTTTCCAGGCTCTCGGCTGCCCGCCCAGCCTGGCGGGGGCCCAAGTTTCCCTTCCAGCACCGGAGGCCTCCCGCCCCCTCCCACCACAGCTGGGGCTGAGCTGGAGAGAGCAGCCTGGGTGCGCACAGGGTCGGGTCGCTGGATGAGAGCCATCCGGGGCATCTGGGGATTTTTCTGGGCCCTGTGCAGGCCCTAGAGAGGTGCCCCATTAGAGGAGATTGAGTGTGAGAACCCCTACCTGGGTTACTGCCCACATGTGTGACGCCCCCCGCTGCAGGCTATCCCCACCAGCAGGCACATGGGTCCAGCAGGAGCTCTGTCTCTCCCAGGAGAGACGGGGAGGGTGTACAGCACGCACAGCCTCTACCCCACCTGCCGGGCCCACAGCGGGCACCTCTCATCGCTGCCAACACACTCCCGCTCACCCGGCCAGGTCTTCAGAACCTCACCCCTTCGTCATCTGGAGGTGGCCCCAGGGAGGACACCTGCCTGCTGTTCCCATCCCAGGCCTGGCGTTCCCAAGTTGCTAGCAGCCGGTTACTCCCTGGTCCCCCCACCCCCACCCCCCAGCTCCCAGGGGTCCTCCAGCCTGACACCAAGTCTCAAGGGAGAGGTTTGGTGCTTAGGGCCGATTTCAGCAGCGAGAGGCCACAGGAGAACACTGTGAAGACGGCGTGGCCTTTGGCCATGTCTGCAGGCAGTCCTCAGGCCTGAGAATCCAGGGTCAGTTGTTGCTCCTCTTCTGGTGCTCAGGGTGTGTTGCGAAGGTTAAGGTCACAGCCTGCAGCCCATCTACCTGGGCTCAGGGCTCCTGCTTGCTGGCTTTGAGCTTTTGACCTGGTGACTTCGCCTTTCCAAGCCTCTGTGTTCCCATCTGCAAAATGGGGATAATCCTCATCAGTTCCCTGAAGGGTGTTAGGAGGATAAACAAGTCAGTCCACACAGTGCCCTTAGTCAGAGCCCTCATGGGAGAGCTGTTCTATTATCTGCTACTGCAGCAGCCATGAGGTCAAGGGGTCAAATTCTGACTTGGCCAAATGATTGCTGCCAACCCTAGATAAGTCCATCAGTGTGTCCGTACTCAGCTCCCATTCCACAATGCCGGGCCTGGGCGCTCTCTTCCTCCCAAGTCTGCGAGGAGGCTCGTTGAGTTCATGCTTTCGAAACACCCGGCCCAGTGCCCGGACGTGGAACGCGCTAGTACACAGGCTGACGTGTGCGTGCTGTCATCCCAAGCATGTGGGCTCCTAGCCGCACCCACCAGAGCACACGTACACAGGTCTCGGCAAACTGTTCGACCACCTTCATCATCTAAAGAGATCAGCAAGCCTCTTCCGGAAAGGGCCAGATAGTAAATATTTCAGGCTTTGTGGGCCAGACAGTCTCTGTCGCAACTCCTCAGCTCTGCCGTAGATGATAAATAAGCAGGTAGACATGACCACGTTTTGGTACAAGTGTACATACAAAATCAGGCGGTGGGTGGGCCCCTTGCTGCCAGCTCCGTCCCCTGGTTGGGAGGTTTGTCCAGGCCCCTTGCTCACCTGGGGCCGGGCCAGTGCCTGTGTCTTTCCAGGGCTGAAATCAAGGGTTGCAGAGAGGCCCCCAGCCCACTCTCGAGGCACACTCGTGCTCAGGAGGACATTAACAGAGTCAGAGTGGTGCCTGGTCTGCAGACTTGGGGGAGCTCTACCCTAGGAGCCCTCCTCCTCCCCATCACTGTTGGCCGGGACCCTCCTCTGGCCGAGGCCGGCACTGCAGGCAAGGGGAGGGGGGCTCATTTGAGCAGGGCAGCCAGGGCTGGGGGCCTGAGGGCTGGCTGAGCGTGGCTGACTACCTGCCCTGCCTCACCCCTCAGCAGAGAAGCCTGTGTTCTTCCCGGCCTTCGCAGCTGAGAGCCAGAAGCTGCCCGCAGACCCCTCATGCTGGACGTCAGGCCTGCCCTTCCCTGTGCCCCCTCGCGAGGTGATCAAGGCCTCTCCGCATGCCCCTGACCCCCTGGCCTTCTCCTATGCCCCACCTGGTGAGTAGTTCACCCCAGCCAGCCTCCTCCACAAGTCAGCCAGCGGGCAATCACTAGGTACCACCAGTCACCCACCAATCACTCGGCACTGCTTGGAACTGCATGCAGAAGGATCTTAGAATCTGACGGGTCCTAATGGGAGGGACGGTCTGGTCAATGAAGGGAAAGGGGGCTCCACTGAGGTTTGAGGAATCTCCAGCATGACAACGGAAGCACTGGTACTAGGGAGGTGCTTGAGCTGATGATGAGAGAGGCAGGTTTGGAGTGGGAGCGCCAACTCCCACCAGTGACTTAGAGCTGGAGAATGAGCAGGTCGAGAGAAAGGTGTAAGGAGGGAAGGAGACAGCTTTGGCTTACAAATATAGTCACGCTGGATTTAGATCTTTCTTGAGGTTCCCAGTCCTGCTAGGCCCTACCAGCCATAGAAGGGGCAAGGCTAGAGGTGGATAAGGACTTTAATTAGCAAAGGTCATCCTCAGCAGAGCTGATCCTGCAGGATGAATGAGCCAAAAGAGCCAGAAAAACAGGGAAGGGTATGCCAGGCAGTGGGAACAGCATGAGCAAAGGTCCGGAGGCAGGAAAGAGCAGGCAAAGCTTGAGACACTGAATCAGACTGCCATTGTGGAAGCGCGGTGCCCAGTGAGCCTGGGGAGACCACACCCACAAGGTCAGGTGAGCCTGAAAGCTGTGTCACAGGCTAAAATCTAACCCTGAAGGCAGTGGGGAGCCATAGAAGGTTCACAGCAGCAGAGGCGGGGGGAGCAGGTGAACCAGTAGACTTTGAAAATGATCCTTTTGGTTCCTGTGAGGGGAATGAACTATTGGAGAGTAAAGGAGGGATGGGGAGACCAGTTAAGGAGTCTAGGGAGAGTGGAGGGACCTGGTCCAGGACCCGGAGGTGGGGTGGATGGAGGGAGGTGGGGTGGGTGGGCATAGTGGTGTCTGAACCAAGGATGCAGACAGCTCCTCAGGGCAGAGGTGGGAGAGGAGCAGTAGGGGGCGTGTGTGGACAGGCACTCCCCTGGACAGGACAGGAACAGGGTGGGGAGCGGCCCCGGGGACTGTGTCTCTGACTGCTCTGGAGCCCCATGAAGGACAGACATGTGCCCTACAGGTCACCCGCTGCCCCTGGGCCTCCACGACAGCGCCCGGCCCGTCCTGCCACGGCCACCCACCATCTCCAACCCACCGCCCCTCATCTCCTCCACCAAGCACCCCAGCGTCCTCGAGAGGCAAATGGGGGCCATCTCCCAGGTGAGGTGGGAGGGCCAGCTCCCCAGAAATACCTGTGCCAGCCAGTGCCCAGAGAATAGCCCCTTCCTCTTTTAAGGGTTTGGCCTTTCCATCTGTACAGTTGGGGGAGGGGTCGCTGGGGTGGATGGTGTTTGGGTGGGGGCCAGGCCCCCAAGTGGCTGGGTCCAAGCTGGCTGCAGTCTGCCCCAGGCTTCAGGACCTTGGGAGGTCACCCCATGGGGCATTCAAGAGCGGGGGCACTGCATCCAGACTATGCGGCCTTTGGCAAGTTACTTGACCTCTCTGCACCTCCCTGTGAAACGGAAGAGCATGCTCACGAGACATCAGCATGTGCAAAGCCTTGGTCTGTCTGCCCCTTCATCTCCCTGACCTGCCGCCGTGTATTGAGGGCAGGGGCAAGGCTTCCGCTTTGCCCAGATGCTCGTGGGCAGCATTTCCTTTAAACCAGGTCATGATGGCCACCACACAGGTGAGGGCCCTGAGGCTCAGGAGAGGCAGTGACTTCTCCACAGTCGCTCAGCGGGGCAGCGGGGCCGGGACTTGAGCCCCAGGCCTCCCTGACCCGTGTGTGGTCCCGAGGTTCCCCTCCTCTTGCGCTCTCGTGAAAGCGGGTGTCAGGAAGCCCTGGTTGAAGCCTCTGGGACCCATGACCTCTGCCCCCACAGGGAATGTCGGTGCAGCTCCACGTCCCATACTCAGAGCATGCCAAGGCCCCCGTGGGCCCCATCGCCATGGGGCTGCCTCTCGCCATGGACCCCAAGAAGCTGAGTAAGGATCCAGACCCCCAACCTTGATGGCCGGGGCTCATCTCCCACCCTTTGTGTCAAGGGGTGAGGGAGGGCAATTTGGCCTTTGGGACTCTGGCCTGAGCATGGTGGGGAAGACCCCCAGCCCCTGGGTAGGGCGGGGCGGGGGGCCATGCCTCCCAATCCCTGCCCTGTGGCTCTGCTCACTGCTCTCACCCATCCCCAGCACCGTTCAGCGGAGTGAAGCAGGAGCAGCTGTCCCCACGGGGCCAGGCCGGACCCCCTGAGAGCCTGGGGGTGCCTACGGCCCAGGAGACCTCCGTCCTGAGAGGTGAGGGCGTGGGAGCTGGGCATGAGGCACCGTGTCTTGCCCTCATCCCTGTGGCTGCCCCTCCATCCCGGGGAGGGTCGAGGCAGGAATGGGACCTCTTATCCAAAACCTAGCTGAGAAGTGTCAGCTCCCGGAGGGTTTGGCAGCCTCTCTTCCCAAGTGTCTGTCTCTCCCTTTAGGGGCGGGGGACTCTGCATTGAGACACCGTGAGTGGAGCGGGTGGAGCTTGCAGGTCACCAGGAGCACAGCTGGGGTGGCTCTGGGCCCGGCTCTTAAGCCCCGTGTCTCATGTCTTCCAGGGACGTCTCTGGGCTCGGTTCCAGGCGGAAGCATCACCAAGGGCACCCCCAGCACGCGGGTCCCCTCCGAGAGCCCCATCACGTACCGCGGCTCCATCACCCACGTAGGTGTCCAGGGCCACAGTGTGCGGGACCAGGGTGGGACTCGCAGGCGGCATTTTGGACGTGGCCCCGATTGTGGACAAAGCAGTGGGCAGCCCACCCATTCCCCCCCACCGGCATCCCTGAGTGGTCCCTGCCCCAGTGGATGGGGTGGCTTCCTGGGGGTACCCGCCTGTTCTGTGAGCGTTCATCTTCTCTCCTGGGAGCCAGGCATTTAACGTGCTGAGCAAAAACCTCGAGGCCCCCCGAGGACCTGGCAGGGCAGCAGAGGGAGGCAGACCAGTGAAAACTGAGCGGTGATTTCAGACTTTGTCAAACTCTGCGATTAAGAGCGTCCAGTGCTGCCGAGGCCACATAGACAGGGGAGCTGGGGGAGACCTCTCAGAGGTGTGAGCCCTTCAGGAGCCTCAGGGAACAGCACCCCCTCCCATATGTGTCTTAATGATGAAACTTCAGGCCGCAGGCTCTGACAGTGAGGTGTCTTTGCAGCCCAGAGGCTTCAGATCATACCACAGAGGGGAGCCCCTCACACTTCATGTTTCTCTAAGACCTGTCCGGTTTTGAAATCACCAGCTTACGAAGGCAGCTGCCAGGTACCTAGGGCCAAAGGCAGGCCACACACTCACCCAGGCAGGGGACCGATGCCCCCTGATTCAGTTTTGAAACCCCTTTGGTAAAATTGTCTCTCGCTGAGTCATTCTCATATTGAGTCGAGTCGTTCAGTTGTGTCTGACTTTTTGCAACCCCATGGACTGCAGCACACACACACCAGGCCTCCCTGTCCCTCACTATCTCCCAGAGTTTGCCCAAATTCATATTCATTGCATCAGTGATGCCATTTAACCATCTCATTCTCTGTCACTCTCTTCTCCTTTTGCCTTGAATCTTTCCCAGCATCAGGGTCTTTTTCAATGAGTCGGCTTTTTGCATCAGGTGGCCAAAGTATTGGAGCTTCAGTATCAGTACTCAAATAGAGTAGGGATTCTTAAATCACTTTTTTTTTGGCGTGTGGGATCTTAACTTCCCAACCAGGGATTGAACCTGCACCCGCTGCATTTGAAGTGCAGAGTCTTAACCACCGGACAGCCAGGGAAGCCCTGCTGAGTCATTCTCATAGAGTGGTTTGGGGTTAAAGGTCGACATCTGAAGTGCCTGGGCATCCGTCGGCCTCTGCTTTCCAGGTGGCCATGACCCAAGCCGTGTCGGTCACTCACACGCCTGTGATGGTTGTTGGCAGAGGGTGGCAGCTGCCAAATGTGTGAGGGTCAGACTTTCCCATAGCCTCTCGACCAGGTGGTGATGAAATCTGTGCGGGGAACACAAACACACAGACACACACGAACACACACACACACACTCTTACACACGTAGACTTACAATGCGTGTGCTTATGTCAGCTGCCCCTGGAGAGGCCTTTCCTGATGACGTGCAGTTGGCTCCGCTGCCCTGTGCCCGTTTGAGGAGAGAGGTGACTGCCCACCCCTGGACCGTCACCCAAACTGAAGCCCGTTTATTCTGCACAAGTCTTCCAAAGTGTGACCAGTGGATCCTACCTAGGGTGTCTGCTTTGAGACATCTGGGGAGACCTGTCTGGAGACCTGTTAGGGCATTTTGTTTTTCTCCAACTTGAACACCAGGATTTGGGATAAAAGCCCAGGGGGTGCCAGTCATCCCTTACCCCATAGAAGGATGTTTCTTGGCAGAGATGCTCCCATGGGGAGACTCGAAGGGCACCAGTCCCGGGCTTGGCACACGGTCAGACTCAGAGATGTGAGTCGGCTCTTGGATTCATAGAAGGAGAAGAGAGACGTCTTGATCTGGGGACGGCTTGTCTGTGCCAAGTGCCTTCGAGAATCGTGGGCAGAGATTGTGTCTGTTTTGCAGATGTACAGACTGAGGCTCAGAGAGGCAGAGTGACTTGACAGAGGTCACAGAGCAACTCACTGGTAAAGTTGCTGTTTGCCATGCAGCAGTCTGACTCCAGATTTATATTCTGATCCCCACACTCATGTTCCTGGAAGTCATCCAAGGCAGGATGCTACCCCATGGGGCTATCTTCTGTCTGCCTGAATACACCCCTCAATAGGAAGCACATTCCCTCTAAGGCCGTAGTTCCTGACAGGGGCAATTTTATCCTCCAGGGGACACTGGGGAGTGTCTGGGGACATCTTTGATTGTCATATCTGGAGGGGCAGGTTGAGGGGATCACATGGCATCTAGTGGGTAGAGCCCAGGGTGCCGGGGTAGGGGCCGCTGCTAAGTGTCCTGCAGTGCCCAGGGTGGCCCCCACAGGTCACAGTGCCGAGGTTGAGAAACCCTGTGCAGAGCTCAGATTTCTGGTGTCCTGCCGTGATGTGAGTCCCCACTCTCGTTTGGGGAGCCACACGCGGTCACAGGCACGTGGACCGGCATCCCAGCATCCAGGCTCTGAGAAAGTACAATTCACGTAGTACAAGTGGAAACACGGCCCGGTGCCAGACCGCCCGGCTCCCCAGCCTGGCTCTGCCCTCGTTTAGCCAGGTGACCCTGGGCAAAGCTACCTGGTGTCTTGGTGGCTGGGTTTCCTCTTCTGAAATAGGCACAGCAGTACCTGACTCAGTTTCAGGATTAAATGAGTCAATACCTGTACAGGGTTCAGAGCTTATTATTAACATCGCTGATGTCTGTTCCGTGTGGTTGTGTTCTGGAGGGCTCTGCCTCCCCCATTTTTTCTTTCTTCCCTTGGCCACATGGCAGCTTGCAGGATCTTATTTCCTCGACCAGGAATTGAACCTGGGTGCCGGCAGTGAAAGCATGGAGTCCTGGCCGCTGGACCGCCAGGGAAGTCCCTCTGCCTTCCCTTTTGAAGCCGCATGTGTATGAACATGTATGCAGTGATATACACATGTGTGCCTGTGTGGATTTGGAAGGCACACGTGCACACGTCCTGGTCATGTCTGGCGATTTGGGCGGGTGGGTACAGTCCCTGGCCAGAGCCTGCAGGTGATCACCCGCCTCCGCACCCGCAGGGCACACCGGCCGATGTCCTGTACAAGGGAACCATCACCAGGATCATCGGTGAGGACAGCCCGAGCCGCCTGGACCGCAGCCGGGAGGATGGGCTGCCCAAGGGCCACGTCATCTACGAGGGCAAGAAGGGCCATGTGCTGTCCTATGAGGGTGAGTGATGCCGCCATGGCTATGAGAAGCTGGTGGGCGGGCAGGGGCTGGCCAAGCCATCCCACTCAGGGCTCTTTGATGTCCAGCAAGGACTCCCGAGGTAGAGAACCAATGGGGACCTGGAGGTAGTTGTTCATCTGGTCGCTTGATATTTACTGGGGGCCACCCATATGCCAGGGGTTGGGGGTCCAGCAGATGAAGCCCCCTCAGAAGGCTCTCAGGACAACCCCCCTCCCCAGGTGCAAATGGGAAGTCACCTTATTAATCTCGTCATTAAACCTGTCTGTATCCACTGTGGCTTATTCACCGAACCCCAGACTTTGGTGTTTCTGGAGCTGGTCAAGAGAGAAGGTTCCAGAAAATATGGTTGGGGTTAAAGGGCAGCCAGATGTCTTCAGAAAACAAGTCTTGGGGAGTGTGTTGCCCTCCTATCAGCTGTGTGTGGTTGAGAGCCGAGGTGAAGGACTGTCTTCCCATTTTCCAGGTGTGGGAGCTGAGGTACAATGGTGTCCAGTGGTTCTTCTGTACCCCTCAGAGAACAGGAGCCCTGGGATGGGGGTGGGGAGAGTCTTTGGTCCATTGAGGTGGGTTCCTCGCGAGGCAGGGCTGGGGTGACACCAGGAAGCACAATCAGAGAGGTGGTGACCTCCCCGTCCCTGTAGGTATGTAAGTCAGAGGAGCTGAAGATCGGCCTTAGCTGCCTCCCACCTCTGCCTAGTTCTTTACAGTTTAGGAAGCAGACTTATGGCCAGCCTTGCGAGTGGGGGAATAGGCCCAGGGAGCAGAAGCCCGCAGCTCACACCCCTAGGCTCCTGGCAAAGGCTGCACTCTCTGACCGCACGAGGGTGGCAGGCAGGGGCGGTAACCAGTGACACGCCGCCCCCTTACGCCCTGGGCCCCCCACTTCAGTGTTCCTCACTCCACTCACCCTCCCTGGGTTCCGCTTCCCCACCCAGGAGCCCTGCCTGGAAGGAATTAAGGGAATCAAGGGCTGAGATGTCAATTTCCTGGCAGCCTTGGGCACCCAGGGGTGCAGAGATAAAAGCCGCTAATGGGCGCCCCTCTCAGCCGCTGGCAGCCGTAGGGCCGCAAATTGCTTTTCCTCCAATGGGCGGGTGCTTTCTCTTCACTATCAGCCTCCACCGGCCCGGCCCCCAGCCCCCACGGCCCCCTAGGTCCTGGGAAGCGGAGGTGGTACCGTGGGGCTTAGGCACTTGCCTCTCTCTGCTACCAAGTGGTGGAGACAGCCTTGGGGACAGGCTGTCAGCTGTGTTCTGTGCCAGCCTCAGTATGGCTGAGGGCCCTGGGGGATGGCCAGGGGCCCTGGGAAGGGTGGACAGAGAGGCAGTCAAGGTGTCGTGAGCAGGGAGCCCTGGGTGGCATCCCCACTCAGGCCTCCACATCAGTTCTTGAGCCCCTACAGGCCTTAGGTTTAGCATCCTCAGAAAGGGTGTCGTCAAGGCTTTTCATTCCTCACATGCTTCCTGGGGCCTGGGGACTAGTCATGCCAGTGGCAGGCGGTAGATGGTGGGGAGGAGACTGGCAACCCCGGGAGTGACGGCCATCTCTACAGGGGCCCCTGCCTCTGTTCTCCGACAGCTGATTGTCACCCTGCAACAAGTGCAAGCTCGCCAGCCAGACTTCTGATCTCTCCATTTTTATCTGACATCTCCTGGTGTTTAAACATCAGCGATCAATTTTGAGAAAAATTAGGAGCGGCAATACCGTCTCTCCGCCGGCCAGTAGTTTGTAACCCCATGGAGGAGCTCCTGCTCTGAGGATCTCTCGGGGTCGTGATGGAAATCCGTGAGAGCCAGGGTGCCCTTTATCCTAAGGGGCCAGCCTGGGGCATGCGGGACTTGCTTCTGATACCCGTGGACTCCGCCACCCCTGGAAGGAGAGACTGACTCGGGAGCCTCCAGCCCAATGGGCAAGACCGAACCGTGGCCTCCTCAGGGCCCCCCTCCTGGCTGCTCAGACCCATGGCCTGTCAAGCACCCGTGTGCCCAGCCTGACGTGCCCGCCCTCTGGGCTCAGCCTGGCTTGATGAGGCCACCCATGCTGTGGACCCTCCTTGTCCCTCCCACCTCCAACTAGACACACACTCTGCCCATGTGGACACAGATGCACATAGTTTTTTGCACGTGGCCTCACGTCGTTCACAGTGGACAGGCACACACACAGTGGCACACGTGTGCACACACACAGACCCGCATTGACACACAGGGATGGTCGTGCCAGCCCTGCGTGTTCACACTCGGCTGGTGCATCTTTGCTCACATGCACACGTTTCCACACATTCACATCACATGTCTGCTCCCACGAGTGCTCGTCTGTGCACAGACTCACATGCCTGCGGACAGTCAAAGGACAGACCTACCAACCAGCAGAGCATGCCCTGGGCTGGACTGCCGGCTGGGGTTCCTGCGGGAAGGCTCAGCTGGGCCCGGCTTCAGCTGCGTGACCGACGGGCTCTCATGACGGGGGTCTGTTTGAGCCGCCGTCGCCTTCCGGCCCTCCAGTTTGCTGGCCCTGGGCTCACTGCACACAGCCTCCCGGGGCCGCTCTGCATCGTAAGCGTGGTCTGGTTTCCAGGTGGCATGTCCGTATCCCAGTGCTCCAAGGAGGACGGCAGGAGCAGCTCGGGCCCTCCCCACGAGACAGCCGCCCCCAAGCGCACCTACGACATGATGGAGGGCCGTGTCAGCCGGGCCATCTCCTCAGCCAGCATAGAAGGTGTGTGCCCTGCCCGGCTCCCTACTCTGGGGGTGGAGCGGGGGCCGTAAGACCTGCCCCGGGGGGCTTCCCCACTTGCTGGGTTACATCAGCTCCGCCTGGACGGAGTGCAGGAATAGTTATCCGGACTTTACAGATAGGAAAACTGAGGCTGGGAGTTTCTGAGCCTCCATCCGGAGGTAGCACAGGGCCCAGAAAGCGGGCCACTTGCCAGCTGGGTCCTCTGTCGCCACCACCACCAGCATCATCTCGGGGACTGGGTGGCTGGAGGGACCCGCTGGAGGGAGGCAGGGGCTGTAGACTCTGGCCGGTCACTGCGCAAGGCCGGGTCAGGGAGCCGTGAGACAATGCTGTCGCCCGCCCCCTCCAGGTCTCATGGGCCGTGCCATCCCGCCTGAGCGACACAGCCCCCACCACCTCAAAGAGCAGCACCATATCCGAGGCTCCATCACACAAGGTAAGTTGCCCTCTGCTCCCGGCGTGCCCAGCCACCGCACCCTCGTGGCAGCTGCAACAGGCCCTCGGGTTTACAGTCAAGATGGGCAGGGGAGGGGAGGCATACCAGAGTGCCATAGGCACCCAGGGAAGGCGTGTAACACATGTGTACGTGACAGGTACGGGTGCAGGTTGAAAGGCAGAGCAAGGCATGAAAACAAAAATCGAAAGCAAACTACTACCCATCACCCTTCACTCTGTCATTTAATGAGCATCTCCTGTGCTCTGTGCTGGGTGCTACCCCAAGTGCTCTCTGTTCCTCATCTTATGGAACAGCCTCCGAAAGGAAGACACCCACGTTCTCCTGGCTGGTCAGTGGCAAGCCAGGTACTTTTTAACATGCTTTGTATCTGTATCATCCCACTGAATGTGAATGACTTGGTGAGGTGCTTCAGTTAATACTCCCATTCTATATATGAAGAACCTGAGGCTCAGAGAGGTCAAGTCACGTGCTTAAGGTCACACAGCACGTGAGGACTTGAACCCAGGTAGTCAGGCTTCAGAATCTGCCCCAGGTTAGGATGAGCAAGGTGGGAGGCAAGTGCCCACGCGTTAGTGCCCCCTCCTCCCTGGCAGGGATCCCACGGTCCTACGTGGAGGCCCAGGAAGACTACCAGCGCCGGGAGGCCAAGCTCCTGAAGCGCGAGGGCACGCCGCCACCGCCACCTCCGCCCCCTCGGGACCTGGCTGAGGCCTACAAGGCCCGGCCCTTGGAGGCCTTGGGTCCTCTGAAGCTGAAGCCAGCCCACGAAGGCCTGGTGGCGACGGTGAAGGAGGCTGGCCGCTCCATCCACGAAATTCCACGGGAGGAGCTGCGGCGCACACCCGAGCTGCCCCTGGCCCCCCGGCCGCTCAAGGAGGGCTCCATCACACAGGTACGGGGGCCAGGGTCAGGGTAGAGGATACCAGTAGGCATGGCTCTGGCCCCTACAAGTGGGAAGCTGAGGCCTGGACTTGTTGAGTGCCACACCCAAGGTCACACAGCTGCTAACTACTGAGTTGTCATTACATCCATTCCAGGGTCCATAGCAGGTGCTTTATATTATACTCATGACCTCATTCAGTTGTATTTACAGCCCAGGAGAGTCATACCCAGGCTTCCCAGGTGGCTCAGTGGGTAAAGAATCCGCCTGCAATGCAGGAGACACAGGAGACATGTGTTTGTATCCCTGGACTGGGAAGATCCCCTGGAGAAGGGCATGGCAACCCACTCCAGTATTCTTGCCTGGAGAGTCCCATGGACAGAGGAGCCTTGCAGGCTATAGTCCGTAGGATCACAAAGAGTCAGACACAACTGAAGCATCTGAGCATGAAGGTATACCCATCACCCCCATTCTTCAGATGGAAAAACTGAGGCCCAGAGAGGTCAAGAAGCTTGCTGAGAGCCCAGAGCTAGGTGTACTAAAGCTTGATTGCACCCTAAGTGTGAGCCAGGCGCTCACTGCCTGAGAACTTGGCGTCATGACTTATGTAACCCTCACAACAGTGTTGTGAGGTGTCCTCATTTTAGTGGTGACGAAACAGGTTCAGAGAGGTTAAGCAACTTATCTGGGGTCACACAGCAAGTAAATGGCCATTGTGAACCTCAAATCCAGATGTCCTTACATCTGTAGCATCTTTGTGTCTTGGCCTCCTCCAGCAGGTTGCATCCCCACCCAACCCCTGCGCCTATCCACTGCCTGCACTGGGCCCCCCAGAAGCCCCAGCCTGGAAGGGGAAGATGAACTCTGACTCTGTGAGGAGCTGGTCCCTTAGAGGACCTAAGGGCCACTGTCTTTTCACAGGGTCAGAGATGTGAACAGGAAGGAGAATGAGATCCATGGGGGACTGCATGGCTAAGGGGTGGTAGGGAGGTGTCCAGGGGGCCTCACAGTTGAGTCAAGGCTCAGAATCACCTAGGGAAAAGGCAGGAGCGGTGGGAAGGCCGTCGAAGGCCAGGGATCAGGTTTGGCACTCAGCCTCCAGGCAGTTGGGGGTCACTGGCAAGAGTCCATCGTAGATCCAAAAGGGAGGCCAGTCTGATTCTAGAATATTCTTTCTAAAATGAGGGCATTTCCTCTTCTTAAGAAAGTAAAACATTCGTGAATAAAAGCAGAGTCCTCTTACTTGCAAAGACACAGAGCCCACTGTATCCTAGGTTTCCCAGGCTTGCTTAGACAGGGTGGGGTCTTCTCCCAGGCACCCGGGTTACAGTCTCATCATGACCCCTGTTCCTTCAGCTGCCCTTTCTGGCCAAAGAGCAGACATAACCTTAGCCCTGACCTCTGAGACTTGAACCTCAGGGTGGTGGAACTGGATTTTACTGCTGGATTTTCTGGCTTGGCTTTGGGTGGGTCAGGGAGGGTCCCAGACTGATGGGAAGAAGGCATTTACCCTCATGGGGTTGTTAAGTTTCTTTCCAGCAAATCCCAAGGGGCAACCGAGGGTCCCCCACTTGCTTCAGGAAGGGATGACCTCTGCACTTTGTGCCCCCTTCTGCAGCCCCCAGGGTGGCCCTGGGGGCCAGGGGTGGGCAGGGCAAGGGCAGGTGGGCTCATCTTAGGCTTAGCAAAGCCCTTCACCCCTGCCCCTGGAGCGTGAGATGTCTCTCCCATTTCCTAGCAGAGAAACTGAGGCTCAGAGAGGTTGTGCCACTGGTGGTCACGTCCCCCTTCCCTCCCCCCCTGCCAGGGCACCCCGCTCAAGTATGACACCAGCACGTCCTCCACTGGCTCCAAAAAGCACGACGTGCGCTCCATCATCGGCAGTCCCGGCCGGACGTTCCCGGCCGTGCACCCGCTGGACGTGATGGCCGACACCCGGGCGCTGGAGCGCGCCTGCTACGAGGAGAGCCTGAAGAGCCGGTCGGGTGCCGTCAGCAGCTCGGGGGGCTCCATCACCCGGGGGGCCCCGGTCATCGTGCCTGAGCTGGGAAAGCCGCGACAGAGCCCCCTGACCTACGAGGACCACGCGGCGCCCTTCGCCGGCCACCTACCCCGCGGATCACCAGTGACCACACGGGAGCCCACCCCGCGCCTGCAGGAGGGTGCGTGGGGGAGGGCGCAAGGAGGGGCGGGGCGGGGCGGGAGCGGGGCCGCTGTGGGCTCTAATCTCCGAAAACTGCTTTACCGTCCACCCCTTAGCTCAGGAGCATCCTCTGGGCCGCCACAGCCAGCCCACCTGCCAAACCTGTGGGTTCTGCCTCCAGACCATCCTCAGAATTCTCTGCGTCTCCCTGCCGCCTCCAGTCCACCTGGCTTCCCTGACTACTCTCTTGTGCTGCTATAATCTGCTCCCCAAAACGGCAGCCAGAATACTTTTTTGAAATATTTACATGAGTTACACCACTGTTCTGCTTAAATCTTTCTAGTGACTTCTCACTGCTCCTAGGGGGAAAAATAAAGTCACTGTTTTTCCGCCATGGCCATGCAGGATCCAGCTCCACCCGCCTTTCCATCTCAGGGCTTTATCTCTGTTACTTGACCACACTCAGCTTTCTTTGCTCAGGACCTTTGCACATGCAGTTTCCCTATGCTTGAAATGCACCCTCCCCCCTTCAGATCTTTACCTGACTGGTTTCTTTTTGCCCTTCAGGACTCTGTTCAAATGTCACACTGTCAGGGAGGTTACTTATGGTCACCCTCCCCCTTCACTATTCTGGTCACATTCTATCACAGTTTAAATTTTTCTTCATTTATTACTTTGAAATTCTTTTTTGATAACTGGTTGATCATCTGCCTCCTACATTGAATGTCAGCCCCATGGGGGCTAGGGTTTTCCTGTTTGGTTTGGTGGGGAACCCCAGCTCTTAGAAAGTACTAGGCATATCGTAGACACATGATAAATATTTTTGGTTGATTGAATGAATGAGAAGAAAAGGGAACAGAAGAATGGATGAGCTTTTTAAAAGAATAAAAAGCAGAAGCAAATGACTGAATGAGTAAAAACGAAAAATGAACTAGAGGCAAATGGATGGACGAAGAGGCCTGGTTCCTGGGACCCCAGAGACCCTACCCTCAAACGATTTCCCATAAGCACTAGCTGCAACAGCCCCCACGTAGGGCGTGGGACACCCGTGTCTGAGGTCCGATGCCATCTGCACTTGGCTCATCCCCACAGGCAGTCTCTCATCCAGCAAGGCATCCCAGGACCGAAAGCTGACATCCACGCCCCGGGAGATTGCTAAGTCCCCACACAGCAGCGTGCCTGAGCACCACCCCCACCCCATCTCGCCCTACGAGCACCTGCTCCGGGGGGTGAGCGGCGTGGACCTGTACCGCGGCCACATCCCGCTGGCCTTCGACCCCACCTCCATACCCCGAGGAATCCCTCTGGATGCAGGTGATTTGTCCCAGACCCAAGGAACCCTGTAGCATCAGTGTCAGCCCAAGGGCTCCTCAGGCATCAGCTAGGCTCCACTAGAAGGGGAAGCTGAGGTGCAGGGCAGGGAGAGGGAGGGACCCAACATTGCAGTCATGTCAGCAGTTGAGGTGAGAAAAGAATTTCTCTTAGGGGGTTCTCAGGGTCATGCTGGGTTAAACATTTTTTCAATGGTTTTCTTTTCCTGTGAGACTTAATCAGCATCTTGAAAATTGCAAATGTATCAAAAGAGGGCTCAAGGGTGTGCTTTCCCCAAACAGACATGATCTGAAAATCTGTGTAAAAGGACACAGCCCTTAGGTATTTTTGTGATCTGCATTTCGGATACCCTGTGTTTGGGTGAATTTTGATCCCAAGAATATTATCAACAAGAGGCACCCTCGTGTATGTTGGAGAGCAAGGGTTTTTCTACTTTGAGGCTCTCAATTCTGTTTTGTGGGAGTGTTTGGGAGAAGCTTTGGGGCATTAAGACAGGCAGAGGGGCATTCCCAGCCGAGGTGTGGGCCGGCCTGAACTTATTCCCCTTCTCCTGGCAGCCGCTGCCTATTACCTGCCCCGGCACCTGGCCCCCAACCCCACCTACCCACACCTGTACCCGCCTTACCTCATCCGCGGCTACCCCGACACGGCGGCGCTGGAGAACCGCCAGACAATCATCAACGACTACATCACCTCGCAGCAGATGCACCACAACGCAGCCACCGCCATGGCCCAGCGAGCCGACATGCTGAGGGGCCTGTCGCCCCGAGAGTCCTCACTGGCCCTCAACTACGCCACTGGCCCGCGAGGTGGGTGGGGCGGGGTGCTGCCAGGCACACGGGTGGGCAGGATCCTCTACCCAGAATCAGCCTTATCCCTGGTCTGCCCAGGTTCCTGAAGCACAGGACACGTATGTGCCCATGCCTGTACATCTGCCCTTGCCGAGAGTGGTCACTGTAGAGTCCCGGGTGGTGTCACCTCGCTGAGAGCATGCACAGACCCAGCGGGTGGTTTCTTTTAACTTATTAATATATTTTAGCTGCATGTCGCAGCTTGTGGGATCTTAGTTCCCCGACCAGGGATCAAACCCAGGACCATGGCGATGAAAGCCCACGTCTTACCCACCACCCTGCCAGTGTTTAGAGTTGTGTGTGGTTGCGTCCTGGACGACACATGGGCTCTGCGTGTGCCTGTGTGCTGTTGATGTATGTGGTCCTTAAAAAAAAAAACATGTAAATGTAAGGCTGTTTGAATTTCTTGTTCCCTTGATGAGCAACCAGCCTGTGGTTACTTTGCACATGAATATTACACTCTCTAGAAACACTTCCGGAATGTTCTTTCAGAACAACCAAGTCCTAGTTAGGGTCTAGTTGTTAAAACTGGTCACACTAGGTATTTCAAACAGTGGGGATTGAATACAAGCAACTGATGGCCTAGGGTCACAGGCAAAAGGGGCACAGCAGTGTATGCAGTGGCGCCACCTGCAAACTACCTCTACTTCAGGGCTTGGGAGCAAAGGGAGGAAGGGCTGTGAGCAGCCGGCATTCAGACCTAGGGCGTGCACCAAGGAGGGAGCACCAGGCAGTGCTGCTTCTCAGAGGGTGTGCGGTGTTCCCCCGGGTGGTGCGGTCCAGCGAGCAGGCAGCCTGGTTCCTCTCCTCCCCACGTCGCTGCAGCCCCCAGCCCCACCTCCTCTCTCACAGGCATCATCGACTTGTCTCAAGTGCCACACCTGCCTGTACTGGTGCCCCCGACACCAGGCACACCAGCCACGGCCATGGACCGCCTCGCCTACCTCCCCACCGCACCCCAGCACTTCAGCAGCCGGCTCAGCAGCTCACCGCTCTCCCCAGGTGATGCCCCCACCCCAGTGCTGGGCGTCCTTGGGCAGATGCCTTGCCCTCTCTGTTCCATCCCAGAAGATGAGTCGGGGTGGTGGGGAGCGGGGCTTCCTGTCCCTGGGGCTGAGCCTCAGGCCTTTGGGTTTCCAGGAGGCCCCACTCACTTGACAAAACCCACCACCACGTCCTCGACCGAGAGGGAGCGGGAACGGGAGCGCGATCGGGAGCGCGAGCGCGAGCGGGAGAAGTCCATCCTCACGTCCACCACCACCGTAGAGCACGCGCCCATCTGGAGACCCGGTAGGACGGCCGAGCCCCCAGCCCGCGCCCCGGGGGCGGGGTCTTCGCAGCTGCACCAGGGGTCTGATAGCACAGCTTGCCTCCCCCAGGTACGGAACAGAGCAGTGGCGGTGGTGGCGGCGGCAGCGGCGGGGGTGGGGGCAGCAGCGGCAGCCGCCCCGCCTCCCATTCCCATGCCCACCAGCACTCGCCCATCTCACCGCGGACCCAGGACACCATCCAGCAGAGGCCCAGTGTGCTGCACAACACGGGCATGAAGAGCATCATCACCTCCGTGGAGCCCAGCACGCCTACGGTCCTGAGGTGGGCCAGGTTGGCACAGGGGAGGGGACAGGCCCATGGTGGGGGGGGCGAGGAGTGGGGGGCTGGTCGCTGGATACAGGTAGAGGGATGTGCGCGGGTACCAATGGGTCCAGGGATAAATGGGAGAGTGAGCGATGGGTGGGCAGAGAGTTGGGTGAGGAGGTAAATTGATGGGTGATTTGGTTAGATGGATGGGTAGTAATAGATTTGGATAAGTGGATATTAGCCATTTATATGGATGGATAAGTGGATGGATGACAGGTGAGTAGGTAGGTGCATAGGTGGGTCAGTGGTAGATGGATGGATGGCAGACTAGATGAATGGATAGGTAGGTGGACAGACAGATGACAGTGGGTGGACGAATGGACTGGTGGTTAGAGCTAGGTGAATAGGTGGATGAATTGATGGGAGGCTGATTGGATGGTTAGATGGTTACATCGGTGGATGGAGGGTAGATGGGCGAATAGGCAGATGATGGGTCGGGTAAGTGGAGGAATGGATATTTGGTTAGGTGGTAGGTGGGTGGGTGAGTAGATGGGGAGGTGGATAGGTGATGAGCTGGGTAGGTAGATGGATGAGTAGGTGGATGGGGAGTTGGGTGGGTGGATAGGTGAGCAGCTTGGGTAGGTTATGGAGTTCAGGAATGGAGTCTGGAGCAGAGAGGGAGAGAGAGCATGAGGGCTGTGAGGAGAGGCTTTCCTGCTCCCCCAGGGATTCATTCAGCAGAGCCCCACAGGGAGGAGGAGATCGGGTGCCTCTCGTCTGGACCAAGTCCAGAGGTTCCCTGGAGACTGGAGAACCTGCGGAGGTCCCGGATGTGTCTGGTCCCCGGAGTCCACTTCCTATCACAACAGGCCCAAGTCCCCGCTGGTGACCCACCTCCTACCACTGCCCAAGGCCTGTGGGCTGAGCTGCCTGACCGGGGGCAGGTGTTTCCCCACGGCCCCTCCCTGCCCAGGGACCTGTGTGGAGGCAGCTGCTTCTTCCAAAATGAAGCGTCCCTTCATGCAAGTCTCCCCACACTTGGCTGCTCTAAATCACGCCCTCCCCACCACAATTCCAATTACAAAAAAATAATATCATTTACCAAAAGCATCGTCTTGGTGTCCTCCGAGTCAGTTTCCAGCAGTTATACAGAACAGGAGCACCTGACTCTTAAGAGCAGGGTGCCCAGACATGAGTTCCCACCAGCGACAGCCAGTGAGAAGCTGGAGCAGGAACATCAAAGCCTTCCCCAGTGGCAGCTGAGGAAGACCCTTGAGGGTGAGGGTTAGTGAAAGACTTCCTCATGGAAACATTGGACTAGAGAGAGAAGCCAATGAGAGATAGAGTCGGGCCAGCTCATGTCCAAGACTATCTTTGAAGGTCAGCGGAGAAGGCAATGGCACCCCACTCCAGTACTCTTGCCTGGAAAATCGCATGGATGGAGGAGCCTGGTAGGCTGCAGTCCATGGGGCCACTAAGAGTCAGACATGACTGAGCGACTTCACTTTCACTTTTCACTTTCATGCACTGGAGAAGGAAATGGCAACCCACTCCAGTGTTCTTGCCTGGAGAATCCCAGGGACGGGGCAGCCTGGTGGGCTGCCGTCTATGGGGTCACACAGAGTCAGACATGACTGAGGTGACTTAGCAGCAGTAGCAGCAGCAGTTGAAGGTCAGAGGGAGTGCATTTGTGTATTTCTTCCTCCTGGTGGGCTTGCAGTAGGTCTCCTGCCCTGTGCTGGGTATGGGGGATATGGTGATGCAAGCCCTGCCCTCTTAGGGATTATGGTTTAGACCAAGGCAGCAATCAGGGAAGGCTGCCTGAAGGAAGAGGCATGGGACTCTCGAGTAGCCAGCTCCAGCCCAATTGGAGTGAGGAGAGCACTCCGGGCAGAGAAGACAGCAAGAAGCCCTGTGTGGCCCCTGGTGGCTGAGGTGGAAGAACTGGATGCCCCTGCCCTTTCCTCTAACCACCCACCCTGGCCCACACTCAGGGCCTTTGCCCTTGGCGTTCTGATTCTTCACGGGGCTTGCTTACTTCCTCTCTAGCTCATATGCCAGCCCCTCAGGGAGACACCCTACCCCACCCATGCCTGAGAGCTCCCTTGCTGTTTGCTTGTTTTCCACCCAGAATCGTTACCTTCAAGCAACTGCCACAATAATAGGAGTTTAATTTATCATGTTATCATATGAGCCTGTACGTAGTGTGTCTCCTCGCCTAGAACATAAGGCAGTTTTGTCTGTTTTGTGCCCTGTCATATCCCTGATGTCTAGAACAGTGCCTGACATAGTAGGTGCTCAGTAAGAGGTTTTGGGTTGATGGGATCATGGATGGATGGGTGGTGGGTGGATGGATGAATGCATGGATGGGCGCATGGGTGGATGGATGGATGGATGGGTGGATGGATGGGTAGATGGATGGATGGATGGATGGGTAGATGGATGGATGTGTGGGTGGGTGGATGGATGGGTAGATGGATGAATGGGCGTGTGGGTGGATGGATGGATGGATGGGTAGCTGGATGGATGGATGGGTGCGTGGGTGTGTGGGTGGATGGTTGGATGGGTAGATGGATGGATGGATGGGTGCATGGGTGTGTGGGTGGATGGATGGATGGGTAGATGGATGGATGGGTGCGTGGGTGGATGGATGGGTGCATGGGTGGATAGATGGATGGATGGGTGCGTGGGTGGGTGGATGGATGGGTAGATGGATGGATGGATGGGTGTGTGGGTGGATGGATGGATGGATGGGTGCATGGGTGGATGGATGGATGGATGGATGGTAGATGGATGGGTGCGTGGGTGTGTGGGTGGATGGATGGATGGATAGATGGATGAATGGGTGTGTGGGTGGATGGATGGATGGATGGGTAGATGGATGGATGGATGGGGTAGGTGAGGCCCTATGGCATGGGGTCTCGCAGGCCACAGTTGGGAGGGTTTATTCTGGGGAATGTGGGAGCTATTCTGGGCAGTGGCGACCCCTCAGAGTGTCAAAGTGAGTGAGTGACCCTGCCTCAGCCTCAAGGGCCACAGCTACGACTCCTGCAGCTGCTGACCCTCCCTCTCTCCTCCCCCAGGTCCACCTCCACCTCCTCGCCTGTCCGCCCAGCTGCCACATTCCCACCCGCCACCCACTGCCCGCTGGGCGGCACCCTCGACGGGGTCTACCCCACCCTCATGGAGCCTGTCTTGCTGCCTAAGGAGGCCCCTCGGGTCGCCCGGCCCGAGCGGCCCCGTGCGGACGCTGGCCACACGTTCCTCGCCAAGCCTCCAGCCCGTGCCGGGCTGGAGCCCGCTTCCTCCCCCGGCAAGGGCTCTGAGCCTCGGCCCCTGGCGCCCCCCGGCTCCGGCCATGCGGCCATCGCCCGCGCCCCAGCGAAGAGCCTCGCGTCCCACCACGCCAGCCCGGACCAGCCGGCGCCCCCCGCCTCAGCTGCGGACCTGCACCGGGAAAAGACTCAAAGTAAACCCTTTTCCATCCAGGAATTGGAACTCCGTTCTCTGGGTAAGACCACCCTGACAGCGGCCACCTTCATAGACGCGATAATCATGCGTCAAATTGCTCACGATAAAGGGCCGCGAGAAGGAGGTTCGCTGGCCAACGACTCCCCTCGCGATGGTAAGACTTCCGGCCCCGCCGCCCACCCACCCCGTCTTGTGGCCTAAAGATATTTTCAGATCTCTGCTTTTTATTTTTCCCCTCCCCCCATTTTTCGTTGGTTTTGGTATTTTGTTTTGAAGCTCGTCTTCGTCGATTGCACGCTCTGATGATTCCTCAAGCTGCGCCTACCCACCCCTCCGATCGGAGAGGGGAGCACTGCATCATTTGCACATCGTTTTTATCATGATTTTTCTTTTTTCTTTTGGATTTTCGCTTTTTTTTCCTTTAATGAATGGATCTGTGATTTTGACTCCAGCCGCGCCTCCCATCTCCCCCTTTGTACCTTTGTCTGGGGAGCGGGGCTGCGGAGGGGCGCAGGCCCACGCCTTTGCCTGCTGCTGTGTGTGGTTTGGAGGCTGCCTCCCCCACCCTGCCCCACTGCCCCCGAGGCGTACAGTGAGGGGGACGTCAGGGAGGAAAGAGAAACACCCTCCCGCTTCCCAGGAGGAGCTGGGAACCTGGCCCCAGCGTCCTCTGCCCAGGTTGTGAGGGGGTCTTGGGGATGCTCTGGCCCCATGTCTACCTTGCCGACCCACCAGCCAGCTTCCCCAGGGAAGAGGGGAGTCTTCTGTGCCTGTCTCCCACCTCCAGCCCCAGCTCAGGGCTCCTCTGTGCTGGAGAGGGGGATGTGGGCGGACAACCCTGGGATCTGAGTGTCACTCGCCACCACACTGACCTCACACCCTCGCCACCCATCCGCTACCTCTACACTCCCTTGCCCGAAACCCATCCTGCGCCATCTCAGTCCGCACGTCCGGCCCCCACCAGCCGGGTCTGTCTCCGGTCCCCCTTTGGCACCTTGTTGCTGTCCGTCTCTCACTGTCTCTGGGTCTCTCTCCATCTCCCTCCACCTGTCTGCCTGTGTGTCTCGTTCTCTGCCTTTCTTCTCCGTCCACCTCTCTCTGCAGTGCTGTCTCACCCTCCTTTCCCGACATGTCCCCACCCCTGGCTGGCCAGCAGCCCTCACGCTGGCTCACTCCCGCTGTCCGTCTGCCCAAATCTTCCCCGCCTCTGGCCCGGGGGAACCCATCCAGCGTGGAGGGGCGGGCTGGGAAGGGCAGCCCTGGCCCTGGCTTTGGCCTAACTCAGGGCCTCGCCCGGCTGCAGGTTACCACGGCGGCAGCTACAGCCCCGACGGGGTAGAGCCCGTGAGCCCCGTGAGCTCGCCCAGCCTGACCCATGACAAGGGGCTCCCCAAGCACCTGGAGGAGCTCGACAAGAGCCACCTGGAGGGAGACCTGCGGCACAAGCAGCCAGGTGGGGTCCCGCCCCACACAGATGGGGAAGCCAAGGCACTCGGAGGTGGTGGAGTCAGCCCCGTGTCTCAGCTCAAAGGGCGGAGCTGGGATCTGAGGACGGCAGCCCCGGGGGGCACCGGCCTTGCCTACCCCAGCCACGCCCTGACCAGCCCTGCTCTGCCCGCAGGCCCAGGAAAGCTCAGCGGCGAGGCGGCACACCTCCCACACCTGCGGCCGCTGCCCGAGAACCAGCCCTCGTCCAGCCCGCTGCTCCAGACCACCCCAGGGGTCAAAGGTCACCAGCGGGTCGTCACCCTGGCACAGCACATCAGTGTAACTACCCCACCTCGTCATTGCCTTTGCACCTGGGGCGGGACTAGGTCCTGAGAAAGGGAGGGGAGGAGGGTCCACACGTCCTCTGACAGGTAAACTGAGTCCTGGGTAGGGGTGGGGGGCGAACCAGGGATCTGGGGGTTGGCAAGGGCACGTCATGCCGGGGGTCCCAGAGTCGTCTCCAACTCAGGTGTCCCTCCTCCTCCACTGATGGGGCGTCAGGTGCACAAGCCCATCCACGATCCATACCTCACACACGCTGGCCAGTTGAATCTGACCCATCTTGGGCCCAGGTGGGGACTTCGGGCCTCACCCCATGCACCTGGGGGCATTGAGCTGCTATAAACAGGCTCAAAGCTCCTGGGGAGCCGAGGACCACGCCCCAGGGTTCTACCCCCAACGCTAGCTCAGCCCTCACCCCATCTGGAAGGTTCTGGCAGCTGGCTGGCACCTGACCGTTCATGTCTCCTCTGATCCTTGGCCTGCAGGAGGTCATCACGCAGGACTACACACGGCACCACCCACAGCAGCTCAGCGCACCCCTCCCCGCCCCCCTCTACTCCTTTCCCGGAGCCAGCTGCCCTGTCCTGGACCTTCGCCGCCCACCCAGCGACCTCTACCTCCCACCCCCGGACCACGGCACCCAGGCCCGTGGCTCACCCCACAGTGAAGGGGGCAAGAGGTGAGCAGGGGTGGGAGACAGGGTGCCCCTTGCCAGTCCCCACTGAGGAGCTTCGTTAGGTGTCTGCTGCGGGAAGGGTGAAGCTAAGGGAGGTTGGGGAGTTGGCTCAAGGTCACAGAGCAGCTGGACCCCTAGCTGATATGTACACCACACTCTGTGGGGGTTCCAGGCACCAAGCTAAACCCTTCACACACGCCAACCAGGATCCTTACCACAGCCTCAGGAAGTATAGGCAGTGTTACCCCATTTCACAGATGAAGAAACTGAGGCATGGAGCAGTGAACTCACTTGCCCACAGGGACGCAGCCAGTAAGTGGCAGAGCTGGGATTCGAAGCAGAGCTGTGTGACGTGAGAGCAGCCTCCTAGCAGGCACCCATGCACTTCACACTCCTGGTTACCCCGAGGGGCCCCTGGTCGGAGAGGAGAGGGAAGGGCCCCCCTGAGGGCCCTCCATTAGGATGAGGGAGCCACTCCGGGTAGCACACAGAGGAAAGGAGATGGCAGGATGTCCTTGGGGGAGCAATGGGGTCCCTGGCGTGGGGGAGCAGCAGGCGTTCAACAAAGTACCCGCCATGGGCCAAATCCCGCCATAGCCTGTTCTTGCACAGTCCGTGAGCTAAAGACGTTTTTACGTTTTTAAAGGATTATTCTTTTTATTTTTTTTTTATTTTTATTTTTTTTCTAATTTTATTTTATTTTTAAACTTTACATAATTGTATTAGTTTTGCCAAATATCAAAATGAATCCGCCACAGGTATACATGTGTTCCCCATCCCGAACCCTCCTCCCTCCTCCCTCCCCATACCATCCCTCTGGGCCGTCCCAGTGCACCAGCCCCAAGCATCCAGCATCGTGCATCGAACCTGGACGGGCATCTCGTTTCCTACATGATATTTTACATGTTTCATTGCCATTCTCCCAAATCTTCCCACCCTCTCCCTCTCCCACAGAGTCCATAAGACTGTTCTATACATCAGTGTCTCTTTTGCTGTCTCGTACACCAGGTTATTGTTACCATCTTTCTAAATTCCATATATATGCGTTAGTATACTGTATTTATGTTTTTCCTTCTGGCTTACTTCACTCTGTATAATAGGCTCCAGTTTCATCCACCTCATTAGAACTGATTCAAATGTATTCTTTTTAATGGCTGAGTAATACTCCATTGTGTATATGTACCACAGCTTTCTTATCCATTCATCTGCTGATGGACATCTAGGTTGCTTCCATGTCTTGGCTATTATAAACAGTGCTGCGATGAACATTGGGGTACACGTGTCTCTTTCCCTTCTGGTTTCCTCAGTGTGTATGCCCAGCAGTGGGGTTATTCTTTTTAAATGAAGAATAATATAGTCGAGACCACAACTGGCCCATCACCCCTGAAATACTTACTATATGGCCCCTTATAGGAAAAGTGTGCTAAGCGCAGGTTTAGAGTGAGGCAGGGCTTGCAGGGGAGTGGAGGGAGGGGTGCACCCCCTTCAAGAGAGAGAGCTCAGAGCTCTGACCACCGTTGGGACCCTCTCTCCACCCAGGTCTCCAGAGCCAAGCAAGACATCAGCCCTGGGCAGCAGCGAGGATGGTATCGAACCTGTGTCCCCGCCGGAGGGCATGGTGGAGCCTGGGCATCCGCGGGGCACCATGTACCCGCTGCTGTACCGGGACGGGGAACAGGCGGAGCCCAGGTATCTTCTCGGTGGCCCCTCCCCTTCCTGGGGTGCTCAAGAATACAGCCCTTGCCCACCTGTGGCCTCGGTCCATCGCTGTGCAATTGGGGGCTTGACAAGGGCTTCGGGGTGCAACTGAGGACCTCAGACCTACTGTTAAACAAGGTCGAAACTTGGGAGACCTCCATGACAACTTCCAGAGTCTTGGGCTGGGGTCTCTCAGCTCAGGCTGGGCCCCTGTTGCCGACACTTGAGGATCTGAGATTTAAAGAGCTAAATGTTCTGAACCAAGCCAGGGCCCAGGGTGGGGATGGAGGCAGAGAAAAAAACCCCCTCATCTCAGGGGAAGGTGTGATCTGAGCCTGTTTTGGTTCCACAAGCCCTTTTCTGGGCGTCTGACTGTGGTAGGCAGACAGGTATGGCCCACCAGGACAGCTGGGGTTCTCCAGAGATATCCTGAGCCAAGAATAGAGGATTTCAGGAGACATGGTCCCTAAGAGACCAAGGAAGCAGGCTCGGGGGTGGGAGAAGCATCATTCTGAATTTCTAAGGCAGCTCAGGTGGTAAGCGCCCCGTCATCAAGGGTGTGCAACCTCAGCGCCAAGTGAACTGACCTGGGATGTCTGATTCTTACAACAGGATGGGCTCCAAATCTCCAGGCAACACCAGCCAGCCGCCAGCGTTCTTCAGTAAGCTGACCGAGAGCAACTCGGCCATGGTCAAATCTAAGAAACAGGAGATCAATAAGAAGCTGAACACCCACAACCGGAATGAGCCAGAATACAGTAAGGGGCCCACCTCTCCCCGGGAGTGGGGTGACGGGGAGCAGGATTGGGGACCAGCAGGGCCGGGTGGACCTGCCGACCACCTCTCCCGCTGGCCCGTCACCTCATGTTCAAGGAGCCCAGGGTGGTCTCTCTTTTTGCTGTAGGTATCTGGTGGCACAGAATGCAGTGCCCAGAATGGTGCCCAGCACACAGAGGGCTCTCAGGGAATATTTGCATGAACGGGCCAGTTCACGCTGGGCACCAGCAACTGAGGTCATGCTCATACAAGGGCTCCATGTGTCTGCCACTCACGGTGTTCCTCACATATGTGATTTTCCCCTGTTTGTGTGGTTCCTGGATGTCAGTCCTAGCTCAGCTCCCCACCCCTATTAGCACAGCGCCTGGCCCATAACAGACGCTCAGGAGAACCTGTGAGCCGGTAAACCAATGAATGGAGGGTCCTCACATCCCCAGCTTCAAAGAGCTCTTTAGTCAGGGGGAGTTCGAGGGCCTTGCAGAGCCTTTTCTTCTTCTGGGGCTGGCATCACAGCCTTTCAGACAGTCCCTGGCCCAGGCTGTTAAGTCCAGAACCTTGTCCAGTGCCGTGCACTGGCCAGCGGATGAGCAGCCCCCGATAGCTGGCTCAGAATGCAAAATCTCAGATGTCAGGGCCACCTGGCTGTGACCTCTGTCACCCCATTGGTCACCAGGATTGATTTGGCTGACCTGGCTGTCTGGCAGGTGTCCCCTTCCTCCCTCACTGCTGCACGCGTGTGCCTCCCAGAGCCGTGTGCACAGTTAAAGAGGATGACCCCCTCTTTGGTCAAGGGTGGATGAGTAGCTCTGTGCTCCCCTCTAGCTGTGCTAGAACCTCCACACAAGCACTCAGAGTCCATTTGTAGGAGAATCCCATGGACAGAGGAGCCTGAAGGGCTGCAGTCCATGGGGTCTCTTGCAAAGAGTCAGATATGACTGAGCAACTTAGCACACACACATAGGGTAGTCAAACTTCCAAAACTCGAGACATAGCCAAGTGAGGTGTTATGTATGGCAGGCTGTCTTTTTTAAAAAGAAATACAGACTCTCAAGTGCTGCCCCAGGTGGTGCTAGTGGTAAAGAATCCACCTGCCAATGCAGGTAGATGTCAAGAGACACGAGTTCAATCCCTGGGTCGGGAAGATCCCTTGGAGGAGGGCATGGCAACCCACTCTAGTATTGTTGCCAGGAGAATCCCATGGACCGAGACTAGGCCTGCTGCATTGCACAAGCTCCTGGCTGGCGCACCTTGCCTAGACCAGACAGGGGAGCGGGGCGGGTGGCGGGGGCGTGGGGTGGGGGGGACGGGGCAGATGATTTCCAGGATCCATGGGCCCATCGCCCTCACCCTTCTTATCATCCCCCTCCAGATATCGGCCAGCCGGGGACGGAGATCTTCAACATGCCCGCCATCACCGGAGCAGGTAACCATCCATCCCGGGGGCCACCAGCCCTGTGCCTGTCCCCCTACCCCAGCCCCGTCACTATGCACCCTGGGGAGGTCACACTGGGTGTCTGGACCCAGGAGGAGACTCGGGAGTGAGGTCATGGAGGTCTCTGGGCCCCACATTGGCTGTAGCCGTGGTGACAAGCAGCCTTTCTCAGTTCGAGTGTGTCCCCTCCTCTGGTCTAAGCAAACCTTGCAGTGGGGATACAGATGCACATAAAAGGCCGGAGGCGGGGGAGGGAGAGGCCTGCAATGAGTCTCTATTTGAAGTTCAATTTCAAGGCCTCCTGGTGCATTTAGGACAGTGTTAGAATCACACACAGCTGTCCAGAAACTTGCCCGGCTTGTTTGTTGGGGTCTCAGATGGAGACTCGAGTCTGTGGATGGGGAGTGAGCCTGTGTGCATACAGGCTGCCCTCGCAGTCCAGGTGGGCATTTTATATAGTTAGAGCATCAGTTTTACTTGAAAATGCTAGCCAGGGGGCTAGGGGAACACTGCAGATGTATTCTGAGAGGAGCGTAAAATCCACACGTGTGTTAAAGCTGAAACTTAAGCCTTCTATGATGCATTGGAAGCCCTTGGGGTTGGATCCCCCAGCCTCCAGTAGGGGCCACACTGTGCATTTCTGCTGCCTCTGTAGGGCTGGGTGGGGAAGGGCCTTGTGTCTGGTGTGAAAAGGCTGAGCCCAGAGCAGATGGGGCTGACGCTCTGCCAGAGTGGGAGCATCTTCGGGAGGAACACAGGGGGACATATTGACCTTCTCTGGGGCCATCACAGCTCCAGGCACGGGGTGAGCAAAAGACAACTATTGGATTTTATCAAGGGGCCACGGGGCCTCTAAGTGCTGAGCCTTAGGCAACAGGGAGGAGGCAGTTTGGTCGAAACAACAAGATGGTCAGAAATGGATGTTTCCAGAATGTTCTGAACCTTGACTGAAACACTGAGACACGCAGGTGCACGTGTATGTAGAAATTCATGCGCAACAACCAAGATTTATGTGAAAACTTGTATATAAATTAGATCCAACTTTTTTTTTCCCGAAGCCGTGTAATCCAAACAAAAGAATTTCCCCCAGACCTTAGTCTCTGCTGCTTTAGCTCCTGCTTCAGGACTGGCGGTGGGTCAGCTTCCTGACTAAGCACCAGTCAGACCATGTATCCATGACCTTGGTGTCAGGCTCATCTGTGATTATAGGATGCTAACCTACTGAGGAACCATCATGACCAGCATCCCTCACATCTTTTTTTTCCACTTCCCTCTGTTTAAGTCTGTAGGATCATAAATGCTCTCCCTGCCCCTCCACCCATCCATCACCCCTGTAGGAAAATTTGCTTTTTCTTGATGGACATGGCTTTTTTTTTATTTGAAGTGCTGATGAAACATGGCCAACACCCAGTTAAAAAAAAAAAAAAGTCAAGGGGTCTTGTGGCTGTGAACGAGTTTGAAAGTAAAAGGAAGAAGAGAAAAAGGAAACGTAGACAGCAGATAGTTGCTTTAGAAATGTGATCTTAGAAGCTGCCGTGTCACGAAGTCAGCAGTCCAGTTTACAGATGAGTCAGGGGTCAGCCAGACTTGCTAATCATACAGTTGGCTCGGAGCAAAAGTTTTAAAATTCATGAAAAATTCTGCCTGGTGGCAGGCAGAGAGCTTTGTCAGCGGTTTTTGAAAGCGAAATCTGGTTTAACAACAACAACAAAAAATACCCCAAAGAGGCACATTCCCCAGGGTTTGCAAAATTAGTCCCTAGGAAACACGAGAGGGTCAGAAAACCTGGTGAACAGAAAAAGAGGAGTAACTGGCTTGACTTCGCAGTGGGTGTCTGGAAGGCTCCACGGGGGCAACCATCGATCGGACCACTGTGGGCCGGGGTGGCCGGGCGGGCGCGGCCAGGCCACTGTCTCCAGCTCTGCCCTGACCCCCGCACGCACCGTAACTGCATGGCTGCCACCCTCCCTCACCGTCCGTCTCTGCACCTCTCTCTCCTCGTGGCTCCCTGGGTGGGGAGAAGGCGTGGGAGGAGAGTTAGGCCCCAGCTGTGGGGGGGTGGGGGACAGGCAGGGGGCTGGGGGCTCCCAGGTGGGGGCAGCCAGAGGACTCTCTGGTCACCTTTCCCCCGTCCCTCTCCGCAGCCCTGGGAACCAAAGAAGGACTCCCCCATGCCCAGCACTGCACGCAGGCTGGGCTTAGTTTCCCCGCAGCCCTTTCCCCTCAATAAGGGAACCTCTGATCCCGCCCTCCACCCTACTCCCTGTTTTTAAGTCCACTTGGATTTTAAATAATGACGCAGCCCCAGCTGGGGTTAGGGAGCCAGAAAGAGCTTCCGATTCCCCAGAGGGCAGAGTAGAAGTGAGGCTTGGTGGGGGGTGATGAGCATGTAACTTCCCCAAAGCCCACCTCTCCCCCTCACCCGCACCAGGAATCCCTAAGAGTCTCCAGTGTCCGAGTCAGAGGGAGGCCTCCCACCCATGGCCCCACAGGGAAGACCAGGGCGGGCGGGGTAGACAGGGAAACCGATCGTCGCTTTGCCGAAATGTGCTCACTGTGTATTCTCTCTTCTCCTCCCTCTCTCCCTCTGTGCTTCTCTCTCCCTCCCCCTCTGGCCCCCTCCTGGCCCCTCTGTGTGTGTGTCTCTCTCCCAGGCCTCATGACCTGCAGAAGCCAGGCGGTGCAGGAGCATGCCAGCACCAACATGGGGCTGGAGGCTATTATTAGAAAGGCGCTCATGGGTAAATATGATCAGTGGGAAGAGCACCCGCTCAGCGCCAATGCTTTTAACCCTCTGAATGCCAGTGCCAGCCTGCCCGCTGCTGCTATGCCCATAACCGCTGCTGACGGACGGAGCGAACACGCACTCACCTCGCCAGGTCTGCAGGCCTCCTCCCGCCTCGGCCCTCCAGCCCCGCCCGCCCGCCCCGTCTTTCCCCACCCTGGTGTCATTAATCCTCCCGCCGCCTCCTCCTCCTCCTCCTCCTCCTCCTCCTCCACGGTCCTCTGACCAACGCCCCCCCTCCCGCCCCCCACCCCCAGCTTTGGAGCTTGTGACTTGACTTTTTTGTGCGTGTTTGACGTGGTCCTGGAGTTGGCTAACCCCAAGCTGGGTGGGCACCCCCAGGTGTCCCAGTTGCCCCGGGTCCGCCCTTGCCCACTGGGCACGAAGGAGCTGCCGCTTTTCTAAAACCACTCACACCGCTGCCCGAGCCCTGCCCCGCCTTCCTCGAACCCTGCCGGACACAGGTCCCCGGATGCCCGCGTCCTGGCCTCTGTGTCTCCTTGGGGGCGATCGGGCTGGAGTGAGGACCTTACCTTCTGTGTGTGGATCGAGGGGACCCCTGGGCTCATGGGCAGCCAGGCCAGTGGGCTCTGTGCCTGCAGTGGCCACCATGCATGTCCTCGGCTGGCCCTCGGGCCTGCTGGGGAGGAGACCAGGGTCTGTGTGCCAGACCCAAACTCAGATGAGTTAGGGAAACCACACGGACCGGCTCGCCCTCAGCCCTGGGTCCCTAATCATAACCACATATCAGAGCAAGGGCTGGGCAAGGAGAGCGCTTGAACCATTTTTCTAACCTGGACGCTGTGGCCCCAGGACATTTCTGGACTTAAGGCGAGCCGAGGCCTGGCCTCAGGGCCCCCGGCTTCCCTGCAGAGGGCCTGCACCCCACCAGGCCCCAGCACAGTCCTAGGGCCATGGTCAGGGTCAAGCCAGAGGCCTGAGGCTTTGTGCTTGGGGTATTAGCCCATAGTGGGTAGATGGGCCTTGGGGCAGCCTGAGGGGGCTTTGCACATAGTTCCATCCACTGCCCTAGTAGAAACCCCTGCACATCCAGGCGCATGGCTGGGTCTGGACATCTGGTTGACCTCTTTGGCTTCCCAGGGGCGTGGGCTGCTGTTCCCCCTCCCTGGGGGGCCCAGGAAGCAGGGGGTCAGGGCCTCACCCATCCCCCAGTCCCCACAGCATGAGACCTGTCCTCACAGTCCAACGCGGCCCCTTCCGTGTGTCTCCCTGCAGGTGGCGGCGGGAAGGCCAAAGTCTCCGGCAGACCCAGCAGCCGAAAAGCCAAGTCCCCAGCCCCGGGCCTGGCGTCTGGGGACCGGCCACCCTCCGTCTCCTCGGTGCACTCGGAAGGAGACTGCAACCGCCGGACTCCACTCACCAATCGCGTGTGGGAGGACCGGCCCTCGTCCGCAGGTGGGCACCTGGGCTGGGCAAGGGGGCCAGGCCAGCTGCTTGAGCACCTACTGTGCACAGAGCGTGTGGTCAGGCCTGTTCTGAGAAAACCACTCAGGGCCCTGCCCAGCTAAACTCAGGCTTGCACAGGGTCAGGACACTTCCTGTAAGGGCCCAGCTGGAGGGCAAGGGTGCAGTTAGAGAGGATGAAGGATTCCGGAAGTGAAGAGAGAAGCTTGTGGGCAGGGACCAGTCCCATGGGTTTGCAGGGGGTTGCAAGGGAGCCCCCCACCCCCGATTTCTCTCTGAGTGTGGGGAGGTCCCTAGTGGAGGTTCAGGAGATCCCTTGGCTGCAGAACAAGCCCCAGGGACAAGGGCAGGAGCAGCGAGGAGGCTCCTGCAGGGCTGGAAGATAGGCTGCTGGGCATGGATGGGATGGGAGTGGTGGCAGGGAGTCCAGGCGGGAAGTTTGAGAACCTTCAGGAGATAGAAGGGGCAGCCGAGGCAGGAGGGCGAGGCCCCAGAGTTGCAGGTGGGTGGGGCCCACAGGGACTGCCTGGCTCACCGAGTTGTCTCTCCCGGTCTCTCCGGCAGGGTCCACCCCGTTCCCCTACAACCCCCTGATTATGCGGCTGCAGGCAGGGGTCATGGCCTCCCCGCCCCCGCCCGGGCTCCCCGCGGGCAGCGGGCCCCTGGCCGGCCCCCACCACGCCTGGGACGAGGAGCCCAAGCCGCTGCTCTGCTCGCAGTACGAGACGCTGTCCGACAGCGAGTGACGGTCAGAGCGGGGAGGGGGCAGCGAGCAGCTGGAGCAGCGGGGCGAGGAGCGGGCGGCCGCCGACTCCCCGCACCGAGGAAGGAGCCCCTGAGTCTGCCTGTGCGCCCATCCGTCCGTCCGTCCGTCCGTCCGTCCAGAGCCGGCATCCTTGCCTGTCTAAAGCCTTAACTACGACTCCCGCCCCGGCTGGCCCGCGCAGTGACCTTACTCAGGGGATGTTTACCTGGTGCTCGGGAGGGGAGGGGCCGGGCCGGGCAGGGGGCGCAGCAGGCGTGTGTGGCAGCCACACGCGTACAGCCGGGGCGGCCAGGGACCCAAAGCAGGACGACCACCCACCTCCCACGCCACTGCCTCCCCCCTTAACGCATTTGGAACCAAAGTCTAAACTGAGCTCGCAGCCCCCGCACCCCCAGCCCCGTCTGCCCCCAACCCCCCTCCCGCTTAGCACTCTGGACAGACGGACACGGGCCCTGTCCAGGCCCCAGCACTCTTTTCCCCGGGCCCCAGGGGCTGCCCCAGCCGACGAGACCGCGGGAAACCGAATCAGGCCAGGTGGGCAGGCGACAGGGCCGGGTGCGGCCTGGGGCGAGCGGCTGCTCCGAGGAACTGGACTGTTTCGTTCACGCAGCATTGCCGCAGCGGCGGGAAGGAAAGGCAGGTGTAAATGATATATTGGTTTACAGGGTATATTTTTGATACCTTCAATGAATTAATTCAGATGTTTTAAGCAAGGAAGGACTTACCCAGTATTATTGCTGCTGTGCTTTCGATCTCTGCTTACCGTTCAAGAGGCGTGCGCAGGCCGACAGTCGGTGACCCCATTGTCCGCAGGACCAAGGGGGGGTGGGAGTTGCCGGCCCCCAAGCCCCCCTGCGTCCTCCCTTCCTTGGGCAGAATGAATTGATGGGTATTCTGTGACCGCCATCTGCGCACGGCGGTGGCGTCCTGTCATTTACACATGTTCTTCTCATTAAAAAGCAAATTATACTCGAGTTACAGAGGCTCCTTCTCTATCTCGGACCCGCAGCCCGGAGGGTGGGCAACACAGAACGGGACAGTGGGAGTGTAACCCTGTGGGGGACATGGGCACGTCCCCGGGCTCCCCAGACTCGTCCCATCTGCAGCTGAATGTTGTTCAGTTGCTCAGTCGTGTCCGACTCTTTGCAACCGCGTGGACTGCAGCAAGCCAGGCTTCCCTGTCCTTTACTATCTCCCAGAGCAAACTTATGTCCATTGAGTCAGGAATGCTATCCAACCATCTCATCCTTTGTCGTCCCCTTCTCCTCCTGCCTTCAGTCTTTCCCAGCATCAGGGTTTTTTCCCAGTGAGTCGGCTCCTCTGCAGGCGAGCATTTATACCAATGGTAAGGACGTCAGTGTGCGGACATTGAACCATCACACCCATGGTGGGAGTATTGAATTTTCACCCACGAGGAGGGTATCGGAAATTCACACCCATGCTGACAGTGTCCAAGACAGGCATCATCAACACTGAACTGTTAAAATACCTCAAAAGTTATTATTCTGGGACTTGGCTGGTGGTCCAGTGGTTAAGAATCCACCTTGTAGTACAGGGGGCACGGGTTTGATCCCTGGTCAGGGAACTAAGATCCCACATGCTGCGGAACAACTCTGCCTGTGCACAGCAGTTAAGATCCCGTATGCCACGACTAAGATGCGGCACAGCCACATAAATAAATACTTTAAAAAGTAAAAATTATTCCACCTACGCCTCGTTAGAAAACAGACAGATCCTTGGCTTTGAATATGAGGCAGAAGAGGGAACAGCCCTCCCACCTCGAGTCTTGAGACATCTGCCGATTGGCGACTTGCGGTTTTGGTTGAACGGGTCTGAAGGGCTGTGCTCTCACGCCTGCCATGTTCCTTCAGGAGCGGAGCCAGCGCTTCAGAGAGGCTGCAGTTCTTAGCAGCAGACATGGTGTGTGGGATGGGCTTTCAGGGTCGGGGGCAGAGGAGAAGAGAGCCAGGGCCGCTGGAGGGAGAAATTGCCATCCCCAGCCCAACCTTTAACCCGGTGGTCAACCCAGCACCCCATCTCCCCAGGGTGTAGACCGGGGCATGGGGGGGAGATCTGCGTTCCCAGGGGACTCTGCCCAGCCTCGCTGGCACTACAAATTTACCCTGCGAACCTTTGTTTGCCATGAAGGGAGTAGGCAGAGGGCTTGAGTCCCACAGCATGCGGCCTAGCACCTGGGCTGCAGTACTGGTGCCGACAAGCAGGTGGCAGTGTTGGGCCAGCAAAGGGTCTTGTCCTCCGCGGGGCCTCCCTCTGCCTGGGGTGCAGGCCAGCCCCCACCTGGAATCCAGGGTGGGTCAGATTGTACTGGCCACACCAGCCACCAGGGGTTAGCCAGGCATGCTGGTGTCACCCAGGATCCCATGGCTCTTCCCTCAGCTGTAGTCAGACCAGGGGTGGGGGTGAGGGGGTAACACAACTGTCAACCCACAGGGTCATCTCTGCCAGCCCTCTGTCTCCAGGACCTCAGAACTGACACCACCTGGCACCTCTATTCTCAGGGCCGGTAGCACAGACCCCACACCAGGATGTTGGCAGGGCACAGGGAGAACTCAGGTCCTCCTGGTGCCTGCAGAGGGTCCACCCTCTTTTCCAGGCTCAGCCCCCAAAAGGGTTCACCTGACTCCCTTCTGGTTCAGTTTTCTTACTGGTCCATCTTAAAAGGAGCCCAAAGCTGTTCGCATTAATTCCCTGGTAGAGTCTGTCTGCAGTGCAGAAGACCCCAGTTTGATCCCTGGGTTGGGAAGATACCCTGGAGGAGGATATGGGAACACACTCCAGTGTTCTTGCCTGGAGAATCCCATGGACAGAGGAGCCTGGCAGGCTGCAGTCCATGGGGTCACAAAGAGCTAGACACGACTGAGCAACTAACACTTTCATGCTGTTCCCTGACCCCCATTTTCCTGGAAAACTTTTACACACACTTCAAAACCCAGCTAGGTCGTTCCCTCCTCTAAAACCCATCATCTCTCCCGTCTTCTTGCTCCTCTGGGTCTCTGCTAATACACCACAAACTACTGGACAGAACCCCTGGAGAGCAAGGCTCTTGCTTTTCTCTTCTTCTTGCTTTTCTCTTCTTCTATTGTTAACCAAGCCCCCTGGTGACTGGCGAGCTGAACTGACACGTGAGGATCAGATTCAGTAGGAAATGAGAACGTGGTTTGTAAGGTGGGGGACAGTTATTTAGTGTACTTGTGTCTCAGTGTGGCGTTGGTTAGAATGCAGATTCCTGGGCCCCGCCTGGTGGATATGATGATTCTCTGGGTTCACCGTGGGGCCTGGGAATCTGTATTCATCCAGCAGCCCAGATGTTTCTGATGCAGATGCTTTGCAGCCCTCCTGATGGCAGGGGTGGTACCCAAGGTTGGAGCTAGAACCCGATCCCTTCAGTTCCTTGTGGCCAGGACGTCTCCAGTAAGGCCATAGACAGCTCTTCAGAGGAAGGCCCAGCCCACTGGCCTGAAGAGCTGCCATCCACAGGGAAGGCAGGAATGGGCTGGTCCCCAAGGCACTCAGGTTGGCTCAGGACAAGCCTTCCTGGGCCCAGGTGACTCAGACAAAATGACAACTGACCTGGAACAGTCAGGGTGGCTTCCTGGAGGTGGTGGCTCTTGGGGAAGGGATGTGCTGAGTGGGAGGAACCTGTGTGGGCAAAGCATGGGAGGTGAGACCCAGCCAGGGCATTCAGGAGGCCAGGGTGGGTGGACATTGTGTGGGGGCCCTGGAATTTCTGAGACAGAACAAGCAACACCCAGTAAGATGAGGGGCTGGTTTTCTGAAATTGGAGCTCATTGACTTGCGAGGATACGAGTGCTGAGGGGAAAGCAGGCCGGGAAACTAGTGTGGGGCCAGGACAGAGACCCACTGCCTCAGGAAGGGCTCCCATCAAGGGGCCAGACCACGTACGAGACAGGCAGGAGGGAGGTGGTGTAGCCTGCGCGTATGGATGGACCTTGAGGCCAGCTGCCACTTAACGGCTGTGTGACCCTGGCCAAGCCATTTGAACCCTCTGTGCCTTGGTTTTCCCATCTGTAAAATGGGACAATGATATTGCTGGGAGGAGTAACTCAGATCTGGGCTGTGTAGTTCTGTAGAGACACAGTTTACCAATCTGAGCAGGAGTTGGTGGGGTGAGGCCAGGGAAAAAGACATGAATGGGTTTGTTAGGAAAGGAGAGAGGGGAGGGAAAACTCCAGGTGGTCCAGGGACAGTGGCTCATTTGCATATTACCGGGAAGGGGTGGGACTGACTTGATCCCTGGCAGCTGGTGGGAGCGAGCCCTTAGAAGGAAGTGTCTGTCTTCACGCCTCCTCCGGGAAGCCGGGGAAGGTTCAGCTGTGGCAGTCACACAACAGGCTGTCTGTCCATCTCACCCCTCTGGAGTTTGGCCAGGTCCCACTTCCTCATTAGAATGTCTCACCAGCTACTTCACAGGCTCCTTGGGAAGATTAAATGCAAAAAAGTGCTGACAGCAGGGTCAGGCGGTCTGCAGACAGAGAAGGCAGTCCGTGTACATGTCGGCTGCCAGGGCCGCTGTTCGCAGCATCACTAAGGGCGGGTGGGGATGAGACTGCCGCCAGGGCACCTGTCTGTAGGTGGGCGGGGGCTGCCAAGTTGGATTTGAGGCCTGTGAGTGTGATGAACCCAGAGACTGGCTGGGGAGACAGCAGAAGAAGCCTAGCAAAGCAGGTCAGGTTGGGTGTGTGGGGCCAGAGCCGGTCCTCCAACCTGGGAAGTGTTTCTGCGGCTGCGTGAGAGATGGATGCCCTGACCCGCCCCCAGGATGGTCCCAGCTTGATTCAATTGCAGCCGAAGCTTTACCAGCATGGATTCTCACTGTCCCAGCCGCCAGGGAGGTGAAATCATGTGCCCGTCTTGCAGATGCTCAGAGAAGTAAAGCCAGAGACTCTTTCCGGGCACCATGCCCTTCCCATGTTGGTCTTCCCCTCCCAGGGAGCTTAGTAAGCAACCTCTGCCCCCCAAGTTTGCCCAGTGGATCTGGAGAGCGTTGTGGGGAGGACAGAAGACCAAAGTGCCTTCTGCAGGCAGCACCCTGAGCCTCGGTAGTGGGGTCACCAGCCTCTAGGCTCTATTTTAGGGGTAGTAATCTCAAGGGTTGGGACAGGTCCCAGATGAGACGGGCACCGCTTTCTGCTGGTCTCGAAGTCCTCTAGGTTCTGGTAGGACACACAGCTTCTCTAGAGGAAAATTGGGGTGTGCTTGAGGGTCTTGTGGCTGCAACCCTTGCACCCCTCTTACTCCTCCCCACAGGGTGGGCCTCTTGGAACCCCGGCCATACAAGGAAGCAGGCTGGAGTTCCAAGGTCAACAGGGAACATGGAAGCTGTTTGCATGGTCCAAGGAGATGGTCTTGCTTGATTCTCAGAGGCACAAGTGCTGCCCAGGTCCTTGGGGAGGTACTGAGATGGTTGGGGCAGGGGGATGAGGCCTATGGGGGTGACGTCTGTGAAAGACAAAGGCAGGAAGCAGGACCTGGCAGGGACCCAGCCTTGGTCAACCGAGAGCCAAGACGCCCGTCAGAGGGGTCCTGTTCCTGTGCTCTGTGACGAAGCCATCAGCTAACTACACGCCCCAGAAGTTGTTTCTTGAACGGCGACCCCTGGGACATCTCCAAGGTCACCAGGTTCGTTGGCACCAAAATTGCACATGTCAGGAAGCCCAACCCATTTTTCCTTCCAAGTGGGGAGATCAGAGTTGTGACTGGAAAGTAAACTCAGTTGAATTTGCCTGGTGCCAGCGATGTGACCCCAGCGCGCGTGCATGTCCGCACAAGGCCCCAGCGCTGTGTTTGCGCCCCGTCTGTCCTCCCCAAGCAGCCAAGCCCTTGAGGTTCTTTCTCTTGGTGACATGAACTTGTCCCTTGGCCCTGCCCTCCTGCCTCACCGCCCCCACTCCTTGTCAGAGACCATCCTCCTGCAAGGCTGGAGTCCCTGCAAAGACACCAAGCGTGCGTGCTCAGTCGCTTCCGTCGTGTCCGACTCTGCTACCCCATGGACTGTAGCCCACCAGGCTCCTCTGTCCATGGGATTCTCCAGGCAAGAATACTGGAGTGGGTTGCCATTTCCTTTTCCATGGGACCTTCCCAGTCTAGGTATCGAACCCGGGTCTCCTGCATTGCAGGTGAATTCTTTACCCCTGAGCCACTAGGGAAGCCCATTGCAAAGACACCAGCACTCTGCTACTCAAAAGAGGGCACCATCCTAAGGCTGCTGAATGCCCTCCTCGTTCACAATCTGGGGCCCCAGAGGGCCCTCCAAGGATGCGGACCAGATGGGGAGAAGTTGTAACACGGTCAAGACCTGCTTTGCGGCAGCACAGGCCCTTTTCCAGGGATACAGCTGGCTCTGGGGGTCTGTGGGTGTTGAGGGCTGGCATACGGGGTGGCAAAGCATGGGAACATCAAATATTCAGATTGCCGGGACTTTATTTGGAATCGCCTCCAGACCAAGTCCCAGCGTGGGGCTGGGCCTCTGCATTAATTTCCTAGCTCCTAGGTGGAGCTGGTGCACCCTGAAGCTGTCTATGGGGAAAGGGGTGCTAGCATAGGGCTCTGACCCTTCCGAGTGTCTTCCTGTCCCCTGTGAGCAGCCGGGAGGGACCATGGGCCGGTGAATACCACCCCCTCCCGGGGAATCCAAAGGTCTTGGAAGCACGGAAGAGGGAAACTCTTTGAATTTGCACATTTTATTAAGATAATCAGTCATTCCTTAAGTTATTTCTTTGTTAATCAGAAAGCATCTTTGTGGAGAGACCACGCACAATCTGTATAGTTATATAAAAATACCTTGCCTCTCCTGAATGTGAGCTCCAAGTTGCCCTTCTCCCCAGCGAGGGAGCTAAAGCCCCATCTTAGGGGGGAAGCCAGGGGAATGTCGGGGGTAGCCCCCACCTAAGGGTCCAGTCTGAGGGCATCTCTGTGGCCACGTTGGGGAGCTTTTGGGTCACTGGTGCCGAGCAGCCCCAGGTCGTGGCCCCGGCCCCCACGTGTCCTGGCTCTTCCCAGGAGCATGGGGGTCTCATGTCTTCCTCCCTGACCTTGCACATGTGCAGTGAGCCCTACAGCACGGCCATTGCCGAGTCATCACTGTAGGAGGGGAAGGCCTGAGCGAGGGCAGCCGGGCCCCACAGAATCTCTTTAAGCTGACGGCTGGCAGGTGGTGGTGGTCATCTCCAAGAGCTTAGACGCCTCCCCTTGGCACCTGGCTCGAGGGCTCTGATGTTCCCAAGTCCTGGTCCTGAAGGCGTCGGTGGACAGAGGTTAGCAGGCTGCCCTGCGGGTGAGGCTCTGGACACGGAGCTGAAAGGCTGCGGTGCAGACGGGCTGGGCCCTCCATCCTCTGCCCTGGGGCACGGGCATCGGGACAGGGTGGGCAGGGCTCCTCCTGGCAGCTCCCCAAACACAGCCCACTCTGGCCCTGGCATTGGCATCCAGCTCCTGGCCCACCATCCGCCGGAGTTTGCCGGGCTATGGCTCTGGGCGTTAAGCTGCATGCATTTGAAAGGCTCGCTTTGGAAACAGCCTCCTCCAGGGCTGCCGGGTTTCTGAATGGCCCCCTTCTTTCCTCCCATGCGGCCAAGGCTGGGATGCCTCCATCCTGCCGATGCTCAGGGTGTCCCCGCCTCAGGAGCAGCCAAGGACACGTGCCTTCTTCTCTCCATTGCCGCCTATCTACCTGCCCCCGCCCCCTGCTCCTCCGAGAGCCAGGCCCAAGTTGCCTTCCCAAATAGGTGCTGATAAAATAGATGTGTCTATTGGGTGAGCCCCAGCAGCCAGGGTAAACACAGCCCAGGGTCCTTCCCAATAGCGGAGTCCATCCTCCGGCTGCCCCAGGGATGACCCTGGTTTGCCGCCGACAGCACCACCACCTGGGCCGGGCTGTGGGTCAGAGCGGCGTGGGGCCCAGGAGACCGGGCCCAGGGCGCGGGCACAGCTGCAGCTGCACACTGGCCGTGAACCAGCAGCGGGGCCGGCCCAGGCTGAGGTGCAGGGTGGTGCGGAAGGAGTTGCTGGCACACTTGGGGAAGATGATGGTGGTGCTGCGGAAACGCAGGGCGCGAGGGCGCGGCTCCAGGGTCAGCTGGCTGCGGTAGTTGCGCCAAGTGCAGTTGGGGGCGGCCACGATCGTCTCGCTGTAGGCCGTGACCGTGGGCACCGGTGCATAGAAGACCTTGTCCCGGAAGTGCTTCTCCGATGCATACTTGACCTCAGAATTGCAGCTGGTGGAGGGGAGGACAGGGGTGAGCTCAGGACCGGGCAGTCAGGTCATGATCAGAGGGCAAGGTGAACATGGAGGAGCCTGGGCTCTTGCAAAATGTCAAGGTCAAAAGGACAAAGAAGGAACCCTGCCGACTCGGAGAAGACTCAAGAAACGGGCCAACTACATGCCACATGTAGTTGGCGGGATCCTGGACTGGGATTAAAAATAGGCTATAAAAGGACATTTGGGGACAATGGGCGGAATTGGACTAGGCAGTGGTCGTGTTTTTAGCTTTAGCTGGTCCGATTTTGGCAAGCGGACCGTCATTATGTGAGAGGATGTCCCTGTTCTCAGGAAGGACACCAGCCGGAGTTATTTAGAGGTTCGAGGTCAAGATGTCGTCATCCTCCTCTCAAACAGGTCAGAAAAAATGTTTTGTTTATGTAGAATGAGTGAGAGCGTGTGGCTGTTCAAGCCAACGGGGCAATATAGAAACAACAAGGAATCAGTTCAACCGGGGTCCCCTATACTCTTCCTGCAACTTTCTTTACGTTTGAAATTTTATCAAAATAAGTTCCCCCAGAGTAGCGTCGGCTCCTCCAGATGAGTGAGCCCCTTTCGCTGCCCTGGGCTTAGTCACTCAGTAGTGTCTGACTCTTTGCGACCCCATAGACTGTATAGCCCACCAGGCTCCTCTGTCCATGGGATTCTCCAAGGAAGAATACTGGAGTGGGTTGCCATGCCTTCCTCCAGGGGTGACCCCCTCATGAGTGGCCAGCTGCTCAGCACCCCCCAGCTCTGCTCCCAGATCATCACACTGGAAGGTAAAGCTGTGGGGAGCAGGGGCTTCACCTGTCTGTCTCCTTCCCCACCGGATCCCACGGGTGATCCATGGGGGGATGGAAGCAGACTCCCAAGAGCCCAGGCAGCCCGCAACCACCCTGGCAGGGGCCTCTGATAATAAAAACTAAAAAGGATAACTTTTCGGGCAGAAAATTCTTTAAAGTAGACCCATTTGTCTCCTGGGAACATATCTAGAGCTGGAGGAGCAGGAGGCAGAGGGTCCCACATCCCTGGCCAGGCTAGAGTGATGTGAACAAATCCATCTGAGCATGCCATGGATATGGGGGCCAGACCCACGGACCTCAGACTGCACCTTCTGGAAGCCTGAGCCCCAGAAGCCCTCTCAGGAGGGCAGATGGCTGGAGAAGAGCACCTGAGGGGGTGGGGTTGTCATTCAGTCGTATCTGGCTCTTTGTGACCCCAAGGGCTGCAGCACGCCAGGCTTCCCTGTCCTTCACTATCTCCCAGAGTTTGCTCAAGCTCGTGTCCATAGAGTCGGTGATGCCATCCAACCATCTCATCCTCTGTCGCCCCCTTCTCCTGCTCTCAGTCTTTCCCAGCATCAAGGTCTTTGGTCACCTTAGCTCAGCAGTGCAGGTGCCACTTGAGATACCCTGTGATGGGAGGGCACCTAATACACTTCCGGGCAATGGCTCCTTGGGGGATAAAGGGGAAATTTTTAAATAACAATCAGCCAGGTTGGAGGTGAAGTCAGTGTGGAAATGGCCAAATGTGGGCCTGGGACGGTGAGGTGGAGGGTGTAGACAGTAAAGGCCGCAGAGTCTCTCCAAATCACAGCCATGCCTCCTCGGGGAGCATCACCCAGAAAGGCTGCCTAGAGCAAGGGGAACCTGCAGAGACCCCCAGCCTGGCCCCCCACCCATCCCACCCCCACCCCACCCCTACCCAGCCCAGCAGCCCCACTCACCGGATCTCTGGTGTGGGTTCTGGGTTCACCTCAATGCTCTCCCCAAAGAACACAGGCAGCATCCGGGGCCTCATCTCTCGTGCTGGGGTGCTCGGTGGGTGGGCGGGGGGCTGTGGGGAGAGCCAGGGATGCAGGGTCACATGAGCAGCCCTTCAGCACTACGGCCTCAGCTCCCTGATGGACACAAGAGGAGCTCCCCACACCCTTCCAGTCCTGGCTTTTCTGGAAGGCTGCTTCTGCGGGGTCCATCAGGAAGCCCACCCCAGAGTCCCTCTGTGGAATCCAAGCACTCTGATGCCCACTCACCCACTGGCCTGCCCCCCGCCACCAACCACCTGGTTCTCAGGCATCACTATAAAGGGACGTGGTCATGGCCTCTTTCTACAGTGCCCAGCCCACCTGAGCCCCAAGAGCCAGGCTCAGAGCCCTGTAGAACTGAGAACCCTCTCAAGGAGCCCCTGAGCCCAAGCCTCGCGAGCTGCCCCCCGGGATGACACTGCAGGACGGAGCTCTGCGATGGGCTGAAAACCACGCTCATCAAGGCAAGAGTTTCCTTCTTGGTACATGGCTGTGGGTCCCTCATTCAAATCCTTCGCCAGGTCCTCTTTGACCTCACCTGGATGAGGGATCACAGCAGTGGACACTCTTAGAGCGTGAACTGCACCAGGCACTGCTCTGAGGCCCCCGTGGATCCATTCATTCACTCACGGGATACGAGCTATTACTCGTATCCCTGTTGTATAGACGCTAAAACTGAAGCCCAGAGTGGCCAAGTAACTTGCCTGAGGCCACACAGCTAGGAAGGGGCAGAGCTGATGGTCTAGCTGCAGAGCCTGTGCCCTCGCCCACATTCCCCCACTGCCTCTCAATGCCCACAAGACTGGCGCTGTAGCCCCAAGACCTGACCTGTCACCCCCATGCTCAGAGCAAGCTTGCCCTCGTGCACAGGATCACAGAGCTTCCCATCCAGGCCCATATTCCGCTAGCCTTGGCCACGCCCCAGGCTGCCTCTGCGCCTTGGCTTATGTTCTCGGTACTGGGAACATCCTTTCCTTTCTCTCTGACTTGGTCTAAGGCGACAACTCAGAAACCAGCTTCCTGTCTTCCCGAACATCCTCTGTGGGGGTCCCTGGAGCTCCCACCTGCTCGTCTCCATTGCTGCGACCCCTTTGTGTGTCTGTCACCCCCAGACCACGAGCTCCTTAAGATTCAGGACCAGAGGACCACTCTATCCCCAGTGCCTGGTGCCTTTTAGACCCCGTGCTGTCCAAAGGCAGGACCTCACACGTGCAAAGCAGCACCCTGCTCCCCCACACACTTGTGAGCCCCTGAGCCAGCCCCATGCCTGTCTTTTAATCTGCTTATCTGCCTGTGATCACCAAAGCCACCTCCTCAGCTGATCACAGTGTCCCCAGAACACAGGCCAATGAAGGACCACAGGAAGAAAATACCCAAGACTTGGACAAACAAGGGGTTCCCCACAGGTCTCCAGCAGCTGTCCTCAGGGTGGTCCCATCTCTCCTTTGCTGGGCGTGGCAGGTAGAATAATGTCTCCCAAAATGTGAGGTCCTATTGCCCAATTCCCAGGAATGTGCAACCTTACGAGGCAAAAAGGCACTTTGTAGGTGTGATTAAGGATCTTGAGATGGGAAGACTGTCATGGAGTATCCAGTGTCCACCCCACCCCCCATCGTCACAAGGGTCCTTATAAGTGAAAGAGGGAGGGAGCGGGTCAGACTCAGAAAGATTGAGGCCATTACCCTGCTGTCTTAAGGATGGAGGATGGGACCACCAGCCAAGGAACATGGGCAGCCCCTAGAAAGTGGGAAAGGCAAGGATTCCCCCCTAGAGTGTTTGGAAAGAATGCATGCGTGTGTGCTCAGTCACTTCAGTTGTGTCTGACTCTATGCGACCCTATAGACTGTAGCCTGCCAGACTCCTCTGTCAATGGGGATTCTCCAAGCAAGGATACTGGAGTGGGTTGCCATGCCCTCCTCCAGGGGATCTTCCCAACCCAGGGCTCGAATCTGCATCTCTTATGTCTCCTGCACTGGCAGGCAGGTTCTTTACCACTAGCCCCAGCTGGGAAGCCCCCAGAAAGGATGCCTTGCCCAAATCCTTGCTTTCATTAATAGCCTGTGAGACCCATTTTAGACGGCTGCCCTTTGGAGCTGTACGGTATTCTTTACATTTATTTTGATTTTACTTGTTTGTTTTTGACTGTGCTGGGTCTTTCTCAGCACACATGCTCTTCGCTGTGGCACTCAGTCTTCTCTAGTTGTGGCGCGTGGGCTTGATTGCCTGGTGGCATGTGGGATCCTAGTTCCCTGACCAAGGATAGAATACACGTCCCCCGCATTGGTAGGCGGATTCTTACCCACTGGACCACCAGGGAAATCCCTGGAGCTGTAAGGTATCGAGTCCGAGTTGTTTTAAGCCACTCTGTGTGTAGCCATTTGTTAGAGCAGCGACAGGGGGCTCATACATCATGTGACCTGGCAAGCAACTCCCCACTCGGGGTTGCAGCCTCCTGGTCCCCAAAGTGGGGTGACAGGAGCACCTGCCTCACAGGCCGTAGTGAGGACTGCAGGATTCAAAGTGTGTAAATGAGTGGGACTGTGCCTGGCACTGAGCAAGCTCCATATAAGTGTGGGCTTGTATTCTGAATGCTTTTCATAAAGGGTCAAGAGACAGGGGTGGGGGTTCCTCTCCAGAGAGAGGTCAGTCCACACCCCCTTTTTAAGCTTGAGACAACCCTGCTCTGACCTGCCAGAAGCAAGCACGCATCATTCAGGAGATTTAAGTTTAAAAATAAAATAGTGATGGGAATTCCCAGGTGGTCCAGTGGTTAAGATTCCACACTCACTGCCGAGGGCCCCAGTTCAATCCCTGGTCGGGGAACTAAGATCCCACAAGCTATGCAGCACAGTCAAAATTTTAAAGAAAGAAAGAAAAAGTGACAAGATTTTGGAACTTCTGGTGTTCTCCATGGCTCTGTGAACTCAGCACTGACCTCAGCTATAAAACTCCATGACTTGATGTTCGTAAAAACCATGCTCTCTCCCTGCAAGACTCTCTAAAGTACGAAAGTGAGCATGTTAGTCGCTCAGTCGTTTCTGACTCTTTGTGACCCTGTGGACTGTAGCCCGCCAGGCTCCTCTGTTCATGGGATTCTCCAGGCAAGAATACTAGAGTGGTGAGCCATTCCCTACCTGAAGTATGGCACTCCCCCAAATGTGTGCAGTGGTTTGCTGAGCACCTACTGTGTGCTGAATACCTACTGTGCACCAAATCCTGTGTGGGTTGGATGAATCACAGTGCCTCCCAGGATTCGTCTTGTGGACACAGAAGAGGAGAGAGGATGATGCAGGCATGCAAGGGGCTGTGGATGTGGGTGCTAAGGTTTTCAGTGGCATCTCTAGGTGGAAGGGTAGAGGGAGGAAGGGGTAGCCTGCTACTGGTTTTCATCACCCACCCCCACCCCACCCCCACGAAAGAACAGTTCCTAAGCTCAGAAGCAGGGAGTAATTCTTTGGGAGGTAATGAAGAACCAGGTACCACCATCCCTCTCAGTTTCACTCAAGCCTCCTGATGAGAGCCGAGTGCATGTTTGGGGCCCTATTCTGGCCAGATTTCACTCCCCGACTGGCTGCCAGCAGAGGGGACTAGGCTGACTTCACATCATTGTCCCAAGGGCCCTGGTGAAAAACAGCTAAAATTCGTCCCACCAGGGAGTGCCATACAAGAGCTGGGGGAAGCTACTGAAAACCCAGACGGAGGCTGGCATCCAGGGACCTGGGCCATAGGACAGCTGAAGGCCACCCTCGCAGGGCTCCAGGGACCCGTGCAGCTCCTAGGTGCCCCACAGCTGCCTGCCTGGCCCCAGAAGCTTGGGGCTCAGTCTTGCAGCTACAGTGGCGGGCCAGGAAGGCAAGCCGCCGACCCTGTAAAAGCAACTCACCCAATTCCCCACCTCCAGCCCCTGGACACCCCCATGGGAGCCACCAGGGTAAGGGCGGGCTGTGGAAAGGGTTGGGGCACACGGGCCCAAGGGACCACTTCTGTTGCTGCACCTGCTCACCTGGCCCAGGCCACGTGGAGCGAAGAACACTCCCAGGCACCCTGCTCCCCTCACCACTCCCCAACCCGGGGGCAGCCATAGGCCAGCTTGTTTCCCTAAAGGCCCAGGTGCTTGCTCCACTATGAAGAGGACCCACTGAGAGACACCTGCGCTCAGGGAACCTGCTCACCATGCCTCAGTTTGTCCATCTGTACAATGGGATTATGCCATTTGTGAAGCCCACAGTCCGGGGTGCCCAGGTGTAGGCTGGCTAGTGTCCTCGGGGCCCCTTGAAGCCCTGAGGGGCAGGGCCAGAGGAAAAGCAGCTGAGTCTCTGGGGCAGAGGAGTGGAGAGGCTGAAGGCTGGATCCTCATCTCCCAGACACCACGCCCTCCACCCTAGGATGGTAACACAGTTGGACCAGCCCTCAAATCCTTCTGGGGACCAGAAGAGCCCCGTTCTGGCCTGGGGAGGGGGCTGGCCTGGCTCCCTGGTCTCCTGGGCAGGCAGGGCATCTGCGTGGGGACCAGGGAGGACTTCAGAGAAAGCAGGACCCAGAGAGCAGTGAGTCGCGGCTGCCCTCTGCCCACCAGGCCCCACCCGCCTTGCCCCGTGATTCATGTGTGAGGATAAATACTGGAAGTAAAAATACACATGGGCGTCTGGAGCGCTCCCTGTCTCTGGCTGCTGTACACAGCACGGCCCACAGGACAGCAATGAAAGATAAGCGCTGCTGGGCTGTGAGAGCTCCGTGCCGTGTGGTGACAGCCCAGCCTGACCGGGGGTCCCAGCCTGGCTGGCAGGGACAGCTAGGGACAGCAGAGGGGCGTTTGTCCCCAGCCTGGGTGACCCACAGTGGTCCCTCACCTGCCACTGCATGGAAGGTGGCTAGAGCCACGTGTGTCCCACGAAACTTTCTGCTCAGTCAGGGGGTATCAAGCCCCCATCAGTGGAGAGTGAGTGGCAGGAGGAAGGGTCCAGGGAGACCCCACACTGGCGTGGGGGCAGGGCATCCTCATCAAAGCCATGGGGAACCTTTGTGAGGGCTGAAATGGACCTTCTCAAGGCTGCTGACCTAACTGCTGGCCATGGTTTCTACTGCGATCAGAATTAAACTGATGATCTTCAGCATGTTTGGGGAGTTGAGACCAAAAGCTCCCATGGTGGGCTAAAGTGGACGTTAGCCTTCACCCATGAGGAAAGCGATTCAAGAAGGGGTTATTTATGCCCCAAGAATCCTCATCCTTTTTATGAAAGGCCTTGGGGATTGGTGGTCAATTCTGGGCTGCAGCGCGGGCAGGCAGCTCCCAAAGACTAGGTGCCCAACATGGAACAACAGAGGAGGTGAGCGGGGCCAGGCTGGGGGGCCAAGGGGACCCCAAATGGTCCAGGGGCTGACACTCAGAGAGTGAACCTGAGCAAAGCCATAGACCACAGGTCGGAGGCGGGGCTGAAGGACAGGCCTGCTCCCCAAGACAAGTGACCAAAGAGGCCCAAGCCACAGAAGGGTGCTGGGTTGGCTTGTGACCCCCACAAAGGTATATGTGTGTGTGTGTGAGTCACTCAGTCCTGTCCGACTCTCAGCGACCCCATGGACTGTATGTAGCCCACCAGGCTCCTCTGTCCATGGAATTCTCCAGGCAAGAATATTGGAGTGGGTTGCCATTCCCTTCTCGAGATCTTCCCAACCCAGGAATTGAACCCTGGTCTCCTGCATTGCAGGCAGATTGTTTATCTGAGCCACTAGGGAAGCTCCCACAAAAGTATGTTCACATCTTACTTGCTGGGACCTGGGGGTGTGACCCTCCTTGGAAATAGGGTCTTTAAGTAAGGAAGATCAAGTTAAGATGAGGTCCCACTGGGTGGGGGTGGGGCCTGATTCAATACGGCTGGGGTCCTTATAAAAAGAGGGAGCTTTGGACATGGGATATACAGAGGGAAGAAGGTCACATGGGGATGGGGGCGTGTGTCTACAAGCCGAGGCACACCGAGGCTGGCGGGCACCACCAGAAGCTGGGACAGGCGCACGGATGGGTTCTTCCCTAGAACCTCTGGACGGACGGTGGACCTGCTGACACCTGGGTCTCAGACTTGTGGCCTCTTTGTACTAATATCCCTCCCCTGACAGGAAGGCCAGGAGTCCCAAGGGCGAAAAGGACAGACCCATCTCCGGGTGCCCCTCCGCTGGGTGCCACTTTCCCAGGATGGTGGCTCCTGATCGCTCCCTCACCCCAGAGCAGGGCGAGGGCCTATTTGTCTTCTTTTCACACTAAGGCTCCAGGCGGAGCTTCTCAGACAGGTGAGCCTTTCACAGAGAAGCGGGGCTGTCAGAGAGGTCGCTGGGTTTCCGCTGGAGGCCGCTGTGTCCAGGATTAAGCAGATGGGGGCTGAAAGGAGCCGCCAGGGTTTCTGGCTCCTCACAGCCTTTCTTCCTTCACACAGGCTCCTCCCCCTGTGGCCTGACACACCTGGTTCTCTTCCCCGACCCTGCTCAGGCAACTGTGCTGGTCAGGGACACACCTGTGGGCCTGCTAGGGGGCCAAGAGGCTGACCTTGTCTTCACAATCTGCCATACACCTAACCTTCCACTTTTCTCTTCATTTGTCCATCCACTTGTCTGTCCGTCCCATTCATCCATCTATCCATCCACCCATCCATCCGCATGTCCATCCATCCATCTATTATCCACTGTCCATTTATCCACCCATCTGTCCATTTATCCATTCATCCATCCATTTGTCCATCCAGCCTTCTCTCCACATATGCATTCATCTGCCCATCCTCCCATCTGTCCATCCATCCATCTATTCATTTGTCCATACATCCTTCCCAATCCTGGGCCCTAACTGCCTAATTCCTAACTCCCTTCCCTCTCTGCCCTCATCCTTGGTTTCATCAACACAGACTAGAAACAGAGAAATGAGAAAATCCAAGCATCCTGGGGTGGAGGACTCTGGGGGACACAGCCAAGATCTTAAGACGTGGCTGTGACCAAGATTTCCAAGAGCTGGGCGGCAGCCCCAAGAAATTTTCAAGGATGGGGCAAAGACAGCCCACTCCCCATCACTAATTCTACCTGGATCTGGCCTCAAGGGGTGCCCTCAGAATCCAGATCCAGGAAACCAGCACCTCATCCTTCGGGAAATTCTCCAGCGGGCCACTCAGGCATACACTCGATGTATAAACAGACCCCTGGAGATGAGATGGGGGTGACGGGACCCAGAACACTGGCTGCTGGAGAATCCACATCCATATCTGAGGGGTAACAGCTCAGACCACCACCTCTGATCACAGTGGGGCGAGCCCTTCATCTGCCACAGGTGGTAAGCTCTCATCTCCCCCACCCCATGGTGGCTGTCCCCTCCAGTGGGCACCCAGAGATCATGACTTGAGATCCCAATGCCATCTGCACTCCCCCTAAGGGCGGTAAAGAGGGACAGGGCTAGTTGCCCGAACTGTCCAGGTTAACTTGGAGGGGTGGGTGTCTGCCAAACACACTCACTCAGCCCTCCTGGCAACATAAGCCTCTCCCCAACGATGCCCCCAAAGTCCCCCAGCTCCTTCCAGGCAGGACAGGGAGCTGGGGAGGAAGTACACGGGAGCTGGCGGTCCAGGGCCTGGGAGCTTGAAGGTGGTACAGACGGCTTCTGTCCTGTTCCTGGCTGTATCCCTCAGCGGGCCTGGCTTAAATATTCGAAGGATGAATGCAGCTGACAGGCAGAGCCTGGCTGGCCCGGCAGGTGGCCTTGACTGGCCTGGTGTCCTGCAGCTGAGCGGGGCCCCACCGCATGGAGATAAGACCTCTTTCCACCCTCCACAGAGCCTGTTCCACACGGGCCCCTCTCAGTCAAGTCTCTGATTTGGGTTTCTAAATTTGGGTTTCTAAATAGTCTGGGAACTCATGAGGCTCTCAAAAAATGAAAATAAAACAGCCACAAGTCCCTTTTTAAAAGACCAAATGGAATTTTACTTTCTGGCCTCAGCTGGGTATACAAGTCCCTGTAATGGCCTTGGCTGGCCTCACTGCGGCAACTCCACCATGCCAGCTTGCTTCTGCCTCAGGGCCTTTGCACTGGCCATTCCCTTGGACTGACACACGTTTCAGGCCTATGACCATGAGGGCCACTCTCATTTTTCTGGTTTCCATTAACTGTCACTTTCCTGACCACCCTGTCCACTCGCACCCACCTCTTTAAGGGCACTTAACAGTCCGTCTAGCGTTGTATCATGTATTTAAGTTGGTGACTGTCTCTCCCACTAGAATGCCAGTTTCATGGTGGCAGGGACCACCTTTGAACATCTTGTTCACCACTGTGTCACCCACGAGCCCCAAAACGGCATGACGTACAGTAGGTGCTCAGTAAGCATTGATGGAATGATTCCCAGATCTTCCTTTGGCTTGAGAATTACTAGAAACATTACCACCTTTGCTTCAAAAAGTGGGCAAGAAAAAAGAAAAAAACCTATGGTCAAGATAGGGTGGGGGTCGGGGGTTCACTCACACCCAGCCTGGTCCCCAGCGCCTTTTAGGTCTTGGGGGGCAGTGTTGCAGCCAGCCAGTTACCCTACATCCATGGAGTACTGTCCAGAAGGTAAGTTTAACTTATTCACAAAAAAGTAGGGGGAGAGGGGACCTCTTTGTAGAGGGTGAGCAAATTTAACATGCACGTCCAGCATAATAAATACGATGACAAGCCTGTGAGGACCTCAGTGACCTGGGGGTGGGGACAGAACTGCAGCTCACCCCGCCCCCGTCCGCCCGCTGGGGCGTGTGGCACCAATGTTGACCGGGAGGGCAGTGCCAGGAACAGGGTGTCAGAACAGAGGTGTCTACACCAGGCTGAACCCCTGGCCCCCCCGGGGTGCCAAAGCAAACCCGGCCCTGCGTGCAGCCAGCCTCTTCCTGGGCATTTGAAACCATCAGCTCCAAAACGCAGGAGAACTTTCTGTCCATTTGTGCAAGATTGGCAGCTGGTATTTTTGCCTACATCTGCTCCCGGGAAGCATTCTCAGTGCGTGTGTGTGTGCGTGCTAAGTCACTTCAGTCGTGTCTGACTCTTTGTGACCCTGTGGACTGTAGCCCACCAGGCTCCTCTGTCCCTGGGATTCTCCAGGCAAGTATACCAGAGCGGGTTGCCATTTCCTCCTCCAAGGGATCTTCCCAACCCAGGGATCAAACCCACATCTCTTATGTCTCCTGTATTGGCAGGAAGGTTCTTTACCACTGGCGCCATCTGGGAAGCCCCCCAGTCAACTATACTTCAATAAAAAATTAAACAAAAAATAAAGTATGTTTAAAAAAATTTTTTTAATAAAATTTTAAAACCCACGCAGATAGTTAATTAGCCACACAATGAAAAGTAGGATAATGCAAGGTTTAAGCATAGATACTCTGAAGCCCAATTTCCTGGGTTCTAATCCAGCAAAGTCACTGACCTCTCTGTGCCTCAGTCTCCCCCTCTGGAAAATGGATCTAACAAGAGCACCTACATACGTCATAGGGATATCATGAAAATGAAATGAGTTGGCAGAAGTAAAGAGCTTTAGGACAGTTCTTAGCACATGGGAAGGCTGTCTAAGTGCAGATGTCATTACCTGTGCACACAAACCCCCAGGTCTTGCCCTCAAGCCAAATTAAAAAGATTAGAGACACAGCTCAGTTCCATATCTGGCATCTAGTTAGCAAGGAGAGGGAAAAATAAAATCAACCAGGACAGCCAAGACAAGTAAGCCAGGTGCTCTGTTCCTGTGGCTGCCCCTGGCTGGCAGGAAAAGCATCCAGAAAACCTTCTACAAGGCAAATTCTGCGTGACCCAAAGAGTAAAGGGGAAGCCTGGTTCTCCGCCCCTATCCTCCAAGCCCCACTGTGTGGGACACCAGAGGAACTGAGTCCCATCGCGAGCAGCCCAAATAACCCCCATTCAACAGTGCCAAGTCTGAGACACTTGTGCAGGAAAGTTGGCGCGTTCCGATAACAGGATCAGTTTCACTGCCAACAGCCGGGGTCACACCTATCGATCCCTGGAAGTCCGGAACGCCTCTCCCACCCCCTCACCCACAAAGAGAGAGCAAAGTTCAAATTCAACACGTAATCTCGGTCTAAGACAGGGGTTTCCCAAACTTTGCTGCACTGGGATCGCCTGGGGAGGTTTTAAAAAATCCTGATGTCCAGTTTGCAGCCTCTAATAAATCAAATGAGAATGTCTGGAAGTACAAGGTGGGTATGGGAATTTTTTTTTTTTAATCTCCCGGAGATTCCCATGCGCTCTCAAGTTTGGGCCCCACCGGAGCAGAGAACCAGGGAGACACCAGTGACATTCCTGTCTGTAGGCAGGAGGCGGGATAACCATTCCTTTCGGTTCTGGGGAGATTTTCCAATGAGCAGGATGCATTTACTGCCTTGTGAGGGACCAAGCACTGCCAGGGGCCCCAGGAAAGTGGTGCCAGGCTGGAGTCCTGCTAGTACACCCGTTAAAGCGTGCAGAGAGCTGCAAGAATGGGGAGATGCCACTGGGCCTGGGAGCAGCCTCCGGATCTCAGTTTATCATTCCTCAAATTAGAAGGCACCCGATCCCGCCCGCATGGCTCCCGCCTGCCGCGGAAGGGGTGGGGTGGGGGGAACCCAGTCTCAGCCCAGCCACCAAGCGGGGAGACCCTGGCAGTCCACCTAAAGGTCCCACCGCCTCTGGCAAGAGGTAAAACTCTTGTGCCTCCGGACCTGGGGTTCCAGCCTTCCCCAGGCACCGCCTCAACTCCACGTCAACATCCCTCAAAATCCCGAGGAGGAAGGGTTCCTGTCTGGGTTTGGTTAAAAAAAAAAAAAAAAAAAGGCTTTCACGTTGGCAGCACAAGGGGAACAGTAAACAGGGAACCTGGGTCCATTGCTGCAGCCTGGGGTTCCAGCTCACCTCTGGGAAGACAACCTCTTTGAGAATTTCAGATGGTCCTCACCCTCTGTTCTTTTACTGCTGACAGTAAGACTCCCTAGAGAGGTCGGCAGCCAGGAAGAGGTCTGCAGGGATCAGGCTGGCCCACCCCCACCTAGGCGCCTCGATCCCCACCTGGGGAGCATGGCTGTCACTTGGGACACCTTCTAGGCTGGGGGGATGCCGGGATGAACCCAGGCCCGGCTCCTGAAGTACCCCGTCTCCTTGGGGGGTGAGGGGGGCGGGCACTGCCCCCCTTTCTGCCCGAAGGTGCGTGCTTACCGCTCTGGCCTCGCCGGGTCCGGGGGCCTCGGAGGAGGCGCCGGCGCCCCCAGCGCGGGCGTCGAGGATGCCAGGCGCCAACGAGTAGAAGGGCGGGCTGGGGCTGGGGCTGGGGGGTAGCCCGGAGTCGGGGCTGTCCAGCACGCCCTCCCGGCTCTTCTCCTTGAGGCTCTCCTCCATGCCCTGCAGATGCAGGTGGCCCACCATGTCTGGGGGGCGCGGGGCGCAGGCCCCCGGCTCCTCGAGGGGCTCCTCCACCGCGCTCCGGGGCCCGGGGCGGGCGGGCGGCGGCGGCGGGGCGAGGGCTGCGCGCGCCCGGGACCTGCAGGCAGAGCCGAGAGGCGGCGCGTCAGGCCCCGGGGCTCCCAGAGCCCCCGGGTTCCCCGACCGGCCGGGCCGTGCGCGCCGCGTCCAGGAGGGGCCGGCGGTCGGGCGCTCGGCTCTGCGCGCTCGGGGCGGCCGCCGCGGCGCTGCCACGCCGGGCCTGCAGCCCGCCCGCCGCCGCTGGCCGCGCTCCAGCCACGCCGGCCCGGCCTCGTCTCTGCGCTCCACCGCCCACGGCCCGGCCCAGCCCGAGGCGCACGCCGCCGCGAGGCCCTCTCCGCACCTTCCCGGCCGCGCCTCCTTTTCTAGGCGCCTCCTCCTCCCTCCTCTCTCCTCCTCCCGGCCCACCCCGCCTCCGGCCTCCTCCGCGGTGGGCAACCGCCCCGGCCGGCGCCTCCACCAGCCCGCGCCCGGGGGACAGCACAGCTCGACGTTATGTGTGTTTTAGTCGCTCAGTCGTGTCTGACTTCTTGCGACCCCATGGACTATAGCCAGCCAGGCTTCTCTGTCCATGGGGATTCTCCAGGCAAGAATAATGGACTGGGTTGCCATCCCAGCTCCAGCAGATCTTCCTAACCCAGGGATTGAACCCGGGTCTGCTGCATTGCAGGTAGATTCTTTACCATCTGAGCTACCTGAGAAGCCCTACAAGCCTCTGGCATAAACACCCTAGTGGCAGCACTAGGGGGTGATTCATGGGGTCCTCAAGCCATCTTAAGCAACAGCTGTAGTAGTAGTCGTGTCTGATGTGACCATTCGAGGTTCCCTCCCGCTCACTAAAGTCTATCTTCAGAGATCTCTGTTTTAGAAGGTCTGTAACTTACAACGGAAGGGGCGAAAACAAGATGCTTAAACGCTCACCAGGCTTCAAGACCTGTTCCTTGGCTCCTCTCTTTCCAACGCGACTGTCCACCCCCCTGTTGACCTTCTAAGATAGGAACCAGTGGCCAGGGGTACTTGTGTCTCCATTATCGATCATCCGAGGCCAACACACTGGGCCTTTGCGGGTGGACAGCACTGAGGGAAAATGGGGCTGGGAGAGGTGACCAGGAGATTAGAAATATGTCCTGAATCCTCCAGCATATTGCTGGGTGCCTAGTTTCTTCCCGGGCTTCCCTGGTGGCTCAGAGGTCAAAGCGTCTGCCTGCAATGCGGGAGACCTGGGTTTGATCCCTGGGTTGCGAAGATCTCCTGGAGAAGGAAATGGCAACCCACTCCAGTGTTCTTGCCTGGAGAATCCCATAGACAGAGGAGCCTGGTGGGCTACAGTCCACGGGATCGCAAAGAGTTGGACATGACTGAGCGACTTCACTTTCACTTTAGTTTCTTCCAAGCAGGTTCTTGCTCGCTGACAAAGGTCTCACCCGTCTTTCCTCTGTTTTCCTTCCTTGGAAGGAAGAAGGCACTTGCTTCTCTTTCTTCAGGTGACTGACAAGGGGGTCCTTACATTTCCAGCTCCCACCCACCCATCTACCCACACAGACACTTCCACACCATCCCCAGGTGAGCCAGCCTTCCATTCTGAAAGTGGGGACTTCAGATGACTGATAAAGGGGATCCTTACCTTTTCAGCTCCCAGCCACTCAGCCACTCCACAACACCTCCATGTGATCCAACCTTCCATTCTGAAAGCAGGGAACCCAGGGGCACCTGCAGGTTGCTTTGAAAAAACCAAAGGACTGTGGGAGAGGCTCATATTCTAGCTAAGGGAACAGAGATGGCAGGGAAGGTGTGAGAGTGTGGACAGATACACTAGTTGAGTTTCTCTTTGGTTGGTGTCTGCTCTTCAGACAGCCCCAGACTGAAGGCACCATCTTCAAGCATGTTCATCCCATGAGGACTGATCAAGCGCCCACTGTGTCTCCAGCCCTGGCTCAACCTCAGAACTACCCACAAGCAAGATAGTCCAGCTCTGGGGTGCCTAGTCTGATGAGTGGGGGAAGCAACACTGTGAGGTTCAGGGAGGAAATTAACAAGAAACTGCCAGCCAGAACCATCAGCGGGACAGTTTCTTGCTGGGGTGCTGATGGAAGTTGACTCTGAGAAGGTGATATTTTAAGATGAGTCCTGAATAATCACACATGAGCTGGAGGAAGAGAATCAGCCTTCCAGGTGGGGGACACCAAGGACAAAGGTGCTGTCAGTAGTGAGAATGCGGTTCATTCCAGGAAGTCCCAGAAGGGCAGGGTAGCTTCGAGTGTGTGTGTGTGGAGAGGGGAGGTGCATAGAGCGACACGTTATCATGAATTTACAATCCATTTCCATATCAACCAGGAAGATCATGGGCAGTCTGCTGCCCAAACAGAACTTTGAATATCTGGAGCATTCTGGAGGAAAAAAAAACAGAACTGACTGTTTGCTTCAATTCTTAGACAAGATAGGAATTCCTCAGCCTTGGGCTCCTTGACCAGAAAAACATGGGTGACTTATCATTCACAGGACAAAAGTGGGGGACTGCGCCTTCCAGAACATGGACACATTAAGATGCTCTTTCCTTTTCTTTTTTTTTGGCCGCGCTGCAAGGCATGTGGGATCTCAGTTCCCCAACCAGAGATCGAACCCACGTCCCTTACAGAGGACACTCATAATCTTAACCACTGGACTGCCAGGGAAGTCCCAAGATGCACTTTCCCCAAATGCTCACCCACTCGAGAGAGAGCTTGCATCCATTGCTGGAGAAAAATCTTTGACAAGAACTGATTGCTTCTTACCCCAGGCAGCAGCATCCACTGGGGGCGGTGTGGGGGGCAGACTTGAAGAGTTATTTTGACTGTATTTAAAGTGTTGCTCTGTTGCTCACCTGGAATTTTTTGTATTAAGTTTGACCTGTAAAACATTGCAATAAAATAGTATTTGTCATGATTTCTGAGTTTGGGACATTTTCTATTTTTTTTTTTGGCCATGTACTTATTCAGGATGTTAGTTCCCCGACCAGGGATCGAACACATACCCCCTGCATTGGAAGCTCAGAATCTTAACCATTGGGCCACCAGGGAAGTTCCTGGGACATTTCCTTAAATTTTGTTCTCTAGGCGAGTGCCCCACTCTCCTCTCCCTAATCCTGACTCTCTTGTGCCATTCAGGCTTATTAGAGGTGCCTTCACAACTGTGCCCACTTGGGTTCTGGAAGTTTCCTTGCACCCACACACAACTTCCCGTGAAATGTGGTAACACTGGGGATGTGTATACACCCAGCAGCAGGAAAAACATGACTACACTACAAACACCCAGTTAGCAGCCCACACAAACGACCCCGGTGACCATGACCTCTGACCTATTCGAGTCCACTGCTACAGGCCGAGGGCTGTCCATCCACTGAAAGCCCGTACTGTAAAAAGCTTCTGTCTCTCACTGTGCCAGATGGTCTGCAAATGTCAAAGAGAGGGGAAAAGGCTGAAATTTCCATAAGTTAGCTTGAGCCAGGGGCTAGCAGTGGGTGGCTGGCTGGCTGTCTTGGCTGGTCTCTGGAGGAAAGGGGGCTGGAATCTCGGTCACTGGAGGCCAGAAGAGCAAGAAGAGGGATCGTTCCAGATTGGAGTAAATGCTCTGGGCCAGGTGGTGTGGGTGGAAGCCGAGTTCGAGTCTGCAGGGACGCCTATGTGGGTCTAAGGGATTTGGACTTTATCTGCCTGAGGATGCAGAACATGTAGATTTTAAGAATGATATGGGATGTCCCTGGTGGTCCAGGGGCTGAGACTCTGAGCTCCCAATGCAGGGAGCCTGGGTTCGATCCCTGGTCAGGGAACTGGATCCCACACACCACCCCTAAAGACCCTGCGTGTCACAATGAAGGGCAACGATCCTTCGCACCCAGCTGAGACCTGGTGCAGCCAAAGAAGAAATAAAAAAGAATGAGCTGATGCAAATTGCTTCTGGAGTCGGAGTAAAGAGGGGAGAGTGGAGACAGAGAAAAATTAGGTAAAGTTGATATTTAACAGAAAAGAAATATTAGGGTACCCCTACTAGGGGTCCAGAAGTTGGTATCCAACACTGGAGAGACAGAGACCCAGGTACCACACACTTATGGGAAGAAAGAGGTTCGTTCAGCAGCTCAGGCAGTCACCTACTTTTAAGAAAGGTGACCTAGGGTGGTCCCAAGTTCCATGGGGCTCACCCAGCACTCCGGCCTCAGGGAGACTTCTCTGGAGCTGCTCTGTAAGGGAGAGAAGTTCAATGCTGGGAGAGGGAAAGGCCAACAGATGAAGAGGAAGCGCACAGAGGAGAAAAGGCTTTTTCATAGAGAGCCATGAGCCACTTGTTCCAAGCAGCAGTGAGCAACATTCATGAAGTGGGGCTGGACCTTCTGACAAAGGCCCCTGCACACACGCCGTCTCACCCTGGAGCCACGCAAACCACCCTCACACTCCAGATTCGCATGCATTCCTTCCAATTTAAAAGAGAGCAGCTCAATCCGTGGAGGCTCAGAGCGGGTGAGTGATTTGCCTGAGGCCACACAGCTGTGAAGATGAAAGCAGAGAGAGGCCTTAAGGATGGATATGGGGAAAGTTGTCAGTGGGTGCCATTGTACTGTGAAATGGGCGAAGCAAGACTGAGGTCTCAGTGCCTGGCAACGAGGCATTCCCCTGACCTGCACAGAAAACACGAAAGCAAGCAGCCCATCTGGGGAGCATGTTGAAGACCCCAAAGGCCCAGGGACTGGAAAGCAAAGATTTTGCTCATGTGACATAGTGATTGTTCACAGGTCACCTCCCAGCTTGCCAACTGCCCTGTAAGTTCCTCGAGGACAGGGCTTGGCACTCCTGTTTCCTGGTGGGCTGTGCACACCATACACAGCAAGTCTGAGTAATTGTACTTAACCTGAAGGGCTCTAGTCACTCACAAAGCAGTCCCCGGGGAGGCAGTGGCCGGTTCATTTAATCAAATTTGTATACTTCCCCGGGGTTTCCCGGGTGGCTCAAATGGTAAAGAATCCACCTGCAATGCAGGAGACCCGGGTTGGATCCCTGGCTTGGGCAGATCCCCTGGAGAAGGGAATGGCAATCCACTCCAGCATTCTTGCCTGGAGAATTTCATGGACAGAGGAGCCTGGCGGGCTACAGTCAGTGGTTCACAAAGAGTTGGACAGGACTGAGTGACTAAACACACACACACGCAATTCCCCATAGACCCTCAGTGGCTGACATCATGTTCTGGGAAGACTGGCAGAATATAGAGAATTATATCACCTTTAGAGGCGAGAAAACAGAGGTACAGAGAGAGTAAGTGTTTTGCCTAAAGTCACACAGCAGAGCCCATTCTTCAGATCCTCATCTGGGATCCATCTTGGTTATTATTCAGGGGTCTGTCTGCAATAAGGAGCTGTCCCTTTGCAGGGCTCGAAGTCAAAACCCACCCAGAAGTGCCCTTCTTCCTCCAACGAGGATTTGGTTCCCACGGGCAGATCGGAGCTTGTCTACTTTTATTTCATGAGCTTCCTTCAAAGTCTAGATGAGGGGTTCTTGCTGTCAGGAATGGGGTGCACCCCTGGGTGGGGCAATAGGGCCCGTGGGCACAGGTTCTCCTCACCACGGGGTGTGGTCACAGCTGTAATACTACACCCTCCCCTTCCAGGAGCGCTCCCACTGGAGGGAAAGGGGTCTTCTTGCTGTCGGCATGCTTGGCTGCCCGGGTTGGAATCCCAGTCCTGTGTGATTTGGGTAATTTGCGTGTCCTCTCTGTGCCTAAGTGTCCCCACCCATAAAGTGGGGATGTTAATACAGGAATTAAATGAGGATTAAATCCACTGGGATTAAGTGTAAGCCTAACAAGAGTCAGCTTCCAGGCCTGCCAGTGCCAGGCTGAGCCCTCGGCACAGCGCCAGCGAAAATTCTCCAGGCTTGGCCCTCCCCTGCTCTTAATCACAGTACCTCATTTCCTCTCTAGTTAAAGTGAGCAAAGTAATTAACATATTAAATATATGTGTGTATATGTATAATCAGTATATCAACATACAGTCAATATTGAATACCTGTGTATATGTATATAAGCGGAGGTACACGTGCACACATACATATTAATATATGCATGCTCAGTCACTAAGTTGTGTCTGACTCTTTGCAACCCCATGGACTGTAACCCACCAGGATCCTCTGTCTGTGGAACTTTCCAGGCACGAATACTGGACTGGGTTGCCATTTCCTCCTCCAGGGCATCTCCCCGATCCAGGGATCGAACCCACATCTCTGGCATCTCCTGCACTGGCAGGCAGATTCTTTACCAAAAAAGAAAAAAAATATGTGTGTGTGTGTGTATATATATATATATTTTTTTTTTTAATATTTATATTTAAGAGAAGGAGGTGAAATGTGAGCTAAATCCTTATCTTTTACGTGCAGAGTGCATAGATATTATCTATCTGTAGGGAATCCAGGAAACAACAGTAATCAAACATTATTTGGTGTTAGAAGGTAGCCACCAGGACTCTAAGTGGAGTTTGAAGAGGCAGAGGGGGACTTCCCTGGCGGTCCAGTTGTTAAGACTCCAAGCTCCCAATTCAAGGGACTCAGGTTCGATCCCTGGTTGGGGAACTAAGATTCCACATGCCAGGCAGCCAAAAGATAAACAAAAACAAACAAAAAAAATTAAAAATAAACAAAAAAAGCAAAGAGGCAGAGGGCAGAGAAGTTGAGAAACAGTTGCTTTGTTATCATAAGCTCTAGACAACTCCCAATAGATTTCTTTTTGAAGTATAGTTGATTTACAATGTTGTGTTAATTTCTGCTGATTCAGTGATACATACATACACACACACACACACTTTTTTTCCTATTCCTTTCCATTCTGGCCCATCACAGGGTATTGGATGGAGACCCCTGTGCTCTACAGTGGGACCTTGTTTACCAATCCTCTGTGTACTAGTCCACATCTGCTCAGCTCAGACTCCCGAGCCACCTGCCTCACCCCTGTCCACCTTGGCAACTGCCAGTCTATTCTCTGTCTATGAGTCTGTTTCTCCCATTCGATTTGTCCCCAAGGGCATGGGATCCAATGGAGCTGGCTCTCAGTGAGAGGCCCAGGGCTGAATGTGCAATGACAATGACGTCTGGGCCACAGCCCGGCCCAGCCCGGCCAGCAGAGCCTTGTCCGCCCCTGTTGGCCATCTGGCCTGAGAGGCTTTTCCATGGCCCCCTTGCTCGGTGCCCAGCTTGGGCCACAGGTGTCCCTGCCGGGACATAGCTCCACCAGTGACTCACTTCTTCATTTTTAGCGAATCCTGTGAGCCTGGGGCTGTGTCGGCCCAGCAGCTGTCTGTCTGGGGGTCAGGGACTGTGCACAGAGGGCAGAGACCAGCGTCCGTGCCAGGCCCAGCTCTTGACAACCAGCCCTGTGAGGGACATGGGGACAAAATGCAGCCAGAGCATATCTGGACCCGGGATTGCATCCTTCTGCTGACCTCTGAACGGATGAGTCTGGTCCAGCCTCAGGATGCTCAGTGCCTCAAGCAAGAGGATTAAACTGCTCTAAGGGTCTGTGGGCTGCCTTTCTAGCTTGCAATTCCTGCTGCTCTTTGCTTCTCTCCTTCTAGAAGCTCTCGCCTCTCTCCTTCTAGCTGACTGCATCACTGCACACTCGCGTGCAGAGGCGCACACAGCTGAAAGGGTTTTCGCGGCTGTTAACTTACTGGTTCACACCTTCGGGCTTTAAGGAGCTTTTTAGCTGAAAAGGCCTTTTCTGCCAGCTTCTCCCAGGCTTGAGTAAACAAAAAACTATTTATGTCTTCAGAGCACTTCATTAAAGCAGGGCAGGGATAAGATCGGTGACAGGGTGTAGTAAAAACACAGTCTTTTAAGTCAGGAGAAGGCAGGCGGCCCCAGGCCAGCTGCGCGTTCTTGGGGAAGCCAGGTCCCCGACCAATTTTTGTTTTGTAAAGCTGAAAGAATAATATCACGAAAGCCCAAATATCCTTCTCCACCATACCTCAACCGTTAACACAATGATATTACAGAATCTCGATCTCATCTCAAAATTCCCCCCATTGGACTTCCCTGGTGGTGTAGTGGATAGGAATCCCCCTGCCAACTCAGGGGACCCAGGTTCAATCCCTGGTCCTTCGATCCACGTGCTGCAGGGCAACTAAGCCCGTGTGCCACAACTACTGAGCCCAAGCACTGAGAGCCTGTGCTCCCCAACAAGAGACGCCACTACAGTGAGAAGCATGTGCACCACAACGAGAGAGCAGCCCCTGCTCGCTGCAACTGGAGAGCCCACATGCAGCAACAAAGACCCAGTACAGCCAAAATTTTAAAATAAATAAATGAATATAGCAGTGTGTATATATCAAAAAAAATTCCCCCAATGATCCCAACGATGTTAGAGAACTGCTTTCTTTTTCAGTCTGGGGCCCAAGCATTCGGTGTTCCTAGCTGTCACTGCTGGGGGCCCATTTCCACGGGTCTCTTGTATTTCTGCACATCTTGGGAGCAGACGCTCTGGCTGCCCTTTGCCTGGACTGTCATTTCTAGGATGTTTGTGAGGAGTACAGCTCCAAAAGGTAGAGACAGGGTCTCCCTCCAAAGCAAAGTGTAGGCATGTTTACCATCCAGTGTAGGAAAGATAATATCAGGACTTTGCTGGTGATCCAGTGGTTAGGACTCCGAGCTTCCAATGCAGAGGGTGAAGGTTCGATCCCTGGTCAGGGAACTAAGATGTCATAGGCCATATGGAGCAGCAAAAAAAAGAAAGAAAGAAAGGTAATACCTCTCTTGGAGGGCGGGGGGACCAGGCAGGCTTATTGTCCATTATGAAGTATTTGGGCTTCTCCCACTCAGGGCTCCCTACTATGAGGCAAGCAAGGCACTATGCGTACAGGCGACACTTGACCTTCTTTGAGTGGCCCTGCGGGACCCGGGGCTTGGGGAAAATGGCAAAGAAATGCCGGCACTCTGGCTACTGTGAGTAGTAACATCCCCTGTCCCTGGTCCCAGGGTCTTCTGTGTTTTGCCAGGACCCAGGCAACAGGGGCAGGCTACCTTCTTAGCTGGCTGGGAGGGTGAGATCTCAGACCTTTCTAGTCTTTGATCATCATTTTCAGACAAGAGTATGAGTCACTTCACACCCCCAATGGTCATTTCTCTTTCATCCTTTATTCTAGAATAATCCCGTGCCTTTCTATGTCTGTCTAGACTTTGATGGTTCCAAAGCATACAGGCCAGTCGTTTTGTAGGAAGTCCCACAGTCGGCGTTAGTTTGATCGCTCCCTGACGATTAGACTCCACATAAACACTCCCGCAGGAAATTCACAGGGTTGTTGTGGTGGCACTAACAGCGGAAGGGACGTCGGGGCAGCTTGTCCCATTGTCGATCAGGCAAACATCTTGTCACTTGGCTGAGGTGGTGCACCACCAAAGTTATCTTTCTCTTTGTAATTCATCCGGAATCTGTGGAAAGATGTTTTGACCCATGGGGATATCCTGTCTCTGACAAGCCTTAACCTCCACAAACTCCAGTCGATTCATCTGCGAGAGGCAGTGTGCTCGGTGACAGCCCCACGGATACCAGGGCAAATTATGCTTTGCTTCAACAACTGAGATCCTCCGACCTGCAGAGCCTAAAATGTTTCCCACCCTGCCCCTTGTAGGAAAAGCCTGCCGTCCCTGCAAGAGTGGCCGGTGGTAGATGGAAGCAGAGTTGTTAGTCAAGGACTTACCATCAGTAAATCTCCTCTAACACGTTCATCCCTCTCTTTCTCTTTGGCCGAGTTGCATGCCTTGAGGGATCTGAGTTCTCTGACCAGGGATCAAAACCATGCCCCCTTCATTGGAAGCTTGGAGTCCTAACCACTGGACCACCAGAGAATTCCCCCAGTATATTCATCTTTCTGTACCAGTTTTGTTACCACTTTTTTTTTTTTTTTTTTTTTTAGGGTTTCATGGTTTTCCTGCTCTCAAGCTGCGCTTAAAATTAAACAGAAACATCTTCAGGGCTTGACGCATGTGGACCCAGGGTGCACGCACAGCGGACTAAAAGCTGTGGAAGCTGCCCCTTCTTCATGCCTCTCGCTTGGCGAATCTGTGAGAGGCAAAATGTTCCCAAACTTGGCACGCCATCTAAATCGGTTTCAAAGGATTTTCTCTGACTAGAAAGCATGATGTTACGTGAATTGGTGAATATGTCTGCCGAGATCCATGATGCATAAACATGATTTCTTGATTTTTTCTTGCCTGGAGAATCCCATGAACAGAGGAGCCTATCGGGCTACCGTCCATCGGGTCACAAAGAGTCAGACACCATTGAAGCGATTTAGCACGCATGCACTCAGACACACGGTTGAGGGGAGTGGGAATGAAAAAGTTGTTATACTGAGAAAATTCCTCCAAAAATCACAATGGATTTTCACTTTGCCAGTATGACAAATACTCGTTAACTGGACAGTTGTTCTCTACATCTGAATAAAGAAGCAGAAAGGACACTTGTGTGCATTAAATATACATAAGTGGACTTCTCCAGTGGTCCAGTGGTTAAAACTGTCTTCCAATGCAAGGGAGTACAGTTTTGATCCCTGGTCAGGGAACTAAGATCCCTTATGCTGCACAGTGCGGCCAAAAACTTAAAATTAAAAAAAAATTAATTTAAAAAATAAAAATGCAAGTTTCCTTTTTCAAAAAAAAACACAACATACATAAGAGTAAGTCTAGCCTGGGTGGAGTCAAAAGGAGGCAAGAGTAGCTGAGAGGCATGCAGACGAGAGAACAAACTCTTTCCGCCTGTTGCTGCTGCTGCTGCTGCTAAGTCACTTCAGTCTTGTCCAACTCTAAGCGGCCCCATAGACGGTAGCCCACCAGGTTCCTCCGTCCGTGGGATTCTGCAGGCAAGAACACTGGAGTGGGGTGTCATTGCCTTCTCCAAAATTCTTTCCTGCTGCTGCTGCTGCTGCTATGTCACTTCAGTCATGTCCGACTCTGTGCGACCCCATAGACGGCAGCCCACCAGGCTCCCCTGTCCCTGGGATTCTCCATGCAAGAACACTGGAGTGGGTTGCCATTTCCTTCTCCAGTGCATGAAAGTGAAAAGTGAAAGTGAAGTCGCTCAGTCGTGTCCAACTCTTCGTGACCCCATGGACTGCAGCCTACCAGGCTCCTCCATCCATGGGATTTTCTAGGCAAGAGTACTGGAGTGGGGTGCCATCGCCTTCTCCAAAACTCTTTCCTAGCTCCTGCCAAACTCCAAGCTATTTCTCTGTGCCTCAGAGGGACTGAGGGTGGAGGCAAGCTGCCAGGGGCCCTGTATTCCCTTCCTAGAGGGCCCTGGGGTGAATACACTGCAGCGTAGGGCAGACAAATACTGTTTGCATTCATTTCTCAAGGAAGACACAAGTCCGGGCAGATTTTCTGGTTGTGTGGTTTGCAGCTGACAGTGGAGACCAGGGGCATTGAGTAGGAAGCCAAAGAAAGACTCTGGGCTCCTGGCATGATGCCCCGGAACTCCAGGGAGGCAGAGTCTGGGTACCAGACTCTTGAGAGGGTGTGGCGTGGGCAGAGGGAGGCTCAGCAGTGCTCTCCATGTAGTCTCAAGACACTGAGGGAAAGGGAGAGGAACTCTTATCCTCTGTGTCTTCAATCATGCTACCATGTGTGCTAAGTCGCTTCAGTCGTGTCCGACTCTTCACTATCCTATGGACTGTAGCCTGCCAGGCTTCTCTGTCCATAGGATTCTCCAGACAAGAAAACTGGAGTGCGTTGCCATGCCTTCCTCCAGGGGACAGGGATCGAACTCCTGTCTCTTATGCCTTCTCTCTTGCATTGGCAGGTGAGTTCTTTACCACTAGCGCCACCTGGGAAACCCATCTCTTCAATCAGTAGTTATTAATTGAGCACCAGCTGTATGCATGGTATGGGGGATACAGCCACGGACAAGTCAAGCTTGGTCCCCATTGTTATGTAATTTCTAGTCGGGGCTGGAGATGGATGGGAGAGAAAATAGCTGATCAAGATAATTTCAGAGACTTATGAATATTATACAAATACAATGGGATGACGGGAAGATAATAACCAGGATGGGTCTGCTGTTGATGGGTTGGTGAAGAGAGCCAAGGAAGCTGCTTTGGAGGTGGGTTTGAAGGGTGAAAAGGAGCTGGCCCTGAGTAGAGTCTGAGAAAGGGCATTCCTTGAAGAGGACACTGAAGGTGCAAAGTCCCTGAGGCCACCACAAACTTGAGGTACTCTTTATTTTTTAATAATGTAACACAGGATTTATTAGCAGTAAGGGTCATATTCAATTCAAAATAGAAGACATTTTCTATAAAAAATTACAATGTAATATCCCTTCAGCTGGGGAGTGGCAGAACCAACAATCAAAACCACATGTCTATTCTGAGTGTCCTGTTCTTATCTATGCCTTTAGTAAGTTTTAGACTAAGTGAAATGTAGATTTTGTTGGAAATAGCTGAACCAAATCTTGAAGTGCTCTTTATATAGGGAAGAATGAAAAGAGAGAGACAGAGGGGAGTAGGGTGGTGGTGGAAATAAACAGAGAAAGGGAGACAAGAGAAAAATAGATAGGGGAACTTCCCTGGAGGTCTAGTGGTTAAGACTCCACGCTTCCAACACGGAACAAGTTCAGTCCCTGGTCAGGGAACTAAGATCCCACATGCCATGCAGAAAAGTAAAGAAATAATTTTTAAAAAGAAAGAAAAAGGAACTGGAAGACAAAAAGTGAAAGAGATCGGTTGTGAAAGCCTGGAGGTGAAGGACAGGAAAACTCATGGGGGCGGGGAAAGAAAGCCACTGGCTATAGAAACAAATTGTGTGCCTGTGGGGGGAGGGAGACAGGCGTGTGCAAAGCAGGCCCACACTGCCTTCACTCCGGACGGCCCCTTCTTGTCTCTACATGCACGGACTTGGAATTTTTGCTGGCTTCCTGTGTGTTTAGTTCTTATTTCCCCAATTGGATTACAAACTTAGCAAAAGCAGAGCGTATGACTTATACTGTTTCCCCCCTTTCTGCACAGCACTTACCACAAGGCTCTGTGTACGGTGGGCTCATTAATTATTGTTTGAACAAATGGATGGATGGATGGGTAGCTTCTCAAACTAGACTGAAAGAAAGTGAAGTCACTCAGTTGTGTCCGACTCTTTGTGACCCCGTGGACTGTAGCTTACTAGGCTCCTCCGTCCATGGGATTTTCCAGGCAAGAGTACTAGAGGGGGTGCCATTTCCTTCTCCAGGGGATCTTCCCAACCCAGGGATTGAAGCCAGGTCTTCCATTTGCAGGTGGATTCTTCTACCAGCTGAGCCACCAGGGAAGCTAGACTGTGTCTCTCTGCCACTAGCCACGTTGTTTACTTTTTGCTCAGGTTGTATAAACATTGTGCACATAGATATGCCCGTGTGAAACACAAGCTCATTTAGCTTTAAAATTGTCTCTGACCTTCAGCAAGTTGGCAAACTGAACAGCGGTTTAGGATGAGGCAAGGATTACCTGGTACATCTGAGTGAACAAGGATGCCTGAGCTAGACACATCAGTGTTTAGCTGAGATGAACAAGAACAGGAAGGAGATATTAAAAAGAAGATGGAAATACAGGTAAGCGTGGCCAAATTGCTAAGGCTCACCGGTTTTGAAGTCCTGCTCTCCTTCCAGGAGTTGTGTGTGCTAAGTCACTTCAGTCGTGTCCGACTCTTTGCAACCCTATGGACTATAGCCTGCCAGGCTCCTCTGTCCATGGGATTCTCCAGGCAAGAATACTGGAGTGGGTTGCCATGCCCTCCTCCAGGGGATCTTCCCTACCTAGGGATCGAACCCACATCTCTTATGTCTCCTGCATTGGAAAGTGAGTTCTTTACCACTAGTGCCACATGGGATGCCCTCCAGGGGATGAGGCTGCACTGTATCCCCCAGGCTTCTGGGCAGTTAGGTGTGGCCACTGGACTGTGGATGGGATCCATGTGTACTACATCTAAGACCAATCCATAGAACTTCGGCATTCCTTCTCCGACAACTGGCTGAAGGGAGGGGATTCAAAGGACCTAAAGGAGGGAGGAGCCATAGGATAAGGGAGCCTGAGTTCCTGAGTGACTATGTAGAGAAAAGCCTGCTTGCTGATAGCTCTGTAGCTGCTGAGAAATGGGGATTGTTTGTTACAGCAGCTAATGCTGCCTAACCTGACCCATATAGAAGAGATGGAGAAGACGAGAAGTATAGGGCTTTTCCTTTGCGCAGAAGAATCCAGAAGACAGAGATCTCCATTCAGTGGTGTCTAGATGTCAACTATGGGAACACAGCCCAGGGGGGTGAAATTCTTCTCTCTGTGACACCAGGGTGGCCCACAAGCCCAGGAAAGGAAGGACAGAGGGCTTCATTTCCCAAGGCATCAGGTTCCCAAACAGGGGCATCTAAAGTCAAGCCACTGGACGAGGGGACTGCAAATTTCATATTTTAAAAACAAGAGGGAAAAAAGGATGATAGATTAATAGTTGACAAAAAAAAAGAGGTTTGATTGGAACTCTATCTTGAAACATAAATCTAAAATGATAAAACTAAAATTAAGGTAAGTTCATTTTCATTTACCAAAGTATGGTAACTGCGCTAATGCTTAGAATAGACAAATAACCAATAATAATTTTTTTCTTTAACTTTCCATGTTTATTTCCCCCCAAATTGTCTAAAAGCATGATTGACATGCTTCCCTTCACATTTGACCTTTCACAGCCCTTGTGGTTCAGAGATGATTTTTTTCTTTTCCGTTCACTGCAGCACTGTTTACAATAGTCAGGACATGGAAGCAACTGAAATGGTCAAACTGGGTTAATGGGTAAAGAAGATGTGATCCATATATATAACGAAATACTGCTGCTGCTGCTGCTGCTGCTAAGTCGCTTCAGTCGTGTCTGACTCTGTGCGACCCCATAGACGGCAGCCCACCAGGCTCCGCCGTCCCTGGGATTCTCCAGGCAAGAACACTGGAGTGGGTTGCCATTTCCTTTTCCAATGCAGGAAAGTGAAAAGTGCAAGTGAAGTCGCTCAGTCATGTCTGACTCTCAGCGACCCCATGGACTGCAGCCTACCAGGCTTCTCCGTCCATGGGAGGTTCCAGCCAAGAGTGCCGGAGTGGGGTGCCATTGCCTTCTCCAAAATACTACTCAGCCATAAAAAAGAATGAAATAATACCATTTTGCAGCAACCTGGATGAACCTAGAGACTGTTATACTGAGTGAAATAGTCAGACAGGCAAAGATAAATTGCTCTTTTGTGGACTCTTAAAAATGTACAATGGGACTTCTTTATAAGGTAGAAATAGAGTCACAGATGTCGAAAACAAACTTATGGTTGCCAGGGTGGAAAGTGGGTGATTGGGAATGATCTACACACACAACTATGTATAATATAGATAACTAAGAAGAACCTACTTGATAGCACAGGGAACTCTACTCAGCCCTCTTTAATGACCAATATGGGAAAAGAATCTTAAAGAGTGGCTATATGTATATGTACAACTGATATACTTTGTGGTACACCTGAAATTAACACAGCATTGTAAATCAACCATACTCTAATAAAAATTTGAAACTACATACATAAAGAGCAAAAAGGGGGGAAAAAAGTCCATTTCCATGGGCTTCTTTTAATCCTTTCAAATTCAAGTCACTGTTATGCAGGCAAGATGGGGTATGGCTGGGTAAATTTGGATCAGCCACTGTCCCTCAAGTGACTGCGGATACAAGATGCTTTATCTCCAACTTCACGGCAGATGGTTCCGAAATGTGTGTCTCTCTTGGTTCCCTACAGGACGTGCTAAGCAAGGCGTCTGCCATTGCCACTGTCCTACGGGAGGGACTTAGAGCTAAGTGGCATCTTGCAAGGGGATCCCCTCCGTGGAACTTAAATGGCCACCTTGGCTTTGGAGCCACTTGCTGACATGAGCTGAGGTTGGAATGCTGATCCTGGCTCTTCTGGGAGGTTCCCAGGCTGCTGTTTACTCTGATTCCTGGCTATCCACCCTATTTCCGACTACTGTTTTTCTAGCCTACTTAGCTATTCATGGGGAAAATATCACAGTGGGTAGGAAGTTTTTGCTCAAAAGCCAAACAAAGAGAGAAAAACAAGGGCAAAGGCAAAGCTGCTTATTAAAAAAACAGACTTTGAGAAATTCCGAATGCTCTTGTTAAGCAAATCATTTCCCAGGGTTCCTGAACGTACAGGGAAAACTCGAAAGCTGCAAAAATAATCCAAGCTGGAGAAAGATACCCTTGTTTGAGATTTGTTTTCTATACATTTTTGTCTGTCTGTTTGCTTTCTGTATGTTTGTTAGAATTGGCCCAGGATGAGGCCCCTGGCACCTGCCAGGTTCGAGGGCTCAGGGAAGGCTCTGCTTTGAAGCCAGCTGGACAAAAAGCTGGACATCTGAAAGCTTCTTAGAATCTCTCCTCTTGCCCTGACTCAAAAAGTAGCTTTTCTATAGTCACTCTTGGTGCCTAGTTTCTTTCTTTCTTTTTTTAAATTATCATTAGCCTATTTTTAAAGGGCTTTATTTTTCTTACAATGTTGCTTCTGTTTTTTGTTTGTTCGTTTGTTTTGGCCCCGGGGCGTGAGTGATCTTAGCTCCCGGACCAGGGATCAAACCCACACCTTTACACTGGAAGTTTCAAGTACCTTGGTTTCTTCTTTAACTTTTTATTTTGTATTGGGGTACAGGCGATTAACAATGTTCCGATAGGCTCAGGTGAACACCACTGGAAGGGACTCAGCCATACATACACGTATATTCATTCTGCCCAAGTGCCTTGGTCTCTAATCAAAGAGGAAGTGGAGGGAGAGGAAATGTTTTCCTTGGAAAAGACAACTGGCTTCTTCTCATCTTTCAGGGCTCTGCTCACCTCCTCGAGGCACCTGCCCTGATTACTCTGCCTGATTGCCCCTTCCTGGTAGATCAGACGGTAAAGAATCTGCCTGCAATGCGGGAGACTTGAGTTCGATCCCTGGGTTGGAAAGATCCCCTGGAAAAGGGAATGACTACCCATTCCAGTATTCCTGCCTGGAGAACCCCGTGGACAGAGGAGCCTGGTAGGTTACAGTTCACAGGTAGCAAAAAGTCGGACACAACTGATCATGCATGAACCTCCCCCAGTCACTCTATTCCAACACCCTGCTTTGCAATCTTCGAAGAATGTATTGCCACCTAAAATTATGAGGCTCACTGTTCTGTGTCTCCCACACAGGTGGGCAACTCCATGGAGGAAAGAAGCTTATCTGTTTTATTCACTCATCAATTCCCAGCCCCTGGAAAAATGTTGGATACATAGTAGATGCTCAATAAACACTTTGTTGAATTAAATTGAATCCTTAAGTTAGAAACACTGAAGAAGAAAGGATAAAAAACATCACATTTCAGAATGACTGGACTCGACTTCTTGGAAGTTTCTTTACAGGAAAAAATATATATATATACGCATATATCTTTTTCCATAAGGAGATTCAATGAATGCAACTCTTGTGCAAAGCATGGCATGAAATAACCAGGGTCGTTGTGAGGAATACAATGAGGTAATTGTGTAAAGTACGTAACGGAGTGTCTGGTACATTGTGAGTGTGAAGTGAATATTGGCAATTAATAATAACCCATACTGAGCTCAAGGTCCACCAAGTTCTGTCTTTTCCACACGTGCCGTTATAAATCTATATCTTCCATTTCCAGTCCTTCTGGTTTTTTGAGATGTGGTTTGATCTCTGCACATTTCATCTTGTTATGTTCTGCCAAAAATATTTCATCATTCAGCAAACTGTTCTTCCCAGCTTGGTATCATTTTTTAATGTGATCAGCACATCTTTGAAGACCTTGTAAAAAATCATTAATAAAAATGTTAATGTGAATGAGACAAGGGGAGAGTCCTGTGTCATACCACTAGAGACCTTTCTGTAGGTTGGCATCTGCAGCATTTAATTAGCATCCCCCTTGGTTCATCACTGTGATGGTTATAAAATCATTTAATCATGCTATCAGTGAGCTTACATTTCTCCATATTGTTTATGAGAAATAATCTTATCAATGCCTTGCTGAAAGGCAGTTACACTTATAGCTACAGAATTCTTCTGATTTATCACTCTACCAAACCAGAATAATCTATCAAATAAGTAAAAGGCATCTGTCAGGCATGACTTGTTCTAAGTGAACCCATATTGGCTTCCAGAGATCACTCCTTTTTTTTTATAAATTAAAAACAATCCTGCTAGTAACTGTATCAGTCAGTGTAGGTTAAGTTTTGCTTAACTTAATCATAAGTTGGGCTCGAGAGCTACAACTACTGAGCCTGTGCACCACAAGTAGAGAAGCCCTTGCACTGCAACAGAGACCCAACTCTGCCAAAAAAAAAGAGTGACTCAAAGTAGACTATGGGCTTTAGTTAACACTAAGAGGTCATCAGGTGTACTAAAGGTATTGCACTAATGCAAGATGTTGGTAACAGGGGCGGCTACGTGCAGAGACGGAGTGTGTGCTCAGTCGCTTGGGTCATGTCTTACTCTTTGCAACCCTATGGACTGTAGATCTCCATGCTCCTCTGTCCATGGAATTTCCCAGGCAAGAACACTAGGATGTATTGTCATTTCCTTCTCCAGGGGAACTTTCCAAACCAGGGGTCGAACCCATATCTCTTGCATCTTCTGCACTGGCAGGCAGATTCTTTACCAGTAGTGCCACCTGGGAAGCCCTCTTCCCCAAGAGAGTCAAGCTTTTTCAGTCCTCCTGGGGAGAAGGTTTGTGGTTAGATAGGCCCAGCACCCCCATTCCCTTTGGCTAAAGAACACCAAGAGCTTGGTCACTTCATAGTGATGTTCCCACCAGACTGAGCAGCACCCCAGGAGGATGCAGGGCAGGGGGGCTCAGGCACCATGACCCAAGCTGTTCCCTCTGCACCCCTCCTATCTGTCACCTCCCATCACTTCAACCCTTCACATCCCCTCACAGTCTTCATCCAGCTCCACTAGGCGCAGTGGGACTGCTCCCACCTCGGGGCATCCCTCAGACCTTTCTGGCTGTTTCCCCACATGCAGGGGCCTTCCTGCCCCTTGCACATGCATAGCTGAGTGTGGAGAGATTCACAGCCATGGAGCCACCAGCAGGGACAGCTGCTGATGGTGGGATGCTCTCCCTTCCCATCCCCCGGGAGGACAGATGTGAAGCTGCATCTCAGAAGATGGTCCTACAGGACGGAGCTCCGACTGGTAAGGACTGGGTCCTTCCTGCCCTGTTCCCTCACTTCCAATACCTGGGACCACAGTTGCAAACAAACTAACTTCTTGCAAGTCTAAAGCTCTGCTTTAGGGCTCAACCCAGGCTAAGACATCGGCTGTCTACAGGTGACACCTAATCTGTTCCCAGCTGTCATGCATGGACACACACATACTCTGGTGCTCCTGTCACCTTCCCCAAATCCATCCACAGGGAAGGGTTTCCCAAGCAATAGCCACTCTTCCTTCAGGCTTCCCTGGTGGCTCAGATGGTAAAGAATCTGCCTGCAATGCAGGAGACTTGAGTTCGATCTCTGGGTCGAGAAGTTCCCCTGGAGAAGGGCCAGGGGAGACCCACTCCAGTGTTTTTGCCTGGAGAATATCATGAACAGAGGAGCCTGGTGGGTGCTACAGTCCATGGGTCGCCAAGAGTCAGAAGCGACTGAGTGACTACCAGCCACGAAGAACCAAAGGAACCAGCTCCCCAGGGCACACGCTGAGTTGTCTGTGATGCCTGAACAGCAGCCGAGAGGGTGGGCACATGGTGAGCCGGGACGCAGAGGTTTCAGGGGAGGGGAGGGGTGCTGTCTGGTGGAGGGGCCGCAGACATGCACCCCTAAATTACGATATTTTCCTTCTCAAGGCTGAATGAATGCAGCCTCAGACAGACGCTGCCCCACAGCTGTTTGTGGCGGGGGCCCCGTGGCAGGCCAGTGACTTTGAAAAGGGGGATTGGAGGGCAATCTGACAAAGGGACCACTGTCTTTGAGGGAACTTGATGTGAGCCCAGCAGGGCTGAGCGGCGGGAGTTTGCACAGCTGCGGCTGGAAGCAAACATGTACTTTTAGCTGACCTGGGCCCCGTGGCTTCGCGCGTTAAACCTGACACTTTCCAGATGTACGCTGCCCTCCCTCTGGCACCGTCCAGAGCACCACGTCCCCAGGTCCACACACACTCCCCAGGCGGCCTTGTCAATGTCGCATTGTGCTGGGGACCCCGGGTCTCTCCCGCGAACTCCACACCCCAACCTGAAGGTGAGTGCCCCCGGGCTGAGCTGGAGATTTACGAGCTGGATTTCAAACTAGTTCAAGTTCAAAGTCAGCTCAACAGCAGCTGCCACTCTGACCTCCGTCATTTCTTCATGCCTGGCTCCAGGTTGGGTGATGAGTGGATGCTAAGGCTGCCTTCCAGAGGGTTCTTTTGCAAGCTGACTTTGGGCAAATTCACCATCCGAGGGGAGGTTCAGAAGGAGTTTTGGAGTGCAGAAGGGTATCCCCACATGGCCGTGATCTCTCAGTCCCACCTGGCCTGGAGGAAAGCACGTGACCCCAAAGCGTGAACTCGGGCAGGCCACGTGGCGACCTCGGGTGCTATGAGAGCTCTAGGAGGGGGCGTTACAAACCCCCGCGGTGGCGCGAGCCTTCTCCAGCACCATCCATTCTGGAAATCGCTCAGCTCAGCAGTCCTAACTGGAGCGTGGGGACAACAAATGCTCTTAGGGTGCTGAGGGAGGCCAGGGATGGTGGGGGTGGCGGGGAGGTGGGGGGGCGCCCGGACACTTGGACACTCTCTGCGGCAGGAGGAAGCTGGCTTGACTCGGTGACTCCCCCTATGCTCTGAACTCAAACAGGCAGGAGAAGCCGGCGTGGGGCCCCAAGACCATGGAGGGTGTGCCCCAGCCCTGGTGGGTGCAGATGTAAGAGGAGCCATGGTCCCAGCCCGCTCGTGGTCGAGGGTGGGTAAAATGAGGTGACTGGTGTTGGGGAGAGTCCTTTGGGGGGTTGAGAGTGCTGACTCACAGGGTACTTTTCCTCCTGGGACAAACCTGAGGACGCTGGGGACATGAGCTGCTCGAGGGAGCTGGAAAGGGCGCCCGGAGGCTCAGAGGCTCCAGAGCTCAGCCCTCGGGGGACCCCAGGAAGCAGAAAGCATCCTTCAATTCCTCCCTTCATTAAAGCATTTATTCTTGTGTGCTCTTCAGTGAGTTCTGGGTGTGGAATACATCATTTCTCTGAGTCTTCATTTTGTTTTGTTCAGTCGCTGAGTCGTGTCCCGACGCTTGTGACCCCTGGACTGCAGCGCACCAAGCTTCCTTGTCCTTCACCACCTCCTGGAGTTTGCTCAAACTCATGTCCATTGAGTCAGGGATGCCATCCAACCATCTCATCCTCTGTTGCCTCCTTCTCCTCCTGCCCTCAATCTTTCGCAGCATTAGGGTCTTTTCCAGTAAGTCAACTCTTCGCACCAGGAGGCCAAAGTATTGAAGCTTCGGCTTCATCTTCATTTCTACTGGGGTACAGTTTGCACATGTGGGGAGCATACATCTCAAACGTCCATCTCTGTGCATGCATTGTTATATGTGTGGACACCATGCGACCATACCCAGGTCCCGGTGTAGAAGATGTCCATCATCCAGAGGGCTCCCTCAGCCTCCTCCCAGCCAACAACCCCAGAGAGACCTCCACCTGGACTTGGATCATCACTAATGACTTTCGCCTAAAGACCAACTAAGATTCATCTTTTTGCCTCAAGGCAGGGAAATAGAACAACTCGGTAAAATGTAAATGGTGGACTTCCCTGGTGCTCCCAATGCAGGGGGCCCAGGTTCAATCCATGGTCAAGGAACTAAGATCCCACGTGCTGCAAGTAAAGATCCTGTGTGTCGCAATGAAGATCAAAGATCCTGCGTGCCACAACTAAGACCTGGCACAGCCAAGTAAATAAATAAATACTTTTAAAACATGCAAATGGTATCATATCAGATGGGCCCTGCTGTGTCTGGCTTCTTTCACTCAGCATAATATTGTTGAGGTTCACCCATGTTGTCAGGGGTATTAGTGGCTTGCTCTTTTTCCTTACTGTATAGTATGCTTTGAGTGGATACGTTGTAATTTGCTTAGCCATTTGCCATTGAATGAATGTGTGTTTCCCCTTCCCCAGCATGGATACTTGCAATCCTAACCTCCAATGTGATAGTATTAATATTAGGAGGTAAGCCTTTGGGAGGTGAGTAGGTCACAAGGATGGATTGTGCCTTTATAAATGAGGCCCCAGAGAGCCCCCTCACCCCTTCCACCATGTGAGAAGATGGGAACCTGGATGAGGGCTCCCCACCAGGCACGAAATCTGCCTATGCAGTATAAAGAAAGCAGCACTCTGGGGAGTGGGGGTCAGGTCCACACTCCTTCCCACTGGGGTCCTTGGGGTGGATGGGTTTGGTGACAGAGCATCGGAGAATCTGTGTGTGGTACCTGCCCATCACTCTCCCCCTGAAGGGCCTGGTGGCCTGAGTGAGGGCTGGTGGAGCAAGAGACCTCAAAGTCAAGATGGGAAAACAGGGACTTCCCTGGTGGCCCAGTGGCTGAGACACCATGCTCCCAGGGCAGGGGTCCTGGGTTCAATCCCTGGTCAGGGAACTTGATCCCACTTGCCACAGCTGGGAGCCCACATGCTGCAACTAGGGGTTTGCATTCCACAACTGCAAAAAATCCCATGTGCTGCAGTGAAGATCAAAGATGCCGTGGGCTGTGTCTGGGACCCTATACAGTGAAATAAGTGTTGTTATTGTTTAGTTGCTAAGTTGTGTGACTCTTTTGTGACCCCCATGGACTGTAACCAGCCAGACTCCTCTATCCAAGGGATTTCCCAGGCAAGAATACTGAAATGGGTTGCCATTTCCTTCTCCAAGGGATCTTTCTGACCCAGGGATCGAACCTGTGTCTCCTGCACTGGCAGGCAGATTCTTTACCACCGGGCCACCAGGGAAGTCACACAGAGAATTTCGACATCTCAGGTCTTAGAAGATTGTAATATCATAATAATATTTGTGTGCTTACCTGGGCCAGGCACTATTTTAAGGCCCTGATATAAGTTACTCTGTTTAGCCTTCACAGCAACTGTATGAGGTCAGTTAGGGGGAACCAGTACACAAGGTGTTTGGGGTCATTCAGTGAGGAAATGGCAGAGCTGGGGTTCGCAGGGAGGTTCCAGAGCTGTGCTCCTCTGCACTCTGCTCCCCAACCCAGGACACTGCCTGGGGTAACCCCACACGTGCTCTGTCCTTGGCACTTCCTCCCAAGATTCCTTCACACACGTCTGCAGAGTACAGACCTCTCTGCTTCTATAATCTACCTCGGGACCTAGACAGGCAGCCCTTACATTGGGACTGCACTGCAGGACAGGCTCACTCATTTTCTAGTCATTGCCTTACTCGGTTGTGGCTGTTGTAACAGAATTCCATTGACTAAGTGGCTTAAACAGCAAACATTTATTTCTCACTGTTCTGGAAGCCAGAAATTTGAGATCAGAGTGCTAGCATGGTCTGGGTCTGGGTAGAAGCCTCCTCCTGCCTGTTCTTGCTTTATCCTTACATTGTGGAGAGAGAAAGAGAGGAGGCAAGCTGTCTTGTGTCTCTTCTCTTAAGGGCACCAACCTCAACTTGAGGGTGGTACCGTCATGACCTCCTCACCCCAAAGACCCCACCTCCTGACACCATCACCTTAGGGGTCAGGGTTCCAGCCTCTGAATGCTGGGGGGATTCAAACATTCAGTCCATAGCAGTCATGATAAAAGGGGGGCCTGGATCCTTCAGGCAAATCATCTAAGAGGGTCTATATTAATTGAGGGGTTAAGCCTATTATCTCCACTAACTGCCTGGGAAGGAGGAAGCAGGTACCCTCAGAACTCACTGCAGGGTTACTGGACCTCCCCGTTGGCTGTGGGAACCCCAGTTGTGAGTCCTGAAACTGTATTCATTTGTATTCCACTTTGTGGAGCCCTGGTGTAGCCTGGGTCTCCATCCTCCCAGGGGAGACCATGTCCCAGAGGGCCTGGGGACCTACAGTTCTGGCTCCCTGCTCTCTGCTCCCCTGGATTCTGTCGATCTGATCTGATTTCCATCTGCCTTGTGAACCAGTCCATTCTTCTCCCTGAGGACAGACAGCCCAATCATGGGCTCCCCTGTCTGCTTACCTTCATGGCTCTGAATCCTCCCTTTGTGAAGCTGGTGGCAAAAGCGAGCTCTTTGGAGCATTCAGGAGAGGCTCTCTGAGCCCTGCCTAAGGACAATGAGTGCGGGCTTGTTGTCTTCTGGGAAAAGAAGAGTGAAAAGAAATTCAGAGCCGTGGCTGTTAAACTTGGAGAGACCAGGCGGCCCCGTGCGCTCCCAACCTCATGCAGAGATGCCCGGGCAGGGTCCTGTGGTGTGCAGCCTGGACCGCATCCATCAGCATGAGCTCCTGAGGCCGGGCGTCTAAGAAATGCTTCCCGATTAAACACTGATGTTCTTGCAAGTGCAAGCTGGTGAGATGAATTCCCCATGAGTTAACACACATTCACACCTGTGCATACACATGTGCACACACACAGGGGGACAAATAACAGGCAAAGAAGAGGCCTGTAGTGGATTGAATTGTGTTCCCTCCAAAGATAGGTCCTAGGCCCCCCAGGGACCTGTGAATCGGACCTTATTTGGCAATAGGGTCTCTGCAGATGTGATCAAATGAAGATGAAGTCGCCCTGGAGTGCGGTGGGTCTAACCCTAACCATAGGCGTCCTTAGGAGGTCAGAAGACAGACACACAGACGAGGGATCCGTGTGCAGATGCAGATGGGGGCGGAGACTGGAGTGAGGTGTTTACTGGCTGAGGGGGTCCAAGGAGGGCTGGGTGCCCCCAGAAGCTGGGGGTGAGGCCTGGGACAGATCCGCCTCTGGGGGCTGGAGGGAGCGGCCCCACCCACACCTTGATTTTAGACTTCTAGCTTTCGGAATTGTGAGAAAATAAATCTTGGAAAAAGCCTCCCTGTCGTGGTCCCTTCTTATAGCCACCCTAGGAGGCACATACAGGGCCTGAGGAGGAGCAGGAAAAGAAAGAAACCCCTCCCATCTCCTGCTGCCTTCGCTCATGCTGGCCTTTGAACGCTTTCATTTGGCTAGTGTCCCCTGTGCCCAAACGTTGATTTATCTGCCTAAACACTTGGCATGTGGCCAGGGGCCTGGACCTACGCTGGGGACCAGGGTTACATTGTTCCACTCAGAGGTGACATCAAAGTCATGACTATAACCCCGAGAAAGCCCTGCAGGATCTGGACCCCCCCTGGTCTTCTCTCGAGCTGGCTCCAGCCAACCGCCATCTTACTAATCAGGTTCTGGGGCTTAGGATGTAGACGTCTTTGCGGGGTCATTATTTATCAGATGCAGCAAGCTGACTGCTGAGACTTAGATTTATTGGGGTGACTTGCAAAGGGGAGTATCAGTGGGATGATGCAAAGGTTCTCCTTGGAGCATCTCCAAGCCCATGCTCATTAAATGTTTGCTGCTCTGGTTATTAATATTATTACTGACAGTAACATCAATAATATTGATAACAATACCAATAATATTGTTATATAATATTAATAATATTGATATTGTCAATTATTGAGAATAATATCAATAATACTGATAACATGAATAAAATTACTGGCAATATCAATAATACAATGATATAAAATTATCAATAATATTATTGATAACATCAATTATACCAATAAAGTCATTGATAATAATACAATATTATCACTAATAATCCCAATATTATGGGGCTCAGCCATTGATGGTTTCACAATCAGGGGACCTATGGGCCTGAGCCCAAAAGTGGCTCTGCCTAGAGATACTCTCTACATAACTAACGTCGAACCTCTGATGGTCATGTGGCAGGCCATTTGATAGAATTTCTTATAGACACTAGTGTGGCCTTGTCAATCTTAACCCAAAGGACTGGAAACCTTAGCAATCGTAAGAAATACATAACGGGGTTGTCAGGGAAGAAACTGGGGCACGCTTTCCTGGAGCTCAGAGAGATCTGAAGTCACCTTTTACTGCAGGGGAAATCTACAGATGAACCATTGAAGGAATATGGACAGACAGACACTAAAATAATGCATAAAATAGGGAGACCCTCCTTATAAACCCTCCCCGTTTATAAGGGGAAAATCATTAGAAATCCCTTAATGGGAAAAATATCATGCGAAGAAGGTAGAGATATGGATCCTGAGCTAAGAAAGTGATTTGGAAGGATCTTAGGAACTTTTTTCATGAGGGTTTTGTTGAAACAGGTACAATAATGGTTCTTCTTGCCCAACACATTCAGAATATGCTGCTGCTGCTGCTAAGTCACTTCAGTCGTATCCTACTCTATGCGACCCCATAGATGGCAGCCCACCAGGCTCCTCTGTCCCTGGGATTCTCCAGGCAAGAATACAGGAGTGGGTTGCCATTTCCTTCTCCAATGCATGCATGCATGCTAAGTCGCTTCAGTCGTGTCTGATTCTGTGCGACCCTATGGACAGCGGCCCACCAGGTTCCTCTGTCCACAGGATTCTCTAAGCAAGAATACTGGAGTGGGTTACCATTTCCTTATCCCAGAATATGCTAAGTTCCAGCTATTCTCCTGTCCCAAGAGCACAGGATACCCTCACCCACCACCACCAACCCAGGCCACATGCCAGCCCCAAGAAACGCAAATTCTCAAGCATCATTGAACTGCAGTTTGCCTCCAAAATTTGACCCAGGGTCTCAGTGACAAAGAGGATGGATCATGATTTCAAGAAAGCTGACCTCGTGCTTAGATTACACAGAGAAGGAATTATCTCTCTTTCTCTGTGATGCAATCAATACAGAGGCTGTGCTTACCTGGTTCAGGGCCTGGAAGCCTGGTCCAGGAACTAGTTGAGGAGGGGACACAGTTGACAGTGTGGTGATGGTCATCTCTCTATCTCTTTGTTTCTCTGCTTAGGAACCCGTTTTTCCTGTACCATCTCCTCTTTCAGTCCCCACCTGGGAGAAAGAAGGGCTGAACATCCCTTTAGCCAGGCCAGCCTGCTCTTCCAAACCTGTCCTTTTCCCAACATGAGGCCCACACTGAGGAGGGACACTGGGTTGGGATGTACTCATCAGGATGCTGCTGAGGGAACAGGCTGGAGATTTGCGGGGCCTGGACCACCTCCAGGTGCCTGCTCGCTGGAGGCTGCATCCGCCTGCTCATCAGAGCAGGGAGTGGGTGGTTCTGATGACCTCCTCTTCTTTCACATTTTTTGGTTCTTAGTCTTTCAATAAATTGCCATGCAAGGTTTTCCAGAATCCAGCACGTGGAAGTGGGTAGCAGTCCGTGCAGACTTTCTGGGATCCAGCAGGAGAGGCAGAGCCGGGAAGGAAACCCAGGCTGTTTCCCAGGCCTGCTCTCTAACCTCCACCCTACACTGCCACCCTCTACTCTCATCATGGTATTCTGTTTTGTGTTGTAGCGATTTTCTTTCTTTCTTTTTCTTTTTTGAGAGGAAATCTATGCATTTCTCCAAAACCCACCTGGCTAATCAGTCTTCTAAGCTTTAGCCCAAAGACCATGTCCCTCCCCCACTGAAACCCCTACTGCCCCCACCTCCGTGAGGCCCCATCCTCCTTAAGGTGCTCAGAATGCAGCGTCTTAACTCTAGCTGACTTTGCTCATCAGGCTACCGGCTTTACGGGCAAACAGTAGTCTATTCATCTTCACATCCCCTGGAGGCTCAAAGAGTCGCTCCACAGGGTTTGTTGATGCCGGAATCAATGTTCCCCATCCCTCCTGAGTGCTCAGCTGCTCAGAGCACAGAGTAGTGCTTGATAGAAGCTTGTAGCGGGAGGGAAAGCAGCTGGCCGATTGCCAAGACTCCCTCTGCCAGGCCCAGGGCGGGTCTTTATTTCTCCCAGGTCTGCTGAAAGGACTGAAATGCGGACTTGTCCTTACTCGGGTGGGCTGCGGGAGGAACGCCCCATGCCGGTCACGTCCTGTGCTGGGCTTCAGTTTTCCTTGGAAAGGATGGCTATATCCATTTCCTGGGGCTGCTGTGACAAGCAGCTACGAACGGGGTGGCTTAGAACAGCGCTCGCTTTCAGTTCTTTAGTCGCTCAGTCCTGTCCAGCTCTTTGCGACCCCATGGACTGTAGCCCGCCAGACCCCTCGGTACATGGAATTTCTCAGACAAGAATACTGAAGTGGGTTGCCGTTTTCTTCCCCAGGGGATCTTCCCTACCCAGGGATCGAACCTGGGTCTCCTGCATTGGCAGGTGGATCCTTTACCATTGAGCCACCTGAATAGCTCCCTCCAAAGTGCTTTCCGTCAAGGTCAACATGCTTCTACCCCGAGCCCCAAACCTCCGTTCCCAGGTATTTACCCAAGAGAATGGAGCACGGATGGTCACACAAAGCTTTGTGTGTGAAAGTTTACAGCAGCTCTATTTGTAGCAGCCTGGATCTGGAGACAACCCAAACATCCATCAGCAGGTGAATGGATCAACAAATGGTGGTCCTATTCATACAGCGAAGGGCTTAGCCGGCCACGCAGATGGACAGGGAACACCCTGTGGGGATGAGTCCTAGATTCACTGTGCCCAGGGAGAGAAGCCGGATGCAAAAACGCCACGCGATTCCATTCATGGGAAATTCTAGAGCCAATGAGACTAGAGGTTGGTCTAGGTGAGGTTGGTCAGCCTAGCGGTTACCCCTGGGGTATTAACCTGAAGAGGCGGGACTCTCTCTGCCTGGTGAGGGAGTATTCCAGATCTTGATTGGGGTGTTAGTGACTCAGGTATAGACGTGTGTCAAACACCTGCAATCTGTGCGTTTCATTATATGTAGATGACGCCTCACTTTAAAAAGCTCTTTTCCAGATTTAGAGGAAACCTCAGACACTAAAGCCCCCAGGTCATCGCTACCTTCCCCGGGATTGAGCCTTTGCTCACAGCTACATGTCAGGACCTGACTGCAAGCGGGGTGGAGCTCTGGTTCTTAGGGACTCGCTCACACCCCCAGCTGCCACCTCCTGGCCCTTACTGTCTTCCCAGGCTCTTGTTCCACCTCTGTGGAGATGCCCTAAACAGACTGAGATGCAGAAATCAGCTTCAAACCCTGAGCAGGGTCTACTCCCAGCTGCCCTGAGGCCCTTGGCAGGGCCTTTCCTTCCAGCCTGAGGCGTGAGATCTTTAGTTGCGGCCTGTGAACCCTCAGTTGCAGCTTGTGGGATCTAGTTCCCTGACCAGGAATCGAACCCAGGCCCCCTGCGTGGGAAGCACAGAATCTTAGCCAGCAGACCACCTGGGAAGTCTCGACACAATAAACCTTAAAATCCTTTCAGATCACCACTCTTGGTGAATTCAGCCCCTCAGTTTCAAACCAAAAGGCTGACCTATTTTACCATGCTCTCCCTCCTCTAAAAACTAAATCCGAGTAAGGTCTGTGCCTGAGCTTATAGCGTCTTACCTGTGTGAATTCTGGGTGTCGGAGGTCAGCACTGGGGGAAGCTGGCTGAAGGGTACAAGGGGTTTTCTGTGCCTTTTTTTTTTTTTAGCAACTTCTGGTGAGTCTTAACCTACACTAAAATTAAGAGTCATAATAAAACGAAAAAAGCAAACAGCCTCGGCAGAATCCTGGGGTCCTGCCACGCAAGTTGTCCAGGGAAGGACTCTTTTATTAGTCAGTTTTATTAGTGTGTGTGGTTGCCTGTCTGTCTGCCCGGGGTGTGCTTCTCCACGCCTTTCCACAGTCTGAAAGTACAGTATTTTGGGCACTCGTGTAACACAGGTTTTTGTGCACGGGCTCCCAGACTGCCTGGTTTTGAATCGCATATCTATGGCTTACTATCTGTGTGTCCTTGACTGGGCAAGTTACTTAACCTTTCTGTGCCTCAGTTTCCTCAACTGCAAAGTGGGCGCCAACAGTGTGTGCCTCCTTGGTCTCTGGTGGGGTGGAATTGACTCCTCTTTAAAATTTTGTTTTCATAACTTCCCCCCCCTTCTTTATTTTTTAAATATTTAATTTATTTATTTGGCTATGCCAGGTTTCAATTGCGGTGTTCGAACTCTTAGTTGCTCCTTGGCATGTGGGATCTAGTTCCCCAACCGGGAATCAAACTGGGGCCCCTCGCACTGATAGCGCAGAGTCTTAGCCACTGGACCACCAGGGAAGCCTCATCAGCTTCTAATAATTCTAAGTGCCTCAGACTAGGTGGGCACTCAAATACACAGCATGTATGGTTACCTTCGAAGCACAATGCTGCTTTCTGGTCAGTCTCCTAGGAGCTGAGCATGACTGGGTCATGTTACTGTGTCCCCTACTTTCTTCTAACTCACAGGGAACGTTTATAATGAGAGCATCTGAAATTCCTGGTGTTAAACTCCCAGAGTCATGATCGATTGCAGTGCCTACAGAATTACCCCAAACCTGTGGCTCCATGGTAAAGAATTCGCCTGCCAATGCAAGAGATGCAGGTTCAATCCCTGGGTTGACAAGATCCCCCAGAGGAGGAAATGTCAACCCACTCCAGTATTCTTGCCTGGAAAAAATTCCATGGACGGAGGAACCTAGTGGGCTATAGTCCACAGGGTCTCAAGGAGTCGGACATGTCTGAGCACTCACACAGCCCACCACACCCGTCTCTGCGTCTATACTGTGAAGAAACCTCCATGGAGTGTGTGGTTAGCGGGACAGAAAAGTCAGTGGCGATTTCCAACCTCTTGAAAGCCCCCAACCCACTTCCTAGTGCTTTAACTAAATGTGCCCAGAAATGGGCAGGGGTTAAGAGTGGGGTGGGGGGAGCTGCCACTGCAGAATCGAGGGGAGACTCACTGTTCTGGGGGGCCCCCAGGAAGCAAGTTCAACCCCTTCGTTGCAGAACCCAAGCCCCCTGCCCCAGCCGGCAGCCTCAGTCCCGCCTGCAAGGAAGTACCCATCTTGGTGCCCAGAGCTGAATCCATGGCTATTCCTGACTTGGTCCTACCTGTTCCCCTGAGCCATCGGGCGGTGATTCCAGCCTGGTACCCCCACTGAGGTGGCAATGGGGAGGCTTGGCCTTGGAGGGGACCCCATCTCTCCTCTCCCTGGAGGCTCCCCACACAAAGCTCCCTTTGATTCTCCACAGCCTGGTATTCTGTTTTTTTTTAATAAGAGGTGGGGATTTTTTCTTCTCCTTTGGCAGCGTGGTGCCAAAATGTTTACACTTGCGAGGTGGAGGGAAGGGGCTCTGTGCTGCTTCAGGGCCTGCACACATTCCTGGGAGAAAATGAAGTGAGTGGAGATCAGAAAAGGTTGCCTCCATTCAGAGACCACGGTCTCACTTGGTCTCCATAGGTCTGCAGTGACTCTGCCCACAAATATAGGGACCGGAAAGGGACAGGGACTAGGAAAAGACACAGCAACCTGACAGCAAGGTTCACGTTCCAGCTCCTCTACTTCTTGATTGACGCTGAGCCTCAGTTTTCTCATCTGTGAATTGGGAGCAATGACATACCTACCACAGGCTTGCTGTGGGGTTACATGTGTTCCCAGTGACCAGGGCTCCCCCCAGCACCTGCCACACAGGGAGGACTCAATACAGCATCACTTTGTGTGTGAGAATGGGTGCTTCTTGGGTAGACTTTACATTTTCTCAACTGACTGCTGCTACTGCTAAGTCACTTCAGTCGTGTCCGACTCTGTGCGAGCCCAGAGACGGCAGCCCACCAGGCTCTCCCGTCCCTGGGATTCTCCAGGCAAGAACACTGGAGTGGGTTGCCATTTCCTTCTCCAATGCAGGAAAGTGAAAAGTGCAAGTGAAGTCGCTCAATCGTGTCCAACTCTTTTCGACCCCATGGACTGCAGCCCACCAGGCTCCTCCATCCATGGGATTTTCCAGCCAAGAGTACTGGAGTGGGGTGCCATTGCCTTCTCTGCTTTCTTCCTTATGCTATGCTATGCTGAGTCACTTCAGTCGTGTCCGACTCTGTGTGACCCCATAGACGGCAGCCCACCAGGCTCCCCCGTCCCTGGGATTCTCCAGGCAAGAACACTGGAGTGGATTGCCATTTCCTTCTCCATCTCAACTGACTAGGTGTTGCTATTATATCGGGGAAAAAAATTAGAAAGGCGGAGGGACAGAGGGAAGAAAAGACAGAGGGGAAGAGGGAGGGAGAAGAAAGGTTTTTCCCATGCAGACGCCCATCAGGGGGTGCCTGGGGCGGGGAGGGGAGCAAGCACTGATAGATCATCTGTCACAACCACTCACTGTCCCCCGGTGACATTCCAGGCAGCCTTGAGGGCCATCCCCATTGTGGATGGGGGAGTTCCATGTACCTTGAGCAGAAAGATCACTTTTCTTCCTATTAAAAAAAATTGTGGGACTTCCCTGGCGGCCCAGTGGTTAAGAATCTGCCTGCGAAGGCAGGAGACACGGACGGGTTCGATCCCTGGCGCAGGAATGAAGATTCCACACACCCCCGAGCAACTATGCTCAGCACCACATCTCTGAGCCTGGGTGCCCTAGAGCCTGTGCTCTGCGACAAGAAAAGCCACCACAATGAGAGACTGAGCACTGCAACTAGGGAGGAGCCCCCGCTGGCGGCAATTAGAGCAAGCCGGTGCACAGCAGCAAAGAGCCCAGGTGCGGCAGTGAAGACCCAGCCCAGCCAAAAATAAAAGAAAGAAATAATTGAAAGAAATTGGAATAAAATATATATGACCCAGGGCTTCCCTGGTGGCTCAGACAGTAAAGAATCTGCCTGCAAGGTGGGAAACCTGGGTTTGATCCCTGGGTTGGGAAGATTCCCCTGGAGAAGGGAATGGCTACCCACTCCCGTATTCCGACCTGTATTCCGGGGACTGTATAGTCCATGGGGTTGCAAAGAGTCGGACATGACTGAACAACTAACGTTTCATTTTTTTTTCATACATGACCCAAAATTTACCTTTTAAATCCTTTATAAGTGTGAAATTCAGTCACATTCATAGATCCACAACATCTGCAATGTCGTCACCATCCTCTGTTTCTACTTGTCCTCATCCCAAACAGAGACTCTGTCCCATTTAAGCAGTGACTTCCCATTTTCCCTTTCCCCAACCACTGACAACCTCCAAGCTACTTTCTGTCTCTATGAATTTACGTATTTGGGGTGTTTTCTATAAATGTCAATAGAATCATACAGTTTTTGCCCTTTTGGGTCTGGCTCCTTTCACATAACATGAGTTTTTCAAGGTTCATTCATATTGTGGCATGTGTCAGGGCTTCATCCCTTTTTATGGCTTAGTCATACTCCATTGCATGCATGGACCACACTTTATTTATTCATCTGTTGATGGACATGTGGATTGTTTCCACTTTAGGGCTGTTGCAAAAAGAACGCTGTACCCCTAAACACTTCTGCATTCTCGAATCTCCAAATGGTGTGTTGGTTGTTTTCAAACAATGCACACAAGGATGAATTTATTTCTGGTCCCCAGAGAAAGCTGCCTCTTCATGAAAAAGCATGATATGTCTGGGACAGAGGATGAGATGGTTGCATGGCATCACCGACTCAATGGACATGAGTTTGAGCAAGCTCCGGGAGTTGGTGATGGACAGGGAAACCTGGTGTGCTGCAGTCCATGGGGTCGCAAAGAGTCGGACCGACTGAGCGACTGAACTGAACTGCCTGGGACAGGGCGAGAGCCAAGAGCTTGGGGAAATTAGGAGTGAGGCATGAAGACAGGTGTCAGGGAGCAAACAGGGTGTGTTGGGGAGTTTGGGGCCAAGGGCTGCCTTGGAGATGTTTATGTTCTGAATTCCAAATGCCTGGAATGATTTCTGAATATCAGCTCCTTGGAGAGAGAGAAAGGGAGGTCTCTGAGTAAAAGACTCTTGAAAAATATTTATCTCGCTGTCAGAATGGAAGACCAGGAAATTGTGCTGGGGGTTGGGGAGAGCGAGGGAACAGCGAGGATGGAGATCATATTTCAGGCTGGTTTCAGCTTTATCTTCTCTGGAGTGTGACCAAAAGCGGAATTATCTGGTGCTAAGAGATTTTATCAATATGGAGTGACCTACTTGAGGCCTTGCCCTTTAAAACCTGCATCCTCTGAAGAATTCAGTGCCTTGTCTGCTTTGCTTGTTTTTTTTTTTCTGTCTTTTGTTCATTTGTTTTGTTTTCTGTGCTGGGTCTTTGTTGCAGAGCATGGGCTTAGTTACTTCAGGCATGTGGGATCTTAGTTCCCTGATTAGGGATCAAACACTCATCCCCTGTGTGGCAAGGTGGATTCTTAACCACTGGCCACCAAGGAGGTCCATCCCTCCTTTGCTTGCTTTGTGTCCCTCCACCTCTCTCAATCTTGCCCTCTCTTGTGCATTTGCACCCCACATTTTTGTTCCTCTGCATTTCTAACCTCACTTGATCACTTTGCTGAGTCCCTTGTATACAGCATGTAGTTGGATTTCATTTTTCAAATCAGCAATTAAAATCTGTTTTAGCGCGGTTGAACCAACTTATATATTTGTTTTTACAACAAATACACACTATGTCCCTTCTTTCATTTTAGGTTCTGTTTAGTCATCTCTGCAATTTCTACTCTTTCATACCCTTTATATATGAAAAAGAATACTCTTCTTTTTCCCTCTAGGGACGTGAAAGATGTCAAATGGTTTTAGTTTCACTAGTGTGAGCCTTTCAATAAAGAGGATTCAAGTCTCTCTGTAATTATCAAGATCAGGAATGAAATGGTCTCTGTGTAAAATGAGACAAAGAACATGAAACCAGTTTCCACTTTCTGTTGCCCATTCCTAATTTTTGTGTGCATGTAAACGGCGATTTTAGAATATTATTTCTAGTTTTAAACAGCACGAAATTTTCTTTCAGTGACCATTTTTGACCTACACGTCTGATTTTGTTGGCGGCTGTACTTTAGCCGGTTACTAAGACACTGTCCTTCACCTCTACCGACATTCTCTTATCTGTTTATCATTTCCTTCTGCAATCTGGGCAAACTTTTATTTGTTCTCTGTCTCAGATGCTGTCTCTCCTTTGATTTCTCCAAACTCCGTTTTATTATTTATTTCCCTTTTTCTTTTGGCCCTGCTGCACAACTTGAGAGATCTTAGTTCCCTGGCCAGGGATCAAACCCACGCCACAGCAGTAAAAGTCCAGAGTCCTAATCACTGGACCATCAGGGAATTCCCACCAAAACACTGTTTTAAATAGTCAGGGCAGTCTCTCTTTTCTTAAAATGTCCCCTTCTCTTCCCCAGATCACCTTTTGACATCTTGGTTTGTTGTCTTAGGTTTCACCTCTTCTCATCAACAGTGTGGTCCAGTGAGTTATGCTAGAGTTTGGATTATTTCCTGTGGGCCATTGGCTCAAAATGGTTCTGACAAGGAGGAGGACACAAGCGACTTGGGTTTCACAAGGTACCGGAGGCTGCAGTGCGGATGTACAATTTAAGGAGAGGAGAGCTAGTGGACTTCCTTGGTGGTCCCATAGTTAATAATCCAGCTGCCAATGCAGAGAGTCAGATTCGATCCCTGGTCTGGGAGGATTCCACATGCCACAGAGCACCTCAGCCCGTGCTCCGCAACGAGAGAATCCACCGCAATGAGAAGCCCTCGCACCACAATGAAGAGTAGCTCCCGCTGCCCGCAACTAGGGAAAGCTCGAACGCAGTGACAAAGACCTAGTGCCGCAAGAAAATGGAAATAAATAAATGAACATTTTTAAAAAGGAGAGGAGAGGTGAAGTGGGGAGAGGGACCACCTGGGAGGCTGCCGAAGAGAAGAACATTTTATTCTGCAACCACGTGATTTTGCCAGAAAAATCATACACCCCCAACTCCTGTAGAGTTTTATTTGGTTCATTTTAAGACTTCGTGCATTAGTGCAATTATCATCTTCTACATGTTTATCACCTGGTTTCATTTTTCAACATGAAGTCCCAGGCAAAAATCCAACTCTTTGGCTCTTGTCTATCAAATTTGGTTCCTGGCTTAAGGAGATTGCTTCAAGTAACTTTTATTGATACTGGTTTTCTTTGGCTAACATGAAACTGCCAACAACCATAATATTAATAGTAGCTGAACTTTTTGAGTATCCTTTATGTGTCAAGCAGGATTCCAAGCGCTCGACCTACATCAATTCTTTTAAACCTCAAAACCATCCTGTGAGGCTACAGTTATACCCATTTCACAGATGAAGAGACAGAGGCACCAAAAGGTCCCACGGCTTGAAAAGCTACAGAGCTGGGAGTCCAAGCTAAGCAGCCCCTGAGAACAAACAGTAAATGCTTCCCAGGTGGCGCAAGTGCTAAAGAACCTGCCTGTCAATGCAAGAGATGTAAGAGACGCAGGTTTGATCCCTTGATCAAGAAGATCCCCTGGAGGAGGGCATGGCAACCCACTCCAGTATTCTTGCCTGGAGAATCCCATGGACAGAGGAGCCTGGCAGGCTACAGTCCATAGGATCACAGAGAGTCAGACACAACTGAAGCGACTTAGCAAAAAATTGTAGCTATATACTGGGTTGGCCAAAAAGTTTGGGTTTTTCCATAACATCTTACTTTATGGTCAACCCAATGTCATGTTTCGGAGAAGGCAATGGCACCCCACTCGAGTACTCTTGCCTGGAAAATCCCATGGATGGAGGAGCCTGGATGGCTGCAGTCCATGGAGTCGTTGAGGATTGGACACGACTGAGCGACTTTACTTTCAGTTTTCACTTTCATGCATTGGAGAAGGAAATGGCACCCCACTCCAGTGTTCTTGCCTGGAGAATCTCAGGGACGGCGGAGCCTGGTGGGCTGCTGTCTATGGGGTCGCTCAGAGTCAGACACGACTGAAGCGACTTAGCAGCAGCAGCAGCAATGTCATGTTTAATACGTTGCTGTGGGTTCGCCCCTCACCTCCAGCACCACCTCCTGGCAGTGCCTCTGAAGGAGTGTGTGTTTGTGTTAGTCACTCTTGCAAGTCCCACTCTTGCAAGTACAGGGACTGTAGCCCACCAGGTTCCTCCGTCCATGGGGATTCTCCAGGCTAGAATACTGGAGTGGGTGGCCATGCCCTCCTCCAGGGGATCTTCCTGACCCAGGAATCAAACTCGGGTCTCCTGCACTGCAGGCAGATTCTTTATCGTCTGAGCCACCTGGGAAGCCCACCTCTGAAGGAGGCTTGCCAGATAATACAGAACCCTGATTCAATTTGAATTTCGAATAATCAGTGAATCCTTTTTTAGCATAAGTGTGTCTCGACTGGCAGACATTTGGGTTGTTTCCAGTGTGGCGCTATTAAGCATAAAGGTGTAAGTCCTCAGGTGGATGTGCTTCCATTTCTCTTGGGTCAGTACCTACCAGTGGGATTGCATCCCAACCAGCCAAGAACAAGCATTCCAGCTGCTCACGTCTTATTAACACTAGTCGCCCTAGTGGGTGAGAAATGGTCTCTCTCTTTGGCTTTTGGCCAGACCCACCTCCTTTCCTAGCCTCACAGCCCCATTCAAGGCTTCAGTCCCTTGATGCCTGGATTCTTTAGATTCACATCCACCCTAACAATGCTTCTGTGTGTGTGTGTGTGTGTGCACACTCAGTCTCTCAGTCAGATCCAACTATTTGTGACCCCATGGTCCATAGCCCGCCAGGCTCCTCTGTCCATGGGGATTCTCCAGGCAAGAACACTGTCGTGGGTTGCCATTTCCTGCTTCAGGGGATCTTCCCGACCCAGGGATTGAAATCGCATCTCTTGCATCTCCAGCATTGGCAGGTGGGTTCTTTACCACTGTGCCACCTGGGAAACCCAAACACAGCCCATCAGGAACAAATACAGTGGGTTAGAGGGCAACCTGGGCTGCTATGTGGGGGAAACATTAATGCGTCTGCTCTTGAGATGAAGGCTGTGCAAAAAGAAAGACCAAGACTTTTTTTTTTTTTTTTTAATGCTGATGCTTGGGGACGTGGATTCTCCCGGGAGGTAAACTCTGGAATGAGCCCAAAGCAATGTGGCTTATGTATGTGTCAGATGCTGAACTGTGTTGAAGCGGGAAGAGGACTCAGAGGAAAACAGCACACCCCACCCCCACCCCTGGGCACAGACTCAAGTGTGAGGGGCGCACTCCCTGCTGATCCTGGTGCCGCTCAGCCTCTGCTCAGCCACGGGGGCCCCTCTGTTCTCTTCCAGCGATAATGAAGCTGGTCTTTACTGAGCAGTTAGTACAGCCAGGTGCTCTGCTCAGGGCTTCAAGTCCAAGATTTCACTTAAAATCCTCTTCCAGGGCTTCCCTGGTGGTGCAGTGGATAAGGATGAAAATCTGCCTGCCAATGAAGGGAACACAGGTTTGATTCTCAGTCCAGGACTTCCCTGGTGGCTCGGATGGTAAAGCATCTGCCTGCAATGCGGGAGACCCGGGTTTGATCCCTGGGTCAGGAAGATACCCTGGAAAAGGAAATGGCAACCCACTCCAGTACTCTTGCCTGGAAAATTCCATAGAGGGAGGAGCCTGGTAGGCTACAGCCCAGGAGGCTGCAAATAGTCGGACACGACTGAGTGACTTCCCTTTCTTTCTTTCTTTCCAGGAAGATTCCACATGCCTCGGAGCAACTAAGCAACTACGTACCACGACTACTGAGCCCGTGAGCTGCAACTGCTGAAGCCCACATGCCTTGAGCCCATACTTCACGAGAGAAGCCACAGCAATGAGAGGCCCATGCACCACAGCTAGAGAGTAGCCCCCGCTCCCCACAACCAGAGAAAGTCTGCACACAGCAATGAAGGCCCAGCACAGCCAAAAATAAATACATACATACATTTTTAACCATCCTCTTCTGGCTCCTGAGATAGGTACTATTATTGTCCCACTGTACAGAGGAGGGGAATGGAGACGTGGAGTGCAGTAAATGCTCAAGGTTATACCTGGAGGAGGGAATTGGCACTGAAGCTCCAATACTTTGGCCACCTGATGCAAAGAGCTGACTCATTGGGAAAGACCCCGAAGCTGGGAAAGATTGAGGGCAGAAGGAGAAGAGGGCGACTGAGGTTGAGATGGTTGGATGGCATCACTAACTCAGTGGACGTGAGTTTGAGCAAACTCCAGGAGATAGTGAAGGACAAGGTGCTACAGTCCATGGGGTCGCAGAGTCAGACATGAGTGAGCAGCAACATGCTTGACCAAGGTCATCCTGCCAGGGCATGGCATTCTGTCTCAAATATCCTTTCTTAGCCATTTTCTCCCTCTGTGTATCTACCTCTCCTTGCTCTCTCAGGGACCCCAACCTCTCCTGTCTCCTTCTCAATGGAGGTCCTGGTCCCAGTTCAATCCATTATGGGGGAAAACTTTGTCCCAGAGCTGATGTGACAATTTCAGCATGATCAAAAGTTTGCCTGTGATCAGTCACGGGGGATGAGAACCAGGGTCTCAGCATCTGTGCCTGTGAGGATAGGATCTCCGAGAGTCAAAATTTCTCACACCACTCACCCTGAGGAAGACAAGATCTCAGAGTCAGATTTCCAGGAGGATGAGGGCTTTTTTTTTTTTTTAAATTGCAGTACAGTTGCTTTTGAGCTTCCCAAGTGGTGCTAGTGGTAAATAATCCACCTGCCAATGCAGGACACGCAAGAAACACTGGTTCGATCGCTGGGTTGGGAAGATCCCCTGGAAATGGCAACCTAACTCCAGTATTTTTGCCTGGAAAATTCCATGGACAGAGGAGCCTGGTGGGCTACAGTCCATGGGGTCACAAAGAGTCAGACACAACTGAGCGACTGAGCGCATGCACGTGCTCACAAACACACACACACAGTTGCTTTACAATGTTGTGTTAGTGTCTACTGCACAGCAGAAGAGTCAGTCATACGTATGCAGGCATGCCTGCCCTTTGGGGCTCCCTCCCATGCAGGACATCACAGAGCATTCAGTGGAATTCCCTATGCTCTAGCGTCCCATCTCTGGGAAGAAAGCGAAGTCCATCCTCATCCTATAGACAACTGATAGGATGAGGATGGACTTAGCTTTCGCCCAAATTTAGGAATAGAGGCAGGATAGAGGGCCGGCACTCAGAGATGCCCGCCAAAGAGCCCAGGCAGTGTCCTGGGGAAATCGCGGCATTCCTGCGGGTCACTCTGACTGGCCCCAAAGAAGCCAGCTCAAGATGGGAGCAGAGATGGGGCCAGTTAAAAGTGAGGTGGTTCCTGCCTTCATCCACTCTCTGACCCCCTGGTTTTCCACACTCCTGGGGTCTTACTTCTGTCCTTACAAACGGTCTGGAATCCTCCCAAGCTGGGTCAGTGGGTCACGTGATGCCTCAGACCTAATCTGCTCTCCAACGAGACCCAGTTATAACCACTCGCCTGCCTGTTTCCTTCCGCAGGTACCTTAGTGGTCCAGCCCACAGCCCACTCCACAGTAGCCTGGTTGTGTTGTTTGTAAAGGCCAGCCTGCTCAGGCAGCTTTATTCCTTGGCTCACCATGAAGCCTTTTACAAGAGAACTGGAAAGACTTTCTTGGAGGAATATAGGGGTGCGGGTAGAGTTGTAGTAAACACAAGTTGAGATTCCCTTCCCCAACCCCTCCCCTTCCTTCATTCCTTGGGCCATGAAGTGTATAAAAGCACGAAAGACTGCATGTTTCTGAGCAACGTTTCTTAGTTACGGGCCCAGGGCCAAGGGGCGTGCTGTAGATTTCCCCTTATAAATTACTGCATTATAACCCACAACATGAACTGAACACGACGGAGCTGCTGGGCTCGCCGGCTCTTCCACGCAGCATTTGTAACTTAAGACTGTATAAAGGGTTGGAGCAAATTCTTAGTTAATAAAGGTTGGAATGCAGCAGAAACTACTCAAACCGCAGGCAGAATGGCAACTCGGCAGCCAGAAAAGAAACGGACGCCAGGTTCTCCATCCTGTTACCTCTTTTTTTTTTCTTTTCTGTTATAAGTTATTACAAGATATTGAATAGAGTGCCTTGTGCTATACAGTGGGTCCTTGTTGGTTATCTCTTTTGTATGTGATTGTTTGCATCTATTAATCCCCAACTCCTAATTTATCTCCCCCAACCCCCATCATCCCTGTTGGTAACCGTAAGTTTGTTTTCGACATCTGTGAGTCTGTTTCTCTTTTGTAAATGAATTCACTTTTGTGTCATATTTTAGATTCCACACATAAGTGATATCATACGGTATTTGTCTTTCTCTGTCTGACTTACTTTGCATAAAATGACAAGTAGGTCCATCCAACTTCCCTGGAGCTCAAATAGTAAAGAATCTGACTGCAATGCAGGAGGCCAGGGTTCGATCCCTGGGTTGGGAAGATCCTCTGGAGAAAGGGACAGCAAACCACTCCAGTATTCTTGCCTGGAGAATCCCATGGACAGAGAAGCCTGGCGGGCTACAGTCTGTGGGGTTGCAAAGAGTCAGACACGACTGAGCCACTAACACAGGTTGCTGCAAATGGCATCATTTCATTCTTTTTTATGGCTGAGTGGTATTCCATTGTGTGTGTATATGTTATTTATATATATACACACATCTTCTTTTATCCATCCATCTGTTGGTGAACAATTAGGTTGCTTAGAAAGAAGTTTCTTTACACTTGCCCAAGCTATATGTTTAACCCACATTTGCCTTATTGGTTTCCTTGATCATGTTAAAAACAAAACAAAACACCTCAACCCTATGAAGTAGGAAGCAACCATATGAAGCACTATGTCTTGATGGTCAAAATGTGGTTGTGAGGGAGTTCCCTGCTGGTCCAGTGGTTAAGACCCCAAGCTCCCCATGCAGGGGGCCTGGGTTTGATCCCTCATCAGGGAGCTAGATCCCACATGCCACAGTGAAGAGCTCACAAGCTGCAACGAAGAACGTGAGTGCTGCAACTAAGACCTGGCACAGCCAAAAAAGAAAGAGAGAGAGAGTGTGGTTCTGAGGATGAGCCCCTTAGCTTCATAATCTTTGCTCTGTAATTTATTAGATTCAAGGCTTCAGGTATGTCACTAAAAAGCCTCAGTGTCACCTGTTGTGAAATCAGTTGATTTGGTTATAGAAGCCTGAAATGAGACAGCACTTTTTTCCTCAAACTGCTCACATTTAGGAGCTCTCTATCTCAATCAAGGCAGCACACACTCACACTCACACATACACACATTCCTGATATGAAAATTCCATGAAACGGTGCAAAGTCTCACTATGTGTGATGTGCTCTAATAGATTGTTTCCTCGCCTCCTGTTTTCATGGTTCTGCTGACGTGGCTCACTAAATCGACTTTAATCCTCATTACTGGGCACCACCATCATTTTGAAAAAAGACTGCCCCAGAGAAATTTGGAGACGCAGACAACAGTATTTCTAGAAGCTTCATTCATGAGAGGACACAAAACCAGACCACGTGAAACCAAACCAGGGAACAGTTTAAGTACCCACCAAGGCAGGATGGATAACATTCACACAAAGGGATATTGTATTTAGTGAAAATGAATGAACTGGCACAATGCGTATCAATGTGGATGAACTTACAATAATGAGTCAAAGACATGAGTCAGGAAAGAACAGATACAGTGCAGTCTATAAAGATCTTAAACATTTATATTACATATTATGTGTGTAAATATATACATGTGCTGTGCTTAGTCACTCAGTCATGTCTGACTCTGCGGACCGTAATGGACCGTAGCCCGCCAGACTCCTCTATCCATGGAGATTCTCCAGGAAAAAATACTGGAGTGGGTTGCCATGCCTTCCTCCGGGGAATCTTCACAACCCAGGAATCAACATAGGTCTCCTGCATTGCAGGCGGATTCTTTACAGTCTGAGCCACCAGGGAAGCCCATGTGTATATAGTAAGTGTTAGTTGCTCAGTCGTGCCCGACTCTGCAATGCCATGGACTGCAGCCCACCAGGCTTCTCTGTCCATGAGATTTTCCAGGCAAGGATACTGGAGTGGGTTGCCATTTCCTTCTCCAGGGGATCTTCCTAACTCAGGGATTGAACCCGGCTCTCCTGTACTGCAGGCAGATTCTTTACTGACTGAGCTACAAGGGAAGCCCATGTGTATATACACATATGCTTAAAAACATACAATGTATAGGGTTTAAGGAGATGCTCATCCATACGTAGAAATGTTTAAAGAAATGCAGAGGAATAGCTAACACCAAACTCAGGATAATTGTTAATTCTGGTGAGACACCGGGATTTCAGTTTGTTTAGTGATGTCTTCTTTCTTAACCCAGTGGCTTTTGTTATATTCCTCTTTAAACCTTTTTGATCATCTCAAGTTTTAATTTTTTTCAAAAATCAAATGAAAGATAATAGGATTGAGAAGCAACCTATTGTCCATTGACAGATGAATGAATAAAGATGTGAGATATATATATATATATATACATATATATATATATACACACACACACACACACAAGGGAATAATATTCAACCATAAACATGAAATATTGCCATTTGCAGCAACATGGATGGACCTAGAGATGATCACACTAGGTCAGATGAAGACAAGTGTTGTGTGATATCACTTACATGTGGAAACTAAAATATAATGCAAATAAATCTATTTATGAAGCAGAAAGGCTCACAGATGTAGAAGACAAACTTATGGTTACCAAATGGGAAAGGGAGAGGGAAGGATAAATTAGGAGTCCGAGATGAATAGATACGTACCACTGTACACAAACAAAAAGGATTCCTGTTAATATATAGCACTGGGACCTATATTCAATGTCTTGTAACAACCTATAATGGCAAATAACTTGAAATATATATATAATTGAACCACTTTGCTGTACACCTGAAACTAATACAATATTGTACATCAACTCTACTTCAAAAAAAATTAAAAATAAAGCTCCTTCTTCCTTAGAAAGAAGGAAGGAATGATAGTGTTCTAGTGCATCGTGAGTAAACGCAGTCTCATTGCCTGCATTTACCCAACAAACAAAAAAGGAAAGTAAGTCTGTTAGGAAAAAAACTCATAAAATACCTCCCAAGGAACCAAAAAGAATGCCTTTTTAGTGATTCATCTTTGAATATCAACGTCATAACTCCTGTATCAGTTTCCTACTACAGGAATGTGTGCTGTGCTGTGCTTAGTCGCTCAGTCGTGTCTGACTCTTTGAGACCCCATGGACTGTAGCCCGCCAGGCTCTGCTGTCGTGGGGTTCTCCAGGCAAGAATACTGGAGTGGGTTGCCATTTCCTTCTCCAGGGGATCTTCCCAACCCAGGCATCAAACTCGAGTCTCCTATATTGCAGGCAGATTCTTTACAGTCTGAGCCACCAGGGAAGCCCTGCTGCTGCTGCTGCTGCTGCTAAGTCCCTTCAGTCGTGTCCGACTCTGTGCAACCCCGTAGACGGCAGCCCACCAGGCTGCCATTTCCTTCTCCAATGCATGAAAGTGAAAAGTGAAAGTGAAGTCGCTCAGTTGTGTTCAACTCTTAGAGACCCCATGGACTGCAGCCCACCAGGCTCCTCCGTCCATGGGATTTTCCAGGCAAGAGTACTGGAGTGGGGTGCCATCCCTAGGACTGCCCAAATGACAAACCAACCAGTTTAAACAACAGAAATGCATTGCTTCACAATTCTGGAGGCTAGAGGTCTGAGATCGAGGTGTTGACAGGGCCCTGCTGCCACTGGAGACTCTAGGAAGAATCCCTGCCAGGCTCCTGTCCTGGCTTCCGGTAGTTTCTTGGCTGGTGGCAACATAACTCCAGGCTTCACAGGGTCATCTCCTTGTGTGCATGTCTGTGTCCAAGCACGCTCAGTTGCTCAGCTGCGTCCGACTCTTCTGAGGCCCCATGGACTGCAGCCCATCAGGCTTCTCTGTCCATGGAATTCTCCAGGCAAGAATGCTGGAGAGGGTTGCCATTTCCTGCTCCAGGGGATCCTCCCAACCCAGGGATCAAACCCGAGTCCCTTGGGTCTCCTGCATTGGCGGGCAGATTCTTTACCACTGTGCTACCTGGGAAGCCTATTTTCCCCCTTTTATAAGGACACCTGCTGCTGCTGCTGCTAAGTCGTTTCAGTCGTGTCCGACTCTGTGCGACCCCATAGACGGCAGCCCACCAGGCACTGCCGTCCCTGGGATTCTCCAGGCAAGAACACTGGAGTGGGTTGCCATTTCCTTCTCCAATGCATGAAAGTGAAAAGTGAAAGTGAAGTTGCTCAGTCGTGTCCGACTCTTAGCGACCCCATGGACCACAGCTCACCAGGCTCCTCCGTCCATGGGATTTTCCAGGCAAGACTACTGGAGTGGGGTGCCAGTGCCCAGTCATATTGAATTAGCACCACCTTACTCCAGTGTAACCTCACCTTGACTAATTACATCTTTAATTACTTCCTTTACATTTTTAATTACTTTAATTACAACCCACTTCCAAATCAGGTCCAATTCTGAGGTGCTGGGGGTTAGGATGCCAACCTGTGCATTTGGGGAGGGGGACACAGTTAACCCATCACAACTCTTCCTTACTACAGAATGACATAGTGTCAACTTCAACTAGTTTTTCCAACTTATCCTTATTTTTGTTTGTTTTGGCTGCACCACATGGCTTGTGGGGTCTTAGTTCCCCAACCAAGAATGGAACCCAGGTCCTCAGCAGTGGAAGTACAGAGTTCTAACCAGGGAATCCTCTCACCTTACCTTTTCTGAGTGCCAGAGGGCCACGGAAATTGAGATGAATTCATTACTTACATTTCTCTACAATGCTAAGTTCCCAAGTTCCTGACCTCTGAACAGTTCCCCTATAATATGTGTTTGCAGACACGCCTACCCATGCATGGACACACGTGTATATATGTTCCTACTCTCTCTCTCTCACACACACACACTCATACCCACACAAAGGCTAAAAAGTCCATGGAGTTATGAAGAGGGCTGAATTGAGGAGGAAAAAAAGCATAACATGGAAAAACTGACTTTGGATTTTAACCAATCCCCCCAGTGTTTGAAAAATAGGATTTCAGGGAGCCCAGTGCAGCCCCCAAGGCTCAGGACCCTGCCTCTCGGTTTTGCTCCAAGTCTCTAGCACAAGGGCCCAGTGTCAGTGGGTTGGACATCAGGGGGGCGAACACACAGATAACCATTATTTTGGGCTTCTCCCCATGCTGGCAGCTACAGCTCCCATCGCTCCCTGAAAAGCCAGACTGTAGGTCCAAACCAGAGGTGTAATTGGCCTGGAGTGGCAAAGATGCCCCATTGCCTTCAAAAAATACTACATTGTATCTGCACTACAGTGAGACAGATCATCCACCAACCTCACCGGCAATTTTCCAGATTTCGCCAGGTTGAGGATGTATTACCCATGCTCAGATTAGAAATGCTACCCAGGGCAGCATTTGAAGAGTTGGGGGGAAGAGCTCTAGACTTTTCCTCTCTTCAAAATTTTGCTTCAGCTGAGAGCACTCATTTTTAACTAGTGTTTTTCTAGTTGGTAAAACAGTGAGTTGTTTTTTGTTTTTTTGCAAAACATCGATTCCAACTCTTAAGAAACTATACTTCTATAGATTAGGGGTTATATGCGAACTTTCTTTTCTACCCACAGTATTCCTTGCAATTTTTCTTTTTGACCAGGTGAAGAAAAATAACTGGTGTCTACTACTACCTTTTGTGATGGGTGGAATCATAATTAAGCATTGTTCATGCTTGTCTAACTTCTCTCTTGGCTCCAGTTCCCATCTATCTACATCTTGGACACAAATTCCTCACTTTGGTCTCCCAGGCACCCCCATGGGGTTCCTGCAGGTTTATCAAGTGTGAATTTACATGCATCACCTTCCTTCTAAAGACTTTTTTTCCTCCTGGATTCTCAGGCCACCAGCCTCCACCTAGATGTGCCCCTCTCTGTCGTGTCCTGCGTCTACTTCATTATCAGGTGGTGATCACTTCCCTGTTCAACGTGGCTTGAATCTGTTTCTCCTCCTTCTCTCGGTCCCCATCTGCTAAACTTAGGCTCCTATCATGTCTCAATCATGGATGTTGAATCAGAAAATGTAAGAGACTAGCTCACAGTTTCAAAAACAATTGCAAAATCAAAGTAGCTTGACAGCAATGAAAATGTGTTGCTCACTCATGCTGACATAGGTTGGTCCTTCTATAGTGATCTGGGGACCCAGTGCATGCATGTAAGCCTGCTAAGTCACTTCAGTCGTGTCTAACTCTGTGCGATCCCATGGACTATAGCCCACCAGGCTCCTCTGTCCACGGGCTTTTCCAGGCAAGAATACTGAAGTGGTTTCCCATGTCCTCCTTCAGGGAATCTTCCTGACCCGGAGGTCAAACCCATGTCTCTTATGTCGCCTGCATTGGCAAGCGAGACTCCTTCCATATTGTGGCTCCATCCCAGCACCCTCCACTGGATCCTCTGTGTCCAATTGGGAGACAGAAAAGAGCTCGGAGCTTCTCTAGGGAGGTTTTAGAGGCCGGGTCTGGAAGTGCGGGCATCATTCTTGCCCACAGTCCATTGACCAGAACTACTCACGTGATCTCACCTAGTGGGGCAGAGAATTCTGGGAAATGTAGTTTCCTGGGCTTGGCCAGGAAGGAAAGACGCACAGGGATATAGGGGCGGCTGGCAGTCTCTGTCATCACCGAGCCCTCAGACTCACCCTCCACGCCACCGAGTGACTCGTGGAAGATGCCAGGATGGACAGGACACTTTTCAGTGACTCAGCACTTGCTGGATGCTGACCTGCCTTCTAAAAATGGCATCAGAGTCCCTCCTGACCCATAGTTTATGTCACAATATCCCTGACACTTCCCCACACTCAAGAAGTGTCTCTCAGCCTCTCTTCCCTCACAGCACAGTCCGGCCACCCTCTGACCTGGCCCCCAGGACTCAGAGGGTTTCCTCTGCCCCCTCACCCTCACTCTCAGCGCTCCCCTCCTCCACCGCATTCACTCATTGGAGGAGATTGTCTTAGAATCTGACGGAGATTCTGCTTCTCTATCTCCAGGCTGAGAGTTCCTATGAGGCAAAGACAGTTTGAGTTTCCTTGTCTACCGCCCAGCACCCAACATGCTTAACAAGTGTTGATGGAGTGAATGGAGACCAGGAAAGGGCCCCCTCCACATGCCGGGCAGGGGACACTGGAGCCAGTGATCCTGAGATGACAAGATGCACAGATCCCAGGGGCCAGCATCACCTTCCAGGAATCCCTCCCCGCTGCAGGTTCCAGGAGCCTGGCAAGTCCTCTCTCCCTGAGTCTCTGAGATTCAACTCGCCTCTATTTCTAAACGCAAAATTTGCAAGGCTTAGTTGTTGGTTGAGAAATCTGGCACTGTGTGCTTTTACTTCTTAGGGGACTGGGACCCTCAGATTTGGAGATGCTGGGCTCTGCTGACAGCCTGGAATGGTTCTTCCTCCCTCACGTCAAGAAGCCAACTGAAGAGAAAGCAACTCGCTTGGCTCGTCTTGCTGAAATCTTGTGGCCTGCAGCCTTTGGAATTGGGTTTATTTATTCATTTAAATTGGATTCTGGCATTTACTTGTGTTTGTTCTCTCCATAAAGACCTTTTTATTTGGGTCTCGGAGAGCTGTTTACTGCTTAGCACATGTGGCAGAAAAACATGATTGGACTGGAGACGCTAACGTTGCTCTGCAGGGACCGTGGGCTGGAGGGGAGCCAGGAGGGGGCTCTGCTCCCCACAGGGCACCTCTTGCCTCCAGCTCAATGGAAAGGGCTCCATCCATATAAGAGCAGCCCCTTGCACACAGGGGCTTGCCACAAACGCAAGGAGGTTAGACATGAAAGTGAAGGCAAACTCCCCCATCCATCTCCAGGAAGACGCAACCAACTGGGAGAAAGCTGGATCGCTGTAATCAAAAGTACTTTAAAAGATCCCTAAATTTGTTTTCTTGTTTTCTTTTCTTTTTTTATTCTAAAGGATTGAGGAGGATGAGATCGGGCAAGAGTCACGCTGAGATATAAATCACTGGCTAAGTTTTAAGATGGTTTTGGCCCGAGGGTGTGGGCAGAAGCTGAGTTTGCCAGGGATCCGGAAAGGGGCGGAGGATTCAAAAGTGGAGGGACTATCACATCATCCGAAATTGTACTCTGTGATATTTACTCGAAGGAGCTGAAAACTTCTGTCCACACGAAAACCTGCACATGGATGTTTATACCAGCTTTATTATTTTGTTCTAATTTTTTAAATGTATTTATTTATTTCATTTTGGCTGTGCTGGGTCTTTGTTGCTGCACATGGGCTTTCTAATGGCACCCCACTCCAGTACTCTTGCCTGGCAAATCCCATGGACGGAGGAGCCTTGGTAGGCTGCAGTCCATGGGGTCTCGAAGAGTCGGACACGAATGAGCAACTTCACTTTCACTTTTCACTTTCATGCATTGGAGGAGGAAATGGCAACCCACTCCAGTGTTCTTGCCTGGAGAATCCCAGGGATGGGGGAGCCTGGTGGGCTGCCGTCTATGGGGTCGCACAGAGTCGGACACGACTGAATCGACTTAGCAGCAGCACTGAGCTGCTAAGTGGTGGCGCACAGGCTTCTCACTGTGGCGACTTCTCTTGTTTCCAAGTGCGGGCAGGCTCGGAGGCTTCAGTAGTTGCAGTGGCATGAGACAGGTAGCCCGTGGCATCTTCCCAGACCAGGGATCAAACCAGTGTCCTCCGCATTGCCAGGTAGACTCTTAACCACTAGACCACCATGGAAGCCCTATAGCAGCTTATTCTTAACTGCCAAATTTTAGAAGCCATCAAGATGTCCTTCAGTAGGTAAATGAATAAATAAATCCTAGTACCTCCAGACGATGGAATATTATTCATTGCTGTCAAGCTATGAAGCCATGAAAAGATGCAAAGGCAATTTCAATGCAGATTACTACGGAAAAGAAGCCAATCTGAAAGGCTGTGTACTAGAAGATTCCAAGTCTGTGACATTCTGGAAAAGGAAAACTTATGGTGACAGTAAAAAGATGAGTGGTTGCCAGAGGTTGGTGGGGAGTGAGTGATGGGTAGGCAGAGCACAGAGGAGTTTTAGGATGGTGAAAATACTCCAGATGAGACCATAATGGTGGATACATGTCATTATACATTTGTCCAAACCCACAGAACGTACACCACCAAGGGAGACCTGTAATGTGAAGCATGCACGGATGTGTCAATGTTGGTTCATCACTTGTGACAAATATACCAACTGGTGGGGGATGTTGATAATGTAGTTTCCCAGGTGGCTCAGTGGTAGAGATTCTGTCTGCCAGTTCAGGAGCTGCAGGAGACACAGTTTCGATCCCTGGATCAGGAAGATCCCCTGGAGAAGGAAATGGCAACTCACTCCAGTATTCTTGCCTGGAGAATCCCATGGACAGTGGAGCCTGGAGGGCTACAGTCCAAGGAGTCTCGAAAGAGTTGGACACGACTGAGTGACCAAGCATGCACACATGTTGATAATGTGGGAGTCTGTGCATGTGTTAGGGGCAAGAAGCATATGAGAAATCTGTGTACTTTTCCCTCAATTTTGCTGGGAACTTACAGCTGCTCTAAAAAATGAAGTAAAAGAAAAGTACAGGAATGGAATGTAGCACTCACATGAGTGGCAAAAGAAAGGAGAGAAATCGGACAGTGAGTCATAAAACAAGTCCAAATAAAGATATTTCTCATTTGAGAACTGGGGAAGCATCAGTCATCTTGGAAGATGGACGTGTTTACAGGGAAATAGGACCAGGCACTACCGAGAAGGGATGAGAAAGAAAACCACACTCTGAAGGAGAGGAAAAGAAGTCAGACTTAAGAGTAAGTGAGGGCTTCCCCAGTGTTCAGTGGTAAACAATCTGCCTGCCATTGCAGGAGCCACGGTTTCAATCCCTGATCTGGGAGGATCCCACGTGCCAAGGAGCAACAGGTGAAAGGGTGGAGTTTTGAGATGAAAAGTAACATTTTATTTATTTCTTGAAGGCTTACAATATGGTAGACAAGGCACTAAGCACTTTACAATAGAACACCTCTTTTAGTCCTCAGAAGAGTTCCCTGATGTGGATACTATGCACGATGTGAACACTATTATAATATCCATTTTCCAGGTGAGGAAAGCAAGGCTCCCACAGGTCAAGGGGCCTGTTGGTGGTCACATTGGGTGGATTCAGAATGGGATCTTCCGTGCATACATCAGGAGGGTAACATCTCACCCACCACGGATGGAGGAAGGACACTCTGCAGCAGCACCATCCGAGGGAAACGGGATGTGAGCCACAAACACAGGCCACAAATGTGAGGCACATGTGTAGATCAAATTTCCTGGTAGCCACGTTAAAAGGATAAAAATAAACGGGGGAAATTCATTGTGATATATTTTATTTAACCCAGTACATCCAAGCTATTATCATTTCAACATGCAATCTAAGTAGATTATTAATTAGACACTTTACTTTTTTTTTCCCCTCATCCTAAGCCTTTCAAATGTGATGTATTTTACAGTAGGGATGTGGTATTCAATAGCCACCCATGGCCGATAGTTACCATGTCAGTGACCCAAGGACAAGAGAATGATGCCTTTAGAAAGGAAAGTACGAAGCCACACATCGAGGACTTAAAATCAGAAGTTTTCTGGTTGGTTTCAAGTCCAAGACTTGATTTTCTAAAAAATAAACTTTTACACTTAAAATAACTTTTAGATCAACAGAGACGCTGCATCGGGAATCTTGAACCCCAACATCTTCTGGTCAACAGAGTCCAGTATATTCAGGGGACAGGAACTTTGTGGTCTTGAGAAGTCATATCTAGGATAAGCTGATCACTTCCTCTGGTGATCTAAATCAAAATTCCCTGCAAATTTTGCTGCAGGAACTGAGACTCTATGGAATAGTCCAGATTCAATGATAACACTGGGAGTTGTACAATTTCTAACTCGTGATTCATTTTTCTAATTATATCACACTTCCTCTCTGGGCAACTGTTGGCAAATATTTACTCCTGAGGTGTGGCTGGGGAGGGGGCAGAGGACAGAGGGAAACGAAATAACCGACCAGCATCAGTGGCGGCTCCGGGGGGCCCTGCAGACTGTGCCTGCTTCCCGAATTCTGGGGGAAGCCGAATGCAATCTGCATGTGTAATTTAAAATTCTCTAGCCATTTTCCTGGTGCTCCAGTGGTTAATCCTCCACACTTCCAATGCAGGGGGTTCAGTCCCTGGTTGGCAAACTAAGATCCCACATGCCAAGCAAACTTGACTAAAGAATTAAACAAATAAATAAATAAAAATTTCTAGTAGCCACTTCAAAAAACTAAAAAGAAGCAAGTGAAATGAACTTTAACAAGTATTATTTAATCCAGTATATCTAAAGTATCGTTTCAACTACGCAAGCAATACAAAGAAAAACTATCAATGAGCTATTTTCTTTTTTTTGTATTAAGTCTGAAATTTGACGTGTATTGAATACTTATGCACAAGTTGATTTGGATGTTACATTTTTATTGGAAATTAGTACATTTTACAATGTGTAAAAAAGAAAGTTGCATGTTTCATGAAAATATACCATTGACAAATTTAATTCACCTACCAAAGGTGTTCCAAACATACTTAAGATTTCTAATAAATGGAGTAAGTGGAAAGTGAAAGTGAAAGTTGCTTAGTCTTGTCTGACTCTGCAACCCCATGGACTATATAGTCCATGGAATTCTCTAGACCAGAATACTGGAGTGGGTAGCCTTTCCCTTCTGCAGGGGATTTTCCCAACCCAGGGATCGAACCCAGGTCTCCCACATTGCAGGCAGATTCTTTATCACCCAAGCCACCAGGGAAGCCCAAGAATACTGGAGTGGGTAGCCTTTCCCTTCTCCAGCGAATCTTCCTGATCCAGGAATCGAACTGGGGTCCCCTGCATTGCAGGTGGATTCTTTACCAACTGAGCTATCAGGGAAGCCCTAAGTATCTGTGATAGAACTGCACTAAGTATCTGTGTTTAAATTTAAATTGGCTCGGGACGTGGAGATATGCAAACTAGTATATACAGGATAGATAAACAACAAGGTCCAACTGCATGACATGGGGAATTATATTCAGTATCCTCTGATAAACCATAATGGGACTTCCCTGGTGTCCAGTGGTTAGGACTCTGAGGTTCCAACTCAGGGGGCTTGAGTTCCATTCCTGGGTGGGACAGTTCCACATGATGTATGGTGTGGCCAAAAAAACCCACACACACACACTCATAATGGAAAAGAATAACAACAAATAAATAAGTAAATAAACAAATAAATTGGTTAAAATTAAACTAAACCAGAAGTCAGTTCCTTGGTTGAACTAGCCCCATTTCAAGTATTCATCAGCCACATGTGGCCAGAGGCTACCATATTGGATAATGACTATGGCATCTCCTGTCACCATCCAATGGTTACTCTGCTCCCACCTCTGCCTTCTAGCTTCTAACACCATCCCAAGCAGGCACTCAGACTTGGTTTTCTCATCATTCTTCTTTCCCTGCTATGCACCTTTCACCCAGACAAGGCTTTGCCAGTAAGTTTGGCTTAAGCCAACGGCTTCCGCTTTTGAGAAGGAGACTCGTTCGGGGCAGGCCATGCCGTTGTTTCTCGAGGTCCTGGTCAGCCTCGGCTCTAGTGAGACAGGGACCTGAGGTGGTCTGCAGGTCTGCCGCCCACACGAGGAGCACTTGGCAACGCCACAGGCGTTTTCGGCGCAGAAGTTGGTGAGGGAAATCTTTCTCTACGTTGATCTCTTGATTGTTTTTCCTATCACCCCTCCCCCCACCACTTGGGCGCTTGAACCGCAAGCCACCGCTTCCGGGCAAGGGCCGTGAGTGTGTTTGTCTTGGCGTCTGGATGACGAGCGCCCTCTGAGTCTTGGTCATGCTTCTATTCTTGGGGCCTGACGAGGACTCACTGAATTCTGGGTCTTTTCTAAGTGTCTAAATTAGAGTCAGAAAATACATACAAGGAAAAAAGGGAGTTTTAGAAAATGTATTTGTGAGCCACTCAAATAGAAAATACAAGCTGCTCAGCCACGACTACTTTTCCTGTGTAGGAGGAGCTGAGCGAAGCCATGAGAAGATTTATCTTCCTGGCAGGGGACAGCCCTGACCTGTTTCCAGCCTAGTGGGCATTGCAGAAGAGGGGTGGTGCTTCAGCAAGATAGAGGGTCCCCCGATGTTCTTGCGAAACTTTACCTCAGATATTGCCTCTGCTGCCCTTGGGGTATTTTAAGCATTAGGCAATTTAAAGTCGGCTCTTTTATGCATAGTGGTAGTGGAGGAGATGCTGGTGGGGGTGAGAGTGATCGTGGTGCTGATCACCTGTAGGGCGGGTGGTGATGGTGATGATGGGGGTCATGAGGGCGGCAGCGATGGTGATAAATGTGGTGGTGGTGGTGAGTTCCACAAGCTGTGAATTGTCCACAAGGCTAGATAGTGTCTTTCTTTTTTTTAAACAAAAAATGTATTTATTTATTTTTGGCTGTCCTGAGTCTTCGTTGCTGTGTAGGCGTTCTCTAGTTCCAGCGAGCTGGGACTACTCTACACTTGCACTGTGCAAGCTTCTCATTGTGGTGGCTTCTCTCCTTGCATGGCATGGGCTCTCGGGCACCGGGCTTCAGTACTTTCATTGAGTGGGTTCAGAAGCACAGGCTCAATAGTTGTGGCACACGGGCTTAATTGCTCTGTGGCATGTGGGATCTTCCTGGACCAGGGGTCGAACCCATGTCTCTTCCATTGGCAGGCAGAGTCTTTGCCACTGAGCCACCAGGGAAGCCCCATGTCTTTCATTTTTGCATCTACAACTCAGAATTCAGCTCAAAAATGCTTATTGCATGGGAGGCAGGATATTGAACTTAAATAATTAACTGAAAAAAAGAGCATTGCTCAGAACTACCACAGGACTAAATGGGAAATCAGGCATAGGTCTACAGCCTTAAGTTAGGAAAGAAAATTTAAGTCGAACCAGGCAGGAAAAGAGAGGAAGAAATTGGACATTTACACCCCTGTTCCCAATACCCAGCTGATTCATCCAACCACAGTCTGCCCAGAACTGGGGAAGAACACATAACACAAGGAATTCCAGCTCACTTGGTCATCATACTGGTACTTCGGGGTGATAAGTGATTAGACAAGCAGAAGGATGGTAATTTTCTATGATTACCCAAGGCCCTGAAATTCGTACTTAATTTCATCAATAATTTCCAAACTTTAGCCCTTTGTCACTTCCTTTTTTGTTGTTGTTTCAGTGTATCACTTACATCAGAGATCAGTGAACTTTTCCCTACAGAGCCCAACGGTCCATATTTTAGGCAACATGGGCTGGACGGTCTCCGTTGAAACTCCTGTTAAAGCAACCGGAGCATACAACATGTCAGTGATGGCATGGCTAAGTGCCAATAAAACTTTATTGACAAAAACCAGGCTGCAGACTGGATTTGGCCCAGGGCCAGGATCTGCCAACCCCCAACTCATATTATTATTTATAAAATATATTAAGGACTTGCTGTAAGACTAAAAAAAGGGTACAATAAATTAAAAATTTTTTCATATTCATCCTCTAAATGGAAAACTACACCATGCACACACAACTGCAAAAGTGAATTAAATGAAAACAAAACAAGCATTTTCAATTCTAACCAGGAGGATGGACTGTGTCAGACTTGCAGCTTGAGGTCTAACATTCCTTGTATTTTTTTTTAAAAAAAGGAAATTAGGAAGTCCTAGAGAGGCATTAAAGACTCATAAATGCCAGGCTGAGTTTTTTGCCTGATAAGAATCAACTGGATTAAAGAGCCCTGGAGGGGGGGATAACTTGTTCATCATGTGACTTAATCTCATTTAAATCCATTCAATTTTCCACCTGAAGACATCTGCTCCCCAGCAGTGGCTGTTTCTGAGAAACCCTGGTTTTGTTTGTTCTTAAACTCTGACAATGAGAACCCCGCCTTTAGGGAAGGCAGCATCCCAAACCATCAAGGTTGATTATCTTCCAAGAGGCAGGCGGCCCCCCAGGAGGTCAGCACCCCCCACCCCACTCCCGCCCCGCCTCCGTCCTTGGGCAGTGGCTGCAGCATAGGTTCCACCCTCCCTGATCTCTTGCAGAGAAGGCAAATAAACCCTCCTGCTGGGTTATTACCCATGACAGGCCCTGCTGGGGAGCTCCCCCCATCCCAGGGTGACCAGGGACAGGCCCGCCCTGGCACCTGGATGACCAAGCAAGGTCCAGCGTGACTCATCCAGCCCCACCCTGTCTGGCAGCACTGCTCTCAGGACCAAACCATCCATCAGCTCCAGGCCGCCAGGGGCCTCCTTGTGGGAGGCGGTAACCCAGCAGCAGAGGTCATAAAAGGCTGAGCCCTGGGGACCCAGCTGATCCCAGGGTGGGAGGACCAGGGGTTTTCCTGATGCTCTTAAGCTCCAATCTATCAGAGGTTAATAGACTAGGGATGCAAATCAACAAACCCTAGGAGCCAGCCAAGTGGATGCTGCCGGCTTGGGAATTATCACTGCAATCACTGTGAGTCAAACACCTGATTCAGAGACCAACTCAGCCACACGCACTGAATGAACAGATGGAGGTGCATGCGGAGGGCCCGGAGACGCGTGGGCACCAGGGCTAGACCCCACCCTGTCTGGAGCCTGGGAGGCTCCTGCTGGGCTTGTGGGGCTTGTGAAACCGGATATTGAAGTTAGCAGAGGACATCCAAGGGTGGTAGGGATGGGGCCTGAGGACTCTGAGGCACAAGCAGGGTTCCCAATTACTCGGCATCTCAGGGCTTCCATATCATCAGGGACCGAAGGGGGCCAAGAGGTGATCAGCCGCTCTGGATGCTACATACTCATCCCGCAGTGATCCTGGGCTGAAGTGTTGGGGAGTTCATGCCCACACCCACCCCCAGGGGATGGTGCAACCAGGGAAGCCCCTCAGTGGGGAGGTTTGAAGGCATGTTCCATTCTGGCTTCCGGGGCTCCCCAATGGGTTACTGAACCTCAGTAGCCCAGCAGTGAACTGCCTGAAGCTGCATCCTTTTCCGCTGCCTTCCTGTCCCCATCTCACTGTGCACACCTCCTTCTAGCTGCTTCCTGGACTTGATTCCTGAATCCTTATCCCCTGGTACTCAGATCCTTTGTTTAAAAGATATATTTATTTATTTATTTATTTATTTATTGGCCACTCCGTGTAGCAGGTGGGATCTTAGTTCTCTAACCAGGGACCACCAAGGAAGTTCCAAACCCTTGACTCAGAATTTTAGTGGCTTTACATCTTACGTTAGGCTTCCCAGGTGGCTCAGCAGCAAAGAATCTGCCTGCAATGTAGGAGACGCAGGAGACATGTGTTTGATCCCTGGGTCGGGAAGATCCCCTGGAGAAGGTAATAGCAACCCACTCCAGTATTCTTGCCTGGAGAACCCCATGGACAGTGGAGCCTGGCGGGCTATAGTCCATGAGGTCACAAAGAGTCGGACATAACTGAGCACACACGCACATATGTCTTATGTTTAAGTCTTTAAGCCTCTCTGTGTTGATTATTGTGTACTGTGTAAGGTAAGGCTCCAATTTCTTTCCTTTGCATGTGGATGTCCAGTTTTCCCAACATCATTTTTATTGAAGAGACTATTCCTTTCCCATTGTGTGTTCTTGGCTCCCTTGTCAAAGACTAGTTGATCATATCTGTGTGGGTTTATCTCTACTCTGTTCCATTGGTCTAAGGGTCTGTTTTCATCCCATTATTGTACTATTTTGATTACTATAGCTTTATAATACAATCTGAAATCAGAAAATGTGATGCCTCGAGCTTCGTTCTTCTTTCTCAAGATTGCTTTGGCTATTCAGAGTCCTTGATGGTTCCATATGAATTTTAGACTTATTTTTTCCTTTTCTGTGAAAATGCCGCTGGAACTGAGATAGGGATTGCTTTGAGTCTACAGATAGCTTTCAGTAGTATGGACATATTAAGAATATCAACTCTTCCAATCCATGAACCAAAATGTTTCTGAATAGCAAAGGAAAGAATCGACAACATGAAATGGCAAACTACAGAGTGGGAGAAAATATTTGAAATATTTTGAAATATTTGAAAACTATTGGTATATATCTCCGACAGGGAGCTAATAGTCAAAATATATAAGGAACTCATATCAACTCAATAGCAAAAAATAACCCCCCCACACACAAATAGCCTAGTTAAAATATGAGCAGACGGCTCGAGTAGACATTTTTATGAAGAAGACATACGAATTGCCAATAGATATATTAAAAGGTGCTGATCAACATCACTGATCATCAGATAAATACAAATCAAAACCACAATGACCTATCACCTCACACATGTTAGAATGCTGTTATCAAGAAGACAAGAAATAACAGGTGTTGAGGAGGCTGTGGAGAAAAAGGAACTCTCATGCACTGTTGGTGGGAATGTAAATTGGTACAGCCACAAGGCAAAACTAGATGGAGGTTGTTCAAAACCTCAAACATAGAACTACCAAATGATCCAGCAATCCCACTTCTGGGAGTATATCTAAACTATCTCCAGAAGATACCTGTACTCCCACATTCATTGCAGACTTATTCACAGGTGCCAACGTCTGTAAACAACCTAGGTTTCTGTCAACAGATAAAGATGTGTGTGTTCAGTCACTCATTCATGTCCAACTCTTTGTGAACCCGTGGATTGTAGCCCACAAGGCTCCTCTGTTTATGGGATTTTCCAAGCAAGAATACTGAAATGGGTTGCCATTTCCTCCTCCAGGGGGGTCTTCCCAATCCAGGGATCGAACCTGTGTCTCCTTGAGGCTCCTGCAGTGGCAGACAGATTCTTTACCACTGCGCCACTTGGGAAGCCCACAAAGATGTGGTATAAGAACATATAATGGAATATTATTCAGCCATGAGAAAGGAGGAAATCTGCCATGTGTGACAGCATGGATGAGCCTAGAGGACATTACGTTAAGTGAAATAAGTCAGACACAGAAAGACAAATACTGTGTGACCTCACTTACATGTGGAATCTAAAAAAGTCGAACTCGTAGTAACAGCATAGGATGGTGGCTGCCAGGGGCTGAGGGGTGGGGGAGATGGGGAGATGTTGGTCAAAGGGTACAAACTTTCAGCTATGAGTAACTTCTGGATAGCTAGTGTACAGCATGGTGACTGACTGCAGTTAATAACACTGTATTGTATACCTCAGATTTGCTAAGAGAGTCCATCTTGTGTTCTCACCACACACACGTAAAGGAATTACGGGAGGTGATGAGTGTGTTAATTAGCTTTATGAAGCCATCACTTCATAATGTATATCAAAGCATTACCCTGTACATCTTAAAGGATATCATGGTTATTTGCCAACTGTATCTCCACAAAACTGAAAAAAAAAAAAAGAATATAATTTTTCAAGTCCATAAAGGCTCATATAGAATGAACTTGTTTATATGAAATTCTAGATAAGGCGAAATCAATAGCGACAGAAAGACATCAGGAGTCACCTGAAATTAGACGTTGGGGCTGAGGTTTACTGCAAAGGGGCACGAGGGAGCTTGGGGGTGATTGGAAAGTTCTAGATCATGACACCAATGTGGAATTCAATTACCAAAATCTGTCAGACTGTACTCTGAATAAAGCCCCAAAAAGCTGGGAAAAGAAGGTCCAGAGCACAGAGTGTGGCTACAAAGAGAGAGGGAGAATGGGCACCATTAAAGCAATCCACCGGAGAACAGGCGATGCATCAGACCCTAGGGTCTCCCGCGAGCGTTTGAGTCCCAGAGCAGAATGGCTTTGTGAAGGGTTGGCTCGGACCCCTACCAAGAACCTGCCACCGAGGATCCTCTCCTTTTTTGGCACGCACCCTCAGGTCCCGGAAATAGTGGTCACATGTGAGTTGTAGGCAGGGGCTGACTGGTTTGCAGGGGTCTCAGAGCTGGGGGGCGCACAGAGCCCTGTTGTTACCTGAAAATCCAAGGTGCTGAGGTCAGAAGTCTTCCCACCTCTACCTGCCTCCCCAGCAAGTACAAATGCTGTGCAGATCTGTACAAACCTATCCCAGCCCCCTTCTCTGATCAGTTCAACCTTTGGGTATCCAGAGCCCTGCAGGGGCCCTCCCGTCCCCTGTCCCCCAGAGTTGCAACCCCAGCTCCTCGTTTGCTCCTGGTTCCCACCCCAGTGAGCAGAGCTGGCCACTGCCTCCCGCCTTCAAATGTTTCCGAGGTCTTTTGCTTCCTGACTCTGCCCCCACTGAGACCGTCTTACTGCAGCTGTGATGGGAGCTTCCCTGCCCCAGGTCCTCCTCGCTGCCTTGGGTCCTCGGATCACAAACAGAATGACATGAAACAGCAATATCGCTTGACCTCCCCACTGCCACCTGGACCAGCTTTAGCGTCCAGCATTTCTTCACTTAAAATGTCCCCATCCCCTCCAATTCCTTGGCTGCTAAATACACCTACTCATGCCTTCTTTTACAATGACGATGATACATTTCAAACATTCAAGAAATATACATATATAACGAGCCTTTCTGTGCCTGCAACCCGTGTTTAGGAGATAAAACATTTCCAATCACTTGAGGCCCTCTGGGTACCCTTCTCAGAGGGCATTTCCCTCCTACCTGCCCCTCCCCTTCTCCGGCTGTGCCCAGTGCCCTGAACTTGGTGCTGATCATTCCTAGATGTGTCTTAGCCATTTTGCTACCTGTGTGTGAATTCCCCAAGCAGCACCTCTGTATTGTTTTGCACAGTTCAAAATCCTACCTACGTGATGTAATGTCACGGGCATTTGTCTAAGTTTGGGTTCATTTAAAAGCAGAGGCTAAGAGGGTTTAGTGCACAGTTTATGTGGGAGGTGAGGCCAGGGAGGCAGGGAAAGACAGGGAGCAGGAGACAAGGCAGTGAGGGCTGAGCTGGTGGCGGGGGGCTGCGGTGGTTAGGCTGTGTCCCCTGGGCTCCCTGAGTGTATAGAGCAGCCCTCAGAGCGCGAGCTGAGGGCTAGGATGCTGGAGTACCCGTGCCCTCCCACGCCTGCAGGGGAGTTACACCTGCAGGCAGAGGAAGTCTTTGCAGAAGGGTCACAGGTGCCTGGGGCTTCCCTGGTATCTCAACCGGTAAAGAATCTGCCAGCAATACAGGAGACCCTGGTTCAATCCCTGGATCAGGAAGATTCCCTGGAGAAGGGATAGGCTACCCACTCCAGTATTCTTGGGGTTCCCTGGTGGTTCAGAAGGTAAAGAATCCACCTGCAATGCGGGACACCTGGGTTCAGTCCCTGGGTTGGGAAGATCCCCTGGAGTAGGGCATAGCAACCCATTCCAATATTCTTGCCTGGAGAATTCCATGGACAGAGGAGCCTGGTGGGATACAGTCCATGGGCTTCCAAAGAATTGGACACGACTGAGCAACTAAGCACAGCACAGCACACAGGTGCCTGAGAAGGGGGAACAATAGCCATGCCTCTGCCAAGGGCTGGGGGTGGGGGCGGCCAGGGGGATTCGGGCCACTGTCAGCAGCATCTGTTCCTCGTTCTCCCGAAACTTGGCTTTCCCTTCTTTGTTCTATGAGATACATTCACATTTGGTGCGATGTAGCTCCAGTATTCACCCTCCCACATCCTCTTTTCTTTAGCCTTTAAAAATGCCTATAGGGACTTGCCTGATGGTCCAGTGGTGAAGAGTCTGCCTGCCGATGCAGGGGACATGGGTTCAATCCCTGGTCTGGGAAGATCCCATGTGCTACAGGGCAACTAAGCTGGTGTACCACAACTGTGAAGCCCATGCATCCTCGAATCCAGGCCCTGCAACGAAAGAAGTCACCACAGTGAGAAGCCCAAGCGCCTCAATGAGGATCCAACACAGCTAATAAATAAATAATTTTAAGAATCCGTATAGCACACAATTCACCAGTAGTGGCATTTAGTACCTTCACCACGGTGTGCAGCCACTGCCTCTATCTAGTTCTGGAATATTCTCATCATCCCCAAAGGAAACCCCATACCCATTAAAGCATCACACCTCATTCTCCCCTCCCTCGGCCCCTGGCAACCACCAAACTACTTTCTATCTCTGTGTATTTACCAATTCTGGAATGATACAACACACAGCCTTTGGAGTCTGGCTGATTTCATGTGGCACAACATTTTCAAGGTTCATCCATGCAGCAGCCTATGTCGGTGCTTTGCCCCTTTTAATGGCTGAATAGTATTCCACTATGTGGATGAACCACGTTTTGTTTATCCATCCAACTCTCCATGGACACTGAGATGTTTCCACCTTTTGGCTATTGGCAATAATCCTATCATTTTCATTCCAATCCCAAAGAAAGGCAATGCCAAAGAATGCTCAAACTACCACACAATTGCACTCATCTCACATGCTAGTAAAGTAATGCTCGAAATTCTCCAAGCCAGGCTTCAGCAATACATGAACTGTGAACTTCCAGATGTTCAAGCTGGTTTTAGAAAAGGCAGCGGAACCAGAGATCAAATTGCCAATATCTGCTGGATCATCGAAAAAGCAAGAGAGTTCCAGAAAAACATCTATTTCTGCTTTATTGACTATGCCAAAGCCTTTGACTGTGTGGATCACAATAAACTGTGGAAAATTCTGAAAGAGATGGGAATACCAGACCACCTGACCTGCCTCTTGAGAAACCTATATGCAGGTCAGGAAGCAACAGTTAGAACTGGACATGGAACAACAGACTGGTTCCAAATAGGAAAAGGAGTATGTCAAGGGTGTATATTGTCACCCTGATTATTTAACTTCTATGCAGAGTACATCATGAGAAACGCTGGGCTGGAGGAAGCACAAGCTGGAATCAAGATTGCCGGGATAAATATCAATAACCTCAGATATGCAGATGACACCACCCTCATGGCAGAAAGTGAAGAGGAACTAAAAAGCCTCTTGATGAAAGTGAAAGTGGAGAGTGAAAAGTTGGCTTAAAGTTCAACATTCAGAAATCTAAGATCATGGCATCTGGTCCCATCGCTTCATGGGAAATAGATGGGGAAACAGTGGAAACAGTGTCAGATTTTGTTTTTCTGGGCTCCAAAATCACAGCAGATGGTGATTGCAGCCATGAAATTAAAAGCCGCTTACTCCTTGGAAGGAAAGTTATGACCAACCTAGATAGCATATTCAAAAGCAGAGACATTACTTTGCCAACAAAGTTCTGTGTAATCAAGGCTATGGTTTTTCTAGTAGTCATGTATGGATGTGAGAGTTGGACTATGAAGAAAGCTGAGCGCGGAAGAATTGGTGCTTTTGAACTGTGGTGTTGGAGAAGACTCTTGAGAGTCCCTTGGACTGCAAGGAGATCCAAACAGTCCATTTTAAAGGAGATCAGTCCTAGGCATTCTTTGGAAGGAATGATGCTGAAGCTGAAACTCCAATACTTTGGCCACCTCATGCGAAGAGTTGACTCATTGGAAAAGACTCTGATGCTGGGAGGGATTGTGGGCAGGAGGAGAAGGGGACGACAGAGGATGAGATGGCTGGATGGCATCACTGACTCGATGGACGTGAGTCTGAGTGAACTCTGGGAGTTGGTGATGGACAGGAAGGCCTGGCGTGCTGCGATTCATGGGGTCTCGAAGAATCAGACATGACTGAGTGACTGAACGGAACTGACTGAACATCTGTGTACACATGTTTGTTAGAACACCTGCTTTCAGATCTTTGGAGCGTATACTCAGGAGCAGAATTGCTGGTTCCTATGGTAACTCTACGTTTACCCCACTGAAGAATGGCCAGACTGTTTTCCACGTCAGCTGCCCCATTTTACACTCCCAGCAATAAGGCACAAAGTTTCCAACGCCTCTCACATCTTCACCGACACTTGTTATTTTCTGCGTTTCTCATCTAGCCAGGATATGGGTATGGAAGCTGGTATTCCTTTGCACGAATCCATCAGTCAATCTCTCCCATCTGCTGATGGACATTTAGGGTCTTTCTGAGCTGGGGTTGCTACAGACCACAATGCTGTGCACACTCTCCCACATGACAGCTGCTGTGCCTCTTCACTTTGGACTTTGCCCCATCCTGCTCTCATTTGGGAGAATCGTTCCCACCTTCCACATCCTTCCTGTCTGATGTGTTCATCTGAGGCAGTGGTCAGGGGAAGCCAGCACCCATGACTTTGATCCACGCTGTCCAATTCTGCTGCCACTAACCTCACATAGCTGTAAGATGCTCACACTGCGGCCACTCCAAACTGAGATGGGCCATGAACAAACGATACACACAGGATTTTAAGGATGCAGTGTGGAAAAATGTGAAATATCTCACTAACAATAAAAGTAACGTTCTGTATCAATAATGTTGAGATGGAAATGTGTTAAATATACTGATGAAAATGTGTTAAAATTTTATTAAAATTAATTTCAGCACTTCCCTGGTGGTGGTCTAGTGGCTAAAACTCCATACTCCCAATGTGGGGGGCCTGGGTTCGATCCCTGGTCAGGGAACTAGATCCCACAGGCTGCGACTAAAGACCCTGCACGTAGCAATGAAGATCTCCTGTACGGCAGCTAGGACCAGGTGCAGCCAAATCAATTCAATAATTTAAAATTTTTAATTTTACCTGTTTCTTCTCACGTCTTCAAACATGTGGGTACTAGAAACTTTAAACTACTTGTCTTGCATTTGTGGCTCACATCTTTTTTCTAGAGGACAGCACAGGGTTCCTTTCTGTTTCTTTACCTGGGTTGTCCACTTCCTGAGAGACAGGAAGTGTCTCACCTTTCCTTCTTTCAGCACAGAACAGCTTTGCAGATGGTGGAAATTTAGGCAGAGTGATCTTTCAAAGAGCGGATATCTCCCAACCCCAGCTCTGTCTCCCTTTGATTGTTCAATGATTTCTATTGCCTTTGAGATAAAGTGAGACTCTTCAGTGTGGCTGTAAGGCCCTGTGGGCTCTGGGCCCTGCCCACCTTTGCATACTCCCTTCACCCCCTGTGCCCTGACCACTCTGGGGTTCTTTCCTCCTTATTGCTGCCACTGGGCCTTTGTATGTGCCAGTCTATCTGTTGGAAATGTCCTTCCTTTCCTTCACCACCAGTACCTTCTATCCATCCTTTGAATCTAAGCTCAAACACACTAGGCTGACTCTAATCAAGGCTCAGGACCAGAGAGTGTTCCCATACACCTAAAAATTGGCAAACTCCGTAATGCACTTTCATTTTTAAAATATTTATTATATTTATTTATTATTTATTTGGCTGCATTGGGTCTTAGTTGAGGCATGCAAACTCTCAGTTGTGGCATATGGGATCTAGTTCCCTGACCAGGAATCAAACCTGGGCCCCATGCATTGGAAACATGGAGTCTCAGCCCCTGGACCACCAGGGAAGTCTCCCTGCCCCTGCAATGCATCTCTTTGAACTAATTTGTACGCACCCTGTGAATTCCAGGCCCTGTGAACCAGCCAGGTAACATTCCTGCAACGTGTTCACCAGACTAGCCGGAGGAAGACACCTGAACTAGGGGATTCTGTACCTGGGTTTCAAATGTCTTTGAAATGAAATTTCAGTCCAAGAATAACATTGGCAATAAGATGCCTCGTGTCAATTTTATGGGCTGCAAATACCTTCCAGTTAGACCATGAGGTAAGTTACAGGCCTGAGCACACCCTGAGAAGCTGCCAAAATGTTTCTCAGTTGCTCTTCTAAAAATGTCTTTGTCCTTGACTCTGGGGCTGGCCACCCCTGGCCAGTGGGCACGGGGAGCAGCCAGCAGTTTCTAGCTAGGACATGATCAGGGGTCCAAGGCAGCGTTCGGGGCAAACAGGCCCACTCTGGGCAGCCAAACAATCACTGCTGTCCAATGTTGGGACATCCGAGCCACCGTGGGGATGTGAGCACCTCGCAGCCCCAGCCAGTGTGCCAGCTTTTCGGTAGAATTGATGCCAGATTTCACACGGAGACAAAGGAAACTTTCCCCCTGAGGTTGGAGGGAAAACAGGTGAGCTGTCATATCTGTGACTGCGAGCGGGCAGAGAGAGGACATCACCCCAGTCAAGTCACGGGACAGCACGGGGCCACCCCTGCGCTTTGTCTCCCTCTTTTAAGCACTCCCTAACTTTTAAAGATGTTTCACTGAGGGACTTCCCTGGTGGTCCAGTGGTTAAGAATCGCTTTCCAATGCAGGGGACGTTGGTATGATCCCTGGTCGGGGAACTGTCTGGTCTTCCCGGCCCAGGGATGGAACCTGAGTCTAGTAAATACAATTTTTTAAAATTTCTTATTTATTTTATTTAATTGAAAATAAATGTAATTATTTATTTCATTTAATACACAGAAAGGCTTCCCTGGTGGCTCAGAGGTTAAAGCATCTGCCTGCAGTGCAGGAGACCTGGGTTCGATCCCTGGATCTGGAAGATCCCCTGGAGAAGGAAATGGCAACCCACTCCAGTATTCTTGCCTGAAGAATCCCATGGATGGAGGAGCCTGGTGGGCTACAGTCCACGGGGTCGCAAAGAGTCGGACACGACTGAGCGACTTCACTTTCACTTTTCACTTCCATACACAGAAAAGTGTATAAATCAGACACACACAGTTCACTGGATTTTCACCAAGTGCACACACCCAGATAACCAGCACCCAGACGGAAGACCAGCACCTTCCCGGTTCCCCAAATATCTGCCTTGGGCCCCGCCCCAGCGTACACTCAAGGAAACCACCATCCTTGCCTCCCAACTCGAGGACGCATGCCGGCTCCCAAACTCCATGTCAAAGGAATCAGTCAGCGGGTCCCGCTCCCTGTTCTGCTCAACACCACGTATGTGGTTTTTCCGAGTTGTGCGTAGCACATGTCTGTCGATCTCACAGATGGCCCCTCGCATAGAGACCCCACTTGTCCTGTTCACCTGCTGAAGGAACTTTGGATGAGCCCCAAGTTCAGGGCGGTTTCAAAGAGTCCTGCTCTGCACATTCCAGTACGTGATTTTTGGTGGCCATACGCACATGTTCATAGAATGGCTGGGTCATAGGGTTGGTGTGTGTTGAACATTCTGAGAAACTGCTCAACCTCTTTCCCGAGTGACCGCACTCTTCCCTTCCCACCCACACTGTAGGAGAGTGTTCCACATTTTCACGTGGTATGGCTGGTCCTTTCCATTTGGGTTGGCCTTTCAGGTAGGCACTGGTGGGTATGAATATTCAATACCCATAATAAAAAAGTCCATGAACATGGAAAGTTTGAGGGAGGGCAAGACTCCTTTGTTTTGTGGGGAGGGGGTTAGAAAGATGCATACAGAAGTTTTTCTTGTATGTTTGCTTTTAATTCTTAATTTATTCTAGTGGCTAATATACTCATATCACTTGGACCTGGATAAGTAGAAACAGGAGTATGTTGAATAAGGTGTGTCTCTGAGTGAAAGAGAAAAACAAATATCATACATTAACGCATATTTGTGGAATCTAGAAAAATGGTACAGGTCAATCTATTTGCAGGGCAGGAATAAAGACTTATGGATACAGTGGGGGAAGGAGAGGGTGGAACAGCTGAGAGACTAGCATTGACATATATACACTGCCATGTGTATGCCATGTGTAACGTAGGCAGCTAGTGGGAGGCTGCTGTCCAGCACAGGGAGCTCAGCTCAGTGCCCTGTGATGACCTAGAGGGGTGGGGTGGGAGGGGGAGGGAGGCTCAAGAGGGAAGGAATATATACATACGTGAAAACGTGAAAGTGAAAGTTGCTCAGTCGTGTCCGATTCTGCAACCGCATGGACTATACAGTCCATGGAATTCTCCAGGCCAGAATACTGGAGTGGGTAGCCTTTCCCTTCTCCAGGGGATCTTCCCAACCCAGGAATCAAACTGGGGTCTCCTGCATTGCAGGCAGATTCTTTACCAACTGAGCTACCAGGGAAGCCCATACACACACACACACACACACACACACACACACACACACACATAGTTGATTCACGACTGAAGCGATTTAGCAGCAGCAGCAGCATAGTTGATTCATGTTGTTGTGCAGCAGAAACTAACACAACATTGTAAAGCAATTATATTCCAATTTAAGAAATTTTTTGAATCGGCAAAAAAAATAGAGACATGTCTCTGAGTAAAGCAAGGGGTGGACTAGCACCCCTGCTCCGTCCATCCTCAGGCTCCCAGACCCGGGCAATGGCTGTCGCCCTGGGGAGCCCTCCCGGGTGGGTCAGGTAGCTCCTGCCAGGGCACCCTGCCACAGCCCCATCCTACTGGGAGCAGGGGAGCCGTCCCAGGCCAGGGGAGGGCAGGCTCGTTCTCAGCTCATAAACTCCCTCCTTGGCATTTACAGTCAGCGTTTGATCTTATAAAGGAGTCCTCTCGACTGCTCACCAAGTTCCTCATTTCACAGAATTATTTATGGTCTGTGCCACTTACTATTACTCTATCCACTCTATTTAGTTATTTATTTATACAGACATATATTTTTACCAGGGGCTGAGGTGGTGAAAACGAAATACGCATGAGCTCATGGGGCCGAAGGAGTCTTGGCAGCCGCTGGGGCCTTGGGGACTGTGAGCTGACAGCCGGCCCTGCCTTGATCAGCTTCTTTGAGGTCCTCTCTCTGGCCAGTGATGGCCAGCAGGGCAGAGACTGGGGACTTGAGAGACTGATCAAGAAGGAGGCTGGGAAGGGGGCTAACAGCCTGGACTTTGAGGTGAAGGGCATGGACTCAAAGCTTCTCCCCACTACCTAAAGCTCTGTGCCTCAGTTTCCACATCTGCCAAGTGGGGCCACCCTGAGGATTAAATAAAGTGATGGATGTAAAGCGCTTACAGCAAAGTCTGGCACTCAGTAAGGACCCTATAAGAGTTAGTGGCTATTATTAACAGCCTAAATGACAGGGCTAATGAAATCATAGCCCTTCAGTGGCCAACCCTCCCTGTCTGCCAGAGACCAAGGACACTGGACTTTCAGTGCTAAGCCCGGGAAGGTGCCAGGAAACTGGGACAAGTCAGTCACCCGACAGAGCCTTGTCATTGGATGAACCAGCAGGGACCCATCTCTTCACTTCAACAGAAAGTCCAAATGAGGAAATAAATATTGATTAGGCATTCATTCATTCAGTAAACATTTATTAACTTCTGTTCTGTGTCAGGCATTGTTCAAGGACCTGGGAACACAGGAGAGAAGAAACCAACGTCCCAGCTGCCCTCATGCAGTCAACATTCCAGTAGACAAGGTAGATAATGAGCAAATAAACAAATAAATATTGGACTTCCCTGGTGGTCCAGTGGCTAAGACTCTGTGCTCCCAATGCTGGGGGCCTGGGTTTGATCCCCGAGCAGGAAACTAGATCCCACATGCTGCAACTAAGACCCGGCATAACGAAATAAATATATTAAAAAGAAAAAACAAATAAATATTATAGCAGCAGGTAACATATTGCTGATACACAAAGGTAAACATGGTGAGAAAAAAATGCAAGACGGGCGATAACCAAATGAGAAGGTTAAAGAAAGACCCTTTAAAGAGATGACATCTGAAAAGGAAAATAAAGTCAGAGAACAAGCCCTGGGACAATCCAAGCAACGGGCACAGCAGGTGCAAAGGCCCCGGGCGGGGGAGGTGCTATCACCAAAATGCTTTAAGGAAGAAATACCCTGATTGGTTTCATCTCAACTAACCTTAATCATCATTTGGAAACCAATGCCAAGCACTGTCAGTCAGTCAGTTCAGTTGCTCAGTCATGTCTGACTCTTTGTGACCCCATGGACTGCAGCACACCAGGCCTCCCTGTCCTTCACCAACTCCTGGAGCTTGCTCAAACTCATGGCCATCGAATTGGTGATGCCATTCAATCATCTCATCCTCTGTCATCTCCTTCTCCTGCTGCCTTCAATCTGTCCCAGCATCAGGGTCTTTTCCAATGAGTCAGTTCTTCGCATCAGGTGGCCAAACTATTGGAGTTTCAGCTTCTGCATCAGTCCTTCCAGCGAATGTTCAGAACTGATTTCCTTTAGGATTGACTGGTTTGATATTCTTGAAGTCCAAGGGACTTTCAAGAGTCTTCTCCAACACCACAGTTCAAAAGCATCAATTCTTTGGTGCTCAGCTTTCTTTATGGTCCAACTCTCACATCCATACATGACTACTGAAAAAACCACAGCTTTGACTAGACGGACCTTTGTCGGTAAAATAATGTCTCTGATTTTTAATATGCTGTCTAGGTACGTCATAGCTTTTCTTCCAAGAAGCAAGCGTCTTTTAATTTCATGTCTGCACTCACCATCTGCAGTGATTTTGGAGACCCAAAAAATAAAGTCTCTTACTGTTTCCATTGTTTCCCCATCTATTTGCCATGAAGTGATGGGACTGGATGCCACGATCTTCATTTTCTGAATGTTGAGTTTTAAGCTAGCTTTTTCGCCAAGCATTGTAGGGATAAGCAACATCAGTTTTCTCTCTGGGAAGTTACAGGTGGTGCTAAGGAAAGCTTACAATGAGAAAGAAAGTATGGGGACTTCCCTGGTGGTCCAGTGGTGAAAGCTTGGGTTTAATCAGGGAACTGGATCCCACGTGAACTGGGAGTTCACATGCTCCAGCTGAAGATTCTGCATTTGTTGTTGCTCAGTCGCTCAGTCGTGTCCAACTCTTTGAGACCCCATGGACTGCAGCATACCAGGCTTCCCTGTCCATCACCAACTCTGGAGCTTGCTCAAACTCATGTCCATTGAGTTAGTGATGTCATCTAACCATCTTGTCCTCTTTCGTCCCCTTCTCCTGGTGGGGAGTTCTGACAAAATGTGGTCCCTTGGAGAAGGGAATGGCAAACCACTTCAGCATTCTTGCCTTGAGAACCCCATGAGCAGTATGAAAAGACTCTGCATGCCACAACGAAAAGATTCCACACATCACAACGAAGATAGAGGATCCTGTGTGCCACAGTGGGACCTGGCACAGCCAAACACATATATACATATACATAAACATATGGATAAATAAATATTTTTTTAAAAGAGAGAGAGAAAGCCAGTATAATGTCATGAAAAGAACACTGCTCAGAGAGGGAGGGAGACTGGAGCCTCCTTGTGGGTGCTGGGTGACCCTGGTCAAGTCATTTAACTTCTGCCTCTCTGGACTTCCCTTTCCTCAGGCTTAACATGGGGAATAAGAGAGAAGCACTCACTGTGAGTAGGCCATAAGGCCTGATTTGAGGATGTCTCTTTAGAGGACCATGACACAGCAGGAGAGACTGCTACTTCCCAAGTGTTTGTCCTTGGCAGTGACTGAAGCTGGGGCAGGGCTGGGATCCATGTTCATGGCCCAGCTCCAAGCCTCCAAGCTTTCTCAAGTGGGCTCAAGGATGGCTATGCCCACCGAGAAAACTGGCATAATTGAGGCTCAGAAGGAGAAAGTAGCTTTCTTGCTTACCAAGAAAGAAGCTTTCTTGCTTCTATTGGTTGGGGACTCCTAGGCAGAACAGAATAAACTGCAAGATGATTTCAGAAATATCCTTCTGAGAAAACCTGTAAACGAATGTCCCATGGGCGTGGTGCTCAGGTTCTAGATCGAGCACTTCCTGGTTCATTCAAAACTGCTCTTTTTGGTGACAATTCATCTCTCTCCCTGTGTGTGCAGTGCGTGAAAAGTCTAATTCCCTGGTTTGGTTTCCACTATGGAATAGGAGCCCTGCCCCTGGTCAGTTTGGATTTCAGACAAACAGATCTGTTGTCTGTTATCACATGGCCTCTTCCTGGCTCTTCTCAGACAGGTGAAATGTAGGTCGAGTCAGTGATATGCCCTTTGATTCAAGGAGGGAGAGACTACTCCACCTATAGACCTTTTCCAGGGTGAAGCCTGTTCTGTACTGTAGACTTTTCCCCTTGTGGGGGCAGGTGATTGAACAGAGGGCACAACCCAGTGTCCGTGGCCAAGCCATCGGCTGGCTGGCAACCAGTGAGGAGGCTGAGCATGAAGATTCTACCCAAATAGGAAAACTGAGACCGAAAGATTTTACCTCTGGGGAATCTGAATTGGGAATGTGGAGAGGACTAGGTGGTTGGTGACAGGAACCAAAAGGCATGAGGTTGACAGAAGACATGGGCAGGAGGGGCACTAGAGAGCCGTGAGCAAGACAAAGCTATGCCCAAGATCAGGGTGTCTGAATGATGGAGAGAGGATACACAAGCGGGCACAGAGAGAAAAGTTGAAACAGACTAGTGGAATCCTGCCAACGGATGTGCCCTGGAGGGAAGCTCCCTGGGACCTGCAGCTGGGGCCTTTGCACTTTCTTGGGAATTTGGGCTTTCCAGTTGCCATCTCCAAGAGGCAATACCCCATGGTTGCTGCACATAGCTGTATAGGGTGTACACTGAATGTGCCATGCATAAGGTGCTGTGTACCTCCTGCAGTTGTGCAGTGTACAACATCTACAACTATACATGACGATCTTGACCAGGGCTCACTTTCTGGGTATTTGGAGACAGCCAAATATCCATTGTATGTTTATTCATTCATTCATTCAACACATCATTTTCAGGTATGTTTTTAACTGCCTGGCACTGTCTAGGGAGTAAGAGACACGATCCCTGATCTCATGAGGAGAAGAGAAAGAAAACGAACAAGTAAATGAAATCATTTCAAAATGACAACTGCTTTGAAGGCAAAATTAAATAAATATGATGGACAATGACTTGAAGGGGAGAAAGGCTATATTAGTTAGGTGGTCAGGGAAGACCTCCTGGAGGAGGGGACATTTGGACACGTATTTAAAGAATGAGTCAGAGCCTAGCACTCAAACAACTGAGGGAAGAGTGTTCTGCATGAAGGAATAGTATGTGTAAAGGCCCTGAAGCAGGAATTGCCCCAGACAGGGCCTGATCAGGTAGGACCTTGCAGCGTTTACTCTCACTGTGATGAAAAGCATTTGGAAGGCACTGGCATTTATCATAGCCTTGCAATGGTCCCATTACTTGAAAGAGCCAGTGCAAGTCTCTTTTCTTTGCAACTAAAATAGCACACAGTTTGCTGGAGTATTACTATCCTTCCTCCACTCCCCAAGAAGGATCCACTTTCAGCTCAAATGAGGTCACAAGGAGTCATCACACAAGAACCATGTCAGATTAGCTCCTTGAGGAATTACCTTCACCGTATCGGCTTTCATCCAAGATTATTTCAAGAAACCATCATGGGAATCCTATATTTGCATTTACTCAAAAATGGTTGTCCAGAGCATGGTAACTTGATATCCTTTATATAAAGCCCAATATAAGAAATTTATAGAATTTGGTATCAGAAATAAAGAATTGCTGTTTCATTCTTTCTATTATGAGAAAGATGAGATGTCCTGTGTTTCCCTTTTTGACCTGGCTACCAGGAAGCTCGGGGCTGAGTCATATGCTTCATCACAGAAATGGTTCATCCTTATTGTCAGCATAGTTACACCCTCTTTCACTGGACCTAATATACTGTTTCTGTTATACCAACATTTTCATTTTAATTTTTTTAATGAGATCCTTTGTTGTAAACTGTAGTCTCATTCCTTTTTTGGAAAGAAGTGGAGAGAGATGTAAATAAAGACTATTTTCATCCAAAGTGTAAGCATATGCAAAGTCTGGTTGACCTAGTTCCACAAGACTTAAGACTTGTAAATTCAAACACACCTAAAGAAAAACAAACATGAATTTCATTTCTTACAATTAGCTTTGGGGTTAGAAAGGAAAACAAATATATCTCCTGGAATAGCTCATAATTCACCCATGCCCTGACATTTGCTGCTGTTTGCGGACTGAGACAAGCCCATTTTATTCCTAACACCGCCTCTCTGGGTGGCGTCTGTGTTCCAGTAGAGTGACGTGACCCTTCTATAAGAGAACCGTGAACCCAACAAAGCAGAACAGAAACCGTTTTCAATTAAAAAGTTGCTCGTGCTCAGGCTGACAGCTACCTCTGACAGCTACCTCTGACAGCCTGGTAACCTGTAATTTTTCTCCATTGCAAGGACGATTATGTTCCTTCAAATGGCAGCGTAATTAACCAGGTCTCTTACAGGCTCCCACATTTGTGTAGTTTTGCTGGGCTGTTTCTCCAGAGCTGGGGAACCCATCACTGGACCTGCTAATGAGCCCTTGCCTGTTGGGGTACCTCTCACCAAGTGAGGCCATGGGCGGCATTTCCTCTGGCAAAGCAGGGACACGGACCCCCACCAGGCTGCCCCTCTTCCTGCAGCATCTCAATTCTCACCCCAGGGGGAGAAAGTAGCACCAGCAATTCCATTCACACTCCCAAGGTTGCTATTCTTTTATCCCAACCCCTCCCCCGCAAAATTAAGCAGGCAGTTAAGACGGAGGAAGTCTAGCATGCAAACCATTTGTGCTCAGGACTTAAAACAGGCCAGCGGTTCTCAGAGTGTGGTCCCCAGCTCAGCAGCATCTCTTGGGAACTTGACAGAAATGCAGCTTCTCTAGCCTAACCCAGACCTGCTGAATCAGGCATGGGCTGGAAATCTGTGTTTCCACAGGCCCTCCAGGGGAATTCTGATGCACGCTCAAGTTTGAGTATCACTACTGGAATGGAGCTGAGCATCCCTGGATTGTAAACTCTGGAAGACTTGAGACCTGTTCATCTAACCTGTGCACAGAGCCCAGGATGAGGATTGAGAACGTACAAAAAAAAAAAAAAAACTGAGTCTTAATTCTGGTGTTCAGCTTGCTTTATTCCATCACTTCTCTCTGCATTTATGAAGAGGAGGAAACGGCAGTATCGGGGGGAGTGGCAGGGGGTAGCGCAGGAGAAGGATCTGAAGGGATGAGGAAGTAGAAAAGAGAGGATGTCAAAGAATATGCAGCCATGCTTGAAAACCTCCTCAGACAATAAAGGGCTTTCCTGGTGGCTCATACAGTCAAGAATCTGCCGGCAATGCAGGAGACCTGGGTTCCATCCCTGGATTGGGAAGATCCCCTGGAGGAGGGCATGGCAACCCACTCCAGTATTCTTGCCTGGAGAATTTCATGGACAGAGGAGCCTAGTGGTCTATAGTCCATGGGGTCGTGAAGAGTCAGCCATGACTGAGTGACTAACGCTTTCACTTCACTTTTACGGACAATAAACAGAAGACAAATGAATAAGCAAAAGAATTATTGATCATAGCAACTGCTATGAAGAAAGGAAACAAGAGGGGAAAGACCACATTTCACTGAGCAGTGGTTCTCATCTAGGGTGATCGTCCCCCCGACAGGGGACACTTGGTTACTCTGGCCTCCTTTCTGTTCTGACTTTTTTCTTTTGAAGACCACTCTAGTGATTGGAAGGAGAATAAATGCAAGAAAGGAAGTGGGGAGACTATGAGAGACTGTAACTGCCACCCCAGTGAGCAGTGATGGTGACTTTCAGGAGTGGGCTAGGAGCAAATGCTTCTGTTTCTTGGGATCTCCTGGACAGAAGAACAACTTGCAAGTTCATTTCCAAATCCCAGGGGCTTGACGCTGAGGATCTAAATCTAGCTCTTGCCAGTTCATCCAAAGCTGCTCTGTGGTGAAAAATCATAGCTTTGCCTGTGTGTGACATAGTTGGGTAAGAAGCCTGATTTCCTCGTTGGTTTTCCCAGTGGAATAGGCGGCCTGGCCAGATGGCAGAGGGAGATGTGAGACAGAAAACTCGCAAGGTTTCCTGATGTGCGAGGTGAGGGGGAGGGTTCCAGGCGACTCCTGAGAGCAGCAGGGGTGGACATGAACCTATCCTGCAGCTCCTATGCCAGGGACTGATGCCTGGGGCGACAGAGGAGAGGGATAAGATGAAGGAAACAATAGTAGACCTCCTGGGAGAGAGGTCTCTAGGGTGTCCACAGCGCCTGCTGGTTCGCTAACTCCCTGGGGACTAGGAAACTCAGCTGTCCCCACTGGAGCCTGGCATTCACTCCCAAGGTTACAGACAGACCCCCGCACCCAGGGAGAACTAGGTCCCCTTCACATGCCAAGCAGGGTGCTGAGCACACTCCCTGAGTTTCACAAGCATCCGACACAGACTGGAGAGCCAGCATGGCTGTCCAGCCCCTGCAGGGACCATGGATAGAATCCAACCATCATCTGTCATCTGTAATATCTGGAGATTAGGAAGCCAGAGAGGGCTGCGTGTGCTTTTCACATTCATCCTGCAACACGAGACTGCCCCAACCCCATTCCCCACCCCCCCACGCCGGAGCCAACGATGGCGCCAGGAGAGCTTTCACAAAAAGACGTGAGCAAGCGAAATTTTCCATTCCTTTCATTGCCTTAAAAATTGTACTTACAGGCTCTGGCCTACATTTGAACTTTCCAGAATAAGGCGATTATTGTTTTTCTCTTTTGTTTTTCTTGGTTACCTGCTGCTTGGTCCCTGGGCTGGGCTGTTTTGGAATTTCTGTAAAAGGATTTCTAAGCACGTGTCACGGTTCTGGTTTGTGGTGATGATGGATGTGCTCAAGAGAGAAATTTTCATGCCGGGGGGGTCCTCCTTAGCTTAAGCTGGGCATGTGTCCGAATCAAACCACAGAGCATCTCTCACAGACCATCCAGCATGTGAAAAAGGTGAAAATGTCAGCCACTCAGTCGTGTCCGACTCTCTGTGTCCCTATGGACTGTAGCACACCAGGCTCCTCTGTCTGTGGGATTCTCCAGGCAAGAACACTGCAGTGGGGAGCCATTCCCTTCTCCAGGGGATGTCTTCTGCCTTGAAGGCAGATTCTTTACCATCCGAGCCACCAGGGAAGCAGGCTATTATTTATCCTCTGTGTCAAGCTAAGCCTATGCGATTTTCATGTTCTCGTCATTCTCAGGCCTTGGGCCTCAGAGAGGGTAAAGCACTTGTCTGAGGTCACACAGCAAAACAATCTACATATTTTCCTAATTCTGATCTTCTGCTCTAAGGAAGGAGGAATCCTTCTTCTCTAAGGATGACATCAATCGTTTGTATTTTATGTAAGAGTCTGGTAATAATGAGAACAGTTCAAATATGGAACAGACTGCCTTTTGATTCAGTAAGTGCCTCCTTGATAGAGAGCAAGGATATCATGGAGGGTAATAGTGGCGTGTTAAAGCTGGTTCCCGCAACTCACTGGAGGCTATACTGTGCCCCAGGGCTACATGCAGTGACATCTCATGAATGCATGCTAAGTCATTTCAGTTGCATCTCTTTGTGACCACATGGACCATAGCCCACCAGGCTACTCTGTCCTTGGAATTCTCCAGGCAAGAATACTGGAGTGGGTTGCCATACCCCCTTCCAGGGGATCTTCCAGACCAGGGATCAAACCCGCACCTCTTGTCTCCTGCACTGGCAAGCGAGTTCTCTACTGCTAACGCCACCCAGGGAGCCCGCTACGACATCTCATGTGTAGCTTAAGATCAGTCATGGTGATAGTTTTTATACCATGGAAACTGGTAAACGCTACAAACCAAGGCTTTTTGCTTTTGTTTTTTTCCCAATAGAGCCAGTTATTCAACTAGGGTTTACCAGCACATTCCTAGGACTGACTCATTCATTCATTCATCCGTTTACTCATTCAGCCCACAAACCCTGATCAGGTATCTGTTGTATGCTCGATACTGGGCTAGGTGTTGGGTCTCAAAGAATCGAAGGAGAGTCTGCTTTTTAAAGAGATGCACAATATGAAAATGGGGGATAAATACTCACCCCCTCAACTTCATTCAGGGGTTTCCCCAGTAGCTCAGTGGTAAATTATCTGCCTACAATGCAGGAAACCCGGCTTTGATCCCTGGGTTGGGAAGATCCCCTAGGGGAGGAAATGGCAACCTACTCCAGTATTCTTGCCTGGGAAATGTCATGGACAGAGGAGACTGGTGGGCTACAGTCCAAAGGGTCGCAAAGAGTTGGACATGACTGAGTGCCTATGCGTGCAGCCAATTATGTGCCAAGCACTGTACCGAGGCTCCGAGTGCGTTATTATCTCATGTGATCCCTACAACAGCTTATAAAGTCCATGGAAGAGTGTATCACTGTAGCATATCCTGCTCCTCCCCCTAGTTCCCTGACTCCCCATCGTCACCCCAGCCCATCCAAGGAAGAACAATAATTCCCACCCTGTGGTACTTAGGTGTGGCTATATATGACCCATTTTAGTCAATGAAATGTGAGCATCAGGGTTGTTTTCCACTTCCGAGTGAAAGCTTTAAGAGACAGTAAGTGTTTTGTCTCACAATCTATTCCCTCTTTCAGGAGGCTGGCAGTGTTCCAGATTGACGCTCCATCAGCCTGGTTCTGAACTGACGATGAAAGGGAGCAAAACCTTCTGCTTCCCAGGAAGGCTGTGGAGTAAATGTGAGAAATAATACTTTGTTATAAGCAACTGAGATTTTGGGGGCCATTTGTTACTGCAGCATAACCTAGCATATCCTGACTGATACAATGTAGGTAATAATTCATTTCTTCACAATATAAATGAGGAAATTGATTCCCAGAGAGGTTCTTGAACCCAAGGAGGCTGCAGCTAGAATTTGCACTATTAACCGCTCCATCATGGAACTGTGGGGAAGGAGTCAACCGATATTTTGCTCTAATCCTGACTGACATTTTGGGTCCTAGCAAAAACCTAAAACTGAGTCTCTCTCCAATCCACTGTTGCTTAAAACCCATGTTTATTTTGAAAGGAATTTATTCCGTATGTTTCTGACCCTCCTTCACTTAAGCCACTCTAACTGTATTTGGGCAGAGTTTGATATTTGGAGAAACTTCTTTTTCTTCAATAAAAGAATATCAGATGTTGCCTAGAGGCAAAGTGACCCAAGCGGGCTCCAGAGGGTAAGACTGACGGCAGAGTTCCTCCGCCCACTCCTCCAACCACTGCAGTTTCAGAGATGATAGGAGAAGAAAGAGTATTTTCAGAAAAATTCTAAGGGAACCAGAGTGATGGTAGATGGCTAAAAGATTGTATCTGTTTTGCAGGAGCATGGGGGGAAAATGTAGACTTGCCTAGAGTGGAATTCTTGCTTGTTGATCACATGAGGGATGGGCAGTCTTTATCCCTAACTATCTTTAAAAATCAACAAATGGAGGTTTGGGGAGGCTGAGGATGAGACAAAGAACAGACAGCAGTTCTCAGATGGGTTGGTAACAGGGCATCCTGAGTTGAAGGGTGGCCCCTCAAAAGATATGTCAGCATCCACATACCTGGAGCCTGTGAATATGACCTTATTTGGGAAAAGGGTCTTTGTAGGTATAATTAAGTTAAGGATCTTGGTATGAGATCATGCCGGATGGTCCAGGTTGACCCTAAATCCAATGACAAGTGTGTGTGTGTGTTTCAATATTTATTTATTTGGCTATGCTGGGTCAAAGCATGCAGGACCTTTGATCTTTACTGTGGCATGAGGGATCTTTTTTTTTTTTTTTCAGTTGTGGTGTGAATATTTTTAGTTGCAGCATGTGGGATCTAGTTCTGACCAGGGATCAAACCCAGGCCCGCTGCATTGGGAGCTTGGAGTCTTAGCCACAGGACCACCAGGGAAGTCCTGACAAGTGTTCTTATGAGAGAAAGGCCTGAGGAGATCTGAGACAGAGAACAGAAGACCAGGTGAAACTGCAGGTGGAGACTGGAGTGATGTAGCCACGAGTCAAAGAAAGGCAGGAGCTACCATAGCTAGATTCTCTGCTAGAGCCTTCGGAAGCAGTGTGGCTCTGCCAACACCCTGATTTGGGCCCAGTGATACCGATTTTGGTCTTCTGGCCACCAGGACTCTAAGAGAATAAATTTCTGTTGTGTTTGGCCTCCAAGTTTGTGGCAATCCATGATGGAACCCTGGGGCACTAATGCACAGGGCTTCTTTACATGCTTTAAACTTCCTGAGGACTCCTTAAGAGCTTTGTGTTCCACGCGCACTGTATCTGTTGATACTCACTGTATCAAGAACTAAAACTGAGGGGCTTCCTTGGTGGTCCAGTGGCCAAGGCTCCCAAGGCTGGGGGCCCGGGTTTGATCCCTGGTCAGGGAACTAGATCCCACATGCTGCAACTAAGACCCGGTGCAGCCAAATAAATTTTTTTTTTTAAGAATTAAAATTGAGAAATTTAAAAAATATCCATATAGATAGCATATTGAAAAGCAGAGACATTACTTTGCCAACAAATGTCCATCTAGTCAAGGCTATGGTTTTTCCCATGGTCATGTATGGATGTGAGAGTTGGACTGTGAAGAAGGCTGAGCACCGAAGAATTGATGCTTTTGAACTGTGGTGTTGGAGAAGACTCTTGAGAGTCCCTTGGACTGCAAGGAGATCCAACCAGTCCATTCTGAAGGAGATCAGCCCTGGGATTTCTTTGGAAGGAATGATGCTAAAGCTGAAACTCCAGTACTTTGGCCGCCTTATGCGAAGAGTTGACTCATTGGAAAAGACTCTGATGTTGGGAGGGATTGGGGGCAAGAGGAGAAGGGGACGACAGAGGATGAGATGGCTGGATGGCATCACTGACTCGATGGACGTGAGTCTGAGTGAACTCCGGGAGTTGGTGATGGACAAGGAGGCCTGGCGTGCTGCGATTCATGGGGTCGCAAAGAGTCAGACACGACTGAGCGACTGAACTAAACTGAACTGAACTGAATTCATTTTAAAATAACAATAACCTATCTATTACATGTTGACACAAATAATCCTCTTTTTCAGAACGAGTAAGTTTTTCCAAAACAAAAAATACAGCGAGAAGTGTGGCACTGGTTTACACTTTGCAAGTTTCTTTGATGTGTTTAATTTCTTTTTATCCAAGGAAAATCTCAACTTCTGGAATCCAAAGATAGCTAGATTCTTACCTCTGCGTCTGCATCTTATCTGTTGTGATATATCATTTTGGTTGAAGCACATGAAGAAAATCCTGCCACATATAGATAGATTGTTGGAAGGAGGGAGTAGAATTGTAACAGCCTTTTTAAATAATCGTGGATATGTTGTTTTGCCTCTAGAAAACTCTGCTGGGCATTCACAAGAGCACAAGAGCAATAAGACAATCCTCTTAATACTATTATAAAAATAGTATTGACCTTGTGGACCCCTGAAAAGCACTCCCTCAAGGTTTCCCTGGGCCATACTTTGCGAATCAATGTGACAGCAGCTGGAAGTGAAAGGAAAACGAAGAAACCAAGACTCCTCTACATGACCTGGATAAGCCAAGGGAAGAAAATGGTGCTGGTTTGAAGGCAAAGCCCTTCTCACCCTCCTGCCACGGAAGAGTGCAGGGACCGAGCCCCAGCCAAGGGGGAGGGTGTTTTTCTTCTCGTAATTCTGATAGAGAAAGTCCTCAGCTTTTGTTTTGGTGCCAAGACTAATGATGTTTGCGACCTCTGCTACACACGGCAGGGCAGCCGAGGGTTTTGAGCCCAGTTGAGAGCTGTATTCCAGGTTTCCAGTAGTCACGTACAGATGTGAGAGTTGGACTATAAAGAAGGCTGAGTGCCGAAGAATTGTTGCTTTCAAACAGTGGTGTTAGAGAAGACTCTTGAGCATCCCTTGGACCACCAGTCAATCCTAGAGGAAATCAACCCAGAATATTCACTGGATAGACTGATGCGGAAGCTCCAATACTTTGGCTCTGATGTGAAGAGCCGACTCATTGGAAAAGACCCTGATACTGGGAAAGATTGAGGACAGGAGGAGAAGGGGACAACAGAGGATGAGACTGTTGGATGGCATCATTGACTCAACAGACATGAGTTTGAGCAAACTCTGGGAGATGGTGAAGGACAGGGAAGCTTGGTGTGCTTCAGTCCATGGGGCTGCAAAGAGTCAGACACGACTGAGCAACTGAACAGCAAAAACCTTAGAGGAACCACTGACTGAAACTACCCGCCCTGATTCGGCAAGACAGTAACCTCTTGCATGAGTTATCTTACACAGGACGTCCCGGAAAGGAAGGTAGATCTAACAGACTGCCACCAAAGGGGATATCCAGGAAAGGCCAAAGGACAAAGGAGATGCTCGTCCACATGTCCTTCCAGAGCCTGTCTAGCTGGGATCCATGTTGGCTGAGGGATGCCTGTGCCACCGTGAAGGACTCTGAGTCAGAGTGATTGCCAGAGACAACCCAGAAACTAACCCCATTCCATAAAATCTGAGCCTGTGAGCCACATGGCAGAGCAGTCCTTCTGGGTTCTCTCACCCTGCCGCTCTCTACCTGGGCACCTTTCCCAATAAAGTCTCTTGCTTTGTCAGCACGCGTGTCTCCTCGGACAATTCATTTCCGAGCGTTAGACAAGAGCCCATGCTTGGGCCCTCCCCCTTTCTGCAACAAACACAGCAGCTTGGAGTGCCCTCCATGACAAAAAAGGGTGACACGCCTGCTCTTTCTCCCCCACTGAATGAGCAAGAGGACCGCTGAGATACACAGGTGAAGGGCGTTCAAAAAGCACAAGCATTTCCCCACATAGGCGAGGCTCCCATTTTCAATCTGTAATAAGTGACACCAAGTTTCCCTGTCGGTTTTGTGTTGGTTATTTTGCCTCTCTGGACTAATCATCAAGCCATTCTCCTTTGGTTTCCTTATCCATAAAATAAGCCTGGTGACAAATCATCCTTTCTCCTTCCTTTTGCAAGAATCCAATGAGATAAAATATGCTGATGTGTCTTGAGGAAGTGAAGACAAGAGAGAAATGAAAAACCCCTCCCTCCCTTCTTCCCAGAAACATGTGTGGAGCGCCTCGCACGTAGGTGCAGTGATAGCAAGGGAGCACCAGGTGCGGTGTTGAAATGTATGTAAGTTACATGCAAATAGACACCTCCTACAAACCCTGTTCTCCCACCTGGGAGTCCTGGGCTTCCACCCAGCTGTCCGAGGCAAATCAGCACGAGCATCACAGTAATATGCTCTTCCAGAGCCATCCTACCAACCCAGCAGCACCCGAGGTTATGCTCACTCATAGCTCTGTTGCATGGGTGTTGTCAACCCTATTTGTGACATGAGATTCCTGTTGGAAAAGTCAGACTCAAGTTGTGATGAGATCAGGATGTCAAACTCATCTTTGGGGGGTGGTCTCTCTGACAAAGCTCCGGGCAGGAAAGGGAATAGGGTAATATGGCACGGAGCCAAACCAGCTTACTGCTCCCTCCTCACATCCAGAATTATTCTGCTTGGTATCCCGTCTCTGCTAAAACTTGCCTCAGACTCCGAAACTTTAACAGCAAAAGCATTAAAGAGAGGAGAAGGGACCTCTAGTTTTTCCAGGTGGTTGGCTTTCTTGATCTCAGGTTGACTGAGATCTAGCTATTCAACACCCCAGCAAACCCTCTCTTAATTCTAAACTTGCCAATGACCTTCCATCAAATTAGCATGCGGAGGACTCTAACTCAACCCTAGTGGAACTCACCTTGTAAGATGGGCATATTGATTACAAGGAAATTTGACTTTATGGGGGAAAGAGGAGGAAAGTGACTCCAATGAAAAGGTTTTTCAGTAAAAGAAAAAAGAAAAGACCGAGAAAATGCCCAGAGGTCAATCCATCCATGAATCAGAGAACCTCCAGAGTGAAGACCCAAGAGTTTTAGGAAAGAATTACAATCCTTTCAGGAGCTTCGACCGCATGCCAGGCACTGTTCTAAATGCTGTATGTGTCTTACTTAATCTGGCCCCCCAGGGAAGAATTTCCACTGCCGCATTAACAAGGATATGATCACAGTAGGACAAGGAGCAGACCAGGGTAGTATCAGACAGTAAAGCACCTGCCCTACAATGTGAGAGACCTGGGTTCAATCCCTAGGTTGCGAAGATGTCCTGGAGAAGGAAATGGCATCCCACTCCAGTATTCTTGCCTGGAAAATCCCATGGACGGAGGAGCCTGGTAAACTACAGTCCATGGGGTTACAAAGAGTCGGACACGACTGAGCGACTTCACTAAATCATTACAGAAAACAGTAAACACACGAGACCACAGATGCAGAGAATCAGTAAAATGGAAGACCCTAAAAGCATAGACAAAGATTTAGGAAGAAATTTACAGAGAGAAGAAGAATAGGAGAAAGGATGGAAAGTTCTTCAACTTCCCAAGCAGAAAAGACAGATTTCTCTCAAAGACACCCAAAGCAGGATATTTCTGGGGACCCTCCTGCTGCAAGGACCAAACCAAAAGTCAGTCTTCAAAAACATTAAAGAGAGTGATGATGGCTAAGGAAGTGGTCCAAGCTGTATTCTTCAAACGTGACTGCTTCAGAAGGATATTCGTACGCTCACAAACTTCCACAAAATTTACCACCTAGGTATCATTTTGTCAGACATCAGTAGGGAAGACATTGTCAAGAACTCCAAAGACTAAAGAAAGAGGAAAGGAATTTCAAAACACTTGTTGTTTTGGAAAAAGTTATGTGTGATGACCAGAGTTGTTTAGACAAAATAAATAATGTAAATTGGGATGGCAAACTTTGGGGTTAAGATGGTTGATGGAACATATACATTTAACTTTGTTCCCTCCCAAAACCTCACTAAAACTACAAGAAAGGCAGTTTTTTGGTTTTGGTTATTTTGAAGCTGAAACTTTCAAGGGAAGGAGGGAACAGCAAGAATATTTTAGAAGCTGAGAGGTAAATGGGATGAGTCAAAACTGATTTACCAGACCTGAAAAGAGCCAAATCCTAAACCAACAATGGGAAAAACTAATAGCAAAAAAGAGCCTAGCTCTCATGGATGATGTTCAAATATAGTTCTTTGCCTTTTAAACATACTGTTTATAATGGAAAACAGAATGTTGACAAATTAAATTTGTTCTAGGAATGTGAGACTGTAGAAGCCAGCTAAGAGCAAACAAAATCAATTAATCAAAAAGAAAAGCAAAACTGTTATAACAAATAACAGTTTTATAACAAATAAATGTAAATAGTCCAGATTTATTTATTAAAAGCATAGGGCCTGAAACTGGTCATTCAGAAGAGACACAAAAATCAAATAGAAAGGCAGAATATAATGGCAAATGATCTTCAGTCAAATTCATATGAAAGAAAAGGGTTGATACTCAATAACACAATGTATAAAGCAAAATATTTATCAAGATAAAATTGGCTATTATTGAAGTTAGTTTGTGACGAAATCAAGATAAGGATTCATAAACTATCAGCTAAATAACATTAGTATTAATGAATAGAATAAAAACTGTTAGTAATATAAGGAAAATTAATAAAAGGGAGTGTATTACAGATCTGCGAGTTCATGAAGAAAGGAAATAAACAACGAACTGACTACATAGAACTCACAGACTTGCCAAACTTACACTACATAAGCAAGAATTAGACCTTCATTTGAGAGTTCACAGTTCTTACACAAAAATTATCCACAAAGACTCAATTTAAGGAACAGAAAGAAAATATGCATGTGCATAAATATTCAATGCAGCATAATCTACAAAGTAAAAGCTTAGAAACCATCTGCAAGAGAATAATAACTTCATAATTCATGGTCCAGCATCATGATGAAATCTTATGGAAGGAGATCAGTCCTGGGTGTTCATTGGAAGGACTGATATTGAAGCTGAAACTCCAATACTTTGGCCACCTGATGTAAAGAGCTGACTCATTTGAAAAGATGCTGGGAAAGATTGAGGGCAGGAGGAGAAGGGCACGAGAGAGGATGAGATGGTTGGATGGCATCACCAACTCAATGGACGTGGGTTTGGGTGGACTCCGGAAGTTGGTGATGGACAGGGAGGCCTGGCATGCTGCGGTTCATGGGGTCGCAAAGAGTCGGACACAACTGAGAGACTGAACTGAACTGAACTGAATATAAAGTTATTTTGAAGACTATGTGGAAACATGGGGAAATGTTTACCATGCCAAGTTAAAAATGTATGAATATTTTTTAATGTATGAATACAAAATATTATGGACATTTTTATTTCATAGTAAGTGGAAGAAAATGTCAAAAAATATGATTAGCTTTATATAAAACGATCAAATTATTGCAGCTTTACTACATGAATGTTATCATTATATTAGTTTCCAATTAAAATAGATACAACAAGATAAGTCAAAAAATTAATAAGACAAAAATCCAGGGAAAAGAAAATAGAACTTTCTTACCACACTGTATCTCCTGTCAGTAAGTTTTTTTTTTTTTTTAAAGTTTATATAATTGTATTAGTTTTGCCAAATATCAAAATGAATCCATCACAGGTATACATGTGCTCCCCATCCTGAACCCTCCTCCCTCTTCCCTCCCCATACCATCCCTCTGGGTCGTCCCAGTGCACTAGCCCCAAGCATCCAGTATCGTGCATTGAACCTGGACTGGCATCTCGTTTCATACATGATATTTTACATGTTTCAATGTCATTCTCCCAAATCTTCCCACCCTCTCCCTCTCCCACAGAGTCCATAAGACTGTTCCATACATCAGTGTCTCTTTTGCTGTCTCGTACACAGGGTTATTGTTATCATCTTTCTAAATTCCGTATATATGCGTTAGTATACTGTATTGGTGTTTTTCCTTCTGGCTTACTTCACTCTGTATAATAGGCTCCAGTTTCATCCACCTCATTAGAACTGATTCAAATGAATTCTTTTTAATGGCTGAGTAATACTCCATTGTGTATATGTACCACAGCTTTCTTATCCATTCATCTGCTGATGGACATCTAGGTTGCTTCCATGTCCTGGCTATTATAAACAGTGCTGCGATGAACATTGGGGTACACATGTCTCTTTCCCTTCTGGTTTCCTCAGTGTGTATGCCCAGCAGTGGGATTGCTGGATCATAAGGCAGTTCTATTTCCAATTTTTTAAGGAATCTCCACACTGTTCTCCATAGTGGCTGTACTAGTTTGCATTCCCACCAACAGTGTAAGAGGGTTCCCTTTTCTCCACACCCTCTCCAGCATTTATTATTTGTAGACTTTTGGATCGCAGCCATTCTGACTGGTGTGAAATGGTACCTCATAGTGGTCTTGATTTGCATTTCTCTGATAATGAGTGATGTTGAGCATCTTTTCATGTGTTTGTTAGCCATCTGTATGTCTTCTTTGGAGAAATGTCTATTTAGTTCTTTGGCCCATTTTTTGATTGGGTCATTTATTTTTCTGGAGTTGAGCTGTAGGAGTTGCTTGTATATTTTTGAGATTAGTTGTTTGTCAGTTGCTTCATTTGCTATTATTTTCTCCCATTCTGAAGGCTGTCTTTTCACCTTGCTGATAGTTTCCTTTGATGTGCAGAAGCTTTTAAGCTTAATTACGTCCCATTTGTTTATTTTTGCTTTTATTTCCGATATTCTGGGAGGTGGGTCATAGAGGATCCTGCTGTGATGTATGTCAGAGAGTGTTTTGCCTATGTTCTCCTCTAGGAGTTTTACAGTTTCTGGTCTTATGTTTAGATCTTTAATCCATTTTGAGTTTATTTTTGTGTATGGTGTTAGAAAGTGTTCTAGTTTCATTCTTTTACAAGTGGTTGACCAGTTTCCCCAGCACCACTTGTTAAAGAGATTGTCTTTAATCCATTGTATATTCTTGCCTCCTTTGTCAAAGATAAGGTGTCCATATGTGCGTGGATTTATCTCTGGGCTTTCTAGTAAGTTTTTGAATATTTTATAAAACAGCTGAGTGGATAAGGTATCGGCACAAGGGATAATCTGAATTTTTTTTTTTATCATTTGGATAGGGTCAAAACTTGCTGATAAATACTCCTTTGGAACAGAAATTAAATGATTTAGTAGATCCCAAACCAAGAGGTGCAAAGAGAGGAATATCCATTCCCTCCAATCTAGGGACCCAAGTAGTTTGAGGACCCTTCCAATTCCTTGGTAGCTCAGTCAGTGAAGAATCTGCCAGCAGTGCAACTGGGGTTCAATCCTTGGGTCAGGAAGATCCCCTGGAGAAGGAAATGGCAACCCACTTCAGTATTCTTGCCTGGAAAATCCCATGGACAGAGGAGCCTGGCAGACTACAGCCTATGGGGTTGCAAGAGTCGGACATGACTTAGTGACTAAGCCAAGTTAATATTCTCAGCCTGCTCTCCTGCATCGCATTGTGTGCGTGCATGCGTGTGTGTGTGTGTGTGTGTGTGTGCACCCATGGGCACAGACAGGAAAGAATCTCTGTTTCTTTGTATCCACACCCCCTGGTTGAAGTCTCTTCTTCAATCCCCACCTAAGAAGCTCATTTTGGATTCCACTTGGCAGACCAGAGTGTGATGCAGACAGAGAAGGTTCCCTGGAACTGTTGACCCATTGGGAAGAGATTACAACTTTCCAATGAAAAGACAATGAAAAATGTATGTTACTTCTGGAAAAAGGGAATGTGTGGCTATTTTGACATTGCTTACAAGGTTATGTTCGCTGCAGACAGTAAAGAGGTGAAGGGGGTAAGAGGAAGAAAAGAAACACATGTCTGGCAGCCACTGTTTTTTGGAACAACGTTTAAAACCCTTTGTCTATTCTTGTGAAAAATCTGTGATTCTGACAAATCTTCAGCCTTCAGCAGAGGTGGGCTTGGTTTTTTGTAGACTGCCTAAAGTAATTCAGAGCTCAGTGTAGTGAATAAGTGTGGTAATTTATCTTGTTAATGATGTCATTATTAAAGCAGGTATACCTCAATAAGATTGATTTTCATGTGTAATTTACAGGCTGCCTTGAAAAGGAATTTATAAAGGTAATATTAATAGCATAGCCATTGCTAGAATAAGCATAAAACAACCCAAGGTCATTCCTTTGAAGGAAAACACTTGTTTGAGTTAAAAGACTCCATATATTTGTTCAAAAGTGTGGATTTATTATTTTATAGGTTATTTCATCCTTTTAAAACATAAAAAAAAATGCTGTTGGTTTTTCTCTAATTTTAAAAGCAGTACATGGAAATCATACATTGAAAAACACACAAGAGCTTGAAGAAGAAAGTAAGATTCTCATATTATCCTCCAGAGATATTCATTGTTAAGTTGCTGGTATGAATCACGTCACTTTTTTTTCACTTATAGACATTTTATGGGGAGGTAGATCTTAGAAGAAACTCTATTTCCACAGATTTCTGCTAACCACATGGAGGACAAGGGTTAGTTGGAGGGTTTGGCTAGGTGATCTCCCTGAAGGGTTCACAGAAAAGAATTTAGACAGCCGGGGAAGCCACACTTTCTTCATCTTGATCCATCTATCAGTGGGATGACATAAGATTCCTCCAAGGCCACCTTAAGTGCCTCAAATTACGTGAGGACCCCAAGTCTACATGGTAATGACTTTAATTAATCCTAAATGGAGGGACTCCACTGGTGCTCCAGCGGCTATGACTTGTGCTCCAAGGCAGGGGGCCCAGGTTCAACCCCTGAGCATGGAACTAGATCTCACATGCCATAACTAAGACTTGGCACAGCCAAATAAACAAAAACAAATATAGTTTTCAAAAAAATCCTGCATAGAAGGTTCTAGAAAAATGTAATTAGCACTAAATAATTGGGAAGGAAAACTGGTTAAGGGAAGAGTGTCTATCTACCAGTGTTGACCAATGGAATTTTTTTTTAAGATTTTTTTTTTAATGTGGACCATTATTTAAAGATTCATTTATTTTAATTTTATTTCTCGGATATTCTGGGTCTTTGCTGCTGAATGTAGGTTTTCTCTTGTTGCGGTGCATGGGTTCCTCTTGTTGCAGAGCACAGGCTCTAGGTACACAGGCTTCAGCAGTTGCAGCACACTGCCTCAGTAGTTGTGGCACGCAGGCTTAGTTGCTCCATGGCATGTGGGATCTTCCTGAACCGGGGATCAAACCAGTGTCCTTTGCATTGCAAGGCAGATTCTTAACCACTGAACCACCAGGGAAGCCCTATATGGGCCATTTTTAAACTCTTGATTGAATTTGTTACAACATTGTTTTGTTTCATGTTTTGTTTTTTTGGCCACAAGGCATGAGAGATCTTAGCTCCCTGACCAGGGATCAAACCCACACCCCCTGCATTGGAAGGCAAAGTCTAATCACTGGACCACCAGGTGAGTCCCAGACCCACAGAACTTTCTGCAGTGATGGAAATGTTCTACTTCTGTGCTGTCCAATATGGTAGCCACTTGTGGCCAGTGGAACTAAGGAACTGAATTTTAAATTTTATTTAATTTAAATGTAGAGAATCACATGTGCCTAGTGGTTACATATGAGCACAGCTCTATGCAAATACCCGGGCTTCCCAGAGGAGCCTGGTGGGCTACGGTCCATAAGGTCACAAAGAGTTGGACACGACTGAAGTGACTCAGCACACACGCATGCTTGGAAATATCCAGGCCCGAGATAGCAAAGAGGAATGTTGGAAAATTATTAACCTGGGAATTTGCTTTCCTGCTGGAGGTGCTTCCCCTTTCAAGTCATTTAACTCTGAAAATGTCCCTTTAAGTTCCCTTCCCACAGTTTTGAAAGATCAAGAAGATTTTTACTTAGAGCTACTGTTATAGAGGATGCTCATTTGGACTTCATAAATACTGGGTTCCCCAAGTTGGACTCATTAGTGCTTAAAAAGTTTAAAGCCACTGAGAAACAGGAAACAAAACAAAACAAGAGCTTTAAATGTTTCTAAAATGCATGCCAGCTTCAGTTCAAACAGACAATTGACAATATCCAAGCAACAAGGATGACATCCAAAGCCGAATACTGATGGAGTTAAATTCTTATTTTGCATGAATCTTTCTGATTTTCATTATGGAGGTTGCCTTTCAGGAGAACAATGCTTAGAGGAAGAACAAAGCCCCATCTTTCCTTAAGTGGACCTCCTTTCCTGGGTTTGGGTGGACGAGTTAATCAGGAATTCAAAGCCAAAAGAAACGAAGCTCGGACCCCAAGTTTCAGCGTAGAACTATGGTCACCTACAACATTTCTTTGTGGATTGAGGGAACATGGGTAGTGATGGAGCAAAGGGGAAAAGTGAGATGGGTCCCCGGTTCTTGGGCTGGAAGAAACACCTCGGAAAATGCACACGGTTTGGTTGAAAGTGTACTGAGCTTAAGTGCAGACCTGCTGTTCTCAGAGCCTTTTAACTTCCCTGATACCTGTAGTTGGTCTCAACAGCCTCACTGTCCTCTGAAGATGGAAAAAATTAAGAAAGTCAGAAGAGTCATGTGAAGTAGACAAGAGAATCACTTGGAGTCAAATCTGAGAATATGACTTTCCACTTTCTGTGTGTTCTCTCGGGGCCTGAGAGGCAAACTGGGGTATTGATCTGAATCGCTGGGTGGTTGTACATAGGAGCGAGACTGGCGAAAGCTTTATTGGTGTGGGGAATGGAAATGAACTGGGAATAGCTGACTGGCTTGGGTTTGGAAGTTACTGCGGTCAATAGATTTCCGGGGCCACTTCTGAGGACTCTCCACTGGGCAGTGTGTCCTCTGCACCGGGCCGTGGCACACCAGGTGACAGTCTGTGTTTGCAGGGTGGAGGCTGACGGCTTCAGTGTAGCCTGGGCAAAGCCCCAGGGACGCAGGGCTCCAGCTAAGGACATTGCTGTTCTGTTTCCAGCCCAGCTCAGAGCAACTCGGGCGGTAACCTCTGCAGGGCTCAAGAACCCACCCTACCTGCTTTGGGTAACTCCCTGGGGGCCTGATAAGGAGACTCAGAGATAGACGGTGTTTTTTTTCCCACAGAAGCAGCATCACCAAGTGCAACTGCTAAACCATATATCTCTATGCCAGGTTTATAGCAGTAAGATTAATTAAAGAGGACTTACATTGGTAACTTGCAAAATTCACATCCTAAGATACTCATTTTGAGAAATTCTAAACAAGAGTGCCTTAAATAACATAAATATATAATAGAAATCTGCAGTCAGGCAATTTAGGATTAAGTCAGGAGAAGGCAATGGCACCCCACTCCAGTACTCTTGCCTGGAAAATCCCATGGACGGAGGAGCCTGGTAGGCTGCAGTCCATGGGGCCGCTAAGAGTCGGACACGACTGAGCGACTTCACTTTCACTTTTCACTTTCCTGCACTGGAGAAGGAAATGGCATCCCACTCCAGTGTTCTTGCTTGGAGAATCCCAGGGACGCGGGAGCCCAGTGGGCTGCCATCTATGGGGTTGCACAGAGTCAGACACAACTGAGGTGACTTAGCAGTAGCACCAAGGATCTTAATCCTTCTATCTTGTGTCTCTTCCATTCTTTGCATGGACTTCTTCCTCAAGAAACAAAATGGCTATGAAAGCTCCAGCCATCATATCCTCATTCCAGTCAGCAAGAAGGAAGGAACAAATATCAGAGTGTCCTCTCCTTTGAAAGATACTTCCGGAAAATTACATATACGTCTTCCACTTGAATCACTGGCTAGAATTTAATCCCTTGCCCACTGCAAGGGAGGCTGGGAAATGTAGTCTCTATTTCAGATGTCCATATGCCTAGCTGAAAATTAGGAGTTCTTATACTGGGAGAAGTGATGCTTTGTTACTTTTGTCAGGCGAGTGTGTGCTTCTCGGTTCTTGTCTTGTCACAACAATGATTTGGAGTGACAGACATTAAAGCCCTCGGCGCGTCACAGCTCTCGGGTCTTGAACAAACCATGTCATAGCTCTTAGACAAATCAATGTTACAGCTCTATTTTATTTAGAAGATAGCAGGAGAATCCATCCTCGAAGAAGAGAAGAGAGTGGAGGAGTGCGGCGGTCGGGGTGGAGGGGGTGGGGGGTAGAGAGAGAGTGTGAAAGAGCGCTTGGCTCCTCCTTTTATATGTTTTCTGCCCCCTGGGTCTGCCCTATGCAAATTGGGCTTAGTCAGGAGTGCTGTTCTACCTGAAGTCCTCACTCTGGTCCTCAGACCTTCCTTTGACCTTCCTCTGTTATATTTTCACAGGCTTTTCTCTTCCTTGTCCTTTCAGTTTAGTTCAGTTGCTCAGTCCTGTCTGACTCTTTGCGACCCCATGAATTGCAGCACGCCAGGCCTCCCTGTCCATCACCAACTCCCGGAGTTCACTCAGATTCATGTCCATAGAGTCAGTAATGCCATCCAGCCATCTCATCCTCTGTCGTCCCCTTCTCCTCCTGCCCCCAACCCCTCCCAGCATCAGAGTCTTTTCCAATGAGTCAACTCTTTACATGAGGTGGCCAGAGTATTGGAGTTTCAGCTTTAGCATCAGTCCTTCCAAAGAACACCCAGGACTGATCTCCTTTAGGATGGACTGGTTGGATCTCCTTGCAGTCCAAGGGACTCTCAAGAGTCTTCTCCAACACCACAGTTCAAAAGCATCAATTCTTCGGCGCTCAGCTTTCTTCACAGTCCAACTCTCACATCCATACATGACCATTGGAAAAACCATAGCCTTGACTAGACGGACCTTTGTTGGCAAAGTAATGTCTCTGCTTTTGAATATGCTATCTAGGTTGGTCATAACTTTCCTTCCAAGGAATAAGCATCTTTTAATTTCATGGCTGCAATCACCATCTGCGGTGATTTTGGAGCCCCCCAAAATAAAGTCTGACACTGTTTCCCCATCTATTTCCCATGAAGTGATGGGACCAGATGCCATGATCTTACTTTTCTGAATGTTGGGCTTAAATCCAACTTTTTCACCCCTCTTTTTCACTTTCATCAAGAGGCTTTAGTTCCTCTTCACATTCTGCCATAAGGGTGGTGTCACCTGCATATCTGAGGTTATTGATATTTCTCCCAGCAATCTTGATTCCAGCTTGTGCTTCTTCCAGCCCAGCATTTCTCATGATGTACTCTGCATAGAAGTTAAATAAGCAGGGTGACAATATACAGCCATGACATACTCCTTTTCCTATTTGGAACCAGTCTGTTGTTCCATGTCCAGTTCTAACTATTGCTTCCTGACCTGCATATAGGTTTCTCAAGAGGCAGGTCAGGTGGTCTGGTATTCCCATCTCTTTCAGAATTTTCCACAGTTTATTGTGATCCACACAGTCAAAGGCTTTGGCATAGTCAATAAAGCAGAAATAGATGTTTTTCTGGAACTCTCTTCTTTTTTCCATGATCCAGTGGATATTGGCAATTTGATCTCTGGTTCCTCTGCCTTTTCTAAAACCAGCTTGAACATCTGGAAGTTCACGGTTCACATACTGCTGAAACCTGGCTTGCAGAATTTTGAGCATCACTTTACTAGCATGTGAGATGAGTGCAATTGTGCGGTAATTTGAGCATTCTTTGGCATTGCCTTTCTTTGGGATTGGAATGAAAACTGACCTTTTTCAGTCCTGTGGCCACTGCTGAGTTTTCCAAATTTGCTGGCATATTTGCTGGCAAATTTGCTGGCAGCACTTTCACGGCATCATCTTTCAGGATTTGAAATAGCTCCACTGGAATTCCATCACCTCCACTAGCTTTGTTCGTAGTGATGCTTTCTAAGGCCCCCTTGACTTCACATTCCAGGATGTCTGGCTCTAGGTGAGTGATCACACCATCGTGATTATCTGGGTCGTGAAGATCTTTTTTGTACAGTTCTTCTGTGTATTTTTGCCACCTCTTCTTAATATCTTCTGCTTCTGTTAGGTCCATACCATTTCTGTCCTTTATTGTGCCCATCTTTGCATGAAATGTTCCCTTGGTATCTCTAGTTTTCTTGAAGAGATCTCTAGTCTTTCCCATTCTGTTGTTTTCCTCTATTTCTTTGCATTGATTGCTGAGGAAGTCTTTCTTATCTCTCCTTGCTATTCTTTGGAACTCTGCATTCAGATGCTTCTATCTTTCCTTTGCTCCTTTGCTTTTCACTTCTCTTCTTTTCACAGCTGTTTGTAAGGCTTAGCCACCGCCATTTTGGACTCCTTTCCCCTATTCTAACTACCTAACACTTTCAAGGTTCTGTCATGAAAGGATGCACCTTCTACTTGGCTTTCTTTGGATGCTTGCTCTTGGGAACCAGCTGTCATGCTGTAAGGAAGCCCAAGCAGCCACAAGGAAAGGCCACATAAAAGTGTCCCAGCTCACAGTCCCCACCGAGGTTCCAGCCAAGCAGCAGCAGCGGCTCACAGAGGTGTGAGGGAGCAAGACTTCAGGTTATTTCAGACCTGAGTCATCAAGTCCCCGCCAACCTTCAGGTCCTCCCAGCTTGGGCCCCAGACACCATGGAGAAGAGGTAAGCTATCTCCTCTTTAATTCCTTGAACCTTTGGAGTGGTTTGAGCCGTTTTTGTTTTGTTATTGTTGTTGTTGTGTTTGTTTGTTTTTGGTGGTGGTAATGAGCAGCTTTCGAGACCTTAGGTCCCTGGGCAGGGATTGAACCCAGGAGTGAAGGCATCGAGTTCAAACCACTGCACTACAAGGGAATTCCCTGGGGTGGTGTGTTATGCAGCAAAAGTAACTGGCACAGAGGGCTACAGAGTTTAGCCATTGTTCTGTAAGTGGCACAGTGAGGACAAAAATAGGGAAGGAGACAACTGCAGCCTCTCTCCCAACACCAGGCCCACCCCCATCCCCCTTTCCAAGGGAGAAGGAGCTGCTGATCTGATCACAAGCACTGACTCCGCTAACAACAAAGCTGATGTTAGTTCCTTCTCTGATAGCATATCCTATATGTAGAGCAGCCCTGGGGCACGACCCCTCAATAGGAGAAGTGACTCCCAGGACATGATCCAGACATTCTTGGTTATAAGTCCATTTAAGGTCATAAAAGTCTTACGTCTCATCAAGTGCTGTTGTCAGGGTGTGTCTTACATGCATGTCTCTCTGGTGTAAAGGATGGATTTACTGATTTAATGCGGGGTGTGGGAGGAAGGGTACAAGACTGGAGGTGGAGCCACAATTAAGAGGCTGCTGCAGGGGCTTCCCTGGTGGTCCAGTGGTTAAGCATCTTCCTGTCAATGCAGGGGACACAGGTTTGAAGCCTGGTCTGGGAAGATCCCACATGCCTTGAAGCAACTAAGCCTGTGCACCACAACTCCTGAGCCTGCATACCCTACAGCCTGTGCTCTGCAACAAGTCACTGCAGTGATAAGCCTGCGCACCGCAACTAGAGAGTAGCCCCTGCTCGCTACAACTAGAGAAAGTCCAAGCGCAGCAACGAAGACCCAGCATAACCAAAAATAAATAAATAATTTTTAAAAAACGAGGCTGTTGCAATGTCCAGCAGAGAGACTGAAGAGCTTTCAAATGTGGGCAGTGCTAGAAAAGAGGTTTGAAAAACAGGAGGTAAAATTAGCAGAGTTGGGACACAAGCTGGATTGGCAGTGGGGGTTAGAGAAGAGTGAGGCATTCTGGATAATTCTGATATTTCTGGCTGGTGATGCCATGAACTGAAATTGACATTTAGGAAAGCTGATGATTTTTTTTTGGATATATGTTGAGTTATATCCAGCCAGCCAGGTGGAGATGTGTAATATGTGTGTGTATATGTGTTTCAGTGGGATTCTTCATCTGGGTAGGGAGGGGGTTAGATGTCAAGAAGATGGCCTGGATCATACTGGTCATCATTTAATAGAATAAATATATCAAAGACTTGAAGAAATATAAGTGCCACTTTCAAAGGTGACTCAGTGCATCCCTAGGCTGTTAGTAGAGTTAAGGAAGTTAGGAGTTGGGATGGGCATAAACGAAACAGGCTGTAGTTGATTACCAGCTCTTTCTAGCCACACTTCCTATCCACACACCTTGGCAAAAGCACTTTGTGGCCTCTCCCCTCAAGAAATGAATCTATTTCCTTTTCCTTTGATTTGAGCTCAGCCATGTGACTTGTGTTGGCCAACAGGATGTGGTGGAAGTGATGGTTATTAGTCTGCTGGAGGAGGAAGGATCCATGGAACTGAGCCAAGTCATCCCAGCTGAGCCAAGTTCAACCAGTCATCCCCCAGCTGAGGTATCCGCTGCCCCCAGATAGGCAGAGGTCAGCTAAGCCCAACCCAAATCAGCAGAACTGCCCAGCTGACCAACAGACTCATGAGTCATAACAAATGACTATTGTTTCCAACCATGATGTTTGGGAATGTTTTGTTACACAGCCTGTGTGACTGATACAAACCCTCTGGGAAATAAGCTGGGGTGGGGTCGTCCTGTACTATACAGCTTGTTTACTTGGGGACATTATACCCAAAAGAATAAGTCAGCCATGTGCACAAACACTAGTCATCCTTTGCTGCCACCTTCCTTCACACTCCCAGGACCTTGGTGATACCATCTATTTTGTGGCTCCAGTCTCAGCTGGGAACCTCTGAAGTGAAAAGACAAATGGCTGGGTTCTGAACCTCAGCACCTGAAGCACTGACACTTTAAGCCAGGTGACTCTTTGTGTGGGGGCCATTCTGTGCATTGCTGGATGTTCAGCAGTATCCCAGCCTCTACGCACTAGATGCCAGTAACATGCCTCCCTCCCAACTTGGGGCTTCCCTGGTGGTTCAGACGGTAAAGCATCTGCCCACAATGCAGGAGACCCAGGTTCAATTCCTGCGTTGGGAAGATCTCCTGGAGAAGGAAATGGCAACCCACTCCAGTATTCTTGCCTGGAGAATCCCATGGACAGAGGAGCCTACAGTGGGCTACAGTCCGTGGGGTTGCAAAGGGTCGGACACAACTGAGCGACTTCACTTTTTTTTTTTTTAACTTTTTATCTCCCAACTTGTGACAACGAAACACACTTCCACACATTGACAAATATCCCCTCGGAAGTAAAAATATCACCCCCAGCTAAAAACCACTGGGCTAAAGGATTCCAGAAAAACCATAAGACCAGCTCTCATAGAACAAACTAGCAAACCAAGGCCCCCAAAGAATATGCCAAAATGGCAGCCACAAGAGCATCATACACTCATTCTTGCATTCACAAGCAAACACTGGCTTCCTGCTGTGTGGGGATCACTGTACTAGGGGCTGGAGATGCCAGGCCCTGTCTAGGGGAACTCATAATCCAGTGAAACATAAACAAATAGACAGGCGCAAGCCCTGAGAAGTCACAAAAGAGGCACTGGATGTGGGAGAAGCATTCAGGGACAACTTCCTGGAGGAGGTGGCTTCTTAGCTGAATGTTAAGCACTGAGTCACACTTTTCCAGGATGAAAAGGGATGTGTTTGGAGCACATGAGCAGGTTCTACAGGGAATTGGGAATAACTGGTGCATGGAGTGAGGGAGCAGACTGCAGCAGCATCTTCAGGGACACATGACTTATTCTCCTGGGGAACTGTGATGAACCAAGTGCTCCCGGCCTCACATCACTTCCCATGAAACTACCATGAGACAGAAAGCAGGCTCAGGCAACTAAATGCCTGCAACAGAGCTGAGCTGGCCCCAGGGAAGGCTTGGCTCAGCCGGCAGGGTTCAGGCAGAGGACGGAGGAGAACAAGGCTCCACTGTGGGTCTCACCATGTGGGAAGGCCCAGCCCCGCCGCTCCTAAGGGCTGGCACACGGCTGCATCCGAAAGATGTGAAAAGCAACATTGTGGACGGGCCGGGCAGGAGGGGCTTTGGGCACCTCAGGTCCCTGCTTTCGTCCTTTCTTGATCCAAAAGACCCACTGGGCTGAAACAGAGTCTGACTGACACCCTTCCACCCCAGCTCTGTCTCCAGGCAGGTAAACGGAAATACCATTCATTCAGCAAATATTGACCAAGGGCCTGTGTACACAAGGCCCTGTATTAGGTGTGGCTGAGAGCATAGTCTCAAGGTTTATTGGGAGACAGGGGATAGTTCAGGGCATTCAATAGTAACTTCCAGAAAATAGTTATTGTGTATCTGCTCTGTGCCAGGTGCTGTAGTAGACGTCTGGTGTTGAACCGACCCAGAAGCTTCCTGGCATCACGGTGCTCACTTTCCAGCAAGGGGGATGGACAGCAAACCAGTAAATCAATAAACTGCCACATTTACCTGGTGGCTCAGTGGGAAGAAATCTGTCTGCCAATGCATGGGTTTGATCCCTTATCTGGGAAGATCCCACATGGCGTGGAGCAACTAAGCCCATGCACCACAACTATTGAGCCTGTGCTCTAGAGCCGGGGAGCCACAGCCTGTGAGCCTGTGTGCCTAGAGCCTGTGCTCCACAATAAGAGAAGCCACCGCAACGAGAAGCTCTCACACCGCGACCAGAGAGTAGACCCCTCTTGCCACTACTAGAGAAAAGCCTGAGCAGCACAAAGATCCAGTCCAGCCAAAAATAAATAAATGTAAATAAAATTATAAAAATCTAAATGAATAAAGTAATCTAAAAAATACACAGGATTATTATTGGAGCATAGTAAGTACCACTTAGGAGACAATGAAATGAGGCTTCACCAACTCAATGGGTTTGAGCAAGCTCTGGGAGTTGGTGATAGACAGGGAAACCTGGCATGCTGCAGTCCATGGGGTTGCAAAGAGTCAGACACAACTGAGTGAGAACTGAACTGATTACCTCATGAGAAAGATTTGAATGCAAAAGAGTTTTGGTGGGATGGCCACAGACAGCCTCTCTGATTGGGTGACAGGTGGGCTGCAACCTAGAGGATTTATTCATTCATTCAACCCATGTCTACTGGGCACTGCCCAGGCACCAGGTATTGGAATATAGCAATGAATGAAATGACAAAGATTCCTGTCCTCATGGAGCTGTTCTGGGAATGAGGAGAATTAAGGAAAGAACAACTACTTCATGAATAAATTATACTAAATGTTAGAAGGTGATGAAATGGAACAAGAAAACATGGGGCAAGAGAAATGAGACTGCAATACCAAGTCTAAGGGTGGGGGCAGAACAAGGCAGGGCAGGGAGGGGCTGGTCAGAGCAAGCCCTGCTGGGCGACATCTGAGCCCAGAGTCCAGGGACGGAGCCAGATGAACATCTGGGGAAGAGTGTCCCAAGTGAGCCCAGGGGACCTACAGAACTGTGGAGATAATAGCCAATGGTTGTTTTTAGCCACCAAGCTTGGGGATGCTCGTTACACAGAAGTAGATAATAGGAAAGCTAAAGTGAGTTCAGTACCTAGTCCAGAATCTGCCTCCCACTCAACTCCTTCCACTGTGCTGGGCTACGTCAGCTTTCTGTTGCATATAAGCAAACGTCTAATATCCTCGGGTCAAATTTCCTTGACTTCTTTCACATTGAGGGTCCTCTCTTCCAACCTGCTGCAGCATCTCCTTCCTGAGTCCACGTACCTGACTGTGGTGGGATCCAGATCTGTCCCACCTCTGAAGTGTCTGCTTGATGGCCATCACCCCTGTCTCCCTGTCCCTTCATTGCTTCGGTTTTTTAAGATTTTTTTTTTTTTCTGTTGTGGACCATTTAAAAGTCTTTACTGACTTTGTTACAATATTGCTTCTGTTTTATGTTTTGATTTTTGGGCCACAAGATGTGTGAGATCTTAGCTCCCCAACTAGGGATCGAACCCACACCCTCTGCATTGGAAGGTGAAGTCTTAACCGCTGGACTACCAGGGCAGTCCCTTCAGTTTCTTCTTTTGTGGACCTTGCACCTGCCGCTTCCAAGGCCCTCAGAACCTTAGTAACAGTACTCCTGTTGGTTGCATTTTATAAACCTTCTTTGATCTCATTCCTTTTTCCACTCACATCACCCCGACTTAGGACGTCTTCCTCATTTCTCCCGGGGTTATTGCAGCAACATACCTCTATCTCTGATCCTTTCCATTTGGCTTTTTCACAGCTGTGAGTGTGCACTCCCTAAGGCCCAAATGTGAACCTCTGAGGGGGTACAAACACCAGTACAGCCCTAAGGTCCCCCATAAAAGGTCCTTCCTATTGTTCCCACCCCCTTATCCCACTTCCTGAGGGCTGAGATTCCTCTGAAGACCCAGAGGTCCCCAAGTGGGTCAGGCTCTCCCACTGGTTCTCATATTCGCACAAGGCAGCCTCTTACCTAGATTCCCTTCCCCGACTTTGCCTTGGGATGCATGCCTTCACCTCATCAAAAGTCACCTCTCCTGGGAAGCTTTCTTCCCAGGAAGCGTTAGGATCCCCTAAGCAGAGTTGCCAATGTATCTGTATCACAGAACTGATCATATTGTCTCTGCTCTTCGTGAGTCCATCCCATTAATCAGACTGCGAGCCTCCTGAAGTCAGAGATACTGCCTCATCCATCCATAGCCTAATGCAGCATCCAAAATAGGGTAAAGATTTGTCTAAGTGAGAGATCAGCAAGGCACAGCCCACAGGACAAATCCAGCCTGTTTTTGTGCGGCCTATGAGCTAAGAATGGATTTTACAGACGAATGTGTACCAGCCATTTGGTGACAAGGAACACTAACTTTATACTCCAGTTGGGCAAAAATGTTGTCCTTCCCCAAAAAAGAACTCCATTCTCATTTTTAGATTTACATCATAAAACACTGTACTCAAGGGGTCTTCCTCAGTGGGCTAGTGGTTAAGAACCCACCTTGCAATGCAGAGGACATGGATTCGATCCCTGGTCGGGGAACTAGGTTCCCATATGCCACGGAGCAACTAAGCCCTCGAGTCACAATTACTGAGCCCTCAACCCGCAACTAGAGATTCCGTGTGCCCCAACGGAAGAACTCACGTGATGCAATGAAGATTCTCATGCCGCAACTAAGACCCGACACAGCCAAATAGTATGAAAAAATAAAACAGTGCACTCAATTGTGGTGATTATTTTCTTAATTTTATCAATAAAAATTTTGTGGAAATGTGTTCTATCTCTTATTGCATAAGAACCTGCATCGTAGATGGTGCCCCTTAGCTCTCAAAGTTGAAAATATTTATTAGCTGCCCCTTTACCAAAGAAAGTTTGCTGACAGAGTTCGTAAGACCTACATTTTCAAGTGCTGCCTTCATAGCTTTGAGCCTGAGAGCCTCGAAGGCCTGCCTGTCCCTCCTCTTATCAGACATGCTCCTCACCCAGCCATCTGGTCCTCTAATGGATCTCACCCCCCTCAATCTCTGACACGATTCAGAGGAGCCATCACATCCTGCCTTGGAAGCCGTGGCGCATCTCATCCTCTCGTTACCACGAAGCCTGCCACCCGCAGCCCTGGCTGGTTCCCATTGCCCCTGGGTGTTAGGTGGTGTCCTCCCCAAGGCTGTGAGTGTGGGTGGTTCAGAAACTCCTGCCAACTTCCTCTGTCCGGAGTTGGCGGATGTCGTGTTCGGCCACCTCATACCATTTGTGGCTGGGAATCCCACCTTCACCAATGGGATGAAAAAGAGGTGATCGGAACACTGATCCCCGGTCTGGATGAATGAACGAATGAATCTGCCTGATTCCGGATCCTGTTTCGTCTCCCTGGTGCCACCTCGACGCCTTGCGCCCACCCTCAGCTGCCAGGCTCCTCCCCTGCCCTCTATCTGAAACCCAGATTTCGCCCCTCGCCCCTTCTCTTGGTCATTTCACACCATCACACTACTTCTCCTGTGTGTCCTCCTGTCTGAAAGAATAAACCACCACATCCTGCCAGCTCCTTCTTAAAATCTTCTTGAAAGCTCGACTCAGCCCCCTCCTTTGATCCAAGAAAAAGAAGTGATTTTTGTGAATGTTTTGAGGTTGGAAGCCTTCGCCGGCTGGTCTGTCTGGACGCTGCATCAATAACCCTCATACTCTTATGAAAAGCCCTGTATGTGAAGGTGGGTTGGGGGTGCTTTTTTAAGGCAAGGCTGCCAGCTTCCTTCTTATTAGAAGTCTGATGGGTTTACATGACACCTGAGAAAATAAAGCAGGAACAGTGCCTGCGGCATGTTGATAAAGTGATCCAAAGTGGGGTGGGGGGAAACCACGAATGTGCCTCAAACCTGGGGACAGAACTTTGGACGCTTTGTGTTTCTTTTCAGCCCTCAGCCAACTCAAAAGCTTCAAACAGAAATGTCTCTCCAGTTTCGCTCAGCCGGAGAAAACCCAGTCCGCCGCTGTGTTTATTCTAAAGCGAATCTGAAGGGACTGTTGTCTGAAAATTTGCAAATGTGGGCATTTATCAAACATCTCTGCGTCTCCCTGGAAGAGACTGGGCTAACCCTGCAGCCAGGGAAGGGAGCAGGGTGTGCTACGCATTTATGTGTCCGCTTGTGTACCAAGCCGCTTTAGTCGTGTCTGACTCTTTGTGACCCCATGGACTGTAGCCCGCCAGGCTCCTCTGTCCATGGGATTCTCCTGGCAGGAATATTGGAGAGGGTTGCCAGGCCCTTCTCCAGGGGATCTTCCCCACCCAGGGGCTGAACCCGCGTCTCTTATGCCTCCTGTATTAGCAGGCAGTTTCTTTACCACCAGCGCCACCTGGGAAGCCCTTATGTGGGTAAAGCAATTCAGAAAGACAATTCCATGAATATGCCTCAATCATGGGGACAGGATGCCGGACTCTCTGGACCCCGCGAGGTGGTGGAGGGGGTGCAGGAGAGATGGAGAGAGACACTCTACTCTTTTTACTTTTTAATTTAATTTTACTTATTTGCTTTTGGCTGCACTGGGTCTTCTTTGCTGAGCACAGGCTTTCTCCAGTTGTGAGCTTCTCTTCATTGCAGTGCGCGGGCTTCTCATTGCGGTGACTCCTTGTGTTTCGAAGCACAGGTTCTAGGGTGTGCAGGCTTCAGTAGGTGTAGCTCTTCCCCTCCCAGAACACACGCACCTTTTCGATATTTGCAATGCGATTTTGTCCCTCCTCTTTCCCATAGGTAGAGTCTGCCTCTCCCCGCTCTTGAATCTGAGCTGGACATGGGACTTGCTTTAACCAATAGGATCTGGCAGAGGTGATGCCATATTGGAAACTAAGTCCAAAGAGTCTTTGCAGCTTCCGTCTTCTTGGAATGCTACCCTAAGAGTGCCGTTCAAGAAAGTCAGGCTAGCCAACTGCAAGATGGGAGGCCACGGGATGGAGACCCAAGGCCAAGTGCCAGCTACTTGTGATGACCCAAGGCCATCTTGAGTCTCCAGCCCAGTAGATCATCCAACAGAATGCACTACAGTGAATCCAAGTGACACCAACAGGGACCTCTGAGCCAACCTCCCAAAGCACGAGAAATGTGTTATTTTTAAGCCACTAAGTTTGGGGAGTGGCCTATTACACAGGTATAGACAACGGACACAGATGGATAGACAATCAGAGACTGATACACTTCAGACCAGCACAGTCCAATAGATATGTAGGGTGAGCCATATTTGTCTTTGTAAATGTTCTAATCATCGTGTTAAAAAAGGTAAAATGAGGGACTTCCCTGTCTGGGCTCTGGTATGGGAACTGGATCCCACAAGCTGTAACTAAGAGTTCACTTGCCACAACTAAAGATCTCACATGCCACAACTAAGACACGGTACTGCCAAATAAATAAATAAAAATTGCAAAAATAAGAAGAAAATGGTAAAGGTAAAACAAAACTGGTGCAACTCATTTTAATTATATCAATATATCTTATTTACCCCAATATATCTAAAATATCATTTTCAATACATGATCCATTTAAAAATTTTACTGGGTATTTTACATTATTTTTTATACTGATTTTAAGAAATGGATGTATACTTTACACTTACAGCACAACTCAAGTCCAGCTAGATACATTTCAAGTGCTCAGTTGTCACATGTGACTGGTGGCTGCCATATTGGAAACACAACTTCCAAAAGTGGGACGATGGCTTGGAAAGAAAGAGACCAAAGGCAGGATGAAAAAGTGGGGAGTTCTGAGAGGCTCAGACAGAAATGATCAGGTCTGAACTGGAGACCGCTGGGATGCAGAGAAAGTGACAGATTCCAATGACATTCCTGAGCTGGAAGTTGACAGCTGCAGTGGGATGAACAATAGCCTCCGCAGAAGGTGTGCCCAAGGAGTTGCTGTGAACATGACCTTATTTGGAAAAAGAGTCTTTGCAGATGTGATTAAGTTAAGGATCTAGAAATGTGAGGATCCTGGATTATCCAAATGGGCCCTAAATCCAATGACAAGGGACTTCCCTGGCGGTCCAGTGGTCAAGACTCCACATTTTCACTGCAGGGGGCTCAGGTTCAATTCCTGGTCAAGGAACTAAGATCCCATATGTGCCTTGGCATGGCAAAATACAAAAGTAAATGAAATGACAACCATCTTTATAAGAAGGAGAGAAAGGAGGCACCAAGGAAGACAAAGAGAGGGGAGGGGAAGGTCCTGTGCAGACAAAGGCAGAGACAGGGTGACGCAGCCCCAGGCCAAGGAACACCTGGGTCCGTAGAAGCTGAAAGAGGCCATGGAGGATGCTTCCCTGGGGCCTTCAGAGGGGACACAGCCCTGTGAACACCTTGATTTTGGACTGCTGGCCTTCAGAACTGTGAGGGAAGACACTTCTGTTGTTTGGAGCCTCCAGATCTGTGGTAATTTGTTACAGCAGCTCCTGGGAAACTCAGACACTGGGCTCTTAGATCCGGGTGGTCAGCAGACCCCTGGGCTTCAGGGTGGATAGGTGGGCAAGAGGGGGACACTGGGGCTAGACCAGGAATCACGGGGGCGGAGAGGTTCCAGGCAGGAGTGAAGGGGCAGCATGACTGTGGAAACACAAACAGCTAATGTTTGGCAAACAAGGGAGCGCGTCAGGCAGTTTCAAATGCCTTCCTTTTATGAGCTCCGTTCATCCCCAAACAGCGTCATGAGGCAGATGCTAATCTAATGGTCACTGTATAGATGATAATACTGAGGCACAGGAAGGGTATGTCAGAGACTTCCCTGGTGGTCCCACGGCTAAGACTCCACACTCACAGAGCAGGGGGCGTAGGTTTGACCCCTGGTCAGGGAACTAGATGCCACGTGCCACAATTAAGTCCCAGCTCAGCCAAATAAATAAATTTTTTAAAAAAGCATACCCTGCACAAGGTCACACATCTGGTAACTGGAGAAGCCTGGATTTGAACCCCAACTGTGTAACCTCATTTCTGCAGAGAGGGAGGGGGCACCAAGGCAGAGGCAGGCAAACCCTGGCTCCCCTGTGGTAAAGGGCAATTTTACCAATATTCACATCCAGGTCTTTACATGTGGATGAATTGTCTCTCAGTTCTCCTGTGCCCACCTGCTCAGAGGTCATTGCTGAGTGACCGGGGGCCCCACCGGACATAGGAAGCCTCCACAGCTGCCAGCAGAAATCCACCCAGTCGGCCCCAAATGGCAAGCAAAGGTTGCATTTTCCATTTCCAGAATGCAGCCTGCTCCTCGGTTTGGCTCCCTCCAGGAAATCCTGTTTGTACTATTTCAGGAAAATTGATGGCTTTTTTTTTTCTGGGCCTTCCAGAAACCCAACAGATGGTCTCAGATTTTCACACTGTCTCCAGGGTGGCATCTGAGACATCGTCTTGATGATTCTTTCTACTGTCGGGCATTTTAACCAGTATGTGTTGCTTCAACAAATGTTTTTTGAAAGCCCGCTTGTATGCAAAGTACTAGGTCCTGGGAGATGTATCAAAATGTGTTGATGGCACATGTGTTATGTTCTGGGGCACATGGGAGCCAACAAAATTGTAGGGGAGATCCTGTGGCATTCTGGGGGCTTGGGGCCCCAAACAAGGCTCCATGCCTGCCACTCCACTACATGTGCACACCTTTGGAACATTTTTATCTAAGCAAAATCAAAGAAATAACCATGGAAGCCTTAAAATGGAGGAAAAGTCACAAAAGAGCAAAGAGACCATTTGCCTTTATAGAGGAAGTTGTGTGTTTTATAAAGGGGAGTTTCTTGAACTTGTTGGAGACTTTATTTTCCTGTGTCCAGGGAAAAAGGAGGGGCACCAAATAGGGCAGACGGGAGCCTAAGGGTGTGGACTGTTTCGTGGAGATGATGCTGTTCCAGCTCTCAAGAAATTGTATTATAAGAAAGTCCAATGAAAAATGACCCATGTATTCCGTGAATTAAGCCACAGGCCCTGCATGGACTCTGCCACTACAGCCACCATACATGTTTGGCAGTAAGAAGGCTGGTTCTGGATTCCACAGACCAGATCCCATGGGTGAATGCCAGCTCCACCTGTCCAGGTGATTTCACATAGTAAATGATCTCTCAGGTCTTAGTTTTCCAATATGTAAAGTGGGAGTTAGAATGGTGTCGATCTCACAGGGTTGGGGTGAGCTTGAATGTGATAATGCTTGTCTCCCTGGCCCACAGCCAGTTCATTGCCACGCTTGGACTTGGACAGGTCAAGACTGATAAAAGCAGTCTCTACTCCTAGTGAATTCCATCTGGGATCCGGCTTCCTGGGGAAGATGAAACTTCTGAAGCAGAGTGATATTGTACTCTACGGAGAAATGGTTCCCAGACATACGGAAGAGGCCATAGCCTGTGTTGAATGTCAAGGTCAACTGCTCTCCTAACTCAACATTTGGGATGTGTTTGGGTAGAAGAGATCAGGAAGCCAGGCAGTGCCTGCTGCCCACACTGTCCCCACAGGACCAATCCAGTTCTCAAAGCTGATTCCTGCCACCTGCCTCAACTCCAGGTTGGCACCAGGAAAGACAAGAAGCTTCTCTGATCCTAAAGCTCTGCTTTAGAAAACATCAAAGAATTTTTTTTTCATGCAACATGTTAGATTTATTTTTTAAGTAGTGTTCTCCAAAAGCATTAATTTTTTTCTTTTACTGTTGACATTCTCAAGCACAAAGAGAAACAGAAATACATCTATTACCCAAAGTTAACAATTGTTAACATTTTGCCCTCTCTCTATCTCGCTAAACCACTTAAAAGTAAATTATAGCTTCTTCTGTTTGCTGGTCTCTTCGGTGTCTGATTTCCTCCAGGTTCGATGCACGATACTGGATGCTTGGGGCTGATGCACTGGGACGACCCAGAGGGAGGGTTTGGGGAGGGAGGAGGGAGGAGGGTTCAGGATGGGGAACACAGGTATACCTGTGGCGGATTCATTTCGATATTTGGCAAAACTAATACAATATTGTAAAGTTTAAAAATAAAATAAAATTTAAAAAAAAGTAAATTATAGATAAATTACATGGCACTTCAAGTAAATACTGTGCCATGTATCTCCAAGAAGAATAAGAGGATTCTCCCACATATCTGAAGTTCCTTTATCATATATAACTAAATTAATATAATTCCCCAATACGGTGATTTCCCTAGAGGCCCAGGGGCTAAGACTCAGCATTCCCAATGAACTCAGCCCAGGTTCCATCCCTAGTCAGGGAACTAGATCCCACATGTCACAACTAAGAGTTCTCAGGCCGCAACTAAGACTCAATGCAGCCAAATAAACAAATATATAAATATTTTTTAAAATTCCCTAAGAGCGTCTAATACCCAGTCCATATTCAAATTTCCCCAGTCTCTCACAAATTATCTTCCCAAAGGATTCTTAAGTGGAGTCTAGACAAACAGACATAGCAAATAAGGCTTATCACTCACGGAGGCTCACTGGGTCTGACATTAGTCTGAGTGGCCAGCAGCTGTCCATCAGAGTTGACTTTGCAAACGAATGACCGGCCGCACCACAGCACAGGGCTCGGAGCCTCTGGAGGGAAAGGAGAGTCTTGGGAGAAAAAGGCCTGGAACTCATTCTGTGTTTCTTTATGACTTTAGTTACTGGGAAAATGGTCTCTTGCATAGGCCTTGGCCAGCCCACTTTTTACAAAACTGGACCCCTTGGTCTCTGTTTTATATTAGGAAGGCAGAGTCTACAGTAAGGGGCGCTTTTCCTCCCTGCCCGTAAGAATCCAAACAAAATTCTTTGGTTATCAACTTTCTTTTCTGTGGCTGAACTCCTGGATCCACCACACCCTTTCTCTCCCACAGCGCCAAAGAGCTGCTGCCCAAGCCAGCTCACCCCCAGCAACACGCTCAAAACGCAGACACACACACACACACATACGCATGTATGGACATGCATACCCACACACAGGAGTGCACACCATACAGGCACGCACACTGAAGATACACATGTGCCCATTGCACACCTCTGCACTCATAAGCACACACATAACATCGACATGCATGTCGATGCACATACACACACACGCACACCCTGGAGTGCACAGGCACGCACACATGCATAGAGTGTGGATGCACTCGTGCACACACCCAGATACAGGCATGCCCACATTCACTTAAGCAGGGCACACACACAATCACACACTGAATGCACACACTCATGTGCACATCTATGCACATAGGGGCATACACACCCACGTGTGTACACGCACATACCTACACACAAGTGGAAAGCACAGGTCCTTCCCCCCAAGATCCAGGGGAAACTCCAGCTCCCAGAATGAGCCTTCCCCACCTCCCTCCTCCTCCTCCAACTCCACCGCCTCCAAGTCTCCCCCTAGCTTTTGTTAAGCCCCCTGGCTCCCTCCCACTAGAAAGAAGGTTGTAGTCAGTCAACCTCCGCTTATAAACAAGCTGACCTGGCATCCCCAGCTGGGTGGACAACAGAGAAGCCAAGCCTGTGTTCACTGGTTTCGTGGCCCCAGTGAGTCCTCTGGGCCTCTGTTCCCTCCCAGACCCCCTCCCCCAGCAGCCTACAGCAAGCAAGAGAGAGAATGTAAGCCCTTAGGAGCCACTGAAGTCCTGTAAAAAAGGATGTGGCCCCCAGGCAGGCTGTGTGGGGGAGGGGAGTGGGGAGGAGTGTTTAACAAGCGACCAGGGGCCAGGGGCAGGGAGAAACCAAGGGAAAGAAACTTGAGCCTCTGCTTTTAACAGGAATTTGATTCAAAACAGTAAGGATATTTCTCTTAATCAGCCCGCAGCAAATGTTTGCAAAGAGTCATTCAGGCGCGTGGCCTAACAGGCAAGTTATGCCTCAGTTTTACCTTAGTTTTACGGGGCTCTTAACAGCCCAGCATCAGCCACAGGTATGCTGTGTAATCACTTCCCTCTCAGGGGGGAGAATGACGCAAGATTGCTGCAGGAAGAAGGGCCACTCGCAGACATGGAATGTTCCAGTCCATTCCAGAAACCAAACCACACACAGCCTTGGAGTCTCAACTCTGACAGGTTTGCCCAGAGATTGTGGGCACCCGTGCGGCCCAAGGCGCTACCCCATAGTCAGTAACGGTGCTTACTGAGCACTAGACCCTTGAACTTGACCCTGCACTTGGGCATCCTGAAGCCGAAGAAACTGCAGTTCGGGCTCACAGAGAACCTGTAATTCAATTGGGGCATGAAAGAAAAACAGTTGATTGTCATTATTCCTGGAAGTTCTGTTCTATCAAGTCATCACAAACACAGAATTAGCAAGTACCAAACTACTGCGCCTATGGGAGGATCTGGGGTTGGGTTTCTGCAAGCCTCTGGTCACAACATTTTCATCAACCAGTCGAAGCATAAACTGGTTTTATATGTTGCTGTTGTTCAGTCGCTAAGCCGTCCAACTCTGCAACCCCACGGACTGCCACAGGCCGGCCTCCTCTGTCCTCCACTGTCTCCCAGAGTTTGCTCAGATTCATGTCCATTGAGTTGGTGATGCTATCTAACCATCTCATCCTCTGCCGCCTCCTTCTCCTTTTGCCTTCAGTCTTTCCCAGCATCAGGGTCTTTTCCAAAGAGTCAATTCTTTGCATCAGATGGTCAAAGTATTGGAGCTTCAGCTTCAGCATCATATCCAAAGAATATTCAGGGTTGATTTCCTTTAGGATGGACTGGTTTGATCTCCTTGCTGTAAGGGACTCCTGAGAGTCTTTTTGCAACACCACAACGAGGAAGCATCGATTTTTGTTTCTGTTTAAAGATGATTTGATTACTATATATTACGGATTCATTACCCCTGGACGCACAGCCGACAGCGCTGTCACTCACGTCTGAATGAAGTTTACATAAGACAGGTATTTTCTGCTTAAGGTGCATCACAGCCTCTTGCACTCAGGAACACTAAATAATGCGTTAGGACTACACACGGGGCCATTTTAAATAGCAGTTGCCTATAAAAAGCACAAGAATGCAACAAAAAAGAGAGAGAGACTGCAAAAAGGATACTTATTTACAGCATGAGGTGAGACAAGAAGACAGAATGGCCCTGTTTGCCCTCAGCTAGAACAAGCACACCCCACAGCTCTGTCTGCCAATGACTGAGAAAATGTCACGAGTATTGCCTTGGGGGTGACCGAAGGATGTTAGCGAGGACTTCTTTCAAAGAAAAAACCAAAATTGCAAATTAAAAATTAGATCTCCTTGGGGTAAGGGGATGTTTGCAGGAGAAGCCTGAAGTCAATTACTCCTTGGGGTAAGGGCATATTTGCATGAGAAACCTGAAGTTCAATTACCTGCCTAGTAAACCCATGGGTTTGGATCTTATACTGATACATAAACGAAGTCCTTGTCCATCTATTTCTTTCTTAATCAGTTAAAATAATTAAGCATGTCTTTTTATTTCCTACTCTGTGTGAAGCATAGCAGTGATCAAGACAAAGACCCTGCTCTCATGGGAGAGGCCTCTTTGGGATGGGGTTGGGAGACAGGAAATAAACACGCAAACCAATAAATCATACAGAAGTGCGGAGCGGTCTGCCGTTAGTGGAGAACTCAGATGGAGAAGTTAGTGGAGAAGGTCAGAGATGAGATTTTCTGATGAGAAACAGAAAGCTCTGTAGAACCCTAGGAGAACTTCTGGATGAAGGGAACAGAACATGAAGGGACAAGCATTCTGCACTTACGGAATACCAAGGTCAGTGGGCTAAAGTGAGTGATGCAAGATAAACTTGAAGAGACAGACAAGCGCAGATCAGGGAGAGCTTTGGAGACCATAGAGAAGACCATGGACATGATACTAAAAGCAAAGGAAAGCCAGTGGGAGATTTTAAACAGAGGATGATGCCATTTATGTTTCTGAAAGATTATTCTGACTACAGTGAGTAGAACAGATTATGGGGCACCTTTTTTATATTTATGCATTTAGCTGCACTGGGTCTAGTTGTGGCATGTAAGATCTTTCATTGAGCTGCCCAGACCCTCTAGTTGTGTTGCACAGACTCCAAAGTGTGAGGGCTCAGTACTTGCAGCACACAGACTTAGTTGCTCCGAGGCATATGGGATCTTTGTTCTCTGACCGTGTCCACTGCATTGCAAGGCAGATTCTTAACCACTGGACCACGAGGGAAGTCTCTATAGGGGAACTTGACTGCCATCTTTTGAGATCAGCATCTTGGGAGGCTGATCAGGTAAGGCTGGGACACAGGAGTTGAGCAACTAGAACTGAGACATCCACCCAACCTCACTCCTTACCCAACCTCCACTGCCACACTCTCCTCGCAGCTCATGAGAATCCGTACCTGGAACAAAGCCCTCAGGCTACTGCTTTGTTCTACTGGGAGCAAAGTAAAGACAGTATGAAAATGGTTTGGCCAACTGGGCCCCAGTGTGGCTTACATGGCTGTGGCTGGGCCCGTGGGATCAAGAACACAGCAATCGTGAAGAGCAGCGTCAGCCTCCCTTCCTGGGCCAGGGCTTCCCTAGCGAGGGCATTTTATTACACAGTCTGCAGTGGGTTTTTGGCAGTGGGAGCCCCACTGTCAGAGGGCTCTAGTCCCACTCAGTGAAGTTAGGTGGAGGGAAGAGTTTGCTTCAGCGTGTTTTGCTTTCATTTGGCAAGGCAATCCTGTGAGGGGCCCAAGGTTGTGGAATTAATTACAGCCAATTACCTAGCATATAATACTCAGGTTCCAGCTTGTTGAAAGCCTCTTAGAGGTGGGAGAAATTCATGGGCAAGCTGTCAAGTAAAGGCCTCCTCCCACTAATCTCACGGCCCAGCCTCCTGTGAATTTGCCCTTTAACGCCAACATTCTTTTTAAATAAATATGGTCTCCTTAAATCACTGTCTAAAATTCCCCCAAATAAGGATTATTGCAGTTAACATATAAAAATATGATTCATAGCTGCCTAAGTTTAAATGTTGCCTATATTCACCTCCCTATGTCTGTGCTTATTAATGAATGACAGAAGATCCCCTTTAAAATTGTTCTAAATCACAAAAATATATAAAAGATGCATTGCAGCCACCATATTGAAAAATGATAATAGTAATAAAGACTATCATCTGCAAATAATGATACATGTGTCTTCCTTTCCATCACTGGATCCCCTTTCTAATATTCATGTCTTATTGCATTGGCTTACTTGGCCCATCCAGAACTTTCAATAATGCTGTGCTACCAGGCATTCCTGTCTTGCTCCTGATTTTTAATGGGAATGCCTTTATGGCTTCACCATTTAATATGATACTAGTTGTCAAGCTTATGATAAATCATCTTTATCATATTAAGAAAAATTTAATTGGTTCCTAGTGGGTATTTTTTTTACTTGTAACTGTTTTTAATATGAAAGGGAGCATAGAAGGATATACAGTGAGAAATTACTCCTCTTTTCTTAACCCCCCAGTCCCCCTCCTCACAAGGTACCCTCTGTTAGTAGCTTCTTTGGCATCTTTCTAAAGCTTTTCCATGCTCATACAAGTGTCTTCTAAGGGTCATAATAAAACGTCACAGAATGGGTGCCTTAAATAACAAAAATGTGTTCCCTCACAATTCTGGAGGCTAAAGTCTGAGACCAAAACCCTGCGGGCAGGGTTGGTTTCTCCTGAAGTCCTTCTCCTTGGCTTGAAGACAGCCTTCTTCTCCTGTGCCCACCCATGGCCCCTCTCTATGCACGTGCACCCCTGGCGTCTTCCTCTTCTTATAAGGACATCAGCCATATTGGATTGAGCCCCACTCTCAGGATCTGCTTTCACTTAAATTATCTCCTTAAAGGTCCTTTCTCCAAATACAGTCACACTGGGGGTTAGACTTCAACATATGAATTTGGAGTCCACAACAACAAACAAATATGAATACGTGTGTGTGTGTGTTCCTTTTCTCCACCTTTTCCACAGATAGAGTGAAAGTGTTAGTTGCTCAGTCATGTCCAACTTTTTGTGACCCCGTGGTCTGTCCATGGGATTCTCCAGGCAAGAGTACTGGAGTGGGTTGCCATTCCTTTCTCCAGGGGATCTTCCTGACCCAGGGATTGAACCTGAGTTTCCTGCGTTGCAGCCAGTATCTTTACCATCTGAGCTACCAAGGAAACGCTTTTTCACAAATGGCAGTGTGCTATTCACATCTTGCTTTCTAAATATCTATCTGGGAGACCTACCCACACTAGTATACAGACAATTGTCTAGTTTTTAATGGAGTGTAATTTATGCAACCGGTCCTTTATGAATGGACTTGAAGTTGTTGCCAGTATCCTGCTATTAGGTATTAGAGGTAAACTGCCCTGTGCAGCTTTATCTATCATTTATCTATTTAAGCACCATTTCCCACTGGTGCATGTCTCTGTGGGATAAATTCCCAGGAGGGATATGTGCTTTTATCATGTTGACAAATGATAACAATCTGCCCGCCCCCATGTGTGGTTGAAGACCCATTACATTCCCACCAGTAATATAGGAGCATCCCTGCCAGCCAGCCAGCCAAAAGGATGCTTTCTTACTTCCGGTCCCTACCAACTTGATGGAAATGACATCACAATCTTGGTTCCATTTTTGCCTTTCTCTTACTTTGAAGGAGGCTGGGAATCTTTTCACAAGCACACGGGCCATCTGAACAGCATTTTTCTGTGGCTTCTGTCCATGTCCTCTGTCCTTTTCCCGATGTGTCGCTGTCCTCTGACTGTGGATCTGTCCAAGACCTTGACCTACAACAGAATGTCATCATCAGTTTGCAGACTGGTGTCTTCTCAGTCTGTATTGAGTCTTCTGGGTTTTACTCTGGTTTCTCCCTCAGGACCAGCCATCACTCCCCGCCTGAGTCACTTTTCTGTCATTCATATCTCATCACCTTTTCTGCATGTGTTCTTTCCTTCTGCACTTAGGGGAGCTCCTCGAACTTATCTAGATGGGTGTCTTTAGCAACAGGGAGCAGGAAATCCCCCTACCAGAGACTTAAACAATCAGAACCTCTGTGGTCTACTAATAAGAAGGTGGGAGGTAGATAGTCCCAGGTTTGCTTAATCGGTGACACAGCGCCTGGAGCCAAGTTCTTCCCTCTCTTCTCCACCATCTTTGGTGGCTAGTTGGAGGACATGGTTCCCGGCATCACATGCAGACAAGGTGACGTCCAGTAGAAGAGAGGGGCGAGCCTTTCCATGTGCCTCCAGCTTGTCCACCTTTTCCCTGCGGAGACCACCTCATGAGTCACTGGCCAGCGGGGCACCCAGGACCAGGCTTAAGACAATCATTGGCAAAGGGGGATGACACCCCTGTGGTTGACTTACATCAACCAAGATCCACCTCTTTGGGTCTTGGAGGGGCCAGTGCCTGCCCCCCAAAAAGTGCACAGGGATCCAGGAAGACAGAGTAATAAAGGTTTTGTTTGTTCCCATGGAAGAGGTGGGGAGCATGGATCTTGGCCAACAACCACCAGCTTCCTCCCTTTTCCTGAACATCACTGACTGAGTTTTCTACAGTTTCCATTGTTTCCCGATGCTTCCAGAGTCAGTGTCCATCCTTTGGGTGTATTGTTAATTCCCTCACGATCTTTTCAGACACACCCAGTTCCTTTACTGTTTCTGCCCACTCCATTTCATTACAATCCAGTGCCACATCATGTTGACCTTATTTTAGGATCATACGTCCTTCAGAATCCCCTGTGGTCCAGTGGTTAGGTCTTCCACTGCAGGGGGCACAGGTGTGATCCCTGGTCAGGGAACTAAGATCCCGCAAGCCACTGTTGTCAACCCAAGACAGAGGCTTTCTACAATTCATTTCCTATTCCTGCAGTAAGTCTTTTTTTCAAAAGTGTTTTCCTTCTTGAAGGTAAAGTTCCCCATCTTTCCTATGGTAGGATGATTTCATCAAATACTAGGGTTTCTTTTCTGGGGCCTTCCTGGGACCAGATGTCTGCTCAGGTTTGGTGTTTGGTGGGTGCTGGCTTTTTTGGTCCCCCTCCCAGTCCACCTGGTTGCTATCAGAACCCTCATTTCAGATGCTTAAGCCCGAGCCTTGGCTGTTAAGACCCAACCTGGAGCCAAGTTCCCTGCGTCTGGCAGCGATTTTCCTGGAGGGGCTGTGCTGGCTGAGGAGGCATCTTCCACTTCTCTGCCTGGCTGCCTGACAATCCAAAGGGAAATATATTCATAGATAATTTGAAACAGTCTGAAGTCCTTCCAATGCCAGAGAGAGTGCATAAAAAAATCTACAAGCCCCCAAGGGTAGCACTCCCACCACTGTTCCTGTCTTCACCCTTCTTTCTTCTAACTTGACATCCCAGAAATCAAGGACCACCACCCACCCACTTCTGCCTCAGGCCAGGTTCACTGCTGTGAATTCAAGCGCTGGACTGGGCAGGAAAGGGAGGTTCCAATGGAGGAGAGAGGTGTAAAGTGTCTACGGGAACCCCCAGAATACAGCCTCTGTGCAGCCAGGGGTGGCTACCCTCTCTGTGGTCAGAAATAGCCCTAAGTCACTGAAATGATGCCCGCCATGATGGAACCCACTTACCGCCTTTCTGCTTGGCCCCACCACCCTGCCATTTGATGGCATCACAGATGCTTTTTCCCTTGGGTTTGACAGACGGAAGCCCATATTCCTAGTTGTCAGGACTCTTGCAGTTCTTTCTAATCAGGAAGGGCAAAGCTGGTCCCTTTGACTCCACATGCATTGTAGTTTCTATTCCTCAATAGCGCACTGAAGCATTTCCCACCACCCCCCCTTTGTTTGCTTGTTTGTTTTGCTAACGTGCCAGCAGGCAAAAAAAAAAAAAAAAATCATCCGGATCTTTGTTTTTCTCCATATGAATCTCCAGCTGGTTCCTATTCTGGGATCCCATTCCTGTCAGCATAACCAACTTGTGATGATTCCGCAAGCAAAGCTAGTGTACTTTTTTGTTCTATTTTTTAAAAACTCAAACAGAAGCCCCAAACTGCCCCCCATTCCCAGGACATCCACAATCCATCTGTGTCGGATCCCAAGGGTATGTCACCAGGACAGCCTGCTTGCAGCCATGGCAGCATCGTGGCAGCTGCCAGCTTCTAGTTTGTTCTGTACCCCTTGGTGGTACCCTCCCAAGTCAGCACGCTCTTGGCTCAGCCCATCACTGTGTCCAGTTTCCTCTTCCCCATTCTTGCTCTGTTAAAAGACGCTCCAGGACCACGCAGTCAGTGTGGATCCACTCGGTGACCTCGGGGATGGATCGTCCCACAGAAGCTGGTCACTCTGGTGCCTGCTTCTTGGAGCCAAGTGAGGTGAACCAGCTGACCGGCCACCTTTTCTCCTCCTTGGTCAGGCTCCCAGCCCAGAACACCCTGATGATCACTTGTCTCTGCAGAAGGGAGCCTGGCCGCAGAAGTGGAGGCCGGGGGTGTGAATGGTTAGGGTCTTCACACTCCCTGAGGAGCTGGCACACTCCCCAGGCTGCTTGATAGGTGTGCATCACCGATGGATGGACGATGGATATTTGAGTTGATAATTAAAAGCAATATATTTCATTTCCATTCCAGCAAAAATGAATGCTGTTAGAAAATGTATAATGCGTGGGTATCCTGAATGCTTTAGGAAACTGATCCTTTTCTTTGCTTCAACAGTGGGTTTTCCATTATACTTTATTTTCCAAAAGCCATGCCTTATTTTCTTGTAGTTAGTATAGTTGTTCAGTTGCTTAAGCCATGTCTGACTCTTTGACTCCATGGGCTTCAGTAAGCCAGGTTTCCCTGTCCTTCACTATCCCCCAGAGTTTGTTCAGACTAATGTCCGTTTAGTCAATGATGCCATCCAACCATCTCATCCTGTCACCCCCTTCTCCTTTTGCCCTCAATCTTTCCCAGCATCAGTCTTTTCCAATGAGTTGGCTCTTCATATAAGGTAGCCAAAGTATTGGAGCTTCAGCATCAGTTCTTCCAATGAATATTTTCTTGTGGCCCCTTATGAAATGAATAGTACGGGTTGAATGGGTTCACCTAAAATCGATGTGATGGTATTTGGAGGTGGGGCCTCTGGAAGACCATTAGGGTTAGATGAGGGTGGGGCCCTCATGAGGGGATTAGTGGCCGTATAAAAAGGAAACAAAATCATTCTCTCTCTTTCCCATTCTCCTTTTTCTCCCTTGTTCTTACCCTCTCTTCCTCAAACCCTCAAGTGCAGACCATATGAGCACACAGCGAGAAAGCAGTTGTCTACAAGCCAAGAATCAGGTCCTCACCAGACATGGAATCTGCCAGCCCCTTGATCTTGAACTTATAGCCTCCAGAACTGTGAGAGGCAAATGTCTATTGTTTAAATCTGTGGTATTTTGTTATAGCAGCCTGAGCTGAATAAGACAGGCAGAATGGCAGTTTGGTTCTCATTCTACAGATAGGAAGACTGAAGCCTAGAGAGGCTAATGGCTCGTCCAAGAATATGTAACCATTTGGGATTAAAGCCAGGATAGAAACATATACCCCCAGGATTTAAAACAGGACTCAGTTTCTCAGACCACTACGACTCAAATCTGGTGAGATTATGCTGAATAAGGGAATACCACCCACCAGGACAGAGGGAAACTAGCGCTCACTGGCCACCTTCCATATCTTAGGAGCACCAATTAGCACTTTCCTGCTGGTTCTCATTTTCTATAAGTTAGAACTCAGAAGATCAGAAACGTTAAGTAACTGGCCCAAAATCACACAGCAAATAATAGGGACGGGATTTGACCACAGGGATGTCTAAACAATACAATGCTTTCTTCCTAAGCCACCTGGTCTCCAGGTAGATAGATTTTGGAGAAAGGAGATAAAAGTAGTGAATAGAAAAGTAGGCAGGCCAAATAAACCAATCATTGAGGTTCAGATCTTTGCCTGGAGTTGAGATGTCATGACTGCCACAGAGTCAAGGGGAAATGTCCCACCCAACTTTCCATACCATTTTCAAACTGACCCCACAGGCACTGAAAATCTATCCTATACAAGCAAAGTTGTACAAAGGTGGTCAACACCATTAGGGCCTAAAAGAAGTAGAGAATCCTTGGGTTTTCCCACCAGGCTAACTGGCTCTTAAGGAGATTTGCTTGCTTTTGTTTTTTAACTAGAATCTAAAAGGTTGATTATTTCTGCATTTCATAATGAAGGGTGTAATACAGACCAATTTTTTCCATTTTTCAATTATAATCATTCTTCGATAGTGATATCACGACCATGTTCCATATGCAGAGTGCTTTATTATGTTCACACTCATCTCCATTAATCCACACAAGGACTCTGAGAGACAGAGCTTTTCACCCAGGTCTTGAAGAAGCTGAAGTTCAAAGCCATTCTGGCGAATTGACTAAGTGGGGATTCAATTTGTGGTCTCTAAACCTCCAAAGACCCTGGGGGCCTTCTCCAGGAAATGCTCCGGGATCTGGGCATAGCCAGCTTCCTCTCTTCCAGGAATGCTATGGAAATGTCCTCAAGGATCACTGCTGTCCCAACAGATAGCTCTTATACTCACCCTAGAAATAAGACTGCAGGGACTTCCCTAGCAATCCAGTGGCTAAGACTCCACACTCCCAATGGAGAGGGTCTGGGTTTGATTCCTGCTCAGGGAACTATATCTCACATGCCATGACTAAAGATCCCACCTGCCACAATGAAAATCAAAGATCCCACAGCTGCAGCTAAGACTCAGCACAACCAAATAAAATAAAGAAATACTTTTAAAAAAATGAGGCTGTGAATTGGATTTGGGACCAGGAAAGGCCCATTTCCTAATGCTGATAGCACTTCCTGGGATGTCTCAACCCTAGGCAGTGACAAGCATCGTGGGGAAGGCTGACTAATGGACCCCGAAGATGTCTGCAACCTAATACCCAGAACCTGAGAATATGTAACCTTACACAGCAAAGATGTGATTTGATTGTGATTCAGTTAAGAACCCTGAGACGGCGAGACGTTCCTGGATTATCTGGATGAAAGGGAAAAGTGAAAGTGAAAGTTGCTCAGTCATGTCTGACTCTTTGTGACCCCATGGACTATACAGTCCATGGAATTCTCTAGGCCAGAATACTGGAGTGGGTAGCCTATCCTGTCTCCAGCGGATCTTCCTGACCCAGGAATTGGACCGGGGTCTCCTGCATTGCAGGCGGATTCATTACCAACTGAATTACCAGGGAAGCCCTTGGATTATCTGGATGGGCCCATGTAATCACAAGACTTTTTATAAGAGGAAAGGAAGGCCCAGAGTCACAGAAGGAGCTGTGTGGACAGAAGCGGAATTTAAAGTGATGTGGCCACGAGCTGGGGAATGTGGGCAGCCTCCAAATGCCAAAGCGTCAGGGATGGGTTCTCCCCTAGTGCCTCCAGAAGGGACACAGCCCTGCTGACACCTTGATTTTAGCCCCATGAGACCCAGTTTTGATCTTTTGACCTCCAGAAATGTAAGATGATAAATTCATGTTGTTTTAAGCCATTCGGTTTGTGGTAATTTGTACAGAAACAATAGCAAAAACAATGCAAGGGCTTCCAACCAGTCAAACTGAAAGGAAGTCAACTCTGAATATTCACTGGATGGACTGATGCTGAAGCTGAAGCTCCAACACTTTGATGCGGAGAGCTGACTCATCAGAAAAGACCCTGATGCTGGGAAAGATTGAAGGCAAAAGAAGAAGCCTGCAGCAGAGGATGAGATGGTTAGATAGTATCACTGACTCAATGGATACAAATTAGAGCAAACTCTGGGAGATAGCAGGACAGGGAAGCCTGGTGTGCTGCAGTCCATGGGGTCAGGAGAAGTCAGACACGACTTAGCAACTGAACAACAATAGCAAACACACCCCTGGCATCCCAGGTGGAACCTAGCCACATTCTCCCAAGCTCACAGGCTGCGTCTCCACGGCAACAAACCCATGGAAGGGACTGCCAGTGTCGGCTCCATCAGACCATGTGACAAGTTCCACTTTAGGGTCCAAGTGTTTCCAGTCCAATTCACCGGCAGCGTGCCGTGGAGTCAGAGCGCCCTGTCTTGCGGGCCTGGCCTGGAGGCCAGAAATCAGTCATTTCCCCTCAAGCAACAATTTCAATCCATTTCACATTCATTCTTACGAGAAAATATTCCCCCCTTCAGTTTTTCCACGAATGTGGCAAGGCTGCAGTCCAGGAAACAGAAAATAAAAGTATCACACGATTTCAGAACTCAAGAGAAACTAATTAAATCCAAATTTTCACGGAACGTTAAAAGTTGAACTCAACTCAAAACACACTTGAGAGTTAGAGTCAATTTCAAATGCTTTCTGAGAAGGGAACGACAATCAAACCAAAAAAAAAAAAAACAAACCCAAAATCCAATGACTTTTCTTTAGAAGGTTCTCCCTCCACTTACAGAAAGGAGCCAGAATTGAAGGGACCACAGGAGAATGTGGGAAGACCGTGCGGTTTTTAAGGGAAGGCTAAAAAAAAAAAAAAAATTCAGGGTTGTCTCTTGATTCTCAGTAATCCTGGGGTCTAGACAGACCCCATGGGATGAAACGAGTATCAGGAAATACTGCTTGGTATGTGGAACCTGGGCAATTTGAAACGGGGCATAAATTAGGCAGCGAGGGAAGGGGTATCGCTCATTTGCGACGTGCAAAGTAAAGGAAACAGGACGCTTTCACCCAGAAGCTTGCTGAGAAGAGGCGATTGAAGGCTAGAGCTGGGAGTTTCTCTCTGGAAAGAACATCACCACAGGTTCATTTTATTTGTAAAGACAGAATGATCAACTCAAGAGTGTCTCCGGAGAGTGAAGGGTCTCTCCAGAGAACACTTTAACCTCACAAAAATCATGCCAGTAGTAGCCAACATTTAGTCATTACAGTAAGTCCCCTACATACGAACCTTCCGGTTGCAAACTTTCCAAGATGCGAACATGCGTTCCCACGTCCAATCATGTCAGCAATGACTAAAATTGCAGCTTGCCCTCCATCTCCTACCAATGAACACCCAGGACTGATCCCCTTTAGGATGGACTGGTTGGATCTCCTTGCAGTCCAAAGGACTCTCAAGAGTCTTCTCCAACACCACAGTTCAAAAGCATCAATTCTTCGGCACTCAGCTTTCTTCACAGTCCAACTCTCACATCCATACATGACCACTGGAAAAACCATAGCTTTGACTAGATGGACATTTGTTGGCAAAGTAATGTCTCTGCTTTTGAATATGCTATCTAGGTTGGTCATAACTTTCCTTCCAAGGAGTAAGCGGCTTTTAATTTCATGGCTGCAATCACCATCTGCAGTGATTCTGGAGCCCAGAAAAATAAAGTCTGACACTGTTTCCACTGTTTCCCCATCTATTTCCCATGAAGCAATGGGACCGGATGCCATGATCCTAGTTTTTTGAATGTTGAGCTTTAAGCCAACTTTTTCACTCTCCTCTTTCACTTTCATCAACAGGCTCTTTAGTTCTTCTTCACTTTCTGCCATAAGGGTGGTGTCATCTGCATATCTGAGGTGATTGATATTTATCCCGGCAATCTTGATTCCAGCTTGTGCTTCTTCCAGCCCAGCATTTCTCATGATGTACTCTGCATATAAGTTAAATAAACAGGGTGACAATATACAGCCTTGATGTATTCTTTTTCCTATTTGGAACCAGTCTGTTGTTCCATGTCTAGTTCTAACTATTGCTTCCTGACCTGCATACAGGTTTCTCAAGAGACAGGTCAGGTGGTCTGGTATTCCCATCTCTTTCAGAATTTTCCACAGTTTATTGTGATCCACACAGTCAAAGGCTTTGGCTTAGTCAATAGGAAGAAGTAGATGTTTTTCTGGAACTCTCTTCCTTTTTCGATGATCCAGCAGATGTTGGCAATTTGATCTCTGGTTCCTCTGCCTTTTCTAAAACCAGCTTGAACATCTGGAAGTTCACAGTTCATGTATTGCTGAAACCTGGCTTGGAGAATTTTGAGCCTTACTTTACTAGCGTGTGAGATGAGTGCAATTGTGCGGTAGTTTGAGCATTCTTTGGCATTGCCTTTCTTTGGGATTGGAATGAAAACTGACCTTTTCCAGTCCTGTGGCCACTGCTGAGTTTTCCAAATTTGCTGGCATATTGAGTGCAGCACTTTCACAGCATCATCTTTCAGGATTTGAAATAGCTCCACTGGAATTCCATCACCTCCACTAACTTTGTTCATAGTGATGCTTCCTAAGGCCCACTTGACTTCACATTCCAGGATGTCTGGCTCTAGGTGAGTGATCACACCATCATGATTATCTGGGTCATGAAGATCTTTTTTGTACAGTTCTTCTGTGTATTCTTGCCACCTCTTCTTAATATCTTCTGCTTCTGTTAGGTCCCTACCATTTCTGTCCTTTATTGAGCCCATCTTTGCATGAAATGTTCTTGGTATCTCTAATTTTCTTGAAGAGATCTCTAGTCTTTCCCATTCTATTGTTTTCCTCTATTTCTTTGCATAGATCACTGAGAAAGTCTTTCTTATCTCTCCTTGCTATTCTTTGGAACTCTGCATTCAGATGCTTATATCTTTCCTTTTCTCCTTTGCTTTTCGAGTCCCTTCTTTTCACAGCTATCTGTAGATGGTGACTGCAGCCATGAAATTAAAAGACACTTACTCCTTGGAAGAAAAGTTATGACCAACCTAGATAGCATATTCAAAAGCAGAGACATTACTTTGCCAACAAAGGTCCATCTAGTCAAGGCTATAGTTTTCCTAGTGGTCATGTATGGATGTGAGAGTTGGACTGTGAAGAAAGCTGAGCACCGAAGAATTGATGCTTTTGAACTGTGGTGTTGGAGAAGACTCTTGAGAGTCCCTTGGACTGCAGGGAGATCCAACCAGTCCATTCTGAAGGAGATCAGCCCTGGGACTTCTTTGGAAGGAATGATGCGAAAGCTGAAAATCCAGTACTTTGGCCACCTCATGCAAAGAGTTGACTCATTGGAAAAGACTCTGATCTGGGAGGGGTTGGGGGCAGGAGGAGAAGGGGACGACAGAGGATGAGATGGCTGGATGGCATTACTGACTCGATGGACGTGAGTCTGAGGGAACTACAGGAGTAGGTGATGGACAGGGAGGCCTGGTGTGCTGCGATTCATGGGGTCGCAAAGAGTTGGACACGACTGAGAGACTGAACTGAACTGAACTGTAAGGCCTCCTCAGACAGCCATTTTGCTTTTTTGTATTTCTTTTTCTTGGGGACAGTCTTGATTCCTGTTTCCTGTACAATGTCTCAAACCTCTGTCCGTAGTTCATCAGGCACTCTGTCTATCAGATCTAGTCCCTTAAATCTATTTCTCACTTCCACTGTATAGTCATAAGGGATTTGATTTAGGTCATACCTGAATGGATGACCTTCAGGTAATGGTTTTCTCCACTTTCTTCAATTTCAGTCCGAATTTGGCAATAAGGAGTTCATGATCTGAGCCACAGTCAGCTCCCGGTCTTGTTTTTGCTGACTGTATAGAGCTTCTCCATCTTTGGCTGCAAAGAATATAATCAATCTGATTTCAGTGTCGACCATTTGGTGATGTCCATGTGTAGAGTCTTCTCTTGTGTTGTTGGAAGAGGGTGTTTGCTATGACCAGTGCGTTCTCTTGGCAGAACTCTTTCAGCCTTGCCCTGCTTCATTCTGTACTCCAAGGCAAAATATGCCTGTTACCCCAGGTGTTTCTTGACTTCCTACTTTTGCATTCCAGTCCCCTATAATGAAAAGGACATCTTTTTTGGGTGTTAGTTCTAGAAGGTCTTGTAGGTCTTCATAGAACTGTTCAACTTCAGCTTCTTCAGCATTACTGGTCGGGGCATAGACTTGGATATGTGATATTGAATGGTTTGCCTTGGAAACGAACAGAGATCATTCTGTTGTTTTTGAGATTGCATCCAAGTACTGCATTTCGGACTCTTCTGTTGACTATGATGGCTACTCCATTTCTTCTAAGGGATTCCTGCCCACAGTAGTAGATATAATGGTCATCTGCGTTAAATTCACCCATTCCAGTCCACCTTAGTTTGCTGATTCCTAGAATGTCGACGTTCACTCTTACCATCTCCTGTTTGACCACTTCCAATTTGCCTTGATTTATGGACCTAACATTCCAGGTTCCTATGCAATAGTGCTCTTTACAGCATCGGACCTTGCTTCTATCACCAGTCCCATTCACAACTGGGTGTTGTTTTTGCTTTGGCTCCATCCCTTTATTTTTTCTGGAGTTACTTCTCCACTGATCTCCTGGGTATTCATTGGAATACTGATTTTGACGCTGGGTATTCATTGGAATACTGATTTTGACGCTGAAACTCCAATATTTTGGCTACCTGATGTGAAGAGCTGACTCATTTGAAAAGACCCTGATGCTGGGAAAGATTGAGGGCAGGAGGAGAAGGGGACAACAGAGGATGAGATGGCTGGATGGCATCACCGACTCGATGGACAAGGGTTTGGGTGAACTCCGGGAGTTGGTGATGGACAGGGAGGCCTGGCGTGCTGCGGTTCACGGGGTCGCAAGGAGTCGGACTTGATTCAGCGACTGAACTGAACTCCATCTGCTGTTGCAGACGATCCGTCAGCTCTGCCATCATCCACCTCGCTTCCCCCTTCAGTCAGTAATTCTTCTTGCTTGTTCACTTAGGGCCAGCTCCTGTATGCCAGCTGTTGTACTGTGCTACTGCACTTTTCAAGGTCCTGTACTCTAAGATTAAAAATGTTTTATTTTTATGTTTTGTTTTTTTAATGATCTATTTGTGTGAAAAGTATTATAAACTTATTACAGTACAGTACTATATAGCTGACTGTGTTAGTTGGGTACCCAGGCTAACTTCAATGGATTTACAAATTGGACTTATGAACGTGTTCTTGGAATGGAACTCATTCATATGGGGGGGACTTACTGTATTATATATTATAAATACAACTGAGTGTTTGTTGAGACTGGACCCCAGGCACTATTATGATCTCCACATAGCCACAGGGCATTGGTGTGGGGCCCTCAAAGCTTCAGGCTGCAGTGGTTTCAAAGCCCACCTTGGGATTGAATCCTGAAGCCCTGGGAGAGGGAGGCAGCTCTCTTTCTGCCCGGGTAGGTAGGTCTATGCAACTGAGGTGTCCCGCACCGTTAGGAAAGGAAAAGTTTGGGAATGCCAGCTCTGACACATGCTAGCTGTGTGTTTTGGGCAAGTTACTCCGCCTGTCTGTGCCTCTGTCGCCTCATCTGTACAAGGAGGTTGTGCCTATAACCAGCTCCTGGGCTTGCTGTGAGGATTGAGAGCAGGTGAGGGACTAACCCAGGGTGTGACACAGTGAGGGCTCAAACGCTGCTCTCTACGGCGGGAAAACCACGGGCCCCTCCTACCTCAAAGCGTAAGTGCAGTGAACGGAGGTAGCCGCGACACCAAAGCTCCTTAGCTGTTACTGTCGTCAGCTCTCCGGTCCCACGCCGAGAGTAGACCCAAACTGGGCATCCCCAGCAGTGAGCGCCCCCTACTGGACAGATGGCCCCTCCGTTCTTGATTTAATTCAGCAAACATTCTGGAGTGCCCATGGCAGTCAGACTGAAGATACAGGCGGAAGACGCCTCCCACCAGGGGATAAGGTGCCAAGAATTAATAGTACAGGGGACTTCCCCTGGTGGTCCAGTGGTTAAGAATCTTCCTTCCAGTGCAGAGGGTGGGGGTTCGATCCTTGGTCTGGGAACTAAGATCCCACATAGCGCGGGGCAACAAAACCCGAGCGCCACAATGATAGAGTTCTCGGGCCGCGACTAAGACCCAATGCAGCCCCAAAATAATTAATTAATTACTTTAAATCTCCGGAGAAGGCAATGGCAACCCACTCCAGTACTCTTGCCTGGAAAATCCCATGGGCAGAGGAGCATGGTAGGCTGCAGTCCATGGGGTCGCTAAGAGTCGGACATGACTGCGCGACTTCACTTTCACTTTTCACTTTCATACATTGGAGAAGGAAATGGCAACCCACTCCAGTGTTCTTGCCTGGAGAATCCCAGGGACGGGGAAGCCTGATGGGCTGCCGTCTATGGGGTCGCACAGAGTTGGACACCACTGAAGCAACTTAGCAGCAACTTTACATCTCAAATTTAAAAAAGAGTCAATAGTACAGGGCGGCATGGGTGACCAGCCAGGGAAGGGATGTCCAGGAGTAGCCAGGAGGGGGGTGGTGGTCAGGGAAGACCAACACCCCCATCCTGCCCGCCTCTCTTCTGTCCTCCTTTTTCCCCTCTGCCCTCCTTGTTTCCCTTATTTAACACCCACGTGCTGTGTACCTGCCCTGAAGATGTGGGAAGAAGAAAACTAATTATAAAAAAAAAGAATAATATCCTGAGTACAAGGCACTTAGCAATCCAGGCAGTGTTCAAAGCCTTTTGCTGATATTAGTTCATTTAATCCTCACGATAACCACTCAAAGTTACCCTTGTCCTTTTACAGAGTGGAGCATAGAGAGGTTGAGTAACCTGCCCTGGGCCACAGAGCTCCAGATGGTGGAGCTATGGTTTGTCCTGGGATGATGCGCTTTATGGCTGGGAAAACACAGGCTCCTCTTACATCCAAGCATGAGAGCAATGAACAGAGGTGCCTGTGACACCAAAGCTCACGGGGGCCTCGGAGGCGCAGAAAGGGCACGGGTTACTCCAGGGACGCCTCTGGAGAGGTGAGAGCCAGGGTTGCATCTGGAAGGGTGAGTATGTCAGGAAGAGAGGTGGGGGCGTTCCCGGGAGAGGAAGACACTTGAACGTGGGCTGGGGCGGGGCGCTGGAATACCTGGCACCTGGAGAAAACTCGGGTCCCGCCATGCTGGGCCCGCCAGTGTGCGTTCGTGCGTGTTCACTGGGCATTGCAGCGTGGGCAGGGTATTGCTCGGGGCTGTGTGCTTTCTTCTGTGAGTAGTTCACGGTTGCCAGGCTCTGTTCAAGGGATGTGTTTAGGGGATGCACACATGTGATGCTTGCTTACACAAAGATGGATATGGCTGCCTGTGGATGGACTAGAGGGAAGGAAAAGTAGGGAGTAGGGAGCTTGGGCGGGGGGGCGGGTGGTGACTGGGAAGCTGCCATTTCCAAGGCAGAAGCCCAGTGGTCACACCAGGGCTGGAGTGGTTGGATGTAGGGTGCCAGGGGTGTGGGAGGAAAAAAGGACCAGGTCTGATGAGGTGGGTGGATCGTGGAGTCACTGGGCCCCCCTGGTGTGACAAGAGCTACAGAGCAGGGGAGACTGGTGGGCGGGGTGGGGGCAGGCAGCCTGGATTTTATACTAAAGGAGGTGAGCTGGGCGTGTCGTGGAAGGAAAATGGCATGGACCACTCTGTATATTAAAAACATCTCTCTGGAGGAATAAACAGTACAAAAAATGTAGATTTTATATGTACTAGGATCCAGCTTGTATAAAAGTTTAATATACCATAAATGTAGCATTACAAATCAATGCAGAAAGAAGGGATTAGTCACTGGTGCTGGGACGACTGGTTAGGTACTTAGGGAAAAAAATAATGTTGACTCCTCAACATCATAAACCAAAATAAAATCCAGATGGATACAAGAAGCAAATTCAAAATAATAATAATGATAAATCTCCAAAACAAGCAGGGAGAAAATAAAGGTGAATACTTATTTGATTTCTGGATAAGACAGAGCTTTTTTAGCACCAGTGAAAGAAATCTGTGATTGATAGATTTGGTATATTAAAGCAAAACCTCAGAACACTGGAGAATGTTACAAATAAAATTTAAAATCATATACTGATGATGGATCAACGATCAATATCCTTTATATATAAAAAGTCCTTAAAAACAAATAAGAACCAACATAATATTGTAAAGCAATTATCCTCCAATTAAAAATAAATAAAGCACACACACACACATACAATAAGAAAATAGGCAATCATTCTAACAGAGAACAAAAGACCTTTGTAGAAGAAGGGAAGCACATGTTTAATAGATGAATGAAAAAAGTTCACCTGCATAATTAAAGATATGCAAAAATATATAAGTAAGACAATATATTTTAAAAGCTCACCAAACTAATAAAAAATTTCATAATAATTTTTTAAAAAACAGTGTTAGTGAGGATACAGACACTGGTGGGGTTATAATTTGGCTTTTCCACTAGAAAAAAAGTGGTAACAGAAGAAGCCCTGAAAATGTCCTCACACTTTGGTCCAGTAATTCCAGTTCTAGAAATCTACTGTCAGGACATAATCAGAGACGTAAGCAAAGGTTCACACAGGTGAATTATACTGCAACATAGTAATGTTAAAAAAGGAGAAATAATTCAGTATCCCAAAAAAGAATAGTAAACAAATAAGATGTGGTATATCCATGTGCTTGAATATTAAATAGCAATTAAAATCAAGTTTCCAAAGAGTATTTAAGGACATGGATAAGCCTTAATAAAATAATACTATGTGAAAAAACTGAAAATAATAAATATTTCATATGATTCAGAAATCACTTATTGCACAGATTATATATTACATACCACATACAGTATATATAAAATTATATACAGTATACTTACTATACACAACTATAGAGTGCACACATGCTAAGTCATTTCAGTTGTGTCTGACTCCGTGACCCTATGGACTATAGCCCACCAGGCTCCCCTGTCCATGGGATTCTCCACGCAAGAATACTGGAGTGGGTTGCCATGCCCTCCTCCAGGGGATTTTCCTGAATGAGGGACTGAACCCCCATCTCTTGTGTCTCCTGCATTGGCAGGCAGGTTTTTACCACTAGCGCCACCTAGGAAGCCCAATTATGTAGTATGCTATGCCAAATATTCCTGGAGAAGGAAATGGCAACCCACTCCAGTATTCTTGCCTGGAGAATCCCATGGACGGAGGAGCCTGGTGGGCTACAGTCCACGGGGTCGCAAAGAGTCGGACACAACTGAGCGACTTCACTTTCACTTTCATGCCAAATATTATATATCATATAAATTGAACCACAGCAGAGCTTAGGAATGCCAGAAACCTCCATGAAGTTGAAAATTCACACATGACTTATATTGGGCTGTCATATCTGCCATTCCACATTAGCAGATTTAAGCAACCATGAGCCCATGCAGTACTGCAGTATTTATCATTGAAAGAAATCCATGCAGTTCAAACCCATGTTGTTCCAGGGTCAACTGTGTCATATTTTATGTACATATATAGTATGTATTATGTATATTAGTGTCTGGTCTACAAAGGGCTGCCTTCTCATTGTGTTGTTGTTATTATTATTGAAACCACTGGAAGTAGAACCTCCAGAGGCCAGTAAAGCCAACTTCAGGGAAACAGTCTGGAGACCCCCCTGCCCCCAAAGCTAATCCAAGTCATAGGCATTCCCTGGTGGTCTAGTGGTCAGGACTCTGCACTTTCACTGCCGAGAGCCCGGGTTCCATCCCTGGTAGGGGAACAAAGATCCCGCAAGACAACCAAAAAATACCAAAAATGTCCACACCCAGAGAGCCACTGAGAATGGCAACAGCCCCAAGAGGAAGCCAAGGCCTCCAGGGCACCACCTGGTGGTGACAGAGGTTATACCCTAAGCACATAGCTATGCACAGCTCTTACTTATAATTCAAACTCAAGTGCGTCATTTAAATCCGCCTCACTGGCTCTAACAACACCCCAGCAAATTCTGTGGGTGGGTGTTGTTCTGGTCAGATTGCAGGATATCAGAATTTGCTTAATAAAAGGAATTCTGTTCCTAATTTTCTTCTGTAAGAGAAGCAGACAGGTTGCCATTACATAAAGACATTAAAATCAATTCGGGTATTATAGTTCCCCTACTTGGGATTTCCAGAGGACTTTCCTTCAACAGTATTTCCAGGGGGCAGGTTTCATACTGAGGGTACCTGTGTCCACCTTGGAGCCCATTACTCTTCCCTTGGCTAATCTAAGTATCTTAAAGGAAGGGATGATGTAATGGGTTGACCAAAAAGTTTGTCTGGGTTTTTCCATTACATCTTATAGAAAAACACGAGTGAACTTTTTGGCCAACCCAATATATACGGTTCATTTCTAGAGCCTCAAGCTGAATGTGAGGCACATAATGGAAACTCAACAAACGGTTGGTATCACCAATCATTTATTATATAAACCATGTGCCAGTGCATATTAGTTACCTATTGCCGTGTTACAAATTACCCTAAAACTTAGCAGCTTAAAATAACAACACGTATACAGTCTCACCCAGTTTGGGAGGGTCAGGAATTTGGGAGTGGCTTAACTGGGTGGTTCTAGCTCAGTGTCTCCTACGTGATTGCAGCCAAGAGGTTGGCCAGGGCTGTGGACATCTGAAGGCTTGACCAGGGCTGGAGGGTCCATTTTCAAGTTGGCTCTTCCATGCGACTGGCCAAATAGTGCTGGCTGTTGGCAGGAGACCTCAGCTCCTCGCCTTGTAGACCTGCCCAGAGGGCTGCTTGAGTGTCCTCCTGACAGGGCAGCTGCTTTTCCCAGAGAAAAGGATCCAAGAGAGAACAAGATGGAAGCAGCAGTGTCTTTTGTGACCTGGCTTTGGAAGTCATGCAGCGACGTTTCTGCACTGGTCTGTGTCAGAGGGGAACACCAGGAGGCCAGGATCGCTGGAGCCATACTGGAGGCTGGCTGCCACACAGGGACTCTACTGGCCATTTGTATATATTGCTTCTAACCCTCACGACACTGCTATGGGTTGGGTTTTTTGTCCTCACTGATTGGATTAAAAAAAAAAAAAAACCCAAAGTAATTAAGTGTCTTGGGACTTCCCTGGTGGTTCAGTGGTTAAGAATCCGCCTGCCAAATGCAGAGGACATGGATTCGGTCCCTGGTCCGGGAGGATTCCACATGCCAAGGGGCAACTAAAACCATGCTCTACAACTATGGAAGCCCACATGCCTAGAGCCCATGCTCCAAAATGAGAGAAGCCACCACAATGAGAAGTTCATGTTCTGCAGCTAGAGAGTAGCTCCTGCTTGCCTCAACTAGAGAAAGCCCAAGTGCAGCAACAAAGACCCAGCACAGCCAATAAATAAATATTCTATATTAAAAAAATTTTTTTAATCAAAGTAGTGAAGCATCTTACCCTAGAGCAGAAAGTTCCAAATGATAAATGGCACCTTTATAGGAAGGACTCCAAAGCCACATGACAAAGGCATGGACTTGGGATGTCCTAGTTGGACACCTCAGTGGTGAAATACCGCTTTCCCCTCTGTCAAACTGTTTCCTCATTCATTGGAAAAAAATGTACCAGCCATGTACTTGAACACCTTTAAATACTTATTCTAAACATCTCCCTAGTTAAGAATCCTTTTCTTATATCTAAATCTTCGTCTTTTATAAAGACATGAACCTCCTGCAGTTAGAGGTTGTGCTCCTGGAGGAGTCAAACTTTTATAAAGAAGGCATTATTTGATTCAGGTATGAAAGTTCTGCTACATTGGTGAATCTCTTCCAAATTCTAAACAACTGCCTAAAATGTATTAAGTTTAACTTCGATGAGACACTTTAAAGGAAGAAAGCAGCAAGCCTTCTGGAAGTTAGAATAAAGACCCAAGATATGAAGTTCGCAGGCTCTTTCCCCAGTCAGCCCCATTTCCCCGTCTCTGATACTGGAATCACAATAGTGATGATGATGATGTATATTATCTCATTTGAGTTTCCCCTTAACCTCAGAAGCCAGAATAATTATTTGTCCTTAGTTGTATAGATGATGATGGAAAGGGTAAGTGATTTCCCCAAAGTCACGTGGCTCATCTTTGGAGCAAAGTTGGGTTAGATCCTGAGTGTCCTGCCTCCCAATCCTGTGATATAGTTTTCACTGCTCCCAAAACTTGAAAGCCCCCTGGTGTTCTGTGATGACTTAGAAGGGGCAGAAAGTAGGAGCAGTGGGTGGGAAGCTCAAGTAGGATGCTCAAGAGGGAGGAGATATATGCATGTGTTAATTAACCTGATTGTAATAATCATTTCACAAAATATATGTGTAGCCAAAAAGAAGAATTTATGGGTCGAAATAAAACCTTGACCAATAAAAAAACTATTTGAAAGCCAGCAAAATGATGAACCAGGGGGTGGGGAGAGTGAAATGAATTCTCAGGGTGTTTGTGGGTTTCTCATTAGAAGGGTTCATTGTTTCTTTTCATTGCTTTTCCATTGCGGCTGTTCTGTATTTTGAGTTCTTTTTCTTCCCCTGATTTGAACATGAACCATCTCATTCAGATACACCCAAACCTAGCTTCCAGGAACTGTGCACCTCACTCCTCCCATTTTCTCTCTTCTCTTTTTCCAGGGTCAGCTGCAGGCTGAGCCCCCAGCGGCTGCTCCTCAGTGGCTGGAAAGCCCTGTCAGAGGGTGCATTTTTGGAATCCAGTTGGCCAAGGCACTGTGTTATTCTATCATCAGCAGGCGTTTCCCCTAGAAGTCCTGCCAAACCTTTGTAGGATGCCCTGACAGTCTAGCACTGAGCTGGAAGAAACAACTGCACACGATTAAGGCTAATAAAACGGATTCCATCTTAAAAAATGGCCAAATGCTCCCGAGATGGCAGAAATGGAGAGAACAGAGATTTTGAGAGTTACCTCTTGAAAGAAAATAACACATCATCGCTCAAGTTCAAGGAATTTCCTGGTACTATCATTGGAAAAGTGGAAAAAAGGTCCCAAGCCACAAGTTGAAAGTTAGAAAGAACAGAACCAGAGAAAGCCAGGGACCCGGGGCCAGCTGCTCGGGGCCACCCAGCCTACTGCTCCCAAGGTTAGCATGCATCCCAGAGCTGCTCAGGGTGGCCAGCTCGGGAATCGTCCGTCGAGGGACTGAGCTAGGTGCACTTGTAGGTAACACTGGCTAATCGCTCTCGTAGTCTCTTTCAGTGAAGAGTGTCCTTGTTCAGCTCCTCTGGGCCTCTGTCGACTGTGCTATCGTGACTCCTCTGTGCCTCTGTGGCAGCCTGGGACACCCTGGGTGAGGTTCTCAGTCTCCCAACACAAGGTTTAAAGGGCTGGTCAGTTGCATCAATTCCCTGACCCAGTTTAATGAATGTGAGAGAACTCTCCATTTAGGGGCTCAAACTGAGGTTAAAAAAGGGTTGGCTGTTGTTGTTTTTTATTTTTTTCTTTCTATCATTTATTTAAACAATATTTACTGAGCATCATCTATATGCCAGGTTCTGGAGAGGAAGCAGTGAAGAAAATGATCAAGTTCCTGCCTTTCTGGAGCTGACAGTGTAGTGAGGGAAACAGGGAATATTCACCAGGTATTAGTCAATTGCATACTTTGCTAGAAGAAAAGATAGAGCAGGAGGCCTGCGTGGTCAGCATAAGCCTCACTGAGAAAGTGACACTGGAGTAAATATCCAGGATCAGGGGACTTCCCGGGTGGCTAAGACTCCAAATTCCCAGGGCAGGGGGCCTGGGTTCAGTCCCCAGTCTGGGAGCTAGATCCCACATGCCACATGCAGATCAAAGATCCTGCATGCCATAACTAAGACCCGGTACAATCAAATAAATGAATATTTTTTATTAAGATTCAGGATCAGGAAGTGTGGCAGATAATATAATTCCCCAAAGATGTCCACATCCCAATCCCCAAACCTGTAAATGGCATTGTGTATGGACCTATGAATGGGTGGCCAAAGTAGTTCAGTTGGGAGAGTGTTAGACTAAAGATCTAAAGGTCCCTGGTTCAATCCTGGGTTTCAGCAACTGTTTCTGACCCTTTGCTTCCCTGGTGGCTCAGCTGACAAAGAATCTGCCTGCAATGCAGGAGACCTGGGCTCAATCCTTAGGTTGGGAAGATCTCCTGGAGGAGGGCATGGCAACCCACTCCAGTATGCTTGCCTGGAGAATCCCCATGGACAGAGGAGCCTGGTGGGCTACAGTCCATGGGGTCACAAAAAGTCAGATTCAACTGAGAGACTAAGCACAGCACACAGACCTTAGGTGGCAAAAGGGCTTTTGCAGGTGTGATTCAGTTAAGGATCTTGGGATGGGAAAATTATCTGGGTGAGCCCAATGTCATGGCAAGAGTACAATGTGTTGATCTGTTACACTTGTATGTTGCAAAATGATCACCCCCAAAGCATTAGCCAACACCTCCATTCCATCCCATAATTGCCATTTCCTTTTTTTTATTTTTTCTCTTCTTTTCTTTTCTTCTTGGTCACACCACGAGGCTTATGGGATCTCAGTTCTCTGACCAAGGATGCAAGCTGGGCCCTCAACAGCGACAGCGAGGAGTCCTAACCACTGGACCACCAGGGCAGTCCCACCATTTTGTTTTCACGGTGAGAACATTAAAGCTCTACTATCTTAGCAACTTCAAGTATATAACGTGATCACCATGGTGTACATTAGATTTCCAGAAAAACCAATTTGTCTCTTTTTTAAAAATGTATTTCTTTCTTTACTGGGTTGTGCCAGGTACTAGTTGTGACACGCAGGATCTTTCAGTCAAGGCATATGAACTCTTAGTTGCGGCATATGGGATCTAGTTCCCTGACCTGGGATTGAACCCAGGCCCCCTGCATTGGGAGCATAGAGTCTTAGCCACACGACCACCAGGGAATTCCCCATATTTGTCTTATAATTGGGAGTTTGTACCCTTTGGCCAACATCCTCCTAATTCTGCCAACCCCCCAGCCCCTGGTAACCACCATTCTATCCTCTGCTTCATAAAACTCATGACACTGCGGCTTTTCTCGATTCCACATATAAATGAGATTATACAGTTTTTCTCTCTCTCTGTCTGACTTATCTCAGCCTAATGCCCTCAAGGTCCATTCATGATGTCACAAAGGGCAGGACTTCCTTTTTTTCTATGTCTGAATAATATTCCATTTCGTATATAACGCATCTTCTCTATCCATTCATCCCTTGATGGACATTTAGGTTGCTTCCATATCCGGGCTATTGTGAAAAATGTATTTCCTGTGTCTTCAACCCAGCACCTAGACACAAGAACTGACCTATTATTCTGAGGTAAAGAAAAAAATATAGCTTCCTGTGCCCCCTACATGGTATTTTAGAAGTTAGTAAAAATAACTATACTGCCCCAAAATACCATCACTCTTATCACAGTGCCTGAAATTCCACTATTTGACATTCACTCCTTTAGATACAATCCCCTATGCCTCCATTCATTCAGTGCCTGCCATGTTGATTGAAAGCTTGCCGTGTGCCAGACACTATTCTTTATGCTGAGAATTTAGCAATAAACAGTGATGTTTGGGGAAGACAATGAGGCCGAAAATTCGTAACTAGTGCAGTAGGAGAATAGAGCCTCGGAAGCCAGGGAAAGAACGCGTTTTAAGAAGGAGGTATGGACTTCCCTGGTGGTGCAGTGGATAACAATGCAGCTGCAAATGCAGGGGACACGGGTTTGACCCCTGGTCAGGGAAGATTCCACATGCTACAGAGCAACCGAGCCCGTGCACCACCACAACCGAGGCCTGGCTGCAGAGCCTTCAGGCCGCATACTAAGCTCGTGTGCCTAGAGACCCTGCTCCACAGCACGAGAAGCCGCCACAATGAGAAGCCTGCACACGACAGCAAGGAGCAGCCCCCGCTTGCCACGGCCAGAGAAAGCCTGTGGGCAGCAATGAAGCCCCGGTGTAGCCAAAGACACAATCAATAAATATTAGAACAAAAAGGAAGGAGGTGTGATTGACAAACGCTGTCGGCCGCTAAACAGGGCAAGGGGAAGACTGAGAATTTACCTTGGGATTTGGTAAGATGGATGTCACTGAGAACCTTGACAAGAGCTGTTTATCTGGAGTAGTGAAAGAAATACATGATAGGATTAGGTTCAAGAGAGCCTGGTAATTAAGGCAGTGGAATCACCGAGAATCGCCCAAGCCTCCCATTATAGATCTACAAGTCATACACTGCACAACACAGAGGTGCCCCTGATGTAGGCCATGGTATGAATGCTGCTTCTTGGAGTTCCCAGATGGGCAGTCCTGGTACAGATGGATCTTTCTGGAAGTGTTGCTATAAAGGGCAACAGAGAAATCGGGCAATAGTTATAAGTGTATGTGGAATCAAGGAAGAATTTCTTTCAAGATAGGATTTATAATGACAAGCTTGTCACTAATAGGAGTAACTTAGTAGGAAATGACAAATTGATTGAAACCAAATATCCCATAAGATGTAGTGACTTACCAGCTAGGGAGAAATTCCTTGACAGCAAACTAAAAGCAAACTAGTGTGTGAGGAAAAGCCTGGGAGGAGAGAAATAAACTCAACAGGTTCAAAGATGAACTTCATTGGTTCCCTGCTTCTACTTTAATCTGAGATGATGTTCCCAGAAAGGGAAAACATAACAGAAAAGGATGCTTCTCTCATATGTGAATTCCATGCACAGTGGCATCTGGATAAGAGAGGGGAAATTTGATAGGTATATCAGCTAGGAATAGTTTTGGCTGTAAATAACAGAAAATCCAAACTATTAGTAGACTGAACAGCATACAAGTTTATTTCTTCCTTACTTAAAAGAAGCCCGTAAATAGGCAGCCAAAGACTGGCATGGTGGCAATATGATGCCACCTTCTATATTTCTGTTTCATTCTCCCAACATGAAGCTTCCATCCTCAAGGTCATCTTGAAAGGTTGTTGTTGAATCACGCAAATACACCGGGATTCTTGGCCCCCGGAGGAGAAGAATTCAATCCGGGGCCAGAGACGAGGCTTGATCGCTCAGAGCTTTTGTGTAATAAAGTTTTATCAAAATATAAAGGAGATAGAGAAAGCTTCTGACACAGGCATCAGAAGGGGGCAGAAAGAGTACCCGCTTGCTAGTGTTAACAATGAAGTTATATAATCCAAAGAATATCTGGAGGTTGTAAAGACCTCATCAGACCTACTCCCATAATTTACATTTTAAGATAACACTGTCTTCAGGCAAGATACATCCTTGTAAAGACTAGGTCTACTCCCATAATTCACATTTTAAGATAACAGAAGGTTGAATCCAAAGACTGTCCTTAGGCAGGATACATTATTGGTATATAATCCTAAGGAATGTGGAGAAAGAAAAAAAGTTTGTCCTTTCTTCCTCCTTGAGAATTCCAGACCCCTTTCTCCTTGGGGACCCCTAGACTCCCTATCAACCTGCCTAGGAACTGACTCTCTCAATCTCATGGTCCAAGGTGGCTGCTGGAGCTCTAGCCATCAAGCCTACCTTCCAGGCAATAGGAAGAAAGACCAGAAAGGACTCTCCTCCCAGCTGAGTCAGCTCTCTTTAAGAACACTGCTTGGAAGTGCCATGCCACACTTCCACTTCCACTGGTTCAGAACTCAGTCTCAAGGGCAGACTCAGCCACAAGGAAAGCCAAGAAATGCAGTTTGTGGTTGGGCACAGTATCCGGACTCCTTCTGAGGAACAAGGAAAGAATGGCTATTTAGGTAGGCAACTAGATGTCACTGACTCAGAGAGTTTTTCCCAGAGTCATTCAAATGATGCCTCATCACCAATACCGAGGTTAACCTCAGACCAACCCCAGGGGAGAGAGGGGGTGCAGAATGGGGAGAGCCTTGACCTTGAGCTTGGAAAGGACAGAGAATTCACATTTAAATGTGACAGCTCCGTGTGGGTGGAGACACAGCTACTGTTGGGAATGTGATGACCCTCACAGACCAGCTGCCAGCTCCCCAGGGCACCCCAAAGTCACGTGCAAGACCTGGGCCTTGTAGCATTAACCCTGGGATGCCCGAGGTGGGCGGGGTGGGGGTGGGGGTGGTCCTAGATTTTCCGGGGACTTATTCCCAGGAGGCAAGCAGCAAGTCCAAGCCTCTGGGCCAGCTCCCACTGCCTTGGCTGGTGTGTTTTATCTCATTGCAGCCTCTGTACTTTGTCAGAGAATGTAAATTCCTACCTCTTCCCTTTACTTTCCTGCTCAGGAATTGGTGGAAAAGATGTTAGGGTCCCAGGACATGCCTCATGTAGCCCAGTATTCCTCGTGGCGGCTGAGCTGACATCAATTCACGAAATTTTTTACAACAGGCTTCTCTCTTCCTGCTGAGAAGCTCCCTGGATAGAACAACAGAGAGACCTATGGGGGGTTCAGCCAGGAAGAAAGGGCTGTGAGTAAGTCAGACCTCATGGCTCCTTCGAACACTCAGAGGTAACATTAATCTGGACACTTGGATGAAAGGCCCAGCTCTGCGTGCCAGGCCATTTCTAAGCCACACGGCCAGAAAGCATCTCTGGATGCGGAGACCTGTGGCTCTCCTTCGCGGGGTGTGAGCCCAGGACTGGGAAGACTCATGCTTTCCCTGGGCCGTCTCACTGTCTTTCTTTCCGCTACCAATTTAGAAGCAGTGTTTAATAAGAAAAACAGAAGCCACAGGAAGAAGGAGACCCTGGAAACAATATATGTGGCAAAAGCCTTTGCGTCTTGGTTGCTCTCAATTAGGACACCCCATTGTTTCTAGGGCAGGAAGCCTGCCAGGAATTAAAGACCAGTGATGACCACATCTGAACCCAGCCCCCAACCCCACCCCAGGGAATGTTCTCTGCAAACCAGAGCAAGGATGGCCTCCGTGGACCCGCTGCTCCCCTCTCCTGGACGTGGGCTGCTTTTTCTTTCTCCCCTCCTTCCTTCCCTTCTGCTCTCTGTCCACCTCTTCTTACTTTTTCTTTTCCCTGTCCTGTTACCCTTTCCCCCTTCCTTGTCAAGGTCTTTAGTCCTCTTAGGAGACATCTCTCAAGTTGGCTCCCTTGAGGGATTCCAGGATTAGAAGACATCCCTCTAATACTTGAGAATGAGGTTTAGAAACAACATATATAAGTGGCCAATAGAGTCCCTGTGTGGCAGCCAGCCTCCAGTATGGCCCCAGTGATCCTGGCCTCAAGCATTACAGGTTGACTGAGCGTCATGAAGGGCTAAATGCGTTCCTGCTTAAGACATCACATGTCAAAGAGAAGGATTAGTCATAACAATAGCTATGTTTACTGATTGCTTATGAGTTCTTTTTTTTTTCTTTTTTGGCTGCTCTGTGTAGCTTGTAGGATCTTAGTTCCCCCACCAGGGATCAAACCCGTGCACCCTGCATTGGCAGCGTGGAGTCTTAACCCCTGGGCCACCAGGGAAATCCCTTACTGATTGCTTATTATGTGCCAGACACTGTCCTCAGCACTTAACAATCGTTAGCTCATTGGTTCCCCAAGACAATCTCACGTTGCTGGTATTTATGTTTCCTCCATCGAATAGAGAAGGTGGCCTTCAGATTAGAAGGTCTGAGGAAAGATACTGAGTGATTTCTTCCTGTTCTGCTGCTTCTGTGGGGAGCTCCTCTTGAAACTCCCCCATGGGGTCCTTGTGAAGTTCATTTCCTTCACGGAGGCTGAGGAAGGCGTGTGCTTATGATCAGGCTATAAAGAAAGGCAGGGGATGGGACTTCCCTGGTGGTTCCGCAGTTAAGACTCTGTGCTCTCAATGCAGGGGGCCCAGGTTCAATCCCTGGTCAGGGAACTGGATCCCACAGGCTACAACTAAAGACCCCCCATGCCACAACTAAGATGAGGCACAGCCAAATAAATGTTAATTTTAAAGGCAGCAGACTTCTTCTTCTACGGGCACAGGTTGATGCAGCAGGTGATAATGGGTGGCAACTAGTATGGGATTCTACTTGGTCACAACCAGCTAACCAGTTGTCACACCTCTTACTTCTGCCCCACGTGATTTGGAGTTATTGAATCAGTCAGCATGCATGTCTTTGGAAGTAGCAGGAAGCCCAAACAAAAGTGTTTCAATGTTGGAGACACTGAACATCTCCCTGAGGGAGACATCCAGAGGCAGAGTGGTCCCAGGGTAGATTAATTCAGCAGCTCATTGATGGCATCAAGGACTCAGATTCTTTCTCTTTCTGACTGTCATCTTCAAAGTCACCCCTCAAGGTGGCTGTCACAGCTCCAGGCCAACATCCACACACAACATCCAGACGTGGAAAGAGGGCTGCTTCCTCCTTGTGTCTCTTTATAGGAGCAAAAAATCCTTTCCCGGAACCCCCAGGAGACTTCTCACACCCCATTGGCTGGAACTGGTCACATGTCCATGTATAAACCAGAAACGGGCAAAAGGGATGGAGCCACATGTTTGCATCAGTGGATCAGGATTTACCCACCCTGGGTGGGGGGAGGGGTGGGCATGGAAGAGGCACACACCTATTAGGTGGCAAATTAGTATATTCTGCCTCAGGCATCTTCCTTACTGACACGTTCCATCTACCCTACCCTTACAAACTTTCAAGCCGATGAGTTCAATATTCAGCTTCTTTGCAGGCTAGGTGCTCTTCCATGGTGGCTCAGCGGTAAATACGCTTGCAATGTAAGAGACACAGGTTCAATCCCTGGGTTGGGAAGATCCCTTGGAGAAGGAAATGGCAACCCATTCCAGTATCCTTGCCTGGGAAATTCCATGGAGAGAGGAGCCTAGGTAAACTACCTGCTCTAAATGCAAAATACGTGAACTTCATCTTTTACCAATTCTTTCGCCTTGCCACACAGAGCTTTGCCTTGCCAGTCTGTAACTGATCAAACATCAATAATGATACAGTAAAACAAAAATGGGTGCAAGTTCCTGGCTTGCCTTGATTCAGAGACAAGCACGTGCAGACGTTTGAGGTGTTTCTGCAACAAACTCTGAGCTCTGCCTGGGCTTAGAAAAGACTGGTGTCACACAGAAGACGCACGGGGCCAGGGAAACTTTAGGCTGATTCAGTAGTGGGTCTGAAAGAGGGAGCCAGAGACAGGAGAGATTGAGATGGACATATGGACAACATACAAAGATACAGACAGACAGGGAGAGAGCTTGTAGTAGGTTTCTCTCATCTCCTTCCCATGTAGTGACATGGAAATACTGCTCCAAAGAAACAGACATCTGAGCCCTTAAGATGCAGAACATCTCATAGAATCCCAAATAATGTCACCATATCATCCCATAATCAGTCCTAAATCCTAGACCATAGGACCACTTGCACAAAATCTCACAGCTGGCCCCGAACAGAACTGGGTATGCTTAGATCCCACCCGCAAACCTGGCACTGTTACAAAATAAGAAAAGAAAAGAAAAAAGTGTGTTAAGCCTTCAGCATGTGCCAAGGACTGTCCTCGGTGTTTCCTCTTCCTCACCTCCTCTGATCTTCCCAAGAATGATGGAAGCTGGGTGTTATTTCTAATGCTGGCTTTTCAGGTGCCCATTATATACTAACAACTTGGTGAGGCTTCTCAGGAAGCCACCTGAGGCTCCCTAGCTAGGAAGTGGTAGAACCAGTGTATCCTAAGCCCATCTGCCTAATAAGCTAGTCCCTGGTGGCTCAGACAGTAAAGAATCTGCCTGCAATGCAGGAGAACCTGCAATGCAGGGTTTGACCCGTGGGTCGGGAAGATCCCCTGGAAGACGGCATGGCTACCCACTCCAGGATTTTTGCCTAGAGAATCCCATGAACAGAGCAGCCTGGTGGGCTACAGTCCATGGGATCACAGAGTCGGACATGACTGAGTGACTAACACATTCTCATCAAAACATCGGAAAGGGACACAGACACTCTCCTTCCAACAGGTAGGGTGAGAGCTGATAGTCCAAGAACCGCTGATGCTGCAGCTAGTAACCACTCAGGCACGAGGCTGCTTGATAAAGTCCAATGGCGATGTGCAGAGTAGCCCCACGGAACCATGTAAGAACATTTTAAGAAACCAGGATATGTTTCTGTTGGCAGAAGGTCCACAGAACCAGATTGGAGAAGCAGCAAAGCACCACCACTGAGAGATTTGACCGCATATCAGAAAGACTGGCTGACGGTGGATTTGCCTTCGGGAAACACCTATGATATACGCATGTTAGAGAAAAATGCAGTCGCTAGGTCTGCAATCAGCTTTGTCCTCCAGGAGGGATGGAGATCACTGAATTGGCACTGTGCTTCCTCTGACATCAGTTACTTTTTAGACAAAGTCTCATGTGTTCCTGATTTGAAATGTCATTGTGTGGGGGTGATGGGGGTGGGGGATTGGGGGGTCGGGATCTGGTTTCTGTCTGCTTGGGATGGGAGTGGTGGGGCCAGGTGGAGAAGAAAAGGAGTCAGGCAGTAGCTAAGGGGCTGGCAGAGGGAGTTCCCTGCCACAAACGTCCAAGCACCTCTTTGGTTGAGAAAGAGGAAATTGCAGTGACCCTCAACTTTTCATTTTCCAAAGCTGGATGACTGTCAACTGCGCATGAAAACACATCTCAGTGACAAAGTCATGATGGAACATAGGCTCCAGATTTCCTAAGAGGGAGGATAGATGGCCTCCATCTAGTGGAAGGGAAGGGGGAATCCCAGCCCTACACATGAAACAAAGAACATCTAGAAACTATATGGATCCATTGCTTCTGCAGGACCTGCCCCCCACCCACCAGGAGTAGCATGCGTGTTGTCCAAGAGGATGTTCCAACAGGCTGGCTTGTCCCGTTGGAGGTGGTACATGATGATGTGACAAAAGGCAGAGCCCTGACCTCCTTAGGTTCCTTCTTCTGTCGCTGCCTTACCTCCAGTGCCTGGATCAAGCTAGGCTTTCTCCTGGTCCTTTCAAAGTCTTCCCCATGGTGCATCTTTGCCCCACTGGACCCTCTCTGCCTTCCACCAATTATAATAATTTTCTTTCCTTGTCTGGGCTCAAGACATCATTATGACCCAACCATTCTCACAGTTATTTATGTACTTCTTGGAGGTTCCCCCTCTTGGTTCCATTGACCTCTGTGGACTCATCTTCCCCTCCTTGGGGACACCTGCTACTGTCTAGCACTTCCCCCCCTGCACTGGGACCACCCCACCCCATTAAAACATCATCAAGTTTTAAATCTCACCCACAGTAAACATACGGGTATCTTTCCAGTTCAGCACACTTACTGAGAATCATTTATCCAGGTATTGAGAGTTTTCACATTTATATGAGAACTTTGGAAGATTTGAATGACCCATGTTTCATCAATGCTGTGGAATATTATGCAGCTGTTAAAATGAATGCACAAGGCACATGTGTTGATCTGATCAGATCAGATCAGTCGCTCAGTCGTGTCCGACTCTTTGCGACCCCAAAAATCGCAGCACGCCAGGCCTCCCTGTCCATCACCAACTCCCGGAGTTCACTCAGACTCACGTCCATCGAGTCAGTGATGCCATCCAACCATCTCATCCTCTGTCGTCCCCTTCTCCTCTTGCCCCTAATCCCTCCCAGCATCAGAGTCTTTTCCAATGAGTCAACTCTTTGCATGAGAAGGCCAAAGCTTTAGCATCATTCCTTCCAAAGAAATCCCAGGGCTGATCTCCTTCAGAATGGACTGTTTGGATCTCCTTGCAGTCCAAGGGACTCTCGAAGAGGCAGTTAAAAAAAAAAAAGGACTTCCCTAATTGTTGCGACTCCTCACCCCCAGTGCAGGGGGCCTGGGTTCAATCCCTGGTCAGGGAACTGGAGCTTGCGTGTTGCAAACTAAAGAACCTGTGTGTTGCAGCAAAGACCTGGTACAGTCAATTTTTTAAAATTACATTAAAAATTAAGTTTAAAAAATCAGCATGCAATCAAGGTTAACCTCATCAGTGATAGGCTGATCATATGCACTGCTGACATGATGTGATAAGAATTTGTCTCTGTGTTCTTCCTCCCTCAAAACCATTCACAGTCTAAGCAAGAGAAATAAATCAAAGACACATATAGGGGCATTCTACAAAATAATCGGCCAGTATTCTTCAAAAGTGTCAAGGTCATGAAAGACACAAAAGGACTAAGGAACCAGATTGGAGGAGGCTAAGCAGGCATGATGACTGAATGCAGTGTAGTGTCCTGGAGGGGATTTAGGGGGGAAACTGGTGACATATGAATAAAGGGTGAAGTTTAGTTAATAGTAAAATGGGGCTATAGTTAAATGGGGCTTCCTTGGTGGCTCAGACAGTAAAGCATCTGCCTGCAATGAGGGAGACCTGGGATCAATCCCTGGATCAGGAAGATCCCCAGGAGAAGGAAATGGCAATCCACTCCAGTACTCTTGCCTGGAAAATTCTATGGATGGAGGAGGGCAATACCCCATGGGGTCGCAAAGAGTCAGACATGACTGAGCAACTTCACTTCGCTTCACTTAGTTAATAGTAATGTGTTGGAGCTGGTGTCTTGGTTTTGGCAAATGTACCATGGGAGAGACTGGGTGAGGGCTATATGAAAGCTCTGCAAATTGCCTACAAATCTAAAACTATTCCAAAAGTGAAAGCGTTAAAAACAATAACAAGTTGTAATGTGACTAGAATACTGACTGTGTGGATCACAGCAAACTGTGGAAAATTCTTAAAGAGATGGGAATACCAGACCACTTTACCTCCCTCCTGAGAAACCTGTATGCAGGTCAGGAAGCAACAGTTAGAATGGGACATGGAACAATCGACTGGTTCAAAATTGGAAAAGGAGTACGTCAAGGCTGTAACTTGTTACCCTGCTTATTTAACTTATATGCAGAGTACATCATGTGAAATGCCTGGCTGGATGAAGCACAAGCTGGAATCAAGATTCCCAGGAGAAATATCAATAACCTCAGATATGCAGATGACACCACCCTTATGGCAGAAAGCAAAGAAGAATTAAAGAGTCTCTTGATGAAGGTGAAAGAAGAGAATGAAAAAGCTGGATTAAAACTCAGTAGTCAAAAAAACTAAGATCATGGCATCTGGTCCCATCACTTCATGGCAAATAGATGGGGAAACAATGGAAACAGTGACAGACTTTATTTTCTTGGGCTGCAAAATCACTGCAGATGGTGACTGCAGCTTTGACATTAAAAGATGCTTGCTCCTTGGAAGAAAAGCTATGACATACCTAGACAGCATACTAAAAAGTAGAGACATCACTTTGGTGACAAAGGTCTGTCTAGTCAAAGATATGGTTTTTCCAAAAATCATGTATAGATGTGAGAGTTGGACCGTAAAGAAAGCTGAGTGCCAAAGAATTGATGCTTATGAACTGTGGTGTTGGAGAAGATTTGAGAGTCCCTTGGACTGCCAGGAGATCCAACCAGTCAATCCTAAAGGAAATCAGTCCTGAATATTCATTGGAAGGACTGATGCTGAAGCTTAAGCTGAAGCTCCAATACTTTGGTCACCTGATGCAAAGAACTGACTCATTAGAAAAGACCCTGATGCTGGGAAAGATTGAAGGCAGGAGGAGAAGGGGATGACAGAGGATGAAATGGTTGGATGGCATCACTGACTCAATGGACATGAGTTTGAGCCAGCTCCAGGAGATGGTGAAGAACAGAGAAGTCTGCAGTCATGGGGTCACAAAGAGTCAGATGTGATTGAGCAACTGAACAACAACAAATTTGTTTTTTAAAATTGAAACCAATAATGAATGGAGCTGGAGATGATTGTAATAAGTGAAGTAAGTTAGAGAGAGAAAGAAATTTTATGATATCACATATGCAGAATCTAAAAAATAGGTCAAATGAACTTCTTTACAAAACAAAAATAGACTCACAGACATAGCAAACAAACTTATATTTACCAAAGGGGAAGGAGGAAAGGACTAAATTGGGAATATGGGATTAACAGATATACATTACCATATATAAAACAGATAAACAACAAGGATTTCCTGTATAGCACAAGGAATTATATTCAATGTCTTGCAATAAACTATAAGGGAAAAAGAATTGAAAAAATTATATAGATCTCCACACATATGTATAACTGAATAAGTGTGCTGTACACCTGAAATTAACACAATATTGTAAACCAACTATACTTTGATTAAAAAAAAAAACAGCTAAACAAGCTCATAAGTACAAACATGGCATAGAAGAACTCACGCTAAACTGTTACTGCCTGTTACCTGGGTGGCTATTATTACATCTCACATTATCCGTAAGAGGGAATTATTAACACCTTTACATTACTTGAACTTCTGCAACTACCTACCTGTTTTTATGCTATTTGACCTGTTGCAGAGAGTAAAATATGCAATTTAAAAAAATCTAATAGTTTGGGGATGAAATACTTGCTTCTCTATCTCTAAAAGCAGAGGCAGGAAAATATTTATTGGAGCTTTAAAGAGGAGGGCCAAATTACAACCTCCCCCAACCTCTGAAAGAGTTCCTCTCTCCCGACACACAGTGGTATTTCCACTGGCCCCATTAGGCAGTTAAACTGGATGCCAAGTATGAGAACAATTATTACCCAAAGTTTGGCAGCTTGTAAATAATAGCCCTCAGTGGTATCCCACAAAGAATTTTATATATTAAGAGAGGTTTAGGGGAAAATGTCCACTTCACACTACCCATGAAATCTGAAGATGCTGAATATGTTTTTGACTCGTGGAATAGAGGGGTTCTGGTAGGGAGTGGATGGTGTGGGATGAAACAGGGAAAGTAAAGTGGAACAAGCTCTAAGAAGATGTGGAGGGAATTAAAGATCAAGAAACCATGTGTGGGACTTCCCTGGTGGTCCAGCGGTTAGGAATTAGCCTACCAATGCAGGGGATATGGGTTCGATCCCTGGTCCAGGAAGATTCCACTTGCTGCAGGGCAACTAAGCCCGTGCACCCCAACTACTGAGCCTGTGCTCTACGGCCTGTGCTCTGCAGCAAGAGAAGCCACTGCAATGAGAAGACTGTGCACTGCAGCTAGAGAGGCGCCCCCGCTCACTGCAGCTGGGGAAAGCACGAGTGCAGCAATGAAGACCCAGCACAGCCACTAAATTTAAATTTTTTTAATGTTACCTTAAAAATAATAGAAACTACTTGTGACTCCTGGGAGAAGAGAGGAAGCCAAACTGTAGCACATCTGAGGAGAGAAAGGGGGCAAAGATTCCCATGAGGAGAACCAGCTGGAAAAGTGTTATAACTAAGAAGCATTGATAGGGTGGCCAGATACAAGATAAATACACAAACGTCAACAACTTTCCTTTATGACAGCCTCAACCAGTGACACAATATCAGGGGGCCAAAAGATCCATCTATGTAAGAAAACAAAATCAGAGAGTACTGAGGCATAAAGTTAGAAGAAATGCCCAAGACCAATGTGAGAACACTTATAAAACTTCACTGGAGAATATGCGTAGGCCTGAATAATGGAAAGTCTTATCTTATTCTTTGGGTAAAAAGGCTCAACATTATAAAGATGTTGATTTCACCCCCACTTTAATCTAGCACTTCAATGCAATTCCAAGCAACCTCCTAATATAAATAAAAGGCTGATGCTAAAATTCATCTAAAATTAAAAACCATGAAACTGTGTAAAAGACAGTGACAAGATGGTAAAACACACTACAAAGCTGTAATCATCAAAAAGGTGTGGTCTCATGTACATACTGCTATGTTTAAAATGCTTACCAAAAAGGACCCACTGTATACAGCACACAAAACTCTGCCCTGTGTTATGTGGCAGCCTGGATGGGAGGGGCATTTGGGGGAGAATGGATACATGCATGTGTATGGCTAAGTTCCTTCACTGTTCGCCTGAAACTATCACAACATGTTAATTGGCTACACCCCAATACAAAATAAAAAGTTTTCTTTAAAAGAGGTATGGTCTCAGCAAATGGAGATTCTCAGCAACTGTTGATTCTTTGCAATCCAGAGCATCTAACCTCCCTTTCCCAAAGAGCACCCCGAATAGCCAGGGTCTATGTGGGACCGACTTCATCCTCAGCTCTAGGATGGAGTCTGACTGGCATAAGCCATGTTCCATTCTCCTACCCCGATGCTGTGTTTAAATCAGATAAAAAATGAGGATAACTTAGCCTAATTCCAGAGGGCCTGTTTACGTAGACTCTCGTTTCCCTGTTGGATATGACCAAGGAAGCATGTAATCTTGGAGCTCCTGGATTCAGACCAAGGTAGCACCAAGACAAAGAAAGCAGAGCTGACAAATGCAGAGAGAAAGTTGGTCCTTACTGTGTCATCTGGGCTGTGAGATCCTGCCTTGCCTGAAGCCCCAGACTTCTCAAGTATAAGTCAATAAATCCATTGCATTGTTTTAATCACTTTCAATTGAGTTTTCCTTGTTTGCAACTAAAAATATCTTCCCTCCTTCAATACAGATTGGATACATAGATAAATAGAAAAACACAGAGAATCCAGAAAAGGGTGTGTGTGTGTGTGTGTGTGTGTGTGTGTGCATGTGTGTGTGTGTGTGTCTGTGTTTCACATCCCAGGGTGGACATGTGTTTCTGCAAGAGTGGTTCTACACCATCCTCATCAGCATCACTTAGGGGCCTTGGAGGACTTCTGAAATGAAGGCTGCAGCCCAGCAGGGTTTGAGTGGGTTATCTACATCTGTAACACACTTCCCAGCTACTTCTTAGGCATGAAGAAGTTTGAGAGCTACCAGAAAAGAGAAGTGTTCCAAACTGTGGGTCCTGAGCAATCAGTGGGTTGTGAAATCAGTTTAGAAGCTTTGGGTCAGCACTTTTTTAAGCAAAAGAATGGGCTGGGGTGAAGTGGAACAAAACAGAATGAAACAGAACAACATCAGAGAGTGTCACAGCAGAAAAGCTAAGTATTGCTTTACGAACTTTTGTTTCAGGTATGTATATATATATGCAAAGCTGAGATTCAGCTGGCATTCGGCATTACAACTATATCCATTGTTAAAGTACTCAAATGCATTTCTACTGGTTGGGGGACAACTGTTGCCTGACCATGTCCTCCTCCTGCTGCCCTGGGATACCTTCTCCCCACAACCCCTTTCAGATTCAGCAACAAAAGGGTTAACTTCTGGCACAGCAGGGGGTTTCCAGGCCTGGCTCCGTTTTAAGACCAAATTCTGATGGGTCAGCCTCTTGGCCCCACCAGATGTTAAATATTTTGACTCTCACCTCCGTACATGTGTGTGAGTGTAATGGATTGGAATATTGAAATGGACTGTGATTATTGAGAAAGTTTGAAAAGCATGGTTAAGGGGCCAAGGGTTCTCGGTGGGTCCTGGGGAAGGGAGAGGGGGTGGGGGCACTGAGTGCATTCAGGTGCTGTGTCCAGCCCATCACCTGACTGGGCTTCACAAGGCAAAGCAAACAAGGAAAGGCCTTTGCTTCCTTCGCACATATTTGATCTGAAAACAAACAGTGGAAGGTGTGTAAATACACTCACCAGACCTGCCACTGGAGGAGCAGGTGGTGAGAACACCAGATCGAATGGGATGATAATGACATGTGGTTTCTGCCCAACGTCCAGAGAGGATCCAGAGATTATCCAGATGTTGGGAGGAAACCGAGAAGATGGAAAAGAGATGCTGCTTCCCGGGTCCACTAAACAAGCAAGATCAGATCCTGGGACTGATGAGAATTTTAAATACATCAGTTCTTCAAATGCTAATAAATCTTATGTTTTGAGATGAAATTCAGTAAGAGCCTCTCATTTCACGAATTCAGTGTGGCCAATATCATTCAAGGGCTTCTCTGGTGGCTCAGTGGTAAAGAGTCTGCCTGCAATGCAGGAGCCACAGGAGACGCAGTTTTGATCCCTGGGTCAGGAAGACCCCCTGGGGTAGGGCATGGCAACCCACTCCAGTATTCTTGCCTGGAGGAATCCCGTGGACAGAGGAGCCTGGCAGGTTACAGTCCCATGGGGTTGCAAAGAGTCAGACCACTGAAGAGACTTAGCACACACACATGCACAATATCATTCAAACCTTAGATCCAAATAAAATCCATTTCCTAAAACACTGCCATCTTGTGACTCATTGTCTTCCTGTTCCACTCACTCACTTAAATATGATCCACCGCCTTTTTAACTTTTTTAATGTTTATTTACTTATTGGCTGTGTCAGGTCTCAGTTGCAGCACGCAGAATCTCTGCTGCGGCATGCAGGATCTCTAGTTGCCGAGCACATGCTTAGTTGCCCCTCAGCATGAGGATCTTAGTTCCCCATCCAGAGTTCAACCCATGTCTCCTGCACTGGAAGGAGGATTCTTAACCCCTGGACCACCAGGGAAGTCCCCACCCCCTTAAAAAAAAAAAAAAAAAAAAAACTGTTGATCTTCACATCGACTCTCGATGAGTTTGGAAATAAGTATACACTCTTGAAACCATCTCCACAATTAGATGCCATAAACATATCCATCACTTACAAAAGTGTCTTCCTGCTCTTTTATTTTGGGGCGTGATAACAACACTTATTAAACTTATCCTCTTAACCAAGTTTTAAACCTACAAATCAGTATTGTTAACTGCAGGTACTGTGGTGTACAGGAAGTCTCCAGGAATTAATATTCCTTTTGTATAATTGAAACTTTGTGCCGTTTGACAAATCTTTGCTGTGTCCTCCTCCCCTCAGCCCCTGGCCACCCCTATTCTACCATCTGCTTCTGAGTTCAATTCTTTTAGATTCATCACATAAGTGGTATCATGCAGTATTTGCCCTTCTATACCTGGCTTGTTTCATTTAGGGTAACAGCCTCCAAGTTCATCCACGTTGTCACAAATGGCAGGATTTCCTCCTTTTTCATGGCTGAATACCATTTCATCGAATTACAAGCCACAGCTTCTTTATTCATTCTTTCGTCAGTGGACATTTAGGTTGCTTCCATGTCTTGGCTACTGTGGATAATGCTGCCACGAGCATAAAATAAGAATAATGCTGCAGCTTTGAGATACTGATTTCAACTCCTTTGGCTGGAAGTGGGGTTGCTGGATCGTATGGTAGTTCTATTTTAAATATTTTGAGGCACCTCCACACTGTTTTCCATAGTGGCTGCACCAATTTACATTGCCACCTACAATGCACAAAGTGAACGTGAGAGTCTCTCAGTCCTGTCTGACTCTTCGCAACACCATGGACTATATAGTCCATGGAATTCTCCAGGCCAGAATACTGGAGTGGATAGCCTTTCCCTTCTCCAGGGGATCTTCCAAATCCAGGGATCAAACCCAGGTCTTCCGCATTGCAGGCAGATTCTTTACCAGCTGAGCCACAAGGGAAGCCCAAGAATACTGGAGTGGGTAACCTTTTCCTTCTCCAGTGGATCTTCCCAACCCAGGAATCAAACTGGGGTCTCCTTCATTGCAGGCAGATTCTTTACCAACTGAGCTATGAGGGAAGCCATGCACAAAGGTTCCCTTTTATCCACATCCTCACCAACATTTGTGGATAGACATCCTAACAGGTGTGAGGTGCTACTTCATTATGGTTTTAATTTGTCTTTTCTTGATGATTAGTGATGCTGAGCAAAAATCTTTTCATGTACCTATTGACCATCTGTATATATTCCTTGGAAAAATGTCTAGTTGAGACCTTCACCCATTTTTAAATTAGGTTATTTGATTTTTTGCTATTGAGCTGTAGGAGTTCTTTAGCTATTTTAGATATTAACCCTTTATCAGATAGATGATTTGCAAATACTTTCTCCTACTCCATAGGTTGTCTTTTCAGTGTGCTGACCGTTTCCTTTGTTGTAAGGATCCAGCTGTTGCCAGCACTTGAAAAAAATGTTTCCCAGGAAGATGAGCAGGATGAAGCTCACTGCAGTGCTCAATTTACTCCAGTAAATTTCTCCAACCCCGTCTCAATTCTAGATTCCTCTGACCCTCAATCCTACTGCTAGGATGTACCCCACAGATGTGCACTGGGGAGAGGGTCTAGGTGGGGAAGGGAGAGGATTGCCAGGCACAAGATAGGGTGCCAAGTTAAAACTGAATTTCAGATCAACAAAAGAATTTTTAGCATAAGTGTGTCCCAGGCAATATGCAGGATATACTTACACTAAAAAAAAAAAAATGTTGTTTATGGAACTTCCCTGGTGGTCCTGTGGCTAAGATTTTGTGCTCCCAATGCAAGGGGGCACGGGTTCTGTCCCTGATCATGAACTAGATCCCATAGGCCACGACTCAGAGTTCACGTGACACAACTATCAAATAAATACATTTTTAAAAAACACTCTTTATCTGCAATTCACATTGAACTGGATATCCTGTGCCTTATTTTGCTAAATCAAGCAGCCCAAGAAAGGAGGGTCTGCACGAAAGAGGGGAGATGTTCATCTTCCACGTTGCACTTCTTTGTACTGTTTGCGTTTTCAAGTGTTTATAAAATTTAGGACTTTTTTAATGTGAGCAGGAATTATATGAGACCTGAACCATTCCTGTGGATTTGTTTTCCTCTTAATTCTTTGCCATTTTTGTGCATTTCTGAATGGTTAAAGACATCTTTTAAGATTTAAAAAAAAAATTCAGCTCAGTGTAAGTAGGAAAAAAGAGCAATAGTGAAGCGCTTTCTGGATTAACAGATGGGGGAAGAAAGGGTTAAGGTTAAATATGGAAAGTGACCTGAAAATCAAGGGCTGTTTGAACAGTAAATGAACTGAAAGAAAATACCAGAGATGGAAGCAGAGCCAAAACACGGCAAGAGTGGAAGTAGAAACAGCAGTGGGAAGTCAGCGTCAGGTGGCTGCATGGTAGACCTCCACGTCTTATTTTAAATAGCCCTGAACGCTCCCCAGTATTTATTTAAGCGTGACTCTTATAAGATAAACTGCATCTCTCTCATTCCTATCATTCTGGTTTCAACACTCTCATTGCACAATCTATCCGCAGAATACAGACAATCCTGAATAATTTACACTTTGCTTCCGTGACTCTGGAATTCACACACTTATGAATTTAAGATTTTCGCCCGAGGCTGAAAATAAATATTTTTCTCTGTCCTTCTGGACAGCATTTCAGTCAGGCAGCCGGAAACTTTCCCCTGGAGGCTGGACAATTGTCCTTCAGCCCACAGGGACCTGCCAGCCCCAATTGGACTCCCAGAGGCAATTCAGAAAATCGGGTGAACATTTTCCATGAAATCCTGTAGGAGCATCATTTATCTTTCTCAAAACTTTCTTGGAAAAATTTCCTTGTGAAAACCCAAAAAAAAAAAAAAAGTCATTTTGTAAACTGTGAAATGTGGCATGCACTGCACTGCTCAGGAAGGAGCTGGTCTGGCCAGGCCAGGAATTCTGGAAAGTTCTGTCTGCCTCAGGCTGCTTTGTTTGTTCTGTACACTGGCCCTTGTGGTTGGGAATTCACAGCAGCACAAAAGGAGCTTTCTTGGAGTGAAGAGAAATATCCCAGAGGCCTGGATAACAGGGGGTGGTAATGAAGCCAGTGGCTAAAGCGGCGTGTGTGTGTGTGTGTGTGTGTGTGCATGCGTGCATGCGTGCGTGCACGCGCGCTCAGTCACTTAGCTGTGCTCAACTCTTTGCTACCCCATGGACTGTAGCCCGCCAGGCTCCTCTGTCCATGGGATTTTCCAGGCAAGAATACTGGAGTGGGTTGCCATTTCCTCCTTCAGGGGATCTTCCCCACCCAGGGATCGAATCCGCATCTCCTGCATTGGCAGATGGGTTCTTTACCACCGAGCCAGCCAGGAAGCATGAGGTACCCAAAATATGCATGTCATTTGGGTTGCATCCTTGGGAGCCCTGGGGTTGGGTGGCCCAGTGTGAGAGCATCCTGATGAAGTCTGCCTTTATCTGGTCCCCACTTGTTCAAGGCTAGGAGCATGAAGGGCTAGGTGGGACACAGTTCCTCTCATTCCTTCCAGCTCTGGTTTTCCTCCTTGATTCAGGAAACACATCAACTCCACTCCCTGGAACCTGGAGCTTGGCACAGGCAAGGCTGCTCCTGCCCAGAGACCTCCAGGGGCCCAGAGCAGAGACCCAGGAGGGAAGGCTAGAGGGCACCTTGAGACAGTGGACAGGCCTGGGCTCACCAACCATGCCTTCTGTAGCCCAGCTCACTTGCAGAGGGGAGCATCCTCGCTAACACCAGGCAGACTGGTCCTCTGGTTCCATCCACAAGTGCCAGGCACTTGAGAAAGGAAACAAAATGACCTCTGGGTGACATTCAAGACACAGTGGGAGACTTCCCTGGTGTATACTGGATAGGAATCCACCCGCCAATGCAGGGGACAAGGGTTCAATCCCTGGTCCGGGAAGAGTCCACATGCCGTGGAGCAACTAAGCCCATGTGCCACAACTACTGAGCCCGTGTGCCACAACTACTGAGCCCGTGTGCCACAACTACTGAAGCTTGAGTTCCAGCGCCTGTGATCTGCAACCAGACAAGCCACCACAATGAAGACCTAGCACAACCAAAACATGATAATGACAAATGAATTAGCTGATTAATTTTTTAAAAAGATGTAGGGGAAAAATTGCACAGGGTGAAGGGCCCAGAACTTGAAGCTAGGCAGTCTGGGTTTGAATCCTACACCATCACTCCTAGCTGTGACCCCAGGGAGGGGCTGAAAAGCTCAACGTCTCCATCTGGAAACTGGAGATGGAACTTCTGCCTCAGGGGGTGACAGTTTCATTCATGGGCACACTTAGAGCCATGGTACATTCCAGGTGTCCTGAGTACAAGTTGTTGCTATTCTTACAGTCAAACAGGTCATCTTCTTTGGCAAATTTCCACTGAAAAAGTTGGAGAAAAACTGGATGAGTGTCCACACAGAGATCAGCAGACCAGCACCTCTGACGTAGCCAACACTGCAGGGCAAGGAGCTTGATAAAAACTTGTTCTTTCCTTGGATGTGATCCTCCTCGGCTCTCTATGCCCTTGCCCTTGGAAGGCTTCCATCCACCCTTGGAAGGCTAATCAAACAGCAGGGGAGGAGAGTTCCCTGGTGGTCTGCCTGGGGCCTGGGTTTGATCCCTAGTCCGGGAACTAAGGCCCTGTAAGCTGGACAATGCAGCAAAATAAATAAAAATAAAAATATGTGACAATATCCAGCACTGGAACACACACACACGAAGAAAAAGGGCAAGGGAAAGATGGTGGTGCCCAGTTTGTGCCAGGCAGCTAGTGGGGGTGCCGAACAGCCTTGGTGACCCATTTGGTTTCTGCAGTGAACTCGAGCAGGTGCAAGTATTCAAAGGCTGAATGAAAATGCCAAGATGCATTTGAACCAGAAACCATGTATTCATAAGAAGGGGCTCAATGCAGATGGACAAAGATGTAAAAAAGCTGTACCCAGTGTACGAGGCATTTCAACGCCCCATTACAGAAGTGGACGCCCAGTGTCCGTCTAACGCAGTGGTTCCAAGCTCACGTTCTTGATCCAAAAGCACTGCGTTCAAACCCCGACTCTCCCACTATCTAATTGTGTGATGTTGGGAAAGATGTTTACTCTCTCCAGCAGTGCTGCCTGGCAGAACTTTCTGCAGGCGAGGAAATGGTTTGCATCCAGGCTGGGCTGTGTGTGGAGCACTTGAGACATTGGCTAGCCCACACTTTAATTAATTTATGCTCAGTTTTGATTTAATTAATTTTAATTTATCAGCTGCACTGCTCTTTACGGTAACCTCTAGCCATATGTAACTTTTTTTTATTGAAGCATTTGAACTGTGGTGTTGGAGAAGACTCTTGAGAGTCCCTTGGAATGCAAGGAGATCAAACCACTCGACCCTAAAGGAAATCAAACCTGAATATTCATTGGAAGGACTGTTGCTGAAGCTGAAGCTCCGATACTTTGGCCACCTGATGCAAAAAGCCGACTCACTGGAAAAGACCCTGATGCTGGGAGAGATTGAAAGCAAAAGAAGGGGTCGGCAGAGGATGAGATGGTTAGATAGCAACACCGACTCAGTGGGCATGAATTTGAGCAAACTCCAGGAGATAGTGGAGGACAGAGGAGCCTGGTGTGCTGCAGTGCGTGGAGCCTCAAAGGGTCAGACAGGACTTAGCAACCTAACGACATAGTTGGCTTACAGTTTATATACATTCTTTTTCACACTCTTTTCCATTATAGGTTATTGGACGATATTGGGGATAGTTCCCTGTGCTATCCAGAGGTCCTTGTGATTTACCTATTTTATGCATAGCAGTATGTATCTGTTAATCCCAGACTCTTAATTTATCCCTCCCTCCTTTCCCCTTTGGTAACCATAAGTTTGTTTTCTATGTCTGTGAGTACATTTCTGTTTTAAGTAAGTTCATTTGTATCACTCTTTTAGATTCCATATATGAGTGATATCATTGGATATTCGTCTCTGTCTGACTTACTTCACTCAGCACGATAATCTCGAGGTCCATGTTGCTGCAAATGGCATTATTTTGTTCTTTCTTACGACCAAGTAGTATTCCATCCTGTATATGGAATACAGGAATCGAACTGGGATCTCCTGCATTGCAGGTGGATTCTTTACCAACTGAGCTAACAGGGAAGCCCACGCATATATGTACCACATCATTATCCATTCATCTGTCGATGGGCCACATGTGACTATTAAAATTGAATTAGCTAATTTATTTGATTTCATAAGCCTCTGCTTTTCCTCCTCTGTAACATGGGTAGAATAGTATCCACTTCACAGAATTAAATGAGATAAAGTCTGAAAAGGGTCAAGTTCATGGTAAGCATTTAATAAATGTTAGCTATTATTCTGGTGAATTTTCCTGGGTACATAGTAGTCTCTCACCTCCTTGCCGGAGGCTTTCTGTCCTCTCGTGTGACTCGTTCATTCCACCTTGGGGAGGCAGAATAGCAGCCTTCCAAAGATGTCCATGGAGTACTCCCCAAGCCTGTCAATCTGTTAGGTTACAGGGCAAAGAGGAATTAAGTTTACATGTGGAATTAAGGTGGCTAATCAACTGACCTTACAATAACAACATAATTTTGGACTGTCCAGTTGCGGCCTTTGTAATCATAAGAGTTCTTAAAAAATGGAAAAGGGAAGAAGAGAAGGACAGAGGGACGTGGCATGAGAAAAGACTCAAATGGCCATTGCTAGCTTTGAAGATGGAGGAAGGGGCCACAAGCCAAGGGACAGGACAGGCTCTAGAAGCAGGAAGAGTCAAGAGACAGATTCTCCCCTAGAACTTTGGAGCCAACCCTGCTGACACCTCCACTTTAGCTCAGTGAGACCCATTTCCAGACTTCGGACTTCCAGAACTGCAAGATAATAAATGCATGTTGGTTTAAGCCTCTAAGTCACGGCAATTTGTTACAGCTGAGGCAGGGGACGAGTACAAACGCTGACTTGCTGATTCTGTGACAAGATTGCCCGCCTGGCCCCAGTGAACCTGCAGCAGCGTCCACTTTGGATCTGACTGGTCAGTGTCATGGTTAATCACAAACCTATAAATCAGATGGAGGCAGGAGGGGGGAACCTGAAAGACCTCTTATTTAAAACGTCTTTTCTGCAAGAGAAGGACCTGTGTTCCATTATGTTTTCAAAGTTCCATTTATATGTTTCAAGTCCGTTCTTCTCTAAATGGTGCTGAATGAATTGTAGTCCCCAGCGCACACCCTTTGGAGGACTGTGGGGTTAAATGAAAAGAAACGGACAGTGGGTGTGTATGTTCCTTGCAGTGAAGTAGCCCTTTCTTTGCCAAACCGCTTCTCCATTTCTGAGACACCCTCCAAGGAAACAGGGCCATTCTAGGAGGGTACCTTGGATGCCTTAAATCCAGAGGGATGATAAAGGTGGTGGTGGTTGGGGGAGGGGAGGTTGTACCAGCTCCAGGGAATCTGGCCTGACCCTGGGAGGAGGGAAGACAAACCCGCAATGACTTTCAACTTTTGGTTCTGTATCTCTCCAGCTCACCCACATCCCCTACCACAAAGGCGTTCCTCTTCCCCGCTCCAAAAGCACAACTTGGCTTCCAAGAAACAGAGAAGCAACATTTTGTACCAGATTCTGCTCGATTTGGTCAAAGATCAGATGCACACTCTTCAGCAAAGCAGGAATCATACTGCCAGTTTCCCAGATCAGACTCACTTCTAATGTCAGGAAAGAAGATACAAATCCACAACCCCTTACCCACAAATCTGAAGTCCAAACAGGTCTGAACACTAAAAGTTTCCTCATCACTCATCTGCATCAAAACCTGAGCCAGGTCACTGTAATGTGACATGGTTTTTATTTATCCAGCTTAGTGTGATGGCTTCTCAAGTAGCTCTGCTGGGAAAGAATCCACCTGCAATGCAGGAGACTTCAGTTATATTCCTGGTCACAAAGTTCCCCTGGAGAAGGGATAGGCTACCCATTCCAGTATTCTTGGGCTTCTCTGGTGGCTCAGATGGTAAAGAATCTGCCTGCAATGCGGGAGACCTGGGTTCCATCCCTAGGTTGGGAAGATCCCCTGGAGTAGGGCATGGCAACCCACTCCAGTATTCTTGCCTGGGAAATCCTATGGACAGAGGAGCCTGGCAGACTCCAGTCCATGGAGTCACAAAGAGTCTGACATGACTGAGCAACTAAGCACAGCACAGCACAGGGTGACTATTCCTACAACTTACTGCAGAAAACAATGTGCTATTATTACAGAGTTCTTCCCCAAATCCTGACTGCCACAGGCAAGACCCACCAGTGGATGCTACAATCATTGGGCCAAAGTTTGAGGAGAAACAGGATATTTGCAAGGTCTCCAAGGGTCTCCCCCAGTAGCATTATTCATTACAAAGGGAAAACGGTGATGTTACAAAGGAGAAAGTTGCTACTTTAACCAAGGGATCAAGGTTAACATCACTAGCAGGAAGACTTATGGACCACATTGGCCTCGGCTATGATGCCACAGAGAACAGCTCAACACTGTCCCTCTGGCTTTCTTGCCAAAAACGTATCTCATTTTAAAATGTGTCTCGGGACTTCTCTGGTAGTCCCCTGGCTGAGACACTGACCTGCCAATGCAGGGGACTGGGGTTCGATCCCTGGTCAGGGAACTACATCATACATACCACGGCTGAGAGCTCGCATGCCACAGCCAAAGGTCCTGTGGGCCGCAACTAAGACCCAGAGCAGCCACATAAATACATACTCTTTACAAAATAAATAAATGAAAATAAAGTGAATCTCATGTTAGGGAATTCCCTGTCAGTCCAGTGGTGAGGACTCCATGCTTCCACTGCAGGGGGCAACAGTTTGATCCCTGGTCCGACCACTGAGATCGCCCAAGCCACACGGTGCAGCCAATAAAATAAATAAATAAAAAATTAAATGTATCTCATTTTAAATCTCTAAATTTAAATTGAGACACATCTTAAATACACTTAAACGTGAATGTATCTCTGTTTTAAACATGGGAAAACATCAGACAACACAAACCGAGGGCCATTCTCAAAAATCACTGACCTGCACTCTTCAAAAATGTCAAGGTCAGGCCAGACCAGAAAAGACAGACATTGTCACAAGGTTAGAAGAAACCAAAGAGACCCCCCCCAGCTCACTGCACTGTGAGATCCCAGGAGGGATCTTGGAACAGTAAAAAGACATTAGTGGAAAAACTTGTGAAAATCGGGTAAGGTTTGTTGTTCAGTTAATCGCATCCTATTAACATCAATTTCCTAGTTTTGATCTTTGAATAAATGTGTAAGATTTCAATATCAGGGGAAGCTGGGTGAAGAGTATATGAGAACTCTCTGTGCTATTTTGCAAATTTTCTGTAAGTCTAAAGAAGTTATTCTAAAATAGAAAAGTTCTTTTTTTTTTTGAAAGAAGGGTTAGGCTACCCGAGGAGGGAAGGAACTAAGGATTTATACATCAGTTGCCCAGAGACATTGATTGAGGGCTTCTGACTGGGTGGAGATCCCCCAGCACTTCCAGCTTGCTGGCTGGGCAAAGCGACCTACCAGGTTTCAGAGAAGAGGTTTCAGGCAGTGGCAGCTAGGTGAGCGAGTCAATGGCCAACTGAGAGACACAGGTGGGGCCCTGGGCAGCATCCCCTCCAGACGCTCACTCTGAGAGGCAACAAGAACAGTTCAGGGGCTTTGAGATTATCTATCTCTTCCTTCCCTGCTGGCAGTCTTTCCAATCCATTTCTGTATAACCAAATAGCCATTCAACACTGACTCCTTCCCTTACTGGAAAGGACCTGGTGACCTAGCCCCTTCATCCGTGACACAGTCTTTTGTCTTTGGGATGTCTACATCCTTGGGCAGAGGATGGAGTCTTCTTGTTATTTTAGAACAAAACTCAATATAAAGTTCAGTAGAGGAACTTTACTGGTGGTCCAGTGGTTACGAATCCACCTTCCAAAGCAGGGGACTCAGGTTCGATCCCTGGTCGGGAAACTAAGATCCCATATACCTCAGGGCAACTAAGTCCATGGTCTGCAGCTACTGAGTCTGTGCACTCTAGAGCCCAAGTGCCACAGATACAGAATCTATACGCCACAACACAGAGCCTGCACTGCAATGAAGAGACGTTGTTGTTCAGTCTCTAAGTCGTGCCTGACTCTTTGCAATGAAGATGCCACTTGCCAAAGGCTCAATGCAGCCAAATACATAATAAAATAAATATTTTAAAAAATGCTTCCACATACCTTAAGCCATTTTCTAAAAAAGTTCAAAAGATAATGAGTGGTGAATTAAGCAAACAAACCACAAAACACCACCATGTATTCACAATTCCATCAAAGCATGTAAGTCCGGACTAAATTCAAACGAAATTATCTGTGACAAGGGATAGGTCTTTCTTTCCACTGCACCTCAAGGAATCATCGTTCCCTTCATTATAGAATCCACAGAAAGTAAGCACATTGTGCTGTCAGCTTAACTCAGACAGCACCCACAGGCCCCCGGCTCTCAGAGTTATGGTCTTTTCTTAGGAAAAGTCACCTCTTTGTGGATCTGACGGTACATTTATTTTGGAAAAGAGGGAGAGTTCCTTATATACATTCCCAACCTCTGTTTTAAATTATTGCTTCAGACCTTCCTGCCAAACCCATCATGTATAAAGGGACTCATGGCTAAGTGTGTAAATAATTTTTAAAATTCCACTGGTAGTGATTTGGAAATAAGAGGGTTTTTCTCTTCTTTCTTTTTTTTTTTTTCCTTTCTTTCTCCCTGCTAGGGTTACTCAAGAATTTAACATTGTTTTAATTTGGAACACAAGTCAAGTCTATTAAAACCTCTTGTGCCCTGTATATAAAACTTGTGCTTTACATCATCATAAAGCTTTAGAATATTAAGTAATTGATTTAATTAAACATGCAATTTTATTTTTTGCCCTCAGGCCCCACCCTGGATGTGAAAAGGTTTTATAAATTTCAAAGAACATGGAGACATGGGGTCAATGTTATGGACCTAAGAAATCAAGGTCATCGCTCATGCAGGTAGATCAGTGAACAAAGGCCTGGGCTACCCCCTGGTTTAGGCAAATTTGAGAGCCTTTAAATATCCTTATTTTATCATAATAGGATTTGATCAAGCAGAGAGCTGATGCTTTTGCTGCCCAACTTTCATGCATTTTCTTTTGGAAAGGCTCTCAATTTCCTTCTATGGTGTCAGTCCCTGAGTAACACCAATAATAAAGGATACAGATGGGGTTTCATGCAGGGATCCAGGGACCCAAGGCCACAGTGATTGGTTCAGGGGATGGTCATGTGACTGAATAGGAGCCAATGAGAAGCCACTGGGATGTGGATGGGAATGCTGGGACCAAGGAACTTCCTCTGTTTGTTTTGTTTTGATTTTCTGAAGCACTAGATCTGGTGCTGCCATCTTGTGACCGCCAGGGGTGAAAGTGCCAGGGGCCACCAGGAAAAGCTCAAGGATGGACTCAATGAGGAAAAGATGGGGCCAAGAATTAGAAAGAAAAAGAGAGGGGGAAAAAGAGCATCCTACTTGTATAGTTTAGACCCCTATTTCCAATTATGCTCAAAGTCAGCAGTTGCAGAGAGATGAGACAAGAAATTATTTTTAGTACTTAACCCAGTTGGGGTTTCTGTCATTTGCAACCGAAACAGACAGAAGCCAGTTTGTCTGGGAAATTAACAAAGCAGAGCCCTAGTAAGTTAAAAATTACTCCTGAGATGTACTATGTCAGCTCCTCTCTTCAACCATTGATGTTGCCTGAAGGATCGTGAGACTTCTCTCAGGGTTGGGGCGGGAAGGAGATCGGCCCTGGGATTTCTTTGGAAGGAATGATGCTAAAGCTGAAACTCCAGTACTTTGGCCACCTCATGCAAAGAGTTGACTCATTGGAAAAGACTCTGATGCTGGGAGGGATTGGGGGCAGGAGGAGAAGGGGACGACAGAGGATGAGATGGCTGGATGGCATCACTGACTCAATGGACATGAGTCTGAGTGAACTCCGGGAGTTGGTGATGGACAGGGAGGCCTGGCGTGCTGCGATTCATGGGGTTGCAGAGTCAGACACGACTGAGCGACTGAACTGAATTGAACTGAAGGGCTCTGGGCTCTGATTCACGGGTAACTTTGGACAGTCACTTCCTCACTCTGGTACTTAGTTCCTAAGAGAGGAAGTGGATAAGGTAGTCTTTCAAATGCCACCTCCACAAATATTTTTTTAAAAGGAACTTCCCTGGTGGTCCAGTGGCTAAGACTCCATGCTCCCAACACAGGGAGCGCAGGTTCTATCCCTAGTCAGGGAACTAGACCCCACATGCTGCACCTAAGAGTTTACAAGCCACAGCTAAAGATCCTGCATGCTGAATGAAGAGTGAAGAAGATTCTGTGTGCCGCACCTAGGACCCAGTGCAGCCAAATCAATATTAAAAAAAAAAACCATAAAGCAATATACTGTGTTATCCACACACTTGTTTGAATAAAATAATATATTTTAAAGCAAAAACTAAAAAACCATAAAGCTGTATATTTATTTATTTTTGGCTGCTCTGGGTCTAAAATTTTAAAAACTAAATAAAAATTACATTAAAATGAAATAAAATGCCACCTCCAGAATGGTCCGATCTGTGATTTTAGAGACTGTGATGAGAGATCACAAATCTCCTGATACTACACATGTGCATGCACACACACATATATACTCACATACTCATGCACACATATACATAGATACACACACACATAGACACACATAAATATAAATACATACACACAAGTCTCTCCCCCAACACACCCCTTATTCCACAAACTACTCAGTCTTCCTTTGTAGGAGTCACTTCTCTCTGGAGCCTAAAGACCGGGTGCCCCCTGGACCCCACAGTGGCACAGAGAAAGTGGGGCACAAAAGCTGAGGCAGCACTTGCTTAACCCACACAAACCCCTCAACCCCATCTTAGAATGCCCATGGGAGGAACAGAAAAGCTGCGTATACAGCATTCCACACTTGAATTCCTGGGATGCCCCTGTGGAAATTTAAAGAACCAAAAAAAAAAAAAAAAAGAGTCCTCCTTCATGAGCAAGGGAATCACTGCAGTGACCACAGCATGCTGCCTCTGGGTGATGCCCAGCGTCTCTCCAAGTGTTTTCTGGTGTTTCTACCCCTGGTCATGTTTGTAGAACCAACTCTAATTCTAACACCTGCTCAGTTTTAAATCACTGAGATGCATAGAATGACCTCCAAAGGTGCCAACGGGGCGTTAGAAAAACCCAACTTCCAGTTTAAATAAATTTTAATGGAAACTGAATCCCTTTGCTATACACATGAAACTAACACAATATGATTAATCAAGTATACTCCAAAAAATACAGAAAGTTTCAAAAAAATGTTTAACAGAGGGAAGTGGAAATAGGATATACTCTCAACTACATACCCACCCACACATATCCACATACACACACACACACACACACACACACACACACACACAGCATGTACCTGTACTGGATGGCAGGTATACATCATATATTCTGCACCACGAAGAGCCTTCTGCACACCCAGCCCCACTCACATCCCCTGGAAGCTGCTTGTGGGCCACCCCTCACATCTGGAGACCCACACACCAGCAAGGTGGTCTATCCCAGGCCCAGGATATTTGGTCAGGGATTCTGGGGTTCCAGGTACCAGGAAATCTGGGGTCCCGGGTATCAGGAGTTGTCTGGAGCCAGGGCTGGGATGAGGGTGGGGCAGGGGAGGGGCTTCCTCTCACACCCACCCTTGGACTCGTGTCCTCTGAGGGGAGAGCCTGGACAGAGTCAGCTCCCTAAGTCTCAGACCCAGGGCAGTCCCCCTACAGCCCACCGCCAAGTTCAAGGGCATTACTGGCCCCTGGGCACCCCCATCCTCCCCCGTAGGACCATCATAGAACATCATCTAAAAACCAGAACCCTAGGACTTCCCTGGTGCTCCAGCGGTTAAGACTTCACCTTCCAATGCAGGGAATAAGGGTTCCATCCATGATCTGCGAGCTAAGATACCACATGCCTTGTGGCCAAAAAACCACAGAAGCAACATTGTAACAAATTCAATAAAAGACTTTAAAAAGTAAAAAAGAAAAAAAAAAAAAGCCCACAGCCCTAAAGTATATATGTCAACCCTTGGCCCCCAAGCATCCCCAAAACACCCCCTCTGGGAGCCCTATTATTGGTTCCCTGAGCAGAGGCACCCCCCTCCCCTGTACTTCCCCCAGATACAGCCTCTTTCAGGACCAGACATCCAGAGCACAGAGGTTTCCTACCATTTGGAAGAACAGAATTTCAGTTTCCTCTGTCACAGCCAGCTTCAAAGGCATGGGGACAAATTGATTTTTCCAGGACTTCCTTAATGTCCCAGAGAAGCACTTGAATCTCCTCTATCTGATTCTATTTTCAGAGATCTGTTTCTCGGGGCACCTCTGACCCTTCTCAGAGGCTGGAAAGGAGCCCTCTGCCGCTTTGCGCTGACATGAACTGAGGTTTCAGGAGGAGGGGATGGGGGTCTGAGGGACGCCTGCCATGCATGGCTTCCACCTTAATGCAACTAATCGTGGCGCCTGGGGTTTGTAAAGTTCTATTCTTCCCAGGAACACGGAGCTTACTTCTCTGTTAACCTCATCTACTGGCATATCTGTCAGATGAGGGAACAAGGCAATATTTTAAAAGGAATCACTTGTGTTTTTAATTAATTTATTTATGGCTGTGCTGAGTCTTCATTGCTGTGCTCGAGCTTTCTCTAGTGGATGCAAGCAAGGCTACTCTTCATTGCAGGGCACAAGCTCCTCACTGTAGTAGCTGGCTTCTCTTGTTGCGGAGCACAGGCTCTAGGCACATGCACTCAGCAGCTGCAGCTCCCAGGCTCTAGAGCACTGGCTCAGTAGCTGTGGCACACGGGTTTAGTTGTCCTGCTGCATGTAGGATCTTCCCAGATCAGGACTCGAACCCGGGTCCCCTGCATTGGCAGGCAGATTCTTTACTAGTGAGCCACCAGGGAAGCCCCAGGATAAGACATTTTTAACAGCAGACTGGAAGCAGACCCCAAATCTCAAGTCCCGTGGGTCTGGTGCACTGTCAAATCTGAGGGGGCAAGGCTGCATTGCTTGGGTGTCAAGGCAGAGACCCACCTTCCTCTGGCATTTTTTCATGGACTGTCCTGGGGAAGGCTCAAATTGAGTTAAATAAGCCATTTTTTTTTTCTAAACCAAATACCAAAGTCACTTTCACGGAACTTAAAATTGTCCTGTGACCATGGAGTGATGGGGGCAGGGGTGGCTGGGTGATGCTTGGCTTGGAAAAAGGCTGTGATGAGAAGATATGGGAGGAGACACAAGAGAAAGCCTCGGGCACGAAATGGTCCCACTCTTGGTTTCACCATTTGAAAGCGAGCAGACAATTATTTCCACTGGAACCCAGAGAGGACTGAGAGTCCCAATTTTCCTACAACGCAGGAAGGAAATTGAGACTTTCAGTTCTGGTTCATTCACTTCAGCTCAGAATCACTCTTCAGTTGGAAAACTCCTGTGGCCTTTGCAGGTTGAATTTTTATGCCTGCATTTCTGCCAACTCCCTGTGCATTTAGCTCCAGATCTTTCCCCCTTCGGGCTCCAAACTATTGTTGCAAAATTATCCTTCTGTTGGGAATTTACGATACCTCTACCCTTTGAAGGTCTTCCATCAGATACTTCGACTGTAAAAAACTAACTGTTGTGGACTTCCCTGGCAGTCCAGGGGTTAAGATGCCATGCTTCCAATGCAGGACGGTGCAAGTTCAAACCCTGGTCAGGGAACTAAGATTCCACATGCCGCACAGCCAAAAAAAAAAAAAAAGTTTAAAAAACAACCATTGTTTCTAGACCTCTGTTGCTATTTATGGACTTACAGGGTATCAATTCTTATTGAGATGTCCAGGGTACCAGTGTCTATATACACATTTGTCCCCCAGTTAGTTGTTCCTCGGACTCAAGTCAAGGATGCTGTGTTTTAGGGGAGGAACAGGATATATGACTGCCCCATGGTGGATTATTACATTTGCTTCAGATCAGCACACACTTCAAACCCTGAGACCGTAGACAACCCTCCATCAACCTCCAAACACAGACCCTCATGGAAACTCACAGACTGCCAATCACTGGCCCACATGGTCCCCCATCACCCATCAACACAGGACATCTCCACAAGGAAGCATGGCTGTGATGAGTCCTGTGCTTAGTCGCTCAGTTCTGTCCAACTCTTTGCAGCTCCATGGACTGCAGCCCACCAGGTTCTTCTGTCTGTGGAATTCTCCAGGCAAGCATACTGGAGTGGGCTGCTATTTCCTACTCCAGGGGATCTTCCTAACCCAGAGATCGAACCGAAGTCTCTTGCATCTCCTGCATTGGCAGGGGGATTCTTTACCACTGCTCCACCTGGGATGAATCCTGGCCACCGTCAAGCAGAAGACAAGTGTATGCTGGGAAAGACATAATTCATTTCATGCCAATTCTTTTCATTTCCTTGTAAAAATATAAAATAGGAAAAGAATCTTTTTGGAGGGAGGGAAAGAGGTGGAGATGGGGAAAGTCAAGGTAGAATCTAAACCCATACTGCCAACAATTGCTATTTTCTGGAACAGAAACTTGGCCCCTTCATACTGTTCCATATATTTGTCAAAGTCATCCTTCTCCACAACGCATGTTCCCTGGCAGCCACCACCAGGAATACAGTCCTGTCCCTTTGGAAACTTACTTTAAAACACTCTCCATGTCCTACTTAAATGTTAGAAAGTCACAGCTTCCCCGGCCTGGAAACAGAGAGAGATTTTAAAAGATTCTTATCATCCCACTATTTTAAGACTTGTATTATAAAAGATTCGCATGTGTCGCCACCAGCTATAAAACAAAGTAGCTCTGTAGTCTGTACGGTGTCAAAACAATGCATATGTTAGGTCCCCGATACATTCATCGAAGTAATTTAACGTGTGTTAATTTCCTCAGGCGGGAGGAGAAGGGGACAACAGAGGATGAGATGGTTGGATGGCATCACAACTCAATGGACATGAGTTTTACTAGGCTCCAGGAGTTGGTGATGGACAGGGAAGCCTGGCGAGCTGCAGTCCATGGGGTTGCAAATAGTCAGATACGACTGAGCGACTGAACTGAACTGAACTGAATTTCCTCATCTGGAAAAATGAGCATAAAAGTGTTTGCCCTGCCAAAGCAGAAATGCATGAGAAGCAAAGAGGCCATTTCAATGACTTTCCATAAATAGCCAACCTTCATGAGATACCTTTTTTGTCACTTAGCTCAGTCATGGTGTTTTCCAGTGAGTTACTGCTGCATAGTAAGCAGGTCCAAAACAAAGGCACTTAATAGAACCATCTGGGGCGTACCCTGGCAGTTCAGTGGCTAGGAACACAACTTTCACTGCAAAAGGCTTGGGTTCAATCCCTGGCTGGGAACTAAGATCTCACATGCTGTGGGGCAATTAGTCCCGAGTGCCATAACTACTGAGCCTGCACGCTAGAGCCTGTGTGCCCCAACAGAAGATCCCACATGCCACAGTGAAGATGCCACGTGTCACAACTAAGATCCTATGTGGCCAAATACATAATTTTTTTTAAAGAGCCAGAACCACTGAATGAGAATTTCTGAAGACAGAGCATGACTACTCAAAAGAGCTGATCTGTAGCATCACAGATGTTCATAATATGCCCAACTACTGTTCCTTTTTTCTCTTTCTCTCTTACTTTCATTCTCCTCTTTAAATTCCTCTATTTTTCTCCAGTTATTTTTTTTCCTTTCATTCAACAATATGTAATTGAGTAACTGTCCAATTCTAGGCCAAAGTCTAAAAGAAGTAAGAGATAATCACATAATCTTCAGTTCAGTTCAGTCTCTCAGTCGTGTCTGATTCTTTGCGACCCCATGGACTGCAGCACACCAGGCTTCCCTGTCCTTCACCAACTCCCGGAGCCTGCTCAGACTCATGTCCATTGAGTCGATGATGCCATCCAACCATCTCATCCTCCGTCATCCCCTTCTCCTCCCACCTTCAATCTTTCCCAGCATCAGGGTCTTTTCCAATGACTTGGCTCTTCGCATCAGGTGGTCAAAGTATGGGAGTTCCAGCTTCAGCATCGGTCCTTTCAATGAATTTTCAGGACTGATTTCCTTTAGGATGGACTGGTTGGATCTCCTTGCAGTTCAAGGGACTCTCAAGAGTCTTCTCTAATACCAAAGTTCAAAAGCATCAATTCTTCAGTGCTCAGCTTTCTTTACAGTCCAACTCTCGCATCCATGCATGATTATTGGAAAAACCATAGCTTTGACTAGATGGACCTTTGTTGGCAAAGTAATGTCTCTGCTTTTTAATATGCTGTCTAGGTTGGTTACGACTTTTCTTCCAAGGAGCAAGTGTCTTTCAATTTCATGGCTGCAGTCACAATCTGCAGTGATTTTGGAGCCCCCAAAAATAAACTCTCTCACTGTTTCCATTGTTTCCCCATCTATTTGCCATGAAGTGATGGGACCAGATGCCATGATCTTAGTTTTCTGAATGTTGAGTTTTAAGCCAACTCTTTCACTCTCCTCTTTCACTTTGATCAAGAGGCTCTTTAGTTCTTCTTCGCTTTCTGCCATAAGGGTGGTGTCATCTGAGTATCTGAGGTTATTGATATTTCTCCCGGAAATCTTGATTCCAGCTTGTGCTTCATCCAGCCCAGCATTTTGCATGATGTGCTCTGCATATAAGTTAAATAAGCAGGGTGACAATATACAGCCTCGACGTACTCCTTTCCTGATTTGGAACCAGTCTGTTGTTTCATGTCCAGTTCTAACTGTTGCTTCTTGACCTGCATACAGATTTCTCAGGGGGCAGGTCAGCTGGTCTGGTATTCCCATCTCTTGAGGAATTTTCCACAGTTTATTGTGATCCACACAGTCAAAGGCTTTGGTGTAGTCAATAAAGCAGAAGTAGGTGTTTTTCTGGAACTCTCTTGCTTTTTGATGATCCAGTAGATGTTGGCAATTTGATCTCTGGTTCCTCTGCCTTTTCTAAAACCAGCTTGAACATCTGGCCGTTCATGGTTCACATACTGTTGAACCCTGGCTTGGAGAATTTTGAGCATTCCTTTGCTAGTATGTGAGATGAGTGCAATTGCGCAGTAGTTTGAACATTCTTTGGCATTGCCTCTCTTTGGGATTCTTTGGGATCGGAATGAAAACTGACCTTTTCCAGTCCTGTGGCCACTGCCAAATTTCCTGGCATATTGAATGCAGCACTTTCACAGCATCATCTTCTAGGATTTGAAATAGCTCAACTGGAATTCCATCACCTCCACTAGCTTTGTTCATAGTGATGTTTCCTAAGGCCCACCTGACTTCACATTCCAGGATGTCTGACTCTAGGTGGGTGATCTCACCATCATGATTATCTGGGTCATGAAAACCTTTTTTGTATAGTTCTTCTGTGTATTCTTGTCACCTCTCCTTGATATCTTCTGCTTCTGTTATGTCCATACCATTTCTGTCCTTCATTGTGCCCATCTTTGCGTGAAATGTTCCTTTGGTATCTCTAATTTTCTTGAAGAGATCTCTAGTCTTTCCCATTCTGTTATTTTCCTCTATTTCTTTGCATTGATTACTGAGGAAGGCTTTCTCATCTCTCCTTGCTATTCTTGGGAACCCTGCATTCAAATGGGTATATCTTTCCTTTTCTCCTTTGCCTTTTGCTTTTCTGCTTTTCTCAGCTATTTGTAAGACCTCCTCAGACAACCATTTTGCCTTTTTGCATTTCTTTTTCTTGGGGATGGTCTTGACCACTGCCTCCTGTACAATGTCATGAACCTCTGTCCATAGTTCTTCAGGCACTCTATTAGATCTAATCCCTTGAGTCTATTTGCCACATGATCTTAATAACAACTATATCATTGCAAACTGAGATCAACGCTCTAAAGCAGGGGTCTGGGTCTGCAAACGTATGCATAAAGGGCCAGATAGTAAGTCCTGTAGGCTCTGTAGGCCACATGGTTTCTGTTGCGACTACTCAACTCTGCCATGGTATCAAGAAAACAGCCACAAACATTATTCACAGGAGCCAAGACATGGAAACAGCCTAAGTGTGCATCAATGAAAACAAATATATATATATATATATACATATATATATATATATATATCGGAGAAGGCAGTGGCAACCCACTCTTGCCTGGAAAATCCCATGGATGGAGGAGCCTGGTGGGTTGCTGTCCATGGGGTCACTAAGAGTCAGACATGACTGAGCGACTTCACTTTCACTTTTCACTTTCATGCATTGGAGAAGGAAATGGCAACCCACTCCAGTGTTCTTGCCTGGAGAATCCCAGGGATGGGCGAGCCTCATGGGCTGCCGTCTATGGGGTCGCACAGAGTTGGACACGGCTGAAGCAACTTAGCAGCAGCATATATATATATATATATAAAAAACAATGGAATATTACTCAGACTTTCAAAAGAAGGAAATCCCACCATATGCAACAGCAGAGATGGACCTGGAGGACATGATACTAAGTGAAATAAGTCAGGCACAGAAAGACAAAGACAGCATGAACCCAAGTATATGAGGGATCTAAAACAATAGTCGAAGTCACAGTAACAGAGAGTAGAATGATGCTTGCCAGGGACCAGGGGTTAGGAGCAAGTGAAGATGCTGGTCAGAGAGTGGTTCTGGAGCTCGAATGCACAGCATAGTGACTATAGTTAATAATAACATACTGTATACTTGAAATTTGCTAAGAGAGTAGATCTCGTGTGTTCTCACCACACACATACAAAGAGTAACTATTTCAGGATGGATAGATTCTTTAGCTTGATTGTGGTGCTCATTTCACAGTGCCTACAGATAGCAAAACATTATACTGTTTTGCTAATATATACAACCCAAATATATACAGTTTTGTCAGTCATACTTCAGTAACTCTGGGGAACATTTTTTTTGTTAAAGGGAAAAGAAACCATCCATAGACAATACATGGACAATACATAAACCAATGAACGTGGTGGTGTGCACACAAAACTTTATTTGCAAAAGCAGATGAAGGGCCAGGTTTGGCCCAAAAGCTGCGGTTTATTTACCTCTAATCTGGAAGAACTTGATCTACTATGGTATGGGAAGAAGAGAGAAGGGTCTTTCCCTGAGGAAGTGCCTTTATTAATAAAGAGGTGTTTACCAGGTGAAGGGATGTACAAAAAGATGGTGGGGACAGGTCAAAGAGGAGGTGTCATCGGAAGAAGTTTAAAAAGGCCAGTTTGGACAGAGGGAAAATGGATCAAGGGAAATTAGCAAGAAATGAGACTGGGAAGATGTTGACAGTGGCCAAATCATGCAGGTCTTGGTAATCATGTTAAAACTGGAAGATCTTTGATCTCAAAGCAATGGAAAACCAAAGAAGGATTTTAAGAGTTAAGGAGGAAAAAAAATAGTTACACATAATTTCCTTTTCTCTCAAGTAGGTCCCATATTGACATATCTGAATGAGCTGAGGTTCCATTTTTCTTCCAAAGAGCTAATTTGTTAAAGAAGAGAAGGTGATGGTGATGCTAGGGAGCTGGGGTGTCACATTTTGGTGGTCTTTACAACCATGGAGGAAGGTCTCAGAAATAAAGTCACACATTCCAAGGGATCAAAGAGGATAACGGATGGAAAAGTACTTTGTCAAAGTATTAAAATGCTTCTCAAGCATAAGGTCTTACTAGTCAAAGTTGGTACTCTGGAGGGATTCCTTGAATAATTAACTAATTGGTCTCATATTTCTTACCCTGGATTTAAAATTTGTTTTTAAGTATTTGGCTCCAAAGGTTTCTAAACTATTCTGTTTCATGGTGTTAATTTTTCCATTGTCTAGACAGCTGTAGCTGTCAGACAGAATTATCAGGAGGAAAGAGGCGATTTATGACTGAAAGTCAACCTTCTCAGCCAATGGAATTTACATACTAATGACCACTGTGGCAGCTGTCATAAGAAACCTTTACAAACTAAACCTTTTCATGTTTGTGCATTTCTGGAATTTGGCATTGGGTAGATATTTTGCATTTTTAATACACACAAAAGACCTTCTAATAAAACCTCACAGAAGAGAGATTGATGAGTGTGTACTTGGGGGAGGTAGAGGGATCTGGGCTTAATTTTAAAGGATAAATCAACTTTCTGAAGTCTTATAAGAAATAAGATGAATTCTAACGTCCTTTTTAAGATAAAGAGGGAAGGGAGGCATTCTATGGCCACTTTGCTTTGACAGACTCAAAGGCAGAAAATGTACCCATTAGAATTGGGTCATCAAATTCAGAGTAAGAGGAGCATCAGAGGTCACACTATTTTCTGCTTGTACCCCTTTTCCTGGTAAAGAATCTGCCTGCCAACGCAGGAGACCCGGGTTTGATCCCTGGGTTGGGAAGTTCCCCTGGAGAAGGAAATGGCAACCCACTCCAGTATTCTTGCCTGGAAAATCCCATGGACAGAGGAGCCTGGTGGTCCATGGGGTTGCAAAGAGTCGGACATGAGTTAGTGACTAAACAACAACAAGCCCCTTCCCCCATCCCCCAAATGGGTGTTCCATTCCTGTGGAAATATCTCTGTTGATAAGGAAGGAGCTCACTGACTTCCTAATTGGAATAACTTCTTTCTACAAATGATACCTTCTTTATTGAAGTTTCCATTTATTGGTCCCAGATTCAGCCTCTGAAGCCAGTGGAAGATGCCCAGCCTCTCAGATAGAATGTTCTTCTGCTTCCTTCTCTTTACTGGGGAACATTTCTTCAAGGCCTCAAAGTGGTTACTCCACCTCCAGCCTCAAGTCCCTGGTGGAAGCAAGGTGAAAAGAATAATGAGGAAGAGGAGTGGTACTTAATAAGAAAAGCAACACAATCTCAGAAGTCTCCATTGGATTTCCACTTGGAGCTCATTAGCCAAAACTGAGTCATGTGACCACCTAGGACATAGGTTCTTTAAACAGATATAGGTGCTGAGACAGAAGTGTCAAAGGCTTTTAAAATGTTCTCAACTTCAATGTGGCAAGCACCTATCCTGGACAGAACTTTGTGTTTAAGGATGTTCATTCCAATAGAAGAACATGAATGCCCACAAATAATAAAACACGGCTTCCCTGGTGGCTCAGTGGAAAAGAACCCACCTGCAATGCAGAAGATGCAGGAGAAGCAGGTTTGATACCTGGGTCTGAAATATCCCCTGGAGGAGGGCATGGCAACCCACGCCAGTATTCTTGCCTGGGGAATCCCATGAACAGAGGAGCCTGGTGGGCTACCGTCCATGGGGTCACAAAGAGTTGGGCATGACTGGAGCAACTGAGCACCCACACATGCAAACTGTTAGGACCAACCAGTGACATGAGGCAGACATTGAAAATGGCTTGTGAGGTTATGTTCTCTACATCTGTGACTCTGTTTCTGCTTTGCATGTAAGTTGATCTCTACCATTTTTCTAGATTGCACATATTTCACAGTTGCTTGTGAGGTCGGAGATAGTTTGTAATAGAACTCAGTAAGACATCCATCAGTAGGAGAACAAATGAATAAATTATCTACTCATAGAATTTTATATTCATGCTGCTCTTTTTTATTCATACCATTGAATTGTACTTCCTCAGCAACAACAAAGAAAAACTTTGCTGATTCATGAAGCAGCATAGACGAATCTCAAAAAAGATAGTGCAGAGTGCAAGATGGATAAACAAAGAAGAAAATACACTGGGCAATTCCATTTACTGCAACTTCAGAACAGATAATAAAAGATGTGGGAATTGGAAGAGTGGTTGTTTGGATTGGACAAAGGGGAGGCTAACTGAAAAAGTGTTCAAAGGACCTTTCTGGAGTGCTGGAAAGAGTCTAGAGCTTGACTGTGATAGAGGTTACACAGGTGGTTATATTTGTAACATACATTTTTTAAAAAAATTAATGTAAATGTGTATTAATGTATACATTTTAAAATTAATTTTTATTGGAGTATACTATATGCCCGAAATTCAGTCCAGGCAATATACAGGTTGTGCGTACATGCAAAGTCACTTCAGCCATGTCTGACTCTGCAACCCTATGGACGGTAGCCCACCCGGCTCCTTGGTTCTTGAGGATTACAGATCTTCCCGACTCAGGGACTGAACCTGTGTCTCCTACATCTCCTGCATTAGCAGGTGGGTTCTTTACCACTAGCGCCCCTGGGAAGCCCACGGTTACAGGTTAATATTCTGTAACCCCCTAGAGGCTTCCCAGGTGGCTCAGTGGTAAAACATTCTCCTGCCAATGCAGGAGAAGCAGGTCTGACCCCTGGATCAAGAAGATCCCCTGGAGAAGGAAATGGCAACCATTCCAGTATTCTTGCCTGGAAAATTCCATGGACAAAGGAGCCTGGTGGGCTATGATTCATGGGGTGATAGAAAGGTTTTGGAACTAGATAGAGGTGTTTGTGGAGAAGGCAATGGCACCCCACTCCAGTACTCTTGCCTGGACAATCCCATGGACGGAGGAGCCTGGAAGGCTGCAGTCCATGGGGTCGCTGAGGGTCGCACACGACTGAGCGACTTCACTTTCACTTTTCACTTTCATGCTTTGGAGAAGGAAATGGCAACCCACTCCAGTGTTCTTGCCTGGAGAATCCCAGGGATGGCGGAGCCTGGTGGGCTGCCGTCTCTGGGGCAGTGACTTAGCAGCAGCAGCAGCAGAGGTGTTGGTCGCAAAACATTATGGATGTAGTAAATGCCACTGAAATTACTCACTATTTATTTATTTGTTTGGCCGCACCTGGTCTTGGTTGTGGTATGCAGATTCTTCAATCTACGTTGGGGCATTCGAGATCTAGTTCCCTGACCAGGGATTGAACCTGGGCCCCCTGCATTGGGAACTCAGAGTCTTAACCACGGGGCCACCAGGGAAGTCCCTGAATTGCTCACGTTAAAATGGTTAATTTTACATCATGTGAATTTCACTTCCATTAAAAAAAAAATTTAAATGATGGTCATGTCCAAGGGGAGAGATGATACGAGAGAGATGATGTCGACTGATGGTTTTTGTCATCCTTCCCTTCCATTACCCCCTTTGCATTTCCTGCAGTGAGCACACATTAGCTTTATAATTATGAGATAACTAAGCAATTGATCTTTAGCAGAGACATTTGGGAGTTTGAGAGGGTAGAAGCAGAGCCAGCTTTCCTGTGCGACCCAGCTCCCGAGGGAGCTCTGGGCACAAAGGAGATGAATGTAGTGAGTGTTTTCTGCTCTCCTGTGTCTTATGTATGTGCTCCCTGCCACCCGTCACAGCACTGGGTGACAGATTCCTGCCCTTGCCCATAGCAACCTTCTGCCTCACGGAGGCCACCAGAGAATAAGGTGAAATGTACCTTTCAGATACTTTCCGGGCAAAATGCAAAAGCAATGACCCCCCTCCTTGCCTGGATATTGATGCCCAGGCTGCTTTATGTGGATTGTCCAAGCTGCCTGTGTCATTGGAGGTTTGAGCAGAGTTGAGGCTAATAGGGGTGGGAGCTCCCAGCTCCAAAGTAAGAGACTGGGAGCCGTGTCTTGGATGGCTTTCCTGGGGGAGAGTCCTTTGTAAGGGGTCTGAACACCCCAGCTCAGGGCTCCAATCTGGACTCTGTCCAGACTCAGAGCAGAAACCCAACTGAGAAGCAGGCACCATGGCTGCTCCAAATTCCAGATTCTTGAAATCTTTGAGGTGAGGGAGGGGTCACAGTCTTGGTAAGGAGCAGCTCAGTCTCCGCAAGCCGTCGCCCTGCAGTAAAACAGGAATTCCTACAAAGGGGGCATTGTGCGAGCTACGGGAAGTCTTTTAAGGAGGCATCAATCTTGTGTCAGCCAGAGATGTTTATCCTGAAGGCAATGCCATGTGGCCAAGAGCAGGCAGCGTCTTGGGCAGACGTCCTGGTCCTGGGGGTGGAGGAGGGGGACAGTGAGTCAGAAGGAGGCTGAGCACCAGCAGAGCCCATGTGCCAGATCCATCCAGGACCAGCATCCAAGAGAGGGAGGTACCCAAAGAATATGAGACAACTGGTCTTGTCAGCAAGAACAACACCTGAGTCAAGAACCAAGCAAGTGGCAGAAGGACCTCAGTCTTATGAGAAATGAGGACCTTGGAGCAGTGGGTCAGATGGCTGAGTGGAACCATGTCCATCTCTTACAGAGGACCCTGGGGCAGAAACTTGCACATTGCGGGGAGTTGATGGGACACTCCAAGGGCTTTACCCCTACGTGAAGTCCTGGAAGGCTGGTAAGCGACGAAGACCCCAGATTTATCCTCACATCAGAGAGCCAGGGTCAAGATCTAAGATGGATGGCCTTCCCATTCACAGAGCCAGCAACAGAGGCAGGTAATGCAAACATCAGAAAGGCCATCAGACTTCCCAGATGGTCTAGAGGTTAAGATTCCATGCTTCCAAAGCAGGGGACATGGGTTCAATCCCTGGTTGGGGAACTAAGATCCTGCATGCTCCATAGCATGGCCATAAAAAAGAAAGAAGAATAAAGGCCAGTTGGGGAGACCTCTGCCTTTGGGCTGACTCTGAAAAAGGCAGCACCAAAATATGAGAAGTGGAAAACCAGGGGGATCCAGGCAAATTGGGACCAGATTCCATGAGCCAGCTCTTTCTTCCTTTTCCCCCACCTCCCAGCGGAAGAGTCCAGAGAGCCCAGGCCAGTGGGCCCAGGTGCCGGAAGCCCCGGCTGCTGGTGCCATCACTGTGGCAAGCTGCCATGTGACACTGGGCGTTTAACCCTCTGTGGTCCAGTTTCCTCAGTGTTTCCATGAACAACACGTCAGAGACTCTCCTGATTTGGCAAGGAGCCAAATGCAGGTGCCGCCGTTATGAACGGTCACTGGCTTTTAGCATCCAGTTCCCACCTCAGAGGACAGAAGAAACCTCTGAAAGAACCTCTGGCCTTTGCAAAATAACGCACATTCCTTCCTCACGGGCAGCATCTTTCAGCCAGAGCAGCCAACAGGCTCGTGTTTTGAGAGCTAGATTTTTCCATTTGGGGGCACCAAGGTTTTTTGGGAAAGAAAAGCCTCCTCATTTTACACGCCTGGCTCCAAGTGATACATTGTTTCAGTCCTCAGCTGGTCTCCTTAGCCAAAGCAGACGGAGTGACACCAGAAAGGGCAGTGGGGAGAAAGAGGGACAGAACCAGTGAGGTATTTCCTGAAACGAAATCCAATCTGATTGAACTTAAAAATAGCAGGAAAATCAACACTTCAGAGAGTGGTCAGGGTGTGGGGCTGGAGAAGAGAAACCTCCCAGGTTTGGCCCCCAAATGCCAAGATCTTATTTGGCCAGAGGGATGGGTCAGAAGCCAGCAAAAGAAACACTGACCATCTGTCCTTACTGTGGTGGCAACAGGAGAAAGATGGGGTTTAGATTTTGAGGTACAGAGAAAAGGAAATAGGGCTGTGGCTTCCCTGTCTTTCTTGGAGATGGAAGAAAAGGTTCCCAGCTGGGGAAAACTGTTATATGGTGTTAATAGCTGGTTAAGAAAATGTAAGGGGGGCTTCCTTGGTGGTCCAGTGGTTGAGAATCCACCTGCCAATGCAGGGGACACAGGTTGGATCCCTAGTCTAGGAATATTCCACATGCCACTGGGCAACTCAGCCCATGCAGCACAAGAAAGAGCCTGAGCTCTAGAGCCCAATCACTGCAACAGGAGAAGCCACCTCCATGAGAAGCCCAAGCACCACCTCTAGACAGCAGCCCTAGCTCACTGCAACCAGAGAAAGCCACTCGCAGCAAGGAAGACCTAGACCCAAAATAAATAAAGTGTAAGGGGATTCCACACTGAAGCCATAGAATGGAACAGATGCCCACAGGAGGTTGTGCAGTCTCTGATTTATCCCACCAGATAACCCCAAGGATGTGGAACCAACCATGTGCCTCCTCTCTTCCAAGTGAGACAAAGATGAAGTGCTTCCCCAAGGGGTGTCCAAGAATGAGCAGAAGGGTCAAAAATAAGAAAGCAATGGGACTTCCCTGGTGGTTCAGAGGTTGACTCTGTGCTTCCAATGCAGGGGGCCCAGGTTCAATCCCTAGTCAAGGAACTAAATCCCACACGCCTTGCCGCATGGCCACCCCCTCCCCTCAAAAAAGAAAAAAAGCAATGGTGGTGATTTTACTAAGCCTCGTGTCCAAAGCTAGAATAACATGAGAAAAAAAATGATGATTTCTCACAGCGAGCTTAAGAACGGAGGCAAGGGGCTTCCATGGTGGGTCAGTGGTAAAGGGTCTGCCTGCCAGTGCAGGAGACACAGGTTTGATCCCTGATCTGGGAAGATCCCACATGCTGCGGAGCAACTAAGGCTGTGTGCCTGAGCGCACAACTATTGCGCCTGTGCTCTTGAGCCCGGGATCTGCCACTACTGAGCCTGGGCGCAGCAGTTACTGAAGCCCGAGTGGCCTACAGCCTGCGCTCTGCAGCAAGAGGAAGGAGCGGGGTTAGAAGCACTAAAGAGCAGTGACCCGCTCACCACAACTCGAGAAGAGCCTGTGCAGCAATGAAGACCCAGCCCAGATAAATATCAGTTAATTCTTTAAAAAAAAGAAGAAGAAATGAGGCAGGAAGTAAGATTTCAAATCCAATCCAGTATTGGCTGGAGATGGTGTTCTGGAGGTACCTCTCAGCCCTGATATGGGAATTGATGATTTGCAAAGGACGCTCTGGCCTCAAAAAGATTTGGGAGGAATTAAGAGACTGTGGAATTAAGGAATTAAGAGAAGGAAATGGCAACCCACTCCAGTATTCTTGCCTGGAGAATCCCATGGACGGAGGAGCCTGGTGGGCTACAGTTCACGGGGTCTCAAAGAGTCAGACATGACTGAGTGACTTCACTTTAAGAGACTGTGAGTCCTTTCTGGTTCAGGAGGAACAAACACTGGAAAAATAGGTTGATGAGGGTCAGAGAGTGAAACATGCTTATTTTTGTCCTCGATTTTTGCCTTCCTTTGGAGTCTGGGTTGCAGTTACCTTTATCTTGGCATGTGGGGCCTTTCAAAATGCTGCCTCAGGAGGCCTGTGTCTTCTCTGCGGGAGCCCGGGCTCCACTCCTCTGTCTGCCTTCTGCTCCACTGCATTCATTTTCCTCAGGCGACTCTAATTTTCCTTCTCGCAGCACTTTCTCCCCTTCCTGACTCCCTCCAGCACCTGTTAGCTGCCTCGTCCTGTGAGACACCCAATTCTATTTCATTCGCCCTTTGAGGCACAGTTTGGATGAGCGTGCTAATTGTTTAATTTATTTCTCACCCGCTTATTCTCTCCTGGCCCCCTCCAAGGTTACCTCCTGCCCAGCTCTTAAATCTTCTTCTCGTATCCCCCGATGAGGCTCCTCCATCAATTCACCCTCTCTCCTGTCGATCTAATCTCTCCCCCTACATTTGTTCCCGCTCCTCGGATATAAATTACCCAGGTCTCTGCAAGAGCGTGAGCGATGATTCTCAGCTTGTCTCTCTCCTAGCCCACATCATCCGCCTCCACAGAAATGCAGTCCTGGCCTCGGTTTCCCTTTGCCTCTCCTTGACCCTCATCCCTTGCAATGTACCTTTCTGCAAAGTGATTCCATCTATGCTTCTCAGAGACCTTCTGGCCACCAAACCCCAGGACACCCAAAACAGAACTTAGAGTCACCTGGTCTTACAAACAAAGGGACAGAACCCACAGGGTAGAGAAACCTTGCCTGAGCTTACACCCCTAGTTGGTGACATAGTTATCCTAGCCCTGTGTTAGTGCGAACCACAGAGGCAGTTTTTAATTTTCTAGCAGCTACATTTTTTTCAAAGTGAGACTAATTTAAAAACTAGGTGTTATCTAACTCAACATTTCCAAAATCTTACCATCTCAACATGTAGTCAACATTTTTTTAAAATTTATTTTATTTACTTGGTTGCGCCGGGTCTTGGTGGTGGCTCACAGGATGTTTGATCCTTGTTGCCACGTGCAGGGTCTTTAGTTGCGGTATGCGAACTCCTAGTTGCGGTGTCTGGGATCTAGTTCCCTGACCAGGATTGAACCCTGGGTCCCCTGCACTGGGAGGGTGGAGTCTTAGCCACCCGACCACCAGGGAAGTCCCTCAACATAGATTATTAATGAGATTGCCTACATGCTTTTTCGCATCCTGGGTGTTTGAAATCCAGTACGCCTTTTACACTTGCAGCCCATCTAGATTCAGACGAACCCCCTCCTTGGCACTCTGGGGCCACATGTGGTGGGTACCTGCCAGATTGAAAGGCCCAGCTATAGAGTTCCACAGACAGGGTCCTGTCCAGTGCTTTCTCCACCACACCCAGCTAGGCGAGGCCCCTGGGGTCTCTGCTGTCACACCTCCCACACTTCGAGACTGGGCGTCACCACCTCCTGCTCACACCTGAGATGTCCCTGACATTGTACCCTTCTGGTTTTCCTTTGTATCCCTCTTTCCACTGTGGCTCTCCCTTCCTCTTCACACTCCAAATGTGGGCATCCCTCAAGATAAATATATTTAGGGACTTCCCTGGTGGTCCAGTGGGTTAAGAATCTACCTTGCAACGCAAGGGGTGTGGGTTCAATCCCCAGTCAGGGAACCACGTGCTGTGGGGCAACTAAGCCTGTGAGCCACAACTATTGAGCCCATGTGCTCCAGAGCCTGAGCACCACAATTAGAGGGGCCATGACTCTCAACAGAAGATCCCACATGACGGGATGAAGATCCCAAATGCTGCAACTAAGACCCAACGTGGCCAAATAAATTAAAAAAAAAAAAAAAGATAAGTATATTTAGGCCAGTAACAATCTTCTCCATCATTATCATCATCATCAATGTGATACTGACCCATGCACTGTTCCAAGTGCTTTCCATGTAATAATTCACCCAGTATAGCTACTCCAAGAGAAGTACTACGGTTATCCCCCATAATAATCAAGGGATAATTTCTGTTTGCTGCTGTAACAAAAGGAGTTTCCTTTTGCTGCTGTAACAAATGATCACAGACTCAGTGGCTTAAAGTGGCCGAATGTATTATCTTGTAGTTCTGTAGTTGGAAGTTTAACCCAGTCTCACTGGGCTGAAATAACAGTGTCAGCAGGGTGTCTTCCTTCTGGGAGCCTCTGGGAGAGAATTCATAGCTTTGCTTTTTCCAGCTCCTAGGGGCCACCTGCATTAACTTGCTTATGTTTCCTCTTGTTCTGCCTTCAAAGCCAGCCAGCCACGGCGAGCTGGTTCTTCTCTCCAGCGCATCACTTCAAGCTCCTCTCCTGTCTCCCTTTTGGTTGGTTCCACCTGGAAAATCTAGGATAATCTCACCATGTTCAAGTCAGCTGCCATCTTAATTCCCCTTTGCCTTGTAATCTAACATCATCACGGGTCCCACATATTAGGAGAGGGGGGTTTCCCCAGTGGCTCAGCAGTAAAGAATCTGACTGCAGTATAGGAGCCGCAGGAGACGCAGGTTCAATTCCTGGCTTGGGAAGAGCCCCCAGAGGAAGGTATGACAACCCACCCCAGTTTTCTTGCCTGGAGAATCCCATGGACAGAGGAACCTTGTGGGCTATAGTCCATGGAGTTGCAAAGAGTCACACACGACTGAAGCGACTTAGCTTGCCCGCATGCATCTTTGAGGGAGGGGCATTATTCTGCCTCTCACACTCCATTTTACAGATGAGGAAAGAGAGAAGTTAAGTAACTTGTACAAGGTCACACAGCTGTCACTCTCCCCCTGACTCTGAAGCTTTGACATCTTTCAGACCCTGACCTCCCATCATTCCCACTGCTGGCATCCTCTTGAGGAATCAGTGACCTCAGACTTCAGGAGGCACCACCACCAAAGCCTTTCCTTCTGAATCCCAGGCTTGTTTATAGCTGTTGTTTCCTGGGTGCCTTATGCTGTATTACTTAAAAGAAAAGTCAAAAGAAAGTGTTAGTCACTCAGTCATGTTCAACTCTTTGCGACCCCATGGACTGTAGCCCACCAGACTCCTCTGTCCATGGGATTCTCCAGGCAAGAATCCTGGAGTGGGTTGCTATTCCTTTCTCCAGGGGATCTTCCTGACCCAGAGACTGAACCCTGGTTCCCCACATTTCAGGTAGATTCTTTACTGTCTGAGCCACCAGGGAAGCCCACCAATGGATTAAATCAGAAAGTGTAAAGAAAGATGGATTCTGTGAAGTATTATCCCATTGAAATAGAGCCTTTCGCAAAAATTCAGATTCAACATCATGCCCTTCATGGGCTGCGCACACAGCGGGTCAGGGTGCTCCAAGCGCACACAGGGGGCGATCCAGTCCATCACCTCACCCTCACACCACCCAGACAAAGGCAGCCTTGATTGAAATGTGCTTCGGAAAGGCTAGTTCCAATCAAGGTAACCATTCTCACCCTAGCCAAGAAAAACAGCGGTGCTTGTTTCCAGATCATTAAGCACTGTCTCCCCAGTAGCCTGGTTTCCTTTGCTTTTGTATACAGACTGTTCAGGAGGAGAGAGAAAACCTCAAATCCATTCACCCGCTGCAGCTGAACGTTCCGGAAAGGTGAATTTGGGACAAATCACCCGCAGGCTTCTCCGGCCTCTGCAGCTACCCCCCAGGTTCGGAAGCCCCCTGAGCCCCATAGAGATGGATGAATGACGCACCCTGCTCCCCCACACCCCACTCCAGGCGCCTCTGGCTAATTCCTGGTGAAGGACACAGAGACCCGTGGAAAGAGAGCCAAGAGTGGCCGCAGCGCCAGTCCTGAATCCACCCAACTGGTCAGGTCAGGTCCTTGGTCCTGTCTCCTTACATACTGCCCCAAATTTAACTCAGAAATAAAGGTCACAGAACTTTCCTGGCCATCCAGTGGTTGGGACTCTGTGCTTCCACAGCAGGGGTATGGGTTCAATCCCTGGTTGGGGAACTAAGATCCTACATGCCCAGTGGCACAGCCAAAAAATAAAAATAGATAAAATAACAATAAGAATAATAAAATAATTTTTTAAAAGAAATACTTGGGAAAAAATAACAGTCACTCTTAAATATTGAAGGAGCCAGAAGCTACAGCTGCTTAAATTCCTGAGAATTCACAGACCCACTTTATATTCACTAGAATGTAAAAAAAACTAGATTCCATCTCATGATATTGTGATTTATAGTAAGAAATATGTATTTGATCTTCGTCCCTGTTCCTGGCACAGAGCTCCTAAAACCTTTGGAATTTCCTCAGTGATAAGAGAGATAAAGTTATGCTTGCTATTCTTAACAAGCCCCTTCTGACCATGGTTTATGTTAATGAGAAGACTTTGGGAAGCCCCTCAGGATGTGGGCTGGTTGCCAGGGGAACCAAGCACGTGCTTAGAGGCTTGGACCACTCAGTCCCACCTCCTGAATTCCCGCCTCCAAGGAGAGGAAAGGGCTGGAGGTTGAACATATCACCAATGGCCAGTGATTTCATCCATCATAACTGTGTAATGGAGGCTCAGTAAAAACCCCAAAGGATGGGGTTCAGAGAACTTCTGGGTTTGGTGACACTGGAAGGATGACACACCAAGGAGGGCGTGGAAGCCCCCAGGTCCCCTCCCACAGACCTTACCCCGTGCCTCCGTCCATCTAGCTGTTCCCGAGTTGTATCCTTTTATAATAACCAGTAATCTAGTAAGCACAATGTTCTCCTGAGTTTTGTGAGTCATTCTAGCAATCATCAAACTTCAACAGGGGTTTGTGGAAACCTTCTATTTAGAGCCAATCAGAGGGCTTCTCTCATGGCTCAGTGGTAAAGAATCCACCTGCAAATGCAGGAGGCACAGGTTTGATCCCTGGTCTGGGAGGATCCCACATGCCTCGGAGCAACTAAGTCTGCGTGCCACAACTACTGAACCTGTGCTCTAGAGCCCAGAAATCAAAACTACTGAGCCCACAAGCTGCAACTACTGAAGCCCGTGCAACCTAGAGCCTGTGCTCCACAGCAGTGAGAAGCTACTGCAATGAAAAGCCCAAGCACTGCCACGAAGAGTAGCCCCCGCTCCAGAGAAAAGCCTGCATGCAGCAACAAAGACTCAGCACAGCCAATCCTTAAAAAAAAAGAGCCAATCAGAAGCACAGGTGTTACGGGGAAGAACAAAATCTGACTCCATGTTGGGTCTGTTTCTTTGACTTTAACCTTTCCTTATGTTGCTTGTGTTCACTAAAAGGATACTATCTATACATAATGGCCTGCCTCAGGGAACCCTGCCCCTCTGCTGAATATTAAACCAAAGTGCCTTTGTTTCAGAGTCATCCAGACCCTGTCCACCTGTGAATGGCTATAGGAAGGAAGAAATTAACACATGTCCTCCCTGAGACTGGCCATTCCAGGAGATATTTGCAAAACTTATGACCTTTTTAGGAGAAGGCAATGGCACCCCACTCCAGTACTCTTGCCTGGAAAATCCTGTGGACAGAGAAGCCAGGAAGGCTGCAGTCCATGGGGTTGCTGAGGGTTGCACACGACTGAGTGACTTCACTTTCACGCATTGGAGAAGGAAATAGCAACCCATTCCAGTGTTCTTACCTGGAGAATCCCAGGGACGGGGGAGCCTGGTGGGCTGCCGTCTTTGGGGTCGCACAGAGTCGGACATGACTGAAGTGACTTAGCAGCTTAGCAGCATGACCTTTTTACTTTACTTCCTTTCCTCCTCCTCTTTCCTGTTCTATAAAAGAACCTGGCATCCAGACCCCAACAAGATGGTTATTCTGAGACATTAGTCTGCCATTTTCTTGGTCTGCCATCTTTCTGAATAAAGTCGTTATTCCTTGCCTCAACACCTTGTCTCAGATTTATTGGCCTGCCAGGTGGAAAGCAGAGCTAGCTTGGACTTGGTAACACAGGTGACAACCTGGACTTGTGACTGGCATCTGAAGCTGGGGTGGGGGCAGTCTTATGGGACTAAGTCCTTCACCTGTGGGATCCACCACTGTATTCTGATAGACAGAGTGGGAAGGTGAGCTCAATTGCAGGATGCCTAGCTGGTGTCAGGGAGCTGGAGAATTCCTTGTTGGGGGAGCCCCATCCACACCAGGTCATAGGAGTGTGGAGACTGGGAGTCCACTTCTGGCCCCAAGATCAGGCTGAGCTCTCCCTTAGCACCTGCAGGAGCCCCTGCCTATTTGCGTGCAGCTCGCCTACCATTGCCCATATCACGGAAGGTTGCACATCTGACAGACGCGTGCAGATGGGCCACAAAACTCATTTCAGGCCGCAGTTTGAACAGCTTTCTCATCAAATCTGCAATCAGAGCTCTTCCCCAGGAGTAACATGCACCTGTTTCAATTTCATCTCCTTTCACTTATTAAATGAAAATAAATGGAGGACCAAGAGACAAAGTGTGTGAGAGGACTTCCAAGGCTGCCCAGCAAGATCTGGAACTCGGGCTACAAATTCTTCCCCTGGGGGGTTTGCCTTGCAGGAGGGCCCAGGCCCCTTGGGATGCCCCGGAAGTGAACAGATGAGAAAAGACAGCACCCCACCTCAAGGAGAATATAAACATTAGATGCGTGTTCTTTGAGTAAATTAAAGATCCTGAAAATGGGACATCCCTGGTGGGCCCGTGGTAAAGAATCTGCCTTCTAATGTAAGGGATTCAGATTCCATCCTTGTTCAGGGAACTAAGATCTCACATGACTTGGAGCAACTAAAGCTATATGCTGCTGAGCCCATGCAACCAAAATAAAACAATAATTTTAAAAAACCTAAAAATGGAACAAACTTACAGGAAAGTGAGCATTCAAAGATGAAAGGCTTAGGGACTTCCCCAGTGGTCCAGTGGCTAAGAGTCCATGCTTCTACTGCAGGGGAGTGCCTGTTTGATTCCTGGTCAGGGAACTAAGACCCACATGCCATGTGGGTCGACCAAAAAGTTTTAAAAACTTTTGTTTTTTCATTTGTTTGCAGCATCCCTCCCTCCCTCCCCACAGCGCGACTGAACAAAGAGAAGAAATACAGCTCCACCCACCAGAACACCGACACAAGCTTCCCTAACCAGGAAACCTTGACAAGCCACCTGTACAAACCCACACACAGCGAGGAAACGCCACAATAAAGAGAACTCCACAAACTGCCAGAATACAGAAAGGACTCCCAAACTCAGCAATTTAAACAAGATGAAGAGACAGAGGAATACCCAGCAGATAAAGGAACAGGATAAATGCCCACCAAACCAAACAAAAGAGGAAGAGATAGGGAATCTACCTGATAAAGAATTCTGAATAATGATAGTGAAATTGATCCAAAATCTTGAAATTAAAATGGAATCACAGATAAATAGCCTGGAGACAAGGATTGAGAAGATGCAAGAAAGGTTTAACAAGGACCTAGAAGAAATAAAAAAGAGTCAATATATAATGAATAATGCAATAAATGAAATTAAAAACACTCTGGAGGCAACAAATAGTAGAATAACAGAGGCAGAAGATAGGATTAGTGAATTAGAAGATAGAATGGTAGAAATAAATGAATCAGAGAGGATAAAAGAAAAACGAATTAAAAGAAATGAGGACAATCTCAGAGACCTCCAGGACAATATTAAACGCTACAACATTCGAATCATAGGGGTTCCAGAAGAAGAAGACAAAAAGAAAGACCATGAGAAAATACTTGAGGAGATAATCGTTGAAAACTTCCCTAAAATGGGGAAGGAAATAATCACCCAAGTCCAAGAAACCCAGAGAGTCCCAAACAGGATAAACCCAAGGAGAAACACCCCAAGACACATATTAATCAAATTAACAAAGATCAAACACAAAGAACAAATATTAAAAGCAGCAAGGGAAAAACAACAAATAACACACAAGGGAATTCCCATAAGGATAACAGCTGATCTTTCAATAGAAACTCTTCAAGCCAGGAGGGAATGGCAAGACATACTTAAAATGATGAAAGAAAATAACCTACAGCCCAGATTATTGTACCCAGCAAGGATCTCATTCAAGTATGAAGGAGAAATCAAAAGCTTTTCAAACAAGCAAAAGCTGAGAGAATTCTGCACCACCAAACCAGCTCTCCAACAAATACTAAAGGATACTCTCTAGACAGGAAACACAAAAATGGTGTATAAACTCGAACCCAAAACAATAAAGTAAATGGCAACGGGATCATACTTATCAGTAATTACCTTAAACGTAAATGGGTTGAATGCCCCAACCAAAAGACAAAGACTGGCTGAATGGATACAAAAACAAGACCCCTACATATGTTGTCTACAAGAGACCCACCTCAAAACAGGGGACACATACAGACTGAAAGTGAAGGGCTGGAAAAAGATTTTCCATGCAAATAGGGACCAAAAGAAAGCAGGAGTAGCAATACTCGTATCAGATAAATTAGACTTTAAAACAAAGGCTGTGAAAAGAGACAAAGAAGGTCACTACATAATGATCAAAGGATCAATCCAAGAAGAAGATATAACAATTATAAATATATATGCACCCAACATGGGAGCACCGCAGTATGTAAGACAAATGCTAACAAGTATGAAAGGAGAAATTAACAATAACACAATGATAGTGGGAGACTTTAATACCCCACTCACACCTATGGATAGATCAACTAAACAGAAAATTAACAAGGAAACACAAACTTTAAAAGATACAATAGACCAGTTAGACCTAATTGATATCTATAGGACATTTCATCCCAAAACAATGAATTTCACCTTTTTCTCAAGCACACATGGAACCTTCTCCAGGATAGATCACATCCTGGGCCATAAAGCTAGCCTTGGTAAATTCAAAAAAATAGAAATCATTCCAAGCATCTTTTCTGACCACAATGCAGTAAGATTAGATCTCAATTACAGGAGAAAAACTATTAAAAATTCCAACATATGGAGGCTGAACAACACGCTGCTGAATAACCAACAAATCACAGAAGGAATCAAAAAAGAAATCAAAATTTGCATAGAAACGAATGAAAATGAAAACATAACAGCCCAAAACCTGTGGGATACGGTAAAAGCAGTCCTAAGGGGAAAGTTCATAGCAATACAGGCACACCTCAAGAAACAAGAAAAAAGTCAAATAAATAACCTAACTCTACACCTAAAGCAACTAGAAAAGGAAGAAATGAAGAACCCCAGGGTTAGTAGAAGGAAAGAAATCTTAAAAATTAGAGCAGAAATAAATGCAAAAGAAACAAAAGAGACCATAGCAAAAATCAACAAAACCAAAAGCTGGTTCTTTGAAAGGATAAATAAAATTGACAAACCATTAGCCAGACTTATCAAGAAACAAAGGGAGAAAAATCAAATCAATAAAATTAGAAACGAAAATGGAGAGATCACAACAGACAACACAGAAATACAAAGGATCATAAAAGACTACTATCAACAATTATATGCCAATAAAATGGACAACGTCCAAGAAATGGACAAATTCTTAGAAAAGTACAACTTTCCAAAACTCGACCAGGAAGAAATAGAAAATCTTAACAGACCCATCACAAGCACGGAAATTGAAACTGTAATCAAGAATCTTCCAGCAAACAAAAGCCCAGGTCCAGATGGCTTCACAGCTGAATTCTACCAAAAATTTAGAGAAGAGCCAACACCTATACTGCTCAAACTCTTTCAAAAAATTGCAGAGGAAGGTAAACTTCCAAACTCATTCTATGAGGCCACCATCACCCTAATACCAAAACCTGACAAAGATCCCACAAAAAAAGAAAACTACAGGCCAATATCACTGATGAACATAGATGCAAAAATCCTTAACAAAATTCTAGCAATCAGAATCCAACAACACATTAAAAAGATCATACACCATGACCAAGTGGGCTTTCTCCCAGGGATGCAAGGATTCTTCAATATCCACAAATCAATCAATGTAATACACCACATTAACAAATTGAAAAATAAAAACCATATAATTATCTCAATAGATGCAGAGAAAGCCTTTGACAAAATTCAACATCCATTTATGATAAAAACTCTCCAGAAAGCAGGAATAGAAGGAACATACCTCAACATAATAAAAGCTATATATGACAAACCCACAGCAAACATTATCCTCAATGGTGAAAAATTGAAAGCATTTCCTCTAAAGTCAGGAACAAGACAAGGGTGCCCACTTTCACCATTACTATTCAACATAGTTTTGGAAGTTTTGGCCACAGCAATCAGAGCAGAAAAAGAAATAAAAGGAATCCAAATTGGAAAAGAAGAAGTAAAACTCTCACTATTTGCAGATGACATGATCCTCTACATAGAAAACCCTAAAGACTCCACCAGAAAATTACTAGAAATAATCAATGACTATAGTAAAGTTGCAGGATATAAAATCAACACACAGAAATCCCTTGCATTCCTATACACTAATAATGAGAAAACAGAAAGAGAAATTAAGGAAACAATTCCATTCACCATTGCAACAGAAAGAATAAAATACTTAGGAATATATCTACCTAAAGAAACTAAAGACCTATATATAGAAAACTATAAAACACTGGTGAAAGAAATCAAAGAGGGCACTAATAGATGGAGGAATATACCATGTTCATGGATTGGAAGAATCAATATAGTGAAAATGAGTATACTACCCAAAGCAATTTATAGATTCAATGCAATCCCTATCAAGCTACCAACAGTATTCTTCACAGAGCTAGAACAAATAATTTCACAATTCGTATGGAAATACAAAAAACCTCGAATAGCCAAAGTGATCTTGAGAAAGAAAAATGGAACTGGAGGAATCAACCTACCTGACTTCAGGCTCTACTACAAAGCCACAGTTATCAAGACAGTATGGTACTGGCACAAAGACAGAAATATAGATCAATGGAACAAAATAGAAAGCCCAGAGATAAATCCACACACATATGGACACCTTATCTTTGACAAAGGAGGCAAGAATATACAATGGATTAAAGACAATCTCTTTAACAAGTGGTGCTGGGAAATCTGGTCAACCACTTGTAAAAGAATGAAACTAGAACACTTTCTAACACCATACACAAAAATAAATTCAAAATGGATTAAAGATCTAAACGTAAGACCAGAAACTATAAAACTCCTAGAGGAGAACATAGGCAAAACACTCTCTGACATACATCACAGCAGGTCCTCTATGACCCACCTCCCAGAATATTGGAAATAAAATCAAAAATAAACAAATGGGACGTAATTAAGCTTAAAAGCTTCTGCACATCAAAGGAAACTATTAGCAAGGTGAAAAGACAGCCTTCAGAATGGGAGAAAATAATAGCAAATGAAGCAACTGACAAACAACTAATCTCAAAAATATACAAGCAACTCCTACAGCTCAACTCCAGAAAAATAAATGACCCAATCAAAAAATGGGCCAAAGAACTAAATAGACATTTCTCCAAAGAAGACATACAGATGGCTAACAAACACATGAAAAGATGCTCAACATCACTCATTATCAGAGAAATGCAAATCAAAACCACTATGAGGTACCATTTCACACCAGTCAGAATGGCTGTGATCCAAAAGTCTACAAATAATAAACGCTGGAGAGGGTGTGGAGAAAAGGGAACCCTCTTACACTGTTGGTGGGAATGCAAACTAGTACAGCCACTATGGAGAACAGTGTGGAGATTCCTTAAAAAACTGGAAATAGAACTGCCTTATGATCCAGCAATCCCACTGCTGGGCATACACACTGAGGAAACCAGAAGGGAAAGAGACATGTGTACCCCAATATTCATCGCAGCACTGTTTATAATAGCCAGGACATGGAAGCAACCTAGATGTCCATCAGCAGATGAATGGATAAGAAAGCTGTGGTACATATACACAATGGAGTATTACTCAGCCATTAAAAAGAATACATTTGAATCAGTTCTAATGAGGTGGATGAAACTGGAGCCTATTATACAGAGTGAAGTAAGCCAGAAGGAAAAACATCAATACAGTATACTAATGCATATATATGGAATTTAGAAAGATGGTAACAATAACCCGGTGTATGAGACAGCAAAAGAGACACTGATGTATAGAACAGTCTTATGGACTCTGTGGGAGAGGGAGAGGGTGGGAAGATTTGGGAGAATGACATTGAAACACATAAAATATCATGTAAGAAATGAGATGCCAGTCCAGGTTCGATGCACGATATTGGATGCTTGGGGCTAGTGCACTGGGATGACCCAGAGGGATGGTATGGGGAGGGAGGAGGGAGGAGGGTCTAGGATGGGGAACACATGTATACCTGTGGCGGATTCATTTTGATATTTGGCAAAACTAATACAATTATATAAAGTTTAAAAAGAAAAAAAAGAAAAAAATGAAGGTCTTAGACATGGAATTAGACGTAGACATTGTGCTGCTGTGATGTCCTGGTTTTGATAATGTGCTATTGTCATGGGTTTCCCTGGTGGTTCAGATGGTAAAGAATCTGCATGCAATGCAGGAGACCCGGGTTTGCTCCTTGGATCAAGATGCCCTGGAGAAGGGAATGGCTACCCACTCCAGTGTTCTTGCCTGGAGAATTCCATGGACAGAGAAGCCTGACAGGCCACAGTCCATGAGGTTGCACAGGATCAGACACAACAGCAACTTTCACTTTCACACTACTGTCAAGGACGATGAAACTGTAGGGGAAAGCCAAATACAAGGTACCCAGGATGGTCTATACTATTAATATTTTTGCAGCTTTCTGCAGAGTCTATCATTATGGCAAGATAAAAAGTTTGTGTGGTTTTTTTTTTTTTTTTTTTACAAAAGGGGATGGGCTTGTCACTGAAAGAGAAGGAAAGGTGGGTGGGTGGGAGAGAGGGCAAGGCTGGAGAGAGAAGGGAGGGGAAGAGAGAGATAAGAGTAGGAAGACAGAGAGAGCCCCAGCCCAGTATCACCAGGTAACAGATGATGGGGTCTGGCCAGGGGAGAAGTGGAGGGGCAGCATGCTGCCTTTGGTTTGGACGCGCCCTGCTCTCTTTGGCTTCTGACTGGTCTGAATGAAAAACTATCTCCGAGAAGTGCTTGGAGGGGCAGATTTCTCTTAATATTTATTCTGGACCCATACCCAGTGGAAAAGTGCCTTGGAAGGCATTCGCCTTAGCTCCAGGGCCTGTTTTATTTGGAGAACAATTGGAAATGATGAGAGGCCTAACATGCAAATTCTCCTTGGCAGCCCCCCGACGGAGGCGGGAGAGATGCATTTCCCATCTGTGGGCCCACGTGCGGGAAGGACGAGGCGCAGGCCTAGACTCGCTGCGTCAACAAGGCAAGCGGGCTACTGGGTCTGTGTGTTATTTTCCTCGGAGGAATCAGCGTTTTCCAACCGCGAGGTGGGTTATTCCAATGGCTCTTGGCCTGATTTGCAGCAACGCTGATCCCGGAAGATTAGTTCCAAGTTCTGCCGTCTAAGGTGAAACATTTGAATGTGCTCGGCAAAAACTAGTTTTGTTTGACTTAAAGGAACACAGATCATGGTGACGGGGGGCAGGGAGATGGGGCTGGGGGGGCCTGGGGGTAGGAGTGGGCCTCAGCCTAAGCAGTGGAAAATTTATTCCAAAGCTCTGTTTCTCGCTTAAAAAAAAATTTTTTTTTTTGCCAAAGAGACATATATTTTTCTAACAATGTAGAACATAAAAAGGCAGCCTTCCCCCAGTGCTAACTTTCAGATCATATTCACAAGGTAAATAAAGCATAAATTAACCAATTACAATAAAATACTGGATAAATGCCTTTGACAACCCTGAATTTCCTGGGGAAAATGCTTCCAGCTGTGACCCCTACCTTGCGATGCACAGACTGAACAAGACCTGAGTTTGTTTATAAAGGATGGAGTTGTGTCTCCATCTTCACGCTCCAAGGGGCCTCTACCTTTCACATGAATGGAATCAAATAGAAGCAAAGCATTTCAAAAGTCCCTGACAGGCAGAGATAAGCCTCGATATTCCCAGGGCATTCTGTAATGATACATCAACCCCAAACCTGCTTTTTATAAGTTGGAAATAGACTCCTAAGGATGGAGCAGAAAGAATGCCAAAGTCAGCAGCCTTGATCTGGTCAGAGTAATATAGTTCATTAGACAGAGGACCAGAGGGGAAACAGGGTCTGAGGGCAGCATGGCCCACAGCTTGTTCTTGTAAATGAAGTTTTATTGGCATCCAGTGCATGCATGCATGCTCTCATGCTTGTTCCTTTTTTTAAAAAATTTCATTTGGCTGCATCAGGTCTTAGTGCAGCTCGTGGGAACTTCAATTTTCATTGTGGCACTTGGGATATTTTTTAGTTGTGACATGTGGGATCTAGTTCCCTGACCAGGGATCAAACCCAGGCTCCCTGCAACGGGAGCTCACAGTCCAGGCCACTGGACCACCAGGGCAGTCCCAGGCTTGTTCCTTCATATACTGTCTATGCCTGCTTTCTCGTTCTTCAGGCATAGTTGAGGTGTCCCAGAAAACACATAGCCTGTGAAACTGAAGATGTCTGCAGCTTACAAAATGGGGTGCTGAAATGACAGTCCCTGTGGTGGCTGGAATAAGAAAATGACAAGGAAGGTCATGGTTTGACATGGCAGAGTAACCAGTAGAGGGACTAAGGCAGCAATAGCCAGGCTGGGAAAAGTCACAGGGATGACGAGGAGTGGTGGGACAGAGCTCAAGCCTCACACCATCTTAAACTGGTTGTATTTGCTATCTATGCTGAGTAACAAAGTATCACAAGTTCAGTGGCTTCAAACAAAGTTTATCAACCCACAGCTCTGTAGCTAGGCAGTCTGGAGTTTCTGTTCAGCATCTTGCTTGGCTTAAAACTGCACTACCCGGCTTGCCTGGTGGTCCAGTGGTTAAGAATCTGCCTTGCAGTGCAAGGGACACTGGTTCAACCCCTGGTTCGGGAAGATCCCACATGCTAAGCGACTAAGCCCATGTGCCACAATTACTGAGTCTGCACTTTAGAGCCCACAAGCCACAAGTGCTGAAGCCCGAGGGACCCAGAGGCTGAGCTCCACAACAGGAGAAGCCATTGCAATGAGAAGCCCTCACACAGCAACTAGAGAGCAGCCTCCACTCACTGCAACTAGAGAAAGCCTGTGTGAAGCAACTGAGAGCCAGCACAGCCAAAAGTAAATAAAATAAACATTTTTAAAAAATAAACTGCACTGTTATCTGAAGCTTGGGGTTCTCTACCAAGGTCACGTGGCCGTGTCAGAATTCAGTGCCTTGGGCTCGTAGGGCTGAGTGACAGCTCTTAGAGGCCACTCAAAGTTCCTTGCCATCTCTAGCAAAGGCGTACTTCTCCAACATCAAATCTCCCTCAGCTTTTGAACCTTTGACTTACTCTGACTTCTAGACCAGAGGTAAAGAGCTCCTATGATTAGGTCAGGCCCATCTGTCTATCTCCCTATGGTAAAGTCAATTGATCAAGGATCTTAATTATACAGTTGCATCCAGAGTAGTTTTTGAACAATTAAGAGAAGGTATGTGTACACTTGGGGCCAGAATTCTGGGGCCATCTTACAATTTTGCCTGCTCCATCATCTTACATCATCCAGCACAACAGGAAGTCAATAGACAATGCCTAAAGTCGGTAAACCCAAAATAAACCACAGAAGCCTGTCATTTAGAGGCGTGGGGTACCCACTAGAACTAAAACCCAAAACTGTTCAGTTGAGGTTGGTTCCAGGGCCAAGCGAGGGGCAGGGCAAGAAGCTGTCACTCACCACTTGAACAGTCTTCTAGACTTTCTGACTTTTTAAATTATGTGCATATATTACTTTGATAGAGATTTTTCAGAAAATAATTTTAAAAAATTGATTCCACTGGATTTCTTTCCCTTGAAGTTCTTATCTCTGTTTTCTTGGTGTTCAAGTTACCTACCCCTGTAACCACCTTTGCATTCCTTTCTCTAACCCAAGCGTTCTTCCTCAAAAGCAACTGGCCTACCTGTGCCCTTGACCCCAAGCCTCCCTCAGCCTCTCCTGTGCCCTCACTCCATCCAATGAGCCTTGTCCATCCACCATCTGCAAAATCTCCCTCTTGGCGTGGGCTCCCCTAGAAGGAGACACTGAGGCTAAAAGGTGAATGTAAGTGGTTTATTTGGGAGGTGACCCCAGAAAGTATCAGATGGGGAGCAGGAAGTGAGACAGAGAAGAGAGGGCAGTTCAGAAAGTGTTTCCAAGCAGGTTACAATTAGGGAATTCTAGGGGGCCACATAAGCCCCACTCAGCCACCCCAACCAAGGAGTGAGTTGGTGAGAAGCAATCTGTTAAATTGTATAGGAGGCAGTGATCAAGACCATCCCCAAGAAAAAGAAATGCAAACAGGTAAAATGGTTGTCTGAGGAGGCCTCACAAATAGCTGACAAGAGAAGCAAAAGGCAAAGGAGAAAAGGAAAGGTATACCCATGTGAATGCAGAGTTCCAAAAAATAGCAAGCAAGATAAGAAAGCCTTCCTCAGTGATCTATGCAAAGAAATAGAGGAAAACAACAGAATGGGAAAGACTAGAGATCTCTTTAAGAAAATTAGAGATACCAAGGCAACATTTCATGGAAAGATGGGAGCGATAAAGGACAAAATGGTATGGCCCTAACAGAAGCAGAAGATATTAAGAAGAGGTGGCAAGAATACACAGAAGAACTGTACAAAAAAGATTTTCATGACCCAGATAACCACTATGGTGTGATCACCGACCTAGAGCCAGACATCCTGGAATGCAAAGTCAAGTGGGCCTTAGGAAGCATCGCTATAAACAAAGCTAGTGGAGGTGATGGAATTCCAGTTGAGCTATTTCAAATCCTAAAACATGATGCTGTGAAAGTGCTGCACTCAATATGCCAGCAAATTTGGAAAATTCAGCAGTGGCCACAGGACTGGAAAAGGTCAGTCTTCATTCCAATCCCAAAGAAAGGCAATGCCAAAGAATGTTTAAACTACTGCACGATTGCACTCATTAGTAAAGTAATGCTCAAAATTCTCTAAGCCAGGCTTCAACAGTATGTGAACCATGAACTTCCAGATGTTCAAGCTGGATTTAGAAAAGGCAGAGGAACCAGAGATCAAATTGCCAACATCCACTGGATCATCAAAAAGCAAGAGAGTTCCAGAAAAACATCTACTTCTGCTTTACTGACTATACCAAAGCCTTTGACTTGTGGCTCACAACAAACTGTGGAAAATTCTTCAAGAGATGGGAGTACCAGACCACCTGACCTGCCCTCTGAGAAATCTGTATGCAGGTCAAGAAGCAACAGTTAGAACTGGACACAGAACAACAGACTGGTTCCAAATAGGAAAAGGAGTACGTCAAGGCTGTATATTGTCACCCTGCTTATTTAACTTATATGCAGAGCACATCATGCAAAATGCTGGGTTGGATGAAGCACAAGCTGGAATTAAGATTGCTGGGAGAAATATCCATAACCTCAGATACTCAGATGATACCACCCTTATGGCAGAAAGCAAAGAACTAAAAGCCTCTTGAAAGTGAAAGAAGAGAGTGAAAAAGCTGGCTTAAAACTCAACATTCAGAAAACTAAGATAAATGGCATTCAGCCCCGTCACTTCATGGCAAATAGATGGGGAAACAATGGAAACAGTGAGAGACTTTATTTTGGGGGGCTCCAAAGTCACTGCAGATGGTGACTACAGCCTTGACATTAAAAGATGCTTGCTTCTTGGAAGAAAAGCTATGACCAACCTAGACAGCATATTAAAAAGCAGAGACAGTACTTTGCCAACAAAGGTCCATCTAGTCAAAGCTATGGTTTTTCAGTAGTCATGTATGGATGTAAGAGTTGGACTATAAAGAAAGCTGAGCACTTAAGAATTGATGCTTTTGAACTGTGGTGTTGGAGAAGTCTCTCGAGAGTCCCTTGGATTGCAAGGAGATCAAACCAGTCAATCCTAAAGGAAATCAGTCCTGAATATTCATTGGAAGGACTGATGCTAAAGCTGAAACTCCAATACTCTGGCCAACTGATGTGAAGAACTGACTCACTGGAAAAGACCCTGATGCTGGGAAAGATTGAAGGCAGGAGGAGAAGGGGATGACAGAGGCTGAGATGGTTGGATGGCATTATACAACTCACCTGGAATTTGGGTAAACTCCAGGAGTTGGTGATGGACAGGGAGGCCTGGCATGCTGCAGTCCATGGGGTCACAGGGTCGGACATGGCTGAGTGATTGAATAGAACTGAACTGAATCTGTTAAAGAACAAAGTCCCAGTTTGGAGAGAACCCTCGGGGTGTGCAGGGGAAAATTTGTGGTACCTGCTAATGTTCCTTGGGAATTCCCTGAAACAGAATGCAGAACTAGTATAAGACCAGATTTCCTGAGTGAAGTGAACAGGAACTCAAGCTGATTGTGCTGTGCTAAGCTGCTTCAGTTGTGTCTGACTCTTTTCCACGCTATGGACTATAACCCACCAGGCTCCACTGTCCATGGGATTCTCCAGGCAAGAATACTGGAGTGGGTTGCCATGCCCTCCTGCAGGGGATCTTTCCCACCCAGGGATCAAACCCTAGTCTCTTATGTCTTCAGCATTGGCAGGCGGGTTCTTTACCATTAGTGCCACCTGGGTAGCTGGTCACCAGGCATGAAAGAGAAATACACTATTCATATGCTGTATGCTCAGGCACATCCCTCCCGCCTCCACTCCCTTCTCTTGTTTTCTTTCCTGCTTGTTTCAAAGGGGATTTGAGGCAGATTACGAGGCAATTGTACAATTCATCATGATGGATTATGAGAAGATGAAAAAGAGAACTGGTCTGAGAATGAGGCTCCTTCAAGACTGTAGCCCAAATTACCCTCCCAACTTGAACTAGCAGATGCATGAATTTGACTGGAGTTTTCTAGAAGCTGCAGTAAAAGCAAAAATCTGATTATACAGCCTAATTCAGTGTCCCTAACAAAAGAATGGGTGATTTTGCTCAGCACTCTCAGGTGTTCTCAAAGAAAATGACTCAAAATATCAGGGCTGACATCCCCCAAATATTCCAAGTCTGGATAGCTTTTTAGTCAAGCCCTCTTGTCTTCAGTGCAAGCCATTCCCTGCAATTCAGCCAAGGCAATAATCACAGGTTAATACACAGCAACCCCCTAGAGGTTTCCCTGGTCACTTAGTCTTAGAGAATCCACCTGCCAATACAGGGGATTAGAGTTTGATCCCTGGGCTAGAAAAATTCCCTCAAGAAGGAAATGGCAACCTACTTCAGTATTCTTGCCTGGGAAATCCCATGGACAGAGGAGCCTGGTGGGCTACAGTCCATGTGGTTGCAAAAGAGTTGGACACGACTTAGTGACTAAAGAACAACAACCCCCTACACTCAGTCATCTGAGATAATTGATTCTATAGCGGCTGGCACCCCTCGGTCCCCAGAAAGCACCCTGTGCTGGTTCCCTTAATCCACCCAGATTTCAGATTATCTAGAGCAGGAGTCTGCAAACTACAGCCTTTGGGCCAAATCCAGCTCACAGCCTTGTTTTGTAAATAAAGTTTTATTGTCACACAGTCACGCCCATTCCTTAGTATATTGTTTGTGACTGTTTCAGAGGTGAGTAGTTGCCAACAGACCATTTGGCTCAAAAAACACAATATTACCATCTGGCCCTTTACAGAAAACCATGCAACCCCTGCTCTAGAGGAAATGGAAGGGCCACATGGTCTTCAAGTCAGTCCTCCAGAAGGTCTGTGCTCAGTGAAGTTCCCAACAGACGTGGAGCAGTCCTGAGTTCAACACCATATCTCCTGGCAGCAACCTGGCTTGCACTGCTCAATGCTGACAGTTATAAATGGTACCACATGCCTGAGCCAACATTGTGGGCTGACCTTGAGAATCTTAACAGGGACAGGTACCTGCCTAGGAACCAATATATTCCAGTTCAGCCATGAGAGAGGAGAACAGCCAAGTTGATCTTTGAAAATAACTCTGGGAACTTCCCTGGTGGCCCAGTGGTTAAGACTGCCTTCCAGTGCGGGGGTGAAGTTTCGGTCCCTGGTTCGGGGCGCTAAGATCTCACATGCCTCAAGCCAGAGAACCAAAACATGAAAGAGAAACAATATGGTAACAAATTCCACAAGGACTTTAAAAATGGTCCACTCACATTAAAAAAAAAAAAAACAAAAAACTAATAAATAAATAAATAACTCTGCATCCTCATCCACACACAGATCAGTTAGAAAACACCCACCAAAGTTAATAACATGGGCTTAAAAAAAAAAGTTGAAACTCTACCCTGGTTTGTTCTGGAAAAAATTACAGAGAGGAGCCAATTATCTGTTAAGACCACTCAAAGATGGCAATGACAACACCCTACCCTGCATATTAAAAAAAAAAAAATCATCTTACATGTGCCATCTCTGTGCTGGATGACAATTTTCTAAATACAGTAAGTCCACTAACTACAAATGAGTCCTGTTCCCAGAGTGCATTCCTACGTCCAATTTTGTTCATAAGTCCAACAAAGTTAGTCTAGGTACTCAACTAACACAATTGACTACACAGTACTGTACTGTAACAGGTTTATAATGCTTTCCACACAAACAATAGATTGAAAAACAAAGCAAAAAATAAACATTTTTGATCTTACAGTACAGGACCTCGAAAAATACAGCAGTATAGTACAACAGCCAGTATACAGGGGCTGGCATCGAATGAAGAGGCAAGAAGAGTTACTAATGGAGGAGGGAGAGGAGGTGGGAGATGGTAGAGCTGAAGATCGTCAGTAACAGGAGATGGAGGAGAAGCTGCAACATCACTCAGGCCTGATGTGATTGGACATGCGAACACACATTTGCATCTTTGAAAGTTCAGAACCTGAAGGTCTGTGTGTAGGGGACTTGCTGTATGTATCTGTCTCCCCTGCCGTGTCGTGAATTGCACGTGGGACAGAGGAGGCACCCGTCTTTTACAGGGTTAGCAGGTGTCCAACAGACTCACCTTCTAAAATGATCTGTTCGCTCTTTTTCACCTGTTCAGCGGTGGGGCATTTTCTTGGCATTTCTCACAGCTAGGATATTTCTCCTAAGGGTAACCCTATGGGACGTCTCAGTGATCAACCAGAAACTGAAACACTCAACACACAATGCCTTTCAGGTGACAAGACCCAAACATTCCTCACTGGGAGCCATATATCCAGCAAGATCTACATCTCCTCAACCTCTTTGATTTCAGCTTACCTTGAAATATCCATAAGTCCATTTCCTCTAAGGTTTAATCTAATTCTTACTTTCTGCCTCCCCCAACTGTCTCCTCCCACAGTCCTTATCTTTCTTGACTTTGAGTCTTTTTTTTTTTAATTAATTAATTTATTTGGCTGTGTCGGGCGGGTCTTAGTTGCAGCATGCAGATCTTTCCCAGCAGTGTGAAGTTCCCATTTCTCTGACCAGAGATCGAACCACACTGAGAGGTGGCTCTCAACCACTGGACCACGAGGGAAGTCCCTTGAAGACATTTTTTAAGTTAAAGAAGTCACAGTGTTTATGAAAGAAAATATAGAGACTTACAGGAAGGTGCAAAGAAGAAATGAAACTTGCATGTTTAGTCAGCATTGAAGTCCAATCATTGTTAGTTCTGAGGTTGGTGGATTTCCTCCCAGTCTCTTGTAGGGATCCCTGTGCGGAATTTTTTTTAATGGATACGATCATGCTATGAGGATCCAGCTCTTGTCCCTTAATATTATATCTTTGAGGTTAAGTTTTATGGTTAGGGTGGCTAGTGTGCAGTCTGAGGTCATAAAAGGCACAAGTCTGCATTTCTTCCTACATAAAATTCTTCAGAAATATGTTTGTGATATATAATATCTATCCATCATAAACACCGTTTAATGCATTCAGCTTATTTTATTTATTTATTTAGCTACATTAGGTCTTCGTTGCTTCATGAGGGCTCTCTCGTTGTGGCACAAGGGTCTAGCTGCCCCGAGGCATGTGGAATCTTAGCTCCTAGACTAGGGTTAGAACCCATGTCCCCTGCATTAGAAGGAGGATTCTCAACCACTGGACCCCACCAGGAAAGTCCCAAACACCTTTTTAAATGACAACAGAGTAACCCATGGAACAGATATCTTGATAAATATTGTTTCTACAAACATGTGTGTGCATAATCATCTTTAAGATAATTCCTTGAACTAGACTCCCAGAAGTGAAATTTGAAGCCCAAAGGGGATAAACCTTTTAGGTAGCCTATGAAGTATATAGATTTTGCACTACTGCCTGGGTTCAAATCCCATCTTAGCTGCTGTGTGATCTTGCAAATTACTTCTCTCTGCCTCTATTTCCTCAGCTATAAAATGAAGTGACAGTAACAGGCCCACCCATAGGACTGTTACCTTGTGAGAATGAAATGAGATGATATATACACACAAGATGCTACAAAGAGCAGAGTCAGTTCAGTTCAGTTCAGTCGCTCAGTCGTGTCTGACTCTTTGCGACCCCATGAATTGCAGCACGCAGGGCTTCCCTGTCCATCACCAACTCCCGAATTCACTCAGACTCATGACCATTGAGTTGGTGATGCCATCCAGCCATCTCATCCTCTGTCGTCCCCTTCTCCTCCTGCCCCCAACCCCTCCCAGCATCAGAGTCTTTTCCAATGAGTCAACTCTTCGCGTGAGGTGGTCAAAGTACTGGAGTTTCAGCTTCAGCATCATTCCTTCCAAAGAACACCCAGGGTAGGCCTCAACAAATGTGACCTCTTATGACTGGGATTGTTACTCTTGTTACTATTATCCTCCTCTCTGATCTGATACTTATTGCTAGATTGTTTCTAAAGTTTAGATCAAAAAGAACACACTTTCATTAGAATCTCATTCACTACAACAGTATTACATCGTATTTTATTTTCTTCTCTACTGATTCAATCAGGGGAAATGTAATTTCTTTGAATAGAATTTGTGTGCTTGCATTCTAAGTCCCTTTAGTCCTGTCCTACTCTTTGTGACCCTATGGACCATAACCCTCCAGGCTCCTCTGTCCACGGAATTTTCAGGCAAGAATACTGGAGTGGGTTGCCACACCCTCCTCCAGGGCATCTTCCCAACCAGGGATCAAACCCACGTCTCCCATGTCTCCTGCACTGGCAGGCAGTTTCTTTACCACGAGTGCCACCTGGGAAGATTGACCTTATGAAAGGTGTTTTCCATATTTTCCATGGTTTCTGTTTGTCAATTACTTGTCCATACTCTTGGCTCGCTTATATAGAGAGACCTTGGTGCATTTCTCTTTTCCTGCATTTGCACGTTGACTGAAACATTCCTGATGGGAGCACACCCGTTCTTTGCCAGGTGGAGTGGGAGGCCCCAGGGGTAGATGGAGACACAGGGTGTCTGTGCCCCTAAGAGCTTCCAGATGGGAGAAATGAATCAAAGTTCATTGTAACCTGTCACAGGTTGTGCGGGCTTCGAGAGCGGTCATCAATCGAATTGCACTAATCTATGGGGTAGAGCAAGGCCACCGTGAAAAGGGGATACTGAGTTAAGAGATGTTAAGAAGGGGAGACAGATCAAGAAGCATCAGAGGTGAGAGCCCATGCCAGAAAAATCTGTAAAAGTGCTTCAGATTCTTAGACCGCTAGGCATGCTCAAAAATTATTATCACCACTATCACCATCATCACCATCATCATCATCATCATCACCATTGTCATCACCATCATCACCGTCATCATCACCATCATTGTCATCACCATCGTCACCGTCATCTTCATCACCATCACAATTGTCACTATCATCACCATCATTGTCATCACCATCGTCACCATCATCATCATCACCATCACCATTGTCACTATCATCGTCACCATCGTCGTCACCATCGTCACCGTCATCATCCTCATCCGGCTTTTTCTCTGAGCTGTGTGTGATCTCACATAAAGACAAATGAAATACTCCCGAGGAGATGCAGCCTTAGGCTGGCCCACCGTCCAAGCTCTGCTCTGTTTTCTCTCCATCCCCCTTTAATTGTTTCAGCCAACGCAGCATTCCCTTGTGATTCCCACATTCCCAGAAACGCAGCATTTTACCTCTATGTTATACCTGTCAATTTGTTTTAAGATTGCTCCAATGGCTGGAAACCAGCTCACACTGGGACTACCAGGAAAGATTTACTATTGGCTGTGAGGAAAGGCAAGGGCTTTCAGCTCAGTGCATCAAGTCAAAAGTTCCAGCTTTCCTCAGTGCTCAAAATGCTGGGCAGAGATCTGATCGTAAGGTTTTCTTCAAAACACCCAATGTTAATTCTATGCATTATAAGGTTCCAAGTAAACAATGCTGGATGGTCCCCATTGTTGACTAGACCCACAGATGTGCCAGAGGGTCTAGACACTCAAGACCCACAAATGTCATGAAGGCATTTCCAGGTTTCTTGGAATGTCCTAATTAATACAGAAAAAGAATCCAAAGAGTCTTCCAATGGAGAAAACGCGATGACCAAAGGCAGACAGGTGATAGAAAAGAAGTGAGAGCTGAGATAGCAAAGTCCCGAACTCTCCTGTCCTGGTATCTTCTCTTTCCAAACAGACCCAAGTTCATTTATCTCCAAACCCTCCAAAAGTGAGGAGGGAGACAGAAACCCTCATCCTAAAAATGATAATGAATTTCTAACTCAGAACACTAGGGGATGAAAAAGAATATGGATGGGGGCGGGGCCTAGAGCAGCAGGAGGCATTTCCCGGGGTCGGTGTGCTGCTGTTGCTGTTGTTTAGCTGCGAAGTTGCAACTGACTCTTTTGCGACCCCACGGACTGTAGCCCACCAGGCTCCTCTGTCCATGGAATTCTCCAGATAAGAAAACTGGAGTGAGTTGCCATTTCCTTCTCCAGGGGAATCTTCCTGACCCCAGGGGTCAGCCATTTCCTTCTCCAGGGAATCTTCCTGACCCAGGAGTTGCCCCTCCTGCACTGGCAGGCAGATTCTTTACCGCTGAGCCACTAGGGAAACCCAGGTCAGTGTGTATGTATGTATATACACATATATCCATGTATATTAGATATACTTGTATGTTTATATGTGCATATACATATTTGATATATATATGTCAATGCATGTAAGTGTATACATATATGAATAGTTTTCCTTGCTGAAAAATAATTTTAAAAGCACATAGATAAATAGATATGTGTATATATATATGCATGTGTGTGTGCACACATCTTTAACAACAGATCTTCTCTTTCCCTTAAGAAAAGTCAAATAGGCTGACTTTTTTCACACAGGATCAGTCTGAGCAGGCAGATTTCAGAAGGGCTTGGATAACATGACCCCTGATAAGAGGGTCATACACACACATATATACATAACTATGCATGTGTCTACATCTGTGTATGTAGACACAAACATTTACACGCATATATACATACATATTTAGATAGATAATGTATGTGTTTGTGAGATTCTGTTTCCAGCTAGGAAAACTATTGATAACATCTACTATGAGACTCTTGGGGCTTCGAAGCCACAAGTTTGATCCCTGGGTTGGGAAGACTCCCTGAAGAAGGAAATGGCAACCCACTCCAGTATTCTTGCCTAAAATATCCCATGGCCAAAGGAGCCTGGAGGACTACCGTTGAAAGGGTTGAAAAGAGTCAGACGCGACTGAGGAACTGAGTACATCAGACTCTTATCAGCAGTCATGTTATCCAAGCTCTTCTAAATCTGCCTGCTCAAACTGACCCTGTATGAAAAAAGTCAGCCTACTGGACTTCTTTTTAAGGGAAAGAGAAGATCTGTTAAAGATGTATAATGAAAACTTTGACCAACGCTTGGTATTTTTAAGCATTTTCACATACATACATTATATCATTTAGGTCACGGGTTGGCAAACTCTTTCTGTAGAAGAACAGACAGTAAGTGTTCTGTGAGTCAGACAGTCTCTGTCACAATTGTTCGGCTCTGTCCTAGGACGGTGATAGTGCTGCAGACACTGGGTAAATGAATGGACGCTGAAATGAATGGCTGTGTGTCAATAAAACTGCTTTCACAAAACTGGGAGCAGGCTTGGGCCCCAGGACCATCGTCAGTCAGCCCCTAAGTTAAACGCTCAGTGATGGAGAGGTGCTATTTTTATCCCCATTTTTACAGATGAGGAAACCAAGTCTTGGCAGGTTGATACAGTTCAGCCAGTCAAGTCAGCATCAAACCCAGATACTCAGACTCCAAAGTTCATGTTCTATTTCTGCTACATCGTTTCAACATCCATGTTTAAAAATAACAGATGAGGGACTTCCCTCCTGGTCCAGTGGTTAAGACTTCACCTTCCAATGCAGGGGGTGTGGGTTCAATCCCTGGTTGGGGAGCTAAGATCCCCATGACCCAAGGTAAAAAACAAAACATAAACAACAGAAGCAATATTGTAACAAATTCAATAAAGACTTTAAAGATAAAAATGGTCCACATCAAAAATATCCTTAAAAAACTAGATGAATGATGTGGGGATGAGGGTGGGTGGGGGGAGAAGAGTCTCTCTCTGAGCAGGAGTTCATTTATTTTGAGCTATTTGTCTTTGCTCAAGACGGTCAGGGCTCCTGTATTGCTGCGAATGGAAGAAAATAACAGACATACATCTCTCTAGGGCCATGGCTATTGAAGGATAAAAAAAATCTAGGCCTTTGAAAAATGTCAACCAAGGAGAGGAGACAGCCTCGTGATGAAAAATAAATGAATAAATGCACTTCCAACTTCAAAACTGGCATAAGAACTGGCATTCGTTTTGACATATAAATGTTTAAACTAAACATTTCTATTTTGAGATAATTGGATAATTGTAGATCCACACACAGAAGAAATAAGGCAGAGATTTCCTAGTACCCTTAACCTGGTTTCTCCTATGGTAATTCCCTACAAAATCATGTTACAACTATGAGACTGACACTGATACAGCTGAGACATAGAATCTGCCCATCACCAGGATGCTGCACATCGCCCTTCTATAACCATCCTCTCTTCCTTTCCATCCTAACCCTCCTTAACCCTTGGCAACCACTGATCCCTTTTCTAAATTCTGTATTTCTTCCACTTCCATCACATCATACAAACGGAGTCATACAGTATATAAACTTTGGGGACTGTTTTTTTCCCCACAAAGTGCAGTTCTCTGGAGGTTCATCCAGGATGTTTCAGACACCAGTATTTGCTTCTTTATTTAAAAATTTTTTTAATTGAAGTATAGTTGATTTACAATGCTGTGTTAGTTTCAGGTGAACAGCAAAGCAATTCAGATAGATAAACAGATAGACAGATATATTCTTTTTCTGATTCTTTTCCATTATAGGTTATTACAAGATATTGACTCTAGTTCTCTCTGCTACACAGTGGGTCCTTGTTGTTTATATATTAATATTTTATTTATAGCAGTTTGTATCTACTAACCTCAAACTCCTAATTTAGCCTCCTTTTTCCCCTTTGGTCACCATGAAGTTTGTTTTCTATGTCTGTGAGTCTGTTTCTCTTTCATAAATAAGTCCATTTGCATCATTTAATATTAAGATTATTTTATTCAAGAGTTGTTATAATGAAGTATTTTGATTCAGATGTGTATCAAAGCTTTGATTCAAGCTTTCACTTGAAACATTTGTCTAATTTGCATCAGTTTATCAGATAAAATATTTGATAATGTAGATCTTGAGAAGAAGAGATACAGATCAGATAAAATTGCACAGGATATGGGATGGAGAGGAAAGTCATGGAATTAAGCCTCTGTTGGAATGAAGATACTAAGATACAGAGAAAAGACGATCCACGATTTTGATGGAGCATATAAAATGAGGCTTCATGCATACAATGACTGTGCAACGTGTGATTTTTTTTTTAGATTCCACATATAAGTGATAACATATGGTATTTGTCTTCCTTTGTCTGGCTTACTCCACTTAGTATGATAACGTCTAGGCCCATCCATGTTGCTACAAATGGCAATATTACATGAACACGCCTTTAAAAAACTAAAAACAGAATTACCATATGATCCAGCAATCCCACTGCTGGGCATGCATCTGGAAAAGATGAAAACTCTAATTCAAAATGATGCGTGCACCCCAGTGTTCACAGCAGCACTATTTACAACAGCCAAGACGTGGAAGCAAGCTAAGTGTCCACTGACAGATGGATGAATAAAGAAGGTGTGGCGTACATTTACAACGGAATACTAGTGTTTACTTCTTTTTATTACCGTGGGTCCAACCGCTCACATGTTGAACCGTGGGGTCACCTCCTGTTGGCCTCCCTCCCCGCAATTTTCTCCGCCCCTCTTCTCCTTCCCCCTCCTCTCCTCCACCCCTCCTCTCCTTCGCCCCTCCTCGACTATGTGTAGGCAACACCACCACACAGTTCTCTCCTTTCTCCTGTGGGTACCACACAGAGTCCCTCTCTACTTTGCAGTCTCTCCTGACCTGCAGGTTTCTTTCCTCAGCCTGAGAACATCCTCGGATCTTCTCTAACCAGAAATCATGTCTCTTTATCCAGATGTCCTTTCCAACTAACTGCTGCTGCTGCTGCTAAGTCGCTTCAGTCGTGTCCGACTCTGTGAGACCCCATAGACGGCAGCCCACCAGGTTCTCCCGTCCCTGGGATTCTCCAGGCAAGAACACTGGAGTGGGTTGCCATTTCCTTCTCCAATGCATGAAAGTGAAAAGTGAAAGTGCAGTCACTCAGTCACGTCCGACTCCTAGCGACCCCATGGACTGCAGCCCACCAGGCTCCTCCGTCCACGGGATTTTCCAGGCAAGAGTACTGGAGTGGGGTGCCATTGCCTTCTCCGTTCCAACTAACAGTCCTGCACAAAATTTCTCTGGAAGGATTGTAAGAACGTGGAGGTGTCAGTTGCCTCTGGAAAAGGTTGGAGGGCTGGGGACAGGAAAGGGAAGGTTTTGTGCTGTCCTGGGATGGCAGAAAATTACTACCTTTTGCGTCTTGGACCTATGCAAGTGGTACCATTCCATACTCCCGGCCCTTCACAAGAAGCCCCCAAGAGATCTTTTCAACGACATCGTTTTTCATGTGTCACATATTGTTCTATTCTTGGTTGGAACCCCATGTGTTTAATCAAATCCAAGGCGTTAGATGTTTTATCTGTTTCCCAAATTTTTGACACTGTGATGGCTGTCATAAAACCCTCTTCGTGCTCAAGTTTTTGTCCACAGCTCTGATTATTTTCTGAGAATAAGTAGCTGAAAGCTGTCTGAAACCCACTAGACAGGTTCCTAAAAATGAATTACTGGGTCAAAGAGGCTTTGCATCCCTGCTGCCAAATTCCCTGCAGACCATGCTAACACAGAAACCCCGGACAGTCCTTTCCCCCTCACAGTGTCTCAGGTTTGCCCGTTTTCAATCTTTGTTCATTTAATAAATTAAAACACGTGGTCTGATGCTGTTCATTTGCATCTCTTGTTATTGCCGAGGCTGACAGTTTGTTCAATTGTTCATTCGCTATTATAGTTGGTCATCTGCATCTGTGGACTCTGCACCCATGGATTCAACCAACCACATGGATGGAAAAATATAATTTTTTAATCCACAAAGTTCCAAAAAGTCAAACTCGAGTTTGCCACATGTAGGCATGATAAGTAATCTAGAGATGATTTAAAGTATATGGAAGATTGTGCACAGGTTATGTGCAAAAACTATGCCATTTTATATAAGGGACTTGAGCATCTGTGGATTTGGGTATCCATGGGAGGTCCTAGAACCAATCCCCTGTGGATACTGAGAAGAAGCAAGTGCCCAACCGTGTCCAACTCTTTGTGACCCCATGGACTGTAGTTCACCAGGCTCCTTGGTGTTGGGGTAACAGGGTGATGATTCAGGAATCTCAGTCATCAACCTTTTGGTTTCAACCCATCTGGGGAGACGTGCTGGTGGTCAGCGTGCACTTAACTTCCTCCACCTGCTGGGGCTTCGGTTTCTCCAAAACAGCTCAAGGATATAGCCCTTGAGGAGGAACTAGGGGTCCTCGACTTTGTTTCATGATTAAACTATTATTATTTTGTCGTGCTTCACTGCTTTCCTTTGCTTCTGCATTTTCTCACTTCTCTGATTAAATCTACCCTTTGAAACCTGGAGAAGGCCAAGGAGGCTAAAGTTCCTCTACAAACAAGAGGTGGGGGTTGAGGGGGCAGGGGGATACGGAGGGGTGTCTGTCCTCAGGAAGTCCCCACAGGGTCCCGCTCAGTTTCAACATCTTTTCTGTCCATTTATGTCTTCTTGTTCCCACTGTTACTCTCTAGGTCTGCCCATTGCTTATCTGGTAAATAACTGATTTTTCTCCTGGTGGAGAAGTAACAAAGTTTTTGCTCAGGACATCCCCAAGCGCCCCTTAAGGAAATCAGCTGGTCCTCCCAACAGCAGGTTAAACTCCAATCACACAATCAGTACTCTCTACCTACCAATGGTGGCAAACTATATTATTGTCCCAAAATATCTGTTGTCCCTCCCTGAGGGAGAATTGTACTTTCTTGCCCCATGAATAATAGCCTTGGTCACACGAGTTACTGCTTTGGCCAAAGAAATACATGCAGGAGTGCTAAGTGCCATTCCGGAATCAACTCCGTGAAGCACCTCCTGACCGCCCTGCAGAATGTCACTTCTTCTTAACACTTGGTGTGCACTTTCCTGGTAACTGTGACAGGCTTAACTTTCCTTTATTTGTGGGCTATCAGCTCCTGCCTAATGGGATGTAACCCCTCGATGGCCCACGTGCACGTGCTCAGTTGCTCAATTGTGTCCAACTCTTTGTGACCCCATGGACTGTAGCCTGCCAGGCTCCTCTGTCCATGGAATTCTCCAGGCAAGAATACTGGAGTGGGTTGCCACTTCCTTCTCCAGGAGATCTTCCCAAGCCAGGGATCGAACCTGCGTCTTCTGCACTGGCAGGCAGATTCTTTACTGCTGAGCCACCTGAGAACCCTGAGACCCATTCTAATTCTAAAAATAATCTTGATAGCTTGTCAAGGGGAGGTTTCTGTGTGCCTCTGAAAGCTCATCGTTGACACAGACCTATGTCCGACTTCTTTCCACAATTCATTGTATTTTTCCACTCTTTACTCCCAGCCAATGGAAAGTAGATTTAAAAATAGGCCTGTGTATTGCAGGAAACATCTTGATCATAGAAAAAAGAGAGAGAGAGAGAGAGGGACACTTCAAAGGAAGTGGATCGTGTGGTTGTCCTGCCAGCTTGAGGATGGACGGGGTCCTTGTGTCGTATGTGTTGGACTTGGCTGCCCCCTTGCTGACGCACTCTGTAGCAATGTCCCCAGCCTCCTATTCTAGCTGAGACAGGGAGGGAGGGAGAGAGAGGGAGGGAGGGTGGCTTTGAAGAAATAACCTTCGCAGGAAATGCCTCCTGAAGCTGTCTGCACAGGAAATATGTACAAAGGGAGGAGGAGGAGAGAGACATCTGGAAGGGATCCAGTTTATTCTCAGCGGACACAACATGGGGAACGTGTTCCATCGAATTTCCTTGTTCAGGGTGGGAGGGGGGTGCCCCGCCATCTCTCCTTCCTCCGTAGCCTGTGTCAACTTTGGAGAATTGCACAGTGTGAGAGTCTCGAGTTAAGTTTTACTGGGGGCAAAATGAGGACTGCAGCCCAAGGAGACGGCACCTCAGATAACTCTGAGAAACTGCTCCAAAGAGGCAGGGGCGAGGGGGAGGCCAGCATGTACGTGGCTTTGGTGAAGGGGGAATGCATGCAATCAAGCACGTATTTTTTTCTGAAGGTTTCTGCTAGTCACAAAGAGCAGTCGTCACTATGAAGAATTTTAGTGCTTTTCTAGATATGAGGAGATAATGAGAATTGGGCTCATAAGATCGGCTCCTGAAAATATCTATCTGAAGACCTGCCCAGCCAGTTTTCCCAGAGCGCAGAGTGCTTCATTTCTGCTCTCCACCCTGAACTCCTTCAGGGAGCTTTGGAGGTCAGCAGCTGCAGCAGCACATGATTTAATCCTTGTAGAGGTGGGTGGCAAGCGCCAATTTGTAGTTGACACCTGCCTTTGTTTTCCTGAGAGAAGGCTTTTTTAGCTCACTTCTACTCTCTCCCCCTTAAGCTCTCCCTGGACTCTCCTTTAAGGCAAAGACTTGTTTCCATCCTGGCTTCTACAGTTGCAGAGACATCGACTTTTTGAGCTGGGAGGAGACTAATCAATAGTTTGTAATTCCTCTCCTCTTATATTTCAGACCTTCCATTAAGGATTTTCAACTAAAACGCAGGACTGCAGAATCTAATTCATGAGAAGTCTCCCAACCAGAGCCCCTGAGAGACAGACTTCTGAGTGTGGAGGTTGTTACCTAAGCTTGTGGCAATATTTACATGACCAAGGGCACCGCTGGAGTAGTGAGGTGCCTTCTGGGCTCCAGATATTGGGAAATGACACTTGAGGGGCCCTCACACGCATTTCACACTCTTTGCACATCTCATCTCCCCAGACTCCACCAATAAAGGAGGGTGATAGGGTCCACATGGGGTCTCACTGATCAGATGGCTCATTATGTCAACCTCACAAAGAATAAAATCACAGTGACCCATGAGACTGGCCAAATTGCCCAAATGGCACGCTGCTTTCTCACTGGCGTCCATCTTCTCAAAGCTGCGAGACCACCAGGTTCCAGACCTCTGGCTATGTAACCATCCCCGCAGAGAATTTTTCATTGGTGGGCTGTAAGAAGGACTCCATCAGAAAGGGAGGACGCTGGTTCTCGTTAAGAGCCAGTCACCCTGTCTTTTCCCTCTAATAAATTTCCTTTTCCTTGCCTGACTGCCTGGCTTGCTCTCTTTCCCTCTGCACTTGCCTTACAGAGGGTAAATATTTTTTTCACTTGGGATAAAAAAAAAAAAAAAAAAAACAGAATCCATGGGAGGTGAAATAATTTGCCAAAGTCTGTCCATCATGTTAGTGCAGGACTGGGATTCAGCTTTCCACACAAGCAAACTTGGTCTCCAGCCCCATTCTTGGCACAAAGCTCCTAAAACCCTTGGAATTTCCTAGTGTTAAGAGCCAGGAAGGTGTCTTCTGTTATGTTAAGAAGGTGACTTTTTGGAAAGCACCTGAGGATGGCGGCTGGTTGCCAGGGGAACCAAGCACGTGATTGGAGGGTTGGAACTTTCGGTCCTACCCGCCTCCCACATCCATCCTGAGAGAAAGAGCGGCCACAAGTTCAATCAGTCACCAGCAGCTGGTAATTTAATCCATCATGCCTACATAGCAAAGCCTCCAAAGAAACCCAAAAGGACAGAGTTCAGGGTTCTGAGAGCTCCCAGGGTGTGTGGAGACGCCAGGAGAGTGGCATGCCCCAGGGTGGGCAAGGGCCCTGCCCTTCCCCCAGCCCTTGCTGTGTGCAATCTCTTCTACATGGCTGTTCCTGAATTCTGTCCTTTGCAATAAACTGGTAATCTAATAGCTAAAATGTTTCTCTGAGTTCTGCTAGTTGCTGTAACAAACTAACCCGAACCCAGGGAGGGGATCACCGGAATCTCCAATCTATAACTGGGGCTCAGGGCTTCCCTAGGGACTCAGTGGTAAAGAATCTGCCAGTGCAGATCCCTGGGTCTGGATGATCCCCTGGAGAAGGAAATGGTTACCTGCTCCAGTATTCTTGCCTGGAAAATCCCATGGACAGAGGAGCCTGGTGGGCTATAGTCCATGGGGTTATAAACAGTAGAACACAACTTAGCCACTAAAACGACAAAAAAAGCAGACTGTACAAAACTGTCATTTCTGTATAGCTCGAAACGAGCAGTTTCATATGGTTCAGCCTAGTTTGGGGATTCATTAGAGCTTCAGAGGTAGCTGAAGTTATGAGAATGATGCTGTTCTCCCCTTGTGTCCTGAAGGGAAACCATTCCCATAAGCTCCCATCAGAATTTTCCTTATGTCTCACTGGCTAAGGGCTGGGTCACACACCCACCCCAGTGACCAATCACTGTCAAAGGGAGCACCATGGACTTACTGACTTATCTCAGTCATAAGTATCTCCTAGATCAGATCAGATCAGTTGCTCAGTCGTGCCGACTCTTTGCAACCCCATGAATCGCAGCACGCCAGGCCTCCCTGTCCATCACCAACTTCTGGAGTTCACTGAGACTCACGTCCATCGAGTCAGTGATGCCATCCAGCCATCTCATCCTCTGTCGTCCCCTTCTCCTCCTGCCCCCAATCCCTCCCAGCATCAGAGTCTTTTCCAATGAGTCAACTCTCCTAGATACTAGCCACCGAAACAAAATCAGGATTTGGGCATAGCAAGGAAGGAAGGCTGTTAGGAAGGTGATTTGGATGGGGGTGGTGAGGGGGGATGTTTTAGGTGACAATATGGTGTTAGGCGTCAGTGCAACTAACCCTAGGGACAGTTTTCCCCCAGTTTTCTGGGCGACTCAGACTGGCATCCCAGGGTCAGGCAGTGATACTTCACTAAACCTTCCAGTTCTTCAGAGGAGGCCAGTCACTGACATGGATGAAAGGAGATGAGGTCAAGGGCTCATAAAGCCTGAGAGGTTCACAAATAGCATGAAGGGGCTGCATTCCTGCATTACTGCAAAAACTTGAGAAAGAAGAGACTGGGAGTCTGGTGTGACTGCCCCTTTAACTGGCCTCATATCAACCTCTTAAACAGATGAAGAGCAGAGATTTTTTTTTTAAGGAAGAGCAATTCAGGGGCTTTTTCCAAGGCAGCTGGCACTTCGGACAGACATTTTTGCAAAAGCACAGAGTCTTTGCAGTAGCTTTTTACATTCTCACAGCAGCTCCAAAAAGGGGGAGCCGCCAGTGGGAAATAAAAAAGGCAAAGAGAGGCTTTCCCCTCTGCCTTCTGAGGTTCTGGGGATCCTAGTCTACCAAATAAATAAATAAATAAATAAATTCCATTTTGTAAACATGCCAGCCTACTCTTGTGCTCACTCAATTCCCCAAGCATGGATACGGAGGCGAGCTCACTGCCTCTTGGGCTGTAAAATGCCAAGTTAGTGAAAACTCCTTGCTCTGATTTTTCATCCGGAAAGGAGTGAATACATCGCCTCCCTCCCTACCTGGTACATGGAGGTGAGTAAGCGAGGTCCCATCTGAGCCAGGGATTGGTCTCAACCCCGTGACTGTGACTGTGTTAGCTGCTCAGCTGCGTCCGACCCTTTGCGACCCCATGGACTGCAGCCCACAAGCCCCTCAGTCCATGTAATTCTCCAGGCAATAATACTGGAGTGGGTAGCCATTCCTTTCTCCAGGGGATCTTCCTGACCCAGGGATCAAACCTGCGTCTCCCACACTGCAGGCAGATTCTTTACCCTCTGAGCTACCAGGGAAGCCCTTCAATGCCCTCCATCCCCTCAAAACCCCTGGACAGCACCCTCTCCAACAAGAGGCCCATGTACTATTAATCATATGTTCCTAGGAGGGAACCACATTGTTAGGGGAAACACTGGCTGAAACCACCTGCCCTGGCCAGACAAGACAGTAGCCACCTGCATGAGTTGTCATGCAACAGGAGGTCCTGGCAAGGAATGAGGAACTAATTAGCTACCACTGTCTAGAATTCGAGGAAGGTCAAAAGGAGAGAGGAGACGCCAGCCCACATGTCCTCCCAGAACCCTTCTAGTTGGAATCCATCTTGGCTGAGCAATGTGTGGGCCACCATGAAGGACCCTGAGTCAGAGCAATTGGCCAGAGACAGCCCAGAAAATATCACCATCACTATAAAACCCAAGACCGAGAGCCACATTGCAGAGCAGTTCTCCTGGGTTCCCTCACCCTCCTGCTCGCCACCTGGGCGCCCCTTCCCAATAAAGTCTCTTGCTTTGTCAGCACGTGTGTCTCTTTGGACAATTCATTTCTGAGTGTTAGACAACAGCCCACTCTCAGGCCCTGGAAGGGGTCCCCACTTCCTGCAACAACATGAGCACTGTGTCGGGTCCTCTGGGAAGTGGACACTGAGTTAGGAGAACGAGAGCCTCACTGGGGGTGATGCCCGAGACAAAGAGGAGAGGAAGCAGGACTGGGGCAGGCAGATCTGAGGGTCTCAGCTAACCCCCAGCCCCGAGCTCCAGAGCAAAGACTGCCCATATGAAGGATTCCACACAGGACAGAAATGGCTGACCCTGTGCCCCCACCACACTCAGGCACTGCCTGGGGGCTGCCTCTGCTGAAAAGCAGAGATGGAGACTAGATGCTGGAGCTGTCTGATCACGACTCCCGCAGCGGGACAAGATCTTTCTTGGAGGGAGATCTGAGCATGCACTGCCACAGTGGCCATGCAGGCATGCGTGTGCACGTGTGACACCCTAGGAAACAGACAGCCCTGTGCACACAGCCCTCTCCCTCCCCCTGCCTGAGTGTCTAGCTGCTGATTATTTCTCAGACCCTGTGAGCTTCAGGGGCAGGAAAAGGGACACAGTTCAGAAGAGGGGCTTATCTTTTCTTTGCATTTGCTTGTTAAAAATTGGATCTGTGGACTTCCCTGTTGGTCCAGTGGTTAAAAATCTGCCTGCCCATGCAGGGGACACGGGTTTGGTACCTGATGAGGGAAAACCCCACCTGCCACCGGGCAACTGAGCCCGTGCACCACAACTACTGAACCTGTGCTCCAGAGTCCACAAGTCACAACTACTGAGCCCGGGCACCGCAACTGCTGAAGCCTTTGCACCTGGAGCCTGTGCTCTGAAGAGAAGCCACCGCAATGAGAAGCCCTCACCTCGCACTGCAACTAGAGAGTATCCCTGGCTCACCGAAAAGCCCGTGTCCAGCAACAAAGACCCAGCGCAACCAAAAATAAATTAATTAATTAAAAAAAAATTAGAGCTACAGCATCAAAACCCCATCACTTTGCTTTTTATGACATAAACTCACAAAGTCTGTGCCAAACTTCACTACATGCTGATCTCGTCCTTCTGTGAGCCCTGGAGTAAAGGAGTCACTGGGAGACAAGATCCTTCAGATCAGAGAAACCGATACTTGGCAAAACTATCTCTAATCTGCCTCCATGATTATTTCCTTCGCCCATGTTGAAAAAAATCCCCAACGCAAGATCCATTCCAGGAGGGCATGGGAAAGGTCACGCAGTCAGCCTCCAAGTGAAGCCCAGACACAACTTCCGGTTCCGGTGGTTACAGAGAAGCACAGTGCCCCCTTCTCATCAGGAGTGGATGCTCCCAGGACCAAGGAGCCGTCAGGGCACTCCCCAGGTGTTTGACAGGCACAAAACTGTGCTCTACTTATGTGCTCTCTGCTCTTTGCAAACTTAGAATGTCCAGCCAAGGAAAAGAGATAAAAGAGAAGGCAGATGTAAGAGCTTGGAATGCGAGCTGAATAGTAATTTTATAATATCATACAAAACACCGAGCTCATCACGGCTGGGGGACAAGCCCGTCTAAGAGCAGGTTTTTGTGTCCCTTTGTTCATTCATATTTTCAAAGAACCTGCAGCAGAACCTGACTTCAAATGTTGCTTGAATTAATTCTGCTCTTCCCCTAATACTTAAGTTTCATGGAGGAGCTGAGGCATCTCCAATAAAAATATGAATTAAACAACGTGGAGAGCTGCTTTTTTTTTTCTTCTCTTGTGCTTTAGAACATCTGGTTCCTTTGTTTCTGGGGCAGGGCTGTCGTCCACAGCAACTTGGTCATGGATTTGATCAGCCTCTCTTGTCCCTTGATAAAGAGCTGGGAGCAGAGACGGAGAGAAATCACGACTTGTGCAAATAAGCACCAAAGTTTTCCAAATGCTGGATGCACACGTATACTCTGTCCTCTCCTATTTTTAGGATTGAATCCTAATCACAGCCCGGAGCAGCAGTTCTCAGCCAGGGACATTCTGCCTGCCCTCCTCCCTGCAGGGGAAGTACGGCAGTGTCTGGAGACATTTTTGATTGTCACAACTGGGAGGATGCTTCAGGCCTCTAGTGGGTGGAGGTCAGGGATGCCACTCAACATCCTGCAGGGACCAAGATGGCCCCACAGCAAAGAATGACGCGTCTCAAATGTCAATAGTGCTGAGGCCAAGAAACCCTGGCCTCCAGTAATACAATATATGGAAGTATCTTATCTTTCTGTCTTATCGCATTCTTCAGCTTAATGATGCAAAGAACAAAACTCACATCCACTGGAAGATGAAGCCTTTAGGTTGGCCCTCATGCCCGCGGCATTTCAAGATGACAGTGGCCCGTGGCAGAATGATGAAGTTGGGGGTGACCTCTCAGTGAGGTATCTGGGCTGCCTCCTGGATCCCTTGGGAGCCTGGCTACAAGTTTGGAGAGAAGTTGACTGGGGTCCTGGTGTTTCAAGAGGCTTTTCACTCTTCATATCAAGGACCTTGTATGTAACACACAGTGGTGATGCAGCAGATGAGCACCTGCCATGATCACTGCTCAGGGTACAGTGGGCTTCCTCTTCCTTTTTTATTTTATGTTTTGTTAAGATTTACTGATTTACTTACTTTATTTTGGGAGTGTGCTGGGTCTTGGTTGCTGTGTATGGGCTTTCTCTCGTTGTGATGCGAGGGCTTTGCATTGCAGTGGCTTCTCTTGCTGCGGAGCATGGGCTCTAGGGCCCGTGTAAGCCCAGTGGTCTGGGTACACTGGCTTAGTTCCGGTCAGGGAACTCAGATCCCACATTCCGAGGCATGTGGGGTCTTCCCGGACCAGGGACCAAGCCAGTGTCCTTCGGAGTGAGTGCAAGGTGGACTTTTGACTCCTGGACCACCAGGGAAGTCCTACACGTGTTACTCCTTTGAACAGCTGCACAGGGTGTGGGGCAGAGGTCGGCGAGGCAGGCAGAGGGCAGTTCCTGACTTGTCCTTGACTTAGATGGTCTCTGCTCTTTGAGAATTTAGGATGTGCTAAGGGAAGGGAACTGGTATCTTGGCAGATCCAGCAGTCACACTCAGGGACTTAGGAAACCCCTGCCAATCTACGGCCCCGGGATGAAGAAATGCCTGCGAGTTGATACTACGGGCCGTCTCCTGTGTTCATCATCATGGAGATCAGTGTTTCTGTGAGCAGTGTTCTTGGCCCCCAATGAGGGCAAAGACAGAACATATCCATCAGACAACTGTAGAATCCCCACCAGAGAAGTGAGACTTATCTGGGTTGCCTTGAGTGCCCGAAAATAGGCAAAGACCCAACTCAGTTTGAATCCATCAACTGTACATTCACTCTGTATTCATTGATGATTGAAAAGATAACAAGGGCTTCCCGGATGGTCCAGTGGTTAAGAATCCACCTTGCAATTCGAGGGACACAGGTTTGATCCCTGATCCAGGAAGATCCCACAGACTTCAGAGTAACTAAGTCCGTGTACCACAGCCGCTGAGACCGTGCCCTAGAGCCGGCACTCCACAACATGAGAACCACCACGATGAGAAGCCCACACGCTGCAAGGAAGAGCAGCCCCCCGCTCGATGCAACTAGAGAAAGCCCTCATGCTTCTCAATGAAGACCCCAGTGAGGCTAATAAATAATCTAAAGAGAGAGAGAAAAGATAACGAAAGTAGAAGCAGAAGGCGAGGATTAGGGATGTTGCTGACTTTAGGTTTATGCCGATGGAGCTGCCGTACTCATTACTGCCATCAGGTCATACGGTTGGGAAAAGCCTCCCCTTTTTGACTGTCAAGTTTCCAGACACCCCTCTTTTTGGAGGGAACCCCATCGTGTGGCTCTTGCTTCGAGGCAGCTCACTGTGTCAGCAAAAGTCGAGACACCCATATTCCTGCTCCCTGGTAGCCCAGGCGCAGACACGTGGCCAAGGTATGACCACCTGGGTAGCGTGCTGGGGCGAACAGTGTCCCCGTAAACTCATGTCCACTGTGAACCTGTGAGTGTGACCTTATCGGAAATACAGCAGACACCAATACAGACACCCCTGCTTGGGACCTTGAACCCTGAAGGTGAGACACAGAGCCCAGTGTCAGAGGACTGCCCGCCCAGGTAAAATGATGCAAACTTTGGGGACTTCCCTGGTGCTCCGGGGGCATTTTACCTTCCAATGCAGGGGGTGTGGGTTCGATCCCTGCTTGGGGAGCTAAGATCCCACATGCCTCCTGGCCAGAAAACAAAAATATAAAACAGAAGCAATAGTGTAACAAATTCAATAAAGACTTTAAAAATGGTCCACATGTGTATCCATGGCTGAGTTCCCTTGTTGTCCATCTGAAACTATCATAACATTGTTAATCAGCTATACGCCAACACAGAATAAAAAGCTTTAAAAAATAAAAGAGCCTTAAAAAATGGTCCACATCAAAAAAATTCTTTGAAAAAAATTTTTAAAAAACAGTACAAACTTTTGGTTATTATTTATTTTTCCTGCCCTACCAGGAGCAAACAAAATCTGGTTGGTTTCATCCATTTTCCTTTTTCATTCTCTCCGAGCTTCAATGTCCCTGATAAACCAGTCCATGGGTGAGGATACTTTCCAGAGGGTAAGGTCATTCTGCCCTACTGCATACCCACCTGGGGCCAGCTCCCCGGGGTGCTCAGTGGGCATCGCAGAGAAACAAACCATAACTGATCACTTCCGACTCTGGGCTCTGGGGCCAAGTTCCCAGCCTCTTCCTGAGTTCATCTGATCTCTGCAAGTGTTGTGTTGGAGAAGGAACTTGTATCCTACGTGTATACACCTTGTTCTATTTTTAATATCCATGGGCTTATATATGGGGCTTCCCTGGTGGCTCAGTGGTAAAAAATCCACATGCAATGCAGGAGATGCGAGGGACATGGGTTTGATCCCAAAGTCGGGAAGATCTCCCAGAGGAGGGCATGGCAACCCACTCCAGTATTCTTGCCTGGGAAATCCCATGGACAGAAACTTATATATAAGAGAGAAATGGATTTTTAAAGTTGGATGATTCCATAAAAAAAGAAGCATCAAACAGGGTCTACTGAACTTTCTTGGATCAAGTGCAAGTTGCTAACTCAGCCTTAACCACGTAACACAAGAAGTTTAGGGAAGCATCGAACTCCACGGGCAAGTTGGAAAAGCGCTTTCCTTTTTAATTCACAGAGCAGAGAGAATTGGCTGGACTTCCACCTTACATTAAACTCGGGTCCAAGACCGTGTCAACCAGATACAAGGATCGTGCCTGGGTGGAAGCCAGGAACTGCGGCAGCCCCGCCTCTCTCCCAAGAGGCTGCAGTGTTATTACCCCATTACATAGTCAGGCAAACTAAAGCCACGTGGACGGGGTGAGACGGCGGTGCTACATTCAACTCGAGAACCCATGCATCTAGCTGCCCCTTGGTGATGAGAAGGGGAGTTTAAGGGAGAATGAGGGGAGAAAAAGAAAAATATAAATTGCTAAGGAAACCTTTGTGCCTTAAACTTAGTAAAGTGTGTGGGAGGAAGGATGGATATTTATGCAAATCAGTGTGTGTGTACAAATTAGCCTATTAACGGAGGATCTAGTCATGACCTAACACACCACCTTATTTCAATGGACCAAAAGCATTTTCTATTTTCATTTTATTTAATACATCTATTTTAACTCACTAACACCATCTTTTTCTAAAGTATGAACAAAAGATCACAAATCCTTTCTTTATCTGACGCTTCATTTACTTTTGTAAATCAAACAGACTTCTCCTACTGACTTAGAATGTCAAAAAAAATCTTGATATTTGTATGAAAATGATTTCAGGTTTCATCTTGCTTTAGATACATGCATTTTTCCAATTCACCATGATCATGTTCCTATTTAAATAATACGAATACCTCCCACTTTAAACAATATATATTTAGGCTTTCTGCTTTAGAAATACTTCCCAATTTACATATTGAAATTTGCATTCAGGAGAGATCCGTTAATACCTGAGACAGGAGACCAAGTATCTCCTTGTCCAAACCCAAGTCCGGCTCCTCTGAGCTCTCTTCTCCCCAGGCCTCATCCTTGGGCACTGACTTCCATCAGCTGGTCCGGCTGTGACTAAGTCCCTTTAGAAAGGATCCCCTACCCTTGATATCTGATCACTTGTCCTGTCTTCAGCAAGAATCCTGCCAAGTCAGTTTAGCAAGATTCCCTACCCTCAATGTATCCTCTTGGTAACTGTCCATCCACCAATCTGCCCCACCATTGATTATAAATCTCCAGCTGTCTTTGCTGTATTCAGAGTTGAGCCTGATCTCTCCTGCATCTTGAGTCCTGACACCTACCGTCCTAAATAAAGCCTTCTGTACCACCATTATAACAAGTGTCAGAATAACTTTTCTTTTGGGCTGCACTGCATGGCTTGCAGGATCTTAGTTCCTTGATCCGGAACATGGCAGTGAAAGCACCAAATCCTAAACCACTAGACCCTCAGGGAACTCCTCACCACTAGACCACCAGTAAACTCCTCACCACTAGACTGCCAGGGAACTCCTCAGAGTAACTTAAAAAAAAAAAGGGAGGGGGGGCAAAAAAGCATCTCACCGCTTGAAACCATCTGGGTGAAAAAGCATTATCAGTATAATGTAATATATTAAAAACCCATATATTAAAGAGTATTATTAATATAATGCAATATATTAAAAACCCATATTTTACAAACCAATATTCAAAACAAGAGTGCTCTGGGACTTCCCTGGTGGTCCAATAGCTAAGAATCCACCTTCCAATGCAGGCGATGCGAGTTCGAACCCTGGTCAGGGAACTCAGAAACCCCTTGTCCCGGGGCAACTAAGCCCTCTCACCCCAACAAAAGACCCTGCATAATATAACTATGACCTAACACAGCCAAATAAATAATTTGAAAAAAAAAAAAAGAGAGAGCATGCCAGAACATGCCTTCTTCCTCTACTCTTCCCGGTGGTCTTGTTCATGCCTACAGAATTCAGAGGTGATTCTCAGCCATTCTCCCTACGTCATCATTAACACAGGTGCCATCACCTCCAACTGGACCAACCAATCCTTCTGCCCAATTTTCCCCATTGCCCCACCCCCCTTCTCCAATCTACCACCACCCAACACTCAACTCCCCCGGTGGCATTCGGAATAGTCTTCCAAACCTCCTAGCTCTGGGCCACCCAATGCTTTCCAACCTTCCTACACATACCCAATGTTCCAGAACCTTCCGGGCCCTCCACCATTGCTCTTGACATCGTGACTGCATGGGACGAGCCCAGTGCCAGCTCACACCCGCCTGCGTGTCTCAGCTTGACGCTCCTGACGTCAAGTTCACACTGAGATGTTCTGTGGCTGCATTATCTTCCTGCGGTAGGTGGGAGAGCCACCAGCCAGGAAAATGTTTCATTTCTTTGCCACCCACGGTGCCAGTTCAATGGATCAGACATGGTGGGTATCCAGTAAATACTCATTGAGCAACTGAACAGACGTCACTATTGAATTCAACAGACCTGAAAACACGGAGGGAAAATCTTAAAAGATTTGTTTTCTGGAAGAACATTTTAGCCCTGGTTGCGGGGCCTGATGAATTTAAATCATTCAAAGTGAGCGGGCGCCCTCTTGTGGACTCAAGATGACAGTACATCACAGAAAAGCGTTCCGATGCCCGAGTTCTGAGATCTCTTGCCTGGAGGTTTTTTCCCCTCCTGACCACAGGCAAGGGGCACATGAAACCATTCCAGTAAGAAAGCTAAGGTCAACACATAGGTGACTCAGTAGCTCACTCAGAGGATTTAGCTTCTCCTTATGCCAACCAGGTAACAGGAGCTGTGGATACATTAGGGAATTTGATCCCTCCCCCTGAAAATGAAGAGAGACATAAAAAGCCCACGGACTAATACAACGTGCGGTCCTTGATTGGACTGTGGTTAAAACAAACCAGCAGTCATTGGTACAGCAAGAAACCCCGTACACAAATGTTCATTGCAGCTTCATTCATTAGCAACGGAAAAAAAGGAGACTGCCCAACTGTCCACCAACCAGAAACAGGATAATACGCGGCAAGGAAAAGGAGGAAGTTATTGCGACGCACACAACGTGGGTGAGTATTAAACATTGTCCTGCGTTAGAGAAACCTCACACTCAACAGTACACATCGTATGCTTCTATTTAAATGAAGTTCCAGAAGAGATGATGGTAGGAAAAATTGGAACAGGGGTAGCCTGTGGTTGGGAGTTGGGCTTGCAAAAGGGGTCTGGGGGCACTTTCTGGGGTGATGATAATGCGTAACTTGATAGGGATTTGGGTTACGCAGATGTACGCGTTTGTCTTAACTCATCAGATGTTACACTTAAAACAAGTGTGTCATTACACAGGTAAATTTTACCCCAACAAGAAAAACAACAACAAAACTACTGAAGGCTTATCCGTGATGCCCATGCTCAAGTGTTTTGGGGAAGGAGAATGCTGAGATCTGCACATTGCTTTGAAATGCATTGAAAAACTAAGAGGGATGAATGGACGCACAGGTGGATAGGTACATGACAAAGCCAAACGCAAGATGTTAATTATAAAAACTCGCGGTGTTGGATATGTATATGGATGATCACCAAAATTCTTTCCACATTTGAAAATCTTGAGGGGATATTTGAATAGAGGCTGGGCATTAGATGACTGAATAAATTCTGCTCCTCTTTTATGAATGATGGTGCTGCTGTGGTTCATAGGAAAATGTCCTTATTTTCAAAGACAAATATTCAAGTATTTACAGGTGAAGTGTCATAATGTCTCAAACAAGTTAAAATGCTCTCGAAAGGGAAATGAAGGTAAAATTGCAAACTGTTAATAATTGTTACATCCATGTAATGGACGTAGGGGTGTCAATTATTCTGTTTTCTCTCTTTAAAATTTTTCATAATAAAAAGAAGACATGCTCTCTCAAGGCGCTTAGACTTCAACATCGAGTGAAAGTTCTGTCCGTTTTTCCTTGTCTAGTTGCATCCTTATGTTTTTTGTTCTAAAAATTAGTTCTATATGAGGATGAAGAAAATTTGTTAATAAGGTGTAATCTGGTGATGAGCATCGCATACGAAGAAGGGAAATACAAAGAGGATGAGTGAATGAAAAGATAAAAGACAAAATTAACCAGAAAGCACGTAATGAAAGGGGAGAGGACAGGTAAGTGTGGGAAGGAGGACATTTACCTGCTCCCATGAATCCTGGACAGAATATTTGCAAATGTGCCCCTTCCCCACACTTCTTATCTTGGTCACTGGCATCACCTTGTATCCACCTCCAAAGTCAAGACCGAGAGACTGCTCATCCACATCTGCAAGGTTCTGTATTCATCTCCTTTCAGCTTTACAAGAGCCAATTGCCATAGGTACAAATCTTATTCCTGTCTTACAGATGAGGAATCTGAGGCACAGAGAGGTCAAGCAATTGGCTTAAAATCACACAGCTAAGAAATAAGGAACCAAAATCAAAGCCAGGAAAAGTCCTTCAAAATCTGCTTCCACTATGATTTTTTTCCCGACTCTGCATTCTAAATATTTCTCCAAAATGTCATTCCCTTTTTGGGATCTTTTTTTTCATTGTGTTGACATATATATAACATTTATCATTTTAGTCTCCTTCTTCTTGACCACGCCACACGGCACGTTGGATCTTAGTTCCCTGACCAGAGATTGAAGCTGCACCCCTTGCACTGGAAGCACAGAGTCTTAATCACTGGACTGCCAGGGACATCCCCATTTTAGCTGTTTTTAAGTATACGGTTCAGTGGCATCAGGTATATTCAAATGTTATGCAAACATCCCCACCATCTGTCACCACAGCTTTTTCATCTTCCCCAAAACAAATTTTGTCCCCACTAAACACTAACTCCCCATTCCTCCTCCTCCAGTACCTGGCAGCCACTCGTCTACTTTCTGCCTATAAATTTGACCACTTTAGGTACCTCATATAAGTGGAATCATACAATATTTGTATGATACTCGACATAATGTCCTCAAACTCAATCATGTTGTATTCACAGCATGTGTAGGAATTTCCTATCTATTTAAGGCTGAGTACCATCCCATTGTGTGGACAGACCCCACTGCGCTTATTTGTTCATCCATCAATGGACACTTGAGTTGTTTCCACCTTTTGACAAGTATGAATCATGCTGCTTCTATGAACACAAGCAGACAAATATCTGTTGGCGTCCCTGCTTTCAAATCTTTGGGGTTTGTACCCAGAAGTGGGATTGCATGATCTGATGGTGATTCCAGGAGACCGGGTTTCTTGGTTAGCTTTGCCCCCTCTGTTTTGCAATCACCCACCACCTTTTCCAGTGTCCTGTGCATAACACGGAAACAGGAAATCTTTTCCCCTTTGAATTACTATAACCATGACAATGATAAGTATCTTAAGACGGAGATGTCAGCTTCTATAAACTACGGCTACTGCCGCTAAGTCACTTCAGTCGTGTCTCACTCTGTGCGACCCCATAGACGGCAGCCCACCATAAACTACAAAGGTGGCTTTATAGGAACTGCCCTGGTGGTCCAGTGGTTAAGAATCCACCTTCCAGTGCAGGAGACGCATGTTTGATTCCTGGTTGGGGAACCAAGGTCCCACATGCTGTGGAGCAACTAAACCTGATCACTGCAATGAAGACCCAATGCAGCCAAAATTAAAGTATGTATATATATTTTAATATATATATAATATAATAAAATACAGTAGAAGAAGATGGAGTTAATGATGGTCTTAAAGTACCAGGGGTAGCTATAAAAAAATAATAAAGGTGGTTTATAAGTTCCCCGTATTGTTGCCCGGAGAGGGAGAAAAGGAGGCAGAGCAGAAGGAATATCTTTTAACCACCCATAAGCGCATAAGCTTTTCTGGTCTTTAAGCTAAAATACGCCCTACTGGGCTGCTGTGCCATTCAGCCATCTTTTGAGCACTCTTACACGTTTAGCGGAACTTTCTTTGGTCAGATAGTGGTCATTGATGAGCCCCGCAGGAAAATGAAAAGGGAAGATAATGTTAATTTGCTGACACACAGGCTTGGGATATGTACAGCCAAAAAGGACTGCTTCATCAATAGGCTGTCTTATCAGAAACACTTGGCACGCTTCACCAAGCAGTTGTTTAAGAGTCTTTTTTAAAAACATTATCATCCGTGGTATGATTTACAGGCAATGGTCTGAGCTCTTGGAAGGAAACCTGCTTTTTCAAGCCACAGCACAAGTGAAGTAATGGTTTGTAACTCAATGATTTATAAGCTAGACTCTTAATTTTCATTTTATATTATCCCAAAGACATTGCCTGATGAAATCACATCCTGCTTCTGTTTCTTACGATACTACCCGTGGTGGCATTAGTGGCAAAGAACCTGCCTGCCAATGCAGGAGATGTAAGAGACATGGGTTTGATCCCTGGGTCCAGAAGATCCCCTGGAGAGGGCATGGCAACCCACTACAGTATTCTTGCCGGGAGAATCCCATGGACAGAAGAGCCTGGAGAGCTACAGCCCATGGGGTGGCAAAGAGTCAGACATGACTGAAGTGACTTGGCATGCACCTCTCACAAAACAAAACCACAAAGTCTTCTTAGCATTATTAATTGTATCTTTAAATAATTTTTAAAATTTACTTTTGGCTGTGTGGGTCTTTGTTGCTGCACGAGTCTTCTCTAGTTGCAGAAAGCAGGGACTACTCTCTAGTTTCAAAATAAGGGCTCCTCATGGCGGTGGCTTCTCTTGTTTCGGACACGGGCTCTCGGGTACTCGGGCTTCAGTAGACGTAGCACACAGGCTCAGTCGCTGCAGCTCCCGGGTTGTGGAGAACAGGCTTAACAGTCATGGTGCACAAGCTTAGTTACTCCTCGGCATGTGGGATCTTCTCGGACCAGGGATCGAACCCATGTCTCCTGCATTGGCAGGCAGATTATTTAGCACTGAACCACCAGTGAAGCCCAATTAATTATATCTTTTTATCTTTTAAATGAGTGATCATTGAAGGACTAGCCTAGATATAATTAATAAAACTTAGAATTAACAAAGAACTTAAACATATGACACAAAGGGGCATGAGAGGCAACATTGAACTTAGATAAGAAAGGCATAAATTGAACAGAGAATGCGCGAAAACTTGGGATTGTGAAGTTTAGTAACATTCACAGTAGTTGCTTTCACAGCATTTGGGGTGGGTGGACCCAGAAAGATGCTTTACAGACAACAGAAATATTCTTAAAGTAATCCATAGAACAGATGTAGAATGGAAGTTTTTGCATTCCCCCTCTCCAAGAGAGAAAAAAAAATGTTTAGAAAGTTGTAGGGAGGTAGGGATGGAGAAGGGCATGGTATGCTTGCCTGGAGAAGCCCATGGACAGAGGAGCCTGGTGGGCTACAAGTCCATAGGGTCCCAAAGAGTCATATGCAATGGAAGCAACTTAGCACACACACATGCAGGGAGGTAGGGAACCCAGATGGGTAATAACAAAGAACCTGTATAATAGCCCCGACCCACCCCTTTGACCACTAGAGGGGGCTATCCATGCATTTAAAGCCACATCACTTCATTTTTCCAAGTGACACGATTCGATTTTTAACTTGCTTGATCCAAAATAACCAAAGACTTAATTTTTGACCTCTCTAGCCATGTGACATAGAATGGTCAAGTTCTCAGTGCTCAACAGCTCTTATTTCCTTAGGTAGAATAACTTTGGCATTTGACTCTGCCATGCTAATAAAATGGATCTGGGTGGTTTTCTTTAGCTTTGTTCTAAAATGTATCTACTCTAGAAATAGGTGAGGGCAATTGAGAGGTACCAACTTCCAGTTACAAAATAAATAAGTCATGGGGAATGAAATGGACAACATGGGAAATACAGCCAATAACATTTTTAAAAGATGTGTATGGTGACAGATGGTAACTAGACTTAGCTTAGTGATCATTTTGTAATGCAAAGAAATATCAAATCTCTGTGTTGTGCAGCTAGAACACAACACTGCAGGGAAATTATACTTCAATAATAGATGGATGGCTGTATCAACTCTAATAAAGACAACAGCAACACTATTTCTAGTAAAAAGTAAATAATAAAGCAAATTGTTCTTCAGTCTGAGGATACCTTCTTTTTGACAGGGACATTTTTAAAGTCTTCATTGAATTTGTTACAGTATTGCTGGCCTTCCCTGGTGGCTCAGAGGGTAAAGCATCTGCCTGCAATGCAGGAAACCCAGCTTCAATCCCTGGGTTGGGAAGATCCCCCGGAGAAGGAAACAGCAACCCACTCCAGTATTCTTGCCTGGAGAATCCCATAGACGGAGGAGCCTGGTAGGCTGGAGTCCACGGGGTTGCAAAGAGTCAGACATGACTGAGCGACTTCACTTTCACAGTACAGCTACTGTTTTATGTTTTGGCTTTTTGGCAGCAAAGAATGTGGGATCTTAGCTCCCAGACCAGGAATTGAACCCGCACCCCCTGCATTGGAAGGTGAAGTCTTGGCCACTAGACAGCCAGGGAGGTTCCCTGAGAGCATTCTTTGTTTTATAAAAGGAAAATGAACATCCCTCACTACTTCATGGGCTTAACAAATACCCCAAACTATCCAGAGAACATAAAACTCTTTAGTGTATGATTAATATTCAACTGTGGTTGGATGGTGTCACAGACTCAAAGGACATGAGTTTGAGCAAACTCCAAGAGATAGTGAAGGCCAAGGGTCTTGAAGAGTCAGACACGACTTAGTGACTGAACGACTACAACAACATAAGTGAGTCAGCAACTTCTAGATGACTATTCTTTACCCAGGAGACAAAAAAAAAAAAAGAATCCCAGCTTGGCTTTTTTCCATCAAATAATTGGCTCTTTCCCAGTTAGTCACATAACTCAAGTTTGCTTAAGTACTGTCAGCTAATTTGATTATATTATTCAAGACTAAATCATGAAGGCAAATGAAATATAATTAATTCTAAAGCAAATGTATCTATTTTCCTGTTCCATACTCAAGGGGGTTATTGAGTGATTGCTTCACCCCATTGGTGTGCATATTAAACTTGTGTTGGGGGCTTCCCAGGTGGCTCCGTGGTAAAAGAATCTGCCTGCCAATGCAGGAGACACGGGTTCAATCACTGAGCTGTGAAGATTCCCTGGAGAAGGAAATGGCAATCCACTCTAGTATTCTTGCCTGGGAAATCCCATGGACAGAGGAGCCTGGCAGGCTACAGTCCATAGGGTCTCAAAGAGTCAAACACAACTTAGCAACTAAACAAAAACCACACACACACACCATCTATCATTGCACTAAAATTGTGTCGATATTCCAAGGCAGTGATTAGAGGGGCCCGAGGACTTCGGGAAACTTGAACACGCATGATGTAGTGCGTGTTTTCTGAGAGTGAAGAAAAGAAGAGAGAAGAGACCCCAGGTGATGCTTCAGAGCTGATGGGGATCACAAGCCACTTCCCTGCAGGGGTCCCTGACAACACTGGCCTCTCAAGCCTTTGAGGAGGCCCCGCACTGAGCACTGAGGTTGACAGCAATCTTTCTCCCAGGCTTCTTGCAGTACAAGGATCTCTTGAGGATATTGATTAGCACTTTTGTTGAGATGGAACACTTAACGCTGGAAAGAGAGTTATTCACACATCTCCCTGCCGCTTGGTCTGAGTCAGGTCTGCACCTTGCCGAACATGAGATCAAAACACAGGGGAAATTAGGAAGCGACTTGAGATGGCCAACTGGCGAGTACCCTGGATGTGTGATTAAAGACAGCTGGAGTTCACGGACTCCGGCTTTTCGTCCTTCCTTTCCTCAGAATGACTGTTCTGTAAATATTACTTTTGTGTATTCACATGGGGCAGAAGTTTCATTTGGGGGACTTCCCTGGTGGTCCAGTGGTTAAGACTTTGCCTTCCAAGGCAGGGGGTGTGGGTTCCATCCCTGGTCGGGAAGCTAAGATCCCAGGTACCCGTGGCCAAAAAAACAAAACACAAAACAGAAGCAGTGTTGCAACAGATTCGATAAAGACTTTAAAAACGGTTCATATCAAAGCCATATGTATTTAAATATACATTTTTTTTTTTTTAAGAAATTTCTACTGGGGCGGTCTGGCCTGATGTCATCTCAAACTCAGTCTCTGTAGGCATGTGGTCAGTCTGGACCACCCTTGGATCTGGTCAGGAGCCCCTGCCCGGGGGTCCATGCTTTAGACAGCTCCACTTGGACCCTCTCGGGGGCCATGAGGATGTGCCCACCTGGATCCCTGCCTCCACACTGTGCTCCAAATCCCCGCCCTCATCGTCACCAGAGGTTTCTCCCCCAACAGCCCCGGCCTCAGTCCTTGGGCCCACACAGGCTTTTCCCAGGGTCCAGGTGCCCAGGAGTCCTGGATCGGACTATTCTTGTGAACCCAGAACCTTCCCTCTCCCCGTTGCCTGGGAAGCATCCCTGTCACCAGGGTGTGCAGCCTCTCTTTACTGCAGAGACCAGAAAGGTCTCCCTGCTTCTGGTCCGGCCCAATGGGCTATCCACTCACCCCACTGAGGGTCTCCTTCACTCCCCTATGACACTCCTCCCTGAACACTAGAGCCCCTTCCCCTCCTTCCTTCAGGCAGGGGTGCCAGGTTTGGCAAATGAAAATAGAAGGCACTTGGTTAGATGTGAATCTCAGATGGATGAATAAACGACGAGTACGTTTTAGCATCAGTAGGTCAAATATCTGAAAATCAAATGTAACCAGGCATTCTGCACTTCATTAGGCAACCTTATCTATGTGTGGCTCCTCGGGATCCAGGGGGCCCCTCCTCTGCCCCCCAACAACTCCTTGGGGTCCTAACAGTGTTGTATGTTATGGGTTATCCTTATTTTTTCAGAATGACTCAGCACAGTGATAGGTGAAAGGAACAAGAACAAAAAATGGTCTTGATAAAGATCAAGCATATTAAATTCAAAGGCTTGGTTTACGGTTTTTCTTTAGTATGTATTTACTTGGCTGTGCTAGGTCTTAGCTATGGCATGTGGAATCTTTGATCTTCACTGCAGCACGTGAGATCTAGTTCCCTGACCAGGGATCGAACCTGGGCCCCCTGCATTGGGAGCATGATGTCTTAGCCACTGGATCCCCAGGGAAGTCCCCGGCTCAGTTTACTTTCAACTAATAGATGAATTTAGGGCTATAAAAACTTTTACTCATTTCCATCACACCTGAGATACGTTACATGGTATTGTCACTGCCATTCATCTCTAAATAGTTGGCACGTGCACTGACTTCCTGGCTAGCTGTCAGCCTGAAGGGGAAGGGATGTTTTGCTAGTTTTTTGTGAATCTCCAAGTGGATAGGATTTTTGTCTCCTTCTCAGCACCTTTGATTTGTAAGATGTTTTACAGTCAGAGGATGTGGCCTGTGGGATTTATGCATTTTGGAATCTGATGAGATTTTCTTTCTGGGATAAAACACGGTCAGTTTTTATGAATGCTCCAAGAGGGTTTGTTGACACAAAGTTCAGAGACAGCTGATAGATCAAGTTTGTTAACAGTGATGGTTGGTTTTTGTCTAATTGATTTGCAGATTTCTGAGATATGAGGATTAATATGTTCTGTTGTGGTTGGGAATTAATTTCTCACTGTACCTCTAAACACATAAGCTCTCTCTTTCAAAGCTATGTTTTTAGTTGAACAAAGGTACATAACTATTTATCTTGACAACTTATTCCCTGCATAAATGGATGCTTTTTACCTTGCATTTTATTGGCAAGGCTGCCACCACTGGCTTTCTGTTAATATTTTCCTGGTATGTTTTTTCCCTTTCTTATTTTCAGCCTTTTGTGTCACTTCTTTCTCGTACATGGTCTCTTATAATCAACCTGTACACATATTTGTGGTGAAGTTTACCGTTCAACTTGAAAATGTCCAGAAACAGCAGAATTTAATCCATTCATATTTATTAGAATGCAAACGGAAAGTGTTCATCGCTCAGTCAACTCTTTGTGACGCTATGGACTACACAGCCCACCAAGCTCCTCTGTCCATGGAATTCTCCGGGCAAGAATACTGTAGTGAGTTGCCATTCCCTTCTCCAGGGGATATTCCTGACCCAGGGATTGAACCCTGATCTCCTGCATTGCAGACTGACTCTTTACAGCCTGAGCCACCAGGGCCTCACTATGATGAGTACTATGCTGACATCTACTCCTGCTCTCTTATGTTTTTTAAGATTTTTGGTGTGGGCCGTTTTTAAAGTCCTTACTGAATCTGTCACAATTTCACTTCTATGTTTTGACTTTTTGGCCCTGAGATGTGGGATCTTAGTTCCCCAGCCAGGGATCACACCTGCAACCCCTGCACTGGAAGGTGAAGTCTTGACCACTGGACCACCAGGGAAGTCCCTTGCCATCTTATTTTATGCTTCTCTTTCTTTTGATTTCTTCTCCTGATGTGTACTGGATCGAGTGAGCTGTCTTGGCATACAGTACGTAGGAAACTGATTCTTCTCCAAACACTGTTGGCAGCAGTGATGCTGTGTGGCCTGCTGGTCGCTAGTTGACATCTCCAGCTAATTCCTCACAGCATGTTAGGAGGACTCACCCTCTGGACTAAGTCCCTGTGTATCTTGAGCTTATTTCAGAAAGGGAGGGGATGTGCAAGGGCAGAGGAGCACCAGGGTAGAAAGGACACTTTGGGGAACAGACAGGCTGAAGGCTCAAGGTGATTGCTTTAACCATGAACAGGGAGATATTTCCTTAATTTGGTATACCAAGCAAGGGAAGGGGGACACAGAAATGAGACATGGAAGGACACGACACCAAGTGATGTGAATAGGTTTATCTGAACCTAAGTACAGCCTGCCCCAGCACTGGGGCCCTCGCTCCAATTTTACACCAGGAATTGCCTCTCCTGCAACTAAGAGCCAGACTCAGTTGTGGCTCCAGCATTTTCCGTGCATGGAGCTGACTCCTCGCGTGTCCAGCCAGTCCTTCTGAAGGACCCAGCTGTTCTCACCTACACAGACTCTCTCACATTGTTCACAGGACTTCTCCCCTGAGCACAGGACACTGTATTGTAACACAGGCTTGCACTGAGCCCACTGTAACAGGTACACACGGACCTTTCACCTTATGCCAACAGTGTCTTCTTGCCTCCCAACACAGCACACGGTTAGTTTTTTTGTTTTGCTATTACCCGGCTTTTGGTTCATCCCAGTGACCCACTGCTGTTCTGACCTCTTAGGTGTCCCTTTTCCCAAGGTCCCTGCACAACAAATAACTGTGTGGCTCAATCAGAAAGTTCTTCTCAATCAGTGATCTTTATCCATTAGAGTCACCAGCTAAATTGAAAAGACTGCCTTCCTCGAAAAACGCCTATATACCCACAGGTACACAAAACTCTGCATACAGTTTAAGAAGGTTCTGGATCTCTTTGAGACCCATCTATAGATCCTGGGTTTAAAAACTCAACATGACACTCCAACTCTAATTCATGATGCAGAGAAGACCTGGGCCAAGACCAACTTTACAGAGGAGGAGGCCAGGTCAGGGTGAACCCACTTTCTGAAGCAGTATGGGGGAGCAGGACCAAAGGGGTACATGCAAAACAGGCTATAAATTGTGTAAATTCACCTGAAAATCAGGAAGAGCAACATACATGTGCTATTATCTTATTCTAAAAGTGTATTTTATTTGCATCTATTATAACTGTTTGCTGTTTAGTCACTAAGTCGTGTCTGACTCTGCGACCCTGCAGACTATAGCCCATCGGGCTCCTCTGTCCATGAGATTTTCCAGGCAGGAATACTGGAGGGGGCTGCCATTTCCTTCTCCAACATTATACCTGCATCTGAACAATGAAAGCACTTTGGTTCAACAGGGCACAGCCCACCAAGACCTCCGCTGACACATGTAACAAACACAGGGCCCGGGAATCTCCAGATTTGCTCATGTGCCTCTTAATATTTTAAAACATAAGGTGAGAATGATTTATTTAAAATGTCTTTGTGTCCTTCTGACCTCAGATTTACTCTACCTTATGCACACCAGGCAGAGAAGGCAATGGCACCCCACTCCAGCACTCTTGCCTGGAAAATCCCATGGACGGAGGAGCCTGGTGGGCTGCAGTCCATGGGGTCGTGAAGAGTCGGACACAACTGAGTGACTTCACTTTCACTTTTCACTTTCATGCACTGGAGAAGGAAATGGCAACCCACTCCAGTGTTCTTGCCTGGAGAATCCCAGGGACAGAGGAGCCTGGCGGGCTACAGTCCATGGGGTTGCAGAGTCGGACACGACTGAACCAACAGCACCCAAGTACTTTATATGTGTTTATTTTCTCAAATGTCTCCCAGGTTACGTTATTTTCAATACCATTTTACAAATGAGAAACCTGAGGTTCAGAGAAGTTAAGCTCAAGGTCACAGGGTAAGGGCTCTATCACCTTCAGCTTCCCCACCCCTCTTCATCTCAATCCACGTACCAACTCGGCAATCCTACTTATAATCTGCTTCCTGCCCTGTGATGGTATCAACCTCTTTCTCACCTCCTCTTCAGGGTTTGATTTCACCATTGAGTATTTTTTCTATCTTCTGATATTTGCTTTCACTTATTATTTTCAAATTGCTGAGGATAACAGCAGGCTGTACAGAAAACATTGCTTAATAATTTAAATTTGGGGGAATAACTGAACCAAGAGTTGGAAGGCCCCTGGGAAGGCATCGGGAAACTGGGAAGTGAGCCGTGACTTCTCACTCTCATACCTGAACCCCCAGCAGGCACAGGAGTGACCTAATGGGTGAACGTGAATGGAATTGTGACCTCTCTGCCCCACCCCACTCACACTGAAAGGGTTGTCTGGATTACTTCTGCCTCAACCAGAAGTGGAGCATAGACTCGCCCCAAGAGGCAGATGGATGCCAGACCTTCTACTGGAGACTGTAGCTCGGGTCTGGGCCACCATTGCTTAGCTGAGAGGTGTCAGGCCTCAGCAGGGGTGGGTGACAGCCATCAAGGGCCACAGCAGAGCTTGCAAAGTGAAATAGAAGCCTATGGGCAGCATACAGATAACTGTTTAGTCGCTCAGTCATGTCCAACTCTTTGCGACCCTGTGGATGTATAGCCCACCAGGCTCCTCTGGCCATGGGAGTTCTCAGGCAAGAATACTGGAGTCGGTTGCCATTTCTTTAATACAAATACCAAAATGGGTCACACAGGAAACGTGAATTGCTAACCTTTAAAAATAATTAAATTTTAAGTAAAAATCTGGATTGTTGGTTTTTCCTTAAAAGAGCAGACCACGTGGGACCCTGAGGCCTGGTTTCCACGATGGAAACAAACAGCTACCGCTGAGCAGGCCATCTTCTCAGGAGGGTGGGCTTTCTCCAGTCTGCCACAGACCTCATGACTCCTTGGTCAACTGCTTGTCCCCTGGGCCAGGGCGTCCTCACATCCTGGTTTGCTGGGATGGTCCCAGTTTAGGCTTGTTGTCCGTGTTTGAGTATTAACAGCAACCTCTTCACTATATCATATGGTCACCTAGACATAATGCACAAGCCCACTCCACCGTACACACACATAGACAGACACACACACACACACACACCCCACCAAATTCATACCACCATATGTCAAGCACAGAACCCTGTTATAAAGTGATTTTATTAAATTGATTTGGACATACTGTAGGTCAAATAATATTTTCCAAAGATAACAATTATGGACTTTAAAGCTCGACATAAAATTAGTAGCTTCAAAAGTGTTAGTCATATTCCCCAGCAACAGCATGATAAAATAATTCAACTATGTAGAAATATAGAACTCTAGGACTAGCTGGAAACTCGGAAATCATTTAGCCTAATGTCCTCATTTTGTACGTGAGAAAACTAGACTCAAAGATTAAGCGATTTTGCCCAAGCTCACATACCTAATAGTAATAAAGCTAGAAATCAAACCAATTTTTCCTAAAACTAAAATTCTATTAATGATATTTCAACTGGCTCGCTATCAACTAAAAGTCTAGGCTTTTCTCTAATGCTCCACACTACTGTGACATGGTAGAGTGTTAAGACACTACAGTAAATCGTAGTCGAGGAATTCAGGCCTGGAAGGGGCTTTATCAAATAACTAAGCCAACCCTCTCTTCGCAAAAAGGAGGAAAATTATGTGAAGTGACTTCCCAAAGGCTTGTTAACAGAGCTATCCAGATGAAAATTCAGATGGTAACACATGTACCCCCCCCCCAATCCCATCTTCTACTTTCACCCACTCAGTTATATGCCCCTTTTAAATCTCCTTTATGCACTGAGGTTTTAGTTATACAAAAACCCCTTCCAGTCAAACAGAAGAACTTAATTCAAATATGAAGAGAAAATCAAGCTTTGTTTCGTATTTCGGTGACTATTTCGGGTAGTTCATTTTCCAACCTCTCAAGACAGTGGACAGACACTGCTAACCTGATCACCCAGTTCAGAGCTTTCAAAAAGCCTTAATTTCCCCCAAAGACTTCCTGAGCAAAAAGGACTACATGTGGGAAATCAACGAAAACAGGAATGAGGAGAGAAACAAAGTTCAAACTTAGTTGCTTTTTGTTGTCATTGGGGACTTTTGGTCTTCTAAACATTCCTGGAGTTCCTCCACATGAGTTTTTATTATCAATGTAGCCAAAAAAAAAAAAAAAAAGCGGCCTATAAACGTCAGGATACTGAGCGTTCAGCATCTCCCCCGCCCTGCTGCTCACTACACTCACCGGGCCACGCCTTCTGCTCCGCCCACTGCGCACCGCAAGGCCGACCCACCTGCGAAAGCTGGGCACCTGCGCTCCGCAGCCACCCCGGGCCACCCTCGCTGGCACAAAGGCCTCCCTGACCGCTATCTACTGCCGCCCCCCACCCTCACCCACCCCCCACGGCTCTAAATCATCACCCTAGGTTATTTTCTCCATAGCACTTAATCACTATCTCACACTACGTTATTTGTTTACTTGCTTATCATCTGTCTCCTCCACCAGAAGTCAACTCCACGAGAGTAGGGCCCTTGTCTGTCTTACTCAGTGGTATCCCCCGCAAGGGGCACAGTGCCTGGCACATAGGAGGTGTTCAATAAATACTTGTCCGATGAATGAAGAAAGAAAAGGAGAAGTTTACAGAGACATTCCTGCCTACAAAGGAATGGATATGTAATCTTACACATTATTGCCAAAAATTACAGAAACAGAAACTATTATTAGGGACGCCTCCTACCATCCACTTCTCCTACGGGAAAGTGGCTCCACGTGTTACTAAAGGAGCCCCAGAGGGCAGTTCTGGATGGAGAAAAGTCCTAACTCCGCTCACTTCCTCCTCCCTATTTACATTCAGCTATTTCCCCCCCCCCAAAAAAAAACAAAAAATATTCAAGTTAAAAATATGTGATGTAGCCACTAGAAAATTAAGTCTAACATAGTGACACAGTGATTAGCAGAATTCACAAAATTAAAGTTCAAGGGCGTGTATGCTTGCCAATGATTTTCTCTGATAGGCAAAGTGGCCATCATGAGTCACCTAAAACCTAAAATGAAACTTGATGCCATCTAGGAAGGGGTGGATATTTATGGGCATTTGGAGGATACACGGGTAAAGTGAGTGCAGAAGTAATGGGATACATGGACAGATATGGACAGGCTAAGCCAAGTGGTAACCTCTGAAGTACCAGAACACTACTTGGTGGGAGCTGGCCGTTTTCAGATGCATTTACCGGTATGCTGGGATCAAGAGGAGGAAGATCGTGAGTTCCTGAAATGGGGCAGTATCTGGGGTAACTTTTAGGTAAAGTGTAGACAGAAGGTGACTTAGGAGGCTGCACAACGACCATGGTTTCCTGTGTAGTTATTCCACCAGAATCCCAGGAAATGCACACCCACGACTGGGACCTCACAGCCTGCCCTGGGCACACACTCACAGGAGCTCCAGATTCACAAGTTGTGCAACACACTTGGCATGAATCCAAAAACTCACCCTCACACATGCCTCCTGGAAAACAATGTTCTGCTGGGTCCTGCTGTAAAAATTTCTTGGATCAATGTAGGTATTTACAGGGTTTTTCCTTCCTAGTGGCACTTATGGGTTTTAAGAATTTTTTTTTAAACTCTTAGCAAAACACTTTATATAACTGATATTTTGAGATGGTTTCTCTCCTTTGTGTGCACTCTCTGGTGGATGCAGAGGCTGGTGCTCTGACTGAAGGCCTTCCCACACTCATCACACTTAAAAGGTTTCTCCCCTGTGTGTACTCTCTGATGGATGCAGAGGCTTGAGCTCTGGCTGAAGGCCTTCCCACACCCACAGCACCTATAGGGCTTCTCCCCAGTGTGCACTCTCTGATGGATGCAGAGGCTGGAGCTCTGGCTGAAGGCCTTCCCACACTCATAGCATTTATAGGGCTTCTCTCCTGTGTGGACTCTCTGATGCATGCAGAGGCTGGAAGTGTGCCTGAAGGCCTTCCCACACTCTTCACATTTAAAGGGCTTCTCTCCGGTGTGCACTCTCTGATGCATGCAGAGGTTTGAACTATTGCTAAAGCCCCTTCCACACTCACTACAGACATAGGGTTTCTCACCTGTATGAACTCTCATGTGAATCTGCAGGTGTGAGCTCCAATTGAAGGCTTTGCCACACTCGTAACACTTATAGGGCTTCTCCACTGTGTGGATTTTCTTATGTCTGTTAAGTTTGGTCGTAGTACTAAAATCCTTACCGCAATCGTCACATTTATAGACCTTCTCTCCTGTGTGGTCTCGCCAATGAATGTGAAGTTCTGATATATGAAAGAAACCCTTGTCACACTTGTCACATTTATGGGGCTTCTCAGCAGTGTGAATCTTCTGATGCATAAAAAGATCTGCTCTCTCAGAGAAAAACTCCCTGCACATGGGGCACTTGTAGATCATGGTTCCTATTTGGTATCGTGATTCAGAGATTTCCTTACAATGACTACAGGCGGCTGTCTCAGAGTCTCTCATTTGGCCATGTTGGCGTTTATCTCAAGCTGGCTCTATGTGGGAGGTCTGAGGTCGGCCTAAGCTTTTCCCTGCCTGTCTTTCTATGGAAGGTTTCTTCCTGCATAGTGTTCCTCACTCAGTATTATTGATTATAAAGTGACATGTATATCCACATCAACTCTGGAACTCAATAACACAGCACTTTCTTTAAGATCCTGAGCTGTCAACATTCCAAGAGGCTGCCAAGGTGCAAACCTTTGTGCTTTTAAGCCCCTGGAATCTTCCTCTTGCGGAATAATCTCGTTCGTTTCACTTGCAGGGAAAGGCCTGCCCAGTGTCCCCTGCGGCCGAGGGCGCAATCCTGCGTGCTGGCCTCGGTCCCCAGGAGCCTCCCCGTGCAGAGTCACTATGGCATCCTGCCTCCTTCGCATCAGACGGGAGCCTCCCCAGAAGCCAGCACCATGGGCCCAGGCGTGTCAGTCCTCCGTGTGAGCCTCCCTGCACGGCTGTTGCTCTGGCAGTCTCCTGTAAGAGAAACGTAAACACACACACTGAGAACACCTTTCTCGTCCAGAAAACTGCTGTGGGTTCTATAATTAATTTCCAATAAGCGAGACAGTGGTGACACGGACCTTCTGTGATCTTGAGGAAGGAGCTCTCTCTTCCAGAGATGGGTCTCTTGGATTTGCAGGTCTGAAGAAGAGAATTTGTAGATATCATGCTCCCATTCACAGCCTAAGCACATAATCCAATTACAACCGCTGACTGTCATTATCTGAGCAACACCAAGGGCTAATATTATTGAAAAAGAGAAGAAATCCTCAGAAGACCTACATGTGAGTATGAGAAGCAGCTGTCTACACAAAGGAGCAAGAAGGAAACCCCCTCCACCTGGAACCTCAGAAGGAACAATGCTGCTGCTTCTGGAGCTGAAACAATACTGAGGAGCCCTCCAATCCAGAGAAAGTAAACACACGACATGTCGGCATCAAGAGTCATTCCCTCGCTTAACTGTCCCAATGGTTTCCTGATGTTCTTAGAATCCCAATCCTTAACCTAAAACCCAAGGTCCTGCATGGCCCTGCCCCACCCGCCCCAACCTCACACACAGCTGGGTGTGTCAGCTGCCCCTCTCCCCTCTTCCTCAAGAAGGCTCCTGGCTGAGACTCTATTTAAATCTCTTATTTGATTCCTTCAAAGTACAGTGAACTTGTAATTATCTAATTGTTCCTTGTTTTTTGTTCTGTCTCCTGTGCTAGAAAGTAAACGCCAGGAGGGAGGAACTTAGTACGTTGCTCACTTACTTACATTCTGGCCAAGCAGAGATGTTCAATCAATACCTACTGGATGCATCCACAGGGTACTTAATGACACCTCCTCTCTCCTGCAGACATGTCCTGCTTCATTCTGCTACAGCAGATAAAGGTATATTTTCCACTGCCTTATTACCAGACTTTTGATAACCAATATGGGACAAAATATACACCAAATAGACACAGAAGAAAATCCCCAAGTACTCCATCTGAAATCTTTTGAGATTTAGGATGCCTTAGCTACATTTTCATGTCCTGTATTATGCTCAGCAAGTGATAACTTCAGTTACTTAGTTAATGAAATAAACAGATCTTAGAATAACATTCTCAATAATATGTTCAATACAAAGACAGGCCACACAAGAGCTTGAGGAGGTTTCTTTAACATTAAAATCACAAAATAAGGGGACCTCCCCAGTGGTCCAGCAGTTAAGATTCCAAGCTTCCAATGCAAGGGATGCAGGTTCAATCCCTGGTCGGGGAATGAAGATCCTACATGCCAAGTAGCATGGCCAAAAAAAAAAAAAAAATTGCAAAATAAACGGTACTGTTTCCAGATGGAAGCGTCAAGATAATGTAATTCACCTAAACAACCAAGGTTTCAGCAAAAGAAAATATAATCAGTGTGTGAAAGATTATATATGCTTCTATCCTCTGATTAATCACATTTCTAGAGATCTATCCCAAGATATACTGGCAAAATAGGAGACGGCCAGTTTATTCACTCATGCGGTACCTGTCACAGCAAAACTGCAGGCAGCCCAAGGCCCACCCACTGGGGAGGCCTGAATCAACTATGGGGCTTCCTTACAGGGAACTACTGCTCAGCCATCAAAAAGAGGGAATGGGACGAGCACGATGTACTGACACAAGGAAGCCCAGGTGCTGGTGGTGGTGGTTTAGTCGCTAAGTCGTGTCCGACTCTTGTGACCCCATGGACTGTAGCCTGCCAGGCTCCTCTGTCCATGGGATTCTACAGGCAAGAATACTGGAGTGGGCTGCCATTCCCTTCTCCAGGCCCAGGTAATACTGCCTAGGGAAAAAAAAAAAAGGCACAGATTAATATATCCAACCTGCTACCTTTTGTGCAAAAAAGGAGGGGAATGTGAATTATTTACATATATCTTTACGTGATGTATACAAGTAAACATGGAGAAAGATAATATAAAATGAATTTTTTATTGAAGTATAATTTACAATGCTGTTAGTTTCAGGTGTACAACCAGTGATTCTGTTATACATCTAGATATATATCCCTTTTCAGATTATGGTTATTGCAAGATATTGAGTATAGCTCCCTGTGCTTGAGTTGAGTAGGTCCTTGCTGTCCTCTATTTTATATGTAGTAGTGTGCATATGTTAATCCCAAATGCCTATTTTATCTCCTCCACGCCTATTATCCGGTTTGGTAACAGTTAAGTTTGTTTTCTATATCTGAAAGTCTGTTTTTGTTTAATACAAAATGAATTTAAACAGGAGGAAGCAGAAAAGGATGAAGTAAAACTTCTCTGAATGTAACACTATGTTGTTTTGGCTTTGGAAACATATGTTTATATATTCAAAAAATGAAATTAAATAAACAAGAAAAGCAATTCCTAAAATTTTAAAACAAAATGAAGAAAGTGAACGTTAACTTTCCTGTTATCCACAAAAACCTTTTAAGTACAAGAGACTGAGTGTCCATACTTAGAGGGAAATTCTGTTGATAAATAAAGCTGCAAAGAACTTAAACTTCTTTCATAGTTTAACTGAGTTATAACAAATGTATGTTCATAAAGTAGAATAATGCAAATAACTCATTATGGTAATGTTGTTAGGAACCAAGATTTGAAGTGAAAGAAGTGAGATACTGACATAAAATCAAAATTAAGGAAAAAAATCTTATAATGTAAAATTTTATTTAGAAATATCAGTTTGAATTCACGTTTCCCTTCCTCTTTTTTTTCAGGGTATCCACCAAAAAGGCCTGTAAGCAATGATAACCAACAGCAGTGGTCCCTTCTCTCATGGAACCTTCTCCACCAAATGGCACAGGGAGCTTTGCAGAGTGGTTGGTCTCAAGGCCAGAGCAGCACTTTACACTGTGAGCCTTGGGACACCTTGTTACGCCAGAATGTAAGGAGTCATGCCAAAGAACACAGATGCCAACTTATGAATAGACTCCCACTGGCCAAAACTGGGACAACTGAGCATCAGAAGGAATGATGAATGTGATCCATTGAAACACACTAAATATACAAAATCCCCGAATTCACAGTAATGACAAGGGGTGGGGAGGCATGGAGAGAGGAAGAGAGGGACAGACAGAGACAGAGAGATAGACTCAAGGCACTAAACTGCAAGTTACAGAATACCAACTTTTACCTTTTTTGAAACTTGGTAATTAAAAGGAAAGAAAGTCTTCCTCTATAAACTCTTTCGAGAGAATGCAACAAGCCAGCTAGTAAATGTGCAACTGTAACGAAATGCATGATTCAGACCATGGCAAGAAATGAGTAAAAATAGCAGATGAAAGGCTGATCAAGAACTTCTTATACTTTTGAGGATCCCGCTATCAACCCCTGACCCCCTTATCATGTCAGAATACTTCAAGAGGAGCAAGTACACCCCCTGTCTCCTGGCCTGATGCCACAGGAACCACACAGGGTCACCTGAAACATTCTTGCCAAACACGCCTCCTGGACTCCTTTTTATTTGAGGGAACTAGGAGGGAGGACTAGGGAACTACCAGGATACAAGCAGAAAAATATCAAAATGTGAGCCCGTCCACAGGACAACTGCCCATTTCTTCAACAAGTAAATGGTATGGAAAAAGTTGGGGAGGGAGGGAGGGTGGACTTCCCTGATGGTCCAGTGGTTAAGACTGCACTTCCAATGCAGAGGGCTTGGGTTTGACCCCTGATCAGAGAACTAAGATCCCACATGCTACATGCCACGGCCAAAAAAAAAAAAAGTTGGGGTGGGAGCTGCTCTAGATTAAAGACACCTAAGATATAACAATCAAATGTAACTTAAGGATCTACCTTCTTAGGAATTTGATTTGTCAAATAAGCCAGCTGCTAAAACGGGACAACTGGGGAGATGCCCAGGGGACTAGGTATCAGATTACACAAGGAACCGGGCTCACTGCATGCGGTGTGATGATGCCTTTGCAGTTGTGTAAACCAATATCTGTATTTTTAGAGATGTATACTGAGGCTTGTAACAATGAAATGATGTCTGAGATATGTCTTAAAATGCTTGGGCTAAATAAAAATAACAGACAAAGCAAACGCGGGAGGACTGTTGTAACTGTTGAATCGAGGTGATAGATAAATAATGAATAAGACAGTCGATCTCTTCCTTTGTGTGTGTCTGTCATTTTTCAGGATAATAAAACTGGCCAACACTGGGATCTTCCTGCTCCTCTCGAAATGACAACCTGAACACTGCACAGAGGTGCACGTGAACTAAGCAGACGCAATCCTCCAATGGCTGTGACCTCGGCAGTCCATCCTGAGCGCGTGAGTGCGGGCGCCCTGCAGACGTCTCTGGAGCGAGGCGGGAGGCTGCCGGGGATGAGCAAGGGCCACGGGGAGCAGTGCTGCACTCGGCTCCTCCCTCCCTCACCAGCTCCTCAACCCGAACGCGGTGGTTCCCCTGGTGCCCTCCCTTGGAGGGGCAGCGGCCAGGGTCAGGGCATCCATCCAGACTGGCCTCAGAGAGACTGGCTCTGCTGGTGACATGAAACTCCTGCAGTCATTGTGTGTGACCTTCCACCAGAGCGCCTCTGGGCGGGGAAATCGGGTACTGCCGTGCCTTCCAGGTAAAAGGTCTGGGCACGGCTGTAAGTCTCAACGCACTGAGCGTAAGCCATATTCTGCAAGTAAAAGGCCAGGCAAAGAATCTCCAGACTTGCCATGTGACCAACGAGAGAAGGACAAACAGGCACCAAGGATCCCCACCGCAGCCTTTCCTAAAACAGCACCTATCTCACTGCCTCTTCACAGACAAAGGAGACGCAGACCAAGAGAGCAGGGAGGAATCACAGAATTCTGCACACCGCAAGGGCACGATGCTCCCAAGAATCTCTCCCGCGAAGCATGTTTGCTATCCAGTGTCCCGTAAGGGCTTTCACAGAGACAGTGTGTATGACTGGGGGCCACCTGGGAGACCCGAGGAGGAAGTGGGCTTGCAGCTGATGTCGCCAGGCACCACCACAGGCCACGTCCCGACTCTGCACGAGACCTCGGGGCACCATCAGCAAGTCTGTGCCTTCAACCTGTATGTGAGGAGACCTTTTCAAATAAGAAAGGTGCAGGCCGGCAGAGAAGTGAGAGGAAAAGGGTTTTAAGTAGCCCAACTGCCCCAAACCCCACCTTTCATGAAAAGGAGTTTCTTCCCTCCCTGAGGTCTGTCCATCAGGAGATTTGCCTCATGTCAACCGTGTGACACCAACACCACCTCATCAATACCTGTCCCCCAGGTCACTTAAAAGTAAGGGATCTAGGTGAATAAACAACCATGGCTGAAATGCAAGGAAGTTAAAAAACAAATGAGCCCTAAATACAAAGAAACTACGTCCTGAAAGAACAAAAGGTCTGGGCCCTAGCACGGGATAAGGGTCACCTGGAGACGGAGACGCAGGATTAATGGGCCATGAGGATGGGACTGTTGCCCTTGGAGGGCTGATTGGGCCACGTGCTCCCAAGTCTAGACACAGTTCAACCGGCGCTGTGACCAGGAGGCGGCACCGCTGCTGGACTGTGGGGTGAGGCCCGGAGTCTACCGCAGTGGCCCTGACCTTCCTTGCAGGCAGCACGCTTGTTTCCTACGGCATCAGGCTTGGGCCGGGGGAGGAGGCACAGGGTCTGTCATTTCTCTTGAAGTTTTGCTAACAATGGTTAGTGGGCTCCAGGGTGGTAGAGGAGCCCACTCTGGTCCTACCCGCAGGGGGCAAAGGTCAAGAGGCAGGTACAGAGTCGGGACACTGATTTTCTCTCCAAATTTCAGCCTGAATTTGTTGAAGAACTCAAAGGTAACAGTCCCTCTGCCCTGGGAAGAAGCTCATGAGGCTGTGCTGGGGAGGGAAGCCTGGATGTGGACTTTGAAACAGGATTATTTAAACACACTTCTGTGTGTGTCTTTCATATATTACTGTCTTTTACACAGCTATCCCCAAAATATAATTCTACATAGGATAAAACAGTGAACTCATTTTTCATGGATTTCTTGTTAAAACGATCCAGTGGTTACAGAACAGAAGGACCCAGGCTCCACAAGGCAGGGGCTGGAGACAAGAGGGAGTGAGTGAGACACTGAGAGTGAGCACCCCACAGGGCTGGGTACTGGGCCAGCAGCAGGCACCAGTGCGGCCGTGTTCAGAGGACAGCCAGCTCCCCAACAGACGAGTGGATGCTCCAGAACGCTGACTCAGACCTAGACACACTCCGCACAGGCTGGCTGTGAAATCAAGACCAACCCCCCGATTGAGTATGACAGAAAGCCATGCACACCTGTCAAGGAGCTGGCAGACAGAAGCCTCGCCCTCAGACCCCACAGCAAACCGGCTGCCGTGGTGCACCATGTCGCAGGTCTGTCTACAGTGCCGTGGCTCCTATCATGCATTAAGTACAGATAACCCCGCTCTACAGTAGCTGCCTCTAATAGCCCAGTCAAAGCTACGTCAACAGAAATCAAACTAATTTTCTATCCAGAACCAGGCCTGTCAGAACATACGGGCTTATGGTTCTGACATTCAGAGGGACAAGGGCATCCTTCCTAGAAAAGATAAAAATGAATAAAAAAAGAATTGGAAGGAAGACATTCCGATGCCTCCAGCATCAACCAAGGCTCCTACTACCAATGGCAGTGGGCTGCACCAGCCACATGACTCATCTCCTCCCCACGTGCAGAGCAGGCAATTGTGTCCCAGGGCCTGGAGAAGGTTCTCAGAGATGATCAAAGGGCTGTAGCTCAGATGAGGATGACTCAGACTAGTCAGGGTGAAAGAATCCCAATCAACTCCCAGTCTCTTAATTATTGGGAAGTGTTTTACAGGAAGATCCCAGTGTTCCCAGTTGCCCTAACACGTGTTGGTTCATGCCATGCTGTTGAGTGTTTGATATCTAAGTGATACTCAACAGAATCCAGCCCACCCAGAAGCAGGCCCAGAAGAAAGGTGTCCCTGATGCCAACAGTCCTGGAAACTGAACTCAGACGCAGGATCAGCCTGTGCGAGAGTGCAGGCACACGTTCCACAAACACTCAGCCCCCAGTACTTGTCCGGCAGTGGGCTGCCCTCTGGAAGATCCTGTGATGAACAACACAGCCGTGGCTTCTGCCTTTGTGTGGTTGACAGTCTAGCAGGGGAGGCAACGATCCCAGTGCTGTGCGAGTGGTGCTGTGGCTGAGCAAGGCCCTGGGGACACAGCTACACACCTGAGGGGCAACCCAACTGGTTTCACATCACAAGGAAGACATCCAGTAAACTCTACTTTTAAACTGAAACCAAAAGGAGGAACCCTTTTGGAGGAACTCCCCCTGGGGAAGGTGTGTCTAGAGACAGCCAGGATGACAGTCCTAGGAGCGCACTTCAGCACATGGGAGGCAGAAGGGCGGGCGGGGCGGGGGGTGGGCAACTCTGCCCCCCTCTCAGCTCTACCAGATTATGGTTTCCTGTGTGATGGGAAAGGGCGCTTTCTTAGGATAAAACTCTAGGATTTGAAATTGAGGGGAGTGCGCAGCAATAGGCAATAATGTTCTGTCTGGAAACAGGAAGGAAGGCTTTCTAATTCACATGTAACTTCTGCCATGGCCACATGGCCTCTGATGCCATAGGAATCTGTCCCTAGAGCCTGGACAGTGAGGGAGCGAGGCTCCTTGCTGCAGGACTGAGACAAAGCTGGCCTAGTGTGGAGCGTACACACCTCCACTCACCCGTCCCCGCCACGTCCCTTTCCACAGCAGCCGTGACTTTAATGTCCCCCCAGATAACCACAAACCCTGCCAGGGAATCATCTGCTAGCGAGTCTTAAGACTGTACAACCTCTAGCGGGCCAAGACTATGAAGAAGCTCCAGCCTCTTATCCTCATCACCAAGAAAACATTTCAGAAAGAAGAAAGATTACACTCTTCTATAGACATCAAAGCCTGTGAAACCTACCACCCATCCGATAGCCTAGTCCTGAGAGCGAGAGTCTCCGTGCAGTCCCAGCCCCGTGGCCCCAGCAGCCCTCACTCCTTCACACTCAGCCCACTGAAAGCCGCATCTCCCCCAAGAATGGCACTTTCTGCCCTTTGTCATTCTGCAAAACACACACTTCACAGCTCTCCCACTTATTCACAGTGTGACTTTAAGCAAGTCATTTAAGCCTAAGACTCAAAGACCTTGAACGTAGAAGAGAAATGATACTCACACCTCTAACTCTCGGGGCTGTTACAAACATGAAATGAGACTGTGCACGAGCCCAGGCTCCATGTGCACGCCCCTCTGATCTTTCCTCAGCTTGCTGCATGTCGGGAAGGCTTGCCGTTCACTGGAGGGCAGCTTCAGGAGCCTGCAGTGCTCGCCCAGTGGCCGGTCACCTCCCTGCGTCCGTTCCCTCTCCGGACCATGTGCTCATCCCTATTCTGGATCACCTCTCCCTGTCGATGCAGCACTGAGGAGCCAATAACTCAGTGCTCTATCTTCCCAGGGTGAAAGCCAAGTCCCCAGATCTTTCTCTTGAGTTGGGGAAAATGCTCATCAATACTGGCTGTAGAATGACAAAGAAACTCTTTTCCCTAAAAATTCCTCTTGTATTCAATTTCGTAGCTCAGAATAAGGCTTGGTCACAGTATCCATCTCTTTCCTTCCCCCTTTCTCTGTGTCTCTGCTATCCACAGAGATGTTAAAAGTGTGCTCTAAAATATGCCCTGCACATTCTGCTTTCTTCACTCACTCCAGGTTTAAGGCTCCTCCTCCAACACACTAAGCCAAGAGCCTGACAAACAGCCTGGTTCATCTTACAATCATGCTCCAGCGACAGGCAAGAGGTCAGTTGTCTTCAGGGTTGGGTAGGGAATAGAACCATGTGCTCTTGTTCACTTGAAGACATCAGGGGTGAGTGGGCCCCTCCCACCTACTCCCCCTTAAAAACATTCACTCCTACAAATATAGTGTCATCGGGCTGAAAGTGGTCCACCAGCTACAAGCTGAGTCTCTTGCAAAAAACCCAACCCATGAGCACGGGACACCAAACAGCCATCCAACCCTGGGAGGCTCAGCTCTTTACAGCTGCTGTCCTAGACCAGCAGTTTTCAAAACCAAGACTCTTGAGGATTCCACACCCTTACAAAACAAGATCAAAATGAGTTTCAAGATAATACTAAAACGCTGCTTGCTTTTTTTCACCGTGCTGACATTTGCCTGGAGGATGCAAATGCACTGGCTGGCCAACGTGCCCACTCCTTAGGCTCCTCACACAAAACCCTGTGGCAAAGGCACCAGTAGTTGAAAGATTCTTCACCTCCAGGGGCTCACAGTAAAAAAAAAAAAAAAAAAGTTCCAATTAAGAATATCCTTGAAGAAGCAATAAAAAATAATTCTTTAAATCTAGACCCTTTTATTATAACATTTACATTAAACATATCATGTTCATTATTTATATTGATATGAAATACACACACATATATTTTAATGTATATTTATCATATTCCTGGTTAAAATGGAACCACATCAGGTCACGTACCCAAGCACAGTGTTGTCTCAAGGAAGAACGCTTGTCTAACTGTCTGAGCTGCAAACTCAACTGGCATCTTCTCGACTGAACGTCATTTTTACTTGAGTGACTACACACTTGCTCTGCAGACTGGGTGCAGACGTCTCAGATAACAGGAAACTGATGGCATTTATTGCCAACTGTCAAATCTGAGCTTTCTAATGAAAACTAGAATCTGGGAAAACTCCTGTCTGTCACCATGGGCTCTCTAGTTTCCTGAGACTTGAAGACTGTCCTGATGAAAACGACAGTAACACTAACCATGAGTTTCCTGATATTATACATAATGAAATGTATGAACATTTTCAGCCTCTGCAAAAAGTGAACTGATGTTGTCCAAACGACCCATGTGTCAGGTAATGCATCATCGTGGGTAAAACAGCTACTCAAAGTTCAGGAAGAGACCAGGAATTTTACCACAGGATTTCAGATTGCACACTGCAAATAATCTGCAGGAAACCACCACTTGTCAAGTTTGGTATCAGGTCACAAAGGAACTCACAAGTACCTGAAAAGGCTACTGAAACCCCCTTTTCAGTTCCTTTGTTTGTGAAGCTGGATGTCTTCACCTACTTCAGCTAAAACAACATATTGCAAGAGATTGAGCACAGAAGCGGACATAAATATTTATACCACTCTTCCTACTAAATGTTGTTTTAGAAATGCATTATTTTCACAAAAATGTAATCTGTGTTAATGTGTAATGAGTTTGTCATTATTTTTAAATTAATACTTTTGTAAAATTTTAGTCTTCATTTCTATTAAAGTATCGATGCCTATAATCCACATAGACAGAAAGCCCTTTGAGGTCCTTAATAACACTTTTTAAAGTGTAAAAAGATCCAAAGCCCAAAAAGGGATTGAGATTCTATCTCAAACTCACTTTTTTTAAAGCTCAAAGTATGGGAACAAACTGTAAGATGAACAATTAATTGTAGTCAGTCATTTCCATCATTAGCCATCATTATCCTGGATGTAAGATACTATAGAGGTAATGATACTCCTCTAAAGTAACCCCAAAGTCAAGTTTTGTCCATAAGAAAACTGAAAAAATAAACACTACAAGAAATAATTCTCTACCCAGAGAGACGCTTTTTAAAGGATTCAGAAATTATCCCATCAGGCAGCAACCCCTGATGTGTTCCTCTAAGACCTTGATCTCTGGCCCAAAGGCCTTGTGATTTTTTATTATCTTACACGGTTCCCCCTGGACATGCCAGATGCTGCTGTTAGTGAAGAGAGAACATGGAACCTGTCCCCAGCGTGGCTAGAAACTCCCAGCCATGAGGAAGTTCCAGAAGTCAACTAGCTCAGACATTACTCGGGCCGCAGTACTACACCAAGGTACCTCTACTTGGCCCTTTTCTACAAGTCTTGGAACAAAAGATAAATGGAAAGGCGGTTCAGGTGCCTGCATACTGCCGAGGAACAGGGCTAAGAAGTTCAAGGCCACCCCTCTCTGCATGCCACAGAGATCTGGGCAGACAGCAGAGGCAGCGTCTATCTCCTCACTGACCCCACTACACCTTCAGAAAATTCCAGTCTAAACTACACATCACACAAGGTAGTGTCAACCTAGATACTCAACTCCACGGGCCCAATCCACTCACCTCTGCTCAGGTATCTACCTGAGAATAACTTAAGCAAGCAGTCACTCATCACTCATTCATCAGGACTGTGAATGCCACATTCATTCTATTTTGCTTCTATGTCACCATCGATCCCTGAACAGAAGACACAGCAGCCTGGAAGACACCCATGCTGGCTGCCCAGGGCAGGCTCATGTCCCCAGAAAGCCTTTCCAATTTCCCACACTTTTCCCAGTACCTCACTCCTAAGCTACCAAGGCCACTTTTCCTCATGCTGGTCCCTCTGCACATACCCTGGGCTGCCTCAATGGCAACAGGTCACAGGAAGCCCCACCTCGTAAGGTCCTAGACCTCTCACCTTGGGGCTGGCTTCCCCTAACACTCTACAGAAGCCACTAAGGCCTCCACCTGGTTTGCTCCCCGCATGTCTTCACCTGCCCTTGCTGACAAATCCCCCGCTCCAAGGCCCAACCGCCAGGCCACTCTTCTGAGGTGGTGCTCTCACTCACACAGGTGAACGTAGGCTTCCTCGTCTTTCCAGGCTAACTTCAGCTGAGAGCGGAGCTTCACTTACCATGATTTACGCGCACATCTCTCTCCTGGGCCTAAATGTCCTGTGGTCAAATCCCTCTACAGCCTCAGAACGCGGGCCGGGCTTCTATCCACCCCGGGGCCCGTGCAGGTGCTTACACACTGCACCTTGTCACTGGAGCGCCATGACCTCGGAGCAGGGCTCCTGAACTAGTCTGTCAGTCCCTGGCCACTGGCTGCCGGTGGTGCGGCATCTACTCAGCAGCATGCATGCCCTCACCTGTATTCCCACACTCCCGACCAGGAGCAGCACTTCCTGAATACACCACTGATCATCAGTAGCCTGAGTAATGTAGAAGGACAGTTTCCCCCGGGGGTAGTGAGGTCAACTTTTCAGATCAGTCAAAGGAGTTTCTGATTGAGCAGGAGTCTCCAACTCAACTTCAACAATAACAGTGGATTTCAGGACACTTTGGATGCCCTCCTCCTGCTTCGCTCCCTCCAGTTGGTGAGAAAAGACTCTGATCCAGTATGAGTCCTGAGCACTAGAGGAGAACCCCGACGCTGGTGCCCTTCAGTCACTTGGCCAGGATCTCCCAGGGAGGCCACTCTTTCCCTACCCCACCCACCTTTCCTACTTGGGGCCCCAGGTGTGTGGGCTCCTCTGTCCCCACCCACTATTCCTGCCCACAAGTCCCAAAGCCCTACACACTGAAAGTTCTAGGTTCCCTGCCCTCACCCTTAACAAAGTCCAGTGGCCAAGGACGTGAGCTCTGGGTTTTACTGAGCTGTAGGGAGAGAGCCGCTTTCTCTCTGTCCTTGGGATGACTGTTCTTCGTGTGACTTGGCCTAATGACTCCTAATGGAAAAAAGATAAAAGACAAAAGAAACCATGCCAGATTTTTCTTTAACCAGAAATTATCTAAGAGACTATGAAATGAGGTCTGGAGAAGGGCAACAAGTATGCAGGGAGTGATACCAAGTTTTCTTCTGAGTCTGCAAAGAACAACTGCCTGCCTGTGTGATTTCGGTGATAGAGCATGACACAGGGACACACTCCTCCACTCCCCTCCAGCCAAGTCCTCCCACAAAAATGACCTACAAAGAGACACACAGCAGGGTGTGGGCCTGGTGCTGCCATTCGCTATGTGACCCTGGCTGATCTCAGACTGATCTGTAAAAATATGGATAATAATGTCTACAACACTCAGCTGTGATAATTAAAGAAGATACTAAGTGTGAAAGTACTTATCAGGGTGCCCGCAGCCTCACTGAAGCCAAATAAATATGAGTTTCCTTATTTCCCTTATTTTAATTAATGCATGACACATGCATTCATTTGCCAAGAATGTCATTTCACAGGCAGAGGCTTCCCGAGCCCCGGCGGTGCCTCTCCCTGTAATTAGGGTTCCTCCTCTGCTCAGAGTCAAACGCTGCTTTCTCACCCTCGCATCTGTCTCCTGCGTCTCCCAGCACTCTTCACTCTTGACCCTCTATTCAAAGGATCGTTTTAAAATACACCTGACTGCAGTGACATCTCCTCTCACTCTGAGCTGCCCACCTCTTTCCTGCTCTTGAACACTGTACACAGAAATGAACGCGGGATGGGACAGAGTGTGACTTGCTTCAGTTATGTATCACCTGAGCACCACATACAAGGCTCAAGTTCATCTTATCTATCTGGTAAATGTGTAAACATCTCTATACATTAGGAATCATAATAATTTGGTGGGTGGAACACTGGGTTTGCATGCGGTCCTAAGTTCAAATTCCTGATCCGTCACTGAACAGCTGTGTGACCACAGGTCACTTACTCATCCACGAAATGGATGGTTAAGACCTGGCATTAGTCATTCCGATGCTCACCCTCACTCATATCGTGCGGCTTAGAGGCCTCAACTTCATTAGCCCTTGAGAAGGAGCAGTACTGAGGGGGCACTGCAACAAAACCTTGCCAGGACACAATGAGGACACTCAGTGCCCGAAAGGGCCCAGATAAGTAAAAGGAGAAACACAGCCTGGACCCAGGGGACCTCGAGAGAAATGAAAAGTGGATTTTTAACAGGCCTGTCTCGAGTGCCACTTGGACTAGGAGTGCCACAGCAGTTGGCAAGTCAAAAAGTTTACAGATTTGGGATTCTAATTTTTAATTGTTAAAAAAAAAAAAAACATAATAAAACATACCATTGTTACCATTTTTCAATGTAGAGTCCACGGCAGTGTTAAGTATGTGCATGTTAGCGTGAAACATCTCCAGAACCTTTCCATCTTGTAAAACTGAAACTCTGTGCCCATTGAACAACTCCCCCTTCCATTCTACTCTGTTCCTATGAATTTGCCTACTTTAACTGTCTCAGATTCTGGCTACTTTTACACCTGGGTCACTACTTGTAACTTGTTTTATTTGGGAAACCAAGGTGAGTGTGATTGGGGGAGACAGGTCTGTGGAACAGGCTCCCTCAGAAACTCGAACCTTGAAGGCAGCTCACGGCTTAGCTGTTGCCACAATCCCAGGCTGGATGCCCTCTGGCAGCCAGAATTCAGGATTAGCACGGCTAGAGATGCATCACCACCCCACTCTCAAAAAGGGCCTAGGAACAGTGACAACAAACAGCACAGAGCTTCAACACTCAGGCTTTCGACTTGGGAAGACTGACACCTGAGGGGGATCAGTTTCCCTGTAGAAACATGTGCTAGCAGACGACTACCAAATGTGGCCAGTGGCCTCAGTAACACTCCTCAACCCCGAGTACTCTAGGCAGAAATGAGCACAGGACCGAACTGGAAACACAACACACCTGAACACTTCATCATTAGCTAGGCCCGTGAAGCCCATTCCTGATGTGGCATTTCACAGTGGGACTACATCACATGGAGACCTTTTTCCTCTGTTAGTGGAAACCTTGAACTTGAGACTAAAGTCAGCATGGAAAGAACAGGAATTCACATAAACCGAGGCCTGATCTCTGGTCTGACCACTCACAATGAAGAAGGCTGGCTGGGGACACCCAAGTCAGCATCAGAGAGAAAGGAGACAGACAGGGACAGCGTAGAGAGAAAATCCTTTGCCGCCGTGCCCAGGCAGACTCGCCCAGGCTTCCAAACAGGACTGGAGCTGGCGATCAATCCAGTGCCCAGAGAAAGGGAGGGGAGTGAGCTGGTCAGGAGCAGCCCCTGCCTTCCCACCCAGGCCGTGCAGAGTCAAGAAGAGAAAGACACCACACCTCCCCCTGGGCTTAACCTTCTCACCAGGTATAGTAACTACACCCACTAGGACAGAGGCCACTGAAACTCCTTTACCTCACCCAGTCAGTGCTCCTCGTGTGGCTGGGAAGTGAAGTCAGGGCTGGGAGTGGCCTAGAGCTGAGAATTCAGTCTCTGACAGTGAAGGGGAAAGACAAGAAGCCACATGCCCCAGGCCAACAGCTACCAAGACAGGGCTCTCCTTCCTTCTGCTGCCCAGCTGTGCGTGTCAAGGACATAAAGTTTTCTCATGAATGTGAACCACAGCAATTCAGACTATGGGTTCAACTGGAATATTTTGGATTTCAACAATGACCAAATGAAGAGGAACAAATACTTGTCCTATGTAAAATACATGTTGTCTTCTTGAGTTGAGCTGAAGAAGGAAAAAAAATTATTTAAAAATGATCACAAATCCACAGGTTCAAAAGAAAATGAAGGAAAAAATGCTTATGCTGGAAATGTGATGCTCTCAGAATTATGTGTGCACAGAGACTAATGTAACATCCTGCCCAAGGTAAGAAGACTTTCAGGAACTCATATTTAATAAGAAAGCTGATATTCAGCTTCAACAAGAAAACACCAGAAACACACAGAGTAACAAACTCAGCTCAAAAGCACGTTGTGGTATCTCAATGAAGGCAGGGACAATGGGAAAGATAACCAGGAGACCATCAGCCCAGAAACCAGGTTTCTGATCCAGAGGCCTTCGGGACAGCAGAGGTAAGTGGAGCAGGCAAAGGAAAGTTTTAATAACTAATGGCTCACATGAAATTGAGAAAATTAGAGTCCAGAGGTACAAAAAGGAACCCCAGATGGGACAAGGATGCTTCTGCTGACTTCAGAGTTAAGCAAGGCTGCTTAAGGTCTACAGAAGTCAAAGCCAGATCCAGGCAAGAGTGTAAGAAAAACCATGAGTCAGGGAAAGTTGCTTCCTCATTGAGCCCTAAAGGGAACATGCTTAGAAAGAACTCCAAAGACATTTTGGATTGTCTTTAGAAATAGTTGAGGGTGATTCTCCATCTACAGAAATGGTGAAAAAAGGGCAACACTTACCACAGTGACAGAAGTCAAAACCCCCAAGACATTCCAGAGGAAGAGGCAGGGCCCACAGTGGCTGAAGGGCAACAAGAGCCTCAGGATCCTGCAGGGTCAGAGACATGCGGAGAGAAAAGGAAAAGGCGTGTATCAGGGATGACTGAGGATCGCCAAGCTTTTCAAAGAACTGGGTATTCTAAATACGGGTCCCAGCTGACCCTCTTATAACCAGGACTCATTCTAAAATGTGAAATGCAAGGCATGCAGGGCCAAACAGAGGATGAAAAAATCCGAGAAACTCTATAAAGGAAAAGCCAGGCATGGCTACACAACTTCACTTCAAGACACAGGAATCCTAGTATCATAAATAGCCTCTTGTTAGGAATTTACCCACACTGAGTTCTAGGTTCGTATTAGAGACCAAATAACTGACTGGGATTGGCTGGAATCTTCAAGAGTCTTAATCAGTATGTGAATCAATACTGTTTTTCTCACTTATTTTCCAGGTGAGAGGGTGCTGAAGAAGTAGGGACTGAAGGCGGGTTGAGCCGGTTCATATCTTGGTTTTACCACATGCTGGCTGTGCAGCTTTCACCTCAGAGGTTAAGAATGGGATTAAAGAAGATAAGAAAAAGCACCTGACCTTGTAAGGGACCATTATAAGGTAGTTTGAGGATTAAATAAGTTAATGTATGACAAGTATCTAAAACAGGGCCTAGAAAATGTTAAGGGCTGAACCACGGTTAGCTATCATTATCATTATCTTATTTATTCCATCTGCTCCCTCCCCCTCTGCTATATTCTAGAAGTGCTAAGAGTACTTTGGGTGTAGATTCCAAGACCTACTTTAAAGTTTGGGGAAATCACTTTTCCTTGGGAAGTTTGATGGCATCCTGAGGAAGTCAGGTATCACTACTGCCAGGCGACATTCAGATGGGACACTTCATTTGGAGACTCGGGCTGGTGCTAAGTTGCTATGTCTATATAGCTCCCCAGAACTTTGAGAGGAAGGAAACATGTGAATGCCATGAGGCTCGAGTTATCCCAACTCTGCTAACAGCCATTTCAGCAGAAATCACTAACACGAGAAATGGAATCGTACAGGTCGCCCTGAGTGACCCTGCAATATCTGAGACTGAATAAAATGGGGAGAAAAGGGGAAAATGAAAATGCTGTCAATATATTTAGGGATTTCAGTTTCTCTACAGGAACAAAGCGTTGCCTTGGAATGAAGGCTGTTAATAGGATATACTTTAAAGGATAGAGACTTCAAATGGTTTTGACAGGGGGCCAGGTTTTTTCTTCCTTGCTGAACTATACGTGCCGATCATGGTGCCTGCTGGCCTGAAAATCCTACTAACGGAAACTGCCTCAGCTGCCATGGACCACATGACTGCTCCATCTCACATCACCACAGCTTCTGAGGGCAGGTGCAGACACCTGACCCATGAGCTTAACAGCGACCTCTGCTGTGGCCTGGAATAACAGTAAAAGTTGCAACAAAGTCACATTCCCAGTCTCTCCCTCAGGAATCTAAACAATACTGAGAACCAGGTGATGAGCCATGAGAGATGAAGCTGAAAGGTTAGGATATACAAGGGAGCTGGAGTGGCCATGTGCAATCACAGCAAACCAAAGTCATGAGGGAGTAGAAACTCTAAGTAAAGTAGAAAACAGACTGACAGGCTAAGGGAAAGGGATAAGCCAGACAGCAGCAAGAGGAAAAAGACACAGAGGAAGAGAGCAGCCCTGAGACCCCACTGTCGATGGGAAAGACTGCTTCTCTGAGCTGCCTTAGCGAACAACAGCTTTCTGGTCCAAGTGCATCCTTAATGTCATATCCCGTTTCCTAAAATGGAATGGATCTCTGCTCTTTGTAACAAAAAAAGAGCAGTAACTAAAGCAGTTACTTCAGCTCCCTTGAGAATGGAGTTTTCCCAGGAGGTAACAGTGCCTCCAACAGATTTCTGGCAAGTCCACCCCAGCCAGACGTGCCTCAACATCTCAGTAGAAGAGGGGTGTCTCATTCCCTATGAGCCTTCAGTACAGGCCCCAAAGCTTATGAGCATCTTAATGGCCCATGAAAATGTTTTGAGACCTGAAAAAATAGTTACTGGATGTAAAATATGAAAAGAAAGCAGTAAAATCAAAGTTAATAAATGTTTAATGCCTACAACTAGTCAAATGAAGCTTAACTCTCAGTTCTGTATAAGCTACTTTTGCATGGGACAGGGGTACATGTTTTTGTTTGACATGTGACATGCTAAAGGTTGCCAAAGACAAAAGTGCTGAGGCCTTCAGAGGCCTGCAAACCAGTCCTGGGGAACCAAACATGCTTGGGCGTAAGCTGGAGCCCGCCCACCCTACCCTTTATAGAAGCTTACATGTTAAATATTATGCCTTACTATTCAAAACTGAGCAGTCTGAAGTTAGAAATCAACCCTCACTTTCCAAATTTAAAAAGACTGTAATTTTAGCACTCCTGAGTTAGGAGTCTATTATTTTTTCTTAATGAAATATTTTACAAAAAGGAAACAACTTCTAATAGCTGTCCTATCAGTTCTACCAAAAAGAAGGGAAATACTGTTGTTCAGGTTGCAAATGATCAGGTACATTTAAAGGCCATCTGTCAGAATAATAAATCAAAAATTGATCACAGGTACTCTCTTCTTATACAAGAGTCCTCTCAAATGTCAGGAATAGATCTGAACATTCTCTTCCATTTGGCCAGATTCCCCCTTTCACTGGGCTTCCCTGGTAGCTCAGACAGTAAAAAAAAAAAAAAAAAAAAAAAAATCTGCCTGCAATGCAGGAGAACCAGGTTCGATCCCACTTGGAAAGATCCCTTGGAGAAGAAAACTACAACATACTCCAGTATTCTTGCCTGGAAAACCCCATGGACAGAGGAGCCTGGAGGGCTACAGTCCATGGGGTCGCGAAGAATCCGACATGACTGAGCAACTACCACTTTCACTTTGAGAAAAACATAAGGGACCACAGAAGTTACACAAGATTTAAATCTTACACCTGCAAAGCACAAAGGCAAATGTAATTCTCTTTCTGCAGTCTGCTTATCTGGGCTCTTACTGGGTGAGCACAGACAAGCTCTCCGTCTGTTCCAGCTGTGGCCACTTCCCCCTCCTCATTGTCTCTGCCCACCTCCCCACACACTCTACACCTCCTGGTCCTGCCCCACACACCAACGCTGCCCCGGTACATCCCACCCACACAATGCCTCCTCTGCAAAATTGTTCCCTAGGAACTCCCTGGCGGGCCAGTGGTTAGGACTCTGTGCTTTCACTGTCGAGGACCCAGGTTCCATCCCTAGTTGGGGAACTAAGATCCCAGAAACCTGCGTGGTGTCCAGCCAAACAAAACCAAACAGTTCCCCTCCCCTTCAGAGCCCAAGAGCCTTGTTCACTTTTTACTCTGACTCTAATTTACACGCATCTCCTCGATCCCCAGTCCCCTGCACTTTCTCACCTCTCCTCAGGCCTTCACCTCTTCTTTTAGTCCTTCTTTCTAAATGAGTATCTGCTAAAGGGTCCTCACTCCATCTTTTTTTTTTCTTTTAAGCTCAACCTCCTGACTTGAATGAGAACCATTTCCATAATGACAATTCCACATTCTCTCATAGCAGGAATCTTTCCCTATCATCACACAGTGAACTGAAAATCACTAATTCACCATCTTCCAAGATCCTGTAAAAGGCAACATCTTCCCCAACAACTCTTCTAAGCCAGGAACTTTGAAGTCAACTTCCCCTGCCCCCCCCCACACACATCCTTCCACTGCATCTGATCTCTGCTTATTTTCTACTCTCCGCATTTAAACCCACGAAAACTCCCTTCTACCTTAAGGAAAACCAACACTTAGCCATCTCTGCTGCTGCTGCTGCTATGTCGCTTCAGTCGTGTACGACTCTGTGCGACCCCATAGACGGCAGCCCACCAGGCCCCGCCGTCCCTGGGATTCTCCAGGCAAGAATACTGGAGTGGGTTCAGCCGTCTCTAGCTGCTATATATTTTCTCCATTTCCCCATCCAGGCTTCTTAGAGACTTATTCTCCTGATTTCTATCCTTTCATTTCCCATTCATTCCTCAACCCACCACTACACTGCTGAAGTTCCTCTTGGCACCTTCTTTCTCATGCTGGACACTCCCTTCTATGACTTCACTCTCACTCCATCCACTGGTATTCCTCAGTCCACTTGGAGACTCCTCCCCCTCCCCAAGTACTAGTGTTCCTGTGGGTTCCATCCTGGCTCTCCTCTGCTCCCTACTCACACCCGGACAAGTTCAACTATCTATCTAGTCCACTAGTTCTTAATTCTAGCTGTTAAAGAAAACCTTTTGTAGGAGTCTGTGTTTTAACTGTTCATAATAAGGCCTCCAGACGGAGAAGGCAATGGCACCCCACTCCGATACTTTTGCTGGAGAATCCCGTGGACGCAGGAGCCTGGTGGGCTGCAGTCCACGGGGTCGCTAAGAGTCGGACAAGACTCAGCGACTTCACTTTCACTTTTTACTTTCATGCATTGGAGAAGGAAATGGCAACGCATTCCAGTGTTCTTGCCTGGAGAATCCCAGGGATGGGCGAGCCTCGTGGGCTGCCGTCTATGGGGTCGCACAGAGTCAGACACGACTGAAGCGACTTAGCAGCAGCAGTAGCAGCAAGGCCTCCAGAGGGCACTCAAACACTTGCTCATAAATCTTCATGGATATTTAAGCTAAGGCATTAGAACCTGCAGCGAATTTCACAGTTGATTACTGCCTCTAACTAGTTACTAAGCACTGTGAAAACTGGTACAGCTGGCTTTCTGCAGGATCCCCGATTCTAATTGTGAGTCTGGGGGCTTATCACAAGGTCCTAATTCTATCATGATAGAGAGATACAGTGATAAGTTACTGAATACTGGTTAACTAAAAACCTGACTTGTGTTTGCTGGCTGATGCCCAGTACTTTGAATCACTGAAACATTCTTAAATCCTATCAAGCTTAATCCTACACGTTTGAAATGCACATCTAAAAATAATTTTGAAAGCCAGAGGGACATAATGGGGCTTACTCTGAGGAAAGAGGGTTCAGATTTTTTTTTATGAATTGTTTTATCATTTACCTAAACAGGCAGAATTTATAACCTTTGGGACAGAGGATTGCTCTAGCTGAACAAGAGCTTCCTCACAAGATTTGGCACATTACTGTGGAAGGCAATGCAAAATAAGCTGTGGAAATAAGCTATGACTATTTTATCAACTTGCAGGTTATAAAAAATAAATGAGCTCTAGAATAGCTTTATTGAATTTCTTACATCAGGTGACACAAGAGACACTGTATATTCTCGAGTTAGAATAAAGCTGTAGAAATGCTTTAATGTCAGCAACAGAAATTACTGCTTTTTCAAATTAAATTTTGAATTCTGCTGATACAACTGCAAAGTTAATTTCATTTTTTTAAAATTTCCCTTCTTCCAAGCTCTTCCATAGCATAAGTATCTACCATAGCTGTAGGTTAGCTGCGGTAATTCTTTACACTTAGGCTAAATGACTTTGATTTGCCAAATCTAGGTTGACTCCTTATCCCTTTATCACATCTCTGAGCCATTAGAACCTACTGTCCCTGCCAGTTCTGGGAACTTTCTCCTCAGCTGCCAGGGCACCGCTCTCCCCCGAGACCCCTACCTGCCTTCACCACCTGGAGAATCTGCCCCTGTGGGCTCTGCAACAGGAACCCAGTCAGCTGAGCTGACCCAATCAGATGCTTGTCCCTGAGAGTTCAGAACTGGGAGGTGGAAAGCCTGGGTCTACAGAGTGAACTGAGAGGGACAGTGACTCGGGAGAGACACAGGCAGAGAGAGCTGCACCGGCTCCTGGACGCTCCAGACGCTAGCAGGCCTCAGCCAAGATACAGCATGGGGTGCCATGGCAGCCTCCTCAGAGATCCCCCTGCACTTAGGCCACTTCAAACATGTTTCTTTCTTTTAACCAAATGCTTTCTGGTGAAGACATCCTCCTCCTCTCTGATGAGTTCTTCCACAGGCCCCGTCTCCCCTACCTCTTCCTAGATGGACCACCCCCCAGCTCTGCTCTGAGCCTCACCTCACTCTGGTCCACACACTGTCACCCAGACACAGCTGCTATGCCAGCCGTAAGGGGAGGACACTGTGACTGACTCTCCAACCTCTAGCTATACTTCTGTGAGAGCCTGAATGTTTGTGTCCCCTCAAACTTCAGATATTGAAACCTCAACCCCACTGCAATGGTGTTAGGAGGTGGGGCGCTTAGAAGGTAATTAGCTCATGAGGGTGGAGCCTTCACGATGGGATGCGTGTCCTTATAAAAGAGACCCCAAGAGCTCCCTCGCCCCTCTGCCATGTGAGGACACGTCAAAAAGATGGCATCTATGAACCAGGAGGCAGAACCTCACAAAATATATATGAAAGTCACTCAGTCATGTCCAGCTCTTTGCAACCCCATGGACTATATGGTCCATGGAATTCTCCAGCCCAGAATACTGGAGTGGGTAGCCTTTCCCTTCTCCAGGGGATCTTCCCAACCCAGAGATTGAACCCAGGTCTCCCACACTGCAGGCAGATTCTTTACCAGCTGAGTCACCAGGGAAGCCCAAGAATACTGGAGTGGGTAGCCTTTCCCTTCTCCAGGGAATCTTCGCAACCCAGAGATTGAACCCAGGTCTCTCACATTGCAGGCAGGTTCTTTACCAGCTGAGCCACCAGGGAAGCCCAAGAATACTGGAGTGGGTAGCCTATCCCTTCTCCAGCAGATCTTCCCAACCAAGGGATTGAACTAGGGTCTCCTGGATTGCAGGCAGATTCTTTACCAGCTGAGCTACCAGGCAGGACCTCATCAAACACTAAATCTACCAGCTCCTTGATCTTGGATTTCCCAGCCTCCAGAACCATGAGAAGTAAATTGCTGCTGGAGCCACCTGGTCTGTGATATTTTGTCCCGCCAGTCTACATGGGCTAGCACAACTTCCAGTGGCCAGGTGAGCACTTGCAGATGGATACAGACTTGGCACCACTCTGTGTCCTGGCCTACCTCTGTGTGGAACGGACCAGTATGGAAACATCAGTAGAAATCACTCCAATTATTCAGCCATAACTCTCAACAAGATAACTGACTACAGCACCATCACCTGCTCAGGAGAGAGTCTAGAGGAAAAGGCAATCACAGTATTACTCAAAGTCAGGGTCATGCAGTCTTAAATAACTCCAATAACTCCATATGGAAGACATCAACAGTCCAGTCTAAGTTAGACAGATACTCCCCAAACTTAAACAATATATAGATGTGTAACTATATTCCAAAAAATAGTTACCACAGAAACAGTTTTTAATAATGGATTTATACAGAGCACTCATTCATAGAGCAAAGTATGTATTTGCAGCATAAAACCAATCTTTGCAAATTCTCTCAGGAAGAACCTACAAGTGACATGTAGCTTCTCTACAGCCCTGTTCTGTACGCACATCCAAAACTCAGTCTGTCATCTCCTCACCAAAGCCAACTCTGTTCTCAGTTGTAGTAAATCGGTCCACTGGTCACTCAATGGCCTAAGCCAGAACCTGGTTACCATCAACCCTCCTCCTGCTCACAAAGTCTATCTTCCCAGTTGCTCCTGAATTTATCCACCCACCTAACCTACACTCAGCTGTCATTCAGGCCACCGTCTTCCCCCAGGACACTACAAAGTCTCCATGCCTGACTTCTTCTAATCCATTATCCACTGTCATGTAATCTTTCTAAAATGCAAAATGGGATGTTCATTATCCTGCTTAAAGCTTTTCAATGGGTTCCATTAATTCTCAGTGTAGTTTTCAAATTTATTCATATGGCTTTTAAACTCTGATCAGTGTGAGCTACTATTTACTTCTCCTGGTTCATCTCTCACCATTGCTCACTCCAATTCTAGTTCCAACCAAACCAAACTTCTTCAGGCTCCCCAGATCTAGTCTGCTCCTAGGCCTCAACCACTACCCCCGTCCCCCGACCACGGTCCTTTTACCTCTGACCCATCACACTTGCTATTCCCTCCATTTACCTTCGGTCTCACCACCAGATATCACTGCCTCTAGAAAGCTTACCCTCACCTCTGGATTCTGCATGACCCCTTCTTTTGTGCTCCCAGAGCCCTTCCAAGTCCTCAACCTCATCTCCACTATCACACTTCTTTGGCTTTGTCCTCCACTAAGCCCCACGCTACGCCACATCCACAGAATCCTGCAGGTCCATGAACACTTGGCAAGGGAGCAAATCTACCTACCCTTGGCATAACCCCGTCAGTCCTCCCACACCGTATGGCCCAAGATACCTTGAGCTCCACTCTGCTGAGTCACTTGCAGGCCCTGAATAATAATCAGGCTCCCCATGCTTCTGCCCCTGGTCCCGTGGCTAAGTCCTACTCACCCTGAGTCGGTAAAAGGCAGCGTGCTTTACAACCCGATGTGTGTGTTAGAAACACAAAGAGTTAACAAGAGTCAAACTAGGAAATCCCAGGGCCCACATTTAAGTTTCTGCGTTTATTCTACAGTTATGAGAAATGAGAACTACTTGTATTCTGCATATTGCTAAGAAGAAAACTTCCCTCCAAAAGCTGAGAGCAACAAATATATCACTCAGAAAACATTCACTTTAAGGATACTTTAATATATGACAGAAGTATTTTTTAAAGTGTACACATCTATTAACTATGCAGCTAACAAATGTCCTAGATATGATGCACTTTTAAAAAGTAAATGCTCCATTATAAATGAAATAACAAATTATAGATTCAATGACATATAATCCTGGAAAATAAAAAAGTAAAAAACTTAAGTGTTCCAACATCCTACTACCCAAAGTCCACAATTTTTAAGATTTTCATTTAATTTCCTCCAGACATTTTACCATCAGAGGTTTTTGTGGAGGGCTTTTGGGACTTCTGTTTAATAAAAGTTTTAACCACATAACATATGCAATTTTGTACCCTGATTTTCTTCACTTAACACTGTCGTAAGCACTTTAATATGTTTTCTTCATAAATATTTTAATAGCCAATAATGTATTACCCAGTTGATAACTTAACCAGCCTGCAAATGCACCCTTAAAAATAATTCTATAATATGTATCTTTTATACATAAAGCCTCTCTGTACTTAAAAATATTCCTTTGATGGTTTCTAGGTGGTTGCTACATCAATGAATATGATAACTTTTAAGGTCCTTGATACATATAGCCAATGTAACATAAGTGTGTGACATTTTTGCTACACCCAGGTACTAGGTCTTAAAACTTTCTGTCTAAATTTGGGCCTTTGTTAACTGAGAAATTGTAATATCTTCATTACAGAAGTAAATACTGTTTAAAACCTACAACAATCCAAAAGCATGTAAAATAAATATAAAATCAATCCCAGAAATAAAAATTCAATCTCCCCTATTCTCCTCCCCTCAGAAGAAGTAATCACAACATATTTTCCACATATTTTTCTAGATCTCTATTTTCATTCAGAACACACACACACAACCACACACATTATTTTGTTTTCTATCTTACAAAAAATGGAACTAAACTTGCTCAAAAATATATTCTAGATATCCATCCAGGCTATGTCAATACATACAAATCTGCCTTTCTTTTTAAAAGCTACCTAACATTCCATAGTGTGGAGGCAACAAACTTTTTCTGCATTCATCTTCAGCTTTTCCTCTTTATAAGTGATACTGTGACAGACTTCATTCATACTAACTTTAACCTGTATTCTCTTATTAGAATATCCCCAATTCCCTTAAGTGTATCTGCTGGATGAAAGCATATGGGTGTTTTTAAAATTTTGATAGGTTTAACCAAATTGTCATCGGGAAAGGGCAAACTAATTTCAGTCAATTCTAAAGGAAAGCAACCCTGAATATTCACTGGAAGGACTGATGCTGAAGCTCTAATACTTTGGGCCACCTGATGCGAAGAGCCAACTCATTGGAAAAGACCCTGATGCTGGGAAAGATTGAGGGAAGAAGAAGGGGGCGACAGAGGATGAGATGGTTGGATGGCATCACCGACTCAGTAGACATGAGCTTGAGCAAACTCTGGGAGATGGTGAAGGACAGGGAAGCCTGGCGTGCTGTAGTCCACGGGGTCACAAAGAGTCAGACAAAATTTACCAGCTGAACAACAACAAAGACCGTATCAGGTAGCTTTTCCTCTACATACTTGGAGAGCATTTTAATTTGCCTGAGAGCCATTCCCTCCTCTACAAAATCTCACCGTTTTAATTTCCATTTCCCTAACCACCAGTGAGGCTGAATTTCCTGTCATCGCTTTGACACTTTCATTTCTCTATGAGAACTATTAAATGAGAACTATTCACATCCTCCATTCATTTCTTAACTATGTCAATTCTATTATCCTTTGTTTGTGAAGTCGCTCAGTCATGTTTGACTCTTTGCGACCCCAAGGACTGAAGCCTACCAGGCTCCTCTGTCTCTGACCTGGGATTTTCCAAGCAAGATACTGGAGTGGGTTGCTATTTCCTTCTCCAGGAGATCTTCCTGACCCAGGGATCGAACCCGGGTCTCCCGCATTGTAGGCAGACACTTTACCGTCTGAGCCACCAGGGAAGTGGCTTTTTATTATTTGTTTGTGTATGTTACCAGAACTTAACCCCAAGTCTGTCAACTTATAATGTTTTTACATCACACAGAAATATCAGCTTTGATGATATTCAAACTTATCAGTCTCTTCTTTAGATTTGGGGCCTTAGTCTTACCTATTAATGAACTGCTTACCCTAGAAACTTATTTTCCAACATAATAAATTCTCATATTTTCTTCCTATACTTTTACAGGTGTTTTTGACTTTAAGCTCATTCTTTAATTCAAATAAGTCATTCTGAATAAGGGGAAGTAGAATATTTCTTTCCAAATAGTCATTTATCCCTCTACAATGTATCCAAGATTATATCCAATATATCCAACTCAAAATACCAACTTTATTAAATAATAAATTCCTCTCTATATAAATGGGTTACTGGACTCTACTTTGTTCCATGTACCAACCTCTCTATTCTTGTACTCACCATTTACATAACTGTACCATTACAGTATGTTTTGATATCTGGCACAGCAAATCCTTCATCAGTATTTTCCACTTGAAAAATTTCTTGGCCACTCGAGCCTCGACATTTAGTCCTCTGGACAAATTTTAGAAGCAATTTATCAAGTGTCCAAAAGTAAGTCTCACTGGGATTTCAGCTGGAATTACATTGAAGTAACAGTTTAATTTGTTGAGTACTGCAAGCTTTACAAAGATGCCGTCTCTTTCCAAAGCATGTAATGTCTGCCCACTTATTTGGGGTAGCTTTTAAATTCTTCAGGTAAAGGTTTCTAATTTTTTCATAGAGCTTTTGTATGTTTATGTGTTACTCTTAAATGTCTTCTGGTTTTGTTGCTATTGAGAATACAGTCTTACTTTTCTACAGGAATAATTACAAATTACTTATTAGTGAGATTACACATCTTTCTAAATGTCAAACAAATTGTATCTATATCCATTAAACTATTGAGCCACATCCTGCAACCATGTGTGTGGATTTTCATTTTCTCATTGATTTGTGTGAGTTCTTTACATGTTGAAGATATTAACTCTACACTTAGATTTGTCACTACTATTTTTCTACTTTGTGGTTTGGCTTTTGATCCTAGGATTTCGTTTTTCCTTTCTTCTTAAAGATATTTTAAATGTTTATGTAGTCCAATACAGATTTTAACTAATAACAGATTTGAATGTCTTGTGGGTGCCAGGACCTGTACCTCTTTCTCTCTCAACACCTGTACGGTGGTATCATTTTCCTTAAATTCCAGTTCAAGTCTGTCTGATCGCTACACCTGTTCTCTGTTCACCTCAGCGTGCAGAACTCCTTTTTCCAGATGTTCACCTATTTTTTTAAAGGTTTATTTTAATGTGGGCATTATTTTAAAAGTCTTCATTGAATTTGTTACAGTATTGCTTCTGTTTTATGTTTTTGGCCCCGAGGCATGTGGGATCCTTGACCAGGGATCAAACCCATACCTCCTACATTAGAAGATAAAGTCTTAACCACTGGGCCATCAGCAAAGTCCAGCCCAGATGTTTAATATTTACTTCCATATCTTCTCTGATTTGGAGGGCATTTGTGATGGTTTGTCACTTATTACACTTCCATACACTTTCATCTTTGGGGTGCTGAATAGGTTCCAGTGACCTGTCCAGATACTCTGAAGCTAGTGTGACACTGTTTAAACACAACTGGCTCTACAGTATGTTTAAACAATTAGATAGACCTTGTTCTAGCTCATTACTCACTATTCTGTCCAGTTCACCTGAAAAGGGGGATCTCTATAGCATTTAAACATCACAACCAGGGATATGGCCTATCCTTCAGTTTAAGACATTCTTTCTTATCTTTCAGGGTATTGTTTGGTCTCTTCCAGGCAGGTCAGTCGCACTTGTCTTGATGAAGCTGTGTTTACCTGGTTCATGGTTTTTGTTGCATTGTGATCAGAGCCTGCTTTTTTGTTTTTCCATATTAGTTTCTGAAAAAATTATTAGTATTCAGAAAGCTATAAATATTATATACTCACTGTGTGCCCAGTTGCTTTCTCAATTTTTTGTCTAGTATTTTTTTTCTGTTATTCTTTTTTTTCTGGCAAATAGCATTTACAATATTTCCCTTCTTTTCATTTTTAGAACCTCACCTCACTCTTATTTCATGTATTCCTGCTTTGACAAAACTTACCAAAAATATGTTAAATATCCCAAATTTTTACTCTCTCTGATCCTATTCTGTTAAGCATAGTATGAATAATTAGTTTAACATATGTGTTTTGCATAAAAAAGTGCATCTTTATGCCTACTTTTTGAAAATAAAAAATTATTTATTTTTACAGACAAATACCTATTTTGACCTTAGTATAGCTGGTAGTTTGAAGTCAATGTGAACTAGAAGGGAAAGACCATCTCTCTTGACAGACCTCTGACAATCACCTACCTGGTCTTCCCCACTTTCACTCCCCACTCCCACATTCTGCAGGTAGCAGCAGCTGGAGTGGCTGTTTAAAAATGCAAATCTGATTAAGTCATTCCCCTGTTTAAAACCCAACCCTTGTAATGGTTTCCCATTTCACTCGGGATAAAATAAAACATCCTTAACCTGCCCTACAAGACCCGACATGATTTGGTCCCCTGCCTAGCCACACTTGCCCCTCACCCACCATAATGTATCCACAAGTCATTCTTTCAGTTCCCGGAAAGGGCAAAGCTTTCCCCATTCTGGGCCTTCCCACATGCCGTTCCCCTGCCTGGAAAATTATCCCCCATCTCATTCTACACTGACGCCTACTCACCCTTCAGATCTCAGCTCAAAGCTTATTTTTGCAAAAAAGTCTTTCCTGAGTCCTCTCTCTGAAATCTAAAATTTGGTCCCCTTTTTAATACTTTCTCATCGAGAGTGCTAACTCACTTTCATAGCAGACACCGGTTTGTGATTATATGAGCAGCTGCGTGATTGTTTAATTTCTGATCCCTTCTGCCCACATAACGTAAACTAGAACAGAACAGAGGCAAGCTGATTTTGGTGGCCATGCTAGAAACATTCGTATACATTTGAATAAAAGAAAAAAAATACCTACATACCTCTTAATTGTGCCTTTTACATCTTAATATGATAGCCATCACATTACTGAATATGTATGTAAACTGTTAAAACTCTGGTACTGCTGGCAAATTCAGTAAGAATCCATTCTACTCAAAGGACATAAAAACCTGAATCTGTTGCTGCTACAGAAAAACACAAACAAATTTACATCACTAGGAAGTTCTGTTTATATATTACGAGTGTTTTATGTAGTGTTCAATTTGCTGATGCTTTATTCACAATCAACTAATTTTTATGCCTTATTTTTCAAAGCATGTAAAGCACTATGAAAAATACGCTTTGTGAAATACTCTTTCAGAAGTCTAAAGAGTACTTGATAAAAATATGACAAAATCAGAAACTAAACAGCATTCAAAGTTGGCTATCTGTAGTATTTTATAATATACATATCTGGCCAAAGAAATAAAAATTGTAGTGCAAATTTAAAAATCCCTTCAGATCACAAAATCAACATTATATACTACTTTATACTCTACAAAGACTTTCACACACATGATATCACTGAACTTGGTAGAGTAAATAGAGCAGATATTATCACTACATATAGAAAAGAAAACTCAGGCTTAGAGTGATTAAATGTCTTCCTCAAGGTCACAGGACTTTAAAACAGGCGTCACAATTAAAACAGGGTCACAATTACAAGAAATGTACCACATGTAAATTTCTGAACCAAAGAGAACGTCCATCATAAACAGTTTCTGTAGTAAGTGTAGATTTGTGCTCCCTTCACTAACACTTCAGTAGAGAACAACAAAAAAAACTATTTTAAATGTAAAGTTAAATCATAAATTGCCATCAGTTCAGGAAATGGCTAAACTATGGTGTCCTCAAACTATGGAACATGATGCAGCAGTTCTGCAAAATGATTGAATGCATCCTATGCTAAAAACGGAAAGCTAGAGTGCACTCATACTTGTTAAAACAGTCGAAGATAATACAAGTATACACTGGCGTAAAAACATTTTTAAAGATCTAGAAGGTTATACACAGTTGTTATCTCTGGGAACAGAGGTCTTGTAGTCAAAGACATTAGCCATCTCTGTGATGTTTTAGTTTTTACAAAGAAAAGGCTTTACTTTGCTGATTTAAAAGTAATTCTTAAGATTTAAACCAATCTGTGGGGTGAACAAGGCCATTTTTCTGGGTCTAAAAAACTGTGCATCTATAAAAGAAGGAGGAACCCCCGCTTAAAAAAAAAAATACATATATAGCAACAAAAACAGTTCGATTCTCTTAAAACAATAAACATCACAAAACTTTTCTTTAAAAAAAAAAAAGGCAATAGCTTAGAATTTTTTTTTTTAATATCTAGTCTCCTTTGTTGCAATAAGACAACCAATAAACTATCAACTAGGAGAGTCCGGAACAGGCTCCTCCGGGAGAGATTTAGTTGTTAGAGTTGGGCAAGGAAGGTTTCACAAAGGAGCTGAGTTTTGAGGGAAATGAGAGGTGACTGGGCAGAGAGATGCGGGAAGATTAAGCCAGAGAGGGAAATGCCTGGGAAGTGGATATACTGAGTTAATCAGAAGCAGGGCCCAGGAAGAAAACTGGAGTAAAGTCCTGAAAGAGGAGAAGAGGATTCCTTTGGATGTGGGAGGTTAGAGGGAGCTCGACTGCGCTGCCATCCAGTTTACCTGGGTGAGAATCCGGCCCTTGTTATGGTCAAACAATGGAGGCGTCCAGCGGCAGCAGCGATCTGCGCTGGGTGCCCGGAGGGTTCCTCATCACCTGAGTAGGATGCTCCGCTGGCTCTGCTGGGACGCGAGGCGCTCTTAAAAAAAAAAAAAAAAAAAACACACACAACATCACACCATGCAGCCAGGCTTCTCCGCGGCACAGCCCGGCTCCCTTGATCCCACGGCGCGGCCATTACCGCTTCTCCGGGGACCCGCCTGGAAAGGCTCCAAGGCGCGGCTTCACGGGTTTCTAAAGCTGTTTTGCTCCCCCTTCCCTCGGCTCCAACAACAATGGAGCCCGGCTCGGGAGTCTGGCTCTCTTGGGGCCTCCGCCCGGCCTCGCCCCGGTCGCTGCCCCTCCGCCGCCGCGCGCCCTGGCCGCCATCTGTGACCCCCGCTCCCCGGCACTGCGGGCCCACGCCGGCTCGCCGAGGCCCAAAGTCAGGCTGCCCTCCCCCGGGCCGGCCCGGGTGGCCGCCGGGCCGCCAGGCTGCGCGGAGCCACTCTGACCTTTCCCACCCGATGCCCGGGCGCTCACCCCGGCTCCAGGCCCATCCTAAGTGATGGGTTGTTTTTCTTTTCTTTAATCCACTCATTCTCCTTCCGACCCAGTACCCGCGCCCTGGCCACCCCCGCTCGCCCCCACCTTGATCCCGAAAAGAAATAAAGACAGTACAGCCTGGCCACCCCAGAACTCACTCCAAGTGAGGGGTTGAAGCGCCCCAGGCCGCGGACTCCGCGCACCCACCCTCCCTTCTCCTCAAGGGACACCTCACAGGTGCGCCTCCGAGCCGCGCGCGCGCGCTCCGCACACCCAGACGCCTCCGGGGGACAGCGCGCGTGCGCACGCACGAGGCCGGCGAGCCCCGGGGGAGCGGGGGCCGCACGCATGCGCGCCGCCCGGCCCTCGCCCCTTCCCCCCCACCCCGGCTCTGCGCCCGCCCCCGTCGGCTGCCCGCGCGCGCCCTCCCCCCTCCCCAGTGTCAGGCCTGTCACGGGTACCCCCCCAACCCTCACCGCCCAGCGCGCGCGCTCCCGCTTGCCCGCCTCGCTCCTCCTCCTCCCCCCCCACCCCACCCGGGCCCGCGTTACCCTGGGCAACCGCAGTGCGGCCGCACCTGAGCTGTGCGCCTGCGTCCCACCGGCCAGACCCTCCCTTCCCCTTGGTCGGTTCCCCAGCCCCGCACAGCTGCGGGAGAGTGGGGGCGGGGCGTCACCCTGTCCCCGCGAAGTGAGTATCGATCGGCCTCCCCCGCCCCTCCCCGCAAACACAGACCCACCGCCGCCGCCGCGCCGGCGCCTCGGCCGCCAGCCGGGTCAGCGCGGCCAGGCCTTCTCGCCGCCCCGGCCCCCCGCTCCCAGCGTGCACCGCGGCGAGCGCTCGGGTGGGAGCCGGCGAGATGCGCTCGGCGGGCGGTGCCCACTGACCTCCCTCGGCGGCCCGGCCAGGGCAGGGCCGGAGCCAGGAGCCAGCCCCGCCCGCCGCCCCGCCCATGGGCCGCCGGCCCCCGCAGCCTCCCGCCCCAAGGATCGCGCCGAGGGGGGGAGCCGCCTGAAGGACCGCGACGGCTGCGCCCGCAGGTGAGGCGGGGCCCGAGGTGTGATCGAGTCCAGCCCCACTCACCTGGCGGTACCTGCAGGGAGGCTCTGCGGGTGCCGGCGGGGGGCGGCGGCACCTGTCGCAGCGGGAACTCATTTAGATAATTTTTCAAGCCCTCACTGCAAGGGGAGGGGTCCTTCAGGCTCACGGGGTGGGGAAGGGTGTCCCCTTACGGAGACATCTCGGGGGGATGAGGCGGGGGGTGAGGAACGAATAGGTGGAAAGGAGGGCAAAAGTGAGGCTCGGCGATTCCGCACCAGCTGCTTGCAGGGTCTTCCAGCCCGTTATAGGGAGGGGGTTGCCCTTGCCAGGGCTACAGCCCAGGCTGGGGTGCGAACCCACCGCGCACCCAAGCCAATCCGAACGGGGAGGAGAGGGCGGTCCAGGAGCCGCTCCTGCCAGCCCCGGGGTGGGATTGTAGGGTGAGGGATCCGCATTGCAGGTGCACTAGGAGCGCCCGAGGGCCTGGCCCTGCTTTGTCTGGGATGCCGTGGGGAGGCGGCCATCCGAATCCACATCGCCTTTTCAAATGCGTTTTACCACCCCGTGGACATTAGAGACCCTCCCAGATAAGTTGCATTGTCTCCTGTCCTGATAACCCTTTACGTAAGTACTCTACCTTTACAGCCCTTTTCTGAAGCTTTGGTGTGAGCTTTAGTTTACCCTAAATAACGATTTGTTTGTGATTCATGAAACTGAGCGGAATGCAAATATGCAGCAGGGCTCCAGGCTCGGCTACAGAGCTGCCGTCTACTACAGCGAGTTACTCTAGTTTATCTAACTTAAGTGTTTTCACGCTGACCTGTATTAATTAGAAGCTTTGGTATTAGGCAGTATGATCTATTTCTATAATGAAATGAAGTGGCCTTAAGAGGAAGTATGATCGCGTTGTTATTTAAGTTGCAGCAATCAGTCTTAATAACAAAATACAAGCCGCCCGACTGTCCTACCGTAATGTATTACCCATTTCCAGAAACCTACCTGTAAGAGTGTTAATGCTAGAATTGCCGTTTTAAGACTTTTACGTCTGAAATGTATTTCAGGAGACTTATTATTTTTTTATTAAATGGGTTTTGTTTTGCACAATCAAGTATTCCCCTGCATTGTCTTGCCATTGAATTGCAAGGAAAATAACGCTAATATTTAACGTGACTTTTACCTCCAAAGATGCTTTGAATTTATTTCTTTTGGCTAAATGTTCATTTTATATGAAATATATTTTGGGAGAAGGTTTTAAGGTTTGTGGTAAATTTATATGTGTGTGTCTTTATACATATGTTTACATGTGCATGACACTACTGGAATACCTTAAGATAAAATAGTTTTTATTATTCCTCTGCATCATGATGTAATTAGTAAATTTAGTTTAGGTATACTTAATTTCTAAAGTACTAGACAGTAATTTGTGTATATGAGATTTTTACTGTAGCATTTGTAGATACAACAGTCTAACAAACAGGTTTCTTGGCAATTAGATATTTTTATTGTTGATTCTTTTCAAAAAGAACAAATTAATCCTTTTACTTATGGCAGAAAATCATTCTTGTGGGTGCATAACTTTCATCTGTCATTCATTGGATAAATTCATTTTAGCATCATTACTTAATTGACGGTGCATTTGCGGCAATACTGATGTTAACAGCGTCAAGACTTTTAAAACATACTTATTTTTATATTTATTTATCATTTTCTCATATGGCAAGAAAAGAAGAAGCCTTTTTTCTTTTATCTGGAACAAGGTCAGCCATAAAAAGTCCTTAAGACATAGTGGACACACTGTATTTGTTAACCGAGATTAATTCTATCTACTAGATTGGGTATCCTTAAAGGGCAGAAACTAGGCGCCTTTATATGCTTCACTCACCAAGTGTGCAATAAATGTTTGACTCAGATTAACCATTCCAGACTAGTTAGGTAGGTGCTAGCTTAATGACACCAATTTTCACATCTCCAGCTTTGGTGTTTAAACCAGCAGAAATGTTGGGCAGAGGAGTGAACGTGTCCTATTTGTCTTCAGATATTCAAGGTCTGTCAGCAGCAGAGGGATTTTGTGTATTCTAGAGTATTTCCATGAGTTCCAACGAAGGCAAGTAGTACTTGCAGAAAGACAGACTTCACTTTGACATAAAAAGCACAAGTTGCTTATGATTAGAACATCCAGTGGCAAGAAAGGACTGCTCTTTCCCTGCAGAGTTTCTGAATAATCTGGTCTCCTGCTGGGCAGGAATGGCTGCTAGGAGGTACCCCCATTGGCCTGAGAGAGGTCTTCTGAGGGGGGCTGAGGGACTGCAATGGCAGTCTGATTGGAGGGCATCGTGGTGTCTTTTTGTTTCTTACTCTGACTTCTGCAGTTTGGGCATAACAACACCCTAGACACCTACTTCCCTCCTCGGAAGATTGTTACCAGGGCAGAGGCCTACCTGATACCAGAGATGATTCTAAGCCTACTTTCTTTGCATTTGTGTGGGACTTTATAGGTAATAAAGCACTCTCACATCCCATGTCTTTTTAAAAGACTCTTCTTAATTATGCATGATTTTTTCTCTTAGCTTTTATTTTCTATAATAAACATTTAATCAAGAGGAAAATTATCCTTTTCTAGGAAGACAAGCAGGAGAGGCTTTTTTTTTTTTTTTTTTTAATGGAATGATGTCAGTCATTCTTTCAAGAGTCAGCAGGTTGTGAAGGTGAATAGATTTTTTTTTTTCTTAGCTGAAATTATTTTTTGAAAGATACTGGTTAAGGGCTGACTCTTGTGCTTGTGCTGCATTTTGGTTTGTTTACTTCATTACTCAAACATGACTCAAATTTCACAGCCAGAAGTTCAGTCATATCCACTGACAGTTAAGTTGCACTGGACTTTTTTCCATATGTCTGGCCCATACATGCTGGCAGGTAAAACACAGCTGAGAAGCAGAACCACAGTGGTCCAAAAAAATGAGGCGACTTGGAGTTTGTGTTTGAAGAAGGAAAAGATGTGTCCCCTTTGTACTAAGCCCAAACCTAGGAATGATAATTTGTCAATGATTAGAACGATGCTCTGGCCGTTACAACAAAGATGAGGCTATTCACTGTCAATCACAGTACTTGTATTAAGTGGATCAGTGGGGTTAGGACTCTGTCTGTGGCCCAGGAGCAGAGCTAGAGCTTCCTGTGGACAGTAGAGAACCCAATAAATACTGTCTGCACAAGGATTTAAGTGGAACATGATGATAATGAGGCCAATTGAGTTAGACCAGATTGTGAGCTCTTCAATTTAGGAAGAAGTTAGAGGGGGAAAAAACAGCTCTGAATTAATGTATACGTGTAATTAATTTTTTAAAAAAACCTTTAGAAAAACAGTTCCTCTCTTTTGTTCTTTAGCAGATGAGTTTGTCCCATGCTTTTGTGCCTGTTATCCACCAGCTGGATTTGGGTGTGACTATTTAAATAACATAAAGATTTAAAAAATTTGCTTGAACCAGACATGCACTGTTTATTTATACTTTATGCACGAAAGGAAAAGAGAATACCAAGTTCTTCTGGCCAACCAAAAAATCAAATAAGGACACCTTATGAGTATTGATTTATTCCTTGAGGAGAAAAAAAAATTACAGATGCTGTTTTAAATATTATGATCAGGACAACAAATTATCAAGTAAGGCAACCAGTTAGAAAGCAGCCTTTTTGTAGGTGAAAGGTTACATTTTACAGAACCTTGCCATAATCTCTGAAGGCATCTCACAGATGTCTTAAAAGACCCCTTTGTTAATCAGAAAACCAGAGTTTATGTTTTTACATGAGTTTCCACACTGGGGAGCAGACAAATTAATACTTTTATGATTATCCCTGTATACCACTTTATCAGAAATAACTGTTTGAAGCAAGAATTCTCTACTCTGGGCCTGTAAGGGAAGAGGGAAAAAGTGTTGTCCTCTTTTTGAGATCCTTCCTACTAGCTGATTCTCAGGAGTGAGCAGTGCAATTCCATCAACTAACAAACAAGAACAAGCCTGAGATGCTAAAAGCTACAATAAAGAAAAGGAAATAGAAGAATGCTTTTAATAATGGAATTCTAGGCATACAATATTCTGCTGCTACAATCTTTCTCTTTGTTGCCTCTTTGACAACACTTAAGATGTTACAGTTAGACCCATGTAAGATCCATGACCCTTTGCTCTTCAGAGTTCCTTCCTACCCTGTTTCTAAATGCAGGCTGAACCCTGTTATTTACTACATAGGTAAGAGGATTTATGAGGCATTTCTTTTTTATTTGTTTAGCTGCACTGCGTCTTAGTTTCTGCACGTGGGATCTAGGTTCCCCAACCAGAGGTCAAACTTGGGCCCCCTGCATTGGGAGTCTTGGCCACTGGACCACCAGGAAAGTCCATCTGAGGCATTTCATATGTGACATTGCTGCCACATATTAATAATTCCCAGGATTATTACAGTACTGATTTTCTTAAAGTCACACAGTCCACCTGGAAATGAGTGGCACGACACTCTGAAAGGGCCACCTCTAGTGTAACCTCACTGTGAAACACAACACTGGCTCCCCGAGGTACAGGTCCATTCCTGTCATGGCTTAATCATCCAGAGGCTGCCATATGTTTCTAATGGTTTCCAATGTAATTTCTCTTACAATGACGAGTGTATGCGATGAGCTTCCTGCCACACTCCAGACATCGAAGGAGCCCGTTTCTCCAACTATCACAAGCATCAACTCAGGTAAAGGACACTGGTGTCACGTCTCCCTCAGTGGCTGTGGCATGTAGGAAGAGATCCAGTTTTTAGAAATATCTGTCTTGCTTGATGAGAAAGATGAAGAAGGGCTTTGCTATTTTTTAAATTTTCTGTTCTGGGAATATAGCAGAAGTTATTAGGCAGAGCCTGTCCTTTTCAAGGAGGGGTCAATCCTTGTCTTCGATAGTGAGTCATCTTTATCTTTTGGTTGAATCATGGTGAGCAGACTAGAAAATCCCTGGGGAACAGAGCAGCAGCTTTCAGCCATTGAGATACTTGCTCACTGACATGTCCTATTGCACTGGATGGGGGTAGGGCTGGGGGAGGCAGGTAGGACATAGTCTTTGATGACAGGGGAAAAAGATATGTCATCCTTCTCGGCCTCTGAATTGTGTGACGGGTTTCAAGTGAGGAATTCATTTCCATCAAGAAAGTGTTAGAGTCAGTTTTCAACAGAAAGTGATTTCTCAGTATAG